>NW_027269261.1:61629380-66629380 GCF_023055355.1 Agelaius tricolor
ACTTGGCAGGGTTTTGTCAAACTCTCAAATGCCCAGATTTTTCAGATTTCAGTTATGATACATGATATAAAATGATTCATATAGTCAACTAGTGTCCCAGCTGGTTTTTGCTGGGACAGAGTTAATTTTCCTCACAGCATCTTATGTGTGGCCATGCTTTAAGTCTGTGACGAAAACAGCATTGATAACTCAGAGATATTCCAGCTACTTCTCACCCTGCCTCCCTTGGTGAGGAGCATGGGGGTGCTTAAGGGGTCAGCAGGGGACACAGCTGGGACAGCTGACCCCAAATGACCACAGGGATATCCTCCACAATGTGATCAGCAATAAAAGCTGGGGAACAAGTCTGCCATGGACTTTAAACTGTTCTTTTGGATCTGTTCTTCCTTCAGAAGATCCTCCAACTTCGAAAACAAAGAAAAGCTCTACTGTGGCTACTTTGTTATGTCCCTCTGTAGGAAGCTCAAGCCACAGAATCCACCTGCTGTGGATTTGCTGTCCTTGGCAGGCCTCTTGTATCTCACTTGGCTATCAGCTTTATTATTCTGATGTGCTTGAAAACACTTCTCTTTGGATTTTTCAAGCCTCCTGCACAGACATTTTTTGGTAGGAAAAGGCAGTAGTTCGGTTCTTGACTCTTCTTTTGCCTTACTACGATTTTACGTTAATTTGCAAAATTCCTGTTTTCCTTGCTTTTAAATGATGTCTTTCAGTTTCTAAAGCCTATTAACACTCAGGTACTTTATGCTGCTACCTTTTTGGATACTCTAAAATTTATTCTTTTTTTGCAAATAGCATGCATAAACTCCTACATATTTAAAAAGAGGATATATAGTAATATATTTCTACCCTCAGAGATTGCTTTATAGTTTGCTATTCTCTTTCAAATTTTTCTTAATATTAAACAGTGAGAATATAATTGCCATTTTACAGAACAGTCTTTAAATAACAGTATTTTGAGCCATCTCTGCCTTGCACCTCTTCTCACAAAATTTTGAGTTGCATCCCATAATCTTAGTTGCACCATTACATTGCTTCTTGAAAGAACATTCAAAGGGATTTAAAAAGCAGTCTTTGTGACAGTTACCCAGACTATGGGAAGGTAAGAATAGTTTCCTCTTTAACTATAGTGGGTTTTCTTCCTTTTTTTTGGCTTCAGAGCCTCCTTACATAGTCTCACCACCTTGATTAAGTAGTACTGCAGCCCTTACTTTTCCTACTCTTCCTCAGGCATGATATACCAGTTTTTTTGACAGAGAGTTTCTTTGCCGAGACAGTCTGTCTACTTAGTCTACTTACCCAGACTATCTCTCTGCTTTCTTCATTTAAATGTTCTAAACTCCAGACCTCAATCAAATAATTTGATTTTTGAGTAGTTTGAATTTTGAGTCATTTTTCCATTGGTCCACAGTGTTTAATTGACTAACTTTCCTTCTATTGAATTTCTGTAACATTTACCATTTAAACTGAAAATTCCAAGTAAACTATGCTGCTTGGTTTCTCTTTTCTTTCCTTTTCCTTCTCCTTTCTTTTCCACTGATATGAAAGCACACCTACATTTGGCCTCAGGCTGATATGTTCATATCTCCCTGCTTCAATGAGATTTTAGGGATTAAAGTTACTCCTTCACGTAGTCCACCTGGCTTTTAACCAATTCGTCCTTTTTAAAAAAATCATTTTTTGACAATTAAGCTATTCTTTTGCCCAGTAATTTTCCATAGTAACATCTAATTTAAAAATATAAAATCCAAAATCCAACCAACAAACACAAAAAAAAAAAACAAAAACCAACCAACCAAAAAAAAACCCAAACAAAAAAAACCAAACAAAAAAAGAAAAAATTCCCACCCACAATGGATCTTCAGTTCCTCTAATCAAACAGAAGACAAAAACCCCTCACCAAATACCCACTACTCTTGCTCTGCTGTGAGAATGAAATCTATTACTGTCCAAAACTCTGCTACCAATCCCAACAAGATAAATTCAGGTCATTCAAGTAAATACCAACACTTAAGCATACCAGTTCCCTTTGGAATGCTGAAATAGTATGTTGAGTTATAAACTACATTTACAGGCATGAATCCTCCTTTTAAAATTTGGAAAATCTGTCACAGATCTACATAAAGATATGTAACATTTCTCTTTTCAGTAAGCATTGTGGTCAATTAATGATGGATGCTAAAGAAAAAAGGTAAATATTCTAATCAATTTGACTTCACACTGAAAGACTGCTCTGTAAAGTATGTTTTTTGCATATGGCAACTTGATTACTTTTCAATATTATGATTCATATGATTAATACGTTTTTCTTTTCTTTCAAGAAATGGTAGCTATTACAAAATCAGTTTCTGCTCAGGGAGAGAAGATGTGCCAAGACAGAAAAGTGAGCTGTCTAACTACACAAAAGAAACTTTCATTCCAACTTGGCCCACACAGATGTACCAGTAAATATCCTGTCTCTTGTTTACACAATAATGGGAGACTGCAATACTACTTATACTCAGCTTTGCACATTTTTTTCCTCTTTGCAGGATAATTTCAAAGTACATTTCATATTTTTATATCCCTTCTTTTTTTTCTGTAGTACTAAATATCAGAAGCTCAAGTTCAGTATGAACTATCAACTTGAAAATATTACTTAAGTTTCCTTTCTCTTAGGCAAAAAATAGCAGTGAATATTGCTATAATGTAAGTCTGAAATTATCAGCTTGCAAAATTAAATGTAGAAGTTTTTAATAAATTATTGCAAAGACAATTCCCACTGTACATAACAAAGTAATTTAAAATTCTGTTTTCAATACTTTCCTATGATACCGAGCATATATGTCAAATCTTTCTCTTTTCCTTTCACATATCTTTCAATGTCTATTAGAAAAACAGGAAACGTTAATTTCACATTAGTGAGGCAATTTAACATTGTGCAAACAGAATATTTAAGATGTATCAATTTATTTAGCAGTCATTGTTAAAGGTCTTTTTTCTTCTCAGATCAGATACTCAAGTTTAGTTGTACTAAGCCAAATAACCAAATTTTAAAAAAAAGAAAAAACCCTGAAAGCAACAAAATTAAGTAGACCCAAATCTTTGTCCAAACCTCTAATCTGTTTTATTTCTTTTTGTAAACCATTTATTTTGAAGTTATTCTAACTGGAAAGTTTGGAGCAGCTGAAAGCTTATTTGCCAAAATTCTGGAAGAAAATCAGTGTTCTATCACTTCTTGGTTGACACAAGTAACTTTCTAGGCTGCTACATCCTTTCAAAGCACTTGAAAAAGAAGACTTACAAGTAGAAGTTATCATCAAGTCATTTCACTGAGACCAATCATATACAAATGGCATCCAAAAAAATCATATCCAAAAAAATGGCTTGAGCAGAAGTCTTCCTGAAGCTGCTGTAGCTAGAAGGTGGGGGTGGGAGGGGATGCAAAGAAAATGTAAACCAAAATCAATAGGGAGTATGAGTAATCCCTAATGAGTAACTTAAGAGTGTTAAGCAGGGACTGTTCAACCTCTGAAGTGATGCAACACTGAATAAAATGAGATTAACAGCCTTCATGGCAGAGCTGATCTGAAGGTCACTGTTGACTTCAGTAGAAAGATCTTTAATAACAAGCACCATATACGTACAGATCCTGTTGGCTGTCCCTACTACTAATCACTACAAAAAACTAATTGTGCATTTTAAGATGGAAAAGCAGGATGAGAAAGATCCTAAACTGATGGGACACTTGGATTTCAGTCCAGAGAAAACCAAAGTCATTATTTCTTAGAAAATGAAGCTGTGCCACTTAGCTAGACAGCCTGACTCAAAGTATGCTAAAAACCTGGGAAGCAGAACATCTTGGATGCAAGGATTGCATCTGATAAGATCTCTATTTGCTGAAATTTTCTTTTGCATTCTAAGGAAAAGACTGTCACATGCCCTCCATTCACAGTTTTGTGAAATTTGTTTTCATTGTCTTTGTATTGAAAAAAAATATTTAAATGACCAAATAAAATGTTTTCATTTTGCATCACATGGAACAATTCATGTCAATCAAAATAAAAATTTGCCTTTCATTGTTTGGGGAAAAAATCTGAATTACTTAAAATTATTGTTATTCTCCCTCTTCAGACATCAAGCTGAAAAAAGCTGTTCAAAATCCAAGCTATTTTGGATTCTGAGTCAGACTGCATTCATTAGTCTCTGCCTAATGTCTTTGTCTAAACTGTGATGCTGGCAGTAGAATCCACTTAAATTTATGAACAGTTTCATCCATTAATAATAGACTGTTACCTATTTTTCTATATGGTGCTTTTTTTTTCCGTTGAAAATATAGCAACACAATATGGGTACAAGACAACATATGCCATAACCACAAGTACTGTACTGAAGTGTACAGAAATGCAAGTCAAATATATGGAAATTTAGCATACTCATGAGAAATGCCTAGGGTGATTGCAGTTGAGGGCATGAACAAAGATATTACTGGCATTACTTTTTACTGTTGATGCCTTTTCTATATCTTATGCATTTGAAACCTATCACTGTTACTCAAGGGGAAATAATAGTTCAGACTTTAGAAAATTATTTTGCAATAAAGACAACATACTTAATACATGTTAGGAACTGAGAGGATCAATCTAAAAATAGGAACTATAAAGGAAGCATCAACACTGTAATTCACAAACTCTCAGGCAATCTTTTTTTAGAACCTGTGTAGTATCTGTATCATTAACAAATAAGAAAAAATGAAACAAACTCAAAATTTTTAGTCTGCAGCTGAATACATTTTGAGTACTTCCAAAATTCATACCCTATGTCCTCTTAGCATTGACATTCTCAGTCTAAATTCAGCTATGAGAAGAACACACTCTAAAGTCCATTTCTAAGTCTCTTTTTTTTCCCTTCCTTCTCTGTGAACCACTGAGACTGCACCAAACAGGACAAGCACTATTGTATGAAGAGGAGAAAACTAGCATGCAAACATTGGGAAATACTAGAGTTCAATGTTCATGGTATCACTGGCTTGAGGCAAGCTCAGCAAAGTACTGGAACACTGGGGGAGGTTTCAAGGGACCTGAAGTATGCATTTAAAAATGGACACAACACAAGCATTCAAGTTCTATGGCAACAAGTGAACAAAATTTAACAAAATACTCTCAAGGCACTTGTTTCTGTTTATTTTTCTTCTTAACTTGGTAAGAAAGCACTTTGAACTTCCACTTGACTGAAGAATATAAAGACTAATGAACATGCTTATACAAGGCTTGTCTTTACTACCACAGAGTATTCTTTTTTTTTTTACATTACAATTACATTGCTACAATCACAAGAAAGGTACGACACTGAGCATTTAAAGGAGCAGAACTGAAGCATCACCTTCACTGCAGTATCATTCTCACCACTGTAATAGCAGTGATAGAAAGACTTATTGCAGAATATGAAGGAGATCGGTTACTTAATTCCACCATAACTCCTCCCTGTCAGTCCTCTGCTTCAGCCTTAGACATAGAGGAAACAGAAAGAATTTTCCTGTTGAAAGACGTCAGAACTGAGAGAACCTTTGACTCCATTGTTCACACAGACAGCTCTTGCCAAAGTCTTTCGGTCTCCAATTTTCACTTTTGAACATGGCAGTACCATACAGTTTGCAATGGAACACAGCAGATATGCAACTATATTACCTCCTTAATAACAAACCAATAGTCATTACCAATACTGTTTTATTAACCATTTGCTTCACAAATGCTTCTTGCTGAAAAGAATCAAGCAACACCAAGGGCTGTGTTAAATATGAGGAATCCAGATAAACGTTTTGGAAATTTGGTCCACTTGGTATACGGCTATTAGGTGTCATTTTCATTTCTACAATCAGATTACTTCCCTTCAAATACAGGGCTTCCTGTATCCTTCAACTTTTCTATATTTAAATGTCAAGGCAGAACATTCTCAGCAACTGAAAATAACATATGAAAGGCATCTCACACAGGACAGAGATTGTTTCTCTTACTCTCTACAAGGAAATATTTACTGAATCCTGAGATTTTATCTCTCCATTGTCACTGTATGACCCAAACTCTAATCAACCACAGAAATATCCTTTGAGGCAGCATCTTCTGACGACAGATTTTGCCCACAAATAGGGAATGATTTCTTTTTCTTGAAAGTTTACATACCTTCCACACCACCAGAAATAATTGTATTTTTTTTAAACAAACTTTGACAGAATAACTCTATTTGATGACAGACAATGGAGACAATGGGTATTTCAATTAAGATTTTAAAGTGTCAGAATTAAATTCATCACCTTACTCTCAATTTTTAAACTTTCAGAAAGCCTTATTTTAGAGAAACTCAGTATTTCCCAGAACATTGGTGGGAGGGTGAGACAGGAGGGGGGAGGGTGTTTTTGCCTTCTTAGTAAAATGAAGTGTTAATTAATCAGATTAATTAAGCTTTTCTTCCACTGTCTTCATTGCATATGATTTTCAATATCTGCTTGCACAAAGAACTGAAGAAAAAACAGAACAGTTTTTTAAAACTATTTTCTCCTAGCCTAAACAAAACACTCTAAATCCATGTATGTTTGAAGAAAGCTGTTACCAAGTGTAACTTCCAACTTTACTTCCTACAAAACTATGTGCCCTTGTTCTATGAAAAAATATACATTTTCCTAACATGTTAGAGTGATCATCTGTTGCACCTGAAGTTTTCAGATGGTCCAGCTTTGAAACAACCGTAAGCAAGAGGGAAGATTCCAATGTATCAACATACAAATAACCTACATGTGCTAATTCAAACAAGCATTCACGAAGAGAAATCTTTCAGCATCTCACAGAAAAGAAAATTACAACACTGAAGGCTAATGTTCAGAGCCTTATATTCACCTAGTCATCAAGGTAAAGAGAGCGTGAAATAAATTTCAGTCTAGCAGAAGAAGAAATATTTCAATAAAATGGTGCAAACTGGATGTAAACATCAGAGGTTCCTGTGTAAGTGAAATGAAGTAAAAATCACTATGGTAACTCACTAACTTTTAGTTCTCAAACTAATGATCGTCTGAGGAAATAAAGAAACAAAGAAATTACATTCTTATACAGTATTTAAGTAAAGATGGAAACAAAATAAGCATTCTTATTTAATTGAAAATACCAGACTCACATCAGCTATTATTCCTTACATAAACAGGTCTTTCTTACTCAGTGTAAAAAAATATTTTAAAATACTATTAAAGCAAGAAACATCAGTAAAAGATAATGAATAGCTCATTAAGTGAACTAATCTCTTCCTCTTATTTTTCTGGCATAGGGAGAAAGAGGAACATTAATTTTTGTTTTGAAATAGTGTTTTGGGAAGCTTTTGCTCTTATATTTATTTGGGAACTGAAGCATTTCTCTTATGAGGATAAGCTGAAGGAGCTGGGCCTTTTCAGCCTCAAGAAGAGGTGACACAGAGGGGTCCTCATTGATGTATGAAACTATCTGAAAGAGGGCTGGCAGGAGGATGAACCAGGCTCTTCTCAGTGATGCTGAGCATCAGGACTAGAGGCAACAAGCAGAAACCGATGCACAGGAGATTCTACCCAAACATGAGGAAGAATTTCTTTATTGTGCAGTGACTGTGCACTGGAACAAATTGCCCAGAGAGGTTGCAAAGTTTACCTTACTGGAGATATTTAAAAACTCTCTGGACACAATCTTGTGCCACGCCTTCTAGGATGACCCCGCTTATACAAAGAGTTTAGACCGTATGACCGACTGTGGTCCCCTCCATTCTTACTGATTCCATGATGCTGTGAAACAGCTTTGCTAAAAGTCTACCTTAGCCAGTATGGTATAGAGACACACTCTTCTTCCAGCTGTTACTGATAGCTTAGTTTGGAAACCAAAATGCTAGGAATCTTTCTGCATTCAAGTCTTCACTTTTAGAGAAATTTCCTTGAGATTTTCTTAGGTTTTTTCATTTGTAAGTCATCATTATGCAATTTCCATTAACTCATTCAATAAAATTACTTTTTGCAAATAATCCCTCGTCTATAGATTGCTTGTTCTTATTTGATTTAAACTTGTGCTAGTTACACAGATCTGAAGATAAATCACAAAAGGTTTTTATTTGTTTTTGTTTTGTTGGCTCTGTTGTTCTAGCTGCTGTTGGTTCTAATTCTGTGACTGGCCAAGACAATATTACTGGTGCAAATGGGAATAGTATTAAAAAACAAAAAATATTTGGCTTAGAATGAACATTTTTGGAAATATCCTAAGGAATCAAGTAATTGACTAAAATGTTCATTGAAAGAATACATAAGGAGAATATTTTCTGATTTTTCTAAGATGACAACTTAGGCAACTTTTAACTTCAGACAGTATTTTGTTGGATGTACACTTGACATTGGCACTGGCTTGCCAAGCATGTTCCTTGTGCACTTCATCAGGTTTTCTGGATTTACACCAGAATGGTGTGCCCAAGCAACTAATGGGCTTTGAAGCAAAGGTACTTTATTTACATTTCATAACCCTGTAAGTCTTACAAGATGACTGCAATATCGGATTCACAGAACAAAATAACTCTCCTGGAATGAACATAAGTTATATGCAGATGTAGTTCCACTGAAAGACCAGGAGCCAAATGCCACCAGCAACACAATTGCAAGTGAATATGATATTGGTAGAGATGTTATTTTTCATGTTACATGTTTGACAAAATATGAAAATGAATTAACCTGGGTTAATTCTCTGTAAATGCTGCTTCATAATGAAGCCTTTAGCTACTCAGACAGCTGAAACTAGTGCTTTACTTAGGAAAAGAGTATTGTTAAAAATGTAAGATTATTAGTTCATGTGGAATGATACTTCACTCTTCCAGTCACTATAAAGGTTAATACTTAGGTTTTCCATTTCAAGCTGTTCTCTATCACAGCCACATCTCAGATTAATAACTACCTACAGGAGGTAAGATTAACTTAGGGTTTATCCCATGCCTTTCATGAGTATGCCAGTATCTAACAACTCCCCTTTGCCAAGTGGAATAGAACAGATACATTCCTCCCTTCAAAGTCATCTTTGTCTTTAATGAAACCACATACCAGATGTAGGTAATTTACTAAGGAAAGGATAGAGCACATCAGACCTGGTTAAAAATTGTTAATTGCACACTTAAGATCAGAATTAAGTTCAACTCAATTCAGTAGGCTTTAAGCCAGTGTTTCAGTCATGGACACATACCATGTGTGTGAATAAAGTTGTTTGCTGTTTAGCTCAGCCAGTGAAGAACACAGAGACTCACTGGTTTAAACAAGAAGACAGCAGACTACTGGAATCAGTATCTGCCTGTGAGAGAACTGGATAACCAAATAAATGGAACAATGTGAATTAAATTAATTACTGGAATAATTACTTTTGCGTTATATTTTCTGTGTGGACATGGTCTCCCAAAGAAACAGTATAAAATTCCTTTGCAAGTGATAAATTGCTAACTCGCATTCTGTTCACCCCCCAAAAAGCATCCAGTTAGAATCAGTTTAAAAATGCAGCACATGTATATGCACTATTTCTTTTAATATCACTTTATCTGCTCCTTCTAGATTTTACAAGAACAAATAGCCATGCAAATGATACAGCACTAATGATATAAGCACAACTACAAATACAAAATACTTGCAATTTTTCCTAGAACTGAAAATGATTTCCCATCTGATAACTCTTGATAATCTGAGACTCTCTTAGATTCAAGGTTATATCTTTCTGAAGTGTATCTACAGGATATTTTCACTGAAAGCTGATTTTTAAAATTTTTGCAACTGGCATTGGAAATTTTCTGAGAACAGAAACAAACAATATATATCTATATCCAGGACTCAAAGCCAACTGTATTAACAATTTTGCATGTGACCATTGCTTTGAGTTTAGGGGAACAGAAGAAAGTAATTTTGTACTTATTTATACAAAAATAAATAATTAAAAAGTGGAATAGAAAAAATAACAGAGGGGTAAATATTGAGGCTAAAATTTCATTTGCAGAGCAAGTGTTGGAAAAAAAATTGTGAAAAAAAAATGCAGCTGGAATGTGTTACACATGGCTTTCCCTCTCATCATTTTAAGTGACAGAGAAGGCTGCATTTTCAGCTACAGGTGTTACATTTGCCTTGCTCTTTCAAGTACAGATTCTCATTCTCAAGTCCACCGCATCTTTTCCACACCCTCAATTAGAACAAATGACTGTCCATGATTCATGTGCCTGGACTTAGAGTAAAAGAGTAGAGATCTCTGAAAGAAGAAGAAATAGGCATAAACAGGGGCAGACGGTCAGCTCTTAAGGCATTAAATTAAATTCTGGTTAAAATCATTATCATTTGACATCCTGGCTTGTACACAGGGACTGAAAATGCATCTAAAAGAAAAATGTTTTATGACTTCACTGAGTCTGCGATTTTGCCAAGTATTCTCCCCTTTGTTCACAAGTGACATGGGAACATATTTCAAGCACGTAAAGTTGCCTGAAAGTACTAAATGCCTAGCTGATAAACTCTTTTACTTCTTGGTTTACTTGGTAGAATGCTTTATTAGAGTGAACCTTGTGTGCATTTATATAAGACCGCATAAGATGAGCTTTTAAAACTTGCAAATAGATTCTCACCACATCTTTCAATTGTACCAGAACACTCTGTCTACTGAAGGCAGATTAGCCAATTAACCAAAGGGGGTTTTTTCCATGTTACATATGGAACACCATCCGATCTTACCTCTCCATTTTCCAGAGGGTGGATTTTGGAATAATAAGAAGTGCATATGACTTCATCATCTTTTATGTAGGACGGGGTTCCAGGGCGGGGATGGATGTTGTAGCGTGTCAGGCACTCGCTGTCTGTGATGGCGTAGTACTGCCAGGGCTGATAGTCCACACCATCCAGCGAGCGCTCCAGTATCCAGTTCCCAGGACGAGGGGAGTTAGCTGCTTTCACAATAACATACGCGATCTGGAAAACCTGAAAAATACAAGTATTGTTAAAATACAACTAAATACACAATGAAAAATTCATTCTAATTTCTTCATAGCTGCCAAAATAAGTACAGTAAATACGCTAATGCTTGGCTAGTTTTCTTCCCCCTAGAAATGCAATATGGCCTTGGATTACATGGAAACTCTTAAAACTACAGAAACAAATTCTTCACTGATATTTCTGAAAACAAAAAAATTAGTTGCATTAGGCCAATAGAGACTTTGAAAATAGAATTACAAAGCACTCTTAAGTTTCACATAGCTTAGTAGGTATTTGCTAAACTGCCATTTCAGCCACATGTTTGCAAAGTTTGTTTTCAAGTATTTTCAATTTGTAAGAGTGGCATTGTTTCTTTATCCATTTATGTGTGTTTATAGACATAGACTTTCAACAATGTTTAAGAGTTGCCAAACTATTACAACTCTATCTCTGTTAAAGAAAAACATAGTTTTAAGCTATTGAAAGATAATCACATCATGCTGAAACCATTCTATATAATAATCTTGTTTCAATCATTCTACAAAACATTCACCCAACTCAGCACTGTGACCATGAATAAGCTTTACAGGAGAGAGACACATCAAATATCACTACAGAAACAGAATGCAAGCAGATAATCAATGCTCATTGTAGTCCATTTTACCTGCCTATTCAATCAATTTATCAAGGTTTATTTTTCTATGTACAAGCTTGCTGGAATGCAAACCACAAATACATTTGCAATTGCAGAATGACAAACATTAGGGACACAGGTCTGGTTTGGTTTGGTTTTTAACCTACTAACAGCCATATGCTACAGATAAAACTGAAGCCATGGAAAAGAAGCAGCTATTTCTATTAGAAAAGCAGAACACATATCAAGTTAATCTTTTTAAGATGCAGTGCTATAAGTCTGCACATGATGATGCCAGAGGTTATCATGCATGATTTAATACTTAAAGTTTTTTTTATTGGAAAGTCATTGTAAAGAAGCTGCAAGATTTAGACTTAGTACACACAAAATCTCTTGTGAATGTTTAGATGATCAGTAAACAATGAAAGAAACAGTAAGGAGATTTGAATTCATGTTTATTACCCATCAGTATTACTGTAAAATAGGAAATGTGTTAAGTGGCAGAGTACAGCAAGTATTCCTGAACACTTTATGATGGAGACAAAGAAAATTTTTATCTCTAACTATCATTCCTGCCTTCTGTGCAGATGCTGAAAGTGTGGTAAGACTCACAGTCACTTCAGCCAAGAAAATAAATCACTAGCAGCCAAAGTTTTTCAATGAAATAAGAAGTAAGTGAGGCCGTATTTATTTCAATCTGAAGAACATGTCTGTAACTGTACCTTCTTGGAGGATTATCTCAATATTTTCTTCAATAGGATTAAATAAACACTCCAGAGAATGAAAAAAAAACTGTGTTTCATTCCGTTGTTCCAACAGGAATCACACAATCACTTGTCCCTTTCAGAAATCCCCTTTCCTCTCTCAAACTCATTTACATATATATATGAATTATATTCACTTGTGACCACAAACAACTATAGTTTTAACTATCCTGGATCAGTTTCACTAATACTCTTTACAATAAATGGAGACAAGCAAAACATTAATAAATCTCTCCAAACTGCTCACCCCCCACTTAAGCTCTTAGAAATGTAAGAAATACAGAATAGAGGTTTCATTCCAGAGTACTTTTAAATACTTTTTTTTTAAATTTACATAAGCAATTTACCTCAAGTTCTCAGAATAAGACTGTTCCTTATAGGTTGAATGGGTAACAACTGAGGTTAAACACATTGCTAGGGCTTCTGTCATGGAAGATCTGTGGTTTAGGACATATGTCACAATAAATTCAAAGCCACAGGTGTGTGTATATATAGTTTCCTTTTTGGAAGTCCTAAAATTTTTACATTTTCATGAAAGATTCACTATTAAATACAGCCAGAAAAACACTTAGCTCTGCAAACATCTTGGATGCACTGGCTCTGTGGGGTGAAGAGGTGTGATCAACAGGAAGTCTTTTTTCTGTTTGCCTGCTTTGAAATACTAGGTTGTGTGGGAGAGGAAAATTTTCTACAGTGATTTTTCAAATTGAAGCCCTCTTCCAATAACATTTCCTGCATATCTCCCTGAGAATATGTTTGAAGTCTTGTTTCTTGCCTTCAGATAGAGCACTGCTTGACTGCAATTTAATATACACCTTTAGCTTTCATTATTTTTAGCATGTTCTGTAAATGAAACTGCAAAAAAACCACAAAAAACCACAGTGGAGAGTAAACAGCATATTGCACATCACAGTGGAATGGATGTAATTTCTCTTAATCTAAATCTGACAAGAACAAAACTTCTTAATGTAAATAAAAGAATACACATAAAGAGCTGGTGATTTTAGCTACTATTCAGCTAAAATCTTTTAGCTACTATTCAGTTTTAAACCTGATTCAGACTACTACTGTCCCAGCTTCTAAGAGTGCCTTTTGTCACAGCACTGAGCTATCTGCAACCCACTAACTTCCTGGACAGAGAAGCAGAGCTGAAACTACAAGTATTTTTAAAAATTGGTAAACTGTTAATGCTAACTGCAGACAAAGGAAGATGAAACAAAAGCATCATGCATCACAAACATGGCCTGGTTGGTATTATTCCTGATCTTTCTAAGGCTAGGCTAAAGACAGTACAGGATGTTAATCCATGCTTCTTAAAAATACCTTTCCTTTGGGAGACAGCATGACATGAGAAGATGGTTGCCCCAGCTCAGGCATCTACACCAGGCACTACCATCTCAGCACAGTGCTGAGAGGCAGAGAGCAATCATGGTGCATGCCATGTTTTACTGTGCTTTCTCAGCAAGCTGGCAATGACAACAGACTCAAATTAATAGCAGCTGTATGATTATTCTCAAAGCAAATAAATGTAATGGAAGCAATGCTGACTTTCCAATCAGCTGGAAAACTGTCCTTTGCCAGATAAAAGAGTAACTCTTTTTTTATTGTGGAGTTTTTTAACAAATACAAAACCAGTAAGTACTTACTGGCATGAGAAAACTAATAAAGTCTAATGGATCATTGAGTTTTGTTGCACTTGTTTCCACAATAAAAAAAAGTGACATGGTTCAGTGTTCCAAAGCCAACCTTCCTAGTACATCATAATACCAAGCTTCTGCTCCCCCAAGGTAATCGATGGAGCAGCTTGGTTCACTTTTTCAGATAGCATCAATGAACCAACACATGCCAATTGACAGAACAACTGCACCATCTTAGAGCACATCTGGATTTGTACAAGTCCGACAGAATGCAACCTAGAGGTCCAAGCTTGCTTACACAAACTGGAAAATGGAGCAATACCAAGCTCCCTGGTAGCATGTAAAAGATCATTAACACAGCTGCCAAAGCACAGCTGGTGCTTCTTTCTACTTGTTTTTGCTCCTGTGACCATAGCAGTATAATTATGGGAGTGGGAGGGAAATAGTCTAAATACTCCTTTAAACCTTTCCCAAATTATAGGCAACATAATCCTCAAGATGAGAAACAAAATGAGTCTTGGGTCTCATTTTCACTGGTAATTGTCTCAGCAGTGAGAACTATGAAGCACATATTGTAGGAACACTTCCATAAGTTATAGCACTGTACCTTCTTGTGAATGCCTCATAAGACACAGAAAAGTGCATCCTACTATAAAGGATAATTTGCTACACTAATATTATCCAGCTAGAGCTGAAGTGAATCATTAATCTACATAGGGTTAACTACTGAAGCAGGAAATCTCATTGTGTCCGACTCCCACTTGCGCTTCTATTTAAAAAATAAATCCTTCAGTTAGAAAACGTTCATGTAAATCAGAATATCAGCAAAGAAAAAAGATGGTACCACACAGTTCTACAGAAGTATTTCCATTTCATTTTCTCAACAGAAAAATTTATTTTCCCTAATGGAGGCTTCCATCAACAATCTGGTGTAAGCTCTGTATCTACTTGTTTACTATTGTTGCTGATTATTATTGCAGTTCAGTGTCAGTACTTAGGCAAGGACTAGTTTCCTTACAGGCTGGT
This sequence comes from Agelaius tricolor, assembly GCF_023055355.1. Lineage (NCBI taxonomy): Eukaryota > Metazoa > Chordata > Aves > Passeriformes > Icteridae > Agelaius > Agelaius tricolor. Next base: position 61,644,399 of record NW_027269261.1, read on the forward strand.
ATAAATACTGTCACACCATATGACCTTTACCATGACAGAGATTTATTTAAGCAGTTATTTAAAAGTGCTGATAGGGGTAGAAAAAGCCCTGCAGACACCCCTTGTCCCACTGTGAAAACCATCCAGAGGAGTCGAGGCTACCTCAGAACACCCTGAGGTTAAAGGGGGTTATTAGCTACAGGGGGGGTGCCCCTCATTAAGAGAAGCTGAGGAAAGTCTATGCAGAATTCATTATGGGATGTGTTAAGGGGATTGTATAAATGGATGAGACTTACAATGGAACTGTTTAGGGGAAGGAATAGAAGTAGATCAAGGTGGATCAAGAAGGAACAAGTATAAGATAGAGGGAAAAGGAGATGAAAGGAACCAGTTGACTACAACTAGCTGACTGATCAGCATGTTAATCCTGACCTCAATCACTGAAGTCTATCCTATTTTCTCACTAAATCCTGTTTCTAAATATCTTCTTTAGGTATGCTCTCTCTCTCTTTTGTGGGTGTGTGTGAATAAGAGCTAACTTCAAGTTGCATCCATAGATGTATATGCCCCTAATCCTGATCAGCTAGAGAGGAAGAAGAGGGTGAAGCAGACTGAACTGTGTTTGTGTTCATGTGGCTGCTGACAGGGCACCGTAGTCTATTTATGTTGCTCTGTGCAGCCATGTGTGTGTTTCACTCTCTCAGGAGTATGAGCTCTGCCTTGCTACAGTCTGAATGTGAAAACAGACATAGGCTATTCTAATACCACAGGTGACCAAGAATCAGAAATCACAGACATAAACAGATTCTCCATGCAGAAGTGTTACTCAATCATTAACTTATATCTTGATACTCACATATAAAAACAATTGTTATATATGCAGCACATCATGCATCTTAAATATCACATTTTCGCTGTTTCTCATTTTGGATTGGCCTCTCCTAAAGGTTTAAGACATGAACCAGACCAAATTCAACTACTCATTAATTGAAACAGAGATTGTGTGAGTTTTGAAAAACAGTTCCTTGTGTTCTCAGAGGCCAATTTATGAGGTCAGTAATATTTCAATTCGTGGATACTGTTATGGATTATTGTTTGGGTTTATTATGTATGAAATAGAGCAGACAGTTTTGATGCAAGAATTTTTATACAATTGGCTATTTAAGAACAACTAATCCCCCCATTTTAGTCTCACATCCAACTCAGACAGAGAAAAAGCCTTCTCTAGAAATTGAATGGCTTTCCAGATTCCTCAAATGGCCATTTAGCAAGCATTTTTTCTATTACTGTCCTTACAGACAGTGGCCATGATTTCAAATATTCTGCTCAAAGTTAGAACTTCTGCAATTGAAAATGTTGGCCTGGGTGGAAAAAAAATATACTTAGCAGGATTCCACTACTATCAGCTTAGAGAGCTGAACATCTCCCACCATGCCGCAGTTGGCCTTTAATGACAATGTTGCTCCTGTACCTCTCAGCTGCTTCCAACTGAAATTCTGCTACCAGATGGGGAATTTGGGATGAAAGAAACACACACTTGATTCCAATTTTTCTTTTTCCATTGCTGAAAGCAATTTTAGCAGGGCGTCATCAGTCCAGAAAAATTGTAAATACAAAAAGTTGCAGCTACAAATGCCATGCAAATTAAGATATCCACAGCACTTCATGGGAAAAACTGAGAAAGATTTTATCATAGCCAATCTTGAAGAGCTATAGGGTGGGTGCCTCCAAACTAGTTGCAAATTAATCTTTTCTGGTTAGGCAAAAATTCACTTTTGTACAATGCTCAGTCCCATTTAGTTAATGCCTGCAGAACATTAATTTTAAAAAAACTATAAAAATACCTGAACTTAGAATAAGCTCAGTTTTCTTCCTTCCATGTATGCAACTGCTGGAGAGGCACAAGTTCTTTTAAGAACACTTTCTTGTCTGTGACAAAAAACATGTACTAAGACTTCTCAACTTTTGTTCATGTTATAAGATGCCATTAAAAAAATTAAAAAAAAAAACAAAACACAAAGTCTATTGAAAGAATGCACTTTATACAATATCAAACTGTAAAGCACTCAAGTTGTCCAGCTGTTGAATATCTGAGACACATTAAGCCAAATGGAAGGAGTCAGAACCTATGAAGTTTCTGTCAATGTCAACTTTTTTCTTTGTAATTTTCTCAGTTTGTTTTCTCCTTTACCAACTGTCCAGCTGTTTGTGAAGGCCTCAGAAAGAATAGCTGCTTTCTCTTGACTATTTTTGCTGCTCATCATGGGCCTGCTGTATACCAGAATAGAGGGCTGAAGTTAATAATCTCTTTTCACAATACTTTCAAAAAATAGCAGAAAGAAATTTCTCTTTATCTTCTAAAGTTTATCACTTCTTTCCATGGAGGGAGATTATTTTAAGAAAAGGAAAATTTATGAAAATGCCAATATCCAAACTCTTCTTAAAACCTGGACAAGAGGTGAGGACAGAAATGGTTGTTCCTCTATTTTGGTACTTAAAACACCAAAAAAAAAGTCCTTTCTAAAAATTTTTGTAGATCCAAGGACTAATGCTCAGCCTGGGTCTATTAGCATTGAGATTACTCAGAGTGAAGCATTCTTATTTCCTTCAGTGATGTTTCCATGCAGGGTCCTCTCACGAGCTCTCACTTACTCATACCAAATCTGTACATTTTAATGTGCCTATCACAACAGAAGCACTATTTCACAAACATCATCAGCTGCAAAACTTATTTTTTCAAGTAAGCTTCTTCTTCATCATAAACTATTTAAAGATAACATATTTCTTTAATACAAATAACAAAATCTGCTCAAGACTGAGAATCCTATGAACCCCTTACTTATCTTATCAACATTCTCCCAGGCTCCAGAATTTTCTTTAGAACCAAGACAGGTAACAGCACAAAATCAGAACACAACCTCATATTCATGTCAGAATGTATGTGTCACTGGATTCAAAGGAGAATAGCTCTCTTCCTTAAAGCCAAAATTAGCAAAGTGGAATGTATATGTATTACAGACATCCAGGGAAAATAAAAGGTATGTAACCTCAAGAAGAAAATGTATAAATTCTCAACACTGTTCAAAATTTTTGGTACTGTGTATTATGAACTGAATCTGAAAGGATTTGGTCAGTTAGAAATCTTTCTGGCTAAGCAAAAAGCAATAAATTTATGGTCTGATTTAGGGGTGAGCAAGAAAAAATGGGCAAAATAATCCTTTAGATATTCATATAATAAATTATAATACCTCTTCAACCCAGCTTACAGCACTTTGTTTGGTGGGTATTACAATTCATCTTTCAATACAGTGATTTCAGAATGCATTTTAGACAACTCCCTCCATGTACTATTGAACAACTCATGAAAAACTTTCTCTTTTTCAATGCTGTGGGAAAGTCAGCTTGAGCATCTTCACTAACATTTGTTTGTTGGAACACCTAGAAAGCTTCATGCAGCAGCCTCTTCAGGAATTATGATTGGCATAAAGGTGCAGTCTCAGTCATTAACTGGGGAAAAAGATAATTTTATTTTCCTTAGGCTTTTGTCTGAGTGACATCAGTGGGGAAAAGTTTATTCTGAGACAAGAAGGGAGCCCTGGGTAAAATCTGTTACTTATTAGTGTGCACACATTCTCTTCTTACTGCAAATGGAAATCAAGGTAGAAAAATACATAATCTAAAGTAGATTTGTTAATAGCATATAAAACGGGTAGTTCTTAAAAATGTTTACTGTAATGTCAAAATATTTACTAATGTTCTGTTTGTTTTCGTGATAACAAATAATTTTTTCTAGGTATGTTTGCTATAACTCCTTACTGGTATATTTATACGCAATTTTTTTCTTGTTTTTCTTTTTGAGCTTTTCAAATGCTTTCATTATAAGCTGACTTTAAGTCCAATAGTCTTACTTTTAAAAGATATAAAAATTACATACTAATTAATAATGTAAAATAATTAAAAAGTAATCATAATTTAAAATATTATCAGAAAGGTAAATTACTCCTTTTTTCACCCTATAGATATCTATTTAGCTCATTACCAGAAAACTGTAAAACTAAAGAACTTAAGGGAATCAGTAAAATGTTAAGATTCAAGCCTATGAAGGTAATGAAAAAAAGAAATAAGAAAATAATGAGTATTGCAACTAAAATACCTGTCTAAAGGTTGGCTGTGGACTTTTTTAAAATAGAACACCTAATTCCTTTTTCTTTTTTTAACTGATTCAACAGTCATTTGTATGTTTTTAGTTTCATCTCTTTTGGGCTGTCACTTCAACAGTTCATTTACCACTTAGGTGTAACTGAGCCAGAAAACTGGCTTAGTTTTGAGAGAATTTGTTTTCTGAATTCTCAAATGTCTATATAACTTCAAAATGGAATGAATCATGAGCAAGAAGTAGTAAAAACAAATATTGAGAATGACAGCTCTGTGTTGCAGGCTTGGACCGTAGCTCACAGATCACCGTACTCCTTGAGGTTTTACAATGTTGAATCCAACACAGAGTGTTGGCTGCCCCCTCCCCCAAGCTGGAAATAAAACCTCACACAAGCAAGCCAAATCAATCAGAAAATTGATCTGGCAGAAACCACACCGAAAAAAACCCAAAACAGGACATAGTTTTCAGTACCAAGGTACATGTGGTTTCCTGCATGGCAACACAAATGCTAGTGCCAGAACAAGAAGTACAGAAACATCTCCCTCTCAGCAGAGAGGGGAAGAGCAGCAACCAGGGAATTGCAGCGTGATACTCTCAACAGACTTCCAGTTTTTCCACTTTTTTTCTCTTTAGACAAACATTCTTGAAGATGAACAAAACTGCCTGTCATCTGTTGGAGAAAAGTCCAAGTTTGGACTAAACTTCATTTCTGTTAAACTACTTTCTGGTTTGGGAATGAAGAGAAGCTTTAAGCTTTACCTTTACAAAAGCAGTTTTGAAAGCATTTTAAGCCCACAGTTATTAGAAGGTAAAAGAGAAGGAAAATATTAATTGAACACCTGAAGAAAATGCTTGCACATACATAGAAATTTAACACAAAAATACCAAACAGCACTTCATTTTACTATACTGGTTCTTATATCCCAAGACTAAACAGTATAGTTAACTTGCTCTTCATTCTTTTACCTGTTATGATATTTGATATCAGAAGGTATTCAACAGAAAGCTGGCTGTAATTTTTTTCCCCCAATGGAAAATGTATTTGATATTTCAGAGAAGAGAAAATATAACATTAAACCAAATGTTGCCCAGTGATATGCATATTCCTGTATGACTATGCAGCTAATGTGGAAAGACTACTTTAATATGGTTTTGTTTCTCAACATGTTTTGATTCCTTAACCACTGTGCGGTCAACTGTCATAGGTTAAAATAAAAACCTAGAGCTTTGTATTAAAAGATGTTGTCAAATATCATCTGATTTACCTCTTATTTCACTATGGCTGTAACATTACCTTTAGTCAATCCCTAAAGGATTAGTTGAACTGGACCTTATTGTGGGGTTCAACTGTATAAACACCCAAACAATGGATTCCACTAGTAATTTGAAAGCAGATAACAGGGAGATTGTTCCAGAATCCAAAAATCATGCAACAACTTTGAAATGGCCAAGATTCAAAGGTGTGGTTATTTCTTCTTTAAGAAAAAAAAAAATAATTAGGCAGGGATGAAGATTTAGTTAATTCAGGGGTCTCTGCCACCAGTTTGCTGTATGACATAACTCCTGTAATAAGTGTTCTGAGACTGCCTTTGGAAGGGATAGTGACTGCAGTGATTTCTACATAGAGCCAGAACACGATTTTTTAGACTCCTTCCTCCCTTCCTACAGAAGGGTAGGGGACAGGATGAAAAGATAAGGTGAAAGAGCTGAATGCTGTCAGAGCTTAGGGAACTTACAACTGATGAAGTACAGGTGTTTTAGAGAGAAACAGCTACATAGCTGAATCAGTTATTCTTGCTCTCGCAGCTTACAAGGCTCTGTAGAGCGTACTTCCTTCTTCTTCAGATATGTATTCCTGGAAAGCATCACCTGGACACTGAATTGATCCTCCACAGTCCCAAGCAATTAAGAGATAGTTATTAAATCCAGAAATTTCTGCCAGAATATTAACTCTAGGTCCACCTGCGTTCCACACATCTACAATTCACATAAAATACTCCAGCATAATTTAAAAAATATGAAATGCACAGCAAAAAAGTCTAATTCCACATAAATATGCTCCTGGCACAAGCATCTGAGCAGTATTAAGGATATTGCCAATATCCTTGTTCCCTAGAGTAGTTGGGAATTTGTTAATAAAAGTGTCCTGATGTGTGTAGAAATCAGAAACAGATGGGCTGACCACTTCACCTCAAAATGCCAACTGGTTCTCCTGTGAATTTGCCAATTTTCTTTAAAGATACGCTACTAATCTTCCACATCACTGTGAAATTAAATCCAATTGAGGATTTAGAAATACCACGACTACGGGGAATATGTTCTCCCTGGACGTCTAAGCATTTCTGTTTTGCCAGCTCCCTGCTCTGAAATCCCTGAAGAAAAGGCCTATTTTCAGTCCTGCTAAACACTGCACTCATGGGATCTGAAGTACCTCTGTTGCACTTGAACTGCCCAACACTCTCAAGGCAGAGCAGACAGACCCTCCTCAGTCAGCAGGAATAAGGGCTGCAGAACAGCAGACAGCTTCTCTTGGTACCCAGCCCATCTGTGAACCCCGCCTTCCAAACTTGGATCTACCAAGGTAGCTCAACATGTCACTCTAATCTCCATTTAAATTCATGTGAGAAACTCTCAAAAAAATCTGTATTTTTGACCTCCTATGCACTTGCTGGATGAAAAGCACTGTAAAAAATAATCTCGCATGTACAGGCATGAATGGAGTTCCATAATTTTCTTGTGATATAGATAAGACTTGTCACAATGGCTAAAAAGTGGGAAAAAATGAAGGTTAAGAGCAAATTATCAAAGATGCTCAGTACCAGATAGTTCCAGTTTTCAACTCGTATTTTAATATTATATGGAGTAAAAATTTCAAGCATACTTCAATGAATTAGAAACCTAGCCTCCATTATAGATAAAAGCTCTTTGTAAGTATTAAGGCAAAATTCAACTGTTGAGAGAAAACAAGAAAAAATACTACATTTTTCCCAACTGGACTGATAATATTTGGGCTTGTTCTAACATTAAGTAAACATTACTTCCTCTAGTTTATTAGCTAAACAGTATACATTATTTTTATATGGCTTCCCTGCACAACAAAGTAAAAAAAAAGTCACTGTCCTAAAAGGCCAAGCAGTATATAAATGAAGAAATTGTAATTATTTTTCTGATTTTTTTCATGAAATTGGGATTGCTAAAAGCATTCCATGTACTATCATAATTACCAGTAATAACATAAGAACTAATGCATTCCTGCAATTTTCAGTCCATTACTTGTGGATTTGTCATTTATTTCTATCGCACAAAAGGAAGTTGAGCATTTTTATACTTAAAGCAAGAATTCATCAACACAAACATAGCAATTACTGAATCTCCTAAAAGCCAAAGGTAAAGAATGGAATTTCTTTTAAGTGAGATCCCAGAGATATCTGGTGACCTTCACCATTCATAGTGACTCCTACACAAAACAAAAGCTGAAAGAAAAATTTCATATTCCATCGGTTACTTTAATAGTCTATAATGATCTGACTATGAAATTCCTGGATAAGCAAACAAAAACTCATAATACTTCTCAAGACACAAACAACACTTATTCCTCACTGAGCAGTCCAAAAGCCATGCAAATCGCAGCAGACCTTTTAGTACATTTTGGGGAACAATACTTGCTCTGTTCCTGTATGTTGGTGAGTAAAATCCCATGCATTCCTAACTAGATGGGTTACTCAGCTCATAAAGGGTGTGCCAGATAGAGTTAGTGACACAGGGTCTTATCCCACCTCTCTGACATCCACAGAAAACTCAACACTACTTCTATTCCAGCCAACAACAAATGAATGGGCTTAAGAGAAGGTATCAGCTTTAGAGCTGCAGAAGGACTGCCAAGTTTCCTTTGAACACTTAGTAATAGGACATGGGAAAGAAACAGGGTCAGACTTGATCCTTGTCTCATTTTTAAAAAATAGTAACAAAAAACCCCAAACCCACGCCACACACAGTGCAGCATTCTCAGACCGCTGTCAGCTGGCACATGGAGAAGCCTTTTAAATACATTAGAATAACCCAAACTTTTTCTCCAATATCCTCACTGACCCTTTAGTTGCTAGCTTTCAATACATAAGAAAACTTAAAACTGTCAGAAATTAATAAATTTGCTAATATCTGATAATAATCCAGACAATGAAATAGCAGGGGAAAAACCAGGAGTTCTAAAGCCTAGTTTAAAAGACCTGACCTAAACAACCATACAAATAAAATTTCTAGGGTGATGGAAAACAAGGATGGGAATTTACTTTTAATGCCCCAGAGCTACTTGCATATTAACAGTTCATAAGCTACAAGAGGCACAATTCCTTGCTGTAAAAGCAAACCAGGAAATTAGCTCTGAAAACTTAAAAGACATGTTAAAAAAACCCACAAGCCTCTTTAATGCACAGGATTCTATTCTCAAACTTCTGTAAAAGTTTTAGCTTTCCTGTTTGAAAGAGAAATGCACATTGAATACTTTTGCATATATAAGGCCAAAAAAGCAGATGTAAGATTGTTTCTGCCATTAGCAATGAGGGCTCCAAAGCCAGAGTGCTAATAACACTTCTACGATTCAAAGGCTCTTCCAGATATAAAAAAATCTCTACCCTACAAGTACTTCAGTTTTACAGATAAAAGTTACTTAAAACTGCATGACTTCCTAAAACTATATATGATTTTTTTTTGGGGGGGGGGGGGGCACATTATGTTACAATGAATGGGTCAGTCATATCCATATGAACAACAGAAAATTATAGGAGAATTTGGTCATGTCTTCATATAGGAAAGCAACACAGAGCAAAAACTTAGATAATCCAGGTGATCTATCATGCAAGAAAGCAAGCCCAGAAACAAACAAATAGAAGCCTACCTGTTGGAGGTCCAATGTAATGGTCACATAATGATACTCAATTCCATTCTGGATACTAGGGCTTTGCCACCAAGTGTTCTTGCCATCAATTGCATTTTCTATTGGGTGTCGTTCTGTTAGAAACGCAGAAACATATAAATTTCAAAAATATTAGAAAATTTAGTTATGTTTAGATCTGAAATCTAGATTTTAAGGCGTCCACAGAACTAATTCAAAGGATTCAAAAAGAAAAAAGAATAAACTAATTTTTCTTGTACTCTTGGGTCACCAGTCATGCTTATTATTACTGGAATACTGATCTAATATTAGTTGTTTAATTTTGGTTATGATCACAAGGTCATTCAGAACATCTAATTGCAGAAGGCTCTCCTGATGCTACAGAAAATGCAGGCATTTAAATCAAATAAACACTTCTTACACTCCTCCAAAATTTCAAGTACTGCAAAGTCATCGAACGTTGCAACAGAAACAACAAATCAGAAACCTGAGATATGGTGTGCAAGAAATGCAGAGTTAAAGCAGTACTGGTACTGGCATTTCTAAGACATTTCTAAGCACACCTGGAAATAATTCAGGAAATAATTCACAAATCATTACAGAGGAAATGATTCAGAAATCATTACAGAACATATTCCTCAACTGGAAAATTTTCTGACTCACATACATACATATAAAGGTTTATTTGGTTATAATCCACATCAAAGTCCAAGATGCATTATTTTTCATGTCTATATTTACTCTGCTGCAGTGCCCCAAATGATTCCTAAATAAGAGGGATACAAATTTATTTACAGAATTGAATTTTTCCTGAATCTCGAGATCTTCTACATTATCCAAGTTTGCTTACTTAGTACTTTAATATTATTAAACTGAGAAAAATCACACTCAATGTTCCCAGGTTATTTTTTGTGTTTCTTTCCTGTACAAAATGGAGAATACCAAAATCAAAATTTTAAAAGGTACAAGGATCTATATTTTGAAGTATCTCATTTTCCAGAGTGAGCCTGTACATTATGAGGAAAATAAACCTAAGGAAATTCATATACAGTAAGTTTCTTCTATGCAAGTTCTACTTGCAAGAACATGAATTAGAAGAAAACTCTACTCCTCTTATGAAGGATGACTTTCTAAACTCTCAGGTTTCCTTGGTATAAAACTGGAATATGATTCATTACCAGCTGGGCCTAGAATTGCAAATAATTACTTTATGAACTGATTAATTTACTTATTATTTTAATTATTACTTAAATCAACCAGCCAGATTGATACTCTTTGTATCTCTGTTTTTTTGCTATATCAACCACCTGTGGAGGACAGGAGTCCTAGCTCATTAAGAGAAGCCAGAATGCCTGAACATATTTAAAGACACAATTGAAGGGCTTGGTGGGAGTGAGTGAAGGCATAAAGGCTCAATATTGAAAATGCCAAAAATTTCACTTAAATATTATTCAATGGTATTAGTGGGCAGCAACATTTGCAAGTTAGAATTCTGGTACTACAACTGATAAAGCTATAGGTAGCTTTATATTGAAAAGAAAAGCAAAGCAGACCCCATGCTTTACATGCTATCAGTTCCCACAGCTCCGATCATTTTCTCAAATTTTGGCTTTAAATGAGTGGCAGCAAAAATCAGCTGTAAATCAAATTCAGTGATTTTCGGTGATTGTGACAGAAGTTGTCTAATTGGAAATTTTGATCTAAGTCTCTCCAGATGAAATTGATGTAAAGGTAAATCATCTGAAAGAGGACTGGGAGATGAATAACAATTAACTGTAATCACCATTATGAAAGTTTAATCATAATTAATTTGAAAATTGATTAATTGCTGGCATGTTTAGCTTATTTAAAAAATAAGGGGGAAAATACAATATTTGTAAAAAGGACTGGATTGCAAATGCAGTTCAAGGACCAATCTCCCTGATGGATGCCAAGAGGGAGAACTTAGGGAGTGAGCCCATCAAACTGTGCACTTTAATTTGGACTCACGTGTGATTAACCAGGGAATTTGTTTTCATTTCCTACTACAGTAATTAAGGGGAGGCACTCCAGACTCACACATTCCAGGGGGATAATTTAAAGTCTGGTTATATTACATGGTTCTCCTATTAACAAGCCATCTCTGTTTAAACAAGGCACTTCCCTTTGCCAAATGAACATTTGAAGACCTTAAAATGAGATATGATTGTAACAAAAGACCAGATATGATGAAGCTGGACTGACTCAAGTTTAGAAGAGAGTAGGAACAAGAGGAAACATAGATATAAAGCATTCAGATGGGGTTTTTTTTAATATACACACATATATGTCTGTGTGTATACACATAATTTAGAGTACACTGTCTGACATCATAGACAAGACATAGCAATATCTCTGGTTTAGGTTTGATTTTTGAAATAAACATGCTTCATATAAGAAAAAAACTTGGGTAATGTGCATGTGTCTCTAAATTCCCATCTGTAAAATAGGAAAGTCTTTTGTACAGTGTTTCTGCCAGCTGGAATGCTTCCAAAACCAAAATTCTGCTCTGAGTGAAACACACTGCTATAACGTAACTGGATATGTCTACTGCTAAAGAATCATATGACCTTCTTCAGAAGGTGGCATTTTCTGTACGTAAAGAAGACATTGAAACTTGGAAAACAATCTGGAAAAAAATAGGTTGTAACTGTCTTCTGGTAAATTAAGTAATCTACACTCCAACAATTACAAATAGCTTTGCAAATATAAGATGAGGAGTAATGGAGCAGAAAAAGAATGCATCTGAAGTTTGCAATGGACAAATAACTGTCCTCTCAGTGGTATTTCACCATTAACAATGGGAAATACCAAAATAAAACATGTGAACAGGAGTCTATGATTATTCTGAAGCAAACCTGCATCTCTGTGTAGCACTAGTAAGAGCCCAGCTGAATTTAACAGATATTAAAGCCTCTAAAGAGAATTCACAGAATTGCAATTCATGAAGTTAGAGTTCTAGAAGACAAAACCTATGAGGAGAATGAAAGAAAAGATAGCTTAGTGTAGAAACTAGACAGAGCAATACCATCACATCTCAATTAATTAAAATACTTTTTTTAAGAAAAAGGGAATAATAATCCATTACTTGTATTGACGGAACGTAGGAAATAGGTAACGTGAATTTCTGCAAGGAGATGCAGATTAGCTATTAGAAAAACACTTTGTTTGGAGCGATGTAATGAGGGAGCCACACTAAAAAGTGTCGCCATGGGAGGAAGTTTCTAAGGAGAATCCAAACAAGCCTCTGTCTGGAAAGCTACAGCCACAGATAGCTTATTCTGTCTAGAACTAGCAGACAGATTAAATGTCATCTTTTTTCTTTTTATCCTGTGGTTTTAAGCACATGCTTAAATGTCATGAGGTATAAATGTATCTGAGCTAAGTCTTATTGAAACACAATTGGAAAAAATACTTGTCTTAATGTTTCTGTGTCTGTGCTTCTTCCAGTGTTTTATCTATTCCATCAAAAGCTGCCTTAAGTATCCCTACATCCTCTACCATCTACAGTGCCTATATACCCATGAAAATCTAATAATGCTAAAGCTGGTCATGTCTTTCACAGCAAGGTTACATGAAATGAAACTTGTATGACTTGACTAGGAAATTTTCTTAGTTCTAATGTTCCCAACTACCAGAAGTAGGCAGATCTGAAGTAGATGATGACAAATTCTTACTTGAAAAGTGATTTTCTTTCCAGGTAATCTTTGAGAAAATAGTGTTAGCAAAAATCAATTTTAATATTAAAAACTAAGCATTAAACCAAGCAGTGCTCCATTACTTTATCTTATTTTTTCTGGCTCCGGGAAAAACTGAATTTACCGGAATTTCAGATATTGCTTAGATTGGCCAAAATTCTCCAGTTCCACAAATAGGTATGCAGGTAAAAGTCAGTTACCTGGTTTTTATTCATGGTTAGTGTCTATCAAAAGAAACAGCAACAGCTGTAGATGCTTAGTTTTTTTAAATCTGAATTTAGGTGCTCTGTTTTTTAGTACGTGAATCAGAAAGTTCTGTGGGAGGAGTACAGGAGTACATTTCAGATACAGATTTTTAAATACCTTTGGAAGAGATGGTTAACCTGATTTAAAAAGAGACACACATTTCACAAAAATCAGGCTGATGAACTACTGTTTTGTTGCCTGAATATTTACACCCTTTGGAAAAAAAGTCTTTTTAAAGGAACAAAATGAAAATGGCACACATACGATGTGGAACTCGGCTCCTTTGATCACAAATGCGGCACTGAGGGTTCCTTGCAGGCTGTCCAGGTACGTGTTCAACGAGTTTGCAGTACATTTCCCGCCCCTTTTCGCCACAGGTAGCATTGGTTGTGATGAGAGCATTACTAGCCAGGTTCAGCACTGCAGGAAACAGTCCTGAAAATAAAATAAAATAAAATCATAAACAAAAGCAACAGAGGCAAAACCAAGGTGAATTTAGCAGAATAATCACAAATTAATGTAACACCTGTTACAACATTAAAGCAAAAGCCTTCATTTTCAACAGCTATGGAAGTAAAAAAACCCAACTTTGATGTGTATCCAGAATTTAGACATCAGAACAAAGCCATTATATTGATGGGTTTCTCCCCATTCTTCTAAAATTCAAATTGCTACCTTCTGGTTATATCATGAAAAACAACAGGATGCCAAAGGAGAAAGTACAGAAACATACAAAGCATCATAAAATTTTATGTTTCACAATCAAACCTTGTGTTCCTACACAATTGGCCACTGCAACATTGTACACAATGTACCCATGAAAACTCTTTATCATTCTTTTCTGCTGATATCTCCATGGAAAAGCTTTTTCTCCACAGACTGCAGCACTTGCTGTAGTACTGTATTACACTGTATTACTGTTCTGCTTAGGACTTCATAGATACCTTTGTCATCAGAGCAGCTGGGTAATTCATCCAGCAACATGAATAGCATATGTCATGCTTCCCTTTCCTCAAGAAGAAAATACAACACCATATCCTTTATGGTAGTGCTGTTGTTATTTTTCCAGGTGCACATGCTGAGTGATGTATTATAATTCTCATTCAGCACAGCATTTAAGCACGTCTGAGTGCTCTGCTGAGCAAAGTTATATGTAGCAGTAAGCTATAAAGATTATAAACCATATGAAGAACATTCATTTAGGCGGGTTACTCTCCTTCCCACTAAGTACTGATGAAAACCTTTAAGCCGTAATAAAATTGATCCACAGAGACCAACTGATAGAATGTGTTAAACATATATATTAGTACCCCTCTCATTAAATCAACCAGTTCTGTATCTTCAAAAGCAAATTTACTATGGCTAAAGCCCAACCCAAACCAACCAACCAAAAAAAAAAATAGTCTGATGTATGGACTCTTGGGATCACTTTTAGATTCATTTTACGACAATTTCAAGTGGCCCAAAAGTCACTCTTTTGCAATTCATCCAGCTTCCAACCCTATTACACTATTATAACCTTAAAATAAGGTTTTAATAAAAACTGAATTGGTCATTATTGAACTCTGATAAAGCTCCCTTTATAATGGCATTTCTTTTTGACCTCCTCAAATGGACAACACTCTTCAACTGACTCCTTTCAGTACTCCTTTAACACCAATCTCCTGCTTGTCTCTGCAATTAACCTGTGTGCCATTTAATTACCAAGCTTGGCTGGACATGGTACAGCTGTCCTTTGAAATTGTCTCATGGTCACTTTAAAACCATGTGTAAATATACTGCTTGAGCAAGAGAGCCAATTAGTTACTAGCCCGTCCAATTTGTGCAGTCAATCAATACTTGAGATTTTATTGACCATATAGCTTGCTCCTTCTGTATAGATTAAAGCTTATTTTCATCACATTTTAAAATCTATACAGTTGTTCTTGTATTTTTATTCACTGCACTCAATGGTGTTTTCTGCCTTCTGTGATGGGGCCACATGGAAGAATCTGTATAAGCATTAACACAGCAGATGAATTAATAGCTGTGGAACTTCCTATGTTGATTGACAGCCTCATTATTCTCTTTTTAGGCTGTACAAAGTTAATAGTCCAGAAGCCAGAAATCATTTAGTGTTAACAAAGAGTCTGGCATTTGGTTCAGAGCTAAGTATTTTAAGCCCTCAAAAGTGAACCTTGTACAAAGGACAGAATGATGCTACATGCAAAGAATTGCAGTACATGGCATCAGGAGAATAAATCCTTCAAGAAAGAGCTGAAAGAGAGCAACCAAAAAGCCTCCAGATTCACACAGCTATAAAAATATTACCTGTTCTATGTCTATCATAAATCATACCATTAATCTAAGTTTTAACACAAACCATAAATGTAAGATACATAAATAAATGAAGAGTACTTAAGAAACCCGTTTATTAGAACATAACTTCACCTTTAGGTCACCTCTTTAACATGCAAAGCACCTCACAGGAAAGCTACCAAAAGAGCCTTATCCATAATCGGGCAACAAAACAAGGATTGGGTATTTCACTGAAGAGCCCATGTCAAGATGCCAGCACCTCACAGAGGTGCTCCACACTGAATTCCCCACAGGCTCAGAGTGACAGGCAGAGAGCAAAAGATGTACATTACAGCCAGCACTTCACCTTTTGCTATCGATTAATTCCTCAACCCTGGGGTTTTGACAAGTAGTAATTAATAACTACATATTTGAACTTTTTTTGAAAATCTTTATTTCCAAAGACCAAGGGGCTGGGTTCAATAGGCCTTATGAGTCCCTTCCAACTCAAGATATTCTACAATTCTATATTATCTCTTTGTACAGCCCAAAAGAAGGCTTTGCTTTAAAAGAACATTTGATGTGCAAGCCTGAAAGTATGGAAGAAGCAATATTATTCATATTGATTTCTAGCAGTTACATATAGATATATACATTTTCACAACAGAGGCATGACATTCTAGCAATACAGAAGATGAAACATTTTCTTGAAAATTTTAGCTAGGTCTTTTGAATATGAAATAAAAATGTGTATGTTTATGATGCTAATATATCTGGTCACATTTTCTGAGATTCACATGTTAAAAATTCATCTTTCAATCATAAATTCACCAGAATAAAAAAGTCAAGAGAGCTCTACTTAGCACAGTTAATTTCTTTTTACCTTGTTTTTCATTACAATAATCATACACAAAAAATATTTTAAAATTGGTGCACTAGTTTAGCATATCTTCAGTTCAATTTCCCAATGAATTTTAAAGTCTTTTGTCATCAATCCCACCTTGAATTCTATGGGTATCCTCCCATCAAACACTTCCAAAAATATGATCAGCTAAAAATATTACAAAGACTTTTTCTTTCTTTATTGCTAAATGACTTTTGTAAACCTTTGCTCCAGTGAAAAGATGGATAAAATGCCTCTGAGTCACAAACACATCATCTCTATTTTGTGTAGCTCAAGTGCAAGCAGAAAAATTCTCCCTTCAACTGCCAGCTATATCAGTCTTTTCTATCCTTTTTGTCACTGGCATAAATCATATTAGCAATAATTTCTACCTGTTAAAAAATAACAAAAAAATTTTTTTGCAATTGCATGAAGGAGACAGGGAGAAAAGATTGGCTTTCAATTAGGTAGTGGTTTTAGCAAACTGGGTTCAATTTCTGCTTTTCAAAGGACTGCTCCTGTGTGAAGAGAAAGTATCAGATTCTCCCCTGTGAAATGGGCAGTCATCTTTCTGCTCAATACTTTGGTTTTTAAGCATGGAACATATTCCATTAAGATTTTAGTGCATGGAAACCCAATAGAAAGTTTGTTTAGTGTTGGCAGGTGATTAAACTATGAAAGGCAAATAACATAGAAATTCATCAAATTATTTTAAAGTGATGTACAATACACAGGTAATCAAGCATGCTGCTCAAGTCACTAGAGAATTAATGGTAATAGGTTTAGCATACATTTTCAACAGAAACAGTTCTAGAAAAAAAACTGTAAAAAGGAAAAGCAGCAAATCAGCAGGATTTTCTTGCCTGCAAACCCCTATGTACTCAAGTTTTACACTGCCACCGTTCTAGTTAAGTAGGTGTGGTACTAACTACATTATCTTTTTTTATAATGGCCCCTGGATCAAAGCACATCTAGATACCTATCTTAAAGATAAAAACAGGGACTGCTTGGGATCTGTGGTTTTTTTACAGATGACTCAAAAGCCAACCTTTATTAATACTAAAATTTTCTGGAGACACTGGCAAGCATGTCAGTGATTTAGTGAGTTCAACACATTAAGACTAGAAAACAGACTTTTACAAGATTCCACAAAGGCCATTAAAGGAAGTAAGCCACAAGAAGGAATGACCTCCCATGAGGTCAGAATTAAAAAATGGAGAATGGCAGTGGAAAACCATAGCAGTCTTTGCTGGATCCTATTTTGTTCCAACAGCACCATAAGAAACTTACAAAAGAGGATAAAAATTAAGGTGACTGCTTGTTGATTATAAAAATTATTCATGAAAATTAAAATAAGCACAGACCACAGAATGGTAGAAAAATTCCACAGAATGGTTTGCTTAGGCAATAAAATGGCATATGAAATCAAGGAATGGAGATTGATACACAGGGGGAAAATATGATTGCTTCTGCACTAGCTATTATCAGGCCTGAAAGAGTTATTACTAAAATTTTAGTGAAAATATTAGCTCGAGGAACAGAAACAAAACGTCATTACATTATTGCATAAATTCATCTGTAGTGACAACTCAAACACTGTATGGTATCCTTCACCTCTCATCTCCAAAAGGATATGGTAGAGCTAAAAAATAAAGAAAAGTGTGACAAGCTGTGTCACAGCTGTGGAACAACTTCTGAATGTGGATATGAATAGGCTATGAGTTTTATACTGGAAAACAAAGAGATTGGGAGATGTATAAAATGACATAACTGCATACAAAATCATAAATGGGTTTAGTAAGTCTATCTTTGCAGTGAACGTGGTAAGTTTAGTTATCCTTCTACCACGAATTGAAAGTGTTGAGTCAAATTATCAGACAGGAGTTTTCTTCACGCACTGGGACATTTTTCCTGTTTATAAATGAAATTGCTTTTCAACATGATAGCAATTAAATTCTAGAACAGATAAATAAGCTATATAATAAAATATTTTTATTCCAAAGGCAAGAATGGATAAAAACCTAATTAGATTAATACACAGGGTTCATCCAGAGCTGTTAAACATGAATGGCTCATGTTCAGTTGCCAGTTCAGAGCATCCCTAAATCACTAGTTGATGCAGGGTTTTACCCAGGGAGACATCCCTGTACTCCTTCACATTTTTCCTCAATATTGCTGCTGATAGGTATCTGTAATTTTTTATTTACTAAGGCTGGTAGCATATACATCCCAACATCAAGATTCATCCAAAATGAAAGAGAAATTATAATCTTAATTTTGTGTGGTATTGTTAATGAAACTGTAATATTTTTGCCAACATTCAATTCTTTCACCAGCCATGGTTCCCTATACTACTTCCCATTATTACCTTGCACCCAGAGAGGTTTTCTCAATGGCTACTTCTTCTGTGGAATAGATCTTGTTCTGTAGATCCTCTATAGAACATTCTTTTGAGCCTGGCAATTTCCTTGCAGTTTTCTGCAAAGCAGTACTATCTAATTAATTTACTTATGCTTTCCTTATTTTCGCTGCATACAGGGAAATAACAGCCCAGCTTCATGTGTTTTCTTTTATCTACTTTACATGAGTTCCCACCAACCTTCAGCTCCTATAAGCTCCATGAGTATTGGTGGAATAAAACCTACCAATCTGATGCCTGGCACCCGGCCTGTTTTGTCATGCCCTATTACCTACTCCCTTGCCAAACTAACAGATTTTCCACATGCTTTATTGCAATAGTGGAGATCAGCAGAAGCAGATGAGGTACACAAGTAGCAGGTACAAGACATTTTCATAAAGCCTGTCAGCTGCTGAATTCAGTCATGTTCCCTTCTGGAACAGCACTGTTTGATTGACCTTCAGAGCCCACTGAGTTGATTTCCCTAGCTGAGACAGGATGGAGGGATTCTAGAGGGAAATCAAAGATATTAACTGCATCTCCAGCTGCTGAATGGTGATTACAGGTTCATTATGAAGTGGAGATAGTCACTAGGGTAACCTACTTTTAAAATGTGTCAAGAAGCAGCTACAGCAAAGGAGGGGTACAGGAAAGGTATGAATGTAAACAAAATAATTACCTTGCACATTAGTGTCCTACTGCTCACCAGTTCTGATACATTTTTCTTTCCTTCCCTTCATATAACTCACAGGAAATTGTAAATCCTGTTTCAATAACATCACCATCCCACACCTACAGAGCAACTGGTGGGGTTAAGTCACACTAGAATTACACTCCAGAACTCTAATGGAAGCACAAGCAAGGAACCAAGACCAAGATTATAATCTCTGTTAGACTTCTGCTACTGCACAGAGGAAAGAGCAGACATCTTAAACGAGAAAGAAGGAATCACCATAGGTGGTTGATAGGAGATGGAAGACAGCAGCAGAGATAAAGGAAGGAACTCTGAGTGGGGGAGACTGGAAGAGAGAAGAAAATTGAAAGAAAGACCACTGCAAAGATACTCCTAGAGCCTGTACTCCTTCTTTTTTACAGAAGATTATTGGCACACTGAAATTTGCATTCACTATTATTTAATGTCTATATTGTGGTTTGATTACACAGCAATAAGAATTTCATTTTACCAAGAGTAAAATTATTATAAATAACTGCCGTGCCTGCACATACAAGCAAAATGTTAACTTTTAAAAATCAGTATTGATTTTTAATAGCTTTTTTACTTCCAAGATCGAAGACAAACTTTGGTTTACCAGCTCTGGGATTTCTTTGTGTCTTATTAAAGCATTAGAACAGAGAAAATATTTTTTCTCCTTCAAAGAAAGCTCTGTTCAGACCTGCATATTCCTCTTCCCTCTTCTAAACAGACCAGTATTTGGCACTGCACACTTCCTTCAATCTTCTCAAAATATCTAGTCTCTTCAAAGAAGCAAATAAAACAGCCTGCCTAAATATGTCTAACTTTTCAAGCCAATCTTCCTAGTCTATAGAGCACTTTGAAATGTTCATGGAGTCAAGCAGAGCTGTTTGCCACTGAATTTGTACTAAAAAGACAAAAGAGAATATGTCAATTTCCGATGTTCTAAGAAGTGTCACTGGAAAAAGAGAGAGTTGTCTGCTGCAGCGCAGAGCTATGCTAGGCTGTGGGAACACAGTGGGGAGAAAAAACTGGGACAAAACAAAACAAAATGTTGCAGCACTGAATTGCTTCCAGCTGTGCACGACAGGGAGTAACTTAATGCACTCTATCCACAATGTAGATGAATACTTTTATACAACTGGAAAATAAACCCAATTTGAAGAAATAACTGTCCAGACACAACAGCGAATGCAGACTGCAAAAAACAAAAATTGACACCAGGATCATCTGTCCAGAGGAAAACAAAATGGAAAACAAATGTTTCAGTACCCATTTATGTCAGTTGCCCCAAATCACTGTGCATTAAAGTACTGTTCAGCAGTCAGCCTTTTTCCTTCCAAAGGAAGTGGAAAAGTAGTTTTTGATGTTTGGTGGTAGAGGCAGCTTGCTTTTACTTAGAGGTGACTTTACATACAGCCTCCTGCATATTTTTCTTCTACACAAAAACCAGAGTATGAAACTAACCTGAAGAAGCCTGATAGCAAAACTATATTACTTACATGTGGAAGAGGGTTTTATCGCTTATCTAGTAATATGACTTTGCCTCTCCACACTTCACAGCATTGAAAATTTGTAAGGACTTTGCTTGTTTTAACAGCAAAACTCTGTCAGTTTTAGAGATTGGAGACTGAGTGAAAAAATCGCTTACTAGCTTACCCCAATATTCTGTTGTATTAAGTATATAAGCATCCTCCTTGCTTTGTAATGAATTTCCTTTTTTTCCCAGACCTGTCACAAAAAGTTGTTTTGCAAAGGAGAACAGGAAAAACACAGGTGAAGATGAAATCTCATCTCCTTGACATCTGTGGCAGAACTCCCACTGAATCAAAAATCCAAAGCACAAAGACTTAATGGACATCTCATTTTCAAAGGTATTTACATGCCCAGCCTGAGTCAGACACCCACTGATTTTCAAATATATTCCGTCTGTATTCTGACAAAAATTTTGAAGGGCAAAATCCCAGTTGTACAAATACCTTATCTGTAGAAAGGGTACACTATGCATGAAGAAGCAAGCAGCAGTGCACTCTTTATAGTTATTTCCTTTTATTTTTTAATGACCACATGATCTTCATTAAAACCTTTGCTATGCTGCAGTACGGTTCTGGGCAGCCAAGCAGGCATAACAAGAAAAAGTAAAAGAACCTCTGAGAGACAACAGTTTTCTGTAAACAGGAATTTTCCCAAATCACATGTCTTCTGCTCTCAGATAGCACACAGCAATTTACAACTTCCACAAACTGCAGGACACAGCTAAAAATGTCCATTTTTATTCCATCCCCATGACTGAATACCAGGGTCTCCATACTAAGACGTACTCATGCACTTCTCTCATTTGCAATCAGAGAGCAAGACTCAGACCTGTGTGATTTGTCTATCCCATCACTGAAGGAGAAAAGAAAAAAAAAAGCATGAAAAATTGAGAAAATTAAATCAGAATTTCTCAAAGGTAAGATAGAGCCTGGGAAAACCAGAGCCTCCAGATGCAATTTACTGATGACTTTTGTCTTGACAGATTTCTTACTTTATGAAAAAAGGTTCTGCTATGCATTGTCTCAGACACTAAAGAATATGAAGAATACGACTATTTCTGCAATAACTTCAAAATCAATGTCCATTGAAACCACACAGAAAAGTCAGAATTAGTTACTGCACCCTTGAGTCTCCAAGACTGTCAACTTTAACAGAAAGACTGAGATGTATACTGTGTTCTTGCACCAGAGGTAACAAAAGGCATGTTATGGGGGCTAATAAAAGTCATCCATTAACTATCATCTAGTTGACAAAAAAGATCCAAACTGAGTCTAACTTTATGAAACCAAAGAGCAAAGGGAAAAACTGATCTTACCATATGTAACAGATTCTGTGCACTTACATTTACCCTGAGGATTCAGATTAAAATAGTTTGAGGTGTTTCAACTGATGAGCTTGAATAAACATGAAGTTCAATTTTCATTCTTTGAACTGATTTACTTCTCACTATTCTGCTGTAATGCTTTACAAGTACATACTGATAAGGATTATAAATTTTCAACATATTCTGGTAAAAATGTGAAATCACCAATTAGAAATTTCTATGCAGAGTTCTTAAGAACTGTCTTCAGAGGATTAAAGAATCACTGAGGCTGAAAGGGACCTCATATCTAGCCCAAACCCTGCTCAAGTAGGGTCATGGGAGTAGGTGGCCCAGGACTGTGGAGCAGAGGTTTTAGTATCCCTAAGGATGCAGACTGCACAGCCCCTCTGGGCAATATATTCCATTGTTTGGCTACAGTTTAAGTAAAAAAATTGTTCTCTTCTGTTTAAATGGAATTTCCTGTATACTGATTTGTGTCCATTACCTTTTGCCCTGCCACTGGGTACCACTGAAAAAAGTCTGGATATGTCTTCTCTATCACCTCCTGACACATACTGATACACATGCTGATAAAATCTCCTTGACATGTCTCAAAACTAAGCAACCTCAGTCCTCTCAGCCCCTACTTATATACAGACACTCCAATACCTTAATCATCTTCCCAGCCATTTCCTGGACTTGTTCCAACATGTCCATGTCTCTCTTGTATTGAGAAGCTCAGAACAGGACACAGTTCCTCCAGTGTGCTCTCATTTCCTCTGAGCTGACAGGGAATGATTACCTCCCTCAATCTGCTGGGGACACCCTAAATAATGCACCCCATTTGTTTGGAGTTTTTTGCCACATTGCTGGGTCATGCTCAGCTTGCCCACCAGGACATCCAGGTCCTCCTCTGCAAAGCTGTATTCCAGCCATTTCGCCCCAGATTGTACTGGTCCATGGAGCTGTCCCTCCCCACATGCCGGACTTCACGCTTCTTTTGCAAAGGCCAGTCTGTTTCTGCAGCCTCCCAATGCCCTTCTGGCACAGCCTTCTGGCATATCAACCAGTCTTTTCAAATCTGTATTGTCTGCAAACCTCCCAAAGGTGCGCTCTGCCCCATCATCCACGCCAAGATGTGACACAGTATTGGCCCCAGTATTGACCGCTAGCGCCCGCCTAGTGATCACAAACGACCTGCCCCCGGGTGAACTTTGTGCCACTGATACAACCACTCAGACCTACCCATTCAGTTTTTAACCTACCTTTCTGTCCACTTATCTGACGTCTATTTAATCAGCTTTCTTTGAGGGTGTTACTGAGACAGCATAAAAAGCCTTAATAAAGGTAAGATAAATAACATCCACTTTTCTCCTTTCATCTACCAAGTCTGTTATTTCATCACAGAATCTATCAGGTTGACTAATCACAAACTATCCTCCAAAAATCCATGTGGTCCTTAAATCATAATTTTAGCTACATGTACCATTCACATGTACCATTTTATGTGTATGTGTTACTTAAACTCATGCTACACAATGTCCTATTAAAATGAGAACTAATTTGCCCTTCTCAGATTATACTGTAAGGCCACACACCTTTGATCTGTTCAATTTCAATGCATGCAAAGCAAAATTAGCAAGATCAAGGCCTTCCGTGATTCAATATCAAGGCAGAATGCAAAATATATTTTTCACTTCTTAGACGCCCAGCTTTTCATAGAACAGTTTGTCTGTTTCATTTCCACACAGATATTCTGAGGCATGAATTAGCTGAAGAACTGAGAAATACTGGAAATAACAAAAACAGCACAATAAATTGAAAAATTAAATTGTATATTTGTGTAGTTATAGTGCTACTATGCATTGAATCAAGAAATGTCCAGTTACATATGAGAATATGAAAGCATATTGTGAACACTGTCAGTTTTACAGTATTCCTTTGCTCTAGTACATTGAAATAGTTCTTGTGTGTCACCTAAAATTGTTCACCAGGGACTTTGCTACAAAAGGGCTCCTAAATGCATGTAAGAGCTATAGTATTGCATTCATATATTTGTAAATTATATACATGTAATATATACAGATATGAAAATACAATATACAGTGCATCTGTATCTGTAGCCACAGTAGTAGAATTCCTCCTATTTCATAAACAGAACAGAATATGTGTATGATTTCAATATTTAATATATATTTTGTGAGAAAAAAAATATTTAATAATATTATCTCCAAGGGATAATTTCCCTGCCTTCCACATATTTTGTCCCCTTACTTGAACTGTGACAGAATGGAAAAATCAAATAAGGTCTGAGCAGATGGCTGTCAGCAAACCAGTAACAACATACCATGGTTTAGAATTAGACAGAAAATGTGCAACCTGGTATATAATTTCTGCTTGTAACTGCCAAAGACATCTGGCTTAGAATATAAGCCAGCTTGAACATCCCTACATACTTACTTTACCATTCATGAAAATTGAATTATATCAATATCTCTTAACACTTCTCTGTTAAAGCTGTGCCTATCTGTATTAGTGAAAACCCTCCTTTTCTTCCTTATAAAAGTAGACTCAGAGCCATCACTGGTGTCACATCCTTACATTCCATTAAAAACAGTCAGAACTGCATGCAGATGAATCCCTGCACATTGCTTTAAAAATGCATGGGATGACACATCAAGGAAAGGAATTCTTCATGTCTTCCAATAGGATTTTAACAAGTTTCAGTGCTACTACTGTCATTAATATGACATTTATTTGCATAACTAAAGGTTTTAGCAATGGACTCTCAGCTGGAAACAAACGGTTTCTTTTCCAGAAGTATGAATCAAATGCACATCTCTTGGGTTTTCCTTTGGCTGTTCTCACTGTTCAGAAAGCTAGCAAAATACCCCCCTCCCCTCACAGTTTTCATGTTCCCTGCATTTATGCATAGCAGCAGCTTTTTATGCAGCTTTTTCTAATTAACAGAAGTTGCTTTCAGTCATTCAGGCAAGAGACTGCTCCATTCATGGAGACCTTTGACGCTTTTTGATTCTCCAAAAAGTGCCCCCTGAAACACACTGAAAAAGTGTCCCCTGAAAGTTCCACATTACACATTGAGACTTCTAGCAATAGTATTGACAAGACACAGCTGATTGGCTTCCATGCAAAAAATACATTTGAAATGTTAAGGTCTTTGCAGACTTAGCAAGTCAATAACACTCACAAGCATATCTGGGATCATTGGCTGTAATATTTAAAACTAATTCTAAAACTTAAGTGTTCTCTGAATCAGCTGGTCCGGAAAAGAGGAAGGGAAGGAGAGGCCCAAAAACTCAAAGCTAGACAGGTTAGAAGAGTGGCAGGTTTAACTGCTTGTAATTGTATAAATTCACAACCACCAGAGCTGGGTGATAAAGGCTCCTACTAATGCTTTCCAAGTAACAGTGATAAACTTGATTGTATTTTCCATGGAGTCTAGTTACTAAGACATAAAATTGAAGAGAATTATTTCTTGATCAGTGAAAATCCAGAAAAAGGGAAGAATTTAGAATAGGTACTGAGAACTGAAAAAGGCAGGAAACCTAATACTGCAGATAGGTAGCAATGAAATGCAGCACTCCTTTTATGCAAAACTGGGGGGATTTTGATGTATGAGCTGGAGCAGATGGTAGAGCAGGAGAAGCTCCTTTTACAGACAAAGAGAACAAAGGGATAAACACAGACATTGTCAAGAGAGCAAGGGTTAAAATCGGGAAGTTCCTGAAAGGAAGAAGTGAGATACACTTTTATAAGGCGAAAGGATAAAAGAATACTCAGCAGATGTATCTAAGCCAAAAATGCAAGGAAAGGGTGATCAAGAGTCCATCAGTTTTGGCACCAGAAACCATTGGTTTCTGCCTTTGAAACCCACAACAGCTGAAGAGGAAAAGCAGGAAGACAAGGAGAGGACTACACAACCCAAGGGTATGGGCAGTGACACATGGAGATGCACTGTATTTCTCACATCAGGGCACAGAGTAAGAAAAGCAATAGGTGAAGTGGGAGCAGTAGAGCACAGAGGGATTTCAGGCTGAAAACAGAACATCAATAAGCACATTTAGCAGTGAGAGACAAGAAGTTGTGTAACAGAGAAAACTCGTAAGAAACAAGTCAAAGGCTGCTCCCAAAGAGAGGAAAGATGATTGGAAACTTTAACACAATAAATTTGGGTGGGAACACATAACTCTGGTTACTAAGAATACAAAGACTGTAATCTTCTCCTTACACCCCCAGGGGAAAAAAAAAGCCTCTTTTTATGAAGGACAACAGAAGCCATCACCCCAATGTCAAAAAAAAAAATTGCAAGATAGATGTGGTATCATTTCTACAGGCACAGTGGGAGAGACTGAGAATTTTCTTCAGAGTAATTTTCTGTAGAATGGGCTTCCAACTGTGCAATGGCCACTGTAGAATCAGCAAAGAACAAAATGCCTGAAGCCACATCTCTTCATTTGAAAGTTTTAATTCTAAAGCTTTGTTTGCATTTTCTAATAAAGAAAGAATATTGATTCTTATGTATTTTTTCCTCTAACTAGTGCAGTTGTATCTACTAACACATCTCAGCTTTTGTGATCCACTAATAGTGTTCCCTCTCTTTAAAATCCCATGACTAATTTTGAGTCTCAGAGAACTTTTTACATTTTTATCAGACTGAAATTCCTAAAAAAAGTTATCAATCAGTACCAAGTCTCTTCATTCTTCTAAGATAAAATAATAATACAAGTACTGTCTTTGAACCTTCATGAAATCTAACAGTACACATAATTATTAATTTGACTCTACATTTTTTGAGTGTCACATAAAGGAGCTGAAAAAAAGATTCTGAAAATAATATACAAATTAATTCCCTCTTAAAGATTCATGTTTGAAATTTTTTCAGTATGGGACCCTTATCACAAAGACAGGACTATTAGAAGGTAGTTAAAGGGGAGAAATAATAAGTATATTCTTATTTTAATCTACATTTTACATGTTTCCCATGTTTTTATTACATAGGGAATCTTAAAAGTTGGGTTGGATGTGAAGTAGCCATTTTTATGCAGTCTATGCCCTAACAGCAAAATTCAAGTACTGATCCTTATAACTACTTAGTGTCTTTCCATATAACTATTCCTTTAAGGCAGCAAGCAATTCCACTCAGCATTACCTAGCATAAATTATATCTTTTTCTACTCCAAATATATTAACCATAATCTTGTCATCTTTGCAGTGCATTCAGGTGTTCCTAGACTAGGACCAAGGCAAAGCCACTTGAAATTTACTAGAGCTCTCAGGCAGCACACCAGCAAGAACCAGGGAGGCTTTGAATAACACTAGAGAGAAGCACCATATTTTCTACCATTTAAATCTTACAGCATGCCTAAATCTGTCCTTATTGATAAGTTTTTATCCATTTGTTGAAAAAATTAAATTTGTAAGACAGTGGAGATCAGTTTAATATCCTGTGACAGGAAATTTTCTTTCATTAGAAACAGAGAAGCTATCCAGTTATTGGAAAGATAACAGAAATACACATTTCAATTAATTCTTCATATTACAAAAGAACCCCTAGGGTCATCTTTAGCCAACTACTCAACTCAAATTAGAACTATTCACAAATATTCCTCACAGATTTCTACTCAACTGCATGCCTACCTCTCATGTAATCAATATCTGAGAGACATAGCACACATGGGTTGGTAGATGGGTTTTCTGTGGTAGTGGTTTTCTCTCTGTAAAATGATATTGCTGGTCTTTATCCTTTCTTAAATAATGGTTCAATTGTACTGTCAATGCAGTTGAGACCAAATAAAAGTACCCCTGCTGTCATGTAGCACAATTCCATTTTCTGCTGATTCTTGTGGGATGCTCATACTTGATTCATCTTGCTCCAAGCCTTGACAAAAACATGTAATATGTTACTATTTTATCACCAATATGCATTCTAATACTTCTTCCCTATTTTAATTGGATTCTACTGACTATTTTTATCACACAGTTGCTCTCCAGCAAGCACTGTACCATATGGGATTATAATCTCTATAAACAGGCTAGATTTGAGTTCTTGAGCTCTCATCTGAAAGAAACCTAACGGAGTAATCTGAAGGAAAAATCATGTAGGTCCTGCAGAGTGACAAGTCTCCAAAGACAGTCCTGCAAGAACCCTAATCTCTTATTTAAGGGAGACGTGGTATTAAAAAGCCAAGGCTATTTTTTTTTAAGTATGGCTCCCTATCCTCAAGCACCTCTATGAGATTTTATTTATAACATTCTCCTTGAAATACACAGGGAAGGGCATTGGAATTCCCACTTTATATGCACATTCATGACACTGATTGTGTACACTACAATTTATCTTTAATGCTCTGATTTTAGATGATTGTTAAGCTGATGAGGCTACACATAAAGTGACTTCCAAAACAGTGTTACTAAAGAAGTTGACAACCATACAAATTCCTAGCAGTAAATTTTGAAATCTTCCCACAGGGATTCCAATGGCCAAGAGCAGCTTCTTGCGATAGAATCACTCTGCAATTGGATGGGAAGTGAAACTGGAATAGTCTGTTTTAAAACAAATTACTCTGGCATTTAGTCTCAAGCACCACTTCCCTAAGCTTTTGTTCAATTCTTACCAGACTATGTACCAATATGGGAATTCTTTTCCCCGTTGTAATTGTACCTTCTCTCTTTTTTAATGCTACAAACTACTATATTCTCAGTCTTTTGGTTCTAAAAAATTACATATCTGAATGACCAGATGGCTTTCCCATGGACAAGACACTAAAACTACACAGGCATAAAAATATAAAAAACCCCAACCATTTATGAGAAGGAAAATTTTGGCAAGCAGAATTATTTATGAAAATGTGAATATGTAATTACGAAGAGATATAAATAATACATATGAACCAAAAGTCTGTAAGATAAAGGTCTGATATGCCAATACCTAGAGAAAGAGGCTCTGAAGTTAAGGAAGCTGAGGGGTGTTCCTTCAGGTCAAAAAGATCCATTGGTTTTAATTGGAAGAACTCATAACTACCTGATGTATATAACACAAGGTACTGGCAATGTAACAGCAAAAAGTTCATATATCGTTTTCTCACACAATTTCCATGTTATTGTTTTATTCATTTCCATTTTTACTATAAGCCTGCTTTTAAGAGCATAGCATTTTTTTTTCCCATTAGAGCATTGTGCTTGTAAACAAAGACAAAAACAAAACACATGAATTTCTTTCATGTGGCACTCCATAAAGAATGGGATTTGCTTCTCTCCATTTCTGTCACTTTTGTGAGGTTTAAGTTAAAAGAAATGGAAATAGCTTTTAAAAATTCCTCTGCCATGAAGTATACACATATGAATCAATCACAGTAATGTCTGGAAGGCAAAATATCAAAGTTCTGCTTCAGACTCTACCACTGATTTATTCTGAGACCCACATTAAACCTTTCTCCACATCTGTAAAATGGAGATAATATCTGCCCTATTTTATAAAAGATATGGAAATTATGTCAGAAGAAAAAGTCTGGAGGTAAAAAAAAATAAAATTAAATATATTTACATATGCGCTTTTCTTATCCTGAGGTTGCAATATCTAAATGTATATTTTATTATTTCTAATAAAGAAGACAAAAATGTACATTTTTTGGACACAGGAGATTAAGGGAGGTCAATGGGCACCTTTCATTCTAGAAACACACAACTTACTTGGTTAGGGAAGAACAAACACACATATATACACACATAAGTAAATTAGGGTAGGCCACCCCAAGATACTTCTCATTAACCATTTATTTAAACATAATGTTCAAACATTAAAATCTGACAATGTCTTTCCTCTTCTTTTAAACATAGGGAATCCTCTCTGTGTGTCTCAAGTATTAACATCGGAAAAAAGATAGTACTGATTCTGACTCCCTTTGTAAAGGAACTTTAAGATCTACAGAATAATTTATTAGATACTTTAGAGTTCTCTTGAATTCCCTTTGTGGGGAAATTCCCACTCCAGGAGTTACACAGTTCAATACACACTTAGACTAGAAAATTCCAATAAAACTGTTAAATTAAGACACCAATGAAAAATTCATTATAATTAATCATTATTTTAATAAAATTAAATTAAGACAGCAATGAAAACCAATGTGAGGCTCTTGCATAGTTCTGGAATCTTTCACACTTCTTTTCTGTTAGGCACCAGGGACTAAGGTCTCTTTTCACTCCTCATCACAGAACCAACTTAAATCTATATATATAGTTCCACAATCTATTTTGATATAACAATGCTCTGTGTGTGCTGGGGAAAGCATCAGCTACTTAACAGAGTCAATCTAACAAACTTAGTAACTCCAAGTATCAGATGACAGAAGCTGACAGACCAACTGAATACAATGCTGATAACACCAAGTTTACTCAACACAGTTAAGCAGCAATATGGTGTATCAGATATTTATTTAATTCTACATAAATAAATCTAACATAAATCTACTAAGAATATGTAAGTTCTCCTGTCCATTTTTAAACATCTCTTACATGACAGAGAAGCTACTCTGTGAGTAGATATCTTAAAATATGAAAAAATATGAGAAATATGACTTTGTGTAAGTCACTTTAACCATGAGTTAAAGAAAAATTCCACAAGGAATTCAGATTGTGTATATATCGACATCCAGAAACCTGAAGGATATGTAACTGAAACCAAATTCAGCTGAAACAGAAACCCGAAGAAAATAATGCATTTTGATGATTTTTCATTTTTGTACAATCTAATGAAGTTAGACATTTTAAGTTGGAAGAATGGGGCAGAATTCAGGTGTTGTGTCTTAACTGGGCCTTGTTTAAAATTGGTAGAATTCTTAGGCAGAGTCTGAATTCTTTGTCTTTGGTGAAAATAATCTTCTGATGCCAGCTACCAGGATTCAGATGAAGTCAAACAAAGAGAAACATATATTAATTTTTTCATTTGATCAGAACTGCCTAGTCCAACTACTATTGGACCATTCATACTATGGTTTACTTCTACAAGTTTATCATGCTTCTGCAAGGCACACACTGAGGGCATAATTACTGAATCTTCTTGTAATGGCCTCAGCTACTCCTCACTGCTCTGCTGACTACTTTATTGACACTCATATTACATGGTTCTGTATATTTTGCTGACATAAGCATTTATGTTGCAGAGGTAAAGAATAACTGGGATGTTTTCTGACTACAGAAGTAATTTTTTCTTCCTAATGAAGTAAATTCTTTTCAGCAAAATGGTAAATCCCACAACCTTCTCCTTAAAGACTCTATCTGCTGCCACTTTATTTCATGTATGTGGATGTGTCAAGAATGGAAATAAAAATCAAATCACTGCCAAAGCATAGATGATATATTAAGATAATGAGTTACAGAAAGGCACTGAAAAACTACTGTGATGTAATTTATTCCAGAAGCTACTGAGAATCCTCTCAAAATGAACTTCAGACAAGCTATGTGAAAATTTAGATCTTCATCAATATGTAATTAGAATACTATGCTATGTCTGTTTATAGGAAACAACATAGCACTTGTATCAGAAATTAGTTATATAAAATATAGCTAATACATACTAACAGAGAGTAGTTAATATAGATACATTCATATTCAAATATGCATAATTATAAATAACACTGCTAATTTGAAAACAGTGTTGTTAATAACAGTATAGACCAGCCTATCTGGTAAAAACTCCAGATTCAAAGCCAGCCTAGGATGACAATTTATTAGAGTCTGTGGTACTTATGTGAAGTAAATGTGAACTCCTTACGGCTTGAAAGAAGTCAAAGAAAAACATTTGCATTAAAGTTCCCATGATTGATAAAAAAGAAAAAAATATTTAGCAGAAGACATCAGGAAAACAAGAGTCTGAGGTACACAAGGAGTCATGAATACGCTAAGCCACAAGAACACAAGAAGGGGCAAAGGCCACAGATTTTATTTTGAGATGTTCAAACTGGACATCAGGACAAACTGCTCTTGATGAGTAGCATAGCCCTGGAATAGGTTTCTAGAAAGGCTGTGAAATATCTGTCATGGCTGATTTTTAACATTTGGCTAGACAAAGTCACAGTTAAGACTGTGTTACTCAAACAACATTCTATTCTAATAAACTAATTATGTGCAGATCATACTATGGTTTTTGTATCACAGAAGGTTAGATTCCAGTGGTCCTTTCCCACAAAAATTTCTATGGTTAACACGTGATAGACAAAACAAAAATAAAGGGGAAGTATTCAGAAAAGGCTTAGGTTGAAAAAAACCAACCAACAACAATCCAAAACCAAGAGAAAAATCCTTACAGATCCACCTACTATTTTTTAGCTTATTTTTAATGTCTATCTTTAGCTATTTTTAATGGCCTATTTTTAGTAAACATGACATAAAACAAATGCATGATTCCCCTTCTGCCTGTATCCACATATTTTTACCAAACTTTTGTCAACTGTGGAAATCGTTTGGCTGCACATTAAGCTGGAATTGCATATGCACCTGAAGAAAAAATTAGTATCTGATAAGAACAGTGACCTAACTCACAATACGATCACAAAATCTGTAACATCCACATGAAAGAAATGAGGAGAAACTCTTGTGGGAAATCTGTAGGAAGGAGTAGGGTCATTCCTTTCTGTAATTACACCCTGCTACAGGCACATCAGAACAGCTATGGAGCTACAGGTGTTTTCCACCTCCATTTTTTTATTTATATAGTCGCAAACACATATAGTCACAGACCCACTGTGGACACTTACTGCTCCAAAATGCAACCGCCAGATCTTCAGAGGGTAAAAGTCCAAAACTTGAAAAACTACTGAATGAAATTTGGCTTTCCTTGGGCATAATTCCACCAGGACAACAATTCAACTGCCTGGCACACTCCCATCTATGCTTAAGCACACTCCATGCCAGAAGCCTTGCAGTTTACAAACACATCTGCTGTCAGGAATGGCATGTCATTTACCTCAGATGGGTGGCTGGCACTACCACCCAAGTGGTGCAGTGTTGCACTCTTCCCTGCTCCTTGCTGTGACCACAGACTTCAATTTATGGAGGTTTTTGTAAAAATTGAGCAAGAGAAGACCACCCTTAAAACTGAGATGCAATTCTAGTTTGATACAAAGTTATTGGTTCCAAATAACTCTCTGTTGTCTGTCTGTAACCCCTCTACCCAAAAACCTCCAGCTTGCTTCCATTCTGTGGAATATATCTTCACAACAGCCAACCACATCAATAGGAATTCAGTTAAAACTGAAGGTGTAAAAGCTGCAGAACATTATTTTGGTTCCTAGTGAGACTTTTTTCTTGCTCAAAGGCAGTTGTGAAAAACATTTTAAGATAATTGAATGGTGAACTGGACATGGCACAAAAGAACTTTTCTTCATTTACACACAGGATAGCTACCAGATAAAGACTAATCATGTAAAAGCTGGCTAAGTCAAGGGAGTAAAAAGATGAAATTACTTTGGAGTATTTGAAAGTAATTTGGAGTACTTTGGAATACAAAAGGGGCATGGGAATGGAAGGCAACTAAAACATCAAAAAAATTCAAAGATTATTTTTCCCACTTGAGGTCTTTTCAAACATTCCCATGGGCAAGTGACAAGGGTGAAGACCTTTAAATAAGTAACAGAGATTTAGAGAGTAGATTGTCATTAAAATGATGAATGAAGTTAGTTAAAGTTATTCTGAAGGAGGAGATATTTTATGCTTTAGGATTTCTAGACTTGGCTAATAAGAGAACAATTTAGTGGCAGAAGAATAAGCTATTCAAGAAGGATGTAAAATGAGCAAGAACAGATGTGGTCTTGCAGAAAACTAAATAGGCATTTCTCAACTTCTAGCAGTACAAAAAGATCACCTTCCTCCCAAAAAAAAAAAAAACCAAAAAAGCAAAAAAAAAAAAAAAAAACAAAAACAACAAAAAAAAAAACAAAAAACAAAAACAAACCCAAAAAAACAGTTAATAAAAAAGAAAACCTGGTACAGTTTTATTAAGTCATGAGATGTGGAGCTTTTTCTACATTTTATGAACATATCACTATTAGCCACTCCAGAATGCATAGCATGAGATCTGTCTTTGGAGTATCCTCCAGGCAAAGAGGCTTGATTTTCTTTCTTTAAACAAAGTAGCAGAAACAGCTCTTAGTCAACAACATTTCTCTTTCAGTTCCTGCAAACATACAAAGACTGCATCAGAACCATAACAGTTCTGACTTCATCTGTGACCTTCTGGGAGTAACACTCATATTCAAAACAGAAAAGAGAGATATGGTGCTTAGTTATTCTCCAGGCTTCTGAAAACATCTCTGAAATTGCACCATGAAGACTAACTCTAATATACAAATTATTGACCAAATAAAATTCTTCCATGTTCAAAGCATAATATGGTAAGGTATAACACAAAGCAATTGCTTTTCGCTTCCACCTAGGCTGAGAACTTATATGTCAGAAAAATAGTTCTTTTGTTTGTCTTAATGAACTCTGATTTTTCCTCATGCCCATGTGATATGGCCTAAAAGAGATTTTGGTATGTGCATGAAGACTGCATGTATTTACCTAGACAGCTTGGTCCACGGCTCTATGTTCCTAATTTAACATTAAAAATGATATAACAAGACTTCCATCTTTTAGACAAAATTCCTGAGTCACTACTTGAAAACTTATTTGTTGTTATTGTCATCTTGCTCATGACTAATAAACCTGGAATAATCCTGAACAGCTGTCAGCCAACAGGTGCTGCTGAGTAACATTGGAACACCATGCCATGAACTGGAATCAATTTTGTCTCCTTCATCATTACAATCAGGCAGGCAGAACAACTGCAGCATTTTTAATATTATTTTTAATATCCTGCAGAAATTTAGTTGGGAGATGAAACCTTACAGTAAAATTAACAAAGCACGTCCTACCATAATTACAATTATTACAGTACAATTATTACATTGTATGAGATTTGTAGGGAAACTACAGCAAAAGTCTTCCTCTGTTGCTGAAAGCAACAGATAGGCATTGAGATGAACACAGAATACACAAAACATTCTTGAAAATGGTGTACTGAGTTTCATTAAGTCCTAGATCATGCAATCCAAAGGCAGCTACAAATGACTCATAACTTAGCATCAAAATTATTTTTAAGTTAACTCTTTTTGTGCTTCAAGGCTTCCCTTGAACTGCACTGACAGACACTGAGAAATCAAAGCCCATGTAAATATTGATTCTGTATCTACCAAAGAGATTTTTCACAATATTAAATTTCTAATAATGCAAGACTGATGTAACTTTCTCTGAACTTCACTCTAAAATTGTTCTAATTATTCTAATTCAATAAGAAATGTTGTAAACAAAAATTGGAACTCTAGCACTATTAATAAAAAGTACTTTCATAAAGGAATCTATCTTTGACCTCATGTGGAACCTTAGAGTAGAACCCTATTATAGCAGCTGACACACATAATTTCCATAATTGAAGAGAGAAAAAAATTGATTTTGGAAAGTTAGGTATTCTCCTGAAACCAAAATAAGATGTAAACAAATCTTCATTTATTTAACTGGTGCTTTGATCTTGCAAATTAAAAACATTAAACTAGCAACTGTATGATTAATAGAAAGTTCCGAATATTTTCATAGAGTGACCTGATTTGTAATGCTAATATGCAATGCATTATGTGGTCAGAGTTGTTAAGGGGTGTTACACAGCCTTGTTATATCTGCACTCTTCCCAGTTAGGCAGTCTCTCGAAGGTCTTCAACCTTGTTAGCAATCAGACTTTATTGTTCAGCTTGTCAGGCATGCACTCTGTGGGGACCCAGAAACCAGTCAGTCAAGACAGCGCTATAAATATGCAAATCCAAACAAACCAACAACCCACACAATTTTCACCCCTTTTTTTTCCCTAAAGCTCTAGCATTATTTTGATGAAAGACATAGTTCAAGGAGACTAGAAATCAACTCTTCAACTGACACAATCTCCCTTCTCTCATTGGAACTAAGAGCCACATAATGAAATTTTTATTTATCTTATAATTGTTTGACACTGTCAATGTCATATTTTCTGAAAAATCCTGTTGCAAGGATTTCTTCTCCTAGGAAGATGAGAAGCCTCAGAAAAAAACCCAATATTCCAATATTACCTCATTTGCTTCTCTCTGTTTTGCCACTTTGGAATGTGGCTGGAGATCGTTTACCAAGAGGTGCATGTTTGATTGGTAACATATGAATTGTTTTTACTTAATGACCAATCACCATCAGCTGCGTCAGACTTTGAGGCGAGTCACAAGTTTCTACTATCATTCTTGTTAAACCTTCTGTCTGTATCCTTCTCTTTCTTTAGTATAGTTCTAGTGCAGCATTCTATAATATAATATAATATAATAATAAATCAGCCTTCTGAGAACATGGAGGCAGATTCTCATCTCTCACCTCGTCCTGGGGACCCCTCACAAACTCAACAACTTTCCATCATACACAGTTGTGCAGCTGAAAAAGTAACATCAAAGTGACTTTCCCAAACAGTCAAAAAGCAAATGTATATATAAATATATTATATATATTTAAAAATTTCTCAGTTCTAGCATAATTTTAATAGATGAATATCCATTTTTCAAGTGTGTCTAAATCTAATTAAAATATCCTATCTCTAGATGCAGAGTGATCCAAGATGACATCACTTTCAAATTTTCATTCTTTGTTTCCTGAATAAATCAACTTTTCAAAAACTAAGTTTCCACAGGAGACAGACAGGTAGAGTTATCTGCACAAATATTATGTCTTTTTCAGTTAAGCTCTGCCAATAGGCAGAATTCAATTATGCCCCTCAAGAGATACCTCTTAAGTAGCTAATAGAAGCAGGCTGAATCATACTATAGAGATGTCTAATTCTTGCCTAAGTTAGATGAGTAAAATACTACCATAATACTTATAGTAGAATTTCCTTCTGGGATTTAACAGTGAGTGCACTAACAAGTCTCACACTCTCTATGCACAAGTGTACAGCTAATCCTAATAAAACCAGAGTGGGTAAAACTGCAACATACACAAGCAGTCTATATTCAATGCTGCTTGAATATTTATTTTAAATACCAAATTACTTCAAGAAGTCTAAGAATTTCATGAAAACAAGTGAGATTCACTTTGAAAAAAGAAAATCTGAGATTTTACATCCTGGCCCACAATATCCTAACATCAGAGCAGGCAGGTCACCAGAGGCTCTTCTGACTGGTGGCTAAAATATTTTCACATACCTTGCAGGTCTCCTGGAGATAGGGATCAGATTATTATCTCTGTCCCTGCCTCTTCCTCCTGTTTTGAGAACCCCACTTCCTCTTCATCCCTCACTACATGAACTGATTTTGTCTCAGATTTTTTCTCCTGTGTAGGGGAACTGCTACCAGCACAGGTTATACCCCTGGTGTAGAGGGACAGAATGTAAGAAAATAAAGGTAGTGCAGAAGGTAATCTCACACCTGAGGAGTTGCAGCTGTACTAATCACCAAAGATTAGGAACAGGCCTGCCCTTAACAGGCCACAGCTGTGTCCAATAAGAAGACAAGTGCTACAAAACAGTGGGTTAGGTGGAGAGAGTTGGAGTTTGTTGTCTGTGCTGTGAAGGGAGCTGGAGTTGTAGGTTGTGCTGTGAGAGACAAGGAGTTAGGGCTGCGAGGAGCTGCCTGTGAGAAATCACTGAGAAGGTATGGGACTTTTGCAATAAGATGACAACACCCTGGTTCAGCTGCAGTTTGAGTGGCCACAGTGCCTGCTGATGTATTTTCCTCCTCTTCACCTGAAGGTGCTCTTTAGTGGTGAGAGGTGTCTGACAAACAGCAGCCAGGACACAGCACACTACATAACTTTGTGCCTCTCTGAAACTGGCATAGCAATTTTCTTTCAAATAATCTGCCACTTTATCAGGTTCCTGTAGATGTTCAAGGGTGAACCTCCAAACTACTGGAGCAGAATAATCCTTCAGTAGCAGGCCCACTTTCCATAACACTCATGATTGGCCCCTCTAGGGGAAAATCTCTGAGCGATCCTCCTAAAAATCTCTTTTGCAGCTCTAAACATGGTGTAGATCATACTGAGGAGACCTGGAAGACCTAGCAACAAGAATATACTTTCCTTAACATCCAAGGGAAATTCAAAATCCTCAGAAGCTGTTGTAATGGGCCTGAAAGAGGAAAATGGTGTGAAAGCCTGAGGAAAGTGATCCTCTCCTGTTCCCCCTCAGACTAGGTATGGTTATTAATGGTGTCCCAAATGTAGCACCTGAGGTAAGGGTAGGACAGCAACACTGAATACATATCTTTAATGATCCTCACTGCCCTTGATGTTACCATATCATAAACTGATATCCCACAGTACAGTAAAATTCCTGATCCCTCTCCCTGCTCTGAGAAGAGCACTGTGATGGGCACATAACCCTGTATATATTTCTGTATATGCACTATGTGCCACACCCTCATGAACAGACCAACCAACATAGTGACCAGTGGCTTCCCACCCACTTCAAAAAATGGATAATTCAAATTTGCTTCCAACATGTTCTGGGCAGATCTGTTGTTATCTCAACCCTTTGAGCCCTACACTGGGTACTAAATAAGGCTGTCATAGTTTAGGAATGGTGTTCACCAACTTCGTGCTCTCACACTGCCACTCGCTGCCTCTTCCCTCTCCCTCAGGCAGGTGGCTGGAGAGAATTGGAGGCACAAAAGGCAAAGATTACAGGTTAAGAAAAATTTACTGGCAACAGCAATGAGACAAGAAAGCAAATGACAGCAGTGAAATACTAATGACAGAGGGTACAAGAAAGGAAACAAGTCATGTGGGGAACAAAGACACCAAAAAAATACCAATAATAAACAATACCAGATGGCTTCCCCACCCTGTTTTCTCAATCAGCAGGAAACCCTTCTCCCTGGAAGAGTCCCTTTCTCCTACCCCAGCAATGACTTGAGGTGTTACAGAATAACCTCTGGTTTCTTGCCATATCCCCTCCCCTTAACAAAAAAAAAATTAACCCCCCTGTCCCAGCCAGAACCAAGGGATGCTTGGCTGGCACATCTGCAACTTGTCTAGGCCTCCCTGAACTTCATAAGGTTCTTGCCAGTCCATTTCCCCAGCTTGTCGAGGTCAGCCTGTCCCTCTGAATGGCTGCACAAGCATCTGTATCATCCACTCTGTCCAATCTTGTAACTTGCTGAGGGTGATCTCTATCCCATCGTCCAGGTCATTAGCAAACAGTTCACAGCATTGGCTCCAATACTGATCCTTCACTAACACCTGCCTACAGCTGTCCTTTGAGCCCAACAGTTCAGTCTGTTTTCAGTCTACCTCACTGCCACTTAGCCTGCATTTCATCTGCTTATAAAAGAACGTGTTAGGGAAGACATTGAAGAAAGTCTTGTTTAAATTAAGAAAAACAGTATCAACTGCTGTCCCCTCACCCACTGAAGCAGATATCCTCTTGTTGGTGGCTATCAGATTCCTTAAGAATTTCTCCTTCACAAATCCATGCTGACCACTCCCAACTACTTTCCTGTCCTTTATATGTTTGGAAATAGCTTTCAGCCTGGGAAATGGTTTTAGCTTCAACTTCCCAGGGATTCATACAAGACTCAACAGCCTATAGTTTCCTAGATCCTCCTTCTCATGCCTCCTGAAGACAGAAATAACAACCAGATCTGTGGAGTATCTAATTTTTATGGGGAGGGGAAGATTAGTACTTGATCAAAGTACATGGCCCAGACTAGATATGCAGTCTAAAAAGCTCAAATCTTGCACAGTAATACAGGAGTAATAAACTGACAGTACATGAGATCACTTCTGTAGAAGCTTTCAAGAAAATTGACCAGCTTGTCTTCTATCCTCAAAATCATTCACCATAAGTAACCAAAGTGACACTGACCATGTAAGTTGACCTGTGCCTGAACATCTCCACTTACTTGTGGTCACTGCAGCAGTAGACTGTAATTAGCCCTCCATAGCAGATGATATGCCAGTAACACTAAAATATTTCAGGTGACATAGATGTTCCTCACACAACCCAAGAAATAAGAAAAGTATGCAATCATGTTCATATTACTTTTAATCTTCAGCCATCTTGTATATTCTTGCCTGACATGTACCTTTTATACAGAGGTTTGGATTCCTGACCAAAGTTTCTAGAAAATTTGTTTTAAGCAGCTTCAGAATTTTCCATAAGGCCTGACAACTTAATCACTGTCCGCTAAGAGGTGAATAAAACCCATATACCGAAATACATTATATTTAAATTCCATCATCCAATCCTCTTGATGACAAAAAAACATCAACTAATTATCACAGCCAATTTCTCTGCCAATCTTACCTGCTCTTGTAGGAAAGGAAGGAACTGATTGGATAGTGCTGAAGTATTAGCTTTGTAGATAAGTGATATTCAAAGGCAAAACTACAGAGATCTGTATTGTAAACTGATCACATTACACTGAGCTCTGTAACAGACATGTAAAACTCCTATTTGTTGTATGTTAGATATTCAAAGCAGGCCCCAGATTCTAGGAATTGTCCTACTTCTTCATTTACAGGAAAAGCAAAACTATCATGTCATGCCCTTTACTTCGTGCTTTCATTGCAGCAGATGAGAAGTAAACAATAGATATCAATGGTGATTCCACAGATTCCACAATTATTTCCAGTTAGCTGTAACAAGGTACCTGTGAGTTTGTGCCTGTCAAATTCTCAGGAAAGAGCCTAGAGAGCATACTGCTTTCTCCAAATTCCAATTTCTTCCCCTGCAGACACACATATGCCCCAGAAAGACTAATATCTATCCTTTCAGTCATCCATTTGTGATAGCTGTTAAGGGCTGCCACTCTCAACATACTACATGCTATTTATGAATCCCACAATGCAAATGCCATAAGAAAAAATTCTGATTTGTGATGCCAAGGTAATACCTCATCCTCAGGAATTACAAAGAAGGTTTTCATATACATACATATATATATATACATATATATATATATATATATATATATATATATATATATATGTATTTCAGAAATCTGCCTTG
Source organism: Agelaius tricolor (assembly GCF_023055355.1). Taxonomy (NCBI): domain Eukaryota; kingdom Metazoa; phylum Chordata; class Aves; order Passeriformes; family Icteridae; genus Agelaius; species Agelaius tricolor. The sequence goes on from NW_027269261.1 coordinate 61,685,544, forward strand.
TTATTAATGAGCTGCTAATCTCATAACTTCTCATGTGAAAACAATAAAAGAAGAAACAAAAATTTTTTAACCAAGGAGAAATTATCAGAGGTGTTTTAGCTCTGCTCTTATCACCCTAAATTCATCTACATGAGAAACAGTCAATGCCAGGGCTTCATTACCCTTACTTAACCATCTTGATATTATGGTGTTAAATATTTCACACAGTACCTCCTACATTACAAACACATTTGGTAACTTCTGTTAGACAGTCAAGAAATAGAGTTTATCCCCAGAAAAGGGCATCAGTACTTGTAATTATTCTTCTTTGATTCTGATAGCCACTGTCACTGATTTCAATTTGAAATACAATAAAAGGTAGGTATATTATGTATAAATTCAATCTTAACTACTATTAGATTACTGGGCAATGATACTTTTTCAACATATGGTAAGCATACAACTTTTAAGATGAGGAAGAAAGCATAAATAAAACTTTAAGATCTCTAAAGAAATATGAATTGTTAGGTTGTTGAAAGGAGTAGAGCAATTATTTGCTTTGTTTTGTTATCAGTCAAGATATGTCTTCTGCCATCAAGACAGCCAGGAAGTTCTTTTGCACCAAGAGACAAGAAGTCAGGATAAGCCTAACTACATGTTAACCCACTTAATATTTGAACTAAATGTCTAAACCAATATAGCACTTTTAGCCATGATTTTTCTAGATTTTTCCTGAAGGAAAAATGCCAGTACTTCTATAATGAAAGATATTTGCATCAAATCCACAGATAGAGTTGATATATGATGAAGATTCTGTTTAGAGGCTTGCAACGTTTGGCAGATGTGGCTAAAAATTTTATTTCTTAAGGAGGACAAGATTCTTAGTTTTAGAGAGAGGCTTAAATTCCTTGCATGTGTTTGTAAAACATTTTTAAAAAATCTAAAGTGAGTAGTATTCACCCAATAATTTATTTTTAAAAAATAAAAATCTTCCATGTTATAGCAAAAGAAGTCAATAATGAGACGGTTGTGACTCAATTTCCAAACCGATCTGGCAGCACCATGGGAATCTGAGCCATTATAAATGCATGGAAGAAAGAAAGGAGAAAAAATGTTTCAAAAGCAATAGGGAGCAAACAGCAGCAATTGCACTTGTGCTTATTCATGCTAACAGAAAACACAATTCTGGATGATAGGCAGCATTTTTTAAAACAGCTGTGACTTTTGAATTATTAAATTCAGATAAAACCATTAATTATTTATTAATAATTAAATCTATATAAAATATTTTTATATGTTAATAAATTAATATATTTTATTTCTTATTTTTTATTATTTTATTATTGAAAAACTAAGGAACTCACCTTGTTTACCCCAGATTGCAACTGTGCTGAACTTGGACTCCTTTGAGATCAATTTCCCACTAACTTCAGAGATGCCAGGACTTTTTTCCATTCATTTGCCTTTCATAATATACATGCTATGTTAAATAATATCTCCTGAAATAATTCTGAGAGTAAATCAGGGGCCTGGTGTTGCCCTGCTGAGAGGAAGAGAAATCTGTGTATTTTAGGAAATGTTGGATTATTTTAAATACAAGTGCCCTTGTTCACATGGCCTCAGAGTTCAGCTAACCAGCAGGAAATGATGAACCCTTCTCAATTCAATTAAGTAATTCCTGAAAGGTCTATTACCACTCTGTAGCATTTCCACTAGGCCTCTTCCTCAGACTGGTACCAAAAGGGAGCTCCTCTTCCAAATTTAAAAGAAGCAGCAGGACATACTGACAATTCCCAGACTCACCAGCTTCTTCACATCAGTGTATCCCAAAACATACAAAAATATCATCTCTAGCAAAATATTCCCACAGGATGTTAAAACGAAAGGCATCCAAAAGGGTCCATAGCAGGTCATTATAAAGTCCAGAAGAGCTGTATTGCCATGTGTGCCTTAGGCATTCAGTCACTTTTTTCTGAACAAACAGGTTTTGATGTAGCTAGTGACTATGGGGAAGATATATTCCACAGCTCACAGCACCACAGGAAAAAAACAGGTCCTGCAGTTAGACCAGGATTGCATTTTAAGCTCACAGCTGGTAGCTGAATGCCCTAATTCATCAGCACTGTTCCTAGTTAAAAGACATATTCAGAGAAGCAGTATGCTTACCTAGCTGGAATCAAGGAATGCTGGTGCAAAGGTGACACTTATAGCAGGCCAAAAATATATCTTACAATAATACCCTCACAGTGGCATCCTGTGAGAGTTAAGGATACAGACATTACCACAGAGCAGCACCACAGAGCTCCAGAAATCTTCATATTCTCACACAATATCCAATATCTGTTACTTCAAATAAGCAACAAATTTATGGCTGTGTTTCAATCCAAAGATCCCTTAAAACTCTTCCTACTTGGTCTTTGTCTGCTGTGTGACACACCTCCTGTAGTTATCTTCTTCACCTTGAATTTTATACAGCATTGTTTGCTAGTCTTTTCCCAGTGGCATTTAAAACTTTAGAAACATTCTGATGTTCTGATTATTCTCCAACTAGAGAATTGCACAGATTTATCAACAGTCACTTCCTCGAGACCATGGTTTGCATTTCACCTGATTTTTTTAACAGAGTGAAATCAAAGTAATCAAAACCAGAAAATAAATAATAGAGTTAAAGTTCAACATGACAACAGAAGGATTTGGTAGGATGGTAGGATTTCCAAGAAGGAAAGTATTTTACAACTAGAAGGGTGGAAGAATGAAGAATAAGTAAGATGCTGGTCTGAAAAGTATGAATGAGGCACAGAAATCTACTTCACTGTATTGCAGAAGAATTTAAGAGCCCTCTGCTAGCACAGGTACCTTAGATGTATGTGCTAGAAAATCTTGTTAATTGAGTTGTCCCCTCATTGATTTAGGTCTTAATGGGACTGGAATAGATTTAGGGAAGAGCTTAAGGTTTAGAAAGACTGCTTTGAGAATAAAACACAGTAAACAGCACCGTTTCTCCCAACAAAATGGCTAGTGTAGAAATATCATAGCAGAAGCTTAGTCACCCAGCTCCTGGAAAGGTAATTTATCAGTCTGTCTCCTGAGGCAAGCCGGGGTTCCTTGAAGGCTCAGTGGTTACAGCAGGTTTACACAGCACATTTACAGACACTAACACACCTCATCCCAGGGGTCAATTCACAGTGTGAATCCCACTTTCTGTATTAGTACAATACTATGATAAAAAAGCAACTAACAAGCAAAAAAACAAAATCCCAAAATAGAATATCTATTTACCAAACATACAGTTTCCATTCATCTCAGATATAAACCACTCTTAGACCTTTAAGGTAGTTTATGTGTCTCTTGGAAATTACCTCCTAAAGTCAGACACCTAGAAACATTCAAATATCACTGAACAGATATCTAACATTGAACAGATTTCTGAGCTAAAGATGAATTTGAATTCCCTAACTCCAGCTGCCTCTAGAGGAAGGCTTCTTCAAAAACACAGTCTCAAAATGCTATTTATTATTATCCAGAATCATGATCATTTGTTATCTGTGACAGACCCAAGCAACACATTTCTGAGCCTTACTGCTCAAGAACTGCAAACTGTACATGCAAATAACACAGCAGTTGAGTCCTTGAACACAGAGAAGAGTGAACACAGAAAGAAGGTGTGCTTGAGCACCAACTGGATCCTCCCACTGCATATATCCAATGCATGTTCCAGAATGTGTGAGAATACATAATAATGTTTCTTAGCTGACCTCCTACAGTATGAATTTCTGACTCTATTTTTCATACCATTTTTAGGTTTTAGTGTTGCTTGATAATAGAATTACACCCAGAAGATTACTTTGCAAGTGACATATCTACAACTAGAAATTCATTTACTAATAGCATACAAAGAAACTATAGGGAAGCTTTTTAGTTGCAGTAAACAAAAAGAAAATACAAAATTATAAGGGAAGTTACAGTTACACAGGCTCAGAACACATCTGAATAAGGATATTGACTACATGTAAATGCACTTAAATTTAAAAAAAAAAAAGGCATTATCTGCTCAGCACTCCCAAAGTCTTTAAAACATAACTCTCATGAGAAAGGACTTAGTTCTGACCATGAAACTGGAGAACCTGCAGAGCCTTCAAGGCCTTTCACTAGATAGAAATACTGTCACTTTTGGTGGGTCTATATTTTACATCTGATTTCTACAGGCAAGAATCTAAAAAGGTAAAATTATTTTTTTACCTAATCTGCACAAGCAATTGACCTATTTACATTCATAGGGATACATTTTGTATTCGTGGCCATACACATGTTACAGACATAAATCAAAAAAGGATGAAATAGGTTACGAATAAATGGGGTTGGTGAGGGAGGAATGAGCAGTGAGATAGATACAGGAAGTGCTCTGTGATATACTTCAAAAGAATAAAATGCAATATTCTGTCTTTGATTGCCTAATAAAAACAGGTATTTCCGACCCGCCAAGTAATTAATTTGTAGAATATGCTACACAGATGAGGCGGTGAGACAGTTTCTCAACAACAGTGAAATATTAATACTTTTACATTTAAAATTCTGTAGTGCTTCAAACTCTTCTAAAGCAAGTCCCAAAGTTCAGGAAAGCAATTTATGCTCTGTTAACAGTAACATGGGCACCCCCAGCTAGCCCTGCAGAAAACTGGAATGTAACAGAAAACTCATCTAAAACATGACTAGCTGCAGCGAGTGACTGGTTCTTGTGATTAAACTACAGTGTAATTTGGAAAAGGAATCCAATAGCTCGAGGTTAAAACATCATGCCCCCACCTCAAGTCTGCTTCATTTTAATTGACATGAAATATAAAAACCTGTTCAGGTCTTTCCTCACAGAGCTGCTTTAATGCTTAGATCCCAAGGGCTGGAGGAAGGCTATCATGTCAGAATAGGTTCTCTTTGGACAAACATTATAAAATAAAAAGTTACAAGAAATAAACCCATGTTCAGTTTATGAAGCAGCCCTTTCTTCTGAATGAATAAGAAAGGAGAGAGTATCATTTTCTGCTGAAAATCATTTTCTGCTGAAAATGATTCTTCACTGATCTAACAGGTAAGCTCAAAAGCAAATTTTAAGACCTAAGCCACACCATTCCAGAGAACAAGATGAAAATCCCATAGAAAAGAAGGAAATGTAGACATTACGTCAGATTACAGAGAAGATGAAATTAGAAATTCATGTGTATGTTTGCAGATGTCTAGCAGACAGAAGAACATTTAGCATCTTTCCCTTTGCAGCTGATTCATGCAAGAGGCTTTCCCTTTCCTAAGAATTGTAGAAACTTTGGAATCAAAATCAACTTAGAGCCACCTGAAATTCCATTTTATATATTTTCATGTACTATGAACATGAATCAAGAAACTGAAGAATAAATGGTCCTATCCCCCTTAAACCACAGTTGTCTCCCAGTAGAGCTGAAAGAGATTTTGTTAATTTTGCTTTATTTCAACATTTGAATCCCTAATTTGGAGACCTAGCTCTTCATTTTCTTTCTAGAGGAGAACTTTATGACTTTGTAAGAATCAGACTTATGTTGTCAATCAAATGTGTGTTTGACCATTTAATCTGTAATGAGTATCCAAATGTGATTCTTAGCTCCAGTAATTATGAATCTAGAATTTGGTCACAGCATTATTTACTGAATTCAAAATGACTTTCAGTATTCAGAAGTTCTTTGCACTGCACTAGCACTGATCTGTTGAATAGGAAGACAAATTTTAGTATATAAGAAGAGACTTGTTCTTATATACTAAATCTAATATTAACTATTTTAATATTAACTGAACAAATACACTTAAAGAAAATTCTCTATATTTTTCAGCAGCAAAAAAAGTAATTTTCATTATATCTTGCTAGAGGACAATTATTTTATTGAGAGATAGTTCTTGAAAATAAGAGCATCAAAAGAACTCAAATTAAGAACAAGGTGAAGCTTTTCCAAAGGCAAAATATTTCACAGTAAGGGACACCTCTAGAGAGAAACCTCTAGAAACATGGAGTTTCCTGCTCCCCTGCAATACTTTATTGTGCTCCTAATCAAACTGAAAATTCACAACATGCCCCAGTACTAAATGCTCTGAATTAGAATGTGAACAGTACAGAAAACTAACAAAATTATTTTCTTTTCAGAAAGCACATGAATGCAAACTTAGGATTTCATGCTCAGATTGGACGACATTACATATCCAGGAAAAAAACAAAAACAAAAACAAAACAAAACAAAACAAAACAACAAAACAAAAAAACAAAACAAAACAAAACAAACCAAAACAACAAAAAAAAAAGGCAACCTGGGATGTTTTTCTTTGATTACGTATAGTCACCAGGAAGCCAAATATAGGCAGATTTTTTCAGGTTCAGAGGCACAAATCCTAATCACTTTTGCTTTTACCTCAGGCTAACCTATTCTATTGATACAAGGATTTGTTCACGTTGCCTATTCCCTTACTTAATTAGTAACTGATAATTGAAATACACTATGTATTTTGAATTCAAAGAAGAAATGTGTGATTCCATCCACATCTTTCAGGTTTCCATTCTCTTTAGAGCCAGTGGACAAAACCAGTCTCTGATCCAGTATCTGTCCAAAAAGCCTACAGTATGCAGTTTGGAGAGGAGCCTGGTGGATATTTAGTCACAGCAATTACCCATCCCTTAAGAATTATTGCTGTTGAAAAAGGAAGTTGGTTATCTCACCCATTCTTCAATAATTTCCGGGTTTTTTTGCCTTCTAACAACAGAATTTCAATCATCCACAGAACTTTAACTCTCAAAGTATTGCCAAATCTACATGGAAAACATGAGTAAAATGCACAAAAAACCCCCAAGCAAACAAACAAAAAACACCCCAACACCCACAAGTGTTTTTTTAAATAAGCACTGTAACCAAAATGCTCTGAGATCAGATCAGTGTAGTGGATGATCGCAATGGGTGTCATAAAATCTAATTCCAAAGCTCCTTTAAATCTGTGACAGCCTTTGCATCAGACCTGGTTAGCAGCAATTAATTACCAGAGCCGTCAGTTTAAAATCTTCCACTAATATTACTTTCATATTAATTAAAACAAAAAATTCTGCCAAATAGTTTAAGAGTGAATTTCTCTTTCACATTTGCATCCTTGGAGCTCTAGAAACATCCCCTACAGCCCTGAAAACAGAAAGTTGTGGTCTTGCAGGTGTATGAAAACTCAATGTAACATGCTTAGAGATAAGTGGGGATGCAAGGAAAATATGGGGTTTTTTAAACAGGAAGACTGAAGTGACTGTCTAAAGCAAAGCATGTGTGCAATAACCAGAGAGGGATACTGCAGATGGCCATGACACTGTTTACATGAAATCTGATTACTTCCCTGATTTTTGGCACAGCGTATAAAGAAGCTTATTTTTCCCCTGTATGTGTAATGCCTTTACCAGATACATTGAAGAGCTCAACAAACATATGCTTCCTATGCTTCACCTAATACAACCCACAGTCCCTTGGGAAAAGGTCCTGCCGGGAAATGGAAAGTCAAGAAAAATTCAAACGGGGGAACTCATCCAAAATACAGGTGCTAATGGTGTAACAATGCTCCTTCAGTCTGCAGGCTTCAGAGAGAAACCACAGAAGCATTCAGCACAGCATGAGGGTTATTAAGACAACATCAGCTGGAACAGCATTTCTAGGCAAACATTTGCTATGACTAAAATTAAATTATTTTCCTTATTTTTTCCAAATTAATTCATTATGATACAGAGTAGTAAAATTAACTACTCTGTTACTGTTCTTTGTTACTTTTTCCTGGAAAATGGTGTGTGCCAGTACGTAGTTATTATAACTTAAAAAAAAAACAAAACAAAAGAGAAAATAAACAGTACAGTCATATTAGTTGCTCTAAATAACTATTCTGAATTATAATATGTTCAAGTAGAGTGGTAATAACTACTAGAGCTCATAATTGTTTGTAAGGCTTACCCTTTGTTCAAGAAAATTATGAAGTATTATCTGGAAGGTTGCTTTTCATTTTTGTTATTTTTGTTTCTTGTTGATATTCTAAGGTTTGTACCAGAAAATGGAAAAATTGTCTTGGTCTAAAGAATCAACACACAGAGAATCAAAATGCAGAAGCATAGAAAGTAATTAAAAAGTTGAAAAACAAGACTTTTTGCTTAAGTCTACAGCTCAGAGAAAAGTTGAGCTCTGGGAAGAAACACCACCACATAAGCTGCAGGATAGAAAGTGTAAATACTCAAATCAGCATTCCCCGTTTTGAACCACATGGAGCAGGAATAATTTGCTTATTCCAGTGACAGAGAGTCACTAAACACATACACTAGCTTAAAACCCAGGGTTGAAGTTTTATTAGAGCACTTTTCCTTCGACCAGATTTGCTGCAGGCAGGCTCTGAATCCTGAGATACGACATTCATTATTCTGCAGTGAAGCAGAACTGCAGCATAAGGGCAGTTTCTCACATTTTTTTTGCACACCCTGGACATCATTAAAAGACATTAACAATAAAAAGGGAAGTACAATAAAAAAGTTTTCTCTTGTGTCACTACTTCTCCCATGGCTGCAACAGAACAGGCTGCACCAGAACAGAACACATGGCTATTCATGGCTACTAACAGAGTAAAACAAAATACTTATGTCTTTTGCCACCCACCAGAGAGCCCAGATGTTTTCTGTCAAGCTGGCTGGACAACAGCCTTCTAATGTAACTTTCTCTTACAAGAAGAAAGTTAGCGTCTCCTTTGAAAAAGTTCACCTCTCCTGGGACCTCTGATTTCAGAGGCATCTTAGTAATTGTTTTGGTACTCATACCCCCTGGTAATCTGCAGATTTATTACTTCCTTTCACCTTAGAGGGATGATCCTTCAGAACACTATGCAGATTTCATTTCATGCTGTGCAAGAAGCAAAAGAACCTCACTTGCCTCCACACCGACTTCATCCACTACTAATTATATGGAAAGGTGCTCATGACCATACGCTGGTGGTCAAAATTTTAAGAACACTCTAATGAATTCACCTGGAAAAGCCAGAAGATTTCACAGCTTCAAATTTAATGTAAATCTGGCATGAAAATGGAATGTCTTTCTTCATCTTACAGCATTATAAAACTCATCTCAGACATTCATGGTAGTAGACATTTCATGTCTACTGTGTCATGTTACGTCTCTATGTATTAGAGACGGGAGATTCAAGACAGTAAAATGTTAATATGTCAATAAAATATCAATATTCATCAATATTAGATGAATCTCTAACTTGTTTCCTCACCTTGCTGCTTAGATAGACCATCTGAACCAAGATGTTAGAATTACTTACATTGTTCTCACTAATTTTCCTGAAGTTTTTTGAGAGCCTGAATGCTCTGAAGTTATGTGTTGTACATTATAAGCAACTCCTGGAATCTTTCTAAGTGCATAATCAGTGCAGATAAACAACAGGGCACTCCACCAGTATATATTAAAGAAAAAAAAACAAATCACCAAATCAAAGTCCAACCATCTACCTAGCACCACCACCATATTCACCACCAAGATACGCACTCAAGACACAATCCTGATCAGATCTCAAATGCATGCACAGTTGAACCATGAATTTGGGGACAGAAAACCTTCATCAGGTCCTCAGGCAGATGAAAATATGAATCTGTAACTCATAAAATGACAACAGAAGGTTTCACAGAATTACATCTTAAGCTACAAATTGCTGGGTATGATTTAAAAATCCTTGCAATGGATATGGAATAGAAACAGAGGAGTAAATACTTGCCATGACTAGATCACTAAGTGATATGCTGCATTTTGAAGAAAGATGATGAACCAAAGAAATTACGCAGCTCAGCTCTATAGAACAACTTGACAACTCCACAGAACAATTCAAAGACCACAGGTCAAATGTGGTGCTCACACTGTTGCAGCACCATCATTCAAATACTCAGGGGGAGATTCTGATCTACAGAAGCAAGGTGGACTCGGTCCAGCCAGGGACTGTTACAACTTTACATAATAATTCTGCTTTTTTATTCTGACCTATTATTTACTGTGCACAAAATCTTGCCCCTGCCACAGAATTTCAAATTTCAGTCTTCCACATTTCATATCTATGGCTTTGTTCTTCACATATTGAAGTGCTTAATATGTTCTGTACTGCAGGGATTGCAAGCAGCTGAGTATCCAGTAGAGAATTGACTCTGAACACCTATTTTGAGACAATAATTTTGTCAGACATTAAAATAACAAGCTCTATGACATTTAGTCCCTTTTGAAGCCAACCTTGAGAATTAACAAAAAATGCTCCAAAGTAGGAGATGTCACTATGAAAGAAATAAACCCAAAGATTTTTCCAGATGAAGAAAGGACACATGAATAGTCTTGCTTCTAGGGCTGCATATGACTATTAATGAGTTTTCAGTGTGCATACGTAGTCCTCAGAGAACCTTTCATAAGCTGTTCCCCAGCTGGGGGATGCTTGACAGTGCAGCTCCACAGGGAGCCTCTATAAATACTCCAAGGCCAAAAGAAACTGTGAGGATGAATAGCTTGCCCTTCATATAATTTACATGCTCAAAGTCACAAAACACTTTGCATTATATCAGTAAGGCTCATGCCCTTAACTTATGATTTCCTATGCAATAAGGAACAGCATCTCTTTTCCCGAATTTGAATCAAGGAAAATAAAAACAAAGTGTAAGGGAATTTACGGTATGCCTGCATGCACAAGGCCACTGAGGACTACCAGAGCTAGCCCTGTTTAAACTACCTCAGTTGTCAGTAGTGCTGCAGTTGTACTGAGTTGTCTCATAATCTGGAAACACTGCTGCCAACACCTGAGCTGTTTTTTTTCCTCTATACTAAACAGCTGTTTAGTTGTTTCAACAACACAGAACTATACCATACCTGTAACAGCTAATGAAAACACCCCTGTGTTCCTCAGAGGCTTTGGCTGAAATCTACTTCTGAAAAGTAAATAAAACACTAACTTACTGTCCCAAGAATTTGCCAACAAATAAATAGAGACAATAGATTTAGATTGTAAATAACTACTTGAAGCATCAGAATCAATCAAAGTATAAAAAACCAGAAAATGTAGGAACTGGGAAAGACAAAAGGTTAATCCTACAAAGGCTGAGAGAAGCACCATCAGGGATTTCTGAAACTCTTTTTTGTAAGGTACCTGTCACAAATGAAAGGGAAATTTATCTGAGTAACAGTACTGCCTTACATTTTTCATAAGTGTAAACCAGGAAACATTAATACATAATTAATGACACATTTTTATTTATTTATGCAGCCATGAACCTAAGAGAAACATGTAGAATCTATGATTGAGTCTTAGGGATAGCTTTTGGAAAACACCTAAATTTCCCAAGAGACTGAAGTCTTACAGCAGAAATTTGATAGCAATTGCTTCTGGTCCTGGCATAATGGGTCTATATCTCATTCACACGCTTAGTACTACTGTGACCTTAATTGAACATTTAGAAAACTTCTGGAAATCAACTAGACCAAAATAAACTACTAAAAGCTATGTAGCATGTACGTAGACTACACAATAATGCTTAAACATAGCATAGCTTATCTATGTCTAAAGATGGATCTTTAATCACATGAAATATTTCCTGTATAGACAAGATCTTGTTTCAAATAAGATGATTCATTATGAGAATCGCAAAATGATTAAAAAAAAATAATAACAAAACAATTGACACTGGAATTGATTTTTAAAAGATTGGGAACTGACAGCTTTAACCTACATTTAAGATTTGAGACTAGTTTAAAACCAGAATAGATGAGTATAAGCCTGTTTTATTGCTTATAGAAACATAGTTGTGTGCAACTGGACACTGTGTAGAACTCAATCTTGAGAAAAAGCAATTGCAGATATGACAAGTGGAAAAATAAATTTCATGCAACTGTTTTATGGGACTTAGAGAGAACAAATTCCACTACAGAGAGTCAGTTTTATCCTTTAATGTCTTTTTTTAATGAGTAATTAAAAATTACTAACTCAAAGAACACTGCATGACAGGATCCTAAATCAAACTGGCTAGACAAAAGGAGATTTCAGTGGACAGTAAAAGTACTCACAGGACAAACATCTGTCAGCATTCATCAGTTCACCTGGAACCAAAATGATAATTTGTCTCTTATGGATATTTTTGTTTCTGGCGTTCAATAAGAGGAAGAAGCCTATACACAGGAAGGAAGATGGTCAGACACTGACTCAGGTACAGCTTGGAGTTATTTCAGCACTGTCTTCAATCAGACACATTTAACTATCATCTACTAACAGTATTAATAAGAAAAAACTGTGGTTTGCAGTGAGACTGCAAACCAAATGAATTACTGATGCAGCATGACTGATATCAGCCTAATTCTATCAGGATTACTGCACAGCCACAGCTAGTTTTTTTACTTCTGTAGTTTATCAGCAGTGTACAGGAATTGGCTTTAAACCCAAAGAACACTTAATGCTTGCTTCAGTTCCACTGAAGGCAATGAAATTAAGCCCATGTCTAAAGTAAAGTGTACACTTGGATATAGTGATGAAAAGTGACCTAAATCACTTAACTGCTGTAATTGGATCAGTATCTGAAAAGCCTTCAACTAATGTCAAGCTATGATCATAGCTTTTTCTTTCCTCAAATCCTAGCAAGTCATTTCTTTTTATACTAAACAAGAGCAGCTGGGGGCTTTCACCCCAGGAAAGCCTTTGTGTAAGGTGGTCTGAGTAAAATAAAACAGCAGTCACCACTGCCTTTTGGCATGAGACAGCTCCTCAAAGTGCACACTGAGGTCACTCTGGGGTACCTGTGAAGGAAAGCAAGAATGCCCAACTTCTGCATCTTTGCTGTAGGTGTAGCCTGTTTGCAAGATCAGGATCAATGGAGCTTAGAGCAAGAAGAAAAGCAAAGATTTTAGGGTTAAAAAGTGACATGTGTATGAGGAATAAGCAGGCTTAGAGAACACCTAAGTAATTTTATAAGATCTGATTTGCTATGTGTACGAAAAGGAAAAAAAAAAGTGCAGTTCATCCAATTGCATGGCAACATCATATGTATTAGCCACAAAAAAAAAAAAAAAAAAGCAGTTCCAGAGTTTCCTTACCATCTTACCATTTCACCATTTCGCTAGGTCTCAAACTGCACCTATGACTAAAAGCATCAGTTTTGTGGGACCTTTGTATAAACAAAAGTACAGACAAAAGAAGCAATGTGGTAACAGGACTGGACTGTCTTTAAAACATACATATTTACTGATTTGTTCACTCAACTATTCTGGTCCAACAACTTAATGTTTAGGGCTAATCAAAAAAATGCTAAATCTTACTTTTATATTGAATTTAATTCTTTGGCATATTTGTCTAACATGAGGATCATTTGAACACTAATATAGCTATATTAATTGGAATAGATGTTTCTTGCCCCAGCTTGGTTTTTTTTTTTAAATGTCACTAGGAAAACAGACCTCCAAATTCTGCAAATACATAAAAATAACACCAATCAAGTAAGTATGCTGACATCACCTGGTGTAAGAATCACAAATTAGGAATCACAATATTTCATTTGGAAACAGCTCTTGCTTTTGTGCTTGATAGGTAAGAACATTTTAAATGATCAATAACATGACATAGTTTTTGAAATGTTTCGTTTTTCAAACAATATCCATGTTAACTAGACAAAACCCCGCTGAACTTAATGCAGAGCATCAAAATATTAGGAGGCTGGAACAAAATTCTTTTTTTAGTCATGCTTAATCTTCACAAGCCTTACATTTTTCTCAGGAAAAGAATCTTATTGCTTTTCATCAAGCTCTAGGGTTCTCAGTTTCTCATACTCAAGATTATTTATAATCTCTCTAATATCTCAACAGTCAAATACCCCTACAGTTTTTTGGGAAGTGTTCTTCCATGTCAGCATAGAGTCTTGCCCTTTTCTTACAATGGATGGACTTAAATGATTTCCCACTTCCTCCCCTTGGACCAGTAACTGTCTTCTAACTAAAGGTCATCACAAGGCCATGAGGGAAAAGGAAGGTGTATGAAATTTAGAAGCTGTTTGTTTGCACCTATTTCTTGCTAAATGAAGAAAATTAATTTAAGAGTTTGCTTATTACCGTAGCACTGTCTGGAAAACAGGTTCAGAAGCTCTCCAGAAGCTAGGGAAGTCTGAAAAGCCCAGCTTGAAATCCAGAAAATTCAAAACTTACATGAGAGGAATAAGCAGCTCCACACACACTGGAATGGGCACAATTACTGAGCAGCAGTTCTGTAGAAATTAGATAGGAGCTGCAATGCACCTCAGATCATGAGACCCCATGTAACGTAGTTATAGAAAGGGTGATCCTCATCCCATGGCACCTAATCAGAGGTATACAATGTCCAGCTTTGAGGTCTCAATAATTTGTATCAGAAGTTTTATTAATAGCTAAAAGTTAGAAATAGCACTAAAAACAATAAAATATTTTCCAAGATGAGATCTAAGGAATAGTTTCATTTTAACACTAGACTTTAAAAAAAGATATGGTTTTCAGAACGCAAGCAAAACTATTAGAAGTCCAGGTAACGTTGAGTAGAAAAACTCAAGGTGTTCTGCTCAGACTGAAAGTACTCCAGATGCTTACAAAGGGCCAGCAAAAAGAGTGGAATTTTGCAGTATATTTTTGACATTTTTCATTCCATTAGGACAATGACTTGAGAAAATCTATAACAACAAAAAATATGCCTAAAAGAACAATTGTAAATGCACACCATTAAGAAGCTAAGTAATACTATTTCACAAACTTCTTATTGTATCCAAGAAGATACATAAGAAAATGTTTAAGTAATTAAAACAAATCTGAAACAAATGGAGATTTTTATGCTTTGGATTAAAATTTTAGTAGAAATTTCTGCATGTCAGAACACTTCTGTGGATACCCAAGACAAGTTTGGCAAAGATAAATGCTTTTGTCAGTGTTAATGATTAGTTTCCCAAAGTATAACTCTGTCTTAACACAGCTATAAAGGACATGTCTTTATGCTGTATTGAAAAGATAACCAGCTATCACTTTGCTCATGTGTATTCCCTCTTTATCTGTTCATGCCTTAATAAGCAGAAAAGAGAACAGTTAAAGTTTGGCAGCAAAAATTTCTGAAGGTTCCAGTTGTGGTTTCCCATATTTGGAGAAAAGATTGTACTTGGGGGCCCAAATGTCAGATGGGCATGGAACGTTAATGGAAAATTTTTGCTTAAAACATCTTTGTAACTCCATTTACTGGCTGGAGGTAATACCTTTTGCAGCCTGACTTGGTAGGGGATTCTCACTTCCTTTGATTATATAAAGCTTTAGTACTAAAGACTATTAGAGAGGTCATTATCAAGAGAACACAAAATCATGAAGAAGGAAAATAACCACTTTTTGTGTTCAAGACAGGGTAAAAATGGAAACCAGCAAGACAAAAGACCACATCTGAGGATTAAAAGAAGACTGGAAAAATCTTACATTTTTGTAATACCCAGTAATAAAAAACAAACAGGATGTGACCAAGAAACAGAAGACTCTATTGCAAACAGATGAATGTGGTTAACTCATAACCCTTTTCTGAAGAGCTAAACTCTAGTTTCTAGCTTTTAAATGGTCATTTCCAGTGTTACACATTCTATATGATGGGGAAAAGAGCTAGTTTTGATGGGAGAAAGCCATAGTGGAAAAATAGCTACAGGGACTACATAGAGATTATACAACTGATGTGTCGCACTGTACATGAAAACTCAACTTGAATACTTCTAAAATACTTAACAGGAACTAACTGGCAAGCCTTTACCAGTTTTCTCTGATGCAAGTATTCTGAAGAATCATATTTACACTTTCTTTTGCTTATTTGCTATAATAACACATATACATAATTTAGTGACTCCAGTGAAAACTTGGATTTCGCATTCCCTTAGAAGGGAAGAAATTTTCAAGCGGCATTTACTTATATTAGAGGGAAATAATAATCTGTACACAATAATTCATTTTTAACTGTCATTTATCAAAAATCTGAACAAAAGAAATATATTAAAAACAGCTGTGAAGTGAACCACCCGAAAGTTTACTATTTGTGATCTGAAATCCTTACATGCCCCCCCCCCCCAAAAAAAAGCCCTGAAGAACATGTTACTTCTTTTTTCCTTACTATTTCTGACATCCACCTAAAAGCTAAAAATACCTCAGGTTTACCTAAATTAAGCCAATAGGATGCTGAACTTAAACCACCCCAGTGGATTGTGGTCTGTCAGCTCTGTACCTCAATATATTCAATATTCTAATAATGAACTTTCCAAAGCCTCACACGATAGCATTCCAATGAATGTTTCATAAATCAAAATATAATAATTTAACTATTATTTTTATTCTTGCTTTTAAGACAATGGCTGCTAAAAATTTGCAGACTTGTCAGCAACCATGAAAGCATAACTGGATTAAACAGGCAAGCATTATGACCCTACTGAACTGTGGAAGTGACACATAAATTGCTGCTTTGCTGATGCTCTAAAGAGATATTACTTTGCTGTCATTATCAAAATTTATTTGATATGTTCTACAAACAGATTAAAATATTTCTATCAGTGTCTCCTTGAAAATCCTATCCAGTTGACAGAGTGAGCAAGAAACACTCAAGATTAAGCAGTTTTAGCCTTTAATCTTCAGTGATTCATTGCATGGCCTTGAACAACTGACGAATTGTAATCTTCAAAACTGACCAAGTAATTTACCTTCTCTTGCAGAATTTAGCTATCTAAAGAAAGTAATTTCATAATTTGTATGGATTCTGCAAAATCCAAAATGTGTAACATTTTGAGACTTTGCATAGAGAAGCTAGAGGTACTTACATATTCTGGATATCTCACTGTCTAGACTGTCTGTAAAAGGCATTTCAAAGAAGATATTTTAATGCAACAATTCAAACATAAGATTCCTTTTTAAGAGTTCAGATATTAAGCCAAAAAGTTTTTCCTTATTCAATATAGGATTTCTCCAGACTCCTAAAGTATAATTAGCAGACCTCCCACTTAACGGCACAATTTTAAGTGGTGCAAGTTTGTCTTTATTCTAGCAGGAGCCACAGTGATATGACATGAATGGGAAAACTTCATTTTTGTAAGGGTGTCAAGGGTGTCATTTTGTGCAACTTATCTCCCCTACATCATTTGTACTATATGATCAGGCTTAAACCAGAGGCCCTTCCTCCCCACTCTTATCTTCTTTGGAAGATCCTTATCTTTTCATTCCAGGCCTAGTTTGACATAATCAGTAGGTTTTCTGAACATGGTGCTCTACACTTCTGAAATGTTATCCAAATTTCATATTGCATTTAACCATGGCATTTCATGCACATATAAATTCACAATTTTGTTTCTTTATGGTATTTATTCTTTGTTTGCATTTCAGCAGTCACTGGGGATGAGATGACTTCTGTAGCATTGTAACATTACCAGATGCATACATAATTATTTTTCCTTTATTTGCCTCATATGAAATACGGTAACAGTCTGGCTAACAAAGGACAAAAAAACTGAAGAAGTATGGGCCAGACAGGGGAGTAACTTTAAAAATTAATTATGTGAATGACACTTCTCTTCCACCTTTTAAATAAGAAACAACCAACAGTCAAATCATGCTATCAATCAAAAACTAGTTAAACAATACACTACTTAATCAATTAAGCACAAAAATTAGAATAAAGGAGGGAGAGACGTTGTGTATAGCTTCAGTGTGATACCTGTAAAATCACAGGAAACAACTGAAAGGAGAATAGGTTAAGAAGAGTCCAAGTTAAAAGGTTAAAAGTACTTTGATGTATAACCAAACCACAGAATCACAGATTATCCTAAATTGGAAGAAACCCACAATAACCATCAGGTCCAACTCCTCATTACACACAGGGCAACCTAGAAGTTAAACCACATATCTAAGAGCATTTCCCAAATACTTCTTGAACACTCAGGATTCAGACAATGACCATTTCCTAGGGAGTTTGTTCCAGTGCTTGATCAACCTTTCCATGAAGAACTCTCCTAATACCCAATCAGAACTCCCCCTGACAGCTTTAAGCCATCTTCTTATGGTCCAAGCCATTCCCTTGCATCTTAACTAAAAGAATGGACAGTGTTCCAGGATGCATTTGAAAGAGAAGGTAGAGACACTCATCCTCCAACCAAATGAGTAGTCCCACCTCAAAGTTTAGGTAAAACTATTTCAAAAAATGAATTGGGATAAATTAAGAAGCCACATTAAAAATACAGCTTTTTCTCTAGAATTAGAAAAAATATTTTAAAAAATACAAAGATCACAGATATCTCCCTATGTCTAGTTTACTGTACCATGTGTTTCATAGACGACAACAGATATCCTTTCTGTAACCATCTGTCTGTCTTACTGAACATAAACAAGGGAATTCAGGGGAAAAAATCAATTCAATTCTGACTTAGGGAAAATAAAAAAAACCCACACAACATGCTATTGTCATAGAATACATATCCCACTGAGTTAATCTAACTCAAGTTTCTATTTGCATAAATACACTTGCATTTCACCAGCAATTTTCCTGCATATCAGAAAAAGAACAGAGATATCAGAATAATAAATAATTCATAGTAAATTGCTAAACAACAGATGAATGACAGATTCACCATCTTTCAGCTGCAATACAAATAACTAGTATTTGTATAAAAGCTCTAAGTTTGATTCAATTCAGCTTAGGCTCCTGCTTACAAGAATTTCTGGCACAGTAGGATTGTTTTGCAGGAGGACAAGCAGCAGATCAAATTCCATAAAGACACTCTCATAACCAATCTCTACAACAGACACCCTAGATTAATTCATCTTCCTTTGCCCCTTATCATTTACCAATCATCACAGAATCAGAGTATGTTGAGTTGGAAGGGACCCATCAGGATCATTGAATCAAACTCCTGGCCCTGCACATGATACCCGCAAGAGTCACACCATGTGCCTGAGAGCACTGTCCAAACACATCTTGACCTCTGGCAGACTCAGGGCTATGACCACTTCCCTGGGGAGCCTGTTTCAGGGCTCAAACACCCTCTGGGTGAAGAACCTTTTCGCTAACAGACAACCTAAACCCCGACACAACTTCAGGCCATTCCCTGAGGTCCTGTCACTGGGCACCAGAGAGGAGAGATCAGTGTCTGCTCTTCCTCTTCCCCCCACAAGGAAGTTGTAACTGCAATGAGGTCTCCCTTCAGTCTCCTCCAGGCTGAACAGACCAAGTGACCTCAGCTGCGCCTTATGCAGCTTCCCCTCAAGGCTGTTCACCATTTTTGTTGCCCTCCTTTGGACACTCTCTAATAGTTTAGTAACTTACATTGTGGCACCCAAAACTGTCCCCAGGACTCGAGGTGAGGCTGCCCCAGGGCAGAGCAGAGCAGGACAATCCCCTCCCTTGCCCAGCTGCAATGCTGTGCCTGATTCCCCCAGGACACGCTTGGCCCTCCTGGCTGCCAGGGCACTGCTGACTCATGTTCAACTTGCCACTGACCAGAACACCCAGGTCCCTTTCCACAGATCTGCTTTCCAGCCTCTAATTTCCCAGTCTGTACATATATGCAGGGCTGCCCATTCCAGGTGTGGAATCCAGCACTTTCCTTTGTTGAACTTCATTCAGTTACTCAGCCCTCTCTAATTTGTCTGCAAATAAATCTCTCTGCAGGTCTCTCTGCCCTCAAGGGAGTCAACAGCCTTCACAATTCAGTATCATCAGCAAACTTGCTTAGAATACCTCCCAGTCCTGTGCCCCCGTCATTTATGAAGATGTTGAAGAGCGCAGGGCTGAGGACGGAGCCCTGTGGAACCCCACTAGTGACACATTGCCCATCTGATGTCACCCCATTCACTACAGCCCTCTGTGCCCAACCCATGAGCCAGCTGCTCACCCATTGCATGATGTGTTTATCCAGCTGTGTGCTGGACATTTTGTCCAAGAGGCTCCTGTGAGAGACAGGATGAAAAGCTTTACTGAAATCCAGAAAGATTACATCACCTGGCCACCCTTGATCACCTAGGTGGCTTACCTCATCATAAAAGGAAAACAGGTTTGATAAGCAGAACTTTCCTCTTATTATCATCTCTCTCACTGGAATTTTGTGTTGTACAAATTTCATGAGAAACGAATGCAACTAATTTTAAATTATTTTGACAGCTTGCTTGAAAACAACAACAAGAAGAAAAAAGTACATTTTCAAAATCTCTAACATTTTTCTAAAGATAGCATTTTCAAACTTGTGTATGCCTGACTAAGAAAAACAAATCCTAAACAGATATCCAAATTTCATGAACAAAAACAGTCTGGCTGAAATTTTTCTGACTTAACTTATTCAATGCTCTTTTTTCTTAAGAATATTGGAAAAATTCTGCAGAATTGAACATTCCTTGCAAATTCTGTTCCCATGTTTCAGGTACAAGGTATTCTTTAAAAAGTTTTCCCAATAAGTCTGAAAGGACAGTGGTATTATCTTCATGAGTAAATAAAATGCATATATATATATATATATTTACACACAGAGTAAAAAACACTTACGAAGATTAAAGAATCCAATAGACTAAAAAAATCAATATTTAAGTAACAGGGGGGAAAAGTACCTTTCAGAATTATCTCTTGGTTGTGTCTTCAGAAGAAATGCAATTTCCATTAATTGGTCTAGACAATGCCAAAATTAGATGATTGACTCATACAAAGCCCTAAAATTTAAAGCACAGAAAACCCAATTTCATCTAGTGCAGTTACATGCAGTGGCCATCCTATGGATTTTCACAGAGATCCCTGTATTACATTACCTAGCTGAGCTAGGGGAATGTTTCCAAGAAAAATCTACAGTCATGACTAGTCTCTAGCCTTGCCCTAAAATATTTCATAAGAAGGACCTTATGTCTGCTGAACTAATTCTTAGCAATGTCATTTTGATATTGATTAATTGTTTTATTTCAAAATGCTGTAAATATTAAATTCTGCAAAGAAATTAAAAATCTTTAAAACAAAAATCAGGTAAAACTTTTATTTTAGCCAGATATAAGGATGAACTTTTAATGGGGAAAAAAGTCACTGAAAAATCAATTCACACAATTTAAGTAAAAAATCTTTTGAAGATGTCCTAATTAGAATAAGACAACATCTTTTTCAAAAAAACCCCATGCTAATGCCAATGCAGTAACAGCTGCCTACACTTCCTGTTTTTTCCCTGAAGTACTGCACAAGCATTACTGCTCCTGTAGCCACCAATGTGCATTATGGACACATGGCCATACACAGCACTTAAATTCTTTGCTGCATGAATTCAGTTCTCTGAAGGGGTCTGCATAGTACATATGTATGTATGGTTTATAGCATTTGGTCATAAATGCATACCCTATTCAAGCAAGATTATGATACCATGCAACCTGTGCTGTGCTGTAAAGCTCTGTCTGATTTTGACTATTTTAATGATTGCTTAACCAGTATTTATGATATCTGTAATGTTTATGGGAAGCAAATTCAGGTTTTCATGCAGATATGTTATACTGATGATAAACAGCCCCAGAACAAGAAAAGATCTTTTGGGCCTGGCTAAAACCTCATTACCTGATTTTCTGTTTACCATCTCTCTGGGATATCAGTTATCATTAAAATTGTGATACATGGTCTTTGCAGAGTACTAGTTTTAATGAGGTTTGATTGATCAAAGAAAGCTTAATAATTTAGAGCACGAAATATGTCAACATTTTTAAAATGTATCACCTAATAAACATTTTATTACAGTTGTTTCATGAATCTGTTTTCCAGCACTGGATTTCTTGCTGGCTAATTTCTTCCTGACTAATCCTAAAAGTATCATGCTTCTTGATTGTCTCTGGTTATCACTCTTCTCCAGGATTTTTCTTTGGATTAGTGTAATGCTAATCTGCCTACCACTATCTAAAGCATCTTGCTTCTACTTTCCAAATGTTGCTTTTTCCCTTTTAAAGACCTTCAAGTTTGTCTAACATTGCAATGTTCTAAAAATCATGTTCTCATTTCCTATCCAATGGTTGTGTGGATGCTTTACTGTCTCAAAAAAAATTTTTTGTCTTTATCCAAAACACCAAGATTGATAGTTTCTCCACAGATTTATTTAGCTTTAAGATATCTACTCATAAATTTTATGTACTACCAGTTCTCTTCCTTTTTTATTTATTATCTATTCTTTTATTTATATTACCATTTCCATTTCTCTTAACAAGATTTTTTAAAAACTTTGAGACTAGCTTTTCCATCTAGAGAACTATACCTTTTCAAGTATCTAATGAGGTTTTCTTTGAAATAATGCCTATTCATACACATTGCACTGGTGGTTTTTTAGCATTTTCTACCCATATAATTTCACAAGGATAAAATCTGAATGCATTAGAATGATTTACTTCACAGTTGTGACACTCTGGTAGTGAGAAATGCTTATTTTTCTATTAGAAATAGTGACTGTGTAGTGTATCTTTGTAAACTAGGACTAGACAAATCAGACAAGGTGAAGCTTTTTTTAAATTGATTCTAAAATTCTGGAATCGCTAAAATGAAGGAAAAACACAGGTGCCTTCTACATGAAAATATAAGCTTGGGATTTTGTTTTCACTGGATTCTGAGTCCAGGGGGAAATAAACATATAATAGAAAAATGTAAGAAGGAGACAAAACTGTTTTTTAGAAAGGGAAATCTGAGAAGTGACAACAAAAGGCAGAGACAAATACTCTGAAATCTCATTATTAGATGTTTTCCCTCACATTACTTATCCAGTATGTTCATCTTCCCTATTACTCTATATATCAGGTGAAAACTTTGCTATACCTTTTAATACAAAAAGAAAAACAACAAAAAACTAATTCTATGCTCTGAAGTGGTCTTGTGATACAACTTGTGTATATTAATCATGAAGCATTCTGAACTGAACTTATTCTTGGAGTCAACTAGGCAAAGAAGGCATTCCCAAACACTTTGTGGTGATTACCTAACTCTGCCACTTGCAAGTTTACCAGTAAAATGCAATCTCTGGATATCAGCCATCGTAATGGCAAGTCAGAGTAAGTAGATTCCTATCCTAAAACTGAAATTGGTAAAAAATAGAGTGTCTGAGAGAGCTGCCTGCTCATTTAGTATTTGTTCCATATATTATGTTTGTTTTTAAGATTTTGTTGTTTTGCTTTTTTGTTGAGATGCATTGAGCAAAACATATTCCCCTCATGTTCAGCCCTGCTGACTCCTGCTGGATTTACACAGAAGATTATATCTTTGAGATTTTGTATCCACAAAGTCTCAAAGTTGCTTTCTTCTGCATAGAAAAAATTAGCACATAATTTAGGATTTTTTTTCTCCAAGTTATGCAGTACACAAGAACTCCAAAGTGTAATGGAAGCATGCACAATCACATACTAATTTTCATGTCTTCACATCATTTAGCTGTATATTAGAGTAAGTGCTGATATTATTTTAATCTTCGTCGATGCCTTTTTTTCTAACAGCAAAATAACAGCCGTTTTTCACAGTGACAATTAGGCAAAAGTCTCACTCCAAAGCACAAGGTTTCTGCCCAAATTATGCTTTTGATGTCTTCTATGGGTATTACTGTCAATATAAGATTGCTTCAAAGATACTTCTTTAACACAATTCTTTGTTCTTGAGTAATTAGAATACATTACTATGGTGGACAGGGGGACAAGTTCTTAAATTGAGATGAGTGGTAACACTACTGCTTTATGCATTAATGATCCCTTCAAATTAGCAAATGCAATACAAAATTAGGAATTAAGCCTGAAGGAATCACATAGTTTAAGATAAGTGCCCACTCAATGTAATATTATAAATATACTAGCTTAAAGAAGGAAAACAACCAAAACTGGCATGGATAACAAACCTTACAAACTTTTGAATTCTTGAAATTTTAAGAGAGTTACATTATTTTGTTATGGTTTTGCACTTCTACCCAGCTATAACCGAAAAAAGTACACACAGTATGAGTGCCCATTAAGCTTTTAAAGTGGAGTAAATAGAAGAACTCTGCATTACAAAAGCACTTTTATAAGAGTTACAAGGCAAAAATAATTTAGTTTGATGGATACTCAGAAAAGAGAGTATAGCTAAAACAGATGCAATAAGAAACTTAAGATGAATGTGTTTAATAGGAGTGTTTTTAAAAATTAAAACTGTAACAAAATGTTAATGGGTATATGACAGTGATACTCAGAGTAAATCTTTTGGGAAAAAACCTGACTCTCATATGAAAAACAGATTGAAGTACTAGCCTAAAATTTAATGAAACAACAACAAAGCAGAGAACTGAATTCCAGACCCCCAAGAAGTGGAAGTCCACCAATGGTCAGATTATTATTGCAACTCAGGCCCAAAACCAGTCATCCGTATCAGTTTCATTTTAGTTTTTTATTAGTAAAATTAGTCAGCTAAAACTTTGACATATCTGCATTTCTGCCAGAAGTGGAAGTTGAGGAGCACAGCATCATGGTATCTTTTTTTGTCTAAGGCTCAACTGCTCCTAGAAAAGTTGAGAAGGTAAAGCAAGGGCGGCCATCAAGATGAACAAACTGACTACAAGAGACTGCAGATTGTAAAAGCACTTCCCAAAGATAAGAAAAGCATGAAGATGCCTTTCTGAAGATCTGCCCTTCCCTGTGAGCCTTCTTCTATCAAGAGTTAAGGGAGACTGGAAACTCCCCCTCCCACAGCCTCACCCTACATAGGTATGAAACCAAAAAGGAGATGGGTATGACAGACCTCATCAGAGTCCAGAATCCCTTCTTTCCCCAAGAAGTGTAGAAGGAGCTGCTGTGGGATGTGATACAAAAGGATGAACTGATTGTATCCAACAGTATGGTTTACTCCACAGAGAAATCTGAAAATGAAGCAACTAAAAGCTTACCTTGCTTCAGGATTCCCCTATAGTACCTGCTGTATGTCTCATCCTTTGATGCAAACAGTACTCCACAGGCTAATTGGGATGCTTAGAGATCTAATTTAATCATGTATTCTTTCACAGCATCCTGAAGGCACCCAGAAACATTTGATTCTGTAAATTACCAGCCACACTATTTTTCACTTCAAACCACCATTTAAGTGGTTTAAAGTCCTATGGCCCAGAGCTAGTAGCCAGGCCAAATTTAGAAAAGAGATTTCCAATTTATAAATAAATCAATTTCATTAGCAATCAATCCATGTGTGCTTATTCAGCCTTGTAGATATATTTTCACTGCATTTTTAAACAGAGTAAACAGAAGTAGAACTTCAACTGGTAACTTCCAAGCAGCTGACTTTATCAACCTTAAAGCACCTAATTAAAACTACAGATTTTTGTGGGTAAATGAGAATTAATTAAGAGCAATATTAACATTGTACTTCATGTTAACGACATCACAAAGAAAACTCGCTGCATCCATTTTATCAATTTTTTTAACAGAAAAAAATTCCTTCCCTCCCAGGTATAGCTAATGCAGGAATAAATTTAATAAATACCACAAGACACTCAATCTTTGGTACAGCATTGCCTCAAATGATTGGCAAGTGAATCCAAACATTCTCATTTAGGCTTTTGGCCTCTCCTATGTGAAAAGTAGAGGCAGTTTTTTACATCTAAACAGTGATTGGAGAAGAACCTAGAACCATGAGTTAAGCTGCATGTGTATGTTAGTGTATGTCTGCACATTTATTAATTTACACATTATCCATCCTTTGGGAGTTATAGTTATCACACTAACTGTAGCTACAAGTTACCTTGTCTCCTGCTCTGCCTCTCCAAACTCAGTTGTCCCAACATTACAACAGCTTCCAGCTAAGAAAAAGTATTTAAAATATACAATCAAACTATGCCTCAGACAATTAAAAAAAAATTAATAAAATACAAGTTTATCCTCTAAAGGAAGTCAGGATGTTGGAGAAAACAAGACCAGTCAGAAAAACCCAGATACCCATATTAATGTTAGCTTTTAATAAACAAGTTCACCAGTGATATCTAAAACTGATAATGACTTTTTAAAACTTTTTTAAAAGCTCACACATGATGAAAAATAATGTCCTCTTTGGAAAATAATTACTTTTTATTGCTGCTTGTTGGTATATGTGATTTTGTGTTTTCATATGGAATAAAGATCTGAACAGATCATTAGAAGAAAAATTATTACCTGAATTTAAAAAGGGGGCGTTCTTTACTCTGCCAAAACCAACATAAATCAATTTAATTTTGAATATTGATAGTGACATGGACTCATACTGAACAAGAGTTATTTTTAACGTAGCTGCAGGAGAAATGCAGCTCTGCTGCAGATCACTACTGCATACCTCATATGCCTCATTCATTAGCCCAGTCAGAAGCAATTACAAGAAAGCCATTCAAATGCAAAAGGCCTCTTTAAGAATGCTGTCATGTACAGTTTCTATGCCATAAGGGAGAATTCAAATATTGATACATGGCACCAGGACTATCTCATTTCTCAGTTATGATATTTCTTCCTATTTAATTTTAGAGCACTGTTCATTTGCATGAAGCGCACAATAGTAATCAGAAATAGCACCCAGGTTAAGAATAGAATGTGACCTTCAGGTCACCGAGTCCAAAGACAAAAGAAATATAAAAACTTCCCTTGATAAGACTGCCCCATAGACTGTCACATGGCTTCCTTCCTCTGCCTTCTAGTTCCAAGTCACAAACAAGGTTTCAACTCCCTTTTCCTCTAGAAGTCCTATTAAACTTCTTCCAAACTCTAACAGCCCTTGCTGAAATGCTTAATTTTTTTGTTTTATATTTCAGCTGTGGAACAGTCAGAGCACTGCAATTTTTCATTATCAAAGGAACATTCTTAAGCCCAGTGCTGTGACAGGCTCCTAATACAGACTTATGATTTCATACTAACAGGGCAGAGCCACAAGAAGGTGTTAAGGCAGTTATATCATACTATGCTAACAGAATGCCACCCACAACTCCACATTGTATTTTTCATCTAGAAATTCAAATTTTATTTTCTTTACAGGCTATACTTATACATTTCTTGAACTTCAGATAAACTTGGATGGATGGAGAGTAGGGAAAACAGATGACAAAAACTTAGAATGTAGAATATTCTCAAGGCAGGTATAAAGGCTCTTTGAAGTACACGCTGCTGAAGCTTCAGAAGCTTCTGTCCATGCATCTACTCCATTGACACAACCTGACACAATAATCCACATAACTAAATTGTCCTGAATCAGCTGAGTTTGGCTCAAATTCACAAGAAAAATAAGAAAAACACTCTAGCACAAGTGAAAGGCTGGCAGTGCAAACAGCAGCAACACTTCTCTATGAGTCCCCATCCCTTTCTGGAATGGGTCAGTGTAACTGTATAGAATGAAATTCACACTATAAATAAATGTAACAATTTGTCCCTGATTCAAGCCTATAACACTATCTCAAAAAGACCAAAAAAAACCCAACCAACCAAACAAAAAACTCCCAAAAAAACCAAACACCACTAAATAAATCCCAACAAAAATTAAACAAAAACTCAACCTAAAAACATGGGGAAAAAAGATTGTTACTAAAAATGAATGGTGTACACAAGATTGGTTATAAAATGTATGAAGCTCTCCACAGAGTTTGCAAAGTGATAGGGTAGTTTGGGATCGCCAGGATCTCTGCATCCCCACAAGATAAAAGTTTTGTGAGAACATCTGTCTTTTTCATTTGTACAAACTGGTAATAAGCAAAAAGAAAAACAGTAACTGGTACAATATATACATATTAAGACAAGTGAAAATTTTCTTTCTTGGTGTATTGCAAAAGGATATTTCATGACACTTCATGATTTTTTAACCACAGATTTATTGATTCTGAGTAACCATTAATTATGCAAAATTAATAATTCATATTATTCAAATTTAAATTCTATAAAATATGGCAGATAGCTTCCTTGAAGGTAGAATGGCTGACATTATCTGAAGACTGGGTAGACAACTTGCAATTGCCAGAAATTAATTCCTGTACCAGAGTATTGACTTTTACTGTACCATTTTGTAGATCAATTCTTTTTTCTAGGGAAAGAATTTTGTTGCTTTCTTGTCCAAATGATGCACTCATCTATTTTTCTCACTTTACATTTACAATTACAAAGAGTTTCCCTATTAGCTGTTAGGTGTGTGCTATTGGTTTAGGGTCCTAAAGAATTCTATAGAACTTATTAAATGTAGAATTAATTTATCACATTTCATTCAAAGCAGAAACAGTGTATTCCTCTGTTTTGCAGGTTCAATTCATTTTTTCCTTTTATTCACCCCTTTCCTTCTTCCTGTCTACCTTCCTTATGATATTTTTTCTGACAGAAGTTACTTCAGACATTTTGTCTAGATTGCTCAATCAGTACTGTCCACTTTTCATAGTCTTTTTTAGGCTTCACACCCTCTCTAAATTTACAGTGCACACCTAAAGGTGGCACATTTAATATACGTTTCCAAGACACATTTATTATGAAGTGTGCTGGAGAAAACCTTGATTTCTAAGACAAATCAGATGAGAAGATTATAGACTGAAAATAATTATTTTTTGAGATCTTGCCTGTGGAGTTGTGCAACAAAAAGACACTTGATTTGCAATCTTAAATCATGCCTCCCTTCTAGTAATTTATGAAGCAAAAAGAGGTATTGCGATTCAGATGTGAAGTGCCTTAAAACACAGACTTGGCTTTTTTCAGTATACATAAAATCCACTGAATCAGAGACAAGGATTATATGCACTGGCAAAGATCCAAGGATAAGAAAAGAAAAAATTCTTTATAGGAACCATGCACATCTTCATAGTAGGATGACCAGGACCTTTGAAAGGCACATTAGAACTCTTCATTTTACATTACCATGGATCACACTAAAATATTACATGAGGAAAAAAAAGTATGTTAACAGAATTGGAAAGAAACATAAATTATTACCATTAAATCTGGACAAATGTGGGACTTTTTGTCAATACAATCTTCCTAAATATACTCCAACAGAATTCAATCAATAATGTTCTACTTTCTTTCTTCATTACATTGATTCTTAAATAATACTTCTTTTCTGTCATCCAAATGACTGCATGGAATCTGATAGTAAGATGTTCTTCATTTAGGCATTTTTCTTCTGCTGCTTAGCAATTGATTCCTGCTTTTCAGTAGCAGACCAACAACACTGGCACTTATAATAAGGTTTAGTAAAGTCTTAGACATAGGATAGTACACAAATCTTTCCAACCTACCTGCAATACTAGAACTTTGCATGCTTCAGCAGATTCACCAACCGTTTGTCAATATTCTTGTAATCATTACTACTCTTGATTTATTTCACAAAAATTAGTTAATTTATGATCTAAGATTTATTTCTGTTTTTCTTTCTTTTGCACTATACAAACATACAATATGTAATACAGCAGACACTGAATACCTCTGTCTGTTCAGGGTTCACCAGTAGACATTATTCTCTGTGACCAAAGGAGAGGTCTCATTTGCCAGTTCATCTGTGAGATTTCCACATACACAGGACCAGCACGGCAAAAGCAATTTGAACTCAAAAACGTTGGTACAGTTGTGGTGACCACCTTTTCTTTTCTACAATGCAAGTCTGAAGTCTTGTAAATCCAGGAAAAGGAAAATCAAAACTATCTTTCATCATGCTCTGCTCATCAGGCCTAAAAGGATGATCTATGTGCATTCTGCTGTCTACTCTCTGTAAAGGCACATGGAATGCTGTGGGATGTAAAAGTGGAAGGCAAGGCAGCCTAAAGGAAATTTTAAGGTCCTGTTCTCATTTTTGTGAGCATCCCTATATTTTTCACTACAGAATCAGTGAATAAAATATACAAAATATGCAACTGTATTTAAAAAGTATGGGGACCAAGGAATAGATGTGAGATATAGTCTGTTTACCAAATGAAGTGCCTTACTACTAGAGACATCATCCAGTTTTCAGGTACTCTTTACCTGACTGGTAATCTGGCTTTAACAGGAAAGGTTAAACCCACCATACTGTCTATACATTGATGCATAGAACATCCTCTTTCAAGCTGAAATATCTCTGACTGAATAGAAATAAAAGCTCAGGCCTCATATGAGAAATGAGAGACCTATTTCACAAAAAAATAGACACTGTCAGACACCTCCTCTAACACCTGACATTTGGAAGAATGGCTGCATATGGCAACTTCATCTGAAAAACAATATAGACACAACAAATCAAGCACTATGCCAAGAATCTTTAGATTTGGACTGCAAGTCAGCACCTACATGTGCTAAAAAGATACTGAATTTAATTTTTCAGCACTGTACCTTTTCCTATTCATTCAGGATTCTCTCCTCCACTCTCACATTTTTCCCTTGTATCTTTCCTGTACTAGAAAGTAGTCAGCCTTCAAGGTAGCGGTGGGAAAGATTGTTTGGATTGCACAAGAGGATGCAGAATGATCACCCTCCTTCATCCCTCTCTAAGAGAAGTCACTACCAATCATTATGCTTAAACCCACTTTAAACAAAAAAACTAATCTTATTTTTGATAGTATTAAAGTGCTTAAGGTGTTTGGTGAATACTTAGTGTGTTCTAGTTACCTGAAGCCTGGAGGTTTTTATATTAGGATATTGAACATAGCAGCGTAGTTTGAAGATTAAAATTATGCTTGTCATTTGCTCAGCGATGTAATATGTGCAGCTCTTCACCATGAAAAATGAGAATTATTTTGGTTTCTATTCTTTTGTAATTTTCCATCTCTTCCCCTAAATATGTCATCCCCCATACAATAATGATTTTCTCAGTGTAGCATTTCTAAACACCAGCAGATCCCTCAGTAACTGCATGAAGCCAAACAACTAACATTTCAGAACACTTCAAACTAGAAGGCTTTTTCACAGCAAGGCCAGTGATTGTGATACACAAATCTCAAGCACAAATCACTTGAAATTATTCCAAACAATAAATGAAATACTTTATTCAGGTGGCATTTGATTGAAATTTGCTCTTACAGATATCACAATATAATTTGATGCCTTCAATGCTTCATTTGTGCCTTTAGGTTATACTGGATAAGCAAAACCACAGCTTGTAACCTACACAGACATGGCACGATCCTTACACATACATTTCATAATGCACAGCAGTTCCGTGGGGTTGGTGAAGGCAGAAAGAAAAATGGGAGTTAAAATGAATTATACATTAGTCCTCCAGCATAAGTATGGGAGTGACATTTTGAGTCAAGGTGAAGTCAGGAGGTGAGCAAAGTGAAATACAGACACTTGGCTTGTTTGCTGCAAAGTTTCAATCATTCCACTTGCACATTTAAGTAAGTTACATCATCTACAAGATGTGACAAACTCTACAACTGCAGAACAGAAAGACCTTATATAACCCTGAAAGGCTGTTAGAAACATTTTCCTTCCAACAGCAAATGTACTACTGTGTTTAAAAAAAAATCATTAAAAGAAAGTGACACAATGAAAGTCTTGTAGAAACATATGGAAAAATTATATTATTCACAACTCCTGAAATTAAAAACTACATAGAGCATATTTTAATATAAATGGCATGGAATTACAGATTAGATGGCAGGTAGATAACATGGACCTGATAAACTCATATATGTATGAGTTTATGGACCTGATACCCTCATATAAGCCCTGATAAACTCATATATGTATGGCCATAACCTCAAAATATGTATATACTTCTTCAGCTGAATTGTATTTCAGAGTAACTGTATGTACTTCCTGATTATAACCATCCAAAGGCACAATCTTGAGGTGAACAGAAACACTGCGGCTTCAAGAATTTCTGTACTTCACACATAAAATACAATATATCATGGCAAAAATAACAGTATTAGAGAACAGTGATATAGTTCCAAGATGTGAATCATGTGCTGCAAGGCAATAGGATTTAAGAAAAAATAGGTTAAAATCATAAATTTCAAAATTACAACCTTTTGACTAAAGCTATTAAAATCAAGACTAAAATATTTTAAAAACTGAAGGGAAAAACTAAGGACATATCTGTTTGCAAAAACTAAGTGTTGTTCGAAACATCTTCCAAGTAAACTGTAATTTACTTCTGTGCTAAAAACATTGAAAAATGGCAGAAAGGGAATTTATGTGTTTGTGATCTGGGCCATGCAAAGGTTGCTTTAGTCCTTCCATTCATCCTGGCCCTACTTCTCAGAGAACAACAGCTTTTCAACTCTGTATGTGACTACCATCATCTTCTGTGTCAGGCACTAAAATAAATTCAAGTTCCCCCTTTTCTAGGAGTTCCTAAAATTTGAAACACAATTGTTCCTACTTGCTCATTTATTCTGTGAAGAGTTAACAGTGAGACAAGCCACCCGGCATTTGTGTCTGTTTCTCTCACAACTGAATGGCAGACCCCTTCTGCTGACTCTATTTCCATTCCAACAAGCACACAGTATTTAGCAGGTCAGATTTCATTTTTCTGCATAGATAAAAATGTTCTAGCATACTAAGGAAGACCATATGCTGATATATAAGTCCCTCCAATTTAATTTAAATAAACTATTGTGCACTTAAATGGGATTTAGGTAGTCAAATGATCAGTTTTGATTCTGAAAGCAGCAAAATGGCACTTTGACACTGCTCAGAATGCCCCCAGTTGCTGGTCAAAGCAATCAGCATTTCAAACTGCACCATAAATAGAACTGAAAAATGTATGATATTTTAAGCATGACTGCTTTGGGCTACTTACCTGGCTTCTGGGTATTGACTGAATAACACAGCCTCAAAGCACTTCATAACAAGACAAGCACAGAATCACAGGTCTTGGACTTCAGCCTTTTAACTGCTCAGGAGTTTTCTTCCCCTACACCTTCACAATCTATGTAATACTGGCAAGCAATTTTCAGTCTTTTACTTAACTTTACTATTACTTAATGGAAACTACAGTAATTCTCTGAATACTTGACACTTACAGGAACTGCTCAAGAATTAGATTAGGCTTTAACTACCATATATTCTGTTTTAATGTAGTTTGCTTAATATATAAAATATCTCCACAATTCCTTGAATACCATGCTTAATAAATATATTATACTTGAGCAGATATTGAGCCTCTGTATAGATTGCTACATAATTATATAAATATACATTTACATGCTTACTTAAAATTAACACGATTTTATAAAACACCACAATTTTTAAGACAATATATAGACAGTGAGTCCAGTGTCATGAATACTGCTTGTGCATGAAAACTGTTGCAAATGAATACACATAGTTTAAGCCAGAGCTGTCATGTATCAGCCAAGTTATCTTTCATACAGGAGTGCCACTGAGATCCCATGCAGAGAAATACACTTTATCTGTACTTTCACAACACGCCTGCACTTACCACCACTCAAATACAGGAAGGAAGGATTTATCTGTACTCTATTGAATTGTTGATTTTGTCAAATGCAGTTTAAGTTCAGTGGAGTTCAGCTATAATGTTCAATACTTCATTGACTGTAATTGCAGTCATTCCATGCTCCCAAAAAGCCAGTTTATGTAACATCACACGTAGCTCAATATTCTCCATGACAAAGTCTAGCTATTCTAATCTAAATTTTATGTGAGTTTTTAAGCCTGGATATTTTTTACTCTATGAATATATATGTCTTTTCAGAGACCACAGAAATTTTTTTAATATGGAATTGAGTGTCCCATATTTTTTAAAAAGCTTGTTAGAGCACCTTAGATACAGACAAAATATATGGGACATCCCAGATAGCACATACAGCAATAGCACCCAGAGGAAAAATAATCACATATACCTGATACTTAAATGTCGAGACAGATCTACAGCATGCAATAAAGGTAACTTCTGTCCATAATAGACCTGTGTCATTATTCACAAGCCTTTAAGAAGATTTCTAAGTTCATGTTCCTGAAATTTTTACTTCTCCACCAAACTACAGCCATTCATCTCTTTAAAGATCTTGCCTCCCCTAAACGCCTCACAACCCCAAGCTGCAAGTAATTTCTCATGTTTTCTTGAATCAAGTTCTGCATCAAAGGAAAGTGGCCATTAACAAGTTCTGTACCAAGGGAAGGTGGCTATTAGCAGATCACAAATGTCATTTCATGAGAATTTACTGGGGTTTCAAAAAATTTCTCTTTACAGGCTGCAGAAACTTAAAACTTGTTTCCCTGAGTCTTTTGATGAGATAAAGGTATTATTAAGGTACCTTCTTTCCATATCTAAACAAAGACTTGGGCACCCGTAAAGCTCACTCATTTTTCCCTATGTAAACTAGTTTGTCTATTAAATTATCTCATCCCTCTATATCTGACAGAGTTCAGCAGAATAGAAAGCTTGAAACCAGACCCACAGTTACAGAAATTTGCCTTGGAACTTCATCTTGACAAATCTTGCCTAATTCACTAACTAATCATGTGTGTAATCTGCAGGCAAATCAGTGTAACATCCTAGGTGCTTCTACTGTCTCCCTGTTTCACACTCTTATTTTTAGGGAATTAAATATCTAACCTAGTGAACATTCTGGGCTTAAACTGTAAGATTTATGGTTTCTTGGACCTCATCTTTGAATATATAATGGAGGATTTCTATAACAAATAATTTTCAAGTCATTTTCAGATAGTAGAGATGGAGAAAAGAACATCAAGGGGAAAAAAAGAGAGAGAAAATTACAGAAATATAAAGATGTAAGCAGCATTAGTTTGTCGTACTTTGGTGTTAGAAAATAAGTTCCCAGACCAAAACCCAATAGCTTTTTAGAAAGTATAACAAAATCAAAGGATTAAGGGTAAAATCCTCTTGAGTTTGATTTCCAATGCAAGCATAATAGACAGGCTGTCTTCGCCTGTTATTTCCTTCATGCCAAATGCTGAAACACCACAGTGGACCAGTGCCTGAAAGACTCCAAGACCACCACTGTTGCATCTAAGCCTGAATTTTTCTTCTTTGCTGAAGAAAACCATACCTGTTTCAAAATTTTAAGCCTAACTACATTTGTATGTAAGCTAAGGCTTCCCTCATTCATGAAAAGAGACCACATTAGAAAGTCAGATCCAGAAATGCTGCAGGCTTCCAAAATCTTGAAACAGCATCCAAGCTCTCAGGAGCACAAACAGTAAATCAAGTGTCCACATGCCCACTGGGACCTGAATATTCTTTAAAAATAGAGCTGTGGCTCTTTGATCTAATTAAAAATTATTAAATTCTATAAAAGTCTTTAAAAACCAAGTATCTGGCATTCATCTGGCTTTAATACACTCATTAAAAATGTTCACAGTTCTCTGCTGCTCAGGTAACTTTATATGTGTTCCATATGCTGCAAGTTTAAGGAAAGGCACCACAAATACTGCCTCTCCCAATATTCAACATTTTCCTCAAACCTCTGCAAGCCAAATATTGAGGCATGCTGAAAAGGCATTTAAATTGTGCTAGCCCACTTGCCACATGTACTGAAAGAACCCTCTGCAGGGTATGTAACATCAACATTTACCTCCGAGTCATGCATAATTGCAATTCATATACTCAAAAGGACAGGCAGATTTCCTAACAGTTGTTTGTCATGTCTGATGCTACTGAGGGAAAGAATCTTCTGTTGCTCAGCTTTGGATTAAAAAGTACAAAAAAATCTCAAAGGAAAACAGCTACATTATATTTGATTTATTGAAGTTTCAGTGACAAGATTGCCAAGTTCCTTTCAAATAGAAGTACACAAATCTGGCGAGGTAGTAAGCATGAACCACACCTATTCTCTGAAGGTAATGGAGATCACACACAGCTGCTACTTTCACAATATTTGGGGTTTGTCATGCTATGCAAATTGTTGTGCAAAAATTTCCATTTTACAACATAAACTCATGTTTTCAAAAATCCTGATCATATCCCGTGCCCTTTGAAAAAACAGAAAAGAACTGAAGAAACTTTACCACTTTTCTTCAGAAAGCTTTATAACAAGTGGTAACTTGTTAAAACACAATCTTTACAAGGAACCTATTTTAGATCTTACATACCAACCCTGCTCCCCAAAAAACTATGAAGGGAAGATTCCACTGGGAGTGGGGAGGAAAGTATGGGAATACCCATGAAAAGTCGTGCACTGGTGATGTGTGTTCTAGGAGATTGATTTATAGCCCTGTTTTTGCAAATTCAGATGTCTTAAGGCTGGTCTCATAACACAGAAAATCTCAATTTTAAGACATCATTGCCTGGCATTAGGTACTATCTTTGCCTTATAAATACAGGAGCCAAGTTCCAGATATGATGCTAATTTCTTGGGCTATTTATTTTTCAGAAAGATAGAAATCAAGTAGTTGGAAAAAAACTAATCAGCAAACTTTGCAAAATAACACTGGAAAATCTTTCTGCTGTTGGGAGTTCCTAGGCATGTGGTTCTCACTACATCAAATCTGCCGTGTTCTTATGCTTTCTTCCCTGACATTGTAATCCTGATATATGGAATATTTTACAGACTTCAATTTCCTGACAGGCATGCAGAATTCTCTGCACTATCTAGATAGGTCAAAGTAAATTATTATAGGATGAAAAATATCATTTTGACACTGTTCCACTATGAGAGGAACAAGGGTTTCCTGCTCTTATCTTCTCATGGGTTTACAAAAATCACAATCATACCTATTTCTTGAATTTGGCTTACATGTATTCCAGAATGAAAGCTTGAAATACGCTTCCTTTTCCTTTCATAATAGCAATCTTTAACTACTATCACTAAACCATAACTACAGCTACAAGTAGTATTCTACAGATGCAATTTCTTCACAGAAAAGCTGACTTGTACAGCAAATTAAAACCATGTCTTTTTAACTCTCAGTGAATATAGCTGTGCAATAAAATGGCTATGGAAGACATGGGTAGTTGGTTTCTATTGCCAATTTTGCTACTGAAAATTTTAGTTCTGTGTCTTCGTACATTGTATAAACTTTGTTTGCCTGCAGCACTTATAGCAAGCTATAAACAAACTATGGTCATCATGTATTACTCAAAAATGACAGCACAAAAGAGAAAAAGCAAGCTTTGAGTTTTTCAGAGTAGGTCTCAGCTTCTGACTTGTTCTAGTTCTGGCTATTTCAACTTCACTGCCAGCAATACTACAAGTATTGCTCATTTTCTAAGACTTCAGTTACTGTCACCTCCACCAAGTAGTACATGATTCATGAATTTTTACACTCTTCCACATCTAATAAAGCATCAGAAATATAATTTTTGAAATAAACCAGATAGCTTCAGTACAGAGGACTGATCCATAATTGTCCAAAAGTATTTAAATATGTGATTTTCAACTCCTAGGACACTGGCCAAATGCCAAACTACATGAGAAGGAGAGGGAAGGACTAGGCATTTTCACACTTCTTACTCAACCTGTTCTCCTGAATTCTTGAATATTAATTTGATCCAGAAATCAAAAGGAAGCATCTCCCAGTTAAGGAGACTAGTCTAGTCTAGTCTTTCAACATGAAAAATATATTGTAACATCACCAATATTTTTTCTCATTACTATTCTTTCTTTGCCTTTCTATCTAAACAATATTGGTCTCAATTGCTAATCATATAATCCACTATTCAATTACATTAGCTCTTTCTTCATGACCTCCCTTTTTTCTAACAGTAACAGGGCATAAGGCAAGGAAGTAAAGCCCCTAAATTTGGGACAGTTAATCTCTCTATTTAGATCTCAGCAAGCCTCCTTTAGAAGAAAAATGAGAGGATCCCAAACTTGTTCTCTGATGTTCTGTATGAAATAAAACAACTCTGTCAATGACTGATAGAACAAGTCCCTAATTAAGCTACATGCTGATGTTAACTTCCCCCAACACTTCATGTCTCAGTGGCTCAGTTTTCTGAGGTAGCTTTCTTTTCTTGGTTATGTTCTAGAAATGCCATACTGAGTTAGAGAAATACAATGCTCTTCTAGCATAAGAGAGCAGCAAAACTTACTTGTCTCTCTACAAATGTAAAAATCCTTAAGTGAAATGGGGGGAATACTGTGTAATACTACATATTTTAAAGCACAAAACCACCAAAACTCTCTCAGTGTAATTAGGAAATGTAGATTTTGGAATTCACGTCTCAACATCTAATGGAAGTCTGCCCAGACAGGAAAAAAGGAATGAAAGAGACCAACTCTTAGTATTTTTATTTATAAATTCTACTTAGCCCTCAGAAGGAGCAAAATGATTAATTTTATTTGTTCATACTAAATTTTGCTGTTGGAGTTAATTCTTCATAAGTAATCTATTGTATATAATTTTAAATTTTTTAAAAGCTTACTTTGAGGAAGCCTAATCATGTTAATTACATCACCATAGTGAAAAGTTTTACACCACTGAAGAAACATGAAAGCAGTTGGTTGCCCTGAAGATGCTGCTTTGAATAAAAGTATTTCTGCAGATAAACGTAGCATAAAATAAGACATAACTGCACTTGAACTAAACAGTCATGTAAACAGCAATTGCTTACCATTTGAAAACAAGTCTACACACAAAAATGAATATAATGTCTTCCCTTTTGTGATAGGGAACAGTTAATCACAGATTACAGGACAAATAGGGGTAACAGAGAGCATCCATTTATAACAGAGGTTGATTTTGGATCCAAGCTTGTTTTATCTGGCATATCAGCAATACTACAGGAAACCACACTCAGATTAGAATGCATAAGGTTGAAAGATTCACAACGTTATCAGATTTCCCATGCAGTATGCTGTTGCTCTGGGAAGCGTTCTAAGACTGGTAAGAAAAGTCAGATGCAAATCTAGGGCATTTTTTTAACCTTTATTTAAATTTAAAACTTCCTATTTATGTTGTTCAAATATCCAGTTTACAAGAGTTTGTTATCAAAGGCAAAAAAATAGGCTGTGACCTGATTTAGAAGGCCACTAAACTTCTGCATCCTTCATGCATTACTTGTCCTTCTGGTGCCTGACTCTGCAAACACTAAGCATTCCTCTAAAACAATAACTGGATAACTTTCAAAAATCCCATACTGAGCATGTAGAACAAGAACACTGAAAGTGTACTACTCTTAAATAAAATTCAGTATCTCTATTTACACAACTTTGTCTAAATAAATAGTTCAGTATCTCTATTTACACAACTTTTTCTAGGGCTTGCTTCACCGTTCTCTCCATGCCACTGAGGATCACCTTAACACAAATACCACATTTTAAAACCACATATTCACCATGTTGCTATTTTTCTAGTCAGCTGATACACATGGGGCTAATAATCCATATTCACCAGGACTGGAGTAACAGAATACGTGTGAAATATATATATATCTGCGCATCATGGCATGCATTGCTTAAAAAGCGTCAGCCAAAAGAGTTTCTGGGAACATTGTGCTTGAATACTCCTATCTGGGAAGGAAACCTGACCCCAGATTCTCTCAAGCAGATTAATTACAGATTTTAAGGAAAACAACAATCCCTGATCACATATTTCAAATAACTGAATGCAAGAATATCCTGACAAGAGAGCCTCTTTCTTTGTAACAACATATTTCCAAGAGAAGAACTACTTCTGTTTCCAGGCCTATTAAAACAATCCTCTTGAGTCTTTTTTATGAGACTGAAGACTGAGGCACAAACAAATTATTCAAGGTGTGTGCACCTCATTTTTCCCTTTCAGATCTTGAACCAAGTAAGCTTCCAGATCCAAGGATAAGTTTGTGGGTAGAGGACATGAACCTGCTAGATTTAATAATATCACTAGAATACTAAAATTAATTCAGTATACCATTATACATCCACTGTATAAAAGCACACTGTACTTATCTAAATAGCAGTTTACAGACTTCATTTATGAATGTGGAAAGAACAGCTTAGCTCACCTTCCAAGTACACATCTATTCTAGACAGAGACAAAAATTTCAATTGAATTGAAGTTATGCAGAAACATTCAATAGAGAAAGGAGATGAAGTATAACAGTGATATTGGAACACAAAAGGGCTTCTTCCAAGGGTGGGAATTATGATCTGTCTCAAGTCAAGGATGTTCTTAAGAACACTATTTTAAAGAGCAAAGTGCCTCAGAATAGCTACAATCTCCTTACTTGTTTCTCCTTACAGTCTCTATTGCCACAGCTAGGTCACGTCGAAGGGCCATCTGTTGGCTTTAAACCACATGCTCTTTATCTCAGTCCTACAACCACAGTCTAGTATCAAAAACACAGATTTACTCAAAATTGCTGCCAAATTCTGAAAGCCCTAGATAATTAATTTGGTTGGAATTTTAATGCATCTCGGCAATAGGCAGTAATTCTAACCATTATATATGTTGCATCTTAGCTAGAGCAACATACATTGTGATGAAGCTTAAGTTCTCTGATGTACAGTAGAGCACACTAGGGACAAAAATTCAGTTAAGATTTTAATAAGAGAGAACATCCATTAACTGGAGATAAAATGTCAGGGTTTTTTTAAGAAGAAAGCTACAAAGATACTCAGGAAGTA
Organism: Agelaius tricolor; assembly: GCF_023055355.1. Lineage (NCBI taxonomy): Eukaryota > Metazoa > Chordata > Aves > Passeriformes > Icteridae > Agelaius > Agelaius tricolor. The sequence goes on from NW_027269261.1 coordinate 61,726,006, forward strand.
AACAGCTTGTGTGTGCTTGCCAATTTAAAAACAAATATATAAATGTAAAGCAAATATATTAATTCACTTTCATGCTAATTATATTTCCTAGTGGAAACTAAGGATGAGAAGTATCATACCTTAAAATCTCTTTAGGTCCAATAACACTAAATACACTCTTACACATTAAATCCACCTTAAAATCTAATAAGGTGTCAGATACAATTAGCTCTGCTAATAAAAATTAATCAGAATTCTTTTAGAATAAGCCTTTAAAACCTTGAGCTTATTTCTTAAGACACTTTATCCAATAAAGGCTGAATCCTTTGCTGAAGTTTCTAAGCACTGGTAAAAATTACAAGAATTATTTCTACATAAAGAATTATATTACTGTTTGGCATTACTCCTCGTCAGGTTTTTCATAAAACACAGAGACACTCATAAGTGCATATGTAGGAGTGATTAATGTTTATGAAACAGAACAGTGGGATTCCAGAAGTACCATATGATGACATGTCAATATTTTGATCCTCACAGACTTAGAACAGCTGTTTCTTCAGCCCAGCTGATACAGTGAAAACATCTCCAATTCGACACAGATAAGTTTAACTCCTAACAAAAGAGACTACTATGGATCTGTATATGTAATTTTAAAGAACATTCCATTTCCAGGATTAGTTTATCTTAAATTTTTGGTTTACTGTTAAGGTATTGCTGTAGAGTCAAAGGATCTGATACAAAGATAGAAACACAGCCTCATTTAAACAGGAAACAACACTAAATGCTTCTTAATAGCTCTGTGTAGCCACTCACTCCCTACTTTTCAACTACAGCTAATGCTTCAGTTTAACAATACATTCTGACACCCCTGGGACCCTCTGTTCCCTCTTGTTCTTCCAGACATTGTAGAAATAAATGGCTTGCACACAAATACGTTCAGCAGAACAGCAAGACAGAACAAAATGTTACATTCTGTGTTGTATACTTCTTCCATAATGACTTGGAATTGAATTCTTGCCAAGAGAAAGTCACCAAGAATTTCACTGTAATTTCAAACAAACCTAACTTTCCTCTAAAATGAGTACATATCATACAATTTTACTTACATTATTTCAACCAACAGCAATAAAGGAAAACCAAGTAGTGATTGAGAGAAAATTGTTTCATTGGACTCTCTGTGGATTTGGTTTAACAGGGAATACATAAATTCAGTTTCACTTCCAGAAAATAATTGTAGAGGAACTGTCATGCTGTACTCAGATCCTACATTTTTAAACTAATTTCAGAAGTGATTTACATGTCTGCTATGCAGAATATAGTGGCTTTTTAATACAAAATTTAATAATTACTTGAGTTTATTAAACTGATTGAAGAAACTAATTTAATCTCATTCTAGATTGTCTTAATAATGTTGACTCACTTTGAAACTAAATGATGTATTACAAAGATACTTAGGCAAATTAATGGATTCATTCATCAAAGGATTTTCAGATAATTAGAAGTATTTGTTTTCATACCTTTCACCTAAATTTCCTTTTAATTCCCAGAAATTAAAAGGACAAGAGTACTCTACAGGACATGAGTAGCTTAAGAGAGTGCTCACCTTTTATGGACCTTGTGTGAAGTCACACTGCACCTGAGTAGTATAAAGGCTCCTACAGGCACATTTTAACCTGGGGGTCTGTCAGGTTATCTGAGGCACACACTGCTCAGCCACTCAGCTTCTCTGGCACAAAACTGATTGAGTTCATGCAACAGTTACTGGGAAGAAAAGTCTCTGTTGTCACAACAGCAACATGAGTGTTGCTCAGCCTAGAGCAGAGAAGCTTACATGAAGACCTCATAGAAACCTTCCAGGATCTGAAAGGGACCTACAGGGAAGCCAGGGATGGACTCTACATCAAGAAGTGTAGTGACAGGACAAGGAGTAATGGGTTCATACAAAGAGGAGAAATTTGGTTTTGATAAACTTCTTTACTGTGAGGATGGTGAGGCACTGAACAGGCTGCCCAGAGAAGTTGTGGACGCACCACATCCCTGTCTGTGTTCAAATCCAGTCTGGATGGGGCATTGAGCAACCTGGTCCAGTGTCCCTACCCCTGGCAGAGGTGTTGGAACAAGATGATCTTAAAAGTCCCTTCCAATCCAAGTCATTCTGTGATTGTTGCAGCAGAGGAAGAGAGGCAGTAGTAGAAAGCCATATTATGCGTGTTAAGCAGGAGTTATTTTCACTTTGCAACAACTCACACAAACCTATATTTATATAAACTATAAATCTATTTAGGTCTTACTTTTCCTGACTTATTCAAACTGCCTGTTCAGTGACACCTTCTGTGCTGTGCTTCTTAATGTTTCCAGGCATAAGTCTTTCCATGAAAGTATTTACAAATAAAATTAAGGAAAAGTGCGACACAGAATTTCTTGCATGAGAAATGTGAAACAGGTTTGTTTCAGAAATACACACACAAGTGGATGATTAAAGCACAGTCTACATTCAACCAACAACACATTTCACCATTTTTTAAGAAGACTGCCTACAAATTACCCCATCTTCCACAGAGATGGTGAAATAAACATGAAAATTGATGGTCTATAAATGATTGCATGTAGAACTGGAATTCCTGATCAGTCATAGTAGCTTAGATAAGGCAGAACACTTGCTACTTACTGGATCTTTAATAACTGAGTTGTAAGAAACTAACTGAATACTGTTTAGCTGAATGATGCATTTTCTCATGTTAAGTGAAGAAGAGAAGACCACTCTAAGAATGACAAAAAATTACTGAATAGCTTCCAATATAACTAATGTTCACATCTATCAATTCAATTTAAGACTAATTCCAACCCATACAGGTATACAGCTTATCAAAATCTTTATGAATTTTTCCATAAACTGAGTTTTTTCCTTTTTCTCTGTGAAATCATAGTTTATGATACTCAGACATATTCTCAACTGCTCTTTTGAAAACCCGTGTCTACTATTATAGCCCTTATTAATATGTCTAATACACACTCCTTGACAGTCTTTTTCTCCATATAACATAAAAAAACACTCCGGATCTTGCCAACACAACACATTTATCCATGTATTTACTAATTCTATACTTTAATATGTCTACAAATGTATTCAGTTCTTACTCTACAGTTACAAGTTTACCATGGGAGGCCTTTTTAAAGATGAACATCATATTTGCTCCCTCTCCTCTAATGAGGCTGTTCATATAACCTGTTCAACAATCAGTTGCCATTACTTTATCAGTATTTTCACACCAAATTCTTTACAACCTTCCCCAAGCCTTGAATTCAAATACCTATTTTTCCTAGAGCTGTTGAGCTGAAAGCACACCTCAGCTTTAATTTGTATCAAAGTTGATTTCACAAACATTTTCATGCTACCAACAAATTCTATACCCAGAGCTGATAACTTCATAAATCAGCTTTTCTATCCTCCTGTATCTGCTGTTTAGATCAAAACCCCAAGGATATTATCTATGTTTTCTATAATGCTAAACACAACCAGAAATTACTGTATACCTTTCATTAGTTTGCTCATCACCACAATTTTTCTCATCAACTATTTTATACATGTTATCCAGCACCCTATGACTTCTGCCTATATGGCACTTCTATCTTAGTCCCAAAGAGCCTGGAATATAAAGACAAGGTTTCATGTCAGTAAAGGTTAATTCCTGAAGCAAAAAACTTCATTTCTTAGTAGTAATCTCACTGAATATCTAATTATTTTTTATTTTTCTTTTTACAGACAGGCATAAATAGTCTTGCCTCCCAAATTTTTACCCTCAAAAAGTACATTGTGTTCCTCAATGTTTTCTAAAATGAGCACCAACAAGCTATATATGTTTCTGTAATCTCACATGTATCTGTAAGCTATGTGTTCAAATGAAAAGTCACAAATTACTAAAATAAAGCCCAGATTTTATAGATAATGAAAAACAGAAACACTTTGCAAAAACTATAAACACAGTTTTGAACTCTGTCCAAAGTAATATATTAAACCAAGCACCGATCTGTCTCTTACTAGTGGCACAAATGCAATATTATTATTTTGAGTGACATTATGGGGCTTCATTGAGGTGCAGGCCAAAAGCAGACCGGCAGAACAAGTAGCTACACAAAAACTTCTTTATAAGAGAAGTTTTAAATAGATCTTTTGGGACAAATATATACTGCAAGTGGAAGCAAAGTACTGTACAGACAGCCTTCAGACGTGTGAGCGTCATGAAGAACCCAGACATTAGAATGAGGTGCATACATTGACTCCTTTAGATATTATTCTCTAAGAAACACAGCCAAATTTGAAAGCATGAGTGTACTAACCCTGACCAAAGGATAAGGCTTATCCTCAATGAATAGACAAATGACTCAGTCTAACAGCTTGAGTTCCACTTTATTCTTGTGAGACAGTGTCTCATTTCACCAAGAACTGACTCAACCTCTTGATGCACATGATGATGATTATGGTTATTGTTTCTTTCCCCATCACTTTCATATGCCACAAAAGTTCTTTCACTAATTAAACTATGAGCTTCAAAGTCACTTTTAAATAACTCCTACCAATATGGCAGGCAGATTCAGTACCTTTTCTCCTCCAGTTAGCAAGCTATGAAGTTGATACTATTTAAGCATTTAACTATTAATTTTTCTGGCAAGTTACTGTCTTACCCTCTATGTCAAAGCTCCAGTGGGCTGAAGAAGCTGAAGCTGCATGCATAATCAATGATTATAGGGCATGCATGTAAAGGCTTCCCACTTACTCTGAATTTAGAAAATATTTCTCATATTTACTACATAAGCATACCAAAAGTGACACTTACAGACCCTAATTCCACACAACACACAACCTTAATACAATGGAACTAATTTAGAAGGCTGCATCCAGCTGTAGAAAGACATTGTGCTTAAGAGAATAATTCAGTGTGCATATTACAAATATATTTTTCAATTAAATGTGTGGGTGTTTTTCCCATGTTAAAGAAAACCTTTTTGCGTGAGGATTCAATCATCTTTAAGAAGGAATGATTAATATAAAATAATCTCCAATTCTACCAAAATCAAAAATCAATGAGAAATATACTCTGGTTTATGCCATGAACTACATGGGGGAATCCCTATATTCAGAGTTGGGGTGTTGCCACAATTGTCATGAAAGTTGACTAAAAAAGTGATACACAGGGATGAAATAGGATCAAGAATAGCTTTTTTTCTGGTAAAATTAACTAATTCAGCAGTGTTAATGATGGCTTAAAGTTAAACGTAAAAAATGTACTTGTGGTGGTGTGCAACCTTTTTGATGACATGACAAAAATTTATGCATAATTCACACAGTCGAATTAGATGTGCAAGTGCACGACATCCCAATCACCAGCTCTGGGATTTGCACAAACATACTTGTTCCATTCCTGGTGGTTCCACATACCAGATTCAAAAGCCCTGTATTTTTTTGCCATGTCACTTTGTCCTCTTTGAAAGGCATGGATTTCTTCTTGTTCCGTAGAGCTTTGTGGCTTTCAGAGGAATCCAGACTACTCACATTATCACCATTGCAGAAGTGCTCAGAAAATGCACAAAGTAGTTATCACTGCCACACAGTCTTTTATCATACATATTTAGAAACACAGTGATATGTAAAAATAATGCTATTTGTTCCTTCTCCCAGTCTAAAAGTTATTCAGCAGAAAATGTATAGCAGTAGTTCTGCATTCCCTGTGCCAGGAAAGTTAATATATAATACAATCCTTAACAGTAGTGATTACCCAGACACTTTTGTGGAACAGGATTACAGGCTGTTGACAAGTTAGTATAAAGACAGTAATAAATTGCCACATTCAGCATCTCCCATCAAAACCTAAAGCCAGCCTGAGTGAAAGTGGCATCAAAAACTCTCAGGGTTCATCTAAGAAGCAGGTGTGTATGTAGAAAACCAAATTAAATCCTAAATAAACTCTTACTATCACCGGAAGTGTGCAGAGAAACAGGGGTTCTGATTTCTTTTTCTTGCACCTCCAAACTCCTGATTGCCAATCCCCAGCATTGCTTCATTTTCCTGTAGCAGTGGGAAATACATTACAGTATGTTTAGAAGCATTCTTCTAATTCTTTCTAATTGACCTTGAAGAACACCCCCACTTACTGGGGTAGGTGAACAATGAGAAGATATAGTAATTTGCCACTAAAAGCAATTGATATAGCTATAAAAATAAATTTTATATAATATTTTGTTCACTTTTAGGTAATTTCTTTTTTATTACATCCTAAGTCCATGAATCATGACAGCAGTACATACACGTCAGTGGGGACAGAACAAGGCATTGTAATGGTATTTGGATAATCCACTCTGCAGGAATGTTCATTATTCTTCCTGAGCTTTCACAAGAGTTCCCTGGCATAATGCTGCTACAGCTGCTTTGCAGTCTAATGTTATTACAAGGTCTGATTCAAAGACAATGTCTGCTAGAGGAATCTGGCAGGGTGCAAGAGTCCTATGAAAATCCTTGTGACACTAAGGTGTAACTAATGGACACTGAACTGCTGAAAAAAAATGTGAGGAGTAACAGTTATTTGTTTTGAGTGTTGCAAGAATCCTGAGTGATCTTTATTATTTGTCAGTACAAAAATCACACAAATTTCCAATTTTTTCTGGAAATCTTATAATTTTTCTAATAAAAATAAACCATTAAAAAGTCTAATCTCAACCTTACCCACAGTACAGAAGTGGTGCAAAATACCATTTTCTTCAGAACGTCACTTATCTACATGTTTTGGATTGAAGAAAACATGAAAACTGCAGAAAAACAGAAACTATGAATTGGCTATCAACTACAGTAGCTGGTAAAAGGGAATAAATAACATGTAGTCATCAGCAAGAGCCAGCTCATGAAAGAGCTTTATTGGCAAATGCAAGGAATTCCCTTTCCTATTTCAAACACATGGATGGAATCAATATAAAGTTTAACAAACATAACATTTTGGTCTGTATTCTACATCTGCAAGCAAGATTTGGTCTGTATGATTGCTAGTGTGGCCTGGGTTGCTAGTGTGTGACATATCAGTTCACACATTCTAGACAGAACTCTTGGTTAGGACAAAAATATCCAGTAATTAAGGAATTATTGTCTATGAAAAAAGTTGGTAAAGAAAAGGAGATCATTAGGTCTGCACACTGGTTCACATTTGCATGTATTTGTGTCCACAAGGCATCACCACCATTCCTGACCTGTAAATATGAGGAGTCTGGACTTTGGGGGTGGGGAGGAAGAAAGGAAAAGGAAAAGGAAAAGGAAAAGGAAAAGGAAAAGGAAAAGGAAAAGGAAAAGGAATGAAAGAGAAAAGAAAAATCCACCTTGCACCAGAAATTCATGCTGCCTCTTATTCCAAAGTACTATAATCTCAAAAAACTGTCAGTCCAAGTAGCTGGATAAGAAATTAGAACATGTGTGGGTGGATTCCTTCCTCCAGCCTGAATTAATTAAAAATGATTGTTTGCTGTATTATTTTAAAGCGGATTTTTGGAACAGGTTAAAGAACCACTGTTCTGACTTTAGCATTTCAAGCCTAATAAGAGTGACTCATGTAAAAAACTTGGAGGAAAAATTAATACTAAGGAGGTTAAATATAAAGTGCGTCTTACCATCTTATGTTCTTATTTGTTGCTTGGAGAAATTCACACATTCTTGAACAAGACCTACCTCATTCGTGGTTATTTCTAGTTAAAGAATGTACACAAAAAACTCATGTCTCCAGTCAGTCTGGGCAATTCTGTCTATTTCTAACACCTTAGGCTGGCCCTTTACTACTTCTCACATTCTAAACCTTAAACACATATTAATTCCCTCTGCTTTCACTTTCTCAGCCAGTTATTAAACTATAAGAAAGTGATATGGACAACAGCTTTGAAGTAAAAAGCTAAAAGCAATTACAATATATATTTGAGAGCAGCATTTTGGGGCTGGTTAATATCTGAATAACTGATCAGACAGCAGTAAATACTGCTAAAGAGTTGCTAGAACTGATTGTGATCTTGTACACATACATTTAAATAAATAATAATAAAAAAGGAAAATAAATCATAATTTCCAGATCACAAAAAAATTTATCTGCCAAAACATTAAACAGCATACAGACCGTGAAAATGGAACATACAGAATGTACTATACTGCAGTACCCCTTCAGTGAAAAAGGCTTGTTACCTGTTATAAAATCCTGAAGCTAGATTAAGTAAGTCCTTTAAAAAAAAAAAAAACTTACACAGAATTTTATGCATTCTATTATGCCAGCCCTCCGCAACAGACACATTCTCCTTCATATTTTTGTAGCCAGAGTTCTACACATGTTGACTCACAAGAACTGCATGGGTTAGATAATGGCTAAATTCTACCTTTCTTCTTGCAGAAGATAAAGTACTTTGGGACTCTTTCTCTTTAATAGCTATTGACTTTCAGTGATCATATATTAAAGATTTTGCATTGTTTTTATATTTTCTGATATTGGGTAACAGAATCAAAATTTATTTAGGTGAGAAAAAGCTGATAAACAATCATCTAAGCCTTCTTTTCTCAGGAAAGTAGAATGCAAATTTACCAACTAAAACTCTTACAAGCTCTGTTCTCCAAATACAGCCAGCACAATGCTTTGAATGTTTAAAGGCCATCAGCCATGATGGAAATGCTCTCCATTACAAGATTAGAGCTGGGTGGTGTTGGTGAGTTTTGAAATTCACCTTACTGCAAAGAAATCCCTATGAAGAAAGAGGAAACTTGACTTCTGCTTTTACAGATTACATAAGCAAAGCATCTGGGGTGTTTTTTTGTCTCAGGAAAGAGAGAACCTAAGTCTACACACATTCTTCATTCTTAGGATCTGAAATACTAAACTTATGTCCTATTAGCCTTGTCTCTTGACTTTTCAGAGCATAGGGTACAATATACACACAGGTTTGTATGTGGGAAGGAATCTTTTAAGTCCTAGTTACAATGACATAACACAGAGAACACAGTTTTGAACCAAACTCTCCAGAAACTTGTTTTAAAATGTACACCTACAGAGAGACTTAAAAATATTGACCTGCCTGACACCATCCACTGCCTAACAGACGGGCACTAGTCATATCCTGCTGATGTTCACCCCTCATTTCTCTTTCGAGTGAGAAATCTCACTCTGACTTTATAAGCATCCTATATACATCACCACTTGGAGTCAACTTACACTTCCTTCCACACATGCTAAAAGCACCTGTACTCCATGAATTATCTCCATTGATGTCAGCAGCTGACATTACAGATCAAGTTACTGTGCAGTGCATGTTCCTTAGCCTTGTCCCTTCTATTCACACCTTTCACAGACACATAGCTTCTGCTCCCTCTCATAACAGATATTAAGATCCTTTTACAAAATGCATGAATTCAAGATCAAAAGAAATTTTACTTTACCTACTAAATTACTACTATTTTGGTTCTCTCCCGTTCCACACTGAATAGGATGAACTAAGGTTCAAGATCCAAAGGAACATTGCACAGCACTTCAGTCAGTTTACTTTAACTGCAAGTTATGCATATCTTTAAGAAACACTGTTGAAGAATGCACATGCCTTTCTGGTTCTGATTCTTCCATTTTCTGAGAAATTGCACTGGTTTCAGCTTGGGTAGAGTTTATTTCCTTCACAGTGGCTCACATGGGTCTGTGTTTTAGATTTGTGTTGAACTCAGTGATGATAATACAGAGTGGTTTTTGTTATTGCTTAGCAGGCCCTACACAGAGCCAAGGCTTTTTCTGCTTTTTGTACTGCCACGCTTGTGAGGAGGCCAGAGGTGTAGAGGAAACTGGGAGGAGACACAGCTGGGACAGATGACCCCAAATAACCAAAAGGATTTTCCATACCATATGACATCATGCTCAGCATATAAAGTGAGAGGAAGAAGCATGAGATGTTTGGAATGATGGTGTTTGTCTTCCCAAGTAACTGTTATGTGTGATGAGACCCTGCTCTCTTGGGGATGGTTGAGCACCTGCCTGCCCATGGGAAGCAGGGAATTAATTCCTTAGTTTGTTTTGTTTGCCTGCAGAGTTTTTATTTTACCTACCAAACTGCCTTTATATCAATCCATGAGTTTTCCAGCTTTTACTGATCTGATTTTCTCCCCAGTCCTGCTGGGACTGGAAGGAGTTGAAGGCGTGAGTAAGGGGCTGTGTGGTATTTGGTCATTGGCTGGGGTTAAACCATGTCAGAAATTCTGCATGACTATTTAGTGTTCAAAAAACAAAAGAACAGATAATATGCGTAGCTAAAAAAAAAAAAAAAAAGGCCCCAACAACAACAAAAACCAGCTTGAAATTAATTCCAGGTTTCTGACCACAGTAAGTCTTCTAACAATTTAAAAAGAAAAAAAAAATTAACCACAAGAACAGAAACAAAAAAAGAAATACAGACTGTTCCCATCTTTGAGGTGCAAAATGTTCTTGAACTGTTCTGTTCTATAAAACAACATGGGAATTCATTGTGATGTCTCAAGTACTGTTTTTCAAAGCATTGCAGCTCTGTTACATAATTTTGTCCACAGGCATCCAACTGGTGCTAACAATTTGTAAGTCTCCAACGTTATGGTTATTACCAAATAACATTTAAGTCAAAAAACAAAAGCTGTAAGTCTAAAGATACAAAGCACGGGTGCAGTAACATTCTTGTACATGTTAAAAATCCCCCTGGACTTCAGTGAAGTCAGACTTTCCTAACTTTTTGCATTACAGACGAGTTCATTACCTCTTTGTCTGTAGTGGGCCACACAGTGACATCTACATAGTGCTAGCACCTCCTAGCAGCTCCAACAGATCTTAAAAAGAAATTTAGAAGACAGTAAATGGCATAAAAATTTGGCAGGCCAGGACTTGAATTCAACTGTTAAGATTAGAAGGTCCCATCACCACATTAACATTTAATTAAAAGTCCTAGGATTCTTCATGGAATTACCAGAACTCACTTATAATATAAGTGATGCAGCAGATGAACACCAAACACACCCACTTCTAATTTAAAAGGGAAATGTTGAGGTTAAAGGAAACCATGATACTGCAGAAACAAAAGGACATTCTCTAAAAGTGTCTCCGTGTATGTGTGTGTGTGTGTGTGTAAGAGAGCATACTAAAAGAAATGCCACATCAGTATTAGCCAAAAAGAATTAATTAGGGGAAAAAAATAAAAGAAGAAATCAGCAAGAAGAAAATGCATTTTGTACTCTATTTTAAATGCTCTACTTTTAAAATCCCAGTCTTCAATGTTTACCAATAAGCCATCATCTAAACACAGTCTAATTCTGGATGAGTTTTTATCCACACAGACATTTGATCAACTGCCATTTATTCTCACACAGTAAAATTCATATTAAGGAGTCAGCTGCTTGAGACTTTTTTTCATGAAATGTCAGTGCATCATGTTTTCCGAAGTAAACCCTAAATTGTAAAAGTTCCTAATCCATAATGTTCACCCTATTATGTGACATCAGGGTCAAAGGAAAGATAGCCGTTAATCCAGGGGTTTGAATTTATTTTATTTTGACACACCCACGGTATCTTCTAAGTGAATTCATTTCAGCTAGGCTAAAAATGTTAAGAGCACAAATGTAAGCACCAGAAGGAATATTGTGGGCTGAAGAATGGTTTTAAGGATTTCCTATGAGAGCTGAGAAATTGACTAAAGTTTATTTCTCCCATACCTGTACAACACCTCTTTTGATCTTTCCACAGCACACTAACTGAAAAAGCAAACAAAAAAACCCGCCCTTATAGTGTCAACACACCTAAACACTATAATGCATGATAATGGTATGTCTAAGACATTTACTACCCATGCAGGATACAATTGATTCCGTTCCCGTTCCCGTCGTGGTTAGTTTTGAACAGAAAAGCTTAGTGACGAGCTAAGTGCATCAAATTGCCACCTGAACTAAAAGCAGTACAGGCAGCCCACACGTGTTTTACCACAGCCTATCAAGCTTCCCCTGTCACAGAGATGCCAGCAGACGGGCACATCCCGGCGGGAGGAGGGATGCCAGCAGATCAGCCCGTAACCGTGTGTGTCGCTTGGGGGGCCAGGTCACGTCCTCCAGAGGTCCCTCACCCTCACGATTTCCCCCTGCGCGTCCAGCCCATCAGCGCTGCCCATCTGCGCTGCTCCGAGCCGGGTGTGTGAGGGAGCGGGAATTGCGGCGGCAGGCGGGATGTGCCGGCCCCGCAGCGCAGCCCCGCAGCAGCCCCTCCTCGGCCCTGCCACCGAGGGACCAGCGGTGGAGCCGCCCGCCGGGCTGGGGCTCGGTTGTCACGCTCGGTCCCTGTCCCTTCGTCCCTCCCGTGCCCACCAGGACTCCCGAGCTGGCGGCCAGGTCGCCTCCCCCTCCGCGTACGCCGCGGTCCCGGCCGGGCGGGCGAGGCTCCCCGCTCCCCTGTACCTCTTTGCGGCGGCGGCGGCGGCGACGGCGACTGGCCTCGGCTGCCGAGCGCCGCCAGCAGCAGGAGCAGCGGCAAACTTTCCCGAGCCATGGCTGCCGGGCAGCCCACACGTCCCGCCGCGGGACGGCCAGCCGAGTGAGCCGCAGCCGCCGGGAGAGCAGAGGAGACCCCGGTGCCCCGGGCAGGCAGCGGGGGAGCAGGACACACCCCTGCCCCCCCTCACACACTCCCCTCCCCGCCCCGCCGCCGGCCCGCGGAGCAGCGAGCGGGGCCGGGGGCAGCGAGCGGGGCCGGGGGGCAGCGAGGGCTCGGAGCGCGGCCCGGGAGCAGCCCCCGAGCCCCGCGCGTCCGGAGGGGCCCGGAGGCGCCGGGCCGGGGGAGCAGCGCGGCTCCAGGATCCAAGATCCAGGCTCCAGGCTCCGGGCCGGCACGAGGCGAGGAGGGCGGCACGTGCTTGCCCGACGGCCGCTCCCCTGAGCCGGGAAGCGTTCTCGCCTGGAAGTGTGCTCGCCGTTTAAATTAGCCTTTGTCAGGTTATCCGACAGGGGAAAAAATACCTGCGCTGTGACGGGGGGAAGAAATAGCTTTCTGAGAAGGGACTTGGGAAACGAGGGTTGCGACGGAGTCAAGCACATTTTTCCTGCCGTGTCCGGGAGCGGTATGTCAGTGCCAGCCAGGTGTGACAGGGGAAAAAAATCTATATTACTGCATAAAAGAAAAATTAACCTTGCACTAAAATAAAGTATGGATTAAAAACTATTGCAGAGTTCTCCTGGAAAAAAAATTGCTTTAAAAAAGTCCATAAAAACTAGGTTTTGCTATGGAACGGCGAGGCTCCCAACCTATGTGTGAGCACACAGAGAAAAGATGTCATGGGCTGTTAGAGTGAGCTGGGCTCAATTCACAATATATCTGTAGCATAAAACCAAGATTGTGCTGGCAGCCCAGTTCTGACTTGAATAGTCATCTTCACAAGTCTTGTACCACTGCACTTCAAATTGAGCTTCCCTTGTAATTGATATCAAGATTAAGTATTTCCCAACATAAATACTTTGGTATCTATGTGCTCATTGCTGTAGCCAACAGTGAGGATAAGCATGCGTTTGGTACAGTGTCAGTTTCAGCTCTCAAGTCACAGCATTTTCCATTGGTAAATTTGCCTGTCATTCCAAACCCAATATTCGAGGAACACAGAATTTTGCACATAATAGACTGTTGCATCCAGCCATACAGCCAATTTGTTTCTCTCCCTGTCATCCTGCTCCAAGCAGACTCATTCTTTCTCTTCTGATGCACTTAGCCTGTCACAAAGCCTCTCTTCTGAGGTTTCTCCCCGAACAGCCTGAGCTCTGCTGCTGGGAGTCCTGTTACAGGACACTCATTGCTTCCATGGCCTTTGGGAAACTACTTGTCCAGCACAGGACACAGGACAGCAGCAAGAATGCTCTTGTATGGCTCAGCCATTGGTCACTTGTGAGTCAATGGAAAATACTCGCATGCTCTTGCCAAAAAATGGTGTATGTGTGGTCTTCTGCACTTCTTACTGAGAAATCCAGGTTCAAGGTTTACCTTGGTGATTTTCATCTTGTCAGCTATTTGCTTTGTTGTGGAAGTATAGATAATTAGGGAACTGTGAGGGACAGAGAGAGAGAGATGGTCTTTTCGACTCTATCCACAGTTTTGTCACTATCAATATTTATTTACTCAGTGTTTCCCTACAATCAGTAACAGTCACTACTTTCTTCTGGCTACTTCTCCCTTTGCAATTCCCTTCATGCAAAAATTTTGACTACAAGGAATTGTGTATATGTGCAAGAGGAATAGTCTAGTGAATTATGTACAACTGATAAACACTCCAACCCAAGTATATGTCAGTACCTCGGAGAATTTAGTGCCAGTTTCTTACTTAGGGATCTGACTACATTAACATAGGTTTGACACATTTATTGGTTGAATTTGGTCAAGTGTAGTGGCAGCTGCTGCATAAGAGCCATACTAACATGAGTTGCATACTGCCCCAGCTGGAGAAATTCCTTCCTGGGCTCCAAAAGCTGCAGGTGCTGTGGTTGAGTTTCAGGTAATACTCCAGAAGCAGATTGCAGAAACTGGAAGTGAGACCTGAAGGCAGGAACCTCTGCTGCTTTGTGTGAAGGGCTCATCAGATCTGATTAAAATGTTTCCATGACTTGTGATTTCCATGAATTTGAGATCAAGAGGAGATTCATTGTAGGGAGGGTCCCTACTTCCCCAAATGTCAATATTACACCAATATTAAATAAACAGATTATTTACCTGAGCTTTTATTTGAATCAGTTTATCCTGCTGTTGGGCCTGTGTAGTCTTTAATGTGAGGATATGTTGTGAGAATTCAGCCTTGCTTCAGTTTGGCGGCCCTGCTGGCATACCCAGGTACCTCATCACCTGTCAGAGCCAATACTGACTAACTGTGCACCAGAGATACAAACTTTTAATACTTTGGGGACACCAAGAGGCAAGAGATGCCAGGAAGACCTGGTGACTCATTCAATGATTTTTCACATCTGAACTACAGGAAATAATTTCATACCATAAAATGCCAAGCTGTATCAAGAAGCAGCAAGAGCCGGCTGCTCCAGAAAGAGAAGCACGCTAGAAGATGAAGTGACACCACCGAGGTAAGCAGGGCAGTGTCCTCCTGCAGTCTCTGAATGCAGAAGGAGCAGATCTGGGGGTAAAAAAAAGGATCAAACAAAATTACAGGTCTCCAGACAAGTTCATAGGCAGAGACGGATCTGAGATCAAGTCTGCAAATCAGGGTTAGGATCAGTGAGGTGCAAAGTGATGCACAGGTGTACCTGCAATGTAAAACAGGCTGGGACTGGGGCAAGGCTAGAACTTAAATGCAGCATCCACTCCTTAAATGCAGGGAGAAACCAACAAAGTTTCTCCAAGCTCTTCCTCCTAAATCAAATCTGTCACCACTGCCTGACACAAGGTTACATGGCTATGCCAGGTCAGAAGTGGCCTTGAGCACAGGCAGACAAACCCATAGGAGTGAGGAGACAAGGCTGCAGAGCCTGTAGCAGAGCCTGTAGCAGAGCCTGTAGCTGCACCCAGGGCCATGACAACCTAGATAAGTTGTTTTTCTGCTAAAGCAGTGGCTAAAGGGGCATTAAGGATGGAACTGGTGGGCTAAGAGGAGGATGTGAGTAAAATCAGATAAGGACTCATCCGGGAACTGGGAACCAATATGGCTTAATATTTTCATAACTTCACATTAAAGAGAGGGACTTTTAAATTAGTTCTGCAGATAAAATAGGACTGGGGGGACCAATGCGTATTTTGTAAATTTTTTGCACTTATGTATACAAATATACATTGTGAGTTTATACAATTTTTATTCTCAATGATTCAAGCATAAGAAATTAGAAGATCCTAAATGCTAAGATCCTGTCATGCCAATAAGGGTTATCAGTAGCAGTTTCATATGAGAATGATGAATAAAGAATATAACCCCAAATTCCTGGGTGGAAATCAGTGAGTCACAAGGCATTTTTGAGTCACCAGAATGATGCAGCTATGAAATAAGCAAGTAAAGCCTAGGATACATAAAGCCTAGCATGAGGGAAAATATTTCCAGTGAAGATATGAAAATTAATACTGTTGCATCCCACCTAGGATATCACAGGGAATTACAATCACGCATGTTCAAGAAGAATTTATTCAGATTTAAACAGAGCAGAGGCCTCTGGGGAAGGGAGAGCTTATCTGAGACAGATTAGAAGGGTTTGATTTGTTTAACCTAGGAAAATAAGATGTGAGACATTTCTAAGTGTAACAGGGATGTTAATGGATGCAATTGTCATAAAAGGAAAAGAGCATAAGCAAGATACGGATGATTATAGGCTGGAAAATGGAAGATAGTTTCTAATCATAAGGTGTGGAAACAGCTTCTGTTAGGAGAGCAGAGGGGAAAAAATAATCAATTTAAAGTAGACCTTGGCAGATTTATGAAAGTAATTCCATGACAAACTTGCCTGCAAAAGGCAGGAGGAATGGATTTGATAACCTGCACAACTCTGTTCTGTGTTCTTAAGTGGACTGCAATCAAAGGATAAAGAAAATAAACATTAAAAACAAGCTTTAAAAGATAAAGAGAAGATTCAAATACAGCACTTAGAATGAGTTGAAGGATGTGAACCACAAGAATCAAAGAATTAACCCATTTTAGAGGCAAGGTGAGACACGGTCTGTGATTTGGACCCAAGTCAGGAGGAACCAGAATGTCCTTGTGCCAGGTTTGTCATCGCCCAAAGCAGCTGTTAGGAAAGGGGCTGGCAAAAGACAAGTTAAAAGACAGACAAGGGATAAAGAAATGAGATATGTGACTAGGAATCAATATCAAAGTAGAGACCAGAATTAAAGATCAAAGTAGACAAAGGACACATGAAGAATAGAGCGAATCTAACACTGATAGAAAACTGTTCTTGTGAAGCCCTCTGTTGCCAGGGTCACCAAGTATTGTCAGTTTAAAAGCTGATGCAGATAGCTGCAGGTCAGAAAGCAATCCTGTAAAATTAAGGGGGAAAGAAAGGAAAAATAATCAAAAGAACAGGGGGAGGATAGGATAGGGCTAGACCTAGGTAATAAAGAGAGGGTAACTATAATTTGGCAAGAAAGACTGTGAAGAGAGGATGACAGCAACAGCAGTCCCTGCAGTCTGAGGAAGCTGGAGTCAAGAGCAGAGTTGTTACAGTTTGATGAGCTACACATGGCATCAGGATGGAGCTCATTTCAGAACAGAGCTCATTTTGTTTCAACCTCTCCATTTTGCCTTGCTCACCACCCCTGTAATTAGTCAGATTAATTAGTATACCCAACCCACTTACTGTCATTATTTATCATTAACTCTTATAAAAGCTGAATGCTCATCTGTTAGTATCTCAGTATTGGTACTTATACATAAGGAACAGAAAGGTCTTGCCTGATATTGGATTCTGTGGGCCATTTGGAAGTGCCACTTGTTTCTGGTCTTGACTTCTAATAAGTTCCTTTATGCCTATGCTGCTATTTTAAGTGGCTTTTGTTTTAATTTTGATCTTGTGAAAATAGAAGAACAATGTCACTGACATTATGTTAGCTTATGTTTAGCTAAAACTATGAAGCAGAAAACAAATAGAATTTCTCAGTCCAAAATTAATTTTTACCACCAAAGTCTTTATGTACTCTACATAAATAATACACCTGATTCAAAGCCTTTTGTGGCTCTATTTTCAGAGAATCAGATGGCTGCCAAAAAGACTTACTGATTTTAGTAGCTACTTATTACAAAGAAACTAGGACTTGCTCTGAAATGACACATAATTGTTTCAGTTTTAGAATGCATTTTAAAATACTTTGTACCATTCATTTATTTAGGAGGTCTGTTGTACATGAGAAACTGTCAAAATTGTTAGATCAAATTAATAAGAAAAGTTAACATCTACTAATTTTGCTCTGAAGTATAACTTTGCCTCTCATGGAATGCAAATGAAAATGATTTGGCTGAATCACACTAAAACCTACAGTGTGGGTTTTATGTTTCCCTGCCAGCCATTAATGAATCGTAAAAAATAAAAATTAAAAAATAATAATAAAGCAGGAGATTGAACCAATTCTGTAGAATTAGATTAACTTGCCTTCCTAAAAATGGATATTACTGCAAAACATGCAGATAGGGAGAGAAACAGATGGGCGATATCTGACAAATAAAATTTCCAGATACTGCCCCATCTGTTTCCTTCTACACAGTTCAGCTATAAGCTTTTTAGCATTATAGGGTTGCTTAGGTGATATTCCTCTTTGCAATGACATCACACCCAGAGACTAGCAAAAGCAGGTTGGTACAGTAATCTGAGAACAAGGATCAGTTCACTACGTGATTACTATTTTATATCCTCAAACATACAGGCATTAGATTTCCTTCTTTCATAGTGGAAAGATTCTATCTTCCAAAAATTTTTGGTAAACTCTTCAGCTTGTTTTTGAAATTGTTTTGCTGTTCCTGTTGATCTCCCGTAGATTTGAAGACCATATTACTTTATCTGGTAAAATCCAAGTTTTTGGCTTCTCTGCTTAAGTTTTATTTTGTTTTCTTCATTTCCTGATACTCTGCTAAACAAAGTTTATCATTCCTCTTGGAGACTGATGCCTTAATTTATGAAAGAAAAATATGTTATCAATGTTGCTACATTTTACAAGACCAGAAATCATCATGACCCTAAAGAGATAACCATACAGGACTATCCAAAAGTCAACACAATCTCCCAAGCCTCCCATACACCTGGGTGGGCCTGAAGACATCTGAAATTATGAGTATGGAGTGTTAGAATCAATGTAAATCAGCTGCAGGGTTGCCCACATGATTGCATCTTACTGAGCTGGCCATACTGTGGTTTGATGAGCAAAAATCTTTGGTATGTTTCTAGATCAAGGCCTTTAGAACTCTGTATTGTAGTATAATTGAAGCTGAGAATGGTTGTGTCTTAGAATAGAGAAGCTTGTGACTGACTAGAGAGGAAATTATCAGAAAAGAAAGAAAGGAAAAGGAAGGCAGGAGCTCAGGATGGAAGGAAACATTGGATCTCTTGAACTACTGATGAGTTTTTCTCAGCTAATTTACTCCAAAACAGAAAGGGCCAAGCAAGAGATCTTCATTAAAGACTTCTTCCATGCAGCTGCTCTGCAAAGTGACAGATGGTTAGTGTATTCTTCCTTATTTTGATAAAAAGTCAATTGGTACACTTTGTTCATTAGAAAAACCTGGAGAATTTTGTAAAGGAGCAGTGAAGGTCACGCTTTTGTCAAATTACATGTTTCTATACATGATCAAAAGTGAGCTTCTTCATTTAATCTCTAGCATAATTTTCCAATCAATAACGAAGCCTCCAGATCTCATCTGCATCCTTAAAATTGTGTTCTTGGAAGTAGTTGCAGAGTAGATTTTTATGACTCACTGGAGTTTAGGTTTTCTGAATGAAAAAAGTGAAAATCTAGAAACTGGAAATATATAAAAGGAAGAATTTTGAATGCAATATCCTCTCTGGGAGAAGAGTATATCATGTGCTATTTAGCAGATGCCCTTGAGTACATCTACAAAAACATCTGTCTAAGGGTCAACTTCTGTGCTGATAGAATACATTCCATTTATCAATCTTAATGTATATAATTAAGGGATGTTTCTAAAGTGCATGTACATCCTCAGAGATAAATTGTGGCTTGGTGCCAACAGGAAGTTGCTTATTCTATGAAATAATATTTTTTGAAAAAAAAAAAATTAAATGGCCAGATTAGACAATCATCTTTCATTTAAATAAATATCCAGCTGCACAATCTTTATTGATAAACTCACTGTATTACTGTTGGCTGGATGATTATTTTAGTCGAATAAAGCCAGTCTGTGTCATGAGCTCTATAAGCTTTCGTTCATGGTATGCCTGCCCATCAGTTAGTCTGCAGAACTATGTACACAATACAAATACTACACCTGTTCTAGGCATCCAAAATAGTACCACTTCTGCACAGAACCAATAAAACATAGGAAGAAAGAGGCACATGGAAAGTAACTGCTAATGAAACAGTTGATCTTGTTCTATATTTATAGACAAGAAACAGAATATTTTTCAGATACCTCTCATTAAGCTTTAGCTTGACAGCTTAGCTACAATAAACAAGATACATTCCTAGATTCATTTTATATGAGGCTGGTAACCTGGTGGTCAGAAGGCATTCTCCTCAGTCTGATGTTGTAGGCTTTTAGAACTTTCTCTGAAATCTGCTTCTTCATTACAGAAATAACAAAACAAATTGGTTTTCACTTGACCTAGACAATAGAGTTTTGCATATTTTATATGAGAAATTTTTTTTTTGTTGTCTTTTCAGTTTATCAAGTTATCAGGTTATGTTGAGACAGTGTTACTTGATTTCTCTGCCATGTACAGTTGGTTTGTGAAGAGTTTATTGTTCATTTGCGCATGTATTCGTTTCACTTTTAGGCACTGACTTTATTGTTTACAAAAAGGAAGTAATAGTTTGACATCTATGAGAGAAACACAATAAAATATGACTGGTATGCACTGGGCAACTGAGATATATTTTACTATTTTTTGCTGTTATTTTTTGTTGGATGTAATATACCTTCCTTTATTAAGACTTTTGACATTATCTCCTGCAGGGAACTCTCTGGGAACCTGAAGACTCCTAAGCTGGATGAACCAACTGTTAGATGGGCTGAGAATCAGCTGGACTGCCAGGCTCAAAATGTCATAATTGATGGCTTGGCAACCAAATGGTATCCAGTAGCAAAATAGACTAAAGGACCTCTGAACATCTCATCCAGCCAACATTTCTGCCTGTGACATGTGTATGGCATGTTTGCTGTTGCTCCAAGAATATGATTCACTCCTTCATAAATTTTGAGTGATCTTATAAGAAAATAAGTAGATTCTCATAAATTGAAAGAGGTAGAAAAAAATACTTTTCCTTGGCATATTTTAGGTAATGTATTGCAAGCCATTCCTTTTATAGCTAGTTTTCAAACTTGTATTTTACATCTTCTTCTCCAATTACTGCAGTTATAAGATACTTGTTTTTACAAATGGATAATGAGGTATTTGGCATAAACTGTTTGCTGTGTTTGGAATAATGAACTCAATGAAGTCTTAAAATACATATGAAATGAATATTAAAACCATGCATTATGCTTTAATGACATTAAATATAACATTAAAATAACAATATTGAATGTGTACATATATTTATATGTACACATTATATGCTTCTAAAAGATGGTATATATGGTTTTAATTTTCTGCTGGTATACATATATATATACATACTCACTTGCTGGATATTAAAGACTACTTTTTAATGAAAGGCATTCATCAATCTATGTAAATTAATTATATATATTATATATATATATATATATATATATATATATATATATATATATATATATATAAAATAAACCCTCCCCATATGATTAAATTTTTTGTAATACCATTGTTTTAAATCTACCTAAATGAAATTTGAAAAAAACTTTGAAGTTGTTTGAAAATTACTTGTCATTTCAGACTTAGGAAGCTGATAAATTAGTATAGGCAGTAGTCTCCTAGCTCCATATTTTGATTTTATTCTACTATAAGTTTAAGAAAATCATACTAGGGACTTATCAAGGTTAATCTATTGTTTATGAAAAATATTTTAGGAGTCTCCCAGTTCAGAGTGTTGAAGATATATAGACAAAAAAACCCCAATTGAATATGTTAAAACATAAATTAAATTCTCCTCAAATCTACATGAGGAGATTACTGCTCCCTTACTGCTATGGCAGAGGATACTGTAGTAATGTTTAGGATGTCCTGTAGGATATGCATAAATCCAAAATGTGCATACTTAGAGAACTCTGCCAAGTCAGTTCAGTTTCCTAATCTTCAGGTTAACATAAAATGGGTTCATACTCCAAAATGAACTAAATCAGTTAATTTCCAGGACAGCTGGGAGTTACCAGCATGAATTCTCCCCCATCCTAGGAGTCTGCCTGCCTGGACTCAGAACCAGATATGATACAGGGCTTTGAGGAGATAAATGAGAAGCTGCTTTGAGGAGCCTTCCCCTTATTCTCCAGACCAGGACATAAGCCCAGGCTGTCATCCTGGTTCTGTGCCTGAGTCATGCTGCAAGTATGATTGTTCATGCTTCCCTCATTCTGCCTCCAATCCACACACTTGACTTTGTGACCTGGTCCCTGACCTGTCTGAGCACTATAGACTGGACTAGCAATCACTGGGCCTTGTCCAACCATTGTTCCAGTCACCAGACCTGATCTGCTTTCCTCATTCAGGTACTTGGCTCTTTTCATCAGGGCTGCTGCTTTCCCTGCCTTGGTGTTGTCTCAGCTTTGGGTTTTCCTCTGCTTGCAGAGGAGCCCCCCTCATGCTGCTCCCAAACACTGACAGGAGTTTATAGGGATTCCAGTGCTGCCTGCATCAGGAAAGTGGCCTGAGTAGGCTCAGCCCCCTGTGGCACTCCAGGGATGTCCCAGGAAGACTTGTACCACCAAGTCAAGGATTCAGAGCAGGATGTAATCCCCTTCCATGGGTGGAAGGCCCATGTTGTTGAGGTGCAGGGTGCAATGAGTCGGTCCTTGAATCACAGTGCTCTCTCTCTCTCTTGCCACTGTGTCCTGCTGGAATGGATATAGCTCCTTGTCCCAAAGGACCTGGATCATGAACAATATACATACAAACCCCTCTACATTACTTGACATAGAGGGTGTTTTCCACCATGATGATTGAAGGCAACGCAATAAAAAGTACAGCTTTAATGAGAGACAGCCTTGACCTGGTAGACCTTATAAACAAAAAAGGATAAGATCAGCAGGGTTAAGTTAAGCAGGGGGTAGGAAAAAGAGAAGGAAAAAAAGACCTGAATTTTGGCAAACCAGTTTAAGAGCTGAGATTTCTGAAGTATTTTTAAATAAATGTGTTTGCTACTACAGTAGTTTATTCCAAAATATATTGTATGTGTTTGCCAAATGATATCAATATCCAGTACTGTACTCATCTACTGCAGCCTATCCTAGCTTTAACTCTCAGTAAGAGCTCCTCAGGCAGCCTCAACATTACTCAAAGTATCTATCATATTCTACTCAAAGTATCAATATTCTTTTTTTTGTCTATAAAGTTCCACTTCCTGGAGGTAACTGATTTCCTGTGACTATCAGCTTCCTTTTAAAACAAAATGACAATTTACAGGCATGTTGATTGCAGAGGTAAACTTGATCTAAGTGCTTGATTTGAAAGAATAAAGAAAAATTAAATAAAATAATATGTTAAAAACATATAGGATTCTTATAATTTTGAGATTTGTTGGTGTTGGTGAATGTTGGGTGTTTATAATTTTCAGTACCAAGTTGAGCCTTTTTTTTCAATCAAAATATATTTGGGTTAGTAGCCTGAATTGTTGCTAAAACAGATGAAAGCAAATCAAAATGAAATTAGCACTGTCAACCATTGAGGAAATGGGTCTTTTTTATCCCTGTGCTACATGTGAACCTGATTCTGAAAAACAAATTCTTTTGGCAGAATTAGCATGAACAACATTGAAGATTGTAATCAGAATGAATAAAAGAATTATTTTTTTTCTCTTACCTCATAAATGAAAAAGAAAAAATGTGGTTTAGAAAGTACATTTATGGAAGTTTAGTCTTCTGAGTAGCAAGCAAGGATTACTTTGGCAAGCTGTGTAGGCATTTATATCTGAAAAGCAAACGGAATTTAATTATTTTGACAAATCACTGTGGTTTTCAAGATTCATCACTCATGAAGAAAAATTAATATGCTTAATAAGTGATCATTCTTGTTCCAGCCTAGCAATTCCAAACTTTTAAATGCTCTTTTCTTAATTCTAGTTAGCATATTAAGCATGGAATTAAATTTGAATGTTTTAAATATATCATTTGAACTACAGAGGTTTATGTAGGAAATGTGTTGCAGTACAGGTCCAAGCAAAAACTGCTTCATCTTTACTAGCAAGTATTATTCTGCACAGTCTCAGCTGTGTTTCCAAGCAACATGATTTCCCTCATCTTTTTGATGCATTTCACCTCAGTTTCTGTCACACTGAGCTCCTACCTCACCTTCCACTGTGGCACAGTCTGCTGTTGGTACTTGCAAAAGTTCTTGACTGACTGCTGGTGTCCTTCATAACTAGATTGTGGCATTTGAACAAGGCAACACACAGATCCATACCTTCATTTACAGTGTTCTCCTGGATCTGTTCCAATGGCTGCCCTAACAAGAATATTTTTGGGACATCACAGCTTCAATCATATCCATACTTTGAATTTCTGGGGCATCTCTGAATATCATACCTCATGTGACTTCACAGTCGTGGCTGAGAGGAACTCAAGCTTTAATGTTTACTGATAGTGCAGTTTCATCCTCCAGATTCTGAAATGATCCACAGTAAGCTATCACTTTCAATATATTGAAGTCCCCCTTCGAGGACTTAACACTAGGTGTGGATATTTCTGCTCCATTGAAACCTAAGACAACATTATCAGGTTCCAGAGGGAAAAATGCCCAGCTGTTCTCGGCTTTAAGCAGATACACATTCCTTCCAACATCCGTGGAAAAAAATCCCTGACTTATATAAGGAACTGAAAGAAGAAACAGCTGCTCACAATACTTTAGTTTCTCTCAGTCACATCTTATCAGCATTAGACACATCAACCATGTTTATGATGCCCAATATTTTTGAAATGCCAGACTACCTTACTGAATCAATACTCATTGCATGACACTTCCTACCTCCATTGCCAGCATTGAAACATATTTGCTATTGCTGAATGTTTACAGTGTTATGGGCCACCAGGGCTGCATGTGATACTGGTTTGATGACATCTGCCCTTTACAACCTAGATGAAGCAAATGAGGAACCTCGCTCACATAACTGCAGTAAGAATTAACATTTTCTAGACTTTGCCCACCTCATGCTGTGTTAAGAGCCTTGTGGATGTGGTTCCATGAGAAAAATATCTATTGTAGCATCTGCAACTAGACTGATTCCACTTATCCTGATTTATTCTGGTTTGTCCTGATGTAAAGAGTCCTCCTCTTTATAGGTTTTTCCTTGATCTGTTCAGCCTGGAGAAGAGGAGACTGAGAGGAGACCTTATTACAGTTACAACTTCCTGCTGCGGAGAACAGGAGGGACAGACATCCCTTCTCTGTGGTGCCCAGTGACAGGTCTAGAGGGAATGGCCTGAAGTTGTGTCAGGAGAGGTTTAGGTTGGATATTAGGAAAAGGTTCTTCACCCAGAGGGTGTCTAGGCACTGAAAAAGGGTCCTCAGGGAAGTGGTCACAGCACTAAGCCTGACAGAGTTCAAGAAGTGTTTGGACAATGCTTTCAGGCTCATGGTGTGACTTCTGGGCTGTCCTGTGTGGGATCAGGAGCTGGGCTGGATGATTCTGATGGGTCCCTTTTAATTTAGCATGTTTTATGGTTAGGAGATTCAGTGACCCAGGGACTCCTATCCTTCCTCCTGTCCTTTATCATTTCTTTATTTCTCCTCCTTATTACAGGCAGAAAATTGGCTTGGCTGGCTAGATAGAGAAAGAACATTTCTTGTATCCCAAATGGTAACTTTCTGCTTTACTCTCACTTGTAAAATAAGTTTCACAGCACCAAGCCCAAAGCCCCTCTCCCATCCGTATGTAGCATCCTGCTGTTGTGTATGCCCAGTCCTTTTAAAGAAGCCCGGGTCCTCTGAGAGCTGAATGAAAAACGTCATTTTGTTCAGTGCATAACATAAGGTATGGTGGGTGGCTGCCCACGCAGGCAACAAGTACAAAAATCTGTCTTCAGGCTGCTTCCCACACATTTCCCAATCTTCCCTTGCTCCCCTGATACCGTCCTGAACCTGGAGCCTAGAGTCAGGACATACTACTCCACCTTTTATTCTTGTATCATCTTCTCTGAGGTCTCTACTTCTAGACTAAAACCTGATAGAATGTGCATAAAGCTGTGGAAGATCTCTTTTGTTGCAGGGAGTGCAAGGAGAAAGGACAGACAGAGAGATGAGCTTTGAGGCATAGTGCATCAAGAACAGGTTTGTGTTCTCTTTCCCCCTTCAAATGTTTTGTTTTGTAGTACCTCTCTACATAAGCACAGAACAGAATCTTTCTAGTAAACTTGTTTCCTGAGAAGAGCCAGCCACTTTCCATACCAGTCTAGTCATGTGCAAAAAGATACAGCAACTCAAGATGCAGCAGTGGTGCCCCACTGTCCCTCAGGGACCCTTTGATGGACTGGGAACATTTACCTGCCTGAAAGCTCAATTTCAGGCTGGTGGCACTTGTCCTTAATGGGTATAGGCAGAACAACAATGCTGGAAACAGGATTTCTGGCTGTCGATTTGACATGGAGTTACTTCTGGTGACTGAAGGCCTGAGGAATTCAGTCCCTTGCTCCTCTACACTTTCTTTTGACTGCTTTCTGGGATGGTCTGACACTCTTGCACAACATGCCAAGAAGGTCTATTTGACAAAGAAAGAAATGGGTTGAAGACATACAGGTTTCCAAGACAGAAGACAGCTCCATTGAGGACTGTCAAAAAAGGACAGAAACAGGGGGCTGGCTGTGTGGGGGTGGGCTGCTTCTAAACAGGGGGTTCAGATATCTGTGCAGATCAACAATAGGTGTCTGCTAGCCCAGACCATGCTTGTGGACTGGTATTTTAAGCAAAAATCGGTAATGAGTTTTTTCTACTCTGGGATTGGAATACAGTTCTACATTAGCCTGTGTAGAGTTGATGTCTTAAGTTTTAGTTTTCATGTTTGTCAGATTCTGTACTGCCTTAGTGTGTGACTCTGAACTTCATATTAAGTGTTAGCAAGTTCTCTTCACAGTTTAGTTAGACAAAGAAATCCTCTTCCACCCGAGAACCAAGGCCACCGCTACAGCTTCAGGCCCAAAAAATGTAAACAAAAGCTAATTGAAGAGAGCAAACTGGGAGAATGGGACTTCATTATCTGAAGCTGTAACTGGACAATTAACCCCAATATGTAAATGGACCAAAACTTATAAAAGTGTGAAAACTCATGACTGGTTGTCCATCTTGGTTCGAGCCACAGCTGGGCTCTTTTACTGCCCAAGGTAAAAGGCATCAGAGTCAGCTCATAAAATTTTTTCAGGAAAAAGAAAATCATCTCATTTTGTGAAATAATAAATTCTCAGTGGGAAAAAAATAAGCAATCACAAACCAGTTATATATAAGAATATTACTTATTAACTAACTTTCATATTGTTTTCATGTGTTGAATGAACTGAATCATTCTAGGATTTGTTTAGTATGATCCAGTTTTCTTTAGATAGAGTACTGTAAAGGGAATAACAATCCTCCTTTAAAAATAAAAGTTCCTAGCCCTTTTCTTTGTAAAGAAAGGATTTAAAAAATGTGTAAGTGTACTTACACTAGATTTAAGGAAATGAGCAACTGAACTTTACTTCTGTATCATGACACAATGAACTTTACCTTTGTGTCAAGATGCAATATACACAACATCATGTGAAGTTAGAAATATCTCTGGACACATCTTATTGCTAACCCCTAGCTCACTCTGAAGACCTTTAGCCAGGTCTGTTTATAATGAGTGCTTTAGGTGCACAAGACTTGCAAAGAGGTGAATAGTAAGAGCAGAACACACAGAGATTGATAGAGAGAGGAAAAACTTTTGGTTTACAATTCCTCCCAGAAGGCCAAAATTGACTCTAAAGCAAATAGACATTGTACAAGCTATACCAACACAACCATTTTTAGTAAAAATAAATATTTTCCTGGTCTCTGCCTAGGAAATAAAAGTTGGGTTGTGTTTTCAGCATTCAAGACTCAGTTCTTTTGATAGTTTATTGTGGAAAAAACATGATACAGATAATAGGGATAGTTACACTATTCTGTGGATGTATTGCCTTAAATCAACAGCAATTTACTTTAACAACTTTTTATTGCAGACTCTCTGTATATGCCAGTAATTATTATTGCAAATTTGAGAAACTGAGAGTGTCTTCCAGGCAAAACAGCCATATAAATAGGTATTTTTTGCCTTTCCTCTGGCTAACATTGTGTGAAACCCAATATTGGTTTTCAACCCTTTTTCTCTCAGCTGTAGCTAACAATCTCTGATTGGGAAAAATGATGAAGATAACTTTTAAAGGTATCACAGAATGACAGGTGTTCAATGATCCTTAATTTTTCTCATTTCTCTTCTCTCTTCTTCTTTTTTTTAGCATGCATTTCTTATTGTTTAACTTTGCCTATCTCTATCAGCAAACACACTGTATGTGGGAGGAACACAACACACAAATTCAGTGCTGTTCTAACTGCAGTAGTTAGAACAGTTGGAGTTCCTGATGGTCTGGACATGCATAAGTCAGTGGGTGCCCATGGGATGCACCCATGATGCCCAGGGACTTGGCTGATGTCACTGATCAAAGTTTATCTCTGGATAAACTTCGATCAATCATGGCAACTGCAAAAAGTACCTGAAGACTGCAGGAAAAGGAAATACTACTACCTTGAAGAAGGGCAAAAAGGATCCAGGGAACTACAGGCCAATCAGCCTCACCTTGAGCCTTGGAAAGGCACTGGAGTAGCCAATCCTGGAAACTATTTCCAAGAAAAGTCATATGGAATGGCCAGTATGACTTCACCAAGTGAAATTCATGTTTGACCAAATTAATACATTTTTACTGTGAAATTTCTGGCCAATTAGATGAGGAGAGAGCAGTGGGTACTGCCTGCCTTGACTAAGGATATCTTCAGCTGTGTTAGATGAGGTATTGACCTCAGGTCAAAGGAGGTGATCCCTCTCATTTACTCAGCACTTGTGAGGCCAAACCTGGCGAGCTGTGACTGCTTAACCCAGAGAAGAGAAGGATGAGGTGGGCTCTTATTAATATATGTAAGTACCTGAAGGCAGGGTGCAAAGTCAGTGGATCCTAGCCCTTTTCAGTGGTGCCCAATGGCAGGACCAGAGGCAATGGGCACAAACTGAAACACAAAAGGTTCTGTGAATACATCAGAAAACACTTTTTTACTCTGTGAATGACCAAGCATTGGCACAGGTTGCCCAGGTAGATATGTAGTCTCCATCCTTTTATTCAGAAGCCATTTGGACATGATCCTGGCCAAGCAGCCCTAAGTGATTCTGTCTGAGCAGAGGGGTTGGAGACAGATGAATTCCATAGATCCATTCCAACCTCAACCATTCTATAATTCAGTGGTTCTTCTCACAGGAGCAATTTAGACTAGAAACCTTAGAAGCTTAAAATCAAATTTGATCAGTATAAGAAACAAATTACATGAGAAATTTTGTCCATAATAAGACAATACTAGAACTGGTGATAGTGGAAGTCTCTCATTCATCTCATTCAGTCTCTCATTCTACTTTAAAGTTACCCTTAAAAAATTCATTAATACTTTTCATTAAAAATACGTACTGATAGAGGTAAAAATGAGATATTTAAAATATTATAAAATTATTTATGTTGTTTAATCATGCAGTGGTATGTGTGTTATGAATAATTTAGGCTACTTTTTACTTAAAAATAATGAGCTAGGTATTTTACACACACAGCCGCAAAAAAATCTTTCCCATAATCAAACCACTTTGTCAACTCTCTTTACATTTAATGAGCTGGTTCACTTAGAATATACAGCAATATCCTTTTTTATGGCTAGGTGTATAATATAAGGGATCTTAATAACAAAGAAAGAGCTGCAGGAGTTGGTCAAATGTGAGCTTCAGCAGAGACTCAGAGACACACTGTTTTTTCCATTCTCATTTCTAACTTCTACTGCTATCCCCTCTCTACTCTGCTCAAATTCATTGTTTGCTCAGCTCCCTTCTTTGAAATTGGAGTCAGCAGCTGGATTTTCTACATACCCAACCCCTTAATGAGTCTTAATTATTTCATCATCTTATGGACTGACCCTCAGAAGTGAAAAGTCATGTGCTTGTGACTCAAAGGGAATTGTTTGTGAGGGTCTGCGATTTGGCAAGAAGTGCTCAGTAATTCTGTGTTTAAAATATGAATTACTTCTTTATACACAATTTTAGAAGTAACAATAAATCTATTGTATTGCTATTCCAGTGTGTTGTAACACAGCCTGTGCACCAGCTGTTCTTGTTTACAACATGAGAAAACCCTTCACCATAAAGGCTCTTGTTTAAACAGAAAACATGCCATATATTGTGATCATGCTATAAGCATGCAATTATTATGAAAAATTATATGATCTAATAATATTACTTGATGATTATTTAGATCTAAGTAGGTTGAGGTGGAGTGAATCTTTATCTTTCTTCTTATCTTTTCCATATATGTCTGTACATGGAGATATCTATACAGATTTAACTTAAAAATAACATGTTTATTATTATGCTTGCTCTACTAAACAGGTAGTAAGGTGCTAATGTAGAATAAATTGGTTTGGTTTAATTGAGTTAATTTGCACCTTCTACTGTTTTCTCAAAATTGGCCTATTTTTTAATCTAAAAGACTGTGTCGACATATGCAATATGTAGAGTGCCCTTCTATTTATGTAATACTGATAATAAGCCACCACACAATTCCTCTTAAATTCTCAGTAATGAAGTGCTGGCATGTGTCTGATTTTTCTCCACATGGTTTTAACGAAGAGCTTTTCAGTTTTACTAGTACATAATTAGAATATATGCATAAATCCCACTCTATTGCTCCAATGTAATTAAAGATCTTTCTTCAAGAAGAAAATTATAAAGCTTTTCTGAGCAGAGTTGCTGAAACCTGAAATCCTTGACTAAATGCATTTTTACGCATGAATCAATCTTCTGAAATAGTTCTGAAAACAATTAATAATGGTCTGCTTAAGAGAAAGCGTCTTAGTTGTTTAATGTGGGAGAGAAATTTCTCAACATTTCCTTCTGCACAACTTTCATAACAGTGTTAAGAAAAGCAGAGTGTTCAGGCATTCTGCTCATGTAGAAGATACAAAACTCCTTTGTGCTAATTAGCTTTAAATAAAACTCCTTTCAGGTAAAGTTATTTACGTTTTTGGATGTCTTATAGTATACACACCAGTAAAGTATAAAGCAGAAGACTCACTCTTACTCCAAAAATAGACATTATAGAGCTATATTAAGTAATGCTAATTTGTTTAAACTTTACCTCCTTTTGCCCAGGGTGCAGCAGAGGCAGCTAACAGCCATAACACTTTGCACATCTATTTCTGGGCTTCTTTTCTTGCCTGGGTTGGTTGGAGAACTTCCAGGAATTTGTCTAAGAATTTTGAGATGCCGCCTGCTGCTGGAAAAGTGTGAGTACTAGAGGCTTTGGCATCTAGCAAACTCAGTTTATAAAAGTATCTGCTAGTCTTTCCTGCTCAAAAGGTGCTTAGAGCTTTTGTCTGCACCCGACTCCTGGTTATGGAGTGTCAAACTCCCACAGGGCTACAGCGATCAAGCCACCGATCACACCTGCGGTGCCTCATGTAGTAACTAATGACACATTGTTTTGTGCAGGAGAGTTAGGGAAGGGTGTCACAAAGCTGCTTAAAACAGCATGGAGCTGGAAGACAAGCCTGGGCATGTGCCACAGAACACAGATCCTGTCACCAGCTCGGGCAGCTAGTGGTACAGCAGAGGCCTCAGCTCGGAGCTCCGAAGGGCAGCTGTGGCCATCCGGATCTCTGGGGCTTCAGGCAGCACCTGGTGCCTCTCCCTGGGCCAGAGCACGGGAAGGTGGTGTCCTTACCTGCAGGGGATGTGCTGTGGCTCAGAACCTGCCTTGCCAACAGGAGAAGGCAAGAAGAGTAAGTGGTATCAGAAAATGTGAAAAAGATTAAAACAGGATCTTCACAATGATTCTGCAGAGACAAAGGCTCAAATCATCCACTGCACAAGAGAAGAAGAAGCTGGCATTTTCTCTAGTCTTTCTTTTATCACCAAGATTACAGACGCTTTTCTTTTCTACAGAAGCTGCCCTGAATGTCTCTGACTGGATTTATTTCTCTTAGAACTTTAACTTTCCTAGCCAGAACCCTGGCAGTTTGGACAATCTCTCTGTCCAGGTGACCTTGCTTATACCTGCTGTAGGCTTCCTTTTTGTATTTGATTTTGTCCAGGACCTTCTTGGTCATCCATGCAGGCCTCCTGGTGTTTTTTCCTGGCTTTCTCTTTCTTGGGATGAATTGATTCCAAGTTTGGAGGGGGTGATCTTTGAAGATTAAGCCACTTTATTGGGCCCCTCCTCCCTCTAGGATTTTATCCCATGATACTCTACCAAGCCTGAAATCCAGGGTAGTGAGCTTGCTGTGTGCCATCCGCACTGCTCCAAGGACCTCAGATTCCAGCATTCATGGTCTCTGTGGCCAAGGCTTCACATTTCTCACCAGCCCCTCCTTTTTGTTGTCTCCACAATGTGTCCACAATGCCAGTAAGATCATTGTCCTGCAGATGTGTGCACAACTCTAACTCCTCTTGTTTATTCCCCCCATACTACATGCTTTGGCATAGGTCATGAGGCTGACTTACCAGCTGGACTAGCTGAAATTCCTTTGGAATGTTTTTCAGGTGCTCTCATTCTGACCTGATCCCTCTCCAGATGCTGGACATCTCTTACTGGTACTGGCATCACACTGGTAGACATGGAATTGACTGACATTCCTCTTCCCTGGCAACTTTAAAGTTATTCTAAAATTTAGTTTTATGTAGATAATTTTTGTTTTAATTACTATATGATCCTATTATGAACAAACTATTTCCTCTCTCATGTTCCCTTACCAGCAGCTGCAAAAAATGTGAAAATATGAAGATTTCATATGGTTACTCTTCAAGCACAGAGACTTGAATGATCCCACATTTGGGATTTATTTTTAATCAGAAATGCATTTTGGAATTGGACACTATCACTTCCCAAAGCAACAGTGGTTTAAAAAAATCGTTAAGACAAAAAGATGTGACAAAAAGAAATAAAATGCCTTGTTTTATAATTGAGTTCTTGAGAAAAGATTGTTGCTAAAGGGGAAAAACAGTAGAAATAAACTGCCATTGAAGCTCAATGCATTTCTAACCTAGGGAGAAGAGCACAGCAGTTTTATGGTCAGGAACAGCAAAAGTTCTACTCATCTTTTTTCTCTTCTTTTGTTTTCTCTGCTTATTCTCATTTAACCACCTGTAAAAGTTTCTATAATTTCGATTTAATTATTCCATACTGCTTATTCTGATCTGGGTAGGATTAGAATTTCAGCTGCATAATTAGAATTTCAGTTGCATAATACAAGCAAGTTAACACCTCAGAGCATCTCTTTAACTGTCACAGCAAAGGACAGCAATTTGTTTTGCAGTGCTTCCTTTCTTTTTTCATTGATGTATGTCTGTGTTGTGAACCTATGCTATTTCACTATTTATCCACATATTTGAACTTTGTCTTAAAAAAAAATAAATATAAGAGACTGCGAGGAAAGTCCCAAATCATCCCTTCAAAGTCTAAAATGTATCTCATCAAGAATGAGAGTAGAATATTTGTTTCCAAATGACTAAGCATCACAACACTAAGTAATCATCTCTGTAATTTCAACTGCTCCTAAAAATTATGATTTTATGGAAAACACTAAATGAAATGCACAGACAGATGACAATAATGCCATGCATATAAGTTACACCTGTGTCTTCCCCTATTGATTCCTTGAAGACAATACCTATAATGAAGACATAAGTGAAGAAACTCTTCCTATAAAGAATGAATTCTTGAATGAAGATGCTATAGATGAGCACCGAGGGAGCAGAACTTGCTGATGAAGCAATACAGTTGGACCTGGGAGACTACAAATAAACACAAAATATTTCAGCTCTGGTGGAAACACATTTGCTTTCCTGAAAGCAAAGTAAAAAATCTCTTATGCTGTGGAACATATGTACAAAAATATCTAGCATGGTTTTCATGTTGTACATCTCAGTTATTTCTGAAGAAGTGGAAATAATAATTTAATGTGCTATGTAAAGAATTGCTGCTGTCTGCTGCTCTTCATTGTCATGGCAATTTTATTTCTCAACAACTTTCTCAACTTGAATCACAGCCATCAACTTCACTTGTTATTTGTAGATGGGCTTTATTGCTTTCATATCCTTCTCCCTTAAGTGGCAGATTGCTTCATCTGAATGTTACATTTCCAGGTAGCAAACTCTTGATCTTCACATTTTCACAGTTCATTTCACAAGGAAGGGGAGGAGGATGTTAGTGTCCACCATCCACTGTCCACCTACCTACATCATGCAATTTTTTCAAACACAACAGACTATTTATTAGTTGTAGTGTGTTATTAATATATGGCTTGTTGGATTAAAGGGCAATATGGATTAAAGGGCAGTATGCTGTGACTGATAGTTCTTTTACCATACCATCTAAAATTAGACTAGAAATACATATTTATTTTTGTACAACTATCATTTAAATTCAGCAGAACAAGAACAAAATTGAATTAACATACCTTCTACTATTGTCACTTAAGTTTCAGTTTAAATTCATATTAGTTCATCAGTCCAATAAAAGAATTATGCCATTGAATCACTGTATATGTACAGTTTCTACCAGTGCTGTGTGACACAGATATTTCCCACAACCTGAGATCCTTTCCCAGTTCTATGAAACAGGTGCACCACTACAGAAGGGTGTATCTGTTTTAAAAGTGAACCTGAAAAGGCAGTGCTGAAGAGCTGGAAATATTATTTATGATTTGCTGTTGTAATCTTAATTTAGCTCCTTTATGCATCATTACAATAGTCATTTACCACATAATCACATATTTTCACCCCATCTTATCCTGTGCTCAGGGGATAGTCTCCACATAGCAGACAGTTATTCAGAATCACTTTTTAGTCCACATTCTTGCACTCAAGAACCATGAAATTCCTTCTCTCCATAAGATGATAAGGTGACAATTTAGTAATGTAAGCATTCAACTTCCTAAATCAATGAGAGCAAATTACTTCCCAATATATTAGGTTTCAAATTTGTGCTTATTGCTTTGGAAAATGAGTGTATCTTTTTCTACTATAACGTTTAGCAATAGGGTTGCTAAATGTAACCTTTTAAATGTAAATTCTTTTATTTACTTTTATTTACAAGTCTGAACAAATTATTGGCAGAGATTATTGGCAAAAAATGCCAAAATTATTGATAAATTCTAATGCCAAATTTAATCAGTAGCTGGTGAGAGCAGTAAGATGGGCTACATTGTAGCAGCAGTTACAAATTAAAATAATCATTCAGGAAATGCACAGTATGGGGTTCACTTCACCTGCCTTCACATGACTATAGTGCAGAGAGGTATAGAACTCTAAGCCAGTAATTCAGGATTTCCCTTATATACAGAGGGAGAGAACAGCCAATTTCATGCCACTGACCTATGGCATCCAACCTGCTTGAGGTGCCAACTTTGAGCTGAGACAAACAATTCTTTAGCAGCATCTATTTTATTCTACTGATTATATGAAAGGGGCTTAAATGAGTAGCTCAGAAAATTTCTCTGCTGTTCAGAGGAATCCCATCCATATTAATTTATGTAAACACCATGATGCAACTCACTAAAATCTAACTTAAGTGTTGCAGGCAGAGAGAAAATACATTTCTCCATGAGCTATAAGACTGCCTTGTCTTTTCTGGATATCATCACCCATCTTATCCCCATAAATGCTAATACTTTCATAGATAATGGTGATTTCTCTTCAGTGAACTAGCCAATGGGAAAATATAAACCTCTAGACATTTAAGGACTACATCATGATACATATGTACAAATGGCCTCAATAAAGGTCAATGCTAACTTCTAGCATGTGCATCTCTTGAGAGCTTGATTTGTAGCACAGATATTCCTAGAGGTTCATCCCTGGGATAGGTTTAAATAGCCACTCATGATGAAGTATCTTTCTGTCTTTTTACTTGGCATTTTCTCTGATCCTCACAAATTGCATTACTTCTTCCAGCAGAATATCCTTAACTGTGAAAATTGCCAGAACCAATTCTCTTTCCCTCTAATGCAAGAAATAGAAAGAATATTAGCATGTAGGAACTTTGAGAAACTCAGAGAAGAATCCACAATTCTGGTTACATACAAAGATTTTGTGGCATGTCTTAGAAAATATTCTATATAAAGTAACAAAAATCTTTATACTATGACATTCTGTCCTTGAGCACTTGATCTTTCCAGTTTCCTTTCTGTCTCTATGCATGTTCTTAACTTCTCTTACACCATGCAGACCTATGTTTCTAACACTCGTCATT
This sequence comes from Agelaius tricolor, assembly GCF_023055355.1. Taxonomy (NCBI): domain Eukaryota; kingdom Metazoa; phylum Chordata; class Aves; order Passeriformes; family Icteridae; genus Agelaius; species Agelaius tricolor. Next base: position 61,762,285 of record NW_027269261.1, read on the forward strand.
CCTACTGTTTTCTTTTTTCTCTATGGGCTTAATTCTTCCCATGTCCTTTAGGTTTTGAATAGTGCCTTCTCTTTCTTTAGAAGAAAAGTCCTCTACAAATTCTGGTTCGTGATCAAATTCTTTCAAGAAACTTCCAAGTACTCATCTGTTCAGTGTAACCACTCCATTCTTTCCCTTTTCTATGAGTTGGCATCACAATAATCCTTTTTTCTCTGGATTACAGTTTATCTTCATAGGACAGGGAAATCATCTTTCATGTTCCTCTAAAGTGCCACATGCATTTACACTCATATACTTTTTTCTATTCACATGCTTGAACATAATTTTGAATAACTGTTTAAAGAGTTGCCAGAGTAATATGCAAAGAGTACTCCACAAAAAATCCTTACAAAAGCATACAAGTAAACATAAGTGAATGCAAAGAAACCTTTTCAAACACATGCAGTTGATTCCTAATGTTATCTTTCATCATGTGCTGTGCATTTTCTGCATCTGCTTATCAAATTTGTATATGTGGCAGAAACACCCGTAGATTAATTTTGCTAAGAAATCTGAGCATTCAAAGAAGCATCAGTTAAAAGTGTTAAAAAAAACCCTGTTGCAAATATTTATGTTAGGGATCCACAGTACCAAAAAATTAAATCTTTATTTCAGTACCAAAAAAAATTCCCCATCTCAGCCATCATTAACCTTCACCACTTAAAGGGTGGATGGAAAGTCTGTAATTTTTTTTCTGGATATATTTGTCAAACTGACCAATCTTTTGTTTCAGGTACTTTTTAATGTTGCACTGTGATCTCTATTCTAGTTTAAAGTCATTCAGGCATCACCAAAACCTGGAGTAATACATCTAAAGAGTTTCTTTACCAAAAAGGGCCCTATTGAGCTTCTGAGATAGTCAGGATGCACCCAAACTGTGTAACACAGGCACTCAGCAGTGCACCTCCATTCCTGGTTGCTCCATCATACAGCTTTGGAGTTCCATGGGAAGACACCACAGGTCTAGCTTTGCCTAAGATTTTCATGCTCTCAGATCCAAGTTTATACAAAGGCCTAGTGCACATTGACATGGAAAGATTGAAAAAGCCCTTTAGTTGAAAACTGATTCCATTATGGGAAGTAATAGCAGTACGTATCCTCTGAGCATTTATTTATTATTCTAGATAAAACATCTCACATACCTGGAAGTTCTGTGTTTGCCCAAGCTACCCTCAGGACTAACAGTGGTGACTATTCCTTTTTTGTGGAGAGAACTTTTCTCTCTTGTGAAAGGGTGTGCTAAGTAGCAACAATATTCTTACTACTCCAATACTTGAACCAAACCCACGTCCCACAGCAAAAGTGAGCTTATAAAGATTCAACATTAAATAAATGCACTGCTTTGTAGGATAAAAGGCTGATAAATGAGGCTGATAAACTGTTATGTTGGGCTACTTTTTATTATGGTTCTGAAATACCCTTCTTGATGGGTATAACTAAGGGTTCTACAGTCAAACAAATTTTGAATAAAACCACAAATGGCAGCTCTGAAGACCTCTGAAGTTGCTTGTTTCCTTGGGCATAAGCAACTGCACTACAAAGTTCTGCTGACCAAGAAGGATGTCTTTTCCAAGCATATTCAAGTGCTCCTCCTGCTCCTGAAATTCAGCCCTGTCAAGCTTATGATGCACAGTGACAGTCTGCTGCTTTCCAAGAAAATTTGAATCTTAGGTTAGGTACTGAAATAGAAATAGGTGAATAGGTGCCAAGGACAATGATAACCACGCTTACAGGGCTACCATAAATCGGGAAGTTTTTCCTAAAATGAGAGAGAACATTTAATTAAACTTAAAATACTGACTTGTGTGGATAAAGAACATCTGTAGAAAGAATGTCTAGCAGAATTACTGCATGGGAAAAGTAAAGAACCCTTTAACTGATTCCAGTTCTCATTTGTTGCCTTTACTGCTTATTTCTGATGGCTTGGAAGTAGCACAATAAATATGAAATTTACTGTACTCATCCAGACAGCAGCTTTTAATGCAATAATAAAAGTGGTTTTGATGTATCTTCCTTTGTTCATTATTTATGTCAGTGAAAGAATCAGTAAATGTACAGTGATGTAACTTAGAGCACAATTTGCCCTACTGGCTGGAAAAACCAAAGCTGCAGGGAATGAAATGTAGGATGAAAAGCCATGCCCAGCAGATGAAGAAGAATAGACTCCCAGATTGCCATGTCTGTTTTCACTTGTTAAATTGTATACTTTTCATAAAAAAGCTGTCTCCTACTAGTTGATTTTAAGACACTTAATCTAAAGGTGGCCCCTAGGATCTCTAAACAGCATTAGACATAGATAATAATAAATATTGTACAATGATGAGTGGGATTCTTGCATATGCTGTATGTAAGAAATGAATAATAAAATTTCTTTGAAACAAGTAATCCAAAAAGTATACCAAGTTTGGGATAGTGAATATAAATATTTTATTAAAATTCAGATCGTTCTGGAAACTTTTTAGACTTACTTGCCTTTGTTTTGGTCAGTAGGGAAGCAGTGAACTTAAACCAACTAAAAGCTATTTTTTAAAAAGAGATTTTACATTACTTTTGAAGTTCTTTGTAACTGTGAGAAAACAATTTTAATTATTATTTAATTTTTCTGACTTCTGGATGTGATACATCTGGCAGATAAGAGATCTGAAAATGGGATTCCTTCCAGTGCTGTAAGAGGGCCTTGGATAAAACTGGATAATTCATCTCTAAGCCTGTGCAGCCAAAATAAATGGTTCTGTACCTAGAGATATCTCTCTGTTTCTAAACTTGCTTACACTTCTCTTGATTTAGTTAGCTGCATGAAATTCTAAATAATCTACAAGGAAAAACAAACAAACAAAAAATTTTAAAAAATAAAGAAGAAAGCTAAAACAAAGAAAAACAAATACCCCCCCAAAGAGCTGACTCAATAATTATTTTGAATAGAAAATAAAGATCCTACTAACACCAAATAAACAATGTAATTTCTTATGTAATACTTCATTTGTATCAATCAACATTTATATTTGATAGAATTCAATTCCTCAGGATGTTAAAATGGTTATCTGCATTTAATTGATAAAAATATCTTTTTAAATGCTAATTATCTGTTTCATGACATTGTGCCTTTTGCACTAGATAAAGCCAATGACAACAAAATGGTCCTTTCCAGAAATGTAAACATCCATTTACATTTTTGGTCCTTTCCAAAAATGTAAACAGAAGTAATGCTTCAGAACAGACTGAAAATACGTAATAATGTTTACCACTTCCCAGGATTCCATTTGTGCATCTCAGACCATTCTCTCTGTATTAGGAAAGTTACCCATGTGATTGACTGCTAACATTATTTTTTTCACTTTATAGATACTGTTGCCAGGTTTACTTAATTTGTAAAAGACAGATCAGTGAAGGTTATCTCCATGTTTATTTAATCCCGAGCACTTAAGAAAAAGGGACAAGGCCTTCATGATTCATTTTGGAAATGGTCAAGTTCTGAGAGCTTCTAATGACACCGTAGGTCATAAATACATACAATACGGCAGAAAAGTCATTGGTTTCGAATTCTTGTTCAGAAATATAAACTTCTAAAACTGTTTTGAGAATTCCTGAAATTTCTTCTAGCGGGGAGGATGTGCTAGGGCACACAAGGACTGTCACTGGCTGACAAGGGTAAGCAAGGACTGACCTTACATGGTCCAAACTCCCCATGCCAACCTTTTATAAGTGAACACTTTTTTCAGCATGATCAGCAGTGTTATACCAGTTATTCAGTTGTTAATGTAGAAAAGCTTAGCTGTTAAAACCCAGTAGTCTCTAGAAAGAAAGAGAGAAGGAGAACATTGAGCAGGTATAGCAAATAACTAAAGAAAGTGGGTATAAATAAACCTACAACAGTGTAACCCAGTTCTCTCTCTATCTACCTATCTTCACAAATTCCACGGGCCGTGCCAAGAAGGAAAACTTTTGTAAATATTATTTTTAGGATTTTACAGTGTGAGTAATCATAATATATCAGTCATATCCATTAAGTAAGTATATCATCATACCTCTAGGTCTTTCCCCTAAATGTTGCTGGTAACAACTAAATAGAGTTACAAACAAGCTACTTTTCTTTTTCATGCTACTTAAGCTCCATTAAGAACATTTTTAAAGTTCTACTGACCTCTGTAGACACTAAAACGCAGCAGAAAAGTCTCACATCTGGAAAAGCAAACTTGTTTACATGCATATTCCTAGCAGTCAGTCCATCAGCTCTAGTTTTTAATGAAGCATTTTTTTTTCCTTTGGCAGAACTATTTATTTGTATTAGAAACATGCATAATTTCCAGGAAAAGATTCTTGCATCCACCTGTAGACGCTTCATGAATGACTGATCTACATAGATGCCATAGGTAAAAGGAAAAACAATTTGAATTGTAAATTGAAGCTTGCAGACTACGAAATCTTGCTGCATGCTACTCTGGGCAATATGGTGAAGACCCTGGAGATATTTCTTTAGCTGCTATTTGAAACAGCCACAAATAAATGAACTAAAGACAACCAACTCCATTAATCACAGCTACACTATCAAGGCTAACCTACCAAAAGGATTGACAACATACAACTGCTGAAAGAAATGAAGACAAGTAATGAAAGATTTTGCTTTTATACTTGGTATTGAGGATGGCTCACCTGAAGCAGACTTTTTCATCTCTTTTCAAATGCTTTAGAGAAACACCATCTCTCTTTTTGGGACTGGTGAGGTGGGACAGCTGCCTAGACACCGATGAAGAGCACATGAATTTTGCTAAAAGCGATGAACTGAACAGAGCTCACGGTGAGAACAGAGAGGGACCAGATGGACCCCTGAAATTTGAGCTTGATAATTGCCACCAGGATCCAGAATACAAGTCCCCAGCTCCCTTGCCACATGCCCAGGTCAAACTGATCACCAGCTGGGAAGCAGGATGGAATGTAACAAATGCCATTCAGGTAACCTTTTATTTCCACACTTATTCCACTCATCATTTGAAAAACCTGGTCATCTCTTAGCCTGCTGTATTTTACTTTGCTGTACCATCATTTTGCGTATTCTAAAAGGTTTCTGTGAATTTATTACTCATATATTTGAATCTTTCTGCATAAGATTAGCACTCTGATAAAACAGAGTTCCAAAGGGGAAAATTATACATATGTTATCTGAAGTTTAAAAAGGGTTTAAATTAGGTAAAATTGAAAGGGTGGTGATTGCACCTGTTTTGGCAGTGCCAGCATTATCTTTAATAAGCATATTTGAATTCAGTGACAGAGATGTTTCATAGAAATGTGAGGTAAACATCTAATAAAAAGAGGATGGTAAGAGCCAGACTGACGTCAGGCATAAATTTACTGACATGTAAGTTAAACTAGAAATAAATTGAAGCACGAAGCACAAGAAGTGTAATAATACTTGTCAGTGTTAAAGAAAATAGGTTGAATAGACGTAAAGCATTTGGTCCCAGCATTCTGTGTGGAATTTGACTATCTTTTTAAATCCTTAAATTTAGCATTAAATGTTTCAGAATCTTTTTCTCACTTTTCATGATTCATTTCCTTACATAATTCTATCATTACCACTAACTTTCTGTCTGACATAGTAAGAAAGCAGCATCCACTGACACATCTAAGTCCCAGTAACTGTTGCTTGAACACTTTTTTATGCCACTTCAATTATAGAAAAATAATTCTTCCAGTGTCACACAAGTCTGACTATGCCAATGAACATTTGTTTACATATCCAGTTCATCCCTCAGCTCTGCAAAGGAGGAGAAAAAGGACATATTTCTAATCCTGGTGTATTTTCAAACATGAGCACCACCACATGAGAGCCAGTGCAATAACAGGGCACTGTAGCATATCATACTCTGAAAGTGTTCAGCTGTGAATAAAAGTGTGAAAGTACTAAAATACCCCAACTGCATTCTAGTAACTCATTTTATCTTCAAACTCCCTCAGCAGCACCTAGTCAGGACAGGAATCTGGGATGAGAGCCCATTGTCTCTGTGAGTTTTGCATTTGATTTCACCAAAGCCAAGATTTCATTCTGGAAGTAAGTTTTGTCAATATTTTCTGTATGACCTTTTGGCAAATCATATTCTCTAACCATTGTTCCCCTTTCTGAAAAACAAAAAATAATAATGCCTCTGTAAATACATGAAAGTGCCAAAAATCCTAAATATTGTTGTGTACAAAATTATTTTTAATTATTAATAATATAGGTGTCAGTTAAAAAATAGACTAATAACACATTTTAAAACACAATCAAATATGCAGTTGGCTATTTAAAATCATGACAAATTCAAGCTAAATTATCCAAAGAGATCAGTAACTATGGTCCTACTCAAAACTCTCAGTATGCTGAGTGTTGCCTACTATGGCTCTAATTTGGTAAAATATTTTAGAAATTAGCATTAAAAAGCAGTTGGCTACAGCTGCATTGAGGTTTCCTCCTAAGGTAGGCTGAAGGTTGCAAAGCCTGGAAACTGCAGTTTCATTAATAATATAACCAATGTGCTCTAATGACACATTATTACACTGTATGCATGTGCAACCATGTATGTGAATCTCTGTACATATATTTGTATCATTCCTATTTCCCAGTACCTGGGATTGGGAACAAGTAACTTGGTTTTGAAACAAAGCAGAGAAAGGGAAGGGGAAAGGCAGGAGAGGAGAGAGAGAGGGGAATATTGAATGGGCCTCTGTCAGTAGAAAACAACAGTTTAAAGAAATTTCTATGAATAGCTTTGAAAAGAAAGTCAGAGTTGTGAACAGAATGATTAAAATAATCCAACCGTTCTTGACTGGTGAAGACAATCTTTGATAAAATGACAGTTGTTTTGCCCTACCCAGAGGAAAGGGCAGAAGTGTTTTGCATGGCAATTAGAGGTAAACATTTCAGCAGAGTTTTGAAATGTTCTGAACAGTTATTCTAGTGAATACAATTAGTCTAAAAAAGAAAATATCTTGCAATCCAGATTTATTATGGGAACAATTAAATATTTGATCTCTGAAATGAAATATAAGGTATTCCTCACAGTGTTTTAAATATGTCTTCTCAAACAAACAAAGAAGACATTTTTATTTTGTTCTTAACTTGAACTGGAAAAATATGCACTTTTGGTGCTGACACTTGTGTAAATGATATGTGTAAATGATTGCTTCAGACATTTAAGTTTCCAGGGAAACATGTTTCGTATTCCAGCACTGCACAGGCAAATCAAAACCTGTGTTTGGTAAATCTGGGTGAGGACAGAGACCATAAAGCTGAGTTAATTCAAATGGGAAAATGTACAGGATCATCTCGCTGAGCGATGCAAGTTGCATTTGTTTGTATGTAGCAGTAAAAGGCCAAAATTATTTGTAATGACTTCTACAGTGGTGCTGGATAGATAAGCAAAGCAATAGTCACAAAGAGGAAGGTAGTTAAATTCTAATGGTACAGTATTTCACAGCAGAACCAAAGGACAATAAAGACTATTTATTTGCCAGTCACATGTAGTAAGATTTTTGCAAGCTAAAAGGAAAAGGCATTCATTATGTTGTGTCATGAAGGGGCACAAGAGAATGGAGAAAAAAAATAGAGAGAAGGAGAAGTGAAATAATGGAAAGAAGTGAAATAATTTTAATCTCACCTATAATTTATACTGTGTAATTTATAGCTGTAGTTTGTACCATTGTAAGTCAATCTCCACTTAGGTCTTGGAAAGACCTAACACTGAAAAAAGCCAACCACTTTACCAGAAAGCAGCTTCAAGTGACTTTCTGAACTATGACGTCTGAACAGTCTTTAAAATACAGGCTAATATAATTACACAGTTTTTCTCTGAGTGTTTGGTAAAACATAAAGTATCAAATCTTGCTGGAATGCAGCCCAGCAGAAAAGGACCAAGGGGGCTGATCAACAGCAGCTGAACATGAGCCAGCCGATCCCAGCTGGCCAAGAAGGCCAATGGCATCCTTGGCTGTATAAGCAGGACCAGGTCAGTGTTTGTCCCTCTGTACTCAGCACGGGGGACCCACACCTCAAATCCTGCGTTCAGTTTTGGGGCCCTTGCTACAAGACAGACATTGAGGTGCTGGAACATGTCCAGAGAAGGGCAACAGAGCTGGGGAAGGGTCTGGAGCACAAGTCCTGTGAGAAGCAGGTGAGGGTGTTTAACCTGGAGAACAGGAGGCTCAGAGGAGACCTTGTGACTTTCTACACTCACCTGAAAGTCAGTTGTAGCTGCATGGGGCTACCCAGGCAAGCAGTGACAGAATGAGTGCAAAGCTTCAAGCTGTGCCAGGGGATGTTCAGGCTGAACATTAGGAATTATTTCTTCACTGACAGAACTGATAAGCATTAGAACAGACTGCCCAGTGAGGTGATGGAGTCACCATCCCTGAAAGTGTCCAAGAAACAACTGGACATGGCACTTAGTGTCACGGTCTTGGTGAAAAGGTGGTAATCTGTCAAAGGCAAGACTTTTTGATCTTAGAGTCTTTTCCAACTAAAATACTGTGAAATCGTGCTGAACAGGTTTTTTTATTTGATGCGTCTGATACCTACTGTTGCCAACATTCATATTCTTCCTTTTGCAAAAAATTAGGTTGTACAAAGATTAGAAATACCTACAGCAGGCAAAATTTTCTTATTCCATGATCAGAGAAACACGATAGAGTGCTTGACTACTGTAAGTGCTTCTAGGAATAACAATACTTAAATTAGCATTATTAATCATTATTTTTCAACGCATCAATAATAAATTACTAATTATTGCAGCAGTGATCATAACTATTCTCATTTATACTCTGTATATTACACATTAGTTTAGAAAAGACTCAAGACTTCAATAATCATAATTTTAAAACCTGAATATCCATATATCTTTCACTGCATGCCTTTATAACCATATTTCTGTACTGGGTTGCAATTTAGTTCATTTTAACTAGGGTAACTACAGCTTCTAAATACTTAACTGGAAAACACATTGATGCTGAAGAACAGAATTAATAGACATGACTCTGAAGATATAAAGGCAAACATCTGAGGGGTATCTACACACCCCTCACATTAAGCTTTATTGACACGAAATTTAAGCATTTTCTAAATATAATACTCATGTGCTTAGAAAGCAGGTCATTAGATGTATAATTATACAAATCTTCTCATCCCGAACCTTAAATTATTTAGTCATGTTTGGATAAATAGCCACTTGGATTTTAACTGCAGCACTTGATCTTAAGTATTTATTTTCCAGACATGAGAACAAGGGTCAGTCTTTTCTTTAGCACAAAGCAGTGACTTCCTTGAATTATACATTATATATTGAAGCTGAAGTTACATGCATTGAAGCTAAAGTCGTACTCTGAACTAAATTATAGACATCTGAGAGAAACTAACTTCTGCATTTCCTATCAAGATGTGGTACTGAGAATTGAAAGGAGATGCCCAATGCTGATATCTAAACTAGGACCAAAAAGTAAAATGAGTTTCCAAATGAAATGTCAAAAAATGACAGCATAAAGTGAAATTCCAAGATACTAGGACTATTGTGGTGCACATAAAAATTCCAAATAGCAAGTGTGATTTTAGCTGAAATGCACTGGCAGTACTGGCAAATTTATTTTTCCAAGGCTTGCAACCACAAACCCTTATAGCCAGAACTGCAGACCCCAAAAAATCCTGGTGAGAGCCATCTAAGTTCAGATCTGCTTTTTCTGTGATAGAATGTCACCATTATGCAATGCAATTGATAAAAGATATATTTTAGGGGAGAAGATTCTGTAACTAATGTTTGTGCTCTGGTTTTCCCTTCTGATTTTCTCTTGAGGGGAAAAAACATTCCAGACATACATCACTACTCTGTATAATGTTTTATTTCAGCTCAGACCCTGTGGTAGGCTTCTTTGTGCACATATTCATATAGCACAGAGAAGGCTACATTCAGGATATATATCTTCTCTATTCCCAACCCTATTTCGTATCACAAAAGCTCTTTATCAAAAATGTCTTATCCTGCAACAAAGAAATAACATCTAATTCAGAGAAATCTCTTTATTTGACATGCAAGCACAGTGCAGCAGACTGGTTTTGAGTTACCTAAGTGCCATTCCCATAAATCACATTAGACAGTGCACTTCATCAGTCTGCTTTTTCCTTGGTCAGCTGCAAAAACTAAAAAATGTTATGAAGACAGAACTCCTAAACATAGAGAGGTGGCTTGTCAAAAATTGTTCCAGGAATAAATATTTGGATAATTGTCATGGGATATAAGTTGCTGAATTGTAGGTTTTGACTTTTATCTCATCACATTATTTGGGCAATGATCAGGTGTGAGGGAGGGACTGTTGGGTAGATTTACATCAGCACAGTGTACTGTAGCTATTGTGGAAACTTTAGGATTGTCAGATCCATTTTCCTAAGCCACTCCATATCAAATTTTCCCTCAAGTAGAAATTGTGATATAACATAATTCATCCACAAAATTATTCCTTGGACATACAGATAGTCCCAACATATGGGCTACTGGTTCAGAAAGCACCATACTAGCTCTTGAAGTCCAGAGAAAAAAATGCATGGGTTACACAAGCAACAGAACAAAGTATTGCAATTCTTTAAGCCTTCTAGGTGTTAAAATGACATATTAAAATATCTTTAGAAGTTAAAGCAGTACTTAGATCATGCTTATCCTCACCATGTGTTCAAAATTGCATTTCTTAACAGATGAGTCACAAGAGAGTTACAGGAGGTGTCTCTGCATCTCCTTCATAAATGATTCTAATAGTCTCAGTATTTTGGCTATGACTGATATACTTTATAATATAGTTTATTATATTGATCTATTTTAAGCTTATTAGCATATGTGATTTTTATCTCATATGAGATGAGAGGGAAACATTCTAAAGTATAATACTCAAACAACCAGTGGAATTTAATATGCAACCTCAGTCTTAAATCTGAATACCTTTATTCCACTGAGTGTAAGATACATATATTTTAAAATATTTCTTTATAACCAATACTTTATATCTTTAACAGATTTTTACCTGAGTTTTACAGACATACATGTCTAATGTTTTATTATTTTGATAACAGTAACCAGAAATGCTGCTGAGCCTAAAGAAATATGTATAATTCTGTTCAGAACCTCAAATTATAACCTTACATTTCAAGAAAGTATATATTTAGCACTTGATTTTAGCAATGTCAATTATCTATCATTTCCAACAACTTGGGCAGAAACTCTTCTTGCTTTGTAGTTTTGAAACCTCTATATTTCAGCATCTAAATTTCAAAGCCACCCTGTTATCTTCAGTTTACTCCTAAGAGCAATTAAGTCACTTCAGTGCATAGTATACTTATCCTGGGGTTGATGTTCAGTTTGTCACAGTCTGGTAAAGAAATTGCAAGAGAATGCAAGAGAGTTTGCAAGTGGCTATTTCTTGTAAGTGAAGACTTCTCATTGACTGTTCAGTTGTCACATAAATTTAAAAATTGTTTCATCTGGAAAATCTTCTACTATTAATCTTTTAGAACAGCTATTTTATAGATGTGAGTCCACCTACATGAAGCAGCTGTTAATAGAAATTGTGTGCATATAAAAGGACAAAAGAACTAGCAAGTTAGCATACAGTAGTCTGGAAAGTAAACTGGGAGAGACCAGCTCAACTCTTGTCCTTATAGTGGTACTTTCCAACAAGTAATAGCATGAACTTTTGCATTAATTGGAATTTGCAAGTCATTTTAGCATGCTGCCAAATTCAGCTTGCCAACAGATGTCCCTAGTGAGGACATAATCTTAGAATAACAGAAGATCCTGAGATGAAAGGGAGCCATAAGGGCCATCCTTGGGTCCAACACCTCACTCCAGTACCTGCAAGGTACAGTACAGCCTCCAACACTGGCAAAATTCCTTGGGTGGATGCACTGGAGGAGTCCGCCAGTATTTGAACTATATCATATCTCATTCAGCTTAATATTTCTCCATCTAAGAGCGTTAAATCCTGCCATTATTCAAAGGCCAGCTACTATCAGTGATCTTGCTAGAGCTTAATAGACAGTCTGTCAAGCAATAGAGTATGAGTTACATGCTCATTTACATATATTTGCAAAAAGGGTGTGCTCATTTCCATTTGTCCCATAACACACATGAAATAAATGGTATGTGTAAGTACCTCAGAAACTTGGACATTGTGCCTCCTGCTCTCAGGCCTCTTTTTTTGTTTTCATTTAATCATTAGGGAACCTTCAAAGTACCCTGGAGATGGGCATCACTGCTTAAGTCCTTGTCCTTGCTACCCTGCAGGCCTATCACAGGGCATCATCTTTCAGGCCTCTTTCTATATCCTCACACTCAGACTAGAGCCACGTCCTGCTTATTTTTACTGTAAAACACACTAGTACATAGTCTGGTTTACCAATCCACAAGGCTAAAACTAGTCTGAGCACTTATATTTCCCCATCTGGGCCACAGTAACACATTCTTCCCTAACCTTTTCAAGCTCACTCCATGCATACCCACCTCGAAAGTTGATGCAGTTCCATAACTCATGAGACCAATAGCTCTTGCAAGAAACTCTTGAACCATCAAATCAAATGTAAGTTGCTCATCTTTTCTATAAGAATCATTATTCTTCCTGCAGCTATTGACTTTGATCTCTCTTCTTCCAGTTACAATTACCATCTTCAATTTGGTGAATACTTGAACAAGCATTCCTCTGAACTTATATGAAGATATTCCTCCGATACTCATGAAATGCCCTTTTGATGAAAATTGCAGAGTTACAAGCTACATTGAAACCTCCATTTGCTCTCTTAACTCAAGTGTCTATCTCTACCAGTATTTGGTATTGACTCAAGATTCCCTTACTCCCCTCTCTGCCTGTATTGTCCTGGTTTAGAGCAGATTTGGGAGGAAACTTCCTAAGGGGTCCCTCTAGAAAGCAGATTCAAGCAACACCTCCCCCAGCTGCTTTGGGAAAATACTTCCTTGGAGAAAAGTGGAAAAAAACCCCTGTTTATTTAACAAGCAAAGTATTCACATGTTGTCATTATATGGCAGAGGTTTCACATTGTTGTCTCCTTAGTGCAAGGGTTTCGTACCTCCTTGATGTTTCTCATAGGCAGCTCCTCTAAGCACTGACTCTTCCTTCTCCTCACAGCAACCAACTCCAATTCCCCTCAACCAACCAACCCACTCTTTTATAACACTCTTCTTATTGGCTGCAGCTGTGGCCTTTTAAAGTCAGGCCTGCTCCTAATCTTTAATAATTAGCCCAGCTGCAACTCTTTAGGGGGTAAGATTACTTTATATACTATCTTTATTTACTTATATTCTATCCCCCTACATTCACAAGCATTAAAAATTAATAATATCAAACAACAAAATCTCTCACTGTTCTGAAGGGAAGGCAAATTCACAAAGTCCTTGCTGTGTGCTGTAGCTCACCTTGCTCAGTCTCTTATCCATCTCTCCTGCACTGGACAATGCCATGTCCTGGCCCTGGTGGCCACAGGTGGGAGCTCCCGGTGTTTTTCTGTGATTTTTTGGTCCAAAGCAGGTCCGAACAGCTCCAAGAAAAAGATAAGCCACAGTCAGGGGAACTTCTCTGCTTCAGCTAGCTAAAAAAAAAAAACTAAGAAGCAAAGGAGAGCTCTCTCCCAGTGTCTGTGCTGCAGACAGCACAGTCCAGGAGAAGGATGGGGGGGAGCAAGTGTAGCTTCTGCAAACAGACAGCATGTTTCTTGTCCCCCCTTTGCTCTCAGAACCAGTCTTAAAGGTGCATAACTTAATATCCAGCAAAACCAGAACAGATATTGGGGATACAAGCATCATGAAGTCACCTTAGGACAACTTGTTTCTTGTTATCCTACTCCAAGCACAAAAAGATGGTGGAGAAGGCACCAGCTTTTTGTGCTTTGTTTGCACATTGCTTTACACAATGGGATTACATTCAAGGACTTCCAGGTGCTCCAATAATGAAAGCAATTTTAAAAGTGAGTCTCAAAATGTTTCCTATTTTACAGAAACTCTTTACAAAATAATGATTGTTTAAATGTAGCCTGTGATAAATCAGCTTGACATTTGATTCAGTTTCCTCTCTTTTCTCCATAAGGAATTGATTCTCCTAGCTATTGAGGCTCATTGTAAGGGCTGAGCATAAGATAAATCAGCAAAAGAATGTGAAAAGAGTACCTTTAGAATATTCAGCCATAAAAATGGGCATTCCATCTTAAAAATCCAGATGGCCAAGAAAGAAAATGACAGAAATATGATAGCAAAGATAAATGGATAGTAGCATTATGAAAATGATAGTCTTTGAAATAATAAATGTTACCAAAAACAAAGGATCAAGTAACTGTCAGCCGCCTGAAAGCAAGGATCTCTTTATTCCATGGAAGCGCCCAATGTGCCACAACTTGTTGCAGAACAAGGATCTCTGGCTCCCTCAGGTGAAGGGAATAGCTGTTGTACTTTGCCACTATACTAAAATCAAATTAATCTACCATACTCTTTGGTGTCATCAACCCCTGCGAGCATTTTTAACAAGTTGCATTTAAACAAATGGTGTATTTTTTCCTTCTCTTTTTTAAATTCATGGCAGGTCACATGGTATTTAAATACACTTTGTTATTAGGCAACTTTGAATTTCTGTATCTGTTTTATTTGTTCATTGTTCATTGCTTGTTGTGATGTTGCATTTGACAGTTAACTTTCAAAACAAAGCCTAAATTACCTATTATAATTATTCACCAGGTTTCTGTGGCTGAGATAATTTGTATACTTTTTCCTCTCTATAGCATATGCCATTGACCAGCTATCACTATTGGAAAGCATTCTTCTTAAAAATGTTCTTTCTGCCCCAATTCTTAAACTTATGATGTATGCAACCTCAGCAAATTTGTTTTAATAAACCATATTGAGTCACATATAACTCCTCCCAGGCTAACATTCCTCCCAAGACAGCAAGAACAGAGTGACAGGCAGCAGAAAGTAAAATATTTTGTCATATGATATTCCTTTCCTGTTTTTTCTGAACTTCCTTCACTTCCATTAGCAAATCTGCAGAAGGGAACTTATTTTTTTATTAACTAAAAAGAGTAAGCCCTAGAGTTGATCAAGAAATAAAAGTTGACAAGCTCAGCACTTGTAAGTGCATATGAGAATTTAATGCAGAAAGTAAAGGACATCTGAATTATTGTAATGTGCTGGTAGAATCAGAAATAGTGATGTTTCTATAGCAGACTTTCCACATGGCAAAGCTTCTTCTACACAATCCATAGAAGGTTAATCTACAGTTTACTTCAGTGTATATAATTCCTGACAGCAGTAGATTCATTGAAATGGTACAAGCTCTGTCTGAATGAGAAAATGGAGCTACTTGAGAAAATAAAAAAACCCTAAACACAGTATTGAATATGATATATTGTAATCTAGTTTTAGCACAGTAAGCTGCATAAAACATTTTACCCCCAAAGCTTAATAAAAGATAATGTCTTCTATTTGTATGTCTTCTTCCTCTTCTCCCCACATACACCATATTTCTTGGAAGGCAATGTTTCTCTGTATTCTTGGCCAGTGGCACTAGTTTTGCCATATGTACAATGCTGTGTTACTAAATAGCTAACAAAAAAATGAAATTTAATATTTACTTCTCAAAAATGTAAACATATGAGTCAAAGTCAGGAAACATTCACTTCAGTTCATACACACAGGTTGCTATCCATTTCAGTTTCAGTCCATTTCTTTAATTGACACAAATAACAGCACCAGTAGATAATATTTTGTAGTCTCTACAATAAACATTTTTATTGCTTTATGTTATGAGTAGCAATGGCCTTTTCTGGCCTTTTTCTTTACTCTACATAGATATTTCTATTCATGATGGGTTTTATTGCTGTTTTCACCTCCAGAAACATGCTTTGATTCAGGCTAGTTCCTCCCTGATAAGCAGAGAGCTTTTTGCTTTTCAGTTTTAAAATCATTCTACTTTAATTATTTCAGACTAAATCTGGATAATTCAGAACTTGTGAGTAGTTCTACTGAAGCTTGAAAAAATATGGATTGAGAATAAGAATTTTATGTAATATAGACTCAGTATATCTTATTTTTATAAGGAATTTGTTTACTTTGTTTAAAAGAAGTTTTGGGGATTTTTGTGTGTCAAAGAGTGTTATTGCTCTCATTTTACTGTCAGTCTAGAAGTTGGCGCTGAAATTTATTCTATCTCACTACATTTTGAACCCCTGCTCTTGTCTCGTTGTCTGCATGATTTCTGCAACTCCAAATGACATCTCCTCAGCCACCTTCTCTTGAGGGACTTGAAAATCTCCTTCTAAGGTTTAATTGGAATCTGGAGTTTAAAATGAGTTCTCCACTCCTGCCCCTGTTGCCTTTACTTTCCTGCTGATTTCTTTCACTTTCGCTGGAGAACCAACTGCTCTCAGAGCTCTTCCTTTTATACTTTTTGTTGTTGTCATCTCAGGCTAACAATAAAATACCTTTACAAAACTGTAGGGTTCCCTCTGCTCTGTGGATGGGACTTCAGAGACCCTTTACTATCTCCTAAATTGTGAGGAGCTGCCATTCTGCCCCTGAAGGTTTCTTTTCCTAATCAGAAAGCTGCATAATGCATACTTTCCCTCTAGCTTTCCCCTTATTCCTGTCTTATGCTTAGAATTAGGTTTTTTTTCATATCCAGTCATTTTTCCTCACAGCCTCTTGCCCATCATATTCTCTTACCCATTGTCTCTACCTCATATGGTTTACAGCCTTCTGTCCTAATGATCTGCACTTTACCTAACAGCCCTCTTCCTGCTTCCTCTAGTGCAGTCATGCTACCAAATTATCCAGCTTCTTACTCTTCCTTTGCTTTTCCAGGACATGCCACCATCTCATGGCCTTTATAAAGGAATTCACCTGACTCTAGAGATGACAGAGTGACATCTGTCACACCTCTGATGGAGATTCCCAAACCTAAAACAAGTACCCTACACTGTGGGAACAAGTAGTCACCTGGAGATCCTCATTTCCATCCATCCTTTCTGGAGTTGCCAGATCCCTTCCAACTCAGATATTCTGAGAATCACAGTGATTCTGTGATTAGCTTAACTTTTTGCTATGCTTAGGAAGGAAAAGTTAGGAATCCTGTTCCTAGTAAGTGTGCATCAAAGGAAGGCAGATTTGTGTCTCTTTTGTTGCTGTGTGCACTCATTCATTGGACATCAGTTTAAGACAGAAGTTGGGTGATATAAGCCCAATCCATAGATGCTAAGAAGTGATAATTTCCATGGGTACCAAAGACCATGAAGAAAGTAGTCACTTTAGTAACTTCAATTATAGCCACTGAGTTTTCACCTAAAATTCATTAATTACACTTGTGAAAAAAGTCTGATTTTGCTAAAAATTTGAATGTAAGAAATTAGTGTCATTTAGGAGAAAGGAACAGAAACTAAATGCAGCCTTGAAATCAATTTCTCAAATATGAAATCACTACAGATCTCAGCACCAAAGCATGAACAAAGGAGAGATCCAAATAGAGCTGAGAAGTTTTTTCTGCTCTATCAGAATAATCCAGGTTAAGGAAAAAAACCAAAAGTCTTTTTTTATATACAAACTTTTACAGCAAATGCTTAGCTATCTTTGTTTTAATAATGAAAGGAGTGTTTTTATTTCATCCCATACAGGCAGCTTTTGTATGTGAAAGTTAAGAATAAACCTGAGGTCCTCATCAAGTGTCAAAAATAATCAAGGTCCCCAGTTTGTCCCCTCAACTTTTGTTTTTCCCGCGCAACTCCAGACTAAGAAAATAAATGGGAAAAAAGGGAAAAAAAAGAGGAAAATAAAACAAAACAGCCACAGAAAACGAATATTAGTTATTTTGTAACTCCAGTCCTTTTTTCATGGGTCAGTAGAGGTCAAGGACCTCTATCACACTCTGTGCAACAGAATGAGAAATACCTCTGCACATAGCGATACTTAGTATTCTACATCTAGAGACCTTAAAAAGGTGTTTTCAGTGTATATTTTATATGTCATATGCCTGGTTTCAGAATCCAGAACCGTATTAATTTTTTTATTTTTATTTAAATGAGACTTTACCTATCTTTGTTTTTATGATGATTACTCACAACATGCCATAAAACCCACTCGTATTTCTTTTCTGACCTTTATTTTTATTCTTTGTTATTAATTATGCCTGTTTGGGAATGGTTGTCTAATCTACTTGAAATTAGGGGAATTATTCCACTTTGTTAAACATTAGGAATTATGTTACTGTAGGACAGAGACACCTCCTTTAGGTGGATTTATTTGCAACCTCAACTTTATGTGTATCTGTGCATGATCAATTATCAGGCAGTAAAATCAGTTGCTGCTTCTTTTATCCTGAAGGTAGAAGCCTTCAGGGGTGCCACTGAAGTTTAAGTGAGCTGAAGAGAGGAAAAGCAGTAGAAATTTGTTGTATATACACAGCCTAATTGTAAACCAGCATTTTATTCTCATGTATTCCAGAGGAATACAGTATGATACTCTGTATCATTTTACTGATTCCTGGAGACCATAAACCACTATTTCTGTCTTTCATTAACTATATTCTCCCCAGGCTGTGCTCTAAGACAAATTTCCCCTTTATATACTGAACTCTAGAAGTCATTATAGCTTGAGTAAGAATCCACCTAAATTTGGTAGTTGGGTCTGTGCAGAGGAAAGAACAGGATAATATCAACCAGGGGAGGATTCAGTCACTTTTTATTCACAACAAATCCTATGCCAGTGTTCAGAAAATATAACTCAGCTTCTAGTAGATGTAACCTGGCTTCCTTTTCAACTCTCAAAGGTGAATAAGGTTTTTTCCAATGTAAAGTTCTTTGTAGTTTGGAGTTGTTTTCTTCCATTTCCTCTTCAGTATTGCTGAACTGTGCCCATCCAGGCAGCATTCAAGAAAACTCCTAATGAGTCAAATGCTTTCTCACAGCCTGAGTTTGGACTTTCTATGCACTTTAATTCTTCCTTTTGTTATGTCAGTGAACACTCAAATATAGTTATTTGACTCCCCACTGCTTTGCTTTGCTTGTAGTCTCCCAAAGCCCCACTCTGCTTCCCCTCAAGCTCCTTTTGACCATACATTTGTGGAACTCACATGCACGTTTCTGAGCTGGATGTTTGGATCACTTGCCTGCCTTCAGGTGAAATCCTGGTCTATAATGAGAGAAATAAGTAAGCAGCCAGGGAGTCTGTGTTGCTCACCACAACTGACTTTCAGAATAATGTTTGTTTTAGTTTTAACTGCCTTACTTTTTTCATCTCTTTTTCCTCTTTGATACATAACACATAATAAGAACCCTCATTCTTTTTATGAAAGCCTTCTTTCTCCTTTGGGACCAAGCAAAAGAATGTTTTCTTAAAAGGTAATTTGCTTGGGAAAGAATTTTCTTTGTGTGACTCAGTTCATTCTTGCAGAGAGCTCTGGATTTATGCAAACTAACATTTTCCATCAAACCATGAGGAATTAAGCATCAAGCGTGCTTCAGTTTCGAAACAAATATTTAAACCAAGCAAAGCCTATGGGAGCAGCTGTCACATTTAATAGCAGCAAAATTTTCCCCCTTATTTTCTCAGACATTTTCTTTCCTCTGTCCATGTATCTTTAAGAGATTCTTAAGACTAATATGTCCACTAAAATGAGAAAAAAAAACAGTGGCTTCTGTCAAATGGACACGTGCATTTTGCTGTGCAGACCATACAGCTTCTTTACCTGCTTACCTTATCACAGCATCTCATGAGCAGCCAATATCTGCCTTATCATCTACTTATGGTACATGAAGGATTGACAGGTGAGCACTTCTAAAGTTTCTGTCAGAATATAAGGCAATTGAGGGCATTAATCACAGAATAAACACTTAGTCACTGTCCTCTCTGCAGCTGAAATATTCTGGCACTGGCAGAAGGAAAGAATAAGAAAAATCAGGAAAAACAAGATTTCTGAGGTCTAATTCAACCATCCCTGAAGTTAAAGGAAGATTTTTAACTGACATTAGAGGAGATGGATCTGCTGCTAAGGTCAGACAGGCCATAGAACATATTTGAAGTTTTCCACAGAACAGCTCATAGTATTTTTGAATTCAAACTCAGCTGAGCTGTGAACAAACTCTGAACTGAGAGGGAAAGTGGATGAATTCTTTTCCTGACATCTGTAGAGCAGTGCCAGGAGTTTGGGTAGCCAGTCAGGGAAATGGAAATTCTTACTGCAGAGAAGAAATAGGATATAACTGATACTGTAAATACATGATGATCTATGCAGCCAGAATTTAAAAATAATTACATAAAGCATGTTTACCTAAAAAGAACAGGCAAAAGAAATGAGGGTGGCACTCTATGTTAGAGAGATGATTATCTGTATTAGAGCTATTGTCTGGAAAGAAAAATTGTACTGTTCTTGGTGACTCCAGTTTTAAAGACCTATTGTAGACATTGTATGCAGTATGTAGTAAAACATCATTGAAGTTTCTAAGAATTATAGATGATAATTATCTAACACAAAAGGTATTGAACCTAGCATAAGATAATTCTCTTTTGGGCCTCATTAAATTGGATAAAGAGGAACAAATTGGAGGATCTAATTACATTAATTATGGGAAGACAGAGGACAGTAATATATCTACTTGGTACTTCAAAAGTGAATTTTTCAAACCCAGAGAAAATTATGAGATATAATTGATTTGGAAGAATAAATACAGACAGCTCATTGGGAAAGAAACTTTGAAGTTGTTTAACAAGAATTTATGAGATGTCCAGAAGCCACATCTCATAATTAAGAAATAGTATACCAATGTGTTAATATCTCTCCTATGTCAGGAGTGAAGTGGATATATCAATTAATTTTTTTTAAATATATGTATAGCAAAAGGAAGAAATAAAAGGTGAGAGTAATAATTATGTGTTATGAACAGTAACAATGAGAGGAAATAATGCATCTCCCAGTAATTAGGACAGTAAGAAAGCAATTTTTAGGGATTAGGAAAAAAAGAGGCTAGGTTTAGTCTTAAAATTTGAAACAGATAATAATCAGGGTAAAAATTAGGTATAAATGGAAGTGTGTGTCTATCTATGTGACTATGTATGCTTGTCTGAAAGCACCAGCCATAATAGCAGAACAAAGTGAAAAGGGAAGGTATGTGTTAACTGTTAGGGAGCAGCATATAAATGATTTTGTTTAAAAGGAGAGTAGAAAAACTCACCTATAGGTAAGTGTTGAGGGAACCAAGCAGAACACAGTACTTATAAAACATGCATATAAGATAAACAACACTTCTGTTAAAAGTCAGGAATTTTGACTAATATTTATGAGGGATGAGACAAAATAATGAGGCAAAATATCTAAAACTGCATCAGTTCCAGAAGAGTATAGAGGGTAAGTAAAAAAATCTGTTTGACATCACCATCCGAGATGAACACCAGAGACATAATGAGCACTGGACTGATGGCATCCCTTGTCCCCCTTGGTGCACAAAAATGATCCTGGACAAGTCACTGAGACACAGACACCAGAATATGTGGATTTAAGAATAGGGAAAATTAACAGAGAGATTTTCTACTGTAAGATCCGCTTCATCTTCTCTGAGATTTCTCACTGAATTTTCCAACACGGATTTCCTACATTAGTAGGAGGAGGTTCAAAGGATGTTCCTAATTCTGCAAAGTAGATGCAACTGTTCTTAAGTAGTTCCTGGAGAGAACCAGGAGGACATGCTCATAGCACAGGAGAAGAGTATGGTATTTTGGAATTTTCAGGATAGGCTTTATGCTATTTTGCATAAGACATGGAAAAGTTAAGTTTCAGAGTTCCTACAGTGTGTGCACACTTCATTCTCAGCACAGACATTTCTGAAAGGAAATTCATCTCAGCTCTGCTAATTACCTATCTTAAGGTAGGTGTGAATTTTAAATTGATGTGCCTAATTTTTCCAAGCTTAGACTTGGACAATTAACTGCATTTTAAATGGATGTTAAGATGTAGCTCAATAGAATTTTGAAGGCAGAATGCCCAGCAAGTTTTCACTTGGGAGACATAACAAAAGACACATCTGACCAGGTAATTTTCTTATTCAATGCTTGCTACTACATGTAGAATTTTCAGAAGATTGTGGATATCATCCCAATATTTTTAAAACCATAGAAATTCTGACTAGTGAAACCTGGCAACAATGCTTAGAAAAAGAATGTAATTGTTACTACATGTTTTAATTGATTGAGAATAAAAAGCTAGAAATATAATTAGTGTCAATCATTATGTTTCTGGAGAAAGAGTTCTTACAGTCCTTATTAAACACACTTCAAATAATTCTTTTATGACATTGTAATTTAGGCAGTGAAAGATAAATAATATATTTACACTTTTAAAAGGAATTTTGACACATTAATACGCAACGTGCTGATTTAAAAATTAGTGCAACCACGGAGTACATCTTAAATGGATTAAAAACTGCCTAAGTGACAGGTTCCCAAATAGTAACTGTCAATATGTATGTATTGGCAAAGGAATGAGTTTCTAGTAGTGTTTAGGAGGTTACCTGGGGGAATAATCAGTGTCTGGTCCAGTATTATTCAATGTAGTCAACAGTGGTTTGGAAGAAGATACAAAATCACTGGTGATCACAGTGATGGCTGAGAAAGGAAGAAGACTACGGAGGTTAACAAGGAATTAACTTTCTTATCATGGCACAGTAAGGGATTTGCAATATTTTTAAATTTATTACTAATTTGCAGTATTTTTTAATTTATTACCAATAACATTCCTTGTCTGTATAAATACGACAGCCACCAAGGCTTGCATGTGTTTGGGAAAATTATTTATTTCAAATAGCAACAAATGTTAAGCAACATAATTAAATATTTTGTGGAATTGTACTGAGAAGCAGGGATCTTGAATTTATCTTCCTGCTCTTCCAAGAAGATTCAGGTAGGACACTTTCTGGTGTAGTTTATATGTCTAACTCATGTTCCTGCAAGGAATCAAATGCCTAGTTGGGGAAAATAGTCAGACTCAAATGAACCATTCCAGTGGAGTAACTACAGATGGTGAGAAAGGCAATCAGAGCTAATTTGGCAGTCTGGCATATCAGCATGTATTCTGCATATAAGGGAATTGTCCTAACGGAATAATTTTCAGTTAAATTCTTCTTCATTTCTTAATTTATTTTTCCATATGATTAAGTCTTAAAGTGAAATAATTTTCTCTCTCCTTTTTTTTAGCATTGCTTTTCACGCCATTTAATTTCATTGTATTTTGGCATGCCTCAACTCTGACCGTGATTTGATCTTCTTTACTTTTAAATTACCTTTCAATTTGCTTTGTTTTTTCAAATTGTCATATTTCAGGTTAAAACAACCTATGAAACAGAATATTTTACTTGGATCTAAAAGCATTAAAACTGAATATTAAAGAATTTTGATATTTTTATCTGTGTGCCTGTCCATGCTCACTTTTCAATTTTTTTTAAACACATTTTGTTCCCTGGAGATGTGCTTTCCCTGAGGTAAAGAAGTGCAACATAATATCATATCATATCATATCATATCATATCATATCATACTGCTATAATAATAGCAGAAAGCCTATTTTTTGCATTCAGCACTGGTCCAGATATCAGGTATCTTTAAATGAGCAGCCAGACTTGCTGGTGTGGGTGTAGTTCAAACATTGTAGTCAAACCATCAGCAAAGTGTTTTCATGTGCAGTTGTAGTTTGGAATTCCTGTTTTCCTTGTTTTTTTGCAAAACCAGTTGTAAGTGAGTTGGTGCCTCCTGGTGAAACCTGTCATGCCTAGATTCTTCTGCTTGGGGGTATTCTGACAAGGCAATGAGCTGCTAGCTGATTCTGTCCTTTTCTTTCATGCCCTTTCTTCTCTTCTCCTTGCTATTTCTTAAAAGGCTGGTCACCAGCTGAGCCCTCAGTCCTTTCTCCTGCATTGGCCCAGCTGCCTACAGCTAAGTGTGCTCTGGATGTTTGACAAGGACCTCCACCCAGACACAGTGATTGACAAGGAACAGTGCACTTCCATCCTCAGTCTAGGGTGAATATACCCAAGTCTTGCAGACTTGTCTTGGGACACAGGGAAAGATGCAGCCTCTTGGGCAAGTTTGGGCTTCTTTCCCACCCAGGGTGAATGGAGTGATGGTAAATAACACAACCACTCAAGATGCTCCACTGCAGAGGATTGTTTTAAAAATTCCATCTCCTCTGTCCCCAGATGTGTGAGTGCTTTTCCCTATGATATTCTATTCCATAAACAGATAACCTTAAAAGAGCATATTTCAAGCTAATGCATTTGACTTTCCTCTAGAACCATTGGAAATAAAACCACTCAGACTAGAAACTCTTCTCAGACGGAATGCTGAAAGTAAGAGTTATGAGACAATTTAGGGAACAGCTCCTTTTGCTGCTCATTTTTAACTGATGCTCACAGTTACGGCTGTCTGTGCCATAATTTGGACATGAGAACACAGGATCAGAAGCTTCAATAAATGCAAGTGCTGGAGTCAGGCTGAACAACATGTGCAATGACAAGTGGTGCAAGAATTACCTGAGTCCCTTTTCCACTAGCAAGGAATCAGTGAAATATTACCATGCTCTATCTGCATTCTCTGTGCTCTCATTTCTTGTGAAAGGGGCACAAAAGGCACCTTCATCAACATCCATGAAAGGATTTCTTTATGGAGGAAGAATTTTCCATGTAAAAGTCACTTTTAGCAATGCTCTAGAGTTGCTGAACAGCTGCAAGCCAGAGGATACAGACTGATGCCTGTACCTGTTATATTACATTGACAGTAAAATAATTTATTAAAGATTTTTTTTTCGGCTTAACTATTTAAACTTTATAATGTTCAGGCAATTGTTCTAACAAAAAGTATTGCTTTGGAAAGGCAAGAACAGGACAGCAGATACAAAATGAGTTTTGAAGTCTAGAAAAGTTACATTTGTTCTTTGAGTTCTTGTGACCACCAACAATATTTTTGGTTATTTTTTAGAATTTTTTATTACTATTTTTCATTTTTAATAGAAAAAAAAAGTTCCTGGAAAGGTAGAAGAAGCACTGTCCTTTTACTACAGACATAGTTACTGCATTGGCATAGTCAGTGTTCTCTCATTTCTCTTCACTCACCATGCTCTATATCCAAAAAGCTGCAAAACCACTTATGTCCACAATGTTTGTTTTCATTAGTAATTGAGAACTGAAATATACAAACTCTGGGAAAAAAGATGTCAAAGACATCAGCTGAAAGAAAAACTTAGAGTTTCTGTAGAGATGTTCAATTTAGAAATTCTAAACTTTGGGATAGACAACCCCTGTTACATAATTTTAAGGAAAAAAATAGGCAAAAATGGGTTTGTTTAATAAGGTCTGAAGTCACAAAGTTAAAAAAAAAATCAACCCAAAAACCCCCACCTCTATCAACCTATAGTGTGTGTTAGGTACTGAATTAAATTATTAGTATAAACAACACCACGGAGATGTTAGAGTTCAGAATTATGTTATGCTCTGATTAAACTAACAATTAAGCATGGAAAAGCAGGCACCTGTGGGGAGGGCTGTAAATGGCCGTGATAACATCTCTCAAAGTCTTCTGCTTTGGTTGAGGCTGGGGCTGGTTGTCCTTAACAGACTGAATTCAGCAGGGGAGAAGCCATTGTGGATAAGGCCTGTGCTGACACTTACCTGCAGCTTAATTATACAGTGACCCTTAGGGTCAACAGATACTGTTTGAACTGCCAGTTGCAGATTAGACAGCAAAATAATAACACTCTGAGTATGGAACAAATGAGATAAGCTTGGTAGAAACTGCACTGAATGAGAAAACATCATTGTTCTTATGTCAATATGGAAGACGACTCTCTGGCTTGATCTTGATTTTTTTCATAGACTTGGTTTATTTATGATGCTTTTAAACTCAATCTGTTATGCAAATGTTTTCCAAGGATTGTTTTCATAGGAAAGAAACCAAAATCATTTCTTTAGGCAGCTATCTAACTTTCCAGTCAGCAAAAGCTGTGATTAAAAATGGCATCATATCAAAAGCTACTGTTACATATGTGCTACCTGCAGCCTGGATGCAGCCAGATATCTAATCTTTTTGAGAAAATAGACTGCTTGATGGCAAAATGGTAGACTTTTGAACAGTTATGTGAAGTTCCTGTACAAAACAAATGCTAATTACACTGCAAGGTAATTGGGTGATGAGACCTGTATTAGAATGGAGACATTGAGTGAAGAGATTTGGGTGACTAAGTACCACAAGCTGTGTAGTTGAACGTGCCAGCTCCTAAATGAAACGGCATCTGTGACTTATAAAAAATCAATGCTGTAAATGAAGTCATGGAAAACAACCAAAAATGTATCTGGTAAATGACTTTATTAATATTTCAATGATAACTGAGGTACTTCTGTTTCAACACATAAAGGCATAGACCTTTCTAACTGAAATATATTAGTGCATGTATTTAATCTTCCACTCTAATTCAATTGAAAGCTGAATATACCTGCTTCTAGAGTGAAGCCTGGTGAATTAGGCAATGCTGCTCTTTCATATAATAGGTACTCTGTTTTTCTCATTGGCTTAGAGAAAAAAACACTGCTCTAATTTAAAGACTTCTTTCTTTCATGATTGATGCTCACCCCACAATCTGCCCAAAAAAGAATGGCAATTTTGTGGCTAGAAGAGGAGAAGAATACTTTTTATATGTCAATGATTATTTAGTGCTTTTAAAAAATGCCTGTCTTCAGAGCCCTCCTTATGGATCAGGCTTGGGAGTACTTGAATCACTTAGAAGTGGGATGCTAGGTATGAGCCCTACAAAGCTGAGACAGGCACCTGCCTTCTTGAGGAGCTCCATCAGAGATAGACTTCTAGACTGTCTTCACAGAAATTGTCTGATAGGCATAAAACCTGAAGGAGTTGATGGAAAACACAAAAGGCAGAAGCATGCCTGAAACTCTGGTTCCCCACATGCCTTGTGATCATGATTGTGGATGGTGAAGCCTAAGATTAAGATTTATACCGTTAAGCTCACCTCTTCTGCTTTGGCTCCTGAAGGTCAACAGCACTACCCACTCAGGAAGGGAGAGAAAAATGGGTCACTGCTTCTGTGGGGAGGGGTTTTTGTTGGGGGTTCATAGGTTTTCCAGAGCAGATTGTGTTCCTGAGGTTTGGTTATAAATTAAATCTAAATGTTTGGTCCAAATCAACTCCTTCTGTAACGCCAGAATAAAAGACATGAACAAACTTACTCAGATTTCATAATGGGTGCAGTAAGAAATATTGAATTAAAAATTTCTGCAGAACTACTTGGATTTCTACATAACTGTGTTTTGTTTCCTCCTTACTTTTCTTCAGTGGTCATGAATAAAAATGCCTGACCAGTCTGATTAATGTGCAATTCCTAATATCAGGTTTGTAACACAAAAAGAGAAATGTCACAAAAGCATCTTTCTTAAATTGGATGTTTTTATTAAGAAATACCCTTCAAGGGTTTTCTTGATTTTATGCTGATGGAAATGAAACTACATAGAAGTGTAATTTGTCCCTTAATACAAAGAAAAGAAAAAGACAAAGTGTCCATAATGTTCTGTGAAAGTAAAATTCCTTCTTTATTTTAACAGATAAAACAAGCAAAAGTTATATTATTTTCAAAAATTGCTTAGTAAAAAAATGTTTTGCATGTATTTTTAAACACCTAAATAAGTTTGCGCAGTCTAGAATCTCAGTATTTAGAAAAATCCCTTTATCAGAGGACTTAGCAAGAGCAAAGGCCGTGTGAGGCAGCCAGAAGCTGCGGAGGAAGCACAAGCATAGTCTGATGCACTCTAATGCCATCTTCTCTCCAGAGGTCTGTTAAAAATTTTTAGACTGAAGGGAATTGTCATTACTGAATCTATCTACACTGCTATTTTTAATTGGAGTGAAACTTGTACAGATGATGCTACAGATGCTTAATTTTACTGATACTGAACCTGTTTCATTAATATGCATGTTGACTGAATAACTAACTACGAACCTTCTAAAATGTGCTTCTAATCACATCAGCATTAAATATTAACTAGAAAGCTGACTCTGTCATTCAGTCACATTCTCATTTTCCCAGCTTATCATTACATGTGCGTTGATAGAAGTAGTTACTTTTGCTGGTAATTTCATTTATCATAAATAAACACATTTCTCATGGTTGTTACTTAGCAGAATGGAGCAGTACTTGCACCATGCAGATGGGTGAAAGCAATATTCAGGGGAGGATGGGTTTGGGGGTGCAACTACTCATAAACATTTGCCCAAGGGATTTTGTGCCATCTTTTCTCTCTCTTCTTCCTCTTCAGGGAATATTTGTCCTAGGATTGCCGTATGCTCTCCTCCACAGTGGATACAGTGGTCTACTTCTTATTGTCTTGGCTGCAGCATTATGCTGTTACACAGGCAAAATTCTAATTGCCTGCTTGTATGAAGAACATGAAGATGGGCAACTGATAAGAGTGAGAGACACATACGAAGATATTGCAAATGCCTGCTGCAAAAAGCTGTCTCCCAGCCTAGGTGGCGTAGTTGTCAATGTGACCCAAGTGGTGGAACTGATCATGACATGTATTTTGTATCTGGTTGCCAGTGGGAACTTGCTGTCGCACAGTTTCCCCTATGTACCTGTGACTGAGAAAACTTGGTCTGTAATTGCATTTGTTACTCTGTTGCCTTGTATATTTATCAGAACTCTCAAAATTGTTTCCAAACTCAGCCAGCTTTGCTCTTTGGTTCATTTTGTTATCATCTTTGTAGTGATAACTTACTGTCTCACACAAATGCATCAATGGTCCTGGGCAAAATTCAGACTGTCCCTTGAATTTGAGGACTTCTTGGTCTCTGTAGGGGTGATCATCTTCAGTTACACTTCACAAATATTTCTTCCCACACTTGAAGGTAATATGAAAAACCCAGGGGAATTTAGGTGTATGCTAAATTGGACCCATTTTTTTGCCTGTATCTTGAAAACAGCCTTTGCACTTACTGCTTTCTTGACCTGGGGTGAAAAGACAAAGGAAGTTATTACTGACAACCTGCCATCATTTCTTGAAACCTTAGTGAATTTATGTCTCTTAACCAAGGCTCTTCTTTCTTACCCTTTGCCCTTTTTTGCAGCCACAGAAATTGTGTATTCTTGTGTTTCTAAAGACAACCATTCCAATTACAGATCTCCACTACTTGCTCTGACTGTAAGAGGCTCATTTCTCTTGTTAACTCTGTTGATGGCCATGTTCACACCACATTTTGCCCTGTTGATGGGTTTGTCAGGCAGTGTAACAGGGGCTGCTATGACTTTTCTTCTTCCTTCTCTCTTCCATTTAAAACTTAAATGGGAAAAACTGTCCTTCTTAGAGAAATGTGCAGATATCTCTGTTTTTATTTTGGGCTTCCTTTGTAGCCTTGCAGGCATAGTTTGCTCAATAAAAGGGCTACTTGAAATATTTGGAGGAGTGTAAAGATTTCCTGAAAGACAAATAAGGAGTAAATCTTATAAATGTTCTTACCTTGTTAGTCAATATATATGAGATTTTGTCACTAGGTAGAATTAAGCATCTGCTTAAATGTTTGCAGATTCAAGTCTTTAACTGGAAAATTGTATATCTCTAAGCAAACTGGAAAATAACATTCATAGCCAAAAAATACAAAATTAAGCCTCTTTAAAACATCTAAAAGAAAGGTGGTGGAGACGGTTTAACATGAAAATAATTGTAAGTAATCCTACATGGTTTTAGTCATACCTGGCATACACATCCTGAAATTACTATGACAAGTACTTTCACAAATTTAACCAGAATTCTTCATAGGGTTAGATACTGTTCAGTCTCAAAGCTATCAAAACTAGCTTACAGGATGTGAGTGAGAGCAATCACAGAATGACAGAATTCTATTGTTAGATCTATTATTGAAAATGGATGAAATATTATTTCACCTCATTGGCAGACTGCAATTCAACATGTGAACAGAACAAATCAGTGAATTTTGGTTTTTATGTAAGACAAATTCTACTACTTGTTTTTTAAATGAATAGGCAAAAAGAGAACTCTGTTTAGAACAGCTTTGAAAGCCTGCTTTTATCATGACTTCAAATGGGAATATAGTCAGAGTAAAAGGGGCATTCTAACAGTTCAAAGTCATGGAAAAGAGATTTTTTTTTTCTGAAATAGGCTATAGCCAATGACTGCAGCTTTTCTGCAAGTCTGACTCCTAAGATTCATGTCTCTGCAATGCAACTACTCTATTGGTTGGATTACTGGAAGTCTTGCTGGTAGCATGAAAAAGTTATGCAATTCACTTTCCCCCTTAGGCAGGAAATTTCTTTGATCTGTTAAAAGCTCAATGGAGTAAATCAAGTTCAATAAATAGACACTCAGTTAACTTCCTGTACAATTTGGTATATCTTTAGCTTTAAAAGATATTGGCTTAATAAAAACATCAGCACTGCAATGTATTTCACATTAGTGTTAAAACATTATGACAAGAAGCAATCTAATCAGAGTGCTCTAATGAATACATATTATCTTATCATACTAAATCTCTGCTATAATACATAATTAAAGTAATTATTTCAAAGAAGAAAGTGTGCATTTTTGTCATCAACAATTTCAGACAACCTTGTACTGCGTCATATGGAAAAGTCTTTGAACGTCAGAGTAAGGCTGGGTAACAAAGAGCCCAGCAGTGTCTGCTTAACTGACCTATTTTTGCCATGTAGTTTCTCAGCATTAATGCTTCTCTCCTGCATGAGCAACAGTTGCCTCTCAAGGCTGATTTGCTGAATGATAAAAAACAAGAGAGGAGTTCTGGAAAGCCTTGTATGCCACCCTGTTCCTTCCGTGTCTGCTAGTGCACGCATGTCATAGGTAATAGTGAGGAAAAGTTTATTAAAACAGATTAATTGCATTATTACAACATCTTCAAGAAAACTGGAAATAACTAGAATTCCAGAATTTTATTATTTCTTCCTGCAATGGGTCAAATTCTGCACTCAAATCCACAACAATTTGAATTATATTAAAATTTGTGCTAAAACAAATAGGGGACTTTTTATCTTTATGTAAAATGCCAAAAATACATTGCCCTTTGAAAGAGTTGAAAGCTTATTATTACTGCGATTAAATAGTCAGAAAAATATTATTACTTGGATGATATTAATCAAAGGATTTCATTACTTTTTGTGTGGAGAAGTTTCATAGATAAATAAACATGTAGGAAGAGTATTTGTTCTGTTTATCCTGTATAAATCTCTGAGGACAGAGGAGGTTGTCCAAAGAGTTTTGTAAAAATTCTTTCTGTTACTTTGCTTAGGAACTCTCAAAAAAAAAAAAAAAAAATTCTTTTCTCAACTCCTGCTTTTATTTAATGTGTTTTGTCTCTAACTCTTCAGAAAATCTTGGGATTGCTTCAGTGCATTTGCTGATGTGGAAAGCTTGAAAACCAAGATAAGCAATTTATTGTGTGGCAGTTTTAGGAATTCCCTAGCTCATCACTGTGATTCAAAATTGGCTTTAGTTGTACTTTCTTTTCTTAGCCTTTTCAAGAAGTCAATGCCCAGTCCTTTCAAGGCAAGGATGGTCACTCCCCACTTAATCATGCTCCCTCTTATGTAAGATCCTGCTTTATAAAATAAGTCCTATTATTGTCCATATTTAATAATTTATGTAATTTCTGTTAACATCAGGGAAACAGCAAAGGGTATGATTAACAAGTCAGTACAACTGTAAATGCACAAAAGTGAAAGTCATCCAAGTGCAAGGCCTCAAGAAGTCACTTACAAAAGGCACTAGATTAAGAGGAAAAGCATTTTTGTGGTCAGCACTCTGCAATTTTGAAGTGTGCCATTGTTGTGGGACACAGAAGATATATGAGTTTGAGACATCTTGATGAGAAACTGTCTTTTGGGTTCAAGATTAGGTGAACCTCCCAACCTGAAAGGCAGAGGTGCATCTATGCACCCTACAGACTAAGCCTGAATGTCGTGCTCAGCACATGATAAAGACAAATATTCATGATGTAAGACTAACTCACTGGATTTCATTTCCTAAAACACAGTATTGCATATTTTTAGATATAACCTTGTTTCTGAACATTTTCCAGTGGCAAAATTCT
Organism: Agelaius tricolor; assembly: GCF_023055355.1. Lineage (NCBI taxonomy): Eukaryota > Metazoa > Chordata > Aves > Passeriformes > Icteridae > Agelaius > Agelaius tricolor. The sequence continues at coordinate 61,794,477 of NW_027269261.1, forward strand.
ATTAATAGGATATATAAAACCTTTGCAACTTTCTATATTAGACATTAAAATATGATCTATAGAATATGTTTAGAGAATCTGGAAAGGTGATGTTGCCATAAATTATGAACCAATAGGATCTCCATTCATCTAAGTAATAACTAAGAATTTTTGTCACTGAATTTATGCTACCTATCATTGGAATCACTGAAGCTAGGAAAGTAAAAGACTGACTAAATATTAATGTATTCTTTTGGCCACTCCTGGATTATTAATTGTAATATGATAGTGCTTTATCAAAATTAATTCTAAAAGCAAAAAACTGACAGTTGTGAACATGAGGAAAATGCTACAGAAAAAAATTGTGTGCTGAAATAAAGCATTTTCAAACACTCTCACTGCATTTCTTCTGCCAGTAGAAGTACGAGTAAAGGAACCTGCTTACATTCAGCAACAATAACACAGGCATTGCCCAAAATGCTTCTCCCATTTTGTAGGGAACACCAATCACTCAGTTCCTACTTCTGACAGTAGTAATGCAGATTTAAGTCAATCAGATTACCCTAAAATTAAAATACAGGCGCAGCTAAGTTATCTTAGCAACTTAAAGTGTTTATTTATGAAGGATTTTCAAAGCTGAAATCTGAAATTAGACTGAAAACCTTGCTCTACTGACTCAGTGGGAGAAAAATAATTTATTTAAGTGGAACAATGTTCTAACCCCTGTAGTCCATTAACAATACTTAATTTACTTTTACACCAAAGTTTGGTCATCACTTTACTTCCTTACTGTAGTTTCTTTTCCACATTATTCCATCTCTTCTCTTTTTCCAGCGGTGAGATAAATATTTTTCCTGCCTATGGTACTAAAATGTTACAGAGATGTCAGAAGAGCTGCTGAAAAAATTCTTGAGGCTAACACTATTTCATTAACTCTTCACCCTTGATTGCTCACTTTTTTTTTTTTGTGAATTCTGTATTTCATGTACAAAATGCATGTCACAGTAACTGGTTACTCTGAAAAAGTGATTGTATAAAAATTGAACAAATAAGATGTCCTGCAAATGCTTCATTAAGTCAAGTTACAATTTTCAGTACTTCTTTTCAGAACTACCATATTTTAAAAACTGATAGCTGATTTCTAGAAATCATTTACCCACTCCTTTTTCATTATTAATAATTATCTGGATGATATATTGGTCTTAGAAAATATTCATCTTCTAAAATGAAGTAGAAAAAGAAATAGATCTCAAAAATATTTTTATAGTATTCTGAGATTTAGTTATCTCAAGGGTTCATATGGAAATGTTGGAAAATTTATTGTGCTGTTTAGCAACGCAGTGTTAAACACTCATTGCTGACAATGAGTGTAAAAATACACAGTCTAAAATCCACCTAAATATTTTTGTTCTCAGCATAAGTATTTGTTAAGCTGCTGGCACACTGAAGTTAACAGTTCTTCATTCCTCCTCAGTATCATTACCTTTATGTGGTCACCCCTCAGATGTCTAATACATTTCTCTTCACACTGCTTCTTAGAAGGGAGTTCTAAGATCTTCATTTTACAGTTTTGAAGTGAATTCTCAGAGCCGAGATGAACCCAAGAGGGAATCCCAAGGAATCTCTAAGTTAACACATGTTATTATACCATGCCTTCATGGGGATCCTGACAGTCAACATTGCTTTTTTTTTTTTTTTTTTTTCTTTCTCTCTTGCTCATCCTTCATTTTGTCCCTTTGTTGGTTTGTGCCGGTACAACATGAAGGTATATAGCACAGCAAGCAGCCCATTATGCAGCATAAATATTTAACTGAAAGCTGCCTTTCTCAGATTTTTTTTTAAGATAGAAATAAAAAATTATATAGCTAAATAATTATATATAGAGGGATGTAGCACATGGGAGAGGAATTAAAGGCAGAGTAAATGCAACACAAAAAGCAAAAGGGGAGATAACAAGAAAATGTGGTGAGCAACTGGAGAAGGAAAACTGAAAACTGGCAAAAGTTTGAAAAGAAGTAAAAAGGAAAAGAAACAACAGAAATTAAAAACTCGGAAGGAGAGAAGGGGAAGGCAAAGTGGGAGAATTCATTTAATGTATGATTTAATATAGTCTATAAACATTTTCTACAGTTTTGCACAAGCAGGGATTCAAACTATTCCAGTTAATATAAGTCAATATATTCTGTGTGTGAACAGTTTTCCTTTCTTTCACTTCCCCAAACCCCTTATGAATTCAAAACATTTAAAATAAAATCATTCTCATTTGTGTCGAATTACCTCTATGTTTAATGTTTTCTGTTACCTAAAGGAATTTGAAAACATGTTAAATAAATAGTAGTATAAACAAATTATTTTTCTCTGTGTGTCCTTATTCCTCTTCTTGACCTCTTCTACAGCAATGATTCAGAGGTATGCACCACTTCTAGGCAGCTATTGCCTTGCAGCCCCAAAACCAGTGCAAGAATAAGTCTTAAAATGGGTAAAAAATATTTCACAATGACCACCACAGAGACTCTTTTGCACTTGGGCCGGAAACACAGCTAATATCCCCACAGAAATCCCTGTCTGGAAATGGTTTAGATTGATTTATGTGTCTGGTAGCAAACTCCAGCGAGGTGGGAGTTGGGAAAGCTGGCACTGAGATGTCATTGTACCCTACCCCTGTTGCTCCTCAGGTGACTCAACATGGAAAATGGCAAACTGCACCAGCATATAAAATAAAGTATCCTTGTGAGCTCCTTCACATTCACAATGGGACCTATTTAGACAGTTGCCCAAAATCAGCAATGTGTGGGAGCAAGTTCCAGCTCCCTCCAGAGAGTATGTAATAGGTCAGCAGGAGATCAGGCTGCCCTTGGATGCAGCATGACTACTGATCCAAATTCTGCACGGATGCTTCAAAGCAAGGTTTTTGCCCCTGCATTAAAAGGAGTTTTACTGTATGCTTTCTATGCTAAGATGAGGTGTTAATGATGGCACAAAGAATTGTAAGAAACCAAGGATTTATTAAATTAAATTAAAAGTAACAAATTAAAAATAACAAATTAAACTGAAAGATATAAAGTTAATCTTCGCTGAGTGCAAAATTGAATGTATTTTAAATCATAACTAAAATTTAAGGATTTCATCAAGGTTATCCTTTACCCTGAGCTTTTGACTTCAGTGATAGATACAAAAGGAATTATGTTCAATAATTAATGTTCTTGTGTCATAGGCTACCATCTACAATGCTATTTACTCTTCCTATAAAGGTTTTTGGCAGCCATAAAAACGTTATTACTTAGGATAGAAAACAAAGCGAAAACAAAGCAAAAACAAAACAAAAAATACAAGAAAAGTAATAATTAGTAATGAATGCTGCGTGTAGCCTTAGGCCAGGAGCCCAGAGAACAAGGGATGTAGAGCTAAGTCAACAGGTGACCATGTTGTTAGCACTTTAGCAATGATAATAATTTGCAATAATAATGTAATGAACAAAGATGGGGTGAAGGCAGAAGGATTAAAGGAGAGCACGCAGCATACATAAGCCATGCTACATCTAGCAAATTCCCAGTGCAGCTGCTTCAGGGATATTAAGCCTCCTGCAGACAGCTGCATCCCCCTGTTGCCATCTGTGGCTTGCATCCCTGGTGCTACTACTGCTGACAACTTGCACAGTTGCAAAGACCTAACCCTCCATCAGCAGAAAATATCCGCTCCCACACCTTCTTGCAGGGAGCGTGGCTGCCACCTGATCCATAGGATACAAGGGCTTTCCTGAGATTTAATCAGCTGTTAATTAATCCTAGGGCTGATGGCTAGAGAGAGGAATGCCTTGCCAGCTGAGACGTCAGATGGGAGCATAGGGTAGGCATTAAGTTATCAGTTTTATTAGACAACAGTAATCTCATTGGTACAGACTTGCTAATCACGCTTCAGGAGAAAGTTTTATTACAAATGGTCTGAGAGGAATCTGAAATGGGTCACATTTTAAACATGGGCCAATGTAAAACAATCCAAATCAAAGTGGATCAATTGACTTCCGAATGACTTCGAAGGCACATAGTGAAACAGATCAGAAACAGATGATTTTTAAACACTTTTCCCCTTTTTTCAGTCTCTCCCTCAGTCTGTTAGGACTCACAGTCTAAGACTTATTGTGCCATTGTTACCCCTTGCTACCCAAAAAAAGGCTTTCCCATCTCAGTTAAGGCCCAGTGTGCTGTCTGCTCCCTGTTCTTCTTGAATAGATTCTCATTCTCCACTTGTGTGCCTCTCTAATTTGCTCATCACAAGCAACTCACCTCTGTGTGTTGTCAACACCTTTTAGGAAACAAACCACTTCCCTAAACCTCCATGGGCTGCTCTTGGCCTGGTATAGCAGCCAAGGCAAGGGAAACATAAGCAGACAGCCTTCTCTCCTAAATCAGTAGTTCTGGTTCAATGTGCTGCTTTTACATGGTAATCCACAAACAGGTGTCTAAGCTCATGGGCTGCCTAACACGGATGGGTCATTTGAATTTAAAAAAAAGGAAAAAAAAAAGGGATCCTCCCATAGTCCTTCTAATTGTATCAGCCACGCAGCCTGCTGTTATTAGCCCAACCACAGTACTGGAAGCCATGCAAAACAAGGTACTACCAAATAAAATATATATGCCTTACTTACTGTGAGTAAACCAAATCTGAGCTTGATAGTTTACATGTCACAGTGACTCCATGCATGAAACATGTGAGACCATCAGGCCCTAAAATACCAATTCAAATCAGTTAAGCATTGTGCTCTGAAAATCTGTTACCCAACCAAGCAAAATTTGATAAATCAACATCATGGAAGTCTTATTTTTAAACTTGCCATAATGCAGCCATACAGAGTGCCTCCAGGCCAGAGTGCATTGTATCAATTGGGTCTGGAGTACAGCACAGCTGTTTTCAGAGCCCTGGAGCAGCACCAAATAGGGCAAGAGAATACAAATTGCTGGAGTTTTGAGAGTTGTTAAGCCCACAGATCTCAACGTGTGAAGTGCTGGATCAGAAGTCCTAAAGAAGTCTTATACTCCTAGGATGGACAATATGAGTAGCTCTGAAGGACACTTAAATAAATGTCTAATGCAAAGCATTATCCCTGGATGTTCTCCATCCAGGCTTAACTTCCAATCCAACACCTCAATTGTGCCTCAAGGCTACAGTGTAAGACTTACTTGCAGGCCTAACCTGTTTACAGTCCCTGGGAATAAAAAGATGACCTTGATTTTAAATGACTCTTCTATTTTAACTCCAGAAGCTGGAAATGTGTTTGTTTGACAAGACTTGCAGCTGAAGCAAATGCAGCACCTTACTTGCTGTTCAGCTTTTCCTTCTATGCAGCATTTTAGCCTAAGGCCTGATTAGGATTCTTTTAGGGTGATTGGATATGGTAAGCTCCTGGAATAGCACTAAGACAGTATAATTGGAAGAGGTCTTAGAAGAGATACAGCTTCTTAATGACATATGGTCAAAAGGTTACTTTGAAAACAAGAGGTCTTTCTGACTTCAGTTTTCAGGTCTGCAATTTCTTCTGGACTCAACCTGTGGTTCTGAGACTTTCTTCTAAAGGATGAATAAAGGAAGCAAAGCTCTTGAGTACTTACTTTATGTGACCGAATAGTGTATTGGAGCACTGAAAATAGCATTTTAATGCCTGGGACCACTGTATTTTACAGCTTAATGTTATTAAAACTACTGATAAAAGATTTCTTTACATCAGTCATTAATTTCTGATACACAATGTATCATATATATGAACCACAGTTTCATTTACCATTGAACTGAAATAATCCTAGATTATTTCAGATAGATAGATAGATAAAGCACAGAATAAAATTTGATAAGACAAAAAAGGGTTAAGAAAAATAATTTTATACATTTCTGAAGACAGATAACATTGATATTGCAGGGAGAGGCAGTTGTAAATGAGAATTATTAATATTGATCACATTTAAAGGTATGATTCAATCACAATATGGTCAGAATCTTGCTTTTATGCAAAAATGGATATGTACAGCATCACCTATTTAGAAATAATAGACCAAAGTTATATTTATTTCTCTGAAGATTTCTCCCCCAGATTAAATAGCAGAAGCAGAGAGCTCTGGAGGGAGATAGGTACAACAAATCCATAAACAGAGGTCTTTGATAAAATATGGAATTTCCCTGACTACAGTATAAATCATAATCTTTGAAAACCTTAGCTTTATGGAAAAATACTATTCTACTTCATTTCATATAGGGAGCCTACAATATATTCTCCTTTAAAGTTTTTGACAATAATAGTTGAAAGAATCATCCAGGGCTGTTTTATGATGCAGGCTACTACATGAAAGGCAAAACAGAGAGCAATCTGCTGTTTTAATTACATGCTCAAAGCAAATGCAATATCTGCAGCTTTAATAAACATTGACCCTTTAACTGAATGTGCCCTACAAACACATTAATGCCCATCTGGGAAATAATCCAATGAAATAATCCAATCATACAAACAGAGGACGACTGTTAAATTGGCAAGTGAGGGCTCATACTCTTTGGTCAGTAGTAGGATGTTCTCAATTATCTTGTTGCTAGAGCTAATAGAATTCCATAGAATTCTTCATCTTTATGAGCAAATTGAAAATCCAACAAATAGAGAGGAAATTTTTCTCAGTAAACACCAATGTTTACTGCCACCAATTATGCCTAAACTACAATGAAAGATTCAAAACTTTCCAATTTTGATGTTACAATGGCTAACAAAGCCATAGAACTGGCTAGTATCCTACAGATAAGTAAAATGTCTCTTAACCAGTGAGGTCCAGCCAACTGATATTGATTATTATATTAATTTAGAACCACTGCATCCTGATAGTTATCAAGACATTTCAAAGTGCAGAGAAGGAAGCACATTGCTGGTAAAATACCTCTGCTGGCAGAAAAACAAAAAGAGAGGAACAGGTGAGTGAGAGATTGGCCTGAGATTGGCCCAAGACTGTAGAAAGAAAGCTTGTCTTTCTGCTTCCTGCCCAAATATTCTATTCATTCTGCCTAAAATGTCATGATTTAAAATTGCATGTTTAGGTCCCTCCCTAATTATCTATGCAACTGGGGTTTCTTAGAAATTGATTGTCTCTGAACAAAAATAGTGAGATCAGACTTCAGCTATTTGATTGATAGGAATCTGGCTTTGCTAGCAAAGTTTCCATTCATGGTAGGCTTTTTGTTTGTTTGAATGTTGATTCTAGGAACAAAGAAAGCATTTAGTTAATTCCTCTAAGGTCTTCAGCAACCAGCAAAAGATAACAGCTTATATTCATTTTAACCTTTAAAAGCAAGGGTTTTCATGAAACTCAAGCACTCATCAGCAAAGTGCAAAGTGTAAAAAAGCATTTTATTCCTACTACCTTCATCAGAAACTGCGGAAAGTGGCCACACTGAAGCTATGAGACCCTCTTTCCAATTAAAAAGACTAATTTGGCAAGAGAGTTGCACAGATAAATCAATTTTCTGTTGGAATTCATAGCTGTGTAATATTTACAGTTACTAAGTGTTAAAGAAAACCTAATTTTGCTGTGTATTGAAACACAAAGCAACTACAGAAAAAAATTTAAAATTTAAAATTTTTAAACATTTGAAAACTTTAAAAATTTTCACTTCTTTTTATTTTACCCCCTCACTCAAATGATTCCTTTAGGATATTTTGGAATATTTTATTTTTGCTCTATCCTGATTACACAGAATTTCACACACAAGTTCCTCAGAGGCATACTGTTTTGTGCAATTATGACAAATAAGTAATTAATTACAGACCAACACTTAATTTTTTTTTTCATTTCCTCAAGCTCTGATGAAGTGGTTTGCATTCTTGGGAGACCAAATATTAGCAGTAGCCATGCCACTCCCTTCATACATAAAACCTAGCCACATTTAATCCTAAGACAAACAGAAGGTAGATTCTGACTGACAGTCTGCACACATAAACAGGCACTAGACTTCAGAAATTAACCTTGATAGCCCTTATAATTTTGTAAGAGACATTCCCATGCAAATGAGGGACTGTAACTACAGCTCATAGTGTGAGATCAAAAGTCCATCCAGAAGTGTAACACCTCTTTGTCAGTGACCAGATACAGATATATTGGTAATGGTGTAAAAACAAAGCTAGAATATGCCAACACTTATCCACAATACTTTTTCAATCTCTAGTGGTTAGTGGTTCAGCAAATTCCTGAAGGAGAGAGATTATCGTTATTTGAGTATTATCTGGTGAATTTTTCTTCTGTTAATTAGCTTTCTGAACAGCTGTACAATTTTAATATCAAAATACCCTGTGGGGAAGAGTTCCACAGTATAACTAATTTTGTTAATTTTCAACCTACGTCTCAAAAATATCATTGGAACTCTCGCTCGCTTTTGTAGCAGGAAAAAAAATATTATTGACTGTCTTGTCCAGGCCATGATGACTGTACAAAATTAAGTTGTCTCTCCTGGGCTGAACATTCCTAAACAATTTTGTTGCTCCTCTTATGGAAGCTGTTTAATCTCTGATCACTGCTATTGTCCTTCCTTGAATCTTTTTCTAGCTCTGCCCTGTCCCTTCTGGGCATGAGACATAGGAGGGAAGACCAGAAACCTAATATGGTATTTTGAAAGTGTACATAACCTGACATGCTGTTTTGTTCTCTATTTGTGTAGTAATCATTTCCTGCTCTTTTATTGGTAGCATTGCTCCTGCTGTGGTGGCCTAAGGACATATCAAAGCAAGCAACTTGAAAATGGAGGTAATATGTTTATCAAAACAAATGAAAAGAAAAAAAACAGATACTTTTGACATGTGTTTCACAAAAGGAATCATATGATGAAGAACAGGTGTAATACCTAAAAATTGCTTTATTTTATACTTGCTCCTTTGACTTTTACTGAACATAAAACAGACATTTTCACCAAATTATGTGTTACGCATCCAAGACCTTTTTTTGTTGAGCTGCAGCAGAAAGAGTTTACAACCCTGCATATAAGTTAGGATTATTTTTTCCACATTGCGCGTTACTTCCCAGAAATCAAAACCCTAGAATGATAGAATCATAAAATATGCTGAGTTGAAAGGGACCTCTCAGGATCATTGAATCCAACTCCTGGCCCTGCACAGGACACTCCAGGAGTCACACCATGTTTCTGAGGGCATTGTCCAAAAGCTTCCTGAATCCTGTCAAGGTCTTTTCATCTTTGAGGGATTCTATGGCTCCTCACATTTTAGTGTCCTCAGCAAACTTAGTACTCCTTTGAGAATAACCGCTCTGCAGGCTCAGAATTCCTAACTGAAATTATTGCAAAAAGTTATTGTCACAGTCACCATCTTCTATATCTTTCATACAGAGGTAGTTTTCAGGAAGATAGCAGTTCAGCTATATTTCATCCTCAATTTCCTTTAAATCTCCTGGGTAAATACCATATGCTCCTGGCAGTTTGCTCCCCGGGGAAAGCGTAGTGCTGACTCGCCAGCTGGGGTTAAACCACCACAATTTGTTTTACTACCTCCTCCTCAGACGGTTCAGTTTAAAAGAGATCTTCCGACTTGTCCTAGTAAACATGACTTTTGGAGTGTGAATTTCTTGGATCTTCCGTGCCCCGAGAAAATGCGCAAGAATCCCTTTGGATTTTGTGCTGTAACTCCTCCTCTCACTGATATATCAATTGACCTGAATGACTCGTGGGAAGGATCCCCACGCTGCAGGGCTTTGAGGAAGAGTTTGCTTTTCGTTTTATGCATTCAGCAAATAGTCCCTAAAACATTAATTGCTGGCCTGTGATTTGTGTCACTATGTTTAATTTGCCAATTTTCTGGTTTTCTTCCCTTTTGCTTGCTTGGATATCCTTGAGTTTTTTGAAGGATATTTGCTTACTTCTTTCAGCACTTCTTTTACTCATTTTCTGTCCAAATCAAGACTGTAAAATGACACACATAGGTGGGGAAAACAGAGAACTTCCTTTTCTATTTAATTCTTTTTTAAAAGTATTTAAGCTCCCCCCCAACACATTACTATTTCTTTTATTGTGTTTCTTTATTACTTTTTAAAGACAGTTTTATTAGTTGTTTTCCTTTTTCAACATGTCATATATTCACAGTAATTTAGTTTATTTTTCTGTTCATTCTTTCCTGTGGTCTGAAAATTTCCTGCTCTTAATTTGGTATAAATTGCTGTGCTTCTTTACTCTTTGACTTTTTTATTTTCTATTGGCTGGAATCTACAGAGCACATTTTTAGGTTCAACTATGTCACATGCTAATTGCAAATGCTTAAAGTCAGATAATTGTGATTAGCATGAAACCATTAATGCATCAGAAACAGAATGTGTCATGTAAGCAAGAATTTTTCTGAACTGCTGCACACAAAGTATATCCTGTGATCTACACACTTAAATGAAAATCAATAGATAGCTATGAAGTGAATATACCTCAGGGAGACTCAAGTTCTACTGAGAGTATTCTCCGGGGGGAGTGCAAACATTTCAGACACAAACAAAAGATTGAGAGTTGAAAAGAAACAAAATTCTGAAAGTTCTCTTTAGTAGGCTTATTCTGTCCTGTATCCTTAGCACCCTACAGATAAGCATCAGGTAAATTTAATGTTTTCCTTCAGTGGGCTCAGCCACAGAGAAGAATCACTGTCCTAAGAGAACATGTATGAAATGCCCAGCCTAAGATGACTCACGAACTAACGAGCGCTCTAGATCTTGTCTTTATCAGAGACACAGAAAAAAAATTTTCAAAGGATGGAGTGTCTGAGATGACTGATATAATGAATTACCTAATCAATTTTCTGCTCAAGGACTAGGCAATTTCCTGTCTAGACAATAGTGTAGAAGTGCTTGATACTAATTTTCAGCAAGCAAAGGAATAGCTGTCTGTGGCTATTTTCTGTTCACACAAGGCCTGCAGAAAACACTGCAAGTTTTTAATAGTACTGAGCTGACTAAAAGGCAGGATCCACAATAAAACATAACATCCTGCTCTCCTCAGTGTTTCTGTTGAGAGCAGATAGTGTTTCTTTCTGACTTACCAGTTGAAAAAAATTGTGATACTAAAGCCAACCTTGCCTCAGGTCCTCTCTTACAGTCTCAAGGCTGCATGACTGAACTGTGATACTCTCCTATCTGTTATACCAAATTAATAGAACTATTTGTGAAACAAAATGCTTTTTGAAAGTAAAGGTATCACAGTTTGACTGATAGGTTGCTTCCTTGGCTCAAACATTTTTGTCTCTATTATTAAGCTACAATTCAAAGGACAAATTAAAACAATTATTTTTGTTTCTGAGCTGGATTTATCTCATTAAATGTACTATTACTTTGCAAACAATTTAATTTCTTTGATTATTTGTCACACACTTGTTGCCACAATATATGTTCTCCTGGATACTTGCTATATCTCTGTTACAGGAGAATCACCTCTTTAAATTATTGTTAGTTCATTGAAACAATTAATTCTTGAATTGCAGCACTTCCATGTGTTTTTTCTCCATTTCATATATTTGGCTAATGGCATAACAGAAAAAAAAAGGCTTTAAAATTACAAAGGTGACTTAGGACCACTGTGATCTTGCTGAAGGATATGCATATTTGTCATGGTTTCACCATATTTTATTCTGACATCAGGAGCTGATTTCCAATACAATACAGTAAGAAAATTTTCAGAGGAAAAGCCAAAAGATAAATATTTGCCATCAATTCAAGGCTGAAGGACTGAATGGTAGAAAAGTGCTGAAATTTCTTTTAAATGTTGAGAGTACTCAATAAATAGAAAGAGATGCTAAATGCTTTTCAAATTAATCACAAAATCACACTACAAAGTAGGTTGGGGTTTTTTTGAGGGTGAGGAGGAATGGGTATTGGGTTGGTTTTTTGGGGAATTTTTAAAATAAAAACACAAGGACGTGAACAACCTAGGTTGGAAAGGGCATGTGGGGATCATTTTGTCCAATCTCCTGCTCAAGCAGATCCAACTCAGAAGTCAGGTCCAAAGTGGATTTGCCTTTGTCTTCTCTGCATCCTGAGGCTGAGGACTCAGATCTTCACTGCATCTGCCCTTCTGGCCTCTCAGCTCAGTCACCTGAAGGCAGAATCTGGGACAGTGAAACACTGAGCTGAGCTGGGGATCATTACTGGAGGGAGAAGGATCAGACAGGATGGCAGATCCCAAACAATCTGGGTACCACAATCTTTGTCTCAGGAGCCAAGGAGACCTGCTCCAGAGCTGCCTCAGAGCTGTGATGGACATCTTCCCTACAACCTAAAAGGCGGTAACAACGTTGTTTCACTGTTTTAGGGATCTTTTTTTTAGCATATTACTTAGCACAGTGTTGGATATCCTTTGAAAAGTGAACTTCACATGAGATAAAGCAATAGGTTTATAATTTCTGAGCTGCATTTCCATAGGTTTCCTTTTGGTGATTCAGTAGGTTGTACATTTCAGCTTGTATTTCCTTGCCTTTGCAATAGTTTAATTTCACAGTTACAAAAAAGGAACTTTCACATCATTTTAGGACCAGGAAAAGATAAGAAATTAGAAAGAAAAGGTCACTCAGTAACAAAGGTTTTGTAATCCTATCCTGAAATTATGGTTATTGCTACGAACTTAAAAATCTGAAAGAGTTTTGCAGCAGAAAATGTGGAGTTTTGAATTATATTTGAGATAGTAGACTTGGAGAGAGAAACAGTTACACACTTAACAGCATTGAGTGCATTTTTGGCAATGAACAACTACAAATCTTATTCCTGACATGTTTAATCAGTCCCATTCAGAAAAAAAATACTTTAGGTTTAGAGATAACTGTGCTGGAATAAAAGAAGTGTATGGACTTCATGGTTTAAGCCTGTGTTAATGAACAGATTAAATATCCACTTCAGAGCCATTGGGAGCTATTTAGGACAAAGCTGTAAGACAGGTAGTTCTCTACTATCTCAGCACAAGCAAGGAAAGTGGATTTCTGACTGTAAAAGTATTTTCAGCAGCTCTAAATCTCAAGTTAAAAGACTATTTGAGATTTTTCAAACTTAATTACTATGTTTTGTGATGACAGAAAGAGTAACATAGGCTGTCAGCATACATCTTGAAATTAAATCTCCATGCTATGTAAAATAATACTCTTCCACTTCCACGGCACTACTGTCGACTTCCTGAAATGAGATACAAAGGAATAGCACAATTAATCATATTCTGATGTCAGAATATCATTAACTTCTTTTTCAGAAAAAGAGGTGAGTTTAAGAATCAAACTTTCAACACCACTTTCCTAGTGAAAGTTGTTTCCCAGTTATAAGCTTCCTGTTAAAGAGTCAGATCACACTGAAGGAGCACCTATACACATCTTGCTCTTGGATCACAGATGCAGGAACTGTGGTTGCTTAGTGCCAGAATGAGTGTGACTGCAAGTACCTGTGGAGCTAAAGCCCAGCTATGGTCAACTGGTAGAGCTCAGATTTCTACCCATCTTCGGGCCAAATCCATTCAGGGTGAATTAATTTCAAATATTAGAGTTTGTCTGCTTACAAGTCTCTCAAATATTATATCAAAATGCCTGCCTACTAATGCAGGGTGACACAGCCATTTAAAATCTATGCAAGAACATGCTACACACACTGAATAGTGGCAGAAGTGTTAAAAATATGGTGTTGTGTGTGCATTAGGCAAATTGATTAGCAAATCAGTGTCGGTGCTATCTTTGCATTAAGCACATCCACCTCTGTTAAGCACCTTGACTGGGCTTGGAGGCGTTTTGAGGACAGCTCCAGCATTCCAGTGGCAATGGTATATTTCACAGGTTTTGACCATAAGAAAAGGTTAAATTCTCCTTTAACTTGTGCATTATGCAGTCATTTAAATCTGATGGATTGAGCACAAACATGAATCAGAGCAGCAGTGGTGCAAGTACAACAGTTATGCTGGAGCTGGGCAGTGGGTAAGTTTACATCAGCTGAATCACCTCTAGAAGCTGCCTCCTCTTCCTCTCCAGGCATTTGGTCCCATCCCCTTGAGTTCCCAGGACTGTGCTGGTACAAGTACTTCTTCAGCCATTCATAGATTCAGCACAGATTCCAACTGAAAAAATTGGCCTTTGATGCTGGGGTGGGATTTTATTTTTTTTTTTTTTGATCCTGGTCAGTCCCCCATATGGTTCCCATGCAGAGACATGCAGACCTGAGAGTTGGCACAGGAGCTGAGGCAGCAGCATCACTGCTGCTGACATCAAATCACTGCCTGAGGGAGTGTCTTGTTCCAGCAAGAGGTGTGTCCAATAGCCAAATACCAATTACAGAGAAACCTGTCAAAACTGGAATTACATATGGCATTTCCCATAACAGCAGAGAAAATTACTGGAATCTCTCATCTCAAGCAGTAATGTGCTTGGTATCATTGGACTCCACACCCCCAGACCTACATTCCTGCAGGCTGGCATCACTGAACTTACATCCACAGGTGGAAGTCTTGTAAAACTGCCTTAGGAGAATAGGCATGCATGCACACATTACACACACACACACACACACACACTCATGTGCATGCTTTCCACAAGAGAAAAAAACTATACAAAACCTCTTTGAGGTCTCTGAAGCTCTATAAGAAAGTTGGCAAAATGTTTCAAAATAAGCCTCAGACATTTTAGCCTTCACATTCTAACTGACTGGTTGCAAATTTCTGGATTGCTAAAGGAGGAAAAGTATAGCAATTTTTGTTGCCAAAAACCATTGCAATGATCACACTTGACTGCCATTTTTCCTGACTGCATTGTGTTTTATATCCTCTGTGCATGAAACAGTAGCAGTTCATTAGGTACATTACAACAACATCTGCTTTCAGTAAGAGAGAATATGCTCTTGTATTGTGTAGGAACAGTCTATGAATGAAGCTGATATAATTAACATCCAGTTTGGAGACATTACTTACTAAACAAATAAAAACAGAAACTATATAGTAGCCACTGCATTACTGTGTACATAGATATTTTTCAGCCATCAGTATCCATTTTATTCTGGACTTTTCTAAGTTAGCACAGTTTTCCAGACACAAAGCTGTATGCAGACATGTACATTTCATCTTGATGCCAGTTTAGATGATACTAGATGATACCAGTATAGATAGCAGTAGATGATATCTCCAGAGCAGATCAGAAGCTGAAGGAAATTGGCTTCAATGTATCCCTGACAGTTTATACCAGCTGAGAGACAAGATTGCTCTCTCTATGTGAAATGAAGTTTCCAAGACACATCAGAGCACTTTTATAAAATGGCCTCAGTTTCTTCGGCAAAGAATTATCTTTATATTCCCCATCTCTCCAATCAGTGATTTTCTACTTTTTCTTTCATTTCTTCTAACAGCTAATTTTGTTGATTTTTCCTCTTCAATTTTTTGTGATATGAAGTTGAATTTCACTTGCCTTGTTAAGGTTTGTTTGGGCACTTAGATATAAAAATTTATTTAGGCCTCTGCATATAACGCACATGTACCTGGAAAGTACACACATACTCCCCATAGCCTACAGGATCACTGTGCACCCCAAATGGTTATTAAGAGCTTTCATACATTGAACGTGGAATTACTGAAACACCAAAACCCCCTGAATACATGAAACATTCACCTCTCTAATGTTCAGGATCTAATGTTCAGGTTCAGGACTTACAGTCTTAAACCTTCCACAAATGAAGCACTTACCTATGGGGGATGGACACATTTGATTCAACACTTCCAGACCTCCATCTCTCACAGTCAGGGAAATGTTCTGACCAGGTTAGAGAGGCTGGAGAGTGTCCCCTGCATTGCTGATGGAAGTGGGGCACTGTGCAAAGAA
This sequence comes from Agelaius tricolor, assembly GCF_023055355.1. Lineage (NCBI taxonomy): Eukaryota > Metazoa > Chordata > Aves > Passeriformes > Icteridae > Agelaius > Agelaius tricolor. The sequence continues at coordinate 61,810,285 of NW_027269261.1, forward strand.
ACGCTTGGTTCCTGTGGGGCTGGAGCACATTCCTCTGCAGCTGAGAGGCGAAGACATGCAGTGGCAGGAGGGGATCCAGGGCAGTTTCCTCCCTTCTGAATTAGTGGGAGGTTCTGCATTTTGAGGGAGACTCCCAGCCTGCCAGAGCTACCTTAAGGCAGGCTCTGACCTGGTGCCTGGCTCACTCTGCATGGCACAAGTCACAGATGCTCCAGAGCAGACGTACAGGGCTCCACACTATTATTTCCATCTGTAACACAAACACGGAAAGGCACACTATTTCACAGACCTTAAACACTAGGATGCAGTCTGCACAGGAATTTTTCTGAAACAAGATTTTGAGCTCTTTCTCATTTGGGTCTTATTCACTTTCCATAGTTATCTCCATCCATCATCCAGACAGCTCCATGTAACAGGAATCTGAAAGGCTTGTTTTACAGTCTAGATTCAAGATTATTCTTTGTCCATCACACGGAATTTTACTATACTTGGTACTCCTTAATTTCTAAAACAATATTTTTTTAAACTTTTTATTGACCTGTGTTGGTTACATGGGTGAGCCTTTTTTCAAATACAATTGATTACTTACCCAAGTCTTTCTGATTTCTGGATTACTGACAAAATGTTTTAAATTCTTTAAAATAGGGAAGGGCACCAAGGTAACTGAGCACACACTGAACCTTAAGCATCCTCTCAAGGCAACCTCTCTTCAGAGGGACTCTTAAGAAACATGGTTTAAGTACATGTTAACAACTGCTTTGTTCATTAGAGGATGCACTGCAATAGATCTCATCCTGCTCCAGCTGAAGCCAGTTTAAAAGGATATTGTCCAAAGCAGTGACTATTGAATTAGTCTGTTATCCTCACTGCTTTGAGACCAATCTAGAAAAAATTCTAATGTGATTAATTTGACCATAACTCTTCAGAAACTCATAAAACTTTTTCCTTACGTGTTCAAATACAAGGTATCTTATATAATGAAAAAGTTTGTACCCTCATTTTCTTGAATGTAATTTCATTTAAAAAAACCCAAAACCAAACCAACAATATACAGGGAAGTTTCTTGCCCTTAGGAGGTCTTAAAATAAATAATAGTATGAACTTATATCTTCTTTGTTGAGCAAATATATTAGAACAAACTTTGTACCATGACCTGTTTGGAGCAGAACGATTAATCCCAGTTACACTGGCTGAGATCACCAATGCAAACTACTCTGATGGTACAACACCACCTATGACTTGAATAAGTTTAAAGTCTCCTGATAAAGAAATGGGGTGTTAGACTAATTAATACCTGTGAAGTGCCCTGACTGCCTAGGATGAAATCTGTCAAAAGAGTACATGTTTTTTTCCTTGTTATTTTGAACAATGAAAAGCAAAGAAATTTACAGAATTACAAATAAGTGCTTGTTAATCAAGAGCTTAAATTAATGAAAAATAACAGGAAATTTCTGCACTATGTCTGTAAGTATCTGCAGAAGAAACAAATGTTTAGGATTTCATGCACAGTTATTGATCTCTACCAGAACTGTCATGGGATCCTCAGTTCAACTCTCAGCTTTCCTCAGCTACAGCCTATTTTTGATAGCAGGTGCAAGAGGTTCTAAGTCTGGTCTGTTAAAATTAAAGAGACTGATATTCATACATTAATGTGCTCCTTTCACTACTGGGAACATATATCTGTTTAATGTATAGAACATAGAGTAATTCAATATTTGTTTAATGGCCATGTCCAAAGATCTCTTTGCTAGTCAGTTCAATGCATTCTCTTCTAATTTATAAAAAAATTGGGTCTTCTCTGCAGAACTTGTATTCCCATGCTCATTTTCCCTTTCCCCACATGCTTTCAAGATTGAGACATTAGGCTTCACCTGAGAGTGACAATTGTGCACATACAGTTACTGAAGGCTAATGGACCATTACATCCTATTGTGTAATTTTCACACCATTCTTCGAATTCTTCAGGATGAAGATGAGGATGGCTGTATAGCAGACTGCCTGTAAACCTGCAGTCAAAATGGACCATCTGTGCACCTGGATCTGGAGACAAATGCTTTTATTTTCTTTTTGTAAATTCTTCTAAACTATGTTGGAGACCTAGCACTAAATCTTCAGCACTGGCTCTCTGTGATCTGCACCATATGTTTTTTGGCAACCTCTCCCTGACATCACATATCACTGATGAGATCTCTCATGTATTTCTTTACAATGATGTGTATGAGATGCACTACAGACTTTACCCCAAGAGAAAGCAAACCTTGCTTTTTTCCCCCACTATTATGCCTGGTTTTTCAAAAATGGGGCAGGTTATTATACTGAGTTTAAACTCTGAGAGATTTTGTTTCTGGAATTTTGGCAGCAAACAGTTGGCCAGTGCAATCTACAAGACAATACGCAATTTTCCTGCTTTGGACACAATCTACCTCCTAACTGCAGCAGTCTGAGGAAGATCCAAATAGAGGTACCTGACATTCACTGTAGAGGGAGAAAAGGTCTACAACTGCTACAACTCAAAATACCACAGCTACCTTTTTATCTCATTTTACCTCAGTTAAGAAGAGGGGAGAATCTGGCAAATAAATGTGCAATGACCTGCAAGTATTTACTGCCTGTACAAAAAATTTCCCACAGGGAAAGTTCAGGCTTTCAAGAAGAAATCCTGCAGGAAATAGCTCCTTATCCAGCCACAAACACCACTCACAAAATGCAGCTCTGTTGCTAAAGGGATCCAACATTACAGAGAAATTTATCTGTTACAGAGATTTTCTTACCTCTTACTGTTTTCTGCAGATCTCTGCAGTTTTTAGTGTATCTGTGGGTTAAAGGAATCTTGGGCACTTGCTGTATCAACAGCCCAACTCTCAGGCTTCATCTCTCTTATCTAAAACCCATTTTCTAACTGTAAACTTGCTATTTATATATATATTGATTCTATATAGGAAAAAAAAAATGGCCAGTGCAGTTTCAAATGGCACGAGTGCTCCTTTCTTTGATAGATTATCAACAGAATAATAGATTGCAATGTAGGATTTTTTTCCCCACAGGTTAATTTCACTCAGTTGTGTTCAATATTATTAGAATTGTTACCACTGCACCTGATGTATGGCCTGTGATATCTCACTAACAGAGTGCCTATCATGTGTGTAGGTGTGCATGAAGACTGGCTATTTTATCTACTGTTTCACATAAGCTTAAAAAAATACACGTGAAGCATTGCTTCCCCTGCAGCTGCACAGACCACAGACCACTCTTATTTAGTCCTGAAATATTTAGAAAGGCGAAGCCAATAGAAACTTTAACCTTCTGAATTTAAGACTCTTGATTTAAGGCCCTTTGCTTATTAACTTGGTTTGAAACACACAGGATTGTGCTCTTAACCGTACTGCAATGCTGCTGTTGAGGTTACATGAGGGTTTGGTAAGCATAAGACTTGTCTGAAAAATCTTTCAGCAGTCTCTAGCTCTAGTAAGACAGAGTAGGTTTAGAGTGACTTTGCACCATTATATTGGAAGAAGGCTCTCTCTTGTGTGTTTTACTAAAATAATTTACAACTGAAATTAGCTTCACTGACAGAACTTCATTGCCACCTTGCTCATGCCTTCTCCTGTCAGCCCTTGTTTTTCTTCATACTACTGGAAGACATTTCTTATGTTTTTTCAACAGTTTAAGTGCTTATGAGATGAGATGTACTTCAGATTTTAAGTGGGAAATTGGTTAATTATGGATATTTTGCATTTTTGGAAAAAACACTGCTTTTTAATCTGTTTTTGTGTCCAGGTTTTAAACCTTCATCTGTCTTGTAATCTATTGATTAAGGCTGCCACTTTTGTTCAACTAAGGATGCCCAAGGATACCAGTTTTGCCATTAAGATCATGAACATTCTCTCAAACTTTCCACTTAAAATCTTTGGCAAAACTCTTTCGTTTTCCACAACACGAAGCAGAACCTGAAACTTAGGTCTTCCCTGTCCCTAATTATGGCTTTTACAAATAATGTTTCTTTTCTGGAACTGTGTCTAATGCAAGTAAAAGGCAAAGAAAAGACAGTGATCCCTCTAATTACATCATTAGCACTGTCAGAGTGCTTACCTGCAAGGCCTGGGAACAATCTTGATCTGCATGGAGAACTGGCAGCTATGACTGCACTTGGCAATACCAGGATATACACCACACCCTTGGCAGCAAGAGAAGAAGCTATTTCCCACCACTAACTTCTTCCCTTACAGCCCAGTAAGTTAACATACTTAATAGGCAGAAAGACCTTTCATTCATGCTTGGCTGTTGGTCTCTTAATTTACCAATAAACATATTTCTCACTAGGTTAGAGGGGTTTGGGTGTCTCCTGCTCTTTTCTCTGAAGATTTTCTCTTGAGCACAGATATGGAAATATGGTGAATCAGAGAGCATTTTGCCTAATAAAGTGTCCATAGACACTGTAGTCCTGGGAGGCTCCTTGGGTTACCCTATAGCCTGTGGTTAATGCATTTATTTGAGGAACTGAAACCACCTTCAGATTTCCTGCTCCAGCTCAGGTAAAGGACTGATCTGTACTTTGCTGGATGCCCCCATGATCTGTGTTCCTCAAGTCCCTCTGTGAGCAGGGCTCTCAATCTCTCAATTCTCTGCTGTGTTAAAAGTCACTGAAAATTACAGGCTTCAAATTTCTCCAGGAAGTTAGGAAATGTTTTGGATGTCATGTTGCTCATCACAAGCAAAACCTTTGGGACCCAAAACAGAGTAGCAATAAAAAAGACATTTTATGTTCCACACTCTCCAATAAAGACAAGGTAATATCTGCTTTGGAAGGAAGGATTCAGAGGAGTAACCTGAGACCCTTTGCACAGGAATAGAGACATGCTGCTATTTGGTAAGGTCAATTTAAGCCTCCAGAGCAGCCTCACCCTGCAGCAGTTCCCAATGTGAATAAGCTTCCTGACAGAGGATGGGTGAAGCCACAAGAATAACCATGCGCTCGCTGTCTCTCCACTAGCCAGTTCACAAACTCTTTGGGGATCCTGGACTCCTTGAAGGTGCACTGCACTCCTCCTGACCTGGGGAAAGCCTCAGTGGAGTTTATGTGAGCCATGACTGCACTAAATTTCTCTCTGTTGCTTTCACTGTATGATTTTGTCTCAAATGTAATTATTGAGAAAATGACCTATACCCCTTCTCCCTTCTGTATGTCTGGGATAATATCCAGGCTTATTTCCTTTAGCAAATAACTTTACAGAGGGAGTTCAACTTCCTGGTTTTCCAGATTAACTCAGGTTAATTAATAACAAATTCTTAGTCATTAAATTAAGGATAATTCCTTAGGGAAAAATCCCCTTTTGTTTCATCTCGTTCTTTTATCATTGTCCAAAGAGAATTTCCATTTCATAATGACAAACCTGAAACAATTCTCTTTTTATTAAAACCAAAAAGTCATGTCATACTTATTTTCACGCATTCCTGCAAAGCTCTGCAGGTTTCCAAACCCCACCCCTACATCAGCCTCGGTCCCAACAAACAAACTGAAATTTGCCCCTTTCACCTCCCCCTTCTGTTTGCACAGACTGAGGACTACTTGTGTCAGGTTTTTGGAGCAACCTGTGAGTCAGGCATTGAGAGATCTGAATCTAGATCCTCTATCAGAAACAACCAGTTATGGGAACCAGAACATTTCATTTCAAAACATATATTTTGCATTACAGTACTTTTGGAGGATCACAGTCAAGGAATACTTGTAGAATACTTCAAGTGAACAGAAGTGTCCCAAGTTATTTATTTGTGATTTCACTTCAATGGATTTCGTGACATTTAGGCAGCAACTGACTATTTAGGTATTTAACCTGCCTAGATATAACACAGACAAGGTTATATTAATCAGCAAGGTAAACAGTGAGTTTGACATACTAGAGGCACTTTAAAAATATTAATGACTAAAAGATGCCACTCTCAGTTCAAGTAATTCCAGTTCCAGGAATCTCCAGTAACAGGGATATGTATGCATGTGATGGGTAAAACTCTGTTTGTGAAGGAGGATCAAAATCTTATCAAAAGCAGTCTCTTTCCACCACAGTATACCTTAATGTTCATGCAAAACAGGACTCTGTTCCTAATGGCTCTATCCACAAAAAAAATTCAATTACTTTGTGTTGATTGCTGGCTCTGGATACCAAAATTCCCTTTTAAAAGAAGCAGTTAAAGCTTTCGACTTTTGTGTTTCCTGTCAAGGCACTGAGGGAGGTGAGTGAGGTTTGGGACTGCAAATACTTTCAACTGTCTCAAAGCTTGTTACATAGGAAGTGAAGCAATTCACAGGGCAGAATACTTTGTACTCCTGGCAGCAATATCTTTCCTTGTTTAAAGCTGCCTTGTTTGCAGAAGGGCCACGCATGGGTGTACACGAAAGCAACTAAAGCTGCTATTCACAAGGTTCCCTAAATACATTAACCTTGCCTTGGAATGGGGCAGGGATTTACTTTAATGGTTACTGCAGGAGCAATGACATTCTTGAATTGAACTCTCGCTTACATCAATATTTAACTTTGAGGAAGGCTAGAATTCAGAGAGATATTGCTTCCCCCCCCTTGTTTTAATTGGTATCATCCTCCTCTCCCGAGATACTTGAAGATTGTAATGAGAAATATTTAGATCCCTCTTTCCATATTCATTGAATATACTGATATTATATTTTATTAAAGAGCCTCAAATAGCTTACATCCTCTTCTTAATAACCCTATGCTTTACAAGCTTCTGTTTCCTCAAGCTACAGACAAATCCTATTACAAGGAGTAGATTAAACTGGGCCTTGACAGATCTTTGCAATTCACTGACAAAAAAGGACAAGTTGTCTTACTAATAAGATGACACCATGATCCACTAATATTATGCATCTCAGTGCTCTCAGATGCAAAAAGTTTTATGCAAAACCCCTCCAGCAGGCACATTACCCAAATAGAACCCAAGCAATTTTCTTCTAACAATAAACTAAACTATCTAGTAGAAAGAATTACTTCAGTTTCGTATTGTACACGAAGGAGCCATCAGTCAACAGCTACATGCTTGATCATGCCCTCTGGCTCCACATCCGCAAGGGACCCAGCTCATCCAGATTCTCTTTTGCCACTATGAATGATGTGTATAGTTTTGTGTACAAACATGAGCCCTCAACAGAGGGCAGAGACAGGGCTATGGAGAGACAGAGCACAGAGAAGCGTTTTGTTCTGTTTTCTCTTAGGCTCCACAGTGTAGCAGAGAATAGACCTCTGGTGATGAATGCAAGGGAAGAGAATCACAGTGTGCAGAAAAAACAGTTGTACCCTTTAAAACACTCTGAGCTCTCTAATAATGCCTCATTCACAAGGATTTTAACCAAGATTTTTTTTTAATCAACTAACCCAAGTGATTGCGTGCTTGCATTTAGATTTTAAAAGTGGCCGTGTGATTTCTTCAAATTATTTTGATGTGTGCAAGGATAAAGGAAACTGGTGGCATCACCAAGAGAGTAGCAGACCAGCTTTCAGGGCACCAGTCTGAGAAGAACCTCTTATAGCAATTCTGTTATCCAGGATTTCACACTCTTGGAGAGCACTCATAACAATTAGTAATCTTTGATTCCTTGGACGTCACTGCAGAAAAATTAATAAATTAATATGGTTAATAAAACCATAAATAGGATGTGCTTCTGAGATTCTGCTCAGACTTTCTTCATGTTGGTGTTAACTGAATAGGGCATAAAATTCACATGGAGTTATTTTGGGCAGGGATTATGGCTGGATGGAAATTAGAGGCACAGTAATGAACCTTCTCCATCAGTATAAGCCCCTTCCTTTGGAAAGATTTGAGATGAGTTATAAGTCTCGGGTACTTTTTCTGTGGAACCCCCAGGATACCCAAGAAATCTCATCTCTCCAGGCAGTCTGAATGTGCAGCTGAAAGAAGAATTTATTCCTTATCGAGCAACAAGTTTAAAATCTCTATTAACTTATCTACTGCAGTATCTTTACCTTTCTGGAGTTATAAAATGGTACAGTGGTCAAAAGGTTTTCTTTACAGACTACAGTGTAGACTGTGCAATGAAGACAGGTAGCATAGAATGGCTTCAGGATAAATACGAGAGAGAAAAAAGAATTAACACATAAAAAAAATTTAACTTTTTACCATGTTCAACAGCTATGTCTGAGTCTCCACACAGGAGTATAGATCCATTTTTTCTGTTATTTTTGATAGCTATGTGTTTCTGTTTTGTAACAGACTGGCGGAAAAATGATCATTTTCAAGTGCTAGTTCAATACAATTTGGGCCAGATATATAAAATTTGAAAAATATATATGCAGCAGTTCAGGATCCTGTTGCCAGATCCATTTAGTTGTATTCAACGTCATCATGTTTAGTCTATTTTAATTATGTTTACTGTTTAAGACTGGCAGTGACTTAAGTTTGTTATTCTCCCCCTCATGCTAATCATACTTGAGTACCACTGGCTTGAGTTTTGTCCAATATTTTTTGTCCATGATCTTTCTGTAGACTTTTTTTTTTTTAATAAAACATTGTATAAAAAATTCAGGAATTCAAAGTCATGGTTCCCATGGCAACATTAAGTCCCTCACGTTGCATTGTATATGCACTAAAAATAAACATGCAATAAAGTACTGTATTTTGTATGTCAAGGGGAGCAACTGAATAAGGCCAAGTGTAAGGTCCTGAATGTGGGCCAGGGCAATCCCAAGTACAGGCTGGGCATAGAATGGATAGAAAGCAGTTCTGAGGAGAAGGACTTTGGATGTTACTTAATGAGAAGCTCAACATGAGCTAGCAATGAGAGTTTGCAGCTCAGAAAGCCAATCATATCCTCGACTGCATCAAAACAAGTGTGAAAGGAGGTGATTTTCCCACTCTACTCTGCCCTCCTTGGACCTCACATGGACTACTTCATCTAGCTCTGGGGCTCACAACACTAGGACATGGACCTGTTGGAGCAGGTCTAGAGGAGAGCCATAAAGATGATCTGAAGATGAAGCATGTCTCCTCTGAAGGCAGACTGAAAGACTTGGGGTTGCACAGCCTGGAGAAGAGAAGACTTTGGTGAAACCTTACAGCAGCCTTCCAGTAGCTACATGAGAGTGAAGAGCAATTTACAGGGGCATGTAGTGATAGAACAAGGAATAATGGTTTCAAACTGAAAAAGAGTAGGTTTAGATTAGACATTAGGAAGAAATTCTTTCCTGTGAGGCTGGTGAGGCAATGGAACAGGTTGCCCAGGGAAGTTGTGGATACCCCATCCCTGGAAGTGTTCAAGGCCAGGTTGGATGGAACTTTGAGTAACGTGGTGTAGCAGGAGATGTCCCTGCCCATGTCAAGGGGATTGGAATTAGATGATCCCTAAGGTCTATTTCAACTGAAACCATTCTATGTTTCTGTGAAGTGACTGCAGCTTTCATTTTACTTGCCTGGGTTTTACAGATTGACGTTCCCAGCCCCAATATTGCAGGAATGTGATTTTACACTGACACAGATCTATAACTTGCAGCATCTATTTACAGTGAGCACATACAATCTGCCGCATGGGCAGCACTGATTTTCACCAGCTGAGCTTGGGACCATCTGCGCGTGTACATTTGGGGGTGTGCTGAGTCTGCAAAGGGGTAGGGACAGCACGTTCCTGTGCAACACACAGCCATGCTGGGGAGTTCCCTTACAGCCTCAGCAGTGCCAGAAAGAGGGGGCAGGGGCACTGCAGACCTTGCCCAACCTGTCATTGGCATATCATCACAAATACCAGCAGGAGCAGCAATACACTGGTAGGCCAACCCGCTTTTCCCTGCAATTTGCAGCCCCTTGGCAGTTTGAAGATATTTCTAAATGGAAAAATATACTTAAAAAGTAACTACAAATTCCATGCAAATCAAGACTTCCAGTGTCTGGAAGTGCAAAATAAGGATTAGCAGCATAAGCAAAGATCTCCCCTTCATACTGGAAAAGGAAGAAGTATTTTATATATACTTGTCTTCAAAAGGACTTAAATGTAATTGAGAACTTGTGGGCACAGAGAAGGATTCTGAGATATTTTTCTCTTCCGAGATTGTGGAAACCAGAACCCAAAGCCCATAAGCAGTTTCAATATTTCTTTCATATGCCAGGCATGATACAGTTTATATAAAGGTATCCTCAAAATCATCCACGTATCTGATGTTCAGTTACTGAAACACAATTTCCTTTTATCTAGAGAACATGTTCATACATGTTTGGCGTCCTTCATCTTAGACCATCTCATCTTTAAAGGAGGTGTTGTTTTCTCATGCACTGAAGACACAGCCTGAAATACCACATGGCTCTAACTCATGACAAGGCTCTGAGATGCTGTAGTGCTACTAATGCATCCCATAAACCACACTAACACAGTTTTGTTCGACCTGCAGTTACTAAATAAATATTACCCCTTGCATAGCTCCATTTAAAATAAATGGAAATCTGAAGAGTAATTGTGGCATGAGGTGAGTTTAGCTCAAAAACAAACAGCTCCTTGGGTTTGAGGTTGATTTTTGTTTGTTTGCTTGTTTTGTTTTGAATGATCCTAAAAACCAACATGCAGAGAAAGACATAAAAACATGCATGGTGTAAATAAACGGTTGCAACAAGGATCATAGGCAGCAAGCAGAAAAACAGGATATGTTTGTTTCTGGAAGAGGACAGTGAGGCACTATGTCTACTACTGCGATTCTTCATGTGTTTTTACAAGAGGCAATCCATACATACCCTTAACTTTCCTAATATTCATGTTTTATGAAATGAGTTTAGTGTAATGACTGTATCTTAAAAATATTATCCCAATCCTACAGGGCAGAAGCACTTTCTGAACATTTCCATGTGTCTGGGATGATGTTTGGACTTAGTGAAGTACATTTGGACTCCGAAACTAGGTTTGACTCCATTTGCTACACCTCTAACATGAAACAAGGGATATCTCCTACGTGTTTAATGTCCAGATTATTTAGAGGCCTCTGAATTTGTGAATGTGTGAAATTCAGATGCGTGAAATGCTTTGCTATGAGTCATCAGAAAAGAGAACTGACTTTAGAGCTCTTCGTGATGTGTGTTTGTGCTAATGATGATGAGTGAACCTCTCTCAAAACGGTGGGTAAAAATTACACACTTGTGAAACAACATATGTCAACAGAAAAAAAATTCCTGAAATGCTGTGACCAGCCCAGCTTCTCACCTTCTTCTACAGTAATTCCTGCAATACAGTAATTCTCAGCATAAACTCAGTTTTGGAGAAATCATGTATTTCCACAGTCTTTGTCAGTTAATTTACTTAGTTAAGAATTTTCTCCCATCTGTGAAACCACTGAATACACTGGCCAGGTTTATGTGACTGTAAATATTCATTGAAAGGTGTATGTCTATGTTGGGGGGGGCATATCTATTGCTTCTATACCTAAGGTATAAAAAATTAGGTTTTTTTTTTCACAGAACAAATATTTCGAGTGGTGACATTCTATTTAACAGGCTCTACTGATATATCTGAAATTTTACTGATGATTGGCATAAGTTTTCAGGAAACATAATGCTAGACTGACTCCCCTGGAGTGTGTACCTCAAATGAACTCAGATGTAGAAACATTTTCCCTTTTCCAAAGAGAAAACTGTGATGGCAGCTGGATAGCAGGGCTGTTTCACACAGATGTTATTGAAAGCCGTGTTTGCATCCTAAATGCAAATCAACATATGGCATACTAGGTATAATTTTATTTTTCTATCTTTGCTGCTACTGTCTAAAGTTGTTTATAGCTGGCAAGGCTGAAAGAGTAACTGCTGTGTAGGACACAGGGATACACCTCTCTTTCAAATGGATGAAGTATTTTAAGATACTCCCGGTGTTCTACAAGTCTAGTGGCATGGATCACAAGTTCACTCTTCACGTGCTTCCCTGCAAACTTGGTCTGCTTCAGGTAACTGTCAGATAAGACTTACCTGCATGTACTGAGTGAAGTAGAGGACACTCAGTTATTTTCTGTTCCTGTTTGGTAGCAGACAGTGAGAAGCAGTGATATCTTTCTGCTCCAGTTAGCTATGTCCTGACAGAAGTCCATGCTAGCAGACACTTAAGGAAAATAAAACCCAAAAAAACCATGAGAATATTTTCTCCTTGTCTGTTGGATTTTTTTAACTGTACAACTCCTATCAGACTAAGTGTAAGTGTAAATTCAGTGTAATTATATGCATTTTAACCCTTCTCACCTAAAGCTTTTATCCCATCAGGAACAAAGATATCCCCAGCTGGCTCAGCTTTATCACAAAAGCCTATGGAGCTAGGATGTGGGTTAAGGCAGTGCAAACACTTGACATACAGAGCCAGGTATCTGACAGGACTAATCAGTCAGAACTTGGCTTGCGACTCCCTTGATCAACCATAAACAATATACCATGTTAACAAACTTTACATAGAACTTTGGAAGGGAAATTGTCCATCCAATACTCCTCCATCTCTACAGTACTGATCTCAGCTATAGGGCATCCACACTTTCCATATATCTTGCCCCACTCCTAAAGGACTCTATCATACAATGTCTTTTTAGTCATTTACCTTTCTGTTTATACCAGGTGAACTTCTCCAGACTTTGCCCCTTGGGAGGTATCTCATTACTCTCTTTGCTCTGAAGCCCACAGTCCCTACTGGACATCCAGCTCCAGTGTAGAAAAAAGCAAGAGCCTGTGGATCTGCATCCTTTCTGCTCAGCTTCCTGCACCCTTTCCAACTTCTGCTCTTGGCTGCCATTGCATTTTCTTCCAACACTGTGGAAAACCTAGTAAGCTTTTTTCTTTTCTTTTGATTTTCATTTTTTATGGTTTCCCATCTATTTACATCCTCTAGGAGACTCTTGCAAATATCTCAGTTTCTTACTCCCAAGTTCCTTACAGTTCCTTATAAGAAAATGTTGGTATGAGAACATATTAATTCACTGATTCTTGTGCACTTTCAACTCTTCTGTATGTTTAATTCTTTCTTTCTGTAATTACATTTCTCTGTAATTCCAGGGGAATATCTAATTTTTCATGAGATCCATGCCAAGAATTACTTTTTTAGTTCAGATCATCTGATTCTTGCTAATTACTTAAGGGAAAATGATTGTGTAAGAAACACCTGGAAAGAAGTACAGATGAACTACTGTACCTCAAATAAATATTTCAGAATATTATAATTGAGCAACGGTACTTTTGTGACCTATCAAATCTAGTAATTATGTAAGTGCCAAAGTTAGATCCTTTAATGTAAAAAGGACTACTACAAATGTTATACTTGTTTCATCTAACAGTACTAGAGGAAATACATGTTGTTTGAGTCAAACACAAAGAATGAGAAACTTCTAAGGAGGAGGTAAGTTACCGAAACAGAACTCCAGTGTTGAGAGTTACCTGCTGGTACAGAGATTCAAACTGGAGTAATGAGGTCATTAACTTAATCTTTCTTTAATATCTATGTTTAGTGGGTTTAGTTTTTATACATATTTGCGCAATACCAAACTATAAGTGGGTGCTTCTATAAAACAGTTCACAGTTAATAATGGATGTCTGAGGTGAGGCTAATGCAGAGAGAAGAAATTACAAACAACTCAAGCAGCTAATATGTTGACTATTAATTAACAGGAGTGATTCATTCAGTGTTGTAGCCAGACATAAAACCAGACTGAAAGATGAAAGGGCAATTTAGAAAAAGACTATAACTTACACAGTTATCAGCTGCAATATCTGAGACCTGGAATACTGGCCTAATTACAGCTCATCTGAAAGGTATCAGGGCCCTATCCTCTACAGGAAGTATTAATAGAAAATCACTTGCCTTTCAAAGCCAGTAAGCCCATCTGCAGGTCCTGTATCAGCTCCAGCCAGACATATATTATTTTACACACGGGTGGTCTGTCATATGATGATTGACTCAATCTGGACAAGAAAAAGGATAGAAAAATTATCACTTTGTGGAGATAGGACCACTTGTGACTTTGGCAGGTGAATTAGTACAGATTGCCCAACAACAACTTAATTGCAAAAGATAACATTTTCCTCAGTTCTTTCATTTTCATAAGCACCAGCTAACAGGCTTATCCTTTCTGTGCTAACTAATCCCCTCTCTGATTATGATTCCTGCCATATTTTGTCCACTGGGACCAACCATAGGTAACACTACTGTTCAGTGGCACAGTCCTTTGCACAGAAAAGAAGTGCTGAGTAACACTCTGCTACATGCATGCAGCTACCTGCAGCTAAGGTATTTCTCATTGTCAGCAAGTTCATCACATTTCCACCCTTTTACTAAAGTGATATGTATGTGTGTTCAAAGGCAAATGAAGAACTCTTCTGCCAGGATACTGGCACCCTGGATTACAAGCAGAAACAGTGATGAGCAGGTGCTTTGAATATCAAGACTTTACCAAGCTTAAAAAAAATAAAAGAGCTTTTGCCCAGGATTAGGATATTAACAAAATGGTATAGGATGATAGTCTCTCAGACCACAGCAGAGACTAAGACAATTCTGAAGTGAGTCTCTAGGATATTCAAATTTCATCAAACTGTAATTTTGATATTTTTCCTCCCCAAAGGCTGGCCATTGACCATCTGACTGAGGTACCCAGTTGAGGTGTAGTATCTGGTCACAAGGACTACTTCTAAACCTGCTCATCTTAATTCTCTTGCAAAGGAAAAAAAATCTCTTTCCTTGCCTCTCATAATTCATCTGAAACAAAAAGCAGGAAGTACTACTACACCTAATGGGGCCAATGCTTACTCACATTTATGTTGCTTTCCAAAAATAAGGTACAAGAAGGAGCACAAACACCTAGTTTCAAGATCAGTCTCTAGACTGTGTTTTAAAATAACCTTTCAGTGTACCTGAATGCCACTGAAGCAGAAAAAAAATAAAGAAATCAACTACCACAACCTTACTTGAGTAGTAAAGAACTGGCAGATGTGAAATCTGAATATTATAACTACTAAGGAGAAACAGTAAGTCTCTCAGTGTGGGACACTTTTTTGTTTGTGTTAATTATATTAATTAGAATTAGAACTTCCACCACTCTAGCAGCTGTGTGGTGCTAGCTGCTATTGTTAGCACTCACGAAAAATACTCCAATAGAGGGCACCAAGAAAATTACTTACAATCTGAACACCCACACAATCCTGTCACATTGGAAAGACTGCAGACAGCATAACTAATAAAGTTATTGTGCTATTTTGAAAGAATAATAGCATGTTTGAAGAGACCACATTAACCCTGTTGTAAAGTATTGATTGCACTCTATAGTAAAGGAAATGAAACAACAAAGACATAGTGCTTTAATTCTTTTCCTGTTTGCTCTTGCTAGTTTTACTCTTTTTCAATTTACACCTATATTTGAGAACACAGAGAATGTATCACCTACGGTTCACAAAGACAGTCTTATTTTCATAGACACTTTTTCAGCAACTTGATGTTTTTAGGATTATAGTTCAATTCAAGCAAGTAGTTGTGAATATGAAAGAAATAACCATCTAAAATTGCTTGAATCCTGTTTATCATGTTTCCTTCCCTTAAAAAAAATGAAGTCAATTAAAATGTCAAAATATGTCAGCTGATTGGTTCTGGACATTTCTGTTTAGACATGTTACCAAAAAAAGGTATAATTATCATTTCAGTCTCTAAGAAAATGCTCTAATTTTGTATTAGTGCCTTACAAACAAGCAAAGCAAGTTGTGCCTTCTACAATAATTTGCTGCTGTTTTGAAGGCACATCTGCTTGCCTACATCTAAAATACAGTGCCACAGTATAAAGCTGTTACAAATCAGGCTGAGGCAAATATTCAGGGTGATTTTAAGATTTAACATTTTCACAGCATTTAAAGCCCTGGTCCTCTCATTAAAATATTCAGATTCAGTTACTTCTACTAGATTTGTTTAAACTTGATAAAAGCTACTTTCTTATTCTGTTCTAAACAGCAAAAATTAAAGAGGAAAACTGAATTAGCAGAGAATGATGGACAATACAAGCACCATCTTTTATAAACACCAATACATAAAAATTATTATCACTCTGTCTTATTGTGAATGAACAAAATTTGTAACCAATCTCTGAGGTGATTTTATGTATATAAAATCACTTCACCTTTTTTTTATCTCCTCGAATGGTTCTTTTAAGAGCACGATTCCTGTAATTGCATTTCCTTCCTTTTCTATGAGAGTATCTGTAAAGACATTTGGCATCTCATCAGCAAAAACAGCAGATGGAGAAAGGCCTTCCTACGTGCTCTGTCAAGGGAATTGCAAGTTTAGGTGGGGTTTTAATAGACATCAAGGATTTAGTGACATGCCAAAGATTGCATGCCTTCACTGTGCTTATTATTTGTGCCTTTCTCTTTTAATAGAAATGAAAACAATTACTGTGCAGAAAACATTTAGCTTCTCTCTGAGAGTATCATACCATATGGTATGGGGGATGTATAGCTGACAAAATGAATGTAAAAATGAAGCACATACACTTCAGATGATGCTAGTTGAACTAAATTTATGCTTGAAATTTTAACTGAACTGATAGAAAAATTTACAAATAGCAAAAAACTTCCTATGTAAAAAGCACTTCAAATAAAACATTAAAATACTTGTAAGTGAGTTTGACTTTATTTAAAAATGGCCTTGGGGACCAAAGAACATTTAAACAGACAACTAAGTAAGCACTGTAATTATAAGAATGAAAATCAACAGAGTTTTTCCAAATAACAGTCTTCTTATCACATGATAGCACATGCAGACAACTAAGTAAGCACTGTAATTATAAGAATGAAAATCAACAGAGTTTTTCCAAATAACAGTCTTGTTATCACATGATAGCACATGAAATTGCAAACAGAGCACATACTTTTCTCAGTTACTGGGAAAAGAGATTTTCCTGATAGGACATGAAATTCATAGATGAGGCATGAAGATGTTTGTACTGGCCATGCAAGGAGGGGGAAAAAACCTTTTGGTAGGAGAGAAAATTCACAGCTTATATCTTGCATATTTCTCAGGGAGATATTAAAAACACCTTTATCTTATGACTTAAACCCTCAGAAAATTTACCAAAAAACCCCCAAACTATCCTGAATTTGCACTTTCTGTGAGTAAATAAATGTGCTCCCAGAAAGTTCATTAATGTTCTCAAAATCCTACAGGACATGAAATCAGTGTCAAAATTCTCTATCAGGCATAGATGTGAAATGTTTGGGCTGGTACAGATTCTGAAGCTGGATGAAAAGATTTTATAAGGGGCTTTCAACGTCTCCTAGTCTCTTTCAATCTTTCATAGTACAAGTTCCCTTCTTGTCTCGTAGAACAGAGGATTTCTGTCATGCTCTAGAATTCAGTGAGGAAATATAGAAATCAGAGAACTCAGCATTATGTAGACCTTCATTGACATGGTAACAATATTCACATCCTTGCAGAAAATGTTGTTTGTAGAAAGTGAGAAAACAGAAAGAAAAAAAAGAAGATTAAATAAGATTTTGGGACTTTGGGAATAGCATAGCATTGAAATATTATTTACAGTGTTATAAAAGCACAGGGGAGTTGTACCAAGAACACTGCAGCTGCAGGAAGATCTCTGGAATTAGGTTTCAGACAGCTCAGTATCTGGGTGCACAGGGGAGAAACACAAGCTATTAATTGCAATATTAATCATATATTACCTCTGTAGTATTGCAAGGAAGTATGTCACCTCATGTCCAAGACCAAATGTCAGTAATTTCTGCAACTGCTGAATTCCTTGCACCAAACTGCTACAGAACCTTATCTTCAGGGGGGAAAAAGTAAAGGTATAATTCAGCTGGGCTGCCTGAGCAGATCCCTGACCAAAATTCACAACAGTCACATAATTTTATACTCCCTTCCTGAGTACTAAGTACCAAGCATAGGGCACAAAGAAAGGTCTTGAGGAGTTTCTCTGGTAATCATTCCTATGCATGTTTTTTCCTGACTTCTCATTATCTTTGATCCCAAGATTAGTCCAGCCTTGATATCATCCTTTCCCTCACCAATTCCTGCTGTCCAAGGGCAGCTGCATGCCCAGACAATGTTCTCCTTTTACTGCCCCCACCCCAGAATGATGATTTAATTTTGGCTTCCTTGAAATAGGAATGTACTAAGAGACAAAGAATTTACATTTCTGGTGTACCACTTCCCAAAATGGTACTAAAGCATTTTATGATCTGTAAACCTCTTAATCTACACCTCTGAAAATCTTTTGCAATGGTCAGTGTGCAAATAACACACTCACGCGTTCAGGGTGCTCTGCCCACTACTCCTGAACTCACTGAATTTTATAGGCATGCAAGAAGAGTGATAAAAAATCTCATGGTACATCCCCATCCATTTCAAAGAGGCACCAAAGCACGGAAATGAATGTGATCAGTCCCATACGTCATCAGTCAAGATTGCTTTCCCCATACAAACAAATGCAGAAAATAACGTCTTTCTTTTCCTTTCAAACAGGGGACACTCAAGAGTAGCTGAAAGGGTTAGGTGTTTGGGTAAAAGACATTGAGGCATTTGTTCATGAAATACAGTTGAAATTCAGACCAGAAAGCTGATGCTCTCAGATATCCAGATCACAGAAAATGCCATTGCTGTGGTGGGTAGCTTTGGCAAAGACAAAGGATTGCATAACCTGAACAACTAAACCTCTAGCATCCTGTATGTTTCCCTGGCCATGCAGAAATACATTGCTAAGATATCTCATGGAAAGTTGCATTTTTGTTAGTTGTGCTGTATCTGTACTGGGGATAAACAGAGGGCTTTCAGTCTCCCAGGGCTGTCAATCTGTCGTCTTACACACACAGAGAGAACAGGTTTTGCCTTTTAAAGAAAGAACACTGTGAACAGAAACTCATCATTAATCAAGGCTTATTTCTCTGTGTGAAGGAAAAAAAAAGGCAAAGTCAAGTCATCATCTCCACATTTGGAACTCTATTCCACTTCACAAGCTGTGGGTAAAGAATATAAAGTAGAACCAGAAAGTTTGTCCTTAGAGAGAGGAAAAAGAAACACTTAGGTCTCTGTGTGGGATATGCTGGTCTGTAGAAGTTGAATAAACTTGCACAATGCACAATGCGATGACTCACAGCGCTTGATGGAGGAGCACTCTATGCTATCCATCAAACATTTGCTTCAAGACAATCCTTGAAACTTTGAACACAGCAGGATGAGTAGATCACAAACCTCTCTGTAATCCCTGCATGCTGCTAGGCATTCTACCTGCCTTATAGCAACAGTGGTTATAAAAAATCCTCCATGGGCTAACCTGAAATAAATTAATGAGACTGCTTATAATTTGTGCCTGGATAGGTAGGCTTCCACTTTGTGATCCCAAAGACTTGTTGGAGTACTCATTGGAAGTGTAAGCCAATAGAATAACCTATTTCCTCCAGGTGTTAGGGATGCAGATTTCATTGTAAATCAGGCATGACTCAAATCCCTGACAGATGATGATTAAAAAATTACAGTAAAATAATTTTAACTTAAGTGCTTGCTAACAATAAATTCTTAATAATTTTATTACTGACAACCCTCTCTGAGATCTGTAGTATATAGATAAAACAGTAATTAGTGTAGGCAAAAGCAAAGACTAACTTAGAGAGATATTAGCAAGAGCAATTTTTGGAACTTAAAGGTTGAAACATTTTCAAAATTAAGTCGATTAGTCATTGAAACCTATTATTAGGCAAAGTGTTGGTTAAAGACTAAGACTCTACAAAAAATAAAGACTGAAAGCTTCTTCAGGCCTTTAATTTAGCTGAAAACAAGTGTGGTCATTTAAAAGAGGATATCATTGGATGACTATTGATGCTGTTACACATAAAGCACACAAATGGTCCATTCTAGTGGCCTTAAAAGCTAAATTTTGAAATCTCAACATTTTCACCATTTTGAGTGATCTAATGAGTATTTTTCTTTTCCATATAGTTTGAAAACACCCTCAGAAATGATGCAGTGGAAGGCAGGGAGGCAGGGCAGAGAGTTATGAGATCTGGCCCAATCTAGCAAACTATTATCATCAGGCATGATGAATGAGGCTCTGATTTCAGTGGGACTGTTCACGGTACCATGAGGAGAACCTCTGGACAGAGGTTGCTGGACAGAGCTTTCATTGATTATATAACAACCAAGTAACCAGACTTGAAGCTCTACAAAATGCATCATCTGAGTGCATTGAAAAATAGAGGGAACATATATTCTCTAATCTTTATATGTGTAGATGTTACTTGTAACCTCAAATGCAAAAATGTAGGCAGATGTGAGATTTTAAGCAGACTCTACTCTTTAATAAATTAAATATTTAGCACTCTGGAATTAGCGATTCTAATCGTAAATGCCAGGAACCACTTTTGAACTGCTACCATAGCTAATTACTCCAGTGGGAAAGGAAACAGCAGAAAGGGCATTTCAGCTGTGCAAGGACAGGTTCTCTCTGAATTTATATTTTGTCCAAATAAAACCTGTAGTTAGATGGAGTTCATGGGAATCTTAACCCTTCCTTCCTAGGAACTGAAGTGTTTCTGATAATTGTGTTTTTCTTCCTACAGAATAAGCTAGTGATTTTCTCCAAGACTAACATAATTTATATTTATAGTTTTCTTTTTTTATTTTATCATTGTCTATTATTATTTCCTCAGGGAAAATGCTATAATGATATTTTTGTCTTAGTGGTGTTATAACTAGTGCTATCGTTATAGTCATGCCACATAGTGAGCAGTCATTAAGTGCTGGCACTCAGGTGGGCACTGGAAAAGGAGTAAACAACAAGCTACCTCCTCTCACTGGGACACCAAATGAGACAAACATGCCAAATTATTGTGAACAGGACCCAAGAGGTATTATGGCATTTCCTGGAAGCTGAAATATTCCTGACAGAAAACCTGAAAATCAGGTCTACTAGAAGTTTCTACGAAACATTTTTGGGGGCTCAGATTCATTCATAATACTTCCTTTGAGGTGTCTGAGACTAAAAGACAGCCCTGTTCTTCTTTGGAGTATGAGCAGCCAAGAGTGGGGAGGAATAGGCTAGAATGAGGAGAAAACCAAGATCCTACACATTGCCTCAGGTCTCTTGGACCAGTTTTGAGTTAGGAAGATTATAAGCCACGCAAACCCAAGCTGAGGGTGAAAAATGGCCAATCCTTCATATAGAAGCACTACCTTGTAAGCTGTATCAGTGTTACTACTGCCATCAGTAGTATAAACATGTAAGATTTCTGTATCCTAAAAGTCCCTGCCTAGAAGAGACGGCAGCTCAAGAATAGGATGGGATAATGCAGCGTGCAAGAGTAAAATGCCTTGATCCAGTTGTTGAACCTGGAGAAATTACCTTCTTGTAGGCCAAGATCCTATTGCTGAGAACCTGAGGACTGTAGTTTGTTTGAGGCAAGTGGCATCTGGAAGGAGTTAGGCAAAACAAAGGATGGGGGCTTATTTACAGCACATAAAATGATGGTAATGTACAGTATATTTGTCACAGATGATGCAGGTTGACATTGCATTTGACATAGGTATCCTTGAACTGTTCTATTGTCCTCTAGTCTGTCACTGTTGAGATAAAACAGACAGTAATACAACTCAGCTGAGTAAGTGAAAAGCCATAATAATAAATAATCATCCCAGCACAGACAGAAAAAAAATCCAAGTTCATTTTAACATCTTCCAGATTATTCTACCTAAACTGTAAAGTAATTTTGCTTTGATCTTTATTGAAAGGAAGAGAGTTTCAGAATCCAGTAGAGATACATTTTTAAAACTAAAATTTACAATTGGGCCAGGTAAAACAATTCTATCACATAAATGCCTGAATGAACCTTTTTTTCAAGATACAAAAAATTCTCTTACAAACTTCCAGGTAAACCCCACTAATTCTGATCTACAAAGATTTTACTTTTCAACACTCTCCAGACTCAGATAAAATTATATTTAAATGTATTACAGTATCCTGTTTCAGGTAGCATTGTCTTCCAAAATGCTTTTCTCTCCTACTTTTCTGATTTGTTCCTATGAAGTTATTCTAGAGAAGGAAGAAATCCTCCAGGTATTACACAACTAAAACTGGATAGAAGAAATGTGAGTTTTAAATTTAGAACTGAAAAAAAAAAAGAAAGAAAAAAAAGAGAAGAATAGAACAACTTTACACACAGCTTCAACATCCTGAAATACAGTAATTCAGAGTGAGTCACTTTCCATCCAGCAAAGAGAGTATGGTAATTCAACTGCCGATAAACTCTTTGGGCAGAAGGTAGCCTACTTTGGATAAGATAAATACAGTTCTATTCCTGGAATAGGTAGCCTTTTCCATTTCAGTAGCTTATTTTAAAAACTGAGAATTGAAAACTTCAGCTCTAAAATGAAGGAACATAAAAGCGGAAACTTAGGGTTTTATGGTAGATATCTGAAAGCCACGCAGAAATCTTGGAGTTAAAGTACACAAAAACTGAGATAGTAATATTCTAAGTACAATAGTTATATTCTAAGAACAACCAGAATATAACTGTCAGACCCCAGAGACAAAGTCTTTATGAGTCTGTAAGATTTACCTGATGAGACTTTCCACTTTTGAAGAGAAGTTTAGTAGCAGACTTATGAAAGACTGTTCTAATAGAGAAAGCTTTTGTGGAGTGACATGAGCAATCACTCTACCAGACATCAGTTATGACTTGTGAGTCTGCTGAGTATGTATTAATGTGTCTTGATTAATTTCCCTTGGGGATGAAATCTTCCTAAAACTGTAGACAAGATGGCAACCATGATTTTTTAGTAATTGTTTCTTCAAAAGTATTTTCAGAGCATTAACAATTCCTCAGGTTTATATGAGATGGAGAAATAATTCAATATCTATTCCTCCTTCTTTGAGAGGTCATACATCCCTACCTCAGCTGACAAATTTACATCACAGGCTGAAGAAGAGAGGGCTATATTTTGCTTAGCATCTTTTCCTGCCCAGATCTCCTTTTTTCTCTGGGTAATATCAGAAAACCTCTGCCAGGTGTAAACTTTCCTTTTCTGGTGGACTGTCACTGATCAGCAGTATAGCCACAGATATGAAGTGCACATAGATGGGACCCAGTTTTGATTTCAGCTGGAAGCCAGTGAGATTACAAAAATAAATATGAGTAAAGTCATGGACTTAAAATACCTTTAATCATATTCCTGTTCCCTTGAGTATGGACTGATTGATTGCAGATTCCAATTTTTATTCTAGGCTATCATTAAAATTTGTGAGGGTAAGGTTGAATCATATACTGGGCTTCTTCAGGCTCTTATTCAAATCATAGCCATCTCTTGGTTAACAGGAAGAACCTGAATTAATGCCTTTATAATGGATAAATGTGCCAGAGCATTGGCTAATGTTTTTTATATTGTCACTTACTCATGTTTGTTTGTGCTCAGGGTTGCTTTCTTTAGACCATTTTATATTCCGGCAGACTTCTCAACACCCCCATATATATCAATTTCCAATTAACAAGAAGAGGTGGAAAGAAAAATTTGGATCTCACAGAAATTTGGAACAGACCACTATAAAACCAACAGTTATTACAGGGAGACTCTCCTCCAAGCCAAGCCTTTCTTTCATTTTGGTAACAGGTTTTACAATAACCTGTATAGGACATTTATGCCTGGATAAGCCAAACAAAGTCACTACCTATCCCATCAGATCTCCTCAACACTACAGAGTTCTGCGTTACTTAAAAGTCATTTGTGATTGATAAACTTTACTTATTTCACTTCAAAATTTTGTGATATATGTCTTCTTTCAGATAAGAGATCAACAATGTGCTGTTGAGGATCTAATGGCAATCTCAAGAATGGTATATGCATTAAGGGAGGGAAGACTGAATTCTCAATTTATTGTACTTTTAAATAATTCGCCTCCAAACCCCCTTAATAAACTGATCACTGAATGTAGCACAAGTGGACATAGCAGCACTGTGAGAGGCCTTGAGGCTACGGATTACTTGTATGCCACTACTCTCCTTAGATAAATCACACCATTCAAATGAAGTTGTTGAATTTTTTTTTTTGTCAGTAAAGAGACCCATGGTTTGACATTTACAAATGCATTTCAGATGCCTCTTTGAGATGTCTCCTCAAATCTCCCAACAACCCCCAAATCTCTTAAACTTTGGGGAAAAATAACCTGGCCTTGAACACTTCAGGGATGAGTTTCTCTGGGCAACCTGTTCCAGTGCCTCACCACCATCACATTAAGGAATTTCTTCCTTGTATCTAATTTAAACCTATTTTCTTACAATTTGAAGCTGTTTCCTCTGTCATGTCTCTACATACTCTTGTAAGTAGTCTCTCTTCATCTTTCATGGATACTGTCCTCTAGTAAAGGAAGGCCACAATTAGGTCACTTCAAAGCCTTCTCTTTTCCAGGCTGAACAAGCCCAATTTTCTTAGTCTGTCCTCATAAGAGAGGTTCTCCAACCCTCTAAACATCTTGGTGTCACTTCTCTGGACTCGCTCTAACAGGTCCATGTCCTTCCTGTGCCTGGGACCCCAGAGCTGGATGCAGCACTGCAGGTGGGGCCTCACCAGGGAGGAGCAGAGGGGCAGAATCCCCTTCCTTGCCCTCCTGGCTGCACTTCTTTGGATGCAGCCCTAGAACTGGCTTTCTAGGCTGTGAGTACATGTTTCTGGGCTATGTACAGCCTCTCATTCACCAGCAACCCCAAAATTATTTTTAAGTGTTTCAAGGCCTATCACTTGACAATTCACAAACTGCATGCTCCTTAAAGGTTCTCAAGACAAAATTACCCAGTTCTGCATTTCTTTTTTATGTACAAAATATCTGCATGTTTCTTGCATTAATCACAACATGGTAAGCCTGAGTTAAAGGTGGAAAAGTGCAATGTTATTATCATCATGCTGATTTTAAGTTTGTTTCTTTCATCTGTTAACTTTTTACAAACATTTTATACCCTGAATTTTAAATGTGCATGTTTACTCAATTAAGCTACATGTATATGCAGGTTTACCTAATAAGGAAACAGAAGCAATTGTGTGGTTTATCCTCCTGATCATAGACAACTATTTAGCCCCAAAAGCTGCTGCTAAAATGATAGGCTCTAGAAAACCTATCTATATATTTTCCTTTTATACTCATTTTTCTATCAGCTTCTTGTTTTCACTACATCAGATTAACACCTGCAAGACCTCATCCAACTCAACCATTTTCTACTGTTGGATATCTTTGTCTACTGCACTTCAGTGGCAACAAATGTTCTAAGGTCATCTGTCCATTTTTCTTCAGTTTCTCACAAGTGTGTGTGCAGGGCACATTGAGGTATCTTTTTGGAGCTGTTCCAAGACCTGAAGGAATGACTTCAGCTGAGTTCAAGCTCAACTTTAGTGTTGTGGACTTTAAAGCTCTTCATGCTTTCAAACCACTGCAAGCAGCAGGTACAGGTACAATAATCTAAAAAAATTGGGCAACCAGTATAGCAATGTGCAATGTACTTTAGCAAGTCCTCAGAAACTTCTAAAGTCTTTCTGGTGTCTTCTCCAATGGCAAAAACCAATGTTTCTTCCTATGTTTCTAATGAGGAATATGAGCATGAAGCTGTGATGAATGGCATGGGGGTAGAAGTCAACTGGTAAAAGGCTTATAGGCAATGTGGAAAGGTGCATTTGCTTAAACACATATATACAGAAAAAGTGTTGCAAGAACTTGTTCAAAACCAAGAGGTTCTGTGAAGTTTAATGCCTTGATAATCACTGGTAGATGAATCACTCAGATATTCTGAATTTCAGTTATCTATCTTCCAAATACCAGCTCCTGGTGCCCCTTGCTTTAGCCAAACAGTGTCTTACAGAACAAGACCCTATTAAAACAGAGACTTGTAGAAAACTTTTTCTTTGATGTTTAGACAAACTCAGGGACCAGTTTCTTTCTGGGCTGGATCCTGGCATGAGGAATGCACAGTACAATGTAATTTTGAAGGGATAGAATTCAGTAAAACAATTTATTACAGAACAAGGCCATGCCTTGCTCCTTCTTGAATACTATTCCCATGCTATATTTCAGTTGTCAACTATTTTGTCTGCTCAAAGAAAAAATAAGACAGCATTTGGTCAACAACAGGGAATGTGCTATTTTTTTAAAAAATCACAGGTTATTTTATCAAAACTGCAGAAATGACAAGCAGACCCAAGCAATATCCCATCTCTGGGTAGATGATGGAAACTTCTGCCCTGAAAGGTGAACATTTCCAGTTATGGTGAGAATGGGAAACTCAGGATGGGAAATTAAACAATGATAGAATAGAATAATAAAATCATTAAGGTTGGAAAAGACTTCCAGAATCACTGAGGCCACTCTTTGACTGAACAAAATGCTACATAGTAATCTCTGTGGTCACACGAGCTTGTCACTATCTTTGATGACAAGAATGTGAGCAAGAGCTGCAGAGATACCTGGGCAGTTCAGCTGTTGCATGTCCTGGTACCATGTATGTATGTGGTCCCTGTATCACAAGTAGCTGGATGAATGTGGGATGCTCCTAATTGGAAGGTGTTATTCAGGTCCCCCTGTGCACACGATATACAGCAGTGAATCCCCATACTTTTTAGATCTTCTGACTGCCTAACATTTGCTTCCAAAAAGCAGCTGTATGTGGGGAGGCTGTTGAAAGGAGTCAGTAAGACTCTCAGCATTGTCTCTTCCTCTTCAGTCCTCTTTTTAAGAAAAGAGTGTTGGCTCTGATTCTCTGCCAAATTAGCATGTTCTCAAAAAGGCTCTGTGAGTACTAGGCTTTAAAATAACACATTTAATTGAAATTGGAAGTATATTTCATAGAGGTATTCTTTTCAGAAGTCAAACTACAATGAAATGCCTGCCACGGGCATTGTTGTATAACACCAACAAAACCTGAATCAATACAATTCTCAATATTCTTTAGGATCTCCAACCTCGAAGAGCCAGAACTTCAAGGCCTGGGATCTTGCTAAGGCTCACAAAATAAATGAGCAGATTTTCTCAAAGGAAGCAAATGTGCAGAGAGGTGGAAAGTTGGATGGGAGCAGCAGGATAATGAGAATACTTGACTATCTTTTTTGAAAATTTTCATTTAAATCTCCCCAAATCTCCTTGTGCTCTAGGACAGTGGTTAAAGGTTCCTGAAAAAGAAAAAAAGGAAGAGGGAAATATTTTTCCTGGTTAGGAATATGTAATTTACTATAACGTGTCTAGATTTTACATACTGTTCAAATACCATAGGAAAATGTGGATTCTATCATATAGCACTGAAATACTGCTAATTTAAGATATTTTGCTGTGAAATGATATATTGTGCTAGACATCTGTCAGTCACTACAGATAAATTAAGTGATAGCCTGTGCTAAAAAAAATGTTATGACAGGCTTAGCAACACCCAAAACTATAAAGGGAAAGTTTTAACTGGGAATGCAAAGAGGGTAGAGGCATCTAGTAGAGTTTCAGAACCAGTTTCTTAAAACTGACAGAGATTTATTTGGCACTTTATTTAGATGTTGCAATTATTAAGATAAAGACCATACCTTCCTTAAGTTCCAAACAGCCCTCGGGCTGGAGGGAATGATTTTGCTATGGAGTGTCTCCATAATTCTGCTGTTATATTAGACTTGTATTTAGCATAGAGTTTGTTCGCTCAGACAGTTTTTAAAAGACATGCAACAGGTAATATAGATTTGCTTGCTCTTAACTGAAAATGGGAAACCTGTAAAACATTTAGAGCTCTAAAAATATAAAAGCTGGAGTAAAAAATAAATCCATTCATGTCATATAGCATAAAAAAAATCTCAAACCTGAAGTGTATTTGTCAGGATGCCAAGTATGGTAGAAGGACACATACAGTGAGCTACACATAACAGTTCAACAGATGCACACACACGTGAGGAAAAAGTGGAGTCACATCCACACCTCACCCTTACCTCTCAAGGCTGAACTCTCTAGTCAAGGAAAGAGTAGCTATCAAAGTACTTTTCGTTGCTTTTTAATAGTAGTGGAATAATGGGAAAGGATAAAATCTCAAGAGACTCTTACTGAAACATATGTAAGCTGTTTGGATATAGCCCAGATGATTGTACATCATCAGTGAGATCCATCACCTCAGAGCAATGAAATAAGCAACAGCCTGGAGCTGTACATTCACCATCAGCTAACAACCTCTCCCCCACTCCAGACATGGCAATCTGCAGTGCTGACCACTGGAGATAGCTGCAAGCATGTCATGGAGGTAAAGAGGAAGGAGACATTAGTCTTCCTCTCCTCTACCCTCCCAAACAACTCACGAGTTATCTGGCTTGGAGCCACTTTTACAGTGTTAGTTGTATAGCTCCCAGCATAAAGGCAGGCATCAGATACCCATGTACTCCCTCACACCAGTATGACTTGATACATCTTTTTCATTAGCAACAGAAATGGTCATGCATCCTCAGGCATCAGAAGCTGGGTTGGCACACTTTCTTTCTTTCACCTTGCTCAGAAAAATTTCCCATCTGGTACATGGCCTATCCTTCCTGAAATACTGGGTGTCATGAGATCGCCTCACACAGCTCCCATTCTTCTTGAAGTTCAAACAAAGAGTCAGTGTTCACTGAAGCACATCATTTTACAGTTCAGGGTAAGCATGCTAGTGGGTTTTCAGCCACTCCACCCAAAGGAAGGACAGGGTTTTCCAGGTGTAGAGTTTTTTTAAGGTTGGGTGTGTGTGAACGATGGTATTTTGTATAACACGTCGTGATTCACTTTTTTTTCTGCTGTGAAAACCTAAGGGCTTGTGGGGCTTAAAGGTAAACTCATCAATTGCCGGACAATGGCTGGAAAGGATTTTGAATCACAGCAAACCCTTGATGAACCTGGATTGAATTTCGAATTTGCAATAAAACCTGTGTGTTTCCAGTGGTTTCAGTTTCAGTTGTAATCATTATACAACATCTCTAATTACAAGTTGCCATGCAAAAAAGAAAATCTAATAAAAAAATAAGTTAAAATAATTTGAGGAGATTATGTTTATTTAAAGATAAATTCCAGCACTGGTGACTTTTTCTGTTATTTCAAATGCTTTTTGGAGTTCTAAGCTCTGGAAGCATAAGGACCTGCAGTGCTTTTAGAAACAGAGAACAAGGCCTTTATTCTAGGGCATACCTGGGGTCTGGATCAGGAGAGAGTATCCTTTGTCACAGCCCACGGGTGTCAGAGTCGCACAGCTGCACACAGACCTGTCTGAAAGGTCAGATAGTGATCACGCGTGGAAATGATAGGATAATAGCAATACTGTTTATTACCATTCCAACTGAGAACAATAAGCCTTTACTGGCGTTAGGAGCCAGACAAGTGTTGCCAAAGAAAGCAAAAACACGAACCCTGACTCGAGGATACAGCCAGGCTGTTTGATGCGCGCTCATAATACCACGCTCGCCACTCGATCCATACGGCGTTTCCAAGAGCGAGATGAGCCAACAGATGCCACCCGAGGCGGCTTGGGGACCGTCCCCCGAAACCAGCGCCCGAGACCCGCCGCCCCCGGCCGCGCTCCCTGCCCCGACCTCCCGCCCCTCCGGCTCAGCCGGCGCCCTCTCCCTTCCGCCCCTTTCCTCCTTCTCCTCCAGAAGCAGCAGGTTTCCCTCAGGCGGGCGGCTGAGAGCGGGGGGCTCGCACAACCGCCTGTAGCTGCTCCCGTGCTGAGCCGAGCCGAGCCGAGCGGAGCCGCACTGAGCCAGGCTGCGCCGTGCCGGAGAGAGCGGAGAAGAGCCGAGGCGAACTGTGCCAGGGAAAGCCGCGCCAGGGGAAGGCGATCCGAGCGGAGCGGAGGCGATCCGGGCAGCGCCGCTCCGAGCCGGTGCTGCCGCCGCGCCTGCAGCAGGAGGCGCTGCCGGGCGCCGCTGCGCCCGCGCCGGGCTGCGGGCCGGAGTCCCACATTCCCCGTGCCAAGTGCCGGGGAGCGGGGGTTGGACGTGCGCGCTCGGCTCCTCCCTCCCGCCCCACTCGCTCAGCAGCAAAGTAACTCCGGAGTACGAGGGGAATCGGTGCCACCGCCGCGCTCGTCGCGCCGCAGACGGCTGCCCCAGCGGGCGGCCCCGGGGCCAGCGGGCGCCCCTCGGCGCGGGGCTCTCCTGGCGAGGGGCGCGGCGAGAGGGGCGGTCGAGGTGCGCTCCGCCCGCCGCCGCGGGCCGGGGCAGCACCGGCCTCTTTCAGAAACTTCTCCGCAAGTCGGCATGGGCAGGGGGGCCGGCGCCGCCGCCTCGCTGCCGCTGCTGGCGGCGCTCGCCCTGCTGGCCGGACGCTCGCCCGCCCTGCTCGGGGCGGCCCGGGCCCAGCTCTCGGCAGGTGAGTTCTTGCTCGGCGCCCAGGTACGGGCGGGCGGCCCGGCGGGGTCGCGCCGTGCCCGGGCTGCCTGCCGGGAAAGGGAGGGGAAGGAAGGGGAGAGTGCTGGGAAGGTCCCGCATGCTCCGGGACCCGGCTCCTGCCCGAGGAGCGGCGGTGGGGCTGCAGGGGGGCTGTCCCACACCCCCAACCCCTCCGCTCTGCGGGGCGCGGTGGGCGACCCACGCGTGTGAGCAGGCTGCCGGCGCGGGGCTCGCAGGGGCGGGCAGAGCGTGGGCTTCAGGCACCTTACGAACACCCCTTCCTCACCTCCTCCTCCTTCTCTCCCCCGGCCAGCCTCCCAGGTGCCGGCGGGGTTGGAGCTGTTGTCGCCCCTTCCCCCGCTCAAACTTTTCCCGGCGTTTCCCTGCCTGGCGCGGAGAGCGCAGCCCGGCCGCTCCCCTCGCCCCGAGGCGTGGGGCGGGGAGACACGAGCTGCCGCGGGCCACCGGCATCCCCCCTCCCAACATTACAAAAAGAGTGGCGGGTGAGAAACGGGAGGGAAAACTCCGATAGGGTCGGCGTCTGTTTTGTGTGAAAGCCGCGAATTTCTCGCCCCTTCCTTCCTGGCCGCCCAACACCACGGGGTTTTGCGGAATTAAAGCCCGCGGGGCCGGGCGGTGGGAGCTGCGGCCGGCGCGGTGGTGAGTTGTTGGTCCCGGCGGAACCTCGGAGCAGAGAGCCTGGGGCTGGAGCGGCCGCTCCTGGAAGAGGGGGCAGCATCTCCCGTGCTGTGCCGGGGTGATGCGGGGGGCACTGGGGACTCGTGTCCCGGACCGTCACCCCCACCTGCTCCGCTGTAGTTTATGAAGCATCCTTCGTTTGCTTGGGTGAAGCTTTATTGTGAGCGTGCTCTTATTGTTTGCGGCGTGAAGTATTACACCAAGGACTAACTGACTGGCTGAAAAAGACTTAAGGCTCTCGGTTTTCTTTCTTCCCTCCCTCCCCCCGTTTGAATAGTACTTGCAATTGCATCGGGTGCATCGGTTGGGCAGGCATTTGAGATCTTTATCATACGATACTGGTTTGAAACCTGCTATTAATAAAAGTATCTACACTCTTGAGACTTTAAAGGACTGATGTATAGTCGGGGACTTTTCTTCTTTTCCTCCTGGTCCTCCTATAAATTAGTTTTTAATTGAGACGTTTGAAATGTCATCGATTAAGAAATATGCTAAAGGAGTGCTGGTCTGACCAGGTTACATCCATCCTTGTGTCTGACTTTGGTGTGTATAATTTAATGCCTCTGTATCAGAATTGTAAAATTACGTAAGCATCTATGAGCCCTTTACCAGGGGAAGGGAAATGTACCATCAACACAGCTGGTATGTTGTAGGAACAGCTAAAATAAAATATTCCCATGTGTAATGTCTTTTCATTCAAAACCATAGTTAAGTTAGACCAGTGATTTTTGCTTTACTCCAAACTCATCAGACTAATGTTAACACCAAAGGTAACACTTACGTAAAGATTTTCTAAAAGCTTGTTCACTGGTGTAAGAAGAGTAGGAAGTTCTGATAACTTATATGGTCTGTGGTATTTTATGCTGGAAACGTGGCATGCAGCCCATTTTGAATTGCAAGTACAAGCAGTCAGGTTGGTACTGTGGGGTATGTGTTAGGTAAGTGGAAAAGAATGTTCAATATCCTTCTGACCAGAGTAGGTGAAGCTTGTCAAGGAGTTGAACAATTGTATCTAGGAAACATAAGATTAATTTTTTTTTTTTTTTGGTGTGTATAGCATGTCAGCAGCTAGAGACTTTAGCTTCTATTGCCAAGGATCAAGAATACTGATGTGTTGCACCAGTCAGAGGTTTGTTAATTGCAGACACTCAGACCTTTTTGAAGGTTTAGTGGAATACAGTTGCTAGTAGCTTGTTCTGTCATTGTGCTTAGCTTAATGTATGGTTGTTGCACTCTTATTAAATACATTTGATATCCACAAATAGAGTTATGCCCTACTGAATTTAATAACTGCCACAAACTTTGTTTCATTGCTTACTCTAAGCCAGTCTCAGGAGTGTGCGTGTGTGTTTGTGATTCTGTTGATGAAACTTCTTTATTTTGGTGTTAGTGGATGCACAGACAAAAGTTTGAGTTCACTTGTCCCAGTGAGAGCCTTTCTGTAGCTTATAATGAGAAATTTCTCTGTTTGGTGGACACTGAGCATCTGTTTTATACCTAGGCATCTCCTTGCTTAACATGAGTATTGCTTTGCAATCATCTTTCTTTGATTGCCTTCCACCATCCTCACTGGAATATGTGAGGTGAGGATGCTCAGCACAGCTTGGAAAAGCCTGTGCTTTTCCAAGTTAAACTAAACATAGCTAATTCTCAGCTCCCTTTTTATTAATATTCTTCTCCTCTGAATTGCAAGAATTGAAAACTGTTAATTTTCCTTTGTCATTAATGAAGGTATTAAGTCAGTCTGGACCTTTCACAAATCTCTATCTTATTGTAATTAGATTTCTATTTTCTTTTCATGGTGCTCTGTACTACTTCTGAGCATGAACGATACAAGATCCAGAATTCTTCATAAAAACTTTGACATGTTTATTAAGGGTCTAATCAAATTACAGAGTATGAATTTTTTGAAAGTTGGCCTTCTTCGGGAGCCGTGTGTGATAGTTTGCCGTCTGTTCTTCTGTCTAACATATTCCGTGAAAGCAAATGAGAAGGAGCTGCAGAAACTTAGGAAAAAGAACAAGATACATTTTATCATTTGTTGCTGTCTTAGAAATTGTGCTTGTATATCTTCTCCGCCCCCTTCGCACATAATCGAGACATTGTATCTTTTGTTTTTCTCCCCAGATTTCAAATGAAAAAGCCCCAAGCAAACAAGCAGCTTCTCCCTGCCCTCCTCCCCTGCCCCCTTCCCCCAGCTGCAGCCCTAATCCGCAGTGTAATGTTTTCTGGTCTCTGTAGATTGTTTCTTTACACCGCTGCTTTCCATGACCCTTCAACTTGGGTGCGTGCCTGTCAGAATCTAGGCCAAAATGTTTTGGCAGCGTGTTCTCTGTTGAAGTCTAGCTATTCCTTATATAGCACCTCCTTTCATCTGCAACTCCTACAGTTCGATAAAGAACAAGTTCAGCTTGTTTTCACAACTCAATCACTTTAAACTTATATTTTTTAAAATTTTATTTTTAGCAGTTTGCATATTTTCAATTTTTAAGGGGAAAAAAGGAATATTTAAAAAAAAAATTGAAGAATGCTGCTGGCTTGTCAACTGCTGATAAGAAATATGCATTGCACTGCCTCTGATGGTCTGTGCAAGTGTGTGAGGATTTTAATTACTAAATAAAAGATATGAGGATAAAAGCTCTAGATGCATCTGCTTACCTGAAGTTATTTAACTGTGGTATTTCAGACCATAGGGACAGTTAAGCATAAAAAACACTGGATGTTTCATGAGTTCAAATCATTTGGTAGAATTATGAGTTCAAATAATTTATTAGAATAGTTAGATTCTTGCATGCGAAGCAGTTAGTGTCACAAATTAACATGCAAGAGTAAAAATTTCTAAGTTAATCTTTTCCCCTTCCCCTGATAAAATAGTTATAGTCTGTCTTTGGGAGTGAATCTGACTGAGAAATCTGATACAATAAAGTAGAAGATAGTATTTGTTTTATAGATTTTTTTCCATTAAATATGCTTATTGAGAAATATACGAAAATTATAACCAACATATCTATTTTTTGTAATCATGTCATAAAAGAAACTGAGGGCTCTTTGAAAACATTTAAAAATATTTAAAGTAATTAAACTCAAATTAGCTCTTTGCTGCCAGAACAGCAAAAGATGTTTCAGTCATATTTTACCTTGAATGTAATACAATTTGCATATATGCAAGATATACAAGAGACACTGGTGCAGGTAGGTGTGCATGTATAAGAAACTTACCAGTAGCTTTTTTATTTCCCATCAATCTGTTCAAATGTATTGACAAATTACATGGAAAATGAGTGAAATTAAAAGTGAAATTATTTTCCTGCTTTCATCACTTCCTTCTCAAATGTTTTCTTCTCTTTTAAATAGAAATCTCCTTCCATGGCACTGTGGCTTCACAGATCGCTTGCCTGTCTGTATTTTCAGGTGCCATATTATACAGTAGATATAAATTTTCTAATTGGAACTGAACTGATCAATGTGAAATTGAAAGCACCCAGAGCACAATGACCCCGGAAGTCCCAATTAGTTCCTTTTGTCAGAGAAACACAGTACTGTTTGATAAGTGTGGTAGTGATATACACAGTGCACCTTAAAGCAAGGAAGGTGTCTTGCTCTTATTTAGGGTCTAGTTAGAATAATAAATAAAAATTAAAAAATCCCAAGGGTGAGGGTGAAGTAAGAAATCTGCACATGATGAGGTGAGAGGTCCACCTGTCCAGTATCCAGTCTCTGATGGTGGGCACTTGGGGAGAGGGATTTTTGGCAAGGTGAGTGACTTCCTCTGTGTACTGCCTGTCACTGCCACAGTGACAAAGTGATGGTATTTTGTACTGTAAGTGGACTATGTAACCATGATTGTGCCTAATGACGTTTTCAGCCTGTATTGCTTTCAGCATTTATCTTGCTTTGTGGTAAGGAATCTATAAGTTGTGTGGAAAAAGCTGCGGTCCTTTGTTTTTTGAAATAGCTTGTTGTGTTTCATATATTCTAGCTCTTGTATGAAAATAATATGAATAATAATTCCTCCCATTTTACTTTCTTCATTCCACACAGGGTTTTTCCGCTCTATTTCAACTATTCCTTTTCTAGTCAGAAAAGTCCAGTTGTAGCCACCTTCTGTGAAGCTATCATTCCATATCTTCTTTTTATCCTTTATCAGCCTTCTCTTTCTGTTCCAGTTCTACATTGCTCAGAGCATCCATGTGACAGCTGCCTGACGGATTTATATAGTGCTTAATAATGATTTCTGTTCCCTATCCGTAGTGTGATCATTCCTGTCATTTGCTTGGCTTTTTTGACCATTTGTCTCACTCCTGGTTGTGAGCTGACACTTTTATGGAACTATTTCATTACTGAAGAGCTGAGATATTGCATTAAATGATAGTCTGTGGAGTGGCTGTGCCAGTGGACAGCAGGACTCTTGGGAAGGAGAGAGTCTTTAACCAGCCCTTTTGGAGGAAGGAGAGGTTTTGAGCCAGGCTCTTGAAGAATGTGTGACCTCATGTTGAATGTTTGGGAGAGTTTAATGCTTACCACTGTGGTTTTCCTCTTTCTTTTTCTTCATATGCTCTTGTTAATACAAGTGAGTTTTAAGGAGTTTATCCTCTTACATGTAAAGACTGGCAGTATCTGGATTAACATGCAAAGAGATCTGCAGCACTGCTGTAGTGTTGCTTCTTGCTCTTGAGTCTTCATGATCTCTATCCAGTCATTCAATCCTCCAGGTCATCTCACCTCTCAGGTGCTGGTATGTGACTGAGTGTCAGCAACTGTTTTGGTGAAATCTCTACTCTTCCTTTTGCAACACAGATCCTGTTGAACATGTAATAGGAAGCTTCCACAAAAACTACTTCAGTTCTCTTGGAAGCTTCCAAAAAAACTCCTTCAGTTCTCTTAGCTGAGTCAATTAGGACATACCTTGTGTTTTCAGGTGCTGATGGAATTCCGTCTGTCATAGCTTATCATTGTCATGAAAAGATGCCTTTGTAGTGCTGCTCCCAGAAGTGTGTGCTCTGATTTGGAGCTTCATTTGCAATCTGCCTATGCTATTAAGCTAATTTAAATTACTGCTGCCACAGAGGGGGGCATTTCTATCACTTGAGTGGCTCTTAGGTCTTTGGCTGTGCTGGGTCTGGCAGCCAAGGGGCCTGTGGGTGAGCTGGTTTAGCTTTCTGTGAATCTCCTTGAAGGGAAGATGGGGCATGGGATTAGATTCCTAATAGTTCACTGGCAGATGTGCAGCCACCTAAACCTGACATAAGGGAAGATGGGGGCTGATGGTGGGAAGGCTGGGTTTGACAGCTGCCATCACAGTGCAGCTCATATGAGGTGAACCTGGCTTGAATCACACTGGATCTATGCTCTGCTCACCATGCCAGCACTTCATCCACCCAAGGAAGGACAAAGAACAGGGAGGAGGACATGGATTGAGGTGGGAAGAGAGGCCTGGTACTCGCTCTGGAGCTGAAGGGGCTAGGCTGGGAGAAGGTTTTTGAGGCTGTGCTCTGGCTGACTGCACACCAACTGATGACAGCGTTATGCAAGTGTTTCTGACATGCAGCTTTGAGTAAACTGGGCTTAAATGTGTTCTTTTCTTATAATACATAGCTAAAGCGTTTATTATATAATTGTGTAAACAAGGAGTGGCCTATTCAGAGCACTTAGTAGAGAGCAATTGTGATGTCAAGCAATCGAGGACTTGGTGGAGGTGACACCTAGATACACAGCTAGAATTAGAGGATGTTGTGACACCCAGTTTGGGGCACAGCAGGAACTGTTTAAAGCTGGTTTCTGTGATTTCACATCTTTCCATGCATGATCTGTCCTTGACCATCCTCTGGGGTCTTTAAGTAGAATTGCTCATGAAATGTGAATGTTGGTTGAAGGAGAAAAATGGCCATGGTTTTTAAAGGCCAGAGTGAGCCAGCTGGGCAGCAGTAAGGGTGACAATTTCATATCATCTGGCTGAGCATAAAATCCTTCTACACATAATTTTGTAGGTCAGAAAGGTCATTACCTTGTGCTGCTTCCTGGTAAACCTTGACTACAGGTGGCTTTAAACCAGTAGTTTAAAACTATGCAAACTACCCAGCTGCAGTCATCTGTAGTGCATACCAACTTTGTAGTTTTGAGTCACTTACTAGGAAGCCATGGAGTTGAAAGTTGTGTTTGCATTTTAAGTAAAAGATTTGAGGGATTTAATTTCTTGAGGATTGGTGCTGTGAAAAAATCAGTTCTTTGCCTAGTACTAAGGTAATATGAGGTTATTTTTGTTAGCTAGTGTATGAAAGATTAGACCTTTCAGTTTGTCAGAAAGTCATTTACTTCTGTTGCCACTTACTAAAAACATGTGATTATGTTTATTAATTGAGTATCAAAAGAGGCCATTTCTCAACTACTATGTCATGAAATTAATTCTACTGACTTATGAGACACTGTTGAATACTTTAAACCCAAGTTCTGTTGCAATTAAGTTATGGCATGTTCATTCTAATTATTACACACTGGTTACTCAATTTATTTTGAGGTGGAGTTGTATACTTTCTTTTGTGTGTAAACACTTGCTCTGTAACAGTAAAAATGACTGATGAATATTAACCAGAAGAGAAAAATACTATGAAGAATAATTGTGCCTGTAGTTCAAATGAGTTCAAAACTGCTCAGAGTTAAATTTTTGAGTGGATAACTGACTTCTTGAACTACTTTTTTGTATTACTATTTCAAATAGAAATTGTGCTTCTTTGTTAGTCCTATAGTGTATTTGCTGGTTTTAAATGATTTATGGTTTTACTTAAAAAAGAAAAGTCTGTTGAAGCACTGAAATTTTAGACTGCTTTTGTCTTCTTCACTACAGTGAAAAATTAAAATTACAAGACCTGGCAGAGAGTTGACCTGTTGCTATTAATTAGAAAATGCTCTGATTTTATGTTTTGACACTCCATTATATCTGTATCATATCTCTGTGGTATTAGGCTGGAGTAAGATCAAAATGGTATCAGTTGTCTTGGTTCTCCCAGTGTCACCCTATTTGCCTGTTCTTTGTAAATGTGAAAGCACTTATCAGCCATGAGAGTGCTGAAGAAATGTGACTGAGTTCTTGACTAAGTTGTCAGTGCTGACTGCCATCACTCTATTTAAATACTTTAAAGGGATGATTTCTTATAAAAATACCAAAGGCAGTCTTATGTTTTGTTCAACTTCTGATTCCTTAGAAGAAATGCTTTTTTACAGTTGAAGAATATTCTTTTTTCAGGTATCTCTCCAATTAGTATCCTCAAGTCTGAGTATCATATGCATTTTAGGTAGACAGTACATACCAAAGCATTGTTGTGTTAACTTCAGTGCTAGATAATGGTATTGATTTAAAAAGAAGGTTAAATAAACAGAAAACCCCAGTCCAGTCTTGAAATTACCAGACGGTCAGTCCCATAATCCTTTCCCCCATGCCTGAAGAAAGAAGTGCATTGTCGTTTTCCCCACTGTTCTTGCCCTCCTTGTCCCTGTGTGGTGCATCCCCCTCCCACCTCCCCCAGCCCGGCTCCAGGCGGGTCAATCTTTAAGTGACCTTAAACATGCATTTGCAACAGCCCCTCCTGCTCATTTTTAAATCTCCTTGGCTCTCCTTGGTTTTTGTTGGAAGAGTTTAATGTTAGAGTTTCGTGCCATAAGTGGAGGAAGGTAGATGAGATTTCTTACTCAGAAAGTATAAATTAATAGTTGAGTATAAATTTCACTTTTCATGAAGTTTTTGTGTGCTCCTTTGGTTAGCTGTATCTGTCTTTGTTGATGTGACAATGTTGTTTGGTGCATTCCATGTTCACTTTTCAGGCTAGTAAATTTCCAGTTAAAAAAGGCTTTCCAATCTTGCAGAGCAGAAATGTAATAAAATGGTCTTTTCCTTAGTCAATTCAGAAAAGCCAAACAAATATTCTTTTTGCAGTTAGTTTTTACCAGCAATCAGTCCTGACTCAATTTGTGAATATACTAGAAATTGCAAACTCATTCCACAGGCTTGCCAGCTCTTCAACATATGAATACTTTGTGTGTGTGGTCTTGTTTAGTGCAAAAGGTCTATTTATATTAACTTTTTTGCATTTGTAAATCTCTGCGGGGTTGGCTTTCCTTTCTTGCTACCTTTCTTTTCAGACAGCATGACAAACTATTCACAACCCCCACCACAAACAAAATCCTTCATGTCCTTGCTCTACTTACTTATGAGAACGTAAGTACATATGTACGGGTGGAAAGACATTTTCCAGGTGAGAGCAAAACCCTTAGTGTGTAATGATTTGGATTTCTGAATCAGTTGAAAAGAAGCTTGGTAATGAAAAGGATTATAATTTTCCTGGTAGACACAGGCTAAATAGATGGGTGTAATGTCACAGCATGTAGAGATTTAAAGGTGGGGTTTTTTCCTGACTGAGGTGGCTGAACCCTGTAAATGAGAAGCTGTTAATCAAAATGGTTTTTGTTTTAACTTTTAATATTTTTCAACCACTTCTGTTAGTAGTTACTTACTCTACATGCTGTTATTAGCCACTGTGGTTGACTTTTTCCTTTGATAAAGTTAGTTTAATGGTTTAATGCTTTGATTCTTCTTACATAAGTGGGAAAGTGTTCCATTCCTAGGTGGTGTGTTATTCACAGTAGTTTTTTCCTCCCCCCCTCCTCTTTTTTCCCCTTCTTTCTCCTTTCATTTGAAATACCTGAATGCTGACTTGGTTAAGTACTGTAGGGTAGGTTAACAGCTCCCTCTGAGTCATGTTGAAGGTATGAAGTGCTTCCAGGTCTGCAGCTCTTTCCAGGGATGAGAGAGTTCCTGGCCAGTTTGTGTATCCTGTTGTCTGCACAGCAGCAGTTAACTACCAGACTCAGTTTGTGGGTTGTTTTAAAGGCATTGAAATGGATATGCTAAACAGCTTTTTTGGGGGTGGTGGTTGTTCCCTCTGGCTCACTTACCTGTATTTTTTTGGGTTTATACTCCAAATGCTCAATCCTTCTGGTGATTTATTGGTGTTTCTGTCAAATGTTGATCAAGGAACTGAGTTAAATCACCAGCATTTTGGAAGGGCAA
Source organism: Agelaius tricolor (assembly GCF_023055355.1). NCBI lineage: Eukaryota > Metazoa > Chordata > Aves > Passeriformes > Icteridae > Agelaius > Agelaius tricolor. The sequence goes on from NW_027269261.1 coordinate 61,850,406, forward strand.
GATTATACTCTCGTTTAGAGAGACTGCACAGATGTTCTTTATGAGCATTCAGAAGAGGGGAGTCGGTACATTACTTTCAGATTGACAGAAAGCATGTATTTTAAAATCCTTGGTCTGAGCTTTATGGGCTATGTGATGAGGCTGTGAACCTGAAAGAGTAGCATTTGTGATTAATAATGACATTTGCAGACCCTAGGAATACTGGAATAATCTGTTGGATTGCTTTGCTTGCATAGTGATAGTATCCAGATGCTAAGCATAAACATCTCTCTCTCTGTTTGCTTAAGCATGGAAATGGGAATGAAAACAAGCACTAGATAATTTGAGTTTCTGGGAAATAATTTTGACCATCCATCTCTTTAAATAGCTATTAAGTAAAAAGCAGCCTTAAATAATTAATGGGCCAGTCTTATTCTGTGATGAAGAGGTTGAAAGAATTAGAAAATTGTCTTTTAGTGGAAGTGCAGATGTGATTAAAAAACAACAAAAAACTCCCACTGCACTTGGATGTGAAGCATTTGCATTGTGAACCTGAACCTAAAAAAACCTCAGCATTAGCAAGTGGAAGCAAAAGCCAAAGAAAATGCTCAAATTTACTAAGTTTGTATATTAGTCAGTCCCCAGAGGACACACAACTGAATGAAGCTGGTAAATGTTTATTTATTTCCCTAATAAAATAGCAATTTTATTCACTTTTGAAGTGCACAGCAGTACTGATGTTGATTACCTAATAGACAGTTTGTTAAGTTCTTACCAAGTGTTGTTTCCTGGGCACTGCTTGTGTAGTGCTTGCAACAAAGCTGTAGTGGAAAGTAGTTTTGGAGAATTTCTTGCCTGGAATAGCACTTTGAAAAAGGGAAAACAACATAATCTTACTTTGATTTGTGAAATAAAAGGGAGGCATAAGTGCAGTACTCCTTTGTCCTTAAAGGAAAAGCAACGGCTCTCATATTTGTTGGAGGACAACTTTAAGTACTGGGATCACAATTTTGTAATAAATAAGTTCTTAAACCATAAAGATCCCAAGTCCTCTTACATCTTCTTCCACATCATTTACTGTCTTGTGGTTGAGGATTGAGTCCTGTGATGGCGGCAGCATTTCAGCTGTGTAAACAAAATAGATTTGAAGAAGAAAGTGTAAAATTAAGAAGGGGCAAAAGGGATTTGTGAATCCGTTGCAGAAATCTTGAAGTTGATGAGTTTCTTCAGTACTGTGCCATGAATGAAGAGGATGCCTTTTTTTCTCTATAAGACAAAAAACGTGAACTTAGAATGAAAGGACGATAAGCTCATCCTTGTTGCTGCTCTTCAGCTTTTAGTACTTTAGGAATAACTCATATTTTATCATTATCTTGTTACACTAACAGGTTTGTGGGCAGTAATACATAAAATTCTAAACAGCTCTGCTCGTACTGTATGTTGCGTGTTTTGCCAGGTGAAAGAGGTCAGAAAAACAAATCAGCCTACCTGCCTGTGGGATGAATACCTTCTTAGTTAAGACTGACTTATGGGTAGGCAGGGGGTTTTGGTGACTTTCTTGATAATTCTCCAGTTTTTTCCAAGTGTCTGCTTAGCTTTGTGTTATTGGTGTGGGGTTTTTTAAACTCCCAGATCAGGGTATATTTATCTTCATGTTTACTATATGAAAAAGGTCCTGTCAAGGAATCCAGGTAAAACTGGTTTCTTTTTATTTCCTAATCCTTTTTTGAGACATTCTGCATCCAAGATGATTGTGTATTGTTTATCATAGTATTCTTCCTGTCCTTTTACATTCTCTCTTATCTGCTTGTTTACTATATCTCAACTACAGTAATTAGGCATCTGAATATATTTGCATTTCTTTGGATAAGAATTAAGAAAGAGCAGGCAGTATGTGGTCTCAGTGCTTAAGCAAAATGGGTCCTTCTATAAAAGATTACTTTTGCTATGTTTAGGCCCAGAGAAGTTGTTATTTCCTTATACTTTTCAGTTCAGAACACAACTTGGAAAAAGAGTGGGATTGAACCTCAGGATTTCTGTAATCTGTCAGGGGAAAAAGTGGAGAAAATGTAACAACATGAAGAACATTAGAGTTGCACATAGTAAAAACTTCTGGCTAAATAAGTTGTAATTAAGAGGATTTGCCTTTAGCAATATAAAAGATAAACTACCAATGATTGTATCTTCTATGTAAATGTTCAGTAATTGATGTATAGCTCATAAATAGACCCACTGGCTGTTTGATGAATGTGTTTATGCATGGTAAAATATATAAATACATCTAGGTCCCTGGAGTATTTTTGGTTTCTTTCATATATGATTGATCAGTTTACCTAAGACACAGACTAGCTTGTTCTCAGACACAATTTACGGATTCTGGCATGATGAAATGTTATTATAGCAGGAGATAAAATGCATGGGCAAAGAAGATATTCTTAATGGGGGACAGTAATTAGCATTTGAAAACTGGCTAATGGACTGCAGAAGACAGCAGCCTAACAGATAGACAACAATAACGACCATGTATGAAAATGCAAATGCATGGTAAAATTTAATGATGCCAAAGCTTGGAAAAGTGTTCTGAAGTGCATTTCAGTTTGCTTTCCAAAAACTTTGGAATAAAAGACTTGGATAACTAGGAAGTCATCCTTTTTTAATTCAAGCTTTTAACTTGAATGTCTGTGAATTGAAACAGTGAAAAGATAATTTCCAAAGGCAAAGTAAGGTTATGTTTGAGTAAAGTTGTCTGCACACTTAGCTGCACTGTATTTTGCTCTTGGAATCTTATGAGCTGCTTCAGCAAGAAGTTAGAAGGATCTTGCCAGTTTTATCTGTGACACTAGTACCTGTCAGGGCAATTCTGTTTTGCTATGTCTTAGACAGACTATGGCTGTATCTGCATTGACAAGCAATTTAGTGCAATAGATGCTGGTTGCTGAATTGAAGCCTTAGAGACAGTGAGACACTTAGAATCATTGCACGTGGTGTAGCCAGGCAGGGTTACCTCAAATTTTGTGGTGTTCTCCTGTAGGGTCCTTTTTTCTGGTGTCTTGGGTTCCCAAGGATCTCATGGTACATAGTCTACTGACTTTGAATCAAGCTTCCCAGAGAATTGTTGGAGCATTTCAGAGGAGGAGCTTTTGGTGTGCTTGTCTCTGACTGTGGTGGTGAAGTTCACATGTACAGCAGCTGTGCTGAGAAACAAATTAATGGCAAATGAGGCAATCAAGGCAATAAATATCTTCCTTCTCTTTTGAACCAAATTCCAAATACAGGTACAGCTTATTAAAAAAAAAAAAAAGAGAAAAAAAGAAAAAAAAAGAAAGAGACTAGACAGGCCCTCTGCTAGGGAGCGTATGAAAATCAGTGGGACAAAAAATGGAAGAACATGCTCTGGAAAAGTAGCAATATTTTTGAAATTGCATCTCTTGCCCTTTTCATAAACATGCCTCTCTGTTGTGGTTTTAAATGTTTGGCTAGTAGGTTTCTCAAGTGATGAACAAATAAGAGATGAAGATGGTGATGATGTGTTGATTTAGTGATGAGTGTTTTCAAGACTGAGAAGCTAACCTGTCAGGGAAAACTGAAAGCATGTTTAGATAGTGAAATTAAATACTGTATTCAAACAATACTTTATATTTGCTGGGAAGAGTGAAGATTGGTCTCAAAATGTTTGAGGCAGATATCAGGCAGGCTAAAGACCTCTGGTTCTGTTTTCCTCTCTGAGATTGTGTTGCCCATTATGATACTAATGGCCTGAAATACTTTTGCCTCATGATGTTCCTGTGATTTCTGTTGTCCTACACCTCTCATTTAGGATGCAGACTTGACTGTCAATTGGAGAGTGTACAATAAGGCATTATGCTTTAATTTCTGATGTTCTAGCCTATATCCTAGTTTGTTACCTAGGTATGAGGTTATGAGGTAAGTGAAATTTTATATGAAGCAAGGCTACACAAAATTATACCACACTGAGAGAACTAGTCCTTAATAAGGCAAGCATTGTCAGTGTGTTTGCAAGTAGCATTGATGGTAATGACACCAATAACATCTCAACCTGGCAGTAACATCACAATGATTTTGAGAGAAATGGTTAGTATAAGGGACCAAATGGGTAGTTTTTTCCTGTGAAAATCTCTGAAAAGAGGTAGGGGAGGGAGAGAGAGAAGACTTGTTGATAAAAATGAAGCAGAATATATTACACTTGAAAATGGAATATAAATCATAGGAAATTAGAGTTAAAATAAGAATTGGCCAGAAGGGGGGAAGCTGTGTGCTAAGGCCAGCTGAGATGTCTGCCCCTATAGAGTTTAATATCTCACTATGTGTGAAGAGTGGGACCTGGAAATGAGATTAAAACAGGAATTGACCAGAACCAGGAGATGAACCATTGCACCTTCCTGGAGGTTTCCACCCCCATGGAGATTAATACCACACAGACTAAGGAAAATGTGATTTGCAAAGAAGATAAACATTCATTCTCTATATCAAGCAGATCATCTTATAGGACTTGGATAAGAAGTAGCCTTGATTTTCTATCAGAGACTTATGCTCTGCTGTCAAATAGATTTCTTCCAAGATAATTTGAACATTTTACTTTAGCAGATTTAGCAACAAAACTATTATTGAATGTTTTATTAATGTTGCAAAGCATATTGTGGCAAGTTCACTCCTCTTATATTTAATCTTCTTCCTTACATGGTAACTAATAAGCAGATCAGATTTCTGATTAAGCAATGGGGGATTGATGTTATTATTGACATACAAGACAGTTCTTTCCCCTACTTCTGTTAGTGCAACAGCTCCCAAAAGCATGGAGTTTGAGATGAGATTGCACTTCTTTCCTTCTAAAGGGCAATCTTTTCATAGTTTATGTGTTAGAAAACAGTGGAATATTTTTTGTTTAACGGTTCAGTTAAATACAGTATTTAACACTTGCCCTCCCCCTTTTTTTTTGAGTTCTCCTAGTGACTTTTCACAGAAGTCAGGCAAGTGGAAGTAGATAAAACTAATAATCTCAAAATACAAATCCAGATGAGATATATTTGGTTGCACATTGGGTATATCTGGTGATGAAGAAAAATTTTTGAATCTTTGCCTGCATCCTCAGTTTTTAGCATCACATCTTGCAGGTGTATAGGTTTGCTTTGGCTAGAAATCATGTGGATGTCAGCTATCAAAGGTGTGTGTTTTACCAGGCACTCAAAAGAAAAGTGTAATTGTAATTCATGTTATAGTAGCAATATCCACACTACCATTTATTCCATTTTCAATGACAGTTTTTTAATGAAGGATGACCAGGTGCTTCTGGTTCTGTTGGGGGCTGTCTCTTATTGAAATGGCATAATTTACGAAGTGAGTCATGTCTCCTCTGCTGTGGTAATCAAGACACATGGGATATTTATGCAAGCCAGAATAGTTTTGGATTGATTATTTAATTTTGAATGGACTTGTGAAGGCCATCTGGACCAAGAACATCAGTGCATGGGCCAATCTTGGCAGCAGGAATACCTGTGGATAGTGGCTGGGTGATGCCCTGCAAGAAAGGGGTTTGTGGTTGATAGCTGGCTGGGTATACCTGTGGGGTTTTTTTTGTTTGTTTGTTTTTGTTTATTTGACTTTGTTTGTTTACTTTTGTGGGGCTTTTAGTAAATGTTTTGTTTTTCTGAGCAAAGTGAATGGCATACTGAACTGCACTGAGAGGATTGTAGCCAGCAGATTGTGGCAAGCTGCTGTGCCCCACTACTCAGTGCTGGTGAGGTATGTCTGGTGTATTTTGTTGGGAATTGTGCCTCTTGCCTTCTCCCAGGTCATGAAGGATGTGGAGAAGCTGAAGTCTCTTGGGAAGTTACTGAGGTTTGGGCCTAGATGGTGTGACCTAGATGGTGTGATCTCCAAGGGGCACCTGAAGGGAGGTGGGCCTGTTTAGTCTCAAGATTAAGAAGAGTAAGGGGATAATCTTAACAGGAGGTTGCACGACCTTGAAGGGTGTTTATGAAGATGACAGAGATGATCTCTTTGATAGCAGTAAATAATACAGCAAGGGGCAGTAGACACAAATTGCAGCTTGGGAGGCTCAGCTTGAACACTATAAAACTTTGCTCGTGTGTAGGAGGGTGGTGGAGCAGAAGAGACTGCCCAGGGCAACCCCTGTCCACTGAGGTTTTCAGTCCTCAGCTAGACAAAGGTGTGGCTGATGTTATAGTCTTGGTGATAATTCTACTTTGAAGGGGGTATTTGGCCTAGATGGCCTCCAGAGGTGTCTTACAAGCAACACTTTGATTCCAGGACAAGTGTAGCCTGCAATTTCATGGGGTGTGGGAACACGTCAATGCAGGTTGAAAGTGCTCCAGTCTGGCAGAATGGCTGGTTGGTCTCTGATCCAGAGAGATACTTTCATAACCTTTGCTCCTTCTCTGAACAGTCAGACTGGATTTTTTTTTCTTTTGTGAAATGATACATTCACAAATAACCCAGGAATGGGTTTGCAGAAGCACATGAACTTCTTTGCATTTTTTACTTCCCCCACCCCACCTCCCCCAACCTGTAACTCTGTGAGTTGGGCAAGATTTATGCTTCTGCATGAAAACTCATTTATAAACTTGATTCACGCTGCAAGTCAAGCATGAAGACAGCAAAGGTTTGGAGTTTGACTTCTTGCTACTAATTTTTGGAAAGTACATCTCTCCTAGTAAGAGGATGTCTTTGAGTTCTTCCATGTGATTTCCATTGTTCCACAAAAGAAGCATCTTACAGTTGTATTCAATGCTTGCTGAGGAAAAACCCCTTAAACCTGTTTAACCCTTGGTTTCTTAAAGGAGGTGGTGAAATAAAACACTCCCTTTCCAACACAGAGGACACCTTATGTGAAGTTTTCTGTCTGTCATAGAAATGTTTCTAGATAAATTTCTCTCTGTTGTCAGATCGTTTCTTAAGGCATGTGTGAAGGTGATGTGTCCATATGTGACAATAAGGTCAAATCAAATAAATTCAAATTAAAAATTAATTTAAAACAGTTTAGTTAAATCATGTTAAAATTCTGTGTGGGTTGCTTGCATTCAGTATTAAAATGTCGTATTAAAATTCAGTTTAGTATATTTCACCTTAGGAATGGATTACGGTAAATTGGATTAAAGCAGACTAATTCTGGGAAGAGAGGTTTTTCAAAGTTTTTCAAAGTGAAATGAAATTAATTTAGAGATAATTTAGACTAATTTTCATTGTTCCAACATGTCATCCTATGATACACAAGCACTTTTTTGTCAAGATTAAAATACAGTGGGTACATGATTCAGCCCTTCCTTGCTCTGCTGAGCATAAACATCAAATCTGTTTTTTAATGTTGAGCCCCAGTTTTATCCTTCTCTTTTGGGAAGTCTCTGAAGGCCCTGTTAAACTTTCTCCTCAGTATATCAGGGAGGTACATTTTTCACTTCTGCAATTAATTTACTTGAGAATAAGCATGTACTCAGATGATATATTGTGCTTGTTCAAGTTGAGCTGTGTAGACTGCATAGCTTTTAGTACGAGGCTATTTTTAAAGTTATCAAAAAGGAGGTGTGTATGAAGGGGTGTCCCCAGCAAACAGCAGTCACTTTACTAAAGTTATAGCATTAATGTCTATCAGCAAGACTGATTTATTGTTGGTGTAGTGCTTTCTTTGAGAAACCTTGGCTTTAGCCTCAGAAATACTTCAGATAGCCAAGGTCCCCAAGGCATCTAGTGATCTGTTTTGGGGCAATTTAAGGAATTGTTATCCATGACTGTCTGCTCCAATAATCCGAGTGAGAGCTTGAAACCAACATGCAGATCATGGAGAGGGAAGTGTGTTTAGTCCTTTGTGACCACAGTGGATGGCCTTACTTCTGCCAAGGGGGCTGTGCTTCTGCTGAGCAAAGGGGGGACTTCACTCCTTCAGCTGCTTTAAGCAATCCAGCGGCAGCTCGGGGAGCGCTGTGTCGGCAGATTCTGGAAGGGATTAGTTTAAGGCTACTTGAAGCTGTGTGCTCTGAAGTTGTTACAGGAAACCTTCTCATGGTTAAAAATCAAGATACAAGCTTCTGCTTACCAAGGAAAACATGCCCTCCCTCCCAAACCCTCAAACTCAAACAACCCACAGAATAACAGCTTTATGCATGATGTGTTTGATGTGATGTATATTGGTATTTGTGAAACAAGCTTAATTCATATTGTCAAAACTTTTTGAGCTAATATATTCAGACTATTTGGTATTTGGGAAAAGCAGTTACCTGTTTGTATTTTTTTTAACATATGATAAATTGAGTGATGAATTTTGTGAATTTAGAATTTGAAATGGAAGCAATCTTTCATTCCAGAAATATAGATGCTTTTGTTTCATAGAAGATCAGTGCAAAATTTTGTAGTAATTTTCTGTAGGTTCAGTGTAAAATATTAATATCCAGGTAAGTAATTTTGATTGGCTATTGTGTTTCTTAGTGCCTAACTAGAAAATTAAAAGAGTGGATTGAGTTCTCTTTCACTTAGCTAGCACAGAATTCTTCAGTAATTTTCTGTGGACAAGTTGCCTTCTGTTCTGGGATGTGTGCAACATGTATAGATCATCCAGTGTCAATTAGTTAATATTGCTTCTACTGCATTTGAAGGAACAGTCCCTCATTTAAAGTGCTTCCAGTTCAGGCCTACATAACACTAACCTTTGAGACAGCTGTGATTGTAGGATTTTACTTCCACTTCTGTATCTCACGTGTGTATTATTGTGTACTGTCCTGCTTTGTCACTTTCTGTTCCTCTTTTGCGTGCTGTATTTTCATTCTGATTAAGAGTTTGATGCACACTCTGGAAAACTGTAGAAGATTAGCAACCTGTTGTCATGAAAATATATGCTGAGGGCAAATATACAGATAATCACAAAATGTTTGCTTTAAAGTTCTGCTTTGAGAAAGATCTGGAGCTTAAGTTGCTTTAGATGGAGGGAAAACCCTCTCTCCCATTGGTTGCTCATAACATTTCCCATTGAAATGATAGTACTGTTGACTCAGATATGTTTGTTTTTTTTTTTTTTGTTTTTTTTTTGTACAATACATTATTGATGATCACTCCTTGCCATTCAAAAATTCAGGAAAAATGATGATTCAGATGCTTTTTAAAATAGGAAATGCCACAATATTAATGAAAATGAGGAAAGTATGAGATGAGAAGCCAACAAACAATGGAAGCACCAAAACAAGGTGATTGTGTCTAGTAGAATAGCTGCTTTCATTTTTCTTATTATTATTCTGTATTTTTTCCCCCTCTCTGAGATTTAAAAGAAGTAGGAAGAAAATGTTAAAGCACTACTTATTGGCCTGGACCTTTGAATCCCTTTCTTAAATACTGGCAGTGTTACATCTTATTGAACACCCTTGAAACTTTTAGTTTCCTGGAATTTCTGAGAAAATGATTCAACTCTAAAGGGATTTTCTTGATTATTCTTTTTAAACTGACTGTGCTTAGGAAAGTTAAGCAATCCCATTCAGTGACTACTTCAAGACTACCCCAACCAATTAGCATAAACTTTGTGGTTTCCTGTTAAAACTTCTCATTCACAAGAAAAATCTATCCCATTTTTGGCTTGCTATTTTGAATAAAAGAAAACTTCTTAGCTTTCAAAAGTGCATTTGTAAAATAATTTCAAATATAGTGGGTAGGCTGAAGACTGGTTTGTTTAGAATGATGTCAAAACTAATTAAATTTAAATTCTGTTTAGTTTCATGTACTGAAGGTTGTTCTTTGTAGGATCCTGAGCTTTCCTAGGATTCTGTAGTGGTAATGTGTGCTGCTTGAATGAGTTAACACTGCTGGAAGTTCAAGTAGAAAGAAAAACCTGAGGAGAAATTATGTTCAAGTGGGTAGCCACTTGCAATATGATACCAGTCTTGAAATTCCTAGAGCCAGATTAGTATGATCTACTTTATTCCTACAAATACAGACCTTGGGGCTTTCTTCATTGTCAAGTGAGTATTCTGAAGTCATGGTTCACTGTGGAGCCATGTGTGTTATGGATATTACATATTTCTTAGCTTGAACAAGGAGAGAAAGAAATGAGAAGTCTGAACGTTTTTGTTTTCAGGCTAGCTTCTAATGTAGAGAGAAAGGCAATTTGATAGAGCATTTGGCATTGTTAGAAGAGAAAAATAATAAAAAAAAATCTGCTTACATTCAGGAAGATTGGTATTTTATTTCCCCTTCTGTGTTTCTAGGAACATCTTAATTAAACAAGAAATCTTTCAAGCATTGCTGAAGCAATGCTGCAAAATTGTTATACCTGTTTTCTCTGAAACTATAACTGCCTGTAGCAAATTTTTGAATTAAGAATTATTCACTCTCCACTTTTTACATGAGACAAGGAACATTTTAAAAGTTGTCAATAAGGTGCATGTGAGCATCCCTATGTATTTTTACTTCTCTGCATATTAGTTTATTATTATTACCCCTACTCTGTTTTGTCTTCTAATTATTGAGCACTCATTCAAGTTGCTTTCACTAATGCAAAGAGAAGGGAAACCAGGAGGGAAACTGTGAGTCAACTGAAATGATTACTTTTCATGCTGGCAAGTTGAAATTGATTTATTCAGGTGCAATGTTTCTGCATTTTTCTAGGATTATCATCTGCAAGTTTGATTCCATCCTGGGGCTATAGATTTGTCTGGCCTAATGTATAATTTGGAGCTGATTTTACAGTGTATTTTTGGGATTTATTGGGGTACCAGACTACCCTGGCACCAGGTATTTGTGCTTTAGCCTGTCTTCTTTAGTATTTCTGTGACCTTTCTGCTTAGCCACCTCTGAGGGAGGTAACCAACTTCCCTGTGAAGACACTGGAAAGAAAGTGGGAAGAGACTGGCTGAAGCTTGACTTGTGAGCTGTGGAAGGTAGTATTGCTCATGGTAGCTTTAGGCTGTCATGAGACTTTGGGCTGAACTTTGCATACAGGTTTAGTGCTCTGGAATGTACATGGTTATAGTAATTGTGTCTTCAATCCTACTTCATTTCGACAATTGGAATGTGGAATAAAGGGGCTTTTAGACTTCTCCTCAAACTTGAATAGATTTTGACTGTTGTCTAAATAACTCAAAAGTGTGAATGCATGTGGTTTAACATGACAAGCAGTCTTTCTTTTTCTGGTTTTCCTTGAGATAGGGTTAGCAGTAGGTTCCTTGGCAGATGACCTGAATTGGCGCTTCTCTTGATGTCTCTCTCTTCTTCCCCTTTCCTTGGCATGAACCTGCCTGTTCCTGGTGTGCCAGTCCAGCCTGATAATCCAGCAGGAACCTATTCCTTGAGGTGCCACTTATGTGGAAGGGAGGGCCAGGAGCGATGCTGTTGCCACAGGGAGGCAGCAGGGCCAGCGGCGATCCTGGCACTGCAGGGCTGATTCCCAACCTGCCAGAGCTCCAGACCCTTGGCTCTGTGGCTCAGGTGAGCAGGACACAAAGGTGGAGGCCGTAGTTGGTGTGCCACTAGGGAAGGTGATAAATATTAAATCATGCCCCTAGGTTTTCCCTTCATCTGTTATCCAGTTTACTGGCAACTCTTTCAATTTTTTCCCCATCAGACACGTCTGGATAGCTTTGTAGGGCTTCAGAGTTAAGGCTTTGTGTTTTGCTTTAACTTGGGTTGACTGCTTGCTGTTGGTTAGAAAGGATCAAGTGCCCACTCTGTTTTCCTGGGTTCCCTGCAGTTACAGCTGCAGCTAAAATGCTGGAAATTCTCCAGAATTCTCTATCCACTTCTGAGGGAAGGATGCAATTTATTTCATTCTGAAACACTGTGCAATGCTTGTTGCCAGAAGTCCTAGAAGAAAACCAATAAATTGTGCTCTGTCATATTCAGCCATATGCTGGTTTAACCAACTCAAATGCCAGTATTCTCTGTAAGCCTCCTCTATGTAAACCTCCTCCTGCCTTCTGTGTCATGTCTCCTGTGGTCTCTTTGACACTTTGTTAATATCTGTTTTCAACTGTTCTAAAAGGTTACAGTGTTACTTTAAAGGGTTTTGCAGGCTTGTAGTTGTGACGTTATTTTTCTTCAGCGATTTCAAGTGGTAAAAGGTCAGAATTGGTAATCAAATCTACATTCCTTACTGAAGTGAACTTAGAATGTATGCTTCCCCTTTTACCAATTATTTTGTGTCAGTCTGTTTGTAAGTTTCCTTGGATAGCATGTGGAAACCTTTTATAAGCATGAGCATGCTAGAATTAGTGTGCATGCTGAAAACATTTTTCCTATTGGATATTTTTTTCCTAAGTAGTACTTCTTCAGGGTTAGGCAAATAGGGAAGTAGACTGTTAATGATGTTACTAATTTTGTGCTGAAAGACTTGAAAAGGACAGGCTAATGAAAGAGTTGAAGTGAAACTATTTAATTTTTTTTTTTTTAAATTCAAGAAAACTTTGAGATCCTTCTGGATGACATTAGTCCTGTCTGAAGGTTTCTGTAGTGATTCATAAACTGGAAAACAGATAGTATTTTTGTAAAAGCAAATCTGTTGTTTGACATTGTAGCTTAATAAGTCCTTTTCTATAAAAGACTGAAAGAGCTACCTCTTCTAGATGAATCATCCTAATTATATCTTTCCACTGTAATTGCACGTGTAGCATTATTAGGTGGCATTAAAGATGTGTACATGATAAACATTGCAAATTTATTCTTCAGATTGTGGTTTCAGGGCTCTGTTTTTTCATTTCTTGGTCTTGACAATATTGCATGGAAGTAAAGTCTGCTGCTTCTAATCACACTTTTATTTTATGAGTTCCATGTGCCATTTGGTGCAAACCAGGTTGTAACTGCAATGCTTTGCACAGATATTTACTTTTCTTGGAGCAGTCGAGGAAGGATAGTGTTATGGAACTAAAACCCTGGAGTTTATTAACTGAATAGTTCAGAAATTGTGACTCTCTCAAGGATTTTTATCTATGGCTTTCTGGGCTTCCAAAGGTATCTGAAGTGGACAAGTAATAGTAATTAATTTTGATAGTGTCATTAACACATGAAATACACGGTCAGGGCCTGCTCTATACAGCCATTCTGTTTTACCAGCACTTGTGCTACAATTAAAATGTTACCACATTTGCATTTACTAGAACTGAAAGTTTTTTGTTGTTAGCTATTCTATTTATTTACTTATTTAAAAAAAAAATAATCTTGCCAGGGGCTGCTGTGGTCTTAAACGATTATTTTGTAGAAAATCAGACAGGAAACTTGTGTCATATTCAGTACTGACCTTGAGGACATAAATACACAAGCATCTGATTTCGACAGGCTGCTCTTAGAAAACACTACTTTTTAAAAATATCTTTTCCTGCCTTAATCACCTGAATTTTTAGCATTGTGTTCTTCTGTGACTAAACTTTGAGTCAGATTTTGTAGTTCAACAGCATGTAGAACAGAATCCCTGTATTGAAACATCATGGTGATCACACTGTGAACAGAAACTGGATTTGAACACACAGATTTGAACCTCCTGGCTTTTTCTGGTTTTGTTTGAGAAAGATTGGGTATATCTAGGAGAAACAATAGAAAGATTTGTATTATTTTTCGCTATTGTGCAGGCAAACTAGAATCTGTGCTGTTGACTTATTCTCATAGTTGTCATTCACATCCAGTTTGGGAAATAAAGGGGTTCTCTGGGAAGAGACAAGCCTAGCTTGGGAGAAGTTGCTGTACTTGTCATGACAGTCTGGATTTTGGCTCCCTTTATAGGAAGGACAGAGAGCACTGTGATGTATCTGAGAGGTGTTTGTTGAGTTTGTGACAATCTAATTGGTGTTGGCAATATTCATTAATGTTAAATTTTGTTGTTAAATACTGAAGTTCATTTTGTTGTTTAATATCAAAATCCACTAATGTTAAATGTGTAATGATAAAGATTGTTTTGCCCATAATTGTTCAAGGAGAACTTTTTTGTTGTTGTTGTTTAGTCCTTATAATATGCACTGGAGACTAACTCAGAGTTAGTTAGCTCAGTATTAAATGGAACATTAACTGTTCTACCAGTCAGACTCCTAAAAAATGGGATCTCTGGTCTTCAGCAGTAAAGGGTGTAAAGGGTCTGTGAAGAAGGTGAGGGTAGTGTATGGGTGGATATGGTAGCATGCTTTTTGAATATGGCATTCTTAACTAATAACTTTGCCATAAAATTCCTTCTAGAGTTACAGTTTTAGACTGTCATCATCTGGAATCTGTTTGGAAGGTTAAAACTGGTTCTAGATCTTTTAAGAGACAGGTTTTACAATATTGTCTGCTAGTGCTAAGTAAGGCATTATTTTAATGCTTCTGGGCATTTTCTCACCCTTCCTGTTTAATTAATTAATTTTTGTTGCCATTAATTCTATGTTGATCCCTTTGTTCAAGTCATGGAAGGAGGATGAGACCAGTAGAATTTATTTAAATTACTTATAGCGTTCCCATTGCCATCAATAAAATAGCTGTATGTTTTATGAAAGCGATGAAATTTGATGCAATAACTTCCCTGTTTTTTAAAGAAGGTTTATGAGATTTAATAATTTCTCTCAGACAATATCTGCAAATGAGCAGCAGAATGCATGACAGAAGAAGAGAAACAATGTTGAGAATAATGCAGAGAAATGCATTTTGAAATCTCTCATGTTACAAATGCAAAGTGTCTCTTGGAGGTAATAGAAAACATGAAATTGTAAGTGCTTACAAGCTGTGGTTAAAAACTTTGGAATTTAGGGGAATGGCAGTTCATCTTTTTTGAAAAGTAGTCCCTTTAAAGTACCTAATTCTGATTAATGGGCTAGTCTTGTGCTTCACTGCAGACAATTATTCTTTCTTTTGGGTCTGCAGTGGGAAAACCTCTAACTGGGAGCAGTGAAGAAGTAATCTTCCTCTTCACTGACTGCTACACTTTATCTGTGGAAGAAACCCTTTGAGAACTTGCTTTTATATGTTCCTCTTGATTTTTCTGTGTCCTTTCACTCTTCCATTTGGCTTTTGTTCTTGCAGGTAGTGGAGTAAAGTTTGGAAGTTACCGAGTTTCATAACTTCTGAGCACTAGTACAAAGTCTGAGGACTTCTACTGTGAGCGGTGGTCAAAGTAAAGATAAAGAGAGAACCTTAACTATGTAACTACTAAGTTTTGTCACAGATTTAAACCTGGAACTTGTTTAAACTATCAAATATTTCTAACAAAGCAATTTGTGAGGGAGTTTGTGTGCATGTTTTTGTTGTTTCTGGAGAGTTGTAAGTGTGAATGGCATTTCCTTCAAAAAAAAAAAGTGTCTGATTTCCCTTCTCTAAAAAAGCTTATGAACTGTAGCACAAGAGAAGCTCTGGAGCAGTAGCTTAAATCAAGGAGGTAAAAGAATGAGCAGGAAAAAAGATACAATCTGCATCTGAGTTGAGATGAAATTCCTTATTTTAGTCTCAGATTTTAAAGGTATTTTTAATCAAAACTTAGTAGAAAACCTGCCTATTTTTATGGGAAACAGGATATGCTGGGTGTAGAGCGGGCTGTGAGTGCATAATTTGTTATCCAATGTGCAAGCACATATGAATGGAATAACATAAATTAGTAGAGGAGGCAAAAGTGCCATTTTTCATGGAGATTGAATTTACAGGACAGCATTAACCTTGTAAACATTTTAACAGAGGTCAGTGTTAGCCAAGCAGTGATTTATAGGGACTGGCATAATTTTTTTTGGTCAACACACAAAATAAGGTTTAATTTCCGTCTGTATTTGCTTATTACTTGCCAGGGTTTCTTTGACTCCCTCCTGGTCCCTCACCCCTCCCCCCACCCCACAAGCATTCCAAAGATAGCCCAGAAATACTCTTGGGTAAAATCAACTTGAAGGCTCTGGAGCGCTTGTTGTAAGGAAGAGATTAGATTTGTTTGGACAGGAATGTAGAGTTGAGTTGCTCATAGCATGGTGTCACGCAAGTGCATGTAAATTGTTCTAACAAACAAAGTTGGACACATTTTATTTTACATGTGATGTTGTTACAAGATCTCTTTCTATAAGTAGCCTATGTCTGGGATAGCGGAAAGCATCAATTTCAGATGCTTGTAAGCCACATTTGTAAATTACAGAAGTTGCGTGTGGGTGGCTTATTTTTATGTTTGTTTTCTTTAGGGTTCTGTTTCCTTTTTTGTTTTGTTATGAGAATCGTAGTTAGTTTTTTTAAAGAAAAAACGATTGTATAATTATATGTGCACTGTATATGAATGCAGCATTAACCTGATGTTTAACCACAAAATCAATATGTTTTTCCAGATGTTAAAATAGTATTATTTTTGCAGGCATTGCACATGTGAGTAAAATCTTTTTTTGTTGAGATAGAGCTTTGGGTGGTAGTCTTAGATACAATTAGATACAACCACAAGAAATGCTCAAAACCCAAGAACATAATTTTTCTGATACAAACACATACATGTTCATATATTAATTTTTTGACTGAACTTTAATTTGTCTTGGAATTTCAAGCCTCATATGCACAGCAAATTTCTTTAAAGCTGGGTTAAACTTATTTGCAGAAGCAAATCCCTTTTGTCAGTAACCAGGAAGTAAAATGAAAAAAATCATCAGAGAAGAAGCTTTAAGAAAAGACTCGAGATGAGTGCATTGCTTCTCCCTATTTTGCACAAAAGTGTATTTTTCTTCTCAAGCAATTTAATTGTGGGCATAAAGAGATTTTTGGGGTTCCCAAACTGTCTTTTCCCAAACTGTCTTTTCCTAACTAGCTGGGACCTATCTGAATGCTGGATGGGGGAGGCCTTGCCTGCTGCAGGGAGGTTTAAACTTTCTGCTGGAAGAGCTCATGTAGCCAGGAAGCTGACTGAAAGCTGTAGGTGTTGGCAGTGTATGGCATTTCCTTCTGGTGCTGCAACCCATGGAGACCCTGTTCTCTAGGGGATGCTTCCAGGAAGGCAGGAGACAAGAAGAGATGGTGGATGGATAAATATCCAGGTGACCTCTCCTCAGTTTGCAGGCTCTCAGGCTTGCTGTGGAGCAGGCATTTTGTAGGTACCTGATGGCTTATTTTTTGATACAGACAAAGCTGCTTTGTTTTTACCCATTTCACTAAAAACTAATACAGTCTGGAAGAAGGTGCTGTTGGAAGCTCAGTTGGCTTGACCATGTCATACTCTTTGTTTTCATGTCTCCTCGGGTTTTTGGTTTTTCGTTCTGCCTTGATCCACCCTTTCTTTCCTCTTTTCGTTGATGGAAGGAAAAGAAGCTTTAAAACAAACAAACAAACAAAAAAAGCTCTCATGTTCTATATTTTTCCAGCTTGTTTTTTTTTTTTTTTTTGTAGTTTGTTTGAATATTTTTGTTTATTTGTTTAGTTTTGTTTTGGTTTTCCCTGCCAGTGAGTTTCCCTCGAGACCACCTCTAACAACCGCCCTTCTCCCGGCTTTCCCAGCATCTTCCGGAGCCGTTCCGGGCTCTGCGGGCCGGGAGGGGCCAGGAGGTGGCGGCAGAGAACTCGCCGGAGCCGCGGGCAGGCGCGGCTCGAACCCCGCGGCCGCGGAGCTGCGGCCGGAGCGCGGAGCCGGCCCCGGGCCAGCACAGGGATCCGAGCTCTCCGCTCCGGGAGCCCGTGCTGAACACGCTGCCTGTAACGACAGGCTTTTTGTTTGGATAGCTTTTTGGTTTTTTTTTTCTTTTTTTCTTTTTCCTTTTTTTTTTTTTTAATTTAAGTTTGAAATCTTACTAGCACAAACTAGGGAGAAGAGAGGCAGCCCAGCAATATGTGCATCTCCGTGTTAATGGACATGCACATGTTCCTCCTAACCCAGAGCAGAGCGTAGACACACAGTGACTGGCTTATTTAAGGTTTTGTGAACTTTTCCTGTCCTAAATTCCTGATCTGTTCTCATCTATTCCTCATCTTGCAAAATTGGAATGGCTTGAATTTTGTTTAACCAGCCATCCTCTTTTCCCACAGGTTTGTAGAAATTCATGAGTTGGAGGTGTGAAACTGGAGAAATGTTAAAAGTTAAGGAAAACCCATTAGTTTTATTGGAAAGCTGAAGCAGTTGGGAGTTTGAATGAGCAATCGTAGCAGTGAAGTACCTCCTCTCCTCCCACCTCTGTCTTCATGCTGTCACAAAAATGTAAATTTTATTTGACCAATTTAGAAGCCTGTGCATGTAACTTGTGCCATATGAGTACTAGTTCTCACCCCCTGTCTTTCCCAAGCTCACAGCCTGTTTGGGAAAGGCCGTTCTGCACACTGGTACAGGTGGAGATCCCTTGGCTGCTACATCAGCCGTGTGCCTGGAAACAGAGAGCACCCCGCTCTGTGTTTGAATTCTGTCTAGAGATGGGCACAGGGAATGAGACACTGGTGGTCTAGGGCTGCTGCTGTCTGCAGACAGGATGCTCCCAGCCTTTGCAAGGGCCTGTGACTTAGGTGTGTCCCCCTACACCTCCAAAATGTGGGGGAGGATCTCCTCAGCCTTTGGTGCGTGAACTGCGAGGGGATCCCCTCCGGCTGCCCAGATACTTCTGAATTATCTTAACTCTATGGGACCACCTACACTAATTTTTAGGGCATTTTACTTATCAAATTGTGTGATTCAGTATTTTGCAATCTATTAACGAAACAGTGTAAACAAACAGTAACTTCAGTGCTAACTTGAATAGAAGTGTTATTTGTAAATGTTGAGCCATTTTCTATTTGACTTCTAGGACTTTGAAAATAGTTTCCTATTCGAAGTTATAATTAGCATAACTTGTTATTTAATAATTGGGATGTCTTCTGTTTTCTGTCATCTGTATCTAGTGTTGAATTGCCTCCACATTAGAGCAAAGCAGTTCAGTTTTTGTAGTTTCCCTTTTTCTGCTCCCTTCCCTCCATTTTGAAGTTTTGAACTGCTCTAAAAGGCTCTCCTGGAAAATCAATTTGCTGTTTGTGTTGGTTTAATGCTTAACACTCACTGTGTGTCCTTTGTACCCACAGCTGTGGAATGCTCTGCTGCAGTTGAATTTGTGCATTTCCTGACATGCAAAATACAGTGAGAAACTTCCTTATGAGAGGAAGGGATTTAGGTTCGTTTTCAGTGTTTAATATTTTTGAAAGTATGTTTCAGGATTAACAATTCCATGCACAAATATTTATGTCCAATCTTGTACAAATGTTCTGATGTTGCAGTTTGATAATTAATTTTATATTTAGTAAACCTGCAACTACTTTGGATTTTAGAACAGAAGTGCTACTACATTTATATTACTACCTGCCACCTCTGTTAAGGGGAAACCTGAGGTAGGAAAGAATAGAAGTTGGAGTGTGTTAAGTATTGTAAAAGTTAAGTGATATAGTTTATTTTCTTGATTGTTATTTCTGTAGTTTGTTTTCCACACTGTAGGGAAGAGTGAGTTATCATCCCAAGATCATGTTAATTAATACTTCTTATACTTTGTGTGGTACAGCAAGACTGACAGGCCTCTTTGTGAACTTGCTGTTTATCTCTATTATGTCTTTTCAGGTGACTTGCTCATGTAGAATCCACTTTGTCAGAAGGAGAAAAGTAAGCTCAGGAAGGCAGTGGGAATATTGCATAGATATTTTGAGCTGCAGTCACTATGTAGGATAAAAAAGTCTCATAAGATTTTTTAGGGGTTTATCTTTCCTGTGTTAAACTTGTTTCAGAAAGCAGAAATATCATCTAACAGCTAATTTTTTTTTTTTACTGTAGTTTCCAAACCTCCAAGTTTCTAGCACTTTCTAAATATGAATCTTGCTGATAATTTCACAAGGACCATCAACTACTTTGAAGTAGTTACTGTCCTTTTACGGTTACCAAAAATAGCAATAAGCTAGGAGACAACAGGAGAAGGAAACCTTTTAGTTTTTTGCACGTATCTCGGGACTAGCTGAGTATGTAACTGTGAGGAACAAATGCCTAGTGGCAAGGCTTTGAAGAATATTGTAAGAGACGTTAGTTAATTTAAATTGGAATTTAATTTGGCAATAGATAAGGGATATTTGCAACATGTTTGTAAAGAAGAAGACAAGCTTTCTTTACAGGTATGCCAAATTTCAAGTGGGGAAATTAAAATTAGTTTTAATAAAAGTGAAAAAAAATCTGAATAGTAACTGTGGCTCTAATTGTAAATCCTTTAAGGGATTTAGTGAAGTTGCTAAAAATGGGAGTCATGCATTTAAGCTGCTGGAAAGAATTCTGTGGGTCTGGGAGTCTCCTGAGTGCTCTGAGGCAGCATGAAACTTCCAGGGTAGAAGCAGAGCCCATGGTGGCAATGCTGTCCCATAGAGAAGTCTTAGCAGTAACATATTTTGAACTGAGGGCTATTATCAGTGGCTGCTAACAAAAAGGAAGAGTTTACTTTTGAGATAAGGCTGGAACATTTCCAAAAATTCAAGGTGTGGAAGCATGTGCGTGTGTATAAATGTACTGTAGACATCAGTTGGTTTCGATACCGGCTCTTGTCATTGAAATGGACAACTTCTGAAAAGCTTTTTTTTTTCTCCTGATGCTGGTACTTACTGTCTTTTTCAAGGGTTATATCAGGAGAGGATTTCACCCAGTGCATGCAAGAGGTTGTAGGGTATAAACAGAACAAATGTGTGGTGTTGAGACACAGAGCTGCATGCTAATAAGGGCAAGCCTGGACTTTGAAGGACTGTGTTTGTGACCTCTGATGTGCCTGCAGGGAGACACTACACAGACTTGTGCAGTGTTTCCAACTAATCAGGTCTGTGCAATAATACCTCTAAAGCATTGCAGGGTTGGAGTGAGCCTGCCTGGATGTTTCAGTCCACAAATACCTCGTCAGCATTGTCTAGTGGTGCTCTGGAGAAAAACAGGTTCAGGCTGACAGCAATTATCATATAGTTAACGAGGAGGGTGCAGCTTAAACTCAGACCTTGAGGGTAGAGTCCACTGTAATAGGATTTTCAAAGTATGTCAGAAGATATGAGATAAAAAGATATGCTATTGATAGAGGCTTTCATAGCAGCTAATCAAAGGAGGTAGTTACCATGAAGAGCAGCTGCTTATACAGAGTGCTTTCAAAGACAAATGAAGGTGTTGAACTGTGCAGTGAAGGGCAGTGCTGCACTATCCTTTAAGAGGGGAAGGTGACTCTTTAATACATTAACTGTCCTTCTGGAGTCAGAGAGTGAAGGGAAAGTATTAAACCAAAGATGGCCTACTTTAGTAATTTTCACTGTATTCACATGTACTTCTGAGACTTTGACATCTATTGGCTGTGGACTGATAAAGAGCTGGGAAACATTGTACTGGAGACATACTCCATAAAGTGCAATGAGCAAAATATTTACCATTTTTTCATTTATTCTGATTTGGAATACCCTTAGAAGCGCTTTGATAATAGTGGGAGAGGAGTGAAGCAACAACTCAGGTTATCTTTGTGTATTCAATGGTTTTATTTTTTTGGCATGACTTGAATAACATTTTTGTTTGCTTTTTTTTTTTTTTTTTTAAAGTTTTATGATATGTCCCACATTTTTGACTCCTGTAAACTGAGTTGCTGGAGTCTCTTCTTATTATCACTCTCTCGTATGAGTCTCAGTCTTACAACTGAATATGAGAAAGTTTTTTTTCCCATAAACCTGGGGACAGTATGTAGTTAGCAGCCTCATACATCTGTGTGTTCCAAAGCCTTCCCAGCAAAGTGGCTGACTTCAAGGAGGGGAACACTGAAAGACTTTTAACTCCTGCAGGGAGTTTTCACAGCAGCATTTGCTGTACTGTTAGTCCACTTGTAGTCACCAGTGCTATCTTCAAGTCTACTGAAAACAGGTTGCACTAATTTTAATGAGACATAAGTTAAATGGGCCAAAGTTATGCCTGAAACGAGTTGTGGAGCACTTGGAGACCTGTGTCCAGTCTCCTAGAAAATTAAGTTTACGTTATCTGTAGAGGACTCTTTTTCTGTGGTGCCTGTGGTCCCAATGGGGAGTAATCCTTCAGTTACATATTTAAGTGACATATGGCTGCAGATCTTGTTGGAGTTCAGCTGTGCAGCAACAACGAGAAGCAGCAATTGGTGATAGTGTCTGTTCAGGGTAGTGATCACTTGACACCTCTGAGAAGGCCCCAGAGAAGGTTGGTGCAATGCAGTCCTAGAAGAGTTACCCTTTGTACATTTGGTGGCAGCGTGTGCATGTATCTGTCACTTCAACTACTCTTTCAGTGCAAAAAAGTAGTTTGCTGTTTTTGAGAAAATATTTTCAACAAAATTATAGCTACAAAATTATTGCCACTCAGGTGAAAGCCTTGACTGCCTAAAGCTGGCTTTCGTTTTTGGATTACCTACTATTTTACTTGCCAAATATATTCAAAAGAGTGTACACTGAAGTTTATAATGCAGTCTCCATAATGCAGAATTACTCTATTCTGTGGCTGGTCGTGTTGTGTTGTTCTATGGTTAGGACAGTGTCTGCATTGGTGGAATGTGCTGTCTAGTTGGTTTTCTTCAAAGGAGAAGGAATCAATGGAATCAAGAGGGAAATTGTAGCCACTTTCAGATAAGAATTTCTTAGAAGAATTTCTTCAACATGCTTGTTGCATGTAGCAGAACATGTAAACAGGTTGAAATACCAGGCCTATTTCAATGTTGGCTGGTAGCATGCATCAACATAAGAAGGAATTCTTGAAATTCTTCTGCTGGTCACTGTGAAGATATAAAAAAAATGATGCTAAGTAGCCAAGCAACATAAATTTCACCTTCTGTTATTTGTACTTTGACCTATTATATAAACTATTTGATTGTACTATGAAATGAAGTAAAGTTTTTTAAAACTTAATCCCAGAGACACTAGACATTTTCCAAAGACAATCTTTAAGGATTGTCAGCAATATTTGTTTTTGTCACCTGATATTGGAAGCAATATAATGAAATAACTGAAAACTCTATATATTTTCTGTGATCTGCTATGTCTCAGACTATGAAAATATCAAGAGATTTGTGTTAATGTTACCACCCTTTGAAAAGGGCAAATGATCAACTTAAATTCAAAACATAGGGAGCCAACAATATTTTTGAACTTGGACCAAGAATCATGTGTAGTTGACACTGTAATGCATAGGAGACACTTTCCTGTCTACAAACTAATGGAAAACAGGAATTACTGGGTTTTTTTGTCCCCCCCAGAAAATAAAAATGTTGTGTACCACAAAGTACAGGAAAACATTCTATAGAGTAGGAAACATTTCATTGTGATGCACAGGAGATTATTCTTTTGGTCAGTTTTAAGTATATGTTAATAATATAGAGGTGTGCA
Organism: Agelaius tricolor; assembly: GCF_023055355.1. Classification (NCBI taxonomy): domain Eukaryota; kingdom Metazoa; phylum Chordata; class Aves; order Passeriformes; family Icteridae; genus Agelaius; species Agelaius tricolor. Next base: position 61,873,644 of record NW_027269261.1, read on the forward strand.
ATAAGTTGTATGCATCCTGGAGTTGAAAGACTTTTGTTAGACATGTTAAGACATACCATTACTTTTGCAGTTGAGAGGAGACCTTCCAGTTGCAGCTTTTAACCATCTTTTAAAATGCAAGTGAAATGGGAATGAATAGAAAATTTGATGATTGACCAAATACTACTTTGTAATATTATGGTGTGCTACTGTTAGGATCTTAGGTGTTCAGTTTTTGGGTGCTCTCTAAAAAGTTCATTTAACTTGGGAAAATTTTCGTCTTGGGAAATACTTTATTCTATATTTGAATACTAGTTTTTATAACTTGTCATGTACTTTTCTACCCTGAATGCATCAGTCAAATATTTTTGTAAGTACATTGGAACAGACTGCAGCCTTTTTTATCTATAGATTAAGACTGAACTTTAAATTGTTGATTTAAGTTGTATCTCTGAACAGTTTTTTTTCATCTTTAGAACTATAAAAAAAAACCCTGAAAACCTATATGAATTGAAACACCTCAACAATTATGTTTATCACTGTAGACTGTTCATCTTCAGCATCTTCAGATATGTAGGTGTTAAGAAAAATGACATTCCCTTTGTACCTTCATTTAGTAAAATCCCCTTTTTTCCCTTATGTTTACCTTTGCCCCTCACTCAGCCCCTCCCTCAGGTTGGTCTCTATTCATTTAGATAATATGTAAAATTAATAACTGTATGCAGATTTGCAGAGAGCATTCTAGTTGTGATGAAGCAGTGGACATTCTTCATGTAGAAAAAAGTGAAGGAGGAGGACAACTGGAAAAAAAATCACTTTCAGTTTTAAAATCAAGTTTTATATTCAAGTCATCTTCAAACTGGGTTGAGGTTCTTAATTGTTCTCTCTGAATTTTATTTAATTATGTTAATCAAGGAATAGCTGAAGAGTAGCTAACTAGTAGGCTATTCCTAATGGCTATTCTATTAATAGCTAAGGGCTAACATAGCAGTTAGCTCACTGATTTCTTTTTTTCCTTGCCAAACTATGTCTCTTTCCCCTTGCTTCTCTTGCACTGTATACAGCTGATCCCACTGAGTGAAGATGCTAACAGAGAATAAAGCATTTCCCACCAGTTACTCATAACACTGGTATAATGATATATTTGTTTTGTGCAGTATGCTTCTAGCTATGTTTAACTTTCCCCTATTTCTAGAGATAGTGTTTAGAACATTTTAAATGAGCTTACAATCAGGTTTCTTCCTCCAACATAGTATGACCGAACCCTTTAAAATTAGCAGATGTGTTCCAATAAACTGAAACACCTGTGGCAATTGCCTGAGTGTGTAGATATAATTCTCTCCCTCTAACTACAAAAGATATAGGTCAGAAATGTACTAAAATACACCATGTCCATGATTCATGTGTCTGTTATAAAATGGAGAAAACATAAACTGAGAAATGTTGTTGATTGTCCTATCAAATAATGAATTTTGTTGTATTTTTCAGTGATTTATTTCCTTGTTTAGTGAATCACATTCCTTTTTTCTGCTCAGGCTAAAAGCTTAGGAGGTTGAAGAATAATCCTCAGTACACCATTAATGGGCTTGTCCTTGGTATGGATGCTTTAAAAAAGCATTTTTAAAATTCATGGAATCTTTAATACAGCACTGCTGCTGTTGAACCCATCGTTTAGCAGGAGTTAGGGAACTTCACACATTCTGTCACCCATGCAGTTAAACCTTTTGATACTTGGCTTATCTGAGCCAGGAAGTTGTCTGTTTCCATTTGTAAAATAGCTGTGACTAAAGGTGGTCTTTTGGGGAAAGGTTAAAAGTTCCTTGCATTAGGAAGTGTGGCATCCTTCCACACAGATGTAATATTTGCTGAAAGAAATTAATATATGCTTCTGGTGGAATCCTCAGCTAGGCTGAAGTCTACCTATTCTCATGATGGATTAAAAAAGAGCCAGGGAGAGTAGTCTGGCTGCTATTTATCACAGTTGGGTGAATACAATCTCCAGCTGTTAGTTCCACCTTCCAACTCTCAAATCCTTTAGTTTTACCTGTCTGCTCTTTCACTAAGCCTATGTGAATATAGATAAAAAAAATAGTTAACCTATTTTGTTTTCAGAAAAGAAAATCTGGCATAGGGAACACTCACACTCTTGTTGTTCTTGTAGCATAGATTAGGAAGTGGAATTTAAGTGATTTACTAACAGTGAGGCAAAGGCCAGTGATGAAAGCAGGATGGCCAGTCTGCAGTGCAGGTGTATGGGGAGACAGGTATGCTGAAGTTAGACCACCTTCCTATCTCTTCCTGGACACATCTACTCCCAGTGGTTTAATTATATTTTGGATTATTTTACTGTTCTGTACTTGCCTGTACAGGACTTGGGCTTTTTCCTTAAAGAAGATCATGAAAGAACTTGTAGGGCAACAAAAGGATAGATTTATATTGTTTGTAAGTAGATCTTTCCTCTTTATAATGGCAACAACTCCAACACAGGAAGTTTTATGGGAGTAGGAAATTTACTGGGGACATGGTGGTACTGGTGGAGGAGGATCCTGAAGGATGTTTTCAGTTCTTGTTGTGTAATAAAAACTTGTTGTATGCATATACTGTATGTATTGCTGCCAGAAGGGGAGGGTTTTGACTTCTGTTATACTGGTTTGTGGTGTTTCTTTGATGCCAGGATGAGTGGCCCTGTCCTCAGACAGAGACAGTACCTGCTTATGCTCACTGGCTTCACCAGAACTAATGCAGCTTTAGCATAGATCTTGACAGGCTTGAATACTTGTCAGTGTTGTTTTCCTTTTATTCAAATTTGGCATCTAATGCATTCAAAGACATGCTGGCAGATCACCTAATTGAAAGTTTTGTATTTGCTTGGTTAGAAAGATTTGCTGAAATAGGATATGCTTGACAGATTGGTTGCAGACCTCCTAGGGGGAGAGATGCCATTATCAATGGTTTAAATGCCAGATTGTAGGAGTGTACAGCATAGTTGTAAATATGGATATATTTTCATCACATCTCAGATTAAAAACTATTTAAGCTGTGGTCTCAGTCAGAAAATAAAAAATAAGATATTGGCACTTTTCTGATAAAGTGGGCCGTGTAATTATTTAGATCTGTAGTCATTGTTAAGTTTAACCTGTGTTATTTCCATTGGCCATTTTGTGCTCTGGTAAGTACTGTGAACTGGAAATCAGAAGTTGTAGATACAGGGATTTTAATGCCTTTATTCATTGTCTGGTGGCACACAATATATTGTCTAAATTTATCTGATTGTTTCTCAGTTTTGTGGCTTCAAGGAAGTTGGGGAATTGATTGAGGAATAAGACAAGTGCTCCAGAAAATAATCTTTGTAAGGCAAACCTGCTGTTTTTGCAGACTGCAGATATTTCACTTTTGCTACATAGTCTCAAAGGAGAATTGGTGTGTGATGCTCAGCTTGACAGCCAATTATGTGCTCTTGTGGGATTGCTAAGTGAAATTGGCTAATTGATAATGAGGCTACTTATTCTTCCTTGTACTTTACAGTTTCTTTGTAATAACTATTGCAAGAGGTTTAGGATATGCTATAGTCCTACTGAATGTAGATAAATAAAAAGGTACTTGTAGTCTTGCTTTGGCTTCAGAAAGTAATTTTTCAGTAAACATGAATGTAGGAACAGGGTGTAGAAAGTTATTTTGTAGAAGTCTGAGACTTATTTTTAATAAACAAAAACAACTAGACAAAGCTATTCTGAATTTCTGCAACATTTACTTGCAGTAAACCATCATAAAGGCTTTATTTCTGTGATTCAGGTAATAGGATATTGGGCTTTTTAATTTGACATCACAAGTGCTTATGTGGTCCTGGTTCAGTAGTCAAAACAATGACACATGATGGGGGAGGTGAGATAATGCAACATCCCAGAATGGTTAATCCAAATTTATGTTCAATTGCAGAAGAATGGAAGAACAAATACACACAGAGAGGATGAATCATTATATTGGTTTTGTAAATAACCCTTTCCCAGAAGTGGTATTAACATGGTCATGCATGGGGCTTTTGTCTTGGGGAGTTCCCATGTAGGCTTAGATTTTAAGGGATAAATGAATGGATCTGGCTGTCACCCTCCTGACTGGGGTACTAAATTATAAAAATGCTGCTTGCATAAACAAAACCATTTGGATGCTAGTGGATAATAAGATGGCCAACTTTATTATAAACTTTCTTAATAAAAATAAATCAGTATTCAAATACGTATTAGATTTTTCATATGCCACCTACCATGAACTATTAAAACCTGATGGTTTTCCTGGAGTTTTCTCCTTTTTGAGCCGAGAAGGAGGAAGCAATTAATGATCATGTGGTGTCAAAAAGTCCAAAGCAGTTGTGGAACAGTTATCTGTGAACATATTTAGAGAGTGAAAAGTAGCTGGTGTTGACTCACAGATAGCACAATTGCCTCACACATAGCATAATTTCCCTTTCTTTTTTTATTCCCTCAGGCCTTGCAAAATTGTTTTGTATCTTGAAACATGTTTAATGGAGCTATTAAGAGGTAATGTGTTATGTTTAGGAGCTGCACTGCTATCATGGGATACCACCAATGAACCAAATCACTGAGATCATAGTACAGTTCTAAATATTTAAAAACAACTTCTACTGGCATTTTTTAAAATTGAGAAATGATTTAATATACAGAAGATTTTATTGTAATGAAATGTCAGTTTGAGACTTTTTTGATTAATTTAGGCTGCTCAAATCACAGGATTAAAAAAAAAATTATTCTGGCTGTCACTGTTGAATTAATATATCAGTTATTACAGGTGTTAGATCTAATAAACTGTGGTGGTAATACTAGATACAGCGTTCTTTATTGTTGATGTCATTTTGGAAAATGGAAAGAAATTCTGAATGTTTACTTCTTAAGAAAATAAGGCTAGTGTGGGATACATTTGATGTGTAACTCTACACAGAATATGAGCAGGTTAGGCTGTGTTCATGATGATTTCTGTTTTAAATGTTCATGGTGATTTCTGTTTTGTAGGGTTTGTGTTGTCCTGACTGACTTTGCTTTCAGTACCCAAGCAGGGAAGTGCAGATCAACAAAGTTTTTCTTGCTAAGTAGGCTTGGATGAAAAACATGTAAGGCTTTCTACCCATTTTTTTGGTGGTCCTAAGGGTTGAGAGGTGGTGCAGTGGGAGAAGGCAGCACCTGCCATGCTCCTGCATTCTCTTATGCTTTCCTCAGATGAAATGAATAGTAAAATTAGGGGGTGTATCCTCTTCCTTCTTAGCAACAGTTTGTGTCCAACTTCCCCGTGTAGATAAAGGTGTAGGTGTTTGAGCAAGTTGTCACAGGCTGGGGCAGGGCATGAACCTCAAGCATGCCAATGTCTAGCAACTGGATACCCTTGTGTATCCTGTGGTGCTTGTGGAAAGAACCTAGTGATTAAGTTATGTTGAAACAGGATTTAAGGGATAGCCAAGGAAGCAGGAAGAGAAGAACTGGGAACTATTTCTTTCCTTTTAATGTTGCACTAGGTTGAAGTGGAGCTACTGAGTAACTGCAGCAAGAAATGAGAGACTGTCCTTGTTCCTGAATCTGAGTAGGGGTAGTATTTGTAGCCCAAATTACTTCTGCTGTGAAATGAAGGTTATTTCAAACAGCAGCATTAAAAACAGGACATTTTGGACTTTTCCATAAGCAAATACAAAATTATATTGCCTTTGCAGTCTACGAAGGAAATGGTTTGGAGGGATGTAAGGCAGAATCACCTGGATAAAATATCTTTAAAGTTCTCTGGGATGCATTGAATATAGGGGGAGAAAAAATAGTTTCTCTATTATCACAAATAAATAGTTAACCTCTATTATCACAAATAGAGTTTGTGATAGCTAGAGGTGTCTATAGAAAGACGTATGATTGTGTTCTTGTACTGAAAATATGCAGGCATGAGGTGTTTTTTAGATTACAAGACTAGCTTGTAGAACACTGAGAAAAGAATTAAGTGATCATGAACACATGTTGTTCCTAGATGCCTGTAATCTGCCCTGTAACTGGGCAGTGTGTTAGGATAAGCTAACTCTAGGAGCTCTGCTTCCACATATGTAAGAAAATGCTGTGGAGAAATAAGCCTGGTGGTGGTGGTAGCAGAAATGTATGACTTAAAAAAAAAAATCAGACTCATGAGCAACCTGTAACATGTGTGAAAAGTTTGGTGTTAGAATGTCTTGGTGTAGCTATATCTGTGATGTAAATTTAAGCTTCTCAGAAGATAATTTAAAACTGCCTTGTATCTGGACATTATTTAATTTCAGGATCTGCTTTCAGTATAAATTCAAATATTTTTGTCATGTTATTTTCCCATCAGGCTATTGGAAGATGGTTTTGACTGTTTCTTGGAAGAATCTACACTGTGCTTAGCTGACATGATTTTTATTCTGGTTTAGTTATCCCTCCAATTGACAGTTTAAACTTTCAGAACAGTTAGAGACAAATTTTTCAGGGGGCCTTTCTGAGCCAGGATGTGTTAATAGATTAGTTTCACTGCCATCAGGTTACCAAATCTGTTTCACTAGGGTATGTACATTTGACTCTTGCAAGAAAAGTCAGTTTTATTTTCTTCAGAAGATATTTTAATACTTAGAAGTTATGGTACTGCTGCCAGTAGGAAAAGTTTAGAAAACTTTTTCTACATAGAAACTTAACCTAGCCTCAGAGAGCAATAGCAAATGGAATGATTTTTTGTTGCTGTTGGTTAACAATGCCATCCTCCCTTTCTTTACTGGTCTCCAGTCAATTTTATGTTGCTTATATGAAATTGGTGCCTTCTGCTTTGTCTTAGTTGACACTTTAGCAAAACTTCTGACTAGTAGCTAAGATCACTGTTGTTTTCCAGATATGAAAATGTAACGGGATAGGCATTTGTATAAGTGGTGTTTGAATTCTCTTAAGGACTTGTGAAATGTTGAGAGTGTTCCCTTGTGTTTTGCCTTGAATCCTACAGTTAATTATGGTACCCTTTGTGAAAGGAATATTTCTGAATGATTTGGGGATGTGCTAGCAGGCAGATAGTGAAAATTTGCCACTGAAATGGTCAGAAGTTTAGTTTATGTGCAGGATCATGAAAAGCATCAAGCTTTGACTGCTGGTATACTTCTCTAGTTTTCTGTTTTCTGGTTCTTCACAGTGTTCATGTACAGTTGAAATATTTTGCCTACTCTAAGAGTTTACAGTTCTGCTTTAAATAACTTCAAATGTTAGTGGATGCTTTGATACTTCAGAAGTGCAAGATTAAGTGCTGTATGTGATACAATGGTACTATGTGCCAGGGAGGTAATGAAATACTAAAGAGGTGCTCAGCATTCCATGTATACTTACTTAATCTGTCTGTGTGACTGCCAGATGTAGGAGACATCTTTCAGAAGTCTGACTCCTCCAGTGAGCTTCTGGGGTGAGGGAAATGGTCTACATCATTAACCTTTGATTGTATGTATTGCACTTGACACAACAAGGCAATTAAGTTATTGACAATGCTTTTTTAATGTCAAAGTTGTATGCCGCTCAGGAAAAATCCCCCTTTCTTTGCTGATATAGATGTGTTTCTTTGCAAGCCAGTCCGAGACTGGCAGTGCACAGACCTATTCTGTCTGTAGGAATTTAGGGAAATTCTGGAGGGTGCATGCTGGCATTATACTGCACTTGGCCAACAGGAGGTAAATAACAGTTAGAAGGAAGAGTGGTTTTATAGTCATAAAAAGCAGGGGTGGTAATTTTCATGCTATGTGTAACAGAAGGTGTTTAATTAGGTTGCAAGTTTGCAGTGGGGTTTTTTGGCAATTTGTTTCTCATCAAGTCATAAATCCCTTTCTTCATATAAAACTAAAGCTATTTTTGTTTGTGGTTTAATGAGCTACAGTTTATGCAATGACAAACCCAGATTCATTCACTTATATCTGAATAACAATGTAGAATTTTTCCCCTCCGTTCTGTATTACCAGTATTGGGATACCTGATTTATACCAGGTATAAATTGAAGTACAGGAGTTGTGTGTGGAGTATTTGTGTAAGCAGATAAGTGGTACGTACGGGAAAGGTGCATTGTTGGAGGGCCCTGCCTTATAAGCAAACACAGCTCTTACTTTATTAGTAAAATACAGCTACTTTGTTTACATTCACATTTTAATCACAAAGATATGTGTTTTAAATGAAGCAGAGGGAAAGTGATAGGTTGCTTAGTAGAATTTCTCCTATGCTATGGAATGCACTTGCTTTTGCAAAATTTATTGTCTTTCAATTGGGGTTTGTCTGGCAAAATTTTCAGGCTTAGGGTATCAAAGTGACTTTGGAAAGGAATTGATAAATTGCTTTTCTGCAGATTGTACTTTCTTCCCTATGATTTAGGTTAATGGATTACCTGGTTAATAAAGTTACCTAGTGACTTACCCTGGCCTTGCTGTTGACCGTGAGTGGGAAGGGAACATGTTAAGTGACAGCCGTCATCTGAGATCCTCTGCTCTGTGGGCTGGTGTTGATGTTTGGTACTTTTCCATTAGCTGGAAGCACAGATATGGCTGTCAGCACTGAATGCTTGACTCTAAATTTTTATCTCTATGATAGTAAAGTGCCTCAGAGAATAGAAACAAGTACAGTCCTTCATGAACTGTGTCTTCCACAGTGTATCCCTGACCTTATTGCATAGGAGTCCCTGAATCTAAGCCAGCCCACTCCTCAGATGGTTTCCCTGAGCTGTGGCTGCACTAAGGCTTGCTCTGTATAGGCAGGGTTGGTGTAAGTCACTACTGAATTCTAGGATGAAACCTACAATTCAATAGTGCCTTACTGTTGGTTTTGACCAAGCGCTTACCATTTCTCTACTCACAATTACCTAATTTAAGTAACTTCTTTTTCTTTTTAGTTTTTTCCTTTTTCTTTTTTTAAATTTTTTAAAAAAAAATTCTTGCCCCTTTTCTGAGTAACTTTGTCACTAAAAAGCTTAGGAGAAATACGGTGATGAAAATTTTCTAATTTCTGTGTGCAGTATGCAGAATAGCTGTATACTTTGCTTATCATTTCAAACTTAGAAACAAAGATATGTTTATGCATAGCATTTTATGAAAGAAAGGATGCGGTAGTTTTATTTTGCTCCCTATCCCATCCACATCTCCTGGTGTTCATTTTTGTTGTGAGCCAAGGGCAGAGATATTGACTGTAATCAATTCACCTTCTCTTATTTCTCCTTCTCTGTGTCACAATTTTTTCCCTGTGACCTGTGCCCTTGCTGTTCTATAGATGGATATAAGTATCTTATTGAGCAATCTGTAAGATGTAGCATTCCCTTATTTCTGTCTCTTTCTTTTACAGCTTCCACCGTGCCTTGTCAAAAAAAAAAGAAAAAAAAAAGTGATAAAGCCCAAGCCTGTGACACAGAGCAGAAACATGAATCTATAAATAACTGTTAATAAATGTCTCTGGTTAAGCAATGCAAAATTATGTTAAGTGTCAAAGGATTTTTCCTTTCGCCTTTGTGTAATCTTAGTGGTTATCAGTAGCAGTATTTTTTCCTATTGAAAACAGTTTCTAAACTGGAACATGTCCATTTACAGGGGCTTTGTATCACCTCATTAGAAAAACAGGAATGCCTCTAAGAGGGAAAGGAAATATGAAGAATCCAAGATGCAATCAAAGCTAGGAACAAGTTTTCTAACTTTAAAAGATATACAAGAGAGTTCTTACAAATGGCAAGGATGCAGAGAGGTGTTCCCTTCCTGCTGAAGCTTTTCTGGCTGAAGAGGCTGATGTATGTAGCTGCTAGTAATTGCTGCCATGCAGAGGTGACTGCCCTCATGCCTTCTGCCTCCCCTCACTACACATTTGCTCTTGTCCAAATCAGTTGTGTAAACAGGATTTGCCCCCCAAAGTCACTGTTTTATTTTTAGTTGGTAACTAGCATATGTAAAGAATTCCAAATGGCATTTTTTCATAAATAGGCTGCCTTATTTAAAGGGCTGGGGAAAGGAACAAAAAGAGAAATATTTAGGGATCTTGTGATGTTGTTTCCCAGCACGTCAGCATGAGTGGTCCATACTGGGTAGTGTGGGGTACAGCTGCCAGTTAGTGTGCTGTCTCTAGTCCTGTTGGAAGGGGACAGGATGTGATTGCTTTAGAGAGGTGGAGGGGGTCTTGTTCTATTTTTCAAATATTGGAGAAATCCTTCTTTTTAGTGCAAGGCTGTGTATCTCCTGGTTTCCCAAGGAAGGCTCTAACTTGAGATTTGGTGATCTCTGACCACTGTGAAGAGAGGCAGCTTGCTTGATACCACTAGGAGTAGATGCATAGATTCTGCCTCCTCCTTTGTGTGTGCGCCTGTGATTGATGTTTTTCATTGCTGATCCTGACAAGTGGCACTATTGTACTGAGGTGAGGTAGAGAGAAATTGTCAGATTGCTTAAATCCCTGTGAAGGCTGACAGCAGAACTGTGGTGGAGGAAGAGGGAATACAAATAACTGTAAGGCTGATTTCCTCCTCCCTCCCCCCCTTCATTCTGCCCAGCCCATGTCTTTTTGAGTATGAGGGTAACACAAGGCAGTTCCATGTGGGAAAGTTAAGGAATTAATGTGCCATGTCTCAGTGTTACTGTACTGGGGCTAAACAGATGGTGTAATTAGCCTACAGCGGTGAAGAGCTATTTTTCTGATAAGATAAAAGGAAGTAGTTGTAGGTGGTAGAAAAGGAGTCTCTTAAATTGGCAGGGCTTAGAATGTTTTAATACAAATGTATGAAGTGTATGGGTCTTATAGTTCCTTCCCAATTGCAGTTATTTTTTTCTTTATATTTTTGTTTGTTGAGTGGCTTATAAGGGAAAAAATATTTTGTTGAATTATTTTTCAACAATTTTAACAAGCTGATCTGGAAGAGTGAAGGAATCAAAACCAGACATTTTCTCCTCTTGGTTAATGGTGATTGTATCTCTGGTGTGATGGGGGAACAAAATCTTCCTTCCTTGATGAGCACTTGGGAGGCTGTTGGAGGATGACGAGGGTCTGTAGGAGGTCTGTTCTTGACTGACCTCCACATGTTCTGGGTTTTGAACTTGTTTGCTTTTCATCTCTGTTTCTGGCTTATTTTTGGTTGGGATATCTTTAAAAGGCAGGAACAATTGTAAATGAAAGAAGAAATAAACAAGATTCAATATGGCTTGCACAATTTGAAAAAGAAAGCATCTAAATGAGAAGGGTGGAAAAATAAAGGAATGGCATCAGGAAGAGAAGAATAATGGTTATATTGGGAGAAAATACAACCACAGCTGGATCAAGATTCAGTTCTTGTTCAGTAGTTTGTAAGTCCTTTAAATTACTTTTGCTTGCTTATGAAAAGATAACAGGCATAATTGCTTTTTAATCCCAGGTCTTCATGTTTTGACCCTAACTGAGTAGGATCTCATCGATCAGTGACTTAGTCATTCTAATTTCTTGATACTTTGGTTAAAAATGGCTTCTTAGATATAATTGATAAAGGACCTGGTATTGGTGAGTAGAAAATGTGGCAAAAGCATTTGCATTGAAGATTTTTTTTCTGATATTTTTCTTTCTTTTTTCCCAGGAAGCAGTTAGGTTTGGTACATTGGTTTTATTTGCCTTTGCTGATAGAGGCTGCTTTCTGTTGTGCAGTTGTAGCTTCTGCCTGTGTTCAGAGCATCTAATTTATCTGTTTACTTGAAGGAGAGAGTATATAAAGTCTTCCAATGTGCTGTGATGTGTTTTCCCTTTTCATCAAAAAGATTTCAAATATCCCTCAAATTGAAATTTGAGCCTTATTTCACAAATCTTGTTTTTGCATCCTCTTTCTTGGGAGAGGAGGTGATTTGGTGGTTATCTGTATTAAAATACTGCTTCAGGAATATCCACAAGATTCTGACCCCCACTACTCTCCCCCTGCACCCCCACCCTTGCCCCAACTTGTAGTCTGAAGGACACCAGAAGGTAACGATAATCTACAAGGTGATTTACACGCTTCCTTCAAAGAACGTACCTACATCCAAAGGGAAAGAGAGCAGGAGGGGGAGGATAAAAATGATAAAGGAATGCAAAAGGCTTATCCTAAACATTGTTTAGTTGTTAATGAAACCATTAGGACACTAGTTTATACAGCGTGGCTTTTGGTTGTTTGTTTTTGTTTTGTTTGGTTGGTTTTTTGGGGGGAGTGGGTGTGATGGTTGCTTTTTCTAAAAAGATTTATTAGACTTTCCATTAAAAATGGTTGAGGAAACGTGGTGATAAATGATTTTCATGAAATCCCTACTTTATGAACATCAATTGGGTGTCCATTGTGTGAATGCAGGTCATAACTTCTTTTAGGCAACTGTCATTGTTTCAGAACTTCCCACCATCATAACCTCATTTCCTCTTGTAGCCATGGGGAATCAGGAATGAGCACACCTGAGTGGATACAACCTCTTGGCACCATGACGCCAGCTGCCTACTTCCGCTGGCTTGGCTGTGCTCCCCTGAGCACTTTGTTCCTGGGCAGGTGTGGCAGGTTAGAGCACTCAAAGGTAATGGGAGAAGATTTTAGAATTTACCACTCTTCTATACTTTGACATTATTCCTTCAAAAAGGACTATGGATTAGACAAATTAAGGAGGAGGAAAAAGGATAAGAATGGTATTTCAGGAGGGGAAAAAAGCACATTTTCAAGGAATTATATATAAGGTAATAATATGTTATGGATATTTTTGAAAGTTCACTTAATTCCTGCCTTTCAAAAAGGTTTTAACACGGTAGCTGACATTTAGGTACCTAGTTTTAATCAAAGAGAGAGATGGTTGGATTTAGGTTAAATATCATTCCTGTCAACTCCTCTTTTGGTTTAACAAGAGTCCGTGTGTGTGCATAAATACATACGTGGGTGCATATCTATTTTTAAAATATACATTCTTGTGCTCTATGTAGTGTACATATAAAAATAACTTGGTGTAAATACAAATCATGTGTGGGAGGATGTAAATTTCTTTTGCCTTTCTTTTGTGAGGATAAAAACTTGAGAAATAGTGATTATGTTCACTTTTATTTGTAAGTATATTGGAAATTAAAAGATATATTTATTGCATCTTCTTCTGGCATTGAGAAGGATGAATAGCAGAGTTGTTCCCTGTCAGGTACTATCCAAACAAGTTATGGTGAATCTAAGGGAGGAATCTATCTTTTTACTAGATATGTATTAGTTTATAAAACATTGTGTCCATCTTTCAGCTATTAAATTTTATTTTCTACTGCCCTAATGTGTGTAATTTTTCAAGTGAAGATTTTCATGAATAAAGACATACTTTTAATTGACAAGACTGTCAGTTTTGGATCCCTTTTAGATTGGGAAAAAAGGCGTTTTTGAGCTTGAATTCTCCAATATTCAGATGTACAGGAGGACACTCAGTGGCATTACTTTTCCTGCTTGACAGTGTATGGACTAGAGGCTTATCTTGTTGCAGACACAAATACTTGGTGGACCAGAGTAGGTTCTCTGCAACTGTGCAGCATTTCCGCTTTTGAATTATGGTGTTTTCTCCACCACTGCTTGTTGAACAAAGCTGAATAAGGTTATGGAATTTGTTTTATGCGTTAATGAGCTCAGTGAGAGGCAAAATGCAAAGGCTGAAGAATCAGAATCAATCCTTGGCTATTGATTAAACACACCTTGCAAACTCATCTGAGCTTAATTGAATCTCTTGATTTAAACATTATATAACTGTGGTATTTTGCTATTTAGTTCAGTAAAAGACCCAGATGTCTGCCTTGACAGACTGAAAAAAATTTAGGCAAATTTTCAAGGTTGAAGTGCTGTCCTGAAGTTGATCTGTTCTGCATTTTGTCATGCCATGCTCTTTGCCCTGGCACAAATGTGAAACCAACTGTCAACTTGTGGGGAACAAACACCCTTGGCTGTCTTTTTCAAAAGACAAATGCATCACTTTGTAAATAATACAATGTAACAAGAGTTTAGAGATACTGAAGGGCAATTCCAGAGTTGCTTTTATTTAATGTCTTTTTTATCTTTAAATACAGGGATTATTTTGGGGAGTGTGTGTGTGTGAGATAACTACTGGAAACATTCACTGAAGCTGTGCATTAGCCCATAGCTGAAGACAATGCATTTCCTTTTTAGTGGCTATTGCTTGCTCTTAAATATGTGTACAAGCTATTTTGGAACAGACATTTCTGTTTAATTACTTTTGATATACATTTACCTTGCTTAGCTTCTCTACTTACTGAGTCTTCCTCCCCACTCCTGTTAATGTGAGGAAAAAATTGCAGTCATGATAGCAACTTTCTAGATAAATGTATTTGCCTGTGGAGGAAGTGATTTAAATTAAATGCGATATTTGATGTAGTTCACAGAAATTGCTGTGTCCCTGTGCAGCTTTGCTCAGGTTAGCTGAGATGTGTTTGGAGGCCAGGGCAGCCCCAGAAAGTTGGAGACCATCTACTGCAGCTGGCAGGTTTGGACATGCTTTTGCTAGTGTTATACAGCATCCTTATATCAACATATGGAGAGGTGAAAATATTTAGGAGGTTTCAATTTACAGATGTCTTCATTCTAGAAATCCACCAGAATTACCTACTTTGGCAGAAATTCCTCAATAGACTGGGAATAACTGCACAAGAGAATATTTAAGGTGTTTTTAAGAGACTTGTGATAAATCTCTCATGTTTTTAAAATGTGGTTCAGACTTAAAATGAAAGCTGGCTTTTTTAGGGGTAGATACCTTATGTTCTCATTTACTCTTAAAGGAGTATCTCAAAAGGAAAAACAGGGAAGCTTTGCTGTTATTATGTCTCAAATAGGCTGTAGACTCTGCCTTCTGTTATCCTCTGACAAAATATTTTTAAAATTTTGAGTAGTCAGCTTTGATTCACTCAACGTACTGTGCTTGTAAATTTCTGGGGTTATTGTATTTCAAAAGGATAACAGGGATGGTGTTGTGTTAATCTGGAACTACTCCTTTTACCTAAAGCAATGCAGTAGCTCTCATTTTGGGGCGCTGTCAGTGCTATGGGCTGTTCTCTTGTCTGGGGACCCGCAACAGTGCAAGAGAATGGGAAAAGGTAAAAGAGTTGTTGCAAAAATGTGGAAGAAACCAGCTGCTTGTGATCTTGGGTAGATGTCTGAAAACATCTACAAGGTCCAAATAGGCAGAGCCATCTGATTAGTCCTGGTTTTAAAACACAAAATATGTTTAGGAGGTTGATTTTTTCCTAATTTAGAACAAACTTATGTTTTCTACATAAGGCATTTTTTTTTCATCCAAAACCCCTCCTCTGTAGTTATTTTAAGACATCAGGGGAAAATCAAAACCAGAAGGCCAGGCCAGGTGTGTTGATGCCCTTCTTTTGTCCTTGACATTGGCACTTTCTGTGGTACACAAATGTAACATAGCCTTTCAGTGCAACACCTGGCCTGTTTTAAACACATGTAATCTGTCAGCTGTAGGGTAAAGAAATTAATTCTTAGAGTTTAAAAACATCTTAATTACAATCATGATGATGATGATGTGTTTTTTTATCTCTGCATGTGCTGAAAGTAACTGGGAGTGATTTTGTTCTTTATGAGTCTGTTGAACTCTTCTTTCTGCTCCCATCACATTGTGGGTGAAATGTCGAGAAACACTGCTGAGGGAGTGGGCTGAAGTGAATGGTTGTGTCACAGGACACTTGCATATCCCAATCCTGCATTTTAATTAGGTTTTAAAATGTTCATAAATTTGATTTCATAAATTATGAACAATGGATGGGTGGCAAGGATAGTGTGTGATGAGGTAGTGCATGTACTTTTTTTGTACCCTGAGGAAATGGAGTGGGATTATAAGATTTTGGGCAGATCCCAGCCAGATTTGTGGACAAGTGGGGCAACAAAATTTTTTGAGACAGAAATAGAAAGGGGACAATTCATAGGCAAGGGAATAGAGAACAAAGAAGGATGAATCAGCAAGGAAAAGAAAAGCGATGAGGTTTACAGAGATCACAGCTTTACAGTGAATGTGAAAGGGATTACAAAGAAGCTTGGGCTGGCTGGGAGAAGTCATAGAAGTGTCAGGTATATAGCATTGGTTTTGCCAAGAGAAACTGTAAGAAACCAGTCTGGTCTTGCAAGATCTCAGGGTAAAATCTTGCCTAGTTTTCTAACACAGAAAAGTAAGTAAGCATTTCACCCCACCTCCTGCTCTTGTTCCCCTCACTGCCCCTGCTCCCTTTGCATGCTGAGTTTCCAGTCATCCTTAGTCACTGGCAGGATGTCAGTATTTCCTTAGGAGCTTTAACAGCGATTTCATAGTGTCTTAAAAGTGGGCATATCTATTTATGGAAATCTTAAAATATTCTCAGGACTTGACAAAGGGAAGTTTGTAATTTAATTTATGTGTGTTAGCTTCAGGCTGAACAAACAATGAAGTACTTTAACCTTGCATGTGCTCACTTGGTATTAATAGGCTTTCTTAAACAAATGTTTAATGTGTGAACCAAGGCCTCTTTAAACCTGTGGAAGTTTCTGTGCAGATTCAATTTATTTAAGATTTGTCTTTGGAATTATGCATTCCATTTTCCAAATATTTTGTGTTGGAGCAGCTTGATGGGTGGGTAGAGTATAGTAATCATGATTTGAATGACTGTAGTTTACAGTGATGTTCTTTCTATTTTTGGCCAGAGGCAGATTTCTGTAAGAGTGGCTTAAAAGCACAGCATTGCACATGTTCACATTTTAAAAGCTTTTTTGCATTTTTCATATTCTTTTTATATCATCTCCTATCTTGCAAAACCAAATGCTTTTGCCCTTTTCCAGAGTACGTACAAAAACTATTTTTAAAAGTTCTTTTCCATCTGTTGGTTTCACTTATTAACAGAGAAGAAAGACAGTGAAGGAAGTGGAAAGGAATACAGCAGTGCAAGCTGGTATTTAATTCAGCTCAACAAACAAGGACATTTTTAATTATCTTTATGTAGCTGTTTCATTCAAAATTCTCTTAAAGAAAACCTTCCATTTTGAAGGGTCTAAAGTTGTCTAAACATGTCAGTGCAGTCTTCTTGACTTACATTAATGTTTGTTAAAATTAGAAGTAAGACTGCCCTGCTGGTGGTTCTTCCTTCCCCTCTCCCTCTCTATGAGGAACATGGAAACAAAACTGTTCCTAACTGTTCCTATTCAGGACTTTTCTTCTTAAAAAAACTGCTTTTAGACAACCTCTTACAACAATTTAAATTGAATTAATAGCAAACATGCCAAATGTTTTCATCTATATGTATTTCCTGGCAGAATTCCAGAGGGCTGTTCAGAACCAGAGAGGAAGTAAGTCACAAAATCTTTCTAGTTGGAATTGGTTCACATTGATTTCTCCACCTCTTAAGCCAACATATGCGGTCACATAAGGAGGAAGCAGTATTTGCATTTTCACTAGTTCTCTGCAGTGATGGACTTACATTAAGTGACTCAAATTTCAGTGAGTTGTGGAACACTCAGCCACTTCAGCCTTGCTTTAAATTTGAGTTGATGATGGAAAAATGGATTGCAGGCTTGCTGCTGTATGCTTGTTTTCTCTGTGCCCCACCAACAGTTTATCTTAGCATTTATGCTCGTCTGCTGATTTTGTCTCGCCAGGGGGAGAAACAGTCTTCTTGACCACCTGATTACCACTGTTTCCTGATATATTTGTGAGTCAGTATGTTTGCTTAATTTTAGAGAAGTGGAAGGAAACAGGGGAGGCCAAGGATGACAGGAACTGAGGGTTTGCAGTCAGAGCTTCACCTTTCCTGTGATGGGTGGCAGTAGGTCAGGCTTTCCCCTGTCTCTCCTGCAGGGTTCAATGGCAGGAATTGGATTGCTTGCTTTTGAACTGTTTTAGACAAGGGGTATTATTTGGAGGCACTGAGGAAAACTGTGTGTGGAGATGGGGTAGGACAGTGTTGGGTTAATCAGCTTTGGGTCTAGCCAGGCCTTTTGCCTCTGGTGACTGAAAGCTTGTTTGTGTATGGGTGTGTATCTCAGAGGGTATCTGACGTGTTGCTAGTCAAGTAGAGTATATGAATTCCAATCCTTAATTTAAGGCAAGAAAATAATTATACATTTCATAATAAATATTGCTAAATGGTAGGATTTGGGAAATTCCATTCCAGATTTGCCTAAAAATCATAGTGTCTTATTGCTCTTATATCTTGTGCTAAAAATCATAGTGTCTTATTGCATAGTGTCTTGTGCTCTTAATGCCTGGGAACCTTGTAAGGAGGTAAGTGTTGTTGGGTATGCAATTGAACATGTTATCTTTCTTTTCCCCTAGTAATGTGAATTTAGTGAAAATATTTCTGAGAAGTGCTGAGTTTAAAATTACATGGCTCTCTCCAAACTGATAAAGAAACATTTACGTGTGCTGCTATCAGAAGCACATATAATTTTATTAATATTTCCTGCCCACCCTCAATTTTGAATAGCACAGCTGGGAGGTAACTGGGAAGATGGCAGATGAGAGGAAGATGATTGTGTTGGAGAAGTTTATGAGAACTCTGTCTTGGAAACTCTTTTGTAGAATTCTTCACTTTAATAGCAGCACACTATTTCTCAAAGACTTTTCTCTTGTTTGAGATCCCACATCCTTCATCCCTCCTATGGTAATGGAGAACAGATTTATGGCTGAGGGAAATTGTTTGCTAGGCAATGTCTTCTTCCATGTTTAACTGTGTGCCCCCAGATATTCCTGCTCTAAGTGGTATCCATTCAGGCTAACCCTACCCTAACAGAACTTTCTTCAGGCGCTGCCAGAACAGAGTCTGTTTTGTTGGGACAAAGCTTCTTATTATTCCTTGATCTTTATCTAATGCAATTCAGATGCCTTTGTATGGATTCTGAATTACTGTCTGCTCAACTCGGTCCTTGATGATAGGCCAAAAGAGTGTATTTTGCCACACTGGAAAGATAATTTTATGAAATTATGAAGTCAAATGTCTTCATGTCAATCCTATGCCCTCCATCCAGGTTTTGTTTCACACTTTCTCTTTCACTTGTGTTTTTGAAAGCAAAATGTAAAGAAAGGACCAGCAGAGATGAGGTTCATCGACTAGCAATATAGAAACTGTGGGGAAGGACCATCCAGGTGAGGTCATGGTTTGCAATATGGATTATGGAAGCAGAGTGAATCTATGCTTGAGACTCTGTGCTCTCACAAAGTTCAGGTTAGCATGATGATTCACTAAAAGTGGACGTGTGGTCATCCCCTTCATTTACAATATAGTAAGGAGCATATACAATATAGCATCACAATATAGCATTTTTTTGCATAGAACATGATTCTAATAGGGTGTACAAGCTGAGAGACTAGTGTTCAGTGAAGATGAAGGTTGTGAAACACCTGTTCTCTGCCAGCCCTCTTGGTGCTTTTCATGTCATTTGATCCATTCTGCATGGCCTAAGACAGCTCTTACAGAACTCTGTTTGGAAAGCATTTACATCACACAGCTTCCTCTTACACAGTAAATATACTTGAAGTAAAAAATCTATATGACTGTGGAAGGTGGAATGTGCAAACCCAGTCCTTTGAAGTTACGTGGAAAATCTTCCACCAAATTTGTGTGACTCAGATTCTACAATCTGAATGAAGAATAGACTCCTGTGTGTTAAGTAAAACAAGGCTTCTGTGAAATATCTTACTGGACTTCTCTAAGTTTGCCTTTGGTCATTTATAAGTTGAGTCAGGTATTGCAGGTGATGGGAATAAGTGATGGCATAATTTGAGGATCATGAAATGTGGTTAATTTCAAACCATGTAATTCAATTTGAATTGAAACTTAACCGCATTTAAATAGATGGGCTGCCAATTTATTTTCTAATGCAGACATACCAGCCTTCTGTTACTTATTGTCTATATTAAAGCCTTCTCAATGCTTGCTCTTGTCAGATTGCATGTGACTGGCATAGTGCAACATTGCATGATTACAGCCTCTCTTGTTACTTGCAGCTCTGTAAAGTATATGCACTTTCAGTAACTTGGAATTTGAACTTCTCTAGGATTAATCATCATTGATAAAATCTAGGCCTGCACATGATTTGCTTTCTCTACCAGTTAGTGTAGGGTGGCAGTCCCTTTACAGGCTACACATGGATGGTGGAGGGAGTGGCTGAGGATAGACCAGGGCTATGTTGTGCACTCACAGCTGCCTTCCCTGGCACAGAGGCATTTAGAAAGCCTTTGGTAAGCCCAGGTTGAGAATTGCTATTACAGCAGCAGAGGAGGCTGTTGAAATCTTCTGTCTTTGTTTTTTTGGGTGGTTAGAAATTGTGGATTCTCCTTCTCAGCTCCAGTCTGGTCTGGTCTCCTGGTGAGACTATGGAGGGCTCTGCAGCTGTTACAAGCATTTCTGTATGAGTTTTTTTTTTTTTTTTTTGCACAGCTCAAGTGCTTGCAACCTTAGACCAGGGTATCTCCCGTAAAATGGTATTAAAAATTTCAGGTGTCCAGTGTGTATTGGCGCTCACCTTCAGTGGAGCTCCACAGTCATTGGGAAGGAAATGTGAAGCAAAACGCTGCCCTAGATCATGCTGAGGTAGTAGAAACTTGATATAGGGGAAGGAGTGGTTCTTCATGCAGAGAAACTGTTTTCTTAAGAGCCAAGAGGCTTAGGTCCCAAGTACTGTTTATCCTTGGTTCAGGTCTACATCCTCCCTTAAACTTAATCTCTTGCTCTGTGAGGACAAATGGGAGGGCACTTTCAGAACAAAGGTGATTTTCTAAATGAAGAAATATGCTATTTCAATTTTTTAATATAGGAAAAAAAAATTATTTTCTTCTACTTAATATTCTCTCAACAACTTCTGCCCATTGCACTTTGGCAGTTCTTGCTCCTTCTAGCTGGTTGTTGGATTAGAAAAATATATGTTCAGATATATTAAAAATCATGAAAAAATTCTTATGCCTGCTAGCTTACTATTTAAGTTTGCTGCAAGAGTGAAAATTTTCTTTGCTGCCTCTCTATTACACACTGTATGCTTGAAGTATTTTCTAATAGACATGAAGCTATGGTGAGCTTTTAAAATAATTTTGAGTGGCAAAATGCAAAGGTTCTTGTGTACCCTGTTGGTATGAATGTTCTGAATATTGCTTTTTCTCCCTGCATAAAAATAAGGATGCCTTCTTTGGAGTTAGCTTGCAAGTTCCAAGATCCTTATTAGATTAGGTGTGCATGTTGTTGTTTTGTTTGTTTGGTTTTTTTGTTTGTTTTGTTTTATTTGTTTTGTTTTGTTGTTTGTTTGGGTTTTTTTGGTTTTTTTTTTTGGTTTTTTTTCCAGTTGAGCATTTTAAAGCAGACTTGGACTAAAGACCAGTCTGGATTTTATACAGACTGGAAATCTTCGAGTTCGACCACCTACCCCCTGCCTGCCTTTTTCCCTCCTTTTGTCCCCATCGGCAGTAACGGATTTACTCTGTTCCTTGTTATAAGGAAAAAGTCTTATTAGTCCTTTGTACTCTTTCCTTCTATTACCTCCCATTGCCTTCAGACTTGTATAGTTTTTTCTGTCCCATACTACTTTCTCAGATTATCATCTTTGCTAGTCTATTCCTATACTATTTTATACTTGAGTAGCATCTTCTAATACTTTTCTCTTTTTGTCAATTCTAAGTGAAATACATTGTGTTACATAGTTACACTTGTCATTTATTATGGGTTATTTTATATATATATATATGTAAGAATATATATATGCAGAGAAAAATGCTTCAAGGAGTCTTCTGTTTGTTTGGATTGGGAGGGACATAGCCCTTACCATGGGTGTGCTCATTTAGAGTTTATGACTTGACCCTTCTAACTTAAAAGACTTTCTTCTTGGGTTTGAATATGTGTAGGTGTTTAATGAATGTTAATCCTGTACAAATGAAAGATGAAGAAATGTGCATGATGATATGAGCTTTTAATTCAAATTTCAGCTTAGTAAAGCTTTGTATAGGCCCTTGAGAAATTTGTTACTCCCTATTATGCCTCATGAAAGTACAACAGATTTTAAATAGCTTGCTTTGTTTGCTCTTCCATGACCTGCTCACTGCGATATGGAAAGCAGATACATAGCTGTCCAAGTCTGATTTGGAGTTAATCATATCTATCTTAATTTCATCCTGAGTCCTGAAGATAGGGCTCTTTGTTTATCAGTCAGGTGAACTCAGTTGTCTAACTGGAAAAGGTAGTCTGTCATGTCTTGTGTGTTTTACCAGTGAGTTAAGGATGATGTTTTTCCAGGTGTGCTTCTAGTTCCTCTTTGCTTTTATCAATTGGAGACTAGATTTTCTTCCCTAGTTAAAACTTTAATTCAGAATCATGGAGCCTTCTTCAGTAAGCAAGGCAGCCACTGTTATTAAGCTTTTTTGCCTCCAATAGTAAGCTCTCCCAAAATTGTTCTCGTAATTTATTTTTAAATAATTTCTACTGGATGAAGTCCTTTGACGAGGCTCTCTTTGCTAGTATGTTGCAAAGGGACAGTCTAACCTGTGAGAACCTAAACAGAACAGAAATTTTTGGGAAGGTCTTCATGCTTTTAAGGGGATGTGAGGTAATCTTCCAATGAACTTTTAATTGACAGTAAATATTCTTAGAGACAATAGATTGGCTTAAATGCACCTTCATTTTTCTGCATTGCTCTTCAGAGCTAAATGTAAATGCTGAATGTTGATTATTCAACCACAGAAACAAATGAAGTGGTTGATTGGTTTCCAGGTGCAGTTGCTGTTATCAGGCTCCTTTGAGTGTATGTGAGATGTTGTTGTGTGGCCACAGTGGTGCATTTTGGGTTAGAGTATTCCACAATGCTAATACTGTGTGTGCTGCTGAGCTGCTGCAATCCTTGCTGGGTGAGGAGGCAATAGAAGTTTGGCTGAACATGTGACACAGATAGCCTTGAGGCTGTGGTTGGAAGCCCAGAAGGAAACTTCTGGGTTTTTTTTCTCTATTTTCCTTTCTAATGTAGTCTTCAGGCCCTGCACACAGCAAACTTCACCACTGGGACCATGTGTATACTGCCTATACTTGGCTTCAGGGCTTTTTCCAGAGAGGTGGATAGCCAGCATCCCTTACCCCCAGACTATGGTATTCCTTGGGCCCAAAAGAGGAAGAGCACAATCATGGGCAGGGGCCTGAGGGGCAGTGGTTTGAGAAAGTGGTGCTGTATGCAGCTGTGCAGCGCTGCAAATCCTCATTATCCTCTACCTCCTGAATCACACTGCTGCTGTGGTATTGATGTATAATCATCCATGGTGCGGGAAGCAGTGCTAATGTTTATTGGCTTTGTCTTCACTCTGCTTGTTCGTGCCAATGCTCATCTATAATGCAGATTGCATAAAGACATATCAATGTGTAATGAATACTGAACATCTGTACGGGGTACTGGCGAGCACTTTTTTGGTAAAAGAGTTTGGCATGCTGGCTGACTATTTAAATACCCACAAAGGAATCTTGTGATCTTGCTGTGTTTTAAAAAACTTGCCCTAAATATTTAAAGACAATTTTGAGCTTTCAAAAATAGCTTTATTGGGTGTTAGTGCAGCTCTTGAATTTGAATTGTGCTTTTTCAGTAGGCATGTGTTTCAAAGAGAAAAGTAATCCAAAATTATTATATCCTAAACAGTATGTGGTAAAATATACCTTGATTATGTAACATGTTCGGTATTTTTCTTGTTGATGCTCACTTGAATTTCAATGCCATGCACAAAAGATCTTTTCTCCTTTTTTAAAATTCCAATTAGCCATTAGTCTTACTAGACTAGATCGTTATTTAATGGGTAGTGTATTAATGGACTTCCCACCCTAATTACTAAAATGTCTGCATCACAAATGCACTAGTCAATCAATGACTGAATGTGTCTGTTGGATCTTGAACTCTCTTCTTTTTCACTGAATTGCCTCAGATACCCTGAGAGTTTGTCTTCTGAATTTTAGTCACACCTCAATAATGTTTAGAGAGACAAGTTGTAAACATTTTGTCATTGAACTCAATGCTATTCTTAACTTGTTACCATTAACTGTTCTTTTTGATGATAATTGTAGTTGGTGATTTTATTGAATGAGTAGAATCTTGTTTGGTTCTACCCCATAGCTCTTAAAGCTCTATTAATGATGGTAAAGTGTGACTTGGAAATATGTGAATGTGTGTACCAGCATGAATGGCTGATACCCATCTGTCAATTAGATACATATAAAGGCACTCATATATAGGTTTATGTATATTTAAGGCTCTGGCCTTTATTGTTCTTATGCTGATTAATGTAAAATCCTTTAGACTTGGGATATGCAATTCAGCAGTAATGCATTGGATTTATATCAAGGTTCAAGCTGCATAATAATTGTTGACACTATTTTATTGAAACCAGTCAAAAGATGCATGCTATGAACAGTAGCAGTAAGACATGATCAGGGCTGGTTTTCTATGTGCAGTTTCCCCCCTAAATACTTAGGATATATTCCAGAGACCAGGCTAAAACACCTCTTCTAAGAATTGGAACCAAGAATATGGAATCTCATTGAAGAAATTGAAATTCAGTAAGAGGATTAGTACTGTGGCTTGTAAACCTCTGCAAACCGAAGCTGTTCTCTTTTTCCAGGTGCATCCTAAGGTATAGGCAGTGGGAAGATGGTTGCTTGCACTCTGCCTGCTGTGAGCCTATTTGGCTCATTTATCTTCTAGGTCAGGTGTCTGCCTGGAAAACCCCAGAGTACTGAGCTGGATCAAAGAAAAAAAAATCTGTTTTAAATTGAAATCATTCAGTGATAGAAGACTGTGAATGTAATAAACTTTCTCTTGAAAATACAGGGAGCTGGTAAAGCCTGGTTTTTACCTGGATCCTAACCGCTGAGCCAGTGGCCACATGGGCAGCTAAAGAGGTTTTGTGTGGAGGGCTGCACATTAGGTTGCTGAGCACTTTCTTTCTTTCTTTTCTTTTTTTTTTTTTTTTTTTTTTTTTTGTCATTGCTAAGAACGTTATGAATTGTTGCTAAGAGTTACCAAAAAAATCTTTGACAATTCCAGGTCAAATAGACTTGAAAGAAGATCGCTGGCTATCGTACAAGGCTCGAGTGACAATAGTGCAGTAAGGCAGTATAATCCTAGCTTTCAAAAGACATCCATTTTCTTCCCCTCTCATGTGGATTGTTCTGGAAGTGCTGAATAGCTTCTTAATGAGTCATAGGTTGTAACCCAGTCTGTGCCATGTGTGTAACCCTCCTTCCCCCTTTGGTCAGTTATCACAGAGCTGACACAACACCGCTCTTTCAACATAGCTTCCAGTCAATTATTTCGAGGCCTTGGAGTCAGTCTGTATCAAGAGCTGCTGATAAGAGTGCAGGTTTTGCAAAAATGTTAATGGAAGATAGGGAATGCATTTTTATCCCTTCAGGCAACCTGTCTCCTTGAACCACTGCTATCCCCTGCTAAGAAGAGAAAATGACCTTCATAGTATAGCAGCTTTTTGTTACTAAAGTTATATTTCTATATTTCACTTTTCAGATGAGTCTTTGAATTCAGAAGTAAGCGTTCTGATGTTTCACAAGCAGGCTTCATAGAAATGAGGTTTTTCCAATGTTTGCATCTTCTGAATGAATCATTGAGTTTATTCTCTAAAATGAGAATAAATGTTTTACTGTGGCCCAGCCATAGACAGACTAGATGCATCTATCAACAACTCATGAATTTCTATTTTTTTTTTTTTTTTAGGAAGACCTTAAGGTAGATGTGTCACTTTTTTTTGTCTGTGTTCTTGGGTTTTATTTTTAGAATGGCAATATCTACCAAGAGCACTGGAGACAGTCCTTGCTATCTCTTAATATTACTGAGAAGTTACATCTCTGTATCCCTAAATAAATGTGATAACCACTTTCAGTGACTTAGGCTAGTTAAAAAAAGCATGTTATGTTACAGACTAAAGAGATGATGCATATAGCTGCACACCCCAAATAAGTGTGAAAGGAACATGTCAGTGTTGTAGCAAGCAATCGGTTATTGGTTCCCTGGCTTCTTGTGGTTTCAAAATCCAGAGTTTGTGTATATGAACCTAGCAGACCTGCAGTGAGGAGTTGAAACTGTTGTACAATCCACTTTGTACTTAGAAAAATCTGTAGGAGAAAATACCTAGTAAGTCAAACTTTTGGACTTTATGTGAATGTTGTTTTTGACTTAAATGATATGAAACATGGATATAGATTTGAAAAGCATTTCTGTATATATAAAGCAAGCAGGTTTATTCAAGCTGCATTTTATGTGAGGAGATAAACTTTTGATGTGAATACAGAGAATGATGTTAGGATGAAGCAGAGTTTGATGGCGCTGTAATACAAACATGTTGTGATTTGTGATTCCAGGTTGGACTTTTTTTTTTTTTTTTTTTTTTTTTTTTTTTTTTTTTTTTGTGTGTGTGTGTGTGTGTGAGGCTCTTTGCATGGCTGGTGTAATTGTGCTGTAATTTTGTTTCTGCTCAAATGTTGTTTGTGATACTGGCAATGCTGTTGTATGATCATTTAACTCTGAACGCCTTCAGCTGCTTTTGGAAGTAGTTTCATATACCACCATATAGTAGATGTTAATCATGCAAACAGTGCACAGCTAAAATGTAGAGACTTGCCATGCTAAAGTGATTATTGTTTCAGATTATTGTTTCAATAATCAGGTTTTTTTTTTTAATTTAACCTCTGATGGCTACCTTTCATAACCTTTTTCATGGCTTAATCTGAATCTTTCTCATCTGATTCCTTCATTTATATGAAATAAGTCTGGTTTATGCAGAAATGGAAGTGGTAAGGAAGGGTTTCAACCTCGTGGAATGCAATGTAATTTTATTTAGAAAGATTTAGTCACATAAGTATGAAGACAAAGATGTAGTGGACCTTGATGATGGTCTAATGCACTAATTAAATATTTGAAGTATGCTTTGATTTTCTGCTTTTTTCCCCCGTGTATCCTTCAAGTGATGTCATGGCCATAAAAATACTCTAGCTTTCTGAATTTGATTAGCTACTGTAAAAGTAGTCTTTGCTTTGAAACAATCTGCTGTGAGATGTGCAGTGACAGTAAGTTGAACAACAGACTATGAACTGTGCAGACTCCGCTCTAATAACTGTTTCTTAGGTGCTGCAGTTCTAGACATGTCATTTAAGTAACATCAGAAAAGGTATGGAAAGGCAGTTTTTAAAACCATGGAGAAGTCCAAAAATTGTATGCTTCAGAATTTTCTATTGTCAGCAGGGCCTTATTAATCTGTTAATTCAATATTTCAGAGTAAACAGCTGTCAATCATATCCTGCCTTAATTCACCCCTGTCCCACATCCCCATAGATAAACTCTTATTTTCACACATAGAAGTAATATTTACTTTTTGAAAATGAAAAATATTTTTCAGGTGTTCAGGTACTGTTTTATTTCTCTATGCTTAATCTGCTTTATGGTAACTTTTCCACTAAACTTTTACAGGTTCATTAATTTTGTCATTGTTGGTCATTAGAATCTTTTGTTTCTTTATATTCATGATATGAATCCAACAGGGATTTGGGAATATCCAGCAGGGCTGGATTTGGGAATATCTAGCTGGTGACAATAAAGCAGCAGTTGAAATATCACTGTTTAATTTCCTCTGAAAATGGATCATGTTGCCTTTGGGGCTCTATGCACTGGAAATATTCTAACCAGTTTTAAAACTGGTTGGAACACTTGTGTAGATCATGGTCTCTTCTTCAAACAATGCTGGTTTGTCTGACCTGTTTTCTCTTAAAATAGGTCCATAAAATGACCCCAGACTGCAGTGTTAATATGCTGCCCATTGCTCTTCAAACACATTGGGAATCTCTTGTTCCCCTTAGGACTGTTCCTATACAATTCTAGATTCGAAATCACTTTGCCTTTATTTCTTCTTGCTTCAGTACAATATGTTGTCAAGCTTGCCTTCTAAAAGGTCAAGAGGATTTGTAGGTGTGAGCAAAAATGTGAGCCTGCTAATTAGGGAAACCAATGTAGAATGTACCTATTTGAGGCTTTTATCAGCTATATTGAGTTTGAGTTGTCTTGATTTGCTTATAAATTTAGGTCAGACCTGCAAAACTACTCTGACCAAAGATTTGTTCATAAATCTGGTATTTAGCTGACAGCACAGTGCTCTCTATTAGGAGGTCAGGGTTCACTTCACTGTTATTATTGCTAATGTAAATTTGGCCATTTCTCTGTGTTGTGTTGGCTTTTTGCTCCAGTGACACTAATTCTTTTTCCAAAGTGGCAAACTACATCAGAATGCTTTATGACTTTGAGCAAAATGTTTTAAGGTTTTTTTCCCCTGCTTGTATGGGGGAGAACTTACCATTAAGTCCTCATGGCCAGGAAGCACCACAACTCTTTGTTTGAGGCTTCTTCTCCACTTCTCTATGGAAAACAAATCCCAAAAAGTCACCACAGATGGAAACATTTTTGGCTGGGCTGTGGTATAAAAGTCCAGTCCAGTCCAATAAAAATTGTTGTTTACTGGCTTTACAGTTTCACCTTATGCACTGAAAGTTGTCTAATTTTCATAGGAGTGTTTAAGATATTGAATCCCAACTGAACTTTTCTTCCTGCTATAATTCCTAGTGTAAGCTGTTACGGCCATTGTCCAGAAGTGATGACAGCTCTCTGCTGCATTTTCTTCCACACAGATGACTAATACTGGGTATGCCCGTAGAGTGGTTTGCATCAGATACGGCCGGGCATGCTCCAAGCCTGAGGAACATCACATGTCAGCTCCTCTCCAGGGGCTGTGCTGACCCAATGCAAAGCTCAGGCCAGGCTAATATGATTTTTTTCCAGTCTGGGCTTTTTAGCTCATGCTGGCCACTATGTTAACACAGTGGCTCAGAGTGCTGGTAGGGCAAACTTGCTTCTGCTGTAGAACCAGGGCAGAGCAACTCCCTGTCTGCCCAGTATGGATGTGCTGACTGTATTTAGTGAGCTTGAAAATCACTGCTTTCCAGAACCTGATGTTCTGTGGTTGCACCAGATGGCAAAGCTTGGAGGAGCACATGCAGGGAGGCCTTAGGGCTGTGGGTGCATGGCTGAAGTGTCAGGGACACTTTTGTCCCTTTAGTAGGTAGTTAGTGAGGAGCTCACCTACTTTTGGAGAAGCGTGGATTAATTTTGTGTGTATTACTTAGGAAGCTGTAACTGCAACACTTACTTGATAATGGGAACACAGTTTTTTTTTATTAGAAAAGGGAATCTTTTATGTTTGTGCTCATTAAGAGAGATTTCACTGTTCTTCCTGGACTCGGCTTTGTCTCTTCAATAAAAAAGACTCTGGATTTCGGTAATTAGTGGGATTTGCACATGAGAGTAGATGGTTTTCAGGTGGTGGTGACAAATCTTTAGTTGCATATGCATTTCCATTAATAAATGACATAATTAGCCTTGGTGTTCTTTACTCCATTAGCCAAGTTCCTAGCCTCCTAGCCTTAGAAATCAAAATGGCTAAGCTTTTCAGACTGGCTCATTCCCTAATCATTGGCTGTCAGACACAAAATGTTTTAAGCCATAGATACAGTTACTGGACACTTGTATTCTTGTTGCCTTTACATTTAGAATGTTAATTTTTTTCTGTCAGTTTTTTAGAGCATCCCCTCCTTTCCTGCAAGCAACACCAAAAAATCCCCACTCTACTAAAACTCTAAAGCTGTTATACTTTACTTTTCTGGTTGTAAAGTACTAACATGATGTTGCTGAAAGACAGAACTTGGTTTACATCACAGGACAAAGCACAGAAATATCTCCTGGAGAGGAGGGATAAACATGGGCAAACACTTTTATAGCTTACAAGAAATCTTAAAAACATGATGTAGATAAGATCTTTTTTTTTGTCATACATGAGAACGGTTTCTTGCACATTGCTATGTTTTAGCACTAAGTCAGTATGTTTTCACTTCTAGGCTGAATCTATACTGACCTTTTAATCAAAAGCTAACACTGCTGGGAATGTCCTCTAGGATGAAAAACTGCTGTTCTGTGTGCCCACATTTTGCTTGTAGGACAGAACACACTACTGGTACTCTCTATTTTGTATTTTTTTGCATTTTGGTTGCTGCTATTTAAGATGAATTATAGAAATAAAATTGCAATTCTTAGTATGCAGACAGATAAGATGGAAGACAATCACAAGTGCTACATTTGGAAGAAAAGTCAGACTGAAGAGAAATCTGTGAGAGGGTTTTGTATGCTATCAAAGCAATTTGGTCCCCTGTCAACTCATACATTATGGAGGAAAAATTTTGGAACTCTGATAGAAAGTAATTCTTACGCTGTGTAGCATCGTTCCCTTCCCTTCCAAATTTTTTCTTTCTTCTCTCTGCTTAGTAAGCAAGAAGGAAGTGCTAAATGTAGAGTAAATTGAGTTGGAGTCACTTAATGACCATTCAGTTGCTTTCACTTACTAACCAGGAGAGTGGGTGGTCAGGTAGGTTGTTCTGTCAAAGCTCCTGTATGTAGTGGAAGCTTCATGTTCTCTCTCACTTTCTTCCAGGAAAATGTTGTACTTGTGACACAATAATGAGGCATCTATAATATCTAAATAAATTCTGTGTAATTTGATGAAAGTTTCAACAAAGAAAAAATTGGTCCTGTTTTCTTTTCTATCAATTTAAAGCTCTCTGCTGCTCTTTTCTCAGTTAGCAAGTTGTGAAGCTATAATGACTGACTGATACATAGCCAAAAGCATGGTAGGGACCATCATCTCTGGAAGTTTCATGTTCTGACACTCCAGAAAAGCTAATTAGGAACAGCAATAGCCCAGCAAGGAGCTGTTGCAGTAGTTTGTTATCAAACCACAGGATGTATCATAGGCTTTGAGATGAACTGAAATAAAACTGATTGTTTAGGAATTTTTAATCCACCCCATCTTTAGAGATTCCTCTAAAGCACATGCTACCTATTAATCTCTCAAGAGATAATTTGAAAATAAAATAAACATGTAAGAATAAATTTGGATTTTTTAAACACTGTTATATTGTTAAAGAAATGCAAGTGTAGCACAGGTAGTTCTTAATAAAAGCCGAAACTGTTCTAGTTTTTACAGGACTTGGTTCTCACAAAAGTAAAATGGAGTAGAAATAATTAGAACAGAGTATTTCAAATAGGGTAGGGGAAAATCTCCAAGCATTTTACAATGAAGCTATACTGAGAAATGGTCTGTTGAACCAAAGCAAGTAGCTGCCTCTGATCATCAGCCCTCTGTCAGTGCAAGGGGAGTGAAACACCAAGAAAAAGTGTCTTATTAGCAATGCCCTGGGTAAATTCCATTTTATTAAGAATGTTAGTTGTAAGTATATTTTTGTTCATTCCAATATTATGTATTTGATTAGAAATAGAAATGCAGAAATTTTACCACTATTTGATCTTTGCTTATATTAGGAGGCTATATAAAGCATTTTTTTTTCTGCAGAACAGTACCTGAAGTCTTCCTTTTATAAATGAGTACGCCTAAAGTTGACTAATGCTACTTGTTACTTTTGTAATTGGTGTCTTTAGGCACTGACTGACTTAAGACTTGTTAATTTAATTGGGAGTTTGACATTTATTGTATTTATTGTGATAATTTGTCATGAAGTAATTAACAACAGTTATTCTGACTAGAAATATTTTTATTGATTTTTTCCAAGTATTCATTCTGTTTGATTTGTATTGATGACTTATATAAAAAGAATTTGATATCAAGTCTTTTCTTCTTGGAAAAAATCAAGTATAACATCTAATGCTTATTCACTGTTATCCTTCTCTTGCACATTTTAATACTTTTTTTTTTCTTTCACCTTATCTATTTAAATTAAGATGCTACTGATAAAGAGGAGCACCTCTCCTCCTACCCATTCCCTTCTATTTTTGACAGCCTGAGTTGAAGAAGGCTGCTCCATTTGAAGCATTATCATGTGTGTAAATAGCCCCTGTATGCATAACATCTCAACTCAAATATCTGTGTTGAAAAGTTCTTGTAATTTTAGCATCAATCTGCACTTATGTATTCCTACTATATTTAATACTGAGTAACAACTAAGGCTTACTTCACATTGATTATAGATATTTCAGGCACAGCTGACAAGAGGACTCTTTGGCAGGGTTATGTCCTAGGGCAGAACTGTGTCACTCCAGTGCTGCTCCTCATCTTCCTTCTCTTCTTGAACTGACACTTTCTTTTTCTTGAATTCTTTACATCAGCAGCAATGTTCGGTGCCCCCACCCATAGGCCAGCTAGTATATTTGTACATCCAGTATATTCAAAACTCTGACTACTTTCTGTCAGCTAGTTGCTTGCAGATTAAAGCACCAGTGTTTGCATCTTGTAGAAATGTAAGAGCATTTAATTTTCATGATTTTCCTCTTCAGAGGAAAGAAAGATGAATCTGAAGCAATTAGTCTAGCATATGAATTAGTAGCAGGAGGTTTAAAGGTGACCTGAAAATGTTGATTGAATAAACTTAATTTATTTATGGCTGTATAATTTAAAACTAATTCAAATTAGATCCTCCTCTGCTTACTTTCTGAAATTAGAGTTGTGAATTTCTGGTTTGCAAGACCTAAAAGCAGCAAAGAATTAAATTACTGTATCAAAGAATGAAGACGTCCACTTATTCCTGCTGGCAAAAAAAGACAACCCTCTTCAGAGTAGAATTCATATAGAAACTTTCTGGCCTAAGGGAAAAGGTCTTTAGTTCTTTTTGTCTTCTGCCATCTGAACTGCTTCTAATAGTCTTTCACTGTTTCTAAACAAGTATGGTTGGATTTGGTGGTATAAAGTTCATGTATTCTTCTATGTTCCCTCTCAATGATGTACAGATTTAAGGATGATGGGGTGAGCTGAGGAAATGGCCTCGCTTCATCAGTATGGTGAAAGTTCCTTTTCTTAAAACCCTGACAGTGTATCCTGATAGTGCTATTCCTACTCTAGCAAAGGAGATTTGAGGATTAAGTGAGATCCTGTCTTTTTGTGATTTTTATTTGCCAATTGATCCAGAGTTAGTGAAGATTCTATCTTCTGTTATATTTATTATAAGTATTAATTGCAAAACTATCATGTGGTGGGTAGTCATATGTCTTGAATAATATTTGAGAACACTTATCTTGCCTGGTATTTTCTGCACAAAAAATGAGAATGGATTTGGAGCTGCATGCCTTTTTGTAACTGAATGCCGAAGCAATAAAATTTTTTTCTGACAGTCGGTCTCCTTCATGTTGGGTTGCCTGTTATCTAACAAATTAATTTATTTCTAGCACTTTAGCTTTTTAATAT
This sequence comes from Agelaius tricolor, assembly GCF_023055355.1. NCBI lineage: Eukaryota > Metazoa > Chordata > Aves > Passeriformes > Icteridae > Agelaius > Agelaius tricolor. Next base: position 61,906,897 of record NW_027269261.1, read on the forward strand.
TTTCTAATTCTCTAATTTATGGATTGAATGTAGTAGTGTTGAGTGGGTTGAAGTGGATGGATTAGAAGGCTGGTAGCAAAATATTTCTGGCAATCAGCTTTCAAATTTCATTACTGCTGCTGTTGATGTGTGTGTAAAAACCAAACCACAGCAGTTTTTGGAAATGAAATTTCTTGCATTAGGCTGTGACTGCGCTGGGTTGAAGCCTGTGCTCTGTGAGTTTGTGGCTCGCCATATCTGCATGCAGCTGTGCTCCACTCAGCTGTAATGCAGCTGGGTGCCAGGCTGCCTGTGTGCACCAAGGGACTCTCTGGCCAGCATGCAGGTGCTTTGGAAGCATCCTGAAGTAGTGAGGCTGAGTAAAACCTCGTTTCTGTGTTGCTTCTTATTCTTTTTCTAGTGAATTGCCACTGACCAACTGTGACATTACAAAGCTGGCAGTAATTAAGAAAAAAAATGTGATGTTTGATACCAAAACAGATCTGGGTACAATAAGTCAGATGAGCTTTCAATCTTTGTGACTGTTTTAGCAAATGTGTATTCCAAGTGAGCAAGTGGCAGAGCAGTGTGACTCAGCAGTGGCAGCTGGGGTAGGGATGCCATCTGTAGTCTGAAATGACACTCAGAGTACTGTGGAGTTGCACGAGAGCTACATGTAAGGTAGGTGGGCCCAGACTGATGCAGGATATTCAGTCTGTAGAGTAGCAGCACTGAACAGCAGATGTCCAGAGAGTATGAGGGATCCCTGGGTAGATCCAATATTGCTGCTGTGTAGGCTATTATTGTGATTTTTGGGCTTAGAGGGAGGGTGCTGCATCCAATTTTATCAGGTGGCCATAGTAAGTCAGAGACCTACTAAGAGTGTTGCTGAAAGAGAACAGATGTGGATTGTTTTGTTAGAACTCTTTTTTGGAAATGCTCTGCTACTGACTCACAAAAGCATTACTAGAGATGGAAAATATGCCAATTGCAGTAAGAGCACGCTGTAACTGCCAGTTTGCAATTCCTGCTTCCCTCAGGATTTAAAAATATTAACAATAGTTATCTAGACAGAAGACACCAGCATAGATAACTACTTTGTGGATTGAAGGGTAAGACAAATTAGAGCTTTGAAAATATGGAGCGTGAGTCCTCATACCCACTCTTATGATCTGTTCTGTTGAACTGTTCTTGCAGAGACTGAAAACAGTTGCTGATGTTGCAGAGTAGGAGTTTAGGGATTATTCTGGATAGACTTGTTAGTGGACTGTCTCAGTGTACCTTCTAAATGGCATCAGTCACCAGCATTTTCTGATATAGGTCTGCAAAATGGTGTGTCAAATTTAAGACCTCAGAACACAGCCAGTGCTAAAAATTAGCTATGCCATGTTGACTAGTCTATGGGATGGATTATTAGAGAATCTTGCAGCAAATCTGAGGGGTGATTTTGTTCTACAAAATGTAACTCATCTTAATATAACTGATCTCGGTGTCCCTGAGAATGATTTTTTACATTCTTTTTTGTTTTGTTGCTTATTTCAAAGGAAAGTGTTTAGAGAATGGAGCTAGGCTCTTCTCAGTAGTATTTCTCTCAGCTGAGCAATAAAACAAATGTCAGAAACTGATTCACAGGAAGTTCCACCCAAAATGAAGATGAACTTGTTTACTGCATAGGTCACCATGCACTGGAACAGGTTGCCCAGAAAGGCTGTGGATTTTTGTTCACTGGAGATATGCAAGCACTGTCTGGACAGCATTCTCCAGTAACATGCTCTAGGCTGACCCTGCTTGAGCAGGGGGGTTGGACCAGATGATCCACTGTGATCCCTTCCAATCCAACCCATTCTGTGATTTATCCTGATTTGAAAGGGATTGTTTCTGCCGCCAGAAGGTGATAGTTCACTTTAGTGAGAGGGCTGTGGACAAGGAAGATGTTGTGCTAATGGGATCAAAATGTAGTTGATATGCCTCAACTTTCCCCTAACCCCTGAAGCATATTTTCCTTCCTGGATCACAAAAATGAAGGCTGTCTCTAAGAGCTTGTAGCTGTAATGACGTGTTGGTGTCTACCAAGTTAACTGTAGGTGGTACCAATTTGGACTGGAAGATGAGGAGTGTTCTCCATATAACTGGTCTGTATAAAGATCAAAGCAAAAGAGTAATGGTGTGTGGGTCACTAGTCACTACAGAGAAGGTGCTGACCAACTTCACCCTCTTTTCTTTGGATAGTAAAGGATGTGCTGGCAAAGTCAGTCATTTTCAATTCTCCTTGCTCTGTAGATGGTATGAGATGCAAGCAGCACAAGACTGCAGAGCAATGCTGTTGGCCTCTTGGTTTGGCTCTCAGCTCAGAGCTGTACTTGCACTTCATTCTCAACTTCAGAGATGGTATCAGGGCAGCAATAAGTAAAATATCTTTAAAAAAGTCTGAAACGTTGCATTTTGTTAACCACCCACAACACTTGTACTTTTGCCAGGTTGACCATTCTGACTCTTAAACAGATGTTGTTGGCAACTTAGATGAGTAGTATGGTAAGATTTCTCCTTCCCCACATTGGATAACTATGGGCAACTAAAAGGAGGAAGCACAGACAAGCGCAGGGTTTGCTTTCCATAGCCTCTGTTTTCTCATCTCCCTCTAAACACATCTGCCTTATTTCTTACTCTAGCAATGAGTCTTGTAATCTTCTTTTTTCTTTTTCCTTATTTAACCCCTCATTCCCTCTCCCCCTCTAACCCTCTGTGTTATTTTAACTGTCTAAACCAGAGGAAAGCAAATCCAACAACAGCAACAGAGGAATAGGTTTCTGCCAGTTGCTGCCATGAGTTTTGTTGAGTTGAATTGGCTGACTTTCTCTAAGTAGGCATAAACAGTGAAAGGTAACAAAAATAAAGTTTGTTCTTTGAAAATGGAGAGAGAGGAAGTGAAAGTGGAATGCAGCCAAAGTGATGGGCTTTAAAAAGAGTCTTTTCAGCAGTGCTGTGAATAGATAAATGTGGAAGAAGACTCATTTGTCAAGGGCAGAGAAGAGATGCCCAAGTGAACGGGTTAAGGGGAGATGAAAGCTGGAAGAGAGTGTGTCTCAGAGAAGCTTTTTAGTTATCCTTCCAAAAGTGGGTATAGCAGGAGTGAAGGACACATGAAGAGGCTTGAAGGAACCTGTCAATGTTGAATGATGGTACCTGTGATACTTGAGAAAGAAGTGCTGACCTGAGATCAAGTGTGGAGTGAAAGAGTAAAATGGTGGTTGTAACTTGTGCTGCTCTTCTCTAAGAGTGTTAGAAAGGCATGCTGAGGTTCAGCTTAGACAGAAGGAGACCACTTTAGATGAGGGGTATGATGGAGTCAACCCCACAGAAAAAGGGTTTGCCAATGTATTTGTACCTGAGGACACCCAGAGATGACATGCAAACAAAAAGACCCGGTGTCTCTCTTTGTTCTTTCAAAGTGTATGCAAGGAGGGGACAGAACCTCACCATACTTGTGGGTGATGTGGGTTTGTACTTGAACATGAATCAGCCATGCTCAATTTTCAGCACCTGTCACTTCTTTTTTCTTAACAAATTGTGGTATGAACAGAACATAGCTGTTTTTCCATTGTCTCATACTGTTTTGGGGTGGATTGTGATATGGCAAAAAATGAGGGAGGAAAATTTTGGTCACACTTCGAGGCTGTTTTATTACAAGTTGCTTATATCCCTCTGGTACTGAAGTGTTTCATTTCAAAATCAGCAACATTTTTATTATGCTTGTTTCTTCATTCATTGCATCCAGATTATGTGTTGGCTATTAAGTATTGATTTTTATATTGTATTAAAAATTTTATGCTTTTCTTGGATTTTAAACTCTATGAAGTATTTTCTTCTGAATGTATAGCTCTACATTATGTTCTGTGTTTTAACCTTTAAATGATAACTTGGTAGTGCAGAGCCGATTTTGAACTTTAAGTTATAATAGAGAAAAATTAAGTAACAGAGAAGAATACAGCTTTTGTGAAGAGGCTAGTGTTTTTATTTTAATTTTTAGTTTCTAAAAGATTTATTTATAGTGGCAAGTGATGCAAGCATTAGAACACTCATTGTCCACTTAAACAGTTCACAGTTTTTCTTCTGGCTTTAAAAAACCAAAACAAGCCCCAAAAGTGAAGCTCTTCAAATGTTTTCTCCTTCTATGAGGTTTTCATTCTCAGATGAGATATATTAGGAATTTTTAAAATGATACTTTTTAGCAGCTTATCCTGCTGCAGCCCTTCTTTCCTTTCCCTAGAAAATTGCATGCTGTTTTAGGTAATGTCATACCAAAAAATGCTTTGTCATATACACCTTTGTGAATATACTACCAAAGGATAGCTGAAAAGATATTGTGAAAACATGGACATGTAATACTTGTACACGTTCTAGTTGAATATGTAAATGCCTTGTCTAATCTGAAAAAAGAGAAGTTAGTCTGATAGAGGTGTGAGACTTCTTTCTTTTCAAATGTTCTCTAAGCCTTTATTATTTCTATTATAACCCTTAGGATGTGGAAAACTAGAACCATACAAGAATTCTGGATGTAGTTTATAATTTTGTGAAGAAATGTTCAGTATTCTTTTCTAAATTTTCTATTTTAACTCTTGAATTATCTTTTAGCATCAAGCTCATGTTTTCCTGAAAATATTTAATTCAGCCTTAAAATCTAAAGACTGAGTGGCAAATTTATGCTCTGGCTAGTACTGGCAGTGTCCATCAATGTCTATCAGGACAGTTTTCAACCATAGTTTTTCTTGCACTTAGCTTCTGTGCAATGTGTAGCATGAAGGGATATGGTTTCACTTGTGTGCTGAAGTGGTAAGATTTGTCAGAATAGTGTTTCTCTGTTCTCCTTGCTGTGCTTTGGGCACTGTGCCTTCAGGACATGCACAGATAATTGACTTCAAAAGCTATGACTTCATTGCACAGTCTAAAGTAGATCTAACCTTCAGGCTTAGACTGCTTTAAAAAGCCAACCCAGTGAAAATGCTTCTCCATTTAAGAAGTGGAGAGATTAAATACAACTTATATCTGCTTGAAAAATACTATAATACAGTTAAGTTTTCTTGTTATAGTTAGTTTTATTGGAACTCAAGTGCAGATTTGCAGATAAAAACACAAGTTTAAGATCCTTGAACTCAATTCCCTGGGAAGCCATAAAATAACATTATATTTGTTTGTTAAATTTTAGTATTTTTACTATTCTGATTATAAATATTTCTACCCTTAAATAGTGATTTCTTGCTAGAAGTGTATGCGCCTATTGCAATTTCTCTGTTAAGAATGTTTTTTTAATTGCACAAGTAAAGCCAAGATTGATGGCGGATCAGTAAGTTTTGTCCAAAATGGTGTGATGATTTGTGTTGTCTGTTAATCAGAGGTCTTGCTGAGGACCAAATCTGATGAGAGAAGAGACACATTATTTGCTTACATGCACAATTTATATTCTAAATCAGTTCAACAGCAAGTAGTGATTTGGCTACAAGATATAAAAGGAAGAAAGTGAGTTGTTAGCATCGTGTATGTTTCTCTGAGTGTGCTGAAGAGCTTTGCTGTCAGATTACTCTCTCCCAATGTAATCTACCAAAAATATTTTCCCCAAAATTAGGAAGTATTTTGATAAATCTTACTCTGCTGAAGAATGAAGTAACAACTAATACAAAGAGGAGTGTCTGACTTGAATCATCCATTTGATTCTGTAGGGCACCTGTAAAGGAAGACTTAGATTTGTAAGTCTAACGAGGAAAGGTAGAAAACAGAAGATAAAAGACAAATCCCTATTTCTTTGTGTTTGCTGTTCTCAGCTTGTTTATTATGAAAAGTTTACATATAATTCTGGTATTTATCTTAGATTTTCTGTGATGCTTTAGTCCATCTTTTACCATAACATTGCAGAAGGCAATGTTATACTTGTCTTTATGATTGAATAAAAGGTGTTAAAGCCAGTAAGGAAATGCAGAGCTTCAATTTGACACCAGGGAAAGTATGAAGCATTGCTGAGTGTCTAGGTTGCAATTTCAAACCAAGACACTGAGAAAAGTTTAAAATAAGACACCATTTTAATAGGAAATTATGCAAGGAGGGCACTGGAAAGGATAGGCTGCTCCATTTAACCTTGTTTCTAGGAAGGTGATGGAACAGCTCATACTTGAAGCCATTTCCAGATCTGTGAGGGACATCAGTAAATACTGTCTGCTTAGACATCAGTGAGGTTGTTGACACTGTCTTACAAACAGGGAGAGTGCCACTGAGCACAAGGAAACTTATAAGCACTTAAAAAATTTTGTTGTTGCTTTTGTGGTTTTGTTTTGTTTGGGCTTTGTTTTGTTTGGGTTTTTTGGTTGTTTTTTCTTTTAACTGTGTGGGTTATGGCACACTGGCACAGGTTGCTCAGGGAAATTGTGGAATCTCCATCCTTGGGGGTATTGTCTGGGCATGGTCTTAGACAACTATCTCTATCTAGATGGCTCTGCTTGAGCAGAGGGGTTGGACCAAATGGCCTGCAGTAATCCCTTCCACACTCAACTATTCTCTGATTTTGTAGATTGGGGCCTGTTATGTCTTGAATTTGTTATTTGTTGGTCTGTATCTCATTGGATCTTTCACCGAATTTGGAAGCTTGGCTGTTTCCTGTGGGTCTAGAAAACTTCAGTGCTTTCAAAATACATTTACACTGTTCTTTCTAACCTTCCTTTCATCTTGCTGGATTCCATGAAAAGATATGCCTCATATTAAAGTACCTACCCTTTTCTTACTACAAAATAAGAAACTAGAGCAGTATCTTCACTTCTGATACACAAGGATTTGGTTTTTAACTTGGCAGTGCCTGTGTGTGTGAAGGTATATTTTTAAACTCAGTATTGCTCATTGCCCCTCCTATTCATGTGCCCTGCCCAAGTTTTGTGATTGATTTACTGCTAGCTTAATTCTTTATGTACCTTGATGTTATTTCTCAAAAGATCTCTTTTGAGAGGGTCTCGTCATCCTCTTGAGACTCTGGATTTATACGATGACTGAACCCTTCCATCATCTGTCTACCTTCTTGGACTTACCTCCTTCTGAGACTTCAGAAATGACCTTTTATAAAGCTTCTGTCATTTTCAGTGTCAGAGCTCTTCTATTTCCTTGCATTTAATTTGATCTTCCTTTTTGCATGACAATTTAATATTTTATACACAGTCTTATACGTACCTCCCCTTAGGAAGTCCTCAGCTTTCATGTTGTCCACATTCATTTTAAGCTCTGTACCCTATCTGTTCCTTGAGCTCCTTTTAAACTTCAGTCTGTATAACTTATGTACTCTTTCATTTACTCATTCTGGTTTCTGCACTGATGCTGTGGTAATTAGTGTTTATTGTGCTCAAATAGGAGACTTTTTTTTGTTGAATACTTGCTCCTATTGTCTAGCTGGAAGCTTTTGCTTTTGTCTGTTGAAGAACTTTTAATAACTAAAAGAGATGGGTTCTAGAACAAACTTTAAATAACTTGCATTGTCCCCTGTCACACTATTTTATGGCTAAACTGTCAAAGTTTTAATAGAGTGGGATGAGATGCTAAAAAGCAGTGCCATGGAAAGGGACCTGGGGGTCCTGGTTGGCAGAAGGTTGAGCAAGAGTCAGCAGTGCCCTGGCAGCCAGGACAGCCAAGCGTGTCCTGGGGTGCATCAGGCACAGCATGGCCAGCTGGGCAAGGGAGTGGATTGTCCTGCTCTGCTCTAAGCTGGGATGGCCTCACCTCGAGTGCTGGGGGCAGTTCTGGGTGCCACAATATAAAAAAGAGATTAAATTATTAGAGAGTGTCCACAGGAGAGCAACGAAGATGAGGAAGGGCCTTGAGGGGAAGCCATATAGGGATTGGCTGAGGTCACTTGGTCTGTTCAGCCTGGAGAAGGAGAGACTGAGGGGAGACTTCATTGTGGTCTTTAATATCCTTGTAAGGGGAAGAGGAGGAGCAGGCACTGATCTTTTCTCTGTGGTGACTAGTAACATGATCCAAGGGAATGGCCTGGAGTCGTGTCAGGGGAGGTTTAGGTTGGATCTTCAGGAATTTCACCCAGAGAGTGGTTGGGCACTGGAACAGGCTCACCAGGGAAGCGGTCACAGCAGCAAGCCTGCCAGAGTTTAGGAAGGGTTTGGACAATGCTCTGAGGCACAGGATGTGACTCTTGGGGATGGTGCTGTGCAGGGCCAGGTGTTGAGTTCAATGATTTGGACAGGTCCCTACCAACTCAGCTTATTTGGTGATGTGTAGCTGTTAGGCCTGTTTTTGTGGTTGAGTTGCTGGCATGATTAGTAGAGATAGAAGTTGAGCTGTGGACGTGAAACAAGGACTTCCAAGTCCTTGTTTCAGCTTTTTTTTTTTCCCTTGGAGAGTAAGTTGCAAAATAATGTAGCCCTCAATGTAGGAAATGTTGTGGTTTAATGTACTGTTTGTAGGGGTGTCTTCACTTAGCACTGCTCCTGAGTTTAATCTTGCTCTTATCCATTGCCTTTTAACAGCATATTGTGAGAATGTTTAGGAGAAATGCCAGAGACTGAGATATCTACATTAGATTTTCTATAGATAAGCACTAACAGTGTCTTGGTAAAGGTGTTGTTTTCAGAAGCAGCATTGTAGGACTACATATCCATTAAAAACATCAAAGTGAATAATTTATTTTTGGAACTCCCAATTGTGTTCTTGAAGACATAGAACTTTTTTGCTGACATTTTACTATTGGTAATGTTATGAAAATATTCACTAATTTCAAGAGCAGGATTCCCCCCCTCCAATCCCCAATTTTTTATGTTATAATGGTATAATTTCTTGTCACCAGTGCAATTGGTCAGAATTTTGCTCAGCATACCACAGGAATACTGAAGCTTGCAGCCTATGAGCTGAAATATGAAATAGCTTTGTTGTTCTGTGGATGTTTTAACTTATATATCAATGAAAATCTATACATCATTTCATGAAACTGTTAATTCTTCTCATGGTTTCAGAAATATCTTGTGAACTGAAATGGAAATTGTCTTGATAACTTCAGTTATATAAAAGGGATCTGCATATGTAGGGTTGTTTGATCTCTGCTGCCTTGCCCATGTCAAGGAAGGATGAAAAAGACATTAAACAATTGTGACTTTTCACAGCTACCTGTTGTCACCTTTCCAGTAAAGAATAGAACTCCTTTTCCCTGGAGAACAAGAGATATTTAAAGATGCTTTTGTTTGGATTATGTTTTGCTTAGTTTGGAAACTTAAAGTCAGACAGTATAATAGAGACTGTTCTTTTCTCCCCTTTGTCTCTTTTGTTTTTCCATTCTGTTCACTGCTGGTAAACCATGGAAAAGATTCCTCTTGGCAGTGAATATGAAGTTTTTTGAAATCAGAAATGTACAAGCCTTTTCCAGCCTGGATATAAAGAGTGAGAGAGGCTAATTTAATAGAAGAAATCAAATAAATGGCATGGTCAGGTAGACCACATCTAATTGTGAATCTTCATACTCTTCCAATATTTGATGCTATGATAAATGCTGGCATCTTACCCTCTAGAGTACAGGAAAGAATGTCCACCTGAGGCTTCATGCATTCTCCATAACTTGCACCTAATAATTATCCAGTTCCTATCTTTCCATTCTAAAAATTAGTTATTATCAAATTAGTTATTTATTAATAGAGAATGTGGAAGAGACACAATGAAAAGGAATATACATAGATCAGATTAGATGGTGAGCTGTTTATCATTTTGTCCCCTACTCTTTTCCTTGGTTATGGCACAACTTAATTACTTTTGGAGGGTGGGATAGGTTTTAATTTCACAGTGATTTATAGCAAATACTAATATAGGAGAGGTTTGTCCGCTTCCTTCTTAGAAAAATTTATATTTGTAGAGATGATTAGATTATTTGATTGTTATAACAACAACAAAAGCCCTACACCTAAAATATAATAATGTTAATTTAGGAATAATTTACCATATTTCCTATTTTGCTGTTGGTGTTTCTTGAGACTTGAAGTTCCATGTTGAAGTTCCTAAGTTAAGAGGATGATTAAAACTTCCTGATATTAAGAATAAGTCTAGAAAAATCTAAAAAAAAAACCATTTGCAGGTAGTTGAGTTTAGTTGATTTTTATTGCTATTATCTGAAATCAGTTGTTTTATGTAATGAATTTTAGTACTACAAGATAAGATACCACTCCAAGGAAGATGAATATTCTTAGTATTTAATATGACTTCTCCCTGTAGTGGAGAATCTGTAATTCTCCTTAAGTGCAGCTCTTTTCATGGTTATTTTTTTAACACTAAATAGTGCCGCTGATCTTCTGCCTTTTTAGATGCCATAGGTTAATTAAGGTTGTTTCAGTGTTACATTTCAGTGGGTAATTCTTAACATAAGCATTTTAACATAAGTCATTAAGATTTATTCTCAAACTGCATTAACATCAATTCTTAGTATAGTCTTAACAGGTGTCTGAATGCTCTGCAGTCAAAGTGTTTTAAAATGCTCATAACAGAAATTATGTAGTGCCTTTAGAAGATGAAAACATCCTGTGCTGCAAGGTGTACTGTAATATAAACAGGTAAATGATTGTGGAAAGTGTGTGATTTTTAAAAGCAGAACTTCTACCTGGATGTATACAACAGAAAAGACACTTGCTATAGCACCTTTATCTTCAACCTTTGAATTCACTACTCAATGTGAGAAGGAAAAAAAATTCACAGGACTTTTACCTGACATCACAGATCAACATAATTTTGTACTGGGTTCTTGACATGGAACTATCTACTTTGATAGATTTAGAACTATTCATTATGCTTTTACAGCATGTGGTGGAGAAAAATTAAAAGCATGCTCTTGAATAAAAGGAGCAGATTGTTCCAAGTAGTCATTTGAACTGAATGAGAAAAGAGTATTTACTCTTTTCTCCTGTTGCAGTCCCTACTGCAACACCTTCATACATGGAAGTTCCAAAAGAAACCTTTGGTAACTGAGCCCTGTGCACAGGAGAAGTTGTACTGACAGAACATTCTTGTGTGCCTCTAGTACAACTCTTCTCTCATGCTCTTGTTTGTTGTTGGTTTTTTCCTGCTGTTTTAATGATCTGTCTGGTCCTAGTGGATGAGTTTCCGGGCTAACAACCAGCTCCTTAAAATGGAGGAGGAGGAACTTTTAAGATATTACTAGTGTGTTTTGCATAACACCAGAAGGGGTCAGATGCAAAACCAGATCTCAGAACTAAACAGTAAAGCTGGATGCTTTCAACTGTTTCTACACCTGCCATTCTGAGGCTGAAAAAAATCCTTTGCCATGTTAATAGGTTATAAAATGAAGCAATGGAGAACATGTCTAAAATCTAAATATTAAAATGGGCATACATACTTTCTGCATGCTATTAGGGAATAGTATCTTTTACCTCTAAATCAGTAGATCTCCAGTGCACCATCCCTATAATGCTATTCATAATACATAAGTATCTTAAATTTAATATTGTTGTGCAACTGAATGTTTCTATTCTAAATAGTAGAAGTGACATTCTCTAGGGAGTGCAGAGAGAACTTTGGGATTGTTAAAGATCAGTTATTCTAAATCTGAATCAGTTTTTTTTTATCCTGAGCTGATGAGCTGGGAGGCCACAGTAAATGGACATCCTTTATCAGTGGCAGTTATTGACACATGCTTCTTCTAGTCTGAAGCTTATTTATATTTTAACCTGCTGAAGAAAAGGTCTGTTTAGGTCTTCTTTCCTAGGTTGTTATAAAGGAGGTAGGATAAATCAAAATTGTTGTTCTATTTCTAGAGTACCATACTGTTATCAGATCTCTAAAGTCCCATACCTCCTTAGTGTGTTCTTATGGCTGCAGATCTTCACAGCACAGACTCCTTCTTCTGCATGTTGTTCTTTCTCAGTTCAGGGCTCCCTGAAGGGCTCTCCCTGACTGGCTAACCCACCCCCTTTTATCCCAGTTATCTTCATTGGTTACAGCTGCAGCCCATCAAGGACAGCCGGGACCTCCCAGGGCAAAGCCTATATACAGATATTCAAATACAATACATACATTTTGCTAGGACTCAAAGGCCAATTCTACTATATTTCCCCCTTTTCTTTTACTTGTTAACAGTTGTACAGATACTCAAGTACAATACTTCAAGTACAACACATACTTCCCCATAACTCAAAGACCATGTACAACACACATAGCTCCTTGCTCAAAGGCCATACTCTTTCACAGCTCCTTGACCCAAAGGCTATGTTCTCACACACCTCTTGGCTGTCTTATCTTCTACCAAATATCTGCAGCTTTTGGCTGTCTTATCTTCTACCAACTATCACCTTGGGGTCACCAATTGTTGTTGTCCTATTATTTCTAGAGTCCCATAGTGTTGTTATCAGATTTGTAAAGTCCATATCTCCTTGGTGTGTTCTCATGGCGGCAGATCTTCACAGCACAGACTCCTTCTGCTGCATGCTGCTCTCTCTCAGTTCAGGGCTCCTCCAAGGCTCTCCCTGACTGGCTAACCGACCCCCTTTTATCCCAGTTATCTTCATTGGTCACAGCTGCAGCTCAATTAAGGACATCACAGCTGCAGCCCATCAAGGACAACCAGGACCTCCCAGGGCAAAGCCTATATACAGATATTCAAATACAATACATGCATTTTGCTAGGACTCAAAGGCCTCTACTATACAAAATCACAGGGCAATGTCAGTACTAAGTGTTGCTACTAAGGAGTTATTATTATATTTAAAAAAATATGTAATTTATCTTTAAATGTAAATAAGTAATTTAAAATAGCTTTTTATAGGTATTTTGGGTTTGTATGGCAAAGTTTGGTGGCTGAGGGGTTCTATGAAGACAAGGGTGGCTTCTGTGAAGAACTGCCAGAAGCTTCCTCTGTGTCTGATAGAGCCAATGCCAGGCTCCAAGGAAGACCCTGGCTGAGCCTGTCAGAGACTGTGGTAGTGCCTCTGGGAGAACAGATTTAAGGGGAAAAATTTTCTGTGTGACAAAAGATTTTTTTAAGATTTTTCAGTACACTGCTCAAATTTGATTGCTGATAAATTAAGTTGAAGGTGGTTTGCCCACAATGGTAATTGGTTGGTGACCCAAAGGTCCTTCAAAATATTTTTCTCCCCCCTGAGGAGGGAACTGATAGAGCAGCTTTGGTGAGCCAGGGTCAAGCCCCCACAATAGATGATGTGTAAATTCTTGACTAAATGATCTTTATTAAATCTTCATTAAATTGTGGTTAATTTGGGGGATTTTATGATTAATTTTGAGATTAAATTTAGGTTAATCTTGATGACCTTGTTATTAAGCAGAACTTTAATTTATTTTCTGAGAGTTCAGTGTGGGATATTAATCTTTCTTTTTATAATGAACATTTAAGATTCTTTATCTTTCATGAATGAAAATGGACATGTAGGCAGGAAATTTTTTGAGGCTAGTATGATTTATTGTGTATCTTTTAGAAGGACGTTGAAGGGGAGTGTGTGAATTCTTGGTCTGTTTAAGCTGAAGTTGATATCCTAGTGCAGCTTATGAGAAAAGATAATGGATACAGTGAATTGTTGTTTTGCTTGATTTCCGTCAAATGTAAATGTTTCCCAAATACTTCACAAGCAACTGAACAAATTTGATTGATCCAAAATACAATTAGTAGTTTGACAAAATAATCATCGACACTTAAAATTCTGTCTTAGTTTTCTATTCCAGCTGTTGGTGGAGTGTTTGTTTCTGATGCTTTTTTCTTTTTGTTTGTCTTTGATTGTTGAGAATGACTTGATGGCTACTGCCACCACTGCGGGTGTGGCACTTGGCTCTGGTTGATGCTGTCCCATCCAGGTCTTCTGGGCCATGTCCTGATGGCAGTGTTGTTTGAAAGGAGGAGATAGTACTGAGATAGTAATGCCTTGCATCCCAGTCCTTTGGCCCTCATCAGGGTGCTGATGTCAGACCAGTCTGGTGTATTACTCTTGATCACTGCTGCTGCTGCCATTTTCTTCAGAGGCATAATCAAAATCTAAGGTAAATGTGGATTTAGGTACTGCAAGATCCAAGAGCATTTGAATGTCAGCACTGTGTTTCCAGCCCAGAGATTGAGAGGTGTACAAAGCACTGTGGCAGGATGTGTGTATTGGTAGCTATGGGCAAATTCCAGTGGTGGGGTAGTATTGAAGAAAAATTTTAAAAGTTATACATCAGTGGTAGCTAAAGGAATGTGGTGGTCATAGGTATTGGGACAGTGGTTGATAGTGCTGTTTTATTGAGTTTTGGGGGAAATTATAGATGGCTTAGTAGGAGATTTGACTTGTTGTTTGTAGGATATTAGCAGGCTTGTTGTCAAAATGTTAGGCAACAAATATGAATGGGTACTTGAGTTCAGCTGCTGAACTTCATTGGAAGGTAGTGTATGTCCATTAAGCTGATCCATTATCTTCCCTGAGCAATGCTATTACATTATTGTGAACAGTGGCCCAGTAGCTGAATTAGGGTGCTAATAAGTCCTGACCTACTGTGTACTTTTGTCAGATGTTTGTTGTTATGTTTGAGTGGTTTAAGATTTGATTCAAATGTAGACAGTTTTGAACAAATGGCCGGGAAAAGAAACATTACTGCAGGTTTCAGCCACCCACCACCTCTTCTCCTTGTGTTTTCCACACAGCATGTTGCACTAGGTTTGTCTCTTACTGCCTGGAGTTATCAAAATAGCATGCAGGCAATTGACTGTTAAAACAGAGAAGGAGAGGTCTGAATTTGCCCATGTTTTAAGTCTTAAGGAGTAGTCTGCAGGGGGTTTGAAGTGCTTGGCTTGTCTTGTGTTGTGCTAGATAAAACACTACAGCATTGGCTGCTTACTTGCCTTGAAATGTCTCGGTATGTTGGTAAGAGGTAAGGTGGCAGTGTGCTTCATAAGAGGAAGTCCTTGGTTCAAGCAATTGTTACAGGGTGGATTTTGTAGTGGGTTGATAATCTGTCCTGATAAACTTTGCTTATGTGCATATGATAAATGCACATTTGCTTGTTCTGTGGGTGCAGCAGCCATGATGTGCCCACAAGGAGGTTGGGATTGCTTGCTGTGTATTAACAGGCGCGTTGTTATTGCTAATCAGAACTCTGATAACTAAAATTAATAGTGGGTACAAAGACAAGCAATTAAGGACATTCATCTTCCAAATGAGTCTAAAAGATTCATTGGTAGTTTAAATTTATATACTGAGGGCACTCAAACCATTAAAAAGGGTAATGGGTGCCCTGCAGGCATGTGCTTCAAAGCCATATGTCATTTTGGTGCTGGGACAGCAGACTGATAACTTCCCTTTAAGGGAAACTGCTATTCATTTATCAGTAAAATGTTGAAGGAAATGTACATTTTTTTGCTGTAGAGTGATCATAGAAGTGTAAGTTAAATCAAAGTGCAAGATTTATGTTCTAAGTCTTTTTGACTTTATCATAATAGATGTTAATTAGAAAAGTGTCTCACTGGTAACAGAGGGCACTGGAGTTGGGGCATTGAAAAGTATAAATATTTCTCTGAGACACAAATATTTCTCTCGTGTCTTGCAGTCTTTGACAGTGACACTGATGTAGTAACCAGCTTAGTACAGGCAATAAAATGTTGTGGTGCTTTTGTTGCTGCTGTTGATGCTCTGATCATGTTGTCACAGGGTGATGTTTGAGCAAATGTTGTTAATACAGAGATGCATATGAAGTTTTAAGGATTTATGGTACAAGGATTTAACACAAATTTTGCTGCAGTGTAGAATTTTATTTCTGTCCTGGTGTTGTCTTTCCAGCTGAAACACTGGTTTAAAGGTAATTCTGGGAGTACCTAGGAACCCATCTGGCAATGGGTTTTGGTGATGTAGGATTATCTAAAATTTGGCTTTGTCAGTCATTTAAAATGACAAATACTTTTACAGATTTGTGGGAGCTATTTGAGTTATCCCTAATTGAAGATGCAACATGATCTCTTGGTGTGGGACACAGTGCAGATTTGCTTATTGAATTTAGTAAAAGGAACTTTCTCTTCCCTATGTATGAACTCTGTGCAAACTCTGTCTGCTATGGCAATACTTGAATATGCTGTTTTGGGTGGGTTAAAAACATTTTCATTCTCAATTTGGTGATATACATGCACATTCTTCCTTTCCTTTTTCTCTAGTCTTTCTGAGTTCCACACCGTGTATGTCTTGTACAGAGGGCAGAACGAGCACAGGCTGTAGCTCTTGGTGGTCCTCAATCTCCCCTTTTTCCACCTCCAGCCCATTCACCTCCTGAGCGCAGTGTGAGCTGGTGAGACCCTGGCAGGCCTGGAAGGGTGTTGGCTGTTTGTGCTGTGCTGGTGACTCATCATAGGCAACACTCACTGGAATCTATTGTAATAAGGGGTTTTTGCTTGTTCTTGAAGTACTTGTCCCATATTTTGTATTTAAAAAGATAGACAACAAAGACAATACAAATACCCCTATTATTCCAGGAGCATCTTAGTAAAAGGAACTTCTGTTGTGATAAGCATTGTTATTTGGATTGATGTGCCTGAGTTACTGAGGACAGGGAGAAGAGCAGAAATATCTCCCCTGACTTTCAAAAATTGTCTGTAGCCTAATTCTTATATAACTTTTCTAGATTAAAAAATACCATCTAAGTAATTATGAAGGCACTGTTTTCTCTTTCACTCTCTCCTGCTATTGCCCTTTGTTTTTGAGTAGGAGGAGCAAACTCTAGGGCTGTGTGCCACACATAGAGATAACAGCTGCTGCAGAATTGTATGCATGGCATCTGTATTTTCTTGCCTTTACGCTCTGCTTTTTCTTTGACCAGGCTCTTTTGATTCCTTTGTTTCTTCATTCTCAAACCTTGATCTTTTTCTGAGATTGTCATGCTTTCGTCTCTCTTTTCCGAGCCTACTTAATGGCCTTGAGTTAAGAATGGAATAAAAAACTTACTGAATGAGACAGGGCAGACATTACTGTGCTATTTGGGAATTCTGTCTTTTTTTTTCCTCCCATCATTTGCATTCTTTCCATTCTTCTTTCTCTCTGTCACTTCTCACAACTTTTGTTGTGAGGTTTTCATACTTGTTTGTGTGACCCTGAAAAAATGCCTTGCTATGTTATGCTAGATTGATTTAGTAAATCAAGATTACCCAATTCATTCTGCAGCAATTATTTATTTTCTAAGTAATTTTAATTAATTTTTCTGACTGTTTTGGGCACAATATTTATCCTTGTTGTCAGTGTTTGGACTGTTTTTGCTTTCAGAGTTTTTGTTTTTCATCTTTGGTCTATTATTTGCAGTTTTCCCTGTGGATGAGATAGCATGTTGCTTTTTGTCACACAGACCCTGAGATAGGTTTCACTTGAATTAGTGACTTCAGGCTATGATTTGCTCTGACAGAAGGTACTCTTGGGAGAAATTGGTTGTGTGGAGTAGTGATGTTTTTACCAAAGAGAATGGAACACTGATGGGTGAGTTGTTTGCAGGTTTCAGCTTTGTAAATGCAAGCCTGTGAACTGTGATACAAGGCTGCGTGGGCAGTGCAGTTGAGGTGGGCCCCAGAGAAACCCCTCTGCTTGACTCTTGGAAGGTCTCTGCTTTCAAATAAACTCATAACAAATTTCTTCTCTAGGAGGATGCACATTCGATGATGGTCCTGGGCCCTGTGACTACCACCAAGACCTGTACGATGATTTCGACTGGGTGCATGTCAGTGCTCAAGAACCTCACTATTTGCCACCTGAAATGCCTCAAGGTGAGAAACCTCACAGATACTGAAGGATAAATTTCTTTATAAACTCAAAGCCTCATTGAATATGACCTCAAGGCCACTGTCTGAGATTCCCACTTTAACCTTGGTAATGGAGATCATATAAAGGAACAAAAGTAATAAATATAGCAGTCTTGGTAATGGAGAAATTAGACCAATTACCCCTTAAAAACTGGGGTGAGGCATAGGGAAGGGAGAAAGGAAGGCATAATTTCCTCTCTAATTCCGTGTGGAATTCCTGTTGGCTTGAAGTAAAATGCTGTGTTTTATATGACAGCCAATGTATCGATTCAATTATTCAGGTAGGCACTAGAAAAAATGGTGAAAAAAGGGATGCATGCAAAAACCCCATACTCTGATTCCTTCTTTCCTCCCCCCCCCCCCCAAACCTCCTATCATCTGAAGGTAATCAGAAAAGCTTGATTTATGGAAATATTGCTGTTGTTAATTACTATTTAGGACAGGTAATGAATAACTGAAGAGGCACAGCCTACATGACCTTGCCTGCTCACCTTTGATGAACAGCTTAATCGGCGCTTCCCAGACAGCATGATATGCTGAGAGAATGAAAGCATTTGAAATTCAGCTACATTTTCCAATTAATAATACATTAAGTAATTAATCATGCAGAGGAGGAAAAAAGGTCATGGCTATTTTATTTGTATCTAAAAGGTTTTGTGAAGTGAGGGATGTGTGGAGAAGGAGTGAGAAATGTTGCCACACAGAAGTAACCTCACCTCTGCAGCATTCCTTCCCCTGTGTTTTGTGTACTGTTGTGAATTATTAATGGTGGTTGATCTATATAATTTTACTTCTTAACTTCTACATAGTGGGTTCCCCCTGCTTTGGAGTCACTGATACAAGCAGGTGTAACCATGCCCAAGAACTTTCAAAATAGGTTAATTAAGCAAGACCCACACTTTATTTAATGGACTTCTTGGTGCTTCAGTTTTGCATAAGCAAGAATAAATTTAAAAACCTCAACATTTGTGATGGACTTATGTTAAAAAGAGCTCAAAACAATATCTCCCCTAGTAAGGCTGAAATTAGTTACTATTCAGTTTGCATTTTTCAGAATGTACTTGTTTTTTATAAAAGTTGGAGGTGTCTTAATTTTGATGGAAACACCATTCTGGGAAAAATTTGGCATTTTTAGACCTTTGGCACACCTTGTACAGGAAGAAGAGCAATTTGAGAAATTGTATTTTGAATGAATCTAAATGACAAGATAGCTTCTTGCTTATTCCAAATAACATACCTGTTGTCCTTAGGCAGTTCTCAGAGTTAAATGACACAGTACTCTCTGGCATATGATTTCTTTTCAGTTCTGCTATAGACTCATTTTTCTCTGAGCATAGCACATGGATTATTTCAGAGCAAGTTGTTTTGGTTGTTTTTTTTTTTTTTTTTTGCATTTGTATGCAAAATTGTGGCTGCTCAAAAAAATCTATCAGAATAAAGGAATTTTTCAGAGATAGACCAAAAGAGATACAGAAGAAGCTCTGGTTATTTTTTTTTTTTTCATCCCTTAGTTAGAATGCTAGACTTCTTGTATCAAACTTGATGTTTGGTGACTGATATGTGGACTAAAACTAAGCCTCAAATCTGTTCTGATCTGATGAGCTTCCCCTTAAGAAGTTCAGTGTCTTCAGATTCTGAAGATGCATACCATACATAAATATTCAAGTCCATTTGTGTTTAAAATAGTGTGATTTTAAATTAAGTCTGAAAAGGTAACATGGATTTAGAATGAGCACCAAATTCTTCTGGTGGATCTGCAGGAAATGGAACAGCAAGAGGTTCAAGCAAAAGCAGAAGGGAATTAACTGTGCAGTCATCTGCTGTGCAGTATTTTAACATTGATGACCCCTTCATGAAGAAGCTACCCAAGTAGAATTAGATGTGGTAATTAAAGTATGGGTCAAATACTACTGCAGTTTTCACTATGAAAAAAGCTGTGTTTTAAAACCTGTAGAAGAAGCTAGGAATCTCTTAGGGACCACTTTTTCCTGTTCTGTCAGTGACAGCAGAGAAAGGAAGGAGTATCCAGAAAAACTAAGCAGCTAAGAAACTGAAGTCCTGGAGGAGGGATTGTTTTCTTTCCATCTCTTCTTCTCAGGCTCTGTAGTCCTTCTGCTAGGCACAAATCTCTGATCAACACCTCCTCTACATGGACACGTTTTTGTAGTTTTTGGGGCCCTTGTCTTTTACATCTCTTTGGAATACAATAAAGGGGGGCTCCAGGCATAGATTTGTCTCAGTAGGAGCACTGGTTTACGACTGTGATAACAAGATAATACCCTTACAGTGAGTATGCAGCTTTCAGGGCTCTAACTTCACCACATTCACGAAGAATCATTGCTGTTATAGAAGATTATACTCTATTTTCAAATGAGAATTTTCAGTCTTCAATACCTTCAGAAAGACTTATTAAAAAAAACCCCAAACAACAAAACTCCCCAAATAATGTTGTGGCAAGTGCTAAATTGACAAGTGCCAATGTTTTACTTTTGATTCAAGGGGGGTGCTAGTTGAAATCAATGTTGTGCTTTGGAGAGCGATGATGAATCATGGTAAATTTCAGACCTAATGGCACATGCTTCAGAGTGCTATAAAAATATGAAAACCTCTCCTAATGGAAAACATTATACCAGTGTAGCAATAGCAAATGCTATTGGTAAGGCAAGTGTAATTAGCTCTGAGTAACTAATGCATCTTCAGATTTTTTTAGACTCACCTACATTGTATTTCTCAAGCTTTGAGCAGAGGCAAAAGCCACTTATCTTCTGTTATGGGAAAATAAATGCAGTACATAATATTTAATTTAAAAACGAAGTGAACACCTAAAGCAGGGGCTTGAGTACGGATTTAAATACCAAGTTGTAAAATGTCCGAACTGCAACGTACATGATAAAATCTTTGGATTACTTATTAAGACCTGGGAAAACACATGATTTCCAAGATTAGCTTTCTGAGAGCACATAAAATTGGCTGTTCTAGATCAAGCTAAAGATCTGCTGATTTTGAGTGTAGCCATTAGCAGTTGCCTAGGCAAGAAGTTGTGACAAAAAAGCACTGATTTTGTGCCCTGACTGCTCTCCTACTTCCCAGCTGTTTGGCATTTAGGAATGTTCTCAACTAGAAACAGTCTTTATTTATAATATTCTCAAGGAGTCTATGGTTTTGCCCTGTCAGTCTTGTCTTACTGTGTGTGGGTTTCTTGAAGGCTTCTAGTACCTTCTTTGGGCTAAAACAGAGTGTCAGATTTTGTTATGGAACGTGGGGAAATGCAGCTCTTTTTTTTCTTTTTTTTTTTTTTTTTTTTTTTTTTGGACTTGTCCATGACTTCCCTTTTAAACATGTTGATGTTATGTACAGGACATGTGCAAAGCTGAGTACTAATGGTCTCCTTCCACCCATTCAGTTTTTTTTAAATACCTCTTAAATAAAACACAGACTTTTCTCCAGACCATCATTCTAGGTCAAATAGTCCCAGACTACCGAGATGTTCCATAAGTGGAAATGGTTCTGCATCTGTACATTTGCATTTTGTGGGAGGCAGGGCTGGTAAATAGGTGTTGTATTTTTGTAGACCTGGTGACAAAAAATGAAGTACAAATATTTACCTTGTGGTCTTGGTCCATCTAAAGAAAGACATTTTCTAGATGTTCAAATAAACCCTTTATAGCATGTATTATGTTTTCACATGTTATTTTTATACATTATGCTATACAAGATAGAAATTGGAGAATGCTCCTAAGCAGAAATCCAATTTTGTCTATGGATATTTTCCAGTTATTTTAGGGGATTATTCATTGTGTGTGGATAACTTAATTTTGCGGTAGACGGAGTAAATAATAGTGCTTTCTTATACCACTGGAGATGTGCAAAGGGGGATTTTATCTGTATTAATAATGCATTTACTGATGGTTTTACCCCTAGAGAGAGAAGACAGTTTATTTACCCTGTTTGCTTTGCCTGTTAAAAGCAACATTAATCTGAGGCTATGCAAGGTCAGGGCATGAGAGCTTGTAATGGGCTGTGTGATGGGAGCCACTTAATGAAGGACTTTTTTAATGTAAGGGTTGTTACCCTCCTGGTTACAGATGCATTTTGAAGAATGTCTCAATTATTATGGACAATACTGATGTGCTGAGATGGACATCTTATTTCTGGTCTCTCAGATGGATAATGTGCCTAGATTGATGTGTGCTAATTTTTTAAAACTGATTTTATAGAAATCTAGAAATCTAAGTAAACTAAATTAACAGCAGTGAGGGAAGTCTTAGTTGCACTTGTCATCTAGCATGACTAAAAAAAAAAAACTAGATTAAATCTTAAAAGCTGTTCCTTAGAATTATAGAATTTTGCAAATGCCAACTTTGTTATAATGAAGAGTATTGCAGAAATAATTTTTTCACTTTACAGAAATTGTAGATAAACCTTTATGCCTCCCCATTGAAGAATAAAGTTAAATCCACTACTCTGAAAAAAAGAAAAGAAACAAAACAATTCTGAAAAGTAAAACATCAACACATTCTGGTTTAGGCTGGTATTTTGGTGGAAGCCTACAGAGCTATTTCAGAAGAGAGTGTGTATATGGTGAAAGGTATTGGAGATGGGAGGAAATGTGTTGACAAAAATCATAGGCTTTACTTTCATGATAATTTCATTTTTATGGTTTTTAGGTAGAATATCTGACTGCTCATTACCACATCCTGTTATACCCAGAGGCATTCTCATGTTTCTGCCTTCTCCCAGTTGTTTTGATATACATATGGTTGTGTACTTGTGTGGATTGGAAATAAAAAAAAGGAAGCGTGCAGCATGGGCCAGCTAGTTCATTGTGCATCTGTAAAGGGATTTGCTATGCTCATGCAGCTGATGAGGACCACATTTGCTGGTGGCTTGAGTGGGTACAGGGCTTGTGTAAACCTCTAAGGTGCCTGAAAGAGATATGAAAATTACATCCTTAGATTTGTGTGAAACTTAAATGTTCCTGTACAAATAAAGTTGAGTATTTGTTGTGATCTGAAAGGTCAGTTGTGCTTTATTTAAGTTCTGCCTTGTACAGAAAGGAAATAACTTTTGTGTCACCTGCATGACGCAAAATGAATTTCAGCACAGGACCAATGTAAGCATTTATGAAATGTATAACTGAGAGAGGGGAGACAAAAGGTCATGAAATTTGTGTTTTAATATAGATTTCATATGGATTTAGCTCAGGAAGGAAAGCTGTAATGTAAATGTCATATAGATGAGACTTCTGGCCTTTCGCTTCACTTAAACCTGAATTTTTCTCCTGTAGAAATGAATCCACCAACCCATGAATAAATTCAAATTATGTGGATGTGTAAGAGTATAGTCAGAAAAAAGCCAGACTATGAAGCAGTGTCTAGTGAAAACAAGTGTATTTATTGGGGCATGGATAGGATTGAGAGCTCAGCAGCAGGAGAACCCTCACCATGTCCTGGGTTACTGAGCTCTGTGTGTTCCACACATATTGTGGCAGCTTGCTGTTTTGTGCTACAGAAGGGTGAAGTTCAAGCAGGGTCTTTTTCTGGATCCCTTTATTTTAATAGTCAGGCAAACAAAGCTTACTAGTCCATTGAGCAGCTGCGAACTGAATTTTCAATAATTTGCTGCTCTATGACTGCATTGTTGGTGTAAAGATCAGAGAAACTATGAGCAAGAGAATTTGTTGACTAGATCATAGATTGGCAAATGCAATCCAGGAATGTTGTTGTTTTAAAATTTGATAATTGAAAGCTTATCTGGGTCATTACATTATAAAATAAATGCAAAATCTTGGGGTCTGTGTTTGGGGCTGCTAAGAAGTTCTGATTGTCTTTCTCCCTTTTACATTTCTTTATATGATAGGATATATATGTTTTATTTAAGGTGGCTCTATTCTTTTTCCTTGGATGCTTAAGTCTTCATATTCTCCTTCACCCCAAAAGTTGACTGATATTTATTTCCTGTTTAACTTGTCAATGCACTGTGGAGCTGAATTTATTGGAAGTACTTCCTTGATCAGAAAAACGTATTTTCCTGCCTTCCTTGTTCAGTAAGCTTTGTGCTTGCTTTATTGTCTGTTAGTAGCATCTGTGACAGAAAGAAACCCACCTTGTTAGTCCAGTGCAATTAATGTCTGCCTAAAGAACACGTGTAAACATCCTGATCCTATTTGGTTCATTCAATACAGTGCACTATCCATCTATTGACCAGTTCCAAGGATTCCCTGTTGTTCTCAAATACACTTGGCATAAAGTGAACAGTGGAGGGGCACAGGGAAGGATTTACAGATATTGCACAGTGTATCAGTGCTTTTGTACATTTAGATAAGACATTTTTTCATCAAAAAATTTAGGCCTGAGTTTAGTATAAGTAGAGTTTTTGTAGTAATAGTAATAACTTTGGCATAGAAGTAACAAATGTGTTGGGTTTTCATTCATTGACACAGATTTCTTGCTGAATTTACACAAAATTACTTCAACTTCAAGGCCAACTACTATAACTGCATATCTACACTGGTTTGGTTGGCTTTGCTTTTTCTTTTCCTCTTCTAAGTTTTGTTCAGCCTTACCCCTTCATCCAGTGTATAAAATGCAGCCTTCTGAGAAACTGCTCCTTCTTTTTCCTTGTTATTTTTTTTCCTAGTTCAATATTTGAAGTATATTAGGATGTTGCCCTGAATCTGGACTACTAAATTAAAACAAGGGGAGAAATCTGTTTGTTATAGATAGAGTTTCAAAGTAGTAGGTCAATCTTGGACAAATCCACCTTTGCCATCCTACTACCATCACAGTATTCGTAGCAGTCTTCCTGTTTGTTACCCAGCCTTCTGTTGAGCGCCACAGCTTTCTAGCTTCTGGTATCTGCATATCAAGGAGTTCAAATGGGATTGGGCAGCACTGTGAGCAGGGAGAAATGACCAGCTCTGGTCAACTCTTGCCACTCTTGGTCAGAAGCCTGGGCTGTGAGTGGAAGTGTTTCATTGCTTGTATAAAGTCAGCTGCTGCTTTGGTATTTGTGAATGTCAGTAAGAGGCTCTACCTGGAACTGCTATTTTGGTAGCATTGTGAAGGGTGGACAAAAAGCAAAATGGTGCTGTGCTAGCCTTTGAGAATTGAAGGGAAAACAGGGTTGCATAGCACCTTGGTAGTCTGGAAGGTGCTACAGGTTATATGAAGCATTTAGAGGCATTCAGAGTTTGCAAGGCTAGACGTCCAAAGCACAGCAAGGAGAAGTGCTTATTTGGTTTCTTGTAGCTTACCTGCATGGAGAGGAGCAAGCTAGCTCTGCTTTTCAGTACTGTGTCTGCCTGCTGTACCATTGTCCTACCATCATTTTCACTCTCAGCCTGCTCATGTGTGTGTATATATGTATTTATTTTTTTCTCCTGAAGATAGCAGTTGCCTTGCATTCAAATTTTCTGGGCTATTTTGGAGTGCAGTGGAGGGACAGACCCAAGTTGAAGTACTGCTGCTTCTCGTGTGGCTTCATTTACTTCAGAGCATGGGGAGAGTTCGTGTGCTTCTGCTTACAGAGGAAGGTGTAGGGTCAGCACATCTGGTAACCTTGAACCCTCTGTTTGGCACCCTTTGGCTGGACCCTCTCATAGAAAAGAGAAAAAGCAGACAACTAGTGTGTGTGAAGTTGTTTTATGTTTGCATGGCTGCTTCAGTTTGCTGTAAGTGTTGGTGGCATCCTTCCCTTTCTCTGTCTATGTCTGCTCCTATTCTTTAGCTTTAATATTTCTGTAGGTTGCCTCATTGCTCTGCATTCTGCTTCCACTCAGCTGTGTGCAATTTTTAGCAATAATATAACCACATCTTGACTTACAGGAGATGGAGAAGAAGCCAGATTAGAAGTAGGGGAAAAAAGTAAAATAATTTTACTCTTTGGAAGAGGATAAGTAAAAACAGCACCTAGGAACTATTTGTGGAGGAAACTGAAGGACTTGATGTATGAAAAAGACTGGTGTTCAGACAAGACGGAAAAAAGCCCTGTGATAGAATGAATAATGTACAGTGGTTGCTAATGCAGATTATAACTTCTGAAGCAGTAAACTTCAGAAAGAAGTGCCATGTATTTCTGTTGCTAGGGTGCTGTGGTAACCCTTTGTGCATGGGTACCTCCCCTTCCCTGGGCTAACTTCTGACCTTGGTTGCAGTAGATACGAAGTCTCTTCATGGAAGGGAAGCTGTGAGATACTTTGAATTCACTGCAGAGCATTCCCAATTTACTACAGGATCTGTTATGCAATTGTAAACTAATATCTGAATTACCTACAAATCTATAACCTGAGCAATGGCAACCCCAACAACAGAAGAAGCAATGCCTATAAAAACAAACAAAAACCTGGAAGTAAGATGAGATAAAATTCAGTAAGCCAAATAGCAAAAAAGAAAATAAAACCAACAAACCAGAAAAAAAAAAGCCCAAAAAACCAACAAAGGGAAGCGATGCTTTACTTAACATTTTCCATGTACAGTGTCTGAAATTTTCCTGTCTGCTTAAATATTGATTTCTGAGCTCCAACCCTTTTACTGCTCAGCATGTAATTTATGTTCCCTTGTGCTTATGCTGCAGGTCCATGCTGATGCAGCAGTCATTGATGTTTGTTAATAGTGACTACAACTGCAGTAATAATAAAATTATTATTTTACAGAACAGATTTTGATTCAACAGAGAAGGTTCAAACTTTTCTTAGGTTGTAGTGAGCAAATAAAATAATTACTATTAGGAAAGTGCAAAATATTTAATTTGTGCGTTTCTATCATTATTTGCTATAGATAGTTATTCAGTTTGGTTTTTTGAGCTAGTTAGTAAGGTTTGTTTAATCTCTTTTTCCTCTTTTTTTTTCCTTCCTTTTTTATTTCCTTCGCTGTCACTCTCCCCCACACCAGAGCCTCTCTGCTGGGATTATTTTTTTCCCTTTCTCACCTTGCTCCATAGAAACATCTTGAAAAGGAAAATCTGTTTTATGAGGGTTGCACAAATCTCATTTCTGAGCATGTAGGCTGTGAAGAAGCAATTGCTGAGGTGGTGCTTATTAGGGAAGGAGCAGGTTTGTGGTAGGTACAGGAACAGATTCAGCTGTGTTGCTTTGCTTTGCCTTGTATGTGATGTTTGTGTTTGTTTTTGAATCTTGTTTAATCATTAGCATGTGTAATGTTTCTTCCACACACAGAGTGACATTCAAAGATGTCTTTTTTATTTTTTGTCTCATCTCCTCCTGGGCTTGAAAGAATAACCTTATTTAAATATGTTTTAGAGAAAATTTTAGAATATTACTAAGAAATTAAATCCATTAAGGATATGATCCACTGGAAAAATATTACTTTTAAAATGCTATACATTATTTCATTCCAAAACATGTTGCTTCTGTTCAAAGAAGGGTGGACTTTTATCAGATTTAGGCTGTAGTCAAAATCAGCAAGCAGGAAAACTTTAATTAGATCATACATTTTAAATTTGTTTGGCACTTTACATACTGTCTATCTTGCAGAGGAAAAAAGCACATTTTCCCCATCCCCTCTAGCTCCCTCCCATCACCTCAGCAGACTTGGAAAAACACCTGTCTTCTATCAGAGCCCTGCTTCTATCCAGACCCTTCAAGGCTGGAGAGCTATAATTAAGTAATATTCTGACCTAATAAAAGCTCAAGGATGGGATTTTTTTTTTTGTGGTGATTTTGCTTCTTATTTCTTGAAAAAAAAGAAGGATTTGATTATTATTTGTTTTAGAGGAAACAGCTTTTAAAACTCCCAGTCTATTCTGCAGTATAATCACTGCTTCAGGGGAAAAAAAACCAACAAAAAAAGTGGAACTCAGAGGTACACTTACAATGTATAGTGCTGGACAGTCCTGAGGAGCTCCCATTAACCTTGTGTTCCTGAGGTGGGAGAGATGACCCAGCTCTCCATCTGTTGCTGAGTTAGCAAAAGTCCCAAAATTCCTTGTGTTCTTCTGTCTTTTTAAAGAACAATTCTGAGGATTTGGCAGCTATTTAATCTGTTTGGGATCAAACTATTTTTAGCTTCAAAAACCTAGCCTTGTATAAACATGAACCAGACCCACTGTACTCATTAAGAGAAAGTCAACAAGCAGTATGAACTAAGCATCTTTCCCATGCATTTGTGTTCTCTTAACTTATTCCCATGAATGAGGGATCACTAAGCACATGGCATACAAACAGAAGAAGCTGTTGACATTAATTTTTCCTCTTTGGTATAGCTGACCTCTGCTAACAAAGCTTTTACCTTCTATCAGCTTCTCCACTGAGTGTGCCAGGCTTATGACTGGCTTTGAAATCTCCCAACTTGTGGACTTTCTTGAAAGAAATAAAGAAAATATGCAGCTGAGTGACATTGGCAATGGCATTAGCAAGTATCCCTTGTACTGGCAGTAGAGATGGCTTCCTGTGCCTGCTGGTTACAGTGCAAGGGAGCCGGCTGTCTTGGCTCCAGGCTTTGTAGGTGGTCTCTTATCACTTTCCTCCAGACTGGCAGTAAGAGCTCTGCTTTCCAATTAGACTGCAGTTGAAGGTAGATATTAAGCCAGTATAAGTTTCCAATTAGGCTGCAGCTTCACAGGTCACAGTGAGCCATCCTAATACCTTACTGTTGAGTAAAGGGATTATTCTGCTCATCTTTACTCCCTCTCCTCCCTTGCCTTCATGTTTCAGCTAGCTTCCTCAGCTAGCTTTACTTGTCAGAGCTCACGGAGAGCTGATACAACTCATTATCCCTGAGAAAATGTTGTTGTTTTTCTGGATTCATCTGGCTTAGTGAATTGACTTGACTCAAGTCTGATAAGCACCACAGCCAACAGCACAAGGGAATGAAGGAGCTGAAAGGATGAGTGGCATAAAAACAAGAGAAGAGGCAGACACAGGGAGTTGTTAGGTCATGTCACCTGTAAGCTGTAAACAGCAGTTTGTGTTTTGAATGTTGTGATGAATATAATCTTAATATCCACCTTGTCAGCCCCAAGGTTTTCCTTGCATGGTCCTGCTGATGCCTTTTTATTGGATCTTATCTGGGACCAGGGGTTTGTTCATTTTGTGAGTAAGACAATGGGTATTCACACTTGTGTGTAAGTGCTCTTTCCAAATGTGGAGAACCATGTAAGCAGCTTCTTTGGAGGATTCGGAGAAGTACATTCTTTTCAGTATGTTCATTGCACATTGCTGGAACATGTTCTCCACTGGAATTCATTAAGTGTATAAGGAGATGGAGGTGGTTACCACCAAGTGAGAAATGTTGGTCACCTGGGAGCAGATGACTGCACAAAGACAACTACTGTATCAAGTAAATACAGCATATTCAACAAGGAGGTATTTGTGCAATGGCTTAAAGAAAACATGGGTGAAAGTGTACAATGAACTTATTAAATAAAAAAGTCTGATGATTCCCTCTAGACTAAATAAATTTTGCAACCCAACCAGCTGACCTAGTATGAAAAAAAGTTCCTTAAAATTACTATGTAAATTTACTTACATTGTATGAAATTCATGTTACTCACAAGGTACACAATTTATTTTGCATATATAATTTATATTTATATAAAATTATGGTCATGCAATATTCATCTGGAATTTATATGAAGATTTTGATTAAGGAGTGTGAAAGAAGCAAAGCTGCAAAACAGTGTATGTAGCTTATGGGTAAGGATCAGAGAATAAATCAGCACAGGTGATTTTGCTGTGAGTGTCTGCTGCAGTCTATCAAGAGCAGGACACAGATGAAGCTCTCTTTATGCAGTTGGTGAAAGCTTCACAGTCAGAGACTCCAAGAGATGTTACCTTCACCAACAAGGAAGAGCTGTTTGAGTATGGTTAAGGGCAGCATCAGCTGAAATGATCATGAGCCTTGAATTTGAGATCCTGAGAAGAGTCCCCAGGGCTAAGAGCAGAATTACAGACTTGAATTTTGAAGAGCAAATTTTGACCTCTTCAGAGACTTGCTTTGCAGGATCCCATTGGGAGGTACCCTGAAGGGCAAAGGGGTTCAAGAGAGCTGGTTGATCAAGGACAGCTTCTTGAAGCACAGGGCACTGTGTCTTGTAGAGAGTTAAAGTGAAGGCACTGTTGCCTTGCAGAGAGTTAAACAGGCATGGCAGAATGGCGTTATGGATGAACAGAGCCTGTGCACCAAGAATTCACAGAGACAGAAGAAGGGAGAGACCACTTTGAAGGATATGGAGACATTGCCTGCTCATAATAGGGATGGAGTCAGGAAAGCCAAAGCTCATCTAGAATTCAAGCTAGAAAAGGACCTGGAGTACAACAGGACAGCTTTCCTCTGTAGGTACACTGGCAACAAGAAAGAGGCTGAGGAGAGTGTAGACCCATTGTTTAGTGAGATTAGGGACCCCTGGACAAAGGAAAGAGGATGTACTTGATGCCTTCTTTGCTTTGGTTTTCGAGATGAAGACTTATCACCAAACCTTTCAGGGTCTTTGAGAGTGAGACTGTACCTGAAGACATGTGGACAGAGGGATCACTTAACCACTTGGGCATTCACTAGTCTGTGGGACCAGTTGGAATGCAGCCAAGGGTAGGCAGATATTGTGAGGCAGCTTTCTCTTATCTTCAAAAGTTCATGGCACTTGTGGGAAGCTTTGCAGGACTGGGGAAAGACAGTGTCACATCAGTTCTTAAAATGGATTAGAAAAAGGATACAGGGAAGTACAGATCATTTTAGAAACAGTTTCCAAACACATGAAAGGCAAGAAAGGGGTTGGTGGGAGCAGCCAACATGGGTATGAAAAGGACAAGTCATACCTGATGAATCCTACTGCTTTCTGTAATATGAAGTGAACCAAGTAACAATATGTCCCATATCTTGGCTTTCGTAGACCTGTAACACAGTCTTTCATAGTTTATTTTCTCTGAACTCTGCAAATAGATGATGAGTGCAAAGTTGGCTGAACTCCCAGATTCAAGGCTGTGATCAGGGGTGCAAAGTCCTGCTGGTGGTCAGTTTAATGTCTTTAGTGCACTGGAGGGCAGAGCTGTGCTTGAAGTATCATGGTCTGTGGGGGGATATAATGTAAGAGAATAGAGAATTGCAGAAGGCAATCTCACCCCTGATGAGTTGCAGCTGTGCTAATTACCAAAGAGTAGGAACAGGCCTGCCCTTAATTGGCTGCAGCTGTGTCCAATAAGATGAGTGCTATAAAAGAGTGGGTTAGGTAGCTGAGGAGAGGGCTGGAGTTTGTTGGCTGTGCTGTGGAGAAGATGGAGTTGGTGCTGCAAGGAGCTACCCATGAGGAATCACCAAGAAGGTATGGGAGATTTATGATAAGATGGTAACAATGGGCAGGTTGAAGAAATAGACTGACAGGAACTTCATGAAGATTAACCATGGGAGGTGGAAGATCTTGGCCCTGGGGAGGACCAGCAGCCTCATGCAGTAGTACAGGCTGAACAATGGCTTTGCAGAACCTGGGAGTCCTGGTGGAACTTGGACCAGCAGGGCATCCTCACAAGAATGGCCAACAGCAACCTGACTCTGCTGAAGGCAGTCCTTCCCTCCTGCTCAGCAATGGTGAGACATGTCTGAAGTGACAGACTTCAGATGTGCCTGGTTCTTGGCTCCCCATGATGAGAAAGACATGGGTATGCTGGAATGAGTCCAGCAAAAGGCTACCAAGCTGATCAGAGACTGGATCACAGGACATTCAAGGAGAGACTAGAGAGGGCTATGTATGTTCACCCTGGAGGAGACCTTATTTGTGGTCAAGAAATGCCTCTTTGGAAGATACAGGAAAGCTAGAGCCATGTGCTTTTCACATGGTGGTGGGATGAGGGGCGATGGACGCAAGTCAGAAGATGGAAAATTTTGGTTTGTTCTTTTTGAGTGGCAAAATCAGAGCAGATGCCCAGAGGCATGATAGGCTGGTATGTAGTTTGATCTGAGCAGTGGGTTGACCAGAATGGCCTCCAGAGGTGCCTTCTGACCTGAACCACTCTATGACTTCATGAAAACAGCTATATGAGCATGTTGATTAAGAATTGATATAAACCAAGGGCTAGAAAATTAAGATGATGAAAACTAAATAGGAAAAATAGACCAGTGAGTTGAACAAGATGGAAAATGTTGTGGGTTTTTGTCTGCCACAAATTGGTATAAGGCAGCAGTAGTAGGAGCTGAAAGTTGTGCTCAGGAACAGAAACTAAGCAGTAATCTTTATCCTAGCAAGAATGTATTTGTTTTGGGTAATAATGTATTTTCTTTTCCCACAGGTAGTTGGGATACAAAATGGCAACTGCTGAAAAAGAAATACATGCTACATTGGGAGGACAGGCAATATCCATGCAGATCCTTTTCAATGAAACCCTTGATTTGAGATTTTTTTCAAGTCATTTAACATGACCGGTTTTTTTTTTTTTTTTCTAAAGTTTTTGTGTTTTTCTTTTTTTTCAGTGTGGTGGTGAGCTTGTTGATGTAATGTTGTCCTTTTATAAGCTAGGATTTTTTTGAAGACCAGAAACTATCCAAAACCTCTGGTTCTTTCTGAAATAATCTGCTTGGGAAACAGTTGATATGATATTGACAGTAGAGTAATATCAAGGGATGAACAAGGCTTAAAGGTGGTAGCATAACTAGATTTTGTTGTTGTTTTATGAAGGTAGTGTTTTATTCATAGAGTAATTTTTGTTTTGGTATCTGTACTCAGCCATTTATGACTTACTCTGTGGGACTGCAGGTTGAAAAACAATGACTCAAAAGGTCTCAGGAGCGACAGGAGATCTTACCATGGTGTATGGACATAAATACAGTTGGAGTATAAATTGTTGTTGGGTGGTAGAGAGCATTTGCCCTTGTGATGTTGTCTATTTCAAAACCAGATCCTGAGAAATGGGAAAGAACAGAATGGAGCAGTCAACAATGTGAAGGATTTGCAAAGTGCCTTTTGTTGAGACGGAAGAAGGGCGTCTGTTGAGTCAGTCTGGAGGAAATTTCAGCTCTTGTGAGAAGGGCCAGAGTGGCTGCATGAAAAAAAGGTTTAATTGGTGATGACTATTGTACCCAGCCACCAAAGACACTGTGTCTAGCGACTGCAAGCAGAAGTCATATAAAATCTTCTCTGTCCTATTTTAAGCATTTCTTTTCTTGCTGAGGGAAGTTAACATTAAAACAATTTGGGTTACTTTAGATTTTTTTGTTGCTTGTTTTGTCACTTTTTAGTTTTCAGTGCCTGTAATTGGCCTACTTCAGATCTTGGTTTTGTAGCTTGTTTATGTATTTATTAGTTTCCACAAGTGAAACTGAAAAAAGAACTATACATTCAGTCTGAAGTGGAGAAGTGATTGCATGGATGTGTTTTATGAAGGTGCAAAATGAGTAATGAGCTGGAATACAAACCCCTGAAGGCAGCTAGGCCTGTCTCTTGGGAAGAATGTAGTTTATTCAGCCAGGAAGTTGCTCAGTGGAAAGATTTATTTACTTTCTTATTTTTATATTTTCAGAGTATGGCAGCATTTTAAAGTTTGTACCATGGATTACCAAAATTTTCAGATTTGTAGGCTGTGGTGTGGTCAAGAGTTCAGCACCATCTCCCTGGATCAGGATCATCCCTCACCAGCCCAGAGCTCCTCCAGTCTGCTAACCTGTCCTTCCCATCTTCTAAAACTATCTTCTCCATGTTCTTCCCCCACTTCCTTAAGACAGATTCCTTTTGCTCCAAGGCTCACTCAGGTGTGAGATCTCAGGGGCTGACCCCACCTGCTTTGTGCACCAGCAAGCAGGTCTGAAGAGTGGAGCTGGGACCTGGTGCCATGGCACTGGTCACTCTTGAAACCATATGTACCTTGAAAATTAATTCTTCTGCCTCTCTTTCTCCTTGATCCAGAGTTGGTGGATCCATTGGTCCATTGCAGGTGTGATCCCCAGAGGGAGAGGTCACCTCATTGAGGTACCTGCAGTATTTGTATATTGTTACATACTTTTAATATAACATTCATATGTTTAAAGAAGGCTTCAATAAAATTTTCATAAATAAACATCACATACAAAGCTGCCCAAGCTGTACATGCAGCTTCTTGGATGTGGAACTTTGTGTACGATTTCAAGCTTGTTTTAGAGGTAGCAATATTTTACAATATCAGCCTTTTAAGATGGAGAGCAAGAGAGTGTTTTCTTTGTCATCATGACAGCTGTGGCAGGTGTGTATTTAGTGAACAGGCCCTTGTTATGCCAGAGATTTGAACAGATAGCTCAGGTAGGCTTCCTGATGTTAGCTAATTGGTTACAAGATAACAAGTGAAAATTAGGAATGAATGAATGTTTTAATTTTTTCATGACTAAATCAGAAATAGTGGTGTCATGGGGGGACAACACATCCAAATACTGCATTCAAAGTATTCTGTTTAGCTTGGGCATCAAGCTCTGTTACCAAGGGTAGGGATCAGTGTTCTTTCAGATCTGTGCTGCTTCCTATCGACTTCTGAGAAGGCAACTGGGGGAAAAAAAAAATCTTTGCTGCTCTTTTTTGAGTCATGTGCTGTTTCTGGATTCCTTGCAGACTTTAGCTGACTTTGCTGCTAGGAGAAACTTTCAAATATATCTGACTTAAATAGATGAACATTTATCATCCATGTGCTTTGATCGCTTCTCCTAAAACATTTCCTGTTAACAAAGATATTTGCATGTAAATGTTTATCTCTTGCATTCCATCTGCTCCATCTCTTTCATCCTTAACTCAAATCCTAATTATGATAGCATTTATGATTTTTCCCCAAGGAAACTGTGATATCACTTATATAGGATCTAACATTTCTACAGCAATATTTGAAAAGGTAAATTTAAATTATTGGTTGATTCTTTTCTTAATAAAAGTCTAATTTGTACAGGAAATCAAATTTCATGGTTAAGAGTGTAAAAGGGGAAATCAGAAAGTATTTTTCACCTTTTCTCTCGTTCAGTAAAACACTTTTGAGTGAGGTGTAACACAATTGATGCTTACCATAATGTGTAGGTACTAAGTTTAACAGATAAACAATGTTTATTTACTATAAATCTCAATGTTAATCAAGTGTGGAGTAGGTTATATTTTTTAGTTTTTCAGGTATCCTCCATTTAGCTTTTACTTACACAGTTAAGTAAAGTGATAAAAAAACTATTTGTTGCAAAAATGATGAAGAAAATAATTAGTATCTTGGACTAAATTAACTTATGCATGCTGGAATATTGGGGTACTAAAACACACAATACATTTGGAATATCCTAGAAAATTCCTCTTTAATTATTTGTGTGAAAGCTTTTATAATTTACCTACCCATAGTCCTACAGATAAGTCCTCAGGATACTTCAGCATGTTTGCAGGAGGGATCTCTCTAGAACATAATTCACTGTGCTCGTCCAGTTGCTGATGGCCGTTCATGGAAACAACCACCCCTAAGTTGTAAAACAGCTGCTTTGGGGGTGTGAAGAGTGCCACATCCCCATCACCTGTTTGTCTTCTTTCCCTTTGAGACTCAGTGTGACTTGTTAGAAGTGTACTGAAATCTTTTATGGGCAGTTGAGCGTTAAAATTGAGAAAATTGACTTAATGAAAAAGAAAGAACCTTAAGTGTCAGCTGAAAATAAGATGTGTTTTGTCCTTCCATCCCTTTCTCCAAATATAAACTGTAAACTGGACCTACAGACTTTGTCTCATGATTCACTTCTCTTTAAAATTCTATAGTTGTACAGATACAAAGAAAAAGAAAATCCACTGTTAAAGTAAAACTGAAAGTTGTAGTCAAGGAGGTTTATTGACAAAAGTATAAGATTGTAAGCTAAGGGACTGAATGTTTAAATTATTTGGCAGGTTTCATAAATATTTTATGGTTTTGTCTAAATGTTAATATTTTAAAGTAAAGTTTGAGAAATAAAACAAAAGCATGATCTAATAAAAAATGCAAGTATTTTTAAATGTAGACTACTATACCAGTCTGCTCTCAGATAATTTAAAAATATTATGGAAAGTTTCATGCGAAACATAGACCTAATGTTGCTGCTAATTAATCATTTACCACAGCACAGTCTTTGTTCTGCAATATCATCAGCATATTAGTTCCCTGTAAGATCTAAACCACTATACATCTTGGAAAAACAAACTTTGATCGAAGATCTGGACTTGAAATACATGTATTAATTCTTCCCTCAGACTTGATACGATAGTGAATATTTTTTCTTGTTTTTAAAAGCATACAGTAATTTGCATGCTTCCCTAATGTCTTTGTACTTGATTGAAATTTATGGTAGAAAGAAAAATTACACATAATGATATTTGTCTTTGACCTTACATGTTAATTAGAACTACAGATAGTTACTATTTTATTTCATTGCCTAGCATGATGAAAACCATTGATTTTGTACTTTGTCATTTCATAGTCATCCCTTTCCCTTTTTGCTCTTAGCTCCATCCCTCTCCCACTCTCCTTAAATGCTTTTAGCTACCTTTCCATAGATAGGCACAAGGTCATAAAATAAAAGTACGTCTGAAGCTGCAGCCACATGACTGGTGCTTCACAATCAGTTTGTTTGCTTACATTAATACATATGCACAAGATCCTAAGGATTCTGCTATTTCTTTCATTTCTCTCCCTCCCTCAAGTACCTTCCTATATGCTAAACGAGACTAAGTGATGCACTAAGGAAGCCTGAGGCAAAAGAACTAGCATTTTTCATACATATTTGCGCTGCTTATCAAAAAAAATTAATGACTCAAGTTTTAATCTTCTCTCAATTTGATGAGATGCGAGCTGTTTTCAGAATTCTTAATTGACCTTTGAAATATAATCAAGGAGTTATTCACGAAATTAATTTTTCTGAAAAGAAGTCCTGAAGGCTAAACCCTTCTAGAGTAGGTGGGTATGTTGGAACAAAATGTAAACAAGGAGTGTGTAAAATGACCTAGGGTTTGCAGGATGATTTGTTTGCTTTTTATTTACTGAAGGCTGACTTAACATATAATGTTTAGGGAATTGTTCACATCGCTTTATAATCCAAAGCGTATAGAGAGTTATTGCCATAGTAAATGGCAAAATTTAGGTCAAATGTATTTGATTTGGAATTTGAGATTCTATCATAATGAGAGAGAAGAGAAAGTGAATGGCTTTGACTCACATTTTTTAGGCTAAAATTGGTGTGATGAAGACCAAGTTATTGATGCTTTGAGCTTCATAAAATGACAGCCAATTTTCTACTTTTGAAAGAAATGAAAGGCTATATCACCAATGAGAATAATTAGATGCTTTTATGGAAAGCTGATATTTTAAGGGTTCCTTTGCCCAAGTGTTTCCTATTTACTTAAATTCACAGTTCTTACAGGATGCTTCATTTTCACTTGTGAGCTTGCTTTCATCCTGTAGGCTCTGTACCTGATGCTAGCACAATGGCTCTTCTAAATCTGAGCGAATGCAGAGCCTTGCACATCAAAACTAGGAAACTGGGGAATCTTAGCAATGTATTTAAATATCTGTAGAGAGAATGTAATGAAGACTGAGCCAGGCTTTTTAGGAGCCAGTGGGCACAAACTGAAACAAAGGAGATTCCTCCTGAACATTTGGAAACTCTGCTTTACTGTGAGGATCTCTGAGCACTAGCACAGGTTGCTCAGGAAAGCTTTGGAGTCTCCATCCCTGGAGATATTCAGAAACTGCTGGACACATTGTCATGGGCAAACACCTCTAGGTGACCCTGCTTGAGCAGGAAGCTTGAATCAGATGACCTCCAGAGGTCCCTTCCAACCTCAACATTTTCTTGTTCTGTGAAATCTTTGAATTTCTTTTCTTATTTTCTGTACCTGTAGGATAATTTTATTAAGATTTAATGCTTCTGAACAGCAAGACAAAGGAGCTTTCCAGCTCTGACAGTATTATCCATCTCTTTAATTGCTGTGTTCTGTACATTTGAAAGCAGATTTGATTTTGTCCTCAGTTCTATTAGGAACAAACTGGAGGGTCATTGGAAAAAACATTTCCTTTTTAAGTGTTGCACAGCTGTTATGATTCTTGTGTTACTTTTTCTCTCTGATGCAGGCCCTGGATCTCAGAGTAAGTTTATCTATGGCACAACATCTTCATCTTATGCCACTTTATTTTTTTTAATAATAACAATTTTAGCTTGATTTTTCTGATGGATTTTTCATGTTGTCAGTATTAATTTATATACAGTTTCCTGGGGCAACACAGGCAGTTTTATTACTGTTATGGCGTTTCATTTTATTGAAAATTCTACAAATAAATGGTATGCATGACAATATTAGAGATTTATGAGGGAGAGAGGAGGCAAGTGTAGATTTGTTCAAATTTTCTTCAAACTTTGCCTAAGTTTGGTTTTTTAAGTCAAAATATAGCTGTAAAATAAATGATTTCTAAAGACTTCATCTCCTCAGAGACAGTACAAGTTTGTAGAATTGCAGAAGGTAGTTATGATTTTAATGTTTTTCAAGTTTGAGGTTTATGACTTGCCATGTGTTATTAAGTGCGTGCATAAATTGCAGTGCATTGTGCCCTTAACTGGCATGATAGAGTAGTTTCAAATCTTTAAGCACTCTATTAAGGGATAGAGATTTTGGAGATTTTTTTGCTATCCAAGAGAAGAGAGCATAATTAAAGGAGGTGTAAACCCACATTTATAAGATATATGGCACATCTGGCAGCTTGTGTGAAGATAATATGTTTGTTTGGCAGTGGGAATGCTTGCAATTTTATCTGCCAATCTGACACAGTAGGAGTTTAGGTAATGAGGTTGCTTAGCAAAAAGTGCATCAGGAGGAAGTCAGGGTTAAAAATAAGCATACATATGAAGAGAGAGCAAAAGATTTATAATGGATATAGAACTGTTCCCTGTTGTTATGGCAACTAACATTTTAGACCTATAATTACCTATTAACAATGCTGCCAATCCTACATAGATTGCATTTTTTTGTTACATGTTTTTCTTCAATATTTTTTTAAAATATTACCTAAAATATTCAGTCTTTGAAAGACTGTCATTGACAATGAAAAGTTTACATATTTTCATTCTTTTTTGTACAGCTATGTTGAATAAAAATCCAAAACTTAATTGAATAAACCTTTAAGAAAAAGGGGGAAAACTATGTCTGATTTTCTTGCTGAAGCAATTTCTGCCCCCCCCCCCCCCCCCCCAAAACCTGAAAAACAGATACAAAGATATAAATCCTAGTATTACTTATTAGTTTAAATTTAAATCACAGACTTTTCAAACTTCTTAAGATCAAGATAATAATACTGTATTCTTTTCTCTATGAAAATTTGTAGGAATACCATTGAAAATGTATAGAAATAATAATCAATTGCTAACCAGAAGACCAGAAGGCATGATTTAATTATTTGCCCTAACTGCCCTGCAAAGGAGAATAAATTTAATTTGTTCTTGCCACCCCTTGAAGCCAAGTTTTTTTCAGAAAGCCTATGTAATAGATGTTATGACAAATAAGATATAATAAACTTAAAGGCGTAAGCTCTTCCAAGAGATAAGAATTTTAAGTATGGGATTTTTTTTTCTTGGCAGGATTGTCTTGTCTGTGAGGACTTAACTGTGCCACAGCACTGTTTTATGATTTTGTATAAACATAAGTTTTTTCAAATCAAAATAAAATTATAGTGACAAACACACATTCACTAATTACAAGCTACCTTGGAGTGGTCATAATGTGACCTATAGTCTTCCTTGAGATTGGTCTCATTTTAGGCTTTTGTTTTAAATTTGAAGAGAGCAGAATTCTAGCTTTTTTTTTACTCTTTCCTGATGTTTGTACTTCGTGCATCATCTGTGCAAGAGGGGTGAGACAAATAAGAGGAGATAGTTGTAATCTAGGAGTTGTCGTTTTTCTAATCAAGTTGGCTGGAGTAACTTCAGTTATTTGAAAAAAGTGTGGAATTTTGAAGACAACTCAAGGAAAATAGACTTCTCCGAAGATGTGTTAGGTACAGCTTTCTAAATTTCTTTCAGGTGGAGCTGTGGCGAGGCATTGGATTTTTAAGGAATGTGTTATTCTGTCCATCTCAAAAACTGAAATTGTTCTCCCTACTTAAGTTCTTTTGTGAGCACTGCCTTGCTCACTGGCTGACAAGTTTTTCTTGACTAAGAAACAAGTTATGCAGGTATAGCTAATTTCTCTTCCAGATCAGGTAACTCCATAGTGGTGTGTCTTTATCTCTCTAATCCTTCAGTTTTTCACATGTGTGCAAAGACTGACTTGTTTAGTTAGCTTGGAAAACAAGTGGACTTTAAATTATTCAGGGGTTGCATATAGTTCTTGTAGTGTTGAAGAAGACTGGGTTGTGTTCTTCTATGATTTGTGAAGGTCATCACTAATGTCTCTGAAGGGTTGGGTTGGTATTCATTCCTACCATGACAAGGATGAGCAATTTCTTAACACTCCTGAGTTTAGGTGTGTAAGTATTATTTAGTCTAACGCAATAAAGCCTCTTTCTTCTTGTGCCTTTTTAGTAAGGGCATATTTAAAATAAAATGAAGACAATTGCTGTTGGTGAGTCTAGTGTTTGATATATTGTAGGTATGTGTGCATAAAATAACGGCATCGTGTTTTCTGGCTGTTTGGGAAGTAGGGAATTAAGCTGGAAAGAGAGCCAGCAGCCTGAGTTGTGAATTCAAGCTTTGTCAGCCATAATGAAAGAATGAGGTTCCCAGAAATGCTCAATATCTTATTTCTCTATCAAATGTATTGGGAGTGTGACCTATGCATCAATGAGGAAACTGGGAAAGAGTACAAAGCCTGGGATATTAAATGCAATTCTGCAAACACATTTGTCCATGACAGAATTTTAGTAGGAACTTGCTAAAAGCTTAGAATTTAATTGAAACCCCCTTTTTTTTTTTTTTTTTTTTTTTTTGTTAGAAGCTAAGTGCTTGGAGGGGTCTGTTGAGGACAACAGATACTGAAGGATTAAAAAGACAATTCCAGGTCGTCTTATTACAGGGAAGCTGAACATGTTGATTTAAATGCATGTACACAGTAGAGGAATTTTTGTATAAGAACATCTATGGCTGTGTTTACAGGAAGCCCATGGGTACTGTCCACTGCAAGGAATCACTGGCAGCAGTGAATTGTGTTCTAGGGGTGCAAAAGAAACTGAAACTGTGAAATTGTGGAAGTATTAGTCTGACCAATGATGACACTTCAAAGTATAAAGCCTGGTGCCATCCATTGCAAAGGGCTGGAGTAGGAAGATGTAAAAATAGCCAGTCATCACAGTGGGAAAAGCTCTCAGTAGGATCTCCACAATAGATCCTGTGACCTTTGCTGTTCCACATCAGAAATGTTTTGTGGAAGGAGGTAAGTTCTGGGGCTAAAAAGGTTTCCATGTAAAATAAAATTATGTAGGAGGATTAAACTTGCATCATATTTCAGAGAGCTGCAGAAAAATGTTATTGAGTGGCTTGCTGATATCAAAATATTAAAGTGTGTGAAGCACAATACACCAATTGTGCTGCAATTTAATTATTCAAACTTT
This sequence comes from Agelaius tricolor, assembly GCF_023055355.1. Classification (NCBI taxonomy): domain Eukaryota; kingdom Metazoa; phylum Chordata; class Aves; order Passeriformes; family Icteridae; genus Agelaius; species Agelaius tricolor. The sequence continues at coordinate 61,948,143 of NW_027269261.1, forward strand.
GGAGTAAGTCTTTGCTTACTGCAAGAAGTGCCTGGCCAATAGTCAAATAATGAGTTACTGTGAAAGCTGTTGAATGGGAAAATGGAAAGCATTTGTAGGCTGCAAGAAAATTGCGGTTTTGTGCTGCATGTGGATGCAACAGAGAGAGACTGCATTTATTAGGGCCTACTTTGCTAAAATGGAGGGGGAAAATCCCAATACTTAGTAGTGCTTCCTTGTCCTAGGCAATTTTAGGTAGTTCTTCTATGCAAACAGCCTGTCAGTGGTTGATGTTTGTGCAGGTGACACAATCTTCCAGTCCAACTCAGTTTTAGTAGCATTACCTCTGCAGACCTACATTGCCATACTGATCAAAATCTGTTCAATCTGTTTTCACTAACTTCTAGTGCTATTGTAAGCATGCAGGAGATGTACTATGTCATTAAAGAGAGTGTGTTCAGGTGGTGGGTTTGGGTTGATGGAATCTTCTTTACCAATGGTGCTTTCATGCCTCACATGATCAGGACTGGGTTGGGTATTATCTAAAGGATATAGAAAATCTAAAAAGAATGAAAAAAGGATAAAGACTAATGGCTTTGTTTTTACCTCTACTTGAAGATGATAAATTTTGAAAAACAGCATGAGGTGTAAGTGAGCTTGAGCAAGAGAAGTTAGAAAGCACAGCATGTGTGCTTTCAGACATTACATATAACCATAAACAAGTGTATATGCATATTGAATAGTTTTTCTTAGAATACCTTTTTAGTAGGGTGAGGCCATAAAACAGACAGCACAACATAATGAAGGATGATACACATATTTGAGTGTAATAAAGTTTTTGGACAGGTGAAAGTGCTGGATGAATTAGTGAATGGTAGGACTTCTAGCATGAGAGTTTGATTATGTACAGTAGCTTATGATGTTTGTCTTGCTTGTTGAAAGAATGCACGTGGGAGAAAATTAGCCTTTCTCTTGTGCTGTTCCTTAAACTTCCCAAATGGCCTGGGTCACAAATATTATTATTTTATGAAATAATTTAAGCGATTATTTCAGCAGCTCCTGCCTACTGCTTTCTCCAGCTCTATTCTGGCATGACTTGGAGAGAAAGTGGTTATTCACTGCCTTTGGTAAGCAGGGGCATTGTCATGACAGTTTAGTATTCAAATTTTGAAGGAAGTGAACCTGGTTTGAAGCGGTCCACAAATAGATCCAATGGTATGAAAGATAGCTTTAAAGTGGCTTGTGAAGTTGCCCTTCTAAGTACCTTCCTAAAAGTCTGACCCTTTTCCAAACAGTAGGGATGAAAATTATTTTAAAACTCTGATTGTTTCTGTGGTGGGTAATAACAGGAGCTGAATAAGAACAGTTTCTTGCTGCAAGATTTAGTAGCAGCTGGAAGAGGTATGCTGGGAGCTAGCTTGTAGTTGTGGATATTGCTTAAAATATTGGCTCTTACATGTAGGCAAGGAGAATTTACTCATATTCTGCTCTTTTGAGAAAACATGATTTATTGCAGTGCTGTTGTTATTTGGTTATGCTTTCTGAAAGGTGTGGGGCCTTTTTGCATTTGGTGATTATTTATATAACACCTTCAGCATCTTGGATTAGGGATTCTTAAAGTGGAGGTCGCTCAGGAGGAGCTCTGAGTCTACATTTATTTGATGAAACAACCTTTTTTTTAGTGGTGAGTTACATAGTTCTGTGGTGTCTTGAAGCTGGAAGAATGCATGTTGAGTAATTGAAAAAGTATGAATTACTGATTAACTTATTTATATAGTCAAGAATACTGTTTTCTGCCTAGAAGTGAATGAAAATATACTTTTATGATAATATATTTTATATTTTATGGAAATTTACTTTTATACAGGGTGTAATTGAAACAAATTATAAATAAATAATTTTTTAAGTTTAGTTAAAAGCATTTTCTTTTTGCCTTTCCTTCCTTTTTTCTGCACTGGAAAACATGAAAGCAGCGTTCAGCTTTGGTTTTCATTCATTTGAGGTGTGAATTTTGGTTCAGATAAAAATATTCTATAAAGAAATAACCCAAACAAAAGTGTTGACAAGCTGTGAACAGACAACCGGACCAACAGTGTTTCCACATTCCTTTCTACTACACAGAAGATTTGATAGTCTCAGTTTATGCGGGAAAAATTCTGGATGTTGTTATTGCCCATATCTTTTCCTTCCTGTTGAAAATTTAGACAGCAACAGACAGCTCCTGAAATTGGAATGCCAGAGGGGGATGCATCTTCAGTCTCACCATTGTTAGTGGTAGCAAGGGAGAGGAGTTTGGTAGCCGGTTTCTAGGAAGCTGTGCATGGCAGTTGGCTCATTTATGTATCCTAGGCATCTGCCTGTATAAGCTTTCAAAAATGGTGAGGTCTTTTGTGTATATTCTGCTTATTCTTTTGCACTGAGAAAATAAACAAAGAACCGAAAACTAGTCTCTCCCTAAAGAACATTTTATCTCTTTGCTCTCCATTCATGTTTTTTCCCTTATTATGCTTCTCCCAAAATCTAAAGTGTCGAACTAGCAAGCCACATGTAACTCGATGGAGATGATTGTCTAGTAGGTCTCTGCAGGAACATCTAAGTTCAAGCAGTTTTTAGGTATGAGCATATGTGTTGAAGGATGTCTCTCATTTCTTAAGTTATTAAAATGCCTTGGTCAATGGGAAGTATTAAATTGTACGAAAAAGTGAGTTTAAAACAAAACAAACCGCATCACTTTTTGCATGCAGTGAGTACTTGAAAAACTTAAGCATTACTGTTCCTAGCCATTTGTAGTAGTCTGGAGGGTGTTCATGCTAGACAAGAACTGTTTTTTTTTTTTTACAAGTGTTCATTTCACAGGTTCTTAGTTTTTGCAAGAAGATTTTATCCAGTAATAAAGTTGAGTGGTAATCTGTTCTTCTATTAGATCCAAAGGTTTTATGGACTTGATCAATGGTGAGTGTCATGGAATAAACACTGAAATTGTTTTCAGTGCATTGTTGCCAGCCCCTGTTGGTGTCGTTCTGCTCCCACTTTGTAGGGAGATTAAGTTTCTTAGATATTCTTAAGATTAGTCAATTCTTAACTGTTTTTCAGAAGGACTTGAAATTCAAAGGGGAGTCCAGGTTTGGCAAAACAGCTTAGTTTAATGTAAGTAGCCTTCTATGAATTATATGGCCAGGATGGACAAGGGCTAATATTTTTTAGTTTTCTGTGACACATGTTCCCAGAGATTTTAATAACTTGATTTATTTGAGGTTAATACCTTGGGCCCATTTCAGTGCCATGTTGCATTTGCCTGCCTAAGTGAAGCACTGGGTATTAAGCAGGCTGTATTAGGGTAGCAGTGTGCATGGACAAAATGTTTCTGGGGGAGACCCAGAATTCACGTGAGCCAGAAAGGAGCTTGTGGTAGGTTGAATCATTTCAGCAGTGAGGCAAAACCTTGCTTGGCACAAGAGACACCACAGTACACATGCTGAAGAGCAAGGAGATGGAAGATAAAACTGACAATTTGTCAGTGGTGGAAAAGATTTCATATCTGTCTCACAAAAAGTTAATCTAGGAGTAAGTGGCAGAGGTTGCATGAAGAGTCAAAGGTCTGGTGACAAAGTGAGTTAAGGAGTCCAGAACTGTGCTTGCTGTGCTGTCCATTTCTCCAACTGCAGTTCTCAAGTATTGTGCTGGCCTTGTAGTTGCTGAGAATTTTTTTTTTTTAGTAGAAGGTAAATAATGACATATTTTAAAGGGTTGGTAGTACTTGAGTATGGCTGTTTGATTAAAACGTGTTTTCATCACCCGCATTTCATCCAGAGCTTGATATGGGCATTTGTTCTGGATGTGGGTTAGGTATGAGGCTTATTTTAATTTAAGAAGTTGGAACAAATAACCATCATCATTCCCCTAATACCCCTGCTCCCAAACACAGTAAATGAAAGCAGTTCCTCAAAATCTGGTTTATTATAGGGTCTGAAATAAAGAATTTAAAACTGCATGTTTTTGAGGAAAATAATCATCACACAGAAGCATACGATTTTCTTTACACCATTCACTTAATACTGCACATTACTGCTGCATCAAATATATGAGAAAAGGGTGGTTTTGCTGGTGTTATTTTCCAGTGGCACTTAGTCTTTCTGAAACCTCAAAATTATTATTAATTCCCCTAATACTCAAATATTTTTGAATGAAGTAACAATTTATCTTCAACCATCCAGTTAACTCTTGTTCTCTGCCCTCTCTTCTAGTCTGTTCTACTTCCTAGACATAAATTCTTTTCTCTGCCCCTCTACATTTTGGACTTAGTTTTATTTTGTATGATTACCATATATTAATAAGAGAAGTAAGACACTTAAGAGTATTGTTGTGGTTTTACTTCCACAAGTTAAAACCCTTTATACCTCCCCTACTCTTTCAAAAATAACCATACCATTATTCATTTTTATATTCTCTTTAGAATCAGAGAATGATAGAATGGTTTGAGTAGGAATATACTTTAATGATCATCTAGTTGCAAACTCCCCTGCCATGGACAGAAACACCTTCACTAGATCAAGTCCTTCAAAGCCCTGTCCAGCCTGACCTTGAGCACTTCCAGGAATGGAGCATCCACAGCTTCTCTGGGAAGTTTGTTTCAGTGTCTCTCCAGAGCTGAGCTCTTTTAACACACACACACACACACACACGCATATATATATATGTGTGTGTGTGTACATATGTGTGTGTATATATATATTTACACCTATAACAGCATTGATTACTATGAAAGATGGAAAATTATTTGGGTTTTTCCCTAAAATGGAGCTAGAAGTGGAATAAATAATAAAATTTTCATTTGCACTTGTGCCTCTGAAATAAATGTACATGGATGTTGCAGACTTTACTTGTCTGCACCTGAACGAGCACATCAGAAAAAGAAAAAATAAAAAAAAAAAATCTTCAAATGAGAGGTTTCAAAGCAACCTTCTGATGGTTGCTTCCACAGCCTTTCTGCAGAGATTTAGAGGGGGACAGAGCTTCAGAAAACCTGCATCACTCTCACTGTGTGCATTCTGCTTCATTCAGTCCTTCCTTGGGGAAGGTTGAGGAGAACCCTGCCGAAGCTTTGTTTGGGTCTTTTTAAGTCTATTTTTATTGCTCACAAAATATTTGAAGTTTTTTGTAGTCTGGAAGCCTAATGATCTGGCTATCCACAGACAGGGACTGGAAGAGTTCCAGTCTAGGCTTCTCTGTTACTCGTGTGCCTACTTAGGTGAAACAAAACCCTTAAGGACTTTGTTTTTACTGCTTGCTCTCTTAATGCTGGCTATGAAATTCAAGTAATAGAGAGGTTTTTGTGAGGCAGATACTGGCCTTAAGTGTGTTGAAGTCACTAAATTCAAGCTATCCACTGAAGAACTATGTTACTAGGTATTTACTAGCAGCATTTTTTTTTTTTAATTGGTAGCCTAAAAGTGGAAAGCTTTACTTTTTAAACATGGACAAGACCTGTGTGTAACAAAGGTGTATCCTGGAACTCTTGAAATATAATATGACAAGGTTTTGTTTTGGGAACAATATTCTCCACAGGTTCAATGCACGAAACAATTCAGTTAACGCTCTCTTTTGACTGGACTTTAGGAGGTTCATTTTTCATGTAGTGCCTATACTGTGCTGCTGGACTTGGTCAAGTTGCACACTGCTTTTCTTTATTTAGCCTATTGCTATCTTTCTTTTGAACCCCTCTCTTCCTGTTTCTCTGTCTTTTCACATATCAAAGTCTTGCATCTAAAGTCTTAAATTTCTGACAATTTTTCTTACAACTGTATTTCACCCTTTATTCTCCCTTCCTTTAATACACCTTTGTAATGCTCTTTTCTCCAATACTTTGAGATGTCTCACAGCCTTGTACCACAAGATGTCTTGCAGAATATTACTTCTTTTTTGCACTGTGATGTATTCTAGGTCTGGTCCTGTGGAACTCTGTTGTTAATTTCTCTGCAGCCCCATGATTGCCTTTTAACAAGTGTTTGTGTGGGTGCTCTTCTTTTTTGTGTATGTCTAGCTATGCTTTCCTTTTGCTTATATTAATTTTCAGCTCTGCTGTTCCATCTGGTTTTATGATACTTTTTTTTTTTTCACCAGCATATTTGATGTTATTTTTTTTTTTATGTGGAGTTTCAGGGTGTTCCATATTTATATTTTCTATTGAATTTGCCCTTTGGGTTTTTTGTTTTGTTTAGGTGGGGGTTTTTTTGTTTGTCTTTTTTTAACTTTCTTCTGCCTTACATTTACTTTTTTTTCTGGTCAATAAGGTTTGTGCCATAGGAGTGTGAATTAACTAGCAGTATAGAGCTTCAATGTGAAGAAGAAATGTTTTTGCCTACTTATCTCCTTGTGATGAGTGGTCTAGAGTAGAAATTAATAAACCTAACAGAGAATTGTGTAGTATTAAATCTGTTTATTGGCTAACTCTCAGAAATAATTCAGAGCAATATTGAAGTTTATTGTGCCTATGTTTGCATGTTATTGTCTTGTCCCTTTCTCACCTTAATTATACACCACCCAAAATGATTCATGGAAGGCAAAGATAGTTTCTATTGAATCCAATGGAAAAATTATATGTCTGGAGGGAGTGCAGGATTTCTCCAGTGCTTTTCATTACTTTGGGTACCATGGGTTTTATGTGTATTCAGTTTAAAATGAAAGGGTAAGAGCAAGAGTCTTGTTATGACACATAAAATGGAAATTTTCCAGTATGTTGCTTAAAGTCAGTCTCTCTGGCAGCACAGCACTTTCAACAGTGTTATGATTTATCAGTATAGAATTCTCTTTTCATACCAATGTGATGCCCCTGTCACTTTGGACTAAGTAATCCAATTCTTAAGGCTTTGAATGGAGGTGAACCTTCATAATCATCCCTTCCTTGAAGACAGGAGCAATGTTTCTAATTGTTAGAAATGATTAATAGCTGTCCCAGTAATTGTGCCTTATAAAGACAGTGAGGCACTGATCACTCACAGTAGCAAATGTGCTTGCTGACCTTTGAATTAAAGGAGAAATTGTGGCAGATATTAAAAATTATGGCCTGTTGGTCGTTTTTCTTCCCAAAAGTTATACCTGTCTGTGATTTTATACTTTAGCAGCACGGTTTACATAATATTATCATTCCTTTTTTTCATGAAAACTATTGATTCATTGGTTGTCATGTAATATGAAAGCATTAGCATTTTCAAGCAAATGCTAATTTGGAAAAAAATTGATATATACTCTGAATATAAATTGCAAAAATAAGCTGATAATTCATTGCTATGATACAGAACCAAGTTCTGGCAAAAGAGAAGTGCGAAATTACGGGCAGAGTTTGGAGTAATTGTTTTAGATAGGCTACAGGTGTCTGGTATTACATAGGTGTAAATATTGTGTGTATTCATTATATGCTTTCATTTAATTCTCTTGGCTTCACCCTCCTATATCCCTACACACCCACAATGTCTGAAGGTGCCTTTTGTGTAGAACAATTGAGCCTTGCAGGAGAGAGGCATTTCTCCTGATAATTCTAGTAATATGCATCATTTTATATGCTGATTTTATCACACATTGTTCAAATTAGTTCATTAAAATTAAACATCACTGAATACTTCCATAGCCACCTGCACTGCCTTAATTCCTGTTTTGCTAAATGACTGAGCCATATGGTTGCTTCAAGCCTTGCCTTGCCCTTGCTGTGTTGAATGTTTCAAAAATGCTTGATAATATTAAAGGAAAATACTGCTTCTTTCAAAATACATCTTACATCTCTCAAGGTATGATTTTTATTCTGTTAAGTTTCTCAGTAAATTTCCAACTAAAATCATAATTTGTACCTGGCATTAAAAGAAATTAATGGGCTTTATTAGCTGTATAAACTTTAAAATTATTTTCAGCTTTTGAAGGTATTTGTTTGGTTTTTTTGTTTTGCTTTTTCTTCAGATGAAGTAGCAGCCTACTTGTTCCTGTGGGTCTGTGAATCCATTTCTTTACATGTTTATGTATATTTTATGTAATAATGAGAACATTGGAGGAGGGAGTGTGAGATGGCAGTTGTATAGAGCCAAAATGACTTCTTGCACTGAGAGCTGATGGATTTCTTTTCCACCTCACCACTATCTGCTATCATACCCTTGGTTACTTGCAGCTTTCCCAAAACCAGCAAACCCCAAACCCCACAACCCAAACAGTGATTCCTATGTAATTATGTGAACATGTTTAACTGATTTCTATTGTTAGTGTCTAATTTTTGGATTAATACTCTAAATGGAAATTGCTGTGTCACGGGTAACTTTGCCTTAATAGGGGCAAAACATTCCCTGAGCTGTGTGTTTCCTTGCTTGCACACCACTGTGGTTCAAGGAGGTGGACCTGATGCCCAAGCCCTTGGGATGCAGTCCTGGACACTGGTTGGCTGCCAGCACTGGTGCTATGCTGTCTGCCAGTTACTGCCTTGTGCTGTCCACCAGTGTTCCATCATGTCTTCTCCTTCCAGAAGTCTAGTCTGAGGTGGCCATCAGTAGCCTTGGCATTACATTACAGAAGCTGCTGCCTTGCCCCTCCTTTCCCATTTCCATAATTTTGAACCTAGAAAGACCCAGGAGGCGCATGGGAAAGAACTGTTTCAGACACGCAGGACTCAGGGGTGCAGAGTCTGCCTGGCTATTCTTGATGGCCTGAATGGAGTTACCTGTGAGTGCCCTGTCCTCTCTGATGCCTCTGGTCCAAGGAATAGCTGCTCTTGCTGCTGTCCTGGGCAGCTTAGCAGTAGGGATTGGAATGAAGTGTCTTCTCTCCACCAGAACTGATGATCTTCAGCTCCATAACCTTGTCTTGACTGTATATTTAAAGTGAGCTAAGGTGCAGATACTAGAGAGTACCAAGAAAGAAGTTCTATAGTATTTAACAAAGTGCAAATTTATTTCTCTAAATATACAAAGAGAAGAAAGGAAAGCAGTAGATAGCACTTTGCTCATAAAGCTTACGGAAGAAACATATTGATGAAACTGCAAATGCTTTTTGACAGGTGAAAAGCTGCTTGGAAAACACTGATAGCATCCACTCTTATTGTTTTTGGTAGTGCCATGGATGATGGAATAACAGATGCTCTTTGGCTGAGACTATTCAGGTTACCTGTGAGCCAATTTGAGGATAATCTGGTGTTCAGAAATGACTGATGCATTGGGGCAGTGCTCATCAGGAAGAATTGAAAAATAATAAAAAAGAAATTATTTGGTGAAACTGCTCAGGCTTATTACACTTTTGTGAAAAAGGCAGACAGAATTGGTTTGTACATGATGTTCTGTGTAAATATACGTTAAAGAATATTTTCAGGCCTTTTTTTCTTAGTGAAGTTAGAAGAATAGGTACTTTCAGTTTGGAGTATGGAAGGAGAATGCATGTTCTGGGAATTCTCAGATGAAAGCAGCAGAAATGGCAGAGGGCTACACAGCAGCATTTCCTCTGTGCAAAATCTGAGGAACATTAGGACTGTCTTTTACAGGACAGAAAAAGGAAATAAAAAATTTTCAGGAAGCTAAAGGCTGGTGCAAACAATGGGGTAACTAAACTTCATGTTGGCTGGTGATAGGTTAAACAATAATAATCTTAAATTGCAGTGAGATTCAGGTTGATGATTAGATAAACTGTTAATTGAATTCTGGGATTGAGTAATTAGTAACTGTCTCTTACCAGAGTCAGAAGTGTTCTGCTATCTACTGTCACAGTCTTTTGTCCTGAAATGTTTCTATCTGCATAAATCCCAGGAACAGTTGTGTCTTCTGTTTGTGAGAAAAGAACGTACTCAGAGTCTATTGCCTATTTTTATCTATTTCAGTTGGAAAGAATAAAAATTCCTTTTCTTTCCCCTAATTGTTGTGCATTTCCATTCTATTTACAGGGAAATTCTGGTTAGTTTTTGGTCAGTCTCAAGAGGGTTGATAGGTAAAATATAGGAGGTAAAAATATTTGCTCTTTTTCTCAAAAAAACCTTTTTTCGTAACTACTCTGTCATGATTAACAGCTGGGCTTATTTTCTTACTTTGTTTGATATTCCCTTCACAGATATATTTTTTTTAGAAAAGTTTTATGTTAGAAGACAATACTATAAGATTAATGTCTCTTCATTCTCTGAGATGCTACTTGATTTCCGAGGTTCTTATTTGGACATTCAAAACATTTGAAGGCAGTATTATGATTCATAGTTGGTAACAACTTCAGTTTTCTTTTATGGTTTCAGCAAGTTCTAATTTTGAAGGAAAAGTTTGAGTCTGAAACTATATTCTTAGTTCAGGATAAGTTATACATTCCCTTAGGAAGTACAACTGCAAAGCCTTTATTTAAAAGCCTAATTACAGCTTTAAAAAGAAAAGCAAGTACCTTTTGGATGACTGGATACTCTGATATCTGTACTGTGTCACTGGAGAAAACAGAAGTGGGAAATAAACCACAGAAGATTCTTGCATTAAATTACCTCTGGAACATGGGTTCAATGTCCTAATAGCCCAAAGAATTAAGTACAGTGTTTGACTGATGAATATTAGTGTTAAAAGTTCACCTCTTGTCTGAAATGGAGGTGAGATTTTCATCCTTCATATGGTACTTATTTGGGTAGATTTATCAGTTTTTTTGTATTTTTCACAAGTTTAGGTTAATCACATTAGTTGGTGTCAAGAAAATGCTCCAATGCATGAAGTTATAAGCTATATATTATGGGCTTGGATGAAATATGTTTAGTATTTTGTTGGCATTATGAACTTCAGTATTCAAAATAGAGGATGATTAAATAGCATTAACCTGTATAAACTAGTTATTTGGAAGCAAAAAGCTGTTTCACAATTTATGAATTGGAAAGTGTTGTGTCAGGAGGAAAGATGTGAATCTTCATAAACTGAGGTGCATCCTGAGATGAAAACAAAAATCTCCAAAGCAACAAGACTAGCCTAGTCATTCATAGCTGTGGAACTTCAAGTTTTCTCTGAAACAGCAGTCCTAGTTTATCTGCAGTCTCTTTCCCCTTGTTCTCCTATTGCTGGACACTGACACAAATTATTTCTTTCAAAACACTATAAAAATGCTAGTTGCTCGCATGAGTGATTTTTATAATTGATAGGGTTGTTTCCATCTATTTCAGGAGTATTTCCCCGTAGAAGAAAGATGGTGTGTACTAGAGTGTAAAACCCGTTGGGCTGCTAATATGACTTGAGAGGCAAGGGTTTTGTAAGGGGAGCTTATTCATCTGTTTGTTTTAAAACAATTAATTTGGATGGAAAATATGATGACCTCTCAGGCATCCTGGGCTCCATCATGGCTGATGGAGATGCAGCAGACATCCAGCTACGTGCAGGTTACAGCCTTTACAGCCTGGGTGTAATGTCATAATGCTAATCAGTTGAAGTGTTTGGGAGAGAAGAGCAGTTGATGTCTGTGAAGCAGAGGGCTGTTAGCAAGATGTGAAGCACAAGGACAGAGTTGTTACACACCAAAAACCTCATGTCTTTGTTTTAACTGCAAGCTCCAGTGTCTAGGAAAGCAAGGAATTCTAATTTCTGAACTTAAGAAATCTTACAAAATACATTAAAACCATAGGTACTGTGTTTTGCCTTGTGTTTTTTGTCCATTTTTGTAATTTTTATTGTCTGTATGAATTCTTTCTGGTGTACAGTGTGTGTTTAGGGTTTTAATCTAGTTTCTGTGGTAATTAATACAGTAGTGTATGAATCCCTGTAGTCTTGGGTAGTGCACTGCTCAGTGCATTTTTTGCATATGTATGATTCATGGATTTTGGCTGTTCTCTTTAGGTGTTGTTAAATTATTTATTACAATTCTCATAGAGATATGCACTATAGGACTGCTTGCACTTGTGAGACCAACATTACCATCAGTAACTGGAAAATCAAAATCATTTCAGAAGGAACTTTCTGTATATGGTCCTTTTTTAGCCTGCTCCTTTTCATCTATGTTATATTCAGCTCTTTATGGGACATTTAGTGTCATTGTACCATGCTTGTTAATTGCTCAAGATTTTATTTTACAAATATGCATAACCATGTGTTGATGGTCTGGAAGACTTCCTTGGAACTAAATAAATTTCAAGGTTTCCAGCTTTTTTTTTTCCTTAAGCAAGTACTTGAGTTCACTAGAGAGTGCTGTGGTTGTATTGACAAAGGCTTAACTTATGGTTATACTCAATTGGAGTGTGGGTCACTGCAAAGTGAGATATGTACTTCAGAAGAGAGGTCAGATGATATTTTGAAGAACAGCAAACAAACCTGTCTTATGAATGCACAGGATATTATTTCCATTATTTAAATATTGTTTTAAATTGTTTTTCAAAACTCCTATCAGTGGTAATCCTTCCCAGCAGTTGGTTCTTAACTCATGTTCTGCATTTAATCAAGGAATATAAAACTCCTTTAGTGTACATTCTACACCTGTAAAAGCAACAAAACCTGGAAATAGAGGTTCTTCAGGCCACTGTTGCATAAAGTAATGTTCTGAGAAAAATTGATTTCATAACAGGAAACATGACTATTTGGTGCTGAGAAAAAGTGATTGAAAATTAGGAATGAATAGTCTTCCTGTTACCAAAAAAACCCTAAAAAACCCAGTGAAAATGTTTTATGAACGTCCCATGCTTTAAATGAATTCTAAGATGACTATAAAAAATATAGGACATTTAATTTCCTCTTCTGAAAAGTCTGTAATAGCAGTTGTAATCTGCTGTCATGCCTGGCAATGAGCCTTTATTTAACTGTTGGTCATACTTGGGAGTAGTATTCTCAGCAGATTGTTGATTCTTATTTTCTCCTGCCACATGCTTATCCAGGGGAATGGCCAGTTTTGTTTCTGTTTCCAGTTTCAGTGTTTTAAGCTGATAGGAGTAAGTATGTTCCTAATGCACTTTTAATATTGTTACTTTTGGAAGAATGACTGCTGTGTTAAAGACACTCTGAGTATGAATGCACATTCAAAAATTATATTTTTTTCCCATTCAGTTAAAATCTAAATGCCGCTTAGGGTAAAAAAGCCTGGAGTGCAGAGAATTTTTTAGTTGGCAACAAAAAAAAAAGTCAAAATATACATAAAGATACATTTTAATCTGCCTTTTTCTAAATATTTGAAAGAAGTTGCTTGGAACTATGTTTTTTAGTGAGGAAAATTCCACTTGTCTTCAGTTTCCTCTCTTATCTTGATGTGGCTGTGCTTCTTGTTGGACTTTTCCAGGAGTCAGTTCATTTCCCTCACCTGGGAAGAAATCAAACATTTCTGTCTCCCTGCCTCTCTCAAGAGTGAAGGCACAGGAGATCTAGTTCTTTTATTATGGGATTTGTGTGTTGCTTTGCAAGGGTCTGATTGAGCATAGATGGAGGAGGGCGTGGGGTGGGAGTAAAAGTCCTGTGAATTTCAGTGGCTGTGAGTTTTCAGGTCACCTTGGCTGACATTTGTGAATTCTCTGTGCACTTGTTTTTGTGCACTGCAGCAAACACACAGCAGCGCAAAGACTTCAACAAGTGCTCAGCACTGACGTTTTCTACAAGACTGTCTGCCCTAGACTACTCTAAATATGTCAACATTTCACTTTACTTTCTATTCAAATAAATAATATCCACAGAAACAGATAATTTGATTTTGATCTGTTGTGACATCCTCATTAATGTATGTCTATTTTGTCAGCATCCAAAACATCTAAATGATGCCTGGTGATACAGTGGCATCCTAGAGCTGTAGGTGGATACAGAAGGGCCAACACTGGTCTTTCATCCTGGAGGCCTGTCACAAAAATGGGTGGAACAAAGCTGATATGGAGGGAGATGTCTGTGCATTACTGCTCACCTTATCCAGTCAAGTAATATCAGAGCAGCTAACAGGAATGGTGGAAGCAAAATGGATTTAAACTCTTCTCTGCACCGCTTTTCATGCAGTGAAGTTGTTGCAAGTGTTTTTAGGTGTTGTGTTCATGGGACTGAAATTTTCCCAGGAGGTGTAGGAGTTCCTTGGAACAGCTGGGAACAACTTCAGACTAAAACATCTGACTGGCTTTAGGCTGGGCAGGCACAAATGGTACTCAGTTATTTGATATCCCAACTGGATAGCTTCATCCCGAGTTGATGTTAAGCTAGAGCTGGGATTTTTTTGGAAGCTTTTCTTAGAAAAGACATTTTCTTCCAGACAGGAAGCTGGCCAGTGTTTGCTGCTCTTTGGGCAGCCAGATCAGCCCCTGAGTGACTGAGAAGCATCCTGGAGTCACTAAGCCACCATCCGTGGGGTATTTATGGGTTTGCAGCACAAATTCAGACAGTTCAGAGCTGTTGTTACTTTTATCTTAGCCATCCATTCATGGGCACTGATGTTAAAAAAATTCATGTCAGAGTACCCCACTTAATCCCTACAGGAATATGAAACTATTCCATGTGCTTCTTGCTTACTGAAATGCAGCTTACTGTTCAGTAACAGTGTTCTTTCATAAGCCAGCCTGACGCACCGTATCAAAAGTAATTTTCTGAATGTTTTGCTGGAAGATGCAATTCAAAGGAGCACAATGCAAGATAAATGTTCTCTTGTACAGACACTACAAGCTTGCAATACAAATTTGAGTTGCTGAAATTTTTCTGTCTCAGGTTTTGGAGTTCCTAAAGTTCTATGTATTAGCTGAAGTTCCATCATGTGAAAAAAGAGGGACAAAACTACCATACCTCAGAAACTGGTATGTCATTGTGGTCCATTTTCTCTGCATCAGAACAAACAAGTCCACAGGATTTTGGTGTTATGTATGAGAAAACTACAAATTCCAGCACTTCCTGAGTGAAATATTTTTCATGTTTATTCATTTTGAAAATGTTACTATGGAGAACAAAACTTTGTAGCTACAACCAGCCCAAGGAACAGTTTTTGGTCAAAAGTTCATCATGAACTTTGTTGCAAATGCTGCATGCCTTTGAAACATGAGGTTTTTCATATCTTGGTTTTTTTTTTTTCAATTGTGAACATTTTCTTGTTCTCATGGAATTGAAGGAGTCATAAGGGATATTAGTATCAAGACAGTAGTATGATAGTTGTAAATACTGGTAAAGTGTTGTGCTGCCCATGATAATAATTCTTTGGCTGATTTGATGCTGTTTTTATTTGCCTTGCCTGGATCAGTGCTGTCAGGCTGTGTCCCTGTTGCTTGACCTCTGTGGGTGTGGTTAATGGGGGAATCCCAGTTGCATGACCTCGCTGTAGAGCAGAGCTTTTGGCATCAGCAGGTACAGCCTGGAGGGCAGGACACCTTTCCTCCTCCTGTGAAATTGCAATGTCAGTGTGAAATTGATGAATTGATGAGCTCTTGCAGTCCATGAGGCTTAGTTTCTGTTCAAACTGAGTGCTCTGCTTTTATTTATACAGTGTAGCTTAACAACTTGCTTTGGTTTGCTTCTTTTAATAATTCTCCTTTTCTATTGGAAGTAGGAAACATCCAAAAGATTTGCATTTTCCAGAAAAATTTCCCCTGTCTGTAATGTGTATTTTTATTGTTATTTTTAATCTCTGTAGTAAATTCAGAGTCTTATCTTGACTTGCATTTGAGTTGTGGTGCCTTGGAACTGAGCTAGGCAATGAAGTTGAAATTCATGATCCTGATTCACCCCCGCTTTCACTTTGACAATCTGTAAAGAACTTGAAACAAGCCTTCAACAGTTTGAGTCTTGTATAGGGAATGATATTGTAAACAAGTGAAGTAAGCAGAAAGATACCTCTGAATTGTAGGCATCTGAAGAAATTTTGGGGAAATCTTGTGTTGTTTACACCAATAACATGATTTTTGAATTTTTTAGAATGGAAGAAGGTAAAGCCAGGATATAACTATATTGAATATTTTAAGTGTGTATCAAATAATGTATCTAAGTAATATTATAGTGTTACAAAGTAACATTTTTCTCTAGACATACTCCTTAAGGGGTATCCTTAACTGATGGTGCAGGGCACTAAAATTAAAAACCCCTAACAATGTCTCTAGTTTTTCTTCATAATTTCTTTAGAGTTTTTTTCTATTTTTTTTCTGCCCTATGGTTGCAGACCGTTACTATATGTTGGGTAATGGGGGGCAGAAGGTTATCAGGGTTTGAGGTTTTATTAAAACCAAGCACATGGGGGTTTACCTGGAGTGTATTTAGTGGATTCATAGGCTTTGGTTTTTTTCTTTTGAAAATAATATCCTTCCTGCAAGCAGAAAAATTTAAGAGCTTTTGACTTTTTATAATTAGCCTTTATTTTTTGCCTTCTTGCACATTACAGAACACAAGTAAAGGGCTGTCTCTAACTGTTGCAGGGAAGGCATTCTCTGAAGAACAAAACAGGCATGAATACTTCTGTGTGTGAAATATAATTTTCTGTGAATTAATATAGAGGTTTCTGAACTTTTCTTTGCAGTCTGCTTCCAGTTGCAAGCCTATTTCTCTATTTCAGTGCCTCTTCTTTGCCTGCAGTCTCTCACAAATGTTGCCCAAAATGTAATTGGGGGCTATGTTTCACAGTCATTATTAAAAGATAAAAAGGTCACATAGTCTCTAGCTTTAGGATAAGGCACATGAGTGCCTGGACCCTCCACTTTGTGTAATTGACTTTGCCATTCACAGGCAGAGAAATTGCCACAGTATGTCCCCAAAATGGAGATGGTTTGGTAGTTAGTTCTTAGGAGGAAAGAGGTTTTGTGGGAGCTGAAGACCAGCCTGCTGAAAATTACAAGTTTCACACTTCAAATACAAACCCGTTATTCAGGAAGCAAGGAAGTGAGAGAAAATAATTTGATCAGGAAACTGCTTTGTCACATTTGTACCTTACAGTGGGCACATTTTATTATATATAAGGACTTCTTTTTGATCTTGGTATGATTTCTTAGCTTTGATTAAGTAGAAGAGCTTGGTTTTTAGTAGGGGATAAAACCTAAGACTTTTCACAATTAATTAGTTGAAGAATTCATTTATTCTGGAATGATCTGTCCTTGCCACTGAACTAGGACATTAAGTTTAATGCTTATCAAAATAAATAAAAGGCAGTAAAAACGATGAGGTATATACAGCTATGTTCAATAACATGGCTCAGGGAAAGTCTGGTAGCTCTTGCTCCACAGCTGTGTCGACATCTTTTAGCAAGTTCATGACTTAAATGCCAAGTAGGCATCAAAATCTTCCTGAAAGACTGATCCTAAAACTCAACTGTTTGCATGAACTTGGTCAAAGCTTAGGAGGCAGTGCCATTTAGCTGTTTCATAGTCTGATGTTTCTGTTTTGTGTAGGAGAGAATTGGATTGACCTTTTACATCAGGATTAACATTAGAGGCTGGCAAATAGATAGTAGGCACTTCAGAGAAGAAAAGCTAAATGAGAGGATGGAGTTTGATTTGGAGAAATCTAAACTGCATTTAAGTAGAAAAAAATTAACACTTAAGCTTCTTGGGGGAAAGAGAACATATTTATGAATTTTAAAGATTGTAAATTCACAAGAATGGAGAAGGTTCTTCTGGGAATTACTGAAACAAGGATGAAACATCATCACTGTCAAATTGCAAGAAAAATTTTTGAGAAAAATGTTACTGATGAGTTGTGTGCATTTTTTAACTACAGTAACTGCCAGAGTAACTGAAGACAACATGCTGGAGCATAGTAAAAAATAGGGAGTCAAAGGAATATTTAAGAGCAATATTTTTGTCCAGGCAAAAATGATGACTTGAGATAGTTTTCTTCTTTCATTTGTTTGCAGCATCATCCAAATATGGAGTTTGCCCTTTCTGTATTTTAAGAAGAAAAAATGATGTTCTGCTCTTTCATGTTAGGTTTTTCTTTCTCCATTGCTCCAAATATGTTGCCTTGGTTTTGTGTTTTTTCTTTTTTTTTATTAATTTAATGTAATTTTTTCTTTTTCACTATTTTGGGATTTAATGGAGTACCTCACTTGCAATTGACTTCCTTCTTGTAAAGTCTTAGTGGAAACAACACAGGTTGGTGTGTTTTTCCTTCCTTGTTTTCCAGGGAAGTGGGTGTATACAGTGTTTTATGTCTGCTTGTGCCTGACCTTGTTAGGCTAGTAACAATAGGGAAAAAAAATCATGGAGCCTGGCTCTACTGAGATTTAATAAAGCACTTAGTACTTGTGTTAGCTAGCTGCTCTTTACCTTTCTGGGCACTGTGGTGTGTTAACCTTGGCCAGCCCATCACCCTGCATTTTTTTGGTCCTTTCCTGAGCAGTACAAGGGGAAAAATAGTGTGGGCAAGATCATGGGTTGAGACAAAGACAAGGAGATCACTTATTTTTTAAATCACCAGTTATGGTCAAAAACAGGACAGGTTCATCCTGGGGACAAATTAAGCAAATTTCCACCCCAGCACAGGGGGATGGGAACTGGGGGCTGCAGTCAGTCCGTTACACTTGGTGTCTGCTGCTCCTTCCTCCTCACCCTGTCCCTGCTCCATGCTGGAGCACCACTGAGAATAGTTAGCTGTAACACTTGCTCTAACCTCTCACTGAAAATCTCAAACAGTTAGGTAATCTTGGGAATTAATGAGATTGTGAGCAGTTCCCTTGTTTATACTTTGCATTTCTGCCAAGTCCAATTATATCTTAAGATATTATGAAGATTTTGCAATAATATAATTATTAATAACTAATATTAAGGTATTGCAAGCATATATAAATGGGGGAAAACTCCTAATTCTTTCAATTATATTGAATTTCTTTACAAGTAAAGAATGACTTTCTTATGAAAGGTGAAAGAAAATATTTTGTATGTTTTCCAAAGATATAATTTTGCTGTTTAGTTTACTCTGGCATTGGCTTCTGATTTTCTTGCAGTAGGTAGATGTCTGAGGGGGGAGCAGGGCTCTGTACATTTGTGGAATGCTGCTGCTAAAGTTTAAAAAAAGGAGGAGAAGTGAAGTAGTTTCCAAGAAGCTGAACAGATGTTTTGGCTTTGTGATAAATGGTCTATGAATGCTGTCTGGAGCATTTCATGAAGTGTTGTGGGACTAACATGTAGATAGATGTATCCAAAGTCACTGCTAAGTATTTTTAAATGATGAAAAATGAGGTTGAGAAAGTGTAGTACTATAAAATATGTTGATATGTTAAAAATGTATATTGAAATTTCCAAAGGCTATAGTAGATTCCCTTACTATAGAAACAAGATCTTTAAATACTTCTAGTTTATTTGTTGCAATTTGAGTTGGGTTTTCTTTTCCTTCAAGTGGTTTTATCTTGAGAGAAGTTGAGAGAAACATTTTTAAAAATCTGTGAAAGTTGATTGTTATATTCTAGTTCTTCCTTTTCCCCCTTCTCCCCCAAAATTTACTTTCAGAAAATGTTGGAGGGTTTATCTTCTTCAATATCCTAGCTTTAGAAATATTAGAAATGATTTTTTAATTTTTGGAAAGACTGAGTTGGTTTTCATGTGTTGCTTAAAAATAGTTGGAAGAAACAAGTAACAAAGGCAAAGAGGCAATTTAGATGGCCATGGACAATTAGTGCTAATTGTGGGAAGCAGTCTGTAATTTTTTGCTGAACCTGTTCAGTTTTCCAGCTCTTATGTGGAAGGAAAAACCCCAAATTGCTTAGGCACAGCCTCCTCCTGTCACATGCGTAGTATTCAGTAACAAAATTGTTGAAAATCTTATTCTCTAGTCTGATGATCAGGTGCTTATAAGAACATAAGTATTACTAAAATAGAGATTACAAACAAATATACTATTTATTTTGTTAAATAATATAATAATAAATAAATAATCATTTATTGTTATTAACTTTATTCTAGAGTCAAGTGGCATAAAAATTGCACACTAGTGGATGTGGTTTATGAACAGTTTCTCAGGCAGTCATCAACTGATGCTAGAAAATAATCTTTAAAGTACCAGCAAACCTAAATAGTATAATAAGATTCCTTTCTGATTTTATAAATGGCTATTAATGATGAAGAAATAACCAGGAATTGCTACTTTACCAAATTCTTCAATAGAAAAATAAATAATGGATTCTGCATAAAATTCTAAATTTGAACTGGTAGCTTGTATTACATTATAGTAGTTTTCTTTAAACCCTCTTTTAAAGATGACTACTAAAAATATAGATTTCAGTGCACTGTGCTTTAATAAGAACAGCTTTCATTCTATAGTATTTCTTTCTCTCTTTTTTTTTCTGAAATTTTGTAGCAGAGACTTGCTTTACAGGCCAGTAAATTAGCATCTAACACAGATGATTTAATCCATGTACATAAATTTTCATCTCTTCCTGAGCAACAGCTTGTGAACAATTTTCAGAATGCCTAATGCAACTGTTTAGGACATAAGAGAACACAATAGTTCCTTGTTGTCTAAAAATCAAAGAATAAAATTTGACATACAAAATCATGATAATTTATATAAATATACTTCACCAGTATTTTCACCAGTATTCATGTCCATACTCCCAGGACTTCTGTGAGACTACTCATTTGGGCAAATGCTCATAAATCCATTTTTTTTTTAAAGTTTAGGTTAAGTTTTTTCTTTATTTTTGATAGATTTAACCTGAACTTTGCCTACAAGAAAAGGCTCTTTATTGTGATGCCCTTTAGGACTGAAAGTAAAAGGAAAATCTGTCAACAGGAAGATTCTGGAATCATTAAGCAGATGGGTAGGTAAGTTTAGGGTAGGAAACTTTGCTGTGGCAATGATTCAGTTCGTATGTTGACTTGGATTTTCTCGCTTGGTTGAGAAGTTCAGCCTGGCATACCCTGTCCAGCAAGCTTTCTTCTGTGGGGATCACTCACTGGGTAGTACCTGGCCTGGAACTGTCATTCTTGAAGAAATGGATCAGCTCTGGGCTAGGTTAGAGGCAGCCTGTCTTTACCATCCATTCTGCAGGACAGCAGGACAGACTGATTCATTATTACTGCCTGTATAACATGTTAAACATATGATTTCCACTTTCTGCCTTTGTAGCTAGACAGGCACAGCCTGTTTTGTCTTGTGTATATTTGTCATACACATTTACAAGATTGACAGTCTTCTAGCTGTAGAAACTTCTGTTATCCCCTTAAATCCATTGGCAAATGGAGCAGCAAACAAAACTTTTCCAGAGAAATTTGTCTTGGTGTCCTAAGTCAGCTATTTCCATTGCTAATATATCTCAAATTCAAGTCTGCCTCTTTTTTTGAGTAGAAAAGGGTGTTATAAAGCTGCCTCGAGGAATGTGGACCTTAGTTTTTATTTTGTTTTCAGAAAATCTGTTGAGCAAGTTGAGAGAATTTTGGCCTCAGTGACCTCAGAATAATGATCATCCTTTACTACTTTTATTTTTTTCCCCCATCTGTGATCATGTTTCCAATTATCTGATCCTAAAACAAGAAAAAGAAAAGTTTGTAGGTGGAGACATCTAGAAACGTCCTTAGAGATATGTGATATCTTCTGTAGGTACTATTTCAGTCATGTGTCTAGCCATAGCTTGTTAGATTTCATGCCACTTGAATTTTGAGGTTCCTGAGATAAGAAAACCTATACATTTTATCCTTTTTACAGTGAACAATCAGTTTCTTAGTATTTATCATTTTCCTTAATACCACTTTTCCCCCCCTCCCCTTTTCACTCCTTCCTTTCTTAGGATCGTATATGGTAGTGATTTCATCAGACCATGACCCGGGAGAAAAGACTCGACTTCAGCTTCCAACAATGAAAGAAAATGATACTCACTGCATCGATTTCAGCTACCTTCTGTACAGCAAGAATGGAGGAAACCCAGGCACTTTGAACATCCTGGTTAGGGTGAACAAAGGACCACTGGCTAATCCCATCTGGAATGTCACTGGTTCCACTGGCAAAGACTGGCTTCGAGCAGAGTTGGCTGTCAGCACTTTCTGGCCCAATGAGTATCAGGTAAGCTTGCAATAAATTCACACCTCTTTGTAATATTTACTGCAAGATCCTATCCACTTTGTGTTGTTTTGATCTGTTCTGATGGAGTATGCTCCCAGTGTCCTCAAGTGAAGTGTTCCATTCAGTATAAATAATTGTATGGGACTGGATATTTTTTTTATATCAGGTGATTGTCCAAAGTTATGTTATTGTGTAATAGGAGAAAAAAAAAATTACCTGGAAAAAAGCCTTGTTAAAAGAAATGGTGAGGTTAAAGTCCAGGAACATCAAAAATTATAAACTCCCAGAAATAAATTGCCTGAGCAATTGTAATTTGTACTTGTCTTCCCTCCTCTTTTGTGTATGCCTGTGCTACCGTGTCTAAATACATGACCGTAACTCTGTTTTTTTTCCACACGACATTTGCTTCATTTGCTGTGCAGGCAGAATGGTGCTCAACTAATGAGCAGCTGTTCAGGATGTGTTTTTTTTTCCTCTTTGCTTGCTATGGGACAAAACCACCTGCAGTGTAGGCCTGTTGTTTGGAGGGAAAAATTGTTTCGTTATTACTGGATGCTGTTATTTCATTTGTTTGATTAACCTGAGAAAGTCCCTGCAGCTGTTTTACTCAGTGGGTATTTGGTGTGAGGGATGAATCTCATACATGGGCATTTTTGTTCTGGCGTCTAGGAGTGGGAAGAGTCAGATTACATGTGCTCACCTGAATTGTTACACCATGAGCTTACAGGCCCCTATCTAAATATTTGTCATTAGTGCTCTTGCAAACAGATTGGATATCCAGAGTAATTATTAAATGAAAGAAAGTGGATGCTTTGTTAATGGTTTTGTTGAATAGTAATATTGTAGGAATGTATCTTAAATGTGCCTTTATCTAAAGTTTGTTGCAATTCCCCACCATCAAAATAACATCCATAAACAAGCTTCAGTGCAAGCAGCCTTAAACATATGGTGAAAATGATGTAATTTGCTGTCTTTTTTTTTTGGGTGTTTTTGGGCTTTGTTTCCCTGGTTCTAATGTTTTCATTTATAAAGAAATTTAATCTACCAGTGGCATTGAAACTGGGTAAAATTTGATTTAAAGTTCTGAAGCCTGGTTCCAAAAAGCTCAGCTTTTGAGGAGGTGTTTTATTAACCCTTTTTATGTTGCTAGAAAGTACCATTTGGTGTCCTTAAACAAACCTCGGGAGCCTTCTATAACAGAACAGTAGTGATCAAGTATAGCAGCATAATATGCAGTAAATCAGGTTTCTGCTGACAGATGGCCAGGCTTGACAATGAGATTGGTGGTTGGAGCCTTATCTTAGCAACGTGGCCATTTTTCACTTACGTTATAACCTTCACATTATCTCTCCATAGACTCTGCTTAAATTCATTCTTTCTCTTGCTTGGTCATCCAACAGAATATTGAAATCATGTGTAACCCAGTTTATGTTTAAATTAAACATAAGCGTGGAGTAGAACAGGAGGACTGCTAATGCAGCCTGCTGTGATTTGTGGCCAACTTGCACAATTGCTTTTATGAACAGGAGGGGAAATCTGTGTCCTATCTACGCATATGCACAAATGCCTGTTTGCACCAACAGGGTTGGAATTTTTGTTGTTTTGGTTCTTTTGGCTCTCAAAGTTCTGGTTCAACATTGCTCTTGATAGGTTTTTGGTGGTGGTGTTTTTTTTTTTTTTTTTTTTTTTTAGTTTGGGTTTTTTCCCCATAGTTTTCAGTTGTTATACTTTGGAATGGAAATTTTTTTTCATTTTTTTTCATTTTTCTCATATGAGTACCATGCTGTACACTTGCAGCTTGTGATATTGGCACTTTTATCTACCTGTTGGTCAATGAGTTTAGCTAGCACTGAGGAAAATGAGCACTGGTTTCTATAACAAGAATTGGAATTGGATCCTTGCCTGTACAAGCAAGGTCACGGCTAAAGATCAGAGCTGAGCACAATTGTTTGCATGTACTTTGTTACAATCAGGTAAACTTCGCTGCTGTTTCCTTCACTTTTAAGTGAGGGAGGAGAGTAGAGATTATCAGGGGCTGAATAGCACAGGTTGCACTCTAAGGAAGTCTTGTGCAGTGACTTGGAGGTTAGCAGCATGGCCAAGTAGGTTGTAACAACAAGAGTGTTGCACTTGGGCTACTTAGCTTCTGAGCAGCATTTCTGTGCTCTGCTATGCTCTGTTGAAACATTACTGCTTCCTGTTCAAAACTAGCACAATGTTTATGCATGTCACTGTAGTTTATTGAGTTTATGCATTTTTTGGATGAATTTAACAATTCCTTTTACTCACAGGAATATATTATTTAAATAATCCATTTCCTTTACTTTCTTTACCTGCATTCTATTGGGTATTATTTTCTGACAAAACATAGCACAGTTTATTATAGTAGCTTTACTGGATAAAAGTTTTTATCTAGTTTTTTACCCTGTCTCTGCTGGCAGATAGCTGTGGAATCTTTTAGAAGAGCTCAGGAACAGGACAAATTCAACATGGTTGCACCTTTCCCAGGATACACTTCCAGCCTTGAGCATATATGTGGCTCAAGAATTTTGAGCTTTAGAACCTAGGTGATGCCTTTCTGTCTTCCTGATAGCAGTGATTTTTTGCAATGATTTAAGCTACTAGTGTCTACAGTGTACATGACAAGGAATTCTGATGTAAATTCCATGTTGGGACTATTCCTGGGGGTTTCTGCAAGCCTGGGGCCGGTAATTCTTCAGTTGTCGTATTTTGCACTGAGGGAGTTTCAGAAGTCCTGTAATGATGCAATCTGTCTCTTGTCTCCTGCTAGCAAGGCATCTGCAACCACTGTTCTGCTCGTTTAACATGTGGATGAACTCTCAAAGAAAAGGGTTTGATTAGACAATTCCTTGGGATCAAAGTTGATTTGATTTTGGTACTTGTTAGTTCTGTAATCTCTTTCTTATTGCTCTGTTGGAAATATGCTACCTTTGACCTGCCTCAGGTTTGCTTCAAAAGAAAACTATTTTGGGATTTTTGTTTAAACTTTTTAAGTGACTAGGAGTTTTGTCTCATTGTTTTCTTTGTTGGTTATTACTGTAATTAATTTATTTTAGTTGAGATGTTTATTCCTGTCTGGATGAATTGTTTTGTCTAATGCTTCTGTTCATTTCCCCAAGTTGTCTCCTGCTTTGCACAGTAGGGGTTATCTGACTGCTGAGGACAGTCTCTTCCTTTCTGCCTCTGTCACAGTCATTTTTCCATTTCCCTTGCTACCTATGTCATCGCTTTTCAGTTTGATTTTGTTTGTTTGTGGTATGCTTGATTTTTTAAATTTTTTTCTTAACACTGTCTCCCAAAAGTCCCTGTTTGCTATTTTTGTATGGTCTTCCCCTCACCCTCAGCAGATTTGTTTTGCTTGCACAGGATCACATTTGTGGTTGCTCACATGTGAGGTCCACATTGAAATGTGAACCATGGGCTTTTCAGTTTTGGTTCTATTATTACATAGCTGATTTTTATGTCAGAAACTGGTAAATAAACTCTTGACTCGGAACCATAAATTTCTAACTCTTAAAATGCCAATTACTTGATTTCTTTAAAAATTCACTGTATGGTAGTGGTGCTCCAGTTTAGCCAATGTGCTGGCTGGGATACTATCTTCATAGCACTGATGTAGCACCTGGAAGTATAGCTACCAAAGTAAAAATACTGAACTGCACTGAGCAGGTTTTAATCAGTTCAGAAATACTGGAGGAAAATGCTGGAAAGCCAAATAATTTTCTTGCAGAATTGTGAATCCTGATTTGGATAATTAATTTGTTCTTTATTACAATACTGATGATTTATTGGATTAGCAAAAGTTTAAATTGCTCAAAGATCTTGGAAAATTACTTTCCTTTATGATCTTGTAAGGTCTTGGAACTGTAATAGAAGCATAACAGGAGGATGGTAGACAGAGGATTGAGTAATGGTGTGTACAGTTGGGCCATATGCCACATAAGGTAGGAAACAGATTTCTTGTGAAATATGAGCATTTGTTGAGTTTTTGGATATCAGATTACTGTTCTGAACTCGTAGACATGTGAGACTCTAAACAAGCTACATGCAGAAAAATTTAGGAAGACACGGGCTTAGATGTCATTTAGTAATTTGGTATAGCTAAGGAAGGAAACCACAAGTGAAATGGGAAGTACCTGTGTAGAACTGAGTTATAGGACAACTTTAGAAGAAACTCACCCTCCCAAATGCCAGCTTCCTTTTAGGGCAAAGATCCTTTTTTTATATATGTGCTTTACCCCCAAAATACATCAAAAAAATACAAAAATTCATTTAAAAAAACCCCAGCAATGTTCCAAAGGACTGATATTTTCATAGGCTTTTATTTAAAATATTTTGGAATACAGAAAATTACTGATAATAATACAAAAGACACACACTTTATAACTAAAACTTGGAGCTAGTGTAATAGTCAGGAGAACACTTAGGGGTTTAGAAAGTGTTTCTGATGAGAAAGAACTAGTTGAATGTAAATTGAATGACTAGTTGAATGTAAAAATGTAATATGGAAAGTGCTTTTCCTGAAAATTTTGAGCAACACTGATAAGCAGCCAACCAGTTAATGTTACAACTCTCTGTATAAGCCTTGGATGCTCAGTGGCAAGACAGTGAAAATTGTCTGATGGAAATCTCACCATGAGGAGTCGTTCAGGGGCAGAGGAGAGCGATCCCAGGCCTGATAACTTAGCCTACTTCAGCATTGCCTCTCATACAACTGTATGAGTTATCAGGCCTGGGAAACGACCCAATTTAGAGGAATATGGTAGAATTATGCAAAACCCTCACCCATATGAAGGGGAATCCTCTTCCAGTTCAAGAATTAGGGGCCTTTTTGATCTGGTGGTTAAACCAGACTGAAAAAAGTGAATGGAGGTTGGTTAGACTGCAGGCTGCAGACCCATGAATGTGCCTGACAGAAATAGCTGTTGTGGATGCCCAGCCTTCTCCACCCCCTAAGTCAATGTGAGCTTTTTTTCTGGATTCCTAAATGTAATTTAATTTTTATTCTGTGGTTATTTAAACCAGTTTGGTCATATTTTTGGTAAATTTTTGTCTGGCTGTAGAAATAAGACCTAACTTTGTCTGCCACTACCACCCATTTCTCTTGGCTCTTTTCCCCTTACCATTTCCTTTCAATCTCACTTCGGGTAGTGTAATATTTGAGACTTTTTAAAACTGAAATTTAAAATTAAAGCTTTTCAATTATTCAAGTTTCTAAGGATTCTTAGAAATAAGGTATGAATTAGAACTTTTTGGAGGGTGGTTGATATTTCATCCTACCTATAGGATGAAATATCAACCTATGAAGTATTTATAGGAGCTATAAATTTTTTTTAAAATGTGTTGGTAAAAGATAGGTTAGCTGTATAATTACAGAAATCTAAGGTAATACTTAAAAAACAGAGAGGTTTTTTTTTCATTAAACTTAGAACAGCTTGTGTTTGCAGGTAGTATGTCACTGAAATGTTCCTTGTGTAGGTGCATCATTCCTTAGCACTCTTTTTGGGAAATAACTCCATTAAGAATGCTTTGTGGCTTTTAGGAGTTTAAGGTGACTGTCAATAAGTTATTTTTCTTCTACTTCATTACTGCACAATGAAATGGCTCATACATTTGTTTCCTTTGTCTTCCTTCTCTCCTTCATAGTTTTCACCAGATGAAAGCACTTCTAACTGCCTCACTACTTACCACTATCTCTAATGTTTGAAAATATCTCCAAAGAGGAATGATGTTGCTTTCTCATCAGAAGCACTTTCTAAACCCCTAAGTGTTCTCCTGACTATTACTTGCTAAGCAGCTCTTAATCAGGAGACTTCTTCTTTATACAGTTAATTGAAGAGTTAGAGAAAGTTCATTATTTAAAAAGTCTTTCTTATTGCTTTTCCAAGCCTTGCCAGTGCAAACAAAACACCAGCTTTTTAAACTGCTAGGATAAACATGAATGTGTGCAAGCATATCTGTCACATTTCTCTCTCAATTCTTCCAAGATATTTATTGATCTGATGATGACAAAAAGCCCACGTAATTTCCAATAGAGTGATTACCAGAACCATTTTAATAATTTAGTTCTGCAGATCACAAAGCACTCAAAGCTCTCAAAGGACCTGTACAAGTACTTACTTATTCCAGTATTCAAACTAGGAAACCATAGTGCGGGGAGTGAAAGTGAGCATTGCCCAAACAAGCCTTGTCACAGCTCAAGTGCCAGCATCTAGGTTTTCAGTAACACCATTGGAGACTTCTTGGAAACGCTTTTATTATTTCTTAGAGACAACAAGCAGGCTTTGACTGTTAGTTCAGGTCTGTGGCGTTGTTTCAGCAGGGGATGTTCTGCAGGCCAGCCACAATGTGCTTTCTTTCCTTCCAGAGTTAGCTCATTTATGGGCACAGGAACTTCCTGAGGGATTGGCAAATGGTGGTGGTGGGAAAGCAGGTAAATAATGATTATGTATGGTGTTGGCCTTTCTCTCACCTATTGTGTTGTCTCCTGCCCACTAGCTTGCTTTCTTTATTTAAGAACTTCAAAATTGCCTTAAAGACATGTATATAATAACTTTCCTAGCTTGGTGCATTTGACTTTTGTTAGCATATTTTGATGAGACCTAATTTATTCTGGGGACTGCTGCTTTAAAAAAGGGCCAAGCTGATTAATTAGTATCCAAGAACTATTACAATTTAAAATAGCAGAAATTATTGTTAATTGGGTAAAATGCATCAGCCATGTCTAAGTCGGTGATCCAGACTTTACTTCACCATTGCAAGCAGAGATGGCTCTGCTTCTGCAAAACACCTAGAACTCCATTCCAGCAGGGGTGTAGAAGAAATGACTTTGGATGCCTTAATTTTTACAGGCTACAGAGCTGTAGAATCTAGGCAATTACTTCTGTTGCTCTATTCTTAGTCCTACAGAAAAACTGAATTCACAGAATTTAGAAGCTGAAGAGTTTGTATTCTGAAAAAAGACATGTCAGAAGTTTACTCCTTTCCTTTTCCTTTGTTTAAAATTTTCAATATTGTCTTTTCCACTGCTTCTCTTTGTTATATTACAATTTGTAAGGAGCTTTCTTTTGTTCTACTGTGCTCTGGGTTTCCTTTCCCATTGTCCTGGTTTAGGGCAAATTTGGTAGAGAATTTCCAAATTAGGGCTCCTCCAGTAAGCAAACCCTCCCCCCAACCGGTTCGGGAAGGATTCCTCGGAGAGGAGTGGAAAGAACCTGTTTATTTAACAAGCACAGCACCCCCCAGCACACAGAATGAACAATACCAGATGGCACCACTCTGGAAAAGATGACAAATTCAGAAAGTCTCTCTCGGGGGGTGGTCACTGTTCTCAGTCCCTCCGGCGCTGGGGCAGCTGCTGCAGGCCACAGGGTGCAAACTCTTGGTGTTCCCAGGTCCCAGTCTGGAGCAGGTTTGAAATGGTCAGAAAAAGGAAAGGAGAAACAGTCCAGGAAGAAATTTGGACAGTTTAGCTAAACTAGCTAATGAGCAAAAGCAAGCAGAAGCAAAGCAAGCAAGAGCGAGAGAGCAAAGCGAAAAGCAAAAGCAGAAAAAGCAAAAGCTGCAGTCTCTGTGTCCCGCCAGGCTGATAAGAAAACCAAAACAAAACTTTCCCTCTTCAGAGCCGGTCTTAAATGTACAGAACATAATATCCAACATTAACAGAACACATGAATGGGGATACAAGCATCATAGTGTCACCCTAGGACAGCCATATGTATGATCTGCACTTGAAGGAGAGTAGAAATATTATACTTGAAGTACTGAAGTATTGTAAGGAATTGCATAGCTCTACATACAAGACTCTTCAATTCTCTTTGCATCAAATAATGTAGTACCAATGAGGGTGATGAAGATTTTTGACCTTTTTTCACTGTTCCCTGCAAAATAGTGATTGTCTTCAGGGTGAAGTGATGAAAATTTAGTAGATGCTGGGTGTTTTCCAAGACAGTGAAAGGTTTGGAGGTTAGTATGCCATATGAATCTGTTTTATGAATTACCTTAATAATTACCTAAAAATCTTAAATGAAACACTACTGGCTGTAAACTCATGAAGACTTTGAGATAAATATGTAATATTTTTAGCTGGTGCTTAATGTCTGGGGAGATATATGTGACTTTAACCTCAGCACTCTTCCAGGAAACATTCCTTGCATCTGCAAGGTGGTATGCAAATTTTTTATTAACCTTGATTACCAAGATTATGAAAAGCCTGTAGCATTCTCCTCCCTGTCATACTGCAAGCAGTGTCAGGCAGTTAAGTGGAAAACACAGTATTGCTAATCAGCCATCTCGGAGCACCTGATTCTTTTTTTTTTTTTTCAAAAATACAAGATTGGCTTAAATCATGGTGTGTAAATAAAGAAGTTCTGGATATGGTTCCTTGTGTAGAGATTATTCTTTTTTAGGATTTCAGTCTGTAGCTGAAAATCATAATTACTTGTTACATAAGAAGCTCAGATTTTGTCATATTTTTATCAGCTTCTGCAAGATCCTATCCCTTTCTAAGAAAAATTGCGAATATCACACTATCAAGGAGCTGGCAATGATATACTCTTCCACTTGGCTCTTTTATTCACATGAAAAGTGAAATGAATGAAAGAGGATTATGGCAGAAATCGGTGATATATGCCTGAAGTAGATGGTTAAAAAAAAGCAGAAATTGATAATACTTCTATTTCATTATATGGGTTCTGAAAAGATTGAGTAATGACTTGTGCTCTGCTAGGGGTTTTTGGACTACCCCTAAGTGAAAGAGAATAAAAGAAAAAAATATAATAGTGCAGTATTGAATCATTATCAGAAAGTTCACTAAAATCTCTGTACTTCAAAACTGGAAACCAGTCAGTCTCCAAATTCATGGGCCTTGAAGAGTCAGGGTTTTCAGTTTAAAAGTCTGAACTCATCAACTCAATGCTGATAAGATATATTTTTAGGTACTTTTTGCTGTGAAGTATTGTATGCTGCCAGTAGCCTGTATTTTCCCTGACCAACCCCCAAGGCCTCTTTGGTGTTGTGGTTTGACCCCAGCTGGAAGTGAAGCCCCACACACTCCCTTCATCACTTCCTTCCACCTTCCTAGTGGGATGGGGAAGAGAGCAGGAAGGGCAAAACCAAGAAAACATGTATGTTGAGCTAAAGACAGATTAATGGGCAAAGTAAAAGCTGTGAGTGCAGGTAAAGCAAAAGAAGGAGTTAATGCACCATTTCCCATGGGCAGGCAGGTGTTCAGCCACCTTCAGGAAAGCAGGGCTTCACCTCGTGTAACAGGACTTGAGAATACAAATGGTATCAGTCTGAATGTCCCCTCTTTTTTTCTTCTCCCATCTGTATATGCTGAGTATGATGCCATATGGTGTGGGGTATCCCTTTGGTCACTTGTGTGGGTGTGGGGAGTCGGATGTTCTGGCTGTGTCCCCTCCCAGCCTACTCACTGGAGGGGTGGTGTGAGAAGCAGAAAAGGCCTTGGCTCTGTGCAACCACTGCTCAGCAGTAACTAAAACATCCCTGTGTTAGCAATGCTGTTTCCAGAGCAAATCCAAAACATTGTCATGTTATGAAAAAAATGAGCTACTATGAAAAGATGAGCTCTATCCCAGCCAAAACCAGTACAGCTGAAAAAAAAAAAATAACACTGAGAATTATGCAGCTACTTAACTTTCTTTTGTCCTTTTCTGACTTTTGTTATTTAGGGCAAGATGAAATACTCAAGAATTTTTTGAGTATGTGAACACCAAACTGTAATGTATTGGTTGTTTTGATACTTTTATTTAAAATATTTTTTCTTTTTCCAGTGCTAAATGGTGAACAAGCCTGAGGCTTGGAGTAAAGTCAAAAGGTATTCTTCATCCAGACTAGTATGTAATAGGAATCCCATGTTGACTGGTGATATGACCTCCTCAGAGAGAAATAAGTACCTCATACCTTTTTAATTCTCTCTACCCTGCATGTACTTCTTTTCTGAAGTTTAGACTTTGTTTGAGGTGACATTGGAAAAATAACTGAGATAGTTGCTCTGAAGGAAAAAATAAAATTCAAAGATGGGGGAAAGTGTATCAATTTATTTGTGCTAGAATCACATTCTGATCAAATGTACAAGGTCCATGTATTTAAACAAATTGGTATTGAATTTTCTGCTTTGTCCAGGAGATATTACAAAGCATTTTAAAGTCACCCTCACCCTCGTTGCCTCTCTTACCAGAGTGAAGTAAATTATACCCCTGTTCTGGAAGTTCTGAAACACCATCTGAAGTAGAGCAATTTTCTGGTCCTAAGATAGTGATGGGAAGTTTGCAAACAGGCAATTGCCCTGTGGGAGATAGAGCAATGGCACAGTCAGACAAATAGTTCTCCTGGCTCCAAGCCAGGAATGATTGTGTTGGTGTTTTTACAGACATATTATTTTCCTCTTAGAGAGTTCTTCCCCTTCTTCCTAGTCATGTAGTTTCCTAGCAAAGGAGCTCCTTTGCTATTTTCTTTAAATGTCTTTATATGCAACTCCCAGAAGATCTTAAGAATTGGTATAAAACTTTTTGGAGTGGACTCCTTCAGAGAAGTATCTTGACTACCTGAAAGTGCACCCTAAGCTGTTTTTTTTCCTGGTGTTTTTTGGGTTTTTTTTTGTTTTTTTTTTTTTTTTGGTTTTGTTTTGTTTGTTTGGGGTTTTTTTTGTGGTTTTTTTTTTGTTTGTTTGGTTTTTTTGTTGTTGTTTTTTGTTTTGTTTTGGTTTGGTTTTTGGTGCCCTCGTTGTCCTCTGGAGCCTTTTGTACGTCATCCATGAGACTTTTTCATGTCCTATTAATTTGCTGGAGTGGGTCCTGTAGCTGGAAACCTTTGTGCTTTTGTTGATGCGTTTGCCAAGTTTACTGCATCTGTCCTTATGTCACAGATATGCAACAGCAAATGAAAGCCCAACAGTTCTGTTAGTGCTGGACAACTGCAAGATAGACCAAAGACATGTTTTCCATGCTCATGGAAGGTACAGATTGTGTGGGCACTCCTGCTAATGCAGAGCAGAGGAATTAATGGGGTTGTTGCAGTATTATTTTACTGACCTGCTGTGGCGTGCACATAATATTTACTGGGGGTGGTTGTGTGTGACTTACCTCTAGAAATTTCATAATGTAAATTTTTAGTCTAGAGTCAGCTTTTTGGCTTGGGTTACTTTTTTCTCACCTGGAAATGGTAGTAGTAGTTTGCTGCTATTTATGGAATGAAATTACTTACAAGCAAGGAAAGCATATTTGCTCAATGTGAATGACTATGATAAGCCTTTAAAAAAATTAAATTACACAAGTCCTGTAATTCCAGTTTTACTAGTGTATTGTTGAGTTACTGAAAGAGAAGTTAAATATTAGTGGTAGCACTCAACAAGTGGTGGCCTTAAGGCACCAGACAGAACAAGAGAATTTTGTATCTTAGTGGAGGTATGGATTTCTGGGGGTATCATCCTGCCACTGATTTTTGTGGATGGGAGAAGAAACAGCAGTTGTGCCAGATCCAACAGCAGATACCTAAAGGATCTTAGGGATTAGGGCATGTTTAGGGCATTACCAGTGCACCTTGCAAGCCATAGAAAACAAGGAGAATGGAATGAGTGATGATACTGCATCTTCCAGTTGTCAAACTTTGGCATTAAAACACTTTTTATCTAGTGTATGTGGCTGCCCTTTGGGTGAGCATTATGCTCATGTCATGTAACTTTGGTGGGTTTGATCATTAGATGATTTGGTTGGACCAGATTAGCTTCAGGTATTGCAGTAGGCTGGTTCACTTCACTAGCAGATTTCATCTGAAAATGAGAAGAGGCCCCAAGAAACAAAGAAACCCAACATCCAAACAATTCAAAAACAAAAGTCTTCTGTCTTTGTGGACTTCTAGTCAGGAATGGAGAAAGATAGCCTTTGTTTAGTCTGATTTTTTTTTTCTTCTTTCTTTATGACAATTTAAAGATGCACATATGCAGGTCCACACTCTCTCATATGAGTTGATCCCCTGTTTTCCACCCTTTTCTTTTCCACCATGCTTAAGGGGTTGCTGTAAACTTTTGAACCTCCAGTAATTTAATTAAGAAGCAGTTACAACCTGCATTGTCTGTCTTCACCCCACCTTTCTTTTTTTTTGTGTTACTTTTTATATTCAATATAATCACTTTGTTGTGTGTCTGGGCTGGCAACTGGTTCTCTCCTTCAGAGGTTTAGTGGTTAAAAGAAGATCAACCACTGGTACGCCTGAATTGCCATGTTTAACTTTGATGAATAGAACATTGGTATTTCTCTAATTCTGTTCCCTGCTTCCCTCTCCTGCTATACCCACAGCTGCAGGCAAGCACCAAAAATCCACCCTTAACCAAACCCTTCCCTTTTTCCATAATGGTTAGCCAAGGGGATGACAAGTTCTTGTTACTACATTTCTAATGTTTTTTAATGTAAAATGTAAATGCAGAGTAGCAATCTGGGTTTTTTTCATGAGAGAGAGATGAGCCCTTCACACTGATCCCTATACGAGCTGCGTTATTAAACTATTTGTAATGTAGTGAAAGCTGTGACAAGTTTTCAAAATATGGCTATGCTTTTTTGATACAGATAAAATATCAAGCAGCTTGCAATGCATTTCCAGGTTGCTAAACCAAATTTTCTGTGGCCAGAAGATAAGTTGTTGTGTGACTTAACAGAGAAATCAGAACAAAGCTGAAATTTGCTTGGTTGGCGCGTTTCCCTTTTAACTAAAAATGATACATGTGATGGGATTTGTGTGTATATGAGCAAGCATATGTTTGCATGTGCCTATGTTTTTTAGTTTTGTTATTATAAGGATAAATGAGCCTTAAAGTATAGCTTTATCTTTGTCCCTGCACTTAATTATGAGGTCTTAACAGCAGGTATTTGAACAGTAAAATGGAAATTAGCAGCAGCTGTCTGGTTTTCCAAAAAGATCTGGAACATCAGATGTACTTATCTTGGTAGCATTGGATTCAATCTGAATTACAGTTCTGGGTGTTGATTTACTACTATTTGTCCAAAGTATAATGTGTAGCATAACCAATATTTTTTAAAATGCTATGCAAGTAGTTTCAGTTTTGTTTGCCTTGTTTCAGAAATCCTACTGAAATGGAACATGGCATGCATTTTAATGTATTATTTGTTTACATATGTTAGATAAATGTGGCATAGCGCATTGAAACAGAAAAATGTGTTAAGTGGGTATTTTGTCACAACAAAGCAGTTAAATCAGACACAAGCTTTCTTTGGCTGTAGCTTTACAGAACCATTGGTTAGGTTCAACCCATTTGAATAGAGAACTGCACCCCAAATTAAAGAAACTGTTTCCCCCCCCAGCCCCTTTTTTTATCCCTTCCAAAATTTTAAGAGTATGGAATGCACCTCCCAGCCCCTCAGCCCCTCCCCCTTAAAAAAAAAATAATTATTCTGCCCTCTCCCTCCCCTTGTCAAGGGCATTGTGTGTGATAAGATAGTACTGAAAGGTGTGGCTGCTTCAGAACCTTGTTGGCTGTGGTCAGATCTGCAATAGCAAAGTCTGCTGAAATTCAGGAGTCTTCACTTCTGAAGTTAAAAGAGAGTTTTATTTTGAGCAAGTGTTGTCTTATTCTGAAAAAGAAGTGGCAGGGCCAGTAGCAGAGACAATAAACTTAGTTTCTTTTACAGATGTTCTTAATAATCATGTAGAGGGTTAAAATTTTACTCAGAAGTAAAATCACAGCAAAGGAAAGTAATTTTCTTCTCCATCTTAGTTAGATTGTTAATTAAATTGGGAAAACTAGTTTCTCCATTTTAAAATCCAGAATAGTCCAGGAAGTCTACTGTAAAGTTAAAACTGGTTTTGCAAGTCCTGTGTATCGCTGAGATTCAAGAGCAATTTCCCTGCTGTGAAAGACCTTCAACCAAAACTCTGCAGAAAGCACCTTGCTAACTACTAATGTATTCCAAATTCTTGTATTTTTTTCAACAATCTTTTCTGTAAGTTTGAGGGAAGACTACTTTACTTTGGGCAATGATGGGAGCAAAGCATAGCACATGAAAAAATAAGTTAATTGTGTTATTTTGCAAATGCAGCCCATCTTGATGCAGTTTAACTTCCTTTCTAAGCAGGTTCATGCCGTAACTGTAAAAAAAATCAATAAATTTCATAATAAAAAATTGCAAGCTTTGCAAAGCAAAGCCTGATTATACCACACAGCAAAAAAAACCAAAAACAACAAAAAAAAAGCCTTTGCATTCTGGGCTCGTAAGTAGCCTAAGTTTGCTGAAGAGTGTGATGCTTCCCTGCTGGGTGTAGTGGGCAGGGTTCCGTAGCCAGGACAGGAGGGGATGCAGGGGAGTGGTTTGGGGATCAGGAGGCTCCTACACTTATGGGTCAGCACAGTGCTGCTTTTGATCCTGACACATCTGTTTGCTCAACCTGGGCTGTGTCAAAACTACCTGGGACTTCTAACTTGATGCTGCACTCAGCAAACCAGTCCTTATTGATTTTTGGGAAACAAAAGGCTGTATTTCCATTTAAGATCTGGGAGGTTGTTTTCTCGGGGCTGACTGGGACAAAAGCTTACTCCAGTTCTGTTTGAAGACTTGGCTTTACCTTAGGTAGGTTTGTAGCCTTTGTGTTTGGGAAAGGAAGTCTCTGAACCCATGGCAAATGCAAAGTACCTGTAGGGCTGTTTTTTTTGTTTGGTTGTTGTTGTTGTTGGTTTTTTTTCCCCCAGAAATCTGCAGCTGATCACAAAGGGGTGAATTGCAGGGAAGGCTCCAAATGCAGAGCACAAGCTGCTGGAACAGTCAGCAGCAGAGGGTAAAGGTGGGGAGGACAATGGAAAATGGTCACTTGAGCTGCAACTTCCTGGAACTGGGATATCAGTACAAGGCAAAAGATCTTTCTGGAGGCATCATTTAATGGCCAGTTAAATTGCCTCTGGAGAG
The DNA here is from genome assembly GCF_023055355.1 of Agelaius tricolor. Taxonomy (NCBI): domain Eukaryota; kingdom Metazoa; phylum Chordata; class Aves; order Passeriformes; family Icteridae; genus Agelaius; species Agelaius tricolor. The sequence continues at coordinate 61,984,957 of NW_027269261.1, forward strand.
CCAATGGTGGCAAGAAATGAATACCAGAGGTATTTCTATGGAGAGTTTATTTTTGATAAAAAATATTATTGATTAAATATTTGCTTTCAGAAAATACACATCAAAGTGAGAATGGAATCTGTTTCCTTAAGTGTAATCAACAGCTTTAGTGTGTTTATTTGCAAAACAAAGCAAAATCCAAAGGAATTAATTTCTTTTGAAAATGGAAGAAAAAAAATCAAGTGCAGCTTTTGTAAAAGTGTAAAACGAGATCAATTTCAAACCATATCAACTGTGTGAACTATAATAATTGCAGTATTGTTTGGTCAAGTCAATTAATTCCAGAGTGAGAACAGGGCTAGATGCTTGATGCCTCCAAAGATCACACAGGGGAGGTATGCAGCTGCAAATGAAACTGATTTGTGTAGAAGCTCAAACACAAAATTACTTTTTTTCCCAACACTTCTCTGAAAGTGCTAGAGGAAGCTAACTTTGACCATCTGAAAAATGATCCAGGAAAATTTGTCAATCACAAGAACTGGACCTCTGATTTGCCATTGGCATCATTCATATAATTTCAAATCAGATTAGTTTAATAAAGAAAATTATTGTGCTTACACTAAAATGTGGTTTCATTTGACTGCTTCATTTTTATCAGTTCAATTACTGTAATTTTTAAATGTAGTAATTTCTCATGGTGTACAAAGGAGCTTTATTGCAGATCTTAATTGCTTTTCTAAATTCTTCAATTCCATGTAAATATTGTGAATTTGTGTTGATAAGCAATTTATACCCATGTTATTTAATGTTGAAGTTTTTACAGGTATGTCCTCCTCTAGTTCCAGAGTGATGATATTCTATATATAATTAAACTTCAGCATTTAGAGCAATAGAAGTTTCTGTATTTCTGCTCTAATGCAATTGCAAAGTTAAATTGGCTATGTAGAGAATCAGGATAAATTTTGGCTGCAAAACTGTTTAAGATTGCCTGCAGAAATATGCTTAAGTATTCAGGAAAGAGCATTTTCTAGAGGTTTTGTTTGTTTGTTTTTGGTTTTGTTTTTTTTTTTTTTTTTTTTGTTGTTGTTGTTGTATACAATATATAAAAGATTGCTAAATAAGGCTGTATTCTAGATGCTACTATGGTATAAATTTTTTCAGGAAGGGATTGATATTCTTCTGAAATTCTCCAGGGAGAATTTTCACACACCCTAGCTGAAATAATTCACACACCCTAGCTGAATCTGTGGGTTTTACTGGTAAATCCAGATGTGGTTATTAGTGGTCTTTAATATGTTTTTGCTTATTGTTGTTTCCTTTGGTAGCTAATGTACCTAAGCTTTGATTTTCTTACTATTAAGATGTATCGGCTGGCTGCCATTGGAGGCAAGTTCCCACATAAAGGTGGGAATAGTGTTTCCTCTTGCTCTTATTACCTTGGCAGATAGCAGTAATTAAAGGCAACTTTAAATATGGTGTTTTAGTTTCTCCTTCAGGTTTTCTTTCCCAAGCCAATTAAAATGAAAAATACCCCTCTATGCTCCATCCCCTGATTGTGTGTTGCTGTGTTATCCCTTCATTTCCACTGAGTTCCTTGGTAGCTTCATATAGGCAACATAAAGCACCAAATTACCTAAGATTCAAACCTCTGGCAGCTTTTTTTCTACTTTGTCTTCCATCATCACCTTCTACCTAATTTGAAAATTCATCACCCATATTACAACATTCAGTATTTTAATTTTATAAATGAATCTTTGCTATTTTTCTCAAAGGAGTAATTTGCTCCTTCATGGTTGTTTCCTTTCCTGTAAATGAGTTGTTGGTATTGTACTGGCTGTAAGCTGCCTTTTGTAAGGATGATTGATGCTGAGCCTGCATGCTAAGGCATGGTGCAGGCCAAGGGAAACATTGGTGCTGAACACAAGTAACAGCTCAGTTTGAGCATGAATTGCTCCGTCTCTTCTGATTAGCAGCGGCATCTCAGGACATGCATTTCCTCAAGTGGAATGTAAACTGTTTTTAAGAACTGGTCCTTGATAACTGATACAGATATTTTGTGCGCCACTAATCTTTGTCATGTCTTGCAGGCACGTATCTGTCACTGAAATCAGCCTGTTTAGAGTTTTTGGTAACACACATTCAGCATCTATGAGTCACTGTGGCAACTCTAGGTTGTCAGTGTTGTACAGAAAAGAGACTGGGGTCAGTTAACTGAGCATCTTTAACTATAGTTAAAGATGACTTGCATGGGGTGTGTTAACAAATGGCCTACTGGTTCATTCCCAGTAAAACCAAAGTGGACAACTTAGGTGTACAGAAGCCCAAATCAGCACTAAAACACAGCCAGAATGCAGCGCAGTGTGATTGATGACAGACAGCTAATGCTGTGAGGTGGAACTACATGTTCAAGAAATCCCCAGGGAAGGTTCACTGTAGTAACTGCTGGTAAATGACTTCACCCTCTCCCATTCAAATTAGTAACACAATCACCAGGTTCAGTTTGCCTGGCATCACAGTGGAGATAGAGACACAGTCCACGCTGGGCCCATCTTAGTCCTTCCAAGGACACAAATAGAGAGGTAGTGAGAGCAATGAGCAGCTGGAGAATAAAACAATTATTCATTTTGCAAAGGCAGTCTGTATGAGGAGGATTTGTGATGGACAGAGTGTTAGCTTTGCATGCATTTCATACAGTAAGCATTGAGAATTAATGAGATATCCTACTTGAAAATAACATGATGACTATGTTTTGTATATTTAGCTTCTCTATGGGTCGGGAGCTGAGGAGCAAAGCCAGTACTGCTGTATCAAATGTCAGCTAGCAGTGCTGAGGCTAACTTTTTTTGTTGTCTTCAGTGGTTACTTCTAATAAAAGGATTAAAAAAATAGTTCAATTATCTATTGTATTTTATTGTTTGTATTAATCTACTACTAGTAGCAAGTTCCCCAGTTATGAACGTTGGAGACAGATTTTATTCACACTTAGCAGGTATATGCTGTAAACCAACCTGTAGCCTCATATTCCCCTGTGGCTTGTGAGCATGCACATGTTGAAAACAGCCTCCTGGTCCAGGTAAGGCATTTCTAGGTTGCTTTCAGAAGCAGCTGGCTGGGAGTCTTCTCCTTGTGACAAGTCTGCCTTAGCAGTGCCCTGTGTCATGTAGATTTTGTTGTCCTTGCAAGTCAGTTCTATTTCAGGGGAAAGCTGAAAACCAGGCAATTTCAGGGGGAAACTGAAAAATTCTCACAAGGCTGCAATTGTCCTCTTTTATCTTTAAATCACTTCCATCAGAAATAAAAGATGATTGCTTCCCCTGTGTAGTTAGAATTGTGTCATCTTAGTTCAGGTTATTTTAATGTACTCAAGAGGCCAAGGTGGGAAGGATCTGAGATGACTATGGTGCTAAGCTGAGTTCCTCAAAACTGCAAAGGTTTTACATTTAGTGTGCCAAAGAGGCAACTGAATTGCAGTGGAAAAACAATTAAATTTCTCAAGATAAAAGAACCTTTTGATAGATGTGTGGTTTAATTCGACTTCCTAAATAAGAGGAAACATAGCAGTAAAAAGTTTCTGCATTTGTCCATGTAACTACACTTGCTCAACATGAAATTTCTTCCTCTCCCTCTGATTTCTGAAGGACAAGGCCGTGCTGGCAGATTCTGCATTGTGTAGATAATGGTGTACAAGTAAGTAGAGACTATTGTGATGAATTGTGGGGATTGCTTTATATTTAGTTATTTGTAAGCACCTGTTATTGAATATATCTTTATTTAGCTATTCTTGTTTCAAGATATTATATTTCTGTTCACTCTTAGCTTCTGGTTCTGCCAGAATGCCCTTACCTTGGACTTGTTCATGAACAGCTGTACTGAGTAACTGCATGTAGACAAGACTGCAGTGTCTCCTGATGAGTATAAATACATATTTATCCAAGTAGCTGAAACTGTTAACAGATGGCAGATGGAAGTAAAAACATATTGTGTGCGCTGCTCCTTCTTTCTGTGCTCTTCCCCCTCCTCTATTTGGGGAAACCAAAGAGAGAATTATCATGCGTTCTTGAAAAGTGGATGTAACTACTCTGCCAATGAACTTTCAAACACTCTGCTTCCAACAAAAGACTTTTAATGTTCTCATGCCTTTGCAGAGCTGGAAAATGTTAAATAACAGTTCTGAAAAAAACATCAGAGCAACTCCTTGTCATCTCTTTAGAGCAGAACAGAGATTTGCAAGACAGAATGTCAGTCAGGATTTGAAGTGGTTTTTTTTTTGTCCATCTAAATAGAGAAACACTGAGTTCTGCTGATGTTATAAAATCTTAAAATACTTAACTACTGTTCAGAACACTGGTTTTCAATGTGATTTTCAGGGACTTCCAGCATCTTGAACCCCTAATTATTTTTTTCTAAGAAGGGGAAACCTTTCTTCCTTGAAGTGTATTGAGCAATATGAGTTCTCCTTAGTCACACTGATCAAAGGGTCACTTTTTTCTGTACCTTGCAGCAGTTAAATTAAACCCTGTACAATTTTGAATACTTGTCCTTTTTATTTTTCTCTTGTCATACCTATCCCAGAAAAGAACTGGGGAAATATTTTTGTTTTGTTTTTGAAGTATGTCTAAGGCCATTGGTCATTTGGAATTATAAGTTCTTTTTTAATAAGAAACATTTGGAAGGGACTGGTGGTGACAGGAAATTGAAAGGACAGATACTTCTGATGTTTATTGCCATCTCATTAAGTTAAAGTGCAGTTAATTAGGATGCACAGGTTAGCTCTCAGAAGTGAAGTTTGAGAACCCTGTGGCTTCCATGTAGTTTTTGTTTTTCTACTGCGCTGGGGGATTTGTTTGCTTTCTCTGAAATGTTTCAGTTTTATATTGCCTTGTTATTGTCTCCCCATAACTTTTAACAGTGGGTTTATTATATGATACTGGATAAAAATGGTAGGAAACATCCAGTGATTTTTCTGATCAGCTTGTTGCCTGAATTACAGCACCTTCAGAGAACTGACTATTTTTTCCATTGGAAGACTTCATTCACCCACTTTCCCAGTCTAAAGAGCAGGAAACCTGGTGGGCAGGTTTTACAAGCTAGTAGTACAGAGAGATTAAAACTGTCAGAGACTGGCATTTGAAAATTTGAGCAACTGCAGTTTGAACTGTGGGAGCTTTACTTACTGAAGGCATAGGAGCATCCTTGCTAGGGGCATGATTGTAAAATGAGGCTGTTAAGTCTGGCTGCACTTTCACATGAGATTAGGAACATATTTCCCTCCCCACTATTCCCAGCATGGGTGAGCCAGCATTGCCTTGGCCCCACACAGTTTCCCAGGGTTTAGTAGGTGAAGCACTACCTGGCCACAGGAAAGTATGAAGCTACTTCCTCTGTGATTGCAGTTTTGTTACTGCTCAGAAAAGGTGTAACAATTCAAATTAATTGTACCTAATTGTTCCCTTCCTGTTTGAGGCTATGCAGGGCCACTCCTTCCTGTCTGTGTACTTTAGGACTCATTGGACCAACCCACTGGCTTAACCACTGAGCCTGACAGAAAGACCTAACCCTCCAATAAAAGTCAGCAGAGTTTCTTTTCCTCGTGGAAGGATGAGCTTTGGTGCTGTTAAGAGGCAGCACTGGGCAGGCAGTGACTAAGGAGCAGGACAGGAGCAGTTGAGACCAAGAAGGAAACCAGCCTTGCTAATGGGGAAGTGCTGAAAGCATCAGCTGCTTGTTAAAATATTGCCAAAACTATCCAAATTTCAGAAAAAGAATATTTTTTTCATCCATGAAGTTTTTGTGTTTGTAATTTAATAGCTAATTTAAAACACTTACTTATGTTTACGTATCTGTAAATCCCCAGTGTTTTTTATGACCAAAAGCTGGAAATTACAAATTGCTGCAATACTTGGGGATCTGAAAGTAATCCTGTGAATACACTGTCTTGATTTCAGCATTTTTTACCCTTGTTTTCTGAACAAGCAGGGATCTATTCTTGGCGCTGTGAAATAAGAAGGAATTTTTATGGATTTATGTATTAAAAACTGAGCATTCTGCATTACCTTTGGAAAAAAGTCACCTATTATGTGTGCTGTGTTAGAGAGATCCATTTTGTGATTCAGTGTCAGTCACTATTTATCTCAGAGCACTCACTTTTAATATTTTGCTCACAGTTGAAATGGGCTTTATAAAGCAGTTTGGTTACTTAAAAAAATTTATTTTAAATCTACTGGGTCAAAATGTTACCAAATTGTATTTATTGGTCTGAAAAAGTAATTTTTGGTGTAGGTTTCTAAACATAGTCTTCACTTTCCACTTTGGTACTTAAATTATCATTACCTTCTAGTAACTACTCTAATAGTAACCATGACAATCTAAAGATGGTTATTAAAAAAATTATGTATCTAAAATTATTTTTAAGAACCTGAAAGCCCTTAAAAGCATTTCAAAGTAGCACTTTCAATGTAGTAAAGATGGGCAAGTTGATATGGAACAAGCTATAATTAACAGCTGCTTCTGTTTTTAAAAGACAGCTTTAAGTATGTTTTTCATATTAGATTTTAAAGAGAGACAACTCCTACTGCTTAAGCTAACTTGTTAAATATGGGGAAATTGCATTCCTGCCCTTTGAAGGATACTGGAAGGATTGAAAACCAGAGTTTTGCACTAGACAGCTGTTTTGTCTGGCTTATGGTAGATGAGATGTCAAGTCCATACTTCAGCTTAAGCTTCACTTGTAATTCAAGGAATGTTAGAGAATACAGAAACTGAAAAGAAGATTCTCTTGGGACCTTTCAGAGCAGCTAATGATTATTAGCTACAATATCTAATGACCTTTTCTCATTGTGGTATGTTATACCTTCTCCTGTGCACAGCAGTTTTTATTTTGCTTCCAATCATATTAATTATAATAATTTTTGTCATAGCAACCAAACCTTACAATGTTTTGTTGCTAAGGAGTTTGTTAAAATGAAGATAGAGTATACTTAATTGGGGATTTTTTTATTGTTAAAATGAGAACAAAATACACTTAATTGGATTTTTTTTAAAGTTAGTGTGGCTTTAAATGAATGGGGTTTTTTTCCCCCTGAGTCTTCTGACAAGCTTGGAATCTTCTATTCTGCTGAATATGTAGGTTCATTACTACTTTTTATTTCCTTTAATAAAGGGCAAGATATGCAGAAGAAAAAAAATGAAATTCTTTAAGAAATACTCTACTATTCTCTCTGTTATTATGGAAGTTTTAGAATCTTTTGCTTCTAAGCAAATAGCTCATTTAAGAAGCCTCTTCAAAATTGAGTCAGCCCCATAAAAAAATGAAAAATGTGATTTTTTTGGCAAAACCCTGTGGAAAAAGTGGAATACTGGGAACAGTTACACTGACTGTTAGAACTGTCCTACAGCTGTTATCCTAGAACTATGCTCCCAACCTTGCTGGGATGGTCACTCTTAGTGGGATATACTAAGTCAGTAATATGGTTTTGGTGGGGTGAATGTTAAGATGCAATTTGGAGAGTAAGGTTTCACTTGTATAAATGGTTATTTCTCTATGTAACTAGTTAGGAAACTTACCTAAATGGAAACCTCTGTCTAGCCTTAGAAAAAATCGAGGAGGAGTTGTTGTTGTTGTTATTTTGATAGCTATTTCATAGGAGTGATCCTGTTTCATTCCATAGGAGCGGTCTCACAGGAGTGAGATTTTTCTATGGCAAACCAAAAAAGTACATCAAAAGGAGCAGCTGAAAGGTTAAAGCAATTTCAGCTAACATGGACCTACCCTCCTGTGTGAGATTGGTCTGGAAGGATAAGCATAAGAGGGCCAAGAATATCCCAACACCACTGAACCCAAAAGCTGCTGTGATTAAAGACCAGAGCAATGGTGATTATTACAAGGAGGAGGGAGATCTTATAAACAGTGCAAGCCATACCCTAATGACAGTAATAAAAAAGGGAGTGAGAATGTCAAGCAGTAACACACCAGGCCTAAAGGATTAATGACTGAAATAAAAATAAAACCGCTTCTCCCTGCCCCCATCCTGTCCCCCCAACCCTGTTCTCTACCTTCCTCCATATTTCCTCTTACTTTTATTGCTGAGCACAATTTAATATGACATGAGATGTCCCTCTGGCCAGTTGGGGTATAACCACCCTGCTCATGCCCCCTCCAAACCTGCTGCCCACCTGCAGCCTCCTCGCTGGTGGGGCAGAGAGGCAGCAGGAAAGTCTTGATGCTGTGCAAGCACTGCTCAGCAATAACTAAAACATCCCTGCGGTTTCAGCACTGTTTTGGTCGAACATAAATTTTGTAGCATCATATGAAGAAAATTAACTTCATCCTCTCTAAAACCAGCACATGAAGAAATGTACAAAAATTGAGTATAAGAGATCTTCATGCCCTTCATGCAAATAAATTGTTCCTCTTAGACCCCTGAGTTCATGGAAAAGAGTTATGTGAGGACAAGTGTAAGGATGATTCAGTTGATACTTTTTGAGATTCAATGAGACAAGTTTTGAATAAAGGTTCTTTGTCAACACCTAAATTTTCTTGAAATATATTTAGAAAAAACACAATGTGTAGTTTGTTTGCCTATAAGAAAAATTATGGGTAGGAGTAAAATCTGTGGTGATAGATCAGGAAGGTGAGGGAAAACCCACTAATGGAATTTCAAAAAGAAATCTTCTGGAAGCTCTGCTCTTCAGCATCTTCACAAATGAATTAAAAAATTGATGGTTAAGTAAGAGGTAATTTTTCCCCAGATCATTCAAAATTGTTTTCGGTAGTCTTAAGTTACATTTGAAAGGATGTAGGTAGTCTTAAGATACAAATGAAAGCTTAAATTACATTTGAAAGGATGAGAAAGAGATCCTCACAAGACTGAGCTAAATAAATTTAATGATAAAAATATTACAGAATCAATTCTACGTTTGAGGAGAAATTCCACCTACTAGCATCTCATGTTGATCATGGATGATGGCATAGGAACTCACCAGGAGGAAAAAGCTGTTGGAGGGATTGTGGAATATCATTGCACTAAAAGGTAATCATAAAGAAAAATAGAACATTAAAAATTTCAAAGAGAAAATTAATACAGAAAGAAGAAATCAGAAAGCTTTTTGGGATTAGTTCTGATAGCACCAGTTTTGACTGTTCCGAAATGGTACCTGGCATACAGCTAGGTAAACTGTGGTTAAATAAAAGGAAAAGACAGTTTAAGAAGGAAAAACAACTCCCTAAACTTTCAGCATAGGAAAAGAGCCTTCAAGAGCAAGGAAAACAGTGAGTATGTGCTTTCATTATATGTATTTCACAACTAGTGGAGAAAAAGGTATTTTCTTGCCATTTATGGTACGTCAGGTAAATACTTTTGTATTTTTTTGTGTAGTATTATACAATGCATAATAATTCGATTCGAGTTTTTTCTATCTATATGATATTTGTTAACTTTACAGCAATTGATTCACATGTTTATGAAAATTTGTAAAGTTGGTCAAAGTATGAAGAGCAATTTTAGAGTTATATTTAATTTTGAAACTCACATTTTGACAGGAAAAATTATATTTTGTGTCAAGTAAAAAGTACAAGAAGCTTTTGGAGCTTCTGCTTTGGAGAGAACTTAATAGGATACCTGTATAAATTTCTGACACTCTTACAGAGGCCAGAGAGGCTTATGTTGTAGGTAGTAAAATGATACGAGTTACAATAGTTTAGTGTGCTTTTTTGGCTTTAAGCCATTTAGAGGAAAGGCAAAGTTGTCTATTCTCAACCTATTCAGCTTCCATATACTTCAGAAGTTCAGAAGTTCTAATCTAAAGGGTTCTTCAGATATGAAATGGTGTTCATGTTGCTAAGTGTCACTCACATCCTGATGTTTTTCTTTAGTGCATTAAAGAAGATGTCTTCTTGAGAGCTGTAGTTTTTGGTCCTCCATTTTAACCATCTTTCATCCTGAATGGGCAAGCAACAAAATAGGAGTTCTTTATTATTTAGTATCCTAAGTAATCATTTCCAAAAAGGAAAAAAATGTATAGTTACCATCATCTTTCTCATTGTGCTCTTATTGACAGCATTGTCTGGCTAAGGAAACATACATATACATCTCCTTAGCTAGGAGATGGAAATCACTGAACTGCTGCTTAAAATGGCTCATGATATTAAAGAATTTTTAGAGCTTGAGATCTCTCCTAATAATCAGAAACCTCTGGATAACAGGTTTCCTTTTTTTTTTTTTTTTTTTTGTGGGTAGAACCACATACTGATCCTTTTCTCTGCTTTCTCTGATTGGCACTCATGAATTATATGTGTATGTGAATAAGCATATAGATATGCAACTTATTTTTCAAAAGAATGTGGAAAAGCGAGCTGCAAGCCAAATATAAAACTATCTAAGTTCCTAGTGTGGACCTTGAATCTACTGCCTGGAAGATGTTCAAGAGAATACAGAACTGAATTCTTCTGAGGGGTGCACTGAAAAAAGATAAGAGGCAGTAGTTACAAGTCTGACTGCATGTATGGAAAAAATGAGAATCTAAGTACTGGTGTTACCATTCATGCCAATTTGTATATTTAGCTTTATTAATTTCCTTGTCAGCACTTTGCACACCATCCTGACTCTGTGGATGGAGCACATCACTGGTACATATTTTACAAACAAACTTGTCCTGTGAAATCAAAAGCCAACTCTTGACACCTGGGCAAAACCAGCTGCTCTTAGTTGCAGAGAAAAGACTTGGAGCTTTTGAGAAAAAAAGAATTAATGTGCTCCTCACTGGCACAATGGATTGAAACATAGGCAGGAGGAAAATGATGAAGGCAAAACTCCTCTCTAGGTACGGAATGAAAAATTTAGAAAAGAGGCAAGTGCAAAGCACTTCCTGACTCCTAAAAAGCAGAAGTTTACAACAAATATGTTTGAATTGATCACCATAGGAGGTTGCAGAGTATAAGCTCTGTGTGATCTTCATGGGTGGGCTGAAAGTATAACTGCTAGACAGTGCTCTTTGCAGTCATTGACGTATGATGGGTCTTTGATTTGTATAAAATAGATTTATATTTTATTGATTCATAGCAAGCACATTTTATAGCAGCAAGCAGCTTATTTTACAAAGGGAAGATATGTAATGTGAATGACAGTGAGTAAAAAGAATAATTTCATAAATGTGAGCAGTCTGATATGCCAGTAAAAGAAATGTTTATATGTTTGTTTTCAGTATGTGCTGAAGCATATGCACTGAACTTTCTTAGGTAAGGGGAAACAATCCTAGGTGGGGGGTACTCCAGATAGGTTATGAGCTACTATTTCAAGAAAACACCAAAACCAAAAACTGAACAGAGTTAAGTCGCTTAACTGATGATGTAGTCATTAATACTCATATGTATATTTATAGCACCATAAAAAGTAGATCACTTATAGGTAAATGTTACCAGGTAAAATAATTGCTCTCTTAGATACAGGCATTTTGAATTCATTTGTATAAAAATACCCTTTGTTTTCAAGAATAATTATGTACTTTTGGGAAGGGTTCGTGGTCCATGAATATACAATAGGATTCAAGTTTCCTAGTACAGATCATGTACTTTCTCGAAGTCTGTTAGCAAAGCAGCAGACCTGCTCCTTTAGCAAGTCCTGCCCCATTTATCAGCAGCGGTGTACAGGGCTGTATTTTCAAACCTTAGCCTGGCAAACTGCTTCCTGTACTGCTGAGACAGTCAGATTTCAGACCTCTCTTGAGAAGCATTGTCACATTTGTTGTATATGAGCATGAAAAATAGATGCAAAATCCGAACAGGTAGAAAAGCCCTATATGTACAAAACTGTGTAGTTCCAGAAGGTAGGGCTAGAAAACAAACCAGTGATGGTTGCAAATTTATCTCAGACATGGGCAAAGGATCCTAAGGTTTGACTTGTAAATGGATAAGAGGATAAGTGACTGTGGAACACTGAGGAGGAAGGGGAGAACCTGACCATTTTTTGTGTCATGTCAACAGGTGGCACACAACAGTGTAAGACAAGGGGAAAACATGGTTTCAAATCCTTTGACACTTTGCTGTAGTTGGACAAGATTTTTATGCTCAGCAAGAAGCTTCTATTAACAGCACAGGGAAATGGCGAAGAAATGCTTGCCTGCTGTCCAGAAACATTGTGTGAACACAGCTTTTTGTTTCACATATATTTTATTTTGTCTTTTGGAAGTTAATTTAGTGCTTTGTTCTTAGAGAAGTAATTGCTGGATTTGCTGAAGTCAGTTTGTAAATTGGTCAAATTTGCCCTAGTAAACACTGAAGACTTTTTGTTTCAGTGGAGTATTTAGCCACATGTGTTTTTGAAAAGTGGCTTTCAAGTAAATTGGTCTTGCTGGTTGGATCAAAGTAAGGGTACGCTTTTCTGGCAGGGACAACTTTGAAATCAGTTAAGAGACTTTCCCACCTCCCAGGGAGAAAATAGTGTATGGAGTTAAGAAGCAAGATTTCAGGCTTTTTTTCCTAGCTAATATGCTTAATTTTTAGACTCAGGCTCCTGCATGAGCGAATGAAAAGGACATTAAAAGGTATTTTCAGATAAGCATGTGAATAAAGAATGGTTGGAGTTGATGATCTCAAGATCTTTTCAATCCTAAATTGTTCTATGATTCTATTAATTTATTTTTGCTTTAAGTAATTTAAACTTCTGTTCCAAACTTTTGCTGTCAGCTATGGGACACTTTCAAACTTCTGACTTTATTTTTTACTATACTACCTCATAAATGAATATATTGTTTATGTAGGAAGCTTTCAGGTATCTGTTTGAAAAATATATTAATACCCTTGAATAGAAGCTTCATGGCTTTTTACGAATGAACTGGAGAACTTTAAATGAAGGGAATCAAATTACTACCCTTGAAACTCCTTTTGGAGGAGAGCAAAATCCTTTTATGCTTTGCAGAGAGGGTGAGAAACAGTGAAAGAAGAGATGGCCAGAAAGACTGGAGAGAGGAAAAAAAGAAAATGATGGTTTGGGAAATAAGATTTTCTTGAAAAAGGAAAATTGCACATCTCTTTTTATGTGTACTCTGACTTGATAAAGTGACCAAACTTACAAATGAAGACATCATCTTGAATACAGTGGTTACATTCCTTTTTTTATGGAATGTCTTTTTCATTAAGTGTCTTCCTACAACTGGTTTGGCTGATAATCTATGAAAAGGGGATGCTACCCTTTGGTTTGTCAGTGAAAAGCATTTTGACTTGACCTTATTTTATTGTGAAATCTATTCATTAATGGCCTAGTGGGAAGGTTTGGGTTGGTTTGGGGGTTTTTCCCTTCTTTAGTCTTACTGATCAAAAAGGCAGCTAAGTTAAAAGAGACAACAAATTAAGAATGATGTGAATTCAATATAAAAATTTTCTTTTTTCAAGTGTGATAGATTTTTTAAATTTTAGAAGAAATTTTAGTAATTACTTTCATGTAATTTAGTTTAAGTATAAAATTATTTGTATTGACCTGTCAAGGTAGCCCTTGTTATAAACTGGGCTATGAAAATGGTGTCTTTCCCAGCTTTTACCTAGAAAAGTTTGTGTATGAAGTACAGCATGTGTTTGTCTAGCTACTCTTGTCTGACATCTCAGTAACAGTCTTATTCACATGTAAATATTGGAATACAATCCTCATTGGTTAGTTTTTAGAGAGGACATGAAAATTTCTATAGGTATAATATTCCATTCCTTATTTTCACTTTCCTCAGGCTGCATGCACTAAAAAATTAATTCAGCTAACTGCTGTGAGCCTAATTTCACATTGCATCAATTTTAGGAACTCTTGCTGCAGTGACAATTTTTATCTCATCTTTTTGGTTTTTTTTTTGAAAATGGGAAAACATAAAACCAACCAAACTCAAATCCTGATTATTTCTTTCTGTCTTATCCTTTGATTAGCTTCTCCACTGTTCATTGGGAAGAAAAAGAGTTTGAAACTAAATAAAAATTTAACAACTGAGACTACATAGTAAATATTTACAGTTTTTGATGTATGGATGTATAAGACCATGGAGGACGTGCATAGAAGAGCATCTTCAGAATGAACGAGCTATTTTTTGTGTGGTAGTTAATGTAATGTTTTATGTTAGAGCTCTAGCATAAGAGGTGCTGTAGTAACTTAATCACACAGAGATGCAAGGGTCTGCTGAAGATAATTGTCTGAAAATAAGCACCCTGTGTCAGTGTCCAAAGCATTCCCTTTAATGGTACTTCTGGATTTTCCCCCTTGGAAATTAAAATGTTTGATGATTAAAAAGTAGTTCTTTTTGTAGGTCATATCTATTTCCATTTCAATTAAGGACTATTCTACTATCACAAGTTTGTGGTAAGGATATATTTGGTTATTTCTTTCAAAATTATCTAAAAGAGCCTTTTAACATATGTCCAACTTATCTATTTTTGTATTTGTTTAACTCATAATAGTAGCAGGAGAGTATTTGAGGCATAGTGAGAGATGCTGCTGAATTTCTGGGTTTTACACTTCATAGAATTGTGCTTTAAAGCCTTGGAACCTAATCACTTTTTTGTTAATAATTGTGTGCCTCAGTCTTCTGGTGTGCATCAAAAGTTTACTTTGCATACAAGATATAAAGTGTTTTCTTGGTTGAAATCAGACATGTCTAAATGTCTAAACAATAAATTATTCAGCTTGAATATTATAACCATCTGTTAATGTTTCCTTATACTCAATTGTCATGGTAATAGTGTACTTCCTTTTCTACTCTATATTGTGCGTGGATAGAGTTTCTACTGCAAACAGAAGTTTATATTGAAATTCTCTTACGATGTCTTGAAATCTTCTATGTTGCTAGAGAGAGTAACAATTTAGACAGTAACAGGAAAAAATCCTATGTGCACATGCAGGTATGTGTTAATACCCTGACATATCCATAATAAATGTCTTAGCTCACAATGAAAGCATTTTGTCCTCAGAATTCCATCCTGGATGCAAGATTTGAGGCATTCAATACCTTACAGTGAAATGGCATAAGATGAAGAGGAAGGAGGAAAAGAAAGCATGACTGTTAGTAAGGGATTGTTCTCCATATCTCTCAGGCACAAGATGAATAGCCCCTGAGTCCCTAGATATTCTGACATCCACTGAATTTATTGTTCTACAAATACCTTGAATTTTTTCACATCCACAGACCTGTTTACAGCACAGAGATGGATCACACAGGTTTTTTTCTTTAGTTTGTATTGTCCTTATTCATCACTTAGTTTTGTCAGGACCGTGATGTTTGACTTTGGTTCTGTGCACAGGATTGACTAAGCTTAAGCCAAGGATAGCCAGATATGCCAAAGGACAAAATGACTATTACTCAATTTGTCGTATCTGCCATTATTAAACAGTAATCACTGTGAGAAAGGGGAACAGAAATGCTTTGAACAGCCCTGTCCTATCACTGTTTACCTTGATTGAAATGGAAGTCTGCTCTGCCAAGGTACACGGTTTATTTCCCATTCTGATTACAGAGGAGAAGCCATCCACTGGGATATCGGTCATTGTAGCTATCAGCAAATGCTGGTAAATTAAAGGTGATCTTTGAATATTTTGTAGTATTTTGGTGTGTTTGTTAGTGAAAAGTTTTCTCTTTGCTGCCTATAAAGGAGCTGGCCATAAAAGTTACTGAATCATATTTATGGCTCTCTAAGCAAGGCCTGCAAAAGTAATTTTAGCAAATGTTATGAATTAAATTAAAAAGGATAGGTTTTGTGAGGTGTTTGTTTTAAAATAATTAAATCTGGGTAGATCTTCTGTGCTAAAATGTCATGAATAGAGGTCTTAAGTAAACATGGGTATTGAGTTTAAGGTACTGTTAAGTTTGCAGTTTCAGCTTGCTTTTTAGAAGTAATAGTTATGCTGCTTTAGGTGACACATGATTAACTGAACCTCTCTGAGGCATTACACCACCATGATACAAGATATAATCACACCAATTTTCTTACATATCACAAATGCTTCTTATTTAATATTTTATTAGTATTTGGTTACTGTTCATGTTATTTATTATGCATCCTTAGCCAAAGTATAACTTACCTGACTGAGCAATTAAATTCAAAATTTAATGGTTGTCATTTCAGGCCAGGATAGCTGAGGAGAAAGTGCAGTGGAGGAGACAGCATGTTTCATATGTGAGTGTCTATGTTCTGGTATCTAGTTTCCAATAATGGAGCCTTTATTGGCTTTCTGCAATTGGCACACCTCAAGCTTTGGTTAGTGTCAGGACAGGGATTGCCTGAACGTGGCTTACACACTCCACTGAGAGAATATAATTGTTGGTGCTGTATGAACACTGTGGGGAGATGAGATCTGTTTAGAATTCTGGAATCCAAAGAGCTAAGTGTTGTAACTGGAAAGCCTTGAAACCTCAGGCTGAGTTTTGGCTGACATGGTTGGCATATCTGGCTTGAAACTGCAAGAAGAGAGGGTCTGAAATGCATGGTTGAGATACTTGGAAGCAAAGCAAAATTCTGTTTTTGAAATTGTTTTTTACATATTTCTCTCTCATGTTAAGTTTTGCCTTCACAGACATATGGTCTGTTCATATCAAGCAAGAGTAAAATTTTCCTCTGTGTGTGTGTGCGAGCACAATTTATATCTGCAGATGAAATGGAAAAATGGGCAAAATAACTTAGAAAAGTACTATCAGCTGAGGAAGTGTTAAAGAAGCAGCAGCAAAAGAAAGTACAGCACTCCAATTTCCAAACTGATTAAAGACAGATTATTGGAAGAAAATCTGAAGAATGTGAACAATACAAATAACTAATGAAATCTGTGACTATTTTATTTCCAAAATTCTTTAGGCACTGGCTCTTGTATTACTAGATGTTTTGGAAGTGAGGTAAAATCTAGGTAAAAACTACCTGTAGTGCAATCTACAGGCATTATGTGTGTGGTTCTTCCTCCCTATTTGGTGATACCCATTTTCATGACAACAGTGGGCACACCAGACATGCCCATTACACCAGATGTGACAAAGTAATTAGTTGGAGTTTGGAATTTGTGCCAACTGAATATTAGTTTGGTGTCTTTGTTGCCTTGTGATGCCTTGATGCTTGTGTTTCCAGTCTCATAGCTGCATTTACTTTATTTCTGCATTGGCCTTTCAATCTGGTCTTAGATGGAAAATGTTTACTTACTTCACCAGAAGTTCCCCCACTGTTTTAACTTTGTATTTCAAAAGTATAGAAATAAGTTTTGGTTTATAGCTATTTTAGTGTTGGAGGGTGTCAGCAATGAGGAAGCAGAGAATGAGTCTTAAGCATAGTGTGAAGCTCCAGTGCTTACAGGAACAAGAGAAACCTCAGGTAATATCTAAACAGAAGACCTAAAAGAAGATTGTGCTATGGAAGCTAAGTGCACTCAATTTTGGAGGAGAGGACACTAAGCTTGTCAGATGAGATGGAAATGAATCTTAGTTTTATTGAGGGATGCAGCTTGGTGATAGTACTTTTACTTTGAAAGATGAACCAAGGACATGGAATAGCAAAATGATTCTTTTGGACATGCCAACTTTGAAAAGATAGAGAATTAAGGAAGATGGAGCTGTAGTTGCAGGAAGCCTTGTTTTCACATGTGCAAATTGAGTGTATTCTGGGAAGGAGTGAGGGGAGCAAGGTGGCAAATGAGGAGAGAGTCTGGAACATAGAAAGCTGTCAAGAAATGCCTGATAGAAGGGAACATTTTGTTGAGGAAAGGAAAAATGAGGAGAAGTGAAGTTTGCATAAGGAGAATGTTACCTGTTAATTTTTCCCTGAAATGATATTTATTTCCTAAGAAGGGTGTTAGAAAGTCTGACATTGAATGAAAACATTGGAAGTTATTTTAGGATCTCCATGTTTATTTTGGTAGTGTTGTGCAAGTTACCTTTGACTTAAGGGAGTGTTTCTTTTACAGAGTTAAGATGAGCTTACTCAGTGTTGTATGTCAAGTGCAGGTATTACACATTGCAATCACTATTCTGTAGTGCAAAGCTGCCAAGAGATGTGGGAAGGAGAGCCTAAAAGTGACATGGAAAAGAGCTGTGTCTGTTTTACGCAAGGGAAACCAGAAAGGAATCTGGTAACTCTATGTGGATCAGTGGAACTTAAGAAAATATATGAAAATATTGCTAATTAAAAATGGCATCATGAGTCTGACAGTTTATCAGCAGTCTTTGGATAAACATATTTAATATCTGCTGAGACACAGTGCCCTGTTCATTGTGTGTAATCAATACCTTGTCCAAATTCAAAGTATGTATTGGCTCATGTAAGCACATTCATGCACACGTGTCTATATCAATTACTAAATGCAGAAATATTTTTATACGCTATAAGTGGATTGCTTGTTCTTCTCTAGTATCTCAATTGGACATTACGTATATATATATATGATAATATATATATGTGTGTGTATATATAGTTGAACTTTGTACTACGTTTAGGATTGTGATTATATTTAAAAGGTTTTTGGCAATTGATATCCAGGAGAAGTAGTGTAAACAGATCAAGGTCTGTAGTTTTTGACACAGAGATGGATTTTGAATAATTTTTGTAGCTCATGTTTAGAATTGTGAAAATAAATATTATTGCACATGTATTTAAAATGTGAGCAAAAAGTAAATGTATATTCTATGGTGAACTTTGCTAATTTAAATCTACATGGATTTTCCACTAGGAAACAAAAGAGAATTTGTGACAGGTATTGGCACTGCCTTCTCAGTATTTGTTGTGGTAGAGCAATGTACTCTTGGCTTTTGTCTGATATTTGTCTGTGGTTGTTAAAGCTGTGTTATAATGTTGGGAATTTCTTGTGGCCTGTGGTGTTCTGCAAACCTTTGTGAACTGAACATGATGATAATTGGCTGTGACTGCAGAAACCTCAATCTGGTGAGGAGAGAAATCATCATTCCAATCGCAAACCCTAATTTGCTCCCACTTAAGAATTGCCTTTGTCATCTTTTATAAAATGTCATGTAAGGGAAAAGCACTGTGTTGAACATAATCCAGAGTGTTGTGATACAGATATCAACTGGATCCACTGGTGGAATAATGTCCCTGCCGCCTCAGTGGAAAAAAAGGCATTTTAAATATAGGTTATGACTTTCCTTTAATAGCCAGTGGCACAATCTTTAATAACTTACAACAGCTTACGATAATGAACAATGAAACTTGAGAGCAGAGATTCTAAAATATGTTTGTCTTGGGCTTTAAATTTATCTTAACCTATCTGAAGGTTACTGGTAAGGATGTCCATCTCTCTTATCTGCTCATTGTAGATAAAAATTGCAATTTTATGAGGTGAAAGGTTAGTACTCATCTATGAGGTCTTTTTCTGCCATTTAATAATCCATCTGTTAGAAAATTATTTTATAGGCATGTTAAAAATATGTGTTTCAAATTAAAAGAAGCTATGGTAAGTTTGCTCTGCTCATTATAAAACCTAAGCTGTTTCAAGAATAGTAATTGCTTGGTGTTTCACAGCTATTTTTCTGAACAATTAAAAAAAAAGCCCAAACAAGTTGGTGCATTATCCTGAGAAAGTTCAAAGAATGTTATTATGAATGATTCTTCGTTGTTTCTTCATTTTGGGAGACAATATTAATTTGGGAAGTATTTTTGCCTTCCCTTTTCTGCAGAGAAAAATGATACATTCAAGTGCAATACCAGAGACCAGAAACATTACTCATTTTGGTGGGGAAAATTCTGATATAGTTTACGTGGTACACCTAAAGGTCTGCTCAGTATTAATCTTCAGCACTTAAAAAATATAAAATAGATTTGTTTTGAGAACAGAGAGACCCTTTTCTCTTGAATTTGGGATTCATCATTCCTTTGTTTGACTTTTCAGATTAGCTTGTTTGTTCAAAGGCCAGTTGAAGTATCAGATGTCTTTGCAGATTGATAGTAGAGGGAAGGTGGAAAGGAAAACAACTAGTAAGACTTTAGTGGATATATTGAAGTTAAGGGTTTTAAGGGAGGACAGAGGAAATTCTTTGCCCCAAGTCTCTGTCTGGTCAATTTTTATCTTTGTGTGATGTGCCTTACTTGACTTGTCAGTAACTTGTCTTCTCTGCTCTGATCCAGTTTCATTTGTTGAGCTCCTTAATAGTGTGTAACTCCTTCATACTTCTCCCTGCAAACTGAGAATATAAGCTGAATACCTTTAGCTTTCTACTCCAAATTAAATTTAAGAAATTACAATGATTCTGTATTTAATTCTTTTACTGTTAATGATGTAATGCATAAAAGCTCTAAAAATATCCCAGAAAAATATACCTGGAGAATCCCTTCTGAGTTAATTTAACATATTGGTCACTGCTGGTGGTGGGGAAATGTAGATCTGGTATCATTCCTGACTGATGTTTATCTACTTAGCATGACAGATTTCACAGCTATTGCTTTTGCTGCTTCATCTTTATTATCTTTTTTTACTACCTTTACTGTGCTGCAAAATAAATATTTCACTGTCACAATCTCAAATACAAGTTTCTGCTCTGAGTAGGAAATTAGGGAATTAATCTGACTTGTCTGATTTCATTAACCAAGGCATGTGATATTATGTATAACCAAGTAGTAGTGACAGTTTAAATGGTTACAATGTTCCTGGTCTAATGTTTTCAGAAGTAGGAAGATAATATTCAGAAAGACTCGTTGAAATTGCATCTTAGTATCTGGAGGCCTGCCATATCTGGTATTTAGAGACCTTTTCAAGGTCTTTCTCTTTGTAGCTCTCTTTCTTTGTAGCTCTCTAGGTAGTCTAAGTGAAGGCAAAATCATCAAAACTTGGTCCCAAGTGCACACCCTAGATAAGACATTGTAGAAGGATGTCAGTTAATATATTTTGAAAGATTCAGCTAGTTTTGTTTGTTTAGGGTTTGTGGGGTGGTTTTGGTTTTGTGTTGAGTTTTTGAGTTTTGCTTTTTTTTTTTTTTTTTTACTTCACAAAATAAAATTTTAGAGTGAAAAGCTGTGGGTACCATTGTGTATCTGTGGAGCTGCATTTTGATTTTGTTTTTAAAGGTATGTCAGTTTATGTAGACAGAGACAAAACTTTAGGCTCTTTCTTCTTCAGGGTCTCAATTTCAATGTATCATGCTCTCAAAAACCACCTGGTTCTTCTGCTTTTTCATTGACAAATACGAATTTTGTAGGCTTTGCTGTCACTTTACCAACCATGAGGAATTAATTTCTTTCAGTTGTAGTAGGAATAAAAAATAAAGGTGTTGAATCAGTTATTAGGTGTGGCTTGGGGTTGTTTTTCTATTCTAACCCTATGTGGAAATTTTTCTGCTTACATTGAAGGTGCAGCCTGTCAAACTGATTTGTTCAAAGCTAGTGTGGAGCAATAAAAAATGGTTAACAAAGTTTAGCTTGCATTCCTTTGCTTCACTGTGACAAAAGCCATTTTATACTTGATTTCTTTGCAGTAATGTGCTTCTGGAGAACTTGCTTGTGTTGCCTTTTCCATGCAATTGTTTTACCTGTAAATTAGGGCCCTATGATTATCCTTGATAAATATATGGATTTGCTGGGTCTGTGGTTACTGCTGATAAAACTGTCATCACTTAAAAGACTGTAATGACTACCCTCTTAAACTTCTGGTCCATTAAAACAAAACACAGAAAAACTTTGAGATACAAAAAAAAGAAAGAAGAAAGTATCAAAAAAGCATAAAAGATAATTTATGGAGTCAGCTCCATAGTTCAGGGTAGCATGATCATTTAGGCTTGGATTCTCACATGGAAATATGGGAATTAACACAATAGATTTTGGTCCTTATGTTATAAAAAGACTTGTTTATTCTTATGTCAGTATTCATCAGTGAAGTATTTGTGAGCTCACCCTACAAGTGCCAAGGGTAGGGCAAGGCTGTTGGAAGTTCATTGCATTGTCCCTTGGATGTGTCTCTGCTTCTCTGTGGCTAAAAATGATTGCTGGAGAACCTTTTACAGCTCAAAACTTTGTTGATGGATGATTGTATATTTTTACTAGGTTATTAGGGGAAGGGGATAGCAAATCTTTCCAGGTGACTTATTCAAATAGTGCTTCCATCATGCCACAAATGATTCATAGGCAGGAGTAATCATAAAACAGGCAGGTGTTAGCTGGTAGCCAGCATTCTGGCAGAATACATCTAGTAAATATTAAAATTGTAAAATGCATACATGAAACATTTCAATTAACACTTTCTACAGAGAAAAGGATTATATTCAATCCAACCCATAGTGACTATCTGGAAGATGCACAGTCAAAACTGAACTGAAGCCCTTCTGTTTGATGTAAGTGAAATAAAACTATTTTGTAGGACAACAGTTTCAGAAAATAGATGGTCAAAGTTGAAAGGCACCTCTATGGGTTATCAAGTCCTGCTCAAAAATTTTCCACGTGATAGGAAATTCCCAAAGGCCATTGAAAGTCAAAAAGGACTGACCTCTGCTATAGGTTTGGAGAAGTGGCATTATGCCAAGCTTGCATTCCTGCATTTTCTGGTAGCTACCCATGTTCCAAAGGACTGCTTCTGTGCTACTGGGAAGAGTTTCCTTGAACTTTTAGTCTATCTCAAAAATAAGCAAAGCACTGAGTATTTCATATGGGTTCTTAACTTTTCTCTTACTGCTGCTCTCCAAATTTTAGCCTTTAAATGTCATGATTTACAGTGCTATCAATATTTTGTTGCCCATGGTTAAAAGTCATGCTTTTGTACACGTCATTACTGTTATTTGAAAATCTCAATCATGTAAGAGCTTTCACCCTTAAATGTTTTGGGCTTTTGATGATCTGGTGTTTATGGGCTATGTAAGTATGTTTTTTCTTTAAGTTCTTCAGTAGTCAAGAGCAGGGTATGATTTTATAGAACTGTAAGTATTCCCACATGATAAACTACTACTGCTCCAAAGCCAGCATAGCTGTAACTCACCCATGTGTGGTGCTTCATCCAGATATTTTCTAGGAGGAGTCTAGAAATATTTGGCATAAGTAACTTGAAAGAAGTAAGCAAAGATATGCAGAGATGTGATTTTTTTTTTTGTTTTTCCCTCTCTGGTGTTCACTCTGTTACTAACACAGTGGTTTCCAGGGTCACTGAGTCTAATTGCTAGCTTTTCCTGCCATCAGGCAATTGTCATACAGGTCCTTCCAAAGGCTTATTATACTTCACATTAATTATCTGTTTTGCTGGAACATGTATCTTGTTTGTGCAAGTAAAATATTGTTATTAGCTCTCATCATGTTTGAATTTTTTAACCCAACAAAACCTAACCTACAGTTCTTGTTTCACACAAAGAAATGATTTTACACTTGTGGCTTTGTTTTTTGTTTGGTTTTTTATTTTTTTCCTCAGGGATTGAATAGATAGCTAGGTCACTTACCACTAATAAATTGTTTAAAAGATCACCCTTTAGGACCCTTTGGAGGCATGTTTTTTGTGTGTGATTGTTCACCAGAGAGCATGAACTAAGATGCATCTTAGAGTACAGATTTCCCTACGTCAAGTGAAACCTGAATGCAACTTTAGGGATGAGAGGAGTTCTGAATGTCAGGGTTCCTTGTAGGTGACTCTGAGATGGGCAAAATCTGAGATGACCAGCTGAGCTGGATACCAGTGACAAGATAGCCTTAACTCCTGTGGTTTCCAATGCCAGAAGGTGTGTTATTGAGGGAAAAAGAAGTAATTGGGTGTTAGCTGGCCTGGCAGACTTGAGATTCCAGAGTTTTCACCCAAGTGTTTGATTTGCTGTGCTAAAGTTCTCTTGGGTCATGTCAGCTGCAAAGGCTGCCTCACAGGATTACTTGAGCATTCAAGTGGAATTAATTATGTTTTCATGATTTCTAAATTAGTTCAGCAAAATTGTCTGTAACTCTCACAAGGGAAATGCTTTTTATTATGTCAACAAAAGTTTTGTATGTTAGATAAAATTTCTTTAGCTGCCCCTTTCAGCTAGCTTCCATTAAGCGTTGTCTTTTGTAACATGACACTGTTTTGATGTTTATATTAATTTTTCGTTTCTTGGTAATTAAAACCTTTGATTGTGTTTTAAAATGCCTTTAACACTGTGAAAGTATTGAATAGGGCTAGAAACTTGTCAGTGAATAGGATTTGTTACTGTTTTATATATAATTGGTCTTGCTCTGCATGGCATTTCATCTGCAGAGAATTATTTTACTGCAAAACAAACTTCTATGTGTGCTGTTTAGCTTTTATCAATTCTATTGCAAGTACTAGGTATGAGTATATCTGGAATACCCTACTGTGCTGTTACAAAACTTAAAAATAGTGAAAGAAAGAGGTGTGTATGAAGTAGAAAATAAACTTTAATTAAAGTTTTCTTTTTATATTCTTATGAAAGACTAAAGTTTTATATCTGGTGAGGTTAATATAACACATCTGGTGAATTTCAGTGAAGTTGATATAACTTCACTGCTTCTTTTGGTTTGGTTGGGGTTTCTTTGTTTGTTTTTTGTAGGTTCTTTTGTAGTTTGTTTTTCAGTGGTTTTGGTTGTCTTTTTTTGTGCTGTACTCTGGTTTTACTGTGGTTTATCACAGATGTATTAACTTCTGTGTGCACACAGCTCTCTTGTACACCTTTCCACCAAGCACTGGAATTCATCCATGTACAAGTTGGATTTCAGATAACCTAGCTAGTAGAGGTCCTACTATGCCTGAAGAAAAGTATGTTGTAGGTTGAATGCTTTATGGAAATTACAGTATCTAAATTTTTCCTTTTAAGCACTTCTTTATATTTTCATCTCCAATTCTTCTTCATCTCTCCCTAATTAGGTGTATTAGAGCCTAGCAGGAAAAAATTGCCAATGAAACACTGCATTTCTGTTGTAACTAAACCTTTTAATGCTGACTTTTCTCTAAATGATGCATTGTTTTCTATATATGATGATGAGGCAGGACTGATGTCAAAACTGGGACATTGTACCCCCTTCACTACCATGACTGGTCAGAACTAGTCAAGTGAAGAAAGGACAAAGAAGGTCTCCAAATTGTACTGAAAACACCATTCTTGCTGATGTTTATTGCTTACAAGAAAACAGCTTTTACAAAACTTAGGAAGAATTGTATTCCTAAGGGTCGGCTTTGGGCTACAGAATTTTTTCCCTCTTTCCTGACTACATTAATTGACTAGGTATGCTTTGAGAGTGCTTGTTTTGACCAGTGCCTCAAATGAGCTAATGATGATGGTACATAAACTTTTGGATCCTGACAAGAGTTAAAAATTCAGTGAGGCCAGTCCTTAAGAAGTACATTTCTTATATTCCTGCAAGTGCAGGCTTAGCCTTTGTGATGGTTACAGGATGCATTGTTAGGGCTGTGAAGCAATGTGGAGGTTGAAGTATTTCTTAAGTGTTAAACTTCAATAACTAAAGGCCTGTAGGAGTTTCTGATGTAATAATTACTACTTTTTCCATCACATTAAAACACTGTTGAGTATTTAAATTGGTCAAAAAAGTTTATTTCTGGAATAATATTAGATAAATAGTGATTGTCATCTTTTGGATTTTAGAGCTGTGACATGAAAAGGTATGTGTTGTTTTCCAGTGTCTAAACCAAAACAGCTTTCATTTTTTTTTTTTAATTTTTATTTTGTTCTTATCATTTTCACACCTAATTTTTAGCTTGCAGCCCTTTACAGATGACAAGTATATAGGTAAGAGTGATGTGGTTAACAGAATCTAGATCTAGTTAGATTTCCAAATATCCCTCTGCACAATCTTATGGTGAAGCCAAGCTGCCATTCTATGAGATACTTCCTTAGATACAGAATTGTGTCATCATGTTCATATGGGACCAGAGTGGGTGCCAAAAAACAGTAAAAACACAGAAGTTTGTAGGTAAAAGCTGCACTGGAATTGCAAGGACAGTATGTAATTATGAGATCCTGTAGAAGGACTCGCCAACTGAGAGTGATTGAGAAATAAAATGACAGGCACATTTTAGTGTTGATAATGAGATATAAAAAAATGCACACTCCATAAAATCTAAATTTCACACACAGAATGATGGACTCAGTTGAAGCTTGCCATTGCCACTCCGCAGCAAAATCACAGGGTTCATAAAAACATCAGCATAGAGCCCAGTGATGGTCGAAAAAAGCAAATAAAGTGTTAAGAATGGTTAAATAAGTTCAGTATAAATTAGGTAATGGTGTTAAGCTGTTGAATAAATTATGACTCACCCATATTTTGATTACTGTGTGCCAGCTCTGCTCTCGTTATCTTCAAAGAATATATTGTTGTTAGAAAGAGCTTTAGAGAGAAGGATGAGCATAATCAAAGAAAAGGGAATGGTTTTTATATGAGTTTGGCTGAACAATCTGGGACTCTTCAAATTTAAGACAAAATTACTTTTGCATTTACATTTGGGATATATACTAGAGGTTTACAAAGTTGTGAATAATATAAAAGGCTGGCTGGGATCAATTTGTCACTGATTTGGTTCATTAAATGAAGTCTGGTATAAACCATACAAGTGGAAAGGTCTCTTAATGCTGTCAATAGTAAACCCATGGATTTTTCCAAATAGCACTGTGTTCACTAAAAGCTTGCATGGTTTTAGGGAGAAAATGGGCCAGTATATGGACAAGAAATACATTAGGAATGGCTAAATACATAGGAGTGTGTTCAGTTCAGGGAGTTCTGACCCTGGATCTTAATTTGTGTCTGAATGTAGGTATACTTCATAAACAAGGATATGCAATTTTATTTGGAGAAGCAAATAACTTTTTGTATATCACCTTGGAACTATGTAGAAGATTCTGGGATCAATCTGATTCCCTTGAGTAGCATTTGAATTACCTGAAATATTCAGCACTTCCCATTCTCATTCATTGTGTCAGTTCTAGTACAAATGAGACAGGATAGTTGTCTCCATGCCCCTGCTCTGTGCCAGCCCAATTCATCCCCTGGAAACAGTTTCTCTCTCTTCTCCATTAAAGAAAGTGAGCATCTCTCAGAAGTGCACTATATGGGCATGCAATTAAATTGTAATAAAGGAAGGACATTTATGGTTGCACAGACAACTAATGTTTTCTGGAGAGAGTGATAATATGATTTTTTTTTTCAACTAAAACAGAAGTGTGGAAGCTATTCTTTCTAGGACTGCAAACTGAATAGCAGTGCAGGTGAAGTGCAGGATTCACTCCCAGAGACTTGTGTCTTATTAGGATATGCCCCCTCTGGTGAAAGCAATGGCTCAACAGTCTGTTTTTTCTCAAGGTGTTTGTGTATTTGAGGAAAAGAACTACCTCAGATTCTTGCCTGACTTGTCAGCATTTTGAACTGCTGTTTTCACCTATGCATGCAATTGTCTTTTTCCATTTCCCATTTTAAATATGAACAGATGTTATCAAATTAAAGCCTGATAATTTTTTAAACTGAGCAGCATTTTTACTTTATTTTATCCATGGTTATGAATGTTTCATAGTTGTATTTCTGCCAATTATGAATATAAAAAATGATACTATATATATGAAATATCAGCTCTCTAATATGTCTTTTTAATTATTGTATTTTTCTTTTTCTTACCTTGTAAACCATGTCCCTTATAACTTTGCATAAACTTCTTGTCTTTCCCTGTTTCTCCATGTTTTCTGGAGGTTTTTTTTTGTTACTTTTCTTTTTCTCATGGTTCTCCATGTCTTTTATCTTTCTATTTGCTGTGGATTTCTCCTTTTCTGATAGCTTCCTACTCCTGCAGGGTGGAGATTACTAAAAAGCATCTAGCAGACGGGAAAAAAAATTGAAGTAAATTAATTCCCAGCAGTATCCCAAGAAATGTAGCTTTCTGTCCTCTGACTCCCAGTATAAGAAGGTATCAACACACAGGAGAAGGACACTTAGATAGCCAGAGCTTTCCTGAGAATTGGATCTAAGTTATTTCCAAGTGAATCCATAGCAACCCAGTTAGAATGAGGTGCAAATTTAGTTCAGTTCTTAGCATTGATGTGAAAATTTCTTAACTAGACTTTGAGAAACAATGGGCTTTCAGAGTTTGTGTATGTTATAGAACTGTATTGTGCTTTAAAGAAACCAGTCTGGCAGAAGGACTTTAAACATAATGTTTCTTTCTTACTGAGTTGTTTTCCATACCATGCAACCATTTAAGTAAAGAAAAAGATGATAATCCAAACTATTAAAGAAATAAAGATAGTCATATTGATGTTTGTTACTGGGAACAAGTGCCAGCTCTCTGAAAATGCCTGAAGAGTGGGTAGACATTGTCAAACAGTGCTCTGGTCAGAAAGGTCAATGGACAAGGCACACTATGAAAGTAGGACTCCCAGACACTAAATTAATATCCATCATGCTGCTGTTGGCCAAGGCAGGAGCAAGAGGCAGAGAATGAAGTGGTTCTTGTAACTAAATTCCATTTGGGTGCAAATAAAATTAGAAGGAAAAAAAAGAAATTGGCTAGAAGTGCAGTCTTAGCAAGAATGTCTGGAGAAACTGGAAGAAGGATTATAGTCCAGGGCTATCAAAATATACATTCCCCACAGGCATCTTCTTTCTGCAGTCAAAGCACAATTTCAGGAACTTGCTGAACCACCACCAAGCAATTCTTTGTTATTAACTGCCCATTTGGGGTGGGAGAAGACACTGGATGAGAAGACAGTGTCTTCTTTTTCTTCATACATAGGAATTTCCTCACTGCCTTGCAAGAAGGAAGAATGAAGTTAATGACAACTGCATAAATCTCGTGTCACAGCTGTTCATTTTGTTGCCACTGGGGAGTGCCGCACTATTTCTGTGTTTTCCTGTGCAACTGAGCTGCAGAAGTTTACAGGAGACTATATTGTGAGCCCCAGGAAGAAAACAAATTTTCTTAAAATTGGTTGATCACCTGTGTGAAGTGATGCCTAACCTGTCTGAAAGTAATGGCATTTTTTCAGAATTGAATCATGCTTGCACATTTAGCTGAGATAAAGCAGTATGCAGTTAAACATGTATTTTTCTGGTGTGCTATGTGCAGCAAATCCAAAGCAAGCCATGTATATGAATGGTAGGGATCTGCACCACACTGACTAATAAATATTCCATTCAGTTGTCAAACCTTGTAGGAACTTCAACTAAATGAAAAAGGCAACGTGTCTTATATCTACACGCTTGCCACCAGGGGAATTCTGTAGAAATGAGTGTTGTAAACATTTTTTCTTTCATTTTGACAGGTAATATTTGAAGCTGAAGTCTCAGATGGAAGAAATGGCTACATTGCCATTGATGACATCCAGGTCCTGAGTTACCCTTGCGGTAAGTAATGATTAAGAGCTGCATTTTTCTCTGTCTTTTCAGGACATATATGATATTGCTGTGGACTGCTCAGTTTTCATCACTTGTTCACTGATATTTTTTGTTGTTTCAATAGTATTTTTGTTGCAGCTTCCAGGAAGATATGTGATTGCAATAGTGATTTACCTGGGTGAAATATTTTTCTGCCAGAAGTAAATTATACAGGGATTAAAAAAAAAGGCATTCTTCAAAGTCTTTTCACTCATACACATTTGGTGTGTATAATCAAAATGGGTTTTAATGTTAATGTATATACTCACTGATTAAAGAAAACTGAATTGGCAGATGCTTGTAGGAGGTTCATCAGATTTTATAACCCTTTTTTCTTTTTTTTTTTTTTCTAAACAGACAAAATAGATTAAAAAAGAGACTTCTGGCTGTTGAACTACTGAGAGATTGCATTTTCTTTATTGTTTTGTGGACAGGCTTCAGGCATTTATGTTTGCCTTTCCCTGCTAATCCTGGGGAATAATTGCATACATGCAAACACAAGTTATGACAATGAGAATATTCTACAAATAAAAGGTTGTGAGGAAGAAATTGTTACTGTGCATTTCTAGCACTTGTTATCAAAATTTTTTGCAATTTCTTTCTGTTTAACTCTTCTCATCATCCCCTAGACATACCCTCTCTAAAATATGATTTCATTCTAATGTACCACATGGCTGATAATTTAATTGCTTTATGAAATGACCAGGACATAACAATATCCTGCTCCAACTTTGTAAAATGATGCCAAATAATAAAGTTCCAATGGCAGCCTCACATCCTGTTTTCTTCTACTCCAAACCTTTTAAAATTGTAGCTCTTGGGAGCTACCAGGCTTACAGGGTATTTGAGTGAGTTACCTTTTTAATATTTCAGCCATCCCAGCTATCTGATGCCTGTTCTCAGCAAAGCTCTGCTTGGATTCAATATCTGGCTTTCATATGTATTTTCCTCCTCTTTGTGTTTTGTTTTGAAATGCCAAAACAAAAGGCACTCGGATACAGTCATCCCGCACATTATCAGTATGTTATAGTATTCAGACAAGCTCTTTTTGTTACTGATGTTTAAACCCTGTTTGTTCCAATTTAATGTTTTTTTCCTGTGCATCATGTTTCTTTAGTAAGCACAAAGAAAGAACAGTTCAACTACTGTTTTCTTTAGTTGTTCTTGAGAAAAAGGTGGGTGAGCTGCGTAACATGCTCATTCCTCAAATGTTTCTGTTGGCTTTTGTAGGTCTAGTAAATCCTTCAGGTGGTTGTGCCACTGAGATTTCCTACAGCCTTTCTCAGTGTGAAAAATATATTTGTCAGCTCCTGAAATATTATATTCAATGCCACAAGTGGTCTCGTTTTCCAAAACAAGAGCTCTGTGTTGCATTGCAAATAACATGAGCAGTATCTATTTGCTTGAGTGGTATGCTGCTAATAGGGTTTTTCTCAGTATGATGGATTTCATAAAGTCAAAAGTCGTTGGGATAATTCTTGTCAAGTGCTGCTGACATTTTGGCACCTGATCTCCTTCTTTTGGCTTCTATTTTAAAAAGACTTTATTATAACACATGTATAACATAAAGTTAGTAGAATCACCAGGGGAGAAGAGGAAAGACTGAAAGCACTTCTCAAATGCAGATGAGACAAATAATATTCTCTCTGCTGTTTCTTTTTTAGCCAAAGATTGTTAAAACATGGAGGTTGAGTGAGATAATAATGTTTCTGGCACCTTTATTTTTTTATAATGACATTTATTTGTAATTTTTGTTTTCCCCCCTCTACAGATAAATCGCCACATTTTTTGAGGCTGGGGGATGTAGAGGTCAATGCAGGGCAGAATGCTACATTTCAGTGCATTGCTACAGGGAGAGATGCAGTGAATAACAAGTTATGGCTCCAGGTAAGGCTAACTCATGCAAGTCTGTTTGGCTAGAGGACAAGCTATTTTCTGGATATGAAATGTTTAAAATTCAAAGCCTTTTAT
Organism: Agelaius tricolor; assembly: GCF_023055355.1. Lineage (NCBI taxonomy): Eukaryota > Metazoa > Chordata > Aves > Passeriformes > Icteridae > Agelaius > Agelaius tricolor. The sequence goes on from NW_027269261.1 coordinate 62,016,182, forward strand.
TTTTCTGCATGTAAAATATGTAGTTTAAATGGAATTTTATGTCTGTTCAATGGAGAAACTTGTAATCAGTTTTGCAACGTTGTAATGCTTTGATTAAAAATAAGAGCTGGTGTGGGTGCTGGGATAAGTTTGGTCCTTAAAGGCATTGTGTGCTTTCTCTCATTGTAAATCAACTCCTCTGTTTAAAAATGTACTATCATTAAATGCAGATAATTGGCATTTAGGATCTAGTAATACACAGATGTAACCAAGCTGTTGTGAATTTTGAGGACTTTTTAATCACATAAATTACCTGTCCAAGCAGGTGGCTGGAGAGATGTGGCTGCACTTCTGTGTGCATATCAGTTTCACTCAGTGGCACATTAATGGAAGAGCCTAAAAGGACTGCTGCACATCCTTTGTCTCTACAATAGGAGGAGCTTTAACTTTTACCCATTTATGATTGTGAATAATATGTATGTCAGAATTTAAGAGATGGCTCTAACCAGAATATAACCCTTCTTACTATGAAAGAAGGAAAAAAAGAAATGAACACCACCATCCTCCAAAATACCCAGTCTGCTCTGTATTATGGCAATGAGGTACTTACACTTAAGACCACTGGTTGAGTAACATAATGGCAAAGTTTCCAGTTGCTCTTAAAAAAATTAAATTTTACCATTTAAAAAGGATTTTAAAAAAATCACTTAAGTGGTACATATACAACTTCTGTGCATTCTTTAGTTTAAATGTAAATCTTAAGCACCAACATCCCTTTAGAATGGTTTCTAAATATATTCTCTAAAACTTTATTTTCCTATAATATGTATTACTGTTTATTTTCAGAATTAAAATCTATGTAATTTTTTGGGAAACATACTTTTAAATTATCTATAATCAGAACTTTAAAAATATGTTTTTTTGACCAAATATATTTTGAAGTGAACTACCATCAGTTATTTCAGCTTAATTTCTGTTTTAATAGTGGAGGTGATGAACCTTGGCTAGCTGTTGCATATAGGCATGTGATAAGCTTGAAATTTTAAAGAGATTTTTTTAAAAGATGATTGAAAAATCTGATATGCAAATGATATTATCAGACAAATATGCTGCAACATTAAAAAGGAACACAAGCAGTAACTGCATTGCATTTAGTGAAAAGGTATCACAGCAGTAGGAATGATTTGTACTCCATGTCTTTGAGCAGTAATTTGTTTAAATTGAGTAAACATGTAATGCATTCATTCAGAAAAAGCAGCTTGATTTCAGAGACTTGCCAAATAGAGCACACAAAGCACAAAAAATGAAACTGGCCTGGGTTTTGCTATATCCAAGGCAAGACAATAGCATGAGGAGCATTCCAGCAAACCTGTGAAGCGCCACTTGCAGTTGATTGTGGGTCAGAAAGACCCAGTAGAGACAGCCAGCTGGAAATCTTCCCTTTCACTCACTCCTTGGAGGCAGATAACTCTGACAGATTATCCTTTCTAACTTTCACTCCCTGGAGAAGCCCAACTAGCAGCCAGATCAACTCAGAAAACATATGTTTTGTCCCTCCATATGCTTCATGGGTAGTTTATTTGTGTGTGTGTGTGTATATGGATCACAGATATGATAATTTCTCACAGTGTGATAGATGAAGTGCTTTAGAGGTTATAACTGTGCTTGCCTGGGCTTGTGAAGTGCCCTGATACTCTTGAAGATACCTTGATACTTGAGCTTCTGTTCTCTTTCTTTTTCTCTTGTAAACAGTCATGAATTTTCATCAGTTTAAGGGGGACTTTTTCTCACTCATCATTCCACCTCAGCAATCCTACTTTCCCAATATGTGTGAATTGGCAACCTTCCCTATATGGATACTTTAGATTGCACTCAAAGTTACTATTGTACATAGCTAATAGTGGATTTACTCCTTGTCCTTAAAAACTGGCATGGATATGTTTGGCCTCATGAAACACTGGAGTGTAATTTGGGAAAGGTTCGCTTTAACCTTTGACCAAACTCAAGATTCATAAAGCCCGAATAGCCTGAAAGGAAGAACTGGCAGATCAAATCAAATGCCTAAATAATTGCTTTTGAGAGCCTTGAGCTGAAGCATTCCAGGAATGTATTTTTCTCAAAAAAATAAGGCCATTATAAAAAAAACAAAGTGCAAAAATGAAAACTAAAGTGGATGATGGTGGGGAAGAAGACACTTGCCAAGCACATAGTTTTAGCGAAAATAGCTTTTGGTTATGTCCTTATTGAAAAAGAAAAACTATTTCCTTGAGGAGGAAGAAAAAAAAGGAAAAAACAACAAAGAATTTGCTATTAAAACGCATTCTTTCATAAGGAAAAGTTTGAGGAGCAATCTAGGACATCAGGCTTTTTTTGCATCTGAGGAGATCTAAGATTTCATATGCTTGCATTGAAGTAGTAAATATGTGCAGGCAGAGATTTTGTTGAAGACCCTACCGGTGTTCTCTGGCTCTTGCAGTCTTCTGTTTTGAGAAGAATTAAAGTAAGTTCAGCAGCACATAAAAAAAAAAAAAATAGCAGCCACCCGTCTCTGTGTTCAAAGTCCTGCAGTCCCATGGCTGCTTTGGCAGGGCTTGGTCTGAGCTGCTCTGGGATCAGCTTCACCCTCTTGATCCCTCTCTGCACTGATCTGGAGCTTTTGCAGCTCTCCAATAAGTCAATTCAGGAAAGTGATCTGACTGAAAAAGATTTTGACTCCAATTGGATTTTTGTTGTTGGGGGGAGGGGGGTTGTGGATCTTTTTGTTGGGTTTTGATTTGTTCGTGTTTTTTTTCTGGTTTTGTTTTTGTTTTATTTATTTGTTTACTTGTTTTTTTGTTTTTTGGGTTTTTTTTTGTGTGTGTGTCTTTTTCCCCAGCTTGATTCACGTCTAAGTTACCCATATAAATAATGCCAGCAGGTGGAAAAAGATTGGGATGTTTGATTAGAAGCAGGGAAGAGGAAAAGACTGTAACCCCATGACATAAAAGTGGGGATTATGGTAGCGTGTCTCCTTGTATACCTATGTAAACTTCAATTTTCTTTTAGTTACTCAGCCCTGATCATATACTAGATGTTCTATCTGCAAGAACATTTCCATGCTTATGTTTTTCCCAGTATACATATAATTAAGTGCACATAGCTTTATGTGTCTAAAAATAAAAATGGACAAAAATAGGCACAGCATTTCAATACACTGTTTCCTGTGTGTTTATTGCTGTAATGACAGTATTTTCATCAACACATCATTTTCTATAAATGTATGTCTGTAAACATTTCAGACAAATAGGGATTAACACTGAATTGAACCTCTCCTGACTTTCATGGCTGCAGATTCTGCTCTTGTTTGTTTGGTTTTGGATTGTATCTGGTCTCTTATCCCCTTTGATATCCCTTTCCTGCCACCTCTGTATTTTGTAGCCTCAGTGGACCAATGTTTGGGACAGTCAAAGCTCTGTCATTGAAAGATAAACAGTAAAGATAACAGAAGTTTTCAAAAGTTTAGGCTGCATTAATACAGAATAAATATTTGCACAGATAAAGAGATTTAACTGGTTGAACAAGTTGATGTGAAACACACCTTTGTGACAGTGTGAATAGTAGGTGTGGGAGCAGGATAGAAATGCAGCTCAGATTCTTTTGTTCTTCACCTTTTCAACTTGATCTGCTATCAAATCTTTTACAGTTATGTGCTGAAGGAGTCTCTTTATGACCTGCAATTATTAGCAAATTCTGAAAGGTTTTCGATGTCCTTAGTTTTTGTTTAAATGTTAAACAACATTGATGTTGTTTCTGAAGTACATTCAGTCATTCACAGGGCTTAGTAGCTTTTTTACTTGTCATTCCCTTCAGAATGTAATGCTGGGGGGCTTTTGTTTCAGTTTTTTCCAACTTCTCTTGAAATTTCCACTGTAATATACCACACGCCAACAGCTGTAGTTCGGTCTTACTGCCCACACTGAAGCAGATGAGTTGTGTGACAGGAGTTTCTAAACCCAAGGTGGTAACCTAGGTTTTCCACCTGCTATGCTTTGGTATGCTCTGATTTCTAAGCTTTAGGAATTAGCAGAATTTCTTGCTGAAAGATGCTTTCCTGTAGGTGGTGACCATAAGTGTGTGTGTAGTCTAAAAGAAATGAATATAGTGTGTATAGATGGATATAACAATAAACTGGTTCTTGCCCACTTACTGCTGATTTTCTTTCTTTCTAAAGCCTATGAATTTTCTTTCTTTGAAAAGATGCTTAAAGAATAAGGAGTTTTTCTTTTATTAGTATTTGATGCACCTTGCTGCTTTGTGCACATTGATTTGCTAAATTACTGTAAGAAGGATCCCTGTTTTAATCTATTTATTTCCCTGTGAAATGTCATGCATTCCAGAGGAGTTGCGTCAGTAAATAAGCTTGCAAACAAGTCGCTTCTGCATGGTAATCCTATGCTCAGAATGGATATGTGTTACATATTAAATTTTTGAAAGAATACTGCACACAGGGCATTCTAAACATGGAAATGCAAGAGCGGGATGGGGGCTCTGGTTACTTATTTAATGTAACGATTTCTATATGAAGAAAACTTAATTTCTTTGCAAAGACAGTAGAGAAATAGAATTGACTGGGTAGATTAAATAACATTTGGGTACACCAAGACTCCAGAAAGCAGTGTATGTGGTGTCCAGCATTTGTTTTGTCGATCTAATTGGGATATCAGAGCAATAGGGTTTTTTGCATAATCGGGCTGTGTTTAACAGCTTCCTGAGCTGGGAACCATTGTGGCTCCCAGAAGCCCAATACGATTTTCAGTGTCTTATCGATGTCCGGTTCAGCTGGACACTCGTACAGCGCAGCGTACAGAGCTTCTTGCTGGAACATCTGTTAAACCATATGTCTTGGCACCTGGTTCAGATGGCGATAACTGCGGCACTAATGAGTCCATCCATCATTGCTGAGCTTTGCATTAACACAGCATTGGATTAGGGAAAGCGGCTTGTTCTGGCTTTGCAGTCAGATGCGCTTTGCCACTCTCTGCGGTGATACCATTTGCCTTGGCGAATCTGAAATTCAAAGGGGTGCCGGCTGCATGCATTTAAAGGTTTAATATGCGCCTTGTAATCCTGGGCAGATTTGCCATCTGAGCGGTGGCGAGCGGGCCAATCTGTCAGCAATAGCTGTGGGTGCTGGCTAACCGCCCTCCACGCGCGCTGCCAAGGCTGGCGCCGCAGCCCCGCGCTCGCCTGTGGAGAGACTCGTCAGCGTTAATACGGTCTGATGCAGCCCCTGTCTCTGCCAGAGGAAAGTGTCTTTCCTCGTGGAATAACAGATAATTAAAGCAATTGCCTGAGAGTAATAATTGAAAAAGTGAAATTAAACAGCATTATGGAAAATAAAATGCAAATTGCTGCAAAAACAATGGAGTCGGGCTGACCTCCCAGCGGTACCAACTGTTACTGGAGGATGCGCGAGCGTCTGTTCAGGCTCAAACAACTGGCTGCATCCCACTCCTTTTGTAGAGGAAACTGCCATAATCCCCAATGCCCTGTTCACCATCATCTTGGGTTTTGGTGCTGATTGGCACAGAATAGGATGTGATATTTAGCATTCATTTTTCTTGCTAGGTAGTGCATATATGCGCTCTTTAACAAGTCTTTGGACTGGGCACATGCAGATGGTATCCTGTGATGATGCATTGTGCACGATCAACATAATATTCCAGGAATTTAGATTAGAAAGGCTGTATAAGAATTCATGCCTCTGGCAAAGGAATGAGGGACAAAACATTAACTATTTTGTTTTGCTTTCTGGAAGGGTTATTTCCCCTCAAAGGAGAAAAGTTGTGCAACAGAAGTCTTTTCCTCCTGCTGTTCCCAGGTGAAGACATGGATTAGTATTCAGAAGGAGGGTTGAGGTGTGGGCTGTGGGTCTTTGGGGTAAACCATTTAGCTAAGCTAACAGTGAATGCTAGGAGGCTTGCTTTTGGTCTCAGAAAAAATGCATTTCTAATAGGAGAGTCACGTCCAATTTAACTTTGTTTTACATTGTTCGCATGTTGCTTTCTGTGAGTTTTCTAATGTAACTTTGCCTTTTGAGATACCATTGCATTTTGATACAGTTAATTAACTGGTTAAGATACCCTTTCTTTAGTTTGATGATAAAACATTTGCTGTTACAGTGCACTTGCCTATTCACTGTGTTCATGGGAAGAATGATTTTTTTTTTGTTGGTTTGCACAAATTTTATGATCCCTGAAAGCTAAGGAGGGCTGCGTATACTCTGAATGTTAGAAAAGCTTTGTTATTTTGCTTTCTTGTTCAGTGCTGCCTAGAGAGAGTTCAGAGAAGATGCCTTGCTAGCATCCGCAGGGTTTCAGCCGTGGAACTGGGATGGAGAGTTTTGATCCCCTTTTTGGTTCTGGTCAACTGTCAAATTTGATGCTTTTTGGTTTTGAACTGAAATAAGTCAGTCAGGCCTGCTGCCCTAAGGAGGAGTGGGAGCTATGATGCTGTGTGGAGGCTGCAGGAAGAGAGAGGGCCTATGGCTCTGGTTTTGCTCTTCTCCCTGGGTGGCAGTGGGTGAGCCTCTGGGGAGACAGAAGACTTTTTTGGATTATCAGCATCATCTGCCTAAAGCAAGTACTAATCTGCACAGCAAACTGGGCTGTTTGTGCCAAACCTTCTTTCCTCAGCCAGTAAAATCCTGCTCAAGTCTACATCATCTTACCTTTATCTTGATTACTGACAGTGGCTAAGCAGGATATAAATTCTTTTTTTTTTTCCCTGTGCTTGAGGCTTGCACAGAAACTTCACTTTCCTCATTTGTTTCATATTGGTTGCTTTTACTTACAGAAAATATGTTTTTGAAAGGAGGACACAGTGTAGGGAGACATAGAGTGCTCTTTTGCAATGACTTGTCTATTCTACCTTCACTTTCACCTCATCATGTTCATGGTGTGTGATAGACATTCTTGTTTCCCAAACCTTTTTTCCAAAGTTGTATGAAAAGCTGCCTTGAAGTGATCTATTAGGCTCCTTGTAAATTACTTTACTTGTAGTTTATTCTGTATTGCACACTCCTGACTCAGACATGGTTATACAGAATATTCAACCCATGAAAATTTAAAGTATTCATAACTTGTTTGTTTCACAAAGGGTTTTTTCCCCCCCTCTATTTTCTTCCCCTTCTATTCACCTTTGATGCTATCTATGTCATTTAACCCTGTGTCATCTCCCTCTCTCCTGCCTCAATTTATCAGCTTCATGGATAAATATGGCAGTTTCCCCTAGATGCCCGGTCATCCTAGGTTTCAACAACATGAAATACTGTAATCCTCCTGGTCTTAATTTAATTCTGCCCCAGTTAGCTAAGTCCTCTGGTCTGAATAGCTACCAGTCATTTAGGTTACACAGCAGTCTTTGGAGTTGCCCGCCCTGTAGGTCTTCCCTGGGGTCCTGTGGTGGCTGGAGCATCCGGTGCTGGGAGCTGTGCAGCTGACTGTGGCCTCAGTGGTGGCTCCTTCTCTCCTGCCATTTTGTACTTTACAGGGAGAATGGCTGCCGTGGAAATTTGCTCCTTCTTTGGGTGTAGTTGGTAGTCACTCCTCAGTCAGCCTGTGGCTGAAGCACCCATGTACATGAGACACCTGAAATAAGGTGATGTATATAAAAAGACGTTATAAATTCCTTGGCCGTTCTCTCCTGGGACTCTTGTCTGCTATCACCTGCATCCAGGTTGTCTTCTCCTCAGTGGTGTGGTGTGTTGTAGGTACCCTTAATACCCCAGGCCCTAGTTTTCTCAAATAGCTGCAGGACTTAATGAATTACAGAAGAGCTGGTAGGCTTGGATGCTTTTAGAAAAGGGTAAAATGGTCTGCTGAGAAATTTTTGAGGAGCTGTCTTGTGGTATGTTGGCCCTCAGTGGTGGGCTTTTGCGCAAGTTTTTTCCTTCATTGTCTTCTAACTAAGCAGATTTTTTTTATTTTATGCTGCAGGATAAATACTGTAGCTCACTGTGCACTGCTCAAGGTGACATAGACCTTAAATCACTGTATCAGGAATTCATACTTTTGCGAGTTATGTGGTTTTGGTTGCTTGTTATTTTTTTAAATCAAGAACACTGCATTCCGGAACCAAGGCTTTCTGAAAAGCTCCATTTAAAAAAAAAAAAAAGGTTGTTTTTTTTTTTTTTTTTTGAATGTTCAACATGGGTTCAATTAGCCTCAAACTAAGAGGCTTTAAAATGCTCAGAGAAAGTGAGTGTGACTTTTGTTTGTGTGGTGGCACGGCCAGGGACACGGTGCTATGAATTTTGCTAGTTTGCCTTGGGTGGCTCTTATTATAATAAAATAAATTATAAGTGCTACCTCTAAAGGGCCAGATGGCTCTCAATTATATTATTTCATCAGAGCCCTTGATTTCTTCAGTAGGAGGGTCAGTGCAGTGTAATAGAAATTTGAGCTACTTCAAAGGGGACAAGTTTGAGTAACAGCAGTGCATGGTACCAAGACATTTTAAGTAATTGTGGATTTTTCTGTACTGCAGTGCAGCATGCAGGATAAAGCTTGGCTTATCACATTTGTTCATGATCTTCAGTGTATGTTTGCATGGGAAAAGTTGTGCAGCTTTTCTTGCTAATAAATGAATACACAGTTCATCGGGAAGTAGAATCTTATTCTGGTTTGCTATGCATGTAGGAGACCAGAAAGTTAAAGCAAATCCTGCTAATTTCCTACTTAAAATATTTAATGCTTCCCCTTAATAATCAATCAAAAAAAATTGTTAGCTCACCTTCTTTTCTTCTTAAAAGATAGGACTATTTAGGCATATTACTTAAGCTATATTTCTAATTCATGATCTTCTTGAAAAAAAAATTATTTCTTAGTCTAAATTTTGTACTTATAAATAAAATTGGAAAAATAATCCCACTTTGTTCAGTAATTAAATCTTTTGTGGGGGAAAAAATTAAAATTTTATTTATAATTTCACACAATAAGTATATGTCATGCTTTATTATGTTCCTAGTATGTTAATAAATTTCAAAATGCCAAGAACATATTGAGACATTTGTGTAAAAGAAGAAAATATAATAATAACAATAGCAACAGCAGCAACAATAATATAGAAATGGCTTTAGATTTTCCTCCCTTTGGAAATTGTATCTTAAGTGCTCTAAAAGAATACGTATGTCTGTGGAAAAGTGAAAGACAGGTGCATATAAAATAAAATTTAAGCACTAGTTATTTGTGTCTTTTACTTCTCTTTTTTTTTAATTTTAATTTTTTTGAAAATATGATCTGGCAGAGATTGGGCATTAATGCTGGCATTCAAACTATCCACAGTCAGCTCTCTTTTTTTTCCCCATCAAAAAGAGACATTTCTTCCTTTACATAATGAGTAAACCCAGGAATGTTTTGGAACGTGTTGTTTACAAATGGCCCTTTGCTCAAGGCAGCAGAGGTTTAATGCCCTGGGCTGATGGGGTTATCTTTCCAGCCCTTGTGCTGCTGGTGAAGTTCTGATGGCAGCTTTGGGGACTGGGTTGCTCAGACACCCTGTGGACTTGTGCCCTGCTTACCACACATAACTTGCCCTCTCCTCTGCTGCCAGTGGCCATGCAGCGAATCCGATCACAAGCTGATCCATTCGGTGATGATAATATATGGGGAGGGAGAGAGCTCTCAGGAAGATTTTTCATATTCCAGGTTGGTTTTTGTAAGTGAGCACAGGAGGGAAGGTGAGGAGGAAGTGAGTGCAGGGCAGCTGATAGGGCACTGCTGCCAGAGTAACGTGGGTGTCACTGCAGCCAAAGCGTTGACATCTTCTGATCTCCGGAGGCATCCCGGCATCCAGCTGAGAGCCTGAGAAGGCAGCCAGAGTTGACTGTAATTATTAGCAGCAGAGTGGGCTTATTTTAAGGTGTTTACAGTAAGAAAAAGACGGGGATGTGTAAGGTTGAACTGTCCAGGCTTATAAAAATCACTGGTGTTAAAAAAAGGGTTCTGGAAAATTTAGAGGGAACATCACTGCAGACAGGTGTCTCATTGCTACTTAACCAAAAAAAGTAAAGCTAGCAACTTTTCACCCTGAAAAGTTAAGGGAGAAAGGCTAATAAGTTTTAAATTTGTATAAGATACGCACTTAAATTCTACCAATTAAATAAGACTTGGCAATTTAGATTCTTTTGGTTCCACTTAGGTTCTAAAAGATCCACTAAAATTGCATTTCATATTTACTAAATGCTTGATTTCTTTCATAAGGCAAAAGAGAGATATTTAAGACTAACTGTTAATTTACCCAAGATTGTTTTTAAGCTGTGTAGGCTTTGCTCTTGACTTTATTTAAAATATAGATGATCTAATTTCATTGCCTGAAAAAAGTTTAATGAAATCATGTTCCCATCAAATTAAAAATAACCTTGAAGTCAGAGCGATTTATTTAAGATTGTAATTTTAAATGCCTGGAATGCCAGAATTAAGGAGGTTTTTTCACAGACTAATATTTCTTTTAATCAAGTGTTTAGAGAGAGTAGTTCTTTGTAAAGCCCAGAGTTATTTTCACAAAAGAGGAGAGCTGCCTGGTGGTGACCTCTCTTAAATGAGCAATTCAGGGTTATCAAATCAGACAGCAAGAGACTGGAGGAACCAAGGATCACACAGGGTACAGCCATTACCCATTAGTATAACTCCACATTAATTTTAAATTGAATTTTTAAAACTTAATTGAGCAGCATTTTCAAGATCTGTTCAGTGTGAGCAGGACATAAATTGAAACAGTATGTACCAGGAACCCTTAGTAAGCAGAGAGCACTGCTGCCTTTCTTTCCTCTCCTTTAAAATCAGTAGTAATGTTCTGACATTAAAAAGAAGAATTTAATTAAGAGATCGTGACAGTGCATCTGAACTCTGACTGGCTAATGGGTTATCAGTGTAAGGAATATTCACTGAAATGAATGCAGGGCTTTTTCTTTACCATTCATTTTTAGATGAGAACTCTCTTCTGTTTGAACTTTTCATCATTTTAATGATGGAGAAATATTCTAATGGATAATCTATGCATGTAGAAGGACTTTGAAAATGTAGTTGTGCAGTTGTTTCCCAAGAAACAAATTCTAATACAGAGAAATTAGAGCAACTACTCCAAGCCTTGTAAGATAATATGGCAGGAAGTCACTGATATAAATAAAGAAAATCTGCGGTGTTGTTCTAGAACTGTAAAGCTTGTCAAATTTTATTTTAATTAATTTCTCTGGAAGTGAATTAATATTTCATTTTAAGTAGAAGCCAAATTCACTTTGTTTCTCAACTTGAAACATGCAGATGAGCTTAAGTAAGCAAGTTCTGATCTTCAGAGTGTAAATTATTTTATATAGTGTAGCTTGGATGTGCTTCTCTGCTGCAGACTAAGCGCTTGGCATTCCAATTTAAAGAGCTGGACTTACTGAAATGGAGTCCTTCATTTTAGAGAACTCCCTAATATGTATTTTCCCTTCATAGCAGAACAAAAATGACTGCATTACATGGTTTGCTTGTCAAGTCTGCTATCATGTAAGGATATACCTTTGGTTTATTATTGGCTGCTTGATATTTTTGACAATCATATGGCAAGTTTGTGTTTAGTGGGAGTTTGACTTCTGCTGAGTGGCTATGATGTGGCAAGGCCATAAGGGCACAGGACAAGCCTGAGAGGAAGAAAGTACCATGAGTTTTGGTTATTTCAGGGTACTGGATACAAGGTTTATATTAAACAAATATCAAATTAAAAACAAATAAAATTTCTGACAGTCCCAATCTTGGGTTGGTACTGGGGAATGGGGGCAGGGCTGGAGTGGAGAGGAGGGTAGGGAGTGCAAGTCTTGAAAATCCTTCTTTCAAATGTAGTATTTTCTATCAATGAAGCCCAGAGAGGAAGGTGCATCTTCCACAAAATAATTTTACTGTTGTTTAACCATCACCGAAATAAAGCCTTTAGCATCATCCCTCATTTGCTTGATATTGAAATTTAATAATTTCATTGATTCCTGAAGTTCAATAGGCATTTCATGTGTAGGAGTGTTTGTAGACATCAGAAAACTTCCTTAATTTTTCTAAATTGGAGTCAGATACCCAGAGCTGAGGATGGAGCCTGTGCCTGTCACAGGGTGACTTGGTGGCACCACTGTTGGTCCAGGTGTCCTAGAGCCCGACATCCATTGTTTTTGCCCTGGGAACACCCTCTCAAAGGCCATGCCTGTGATAACCAGGCTTGTGGCTGTTATGAGATGATGACAGTTTTAGGGGAGGAGCAATAAGAATATCTTTTGGAAGTATCTCATGTGCCTTTTTGTTCTGGAAATCTGTTTTTGCTCTTGGTATCTTGTGGCTCTTTTTGGCCCAGCCCTGCAGACAGAGCTCACACTTGAGGAAATGGCAGAGAGGATGGCTGGGCGTGGGAAACTGGATGGTGTCTTCCTGCAGTGAGAAAATCCCACCAATAAACTTGCAACTGGCAAAGATAATGGCATAGTCTTTGTGCTGGAATGTGAGTGACTGGAATGTACCTGCTTGGTATAAATACAATTAATCTGTTTAAACGTGTTAATAGTTAGACTGAATGCTTGTTTCAATGGTAATGGACCACTGGTTAATCTACCACAAAACAGTTTAAAGGGACTAAACCTTGCTAGGATGACAAAGGGTAGATGTAAAGTGTTAGGAAGTAGTCCTGCCTGTGACATGAGGCTGCCTGATACACACATGCAGCATTAAATCACCTCCTTTTTCTGCCCTTTGTGTTTTGCCACAGGATTTCGGGTTATTAAATTCTGTGGCTCAGCAGTAGTGCTTTTGGTGTTAGAAAGCTTGGAGTTTAAAATCTCAATGAAGTTTCTCATTCAAGGGGTTGGTTAGAGTTAAAAATGTTCACAGAGGTCATGCTTTGCTATGTGCTGAGCAGAATGAGTGGTTACAAGCAAATGCTGCCATCTTTCCAGGGACTGAGCGATGCTGAGTGCTCAGAAACTGTATCCTGGTCAGGAAATAACATACAATTGGTCCATGGGAGAGAGCAGTGACATTGTTTGTTCTCTTTGTGCATGTTTCTGGGTGTTTTTTAATGCTGACTTTTGGTGGAGGGTCTGCTTTTCAATTGAAATCAAAATTGAGCATTTAATGTGAATGGTAATAAGGAAAAATGATCCCACAAGAGCTCAAACTGTTTCTATCTTACTGACCTGTCACCTGGCCCTGCAGCTCCAGACAGATTAAATTTTTCAGTGATTTGTGGTAGCTATGCTTTTTTAAGAACTCTCTAAGCTTCTTCCTTTAAATTAGATCTGTGTTTTTCCTCTTTTAGTGCCTTCCTGCCCTCCACTTTTTTATTTCAGCTAGCTTTAGATGGATAGGTGGTGCTTAGTATAACAAAGCTAAAATTTTAGAAGGTATTGAACTTGGACAGATAAAAGGTAGCATTAAAAAGGAAACATTGGTTGGTTGGTTTAAAAAGAGCTGTTGCAGACCTTTGAAATCCCTCAATGCCAGGTTTGTTTAAATATATCTTACAATACACCCAGAGTATGTGTTGTAAATCTTCTTAAAGTTGAATGAATTTTCTTAGGAGTACAACTGCTGCTGCTGGGCTGTCCTAGGATGATTCCAGCTATAAGAAAGTTGCAGTTGAGCTGGTCCTGTTTTTGTGCCAGTGCAAAATCGTCACGGTACTTTTCACTGCTAACTTGATTTTGAAATGATACTGAGTACTGTTTGTTTCTTGATGGGACCTCAGTTCTGAGCTCTTCTACCATGGAAATGCATGGTAGCATGGTCTGAGTGCATTTGGGTTGAGGTTTTGTTTTTTGTGTCTTCTTTGTATGATGATAATGATAAAAGTCTTTTATATCTTTTGAGTTAACTCTGACTTGGTTACTCTTATTTTCAGAGAAGAAATGGGGAAGATATTCCAGTTGCTCAGACTAAAAATATCAATCACAGAAGATTTGCAGCTACCTTTAAGTTACAAGAGGTGACAAAAACCGACCAGGATTTATACCGCTGTGTAACGCAGTCAGAGAGAGGTTCTGGAGTCTCAAACTTTGCTCAACTTATTGTTCGAGGTAAAGTTTTATTTATTTTCATTTTATCCAGTTAAATGCTTTTAATACCAGTGCTTTCTGCTTACACTTTTTATTTAGTCTACATATGCTTTGATCTGAAACAATCACACAAAGATAGCCCTGTGAAACTCACATAAGTTGAAAGACTGGTTTGCAAAGCTTCTTAAAATTGCTTTCCATGGAATGCACCTGTGTGAAACCCTGATCCCACAGTGTGTGGAATGTGTGTGAGTCCTATTTGTTGAACTTAAGGTGCAAATCAGCTTCCACCTATACATAGTTGCCATTCCCTTTTTAAATCTGTTGCCTTGAGCATGCTGGTAGTAGAGCAAATAATACATTGGTCTGTTACCTGGGAGACAGGTAGATTAAAAGAGTTGTAAACTTTCACCTACCCAAGGACTACTGGGAGCATTGTAGACTTGTTTTGTGATGATTTCCAATACAGAAGTAAATGGAAAGAAAAGAAAACTTGCTTTTCCCCCTTGAAATACTTTTTTGGTTGAAATGAATTCAAAAGCCAGCTGGTGTGCAACCATAACTCATTTGTGGTGTCATCAAGTTGGAGATTTTTCTTTTTTCCATCTTTTGCTCTGGAAACATGTAATCTTGACTGGCAAAGGGTGTGGTTGAACATAGAAGTTCAGTTTTCACTTCAAAAATCGTGTGTTCTATGGCCTGGAATAAGCTATTGAACTGCCTCTTACCTAACTATGTCACCTCCAAAACTTCATTTTTCATTCTTGGTTGTGATGAAGTTTACAGCTTTTGAACTGGGAAAAAAGAAGAGGTGTACAAAATCTGTTTGTGGGGCTGCTGCCTGGTGGAGGGGCTGTTTTGGCCAGGTGGGTTCAGAGGTCCAACACACGGTGGGCTCTTGCTTGGTTCATTGGTGAAGCAGTGGGATATTTGCTCAGTTTGGCACCTTGAAGTCAGACACTGCATCTGGAATGGGGACAGGGCAAGCAAGTTTGTCCTCAGTTTGTAGAAATTAAAGCTGTGTGGGAAATGCCTTGACCTATTTTTTATCTGGTATTTGCTGGCAGAGGTATTTTCCCTGGGAGGCTGGTTGATTGAGGTCAACCAGGTTTTATGGCTGCTATAAAACATCAATAAAAATGGGCCTTGCTGACTATACAGAGATTTAGACAACATGTTAAGAGCTTCTTTTTATTCTGTTAGATGCACCTTTTGTCTAGGAATCTGAAAGATGGTCTTCATCCTAATAAATTGAAATAAGTCCTGTTGAGGCATGAAAACAGACTATTGTTGTTAGAAAGTCTGGGCAAATCAATGTATTTATCCAATAAATTAAGTTTTCTATTTTTTTTTCTAGTATAAAAACACAGTAAAATGGTATTAAGAATACTATTTGTCTCAAATAAATAAAGAATCAACAAGAATATAAAATTTCATAGTACCATCTTTTAAAATGCCTCATATTGTCCTGCTGAAAAACTTAGGTAATTTCATAGATAACACCATATTTATGGCTCAAATAATAAATTTGATATTTAGCTATATATATTTATATAGCAGCTATAGAGGTTTTTTTATTTTAACGTTGACTTTACTTTTTGTGTGCTTTTTATTGAAAGTCCAAGAATCTTTTTTCTTTTTTAAATCTACATATACACACACATATATACCTATATAAATAAAAAATATTAAAAAATGCCCTAAAAGATAAACCTTCCAAAACCATTTTCATCTATTTGACATCATGGTAGAGAACAAAGATATATGTTTTATAGTTGGATTTATTGTTTGCTGATGTATTTGAAAAGCAATATACAGTAATATATTTTCTTGTTTGTCTGGATAACCGCTAAATAAATCTTGTTAGCCAAAAAAGCATACCCATACCCTTAGGGATCAGCTACTCTGGTGTTAAAACTCTGCTGAAAATTAACCATAATGACAGGTCCTATATCTCAGTGGCACTTTAAAGCTGACATCCTGCTACATGGATACAAAAGATGATAATTTTAGAGGAAATTTTTGGGCCACTGATATGAATTGCCTTTAATAAGAGCTGGCATAGTATTGCCCGTTGTCAAAGATGACCCAGGGGGAAGAGTTTATTAGTCCGTTTCCTTCTAAACTGGAAGTGACAGGGCATGCTTGGGGCCCTTTTGTTGCTGTTTGTAACAAATGAAAATTTCACTGCAGAATTCTTATACTGAAGAGTATTGATCTGTGTGTTCTCACAGCCAGAGGAGGGGAAAAAAACGACGAAACGCAATTTACTTTGTCATGGCTTTAGTATTGCTTCCAGATAATTCTGAGTAACGATAGGGTCTTTGGTTTGTAGAAGCCAAATTTTATTGACAACACTGTTTATTAGAGAGTGAGGGATGAGGAACAGGAGTTGTTGCACAGTAACTCAAAACCTTGGTGTTTGCATTCCTGGCCAAGATATGGATATATCTTGGGATATATCTCATGTCTATACACACGTGTGATACCATAATGTAGGTGTAGAGACATCTGATATTTTCCTGATGAGCAAGCTATAAGTTAGTCTTGATTAGTAATGAAAGTTTCTAGTTCTATAATGTACATTATGTTGAAACATCTTTATTTCATTTTGAGCTTTAGCAGAAGAATTACTTTTAGTGGAGTTCTAAACTCTATTACAAATGTACTTACCTGGGAGGGATGGTATACGTTTCAAGACCTTGAAAGAGATAACTCAATTACTCTGATTAGTTTTTTGAAGAAAAATTGAACTAGGATAGGATTTGTAATTAAATTATGAGGTTTTACCAAAAGTAGTTCCAGTCAATGATTTAATGGCTCACCTTTGTATAGAGCTGGTCTTCAGCTCCCAGCTCAGTGGCTGCACTGTATTGATTTTTTTTACATGGTTTCTATGGCACTGCTATTATTCTTGGATGCGTGTAGAAGGAGTTTTCCCTTTCCCCTTCCTTTTACAGGAAGTTTGGTGTTGTCATTACTGTTAGTTGACTTACCCTCCTGAATATGTCCATCAGATTAATTGTCTGTTTATATTTTCCCTGGTAAATTGTCAATTTCTGGGAAGGGAATTTCTTGAAGTCTTCAGGATTGTCTGCACTGGAACTTGAAGGAGATGCTGGGAGGAAGAAACAGTATTTGTGATATGCAGGAGTGAACAAGAAGCCACTGATGGTTTCTTTTTCACTTCTTTCTTACTTGCTTTTGAGAGCAAGTGTATCTCAAAGTCTCTGCTGCTTAGTGTGCAATTGTAGACTCCTACAATTGTGCCCAAAAGAAGTGTCCAAAGAGATCACCTGTGCCTTGGCTCATGTGTATATTTGATATTTACAACTGTGTAGCCTTCCCGAGTTGCAGTATCAAATGCTCTGATCTTCAATTGGTAGAGAGCTTTGCCCCATAATCAGTTCTTGTACTGCTTCATTGTTCTGTGCTCTTAAGAATGTACTGGAATCTTTCTCTGAAGTTGTCAGTATTTGCCAGAAAAGTTACCTTGTGCATCAAGAAAAGAGGTAGTGTCCAACACAGCAGCTGAGATCAGCTTCTTAGTTGACATGATGTCTTAAAAGTGGGTGTGAGATGGGGATGAAGCTGATGTTACATTCTTATGTGGTTAGTTAGCAAAGTAGCTGCACATTGTCAGAAAAATAATTGTACAAAACTAGATATCACGCTATTACGTGCTGCAAAATCAGCAGGAGATATGGTGCACTTTATTTTATGTAGTGGATCTTGCACATATGATTTTGAAGAAAATGTTTGTTAGAATTAAAGATAAGGTAGAAAAATAAAGGCTAAAAACCTTGAAATGTATGAATCAAATGTATAATTTGTTAATAATAGTAACAATGTGGAGAGTTCTGGTTCTACTGATAAGTTTGTAAGTTTTATTTGAACCATAAATTACAGCAATTTTTTATGGTTTTACTACATGATTTTTTTTTGCTTTTAATATTTCTTCATCCAACCAAAACATCTCTTCTGTGCTGGGTTCAAAGCAAGGGGAGGTCTCTGCCTTGAATTCTAGTTTCAATATGGAATTGTCTTCATGCACCTGGTAAATCCAAGTTAGTCACAGCAGACAAAGGCAGTTTTCCTCTACCATCTTCTGAATGTTCTTCCAAAAATCCTAAGTTCTGATGAGCTGACCTGTTTCTAGGCATCTGACCTGTTTGTATGAGTCTGTGGATATCATTATTTCTTGTGTTTGATTTGACATTGCAAGAAGTCTCTCTTCTAAGTAATCAGGTTCAAGTTTTGGTGGGATGTGTGATTTTGTTTGACTCTTTGTAAGCCTTATTGGGCTGGTTTGCTATCAAAAGCAGTTCCTGTTACGCAAGCCTGGCAGTGATTTTTCTACCTTTCTTGTCTGAATCTCTTTAGGGATTACATATAGGAAAGCTAGTAATTTGGCTGGTTCCTGGTGATACTAGAACACTGTGAAGATGGAGCTTGCCCCTGGCAAGCAATTCTCATGGGAGCATTATTTTTTTTCTCTTACAAGAAAGCTTTGATATATTTCCATTTGAGAAAGCTGTGGACTGAAATGCACTTTCCAAATTTCACTGGTGCTTGTTTTGTCTGGAAAAATAAGTGAAATCTTGAAGCCTGCTTCAGATGTGTGTATTCAATTTTGTGACTTGGTTTATTTGTTCAGTATAATAACAGACTTAAAATATGTCAAGGAGAGCATTAGGTGGCAGGTAAAAAGTTAATACATCAAGTAGCCTGAATTTATATTTCCTGCTTGCAAATGGACTGAAGTATTTTAATACTAATTTTACAAAGTGTCCCATATTTCTGCCCTCCGTTATTAAGTTCTCTGATATATAGGAAATTTGTAAAAAAAAAATTCACTTCTGGTGATATTACCCACCATCATAAATATTAGACAGTTCAGGTTATTAGAGATGCTTTGTAATTTGTTCAGAAGTTCAGTCTCCAGGAGACAATGACTTTGGACTGTATCTTTGCCAAGTCTTGAGGAGGGCCATTGGTGTGTGTTTTTCTGAACTTACTGAATTTCAGACCAGAGAGGAAATTGAGGAGAGAGATTTTGCAGTCCAAGTTATTGAAATCTGTGGGCTTTTCACCACTACCTTGGCTAAATTTCCTTTTGAATCATCAGCAGACTTCAATAGAGGTATGCAAATACTTTATTTTTGTCAGAAGCCCCCTGTGGCTGTTCTTGGTTCATAAGATGCATTCCTGGAGTATTGATATTAATACTGGTACTCTTCTGGACACTCAGCTCATCTTCAAAATTACTTTCTACTCTTAAGTTTCCTCATTAGTTGTAGCCTAGTTCTCTCATGGCTGTATCCCTGCAAGAAGAGCAGATGATAATGTCATAATTACTTTGCAGTAGTTAGAGAAAGAAGGAAATTATTTTGTGAAGTTTCTCTAAACCTTGCTAATAAAATGCAAATTATATTTTGAGTGTATATTTAGGTATAAGCATTCGTCAGAGAGTCAAGGATCCAATTAACTTGATCTTTTTGTGGCATTCTCTGGTTGTAATTTCTCTACTGTATTAAGATCTTATCCTCTTTAAGTAGGTTTAACATGTGAATCTGCCTATTTTTCAATCCTCTGTTTCTTACAGCAGGTAAAGAGAGGCTTTCACCCTCAAGTCAAATCCTGCCTCCTTTACATAAAAAGAATGAAATGCCTCAGAAAGTCTTTATGCTCATAATGAATAAATTGAACGAGATAGGAGTCTCAGTTTCGTCACTCATCTACATATCAGAAAGAATAGCAGCTTCACTTTCTACTCAGGCAACTCTTCTGTGGAAGTAACTCTGCTCACCTCCTTTGCTCAGGAGACATTTGTCTCTGGTTTATATAATTAATAGGTACGTTGCTCATTTTCTTCAGGAAGTGTAGGAAAGCTGCTTTTGCTGGAGAAGCAGGAGAAAATAGTTTTACAGGATTTTTCTAAGAAGCCAGAGAGACCGATTCACATGAGCTAACAGAAAGGCCAGGTATTTGGCATAGGCTCCATTCCATCTTTCTGTGTTGAGCAATCTTGGCTGCACAGGTTTACATTTGAAATGAAAATCACAGGATGGCTGAGATCGAAAGGCACCTCTGGAGGTCATCTGCATCAAACTCGCCCTGCTCAAGCAGAATCACCTAGGGCCTGTTGCCCAGGATCATGTCCAGATGGCTTCTGAAAATCTCCAAGGATGGATATTTTGCAGCCTCCTTGGGTAACCTGTGTCAGTTCTCAGGCACCCCCACAGCAAGAAAAAATGTTTCCTGCTGTTCAGAGGGACCTTCCTGTATTCCACTTGGTGCCCATTGCCTCCTGTTCTGTCACTGGCCACCAGTGAAAAGTGCCTGGCTCTGTCCTCTTTGCACCCTCCCTTCAGGTGTTTATACACATTGGCAATATCTCCCTGAGCTGTCTCATCTCTAGCCTGCTCTTGAAATTTTTCTAATGTGAGCTGGTGCTTTATTGTAGTTCTGATGTGTTCTTCAGGAAGACCCAAAACATTTAATGTGAAGCACATATTTGGCTTTTACTTCATAAGACATGAATTTTGTACTGCTTGATATAGCTAAATTAACATTTTCATTAGGCAAAAACTAGCAAATTCTGTGTTGATACACATCTTCTTAATGTGTTCTCCAGACTTAAAGGTGACTGGTCTGGATCGGAGCAAAAACCCAAATCCTGTAGCTCTGTGTCCTGCCCCAATAGCCAGCGACTGGGGCAGAGTAGCAGAGAAAAGTAGATGTAGAAGCATCCTTTGCTGATTTAGGATTTTTCTATCCCAGGGGTCTGTGGTTCAGACATTGTCCAAGTGAAGGGCAATACCCTCTCAGCCTGGACATGGGTGTTTTGCCTTAGTTTCTCACTCAAAAGCTTGCAGAACAGATTAATGATTACCTAATTCACTTGGTGCAAGGGCCATTTTCTATTTATAGTTTTCCTTGTCTGGTGTATGTTTTTCCCTGACATCCATGATGGATGTTGATGCTTTGTGGCACTTTTATTCACAAGTCCAAGCAGCATGAGTTCCTTTTGTGTTTTCTGCAAGGCTCCATACTGCCTGCACGAGAGCACATGGGATAGCTTCTGTTAGAGTCCTCTATTTTCTGCTCTCTACCCAGTGACAAGAAACATGATGGGAATACTCTTTTCACAGGCTCTGGGTGGAAATCAGAAAAAAAGAAAAAAGAGGAGGAGGAAGGCTAGGGATGCTGACAATTAGCTGGATCGATGTTTGCATGGCTATTTCTGCTCTTTTCTGAGGGCTGCTTTTCTATATGTCAATATAGTTGCATTTCTAGGCACCTGATCACATCTAGAACCACGTACAGATTTTCTTCTGTCATTCCTAATTAGTAGGTGTGACACTGTTTTGTGTGTCATTAGGTGTAACACTACTTTGTCTCCAGGAATGAACTTGTAGCAGGCCTGACTAGTTTTCTGATGGCTGTCTTAGACCATGTTACATAAACCTTCAAGCTGGAATATGCTTTCAAAGCAAATCTCCAGAAAAGGGCCCTTCCCTGCTTGCCAGGCAGTGGACTGCTACTTGTTCTTGTCAGCTCTGGTGGAGACCTTGCCATGGCTTGGCAGCAAAATAAATACAGCTGCAGGGTCAATGAAAATCAGTAGGAGCCTATAGTGGGTGGTGACCTGGGATGATCTTGACCAAGTAGCTCACAGTTGCAGAGCAGTTAGCTCTGTGCTGTCAGGCTTTGTGCTGCATTTAGGTAATATTCCTCATGGGTTTTCTTCCTCCGTGGTAGACCAGGTATTATCAGCCCCCTTACAGGCAGCATAAACTGGGTATCACCTGCTCTGCCTAATCCAGCAAAGCTGAGACAGATCATGCAGCTTCACTCAACCTGATCCAAAATGGTGTTGCTGGTGATACCACAGATGTGGCATCAGTGATTGCATGAGTGAGATCTCACTGTTTAGGTGCTCTCCTATACCTCTGCCCTTTTCTCATGTGCCTCCTTATTGTGAACTTCCTTAAGTTAATCCAAACACCAAACAAAGCATTTGGGAAATTAAAATGTAATCACTTTAAACAGTGGGATTCTTGTTGGCCTTTAGGCTTGATGGGAGTCAGTGCAAAGGAAAAAAAGAGGCAAGGGAAAAGCTTTTGGCAGGTGTGACTTCAGTGAGGAAATAAGGGGTTTCTTTGTTTCTTATATCTGTGTTTTATCCAAGCACAGTAACATGAAGATCATTTGCAGTAAAGTGATTTTTCTCATTGTAATTAGAGATGTCTCCAGACTGCCCCACCACATCACTGCTGTATTTCACTTGGATAATTTCCCTTCCAGTATCTGGTCTGTCTCTACATTTATTTAAATCAAATATTTCATTTGAATACTGCAGCTCAGGATGGTCTTTCTCAGTTTAAATGCCACTGACATTACCATGGAGGTTAAAATATTTACTTAAGTATAGACAAAGTTCTGTTACTTGCCGTCATTTTCCAGTTTTGGGGAGGGGAAAACCCCTCTAGGTTTGACATCTCTGTATTGTGCAGAGTTGTTAAAAAGGGTGTCGATGAGTAGATGCATGGTAATGATGAAAAGGAGTGCATTTGGAATTCAACATAGATGGCAGAAAATGTAGGATGTCAGAGAAGCCATATATTAAAGGGAATTTGAATTGGAAACTGAATCCCAACCTGCCACTGGGGGCATTTTGATCATTTTGATTTATTAAACTTTTATAACAGCATTCAGACAAGGCTGAATTAAAATGCTTACTCTTGGGTGGTTTATGGTACACAAGTCATCATGCTAGTGAAGTCTCACCATGATCAATGTAGAGTTAATTTAAGTTGCTTCTTTAATGCTGGTGCACCTGTGTGCTTTAGTAGGTATTTAAAAATCTAACAGTGTTCTAATGCTGAATCACTTAACAAAAATACAAAATGAAGCCTCACTGACATTTATTTTCAGCTGCATTTGAGTGAGTCTTGCTATTAAATTGTAGTTGAACTGCAGGAAAACAAACTGCATATATATTCCTATACCAATTTTATATATTGATAAATGTACACACATTATAAAATGGCTAGCAATGAAAATATAGCCATTTCCTTGAAAACAGGTCAAACTGCTAAAGACATAGGGGCTTGCATTGTACCATTCTGACCATCTCTCATCCTCAGCAGCTGTACGTAGTCTCAGTGAGCACCGTCCCTGCAATAAAAAGAAATCAATTACTATTAGAGTGGCACTGCAGGTTAAAGGCATTACAGGTTCACACTCAGTTTTGCAGCAAGGAGATGATACTTCTCTGCAAATGGGGAATGATGCAAAAGATGGATGAGACAGAGTTCAAGGAGCAGTACTGTGAGGGTCTGGCACTATCATTCCAAGCTGTCTCAGAGACATGATGGATGATTCAGTGGCAAGAAGCAATAATACCCGATGATGAGAGATTCGTCTCCAGATCTTAAACCCACTGCATGCTGTCTACCTGTTGGTGTTCTAGTGGCATAATGATTCCTGATGTGTTCTGAAGAGCTAAACTATTGTACTTAAGCAGCTAATTTGGAATGTTGAATTTAGTAACCCAGATTTTTTGCCAGCTTCTAGGAAAGCAGGCAGCATATCAAACACTCCTGCACATGGTGAATTTAATTACCTCTTATTTATGTGTGGTACCTGTTGACAGAATCTTGTAAGCTGTGCTAATACGATAGGTAATTTGTTACCTCCAGAAATCACTTTCTATGTGCCCTCTGATCATTATCATGAAACATGATAAATGATCTAGCCCATGAAGTGTAAATGAAAATGAAATGGATAATTTGATTCTATGTCTAAATTGTTGCTGGAGAAGTTGTTGCAATTATTATGGAATTTATCTCATAAAAATATGCTTTGCAATTTGCCAGTGACCTTTAATCATCTTGGTTGGGGAGTTATTTGAAGATAATTTTAAAGAGATTACAAAAAGTTTGCTCACAGTAGTTTGGATAGAAATTTTTTTTCTTTCCTAAAGAGTTTTAAATATTTGTCTGTTTAATAATTCAAATTGCAGGATTTTTCTGTAGTGTTAACTGCTGAAATGTTTGCAGAATTATATAGAAAGTAGTGAGAAACATATCTGTCTCTCCTGAAGAAGAGGGAAGCTTAGCTACATGCAGAAAGATAGATTTCTTCCTGCTGAGATGCAGTGTTGAATTTGGATGTGTTGGTTTACTAGAGAGCTTGTCATTGAGATTGATATGGAGCTGCTAACAGGCATGTCTTGAAGAACATTTAAGGAGTGTTACAAGGAAAATGAATGTGTTTCTCTCCCCTGTTCCCCAGCTATGTTCACAGTGCTAATGGCAGAGTCTTGTCCTACTTCCTTCATGAGGAAGGATGACACTGTTGCATTAGGATGATATTTGAATTTTCATCTCTTCCCAAATTTTTTAGTGCTTTTTGTTTTATTTCTTTTTAAGCTTCTTTGTTTCCAGGACCTCATTGATAACATTTCATATAGTTATTCTGTGTCCATTTTCTTAGCCTTTTGGCATGCCTTCTACTGCCAAACACTTTGAGTGTACCATCCCAGTTGATGTCTGTATGTGGTAAAAAGTAAAATTTTTCACTTTCCTGAATTCTTTACTATTAAATAAAAGAGAAAATTTCTCTTGATGGGTTTGGGGACTAAACAGAGACAAAACTCAGTGAACAGTGTTAGGAAAAGTGAGAGCACCTTTTTAGGAATTAAAAATTGCTTAGAATTGACTTATATTAGAAAACTTACAGACTAATAAGAATGGTCAGTAGGGATGATAGGGAAAAGCCTCTCAACAGTCAATTTAATGTTACATTTTCCTTCAGGAAAGGAGGATGTAAGTACAAAAAAAATCACAGAATGATAGAATTTTCAAGGTTGAAAGAGACCTTTGAGACCATCAAGTCCAACCATCAACTCTCAAATCAGCACTACCACTGTAACCCCCAAACCATCACCCAGTGCCAGATCCAGACACCTTTTAAACACCTCCAGGGATTGTGATTCCACCTCCTTCCCAGGCCACCTATTCTAATGCCTTAAGGCCATTTCCCCTGGTCCTCTAACTACAGGCACAGCAGGAAAGATCACTCCCCACCTCACAGCAAACTCCTTTCAGGGAGTTGTAGAGAGTGATGAGGTCTCCTGCAAGCTTCCTCTTCTCCAGACTAAACAAACCCAGCTCCCTCAGCTGATCCTCATAAGACTTGTTTTCTTGACCTTTCATGAGCCCGGTTGCCCCTCTCTGAACACACTGCCTAATCCATGGGGTCTGAAAGGTGTAGACATTGCATAGTGTTAGTTCAACGCTTATAAAGCAGAGATAATTTTCAATGAATTCTAATTTTATTAATAATGATTGTGCTAAATTTGCTTGAATTGGTTAATTTGAATAAATAAATGCCAGGAAAAATACTTTGCTCAATTTAGAGATTTTGTCTGGAATGAATAAATTAATTATAAATGAATAAATGAATTATAAGGTAAATTCATTTGAACTTTATTTGAATGTGCCAAGCATCTTATAGTTTGTGGAATCTAGATGAATCTTTTATTCAATTTTTTTCAATATTTATATTAACTTTTTGCTCCTTGTGCTTATCTGGTGGTAGATCCTGTAAGCCATATGGAACTTTACCTGTTTGTGGACACAAGGTAGAATACTACAAAGCATCAAGGCCATATATGTTTTTAGTAAAGCTATCTTACTTTAGTGAACTGGCTTACTCATTTCCTGAGAAAATCAAGAATAGTATATTGTATTGTTTACCTGACCTATTTCACCATCCAATCAGGATTAAGTCTAAAAATATTTTTTTTCTGTTTCACATTTTTAGATGAATTTGCAGTTCTGAGTTTATGTGAAAATCTCAGCTTTATTCTTATATTGACATCCTCATGGTAACATAAGTTGTGTTTTTTAACAACTGGAGATATAAAGGCTACTGCTTTTGAAGGGAGGTGGGGTAAACTAGATGTTTCTCTTTGGCTTAAAAATTGAGATTGAAGTCTCATGACTTTTAATGCGTGCTTTGAACTTTACTCTGACTTTGAATTGTGTTGACAGCAGTTGGAAATGTCTTGACTAATGATTTATTCTTCAACTTTCTGCTTCTCTTGGACTGGATAACATGCATGTCCTAGAAAAAACAAGATACATTTAGTGTGATCAAGCTTGTGATCTATGGGCTGCATCACCAGCCACTGCAATATTTTCTCCTTCTTTTTATTGGAGATAGAAAGGAGCAGCTGTTTGGCAGTGTATGAAGCACAGCTCATTTTAGCAGCTGGACATTTTCAGTTGCAGGGTGGTTTGTTGTTTTCCTTTGTTTTTTTTAATATGTGATACTGAGGCACAGTTCCTGCTTTGAATGTATGCAGCGTGGTACTTGGCCACCTTAGTGCGCTGAAGAGGAGAAGACATCTGAAAGTTCTCACAAATATAGCTTGCTGCAGTCCTCACTTTTACCAATGACCTCTCTGGATTTTTGGGTGGTTTTTTTTTGTTTGTTTGTTTGTTTGGGGTTTTTGTTTTGTTTGTTTTTTGTTTGGTTGGGTTTTTTTCTATTTAGCACCTCTGGGCTTTCTGCAACGTGATTTACGTTTGCCATCTTTTGTGCTCTATGTGTTGGTTGCTACTTCTATCAGTGGAGCAGAGAAGATGCTGTTGGGTAGAATGTGCCAATAAATGACAATGAGGTAATTGAAAGGTGATAAAACTGTCTGTTTTACTAGAAAGAATAGCTCCTTTTCCAAACGGTTTTGTAAAGGAGATATAATTGGACACTTCAAGAAAAAAAATGGACTGTCTGTATTCTGGCTGGCTGCAGATATGTTTAAGATGTATTTTGAGTATAGGCTTACAGACTTTTCCTGAAATTTGTCTTTGTGTTACATGGGAAGCTGCCTCCACCTTTTAATTTTTTTTTTTTTGTTGCTCAAGTTCTCTATCTTCAGCTATCTCCTAATGCCATTTTAGGGATATGTTTCACCTTCCTCTTGCATTTTTCTTTCAACATGACTGCCTAAAGAAATATTTATCTAGTTTTATTTTTCCTGGGAACACCTCCAATATCTACTTGACCTCCAACTAGGTATGTGGACTGTGCAACACAAAGAATTGTGCCCTAGTGACATTTCTTTCCCCTTCAAATTACTGTCATTATCAGTGACATTTCCCAACTAGAAACACAATGCTCCTCATTTTTTTTTCTATTTTCAATTGTTCCAGGAAGAGCTTTAGCCTCTTCTTTGAATAATATTATAAGAGGTTAAAGAACTGATAGAAAGAACAGAGGCTGGCTTTTCATTCAGGCCAGATCAAGTGATGGTTTCAAGAACTTGACCAAGCAACTTTCTGGAGCTGAAGACAGATAAGAATAGTTTAGTTAATGTTTTGTTTTGTCCAGATCTTGCTTCCCTTTACCAAAACAAACCCTAAAGCAGGAATTTAGTGGTGTGTCAGTTCTTCCAGGTTGGAACAAAGAATTTTTTAGAAATATGTTATGAATGGAGGACAACATTCTTGCTCTGAAATTGAATGTTTTGTACAGGTGCTATTGCTTGCATTATAAAAAATGGAGGGGACAGGCAGGGGAAAGTGTGTGCCAAACAGAATGTGCTTACAGTCACCTTATTAAGGAGACTGTCCCCTAAGACATTTGCATCATTAGGACTTCTGATAATTAAGATGAACTATATTTCAGTAAGAAGACAGCCTTCTGGCCAACTGACTAAGCAGATGCCAAGTGGAAGCAAATGATGCTGAGTTGAGCTCTCAGGCAATTAACAGAAATTAATGGACCAGGTACCTACAGTCTGTTTCCTGTGGGTGTCAGTTCAGTGTCCTTGCCCTTTCTGCACTTCCAGCTCTGATGACTTTCAGGGGGTTTAGCACCTGAGGTTTCCTTATTGAAATTTGCTGGGATTTATCATCTGCTTAGCAGAGCTCACAGGATTCCTCTGGTGGATTAAAAATTTCACAGGATTCTGGAATTTTAATTAATTGAGTGGGAATAATTTTGCAATTCTTCAATGACAAGAATCCTGTTTTGACTCATAGCATAATGTTACAGAGGAAGCCTTCTAGAGGGACTTGCACTGAGTAAAGAGCTGAAACCTGTCACTCACCATTTGGTCTGGTTTCAACCTCATTTCTGAAAAATGCATCTCCATATTGCCATAATTTATTGAAGCTTCCTAATCTGTGAAGGAATGTCTTGCATGCCCTGTTTTTGACTGATTCTGTGCCTCATGACCAGATTCATGCACCAATTATTTATTTGTTGGATCCTTCCTTAAATGTAGGTATGGGCAATGTCTGTTCATGTGCAACAGCATCTGATGTTACAGCAGAGGCAACAAAGGCATGGTCCTACCTCTCTTTTCTCTCTCCTACTTCCTGTGACTTGCTATTTCCTCTTCTTTTACCTCAGAAGCATGCTTGGCCCTCTCTCCAGTGAGCTGGCTGGAGAGCTAAATTAAAAAAAAAAAAACAACAACCTGACACTGCTGAAAGAAGTGGGTGTTTTTGTGTCAGACTAGTTTACAAGTAGTAGAACCACTGGTCTGGAAAAGATGGAAAGACCAGAGAAGAGGTGGTGGTTCACTCCCCACAATGATGTTGTCTTTTTGGGTTGGCTTAGATATAATGTTAAACTGCATCCTCAGCCTGCTTTGCAGGTGGATTACACTGTACGGCAAAAATCTTTGTGCCCACAGGGAATTGTGGCATGGAATTGTTCCTGAGATAAATGGTGTTGTCTTGGGGGCTTTCTTTGGTAGCAGCTTCCTTGTACGAACATGCCTTTAGAGGAGTTGATATAACAGAAAGGGGCTGACAGGAGATACAAGCGTGTTCCCTCAAGCCCACATTATCTTGTCATAGCTGACGAGATAACCAGATAGCAGAATGATAGGCCTTAATGTAATAGGCCTGAATAGAAAAAACAGCAGTAAACCTCATCTTTGGGTTGTTATGGGAAAAAACAGCTGGACTTGGGATGGAAAAGGAAGAAATCAACCAGAAAAAAAGAAAGGTAAACAAAAAGGGAAAGAAAGATAAAATATTTCTCTTGAATTGGACATTTAGTTTAATTTCACAATGCTAATTAGTCCATTTAAAAATAAATACAATAACACTTGGACTGGCTTTTCAACAATATACTAATGAAGTAAGCTATTATGATTTGTATAGGTGTAATTAAATCATGGGAAAGCAAATATATCAGTGTAGTTGTTTTATCAGCAGTATTAAATGAATAATAAGATAGACAGCTATGCACATATCACTGTGCTGCTCTGAAAAATATTTGAAATTTTCACCCAAAGAAAAAAAGCAGAGGCGAAATGCATTCTTGTTATAAGATTTGTTGAATCTAAATTAAAAAATATTCTTCCACTGAAGAAAAAGTGACTGATTGCAATATCAGAAGTAATTCAAGTTTCTCAAAAGGACTTTTAAAAGGAGTGAGGCAACCAGAGGGCAATGTAAGGTGTCATAGTTCATAGAAAAGACAATACAAAGGCAAAAATAGTGTACTGAATAGCAAAAGATTATGAACTTGGGTGAGAAAAGTGCCATGAGGACTCATAGATGGAATAACAGGTGTTTTGTGGCTGTTTAATGATTGATTATTATATGGTGTAAATGGGGCATGAAGAGAAACGCTTCATTAAATAACTTGAGAAAAATTAGGCAACATAGCAAAGGGAAAATGTTTTGGTCTCTTTAGTGCTTTCAAAGGGTACTTTGAGCTTCAGTAATGTTATTGGCCTGCTTCCATTACCCTTTTCTTTTGAAGAGAAAGAAATGATAGACTATTCAGGCCAAGAAAAGTATAAACACCACAGATTTAGAACACTTAGTGTGGGGGAAGTACAGATAAGTATTCTAACTACTTGGGAAACAAAGGCAGACAGCAGGGCAAAACATTTTGCTTTGGCAGGAGAGGCTGTGTAGAAAAGTGGTAGATTTTTTCTTAAGGTATTTTAATGGTTGTAAGCCCTAGTACTACTCATGGATTGGCCTGCAATGAGAAGAATTGAGGGAGTTCAAATAAGCTATTTTACTTGCTGACTTTGTTTACCTTTGCTGATCATTTTCCCCACATATTAAAGTGATGATAGGATATGAAAAAAAAATTCATAAGATGTGTGTGGAATGACTTAATGAAGGTACAACATAATTATGGTCGTCTTACTGCATCTATATTATGTTAACCATTCAGGGATGTAAATCAACCAAAAATTAATCTCTTTTCCATTGGTTAGCTTTTGCTCTACAAAGTAGCTTTTGTTTTAAAACCTAGAGCTCTCCATTCAGGCATCAGAAAAAGAAAGGAAACCTTGATATAATTTATAATTAAATGTGAAGGAAATGTGACCATACAGCCATGTACCATCCACACTCTGAAAGAAGAGGTTAGTTGAATCATTAGTAGCTCTATGCAGAGGGCGCTCATCTATATGGATTACATGGACTGAAGTCTATGGTTTGTTTCCAATATTGTCCAACATTCAATGAGTAGCTTGACAGCTAGCCGCAGTTTCTTGGCTTTTTTTACTTCTAGGGAACATGATAGTGACTTCAGAAAACATTGCTTCTGGGCCAAAATCTTCTTAGTTTAATATATAGGCTTAGGAAGAGATGTAAGAATGAGAGAGCGCTCCATATATCACTGAGCATCTAGCAATCTATAGGTTAAGATTTATTGAGCCAGAGACTATATCAATTAATCATGTGTAATATCTATGAGAAACCTTCAACAAATTTGTCAAATAATTTCTGGGCTTGTATTTTGGCTCAGTTGGGAGCAATGAGTTCCCATAGTTAGCTCCAGCTATTAATGGGAGAATGTACTTCCCTCCAAAGCTGCTGTGTATTTTCACTCCAAGAAATAGCAAGTCATTCCATATTAATCAATTTCATGCCACTTGTCATTTCATAAACATCTAGCATGTATTCCTTCAATCACGATTCTTTTATGTTGAGTGTTGCAAATTTATTAAATGTCTCCACATAGGAAGTTGTCCTAGGTCTTCGATAACTTCTGTTTGACCTTTTCTGTGTCTTCTCTTCTAGCTCATCCGGAAGGAGATAGGAAGACCAGACCTATGTAATTTATTTTAGATGAGAGAATATTATGGGTTTACACAGTCACATAAGATCTTATGCTTTTTTGTGTTCTGTTCCTAATAATCACTGATATCCTATCTTTTTGTCTGAATTGAAGTGACGTGGTCTTGAAATTCCCAACAGAAATATTATTCCTGTCTGATTATACTGATTTAGACTCCATAAGGGATTCATAAGGCTCAATGCACTACTTTGTATTTATCAGCTTTGACTTTATTTGCCATTTTATTTCTTAATTCTGCAGTATCTTAAGGAAAAAAGAAAAGCTGGATGTGACTATAACCAAAATACCTGCAGCTATGTAGCACAGCAGATAAGGCTATTGCTGCTTTAATTGGAGCCATCACTAAAACCCCATGTTTTCTTACTGGCGTTGTAGGCAGACATATGACTTAGTGAATGTTTAGAGAAATGGTTCAGCCTCAAAAGGAGGATTGTAGAGACTCCTCTGGGAATCTCTGAACCTTTAGGGTAAGGTGCTGTCCTTGGAAATGGAAAATCTCTGCACAAATTCTGACTCCAGTCAGACAAGAGGAATGGATGTGGAATGTCCTTATGCGTAGAGATTAAGTGTCTTCTCTATATTCATGAATTATATTCTGAATGCCCCTTTTTTTTTATTTAGTGCCTTACATGCAACTAGGCTGAAAAATCAAAAAACCATTTAGGAAATACTAATTTAAATGGTTTTTCTTGCAGCTATTTTCTGAATTTGGATGAACTTTTTAATCTTAACCCTCTCATCTTTTTTTTTCATGCATACAAACACACCCTTTCCTCCCCATAAAGAAATGCAACCTCAGCCTCTCTAGCCCATTTCCTTCCAAAGGAGAAAGATTTTTTTATTTTTTTTTGTGCATATGGAGTTATTCTTTTTTCAATTTATTAGTCACTGCGCTTGGAAGGTATAAAATATGCGTGCATGAGATTGGTTTGTGGCACCTCTATATTGTTGACTGTAAGCAAAGTTAACTATAATAGGTTATAAGTTAACTAAAATAGGTTTCCTGTACTTGTGTGGCCCTGAAAAAGGGATTATTTGAACACTGGAGAAAAGCCAGAATCGACTTCATGCTCAGGGTTGCCCAGCCCCTGAATTTTCACTGGCTGAATGTAGGTACTAAGGAGAAGTTGGGAAATAGGCTGTGCCAATGGAAAGAACTTAAAGATACAAATCTTGCTGACCGCTGACTTCTCGGTACAGTGACAAAGAACTTAGAGTAAAACTCTAGTTAATTTTGGAAAGAAAAACACTATGTTAAATGAAAAGGAGAAGGTTTAGGGGATTTTTTTACTGTTGAAATGCTGTGTTGTGGCTTCTTATGCTTGGAAAAATGTTATGTGCATCTATTCTGAACATTTCTCTAAGTCCAGCTTGCCTTTCCCATTACAGGTGGGGGAGGAAGGTGATGAGTCAGTGAAGATTTTCTTGAGAGCAGGCAAGATTATGTGTATTGAGAGGTAGAAGCCAAAACAGAGCTCAGTGGGGCAGCTTCACCATTCCTCTGAGATGACAAAACTGCTTTTTTATGCCCCAAACTCACTGAGAGATAGTTTCCTGGTGCTTGCAGTCATTTAAAAGAAAACAAACCAGCCAAGTTCTTAAAAGAACTCTCCCACATTTAAAGTTTCAGGAAGAACTTCAGAATTCAGCAGGAAGAATCATGACTTTCCTTGTCTTCATCAAAAGCAGTATTTAAAATTTCTGAAAAAGTGTTCTCAGCTTTGGGTACTGGGACCAAGAGAGCTTGCTGGTAAAATTGCACAAAAAATTTTTTCCCCCATGATGGCATGCCTTTGTTACCAACATTTATGTAAAATGTAAGGGCTACTTTAAGGTATTATTACCATATGGTGACAACTGATTTATTTTTGTCTCCAAATCTTTTGTAATGTGCTTTTAGGTGCTTGGTTCAACATGCAGAACCAACAAAACCCTAGCCTTCGACAAAAAGCCTGTTATGCACAGGCATATGTGTAAATGTAATAAACAATATGGGTTCCTTGTGCAATCTTTGAAGTTAGCAATTTCCACAATGGTGCTTATTATTATAAACTATATTATTACCAGTGGATCTTGTATTTGGAGTGAAAAGCTGTACTGTACAATTTCTACCCTTATAATTTCTTCTCTTATTATTTCTGTAGAGTTGTTGATTTTGTTTGCCTTTTTTTTTTGTGAATACACAAGGCTAGTTCCAGAACTTTCAGTTTGCCAGCCCAGCTTAAGTAGATGTTGGTTAGTATCATATTCAAGAATTAAAATATGCAGTAGCAGAATAAGAAGCTGTGTATTCTTGCTAAGTTTGCCGATTAAAGAAATGGTAAGATAGTTCAGAACGGTTAAAATAAGAGATCAAAGAGAGGAATTTTTCTCAAACAGAATGTTTGTGTCAATTGAAGTAAGATACAAAATTTAGACTCTTTTGCTCTACTCAGGGAGTTTCTATTCCAGATTCATATTGATACTTTGAACCTTTTTTGCAACAAAACAAAGAATACAGGCTTTTATCAACTTATATAAAATCATAATATCTCATAAAGATCTTAGCATGCAGAACTGGTGAAGTTTTCTGTTATTATTTGTTTTTCTAGAAATTTCTTTCAGACTTTTCATCACACTCAGAATCCATTTGGCAATGGGGTGAACCTCATTTCCCAGGTATTTCTTAACATCTGTCCAGGTGCTGTGGCAAGGATGATGGTTACTTTTGGACACATGTATCCCCCTGCCCCTTTCTGAGGCTGATTTTCATGGTAAAAGCAGATGTAGTAGCCAGTACTTTCTTAAAAGGTAGTCTCAATCCTTGCCTTCCCTTTTCCCCTCTCTCAAGAAGCTGAACTTGTGTTTCTCTGCTGACACTGGCTTTTGTCTGAAAGCAACTGGAAGTTGCTGCAGGAACCTAGGAAAGAAGAGGAACTTCCATGTACAGCCCTGCAAGATCAGTTTTAAACCTAAACCTCTATGAATGTAGTGCAGAGGAGTGACACTGCATACAACACTGATGGTGGGAAGTGGAGGAGTAGGGTTGCCCTCTGAGGTGCATGTTTGATGATGAGTATTTCACATCTGTGAGGTAAAACTGTGATGTAAAAACCGTTTTGGTTTCTGTTGCTTCATTGCATAGATTGAGGGAAGTGTCTCAGTGCCTCCTAAAATTAGTCCCTTCTCTGTCATTCCAGTGGGCTGCCTTCTGGCATTTTTGGCAAGAAATATTTGGATATGCTGTAATAAGAAATGTGAAGACATTGCTGGTGGGAACATCTATATGTGTCTTAGAAAAGATTATGAATAGAAAGAGAGGGATTTGAGCAAGAAAACAGCCCCTCAAAAATAAGTTTGCTCAAAAGTGGTGATGAATTCTGTCATTTCTCCCTGCAGATTTGCATAGGCTGAGCACACACAAAATCTCTCTACATAATCATTAATGCGTAACTCTTACATTACCTTCCTTTGATGGTAGTATTCAAGTGCTGACAGAAAGCTTTTACCATATGTGAAATGGGATACCTGAGAAAGAACTTTGCAGAATGCCTTGCAAGTTTGAAGGGGATGGTTTTCTATTCATCTCTGCCCCCTGTACATTTTAAGGTGTTGCCTTAATAATAAGTGTGACCTCTCCCCCTCCCTCTCTCTCTCCCTCTCCCCACCTCTGTGCATCAATTATTTAACGCATGGTTTGAGTTAATGGTTACAGTAAAATCAGTCTCATCTCTTACATGCTTAAGTTTCTGTAACTGCTATTAAATACAACTGTAAGTGCTTGGAAGCCAAAGCCATGCCAGCTCATCTGCAGGTACTTTAGACTTCAGTATCCTTCTGGTACAAGGTTATGTACATTGCACCTATGGAGCATGATCCAGTTTTGAATCCTGTCTCACGATGCTACTGTCCCAACAGCACATGACATGTTTTTCTCTGCCTTTAAAAGGCATGCAGGAGAGCTGGTGATAAAAATTTGTGGTGGTACTGGCTTCCAAAATAGGGCATACAGGAGAATTCCTGGACAGGCAGGAGAGCTGTCTGGGTGAATTTTTTTAGCTTTCAGGTTTAATAGATAGGTAGAGCTAGTCAGGTGTACATCTGTGTTATTTTCCCCCCCCCCTCTTTTTATTTTGATCTATTTATTGATTTATTTTTGCTTCACTGAATTCTATTGAAATGCTCTGGTTTTGTTGCAGGTGTTTGCATTTTTTGAGTTTGATTATAAATATGTCACTGTAACTTTTGTCTGTCGGAAAGTTTCTATATTTGGGTTGTTTAGGCAGTAAACTGAGTGTGTGAGCATGACTACAGCATCCACAGATATAAGAATAATGCAAAAATCTTCACAATCTCAACAGGACCAGTTCAGACTTCAAATTAAATAAAAATTAAAATAATCCAAGTACTCAGAAAAGAAATCTATTCCCATCACATGTTGCATCACCATGTGAAAGAAAATTTTGGAGTCTCTAAAGCAATATTTTGTTTTTCTTCAGGCATTCTTTCTGTAATCTCTAGTTTTATTCCTTCTCACCATTGACACATGTGGTTGTGCATGCAATCACAGTATTATCAAATTCCAAAGCCTTGTAGAGTTGAGAGTAATTCTTTCTTGGGAAGCACCAATTTTGAAGAAGGTATTAAACTTTGTTCTCAACCTGCTGGTTCCTGACAATGAAGCAGATAAAATATCTCTTTCCAACAGTAATCTCAACATTGACATCTTGAGGGCATTACTGATACATGTGGATAATGAAGTCATTGTAATCAAGTCTTTGCTGGAGACATTTCTACAGCTGAGTCATTTATGCTGACTGATTTTCTTTTTCCTGTTTAAAATTTGAATGTCTTCTCATTACAGGCACCTCTTTTTCTTACATTTATTCATTTTTCCTCTAGGAGTGTGCTGCATCTGTGTCTTTACACAATGCAGTCTTTTTGACAAAATGTGTCATAATCTTCTAATTGATTCCCATAGTAACATAGCCTACTATCATTCAAAAACTAGGCATGTGTCCTGATCATAAATTGTTTAGAGAGATGACATATTCCAATTTTTAGACAGACTCTTTTTTTTAACATATGAGCTGGGCATGTTCTTAACCTTGTTTATACTTTCTGCTGACAATGCTAAAGCTGCACACTGTTCCTTTATTTTAAAGGAAGATAATAAAATGAGCGTGGTGGTGTTTCAAATCAAGGTGAATAAAGTGCCACAGTGATGCATAGGATATAACATCACTATGCAGAAGTTAGCAGTTTTTGCTGCTGAAATAATTCCTATTTCAGCACTTTAGGTGGTCACTAACTGCCACGTCACCTAAATTAAAAACATTTTAGCTGCATGAGCTTGCAGACTTTGTCGTATCTACGACACGAACTTTATATATTGGGTGCTCAAAGCCAAAACAGTAGCTAGAAGTGAGCTTGTGACATACTATTCCTGTTTGCAGACCCCAAATTAGAGATATTATGTTGAAATATGTTAGTACCCTACCTAAGCCAGTATTGTGAGCTCACTGTTCAGTTTGCCATTTCTGTTTGTTGCTGTTTTTTTTCTCCAGTGACTGATTCTCTAGGTAGTTTCCTGAATTTCAATGTTATAGATATTTATTTTTAATGTTTATTTAAAATTGATCCTTTCAGTTTTTCCATTTCAAGTACTAAAAGACAATGAAAATGGTCTTGCAAACTCTCTGAAGAGAGTTGGATAAATCACTTGATACCACCTGGTCACTAAGCCATTACTTAGAATGAGTTCTTTTGTTCCAGACAACTAACTCTCTTAATTAAAATGTAACATTTTGTAGGTGTTGTGTCTCAACTTCTGGACTAGCAGCTAGTGCCAAATACTCTGCAGTTGTGATAAATTCTATTTTAAAGTCACAGAAATAATTTTCTGAAGTCACAGAACTAAAGTCTGCATAAGTGAAATTAAAAAGAAAAAAAGAGTTTGAGGAAAACCTTTACAGCAGAATCGTAAATCATGAGCTGTTTAAATTTCTTCATGCAGCTACCATCACTTATGGTCACAGGACAGCAGCTGAGATAAGTTCGAATTAGTTTTTGATTGTGTTGGAGTTTGGTTTGGTTTTGGGGGTTTTTTTGTTTTGATTTTTTTTTTTAACTCAAGACAGGCCTGTAGCTACATGGAACACTTCACTGTTAAAACCTTCTGATTTCTACATGAAGAAGTCATTCTATGGTGTAATATATAAAGGTTAGTTATTTTTATGAAAAAGGTCTGCTTTCTCATCAGTACAGTGCCTTCTCCAAGCTAGCTGTAGAAGGCAAAGATGGGAGCAATAGAAACTTTCCTATCAGAAAATAAAATTGAAAATGTACGATTGTTAACAATGTAGAAAATGGATTAAAATGAGTAAAACTGATAAACAGAGACATTTTTGTCCACTGGAAGGAAAAAAAGAAAAGAAACAAATTTATTAAGAAAATGGTAAATGTGTTTATGAACAAACTGAAAAGCTGACTGATGGTTTGGGGAATTATTAATTAAATGGCCAAGGCTTGTGAGAGCTCCAAAGGACTTGCAGCTGGGTGGGTTTTTATTGTGTTAATTTCTTAGCAGCATTTGGTCTTGCGGTAGTGGAGGTGATTGTAAAATTTTTCTGAGGTGAATTATTTTGAGGGCTGCAGATGGTTTAAGAAAGCATGCCTTCCTGCAGCCTCTGCAATGTGCCCTGCCCAGCAGTCGAGCTCATCCTCCTTTATTCTGACGTTTTTCAGATGCATTGTGTCTCTTGGGCAGGAGTAATCTATGGAGCTGATGTATAGTATGTCTGGCTGAGAATAAGCTTGCACTTGTTCTTCTCCTTTGTCACAAGAATAAGGTGGGCTGCTGAGACGAGAAAAGCAAGTACCACTATGTGGTGTGCAGGCAAGAATCTCATAACTAAGTCCCTCATGGCAGCATTTCTCACCTAAGGCTGGCTGTATGTGTGCACCTATGAATTGGGTAGTCAACATTGTGCTGATATAATTTTGTTTATTGGACTTTCCATCTGAAAGTCTGATTAGTGGTTAGGACTTTGAGCAATGTAGACCTAGAGGTGTGTTTTCAGTAATGCTGAAAAAGAAAATATGCCACATTCTTGGTTTTTTGGCTTTGGGTTTTTTTTCAGTCTTTTTGCATTTACTGATTTTTAGAAGCCAAGGAGAGTGCTCATCTCCCATTACTGAACTGTCCTCAATGTGTTGCACAAATTATCTGAGGCATGTTTTGTCTTAGATGGGTTATTCAGCAAAAACACTAAGGACTAAAGGACTCATTAGAGATGGAGCATATAGGGAGATAGCTGTGAGTGCAGTCTGTCATGCACAGAAAGAGAAAACTTAAGATCTTGTTGGGAATTTAAAAATAAACTGCAGTGACTGCAGTTCATTTTTTTTCTGTGAGTAAGGTTCATGATACCTCTGCTGCTCATCAGGTCTGTGCTTTCAGCTTGGCATCCTTCAGTCCTCTGCATTTAACCTGCTTTTTAACTGAGCAGAAGAATTTCCTGTCAGGCAAGTAGTGTTTTGTGTAATGCTTTCCCTTAGTTGGCAAAGTCCCCCGTTTATGTTAATACACCTTGTATCGGTGCTGAGGGGTGGCAGGTCTTGTCAGACTGCTATCAGTGTAGATGACAGCCAGGTGTCCTTGCAGATAGGCCAAGTACAAAATAAACTTATTTGTCTTAAATTCTGATTTTTATTTTTTTTCCTGTCAGAGCAGTACTGCCTTACAATTTTGGAGAGTTGAATGAAATATTTCTAGTCTGTATTAAAGATATGCCACATGCAGAATGATTTTTGCAAAAATAAAATAAAAACCAAAAAACCAAGTCTTTGGGCTCAAAGCCTCCTGGTTTGTTTTTATTTTCAATCCTTTCATAATTCATTTTGTCACCACCTTCATGACTGCATAATTTCTTTCAGTTATGCTTTTTCAGAGCCGTAGGTATGAGAAACATCTTCTATTTTCTCTCCAGCTTAAAATAAGGACAATGCAGATTTTCCTACTGTTATTGTTTT
Organism: Agelaius tricolor; assembly: GCF_023055355.1. Classification (NCBI taxonomy): domain Eukaryota; kingdom Metazoa; phylum Chordata; class Aves; order Passeriformes; family Icteridae; genus Agelaius; species Agelaius tricolor. The sequence continues at coordinate 62,055,363 of NW_027269261.1, forward strand.
TCAGTTACTGTTCTCATTGTTCCATTTGTGGCTTAATACTCTTTTTGAATTTAAGTTTTCAGTCACTACTTCTTGGTAATTCTTTTTTTTCTGCTGGATTAACCAGCTTTTTAAGATCAAGAATGTTGTTTCCCTGCTAGTGCTTGACTGCCATAACTTTTTTCTTCTAAATGTCATTCATGTTCTCCAAATTTAAAAAAAATATTTCTACTTTTTCTGGTTTTTGATACTTTTTAAAACACATGAATCTCTAGAGCAGTATGTAATCTTCCAGAACACAAAGAGTACTGAAGCAGTGTAGCTCTTGCAAGGAATTGGCAGCCTGCTTCCTCATGTCCTTCTGCCCCCATGCCATGGGTCTTGTGATGCAGCTTTGCCACGATATCTCCATGTGAATCTGGAGCCCAGTGCAGAGGCACACTTCTCCACAGGTCCAGCTTCTGGCAAGCAGGGATTTACCCCTGACCCCTCTGTGCCTTGGGTGTCTCAGATTGCCTGGGTGTCTCACACCTGGGGCCCCTGGTCCCACAGGGCTTCCTATGGCAAAAATTGTGCACTAATGAGGCATAGCCAGTGCGGGTCAGGCCCTGTACCTCAGCTGAATTCAACTAGAAAACCAGAGAGCTTGTAAAAACTATGCAGACATGCTTAAACAGCTTTGCAAGAAATTTCCCTGGAAGAGAAAGTGAGTTAGGTGGGAGCAGAGTCAATCTTGAGTAATTTGTGGAGACATTTTTTGCTATACTCCCTAGAACATCCAGTATTAGCTGTATTTACATGACTTCATATTTTTGTTTCCTTGAATTATGACAAATATTAAAGGAACTTTGCATTTTGGTTAACCTACTTTCTTGATAGCTTATGGTGTAATTAAAAAAATCAGTTTTAGTTTCTGGGGAGTGAGGCTGATGTTGGTCTTCCTATAATGAATGAATGCATTGTTATACTTGTAAAAATTAAACTTTTTGTGTTTACCCTTGTTGTGTGTGTTGGGTTAAGCAGTTAATGCTCATCAGCATACCACAGAATCACAGAATTTCTAGGTTGGAAGAGACCTTCAAGATCATCGAGTCCAACCCATGTTCTAACACTTCAGCTAGATCATGGCACCAAGTCCCAGATCCAGTGTTTTTTTAAACACATCAAGTGATGGTGACTCCACCACCTCCCTGGGTAGATGATTCCAGTATTTGACCACTCTTTCTGTGAAAAACTTCCTCCTTAATTCTAGCCTGTATCTCCCTTGGCGCAGCTTGAGACTGTGTCCTCTTGTTCTGTCTGTTGTTGCCCAGAGAAAGAGACCAACCCCCAGCTCACCACAGTCACCCTTCAGGAAGTTGAAGAGAGTGATAAGGTTACCTCTGAGTCTCCTTTTCTCCAGGCTGAACAACCCCAGCTCCCTTAGTCGTTCTTCATGTGGCTTGTGTTCCAAACCACTCACCAGCCTCGTGTATGGCTTGGTGTGAGACATCACAGGGCAAGCTGAACAGGCTGTCAACAGGGGGAAGGAACAGTGTGTGCATGAGTGGAGGGGACTTGCAAGCTATCACTGCCCAGCATCAATGTGTGCAGGTCCTGTACAAGGCACGAGTGGGATGAGAGTGGACAAAGGCACGCACCTGCTCTGAGTATTTAGGCTGTGGGCTGACCAGCCCTCTCCTCCCCCCTCTCCAAACCCTTCTGCTGTCTAGCAAGAGTCTCTTGCGGGTGGTACACGTTATGCTCAGCAAAACATGACTCTTGTAAATACAATTTGAAAATAAGATTTTATCAGGCATGCATCCAGTATCAGCTTTTCCTCCAAAATGGAACAATATATAGGATTCTGGTTTATTTTTATTTTTTGCTTTGAACTGATCATTAACAGTATACAATTGTCAGCAAGATACAAATGAAACTACCTTCCTTTGTTTTTAACTTGGGAAGTGTTTAATCTTGGAAGGCAATGTAGTATAGTGTGCATATGTGGCTTGAGAATATTGGAAATTTTAGTTACTATACAAATAGCCCTAATGACCTTTTCTGATTGCTTTTTCTGCCTGTGAATGCGTAATTATTTGCATACAATGTTTCATATTAAAAATATGACACAACAACTTAACTGCAGGAAGACTGGTAGAGGAGGTTGAAGTTGCATGCTTATTCTAGTCATTGTTGCCTAAATATCACACTACATTTAATATACAATGTCATGTACATACTGATGTGAGCATAATGTACTGCTAGTAGCTCAGCAGAATGAGAACTTAGTACTGATGAAATGTCAGTCTTAATTTTTTTATTACCTTAGCTGTGGGCATTTTATGTCAAAACCAGAGCTGACCAAATAGTGCAACATGCTATGCATGAAAACACTTTCATTTATTTAATATCTTGCAGATGTACAAGTGGTCTTTTAATATAGTCTTTCTGTGATGTTAGTGGCCGTGAAAACTAGGATTTAATCAGATTTAACACCTTTATACACTGGCTAAAAATATAGTCAGAAAATGAGTGGATAATTAAACTGGTTACATTGGATAAGGAATCTTAAATTTTGTGCTTAGCAAAGGAAGAAATGAAACTCACCATTGCAGGGTCTTTGATCAAACTTTTTAGCGTATCTTAAATACCTATTAAAACTATGATTCTACTGATAAGTTAAACCATGTATGGATTGAAATATTTTTCCATAAGTTATGGTTTAGAACCTTATGGCTTTTTACAGAGAGTTCATGGCTGAGGAAAGGGGAACTGAGCTCAAGGAAAATTGATTGCTGGGAATATCTGTGTGCCTTAGCCATATCTCCTCATAGTAATTGAGGAAGGTCTGCTCTTTTTGGCAGAAATAAAGGGCACAGCTCTCCGGTTGGGTTGGAATGGTCAAGGCAAGGGGAGTGTGGAGGGACATCACCATGCTGCCTCACCTGGCTTTGGGTCTGAGCTGGAAGCCACAAAATGCATCTGAGATTGGGCCACCTGCATTGGAGCACACTGACAGGGCCAGGCAGGAGGAAAGCTGCTGTGGTGGGTACCTGGTGAGGCTCAACTTCCTGCAATTCTGCCTCTAATCCAGGCTCTGAACATCTAAACCATCACCTGGCTGGGCAGAAGCTGAGTTTTTATGTTGTTTTAAGCCAGAAAAAACTTCTGAGAGGGTGATTTTCTTTAGGGTACTTTTTCATGCATCTCCTTTTATTTTCCATGCCTCATGTAAGAGGTTTTTCATTTTTGGCAGGCTGTCTTCTCAGGGCACTCTGAAACTGGATTATTTACTACAGGTGGACCCAGATTGCTAGGGTAAAAAAAGTCAGCAACATATACTTCCTTGAAGGATTTAAATTATGTTTTAAAACTCACTGAAAGAAAAGTATTGTTGATATGTGTGGTATTTTATATGAGAATGGCAACCAAAACATTAATAATGGCTTTGTTCTATCTTTTTTAGCTATCAATGGCAATTTTTAAACTGTAAAAGTTTCAGGCTGCTTTATATACAAAAGGAAATTGTGATTTCAAATTATAATTGGAGATGTGGTTATAGAATAATGAATGGGAATAATTAATAGAAAGCTAATTGGGTAACATCAGAAAAGTTTATCCTGGTATATTGGGATTGCATGCTTCAGTTGATACTTAGTGTACTTTTGGGATTTCTGCTCGCACCTCACCTCTGGTTCTGATAGTATATTATATTATGAAGAATATTAATAATGCTGCAGAACAATTACTTGTTCATTTGCTAACTGATTAAAATTCATGCATAATTTATTGGAACTGGGAGAGACTTTATAAATAAGTCTCCTTGGCCTCAAGAGCTTAAAAACAAAATGCGTATGCTAATATAAGAATGTGCTTTACTTCTTAACATAAAAACTTAATAGGCAATGCCCTCATTAATGTGAGGTTTTATTTGTGATAATCCAGCTCTTAATCAAAGTGTATACTTCTAAACATAGCCATATGTTTTAGAAGTTTATAACTTGGAGTTGGTAGTGCATCGTGCTCATCAATGATGATGTTTTCTGCTGTAATATACACTGACCTTAGAATATATTAGTTGGACATTTAATATGTTAGCTCCACAGCAAATAAACTGCCCTCATTATGGCCAGTTGCATTTCTGAGCTTTGATGCAGGTAGGAATCTAAATTAATTCATAAGCATATACATTTCCAAAGAAGGGTAAAAGGTTAATAATTAATTGAGGTACTTTTTATAGTTTTATATATCCTAAAGCAGAAATGGAAACACCTTGGAGCACTCACCTTTCACTCAGGGAGGAAAAAATCAGGTCCCATTACAGCCACTATGGCATGGCTACAGACTCCCTGGTCTCCAAACTGAGTGGTTTGAGAAGCAGCTAATTTAGAAAAAGGTCCTCAAGATATGTGCTACAATCTGGGAAACTTGGTTGTTTATAGAGCTGATAAATATAGTGCGGAAAGGAAGCAGGCAGAACCAGGGGCTGAACTTCATCATGCAGGGAGGATAGGATGTCAAAGGAGGTCCACCACTCCCCGTTCTGTCACTGACACTGGTGGCATCATCCCTGGGAGGCAGAATACGTGCAATGCATTTTTGTCTTAACTTCTGTTGTGTAGAATGTAAGGGTCCCCTGCTAGGGAAATCTTATGGTCTGGGGTTAAAAGTTATTTTTAATGTACTGGCCATGAGATCTCCTCTACCTGTTCAGAGTTGCTGATTTGTTAGTTCTGCATCACTGCTATGTGAAACCCCTGTGTGCACTGAATTTAGCATTGTTGCCTAATTAACTGAAACAAATTAGCTGAAATATGAACCATCTGGAATGAAAATGAACCTTCCGTGTTTATCAGTGAATTCATTTTATTAGAAAAATACTTGTTGCTTGTGATTGTTTCTTAAAATAAATCATGCTGAGGCAATCGTTCTATGTTAACATTTCTCAGGGTAGGGGGGACCACCTCTTTCTGTTTGGTCTGTCATTACCTTTTTCACTTTGCAGCTGCATTGAAATATGTAGGCAGGCAGAAGCTGATGAGAAGAGGGGATGACAAAAAGGCAACACACATCCTATTGTTCAAGTTTCAAAATCAGTAGTAACTTACTAAAGAATAGAATATTATATGTTGTTGCCATATGTCTTTATTATGTTATTCTCCTGGCAGCTTTGCTCAGTTCTGAGTATTCTGAATGCCTGTAATAAGCATCTGTATCCTTTTCCCTAACTGCATCCAGTGGGTTTCAGATTAACTGCAGTGATATTAATTTTTAAGAATATTCTGTGCAGGGGTAGTGTATCATTTCTTGCAGCTCTTTCTATAAGGAAAGTGTAAATGTGGCTTCAGTCAATAAAAGAAAGTTTCAAGTTATTGGTATAGTAAATTATATAAATGAGCATAGTTTTTCTCAGGAAAAAAAAAATCCCAAGCAGCAGCAACATATAAATCAGACATGATTTTGTGGTCTCTAGCTGAGATTTTTAGAAGGAAAATACAGCATTGAGCAGATACCAGTAATATGCCACTCATTTCCATCAGCTGAAATTCTCCTCAGCACTTCTTCACTCATGTCAGTTTGGATTTCTTTCTGTGCTTTGGAATGTTTGCTGACCAAACTCTGACAACTCCCTGTGTAGAGACCCCTCCTCTTAGTGGTTTTTCCAGCCTTTGTTTTATTGCTGCCTTATTTTTTGTCTCCCCTGCAGAGCCACCTCGGCCAATAGCACCCCCGCAGCTGCTGGGCGTTGGGCCCACGTACTTGCTCATCCAACTGAATGCCAACTCCATCATTGGGGATGGCCCCATTATCCTGAAAGAAGTGGAGTACAGGATGACATCTGGGACTTGGACCGAGACCCACGCTGTCAATGCACCAACATACAAGCTGTGGCACCTGGACCCTGACACTGAGTATGAGATTCGGGTCCTGCTCACCCGCCCGGGGGAAGGTGGCACGGGGCAGCCAGGACCACCACTCATCACCAGGACCAAGTGTGCTGGTGAGTGTTGCTATGGAAAAATTAACAATAAACCCAAAGCTGTTTACTTTATGGTTTAATTGATTGGCAGGCCTGTTGGCTCCAATTAACTTGTATCAGGACTTAAGGATTCCCTTCGCACCCACAGGATCCCCAAGTTTCTGGATCATTTGCTGAGTCCTCTACTTTGCCTGGTCATTGTTCTAGGTTGCTAACACTTGGAGGGTAGATTAGGAAGAGAAAAGTTAGAAATTTAAGAAAACATTTTGCTTCTCATCACATAAGGAAAGGGACCTCTTGATTTCTGGAAAGTCCTGACCTCCTTGTTTCTTTACCTTCGTATTTTCAATTACATTTTAAGTAAACTTGCACATAAGGCAAATTGCATGGGAAAAAGGTTATGTATTAGAAATAGATTTGTGGAGGGAAAAAAAAGAAACTAGTGTACTTCTGCATCATTTGTCTTTTCCCAAGCAGTTATGTACAGCCTGACAGAATCTCCAAGAACTAAAACACAAATACTAAAATCTCTAGCTGTGACCGCTCCCCAGGGAAGTGGTCACAGCAGCAAGCTTGCCAGAGTCCAAGAAGTGTTTGTACAATGCTCTCAGGCTCATGGTGACTCTTGGGGCTCTCCTGTGCAGGACTGGGAGTAGGACCAGGTTATTATGAGACCCTTCCAACTCAGGCTATTCTATGATTCTGTAAATTGTAGAATACAATTGAAAATACAAATAGAGCGTTTTCTCCATTTTTGACTTCTGTTACCAAAATCATGTGCAGCTGAGCCCTGCAGTTTGCTTCCTGTTTCTCAGAGTTCCCCTACGTGGCCAGCACCAAGATTAAACATTGTCAACTTGCGTTATATGCTGTTCCTTCTAAAGCTACTTAAAGTTATTTTAATCTCAGCTTTCACAAGAAAAAAGATAATACCTATGTCTCATAGTTTCAGGGGAGAAAAATTATAGATCTGAATATCAGACTGTAAGGAAAATAAACATAAATTAAATTGTGGGGTTTTCCCTTCTAGTCTCAGGACTTCTAGAGCCTGACAATATTTTAAAGTTGGCACAGTATTTGATTTAGCAAAGATTGTTGATAACCATCTATTCACAATTGCATTAAAGTAATCAGAAGGACAAGCTGTAGTCTCACGTTTTCATGTGTTATCTATATATATGCATATGTGAATCAGAAATATAAGTAGTTTTTTTTCACAAGTTGAAGACAGATCTCTGATGGATGAACACTCACTTTGTTTACTTAAGGAAGAGTGTCAGGGTCTGGACCAGAAGCCAGGAATTTTAGCAGACTGGGTCAGTGGGTATGAATTCCAGAAAATTTGAGAATCTTTTTTAAAGTTGCTCACAGTACTGTTAGAAGATGATACATGAAGCTGGAGTAAGACCTAGCTGAAGGCACCTTTTGGAGTTTGTGATTGTATTTATAATTTAGTCTGTCTTTTCAGTGAAGTAGAAAGTTCTACGTGTCTCTCTCAGTTAAGGTGTCGGTCTTTGAGATCTAAGTAAGGTTAAAGTATTGGTTTATTGCACAGAATTGGCTTAGACATTCGTCTGAAAAAGTAGGAATTGGAAAACTGCTTCTGTTTTAAAGAGGCTGAGCCGAGACTAGCAAATTGAAATGTTCAGGTTGTTTTCATAGCACTTGAAGAAATGTAATTTAATTTACCCAGGTTGTGACAGAGTAAAGATTTTTTGTGGGAAAGGAAGAAATTATGTGACACATTTTTAGAAACCTCATAGGGGAAATCATGTTATTGTGGGTGTGTTTTTATTTTTAATTTTTTTTAACATAACACTCACATGTAAGGCTCCAAAATCTAATCTGGCTTGAGAAAAAAATTCAACTCAATTTAATTCACTATGAAATTAAGCAGATCAAAAAAATACTTGAGAAGAAAATTCTGAACTTTCTGTGACAGTGTGCCTAATTTTAATAATAAAATTTTAAGCTGTTTACCTTGCAGTGAGACTGATTCTTCCTATTTCATTCAAGTGAAGGCAAATAATTGTTACTACTAGCTAGTTTCAGCTAGAAGAAGGTGTGTCAACAAGGGTTTGTGAAGACTGAAATATTGTGCACATCATCAGGGATGAGTCAGGGACAGAACCAGATTGAATGCCTTGCTGCCTCCTCACCTGTCTGGAAAATGAGATAGACGTTCCTTTTCTGCAGTCTTCTCCCAAGGCTTCTGATAGATAACTCCAGGTCCTTGTCAATGTGATTTTTTTTTTTTTTTTGTTGAAAATACTAATATTTTGCTTTTTAAAGGCAAATTATAAACATCAAAATTAGTCTCTTCCAAAGCAAGGATTTATAAGAAAAGGCAAAGGTAATAATGGAATATCTCACCCTGCAGTATCTGCTGCTGCCGGTATTGTACCAGTGACTGGCAGGTGATTTACTGTGCTGTATTAGATGACATCTCTGCAGCAATATCTTCTTTCTGGAGTTTCTTCAATTATTCCTAATTCTCATTTCTGACAAGCTCACTTATTTTTCAGACAGATACTCTCTTTTCTGTCAATGCTCTTTGTCATTTTTTTCTTTCCATGAGTTTTACACACACTAGTTCAAATTCTGAAATAAGTTATAATTGATTATCTGCTCAGTATCAGATGAAATGGTGGAAAATAAATGAATTTTTAACATGAAGTTTGACTGCTCTCTATACAGATCAAAAAGTGTGCATTAGTGAATGTTGATCTGATGAGATTGTAAGGATTGAAGTTTACATTCCAAGCAGCAACAGCAAACTCGCTGAAAAAATAATGAGAATAAGCTATTATTCTGCACTCTGTTTAATGCTTAAGCAAATATCAACATTGTTTTCAAATGAAGTTTAAGATACCCTTTCCCCATAATTCATTCAGTATTTATAATTTCATGCTTTTTCTTAATAACATATTATTGATCAGTTGTCCTCTGCTTTGCTGGAGATGCATTATACTCCTTAGTGATTTGAGTGATGATCATACTTACCTCGTTGTCATACGTGCACTTTTATTATTAGGTATTTAGATCATTTTCTGTCTTCCTCATAGCTAAACTAGTGTCTGGTGACTCATTTACTACATGTTTCCACTAATGCTAAACAAAATTGTTCTTTAATGAAGGGATAATTCTTCCACAAGTTAAGTCCTCTGACAGCCTGTTTGTCTAGCTGGCATTTCCCAGGTAATCTTTCCTGTGCTGAAGCGAAAGCATTTTGTTAGATGTGTTGTTTTATCAGTCTGTGATTAAAGATAGTGCTGAGCAATCAAATATGTGAAACCACTGAGTGTTTTTAAATGGCTGAAGCCTGAAACATCTGAAGCAAAACACTATTTTCTTACATTACCCTCTGTAAGAGCCAGGTGTGTGCTTTGTTATTTCCTCTTTTAAGCACCACCCATAATGGTATGACCAAGGCATTGTGTTCCAGCTGCTGATGCTGAAAGGTACTGCCTCCCCCTCAGTCCTCACAGGGCACCTGAGCTTTATTTCATTCTGACTTCACCTCTTGCCTGGGGTCATTGCTCAGATTATTCACTTCTCCAGGATTCTAACACCAAAACAAAAGGCAGAGAGTAACACTTAACCAGAAGTAATCCTTAAGGCTGTTTTCTGGGGCTCTGGGGTGTGTTGTCCTTCTGAGTATCCTCTGAGTTGTTATTGCCTTTCTTCCCTTGAGGGGATGGGGGGAGAGGGGCAGGGTGTAGGAAATGTGTGATAATCTAAAATTGTCCACTTAGCCTGCTTTTTCAACTCTAAATTAAAGTTGTTCTCTTAATGTTGGCTGCTGCTTCTGAGTAACAGCTCAAAGCTTAGTTTTATGATTAACTGATATTTTGGCAGCAAAGGAGGTCAATAGTTCAGCCTGTCCAGAGCTTAATATATGTACACAGTGGAATTGCTTGCTCCTACTTTACTGAAGTTCAGCACAAGGTGCTATTTTTCAGAAAAACATGAAGAATTGTAAAACAGTTGGAGAAAATAGTGCTGTGTGTTTTCATTTTTTGGTCTTGATAATGAAATGAGTAAGGACAGGGGAGAGGCTTTATAACTCTAGCAGAGCCGAGAAAGGAAAAATATTTATCAATGATATTATTATTATTACTATTGTCATTACTGTTATTTCATTGTTGAAAATCTTTATCCATCATAGAGACCTGCTCTATTGGTAATAGCCAGCCTCAAGGCACCGGAGCAGGCGATGCTGGTTCGGTGATGCAATTCTGGCACGTGAACACCTGCAGTTGGAGGCTTGGGAGCTGGGCTGCTTTCTGCTGCCTTTTCAAGTGCAGAATGTTTGTGTACGGTTTCTACCTGTATTAATTTCAGAAATAATATATGCAGAGTGCTAAATTCTCCTCTAGAGAGATACTGCTAAGTTAGATACTGCTAAGTTCTCCTCTAACAAGCAAAAAAAGCAAAGCATGGAAAAATATTGAAAGACAAAAGGAAGCTCAAGGGCTTTTGATCATTGTCTTGGGATTTATAACAGAGGGACCCCAGAGAGGTTGCCATTGAGAAAGTGACCCTGCACGACCATCTGGAGAACTAAAATATTGTTGTGGTTACATAAAAATTGTAAATTATTTTTAAAAGGAGTGGAGTGAGAGGGACATTGCAGTATAGAATCTGGATGTGCTTATGTGGGATGTGCACAGTACTACTTCACTCTGTGTTTTTTGCCTTTTACTCTTGCAGAGCCAAGGCAGAGAGCTTAAGGTGGGGACCTGGTTTTGCAGGTTTTGCAGTGTGCTGGACAAGAGAATTTAGGATATTGGAATATGAGGCAATGTGTTTATAAAATTGGGTAGAGTCAACATCATGGGAGGCTCCTGCAATATACAGCACTGAAGAGATAAGCTGTGCTCTTCATTAGCGTCCCTTGCAGTAGTGCAACTGCCATTGGTTAAAACTTTAAAACTAATAAAAATACAGATAAGTGCATAATTTTCAACTTTTTTTTAAAATGGTAACAGAGAAATTTTTGCCTTTACAGAAAAATGGCTCTCTTTGTATTTCAAGTAGAATTTTTATTTTATTTCCCTCAAAGTAGGTATTATTATGGGCTTAGACTGTAGCTTCAAGGACAATGTGAATACATTTTGAGTAAAGATGAACAACTTGAAACTAAATTAATATGATATTTTAAAAATTATTTTACATTTGTCGTTTCAGAAGAGCCCTGATTACACCAATATTTATAAGTTGCTGTTGTTTTTACAAATGTGTTTGGCACTCATGACTGTTTCTGGGCTTTTGGCCAGGTAGCAATTGGAACCATTTAAGATCTTGCTATCAGATTCCAAATGTACCAGTCTTGCTCCATATAGGTTTATCAACTGGGTTGTATGTGGGGAGGTGAAGCAGGGAGATATTAAAACAATGGACAAAGTCTGGACTGAGGAACTTCATCATATTCCTGTTAAGACTGAATACTAGAATTGTAATTGAGAAGGCATGCTGTAGAAGAGCCATCTGATTTGGGACATCATCTGGCACCAGCAACCATGCTCTGCTTATTGAGCTGCTTGCCACTGCTGAGATACCCATCCCACATAGAGAATCCTAATGATGCTTATATCCATAAGAAAGGACTGTAGTGCATCTGACTTACCTAGCAGGAGACCAGGCAGACTGCCCAGCCAAGTTCTTGTCAGATTGTGTAAATTAAGCATGGTATCATCTTTTTCAAAGGAGTGCAATGCTGATGACTCAGTTGAATTGGCAGTAAACTGCAAGTTCAGATCCTGGCCTCCCCTAAATTAGTTTTCAATTTTTTTGTTTGCTGTATTCAGCCTTGCTTAGTATCATTTATATGGTACCTGCAGCTGTGAGTTCCCTCTGCACTAACTGGAAATTTTCTTCCCTGCACCATTGTGAGTGCCATGTTACACAAGGCATGGGCTCCCTGAATTCTCTCCTGCTTCATTTTTGGGAAGAGTTTTGTTCATGGCTAGTTTTTTATAGTATAGTGTAATATTCAGCAGTAAATCACTCTGATGCTCTTCACTTAGAGTGAAGAGTATACTACTTAGTATAGCAGACCTGGGTAGGTGGACTTCTCTAGCATGGCCACCCACATTTCAAAGCCTCTGTTGTGTGCAGTGGCCTCTTCTGCCTTCTTTTTGAAGTCTCTAGCAGTGGGCAGAGAGGGACGAGTAACCTACAGCAAGACATGGTTGTGGTCATTGGCTCTTGACATGCTGGTCGGTCAAGGGTTTGGTGCAAAGCCTTTGGCTAAAGTTACTGCCTTTCTTTTTGGTGAAGGACATGAGGTCAGGATACCCCTTCACTGTGTGGTATAGGCAGGGGGAGGAAAAGCAGCAGATACCAACAGACAGAGCTCCCCTGTCTCAAGCAATTTCTCCATCTCTTGCCTCACCTTGGTTTGTTTGGTGGCTTTTCCCAGAGCAGAGCCTGCCACGGCACTGAGACAGCCATGATTTATCCAAAGTGCATGTAACTAGTCAATAGATCACACTTCCGAGAGGAGCACTGTCTGTGGCAAGAAAATATATTGCAGTACATTAATCCACAGTGCCCATTCCAGCTGTAAAAGAATGGATGTGGGCAATAATTCATATTGCAGCACTTGAAAGTGCTGTGGGTGCACCCAGGCTAGATAACTCATAGCCTGATTAGAGCTTCTGCAAAGTTGGGGAACTGATGTTAACAGATTTTTGGTCTGTGTCTGCTTCTTAAAAACATGACTGCAGGTTGAGATAGTCTTTCCCTTTTAGAAGACTGCAGCTCTTTTTTTGAACTGTGACTTCTGCTTTTAATTTCAGATGAAATATTAATTTATTTTTTTAGCATGATTGGTTAGTGTGTTTGATGCTTCAGTTTGGTTTCATAATTAAGGTCTCTCAACTGTTCAGGAATAAAATATTAATTTTATAATGTTTGAGAGTTGGTAAGTACATAAATAGAACAAACTTTTATGAGACTGGATTTTATTGTATTTTCATTTATCAGTCTATTAAAAATTAATCAGGGGAAATTTTAATAAGTTTTTTTTAAGTTGTTCTGATCATTGCAGCACTAAAGTGTTTTGGAAGCATACTAATTTTTCAGTTATTTTGGCACTTCTGGCAGAGTAGTGTGGATTAGATTTGGAGGGCTGTGAGTAGCAGGAGTGGAAGGGTGGAAGAGGAAAGCAGTACCAGCAGCCTGTGCTGTGGCAGGGGATGTTTGATGATATTTACCAAATGCATTCAATATTTTTCCTCTTCCCCCCCCCCCATTCAATATTTTTCCTGTCCCCCCTCTCTCCAAAGCCATTACAAAGAGATATCATGTCATTCTTTCCAAAAGCCCTGGTTCTTACAGGCATCAATTCTTTGGGTTTTCTTCTGCTAGAGAAATATTAGATTTTTATTTAATTCTTGTTTGCTTTTATATTTTTTTAAACTTTGTTTCATTTTAATAGTGAGCAGCATAATTCTTCTTACCTAATTTGAGCCTAGACTGCATGAAGCAGAACTGAGTGAATTTCACTCTTCACTTTATTTCTCAGCAAATCCTCCCGCTGGTGCTGAGAGGGAAAATGGCCTGTGTGATGCTTTTGTATGGAATGATAATGAAATAGCCTCCATTTTAACAATGAGTTGAGGAGCATATTAAGCAGCAATTGATGTCAAGTTATACCTCAGGTGATCAGTACAACCAGAAACCTAAAAATGACTTGTCAAGGCTCTTAATGTTACCTGGTTTTGTTTGCTGTTTTCAAATAAACATCTGGAACAGTCCTAGAAAGCTCCAGATCTCTTGAAAAACAAACATTAAAAATACTGAAGGCTTAGGTTCACCTAATTAAAAGCTTGTCATCTTGACTTTAATTCTGAATAGAATCATGGAACAGCCAATACTAAGCTTGATTAATGAAGAATTAAGGAAGTAATATAATTAGTGACAGTCAACAGATTTATAGAATGCTCTTGTAAGAATAACTTGATTTTTTAAAAATTAAATTACAGATTTGGTTAATAAAGCTGATATTGTTTTTCTCTAATGCATTTAATTTGATATAAGGCATTTTGATTAAGAAACCAGAATAAAATCAACTCAAATGGAGAAGAACTGGCTTATCTATCTAAAATTGGTTTTATGGATTAATTGAATAAACTCTTCTGTTTGTGCCCTATCAGGAGCAGTTCCATGTAATTTATAAAGAAAATGTAACTATGATAAAGTTGACAAATTACATAATATTATGAAACTGCTAGAAAAAAAAAGCCACTTGAAAAAAGACTTGAGTTCTAATTTACAGTGGTTTGAATTGGCTGAATCTTATCTATGTTTCAAGTACAAGATTTGCAGTGCAATAAAAAAAGTAGTCTTTATGTACAGAGAGGGAAAAGAGATCTGAGAGTCATGGACCATTAGGGCTGAGACTTAGTCACTGGAACTACAAGAGATGCTGTAGTCATTGGCTTGTAAACCACAGCAAAATTTCTCACTCTTTCCTTAGCATTGGAGAATGTTTTAAAGCTTTTGAAGGTCTAATCTTGAAATTGCTTACCAAATTAGTTTTCTTCTGGCCCAAGTCTTTTATCCATCTCTCCAACCCCTCTCCAAATCTGTGTAGCATCCTATTCTATGGAATTAAAGGTATGGCATTGTCAAGAGTTTGTTTTCAGGAGGACTAGAAAACCAAAATAAAAAATATCTCGCTGAACGTTGAAATCTGGAAAAAAAATCTTGTTGTTTATATATATGTGATGTGACCAGAATTAATATTGAGTTTAGAGATACAGACGTGATTTAGGCAGTAATTCCTTGGGGGGGATTGAAATTTGTTTTTCTTTGTTTCACATCTCCAAATCAACTGCATAAGCCTTTTATTCCTTTGTGTACTATTATTTTTCATTTCAGGTTACCTTTGAAAACTATTTCATTTTATGCATTTTGTTTTTCAGGTCATTAATTGCTAAAAGCTATTTCATTACCCTTGGAAAAGACAACATGCTAAATTATCATTCAGATAATTAAACATTTTGGATAATCTTACAGTACCATAAGTACATATTTTGCAGTTTATTACCTTTATTTTAGAGAAATTGTGCTCAATGATAGGGACTGGAGAAAATATATTTAATGATGTACCTTCTTTTGTCTGCAAAATGAACTCTAACAATTAGGCTGAAGTGTCAGAGCACAAGTACCCACTGGGAATATGATGTGCTCTATTCACAGTTCACAACCTGTGGTAGCTTAGATGATTACAAATAAATAATCCAGTTGAGTTGTACTATGTTTCCTTAAAGTAATGACCTTTGAAGACAGTGCAGAACTGCAATTCAAGAAACCTGCTCACTGTTTACAGCCTTTGGCATCACCTTTCACAAATAAGTTCACTTTGGTGTCTCATTGCTATTTGGATAGCAGGGTTGGTTATGAATGTTTCCCCAGCAATTTTTCTCAAATTAATTTACCACACATGATTTTTATTTTTTTTCTGAGCAAGCACTTTCCTTACTTTTGTTGTGCTAGCTGCAATGAGATCTTGAATTTATCTGTCAGAATGCTAAATATTTTGTGATGAGAATCTTATACAATAAAGCTCATATGTAAGGGGTGACATTTTTATTCATTCAGTGATAAGTTTTATCACTGATGTAGTGTCTATATTCAGACAAGAGCAAGAGTGTCTATATTAGTGTGACCAAGAGCTCTTTGTCTGTCCATGCAGACTTGACTTTTGGTGTTGGTTTGATATAATAAGGGGTGGATAGGGAGTGTGGGAAGAATACAACAAAAATACTATATTGAGATCAGTGGAGGTCAATTTATTCCTGAAGCTGTTGTTTTGGTTTTTTCTGGCTTAGCCCTTGTCTGTTATCAGCTGAATAGCCATAATTAAGGATCATGCAAGTGAAGCATGTTCTTTTTTTCCTGTGTGTGTCTGCCACACGAACTCGATGATTTCTTAGGTGCCATTACCAAGTTTTCTTTTTCTGATGCTCAGCATTTCATGTTTGGTTTTTCTTGTTCCTTTTTTAACACAACCATACCTCCCCCTTCAGCCCCAGCTATTTCTTCCCTTCAGCCTTGAAACAGAATTCAAAAGTTTAAAGGAAATATGAGTGCTTCTGCCTAAACAGTGGATGAGGGAATGAATAATATGTTGTAGAAATTATTCATATGGCATAATATGCTTGTAGGTTTGCAGTTCAGATGTTGATGAATATAGTATAAGAACCTCTACAGAAAAGAAACAAGTAGAAAGTTTTTTAGACGTGGCTTATCTTGCCTAGCAGTACTTGGAAAAGGTGAGGAATGTGTATTTGAAAAACAAGTTAAGATGGCAGACATTTTTCATAGTCACTTAACTGAGGGGCATAATCAGAGCATATGCACATACTTTATACAATGAGAAAAAATACATACAACAACACGATTGAGTAGAAATCAATAAACCATGATGTTTATGCCTTTCCTTGAATTATTTAGTCCTGAATTTACTAGTTGTCATGTGCATTAAATTAAGGCAGTTCACAAATGTAGAGTTTTTTCTCCTGTGTTAATTTGATCTGATCCCACAGTGGGGAAAAATGTGCTATCACTCTTCAATATTGCTTTCACAAATCAGCTTACTGTCTCTGCATTTAAGAAAGGATTTGCAAGTTTAAGGTGGGAATTCTAAGTCTGTACAATATTTTCTGGAATGGCTCCAGGTGATTTAAAGATCTGTTAGAAATAGATATGTTGTGGGTCCATGGTTGAGGCTTCAGCTTGGCTACTGCATCCCATGGGGTGCAGGTTTTGTGAAAGCCAAAATCTTACAGGGCACTCTGGTAGTCTGCCTTGTGGACAGACTTAAACTAGAAAATATCAGATGCTCCTATAATGCATTTTGTTGTCCTAAAACACTTGGACACTTTACATTATTCTCTCTGTAGACACATGTGCCAATGTGTGTTTTATCCATCTCTGAAAAGCAGCCATTCTGTTCTGGTAGGTCTGTGTAAAGTGCTCAGGTATGATGGGCAGGCTTCTTTCTGCCTGTCTACACCATAACACAGGCTAGGAAACAAATATGCAGCAATTGTAGTAAAGAACAATAGTTGCAAAAAAACCCCCAATTTATGTAGTATTTGGAATCTGGTTTTTTTCAGCCTTGAATTGCACAAAATCTGCCTTTAAATATCCTACTCTTATTCTCAGCATCCTTCTTTCTGTGTTTCATGCTATGCCTTACTCCATCTGATGTGGACTTGTAGTGGGGGCTAAATATAGAGCTGACAACTCATGAAGAATCTCTTTTGTCTCTGGTGCTAAAAGTCTGTTTTTTGCTGAGTTGTTTTCTGCACAGAACAGTACTGGAAGCACTGCAGCTTCTGTAATAGAAGTTCCTCTCAGCGAACATGATGGCATTTAAAACATATGAGAGTCATAGTATATGCATTTTGTTGTTTGAAAATTTAATAATTCAATCAATTTCTTTGAATTTAGCAACATTAGGAGTAGTCCCCTTTATGATAAACATGAGCATAAAGGAGGATATGGGCCTGGCCACACTGAGATGTCTCGGCACTGAGGTCTGAGCATCCTTGCAGAGAGGCAGCATTGGGAAGCAGAGCTCTAATATAGTGTCCAGCCTCTAATATTTTAATTTCTGCAAGTAAAGTGTGACTTTTCATCCTTGGTAAAGTGAGTGTCTAGCAATTTAGCAAGGGACAAAGCATAATGCCATCATTGGAGAGATGTATTGTCAACTTGGACAGGTGATATTTAAGGACCCCAAAGAGAGAAATGACCTGGCAGTGTAACAAGACATATCACAAGTGACTGTCTCAGAAAGAATGAGAACAAGACAGACAATTTCCATTACTGCTCAGTGTTAAGGTACTACCATTATCCCCTAAACAACCACACGCTCCAAGCAATAATCACGCACTGTCTTCTTCTGTACTAATATGAAACTGGAATTCAATCTCTTTGACACATATTGCTTCAGCTTCTCTTGTCAAGTTGTTTCTCTGCTCAAGCTCAGCTGATGTATAGTGAATGGGCTTTGTACACTGACTGAAATGGGGAAATAGTTATCCAGTTTCCTTTGATGCTGGCTGCAGAGGTGCCAAGGATATGCTAGAAGAGAGAGACTTTGTTTCTTGCAGCTTGTAAGTTATTGCCAGTTAGGAAATCAGTGAAACCACAAGCAGTTCTTCAAATTGGTTTCTCTTTTGCAGTCCCTTTCCAGTCTGATCCAAGTATCCTGTTAGCTGTGTACTAATTCCCATAATACCTTGGAGAGAGGCAATCATTCTTTTCCCACTGTCTTCCCAGGAGTGTGGAAATCCATCACATGCTGGGTTTTATGGCAGGATTTTGTGCTTCTTTTTTGGTTTTTTTTGGTTTGTTTCTTTGTTTGTTTTCTCAATGGGAGCCTGTACTTGCAGTAGCTGATAGTCTCTACATCTTTTGTATTAATCAGGTTCTGCCTGCCAATTACAATATCCACTGTCGTTATGGCATTCTGCAGATTGGTGAAATATATTTTATAGTAAACTTGTTTTAATTCTGAATAGATAAATACTATATTGCAACAGTTAGAATTCTTATAAGAAGAAATTAAGTTATCATGGATAAAAATGAGGAAAATAAAGAGCATCCTTCATTGTCAGTACCATCCTGGAACCTACTGATTTTCCTTAATGTGTGGTATAATGGACAACCCACTAATTCCATATCTGAAATATTTGAAAATTTCAAATACTGGATCTGAGTCAGATATAAGAACATTTTAAACACTCGCTATCTTATGCATATTCATAGAAACTTTTTTAGTAACTCAGTATCTATTTATTATGCTTCTGTTTCTGTTTTTCTAATTTTAAAGCACTCATGTAAGTTTTTCCTTAGCTGACTGCATCAGTACAGAAAACTGATAAATTGCTCTACCATATTCTGGATCATATGGTAGATTATTAAGCTCATATTTGGCAAACATGAGTAGCTTACAGGCCAGACAAACCTTTCATGATGTTCTCTGACGAATGCCTGGTGGACCATGTGCTTTTATGTACAAAATATGTGGGAGGGCTTGTACAGCAAGACACCGGTGCTGCAGCAATTAATTGTGCCTACAACTGTCAGTAAGGTACATTCTTTGCCTTTTCTGATGTAGTTTGATTATTTAAAAGCTGTATGCAAGGAGTGCAGGAAAAAAAAATATATAGTTGTATTTATAGATTTTTTTTAGCCTGTGCCACCTACATTAGTTGACATTGTATTTTTATGTACAGATTTTTCCATCTTGCCTCAAGGACAATAATAATACAATGCATATTCATAAGGAAATTGAATGAAGGTTGTTACTGATATCTCAAAGGTGGGATTTCTTAGCATTTAAATACTTTATTTTGCTCTTTTACTGCAATATAGCTTTTGTGCATATAATTTGCTATAAACAACAACAGTTGACATGAAGACCCTTCAAATTCTTTCACTTGAAAGTTTCTTCTGGCAGTTCTAGAAAAAGAAAATTAATAAAAAATGTGTTTTGACATTTAAAAGAGAATTATTTTCCTTAAAATGCATAAAAGATGCAAACTCTTAAATTGTTTGAGTTTGCACATTTTGGAGCATTATTCTGATGTTTCTTAAACCTGCATGTGTAGAAGCTTTCTCTGTAGCAAGCTTCACCTTTGTCTTGTGAGCTAAATCGCATTAGAAGAAGTAGCCCTTCAACTCTTGAGAAGGCTACAAAATTTTGCTTGTCATCTAATGTCTTTCCCGTTCCACTTAAGATCTTTGATTTAAAGACAGACATGACCAAGTTTATTTCCCTGTGGCTTCTTATCCTTAGGGCTTGCAACATTCATCCCTACATTTTTTTGTTGCTGTTTTTGTGGTCTTCATGGAGCATCTCTAAATCCATTCCTTTCTAGCATTCTGTAACTTGTGGATTTGTGTTTGTGGCACTGCTGTGTGTGTGCCAAGAGTTAACTGACTTCATTCTCTCTAGCTGCTGGCTCTCAGGCCTTTTGGTTTTTCTGAAGGATCCTGCTGCTCCCTTGACAGTTAACACACTGACAGAGAAAATCCCAGAAGTGGTGAAACCAGCATTTGCTTACCAAGGCCCCTTCACCCATCCTCTACTATAGAGAAACAGATTAAGTCCTTATGCAAGAGGACAGCATTTCCTATTTTAAAATAAAAAGTAGGGGAAAGCAAGAGAGGGATTGAAATGGTCTCTGCTATCTTAGATTTTCTTAGGAATGAACTAGTTGTTAAACCTTACTACTACAATAGCTACTGACATTCCCCTCTCCTAGCTGCCTCTAAGCCATGCCATTCAGCTCATGTTGCCTGGACGTTGGTGCATTCTATTTCTTCCTCTGTGAGGCTGCTGACCTGCAGAGGCTGTTCCTGGCTTCCCATGTCCTACAGGGAAAAACGCGTAGTGTGCAGGCTCCTGGGTTTAAGGGACCACAAGAGATGGAAGTGGTGAGACACCAATGTAGCAGTTGAGATCTAATGTACTGTAAAGCTGGGGAACAGATTGAGGCACTGCAGGACATGAGAACCAGCCTGTCCCTTGCAAATCCCTGCTGCACTTCTGCTGGCATGCACTGCTGTAGCTGAGAGGAAGGAGTAGGCAAGGCATCCTTGAAGGCTGGGGACAAGGAACAGCATGGAACAATGAGGGATCATACGTTTTCTCATCTACCTTTTGCAGTGAAATTTTTCATGGCATAGATGGAAGAACCAACGTCAACTGTTCCTGAATGAGTCATGGTGGAACACATGCTTCAAAAATCAGTCTTTCTTGCTTAGCTGCTTTACAGAGGAAAAAAGAAAAAAGGCAGACTGATATTCTCTTTTGTGTTCAAAGATAGAAAAATGTCTAACTAGTTTGGACTGCAGCACTGAATTGAAATCTTGCAGTCCTTGATTGCTTCCAGAAATTGCTAGCAAATGTCCCTCACCACTCATAGGTGTTTCTGGCAGTATTTTCTGAACAAGTATTTGAAAGAAATAGAGAAACCTTTGTTTTGAGATTTAAAACTGTGTATATGCACATAAACACATAGACGTGTTGAAATATATATCAATTTCAGAAAAAAATATTCTGATACCTTTGTAAATAATAAAATGGTTTCAACATACTGAAACATTTTTCTGTAAATTGTTCTAGTGTCTTTAATAACCAGGCAGATGGTTAGAAGTATTTTTCTCTCTCCCAGTGTATTACAATAGGTACAAAGGCGAAAAAATCCATACCTGTTGTATTTTCTGATTTTGAAAAAGCAGACAAAACTGTATGTTCTTGCCAGGAACCATTTGCAAAGAAGCAGCCACTTATTTTCAGTACATATTTCTACATTGTCATCATAGTAGTCTTTTTGTCTCAATCAGTCAGGTGAGAGGGGTACATAAATGATACCAGCTACCTGAATGTCTGCAGCAACCTGAATTCACCTTACTATTTGGAGCTCTCTGCATTGTAAGGATGGCCTATGGTGAGAGAGAAAGCACTACTTAATCTTAAAAGTTGTGTCAAGAAATTAAATTAGGGGTAAAGAGAAAATAAAGATAAGAAAGGAATATAAATTATAAATAAATGCAGTTTGAAAGTTGGAAAAAAATTATAAGCATTGAAGAAGTAGAAAGTTGAAGATGGAAATTATGCTTGCAGTTTGAGTATCCCAACCACTGATATTGAAGAAGTTGGACTTCCTTGCTTGATGTATGCAGTGAAGTAATTTTGTCTGTCAAGATTGCTGCTGATCTCTGCAGGGCCCAAGAGTCACTGCTCTTTCTTCTCCCTCCAGCCCCCCTGGTGAATAATATTCTTCTTAGGTGTCCTACTCTTAATCCTTCCTGAAAGTACTGGTCACTGGTTTTGTGTTTTCATCTGATGTCATAAGAACTGGGCCAGTCTTTGGATCTGTGGTCAGAAGGTCTAACTGTTTTTGGGGTAGACTCACATATTCCATCACAGGTATCTCTGGCAGCTCGTGAATGCTTACTGAAAGACATCTGTTTCTCTCTGGAGGGTGAAAGGGTCTAGGCAGGACAGCGGAGTTTTTCAGTTGTTTCTATTGCAAGGAATTTCACTTTTCCAAGTACACGTTTAATGATGTTTCCCTTGCGAGCAGTGTTTAGTGATCTCAAAACCAAGCTCCCACTGAGGCATGGCCAATGAAACCTGACCTTGAAATGATAATGCAAGCTGTGCCGAAAATTAATTGCTGGTAGCATTCTCTCTGCTGTTTGATTTTTAATGAATAAAGAGTTGCTGCAAATTGTAAAGTTTTTATAGATGGGATGCAAATTTCCTCTTTTAATTTTTTTTTAATTTCAAATTGATAGCTCAGTGATGCTCTTGATGCTGTTTATAGAAGGGATCTTTTAAAAACTATTTTGATTTTTAAGGTTCTGTTATAGAATATAAAGGAAATAAAATGATTTAATGGAATTCAGAAGCTTAATTCATTGGTTTAATATTATACTTGTGAAGCACATAATTTAATTTAAGAGTGTTAGAAAAAATTGTGTAAGTCTAATTTATGTTGACAAAAGCAATACAAAAGTATTTTGCAATAAGCAAGGCACTAATACAGTGCACAAGAAATCGATTTCATATTACACATTTGTATAATTAAATAAAGCGCTAACTTCAAGGTATTTCTTATGACAGCCTATAAGGCTGCATTTTCTTACACTCTTGCAGTTACTGTTTAAGTTGAAAAGCTCATTTAATTTAAAAATGTTTGCTACCAAGCATGCCAATATAATTGACACTAGAAAAAAATTTAGCTTTACATATTTATTATTAAGTAGAAGTAATTCTGTATAGATTTTGTTTCCTCGTTCTTGTAATTTAAATTACAATATTGTGAATATCCTACATTTGAAACATTACTCAACTTCAGCTGGACCAAAGGGAGGGGATCTAACATAAAACCATCTGTACTTTGTTTCACCATATAGTCCTCTCAAGTGTTTATGTTGCCACTCAGCCTTTTCCTCATCCTAACTATCATTTTTCTTTTAATTGTAGTTTTATTGGTTTTGTAAGTTTAAATTTGAGTTTTAGAAGTAAGTTACAGAAGTATATCTTTAGGAAGGTCTTTTCTCCAGTTTCCAGTCATTTGTCTCTTTTTTTCTGGAAGATATAAGTTACGATGTTTTGTGATGGATGGATGGATTTTGGAGGGAAGTTGTATTTTAATTTTGTTCAGAAAATATAAGACATGGCAGAGGATGCAAGGGGACTTTCCTAATCTTCTTCCTTTCAAACATTTTCCCTAGTGCTGATGGCAATGAACTGGATGTGCTTTACCACTTCACTTGTTTTTCTCATCCACTCTTCAACTCCTGGGTATTCACTTTCCACCTTTCTCTTATATCAGGATTTCAATTTCCAGTTAACTGTCAGATACTGGACCTGGAAATTTAAATAGGTCTGTGGATGTGAACTACTGTGAATCAAAGGAAAGCTGTAGTTCTGTCCTGTAAGCATCAGTATCTGCTTTTTGTCCCCTTGTAGTCACTCTTCTCTGTACCACCAATCCCAACTGCCTTTGCGATACCCATAGACTTACAGTTTTGGTTTTTTGGATTTATATGGGTTTTGCTCTCTAATGACACGGCAGAAAAAACAAACTATTGGAAGAAGATGGGAAGTCAACCCTTTCATTTCTTGTTCATGAACTCTTGAATGATGCAAAAGAAACAAGGAAATTAACAGATCCAAAATAAGGCAATGAATGGTGATTTACTGTTTTAGTTTATTGTGAAATATTATTAGGTTATGCCTGATTTTTAAAGGATGTGTTCAGCACTTGTTAGAGAGGGGACTTCCCAAGTCACAAGTTTCTGAGCTTTTGGCAGGACTCTTTATAATTTTTATCCTTTGCTTTAAGTATTAATAGAATGAAACCACACGCTCAGCTTAAAATCTGACATAGACTTGTTAAACACTTTATGCTTCACAGTGGTCACAGAATTTTTGATGTAACCAAAGCACTACCTAATTGGGATAACCTCAGTGCATAAAAGTGCCATTGGGTATGACCCACTGGTATTTATAAATAAAATTTAAACACATTCTCATTTTAATTTGACTAGATGGAAAACTCAGTATTTGGCCAATATTTAATTTCTTAGGTAGAATGTTCAGCTGATGCTTCAAGTTTATTACTTAGCATACAAAAATGTTCAGCTATTCAGCTTTTAGCATGCAAACCTGAGCTCAGGAAATTGCATGAATTCTCAAAACATAGAGTCCACATCACCAGGAGTATTCTGGAATGGTATTATCCTCTGTTTTCTGTTAAAAAGAAGATATTCTGTAATGGTATGAATTTTACTTCTGTATTGTTTCCATATAAACACTATGAAAAAGTTTGCTTCTGAAAAATCACTGGCTCTGCTGCTTATAATTGTAAAATCTTTGTGTCAAGTTGATAGGTTCCAAAAAGCTAGTTTTGACTCTCTTAATAGTTCAGTTCTCTTAGTTGAAAGAAAATAATATAGGTAGTTTGTTTTTGTCTGAATTTCCTACAGCTACAGTGCAATTCTGACAGAAAAGAACTGAAAGAAGGGAATAGAATAACATTAAAGTTCAGATATCTCAAGAAACTAACAGTGCAGATTGATTGAAAGAGAACATATTGAATTGCTATAAGTGTGATATAGCTAATAAATGAAAGCAGTCATTTCCTATGAAAGAAATCTACTTTTTGAAAGACTAAGTTTGCTCATTCTACTGAAAAGTGAAAATGGCAAAAATTGCATAGCATCTTTGATTCGTATTCCTTTTTTTGTCAAAAATGAAAAAAATATATTATCAATAATCATAAAAATAAATTAGTTGGAATAATCAACTTGCAAGATGTTACCACTGTGTAAGAAGTAATAATAATGCTTGATGCTCTAGAATAAGTGGAAAATCAGCAATAAAATACTGCATGATATTATTGTACCGATGTATCTGATGTCTGAAAATTTAAATACTCTAATATTCTGAGCTTTTGAATCAACAATATTTTCTTTTCATCTTCTCCATTTCCAATCCCATAGAGCTTTTTAGAAAGCTTTATGACAGCAAAGTGATCTGTGTCACATAAAATAGTCCGAGTTTTGTAATCCAAGAAGTAATGTGGGATTTGTCACATGAGTGCTTGAGAAAGACTAACTTAGAAGAAAAAGAAAATAAAATCATTCTAGAGGCCTTTAGCGTGATTCTTTTTTCCCACCAGAACTCTGAAGGTACATAAATTGTATGGACATAATTAGAACTATCTGTCTTATGACTTCAGAAAGTACCATTACATTCCTATACATGTTTTTATACCAGAATATTGTTCCAAGTACTGGTGAGTTCTTTCCTTAAAACCAAACCAGGTTTTGCATTATTTAGCTTCCTTCCAATAAGTCTATCTAATTTTGTTGGTATGTGCTGACTGCAAACTTTGCTTTGCATATAGATGGCTTGAGACATTATTGTCCTTTGTCTTCTTATCATTATGTATCTCCTGGATGTTACTGTCTTGCCTTCCCTTCACCAAGGAAAGCAGAAAAGATCACACAAGGCCCCTTTGCCTACTGCCAAACAAAGCCAGCCATGCATATTACTGTGAGTCCCCCTTTTTGCCAATTTAATTGGAACTGCTTGACTTTTTCACTGTAGAAAATAAGATCTACTCATTGTACTGGTGGAGATTTTGGAGGCTAGAATTGCCAGCAGACAGTCATTAATTAACTAACTGCTGCGCTGCTAATGCTTTCAGGGCAGGACCAGGATTTTGATTATCTCTCTGTCCTTTCCTTGGACATATATCTACAAAAGTATATTCTGTCTAGATCATGGAAAGTGAATATTTTAAGATACCTCTGATCAAACTGTCTAAAGAGAGTGACATAGGCCATGTGCCTTAGGTGGCACAAACACTAGAACTGGAACGTTTCCAGTTTCATGCTAAATCCCTCTGCAAAGATAGTGATATTGCTGTTAATATAAGGCAGTAGGTCAAACTCTTTCAGAACAATTAACTGTTGTGTTGGGGTCAGGCCTCCTAGCTTCAGGAAACTGCTCAGTCTTCCCAAGGGATTTGGCATCTTGACATGCACTGCAGACCACAGAAAATTATTTGACTGTGTAAAGAAATGCAATGTTTGTGTTTTGTCTAATCTGATGTGTAATTTGTAGATATCAGGCTCATATCAACCCATCTGATTTAGTCTGTAAACCACCTACTGCCCCCAAACTGTACAAAGTTAATTATTGATGACAATTATTTTACTGCTAGTTTAAAAATAATGAAGGTGCAGTGCTTAGAAACAATCAACTATGTAATACTGAGCTTTATTACTTTCATTTTCTAGCATGTAAGAAATTATTTGGCTTTTTCTTAGGTTGAATTATGCTGTACCATAAAGAACTCGAACAGTACTAATTTGCTTGAAATGTGGTTGAATTTATTGTAGCCAGCATGAGTTTGCATGCAGGGGTTTTTTTCTGATTTCACAAATAGAAAATAAAATAAAAATTAATTTTCCCCTCCGACCTTGCAGTCCCTACCTCCCCAACCAATATGAGTATGTTCAGAAGACATATCAGTAATACAGCTTTAAAGTATTTTATTCTTAAAAGCACCATACCAAAAATATGAGGCTGTGTGTATGTCTTGTGGGCTGTTTTTGTTTATTTTATTTAACTATAAGAGAAACTAAAAAGGCATTTTTTAAGTGGGTGTCATATGAGAAAAGAATGTTGATGAAAGCCAGTGTTCTCAGTGTCTACCTGAGCTGTCTGTGACAGCTACTGTAGTTTAACCATCTAACCTACTTTCCCTTCTCACTGAAAATATTAACCTTATAAGCCCACAGTCTTTAGAAGTTAATGGCCTGTTATACAAGTCTACTCATGGTGATGGGATATTAAGTTATTAAATGTATTTTGCTATGTAACTAAACCTCGAGTTGTTCTCATAAATAATCGCTTAATTTGTTAGTTTAAATTGAGCGCATCTATTTTTCTGCCTCTGTAGTCCTTGTTATGTTAGGAGCAATATTAAAATGTTAGTCTGGTAAACATCATCATAAATCTCTTGCCTACCCTGTGACAGTAAAAGAAGTGCAATCATCAGTTTTTTTCTCTTGAAAATAGACATTTCAAAATTAACAGATTAAGGAAGACAAATTCAGTGACAGTATGTTCTGTCAAGACCCTTACATGTCCCTCACTGAATTTCATTTTACTTTTTGAAATTTTCGAAGAGTTAAATTTGAATTGAAGCTAATGTTACTGACAAGAGGAAAATAGAAGCAATTGCTTTGCACTAAACAAGTTTGAATGGTTGTTAATGTGAATGACTTTCATGCAGCAAATGTCAGAGAACAGTAGATTACTTTCTCTACCTCGGGCATTTTAAACCATCTCCTGTGGTTGGCCTGACGTAATTTTTTTTTCACTTGAACATGGGAAGCAAAGTAATTGGAGTCTGGTAATTTCAGCCCATGGCTGTTGAAGATAAATCATAACGAGCTACTAGAATGCACTCTGACAGTCCACATAGGGCTACTAGAACGTGAACTCTCCCTAATGCAATATTCAAATTTTGCTTCCTTCTGATTCATATTCTAGAAGGCCCCTGAAATTGTTAATTATAAGGCCAACCTCCATTTGTTATTCTGCTGAAATTTTATGCCAGAAACCAATTGCTTCAGAACAATTTCACTTTTCCCAGTTCCAGGACTTGGGCATCTGAGCATCGCATCGCTTGCTCGCCATGCTGGGGTGTGTGCAGGCTCCCCTCGTTTGACTGTGGGGAAGAAGAGCTCATTTTGTTGCAACTTCATGGAATGAAGTTGCTCTCCATGTGAAATGGAATTTTGCCTCATGGCAAGTGGTCAAATGGTTGCCTCACAGCATTTGTTTCCATTAAGGTGTGGCTGCCTGCAGAAACTCATCCATGTGTTGCAGCTGAAGAGCAGCCCTGCTGCCTCACCAGGCTTCATCTGGATCCACCTGCTCCCTTGGGGTTAATGCTTGTACCAAGGGCAGGAATGCTAAACTGGAACAGGGACGTAGTGATGCAGTTTTAGGCCGGGTTATGCTTCTGGGGATTTGCACACATTGTGACTCTGTGCCTTTTCAACCCTTCCTAGCTGACAATCTGCTCTTATCCTTGATCCTCATGTCTAGTCTGGGCAGTCTTCAGTAACAGGACCACCCACCCATATGTGATGGCTCTAGCTCTATCCTTGTTTGGGAAAAGTAGATACATCCCAAATATTTTGTGATAAAAACTCTCCATCCTGTTGTTTCAGCAGAGCTGTGTGGCAGTGCTGCATCACTGGCTGGGGGAAGGTGTGGGGGGACCTGTGGGAATGTGATTTTCTCTTTGGCTACTCTGTCTCTTGTCCTTGACTGTAAGCAATGGTGTAGTTTGCATCCCACAGCAAATTACCCAGTAGGCAGATTGACTTATTTCTGTGGTCTCAATTGCACTCGTGGTAATGCCTGATGAAATTGTTTATGCAAATAGTGTATTAACTGGAAGACACAGTGTGGTATTGATCAAAGCTATTTGCCTGTTTTGATGCAATTCATCCAGTAGTTTCTGCTGAGGAGAAATATTGGGAGCTTAAATTTTTCATTTCAGTGTTTTCAAAATGAAATGGCTCCTCTTTGATTTTGACACAATGTTTTGTTTTCAAATTGAGCTAAGCTGGTTTGTAAAAAGGATAAAAACTACCTGGCAACAATTATATTGAAGCATCCAGAGAAAAAGTTTTACTTCAGTTTCACTAAACTAATTTTTCCTTTTTCTGTTTTTCCATCCTATCTTTCATCTTTTATTTTTTCTTATCATTCTTATTTTGAACTGAACATACCTTACAGCTCTGTATGTAAGCATTCCTTGGGGCCATACAAAGAATTGTTTCATTTTACATTTCAGTACCTTGTTTTCTTCCCTTGTGTTTCAGAGCCAGGGAACACTTTACTGCCACTGATAATTTTCAGGGGACCTGAAAATATGGAGGAGGAGAACAAGCACTTTTCTCTGGGGGAAGTGTTCTCCACTCATTCAGCACCCACTCCTCTATGTTTCTGATTGAAGATGTCACCTAACACTTGCTATAAAAAGCCCTACATAGATCAAATGCAGATATTTGTATGAAGCAGGGCTTTTGGGGTTTTTTTTGAAAGGAAATGTAGAAATCACCTATTGTGTTTCCAAAAAAGGTATGCAAGTCTGTTGGCTTCCACCTCAGATTCAACATTCTGCTTGTGCCTGGATTTGCCATGAGCTCTGTGAGGTTTATTGTCCCCAGGAAACCTTGCCAGTGCAGAACAGCTCTTCCAATTATTTGGTCCCTCTCTAACACCTCTGTTTTGTGACTGGGAAGTTGAGATTTGACCTTGAACTCTTGAGCTTGCCTAAGGAGTCACACAGTGTTTGCCTCTGCTGTTGTTGTGTGCTCCGGGGCACTGCTTGTACCTACATGATACTGAATTTCTATGCTTCTGGTGGGAAAAGAGAGACCCTTCTCCAGCAGGAAGGGGAAATCTTGGGGATTCTCTGTCTTAAAAGATATTTCAGCACCAGAGGCCCTGTACCCAGAGGAAAGGTGCATACAAACTGAGTCATTCAGCTTACGCATTTAAAATGTTACTCAACCAACTCATCTTCCTCGTTGTTCTCTTTGTAAACCTTACTGCAGTCCCAGACAATGTATGCAGGCCAGCTCAGGGGAGAAGCTCCATCAGTGGCTTTCATCAGTGATGAAGTTTTATGAACTTCACTACTCTTTACCTGATAGTATAAAGCTGGTGCTTCCATGTAGATCTAGTATTTCTTTCTCCATGACAACTAATTGGTAGCTTGATCTGACACACTCTGAGGATGAAGTATTTTATCTGAGGTTTTACAACTTTAAATTGCTGGGGAGGACTGTTACCTGTTAGAAAGAAGTCATATTTTTAAGTGCTATTATTTCAACAGATGATAAAAAAAGTCCTATGAACCAAGAACAGTCGAAGCCCATTTTCAGAGTTGTAGTCATCAGAAAGGAAATTTGCATCATAAATCTCAAATCTGCTTTTGCCTAGTCATTGATTTTTTCAAAAATTGCCACTGCATGAAAAAAAAAAATCTGTGCTTTTTAAGCAGTATGTCTCTACCTATTAA
Source organism: Agelaius tricolor (assembly GCF_023055355.1). Lineage (NCBI taxonomy): Eukaryota > Metazoa > Chordata > Aves > Passeriformes > Icteridae > Agelaius > Agelaius tricolor. The sequence continues at coordinate 62,085,471 of NW_027269261.1, forward strand.
CTTCTTCTTGATGGGTTCTAAAGGCCTTATAAAAAAGTTCTTTCTAGTTTGTTATTTTCAAAGCTTTTTGTTTTGTGAAATTCTGAAACTTTGGGAAAATCTGCTTATTATCTAGGAAGACACACATTAATGTGAATCATAATGCCCAGCTCATCAGTCAGTATTGTTTGGTGCTTAGGCAAACACTTTGGTGTTTAAGAACAGTACAACAGTGAGCAAACAAAAAATGAAGTTAGGAACAGTATTTAACAAACAAACCATCTGTCTCATGTCATTCAGTTGGTAATAGATCTACTTTTTTAATGGTTGGTACTAAGCTAAATAATTATAACACACCCCAGTAAGCAATGAGGACACTATATAATTTTAAATAAAAATTCAAGTAGTGTTTTAAATTGCTTCCTGCTAAAATCATAAACCACATAATTATCTAGCAGGCATACATGGAGAAGTAGGGTGAGTGAGAACTGTGAAAAATATTTTTTGCTTGCATGTCTTTACAAACTAGGACTTTCTGAAATATATCATACCAATTGTCAGCCTTCAAAAGAAGGCTTTTATCATAAAACCTACTGCTCATGCACACAGAAAAGGAAAATCAGAAGTTGATTAGATTATCATAGTCTTTGTGTTTTTATCCTGTTTTTCCACAATGCAGAATCTGAGTAAGGGGCTTGTGGATTATTTTTAAATTATTTTTGTGTGGTTTTGTTTGGTTAGGGATTTTTTGAGTACTATGGTCTCTTCTACTGTATAAATTTAGCTTATAATTGAAAATCTTGTGTTTGATCTCTCAATCTATTGCTATGGAAATGAAGGTTATTCCAGAAATTCTTGCTTTATGCATTTGTTGACTGATTCAGAAGGGAGAAATGATGGAAAAAAAAAAAAAAAAAGAAAACAAATCCAAAACATCCTTGATGAAGAAGGGGGAAAAAAAGACATTGCTGAAATTTTGAGTTTAGGATGACTATTTTTAATTCTTAAAAAGTTCATTGCATTTAGATGCTACATGTAATTTTTAGTGCTCTGTATAATACCAGTTCTAACTGTTTTAAATTATATTCTTAACATGAGCTGATAGATGAATTTCAGCATTAACTCTGGATCCCTTTGTGACTTTTAATACATGATTAAATACTTTGCTAGTGCATTTGACTGCTATTCAGCATTTGAGTCAGCAGAAATATTAATGGCTTGTAATGATGTTTGGCTTTTAATATAACTGCTAGAACAAGCCATGTTATAAAATGTCATATGTTAGACAGGGCTTCAGTTAAACTTCAGCATTAAATGATGCCTATTTCTCCCCCATTGTTCAAATAGAATGGGGAATATGAAAGAACTAATTCAGTGTTAGGAATAGAAGAATTCGAATCTCAAAAGTCCAGCCCAGCTGAAAGCTAATAGAAATGGGGACATTTCCAGCACTTTACCTGCAGTGAAGAATTGCAGGAGAAAATGGTTGTAAAAAAGCTAGAGAATTATGGAGGAAATATGTGTTTCAGAATTATGAAGTACACAGCACTCACATCAAAAGTGTTGCATCTCCAAAAGAGAGCTCCAGAGAAAGGTAAAAACAAGGTAAATTTGAAATTTAGCTGTACTTGGCTACTCTACTTGGCTGGCTATTTCTTCTTTCTTTTTTTTTTTTCCCTGATGGAAAGGAATGTCACAGGAGGAAAAAGGGCTTTGAATAGAAACCAGAGACCATGGAAAGTTTACACAGGTAAACAATTATGAGACTTGAATTAAACAGCCAATGTGACAAACAAAATAGGATACTGTGAGTGGGCCAAAACTTGTGGAGAATAAAGCTCTGATGGTGGGTGCTAGGAAAAAACCAAAATAGTTAAACTCCAGAGAATTTCACACATGCAAGCTCTCAAATAGTCACTGATCATTTCTTCAGGCCATGTCCACAGTCAGGAATTTTTGGAATAATCTGTATGTTGTGTGAAGCTTTTCTTGGGCGTGATAGCGTCATGAGATGTATGTTGGAACTAACTTCTAAAGGGATAAATAAATCCTTAGCAACTACCTTCACTGGGGTATTAGTACTGTGTAGAAGACATCTGGGTGGTGATTTTTTGGATGCACATATTCCTGAGCCAGCACCTGCTTGTAAGCTGACTTCATTCAGAAAGCTGCTTCATTCCTAGCCAATGCCTGTCTTGTGCTGAATGTGAGGTCTCTTTCCCTCCCTGTTCTTTTTGTCATTGTGTATCCCTCTTGATATCCAGACAGGGAATTGCTGTGAATCAAGGGTCATAAGAGAAGAGAACCTAATTTCCTCTGCCCACAAGAGATGCTTTGTGTAAATAAAGAGAGATAATGGAAAACTACCTTCTGTCCTGAAAAGTTAATCTGAATGAGACATGGGTGGAGGCACAACCAGTATTTGAAGATGAATTTTGTGACAGTGACCTATCTTTTTCTTAAGTAAGAAGGCAGGATTGCCATACTGATAATGCTGAGGCTCCCTCAGATTATTTTTTATGCTTTCATTTTAATCTTTTCTTTTTCTCCTTCATTTCCTTTGGGGGTTTGGTTTTGTTTGTTTGTTTGAGGTTTTTGTTTGGCTGTTTTTTTCCTTTTTAAATTTTTTCTTTCTTTATTATTCAGTTTGAAAAGTGAGGAGGACTGAAACATAGCCCTTCTGTAAACTACTGCTACTAAGTCTTGTAAAAGTGCTTTTTAAACTATGCTGTTGCTTCTTCTTTCCAAAACTGAATGTATTGGATTTCTAAGCTCTACCCTAAATGTCTGCCCTGAGGAATTAGATGTATGTACGGAACTTGCAAGGTCAGAAAGGATACAGTGTAGAAATCTGCTACCTTTTTTTAGAAATCTCAAGTATGTATTTCTTGCCTCTTTCCTTATTCAGTGAAGATACATAAAGGCTAAATGTAGCAGAAATTGAGCTTCGAGCAAGTTTCTAACATAAAAACACAGACTTATAATAGAACTTGGCAAGTGGATGTTATCTTTCATCCATAGATCACAATCTACAATGGGTACTTTGGGGATTGCAGCCATGCCTGGCTGGACAGGGGAGTTCAGAGTCCTTTGTGTTTCCTCTTTCTAAAAAAAGTCCTCATGGGTTTGATTGCTTTTGACCAAAGGATGTGTTTATGAAAACTTTTCCTCATCTGGAGGGGAAAAAAGGCACTCGGAGGTTAGGGACTAGATTGGATGAGGTGAAGGGAGAGGAGTGGGAGGGAGAAAAGGAAGGAAATTAAATTCACTTGCTGCAAAATATGTATCAGCCAGACATAGAATACACTTTCTATTCTTAGTCCTGCCATGAACATTTTGCACAGGGTGTATTTTATGTACATGTGGACTACATATTTGATGTAGCAGCAGCAAGCAGCCATTTTTCACATCAGTTAAGACCAGAGTGCCACTATTAAAATTGTTTTATAGCTAGCAGGCACCCCATATTGTTTGCACAACAGCAATTACTGTAACCCATATATTTGGGGGGAGGGCAAGGTTGTGCCTTTCCTGTAGCTTAACATTTTTTGTTCTGAGGTTCCCTTGTGGAACTGAGAAGTTTATTAATAAATAGCACAGTGTACTGAGCACGGATCATATTTGGGAGGCTGCTGATTTTGAGCTGAGCAAAGGAAAGCTTGTGGTGAGTTTCAGGCTTCCAGCCATAATTTTTCGAAGTGGCTTTGTAATTTGTAAATAGGCATGTGCTGATCATTCTGAAGTTTTCAGTTTATCTACTTCCAACAGATTCCTGAGACGTAAATAATTATTTGGATGGTCTGATAGGTGTCCCCTCCATGGGTAGTTGTCCCTGAAATCCCTGGCTTTCAGCAAGAAGACAGCAACTTGCCTATAAACATAAGCCAGGATCGAAGTAATATCTGTTGTTCAGGGCTTCATGTGCTTGTCCAAGTGGAATTGGCTTGAGGTCCTCCAGGGCTCATCCCTCCTCTGAGGGGGAAGGGGACCTGCATATTCAGTTGGTTTCTTGTAAAGCAGATGAAGTTTTATGAAACTGATTTGTGTTAGTCCTGTTTCTGCTCTAGAACAGGCAAAGTCAGGTGGACAGCTGTAAGTTAACAGAGATATCTTTCTCAGGAGCAAATAAAGAATCAGTTTTTCAGCTATGATCTGTTCTTGTTGTGATGGCTGGTATGTTTTAAGGATTCCATCACCTACTCCAGGAGCAGTGCTCCTCGAGTGGATGTCTCCTGGTGCCTTTTTCAGGTGACTGAGGACTTTGGAGTTGAGCTCTGAAGAACGAACTGTTAGTACATCCCTGCAGAGCAATTATATACCAAAATGCTCAGTGTAACTGTGTGCAAAACTATTTTCTTTTCTTGTTTTATTCAGAGCTCCTTATTCTGAGAGCAGTGTGATCTTACTTACAAGCATATTTTCAACTGTTGTTGCACTGTTGCTGCTGATTGATCTCTATTTTCTTAGATGTTACTTTTCTTAAGGAAGATGCTAGTGCTATGAAAGCTTAAATCTAAGTTGCAACACACAAAGTAATAACTTTACAGCTGAATATAAATTGGTGGAGTTATAATAAACAACTGCTGCTCACTTGTAACAGATAGGCATAACACTGAGCACACTTCAAGAAGAAAAGGTCTTACTGTTGTTTTCATCCTTAAAGTTAGACCTATGGAGAAAACACTAGTGTTTTTCTCTGTGTGAGGCATGGTCAGCTGTCCATCTGCTGTTAGTAGAATCACAAAATGATTGCAGGCTAGGACAGAGGAGTTCTCAACCATAAAAATGTTCCAGTACACTCTAAGGTTAACTTTTATCACCCATAACACTTAATAAAAGGATTACAGGGATCTCAACAGAGAAGATTCTGCCTTTTGTATTGTCTTCAGAAGTGGCCTTGATTTATAAATAAGAACTAATTAAGGATTTATGAGATATGATCGGACACAGTTTCATGCATCTGTACACCAGAGTGAATTTATATATTGTGTGTGCTGAGTGCAGCAGTAGGAAAGCTGTACAAACTGTGATAAGTAACAAGTAAACTGTGGGGGTTTTTTGCTTTGGTTCCTTTTTTGGCTTTTTTTTTCACTGAAATCTATAGTGTTTTTTGACTGCTCAGAAGCTTATGCCTGGCATGTGTTATTGCTTAATTATATCCTGTTGTGTGATTTGCAATACATGCAATCTGATCCTGGAAACAAACGGTCCTTCAAAATTATAATGTGTTCTTCACCCTTATTAGGTCTTTGGATTTTGTTGGAATGTCAGTATGGGCTGCCTTCACTCTCGTCAATTTCTCCTTGTAAAAATTAAAAGAGGTTTTTTTTTTGTTTTAAATCTTGTCCTGTTGATAGATCCTCCCATCAGGTTGTCAGCTGTTTCAAACCCTGAAAATCCCTGAACAAATTGAATTGCAAATCTTTCTGTGGCTGTTCATTTTCTAATAGGCTTCTGTTATCTCTCCATCTGTAACTTTACTAAGGGCGATTGTCCTGTAATTCCTTGCTTCTGGCTCCCCCTCTGGCTGATTAGTCAAACATTTAGGGGCACAAAAATGTGTAACACCTTTCTATTGAAATTTTTGAGGAGACATTGAAAAACTATGACATTAAAGCAGGATACATAAATAGTTCCTATTTTACTTAAAAAAAATAAAAGAAGAAGAAAAGAAATAGAGAGACCCCCACCAAAAAAACCCTCACCAAAACCAAAAAGAAACCCATCCCCAAAAACCCCTCAAGTACGTGTTGATAGTTGTAATGCCTTTAGCAGGATTTGAATGGGATTTAAACACCTCTTAGTAATTTATTTGGCTGTCATGGGCTACTTCTAAGGCTACTAACAGTAAGGCTTGAGTGTGGTTTGAATGCTTGCTAATATTAGAGAAACAAGGGTAGCTGATATATTCCACAAGCTATTTTACTTCATGTTTCTTAATTATGAATAGTTAGCTTGAGTGGGTGGTGTTTTTGACAACCTTCTGAAGAATATTGCAAAAAAGTCACTGCAAAGCCTCTGTTAGAATGTGATACAAGACTACAGGGATATGACATCTCTTTTGTGTTATTTGTTACTGAATATCTCAACTGTCGCTAACTGATCCTGTTTTTCATGGTGCGGGCAACTTTGATGTGGTCTTTTTCATATTAGAAAAAAAAAGTACAGAATTTAATAAAAAAGCTGTAGGATAGCTGAAAAAAAAACCCTTAGTGACTCCAAAGCCCAAAGTGCCTGAACTGCTTTTGAAATATTTTTTCATGTTTGTCAAAATTTCTCTAGCATTGGTTCTGATAATTCTAAAAATTCAGGTGGCATTATCATTACATCCTAGCCCTGAAAATAAAAATGTCTGTAGTTATTCATTTAAGTAATCCCAGCAGAATTACAGCAGTTTGGCTGAACTGTGTTCACAAGACAAGGTTAAGACCAAAGAAACTGAAGATGTTTCTAGTCATGGTGAAGGGAGATTTTTATGGGCTGAGGCATGGATTCTGAAGGGGTAAGCCTTCTTTTAGAATGCTCTCAGGGTTGTCTGAATGACAACCTAGATAAAGAAGAGAATATGGACATGCTTAACAAGAGAAAAGAAGAAAGGGTAGATACAAGTAGTTAGCTCCTAATCTATTTTTCATGCTGCAGCATTAGCTTTTTGTTATGTTTCTTGGCCACCCCTACATGCCAACCTGACAAGTTTATTTATGGTTCTGTTTTGCACATGAAATGATGACTGAAGTTACTTAAAACAGTGACTAACTGGTATCATCTTCCAGGAGACCTGTATTTTGTGATGCTACTTTCTAACAGTCATTACTTCCTTATGACAGTGTGCTGTATTTGAGAGCCAGGACAGCCTGCCTCAGAGGGTCAGGAGCAGCCCATGGGAATTTTCCTTTGCACTTCCTCCTGTGCTGCTACTACTAGAGGACAGAACACCTTTACTGAGGTTTTCATGGGAAAAGGAGATGGGGGGAATCTTCTGAGCTTGCCAATATTTTAATGGTATTAATTTCATTACATTTTCATGGTATTTCATATTGTCTTTAAGGGATAAAATAAAATGTTGAAAGCACAAAAGATGAGAAATACAATATTATGCCTGGCTTGTCAGAAGTGAACATTAGTGCATGCTTCCTTCTTTCCCCTCTGCCCCAAATTATATGGCTCGTTGGTGCTTTAAAGTATATTTTGAGCTGTTATTCCTAAACTGGCTGAAGTAGCCCAGGTAAATTTGAAGCATCAATGTCAGATTTTGCAGGGATTGTACTGAGTATGGGGTTAGGAGAGAAAGTCCCCTCTGGTCTTTTCAGCCTGTCCAGAATCCATTCCACCATGCCCTTTGTCCTTTCCACCTCAATATTTGGAAAAGCTCTGTTGCAGGGCTAGTGCCAGGGACAAGGTGAAACATGCCTCCTCTTCTTCAGCGTGCCCTTGGCTTTTTCATAGCTTTGGAGCCTGCTTCTCAGATCCAGCTGGTTAATAGGCTAATGATTCTGTGAAGTGAGAGTCAGGAGAATGAGCAAGCTGCTTCTGTTGTGGCAAGAGGAGAGGAAATGAGACCCAAGGGAAGGCTGAGCTTACTGTGCTGGAGCCATGCCTGACCTGGGTTACAGGACTTTTATAGTTTAACAGTCCTGTAGATCAGGCTTAAGGTCCAGGAAAGTTCAAAAACAGAATGAACTTTCTTGTTAGGGGGTTGGATGATCCATAAAGGATAGAATTGTAGTTTTTCAGGCATAAAACCTAAGCTACCTTTTTAATATGTACAGTTGTTACTGAATATGCCATTTGGCTGAATTCAGATACCACTGGGCACAGAAAAATACATTATACAAAGGATTTTAACATTATGTTTTACATTGGCTTTCCTGATATGTTTGTTTAAAGAGAAGAAAGAATAAGAAGAGGAAAAGAAATACGGAACTTAATGAATATTTAGATTATCCTAACCTATTTTGTTGGTTTACAGCTGAGAATTTTGTCTGTCTTACTCAGAGATCCGTAATTTGAGCGCATCTTCCCTCCCTCACTTTGCGGTTTTTGAATACAGTTTATGGTCATGCTTTGGACTTTGTAGTTGCAAATAGGTCCACAGGGAGGAATCAGGCACAGTCTTTGTTCAGAAGGGCTGAAGCTTTTCATTATGATTACTGCAACTGCAAAAGAGCTGAGATGGGGCAGGCTCTCCTTTTTTTCCTCGCATTATCCCTTACAAAATACAGTCTTTCCACAGCAGAAGCATGTCCTCCTATTTTGTTATGTTTATATCATTGGGGAGCAACTAAATTGTTTTATGATGTCTAGCATTCTTTCTTTTTCCTTCCTATATTGTTAATTACAGTTTTCTGTATGGCTGTGTATAAGTAACCTCAGTTGGTTATGCATGGCATCTCAGACCACCACACAACCCAGCTTTGGCCAACGCTTCCATGGTCTGTTGCTGCTGGCCAACAGAGATTTCCCATCTCCTTAGTCTCTGAAACACCTGTCTTGCCTCACTATCACATCCAGAACTGGTGACTCTGCTAGTTTTGTGTCACTTGAGTCTCAGGTTTACATTTTAAGTTGCTTTATCAATATCTTCTGACTTGGATTCTTAAGGGAAATCAGAAACCAAGACTGAGGTTACTTTAGGGAGAATGAGGTGTCACATACAGGCAGCCAGTGCAAAGCAGAGCTTATGGCTTTGAGTAGTATTTGGGATATCCTGACCCCTATGTGGAGGTGGCAGTCCAGAGCTGTCCTGTGAGGAAAGGCCATGATGGATCTCTGCTCTCAGAAATCAGAGAGAAATGCTGCTGGATTGTCAGCACAACCCCAGTGCCCCTGTGCAGAATACAGGCACCTGCAAGTCATCTGCTTTGCCAAAGGGGATGGATGTGCTTGCTAAGTGAGCTGCAGAGCTGTGTTCACCATGACTAATGCTGTTAGTTAAGCCAAAATTTGGTACCAAAAAAAAATAAAGGCACTGAACTCACTGGGAGAGAAGAGAAAGGATAAGCCTGACTCCAAAGCACAGTTATGTGCCCCTATTGACCACAATATGTTTCAGGGTAATTCATGCATCCCCAAACGTTCAGCCTCTCTTAGAAGTACTGACTGTTAAGTATAGAGAAATTCTTGACCTGCAGAGTAAAGCTAACTATAACATGCTAAAATGAATGTTTTCATAAATCGTGATAGACACACTGAATTGGAATTCAGGGATTTATTTCCAACTTCCTATTCAGGTTCTATCTGCCTGGCAGACATGCAAGTCATAGTCAAATCTTGCTGAAACATGTAAACCTGGGCAAGTTTAAACAAGCCATCTTAAGCTACTGGTAGGAGCAGACAACACTGCAAAATAAAAAAAACTAGGTAGGTACCTGAACAAGCTCAGAGAGCCCCTGCCTGGTCTGAGTTCAGTGCTGCCCCATCTCTTGTTCTACATAGGTACCTGTGCTGCTGGCATAAAAACAGGGTGTAGCCAAGCAGCATCACGTGGTTAACTTGGCATGGATGTCATCTGAGCTTTCAAATAAAAATGAGTTTTCATCAATGCTTTATATGAAAACTTGTTAGATAACCTGAGACCCTGAAAGAAATTTCACCATCTTAATCTTCCATCTACAACTTCAAATTCTTAAAGCGTCTTTTCTATAATACTCACTAACATTTTTGCTTTCCAATACCAATATTATCTTGGCATTTATTGCTCTTATTATTTTTTTAATATTTATTATTTGGCCATTGAATCTTTAATTGGCTGTTCTTAATGTAGTGATTTTGATGTTAAAACAGGTATTTTTATATATTATCTGTAAGTACATTTACATTTAATATTATCAGTACCTTTACTTTACCATTACATTATATGTAATTTGCAGTGGGGAGTTGATAAGTGCAATGAAAATTGTGAATTTATGCGAAAACAGAATTACTTCAGAGCTGACAGTCTGAAAACCGAATCTTTCAGTGACCTCCTGGTGTGTTTGCTCATTTGTATGCAAGAGTTAAAATTCAGTTTACATGGAAGGAATGTAGAAGCTATGTCTGAAAAGTTAACAATGGTACTGACCTAAAGTAAATAATTTGCTAATTACAACAACCCAAGGAGAATATTTCCATTTTGCCCCCCTGGTGCATGTTGTTTGGATGTTCATTTGCATTGGAAAAATGTTCATATTTAAAGCAATTGTCCATTGTGTGTAGAGTTGGCAAACAAGATATGAAACTAGTTTCACTGCTCAAGAAAGAATATTGAAGTATTAATTCTACAAGTTGTTACTGCCCCAGTGCACACTTGCAAATGGAGCAGTAAAGAAGCACTAGTTTTCTGAGAGTTTGCCCATATGTAGTGAGCCCAAACGAACAAATTAAATGGAACAGAATTACAGCCAATACTAATTTGCACTCTGGCTCACTTACCATATAATTTTTTCCTGAAATATATTCCTTTTTTCAAAATGGTTTGAGAATCAAAATGCTTTAGAATATTTGCTAATATACTGTGAATTACCATGGTGAACAACATTCACTAATGTTTATTCCAAGTAGTTAAACACTGTTTTTTCTTTTTAACTCATTTGCTTCCAATGTTAGGAAATTTGAAAATTGTCTCCTGTATGTTGCAGAAAATCATCCATTTTCCTCTGAAATAGCATTGGGCTCTTCTCTTGTAGACCCAGTACATGTCTGAAGGAAAAATAAAAATCTGTTCTTGCTCTAAACAAGCTAGGAGAAAAGATAAGAACAAGAGAGTGACATAAACTAAAAGCTCAAGGAAACGTGCGGCATTATTGGTTAGCTACTTTACATTAATGGGTTTGTTTTGTTGGTTTTTGGAATTTTTGTTTTGTTTTGCTGTTTTGGGTTTTTTTTTAAGACACTTATCACAAGAGATTCTACATAAGGAATAAGGAGGAGAGAAAACTGGCCCAAACCCAACAAAAGAAAGCACCCAGGAACTTGGTTAACACTATTATCAGAGATCAAGGTGTAACATGACAGTGCATAACCATTTATATGTATATGTGAGTTGCAACAAATAAGCATTTATTCAAGAAAGAATGGGATTAAGTATTTTTGTTAGCTTGAAGGAAACTCCTTTTAAAAATTTCCTATTTGCTTCTGATCACTGTTTATTAACCAAGCAGTTGAAGGAGAAAGCTCCTTACCTTCTGCTTTATGTTCACCTAAAAATATAATGTGTACCATGGAAGTTCACTTTACTAGGAACTCCAAGGCACATTTTTTGTAAATATAATATTTACATACACTTCTAGATATTTATATTCATAACCCTAGCTGCATTTTGTGCTTTGTTTTGCTTGCATGGATAACAGTTGTGATGGATTTGTTCAACCTAGATGATATTTATTCCTTTTACTTCATTACACATAATCCACCTGTGCTAGATCTTAAGGTCTGTGTACACTTTCTACTCTACTAGAGAGCTTATCAGCTTCTCTGCAGGCAGCTCAATTTGAATTTTAAAACTGAAAATGAATGAATTTGTGCTGCTTCTTCAGTTTCTCACAGAGATACCCTTGCACCCTCCTAGTGGTGTGATAACTGAGGGATATCAAACTTGCAGGGTGTTGTTGATTTTGGCTGAAGGGTCTATGATTTCATTCTGATCAGAAGCTACTTCTACTATTATTACTTCTGCACTTCTCTACCTCTTTCCGCTTAGGAGAATATCTGAGGTTTGTTGGCTAGGATAAAGACATCAGGGAGAAAAAGAGCAATTGATACTTTTAATTTTAGACAGACCCAAAGTCCAGGCCTGAGTGTACAAATAGTGTTCATGTAAATGATTCAACTTCATAATCCTCTAAGGCAAAATGTTAACTCACACATGGACTTCAAGGCAGGTGGGTGTTTGAGAAGTTTTTGAATATAATTGCAATTCTTGTTGGAATTCTGAGTTACTGCATCTTCTTTATGATGCACACTTAAGTCTTGATTACATCAGATTTTAAAAATCACGTCTATTTCAATTTATGAATGCATTAATTTCTTTTAACTTGTCAATAAACCACAATACAGTGAAGCTAATAATCGCCAAAACATAGAATCATAGAACAGTTTAGGTGGGAAGGGACCTTAAAGATCACCTGCCATGGGCAGGGACACCTTCCACTAGACCGGGTTGCTTGGGGCCCCATCCAACCTGGCCTTGAACACTTCCAGTGATGGGACATCCACAGCCTTTCTGGGCAATCTGTGCTAGTGCTTCATCATCCCCACAGGAAAGAATTTCTTCCTGGCATCTAATTGAAATCCATCCTCTTTCAGTATAAAGTCATTATCCCTTATCCTATCACTGTTCTCCATCCAGCCTGTATTTGTGCTTGGAATCGTCCCAGTCCTGGTGCAGAATCCTGCACTTGGCTGTCTTGAACTCCATGAGGTTCCCACAGCCTGCCCCTCAAGCCTGTGGATCCCTTCCCTCCAGTGTGTTGTCTGTGTCACTCGGGTTGCTGTCGGCAGCAAACTTTTTGAGGAAGTCCTCAATCCCAGTGTCCATGTCACCAACAAAGATGTTAAGCAGCTCTGGTCCCAGCACCAGCCCCTGAGGAATGCCACCAGTCACTGGGGTCTACTTGGATATTGAACCCTTGATCCCAACTCTTTGAGTGAAACTGTCCAGCCAATTTCTTATCCACCAAGTGGTTCACACATCAGATGTCTCTTTGATTTGGAGACAAGGGAGTCAAACTGATCGATCTCTAAGGTGCCTTACAATTGAGTCAGTCCTATGATATGATTCTGTGGTACATTGGGTTGCTCAGAGCCCTAAGCAACCTGAAGACTTCCAGGTCTGGGGCCTCTACAGTTTCTCTGGGGAACTCGTGCCAGTGTCTCATCACTCTTTCAATGTCAGAAGCATTTTCAAACTATTGCTCCTCATGTGGACTAGAGGATGCCTTTCTTCCTGCAAGAATTATAACTCACATAAAGCAGGAGGATGTTGAAGTAGAAAATTTTCTTTAGCCCATTCTTTTGGTTTCCCTTTGTCACAAAATAGACTTTCATCATCTCTTTTTAGGAGTCACTTTATGAAACAAGGGGCAGAGAGAAGCAGGGAGAATATATACAATGAAAATGTAGTGTGTGTTGTTACCATTCTGTTCTTTTAATTAGGAATTGTAATAGCTTAATGAAATACAGAGGTAGAGATAATTGCTTTTTCATTTAGGTAAAAGTGATTTTTATCTTTAAATAGTCTGTCCAGTACATTTTGACACTGCAAAATTCATGGCTTAATGTTTCCTGTTTCCTTAAGTAGTGCATCATTTATTTTGAAATATATTTTTGTTTTTATATACCTATATTTATTTCTTAACATGGCTAAAGCTCTATTAAATACAGATCTGACTATGACCTAAGGTGTTTTTCATGCAGCATAACTTTACTGTGTTTTTATTAGAATGAATGGAATTAATGCCACTTGTATTTGCAGGAAAGGCAGAAGAAAGGCATTTCTAGACAATTGTTAAAAATTCTAACCCATTGCTTTTGTTTCTTGACCCCAGATTTTATCTATTATGGATGTAGCCTTGGGTTTTCCATCTTAATTTCATGTGTTTTCATTCTTTTTCATTGTAGTGCTCAAATGATGTCTCTTTTAGTGATTTAAATTGGTTTACTGTCATGGATATTTACATATGATGACCAGTGATGTTCTTACTTTTTTTGGTATGTCAAGATGAAAGGAAAAACTGTCAATGAAATCTTAAGTCTTTCGATGGTACCCTTTTAAATTTTGCTTCTTGAAAGTTTATGTATATTTCTTGTTGTTTTAACTGGTCCTAAGAATGTGTTCAAAGGTGTGCTTGGACTTACTTCTTTTCCTTCACATTTGAAACCCATACCATTCAATTTGAGGTGCGAGAAACAGGTATCTTGTTCTGGGTTTTTCTTTTTTATTGCAGAAAGAAAGTAAGAAAGTAACAAAAAAAAAATCATAGTATAGAGATCAGCTGGGTTATATTCATGTTAATATGTAAAAGAAGCTATGTCTATGGCATCTGTTTCATCTTAGCTGGCTGGGGATTTGGAGCAATCTGCAGTAAGTGAAGGAACTTCATTAGCTATTTGGTGCACCAGTACAGATAAAGTGCTGGAATACCTTCTCTTCTGTACAGCCTAATTTTGTTAAGGAGATAAATTGCAGGGTGCATTGTGTTGTGTTTTCATGTTAGTTGATTGTAATTATTGTTCATGGGGTTACAGAAGTTAATTTCTATATGGGAGAGATATGTAATTTTCCTAGCTATGTAATGCAAAACATGTTCAACTGTCACTAATATGTTTAAGTTTCATTAGAGTGAATTGTTTATCCTGATTAGACAGAATTGTAGCATGCCTGAAAGGAAAGTAGAGGTGTTATAGAATTTGCTTACAGCTATGCACTCTGCATTTAAACAAGTTTATAAAAGGAAACACTCTCCAAAAGTTAAATAAATTATGTGGGCAGAATTGTGACTTTCCCAGCTGTCCACAGTAATGGTGTAACTTCATTGATACTTTCTTTTCCCTTCTATTTTTGTTTTGACTGCTGGCTGCTAGTTGTTTCCCATGCCTTATATTCATTGGAAGAAAATTTATTAGGTCTTAATTTCTGAGTCCTGTGCCTTGCACTTTCTAATAGATCTGTAGAATTTGGGGAACAAATTCCACAGATGTTTGTAAAATAAATTGGATGTGAGACAAGCTGCAGGTAAGATGTCACAGGATTTTTTTTTCTAGACTGAAAAGGAATCTAAAATTCTCTGACCTTCAAGAAAAATCAAAAGCGCCTTTTTAGGAATACAACGTTTTGAGAGAGAACTTAAAATCAGTAAACAGAGGTCGGGCAGGCCAGTGCCAGGTGGCAGCTGCAGGCAGGTGTGTATCATTTGCACAGGCACGACATTCAAAAGTCCTGGTCAGAGGTTGTCTGCCCTCTGGCCTGCTGTGCAACGCTGGGCATAGGCCTGCAAAATGAAGGGCCAGGCTGAGTTCTGCCTTTTCCAGTGCACTCGTGCTTATCCCCTGAAGAGACAACATGTTTTCTCTTAGGAAAGCAAACATGCTTAGGTGGCAGGTATTTGAATAAAAAGGGACTCCTTTTGGAACATCTATGGAAATATGTCCAGCATTAGGCTTTTTTAGAAGCCTAGCATTACCTAGATTTTATAGTTGGCATCGTGAGGAGTCAGTTTTGTATTGAGAGAGATCTTTCTGCCTGGTGAGTAGAGTGAGAAAAAAGCTAATAAAGGAAACACTGTTCCTCTCTCTCCCTTGTCATGTTTTCACTAGAAAGAACTGTATTTGTATCATTCCATTGCAAGACCTTTGAAGGCTGCATTTCACCTTCTCAAAGTGTAGCAGAGCTGTATTGTTTGTTGATATTTTCTGTCAAGAGGGAAAGCTCCACAGGCACTTCAAATGTTGCATGCTAGGCTTGCCTCTTAAACAGCAGGGAGAGGAATGGGGTCAAATCTTAACATCTTTCTTATGACCTGTTGCTTAATATCCCTGTAACCCAGCTCTGTGTTATTTTAGTAATAATTCAGTTTTTGGCTGACTGGTGGAACTCCAAGGTGAAAAATTAAATATCCCCTTTTAAAAAATCTTTTTTTCTTAAGGATATTGAGGTAATGAATGGCAAGTTCACTCTGGTCAGAATAATTACAAATACTCTTTTCACATATCCATCATCCCTGGACTCATTATACTTGCACTGTAAATATTAGCAAGAGGCTTTTCAGGCATTTCACTGCACATTCTTGTTGTGTTGACTGCACATCTTGGAGTCCACATCTAGTCTTGTTCGTTCTTCATTAGTCATAAAGCGGTCTGGTGTCAAACATTAACTTGCAGGAAAACCACATTTATGGAGTTTAACCAGTGGGTTAACATAAATATTAACCAACATTCCTCTCCGTCTTTCCTTACCCATACCCAAAACCATGCAGTTATGATTTTAAGAGCTACAGTTTAAGACTGTCAGATGTTAAACCTCTGTCACAAAATTCAATTATTTGCATGCATATTTCTTATGTATCCCTATATAGGAATTTTTATCTTAAAACTGCACAAGGGTACATTGTGTTTCCTGGCAAATTCTTTTTTTTTTTCCTTTTCTTTTTTTTTAATCTCTCAGTAACTGGAAGCTTTTCAACTACAGCTTCCATGTGATGGAAATGCTATTATCTGTTTCAGAGGTCACTGTTGGAAGCAGCTTTCTGGAGAAAACCAGTGAATTTCAATGATGATGGCTAATGAATTCATTTTGTGCATCTAAATGTCTCTCTACCCAGTCCAGGCACAGAGGACAATGCATACCTAATCTGCCAGAGTTTCCTATTGACCTCCATTAGGTCAGATTTTCTTTTCAAATCACCCCCATTAGTGGATCATGTTTAGTTACCAAGACAAGGAGTTACTCCTGTCATGCACATCTCAGATTTGGAAAACTGCCACAATCACAAACACTTACTTGTCTTCCAGTGCTTGACAGAATGCCAGAATTAGAACTGCTTTTAATTATACAAAGGCTGCTGTAATTGCCTCATCCTTTGCATGGCATATCCATTGTAGATTCTACTTTCAAGTATCGTGGACTTTCTCCAAAGAGATGGAGGTCTTACTCATCATTGTATTTCCTAATTTATCCATGCAGAGTAGCAATCTGTCCTTACCTCTGAGCAAAGATTTAATAGAGAATGACTGACATGAAAGTTCCCATTTTTGCAAGATTTCCTGGCTCTTCCAAAATATGCTAAAAACTTTCTTAGGAATTTAAAGCTATGCTATATCTGTCCAGTGAGAACAGTATATTTTTTGATGAATTTCCCCTGCTGTTTCATTATTTTTAGGACTGAATCCCCAAAAATGTAGCTTGAGTAAGATTCTACTGAGATCCATTTTAGTAAAAGTATAAATGGGTTTATTTATACAAGTTTGAAAGAAACTAAGAAATGAAAGTTACTTTAACATCTATTCTTAAATGCTGCTTCAACCCACAGTCCTGTGAATAACACAGACATATGAATCTGTGATATTATATAAGAGGACAAATATTCATAAATACCTTGCTATTTCTTAACCATATTCTCACACTTCTGAATTTCTTCCATTCCCTTCCTTCTTGCAGTTTATTCTGACACTAAATTAAGAAAGTAATTTGTGGGCTAATCCGTTCTGCAATTTCTTAAATGCTGATATTGGAAAGTATCTTCTCACTGATCAGATTATACTCAGAAAGAGAAGTGTTCTCAGCTGTGATGTGAGTTAGATAGAAATGGATCCTTAGTGGCAATGAAAAACAGACAGACAAAAAAAGTTCCTATCCTAAAGATGCTCTAGAAACCTATTATGTAAAATTAAGTTTAAAACTTCACTATGATGAAAAATAACACTGAATTGTTGCAATTTCTTACAGTGCAGTTGGTGTCAAGCTATATATTCAGGATTGGTGGGACAATTTTCTGGGTTTGGAGTTATCTGTTGACACTCAGTAAACCCCTACGCATATAAAGATATGAAGAAGTGCTTCATTGGTTCCTTTGAGTGGTGGTCTTCTCCTTTCAGTGTGTGAACTTTATTAATCTGTTTGACTAACTTATATCAGAAAACATAAATGCTAAAGGGAAGAGAGGGATGGGCAAAGAGATGTAAGAGATCCTAAAAAAATTCAGATTTTCCTAGCATTTCAGTCTTCTATTAAAGATAATGAAATTCAATTTATGATTGCTTTTGGTAGTATCTGTGCCCAAAATGACAATAAATCTTGTCAGAACTAGCTAAAACTCAATTTTATAAATGGTAACTGTTTCTTTAACAAGATTAAAAGTAAAACTGTGGAGGAACAGTTATACAGTGGGATTTACTGTGTTTACTAAGCTGACTGACATTAACCATTAGTTACAGAACTGCTTATTGCTTGCCCTGTTCTCAGTTGCTAGGAGTTTTAGTTGTCTTTTGCATGGGAAAAAAAATCAGCCAGAAGACTTTGGAGATTTCTGAATTCAAGGACTAAGTGCTATATGGTTGTTTGCATCAAAAATACAGAAGAAATATGATATCCCTAAGCTTTCAGGCTAGGACTTGACTCTTCACAAGGAATTTGTGTCAAAGGTGTGGTTTTTCTATTCCTCTGAAAATCCTGTTGGAGTTGTAAGCCTTGGAAAAAATCACATCTCAGCAGAGACTTGTTAAGACCTCAGAGTCTAACCCCCCATAGATTCTGACTATATTAGAATACAGCTGACCAGTACTGTTAGAGGTTGAAAACATCTTTGCTGCTGTTGTTCTGGATTGCCAAAATTAGTTTCCATCTAGACAACAGAACAGAGTAGGACACAAGTGTGTGTCCCTGTGCTCTTCATAGGCTGGTAATTTCCTGGCATCACAGGAAGGAAGTAAAAAAAAAAAGGAAGGAGAGGAGAACCTGCAAAATGGGAAAAAAAACTTGGCAGAAATCTGTGTGAGAGAGAGAACAGAGACAGAAAGTCAGTTCAACAGCATGTAGGTTGAATAGGAGCTAGAAAGCAGCAGTGCAGAGACAAGGATTGAGACTGGAAATAACTGGGCAAAAGTCATGGGGAGCAGGGTCTACTAAGAGAAAAAGGCCTTATAGAGCTGGGGCAGACAGCAAAGATGGGACTAAAAAGGGGAAACTTGTGGGACGACTAGTGTCCCAAAGATTGGCATATCTGTCATAAGAAGAGAGACTTATAGAGCTGGCACTGTTTATTATGGAGGAGAGAAGGTTTAGAGGAAAATTATCCATATGTATCCATATTGAAATCAGATGAGGCAGTGGGCACAACTGAAATATCTGAAATACAAAAGAAAAAACTTTACTGAGAAGATGGTCAAACATTGAATAAGGTTGGCCAGGTGGACCCTGGAGTTGCCCTCAATGCAAATATTCAGGACCTGGCTGGACAGTGCCGTGAGCAGCAGCTGTAGTTGCTGACCCCACTTTAGCCAGACAGGCCAGTCTAGACAGTCTCCAGAGGTGCCTTCTGACCTCAGCTGTTGTGTGGTTCTGTGAGTAGGGCAGACTGGAATGCAAGCATTTTAATGAGAAGCCTAGAGACAAAAAAAAAGGAGTATATGTGAGAACTTACACTGGCAAGGGGAGTTAAGTAAGGGGAAAATTACATGTGGGTCATGGACAGCCTACCAGATAGATAAGAAAGGATCAGATTTAGAGAAATCTGAGAAGGGATCCTGGAATGTAGTCTTCATCTCACTATTTTTAAAGTGCCAGCACAAAGCCTCAGAAGTGACCACAAAGTCATCCCTGAAAAATGATGTTCTATGTCACTAGGTTGTCAATCCCTCCCTCTTGCCCCACTGCCTCAAAGCTGCAGTTGTCCCCAATGGGGACTTGAAAGCTCACAAGCTATTGATGATTCTGGTAGCTTTCTGCATAATAGGACAAAATGTTCAGTGAAGGAAAAGTTACACACAAGTGTGACAAAGTCAAGCCTTCATTAGTTGGGAAATGCTAGATTTTGATTGCCAGTGCAGTCTCTCATTTGTTCTTTGGGGTGCATGCTGAGCTAATGTGCAATTGTCTCATTAGCAGTAATCTTTAGCTCATTCAGTGAAGAGGATGATTGTGCTCCGAAGTGTCTCCTAAAGAATCAGTTATTTTGTAAAGGGGCTCCTTGGCAGCAAGTCCCTTACTGGATTTCCAGCAAGTTGAAACTCATTGTCAAACAAGGCAAAAGAGTTCAAGAAGAGAAAGAAACCTTTTTTGATGGAAGAAATTGAGCTCCACTCTCAAAAACCTGGATTCTCATGAAATTTTTGAGTGATTCTAGGTAGGTCTTATTAAACCAGTTCTTTCACAAATGGTTATTGATAGAATTTAATCTGGGCCCCTGCACTGGGGTCCTGGGGAACAACCCACAGAACTGCTCATTTTTTTCAGCTACAACTGGATTGAGTGGTAATTTTGCCCTGCAAAATATTTAGGAATAGTAGCACTGTTGTGTTTGTGACAGGCAATGATATAAGAAGGTAGCTGTATGGGGGAAAATGATATAATTTATTAGACCCAGTGGTACACCTGAAAAATAAGCAAGCAAACTTTAGGGCATATGGGCTCGTGCTGAGAATGAATGACTCTGTTTGCTGAACAGTCCCTGGACTGTGTGTACAGCTTCCCAGGCTGGGTAAGAGGCAGAGCTCAGCCTGTGTGAGGGGCAAGAGAGGCCTCTGCTAAGGAAAAGGGAGTTTTTGACTTAGAAAATTAATAATTTTTGCTCTAGTGTGTTTAATATATTATTGATATGGTTAGTTATGTGCCTGTGATGTGGTTATGTGCCTGTGTGACTGGCAAATGTAAAAATAATGCCATGTTACCAGCTTTGGCATAGGGAAATAAATAACAAGCAATAAGAAGGTTAACATAAAATTCAGCTATTAATTACCAAGATGTCTAAGCAGAGAATGCAATTCAATTCTAAGTTTGATATCTTTGCCTGAATTCATTTACAGTTTTATTGTCTTTAACAATATGAAAAATTCCTCTGGTGATTGGTAATGAAAACTTGTCTGCTTGCACTGTAAATGTATTTAAGTAGATTCTTTGGCTCTACCCATGCCACACTGAGTTTTGCCATTTTTTCCCCTGAATCTCCAGTTTTGCACTAGTTTTCTTTTTTCTCCTTTTGAATCATAGTTCAGACCATTGCCTTTTTCTCTTTCTCAGCTGCCTCTGAGCATTCATAGTCCTTGGCAGAGTGCCCAGCAGTGCTTGTCCTCACCAAATACTATTCACATGGTTTTAAAGTGACACTTGATTAAGAAAAAGGGAAAACTAGTATCAAAATAAATAGCGAGGTCAATACAGGCGTAGCTAGAACATTAGACCTTGAGCCCATAGCTTTTTGTGATATATTTGTGAAACCTGATGAGATCCACTTAACTTTTCTAATCCTTGCTAGGAAAAGTCACAGTGTATGATTTCAATTTATTTCTTATTTCTCTAGAGAAAGTTTGATGTTCTAGCAAGCTGTCTTCACATAGAGAACCTCTGAGCAATGGGGAGAGACAACTATGGTCCAGGGCTTTGTTTTGCGTATTCCTTAAGTATTTTTAAGTTATTTGGTGACCTCTTTATTAATTGCAACATTTGAGTTAACCATAATTAAAATAAAGCATATTTGATTTTCTCCTAGTTTCTTTAGAGACTTTGTTTGCATTTCTGAATTTTCCAAAGGTCTGAGGTCTGTATAGTCTATGCAGAGGGATGGATTTGCATACTTAGGGATCCAGGCTGTGAGATTCTGCCCAGCCCTCCCCAGGACTTCCCTCCTGCTCCCAGCCCCTAGACAGCCCCCAAACCCCATAATACCCCGATGGGATCACTGGTAGCTTCTTGTTGACTTTTTTTAAAGAGAACATTCCCCATCCTGCCTTTTCTCATCCTTTACCTTTTCCTGGAGCAGGGCTGGATGTTTCAACTGACCCTTGGCCCCAGCCCCAGATGCACATTTCTGCCTGGAAAGCACAAAGGTGAATTGCAGCTGCTTCCCAGGAGAAGTGGGAGCAGCTTGATAAATGCAGGATCTTCACTAGAAATGAAAGAGGCACCCCATACTTTTGTCTGTGCATTTACAGTCCTGATCTAAGCAGAGTTCTGGGTTTTGGAGCCCATTTATGGGTACTAAGGGCAATAAAATAACTCACTGGGGTTTCTCCTGAGGATTCAATAGATTAATTGTTTAACCAGCAGATATGCAAAGTAGCTGCAAATTAGAGAGCAAATTTCTCTGAATTAATTTATTTGGATTTTGAATTGAATTGTTAGAAAAAATTGCCTTTATGTTATGAGAAAATATCAATTATTTCATTATTTCCCAGTTAGGTAGAGTTGCAGCTTTGTGGGTAGAGATGACCACAGGTTTCACCTTTCCCAGTGTTTCCCTGGCTTCTGCAGCCAACCAGGTTGTATTCCCTGTTCCTGTGCAGCTGCCATCCTGCCACCTCCACGATGGGCTGGAAACATCGTTACAGCTATTTCAACTTGGTCACCAGCAGAGTTCCACTGTGAGTTCTGAATTAATGTTCAAGCAGCAGAGGAAGTTTTCTGGCAGCTTTAGGAAAGTTTTGACCAATGTGGAATATATTGTGTGAAGTGGTGAAGATGGAGAGATAAAATGGAGCTCATTTTGTGGTACCAGGTTTTAAATTGATTTCTATGAGATGACAGCTATAGTCTTCTATGAATTTTTAGGCATGAATCATACCTACTGTTAGTTTTAAAGATATATTGATACAAAGGGGTTTTATTTCAAAAAGTTACATTTTCCCTAATTACAATTCAGAGTTTTTTCCTCCATGATAGAAAGAAGTGAGGGTATGTCCAGATGCATGAAAATATTGGATGTTAAAATAGACATCTAATATGCAAATGATAAGAACCTGCTCTAACTTTTGATCTTTTTTTTTAACCTGGGGACATCTTTTCGTGTACTGCTGGATTAGCAGCTCTGCTTTGTTTTGCATTTTGATGGCTCTCTATTTCCAGCAGAAACTCAGAGAAGCAATCTTGGAGACACTGAAATTTTCATCAAAAGTTTCAGAATAGTTTAGACCGCTGATCTCCAAAATATGCATGAACAGCAGCATTTAATCCCAACCCTGTTATTAAAGCCATTTCCAAGAAAAACATGCTACATGTTCCAGTACTTGTTTTACTTTAGTTATGTCACTTTTCCTAGACTCACTGAATCTGGGCAGAAGTGAGCAACCAGGTGGCTGCAGCTGCAGGCAGAGTGGGAAGCTGGGTAAAATATCTGCCAACCTGATGTGGTTCATTCCCACTTCTTGTTCAGCTTCCATCCAAGGCTGACAGTTTGGGTGGGTTCATGAGTGGAACCTCTTGTCCTTTCTCTCTCCTAGACTGCGGGAGACAAGTCACAGTCTTATTTTCCTCTCTGCTACCCTGCTCATGCTTTTAGTACCACTGGGATTCAGAGGGAGGCAGGATGGAGCTAACTGGGCCGGGGAGCACATGTGTCAGTAAGCTCTAGGAGGGCTAAGGGGAATAGCACTGAGGTGTGGGAGATGCACCTCCAAATGCTCCCTCCACCGTTACAACAAGACTAATGTAAGTTGTATGTGCTCTTATCCTTGGAGACAGCAAACGTCTATTCTGTCTGCAGTTCTGGGATGGTTTAAAGCAACCTTTACTGAATGTAGGTATTTTAGGAAGTACTAGTGGAAACCGAGCAAGCTCAGTGCCAAAGCTGTCATGTGGTAGCATGGATTCCTTATCATTAGAGATTCAGAAGCAGCATTCATTAACTTGAGGAACACTTGGGCAGCTTTCTCAGTAAATCAGGTTGTACTGTTTCTCCCTTCACCTTCCTGCCCTCTTCCCTCAGTCTTCAATCCAACTATTCTTGTTGCTGGCAAACAATGCCCCTGCCTCAAGTAGTAATATTCCCTCTTGGTCCCTGAGGCTGTTAGCCAGCATGGACAGGCTGGGAAAATGCCTGGCACAAGCTACCTTCTCATCTTGTAGAGCTGCTGCAAAATCTGGTCTTTCACATAATGTTGTCATTTCCTTGTGGGACACATAAATGGTACCTTAGTTCTGCCTGAGAGCCAGGTTAGCATTTGTGAAAGCTATTAAAAAGTTTGTAGATGTCAAGTAAATGTATATGATTAAATAAGTGATTCAACTAGAATAATTAACAGATGGCAGGAACAATTACATATTCATATTTCAGGCCAACAACATTTGGTAGATATAATTGCCTTACAGGTGTTAACTGCCCTTTATCGTGAAATGAGGTGTCTCTAAACACTGAAGGTACTCAGCAAAGTGACTTGTGGTTATGAACTTACAAGGAGGTTAATGGCTCTCCTATTGCACGTGATGTTGTAAAACTAAATTCAGCTCCTAAGTCCAACACCAAACCCAAGAAGGTGGAAGGAGGGAGATGAGCAGGTGTTACATAATCTGCTTTGTGCAAAAAGTCACTGAGAAATACAGTGGGTTCAAATTCATTTTGATGTTTGAGAAATGCAAAGTCCAAATAGGTGTTCAGGGAGGAAGAGACATCTGCTGGAATAACTCCTTGGGTTTTTTTTCCCAAATTACTTTTTCTTCCCCTTATGTAGAAGAGTAAATTGCATGCCATTTGGGTTAGATTCTAGTACAGATTGTGAGGACTTGTGGCCAGAAGAGTAAAAATGAATAAGTGGTAAGTTTATGCTCATTTTGTTGTTTTTTTTTAATAAACCCAAAGTGATTATTCACTGTAGGTCTTGTATAATAAGGTTGCCAAAGATGATAGGTTGTATATATAAAACATAGACACAGTAAATTGTAATTTTTGAAGTTTCTTTGGTTTATGCCTTATATTTAGCATTTGATTTAAACAAAAATAGCTGAAAGAATTTATGAAAAATTATGTACTTTTCATTGGCAGATAAATAAGACATTAATAAAATTTTACCTTTTCTGTAAATGTGGGGGATAAGGTGTACAATCAAGAGCAAAAGCTGGTCCTTAGTTTTCACCTTTTTTGATAATTGGTATTTAGAACTATCAAAACCTTAGACTTGGTTCAATATTATTATTTCAGCATTGCATTATTTTGATTAAGGCTGTTCAGCTGGTAGCCTAGCTTTTCCTCTCTGGCATCAAAGGTTGTTATTTATTAAACCATTTAGGCAGCTTAAACACTAGCTTCCAAGACCACACTTAATATGGAAAATCCACATTGAAAGTCATATTTATATACTGGGGTGGTTCCTGCATTGATGCTGATCATGGTTTTCAGCAGTGTTTGCCAGGGTACACAGCAATCATCCTCTTCAGACAATCCAGAGATGTTAGGAGAGAGGGAGCAGAAATGGTGTGGAAGAGCAAAAAGAAATTGGTCTAGAGACTTCTCTCAGATATAAACCTGAATGGAATGGAAAGCATTAATGTTTGTCAGCACTGCTGGCTGGATGCTGAAGCACACCACATTCATCCATGCACCTTTGAGCTGCATCAAAGCTACCATGGTGCTTCTAGGAGTTGGGAGAGCTGCAGTGCTCCAGCAATGGGCTCTGCTGCCTGTGCTGGGTGTGGCATGGCTCATGCCCACCTTGATAGGTGCTAAAACCTTGGGAGATGAAGCACAAAGAAATAGTCCTCATCATTAAAATGTTTATCTCCTTCATGAGTTTTCCTGTATTAAAAATGTCACTCACATTATTCTTGTTATGCAAAAACACAGCAAATGGCAAAAGGTCAACAGTAGCCATCAAGATTATCAGAGAGTTATTGTAGCAGTTTAATGGCATATCAATGGTGAAGGCTTTTATTTAATAATAGTTCAATGGAGTGGCTGGGAAATAAATATCAAATGCAAAACAAATGCAATGTGAAAGGAATGCAAGGGTTGGGGTTTTTTTTTTTTTTCACTTTGTAGGTTTGTTGTTCTTGCTCATTCAATCATTTTGAATCCCTCTATTGCTACAGCAGATGTTTTATCTCCTCCATCTCTGATTATGTATATCTGACAGTTTTGAAGTCTTTGCAAGTATGATTTGATTATATCATAATTTCTTTCTTTTATAACCTTCAAAAATTTTTTTCAATTTTTATTCTGGTGGAAGAGTATGGAAATGTACCATTTCAGCAAAAAGAAGTTCTAGACTGAGATGGTTTTATAATGTGACATACTTTGAAACTGAATGTCTGTCCTGAGAATAGATAATTAGATCTTCTTGAAGCAGTTTTGACAAATGCTGCTTGGCTTACCAGTTGTGCATTGGCGACAAACAGGATTGTTGAGATTTTGCTGTTTTCTTTCAGAAGTGTCATATATGTGAAAATAGCACAATGCTGTGGTAGTGATCCCATATGTTTGAGGGAAAGGAAGGAATTGTGTGCTATGTGTGTCAAGCTTAAAAGTATAGGGCAATGTTAAAAAGAAGGAAAGACTGAGGAAATTAATTTAAAGCAAAATATATTTGGTGCATTTCAAAGTCCAGGAAAAAAAATCCCACCTTTTTCCTCTTTTTTTTTCAGCTTTCTGTTAGGAGGATATGAAATTAAATATTTGGATTTTTTTTAATTTATTCATTTATTATCACGAGTGATAATAAACTGAAAGGGCAGGTGGTTCAGTATGCAGTGATGACATTGTAGAGCTAACCACTTAAATCTTGGTTTAAACCACTTGGATCGTTGTATATTTCAGTGCTAAGTGACAGTTGTTTCCCCTAATTTTAATATTGAGTCAGTTTGCTGAAACCATTTTAAGGGTTAGGAAGCTAATTTTGAGATCTTTGTATACTGAAATGGAGCACATTTCACATATGGACTGTAGTTTTAAAATATTTTTTAAAAAAATATTTCCAGTAGGGATTTGTTGCAATTTAAAATAGCATTCACAGTTTTACTTGTTTGGGTTTATTGGGCTGCTATTAAAAGACAGAGTTGGCTAGCAAAACATAACTGGTTTAGAAATACTGCATCAGGGTTTTAAGAGTGATTTATTAATTCTGGCACCATTGCAAGGAAATAATTAATTTTCTGTAAAAAATATTTAATATGGATTGCTATGTCTATGCTGTGCATTGCTGATTTTAGTGTGCTTTACCCTTGTTTACATTTTTGAAAAAAAAATCTGAAATTCTTT
This sequence comes from Agelaius tricolor, assembly GCF_023055355.1. Lineage (NCBI taxonomy): Eukaryota > Metazoa > Chordata > Aves > Passeriformes > Icteridae > Agelaius > Agelaius tricolor. The sequence continues at coordinate 62,112,098 of NW_027269261.1, forward strand.
TTATACTATTTTACAAAGTATTACTTAGTTCTGTGTGTATGAGGGGAGAAAAAAGTGACTCTGATATTTTCCTTATTTGCTGAATTACCCTGTGTGTAGCAGAGCTGAGAAGGAAGCAAACTGAATAATATTTGTACACAAACCAGGGGGTGATGTTGCCAGTGACGTACAAAGTGTGTTGGAGGAGGCTTTCCAGGGCATTTGGTAACTGACAGGTGACACATCTGTTAAATAGCTGAAAGATACAGATGGAAATATGCACCTCAGTTAAATCTAGAATGTGATAATTAATAAATGTGGCAATAAGTGTTTTATATGATCAATTTTTTATCTACACAGGAATTATAAAAGCTGCTTTAAAGGTTAGTTGTTTATCAGTATATGAGCTAATGAAGTTGTAAGGTGGGGGAAAATAAAGTAGAAAGAATAGTTTAAGATACTTGTTTACTGTGTTATGAATAGCCATAACCATAACTTTCAGGATTTTGGAAAGGATTTCAGGTGTTTGGAAAGTTTTTAGTGTGCTGTTATTACAGCAGTTGTATTGCTATTCCTGGACTCCAGCTTCTAGAGTAAAGCAGAAGAGGGGAAAAATTCAGGGAATTTTTTTACTGTGTTAATTCAATTCGGACTGTGAAATTTCCTCTGCTAGAATTCAGTCTTATTTAAGGCTTAGTAAATTCAGCATCTAATATCTTGACCAAAAAAAAAATTAATTTAACAGCTTGTTAAGTGATCTATAGTATTCAACTGCAAGACTGAAGAAAAATGGATCAGGAGGCAATCCACTGCTCACTGCTCCACACAGCAGAGGCTGTCTGAACCCAAGATGTTTCCTCACTGGTAGTGTGACTTGGTTTGATGTGGAAGAAAGATGAGAGAGGGGAATGGAAGGCTGGCAGCCTAGGTGTAATTTTTGGTGGTGTTGTGTCCCATCTGTTTTTGTCCATATGAATCCTGAGCTCTTCAGTGATGCCCTGTTTAGGTTGAAGTCCAGGAAAAACAGCAAGTAGGACAGGTCCTGGTGCTGCTCTAGAGAAGGTTAATCCTGACTTTTAAAATGCTTCTCTGATTTGAAGACTATAAACACATTTTGTGACACTTTTATGTTCACAGTGAGTGCCCTAGTTTTGTATCTCTTGTTTGCAAGTAATAAATGCAAAATACCTTAGGTTTTTGCCTGGGTGCTGAAATGAAGTACCTGATGTCACTGTATCTGTATTTGGAGGTGCTGATTATATTCTTAGATCAAATAAAGAGCAGGAAAATATTTTTCCCACCTGTGGCAGGAGAATCCAACACACCTGAGGGTTTGAAATAGAGCAGGTTTGGAGTTTAAAGATCTAAGGGGGCTGAGTGAGATGGGGGAAGAGGAGTGTCTATGGAGAAAGCAGAGAGATGTCAGCTCATGAAGCCTCCTGGAGACCCTAGTGAGCTGTCAGATCTGTCAAGGGAGACACTGAGGAGTTCTTGTTCTGTGACAATGACTGGTAAAATAGTTTCCTGAATGAAGACTTTTTTTGGTTTTATCCAGATGACATAAAAATGCTTGTTTTGCTCTTATTACTTACTGCTTAAATTTTTCTTTAGAGCTAATTTATGAATGAAATTGGCTGTTTTTTTAATAGCTATAGGTGTCAACAAATGTGCCATGCTTTCAGGCTCATCCTAAGTTTGAAAAGACACAGTCCTCATTCTTGTACCTAAATCCGTGTCTCTACTGGAACATCTTGGAAGGACAGTGGAAAAGCAATCAGCTTTCATTTAAACCCACTAAGTAACACTAAAATTTCTAATGCCTATTTGTAGTTTAAACATTGTTATGTTGCTAATGCCAGAGGAGAATGGAAGGGGAGGAACAATCTGACATTGAATGGTAAAAGGAGTAGGTTATCTGTTTTTATTTTAGTTGTGTTGATACTTGTTCAGATATTTGAGTTATTTGGTGTTGAAAACACTAAAGAAAAACAAGTAAAACTGACAGTACAATTTCAGTGCTGTGTTTTCCTGACCAGAAGCTGCAGGAACATTTTAAATGGGCAAGAGGATTAGGTTTCAGAGAGGTGTCTTTATGTTTGGCCTTTGACTCTAATTCAAGTTCTCCTTGGGGAATCTTCAGTGACTTTCAGCACGGCACTGGTTTTTGAGAAAAAATTGTACTATTGTCTTTTGCAGTCAAGCATGACTGCATTTTTTGAGGTGTTTATACAGGGAGAAGGCATAGCCCTCTTTCTCCCTGCATTGGCATTCTTTTCTGGTTTTGTTTTCTTTTTCTCCGCAGCTCATAATATGAAATAATTGTAATATTTTAATTCAGACTAACGTGTGTATTCATAGTCTTTATTTTGAGTCATAAGCAAAGTGAATTAGTAAATACATTTACAGAAAAAGTCTATCACCCTTTAACCAGTGGTATTTAGCTCTAATTTTTTTGCATCATTTGATTACAAAATGCAATCAAAATTTTGAGCTGTGAAGTGAGAACCTGCAAAGGCAAGATGTCTCATATTTAAAGTTTATGACATTATACTTAGAGTTATGTACTTGCTTTGAGATTTAAATTTGAAGCTTCGTTTTTACCTTTTTGCCTCCTCTGATAGTTTAGAGATATAACAGATAGTGTGGCTTACTGTCTACACACGAATGTAAACAAATACATGCACTTGGAAGAGATAGTACAGAAACACAAAAAGAGTTTTGGGGGATGTAGACCAGCAATCACCAAAAGTTCTTTGTGTAATGGTATGATTAAAAATCAAGGTCAGTGCTGGGAGAAAAGATGTGATTTTGTGAGTATGACCAATATTGATAACTGGGTGCACATCTGGTGTCCATGCTTTCAACACACAGCTGCACTTTTGGGAGGAAGGGAGAAAAGTTGCCACATAGTCATGGCTTAAGATATAGTCTTAAAAGGTCACTTAAAGATCTCAATCATATATGTCTATCAGAGAGAAGGAGGTAATTATACAGTATTTTTACAGGGGAATAATACTACATGATACAAAACACCTCTTTCCTCTAGAGGAGGTAAAATGTGAGAACCTCAAATGGCTGCACGCTGAAGTCAGGCTGATTTAAATTAGAAGTAAGGCACAATTATTTGTCTTTAACAGTGGGCTATTAATCATTGGAACAAATTACTGAGAAAAGTGGTGGGAACAGACAATTGCCATAAATTATAACTTCCTGAGGAATTACCACAGGATTCAGTTATTGGTTTCACCAAAGAGGCATATTATGGAACCCAAATAGATTATCTGAAGGAAATTGAACTCAAGAAGTAGCACAGGACACATAAGGCTGGGATATTATCAGCTGTATAATACCAAAGCAAGGCCATAATTGTAAACATAGCTACAGCTCCATCATTTGTTCTTACTTCATAACAGTATCATTAAAGTGATTTGTTATCCTCTTGTCTTTTTTCAAAGAATGTGAAGGAAATGAAAGTTTTTGGATTTTCATACTCAGACGGAAATGAGGATAACACAAATTCTACAGCTTCACTTACTTTTGCAAGGAGTCAGTATAATTTTGATAATAATTTTTCTGTCAATATAATCTGGTATCTTTTGGTTTTGTTAAATGTTCTTCTCAAATGCCAAATGCTGATGGTTGTAATGAGGCTTGTAAAACAGCAGGTTGCATACAGCTTTTTTTCCAACTGTTCTATTAAAGACAAAGCTGTTTTTTTTGTGGACTGTGTAATTTAAATTAATTTCTTACAAGTCTGTAGATAACTTCTTCTTACAATATTTTATATTTAGGAAGGATCTATTAATTGTGTTAAAAAGAATTTATTCAGCTCAGAGTGTTTTGGATCCTTTCTAAAAAAGATAGCAATTTTCCTAGCAAGATACTCAGTCATAGCCTGATCAAAATAGCTAAGCAAGAATGAGGGTTCAGAGCCAGCAACAACAAAGAAATCAACCAGACATTTCAAATAAATTTCCTTGAGAATTTTTGTGTCTAGAAACAAAATATCTGAATTTAAATGGAGAGCAGCTTGAAAAAAAAAACTCTTGCCAAGCTCCCCAGCAACTGAAGGAAACTTCATTTTATACACACTGCTTAATTAGGCAGTAGTGTTTGTGTCCAAAAGAAGACAAGCAGTCTGTTGTCCTTTGGGTTGAATGCCTACTGGAACTGTTACTTAAGGGACACATTCCTCAGGAGCCAAGCTGCAAGTAGAGCATGGATTGCATTCTTTGCTTGGAAATTTCTATGGCTGTGGTGACTTTTTCCTCTGAAGCCATTTAGGAGCTGGGCTTGGAATTCTCTCTTTTCTGAGTGTTTGGCCCCCTTTCCTGGAGACTGTGTGTCACTTGGATAAGCCAGTCCTTCAGCCCTGGCAGAAACACCCAATGGTAGACAGACCTCACTATTAAGTAAACTAGTTCACCCTCTCAGCAAATGTCTTGATTTAAATGCTTAGCTGTGAAAATCATATATTCTGTTGCTCTCTTCAGTCTCTGTATAAAGCCTTTGCTCAAAACCAATTAATAGAGATTAGTCATTTTGTCATAATGTTGAAAAGGCACTGCACTACCATGGTACTTATAGCTGTGAGAAAAGACTGAAAGCATAAATTTCATTATTCATACTGGTGATTGCAATGTCAGCACAGCTCACAAGATTATATTAGTGAATTTCTTACATGACTTCAATGTACCTGATTTTTTTCTAGATGTTAAAATGGGCTTCTATGCCATGTACATTCATATAACAGTTGGCCTTTTCCATCTTTTTTATAATTTGATTAAGAAGTAAAGGCAATGCACTCATCACTGCACACTTATGATGATTGACTTCTGTTCTTGGGTTCTATTATAATGTTCAGTAGAAGTAAAATCTGACCCAAACCCTCTAAACAAACAAAACATCCACCAACAAATTTCTAGTAGATAAGTATGATAACCTAAGGATTATTAAACAGGATAACCCCAATTCATTTTGTTTAGATGTCTGCCCCTTGCCAAATATCTTTAAATACTGGTGTGAAATATGCTGATTAAAGTAGAGTAATTTTCCCCATTCTCTAGTATAAAATCATAGAATCATTTATGTTGAAAAAGACTTTTAAGCTGCTCAAGTCCCACCATAAACCTACCACTGCCAAATCTACCATAAAAACCACAGGCCTAGGTGCCACAATCATGTGGTTTGCAAAGAGGAGAACTGAATTCTTCTGTTCAGCTTTATTTTGCACATTTATCTTAAATACTGCAGTTAAAAATAATATTTTTAATAGGAAAACATGCTTCTTGTATTCTGTGAACTGTAAAGTTGTGTGTCAAACAAAGTGAAGCTTGGTGAAATTTGAGTGAAGAGCTTTGCCATCTAACAGGGGTCAGTGCCAGATACTGTGAAGCAAGATCAAAAAAAAAATCTGATGCTTTCTTAGGGAATTTTGGAATTCTCTGCTTTTCACCAAGTATTTTGAAATCAGCTCAAGCCTTGAAGTCACATTTATATCTCCTAAGTATCTGCCATGACTATTGTCCTGAGAGAATGTAGAATCTGTCTCATTCCGAATATCCAGAAACAGACTGGACCAGTTCCTGAGCAATCTGATACAGTTGCTTTGAGAAGGAGATGGGGTTACATGAGCATCAAAGGTCCCCTCCAAGCTGAATTGTTCTATAGTGCCATGATTTAATCTGCCTTCCAGATATCCAAGTCAAAAGCAACAAGTGAAGGGCTACTGGAAAAGGCAAACATGCTCGAGGTTTTTTGATAGTTGTTTTTTTTTACTGTTAGCACATGTCCTTGTTTCAGCTCAAGTTAATAGTAATGTTGTAATTTTGCCTGAATATTAAAGTAACAAGGGAAATCTGGAAGGCAAGAGTGGCCATAACTTCAAGGTCCAAATCAAGGAGAGGGGAAGAAGGTGGTCATGAAGAATATGGCCAGTAGGAGAATAAGGCTGCCATTATAAGCTGATATTAATGAATATGGATATTAATAGAATTAGCTCAAAAAGCTGGGGAAAAACCCCAAACCTCCTCTGCTAGTCAAAAAACCTTTAAACAAATTCTGAAGAGTTTTATATTTTTTGGCATTCTGTAGATGCTTAAGACTGCAAATTATTATGGTTGTTGATAAGGGTTATGAGCTAGTGGCTTGATCATGGTGACAAGAGGGGATGGTAGCAGATTGCATATGTGCTTGTTATGTCGATCTCCAAAAGGTTAGCAGTAAGATGGGGTGCCAAAAAAAAAAACAAACCAAACCTGGCAGATACCCAGGGGAATTTTTTAAGTCTTTCAGTAATAAGGTGAGAGAAAGGGATTGTTCTTTTATTTATTTTTAAACATTTATTAGACTCAGCAATAAATCTGGTTTAAGTGACAGTATAATGCTGGTGTCCAGCAATTAGCCTGCACTCCCAAATTAATACTGCATTTGCCTGTGTGGCCTTGACTTGGCTAATTGGCTGCCTTTCCTTCTTTGAATTCTGTTGTGACGGCATGATGACAGTGATTCAGCATGTACAACACAGGCATAAAAAAATAATTTAATGCTCCACTTACTCAGCAGGCATGATTGACACTCTCTCGGGTGACTGCTGCAGTAGAGCTGGTGGGGGGAGCACGTTGGCACATGCTTTGCTCTAACAGTGAAGCCAAGACAACTGTTCTAGTACAATATCTTTTTGAAAGTCAGAATGTGGTAAAATTATTGAATATGATTGACAGCTTGAAGTAGATAAGTCTCTAGATGGGTATCTAGAGCAAGAAAGCACATAGTAAGTGGTGATGACTCCTGCAAGCAAAGAGCTGATCCTTACATTTGCATGTGAGTGAAAAGTAGATTTATTTTGCTTGCATTTAGCAACACCATCAGTTCTTTATAAAACAAAATCATTTGCTCATTAATCAATAACTTTTTATACAATCACCTGTTTTTGAAAGCAGGGTAAGTTATTATCCACAGCATCTTTGATTGCTTTTCATTTGCTGGGTTTGCCACCTTTTTGTGTTACAACTCATCCAGCTTTACTATTGACAGAAAATTCTGCAGAATCATTTTTCATTAACATTTTTTGTTAATGAATAAGCCAGAAGTGTTCAGAGGAAGTTTGCAAAGAGAAAATTGCTTCTAAAATGCATTACTTTCTTTTACTGTAGGTGAATTATTTTGTATTTTCCAAGTTTCTGCTTAGACAGGAAATAACAGCTTGGTGAAACACTAAATGGCTGAAAGTGAAGCAACAGAGCAATTTCTTGAGAGTACTTTATATCTCCATGGCAGACTATTGTCCTATGGAGCAACAGAGCAGCTAAATGGAAAAGTATTATTTGAATTTCATGGCCTATTTTAGAAAACACTTCCCCAACTTGCTAGTGCTTCTGTCAGCAAGGCATTTCCATTGCTTTTGTGTTCTTTTTCAAGGACCCTCTTTCACAGTGGCTAAGAGGTGCTTGTGAGCTCACTTCTGCAGAGCCTTGCTTATGTTAAGGCAGCTCCAGGAACAAAAGGTTTGCAGGATTCAGTCCCATTTCCCAAAATAGCCTTGCAAACTTTTGCAGCCACATGGTATTAAGGAAGAGAGTTGATACCATGTCAATTTTGCCCACACAGCAAGACAATATGAAAAGGAAATATTCCTTATCATCCTTTCCCTTTCTGAAAAGAATGTTTTAATGAACTTTTCAGTAAAAAAGGTCCTCTCTGGAAATTATCAACTTAGGGCTGTATCTTCTAATGAAAATGTCATGACTGTTTCATTAGCAAATCATGGACAGTGCTTTGCCTGCTGACGCAAGAATGTAATTTTTTCTCACTGGTACATCACATCAAGGGACAGTTGAATTGAAATTGGAACACTTAAAATACACAGAAAGTTGTTTAAAATATCTGTAAAGAAATATCAAATTAAGGTATTCAGAAGATTATTCATACAGGTACTAGTATTAGGTTGTGGTAGTCACTTGGCAGTGGTGATGGACCAGTAGATTGAGGAGTTTTCTTAGTCAAGTTTAGTCAAACTTTGACAGGTGACTGTGTGACTTAAGTAATAAAATTTCACTGAAATTAAAAAATGGTACAATTTCACAGTAGACAAGTAGCCACCTTAGAAAAGAATTTTCCCCATGGCTGCTTACCAGCATTTTTAGAATTCTACATACCATTGAAAATGGTATGTGATCTTCTACATACCATTGAAAATGGTATGTGATCTTATTCAAAAATATGATGTTAGAGCAATTCTTTGCTTCTGTATTATCCCTGAAGAAAACAAACTTGCTTAAACTATCAACTTATGTTCTTAAACTTGTATGAGCCAATGAAGAAAATGAAGACAATTCATTAAATAAATTTTCAACTTCTTAGAGAAAACTCTTCTGTACAATAGAAGCAACTGTTGTTGTCATTCAACATTTAAAAATAAATTACCTGGATTGTTTCACTTGTGGGACAAAATATATACAGCAGAGGCATTGTATGTTACAGTTTCACTCCTGGTTTTAAACTTAACAAATCTGTGTTTCATCCAAGGTTTATGCATTGTATAAAGATATCTATCACTATGCAATATATACATTGTGTGGTATGTAGTCTTGTGTTACTGATTTTGTGAAAGGTGCAACACAAAGTTATTATTGGGTTTTGCTACGTAAGCATAACATTGGATGTGTTAGTTCATGGGCTGTGATCAAGGTAGAAACTCAAGGCTTTGTGGGTTGCAGGCAGTGGGATGGAGGATGGGTGGTTTCAACCAAGGCCCCGGGGGCAGCAGGAACCAGATGAGGAAAAAGGGAAATGGGAGAAAATAGGATTGAGACCATTTCAGTAGGTGTGAAGAGACAGAGAGGATGAATTTTGATGGATGTTTTATCTGCATGTGGGGAACATATCTACACAGGTCTATCATTGTGCATGCATACACACAAATGTGTATACAGGTTTTAAGTGGGTATCATAAGTACTGCTTGCAATTTTCAATTCTTGGTTATCAGAGTTGAATGTGGCCTTTTTTTCCAGTCTAAGGACTTTGTGCTTACTATTTATCTATTATAGAATGCATTCCACATTTTTTCATTTATTTTATGTGATGGTATTTATGCTTCCTAACTTGGAGGACTGAAATTTTTCTACACAGGAGAAAGAAACTGAAGTTTTAACACTGTCCATAGAAAATTCTTGTTTAGCTCATTCACACTGCTCCAACTTAGTCATTTTGCTTAATACTCATTACATCCTAAGCTCCCAAATATATACCTTGTAAACAAAACCATAAAAAACATGTTTATGAATGCGTATTGGAGAGAAATGAACAATATATCACCTAAGCAATAATGGCGATTTATGTTCAAATAAATGTTTGTAAATGCTTTCTTCATAGCATTGCATAGTTAGCTTCTCTGTTAAGGTGGGTAATAATATATACATGTGTGTATAAATACACGTTGCATATTCTTTATAATATAATTGCCATTGTTTTAGATTTTATCTTCCTTTCTGCTTTAACATAATCATCACTGATATTTCAAGTCAAAGGTTCACTTTTCCCCTATCACTAATAGTTTTGTAAATTACTTTACAGAATTAAACTTGATGACTGTAGTCCTGAACAGGCTTCCTAGGCATTTTGTGCTGTTAGGCTTCCCCTGTGTTTACTCTTGCAGTCTGATGCTTGTTGACATGCTGATTTGTGTTTTATACCATCAGATAGGTTTTGTTCATTTGGAAGAATGAGATTAAAGACAACATGCCCGCTTTTCCTCTCCCCCCCAGACCCTATAGTTCCTTTTGATTTAAACTCAGATTTAAAAAGAAAAAAAGAATAAAAAAGTGGATTTTTTTTGAGCTAAGCTTAACTGGAGAAGTCAACAGAATTTTTTATCAAGGGATGTCTAATCTCTCAAACTAATACAAGACTTTGCAGTTATTGATTACATGCTAAGGATACATAAACTGTTAATCATGCGTGGAGGCAACAGAATAAATGGGCATATAATTGTCAGTAGGGCAGTTATATTTATCTGTTTACTACACCTATGATGCAGGGACAGCTGTGTTTTGCATCCAAAAAGATACATTCTAAAAATATATTGAATATCCCCTCATTGCTACTGAAACTAGTGTAGTAGAGCTGATTATATAAGTAATAATTCAGATGTTTTCTTCAGCTCCCTGAAGTATGTGGTCAATAAGAAATTTGTAAGCTGGCTTAACACATCAGTCACTAGATGAAGTGAAAGGAGAAAAACTCATAGATTTTCATGCAATTGCATTATAACCTTTGTTTACATCAAAATAAATCTGTAATGTTAACACAGTATAAATACCATAGTTTCATTTATTCTGGGTTTATATTTCACATGACAAACAGTTGGACATACTAATGCACAAAAAGTTAATTCTTTTCTATGTTTACATCCATATTTGTCTTGTATTATGTATGTGTCACACTTTTGAGAAGGGAGATGCCCAGCAATCCCTATGATTTTTATCATGGGAATATGTACCCGTTATTTTTTTCCTTTCTTGTCAGACTGCAGAAAAGACTTCAAATTGTACTACTTCTGTCAACTTCATTAACTTCTCTCCCTTTGGTGTTCACCATTTCTTCATGCTTCTAAGGTTAAAAGGATTGAAGGCCTGAGTTTTCAAATGTGGCAGCCTAAAATCAGGTGTCTTAAATGCTGATGTGAAACAAATTTTTTTTTAAACAACAAATCAACAGTAAAAAAAAGAAGCCCAAAACAAATGAAATCAGTGCAACCAAACAAAAAATGCTATTAGCAAGTAGCTTAGTTAGACTTTCCAACTTACATTTATCTACATGACAGATGTCCTGGTTTTTTGTAGATTCTGAGAATGAGGGAGTTCAGGTACTCCAACAATGGAATAGTATTTTATTCCAATAACGTATGAGAAGGGCATATTGATGCCTTATATCATTCTGCATCAATATTGATCCAGTTGGTAATATAATGTTTTGGGTTGGAATATACATCAAGTTGTAAGAAGAGAGTCCCTGACTAAAGGTAAGTAGTTCATGAGCTATTACTATGTAGTAAAGAACTGGGGCCAAAGCTGATAATTATGCCTTTACTTCAAAGCTGTCTTTAACTCTACTTGGAATTGGTCAAAAATCTGCCAGTTACCGACAAGAAACTTAAATAGAATTGGCAGGAATTATTCTGTCATACAGACTGGTTTATGAAAATCAGACTGAAATGCATGACATTTTGGGGATGTCTGAAGGATCTTCCTGTGTTATCATCATATTGTTAAATAATGGAGTTATTGGTAGTTAATCTGAACTAAATTCTCTTGGACTTTTAGGTTAATAATCCTTGAAACTCAGGGGCTTCATCATGGATATTCTAGTGCAGCTCACCTTACCTAGGGATTTTTGTTAGCTTTGTTCATAACATAACTTAATTACAGTTTGCTCCTTTGACAACAGCACATTACCCCCAAAAGTGCAGAAGTAATCACTGTTGATGTGCATAGTTCTTGCTGAGGCTGTGTCTTGAAATATTTAATTCTAGTTTGGTCCTTTTTAATGAGTCATAAACTTCTCTGTTCAGCAGTCCTAACCAAGTTTATGATGTGAAGAATTTAGTAGCTATATAAAAAAATCCTTTCTGCCTGATTCATCATTTACTAACAACAAAAGTAATAATTGAGAGCAATGCAGCCAAAATGAGCAAGCAAGAAACCTTTGTTTACTGTTTTCTTACTGCCCTTCTGACAGTTATTCCTATGTGGGTTGTGCTTCCTTCAGCTCTTTTCCCTCTTACATTTCTTCGAGGTTCTTATCCGGGGTCTTTCAGAATAATTCTTCACAGCAACAGGACCCTAACTCCTTTGAGTTTTGGGAACATTTTGGTTTTATAGGACCTTGCATGAACTGAGAAAGGAGCAACAATCACGGTGATATCTTAAAATAATCCTCTTTATTTCCCACATGCCAAGGAAAGAGTTACCCTGGAAGAGTCAGGAGAAGCCACAGGACTAGGAGGCTCATGTTCTCATAGAAGAAAAGTCGGGGAAATTCCAGTGGCTGTTCAGACTGAGAATATTGGAAGAAATATAAGGGCTTCTTTTTGTCTACATAGTTTTTGTTTTAGAAGGCAAGATAATTAAAGTAGTCTTGGTTAGAAACAGTGTGCTTTAAATTATGGGGTTATTACCTGTACTTTTTAAATAATGGCCATAGATTTGCTTTTCTATATGAGAGTTTTCATTTAACATAGGTCTTACATCTCTCTGTGGTTCCTTAAAATGGAGAAATTATCACACCTTCCAAGTCTCGTTAGTTTTCACCTCCAGTGTCACCAATGTAGGCCACCTGGTTTGCTTTTAAACTTGACAAACTTGAATTCCAGTCATTGTGATTAAAGCAGAAATTGGAAGTCAGCTCCTCAGTGTAATGACAGACTAGAAAGAGTTCAATGGGGAGGAAGGATCCAAAAGCCAACCCCAATTAAAGAACTGAATACACAGACAGGATATGCTGGTTTTTGAGAAGCACCATCTTTATCTGAAATGTTTGTGCTTTAAAATTTGTCCAGTCATTTTCCATTTCTGGTTGCTTATCAGAAGATCTAATTCTCCCACCTCTGCCAGGTATGTGCAAATTAAACTGTCTTGCAGTCAATATTTGAGATTTCTGAGGAAAGGCAGCAAAAGCAGAGCACATGTCACACTTTGCTAGCCTCTTTATATGGGATTTTTTCACAGCTTTTGGGACATCTGTTTGTCTCTGACTGACAGCAGGCTAATATGTATTATCATTAAAAAGTGGTTCTGAGGAAATGCATGCTCTCACCTTGCTGCTTCTGCAGCTGTGAAGGCTTTTGTTTTCACTCCCATCTCTGTGTAAGTGAAGATAATCTCTACAAAGAGGCTTGATATTGGCCTGTCATATCATGAGTTGCTTATCAAGCACTAAAGAAATTGAATTTAATTTTATCTGTTATATCTGGAGAGTCTTATTAAATCATCCTGCAGTTAAGAGGTTGTATGGGGTCAACAGGTTTGTCTCTTTCACCATCTATCCCTCTATTGTTAACCTTTGGAGAATTACTAAAATGTTCTTTATTTTATCACATAAGGTTGGGTTAAATCTTCTTGATCCAGAAATTGTTGTGATTGAGTGCCACATGCATGTAATTCTTTTGCATGGTTTCTGGATAAGGATTGAGCACTCAGTAATCTGTACAAATGTAGATATCTCTTATCATTCTGGTTTTTCTGTTGTTTTGATATTCTCCCAATGCCTCTGTTTTTAATTGGTTCAATGAGGCTAAAACCAGTCAGATTGGATAATAAATCTGAGTCAGCAAGCACTTGGTACTATTTGTGGGCCAAGACACAAAGCAGGGGTGAGGAGGAGGGGGATAACAGGGATGGGTGTTGCCAGGTGTCAAAAGCAAAGGGCAGAGGGAGAAGCTGGCTGTAAGTAGAGGTGGAAATGGGATGGAGGTCACAGCAGCAGCCCATGGGCAGGCAAGGTCTGGCAGGAGGGAGCCTGTCATCATTAGAGGTGTTGACAAGAATCTAAAGGTCAACCTTGCCACCACCACCACCAGTTCCTCTATATTCTTTGTTGCTGGGTTTCTGTTCAAAGACCTAACTCTGCCAGCCAGGATGTTCATATCTAAGGGCTTGAGGCAGTCACAGGATATTGAATTTCCTGAAACAACAGAAGTCCTCCATACTTTCTGCTGTCACCACAAAAGAACTCCCTCCAGCCTTTTATCTGATGGAGAAAAAGGCTTGAAAAAATAAATAAATTATGAATATCATCTCCCAAAAAATTTAAATTTTAAATGCAAGATTTAATGCAAAACAAAAAGAAATGCTGTTTCAGTCAAATTTGAAGCTCTCAATCAAGAAATCTTTCTAAAAGAATAAGCCAAATTATTGTTTTTTAAATAATATGTCCTTATGCTCAGATACTCAATTAGTGTCTGAGCACTATTATGCTTTTTCAAACTTGTTCTAAGAAAACCTTTAAAAAAACACCCACCAAACCTCTTTTTAAAAAAGGACTGGAGTGTAGGATTGGAGTTAGAATTTGGGTGGAAGCACTGGTGCATACGTTGTACATGAGCTCTATGAATTGCTGCAGCTAGGTGTCTGATGGCCACCAGTGACTTGGCAGCTGGGTTCAGCTTTCTTGTGGCCCTGGCAGTAATTTGCTTTGTAGCCTTGAACAAGCTATTAACCTTTTTTGTGCCTCTTTCTCTTCACAGAAACGTTTAACACCACTTAGATGTCTCATAGGGATAATTGGTAAATTAACGTTTGAAACATATTAAGTGCCTTCTGCCATCATTTCTGACACTCCAGTGGACAGGTTAGGGATTGAGCAGGTATTCTGAGAGCATCTTATTTCTTCTCTCTTTGTCATAGGGTGCCTATTTGACACAGATAATTCAACAAAGTAAGAACTCATGTGCTTGAAAGTCCATGTATTTTGGATAAAAGTTCTCGACATGACTTAAAGAGGAAAGATACGGAGAAAACTGGGAAGACAAGACGTGAATTGAATAATTGGGATTTGCAGTACTCAAAGAGTATCAAGAAATAAGAAGAGAATGCATTAATTGAAATAAAATCCCTGTAGGACTAAAGAAATGTTTCAGTGAAACTCAAACCCTAAATTGTGATGGGAAATGGAAAAAGGAGATGAACACTATTTGCTCCCATCAAGATCAAAGCTATTCTTAATGAGATGGTTGAGATCTTTGGGAAGCCTACTCAAAAATTCAATAGTGCTTTATCTGAGAAAAGTAATTATTCGAAGATTGCTTTTTACTGAGGTGTTACAGATGGAGACTTTGTGGTGTGGTAGTTTAAAACAATTGGTCTTTACCTCTAGAGATTCCCAAGATGAACATTGCCCAGAAGAAAGAGTAAAATTGTGTTTTTAAAGCATCGTTTTAGGAGCAGTGGGACAGTTGGCAGAGTTTCTAAAGCTGTTGAGAGACTCTGCAGACTTTAATTACCATCTCAATATTGCAGAAGTTGTTTAATTTCTGCCAAAGAAGGGAATAGTTGTGAGAAAGTGAGATCACACTCTGTCTTTCATTCTTTCTTTTTTGACAGGTGAATAAAGAATGCATTTCAGTATCTCCTCTGATGCTGTGACACATTTGTAAAATTTGCATAGAATTGTAAAATAATTTTTCTTTAAGTTTAACAAAGCTTTTCTTTTTTTTCTTCTCTCTTTAAAGTGCTGTGCAGCACAGTGTAAATGCAGTTTAAGTCTTGTCATGAGAGATGCAAGATGAAAATGTTTTCTGTCACTGATTGGTTGGCTTCAAACTATTGAGTTTCAGACTTCACGGTCAGACACCAGGTGTTGTTTTATTTCCAATAAATTTCGCATTCAGGTTTGAATTCCATCTCTAGTGGGAGTGGTTGAAAGCACAAACTGGAGTAGGAGAACAAAGAGGAAATGACTAAAATGAGAAAAATCATTCAATTTCAGAAGGAAAACTTAGCCTATAACACATTTCCTTGGTGAAGGATATGTTTCTCTTCTAGGCCTCAAACTCTAAATCAGAGTATGTATAACTAAGTTTTGCACTGTCATTCATACGAGAAAAAGGCTGATTTTGTATATATATACATAAACATGTATGTATATATGTATTTGTCTTAACAGTTCTCTTCATTTGTGGCACTTGAGTGTGTTCAGTTTTTCCCCAAGTGCTTGCAGTAGCCAAGAGAATACTCATTCTTTGAAGACCCTTGTCAGCTCCTTCAGTAGATCTACTATATTGCTATTTTTTTTTCTTTTGATGACCACCTCACACCTCTCTCTACTTGCTAAAGCACCAGGCACTGTTTTCTCTATAAAACTCGGTTTTTTCTCCTTCTCTTCAAGTCTCTTATCTCTCAAGGACCTTTTCAATGCTATCTTTCAGTTTCAAATGTCTATTGTTACAGTACACTGTGTTCAGAGAGCTACTACCCAGGAAGTCGTCTTATTTAATTGCATTTTTCACTGTATATCTGATAAAGAAACTTAATGGCAAAGGTAATATATGTGCTTGTTTAAAATGAAGAAAGGATAGATCATGGCAACAAATAGGTGTAGTTTCTAATCCTTAACATTCATCATGTTGCTAGGAATACCTTTATGTTATATTTAGAATTCTGTTGTTTTGATGTTTGAAACTAAATGTTTGCAGTTTGTCTGGCAAACTGCATGCTGAATACATTACACTGATTCACATTTCCTTATTTCAATATACCATCTGTGCTTTTGGCTGATTTTTGCCTTGTTGGAACTCTTGCAAGTTACAAAGAACAGTTATACGCAGAAGGAGAAATCCTATATTTCACTTCCTTGAACAATCTTGACTGTTTTGACCTTAAACCAGCAAGAACACAAGACTGAAGCTGTATCAATCACAGGCTTTATTTCCTCTGGTGAGGAAGCATGTACTAGCAAGGTATATTTTCAGTGAAACTCTTGTATATACAGACATGGTCATGATTTTCATTGTGTAATCATTTTAATTAAGTTCAACGATAAAAGTTACTCTTGCATGAGGAATGAATGCACTGGAGAGGCAGCGAGAGATTGATGACAGCTTGGGGAGCATCACGTACTCTGCTGGTGCAAATGCACGTGGGGAGAGCAGCTGAGCTTGGGGAGCAGGTCAGAGATCACCTGCTCAGAGTAATCATGGTTTTGGAGGAATCAGGATACAATGTGAATATCCCAAAGCACTTTTTTGTGCTATTTCCAAGGGGTTTTGCTTGAATGAAGAGCTTTATTGCTAAAATAATAAACACTAATTAATATCTGCATCGTTTTTGTAACTGCTAGTTTAGTAAGGTAATTAGTATAATTAGTATACAGCAATGCTTGCTGGCATGATAAATCACGATGTAGTAAATGTTCACTCTTTACCACTATGATGTATTATCTAATTTACACAGGTAAAAAAAAGGAAAAGGGTAAGGGGGAAATCAAGAAGGGAAGCCAGTAGTGACAGCTGTGTGGCCTTTTGGTCACTCTCCTTGCATCTGTTGCCTGTATTCTCAATTGCTTTGAATTGCTCCACTGATAATTAACTATTCTCACATTGCTGTCTCCATCACTGACTAAAGCCAGCAAAGACAGGACAAAGATGAATGAAGTAAAAAAATTTAAGGAGTATTTTCTCCTCCTGTGCAAAGGATGATACATGCCTATTTATTGGGTGCTTCCTTAACTCTCAGGTTCCTGAATGCACCATCTACCAGCTACAGTTCGGTGCCAGATGAAGAATGTTAACATTGTTTTCTTCATTATGCCCTATTTTCTAGAACCGATGAGAACACCCAAAACACTGAAGATTGCTGAGATCCAGGCCAGACACATTGCTGTGGACTGGGAATCTCTGGGGTACAACATCACTCGTTGCCATACTTTCAATGTCACTATATGCTACCACTACTTCTGTGGACACAATGAGAGCAAAGCAGACTGCCTGGACATGGACCCCAAAGCACCTCAGCATGTTGTGGATCGTCTGCCTCCCTACACAAATGTCAGCCTCAAGATGATCTTAACCAACCCAGAAGGGAGGAAGGAAAGCGAGGAGACCATTATCCAGACAGATGAAGATGGTAAGTTAAATGTTCTTATGGAAATTACATCCAAGTCCAGTCTAGGCAGGTGAAAGGAAATGACTTTGTATGTTACAATATGTATCGTGAAGGGTGGACGTTCTCTTCTATTAATGTATTAATTAGCCCCAAAATGGCAGCAATGAAGGTATTATAGCTGTCACCCCGCATATGTGGCCAAAGCTGTCCATGCATCTCAAGTCAAACTGGATTTCTGTGTCTCTTTCTTTTCAGAAAAAGGGGGATGGTTTCCCAGTCTTTCAAATACTGTGTTAATACAGGTGATGAGAAACACGTAGTGGTGTTAGACTTCTTCACAGTATTGGGCATAGTATTTGAAAATTAATTCTGTATATAATATTTAAATATTGAGTTCAGTGCTTAAAGACTCTATTCAAGATTTTAAACTTCTATAGCAAATATATTTGAGCTAAAATTTATATTGCAGGTCTCAGAATATAGTATCTGCTAACTATTTGAAAGCCCCCTATCAAATTAAAGTAATATTTTGACAACTTGGGAATTAACTCAGTGATCCGTATGGGTCCATTCAACTCCAGATATTCTGTGGTTCCTCTTTAAAATGCTTTCAACAAAGTTTCAACAAGACAGTTGAATTTACCTCAGTTGTGAAAAAATAGACAATAGATGTAGACATGTTAATGGTTACACATTCAGAGGTTAGGCTATGAATCTTGGTAAAAAAGATATGAAAATAAAAAATTATACTTTTCCCTAATAATATTTAAAATGTGGTAACAAAAACAATTTTTTGTTTCTTTTTCTTATGTTTACATTTTGTGAAAATACTGACAACAGATACTTCCATAGGTAACAAAAATAGAATACTTGGACTAATGTAAGACTGTAGATAAACAAAAAGGTAAATTGAAAAAGCTAGTGTGTTTACTTGCCTGCAAAATAAATGAATGGGAAATATAGCTTCAAATAACAGTCAGTGAGTCTGGTAGTGCTGTTTTTCCATACATTTTCAATTTTATGAGAAATAAAAGAGGAATATATTTACTGTTGCAATAAAAATAAAAAAATATTAAATAGGTAGAATATGAGGAGCTGTAGAAACCTATAGACACATAGATGCATCATATGAAGACTTAGTGACAAGTACTGTATGGTTGCTACTTTCCTTGAACTTAAAAAGAGTAGTAGTGATATTGTTAAGTCCATGGAAAATGGATTTTTTTTTCCTTTTTACCTGGGTTTTCAAAAAAGGTTGTGGTTTCCAATGGAAACCTTTATCTTGTTAGATGTGTAGAGATGGCAGATGGTCACTGTGTCAGTACTTGCCAGGATCAGAGTCAAGTGAGAACTTTGTCTCCCAGTTTTGTTGTGGATTTTTCTTGGAAGATGGTGCACATAAGGCAGGTTTTTGGTCTCAAGCTAACACACCAGTGTGCTCTCAGTGAACTTGAGTCGAGTTGGCTTTGGTGTCACAAGTAGTATAATACAGAAGAAGCCTCACCCAGTGAACAGAAGTTGCCAGGGTAAACTGATTGAAGCAGATGTTGTTTTCACAGAGGGACTAATACATTTTAAAAGGTATCTATATTTAGTTGTGCTGGTGGTAATAATGCTTGTGACCTGAAAATAGCCTCCTGTGAGATTTACTCTGTGAAAATATATTGAGATTTTAATTTTGTGTTACTGATTGATTGAAAGTCTATGTGCCATGTCTTCAAAGTTTGGGGCTTGCAGACAATGTACAATACTGAGAGCTTCACACCTGAATCCTTCCTTGAGCTCTCATAGCAATAGTAAACTAAATCCTGTAGCTGACTGCTTATGTGTACAATGGTAATTTAGTTCCAGTCTCAGTGATCAAGTATCTGAAACTATTTCCAAGCACTGTTTGAAGCCTAAAGTAAGAATTGGACTAAGATGAGAAGTCCAATTATGTGTGTGATTCTGTGCCCTACATTTCATGTGTGATGAAGCTGCACTGTCTTCATGGTTTTTGCAGGTTTCTAGAGTAAGCATAATTTTAATTATATCATGGAGGCATTATCAGTGATTCATTTTGGAGAAGGAATATAGAGGAAATAGAGTGTTGCTCTGCATTTTTGCAAATAACATTAGTTAGAAATAGCCCCTGATGACATGTTTACCTGAAACTGTGCACTCATGTTGTATACTTTTCATAAATAGAAACTTTGAATACTCCAGATGACAACGGATAATTAAATTTTTCTATGTTTTCTGTAGTGTGGGATTCTTTCCAATGCTGTGTTTTTTTTGGTTTTTTTTTTCCACAAGGTACTGCCAAATAAGCAAAAACTTCATAGACTCTTAGAGTTTGAGATGCCTAGGCCATGTTTTCCTGTCTCTCTTCCCCTCTACCATTTCACCCTCATCTTCTGGTTTTTGTCATACTTCCCCATGCGTCCAAGCTTCCCTTTTGTCTCTTCAGTTGTTGTTATGTTTTAACCTTTCCTTTCATCTCACTATATCTTTCATGTCAATTCCTCCCTTCTGCTAGGATCTTTAGACTTTTCTGAACTTCTAGGATTTTCCAAAAGCAGAGGACTTTGGACTTTTTGAGGCTCTTCTGTGGGACAGGAAGGATCTCTGTTTGTCTTTCACAAAGGCTCACATTTATGTAAGGCTGTGCAGCTGGGCTGGGGGCCTTTCAGAAATGATCCGTTCTGTCAGAATGCTGAGTGTTAACTCAGTTGCATATGATACCTGGAACAGAATTAACTCAAGAAACAATTAGTAGGAGAATGAGATAAGATTCAAAAGCTGTGCTTCGGATCTTTGGAGCCATGGCTGACCAATGAGAAAAGTTTTAATAGCATGTAATTACAGTATCTGCAAGATAGCAAAGCCCAGGAAAACCATGACAGTCTGAAAACAGTCTTTCTATTGACCAGAGCTAGATCTGAATACTTGGCAGTTTCAGTATTTCTATTTAGCATGGGAAGATGGAATTAATCTTTAAAGTATATTTTAGTACTTCCAGGAAGTTGTATTCCATGTAAAAATAAAACCCCTGAATGAGACACTGTTAAAAAGTTTTGCAAAAAGAGGATGAATACAGGGAAATTTGTGTGTGTTTTAAAAGCTAAACATTTTTCACTTTGGGGAGAAACCACACTGCTACTTAGGTTTGGAAAAAGCTCTTCTGAGTACACAGGCACTTGGCATTATCTGTGCTATGACAGGGACTCAGTGCTTTTCATGACTTGTACAGAAGATGTACACTGTTTGAAGAATTTGATAAAGGAAGTAGAGGAAGGCTCATGCAACCTGGGGCTGCATACATGCTGGGCAAAGACAGTGTTTGGCACTTTGAGACAAAGCACAATAACCAGCAGTGAATTTATCACTTAGCATGAATCATCAGCGTGCACATGTTCTTGGAGCTGCCTGTTGACCAGAGTGCTGCCAACTCAGAGGGACCCTTTGTAAAAGCAGTGGATGAATGGGATTAAAGCAGATAAATGCTTCCTTAATTTTTAATTGGAAACAGATGCAAAAGGCAGTGGATTAACAGGAGTAGTGACATTAGCCCTGAGAGAGCAGCTACAGAGAAAGCAAATTGTGTAGCTCAAAGTGTTCAAAGGTTTTATAACCAGTAAGGGAGTGTGTCATCTAACAGTAGGCAAACAACTAATTGAAAAGGATCACTTGGAATAGGAGAATCCATTTTGGGGCTTAAAGTAGAAGAGAGCTTTGGTCTGGGGCAAAGCATGTGCTCATTGGACATAAATGAGGTCCCCTGATCTTTCAGAGTCTGTGGCTTATTCTGCCCCATGCAGAGATATTGAGAGCTATGATGCAGGGTTAAGACACCAACTATCCAATCATTACTCGTGCTCCTGGGAGAGCTCCAGCAGGCTTGCCAGTCTGGGGAACAGCAGAGGAAGAGGAAATGTTATAATTAGAAGACAAAAAAAAAGAGGAAGAGTGAAAGGCTTTGCATACTATCTAAATGTGTGTCCTGACTTCAGCTGGGATAGAGTCAATTTTCTCCCTAGTAGCTGGGACAATGCTGAGGTTTGGATTTAGTATGAGAATGATGTTGATAGAGCACTGATATTTTAGTTGTTCCTAAGTAGTGTTTATACTGAGTTGAGGACTTTTCAGCTTCTCATGCCCTGCCAGCAAGAAGGCACAAGAGGCTGGGAGGGGATGCAGCCAGCACATCCAGCACTAAATAGGCCGAAGTGATGTCCCATACCACAGAACATCATGCTTAGTGTATAAACTGGGGAGAAACCTGGCCAGGGTTCACAGCTGGGAAAACAGCTGGGCATCAGTCTGTGAGTGGTGAGCAATTGCAATGCGCAGAATTTGTTACATATATTCTAGTTCCTTTATCATTGCTCTTCTTATTATTTTCTTCATTGTTTTCTGCCCCATCCAGCTGCTGAGGGAGGAGTGAGAAACTGGCTGGGTGGAGCTGGGTTGCTGGCTGGGCTTAAACTATGACACTGGGGCTGGAAAGGAAGTGTCAAGGGGAATATGTACACCACTGTCAATATAAAATCAGGTTTTTTCCCTAACAATCAATAGTATTTTTGTTCCTTACTGCAAATAGTCTAACTTGAGGGATTTCCGAAGAAGTAATTTTTGTCACCATCTTTTCTGCAAATGCTCTTATGGTAAAGACCAGTAAGAGCAGTTCTGGTTTTGGTTTTCCTTTCTAATAAACAAAATTTGCTTTTATTTGAAACTTAGTCTCCAGCTGTAGTAAAGTAAAAATAGCAAATCCCTCAGAAAAAGCCAATGGAAAGGTGAACCATTTTCATTTCTGGTTACATTTGAACAGTAGAAGAGATTAACTGTCACCATCTCCTGAAAATAAACATCGACTTTGAGAGAAAGGCTGTAAGATTGCTGCTAATATGCTGCCCTTTTTGATTATAACAAAGGAATTTTTCCCAATATAACCCTACATTTTTCTGTGCATAACTTTTGCCACAGAGCATAGTAATTCTGTGCATGACTTTCACAGAGTATAATAATAATAATAAAAATACTCTGTTTACATACACTTTCATTATTTTGTAGCAGGAAAACTGAAGCAATATAAATTCATTTTTATAGTGGTTGGTGTCAGTTAATACATTGTTTTTTCAGAAGTAATGTATTGTAATATAAATTTCCTGTTAAGTCCATGTAGAACAACATTTAAGTAACACTATTTGTGAATAACAATTTATTTGTCACTGGGACATAATTTAATGCAAACCTATTGGTCTAAAATGAATTGGTGTGATGTCAGATTGATGGTTGGTACTTTCATTATGCATAGTATTTATAAAGTCCATCATTCCACATGCATATAGAAGAAAAGATTATCAGCTATTCACTATATGAATATATAGTTTTATTAAAAGAGCTCTGGAGATGCATGTAAATCATGAAAGAAGAGCTTGTGTTGTTTGCACTATAAAACCTTGCTGAGATTCCCTTTGAATTTGTTTTATCTTACTTTTTCATATATATGCATTTTGTGTTTGTATACTGTTTTACTGTTTTGCTTGATTTGGTTTGTTCTTGCTTAAATTCAAAATCTCTTCTGATATCCATATAGTTAAACCCACCTAAATTTTTTCACTTCTTCAGAAGAGTGTAAATCCTGACTTGTTGGAAGTTCAGCATAGAATAATGCATGGGAAAGGAAGTGTGTTTACTGTTGCTGTCACTGAGAGATGGTGGGGTCACACTTCACAAGGTCAGCAGATCAGAATCTTTTTTAAGAGTGGGTGCAGAGGCCAAAAGGTCTGAATTCTACTCGTCTAGCATCTACTTATACTTTTTGAATTATTCAGATGATTATGTTAAGTAACATACTTCACTTTAACACACTTGTAATAGTCTTGTGTGATTTGATTTAAGTGTAAACTGTCTGTAAGTCCAAAGGAAGGAGTGGGAGCTCATGTAGGAAAAGAATGGGATCTGGGAAGTCAGCAAAAATGTGCTGTGGTGAGTGATGGAACTTCTGGAAATGCTCACACAAGCCTGAGGAAAGCCTTTGCTGCTGTTTGTGAGGAGTTTTCTAGAAGCTATTATCAACACAGGGATGACATTTACCTGGCTGGTTTTGACCCAAGTCCTTGCTAAATATCATGCAAAGGTATATTGGGTCTGGCTGAGCTGGAGCTCATTTTCTCTGCGTTGGTGCCCAGGAAGGAGCAGATAACACCCCAGGGTTCTGCTGCTGGGCAGGGCTGGCACTGCGTCGGTGCTGACTCCCAACATTCTCCCCCAGCAAGAGGCTGGGAGTGGGCAAGATCCTGGGAAGAGACACAGCTAGGCCAGCTGACCCAAATTACCCATAGGGCTATTCCATGCCATATGATGTCAGCTCAGATGTAAAAGCTAAGGGAGGGAGAAGGAATGGGGGAAAATTCTTTATTTTACAGTTTTTGCATTCTGGAGCAACCACTGCACATGCTGAAGCCCTACTTCCTAAGAAGTGGCTGAACACTGCTCACTAGTGGGAAGTCGAGATTAAATGTTCCCCTTTGCTTATGCATGTGCAAACTTTTGCTTTTTTGGATTTTTTTCCCCTTTTTAGTTATCTGCCTTATCTCAGCCCACTAAATGTTTTCCATCTTGTTTCCTCTCCTCTGTCCTGCTGAGAAGAGGAGTGAGAGAGCAGCTTGCTGGGCACTTAGCCTCCAACCAAAGTCAATCCACTACAAAAGAGAAGGCTCTTACCACTCTTTTGGAAAGGTGAAGTTTAAGGAATTTCTGAGGTCCTTAGTCTTGCTGGGAGTTGCAGGGAATAGACAGCAATGGCTACCTACATGGAGAAATGTAGTTTGAGTCTTCAGGGTAGGGTTACCAACAGGTTACCTTGCTCCTTGTCCTTTTGTTGGTAGGGATTTTTTTTTTCTGTTTTAGAGATTTTTTTTACTATTTTTGGTCTTTTTAACATTTCTGTTTGTAACAAATACTGATCTAATAACAAAGACATAAAAGAACAAACAAAAATGCTAAGGAATTATTTTGACTAACCTGAAGATAGTCTGTTCTTTAAACAAATTCACTTACTTCTGCTTTTCTCTCTCTCCCCACTCCCTTTACCCTTTTGGTAAAGCAATGCAATTAAAAGACATTTTTACTGTGGCTAAACTGGAAAATGGAAAGGAAAAAAAATAACTTCAGACCATCACAATATGTTCTTCAAACTAATATTAATTTATATTCCTTTTTCTGGGCACTTGAACTTTTATTTATCTTTTTTTTTTAATTCCAGTTGTGTTCTCAAATTATTTAGTTTAATCCCTACATTAATTTTTATGAATTTGTGGTTGAGGGATGAGGTTTGTGGGAATTACTGTTCTCTTTCTCTAGATGCTTGCACTCTTTTTCTTTATGACCTTTTTGAACTGGGATTCCAAGCAACCTGTTCATTGCTGTGATATCTTCTGTTCTTTTACCCTTCCCATGCCAGAGGGAAGAGAAGCTAACTGGGATCACATAATTCCAATCACTTCAACATTGCTTCTGCTGCCTTAAGCATCAACCTTTGTATTGCAAGAGAAGAAGAGAGTCATGGAATGAGATGAGCCTAGAGGCTTCTCTCACCTTGGTGTTTAAACCAAAGGTGTAGGAGGATTTATGCAACCATCAAATGCAGAGCCCTACACCCAGTTTCAACTGAATATGAAACATTTCTTTTTTTAAAGCACTTTACAAAAAGTATTTTGCATGTTTTTGAGCAATCATGCCTATTTTCTTTTAACCTCAGAAACTTTGATGTGGTTTAATGTCAAATTTTATACACTGTGTACGTGCCCTGGTGCGTACCTGTGTTCTTTCCCAAACGCAGATGTACATGCACGCACAAAAAATTGTGCATGCATCTCCCAAGGAAAATGTCATGTGGATCAGGGTACATTCATACCTCTTTTGAGATGTGAGGAAATACTGTAGGGTATTCCCCTGAAAAATGAAACATTGCCTACAGGAAGTCTCTCAATGACAAACAGCACAGAGGGGCTGTCACTGCATGTCAGCCTTCATTCACTGCTTGGTATGTCCTGGGACCCTGAAGAAAAGCACCAGACTGTGATTTTAGATAACTTCTCCTAGGCCTTATGGCAGTTAGATGAACATGTTTTGTGAAGCTCTCACCTGTTTACTTCCGGGCTGTTTTGACTACTTAAATATATTATTAATGTGCCAAGTTATGTTGATTGTACCAAGGATAAGATCATCATTTATAGTTTGCATGTTGACTGAAATAAATTTCATTGATGGGAGAGACCACTCACACTTTCCTGCTGCTAGCACAGCACCTGGTGCTTCCTTTGATCCATTGGATTTTAATTTATTTTTGCTCTTTTTAAAACTTCGGTCTGCTTTGATAATGAATATCTAAGGGGTGTAATGCATAAGGCTTACTGAAAGTTGCATTGGAGAAAATAGGCTTATTAGAAGGAGACAGAAATATATATCAATATATTAAACAGAAATGACATTTTAGATTGAAAGACTGCAAATTTGAACAACTTTGTCTCTTTGAGGGGGAAGGTGTTTCATTGGGTTCAGAGTTTCTCCAGGTGGTCCCTTATGCTCACCCCCTTCTTTCAGCATGTGTGTGCTCAAATCTAGGTGAGCTGCTCTGATAAAAAGGAATTGTATGTGTAGGCAAAAATATCTTGTAAGCTGTAATGGGAGATAACTAAATGCTCTTGCCCGGTGCTGATGGGATTACTAGGTGCTGTGAATCACTTGGGCAAAGAGGCCTAAGGTGACATTTCAGACTTGTTATTACACCAGGGATATTGGTTTCGTTTTTTAAAAAAAAGAGTAGGGTGATCTTGGTGTTGTTCAGCTCAAAGCTTTGAGAACATCTCTTATTGGAAAGATTTGAAGTAAGCAGTCTTGATCCTTCTGCACAGGAGGAGGTCAAAGGCTGAAAGAAATGGCAGCTAAGCTTGTGTGTTTCCCCATGTTCAGCCCTCTCTTTTAAATGAGGTTTTCTTCTAAAACAGCAAATCATAAGAAGATGTGATTGAAAACTGTTTTGTAAGAATTTCTCTCATTTGGAAGAAGCTGTGTAACAGAAACTCTTCCCTGCCTTTGATTTTTTTCCGTTTAAAAGAATTTTAGAACCGTGTAGTCCTTGTCCTAAGATACGCTTATTACAGAGTTCAGTGATGTTCCCTGAAGTTGTAATCTAGCTTGAACTGTTTCCCCTGGCTATACTATGAGACAATTTGACTTTGCATGGAGTTTTGAAAACCGTATGTGGGGATAACGTTAATGTTTCAACTTCATGCTCTCTCTGCACTGCAAATGACAAAATACACTTTGAAGTGCTTTTTCACACACTCTACCATTGCCTTTTGCATGCAAATGAATATTAATAGAAATAGACCCATGCTTACTTTTGGTTTTAATAGGATGTTCTGTCATCTCTTTAGTTTTTCTGTCTCTTGAATTTCCTATTTTTAAAACTTCCATTGTGTTTGTAGTGCCAGGCCCTATACCTGCCAAATCAGTGAAAGGAACTCCTTTTGAAGATAAGATCTTCCTCAACTGGAAGGAACCTGTGGATCCAAATGGCATCATTACTCAGTATGAGGTAATCATCAGACACCTAACAAGCGTAGGATGGGGCTAGGGAGGTACATCAAGAGGGGTGGCTGACAGTGGGTGTTTATGCTCTTTAAGCAGCTATTCAATAGTATGCTCCTTTCATTTACTGAATACATGATTTTCTGTAGTGGTTATACACTCAAAATTTGTAATTATTGTGCATATGACTGTCCATCCCTTAAATATCAAGTGCCTTAAATATCTTTCATTGTTGCTATATACCATTCCAAAGCCATGACAGCCATAATCTGCAAAATTTTCTTCATTGGAAGCAAAGGTTACATGAAAAATAAGATGGTTATGAAATTTGGAGCAATGGTTTTTTTAACTTTGTTAGATTTTTAAATATCACCTTTTAAGAAAAACTCCATATGAATTCTGTTTAAGGTGTATTTACTTTATGAGCCTTCTGGGGATCTCCGTAGGAAGTTGGCAGGTAACACAACCTGATTTGAGCAACAAACACCACACTTTCTGGCACTCTTCTTTTAAAGGAAAAAAGATATAACTTTGCGTATTAGTGAATTATAGGAAGGCAAACCACCAAACCAAACAAAACCCCTTAAAAATTATTATTTTATCTATATTTTTTTTATTTATTTAATGTAGACTAAATTTACGAGCTAGTGTGAGTTAAACCAGGTGGGCAGCTCAACCCCTCAGTGGAATGTAACTGTGAAATTTTCCATACATAAACTATGTAAAAGCAGTTGATGAATGAGATTAAAGCAGATAAATGCTTCCTTAATTTTTAGTTGGAAACAGATGCAAAAGGCAGTGGATTAACAGTGATATTAGCCCTGAGAGAGCAGCTACAGAGAAATAAAATTGTGAAACTCAAAATGTTCCATGGTGATTCTCTAACCAGCAAGGGAGTGTGTCATCCAGCAGTAATGATGAAGGGTGCCTGCATAGCCTTTTAAGTAAGGCAAATTCTTCAATAATACACATGAAATCCTCATTGGTTTAGTGCTGGACTTGACACTGTTGGGTTAATGGTTGGAATCAATGATCTTCAGGATCTTCTCCAACCTAAATGATTATGTGATTCTGTGGTATCCCCAAGATAAATGGGTAGCTAGATGAGCACATGTCTTTTGTTTCCGTTCCAGCCAAGCTAACCTAAATCCCTTGTGCCAAAACTTTTAAGAGCTGTTGCAAAAATTACTTTTTCCCCAGGTGAGCTATAGCAGTATACAGTCATTTGACCCCGCAGTTCCGGTGGCAGGACCTCCACAGACAGTCTCCAAGCTGTGGAACAGCACACACCACGTCTTCTCTCACCTACACCCTGGTACTACTTACCAGTTCTTCATACGTGCAAGTACCATCAAAGGGTTTGGACCAGCAACTACCATCAATGTAACAACCAATATCTCAGGTAAGAACAAACAACAGCATAAAGAAAAAGCAGGGAAGGGGAGGGGGGAGATGTCTTTTGAATATTTTTGTATGACTCAAGAGATTGTGAAATGCTTAAAAAAACCGCACAAAAAGTCCTACCATGTTAAGAAATTATGTTACTAAAAATGTTTCTGGGTGTACTCACCACAGGGTAGCGTACGTTCAGGGATAAATCCTTGCATGAGGTGAAAATTGCTCAGCTGTAGTTGTGAACTGTTTTTTCTGTGTAATACAGTACTTTCATCCAAAGATTTTGAAGTGCTGTGTAAACCTTAATTAATTAGGCCTGTCAACACTCCACAGGTCACTAAGAACTGCATCTGTTTTGCAGGTTAGTAAAGTCAGGTGCAGAAAATTACTGACTTACTGAAGGTGACACTACTTAGCAGCACACAGCTGTAACAGGGTCAGGGAAGTTGAGACAATGTGCGAATTTCTTTTGCCAGATTCACATAGGTCTGCTTCCTTGGGTCTTTATTGATTTATTGCAGTGCACCTACTTTGACATTATTTGTCTTAATAATGCACTGTAAACTCTGGAAGACATTTATGTCAAATGAAATGTTTTGTCAATTTTCAATGTCATTCTCAAAAAATAAGATAGTGGCTTATGCAGTTGATAGTGGAAGATAAGTCAATGCTATATTCAGAGAAACTTGATTTTGTGACATGGTGACTTTAGAGCTTGGCAAAGATCAAAGAAATCATCCATTTACATATTTAAACAACACAAAGCAGGATATTTTCCTCATTATCTGTCATAATGAAACTCAGATTGTCCTGTAAAGAGAAGTTAATAATGTAACAGAATGCACCTATGATTTTTGTGGGATACAGCTCACATAGTCTCTTCACAGTATATGATAACACACCCATAAATCAAAATGTGAGAAAATTCAAGGTAGAGATCCTTGAATTATGTAGCAAATAAAATGCTGTAGTTGTCATTGCTAACTGGAACAGTTTGTGGAATTCCACCCCAGCACATAAGCACTCCTCATACCCCTGTCCCTTCAAAACAAGACAATGCACAAAAACCACCAAATGATGTGTTCTGTTATGTTTATGTAGCTATTAGATTGTTTTGGAGTCTGATATTTTACTCAGGTTGTTTTAAGGGTTTCTTCACAACAAATTTTAGTTCATAAATTTTCAGATATTATGGTGGTGTAGTCCTTGCATACTTGTCTTCTTACCTCTTAGTAAAAGGGAAAGAAAAGATGTATATATCTTGCTAGCATGTCTGATACTTCAGCATTTTGAGAAAAAAAAGTTCCTCAACGTGTTTGGATTATTTAGGACTACAGTGAATTCAGACTTCTTCAGATATGCCCTCTTTTCCCACATAGAAATTTTGGCAGTTTTGTCCAGAATCCAGTACAGCACAACTTTCTAGACAGAGTAGGTATCTTGTTAGTTGGGAAAACCTGGTTAATGCTAGGAACACTCAAAGGCAGGCTGTGACACCCCTTGTATCTGAACTTCAGCCTGTTCTTTCTATCTTGCCTTAGGCTGAACTGTTGTCCAGTGTCTACTCTGCATGACTGGTACTTTATACGGAGCGATGCATGTTTAAGAAAATGCTAACTTTCATTTAATGAGCGGTGAAATGATTACTTTTAACTAAGCTTACAAGTGGTTACTGTGATTCTAGTGAACATGGTGTAAGCAGTAATTTTAAAATTAACATTAAATGAACATTAATTCTATAAAATATTATTTCCTGAAATAAGAGCAGGTTTTGCATTCATCTAGGATCTAGGACTAATGAAGCAAGGCTTTTAATCTTTCAGAGCTCTTCTATCTATTGATATAGTACTGTAAAATTATTATGGCTCAAATGATTCATGTCCTGCTAGGAAACATCTTTTTTGAAAGTTCATTTGGAAATATACAGACTTCATTAATGATTTTATAATGATACAGTCACATATTTAAAAAAACACAAACATGCAGATAGTTTTCAAACTTATGAAAAATTAGCAATTTTTAGAAATCTATTCTTTTCTGATTCACAGAAAATCCTGTTTCTTTCCTTGCACTGGGGCTGAAGTCAGTAACAGTATTACCAGTGAGGACTGTAACAGGCAGCAGATTAAAGGTGGATGGTTGAAGTAATTGCCAACACTAGCCATCCCACCCACAACAAATACTGCTGCCATGAGGCATGACAGTCTGACAGCCCATTAGTGAATCAATTTTCCTGAACTACTTCTGGTTTTGACTTTGATTTTGTTCTTTCATAGTGGTTTTGAAGCTGATTAATGAGCAGCTTGGCCGTCCATTGATAGGAATGGGCATGGGAATGGATTCCCTGATCCAGTTCTAGCCCACAGATGCATGTCTATATAAGTCCAATTTTCCTGCACACTGGTTGATATTGGCATTGTTTCCCATCATGTTCAAGAGGAAATATGAAAGGTTCTTAAATTGTTCAAGGCAGATGGTAGAAGCTGGGTCTTTGACATGGTGACTGTAGTTATTAGGGTAGAAAAATTGCTGCAAAACGTGTGGATTTTATTGTAGTTTAGGGTTTCTTGTCAGTCACCTCCTCCCTCTATTTCTCTCCTTCTTGAATAAAACTGTTTCAAGTTGAGAGGTGTCATGATTTGATGGGAAGTGGTTAGGGGTAGTGTTATCATTTGTTCATTAAATACCATTCATGCCACAGTAAAAGAATGTGTCTGACTGGAAAAACTGTTTAAAAACACTCGCATGGCTGATAAACATTGTCTCTTTGTTCTATATCCAAGCAGCCACAACCTCATAAAAATTCTAAATGCTTTCACTGATTTGTTTCTTGTTCTTTTCATTCCCTCAACATTAATCAGCTCCCACTTTACCAGACTATGAAGGAGTAGATGCATCTCTCAATGAAACTGCTACTACAATAACTGTACTCTTGAGACCTGCACAGGCCAAAGGTGCACCTATCAGGTAAAAAAAAAAGAAATCAAGAAGAGTTAATTTTTTATTTGAATATTTGTTGTGTCACTGTATATAGAGCTGTTTATTTCTGAGTGACATTCATTTAATATCACTATTTTTTTTTCTTACCTACACCTAACTTGCCAAAAGATGTGTAATTAAAGAAATTCTGGGGTTGGCAGGATTTTTTTTTAAAGATACTCATGGCCTGAATCATTCAGCTATCTGACCTGTTTCATACAGGGTCCCCAGAACCACCTTCTAGCCATTATAATTTCATTTTATTTTCTCACAGTGCCTCTGAAATATGATGCTGAAAGGTGTTTGTCAGAAGGTAGATTTCAAAATAACACTTCCACTCCAGTGCTTCAAAGTCAGCTACTCTATAGCATATATGTGTGATTGGAAAATTGTAAGCTATGGGGAAATGGGAGAATAATAGTGATGAATACAAACTATTTGACCTTTTCCTTCTGAGAGCGCTTCTTACTGGGATTCATGTAGCAAGCTATTAAATTTTATTTGGCATGTCCTCTAATCATATTAAAATGCTTCATTTATGTTAACTTTGAGGGGTCTTTCCCTTTCTGCTCTCTGTTGAGAGATAATTTAATTTTGTTTGCAAAGATTAGTCCCCATCCTGATCTTTACTTCTACTTGTTAGTGTAAAAATTTTATGATACTATTTGATTCCATTTGTATTTTACTGATGTGGCTGCATCAGCAATATTCAGGGGCAGGGTTGACTAATTGGGGGTTAATTAGCTGCTGAGCATCAGAAGGTTTTCATGCTATTACCCTTGTAACATTTTAGAGAAACACAGGCTAATGCATTTCATTCTGTTTTACATTAAGTCCGCTATCAAGGCTCAGCTGATGTCACAGGCCCAAGCCCTTAAAGCAGAGGAAAATTAACTGTCTCTTAAGTCTATTTCCATTAAGAGGAATGTATGTTTTACATGAATGTTGTGGGGGATGAGTCACATACCTATATGCATTTTTATGTGCTTATCATATCAATCACTTTTATGATTGATATTATCAAGTTATTTATTTATATTCTGTCATAGAAGATAATCCATATTCATCTCTATTATAGGAGATTTTCATGTGCTATATTTAAAATTGTTATCTCACGAATCATTCATTTCTGAGAAATTGCTCTGGGGCAAACCTAGGATTTTTGGAGAGCAGGGCTGCTTTCAGTATGGGACTTGAATTCTTAAAATATAGATTTTTTAAAAATTAATACCATGGAATCCAGACTTGTGGTCTGAAAATGCTCCCAAATCTGCAGGTGCTTAAACTTGCTTCACTATATGCCTTTGCAGGTGCTTTTAAAGAATTTCAAGTGTCCTGCTGTTGTCCTTAATGAAAGCTGTCCTTGTTAAGGACATGTGATATCTGTCTCTCACATAATCCATGCCACATCCTTTCAGTCTTGTGTCTGGCCACCTGAGGGAGCTGAGGTGTATTCTTCCCCAGAGCTTCCCTGCTGGACACCACTTGCATCTGCTGATGGCGGTGGTGCACATCATCTTTACAGCAGCTGCTCCAGGGCACTCCTGGGCTGACAGCAGCAGGCTTCCACCTTCAATCCCACCACACATCTTCAGGGGGTCAGTCTTGGGTCCTGGGTCTCTCTCCTGGAGGGGTGGTTCTTTCTTGAACTGGTAGCATGATGGGGTGTGGCTAGAGAATTACTCATGCGGCTAGAAAATGACTCACCCTAGCTCAAGAAGGTCTGGTTTCTCTGCTCTGTACTTGCAGATGAGGAACTTGCTGCAGAGTAAACCTGCAGAGTAAACCTCACATTTATTCTGTCAGTTTTCCTCACAGCATCCTCAGTTCAATGGCATGAGCTTGCCACTGTGGCCTATGAAGATGGCAGAAAGGACCTATGTACTAAATGTTAATAGACGGTTTGATAGTGATAGTTTCACAGAGTATTAATAACTGTTGTTTGACTGTGTTCTCAAAAAAGCCTACTTCTTTCTTACTTCTTAAACCTAACATCAAGAGGCCAAGGAAATAAGTCCTTTACCATAACTGGAGACTTGGGCTTTATTCTTAAAATCAACCAGGTGTTTTATTCCTTATTTGGAATAAGAAGCATTCTCCAGGGGAATGCAGAAGGCATGGTGTTATTGCCTTTTCTGAAGCTATGCATATTGCAGTCAGGTACTTTTCAGCAGCTTCTTAATAGGGAGATAAATGTAGCACACTGAAATTCTGAATTATTCAATGCATTTTGCTAAATCTTATGATATATTTTAGTGAAGCTTCACTCCATCCATACTGCAATTTTGTTTCCTCTAGAAGCTGGATTACTGCCATAATGAGTGTTACTAGGTAGGTGGGGAAAAAATGGATCACCGTGCCTGCAGCTGTGATGGAATAGAAGGCACTCAGATGCTGTTTTTATCCTGACCATGAATAATACAGCTGGCTTTTTGAAAAGTTTTTTTCTACCCAGTTCTGTAATCACTGGAGCTGTAGATGGTCATTTCATTTCAAATCAATAGGTTAATGCTAAAAAAATAAAATAGGAAAAGAAAAAAAAATAGGAAAAAAGTTCAGTCTGATACTCTTTTGCTTTTACAAATGGATTTATGCCATGATTAGATTTCCATCATAGCCTCCCAATCAGCACAGCCCCTCAGCAAGCAGATGTTCCTTATCTTAAGTAGAATCTATGTGCAGTATTTCTTTAAGACACTGCCTGGCTGCCCTAGTTGTCAGAGTTTTAACATGGCTCTAATCATACCTTCACTGTCAGGTTTTATTGTGCAATCCCTAGCATTCTTTATGGCCTCCTGGAGTTTAAAAACAAAATTACAAACCAGAAATGCAAAGGGAGACAAAGCTGGATGGCTCAGGCTCACTTTAAATCGCGTATAGTTTCACCATCAATCTTGTGGATGAGATTCCAGTCAGTAGAATCAATGGTGCTTCGGTGATTCATTTGAAGATGTGATTTGTTGCTGTAGTTTTTCCTGAAGGTTCCTAACTGAGTATCAGAAAAACAATTTTTTTGTTTTCAAATCCTACTGCAGATAAGGATTACAAAGAGTGTACATCAGAATCAGAGTAAATTTCTAATGATTAATTTTTTTTATTTGATTGTTAAAGTGCTTTTCTTGTACTTCCTTAAAATGAATTAGGTTTTTTTCATTTTGCAGCAAGATTAATTAAGGGCACCATGTCAGGGAGCAACTAAAACAATCACTATCAATTAGAATTCCAAGAGCTGGGACTGAAACTTGAGCTCGTCAGTCAGTCTGGTGCTTGTCAAAGGAGAGGAAGATGTATCTCCACTAGACACATAGAAAGAAATATCTAGCAGGTATTTAAAATCTAGTCAGAATAGGGCTAAAGCATGAACAACATTCATGCTATATCTCTTTGGATCCTGAATTTTTAGGCAGGGATAAAAAGGAAGATGTCAGAGACTTCCTTCACCTGTTTGCAATTGTCTTGGTCAATAGCAAGGTACTGTATGGGTTTTCTTAAATTAACTAAAAAGGCTTTGTCATGAGAAATAATTTCTTCATGGAAAATTTCCATGAGGAGCTCTTCAGCTGCTGTATCTTCAAAATTTCTCTGCTTACCTGGCTGTCTCAGACAACTCTTTGGCCTTTATGATCCTGATGACTTATGTAGCAGGTTCTGAAATTTTTATTACTCTTCAGAATAGCTCAGAATTTATTTTAGTCATCAAGAAGAAGGAATACTGTCATCTAAGCTTTCCACTCCTCTCTCTTTATTTCCCTATTTTAATCCTTCTTTGTTGTATGGAAAGATGAGGAAAAAATTCTATTGTAGAAATTCCCTCAACTCCTGTCATAAAAAAGCTCTCTCAATAACTGAATTCTCACCAGCACAAAAAAGAAAAAAAGTATAGAAAATCTAAGATAATTGAAGTTAGTATTAGTTATATGTAAAGACACAGGGATAAGCAGAGTGCATAGTTAAATTTTCACTAATACTTGATATCAAAACTTGATATTTGCAGCCGGTGAACACCCCACTTTTCAAGCTGCAAATTTAGCTTTGACTTGTTTTGTTACATGTTACAGCAGGGTGTCCTTTCCGAACATTGTTGTGTGCACACAGAGTAACAGTGCTGCTCTGGAGCCACTGCAGTGTTTTGTAAATGGCTTTAAACAGATGGTATCACAAAGGGCCCAGAGGTAAACTACTGTATTCCTCCATGTCTTGTTAGCCTATAATGCTGCATGAACAATACTGCCAGATCACTTATCTAAAGAGGATTGGCAGATCTTTTACTTAAATGTACTTAGTGAGACTACATTTAAAAAAAAATAAAAATAAAGCTTTGTTGGAGACTTAAAAAAGTTTCTGTCATTTGCTATTTTTTCTATTCTGTAAGTGTAGATGACTACAATATGTATATCTAGGTCTTATTTTCCATGTATTGTAGCTTTTCATATGTAGGGTACAAAAAGCATTTTTGGAATATATTTTATAGAAATTAATTTAGTTGAAAGTTTTTCAGAACCGTCACATTTTATTGTGGTCTTATGCTTAAAATTTTGCCATACCTTTTATATCCCATTCAAAAATCAGCGTTCTTTTAAAGAAGGCTATAAAAAGAGACTTTTAACCAGTTTGATTCTCATGCCCTTCATGTTTGATTTTTTGTCTCCAAAGAGACTTGACCCTTAAAAAGGAGATATGCCTTAAAATGAAGATACCCTATTTATCCCTTATTCTGTAAAATGGAGGGGGGAAGAGGGGTTGATTTGCTAGCTGTGGTGCGTCTCATTTTTGGAGCAGTGTGACAAACCAGGCTGTTCCAGGGGACTGTTGCCTCTGTCACGTGCAGGCATTGCACTGTCCTTCCTCTGTCCCTGCTGGCTTTCTCCTTTGAAGCTCCCAGGGTGTCACAGACAAGTTTCCTGCTCTTCTGTCACTTCTGAGAGCAGAATTTGTGTCTGCCCCTGACCACTGGCAGCTGATGAGAGAAGACTGCAGAATTCAGGCAGCAGAGACGTGGTGTTTGTGTCCCAGGGCTCTCCAGTTGGTTGTCTGCCCAATTCCGAAACAGTGTTTTTACCCTGCTTGCATCCAGGGCCAGGCCAGGGAGGGAATGAATGCCAGTAGTCATTTATTACCTTGGGACATTATAAATAAAAAATTTAAAATATTTTTCATCCTGTCAAGTTTTTAAAATATCAATGCTTTTGGGGTTTTTTGCTAGTACATTTATTTTGAAGCATAAAGAAATATACTGGATATACAGGGGTTTTGTGTAAGTGATTTGTTGGTACAGTCCCCATTAACTGGAGATGGTTAATACATAGAGGCTACCACAGAAGGTGATGTATAACTGAGCTCAGTTCATGGTCAGTTTATGAGAAATAAATATCCCCAGGTCTAACTTTTTTTTCTTTTTACATTTTTCTTTCTACCTGGACTTTCAAAACTGAGATGGCTTTCGATATTCTTCTTGGGCACATTGAAATGGAGGAAAGAGGCATTCCTGCTTAATTTTTACACACTAGGAAAAGGGGATGCTAACGTCTTCTTTCAGCTTAGGAAAGAAATGAAACTAATTTCCCATTTTATTTCTTCTCCTCTTTCTTCCATTCCCCAGTATCATACTTTATCTCTGCCACTGCAGTTATTGGGTTTTCTGAGCAGCAGTAGCAGAGAAAATTGACAAAATAATTTAATGCTGCCGCACAAACTCTGAAAGGAGTCTTTGCCTTTCAGAGTCCTTGCAGCAATGCAGTGACACTTTGAGAATTTGGTTCAGTTTTACCTTTTCAGTTTAGAAAGTTTTATAGCAAACCCAAGACAGACAAGTCTGCCAGTTTAATTCAAAAGCTTCAGGTTTCTTGTCTACATCCCTTAAAATCCCCAAACCTCTTTTTTTTTCTTATAAAATGAAGGATTGCCTTCTGCTCTCACTATGTAAATTCTGTACTTCTGAAAAGCAGAGGAAGCTGATAATGAGTTGGTAACATCCTGCAGTTAGGTAGTTCCTCTAAAGAAGAAAGAATTATAATTACCTGTTCTATTTTGAGCAGGTGATTTTGAAAAGTGACCAAACCATGATCCATTTCAACAGAGGTATTGGGAGGTTGAGGTGGTGTTTTGATGGGCTGAATACTCTCTGCTTCAGCAATTCATAATATTTTATCATTGACAACTGTAAAGGAATGAGGCAGTCTCGTTCAGTGGAATGGACAGATTTCTGTCCATCTGTGCTTGTATTACAGCATGTCATTTGTACTTTAGATCTGCATAGCTCTGAGCCAAGATAGAAGCCACAGCAAGGTCAAGAGGTGGAGAAGCCTGTCAGCACATTCTGTCTCTAATGATATGACAACTGCAAATTGGTGCTTCAAGCACAGCCTGGAGGCAGCCATTATGTTGGGACTTGAAGCTCAGCTTTCTCTAATACTGTTTCAAAGGAAAATACTAACTTCAGATTGCTTCTGATCAGCCAAGAGTTTAATCTGTTGTAGTTTAACACATTTTTTCCTGTGTTTCTTTAAAAAAAAAAAAGTTTTAAAGAAAAGTAATAATAAGAGGTCATGTATGGATTTGTATTGTTGTTTTTCACACACACACACAAAAAAAAAAGTATGCTGCTTCATTCCAACAGCTGAAATAAACAGTTTTGCTGTATTTCCAGCCTTTGTTTCTTCTCTGCATCCATCTCCTGTCTTGTCCTTTTTTCCTCTGTCTCACCAGTGCCTACCAGATTGTTGTTGAAGAGCTGCACCCGCACCGAACAAAGCGAGAAACTGGTGCCATGGAGTGCTACCAAATCCCTGTCACCTATCAGACTGCCCTTAGTGGAGGCTCACCATACTACTTTGCTGCTCAGCTGCCCCCAGGAAACCTGCCAGAGCCAGCCCCCTTTACTGTGGGTGACAACAGGACGTACCAAGGTTTCTGGAACCCGCCGCTGGCTCCTCGGAAAGGCTACAACATCTACTTCCAGGCCATGAGCAGCGTCGAGAAGGCAAGTGCTGACAGCACCTTGCTCCTGCAAGGAGGCAAAGACATGCCTGTGGTGACAGTAGGACTGCTGGAGTTGGACATGGGAGGTGTTGGCAGTGGCATGGCTGAAATCCCCCTGGTGCTGTGACAGCACGGCAGTGTGCCATTCACATTTCACATCAGCCTCGTGTCACAGAAACTGCTACTAGATGGGAGTTTAATGCATCTCATAGTAATTGTCTGAGGGAAGTAATTTCAGGACTGTGACTGTCTCCTTGGTAAATAATATCCACAGTGCTTTCCCCAGTTCTCAGTACCTGCGCTCTTTAGAAGATTAAATTACTGCAGGCTAAAGAGAATGTGGGCTGCTCAGTGGGCTAGTAAAACATTGCAAACTTTTTAAGACTCTCACACTGGACATCAAATAAAAAGTAAACATTTTCTTGAGCAAAAGTAACTGCTGGCCCACCATGAGTTTGAGAGTCTTTCTGAGAAAGTGTACATCAGGCTTGCAGCACTGCTGTGCAGTAGAATTATGGCTATCATTCACCTTCATTACCTCCTGGGTGCTTCTTTTTAACTCTGCTGCTGAGTGCTGCTGCTGGCTCTGCGTGCATATGGAAGGAGGAGAAGTGTCAGGGAGAGAGGTTCCAAGGTTCCAGGTGCAAAGAACAACTGTGGCTCTGCAAACCCCAGGCTGTTGCTTTTGAATGGTTTTTCCTCTTGTAAATGAAAAATGAGGGAGAGGAAAAGGATTGGTGAAAAGGGAAAATATGGTAGACAGAGAAGCCTTAGGTATTTAAAATTTAATATTTGGATATATAGTTTAGAAAACTGAGGTGTCCAGGCAGTTTGGACAGGAACTAGAAAGGCTAGACTGATAATCACTGATATCCAGCAGAACCATTGGAAAGGAGCAGAAGCAGTGTTTACTCTTCCTTATGCTTGGATCACTCTGGTGACTAAACAAATCCCTGCTAACAGGCAGTCTTGCCTTGGAGTCTTTTGAAGGAAATCTCAACCTTTACCTATGATTATGAAAACTGGATATGCATCAAGTCAGAATGGGTACAAGGGTGTTTGAAAACTGGACTTTTTTTCTCATTCAGTAGATCATTCCCTCTTTTCAGTTCTTATTTAAAGAACTATATGAAGTAAACAAAGCAAAATAAAAGGTGACTGCTAGACACCCATCCATATTTCCCCCACCTGTTAAAAATAATTCCCTTTGTTTTTGTGGATTTCCAGTAGACTGCATTGTAAAGAAATTTGTTTCATTCCCTGAGGCAAAAAAAAGGGAGGGAAAAGTAAAATGAAAGTACAAAATATATTTAGATATTTATTTTGGCTTTTATATTTTGATAGATGAGTAGAAAATGAGAGAACACAGTATTTTTTGGTTAAACACAGCATTTTTTGGTGATTTCAGTTTGTGAGAAATTTTAATCCTAAAACAGATTTTTTTGTTATGTTTGAAACTTTGCATCAAATTTCTGTTCCTACAGGGATTTAGTGGGAGGTTTTGAGGGGAACTGCACTACATTCTGCCAGGACAGAGATCTAGTGCTTGTAAGATAACATCTGAACTGCAGAATATTTAAACAGATGCTTTGCTGTAAACCAGTGGGATCCGAAATAGGCAGAGGGAAGTAAAGTAGGCTCTGAAGTACATGGTAGGGTTGAGAAGAAGTTACCCTGTGATCTTTGCAGACATGTTGAACAGAAACAGACAAGTAAATCCAGTAACTAGGGAGAATGGGTAAGAATATGTTAGTAAACTTTGTGGGACTTTCATTTTGATTGAAAAATTGTCCTTATTGAACACCTACAGTGCCTCAGCTTAGAGTTTTGCTAGCAGTTTACAAGTTGTGTTTACAAACTGGCATCTACATATTTTACCTGTTGCTTTTGAATCTTCAAGAGGAGACAGATGCCAGGGGATGTATTTGGGGATGGAGGATTAGAGTAAGCATATTTTATAGAGTGAAACTGTCATTATTATATTTTCAAATCACATGCTAATATTGTTTAGAGTGATCTAATACCTTATGCTCACACAACCTTATGCTATTTCAGTATGTTTTCCTTTAAAATGACTGTGCATTGTACAGTAAGGTCAGAAATCCCATTTATGATTGATCCTTGTCTGTTCAAGTTGTCCTAACTGTGCAAAACCAAGCAATTTCTCTGTTCATTTGTTTTAATTGCTCACCAGACTTCAACAATTTGAAATTTGAGGGGAGAGAGTCGTAAATTACACAGAAATTTTCTTTGCATGTGAAGCATCTTCTGAAGCACGTTGCTGTCAAATCACTGTCTCCCTGGGCAGACAGTATAGGTTGCAGATTAACTGTGTCATGTGTGGAGGGATATCTGAGCTACATCTGTGCTTATTCCACACCCAGCAGCATGAGGGAGCGTGTTGCTCATGTGCTTCAGGTGACTCTTTAAGAGTGCCAGGATGTAGCAAGACATAATTTTGGAGACAGTGCTGAGCAAGTGTATCTTTGCTGCACAGTGCTGTTTCAGGTCAACACAAGCTCAGGATTTTTGTGCTGTGACATAAATAGGAGCGCCACTCCTCCCTTTTCCTCCTGCTGCATCCTCTCTTTGTATTCTTATGGTATGATTTCCATTTGATTTGAATAACCTGAAATTTTGCTGTATTTGGGCTGTCCCACACCTTCTCTCCCCATTATCATCCTGGACAATACATTCCAATCAAGACAAAATTCCCCAGCCTCCACCCCTGCTAAGCCCAGAGCCCTGAGCCAATTCATTGGGTTGTACCAGCTGACCAGTAGATCTAAGATGAATGTATGGAGTGGGGAGGGCAAGAAAAAGCCCTTGATCTGACTGTTTTCTTTACTTTTCTTTCCTTAACAGGAAACCAAAACTCAGTGTGTTCGAATAGCTACAAAAGGTAAGAGGTTCGTCCCCACACACAAAGTAGCTTTTTAAATGAATTGTGGTGCTGCTGTTAAAGGTTCAAAGCAAAGCCAGTACTATCCCTCTATTTTGAACCACTCGATTGTGTTAAAATGTAATGGTCTGCTGCTTTTTATTCTTTGGTATTGAGCCAAGAGAGTACTGTTCTAGCAATACACAGAATTTCGACAAAATAAGGACACTTCTTTATTCCCCCTTTCTGTCTGTGGCTTTCAAGATCTGCTTTTAGAGTGCTGAAGCATTGCAGGCAGCAGATAGATGGACAGGAGAGAAGAAAGTGCACATGGGTAAACTGTCTGTTAGACTAACAATTATTTTCAAGCAGGGGTGGAAATAATTTAAATGAAGGACATGACAGTTCATTTTCCTAAGTAAGAGCTCCAAGTGTTAGCGAGACGTAGGGGAGGGTTGATTTGAGAAAAGCTCCTCTCTGACAGCAAGTGAGTTCCAGGACTAAGGCTGACTGCATAGCTGTGAGAATAAATCATGTTGACCCCATATACAGCAGGTTAATCACATACTGCTCACTCAAAAATGTTGTTTCATCTTCGAATGAGGACTTAGTTGTTTTGTTTATTGTTATCTCTTGCTTTGGCTGTATTTATAGCCACTCGTTTTGGTGGCTTGATTATGCCAGTTGCTTGATAGATTCTGGCAGCTAAACAAGCAAGGAGCTTGCAAATGCCCAAAGAGTCTTCTGCAGAGGCCCAGCACTTATGTTGTCTCTTTCTAATTGCATATTGATATTCAGCATAAAAAGAACTTTAGATAGGAGGAATCAGGTATTAAAATACTGCAGAGGCACATCAGCCCCATTTTTTCAATAACTTCCCTCAATTTAAATCTTGTTCAAATGAAAAGGTGATGTCTCTAATGAGGTGGTAGCAATCAAATGTTTTCTTGAGAAACCAGAAAAAAAATGTACTTCTTAATATGTGTTAGCATTTTCATCAAGTGAGGTATGCTAATATGAACAGGAAATTAAAACCATGAGCTAAGTCTTCTGTAAAAAGTATATCAGCATTATGTTTCTTATGTTTACCTGGCAATATTAAATGTTTGAATTAAAATATATTTGCATTAAAAAATATTTATGTACCACAAGCATGTATTGCTAGTATTGGGTCTAGGGAGAGTTTGAAAGGCTCAGAAATAACTCAAACTATTGCAGGACAGTGGAAGGGGAAAACAATGGTCTCTCTCATCATAAATTTTCTGGATAGTAATAATAAAACAGGAGGGGAATTCACCTGTCGTATGAGGAAATTATTTTTGCTTAACCACACACATTCCCCCAATCTCAAAGCAATGTTCATGGTAGCAAGAGACCCCTTGGTGGTTGCTTATACCCCTTCCTCTGCTGCAACAGTCACATTCCCCCTGATGGCTGTAGTCTGAAAGAAAGGCAAAATAAGTTTGAGGTTTGTTACCGTTGTGCCTTATATATTGCCCTTGACACTCTGACTGAAGACAGGTTTCCCTGAAGTAACTGAGTTGCCTGATATATCAGTGCTAAATTCCTTGAAAATGGACCTAAAAACCAAAGTGTTTTCTCTGACTTATTTTAATTGCTGGCTGTGAATTGCAGGGGGAGGCAACACTAGGAACAAATGCTTTCTCTTCCTCTGCAGGAATACATTTAATAAGGAATCATCATTTCAGAGTCATATTGTGTACATTGTGTACACATTATGTACATTCAAATTTCTCAAATGAGTTATGCTGGTATTCTAAAGTATTTTTTCACAGTTCATACTGATTTTTTCCCATGTTTTCATCATAATAATAATACTATGATATGTTATATTTGAAGAAGAGTATACTTAATATACTGGTTTATGTGTATGCTCTGGTTACCCTGATTTGTTTGTTGATTTGTTTGTTTGGTTTTCTGTAGTGTGTAAGATCACATTGAATTATTGGTGTAGGAAATGTCTGGTTATATTTGTGATATTTTCATAGGAAAAAGGGACTGTCTCACCTTACCTAATGCACTCCAGTAAAGCAAACCTACCTGTTTAAAATCTGGGCAATTGTCTAAACTATGTATTCCATTATACATAGTTTGTAGTAGTGTGTAGTGCTGCGTCATGTCTTGTGACTTGAAGCAGCCTACAGGTGGCCAAACTGAATTTTGTCTTGAACGTGTTGAAAAGACATTAAAAACTTTTAAAAGCTGTGTTGGAAGGGGGTAGGGAGGAACAACAGAAAAGGTGCACATTAAGACAAAATCTCCTTGGTAGTGAAGTTCGGTATTACCAGCAAAGTTACTTTCTTATTTCTATCTTGTTCAAGGATCTGGTTTACCTACTGTGAATATTCACACCAATAAGACGTAAAGATGGAAAAAATATGACAGCAATGTGCTGGAGAAATTCATCCCTAACCAATTTTTTTGGGGGGAGGGGGACAATTCCCTAGCAACATGCTTTCCATGTATTTTAATGCATTATGGGTTTCACTCCTATGATTTCCAAAGTTGCCTTCTACCTTTGGGAATTGATGGACTACTTTGTTTATTGGTGT
Organism: Agelaius tricolor; assembly: GCF_023055355.1. Lineage (NCBI taxonomy): Eukaryota > Metazoa > Chordata > Aves > Passeriformes > Icteridae > Agelaius > Agelaius tricolor. The sequence goes on from NW_027269261.1 coordinate 62,156,063, forward strand.
TAAACTAACGGAAGCCAACAAATTTAAATTGAAGCACTTGTACTTTTTTGGTCTGTATATTCCAGGTGCAGTGCTGTCATATGCTTCTGATAACACATGCATGGAAGTGTCAGATCATCTGAAAGATGGTGCCAAATCATGACTAAAGAATGTTGCTGCTCCTTCTTGATGTGCCTTGAAAAAATGCTTTTGAGTAAACAGAGAGACATACTAGTGTCTGGTGTACTGAAATACATTGAGTTAATTTTTCATGGTAGAAAATACTGGAGCAGCACCTATTTAAAAAGTAGCTTCCTGAGCAGTTCCTGTGTACTTGCAGCTGAAGGATGCAGGCCAGTGATTCTTTGATGGTCCTTAATTAGACTAACAGTAGCATTGCCCTTTTTCTAGGCACCTACTTCCATGGCACTTGTGGGAGCTTAATGAGTAACTTTTGCCCTTCTGCACAGTGGAACCAATTGGCCAGGCCAAGTTATTAGATGTGATGAGGGAATATGAAATGTTACAGACGTGTACACAGTCTGTTTGCATAAACTTTGATTCTTGATGAAAGCAAGTTGAAACAATGTTAAAAATAACTCCTTGTACCACAGGTGGTAAGTACAACATAGCTAAAGCACGATTTCCAGTTAGAGGTATAGCCCAGAAAATATATTAACTATGAACAATTTTGATTCCTTGGACACTGTTAACCTACACTGCCTTCCTCTGTTAAGCTGAATCCCCTTCTCATCCAGAAACTCTCAGTAACCAATGACCAGTGTATTTTTTTCCCCTAATAACATTGAATTGGTCAATACCTTGTTAATTCTTGAATCTAGATAGTAGGATTACCCAGTCACTAATAATCTGGTTTCCCACACATAGTAAATGAAGAAGGATAAACAAAAAATCTTGTTTTCTGAAGAGCAGAGAAGAGTGCAGAGGCTGAGATAACCGGTCAGATATTCAATAGGAATGGAAAGATGGAGTTAGGAAATATGTATAATTTGATAAAAAAAAATCTGTTATATATCATTTCCTAAAGAAAGTCTTGAACCTCCTAATACTGTCTTAGTAAGGCAGATTTCAACTGTGGAATCATAGAACTGTTAAGGTTGGAAAAGACCCCTAAGATCACCAAGTCCAACCGTCAACTTATCCACCATGTTCACCACCAAACCACATCCACAGGTGCCATACCCACATGTTTTTTGAATGCTTCCAGGGGTGGTGACTCTACCACTTCTCTGGGCAGCCTGTTCTAATGCTTTACAACTCTTTCCATGAAGAAATTTTTCCTAATGTCTAGTTTAGATCTCCTGGCAAAACTTGAGACCATTGAGTAGTTCATAGCATGTACATATCAGAATGAATACATGATAACAAAACCTGCCTAACCAAAGTATTGATAAACTGAAGTAAATAGCAGGTGTGTGCATTTCAGAGTAATAGGTGATGTTGGTGACTGATCTGCCATATCCTGGAGCTGAGTTTGACTGTGTGAAACTTTGAACGGGTTTCCACTCACACACAACATCAGCATTTCATTTTACAGTCTAAAATGTTACCAACTGCTAAAGGAGCGAAACTGGACTAACGTGGTCAGAGAAGAGTGATGCTTCAAATTATTTAGCATGTAAATATATATTTAAGATGACAGAAGGGACAGCAGAGATGTTATAAAGCAGAAGTATATGAAGCTGACATTTTTGACAGTTTTCAGGCTGCCAAGTTTGAGGCTATCACTGATTCATGTGTATTGTTTTGTTTTGCTTAGTGGGCTAGAGAAAAATATTGAAAATTTAATTAGAAGAAATCTACTGTGGCAGTAAATAAAGAAGTGGTGGACCTGGCAGCTCTATCACAAAGTAGTTAGAGGGAATAAATGAAGTCCAGTGTTTCTCAGTCCGCATTTAAAACAAGAACTTCATCAATTCCAACATTATTTTCCCTCATGGTTTTCATTTGTGTTATTAGTTCAGACAGTATAGAACCTCTCTATCTCTATGCATGTTTGGTTCATACAGATGGATGAAAATGCCATTTGAGATGATGCGCATCTGGAAGTAATTGTGAAATGGCAGAAAATGACTTTTTAATCTGATTTGAGGAATAAAGAGGTCTGGGTGGTAACATTTCAACTCCAAGTGTGCATTTAGTCCACCATCATTACTGCTCTGAATTCATTCCCACAGCAGTTGGGGATTGATCCAAAGGCCTTTGATGTCAATGGGAGTCCTTCCACTGACATTAATGTGCTTTGGATTAGGTCTTTAGAAGTCATAAATCTGTCTAGACCATAATTATTTCCTTGAAATTGCTCCTGATGATGTTTCTGCTCTTAGGGAAATTTGTGAAAGTTAAATCACCTCCTGTTGCAGGATGCTCAAAAATGTCTGTTACCAATTAATGCACAAATGAAGGGAATATGTCAGATGCTAAATGTATCTGAAAGGAATTTTCTCTCACTGTTGTTTTTATGTTTGGGTCAATGCTGCTACAATGACTTTGAGCTGTACCATCCCAATAGGAACTGGAGACCCAAGTGGCAATATAATATAAAGAATGCAGGTGTTTCATAAGTCGCATCATTTTTTTTCACTCATGCATAGGAAAAGCATTTAATATGTTTAAACTTCAGTGGTCTTTTGCATAATGTCTTTTAGCACTCGAAGAAGAGAATTTAGTTGACTTGCTGAGCTTTCCAAAGGTGGAAACAGAACATTAGAGTGGCATTTTTTTTTCTTTTTTATATGAAATTGCAGTAGCTCACCAAGCAACCACATCTGCAAGTTCTGATAAGTAATACCTTTGGTTGTAAATAAAAAAAAATGGTGTGATCCCTTGATGGAATATTTGGTGATAGTTATTAAAACAAACAGTTAAGTGACGGACACCTCCAGATACAAAACCTATTAAGTGAGTATTTTCATGAATGCACAAAGATAAAAATCTTAGTGAACTTTAAGATTTCCTAAGGAATGAGAATTTTAGAAGTGAGAATTCAGGTAGAGTATTCTAGTTTATATTTAAATGTTAGAGGGAGAATGTTGATACATTACAAGGATCAGCATCTTAGCATATATGCTCTTTTATTTTTTTATGCCTGGTTTTTTAGGTCTCTTCACCTGTTATGAATATTATTTCATGGATCAGAATGAGGGCATTGAGTGTTTTGCATCCATTGCAGAGAATATGGAGACATAAAGCTAGAAATTGAGAGTTTTTGCAAAGCTCATTAGATTTTTAACTGCAATTGAAAATGTTTCATTCTGTACCTAATAGACGTACATTTAAAAGTACCTTTTGCTAATACTGCTGGGTGCAAGAGTATATTTCAGCTCCTCTTTTCTTACTGTTCTTTCACCATCTCTCATTTGTCTTTTCTAATGTGTTTACCTTCTTTGGGTCATTGTAAAATTACAAGTGTTTAGAGAAGGAAAACTCTATCATCCCTTGATAGGACTGGTCATATTAACCCCTTTTCACACAGGCAGCCTGTGTAGACTTTCATTTTCTATTGTGATTAACTCTCCCATTTCAGCCATTTCTACCATTGGCTGAAATGGCCTTTTGCAATGCCTCAAGTTGAAGAGTGTGTGAGATCAGGCAGGGATTGCTGCCTCTATCAGCCTGTCACAGGCATCTCATGTGCATGTTCAGCCTTGGAGCGACAAGAATTTGGCTCATGTGTGCTGTAATGATGAGCAGCCCTTTGAAGGGACAGCACTCTTTTCAAGAAAGAAGGAGAAAGTGGTCTCCAGGAATTGTGAATTGTGTTTATATGTACATAGTACTCTTCAGCCAGAATGACACTTTCATTTCACCGGCAGGCATGTCAGCACAGACAATATGCAACATCTTACCACAGAGGAAGTAATCTTAGCAATTATTCATTCTTGCATTAACAGCTGCCTAACACTGAGATATTCTGAATAGAAGACAAAATATATTTGAGCAGTAAGGCTGCTCACTGTGCACCTGGACAGGAAGGACACAAGAGCTTTACATCAGAAAAGAACGGTGCACAAAGAATGCAGAAGAAATTCAGCAACATCTAAATCAGAAATGTGCTTATTTACTTTCATGAATACAGTTTAAGACCCTGAAATCAGTGTCACCATGTTTCTCTGTATCTAATGGAACACTTTTAACTAAATGGAAAGAAGTCCCACCTTTTGTTGTCATGAACTTTACAAAGGTTTATTAAACTATGTGCATGTCATCTCTGACAGAACTCTATGTGAAGTTCTACAGAAAGTCATCTAGAAACAAGGAGCAGCATTGCCAAGTGTAGTAGCGCTTCCTAAACACTCCAATGTGTTGCAGAGCACGTCAGTATGGTGGATTGGCGCTGCTGCCAAATTATTCAAATACAGAGACTGATGCTTTGTCAGCTGCATAAGGAGATGATGGCTCTGAAGTTCAGGAGCTCACGCTGCTTTCTGCTGTAGTGGGAAGTTGTGTACTAACCAGGCTATTTTTGGAAAGATGCCAGCTGGAAGGGCTTGCAGATGGACCTTGTAGGCAGGATGATCTTTCTAGAAATAATGTGGTTATCACACATCTGTCTGTCACAGCAGGAGGTAGTTACAGGCAGTGTTAAAACAATTTTTGTGGCCAGGTGAAGTCAAAGCATAGGTACAGAATTACAGTCCTGTGTGTGGTTTTCAATGCTGTCAACTTAGGAAGCATCTGAAGGCTTTTGTGCAAATTCAGCAGTTTGGAAAGGACTGGAAATATACTCCATGCTTCACAGTGATGAATGTTCTTGATCAGGATGTACTTCCAGAACCCTTTACTGTCAAAGAGGTCACAAAATACATTGCACTCTTTGACGCTTCTGTTTATGATCTGCTTTGTTGAGTTAACAGGAAAGATAACCCTATTCAGTACCATATAGATGCCAGAATATTTAACCTGAGCATTAAATCAGAGATCCCATATCTCTTGTGTTACTTGCTCTTTGCTGATGACTGAGTATTTGTTACTCAAACATATGTGAGCAGACTACATATTATTGACTGTTTCAGCCCCTCTGCCAAGAAGTTGGCCAGGCCATTAGTGCAGGGTAAAAAGAGGTCCTGCTCTAACCTTGTTGTGGTGGAAAATATCCTGAGGCAATAGTCTGTGCTGATGCTACACTACTGAAATTTTTGAGAACAGCAATGCTACTTCACCAGCATACTTTTTTCAAAACACCAGAGTTAATAGCAAAGCATGCAGGGAAGAGCAAAAGCCAATAAAGTATTTAGGATGCTAAAGCAGCATGTCTGAAATAAAGAGGCATCTGGGGTTCAAATAAAAGTAAATATCTATTGTACATTAGTTGCTGTCAGTCTGTGTATAGCTACAAAACTTGGACATTTTGTCATCTCCACATCTAGTATCCAAACCATTTCTGATGCACTGCTCTCATGCCCTTCCTGCCATAAAACTGCAGGATACTGCCCTGAATAATGCATTCCTAAATTGCTGTCACATTGTCAGCACTGAAGCAAGATTATAGGACATCCAGTTATGCCAGACCTGCTTCTTATGCTGGAAAACAGATTGCCCAAAACTGATTTATATGGGCAGTTGAAATGCAGAGTGAAGCTCAGAGGCAGCATAATGAGGTGGCTAATGGGTAAGTTTAAGGCAAATCCTCACTTATGTGTCATCATTTTCACAGTGTGGGAAATTAAATCTGAAGACTTCCTGCTCTGGTGAAGAATGGATATTTATGCCATCATAACATTCAAACAAAATTAGAATGGCTGTGTATGGTAAAGGTGAATATGGTAGCAAAAAGGTTACATCTGCACACTTCACAGAATCATGAAAATGTGTCTTTGTCATCAATGTCTTCCTGGGACAATGAAACCAGGTCCTCATGTACTGATGGAAAACAAGAGTCACAATCACTCTCTCCATCCCTCGTGCTACTGTGTTCCTGAATTTGCCATTTCTCCAGGCTCAAGAATGATGCATCCTAATGAATAAGAAATCTGCCAAAGGGAGCAAGAGACCTGCATGGGTGAATAAAGAACTCCTATCATTACTCAAACATAAGCGGGATATACACAGGAGGTGGAAAAATGGTCAGGCAAATTGGAATGAATATAGAGAGCCTGTCTGAGTAAGTTGAAATGAAACAAGGAAGGTCAAGGAATTAAATCTGGTTCAAGGGTGTTAAAAGACAATAAGAAGGGCTAGGCCACTCATGATCATCTTTGAAAGGTCATGAAGATCAGGAGAGGTACCCGAGGACTGGAAGAAAGCAAATGTCATCCCAGTCTTCAAAAAGGGCAAGGAGGAGGACCCAGGGACGTACTGTCTAGTCAGCTTCACCTCAATCCCTGGAAAGGTGATGGAACATCTCATTCTGGAGGCCACCTCTCTCCACATGAATGACAAGAAGATGAATGATCAGGAGTAGTAAACATGGATTCACTAAAGGTAAATCATGCTTGACCAACCTTCTACAATGAAGCAACTACCTTGATGGTTAAGGGGAGAGCAGCAGATGTTACCTACCTCCACACTGTCTCACAATATACTCATTGGCAAATTCAGCAAGTGTGGACTGGCTGAGTGGACAGTGATGTGGATTAAGAACTGTCTGAATGGCAGATTCCAGAGGGTTGTAATGAATGTAACAGTGTCTGGTTGGAAACTCCCAAGGTTCTACAGTCGGCTCAGATAGCTTTAGATGACAGCGTCCCTTGCAACTGATACTCTTCTGATATAAAGATGTGTATCCTGGTTGTATGTGTTATTCTTGGGATCATTAGGTAATGACAGAAAAATCAAATTGCTGACTATTGGCCAGAACTGTTGAAAGAGATTTTACTGCTATATCCATGCTTTTAACAACACATGACCCTTTTTCTATATCAGAGAGAGAAGGGATAGGATTCTACAATTACTATAATTGGCATTCAAATTGCCTCAGCTTATGGAAGGCATTGATTTGCACAAGTACAGGCATTTTTTAAATGCGAATCTTAATTTTTACGTACATTTTTTTTTACAAAAATGTTAAACCATCCAGATAGTGTGAATTTGTTTCGTTAACCCATTACAATAGAAAACCAAGCAAATCACAAAATAACCTTTTATCTGTTTCTTATTTCACAGATTTTGCTGAATTGAGTCTGCCTTTTCTTTTTTGAAATGATGGTGCTGTATCCCCTAGAATTTTGTAACAAATTTTATAAGGGCTGGTAATTCAACATACTGTAATTATTTTCTGCAAATGTAAACAGATTTTTTCACAGTTTGTTAGTGTTTCTCATTTCTGGTAGTTCATAAAGTTTTAATCCTGAAGGGCCTGTTACCTGATAGTATTCCAAAATTTTGAAATTTTGTAAGTTAGTTCCCATTCTTCTTGAAATCATTGAACCATAATATTTATACAAGGTTTTACATCCATGTGTTCATCTTTCATAGCACTTCCTTTTGTACAGCTGTGATAAAAAGGGTTATCGTTCTTTGTCCTGGTTTAAAGGCTTTTAATGTACTGCACTGTGAAACCTGGGTACTGGGTGCTTCATCTGCTCAGTGACACATCTACAAGGAATCTCTGCCTCTATATCTCAAATGGGATCAAAGATGAAAATTACTGTATGTATTTCCTGTCCTACTCACTTATATACAGAAAATTCTGCTATACATATCAGATAAGAAGGTTGATTTTTCAGGTTACTCTTTCTTTTGAGGAATATATGTCTAAAGTCTCCATGAAAGCAGTCAGACATTAACCATTGTGGTTAGATAGGATTTTTAATCAGTAACCTGGTCTGTGGAGTGTGCCCTGGCTGCTACCAACTGCTTATATGTTTCAGCCTAGACCATGCTGTACACTGAGATGGGAAAGGCTACTGACTATTTGCAGCAGCCACTACATATTTGTAAATCTACCAAGTTCTTATTTTGCTTTTGAACATAATTTAGAAAACCTCCTTCTATGATAGGTCATTGGCAGTTTAGTAACTGAGAGACCAGTCATGTTAAGGTTGGTAAAAATATCGAAGATTTCAACCCACTGAACTGTGTCCCAGGTGCCATATCTGCAGATTTTTTGAATGCTTTCAGGGATGGCGATTCCACTGTTTCTCCCTGAGCATCCTGTCCCAATGCTTGACCACCTTTTCAATGAATAAATTTTTCCCAATGCCCAATCTAAACCTCCTCTGGCACAAATTGAGGCCATTTTCTGTCATTTTGCCACTTGTTACCTGGGAGAAGAGACAACCCCCACCTCATTGCAACCTCTTTTTAGGTAGTTGTAGAGTGTGATGGAGTCCCCCTGAGCCTTCTTTTCTGCAACCTAGAGAACAAAAACCCACTCAGCTGCTGCTCATGGAAAAATGAATTTCATTATATGCTTGTCTAAATTTGAAATCTGATAAATTGGTTGTCTTTGTATTAAAAGCATATTGCTTAGTCAGCACAAGTTATGAGACATCATCTTACTGAGCCAAATCAAATAGCTTTGCTAATACAGATTTAATTCAAACAGAACTGTAGAGTTTTCTCAGACTCAGAAAGTGAGTTTTTCAGTTAATGCATGTAGAGTTTTGAGCGACAGAAATTACAACTTCCTGGATGTCCCCTTAGTAGTGGTGAAATTTAGAAGGTGAAATTCTACCCACAAAACAGAACCATCAGGAAGTATTTTTCCAAATTGTTTTGGGAAGTACAAATCATTTACAGTTTTTTTATTTTTAGTAACCCATTCCCTTGAATGGTCCTTTGAACTGTTTAGATGAATGCAAACACATACTTAGGTAGAAAAATTTTCTTTGCTGGCAGAGGAGTGTGTGATGCTTGAAGAAGTCAAAACATAATGTGATCGATGGTAGGCACGTAGTGCTGCTGCATTGGACCTGAACCAAGTTTTCAGGCTTTTACATGAACTAATGCTTGTAGCTTGGAGAAGAGAAACAGCTGGGCAGGTGCAGCTGCTGCCTGAGCTTACAGTGTTAGTGCCTTGCCTGCCACCAGCCAGCCCGTAGAGCTGGTGGGCTTGAGTAGCATGTTGTGCATAGCTGGGCCCACACAATGACCCTGTCAGGGACCTGACTGCAGGATGTAGCTCATGTCACTGCTGAGGGGGCGGGTCATACTGCCAGAACGAGAGCCCTGATTGCTACAAAATTTGTTAATACTGAGGACATGTTGAACATCTTATGATGAACAAGACACTTGACTAGTTTCACAAAATTCTAAGATCGAGTGACAGCTGCTTTTCATCTAATGGCAAAATTTCTTCAAATGCAACTCCTTCCACATTTGACTTGCTTGCTTGAACTTCTTGTTAAAGCAAAACATATCAGGTGTACTGCATACTCCATTCAGCCATGTATGGAGGCTTCTTGAGTCCTACCCAATGCTGAAGTATTTAATCAAGCCAAATTTTGTCATTGCCATAGCTGGAGATAAGGAGAAATGTAGGATTATCAACAAATTGTCTTAACATTTGTTAGGCTAAAGGGGAAATACAATAATGAAGAATAAGCTGACTGTAAGTCTTTCATCTTTTTCTCTTCCTTCTCAAGATGTAGCTACCTAAGGTAGTTAGAACCAATTTATACTGTGGTAAAAGTGTTTGAGACAGAAGCATAAATAAAACATCCCTAAACTGGAGGCTAAGTACAGACATAATATAAATTTCTTTCGTCAGCTTTGAAACTGGCTATCGTGCTTTAAATTCATTTTTTATGAGATCAGATATTCTCAATTATTTTTGTACTCTGCTGGTGTTTGTGTCACATTCATTTTGCGAACTTGTAATTTTTGACTCCTTATTAAGTGTCTAACTAGCTGTGTTACAACAAAGAGAAAAAAATTATCACCTTAATGAACACTATGCAGTCTTCTATCTGTAAGCATGATGGCTGCCTTGTGATGTTTATGGTCCCACAACATATTTTTATCTTGGTTAAGCAACTTGGAGGGTGTTTTTCTGGTTTGGGGTAGGTCATTTGCAATAATGCATGGTTTCATATTTCTTCTGAGGCCTTTCCACTCTCTCTTCCACTTTATTATTATTATTGGCCAGTTTAATGTAAGGTATTTCAACTTTTCTTGCAGAAGTTCTCTGTTGAAAAGAAAGGTCTAGTTTCCATTGGGATATGCAGCATTGCCTAACCATGCCTGAACTCTCTGCACAGTGTATCAGAGCTGCTTTTCTGCAAACAGGGTTATTCATTTCTTAAATGACATACTCAAATATTAGTATTGTAAATTCAGTTTTAGCAAATAAACCATGGTGAATCAAAAAGTGTCAGGAGGCAAAACAAAATGTGTGTTCGTGTACCTGAACAATTTGCTGTATTTTTTGAGGAGTCATTGATTCAAGGCTGGATTCTGGATCTTGCCCCATCTCTCTGAGCAGATTCCTCTCTTGGAACTGGAAGTCTCATTAGGATCAGAGCAAGAGGCCATTGTTGGGGAATTGCTTTTCTCCGATTTTTAGCTATGGAATAAAGAGAAAGAATACAGATACTTTGCCTGTGTAGAGTGAACATGGTTATCGCAGCTGTGTATATGTTGAACAAAAATTTGCACAATAACAACAACTGACAGTTTTTCCTGTGCTCTGAAGACTTTTTTTTAAATTTTAAAGCTTGGCTTTTATTTCACATACTCAATTTCTCCACTCACATCTAACAATGTAATTATTAGTAAATCCCCATGAGTACTATTGAAGAAATATGCTGTCTTAGGGATATTTTAAGTTTTTCAAGACAAAAAGGGCTTGGTATCAGAATTATTATTGATTTCCAGTCACTGTAAAGTACACACACATTGCAATAAAGGTTAACTGCCTAGAAGAATGTAAAAGAGCAGCAACTTTAAGTAAAAAGAAATTCCAGCTTAAAAAGAACTCAGACTCAAGTAAATGCAGTGAAATGTTTTCTTCGTGTCTGGAGTGTTTTCTTTATATGGCTACTGTAAAAACAATGTTTTGTTTTGTTCTTTTTAATGCAGACGGGAACACATCAATATTTAATTTGACCATGAGTAATACATGTATTCCATTTAACCCCAAGTATATTTTGGACTTCATATGTTTTTATAATGATGATGTGAATTTATAAATCCTTAATGCCCTTAATGCTGCCCATATGTTGTGTTGAAATCCTTAGGAATCTGTAAAAATAAAAGCCAAGATAGTTTTGGGCTCCAAAAGCTGAAAACCAACCTAAGCCAGTCTAACAGCTAAAGATTTGTCAGCTGTATCCTAATGCTCCTAAACCTTTGGCAAAACAAATGTTGCCCTTGAGAACTTGCCTCATTATATCTGGGCATTTTAAATCACTCTACAGAAATAATACAAAATAAAATAAAATGTTCTACTTCTAAATAGAAGGCATGATCCTGGCATCTGTGCTTCTGCCCCAAGTGCTGTCCTTCTGTGCCACAATCAGCATGAGCTTTTCTTAGATTTGTGCTTGTGGGCATATGGACAACTGGAAGTCATTTGGAGATGCCAGTTGTCCTCATTACTATATTTTCTTTTATCCTTATCCACTGTCACTTGCTAAGGATAGTACTAGTTTTACTTTGAAGCAGTATGCAGCCAAGATTATTTCATCTACGTTTTTGAATCTTAGAAGAAAAGGACAAGAAAAGCCATTGTAAGGACTAGCATGAATATGTTTTTCACCAACAGAGGATGATGGTGATTCTTCAGCAGGTGGAAAAGCTCTGCCTCAGGTTTTTACACACACTTGCCCAGTACCTGGTAAAGACTAGTCAAATTGAAGCACTCAGGTGTTCTCATCAATTTACAAAGTTTTCATACCTATTTGAAACCCAAGACTTCTAAAAGCTACAGGTCGTTAGTAGTTTGGAGGCTACCCTGCCCATAGGACTTAGAATTTCTGCTTGTCATCCTGCCTTTTGTTGGTAGCCTTTTGTTAGCCGACAATTGCTTTCTTCCTTTCACACCAGCTATTCATTTTGCTATATTTTTCCCCATCCACTCATAGTAAACTGATGAAGCAGCACAGCATTATAATGAATTCCTATTTGGTTAGGCAAAAGTTGGATTGTTGTGAGTAATCGAATTACTCCTCTGGAGACAGGATTTCTAAGTAAAGGGATGAGGTGAGGCGATTACAGCTATAACCCTTACAAGCATAAAAAGATGTGTTATGCTAATCCTTTGTGAATGGGTTGAATTGAAAGTGAGGGAAATAAAAAGGAATGCTCTTGAAAGAAAAAGGGGGGTATGAAAGGACTACTGTGTCATTTATTCCCTTTTCATTCATCCTCACTTGCTATAGAGAAAAAAAATTGTAGCAAACTGGAGTATTTTACCTTTCAAGTCTGACATTCAAATCATTTAATCTTTAACTGCCTTAAATACTGTGTGAAAAAAATGAGGGGGTGGGAGGAGAGGTATAGCAAAAAAAAAAAAAAGTGTGAAAAAGTGACAGTTAGTATAGGCTGCTTTTTGATTAAGGTTGCTAAACGTGGTATGACCTTAGCTTACCTTGTTGGAAAAGCAGCAGAGTGAGGAAGGGGAAAAGAGAGGCTGAGGAAAGTAAGAGTTATGCCAAACATTACCTTCATCTGAAAACACTTATAGCTCAAGTGCGAGATCCTTGTTGTCCCCAGGCTTGTTTGTTTTCTGTTTCCACTCTTTCAGCTGTTAAATAGGAGTGCTCTGTCTCAAATTAATACCTGAAAGGACTTTTAAGGGTTCAACTAGAAGGAGAGATGCAATGCCAATTACAGCGTAGTAACTAACTGAGTAGAGTGTTATAAATATGTCTTGTTAATTGAATAAGAAGAAATGGCTTATTTATTTTTGGCCAACCAACCTGAATATAAATGGACAATAGTATAAGTAGCTTTTGGGTTTCTTCTGTGGGTTTTTTTGTTGGGTTTTTTTTTAAGATTTTGAACAATTTTCATTGTCGCTTTTTTTTTTCCTTTTCGGGTACCTTTTGGAGGGTAGAAAATTGACCCCAACCAGCATTTAAGCGTCCACTCAGCTTCTCTGCTCACCAGCAGAATGGGAAAGAGAATCAGAAGAGGGAAAAGAAAGAAAACCTGTGAGCTAAGAATGGTTTAGCAAGTGAAGAAAGGATTAATTTTTTTTTTAGAAAAGGATACAAAGGCAGTCACTCATTACCTCCCACACCCAGTCCCCTACCCAGACCATCTCCAAGCTTTGGAAAAATGGAATTTGTAGTTTTTATTTGAGTATGACATCACATGACATGGGATACCCTTTAGAGCAGTGTGAGAAATGAGGAAGCCTCGATGATGTGCAAGCACTGCTCAACAATAGCTTAAACAATGTTATCAGCACTGCTTTAGTCACAAATTGAAAGCACCCTAACAACTCCAGTGAAGAAGGTTTACTCCACCTCAGTCAGACTTATCCTTACTCCATTCACAGCCAGACAGATTCCTTAACAATGCTTAGACTTTATGGTCATGCTTTTCAGCATATTATATTTCCACTGAGAATGGAGGAATTTTCTGTAAAATTTCTTCCCTTTTCTAGGTTTATGGTGATGATTCAAATTTGGTGTTCTGGGGTTTCATATTAATGAAATTCTTCATTAGTTTTAAATTTGGGAAAAAGATACCAATGGGTACAGGGGAATGAACTGCTTATTTTTTCCTGTCAAATACCTGAATCTAACTGGAATTAAGAACAGGGCCTTTGTGGGAAAAGGAGAAAAATTGTAATTCCCAGAGTGTGCTACTCCACACTTGCATTTCCCCCAAATTCCTTGAGTTCTGCCTCCCTGAAAAGTCTCTGTTTACTACTCTCTTACTGTTTTGCCTACAACCCTCTTGAAATTTTTAATGTATTAGCTAATGTGAAAAGACTTCTTTATCCTTAGAAATTATTCTCAAACCATTTCTGTTCATTTCATTGCATCTGGAAGTACAAGAAGCCCTGTTTAAAGAGGGAGAGATTACCCAGCTCTGAACCTAACTCAGCCTAATCTCAGCTGTAATCTTCCCTGATTCCCAGTGCTGAAGACAGGAATGAAATCCAAGATGGCATAATCTGTTACTAGAGTATTTGATGAGCCAAGCATGTGAGAAAGGTCTCTGCAAAACTCTGAGCAGGAGTTCCTTAGAGTTGTTACCCACCTGCAGCAGCACAGGCATAGTGGAAGTGCTATGGGAGAAGGATATTTGGGTCTAAGGAGGAAGTACGCGCCAACATAGAGAGCTATTTCTTCTGGAGTGATGGGATGACAATTATTTGCCTTTTTCAAAAAAAAATTGTTTGATTTGGCTGCTGCTGTCACTGGGTTTCCAATCAGCATTTGTAATTAAAAGTTCTTGAATATTAATGGTGCTTTTTATCCTTGCCAAAAGTCAAGATTAGTGTAAGATGGTTCAATGTAATGAAACTTTTTTAGAATTCGCATTCACTGAGTGAACGTTTTTAAGTCAATGAGCTGAGTGAGAATGAAATATAGTGTATTGTTACTCAGTAAAATATTTCATGTTTCTTAAAAGAGGCTTTGCAAGTGTTCAATAAACAGAGTGAAAATTGATATTATATAAAAAATTATCTTCTGGTGAAAAAACTGATTCAATAAATACCTGCAATGTCTATGAATGTTTAATAAGGCATTCTGTTAGCAGGCATAAATGCATTTTGCTGTAAATGTCTGAAAATAAGACTTTTTTGCATATGATTCTGCTGGAAGCTTAGAGCAAATACATTTAACTAATTGATAAAAATGTTTCAGTAAGTATAGCTTTTATGTAAACTGATAGTCCTTAAATTGGCATCTTTGTTCACTATGATTCATGAAGCAAATACAGAATCTTGAAATAAGGCTTTTCTTTTAGTAGTTTCCATTAAAAGTGACTAAACCACTCCTTTTTTGTCATCCTGGCATAACCCCCTTGATTTCTGTAGAAGTCCTGCTCTCAAATGCATATGGAGATGTGCCAGGTCTCAAGAGAGTAACTGAATGTAAAGAATATTTTAAATATTTGAAGTAAACTGGAACATTTTTTAGTTTAAAAACCTGTTCACACTAGTTCACAATGGTAGTAAAATTTTTTTGAAAGGTAAACAGACACTGAAATTTAGTTATTACTTTGCATATCTTTAGGCTTAATCTGATTTGGATTCTTTCATTTAGTCAGTAGAGGTTACTTTTATGGATAATTTCTTTAAGCTTAGGAAAAGGTAAACATGCTTAAAAACCTTTAAGAAACATCAAGAGTAAAAGCAGTGCAGTACTTTGAGACATTAGTTACTTGATTGTGAAGCAGGGGCAAAGGTAAGGGAAGCTTAAATGACAGGACCTTTGTTGATGTTTTCTGTTAAGCAGAAGGTAACACCACTTCCCTCATTTCAGTGATGTTGATTGGTTGTTTCTATCTGCACAGTAAGAAGGAGGAAGGGACGTACTTGCTCCAGCTGAAGGTGAAGGCTTGATAGCAGTGACCCAAGAAGGCTGATCTGTAAATGACTCCAAGCAGATTTGATAGTGCCTTTCAGTCATGATTGCTAGCACTATTTGCTTTCCTGTTCCACCCATCTCACAAAAAGGCAGACCATTTATGCAGAATTAAGAGCAGTTTTCTGTGGTGGCAGCATGTGTAGCTGCATCTGGAGTTCCCATTGCTAACCAGCACAAGGGATGGACTTTCTAGAGTGTGTGAAGTAACGTCTGTAACAGGTCTGGATTGTACCTTTGGAAGAAGGAAAGAAATAGGCCACCTCCTTCACTCACAGAGATCCACATTTGGATTTGCTTCACTTTTCATTGGCATGTATCTCTCAGATTCATGTAGCTAGGGATACAATTCCAGTCCAATTTAAACCAACATTTTTCAATCACAAATCATTGACTTAATTTAAATTTCTTACTTTTCTTTTCCAGCATTTTGTCCTGCTGAAGCGTCATAGTGATAAAAAAGGCTTTTATAGTTTTATTATGAAGTTTAATGTAGTCCCAAGTTGTTTAATATTTGCTTCAGAAATACATTATTGTTCTCTACTTTCTGTTTCTTAAGTGCTTGAAATATGCAAATGGTTTGTATTTAATTTTACTTTTTGAGTATTTGGTAGATAACAGGTGTGATCGTATCAGATTGCATTATGCTTTCATGTAGTACTTACTAGACTTATCATTACACTGGAATCAGGCAAGAAAAGGTCTTATCAGATATTGCCATTCCATTCGTTGGCCAGTATATTTCCCAGGTGTACGTTTCTTTTCACATATTGGTTAAATTATGACAATTCATGTGATTTATGACAGCTGTTCTAGCAATCTGAAAGTCATCTCCTATGTTGGTGCTGTCTGAATATATGAGGGTGAATCCATCAACCCAAGTTTGACAATTTTGTCCATCTGTCTCTAAGAAAGCTGAATAGATAAGATTGCTTGCGTTTTAAGCAATAGGAAGTTGAAGGGAACCATTCATTAAAGTCATATCAAGTTAGTCAGTGAATAAAGCCATTTTTCCCTTCCTTGAAAAGAAGAAAGGCCATTTTTGCCCTGAATGGCCAGGAATACCTGGTTATAAATGGGAACTCACAGTATGGAGTGGCCTGTGTGGTTCAAAATGCTAGTCACATTTGCCAAAGGAACAATGTAAATGAGGTATATACAGGTGTGTCTTAGCTTGTGTGCTCAACACTAGAGTACATTGTTTTAATGTCAGTTGTTTAATACAATCTTTGTTCTCATTTTAAGATGCAAATTTGGTTTTGGTCACTATTAGACGTAGCTCAGGGCCTCAGTAGAGATATTTCTGCCACCTCATCTGCAAGAGTTCTTGGCACTCCATCAGTTTAAGGTGATTTTCTCCTCCAAATCAGTCACATTTTAATCAGATCACAACTGACTGAAAACCCTAAAACCAGATTTAAAGCATAAATACCAGAACAGTAATCTTCTTTGCTGACAATCCATTACATAAATCATAATATAATATTTTGTTATAGTTGTTATAGTTGCATAGTTATAGTTGTTATAGTGCATGTTATAGTTGGCTTTGTTTATTTTGACTTGTATGCGAATTTGAAGCTTTTGTTAAATATATGGTTGGGTTTTTTTCCTTTGATACAATTGTATTTTCCTGTAGAAACTAGCTGAGAAAGCAGCAGCCCAAGGCATATCCAATACAGAGCAGAAAAATTCATCCTCTGGATAAAAACAACCCAACACTTTATACCTGTGTAAAATATTAGCAGCTGAGGGGGCATCAAAGTCACTTTCAAACTGATACCTTTTAATTTTGCATACTGCACAGCCCATTACTACCTTTCCTACAGCCTCACTGTACTCTTCCATAGTCTGTGCTTTGTGAAGTTAAAAAATTGCTTTTCTTTTACTTTATATGAACCAGTATAACAACAGATATAGAAAGTTCATCTATCTTTAGTCATGGAAGTTCTCTATTACACTTGATTCCCCATCACAGTCTTGTGTGAATATTTCCTCAAGTAATGGAAATAATAAAAAAAAATCTCTTTATTTTTTTCAGATGAGGCAGATTAATTGGAGTTTAAGATTTGAAGGCAACAAAACTTCAGTATTAAAAGGAAAAATGTGAAAAAGTAAACTTAAAGATTCAGAAAGTGGCAATACACTTTAAGTCTTTTTTATTGCAGACATGTTTTGTCCTGTAGTCTGCAGGACAGCCATCTCTTCTTCATGCTTGAAAGTTTCTTTGACATATTAATAATGTAGGAATATATAGACACAGAGGCAATGACACAGTATGAAAGGTTTTTAATATCGCTACAAGTCCTGATCTGAACTCAATAATCAATGGCAGTCAAGCCAGAGCTGTGATTATTGATGTGTTTTTCATACAGTTGTCATTGCATTAGCTGCATGTTGCTGCAGAGTCATTATGGCTGCATTTCTAGATGTCAGATGTGGTAAACAAGCCTATGGAGAGGCTCTTGACTTACACAGGGTTTAAGGCTTAGGTAACATATTTGGGTTGGAAATGTTGGTGTAGCAGAAGATGACAAAGCTTTTAGCCAGCTAAAGGCTGCTGCCCTCATATCACAGCTGGTAGACTAGCACAGATAAGCACCACAGCTTTGGATGTTTCAGTCCAAAATCAGGTGGCTGAGCCTAAAGTGCTGACATAAGACCTTTCAGATGTATTTGGATAAGCAGATTTGGGAGCAACTGCATAATTAGGGTAATGGCTGAGACAGTAGTTGCAGCCTGCTGTGATGTGCAGCTGCTTTGGAAGAGGATATTTGCCTTTCCCTCTTGCTCCCAGCCATCCAGCTGCTTAAGACACCTATTAGTGCTAAAAAATTCCAGAGAACCTCAAGAGTTTTGACCCATGTAACTTTCTGTGAGTGGATGCTCTTCAGATGGGAAGGTTTTAAAAGGGAAAAAAAGGGAAAAGGTTCTCTGCCCTGACTGTTGCACTGCTGGTGCAGGTGCACTTCCCAGCCAGTCCAGTGGACTCCTACAAACACTGCACCATGTCATTAAGGTATTATAGAACTGAAAATGCTGTGAAAAATTTCTCTAAATGGAAAAATATAACTCTTGTGAAAGAAAACATATTTTCTTCTTTCAGAGTGTATATATACACACATGCACACACATATATATATGTGTATATATATATGTATATGTATATATATATTTGCTCTTTCACTCTATTTTTTCACTATTTGAAAAAGTACCAAATTTTACAGGAAAGAAACACTGAAGGCTGGCAGTCATGACAGTAATAATCTGGGATACTAAGAACAGATGGGTGCTATTAAAGATTATATATAAACTATATATATATATAGTATGTATAAAATTTAATCTATGCATGTTTGGAAAAACTAGAACCTACCTCCAAAGGAAGAATTAGCCACTTGTTTTCTTGAAGGATTTCTGTTTATTTTCTCACCTTTCACCATTCTGAATGGCAAAGAACAACTGATGGCTGCTACCAAAGGCTAGATTTAGTACTAGACAAGTTTTGATTTGTATGGTTTTGGTTTTTTTGGGAAGAATAAAGGAAAGAGTATTTCTGTTCTTCATTTCCTCCATCTTTTGATTCCATCTACAATGTTATTAGCACTGCATTTGATATAAGAAAATTTTCATCTCATTTTCTGTATTTTGAGCTATCGTTAGGGGTGAGAGTTTGCACTTTTCTGGTGGAGAAGATTTAAGCTGTCCTTACTTCCTTCAGTGTAATTACACAGCTCAGCATTAACTCTGCAACTCCTACACTACCAGTAAATTCTCACTTGCAATTTTATAGTTGCTTAAATTAGCAGAAGTTATTCATAGAATGCTATTTCCAATAAATATAGCAAAATGTAACTTCAGGCATTTGAGAGTAATATTTTTCCACATAAACCATGTCATATAAGTAATAATGATCATGATAATGTACTTTCTCTGCTAAACTTCTTAAATGCTATCTGGTGGAAAGATGAGGCATTTT
This sequence comes from Agelaius tricolor, assembly GCF_023055355.1. Classification (NCBI taxonomy): domain Eukaryota; kingdom Metazoa; phylum Chordata; class Aves; order Passeriformes; family Icteridae; genus Agelaius; species Agelaius tricolor. Next base: position 62,175,470 of record NW_027269261.1, read on the forward strand.
GTATATTTGCTACCAAACGTTGCTTTTTAAATAATTTTCTTTTAAGAATTAATTCTGAGCTAACAAGCCATCTAGGACTCATTGTCAACACCAGGTAACTTTTCAGTGCAGTGTCTTGCACAGTTGAAATTTTATAACATCAAGAGAGATTTTATCTTTAAAAACACATGTTTTTGAAGGCAGTTTGTTTAGAGTAAAGCTTGAAAGCTGATTGATTTGTAATGTAGCCAAACACTAACTTAACAAATGATCTCATTAGCAAGAGGCTAACTGCTTTTATATGTTCCCAGGAAAAAATGCTGTAACAGGTCTAACAACCGGTCCATTGTGCTTATAAGGTAAATAATCACAGTGACCTTAAGAAATGGTAGCAGTCCATCCAACAAGCAGGTTTTAAATGGCTTGTTGATGAGGTGGATTAGAGTATCATTCTTAGCCAATATCCCTTTCCAGAAAATCAGAGAGTAATAGTTATTTATATTCCATTGTTTCAGTCCAATACTTTACAGTATGCGTGTTATGTATTTCTACATCTGTTTTTTTACATACCCTTTTCAAGGTCTATTAGTACACCTGCCATGAAAAAATTTTGTTTGAAGTTTTAGATCTCTTCTTCTATATTGGCTACTTAATGAAACACATCAAGCTGCTCAAGAAAGCCTTATTTTGAAATTTTTTGGCAAGACACAAACAATTAACCAGATTTCAAAAAAATAAAATACCATTAGGTATTTCTCTGAATTTATCCAATATTTCTAACGTGCAGCTGTTACACTATGAGATCTGATGTCTTATTACAAGCATTTAATATGTCAAATAGTTTATATTTTAGAAGATCTATAGGATTCTAAAACCTTATTAGGGTTAACACATGGATTAAGATTTTTTCAGGTAAATCTCCAGCCTTTGCTGTTGTTGACAATCTTGTAACAATGACCTGAAAGAGGACTTCAAAGATTGAAAAAACACATTGCCAGATCCCTGAAATATGGTATCCTGATTCTTTTCAAATATTCTTTATTTGTTTTGAAGCTAAGGCAGTCCAGAATGGGAGGGGAGAAAAAAGGTTGTGTCATGGATTTTCTGGTGTCAAGTAGACAAATGAATAGACTCAAATTTATCCAAGGTACAACTCAGCAACATAAGTTGTTCTGAATGTTTTGGAGTTGAAAGTTCCAAAGACAACTCAGCCACCTGCACTTCATCAGAGGCTGTGACCAGGAGGAGTCTCCACTCTCTTGGGCAGGGATGTTGTGAGATGGGACTGGCCATGCTCCTCTGACCATGTTTGCCCTCTTCTTTGAAAGGTGCCATTTCAGAAGCCTTAGCCCACAAGTTTATCTTGTGTCCTGTCCCAACTGAACTAGAAGCTGACAGTGTAACTTCAGTTTACACCTCTGTGTAAAATGCCTTGTCAGTGTTGCCATCTGTATTGGCCCAGAGCTTTTTTATGTCCTGGGGGAAGAGTTGCATCTCTGAGCCAGCTCCCTTAGAGCTAACTTGGTTTGTCTCTGCACAAACAACTGTTTTCTGGCAGAGGATAGCAGCCTGCAATTCAAAAGCTGTAAAACCTGTGGATTATGACATTTACTGAACATCCTAATTCCCCATAACCAAATCCTATCCTTGCCATAGTTTTAAAGATAGTAAAGTGCCTGCAAAGTACAGGCTCCAAAACTATGTCTTAGGGTCAAATGTAGTAGAAATGCACTGATGGCACTAATTTTCTCTTTCAATGTGACCCATGGACAGCAGGGCAGAGTGTTGCAGGAACATTGTCTCCTCAGCATTGTTCCTGCTCTGGCTCTCCTCATTTGCTCATGTCCAAGGTTTCTCAGCTGCAGAGGCAAAGAGATTCAGCACTTTTTTCACTTGATACTTCTGAATCTATTAAGGTAAACTCTTTGCTAATTGGTCATAAATTCATGGACATTACTGATTTCAGAACCCTCATTAATTTTCATTTCAGACCATTATAGCAGCAGAGGCATGGTTCACATGATTCTGATATCCACAGTTTCCTACCAAAGTAGTACCATCAATTAAGTGATCTGAAAGTCCTGGATAGTTATAAAGATGTGTTTGGGTTTTGGTTTTTTTTAATTGTATATGACTTATCAAAGCAACATTTATCAACATTTGAGAAGGCTTATCAGCACTAGTCAGGAACTGGTCTTTTATACATAAATGTACATATTATACTGGAATTTCAGGTAGCATTATCATTATTGTAGGACAAGATATGCTGTGCTAGACTGTTTAATTAATTGAAATGTATATAAATATTTATAAGCTACCTGTTAATAATTTTAAAAGTATCCAGTAGCATAAGCTCAGGCTATTTTTCTGCATTATCTGAAAGCAGGATGTGTAACCTGTTTACTTGATACCATATTAGTATGCACAGCCAACTGTGAGTCTCCCAGTGCCTAACTTCTACAGCTCCTTACACCATCCCAAATCTCACTAAAGAGAGGTTAGCCTGAAGCTGGTTTTTGGGGTGGTTTTTTTTTTTTTTTTTCACTATAGCTGTCAGAAGGGGCCCATAAACAGTGTTTGTGTCAATTTCTGCAGCAATGAACTTTTATGTGGAGAACATAGTCATATATAATTTTGTCCATTTGAAGGTTTAACTTATAATATCACGAAGCTTTGGAACCTTGAGGGTTCCTTCTGTTAGGTTCAGCTGGCAGCATCTGGAGGTGGTGACACCTCTCCCTTTCCCCCAGCAAGGGACACTCATGAGGATAAATTTGACACAGGATGTTGCAAGACAAATGTAAGACAGAAGATTTTACCTAAGCATCACCTCATTTCTGTCTCCTTTCAGAACAAGTTCAGAGAAGAGGCTGGTGGTGCCTGGGATCCCCCTTTTCACTGGCAGAGCCTGTTAAAACTCTCTTCCTTGGGACAGTCATGAACCTGGTTTCTATGGTGACAGGGATGAACCTGACACTTTAGAGCACAGCTCAGGAAATCACAATTTCTGTTCACAGTCATGTACAATTTTTCTTTCTAATAATGCCACCCTAAAAAAATATGTAATTTAGAATCCTGGAAGCAACAGCTTAGATGGATCCAAACCCCAGTAAATTTCTGGCATGCCTTTTGTCTCCCAGAAGCTGTAGTCCAAGAGAGAAAATCTTTAGGAGCTGTAGGGAAGGGAAAATTGTGGAGATTCCTTTCCCACTAAATGTATCTTCATCTTTCATCTTGAGAAAGAAAAATTAGTAGTGCTGACCAAAGTGACCCATGTGAGGATATCTGTAAGACCTCATGAATGATGTGCACAGTCTGCTAGAACAAGTTGCACATCCTGTCCCCCAATCCCTGCAAATATACACTAAAATGTTTTCAGCAAATACAATCAGCTCAGGCTTTTTTTAAAACTTGATAAAGCTAAAAGTAGTTATGGATCTTCTCTCACTGAACTTGAATCTATTAATCTATTAATTAAATTTCAGACTTATAACAATTTCTTTAATTGCATGATGATTATCACTGTAACAAAGTAGTAAAAAAAAAAATTATGCAGGTGGAACAGTCTTTCTGGGCAGATGATTAAAACACAGGGCAATTTAAAAAAAAATATGTCAGAGAATCTCACCTGGTTTTTCAACAAGCCCTTTTCTCAGGTGGTAGACTGACATCTCCAGAGATACCTTCAGTTTCATTTGATGTTATCATGATGTTACCTTGTTGAACTCATTCAGATGTCATTCCTGGATTTAATTAAAAGTTTTTGAATGTCACATAACAAAAGTGCAGAACAGATTATCTTGAGCACAGCTATTTTGAATATCAAGCTATGCAGCAATAACACCAGTTTGTGAGAATTCAAAGATCTTCCATAAACAGAAATTAACATTCAAAGAAAATGCAGTGTAATAAAATAGCAGTTTTAATCATGCATAAAATTGAGTTTCTTCCCTCGCTAACACAAAGGAAACTCAGAATAAAATGCTGTGAATGTTGAGAGAGTCAAATTGTATGGTGAGAAGGTTAAGTATAAAAATGTTGTTCAAAATTTCTGATTTAAAAGCTGTCATTTGGAAGGCTGGCTGTTCTCTTAGTGGTAGCATGCAAACAGCCCTGAAAAATCCTACCAGAATTTTCTGCTTGAATAATTGTGTTTGGATGAGCAAGTAGAATATCATTATCTAGATTCCTACACCATCTTCTTGGGAAGGTATAGGTGAATAGATTTTGTGCTGAGTGTCATAAATTCCCTGACAATTTTGCAAGGCTCTGTGTAAATTTTGAGCCACAGAAGGAAGGAAAAGACAGGAAAGAAATGCGTGCCGTGACTGGATTCCTTATGCCATAGTATATTTCAAAAATTAAGTGTAAATAATATGCATATGCTCAATTTTAGATGTAGATATTGGATTTTTTTCTGTGTTTGATTAAAAACATGGTTAAAAAATTTATAGTAATTAAGTACATCAGGAAATTGTGGGAAGATGGACTCTACCTCACCTGTTTAGAATTTTACTGTCCCTGAGAGTTAGCTATACTAGTCTAATTTAGTGCTGTTCACAGTTGAACTTCGTGCTATTAATCATGGGAGTTGACTGATTGAATACTCTTCTCTAGTATCTATGAAAACAAGGAGAACAACTTCTTATACAGTGACTGTTACTGGCTATGTGCAGAGTCAGAATCACTGGGTCGAGTTATTTTATGAACTTCTCGAATGGGACTGTGGGATATGATTGTTGTTGCTGTTCATTAGTTCAGAAGAAAGGCAAGTAGATAAATTGCTAAAATCTACAGTTCACCTCCCAGTCTAGTTCATAAATCTTCAGTGTAGGCAGCTATTTTTGTACAGGCAGAAAATGTAGTTAACGCTCTGTTTCAGGTCAGAAATTGTTCTTGAACATTTTATGGAAGATGAGTTTGCATGGATTGAAAACTGTTGGGTCATCTCTTCTCAGATTCACAGGATCAAAATGCAAAAATGCATATATTGATATGCAAGGCAAAGACAGAGTAAAAATTAACACTTAATTCATGATCTATTAGAGTAAGGCTGGCCAAAGGAATTAGTAGTCAATAGAGAGTCCATTTTTGTATGATCATGATTCTGTTACCAAGCAAGGTTCTTTCAGATCAATAAATTACCTTTTTATAGAGTCTGATGTTCAAGATATAAGAGAGCATTGCAGGACTACATTACTAAAAATGAGCATTAAAAATTAGTAAAGCAGGTGGTTTTGTATCTTAAATAATTTTTGCCTTTTTTTAGAAATATACAATAGTTAATTCCAGTCATCAAAATAATTGTATCTCTCCAATTTAGAGATTTTGTGTTAGGATGTTGTCATGGACCACGTCAAAGGCTCACAAAAGTCCAGATAGGTGACATCTGTAACTCTTGCCTTGCCCACTGATGTAGTCACTATTATAGAAGGTCACTCAATTGGTTAGGCAAGATTTGTTCCTTGTGAATCCTTGGTTACTTGAGTTGTTTTGTTTGGAAAAATCAGCAGCTCAGCCTGCAGAAGAGCCACTTCAGAGAACTAAATCCTGGTTGTCTTGTGGAAGGTAGAGAAAGCAAGTTCTCAGAGTAAGCAGAAGTTTTCTTGCTGCTCTATCCTTGTGCAATCAGCAGGCCAGAGATATTCACTTATGTGTGTAAGTTTAACATGTAGACACAAGGTTTCTCTATTTTTCTCTCTGGTTATATATGGGTAATATCACACATGGTTATTACAACACACTTTGAGCTATCAAAGTTAAAACACAAGTAAGAGGAAATGCTTTCAAATTCATAAGTTTCATTGAATTATTCTGTTCTACATTCAATGGCTTCCTCAAAATAATTACTGCATGCAATACATACAGATTACAGTGTGATTTATATCTATGATTACTTTCATATAGTCCCCAAATGTAGAACTTAGTCTAAAGAATGCATATATTATCTGTTGCTGGAAGTATACATGTCATAATCCTGGCTTCATTTAAGTTCAAAGCAATTTTTCTGTTGATATTGGCAAGACAGGTATCATTTTGCCAGCAGATTTTTGGGTATAGTAGGCTCATCCATTGATTATACTCTTAGTGTATGACTATTCAATGACATTTTCCTCAACTAATTTAGGACTCTGTGGTGCATTTCTAGTGGACATCAGCTTCATCTCATAAGTAGCCTTAAAGTTCATGGAATGAGTTACTGTCCCTTGCTTCAAAATCCTTAATGTAAGGAAACAAGAACAAGCAGTAGATATCCTTCTGGCTTTCCACTGTTGCTCGAAAAACTTGACAGAGAGCTTCATTTTGAAGTTACTGATGATCCAAACCAACTATTTCCTAGAGTGTATATAGTAAAACACCTGTCCCTAAGTTAGCCAAATATGTAAACACCCTCAGTAACCTTCCCTTCAGATTTTCTGAGATGTAGATAGTTGTTTTCCTAAAGTAACTTTTCTGAATGAAACAGCTGTGTGTGTGGCCATGCAATAGTTTTAAACATGACTCTGAAAAGCACATATATTGCAACTTGCTCTGTCAAGTTCTAAGGGTCCTGTCTTTCTCCAGGGAAGTGTGAAACAAGTCATTCTTTCCCCTTCACTCTCTCATCACTAATACTCCTTTGAAAATACCACTGTCCTGATCTAAGCTCAAAGCCTCTACTGTTGGATGTATTTTTGAGCCTTCAAGTTTTGAAGTACATCTTCAGGTCAATCCCTATCATTCCTATTTTGAAATCTCTCAGAGACTTGGCCTTAAAAATCCATCCACACAACTAAATCTCTTGCTCCAGCCTTAGTTATTTTTCAGATTGAGTAGTTCTTACCTTTGCTGAGTCAGAGCTGGCCAGCTGCACTCACATTGTACAATTCCAGACACAGCAAGTATCCCATTCCTGCACACTCCCTCTTTACCCTTCCTATGTCCTTGCTGTTTCTCAGTACTCCATATAGCAAACATGACTTTTTTTCCCCCATTGGCATATAAAGCCGTTTATATTTATCTTAGATTTGTCCTTTGACTCTACTGATTGGCCTTTTGTCTCTACTGCTTATCAAATGTTCATTCATATTTGTCACATCCAGCCCAGCTAACACTGGACTGGGAGTTGATTCATTTTAAGCATTGAGAATGTTGAATACCTTAATCTCCCAGTTCTGCCTCAAAAGTCATGCCCCTCATTTCCTCTGTTAGACAACATCATATGTGCATCCAACATTTATTCTAGCTAGTGTGTGTTATACATGCACACATCTCCTGCCTGATCCCTACTTTTATCCCTTGACACCTCAACAACACATATAATACCAACAAAAAATATAGTATTCATTCCTCACAGGTTATGTATGCAAGCGTGCATGCAGGCATGTATTTACATACAGAAGGAAACATTTAGTATTTCTCAGCAGATAGAGTTCAACCTGTAGGTGAGAGAGATGATTATAATGATGAGATTCTTATGCTGATGATTAAGTTTTACGATTAAAGCACTGCCAGAGCTCTCACTGTCTGTCTAGCTGTCGTGTGGTGTCTGGAAGAGAGCACGTTCCTAACTCAGAAGGTTTTTGTGTGGGTAAGTTGTTAGTACAGGTTCAGATACTGCAGAGATGAAGGTCACAGTAATAAGTAATAAAGAGTCATTTTAAATAAGAGCATTATCCTTCCCTCAAAAGGTACTTTGGGTTCCTACACATGGAATACAAATAGAAAGGATCTGTGTAACATGGTTAAACTCAGAAAGTCTTAGTTACCAATTATCCCTGATAATGACTACACTGGCTTTCTGAATGGAGTCGATTTTCAGGAGAGCATTAGCCTTTCTCTCATATGACTTCACCTTGGTTTTTGTTCTGCTGCTTTTGGTGATCTGTTGAGAGGCATCCTTCTTTCAGACTAAGGGACACTTTCTGTGTAATGACATAAGTATGATGATACCAACAGCTTGTAACTTATTCCACATGAAGATGCTGTGAGGGGAGAGGTCAAGGGGCATCTGCTGCATGCTGGGTGGAGTGTGAGAGAAGAGGGGCCAGAGGGAGAGCAAGCACATGTACCCATTATTGCCAGTGAGTAGAGGAAAGGCCACAGCCTTAGAAAGCAGGAACTAGAGAGCTGGAAAGCCTTTTCTATTCTACAAGTAAGCATCTCAAGTGATTTTACCCCTTGCTGAAACCTATTTATATTTTTTATGTTTTTCCCAGGCTGGAAAAGCTCCTGTTCCTGATCCTTTTTACAGCAGGCTGTTATGCAAAGAGGTGCAGACTGAATGGTTGTGCACTTACATGTATATTCGATTTTTCTCTCTGCTGTAACCTGTAGCCTCAGCCCACTCAGCTGTGTTATGGACTGGCTTCATCTCTCTGTAGAACAGTGGTTTGTGGGGTATCTTTCAGGGCCTATAAACAGAAATAAAACTACTGCTGACTTTTAAATTGGCTTTGTGGATGACCTTATTTAGAGAATCAAAATTCCCAGTAGAATGCAGATCTCAGACCAGATGCTGTAAGGTGAATTAACATACAAAGGTGGACTGAAACTGCATGGAGGACAGAAGTACTGCAGTTTAGGGTTCACATTGTGGCTTGGAAAGAAGTGTTTTATTATTTGTGTGTAAATGTTTTCTTACTATTCAGTGTTAAATACTCCACATTTAATATCTGAAAAAAATAACATTAAATGAAATAATGGTGGTAAGTTGATAGATAGTCTCTTCTTTGTCTTCTGCTTTTTAATACAGGAACTTATTTGGAAATCCAGGTGCATAAACACTTCTGCCTGTGCAGAGGGGTGGGTGTGTTTGTATGTATATATATACACACATACACACACACATATATGTATACATACACACACACACACACCCCTCTGCACAGGCAGAAGTGTTTATGTACCTGGATTTCCAAATAAGTTCCTGTATTTATTACACGTATTTATTCAGCTGTATACATACACATATACTTGCTGTTGCAAAGAAAGCAACAAAGACAGTGTGGCCTTGAGGGGAAGCTGCATGAGGAGCAGCTCAGGTCACTTGGTCTGTTCAGCCTGGCGAAGGGGATACTGAGGGGAGACCCCACTGCAGTTACAAGTTCCTTGTGAGGGGAAGCAGAGGGGCAGGCACTGATCTCTTCTGTCTGGTGTCCAGTGACAGAATGTGAGGGAATGGCCTGAAGCTGTGTCAGGGGAGAGTTAGGTTGGGTATTAGTAAGAGGTTCTTCTCCCAGAGGATGGTTTGGCACTGGAATGGGCTCCCCAGGGAAGAGGTCACAGGACCAAGCCTGACAGAGCTCAAATGTTAGTACAAAACCTTCAGGCACATGGTGTGACTTTTGGGGATGGTTCTGTGCAGGGCCAAGAGTTGGACTTGATGGTCCTTGTGGGTCCTATCTGACTATGCTTATTCTATTGTTCTGTTTAATTTATGGTCCGTCTACATATATATGTGTAGATGTTTAAACACATGATGCCTGTATCTATATTTTTACTACTTTATTAAAACACACACATATTTGAAAATTATCGCCAAAAATTATTTCCTTGTCTCTAGTGCCTACACATTTAAATAACTTCTTTTTTTGATTAATTTAGCAGCAGCAACAGAAGAACCTGAGGTGATTCCAGATCCTGCTAAACAAACAGATCGAGTGGTGAAAATAGCAGGAATAAGTGCTGGAATTCTGGTATTCATCCTACTTCTCCTTGTTGTCATATTGATCGTGAAGAAAAGGTAAGAAAATTATCTGTGCTGATTGATCTTTCTTTTTCCCCTCCCTATCAAACAATTTAAAGAGGATGTTTTTTACAGGTCTTTAGGAAAAAAAAAAAATGGTACTGGTAGGTCCTTTTGGTCAATTTTTGAATTAGTTTCTTGTGTTTTCTTTTGGTTTTGCTGTGGATGTCTTTAAGGATATAATTTCTTTATATAATAAAGAACTATAACTCTGATATAACTATAACTATAACTCTGATAACTATACATTTTCTCATATTTATTTCCAAGGATTTTTGAGTTGGAGATAGAAGAATGTACAGATTGTTAAAGTGGGTGGAATTGAAATTCATGTTGTCTTTTTTATTTTTTAAAGGAAAGAAAAAATAATAACTTATTGCACTTTTCATGTTTTAACCACTTAATGAATATTATTTTCTCTATGTGGCTCTAATTAGTTATTTGTATGTTATTACCCAACTTGCAAAATAATGTAATTTTATACCTCTATTTATGCTCTTGTAAACCTCGAGTTTTTTCTTAAAAGTCATAGTGCATCACTGTAAAATTATCTAGTGAGTCCTTAGTGCATGAAATTGTTTAAAAGTGTATTAATTTGAGTGAATTTAAATTTTTTTCAGTGCTTTCTTAGACAGTAAGCAATATCGCCATCTTCTGGCATTGTTCAATGCTATCCCTGCATCCCAATCCTCCTACCTTAGCAACTTGCGCTATCGTACTGCTGGGTCAGTGTTTCAAAGCCTAGCCTTCCCAGTAGTTGCAACTCTTTTAACCTGGCATAGAAGTCCATACTATGTCCCTACAATTCTGTAGTTATAGTATAGAAACTAATTCCTCTCTCTCTGTGCGCCCCCTCCCTGGTCGTTCCCCTTCACGTGGCACAAGCTGATTTCTCTTGGATAGAACGAGCCCTTTGCCTTCCCATGGTGTGTGCGTTGCATTCCCTTGCCTTTTGCAGAAGTTATAATAAAAAGTATTTTTTGTGATTGTTGCGTATATTCCTCTGAAATGCAGCTTGCTATTATTTTTATCGATTAAGATCATTCTATATGTTATCATTGCTGGTTTGCATTAGATTTTTTTAATTTATTGCCTTTTTACAATTATTCCTGGAGATATATAACTTGGAGAAGAAACGTCTGCATTAGAAACATTAGGTATGCTTATAGTGTTCTGTGTTAGTTAGCTACATATGTGATTTTTCCCAAAAGTGCTTTTACTTTTCTCTGTTGTTTACCTCTGTGGCTGAGAATTTACACATATGCAAAAGGTCCAACTCATCATGTACAAAAAAGACATATAGTCAGCCAGTTGTCTTTATTACACGACTTTTGAAAAACAAAAGTGAAGTTGTTTTTCAGCTTTTAGGAGGAAATCTCTATATTGTAGCTTTGTAGCATGGTATGTGCTGGGAAACATCATCTTAGTGAGTGTTACAGTAGTCCCCTTACGTTTAATAGAAAATTCCCTGTGTGTTCACGTGTGTTTGTGTGTGAGAGACGGACTGTCTAACGCTACAGAGTGTCAGTCACTTCCAGATGTGATTGACTAGTTTTGCAAATAACAAACAAACAAATCCATGTGTACATTTTTCCTATCGTTTTTGCCTCTTCCATTCTGAGTCCTATTAGGCTCCAATTTTTGCTACTGAATTGTTTGACCAAAGTTGGTTAATTATATCTGTGAAGTGATATTTTTAAGTTTCCCTTTTCCCCCATTTCCCTCCTCAGTACCTGTGAAGGCAGTATCCTTTTAGAAATTATCATCATCTTATAGCACATAATATTTCTAAACTCCTGTACTATTTTGTATTCTAAATAGGTGAGAAATTAACTTGCTTAATGAATCTTTAACGTTTGGCAATTTTCCATCATGATAGTTTAATTGGTTGTCTGTTGCATATGTTGTAGGTTTGCCATTCTCCTCCACCTCTGCCTTTAGTGAAAATGGGCACTTTTTTATACCAGCTTTAGTCAAGGTCTCTTAAAAAAACATAGAAAAACTGTGTTCCTGAGTTAAATCAGTCCATGTAGTGAATCAGGGCAATTCATACAATGAAGGCAGAAACAGCTGGAAAAACTCTGACACCTTCACACATACAAAAACACACTTCACTTAGTTGTGGTGGGACTAAAAACTGATCCGTCTGAATCATCCTCTGTAGTGTACCTATTCAGTGATCCATTATGTAGTATCCCTTTTGGTACCCGAATTGACCACAGCTTATTAGATGGAAAAGTCAATAAAACAATGGTTTCTGCATTTTTATTAGTTTATTAAGTCGTATCCACAGCCACCAGTATCTCAAATCACTGATTAAATGCAGCATTACATTTTATTGAAAAACGGAGTACTAAGCAGTTTTGTTTATTAGCTTGAGATATTTTAGGCTTCGCCTGATCATTTTGTACAAATTGGTTTGAAGTTTTCCTGAATGAAGCTCTTAACAGCTTTTAAAGACTTCTACTGGAGTAATCAAACCAGCTAAGAAAAGGGATACTGCATCTTTAACAAGCAATGCCATTTTTATTTTCGAAATCATTGTTGGACTATTTCCAAATGTCCTTCATTTCCTTCCATTTGTTTACCTTCCATGTTTTTAATGCTTAGCATGACTACATCAGCATTTCCAATTGTAAGATTTTCAAATAGAAAGCATATGTTTGCATTCAGGAAATGTGTGGTGGATATGCCAGTACACACATATCTGCTGGAAATGTGCAGGTTTCTTTAAAATGTGTGTACTCATATAGCTACGCATAGTACGCATACAAACATATACGTATACAACTGTGTACTGATAAATATGTTAAAGTGAATGACAAGAAATTGTTTTCTGATTAAATGTCTTTATTAATGAAACCCTATTTTTTGTGACTGAAAAGTAAAAAGCATATCTGCTGCACAAGATTTGTACACAGCTGTTCATTTGTCATGACATCTAGGCGGTAATCATTATATTATGCTGAACTGCATGTTGAAATTACACAATCCATTTAATTTTCAAAATTTTTGGCAATAAGTGAAATCTCAGCATGTAATTTTCTCAAGTGATCTTTCTAAAAAACAAATCATTTTTATACGCTAGGGTTTTTTTAATTTTGGTTTTGTTTTGTTTTTAATTGCATGGCAAAGCAAGGCTAGTTTGTGCATGAGCAAGTTGAAATGCTAACCAAAGAAACATGAATTTTTTCAACTTTTTTTTTTAAACGCACATTTCTCTGCTTTATTGGATGTGACAGAGTCACGCTTTTCATTCACCATTGCTTCTCTTTTTCCACTGTCTGTGATTTGCTTGCCAGGAGGAGCTACTATTCTTACTCCTACTATCTGTAAGTAGAATATGGGTGACTTACTATTTTATGTGTTTTAAAGATGCAGTATCCCTTTTTAAAAAAGAAAAACAGTCTCTATAATTTTTCCAAAGTTTCATTGATAGTTACCTTTCCTTGTTCTCAGGCTTGAAAAATTGTTTTTATCATTGTTCATGTTATTCTTACCCTGTTGTTTCTTTTTTTTAAAGGGATATTGTATTTCTAACTGTATATTGAGACTTAGCTTTTTGCTACAGTTTTTTCCATAACTATCATTTTAATTTATTATAATTTAATTTGCATTATGATTCACAGCAACACATTACACTAAGGAAAAAAGATCTTTTCCCATTTCCTAGTTAGTGAATTGTGCCAGTAAATTACCACCTGTATGTTCTTAGAGTATCAGTTCAAGAGGGATCTTGTGTACCATTTTCCTATGCAGGTTGTAGGCAGATGCCAAATGTTTATAAATAGTTTATGGTCTGCCTCTCCTGAGTTTGAGGTACTTTGCATACACATTCTTAAGTTGGATCTTATTTTATGGCATTGGTTTGTATAGAAGTTCTGCTTCATTGAAGCAAAACTGGCTTTTTTGATACTTGCTGACCAAATGAATTTTTGTGAGGACTCTTGACAAATTTGTCTGTGATTGAGCAAGCAGTTACACACATCCTTCATTTTAAATAAATGCATAAAGTGCTTGACTTCAGAGGAGTTCTAAGGATGCACTCGATTGCTTTGATGAACTGGTGGGTGTCTGATAATAATGCTCTTCCACATTTTTAAGCAGAATTAGTTTACTTCTTTAAACAAACTTAAAAATATATTTTTTAAAAAGGCTGGTTTAGCTAACTGCCATTCTCTGATTTATTATGACTAATTATAACTTCCTTGTTAAATAGCAATTGCTTCTACTCAAGATAATTAACCACACAGTTTCATCCAATGGTAGAGCACCTTTCCCCTCCAACCACTGTAACGCCCACCTGAGCAGATTCATCCAACTGAATTCTTTAGCAGATAATGAGAATTATTTATGCTTTCTGTCAGCCTCAAGTTCTTTAACCTAATGATTCGCTTAACTATCATGAAGCATAGATTGCATGTGCCTATAGCTGAGTGAGGGAAGGAAAAAAAAAAAAAGGAAAGGAAAGGAAAAAGAAGTTGTCAAACCCCAAGGGAGCCCAGAGCTGTTGAACAATAAAGCTGTCCTCCCATTTCCCAGCAGCTTCGGGTTGCAGTGCTACAACACAATAGGCCTTTTTAGGCGTTGAAGCAGAGCATAAGAATTAGAAAGTAGCTACTGTAATAAAGTAATAACGTGAAAGCCTTAATTGCTGTTGACTTATTTAGCATGGCTAGCAGGTTTCGTTACAAAGTGATGCTTCAAAGAAAAGCTTAATATCATCGAGAGATGAGATGTAATAGTCTTTTTGTTCTGTTTCTGAGGTGACGTTACAAAAAGGTGATCTTCAGTGTATAGAGACTGTTTGAAAGGCTTTGAAACTTAAAAAACTACTTTGAACTAGAAATGCTAGTTTTGTGAAGCCTTTGATAGTATTGGGAACCAGTTAGAAAGCTCAAGCAGTTTCACTTTTGGAAGTTCTTATGGTCTTCATTTATTCAACCAAAGCATCACTTAAACTGGCTTCTCTTAAGTTGAAAGGAATGTGTGGAGTAAATGTATAAAATAAAGCATTGTAGGGGAGACATCCAACAGATTTTTTTTTATTTTTCATGTAACAACTGATACAGAACCCCATCAAACAATAGTTTGATTTAAAAAAAGATAAGTTTAGAGACCACCTTTGAGATTTTTTTGTAGTAAGAATGTTACTGAGTAGTAGTTTTCCAACTATTCCATTTGTAGATGGAGCAAAAGAGGGGGGGGAATCTGACAAAATAAGGACATGAGTGTGATTGGTGGAAGAATCTACTATTCATAGGAGGGCTTTGTCCATCCATATTCTACACTGTGGTACCTCATCATGAACCAAGACTGTTAACTTAAGAAACAGCCCTGTAACATTTTCTTAATTATGCATTAAATACTTCTTGCCCTACAGAACAGTGTAGGTCCTTTCTGGTGAGCTCTCCCAGGATTCAACAAGTACATGGATGGATAATTTTCACAAAATCCAAGAGTAGTTTCTGTTGGAAGGAATCCTAAAGATCATGTAGTTCCAAACCCCCTGCTGTGGGCAGGGACATCTTCTATCAGATCAAATTTCTCAGAGCCCCATCCCACCTGGCCTTGATCACATCCAGAGAGGGGAGGTCCACAGCCTCTCTGGGCAACTGCTGTCAATGTCCCACCTCCTTGATAGTAAAGAATTTCTTCCTAACATCTAATATTATAATATGTAATAAGTATCTAATATTATCCTTGTCTGCTCTTAAAATATGCATGAAATATTTAGAGTTGGCCATCCTTTTAGTAAAGAGAAATGTAAGACAAATACTGTCTGAACAATTACCAGAGCATTTGATGGTATTCTATGCAGAAAAAGCTTATGAAGATAAGCTGTGTTTTAAACATACATTTTCAAGAACTCAGTATATACAGTGATGATTGTGTCTCTTCCATCTGGTGTCAGATTTATCCATCTAAGCAGGTTGGCTATATAATGTATTATAGTCATGGCTTCAGCTGAAACCAGGGAGATTTCAGAACACTTTGATGCCTGTTACAGGTTTCTGCAGAACCAAGGCCCACCTCTTGCTGCTCTGCATACTTCTTGCTACTTGAGATATATGTTTGAAGTTATAATTAAAATATATTATCTGCTTCCATCTGACTCCTGGAGACAATGAAAATCCCTTCCACTTCTTTCTCAAAAGGGAAGAATTGAGCGATATTTCTGAAGTGTGCACTTTAGGGGCATTGGCTGTTAATTTGAGGGGTTTAGTTGTACAGATTGGGTTGGTCTTTAACTGTGATGCAGTCAGAGTGTAAGACTGTTAATGTCAAATTGCAATGTTCCCAAACTGCATGAAAGGGTAGAATGACAAGGGTGGTTTTGTTTTTCAAAGAACCAAAGTTAAGTACCAGGACCATAGTGTGGTATCCTCTCGTATCTTGTATATATTGATACGTTTATATTGAATGGGCAATACAACCTTTTACATAAAATGTAATATAAATATTTAATATAAATATATATTGAATGATTATGCTTCTTTTTTTACTTCATAGGTTTCTTGACTAACAAAGTAATTTAGAAGGTTACATGACTCTTTTTCCCAACAACGCAAACAAGGGGAATGTATTATCCATTTACAGAATCAAAATAGATATTTAAATGGAGATGGTTGATAAAACTGCATGCACAGATGCTTCTTATTTGTCATTTCAGTTAAAATGTAATTATATTCTCTAATTTGTGTATATTAGTATAATTACTCCACAGGGAAAAAAAAATATTGCCAGAGTACAGAAGTAAGCACTTCCATTACAGCATTTGTGTGTGTACAGAAAACACAAGACCGTGACTGTTTCATAGCAGGGTGCACAGTTTTATCACACGCTGAAAAAATTGCACACAAGGAAATAAGTCAAACTTATCAGTCACTCAGGATTATGGAGAATGATTACTGTAGACACTAACATTCATCAAATATTAAGGTGGTTTACTTTTTTTTTTTTGGCTGGGCAGCAAACTTGCAAAGAAGCGCAAGGATGCCATGGGAACCACCCGTCAGGAGATGACCCACATGGTGAATGCCATGGACAGGAGTTACGCCGACCAGAGCACTCTGCATGCAGAGGATCCCCTGTCAATCACATTTATGGACTCACATAACTTCAGCCCCAGATGTAAGTAGACAGTTATAGATACTCCAGAGTGTAGGTGAATATAGAAACACAGAAAACAATTCTGCTTTTTAAGGAAAATTTTTTATGATCCAGGTTTTCCAGGAATGATGGTAAAGCCAAAGGTTGAGTAGGGATGTTTGTATGTTGTTCTTATTTGAATATGGCAAATTATTTTATTAAATATTTGCATATGCCTTCACTATGCAATGATATTTGTTTTAGGGAAAGTATCATACTTCCAGAATACCTCAGTTAAAACTGGAAATTGAGTTTTCCCTCATGAGACTATTTAATGCCAGCACGTTAAATATTACTGCACAACACCATGTCTGTAATGAATAATAATAGGAGATCCAAATTAATTTCTATCTTTTTGGCAGTAAGGACATTACAGCAGAAGGAAACGTTGACAATTTTCATTGCTGTTTGTGGAGTTTAGAAACAAGCTTATTAATATATCTGCAAATGTGTTCTATATTTGTATTCATTTTTTGTAGACATGCCAACTGTCTGGTTTGGAAAAAGTTTGGGTTTCTGACTGTTAAGGGTTATAGCTGCCAGTGTTTAGCACTCTTGCCTCCCAACATCTGCACTATACCTTGCCAAAAGCGAGGTACTCCACTTGCGGACCAAATATTTCAAGACTCGTGTATAAATTACAAAGGCATACAGTTTTGCCATGGAGCTGGTAGGAACCTGAGTTTCTCACAGCTCCATGGACTTGTGGCTTGGCTTTAAACAGATCTGAGCAGCCTGAGCTGCTTCTGAATTGCCACCTTTTGGGAAAGACACTCCATGTCTCTTCTCATCTCCCATACTGCTTACTGTGCTTGAGCAAAATGCATCCATGAAGGCTCTTAAGCTCTTTCCTGGTTGTTGTAAGGGAAATGCCTTTTGGAGGAGGGTTTATTGATTGGTTCGTTGAAGCTTACCAAACTGCCTAGTGCTAACATTTTGAGTGTCTCATAATCAATTATAAATGGGAGTATCAGCCTCATGGTTTTCCTACAGTGGAAAACACTGGTTTTGGCTGGAACAGTTTAAAAAGTCTACAAAGTTTGATGCCTTATTGGCATTGAAATTTGTGGAGGCAGGATTGCAGAGACAGTTAGATATGGACTGTGATGGTGGATCCCAGACCAAGAATTTATCAGAAATTTATATGGCTGTTAGTGAGCTTGGGCTGCCAGGCACTCAGGCAGCCTTTCAGATGAGTGATGTGATGCCAAGAGTCCATGAGCTCCTGTCATCACAGCTGTCCTGGTTGGTTGGCAAAGAAATTGGACATCACCAGTTTCTAGCATCCTAGGAATGTGATTTTTCATGTTTTGGAGGGTTGGTTTCTTCTGACCATGGTCTGTACTGGGACAAGTCTTCCAAGATTTCAGGTTTTCCTGCTATGTGACAAACTTTCAGGCAGATTGTTTGAGAAGTGGAGCTTAATTCCATTACAGACACTTTGACGTTATGGTTTTTTGTTCCAGACTGGAACAAAACAAATCCTGCATTCTGCCATTTCTGTCCAAAACAGTGCATTTATCTCTGCATGGTTCTAGTTGTGATAATAAAAGATAAAATTCTATGAATTTTATTCAGACATCTGCATCTGTGTATCCCGTGATTTTCTTATACTCATTATGAACAATCTCTTTGGTACTGAGCATTAAAAAAGCTATTAACAGTAAAAATGTATATAATTTTTTTAATTGCCTTGAAAACTTTATAGAAATATCATTTTATTTTGAGATTAGCTATTCAAGTATTACATGAGAGGATGGTTTTAAAAGGAAAGAAGTGAGTTCTATGAAAGTGAACCATTATTGTGAAGTGAAAAAAACAATAGTGAAGGAGGAACCCTTTCAAAAACTAAATTGCATGTAATGTCTTCTTTATTTCATTTCAGTAAGGATCTCTTGGCTCTTATCATTACATTTCTAAAGTCTGAAATCACTGCCTTTCATACCTCTTTTATTCAGGATGCTTTCTGGAACTGTATTTATTCTGGTTTTCTATTGTAACAAAATTAATGGAGTTTAGTTATCACTTGGTCATACTCTGAAGTATATTGTTTTTGTTCTTAAAAATACACAAATTAAGGGTAATGTGTTTTTTCATGGGCTTTGTTTTCCTACAGTGCCCAATGATCCACTTGTGCCGACAGCTGTGTTAGGTGAGGACCCTAGTCCTTCATTATCCATCCCTGCATGAGTTCTGTCTCCTTGCATGGTTGAACGTTGAAACAGCTTGTTTTATGTAAAACTATGCTGTTGCCAGAAAATAATTTTACACTCAGTTCATCAATTCGGAATTAGACTGACAGCAATTTTAGAATAAAAATTATGTCCTCATTAAGAAGTTATTCCTAGTCACTGCTAATTGAAGAGTGCATGAGGAAATATGTAAATGGAAAACACTAAAATTTTTCTCCCCAGAGCTTTGAAACTGAATTCCAATAAATTGACATGTGAAACTAGAGCTCTATTAAGAGATCTTTAAAAACAAAATTCAGATCCACATTAACATTTTTTGGCTCCCAAAGTTCAATTTTCTAAGTAACAAGAATGAAAAGAAAAATGGAAAACAGAAAAACTTTCAGAATATCTAAGAGAAAACAACTTTCTTTGCATGTTCTGAACAGGTACTTCTCTATGCCTATATTATTTACTTAATTCAATTAGTATTAGCTAGTAAATTTTTCAGCTTTTTACTTACTTAAAAAAAGAAGACACATTGAAATGGACAGGCTGAATATGTCTATGCTGCATATAACACTGAATGCAGGTTTTAGAGATTTTTTTTTTCTTTTAAATAAAAAGATAAAAGTACTATTTGTACCCAAGTTCTTGGTTGGATAAACTCAATGTGCAGTATTGAGTTTCAGTCAGTTGCTGTGGTTATTTTAGGATAAAAGACAAAAATCAGAAAGTAGATGTGAATATAGACATGTTGAAAATTAGATTCCTAGAAGTAATTCTTAAAGGGACCTGGGGGCAAGGAAATCCCTTCTCTGTTTTGAGGAGGGATATTATACATATAATACAGCTTCTTTCTGGAAATTGTCTCATTATGTTTTAAAAATTTGTAGCAAACAGAATTTTGCTCTTGCAGTAGAATGTTCCAGTGCCTCAGTCCTCCTTAGTAAAAACAAATTCTGATTTATATTAGTAATATTTGGGACCCAAAGGTCAATTTTCTGAGTATTATTTACTACTAACTGGGTATTACTACTAAGTATTAATAATGCTCACCCCTAGTTTTTCCTAATTAGGCTAATCTAGACTAAATTTTCATTGCTGTCGATTTAGCCATTTCCTTTTGAGAGACTCATAGAAAATATGGAAAACTGGCACATTTCTGACCTTTCAAAACCGACTTTGTCACACGGAAAGGCTTGTGTCCTCAATTATTTCTCTTTTAGTTGAGTTTAACCCAGTTCTTTCACTCACCATCTTGTAGGTGACGTTTTCTAAATTTGTTGTCATTATTTTCCTCTGAATGTTTTCCAGCCTTCCAGCTCCTAGGTTGAATTTTAAATTGCAGTGCCCCAAATCAGGTAGCATTCTTGGAAGTAATCTTAATGCTGAGCTGAGTGGAATAGGTACCCCCATGACCCACTTTTACTGTTTCTGTTAACTGAATTGTATTTTCTCCTTTTTATTGTGTTCATGTTGCATTGAGTTACCTGTTAAATTCAGAGTTATAATTTTCCAGTCCATTACTCCATTTTGTAGTTATATATTTGACTTCCCTTTCCAACACACGCTATTGTTGCATTCACCATTCAATTCACCTTGTTGATTTTCACATTGTCTCCCAAATAATCAAGATAACTTTGTAAATCTGATCCTGTGCTTGTGAAGTGCTCATGGTGCCTTCAGTGGCATACTGCCATGGTATTTTCTGCTGTGGCAGACACAGTCACAGACAGCTGTGAATACTGAGGGGCAAGGAACTAACTGAAGAACAGCTTAATAGTTCCTGTCTGCTTTTTCATCTACTGGTAATGATATTCTGGGCATGATAATTTCCTCATATAAGCAAAGCATTGATAGTTGGAAGAGGTACTAATTTTCATAGAGTGGACTGAAATAGTGGAGAGAAATGTACAAGTTTTTTGGTACACCATGTAGTAAAAGCTGGGTATCTGTAACTTTGTTCCTTTGGAACTGCATCAATTGGCTCTACTCTATTTTAATAGAGCCTTTGCTTGGCCCAGCATGACAAAATAGTTTTCTTCTGCCTTATTTAGAGAAGAGGAATATTTTATGGGTTCTAAATCATAGAAAATGAGGTTTTTTATATGAAACTCTTATTACTTTGTAGCTATGCTAGTTTTCTTTTTCTTCATGTATAAGTTATTAATGCTGCTCTCCATTCTGTGTACATTAGCACTAAGTTGGTATGACAGTTTTGCTTTTCCCGAGTCCCAATTATTACACTGATAGTATAATAATGTAGCCCTTACATTTTTTAAACAGATTTCATTGTTGCCTATTGTGAAGATTTAACAACTTTGAATGTCATTTTCTTTTAGTCATTTTCTAATATAGTCCTGAAATAAATTTCTCATGTTCTGTTCACTCATTGTTTTTTGCTGCTTCAATGGGTTAAAGTGCCTATTACTGGTAAGTATTCGATGAGCAACGGGGAGAACTACAAATCCTGAGGTGATTTGAAATGTGTGTGATTTGGTATGGGTACAATACAATAAAAAGTGACTGCTGCATGTCGCTCACCTTGTTAGGCAGATTAGTGAGGCATAAATTAGGTACTGAAATTAGCAACTCGGGTGACAGTTCAAAGAGTCAAATTTCTCAGGAGATTTAATTCCAGAAGACATTAATAGTGTTTACATTTTGGTGTAATTGTACAAAATCCAACCCCTGGGGAGTCCATCTTTTTCCTAGAGTGTTTTGCCTCCTAATCTAGATCCTTTGCAAGGAAAGTCATAAACTGATTTCAAAGAAGTTTAGGAGGGGTTGACTACCCACTTCTCGTTTCAGTAGCTACTTAGATTAGAATTTTTCTTCCTCTGTAAATTAATTTGATCTAATAATTTCTAATTTGAATAAAATTACTATTTCACAGAAGGGATTGACAATATATGCAGCTGACCTCATGCAGCTTTGACCTATGGTTTTGATATGAGAATTCTTGTAGCACAGAGAGTGTTATAAGAAACTTTGTTGCTTATACAGGGCAAAAAGTTGTGACTAAAACAGCACACTCAACTCAAGTTTCATTTGTCTACTAAAAGACCTGAGTTAAAATGACCACTCTGTAGTGCTGATTCATCTTCTTAAGTGGAGGTGGTGTTCTGAAGTGGTGGCATAATTGCTTCTCTTTTTTACTGGGTTTTCAAGTCACTTTTTGCTGGCCTTAGACAAATTATGTGCTGATACCACTATGAAATTATTCTAATTTATTGTTTAAGTTGTAATATTGCTATTGATATGTATTAGCCCTTAAAAAGTTACTTTGGTCGATGGAGTCTGGAATTTCCAAGTACATTAATGTCATAAAGTTTTGTAGTGTCAAATAAAATGCCCCCCAGACATCTTTATTACTGGATGAAGGACTGCAGACTTCTGTATGTGTTTGCTGTTAAATTTCTTTATGTACTTCACAGTATTTATGTGCTGGAGAGTAAGTGCTTTGCCTTCTCAGAAATTAGAGATGTTTTTGAAGGAAAAGGTTCAAAATAGATGCTGATATGTATAGCAGCAGGTTTTACTGCTCTGTGGGTACATAATGTGCTGATTTCTTGTGAATACAGATGAAAATCACAGTGCAACAGCTGAGTCCAGCCGACTCCTGGATGTCCCTCGTTATCTCTGCGAAGGCACAGAATCCCCGTACCAGACTGGGCAGCTGCACCCTGCCATCAGGGTGGCTGATCTCCTGCAGCATATTAACCTAATGAAGACCTCTGACAGCTATGGATTTAAAGAGGAGTATGAGGTGAGATCTCCAGCGGTGGGGCTTTGCTAGGAAAAATCCCTTTGAAATCGGCAGCCTTTTGTTTGCATTGTATTGCAGAAGGATGGAACTAAATGTCATGGGTTTAAGTGAAAAACAGATGAACAGGCATAAGATTCTTATATATGTAATCCAAAAGTGAAATGGTAAATGGAGTCCAGTGGTTTGGGCCTTTACAACTGCCTGGTAGAAAATCCCTGTGTGTTCCCTAGGGTATAAAAAGAATCTTTTTGACATATTGTAAGACGTTGCCACTCTTTTGTTGCTGCTCTTTAGTGGAAATGCTGTAATTAGTTATGTGAGCTATTTTTAGTGCAGATCTCCTGGATTAGGTTAAAGAAAAGAATTTAACCTGCCTGGTTTTCCAAGAAACATTGACTGGAAGCACTCTCCTGGTTTATTTTAGCATCTCAGTAGGACAATAGTGGGACAGCTCCAGTTTAGAAGCAGTAAAGAGATAATAAGGGTAGTAATGTCTTGAAGTTCTAATTAAACCTGCCTGCCCATGTCTACTTACAGCTTTAATGTTAAAATGGAAACAAGAAATTCCCAGCCCTGGAGGCAGAAGATGAGTACAGATTCATTTGGCTTCTGATCTCTGAATCTGTTGTGATTCTTAGGGATTAGAATATCAGTCAGGACACACAGTAAAGATGGGAATGGGACTACTAAGGTTGCTCACAATACAGTTAGGTTTACAATGAGTTTTCTCTGAGTAAGCAATCTCTTCTGACACAGTTTTCAACCTTCTCTCCTTTCTGCAGCTGTCTCTACTGTAAACATAAGAACTGGAATAAATAAATGTGTGGTTTTTAAAAGAATATTATGCTCTTTTCCTCTCTTTTACTTAAACATGCTTTGTTATGCTCTGCCTAACTTCAAGGCTAAGACCAAGTGTCAGCCACTACTCTGGGGGGAGGGTGGTCCCTGATGCTGTATCAGGTGTTTTCCTGCTTGCTACTTCTTCTCTCTCTATACATGACATCTGTTCCCTGCTTTGGGCTTCTCACTGTGCATTTAAGTTCTGATTCCATGGCTACTGTGTATTTTCTGGAGATAACTTACCCAGGATAAGAGATCATCTGGAAGGAAGGAGTAGCATAGACCTACAACAGCAGTAAAATATCTACGGGCAATGAAGAAAAAACCAAGCAGAACTAAAAGCTGCTTCTATCAATACTGAGAGATCAAAATCTTAAGAGTTCAAAAATGTAGAATAATTTTGCTAGTGACTAGAGGTAGGGATATGAGGAAAGGCAAAAAGAGCAATGAACATTGGCAGAGGAGAGTTCCTAATGTCTCTGTAGGAAGGAAAGGTGTTTTACTAGGTAATGTGGAAAGCAAATGTAATGCTGTAGTAAACAGGCTCTATATTACACCGTCCTGTAAGAAGAGTGAACAGTATCTCTGTGCTTTCTCAGTTTATTGTCATTCCTCCATAGCAAGGATGTACAAGCAAGTTTAGCCTTCTGGCAATTACAGGATTTGAAATCCCTGTGGAGTTCCTCAGTGAGTCAGAAGGACAGAGGCTCCTTCTTTAGATATTTCTGTACCATGGCACTGCCTGGGTGACCAGGGCAGGCGAGCAAAGCTGAACTTACTTTATGGTGGGACAGTTCTTTTAAACTGTTATTTTTGGAGATAAATTAATGGTCAGAATGTTTTCTTTCGGAACATTTTTATTTATAGAGTTTCTTTGAGGGGCAGTCAGCTTCTTGGGATGTCGCTAAGAAGGATCAAAACAGAACAAAGAACCGCTATGGAAACATTATAGCATGTGAGTATCGGTGTCCTCACTTTGAGCGATAGCTCTACTTGTGTGTTACTCAGGCTGTGCTCTCTCTTCCTTTGCAAGTCTCCAGTGGCACAGCTGCTGAATACCTGCGGTGGAGAAGCAGAACAGTGCCTTTCTCAGCTTTTTCTTTTTTGTTGTTGTTGTTGTTGTTCTTCACAGTTCAACTTTCTTCCTTTTATAACTCAGGCTGAATTTCACATTTGCATCTCTGTTGTGCAAGCTGTGGTAAGCATATATCAGCAACATGCTGGCACTCATTTGGGTGTTGATTCTGTTTGTTTGCAATTTGTATTGTTTTACCCATGCAACGGAACACGCAGGAATCACCGTGCACGAGAAATCCCTGAATGGGCAGAGTTACCTCTTCATCGAATCCCAAGTGCATTGCTAACTCCTCTGTCTTGATTTCATTAATGTCTCAATATGAACTTGAGCAGGCTTGGGTGGAAGTGAGGAAACAGTAATCAGCATTTTTGGTTTTCTAGATTACCAGCAGTGGAGCTGATGTTGAAAGGGACTTTGAGCAAGTAACCTGGTTTCTTTGTGTCTTTTTAACCACTTGTGACAGTGCCAATACCTTTCAGCTGCGCTTAATGAAATTGAAATGTAGTGAAGGTTTTTTGAAGTAATTGCAGCCCTCAGACAAAATGGTTCTTTGTATTTCTGTGTAAACAATTTGTATTTAAGGATTGTAAATTGTGAGGCACTTGTGCCAGCTGATTTTGGTTTTCTAGATGACTTACCGTTAATATTTTACTTAAAAATCACACTTCAAAAAGGCTCCGTAACCACTTGGTTTTTGCAGATGACCACTCCAGGGTGATTTTGCAACCTGTTGAAGATGATCCATCTTCAGATTACATTAATGCCAACTACATAGATGTGAGTGGAATGTACAGCTTTCTCCCTCTCAATTTGCCAGCTTCTCTATGTGAAATTATTGCATGTTATGCTACAAAATTATTAAAAGCTTTCTTTTATTAAGAACAAATGTACACTTTCCTTGTTCTACGTCCTAGTACTCACTGACATTGTTGTGCTTTCTTTCACATCTGACTTTGGTTTGGGCTGTAGATTTGGCTGTACAGGGATGTAAGTACCACTATATGTGAATAACAGCATCCTATTGTATAAATATTTAATATAGATATTGTTATTAATTACTTTCTTCTTCTATTTTTATCAGTCGATAACTATGCATGCCTCATCTAATTTATCTCATCTGTTCCTTTAAAAAATTTATTTTCTGTGTGAATATTTTTTGTACCTGTTTTGAAAAGATAATTTAGCCTTTTAGCTTAGCCCTGAATATTATTGGATGTTCCTATCTGTTAAAGAGAATTTGCTGTTGACATTTTTTAGTGGTCATTTTGGCCACTAGCTTTTCTTGTCCCCTTCCCACGTATATGTAAGAAGCTAGATAGTAGGCTGCACTGTAGTTCTTTGAAAATATACCTGTGGAGTAGTCATAATATGTGTTTAGTAATAAAAAGGGAGGGATAATGACATATGTAGGTTTGGGGGGGGTTGTTTATTTGTTTATTTTTAACAATTTTTTAGACAAGCAATATTTAGCTGGCATTTGCTTTAAGGTGCTAATTTAGGCATTACAAAGTATATACACAAACACACACGCATATATATATATTTTAACATGGAAATTTCCTCACTTCTGAAAAAATCTCTAAAATTTGAAATTCCATACTTTAATCAAAATACAAATTCATTTATAAACTTTAAAAACTGATCCAAATTTTGCCAGGCAATTTTACTAACACAATATGACTTTTCTGTAATTAACACCTTAGGAATAAACAAGTTGTTATATTCAGATTAATTCCATAGCCATTTGGAAGATAGTGGAATAGTTATGACAAGTGTTTTTGAAATCTATGGCTTTGATTGCTTTTCTTTATAATTGCACCTTAGTAGTTTTTCTTGACCACTTTTAGTTGATAAGTTATTTAAGACCCTTTTGACTTTCCAGGATATAATGATTTAGCTCCCGATATATTTCTGTCTTTTTTATTTGGATATTTTAACATGGCAATCTCTGTGAAATGATAGGCCTGTGATATTTTGCCTGGGGCCTGAAACAAGAAAACTCTCACAGATTTTTAATAATTCCCTGAGGATATTGATTTTCTTATTTAGGAGTGAATTGAATCTCATTAGAAGCAGGCAAGAAAGCTACAAGTTAAAATTGGCATTTTACAATTTTTACGTGACACTTTTATCTTCTTCTCAAAAGCATTACTAAGTGTAAACCTGTCTAGCACAGGTTCTACTTCCATAATTTTAAGATGTGACTTGATATTAAGGACTTCAGGAGAAATTCTTTCATCATTTGATGCAATTTTGGTCTCCCGTAAAGCCAAGAATAGGATATTCAAATGTTTTTTTTAGAAGCCCCAGAGGAAGGTGCTCTCACTCTAGACAGGATAATGAAGCAGTCTGTGGAAAAGAATATAAACTCCTTGTGTACACTGAAATCCTTCACTTTAGTAGCATCTTGTGAATACCAGGAATCGAAGGGCCCGTACTCCCCTGTAATGCAATACTTGCAGCAAGTGGCCTAATAAAACTTAACCTGGAGAATAACTGGAGTTATAAACATTTCCACATTGTGAAATTCAGTATTGTCTTCTCACCAGCAACACTAAACTTTCCTTCCTCTTTGTAGCTAAATTGCTGGCACTGGTCAAAATATACTCTGAATTATTTCCTCAAGAGCAGTAGCTCTTTGTCTTGCGGTTTTTTTGTGGACAATTAGTGCTGCTAGCATTGGCATAGATCCAGCTATCTGGAAAGGCTTAGCTGTGTAGGACTATCTATTTACCTATATATATGTGTGTGTGTAAGACTGTGTATATACTTGTGTGTATCATGCCCACTGTAATTGATGCACACTTTGTACAGTCAAGCAGATTTCACTTCAGTAGAACCTTGATTCTGTGCACACACCAATGTGTCCCTGTTAGTTAGAGCTGAGGCACATCCCTCTTTGTGCCTCTCAGTGATTTTCTGTCCATAAAAAGACAAAAGGTGTGTATTTTTTCATATTGGCTAAACTGGGAACACAGATCAGCTGTGAGATAATGTGGTGGCAGAGAATTTTTATTAAATTTAAAATAAAAGCCCAAATATATACAGCTAGGGAAATAATGTCAACAGAAGACTGATTTTTAGGTGCAAGGGACCAATCTAGAGTATTCCTTCCTGGTACACTACAATGTCTGTTCAAGTCAGATGTTATTATTTTCATTTTATCTGTTGTCATTCAAACCTTTTCAATATTAACTGGTTTTTTAGGTTTTGAGCTTCATGCTGCTCTTAAATATTGGTTTGTTCTGAAAATGTTGTCTAGATATAAGGATTCTGTAATATCCTTATGCTTTTATTTTCCACTCTTTGTTACTAATATGGTACTCAAACCAACTTATATTGCTGTTTTAGGGATATCAGAGACCAAGTCACTACATTGCCACCCAAGGTAAGGATCTACCAGCTTTAATCAAATTAAACAATTGTTCTCTGTAGAGTTCCACAGTGTTTTGGTAAAATAGAAGTAGAAGAAAGTAAAGCATACCCAGTATTGTGAGTTGTCATCTTGTGTTATGGTAAATTAACATAGTATGTTTGGGTGGAATGTGAATAAATTCAAAAATTGCACTTATGTATCATGTTAATTAGCTATTGAGCAAATCTGTCAGTGATAAATTCAGCTGATAAAGTCAGAACCTACTACCATGATTTCCAATTATGAAGATGAATAGAGAAAAGAGACATGAACAGAGAAGAGAACAGTTTCAACCTGCCTTGAGGCATTTTTCTTTCCATATTATGTTTTATTTTGCTGTCTACAACTTGGTCCAGGATGCAGTGAAGATAGTAATGATAAATTAAACTCTTTCAGAAAATCTGGGTAAAGTAATGCCAGAGGACAAAGACTCTTTGTACAAAGGAGTGAGGCAAATCTTTATCATATAACATCCTCCTAATAAAAAGGGGTGCTAGAGGAAAAAAAAAAAGATTTTTTTTTGTTTGTATTTTTGATAGAACTCCTCACAATGAGGAAAACCAAATAGATTAGTCTAAGATTGCAAATTAGATTTAGGTGTGCCATTATTTGATCTGTCAGCATAATCAGATAGCTGTTTGGAAATATCCTATTATTTGTCCCTTAGTTGATTGTAGGCACACACAGGAAAGTCAAAGTAAAAACTTATTTTAAAGCAGGGTGCTTAGAGTCGTGACCACATTTGTTTTTTATTTTTGTGTAAGTGCTGCCTAAATAGGTCTCTACATGGCATTAAGTCTACATTTGTATTTTACTTCTGTTTTACTATGCAAATCATTGCACATAATAGTATGTAAAGGAGAGAAAAATGTATTGCTGCTTTTGTGTGCAGCCTTTGATCTAGCATATGAAAGAATGTGTTTTGAGTCTTCAAATGTGGTACTTGAGGTTAGTGGTGTGCTTGGCAACGTTAGGTTTATAGTTGGACTTGATGATTTTAAAGGTCTTTTCCAGATAATTCTGTGATTCTATGTCTGTTGTACACAGTAATGTTTACAGCACTGCTGGATGGTGGTAAAGGAGCTGTTTTGGAGACTATTGTAACAGGGTAAATGCTTCTGTCACTCAATTGAACGTCTCTGCAGCAGAGCAAGAAGCAAAACTTACACATGTGCTTCTCATTGCCTCACAGAAAAGTACTTAAGTTAGTTTAAATACACTTCAGGGGGAAGTGTCTGGCTCAGTGCCTACTTGTGCATCCATGCTTGCCAGGAAGCAGATAGCAAGTGCAGAGTATCTGTACCAGCACCCTCCTGCCTGATACTTCACTCTGGCATGGGCATCTCTTTGGTGAGCACCTGAAGAATCTCGTTCTCAACACGTTATATTTAACAAATGTAAAACAAAACTGGCAGTGTAATATAGATGCAGTCACACATTGCTGTGTCCTTGTAGTTCTCAAGCAACTTCTGCTGTTTTGCTACATGAAACACCTGCCATTATTTCCTTTCAAGTGGTAATTCAGTTAAATTGAGAATATCCAGCACTGGTTAGAAGTAACAATATAATCTGGAAACCAGCACAATGGCAGGATGATGTGGTTTCACAAAATTTTCTTCTCTGAGCAAATGTGCTCACACGTATCAGCTCTGAAACACACCGGATTTTATTCTTAGCATTCACTTTGACTGTTATTTTTTTGCAGAATATTACCTGGATTTTTTTCTTACAGGTCCAGTTCATGAGACTGTTTATGACTTTTGGAGAATGATATGGCAGGAGCAGTCAGCTTGTGTTGTGATGGTCACAAATTTAGTGGAGGTTGGAAGAGTAAGTTTTTGGATTTGTTTTTCTTTTAATGCTGCAAGTGTAAAGAAAAAACTGCTAACCAGGCATAATATGTGCAGAATGTAGAAGGGTCTGGTGAAGGGCAGCCCTGCATCCTGAGGGGGCAAGGGGAAGGAGTCCAGGCAATGTTCCAGTTATGGTATTGTCTAAAAGCAACTTCTAAAAACTGATGCTGTGTTGCTTTCATGAGTAGTGGAAAATTATCTGAATCAAAACTTATATTTCGCAGAATTGATTTGTATAGTGTCACTCAAATGAGAAGAGTAGTAGAGGAAATGTGCTTCTGTATCAGTGGCTAGAAACCAGCAAATTATTTACAGTTTAGCAGTAATACATGCCTCAGGGAAGTCTATAAGGTATCTGGGATTACTTGCAACAGTTTGATTATGGGTACAAGATGCATCACAATTTAGCATAAGTGGAAATATATTCCACAGCTCAGCACTAAAGAAAATACAAATGCTCATTTAGAAGTGAATTTGGCCCCTGAACACAGCTGTGTAAATCAGTGGAAACTCCTTGTAGCTAGTGCTTAACTTGACATAACAGCCACAAGCCATGACAAGCCACATGAATGCACAGTCATTCTGGAAATAAATGCGATGTAATGCAGTACATGCAGTGCAGTATCCTCAAGCTTTTCTTTTCCCTTGGTGTAAAATCATACCCTTTTTTTATTTAGGTCAAGTGTTACAAGTACTGGCCTGACGACACTGAAGTTTATGGGGACTTCAAAGTGACTTGTGTAGAGGTGGAGCCCCTCGCGGAATACGTTGTCAGGACCTTCACTCTGGGAAGGGTGAGCACGTTTTGAAAGGGCTTAGCAAAATCCTGTTTCCTGGTAGCAAGGAGGATGAAAGAGGCTATGCTGAGGTTTCTATGGAATACCAAATCCCTCTGGCTTGTTAGCTGGGCCACAAAGTAGGCAGCCTTACCTTACCGTGGGAGTTATGCATTGCATCAGTGCTACCCAAGCATGCATCTCACTGTGGGACTTTGAATTTCCCCAAAAATGTCAGCTGCTGCCATCCCCCTCTGAAAGTCACCTCTTCTCCACAGTCACACTTCTGAGCTAAACTCAAGTACCAGATTATGAGTCATGCCTGCTGTTCATCCCTTAGCCCTCTGTTCTGACCTCTTCTGAGTCAATCTCAATCAAAGGACAAATTCTATGAATACTTTGTGTGATACAGTTGTGGTCTTATGCTAAATCATATTTGCCTTTAAATGTAGCAGGCCCTTGCCTTAGTTAGCAAAACTTCTGAAAATCAATGTGAAATACATCGAAGTCTATTAGAAAAAATATCTTCAGTGCAGCAAAGCTAGCATACCTAATACCTAAAGTAAAAATTACAAACTTCAACATTAAAATAACATCTCTAAGTTTCCTATGGATCATTGCTTTAAATAATTGCTGAAACAATGAAAACTGCATGTAGATTCTACCAATATGTGTGATCATTATTTGAGCGAGATAATATCTAGTCTATGAAATAATTCGAATTTCATAACCTTTTTTTTTGCCTTTTACAGAGAGGCTACAATGAAATCCGTGAAGTTAAACAGTTTCATTTCACTGGCTGGCCAGATCATGGAGTTCCTTACAATGCCACAGGACTGCTTTCCTTTATACGGAGAGTCAAATTATCTAACCCTCCTAGTGCAGGGCCTATTGTTGTCCATTGCAGGTGTGTACCAAAGGCATAGATTTGTATTTTTCACAACTGTTTATATGGGTATTTACAGCAGTTTCTTCTTAAGCATCCATCATTTTGAAGTGCTCTGTTTTTGTTCTTCGCTTTTTGAATTGCCTAATTCACACTGCAGTAGGATTTGGCTGTCTACAGCAATGTTTGAAAATAACCAGGTTCTTTTCTGAAATAGAATACTCTGAGATTTTTCTTTTTCCCGCAACAGGTGCACCAACTAAATCATGATACTTCAGGCTATCATTTTAGGTAGCCTTCAACAATTTTGTGACAGCATTTGGGAATGAGTGTAGATACATCTGCTTTAATAGCTTGGTGTTGCATATAATGTCTGAACAGATTATTAATTTAAAGCAAAGTAAGCAACTAGATGAAGAGAGATGGAATGAGGTTAGTGGCAACAAATACGGAAGGTTTCTCCTGCACAGATTTTGCAAGGTTATGTTGTTGGGACACCATCCTTTGGCAAATAGAATTTGCTTTCTACAAATGTTTGATTTACCTAAGTATTTTAGTCAAATGTTTAATTACATTTTGTAGATAAAGTTACTCAGCCTTTACAGATTACAATAATTCACTGTGCAAAAATTGTCCTTAGCTTTATGTAAAGCCCGAAATAAATCATAAGTGAATCTTCTGGATATTGTTAAATGTGCTGTCTGAACAAGCTTGGAACTTGCCTGGTAAAACATACATTTGAGTTTCTTATTGTAATAGATAATTTAAAAATCATTCTTAGTCTTATTAAAGAAAAACAAGATCTATAATATTCTGAAGTGCATAAGATTAATCAATCTTCAGATTTCAGTTAAACTAAGATTTTAATTTAAATATTGATCTGGGTGATAAAGGGAATAAACTTTTTTTTGCTGTTACTTAGTAAATCAAATGTGATAGAAAATTTTTGTTTTGAACACATCAAAAGATTTAAAGGACATTATTATGAGAAGGAGAGAAGATAAAAATTAGATAGTGGTTGTGATAAAAAATGGAATGATTTTATGCAATTCTCTCAATAATGGTTATGAAGTTTGTGGAAGTTTTTCTGGGGCTATTCCTAACAGTATTTACTGATTCTTTTCAGTGCTGGTGCTGGACGGACAGGCTGTTATATTGTGATTGATATCATGTTGGATATGGCAGAAAGAGAAGGGGTTGTGGATATCTACAACTGTGTCAAAGCTTTGCGGTCCCGGCGCATCAACATGGTACAAACTGAGGTACAGCAGTTTGCCTTTGAAGCACCTGATGCTTTTTGAAACGTTCTAGGTCAGGATTTCACTGTGACTCTGCAAAGTGAGCAGGTGGTGGCCCTGTCGAGGGGGTGCCTCCACTGGCAACGTTTGCTGAGTGTAAAAGCACCCAGAACCAGGGTGGTGCAACAAATCTGCCAACTTTTGTAGTCTTCACAGAAACAAGTGCCCTCCTAACTAGGTAATAAAAGGAAAGAAAGATGGATTTTTTCAGGGAAGACCTTACATTAGGCATGTCTGGGATGTCTCTCTCCAGCTCTGGTATTAGCAATCCTAGGATCCCAAAGGTGGAATTTCAGCCAGCTGACTCTAGCTTTAGACAATCGCCAATCACTTTATCTATAAATTGACTGGTGAACTTTATGTCCATTTCAGAGTCTCTTTTCAATTCTGTTTTTGTTTGCTTTATTAACCTTGCTGCGAATCTTTTCCATATTTTTACTCTTGGTCTTTCAACACACCTTCAGCAGCTTCACAATAAAACTA
Source organism: Agelaius tricolor (assembly GCF_023055355.1). NCBI lineage: Eukaryota > Metazoa > Chordata > Aves > Passeriformes > Icteridae > Agelaius > Agelaius tricolor. Next base: position 62,208,900 of record NW_027269261.1, read on the forward strand.
TTGCCTTAGGAATGAAGTTCTAGAAGCTCCCACTCTGCCACCAGAGTACCACTGAGCTTCCGAAGTTTAAACAGATTATTGGTTCCAATTGGTAGATGACTTGAAGTGGTTCACCACTTCTCTCTCTTGCCCTCCATAAGGACATGTACCTGAGATATTATTTAACCTATGACCTCATGGAAATCTCTGCAGATGGCAGCCAAACATGTCAGTGTAATTTGGTGCAGTTTTAATTCCATGATGCAACCTATGCCAATTCAAAAATAGATCGTCCTGGTCAACTACTCCTGCTATAGGCCCATTCACCTTTGGGAAGTGCATGGCGTGGAGTGTTTCAGTGTGACTGCTTTAACCCTCCCAGTCTAATCCACACTTGCATGTGAATTAACACATCTAGTATTATTCCTTTCTGTCCCTTTTGCCTCTTACCTCTCACCTTCTCTCAGAGTTTCATACTTGCGTAGCAAAACACACTGTCATTGCATCAAGTTCTTGTGATGGTCATACAGTCAATAATAGCTGTATGGATAAGGCTGTAGTGCCAGAAGATGACTGTGGTCATTGGACATGTGCTGCTTTTACAGGCACATGTTAAATTTTGTGCTCTTAAGGGCCTTGTTGGTATTCACAATACCTACATGTGGCTGGCACAGTTCTAGAAAAAGTTTGTCTATTACTCTCAGGGTGAATAAATATAATGGGCATTTTTGTGTAAAAATTGACAGGAGGCCTAGCTGAAATAGTAATGCAGTTATCTAGGACTCAGGCTCTCACAAGGCAAGTTAGTAAAAATGAGAAGAATTGGTGCTTCTGTTGGAGCACACTGGGATTTATTGCTGGGCTAGAGCCAAGTATGAGGCAACTGATGCACTAGCTTGCACATGCACAAGGAGAATGCAGCGTGCCAAATACTTGCTAATCACACTAGTAGTGCTTGAAGCAATTTACACTTTCTGCTAACATCAGAAGATTGAAAGCTATTAAAAAAATTGATAAAGCAAACAAGCCTTTGGCATATGCACAGAAACCCACAAGCACTACAAGAAAACTGAAAATCAAATAAATTACTATCCCTGTTCTGTTAAGTTTTACTGAATTTAAATTGGTCCTGAAGGAAACATCCTTGTTTGCTGCACCTCAATAAGAACAAGACTGTTTGTATTAAAGCATTATTTAATGTATTGATGGACAGTACTTTGAATGGGTTTAAGAGTGCGCAGTAGGCCTGTTTATCCTAAAAGAAGGAAGGATCTGTTGGTTTTAAATGACTACAATTTTTGTTTCTTTTCCTAATTTGACAGGAGCAGTACATCTTTATTCACGATGCCATTCTAGAAGCTTGCCTGTGTGGAGAAACTGCCATTCCTGTCTGTGAATTCAAAGCTGCTTATTTTGATATGATTAGAATAGACTCTCAGACAAACTCTTCACATCTCAAAGATGAGTTTCAGGTATTCACAGCTCCTACTAACTCTTGATGTGACAACAATTTTTTTGCCTCTAGATACATTTAATTTATTTTAAGGAGAAGGTTTTTCATATGACTTTTGTAGCAATTTGTCCCTAACTTTTTGTCCACAAAATAAAGCACCCATGTTTATGTGCTTTGCAAAATTGTTTTAAATACAGAATATCCTCCTTTTAATAAAATTGCAGTAAATATCTGTCTGAAATAAAGACCAGTGAGTTGGAGCTAGAGAGAGTTCTGGCTTGCATTTGCACGTCAAAGGCATAGCTTTTTAGAGCTCCAAAGGATCCTCTTTGTTTTATTCCTTTCTGAAGGGATGGTGTCACGTGGAATGTGTTCAGTGGTACATGGAGTGCCTTTAATACCTGCAGCTTCACCCCCCTTGCAAAGCCCCAGAATGTCCAACAAACAGATAGGAGCTTGCATTTACTAATGTCTTCTTGCTAATGCCTCATGTTTTCTCATATTGCAATATTTTACAGTAAAGCTCGGGGCTCCCGAGTGCCATGTGTGTTAGCTCAGCATGCTAAAACAAGCGTCCTCTTTCCCTTAGACCCTGAATTCTGTGACCCCTCGCCTGCAGGCAGAGGACTGCAGCATCGCCTGCTTGCCAAGGAACCACGACAAGAACCGCTTCATGGATATGCTGCCACCTGACAGATGTCTGCCTTTCTTAATTACTATTGATGGGGAGAGCAGCAACTACATCAATGCTGCTCTTATGGACGTAAGAGACTACCTTCTTTGTCTGCATAGCGTGCCATGGAAAGCTCTGTAATGTGAGAGAGAGCACTTGCTGGTTTAAGAAAGGGTAATTCTGTTGCTGCAGTGCCCAGTAAAACAGTCCTAATGAGGAAGGGCTGGGGGGAGAAGATAAAAAGCCCCACCAGCTTGTGTTTTTGTTCAGAAGGTTAGTTATCTTTAGTCTTTGGCATCCTTGTGGGATCCTCTGGAAATCTCACCTTTTTAACAGCATTACATAAAGCTCTAGTGTCCAGACCTCCAAATCTCAAATCTCAGCAGGATCTCAAAAATCTGCTGTTTGTTAGGAAGTAAATGTTATCTATCTGAACATGCGATTACTATCACTATTTCATAAAAAAAGTCTTTCTATACTGAGGCAGGAGCAACAGAGGAAGAAAAAATGGTTTTCTTGGCATGTTTGGGTATAGAGTATAGGATTCGGGAGTTTGTTTATATTTTGAGTTGCTGCTCTTTAAAGTTGAAGTCTGAGTAACAGAAGTACTGTCTGGGGAAAAGGTGAATTAATTTAATTAAAGGTGAGTTGAACCTGCTTATATTCTTCTGATCAATAAAGCAGTTCATGTGCTGCCAGACACCTTCCTGTGCCTCCCATTAGCATTTCCAAAGTTAGGCCCCTAAAGCCACTTTACAGTAAATGCTTAAATAAGTGGCCTGATTTCCAGGAGCATCTCCCCTTCTTCAAAAATAAAATGCTATCAGAAACTGCCATGTCAAGGAGAGAGCTGAAATAAAATGGCAAATAGCAGCAGAAATCATCAACATTGATTGGTATAGTCATCCTTGAGTTCTGCCTGAGCTAGGGCAGGAAACAAACTGATAGCAAAATGCAGCCCCTCATCTCACAACCAGCTTATTTTGTCAAAAAAAAAAAAAAATAGAGGAGTAGTGTGTGTAAGACCAATGTATCACTGGGGGCTGAACAGATGAATTAGAGCAGTGAACAGAATTCTGGCAGCAAAAATTGTTTAGAATTGCAGTTAAAATGGCATTAAGCACCTGGATAAAATTGATGTGCTATGATCCAGCCAACAGAGCTGCATTAAGGAATGTGGTTTGGGGTGAAAGAAAGGCAACACGGACTGTGGGGGGCAGGAGGACTCTTGAGTGTGCAACAGCAGGCAGAACATGAACCAAGCAATATATTAATGGATTGGCAATCAGAGGTAATTTAGAAAATGCAGAAATGGTACTAATAAAGGAAAAACAACAGCAGAAATAAAAGGTATTATATTACAATAAGGCATATAACAAGGTTATAAGTAAAAGGTTAAAATTTTGGGGAGCTTTTTTTTTTTTTTTGCCTTTTCTCTTCTGGTGGTTTCTTTTAAGACTGATTTATTCAGAGAAGAGGAACTACTCCTGGACAAGAAAAAGGGACTTTCAATAATAAAACTGAAAGAGGAACTTGCCTCTTATCTTTCTTTTGAGAAACATGATAAATTGTGGGAAAGAGGGTTAGGAAAACATCAGCTAGGACTTGTTTTATATCTTAAAAGTACAAGGGAAGAATAAAAATTGGTTGTCCCTGTGTTGTCCCTGGGCAGTTCTAGGAAGTAGGACATGAACTGCTAGTACCCCAACATCCTTCCTGCATTAGAAAAGGTAAAAAAAATCTATATTAATAAAATCAGCCACCTCCTTAATCTCTTGTCAAGCAAGTACTGATGCTAGAGACATTAACAAGAAGTTATTGGAAGGTATGTTGATATATTGCACATAACGATCCCTTAGATCAATCTTCAAATAAGCAAGCTTCCACAGCAAAAGTGGTTTATCTGCCCTACCAGGTCTTTCTCCTGGGTTAATTTACTTTTCCATGGATGGTTACAAATTGCCTGCAAAAGACTTCTGATCTCTCCTCTTCTGCTTCCTGCTCATAACACTTCCACAGGAAAGTAGCCCCTCCACTGCTAGTTACATCTCAGTTACATGCAAGACTGGGAGTCCCTATTTGCAGTTGTGTATAACACAGCATACAGAAAATGGAACCTGTGGTCATGGCAGGAAATAGGATTTTGCTGTTGAACTTATGCTTTCTGCTGGAAATGGGTCCCAGTGATCCCAAAAGTCAGTTCTGTGGGTGTCCCTGTGGCTGTGCACTGTGAAACGGAGTTTGGGATTGAGCTTAGTCCCCTGTTCAGTCATAGAGTTCACATAAAGCCTACTGTGGAGAGGGTGATCTTCTGAGGTCTCTGCACCCCTTTCTGCATCATTGGATGAAGGTTCCCTGCTTGGCTCCTGTACACAGTGCCTAGAGAAGAGTTGCCTGAGCCTCAACTCAACTGAGCCACGAACACCTTGGAGTGTGTCTGGAGCATATCTGAGTGTAAAAACAGGGCTTGTTCTGTAACCAAGAAGAAGGCAGACCTGAGCAGAGTAACCTCTTTGTTCTTTGGAGATGATGATATGTTTTTAACTTTTACATCCTCAGTGATATATGAAGTAACTGATGTCACACCTTTGTTCCGTTTTTAAGTTTTGTTCTGTTTCAGTAGAATTTAAGTACATCCCATACCAGTACTAACAAAATTGTTTTCCTTTACAGAGCTACAGGCAGCCGGCAGCTTTTATTGTCACACAACATCCTTTACCAAACACTGTGAAAGATTTCTGGAGATTAGTGTACGACTATGGCTGTACTTCTCTTGTGATGTTAAATGAAGTCGACTTAGCACAGGTTAGTTTGGAGCTCGAGTTTTCCATGTACCATCACATGCTTTAATCATTCTGGATTTACTACATAATGAAAATGTAGAGCAGTGCATGACTTTACAATTATTCTCTGCTCTACAGCAACTAATCAACACTAGCTGCTCAGTAAAGGTTAGGTGAGATGTCTGCAGTGGAATAAGGCAATGCTCAAGTTGTAATTTACCATTTAACTATGGTTGTTTTGCTCTGTCACAGGGTTGCCCACAATACTGGCCCGAGGAAGGGATACTGCGGTACGGCCCCATCCAAGTGGAATGCATGTCGTGTTCCATGGACTGCGATGTCATAAACAGAATTTTCAGGATATGCAATCTAACAAGAGTAAGGATTATTCTAACAATATGTGACAGAAAAATATGTCATTTTTCATGCTCTCTTGGCTCTTGTGCTTTTAATTTTGAATTAATAAAGTACTAATGTTCATAAGACATTATCCAGAAAAAAGTTGGTCAAGTATCAGTATCTAATACTGATTTCTAGTACTTTTCTACAGCTGCAGTACTTTTCTACAGTACTTTTCCACAATAAGCAGAGAGAGCTTTAAGGTGAATGGATGTTGTTCTGAGGCATTCATCCCTGATGTGTGAGAAGTATTCTGTTTGTTTGGAGTACAGTAAAAGAACTATCCCTGTAATGAATGTGTACTGACAGGTATTTAGTTCATAGCTTTGGTAAGATGTTTTCTGTGGTGAATCACGAACAGAAACACTGAGGCTGATTTTACAAGCAGCACCTTCTCAGCCTAAGATGTGAAAACCACAACAGGAAAGGCAGACTGTGGCACCCTGCAAAGCAGGGTGTGATAAAACCCTGAAAATTCCTCTGCCTCTAGTGGGTTCTGCCACCACTGTGCCTCAACCTGCAGTTATCATCTTTTTCTCAACTTCAGTAGCAGCACCAGTCTTGCATTCTTGTCAGCTCTTTCATACTTTAGACCATCTTATCTTTTTACTGTCCTATAGTGTTCCACACTCTTGCAGCATCTTCTTAAACCCTGCTTGCCATACAGTGTTTCCTCTTTAGCTCACCTCTATGAATTGCTTATTTATATTGCCCACCACAAAGAGTTACAGACACTTGTTCCACCAGTCTATGTACAATTAACCAGCAATCTATATTTTACTTACCACAACTGCTTTTTATTTTCCATCCAATACTGAACTTATCACAATTTCTAGTGTATCTTGAGTATATGTTTAACTCTCATTAATCTTGAAAGATGACTGTGGGGAAAAATAATTACTGTGTACACAAAGATCTTTCATGTGTTTTGTTTTAATTTTGTTTTCTTTTATTTTGGTCACATTTTCATTTATCAGAGGGCAAAGATCAGTTTTCATGTGGCTAGTATTTTACTTATTTTTTTATTTTTTTGCTTATATTCAGAATTACAAAAAACATTTTCAGCTGGTTTTGGAAACTACAGGAAACAAAGGTGTGGGCACACTGGCAAATATTACACCATAGCACTTTTTTCTTGTATTTTGAGACTTCCTCTTTTTTTTCTTATTTTATTTTTTTCCATTTCTTCTTTTTTTGTGATGCTTTGATTTTCTACTCTTCTACTTCTCTTTGTCTCCTACGTCCTTTTGCTCATAAGCCTTGTTTTTAAAAATCTCTCTGCTCTGTTGCTACTTTTCTAAAATCCACATTCCTACTCATCATCTTCAGCTTCAAGAAAGTAGACAGAGTATTTATTCTTCCTGTTATTGGGGCCTTTCTTGTGACAGTCAAATTCTATTCAAAGCTCTCCCCGTGTCACATCTAGCACCTGGAAGGCTCAGAGACTGGCAGCAAGGCTGTCATGATTATTATAGTCTGGCACAAAGGGAAGACTTCAAGGACAGTAGTCGTGTTTTTGCACCAGTGTTACTTGTTGTTCATTTATAATGGGGTCAGTTCATGAATAGGGGCCAAATGTATCTCCCTCTATTTTTGCGAGTCTAAGAATTTAATAGTGATGTTTTAAATTGATTAGTGGTGCTAAGGAACCTTGGCATATAGAATCTATGGAATCTAGGGTATTTGTTGATTTTGAATTCAGGACAGGTTATGTTTGTGATCGATAAACTGTGAGGTGGTCTTCAATATGGTGGTCTCTTTTTTACCTTTTCTGACATTTTCCTTTAGCTCAGGTGGTAGAAATTCCAGGAGGCCATACCATGCAATGTACACACCTTAAAATCTCCATAATATAAACACCTAGGTTTTATACTAGTTTTATACTTCGGTTTCCTAAACCAAGGTGTAAAGGTGACATTTTGACCTAAATCTCTTTGATTTTCCTCAGCCACAAGAGGGCTATCTGATGGTGCAGCAATTCCAGTATTTGGGATGGGCTTCTCATAGAGATGTGCCAGCTTCCAAGAGATCCTTCTTGAAGTTGATTCTCCAGGTAGAAAAATGGCAAGAGGAATGTGAAGAAGGGGAGGGCCGGACCATCATCCATTGCCTGTGAGTAACTTGGAGAAAGTCAACTGCTGCTCTTCAAATAAATTCTTATAAATTAATTCTTGGTTTGAATTTAAGCAGTGTTCTTATGGATACCTTCTTTTGCACCTGCACCTGTTACTTTTCTAATTAAAAAAAAAAAAAGAAGTATCACTGTAGGCTTTTGTTCAACTTTTGGATTTTTCTGTGTCAGGTCAAGGAACGAGTATTTTGAGTGTGATACTACAGTGATACTGTGTATACTGTCACCTGTGCATAATAACATGATTTTCAGGTGCAAGACACGTACAGATCTGTTTCTTCTGCCTGGTTTTTGTAAGGAAGTCTTTGATAGGTGCCAGATAGGGGGATTTTGTGTCTGTTTTGCACAGAGTGTGCTACATTTTTTCTCAAAAGGAAAACCTACAGTATTTTGAGGGATTTAAACTGAAAACTATGGATATATGAAATCTGAAAAAAAGCTCTATTACAGCACACCATACTAAAACTATTGTTGGTAAATGGCTGCTGGCTGCTTACCTGATACTTAAATGGGACCTAGTTTGGGAGTTTTGAAAAGATGGTGTCTTCTTCTCCCTAAGCAGAGTAATCAATCTGTCTCCTTACTCTGAAGAAAAGACCTCTGTTTAAATGTTCAGATTTAACTAGTGACCCGTTTCTGCCTACACCACTTCAAAATTAATAAGAAGAAATTCCTACCTTAATTTCTTTGAAATTAGATTAAAATAGTTCAGAAGTGTCCCCAAAGGTCAACAAGTTATTAAATCAGTGATGCCTTAGCATATCTGGTTGAATAATCCTCATTTCATAAGTTGAGTGTCTTTCCAGAAGTAAGTGGTAAATGTACTCGGCATTGAACTTGTTTTTGTTATTTCTAATGTCCTACTTGCCATTGAACTTAGGTTTAGGGTTTTTTTAAATTATTTCTAATGCATATGTAATTTAGACTTAAAGGATAGTTGGGCAGCATGATGGGCTGTAAGGGCAGAATTCAAAAGCAGTAATTGAGAGGAAGGTCAGAAAAAGTAAATGTCTTAGACCAAACCCACTGGAGCTGCAAAGAGATTGCTAAAGTCCGGTCTCCCTCTGGGACTCACGAATTACTCCTGCTTACAGAGGGAAAGAACTGAAATGAATGCTATTTTGAAAGAACTGAAATGGATGTTTTGGATGCTGTCCTAGTCCACAGTGGCACTTAACTCTCTCTTCTCCTTGTGTACAGAAACGGCGGTGGCCGGAGCGGGATGTTCTGTGCCATCGGCATCGTGGTTGAGATGGTGAAAAGGCAGAATGTGGTGGACGTTTTCCATGCCGTGAAGACCTTGAGGAACAGCAAGCCCAACATGGTAGAAACTCCGGTAAGCACCAGCCCCGCAGGGTTCCTGCAAACAGCCAGGGAGCCAGAGGCTGTCTCGTTGCATGAGTTGTGTTTTCAGTCCTGTGCCCACAAAAACAGTGTAAACCTACTGTGGGCCAGAAGAAGAAAGGACAGCTATTGTGTGTAAATGCAAGTCAGCATCATGAGAGGACAGGCTTGGTATTTTACACTACCTTTCTTGTCGTGGTTGCATGCTTTCCACAGAAAGCATTCTGAGTTAACAGAATGCACTTTAATCTCCCAAAATAACCCAGTCTGTTTGAAAGGAAGTTGCAGCAGGCTGCATTCACACAAGCTACCTTGAAATTTTAGAGAGCAAGACATTTCTCCTTGGTAGCATTAAGCTGCGAAGTACAGATTCCTAGCTGGAGTGTGAATATTTTGCTCCTTAGTAAAAACTGCTGCTTTGAAAGTTGTATTGAATACTGACAGTCTTTGTTGCTCAGATATGTAGTAGGCAAAATGATACCTCCGAACTTTGAAATCAAACATTTGGATCTAGTATGTTGCAAATGAATATATAAAATCATTTAGGTTGGAAGAGACCCTTAAGATCATTGAATCCAACAGTTAAACAACAAACAATATAAACAATAAACTAATACAAACAATATGAGCCTGAATTAGCAAAACTAGATAACCATATATACATTGCCAGAACTCAAAATAACTTTGAATCTTCTGGTTAATATTTATGCACGCAGTATTATAACCATTAACCTATCCATTTGAATGTTTGTCTCTCCAACAAAAACTGAACATTAAGGACTGGAAGATCCTTAAAAACTTCTTCCACATGGATGTTTTTCCTTTTTGTAGGTGAATGAAAGCAGGTTATATAGTGTTTGGGAGTTCCTGCCATTTGAGTCTTACACTGCCAGCTGCCAGTGTCACTTTTCAGCCAGATGGCTGCCTACAGCATAAAAATCAGGAATGCCAATTGAAATTAAAAACATGTTTTAGTTAACACATAGTGGAAATTGCTTCTGACCCTGTGAACTTGCATATTGTGCAAAATGGCTGTATCTGCCTCTTCCTATATTCCCCTTTTTCAGGTGTCAGTGTTTGCTTAATATCAAATAGCTTCTGTGACATGATTCTCTTAATCATAGTGCATCACTTCCATACCTTGCCAGCACATAAATTAAGAAGATGGTTAATATGTTAACAAATAGAACACCCTGTGGCAGCAGAGACACTGGGCTAGGTATTGCTGCTTTTGCTGCACATGCTTTGCATTCTCCTGTGCCATAGACATCTGAGACACAACATATTGAATTGCTGCCTGAGTTTCAGTTCACTGCTGTCAAGAAAACAGGTCAGATCACATGGAAATTTTTTTGTGTCTCTGTAAAGGGAGGCCGAGGTAAATTGTGTTTGTTTTTGATAAATGCTCCGCAAACTTATATTGCATTTCAAAATAGTCCTGAGTTCCACTGCAGCTTTACAGTGAAGTTGCTATATTTTTTTTAGTTATGTGTTTGTGCTGTATGGATTTTATTCAGAACTCTTGAACAGCAGAAGCTGTTGAGTTGTTAGTTAGAAAACAAACCAGGAAAACCACTATATAGCAGCGTCATGTGCCCTACATTCACCAACAGGATCAGATAACAATGAGCAGTGCAATAAAGCCTTTAAGATATCTCCACAACTTCCTGTTAATGCATCACACTGTCTTCCCGTGCAAACAAAAATAAATCACAAGGGCAGATTTCATTTTTCAAGTCCTAAGGACAATAGACATCAAATTAATTTCCTTGGTTTTATTTCTTCCTCCTCTTCCCCTCTCCTCTCTCCTTCCTCATCTCTGTCTCCCAGTATCAGCTCTCAACAGCAGAACTGTTGAGGAGAAATAATAACCACAATGAGATTTTTGAATTACTTTTTAAATGTTCATCTGATCTTTTGGATGCCACATCAATGGGACTGTACCAATGGGCTCTGGACACAGAGCTGCTCGGGGTCCCTGACCAGTTGCTGCTCAGTATCAGCTAACTCAAATAGAAGTGGTGTATCAGAGTCAAGGTGCTTTCACTGCAAGAATGCTCTGACTGAGAGGAGAGCTTTTCATGTTTGATAAACCAGTTCAGAGGCTGAAAAAATCAGAGAAGCACATCATTACTTTCCATGGTCAGGAAATTCCTTTTCCCCTTCATTGGTTAGGGTGAGTTTTTAAATCAGAGCTGGTAATATACTTGTGTAATAGGGGGGAAAAATAGAAAATCCAAGGCTGTCTGGTTTACTAGTTAGCAAAGAATGTTCTTGGTTATAGATCTTGCTGCTAAGATTTTAGATTTTAATGCAACTTCTGTTTCTGTTCCCCCTTAAAGGAGCAATATCGTTTCTGCTACGATGTTGCACTGGAGTACCTGGAATCCTCTTAGTCGGAAAGGATGTGACAAAGTTCACCAAATATATGAATCTCAATAAGCTGTTTTGACAACAGTTCTTGATCCTGTGAAGAAAGATTTTAGGGGAAGAGGGGGGTGGGAGGGATTTTAAATTTTAAATGCAAAGTATTTTTCTTATGAAGTTGTGTATCTTAATAAAAGAACTCAATCTGTTTCTATGCTTGTATACAGTATCAACATTTAGTGCCACATAAATACTATTTAATGAAAAGCAGAGTCAGAAGAGATTTGCTCAGATTAGGACCTTCTCGTGTGTATATGCAGCCGTCTCTCAGATACAGTAGAGCGACCATCTGTTGCATGTATCAATATTTCCTATATGGTATTAATTTTTTCTTTTTGATACATTGTTAAAGTACAATAACAGTGCAGATTGATAGTAAGGTTCATTCTTTATACGTTTCAAGTGTTGCATATATATATTATATATAGTAAAAGAAAAACTGGCTTATTTTGTTTTAATGTGCAATGATGGCTGGATCACATAAAGATCTTTATAAAGAAACTTAAACATAAGCCAAAGACTCAAGTGTAAATATGTCTATATGGAGAAAGCACATGTATTTATTGTTTACTTGCATTCCTTTTTTGATGGCTGAAAAAAAGAAGAATCATTTTTCTTGAAGAAAGCTTTTTTTGCTGAAATCAAGTGTAAACAATTTTTGTAGTTTATTTTTTGTATGTTTTAGTGTAAGTAGAAGACATACTTTTTATGCATAGACCAAGAAACATTGGTATAGTGGTTTTGTTGTGTACATGCTTGTGGTTCAAATTCATGTAAACAACTTGATTATAGAAGGTCTTTAAGTACAGGACCAAAATATAAACATTTTCCTGAAAATGTATAGTTTTTCACAGTTGCATTAGTTAAGGACCGATAAAAAAATATGTAAGAAAGTGCACACTTTAAAATGGCCTTGCCTATGACTTGCACAATATTGGAAGAAATTTTTAAGATCCATTAAAAATTGTACAGGAACCAATTGTTTTAAAAATATTGAAGCACAGATCAACAGGAGAACTGTGACACAAATAGATGGGTCTGCATATACCCTTCAGGGTAAAAAAAGTATTTGTTTAGGAAATTGTAAAATTAAGCAATGTTTAATTTGATGTTTACAAACATGTAAGCTTTGCTTCCAAGAAAGCAAAATTCTAATAAACCAATGCCAGATTCTGATTATAGTTGTGGTGTACAAAATATTACTTTGCTTTTACTTAGCTTGCATCCATTTCTTCACAAAGTTTTCTCAATGTTACCAGCTAAAGTCATTCCAGTCTCTTCTTGGTCACTTTTAGAACAGACAGTAAAATGCTATGGTGCTTTTAAATATTCTGTAAAGTAAGAATGAACTAGATTTTTATTTAAAGATTTTATTTTTTTTTCCTACTTTGATATCTTCTCATTTACTGTCCTCTTTAATGAGTTGTTCTTGTCTGAAAGCCCAATATATTTGGATAAGGAAAAATCTCAAAAGGAAATTGTATTATTTTTCACCCTGGTGCTTCAGGAAGTATGTCATAAGACTACATGTCTTCTGTATGTCCTAAATTTCATCCTTCAGATACATGGAAATACCCATTCAACACTATAAACAGCAGAGAAATGTTTAGAGAAACACTGCTTCTCAGATTTTGTTAGTGCTTCCATCTGTACTGCATAGCTCCACCTCTTTCAAATCTAAACCACTTTTTTTGTTTAGGTTTGGGGGGTTTTGGGAGGTTTTTAGGGGGTTTTTTGTTTTTTGTTTTTTTTTCTTGTGACACCCACTGTTGATTCCTAGTTATGAACGGCAAGGTAAATAAATAAGGTTTGAAACATTTACTGAGTCTGGCTTCTTAATACTCAAATCACCCTATTTTTTCTTCTGCTATACTGGAAAGTAGAGTATAAGTTACATGCTTTGCAACATTCTTCGCTTTCCCTGTGAGGAAATGGCAATCACCTGACTTTGGCAGTCAAAGTGCTGGGGCTGTTACCTCAAGCTGACTGTCTGGTCACCACATTTTGTGGAAACAACATGCCTGATGCATCCTGCCTGTTAGACGTCTGTCTGGCACTAAATGATTTTGACTGTGGAAAAATCCTCCCCTGTTGTCTGAGAGGTGTTGAGAAGACTAGTCTAGAAGTCTAGATTAATTTTGTGACAGGAGAGATGACTAGCTCTCAGGGTTGTAGAAGGCAAAAACCACATTCTGTACTGCCCAGAATGATATTTATGTTTTGGGTGGAGTTTTTCTCATGCCGAGCTGCTTATGTTTGGGACATTGGGGTCCATCCCCATCAGAATTTCATTATCCTGGTTAAGACCTTTGAGTCCAGTTTCCCCTGGACATTAAGCATGACTGGTACAAGTGCCAGTGTTAATCCTGGCATTGCAGCATACTAAGCCTGCACAAGACTCCTCCTTGGGAGTATCCCCCTTGGCCAGGAGAGATTATAGCTGCCACTGGTCATTCTGCAGAGAGGAGCTCTGCCAGTGTTCAAGTACTCTGAGTCTCATAATTTCTGTAACTCTTGTTGACTGTGGTGATCTAAAGAGCTTTTGCAATAGCTCATGATTGAAAAATTTCTGGGAAGTTCTTCCTGGCAAGGTCAGGGAAAAGTATGAAGAGGGAATGTGGTATGTGAGAAGCAGATGACAAATATCACTCTCAAGTAACGGTATCTTTTGAGGGTCTCTTAGGCAAAAGATAATATTAGAATGTGATTTTCAGTATAAAGTCAGAAGAGACACATTGTTTTATTGTGCAGCTGTTTCCCTTGTCTCACCCAGTGTAAGCAAATGCCAGCTTTGTTTTTGAGGGTACCAGCTCTGTTACTCCAGATAAATGCTGCTCCGGTATCCTTTACTTTCACCCATACAAGGCAGAAGAAAGGAAAATGAGGGGATTGAAACCTGACCCAGACAGAAAACAAGTATTTATCACAAAAAGAGCGTGCTGTGGAAGAATAGAAGTATTCCTGACCTTGGACACTCAAAGAGGGAAATGTTTCACTCCCTGAGGTGGTGAAAAGCCACTGGCACCAGTATCACAATGTGCCAGCAGCTCCTAACCTGGAGTAGTCTCTAGGGTTCAAGACTGCTCAAAATCTTTCTGCTTTCTATCATCCTTGCTGAGATACTAGCACAGGCTCATTCAAGTGGCTAAGGCCTGCAGAGTGCATTGTCTCTGCCTTCCTCAGCAGCATGAAGCAAAGGCTGGACTCACACATGTGGTAAGTACAGAGAGCAAATGGGCATCAAGGTAGAGTACAAAGAAGCACAAAAGGCTACATCCATGGAGGTGTATGTGAGATAGTTCAAATTTGAAGTTAATGAAGTTGAAACTGGTTTAATACCACATAGTGAAAGTAACCAAAAGAATGTACAAGTTCCCAAAAACATGGTTGCTATGTGCAAGAGGTTTTTCTTTGCTCTAAAACTGAGAAGTGATGACCCCAGTGTCTTGCTCTGTGTAGTTAATGGAAGGAATTCTGTGAGTCACTTGGATGGCTTTGGTTCATTTTCTATAGGCCAGTAATCAAAGAGGTAATTGTTGAAATAATCTGAATTTTCCCAGAAAAACCAGATGCTAGGATCCAACACTGAAGAACCATAAAAGGCATAAAACACCTTGAAAGTGATTAAAGCAGTGTCATTGAGATGGAATAGCTACTATACCTCAGCACCCTCTATAGTAAGAGGCTTTCTTTCTTTTTTTCTTTTAGCTTTCTGAATCTGCCTTCCCTGTTCATAGTGACCTAACTCCAGCAGAAGGAAGTGTGAGAAGACTCAGATTTTGACCTTTTATCTGGGTCCTGAGAGATCAGACCCAGCTGGTCGATGAGATCTTAGTATTTACATTTCCCGCTTCCTGGGTAAATGATGCCATTGGGAAACAACTTGGAAAGAGGCCTTACCTTCCTGGAAAACAGTCACTGGCATAGGGGTTTGAAGCCTGAAGCTTTATCTCTTCAGCACATCCAAGCAGTTACTGGGATTTATTTCATTTGGGAAGTTGCTCAGTTAATATATTTACTTAGTTTATGCTATGTCCTACATACTACATTAAGAAATAGAATATTCCTTCAAGAAACATGAAAGCCAAAGCTACTGCAGGAGTGTGCTCTTTCAAACTGATTAACAATTTCCAAAATCAAAGGTCTAAAAAAAGCAGACTGGGGAAGTAATGGTAGGCAAGTACTTTGTCATTGAGCCTCGAGTGTGAATTGAAGTACAAGGAAGGGACAGCCTGAGAAAAAATGTTGCAGAATCATTGCATGGCCAGGCCACCTGGACTGACAAAAAACTGTATAAAGGGCCTCTTTTAAACTTCACTCTGCTGCAGTGTCAGAAGAAACCCTGAGATCTTGAAATAAATGTAAAAGCTGCTTTTATAGTGCTCTGCTCTGTACTGAAAAGAAAAGTAACTCATTTTCTGCTGTACTTTCCTGTGTCACATAGAGGTCTGAATTGAGTAAAGTGATCCTAATCTCACAAAAGAACCTTTGTGGTGATTTATTGCTACTGGTCTTTGTTAAACAGTCAAAGATCTTGTAACCTCTGCAAATCCAGGATAGTCAAGGGTATCTGTGAATATTCACCTATGTCATTACTTTCTAGGGTTGAATAATCTGCTGGCATCAGATAGTGGTTGCTGAGGATGAGACTTTCAGAACATGCAGAGGTTTAGTCCCATAAATTTTCCTTCAACTTTATGCAGAAAAACCTATGGTAATTTTTTACCTGGGGGCTCTGTTTGTTTACCTCTTTGTTTCAGCAAACATCAAGATACTGAGAATAGAGAAGTGTTTCTAAATTATTTTAAGCTTCCTGGATGATTTTCCTTTAAGACTGACTAAAAGGATGATGTGAGATTGTGGTGGTGGTTGGCAAGCATAAATGTTATTTTGGCCCACGCTTCTCAGAAATTAATTCTTTCCCTGCTGTTGGGTTTAGAGTCCTAATTTATGCAGAGATTGACATGTATGATGACAGGCACAATAGGATGCTTACCTAATAATAATGTTTATTAGCTGTGTCTTGGCCAACAAAGAACAGATGTTTTTGTGCCTTGTTGAAATACAATAGCTTGATTTCAATAGTCTTTTGTAATGCCTTCTAGCTTCCATCTGGATCAGAAAATAGTCCCTTACTTCACAAATTACATCAAGATAAATTTGAAAGCTGCGTATGCTCAGAGATTTTTTTCAAACGTCCTCTAAGTAAAAGAGAAAAAAAAAGAAGTCTATGTTAAAAAAAGAAAAAGCAGCAAAAATGTCTGTCTACTGGACATGGAAGCAAAACCTGATCTTTCTCGCAAGCTTTGGTGTATCCTGGAGCTCTTTGATAATGAGCACGGAAATGGCATCTGGCAAAACACAGTACCTCCAAACTGTGATAATATCTCTGCATTTTCCTGCCAGGTGCAAACCAGTGTGAGCTCTTTCCATTTCTCAGTGCAGAACTTTTGTCTTTCTTTTGTATATTTAATCTTCTAGAATAGTATCTGAAGTGACACAGTATTTTGCAGTCCTTCAATGTTGAAGTGAATGTCTTTTTGCATGCCAATAACAAACATGAAACCAAAGATTACAGTATCTTTGGGGATTCTCTCTCAAGATAACCAGAGTGAGTTGGTTTTTTTTGTAGCAGCCATAAAGTCGAACTGTAAGTTTCAGAAAAGTTTTGGAATACATTTGTTTTGCTTAAGTCCCAGCAACTGAAATCATTATTTGTGATCAAGGACATTAAACTACTTAATATTTTGTTAGTCTTTCTGACCCACTTGCTGTATCAATGAACAGGTACAAAACATCTGGACCCATGGTCTGAACTATCTTCTGCACAGAACTTGGTGCTGTAGCCCTTTTCCTCACTTTCAGGGTGAAGTTGTTATGAAACTCACTGATTATCCAGATTAACACTGCAAAATTGCCTCTGTGTACTGAAAATGCTTGAAACCCCCTGTTGAAGGGGTGCATGTATTCATTTTAAGCTAGGTGGAAAACCATAGGAAGCTATGATGCTGCTGCAACCTTTTCTGTTGCACAAAATCTGTCATTGAAGCTTCGGTTGGTGCGGTTTAAACTGTGTAAATAGGTTGCTGCTTGGTTCCATCTCCTGAAATGATCAAGGTTTCCAGCTTACCTTGCAGTTAGAAATACAGCAGCAATTCTCATAGGTCAGACTTCTTCAGGGGTGAGGATGAAATAGAATATAAAAGCACTAGACACATTATAGGTTCTTCTAATATTTCTCCTCCAGCCAGATGAGGTGGTTCAGCTAGTGCAACAGTGAGCTGTAATTACAGCTGTGAGAAAATAACTGTGTGGTTTTGTCTGTGGCAAAGGCTTTCAAAAAATTCTTTAAAAAAACAGGGAAGAAGTGCAGGCTTTGTTTCTATTTCAATGTACCTTCCTTTCAGGCACTTTGTTTGCTTCAAATAATAGCCTTGCTTTACACAGACCACTTCTAAGATGATAGTCCTTTAAGTATTCAGAATCACAGCCTGCAGCAGTCTCTGTCCCTAAATACAAGTAAGCTGTTGGTATGTGGATTAAAGCTAACAGGGACAGGTATGATGAGCCCTACAGAATATCCAGGGGGGGACAATGATGCACAGAGGCCTAAGGAATAGGCCTTTATCTTTTGCACTGGGAGATTTATAAACTTTGTGCAAGAGACAGAGAATAAAAAAGTCAGTGAACTGATGGGGATCAGCACAAAGAGAGGAACCTTGTTCACCCCTTATTGGGAAACAGCATAGAAAGCACTTGCTTTGGATGTGAGAATGGGCAGGATGGAAAATGAAAAAATGGAGACAAGATTGGAACTTCCCAAAAAGCATGCAGTTATGAAATACATGGAATTTCACTGACTGCCTCAGTCAGTGAAAAAGTTTCAAATACTGAGGAAATGTCATATTTGTGGTCAAAGAAGGTTGAACAATTGATTTAGGCCACTGAGGATAAAAGATGCTGAGCAAGGGACAGTGCCAAGGAGAAAGAAATGGGCAATTTAAGTAAGCAGATCCTTCAATAAAGGACATTTCTGCAGAGGTATTGTGAAATACTAAAAAAAATAATAATGCCACTAAACCTGGTTTAGCACAGGCAGGAAACTTGAGGATCTGGTCACATGCCTCATTTGATGGCTTATGAACTCCAGTACATTTCTGGAGTCTGCCTTGAAGGCCTCAAGGTGCAATTTTTGTGATACCATATTGGTTGATGCCAATCAAGGAAAGGGGAACAGTGCTGCAACATTGAACATGGCCATTCATCTCGGTTCTGAGGACAAGCAACAAATGAGAAGTAAAGCAAATGTGACAGGAAGTTATAACTCAGGTGAGATTTCCCATGGGGGTGGCAGCAGCCCCTACCTCACTGCTAAGTGACAGCCAAATGCTACACTGAAGCCTTCTTTATGATGCTTGTTTTTCTGCACAATTTTATATATATATAAAATTTTCATTTCTTAGAAGAAGAAAATGTTTACTGAGACAAGCAATATCAGAGATGGGGGTTGATGGGGGAGAGCATTTTTTGGGAGGGCACTCTGAGAGGCAGGTGCTTTACTGTGTCCTCCAGGAAGCCACAGTAAAGGAAGATTTCAGAGTGAGAATTCTGAGTGTCCTGAAAACAGAAGCTGACTTGATAAATTAATACCTTCAGAATCCTACAGGATTTTGCGTTTGGGAAAAATTACAAAAATTGGATTGGGGAGGGGCACATGCCCTGCAAGTCGGTCTGAGTTTACAGTCCAGCATGGCAAAATAAAAATTCAATTATCAGATAATCCTAGGAAAAACAGAGACTAGAATGTGACAATTATTTTGTTGATATAGACATACAAGTCTGGACTTTCCTCACCTTCACTTTAAAGTCTTTAAGTAACACACCTGCAGGGTCGTGCAAAGACCCCTCACAGTACCACGATGTCCTGATCTTGCTCCTTACTTTGACTTTGCCAGGAGGTGCCAATTCTGAACTTGTCACAGACACACAAATGTTTAAGGAAGACACATACTCTTTTCAAGCCCGTGTGCTTCTCCAACTAGATTTTATACTCTTACTTGATCATTTTTCCTCTTCTTCCAGTAGCCTTTGTAAATTGACTGGGATCTAGAAACCGGACATTGTATATGTTGCTCAATTTTGATGTTTTGTTTTGGTTTCTTTTAGTTCTTGTCACTGATGTTTTTTCACTCAGCACAGGCTGAAGCAAACCAAGCATGGATGGAACATGGTATTATCTCTGTAACACATTTCAACTTTTCAGCAGAAACAGTTTCAACAGGTAGTTCCAAATTTATGCTAAATAGCTGAACCAACACCTCCCACCTTCACCTGAAGTCAGCTGGCACCTCTGAAATCAAGCTTCTTGCTGGTTGAGATTCAAAATCTGCTGAGTGTTTTAATCAGGATGACAGTGACTTAATTCCAAAGTGAAACAATTGCAACTGATCTGTTGTTCTTTCCAGTGCTTCTCTCGGGTAGGGAGGAGGTGAAAAAGCCTTCCAATTCTTTAGAGGTGTCTCCAAGTCTTTAAAGGTCAGTGGGCTTTAAAACAACATGAAACAAAGCAGGAAGAACTTGGGTAAGTAATATATTTGGGTGTGTTTAATTTAAAAAAGATTCACCCAGCAATGTATGGGGGCAGGCTGGTTAACTCCACATAAGATCCGAGATCTGAAGGGGAAGGAAACAGGAATATCTGGATGCACATACTCCAGCATGTATGTGCAACTGACTTTCTGTCATGGCAGTTCCTGAAATGTGCTACTGTGAAGTTATTTTTAAAGGAAACTTTAAAATTAACTAGTCAAAGGGGCAAAAATAACTTTCCCACACCCACCTTCCCATAACAGTACTGTTGCTGGTGTCCACATGGAAGCTGGGGCATGTGCTCCTGTCTCTTTGCCATGGGCTGGGTTAGAATACACAGTCTGGGGACAGAAAATAACATTTTATGTATTCAAATTTATTTTAGTATTTAAAAATACAATGTTCTGGGAAACACTGCCCAAAATGGGGTGATGCACCCCAAGTTACAAGCATCTTTTGAGCTGATTGCTCTTTTTGCTCCTGTCCAAGCCAGGAGAGAGGACGGCCCCAGGGAATAGCTCAGGATAAGTGCCTATCACAGAGCAGTCTTGGATGGGCAAGGGACTCAGGTTACCTGCTAGTTTTAGGAAGCATCTTCAGCTCTGTGTTAAAACCAAAATCAGCAAATTTTCTTTAGCATAATTTTTTTTCAAACATGAGGCTGGCTTGTTTTGGGCTTTGTTATGGTTTTTTGGTTTGGTTTGCTTTGGTTTGGTTCAGTTGGTTCAGTTTGGGTCAGCTTGGTTTGGTGTTTTTCAGGGTTTTTTTTGCTGTGACTCTGCTTACTTTGATTTCATGTTATTTTCTCTTCTAGGAAGAGTTTAAGTTTTTGGATTGGATGTTTTTTTCCCCTTTTTCAAATACGTTCTTTCATATGATATATTAAATCTTCCCAGGCAAGCTCATCTTCAGCCATATTGCATAGGTGGATTTTGTAGGTGAGCAGAGAGCAGAATTCAGAAAAAGAAATTAACAAAATACATTGTTTTTAAAATGGACTTTAGTTGGATGGTTTTGTAGATTTCATCCTCTAGCCTTGGCAAGCCCAAAACAATTTGCTGACATAATTCTACAAGAACACTTACAGATACTTTGCTCAGAGAGATGTGGAGGGAGATGCAGACTTTAATTTTTCAAAATGTATCTATCTATTCATGTTGGCTGTGTGTTAAATCTGACATGATACTCAGCACCAAAAGATCCAGGATACTGTAGTGCTCCACAGGCTCTCATCAACCCCTGGCTCAGGGGTCTCTGGCCGTGTGGAGAAGGAAAGAAAGGAGGACACGAGAAGGGTCCAACTGCTGTTCTGTATGCTTCATCCAGGAGAACATGTGCTAGGAACACATTGAAGGAGATGCCCAGGGGTCAGAAATGCTCTTGGATGTCAAATAAATGTACATGCAACAAACTGAAATCAAGATGAAAGGCTGGCAGAAGGACTTATACTCCAAAATGAGAGCCCCAGGATATTTCCTAACAGACCGTTTGAAATCTTAGATAATTTACATGAAGTTTGTGGAGAAGGGCAAGGTGAAAGGGTCTTGGCTGCATCACAACATATGTTTCATACTGCAAAGCAAAGCTGCCTACAAGAACAAATGGATGCAGTGTATACTACCTAGTAAGTTATCATTTTACATGAGAAGCAATGAGATTTATTTAACTTGGTGGACCATCACATGGAGAACCTTCTGGACTGGATATTTTAATAGGATAGGCTTAAAACACACACAAAAATAAAATGAAATAAAATAAAATAAAATAAAATAAAATAAAATAAAATAAAATAAATGCTACCTCTGGGTTCTTCAAGAAAAAAAAGACTTTTTATAGATTGCTTTGGAGAAGAATGCCTGTGCTCTTTCCTCCTCCCCAGGAGGAGGCAGGGAAGACAGGTTTATTGACCAATTTGATAAGGGAACACATTTGTATTCCAGCATTTTCCCAAATGAGTCTCTCACGAAGGCTTAGCTTCTCAGTGTGTGACAGCTTGTCACGGGCTGCCACAAGAACGGTGACTCTGTAGGACTGGAAAAGGTGTTGGCCAGCAGCCATCCCCTGGGTGAGGTAGAGGATGGAACCTGTGCCACCACTGAGGCCATTAGAGGGGTTTTGGTGACAACCCTATTTATGTTAATAATACCAGGAAGGGCAGAAAAAGCAGCATTCTGCTCTTGGAGAGGGAGAAACAGGACTGGAAGAGAAAAAGAAGGGGATGCTTATGTTTGCTTGTTATGAAGTAAATGTACATTGCTTGTGGTGCTCTCAGATTTTTTTATGACCAAATGTACTGGATTCTGCATTAATTTAAAAACTAGTCTCTGTTTAATTATACTGAGACCCTCCCCCGAAATAAAAAAAATCTTTATGGTTGATAAGTAAACAGAAAAAACATGACACAAACATGAAATAAAGAGCTTGTATCTGTGTTTATGGTGAAATGAAAACAAACCTCACCTCAGCTGGACCAAATGCATCCTTCAGTCCACCATCCCTAGGGATAAGGAGTCATGAAGACAATGTGAGAACTCTCTGGGCGCTCTCTTGTCCCATGGGCTGAAACTCTGGCAGGTGCCAGCCCAAGAGTCTGGCTGCCTCTTCAAATAAAAGGAACCTTTAAGCTCTTTATGTCAGATCTTAGTTTTCCTACAGCCTTCTTAGACTTTTCCAAATTTCTTTGTCTATGTTCAATTTGCCTGTGTATTTAATTAAACAAAAAAAAAAAAAAAACAAAACCCAAACAACATAATAACAAAACAAACAAACCAAAAAGAAAACCCAAAAAAGCCTACAAGAAAGAAGTCCACCAATCACTGACACTTTTATACTGCTTCTCCTTAAGAAAGAGCTAGGGACACCTGAAACAAGAGCATAGATGCAGAACACTGAGGCAGCAAATACATCTGAGTTTTCATATGGTAAATTATAATGGCAACTAAAATGTCATGCAGAAGGGTAATATCAATGCCTTGGAAAAGGTAGGAAATTACAAACAATTTCACTGATATGTTGGCAAGTGTTAACTGGATTTTATATGAAGTCTTTATTCTTTAATGAGACACATTTTTCCTGCAGAAACAATTTGCTTTTAAATTCAACTTCATACACAGAATGGAAGTAATTACATTTAAGTTTGTTCTTCAGCTTTCTAA
The DNA here is from genome assembly GCF_023055355.1 of Agelaius tricolor. Taxonomy (NCBI): domain Eukaryota; kingdom Metazoa; phylum Chordata; class Aves; order Passeriformes; family Icteridae; genus Agelaius; species Agelaius tricolor. The sequence continues at coordinate 62,231,833 of NW_027269261.1, forward strand.
AGCTGATTCTAAAACTGGGAAATAAAATTGAATGTTTGACCGACTATCTTTCTGTGGACCTTCTAGAAAGACTGCCACTAATGATGAAAAAAAAAAGAAAAAAAAGAAAGAAAAGGGAAAAAAAAGAAGGAAGGAAGGAAGGAAGGAAGGAAGGAAGGAAGGATAGACAAAAACAAGCAAACAAGCTTGGGTTTGTCTGCATTTTAAAACGACAGCTAGTATTTCAGTTTCAACAAAAATGAGCAAATACATTCAGTGCCACCAATTCATCATTAATTTGAAAGTTAGACAAGTGTTAATTTAAGATAAATATTAAGGATGAAAAAACATTGAAGGTAACCATTATTAAATGAAATGTTTTGTTGATTTCTTATATCAGCTGTTTAGGCTAAACTGTGATTTTTAATGCTCCCATAAAGAGGAGTTATTAGTGCTCTTTCTTCTGATAGTATAGACATTGGGGAGGTAAGGAGTGTGAGATGCCAGTTTTCATTATAGTTCTACTAGAGCTCTTTGCTGTCAGGAAAAGTCAAACTGTTTTGCTTCCCTTCTGTGGAAAATTGACAGCTTATAGGTGAAACTTCAGAACTAATTAGTGAAAGTAGCTATGTAAATTCCATTGGGGAATCAGTCTTTCACAAATATATTTAAATTAATACAGTGTCCTTTTCTTTGAACAGTGACAGGGTGCAAAAAGATTATTTTGGATTCCTTTAACAGAATCTAGAAGCCTACATTGACTCTTTAAAAATAAATTACAGCCCACCCCACTCAAGAAATCACAAAGGGAGAGAGTGATATTTGAAATTAATTCAAAAATTTCTTCAGCATGCTTCCAGCTGTCAAAATGCATTGAAGATATGCCAAATATATTTCAAAACACTTTCTGTAATTTGAAGACATCTCAAGTAATTTTTACTGCCAAAATCTTTACTTCATCTTTTTCCTAAAGCTGTAGGATGTCTTTTTATTTAGGTCCCTCCCATCATTTTTCTTTCCCCACCAAAAAAAAAAAACCAAGAAAAAAAACCACTGAAACAAACCAACAATCCATAGAAACAAGACAGATAATAAAATTTGCACAGTCTAGGTGTTGAGTTGAGAGTTTGCGTTTGACTTTTTTCTTTTTTTTCTTTTTTTCTTTTTTTTTTTTACCAAGAGTAACACATTTTATCTTTTAGAAAGAGTAAAAATTCTTACTGTAGTGAGAAGATTTAGGCTGGGCTTTAGGGATCAGGACTCAAGACTATGGTTTTGCCATAGAATTTCCATGTAGTCCTGGCTGTGTTGAAAGTTCTCTGCTCTAAGTCTACTCAAGCAAAATAGTACCCCCAAACTGAGTATGGAAGATAGAACCCAAATATATTTAATATCTGCTTAGCCATTGGAACACTGAGCCTGCCTGAATAGACTTTGTAGTGCGATGCCATGCACAGATCAATAAATATTTCCATCGGAAGAGTGAGTTCATATTCTGTGCTGTCAAATAAAAAGTGGTAACCCAGGCTGAGGATCACCTGGATGGCTCATTTTGTCAGGTGCTTCTTTGTATTGGGACTCCTACTGTATTAAACATTTGCATTCTGCTTTATCTTCAAAATGCTCTAGAAACACTTCAGTATCAATCATCTTCATACATTTATAAAGATAGGTAGCATTAATACCTATCAATAGATGGGAGAATTTTTTGCTTGAGACTCTGTAGTCTCAAGGCTATTTTTAGCTTTGAGTCTATACTAGCACAGAGCTTAGAAATCTCAAATAGTGTCTTTTGTCTCTGTGGTTGAACAAAGCATTGGCAGAACTGTCTGCCTTCGCAGCACTGGAACCTTTCAGGGGGTTGAGTGCTCAATACATACGCCGTGCTAACACTTCAAATGCATTCATTAAGACCATGATTCTTATCACACTTGCCAACAGCTGAGGAGAGATTTATGGAGATATATTTTCTATAATTTACTGGTATATACAGAGCTATTACTCTTTGTTGAAGAAACTTTGGAGAACTTCATGTCAATATTCTTTGCAGGACTTGTAACTTGAAATGCCGTTATAAGCAAGGTGCTTCTATGTGAAGCCACAACCAACTGAAAGCCATAACTCTTTCTTATTAACAATCTACTCCAACTTCTATTAAAATCAATGAAAAGATCTTTCTGACTCTGGCAGGTACAGAATTGCTCAATAAAATGTGGAAAATACCCACAGGTTATTGTTGTTCAGTCCATAAAAAAGTCAGCCAAAACCTTACTATTTTTCACAATGTAATGTGTATACATGTGCTTCAATTCTTTTGAAACCACTGGGGGATCCTTCTTCTTCAACAGACTGTTCACTGGAGTCAAACTTTGGCAAAAAACCTGGTGGGCTCAAGAGCTTTTACTAACAACCTTTTGTTCATACCTGCTAAGCCATTTAAATTTCATACTAAGAGCATGTCTATGATCTCTCTGTTAAACAGTAAGGAAATGTCAACCCAAAATGTAGCTCCTGAAAAGGTAAAGGAAAGCTTAAAGTAAAATCACAGGGCACTAAAATGTTCCAAGATTTTAGAGCCAGGAGCCACCACAATTCAGAAGGGTGACCACTTGCTTTGTGAAGGTGTTAGGATTTTCATCACAATAATTTTTATACCAAGTGCAAAAACTTGGAGCAGAGCAAGACTGCATTTTTAGAAAGGCAGATTTTATCTCTATCTGTGGACTTCAACTGATGGTAAAGCAGTATAAAATTCTGTGGGTAATGATCCTTGCTTTTTAACATGGCTCTTAATTTTATTTTCCAGCAAGATCTGCCTCTGCAGATTTGAAAAGTCCTCTACCCAAATTGACTCATCTTAGGGGGAATGTGAGAAGCAGCTGTCAATGGAAGAAAGAATATTAAAAAAAAAAAGAAAAAAACCAACAAAACAGCTTTCTGGGGTCAGTGAAATATTCTGAGCAATGAGAGCTTTAGAATTTCAGGTAAAGTTAGAAGCAATTTTTGCAGGTGCTGGAGGATAAGTAAACTAAATGTTAGGCTAAAAAAGTTAGATTTCTTTGGATATAATTATTTCAGTGCTTATGAGCTGATCACCTTTGGTTTCATTGGGCAATAAATCCTATCCACCTATAGATACTGAAGGGACAGGAAAAGCTTTTACATGATGACCCACCTATCATACTGTAACTCCTGTTACAAAGTTCATGTTTTAGCCAATTCAGCCTCTGCATCTCTGTGAATAATCCATGTGTGCCATTGCAGGGATTCGATTTTTCCTCACGTTGGGCACAGTTTGTTCAAGCTGAGACCATCATCTTACATCACAAGGGCCATTGGGAGGGCACAGCTGTCAGTTCAGTGTTGAGCTTCTTGGGTGGGTTGCATGAAATCTGATTGATCAGATTTCCACAGAAATCTGATTGATCAGATTTCTGCTAACCACAGAACCACTGTGGGTTAGCAGAGGAAGACCACAGCTCCTGAAACTCTCTGTAGCTTCTTTTAATGCTCAGTTCACCTCTGGAACAGTTAAATATTATACTATTCGCCTGACTTAGGTATTGAGACAGTAGATTCCTATAAATGAAGGGTGACAACATAGCTAACTACCCATAGGAATGAATGGCCTGTCTCCCTTTCTTTGTCAGAATTGTTCTAGATGGTATCATGGAGTCCTTTATTTATTCAAGGCTTAAACATTCCAGGAGTTCCACTGTTCCCTTGGAAGATTATTTCACAGCTCAATGCACCTGTGTCAGGAAGGATTCCTTACAGCTTAGTCTGACTCTGTTTTTAATAAAGTCAGACTATTTTAATGACAGGAGGACTGTCCACCTTTTTCCTGGTTTCAGCCAGGACAGGGTTCATTTTTTTAAAGCAGCCAGTAAGGGCCATGGCTAGGACACTGGGGTTTTTCTATAACACCTCACATCATTTCCAGGGGAGGGGAAAAGGGCCCCCTGCTTCCAAGGAGAAGGGGTTCCTTCTGGTCAAAAAAATCATGGCATCTGGTATTGTTTATTGTCTCAGGCTCTGTGTGAGCATTTTTACATGTGAATCACTCTCTCTTTTGTGTACTTTTATTATTAATTTTGTTGTTGTTACTGTTCATTTTCTTATTGTTGTTTCCAGTATATTATTCTTATCTCAGTGTGTGAACTTTGCTTTTTTTGCCTCCAGCTGGAGAGCAGGGAGGGGAAGCATCACATGTTTTCTTTTATTGGGAGTACTAAATTGGAGAATATAATTCCTAAACCATGACAACCTTTCACTGAAAAAAAATATGCAAGTGTACTGCATTTCCTGCAGTATCTTGAATTTGATTCAAAAGATAGCACAAGCATTCCATATGAACCTCACTCACACCTGTCTCCCAGGTCCTGACTGTTCTGAGTTTCCCTAAAACATTTTCCTCTTTGAAATTACTGTTCTGCCAGGTATATCAAATACATTTCCCTTACGTTTATAAGTTCAATAAATGGTGCATATATTCCTGTAGACATAATGCTTAGTTTCATACTTATGGGATTGTTTTAAAGTTTCCATTTTAAGGTTTCAACCAGCTCAACTAATGGCCGCATTTATCTAACAAATGGACTGAGCTCAAAAAATAATACAAATCTTCACAGGTTTAGAAATTATTTTCTTTTGAAACATTTTGGAACATTTTACTGACTTTCTGGAAAACAATAATTAAACCCATCAGCAAGGTAGAAAAGTATTCCTGGATATAGTTTTCAGACATCTGTGTTTTGCCTATGTGTCCATCCCTCTGAATTTTTCTGTCCCATTCCCCTACAGCTGGTCCTTGGCCACCCCCTTGGGGAATAAGCAGGGTTTTTCCACCTGAGGAATGGGTCAAACATGGGTCCCTGTTTGTGTGCACCTTCCAGAGCAGCTGGATCTGCCAACTCTGTGGCTGCATGAGGACTCATGGTCACTTTGGATGTTGTGGGTTTGGCAGTGCAGCTTGACCTTCACCCCATCACTGGCAGTAGAGATGGGGTGGCCAAGCTGACTGTGCCTGCAGGTCCCCACAGGGCAGAGGTAACACTGAGGTCCTGGCAGGCTCTTTGTGAAGAATGCTGTAACTTAGAACTGAAGCAGGGGTAAGGAGAGGTTTGTGATCTCTGTTCTTTTCATATGGGAAGAACAGGGTCAGACATTGCCTCCTCTCAGTATAGTATACATACATCTCTTTCAGCAGCTTGTCCTAATCTTCGAAATTGAAACTTGGACAAAACAAAAGGAATTTTTCTTAGTCAAGATCCTCCTAAGAATTTAGTCTGCAATATGAACACCTCCCCAAAGGATCCCTTGTTACCAGCCGTCCATGATGACAATCTGATGATCTCTCACTCCAAGATCAAGGATGGTTTCGAGACGGCAAATTATTTTTGCACTTGGCCTTGCACATCAAACTGGAAAATCTCCTGCAGAGCATTTGGAAGAACAGGTCAGTGACTCATTTACCAGTCTTTGTGTTAGCAGATGTGGGGACTCTTCTGATAAAAAATGACCAGTGGGTAGCATTCCTGATTTAAATTGCAATTTCAGACAAGTGCATTTCTAGTTCCTTCCTTGCAGCTAAGATAGGTGATTTTGTTAGGTTATGTGATGAAGACTGGCTTCTGCACACACACACACACACAGAAGCACAGAGGAATAACAGTGGATAGAGGAACTCCAGAGTATTACCAGGATATTCCCAGGCACATTACAGAGGCTCTGGGCTTCCAGAGATGCTTGCACACCCCAGTGGCAGCAGGATCAGAGGCCACTGGGTGGACTGTGCCTAAGTTCAACTGCTGGAGGGATCCCCACTACATAAATACATATGTGTGTATTTCCCATTAATACATCAATCAGCCAGAAAGGGGGAGAGGATGCACCACTGGGGCTTGCTGCGGTTAGTCTGGCAGTGCATTTATGTGTATGGGTGCTGTATATGTCCGTCTGTCTGTGCCCATTGGAAACACATGCTGCTTGTTGGCCATGGCAGCAGAGTTGCAGTTCCCTTCTACATGCTGTTGGGCTGCTGGATTCAGCAACACAAGCCAGGTTTTGTTCTGAATTTTTCTTGTGTGAAATCTGTGTCTGTTAGTGCATTTGCTTTGCTGGATTCAAGCAATTTCAAAAACATTTATTAATTTGTGTGCATGTTTGCCATCCATGTTAAATGTTCTTTTGTGGTGTTGTTCCTGGCAGTCTTACCAAAGTGAAGAGCCAAATACAAGTGAATTGAGGAACTATAGAAATGGCCTTAGGGGCTCTTTATCCATTGATCAAAACAATGTGTACAGGTAAAGCCCAGCTGCTGGCACAATACCTGACAGCCTTGGGAGCAAGAAAGTTGGCCTTGAATTGCTAGAATTGCATACAAAATCTTAAAAATACAAAGATGACCCACTGAAATAACTGAAACTATTCACACATTTCACTGCTTTGTGCTTGTAAGATGCAGCTTTTTACCATATGGGTCTTTTGATTACCACTGAATGCATGTAATTTCTCCACCTCTCTCTCAAATTACATTTGCGTAATTTAAAATATGTTTCCTTGTGAGGGAGAAGAAGTTATGTATTGTATTAAAATAATTGATGAGTTGTTGGCTGTGCATGTTCTCTAGGGTGGCTTTTACTCCTAGATTCAAAGCCCAGTAACTCCTCTTCCCTGCAGCACCTGCAGCACTAATGAACAGCAATAGTGAGTTCTGCACCTGGAGACTCCCCTCTTATAAAATATATTTCACATCTTCTAGAGAAATATTTGTTAAGACCAAGTTAATAAACTTTTCAGACTCTGTAGGTAGCCCAGCACCTCAAAAGCCAGTGCATCCCCTTTAAGTGTTTGAGAGTTTTAATTGTAAACTTCTAAATACGTGAATAATATAGTCTCCTGCAAAATACTATATACAGAGGAAATGAAGCTAGCATGCTTTTTGAAAATAAACGGTTGATTATCTTGCTCACTATCTTGTCACAATGTCATGCTTTCTACTTTTCCTGACCCCTCAGGGAGACAGGAGACCAGTGAAAAAAACATGAAATCAGAGTCACATCAGTTTTCCTCATGATCTGAGTCTGCTGCTCATTTACTATGGCCTTATTCTTCAGAAGAGTCCAGCTGAAACAACAGGGCTTGATCAGGCTCAGATTGGCAGAGCTGGGATCAGTGCTGGGGGTTGTCACCAGTGCAGTCTGATTTTCACCTGGTACTGTCTCTTAAAATTCTTTTCCAGCTGAAGCACCTCAAAATCAAATTCCCACGAATGATAGGTAGCATAAGAAAATGTTGCCTGTTTTGCATAACAATATTGTGTTTAAATGTCCATTTAGAGGATGAAGTAATTTGTATTCTATTTGTATATCTTAAATCCAGATAAAATATTTAGGACTTCATCTCTTTTCTTCAAGGGCTATTTGTGGTTTTGAAGTGAACAAACACCAAACTATTTTGCTGTGTTCCAGGAGGGGGAAAAAAACCCCAAAAAACAACAAAACAACAACACCCCACCCAGATATGTGGCTTTTTTTCCCACTCTAGGCTGGGCTGATGTTCAGTGTCTTCTTTTCACAGGGTCAATAACTATCACTGATAAAATTTTGTACCAGATCTCCCTTTCCCCTTTGGAGCCCAGTACCCACAGCAACCTCCCACGTCTCCCAGCCTGGCACTGACCCTTGGTGGATGTGGGAACCAGCTGAAGGGACCACCAGCTGCCTCACTCTGCTCCAGCTGCATCTATGGGAGGAAGCAGCCACAGAGGGAAGGAAGCAGAAGTTCCTCCCCATGCCACTCCTCCCCTCTGCTGTGGAGCTTCCGAGCACTGCATGCACCAGGCTGAGAGTGTTGCTACCTTGGGAGCTTCTCAGTGGTGTTTACGTGCCAAAGCCACATGCTACAGTGCTGCGGACCATGGCCTCTACCCTGCAGAAGTTCATTCATTCTCTGGACCTCAGAGCCCTTCCCAGGGTCCTCCAAATCCAGTCAGGCATCTATTGTCAAGGTAAGCATCAGATGTTTTCTGGCAGGGCTTTGCAAGCCTGTATTTGACATCAGGTCCCCCTTCAGACTGAGTGTAGAATGGGGGGAGGCATAGGAAGGATGCTCATGGAGTTGTCTCCTAGAAGTTTCCCACCAGCTGAAGAATGAGTGTTTCCAAAGAATGGCTTTGGAAATGCCTTTGGTGCAGCGTGCACTCGGTCTTCTCACTGGCAGTGAAAAAAAAACTAGTTAGTCCTTATCATATCCTGGAAAGAGTACTGGACTAAGACATGAATTTGCTTGCACTTACACAGAGCCATCAATCCAGCAACTGCAAATCACCTCACAGAGGTTAATTTATTTAGCTCCTCTTGGACTTCTGGGGCTGCTGTGGAGAGGTCTCTTCTGTCTCAGAAATAAAGAACCAGGGAGTCTGGAAAGTGACCATGAAGGACCATAAGATTTTCCTGAAATTCTGTCCTGTATTTGGGGGCACATCAAGTGTGCAACAATGCAAAGGAGTTGGTATGAGCTGGACAGGAGCAACACAGGGGTAATATTTTACTGGGTTTTCCTGCTGCAGATCTATTGTTATGATGGTTTTAGTGCTCTGCTTGTGCACAAAACACACTTGAAAGTTGTGTCGAAGAGAATCCTGTTAGAGGGAAAAATCTGCTCTTGGTTTGGGCATGGACTTTGTTCAATGACAGTGAAGATGTCACGTCAAGCCCATGTATCAGTCTAGAAAAAGTTACTTCCATACCACTGAGAGAGAAAAACTCGGGTTCAACTAATAAAACAGAGAGGGTTTCATGAAATGAACTGAAGTCTGCTTCAGCTTCAGCCAAACACCCGCTTTGGGATCCACAACATCTATCTTTACATCAATCTAAGTATTTCCATGCTGCACCACAGAAGGAGAGAGGAGGTGGCCAGAGTCTGATTGGCAATCAGTATCTGTGGCCAGAGTGGGTGATTTTTCCCTCCATGACAACAGCCTCTTTGGGCAGAGAGGAAATGGGAAAGGGCATATTGAATTTGTGATGGTAGAGTACTGTCCATGTGCTCCTGATTGCTCATCTTGGCTGCCCTGGAAACTACCTATGAATAATACTGATATATAGAAAAAGTGTTCTGGGAAATAAACTTAGCTAAAATAACCAGAAACTTTTGAAAATATTATTATTCTGAACTTTGCTATGTGGCCTGTTCAAGTTTTATCTTTTAAACTACATATATATATATTTGTATATATACAAAATGCCATGATAAAATGATGGTAGCCCAGCTGTCTGCAGGTTTCTGAGTTCATGCAGTCTGCATCCTACTGCTCATGAATGGTAAAGCTTATATCAGTACATTTTTGTAGCCAGAGTATTTCAGTTTGTGATTCTCTATGCTGTCTAAACCCTTCATTTTCCTGAGGAGAAAAACACTGGTGAGTAAGCACACAGACCACTCTGCAGCAATTCCTCACATGTGAAAGAAAAAGTCTACTAGCTGTTGATTAGCCTTGGGAGGAGGTGGTATGTGCTCCTGAGAATATTAGCATTAAAAAGCGACAGCCCTCGTTCTGCTTCACTGCTTTTTTGGCCTTCAGCAGCACTACCTCTTCCTGTCCTCTGCTCCTGGTGGCTTCTCAGCTGTTCTCACATATGTCCCGCCAGCGCAGCAGCTGCAGCACCGACAGCCATGCACGAGTCTCTTGTTTATACAACAAGCAAGACTGATCTATTCTGCTTGGCTCCTTGCCCTCACAGCCACCATATCCCAAAAAAATATTCGCAAGTACCTAGGAACGCAGATGTCCCGTAGTAGGCTTCTGTGTGTTCCTCTTCTTCCTTGCTTCAGAGGAAGATTGAGATGCTCAAGACACTTGGTGCCTGATAGGTTTGCAGGATCTAGGGCTACAAAAGGTCTTCTCAGGCCAGGCCCTCACTCCCTTTCTCTTCCTTCTTCCCTGAGCTCTCTGTCTGTGTCAGATCTTTCCTGAATATTTTCCTTCCTTCTGTACCTGGAAGTTGGGGTGAACACATTGTTCTGTGATTGCATTATGATTTATGTTACATTTTCTGTTGAAAGACTAGTGCTTCAAAGAGAGTCTGGAGTAACTCCTGTTATATTGCTAAACAGGAGAATGGGCCACTTTGAGCACTTCAAGTTCCCATTAGGACAACCACTCTTTAGTCCTTCCTCAGGCAGATCCCTCTGCCCCTGCACCAACCTTTTTTGATCTTTCTTACCCCATGCAGTCCACCAGCAATCACAGGGTGGGTAATGGCAGGTCTATCAGCAGGGAACATGGGTTTATTGCTCTGGCTGCTGGGACCAAATCTGAGCATTTGTGCACTGATTGTAATAGCCCCCAAATGGCTACACAGTCAGCCTGGTCAGCTAAGTGCTTTTGTGGAATGGGATTTCATAGTAGTCTGTAACCATTCTCAGCACAACCTGCAGACAGTAAGAGAGAAGATCAATTGCTAAAGCATTACATGTGATTGTTTGAAACTGATCAATCAACAGGGATACTTAATTCTCCTGTGTAAGAATTCTAAATAGGAAGAATTTTTATATATGTAAGTGTTAATGTATATTCCATCTTCAGAACCCCCCCCAAAAAGGGCAAGTTTTCTTTACATATCATAGGTAGGTACATAGACTGGCTAATGGAGTAAATGATCTATTACATCCATTAGAGCTGTCACCTCAAAGCTGTAGCAGCCAACCAAAGAAGCCTACATCAAGATACTTGATAAGTAGATAATTAGACAACACGGTGTAATTGATTCACTGCTCTTCTCTGGTGCTCTGTGTGCTGTAGGGATGAAACTCTCCATTTACTCTATTGGAAGCAGCATTTTCCACACACTGCACTTAGGTCTTATGATTTTATAAATATAGGACTTGCAAACTAGCCTTACAGTTCCTGACAGATTTTCAGTACCTCTGGAAGCATAAGGAAAGTTTAATGCTCTGTGAGGATGAATGTTTTCCATGTGGTGAGGTATTTTTATTCGAAGCTACAAAGTCAAGCTCCAGGGAGAGAGTGGGAATTTACTTGCCTTTGGCAAGGTAACATCTCTGAAAGAATCCATTCTGCTTTTTTATCCATGTTACACCAAATACAATCTAGGTCTCTCCTTTCATACCCTAGCCTGCCTGCTACTGTTCCCAGTGGAGAGCAAGTAGAAAACATATGCTGTGTGCACTCATTCTACCATTAGTCTCTCTACTGGCCTATAAAAAAATTATGTTTCTGCTGATACTACTGGAATGTGATGTATTTAACTGTAGTTCCCCAAACTGCAAATGGACACAACTTTATAGACCCTGCTTCTACATGGAATACTTTCAGCTAGAAAAGCTCTGGGCAATCAAACTTTCGCTGTTGGTAGTGGATACTATGTTTTAGATACCTTTCTCAGGAAGTTCTGTTGCTGTTTACCTCTCTGTTCTGGGCATGAAGAAGAGGAAAGCATTTTCCTTGAATTATATCAGTGATTTTCATGCTACACTTGGACTTTAGGGTTGGTTGAAGCCATACCAGTTTGCCTCTAGGCAGAATAGTCAAGGTTGGAGACTCTTGTTCACACTTCCATGTTTCTATCCTGCTTTGACTCCAGCTGTGTGGGGCTGCATAGTCAGAGACCCAACCTGCAGCCATCACCTACCCCTGTCTGCCACTTTGCAGTCAGAAATGTGGGGTGTTAGTAAGAGCCCTGAGTTCTTCCAAAATGCTTTTCATCATCATCAAAAGTCAATCCAGAAGCAGAGAAATTATCGTCATCCCTGGTTTGAGAACAGAAACACAGATGAAAGGAGATGGTAGTTCTGCAAATGCCAGGGATGCCTGTCAGGGCAGTTGCTCTGGACTCTGTAGCTGTAATGTCCTTGCTACAGAAACTGGACTGTACTGCTGAATCTCTGAAGGGATTAGGAAGGATGATTATAAAATGAAAGCAAGTCTGCCAGATACAAATAACTTGGTAATCAGCACTGATTAGAAAGGAACTACAGTGCAGACTGAAGTACATGCTAATTTAATAGCTCATTAAAATATGTTATTAAAAAATTAAATTGCTGAAACTCCATTGGGAACTGATTTGATTGATCAAATATCTTTCTTTGAACATTTTAGTAAATATTGATACTTAGTGAGGTAAACACTGTCTGACCACTGATTTTTATAGATAGCATGCAAGTGTAGGCTTTCATTTTTATGTTGCAAAAATTATGTCTATTTTAATACTAATATAATTATTTTATGGGCAATTGAATTTAATATTTTGCAGGCTTAATTTAACCAGTGTCAAAACAGTAAAAAGTGCCAATTTTAATTGTGAAAAATTAAGAACCTCTCAAGGCACCTCTTCTGTTGACGTTTGTTGTCATTAGCCTACCCACAGTCTTCCCATTCTTGCCCCACCTAAACACACACATCATTAATGGTATTCCCCCATTTCTTCAGGGGTTGAAACTTGCCGGAGCATGGGGAGGGTTTGTAGCTCTGCTCTGCAGTTCAGTTATTTGAAAACAGGATGTGTGTTGTGTAAATTGCAGTTCCAGGACATACCCTCTTTTACAACAGGCCTGTGAAACACAGGAAACTCTGTGCTCCTTCTCTGAGGAGAAGGGAACTCTAAGCCAGCAGCCTCTGCCTCTGCAGCCTGGGTATGCAAGGAAGCAGCGTGCTGTAGCTGTGGTAGTCCAGTCTCTGGGATTCAGGAAAGTGCCAGATCTGTGCAGGGAGCAAATACTGGGAAGAGGCAACTGTAGGGTCACAAGTACATCCTTGGTTAATGTCCTTCCAGACCTAAGGGATCTAAAGATTCTTAGAATTGACAGGTTGGGATTCCTCCTCTGGACTGATGTTTGGTGCTCTCTGACAGCTGCACCAAACATCTGAGGATTGCTGAGAGGCAATGCCAAACAAAACCCTTGCGTGAATAGTTCCATTTCAAAACTCATTTTGGTCAACTCTAAACAACATGACTCATGGTTCCTCTTGCTGACTACTTATCCACATTCGCTCGCTGTCTCTGCAGTTTTGGTTTCACTCTCTCTGCTTCTGTGGCTGGAAAACAGCATCTTTCCAGCATGCATTTCTGCAAGCATTTCAGGGAAGTGATGGGCTCTGCTGATCATCAACAGAGTTCAAAACAGTTGTTGACCCTGTTATTGTAGCTAGGAAAGCTGAATGCAAAAGGAATCCTTATTTATCCAAACTCAGCTGCCCTGAGTCCTAATTTAGGCAAGAAATGTCTCTCAACACTAACAGTTCAAAAATGATCACATAGGGTACAACTATTTTATTGTTTCTAAGCCAACCTAGAGAGAACAATTCCTTCTCCCTTGTCAAGTATGATAAGCCAATGAGTTGATGAAGGCTAGGATATGCAGTCTATAATATGTATGGATAAAACAAGCAAACTGCCTCTTCAGGATTAATAAAACTACTTTTTCTTACAAAAAGTAGCAAATAATTTAAACAGAGGCTGAACATAAGACAGCTTTGATGGAGATAATTAGGGCTGTATTTCTTAGAGGTGAAATATCATTAAAAATTATTATCATTCTCCTAATTTACTATGTGGATTCTCAGTGGAGTGTATGCCAAGGGAGAACTGCTTGTGAAATTGGTGAAATTTGTGGTACAGTGCTTTCACTTACTAATTTGTGTCTTTTTTTTTTTTTCAAGATAGAGAAGATTTTTAAAGGTAGATAAACATATCAAAAAGTGCAAGGGTGTTTTCCTGTGAATACAGTTGTTTCTGTTCCTCTTGAGTGATCAAGTAGGAGCAAGAGCCTTAAGTACAGCCAGAGTAACAACTAGTTTAGATTCTTTTTTGTGGTCATTAGTTGGAGCATATTGGTAAATTTTCTCTATTAATACAAACCACTGAAATTCTCCTGCCCTTGTTCAAGCTGCTTCAAATGCCCGTTTGATTCTAAACAAGAAAGAAAGAAAGTGTTCTTCAATGGATGTGAGAACAAACCCTGACTTTTTTGGGTCAAATATTGCTCATTTTATTCATACTGCTGCCCTCAATGGAATGACTCATCCAGACACAGTGAGAAAAATCTGACCCTGTGTAGCTGGCACTCAGGGTGAAGCTGATTTGAGGATCTCCTCTGAGGGGATTTTCTTTTTGTGACATTCAGTTTTGGGCCTCCCCATGGATGGCACAGAAGGTAGGAAGAATACCCAAATTGCCTGGCTTGTCTCAATGCAGGGGTCAACTCCTTGTCTTGTCTTGCTGAAGCTCCCTCAATGTGTTGGTGTCCTGCAGCAGAGAGCTCCCCAGCGGTCATTGCACTTGGGCTCCAGGGATGTGAGGAGGAGGAGGAGGTCTGCAGCAGGAGGAGTCCTGTTTGCCTTCCCACAAACCTGTAAAAAACCTGTAAAAGTACCAAGATAGTTTTCACAAACTCAGGCTCTGGAAAGAAGAAGGGACAATCATGTTAAATTGCATAGGAGGGAAGATCCTGGGGTAAACATCCCACGATACAAAGCCCATGACCACACACTTTTTCTGAGCTACAGGGCTTTTGTGACAAAACTTTTTCTTGAAGTACCTGGTGATGTGTTCATGAAGGAACATGGCATTTGTCCAGGTCCACTGTTTCTGGTTAAGTCCCTTGGACACACAGAAATGGCACAAGGAACATCATGCTCTGATCTAAGTAGGGAAAAATGCTTAAACATGTTTCCAGTTCTGGACTGCACCTGTGAAGTGCTCAACACTCTGATCTGATCCTGCAACTCAGTTTGAGCAGCCTTCCTAAACCTCATCTAAAAAATGTAGTTTTCTGTTGAACATATATGTGAATGTACATATTAAATTCAAATGAATTAGTGCTGTAAAGAAAATTAATAAATCCAAATAAATCATGACCAGCTATAACAGTGACTAATGCTGTTCAAAATCAGGTTTGGGCATTGTCTTCAATGCTGTAGTAATTCTGACTCATTTGGGTAAACCCAAATAAAAGGTCAAATTGGGAGCTGTGGTTTTACTTGCTCTTTCCATTATAGTGGGTGCTGCATGCATAAAGCTCTGCTGCCACATGCAGTGTGTGAGCCTCTAGATAGATGAGAATCAGAAGAATGCATTTATTAAAAAAATGGCCATAAACTTATCAGGAAAGTATAAATCAGACACCTCAGAAGTAATTTCTTTTTAAAGTCCATTATGATTGAAATGGCTTAAAGCACTTGACATTTAAAGTTTGACTTTATATGGCAAAAGATAAATCTTAATGGCTTTTGTTTTTTGATGGTTTCACGCAGGCAAAAATCAGACCCTTCACAGCCTAAGTAGGTATGATCTAGGTAAGATGCATCTTTGCATAGTCTCTTTTGGAAGATTTGTGTCCCAAACTGATCCAACCTAAAGATTTTTGGTGCTTAGGACATATTAAAGAGAGAAGAAGTATTTGAAAGCCCAATAAGTTGCTCTGACACTTGACAAAGGATCTTCCACTCGAATTCACACTGCCTTCATGACCACTGCTATCCTCAGGCATCTGGAGCACTGTGTGGTCACTGGGGAGCTGGGCTCACCTGCTCTCAGTGGGGGCACCTTCTGGGGTTAGGAAGGGAGGGGTGGATAAAAGCCATGCTGGTGTTTTATCCTGTTTGCAGCCACTCTCACAGCCTGGGGTTAGAGAGAGAATCTGGGGTATGCTTCCTTCTTTGCCTGTCATTGTGCATGATTTCCAGCTTCTTCCCTACAAGGCATTGGATTATTTGAGTTTAGTGGGGGAAATTCAGCAGACTGCTGAGCGCCTTTTGTGCTCAGGAGATATTTGACTGGAAAAAAAAGCTACCTAATGTCTCCCCATCAGAAACTGTTTGCTTTTCCTTCTGCTTAATCAGAGTATAAAATGATTTAAATGATTAAGCAAAACTCTCCTCCTTAAAAGTTTAAAATAGATCTCTTTTCTTGCCAAAGAGCATAAACTCTGAACAATTGGCTAGCCCTCAAATAATGCCCATAAAGAATGATACCTTTTTTTATCGACACTAATTATAGATCCATTATGCCCTTCATATTACTTTGAGAGTCTGCAGGAGCCTTAATAAAACTGTGATTTCAGCTGAGCTATGTTGTAGGGGAGAATGGGCTATTGTAATTCTGGCTGAATGGCTGCACCAGGGCATGGAGCCTTTATGTGAAAGCAGAACCAGCCCCTGAAACAGAGTCACCTCTGATAGTGAAGACAGCACCCATATGGGCAGCTGATGACAACTTAATAATGGAGAAAAGAGCACTGGGAAAAGGACATTGGGACAAAGTTCTACTCTTTCAGGAGATGTAGGGGGATCTTTCATCTCCCCACTAAGCAGCCAGGCTCCTGGTTCTTTGGATCTCCTTTCAAAGGCTGCTCAGCCTGCCAGCTGCAATGAATTCAGTGAGTGTTACTGAGACATGAAAGAGAAAATATTTTCCTTCAAAGATTCAAACTCATGGGACTAGGCAGTCAATGCCTAGTGTTTGGCCTCCAAAGCGATTTGGTCTTTTTTAGGGAAAAAGCTTGGTCTTTGTTTAAAAAAAAAAAAGAAGAAAAAAAAAAGAGGGGGATACTTGGAAGCACTTAGCAGCACCCTGTATCAGACAGGCTGTGAGACTGGGAGTCAGCCAGCCTGGGCTTGGGCTTCACCGCTGCTGAATAATCCTCTGTGCCACCTTAGTCAAGTCTTTTGTCTCGTTTGCATCGCTCTCCCTGGCCCTTCCTGCTAAAGTGCCCGGAGGCATTTGGCAGAAAGGAGCTCCATCCCAGTGATGTATTACTGCTGTTTACTCCCGGCCCTGACTGGGAGCCGTTTCTAGCAGCGTCAGTGAGGCGTTCACTCTGAGAGCAGTCACCAACGGAGCTCCAAGCTGCTGGGAAGGAAAAGGGACAAATTACTGAGATATTTTATTTTTTCACCTTGTGCTATAAAATATTTATTTCAGTGGCACTGTCAGATGCCCTGACATTAAGAATGATATCCTCCATCTCAGGCATTCACTGTATTTATATTTTATATTGCTGTTCTTAATACAAAAGTGCTCTTCTTGTACCTATAATGAGAAATAAGTCAAATAAAGGGCTTATGTTAGGGAGGATGGTGGTGTGGCTGCTTAACATTTTAAGAAAGATGGAGGGAAAAGATACTGAACCTATTGTGACACTTGCTTTGATCTGATCATGGTGGTTGATAACACAGATTGTTGAACTAGAGATGAGCTTATGAAAGGATATAAATGTGTTTTTTATTGAGCAAAGTAACATTTCAGAGCAGGTTCTTTCAAAGTCAACAAGCTCTTTAATTACAGCCTTCAGGGGCATTGTTTGATCACTGTAAATAAGCTGCTTTATTCTGGGTTCTGCTAAAATGTTGGTTTGGGGGGTTTTTTGCATTATATTGCATACATCTTTCTCAAATCAAAAGATCCTGTTCTCAAGGCTATTTGATTTACATTTTCAAAGAGTTACATTTTCTTTGTGACTTGAATGGGAAAAACAAAGTTATTGTTGAGCAACAACAAATAAATGTTAAAAAGTGCATTTTAATTAAAATTTTATTTTTCAATATATTGTGTGAGGGGTCCATATTACACAGCTGAAGTAAAATCTCTCAGGGTCACATTGTCACAAAGTGGGAATTTTCAAAATGTTTTAAGATTAATTATCATGGTTTCTAAAGGAAAAAGTACTTTTATTATCCTTTTTGAAAGCTATGCACTTTCTCTGGCTCCCTTTTACCAGCACAAATATTTGCTGCAAGTGCCTAGGTAACATTTTTCTTGTCTGAATGTAATCTTCATTGTATTATTCCAGGCAAACTGCCAAGCAGGGGCTAAAATCAGGGCCAAAGCAATCTAGTTGCAGACAAATATGTAATTAAAATCAATACTGTATGTGCAAATGTACCCCCAAAAATGTGGCTGGCAGATTTTAATTTATTTTTTTTTTCTAAATCCTAGTATTGATAAAAATGAGGCTTCTGCAATCATGGTCTCAGACAGTTAGCAATCATCCACCCAACCTCTCATCCTCATAATCTTTCAACCTCTTGGCCTATTTCAAATAAATCTGGTAATACATGTTTTACTATTGATAAGCTGCTGAAAGTTGGTCTCTGATATCTTAGATGGAAAATGTGGTGGCATACCTCCATTATTCCATTATTATATGATCTATCTATCCAACTTCTCTTCTGCAAAAGAAAATTACTATCCTGTGGTCCTTACTGGTGGTATTGCAAAGCATTTTGTTTGCCAGTGGATTATGTACCCATGTTAATTTCTTTGATGGTAGGACAATGACCTCCCTTGATTTTAATTTTCTTGGGTGGTTTCATGGAATCACTCTGTGGCAGATATAGACTGAAATGGTCATTAAATCTTCTTCAATAACAGCTTTTGGAGAGCTTTAACCCCTTAACTGCTCCATTTAGTAGATGAGGGAAAGGCTGTGGATGTTGCCTACTCAGATTTCAGGAAAACCTTTGGCACAGTCTCCCACAGCATTCTCTTGGGAAAGTGGGCAGCCCACAGCTTGGACAAGTGTACTCATCACTGGATATAAAACTGACTGGATGGCCAAGCCCAGAGAGTGGTGGTGAAAGAATGACAGGAAAGACATTGAGGTTCTGGAGCATGCCCAGAGAAGTAAAAAGGAGCTGTTGAAGGGGATTGAACAGAAATCCTAGGAGGAGCAGCTGAGGGAGCTGGGGATTTTAAGCCTGGAGAAAACAAGGCTGAGGAGACCTTATCATTCTGTAAAACTACCTAAAAGGAGGCTGTGGTGAGGTGAGGGTAGTTCTCTACCCCCAGGCAACCAGTGACATAAGAAGGGAAAGGGGCCTCAAGTTGTGCCAGGGGAAGCTCATCTCAAATGGGAAAAAAATGGGAAAAACTGGGAAAAAAATGTTCACTGAAAGAGTGAACTGGAGAGAAGCACTGGAACAGGCTGCTCAGGGAAATGGTGGAGTCACCATAGCTGGAGTATTAAAAAAGTGAGCATTAAAATACCTGGAGTAATAAAAAAGAGAGACATGGCACTTCATGATTGGTATTAGCAGCAGCCAGCCTCCTGATGGGAGCTGTAGCAATTTCCACAGAGACAGCTGAGTTAGTCTGTGTTTGATTGCTAAGGGACTGAACAGTGCAAACAACTATGCGCTATTTTTACAGCAAGAAAACCAGATTATCCTTTTTTGTTAAACAGCAGCAGCTCTCTTGCTCTTCTGTTCAGTACCAGAAATGTTGAAAGCATGCTTAAACAGCACTTTTCTTCACCTGGCACTGGCTGATATTTGTGTGGCGCTGTAATCCAGAATACCTCTGAGTTGGTCATCATCCTGGTGTGCAGCAGGAAGCCTGCTGGGTGAGTTTGGAATCCAAGCACAGCAGAGACCTTAGGCCTGTATAGGGTCCTCAGCAAGGGAAACCAGGGGATATTGTCCCATCCAGTCTGTGAAAAGCATCTTCCAGATGGTTTTTTACTTTATTTTTTCAATCAAGATGCATTCTCCAGAGGGTTAAAAACCTACATCTTCTTCAGGGAAACTGAGGATTTTCTGGTGTCCATCTCAATTGTTGAGAGCATTGCACAAGCAACCAATAGGTTTGTCTGGACATGTATTCACAAAAGAGCACACTTACCCAGTTGCTCAGCATTATTTTCCATCATTCTCCTGTTGTTTTGTGGTGCTCTGTTGAGGCTTTGGGTAGGTTTAGGCTAACACAAGAATAAATTATGCTCAGACTGGGCTCCCAGTGTCTTCTCTTGAGGTCTAGGAGATAGTCAAGTGCTTGTCATTTGCAGGTGCTGCAGCAGAGTTAATAAATAGACCACAGACTCAGTAAGAGATGCTTATCAGCCTAGGCTATATTCAGGACTGGAATTGTTCTTGAATGAAGACCAGAAAGATCAGTCAGCTAATTGTTGGGGTTTTTTGGTGTGACACTTGGGTGGAAAAAAGAAAAGTAAGCTGGTTTTGTTTTTTTTTTCTCCCCACTATCCCCGCCAACTACAAGGAGAGCTGTAAAGAGTGTTGCTCTTCAAGGAAGGGAGTTCTGCCAACAATAATGATATTTCAGTACTGGCCTTCTCAATTATTGATTGCAACTATATAGTCAGAGGTCAGGTTTTAAATATTTCTCATTGCCTGATACCATTCTTTTACCTAGGTTAAAAAAAAAAGTAAAAAGGCAAAACTTTAAACTGAACAAGATATAACTAAGGGCTTAGAGCAATTGTGTGAAGGAAAATCTGTCTTCTCAGAGGAGATAAAGCAAAGGGCAAAATTAACCCTGAGAGCCCTTTGGGGAAGGGAAAAATGGAAATGAGAAAGAAAGCTGAACAATATTGATAGGAGGGCAAATAAATACACTCACCAATGCATTGGGAGTAGAATTGAGAACAATGTTTCTCATGACAAGGGAAATGAAATTTTGAGATGAGATTTCAGAAAGGGCATGGCCACGTTGCTTCAGGACAGATATTGGTTAGTTCTTGGGAGGAAATGCACAGAAGAATGGAAACTAGTATTAAAGTCAACATTTCTGATGTTTTGTGTTCAATGCAATTCTATCCACAAATTGAACACTATGTGTTCTCTGCATTGCCTTTATATATAGTCAATTGATCCCATGCCCCACAGCTTCTGCTTATCTCCTGCAGAGACCAGGAAGAATTTTCCTTCTTCTTCATAACTTGACTTTTGAGTTTTTTGGCTTTATTCTTCTCCCTGTGCATCTGCTTCTGAAACAGCAAAGGTTGACCACAACTAGAATGGAGAAGGGAGGACTAGTTTTGGTGAGACAAAATACAGTTCCAGGTTTTTCTGAGGAAGTGCTGAAACACTTGTCTGGAGTGCTTTGTTCCTTTTCTGAAAGTTCTGAACATGACAGACAGAAAAGGAATTTTTTGCTGCCAGGTCTGAATCAATATGCTAATTTCAACATGGGACAGGGATTGCCATTGGTAATTTGCCAGTTTTCCAATTTCTAGTACTTTCTTCAGGTCTTCTGTTACCACAGGAAACTCAAATGCTGGTTGCACTTAGATGTCTCCTGTCATCTCCCTGGGTACCTTCAAGGCTCTGTGGGTTTTTTGTATCCTGCTGTAGTCTGTTGTTTCCTATGGGATAAACTATGCCCTGTGCTGTGCAGAGCCACCTTTAGTGAGCTCCACACCCTGCTGGTTTCAGGAGACAGCTCCTGACAACCCAGGTAAGCCTATGCTCTACCTTGACCTATTCTGGTCTACTAATTTGGAAATGTAGATTCTTCAGACCTTGTTCTCCTTGCATGCATTTAAGAACCATGTACACACAGAGCTGATTGGTCATTGAAGTCACAAGATTGTTTTTCTCATGACCCTGAAGAGGTAAGGGAAAATTAGGCTAATTATCACAAGATAAGTACTATTTCTTATAGTTTAAGTATTATTTTTGTTTTCGCTCAAAGAGGTAAAGACACATGACAAAGTAAGAAAAAGCTAAATAATGCTTTTCTTTCCTTTTGCATTTCTTTTCAGACTCCATCTATGAGATGTTTGGAAATGAATTCTCCCTCTCAACAGAAGATGTCATTAAAGTTATTGGCTTCAAAATTAATAAACTCATAGCAAGTATCTGTGAGAATAATGAAGTCAGCCAGCTTTCAGCCAAAGTGGAATTACCACTAAATTTTCCTGGTATAGTATTTCATGAATACATGTTTTTGAGAAATTATAGCCCTG
The DNA here is from genome assembly GCF_023055355.1 of Agelaius tricolor. Classification (NCBI taxonomy): domain Eukaryota; kingdom Metazoa; phylum Chordata; class Aves; order Passeriformes; family Icteridae; genus Agelaius; species Agelaius tricolor. The sequence goes on from NW_027269261.1 coordinate 62,253,541, forward strand.
AGTAATCACCTTTGTTCTTTTTATTGATTTGCTGTCTTGATTCATATTTGAGGTTGCAACTCAGCTGTCAAGAATACAGTTTTATCAGATGGTACAAGACATAGTCAACTAGTTTTTAAATTTCAACTCTCTTACAGTCCTTTCTCAAACCTGGATAGAAGTTATTAATATTATAAAGTTTTGTGGTAATGCTTTCTACACTTGGAGTCCCTTGGTGTAAGAATTACAACAAAAATCTTATTCTCGTTTACTTATGACTTTGCCAAATCTTGTCTGAGTTGAAATCTTCCTTGTTGTGTTCTTAAACTATGATGTATTTACCATTACTACATCTGTATTTTATTATTATGGGTACAAAATATTTTCAGTACTTTGTTTTCAATACTGCTTTTGTTTTAATGATTTATTCTAACTATGATGGTCAGGGTGGCTGCTCCATGCTTGGAAACAGGATTAGAGGAGAATGGATGTGGTTTTACATTTAAAAAGTCACTTTTAATTGTTCTATAGAAAAATCCAAATATATTCATATTTTGGAGGATGGACTTGAAATTTGGCATGTGGTACTGACTTGTTGAACCATACTTCCCCTTGAAGTACTTGAACCATATCTATGGTTCAAGATATGGTACTTGAACCATATCTTCCCCTCTCCCTGTTACCTTGTTCAGGAGAGCTGGCCAAGTACTGAACCCAGTACTAGTTCATCATGTGTCATATTTATTAATTTCCGAATTTTGCTCTCATCTCAGTTCCTCCACTGCTAGGGCCCAGCAGCACTGAACAGGGAAGTGAATAAAGCACACAGGGAGAAGTGTGTCTCCCTTGTGAGTATCCCAAGTGTGGGAAGTAGAGGAGACAAACCGTGTTAGTAAAATGGTAGAAAAAGTTCTGATCTCAGAGCAGGACAGAAGAATGCAGATTTTCCATGCAAAGATCAGAGAGTGGAGGCAGGTGCAGCTGGTTTCAGCAGCACAGGAAGATCCCACCCACCCACAAGTTTGCAAGTAGGGCATTTCCTATGCTGGAAGTCTTGCAGGCAGCAGAGGTAATGGGAGATCCTTGGTGAGAGGAGATGAGCAAGCTGGAGAACTGCATGAAGAGGGCAGTCGGAGTGGGAGGGAGTCTGGGGGAGAAGTTGTGGGGCACATGCATAAAGGAAACACTGGTACAGAGCACACACAGAATACAATAGACTTCAAGAGTCTGAGATCATGCCCAGGACTCACTTTGGCCATCAGTCTTGCTAATGGACTGAATGAGGCTACAGTTTTGTACAAAAAACCCCCACCCTAAATATTTAATTAGCACTCTATTGTACTGAAAGCCCATGGGAAATTAAATTGATGCTGCATGGGGAACATAATATGAGTGTTTTCTAGTGTTTGAGTGCTTGACTTAATAACCTCATTGATGCTCTTCTAAAGTCTTGCTGAGTATGCCAGAGTGTGCATGTGCATGTATAGGATTTAGGTTATGCCAGTATCCAAGCTGGGATGTGCTTTTTTTGCAGAGGGAGACAAGACACACTTATTGAAACAAATAAAATGTAAAAGTCCAAGGGAATGATGAAATGTTTCATCTGACTTCTACAAAGAAAAATCTTCTGCTATGCCTTTATTTGCCATCTCTAAAATACAGATTTCTCTCTGAAATAGTTGTGTGTATACAATTCCCCCCCCCCCCCCCACCCCACAAATAGATCCTAAATTTACCTTCACGTTTTACTTATCCTGTGAATCAGAATATCAGAATGGTTTCTATGACCACTTATTAAAAGACTTTTTTGGAATACCATTTTCAAGCACTAGTACGGCCCAGACATAGAGATCAAAGACCTTTTAATTATCTGTGGCTATCTAGAGATATTGAAATACGACTCTCCTGTGAACTCTCAAGATACTTGGTATTTTTCTTGTAATCCAAGTTTCTCTGATATTATTAAAATTTCTTCTATCTCTAAAATTCATACACCGATAGAAATATATTCTAAATCTTGATTGGCAGATGAGGTTGAACATTTGAATCCCAAAATATCCAACACAACAGAGTGATAAAAGTAATCCTAAATTTATTAATGTTGAAGGTCCCGACTGTTAGAACAGAAAGACTTGTGATTTCAAATCCTTGAACCTGGTGAATCAGGATTTATTTGCATTCAAGAGATCAGTTTTACAACCTGGCATTTGGATGCTGTTGCCCTGCTGAGCACATTTTCAAATTCAATCTAATCACTACAATTTTCATGCATAGTTATGAACTCTCCCAACCAGTATTCTAAAAAACTGGGTTATTTCACTTGAAAAATAAATTCAGAGTTCATTTTGCTGAAATTTATCATTATTATCCTCCACATGATGGGTATTACTGAACAGCAGTACTGAAGAGGGGCATAATGACACTTCTTATTAGCCCAACAGGGAGCACCACTTTCCTGTTTTTCTCTGTATAGGTACTCTTATGTGTTCAAGAGCTATTTGGTAAGATGTAAATTTGTCATTTCTCTAGTTTAGTTCTTAGCTGATGAATGATTCTGCTCTGCAGTCAAAATTTCCCAGTCTCTTGCTCTTTCTTGACCTTTTTCTTTTCACTTTATTACATACACGTGCTAAGATCTAACTGAAACACTGTACATGAAACATGGCTTGCCCCCATCTCTTGAACGAAGCACAGAACTGAATTGCAGATGATCTTTTCCATGCTGTCTTTGACTTAATTCAATAAAAATATCCACAGGTCTCCAGGAGGCTCACCCTGTATTTACATTGTATGTACAGTGCTCTCTTGCCAGCGTTGATGCAAAGAGGTCACTTGCTTTGATGCTCTTTTCCATTTCCTTTGCCATGAGCTCTTTTGCATGCCATGGGCTCATGTATCCTTTCACTGCGCACATACCGGAGTGAATAAGCAATGCTCCTATTTAGGTTACTCTGGGAATAGCAGCTCTGAGGGTGAAGAACGGGGCTCATTGGCCTTAAATGAGCCCTACTCTTTGTCTTTCTGAACGTATTTGCAGTCTTCAGAACTCCTTTTTTTCTTCTCAGATCCTTGATAAAGGCCTAATCTGCCCTTTGCATTAGAGAAACCGCTGCAACCGCAAGTTCACTATCTGTGTTATTTCTTTTATCCTCATTCTAATTTGTTCTTTTTCATGCCTCAGAGGATCGGGCTATTCTTTCTGTGCTCATACACTGGGTAAAATAATAGAAGTCTGCTGTTACTCTAGACACTTCAATGACTACATCTAACCACATTTAGAACTACAATTTTCACTACTAGCAAATTGACAGGTAATTTGCACAACAGCTGAATTGTTTGCCAGCACAAATGATTACATTTCATTCTGTTGTATTCCTTCTTCTGCAAAAAACATTACTGGACTGCCCCTGTTCTAATGAGGTCCCTGGCTGTTGCTGCTGCTCATTCCTGTGTAGTCTGACAGACACCCAGCTGAGCATGACTGCCCCTTTGAGCACTCATCTGCAAGTCAAAAGACAGGAGACTTGTCAGTGACCACAAAACACATCTGAGGAAGAATGAGGTTAGGCATTCAAAGGCTCATCTCAGTACTAGTTGAGGAAGAGCTGGCTTTTGGAACAGGATGAGAGGAGGAGGATGCTGAAGCAGAAGAGGTAGTAAGCGGGTGTTGGAGGTGTGGGAAAAGAGGAATAGTAATTAAGTAATCTCCAGAGAAGGTAGAAACTGTGCTCTTCCCAACCTTACTTGGGGAACAGAAACTGCTAGTCTGGGACAGATAATTTGTTCTGCTCTTCTTTTTTCTTGAAGGCTGCTTGCTACCCTACTAAGCAAGCCTAACTATTGGTTTTCTCAGCTTTCTGTGGGGGAAAGAGAGTAAAATACTCCCTTCCCTAGGAGTCTAATTAAGACTGAAAATAGGAAGTCCATAAAGCTCCAGAGTGGTACATTTTACACTACAGACAGTAAAAGAGAACTGCATATACTCTTCTGTAAAAAAGTGGTAAAAATATCCTTCTATCAAAATGTGCTTTCCCATAGCACATTCAGTCTTGTGATCCTCTGGCTATGTTTTCTCTCCCATACCAGTGAAATAATTTTCTCAGATTCTCAAACTCTCTCCATGTCAACTTCTTGAAAAGATGGGCTGATGATGTTTGGGGCATACTAATCATTCATTGTATTATGTCTAGGCAGACTTCACCTCGTGAAATGTCACAGAGGCTTCTTAGAGTGGAATGATTACATTTTCCTGTAGTATTATTATATATGTGTATAGTTCTTCTTATATGACTTTTTTATTTTCCCTCAAACCATTGGACATCAGTACAGTTTGGTTGTAGACCAGATTGCATTTAGAAAGTAAATCTATAGGAGCAAGAATGCCAGATCTTGATGAACCATATGGACTTTTTTCCAAATTTATTTCCATCTGTCTTTCCCCCTTACAGTCCACCAAGATGTCTTGGGAAAGTCTAAGTGAATTTGATTCAGTCATTTTATGGTTTGTGGAAAAGTACAAAAATATTTTTGTTTGACCTCAAAATGTCCATATTTTAGCATCTCAAACTTACCATATGTCTCCTCCTCCTGGAGGTTCCTTGTTATCTTAGATTTGGAAAACATTTGTTTTTTCAGTTTGATTCAAAGTGATTTTAATAAGGCTCTGAATTGTTCCAGATAATATTGTTTGGTGTTTTTTATGGTTTTGTTTTGGTTTTTACATATATACAGTATCAAGGAGAGCATTTATGAGAGGATATCATGGCAGAATATGGCAGTGACTTCCATGCAACATACCAAAACAGCCTTTTATATGTTTACCTATGTTCTATGTAGAGGAGAAACATATGAAACTTTGCATGTTCATGGCCACTCAGAGGTGGCTGTTAGGTTGTGTCAGGAGTCTTATTAATACAGAAGCTAAGTATGCAAGGCTACATGGCTCTTCTCTTGCCTAAGCAAGCATTCTGTCACCAAAATTTGAAAACCACCAGCACAGAAGAGAAACATTCTTCTGCTCCTATCCTTGACAAAACCAGTCTGCCTGGGCCAAGGGGTTAATCAGGTGTCTACTTCTGCATAAAATCTGATAATTATGCTTCCATATGACATCTGCTTTCCAACCTGGGATGTTCATCGGTTTGCTGCTGAAATAGTTGCCTTCCAAATAACTTTGTAGGCCCAGCAAAATTAGTAGCCTCAGACTATTGTCAAATTTATAGAAGATAGAATGTTCCTCATACCTGTACTTTGCCAAATATTTTCAACTGGAAGTTTTTTGCACAGATTATGGGGGCTTTTTGATGTAATTCAGGGGAATTTGTTGGGGGCCTACACTTGCTCTTGTTTTACAGATGGGTAAGCATAGTTACTGCCTTTGGGACACATCATAAGTACTTTGAATATCCTTTTTAATGAAAAAGATTCCTATTTGTTTTCTCCCAGCACTGCCAAGAGATGATACTCGTCTTGTGCTTGCAAAGCATGATACTAGAACACTGTTTGTCTTTTCCACAGTTTCAGTTTGTCACTGGTGCCTTGTCACAGTGATACTTTCTAAATGCTGATCAACCTGTTTGTGTTGATCTGCACTGACATGCTCCAGTGATGATTAGGACTGTGGTAGATAACTTCCTCACTAATAATTGTGTTAAAATGGCAGTGAGAAACATTGCAAATATCAGTGGGAGAGAAAAGTGTGTTCAAGTTATACTTTGTACATTCATGCATGTACAAAGTTCATGCATGTTCCTTACAGCCCAGGAAAAAGCCTGGAGGCTTTCCTGTAGGTTTTCCTGCAGTGAGGACATATATGTAGAGGATGCACTGACACAAGGGTACTGACTTCACACAGGAAAAGTTGGCTGACATACAGACAATTGTGAAGGCACAGAACTGCAGAAAGAAGTGACATTGGTGCAACTGGTGACTATTTCTGCAGCAGATCAAAGAGGTTATTACTGCTTAGGCTGCTGAACAGGCCCTAAGATGTTTGTTCCCAGAGTTACTAGTGGTTACATGGGACTACATGGGACACACAGAACCAAATATGCCCGATCTGTTGATGAATTCAGTTAAAAGCTGCTCAACAGACAGAATCTTAATTTTGTCTCCTTTAACAAGAGTGGTGCTAAAGTTACAAAGTGAAAGTACAGGGGTTTGCTACTGTAAAGAATCACAGCAATCCTGTGATTGAACCACCCCCTTCCAAAAAAAATTTTTTTAAAGGCTGTTGTGATAGATGTAATTATTTGACACATCCATTTAAAGAAATACAATCTTAGGGACATCCTGATACCATGCAGGGCCTTCAGTTGTGTTGATTATGGTCAGTAATGAAAGTCAGTAAGGGAAAAACTTTAGAAGAAAATGAGCACCTTGCTTATTTTTAAGAGAAGCAATATCCCCTGATCCAATTCGTTAAACAATCCCACAGTCAGGGGAGGTCTAGTGAAGGAAATTAGTGTCTTCCCAAGATCCAACAGCAACTGTGTGGTCTGGCAGCATCTCACCTTACTGAAATCTAGGTATCTGCTGGGACATCCTGCACTTGGCTGAGGGTGATTGGGTAGGACATTTAGAACCTTTCAGACATGGCTTAAACTACTCATGGGATTTGAAACTGCCATAAACGTGTCTTTAGTGGTACCAAGCAGGCTCTTTGATACCCCATCCCATGCTTCCTCCTTAACAGCCAAAATGGGAGTATACCTTTACCACAAAGTGCCCTCTCTGCAGTCCAGAGTCAATAGCATCAAGGAGCAAAGCCATAGGATTTTTGCTGGTTGGCTTTGGCAGACAAAGGGACAAAAGGCGCAGTGTCTGCCAGGGAGCTTGGCTTCTTTGTCACTGTAGCTGTAGCTATTGGTTTATTTGTGACTAGCAAACTTGGCCTAGAAATAACCTCTTTTCTTGCTTATATTCACTCGAAAGAAAGTCTTTGTCAATGTCTGTCTCAGGAAGCTGCACTGCAATTCCATGAGGCAGCATTCACAATGCTGCCACGCCTTGTGAGGAAGACAGCTGGATCACACAGTTCAGCTAAGACCTGCTTTTTAGTCCTCTCAACCCTCCAGTTCACCTTCCTTTATGAAAACCCTCACGCAAATATAGAAATGTACACATTTTTCTTGCAATGGAAACTCCTAATGAGACAGATCCAAAGGGCATGATTAACATGAAGTAATAATGTCCCTAGGAGATAGGGAAGCTCAGATACAGCTTCTGCCTTGCAGAACTTCAGCATTTTAATTGCCTAGTGATGGCTGGAGTGCTACAACACCCAGACTTTGAATTAATCCAGCTGGTGGACTGGGCTGTCAGATACGCTAAAATCTATTTGCTCTTTCTTATCTGTAGGTGCTACTCTTTCATTTGGGATGTATCTTTAAACACACTTGGTCTAGGAATTCCCAGTCTGTGTGTGGAAGGTTACATAGTACTGATGTTTAGACAAGAAACTTATCCTGCATGAACTAATCACATTAACGTTGTGTTTCCTCACACCACATCTGCATTTCAAAGGTTGGTTTCCTGAGAAGACAGATAGGAATTTAGGATAATTTTTCTTTTTTTTCTGTGGCAAAGAAAAATTTTCCTGTGGACTAAGAATGCTGGATGTCAGAAATTAGATACCAGAATTTCAGAATGCTGGATGTCAGAAAGGGTTATTTCCACCTGCCTGTATGTTGTCCCAGCTGATATTACCTCTATAGAGTGGTATTTTTAGCAATTGAGCTATCATCTATGAATTATTTGATGTGCTTTGCTCTACATTTTCATAACATTTGCAGTCTAAAATTTGGCATGACTTTCTTTGTGAATTTTCCTTTTTATAATGCAAGTTTTCTGTTCTTAGGTCTTTATAAGGTTGTGGCAGATAAGACTCCATATGTCAGCATTGAAGAAATTGCAAGAAAAGTCTCTATTGGGCCAACAAGGTTTGGCCATCCTTCTTTCTACAGTGCCAAGGATATAAAATTGGAAAATTTCACTATCAAACATGATGAGCAGATCACCTTCAACTCAGTGGAAGAGGTCCATGGAATAATGGCTGTGAACTGTGTCGTGGTCAGAAATAACCAGTCTCATTCCCTTACTTTGCCCCTTTCACAAGAAGGAGAATTCTATGAGTGTGAAGATGACCAGATATACACCTTAAAAGAGATTGCAGAGTGGAAAATCCCCAAGGGTAGAAACAGGATTGTTAAACTTTCCACTGCTTTACATATGTGGGACTCCTCTAGTCCATTTCCTGAGAATTTTGATGGCTGTTTGATTCTCATGCCTGTCTACAAAGTGCAGGCAGTAATGAAATGTAAGTAGGAATAAAATCTGTGTTCTGTTGAACTTGGTGTAGCTAAGTACAAAAGTAACCTTAAATACACAACATTTTCTTAAACTAGCCATGAAAGATTCAGTTTGTTAAAAATTCCTTATCCATATTTGCCACTAATGTTAGTTTCAAGAGGAAGAAAGATAAAAATAATATTTTGCTTAGTATATCTTTATCATCTGTTAGTTGAGATTATTACTTTGCATTTCTTTCTGTTGCCATTTTGTTGATGACTACAATTAAATCCTCGCAGAAAATATGTGCATAGTAAAAAGGTTGAGTTTAGGAATTCTGTTCAGTTCCCAGATTCTCTTTCTTTGTGTCTTAGACTTCAGCCATGGAGAAGTCACTTGATGGCTTCATATGGCTATGTCTAGGAGGTAGAAAAAGAAAAAAAAAAAACAATTGCACATGTTGCAATACACTTAATTACCACTTAATTTTCAGAATGAGGATGTTAGAGAAAGGAAAATCATATTATTTTATTCTGTTGCAGAAACAAATATCAACTGAATATAAACACAAAAAACTCATGGACAATTTATGAAACCTGTAGATTTGAGGAAGCAGAAAGATTAGAAAACCAGTATCTTTAAAAGTTTGTGCTCTGAGTTTTTATTTTAAAAAACTCCAAAATATTTATGACATTAGTTGTTCCACCAAAACCTTGACACAACAGGGTTCTGATTGCAGGGGAGTAGCTTATCTTTTGGGAAGGTTTTGCTGCTTGTTGCATTTACTAGAAGCAAACCAATGAGCTCCATAGAAATTGAATCCTAACAGAAGTATGGCATTCATGAGGATATTAAGCAAGAAATCTTTTCACAACTGAGCATTTCTCTGTTGAATTATATAAGCAAATGGACAAAAGAGAAAGAAATAAAAGCAGGCAGAGATTGTTAACACAATATACCATATGCATAATATGCTTATCGTAAGACATTCAGCTGTGCTTGCTATGTGATTTAATGTGTGAGTTTGGAAAATATAACTTCACAAGATAGAGCAATTGTAATGTAGAAGTAAAATGTAAAAGTAATGTTTGCTGTAACTCTAGCTAGATTCAGGGATCTAGCTCATCTCCTGAAGCTCAATTAACTCAGGTTTATTGCTATATCCACTAAGATATTTGTGCAGAATCAAGAGGAATTTAATGCTCCTGAAAATCTTCAGAAGATTCAGAAATATTCGACATTCACTTGTCTTCCAATCAGTTATTCCAATAAGGATTGTATTTGTTGTTTTTATTTTAAATTTCATGGTGTTTTCAACATTTAAGAAACATTGCATATGTCCTAAATAACTATTTAATACAAACTGGAAAAGTAGGCTTCATGGTACATGAATAACTACTTTCTTGTGAACCATGAAGAATGGATTTTCACCACTTTTAGGAGAACTATAAATAGACACAAGATAAATTATGAGACTTACTATCCACTTTAAAAAAAAGATTCCTGATAACTGGGATAAATGATCACATTTTCACAGGCTGTGAGCAGGAATCCTCTATATGTCTCATTATTAATAATGAACAAGTTGTGTGTGTGGAACTCTCACAAATGCACATAGAAAGTTTCATTTTCACCAGTCATTTTCCTTTGTTGTCTTTTCCTTGTGGTGCTCAGGATGTTTATCACCTCAAGGTGTCAATGTGACAAAAGCAGAGTCAGAACGAACAGACCCTGAATCAGTGTCATAGAACTCCGTCATGTAAAATAAATCCGATACCAACTTTTCAGTATAAAATATTGGTATGTCCTGCTACAAGGAAGTGTGAATCCAGTATATACTATCCCTTTGTGTAGGTCTATACAGAATAAATCCTATATAAGAGAGTAATTAAATATTATTTGCTTGTTAAATTTTACTGCCTTGGTCAACAATCTGTGGTGTCACTGACTTGGAGCCAAATTCTTAAGCAAGCCTTAATTACGTAGTCAGCTTTGTTCTTGGAAGTTTTGCATTCAAAATTTTGCAATTTCAGTTGTGGTAAAAGAGCAGTTGTTCCCTGTCAGGTTGTTAAATTCACTCGCTCAGTTCTGATAGTGAATAAAACCAGGTGAGGCAGAAAAAGATGCAACAGTTCCAGAGAGGAACATAATATTAAAATGTCTTAATTCATAAAAATAACTTACTCTTAGTTATACAAAGACTTAGCCATTTTGTTAAGTGATATTATTTCCCAATAATTACAGATGTTTTAATTATTCTTATAAATATCAAAATACCTTTTTTCTCCCAGTCTGGCTATAGCCACAACATGTTGTTAATGGATCCAAATGCTATTTATTTATTAAAAATGTTTCCCCACTCATTTCTTTAGAGAAACTCTAAACCACTATGAAGTAAAAGAATAAAAATACAGCTTGCACCCAATAGTTTGAGAAGATAAACAACTGATTAAACTTGGAGGTATTGTGGGGGAAATAGTGAATTAGCCTTTTCTTTTTCTTAAACTTTGTGTTCACTTGCACACCTTATTGTCTCTTCATTTCTGTGGTCTCATGCATATCTGATGACCATATCTCTCAAATTACAACAATTAGACTTTGGCTGGCCCAGTTAGTAGTGCACATTTACACATGGACATGCATGCCTCAGGGAAAGTACTTTTGGTATCTGGCCAACAGGATGTGTATTTTATTTCAATGTCAGTTTGAAAACAAAACCCAATATATTTCTTTTTCTTTTCAGTTCGAAAAGACATAATTCATATCCTCTCAGATCTGGATGTTGAGGTCAAGGATGTAACAGACCATTATGATATTAGCTCTTTCCTTCAGCCACTTTCTTTGGAAGATATATTTGAAAGAACAAGCAAAGAATTTCCTATGGTTGCTCAGATAATGGAAGGGCCTTCGGGAAACCAAAAACCTTATAACTTATTGTCTACAGGGAAAGAGATTGTCATCTACAAAAAGTACCAGGCAGCAAGAGTCCTAGCCTCTGAGATGAGAAGTGATTCCTCCAAAAGACATTATTTAATCCCTATGAGCTACAAAGGAAAGTTCAAGAGAAGACCTCGGGAGTTTCCAACTGCCTATGACTTAGAGATAGTGAGAAATGAAAAAGAACACCTTCATGTTGTAGCAACTAAAGCTTTTACTTCCCCTCATGAAGAGCTTTTTTCTGTTTCAGTTGGAGATCAATTTCTAGTTCAGCAATGCCAGACTAGTGAAGTTCTATATGAGGGAGGAAAGAAACTCATAGATGTTTTAGCTTGTGAGCAAATACTAAGTGACTCATATAAAAAAGTGCTCCTCCCTATGTACATGGAAGGTGGCTTTGTGGAAGTGGTTCATGACAAGAAACAGTACCACCTCTCCGAGATTTGCAAAGAATTCCATTTGCCCTTTAATGTCAAAGTGTCCGTCAGGGACCTTTCCATTGAGAAAGATGTCTTGGCTGCTGCGCCTGGTCTGCAGTTTGAAGAAGAAATCACAGACTCTTACTTGCTGATCAGTAGTGCCAGCAGTCCAGTGGAGAGCTGGGAGATTCCTGTGTATCGCTTAAACATGTTGGTCCATTTACTCAGCAAAGATGTCCAGACAGCTGCACCGCCTGTGACGAGGACAACAGTGGAAGAGGTCAGCGAAGAGGAATACTATATGTTGAGAAGATATGAAAACCTAACCATTCATCCACCACCCAGGCCTCCCAAAAAGCCAACAACAGCACCACCACCTACTTTTGCAGTGCCTAAGCAAGATGTGTCTGATGTACTGCAGGCTCCAAAGGTAAGGTATTCCATCTTGTCTTTGAATGTCTTACAACCACAGGTCATATTCTGTGGGTTTAAAGTCTTCATTTCACTGTTGCATCCTTATGCCATGTACACAGATGGCTCTCAGCTCCCTGTAATGGGCAAATTAGCAATTACAGACAGGAATGACTAAAATCTCCAGTGTGTGTTAATTGATCCATGAAAAACAACGGAACCATGCCGACTCACAGCAGAAATCTTGGCTGTATAATTTTGCATGGATAATCCTTTACTGCACCATTGTAAAAGCGAAGGGAGGAATTTGAAGTGCCTGTATTTAAATCTTTATTAAGGGGAAACATATGTTTTCGTGATGTAAAGATAATTTTGCTCAGCTGGAAATTGTGGAATTAAGTTCACAGAGAGACAGGTTGTATTGAAATTTTTGAACTCATTGTTTTGCACTCACCCAAGTGGGAAATAGGTTTGGGATTAAAAAAAAAAAAAAAAGAAGCAGTTATTTTAGAATAGAAGCTGATATTAAAAAAGAAGTGCCCCTTCCAGGACAATTTTCTTGATGTTTAACTAACTAAGACAATGCATTTGTTTTTTAATCTTTGTGTTGGGTCTGGCTGAGGTGCAGTTGATTTTCTTCACATCAGTCTGTGAAGTATTTTTTGGATTTTAGATTTAATCAGGACTCATAACACACCAATCTTTTGGCTGTTTTACAGCCATGCACCTACACTGTCAAAGCCTTCTTGATTTCCCAGGCTTCCCCAAGGAAGTTCATTGGGGTTGGGCAGGAGGTTGGGAAAGGACATAGATGGGGGAGCTGACCTCAGTTGACTAAAGGGATATTCCATGACACATAATACTGTGTTCAGCAATGAAAACTGAGGGTGTGATTTGCCTAGGAAGGCAACCATAACTCAGAGACTGGTGGGACAGCAGTCTGCTTGTGGGAGGTGGTGAGGGACTGCCTTTGCATCACTGCTTTAGGAGTTTTTCCCCCTCTTTTCTCCATTTATTAAGCCATCTTTATCTGAACCCACAAGTTTTCCTACTCTTGGTCTTACCATTCTCTCTCCTGATGAGATCATCATCCTGATGTCAGGGTGGACTGAGCACCCTGTGTCGTGATTGCTGTGCTTTAAATACAATGGAACTCATGTTATTATATTTTGGGGGATTCAGAGGGAGTTCTTTTTTTGTGTGTTGGTATGAAACTGAAGGTGAATTGTAGCCCCTGATAGGGCAGTGTTTGTGAGTACCTCTCTTTGCCTGCTGGAGGTGTTCCTTCTCTCTTTCCTCAATTCCAAGACCACATGCAGGCCCAAAGCTCCACATAGAACCTGGGAGATGGTTACAACCATCTCAACAACCATTACAACAACAGTCTATAGGAGAACTGAATGGATAAGGTGGCTCCCTAAGATAAGGGTATTACCAAAAAAGATGTGTCATTTTCTCCTGTCTTTACTGCAGACGTGTCTTTTCTTCTAATTTTTGAGCATTGAGCAGCTTAAATAAGACATCCTGTTGTGCAAGGAAGGATACATGAGAAATTTGTCCATGGAGCTCACAGGCAAAAAATCACCCTGGTACAGGCCAGGGGTAAAGAACTGAGGGAAAGTTCCCTAAAACTGTGTTTCTGGTCAATCTGTACCCTTGTCAGGAGGATTCAAACCTCCTGCAGTTACTGATGGCTGTGTGTGCAGAAAAGCAGGTGGATGCTGACTCCAATAAGGCTCAGGCAGAAGATAATATTTTCCTAAAGTGAGAAGAGAGCGGTAAGGGTAGAGGAGGGATGAGCTGAGGTTCTTTTGCACATTAATGAGTGAGAGCAACCTTAGACTGCAGCTGTCCAGACAAAGGAGATAATTTAAACACTGTTTCAGAAGACCCTTTTTAATTTTCTGAAGGGCAGGTGACTGCTATAAATAAATAATAAACTGCAGTCAGAATGCTTGGAGTTATGCATATTGTAAATCTCCTCCCCTGGGAAGGTGAAAGAAGTAGAGATCCTTTATTCACTAGATTAAACATCCTGAGCTGTAACATATTGTGTTTAAAGTAACACAGAATACATTATCTTTTCTATCTTGAGCACCATGAGTCCTCTGAGAAGATGTGGATGGTAGCACCTAGGCTCTGCCTTGGCCCCTATGCAGTGCTAGGGGACATTGTGGGTTTTTTTAAAATGTGTCAGGAATGTCTGAGGGTTCAGAAAGTCAGAAACTGTGACAAACTGATAAATAGCCATCTTTGCATATTTTGTGACTATGCATAGCCTTATTTGCATAAATAACAGATGAGCATCCTAATGAGCAGAACTTAAGCCTGACAAGGTGGCAGCCTGGGATAAGCTTTAGTGCTGCATGAGTTGCCACGCTCCTCCTGCCGGCAGCTCCCTGCCTGGTGCTTGGGGAGTTCTGGCTGCTTGCTGGAGAGGGGTGAATGGTTTCCTTGCACACCAGTTTGGAAGCTCTGCTTGGTTTGGAGCTCCAGGATAAAATGCTGCTGCTGCTGCATGGGTCCACAGAAGACTAAGATCTGCCTGTTTTTTGCCAATACCTGAGGATTATCTGCAAGCATGGGTCACCTTTTGCTACAGCTTGTGCTTTGATCGCCTCAGCTTGCAGCAAGGCTGTGAGGGCAGAGAGGCTCCAGCTGTCTCTTCCTGCTGTTCTCTGACCTTGGTAAGGGAACTCTGGGCCCAAAAGCAGGGCTGCATGCTTCACTGCATGCTTTTGGTCATGTGAGTCACTGGCTTGTATGAGATTGGCATCCAGTGTGGACTGGAACCTCAGAGGAGAGTGAGAACTGCCTCTGCTTGTGTGCAAGGTGCAATGCTGCAGAGACATGGATGTCTGCACACTTCAGCAAAGTCCAGAGACAGCAGACGAATTCTCAAACATGATACGGCTGCATTAACTAAGCACTCTTCCCAGTCTCTTCACAGGGCTAAATAAGTTAGCTCAGCTTCTGCTGATACAGCTTTCACTTCCAGAACCTGGGATCTCTGCTCTCCCCCCCCCCCAGAACTGCACAGACCTTCCTTTTCCCTCTCATATGAACATTTTGTTTGTGAAAGAAACATCCAGACCACATATGTTTGCAATTTTATATTACTTTCTAATTGAATTAAAAAAGACAACCCCCAAGAAAATGCGTGTAAACTAAACAAATGAAAAAAAAAGCTGGTATTAATGATGAAAATAACCTTATACTTTGTACAGCAGATATCTATCTGATATTACTAGCCTATAACAGGTATTTATCCAATAGCCAATACTTCCACCCACAAGCACCCCCAGCTGAGGACAGGAATGACATAACAGCTTGTATCCTTTGTCTCATGGTAAAATGTATTATAAAATTCACCAGAAATCTACATTCTCTTTGCTAGAATAATTGGAATGAATTTCAGAGAGGGTTTTAACTGACATATAGAATTAAATGGTCATTCTGTTCCTGGTTTGTGAGCTTATCTAGAAAGTGATAATGAAACCCTAGAAGTTAATGCTACTGATTCAACAATAGGGCATCTCACATTTTTGCCAAGTGGTTCCTGGAGAGAAATTCCTCTGAGAGTACTCAGTCAGGACCTCACTTTCTAGAAATGAAAATTCATATAAAGGGAACAAACCAGATTTATCTGTTTCTTCCACACATTAGAAACATCACTGCAAATATGACAAACCAAGTTTTCACTTGGTAACTTCTTTGAAAATAGTTTTCTAAAATTTACATTTTTACGTGCTCAGAAACCCACTGTTTCCTTCCCTTTGAGAGGATTCAAGCAGCAAAAGTTTTCTAGCTTTCTCTTTGCCTATCGGTTCAAGCAGTAAATATCCTAAACATTTAAGAAGGTGTTAATCTATATCCCTCAGTGCTTTGCATTAAATTGAAACAAAGGGTCCACATCAAATATTGCTAAATGGAATCTTAATGAATGCATGGAAAGCCACAATTTAGCCTTGTACTCCTAAGACCAAAAGGCGCTGCTTAAGGGACAAAAAAACCCAGTATTTCACTCCTGATAAGGAGTAAGAGAGGTTAGTTCCATCCAATGCTGTTATCAATGGTCTGTTTAGTCATGTATCTAACCTGAGCAACAGCAGAATCAGTAAAATATCCACCAGCTGGATTGCTGCTAAATAACTTCATGAATGTGGAACTGGAAAAGTCAGTCACAAGCAGTAATCTGCTCATCTCTGGCAAGAAAGCTGAGAGAATTCCAGCCAAGGAAACTTGAATTTAATAAAATAGGAGCATCAGGGCATGATAGTTAATCGTCATTTTGTGCTAAGGTCCATTATCCTTTCAAAAGTCATTACAGTGCTAAGATACCAAGAACTTTCTTGCTTCCTTGCTTTTTATTTCAAAATTAAAATTAAAGAAAAATTATCACTTCCATCTGGCTTTGCAGTTCTACAAACTGAGCTATCGAAATCTGCCATTAACATATTTATCGCATCTGTCTTCACAGCAAAATGAAGACTTATCTGGAATTAGTTGATAAGACATAAGCTGCATTTCTCAGCAAATGAGTTTTCCTGTACTGTCTCCTCTCCTTCCTCATAAGTATTTCTTTTCTGCTTCCAGTGTATTTTTCACATTTTTTGCTGCTTTATAGAGTAGATTTAACACAAATATTTCTGCTGTGTAGCAAGAAACTAACCTTCCTAAACAAAAACATACTAAAAAATGCACACTGGACGGCCAGAAAAAAATAGGTAAGAACAGACTTCAGGAATTAACAATCTTCTGGCTCTAGAAATGAGGAAGAAAAAAGAGGTTCATTAGTGGATACAGAAATGTGCATATACAAACATAAGGAGGAGGGTTTCTCTGACAGGTGCAGAACTGTGGTTGCTGATGGTGCACCTGTGCTTCCTCTCTTTTTTTTTTTTGTCCCCACAGAAGAGGATGCTTCCCACTCCCTGGAATCTCACCCTCTCTTTCCCCCTCCTTCCCCACATCCTAGCTATTGTTTATCCCTGTCATTTTCCAGTAGCTTTGTAACTAACATGTGAAGGCTGGAACTACATCTCTACAAACTGAGGACCACCTCATATTGTCATTGAGGCCAATTTCCTAAAGTGTCCCAAAATCCTATCCCCACCACAGCCTCACCTGGTGAATCAGACCCCAGTTCCCTCCAAGTCCTTGTGCTGAAGCTTCTCACTTCTCCAAGAGCCGCATCCACACTGTGCTGTGGGTTCCTTTCCCTCCTAAAACCCATCCTGCGACAGATATGCCTGATTTCCCCCAGACCCATGTGTTTGAGTGCCCCCATGCTACACTTTTCATGTGCCCTTCACCCCACCCCTAACCTACATGATATTGGTTCCCCAGTCCCCTGTGCTGCTTTCAACAGGCTTGCCTTTTCCTGTCCTCGCTTCTTCCCAACACGTCTCCTCTTCTCACTCTTCTCTCACGCAGAGAGCTGGAGCCAAGGTCACAGGCACAAAGGAGTGGGAGCTGCAGGCACATCTCAGGTTACACACAGGCTTTTGTTGCCTTCCCCAGCAGCATGTATGCCAAACCTCAGCACAGGATCAGTCTCCTGCTAGGATCTTAGGGGAAAGCAGCATGTAGGTGCCAACAAGTGTCAAGCACTTTGATTTTCTTGTTGGCTGGACAGTCCATGCTGAAGGATTTTACATTGATGCAGAGATCCTTTTAGCTGTGTTGGATCTGGGGGCCATTTTCTGGAAAGTGTATCCACATCCTACTATGCTGGGCTGAAGTCTACACATGTGCCATCCCATTTCACCTCCTGGGGTTTTCTGTAGAAGAAACCAAGCAGTGCTGGCTGAAGACCAGGACTGCTGGGTGCTGTATGGACTCTGAATGAATCAACTGGAAGGGGTTAGAAGAACTGGAAACCTTAAAGCCAAAGCTAATGAAGGACAGGA
This sequence comes from Agelaius tricolor, assembly GCF_023055355.1. Classification (NCBI taxonomy): domain Eukaryota; kingdom Metazoa; phylum Chordata; class Aves; order Passeriformes; family Icteridae; genus Agelaius; species Agelaius tricolor. Next base: position 62,271,488 of record NW_027269261.1, read on the forward strand.
GTTTTCCTGATATTCTCAGTACTCTCTTTTCCTTTTAAAAAATATTAAAAGCTTAAAATTTTCACAGAGAATCATCAAGTCAGCAGTAGGCACTTACTGTGGTTTGATGTTAGTCTCAAATCTGAAATACAGTGGGGAAGATATCAGTGTGCCTGCCAGAAGGACAGACAGTACATAATTGCCTGAAGAAACAGCAGGGCAATCTGAGGTGTAAGTCTCATTGCTGAAAGGCATTAGTGATACAGGAAATGCTGATATAGTACATGGAATTAAGGAAGGTACAGATGAACATTTGGATATGCTGACTGATGAAAATGCCAACCGGTTAAAAGCAAATTGCTTAATTTAGAGCTAAAAATGAATTACTTGGAGAACAAAGAGAAAAGAAATATAAAAATAAAGAGGATGCCCAGAAGAAATAAAAAATTGAACCACATGAAAATATGGAACCCTTGATAAGAAGGAAAATCCTGAACAGAGTGTGTGAGCCAAAAGCCATTGATGTCAATAAGGAAAGAACTGGCTGGCATATTTTTTTTCCTGTGTCACAGAAAGCACATAACATAAAAAACCACACAGCATAAAAAGATCACATAATTATGTATAATTCTCAAGCAGGACAAAAAAATTGAATAAATCTAAAATCTGAGGAACCACTGCAGCAGAATAACTCTCCAAAAATAGAATTTGGGGAGTAGGGGCACGGAAATGTCTTTTTTTTCAACTGGGGTTCAAAGAAGCCTTACTTCACACAAAGCTGATCTGCGGGCTGCATTTTACTGTTTGTCCCTCTCCTCACAGCAAGAAAATTGGAAAATTAGGTTTGTGGATAGCTAGCTGTTCATGCACTAGCTGTTATGGACTGTGTTTTGGACTTTTATTTGGAAATCACTAAAGATTTTTCCAGATTAAAATGGCCAGAGATAATCTAAAGCCCAGCAAATTTCCAGCAGGAAGCACAGTCCCCATACTCCTGCAATGCCTGTCTGCAGCAGTGGCAGTGAGCAGGCAGGCAGCTCCCCAGGATGCCACAGAGCCAGCTGCCAGGGCTCTGGGCAGCTTCCAGACTCTCTGACTCCATCCCTGCTCAAACACCTTCAGGAACTTTCCTAAGCTCTGGAAGCCAGCTGGCCTGGGGTGACTGGTGTTGTGGTGTTGCGAGGGTCCCCAGGACGAGGTGAGAGATGAGAATGCGACTTCAAGTTCTCGGAAGGCTGATTTCTCATTTTATGATATTATATTAAAAGGAGTGATATATTAAAACTATACTAAAAAAAGAGAAAGGAGACATCAGAAGGCTGGACAAGAATGAATAATAAAAACCCGTGACTGACCAGAGTCCTGACACAGCTGGACTGGGATTGGTCATTAAGTAAAAACAATTCACATGCTGGGTAAACAGCTTTCCAAATCACATTCCAAAGCAGAAAAACAGGGAGAAGCTGAAGCTTCCCAGCTTCCCAGGAGAAGAAATCCTGGCAAAGGGATTTTTCATAAAATATCACAGTGACAGGCTGGTGTCCCTGCTAGCAACCCTTTGGACTCCTTATTTGTGGGAATTTGCCTTGGGGTGCTCTAACCACCAGATTAGGCCTGGGAACTGTGGAAAGAGATAGTGACACAGGTTGAAATGAAGTCCAATGATGTTTTCCAGGCACTGTGTAATCAACTAGTGTTGATAGAGCCACTGCTAAAAAACTATGGGGGAAAAAAATAAAAAGAAGGAGTTTCACTTAAGTCACTTAAGTGTTGTATGTGGTCAGTGTAAGGGACAGCACTGACATTGCCCATTCACATTATGCATTCTTTCATGAAATTCAAGATTTGGCAGTACTGTCAGTGGAGAATTCTGGTAATGAAAGCATCCCAGAAGGTTTGGATAATGCTTTGAAATATATGCCCCATGACAAGAAATGATAAAGTTGCTGTCAGTGTGACAGCAGGGTCACATCCTAAAACACCTGTAGCCATGGTTCACATTTTTCAGAGAGTCTTTGCAGTGAGGAATTGAGTGATTATCAAGGAACAGAGAGTGCTGTGGAGGCACTCATCAAATCCATTAACATTTGTAATGGCTGTCCAAGCCCTGGGCTTTCCTTCTTTACTTTTCGAATGTGTTAGTCCATAGACACGGCATAGAAAAATATGATAAGGGAGCTTTTAAGGGCTAAAAAATAATGTATTGATTGTCTCTACCACAATTTTTTTTTTCTTTATCTGTAGAGGTGTATAATTTACACTGAACTTTTTCAAGGTATTTAACAATATTTTGGTCTTGTTTTGCCTCAGAACACAAAACAATTTTACTAGTAAATAGATGTCATGGCAGTGTGTTGTGACATAGTGGTCAGATTTTCTTTTCTTTTTTCTTTTTTAAATACAGAATAACCAGAGGAACAAAAATGCAGAGTATTCAAGTCTGTTGTGATTCCTGTAGTGCCACTGAAAAACCAGAGCAGTGATCCCAGGCTTGCAATGACTGTAGGCAGTGGCTTGTATCAGTAGTCAATCTGAACTAATGTGATGGAGCCGAAGTAGAGAGTCACTTAATAGGAGTCACTGGGGAAAAAAAATGAAAATAAAGGAAGCTCTTTGCTAGTTTGTGGTGTGTCATGGACCACCCTGATGGAAAACATTGGTGATGAACCCTGCTTTAGTTTGGACTCTAAATTACCTAGAGTTGAAATATGTTTAATAAGCCAGGATAAAACTATTCCCAAAGCATCACTTTTACACTTTAAGAGTCTTTGAAAAAGTAAATAATATTTTATGTGTGAAATGAAGAAACCATATCTGGAAGGTACTTTTAGGGATCCATCTGTTTTGCATAAGTAGTAAATGCATGTTCTACAGTATTAATGAGGAAGAAGTGGTTCAGTTTGCTTGTGAATTACTGTCATTTGAAGGGAAATGTGCCAAGAAATTGAACAGTAGCTCTACAAGAAAATTCTGGCCATGTGAGGAGAGGGGTTCACAGGAGCTCAGTAGGTCTGGTTTACATCATCACTTCTGTAAATGTTGCTTCAGTGACCACAGGCAAATCACAAAAATATCATTGCCTCCAGATACATGAAGAAGCTGCCAGATGTGAAGAGGGATTGTGGATTTACAGCTCATTAGTTTCTTTATAGGGATGCTTAAAGCTCAGGTAAATGCAAGATACATTGCCTCACTTTCAGTAAGGGTCAGAGCTGCCTCACATTTACTCTGGAGCAGTAACCACACAGACAGTTGCCATGGAGTATTAAATGAGCTGTAAATCCATGCTCATTTACTAGGTGGCAACTTGTTCATGTAGCTGTCTCCTCTGCCTGTGAAATGGGACACAATGCTTCATTTTCACATCTTGGATATTTGTATAGATGAGAATGATTTTTCTATGTATGAAGTATTTTGTGCATTGACTACTGCAATAGCAACAACAATATTATCATAAAAATAATATCAACAATGGAATTACTGGAGCTTAGTACATTTTAGCCTTATTTAAAGTTTTTAGCTGGAAGTTAATCTACAAAAGAGGTGAAAAAAATAAGTGACAGTTGTCTAGGACAGATGGATTCTGAAGTATTTGAAAGAGGAAGAAACAAGAAAGAATAACTTATTTAAGAACTTACACCATAGCAAGGTGTTAACCCTGAGGCTCACTAACACCTTTGAAGGATCAGTCTTTTGTTAACCACTTCATAGTTTATTGCAATAGTAGACACAGGTCTTTGTGCTTGTCTTCTGCCTCTGCTGTGGTCTATCTGGTGTCTTTAGCCTGGTTGTCACCCGTTAGCTTACAGAAGGTAGAAGTTGGTTTCAAGACAAGGAGAGTTATGGGTGGAAAGTCAGACATTTCTTAAAATGCCTCCATAAATTTCCCCACCTTGTGGGACTTTGGCAGATGATAACACTAAACTAAGAGTTGCATGTTAAAGGTTAGTTCATGCAAGTACAAAAGGTGTCAGCAAGGGAGGAAAATGAGGAAAGATAGCTACAGTACAAGTTACATCTATCTATCTAGCTAGCTCTCTATCTCTATATATCTATACATCTGTATCTTATATTGATACATCATACGTGTATAAAAAGTAGTCAGACATAACTGATGATGTATAAATAAATGCTGGGCTAAAAGGTTGTTTTTTGAAGTCAGCCTGACACATCATTTATACTACTTGCAATGATGGAGCAGCACCTCAGTTTGGGTGGAAGAGCGGATTAAGGAGCTAAGCTAGGAAGGTGAAATTGAGAACTAGTGAAACAGAAAAACAGAATATCCAGTTACATTCTATCAAACTGTGAAATGGGATGGGAAAGCAGAATTTATGTAGGATGGAGGGAATTGCATTTTTGTTACAAGAAGGCTGAAGCTGAGCACTTCTCTTTTTAAAAATGTTCTTTTCCCCTTGTGGATATCTTAATTCATAACAATCCTGCCCTCATTGTCTCTCATATAAAAGTGAAAAGCAGTGTTATGTAAAAAAATCTGCTGTGTTTGACACAGCTGGATGCATACATACATGGTGGCTAACATGAAATATCTGCTCTTCACCTGTTCTTTGCACCTCACTGAACACACAGACCAGAGAGGTCTTGGTTTGCCTCCTACTTTTACTCCATATCACCAACACCTGATGCTGTGAAAACCCAGGGTATCAACCTCCTACACTGTTCATATTGCCTCTCTGTTCTCATGGTTCAAGCCATAAGAATATGGATGCAAAAACATGGGAGTTAGAAGGAAAACAGAAACTAAATCCTCAAACAGCGAGCTTAGATTTTGCATAAGGTTTTTCATTAGTTTGCATCTTCAGAAAAAAATAGAGATAAAATCATCTCATGAAATATTGAAACCACTTCTGCCCATATGAATAGCTGAATGTGAAACATCTCGGTCTATGCTCTGAAACTGAAAATAAACCTTCTTATGAATGCTATGAGTTATTGAATAATAATATGGCAGTAGTCTAACGCTGCTATTGTTGAACCTAAATGAAAACCCTTATTAATCATGGATTTGACAGCTCATTCAGTTATAATAATGTTTTCTGTCAATCCAAGATCTCATTATAATTGGATCTTACTTAGAAAGGAAGATGCTCCATTGACTGCTCAGATGGAGAAAAATACAGGTTTGAAAATGAAAATATCAGCCTGAATTCTGTTTCCAGGGAGCCTGCTTATGCATTTACAAGTTGGATAACAGTTTAATCCTTGCTGTGTGTCACATTTGGATGTTACTATAATAAGATTCTCTCACTGACTAGACACCAGCTCTACAGTCATGACAGTGAAAGTGAAAGCGGGAAGAGCAAATGAAACTTATTCTCAGGGATGCTGGTGTATCATCACCACGACCTAGTTGCAAAGAAATAACTGAAATAGATGGTTTTTCTACAGAAAGCAGCATGTTCAGCTGTGAATTTACAGCTAATTTAGCTTCCTGCATGCCCTCTTTTGTGGTTACTCAGTTTGCAGAAAAAATTAGATATTTCACATGGCATTGAGAGGAGATTAAGTTGCTTCCAAACAAGGCAGAATAGTGTGCTGTAGGGGTGTTTACAGAGAGAGTTAGTGGCAAGGAGCTGTAAATTCATTCCCTAACTTACTGCACAATATCTTTATAAACAAGGCCAGAGATAGAAGCAAAAGCATCCAAAGTGGTTATCAAAGCAGAGGAATATTTGAAAGCACTCAGAAAAGCATTTCTGATAAATGTCATTTGGAAGACACTCTGTGGGCTAAATCTGTAAATTGCATATTGGAGGCCCCAATTTTGTGGGTGTAACAGAGGGAGGTAGGGCATTCTGTGCAGGTCACAATTCATTGAGGACACGGAAAATACAGGGTAAGTAAAACTTAGACTCAAATTTAAAAAAGAAAGTTTTCTAGAAATCTCTTTTCTAGGGCAGCTGAAACAAGAACTCCCACAAGCTGTTCTGGTTCATTGGTAAACTGGTGTAGTTACAATAATTGGGAATTTAGAGTAATTTTCTAATGAGTAGTATAATACTAACCAGCATAGAGACACCAGACTGTTTTCACTGCCTTGCAGGACAAGGGGAAAAAAATTCTGATAACCTCAGGAATTCTTTGCGTGAGTGTGAGGACTCACTGATTGTGTGCTTGATCCTACAGCAGACATGCACACTGAAAAGAAATTAAGTAATCTTTTCTCCCTCCATGGCTCAACCAGAAGAGGCACAGATGGGAGAATAGGCTGTAATCCACACCAGAATTTAGTAACTGCATTGGGACAATATACTTCTTCTATTATTTGTCTTCAATCACTGCAGCTTAGCTCTATCTTTTATTTTGCTTTGTGCCAAGTGAAGACAGTTCAGGTCCTCGCTGAGATTGCAGTGCTTGAGAGAAATAAGGGCAAGGCTAAGAATGAAAATGTTACAAATGTGAACAGGAATAAAAATCCAAGGGAAAGTAGAAACTGCTTGTTTTGGTTTTGTTGTTATGTATTCCTATTTTATTCACAATTGCTGACTGATTTCTCATTTCTGAATGAATAAATAGCAGTTAAGATTTGTTTCAGGTGAAGAGTTGATGCCAGAGGGGATTTCTTGTATTGTTACAGTGCAAAGATCACCGCGTTACAGACAATCATATGCCTCTACAACCACTCATGCAGTATGAGTTCGTGAGGGTTATACAATGGTTTATAAGGTGCCTGTTAGCATAAAATGCCCACAAAATTTATTGTGGAACTATGTAATTTGAATGGTGGAATAATAACTCCAAAAATACTTTTCAAAATATATAACTTGATCAGCAGCTGTTGAATCCATAAAATAAATATTTATATTCATGGAATAGCTCTGAAAAGGTCAAGTAGGAGACATTTTAATCCATGTTTTCAATTTGTCGCTATATGTTTAGAGTAATAAATCATAGCAGCTTTCAAAAATAACAAAGGCAACAATAACATATGGCTCTCAAATGCCTGTGGACTGTAGATTAAACTAATTTGTTTTTCCTGAGCACCTGAACACAATTTTGTTATTTGTTGGTTGTGATCTCTTCTGTAATTACAAAAGGAGATTTGATACCTAATGGCATAAACCATTATGCTAACAACTTAAAATTAATGGGCTCTTCTAGCTTATTTCAAAAGACACATTGCCAAGTGCTGCCATCATATTTTTCATAACTTTATCAAATGTAAATATATTTTCAGATGTACAAATGCAATTTGTATTTGCAATTTTCAAATGTAAATGCAGCTTCTCGCCCTGTTTGCAGGTACAGAACAATTGTAATAACATGACAGTCTGAGAAACTAATTTGTTGATTTAAAAAATACTTTACAAATGTTTTATGTGCATATACATTGTATGCACCCCTAACCAAAATGCCGTGCTTGGTTTTCTCTCAACAAGTCGTGTCATTCAGATGTAACCACAAAACCTCCTCTCTGGTATGAAGACTCCTGACAGAGCATTTGGTTTTTCTAGCTGACTTCAGTCATTAGCCAGTGCTAAGCAGTTTCCTTTCTGAAACCCATGCTTTTGACTGCTCTGCTGCTTGCCCAGCTCCTCTGCTGTGTATTCATTTTGATGCTTGTGTCCTGTCTTAAAATGTCTGGACTGCGATAGATGGCCCTCGTGGGACATGTGTGGGCATGGTTTAGGGAAATACATTTCCATTTGCTTTAATGGAATTGAAACTACTTCCAAGAAGTGTAAATTTGGAATATTTCTTTGGGAAGAGCAAAATGGCATGAGTGTCTCTTCAAAGCTGGGCCAGCATGCTGCAGTGATGGATGGCCTGGTACAGCAGGGCCACAGAAAGAGGTGCCTTTGCTTAGGCAGCCACATGTTAGAGATGTGAGCTACACCTCTATGTGTACCTTTCAACTCTGGTCTCTACTCTCAGTGGTAGAGACCTAGAGAGACAAGTAGACACTTTGTGGTTAGCTGGATGCAGTTTTTAACTGCATTGTGGAGGTTTCCTGACTGTAATCAGAGTGAGGACATGTGAAACATGCAGATGGATACATGTAGTTATGTACATTTTTGTGCCTTGATCTGGAGCTGAACTCCACCGGTGGCATAGCAATTAAACCAAAGTGAATGATAGACCTGTTTTTCACAATAGGGCTGTGATTAGTGCATTTTGTAGGGAAAGGGTCACCATTTTATGGCTGCCAGTACACACAACACCCATCAGCAGCTCCAGTGAAACCCTGGGGCCATGGATATGTTGGCTTGGACTCTGCAAAGTTGTGCAGGTACAAGTTCTGAGAGAAGAGGTGCAGCCCTGGTTCAGAAGGAAATGCTTTGGCAAGGAAGGCTGAGGCTTAGGTGTCATCCAGAAACCTATAGCCTAGAAAAAAACCAACATTCTCAGACAACTGTTTTCATCCCTAGCCTACAAACTGCTCTAGAGTTTGCCTTTTTGGGTTCCCCAGGTATGTAGCATGTGCCAGTCTCTTAGCCTTGTTCAGGAATATCATTGGGTCTAGAAATTTGGCCATATGCATATCAAAGATGAAGTTCATTCCTTCATAGAAACAAGCACAAACACAATTTAATTTACAAGTCAATCCTCAAGATAACGGTCTGGGGATCCATGCTTTTCTGTTGTGCACATTTCATTCCTACTGAAGTAGAAATACATTCAGGAAAAAATGTATAAATAAACATTAATTGAATTACTTAGTATGGCTGGGCAAATTTTGGTTTTTTGCAATTTGTTTTTCTCAGTAAAGCTAAATATTGCCATGCACATTCTTTCTGGACAAGGAGACTAAGCAAGAATTCAAGTGCAAGCTAGTCCTCCTGTTTCCACAGCTCTTGCATTGCCAGTAATTGAAGGGCACTCTGGATTCTGGGATCTCTAACAGGGCCTTGTTTTCATCCACCACTTTGCTTTTGTAGCATTGTTTGTAACAGGACCCAGAGGCACCCAGAGGTGCAAGAAGTGAGAAGATCCATACACGTTTCAGAGACATAAGAAACACTGACCTGTCAAAGGCAACAGTCACGGATTTTTCTTCTAACCTTTATTTAAAACAGGTTGTGCTTGGTTAGAGGTTGATTCTTTGTTTGATGTCTTGAAATTGTGGAAGACTGTCCTTTGCCCTCTGCAAACATGCACACACTATAAGTCACAAAGATGAAAACTGTTTATTTCGACAGTCTAATCCCAGAGCACACCCCATGCCTTTCTTACAACAAGATGAAAAATGGGGATTTCTGAAGTCTTCACCTTTACTGCTGATAAACATCAGAGCAGGGGAAGGAGCCAATGGGGTGTAACTTAGGGGATGGCCCCCAGGGCCTCCACACTGATGAAGATGTAAAGTCTTGAATTTTTAAAAAATTGCAACAATTGCAGTAAGTTTTTAATACCTTTGTTGTGAAAAAAGAAAAGTTTAGTTACATTTGCATGTGGAAAATCCATATACATTGGCAGAAAAGCATATGATTTGTAGTTCTGCCATAAATTTTGATTCCTATATACTGAAACACTGCACACATGAATGTGTCTGTTCAGCTTCCATTTCAGGTAAGAAAACAGATACATGTGTTGTGGCTTTCCTTTCCTTACTGGTACATAAAATGTAAAAATGTGGTAAAATTCTATTCTAAACTTCATCTATTTGATGAAGGTTGCTTCATCAAATAGATCCTCTCCTGCTCCCTCTCCATCTTCCTCTCCCTCTCCCTTTCCCTCTCCCTCCTCACTGTATATTGATAATGTAGCATGACGGAAGCACACAATTTTTTAGCTTTCCTTCTCTTGTTGAATTTTATGAATCCATTTTATTCACGCTTATTACACAAGCATCTCACTGTATTAAACTTCTGTCCTAGATAATTTTCAATGGCAGATAAATGAAATCATCCACAGAATAATTTTGTTCTAAAATTCTTTTTATTTCATCTGTATTTAATAAATGTATCCCCACCTACTAATCTCACAGGGTTCATATTTTCATTAATAGGATCAATAAAGTAAATTTATTTCTCTTTCATTTTACTTTTTTGATTTTTAGTTCACTAATATTTCTCTTTCATCTGGCAGATATATGTGAATAGATTGAATTTATAGAGAATTATGTTTTAAAATACATTATACCAATATTGGAAGCCCTTTCCCAAAACATAATAAATGTTTTTCTTCTAATAATTTACCTGATATAATCATAGTTTAAAGACAGATAATCTTGGACAAGAAAAATTTGTTTGAAATCTAACTAAACTACTGATATACAACCACTAAGAGCATTTTAATGCATCTATTTTCATTACATTTAAAAGCTTGTTCAGTTGAGGGAAGATGCCAACCCTACTCTTTCAAAGAAAGAAGTCAAACCCATAAAAAGCACAGCTTTACAAGTTAGAATTTTGTTTACTACTGCCTAGTCTAATTATAAATGCTATATTCATCTTGTTCATCTGTAATTTTTTTTTAACCACTTAGGTTATGTTCTACATTTTATAATAAAAGGGGTGATATAAAATCCCCATTTAATAAATTCAACATTCTGGATAAACATTGCTGTCATTCTACTTGCAGAACATAACTAATGAGTAACATGTTCCTAGAAAAGCATATTCAGTAGTAGTTCAGAGGACAAAGCCCCTGCTTTGCCTGTGTTCAGAGCCTAGCCTCCTACTATCACAAATCTTTTCTTCTTAAATAGTTTAATGTGCATTTTTAACATCACCTTCATTTTGTTTATTTTATTTGCTTTTTGGGGGTCCATTTGGATATAGTCTTTGAGAAGAGAGAATGCATCAGCATTACTTTGAAATAAATGCAATTAGAGATGTGAAAATAGGAGCACAATTGTTGGCTTTCCAACATTCCCAAGGAACACTTCACAAGAGTCTTGATGCACACCAGCAGGTAAATGCAATTACCTGCTGTCTCCTGAGAAGAAAAAGAAAAGAAAAAACCCCTAACCTACAAAACAATATTGTATCACCTTTGAGGCACCATCAATGTACCACAGAAGGATGAATAGCCCAGTGGTAGTCCCTCTGTCTGAAGGGATTCCAGCCAGTTGCAATAAAGTACAAATGCTTTGGCTCCAGGGAAATGCTGAATGCATCCATGTGACTGAGTTCAGAGATCTTGCTGTGTCGTGTTTAGGGTTCTCTTCTCTGAGAGTTCAGAGGCAGCATTCCTTCTACCTGTAACTTGCACCATTTTAAATATTTTTTTTTGGACAAGGAATTAAATCTTATTATTAAAAAAAGTTGAATTTTTGCTACTGTTTTGTGACTGATATACATTCTTGCAGAGGATTACATCCCACATGTGGATACCAATGGCACATACCAGCGGCGTGAGGAACTTGCTCCACTGCTTGCCCCTTCTCTTTAGAAAGTTCTTCACCAAGGGAATTGAAAGTTCAGAGAATACACTGGCTGTGACAATAATTTATAGTAAAGGATTTTTTTTTCTCTAAATGTGAGAATATCTATTTTTTACAACCCTTTTCCCTGTTGGCAATTGTGTCCTTTAAAGCCAAAATTGCAGGAGTTTTGCATAAGCTGCCTAGAAACCTTGGTTATAGATTTCCCTTGTCCTACATGGTTCAGCCCTGTGCTTCATCTTTTCGAGAGCTTAAAGGCTTGTCCTATCAATTCATGTATCTATATATGCATTCTCCAGATCTACAAATGTTGTAAAATCTATTCACTGGAGATGCCCAGAGGATTAATAATTTAAATAAAAACAATCAGGACTGAGCTAATGTTTTATAGTCAAAAAGTGTCTTTTCCCTATACTATTTCCCCTTCTGGTGCATAAATAATTCCTCTAGCATTACTGGAACTATGCTAATTTATACCCACAGAGGACTTGGTCTCAAAAGCCTAATTTAGATGACAACACTGAAGTGCAAAGACTTGCCATTTTTATTTGTATGTAAAGTACCAGCACTCAAGTAGTTGCATGTCATTAAATTATTTCTAGAAAATAAATTGCCATTTGGAAGGTTTGCTCTTGGGTGAAATTATATCATTTTGTATGACTTTAGACAGATGCAATGAGTTAATTTGAACAGCTGCTCTTCAGTTCCCTAATTTTGTTCTCTCTTCTATCTCCCATCTCTCCTCTACTGAGCATGCCTTCTTCACTACATCTGACTGAAACAAATACATCCTTGGACAGTAGCTCCTGTACTTCATTGCAGTGTTTCCTCTGTTCTGAAGAGCTTTGGTAAAAAATGGGGTGGTAGCACACAAAACAGTTTGATGCCAGCTATAGCTCCTGGGACAGCTGAAAGTTGGATGTTTTAAGCCATCAAAGCTCCTTCTTCCTCAGATGTAATATTTTCTTGTTGCGCAGCACAGAATTTCACCCTGGGGTTCTGACTGAATAGTGATGGATTTGATAGCAGTCTCACCTGCACCCTGGACATGTAACCATTAATGGGACACTTAATTTCAGAGGAACCATGAGATTAAGACAGGTCTTGTGCTTCTACTTTTCAAGCCTCCTGTTAGTACTTTCATAAAGGCTGTGTTCTGTATTCAGCAGTCAATTTTCTCTGCATTAATTGCTGGAGTATTTGCCTTAGTGGTACCTGAGGCATGCTTCCATGTAGCTCTCCTCCAGCTCTGATGCTAACACATTAGCCTTTTCTTATGACAAAATTATTTTGAAGTCAGCAGGGCAGCTGTGAAGATACATAAATGTTTCTAAACATGAGAGGGCTGCCTTGTTTGCAAACAGTGAAGAAAAGAGGAACCTTGCGGAAAGAGCTTGCCATCTGGGGAGGAAAAAAATAAACCTGCCAAAATAGCCTGTATCAAGGTTAAGGCTGGTGTTATAGTTGATGTAACTGAAATAGAAAACTTATGAGGCCTGAAAAGACACTATGGGTAGTGAGACAAGCTATGAACTGATCCAACTGCTTACCAGCATTTGCTTCTGTGCCTGTCATTTAATCTCAATATTCATTGATGCTTACCTGCCTTATGGCCCTGTGGAATACACTGTGTGACACTGTACTGCATTCTGCTTCCTATTTTGTACAAGGCAGGTCCCCTTGGTGCCTCAGATAACTCTGTGAGTGGCTTGGTAATTATTGTCATGGTGACCCAAATACAGGGTGAACCTTCTCTAAAGGCAGCTCTTTGTTTTGAGGAATCAGGTTCACATTTTTTTCAGTGGGTTTAGGATATTGGGGTTCTGATGAGAACATTTATGTAAAGATGCCTTTTTTTTGGTTGTTGGAAATTATTTTCTTTATTAGCTGAGTATACGCAAATCAATTGAACTTCGTACCCTTAATCCTAACTCCGGGGAAGTTTTCTGACTTCAGACCTCTGCTTCATTTAGAATGGTTCCATCATTCTGTTCAAAGTATATTTTATAAATATATCAATATTTGTGATGTGTGCATGGGCCTGTTTTGTCAAGACTAAGGCAAACTTGATTTTTTTTCCACATTTTTCATGTTGCTATTGGCTGTACAGGAGAACTATATAAGGGTAATATGAAAAGAATGGGAACAAAAGGCTGCTGTCAGCTATAAGAATCCTGGCGAGGTATTTAATACTTGCAGCTCTCCACAGCTTCAGTTCCTAGGCAGTTGGAGAGCTTCTCACACCTGGGGACTTGCCTTAGCTGATGGCTGGAAAATAAAAGTAGGATATTTGGATGAGATAAAATTCCACTAGGAAATGGTGTGATGGTAAAAATCCATTTCACAGATATTTATAGTCATCTCATCACCTAGAGGGCCATGTGGAATGAGGGTCCTGAGGTCTCTGAGCCCTGCAGAAACATGCAGTGAGTGGCAATCCCAGCAGACATCCTTATGTTCTAAATAGGTGGAGAATGCATGTCAGAGGGAATAGACAGCAGACAACTTGCCTGCAGTCACTCAGCAGGTTTGTAGTGAGGCTTCTTGGCTAGCAGACCTGTTTTGTCCTGAACTAAATCTCTGGGCAGAACTTTTTCTCTGTAGTTTTTAACAAAATAATAGAATGCGATCCCAGATGCAAAGTTTGTCAGTCAGCCTACAAAATGAATTCACAGCAACCACAGTATTTTTTAAGGATGTAGTTGTCATGAATTTGTAATGGGTCCCTATACATCTCCATCAAGTCTTAGGAAGAAGTTCTGTGATAAAATAGCCTTGTGAAATAATGTTAGGTATGAGTTTTGCAAAATAATTCTGAAGTAGTTGGAGATCATCACCAGGCAGCTCTTTCTTGAATGACACCCACTTTTGTACTGACAACCAGAATAAATTTGCCACCTTACTCTCCATGAATTCCCTCCTCTTCCTCCCTTTATAGTGGAAAAATAAAATTTTTGCAGGTAAGAAGAAATGCTATGGCAGTTGACTACTGTACTTAGCTCTCCTCTATCAAGAACGAAATCCTTGATACTCTTTTGTGCCAAAATGTGTTAATGTTTCCCTGGCCCAAAACATTGAATTCTACCATGACTATGAGAGCTGAAATCAGAGGACTGCCTGAAGAATTTTGGTCAGGTGTGAAATAAATGCTTTTAAAGAAGTAATTTTGAAAGGAAAAAAGTTGAGGTGGGCAAAAGAAGCTGTTTTAACAAAAAGTAAAGCCTACTCTTCTGTACTACTGCTTTGAACCTTTAAATTACTTTGCAACCATTGATAAATTGATTTTCATTGATAAAGCCTCTTTCACAGCAGTGAAAAAGCTTGTGGTTCCATTCTTGTCTCTATACATTCATTAACTGCTAAATCTGATCAATTGTTTAAGACTGGGATTTGATTTGGCCTCTTCATTTATTGCCTCTGTAAAGCTACCACGTTCAGTAAAGGAACACCTGCCTACATCAGATATCTGCTATGGACCTTCGGTTTAGCTTTGTCTTCCACTTAGGGCTGTGACCTAATAATTACCAAACAAAAAGAAAGATACATCTTGATTTTATTTAATGTCCCTGTGATATATCTCTAGCAAATAATAAATAACTAAATAAGCCTTTTGGTGCATAAGAAGAAAAGCAACATACACCCTGATATATTTACTTGAACCCGGGCTGACTTCCCTACTTTTATCACAAGCAAGACAAAAGTAACCATTGGGAGTAAGAGATGTGCAAGACTGTAAGAAAACAGAGTATATTAATGAAAAGTACTCAGCAGAGAGCCTATTACAGTATCTGTCCTCTCTCCTGTGCCACTGCAGAGCTAAAAGTGATTGATAATAACATTGTAGTTACTGTACAATTTTCCTACAATTTTATCGTTGCAGTCATGGCATTGATCTACAGTTAAATGAGATAATTCCTGTGTGCTATCTTGCCAGTCTGCCAGGAGCAATGCACCAATTGTACCTGTAAAGTCATAAAAAAAAAAGAATACCTGCTTGAATTCAGGGCTTAATATAGAAGTTTTAGATGGCTACATTATGAAATTGCTATAAAGAATATTTTTAAGTTTGTAAGAGAAATGTGATGAGGACCATTCAAACCTAGAAATTTCTATCAGTAGTACTGCTTTTATCAGAAGAATATATAATAGTCTCCACTTTTTTCCTTTCACTATAGGAAAGTTGCAAAGCCTTTTTTTTTGGGGGGGGGGGGGGAGTATGAAACTTTGTAACTGCAGTCTTACTTATATAAAGTTCTAAGATACAAGAAAATGTTTATGCTACAAAACTGCAAAAGTTAGACTTAAAAAAAAAAACAACTAAATAAGGCAGTTCAAAATACAAGATCTTTTATTTCTGCTTTATTTCTGATGGATCAAAATTCAAGCTCTTAGAAATTTTACTGAAAAATTCTAATGAAATCCTACTTTGGACCAGAAACCATGCAGTTCAGTGAAAACTCTATGAAGCTTTCAAATATACGTGTGAATCTTTCACCCAGTTTCTTCTCAAATGTCTTCTTTCACCCAACCCCCCCCCATTTTAAGTTGCTTAAAATGAAACTTTTGGGTCACAAAACCACACAGACCACCTCCTGCAAAGGTGTGCTAAAACCAGAACACAGTAAAACTCACTGACTTCAAAAAGCTCTGCACTGTAAGTGTGGCTTCCTACTCCTCCCTGGGTCTAGCTCTCGCTTGCATTAAAGCTTCTTTTCAGTTTTGCAGTGCAAAATGGGGCCTCAAAAGTTACTGTCACATGGGCTGTGTTTCCCTGTTGCTAACAAGCTGGCTATAGAGGTGGCCAAATGGGCTAGGAGGAGTCAGAAGTTGCTGACCCAATAAATTCTGTCTCGAAAGGATGCATCAGGGGTGCCCTCAGGTTGCCTATGACACAGCTTTTTAATTCACAGTGGGATTCAATAATTTGGGAGTTTATGTCTTTGGAAATGAGTAGTGCTGAAGGGAAGGCTTCTGCTGGCAAGCAGGACTGCGCCATCCACAAACTATTGCTGCCTCACAGATGCTCTTTGATGATCCATGTGAAATTAATGAGAGATTTCAGTCCAGCTCCAGGTAGATTTGAAGATTTTCTCCCTAGAGCCATTGTCACATGCAGTGTCACCTGCTGTTGATCTTATTAGTTATCTAAAAAGCTGAAGTGTTAGAGGGTGAGACTAACCTGAGATCTGCATTGCCTTTATAAGCTTTCAAATGTCACAGGAACCCAGAAAACTTAGATGGATTTGTTAGTTCTGAATTTTTCTACATCTAAGTAAATAAAAGACTATTAAACCAGAGAATTAATGACAACAAACTGTCAGGTTTTTTGCATATTCCCAAATTAGCAAATAAATAAATGATGTCAATTTATTTGCTCTGGTTTTTATTTGAATTTTGGTAGCACCCACAATATGTTAAGCACTGTCCTCATCTGTGGAAACATACAGTTGGTTTCCTGAATACCTTTTGGTTTAAGACCTTCAAGATTTATATATCTGACAGATTATTCATCTTCCTTTGTGCCAGAAAATACACACTGCTGTAGAAAACATTGTTTCCAAGGTCCTGACTTTGCCAGCTGTTAGGCCTGTGAAAGACCATGGTGAGATTTTCCACTTACCAAAGGGGATTATTCACCAGAGTAAACGTCACTATGTGTGAATGTGTGGGTCTCTGAGTCTCTGGTCCTGTAAACACTGGAACCTGTGCATAGCTGTACTCACCCAAAGATGCACACTGATTTTAATAGACTGATTTCTTCAGCTGGTTATTGCATTAATCTGTTTCTCACTGGGTCAAGAAGACATCAACAGCCAAAACCAGCCAAATGAATTTGAGAATTTGTGTTGCTTTCACTAAACTCTCAACAAGCCATTTTTCAACCAGCCACCTCATCTTTCTGCAGCTTGGCCAGGCTCATTGCAGGTTTGCCATTTTGTTTCAGCTGGGACAGCCTCACTTCTGCCACAAGCCTCTTGGCTTGCATGATCACAGCGCTCCTGATCTGCTCGTGGCTGGCTGGAGGCACAGCTGGGAGGCAGCCTTGTTGTACCAGAGCTGGAACATTTTGCATCTGCTCAGTGCTGTGCCCCTATGCAGCACTCTGCTTCAACAAGCTGTGGTTTTGGTAAAATCACAGAAAAGTACAGCTCTGGAGAGAGAAATGTCTTCTCACATCCGACTTCCTGAGTCTTTCTTCCCCCAGCCCTTTGTTTCCTGAGGCAACAACCAACTCCTGCCACTGCAACCAAGAGCCCAGCCTCTTCTTCTCCTGCCTGCCCTCATTTTGCAAACCAGATGAAGGGAATTATAAAAGGTTGGAGGTCAGCAGTCATTTCATCTGAGGAACAAAGTCCTGATGTTGCCAAAGCTGCCAATTTGATTGGACACATTTGCCTTTTTTCTCTGGAACCAAAGCATGAGAACCAAGTTGGTAGATCTGGGAGAGCACCCTGCAAGGTTGCTTGCAAACTTTTCTGCAATATGGGTCATAATCAACTATTGATAATCTGACATGTAATGCATGTTGTTGAGGGGAGGCCTAGCCTGCATGTTTGGGCTATTTACTGTTAGGAAGAGTGAGAAAATTGTCTTTCCTGTGCAATTAATAGAACTGCAAATATTACCTCTCAAAACTGGCATAAGATTGATGTAATAATAATCTCTTTTAAACCCTTCTGTGAACTCATTTAGAGTCGTCTCAATTTCCAAGTCCTGAGAAGAAAATATTCACATCTGAAAAAAAGACCCAGCTGATCATCTGAATGTTGAGCACAAAACATCAGAAGACATCATTATGTTTTTAAAGGCTGGCTGCTGAACTGAAAAGCAAGTGAACAGTTAAGTTTAGCTCAAAAACTGACTGAGAGGAAATTTTAGGCTGCAGAAATAAAATATTTTCTAAATCCCCAAGGTAATTCAGTGGACTGATGAAACCAAAGCAGTCTTATTGATGAAAATCATGGGAGTTACTCAGCTCTTTGCCCTGTGTCAGTAGTTTGAAGAGCTGTCCACCAAGCAAGTTATTTGCTAAAAGAATCTTCCATCTGGTGTATATATGTGGTCATTGTGGAAAAGTCCTCTGAAAATGTTTGTGGATGCCCTAACAGGGCAGAATTTCACAGCAGAACTCTCCATGCTAACAGCTGTTTAATGCTTTAGTCAGCTGCAATGGTGCAACTTAATGGGGCTTAAAGCCCCATCAACCTGGATGTCTTCTTGGGTTCTGTAAATGTCTAAATGCAGTATGGGAATTACTTACTTCATTATTTTAGTTAGGAAATGAAGATACTTACAATTTAGAATGTCTTCTGCACAAAGAGTCTTTCTGCAAAGTTTTAAACAGGGTGGGGGGTTTAAAAGGACAGGTTCAGTACATTAAACTCCCTGCCAAGTTCAGACACTATTTCATGAAGCTGGACATATGCTGAACATGAATGAACATGAACTGGGGAAAAGCAATCTCCACTTTCAAGGTTGTGCAATCCTTAGTGTCATCTACAGAATGGTGGAACTAATAACCAAGGTATATCTTCAGTATGAAGAAAAATTACTGAATATGAACCTTCTTCTGCTATTTGACATTTCTTAGCATATGAGCAAAGTACCACCATCAGTGTTTTCCATGCTTCCATGCTGCTTCTTAGATTGACTTTCCACTTGCCTTTTTTTTTTTTTTAATAAGCCAGGATATAATGGGTTGAGATTTGTAGAGACCCTCTCTTCTCAGCTGACTCTTTCTGAATAGGCTTAAAAGGCCTTTTCAATGCCACTGAGGCACAGGTCTGAACATTGTTGGAGTGCCAGGCCTGTCCTACAAAGCAGGCTCTTAGGAGAGAAGCTGGAAAGGGAGTGGATGCCACAAAAGCAATGGAAAACAGTTATGAGCACAGAGGGATATTCAATTCTCATTTTCACAGCTTGGTATTGGGGCTGATTGGGCTACAACCCTCTCTGGGAGGGAACTCAGACCTCCAGTGGAGTCAGTGCCAAGGAGGGAGGGTGGTACAGGGGAGGGTGGGAGCCACAGGCAGAAGTGGGCACATGGTATCACACAGTGTCATTTTGATATCCAGGAGTAAATGGATTTGAAAGCCTTTCTTCACCTTAATTTTTTCTTCCTGTAATGAATTGAGGAAGTTCAAATTCTAAAATGCCAACAGCCAGAAACAGATCAAAAAGTCTTCTTTTAATAGTTTTGGTAAGTATTTGTAATCAGAAGTGAATTTTTTTTCTGACAGGTGTGTGCTTCCCAATTTGCCAAAAGTATGAGGATGTAAAGATCCTTTCTGATGAGAAAAAAATCCAGATCCTTTACAGGATGTGATTCAGTGTTGCCAATAAACCAAAGACCCCTGTGACTTGGCTGGGTTTGCTAACCACTGGTGTGCAGTTCAGCACAGCTGCAAGGGAATTAATTGTCAGGACTTTTTGAAATTATGTCAGAGAATAAAGAATAAAAAAGGAAGTGGAAAATGGGGCAGAATAGTTTCTTTCTGAAAAACAGGCTGGCTTCTAGTGGGCAAGTTGAAATATTTATATACTCATATCTCTGTGTACATTTATATGTGTGTATGTGTGTGTGAAGGCAAAATTCTTGAAGGAATTGAAACGTTGCAGAAATACCTGTTAGAATAGCAATGCATTTTGCTAATAAAATAACCCATTTTCCTTTCACTCCTGCTGCTACATTCCCTGCTGTGGCCTGGAAAACAGATGATTTTGAAAAACAAGAAGCCTGATGCTGAATTCAGCCATGACTGAGCAAATCCAGAATAATGCTTTCAAATTACAGGGAGTGAGTGCAGATTTGCACCCAGGGTCTGCGGACTGAATCCAGTCTGAAGTATTTAATTCCTACCAACTCAGTGTCCTGCTGCTTTGCCCAGGCTGATGTCTGCTGCACACAGAGTTTTCTGTCTAGCAGAAAGAAGAAGTAGAGGATGAGTTCTGCAGCTGGACTTGCAGACTTACGCTAGGAAGGCCAGCACAGCAGTAAGAACATGAAAGGAATTAATTTTAAAAATTTCACTCCCCCACTCTTCTCCACCCCCACCTCACCCCCAGTCTCTGCAGGACCACAATTAGAGGAAATGGGCAGGATACATTCAGAATAAGGGGAGTCAGAAAAAGGCTGGAAGCAGATCAGGAGTTCAAGGGGAGACTGGACAAATACTTGGAAGAGACACCCTTTGAGTGTTACTAAGAAACAAACCACGTCAAACTCAGGAAATTCCCTGAGCTGAAAATAGTAAGAGGCTGAGAGTGTATTTGGGTGTAACAGGTCCTGACTTGCTCTGTTCTTACTCTTCCTTGGTGTCTGCTTAAGGCAATGGTGAAGCAAAAATACTCTGTGAGATGTATTTTGACCTGAACCAGTGTGGACATAATTTAAATATTCAGGGGCAGAGAAGATCTGAGGACTGAGGGGAGACAGATAGAACAACAGTGCAGGGTAGGCTACCTCCTTTGGAGTCCTGTGCCAGGAGTTACAGGAAATTTCATTCTTCTTTTCATTTAGTTTCAGTTCAAATTTTCCACACACTGAACTGCACTTATATTCACATCATTTTCAGCCTTCAGATTTCAGTCTGTTGAGTATATTCCATCTGCAGTTTGGCAAACCTGCCAAATTATCTGTCCCTTGTAATTATGTTTTCAGTTAATGTTCCATTAAAGACAAATGAAAAGAATCCATATATTCTGCTTAAGTGGTGATAGCACAAAATACAACATTTCATAATCTTTGAACAAACAAGCAGTTCAGTTTGCCAAGGTGAGGTACATTTGCAATACAGAAGTAGGCCTCCTTAATTTAGGTCTTCAGGTGTTACTTTTTTCCTCCCAAGAACTTCCCTGTTTAGTGGGTGGGTAGCCCAGGAGAAAAGCAAAGCCAGCCTTGGGGTAAAGCATTGACACACTATGAAACTTGCTTTACCTTGAGGTAAAGCAAGACACACTATGAAACTATGGGATCATTTCTTGCTTCCTTTCAGGACTGTTGTAAGTGCCATGGAAACCAGGATTTCCACACGCTGATATTAACTTTCATTGCCCAATCTGAAACAGCCCAAGCCTAATTTTTTAGCTAAGAGCTCACAAGTGTGGCTGCAATTTCTGTGCCTGAGAGCAGAGAAGGCAGGCTGGTGAAGAGCTCAGGGTGTGTAGAAAGGTGACGGCTGGTGGCATCTCACCAGTTCCTACCCACTTTTGCAATGTGGAAAAGAGTACATTTTGCTTTACCAGCATGTAAAATGCAGAAAATAATACTTTTCTTTCACTGCATGGTGTATTGAAGAAACAAAGTGCTGTTTAAGACTAAGTACTCAGGAAAAAAGCCAAACCTCAACATAAAGACATCACTGCAAAAATAAATGTAATATTATCATCCACATTATAGTAAAGATAAAAAAACTATTCTCTGCTCTGAGGCACTGGGGATCAAGCACTCCCCCTTTATGTATTTAGCAAGGAGAGAAGAGGGAAGAGATGGAGCTGGGAGAGCATTATGCAGCTCTGTATTTTGCATTTGAACTATTGCTAAAAGATTTTTAAATAGCCTTTTTGATTTCTAACACTAAGCCCAAGGTGTAAGCCTGGTGATTTTGTGCTGGCTAATACAGCATTGCTTCATCCCAGGCCACTCAAGGGTGCCCAACATCCTTTTCTGTTCTCTTTTGCTTGTACACAGACAGAGCAAGTGAAAAATATCTGGGAAAAAGGAGCTGACAGCTTCAGTTACTCAGAGATATAAAAGATCTTTGGTAGCAAAACTCAATTCTAAAGTCTCTTGAGACACAATCAGTACTATTCTGGGAAAATCTGGGGAGGAGAAGAAGATGTCATTCAACAAATGATTAAACAAACACTGTGAGCAGTGAATGAGTACATGAAAGCCATTGGATTGAGAACTAAAATCTCGGGACCCTGAATTTTCAGAGCAAGCAAAGAATTTCTGTGGAATGCAATAGAAAAACACTCTAGTTGGTTTTTTATTGATTACATAATGCAACTTAGTTTGTTTCCATTTGCTGCAGAAAATTTACCTGAACTGTGGGAACTGTCAGTGAAGAGTGGCAGTATTCCTTACCTCCTTAAAACCCTCACAAAATCTCCTAAGAAAGCACGTACTGGTTCATGTACAACAGCCCTTTTTAAAGGTCATTCTATCAGCTGGATCCCTTTTTCCCCTCTGTTTGTTATTCCCTGCCACCCCCACCTCAATTATTAAACCGCAGCCAGTTAAATGAATTACAAGATCTTAATGTTTCACTACATTGCATCCCAAAAAATCATCAAATCTGATCAAGCCTGTTTTCTCTCTCCGTGGCCCCAGAAATTTATTGTGCGTCGTTTCAAACGGGGGGAGAGGGGTGGACCAGAAGGAGAAGTCTTTGTCGGAGGAGAGTTGGGATGCCAGGCGGTCCCGGCAGCGCGTTCCGCGGGCAGCGCTCGGCCGAGCGCCGGGATGCGCCGGGATGCGCCGGGATGCGCAGGGATGTGCCGGGATGCGCCGGGATGCGCAGGGATGTGCCGGGATGCGGAGCCCCCTAGCGGTGCCCGCCTCCTGCTTCCCACTTACTCCTTTTATCGTGGGTTTTTGTGTCATTCCTTCTATGTCATCGGTTGTCCCCGCTCACAGACAAATTGCGTGTCGGGCACGGCGCGGTGCCGCTGGTTTCGCCAAGACCAATCGGCTTGGCACGTCATTTTCTTTTGTTTTTGTCGGAATGGATCTGGCTGGAACACGGCTTTCTGCTCTGGTTTGTTTTGGTTTTATATCCAAGTATTCTTACACAAATCCTGAACAGGGATTAACTCATCCTGTCCCTACTATCAGGAAAACATAAGAGTTTAAATACAGGGTTTGAACCCTTAGAATGTGCCTACAGTAGCATTAGCCTACAATCAAGAATGATTTTTTTAATATTTTTCTCCTTTTTAACCTTTGGGAAAAGAACCAGGAACAACCTGGTCCAGTGGAAGGTGTCCCTGCCCATGGCAGTGTGGGTGGAATTAGATGGTCCTTAAGGTCTTTTCCAGCCCAAACTATTCTATGATTCTGTGATAAAACCCAGACAACTGACAATGAAAGTCTAATTAATTGTGATATTGTTGGTATGTGGAGGAAATACCTTGTGAGGAAGAAATTTATTAGGGACCTGAATCTGGATCACAAAACTTAATTTTATCATGTGGTTTTTGCCTCTTTTAGGCAGACAATAACTCACAGATTAATACAATTTTGCTTCTGTCTTTGAAACGATATAACCTTGACCCCTTCTTTCTCAATATTGTTAATCTGCAGTTTATAGTACCTTATGAGTCCTGCAGGCAAATAATAATTCTCCAAAGTGCTCCCATCCTGTATATTAATAAGACTAAATGAGGACCCTCTTTATTGCCCATGGCCTTTCTGAAGTATCTTCTAACTAGCTCTTCTCCTTTTCCACACTCCAGTGGACTGTGGAAAATGAAGACTTGATACCATGTACTGGAATCAGTGCAATGGGAAAGACTGTTAAAATTCTTTGCTGCAAAATCATAGACCCTTGTCAGTACCCTTTGCTATGGATACACTGTGCCCTTGCAAAAATTACCTTGATGTGCAAGGTAAGTTGGCTTGCCAATAGATCATACAAGAAGGCTACCTTGGGATACAAGTGAATAATAATCAAAAGGTAATTGTTTCTTTTCAAGTGGAATAAATCAATCTTAATTGTCTGCCATAATAATACAGATTTTGAGACATGTCAGCAGTTCCCATGTGTGTGCACCCATTATTCAAATTTGTGTTCCCCATCTGTTAGGTAAGAGCACCCATTCAGATTTTTAGTCAGACAGTAGGTGAAATATATTTTCATAGAATCATAGAATGGTTGGGGTTGGAAGAAGCCCTGAAGATCAGCTAGCTTCAACCCCTGCCATGGTCTGGGACACCTTCCCTTGGACCAGGTTGCTCAAAGTCCCATCCAACATGGCCTTGAACACTTCCAGGGATGGGGCACCTACAGTTTCCCTAGGCAACCTGTGCCAGTGCCTCACACCCTCACAGAAAATAATTTCTTCCTAAAATCTAATCTAAACCTACTGACTTTCAGCTTAAAACCACTCCCTTTGTCCTA
Organism: Agelaius tricolor; assembly: GCF_023055355.1. Taxonomy (NCBI): domain Eukaryota; kingdom Metazoa; phylum Chordata; class Aves; order Passeriformes; family Icteridae; genus Agelaius; species Agelaius tricolor. The sequence goes on from NW_027269261.1 coordinate 62,295,941, forward strand.
TCACTATGCTACCTGATAAACAGCCCCTCATCTTCTTTACTGTAAGCTCCCTTTAGGTACTGGAAAGCTGCCAGAAGGTGTCCTCGGAGCCTTCTCTTCCTCAGGCTGAACAAGCCCAGTTCTCTCAGCCAATTTTCATAGGAAATGTGCTCCAGATCGTGTTTGTGGCCCTCCTCTGGACCCACTCCAGCAGATCAATGCTCTTCTTATGTTGTGTGCCCCAGAGTTAGATGCAGTACCCTGGGTGGGGTTCCACCAGGGTGGAATAGAGGGAGGATCACCTGATGATGAGCACTGGTGTAAATCTGACCAGTGTAGTTACTCCAGAATGTACTCCAATGTGTGCTCTTCCAACCCAAAAGTAATTCGGATCTGTGACTCAGGATGATCTAAGGCTCTGGATGTGATAGCATTTACTCTGGCTGATACTACATGGGAAACAAAATCTGCGACTGTTTTCTGACCCACTGTAGTTTCAAACTGTCCCTGCATAAAGTCATGGAGATATAATGACTGTGGGAGCAAAATCATATAGGTAGGTTGTAATTCTGTAGGTTCTGAAGTTCATGAAGTCTTCTTTATAAATCAGCAGCTATGAATAATGATGTGTCTCTCTCTACCACCCTCTCTCACAATTCCCTTGAAATACTCTGCAAACTATTTAAAACTAAAACTTCATCCAGCCTGAGTTGGGCTTCCTGGTGAATAGAGTGCTGTGTCAGTCTCTTACAGAACTGTCATATGCAGCTTGTGGGGATAAATTGTCTTTTTTGTCTCTGTTTGGAGAGAGAAATCATTCATCACACTTTCATTCCATGTATATATCTTTTTATTCTGGTGGAAAGGTGCATGCAGCAATTAAGCATTTTAGAGATAAATATACCCATGCAGTTAATGCCAAAGCAATAAATACGTATCTGGAGCTTTGGCTTGGGTTTCTGATGGCTGTAAATACTGCCACTCCAAGTTGTTTTTAAAGATTGCAGTAAAAGGTTTATGTTCTGTATCTACCAGCATGGGTGACTTGTAATAATGTACTCCAAAGGTGTAGTGCCATGTCCAGCACTGATTGCTCCAGCAAATGACTACTCCTCTTCACTTGAGTCATTTGTAATCACCTAACAGCTTGACTTTCAGTCTGGAAAGCATAATTTTGTCAGATTGGTTTATGGCACTATATCTCTCACCACATTTTCAGAGATTGTGACAGCTATTGGTATCATATTTGCTTCCAAATATTTTTATGTACTTTAAACAAATGTTTCCTTCCTTACAGTGAATGTTCTAGATGCTGTTGAAGTGTTCTTTCCTTAAAAAAAAAGGCAACCAAACAAAAATGTGTATTATGAACATGAATTATTTTCTTTTTTTTGTAACTGGATTTAAAATACTTTTTTCTTACTTGCTGTAAGAGCTTCTCCTTCTTCTGTTTTATCTCAGTGATTACAATAATTTTGCTGGACACCTCCAGAGTTAGAAGAGGGTGGGGGTTATTGTTTGTTTGATTTATGGTTTTGTTATTGTTGTGTTTGGTGAGTTTTTTGGTGGGTTTTTTGGTTGGTTAGGGTTTGGGAGTGTTTTTTGTAAGAACTTCTGTGCTATTTTATGGGCTGATTGAGAATTTGTGACCAAATACTGCTGTCTGAAGCCTGTGTGGGACAGGGATTGCCTTCAGTATTTTTGGGTTGCATCTTGCAAAGGAGTAGGAATTTCCAGAGTCACTGCATTATGAGTTACAATTTAACTCCTGGAAGGGGAAAGATTAAAGACCTTCCAAAAACTCTTCTACCTAAAGAAGAGGTGACTCGAGAAAAAGACTAAAAATCTGAATGACGGGAGAAAATTAATAAAAGTAAGAGTTAGGGCAGTAAAAAGAAACCTCAGAACCCAAAGTAAATTTCAGAGCAGACATAAACTCTGGAACTCATTGCCACATGATACTGATAACAGAAATGTGAATGAGTTTAAAAAACAATTTCACACCATAATGAAAAAAATATTTACATGGATACAATTGTTGATAGCCCAAATTTTTTAAGTTGGAGGAGAACACAGCTTGGAGCTGTGAGAGAAAGATGTGAGCAAACACTTGTGTTGCAGGAGATATCAGCATTTTGGGGACAGGTTTTGTGCAACTGTGGCTGTAAATAGGGAAAAGAGCACTATTTGGCCAGTGCCACTGATAAGAACTATTGTCAGATTTCATAGCTTCTGGAGCAGACAAGCAGAGGGAAGCCTTGCTTGCAGAAGAGAGCTCATGTACACACACAGATGCAGTGCATTAAACTCTTCAGGTGTTTAAGGGGAAAAGGGAAACTAATTTAAACCCCTTGCCCTGAAACTCAGTTTGCCTCTGCAGTGTTTTGTTTGTGCACCTTTGACAAACACTGCACTCATTTACAGCTTCTGCTGAATTCTGACACTTCTGTTCTTACTAAAATGATGCATCTCCAGCCCTTTAGTTCTCACCTTAGCTCTCACACTTTTTTGATGTAACACCTCCTTTTTCCTGAGAAGGACTGTGTGTATTAAGACTAATTTACCTTTACAGATTTATGCTTTGACTCCTGTGTTGTTCCTGGACCACAAGCAAACTTGAAGATGTAATGGGAAATTCTTAGTAATTTCTGTAAAATTTTTAGTTCGTGCACAACTAGATGTTGGTTTTATTTTCCAAATGCTGAGATTTGGGGTTTCCTCATGAGTAGTCTTTTATAACAAATGACTGCAGCTCAGATTATGAGTTTTTAATTGAATTAATGTTTTTTCTGGCAGTAACTATTGAAAATCATGGCTGATATCCTGACTTTTTTAAATTAGTGGAACAATGACTCTGCCTAGATAGAAATTCTGGGCTATTAAGTTTGCCAGGTATTTGAAAGACAGCTGTAAGACTTCTCTGTTACATGGTTTTTAAAAAGCAACTCATCTTTGTTGGTCTGTAGTATAATTACTATCTATAGTGCTATTAAGGATGTTAAAATGCTATCAGATTTCAGCATAAAGTGATGTGACAGTTCATTTTCTGTAATCCTATTTGTTTTTAAATGTTTGAGTTTTGCATATTTTAATTTGTTTACAAGGTGCCCCAGGTAACTATTTTTTCACAGCATGTGGTTTTGCTGATGAATTATAAGATTAGCACAGATTCCAGATACCTTTTTCTTAATGAGGCTATCTTTCTATTTCAATATCAAGGCCTGTTTTTAATTAGTTATGGCAATGCAAAATAAATAAACTCAACATACTCATACATCTCATTGATTGCTAGTATTAATAGCAAAGTAAGGACCTGAGTAGAAAATAAGAGAATTCACTTTTTCTTTTTTAATACCTTTTTTTTATGTCTACAGTTTAAATTAAGGTTCCATCCTTCCCTGAAAGCTGACCATTAAGTGAAAGCTTTCACTTTGCGCTAAATATGCCAAACAACTGGAACACAGGACCAGTCTGCCTATGAATAATAATTACCCTACCCTTCCCAAGACCTTTAATTGTGATAAAGAGGTATGACTGACACCAAGGATGGGACTACTTTGGTGGCAGCTCTGGAACATGGTTATTTAGGCATTTATTTTCCCCAAGCAGAAGGTGGATATTTCTCAAGAACTGCTTATAAAATGTGTGTTCATATAATTGGGACAGTCTGGCAACAAGCAGGTGGGTACACAGGCATGTTTAGGTGCTGAAGATCAAGAAAAGGAGATGAAAGAAAAGCCATGCCCTCCTGGTGAAAGAAAGTTAAACCCTCTGCTGTGAAGAATTTCTTCTGACATTTCTGTCCTCTTGGCAAAGTATTTCTTAGCTGAATTTCTTTTTTACATGCCCTGAGTATTTTGTGAATTACAGCACTGCTTACAGCTTTGCTGGACCTCAGAGGTTCTTTTGCAACCAAGGCAAGCACTCCTCAGCCTTGTACAGCCTGTAGAGCAAAAACATGCATTGAATACTGCAACTCAACTGACTCCTGTAGATTGATCCTGCGGGGTTTTTTTAAGAAAAAGGAAAAAAGTACCAGAGATTCCTCTAATTGAAAAATAAGGGTATTACACTTGTGCAGTGTTGTGACCCACCCACTGGGCAAAGTCATCCCTATGTTTTATAGATTTCATCCTTTTCTGTTTTTCTTAATTTACTCTTCCAAATTTTCTATTTTGATTCCCAGTGAATTCTTTTGTTGCTAGCTGATATCTTTTTTCAAAAAGGGCAAGTTGTTGGAAAATGTGGGCTTGTGTTGCGCCTTCGCAAATTGTGGGTTGATTCTGAAAAGATCAGATCCTATTACTGTGTAACTACTGTCAGATTTACCAGCTTGGCCTTATCTCTCTGAATAGGATGGGCTTTGTCATTGCTAAGAAAAAAAATCTGCATTCAATTTTGAATGGAAAATCCATACTGATTACTTCCTAAAATATATACTCTGGTATAATGATTGCAATTGGTCTGTACCTACATTGCAGCTACTGTAGAGCTTCACCAAAGATATATTTTTGACACTTTTAATTGACTGTTACTTACACAGCTAAAAATATGTATTTGACTGAAAGTATTTATGATATAAATACCTCGAAATTAAAAAAAAAAAACCAACATAATTATGGAAAGGTGTATATGAAGCTTGAATTTCAAGGGATGCAAATATTGCAGCCATCTAACTCACTTTTTCCAGTGTAATAAAACTATAATTAATAACGTCATAATTGTATGTTCCCATCATCTAACTATACTATGCTGTGAATGCTACTGGGTGAATGTAATTGAAATGTCAGACTTTATATGAGTTTGTGATGTAATATATAACAGAACACATTAAATGAACAATCGATACAATAAAAATAGTTAATCAAAAAGTAATCTGAATCAACCAAAAGGGATACATAAATCTCCTTTTGCTTGTGTGACACCATATAGCCAAAATATAAAAAGGAAAAGAAAGATTGGAGATGTGTTTTAGAGGTAATCTCTTCACCTAGAGTGCCTCCTGGTCATGTTATTTTGTGATATACATGCCTGAAAGACAAGCTCTGTGGTAAATGTCATCGATGACTTTGACAAACAGAAAAATCTGTAGTTAAAACTCTCAGAAATAATCCGAAGAATATTGCTCTTGCATGTCACATCAGTTTGGAATACCAATTTACATGGAAAGTTAATGTACTATTCTATCTAATTTCAGAATTTCTACATAGACACCACCAGGAAATTGTGCTCAGATCAAGATGCTGCTGTTTTGGAATTGCAAGTTAGTTGTCAAAAAGATTTGGTGCATTGTGAGAATAAGGACATGACTGGGAAAGCTACACTAGTGGAAACCGCTGTGACTAAAGGTCAGTAAAGCTTTATGGTTTGAGCTATTAATACAACAAAGCTTAACCTCAGCCCTAATGAAAATTTGTCATACAGGAGTATCTTGTGTGATTTCACTTGGAATCTGTGGCTTAGTCAAAGGGGGATGAAAAGGGAACCTTTCTGTTCTTCCTCCATAAATGCCATAAGGCAAATTCATCCAGGCTCTCAGCAGCAGCATGGTATTAAACTCTGTCTGACACTGCAGCATGAATATTCAATGGTTTTTAGGAACAGAAGACTGAAAAACATGTGCTGTCCTTTTGCTTTACAGTGACGCATACACGTAATCTGTTATTAAAAAAATACCTATCCCAAAGTATTTTAAGATGAGAAAGCTGTTTACATTAAAGATATAGAGATGCCTTCAACTCATATTTTTGTATTTTGAAGAATATAATAATACTGAGCAAAATCCTTGACCAATAATTGTTTTTAAATTTTTCTCTACTTGTTTGTATTTCCCATAATTTTGATAGAAGGCTAGTTCTTCTACTTATCTTTCAAGTTTTTCCTTTTTCAGATATGAACCATACTGAAGTTGAAAGGCTAAATCATGAGAGGACAAATCCAAATTTATTTTATGTATTTCAACTTGGCAGTTAATACTAAAAAATTATTTCATTAATCTCTCGGTCACAGGTTATATTTGAGATATGAAAAAATCACATTAATTAGAACACTGGAACATTTTGAAGACTAAAGCATGAGTATTCATCCTCACAGCATTTGTTAACTGATAATTGATATCAATAGAAGAACTTCTTATGAAGTTCCTCTTTTTTTTCTTGTCATTCAGTGTGCAAGACTCTTAAAAAGAATAGTCTATTTGAAGCTATGTGTATTGAAACTTCTCAAAGCTACATAAACCAATTTTCTGGACAAGAATTACAGTGCCATGCTAAATATTCACTAATCCTTATTGGTGTGGAAATTGATTATTTGGGGACTGATTATTGAAAGTGATGTGGTTTAACCCCTGTCAGTGACCAAGCCTCACACAGCTGCTTGCTCACTCCCCCACCAGCAGGATGGGGGGAGAATTGGAAGGGGAAAAGCCAGAAAACTTGTGGGTTGAGAGAAAGACAAAACCACTTTTGAGGGAAAGCAAAAACCACTCACACAAGCAAAGAAAAACAAGGAATTAATTCAAGGCTTCCCATGGGCAGGCAGGTGTTCAGCCATCTCCAGGACAGCAGGGCCTCATCTCATGTGATGAGGGAAGTGATTTGGGAAGACAAATTCGATCACTCCAAATGTCCCCTCCTTCCTCCTTCTATCCCTTTGGTCAGTTTGGGTCACCTGTCCCAAACTCCAATTTCCCTTGCCAGCCATGGCAGTATGAGAAGCAGAAAAGCTCTTGGATCTGTGCAAGCCCTGCTCATAAAAAAAGCCCTTGCACATAAAAAATTCTCCATATTATCCACCCTGTGTTCAGCACAAATCCAAAACTGCCCTGTACTTGTCACTATGAATACAATTAATTCTGCCAAAACCAGCACAATATTTTGGTACCTGGCAGCATCTAAATAAAATTCCAGATTTGTTATTTTGTGGCTTTGAAAAATCTCTTTTCAGGCTTTGTTTTGTCACTGTTTAATGATTTGATTAGATTTTATAGGGGTAAATGGTGAAGCTTACATGTCAGCAGGTACAAAGGACAGTATCCTCAGTTTAAATCCCACAAAACAAAAAGAATACCAACATGGGTTGATATGGTACTCATTTCTTGTTAAGGACACTTCCTGTAAATCACTGAGGCTTGACTTTGAAAACCATTGTCCATGCTACAGGGATTAATTGGGTCACTTGCCTGGGTTAGTCTCTGTGGGGTGAGGCAGACATGGGACGCAGAGGGAACACACCTGAAGAAAATGTGACCAGTGCCTCTTTGAGAAAGAAGGCAGACATAAAATTTATTCTGAGGACTGGCTTATTGACAAGCACAAAAGTCAGTGCTTGAGTAGGTGCTTAACTCTATTGGCCTAGACTCCTCACAGACAAGAAATGTGACACAGGCTAAAGTCTCAAAGTGCCTTTATGGTGAAGAGTCTTCAAATATTTTTCTGAACGCAGCTTCTCAGTTTGTGCAAAAAGTGAAGTCATAGAGTCACTGCCTGTGCCTGTTACAGGAATTGTACAGCAGTTTCTAAGCTGAGCTCCATTGACTGAGAAAAGTGGTATGGAGCCACTGTTACTAAAGCTTCAGCTCAATAAAAGGACTGGGAGGTCACTTGGTCTTTCCGTTTTTCTACTGTGAAGGTATTTGTTACTTCTTGTGTTTCTTTTGTAGCTGGAAGTGTCTGGGAAGTGTCTGTCTCCATCTTCTTCCTATCTTCCCATCAGGTACTGATGCCCAGTGATAACATCTTCCCTGAGCCTTCTCTTCACCAGGCTGAACAGCCTCAGCCCTCTCAGCCTCTCCTTCTATTTCAGATGCTTCAGGCACTTGATCACCTTCATGACCCTCTGCTGGACTTGCTCCAGAATATCCATGTCCCTCTTGTACTGGGAGCCCAGATCTGGACCCAACACTCTAGGTATGCTCTCACCAGTGTTGATCAGGGGGACAAGGATCTCTGCTGGCACCACTTTGCCTAATGCAGCCCAGGAAGTGTTGGACCACTTTGCCACAAAGACACATTGCTGGAGCATGGTCAGCTTGTCTTCCAGGACCCCAATGTTTTCCTGGGCAAAGCTGTTTTCCAGTTGTTCCTTCCCAGGCCTTGCATTTTCTTCCACTGAACTTCATGAAAGTCCTCTCTGCCCAGTTCTCCCACCTATTCAGGTCCTTTTGGATGGCAGCACAACCATCTCAGCTGCTCCTCCCATTGAAAACTTACTAAAGGAAGCTCTTTCCCATCTACTGCTCCATTAATGAATCACTGTGTCTGTAGCAGGCACCCACAGCACCACTCATATTGGTCTCTCCATTAAATCTTGACCCAGAAACTCTCAGGGGGTTTGTCCCTAGGCAAGAAAGCTGCTTCTGTTAGCCATGATACCAGCAAGATTTCTTCCTTCTCCTTCATGCTGTGTGTTAGCTCATGCAGTTTGTGGTCCTGGACCTGGACTTTTTGCAAAAGTTCCAGGTTTGGACCTTCTGCTGAACATGTTTCAGCACCATGGTGAAATGCTGCAATATCACTGACTGTCCCATCTGCCCTGCTTGAAGTCTGCCTGCCTTCTCTCTCTTTATTCATCCAGAGATAATAGCATTTGTCTTTTGTCCACCCCATTAAGCCTTATTTATATGTCATTGATAACCCTTTTTTATAATCTCCAAAAGCCCTTGATTTTTACTGTGATTTTTCAGCTTCTAGCACAATTCTATTTTTCTTAGCCAATTCTTCACTTGCTCTTAATTCTGAAACAATCTAATTGAGAAGAATGCTTTTTCTAGGGCCTTTTTCAGGTTTGAAAATATCTTTTCTCTATTGTTCTTGTTCTATTTCCTTTGGCACTCATTGCATCAAGATCCTAATGTTTGCTGTGACATCCCTTCAGAGAAAGCAGTTTACTTTTCTTCTGGCTGAGACCATCATTAGTCATGGTAAACTGATGACTTAACTCCTCCTGCTTCTAGTAGACATATTTTTTTTAAACTTTAGCTATCAGTCAGGCTTATTTTTTCCTGTGTTATTCCATGAATTTATGGCTGGAGACATGTGCTTTGCAGGTAGCTTCCAGGTAGCTTCAGGTGTATGATCAAGAGTATTAGAGAAAAAAAGTGGTGTTAGGACTGCTGAAGGCTTGCATGACTGGTACTGCAAACATTTACAGCACTAACTCTTCCTGTGCATCTGAGCTCTTAGCCATGTATCTGATTCAAAAGCCCATCAGTCACAGGTCTCCTGGCTCATTTCTCATTAAAATTTCAATTAGTTAATTTGAAGTTCATCCTCTTCACTCTGTTGTCTTAGGCTATTCATGGAACACCAGATACAGGATAGCTTTTGTTGCTGAGTACCTCTTTTAGTTCTCAGTTGTCCTTCTTGTTTTGTTCCTAGTACCTCTCTTAGTATGCACACTGAAAATCATGAAGTAGTATCATAATGATACTTCTTTTGCAAGACTAGGAAATCGCTTCCTATTTAATTGCCTTAGAGTATATCCCTTTACAAACTGTCCAAACTGGAGTAAAGTGTGAGTTTGAGCTAGGCAGATGTAACCCAGTCCAAAGAACAGTGATGGATTGTACTCTGACATACACAAATAAAAGCTAAAATTTTTCCTGAAAGTTATATGTTAGTATAGTCCAAAATTATTTGGCTTGATTAAAAGATAATTGCAGAATTATACAGGAGAGCAGATTAGATTATGGAACAGTTCTTCCTGGCCAGCCAAGGAATCCCCATGAGTCCACTGCTGCGTGCAGCAGGCTTGCCTGTTCCAGAGGGTGTACTCTGCTCTGCTAATTCAAAAGATAATGGATTAGAAAATATGTCAAGACTAATAACACAGACACACTCCTGTAGGTTTTGAGTGGGAGGAAATGCACCATTCACTGACTAATCTTTAAACTTCTACTGATGAATGTTAAGCCACCCTCCAAAGCACCAACCTGTTTCAAATTCCTAATAAGGATGTTGAATCTGTACTCTCAAAAACCCCCCTAGTTACAGAAAACATTTCTATTTCTTACCAAAGGCCAGATAGTTCCAAAAAGAAAAACAACGTTTTTTCCTCCATTTTAAAGCCTCTGTTGACTTTCTTTACAGAGTTCATGTTAATAAAGATAGGATTTATTATCTTTGCTTCTAAGAAATGGAACCTTCTTCTTCTGTTGCAATTAAACCTGAATAGGCCACTGAAGATATTATCTTATTTTCTTATATTTGACTAAGGTTGAATTAATTAAAAATGGTAGCAATATCTGCAGGATAATAACTCTCATCAGAAATCTGCTGTATCAGTTTTCCTTTATCCTTGAAATTTATTCTAAGTAGAGTTTCTAGAACATTACATAATCTTCTTGTTCATGGCATAGGTTTCTGGAATAGTTACAGTCTGCAACAAAACAGTGTTTATGATGATTTTGTTCATTCATGTCAGGATATTTTACAGAAGATATTTATATATTCTGTCTTTAGGCACTTGATTTAGAAGGCTGGTGGGCTGGAGAAAAAAAAAAGAGGATTGGGCCTTCCATTCGTGCTTTAGGATGCACATATATCTACTAAATTTTCAAAGATGGTTCAAGAAACTTCTGCCTCTGTAGCTTGCTGTCCTATTAGTGAAGACAATACTTTGACTATGGCACTCTGCTCTAAAACAAATATTAATATGAATTAAACATAATGACCCCAAAAACTTAAATCAAAATGTAGAATTATGAATTATTTTAAAAAAATAAAAGCTGCTTTTTTTTGATGATCACAGGGATTTTGTACTAGTGTTCTGAACTAGGTGCATGGGAATAAACAATATGAATTAGGAATCCTTTCCTGTATTTGTGTGTGGCAACTCCCTCCAGCTTCCCACTCAGCTCGGTCTTTGATTAGGGAAATACTGATATTAGATTCTTTGGTTCCCATGGTCATGTAATTTTCTTTAAAAAAAATAATTTTGTGTTTTCATCTGTAAACACAGAATTTATCCTTAGCTGACACATCTTCTGAGGTAAGTTTAAAAAAAGGCAAGAAAATTACTTAAAATATGGAGATCATATCATTTTATAGGATGTGAGTACACTTTAGTAAATGATGTTGAAATGTTTTCAATCAGCTTCACTCTCAACCAAACTCTAACTTGTTTTACAGCAGGGATAAGAAAGCACAGGCTCTGAATCCCTCTAATTTCACTGGTTTATTAGATATGACTTATTTTAATTGCAGTAATATTCAGAGATTTCAGGCAGGAGCTTAGGCGGTTGCAAGGAGGAGGTATGACAGCATAATATGTAGTTAAACCAAAGGTTTAATTCATGTGAGTGCCCTTTCCCACTCTCTGGCAGTGCTGCTGGCTCTGCTCCCCCAGTCCTGTGCAGAGCAGCCCTTGAACGTCTCTGATGGTCCCCTGAGCCCCACTCTGCATCCTCTTGCAGGAACTTATTTTGAGGCAAGAAATATGAGACTGTTTAAAACTTGTGGCAACCATTTCTCATCTACAAGAGTTGTTGTTACACTGGGGATTTATTTTATATGAGGCAGTAGTGAAACGGTGGAAACTAGATCTCAAAAACGTCAATAAAATCAGCAAAACAGACCAGAAAAAAAAACTGACAAAGAAGAACATTTTAAAGTAAAAGGACAGTGAAAGACATCAACAGTTGTCTATTTCAGGAAATTTAAGATTCTTTTAAAGGAATTCAGACTAATCTTTTCCAAACATTAGTTTAGGAGATTCTAGAGGAAGATAAATATTACCCATACATTAAATGCAACCCTACAGTTTATGTGAAATATTTTGATTGTGGCACATAACAGTTTTTAAAGATATGCTACATCATCCCATGAAGTCATGGTTGATGGATATCAGCTCAAGGAACAGTCCATTAGTTTTATGGGCTCTGATTCTTCTAACACTGATCGGCTTTCAGCAGCACTCCCTAAGGAATTAGTTCTCATTAGCACTGAGGAGCATCAGAACCAGGCTCACAGCAAATAAAATGCTGCTGCTCATAAAAATGCTTGGTTTATGCATATACCTTTGGTTCTGTGCATTTTCACTTAAGCGATGTGCAGAAATAAGGATGTGGTTCTACCATGTTGAGTTCATAACATTATTATGCAGAATATTTCACAGCTACTTTTTTCAAGTTAGGCATAAATAAACAATAAATGCTGTGTGATTGAGTGTTAATTTATGCAGAGTTAAAACTGATCTGAAATATTTACCATAGCTATAAAACTGTGTTATGGTCACACAGCTAGAGGCATTCAGGTGTGCAGAGTTGTACATGTACATGAGTTGGGGCCTCTAGCTCGGTCTTGATGAGTTGGGTCATTTGTGTTGCCTACCTTTTGAAGAAGGGCAAAATGGAAACTTATGACAACCATTTCTGACCTTGAAATTTGTGAAAAACAGCAAGCATATTCTGAGAAAAAGCCAATTTATCCTACTCACTCAAAGATACAAGTGAAATTAATGGAAAGTTTTAGTCTGCAGAACACCAGCCTTCCACTATAAAGGCAAATATAATTACACAAATTGTTCCAGGAAGAACAGAATTAATGAAATTTTATTTAATAAGCATTCAGGACTGTTGTCCCCTACTCCTCTCCGTCTTTCCTGACAATAACCAAAACTCTCCTTGCAGTGCTCCTATCAAAAGAAAAAGAGCAGGTCTGGAGCTATGGTGTGTGTTGAGTGGCCAACCAATATGCACACACTGATTTATCCTGCTGTCTGCTGCCAAATGGAGTGGATAACAGCTGTGTTCTGCATGCTTCTCTTTCAATAGAGGAACTAATTCAGCTCTAGCTTTAGTAACCACTGTGAGACTTCTGTCCCCTTTTCAAATCTGACTGAAATTGGCAGAAATAAACTTGTAAAAGTACTGAGGATATTGATGGATGGATGGACAGCACAATGACATAAGCCTTGTTTCCTTGGCAGACTGAGATGGCCTATCTCATTCGGTAATTCAGTGTTGAGGCTAATAGATTGTTTTTTCAAACAGAGAAGAAAATTGCATTGATTTCAGGGTTCAGAATCCCCCTTGGACTGTTCAGCTTGTCTCATTAATTTCTTAATGCTTTATTGAAGTGTAAATATATTTATTTCAAAAGGAACTCTGAACAGGTTTGGGACTGGGGACAGCTGTGATTTAGTCTGGCCTGATGACATCAACATTCTTTCTCCTTGAGCTGTCTTGCTTAGAAGTGTATCAATGTGTTTACATGTGTTTGGGAAAGAAGAAAGCCTGGCTATGCCATCCATGAGCAATCTGTACCTTATATCCGTATTAGCAAGTCTAAGTGCACAAACAATATTTCCCTCACTGAATCACAGGGATTAGCTGATTCTTTCAGTGCCTGTTTTATTCATTAGTTTGCTTTTAGTGATATCAAACCCAGCCAAATTGCAAATGAACTACAAACTCAGAAATGTTTATTAACAAGATAGTGGCCACATGGGAGATATTCCATGCATTTCTAATCATATGTTTGGGGTTTTGTTTTGAGATTCTTTGTCCTTTTGATGCCTAGATCTGGAAATACTTTGCTAATTCACCAGTGGGGGACTTGTGGCGATATAGGTCTGTGATAAACTCTGCACTGGTGTAGCCAGACAGATATTTGATTAACCTTGTATTTATTTTCAGCCTTAGAAAACCTATAAAGGAAAGGATCACACCTTCAGAAAGAAATTACTATTAACCAGTTTTCAGTCTCAGTCAGACTGGCTGACTCAGTCATGGAGAGTCTCAAGAGGAACACAAGTGGGATTTGGAGACTGCTGGAAAATTATAGAGTTATTCTCTTGTTGAAGGGACACACAGTGGTTGAAAGCGTAAGACTGGGAGAATTCTTATTTGAGAAGTTTGGTTTCATAAAGAAGAATCTGTTTTACAAACATGGCTTTCTGGGAGGTCAGATAGTATGCTCTGATAGGTTGTTTCAGGTAGTGCCCTAGAAAATTAATCAACCAAGAACACATATACCCACAACAGTGTTGCACACTGGTTTGAAATTTCAAGTGAAAGGTTTGGCTTTAAAAACACAGTATCCTCAGCTCCATGACCTATGAGACTTCCTTATAAACTCTAAGGATGATTTGCCTTGGCAGTGGGTCTGTGATGGTATCACCACCATCATCTCAGCTCTAGTTGGTTCTATTGCCACCACAGGCTGGGCTAAGGGATGGGGTGGCTCTGAGGGTGAAATGGGGCACTCATGGACATTAAACACCTTATGGAGTTTAGTTTCATCAGTTCAGTGGTCCCACATGTCTTGCAGAGCTTCCTCTAGCCTCAGGGAAGTGGTGGAGCACCCAAGCAGGGGATGAGACCCTGGGGCCTCCTGGCAGCAGCCAGAGCCACTGTGACCTGCAAAGTGAAGTTGTTACAGTTCCCAGATGCAGAGTAAAGCCCTCCACAGTGCTGGAGCTGCTAAGAGGCCTCCAGTGAGGATCTCTGCTCTTGTGGGAAAACATTGCTGCTTTCTGAAAGGTTTGTCCTCAGTGATGCTTCAGACCAGTCTAGGTGGATGTAAAGAAATGAACTTCAAAACCATTCATTTTAACCTCATGCCATTCTCCACTCCGTGTCTCTGCTATATCACCTTCGAAATAAGAAGCAACTGGGGGGTTCTGGCTCCAGGAAATCCCAAAGTAACACCACGGTTCCCTAGCTGCAGGGCTCCTCTTGTCAGTCAATGAAACACAAAAGCATGGGAGTGTGGTATTTTCAGGGGCCCCATCGATGGGAGGAAATGATGAATCTCACTCCATGTTCTTAGAAGGCTAATTTATTATTATATTATGCTATACTAAACTATACTAAAGAATAAAGAAAGGATACAGACAGAAGGCTATAAAGAATGATGAAAACTTGTAACTCCTTCCAGAGTCCCGACACAGCCTAACCATGATTGGTCATTAAGACAAAACAATTCACATGTTGGATAAACAATCTCCAAACCACATTCCAAAGCAGCAAAACACAGGAGAAGTGAATCAGATGATTATTGTTTTCATTTTTCTCTGAGGCTTCTCAGCTTCCCAGGAGAAGAATCCTGGGCAAAGAGATTTTTGAGAAAATATGACGGTGACATGGGAGCACATCTGTGGTAAGGATGGTACATGCAACTCATGGCAGGGGGACTGCTCTTCTCTTGATATGATCAGATAATTTTATCTGCCTGCTTTTATGCTGCAAGTGATTACACCAGCTAAACTTCTCAATAAACTTTAAAGTTATTCATGCATAGATATCAGGAGGTGGTCAGCTTAGAGGTACAAGCCTATGCAAAAAACTGAAATAGTCTTGAGTGAAGACACCCTTGTAAAGTGCTCAGCTCATTTTCATTCTTATTCTGTCACAGATACTGTTCAGAA
Organism: Agelaius tricolor; assembly: GCF_023055355.1. NCBI lineage: Eukaryota > Metazoa > Chordata > Aves > Passeriformes > Icteridae > Agelaius > Agelaius tricolor. The sequence continues at coordinate 62,311,289 of NW_027269261.1, forward strand.
AATTGAGCAAGTCATTTAGGATCTCTGAAAAATGTGAAAGTGAAGAGAACATTGTTTTCTTTGCTTTTATGGTTGTCTTTTTGAATTGTACAATTTTTCTTCTCCAGGCCAAGGGCAGAGTCTTCCATTTCCTTAGAGTTATTTTTTGCTAATTTTTCAGGCCTAGCAAGAAACTATGAGGCAGAAGAGGATGAGGAAGAAGAACATGACTACAGTTATATTGATGAAAACATAATTGAAAACATAAGAAAAGTATTTCATGGCACCAGCATTAGAAATGAGCATACAGTCTCCAAAGGAAGAAGGTGAGTGTAAGCTGGGATCACTTGTGGATGCAAACAAGTGCAGGCAGAGTGATTTTTCAGACTGGCTGGTAACCTTCATTTCCCAAAACAAGAGAGGTTTTCCCCTGGGAACTTCCACTGTTGCTGCAAATGTCCTGTGAGTAAGGCAGAAAAGGCTCCTCTGAGCTGCCACCTGTGACCTCTTAGCCATGTCACCTTTGTTAAAGGAGAACCTATCATTGTCCTGGGGATAGAAGGCCCTTTTTCTGATTTGTGCCAATTTGCTCTGAAATTATAGTGCTCTGAATGCAGCCCTTTTCCTCTTTCTGGAAGTGGATGCCTTGTTGTGCATTTTTATGCTTTAATAACTTTCAGACATTATCTCTGCTTTCATTAAATCTGCAAGGTTCTGCTCTGGCAGTCTACAGTGACTTTAAGTGCCAGTGAAGAGGGCCTTTATTTCTAAAAATTTCTAGGTGTCATTTCCAGCTAAACACAGATGAGAATTTTTCTAGACATGAGTGAAACTGTGGTCACAGTTCTTTTCACTCATAGCTGAACCTTCTATGAATTTCACTTGGTTTGGCTGAATTGCTTCTTTTGTGAGGAGAAACCCTTGAAAACTCAGGAAAAACTTGAAATATTGTGTTTCAGATATTTAACATGAAGTATTTAATTTCAAAATGTACTTTGTATTTATTTGTAAATTATGTGCAACATTCATACTGTGTTTAAGTTAAGCAACATAGTGAATATGAAGTAAGGTGGGTTTTTTTCTACAATGCCCAAATCCCTCAGAAACATGACATCCAGGGCAGTGTGAGGCCATGTCTCCCCCTGCTTACACACACAGAGACTCCAAAGTTACAGAAAAGACTAAAAATGGAACTAAGTAGGATGCTCCACATAGCACATTTCTTCCTCAGTCCATGTGCTGTTGAGGTTCTATCATGTAAAGAAGTTGAGAAAGAGAGAACTAAGCTCTCTTCTGACTAAAATATCCCTTCTGACCATAGGCATTAAGGGGAAAGCATATTTTCAAGAAGCAACGCCAGCCTAGAGGATCAGCATCTGTTTATACCACTTACTGTTGTGGCATCAGGTCTTTGAAATCTTTATCTACCTGCCCTTTAAATTCCCTGTTAATGGAAGCAAGGTTTCACTTTATTGGTTGTCCTCTTTGAGGTTACTAGCAAAACATGAAAGAAAAGGACCTTTGCTGCCTTGAGGGAGATCACCCTCTTTGGATACTCTTTGGTTTATGAAGCAATCCCAACAATTTTTGTCCTTAATGGCTGACAGATATACCCACTCTCTGAAATCATTGTGTAGCCAAGGAGCACGCAGCTCCTCCAGCCTGCTGGTCTCCCCCAGCCACCAGAAATCTGTGCTATGGCTTTTTTCTAGAACATTCCATTTCTATCAGGATTCCACACTTGCACTTGTGAGCATTTTGGGAAATAAGGATTTGATGTGGGCATTTGCAATTAATCTTTAATACGGGCAAAAGTTTTAAAAATATGTAGCCAGAAAAAATAATCAAATTGGTTGATTTAGGCTTATATACAGGATAATAATGCACCAAAATATGTTGTCTCTTTCTATTAAATGTGTCCAATACTTAATATCTGATCATGATAGTTGTTGAAGAATTCATCAGGTAACCATTTCCCACCTATGATGCCTCCTTTCCTCAGGACATTTATGCCATTTTTTAATATCTACTTTTAATTATTTGGTATATATGATTTATCAAAATTGTATATATGATTTATCAAAATTAAGTTTATTGATCTAAAATACTTTTAAATAGAATCACTAGGAGGAAAAAGAGTTTTGATGAAATACAGAAGTAAGCCTCAGCAGTTAAGTCTACATTAAAAAAAATCAGTATATATTATTTGCAATTTTCCACCAGTGTCCCTCTTGAAATCTTTCCATGATCAGGGCTGAAGCATGCCAGGGTGATACTAGTAAAATGTTAGTCCTCATCCTAAGGAGGAGGGAGAAAGAACAGTGAGTTTCCTCAGGTCCTTGCTATGTTAATTTTGATAGAATAAATGTGCCCAGAGGGTCAATGATGTTAACATGACCTCATCACTCCAGAACAACAAACAATTAAGCAAGAGACTTCACTACAGATGCCTGAGTTTGCTATAGCAACAACCATCATTAACATATTTTAACCTTTCATTAAATATTCAGGAGAAAGTAAAAAAAAAAACCACACCACCCTGAAGCATTTAAAATGTGTGGCTTTCTTTTCAGCATGACAAGTTTCTCTCCTTTAATGCCATGAGTTGTTTCTTCTTTTTTAATGAGGAAAGCTCCCAGCTTGACAGTCTTTTGGACAGTATTGCAAATATCAACAGTGGCTTTTCTAGTGTGAGAAAATGGGAAGAGAGAAGGTCCATTGCAACCATTGAATTGGAATAACTCTGGTGCTGCCGTAATGTCTCCTCCTATGTCCCTGACACCAAAAATGAGATGGAGGCATGCAGGAACAGGAACAGCAACAACCACAAAAAATTCAGCAGAAAAAAACAGTAAAAGGCAGAGTGCTGATAGCTGCATGGCTGGAAAAGGACAGAAACAATGTGGTCCAGACACCTAGAGAGCTGAAAATGAGTACTGCTGTCAGGTTGTTTCAGGAGGTTGCTTTCTGGACTTGAACTGCACACAAGTGCCAGAAAAGGAATGGTCTCAGCAAACTAAGCTTCTGTGCTTATTAAATAGGACACAAAAAAAATGAAAAGTAGAAAAGAGAGGGAAATGCAGTAAGGAATGAAAAAGCTACACAGCTGTGTTTTCCTGTTCTCATGAACTGAACAGCTGAGGTGGTTTTGTTTGGAAAAGTAGCTTTCTTTATTTTCAATTGTACATTTTTTTTAAACCTAATTGTATGAAACATATAAGGGTGCAATTTTTTTCTTTATTTTTTACCTTGGTTGTGCTGAGATGCAGATTACCTCATATTTGAAATCTAAAGACAGTCCTACAAATGAAAATCACCCTTTCTGACCCCAGTGCATCTTGATTAATCCTTTTTTACTGTTTTTCTAGGACATTTCTTTGGAGCTGTCATGCCACTGACCCTCTGAGCAAACTGTTTCTTTCACAGAAAAGCTTCTGGGCTTTTCTATGGTTGAGGCAGATTTTGCAGGTTTTGTAGCCTTGGCTATACTGGAGTGAGGAACCCAAATCCATGACTGTAGTTGTGTGTTCTCAGCAGTTTTGAAAGTCCCCTTCCTAGGTAACTTACAATGCAGATTTGTGGGCATCATCTACCTCGCTAATTTTCATAGTTAGATAATTTTTCTGCTGCCTGCTCTTTTCACTTTTCTCTAATATGAGAAGTGAAGCTTTTTTCAGGTTGCAATCAATGGTGATTACAGAGAGAAGAAAGAGTCAAACAGTATGTTGCTCTAAGAGCTGCATATCTTAGTTTTGATTAAGGCAGGACTTCAAAGGACCTGTCTCAAAGCAACTGAAGGTTCAGAGACCCTTAGGGCAGGGAAGACTACCATGATTATCTAGATGTTCTAGACATTTTCCTTCTCAAACAAGCCCTACCATTCCCCCACGGGGCATATTCAAACGTTTTTATGGTGGGCAGAGCTGGGAACACAGCCCACTGGTGAAATCTGGCACACTGGCATATTGCCATTAAATATTAATTAAATTATTAATTAACTTCCCTCCAGGCCTGCAGCTCTGTTGCATCAGTCACAGGGCACATCCTTTGGAAAGCCTCTCCCCAAGAGGAAGGTATCTCTTCTACTATGTCTGCTAGACCAGAATATGGCACAGGGGACACCATGGTTGTAACCACACTGGAGATGATACACTAGGAAAACTTTTTGATGGAGTCACAGTTTATACTGACTAAATGAGCTCTTTTGCCTGGTGGAGGTTAAATATTTCCCTAAACTGCACAAACTATACCAGTAAAAGAAAAATTTACTGGTAAGAGTTTCACATACTTTAGCAAAGTTGCTGGCATTGCTGTGTTGGAGTCATATATTAGCTTTATTTTTGTTGTAGTCTTCGGATTGCTGTGTAATTGTACTGACAAACCATTTCATGGTACAGACAAGCCCTAACTCACAGCCATTAATTTATCTCAAGAGCTCATTCACCTGTACTCCCTGTGCAATTTTTAAATCCAAATATAAAATTTCCTGTTTCACCCTGTCATTATGTTTTGTTTGTTTTCAGAGACATCTGAAGGAAAATAATTCTGAAATTAACTGGGAACAAGTAGGAAGCTGTGTCCTTGGCACATCAAGATTGACCACGACTGTAAGAAAAAGCTGCTCATGAAAGTGTCCTTCTTGACTCATGGAGAGCATACAAGGCTGTAATTTAGCTATAATAATCCCCTGCAAAACGAAACTGCTTACTTGTCCTAAATAAGAAGTCAAACCAGCTAATGTCTCATGACCCTTTGAAGAGACAAAGCTCTTCTGTACATATTTATTAGTGAATTCAGGGAACGATGCCAAGTCCAATCCTTCATTCTTATTGCACCTGAAATTCTGGTTATTTTCTGAACCTCTGTAGGGCATATGCAAAAGGAACATCCCTTACTGAAACAGCTGCATGGATACTTCCTTTGGGTTTTGGTTTTGGGTTTTGGTTTGGTTTTTTTTTTGAGAAGGAAAGGGTAATAAAGGATTGTCTAAGGTGGACATTCATTTCTTTAGCCAGTCTGACATGCTTCAGGTTAAGGCTCAAAACTAGAAATGACCAGATTTTGCCACTTTTCACATGATGAACAAAGCACAGTTAGTACCATTGCACAATATGTAATCTGCCCTGGAAAGCAAAGCCACTCCTCTCACAAGGCCTGGGAGTGCCTAAACTATGTAGCATTGCCATCTCCATAAGCCCTTGTACTGCCAATATCCCGAATCTCACTAAAGGCATTATATTCAGCAATTTGCTGAAAATGTAGCCATGAATGGTGGACAGAAGCTGGATCTGAAGAATCAGTGTCCATGCCATCCCTATCCACCTAGGATAGGCCTATAACCCTCTGGCAGTGACTTGACTCCCAGGGAAAACTATCAAGAACTGGTGTGTAAACACATAGTTGATGTGCCAGGGGTTTCCAGAGCCAGCAGCAGCTTGATCAGAGTGGCATATCCAGAAATCAGCAGGATGGAGAAAGGGAATGTGTTTAGAAAGCCTGGACATACCCTATTTCTAGTTCTGTTGAGGAGTTAAAAAGCAAAAACTCAAAAAATGCCTTAGTGTCCTTTAAAGCAAAAGTCTTTTCAAGCAGACAGTAAAGTGTCTTTAGACTTGTCTATTAAAATTCTACTGAATGATTAATTTTCACTAATGCAAATTAATTTAGGATTTCTTAATATTGTCTCACATTAATTTATTCCATATAAATGTTCATCCTCATTAAAATCAGTTACAATTTAAGTTTTACGAATATTGCTTAGAGTACTTTGATTCCATGCATATGTAGCATACAATGTTTTGCATATCACTGGTTAATACTGCTTGCAGGAGTGTACAAAAGTGGCTGTCACATCACTTGTGGGTATTTTAAGTACATATTAAGCATTTAAAAAATCTATATGTATCTTTTGGCAGCTCAAAACCATCCCTTTTTTTTTGGTAGCCTGTTATTTGAATAATTATATTTTGTATTCTACTGACATTTTTGTCTTTTTTTTTACTTTACTGCTGAATGTGATGTTGTCATCTGCTGGATTTCTGAAAGGTATGATATGTTACCACCATGATTTCCTTCAGTAAAGTACCAGGTTTCTCTAGAAGAAAGGAGGAGAGGAAAGTCAACAGCCTTCTGGGCTGTGGTGGCAGGATGTGCCAGCAGGTAGAGGGAGGTCATTCTTCCCTCTTCTCAGCACTGGTGAAGCCATATCTGGACTACTGTGTCAGTTCTGGGCTGCCTTGTGCAAGAAAGATGCAGACATACTGCTGTGAGTCCTGCAAAAGCCCATGAGGATGGCTGAGGACATGGAGAGTCTGACATACAAGGAGAGGCTGAGATAGCCTAGAAAAAACAAGGTGTCCTCTAGTTGCTATAAGTGTTAGGATGGGTGTGAATAAAATGGGATGAAGTGACTTTCCCAACAAACCTAAGATTCAGATATCCTACATCGGCATTTGGGACCCAGTGAAAAAACCCAAATGCTTACCAGCCCTTTCTGGAAATTCTCCCCTTCAAAATGCTTCCAAAGAAGCAATTTCTCTTCTTTGCACAGATCCTCTCACATAAGGAGCCTGGTTCTGTCACCCTTGTCATGGGATGCAATTTTGTCTTGTATATTCAGCCTCACAGAGTTGAATGAGTTTCATTCTTCTGAGCAAAGGTGGCAGTTTAATGAACTCTGTAAATATATAAATAGCAGAGATGTCTCCCACATCTTTTCCTCAGGCACATGAGCCAACACCATGTCCTCTGACAGAAATGGGAGCTTTCCTGGCTGTTCAGTTTATATGACACAGCAGGACAATGCCATTTGCATCCAGTTCTGGATGAAAGAGAGAACATGGTGCTCTCTTGTGCTGTGAAGAAGGGGCACCCAGTCTTGCTGGGGAAAGCAGATGGGAGGAAGGAGACACGAAGAAAGAGCCTAATAAAAGGTTTGTGTTCAATATTAAAGACTTAATAAGCATTGTGGTTCCCTTATGGCATACAGATGACCACAGTGATTTCATACTGTTTGCTAATACATGTTTGACAAAGCTATAATGTCATGGCAATCCTTGAGGGACATGGTTATCACTCCCAGACATTAATGCTCAAGAAGACTGCATTCAGGAAGGGAAAGCCATTTTTAGCTGAACACAGACCACAATTGCTATGCCTGAAGAGAATACAAGTGTATTTAAATAATAAGATATTTGCTTTGCAAAAGATTGGCATAAGCTTTTGCACAGACTTGTTAGCTTAAAGGCTTATCTCTTTTAATGCTAAGAAGTATTTCCAGTGAGTTCTCACTGAGGACCTGATCAGAAGCAGCTGTTTCCACAGCACTCCATGGGTGCATAAGCCCTTAGTGAGACAGAATTTTCTGTTTGGATGATCAACATGCACAATTTTTTATATATCCAGCCTTTGTGTCTGGAAAGATAAGAAGAATCTTCTCCCTGCATTCTTCTTTAAACTCCAAAACTCTTGTTTAAATGACACGTGTCACAGGAACACTTATCTACCACAATGCTCCCAACAAGAAGCCACTGTTTATTCACTTAACGCACATGATATCTTTCCTCCCCCTTCTAAGACTGTCCAGGTGTTTTCCTTACATTTTTAGACTTTGATGCACCTTTACCATGTAAATTTTCAACTTCCTGACACCATGTTAAAACTGATAGTCTCTGAAGAGAATGTTCTCTTGCTTCTACTTCATGTATAAGTGGCAGGTTTTGCTGTTTGTTTGGGGGTTTTTTTGTTTTCCTCCTTTGTTTTCTTAACGTATCTGTGTGCTCGGAGTGTTCTTGTGCTTTGCAATAATAAATCTCTTTGATAAACTTATTCTGTATCTTTTCTTGGGTTTTTGTATTATCTAAGATAACCTTTCACAACTCTTTTCCTCTGGAACTGATAAACCATATGGGCGTGATGTAAGTGCAGACTGCCAGCTGCTGGCAGGCCGAGTAGAAGGAGAGGTTACCCTGCCTTTACCTTGCCTTTGCTGCTCTTGCCCCAGTCCACTGCTGCCAGCTCTGTCCAGAGTGGGGGTACCAGGATGGATAGCTCAGTCTGACCCTTTTAATTTTATCATGTAACCTTAAATCCCTCCTGTTTGTTAACATTTGGGTGTATGTGGGAACATTTGCATGGTGTGTCAAGGGGCTGATTCCACCAGGATCTAAGAAATGCTGGTACATCCCTGTTCCTTATCCCCATGTCTCTGTGACACTGTCCCTGAGGCTCTAGATGCAGCAGTGCTGGCAACCAGAGGCTCAGGCCAGCCTCAGAAAGCAGTACCTCTTCCCAGGGCAGTTTTAGATGTTATGATTTTCCTTTATTGCAAATACATCACCCTTCTGTAATTCCTCTGGTTCTCATAGAGCAGAGGAAGGATCTGAGTGGGGCTCAGGATTGCCCCACGTGGGGCACTGCAGCTACTTTGTCAGCAAAAAGACTCTTTTCCTTTTTTCCTCTTATTTCAGCTGCCTGCTCTCTTAGGTTCAGTGGTCACATCTGTTAGTATTTTGGGACCTAATGACACACAAAAGGAGAGGTAGAAAGAGCCTTTCATTCTGAAATGACTTTACTAGTCCAGAAGCCTGGTTTATACTGCCACTATCTGTTCACCATACCCGCTGCAGCCCTTTCCTGCAAACACACACACAAACAGTTCATGCAAATTTTCCCACAGCTACTAACAGTTTGCAGAACTAAGTGAGAAACATTAAGGAATTTATTTTATTGCTCTTTCTGTCATGGAGAGTCTGATTAGGCATTAATCAGTTAAAAAACATTTTTACATTACCATATTTTTTTTCTACTCATGTTTTAAATATGTATAAATGTCTTCTAACAAATATTTACATTATTCTGCCTCCATTCCTCATCCTCTGAACCCCATTTTGAGGCACTGTAAATGCTTCCCAACTGAGCAGCCCTTTCCAGCTGGTGCAGTTAGGCAGGTCTGCAGCCCCAGGCTCCCCAACACCCTCCTAGGGATCCTTGACAGCCCTTGCCTGCAGCAGTTTGTGCCATGCACATAGTTCTCAGAACACCTCATGGCCATTGTGTCTCATTGTAAAAAAGAGAATTAAATCCATAATAAGCTTAGACTCAGGTCTACAAGGACATTCATATTTTTAAATTATATCAAAGCCAGAGAGGAAACGCGCTCCTCCTGACGTCACTGAGGTTAAGGTGACGGAAATGTTATAACAGGTCCCCATCATCTTGAATCTCACTGCTTTTGGTGGCAGGAACTGAAGGTCCACAGCCTCCAACACCCTGCTGAGAGGAGCAGATAAAATGCCTTGTTCAGAAAAAGTAACTGAACAATTTGTGTTTGAGAAATGCAGAGGGTTTTTAATGCTGTGTACAGCAGTTAGAATACTTACATTAGGTTAGTTTTGTTTCTATCTGTCAGAGTCCAAATCTACATCTTCTGCTTCCCTGCAAAACCTCCTATCTGCCACATTAGAGGCTGCCTTGGGCAAGAATGCCCTTCCCTCCACACTTGCCAGGTGTGATTTTTCCCACCAGAAAAAAAAGCACTTTATTATTCATTAGAGAGCGTAGGCTGGAAAGGAACGCCCAATTCTCCATAGATTAGGATCATAAGGAAGGGAAAACCTAGAAATCCAATTCCTACTTGAAAGAAAAAAAAGTTTTTTGGCATCTTTGCTGATGACTACCTTGGGTGTTTGCCCTGTGAGGTCCATGTCTTGATGCCTAAGAAAGCTAAAGTGCCTGCTGACACCTGTCTGCCGTTCTGCAAAGACACAGGTACCTTTCCCAGAGAAGCACAAGGTTGCCATTCCCCTTATGGAAGGACAGGTGGAGAGGTCAGCCCTTATGTATTTCTGTGATGTAAATTTAGGACAGTATTTGGTAAGGCACAGCAGCTGTGTGCCCAGTTGCAAATATATGGACAAGGACAAGAATCTCACTTCTGACCACTCCTCAGAAATGTGATCACTCCTGTAGCAAAGGCACTGAAAACTGCACAGTGCTCAGAAATAAGGAGCTGACCTGACTAATAAGAGCTGTGGAGAGGGGACTGCACAGTATTCAGCACTATTGCCCAAGTTTTGAGGATGGACAGGTTCTTTTCTGGTGTGTTTACATTTTCCCAAGTTCCTCCTTTATCATGTACCACATTTCATTTCTAAACTTCCCTTCTTCACACCCAAACGTTGCTTGTTCCAATCCCCTTAGGCTTGCCATTTGCAAGTGTGTACAGAAGTTTAACCCCCTGTCTTTCCAAAGCCAACTGTGGCTTTGCTTATTTTAAACACCACCTCTGTCAAATAGGAAAAAGCCCTACTTAATGCCAGTCATTCCTCACTAGAGAGACCACACATGTAAAAGACATGAGAAGAGAGCAGCAAACCCTAGACTAATGCTGAGCAAGAAAAACCTTTACGCTTTGTGAGCCCTTCTCACTGGACAAACCTCTGCTTAGGGAGTCGTCAGCTTTTGCTAGCTCTTATTAGTAAGCAGGTTCCTTCACTGCTCTCCCATTCCTCTCCAAATCCACCCTACCACACCTCCACAGCTTTCTCTTGATGCTTTTCTCTCTGTTTAGTTTCTGATTTAAGTTTTCCTGTGAGTATGCAGCTATTCTATTTCAAGATAACTGGCTCTACTCGTAAGAAACCCCCATCCCATATTTTGCCTAAACTTTTATACATTCCTCAGCTTCCACAGAGCAATCACTGGCCAATTTCTAAAGTCTTCATCTGGCTGGTTGTCTTGTTGGATTAGGACAAAGTGTATGAAATACAGGAATGCTTGATGCTGTATTAAGAAAAATTACTCTTTTTCAAAATTCGGGACTATTTCCTAATGTTTCATAAATTCAGGTAAGGACTAAATTGCTTTTTAAAAATGTGTTTTATAAAGACTCCCTCAAGTGCAGCAGTGTGCAGTTTAAAAGTTTGTATTAATGACTCTTTTTGTTTTCTCAAAGCGTACCTTAAGTTCTATATAAGTTAACTACAGAAAAGGTCAAAAAATTTTTTCTAACTTTTCTGGAGCACAACTAACTTAATATTTAGCAGCTGGCAGCTGTGGTGATTACTTTTGGATTATATCTAAAGTCTGCTGGAATCTAATTACTGTGATCTATGAACCAGGCAATTAAGGTAAAAACTCCCACATTTTCTTATACCTCATTAATGTATTTCCTTTGAAAATTGTTAGCTAATGATGGTACATTAAGAGTTTATCCATTACATGACAATGAATAATTAACACCTTTGTCCTGGGACATTAAAGGACAGAATGGTGTTTAACTGCTATATGTGACGATAATTATTTCTTAATTTACAGTGCAAATATCATGCAAGTTTGGGGAGAAAGGACAAATCAAACCAGGAAAATGGAATGGCAAGAGTTTATTTCTTTTCATAGAATTGCAGAAGGATTTGGATTGGAAGGGACCTGAAAGGTCATCTAGTTCCAAGCCAACTGCTGTGGGCAAAGACAACTTTCATTCATTTCCCAAGAAACCTCAAGCCCTGTCTGCATGCAGGACCCCTGACTCACCTCCCCACAACCTCTGTTTTCAAGTTATAACCGATTCCAAATGTGTGTTATCACCCCGAAGACTGGGATCAACTCTTGGGTCTGAGTGTTCCAGGCACTGGGAGTGCAAACATTGCAAATACAGCTCTTCCTCAGTAACCAAATCCAACATATGACACACTACAACAAGTGGATCAGACATGGGGGAATGGAAAAGCAACCTGTGGTTCTACAGGGCACACAATCACATAAATTCATATATAGATCAAAGTTTTCTTGAAGAAAGTGAAATGAATCAAGTACAAGAAATCTCTGCTGTCACGTAAAAGCTGGTATGGAATAAATTAATTTGCTTCAGGACTGCTCTGGTCTGGCTCTGCTCTACCATGTGAGGCATGTACTTGTTGCAAAACAGCATAGCAAGGGAATCTATCTGTACTCAAGTACCTAATCTGAAAAGCCTGAAAGCTTCCAGTTTGATTGCAGCTGCTCTGCAAAATAGCAGCTTTGGTGGGAAACAATCAAGGCATTTGACTTATCAGCCTTGAGATTTGACAGTCAAGTCTTTTGGATCAGAACTTCAAAAAAAAGTTTTTTCTGATCATCTGTTAGATGATCAAGTAATTACATATCTAGTGGAATCCCTGCCTACAGGGGAAAAAAAAAACAGTCTGAAACCAAATATATTTTGCCTGATTTTAATTTTGTCTCCAAATATGATACATTATTTATAAGGCCACAAAAAGTAGTAAAGTAAGATTTTTCTGTGAGGTTTTTTTTTTTATTTCTAAGGAATTGAGTTATCAAATGAGATAGGAAACTTAAGGTTAAAAATATCGATTCTATATGAGAGAAAGACATGCATGGCTACTCAGGAAATCCTGCTGTAAGAAATTACCAAGGCCAGACTACCAGACACATGTCCGCTAATAGATTAAATCAATCCACCTTGGAAGCGCTCTTTCTCAAGGAACTGGGAACTTTCAAATCATCTCCTTCCCAATAATTCTAAATTCCTATTAGGTCAAGTAGCTCGAGCTTCTGGCCGGAAGGCAAGCTTTCAATCAGTTCTCGGCCTATTCTTCTTCCTGCTTCGGTGGACATAGCCTTTTGCCAGATCTTCAGCACCAATCCTCCTTGGAAAGAAACACAACATGACATTGGCAAATTAGCATGGAGCGCATGCAGCTCGCAGCGTACCAGGGACCAAGTGCGCGTCTGGCAACAAGCACTCCACACTCTGCTGGGGACAGAGAATTGTAGACAAAGCTGGAGCTTGCCGAGGGGGTGATAATTGCCTACAAATGTGCAGGGAGACGCAGAGCACTCATTCAGCTCAGGATCCTTTGTATTGAAAGACAACGGGGCTTGCTCCCGTGTCACCAGTGTTGCAGATCGAAATGATTGAAGATTTATGGGAGGGTCTTTGTCTGCTCTGGCGCGTAGCTCCGTGGTTTATGGAGCAGTGGCCTGGGAGTTATAGTCAGACCTGTCTCCATTTTCTCTCTAAAACTAAGTGTTCACTTTCTGCCAGCTAAGACATCAAGCTAAAGAAGGAAATGATCCAAATACTTAAGTCCAGGTGATAAGCAGTAGCTCTCTAGGACGTGTGGCTTGACCAACCCAGCCTAGCATCAGCACCGGTTTGCAGGATAGTCACTGCCTACTCCTCACCCCAGTGAGTGCTCACCTTTGGAGTGGATAGAGGGGAAATATGAGGGTAAAAATGTCTACTGTAAGAAGAATTTATTCTCCTCTTATCTGCTTTTGGGTAAAAAGTTGATCTGACAGTCTCTGGGTAGAAAATCTTTAGAAGCAGCACAACTCTCATTACAGCTCTTGCTGGACGAGCAGGGGCAACTGAACAATAATCAAACTCTGAATCAAGAAATCAAGTCTCACTCTGGGTTGGACAGGGTGCCATTCTAGGAGGAAGTAAGACCCTCTATCTGCTGTTGAAGTTTGCAGTACCAGTAGAGAACCCTGTCTCTCACAAGATGTATTTAAAAGCATCTACAAAAACAGTCTGTTTTGTCACCTGTGCTTTGTAGCACTAAGGTAGGGTCTTTTGGGTCCCTGCTGAAGCTGTGGATTTCGATGCAGTCAAATTTATTTTAAAGCTCCTTTTTCTGATCTGCAAATCAGTTACCAGGCTGAATTAGGTGGTAGCTGAATTCAAATCTCATTCCTTAGAGCAAAGTCAGGGAAATCTCTCCCCTGAAAAGCAAGGGATTTCAGCTATGGGATTCATTATGGCTGCACCTGCATGAAGCTTATCTCTCTATCTCCTTCCACTTACAATGTTCAGCATCCATACATCCTTCCCTCTCTCCCTGCAGGGCTTTCCTCACCTGGTGTGCTACCCTGGTGCTCTCGACCCTCCTTCCTGTCCTTCTGGTCATGCTTTTCCTTGCTGTGCTCCTCTCCTTTCCTGGAGGTATGTCAAGAAACCCTGAACTGTGTCATAGGCTGCCAAGCAAGCAATAGATCTGTTCAGACCCTTATTCAGATTCCTAAAATAATGCTGCATGAAAAATGTGAGGGAAGCACTCTGTGATGGGAAGATGCTCTTTTGTAGCACTGAATAGCTTTATTTCACATCTTTTTCAGCTTTAAATCCAACTGGAGAGAGAATTTTCAGTGAAATGTACGGATAGAAGAGGATCACAAGTGCCATAGCTAGGCATGCCAATTTTTCAGTGTATTTTTACATTCTATTTTAATTTAAAGATTCAAAATAACTTTGCTTCATAAAGGTCAAACAAAAATAGCCAGCCCAGAAGGATCTATGAAAGAACTGAATCCACTGGAGAGTGTAATTCTATGTTGCACCACTGGATGGTGATGTACGACTTATTTTGGTGAATACGATAAAGTCAGCATTGACTAAGGATAGTTTTGCTGGGACAGATCTCTGTTAAATCAAAGACCAAGAGAGAACCAAAAACTGAAACCAGAACACTTGTGGACACAAAAACTGTTGCTTATGATAATTTACTTTTTGTTTGTTTGTTCTTATTCAACTGGTATAATAATTTCATTTACAGTTATAATTGTTTCAGATTAAACTGGTGAAACACAAAAAACATCTCTGTTTTTAAAGTTCCTGTGAAAACTGGGAAAAGAGAGTAAGATTATCTGCTCCCATAATGTTTTGGGGTTTTTTCTCACTGAAATCCCTCATATTGTCAGTGTTATCCCACCAGCATTTGCTGTCTGGTGCATTGTTTGCTTATGGTTGTATTTTAATTGTTTTACTGTTAGTCTCTAAGATGTATACTACTTTATAGTAGTATACATCTTATAGACACTAACAATAAAACAATTACTCCTTAGTCTCTAAGATTTATACTACTTTATATCAAACATTCACTGTATTCATATGGAGAAAGGTATGTAGAGAGAACAAGATATTAATATCTATGGACAACAGACATCTGTAGGTCAAGGTCATACCTGTTATTTTATTTACTTTGTGAAGAGCTCTCAGTGACACCAGAACCTTATTTTGCCCTGGACTGAAGTCACTAATGGGTGGGAGAACATCCCCTTCAACAAGCATCCTCTGGGGCAGGAAAGCCTGGAAGTTGTTTGTGGTCAGTAAGTCTGTACTGAAGTGTGTGGCAGCAATGAAATCTACAGCATTAGCCCAGTCTTCACCAAAATTTGCTTCTGGATCAGAGAGATATTTTAAGCTGAAAGAGAAGAAAATAAAAAATGTGGCAAATAACTGAATTCTCCTGTAGAATACACTAGTTGATCATTTATCCCAAAGGTTTTTGTTCACTATAAAATCCTGAGTGGCCTAAGCACCACTGTGACTTGAAGCCTCCTTAAGTACTTTATACCCAATTTCTCCTGGCAACCCTGCCTCTTCCCAGATTAAACACAGCTCCTGAACCAGGCCCTGGCTCCCACAGGGCAACCAGCATCTCATTTTAAGCCCAGAGCCTGACTGGTCATCACAGTTTGGGCAGCCATCTCCCACTGGTCATCCCACACTCTGAGAGAGGGGAAGGAAGAGCAGAGCCTATGGAGTAGATGCCTAAGGTATGAGTGTGGCATTTCCATGGTCTCCTGTCGTGGGGAGGAAAGATGAATCTGACTCCATATTCTTAGAAGGCTAATTTATTATTTTATGATATGATATTATAGAATGCTATACTAAACTATACTAAAGAATAGAGAAAGGTTACAGACAGAAGGCTAAAAGATAATAATGAAAAACCCATGACCCTTCCAGAGTCCCGACACAGCTGGACCATGATTGGTCATTAAGTCAAAAAAATTCACATGAAACCAATCAAACAATGACCAGTTGATAAACAATCTCCAAACCACATTCCAAAGCAGCAAAACACAGGAGAAGCAAATCAGATAATTATCGTTTTCATTTTTCTCTGAGGCTTCTCATCTTCCCAGGAGAAGAAATCCTGGCAAAGGGATTTTTCAGAAAATATGACAGTGTCAGTACAAGGGCTCATGCAGACTTTGTTAGGATACCATCCTTCCAAAGAGGCCTGGAGGTGGAAAGATGCTCCATGGACACTGCTCTATTCCCCTTACCTGTCATGGAATTTGGGGAGTGCGTAAGCAATGGAGGAGGTGTGTGCCTTCCACATGAGGCCAAGGGCATCGTCCAGTTTGAAGGAGGAGAGGCTGGCAGAGCTGACAGCTTTGCGTTCTGTAGATAGCAGATACTGCAGCAACAGGGAGAAAAAGGGGCATAAAATGAGAGGGGAGGTTTAAACCCTTTTTTTTTTTATATGAGCACATACCTCGCAAAATAATAAGTTAAAGGAAATTGCATTTGTATAGTTAGTGATAGCTGCTGTTTTTCGACTTCAGCATTGCAAGGGTTTTATTCTTTTATTCGCATAATTTCGGTATTTGGTTACAAAAATTGAGTGAACTTTTGCATCTGAGTGCCATGGAATATTCAGTACTAAAGTAGGGGACTCCTTATTATCTTAAAAAACTTATCTATATTCTTTTAACCACAACTTTCTGAAGGTTTTCAGAAAAAGAAGAAAATTATCCTTGTTATCATTATAGTTATATGAGGAGTAGATATTTTACAATAACTTCTGAAACATGATGTATGGAAAAAATGTTCTTATGAAGACAGATCCAGTCTTAATCTTAAACAACTTCTTTCACTCGCAAGGGGGACTTACAGTTTAACATTCCTGCTCATTATCAGTTGACTACCAATAAAAAATATTGACTGCAGTAGTCTAGCTATAAAAAATAGCTATTAAATCTATGAAGTAAGAAATATTGTTATTTTTGGGATTAGACAACAGCAGAGTGAGAAGGAAAGAGAATAGGTGTACTTCTGAATGATGTTTCAGCATTTTTAAGTTTTAGATGTTTAAAGAAATAAACAAACCTTATAAAACCAACCAAAGGCCACTTTTTAAGAGCAGTGTTCCATCTCACAGGCTCATTTTGTATTGCTAAGATAAGCAGTATTGGAAGAATACAAATATAATTGAATACAAAACAGTGTCTTGGAACAGAGGCCAAAATACAGAACTGTCTCAAAAGAAGAGAAAAATTCTATAACTTTTAAAAATCCTGTCCTACTTATTTCTGACTCACTGTATGTTATGCTTTCCATTTTTCCTGCTTCATTTTTACATGAAGCTGCTATTGAAAACAAACTAAGCTCTCTGAATCTTAAAAAATGACAGTAATAATAGTTTTTAAAACTAATATTTTGGTATAATTTCTAAAAACATTTAAAAAAATTATTTACTTCAAAAAAGGCTTTCCAGTCATCCATGAGCTTGGGCATGCGAGACCAGCAGTCTTTAACGCTGTAACAGAAGTCATCTTTTTGCTCCCCTGGTGGCAATATTTCTATCTCATATGGCAGCTGCCCAAAGAGGCCAGCCTCCACTGCCCCCAGAAAGGGTATAATAGACAGATAGTAATTCATACCTGTAACAACAATTAAAAGACAGCAGGTGTTAATCACAAACGAATGAAAAATTCCCACATAAGAAAATGAGCTCTCTCCCACACCAAATGCAACTGTTTGAAATGCCACGAATACAACTGTGTTCAGCAGTGGAATATATGTACTGAAATGTAATAAAGATGACCCTTGTATTGATTTAGATATGATTTGTAGTGATCATTTATGCATTGTCCTTTAAGAGCCTTTTATGGGCTTCCACTGTGTTTTACTTTACAGGAAAGGAAAAAAGCTAATGGAAAAAAGTTAGACCTTGTAGGTTGTCATGGACAGGGCAAGAAAAGTCTCTCTAATGCTAATTGAAAACTAAGTACAGAAAGACTAAGGGGAATTCCACAAGTGTTGTTGCTATTAAAAAAACCTCTTCTATGTACCCTAGACCTATGAGAAAGGGAAATGTGATATTTTACTGGAAAATAATAATTTTGCTTCTAAAAAATATTTCACTCACTGAAAATTGCTTGATATTACCTCAGTTTATCTGTTTAGATCTATTTTATGATGATGGCTTTCTTTGGTCTGCTCCATAAGTTGGAGGAGTCAGACACAGAATGTAGGAAACTCAGGCTCAGTTCTCACTGGTGCCAAATCTTGTCCCGTGAGAGTGCCCACAGGGCTATTTGATATTCCTCTCTTGAGAGGAGAATCTGAAGTTCTCCTCTTAATTGTGTCCCCTTTGTAGAAATGAAGTTCAATAGTTTTGAGTGAAGAAAACCCTGGGGATCTGTTGTTCTCCCTCTTGGGTGGGCGCCTCTGAGCTGTTATGCCAAGAAGTCATTTGCCCATGCATGGTCTCAGGGACACGGACTGCACTGATGTTTTGTATGAAATCCCAGCAGTGAGGACCAAAATCATCAAAACCTGAACACCTACCATGTATCCATGTCCTACTAATGGGAAGCCATCGCTCCACCTTATGGTTGAAAATCACAAAACAAAATTCACAAAGAAGGAGTGTGTGTGTTGGCTGCAGTTCAGCAGGGACCGGGTCTGCACACCTTAGGAGCAGGGATACTGAGGGAACTCAGTGTATTGCTCTAAGCATGAGATGTTAATGAAGGACGGAGCAGCATGGAGGTGCTGTGGTCATGGTCTGTCAAAATTGACACAGATATGAAACAAAGGATGGAGCAACAGAGCGATGTTGTGGTTATGCTCCACTGAAAACATGCAGCTAGCAGGAACTAAGCCCAAGGAATGAACCCGACAGTAACCAGAAGCTGGCCTTTGCTTCATTAGCTCAAAAACACATCTTGCTTTTCTCTACATATACTAATGACTCAAGCACTACATCAACATGAAATGTCACCAACTGTAACTTAACCTTTTCTCTTCCCTCAAAGGAAGCAATATAAATCTAGCTAAAGTGGGGAGGGAGGTCAGAGAAGATTCCATCATAATCTGGGATCAGTCAACAGGCTGAACTTGTCTTCTTCCCCCAAAGGGATGCCTATTGGGTAAGAACCTCATTCTGTGCAAGCTAAATTATTATCTCTAGCCAGCTTTAATTGGTGATTAGAATTGGTCAATATATTGCTTCAAATTCATTTTTGCAATGTTACTGTCAACAGCAATCGCTGAACCTTAACCTGTCACAGTGTTCGATTATCAGTGTGTTTGTTAATAAAGTGTGTTATTCAGTACACTGTTTAGTGTGAGTCCTTGAAGGGCACTAAGGGAGGAGTGGCCAGAAGCAGATAACATGCTTGACAAAACTGGAAATATCTACCAACTCTAAGTAGGAACATTGTTGGTTTGTGACCCTACACGGGTTGGTCAAACCATGCTCTGAGTGGATTGTTTGGTGGGGTCCCCATAATGGGGCACTGACAGGCTGGTCAGGCACAAGGGTTTCAACTTCTCTGGGGGTGCTGATGGAGCAAATATAAAGGGTTATATATAAAGAGAAACTCATGTGACACAGTTCCTAAGTGTGGACCTGGTTGGGAATTCAGGAGGAAATGTCTGGCTAGTCAGAAGAGCAAAGGAAAACTCTCAAGTGATGAGAAGACAGTGTTTCACTGAGACTCATTGCTGAACTGGCTCTTGCTTCTTGTTCACTGTTTTCATGAGAAATATTTGAAAACTTGACCCACATCACAAGGTGCTTATATTCTTTTAAGTGTTCTTGCCTATATTATATATTTGCACCTGCTTGGGTGACTTAGAGGGCATAAAACAATGCAGGACAGGACTATACTGAATATTATTCTAGGCAAAGAGACTGATGTTCTTAAGCAGTTAGTATCCCATACACCCAAGGTATATTAAATGTGAGTTTCTGGTTTAAACTCATTCCTGGTTTCATGTGACTACTTGTGCTAGAGAGGGCTGCTCTGAAGGTCAGCTGAAAGCTTTCATATCCTCAGAACACTGAGATGTTTCCATGCAGTCTCAAAGACTCTTTGCATGCTCTTGCTTCAATAGGGTAAATCAAAGCTGAGTTTATACATTTTCTGGAGGCAACAAAATGGATATCAAGCAAACATGCAATATTTAGAAGTAAATGAAGAGCAGGAATTCAAACACTGAGAAAGTAAAAGTGGTAGATTCTATTCCAGGAAGGTCCCCTGCTTACAAAGGGCTGTGCAGCAACTCTTTTTACTTGACACTGTGTGGGACACCATCCCACAGAGCACTAGTGCTATCCAAACACAGAGAGGGAAAACCAAAACTGAAGTGAATGCCACAGTCAGTTTTCCCCTAGATTTACATTTTAAATTTTATCTATGCTTATGTCTTTGTTCACTTGAAGATATATACATTTAACTGCTGATTCACAGCCAGAAGCTTAATCCAAATGGCCCCTGAAGGAAAAACATTCCTGTGACAGGGAAGGGAGAGATCTGCTTGCTCAAACCTACTGCCAGGTCTGGGGAAAAGAGGAACTTACAACAGGGCATCAAGGATACTGAGGGAGCAAGGGACAGAAGTGATGGAGGGAAAATGTGTTAAGGGAAAAAGAACCAAGGATGGCATAAGAACCACAAAGATTCCTGCTTTATATTTTCTCACAAAGTTTTAGTTTGAAGTGCAAGCATCTGAACTGAAGAAATCTGCTCTGGACTAATTGTAAACTGCAAATATCTACAAATATTTACAAATATGTATACCTGTCAGGGTGTTTCCCACATATTTTCACATGAATATTTGCAGTATAAATATTTTTAAGGCTGCAAACTTGTTGGGGCTTTTTTCTCCTTCCTCAAGTAAGTATTCAAAATCAATTAACTTTCATTTACCCACTCACACTTAGGTGTCTTGCTGCAAGTTTGTGATGTAGAATTACATAGCACTGAAATTATAATGCAATAGAGAAGTCTGAGGGGAAGAAATATTTTCAGATGTCCTTCAAGGACACTAATTTATTTTGGAGAAGAACAGTGTGACAGCATATACTTACAGGACCACCAGCTTCTTACAGATTGGCACAGGAGCTCTCCATTTTCATAGCCACAGGAAGTCACACCAGAAGGATCTGCTAACCTGCCTAAATGAATCAAATGAAATAATTCGACAACTTCCCAAAATTTCACACAAGAAATCCCACTGAGATGAAAAAAAGATTAAGGAATAAAGCATGCAGATTTTTGGTTAGAGAAGCAAAACAATCACTGTTACTTTGCTTCATAAACTAATGTCCTAGAGTAGTTGAGTTTCTCATTGCATAGTAATTTGATTGTGTTTTACATTTTGAGCTATCCCTCACTGTAACTGTATTCTGTGCAGGACATCGCAGTATTTTTAGTGAGATTTAAATATACATTCACATGCAGACATGAGCACATGCATGGCTGAAGCATCATTTCTAATAGATGTAGGGCTGCTAGTTCAGGAGAGCTGCTCAACAAGCAAAATAGCACAAACTAAATGTACCAGTAATTGCCTCACCTAATTGGGTTGTGTGATACAGACTCACTTCCAGCTTAATCATGCAGACAAACGTAGCCTTACTGTGAAGCTAAGCATGCAAACGTTGCTGTAACTAATTAGCAAAGTTTGCAAGCATCTGTGCTGTACAAAACATGCAAGACATTTCGTAATTATTCATGAGAGAATATTTTACTTTGAGCACGTGGCATGAAGAAATAGCTTAAGTCCTAAAAGAATACCATACATGTACATTAAGTGTTGTCATGCTGTGTCAGGAAGTCTGCTTTAAGTGCATGGCATGCAATTACCACGGCCTTGTGCAATGACTTGAGCTATTCCAGAAGCTCCCAAACTGCCCTGCAGACCACTTGCTCTCTGACAAGTCAGCTGAATAATGGCAGCGTCATTTCTGCCAGATTAGAACTAAACCACATTACCAAACCAAATTTTTTGATACTTACACTCAAGAAGAAGAGATGATCATGAACAATGTGCATACAAATTATCCTAATTATTCTCCCTAGCTGACTGGGCAGAGCTTGTGCTTTGGGGCATGCTAGTTACTCAAACCTGTATCTTTCAGTAGCCAAGCACTGAGAACACGAACTTGCAATAATGAGGGTTGCAGTTCAACCCATTTTTTAAAATGAAGATTATAATTTTTAATATTTACAGAAAAATTTTTCAAAATTTTACTTCAACAGACTGTCAAAAACAGGCAGCAATAAATCACTCGTGTGCAAAGAGGATGAATGGGAAGGATAAAGGCTAAGAAGAAAAAGAAAAAATGTTGCAAAAGAATTGTACATGAGGCTAACAAATTATTGTTAGCCTTGGTGTTTCAGGAAAATGAAGATTTCCCAGGCAGTATCAGTGATAATTATAACATAGAAATTGGAACTGGAAGCATTAACTGCACTTACAGGTGTCCACACCATTTTTGTTGTCTCTGCTTCCTCCTATTCCCTGTGCTTAACACAATTGTTATTTCAGTCTCCAGGTCTACCCAAGCTAATCTGTATTGACAGTACCTCCCAGCTGTCTTATCGATAACTATGTGAAACCTCATCAGCAAGATTTCTCCACCCTTTTTTTTTGTTGTTGTTGTTTTGTTGTTGTTGTTTTTTGGGGTTTTTGTTGTTGTTGTTGTGGAAATGTTGTTACTGAAAGTGCTAAATGTAGATATTCTCATCTTGCTGATGAAGAACTCCTAGCACATCCTCCACTTAGCCCTATACTTCTTTTAGCAGCAGTTATCGCTAAATTCTCCCTCAGGTGTTCCTTTACCAGATTTGCAGTTCCCTTGTTCTGTAAAAGGGAGTAAATGCATTTATTCATTTCTTTTTGAAAAAAACCCCAACATATGTATGACAAAAGAAGATATCAAATTAGACTGAAACGATTTACCTTTGATTCACATAACCTGTGCTTTATCCCTTTGTCTATCTGGTTCCATGTCATTATTCTTTCCTCTATACTTATTCTGATGTCTTGTTTACTACTGATATAAGACAAATAAATATCTGTTCTTATCTCCTTTTTTCTTCTTCAGTACAGGCACAATCTTTCCTGCTCTTCAGACATACAATACCATGTGAATAATTCTTAAAGTTCTTGATCCTGGATTTGGACTTCTGTATATGAAGGGAGTATAGAGTCTATCCTGTTTCCTCAGTTTCTCTAGATAGGACCTTCAGTTTAGCTTTACCTCCCAAGTGACAATTTCTGCTTCCACAATCTCACTCCTAATAGCCATGCTGTCTCAAGATCCTTTTCTCTGCTGTAAATTTAGGCAAAATATTGATTTAATTTTATGTCCCTGAGTGGATTATCACAACTCTTCGCACCACTCTTATTAAGTAATAGCTTCATTTGTTCTTCATGGTTTATACAGAACCGTATCCATAAAAATATTCTCTCAGTAACATAGCTTTCAGGACAAGACAGAACTGTTAATTCAACAAATTTTGTAATATTTTCAAAGTTCTGTTGTCTTGCACCATGAACTCAAATCCTGCTTTTGTTTGCCCAAGCTTATTATGTTGATATACAAATGCTTCAGTCATTTATCACTAATCTATCACACTGCCTATCTGGATTAGGTTTAGCCCTTGCTAACCTCATTACTATATGCACCAGAATTATGTTATTCTTTCTCCCTTCCATTTATCTTTCAAATGCTCACTTTTTTTTTACTGTAAAACTACTTCCAACTATGTGATATTTCTCCTTTTAGTATTTTTTAAATCTTCTGGTCATGTGAATTAAAAAATTTATCTAAGTGTCAGTCCTATGACTCTTTAAGCAGGTGACAGGACATTACCTGTCTATGCAACCAGGGGCAAATGTTCCCTGACAAACTATGTCCCTTGTCTCTACTTGGAAGTTGTCACTACAAGAAGGCACATCCTCACTCTGTGGATGAGGCCATACTCCATAACTCCTCCTTTCCAGCAGGTCACCACTCAGCTGTAGCTGCTGCATCTTTGCCTCTGCCACACATTGGGTCAATTCTCCTGCTGTACCAGCCATCCCTTTCATCTGCTCTTCTTTTTGTATACATAAAGAAGGGAAAGAGGAAAAAGTTTGCCTAAACTCCAACCAAACTTGAGCTGTTTTCCAGCTAGTTTCCTGCTTGTATTTTGCATCCTATCTTGTTTCCCTCATTTTGACTTAGGAGTACATTTTCCATGAGGTGTGACTAAATGCTGGCAGCCTTCCTTCACCACCAGGTGCAGGATCTCCGTCTTCTCTCAAACCTTCAGTGTCACCCAAACCACCACCACATGTAACTATGGGTTACATCCAATAAAGAAAACAACAGGCAGTCAGATGCATTTGTTTACCCCTGATAAGATATTGTGGCCTTAGCCTTAAGGAACCTTTCACATGTGTTTCTGTGTCTGCTCCCCTGGCAGGGACAACAAGCAAACCAGAATGAGTGCCCCTAGACAACAACCAGCTTTTAGGGGATAAACCCTTAGAATGTGGACATAATTTAAAACAAAACAAAATAAAATAACCAAAAAAACCCCACAATCAAGCAAACAAAAAGAACCCCAACAAACAGAAAAAACTTCAATTTTTGTAAAAAACATTTAGAAAAAAATGTTTTTTACAAAAATTAATGTAAAAATTAATTACATTAATTTTAACATTTAGAATTAATTAATTCTAAAGGTTAAAAAACATTTAGAAATAAATATTTAGAAAATAAGGAGGCTACTTCTAAACAGATCATGAAGAATAAATGGAAACAAGTTCTCAGAGGGAGATGTGTCTTAGAACTAAAACTCAAATGACCTCTAGAAGCTTGTGACATTAACAAAAATAAAAATCTATTAGTTAACAATTTAAGAACATCATTATAGAATTCATGCCCTGAAATCTGTCTACATAAACTGAAGCAACTGGGAATGCCTTTCCAAATATTTTAGTTAGCTGAAATATTGTGGGCAATATTTCAGCTGAAATATACCACAAATCTGGATTCTGACCTCTTCCTATAAGGAATTTTAATAGCTATTTCTCAGCAAGGTAAGGGTGTTCACTCAGCATTTCTTTTTCAAGTTGGCATCTCTGTCAAAGTTTACACTGTCTGAGGCCATACTGTGCTTGTGGGGCAGAA
Source organism: Agelaius tricolor (assembly GCF_023055355.1). Classification (NCBI taxonomy): domain Eukaryota; kingdom Metazoa; phylum Chordata; class Aves; order Passeriformes; family Icteridae; genus Agelaius; species Agelaius tricolor. The sequence continues at coordinate 62,336,263 of NW_027269261.1, forward strand.
ACTTTGGAAAGGAAGCCTCTAAGCAGGTCTGGTAAACACTTTGCTAAGCCAGCATCTTAAGGAAATAATTCATACCTGTACGAAATTGCCACCCATGCTGCAATGGTAATCCCCAGAGAATATTGCCACTGTTTTGGGGTCCAAAGGCATCAAAATATTTGGCTGAAGCACTTAGCAAGCTCTTGTACACTCCCAGTCGATCTTGATAGTTCCAAGCACTGATAACAATTTTGTTGTCCTTTACTGGGAAATCTAGCAGGTTTCCAGGGGCCAGGTCCCACAGAGGGGGATAGAGATCTTCTCCAGTGACATCATTTTCACTCTGTGCCCTGGCAGGCAGAGGACTCAGGATGACAGTCACTACAAGAAGAGCACGTATGCCAAAGTGGGGCCACATTGTGAAGGCTTGTGACCCAGGTGATTGTGGCTGCAGGGCTTTTATTGCCAAAGGTGAGGGCTGGACAAAAAGGCTGACTCAGACACACAAGCCTTTGTCTCCCTTCCCTTTCCCAGCCATGACCCTGACGTGGAGTTGCCAGACTAGCAGCTGTGAGCAATACTCTGTCCTCTCTGTGGGATACTGGGAGCACCAGCAGATGTTTAAGAGGAACCAGTCTAATCCATTTGGATTGGAAATGTTTGGGAAATGTCCAAATCCGTGCTGTCCATGACATATGTACACACTTCCAAATGGTTGAGGTGCTACAATACTGATTGTACAGTTGCACTATAAAACTTTCTGTGTCCGTGTTTCTTACTAGCTGTCAGCTTCCCTTTCCCAGCCCAGTTCCTTTGGGTAAAGAAGGGACAGAAGTGGCAGAGATCTCACCTCAACACATGCACAGGCTGTGTGTGAGGTATTGTGAGGAGGACTCCAGGCACTGACAAAGGAGCAGCAGTGACATGCTGCTGGTGCTGCTGTTGTCAGCTTTGTCTTTTGGCCTTGGGACAACTGCCTGCAGCCTTCAGGTCATAAGAGTGTTGGAAATAGCCAGATGAGCCTGTCTTCAGGCCACATAGCACCTGGAGAGCTGTACTTTTAGTACTGGTTTGTCTTGTGTAGAAACGGTCATCATTATATAAAGTTTTAAGGTCTCCTATTATACCTCCCTGATCCAGTAGACTCCAAAGGGAACACAAAGGCCATGCCTCCAGTGATAAAAGTGGTGTTTAAGTTATACTCCAACAAAAGTGAAACTGTCCAGCTGCCTTCATCTCACCTATTGTCAGGAATTCTAGGACTTTATCATTCTCAGCTGCTTTTTCTCAGATAAGCAATGGTTGCAAAAGAACACTCAGCAAACAGACACGTGGTTTGTTATCTCTGTAGTCTTTTATTTGCATGAGAAAAATTGCAAGTGCTGCTTTTCTTTGAAGTAATTCTGTGAGTTTCGGTTGGGCTTTGTGTGCCTAAAGAACCTTCAACCCGTGGGTGGGAGCAAGTCAAAACTGGCTGCAAACATCTGATAGTAAATTCAAAAGAAATGTATCTCTTCAATTCAAAATTTTCCATTTACTCTATTTAGTAAGGAGACTTTCTGGTAAATAGCAGAATTTTTCAATGATCACTTATAATTTTTTTGTCTGCTTGTCCTTGGGTGACTGAGAGAGAGACCCAAATGATTTTGAAATACAGTGTTCACAGAGATTAACACAGATCTGATCATGCTGCCTTGAAGAAGTTTCGAAAAATCAAGTTGTTCTTTCATTAACTTCTATGGATGGCATTTCTCTAATCCAAATGTGGGCATTTTAACACTAACCTAGCTATGTAGATTCCCTTGATAACAAAACAGAGAATCAGGCATATCCAGAATGTAACTCATTTAAAGCACACTACTGAGAGATGTATTGTTCCTGACTGACTGTAGAGGGAGTAGAAATTACAAGTTTACCTTTAGACAGAGAACATATTTTTAGATTAAATAAAATCAATATTCTTTTTACTACTTTTCTGAAATAATTTCTGATCTATATTCTGAAATAATAATTTTGGAAATGTTTCGAAAGGAACTTCTTTTTATTTTCTTGAAATAAGGCATTCTATTACATAATCCTGAGGACAAATACCAAAAACGGTGCTGATTTAATATATATACATATGTGTATATATATTAGTCTCTAATTGAGGCAATGGGCAGTAAGGCTCACATGAAAAGGAAGGATAATGAAAGGCATCAGCTAAGGTACAAGATATATGGTGGAAACCTATGAAATAAAAGACATAAGGCTCATAATTTCACTAAGGGAGAAATTTTATTTAGGATCATGAAGGAGTGAGTAAGAGTGGTTGGCTTTTTTTTTTTACCATCACTGAAAGAAGTGTCCCAATTGGGAAGCTCAACTCCTTCTGTTTTTCTTTAGTCAAAGAGGAGAGTTTGAGCTCTTCTAATGAAAAATACCAGACATTTGTATTACATGAGCGATTTCGCTTAAGGTACATAAGATAAATAGAGGTGAATAAACATCTTCTTTTTTTCTTTTTTTTTTTTTTTTTTTTTTTTTTTTTTTTTTTTTTTTTGTAGAGATATCATATATTTACATCCTCTTGGCAGATTACCTGGTAGGGGACTACTGGTTCCATGCTTGTTTGGAACTTTACTGTGTATGAGAAACTGTTCTCCTGCTCTGCCATCTAGAAAGGCAAACCCTACTAACACTAACATGGGCAGGCATGAAAATATTAATCACTAGTGTAAATGCAAAACCACACTTTCCCAAAAGACCTATAATACAGAATTGAGATAAATCAAGGACATAATGCTTGCCTTATATAAATTTTTGAGCTATTTGATAGAAAAGAAATTGTGTTATATATTAAATGGGAAATAATGACCAAGAATACATCTACTCAAACTGCTGAGTCTCTTTGCTTTTAGAGGTTTCAGCCTCTTGCCTTATTATGGTAATAGAAGGACTTCAATAACCCAGTTAATCATTAAAGAGCCAACAATAATTTTTTATTAATATAATAAGAAATTCTTCCTGAAAAATATTATAATTCAGTTTATAGCTCTTACTTCATTTTTGCATTTATCTGTGTGTGCAAAAAAGTTGATGAAGTTTCTGTAAGACTTTAGGGACAACAGATTTCCTTTGAGAAATATCTGAGCTGGTGTTTCCAGTTTGGAATCCAGTCCAGTTAGTTTGGCTGTCCTGAGGGGGAAGAGGAGAGGGTACATGTGATCTCAATTTGGCTTGAGTGGCGTTGGTGTTGGGTGTTGAGCCATAGCACCCCTCCAGGGATGCCAGCATTTTAAGCAAGGGGGAGATTAAGGAGGACTATTAGTAATGTCAGCACCATTATTCACCACTCTGTTAGCAAGTACCCTACCAGTTACTCAGCAAGGAGGTGTTCCCAGAGACATTGCAGCCGAATCACGTGCTGGGAAAGACTGCAGGATACGATAGGTGGTAATTTCAGGTCTGATACATAATTATCAAGTTTCAAGAGAGAATGCTGCAGTTTTCAAGTGGGCTACAGATTTTGCTTCAAGATAACTACAGAAAAGCTAATAAGCATCAATTAGATGAGTTGAGGTGACCACAAGAAGAAATGGCAGCCCTAAGCCCCAAACTATCAAAACTTAAGGTTCCTTAGTCCTGTTGGATAGACTGAGGAAGGAGCTGGAAAGCCAGTGAGGAAGGGACATCAGTACTCCCAGTGGAATTAATTCAGAACTGACACAGAGTTTTGCAGGTGAGAAATCTTTAGGTAAATGGGGATCTCATTATCCTTCAGCCACATAAAATAGCACTGAAAGGAAGGGTTTGCCCACTTCATTTTAGGGTAACAGTCCTAAGAGGAAGAATAATCTGTTTTCATTTGTATGGGCTATTGCTATGAACCTCCCTATCGCATGGCACTTTGTTTCATGCCCTGACACTCGCACCAGAAATTGTGGGTGCCCTTTGTCTGTGATCTGTTTCAGGGAAAAATGACTACACTGTAGCTAAAAGTATTCTTCATGTAATTCACTGAATAAGCTAAAAGCAGTGGCTATATTTAAGTTTCTTACTAATCTCTGTTGTTATTGTTCACAGCTATTGTCTGGAACAGGCTTTCTAACTTCTTTTTGTCACAGGCCTTTAGTACTTGGCAGGGAGGATCTCTCTGGCTGCAGAATCCTCCAGCAAAACCCTTTAACAGGGTTGTAAAAGGGTTTATAAATTGCTACTGGTGCTTCTGTGAGTAAAGGTCATCAGCCAAACCCTGTGGTCACATAAGTGCAACCACTAATGCAGTAAGACACGCTGTGGTAGGAGCATCAGGCATCTGAGGGGAAATTACACTGTGTGTGTAGTGGATATAGCAGGAGGTGCTGCATCATCATATCCTGGCTCCTTTCTCCATCCTTGAAGCTAACATTTCTCCTTCTTTGGAAAACATCATTCTTGTGTTGTCTATGAATCCCATTCTCCCCTCTGCAAAAGTCTTCCTGTGTTCCCAGCTGATTTTGCCTCACTAAACAGAGTAACCTGCACTGAAGATCCTGACAATTCAGACTATAAATTGTAATTAATCAGCACACAGAGAAATGTCAGGTTCATATCTGTGGTGGGATTTTACCACATGCAGTTTTTCTTTCCCAGACAAAGCAGTATTCTTTCCATGAGGCTGGCTGGGTGGAAGTCTGGCTGGACAAATGGCTACAAAGGCAGGTGTAAATCCAACATGTTTCCAGAGCTTCAATTCATAATAGCAAAAGAAGATTAATTATCACCAAGGTAAAAATATGGATTGAGGAGCAAGCTACACACAAGGTGTGTAATGGGTGGTGGTGTCCTAGGACACCTGGTGGTGTCCTAGGTGTACTTCCCAGACCACAGTGCTCCAGAGGAGTCAAAGGAGTCAAGACCATCCTCAAATTTCCTGAATAGGCTTGCTTGCAGGACCAATGTTAATATTATAAATAAATAAATAAATAAATAAATAAATATATATATATATATATATATATATATATATATATGAAAGAAACCAGCCAATAAAAATATTTATCAGACTCAAAACAAAAAAATTTGAAAAAATTTGAATTAACCTAAAATTTTCATTTTTATAATTATGGAGGCATATTTAGCTTAGAGGTTAGTTCAGATTATACCATAATCTTCACTGCTTTTTTATCTTCAGCTTGAAGGTGATGCTGATCATGGAGTCAGGTATCTGTAGAATTTAGCATCTACAGCGTGGTCTTCAGCGTCACCTCTTCAGCACCTACCATAAAATACTTCAGCCTTATTTTCACAGTGTGATGGAATTCATTCCCCTGAGTCAGACTATACAAAAGCTCCACTCACTGAAATACATACTTAAAAGTTGATATAACCAAAATAGATACTCCTGAATGCATCTGAGTTGTAAACACCTTTAGGTGTTTAATGTAGGAAGATGATAGTAAATTTTTAATAGGATATGTCTATTTTTTCTTAGAAATTGTTGTCAAATACAGCCCTAAGACTGCTTATGAAGCCAAGGAAATCTTTTGGCTGTCTGTTTATATGTCACCAGGGAAAGAGTAAACTGCAGCAAAAATTACTAGAATCACATTGTGAGTTGGGTTTATTTTTCAATGTCATTAATTATGGATTCATTTATAAGACAAATAAACTGAATCTTCACTTATAATTTTAGTTAGATGAAAATGAGAATAACTAATTAGAAAAAAATCAGCATAATGGAAAAGATTCATTAAAAGAAAGACACAAGTATCTAAAGCATTAAATCTGTGGCTAGATGCTAATGCCCAGATTTACTGATGTGAAGTATACAAAACAACTGCATCAGTTAGAAACTTGGACCAAAACAGCTTCTTTTTTTGCCATTTGGAAGGAGTAAACAATTATTTCAGGAATTAAAATCAGCTCTTGAAACTCAGAGACTGCAGAGAAAATTTAAGGAGACTGTCAACCATCTTCTTCCAGCTGCAGCCATTTTCCTCAGACTGAAAAATAAAAAGGAGGGGGAGGGGAGAAGCTTTCTTGCAAAAAGGGAAAGGAGAGCTAACAAAAAATTTCTCAAAGAAATAGATTACTCTTCATTGTGTAAGGAGGAAAAATAAATTTTAGTACAAGACAACTGGAAAGAAATGCTGTAAAATAAAACATGAGGTATAAAGTAGCCTCACATTTATTGCCTAATTTTGCTTCTGTCATGGGAAAGAATAACACTCTTGTTGTTTCTAATTGATATTCTGTGTTGGTATACAACACACTATTTTAGTTCTGCTGTTCATTTGTAATGAGAGAGAAAATAAGGGTGATTTTCAAGAAAAGCAGATTTCAGCCTCGTTTAGAGATGTCTGAATAACTCATGAAAAACAAATTCCAAGCCTGTTTGATTAAACTAAAATGTATATTCAACATATAATTGCTAAACCAAATCAGTCATTTTGAAACATAGTTAAGGTACTATAAACCCAGAAAAGGTGTGTAAGGAGCAAACATGTGCATGGATAGGTGTTAAAAGACAGAAATGACTGGGTATTCACAGATGCTTGCACAACAAAGCTAACATTGAAATGAGACCTAATGATAGTATATGGAGAGATGTCACATCACCAAGCTGAGAGATGACAGAAAACAAACATTTTTTCAAACAGAGTACTTTTTTCTGGAAAACATGATAAATAATTCCATTGCCCAGTTTTTAATTAACTTTCCCTTAATTTCTATTTCTTTTTAGAACACACCCCAAACTCCAGTACCTGTGTGCTCCTGAGAACTCTGCTTCTGAGATTTCTCACATGGCATGACTTCATACATACCAATATCAATTCCATAATGCAAGTGTCCACTGCATAAAGACTCATGTGAAATTCATTTCCTATCTGACTGCCACCTGCTGATGCACAGCAAACATAAATATGACTAAGCTCCACAAAGGCCACCAAGTTGGGGACCCAAAAAAAATCCCTCAGACACACAGCTGGGCAGTTATTGTAGGACAGGAATTTCTAGTCTGTTGTCCCAAGTCATCAAAAAATTAGGCCTTGGATTGTCAAAGGGATGCAAGTGAAACACGTGTTTAGTTTTAAATAGGTTTGAAAGGAATTCATTTAGCCCCCAGGTGTTCCTATCAAACAAGAACCTCTGAGGACTCCCTGATTTCACTAGAAAAAATGTCCAGCTTCCCAAATATTCCTGGCCTGTTCTGAAGTGACATTTCCTCAAATGTGTGTGCCACGTGACCTTACTCATATGGAGTCACACTTAATGGTCCAATTTAATTCTCATAAAGAAGACAAGAATAGCTTTTTTGGTTGTAAAGTATGCCTCCCTCAGCCACCCATCTGTCTGGCTGTCCTGCTCCTGTGCTGTTTTCCAGTATAACCTGTTTTTGTCTCCTCCCTGCCTGCACCAGCACTTGGGCCATGCTCTGTGGTCCCTGCAGGGAGCCACAATATGATCCTTACTTGCAGGGGATGGCACACCATGGGAAACCATCCAGCAGAAGAGCCTGGGGAGATGTGACCTGCTGTTTGGGTGGTGAAGGAAGCTGCTGTGCTCCCTAGAAACAGAGGTTGCCTTTTCCAGAGTGATAAGACCTGTTGGAGATGCTTAGGAGTGTCATTGACACAGATACAAGAAAGTCTTAGGCTGTAGCCTAGATTTAAATGAAAGGCCAGGGGTACTGATGCCTTGTCAAGGCTGCCCTAGAACAGAGGCTAGATGGAGCTAAAGAATAAAGCACAGATTTATTAGGAGGCCTCAATGGATACACTTTGGGCAGCACAAGAGGATAAACCCAAAATGGTCACAAAATGCATGACCAGTCATGAGATCTCACACTTTTATAAGTTCTGGTCCATTTGCATATTGGGGTTAATTGTCCAGTTATAGCTTTAGGTTTTGAAATCCCATCCTTCTTTTTCTCTCTTCAGTCCACAGTGTTCATGCTCTTGGGCCTGAGATTTGGATCATTTGTCTGTGGTCCTCAGCTAGAGAAGGAATTATTTTGTCGACCTACTCTGTGAAGAGAACTTACTATCCCTTAATATGAAGCTCAGAAATACACACAAAAGCAGCACAGAATCTGAAAAATATAAAAGCTAAAACCTGAGACATCAGTATTTTTTTCCCTTCTTTTTTTTTTTTTTCTCTCTTTTTGTATTAGCATAGATCTCTATGCTGGCTATTCTACACATAAAAACACAGTGCACAGTTAAGAAAAATCAATTTAAAATTTTGAAATATTAAGCTTTTAAGAAGGAGAAGACAACCCTTCCAGAAAAGTGAACATAAGCAGACATGCTTCATAGAAGGTAGGTTTCTGAACTATGTTATATCCTCCTGGATTTCTATTGCATTTCCTTCAAAGTAATTTAATTTAAAATGCTTAGCCTTGGAGACAGAATATTTGGATTCATGTTCAGACTGGTTTTTTTTTTAACAAGTTCTTAAAAAATAAAGAATTCTAATTTATTTTGTCAAATTAGAGTGGGTACAGTAGGCTCTGATCCTGGTCTTCTACCATCCTTAAAATCACACACCAAAATTCCTTGGCTTAGCCTTATCTGCGAAAATACTTGCAAAAAATACTTAATATTCTTGTCCCACTCCTGTGAATGCTAACAGTATGGGCATAGCACAGCTCTGTTTTTTCTTTTTTTTTTTTCTCTCCTTAGAGTCTACAGGCCAACAGCTGTAAATAAGGAATTGATCTCACATTTTCCTTTGGAGTCAACACGAGTGCCAGTTAATCTGAATAATTGAGGGTGGTGAAACTGCAGGCTCCTGTAAATTTGTTTATGAACACTAGATGATGCTATACAACTTTTCAATCTCCCTATCACTTTCACATGTAACTGAAATAAAAATTATACAGAATCAGAAGACTGGACTCAAACATGTTTTTAATATGTTGGCAAGTATGCACATATGCCAAATCATATCACTAAAATCTATAAAAAAAAAATCTATATTTCTCTCCTAGTCAGCTGTCTCCATCTCAATTGACAGGTGCAAGGAGAGGGTACATCTAATTTTAGGGCTACTTGTGCCAGACATTGTGGCAATGTGCTACAGAAGGATATTAAACAAACACTTAATAACAACAATGCTTTCCAAATGATTTGGCAAAAAAACCTCTTTGTCCAGCAGTTTTTATACTGGACCAGGTATCAACTCTTTTGCTGCAGTCAGGATAATTCCTTAAACTGGCATAAAGATCACATGCTGTACTTGGACTAAGTTAGCTTGGTTTTGGTCCAGATGAAACTTGTGCTATGAGTTAACATGTAGTATACAAAAAATGGCTTTGGCTCAGAGGAAAGGCTTTGGAGCCATTGTGGCTTCTGTCTTTCCTGTAAGAAACAGCTCCTCTGATCCCTATGACCTTCATGTGTGTGATGTCCTTATGACACAGTTCAAACACTAACCAAGTGGTGAATCCATGTCTCAGGGGGGACATAGTTACAGACACAAACATGTCCAGACATGGTGAGACTTTCATAATTTGCAGAAATATTGAATGGGAGAATCTCAAATGTTACTGTCTGGGAAGTGGACTAGCAGCTGCTTCTGCCCCAGAGAGGTTTTGATCTGTGCAGTTTCCAGAACTCCTTCATCGGGGGGCAGTGCCCATGCACTAATGTGCTCACCAGGCAGAAATAACTCTGTGTCGTGCCCATTTCACATCAGTGGTGCAGTCACCATTACCTCAGTGGCTTCAATCAGGCTGTTTGGAAAGGTAGTTGATGAGAGCACATGGGCTTGAGTTACACTTTAAATCTGCTTGAAGAAATAGTTTGACCCTTTGCCAAAGCTTTGATAGTAATTACAAGATGCACACAGACTTCCAATGGTGCACAGAACATCCTGCAATGAGAGAGAGTGTCACCACAACAGTCATTGAAGAAGACATTTATTCTTTAAAGAGGGCTCAAGGAAAGTTTTCTCACGTGTCTTTTTGTGGGCTATAATGGTAGAGAAGCCTACAGAACTAGAGTTTCTGGTATTAAAGCTATTAAAAGTATGGTAAACAAAATGAAAGCTGAATTTTTGCTTCACCTCAGTTAAGCATCTTTAAAATTATGATGGATTAATGGAAAGTGCATGCAAATGAAAAGTGGGTAAAAACATTTTAGGATTTTTTAGGATTTTTTCCTTAAAAGAAATTAACCCAGTCATCTTTCAGAAAAAGGACTTAACTTCCCTGAGTTAGTTGTCTCATTCCAGAACTAGATCTGGAGGGGTGGTGAGGAAGACATGGCAGCAAATATTATCATGGCTTTGGGGGACTGTAACTGGAAGTCATAAGGTACATGGCCTGCATCAAACAGGAGATGGGATGCACTGCCTGGTTCTGTGCCTGAGCATCAGCAGCTCCAGCTCAGAAGAGAGAGCCTTCCTTTCCAGTAACTACAGATTTCCTTTTGAAAGAAAAACTTCATTATAAAACTAGGAACATTTACGTTGCTGTATTAAATGATTTTTATTTTCCTTATACTTTTTAAGTCATACAAAAATTTTGTAAATGCAAAGACAATTGATATTTTAATAAAATCCATTACTACAATTCATTATTATTATTCACAGAAGTTCTCAGGTTATATGAAGTATTTCAAGTGATCAGAACATTGTTTTTTTCTAGTCAAGACAGAAACAATCAGTGATTTGAAAATATATATTTACCTTTTAGCAGTTGGTTTAGTAAAGCTTCTAAATTAAATCTGTCAGTACTTAAATCAGCATGAAGAATCCTGTGCCAGCTTAGAGGAGACAATGACCAAAATGTCCAAGAACTCCTAACATTGGGGATGGTCATTTTGACAAGAGTGTGAGATTAGCTACTGACCTTAATGGAGCCAAGATTTAACCCCCGAAGATTTAAAGGAATATCTCTGTATATTGAAGATTTGTTGCTTCCTATACATGCCTCTTCTACAATTACAAGATAACTTGGACTGTGGGAAAAGCAGGTGGGTTTGAAAAGAGTGGATCACAGCTCTTTTGAGCAACTATGACTGCATGGCAGGGTAAGTTTATGTGCCTTCCTTGGGCTTCCTTCCTCAATAATGAATGAAACCTGTAGGGTATCCTCTCCTGTATATATATCTCATTAATAACTGATTAACTTGGCCAAACAGGAACACTTGGATTTACTGCTGACTTTGTTGGGATAGATACCAAGTTAACCTCACATTCAGACTCAGAACAGGAGGAGCAGAAAGACTAATTCTGCAGCACCCTTTTCAACACAAAGGCATTACCTTAAGGGTCAATTATGCTTCAATTATGGTCTCTTGCACCTCAGATCAATAAAGGATTATCTCAGATCTGTCCTGCAACAACCTGATTCTCTGTGGGCAGCAGCATCAGCTGTCCAGGGTTTACACATTGCTATGGCAATGTGACCCAGAGCCTTGTTGCAGGACTCCAGTGTCTCTGGGACTGTCCTTACTTCACAAAGCTCAATTGTTGTTTTGCCCATAATAGAATTACACCAGGGTAGATGTGAAAAACATTTCTCTACAGGGACTCCAAACGAGATCAGACCATCACCATTATGTTTTCTGTGAGATGCAAGGAGTGCAGGAGTGGGTTAGCATGGAGGAGCCCAGCATGTCCCTGGAACCTGCCCTGCAGGGATTGCCTCTGTCCATTCCCTGACACTCTGACACTACAACACACCAATACTGATTTCTCAGGCTCCTCCTTGGAAATACTCCATCCTTGCCTCCCCCTCCTCTCCCTCCCCTGCACCATCTCCACGGAACGGAAGAGGGGCTGCCTGATGAGGTGGCAGCAGGTAAAGTCACCATAGAAACCGGGGCTCTGGCCTCATCCGCACTGCAAGCGAGCGGCTCCCCCGCAGCCCACGGAGAGCACAAAGCTGCTGTGCTACAGCCACAGCTGATCCTCTGTCTGCCATCTAAAACCATCTATAGCAATATCAGCCAACACAAGGCAGCAGATCTGGAGAAAATCATTTTCTCCCTTGCTCTTTAAATCAGAATCAAAATTCGGTCCCTGAGTCAAACGCCTTGCAACAAATCTGCCGTGTGTACTTCTCAATACACCTACAGAGCTTTTTCTGTGCACATGCACCAGCTGGAAAACCTGATATCCTGATTTTATTGTCTTAATGTGTGCCAGAGTCCTCTAATTTCTCTGAAAGTACTAGGGCATTATGTAAGAAGCTTGGATATGATCCAGGATGTAGATAACAGCATAACAGGCCTGATAAAAAGCCCAGCAAATTGTTGAACAAAGGATCTCATTCACTGTTGATTTATTAATCAGCAGCTTGCCTAAATACTGTGATTTTTTATAGGATTTGTAAGTGTGAATTAACAACCAAAATGTCCAGCCATCATACACAAAGTCCAGTAAGACATAGAAATGAAAAAAACTTATTTTCAGGATTACTTATGTTGAGGTCTCACAGGTGTTTAGGACAAAAAAGGAACAGAGATAAATTTGACAGCATTTTCAAATGTTTCTAGTCCAAGACTTACCTCTGAAAATTGCATTAAGCTTAGAAATGATATATACAAAAATCCACTGATCCTAAAATGCAGGTTATAGTGAAAAAATAACAGAGAAACCAAAGAAAAAATAAAGAGAGAGATTATCCATAAGAGGAGGACAAAAAGGCAGAGAATATTTCAGGAGGTATCACAGGTGGAAAAGAAACTAATTATCTAACATCAGGTGTTGGAAAATCTAGGTGGAATTTTCATCTGGAAGTTTATGTATATGGTAATGTGATGCCACCTGGAAGTCAGAGTAGGAAGATACAGTCCCAGCCTAAACAATTATACACATCCATAAGTTATCAAAGCAAGCATAACAAATTAACAGGGAGGAAATAAAAATTTAATTAACATTAAATGAGGAATAAATAAAAACATAAAACACTTTCAAACCTCTCAGCTAACAAAATGTAGACTGTTTATTCACCTGTTTCCTCACGTCTTCCCTGTCTTTCCAAGCTAAGGACCTAAGTCCTCTAGAATTCAAAGGGAATTGGGCATTCTAGTGCCTAGAAATAAATGAAGAAAAATCACCTACTGTGGAGACCCCTGAAAAGTACTGTGTTTTCTTGATCACCAGATGTGTGAGACTAGGATGGCCTTGCATCTCCCAAACTCTCCTTAGGCACAGAGGAAGGAGTCTGCAACCCCCCTGGGATGCTAGAACCACTGTTTTCACTTGCTTCAAGCTGTGGTGGACACCATGGGGTAAGAAGTTCTGCAGTCTGCTCAGGAAAGCCGCAATGAGGACTTTAAAGATTAAGATAGACAGTAAGAGCTTCATTCTGGTTGTGGGCCACCTCTCAGTGAGATGCACAGGTTGTGGCACAGCCTCCCTGTCGGAAAGAAGCAGGCAGACCCCAGAGTACAGCTGGCTCATGACTAATCTCTTTTAACACCAGTCATTTTAAGTCTGAGATCACCTGCAACTGATCATCTGCAACAAAAATCCTTTCTATTTGAAATCTCTTCTTGGAAAAGCTGTTTGAACATACTGGTACTGTGTTAGTGTCCAAAGGAATATTGTTTACCTTCAGCAGCCAGTAAGCATGTTATACAAAATGCAATGAGACTGATAAATCTACAGGAATTCCATATTTTGGCTTTCATTCCCACAGTCTTAGCTATAAAATTTTCTCTACTGTTCCTCTACCATTAGCCTTATTAAATAATCAATGAGGTTTAGATCCTAATGCAATATATAGACTATTCAGATATATGCATGCATGATTGCATTTATGCAAGTCTGCTGTAATCTTATCCTCTGAAAAGAGTATGAGAAAGTAGAATGGCAGCAAACACAGCAATACAGAGACCTTTTTCAGTGTCTTCAATTCAAAATTGATACTTTTTTAAATCATTCTAGTAACATAAGATATAGCAATTCCAGAAGAGACAGAGAGAGACTGATAGAAATTTTTTTATCATTAGAAATGGTTGAGCAGAACTGGCCTGTTTCATGGCATGTTCAATTCCGTTATTATCTCTGAACAATAAGTAGAATTGATTGCTGTAGAAAAAAAAAAAAAAAAAACAGGATTATGAAACTTCCTGAAGCCTTTGGGAGGGCTGAATGAAATGTGTTAGAACAAAATTAGAACTAAGCCTTTATTTTAAAAGAATTTAGTTATTAAAAGCAACAGACCTAACTCCATCTAGTTTTATTCTCCATTGGTGGAACAAAAGATGCCTCTAATTTTTATTACAATTTAAATTTTTTGTGTCTTCTCACAATCTTGTGAGTCTGAGAATCCAGTGAGGTGCTTGAATGCAAGGGTTAAACCAAGAGAATTATGACAGAGTGCATGAGATCCAGACTTCCAGAACTAGGATACAGGTGATCCCTCACAGGTATGGTAGCTGAAGCTGCTTCCTTTACATAACAGTGAAAAGCAACATGACCTACTTCTCCCATGGGAATGACTTGCCAGGGAAGGTGCAGATGGCATTGCTGTACCTTTGGTGGAGCATCCTGCCCCCTTGGTAGGTAGGGTCTGCTGATGAACAGAAGGTGCAGCCTCAGTGTGCCATGCTATAGCTGTCTCTGGCTGAGAAGCAGCTGTTAAGGAGGAGGAGGAAAAGGAAATATAGGAAGGAGAAATGGCAATCAGACCACCATGATTTTACATAATGATCTGGCTAAACAGGTATGCCAAACTATGTGTCTTTAACAAATTATTTGGTGCTGTTATTTCTGTTCTACTGAGTTGTATGAACTTAAAATATATGGGGTTTAGCTTTGTTTTTTCAGCCAAGTGTTATTCCTATCTAACATCAAGGCTTCAAGGTTTTTTCTTCTTCTTGAAGTGTGATGATTTGGTGCTGTACAATTCTGCTATGCAGTACCTCTGGAAAGCTTTTACATTTACAAGTATATAAGAAAATAGAAAAGTTGTAATGTATTCATTGTTTATTCTCAAATTACCTCTTGTGGTGCTTAGTCAACATATTAGAAATAGGTGAATTAAAGTCTCAAAGTTATCTTTTTTTTTTCTTTTTTTTTTTTTTTTTTTTTTCTGTATGGACAGAGAAAACAGGCCTTGGCCTGGGGTAGAATTAGTTGTGTCCAGCACATCCTCCTGGGCAGGGAGATAAACTGCAGCCTCTGCCAGCTGGGGTAGTGCCAGCACCATGAATTAGCACAGCATGCTCCAGAAGCTTCTCTGTCTGAACAAGCATAACCCAGCATATTCCCAAGAGGGCAGAGGAGGTGAGTAAGCAAGTGGAGAAAGTACAGCAATTGTGAGCCACCCAGGCATTTTCCTGGAAAAGCATCCTCTGCAAGCCACTCCTGAAATCTGTTATTAAAGTATTCTCTACTGAAAGCTAGGAGGTTGTGCTTTGGTCACACTTTTAGGGTGTTATGTAAAGGGATTCTCTTCTCAACTTAGGAAAAGAAACTTATATGACTTAAGCTAAACTCTGCTTGGAGGAGAAATTCTTCCTTTCCTTTATCTTCCTCTACTTTCATCTCTTGCTCAACTGCATACAACTTAACACAGTTATAGGCTGAAAAATGTGTCTCTACATGAGCAAGCAATAATGGGACTAGAAAACAACTAGAAAACTAGAAAACAAAATCTTGTTTTCTCTTGTTGACTCTAATTTGAGTCAAAACAATTCTAGCTATTGAAAGCAGAAAAGTAATGAAAAAGTCATAGGTATGCTCTATCAGGGTGCAGCAGGTTGCCAATGCTCTGCAGAAAAATAAATCTAAGGTGGAAGAATGAAATAGAAACAAAGAAAACAAAATAATGTGGAAAAGAGAAAGGGGGTGAAGCTAGAGTGTGATACTAACAGGATAAGAATTGTCATACACAGCCAGACCCAAGATTTTTTATCTTACTGATAGGTGTCCAGCTGTGGTCAATAGTAGATGCTGGAAGAGAATGCAAAAACACATATTAATACCTCTCCCAGACCATCTCTCAGATCAAAAAAATAGTCAGAGAAGAGGTGGGTTTTGAGCATGTTCGTCCTTTTTTGTCGCCAACTGATTTTTCTTCCATTACTTTCTTCAATCACTTTTTAAACTCAGGCAGTTCCTTATATTCCCAACACTCCGTGTCAGGGTGTGAATAGCTTAACCACAAGGACTGTCTTCTAGGTTTTTGGAATGCATCACCTGTTTGTTTCTTTCTTTCCTGTTTGCATCTCTGCACCATTTGTGTGGGTAGATACTGTGAGTAATGGTGAACCTTTTACACTTGTTTACCTTCCTTACTAAAGATTGTAGGGACTTGCATCACATTTGTCCTCAGCCACCCTTTCTCCAGTCTGAAAAATCCTACCATATCTCATCATTCCTTAAGCAGAGACACTTCAGGCTCTGGCCATCCTCCTCTGAACCTTACTCCTTTCCACCATGCCTGGTTTGAGACGGGGAACCAGAACTGTTCTCGGTAATCAAAATCTCTCGGCAGCAGGGAATTATAAGGACCAGTAATTATATTTTCTGGTTTGTTCTCTACTTCTCACTAAATAATTTCTGGTATTCTATTTCCATTGTTTTCCCTGACATTTGAGCCAGTGTATTTGTACAACTGTTCTGCACCATGTCAGTGTTTCATTTCTGAATGACAATAGTCAGCTGAGATCCCCTTGTTTTCTGTGTGAAGTTAATACCTTTCCTTCTGTATATTATTTCAATCCACAGGTTTTTAGAGACTCTACAATAAAATCTGCTCATAAATGGAATTTTTTACTGTATTAATTTGTATATATGGGTCTCTTCATACTGCACTTACTCAAGGGTAGATATAATTATTGTATCTTTTATATCATGATCTGTTAGTAATAGAAAATGCCCACAGAGATCTGGCAGAAAATTTCCTTGTGGAAATACATCTTATATTAGTAAAAGAGTACTTTAACTTACATTCATTTTATCCATTTTCCCCAGAAAAGTAAATTATATGAGTAGAATATTTTTGTGCCCATGTCAATTTTTATAACTCTGTCAGTACTGATGTTTAGACAAAATGGAAATTTTTGAGAATTAAGTCAACCATACCAAACCACACTGAGAAACTGGCATTTTTTACCACCATAAGATTGATCTTTACTGTCAGACATATGGCCTATGACAATGTAGGTGAAGATAATCTGATGACCTGGTTTTCATTTGGCCACCACTGTGACAAAATAAGAATCTGTACCTTTCCAAAAGCATGATCAAACTTGTCGTAGGTGGTATGAGATGCCATCACATTGCATAATTGTTTTCTGTAGAAAGTTCATCCAAGCAACTCACCCACCAAGGGGGCAGAAAAGATGGTAAATAATGTCCAGTGCTTAAAAGTAGGGACTGTTGTGCCTGTCCTTCTGAATGATATTGTGTAAATGAAATGTTATGTTGTTGTGATGTCCTTAATACTTGTATTCTGTTTATTCACTGAGATCAGGACCTAGATGTTCTAGCAGAATCTATCTAGCGTTTTCATATGAAATTTTCCCAACTCCTACTCCAGAAATATTTTTATTTTCATTCCTCAGGTTTTCAATCAATTATTCTCTTTACTTGGTATGATTGCAGTTGTTTTTTATGAGTTTCAAAGACCCAAAAAAAAAATCATTAAATATTAATAATTTTAAAAGTAGCTTTTCATCGTCCCAGTGATTTTCTTATTCAGCATTAATGTTCCATTTCCTATTTTCTGATTGCCCTCAACTCAGCACGTCTATCTATATCCCGTTCATGCAGTCCCAGGGCTTGAGTCTGGAGGACATGCACCTGCATGGGGGGAGTATCTTTCTTCATGCCACATATGATGGTTTAGATGTGTTGAGTCCTGCATGGCATATCAGGAGAGGTGGAGATGACTGTCAGGAGGGGGGGAGCTGGAAGGAGGGCAGCCCATCTCCCCCTTGCCATCGCCCAAGGACTGCACAAGGACCTCAGAGATAAGTAAAACACGAACCTCAGAGATAAGTATATATGTACATGCAATGTACCAACCCATGCATATGTTTGTATATTTTGTAGGCGTGCTAGCACATGCGTATGCACACACATCTGTGTACATATTTATGCACAGTGTATATGCGTATATACAGTTTATATATAGATGTATGCATGCATGTATATGCTGGTATACCTATGGGCACGAAACCATCACTTAATTATCCTTCGGGAGGAGTTTCCAGCCCTCCCGAACTCATTCTCCCCACGGCTGGAGGGAAGCGTCCGCCGCCCCTCCCGCGGCCAAGGCGCTGCCGGGGTTGAGGCAGAGCCCAGGAGCTGCCCCGACCTCCGAGCGGCTGCAGGAGGAGGGAGAGGGACCCCAAACTGAGCGTCGCTGCCCCTGAGGCTATTCTTGCCGGGTGTTCACATAGACACAGGTGGGTCCGGGACACTCCCACACCATCACGTGGCGAGGGGAACGAAAGCAAGCCTTTCCGCAGTTTTCTTTGTTTGTAATTGAGAAAGACTTCAAGCGCAAAGTCTTAAGAGCCTCCTGAGGTGCTTCAGAGCAAAGGTAAATTCACCTCACGATAGAACAGAGAGGTAAAACAGATTTGCCCGCGACACGAGTAAAGAAAGGGTCAGTGACCCGTTGGTCCCCGTGTTGAGGCGCGTAAATAACCCCAGAGAATGATCTCCACCAGCCCAGAGACGGCGCTGCCTTTGTCTCTGCCCCTCCGGGCGGCTGCGGGCTCTTGCCGAAGGGGCGCAGCGGAGGGCGGCGAACAAAGGAAGAAAGCTCTGTCACCGCAGCCCTGCCCGTACAGGAGATGCCCGGCACCCCTGCCCGGCCCGAGCAGGCTCCCCTGAAGGGGACGCTAAATAATTGATCACCATCGATTGCCCGCATGCATTGGGAAGCCAGAGCGGGCGCATCCCTTGCTTGCAGCCCGCTCCTTCCCCCATTTGCGCTGTAATCCTATTCCACCATGTGCAGATAGATGAAGGGACGTAATTCAGCCTTCAGGCCTGGGCGGGGTTCTCGCCGTTTAATCTTTTCCTTTCTCTTCCCTTCGCTGCTTTCTTCCCTTCCCCCCCCGGTCCCCCCCACCCCTTCCGTCTCCCAGGCCCAGTGAGGTCAGCTCATGAATATTGCTTCATTTTCCTGAGAGGCTCTGGCAGCGGCGGGTACCTCGTGTGCGGTGCCCGGCTCTCCGTGCATGCATTTCGCCAGCCGGGCAGCGGACAAAGTGGTGGTGAGTAATGCAGATGCTTTAGATACAAGCCTTTTCTTTTCCTTCTACTTTTTTTTTTTTTTCTCTTTCTCCCCAAAAAGGAAATATTATTCCTAATGCAGATGTAACAAACCCGCCAGGTATGAGGGGGGGACTTTCAAAAATCCCCTCTGCTCCTTTAAACCAGGACAAAAGGCAGAAGCGCTCCCAAATATTAAGCCGCGTTTGCGAATTCTCGCCAGGGCAGAGGCGGATGCCCGGTAGGACGAAAAGGCCAGGGACAGGTGGATGCTCTGCCCGAAGTTCGGGGCACGGGAGAGTCCCGTGCTGGCCGGTGGAGCCACCGGACTGCTCCCTTTTGTTGCTTCCATTTATTTACCCCTTTTTCCGCCTGGACAGCTGTTCCCGACAGGAAAACCTGCGGAGACGCCACGTCCCGGCGCCACGTGGGTTTGTCTCTGGGGAGAAGGTCGAGCTGCGGAGTTTTGTGAGGACAGAGGTTTCAGACTTGATCTCAAACGGGGCTTTCGTTGTGCTAGTTAAAAATGTATATGAATACATATATGTATATGTATATATAAAATTAGCCAGCTTAACCCTAAGAGGTAGCAGATCTTGGATTTTGGGGCATGCAGGGTAAGGGATTGTGTTCTGGGAGGTCGCAGTTGAGTCCGATGTCTTAGTTGCTGTGAAAGTTCCCTAAAAGATCCAGGTATAGCATAGGGTTCCCGATGATTAATTTGAATGACGTTTCTTATATTTCATACTGTATAGCTCCAAACAATGGTAGGGTGGGAATTCTGTTTGTGGTGGCTAACAGAAATGCAAGGAAATCTTTTATAAAGTGTTGTCATACAAGTTTTATAGCTCTATACGCCCATGCTTTTTTTTTTAATAATTAATGCTTGGGAAGTGTCTGCCAAATTATGTCATTTTGAGGATTAATTTCCAGAATATTGGCTTAAATCTGGTTATTAATGACAGTGCATTTGAGAGGAAATGATGTCCTCCTGCCAGTGACAGCAGAGCAAACACAGCCTCATTGTCTAGTATGTTCGAGGGAGTAAACCAATTGTCAGGGCACGGTATAGTCTCTACATTGATTTTGCCCAGTCGTGCTTCTTTCTTTATCCCCTGTTCTAGCAGGGAATGGTTAAGGTATGTTCTAGGAGGGAATGGGCAGGCCATGTTAGGAATGCTGTCATTTCTGATGTTGCCGATGTTTTCTCCCTAAGGGGAGTTGAATAAAGGCTGTGTGAAAACAGTTTGTGGATCATAGCCATTACTTTCAGAATATATTGGGGGCATTAGCAGCATGATGTGGTTTTTAACAGCCCTTTTTCATAATCTGTTTTGGTCATGAAAACTCTGGTTGTGTCATTATAGAGGCAAATTGTCAAGTGAGCATCCTTCAGAGAATGACATATAACATTTTATTCCGGGTGACAGTGTATTCCTTGCTTCTTCTGTTTTGAAAATCTGCTGGAGTGATTATGTCTGAGTCCTATATAACTTATTGATATGCATAACTGGTAACAAATATGAATCGGTCCTGACAGCACCTCTGGATAAAAAACTGGGGCAAATGTGTGTTTAGAAGCTGACTGCAAAAGCCCTTTCCTTTATGACCCTCGATTCCCGAGTCACCTTGCCCCGGAAGAGTCGCTGTCAAAGCTGAAGGGAAATCTGTAGTTGCTTCCACGTGTGCAGCCCTTTGTACAGTAGCTTTCCCCTATTCGGCTGTGATAGACACTGGAACGAGGCCTTTTAGCAGGCAGACAGGTGCATTAGCAACGCAGGCTTGGTGGTGAGGACAAGGGAGAGGGAAGTTTGTGTGTGGGAGGAAATCCATCCCCGGTGTGGCGGTCCGGCGGGGGAAGGTTCAGCATCGGGGCTGGGGAAACGCCCCTAGGTGCAGGCGGAGCGGGAACAGGTCTCAGCCTCAGCCGAGCCCTTCGGGCCCTTCCTTGAGCCGCTCCGGTTGGCTCTGGGCTGCGGCCTCGGTCGGATTCTCCCCGGCCGCTCCGAGGGACCGCTCCGGTGGGCGCGGGTGAGGGCCGGGGGCCGGCGGGGCGCCGCGACGGCGGGGAGGGGGCAGGCTGGCGGCCGCCGTGGCCGGAAAGCCCGTCTCCCCGTCCTCCCCGTGCCCACCCCGACCGCTTCTCCGGTTCTCCTCCCCCAGCTCTCGGGGCGGCGGCGGCGGAGGAGGCGGAGGAGCCGGCCGGTGATGGACGCGTCCCCGAGATAGCCGCCGCCATGAGCCAGCCGCCTGCAGGGGGCGCCGCCGCCGAGCCGCGCCTGCATCCCGAGGGCAGCAGCGGCAGGAAGCAGCCGCGGGCAGCCTCGCCGGCCCGGGCCCGCGACGCCGCCCCGCGCCCGCCGCCCAGCGCCGCCAAAGCCGCGCCCAGCGCCGCCAAAGCCGCCTCGGCGCGGCCGCCGCCCGGCCAGGCCCCCCGAGCCGCCCGCGGCCGCGCCGCCGAGAAGCCGGCGCGGGGAGCTGTCCAGCCCGGCGCCGGTGCTGAACCGCCGCCCAACGCCGCCGCCGGGAGAGGAGGAGCCGCCGCTGCCGCCGCCGAGGAGCCGCTGCCGCCGCCGGGCGCCGCCGAGGAGGCGCCCCCTGCAGGGGCCGGCGGGGGCGAGCGGGAGGGGGCGGTGGCGCCGCCGCCCAAGCAGTGGCGGGGGAAAGCGGGGCGGTCCCCGCTGAAGGGCGCGGGGGAGGCGGCCCCGGCGCCTCCATCTTCCTCGGGCGCGGGGAAGGGCCGCGGTGCGGCGGCGGGCGGCGGCGGGTACTGGAAGGAGGGATGCCTGCAAAGTGAGCTCATCCAGTTCCATCTCAGGAAAGGGCTGGCGGCGGCCGCCCAGATGCAAACCAAGGGCAGCAACCACAGCAGCAGCAGCGGCAGCGCTGCCTCCGCCGCCTCCGCGGCCGCCGCCCCGGCCGAGCCTCCCCCGGCCGCCTCCGCCTCCTCGCCCGCTGCCATGGCGGCGGCCGGGGCGGAGGGGCTGCGGCAGGGCGAGGCAGAAGGCGACGGCAGGAGCTGCGGCCCCGAAGTCGCCCTGAGCCCCCACCTGCAGGAGGAGATGCAGGAGGAGATGGAGAAACTGCGGGAGGAGAACGAGAGCCTCAAGGTGAGGGGCCGGGGCGGTGACGGGGGTGGGGGAGAACCAGGGCCGGGCGTGGACAGGGTTGCCTCCCGACGGGAGGACCTTCCCGGCCTCCCTCTTGCAGCAGGAGCGCTGGAAGCATCGTTAAGATGGCTCTGTTGTGGGGTGTGCGGGCAGTGCCACTTCCCTGCTTCGTTGCGGTGCCTATAATGAGCTGGATTGTATTTACTTGCCCTCCCTGCGGGGCGGAGTTCCATTTTGGCTGCCTTTCCCTATGTGTGCTGACATTTGTGCTTTTGACCCACCTGTTGCGTCCCTGTCCCCTTCTTGCCCCCGGTGCCAGAACGAAATAGACGAGCTGAGGACAGAGATGGACGAGATGAGGGACAGTTTCTTTGAGGAGGATGCTTGTCAGCTTCAAGAAATGCGCCATGAACTGGAGCGAGCCAACAAGAATTGCCGGATCCTTCAGTACCGGCTGCGCAAGGCCGAGCGCAAAAGGCTCCGCTACGCCCAGACTGGTGAGATCGACAACGAGCTCATACGCAGCATGGAGCAGGACCTCAAGGTACAGACACGGGCAGGTGTCGAGGGAAAGGGAGCGTCTCAGATGGAGACACAACCATGCTCTTGGTCCTCATGACTCAGGCGTTTCCATCCGTTCCACTGTGCACCCAGTGCAGTTCGTGAAATAGCAATGGCCAAGCTCTTCTTGGTAATAGGAGGCCCTTGCTGTATGTAGCCCTTGCTATCATTTCTTATAAAGGTAATGTGCAAGGAGTTACTCAAAAGCAAATTAGAAGTGAAAGGTTTTGGGCTCTTTATGATGAGTGCAAAACATACCCTTCCACTGCAGAATTAAACCAACCTCACCAAACAGCCCCATTGACTTTGAGGGGATTTTGTTACTCTTAAGTGAAAGATTTTAGGGGGTAAGCAGATTGAATACTTGCAGTCACAACACTAAATCCTTACTCTGTCTCCATCAGTAAAAAAACTGCTGTCATAGTCAATGAATCCGGGGTTTTGCACATCCACCGGAAAGCGTAGACAAAACCCATCAAATTTCAGTGTGTCATCAACTGCATTTCATCCATAAGATCTGAATCAACCACAGCCTCTTGCTAAGGAAAAGTTTCAGTCCTTGTTTAAAGATTGTCATTGGTAAAATACCCATCATCTCCATTCTAGATTGGTCCAATTACAGAGAAAAAAACCTTTCTTGACACAGTTGGAAGTTTAATTTCTGCTTCCATTCACTAGATATTGAAGGACTCCTGCTGAATCAAGACACCTAAACATTTTTCAATTGACTGATCTCCCACTTAACTGACCTTTTCTCATGGAAGTGCAGACCTCTCTATAGCAAATGTGAGCTTGTTGGCCACACTTCTGCCTAGATACCCATGGCACATGGGCTCTGTGGGCTGCAGTTTATAATGTGAATTTAATACATGATTACAAACAAGGTTATTTTTTAACTTCTTTCTGATAAATATGATGGATGGATATGATGGATAAATATGTTATTCTCAAACCTGGTTTGGATCATCTTTTCTGAAAGTTTTCAAGCTTGTCATCACTATTATTAAAATTTCTATTTGATATTCCTTTTCTGTGAGTATTCAAAACCCACGTTTTCTGTTGTGGCTGTGACAGTTCTATAAATACAGCTGTCCATGTGGTTCTTGGCAAAATAGAGTCTTCCTGATCAGAAGCAAAATCACCCCCTTCTCCTGGGGATTTCTGTTTGAAACAAGGGATGATGCTTAGGTGATCAGTTGAGACACACACATTTGCAGGCAGAATTTGAAAGGTGGGCCTTCATATCTCAAGTGAATTGTGATTATAGTTGGCTTCTTTGTTGGCTCAGTGTTACTTTTATTAGCAAGTCATACACATGCAGGCTGGGGAGGGAATTGTTGAGGGCACTTCTGCTGAGGTGCTTGTCTGCCAATATAGGAGATAGAAGCTAAGGCCTTGGATTTAGCTGGACAAAGAGCTTGATTTAATTAGCATTTCTCCCATGTGTTTCCCAGTGTGACTGACTCATTGGAAAGGAGCAGTGTTCTTGCAGAGTGTTCTCACTGTTCATGAATGTGCTCTGCTTTGGAGCAGGGATGAATGCCTAATGCCAAATTTCTGCCTTATAGAGTTCTGGGTGCTGGCTAACCATAATTATAACTTGTGTGGTTTTAGGTAGTGTTTTCAAGTCCTCTTCTGAAGAAAGACTATCCAAATTGACATTGTTCATTTTGCAGTATATTAGGGAACTTGATCCTTCAGAGATACATTTTAATACAGCTATCTGCAAGACTGTATCTTACATACGCCTGGATTAAAATGTATCTTGCATAAGTGAGTTCCATTTCCCGTGTGATCTAGAATGCTCTGTTTTGGTTTTTTTTCCTGCATTAACAGCTATTCCACCAATTTTTGTGTCAAAAAATTAGTTACCACTAATTGCATTACAATTTGGTTTTATTTACTGATCCAGACTGTATCTATAGACTATAGGTTCTACTAAGGTGCTGTTTTAAATATCCCCCATGATTTTCCATTTACTTTGGTTGGACAACCAGATGAGCACTTTAATACTAAGTATAGGAAAAGGCATCAAGCTGAAGCCCTGTGGTGTGTTTCTCAGCTCATTCTGCAGTCTCTTTGGGCTATGGTTATAATTGAAATTCCCCTCCACTCACTCTTTCTGTTGGGCATTATGTGTCTTGAGTGCGTGTGCAGTGGGGGAGGTTATTGAATGATCTTGTGCTACACTGCAGTGTTGTATCTGTAATTCACACACACTGGGTTTCTTGTCAGGGGAGGCTGAGTCACTAGCTGCTGCTGATTTCTGAAACATTGGATCTTTCTAGATGCTTACTTACCATTAGAATTTCTTCTCTAGAGTTTTAGTATGTCAAAGAACTTCTGACATACTAACATAAAGGTGGTTTGAGTGAAAGCCATGAAGGACAGCTCGCTGAACTCCCCTAGCTAATGCTAAGTTGGATTAATTATGCTTGCCAGTGTTCTAAAAAAAGCAGGAAATTAGGCTTTTCAAACTATATTTCTGTGCGTCTAAATCACCATCAACACAGTGATTAGTGTATATTTAAATATTTTTGATGTGTGATTATAATTTCTGGTAGTTTCAAAAATATAGTGCAAGTGGCTTGCAGGGTAAGATTCTCATTACTTTTCCTGAGGAGGAGGAATTAAATCTTGTCATATGCCTTATAACTCTATTCCTATGAAAATGCATTAAAAATCCCCCAAACAACCACAAACCTTAGTGTTAATTTCCATTGAAAATATCGGATATAATTTGTGTGAACACAACCTCAGTAAAAATGTTGTTTGTTTGTATTTTGATCTTAAAAATGAGCCAATGGTAGTAAATATTTTCATTAATTGTCCACCAAGGAGAGAGAAACTAGCAGAGTCAAAATAAATGTGTCCATTTGCAGTCACAAGTAGACACAGGTAGGGAAGGCCTGGAGAAGATGGGCCCTGCTTTTAGGTGCTCTTGTGTGTCAAGTATTTGAAGGGTGTGTGGTTTTAGGCATTGAAAAGCATAAGCTAGCTGTGGTTGAGAGAAAATAGATGATGCACTGTCTCCAGGAATAGTGAAGGTCCTGTTTAACTGTTGATGTGACAGAACCTAAGAAGGAGTTGGGGTTTAATGTCTGATGTGGTTTCCAGTGAAGTCCATAGGGATAATGTATAATTTTTTGGAAGGAATTGGCTTGAATTTGGAATTATTTAGAATTCTGTCTGTGGGTGTCCTTGTCTACCTGTTTCCTTACATACCTCTTCCATCAAAACACCCAGAATTAACTTTTAAATGGTTGCTTAGGCATTAAGCACTGCAGCAGTTAATTTTTTTTTAACCCTTCTTTTGATATACCATTTCATTTAGGTTGCAAAAGATGTATCAGTGAGACTTCATCACGAGTTAGAAAATGTGGAAGAAAAACGTACTATAACAGAAGATGAAAATGAAAAATTAAGACAGCAGCTTATAGAAGTTGAAATTGCCAAACAAGCACTACAGAATGAACTGGAAAAAATGAAAGAGGTTAGTATTGCTATTTACTTCTACTCCAATTATTTGAAGAGCTTAGATTCTTCCTGATGAAGTGTTTTTCTTCTACAACTTGGTTTGGGGGCAAACAATATGGCACTCAAAAGTTGAAAGTTGCAAGGAGTGCTAAAGTACAACTTGATGGTTGCGAAGCTGAGAAGAAACTAAAATATTTGGTGGGTTTTAGCAAAACAGGAACCAAGTGGTGCCTTCTTTTCTCTCTCTACTAGGAGGGAAATGTGAAGTTAGTGTCAGATGCTTTGATACATTGTACCTACATAAATATTCATGTAGGAAGTGTGCTGAAGTGTGCCAGAGGCATCTAACTTTACAGATGATGTTTCCCACAGGTTTTTACAAAGACCAGTAGTTCTTCCCTTGCTAACTACACCTGGGGACTAGCAGGCACACTGAGACTGGGGATCTAGCCACCTCCCCATCTTGTTCAGTCATGCTCTTTGGAGTACTGGGAAGTGAGAGACTCTACCTGGCTTTTCAATCTAAGCATAATTTTTCATTGTATCTAATTAATCTTCAAAATTACTCCAGCTGCCATTATATAGATGCAAGATACTGTGCCATTAAGTAAGCAGAAAATTGCATTACAGCAGTATTAGCCAGGCTGACAGAGATAACAAAGCAGCAGTAAAAGGAGAAACTGTTGACTAAGAATGACTTATCAGAAGTCCCTAAAAACAGCTCTCCTGTTTCCTCTTCAAGAAATTCATTTAAAATTCAATGAATGCCCCCAATTTTCACATTTAGGAATATACCCTGGTAGGAACACCAGTGTCTTCTTTGATCTTGTATGAAGCAGGAGAAACATATTTAGTTGTCAAAAAGGGAAGGAAATTTTGATTTGTATGATGTTAGGGCATTTTTAGGAACTGCAAATGAGTCCTTTAAGTGATGTAGTATTAAAAATATTAAATTTTTTTCTTTACAGGAGCTGAATTTCAAGCATGTTAGTAGAGGTTAAACAGGTGGTTTGTTCCATCTTCTGCTGCTTTCTCAAATAACTGCTGATTTTAAAAGGGCATGAAAAAAATCTGAGCTTTAGTCAGGTTTCCCCTCATCTCCCTGAAACTTTCCCCTTCTATTTTCTCTCTGCTTACTGCCATTAAATAGAGCTTGGTTTCCTCTTGATAAGAGCATGATATTTCTGTAATTACCCTTGTAACTTGTCTTTAAGATTGGCTTTACTCCAAAGCTTTTGTTATTCTTGTCCATTCACACTCCACTTTCTCTAGGTTCTCATCTCTGGTTCCTCCTTCTCTCTAATAGGTTATACTGCTGTAAAATCCTTTTGCCTTGCTTTTTTGAAGCATCTTCAGATTACAGTGATGTTTGGTGGCAATTTAATAGTTTGTGTTCTTTGATATTAAGCCAGTTAATTGACTTCTTCATCCCTGTTATCACTAGTCACTTTCTCCTTATCATGGTTCTTCCCTCTGGCCCGCTACACGGAGTTACAATTCTGCTGCTCCCGCACTGCTCTCCACTCCTTTCTTTGGCTTGTGTTTAGTCCTTTCTGGTTTTGCTGTTGGTATCAATGAAAGGGTGCTGGAGGCTCCAGAAGAGATGGTGTCATCTTTAGGGTCTCTTGTTACACAATAATGGTTTTCATGAAGCTGAAGCAGATGGATGTTTCCCAGTGGCACAGAATGGAGGCACTGAGCCAGAATGAAAACATTAAGTCAGCCTTGACACCATAGCAGGGGTGGAGTGGACAAACAGTCAGAAATACATCCTTATACTGAAGAAGGGAGAACTTCTTCAGAAATGTATCATCATAATTGGCAGGATTTATGTATTTCAAATAGGCTGCTGAGTTGCTTTCAGCAGGTGAATGCTGATTTTCAGGCCAGGACTTTCAGCACACCATGGGGAGAGATGGAGGATAGGTGAGGAGGTGCAAGTCAAGAGGAAAAATGAGTTTGAAGCAAAGCCAAATTATTATTATGCACTTGGCTAATATACCATGACTTGGGGGACCCATGGAAACATGCTTGTAAAGAATAGTAAATCTTACAGAATTGAAATTTAGAATCTGTGAAGAAGCTATTCAAATGTTAATACAAAAAAAACATGAAAACAACCAAAAGCAGTCTGCATTAGAATTTTTTCTGTGACAAATAGTTTTTCTTCTTCTCTGGCAATTGAAGGTTTCATGCATTTTAAATGTCATTGTCAGGTAGTCACAATGTTAATTTTCTGTTTGTTTATGAGTTATTTCCTCTAATTTCATGGATTCACAACCCTTTCTCATTTCAATACAGTCATTATAACCAATGGAACCTCCTGCTTAAGGGAGTTCTACTCAGCTTAAATTGAAATACGGGGAAGGCCTTTTGTCTGGATTGGGATCTTTGCTTTATTGAGCTTAGAATTAATGGGAAAGTATCTCTCTAAAGACAAAGAAACATTTTTGTTTCACAACATAGTAAAAATGCTTGGAGATGTAATGATTGATTTCTGTACTTTTGTCATCAGATGTGCTAGAGAAACCCAAACCTTTCCATTCTTAAAATCTATTTATGTACAACTGCCATGTGAAATTTCTTGTTCTTTAATAATGAACACTGTGAGATATCATAGAATTAATATATGACTTAGTAGAAAATGTAAGAAAGAAAGCATAATGTTTTGCTAGGTAGTCTCTAGGGCAGGACCAAAGCCAAAGCTTTCTCTTTGTGGATTCTCTGTTGTTTCAAAAAGCATGGATACTTGACTGAAAACATGTAGAAAAGATAAAAGCTAGCAGATGTGTTGGTTTAGAGTCAAATCTGGAGTTCTCCAGTGAACATTTGGGTGAATATAGACATGTGAATGTATTTGTCCATTTATGTAAAGATGTAATTGCAGTTTGCTTTCTTGATTTGGAGCTTTTGGAAAAAACAAATTATGATAAATTTCACAACAAGTTTGAAGATGTTGTTGATGGCAGGAAAGCTTGCAAGCATCCAGGATTTGGAAGGTGTTCCAACAATGCATTCATTTTCTATCAGTTACTTTTGCTTTCAGCCCCCCAAACTGCAGCTATTTGATGGCAAATTATTCCTGCATATATCCACACAGACACACAAGATTTTTAATCTGTGTTGGTTTTATTTGTAGCAACTGCTGCTGATTTTTTCTTTAATATTGGTTGCTATCAACTGTAATCCTTTTTGGGAAGCTGAAAACAAAGTAGAGGAATTGTTTCCTAGCAGGAAAGAGAAACTAACAGTAGCTAGATGTAACTTTTCAGATATTAAAAAAATTAACATGTTAATAATAATAATGAACATGTTCATGGATTAATTAATTAATTAACTTTCATTAATTTGTTGTTAACAAGTAAAGCCTAGATAATGCTTGTAGATCTTTCTGTTATCATGAACTAAAAATCAATTTGTTTGCTGTAGCTATGTAGCAAACACCCAGTTACCTGATGTTTAGTGGTTTGTTGTGAAACAAATGAAATAGGGGGAAAATATGGTTGTTGTACTGGACCCTGGGCTCTACAAATCCTCGTTGCAATGCAGACATGCAATGGCAAGAAGCACAGTGTCTTTTGGGGACATGGGTTGTGGAAACCCAGAGCACTGGGAATATTTCTCTCTCTGCTCTAGAGTGCCCTGACCCCTAGGGCAGCACTGACTTTGACCCTCTTTCATGGAGAAAGTTTCCTAGACTTCAAGATAGACTAGAATCCACAAAAGTGTGAAATAGATTACAGAGAATAGTGTAGGTGCATCCCTTAGGTGAGAAATTTAGGTTTTGGGATTTTTAGTATGTTGTGGACGGAAGCAAGATGGAGGGCACAGGGTGTCATCCTGGGTTTCTTCTTCATGGGTTTGGGTTGCATTTTTTAATTGGGCAGAAAAGTCCAATAGTGGGCTCTTTGGGATCAGTTATTGGGTTAAAAAGGGAAAATAATCTAGGTCTTAATTGGATAGTCTAGTCTTAAAAGACCTTGTAACAAGAGATTGTTAGCCATTTTGTGCCTTCTAATGAAAAGCTGCCAAACTCACAGTAATGAGACTATTCTACTGATAAGAAATAATAAACACTTGGGTCCAAACTTGAAATACTATCTCAAGTGCCTTCAATCCAGACCCAGAGAAACCAACAACTGGTACCCCCACAATGTGTCTCTGGATGGGTGTGGATTGCTCTGCTACTGCTCCAAGCTGGGCAGATGCAAGGCAGCTCAGTTCTTACAGCTGCTTTAGGGTGGTGTTGTCAAGCCACCATTTTCTTTTTCTGAGCACAGACTTGTAGTTCAGATACAGAACCTGTGATAACCATGGCACTGAACCAGAGATGTCTTTTGTGCCTTCAGTTCAGACTGCAGGCAGTGGAGTCTGTGTTTTGCTGTAGTGGTGCCTGTCTTGTCAATCTGGTTCATACACTGCATGGAAATGGAAGAAGGCAACAGGATCTGGGGAACTGGGCACTGGAGCTTAGAGGAAGAATCTGAATTCTGTTCCTTATTTTGACATTAACCTGCTGTGGGACCAAAGGAACATAATTGCACTGTTCTGCTTACTCTTGCAACCTTTGCCTGCCCTGTTTAAGCACAGATTAGCTCTTTATACACCTCTGAGTGTTCAGACTGCATAGACATCAGAAGGATAGCTGGAAATTTCACTAAAAAAGCTGCTGTAAAAAACTCCCAAACAACTCCAAATTTGACCCCGCCACCCCCGAAAAAGAAAAAAAAACCCAAAAAAACAAAAAACAAACAAAAACCCCAAAACAAACAAACAAAAAACCCAAACCCAAACCCAAAAACAAATAAACAAACAAGCAAAAACAAAAACCCCAAAACAACCAAAAAAACACCTCAAACCAACAAACACACACTGCAAAAGATCTGGTAAGATGCTGTCCCAGTCCCCTTGATCAACAATACTGGCTTGCCTTGCTTTTCTAGGATGAAAATCCAGTATCTCTTCTTTCTCATAACCCTTTCTTTCTTTAAGCCCCTTCTCCTGCCATTTAACCACAAGCACTTATTTCAAGTCTTTCCTCTATAACTCACAAAGTCTCACATTCTCCAGATTCTTTCACTCAGTCTTGATTCCATTTCTCTTCTTTTTCTTTTTCTTTTTCTTTTTCTTTTTCTTTTTCTTTTTCTTTTTCTTTTTCTTTTTCTTTTTCTTTTTCTTTTTTTTTCTTTCTTTTTCTTTTTCTTTTTCTTTTTCTTTTTCTTTTTCTTTTTCTTTTTCTTTTTCTTTTTCTTTTTCTTTTTCTTTTTCTCCTTTTCTTTCTTTTTCTCTTTTTCTTTTATGTCTGATAGTAGTAGCTGTTGTGCTGTCTTCTGATTTCTAAGTCCCAGTCTTGTCCTTCTCTCCCACCATTCCTTCCTTCCCTGCATCTTTTCAACTCTTCATGAGTGTCCAATCTTCTTTCTGGATTTCAAGAATTTTCTAGTTAATTTTGCTCTTATTCTGATTTAAATATATTATCCCCATTTCTTAGCTACAACTTCAGTCTGCTGTGAAATTTTTACTTTTTCCCTGGTTCCTCTGCCCCCTCATGCAAATCTGTCAGCTTCCTTGGTTTGTTCTGTTCCTTTCCTTGTTTCCAAGCCTTAGCTCATCATTTTTGCATCTGATCTGAGAGCAGTGGAGGATCACTCTCTGTGCTAGGAAACAGCAATTGTATCTCTGTGAGCACCTGAATGAAGGTTTCTGGTTCTAATGCCTGGCTTCAGCTTTATCCAGGCCCTGATGGAACAACAATTGCAGGACTAGTTGGCTTTGCCTTCTGGCCCTGGAGTTGGAACATAATCTGTCAGCTGGAGAAAACGTGCAGATGGATAGCTGGCAGTGGGAGAGGGTAAGGTAATTTATAAATACTGAATTTTCAGCAATTCAAACTGGTAAGCTCCAATGAATAATTACCTGGTAATATATAGGAATGGAAAATTTCTAAAAGGTTATGTCATCCTTTTGATGAGTTAGGAAAGTATGAGGTATACATTGTATATAAACACAAAAATGGTCTGGAACACGGACATACTGGGATGTCTCAAGAGAACAGTTGCTAGAATAATTTACTATAAGCAAACAAGAATATTGTCATCTTAAAAAGAGCTGAATAATTTGCTTAAATTTCCCAAAATATTAGCAGTGTTGGTAACTTATCCCAGGACAGATGCTTGGTGTGGAAAATCTGCAATGCTTAAAATGTAATGAGGTTGCAAGAAATTGGAACCAAGTCTCATAAAGAGTGGTGGTTTGCAGCATTTCCAACAGGCAAGGCAGCCATATCCAACAGTAACATTACATATTTGGATGCTTTCAGAACTTCCTTGCCTGGTACTCGTCTTGATCCCTTCTCTCAGGACCTTAAACTTCACCATCTCACAGTCAGTGCTGCCAGTGCTGCCACTGACCATTAAACCTCTGATTCCTTGTTTGCAAGAGGTCCATCAAAGTAATTGCTACAGCTGACTTATTCATCACCTGTGGCAAAAATTGTCTTCAATCCATTGCAGAAATCATGTGACTGTTAGTTGTCTGAAAATGCTTCATCTATTTTCCCTTGTGCATCAGATGATCAGGAGACACTTCAGAGGATGCTCCTCTGTCCTCTGATTGTTGCCTGTAGCTCACAGCTGGCCCATCATCACCTGTCACAGGACAGCACCAAATGCAATTGAACTGCTCTTTTGTGTGGAGCCAAACCCTTCTTCCTCACCTTTAGAGTTTTCATCAATCCATTGCTGCACTCCAGGCATGTGAGCTATCCTGACTGGTCTCTGTGATTCCAGTGAGGTCATAACTATGTGGATGTTCATGGATTTCTAGCTTCTGTTTGTTGCCTGTGCTGCATGCATATGAATCACTGGAGATTGATACTTGAATGAGAAAGATTAAGTCTCCTCCATCATGCTGTCTCCCAAGCACATCATAATTGCATCTCATATTTTCATTTTTCCTCAGAGTTAGAGCCTCATTTCAAACAGCTGGTAATGGAGGGAGCAAGGTTAAGCAGAGTGAGATGAGAGGCTGCTGTAGCTGCTCATCCTCACAGGCTCAGTGCAGTAAGTGGAACTCTTTGGAGAGTTACAGTAATTTACTTACTCCTGGCAGCAGATGGCAGCAGGGGAGGATTTAATAGGGCTCTCACAAGACCAGTTCCTTCCTGTGTCTTTTGGAATATCCAATACTAAGTCTATCAGCAACACTTTTACCAACAGTACCTTTAAGCAGAGGGTTTCTGTGATCTGGAATTTTGGTTTGTTGTCTCAAATAAAGGCAACTAGTTTTGATGAAAAGAACAACAGGGTACTTATAAGACTTTTCAAAAAGAGATGAGAAACAAATGTCTGCCTGGGTTTGTACAGGAAAAAGAGAATAAGTCCTCTATCTCCAAGCACAGCTCAGTGATTTCTAAGCACCCCATCCCAGCAGATGTGTAACCCCCAGTCAGAATTGCTTGTATGGTATTCTGTTACCTTTGGTGTCTTGCCCCAAGTATTTTGATCCTTTAAAAACAGTACTCAGCAGGGATGCTATGCATAACCTGTGAGGGTGTGATTCTGACACACTTGCTCAGAGCACACTGTGACTTCACAGGGACTGGGATAAGCAGAGTTTGCTTCAGTTTTGTTCTTTGAATATGAGAAAAGAATCATAATGGAGTAAGAAATTAATCTCTGTAACAGAATCTGTTGTAGTAATTCTCTGAAAATGTCATGCCATGAGCAGGGGAAAAAAGTGCATTTGAGATGCAGCTGATGCTTAAACTTTGTAAAATTAGATTTTAATTATCTATCAGCCATCAGCAATTCACATGAGCCATTTGCTTCAAAAGAGTTACTCAAAATTGAATATAAACAGCCTGATGGTCAATAATAATGTATTCCAAAACATATGTAGTAAATAGGGAATTATTTCAAAGGAATAAAGCTCCATAAACATATTATTTTGGAGAGATTTTGTGGGTAAAGATGCCTGGAAGGATATTTTTAGTCTTTGAAGTTGGTGTGCTGCTTTGTGAATTTTGATTCTGAAAATTGATTAAGATGTGTAAAAGAAGTGGCAGGATTGATGGCTGATTAGGAAGTAATAATGAAGGAGTGGCAGCTGTTGTAAAAAAGAGTATAAATGGAATAGATTTAAAACAGAAACTAATTTAGCCATCACAAAATAAAGACTGATCAGTTCTTTTGAATCTGTTGATTGAAACATAATGCTGCTACTCTGATTTCATGGGAACGTGAGAATTCTTTCCTTGTGTCAGAATCTTATTTTATTTTCCTTCATCTCTGTGGTAGATAGCAGCAGCCTTAGATTTGCAAGCTCTTTTGTCAAAGGAGTTACTGATATTATATACAGCCTCCAGGTAAAATTAGAGTCTCTTTGCAGTAAGGTGTATTTTAAAGGAAAAAAAAAAACAGTAATAACCATCTTAAAAAAACCCACAAAAAACCTAACTGAAATGAAGCATAGAATAAAACCTGAGCTTCCAAAAATATACAAGCTATATTTTACAGAAAGGACATTAGTCCAAACATTCTGGTCTCAAGCACCTGAAACCCTTTTTTTTTTTTTCTTGGATAATTCTTTTCAAAGTTGTTTTTTGCTACAGAATTGCTTCCAGCAGTCAAAAACTATATATGTAAAGTAAATCAGGCTAAGGAAGGGCCCACACACTGAACAAGCAGTTGCTAACATATCCCTTAGATGGTTTTGACCTGGGTCAGCTGCTACTGCTTCAGTGCTTGGGCACGATTTGGGGTCTAGCCTGGGTCAGAGCTTGTTACTGATTGACAATTTGGATGTGCTCCTGTTTGTTTGAAAGGAAGCTGTAGGGAAGTTCAGCTGTATTGTCATCACAGCTGAAAGGAGACTGAATTGTGAAGAGCCAGTTGGCATTGGGTCCTGAGAACAGTCTCTGACCATTTCATTTATTAGTGCAAAAACCAGGCAAAGGTTCTGTGACTTGGTGTGGAGCCAGATGAGATGGCAAATGAGATGCAGAACAGCAAGTCCAGTCTGTTGCTGCCATGTGATTTCGTCCTGCTGGGAATTACTTGGCAAGGGGCAATCACTTGCCATGCCCGGTCCGTGGAAGTAATGGACAGGGTGGGAGCTGTGGATTGGGTGGTATCTGGTTATCAGAGAAAATGGTTTGTAAGCATGAACTCACCATAGAGCAGGCAGTAAAAGATGTATTTATCTTAGTACAGATTTTAGAGTATGACTTCCTCAAGATATAAAGGAGAAAGAAAACCTTCTTTATGTCTTTGCTGAGTAGGCAGCCTCACTACTGACTAAGGCTGCCAAAATATTATACCACATTAACAAACAGAGAAAAGTCTGGGAAATAAAATATTAGAAGGCTCTCTAATGGTCCTCAGTCACAGAAAAAAAAAATTATTTTTGTACTTCTCAATTTCAGTATTGCTTTACTCAAATGGAGATTCAAGTGTCCCTATATACAATTGAGACATAAGGGTACCAACTGGACTGCTCAATTGAAACAAAAAGTTGCCAGGTCACTCAGAAGTGTAAAAATGAGCTCCCTTGTTTAGGGGATTCTTAAATAGCTCTATTATGTTACTTTTCACAGTATCAGAGACAGCATATAATCTACCCTGGTTCTTTAGTTGTTGTTTTGCCTAAGTTGGTTTTGTTGTTTGGTTTTTTTTTTTTTTTTTTTTTTGTTTGTTTTGTTTAATAATATGTTGTGCTTTTCAAATTCCACCTCACATTTTATTTTTGCTCGTTTTTTTCATTTTTGGCAGGTGGAAAATTTTTTCTTGCTATAAGACATTATGTATGATTACTTTAGATCTTAAAGAAAGAGATTGCATGATATAGAGGACAAATTCAGTATCTTTGTGCTGGTACAAAAACATGAACGGGAAAATACATGTAGGCTAGGATTATCTGGATTTAGAGGAAATCCATATGACTTGTCAAAATTGCTTTCTATTACTTGGAAGGCTTTATAGAGGCAGAACAGACATTTTCTAGGTG
Source organism: Agelaius tricolor (assembly GCF_023055355.1). NCBI lineage: Eukaryota > Metazoa > Chordata > Aves > Passeriformes > Icteridae > Agelaius > Agelaius tricolor. Next base: position 62,372,553 of record NW_027269261.1, read on the forward strand.
CTGAACCAGAGTTCTAGATACATGTTTTTGTATGGAATCAATGTACACCAAATGTCATCATATTACTGGAAGTACCTCCAAGGCTTTGATGAGTAATAGGTATACATGCTTTCTGTCCCTTGTACCACTGTACTTAGTCCTGCTTAAGTGCACCTGTCCCTTCAAAGAAACAGCTGAAATAACAGAGTATTTGCAATGTGCTGATACAGGTCAAATATGAGCTTGTTTTAGATTGAAAAAGAAATTGCCATAGCTCTGTTATTGTTTTAGTGTATGTAGTCATTGCTGGTTTCAGGGCTATCTCACATATTAAACTGAGCTTTTCAGAAACCCCTTATGAAAGATATTTCTGTCTTTACATCCTCCGGAAGTTCTAGCAAATCTACAGTTTCAAAAACCTCCAGAGAACTCTGCAGACTGATAGATTTTTCAGTTATTCTGTACATGGAATTTCCCAATGCATCTTTCAGATGCTCCTGACAGGAGTTTGGGAGATCCTCACAGCTGTAGGTAGTTTGTCCTGGCTTTAGGAGAATAAATAGGAAGTAGCACCATGGAGGTTCGTGCTGCTCTGCATCTTGGCTGAACTCAGCTGTTGGTGTAAGGAAGGGAACCTTGTCCTGTCACAGTACAGATGGCTGTTCTGGAACGTGTCATGGGCCCTCAGGGTGTGACCTCAGTGCAGTTTCCAGTGTAAAAACAGGTGAAACAACTTGGCACGACCTCAAATGGAACATGGACAGCAGAGACATGTACAATAAAGCTATCACAAGAATTTCTAAATTTACTATTCAGTAGTAATTGTTCATCACTTTTTTCAGAATGATGGTTCTGAGAATTTAGGTGACTGGCATAAATTACCCAGTACATTCAGAATCAGAAAAGCCTAGTGAAGCAAGTATACCAGAGTATGCTGCTCTGACTTGTCTGCAGTGCCTGAAGGAAAAGCGATACTGTTTGTTAATTAGGATCCTAATGGCGCACAGTAGGATGCAAAAGATGTAGTGTGATACTCCAGCCTTTTGATGGAGTTTGGTCCTTCTCCTTTAAAACTATCTTCCCATGTCCTTTTCCCTGCCCTCACGCCCACTCAATCCCCCCAAAAATCAGCCCAACTTAATGTTTTGCTGCCAGTGCTTTATAATGTCATTTGTGTTTGCCTGCAGTCCACTTAGAAATGAAAGCTTATGAAGTCCAGATTATGAGTCAGGTTCAAGGTGATGAATCAGGTCTAAGGTTCAGCTGGAAAACCAGTACACAGGTGTATCAACAAAGTCCATGACCAGTGACAGGAGCAACTGTGGTGAGCTAATGACAGACTCGCTGCATCTCACACAGCTCAAGCAGGACCTGAAGCATGGGCTCAGCTGAAATGGGGCTCCTGGGCCTGGGGGCAGGGTATCTGGGGAGGCCCCCAGATCTGTGTTTCTATGAAATATCTGATAGGATGGAAAGAAGAAGGAGGTAGACTCTTTTCAGTGGTGTTCAGTGACAGGACAAGAACAAACTTCAGTGTGAAGGTGCTCAAACACTGAACTCATTGCCTATAGAGGAAGGAGATTCCACCTCTGGAGAAATTCAAGACCACACAGGACACAGCCCTGAGAAGCCTGCTTCAGCTGTCTGTGCTCTGAGCAGGGGGCACTGGACTAGATCTTCAGAGGTGGTGAGAGACTGGGCTATTAAATGAGTAATGACTCAAAACATTTGTCCATTTGTGGAGGCGCCAGGGTGCTTTGCTGAGGCCAGTTGTGGGGGCTGGTCATAACAGAGGTCTCTTTCAGCCTCCACTCTTCTGATCTGTTCTTGTTAGTAACAAGCAGAATCTATTTTCCCATTTTGCAGTGGAGCATACGAGGGGTAGAGAAGGTCACTTCTGGATAGGGAGAAAGGAAATGGTTTCCAGGTTACTTCTGCTAAACAGGAGAGCTCAGGGTCTGTCCAAGCAGACTTTTTTCCCAAGGGAAAACACAGCAAATGAGCAGGAGATCTGAGGCAGCTACATGCTACCAAGAAGGGCATGTTCCCAGTGACACTGATATTGCACAGAGGTTTGTGCCTCTGCTTGTGCTCTGTGTCATGCAGCTGTGCACGTGTGTGTCTGTGTGCACAGCACTGAGCTCTCCATCAGGCACACACCTCACGTGCAGTGCAGGAGCGAGGGAGGAAGAACAAAGTGAGACAAGGGAGGTGTTGTACGCGTTCAGTGGTGGGGAACACTGCCCTGCAAATGGCTTCTGTGTGCCATTGTTCAAGGCAGCCAGCTGATTCGTCATAAACTGGCAGTGTGCTGGCTGTGCTTTACCTCTGAACTGCCCTGGAAGAATATGACACTTCAGGAAGCAGAATGGCATGTTCTGACCCTCTTCTTTTAGACCCTACCATCTTTTAGACCCTCCCATTCGCACACATTTATAGCTATTATATATAGCTATATAATATGTGTCACTTGAGGGAACACCCAGCTATAGGTTTGCTGGGTTCTGGGATCAGCTCAGCAGCTCTTCTGAATCATGTGGAATTAATGCTAGCCAGGAGCAAGAGCACCAGGCTTTTGATGTTTTGGGTTTTTGGTTTTCTTTTCACTTACTTCAGTGGTCATAGTATCAAGAAATGCAACCTTCTGACATTAGAGAAATTCAGATTTTGATAATGTTCCATAGCTAAGAGTTCCAAGTATTGCATTTCTTATTTTGAAGTAAAAGGGAATGGATTAACCTCTTAGATGTGCAGGTGTGCTTTTTTGAAGTCTTTGTTTCTGCTTAGATTTTTTGATATATGTGTGATTTCCCCCCTTTCCCCCTCATTGCTAGTATTAACAACTGCATAGATCAAGATGTGTAGAATAAAACCTGCAGGTATCAAGTCTGTGTTGCTTTGCTTGATCCTGATTGCATGATTGTTTTAATTGACTTTGGCTTAGCTTAGCAATGAATCCAGGTTAGGATAACAGCAAAGCCCTTTGCTGAGGTCACAGATGAGTACTTGCACTTAGAAGGTCTTTGCCATAAATCTGTTTCCATCAGTGTTGTCTGTAATGAGAGGACTTTACCTCCCTGCAAAGCATGACAGATGATGACATCCAACTGCCCTGATTATCATCAGTCTTTTAAATTACAGGCTGGTCTAAATTATTTTAAATTTACAGATGCTAGCAGTTTAAATCTTTGATTAAATGATTAATTAGAAGCACCAGTAACAGTCCTCCAGAATGACTTTTGAAATGGAATATTGCCTTGCTGATACATATAAATACATGCAGAGATTTATTTTTCTTGTGATGGGCTTCCAGGAGTATTGTTGCTCAGTTTCCAAATTTTGGTCAAGTTTCATGTGTTCAGAAGTTATGAGGACAGAACTGTCTTAAACAGTAAACCAGTCTGGTCTTCTGAATAACACAGGTCATAAAATACCCCAGGATATTTTATTCAAGCTGATGCCTACTTTTCAGAAAAGGGTTCCAGTCTGTGCTAAAAATTAACAGCTGAGAACAGTCTACCACAGTTCTTTGTGAACTGTCCCAGGAACAGGTAAAAATTTGCACCTCCCTTCTCATCTGAATTTGCTGAAACTCAGTTACCAGGCAGGAAACACTTTCTTTCTGCCTTGCTAAATTCAAGAGTCTGGCATCAATGTTTTGGTGTTTGTTTTTTTCTTTGTGTAAAATCTTCATGCCTAAGGTTGATATCATTTACCCATGTGAAAACTAAGCATTTAACCTAGGTTAGGAATTTGACCTCTCTCAAAGGAGAAAGGTAGACACTACTTGGAAGTGAATTTTTTCACTTGCCTGAGGCTGGTTTGATTCTGTGGAGAGGCAAACCCTTTCTAGTTACTGCACAGCAAACCCCAGTTTTGATACCTACATCCCACATTAGTAAACCTTTTGGTCACAAAATTACACCTCAATATAATTTCAGCTGATTATTTTCTATGAGCCTACAGGTTTTTTCAGAGATGTGGCTTTTCAAAAGATCTTCTCTATTCTCTAGGCAGTTCTCCTGTTGTCTTAGCATAACTTTTATTCCGTGTTCTTACATCTGTATCTTCATATTTAGTCATATTAAAACAGATTTTATTACATTGCATAAAGGTTTGTATCAGTGACCTTCCTTTTCAATATTTAGTGTTTCTCCAACCTTTACCCTGCAGTCTTTATCCAATGTTATTTTATGGGCCTTCTTTCCAGTTAGTGAGAAAAAAATGTTAATTAGAGTAGGACCTAGAATTGATTCTTGCATGACCCCATTAGGGCTGCTGTGGTATTAATTTGCAGGTGATTTGCTGGTTCAGTGACATTTATGATAAATGCTGAAGAGTCAAATATTTGTTCATGATAGCTAATTAAAAATACATTCCAGTGATCAAATATTTATAATGAGTGGAAGACTGTCAAGCTTCTTTTCAAAATGAGATTTTCACACTTCTAGCAAAGGGAACATTTAAATAATAGTTTTAGGTCAACCTCTATATGAAGGTTTTAAGTCAGCCTGAGTCACAGCCCATTCCCTTTCTGGGAGTAAGCATTTCCCATAAGAACCAGAGCAAGTTTCAGTTAGGGGGAAGAGTCATTATTTAGGAGGGCAGGACATGGGGATCAAGTGTCAGGTCCTACAGTTTCTAGAAGTTAGTGAGGGAGCTGGACACTCTGCTCTAGCCAGGGCTGCAAGGTCCTCCTTCCCCTCATCTCCATCCATTGCTGAAATACCAGGAAAAGTATGGGATGCAGGTTAAGGTTATCTCAAATCAGACTGGTACCAGAGTGAGAAAAGCAGGTGTGGGGCCATCCAAACTTATAAAACACCTTCCTTCCATTTCAGCTCTTAGTCTGCATGGTTTATTTTTTCTAGGGCACCTTCTTTATATGAGCTGCTCATCAAAATGTGTTTAGTTTGTGGTTGGATCACACTGGCATAACTTCAGAGCACTGCAGTTTGATCCTCTGTTTTCAATGACCAAACTTTCCTAACACCTTTGAAACTTGCCCATATGTTGTATTACAGAAAATACTTTTAAGACAATTTACAAAGAGTTAGCTTTACAAAAGCACTTCCCCAAGTAAACACAGACAAAAGAAGAGACCAAGAGTAACAGAAGAATTCATCTTCAATTTTTGCATCTTTTCAAATGAACTCTAAAATCTGATTTTTTGGTGAGATGTTCCTGTAAGTGGAAGTTGTCAGAAGAGCACAGTCTAAGAGGGTGAGCTTCAAAGCTCCTTTCTCTGCTGTGCGCCTACAGATGCACCTGGATGTGCCTGTGCTTGATGCTGTCCTGTGAATCCAGGTGAGGGACTCTAAGTGTTGTCTGTGCATTTAATGCAACTCTTGAGTATCAAATGAGCATGGACACCAATGGACATGTGTGATCAGCCCACAGTTTTGCAGAACTGCCTTCTCTATATATTTCCAGTGAGCAGTGTAGAGGTACACACTACATGCAGAATCATTCTTATTTTCCTTCTCACTTCTTTTCATTTTTGACACAAATCTTTTCTGTTGGGATAGTGTAACTACACTTTGGTTAATATATATGCATTTGTGTAACCAAGGCAATGAACCTCATCTGGTTGCTGGCACTTTCCTGTTCTCATGAAAATCTATTTGGAATCTCTTCTGAGATATCCTTCTAAGAAGACTGAAAAACAATGCATGTGGTACTAGGTGTGAGAAAAAACACTCTACATTTGATGAAATCTCTTATGTATTTAATTTATAATTGCCACATACATATCTGTGCCTGTGAATATTGCTGTTGTTACGTGGTAGTGGTTTTAACTATGTTGATGTGCTGTCTGTCGTGCTGTCAGTCCCAGATAAAGGCTGGAGCAGTGCATTGTACTAGGCTTTGTGCAAACCCTGTCAAAAAGACTGAATCTCTTCTCTCAGAATAGATAGAGCTGGCAAATAAACAACAATGAATTGCAGAATTGGCAAATAAACAACAACTTAGGAAGCCCGAGGAAAAGTGTAGCTGTCATCAGTATGCAGCACAATAACTTATTCCTGCACTTGTGCTTCAAAATATTCATGATGTTCTGAGATCTTCGTTTGCATTTCAGGATTAGGGAGCCAAGTGTAAGATGATTGTGATTTCTGCATCCATAACAAAGCCTAGCTGGATAGCACTGGGGAAATAACCATGTCTAGCTCTTCCATGCTTTGAAAGGTTCAAATGGCACAAGACCTCTTCCTCCTCAGAGAAATTGCTTTCACTGTTTTGTGATATCCTGGTGGATGAAGGAGTGTGTAATCACAGAAAGCAAAGTATCAGTTTGGATGGCTCTTTGACCAGGATGTAGTGGGAGCTTTGAAAAGGTGGCTTTCATCTAATGTTATTTTTTTGACTAAGGAAAAGAAGGAAGCAAATGTCATGGAAGCATAAATATGCTGCTTCAGTTATGCACTGCAAAGAATTCTTCTACCTAGTTATACTATAATAGTTATTATGATATGCTCTAACAATATGGTTTTAGTTCAAACTGCAAAACATTTCTCTAGATAAGGTGCAAATATTACATATATTTTTCCCTTCTTTTGTATTTTTTCTTATTTAATTGATAAATAAATAATGTAAAGGATCTGAAAGTGATAACTGAGATAACTCCTAAATAAATGCAAATGAAATAATACAAATATTGGAGGTGAGCTTCTCTTTTCTACAGTATGGAGTCATTCAACTACATGAGAACTATTTTTCTTTCTCTAGTGAAGTAGTAAATATATTTTTCATTTTGTATTGGTCCTCAGCAGTGTTTTTTAAACAAGCCAGTTTAAATATGAAGAGAGTGTTGGTACAGCTAATAGGGATATGCTTAGTGCTTGCTTTGTGGACAGGTAGGCTGCGCTTTTTCCATTTCAGTTATCCTCTGCTTTTTCATTTGTGGTTTAATTTTGCTAGCAAGTAGAGTACAAAAATATTCAAGACTTCTGCTCTTGAATGGTGGTGGAAGGAGTAAAGTATCATTCTGTGTGCTTGTGCTAATGACAGACAAAACCAGGGCCTTGAGCTGGCAAATTGCTGGCAAATTGCACTAAGACTTGCAGAATAAGGAGGACATTTTAAAAACAAAGATTTTTTTTGTTGTTTTTGGAGAATATAAATTTTCAATTTGCCAACAAAGAGAGTGTCAATTTAGTTTTTATTACCTTAGACCCAGTGGCAGAAAACTGAAAAATCAGTTTGGTGTCTGATTTGATCCAGTTCCATGGTTTACACAGCCATATTGATTAAAGGGAAAGTGCAGAGAGAGGCTTAGGGCAAATTTACATTTCCCTGGTCATAGTCACTCTGTGCCACAAAGAGGCAAGTTTATGCAGCCCAAAAATTGTTCAATATCCATCAACTTTTCAAGACTGTAAAGTGTAAAGTGTTGTGTTTACTCTGATTTTCAAAAGCACTGCAGGTGTGTCACAGCAGTTGGGAGTCAGCTTACCATAGCCAAGTACAGCACAGTTTTGTGCAGATGAGAAGGTTTGTGGTAGCTGTGGAAATTCAAGGAGCTGCACACCCTTTGCCTTGTTCTGTGAGGAGGGATAAAGGCTGTTTGGGGACTCAGTGCATGCATAAATCCCTTGATGTGTCAGGAATTCCTCCCGTGGTTGCCTACTGTGACTTTTAGATAATATACCCCTAGATCAGGCTTGAAAAAATCAAACCTAAGCATCTTGAAAAATCTTGGTAGGTTTTACTTAAGGATTCTTTATTAATTTTTGAAATATTTATTGTAGCTTAGAATAAGGCAGGAAGAATTTGAGTTCATTTTATAGCTTTACTACTAAGAGTGTGATGAAATTATCTCCATATTGTGTTATTCTGAGTAGATTTCAGGTCTCTTTCCACCTGAGAAGCAGGGAGCATGACAGGTGATGTTAGGGCTGCACATTTGGCTTGCAATTTAGGGCTGGCAAGAGAAGGATTATGCCATCTTGAGAAGTGCTTAGCATATCCAGCAAGGCATTGGATAAACTCCAGTGAAGGTCACTGGAGAATTGATGCTACTGAGCACCACAGCAGAATTGCCCTTTGCGTGTGATCTGGTTTGCATCTAATACAAACATCATCTGCAGTCTTATCTTGGCTGTGGACACTTCTGAATAGGATTTTTTTAATTATATGGAAAAAAAATTATCTGAGCCCACAAACTTTCCTTCACAACAACAATTCTAGCATATGAAGGGCAGATTTTTTGCTACAGTTGAGAAAGAAGAAGAGGTGGCTTTTAGTGACAAGCAATGTGCAGAAAATTTTAGTAATGTCCAGTCTCAGTTTAGTATGAAGATTTGCATGCAGGAGTCTGAGTTGCTATTTTTTCATTCTGCCATATGTTAGTTTGAACATTTTTTTTCTTTTTTCCATTTTGCTGTGATGAATTTCATTGCTTATCTCATTAGCATCAATAATTTTTTTCATGTTGAAAATCGAACTGGAAGACTTCAGTAGTACAAGGCTTGAGAGAACTGATAGAAAGAGTAGCTACTGTAAATTGTGAAATGCACATCTGGAAGAAAGGCTCAAAAAATTTAGTATTTATAGCGAAAATTTAATATTTATAGCAGAATATACTTCTTGATATGTGGCATTCTTTGTTTAGTGTGATATTGCCATTGCCTCAGTACCCTGATGTGATGTTGTAGGACACTGTGATTGTGAGGATATTTTCTGTCAGCTGAGATGTGTGAGATCATAGTGATCAGAAGTTGTCTCATGGTGTTTTTCATATGAAAAGAGATCACACCAATTCCAGCTGGGCCTAATCTGCTTACCCACATCATCCTGCTAATTGAATTGTGCATGTTCTTCATTGCTTTCTGCTATAAAATTTTTGGTGAATGCTGGGATTTTGTTGGTGAACAATACAAGCTCTGGAGAGTTAGTTGTAATTCAAATAGAGCAGAACAGAAAGTAGTGCTTAATCATTACATGGCCACAACTACTGTTGTAATTTGAATGTTGCTATCCTGACTACTACAAAAAATAGAGCAAGAAAGGAGAAGAACAAGGGGGTTGTGTTGCACATTATACCTATAAAAGTACTTTTTCTTATCTCTTATCTTCTGAGAAGTCATTGGGTACAAAAGAAGTTTCATCCCAGCATTCCAGAACTTCATTATTTCTGGAGAGATGCTGAGCTCAACAGGGTGAGCAAAAGGCATTTAGGTAATAGAGCAGAAATATAGTTTAGCTATAGCTTATTTATTTATTTATTTGATATTATTATTGTCATGATGATATTGGCTTAAATACAGGGCAAGGAAAAGCTTGCAGTGTAAACTGATTTGAAAAGGGTTTTTTCAAAGTGGTGATACACAGTAGTTAATGGTAACACAGAGGAGGAACCTACTCCTTTGGAAGTTTAGGGCTTCATAAACTTGCCAATTCTAAAAGAAAACAACAAAACAACCCTTTCAAAAATGCATGTACCATTTCTACAACAGGATAACTTGTGGGTGACTCTGGAAAAGAACCATTTTGTTAATAGACTGGATTCCAAATTTGCTGGGTTTATACTGAAAGGGATAAATGAGTTAATTGAACTATTTTCATGTCTTTTCTGGATTGCATTAGAAGCCTGTGTTTTACAGCTATCTAGCTATGATCTTTGATTTGTTTTATTGTTTGGTCTACTGAGAGCATTCAATATTTCCGCAAGAGACATAAAAATTTGATTTACATGTGAGTCTTTCTGTGGCATTAACTTTTCCTTTTTAGTGAGCAGTCCACGAGTGTAGGAATTTTTAATGGAGTTGATCTGCAGAAGAAAGAGGATGATTAGTACCAGCAGGCAAATAGTGCACAGGATTGTTTTGTGCAGCATACTCACCCACTATACTCTGTTTCTTGAGAATTATGAACATATTTTAATTCTCAGTCTGTGGAACTGGACAGCTTTTAGATGGAGATGGATTCTGCCCCCGCTGGTGCAGGGAAGAGTATGTTTCTCACAGGATGTTTCTACCAGAGCACAGTCTCAGAAGGAGATGGTATTGGTTATCACTGTCCTGCCTTGGGGGCTACAGTTTACCTGGGGAACACAAAAACTGGGAACAGCTGCAAGTGGGGCGTTATGTATTAACATATCCTCTCATTTGTGTTTTCCTGATGATCAGTATTGAGTGATGCCAGTGGGATGGTGGCAGTTGTTTTCCACTGCTGCTGCTTTTCCATAACCAAGTTTTCTGCTGTCAGCAGCCACAAGATTTTTGCTAGATACACTAGCTAGCTTCAATCCCAGTGCATCCTGCTTTAAAAGCAGGAGTTTCTTTTTTACTCTCTTGGGCTACATAGCAGATGAGAGGACACCAAAGAATCTCACTCATATGGTGGGGCAGACCTGTGTTTGTGTGTTTTGTGTATTTCTGTCCTTGAGCTGGTATGATTTGTTTCTCTTTAGAATTTTGTAGTCCAAGCAGTTTTAAATGGCATTTACTTGAATATGATCTGGAAACAGAACAAACATAGTGACCAGAGCTATGTGTGAGTTTGTCCCTAGTGTACACTTAAGGAAGTGTGACTGCAGTGCACTGCAAGGTTGAAGCCTGAGGGGGGGACACAGAGAAAGGTGTGCTTGTAGATGCACACTGGAGTCAGCTACAGATCTCAGTGACACTGTTTTGTGTTGCTGTCTAAGATGAAGGCTTTTTTAAGTGCCCTGGCCCCACCAGGGTTAATATCAAATGGGGGAGCTGGGTTTCACTGCTTGTCTCAGCTTTCCCATCTGACAGTTACCACTTGGGATGCCTGTTTTCTTACCACTCTTGTCGTTCATTAAGCATTCATAATGCACGAGTCTCAAAATGTGTTGAATAAAAAAGTTAAGACTGATTAAACTAAAACCTTATTTGTGTGCCATTGCTGTTTCATTCTTGGGCTATGGCATCTTTCCTCTGTATTTAGTATCTCAAAAATTACAAGAAATTAATTCCTTTATAGTTGCATTTGATTTGCTTTCTTTTAAAATTAATTATATACAATTTATATACATCTTCAGTGTACCTTTAGAAAAATTCAGTGCATGTCCTTTTGTTGTAATTGCAGCAATCACTGAAGAGGAGAGGAAGCAAAGACCTACCAAAATCAGAAAAAAAGTCACAGCAGACACCAACAGAGGTATGTTGCAAGTAACTGTAGCCTTGATTCCTATGTGGAGACTTCAGGGAGCTGTGGAAATGGGGTACATGGTTTATATATTTGCACTTGGCTTGCTTTTTGCTTTGCCCTTTGTTTTCCTGTATGCTGTGAAATGGATGAGCTCTTACCCAGATCTGCAGTCAGACACCATTAATCTCAAGGACTCCCTAAACAAACTTGGTGCTGCAACAGAACCCACCAGCTTTCACCTACTCTGTATTTTAGGCAAAGTAAATGGCAGCAACAGTGAAACAAGATTTATAGGCTCTATTTGTGCTGACTCCAGGATTTTTGAACACTGTAAAGTCTGATAATGTTGCAAGCATAGAAAATATAAGGTTTTTTACAAGCCCCCTTTTCCCACCCCCCAAGGTACTTCTGGGGACTGTGCAAATTTTAGTCACAAGTAAAATAGTATTTTTCCCTCTTTTTAAGTTATTGATCAGTGAAAAAATATTGCAGAAAAATATCTTAGTATCTAAAGCCATGTACCTGTGATAATCTTGTAAATTAAGACAATCCCACTGGAGGTCTCCTGTTTGATTTCAAGTTTGTTCAAATATTGCTTTTTTTCCTAAGGATGACAATGAAGACCTGAAATGCCAGTTACAGTTTGTCAAAGAAGAAGCAGCCTTGATGAGGAAGAAAATGGCTAAAATTGATAAAGAGAAAGACAGATTTGAACATGAGCTGCAAAAATACAGATCATTTTATGGGGATTTGGACAGTCCCTTGCCAAAAGGTGAAGCAGGTGGGCCACCTACCACAAGAGAAGCTGAGCTCAAGCTTCGATTGAGGCTTGTGGAGGAGGAAGCTAACATTCTTGGGAGGAAAATAGTGGAACTAGAAGTAGAAAATAGAGGACTGAAAGCAGAACTCGATGATTTAAGAGGAGATGATTTCTCAGGGACCACGAACCCACTCCTGGGAGAGCAGAATGAATCCCTGTCAGAATTACGACAGCATTTGCAGCTAGTAGAAGATGAAACAGAATTGCTGAGGAGAAATGTAGCTGATTTAGAAGAACAAAACAAACGCATAACAGCTGAGCTGAACAAATACAAGTACAAGTCTGGGGCCCATGAGAGCTCTAGGCACCATGACAATGCCAAGACAGAAGCGTTACAGGAGGAGCTAAAAGCTGCACGAATGCAGATCAACGAGCTGAGTGGCAAAGTCATGCAGCTCCAGTATGAAAACAGAGTCCTGATGTCCAACATGCAGCGCTACGACTTGGCCTCTCACCTGGGGATCCGCGGCAGCCCCAGAGACAGCGATGCGGAAAGCGATGCGGGAAAAAAGGAGAGCGATGATGATTCCCGCCCCCCTCACCGCAAAAGGGAAGGTCCCATCGGTGGGGAAAGCGACTCCGAAGAGGTGCGCAACATTCGGTGCCTGACGCCCACCAGGTCTTTTTATCCAACACCGTCAGGGTGGCAGAAAAGCTTCACTGACAGGCAGCAGATGAAGGACATTCGCTCCGAAGCCGAGCGGCTGGGCAAGACAATAGATCGCCTCATTTCCGACACGAGCACCATCATCACAGAGGCAAGAATTTATGTGGCCAACGGGGACCTCTTTGGGCTGATGGACGAGGAGGACGATGGCAGCAGGATACGTGAGCACGAGCTCCTGTACCGCATCAATGCGCAGATGAAGGCCTTCAGGAAGGAGCTCCAGGCTTTCATCGACAGACTGGAAGTTCCTAAGTCTTCGGACGATCGAAGTGCAGATGAACCTTTGTCAGTGAGTCAGGTAGACTTTTACTTATTACGGCCTACAGGTAAAAAGGCTCTGCCAAGCAAATTAAACCTCAAATTCGATCTATGGCACAAAAAGAAAATTCTTTATTCTAGGCAGTGAACAAAAATCACTGTTTCTTATATTACTTCAAGTTCTTATTTGGCCATATGAAAACAGACTCTACCAATAGAGTTGTTTCTGAACAGTAAATAAATCTGGTCTCCTGAAAATTAAAATTATGTTCTAGGAGACAGAACATTTTACTCCTTTTCGGCTTTGCAATTGCATGTGACAGAGTTGGGCCTTCATTGCCACTAAAGGCAGTGCAAACGGTATTTTTGGTACATATGAACATGATTGTTTTCTTAGTGGACGGGTTGCTATTAAATGGACAAAAGGGAAATTTTGTTAATTTTAAGCAGGAGGGAATACTAAATTTCAAAAACTGTAGAGAATATGGCAAACCACAGATTAAAAGAAACCATGCACAACTACTTTATGGAGTCACAGAGCCACACAGTAATGTGAATATTGTAGTTGCTGTAATAGATTGCATCTTGTTGAAGGCCTGTTAATCACTGCTTGCATGCAGCAGTAACAAGCGTCTTTGTTGTGGTTTGTTTTTGTACAGAATTGTTTCAGAGAGGTTTTGGGGAGCAAACTCCTTGCTGACTCAAGATCTTTTGCCATGAAAAATGAAAATTACCTACCCTTATCTTATCATGCAATCCTATAGTTGGCATATCTTGTTATTGCTAATGAAGTTATCCAATGTTTTGTAAGTCTCTTGCTGTGTTAATTTACTTTGTGCTGTCTTGCTAGTTTACAGTTGAAGTAGTTGCCAGGTGAAGCTGAAAGCTATTCTTATTCCTATGCTGACTAATTAGTCTTTTGTTTCCTTGTATCAGAAAGTCACAGACGCAGTGAGTTTAAAGCTAATCAATTACTATACATGTATTGCATGAAATCAAACAGAGATGGCATTTAGCATGCTCACTTTCTGATCTAGCACCAGTTCTGAGCTTGTAGAGCTCCCATTGGCTTAAAGGCAGAGCACTGCATGGACCTACACAAATTTAAAACAAACTAATTAGTATTTTCTCTAAACAAATAATAAAATTGAACATTTAACAATTGGACATTTCAGGGCTTGACCATGCAGAACTCCTACTGAAGTAAATGGGAGATGGGCACTTGGTCCCTCCACAAGCATATTCTGATTCACTATTTATTTTGTTGAAACTTTGGACTTGCTATTCCATTAATTGACTGTTCTCTTTGTCTTTGTATTTACTTTCCCAGATGTTCCAGCCTATCATTTTACTTATTCTCATCCTTGTATTATTTTCATCCCTTTCATACACAACAATATTTAAACTTGTCTTCCTTTTTACACTGTTTTTTGTACTGTAAGTCATTCATCATTTACTGTTCATTGTAGTGTTATTTTCAGTTTGTTTATTTTGTCCACCCTCCAAGATAAGAAGTGCAAGAGACATAGTTTCTGTAATATCCACTGCTGTAAAAACACTGAAGACTACTTGTTTGCCAAAACCAAAGCCAAACCAAAAGAACTGAAAAAAAACATACCAAAAAGTTACCCAGTTGAATAGGAAACCTGCCCACTGTGGTATTCCAGGTAAGCAAGCAAAAAATTAGTTTTTTACTTTGTCTGGTTTTATAATTTTTGAATAAAAATTTCCTGAGGAGTGAACCAATTTAATATTCCTTAATTTGCACCAAAACAAAAAAATGCAGTGCGGGTGTGAGGACTCTGTTACTTTCCTCTCCCCACTCCTAGAAAAAGAATTTGTATTCTAGCCACATATGAATGGTAATGCCACTTTGTGTGTGTATTCTGCAGTTTTATATCAGAGCTTGTATGTATATTTTGCATAATGGTGATGATAATGTTTTTCAGCACTCCATTATGTGCATTAGGTCCCAATCAAAATAGTTGGTGTATAGAGCACTATATCTGCAATGGTGGCCAGGAGCTGGAGCCTCTGAGAATGAGAAGCATGAGGAGAAGATATCAGAGTAGCTGAGGAGTCTTCTGAGAGATAGAGGCTGGCTGCATTCTCTCTGTGCTCTAGAAAAATGGCCATGCTACATCCCCAGATTTGAGCAGGATTTTTAAATGGACGTGGCAACTCTTGGTTTGCTGAGTGACCCCTGTCTAACCGTGCCATTGGTAGCCAGTGCCCATGGTGAGGGAAGCTTCTGTACATGGGTGTGCATCAGTAGTCGCTGAATATTGCTTTCTCGCCTGGGAGAGGCTGAAGTAAGAGTACAGTTGACTAATTTCTTTCTTTCACACTTACATAGCAGTTCCTACAAGCAGTAGATCTCCCACTATGAAAACCTCATCTGAAATGCCCAATGGAGCTCACTTTTCTGTTTCATTCAACCCATGCTGAAACCATTGAGTCCCACAAATATGAATTCTCGAAAGGTGAACAAGTGTGTGTATTAATGACACTTCTTTTTCTGCAGTTTCCATGTTGAATAATGTAGTGGTAAAGAGTGGTAATAAATAAAGTAGCTGTTTTTCTAGCTAGTGGTAAGGATTACCATTGATTTATCATGTTAGCTCTCTGTTCACTTAATGCATTCCCCAGTGAGAACAGTTCATCTCCATGCCTAGGTTATGCTCTGCTACTTGAAATAGCTGAGACACCATTTTTGAGGGAAAATCCTCAGAGAGCAGCAAGAGGTGGGGCAATAAAATTTTTGTCACATGAGTGAAAAAAAATAGTAAAAATCTTCATTATTAAAAAGTACAGTATTTTTCTCTTTGTCTAGCTTTCCCTCAACACCCTCTGCAGGTGCAGTAACCTTGATCAGCTAAATCACTCAACTCCTTGATTTAATCCAAATACTTATTCCTACTAGGGTGTTGTCATCATTATCCATGTTATAGTTAGGGAGATGTATAAAGGAAATTATAATCAATATATGTGAGATTAATAGATAGCTTTGACTACTTTCCCAGCAAAGGATAAAGTCAGGCCCAAAGTAATTCTGAGGAGTTTCTAAGATGCTATAATTTATGCAGTTACCTAAAATTAAATTCCACATATTAAAAACTATTATGGCAAGATATGATCAAGCCATAATTCACAGTGAATTTCCATAACTGGAAAAGGCCTTTTGTTTTTCAGCAGCTGCTGGAAATACTAGAGGGTTTTTTTTCCCCCCATGGATTTGCAATTTGCACATTAAAAATACAACAATTTGAGGCTTAAACTTGTCATACCAAATCTTTGCACAAGATTGACTTTTACAGTTTCTTTCTGCTTTAGTATCTCCTGTGGAGGAAAAACCAATCATTTGTGTTTTCTTAAATATTACTGACTCAATTTCCCTAAGAGAGAAAAAGTCATACTTAATCTAAGATCTGAAGTTCTGGGCTTCCAGTTTTTAACCCACACTTGCTTATACCTTTCTTGGTGTTGTATGTAATAAAAATGAGTGGAGAAGGTTTGATTTACAAAGAGTGTATCAGTAACACTCTAATGTAGTAACACACTGAATTCATACATTGTAAATTAATTGGGAAAGATTTGTTTCTTTCTCAGAAATCAGAAAAGGTAAGAATGAATTACTGATGAAAGGTGGGGATAATCTCTGCACAGCACTGGCAATTACATCCCCATTGATTTCTCACTGTATTTTTTCTTGCATAAAAGCTGGAGATTTCTATCAGGCATCAACAAAGCAAAATCAAAGCTGAGACCTTTTGGGACATTTAGGGAGCTATTGCACAACCAGCAGTCTGAAATTAAAGCACACTAAAGCATACAAAATTATTTTAGAAGCTCCAGACAGTCTTTGAATCTCTCATGAGCAAGGAGAATGGCGAGGAGCCTCACAGAGAAATCTCAGTGAGAAATGAGATGTGTATTTCTTGTCCTTTTGCATTCAGGTTGAAGGGAGTGATTTGAGCTGCTGATCTGTTTGCCAGATATTGCACAACTTTAAAAGATGCTGAGAAAGCTAACAGAATGAGTATGGCCATTTATCCATAGCCAGAAGATAAGATCTAGCCAAAGAAATATGTGTTCTATGTCTTGCTAAATTGAAATAACTTGATATTACGAAATGCAGTAATTATACTTGCCAAGAAAGAAAGCAGATTCTCCCCACTCAGTAACTGGCCTGGTGGGTGAAGACCATCTCACAGGTGAGTGAGCAAATGCAGCTGAACACATCAGCATCCTCTAGCAGGAGTGCATTGGAGTCAGGCAGGGCACTGCTGATTCACTGATTCCTCTGGCTGCGCCGCTCGGAGTTCTGAGGACAAACAGTAAGAAGAATACAGGTTTTGTTTGCATGTGGCAAGGAGCTGGATATGCCAGGTTACCTATCAGTTGAAATCTCATTTAGCAGATTTACAGCTCTCATTTTGGAATATTCCGGTGAAGTATTAATGTTCCAGGGGAAAAAAGCCATTGAATTTGAACCGTGAAATTGCCTTAATTTAGCACTTCCCTGGTATATTAAATTTCTGTTTCCTATGTTCCCAGGGGATTTATTCAGTATTCTTTCAAAAGGAAAAGATCTTCCTTCTGTAGATCTAATTATGATATTGTTTCACTTGTGGAAATTGGCACTATCTCCAGTGAATTTTTATGTAATTTAGGGAATAGGTGCATTTTTTCCTTTAATGCTACCAGAAAAATTCAATTAAATTAGTTTCCTGTTTAGAGCTGGCTCTGAATGCCCTGACAAAATCCCTCTACAGATATTCTCTCTTACTGCTACTGAAAAATTCCCATTATGTTAGAATGACCATTTTCTCCAGGCTCGGAAATACTTCTTTCAACCAAAAATATCCATGCCTGAAGCTCCAGTTGAGAGATAGAATAAGTGTCTGCTGACACATGTCACCAGTGCTTCAGAATCAAAACTCGAAGAGAGCAGGTGCTATAGTGCAGAAATATGCCTGGCAGTTGGAAAATAGAAAATTGCCAAAAACGTGGCTGTCTAGATATGTGTTATAAAAAGAGATGAACTGCACATGAACTTCAGGAGTTGTTTACGAAAACAAGCAGAGCTTCAGGGTATTACATGCCCTTCTCCTTAGTCACCCCGGAATCTGATAGGTGAGTAGGAGACTTCTAAAGGCATCAGTATCAGGGATGTAGTTCCCATTGGCTTACATTTCTGTCTCTGATTTAATGCCAGGGGAAGTGATATTCAAATCCAACTTTTGCCATTACACATGCAGTTGCCTATGGGGAAAATTACGGTGGCTCTATTTAAAGTAAACATCTAAAGTATCTGCCACCGATTTCCAATGTAACCTTGGAGCAGCAACATGACATAACACTTAGCTGGCTCTGCCTCTCCACTAAGTTATATCCTATTGGAGAAGCAATAGGAGTAAGAGGAGACAGAGTTTGCATTCCCTTCTGCCCATTTCCCATTGTATATAGCCACTCCCGAGGTGTATATACCAGGATTATCAAGGTGTACATCATTCAGGAATCTACTGGTGAGGTTGGATTGATTGCAGTGGCAGCAGTGCTGTTCTTCCTTTTTGTCACTAGCTTTTGTGGCCACAGCAGAATGGGTGTGCCATAACCAAGCTGGGGCAGCACAGCCAAAGATGCTGTGAAGTAGTCTTCAGTAGATTTTATTAGCCACTGCCCTGAGTATATGATCAGATTATAGCTCATGCTGAAACTCATGCTGCTTTGTCTCCAGTCTTGCATGATGAAGAGAAATTTAGCAGAGGTCTTGTTTAAAATGCCCTTGCAGCTTTTTTTTGTTGAGGTGCTGACTTTTGACTCAAGCAGTGATGGTACCAGATATGGACAAAATATACTTTTCCTGTGGAAACAATATGTTGGATGTAATAAGCCTACAGTAGTCTTCCTGCTTATTTTATCTGTGCCAGATACCAAGAAGCTACATTTGCTGCTTTGTCTGCTGATGCTGGAGAAGGGGCAGTAGGGACAGTCTCTCTTGAATAATTTCTTAGCCTCAAAAGCAGAATTCTCTACTGCTACATTTAAGGGTATATAGAACAATGATCCCATGTTTTTACAATTCACTTCATGTTTTCTTTGTCTCACCTTTTCCATATTAGGATGAAGTTAATGTGTTCCTTTGACCTATGAGGTGTGTCTAGTGCTTGTCTCCTAATGAGCCCCTGTCTCTCACACATTTCTAATTCCTCACACTGACAGAAATGAAGCCTTCTGCCTGACTGAGAACTCAAGCCTGGGATTTAGCCCATTGTTTTATTTATTTTTACTGTTTTTACTTCAAAGAGTGCACGTAGCAAGACAAGAGGCATGGAGTTAGCAATATTAAAGACACAAGAATAATAGCCTCTGTTGATGGAATAGAGTAAAAAAACATGTCTGGAGAGTCTGCCTCCATGTGCAGTAGTGCAGCTGTGCTGGCTTCAGGGAGGAGGCAGTGCGCTGATGCCTGGCCTCCAGCTGTGGGCTCAGCTCTGCTCCCAAGCACTCCAGCTTCACTTCCAACCATGTCAGCTGGCACTTGAGACCTAACCTCACAAAAGAAAGTCATACTGTTTCTTTAGATTTAAATCCTCAGAGTTTAGACTCTGAGGATTTTCTTCAGAAACATTCAGTTGTGTACTTGGGGTATTATTTGTTCAATTTTTAGATCATCTTTACAATTTTCACAAATAGCCCAAGTCCCATTATTTAAGTTACATGTGAGCAGAATAAGCACCCAATTAATGTTCTCGCTGAGACTTACAGCTAGACCATATAAGGAGAAAAAATGTGTATTCCCTGAAACCTGGTTTGGTATTTACTATAAAATGCACCCAGAGTTAAAATTTTTATACTGGATTTTATAATGGATTTTGTCAGATAAAAACTTGCTGTTCTAACGAGGAGAGTGCTGACTAAGCAAAGGATGTGTGAATCCTCATATTGTGCCCTTTTTCTCACTGATCCTCTTGTCATAAACTGCACTGCCCACAGAAATATGTTCCTGCTTAGGGCATTCCAAGACATCCGTCTGACAGCGCGATTTGTCCACTTTTGTGCTGCCTCAATCAAGTATTTTGTGGCCCTTCCCCAGGCACGTATGGGGCAAAATGTTCCCTGAAAGGTGAATTTGCTGCCTGTCTCAGTTGCTGCCTGCAGACACACCCAATCACCAGTGCCCAGCAGGGTGGTGTGTGCGAGGCTTTCCCCCGGGGGTCTCTCTCGGGCTGCCAAAAAATGGGAGCAGTTTAACCCAGGGGGCAGCAGGGGAGTTATCGTGGTGGTCAGAGACCTGAGGAGTGAGCTGGGCTCCTCCTGCCTGCGGCTCAGCAGGGGGAGCAGCTGAATTTTGCTGCTCTGGCTTCGGGGTCTCCTGTGGACTTTTGCTTGCTGGACGCTTTTGTCACGCTCCCTTCCCTCATCCCATGCCAACACTTGCTGTGGACACTCCTAGGGATTTATATCCAGCCCAAGGTGTTTTTGGACCTTCTTTACCAGCCTTGTGCCAGAGATGAGTTTCCCTGTTCAAGAGAGATTCTTCATCCAATTTCAAGTGTTTTGCTTTGCTGAGATACAAAGTGAATTAACAGACTGTAGAATCTGATCCAGAAACACTATAAAGTATCAGGAATATTTGGGTGTATCCCAAAGAAACTGTTACTGCCATTCCCAGAATGCAAGACAGTAGGATTACACAGTGCCCAATAATTCTGCATTTCATAACTGAGAGCACATTTAGAATACAGAAAGGGATTTTAGGGAGGAGTGGTTTGCTTTTAGCTCTTTAGGATAGCTGTTAACCAACAAAACCTCTGCTTTAAACAAAACTCCTTTTACAAAGCAGTTAAGGAGGATCAAGTTGCAAATCTCAAAATGATCATACTAAAAAATATAACCCTGAAAATGGGGTCTGGAAGACAGCAAAAATCTTCCTTTACAGCAGAGACAACAATAAAAGAAAGCGAAAATTGCCTATTGTCACAGCTTTGATATTAACACTAGCTGCTTCGGCAAGCTTTAAAGACTGGACTGCACTATAAAGCCTAAAAATGTCCCGGAGTTGGAGTTGTTTACACAAAATATGAGGAGATATAAAGTTACAAAGCTGGGGGTTGGAAGAGATGGCTTTAAAGCCATCCTCCGTGCACTGACGTCACGTGGAAGCCAGCTGCGGGGATGATGCTGAACGGAACTGTTTTCCAGTTTGCAAAAGTTGAGCATTTATTCAAAGAGAGTTGCAAATGCTGCCCCAGTTGAAAGGTTGTGTCTTGCTTAGTTTTCTTACTTCTTTTAAAGATCAAGATTCACAGAACAGGATCCCTGCTAGCTGTGTGTTTCATTGCTTTCTCTGCTGCCTGGAAATGGACTGAAAAACTCCTAAAGGATTTCTTATTCCATGAAAGGTATGGTTGCAGTTTATTTCAAATCAATGTTTTTGAACAGTTAAGATTATAAAAGAAGGCAAATTTCTGATGTGGCAAACAGTTATTTAAACATCCCTCTTGATGTTATTTATATGTAAGGTGAAGTTCATATATGTTATATGTCTTTATTCTTAAAGTTCAGTTAGTTTTTTCAGTGCAGGCAGAGATATATTAACAGAACAGGGATGACAGCATTGTGTGCACTTGAATCCTCTTTCTTTCTTTCTTTCTTTCTTTCTTTCTTTCTTTCTTTCTTTCTTTCTTTCTTTCTTTCTTTCTTTCTTTCTGTTTTTCTTTTCTTTCCTTACCTTTTCTTTCTCTTTTTTCTTTTTCCCTTTTCTTTTTTCTTTCTCTTTCTTCCTCATTTTCCCTCTTTTCTATCCCTTCTCTCACTCAACTGTACTTTCTTTTAATGTATAAAGTGCATGTTGTCATGACACATGGCACACATTTATAATTGAACAAATACATACGTTTACAATTTTCTTAGTCATCCAAAATACAGCACTTATTTGGAAATATAATTTGATTGCATTTTTTTTCTGTAAAAAGAAGTGAAGATTTGTGTATCTGAATGATTATGCACATCCAATCTGATTAAACTCTGGTGAAAAATAATATCTCAGCTGATGTCAAGCTGATTATTTTCAGAAGTTGCTAGAGGTTGTTTGCAAACTATCTTGCATTTTTAATATCTGGCTAGAAAGGGTAAGATATGGGGGAATAATGACTAACATCAAATAGTGGCTTAAAACATTTTTTGCTTGAGAGGAGGAAGGGCTAAGGGAAAAGTTAAAGCAAAATGCAGCTGATGCAGACAAAATTGATTATTTGCTTAATTTGATTGCTGTAATGAGCTTCTGACCTTGTCTAGGACATGGAGAAATTGCCAATACTGCAAGAGCACAGATATTGTTCTGATCCACAGAGCAAATGACAATGTGACATTTTACATGCCTTGGGTTGCTTTAGCAATGTGAAATACCCATGGGGAAATCTCAGTGCACTATACACACAGAGGGTGTATTACCAGGACTGCACAATGTTCTCTACCAAAATAACCCCAAACAAATGCAAAGGAAACACCAAGAAAAAGAGAAAGTGGGGGGGAAGAGAAGTAGAAATGGGAGTCAAAGTTTCTGAGGAACTGATCCACTGTAAAAGTGCAGCAAAGCTGTATAGTCATCCAGCTGCTAATATCAATAAACATGAGTTTTCTTCTCAGAATTTATGTCAAGAGGAAATCAGAGAAGCCTAAGAAACAATACACGCCTTTTGTGGATCTTAGAGCTACAAGTGACCATCTGTAACTTCTGTAACTATCCTCTTTCAAGACTTGCTTTCCTTCTGACTGTCTTCAGTCTTTTTTTATAATTGGAGTTCCATTTGAAACAATTTGAAAATTGTTAAGATGAATGCCAACACGGCAATAGTAGTTTCCAGCACTAAGGAAGCCCCAGAGGCCTTTTCAGTGCTATATTCATGCTTAAAAGGAGTACATATTATATCTGTTCTTATGTGTGTAAAAACAAGTATTGACCTTTCTAGTAATATGTGGCTGACTAAAGCATGGTCATTATTGCTAATAGTGCACTAGCAAAATCACCATTTGTGCAAGTTGTTGACAGATTATGTCTGCCTGTCTTGTTCATGACTGTGCAGCATTTACACATAGGGGTTTTTCTTTTTTTTTTTTCTGACATGTATTTGTGTAAGGATTATAGTGGAGTGGAGAGTTGGCTTTTGTTTATTTCTCAGAGGTATCCTGAAAGTTTATAAAGACATAAACGTAGAAAAAAAAATCAAATGGCGGTACTAAAGATTGCAACCTTTGAATTAGCAAGGTGAGAAAGTACTGCAATATTCCTAAAGTTCATTAGCAATAGATGTTTAGATTGCAATGGATCTTAAGTGTAATAGAATTTTTTTGCAAGTTGTTTTTGGTCAACGCTTACTGGAGTCTGGCACAAAGCTGAAACACTGGCCTGGAGAGGTGCAGTCTCTGTAGCCTGGCTGCATTCCCTAAGAGGCCGTGAGCAAACCAGTACTTGGCTTCTTTTTTGATGAGAATTCTGTGCTGTCTTTCAGCAGCTCCTAGTTTCAAGGTGGTTTATGGTTTTATGAAGTTGCTCTGTATGTTTTTAGGCAGGGGAAAAAGGAAGGGTTTGAAATCTATTTGTAGGTAATTGAGGGACAGATTGTCATTTCAGAGCTCCAAGGCAGGCACTTGGGGCAAACTGTTCTGCAAGCCCTGAGTTAGGGCTGGGCCTGTGATGGCTTGGGAGATCCTGTGGGAGGAATTCCTATGACCCAAAGACCTTAGTAACCTGTTTGGTTTCATCTGAGCTCTTCTGCTTACTTGTACGTGAAAGCAGCTGACTGCAAGTTTGACATTGTCTTCCCAGTCAGCTGAAATAAAGCAGACACAGTAAATGGTGGTTACATGGTAACCACAGCTAAATCAACAAGAGGTGCCAGTAACATAAGGGATGGGGAAGAACTTGGCTCAGGAATGAATTTTTACTATATCATAGGAAATGTGGGCAGTAAAATCAGCAGTTCCTGTGAGTTGACAATCACTGATCATCAGTCAGGGAAATGAACAAATTGCAGAAAGGCTTACTCCTAGTTAACTCTGTGATAATTCAATCTCCTATGTATTTGATTTCTGACAGGAGCAGAAAGCAATGCAGAGGCATTTTATTACTAGAACTAGATTCCATGACCACCCTGGTAACATAACAACTGGCTTTGAGAGCTGAAGTTAGCAAACTCAAGTATCAATGCCTCTGTACCAGACATTATATCACAGAAGCCATCATAACTGAATTAATGAGTGTTATTTCAATCTTGCTGGCATAGTAAATGTGCTGATGGTAATGGGCTTTCCAGTGTAAAACCTAAGAAAGCAAGAGGAAGCATGAGGATCACCAGGCCCATAAGATTTGTAACTTCTTTGCTCCAAAATCAGATTAGCAGATCTAAAATATTTCCCTTAAAGCTTGCCAATTTAGTGGTTCAATTAATATTTTTTTCATTTACAGACACTAAAGGCTAAAGACTGTCTTTGGCTAAAGTTTTTGCTAAGGACTTCTAAAGGGAAAGAAGAAACTGAAGCACTAATTAGTCAAATATTCTGAGAAAGGTTTTGAACTAGATTGGAGTTAGTGCTGTTGAAGAATATTTTCTAGTTCTCCCCATACTGATCCTGAAACTAACATTTATAGATCTAGATCTGTAAATCCAAAATTCTTGAATCCTTTCTGGCGACCTTCTGTCCCTCCTATATAACTGATTTCTACTGTTTATGTGTTTGTACCTGTTACTAACTTTCCTGTCCTATCTTCCTTCATGAATTCCAAAGCATTCATGTAGCCATGAGAATTCCCTGAGTATATTAACTTTGCAGTCCTCAATTGCCAAAAGAATGTACTAGTCCTTGTCGTGCTCCTTGCATGTGTGCAGGGAGTGCGTGAGCAAACGTGATACTTTTACAGTTGTCTTTTGAACAAATATAAAAATAGCTTTCACCCTCAAGGGCAGATGTTGCAGGATCCCAAGGTCCTGAAGTGCCATTCAATATTGTACAGACCCAAGTTCATGGAAAACACATTTATAGCAAAGAGTAATGGCAAAGATGCAAAGTGATCATGATACAGAGCCTGCTGTGGCAGATGTTATTACTGAATTCTGTGATGCTGAATGTGTTCCACCTCCCCTCTCCAGACTGGGCATCTCTGCCTTTGGGTTTATGTCCTATAATGCTTAGTTCTTCCACATTTGAGTCACACTCCAAACAAATATCAAATTAATAATACTGTCTCCTGCAAGCTCCTTTCAGTTATTAATTTTGGGAATTTTCTTGATTGTCTTTGTTCCCTGAAAGCTAGAATAAAACATAAGGAAGACTTATTCTCTTAAACTTCCAGGAAACATTCAGGGAAGAAAGAAAAAAAGGAGAGCTGTCTTTGCTGTTGCACAGACTTTAGCCATGGACCTGCGTGAACAACTGGAGAATACTGAGAGGAACTGGAATAAAGAAAAAATGGAACTGCTGGAGAGATTTGACAATGAAAGGAAAGAATGGGAATGTCAATGGAAGGTCATGCAGAAGAAAATAGAAGAGGTACTTTTAAAGAAAAATCCAGACTACCATTTTCACTTGGCCTGAAGTGACATTGAATCGCTTCAAGTTTTTTTTCTGTATTTTACCCTATTTCTTATGTGTCACTGGAAGTTTCTAACAGCTGATAGAAGGATGAAAATCCTAGGATTAAGCAGTATTTGCAATTGCTCATTTAATAGTCATGAATAAGGTAGGAGGTGAATGTGGCTTTGTGAGCTATGAGATTATTGCCTGTACTTACTGCTAACAATTCAGTCATGGGCATGAGCCACGTTGCCTGTATTATACATGCTTTTTTCAAGTAAACACTGAACAATATGTGGTTTAGAAAATGCATATTTTGTAACAAAAATTTAGGTATCATAATTCTCTAGCAAAAAGGCTTTAGATGGCACAGGTCTGCTGGGGCAAATGGTAATATTAAAAATAATATATATATGAAATACTGCATGACACAGAATTTTTCTGGCTAGAACCTGTTCCTTTTATGGATGACTCTTGGGAGAGAAAACAGGTACAGCAAATAGCATGAAAGTTCTGAAACCACTTGTGTTTACAGATACTAGCAAACAGTCCTTGCTATTTGCAGTGCATCTCCTTCCAGAAATAGTCACAGCAATTATTTATTATTCTTTTATCCCCAAATTGTCCCTGCAGCCAAACCCTCTGACACTCTCTAATGCATTAACTGAGTCTGCTTGGCAGCCTGTGGAGGCAAGTTTTTTCATTAGTGAGCTTTCCACATTTTTCATCTAATATACACATGGAGTAGTTTCACTTGCTCTCTGCCAGCACTGTTGTGTGGCTGAGCAGCACAGGAATGTATGGCAGAGATTGCTCACATGAAACTGAGAAGGAAAGTGGTCAAAGCCAAAGGAACTGCAGCCATACACTGCCCATTAAACCAGCCTGCAGCAGAGCTCCATAATGTCAACTCTCTTATAATTTACCCACAATTCTTTCAGACTTTTGTATGATGGTCTTTGCCACATTTTGTCTTTTGTGTTAGGACTTTTCTGTGCAGTCTTCCCTAATTTCACTGCCAAGCTGAGAATGCTTCAAAAGTTAGTAATGTGATCTGTATGTGTAGTTGAATTTCATTTTCTTAGGTATAAGAGCTGATTTGGAATGACAGTAATGAAAAGGTATTCTGGCTATTAGTAGAACTGACAATGTCAGTAAGGACTGTTTTCATCATGTTCTTTATTAGCACAGAGATTAGGAAAGCAAACGAAAGAGATAAAGAGTGGAACAGGGCTGAAAGGAAAAGAATGAAGCAATTTGCTGGCTATGGCAGGGCCAAACAAAACTACAGATTATACCTCAAGGTTATTGGAATCCTAAGGTCCCCTCTTAAGCTGTGACTATAGCTGCTGCTGATTTCAGATGCCTGACATTTCTTCTCCACAAGCCACATGGCTGGAGAAAAGGAGAGATAGATACCTTTTAAATGCCATTATCTGTAGAAGGATTTCCTCAATAAAACTTGTGCTTACTTTTCAGCTTGTATTTTAATTTGGCAGTTTTCTCTAGCCCACCAAACCTAACTTAATTCCTCCAGAAAGACTGGTAGGGTTTAGGAGATATAATGGGGTAGTATCCTTTCTTGTTACTGGTATGCTGAATCCATATGGGGCTCTTATTTCTTGGAAATGGCAAAGTTCAGCCCTCAGTTTCCATGAGCAGCTGGGCTTTGGGAGTGAAATCTGAAAACCCAGGATGAGGTCAAGTGTTAAGTCCCTGAACGTGAGAATTCTTCTAACCCACAGCACTGCCCATGAAATGGCCACATGTTCTGCATGTTGTTATTCTTTTCCACTGTCCTTCCAAAAGCTGTTGTGATGGCTTTGTGCACTGGGAGAGGGCAGGCAGATGGCTGCTCAGAGGTGCCTGTGTGCTTTCTTCAAGAGAGCAAGTTAAGAACGAATGTTTATACAGAACTGTAGGATTCTTGGTACTGGAAATTATACTGTAAGTAGAAGAGATTTTTATGATGTTACCATTTTTTCTAATTTATAATTTACCACAGTTCCTAGTTTGAATGTGCTGGGTGACCAGAATTAACACCATTTACTAATGAAGTCACTGGATCTCAGCAGATAACATGAAAGAAGAAGGTGACAGCACATTGCCAAATAATACCATTCTGCAGTACTCATTTATCACTCAAGTCATAGGGAAGAATTCCACTTGTCTGAGAACTGAAGGAGTCTGCTCTAGTGCAGATGGCACTGTATTTTATGAGAATTCACTTCCTCTCTTTCAAATAATATGCTTTAATAGGCTGTAGCATAGCCAGAACACTCTCTCTCTGTCACATTCCCCCACATTCCCTGTCCATCAGATAACAGTTGTGTCCACCACAGAGTGTGCTGATATTACTTGGAAAACAACCCTGCATCTTTTGGCTCAAGGCAGGGCCAGTTATCTTGTGAGATCTCTTCCAGACCCAGCCAGAGGTGGAAGCCATACATTAAAATTATGGCAGAGAGTTTGAGAATGGTAACAGCCTTATCCTGTGGCAATCCTGGTGTTTGAATTGTCACACTTGATAACTCAGCACTTTCCTAACACATCCAGAATCTTTCTAACAGTGCTGCTGAGTAAGCATCATTCAAAACAGAAGATAAATATGGGGGCCTTGCCATAAAGCTCATTACAATACCATAATTAATAGAAGGTTTTATTGCCTTTTCAGCTTTACCAGGAAGTAAAACTTAGAAGGGAAAGCAATATGACCATCCATGATAGCAAGGCCATTCAGAGCAAGATGCTGCAACTGTCCATGCATTGTCCTACTTTGCAAGAGAGTGACACAGCAGAGCTGAACCATCAACACAATGTGGCAAACGACAGAATGGAGAAAGGGAGTCTGCTTGGTGTAACAGGACACGAATGGAAGGAGCCCAGAAACAAGAGCAGAAACAATATTCTGTTAATGGACAATCTGGCCTTTGAGAACCACGAAGAACCTGAAGACAGCCTCACCATTAAAACTTCTGAGCAAAATACCAGGAATTATATTGGTGATCTCAATGTAGTAAGTAATGAGCATGTTGCAGTTACAAGGGGGAGGAAAGCACTGAGGACTTTGGCCTGCCAGGTTAAGCTAAAGGACTGATCTCCCTGATTTTAGCTTTCCACAAGTCATTGTCTCTACTTGCTCCTAGGTTTGCTATCAATGAGTGTCTTCTCACTGTTTGAATGTGTTAACAGCATGCTCTTTACCTGTGTTCATAAGGTGGGGGCATTTTTGTATCTTTTCTCCTACTACTTCCCTCTGCTTTGATTCTTAAATGCAAATGACCACAAGTTTCAAATTAATTCTGGAGATACCATTTTAAATGTATATATTAAAGGCCTGTTTTTACATTTATAAAGGCTCTTAAAGAACTTGCCAGAGTCAGTGAAGAATTATGCAGCTATCAAGAGGAAATTCGAAAGAAGTCTAATCACAGAAGGTAAAAACATCTTTAGTCTTCTTATGTTAGAGAAAGGAAATGAATAATTCTCCTTATGCTTTTCACTTTGAAGGCAGGTTTGCTTTTGGATTTATTAGTTGGGCAGTTCTTACCCTCCTAGTGTTTCAGTGCTCAGCATAAAATATTCAAATGAAATATGCTGAAATATGATACAAAGGCAGGTTTTACTGGCAAAATGGGTTTTATATACAGAACATACAAATTCAGATTAGTATTTATATGAGATGAAATTGTATTTGTTTCTAATGGCTGTACAGAGGATTGGGAAAGTGAACAGGTATTTCTGTCTACTCTGGCCCCATTGCCATGTAGTTTTATACAACACTGTGTGGGTTTGTCAGGCTGGAAATTTCTTACTTAAAGCCCAAATCTAGCCTTAAGCATGGGGAATGTGTCAGGAACTGATGACCCAAGAGCAGAAAGAAAGCAGGAGAGGGAAGAACCACCATACATCTGTACTAATGGAAAGATGTCAAGTCAGACCCTGAAAAGTAAGGCAAGTGAACATTCCACCATCTGTTAAAAATTCAGTGTTCATTGTTTTCTCTAGGAAGCTAAACACCAGACTGCATCTTGAGTTGTGCAGAAATTCTCAGGTAAAACTGAACCTTCTCAGATGCTCCCAAAAGTCAGAGGGATTTCTCACACTCCACCATGTGATCAGTTAAAAGTCTGTCACTAATTCATTATTTTAGCTACTCTTTTTATCTTTAGAGCAAATGGATTCATAGCTGATGCATAACTTTTAAAGATGCTTTTTTATCATATATCAAAAGGCAGATCTCATGTGTAAGGTTATGAATCTAAACAAGGGATACACTGTCCTACAGCTTTCTTCATTCAGTTCATAGGTAGACTCCTAGGAGTCATTAGAACAAGATCCTACTGTACTTACTGTAGCAGAGACAAGAAAACAGTCATCATCTAAGAAACTTAGAAAAAGAATTTTAGTATCAAAGCAAAGGAATGCAAATTCCTTTTGTTGACCTTTCCTCAAGTTTTTGTGTGTGTTTCGGTTGTGCTGGGTATACCAGCTGCAGCAAAACTGCTCCCAAACCTTTTGAAGTAGCCAGTGTTAAAACACCTGCTTCTGGGGAGAATTAATCCATGCTGAGGTTCTCTGGAATGTTCCTTATTGCTCATCCCTAAAACACCTCTTCTGTTACTTGCAGAATGAAGTCACTTCCTTTCCTGGGGGAATTTAAGGAAACCCAAAACACAGTTATCCTGCCTGAGATGAACCATGTGTCCAGCAATGATTCACAGACTTCAGTTGCTTTTGAAACAGAGCAACATAATAATAGGAAGAATCTGATGAGCTCCACCAAGGCTTTGAAGGACATTTCTTATGGTAGTCTTACTGGTGACATAGGAACAGATTTCAGACCTTGGCAAAAGAAAGAAGCTCCACCAGTTCCTCCACGGAGCACTTCTCGGCACCTAACAAACTCACTTTCTGCAGTCATACAGCTTTCAGAAGCACCCATAAGAGATCCAGGCATCAAAAGCAACTGCAAGGCTCAGGATTGTTGGAATGGGGGGAAACTGAGGAATCCTTCACCTGCAAACAAAAATAAATCTGCAGTAGCCTGTGCAAATGAAGGGCAGGCTGTGAAAGTTCCTGTGATGGTAACTGCTTCAATACCTGTAACCAAAAATGAGTGCAATGTTCCAACAAATTTCTGCCACAACACATGGGCATATGATATGGGCAAGCTTGGAAAAGACAATAAAAATGAGCCTTCCCCACTGTCAGCCCAAAAGAGTTGTTCAGATGGAAATATGGCCCAAAGCAACAAGATGCATCAGAAACAAAACACCAAGTCTCACAGCAGCCCTTTTTACAGCAATGACTTTTATGCCCCTGCTACCTCGCACAATGATCTTTTGGAAGACACCAGGTATCCTTTGGGAAAGACCCAAAGAAATGAAACGCTAGCAGCAAAGATTGATGAGTTTAATCGGACTGTATTTCACACAGATAAACGTAACAATGCTCTGCAGGAAAATCAGGTGCCTCCAACAGCCTCAGAAGATCACAAACCCTGTGGTCCGCCATGTGACTCTGCTGCTAGCAGGGCAGAAACTGTAAATACGCCTTGTGTTTCAAATCCCAAGCTCTCTGCAGCAAAGGAGCAAGAAACTAACAACCCCAGCAAAGCTGTCAGGACAGCAGGGCAGCAAAAACACATGAATGGACTTCCAAATACCAGTGGTTATAGGCACATGCTTCTCGAGCATGACTGGAGACCAAGTAACTTATCTGGCCGCCCGCGCTCAGCTGACTCAAGGTCCAACTATGGTGTTGTTGAAAAGCTTTTGAAAACCTATGAAAAATCAACTGTGACTTCTCCGTGTAATGCAAAATGCTGCAAAGATAAGAGGACACAGGCAAATTCTGAATTCACCAATGGGGGTTGCGAGACACTGAGTCAGTATTTAGAAATGCTCCAGATTGAGCAAGAAAAACAAGACTTTCCGAGGAATTCAGCCAGGCATATTGGGCAGCAACTCAAGCAAGGAAAAGAGAGACAGAAGTTACCAGAGGTAAGGTTCATAGGAATGACAAAAGTAAAACAATTCCATTTCATAGCAAGCCTCAGACTCTTAAATGGGGCAGACTAATATTATATTGTAACTAATTATGTAAAAATAGATACTTTAGGCCAGGATCTGGATGAATCAGGAGCATTTCCTCTGCAGATTAAGAGCTGTGGGAGGGCAGAAGCATGTAAGTAAGAATGAGCAGTGAAGACGTGCCAGATTCTTATCCCTGCTGGTGTTCTGCAAAGCTAGTTTTTTACTATAGTGCAGTTACGCTAAGATTGTGCTAGTGAGAGCTTCAACCAGGTTTTAACACCCTCTCTCCTTCCTTTAGCTGATGTGTTATGTCATAAGACTTCCCATAGGGCTTAAGCAGACTTGGCCATGCCCCAAATCTTAGAGGTCTTAGATAACATTTTTCAGTATCCAGGGTGCTGCTTGGATCAGGTTTTCCTTGGAACTACCTATGACATGGAATATTGTGACTCCATAAAGTTTCCAGTAATAAAGTAACCTTCTCTTACTCATGTCTCAGTTCCAACTTCTCCTATATATTCAAGCATAGGCTCACAGAAACAGAAGAGCATGGCATGACTAATTAATTTATGTTTGGTTGAAGTTTATTTTCAGAAGTTTAGAAATATTGCCTTTGCCAACATTCTTTCTTAATGAAAAGACAAACAGATGGTTTGAAAACATGTGAGTTGCAGGTTCTGTAAAGTCCACAAAGAACACAAAGAGATATGCCTCTTGGAATCTCAAAAAAGATAAGGCAGGTGTGTTTTGAGCTAGGAAACTTAAATGGGTTCAGGCTGTCAGCTGGTATGCCTTAAACTGGCACAAATTCACAGACTTCAGTGGAGCTATATAGATTTAAGCAGCTGAGAATCTGACCATGCAGATATTCTTCTGCATGTCTTTCTGACAGCCTTGCTGTGATGCAATGGCTTGCTTAACAGGCACATCTTTCCTTCAGCACAGAAATAAAAAAAGCTGTGAAGCTTCTGATTTCTTTTTCATCCAATAAACTTTTGACAGGCAAACAAATTTTCATCAATTAATATGGAGAAAAGGAATAATGACTTTTTTCACAGGCTCACATTTTATATTGTCATTTCTATCTGTAGAAACTAAGTGTGGAATACTGCCTGACCAGGAGTTACCATTTTATGTCCAGCAGAATTAATGTCATAGAGATGTAAAGAACTACATGTGGCTTGAGGCACTGGGTTTATTTTCATTATTTCAAATTTACATCAATGTAGCTATGATCAAAATCTGTTGAGTTTCCTCTGCATCTCTATGGCTCTGCTGGTAGACATGACACTGTATTAGCACATAACCATTCTGAATTAGTTACCAAGTTAAACAGCTTCACACTGAACTAATGGAAACAGAGTTTCCTGAAATAGGATCTATCAAAAAATACCTGAGAAGCA
The DNA here is from genome assembly GCF_023055355.1 of Agelaius tricolor. Lineage (NCBI taxonomy): Eukaryota > Metazoa > Chordata > Aves > Passeriformes > Icteridae > Agelaius > Agelaius tricolor. The sequence goes on from NW_027269261.1 coordinate 62,405,418, forward strand.
TGTAGATCCTACTCCAGTAATATCAGATGGTATTCTGAGTTCTACACTTGGAATATTTTACAGCATTAATTGACAAAAAAACTTACAGAAACTAAAAGATAAGAGGAAATGTCAATTTTATCTTGCATTATCACTTTATACATTTCCTTGTGTCTGACACTTGTCTTCATGTATTTTAAACAACAACTGATGTGAGAATCCCTGTACATAGAAATAGCTGTTCTTTTGCATTCTGTGCATTGCTGTGCTCCTTTTAATAGCTTCCAACCACCTGTTCTGAGGTCACCGCAAATGTCCTCCTGCATTCCCGCTGCATTCCACAAAAGCTGCAACTTGTTAAAGCAAGGACTTGCCTTTGTGTTCTAGATATGTGTGCCAGTGAAATGTTCCAGTGAGAAGGGCTTCTCCCGTCCCGCTCGGCCAGCAAATCGACGCCTGCCTTCCAGATGGGCATCCAGATCCCCATCAGCACCGCCTGCTGTGAGAAGAACAGTGTACAACTCTGTCTCCTTTCGGTCAGAGACCTCAGTAGTCTGAACCCAGAGCTGGGTTGGATAGTGTTGTGAAAGCTCTATGCCTCACTATGACTGTGTTTGGTATGTGTCATAGCAACCAGTTCCACACTGTTGTGTTTTGTCCAAGAGTGACCCCCACCACATGCTGGACAAAGCATTCTGAATCTTAGGTCATCATCACCATGGTCTTCAGTGTTTTTATTGAGATGAAATAGAGATATCCCTGGTTTTCTCTGGGTTTTGGGGTTTTTTTTTTTTAATAGTTCACAAGGAATTTCTTTTGAACGGCATCTTTCTGAATTTGTTGATCAATTTTGAGTTGAAACAATGTATAGTGCTGTATATTCTGACTTTTCTGCAAACAGCAGAACGTAAAGCTGTATGCATGATCATGTGTTTGTAGGTGCATGTGTTGGACTAGGAAGTATACTGGCCTGTATTTAGAAGAGACAAACTGTGCTAGTGTTGACATTGAAATTACAACCTATATGCCTACATATATATATATAAATATACTTTGTGTTTATTTTAAAAAGTTTGAAATATACAGTCCCAATGACATTTATATTTTGTATATCTTTTACATAGGTTCACAGGTGTAGTATTTAATGTAAAAAAACTAAATATGCATTTTTTGTGACTGATCGCAGTGATAATGCCTTGCACAATATGTATCTGAAGCAGACTAGCTTGACTGATTTGTCAGTCACGCTTCATGGCATCCTCGTTCAGTTTCCTAACTCTAATGCTAGGTCAAAATTCCTAAACATATTTTTTCTGAATTAAAATATTATATGATTTGTAATACATTAGCCTTTTTCAGCACCAGAGACATTTCTGAAATGTTCCAAACCCTTTACAAAGCTTATATGTGCCATTATATATATAGCATACTGTAAACACTTTGGTAGATTCAGCTACTCTAACATAAAATTTATGAAGGGAAGAAAAGAGTTGTATATGCTCAATTCTGTAAAGCTTATTTTTCCTTCTAGCATTATACTTTGAGGTTTGGCAAAGTCAGATAACAATGGACTTGTTTACTTTCACTCAAGGCAGGAGAACAAGCACCACTGCTCCCAGTGCTGCAGCCACACTCCTTTTTTACTCTTCTCCTAGACTAGAGTGCCTGAGCCACTTGCCAATTCCCTGCTCCTGGACTGACTCGTGGCAGTCACTTATGAAGTTTACTTGCACTCTGGCAACAAGCTGCATCTAGTAGGGAAATATTGCATCGAGATATGATCAATGATGCCCGAAATCCTGACACATGGCATTGCGACTCTGGTGTTGCCACCACTTGACTTGGTATTATTTGCCATCTGAATGACATGTACAGAGAGCCTGGCTTGTTCCTTCTCACAGAGCGAAAGAAGTATGGAAAGAAGTCCAGGCTCTGAACTTTCAGAAAGACAATGTCCTTCTTCATCCTGGAATTTTTGCACCTTTCGTTAGGCTGTTGCTGGGTACACAGTGCAGTAATGATGATAAATGTTACCTTTAAAGAGTATGTCTAGGTCAGAAGGTGTAAAAAGGCACTTCTTCAACATCAGCCTGATCTTGTCTGGCAACTTTCCTTCTTCTTCTGGAGAAATATAGTGTGTTCAAAGGAATTTCAAAAATCATCCCAGGATCCATTAATGTGCACATCTTCTTATGTGAATGTAAAAAGGATTTCAGAGAGAGTATAGGCTTTTGTCCTAGTGAATTGTATATGTGGCAATATAGGGAAAATTTAATGTGCTTAATTTGTAGTGATCTGTTGTTCTATTCCAGTCATGTTGAGAATTCACACTTTTTTCCTTCCTTTAAGGACCTTATTCTTCTTTCCTCTGCACGACTTTGTTTTTGAAGAGAGAGAAAACAGGAGGCCCTGTGTTCTGAGCAATAGCCTGTGTGGTAGTATTGGTAACAGTTCAGGCTTGCGAATATTGGAGTGAGCAGGCATTAGAGCCATAAATCCCAGTTTATCATGCCATTGTGGCTGTCTGCTTGGCTAAAAATACACTCACAATAATTTGCTCTATCCAAACTTCTGGTCCTTTTTAGGTCTATTGCACAATTCATGAAGATTTCAAGCAAATCAACAATTCATCAAAACTTACTCAGACATCATTGCAAAGTTATTGCTGGAAAAGATACAAGGACAGAAAATCTTGAAGAAAATTCATACGGTTTGGTTAGAGACAAAAATCTGTGTGCTCAAGTGAAAAATCAAGGGTTCTATAAATTTGACTGTTTGCCCTAATTTAGAAATTGCACTCCATTAGCTTCCTCAGCACTAGCAAAATTAGACATGATTCATGGTAAATTTGGAACATGGTTTAATATTCTATCTAACTGTGGAAATTAACAAACCAAAATACCTTGCAAATTGACCTTTTAAACGCCTAAGCAGCTGACCAGCTTTGAATGCCTAATGCTGGGGAAAGGGTAACATGAGAGAATTGTAAAAAAATGTGGTTCTTAACTTCAGTCACTGTTGACTGCAAAAACACTTGTTTAAATTACCTTTATGGTGAAGTTAAGCAGTTTTGTTCTGAGAAATTGTGATGCACTTTTGTTTGAAGTATGTAACTCCAAAAGCATTTCCCTTGATTAGACAGTGAAGGTGTTTCTTTAGTTTCCTTCAGTTTCTTTGGTTGCCTTTGACATAGACCACATTGTTGAATCACAGAGAAAGGATCAAATACCAACAACATTCCCTGATGTATGTAAGTTAAATGAACAGAAGGTTTTTGAAATAAAGGAATAGGTCAAGGATGAGTCCATTTTGTCAAGATTTTCTGTGTCAGTCTAATTTTAGACATTGGTTCTGATGCCTAAAAGTATCAAAACTGGTGATTTTGGTCTGCAGACGGCTAGTTGGAAAGCCTAACTTTAGAAAATTGCCACTGTCACTGTTTAAATATTCTCTTCAAATATTGTGGTGATTGTGGTGATTTTTCTAGTTTCCATAACTAGAAAACTGTGGTTATTGAACCACATAACTGTGGTTATTGAATCACACTAAAGGCTTTATTCACTTATTTGCTATAGAGGGAAAAGCTCCTTTGGGCTTTCAAGTTCCCCTGTGTTGTTTCTGACAAGGAAATCTACACATATACACATGCTTGTGCAAGAAACACAAATGATCTAAGCATTACTTGACCCTCCTATTAATCCTAGTGTCACCAATGGAGGTGGTGAGCGTTGTAAGCCTGTTTCTGAAATAGGTTTTAATAATTTTACTCCTCCATACCCTGTCTGAAGTCTCAATGCAGATATATGTTATTCTTACTTGCACTCTGAATTAGTCTCTCTTTATTGCATATCTTAGTAAGTCCCTGGAGACACAGAGTCAGCTGCCCATTGAAATGGAGATGTCACTAGGAATCAGATGTCTGGTACTTATTAACAAAAAGCATCATTCCCCCTCGTGCCAGGACATACAGCCATAATCTTACCAGACTTTTTTATGGAGGATCGTGGCAGGGTAGAAGCACACAGAGGAGAATCACTCACATCTTACTTGAATGTGTGATAGAGCAGGCCACCTGGAGGTTAGAAAATTGGCCTGACTCAGACCCTCTCCTGGAGGCAGAAGGAGTAGAGGAGAATAATTCCCTTCAAAACCTCTGCATACCATTCCTCAAACTCAGAGTACAATTCCATTAGGTGATTTTTCTTTACAATGTAAGTGACAGACTTATGTATCTTTAAAATGTTGCTGAAGGAATGAACTTTGTTTTCCAGTAATGACACAATTGTCCCTCACTATTACACACACTGTAAGGGAGTTGGCTGTTATATGTAGGAAAGGATTTGCAATCAGTGTAATAGAATTTTCCAGAGCATTCAGACCACCAGTTTATTTCTCCAGTTGTCTATTTTAAAAATTGAGGTTTTAAATAGGGATTTTGTATCCAAATGTCTTCAACAGCATTTTAGCAAAGATCTACAGCAATCCAGAAGGCAGGCCCAAGAACTTACACAATTCTCACCGTGCTGCTATGCAAAGGATTTCTTTGGCTTTGAGATCTGTAATATACAACTCTAGCCATTTCATGCTGATATTTTCAGTAATGGTATTCTCATTTGTAATGGTGTCTTTAGTTGTGTACATGTCTTTACACTGGAAGGTGCTCTAAATGCACAGAATCAAAGCCCCATGTTGCCTCTGGCCTTCCCACCCCTCTTTGATTCTTAGTGTGTACTTTTATGTGGTTTATTGCTGTTGGTCTGTATGTATATGCCATTCCATAGGACTTTCTACCTGTACTGCAGCCAAAATATTTTTTGGGCAGGCTGTTCTAAAAAGTGCTGATATTACTATTGCTATTCACAAATATATTAGAACTTGACCTATTGTTTTGCATCACTGAAAATGCACTTTCTTCACTGTTAATGGCATACATTATACAGAATTTGTGCTTTTGCTTTTTGAAATGACAATTCATCTGCTTTTGCACTTTGGTTCTACCCCTCTCCCTCAGACCTCTTCTTGGTCAAAGTTCTTGTATCAGTGGAGATGTGTTTCTGATGTGTCCAGTTGTTCCAGTTGCTGTGTGGCCGTGACAGCTCATACCTAAGGGTGCCTTGCTAACTATGTTGCTCTAGAAAGAATTGTACTACAGTTTCCATGGGATAAGAGAGATTGAACCATCAACATGATCAAAGTGAATGTGTTGTTAATGCCTCTTCTCTAGTACCTGCTGTCAGCAATGTTTCTGTTAAAGGGTCTGGAATTTGTTTCCTCCTAATGGTGCATGTTTGTATGTATGGCCAAGATTCACTAAAAAATGACACTGTAGGGGAGTCCATACATGTTATATCTTCAAATCAGATTATCTAAAGTGTGAGCCCAAAATATACTGGTCTGTCACATGAGATAATTTTTCCCTTTACTATGGAGTAGATGCAATCCCAAAATGAACAATGGGAAGACAGCAGGCCCTGCACAGGTATGTCTAAGGTATGTAACACAAGTAAGCAAGCTTTGCTGGCTGATATTACTGGCTGAGTTTAATCCCTTGACTAGTCAACTCATTAAAGCCAGAGATTCTTTAATATTAGATCTCAGTGAATGCATAGACTTCTACTAATCTGCTAATGTACCACAGGGATTGTAATGCTGAGGAGTCTGATTTTGACTGGCCCTACACATGGAAGGAGGCCACTGGTTGTGGCAGATGTGCCTGCACTTCTGCCAGTGCCCCTCAAATTTCCCTAAATGAGTTTACTGCAGCTAGAATAATTTCTAAATCATATTCACAGTAGGAAAGGACTGTCATTACAGAAAATTGCAGTCATATGTGAACTCTGCAACCATGACACTGCCAGCTGGCATGGTGACACAGAAAATCATACTGAATTTTTCTTCCCTATCACAAGATATCTGCAGCAGGTCAGCTGTTCTGGTACCATATGTGATGTAGAGCTGCTTAAGATGTTGTTGGAAGATCACCACAGCCAGATATGTGTGTGCATATGGTGTGCTTGTTTCTTTGCAGGATCTTTCTAGTTTCCACAAAGATATTCTGATTGTTTTGGGAGTTTGGGATTTATTTTTTTTTTCCAAATTCAGCTGAAGACACTTGACCTACCCATGCTGTTTCTGGTAAGCAGTTTCATAGGAGTTTTTCTGAGGCCAAAATATCTACTCAGAGAGTAGCTGGCTACCAAAGGAGGTAAGATGGTGAGATGTAAGTTGAACAAGCCAGTTCACAAACTGGCTCATTCACTCTTAAATCTTTGTGTACACACACACAAACACTTGCACATCCATGCACATCTTAGGAACTTTTCTTCCAGGAAGTCCCACAGTGTCCAGTGAAGCTGCTTTTTGCTGTAAGACACTTTACTGCATATATGAGCAGCACAGTCAGATACGTAGTACATACAGAGAAATGATGTCTAATATTGTATGTAAACAGACTCCTCCCAAAGAATGGCACTGAAATTTTTACATAAAAATAGCATGTGACTTAATGGGATCCAGCAGTTTCTGAAAGCCCAATTTCATGTAAGTAAATGCAATCAAATCTTTTAATGAAAGAAATGTGCTTATGCATGTCATGTTTTCCTTCAAAATATTATAAGCCTACCTTACAGCTCTGATCATGATTTTGCCTCTTGTACTACGGGGGGAAAAAAAAGAAAGAAAGGAAGTGAAAATAGAGATAATAAGGAAAATTCTCAAGCTTAGGCACAGAAAAATGGCTGTACTGGTCTCCCAGTACATGGATGAGACTTTGTCAGTTTAAGATTAACAGTGTTTTCCGTGCAAAGATCTTCCATTTCTCTTCTCTGCAGTTTTATTCTTTCCTTCCCTCTCCTCCCATCAGAAGGGGACCATTCAACCACTTTAGAAGAGAAATAGGCCTGGTAAAAATAGTTCTATGGAGGCTTCTTTTCACTTTCCAGCTTCTCTTCCACAGCCCTCCAGACCTGCAAAACACATGATGTTTCTACAGACCAGATGAGAGAAAACAAAGATGGCTTTAGTTATCTTTCTGCAACAGGCACTGCATAAGCCAGGTTGGGGCTGAATAGTTTCATGTGTCCTTTTTTCTTCTGTAGGGAGGAAAAAGCTTTTTCCTTTTCTGTGCAGGAGTCTGTATTCCCTTCAACCACCTTTTGGATGGATTTCTGCAATTTTAATTCATTTTACAGCAAAATTTCACAGCAGTTGGGACAGAAAGTGAAGAAAACCTCATTTACTACTGGAGTTTTGCCAAAAAAGCTGAACTAGATGCACAAAAGGCCAAGACAAATTTAAGACTGTTTAAAAATCTCTTGCCAAAGTGATCTGCAGTCAGCCCACCAAGGTTTTTAGAAGTGAACTGTCTCTTCAAGCTTGGCTCCAGTTTCTTTCTCCTGTAGTGAGTGGAGAGTGGATGATGAAAGTAATTTGCAACATTCAGAAATTAAGATAACAGTGGTCTGATGATTTAAGTAGCATTATGCTGCTTGCAAAGCCTCCTATGAGTTATGTGTTAGATATTCTGTTTTTCCTTCAATGCCATTTAGTGCCAGCCTGCATGTATTTTGGCCTAGACTGCTGTCTCATAGGTTGTATACATTTAGATATGTCTGGGAGACCGAGGCTTCTATAATGCTGGAGCCATCACCTCTGTCATCATTCAAGAAACATTTGAGAAAATCAGAGCTCACTAATTCCAAGTGCCTGCTTTCCTTTTATGTCTCTATACACACAGATATGTAAACATCACATGGATATATACACTGATCAATTTTTATTTTTTTGCTTCCTTCTTGTTTTTGCACTGTAGGGAAGCAATAGTGGGGCCTGTACATGGTTTTATAGTCAGTCTTAGCTAAAACAGAACAAGCAAGGGTGTTATGCTGGACTTGGAATCACAACCAAAATCCAATGAAAGGAAGTATTGTGACATTTTAGGGTAGGAAGTTGAATCAAGTAATTTATCATTTTTTCAGCTAAAGCAGTCCTAATCCTTTATATTTTTTTCAAACATTATAGGTTTGCTTCTGCCTTTACAGGACTAGTGTGAATATATATATTTGTGTGAATATATACATATTACCCCTACCTACATTGTCCTGTGATTTGAAGAAAGACAGGCTGTAGATAAAATGATGCCTTAAGTTTTAGCTTTCATATTTTCCAGATTCTATAGTGCATTAGTATATAACTCTGAACTTCATATAAAGTGTTAGCAAGTTCTCTTCACAGTTTAGTTAGACAAAGGAATCCTTTTCTAGTTTGAGAACCAAGGCCACCGTTACAGCTTCAGGCCCAAAAAGTGTAAACAACAGCTAATTGAAGAGAGGAAACCAGGAGGATGGGACTTCATTACCTGAAGCTGTAATTGGAAAATCAACCCCAATATGTAAATGGACCAAAACTTATAAAAGCATGAAAACTTGTGACACACCATCTGTCTTGGGTATAGCCTTGGCCAGGCTCTTCTACTGTTGTCATTAAATTGCAAAACTTCCGTATTGTTGTCTCCTTATTACAAGAGTTCCATACCTCCTTGATGTTTCCCATAGGCAGCTCCTCTAGGCACTAACTCTTCCTTCTTCTTGCAGCAGCCAATGGGCTCCAGTTCCCCTCAACCAACCAATCCACTCTTTTAGAGCACTCTTCTTCTTCTTATTGGCTACAGCTGTGGCCTGTTAAAGTCAGGCCTGCTCCTAATCTTTAATAATTAGCCCAGCTGCAACTCTTTAGGGGTAAGATTACTTTCTATACTACCTTTATTTACTTATATTCTAAGTCCCTACATTCTACTGCTCAAGGTGTGAACTTTGAAGGCCTTTTAATAAATACATCCTTTATTCCTTTAACTCTGTCTGGCCTCTGTTCTAGTTACCCTCTCAAGGCATCAAAAGGATTTTGATTAACAGTGAAGATTTCCCCAATTCAGGAAGATTGGATTGAATTCATTCACTTGGCACACAGGGGTCAAACGTAAAGTGTGTCTGACAGGAATGTATTGAAATCAGAGAGGAACTGAATCTTCAAATTCAGACTTTTGGTTTATTTTAATTGCTACTTGAACCTCCCTAAAATCCAAAATCAAATCTCAGATTAATCTGCCAGTCCTGATGCTTCCCACAGAGTTTGACATTGAAATGACTGAAGAAACTTCAAATTTTACATGCATGTATAAGTATTAGCAGTGTACAGTAATAAATCTCACAGCACTTCATGCGGGCTCAAAATTTCCTGCTGTTTCACACTGGTGATCACTAGCCTGTAAAAACAACTGTGTAAAAGCCATGAACCCACAGGGGAAACTATAACAAAAAACACCAAAAAAAAACCCAACAATAAAACCCAAAAAACCAAAACAAAACAAAAAAACCAACCCAAAACACCAAAACAAAACAAAACAAAAAAAAACCTTGCATAAAAAAGCCACATGTGGAACATCTCTACTAAAACAAGGAAGCAGATACCACCAGCTTTGCTGCACAGGCTTTAGCTCTGATGATTTACTGCTATAGAAGGATATAAAAAAGGAGTGGTCTCTTCCTCCTGTATAGAGGAGCAATAGATGAACTTCTCTGTGCTCATAGCTGGATTCACAGGTTTGCACTGACTTTCCTGAGTGAGCAACAAGTGTCAGAGCTGAATTGAAGTCAGCTCTTGTGCCATAAGTGGGTACTGATATCATTAGCTATCATCTTTGCTGCAGGACTGCTTGCTGCTGCTACTAACCAAGAAAGGCAGCAGGAAGAAGGGTCTTGTTGACACCCACAGCAAGTTTAGGCTTGTTTGAGGTTAAAGCTCACAATGTTACTTGTCCTAAACACCGTAAAGAGTCCAACAGCTAACTTCTCTTTCTGAAACAGTGTACACACCCACTCACTGCTGACTAAAACTGTTTTCCATGACTCTGATATTACCCACCACTGAATTTCCATATTACAAGAGAGGCCAGCTGCCACAGGTCCGGAGTAAGGAAATGCCACTCTGGTTTTTCTTATTTCTTTGGCAGAGACACAGACAATTTGGTTTGCATTACACACACAGCTTTTATTTTTAAGTTGGATCTAGAGGAGGGGGGTAGTCACCATCTCCATCACTTCAGACAGGCTTTGATCTGCAAAATTCTTTAATGCTATCACACAAGAAGTACTTCTGATCACTACACTTTGGAAGTAGAATAAAAGATTGTGATCCAGCTAAGTAATAAATTTGGAGGTTGGGAAGACCACTCTTCTCTTTGCAAGTAGCTTACAGTGTGAGAGCATGCTGGATATGAGATGTTAGAGCATTGCACTGTTTTAGTGTTTTCTGCAGTCCTGTGGAGCAAGCATAAACAATCCTAGTTTTGAAGTGCAGAAAAATGAAGCTGAAAAAGAAATAGCAAGGAACTCTTGACTTTCTGGGGGTAAGAAGGAGGAAGGAAGTGAAGCAGACACAGCTGTAGCAATGTAAGATGGTCTGTGCTCTTTTCTACTGCTCTTTGAAGAGGGAAAGGGTGAAACCTGCTCCCACCTTACAGGCCAAACACTCTGACAGATGTAAACCCACCTGATTCTGAGGAAGGGAAAACCCAGCTGATTTTGCATTGAATTGGGTGAGGAACTTCTATGGTTCATTCCAGAGGCTCATCCTGGGAAAGTAAATGCCTTCTGCAGTGTCAAAGGAAGCAATTGGTGAGAAGTGATCTGTGCTACTGAGCCAGAACAATTGTGCTCACTGGAGCTCACAACATTGCTCCAGTCCAAGGATATTACTCTGCCATTAACATGCCTTTGTTGTGGTGCAGAAGACTTTCTGTCACCACTGCCCAGCAAAATTGGTCAAATCTAACAATCCATCCCCATTTCAGACTATCCTGGCCTGAAACAGCACAGAAGGTGTTCCTGGGCACACACTGCAGCAGGCTGGTTTGTCACAGTCTAAGGCAGAACAGGCAGGTGAGGTCAGAAACCAGTTCCCAGTGAGCTGTACCAGCCTAGCCAAGGGCCAGTGGCACATCTTTGGCTCAGGTGCTGAGAAGACAGGACCTTTTGCCTGGGCTTTGCATCCTGCTTCTCCATGGGGGACCTCAGACTCTTAGGCCTCTCTCTCTTCCCTCCCCAGCATGAAATATCAGGACTACATTGCATTAGCAGTAGATCTCATTGAAGACTGAGGAGGTACCTTTTGTTCTGCCTAGAGTCAGTTCACAGGGAGTAATTTACTGGTTGTGTACAGCCTGTATTTGCTTTCATAGATTTGCAAGGAAATAATTTTTTAGAGATTTGGTCATTATCCCAAGTAATTTGATAACTCTGTCAAGCTTATTCTACATTTCAAACTGTGTAGCAATTGGGCAAATAGTTCTATAAATATTTATTTACAATCTTAAGAGTCTTTTTTCAAAATGGATGTATGCTCTCCTGCAGCACCTCCTCATACGTATATGTCTGGTCTAATGACTGCATGTTACAGTAAGTTTCCTGCTTTAAACCAGAGAACAGAAACAGTAACAAAATGGATTATGGGACTGTGACTCTGGGGACCTGTTGTCATCTTTTTGATCTACCAGGACCTGATCTGGCTCAAACCACTGGGTGAGATTCTCAAATAGGGACCTAGGGCTTGCTTATTTCTGCTGGAGTGAGTGAGGCACTTTCATGGTTCTGTGGGCCTCAGCTTGTGTTCCTCTTGTGCAAAACAATGGTTATAGTAATGCTTTCTTTGGCTGACTGTTCTCTTTAGGTTATGTTACTCACTCTGCAGACATAGAAGAGAGACAACAGGAACTTCTTTTTGGCCCAGAAAGAACAGTAACAAATCCAAAGTCCACTGAGATCATTAGAAGTCGTTTCTATCTTGGATATGCTGTATGTGTTTAAGATCAATCTTTTACCTAGCATGTCCTATCACTAAATTTGTGAGAGACAAGCCATGAAAGAAGGACCTGAACAGACAAAAACGGAATTATTTCGTTTGACTAACAAATATCACCCAATTACACTTTGGCAAAATTTCCTGAGTGTTAATCCTAGTTCTGGGGAAAAGGAGAGTGTCCCAAAGGTTGGCTCTGACAGTGCATGAAAAGAACTGCACTTGCACTGTCATGAAAAGAACTTACTACCAAGCTAGTGGATAGTTATTAAAATGTTGCTGAATTTACCATATAAGGCATATTGGATTACAAGCTGGACTGGTCTGTGACTGTCAGTATGATTTAACAGATTCCATGCATCAGGTTCTAAATCTGCAATACTTTATTCTCCTGCCCCTGATTAAGGTCTTGGATCCATACAACTCTCACATTTAATTGCACTGTTCTTGGTTAAGAACACATCTTTAATCAAGTGCTGGGCAGCCCCTGTTAGCACAATCAGATGTTCTAATGAAAGAAAGGAACTGTAGGTGTTGCCAGCAGAGCTCACACAGAGAATGCTAAAAAGGCAGGCAAGCAGAGGGCTGGAAAAGTTTCTGTCTCTTCTCTTTAATCACCCCTCCCCTTTCCTGCTGACATTTTCTGACTCAGTAGAAGCTGCCAAATCACAGATGGTTGTGGGGCCTGTGTGAATCAGAATAAAACAAGGAAGCTAGTATTTGGGAGAGATTGGAGCAGTAACAAATAAAACTGACCTGATTATTCAAGCATGGTCGGACATAATGCCAAACTGCATCTTCTGATATTTGCTGTGTGATTTATATATCAGTATATACTGCAGGATACAGTCAAAAAGTGCTGCATCCCTTTTGTGTCTCCTCTGCTGTGAATCTAGTAGTTTTTGTGCTCTGAACCTTCTGACTTCTGAATTTTGCTGTACTGCTATATAAAACACAGTTTGGAGTGGGAAACAATACCAAATCAGATAATGTTTGCTTCTGTAGCCCTAAGCATAGATATTTTGATGCCAATATTTTTAATTGCTAGGCAACCAATAGTCCATTTTGATAAAGTTGTGCTATTGCACACTGGGAATTGTAGTTTCATGACTGTAACAGTATATGGGAGTAAAAGAATGACACATTGTTGACAATAGTTCATACTTAGATTCACTCTGAGGTCACTTTTGCTGCCCTGTCTGATGCTTTGTCAATGAAGGCCCTTGTTGGAAAAAAAGAATGGGTTCAATGACCAGAGTTTAAAAAATAGAGGCAGAAGAGAAGAATGCTGAGGTGCAGGCAAGAATCATCAAGCTCTGCTCCTGCCCTCCTGACACTCTGGCATCTGACTAAACTCCTCCAGGAGTAGGGCTGCAGCTGCACTACAAGCCCAGCTTGACCTTGGCAGCAGTCAGCAGCTTCATGTACTTTGTGGGAGGGAGAGGAAAAAAACAAAGGAAAACAACACAACCAAATAACAACAATAATCCCTAGAAGTAGGAACATGAGTTAATTCATTCTGGAGATAATGTTTCTCTGATTGTCAGTCTCAGGAGTATGTATCTGTGCACATTGATGGGTTGTCTCTTTCATATGTTTTGGTTGGGATGCAGAGACATTGTTTCCACTTTGCAGCTGGAGAGCAGAGGCACTGAGAGACCAATGTTCAAAAGGCATTGAGCTATGTAATTCCAGAGAATTTGTGTGGGATTCTGGTCTCCAAACCAAGTTTCAACATCTGCCCAGCTACTGTCTTTCATCCCTCCCTGGCCAAACTGAGATTGCATGGTGGAGAAGGAAATTGAACCTACACCTCTCACATCCCCCATTATATCTGCATTCCCACCAAGACTGGGATTGGAGCCCTGCATGCTTGTCCTGTTACAACTCTGGACACTGCTTTAAGCTGTAAATACACTTAACTTGCCTTTCTGCATTAAGAGGAGTCTCTTTTAATAGAAAAATAGGTTAGCTGTGCATATGGTGAAAATATACTTTTTTTTACCTGCTTTTCTTTCATTTAGGAAAAAAAAAAAAGGTTAAAAACTTCCTTTCAAGAAGTTGCCTTCATTGTCTTCCTGATTAACTTCTGTCTGCATCATTTTATATGCTTTCAGTCTTGTTTATTTTTATTTAGTTTTTTTTTTTGTTCCCAAACATTTTATATCCCACACTTTTCAAGCATCCATTAAGGGTAATTTTGCTTTGCCCCTAGCTATGCTTTGGAATTGTCTCCAGTACCATTCTGCTCTCTCAGAGTAGGATTAAAAATATGTTTTGCACAAGAACCTTTCCCTGAATTATGAAATGACACAGAGCATATTTCATACTATTCTCCATCACCTTCTTTTTGTATTCTGACAAAAATCAGCTCTTGTCATCACCACTGCAGACTGGGCAGTCTTTTTTTTTTTTTTTTTTTTGTGGTACCCTAAACCAACACCAAGTTAATTCCTAACATGGATTACAGTTGCCCTGGGGCACATCCACCCAACAAAGAGGAACTGGGGCAGTCACTGACCTGAGAGATGGTAAGCCATTGAATGTCACTTTGCAGTTGTCTTCAAGTCACTTCAACACAGCTTAGTCATGGAATTAGCACCTGCGTCTGAGTGAGCCCTACAGGTTCATGTGGTCCCTCTGAAATACCATTTTCAAGAAGCTCCAGACATTTACTTGCAGCCAGTGAAATTACCATCTTTATTTGTTTCTTATGTGGTTAGAAAGCACATATGCAAAAGAATAAACTTTCCTTTTAGAAGCTTGTTATTTTGTTTTGCATAGCAATGGGCAGCACATGTTAATGTGAGACCAAACCACAGACTAAATGACATGTCTCTTTCTGCAGACAAATTTAACTTGCATTGAAGTCTGTGGGAGTTTTGCCAATGACTAGTGGAAATACTAGCGGTTCCTTAGGGTCAAACAAAGAGCACAACAATATCAGAGGGAAAAAAATAGCTGAAAGCTGTTCTTGAGACATATATGTAAAAGTCCTGCTCATAAGAAGGTCACTGGCTGGACTTGCACATCTGCTCAGGAGCAGCCTCCAAACTGTTTGGAAATTAGTATAGTACACTTTCATTAAGGTTGGCAGCTATCTTGTCTAGCAAAATAAGACCTTCTCTCCCTTTAAAGGAGATGATAATTAAAGAATGCAAATGCAGTACACAGAATCCTATTGCTTAGGCCTTTATCCTCTTTAGTGCTCCTGATTCCTGGATTTGTTTGAGAAGTGTTTAAGTGGATAAATTTGTTTCAGGAAGTGAACTGTTGTCTTCGATTACCAGAGTGTATTTTGTATTCTGCCAAGGCAGGGTTCCAAAAGAGATGCCCTGTAAAATAGGGTAGATGAAATAAAGTAGGAGGGTAATAATTTCCTGGGTAATTGTTTAAAAACATTGAAATACACATGCATTTTGATGTTAGAAACACAAATGAGGTTGAGTACTTTTTGGAGGCATCAGGAAAGATTTGGACTGCATTGTGTCAGACAAACACAATGATTATAATTTGAGTGCATGGAATTATTATAATCAAAAGTGTAACTACTGAATCTTCAAATGCTCCAGAGCAATTTATCACACCAAGAGGCATCCCACACCCTGCATTTCATGTGACTGCAAATATTGAGAAAGTTTTTAGTGCAAAGTGAGATAAATCTTCTTTCCTGTGAGCTCATGGACTTACCAAGTTCAAGGTCAGCAATGACTCATTTCTGCATGCCTAGATCATAGCAGAGGTACTAACTATGGTCTGGTATTGGAAGTATCAGATCTGACAACCTCCTAACATTGCATGTTTACAGATTTACCCTGGTGATTCTATTTACACAGCAGTGGTCATTCCATCTCTATGGCCCTCAGTTTGGCCTGTGAAACTGGATAGCTTTGTCAGAAATGGAGGAGAAGGATGTGACCAACTGACCATGAGAGTCAAGTACTGATGCTATGCAAAATGTTACATCCCCAAAGCATTGAGCAAGCAGTGATTTGATTAATGTGAATTCCCATTTTGTGTCAGAATAACCACTGGACCATCCAAGCACAAGTGTAACTTGGTACCTGGTGCTTGCTCGGGCTACTTGAGCAATACAAAGACATTACAAAAGGGAAGATACAACTTTTGGCAAAACATACATGCCTATAATGCAGTTTCTCTGGAAATCAGGCTCCAGACATTAGCAACTTCCCAGGACACTGTCAGAGTCCAAAATCTCAACAGCCAAGAGGCACAGACAAGAGCAAGACAACCTCACCTTTCTCAAAGGCAGAGCTACATTGAGATCCAGCCTTACAATAATGTGCTAATGGGTATTTCTGGGCCCTGGCTTCTGATGTCTGTAACTCACTGACAGCAACGTGCTTCCTCTCACCAAAGGATAGTTGTGTCCAAGAGATAAATGACTCTGCTTTATCTCTGGGGTTACTTTATATTTTTGGTCTTGACTGCTACCTATTACTCCCACTGAATCTCAGTCTATCTCTTCTCATGTTTCTCTGGCAGTTAAAAAAAAAAAAGCAAGAAAGCACAAGCAAGTTTCCCAAAATGTTTCCTTTTGTGAGACAAAAGGAACCTCATACTATTAGTTGCTATTAGGCTACCTCCACATAGATGATGTCCTGGAACACCAAAGTTGTTCTGCCTCCCAGCTTTCCATCTTTCAAGATATCATCCTCACTGGCTGTCAGAAAGCATTAAGTGTTCTGAAGAAACCAGGGATGTAAATGCCACTTGAAAATTAGATCCATCAAATTAAAATAATTACCATTGTACTTACCATATTGCAGTATATATATTGAAGGTTTCTTTCTTTTTTGGTATGATTTATATCTGTTGGGAAACAGATACAAAAGATCTTTTCACAGTGTTTGTCATTTCTGAAGAGGAAAAATGGCTGAAAGTTGAAAATATGTGCTTCTCCCTGGTCCAGTTCTCATTAAGTACACAGTATTTGGATTTCTTCATGTTCTGAGTATCTGAAGTCTACTGATTGATTTGTGAAGGTTTTCCTCAAGCTCCTATGTACATAAGATCTGTGCCATATGACTGAATTCTGGTTACTTGCCGTGTGACTCACAACACCTGTGTATCTCTAGTGGACCTTTATGTACCTGTTGTGAGTCTTCAACAGCCACAAAGTAATGCAAAAACAACTCAGACCACAGAGAAAACAAAAAATGAAACCCAAGGTCTACAGCCAGACCTAACAATGCAGAGCTTAGGGAGTTTGGGTTGTTCTCCCCTCTCTGCCAATCGTCTGCTGTGCAACTTTGGACAAGTGACTTTGACCCGTCATCTTTCTTTCTTTCTTCACTTTTACTTTTATTCTCTTTCTCATTTACTTGAAGGATCTTATGTACTTGATATCTCTACACCTTCTCCATACAAAGAATTAATAAGATTGTTGGGGTTTTCATTTCCAGCTAGAAACCTTTTCATTCCTATGGCCTTAGAGGGTACTCTTGTGAGGCACACCTAGAGGTAAGTAGTGCAAGTTCAGTGAAGGGATTAAATATTAACTGCAGCAAGAGCAGTCCATTGTGCAGTGCCTGAGTGCAGAAAACAAAATCAGCCTCAAGTATTTCTAAGTGAATCTGACTCCTAACTAAACCACTGCTGTGACTCACAGCTGTTATGCCATGTAAATACTTTTCTCAGAGACAATAAAATATAATTGGAGTCAGCTTGTTATTGATTAGAACATAATGCATTAGAGAGCACCCTTTTCCATGCACTCTATTTATAGGCCCTGCATCATGGAACAGTCATTACAGCTTTTCCATCCTCATTGCACAATCATGAACAAAGCATTAAACATGCATTCCAGTTAGCCCCCTAACTTGAGCCTGTCAAAAGTGACAGGGGGTAAAGTCAGCCAGACAACATAATATTAAGCATTTCTGTAAGAATCTAAGCAAGCAGAGTGAAATCCAAAGGAAAAGGGGTGTGATTTAGCAAGGGATGTTAACTTTCTTTCTATGGGGCATTCTACACGTTGAAGATGTGGTATGCATGTTTACAGTGCCAACAACTTTTACAGGGCAGATGGCACTATGTCAGTATTTTCTCCCTGCAAAAGTGGCTCTGTGCCCAGCTCTGCAGCTTTTCTTCTACTCCCTCCAGGAATCTGCAGTCCCAGGAGAGCCTTCAGTAAAGAGGCTTGCAGTGGAAAGCAAGGCTTATGCTCTGCCAGGCCAAATTCATTTTAAACTGTAGTCAGCTCAACGAGGTGCAAGCTAGCAGGCACGTAACCAGGAAAGTACCTTTAGGTTGATGCAGTGCAGCTGCATGCAGAACTAGAGAAAAACTACTGTGCTAGCAAAATACTCTTCCTACCCCTTGCTTTGAGTGCCATAGAGGGCTCAAGTTTGAGACTGCTGCCTTCAGAGCTGTTGCTGGAGGCTGGTAATAGTGCAGGAGCACAGGAAGCCTCTGATTTAAAGTCTGCTTTCTGCAGGGGCACAGAAAGTGACCATCTCAAGAATGAGGTTTATATAGGCTAAGACTGATGGTGTGACAGCATGATGTGTTCCCAGGAAAAATAGCAATCATAGTGCTCTTGAACAAGTCCCTTTGGTCTAAGGTATGGAGTAATCTCCCACAGCCCCAAGGATGAGGTTGCTGTCATACAGAGCCCTCCTTCCTGATAGGAAGCAGCTAGTTAACAACCAGAGTCCCAACAGGGCAAAGCACATAAGCACATGACTAACTGCTTGAAGTTAAATATGTGCCCAACTAGTTCACTGAACTGGAGCCAAAGGTTGGAAAAGGTGATAGCAAGGGAACATTCCACTGAAAAAGCAGGGGGAAAAAAAAGCAGCATGTGGCTAGAAACATGACAATCCTAACAAATTCCTATACTCCAGTATAGTCTTTCTTTTTTTCCCCTGCTTGCAGCCTAGCACATCCATGATGTGTTGGAGCAATTCACCCTGGAGGGGTCTCCATTTTAGTGGAAATTGTCTTAGAAGTGTAACTTCTTGGGATTGCTTGTAGTAATTGCTGGTACTTATTGTGTAGTTTTCTGGCAAAGAAGGTGAGTAGTATTTTAAAGTGAGTAGCAAACAGCAGTGGAAGAAGACCTACAATAAATACTGCTGGTTACTATCTATGAACAAATACAGCTTGCTCAGGTTCTGCTAGAGCAGACCCCAGACCTCAGAGCACTGCAAAGCAAGGGGCACCTGTTATAAAGAGCCACTGAAGGTTGGTTGAGATTCTTCCGAATGTATTAAATGTTTTTTGCAAGACTAGATCTTTTATTTGTCCTTCATGGTATGGCACAACAGGACAGGCCTGGCTGTCATTTTGAGCAAAATGGGCAGTAAAAACACCAATCAAGCTGAAACAGAATTTATGACTGCTTCAAGGTGTTTCACACTTTCTGCTTTGGGTAGAATGTGCCAAAGGCAAATGCATTTCTCAATGATGTGTTTGACTGCCTCGGTTCCCTGCAGCCTCAGTGGTGCCTGTGAACAGACCATGGAGCGGTGCAGCCGTGCTCCTGCCTCTTCCCTGCAAAACTTCCATCCCACACTTTTAGTGGCAGTGGTCCCCCATGAGCTTCTAGTTGCTAAGGTGTCTCAGGTACCTCCAGACTATAAGTAAATTGTATATCTAGAGGAAAGAATGCATATTGCTCCCAGTGCCCAGGGAAAAGTGCAGGAGGGGGTGAAGGAACGGGTAGAGCATGATGGATTACCTCATATCAGATTCCTATGGGCCTCAGGAGAACATGTGGTTCTGTACCGGTGCTGGCCCACTGCATGACTTGGAGGACATTGTCTAACAAGTGCTGAATTGTTCATAAAGGCCTCCTCAAGAACCTCCTTGTGCCTGAATTCATGTGAAAAGGGAAAACAAAAATCCTTAGGGGATTTCTGTCGTGCTGCTGCTTCCCTGGCACACAACAGGCTGATGGGCATCAGAGCACACAGACGTTGAACGAAAGAGGAGATCACCACAAAAGGAAGCCAGAAGATCAGGCACTGCTCCAGGCAAGGCTGCTGATATAGAAAATATAATCCAGCTGGCATGCAAAACATTGTAGCTGCCAAACATATCCCATGAAAAGCTCAGGGTGGTCTCCAGGGCTGGACCACTGAAAGGAAAAAAATGCACTAATGGCAGCAGGATGGGGAAACTTTGCCAAGTCAGGACAAAAGTCACGTGTGTGCCAGTTTCCATGCTTGCAGGGACAGCTCTGCTGTCTGTGAGAAAGGACCTACCCATGGGCAGGTCACACACACACAGGCACATGCTCAGCCCAGGCACACACGTCCCCAGGTGCCTCGGACTCGCGTTGCCCTGCGATGCCACCAGTATCAGGTGGTGCTGCTGACTCAGGCTGCAGCTGGTGCTGCTGCCAAAGGGGACTTCACTGCCAGCCACGCATTCCTAGGGCTAATGCTTGTGTCCCTGCTCAGCAGGCAGGATCTGGGGAAAGGTGCAGGTGAAAACCAACCCAAATGAAAAATAATGACTCATGTTCAGCCTGAGACACTCCCTGACTCAGCTTGCCACGGGTCTCTACTTCTGCTGGTGACAGTGCAAGGGAGGCTTTCGACATGTGCAGCGGGGCCAGTCTTGTCCCTTTTGGTGACAGTGTGAAATTAGATCTGTGCACATGAAATCCCAGACTGGGTCATACAAGTCAGACTTAGGCCAGCATTCAAGGGTTTGTTTCAAGGAGACTGTTTTTCTGGACTGTTCTTTTAGACTGAAATAGAAATAAGTATTAGTTTTGTGGCTTGCCACACCAGCAAGCTCTTTGCCCAGCTTCTGTGCCTCCTGAGAAGACCCATCATCCTTTCTCTTTGGTTTTTGCTGTCAACATACACTTGTCTTTAGCTCATATGCTCATCCAAAGCTTGTGACTCGGCAGACTTCAGCACCACAACATGCTGTGCAGCCTTCCCTGGTTGCCTCTCTTGTTTTCATGAGGTTTTGCTAATGGCAGCTGGTGTCTGCTCCTGTTGAGTCAGGAGAAGTGCCCGCCACATCTCTGCTTTGCAGTCATGTCTCTCATGCATGTCTTGTAGCAGATGGTCAAAACTGTCACGACTCATGCACTCTCAAAGACAGATCTTCCAGAGGCTGATTTCCTGATGTTTAATCCCTGCAGCACCTTGTGATGGGAGGGGGAGCAGTCCTCTCTCCCTCTCGTATAAAAGGCAGCAATTGGTTCTAACTCAACAAGCATGTTTGTGATAAGTACCTCATGTCTGCTCTGAGCATCCCTGTGGTTAGTACTTGTATTTATTTGTATTTGTGTATTTTTTCTGCTCTTCAAGCTTTGGTATTCTGGTTTTCTTTTTCATTTGTACATGCCTGGTCAAATAATTTTCTCATTACACTACACTTTGTTTCTTTCCATTGTGCTTTTGTCTACCGGGGATGTGTCATTTCCTATTGCTCCCATTGCTGTTTCCACGTGCAGCCCTTCATACCCCTCTCCCTGCATGCCCATTCATTTGTTACTGCCTTGGCCCTGGGGTTGCCCAGTTTCTTGAAGCTGTTTTGAACTGCAGCAAAACTGTGCTCACACTTGGAATGTCAGTACACGCACAGAATGGAGAGTGCCAGTAATGGTCAGTCAGAGGCCAGAGAACTTCCCAGAAATTCAAACCATTTTGAGCCAACAGTTTTTGATAATAAATTATGTCAATAAAGAAAATAATATTGGAAATTTAGAAGCATGTACATTTCCTCTTCCAATATTTTCCATTTGCTTTCAATTTTTCCTACTCTCTTCTAGAAAGACATAAATGTCTTAAATGAATTAATGATCAGTTCTGGCCCTGCAAATACTAGGAATTAATTTCATGGGCTGCACTGACTGCATTACCTGAGCGGGGCACTCTGACAGTGTGTGCACGTATCTATGCATGTGACAGCCATGTGACAATGTGCTTTCACCAAAGGTGGCAGATGCAAGTCTTGCATTGTATCAGGTGAGATTTCCCCTAAAAATGGTTGAGTTCTTGAACATAAAAATATCCTAAATACAGACATTTGCATTTTCAGGTTTTGTCAGTCAAAACAAAAATAATAGTAGTAGTAGTAGTAGTAGTAATAATAATAATAATAATAATCATCATCATCATCATCCCCAAATCTCTAAACAAAAAATACTGCTACAGAAAAAGCATTTTAGTTTTCTGTGTTCTCCTGTGCCTGCCCAGCATTCCCCTCTCCTAGATTGTCAAGCCTCAAGCTAACCTGCTAGACTACCTTGTAAAAAAGTGATGTCGTAATGAAGGCAGTGAGTGCCACTGGAAAAACATACTATGCCTGATTGGAATCCCTGTATGTGACAGAATAATAAAAGCATATATCTGTCCCAAGTGTTGTGATAATTCATTAATTATTTGCATTGCACTCTGAAATTTTCTGGCAGGAGGCAGGGCTCTGTGGTTACCCCTAGCAGCAGCAGCAGCAGTGATTTTTAGCCATGCAAGAGGGACTGGTGAGGTGGCTGAATGCAACATTGTGCCCACTGCCATTGTGCTAAAACCTTAAAAGTTCAAAGGTATTTCGTGGGTCATGTTCCTTTGGCCACTTCTCCCCATCTAATATTGAAATATTGTGTGGTTTTTGGAAGAGACAGCTTCCCTTAATCCACCAGGATTACTTCCATTACAAACAAACCTCTCCCAGTAGATCTGGAGCCTGTGCTGCCTTGTGCCTGTTGGCTCTGACAATGATTTCCTGTGTCAGGGTGGGGGTGGGAAGTGAGTGCCAACACTCCAGCACAGCAGCAGCCCCCCAGAAAGCCACTCAGATCTCACAGGTCTCACATCCTCTGCCACATGGGTGCCAGCCCCTCAAAGCATGAGCTAATGCTTTGATGAGAGTCATAGAGCCCAGCTGGATGGGAACCCAGCTCTGCAAGCAACCGAAGAAGGCACAAGAGAGGGCTGAAAGTTTGGGTGAAGGAAGTGGGGAGTGAGAGGGTGACCTCCACAAAGAAAGGCCCCAGGAAGATGAAAAGGCATGAAGTGGGATGCTGGAGGGCATCCCACTGAGGGATGGAGAGTGGAGGACACGGTAAAGAAGAGGATAGGAAGGGGAAAAGATGGTGACATGGAAAACTATGGAAAGGGGGACAAAAGAGGGGAAAAAAAGGGAGAGGATGATTTCAAACACCCAGAAGGGGTGCTGAGAAAGGAAAGGAATTGTCTGGGGTGAGAGAGGTACCTGGGGAGCAGACCAGCAGTGGAGACAGCATGAGGACTGACAGGAAAATTGTGGGCAAAAGAGAAAAGGTAATGGGGACAAGGAGAAGGGACACTGGACTTTGCATAAGAAGAATCAGAAAAAGAAAAAGGGAAAGAAAGTGTGCAGCAAATTAGTGTAATAAAGATAGATAAAGAAGGAAAGTGAAGAGGCAAGGAACTGCCCAGGACTTTCAGAAATTTCAGTTCATGCAAATCTGTTCCAGCCCAGCTTTTGAGGGTGACCCTCAGGATGAAATCAGGAACCCGTGTTAAACAAACTCTGAATTTTGGAAACTTCTTTCTAATAGTAATGAAGCAGAATGTTTGAAAACTGGCACATTTCCTATTACACAGAGATGGAAGGAAAGAAAAAGAATAGACATGTCCATAAATTCAGTAATTACAACCACATGCTCTTAGAGCAGAACTATTTTTAAAGGATCACTCTAGTATTTTTTGTTTATTAACTGTCACTGGGGAGGATAAGGGTAGTAAGTGTGATAAGGAATTAACCAAGCTGTGTTTGCAGTGCTGCCTGCTGATGGATGGAGTAGCACTGGGATGCTGTACATCCATGCCTGTGCTGTACATCACTGGGTAGCAGGCAGGGAGCCAAGGAGCAGTTTCTGCAGTGGATTTAGCCAGCCTGGTGTTGCAGTGCTCCTGGATGGGCTGCACTCCCAGAGGGGCAGCTGAGGGGAGGAGCAGACTCCCTCCTGGGATGGGAACAATGTCTCCCCACCCTGCTTGGGTGACCAGAGGTCTCTGCCAGGCACGGGCCAGCTGGAATAGGGGAATGGTTTCCAGCCACTTCCCACTGGCTTGGCTTCTCCTGCCTCACAGGCTGAACCAAGGCAAGGGAATTGAGCCCCTAAAGCAGCCAACTCTGTGTCCACCACCACTGCCAAATTCACAGAGCAGACACTTTATTGCATGCAAGCAGTGAGAGCAAGGCTGACATTGGGAGGAAGTTTTTCCATCATGTGAGTTGCTGGCATGAGCTTCACCTGATGGCATGACACTGCTTTTAATCTCTTATATGCTCCTTATGCCAGGTGTTTGAATTCCAGCTCTCCAGTTCACAGTTTGTGCCATTCCTCACACAGGGAAGGAAAGGCTGCATATAAAAGAGATGCACGTGACATTTTTGGTGGGGTTTTTTGGCTCATTCCTGCAGCTGCTGTCCCTGGAGGCTCTCAGCTGAAGCCCAGATGGGAGAAGGTGGGTGGCAGGAGGGCACAGCCATGGCTGCAGTGCAGAGGCAAGTCAGCCTGATGGACTGCAGGGGCTCTGCCAGTGGCATCAGTCAGTGCCATGTATGCTTCCACCCCATGCCCTGCAAACCCCCTTCTCTGTGGCCCCACCCCATCACTGGGAGGACATCTGCCCTGAAATGTATACCAAGGACATGCAGTGAGTGTGGCTGACCACAGGCTGGACAAACCCTTCCCTGTCTGGTAGGGAAAGCCACCAGCAGCTGTGCCAGTGCCTTTCTGCTTCTGCCCATGGGGATGCACATCCCTGACAAAAGCTGCTTGTTTTAGCACCCCAGAGTACAGTTCAGCAGATGGCACAGGCTGACACCACACACTGCAGCTCTCCTCCTAAGGAATTTCTCTGTTCTAAAATGTGTTGAACTCTTTAAAAAGCATTAGGAAATACAGCAACTAAGTACTCTCTCCCTGCATTTTAAATAACTTGTTTACTGCATGTGACATTAAAAAGACACATTTTGATGTCATGTTCAAAGAGGTATATATGCCAGTATCTGGTGAGAATGTGGTAGCCCTGCAAACATACTAGGGGGGTGGTAAAAACCTGCCTGTGGTGCTGCATGGGGAGGCATTTGCTCACAGCAGTGACTCCTTTAAAGACAGGAGGAAAGTAAAATTCTGTAAAAATCAGACAACCCGAGCAGCAAGCTCTTTTGGATATCCAGCAGGAAGAAAAGGCATTTGTTCCATGAAGACGTAATGAAAACCACTTAACAACATTAAAACAAAGCATGGATCTAATGAGCTCTATGGAACAAGAAAAAAATAGTATGAATACTAAGAGTAAAAATTCTCAGCATATTTAGCTCTTGAAAATCTCTGCTTACAGATGTGAAAACAGCTTTGTTTACTTCATAACTGTCAAGGTTATAATGCCATAAAACAAACTTCCTGAGATATTAATCTGGTTTTATTGGTCTTTCCTTACTGATGTAAGTGTTCTTGGAAGACAGTCTGAGCTCTGGCATCTCATTAGAGATGGAGATGTAGTGACTGAGGCAGACTGTGCACCCTGTGCACGACCAGGCTGCATCTTTGCCCATGTCCTGATACTCTGTTCATGCACATGCTTGTCAGGAACTTGTTTTTCAGAGATGCTGATAACAAGCAATTCCTGCTCATGTCAGGAATGTTTCTGGAAGCAGAAACATTTTTAAAATTAAAAATCAGGTCAAATGCAGTTTTCTGTTTTGCTGTTTCCATTTCAGTATCTCAAGAACACCCCGTTGGTGTACTGTGGACAGAATGAACCTGCTCCCTGCTTCACTGCTCTGTGCTAACAAGTTGCTATTTGTTACTATAGTTATATTGATTATTTTTAATAGACTAGGGAATTGCCATGGAAACTGCTAGCCCATCCCCTCCTTCTGCATCCTGGGATCTCCAATTAGCTCATAAATGTAATCTGAACTAGGTGTCTCCCATGGCAGCATCTAGGGTCAACTGTGTACATCATTCTTGAGGGGTTCACAGAAGGAAAAGAAAGCAAACAAAAGTGAGAAAAAAAGATCTTCTACTGTAAGAAATACCTGGTGCTCTGAACACAAAGTAACTTGGGAAGCATTGGGCTAGCTCAGCTTCTTTTCTGAAGGAATGCCTGTGAGCCATCCTTGTGGCTTTGTCAGTGTGCTACAGAGCTGTCATTGTTTCCCTTATTAGCTTAATAGCTTGTATGAGTACGTGGCCATACACAGGTGACATGGACCCTTAGCTATACTTCCTGTGCACTTTTGCCTGTTAGTTAATACATGACTAGCTGCCAAGCCAGGAGTTCCCTGGGAAGTACAGGCATAAGTGAATGACACAAAAACTATTTGCCCATGGAACAGCCTGGGAAATTCCCTGTTGCTCTGAGGTTGAATAAAAGAAAAATTCTATTTGCATGGCACAAGGCCTGAAACAGAGGATAGCTTTGCTGCTCTGGCTAGTTTAATACTAGGAAAACTACTTGCATTCTGCAGTTCATAAAATCATAGGAAATAGAGATGGGAGCAGCTTCAGGAAGAATCTCAAATATTGAGGCAAGATCAGCTAAACTTGAACTGCCTCAGAGAGCTCCTTTTCCATGCTTTGTTATCCCTGATATTGGGACACTGTTCTTCAAAGGCTAAACAAGACATCTAATATTGAACTTCTTTTAAATACTTCCTGTCTTACCTGTTATTGTCATGGAGAATTGTTTTTTCCCTTTCTCCCCACAGCTTTTGCTTTCATGTCTACCTGGCCTACACACCAAAGATCCTACTCCATGGTAATCCTGTCCATGTTGGTTTGCTCTCTGCAGAAAATGATGGTCAGAAGGATTCCTGCTGTAGAAAGATCCTGCACAAAATTTAGACAAGACCTTTGCTCAGAATTATTTACTGCATTTACACCATCAATGCTGTCAGAGCACAGTCAGAGCCAGAAAGACATAAAAAACTGCCTGCTCAGGATATTCTCTGTGCAAGCACACACACCCCCACACACTGCAGAGCCTCTAGCAAGGCAATCCACATTTTTGCTGGCTTTTGGATTCTTTGCAAAAAGATTGCAAAGCAACTTTCAAGGTCAGGGAAATGGGGAGACAGCACACAGGACCAGGTAAAGTGGTGGCTTGTTCTCCTGGATTATCATAAAAGGGTGGTCTGCAGTGATTTCCCTGTGGTAAGTGTATCAGAACATCTGAAAGACATAGGAATAGCTAAAAAATTAACTTGGTCTCAGCCAGACCAACTTGCAACACACATAGTGTTTCCTACTGTCAAAATGTGATTGGATGCTTTATTTTATTTGTAAGAAAGGGCTGAGTGGGCATCTTAAATGGATTAATTTCCTTTCTTAAACAAGCTTACTAAATTGCCCACAGAACTAATCTATATGAAAATTTTCTCTTGGTAATAACTCTTTCACCCAAATTCTTTTTTTTTTTTTATTCTAAAAATCCATCTTTACAATAAATCAGAGCTGTAGGGTTGTGCAATTTTGGTTTTCCTTTTAGTTACAAAAGCAGTGTCCCAGGGTTGGCAAGGACTTTTATGCACTAACCTCCATGAACCACAACAGTGCTTGCTTTGACCAGTGCCGTTCGATTCAATGTCCTGATCCTTTTTATTTATTTCTTAATTATAGAGGGAGCAATAGCTAAATAAAATTTCAGATGTTGCACTATCAGTGAAAGCCTTTTCATTGCTCTCTGCCCTGCATTGCTTTTCTTCATCACCCATTCTCACCCCCACAGCAGCAGTGCCAGGTAGGGATGTGGGAAAGGGTGCAGCTCACCAGTGGAAAGAGGCAGGGAGAAGGAAGGAACTGGTGAGTTTACATGGATACGTCTGCAGAAAACTTTTAAGATTAGGAAAGTTTGGGATTCTAGCACTGGATCAAAAGCTCTCTCCAGCTCCCTGAAACCAATCTGAGAGTAAAAATCTCTCCATTATGCATTCATTCAAAGGACATTGACAGGTTCAGCTTTTACCGGCTGTTTTAATTTCACCTTCAGGTACTGCCTGTTCTCCCTCATATGAAGTTCATGTGAAAGCTTCAGGCTGCCAGAAACCATTGCTATAGGCTTGGGCTAATTTGGCAGGAATGTTTGATCTCATTTGTCCTTTTTGAACATGTAGTGTCCAGGTCTGGTACTAATTATCATGAAACCTCAGTTTTGAGAGAAGCCAAGAGCTGTGACTGGAGACTAAGAGCCCAAGATCATAGAAAGGGAGAATGAGGGAATAAAAAATAAAAAGGAGAGGAACAGAGAAAATAAAAATGCTCTACATTCTCAGAGAATAAGTAAAGCAGAGGACCACTAAATTTCAGATAAAATTATTTGGGGATAAGTATCCAAAACAGGCATGGTAAGGGGAAAGGATAGGACTTGATACTTGAACCCTTAAGCTAAAGTACATCCTACACAAGGATGACTTAAAAAGAGTTGGGGTATGAGGTGGATAAATGCTCCTCGTCCCATTTTATGGGTGAAGAGGTGAAGATTGGCACAGGTGGGTGGTGGAGTTGTCCTGCACCTTGCAGGAAACCCTGGCAAATTCTAGGTAGTTCTCTCAAGCCCTTGCAGGGGTTCCCTTTCCAGATGGAAGATGAGGAGCCATGGTGACCAGCTTCTGCTTCTTGCAGGAAGATGTCCAGCTTGCTGGGGTGGCCAGAGGTGGCACAGCTGAGGGCAAAGCATTGAGGAACCAAAGAATCAGCATTTCTTCTCCCTCATAAGCACAGCTTCCAGCAAGTCTTCCCAGCTTTCAATATATGCTAGCAAAGACAAAATCTGTGTCAAAGGGTAAACAGCTTTATGGGTAAACAAGCCACAAACTTTCCGAGATACGATAACTTCATCCAAAATGTGTTCTGGCAGTAGTCTTTTGTCTTTCTTCACATACTTCTGCTCCTGAGGACCTCCTATGGCAGAATCAGAAACAGCAGTGAAAACAAACTCTTCCATCTCCAAGTTAAATACCTCACATTGTTCCTTAAGATTTTGTCCCATAGCAACACATGCCTAAAATTCATATGAAACTTTTCAATTAGCACGTCTTTGTCTCAGTATTTTCTGTCTGAATTTTGTAGACAGGACTCAGAAACTGAGATGCCAGTGTGTCATGAGTTAAGGGGAAAAAGAACAGCTGAGCACACCAATAAATTAAAAATAGGCATGGTAAAGGGACAAGGTTCTGTAACCATGCTGTCTGGCTCAGCATTCCCCTCAGACCAAAAAACTAGGAGCAGGAGGGAGGGACTCACTCTTCCTATATGATTTCACTCATATCCTGCTGGGGACAGAGCCCATTTCTTAAATGATGCAGTTCTGGCTAAGGAGGGGACAGAGCAGTAAATACTGATGTGGACAGAGATCATAAAGCCCTGCTCATTTGTGTTTCCTTGAAGTATTATGTAGCAGCAGTAGTAAGGGGGTCTCTTGTCACTTTTAGATGTCTTCAGGGAGATGTTTCCTGATTTGTTGTTTTAATTGGGTGACATAAAAAAAAATGGAAGATGGAATTATTAATCTGGAATTCACCATGCTTGAAACAGAGCATTTCTGGACTGGGATGTTCATGA
Source organism: Agelaius tricolor (assembly GCF_023055355.1). NCBI lineage: Eukaryota > Metazoa > Chordata > Aves > Passeriformes > Icteridae > Agelaius > Agelaius tricolor. The sequence continues at coordinate 62,434,795 of NW_027269261.1, forward strand.
GAAAGTACTTCTGGATACCTAGAATGTTTTCATGGCATTCATCTGGAATTTGCCTTTCCTCCTTTAATCCTATCCCCTAGGGAGATTTTCACAGAACTGCATGAGCAATTCCTATAGGAGAGCTAATGTAATTTCCTTCAGCTTCTTTTATGTAATTGGCAGAACATTTAACTATTTAATTGCTATTGATATCCTCAGGAATTAGGCACCTAGGTATTTTGGAGATTTGAGACAAACCTCTGTGAAGAGATCTCCTTTTTGCACTTATAAAATTTCTGGTCAATCTCTCAACAACCGAGTGCTATAATCTGTCTTGGATTCATGCCATATTCCTTTGCCAAGCTTGCCAGGACAAAATCTACCCCTCAGTCTTAAAGCTGTAGGCTGTACATCCTGATCTTCCTCTGTTCCCATCCAGGTTGTGGTGTGAGAACCACTCCATGTCCTGGCAACTCAGGAAGGATGTGAAATGGGGGTATGTGGGGATGTTCATCAGAGGAAGAAATTTGCTCAGATGTAGGTTAGGTCAAACAGAAGGCTAAAAAATTCAATCCCCAAAGCAAACAAAATGCAGCTGGATGCAATTACTGGCGTGAGCTCTGTCCATTCTCTGGCTGCCTTGGGTTCTTGCACCACTAGTAGTCACTAATGGAGCTTTTTGACATCAGAAAAAGAAATCAGTCATATCAGCCCTACCTTGGCTGGCTTTAAAGCATGTGCTTTCTTGCACTGTTTCTACAGAATGGATTTTGAAAGACAGTTTGGCTTTGACAGCCCTCTTTGAAAGGCTCCTTTCCTAGGAGGTAAGACAGAAGTGAGCTGCCTGCATCATTTCCCCCTCACTCCTTGACAGACCCATATACATAATAATACTTACAACTGGTAGCTGACATTTACATTGACTGAATAAAATGACCTCATAGGAGAGAAGCTTTTTGAAATAAAAAGTTTGTAAAATGATAGTGAACTTGTGTGGTCTGCAAAATAAAAAATAAAAATAAGTGGGACCCAGTGAAGAGGGGATAGCTCAGTGGAGTTTGAGAGTTTTACTATGCACCTGTGCTGCATCACAGTCCAAATTGCTCTATTCTGCCCTGAATGTCTGGATCAATTTCCTCACTAGCATTTCTATTACAGCCAGCAATCAGGAAAACAGGAGCAGGAGGAAATGGGCTCTGAACTTGCTCCATCTCCTGGCTGCTGGGTTTCACTATCTGCCTGGGAAACCCAGCTTCAGCCCTGAGCTTCTATTAACTTCCTACCCTGTGAAAGTCTTCTTTAAAATGGTGATATCATACTCTGGGTACTCCCATCAAACCAGACCCCTCTAGCACTGCCAAACCTAAAGCAGTGTTGAGGCAATATTTGAAGACCTAAGCAGATATCAGAGTGCACGATGGCCTGGATTTTTAGAGGATGCCAGCTGCTGCAGTTACAATCATGTTGCCTACATGAAGAAAAATTCTGATCTCATTCTGCACCTGCGATTTCCTAGTGCTTATATTTTGCCTTTCTCTGTCAGCTCTTTAGTATATATAATAAAGATTTATATTCTGAAGGATTACTGTTACTGTTGCAAGACATTAAGGTAATAGGTAATAATCCTGTCAGGAAGAACCCTGACAGGATTGTTTAGCAACACACTGAGGATGACACAGTTTACAGCCTATCTCCTCTGATTTTTATCTTTTGCCTTTCTCCACATCTCTGCTGCTTGTCCATTTAAATGGAAAACCTGTTTAGATTTGACAAATTGCATTTGTGATTTTCACAAATAATTTTTCTCATTGAATCAATATGTGCAAATAAAATCTATAAGAAACTAACTCTTGCAAAAAGCTTGTGCAGCCTTCTGCAATGCAGTGGGCAGTCCCTGACTCAGTACACACTACCTAGCTAAGCTATTTCATAAGCCACAGGGTAAAAAGACACACACACAAAAAAAAAATAAGGTAGATCCATGAGTTAATCTCTCACTGGGCACAGAGGAACTGAGAGTCTCTAAACATGTGACCACAATTTCCCATATCATGGTGCTTCCAGGGAACAATTTTTGGGCATCCATTTATGCTGGCTGAATATTTAGCTTGGGATCAGTTTTTTGAATAATGGTTGCTGATACTCCTGCTTACAGGGCTAATTTTTTGCTTTGGTGATTTAAAGGAGCTATTAGATCTTCAAACCTGGCTTATTGTAAAACAACAGGCCATTACACCTCATCCACTATTCCTGTACTGAATGCAATACCTAATTTCTGATGCAAAAGTAATGTGTTTACATCAGGCTTCTGAAAGAAACTAAAGACCACAGAGATGGAGAACCTGCCTTACCTCTCAGTGTGTTCAGGATTGTTTGGTTTCTGTTGGTATCTGCACAAACACACACACATGCACATACACAAAGGCAGGTTACAGGTATAGATCTGATTTCTCACATCAATTACTTTGGCTTCATTTTCCAGCCACTGTTACTGTAGCACTATGTCTACACAACGAGAGGTAATTCAAACCTGATGTATTTTCTCACGAAGTGTCACCATGAAACCATGACAACCTTTTTGTCATGATTGAACTCATCAGGTCATTTTAACTGCTTGCTTGTTTTTTTTGTTTGTTCCCTAGCACAGTTCCTAGCTTGTATCTCTTCTTTCTTAAAGAGGAACTTTGAAGCTTTGTGTTGAGGCTATTTTCAGTGAATAGTTCCAGTTTACCAAGAGGTCAAGATCATTATGCTTACCAATCTTAGCATGATCTTCTGATTGATTTCTTTCATCTTGTCTCATCAAAAGCAGCATGCCCAGCAGCTCAAAAGAGGTGATTCTCTCCTTTTACTCTACTCTTGTGAGACTCCACCAGGAGTACTGTCTGCAGTTCTGGGGCCCTCAACATAAGAAGGAGGTGGACCTGTTGGAACAAGCCCAGAAGAGGGCCACAAAGATAATCAGAGGCTGGAACAGTTTGGGTTATTCAGCCTGGAGAAGAGAAGGCTCCGGGGAGACCTTATAGCAGCCTTGCAGTACCTAAAGGGGGCTACAAGAGAGATGGACAGAGGCTATCCCCAAGGACTGTCCCCTAGTGATAGGACAAGGGGAAATGGCTTCAAACTGGGAGTAGAGTTAGGTTTGATAATAGGAAGACATTCTTTACTTTGAGGGTGGCGAGGCACCGGGACAGGTTTCCCAGAGAAGTTGTGGATGCCCCATGTTTGGAGAGTTCAGTGCCAAGTTGGATGCAGCTTGGAGCAACCTTGTCTAGTGGGGGGCAGCCCTGCCATGGCAGGGGGACTGGAATTAGGTGATCTTTAACCCAATCTTCCAACCCAAATGATTGCATCATTCTATGTGACACTTAGGGACATGGTTTTGTGCTGGACTAGGCACAAACCCCAGTGCTGGGTTTACAGTTGGACTTGATAAACTTAAAGGCCATTTCTGACCTAATGAATCCATGAATCTAAGACTCCATATGTGCAAGCTTCTTTTTATCAACTAAACTCTTCAGTGGGTGAAATCAGGGCTTTCCTACACTAAATATTTTTCATGACTTGACACCACCCACACATACCACATTAAATGTGACATCATTATTTGAATTATTTGAATCTTCTTCTGTGTTATGCTTAAATAACACAGAAGAAAATTCCAGATTCGGGATTTTCTCAAGTATGCCATGACTTAGAGATACTGACAGAAGGCCATTGATCTTCTGTTGCTTTTTCTTTCTATGACTCCTGGAGGAAAGCTGTCAAGATCCAGGCTGTAATGCATGTTTGGATGATTACAATCCTACTTGAGGCTTTAAAAAAAAATATCCTTTATTTTATTATTTTCTGGAACATTTTGTGCATATGTTGATTGCAAAATTGTTGTGCTTTGTTGAGGAGCACTGGTTACAGTTTAAAAATAGTCAGCTTAATTAGTTTCCTAAATTTAATTCAGTTGTAGTAGCATATTCCAAAGCAGGACCGCTAAATCCAAATCCATGACATCAGAAAAATGTATTTGTAGGCAAGTGCTGCTTATTACTGCAGTTTGTGACAAGAATAAACTTTACAAAAAAGGTGCAGCTTAAGGAAACTGAGGGGAAAAAACCCTCTTCCATTTTTAATAGCTTTACCATGCAAATCAATGCACTGAATTTACACTTACCCTTTAATACAGATAATGTGGTACCTAAATTCAGCACTGTAGCTGAAATCATGTAATCCTTTGGTTGCACCACCATTAGAAGAAGATAAAACTTGTGAAACATTGCATTTTAATTTGTTATGAGACTTATACTGCTGGGAAGTCATGGCTCAAATTTGCAGTTGTGGATTCTTTGCATAAATGCTAGATAGATGGAAGTCTTAGGAATATTTCAGGAAATTTCAGGAATAGTCCTTAAAAATTATTCTGGGTTTACATTTCTCAAAAAAAAAAAAGTGAAAATGAGATCTAACTGTAACTTCCCTTGTCTTCTTTCCTGTTGACACAATCATTTACTCACAATGTGTGAATAACTGCTAGCAACCAAACTGCTCTATGAATTTGATTTTTATTTGCTGCAGTATAGGTGAGTTTCTACTACTGTGTTCCTTTGCTAAAGTCAAAGTCTAAAGTCCTTTGTGTCACAGTCCTACTGTGTTCCTTTGCTAAAGTCCCATGAGCTGGCATTATTAGAGCTGGGCACAGAAGCCATTCTCCCTCACACTGCTTCTTGCTGTGCTTGCTCTCAGGAGTGACATGATTGTTTCTGATGGCTGGCTGACTCCAACTCCATTTTAAAAATCTCACTAGAATGTTGATATTTTTTTTCCTTGGGAGACATTGACATAAATAGGAATGAGGAACTCCAAAAACTATTAAATCATTTCATTTCTACCCAAACCAGCTCAACACGGGACATTTTTCCAACAGTAAATAGAATTCTGTCAGATTGACTGCTTGGGTGCCCAGATTGTATTTCATTTCTAGTCTTCACCATCACACAAGTTTATTGCAATGTCCATAGGAATAAACAGCAGAACTGGAGATCCAGAGCCCTAACATGCCTTAAGAGAGATAAGGCAACTCTTCCTGTTCAAAGGGGACAGAGGAAAGACACTTGACCAGAAGACTTTCTTGAGAGATAAAGAGGATGCAGATCCAGACTAGAAGATGGAGAAGCCAAATCCTGTAATGTTCCATCTGTTCTGGTTAGTGAGATACTTTCCTGGTTAGATAAGTAAATGCTTTACTTGATAAACACCCTAAGGCAGTATGGTTCAAGCCAGAGGTTGATTTGTCTCCTGCATATTTCAGCATGATGCATTGATGAGAGAAAGTGCTCCTTGGCAAACCAGAAGACAGCATCTGAAATAGAGGCTGAACCTCTGTTCAGAAGAGGAGGAAACTGTCATTTGCTAATTTTCTAATTGCAAAAATTAGGCTAAATTCTCATATAGCAATTTATTTTAAGGGCTCATCAGAAAGCCTGTCTACTAGCTTGGAAAGTTATGCTCCATCCAATTTGACTTTCCACAACTGTCACTGAAGGTGAAGTCTGTTTTCTGGAATGGTCCTGTAAGAAAAATATTCCTTCATTGAAGAATGAAGCTTCCAGGACTAGGGGAACAGCTGGAGTTCATTGATTTTTTTTACTTATGACAAACACCCCTCGTTATGTTTTGCAGTATGAAGTCAGTTTTCGTTACTTCCCGAGGAGAGAAAATGTTATGTTTGCCTTCCTTGTTGGGCTGCAACAGTTTATTCATTTCCTAGGAATGCTGGTTCAGTACTTCTCTTTTTTTTTTTTTCCAAACCACTCAGGCAAAAATTTGGGAACATCCAAGGTTATTTAAAAGCAATTTGCACTCTGTATTTCATTATACTGTCTCCCTGAACTGCTCAGATTTCCAAGAGCATCCAAATGACACCGTCATGGAAGCCTGTCTTCATTCTGTCAACCCATAAGCACAACAGTGCTCACATACACACACATTGCTAGCACTTATGGCTTTGTGGTTGCAAAGTCAATGTGCTAATCTGAAGCAGGTTGTTTTGGCCTCTGCTTCCTTTCTGTAAAAACCCAGCACTACATCATGACATGGATGTGCTCTGGAGCACAGTGTTAGCACAAGGCACAGCTCTGCTGGCAAAGCAAGTACTGCTGCCTTGAAATGAACCTGAAATGGGTGACTGGGATTTTCATTTTCCACCAAGGCGCTTACATGCCATTAGAGTGATGAGGATAAAAACTTTTTAAACAAGAATTAAACCCAGTGAATCTGCAGGCACTTTGATTAGCTGTGCTGCCATGACACAATTTTACTGTGGCTGGTTTCAGTGGTTTATTATTAAAGCCAGAGGAAGCACAGTCAGGTGTAGAGCTGGGCAGTCTGTTAAACCTATTGCTGAACAAATTAATGGAAAGCTTAATGAAAAATAGTTTGCTCAAGAGCCCTTTTGAAAGGGATTGATTTGGCAAGGGCCAAATTTTTTTTAACCAATACAATGTAAAACTTCAGTATGCCCCATCTAGACACAAACCCAGAATTTTTTAACTGAGTTTTCCTTGGATTTTAGTTTCATGCTATCCCTTCTCCTCTTTCCTTCCCTACCTCTCCCAACAAATGGTTTGAAGAGCAGTCTCAGTCTTAATTCAACTGAACAAACCAAATGTTTTAAGTAAATGCTGCCCTGTAAATAACCCAATTCTTCCCCCTTGTGGCATTTCTAGCAAGAATCACAATTTGAGATGTTTATGGTAAATATTTTGCAAAGCTGACAGGCACAAGCCCTTGTGTTACATTTGTAGCTACAGGCAGGGAGAGAGAGGAGGACAGCAGAGGTCTGAGGCAGAATTTGAAGATGACTTGAGTCACTTTTGACACACGTTCAGGGCACAGCAGTGCTCCACCTCAGGTATGGCAGTGCCTGGCTACACCAGCCGCTGGGCAGTGCATGGCCTGGTGGGCAGTGTGTGGCTCTGCTGAGTGGCTCTTCTGTTCCCAAAGGACTCATGCTCTACCAGTGATACCATTTGGCTAACTCCATGCTGTCCCAGTGATGGCTGGAATCAGCCAAGGTAGTACATCCCTGCAGAGAAGAGCCACTCCTCAGCAGTCCCTGAGAAACAACGTGCTCTTCTTACCCTCATCCCTCGACACTCATTTAAACACAACCCACCAAGGACTTCTGCCATTTGATAGACTGGCAAAGCAGTGGGGGTTTGGCTCCCCACGTTATCATTATAGTGTAAGAGTTCTATTGTCATGACATTGCAAGAGTTCCTTATTGCAAGAGTTTCATACCTCCTTGAAGTTTCTTGTAGGCAGCTCCTCTAGGCACTGACTCTTCCTTATCCTCACTGTAGCCACTGACTCCAGTTCCCCTCAACCGACCAATCCACTCTTTTATAACACTCTTCTGATTGGCTACAGCTGTGGCCTGTTAAAATCAGGCCTGCTCCTAATCTTTAATAATTAACCCAGCTGCAATTCTTTAGGGGGTAAAATCACATTCTATACCACCTTTATTTACTTATATCCTATCCCACTACATCCCCACAGGAGATCATGAACTCCTGTGACTTGGAGCAGTAATGGCAGAGGATGATGCTTTCAATGTGCCATTGCAGTGCAGAGAACAAGTTTCAGAGAAACTGCAAGTGAATTTCAGGATATAATACTGTGTCATTCATTTTACGAAGTTATCAAAATATAACTTGGGGAAGGGTTTTGCTCACCACTGCTTTTCCTGTAGGAACTTGGAGCAATGTGTCTGTATAGCAAATAGGTCTGCTTCTCCACATTTATCCTCATTATTTAATGCCAGATCCCTGCCCCAATATCTTGCTTTTAAGAAAGAGTTGAGCTTCTTTTAGGTTTGTAATGAAAAAGAAAACAGACTTCCTGGAAAGAAGGAGAGGAATTGCTCTTGGTTCATGTCACAGAAACTCCTGTTTGAAGCTCTGATCCTTCAGCCCCAGCCCATCCTTGAGCCTTGTGAGCTGCTGTAAACCTCTCTTGAAGACTTCACTATATCAGTGTGTAGCTGTCAGAGTAACTACCGGGTGTTACAAATGGGGCATTGAGTAATTTAACAGCAGGAAAGTACTCCTGCCATCAAAGTCTTTGCAACACCTTTAACTAAGGCAGAGCTGAATAGCATCTGCACATTTTTCTTTCACTTCACACTGCAGACAAGGTAAGGGGCACACATTTCCACTACAATTTTTCCTCCTCAGAAAATCAGAGCCTAAGTGTACTTTTGACATGAAAACAAAAAAACAACCCCAAAGAAAACAAACAAAAAAACCCCCACCCAAAACAACAAAACCCCCTCCGCTTCTCAGTCTGTTTCAAAAGCCTGGCCTGGAGAGTCCCTACAAATTTGTGCTGCAGTAAACCAGCGCTTTTATTTTTCGTTCTGAGTCTTAAAATAGCAACAACCCCCTATTTAATTTCCCTAGTAACTGTATGGAAGAGAGTAGAGTATTCCCTGGCATAGATCTGCAGAGCAAGAACTGAATTTCATTATGAGCAATTTCAAAATATCATCTGTTTTCACCATTGCAGAATATTTTTTCCTTACTTCTCTCAAAAATCCCTGCCCATAATCAAGTTTTCTTACACTATCCTATTTGTTCCCATACAGGTTCCCATGTCTTTGATTACTATGTTGGTCAGATCCACTGGTCTGCTGTTTTGCAGCACCACAAATACAGTGTCCATAAGCCTAAAATGCATTTTGTAGCTGCTATGTGTTGGTGGAAGTCTCAGCTCATTAACTGAGTACAGCTGAGGACACAGAGGAACTGGCCCCAACATTGCAGCTTGGAAAATCTCACCTTAAAATGACAGACATATGGGTTCTACACAAAAATGTTAGAAAATTGGCATTTTTGGTCACCTTTTATGGTCAAATCACTAGGCATAGCGAGGAGGTGGATCACTAAGAGAAAAGCCAAGGCTGGGATGAGGCAGTGCAGTTCAGGGAGGTGGAAGCAGCTGCTCATTTTGCAAATCCCTCATAGAAGTCAACTTTTTCAGGGTTATATAGCACCAGTTTCCCTGTGCTATTGATCAAAGTTGGTCACCTTCTATATATTACCTTGGAAGAGCAGTTCATGGCCAGCAGGCAGCTGATTCCTTCCCCCAACTGGACTTGGAAATAGTCTCCTGCAAGACAGCTGAAAACACATTTCATGGAACATGTGTTGGAATATCATATCTCCAGTAAGATGGAGACATATCTGCTTCTATCTGATGACTGTGTCCATGCCTTTTCATAATTAGGGTGATGTAGCTTCTGTTGCCTGTCTGTGATGGTGTGAGTGAAGGCAAGCCAGCTGTGGGGGTGATACTGGATTATTGGACTGCAGAGATACAACTGGCAGGTGCTGTTCTGGCAGCTACAGCTGTACACAGGCTTTGTAGGGCAGTCACAGTTTGCAGTTTGGGACACCATTGACTGAAGTTTAGGGTAGAGCATCACACATTCCTTGCTCACAGTGATATGCTTTCAAGTGCTTGGTTTTATCCTTCTGTAGCACAGTGTACTCAAGAAGGCACTTGGTACTGGACACTGATTTATAAACTCTGAGCCCAGGACAAAGGGCTCATCTGACCACCTGACCAAACAAAACTTGCATTTCACCCTCTTATCCCTGCACTGAGTGTAGCTATTTGAGAACTTGTTTGGAAGATATGTGAATGAAATGTACATGAAGAGATAAAAACCTCACTGGTTCTCTTGGCATTTATTCCCACAGCTAATTCCTCACTCCACCCCTGTGCTTAAAAAAATGATGTCTATTTTTTCACCTTAAAACATGAAGGATTTTTCACATGATATTAACTGGTTCATATTAGTTCACACCATGACTTTTTTTCTGCAGGCACAAAGGAAGCTGGTACCTCCTCCTGGTGCAGGCATGAGGATGACAGAACTGAGCCAAGGCATAGGTGATGCACAAGCCTCAGCCTGGCTTCTATGTGACTCCCCTGCTGCTGGCATGGGCTGCCTGCCTTGCCTGTTCAGCACCAGCTGTCCCCAGGGACCTGCCTGTCAGTGCAACTGCTCTGGCATCTCTGCTGCAGAAAGGGTGGACACCCCTCACAGACAGGTGAAGGCAGCAGTAAGCAAGGAGGTGGGGTCTCTTCCTATCAAGAAGCTGCAACTCCAGAAGTCTCCACTCTGAGGCAAGCTTCAGGTACAAGGCTTCATGCTATTTACTTCTTGAAGTAAAGCCTGTCCTGGGAATACCAGGCTAAACTAAAATCACTTTTGATCAATGTGTTTTCTTACCTGAAGCTGTATCACAAACATCAACACAGTGTCAGCTATGATGTCCTATGTTCCTCCATCCTGCTGCAAAAATTGGGTTTCCCCATTTGTCTGACCCTACAGGGAATTTCAACTGGCTTATTATTGTAGAAATACTGTATTTCTGCTTTGTTTTGCTAAAGTATCACTCACAGTTACTTTGGGAGTGCATATAACTACTAATGATGATTAATAATACTGTTTTATCTGAAAGAAATGCTGAGATGACTAGAAGTTCCTTCATTATTTCTTTGAAAGCAAAACCCATGATTGTCCCAGACCCAGGCCATGATAGTCCCAGACAAAACAGCAGGAGTACCAGAGCCTGCAGCCTCTGTTTCTGGCCCTCATGAGCTGTGGGTAGTCATACCGGAAGCTCACACCCAATCTGCCATGGCTGCAGTGGCTCTTGCTGGGAAAGAAAGGGCAATTTCACCTCTGTTCTGGGGCAAATGTAGGCTAAATCACACAGTACATGTTTCTGTGAATCACACTGTTTCCATGACTTTCAAGTTTCTGGGAATAAGAACAGACTCTCATTGCATTTTCCTCTAGAAAATCAGAGCAGCACCTGAATGTGAGGCTAAAGGATGTGCCTGAACAGTAATTCTGTGTCTACTCTCAGCACCCACCCTTAACTCAAGAGAGTCTCAGGCTAAGGTGGTCTTGTTGCTAAAGCTGCCATTCTTGTTTTATGCTGAGGCAAGGCTATGTAGAGTAGGTACCTCAAGATTATGAAAATATGACAATATTTCAATGAGCATGGGAGGTCAAACTGGGCCAATATAATTTGTTGGCATACACCTCTATCTATCTATCTATCTATCTATCTATCTATCTATCTATCTTTTGCTTTCTTTCTTGTCCAGCTGGGTGACTGTGAAGTGTTACATGCTAGAGAAATTAATCTTGGTTTTCTCAGCCAAGCCTCAGTAAATGGATTATGACATCTGTCCTACAGCTGTCATAGACAGGATGACACTTGGGCATTGATATATGATGTAGACAGTGTCTACCCGTCAGCACAAGTCCTGCAGCAGAGACCACAAAAAGCATGGCCACAGCAAGGGATCCTTTTGTTTTGTGCCAAAAGTGTCAACCAGACAATACCATCTTTGCAAATAGATTTGACTGTCTCCAGTCTTGGTGAGACGAAGGAAGCAATCTGTGCACAGCACCTCATCCGTCCTCTTCCCCTCAACTTCTTTTTTTTTCTCTCCTGACACTTCCCTTCTGCTTTCACTGTATAAACTTGCCATTGTTAGTAATACCTTGCTCCTTGTTCCTTCCTGCTTTGACTTAATAAGGCAAGAAGGGAGTTGCAGCCCCCTTGAAAGAAATAAATATTATTACTACATGGGGATGAAACCTACACTGTTCCTGGGTTGTAGGCTACCATATTGTGTTTCTAGGGGAGCAAAAAAAGGCAGCTAAAGTCCTTAAACTACCCATATCATATAAGCTATAATATCCTGGAAAGTCTGCCAAGGAGTCCTGAATATCTTGGGCAGATGAACTTGTTCCAGCAATAAATTTCTTCTCTGAGCTCATCCTGCTTGCAAGGTGACAGGGATGGGTGCAGTCCTTTGATGCAGTGCAGGCCTTAAGTGTGTAAGCATGGTGTCAGAGGACAGCTATATTTACCACAAATGCTGCCTATGTAGGAAAAAGTGGAGGCTTTGCCTGATGTGAACTGCTGCAAGCTACAAGTCTCCATGTATCAGACTGAGTGCACCTGGGAAGGGTTCTCCGAGCACAGGACAGGACACTGCAAATAAAATGTCAAAAAGACTTTGATATACTGGGGAATAGGGAAAGCAGGAAATTTTTTATACACAGAAATTTTGTCAGTTTAAATTTGCAAACATAAGTCATATAATCATGTAAGATTATCAATTTTTAATTTTTAAAGTTCAATTTATTCCTTTAGCATTCTTAAAAATGTGATCCAAATTCCTCAGATCTGAGGAATCCAGATAAAGAAATACAATGTATGTCTGAACGTCCCTTTCTTTTCACTATGATTTTTATCTTGCAAATTATGCAGTCTGCACATCAGTCACTTCCCTTACAGTTTCTGAACCCTTTGTTTTATGTCAGCCAAGTCTGATGGGGTCTCCAAGTCTCAAAGGTATTCAGATTCCTGGAAGTTTCAGATAAATCAGCTGAGTGGACTCAAATGAATTCCCCTTCTGTTGTGTTGTGTCTGTATAAGTTGGACTGTTCTGTTCCCCCTATCATGCAATGGTTCTGCCCTGGTTCTCCCTTCCCTCCCTTGTGCTGCCAGTTATCCCAACTCCTCCCCAGTTGCTTTGGAGATCAATGTACCCTTTCTCAAATCCCTCCCCAGTGCCCTGTCCGTCACTCGCTGCTCCCACCCTTCTCTCTAGAACTCTCTAGAAACTTCCAGCTAGAGCGTAAAGTGATTGGCTCAGGGGCTGGGGCCCCACCCTCAAGTTATCCCCATTGGTGTTCTCCCTATGTCAATCTTTTGTATCCCACTCCCCTCTAAAACTCTATTCGTCCAAGGACTGACTCCTCCCCTGTGTCCCTCCCTCCTTATAAGCTGTTGCAACCCCTCCCTCTTTCTCTTTGTTGGCTTCCTGTGGGACCCAATAAACCTGCATTCCCCACAGCTGGAGAGTGCTTTCTTCTTGTTTCTGCTGACTGTAGCCATAAGCCAAGCCACGTCCTACCACAAGGTCACGCTGCTGTCATAGCACAGAGCGTTTGCCTTAGGTGCTGTCCTGAACCACGGAGCTTGGGATAGTGCCCCCGTACTGCTAACGGTGCTGGATAGCTGGCCGGGACATCCGAGAAGGACCATCGTCCTCCAGCTGGACCGCTTCACCTTTCCAGGGAAATTTAAGCAAAAAACTATTACTCCCTCTTTCCAGCATGGGTCACCCACTGCACCAGGAGCCAGCCAGCATGTATGTTGGAGTTAGCTGCCTTTTTCCCTGGGGTCGCCAATGGGGAATGTTGCGCTGTTGCAAAGGAGTTAGATGAGCCACCAGGCAGGCACAAACCCATAGGAAATTACATCTCTTTGCTATTCTTGCTCACAGGAAAAAAGTGTCCAGACAGTCCCAGTACTGAGTCTCTTGGGCTTGCAGGAGGTAATGAATGTTGGTCTTACTGTAGTCCATCATCCTTTCCCTCCATACAGCCCTAAATATACATTATGATTAGTCAATTAATGGATTTTTGTGCTGTTTAAACTACTGTTGATTCCACTCCAAAAGCAACATGAGGCACAGTAGTGTATCAGGCACCTGAAAAGTCCCAGGTTGTTGTGTGCTGGAAAGGCACATTAGGAAGAGGAATGAGCTCATATGACAGCTAATACGGAAAAAAAAAATAGGAGAATCACTTTTAGTGTTTTTTACTTTTTATTTTTCATGTTTGATCACATTGTCTTGTGATCAAAAACAAAGGCTTTACAAGTTACAACAGGACCGGTTTTTAGTTACAGCATGGAAAAGCCTTTATCTCTAATGAGGAACCTTTGTGAGATGCAATGGCTCAGGCAGCAGTCAGTCCTGGTTCTGTGTCAGGGCAGTAGCTGGAGCTGGGTGCTACTGCAGGGATCCATCTGTCAGCTGCACTGGAGCCCACCAAGAGATGGGGTCAGCCAGACACCACTGCCCCTTTTTGATGGAAGTTTTTTCCCACCTTTCTCTCAAAGACCTGTACCACGTGCATTTCAGGTGGTATTTCAGCCTCTTTTCTGCTTGGTAAAGGATTTGTTGTTGTAGCTGTTTGACAAACAGCTGAGATGCACCAGAGAGCATCCAGGAAGAGACCAAAGTGCTATGGAGTGTCAGAAATACGTGTGAGTGTTAATGCTGCTTAAGGAGGACTATGACCTTGCTGTGACCTGGCAGGTGACAGACAGAGCCTGTCTCATGTTTGTATTCAGACAAAATTTCACTTTTTGTCTGGTTGCCTAATCCTTCCTCAATGACACTTGGAGCACAGTAGCTGTTCTGAGACTCCCAAACAGACAGGTTGGGTGCCAGAGCCCCAGGCAGGATTTTAACCACCTAGGGCTTGAGGTGAGGCTACTACACCATGCAGGACCTTTGCGCCGAGTCTGTGGGAAGATTAATTCCTCCTATTTTTGTTAGGAGTGGTTTTTTTTGTTTGTTTCGGCTTTTGTTTGTTTGTTAATATGAGATTATGCTTCCTACCCATCTCTTCCTGCTTGGATGAGAAACAGCAATGGAATACTGCACAGCACACCACACGGCCACAAATGTCTGATCACATTCAATGAACAAAAATACCAATATCTAGTGTTGGGAAACACACTATGGAGAATGTCTGTCTAGTCATCCATCCATCGTTCTGCAAAGGGGAAGGGGAGGTAAAGGGAAAGGCAGGAGACTCCCCTTTAATACACATGCACACACAGACACACAACTTGTCAGCTGCGCTGCAAGCTGATTGATGCTAACAAGTGTAAAGAGAAGACCAACAGAAATCCTAAGTACCTCTGGAAATGATGACATGGTGCCTCATCACCAGCTTTATAGGAATAGAAAAATAAATTTGTCTGCATTAAATAAATCATTAACTGTGATTAATTAATTTCATTCAGCAGTTAAAAGCTTGTACACTTTGTTTTCTTGTGTACTGCTGGGAAGTATATGTTATTGAAGCACCAGAAAGCAGAAAGAAATTCTCTAATGACTCAGGCTTTTTGTTAATATTTCAAATCCTATTTTATTTGTATATATCTGAAAGGCGGTAAGAGAGATTACAAAATCGACAAAGCATTAATTTCTTTATGCTATTTCTTGTCAGGATAGACTGGCCATATTTTCAGATGTACTCTGCAGCAGTCCTGAAATAAAGCTGTCTGACTGTACAACCACATTTTGCACAGCCAATGCAAGCATGAGCAGCCCTGCCTCAGGGACACAGGGTAAACCTACACTTATGCTGACTCCAGACTGCCGTCCCCTGGTTACCTTGGACAGTCCAGGGATTTTGCACCCCCGTTTCTTTGGGCCAGCTGGCAACATACACCTATCTAGAGCAAGTTGAATAAAATAAGATTTGAGTGTACTGCAAAAGAAAACATAGCATGAACAATAGAGTGACTCAAAGAGATCAATGTTCCAGAGTTACTTATATTAGCTGTTACTTCAGGCTGTATTTATTTTTTTTAAAAACCCCAAACACTTAACTGATGGGTTTGTATGCTGTTTGTCCAGTTACCTTGTGTTGACAGGGGTAAATGAACCAGGACAGGAAACATCACACCACAACAAAAATCTCGAGAGGTTTATTTCATTTCCAAATCTCTCTGCATTTGCTTTTAGCTTTGAACTAAACTACAAAAGCAGTAAATTTTGAAACTGTAAAAAAGAGCAATGGGTTAGAACTTTAGATATGCACAGGACTATGCTTTCAGTGAGAAAAAGTGCAGGGCCTGGTTAATGTTTAAAGGTTTTAAGACTAGTAGACATTCAATTTTTTTTTTTCTGTGAAAACAAAGAAATATATACAAACCCAGCTTTTTACAATAGTTAAAAACACTGGCATGTATATATAAACTAATTTAGCCTAATTAACTACTTCAGAGACATGATCACAGCTATCAACTGTTCTTTAATATTATTAAAATACCCAGATTTAATACCATGAAATCTCAGGTGACGGTCAGAAGTTCCCTTTTTAAATAACCTCTTTTACCATTACAATATTTTCACATGCTTTGGGCTTCTATTTAATGTTGGCTACTACAGGAGGAGCTCTAAGCTGGTCCATTTTCCCATATAAAGTCCAGTAGCCGTGGTGAACCCGGAGTCATACGATTCAGCAGGGAGCTCTCCCCCAATCCAGCTGACAACCTCATTATCCATCTTTTGAAATATTTCAGCTGTGGAAGTGATACACTTACGTAACACGTACTTGAGAAAAATAAAACCTCTGCTTTTAAAGAGGAATGCTCTGCCCCTCCTGCCACCACTTAATTCTCACAATTTCTCCTTTCTCTATAAAGTGTGAACTAGAAAAATATCATGAGTGAAAAATAGTGATGACCAGGAAAGATGAAATAGAAACATAACGGGAGATGAGAGCAGGAGATAATGCTACCATAAAGAGGTACCTAAAAATATTCCAGTTCTTCTCATTTAACAACAATCCTCACATCACATCACAGCATTTTCCATTTTACCTGGAACCACAATCTCTTCACGTGAAAGGGGCATTAGAATAATGTAATGAACAAAACAAACATCAGTGTAGTATTTCTGTGACCAGCAGCCATAGGAACTGGAGCTGGGAATCTCGCAGTCAGTGTGTCATCCACCTATGCTCCAGTGCCCAAAATGGCTGCAGGACTTGTGCCACCACCACCTCATGGTCTCCATGCACAACAGTTGCTTCTCTGGCATGGCAGATACAGGGAATTCTTTCCAATGGCCAGACTTGAAGAGGTCAGTCCTGAATCAAGGGTTTGTCTCTGCCATAGCTGCAGAGATGTAGCTGCTGTGACAACAAAGACATTGCAATGGATGGTGCCTGCAGCAGTGTGCTCATCCATGTGCTTGGTGGAAATGCAGCAGTGCTAAAGACTGAAATCTGCAGCCAGATATCTGCACAGTTTCTCATATGTGGACCTCCTGCAGAGGTATCTAGGCACAGAAGTGCCAGTGTAGACCATGATTCTATGTTACAGCTACTGATAATAACTGGAACAGCTCTTCCAAAAGCTCTAATGCACTGGGAGGCAAGAAGGAATGTGGTTTGGCAGGCAGAGTGGGCCTCATTCAACCAACTGCTTATGTGTCACTGAAATCAATGGTGCTATTTAGGGGCTTAATTGCTTTGCTGAATCCAGGCCAAAGAAACAAAAAGCAAGATGGTTAAGCTGCAAAGCTTCGATATATATCCTAAATCTCGAACACTTACATCCTTTATCAATATTATGATTCTCCCCAACAATCCAGAGTTGTTCAGAAAAATTTCAAAGGAAACATATGCCTTACTTTTTGGCCCTGACTTAGCTAACATTTTGGTGTAGCATTATTCATGCAGATAGTGCCATTTTCTTAAGAACAGAAAGACATGAGTGAAGTGCCACAACAGGCTGTTTTTGCAGGTCAGAGCTGTATTTAATATCTACAGCATTTAAGCATTCCTATCAAGGTTATACAACTGCTAGAGACATCTGGACCTAATACTGAAATGTTCCTATTGCAATCTGTGTGTGCGTGAATATTCTTGTGCCAAAATATTTATTTAAAACTGTCTTTAAAAGAAAGAACAGTAAGTTCAAGGAGTTCTAATTTTTTTCAGTTGTTTTTCTTTCAATAACAAACACACCTCAGACAAATAAAAATTAACAGTTTCAATACCAGTGTTTAAATAATGCTTTTACTCACTGGTTAGTCAGTATCCATAAAGAATGGCTGCATTTGCCCTAATTAATGCCCCATTTCCAGGAAAGGCTTTAATTAACATCTGACATTTAAGCAGCACTACAATGTGGTGTGCAATTATCACCTGGCCTACTTTGGTGTGATTCAAATGCTCTTGGAGAAAGAGATGCTTTTTTTCCTCTGAAAGTTTTACAGAATGGAGTAGCAACAGAGACCTAAGGAAATGAAGGAAAGAAAGCCAGATCTTCGAAGAGATTTAGGGTGGAGTTTTCCAGTACAATTACCCCATCCCAGTGGCTGGCTGCCCCACTTCCTCTTCCCAAAGCCCTGAGTGCCACTGGAAGAGTCAGAACTAATAATAGAACTGAGCCCATTTGATAACTCAGTGCTGCTAAAACAGGATGGTCTTCCTCCTCTAGTTTCCTCCATCTTCTTTCCCCTGCTTTGTGTCCCTCAGGCTCCACCAGCAGCAAGCCAAACTGATTCAGTTCCTTAGCCCTGGAATCCAGAGAGAAACTAGTTGCTGTGCTAAAGCAGTTTCCTGACAGTTGGGTGAGCTCAGCTGGCTCTCCCCTAGTTCTCACTCCCAGGACTGAGAAGGGAGAAGTGTGGGACCACCCCCTCCCAGTGGAAGTGGGCTGTTATTTTGTCTTGTGAAATCAGATCTTGTGTAGGACAGTACACCACAAACAAGCATGTTTTTGTACTGTATGTATTTTCTATCAGAAAATTAGTGTCTAATCAAATGACAGTGTTGGTGAAGTGAAAGGTAAGAGCACGTGGCAAGGACCTGATGACCCTTTTGGTTGATCTGAGGCCACTCTTCCCACAGTGAGCTGTAACCAGAGAGAAGACTTTGCAGAGCAAGAGCGTACCTCACTCTACCTGTTCAAGTTGCTTTATATGGCATGGAAACATGGAACAGTTTAGGTTGGAAAAGACCTTCAAGGCCATAGACTCATACACTAACTTAAGTAGCTATTAATGTTTAAATATCTAGTATTTGCAGGGTCACTGAGACTGTGAGCAAGTACCAAGCTGTGGCTGTGCTGAGCCTCTCTCCTGCTCTCTGGCCTGATGAATATTTCATTATGCTGTGTCAAGAAAAACAGCTTTTGGCATGTGGGCCAGGGCTTCTTTCTCTCAACTTCCCAACAATACACCACAGCTTCCTGATCAGAGCACCCTCCCCAGAGAAATGAGCTGGTTTGCATTGGCAGAAGAGGGCCTGGGTGACACTTCCCATGCTGTGGTACAGAGGCAGGTGTTTCCTTACCTCATCTTCCAGCTATGCCTTGCTGGAACTCAGAGTCAGCTCTGCAGGAGGAAATCCTTAAACAACATAGACAGAGAACATAAAATCAACACATGGTGATAGGATGGGTAGGGAGCTACCTGGGAAGAGCTGAGCCCTTTGCAGACACATCCAGTGACCGAATACTGTGTGAGAAACTGGCAGCTGTGGTGCATGAAGTGAACAACGGGCTGACATACAAGTACTGATACAGTTGCAGTTCTGAGGTACTCACGGTGACTGCCCTGTCCCCAGTCAGCCCCTGCCTAACAAAATCAAACCAAGTGTAACTTGGCACATGGGGCTGCATTTAGAAAGCTGCAGCAGCTCTGGGGTATTTCAGATATCTGCAGTGAGGACAGCAGAGACAGCTGGGGTGGGAGTCTTGTTAGCTAACCTGATATAAATTGTCTCTTCCCATGAATCACAGCTGTCAGGCACCAATGGGATTTGGGAGCCTCTTGGGTGAGGCTGTAAGGAGAAACTGAATATTATGATTTTGGATCCAGAAATCTAGATTTTAGAAATATTTCAGAAATTTAGGAATAGAAGGTATGTGTCCATCTTTTTATGTGGGTCTACTCTTTGACGTATATGTTACATCATCCTTTAAGCTGCCACACTTCTACACAGAGCTGATGATATTTGCCTCCTAAAAATTACATTCAAGGGACCCTTTATGAACTGACTGTGGGTTTATGTGTTGTTTAGTATCCAATAATTCCTGAGATCTAAGCCCAGATCTTGTCATCTATCTGTTCCATTGCTCTGAAAGGAGTTCATAAAAATAGCACCCGGGAGCTCTGTATCTATTGGAATTCAATATTTCAGTCTGGCAGCCTTGAAGCCAAGAGTGAAGCATTGCTCTTTTAGCCAGTACATTGTCGCCAGCTTCTGGGTCAGCAACAGGGAATGGGCACATTCCATATAATTCAGGTGGTGACCTGACTCTCCTAGGTCAGTACTGCTTCAGCAATGCAAGGAGAAAGCTTTATTGAAATCAGTGGAATTATGTGCAAGAATAAGAATAAGCAACTTTGCAGGAGTTTACATTTTTTTCCCTCTCTTTTGCTTTCTTATTGTACAGTCAAACATCCAGGGGACTAGTCACCATCCTGCTGAAAGTTACAGCCTGTCTGGTCTTTAATGTCTGTTTTCAAAGATGATCCCATCAGCCTGTTCATTTTCCTACAATCCTCATTCTTCACTCTGAGTGCATCCTAGTCTTTTCCTTATGTCCTATATGACGCAAGGCAATAAAACCAACAATGAGGCAAACTGGTTTATGGATCTGCCGGTGCGGTTTGTGCTACTTCCAGCAAGCGCTGCTAGGTGGCAATATGTTACCTGGAAAATCACGAGCTTCCAGCCGCCGTCGCCTTCCTCTCCTTCCGACCGAGCTGGGACGTGCCTGGGCATTGCTCCGCTCCAAAGAGGGGACAAGCCCTTGGAGCAGGACCTGGTGAGAGCAGCTTCACTCACACAGATCTTTATTGAGGTTTTCCAGACACAACTGCAGGGCTGAATCCTACTGGAAAAATTCTTTGTGAACCCAACAGGAAAAACAAGAGGCAAGCCTGCTTGTTGCAGAGAGTGTTGTAAAAAGGAAATGTATCCTTCTGTTGTATAAAGATAGCACTGCCTGGAACTAGACTATGTCATATTCTCGAGTCTCTGAATAATACAAAGTTGAAAGCACTTGTTCAGCGTGTAAAACTTTTGTTTTCCCCACATAAATGAACAATTGGAATCCCTACATATTCAATCATAATTTTTAATGAACTAGGCCAATTTTGGAACATTTGTATTGACAGTAGGGTTGAAAAACAGCTTTAATAAAGATGGAGAAGATATATTTCCAGTTACATATTTCAGCCATGCTACAAATACTTAAAACTGAGTTGCCTTATGTATATGTCTCAACAAGGACACAGAAAGATTGGCTCATATTTGCATAATGTTTTGAATTTGCAAAGTCCTTTGCAATCTTCATTGAAACCATTTATTTCCCTTGATCTGGCTGCTGGCAAAACCGAGGGCAGGGTTGTGTGTGACAGTGCCATTTTATGCCAGCCTCAAGTTTACACAAGTCCAGTTTGATGCCAGGGTAGCTTGCGGCTTGCTCAGCAATTCGGCCCAGCTGCCAGAGCTGGGTGCAGGTGAGCGGCACCTGGAGCCGGAGAGACACAGCAGCCAGGAGCAGGACAGCTGGAAAGAGCTCCCACTTAGGCTGACAGGTAAAACAGATGGATGTGAAAATGGGGAGCCCAAGTCTCTCCTTGTGGCGACGTGGACAGGGAGCTGACATCTCTGCTGCCTGCTGCGCACCCCAGGCACAGCAGGTGGGGGCCCCGCCGCTCCAGGCTGGATGCTCCCGGCAGCGATTCCTATCCTCGGGCGAGACCTTGTCCTGAGCCAGCGGAGAAACAAGGATCTCCAATTCCCCTGACTAGGATAGAAACACGGGGCTTGGTTTTCAGAGATGGAGGCGATCGGTGCAGAAAACAACAATAATGACGACCTGCTTATGTAGTATTTAGCAACCTTGGAGCTGACAAGTATCGTCTGCTTCAAATTGCTTAAATTCGGGCAGAGTTCTCGCTGCTCGGAGTCACGGCCTCTATGGACGCGGTGTGAAGCCCTCTCCTGCCGGCCCCAAGTCAGCCCCAGCTCCCGGGGGCTCAGTCGGCTTTTGATGCGCTTTGGTCGGCCCGGGGCTGCCCAGACACTGCCGGGCCCGGGGCTGCCCCGACACCCCCGGGCCCGGCCCGGAGGCCGCGGCCGCGGTTCCCGGCGGGGCCCTTTCCCCGCAGCACCACCCGCCTCCGCTGCTCCGCCGGCGCCGGGGCCGGTCAGTGCCGGGCCCAGGTCAGTGCCGGCCGCGGGGCTCCGCTGCCCCGGCCGCCCGCGGCCCTCGGGGGGAAAAGGGGCCTCTGCGGGCGAACGGGGCCGCCGAGGCGGCGCTGCCGGGGCGGGGCGGGCGCGGGGCGTCCCGGTCCCCGCGAGGCCTCGGGGCGCCCGCGGCTGAGGCGAGGTGGCTCCTTCGGTGCGAGAGAGGCCGGCGGTGCTTCTGCTCAGCCCTGATACTTCGGGTCCCGCTTTGGGAACAGCCGGTCACCGCCCACTTCGGCCCTGCTCGGCACTGAGCCCTGCCTTGGCGGTTGATTTAACATAAAGTCATTTTGTAAAAAAAAAAAAAAAAAAGTGTCAGAAAAGCTTCCCTAGGTCAGACCGCGTGCATCAGCGCGCTGCTCGGGATTTTGGCATCGCGGGTTAGCAGCAAGAAATGTCCGCTGGGGAAGTAGCTTCCACCCCTCGGTCTCTTGAATCTTGACATCTTCCCAGGGTGCAGGGAGGTTGCCATTGCTTCCCGGGATTCAGTGTGTGGAGCCAAGGAAGCCGGGGACAGGCAGTCCCGGTGTGGTGCTGCTGGTCACCACTGCTGTGACAGGGGGCAGGAGAATCGTGGCTGCGTGGTCGGTTCGGACCTCGGTATATGGTTTTTTTGGAGTTGGCAGGAGCTTTTATGGGTGGTGGTGGTGGTAAGGTGAGAATAGTAAAGAACAGTGAATTAAGTGGAATTCAGAATACTTCTTGACTATAAAAGTTACACTTTTCAAGGCAACCATTGGGAAAGCATCAGTATTTGCGGTTACAGCAAGAATTGAATTCATGTATTTATGGTTCAGGATTTGGTGACTGAAAGGCAAATGATGAGTTGGTTGTGATTGTTTCCATTCGTGTGAAGTTGTGCATCTGCCCTTCTTAAAGGTCTCTAAAACACACCTAGTGGGCAGTGAACTTAAAAGACTTTTCTGTCATTGTAAAAAAGCTCCTTTGATGACACGTGTGAAGAGAACCTCTTTGGATCAAAGCATTAAAAAATAAAGGGCCCGAGTGCCTTTTGCAGAAGATAACAGATTCTTGCTCTCTACTATGAAACTCAAAATCTTTCACTCACCATCGGACCAAAATCAAATGTTTTTAGGTAGCGTCATCTATATTTATGGAATGGCTTTCTTTGTCAGCTGTTTTGCATCCTTAAATACCATTGTTTTTCAGTATGTATCTTTGTGATTTGTTTACTGTTCTTCAAAATAATTAAGATGTAATTAAGAGAGAATGTAATTGTTTAGATATAGAAGGACAGTTCACATCTAAACTCTAGCCTACAGGGATCATTAAAAAACTAAACGAAGAACACATAGTTTGGAAAGCCATAGCTTACTATGCCCAGAATTGAGCTGCTCAGAAACAATGAAATAACAAGAAAAAAAGAGAGAGAAAACCAGAAATGAGGTGTAAATGGTCAGCCAGCTTAAAACTGAATCTACAGACAAGGGTTTTTTTTGACTTACAGGGTTAAAAGTTTTTTCTTCCTCCAGTTAGTTTTTATTTCCCTTGTACATTATTTGATGCTATTTCAGTTAGTTAATTTGGACATGGCCTCATTTCTTGTTTTCTCAGCTTCTGGATGGATAAACTTTGTTTCTAATGCTGACATCTAGAAAGTAGCAGGCCCAAATCTTTTGTTCTCTCAACAGTAATACAGAAGATACAAAATTGTCCTTTAAAATACCAGCTACTTTTAAAGCCTGTTTTTAGAGGAGTCATAAGGCTTTTCAACTAACTTGATGAACTGGAGGGATTGTTGATCCCATCTAATTTGTCTACAGTGCAGGTACCAGAGACAATGTAGTAAAATTTTGAACAGGGCTCAGCAAGTTTGAAAGCCATGACATTTTGAGAAAGGCATGAGGGATCTGTTCCCTAGTTTGGGAGGCAGAATCTCCTCAGCTCCCCAGCTTTATTTAGTTTCTGTATTTGCAAATTATGTTTTGTCAGTAGGTTTTCTGCTGCTGATCCTTTAGCATGCTTATGATCTGCTCACTGATTGCTTTCAGCAGCTGGAGAAGTGACTGCCCTCAGCTTGCTTCATCTGGTAATTATTAGAGTGGGAGAACCTGTTGGACAAGGTGTTTAAGTTAACCTAACCCACGCATCATGGAAGGAAAGTAGAGAGATGGATAAGTGGATGGATAAGTGGTGGAGGGCTCTGTAACCTTCAGGTGAGGGGTGGTGGTGACAAGCAACTGGCAACAGAGGAATCCTATGTGTGAGTCCACCCTACTACCCTTTCTTGTGTCTGAAGGCAGGGTCTACTGACTCCTTGTCACTGTGAGACCAAGCTGGCCTCTTTTTGTGTTTGAGTCTCTTCTCTTTGTCCAACACCATAATTTATTTTCTTTTTTTTTTTATTCCATATAATCACCCACCAGCCTACTTCCTAGGGTTACAGACAGTTGTTATTTTCAACTCATTTTCAACCTACTTTTTTTTTTTTCCCTACAAATTGGCTATTTTCATGCTTTGTTTCTCCATCACTCTGCCTTTTCATCTGCTTTCATGCTTTAGGGTCAGTTGTGCCAGCCCTCAGTACTGGGCCACCACTTGCTTTCCATTAATTGGCCACTGCAGGAACCTGTTGAAGCATCTGCCAGTCATGGTGACTGCTCTCTAGTACAGGTTAATGCCTTTTAAATGACTGGTAAGCCATCCACAGGGTTGATTTGTGAGTCATCTCATCATTATCCTCAATTCACATCTTCTAACCTTCCTTCTCTTCTTTGCACTTCTGTGCTTCTTGCTGAAATTGCAACTGCCAAAGGTCTTCATCAAGTCAGATTTTCTTCTTGACCAAGTGCCCTTGATACCTTTGGTAATCTTACAAAAGTGCCTCATTGTTTTTTTAATGCCATTTGAATATTTTCTCCTCCCTGAGATTTATTTTGTGGATTTTGTCTGTTGAATCCCTTTATTTGTGTTATGCTTAATCTCAGTATACCTTCATCCAAACCCAGAAATTCAGTTGATGGGTTTTTTTTCCAGGGCCTATATCTGCTCATCACACCTGTCACATCCTGCCCCAGAGGAAAGGGCATGCTTGTTTCTCTGATGTATTGAAAACACATCCCTGTATCTTTTTTTCCCCATTTTCTTTTTCCCTGACTTGTGTCAATAATTCAGGCACCATTTTTGAACTGGAATTTTCCTTGCTCATGTATTTTAACTTGCTGATTTAGCTTGCTGTGTAGTGCAGTGTTTCTTGTTTGAGCATACAGCTCCTAAGATTCAATTCTCTGGTTTGTATTAGCTCTTCTGCCCTTTCTTCCAGAAACTTGCTACACACAGCCCTTACCTCTTACTTTGGCCAGATGTCTTAATGTTCAGTGATAATTGCAACTGGCAGCATTGCTGGAGGTTGCTGTTTGATACATCATGTGTTAGGAGACATTTGGGTTGCAACAGAGTAGTGGTAATGGCTAGGGCAAATACCCTTGTTCAAGAGTTACAAATTTCCCAAAGAATCTACTCAGAGAGTATTGATGTTGGTGTTATCCCTAGTATTCCTATGTTTTATTAACATTGTAAGGTCTGAATTTTACCTAGACAGTTGCCAGAGGCTGTCAGAAGGCCTCTGATAATTTGCATGCACAAAAATACATAGATTGTGAGTGCCTGCATGTAGATACATGTGCTGCTCTTGTAGATACATGTACTGCTCTTGCTTAATGTGTGCTGGTCCTTTGTACTGAAGTGCTGGCACTGGATGTGTTTATATTAACCCACAGTCTGCTGGCCCACAGGCAAGGGTGTTACAATATCACTTGAGTGTCAAATGGGATTTAAACTGTTGGTTCATGTAAGAGGTAAAATAACTATGGAATGAACAACTATTGATGTCCATACTGTTGGCTTCTCTCTTAGTTGTCACCAGTGAAATATAAAGCTGTAGCACTTAAAGCATATGAAAGATGCTAATTGACCACTGTTATTCCTATACTGTCAGGTTGGGCTTTTTTTCATTGTAGGAACTGTGAATAAATTACCTTTGCTACAGAGGCTAATGGGTATAGCATGTTGCCTGTTTAAAATTAGACTAAGACTCCATTTCTGTAAGTATGTATAAATAGATGTGATTATGCTAAACTGAAAATCTGAAAATTTTAGTGTTACTAATATCTCTTGGCTGGTCCTACAACACTGTAAGTGTTACTGCAACATCTTTCTTTCGCTGCTTTCATGCAAAATACAGAAATAATCTCAGTCATGCAGTGGATTGTGAGCGCTCCGTACTGATTGAAATTCTGGGTGTTGTTTGTCAGATATCACAGAAATCCCTTTAGACTGAGAGAGCTCTAGCTCTTCCTATCATACTTTTCTTGAGTGGTTAGCTCAGTCAGACTGAACTATTAAAATAATCTTATTTTTATTAAAAAATTGCATTGGTCACTGACCGGTACTGTAGGAGATGCCTGTAAAGAAAATAATTCAAAGATTATACCTTGCATGAGTCATTAATCATGAGTCATGATCAGCAGGCAGTGGTATCCAATTTGTTTTCTAATCCTGCACTTGCTGCTGTTCTTTATTACCATAGTGATAATATTAAAGAGCTGTTAATGCATATAACCACGCAGCTGAAAATGACAGACTCTTTTTTCATTGGAATAAAATTTCCATATCTTAAGTTTGTTTTGCTCAGTATATTTCTTGTCATGAGAAATTCAGTAGTGTATAAAAGCCATAAGAAAAGTTTAAGTCAGCAAGTGGTTAAGTTAGCAGAAAAGCCTTTTTTCCCCCCTCCTTTTTGCTTTCAAGCCAGTCATTGGGGCTTCCTAGAGAATTCGAGCTAGTCTGTTTTAGTATGAGAGCTGGGGACACTTTGTATTCATTAAAAATTGGGAGTTGGTTGTTCAAGGTGCACTTTACAAGGAAAGGCTGCACTGTCCATGTATTTCATGTTTGTTCTCTCCTGAGCAAAAGCTAGCAGCTGCATGGAAAGTTTTATTGCTTTAATATGCTGAGGAATGACTACTGAGGTTTTAGAGAAATGGGGAAGGCTGTCTCTCTCTTGAGAGACTGAATATAAAAAGAATCAATTAGGAGAAATGAGCTTTAGAAACCCATTTTCACTCTTTAAATAAAATTTTAAAAGCTCTGAAAGGTGGTAGCAGAAGTGTTGCTGACTCTTAGAATGTGCATAGATGGAGAGTGTTTGGGTGCAGCAGCAGTCAGGGAATGTTTTTTAATGAAGTAATGAATCTTGTATTCAATTTGATTTTAAACTTGATCAAACTTTGTAATTAGTTTTATTAGTTTACATTTTGGAAAAGTTCATCATGACAGATTAAAGCCTTGTTTGCCAACAGATATTAAAAAATCATCCCTTTAAGTTTTCTTGTGCAGATGATTTTATAATGCATAGATTTGTGCAGGCCTTACTAGTTTCTTTGTGTTGAGCTTGTGAGATCCTGTGGTATTGCTGGGTGCAGTTTGGCAGGACAGGTATGAATCTACTGGCATAGATGGCTCTTCACAGTTGCCTGGTATTGCTGCATGTACCTTCACATCCCATAGTGTGGTTGCTCTGCAAACTCCTCCCCCCTTTGAATGAGGACTATACCTGCACCAACAGAAGCATTTTCAAGTTTAGTGTAGAATGGTACAGCCAGTGGCAAGATAAGTGTTCACCTGACAGGGCTGTTCACTTGTTTCATTAGGAGCTAATTGTCTGTGGTTTTTAATGTGCATTTACTTGATCATGTGTAAATAATAAAGGTTTTCAAAAATGTTGAGTCTGTAAGATACCCTGAACAGAGCATACAATATAGCTGTCACCAAATTCTGTCTCAATGAATGTGTTTGTGTTCTGAGTTCACCTTAGAAAAACTTACCAACGCCTGCTCGCCAATTTTGAAAGTATCTTGTTTCTGCCAAATATGATTCTGAAACAAAGAAGGTCTTTTCCCAGTTATCAAAAAAATGAGCATCTACCATGTCTTCTGAATGGCCAAGCCCATTAAAAAGTAGGCTGGGGCAAAGGTAGGACTACTCTATTAAATTGCAAAATAACAAGCATTTCTCTTCCCATATCCTGTGGGGATTCTTTTGATTCCCATTCTGATTGGTGTCTAAGATGACTTTATTTCCAGATCAGCTGTTTTCAGTTCAGGCTTTACCCAGTTTCTTTCAAGTCACTTCTAAACTGCTTTCTCCAGTAGACCCATTTCCAGAGTAAATAAATTAAGGCAGAGATGCAGATCAAGTGATAATTTCTTGTTATTTCCTGCTCTACAGTCGTACACTGTAGAGTGGAAATAGCAGAGGAATAAGCCATGGGTATACTGGTACACAGAAATACTTTACCAGTATTATTACCTGTATAAAAGGCAAGTATGGCGCTCAATGCATAATACTGATGTACACTTCTCATCCTTTGGAGCACTGCACAGACTCTGTGCCCAAATGAGATTAACTCAAAGTGCTACTGGGATGACTGGGAAAAGCACATAGCAATCAAAGGCTAGGCAGACTAATTAGTTTTAAGATAAGTTGTGACAATTGTGTTAATGGAATTAGGTGACAGGGAGCAGACTTTGATACAAGAATGATTTTCAGTTCTTAATTTTTAAGTTCCTCAGGTATTTCTCTGGGGAAGGTCTTGCTCTAATAGTTGCTTACAGAAAAGCAGGACATCCAGATCTTGAGAGTTGTGGGATTTGATAGGATTTTTCCTCCATTATAGGTGTGTTTGGGGGTCTTGGTATTTTTTTTTGAGCAAAGGGTGAGGGAGGGTTTGGAAGAGTAATACAGAGTAAATTGGTCTAGTAGAATATGTAGATTTTTCTGTAGTTTTTGATCCTCTTTTGCTTTCTGCACACAATAACTTTTTTGGTAAATTTTAAAAGGAAATATTTTAAAAGGTGCTAATACCTGGCTTAACTACTAAAATCACTCCATAAAACAACTTCTGTTTACTTGTGATGGTAGATTCAAATGAAGAATTTTGCTAATATAGTTTGCAGTGATTTCTGTCAACTGTTATGGTTGTATCACCTTTATATTAGTTGCTGCTGTCATACTTCCCTCTTTCTCAGAGGACTGAAGTGGATTTCAAAAGAAGTTTCCTAATTTTTTTTTCCCCTCACTCCTTGTATTTCCAGAAATGGCCCTTGCTCTGTGGAAGAACTTTCTTCAGATTACAATGAAAAGGATACTACAGCAAAGAAGGTTGTCACTGTATAATGGTGCTCATGGCTATGAGGAAGAATTGATAAAGAAGAAACTTCAGCAGTTTTCTGGTGGATCTATCAACCTTTCGAAAGAAGACAATGGCATTGCAATACTTACTTTGAATAACCCAAAGTTAATGAATGCCTTTACAGGTATTAATTAGTTGAGGGGATTGCTGGTTGGTTTTGGTCTTTCTCTTGTTCAGTTACCTATTTTGACATTTTGCCTAAAGAAAGAGAAACACTCTGCTTTACCACGCCTTAGTTAAAAGAGTAAATGTGTTTATTCTGATGTGCAGCAAATGTGTCCAGTGTTTTGTAGTAACTTTGCTGTACATGTCATAAGAATCTTAAGAACTTCTCAATGACACGAGGACTGTCTTGCAGAAGGTGCTTCTCCCCATGTTGTTTAAGTGTTAGCACAATTCTGCCACTGAGCTCTTTCTTGCATCTCCTCTCATTTTGTCATCACTGCTCTGGAAATATGGAAGGCATTTCTGTGGGTATGAGACGATGCCACCTCCCTTTTGTAGGTGATATAGAAAGAAAGACTGAGTTTATTGCTTGGTTCTTTACCTAAAGCCTTCCCTGTACATTAAACTTCTGTAGTTTGGTCTTTTCCACTTATCCAAACTGGCTTCCATTTGTTCTTCATTTGCCTTATGTCTTAAATATCAGTGACTGGTTAATTAAAGATCAGATGAGCTGGGTATTCTCAGCTGTTGCAGGTCAGTGATCTATTTAATATGCTTTTACACTGGGGAATACTTAGCTATCAAAACCAAGTGCCCTATTTTATTAATCTTGTATTATGAGAGGGTTTTATTCTCCAAGTTGAGTATATTTGCTGTCTCTTCTTAATTATCTAGATTATTCCAATTTATGCCACTCTCTTCAGATATGAGTGGCACAGGTCCAGGGTGTGAACCTGCTTGAGCTGGAGCTGTGCATAAGCCTTTACTGTAAGAATTATTTTGTCTGTTAATATTTTGATGTGGATGCATTTGTGTCATTTTGCTAATTTCTTTGTTGCTGTTCTGTCTTCCTGCCCAGTTCTCACTGTTCCTTTGCTGTGAGCAAACATTTTGCAACATACTAGCAAAGTGTGCCCTTTAGATGAAGAATGCCAATCTAGTCTTTCCACTAGTGATTGTTAGCTGAAAGGAACCTAAGAGAGCAGCAGAATTGGTGGTAATGCACCCAGGTGTTTCTGCATTCTCTTTTGTTTTGCTTAAAAAACTCATGTATAAAATCATTACCTAACTTAAGAAATTGTAGCTAAAAGATGTTAGCATAGGGATTGTCCTTCTGCATGCCTCCCTGTCAGCATACATGCTGCTATACAATCATAATTACATGGTTGTTTCTCCTTTTTCTACAGATTGGTTTCTATTTTTGACTCAAAACAAAACTGTGCAAAGTACACCCTGTAGACTGAGTGCTTTTAGCTTATTTGCTGTGGAAGTTGAAAGGGACATGCAAAGTGAGCTGTAACAGCAAAAGGAGAGAGCAGACTAGGTTTTTCTGCTCTTTGAAGATCAGGAATAATAAAAGTAAAATTACTTAACCCAAACTTCCGTAGAAAGTGGCAAATATGCTCTCTGTTTTCTGTGTGCTTGCCAGGAGGGGCTCAGAAGTGATTGGTAGCCATGCTGAGCAGATGCAGCTGCCATTTAAGCAACTGATAGCTGTTCTTTGCCTATACGATGTTCTGTGTAATGTTAATGTGCTGAAATCATATCACACATCTGGAGATGAGCACCCAAAATTAGCAGACATTTTCTCTCTGGCTCAGTTAGTTGTCTGTAAAATAATCTCTTCTCTCCTTACAGGACTGCTGTGAAAATAACTTATTAGTGTATGTCAATTAGATGTTCTAGTAGCAAAGACCTACAAAAACCACTGAGGAAATTAATAACTCTGTCTTTGTTACAGCTCCTCATTAGCATAT
Organism: Agelaius tricolor; assembly: GCF_023055355.1. Classification (NCBI taxonomy): domain Eukaryota; kingdom Metazoa; phylum Chordata; class Aves; order Passeriformes; family Icteridae; genus Agelaius; species Agelaius tricolor. The sequence goes on from NW_027269261.1 coordinate 62,465,801, forward strand.
AACAAATGAGCCATGGGATCAGGCAGTTCTGTTTTAAAGTAGTGTGTAGAGAGCTGTACTCTATTTTGCTAGGCAATAGCCACAAAAAATTCCTCAGGCAGATCTTACTGTCAGTTCAAGAGATGCTGCTTCTTTCTGCTGTACACCTCTGCTAGAGACCTTTGTTTTCAAGGGAGGGAGAGTAGAAGCAAAATCAGGCTGATCCCTTTGCTGCTGCAGTGAATGGTATGGCATCTTAATTTATACTGATCTTAATTTCATTTTTAACATTATTATTTGTAAAATGTAGTTGCTGAGAAACTACCAGGAACTTAACCCTTTGCCTTCAGTTGTGTATCAAATAATGCTCTTCAAGGGGCAGGATGGGGTGTGCTACCCCTGAATTGCCTCAGCAGAACTTGGTTGACTTCATCAGCCAGAGCCTGCAGATACAGCTACCTCCTCATCAAATTCTGTTGATTCTGTGTCTCAGAGCTTCTGAATAGTGGTAGATGTGAATTTATATATCCATGCACGCTCCCTCTAGAAAGCTGCAAAACATTATTAAACTGTTGAGGGAAATTCTATTTTCCAGGCATTTCCTTTACACAGCATTTTTTTATCTCAAAGGAATTATGTTTATTCTAAGCTTGAGCAACTCCTGAAATCAAAAACAGAACAAAATTGTTGGCAAATTGCTAATGGGCGATATGGAGATTGTTATGCCTTTTTTCTCTTCTTAATTGGAATCTAATAGCCACCTGTTTGAAATGGCCTCTCTGGAAACAAATGCTAATATGTCAGTTTAGGCCTGGTAGAGCCAATTTCAGCAACCCAGCCTCTCACTGAACTAAACTTGAATGTAGTTTAAAAGAGAAGAAAGCTGGCCTGTAGGAATTAGAAAATAATGATGATAGTTTTTATTTTCTAGAATTTATTTGGAAACATTTATGCTCAGATTATAATTAAAATGCAATCAAGTTATTTATTATTAATTCTGTAAAGAGCATGAACTTAGTGGTATCACATACTGAAGGATTAAGATTGGCAGAATGAGGATTTGCTTTAGTGTTGTGCCTTCTTCATTATGTCAAACATCAGGAAAAATACCTGTTGGTAAAGTACTAATTCAGTGTTGTCAGGAATGGCAAAGAGCCTCTCACAGGAGGGCAGAACAGGCTCTGGCCAGTGTCTTTTATCCCCTGCTATTGCATGTAACAAGCTCATATGGATCCTGCATTTTTTCAGTTAACTTGATTTTTTTCTTGGAATACTCTGTGGAAAGACTCTTCAATACCTCACTGCTTTGCCTATTAAAAGAACCACAAACAGTGGTTCTGCTGTATTTGACTTTAGCAATGCTTGGATGCCATCCCAAATACCTTTCTGTTAAGAAGGTTTAAGAAGGAAAATATGCAAGAAGTGAAATCCACAGAGTTAATGCACACCTGTTTGAATGGCAGCATTTGCAGAAAAGTTGAGTGTGCCACCAGGCTGGAAAAGCATTTCAAGTGAAGACCCACAAAAATCTCATCTAGGCCGAGTTCTGCTCAGTATTTTCATTCTTGGCTTGGATGATGAAACAGAAAGTGAACTGCTGAAATGGTCACATGACCCCATATTAGGAGAGCTTGCAAGATTATTTTTTGGAGTAGAGGAGAGGCATTCAGTGATCTTGATTAGCTGCTGCAAAGAGCTCAAGATCAACAGGGTGAAATTCAGTGAAAACAAATGTAATGTGCAACATACAAAAAGCATGACCAAATTATAAATACAGAAGGGAAAGCAACTGGCAAAACTGCTGGGATTTTTTAGAGGATCATAGTAGGGACTTGACAGTGGGTACAAAAAACCCAACTCTATGCTATTCTGGTATATAATATGTAATATATATAATATGTAATGTCCACTTGATTATTGGCTATCTCAGAAACATTGTCAAACTGTGTTATTGCAGTGTCTGACACCAAGCCTAAGGGATAAATACTTGACTGAGTGCTCACTCTTATGTGGGACTGGGAAGCTTACTTCATAACGTACTGTAAGGAAAAAAAACATAAGAAAGAAAACATAAATGTCCCCTGGACTAGCTGCTAATGGGAGATTTCAGAAGAGGATGAGTCGTGTGCATGCATGCATAGGGTTAAAAAAGCAGCACTGTTGGCAGAGGAGAGAGTCCTTGAAAGTATTAATCAAAAGCACATTTCTTTCTGAAGAATGTAGCCATGTCCATCCAAATTCTTGTCAAAGAAGGGTAAAGCTGAGAGTGTCATCAGCCTGTATGTACTCTGCTTTCTGAAATTAATTTCTGTACATGTTTTCTCTTAAGTATATAACTGGACAGAGTCATAGGCATTCAGAGAGAAAGAGCTTTGAATGAATGCAGGTACATTCCATCGCTGTGGAAGATGCTGCTGTCTAGGATGAGCTCTAGAAACAGGAGTTTGTAGAGTTCCATGTCAGGAAGGGTACTTAAGCAAATATGATGTTTATGACGTTTTATGATGAATTGGATGTTTAAACAAGGAATAAAAATCTAGTACTGTATGATGATATGCTCTATAAAGAGAGTCTTTTTAGAAGGGAACCTTTGTTAACATTGACTGGTTGTGCCTTGAGTCCACCCTGGACACGATTCTTTTCTATTCTCTGTCAGTTGTTTGGGCAGGGAAGAATGTCAGTAACTTCAATATGACTAGTTGGACAGATCTGGATGGATAAATATAAATTCATCTGTCCTGAATGTATGCAATTGCAAGCAGAAATAAATCAGGCAGAGGATTTTGTTTGTTGGTTTTGTTTTGGAGCTTTCTTGAGTATAACACAAATATCTTTCATATAGAATATCCTTTGGAATGTTGGGAAGTGCATACTTGGAGAACAAATATATGCCAGTGATTGTGTGCAGGATTTAAGATGATACTTTCTGTTGTGATTTTAAGCCCATCACTTATTAACTGTATTAACTGTACCTGCATTAACTGTAACTTGGTTTTGCTGGTGGAAAATGTAACAAAAAAACATGATGGTGATAATAATTTCCTGTTAAAAATTTTGTTTCTCCCCTCTTGTGGCAGGCACTATGATGGTAGAACTCCAGGAGAGGGTAACTGAACTGGAAAACTGGAAGGATGGCAAAGGTCTTATAATCCATGGTGCAGGAAATACTTTTTGCTCAGGATCTGATTTAAATGTTGTCAAAGAAATATCCAATTCCCAGGCAAGTATGAATACGCATTAAGGTTTTGGAGAAACTTAATTTTTTGAGATTCTTTTTAGACAGAAGTGTTGCACTATACTTCTGCAATTTTACATACAGGTCACAGAATGGAATTTTAATGGTCAAAAAAAATGCTGTCAGCTCCTTCAAGCTGTGATTTAAATGTTATTGTAAATGATTCATAACTCTAAATTCCTACACTAGATATTCATTTTAGCCTTTTCTTTTAAAAGTGTCATTTCAGTTTCTCACAGCAGTATATGGTGAATTTTCACGTCAGATAAAATGTGCTTCTGTAGTTTGACCTTTAAAAACAGATGAAAGTAATAATTTCTCATATTCTAAAGTAAAAAAAAGAAATTTAGAATGGCTGCTATTACAGAAAGGTTTCTATTTTATCAAAACTGTGCTTGGACCTGCATGAAATGGAAGAACAGATGCAGTTCTTGTGCTGTACTTGAGTCATGTGAGTCTTGTGTGTATCTATGAAGTTGCAGAGCTTGGGGTTTGATGGCAATTTTTTGCTCATGCCACCCATTGGACAACTTTCACAGTTCCAACTGTGCTACAGTTCTTTCTGTGGGTTAATTTGTGGATTTGGCAATGTGTGTAATAGGACTTTGCCAACTGCCAGGGAAGAGGGTCTTCCTGTGCTGCTCTTAGACCTGGTTTGCAGTTGTGGTAAGTGCCAATCCTGGTGCTTTTTTGTGGCCACTGCAAGTTTCAGGATTTAACCATGTAAATGAAACATTTAATTGGCCCTTCCAGTATGACTATCAACACAAAAACTGGTTAATCTGATATTTGTCTTTAGTGATGATTTTTTTTTTCTGTTGATAAAACTAAATATCATAAACCCCACAATGTCTTAGATTTTATTTTTGGCCTTGTAAAATAAAAAGGACAGTCCAGTTTTCAAAGGGTAAAGGACACTTTGTTTCCTTTTGGGAACATCATAAGAGAGATGCTTTTCTTAATACAGAAATGTCATGCTTTATAGTATTAATGGATTTGGGGGACGTTTTCATCTGGATATTTTATAAAAACTGGCAATTTAAAAAATATAGATGTAGATGTGATTTTTTTCTGTATTGATCTTTTTTTTGATCTGCAATTTTTAACTTCTTTGAGCATTATACCAACAGAAAAGGAGGTGAAGGCGAGCAAGGTCAGTTCTTTCCTTATTTGCAGTCTAGGCTTTCCTTCAGAGTTCTGCATTCAGTAAATCTCAGTGATTCTGCTTCCATACATTTTGTATTCTCTCTGTATGCTTATACAAATTACTTGGAGCCACTGCAGTGGCAGAGAGGGCTCTTGCAAGGACTAGGTTTGATAACAGATACACTGGACAGAATGAAATGTATATGTGTTATAACTTTGTTGAGAATTCTCTACACATAATCTAGATCTCATGCTAGTATTGAAATTAAAGCCTGAGTCACCAGAAATGCTCCAAGAATAAACATAGTTGCTTTTCTATTTCCATTGGAGAGTTCAAGCTATTTATCTTTTACTGAGAGTTTCTTTATAGTAGCTCCTAAAGCATCTGTTTGGTGGGATTTAATAGTCTTTATTAAATAAAGCTTTACTAGAATATGGAATAGCATTTGCTGTTCTTCAGTCTTACAGAACTCTTCTCTCTAACTTGATGCAGATGAGAGTGTTTGTCTGGTTTCAGGTTAAGTTTTCTGTCCATAGGCATCTTCAAGGCAAAATCAAAAAAAAAAAGGGTGAATAGCTTCATTAGCTTCATGCCTGAACTGGTGTCATTCACAGTATCACAGAATATTCTGAGTTGGAAGGGACCCACAGGGATGATCGAGTCCAACTTTTAAGTGAACGGATTGGACCCACAACCTGTTGTTATTAGCACCATGCTCAAACAACTGAGATGTCCTTTACAATTTTTTCCAAGGCTGCTTTAGCCCATATCTTTTAGTAATTGCAGAAAACACTTTAATTTTGGTCCTCCAAACCTCAACCGGTTGGTTGAGGGAGGACTGTATTTTTCATAATTTTCGGTACAGTTTGCTTTTCCCTGTGGTGCAGAATCGGCAGAATAATGGCCAAGAATGCTGAAGGATTTTCGTGCCCCCTAGTGGCTCTTTGTCCTCCTCTCCCATTTCATTCCTTTCCTCTTTGTCCACCTTCTCCCATGTTCAATTGTTCCTAACTCTGAAGCAAACCTAGGTCCCCTGCCTGTTTTTCTTTTTTGAGTGCTAACATTACATCACCAAATCACAAAAGGTAAATGAATAGTGGAATTTAAATAAAAAATATTTTTTCCTTCTGTCTTTATAAGGCTCTGTAAGCTGTTCCCAGAGCAAGAGCCTCATTCTGGAGTGAGACTTGAAAAGTTCCCTAGCTGAAAAGCAAGAATAGCTCTTAAAGCAACAGCTCAGAGGAAGAAGCACAAAGGATAATTTTGCTTTCCTTGTTGCTGTCTAGAAGCCTTAGGACAGAGGTTCCCAAACATAAGCTGTGGAGGGAGGACTTTGGAGCAGTTGGAGATAATATGTAAATTATGTTCTGTCTGTAGTGCAAATGAATTCAAAGCTCTTGCAGCAATAAGAGTCAGCATTACAGTTTTCTACTTTATGAAGGTGACTTTCTTCTTCCCTGTCTCTCCTAGGCCCACACCAAACTATTAATCCTTTTCTTCCATATGTAGTGCATTTTACTGCATTTTACCTCCCTTTCTGCTAGTTAGATATCTTCTTATTTCAAGGACAGCGTTAGAGCTGCAAATATAATTATTCTACTAGATTGCAGTGAACACTCTTAGTCAGAGAATTTTATCTGAATAGTAGCCTTATTTTTCTTGTCAGGAAGGTTTGAAGGGTTTATTTGCCAGGACTCAAGCAATTGCTTTTTTTTTTTTTTTCCCTTGGTTTGTTTTTTTTTTTAAGGAGTGTTTTCTGTGCAGTCATTTTTTCCATGGGATACACAGTAATCTCTCTACCACCTGAGAGAATGAAGACTTTATTTTGGTCTGCTCAGACATAAATGCATTTTTCAAGTTTGTCTGTTCTGGAATTAATCTTTAATTACCATTTTGGATTTTGTCATGAGTTGAGAAGGCCAGTTTGAATGCAAGGATTCTGCTGTGATGAAGTGAAAAATCGTGTTCTCTGAAGAGCTTTTGTGCAACTTCATCCTGACAGTTGTAATATGGGAATTGTGCAAGTCTGTGTCTGAGAATGGGTACCTTGTATGTTTGTGTGGGATTTGAACTTAGCTACTAAGGCAGCTATCACAAAGGGTTTGAATGTTCTTTAATTTGAAATAGAAATATTGCGACTGTTCTTAGGGGGTGTAGGAGATGGTTACAGTGATAAGTAACAGCCTTTTTATAAATCAACAGGTGCTAAAATTTTCAAGCAGCCCTTTAGTGCAGTAAAACTAAATACACTGGTTCTTGTGTAACAATTGTCATGGCACTCACATCTGCCAGAGATGTGCACCTAAACATCATAATGCTGGTTGGCTTTGGGCAGAGTAGCTCTTGGGAATACACGACTGAATGGATAGTAAATCACCTGAAATTGGCCTACTGTTATTTCAAAGTTCTATTCCAAAGATGTACTGAAGACTTACTGTATATATTTTCTTTCCCTGAGTCAAAGGCTTTTAATTTAGGCAGTTTCTCTAAATTGCCAGCTTTTGTAAAACTGTGTTTTAGAAATTAGTAAATTCTGGTAAAGAGATGTTTGGTTTGGTTTGTTTGGATTTTTTTTCTTTATTATCTGAAAGATGTGCTGAAATTTTTACCTACCGGTTTTTTATTTCTGCAGTGTCCAAGCATAATGTTTTCCTTTTATCAGGGATAAATAATATGTGTTGTTCAGTTCAGTATGTATATGAACATGGTGGTTCTAGATTATTTAGCCCAGTTATTTGTCAAGTTCCTGATTAATTCTAGATGTCTGAGAAAGAGGATAACTACAGGGAGGGCAGATAGATAATGATTTTGTCTCAAAATATTTTCTTAGCTCCCAGCAACTTGTGACTAAGACTTCTAGAGCTGGAGGTGTTGCCTTCTATGTAAAAATCTTTTGTTGATGTTCCTGTTATGAGTTTATGCAGTTGTTCTTGAAATCATGTAGAGGGTGCTGTCAAGTGTTCCACATTTTAACTACGCGTTGTAGGAATAAATATTTGTTATGAACGTATTTTATTTGGAGCTCTTTAGTTCTTGTACTAGATGAAAAGTAAATGATTGTATTTTTTTCACTGTTGATTGCAAGGAAGTGTAAAACACAAAGGATGTGAGACATAAGAAGAATCTTCTTTCTGGTTTGGTTTTTAATTTGTTTCAGTGTTTTGTGGTTTGGTGTTTTTAGTTTCCTTTTTTTAGCTGAAATGCTTTAGGCCCAAACAGTAAAAGATAAAATTGGTGTAAATTGTATCTTGTCTAAAACTTTATGGATTTGGGACACTAAAAAGTATGTAGCACACTGTGATTTTGTACAGAATTTAAAAACTCAGATTTATGTGTGTTCAACTTGAAGTGAGAAGAGGAAATTAAGAGGAAACACAAAAGTTTCACAACATAGAAATTCAGTATTGCAATTACTTTAACAGTGGCTTAATTTTAACTGAAATTTATATAAGTCAGTTGAGTTCTGATTTTTTTTTTAACCTGATTTATACTAGGTTTTCTATTTGTGCATAGCAGGGTTGGGCTAGAATTTGGGCAACATGAACCAGAGACAAAACCCAGCTGAAGTAAATATAAAGAATGCTTACTCCTGTTTACTTTGTCTGTGTGTTTAATTTCTTCACATTAGGATCACATAACATTTTTTAATTTCCTATTCATTGTAGGATGGGATGAATATGTGCATGTTTATGCAAAACACCTTAACCAGACTTATGAGGTAATATATTTTATTTACCCATTTATGAAGTAATTATAAGTATCAGAATGTATTTTGGCTAATTCTTTAATGAGATGTTTAAAGATAAATATGTATGTATGTATGTAAATATGTATGTTATATATGTAATTTTGAATCCCAGACCTTGTATTCACACATGTTAATCAGGTAGGTATTTATGGATTTAAATTAGATCTTAACATTTTGCAACTATTGCATTTTCCAGAGATTGGAACAGGAAAAAAAAAAAAAAAACCCAGGCTTATATGTGTAGATACCAAGAATTAAGGAAATAACAAGGAGAAATACCAAGAAAATATTAGGAAATACTAGGAGATACCAAGAATTAAGGAAATCTAAGCCTTCAGATTTTCTGAAACTTAACCTCTCTAACTCATTGGAAATCGATAGCTCTTAAATAACAAGCAGTAACAGGTTATGCAGCCTACATAGGTAACATTTATTTGATATATTTATTAAATCTTCCCACTTCACAAGAGGAGTGTGTCAGTTCTACCATCTGGTAATTCTGAAAACAACACCCTTTCCTTTAGACTTAGCTTCCCTTTAGAAGTCACGTTTCCATTAAATCCATTTGTGGTAGAGTCTATGTTTTTCTGCTTAGAGCTCTTTGAAGATGAATATTCTTTATTTTCAAATATTCATTGTTTTCAAATAATCTGTATGAGAAAATGTTATGAATTAACATTTTTTCTGTAAAATTACCCAGGAGACTGGAAACTTACATTAGTAGTATTGTAAGGAATCCTCAGGAAGGATTGGAAGCCATTTGCATAAGCTTGTCTCCATATAATCGAAATTGATGGGGCAAAGCTAAGAGGAGGAAGATGTGTGAAGATTAAGTCCCCACCTCAGGTGTGTAGACTTAGTGTATCTTTAAGCCATGGTTCAGGGGGAGCACTGAGCTGCTGTCCAGGGACATCTGTTGTAGATAGGATTAGTCTCCCTCAGAGATGAGGCTGACTGATCCTGAGAGAGGTGCCTCAAATGGATTAGAGTGTGGATGTAGCAATCTTGGACCCACATCTTCTGCTTTCTCATAAAGCACAGGAAAAATGACATTGCCCTCTTCCAGTGGGTTCTCTTGTGCCATGTATTGTATGAACTGTGCTGCAGCTTGTAAGGGAACTTGGGAACTTGTAAGGGATGTCAGAAAGTGTTGGTGCTTCTGTTGAAGGAGAACTAAAACCAAACATGTGGTTATGATTAGGATGCTGACTTCTGAATGTGGTTTGTAAACTGCTCAAAAAGCTAAATGTCTCTTCATAGTAAAAGATGAAACAGCTGTATTAATGTGCAAATTCTGTGAGTAACCAGCTGCCTTCATTTCTTAAGGAACTTGCCTTATCCTAAGTCACTGCTCATTAGTATTCATTTCACATCAGCAGTGGAGAAACTTTTCCTTCCCTCTGTCCTTTGAATTACCTTGAACATGATTAAATACCTTGAACATGATTAAATACAACACCAACAAAGGTAACAGATTGCTGCTTTCCTCAAAAGGTTTTGTCTGCAAAAAAAGTTTTGTTGATGACTGAGATAGTAGCACTGTTTGAAGAAGCTGCTGAAGCTGTCATGGCGAATCTCATTAATTTTAGATAACTCAGCCCTTCAGTTCTTTGTGTCTTTCTGCTTCTTTCTGTGGTGCAGTGGCATAGAGTAGAATCTTGTGTTGCTATCCTGTCACTCCTCACAGGTAGTCGTTTTAGATATATTCTAGAGCAGGTATTTTTCATAACATGTGTTTTTCAGTACATGATCTTTATTTTGATTCCATTTAAAATATCTGTGTTGCTGTTTCATTCTGGGATTCTGTATCAATTATGCAATTGTAATTTTGACATAAGTGGAATTGGTGTTGTGCCAATTGCCCACAAAGATGTAGTTATTTGATTAAATTGAAACAGTATATTTTTCTCAACTTTTACTGTAGAAATGCTTTGGTTGAATTGTTTTTTTTTATTTCTGAAAGGCTATAAGCATGAATTTTTCTTACTGAGGTCTCTTGTGCAGGTTGCCTTTGATCAGTGTTGCACTAGTTCAAGGAAAAGCTTTTGGAGGAGGAGCAGAACTTACCACAGCATGTGATTTCAGGTAAGGCTGACAAGTGTGTAGCTGTTATGTTCGGTCAGTGATTTAATGACTGTACCATGAGGTAGCACTTCTACCAGGAGTAACTTTCCTGGGTTCCAAGGCATTTGCCACAAGATTTTGTCATCAGACTTCACAGGAAAAGTTGTGGTTTCTATCAGGTTATGTGGTTTGAATCACTGTGTAAAACAAGAGCAGTAAGGAACTTTAGCAACTGACTGTTTTAACACACGAAGTGCGTCCGACTCACCCCTGAATAAGAGGTAGGAGGCTTGCAAAATTGTGTATCTCCCTGTGTCTCTTTTTGTGAATGTCGTAAATAAAAATAAATAAATATGTTCATTACTCTTGTATTTCTTGTTCTGTGTTTATTATTTGTAACGTAATTTTGTGCTGCGCAGCTGTTTAAACAAGAATTTGAGGTGCAGAGTAAAACAAATGAGGTTTCATCCCTGTTTTTTTTTTACATGTAGGTGCAGGGATTTGTTAGCAGACACAACTGGCAAAAAAAGGAGTGCTTTAATTAAACAGGCAGAACAGGAATGGGAAGACACTAAAGTAATAAAATGTCACTTTATATAAACCATTGCTAATGTGTAAACAGCCTACAGATGTAGCAGGATAAGCACAGTGGGCAGCATCTCTGAAAATGAGAAGCTTTTAGTGAGGTTTTCATCTAAGGAAAGGAAATGTGCTTTTGAAGAGGGCCTTAGTGCCTGAAGTGGGAAGGGAATTGCCCCAAACAAGCTGAAAGAAGGTACACTCAAAAGCAAAGTAAACTAGAATATTACAGTACTGTTCCAGGTATCAAGACCAGGCTTTGGATAGAGGAGATGGTATCTGCATTGTCTGAGCCACTTGGAAGCAATCTTCCTTTGCTTTGAAAGTAGATGTGGCTGGATCTTTCTTCATCTCTGCTCAGCACACAGTGAGCTGAAGCCCCAGCTGTGATGTGAGTCCAGACTGTGTTACAAATAGCAGAGAGGCTCTGTGTTTGACAGCTGCCGTGCTGGCAGGAGAATGCACCTGGGAGACTCAGCAGACCTTTCTGTATCTGTGAGCCTGTTGACAGAAAGTGTTTCTTGTTATCTCTAAATAGGCATTTAGGGAATGGGAATATAATGAAATGGAAATCTTTTGGCTTTTTAAAATACGCACTCTCTACTTACACTCCAGCTATGCTGTTTTGACATGCTGTGTAATTATAGGCATTATCAAGTAGCTCTTATTTGCATGAATTGAGCAGCTGCAATTCCTCTCATGCAGTGCCATAATTTTCATAATAACTACAGCTGTTGATCCATCTTCCATTACTTTCTACACACCCATCCAGTGCAACTAAATAACAGCCATTCAGGAGCAGCAAATGGGACTTAATTAATAACAGCAACAAGACAGAGAAACATACTCTGTGCTGTTATTGCTCTTGAATTTGAGAATTTTGATACTGGTGGACAAAATTCCAGGGTTTTTTTGAGGACTGTAAGTAGATATTAGTGGAATAGGTATTCTTTCCACCGTCACTAGATGACAAAAGATGAACATGAGACAGAAATCAGAGATTTGTTTTCTTCATTGAATAATCTGTTTGAACGTTTCATTTTTAAAAAAACAAAATTAGTTTATTGTGGTTGCTTTTAATTCTAGATTTTCAAATACAGTTCTGTTTTTCACAGTCTCTGTTTAAACTACCAAACTGCTTGTTTTTGGCCTGAAATATTTTCTTATTTTTATCTCTTTCACTTTGTACTACATTAACTATACTGATATAGTTTGAGCAACTCACTTGAACCAAAATGATCTAGGTTCCTCCTCTGAAATGTGGTCTGGCAGCATGATACATATCTCTACTAAAGTAGAGGTGTGGACAAGTCCAATTTTAAGATAGCCGAGGTGGTTTAAGATATTACTGATACATTCGTCCTGTAGCGGTTCTTGTGGCTAATTGTCTCACTCTGTTTTAAGCTGGCTCTTTTTAAATTGGATTTGGGCTTGTGTGAACTTCGGCACATTTATTGCTGAAATAAGGACAATGATAAAAAGTGAAAGCATCTGACACCTTTAATCTAGAGGAAGAGGTTTTCTCCAAACATCTTCTTCAGTCTTAGCTGTTTTATGTGTTGCTGCAGTATGGCTCTCCAGAAAAGCAGTATCCTTATAAAGATCATAAACATGTTACTGGAGGAAAAAAAATCAGACCAGTCCAGACAAGGGCAAGGTAATTTATTTCCTTTCAGACTTTTTCTGGTATGAAAATTGGAAAGATAAATCTTCTGACACTAGAATTATTCATCTCAATTATTACTACATTACTCAATTGAAACTGGGTAATGTAGAAGTGTGCAAGTATGAAACTTGCTCAGACAGCTAAGCATTTTAGTAATATTTTCAAGAAATACTGACTTTTTCAATGTGCCACAGTTGAGCACATGAAGGTGGCTCATGTTTTCTGCTGCCAGATGTTAATGTATTTTACAGCTCTGCATGACACTGCAGCCATTTCAGTAAGGTGCAGAAGTGAATGTGATGTTAGATTTACTGATGGAATTTCACAAATAATTGAGGTGTCTGCTTTGGGTTCCTTTATGCAGAAACTTGAAATGTGTCTTGTACTTACACAATGTGCGAAGGCAAGGAGAGCAGATTTGGCAGGATTGGTTGAGGACTTTGGACAGGAAAACAGGAATGGTCTTGGATTGTTGGACAATAAGCTGACAGATATGGGCAAGAGACAGTTAGTAATTAATCCATTTGTGCAATTAGCAGATCACAATAATCTCTGAGTGCAGTCACTGCAATGCGCTACCAGATAATAGCCAGAATAACTAACTTTGAATTCTGAGCTGTCTTGTCTTCTATTGCTTGTTGGTGCCTTTGAGAAATCTCGCTGGGACAATGTCTGTGTAGGTCTTCTACACACAATGATTTGGTCCTACCTCGCCTGGCAAATGGACTTCCATTGTATCTGAGTGCTTCTGAGACACAGAGTCTCTTTCCCCCTACCTCCTTTTTCCTCTCTAATGCTGCTGCAGTCCAAGTAGAGGTGTGTCTGTGTCCCTGCCATGTAAATCAAATTTAAAAGTTGGTGTCTTGAGGCAGAGGTTGAGAGTGCAGAGATGGAAAACTGCCCATTTCTCATATCATTGATCTCAGAATGGGCTTGTAGATAGAGACAGTAGTGACTTCCTTTTCTTCTTTAGAAAATAAATTCATGAACTATAGTTTCTTCAGCTGTAGTTGATGTTGCACAGTTAAATTGCAAAGGGCCAGTTTCATTACTGTTATAAGTGCTGAGCTAACTATTAGCTTATGCTAATAATATTGCATTTATCAAATTGGCCTTCTTTCATTTTAGCAGTGTGTTTTCTGTATTTCTGTGAAATATGTAGGCATGCTTAGTATTACATTTTAAAGTGTTAAATATGTTCCATGAAACACTTAGTAAGAGATTAAATGAAATGTTATTAAATAGCTTTTGGTGTGTGTGTTCCTGTGATAATTTATGTTTATTTGATTCTACAAGTTGTATTTATAGCATTAAATGCAACATATAGGAAGTCAAAGCAACAGAAGATAATCTAGTCTCTGCATAGATGTAGCTACACTATGATCAACTTTTCAGTTGTTTCACCTTTCAAAAAGGAGAAGTGGAGGAAGCCATAAAGACTTTCATTTTCTGCTGTAAACTTTTTCAAAAATAGGTTTCAGAACATCAGAGCACAGCACATGAGCTTCTTTGGAAATCTTTTACTCTGTACAAGGACTTGTGCTTTTAATTTTATCAGGAGGAACATTTAGGTGCACAAGATACCCCTGTTTGAAATAAGGGTGCTTCAGGACATAGTAGCATTTTTTATTGGGTAGAGCCTGATAGGATGTAGCAACATGGGGTTCACATATTCATGAATTATTGCAGAGTCCAGGCTCACAAAGCACTTTTCATTCATATGACTGTAACATTGCTACACATCATCAGAGAAGAGTCAGTAGCCAAATCTGAGTGGTTTCTCTGTAGAAGCCTAAAAGATAAGGGACTTAAATGTGTGTGGTTCAAAAACTGATAGCTGGATATCCATGGAACCAACCAAGAATTGTTGGTAATAACACACTGTGAGAAAGAACAGGATGTGGGTGGAGAAGGGGCCCATATAGAGTTAGAGCAGCACTTTTCTGGGACAGATGTCCTTGTTCTGGCACAACAGAATAAGCACAACACAGTACAGGGCAAGTGCAGCAATGAGATTGAGAAATGGACATGCACTATAGATTATGACCATCAAAGACCCTTAAAGCCTCCAACCTATTTCCAGAAAGATCTAGAAGAAAGAACTGTGCATGGTAACTAATTTGCATAGAAAGTGAGAAGCTTACCTCCAGAACAGGGTTAACATATCTATAAGAAGGTATCCCCAAAAAGCCTGGGCATGTGTGCGGCCCAGGACCCTTGGTACTCCAGCTGGATCAGTGCTGGGGCTAGAACAGGTGATCTCTCTAATTCTCTTTCTTCCTTCCTTTCTCTCTCACACTCTTTAATTCATATCTGTCTCTCTCTTCCCTTTCACTCTACCCCTTATCCAAAACCCACTGCTGTATGCTTATGCTGGGAGGTCAGGGACTTGAATAACAATGTCCTTGCCAAGTGTGTAAATTATTAATAAAACTCTATAAGCTTTTGCAGAACCTCTGACTTTTGCCATTCCTTTCAACCACGAGCGTCTACGAATCTTGGGTTCTCCCTTCTCCTTAAGGGTGGGACACCACATTCTCACAGCTTCAAGTGCTTGCTGTGTGGCATAGATCACTTTTCTAAACTATATAAATTTTGGTCTCATATATATATAATATATATATGTGTGCGTCTGTGTGTCTGTGTGTGTATTTAAAATCTCCTGCAAATCAGCTGGCAATTTTAGAATTCCAATGAAGTCCTACATCACTTCCCACTTTTAGAGCCCTGGGGGTTTGTTACTACAAGTGTCTGCTTATGATTTTAAAAATCTCACATTGCCTGCCTTTAAGAAGGCTGTTCTTATTTTTGACATGGTACATTTGACATCTGGTTAAGTAAGCACTGCCAGAAATGGGCTCAAGAGCTTGTGTTATTTGCCTTGTATTTATGGGCTGCTATTAGGGGTCTTTTACCAATTTTCATTTGGGATTGAATTTTGTGTGTTTACATTCTTTCAGGAAGAGGATTTGTAGATGTAGTCTACAATTCAAATTTATCACTGTTTGCTTTTAGTAGAAATTTAAATAACATCAGCAAAGCATGAATTTGAGTTGATGCTTTCTTTCTGAAGTTGTCTTTTTGCGGGGATTTACTTCATTCTAGGTTTTTAAATTTGTTTTGGGTTTGGTTAGTTGTTGGGGTTTTTTTGCCTTTAGGAGGCAAAACTATCTTATCCTGGGTAAGTGAATTTTTTCTTATCAGCATGTGTCTATGTTTTAGACCACTTGTACCATGCAATCTTACATCCTTTCTGTTGAACAGTCCTGTCTGCAGCTGATAAAATGTACTGCATGATAACAATAAACAGAGATAGTCCAGATAATGGAAAACTTAGATAAGGCATATTTTAGAGAATATAGGTCTAGACCCATTCTGATACTTGCTGATACCCTGAGCTGTTAATTCACCATAGAGAAGTATTTAAGTTTCAGAGAATTTGAGGAAAAGAGTACAAATGCACTGGAATTGTCCATTCTGCTTTCATCTGCAAAGTGACTAATTCTCAGTATGGATAAACTGGCCTTTGAGATTTTTGAGTTTGATGTATAATTTCTGATCTTCACTACTATTTATATATATATATATATATATATATATTATCAGATAGCTCCCCAAATTTGATACTATAAAGTGTGAGAAGCACTTATATATTCCAGTCTGTAGGTTTTGAGGTGAGGTTATACTGAGCTGTGGCTTCATGAGGACAGAGTGTCTGAACAGCTTCCTTGGATATGGGACGAGGGTGTCCCTGTTACATATTCTCAGCTCACTTCTTACCTCTGGTTTGCCAAGCACCAGTGAAGATGCCTGTATGCGTCAATTATCTCACTGAAAAGCAACAGGAAGCCTGGATTTTTCTGTTTTTAAGTTAACTAGAGTGACTTGTAAGGTCATATAATATTGGCTGGAGCCAGTGAAAGGGAGGAGTTAAGTCTCTAGGAGATGGCAAAGAACCTAGGGGGTGAGAATACAATCTACTCCTTTTGGCTCAAGGGAGATGTTAAATACCCTCAGTTTCCCTTGAAGCCACAGCTTTCAAGTGCCTAATTTTGCACTGGATCAGCTTCCAGAGAATGTCTTCCTGAGTCCTTGTTAGCTCTTTCATATTTCAGCCCTGTCATGTGCTATTGAAGGACTACAAGAAAGAACTCTTCCTCTCTGTATCACTCCAAGGAGCAGTATAGTTAACCTTGTAGATCTCTGAAGGGTAATCATCCACATCAGGGTTACTGTGCATTGAAATGGCCCATGTTTCCAAAATAACTCCATTTCCCTGGGTGTAAGCAGGCGTTGTGTAGATCTCAACCCACTTTCACTGTAAACATTGCCTTCAAAATTGCAATTTCCAGTCTTCCTCTTTAGCCTCCGGTTTTATTTTTGTCTCTGATCCAAAGCAACCCAAGGTCTTAATGAAGACTTGGAGCCCTGCAGGCTGGACCTCTGTGTTCCTCTTCCTTCCAGATTTATGCAAAATTGTATGAAACAAGTCTGTAAACTGCTTGAACTCGTTAACCTTGGTGGCTTCAGCTTCCTACTTCCTGGATTCTGTAGTCAGTAAGAAATTAATTACTCTGTTGTAACTTGGCGGTCTCAGTTAGAATAAATCAAATAGTAAATTCTTATGTTAAATAGATTCCTATTTTGCTTAAAGTTGTGTGTATAAGAACTTCTGCTGTGTCCATGGTCTGTTATTAGGTGTTATATTCCAGTCCTGTTTTGTGTTCTAATGATTCATATTCATAAACAAAAAGCAAATATATAGACTGAGGAAATGCCAATAATTTAAATCAGCATGGATTTGCATATGTGTGAAAGAGACAATGATTATAAATAAAAACATAGTAGGGGAAATTATAATTTTGGCAATAATTGGTCACACTCTTAGGCATATTTGTGGGATCTGTTACAGTTTGCTGAAAATGTGCCTGCTTCTAGTCCAGGTAGTCTGAACATGGCATCAGTGATCTGAAGTTGGTTTGAGATCAGTATAATTAATACTCTATATTAAAAAGTAAAGAGGAGAAGCAGCAGGTCAATAAATTATCTATCTCAGTTTTGCCTTTTTGAGTTATATCATTCCTCTCTTCCCCTCCCTCCCAAACAAATCTCTGAAGACATGTATCATATCTGGAAAACTTAGGTCACAGTCACTGCAATAATTTAAAAAACCCAAACCACAACAGTCAGTATTTTTTTGTTTGAAATTAACATGGTATCCTGACAAAGTGGCAACATTCCATTATAATTGAATCACCAGTGATTTCAACTAAGTATGTGATCTCTCTCTTTGCTTTAGTCAGAAATTGTGTAGGAAGTGCAAATGCAGCATTGGTAGCACTGTGTGCAGAGACAGCTGAATTTCAAAGCATGTCTTGTTACCCTGTGTCTTGTGAAGGGTTGCTAGTGTGATGTTACGTTGTATTTTAAGTTCTTTAGTGCTGTGAGTTGCAGAAACCTGATACATCAAATCCATCATAAAGTATTAGAACAGCTTGAAGATTGCATCTCTCATGACTGATGTCAAGAAATGCTGTTCCTTTCCAGTCAGCTGAATTCAGGCAGCTGAGGTGATCCTTGTGTTTTTTGACATTTTAGATGCCAAGCTCAGCCACTGTTGGGAAGCCCCTCCTCCCCTTTGTGTATCAGCAGTAGAGATTAGCAGAAAATGTGATTGAAATGTTCCTGCCTTAAGAGACTCATGAATTTGGTCTGGGAGAATTTTGTTCTGCATTCTATGGTTTTGTTAAACATACATGATGAAAATAAAGATGTGGGAAGCCAAAGTTACAAACATGGTTTGCATATGCTGCATGAAAGTGTGCACATAATTCTAAAAAATAATATTTCCTCTTTGAAAAAAGCTCCACTTTTTAATTTCTAGAGGAATACTGTCATTTAAATTTGACTAAAAATTTATAATCAAACACCTTTGCCTCCAGGTGGTCTTTTTCATCAGAGAATCTGGTAAAATATCACTGGATCTTTCCTGACAGAAATTTTTACTTTAGTCTAAAAGGCATATCTGTTGTTGAAAATGTTTGCTTGAACAGAATCCAAATAGCTCTAGTTTCTTTTTTAGGAAGGAAAGACTCATGTAACATTTCAGATTTCTAGCATGAGTAATATTTCTGTGAGCATTATTTTGGCATTCACTCACTTGTGTACAGAGGCTTTGGCAGCCTCTAAAGAATAGCTTAAACCTGCTTCATGGGTAAGGCCCAAGTGCTATGAAAAGATGAAAACTGCTCTGAAAATAATTGTATGGTACCTGAGGTGCCTGGGACCCACTGACACCAGGGTAATTCAAATGTAGTCATAACTGGGTATTAGAAGAGAGTGTTAATGAGATATTGGTCATTAGCAGGGGAGGAGAAATAGGGCAGTAGCCCATGGATTGCTGTTGTCATCTGCAGGTAGTAAGGAGGATCCAGGCACTGCCTCTTGAATGATGGGACATCAGTCCAACTTTATGGCTCTGGGTGATTCGTGCCATTTTTAGTTTATACTGCACACTTCAGGGGAATTAGAGCTCCCCAGTGTAACTATCTGCTTTATTCTCAAGGCTCTATGTGTTCTTAAATTGTGATCTGAGCCCTGTGTGTGTTCAACAAGCCTTTGTAAAACCATGCTGCTCCTCGCCAGTGTGCACACAGGGGGTGTTGCCCAGGTCCAAGGCAGCACCTGTGGACAGGGCAGTCTTTATTGCTGTCTGTGTAATTGGAAAGATTTGTCTCTCCTGCCTAAGAAAGACCTTTTAATTTACTTTTCCTGCTGTTTTCTGAAACTACACAGCTCACTTGGATGCTTAGGCACAAGATGGAAACAGGGATTGATGTTTGGCTCACACAGCTTTTATGTCACACTGCAGATTGAGAAGGGGCCACCCAATGTGTGTGTGCAGCGCACAGGGCCTGGCTGCATGAGCCCTCTGGCCAGCCCTATCCCCATCTCCACCAAGTCCTCCTGCATGGTGCTGCCCACCCCCAGCACTGTGGTGGGGATGGAACCTGTGGGCTTTGCATGGGAGCCTAAAGAAGTGTCATCCTAGAATATGGGGCAGATTCACCTGGTGGTTTGGCCAAATAATTTTCTTTCCTGTCAGTTTATTGAAAAATGACTGGGAAGAGGAAAACAAAATAAAAAAGCTCATCTTATTTCTTTTAATACTGCTAGTGGAGTTTAATCAGTCATGCTTTTTTTGGGCCCTTATTTCTTGCCTTGTGATCTGCTGTCTAATTCAATTTTTCATTCCTGCTGCAGAAAATGTCTTTCTGCAGTTTCCAATACCCAGCTTCATTTATCCCTTTTAGAAGAAATGTAGCTTTTCATGACATGCTTTTTTCTCTCTGGCTTCTGTGAAGCCATGGGTGAGAAAGTGTCAAGCCTGAGGTAACAAATTCAATTGAAACCCCCTAATCAAGGTCTGCTGTGTGAGCCTCCATCTGTACCTGACTCTTGGGAGATCGGGTCCAGAATGAGATTGAAAGTCTGTGTGAATGGCAGCCTGTGTGACAGCAGACATGACCTGCTTTGGTGGGAGACTTTGGGGGGACCTTACCTACCTTGTCTTGATTGAGACCATGCTACTCGCCTAGCAAGGTATTAGCAGCAGTCTTTCCCTGTATTTCATTCTTTTTATTATCCCTCTCTCAAACTAATGATCTTTCTGGCCTTTTTTTAGCCCCTCTCCTTAGATCAGGGAAGTGTTTAAGGAATAGACCCTATTTTACTTCTCTGGTTGTTCTTACACAATCATGTCTAGACCAGTTTTAATCTGGGTCTTGCCAGGGCACTCTCCCAGAGGGTCTTCTCTGCTGCCTCACTGAGCTCCTTCATGCCGCTGATAGGCCTTTTCTTGATTTTTGTCAGTACAGACTTTGCTTCTGATGAGATGCTCTTTTTTGGGGGACATGCAGTTCTTTGTGTTTGTCTATTATTATTTAATTCTGGTTATCCAAGGGATCTTTTTCTAGTAACAGTGTATTTTTTGTTCTTCCTCCCTGGAATGGCTTCCTTTAGAATTGATAGTCTTGCAGCCCTTTTGAGTTGACTTTGTTGGTTTTGGAGGCTCCTCTTACATTGAATATCCCAATATTTGGGCAATAGGTGGTGGTTATCCACACTTTAAATTCCTGTTTATTCCTAGAGACCACATTCCTCTTAAAATGGCTTATGTCCATTTAGCAATTTCTGCCCTGATATCCCAATGTTCCAACTCTTCCTCCAACCCTTGATGTTGCTACATATTCCATTTTTCAGATTCAGGACTCCTCTTTTCAGAACTTTAGCATCAGCCAGATCTTTTGGGCTTATACATGAAAGTGTGACTTTGTCATTCATTCTTCTGCATTTCATTTGACTCTGGGTGATGTGAGAAAGTGTGATAGAATTACATTAAAAATGGCTGTTTTAAGGTCTCCTTTGAAGAATGCGATTCTCATTGTTTAGGTCCCCTTGCTTCCCTCTGGGAAGTGCCCTCAGGTTTCCCAGGCAACTCAGAAGAATATTAACTCTTATTTTATAAAAATACTTCTGTAATTAGGAGTCTGTTTACTTGATCTGATTTTTACCCTGATCCTTAGAGTTGGAAAGTCTGACTGGAGGATAGCAAAGGTAGGGGGTAAAGGCAATATGTGCTAGGGAGACATGAGAGATTTTTCTGGGCTACTTAATGTAAAGTTTGATTCTTAGCTTTTGTGGTGAGCGGGGGAAAATGGATGCACCAAGAGTGTTACAAAATAATTCAGTAACTATAAATAAAAGTCCATACAGTCTCTGTAAAGCAATTTGAGAAAAGCTGTGAGAAAAGCAAGCTTTTGTGTTGGTGAAATTTCTTAGGATGGCATCAAGCCTACTCCTTTGACACTGCAATTTAGAGTGTGCCTAGAACACTCTGTGCTTGGGAGGCTTGATAGGATTTTTTTTGTTGTTTTGCTTCTTGGGGATCATTTAAATTTATTTAAACCTCAAATAAAGAAGATATACTGTTTTGTGATTTTAATTGGTGGAGTGTTTTTAAATCAAGGGAAAGGATTTGAGTGGGGTGACTTTCTGATGGGCTTGTTAAAATAGTAGCTGGACCTACTTCTTTCCATTGCTTTCTTGTAGAAAAGGTTATGGATTAAAGCTGATAAACAGGAAAGATTATTAGTTTGCACAGTCTTCTTTTAGACTATTGAAACTTAGAACTGCAGAGCATCTTTTAGCAACTGTATCTAAGATAAGCATAAGGCATGCAGTTCCCCCAGACTATCTTTAAACTATTTTGTCTTCATTTTTATGTTCTTTAGTAGTTACCATTTAGTCATCTGTCAGGTGAATATCTGTGACTAAAGGCCTTTCAGAAAGAGCAAACATTTGGGAGGGTTTGCTTTTATGATGCCATAGTGGTCTGCATAGACCATCACCACAAGCATGTAATATAAATCTGTACTTTCATCAGTTTTACAGTATTTTCACTTTGGAAGTCTCATTCGTGCTGTTGCAGGTCTGAAGTAGCAACTGCTGCAATATCTAATTGCCTTATTATTTCTCTGCATAGGGCAGGAACATGAGAAGCTCTCAGTGAGAAAGAAGATATGGGAGAGATGCAGAGGGAATTAATACTAGCAAGCTGTGTTGGGAAAGCATGTAACTATTATGGCTTGCCAATATTCGGTGCATTGCTCCAGTTCAAAAATCTGCTAAATAGAATTAGCAAGGAGTTATTGATTAAATGTTTAATCTGTGTCTTTTTGATTCTTTAAAGCCTATCTAATTAATCAAGTGAGATTGAAAGATAAGTGAAATTATTACTAACTCTTCTCAGGATTAATCCACTTGTTAACATTTTTAGAGAACTAGGGTGGGTTTTTTGGTAAGAGGGTGTAGTAATATGACTTCCAGAAAAATCTGTAGCCATTTTGTGTAGATAATCCCCTCACAGAGTATCTAGATAATTATTTGATGGTGTAGTGATAAAGAGGCTGCCGAGACACTCCACTGGATAGGCAGAGAGGGATCATTTAGTCCCAGCTTGCTTTTTGGAGGAGGCTGTCTTATTCTTAAGGGTCTAATTCTCAAAACATCTGTCATGAAAATTGAAGTAAGGACTGGAAGCTGCTAATCAGCAACTTTGCTGACTGGTTAAATTATTTTAGTGTAGTACTGCATATTTCTTCTGCTGAATATTCTTCCCACAGTACCTTGCTCCTTCAAAATTTATTTTTACTGCAAAAAAATGACTGGTTCATACATTTGTTGTTTTAAATGAGTTTCTGTAATAACTGTGGAAGGCTTGTGTATTGGAATATTGAACAAGGCTTACAGAAGACAAGATGTCACTACCAGAACACAATGTTGTCATGTAATTAACTTTTTGGTGTTTAGGTTTCCAGGTCAGGTCTCTGCAGGCACAGACTGTAGCCTTACCTGTAGTCATTTCAGACTTTCTGTGGCTTTGTGAAAATATCAAGACAGTAGTTCATATTCAGATTGTGTTTTCAAGGTTGTACTCAGGAATTACGTCTGTTGTAAAACATTCTGGAGAAGGTAAGGATTAGTTTTGCAGCAATTGCCAAGGAGCATTCATTTATAATGCCTGAAGAATTTGTATCTTATTGCTAAGGAAGTTCTGTAGTTTCTTACACATGCTTTAATATCTGTCTTTCCATGGTGGGGAGAAGAGGTATAGGACATATTAAATGGGAAGGTGCATGATATCTGGTGTGTCTTTCTGACTCTGAGATTTGGACAGATACCAAAGGTGGATTGAGCACCAGGTACAAGTTAAACCTTGCAAATCCAAATGACATGCTAAAGAAAACTGGGAGAAGGCAGTGAGCTTGGAGGATTCCAAACCCCTTGATATGTGCTACATGAACTATTTAAAGTAGTGTGAAATTCCACAGTGCTTGACTGCTTATCTTTGTGATTATCTTTGCCCAAACCTCAGGCTGACAGCATTTGCAGTCCCAATTAATTGCTCCTTATGGTCCAGCTTTCAGAGCTACCACTTGCCCGTGGCATCATCCCTTAGTATCCCTGCCTGAGCCAAGGAACTGAAGCTACAGAATTATCTGGGTGCATTTGCAGCAAATGTGATGTTTCTCTCTTATGGAATTGCTTTCACATCCAACTACCCACTTCTGCCTTATCCAAATAGTTATTGCATTTCAGCCATTCACTTTAAAGCTGCTTTTTTTTCCTATTTAAGAAGCTTAAAATGCAGCCTAGAAAAGATTACTTGATTTATGTGGTGCACTGAACCAACCTGAAATAAAGGACTTCTGTTTAATCCAAAATCAAGGTTTTGCTGTACAGATAAAAGAACAGGTAGTTTATTTCTTGCTCTGATGCTACAAATTCAGCAATCACAACTCTCTCTTGCTTTGTTTTAATGTATTGTAACAGTTTAATTGACTAAAAACATATCATCACTGCATATGTTCAGCAGCACTTTGTACGTAAGAGAGCACTTTATTTTTGCTGGATTTTTTGTGCCTCAGCAAGAGAATTGAGATCAGATTTCAGATAGTACCTGTGTAACTTCTGCCTGAGTCCCATTCACTTGCTTCAGGAACCCACCATCAATACTGGGACCTGCAGTGTCTGTGTGCTGGGATGCTGAGGACAGTGGAATGAGATTGAGGTGCAATTTGCCAGTGAAGTGGTGGGACAGGGATTGTATTTTTAGTGTTGAGAAGGTGCAACTGGAAAACAGGGAAAAAGTGGACAGTGGACTGGCTTTCTTGCTCACTTAAGGTCCAGCATACATGTGAGAGCTGCTGCAGTCATGAATTGTCCTAGTAGCACTCACCAAGAAGAGTTACAAAATCCTAAACCAGTTACACATGAGCTTTTGTCCACTTGCCAGCAAGATCATTAAATTTTCATGTCCACCTGGCAAAGGAAGTTCAATTTGTATGATAAACACCATCTGCAGATAATGTCATACCTGACCTCTCAACAAACTCTTCAACTTGCACTCCCCAGCAGTGTGTATTTTAAAAAGCTCTTTTGGCCATGTGTCAGCATAACACTGTTGTTACTTAAAAAGAGTTTAATTAAGCTGGTGCCATATTGATGAGTGTATTAGAAAGGCATGCATGTTGGGCAGAGTATGGCAGCATTGTACATCAACTTTGTTCTTCTGTTCTTTGCTGGTTAAAACAAGTGTTTGACTCTTGATAACCTTCCTTCTGTTACCATTTTCCTGGTAGTTTCCTTTTATTCTTTAATAGCTCTCTTTTCCTGTGCCTGCAATAGTTGTGCATGTGCTTTGGGTGATATTTTGGTTTCGTACAGCCAGGTTTTGGTAGCAGGGGGGCTACAGGGGTAGCTGTAGGTAACAACTTCTGTGAGAAGCTGCCAGAAGCTTCCCCCATGTTGGATAGAGCCAATGCCAGCTGGCTCCAAGAAGGACATGCTGCTGGCCAAGGCTGAGCCAAACAGGAATGATAGTAATGCTTCTGTGATAGCATATCTGAAAAGGAGAGAAAAGTTACTGCACAGTTGAAATGGTGGCCAGAAAAGAGCAGGGTGAGAACATGTCAGAGAAACTGCCCTGCAGAGACCAAGGTCAGTGCAAAAGGAGGAGGAAGAGGGAAGGAAGTGCTTCAGGTGCCAGAGCTGAGACTCCCCTGCAGACCATGGTGAGGCAGCTGTACCCCTGTAGCCCATGGAGGACCATGGGGATGCAAAGCTCTACCTGCAGCCCCTGGAGAAGACCCACATCAGAGCAGGTGAATCCCTTAGAGAGGGTTGTGAACCTGTGAGGCTCATGCTGGAGCAGGGTCCTGCAGGCACCTGTACACCTGTGAGAGAGGAGCCCATGCTGGAGCAGGTTTTCTGGTAGGACTTGTGGACCCACACTGGAACAGACTGCTCTTGAACAGCATCCTGTGGAAGAGTGAATCACACTGGAGAAGTTTGCAGAGAACTGTCTGTGTGTGAGGGGCCCCACCTTGGAGCAGAGGAAGGAGTCCTCTCCCTGAGCAGTGGCAGAAACAGCACTTGATGAACTGACCATAACCCCCACTTCCCATCTCCCTGGGCCAAAGTGGGTGCGTGGCTGACCATAGACACTGTTTTTTATCTGTCTGGGTATCCTGCATCTATGTTTTGCAAAATATGTAGTTCTTCTTGAAGATTTATTATTACTTCTGTAACTTTTGCTCTACAGCATGCTAAAATCATGGGTGTCTTTTAATTGTATCCCAAGGCCTTTGACTCTTGTTTTTGGAGAAGTTTCCATTTTGTGTTGATTCAATCACCTTGCAGATAGGCATAACTGAAATTTATGAAAGAAAGTAGCCGATTTGGTGAACGAACTTTCTGTCACCCTAAGATACAAGCTCTGTTTATTATTTATCTTAATATTGGTGGTTTGAGAGCAGGATGCCAAAGTATTTGTGGGGGAGATAAAAGTCATCTCCTGCAGTTCTAGCTGCCGTGTCAGGGCACAGCCATAGCTGGGGACCAGGTGCTGCACTGGGTGATGCCAGCTGCCTCTCTCCGTGGAGTGCCAGTCCACGCCAGCTAAAAGGGGAGGATGGGAAGTCAGGAGCTGTGTCCTTATGTGACACTGGGAGTCAAGCAGGGAATGGGAGCAAAATTCAGGTTGCTGACAACACATATAATGTTTTAGGTGTCTTTTTTCCCTATAGTGGCTTTCAAAAGCATAGATGTAGGAGCTTTTATAAAGCATAAAATAGAGGATGGTATCTGTTCCTCCCTAGTAAACTTGACTAATACCTTTGCCTTGTCAAAATCCTGAATATAACTCAAACCTTGAAGTCCAGGAAATGATGAGCTAAGGGCCAGCACAGATCTTAATATAATCATAGTTATGCCAAGGAACTGATTATACCCATTGGAACTGCTCAGTAACATTAGTATTTATAATAAGCAGGTATGAAAAATTGAGAAAGTATATTTTTGTTTGCATTTTCAGCTTTTATTGTATATGCTGTGGCTTCAAGTAGCTGGGAAATACTTTAGCAAAGGAAAGCATAGCTGTTAGCTCACAGCAAGTGCTGCCTTTGGGGAGCAAGTGCACCTTTATAAGGGTGGGATTTGTTAGGCTGCAATGTTAATGACAAGCAAGGTTTCTTCTCACGTGCATTGCCAATGATGTGATGAGATGCGATGTGACAGTCAGTTGTTTGTGGGTGCAATGAGATGTCACAGAATGGAGGAATCCTCAGATCAAAGGGGGAGGATTTGTAACATTTAGTGCAGCTGAGAACATTTTAAAATGTACAGCAGCAACATTTGCTGTAGCTCGTTTGCTTTAGATGACTAATGCAAAATTGGATGTGGCCCATGGTGACTGTACTTTCTTCCTAGGGGGGTTGTAGTGTTTGTAACATGGAAATAAAAGGTTCTCAAAGAAGGTTTCAGCTGCACTTTGGGGCTTAAATCACCTTAACCTCTTATTTCCAATTTAAATTGTGAAGATTTTGCTACCCTTCACATTTCTGAAGGATGTTCCCCTGCTTACTGTAAGGTCTTCTGACACTTTGTACATTAATTACATTGAATAAATATTTTTTTCAGTACTGTCATGCAACAGATTTTCTATATTAGGGCAGGGAAGGCATATGTGTAGGAGTTTAGCAATGTGACCTTCCCTTGTGATACAGGGGACCCAGATTTTAATTCCTTCAATATGAAAGACAAAAACGGCATAGTGTTGAAATCAGGGTTAATTTTGTATTCATCTGCTACTCTGTCTCAGGCAGGGCCAGTTACTAGTTGAATAGTTGAAGGTATAAACAGCTCCACAATAGTGCTGTGGTCTTTCCAGCTTTTTCCTGCCTGCCTCTTTATGTTAAGTAATGCTTGATGTGCCTTTCTTTCATAAATTCTTTTAATGGGAGATCAGATCTGTCATGTCTCAGAAGGTAGACTCAATTCCTTTCATACAATTAAAGGGGAAATATGTATGTGAGGCTGCAGCTGGTGGTGTTCAGAGGCTGATCCCAGGCTGGCTTGGCAGCTGCTTCCTCCTCTTCAGACATGAGCTCAGGTCTCCATTGCTTCCTGGGGCATGGGGACTGCAAGTGAGTGATAAATCTAACAGAGAGTATGATGGGTGCTTTCTGTAATGGTGTGACTTCAGGAGAGGATTCATTGTTGAAAAGTCTGAAAAAACAAAAATACCTTTCGTAAGCCTGAAGGCAGTCCAATACTGCAGTTACACCTTCGACTGACTACCACTTATCACAGTATTTTCTGTGGAGCTTGTTCAAAGGAGCCTTGTGGGAAGAGGTGAATCCCAGTGAGGTTCTGGAAGCTGCAGCCTCACAGTCCCTCTGTGAGTTAAGCTGTCAGTGGTTTACTTTCATTGTGTTTAGTTCAGTTTCTCTGACAGGAGTGAAGACTGCAGGGAAACAGAGCCCTTCCCACATACTAAACGTTGTCTGAAACAATCTCAGATTCAATGTACAAGTGCAACTTGGCCTCCCTGACCTGTGGTGGCTGTCCTACAGGTTGTCGAGCATCAGATGCCCACCTGCCTATGACCCTTTCTTTTCTAGTGCCTGACATTGCTCAGCACAGCTAGAATTAAATCCTTAATAATGCTTTCATTAGTGCTTTTCCAGTAAGACACTGGGTGTGAGCAAATTGCAGAGTAAGCTGAGCCAGTAAAGGAGTTCTGGAATACTTGCAAAATCATTCTTTTGAGAGAAGAGACCTGAGCTCCCTGGGATTTGCTGGGTCTGGAAGCACTTGATAATGTTAGCTTAAAGCCTTTCCTCCCCTGCAATACTCTGCTTTCTTCCTTTTGTCACACAACCTTCCCCTGCTATCTCTACAAAAAGGCTTTCATGCAATCTGGCCCGTCAGCTGTTGCTTTTGTGCATTGTGCTGGATCTGGGATAAAGCGTAAGCTCTTCAATTCTGATGCTGTACAGTGTGGCATGAATGCTGATGGTGCTCGGTTAAGAATAAGGCAACCAAGCAAATGTACAATTAACAATAACTAAGCAGATGTGAGAACAGTGAGTTCCTAGAAGTAATTGCATTTTCCTTTTCTTTCCCCTTTCAAAGCTGCTCAGCTCGGTATTTTCACTATCAAAAACTGCATGGGGTTAGGAAATAGACTTGTGTGTAGACATCAGTATTACAAGATTTGTCTTCAAAAAGCCAATTAGTGCTTGAAGTAGAAGCTAATCTACTTCACAAATGTAATTCCCATCCTTTGCCTTACAATCAGCAGCAAGCAAACACACTGCTGAACATCACTTTGAGAAAGAGCAAGCACTGGTCTGTTTCTGTACATCTTTTCTGTGTGTTTCTATTTCTAGAGGTTTTTTCCATTAACCTAACGTGTGTCAGTGTGACCACTGTGTGAAGACAGAACAATCTGCTGCAGCAGAGCTCCTCCGGGGAGATAGCTTAATGAGCCCTAGGATGAGTTCTTAAGTAAAGGAGGTGAGAAAAGAAGCATAGAAAAGAAAGATGTGACATCTTTGGAAAGAGGAATATTACTTACCTTGTAGAGGGGAGCAATCCTATTACACACTGCAGACATAAATAGAAAGCAATTCTATTGTGCATTGTGAGACATAAGTTGAGCATCCATCCTGATTTCCCTTTCTGTAATGAGCAATTAGAAATCAAACTCACATGGATCTCTAAAATACAGAACCAAAAAACCCCACCCATGCTGTAATCACCATGGTGCTGACAGAACCTCCCCAGTTCAGATCAGCACTACGACCACATCTACCCTCTTGAGAAATGTTTTGTACGTTAGTTCGCTTGGGTTTTACCCAATACCCGTTTGGTTTATGGATGAATTAGCAAGGCCGAGTGGCACTGTAAATAAATGTAACATGTCCTCTACAGCTCTGTTTTCAACACTTTTTAGAACGGACTAGATGTATCAGTATGGGCACTAAGAATCTTTACTTGTAGCAGCATCTGTATCTAATTTTGAGAAGGGCCGAAAGCTGCAGTTTGGACACCATGTGATGTAAAAATTGAGATACTCCAGCTCCGGCTGTAATGAGCACGCTGTCAAGTTGTATCCACCTCTGGAAGCAGAGGGGAGGAGAAAATAGAAAATTAGGGGCTATCGAGCTGAAAACAAAAGGCAGTGCATGCATGGATTGACCTCTGTGTGTTCTTCATTGACAGGTTGATGACGCCTGGAAGTGAGATTCGGTTTGTCCACAAGCACATGGGCCTGGTGCCAGGCTGGGGAGGCGGTGCCCGGCTGGTGCGGATCGTGGGCAGCGGGGCAGCGCTGCAGCTGCTGGGCGGCGCTGCGCGGGTGGGCCCCGACAGAGCGCTGGGCCTGGGGCTCGCCGAGCTCACCCTGCCCTCCGCCGATGAAAGCAGAGCGCTGGGAGAGGCCCGCGCCTGGCTGAGTCAGTACACAGAGGGTCCGGCCCCTGTCGTTCGGGCTGTGAAAAAGGTGGTGACAGCAGGAAGAGAGCTCCCACTGGAAGATGCCCTAAGGACAGAGAAGGACATTTTTGGAACTGTATGGGGTGGGCCTGCCAATTTGCAGGCATTGGTTAGAAGACCAAAACATAAATGATGGTTTATGCATAAGAAATGGGCTTGACTTTTTTGCAAACAAAGCTTTCAGTAAAGCAGCCGTTAAGCTGAATCATTTAAGGACTTGTCCATTTAAAATGGCATTAACATTCCTGCCATTTAGGTCAGGCAGGCATATTTGGTGTGCAACCACAGAGAAATCCCAGGCAGATTCTCTGCTGTCCTAATCACCCACTGAATCGAGATTAGTGAAATTACTATGTAAAGGTAAATACTGTGCTGAAAATAGAACTATAATTCATTTGGAATGAGGCTGAAGATTATTTTATTTGGTGTTTTGTTTTGGTTTTTAACTAGTATGGAAATTAATTACTTGAAAGATATGTTTATTCATTTGCAGAACAGGTGCATCTAAAGCTGCAAAATATGAGTTCCCCAACCAGTGTCTTTAAGCAGCTTGGAAAAGATGATTACGAGTGGGAGGATAGCTTTTATTTTTTCATTCTAGTTAGTTCTTTGTGCAATTGCTGAGAAAGTATCTTTCAATTTTAATGGTGCTCTTACAGGAGAAGCTTTGAGTTACTGAGAAACTTTTAGCACTCATTCGCTATCACTGATTCAGGCTTTAAAATGTATTTTGGTGTCTTCTCACTGCTCAAGGAATCAACTACCCACACATGCATCTGCACATTCCCATATCTTGTACCTGTGCAAAGCTGCTGGCCTGGTTCTTTACACAGAATCTGGTTGAAATCTTGGAAGGCAATGATGTATCATGCCCCAAAAAGGTTTGTCCTTAGGTGACTGGGTGATGTGAGTTCTTCAGCATTCTGGTAAGATGTGAGTGGATATGTCTATGTCTTTCTTCAATGCATTTTTACTGGTAGGGTATATTTGGGCTTACTAGATGGTTTGGAACTCAGTCACCCCTTTATGCCAGTGACTCTACACGTAATTGGATAACTCAGTGGGGAAAGTCTTCCCTTTAGAAATTAGAAACTGACACAGAGTGCCTGCTTTAAAAATAAACATCTGTGAGAGCAAAACCATACCGACATATCAGTGACGGAGAGTTTCCTGTACTGTTGGTTAGGATGCACTTGTCTCTAAATCCAGCAGGGACTGAGATCTGAGCCAAGGACCTAAGTACTTTGTGGGAGCATGTAAAGAAGGAAGCTCTGGGCTTTGTGCCACTGACATGCCTTCTTGCTCTGACCAGGCATAACTAGCTCAAGATCATGGAACGAGCTCCCTTAAGAAAGTAAGGCAGTATCTTGGATGGAAATTCATGTTACGATTTCTAGTGTGGCAGGAGTCCTGAGTTTCAGACAGTGAGGTAACTGCATATGTTTGAGGACTTGGGGAAAAATCAATGTTGGGAATTAGGCTTGGATTGCCTGTTAAGATTCTGCAAGTTTTGAGCAGATTCTGTGATCTGCTGAGGATGTTTTACTGTGTAGTTTTCACAGCAATGAATATAGTGTGAAGCAACCAAGAGAAATGCTGAGGAAAGGGATGTGTTTTGAGTTGGCATCTCAGAGAAAATAAGAATGTTACCTCCACCCTGTTGATCCTGCACCTTTGCCTTAATATCTGGAGCACTAATGGAGGAAGATTTAAAATCTCTCTTCCCTAAAAATAGTTCAATTTTTCCTTTCAGGTTAGAGAAGACACAGGAATGAGAACTTGGGGAAGAGAGTAGTGTTTTGGTTTGTGCCTTTCTCCCCCGGCTCCTTTTTATCCAGTAGCCCAGTGGTTTCTCCTGTGTAGCCAGATTCTCTCCCATGCCCTGAAGAACTTCAAAACAATTACCTCAGAAGAGTGAATGCTTTAGTATAATCAGGCAGCACTTGACTGTTTAGTAGTGAAGCTGTTCTGCTTTTCATGAAGTTTCTCAAGACTCATGAGGGATTCCAAACTGCAGCATCACTGAACCTTCAAGGCACACTCTAGTCCATACTCATCCAGCTTTTTGAAGCAATAGCACATAATGTTGTTGTGAGTCAAAAAAAAAAAAATGTTTTAAAGGGCAACTGATTATGTGTTTGCTTTTAGCAAGAACGAATGTGCCATTACTAATACTGTTATTGTTTTTAAAATTGATGTGAAAATTACTTAGAACCTGAGTAAGACCCTTGAATCTTTTTTCTCTGGCATATTAGGCTCATAAGTGTATTCAGTGTACTGGGTTATAAAAATTTGAGAGGGAAGAAATTGTAGGACAAAGGCAGAATCTGGTTTCTTTCACATTTTGAACCAGATCTGTGCTGGCAGTTAGTGAATGGTAAGTACACATCTGGGGGATCTCTTTCCATTTTGATTTATAGACAATGAGCTTAATTCTCCTTTCAACAAATATATTTCCCCAGCCACCCTCTCTGATTTGTATCAAAGGCTAATGTTTGCTTCTAAAAAACCAGGACAAATAATTAACTATTACATACCAAGATACACTCAGAACAGTTTCAGAGAGGGTTATGGAAACCCATATTGCTAGTATCATAATCGTATCAAGCATAGGTACAGGACATTCTGAAGAACATTAGGATCAAGGATTGTGTGAGTAGTGTTATACCATATTCTCTTACTCTAAAAGTAAGTAGAGGCCTTCATACAAAAACCAGCCCAGCTAAATTACCATGAGTGCTAGGATGAAAGTTCCAGACTGAGATGAAATGGAATCCCATTTTACCCATTTGAAAGCTAAATGCTTTATTTCACAGAATACTTTCTTATCATCTTAAAGTGGGAAATATCTTTAACCAGCAGTTGTTAAATGTTTGTATTTTCTTTACAACTGTTAAAGATGTCAAGCTTCATCTCAGGGGTTTTTTTCCCTTCTGAAATGGTTTAAAAACAAACAAGTACTAACTGCACAAAATAAATTAGAAACATCAAAATTGATAGTCCCAGTCTCCTAATTAAACAGCATGCCAGCTTTTGTATTTCCTAGGGGCTAGTTTGCCAGCTTCCTCCTCAGCAAACTAAGCTTCCCATTGCATTGTGAAATGTCTGTCTTATTTTTCTTCTGTGTACTGGGCCAACCCAAGGGTTTAATGGGAGTGTGGATTCTGTACCAAGCCTGTAGGGGTTGGATACTGGAGATCACTTTTAGCAATACAGATACTTCTATCTTATTTGCTGCTGATAGAAATATATTTACCAGATGGTCAATCTAGATAAGCATGGTGTTCTTGCAGAATGCTTGGGTCCCTATCTGATTTATATCTTTTTTAGCCATGAAATAGGATTCCTTATCTGTGGTTATCTGTTCTGGAAACGATGAAGTGCTATAGATTTTATAGTATTTAAATTTCGTTCTCATTTTCCCTTCTGCTCCATTGTGCATTTCTCTGGCTATGCTGCACAAGTTCAAAATCATTTAGTGCATGGAATTACAGTCAACCACATAATGCAGTGTGGCTGTGGCTTTGCTAAAATGGACAGAGAACACATTTCCTACTGAAAATAATGGTTTAAATGTAAGATGGGAATTACCAGCTACTACTTTTCCCTAGCTTGATCTGGGGAGTGCATTTGCTACTCTGATGGCTGCCTATTAAGGTCTTACCAGCCTTACTTTAACTAATTTTAGTGTTTCACAGCTCCAGTCAGCCAGCAGGAGCCAAAAGCAGCATCACGGGTGTGAGGCTGAACTCTCTACTTGGGTCAAAAACCCCAAGGATAATCACTGATAGAATTATTTGTAGACTGTTTGGGCTGTAAATCCTAAAGCATATAGTGAGTCCTGTTCCTTTATTTTCTTTCTTGCTTTTTTCAACCCATACTCTCACATGAAGTGTGTGTACATAGCTGAAGCGTTCTTAGTGAAGGCTTTTGCAGTACTAAGTCATACTTTGGTTAGAGCCACTGTATACTAACTCAAATCAGAGAAATAAGGTAGCAACTAACAGAGAAAAAACATTCCATCCAGTTTCCTTCCTGAAGTCCAGGTAATTGGCATATTTCCTTATGGGACTGGAAGATGATAGTGAAAATCTCTGATTAAGAGCATTTATTCCTAACTGAGAATGGAAGAAATCTTCCTTATTCCATCCTGGTCTCACCTGCATTTTTGTGACCCACTGATCACACCTGTAGGCAGCAGAAGAGGGGCACAACTTTCTCCAAGATCAGACACGTCATCCATCATTACAGTAAGAACATTATAAGATGATTAAGTCTACCATTTTTAAAAGTCAGCCTTTTAATTCCCTTCAAATCATTGTTTCCTTAAAGCAACTTCTGTCTTAAGATCAGTAGTACCTATGTATCAACTACTGTCCCTTTCTATTCTGAGATACAGATACTAAGAATTGGAATTTAATTAGCTTTATTTTAAAATGAAGTCCAGAATCCGCTAATGCTGTTTCTCAGTCTGAAAAAAAATGTTAAAGAACTGCCAGAGAGATAAAAGACAAGCTGTGTTTCTCAAGGTCTGGCTTCTAACATTCAGAAGTCTGTTGAAATGCAGCTCCTACACTGCTAATACAAGCACAAAACTACAATTTCTGTGCTGCCACCATAGTTTTTCTATGAACAGAAGAACAGCTGTAATATCCCTGTCCTTTGTTATAGGGTCAACTTGATAACTTACCCTCTTTTATCAACATTTCTGCTGTTAAAATAAGGCTGTGTGTGATAATTCTGCCTGCCATCAACAGTGAAGTGAGTTAATCAGCTCTTCAGACGTCTGTGTGAGTACTAAGCTTGCAACTCAAGATTGTTCAGTAAAAGATGAGACGCCTACGGCGGTTGTGTTTGAGAGAGCCAGTCAGGGATGGAAGGATGTCAGGATGCCACTCAGAACTAGTCCTCCCCTGTGGTAAACTTGGGAAGCTGTTTTATGATCATTTTCTTTGAAATTCCTGCAGTGAAGTTCAATTAAACTGGAAACTTATCTGAGATTGTTACTGATAAAATGTAGTTTTATTAAATTATAAATTCTGTAACAAAAACAAGACAGATCAAGAAAGATCTCAATAAACAAAACCACAAGGACTAGATGGCAAAGCCAGTGAAAAAGCCATGGAGAGTGTAAAGGTAAGGATTTCCAACACAAGTTAACAGCATTTTTACATTTCCATTGAAAGAAGGTAAATGATTGCTCTTGTCTAGTAAAAACACATTTTAACTCCAAACTCACATCTATTTTCTCACGTTAAATTAAGCATCCTGCTCACACCCAACACCTTGCCTGATTCCACATAGCTTTAGTGTTCTTTTCATACATCAATCCATGCAGAAAGTAGTAAGACACTTAATGCAACAGTCAGATAATGAAGACAATTCAAGTTGTACAGTAGATATACATTGGCCAAAAAGGGATAGAGTATCTTCAAGGGGAAAATGCTACAAAATAAACACAAGACATTTTCAAGAAAACTGGGCATTGCTAAACAGCTTTCAAACCATTAACAGGACAACCCAGTTTCCTAGAGTTAAAGAGTCTTCCAGCTGAGACATGTTAAGAGACTTAAGTTAAAACAGGCCAAATCTGTTTTCTCCCCTTCACCCCACCCTCCCACCAAACACGCTGCTAGGTTTGAGTGCAATGCCAATGTGGACAGAAAATTTACAGAAAATTACAACTGAGTATTTTTTTTCGCATGGCTCTAGATTTAAACTTCAGTGACTGTGCACTGTCCATCTGGCCTTCTAGATCTTACACTTGTGTTTGCCACCCCACCCCCTGCCCCTGGTCTATCTGCTCCTGCCTGGCTTGCACCAGCACTCAAGTGTCTCTGCTGACCAGAGGACAGGTGTTGCTGAAGGTGGGCAGACACATCCTCGCTGTCACTGCTGGCATCCGATTCGGTCTCCTCCACAGAGGTGTCGGGGGCTGGCACCCTACCAGAAGATGATGATTCGTGGTCTTCTTCTCCCTCTCCCCTGTGACTCCTTTCAGCCATACTGTCTCCATTTATTTGCAACTGGGCAAAAGAGTTCTCTAGAGAATTGCTTGCATCAGGTGACGGTGTGGAAGGGCTCACGAGCTGACCATCTAGTGCTGGTAGGGGCCTCACAGAAATGGATGCTAGAGGCTGCACAGCTGCAGCCCCTGGAGTCATTGTGCTGTCCGCACCATCAGCGGAGCTCTCTCGTGCCAGGTTGACAGTGTTGGTGTCACAGTCCAGCCTCAGCCCAGCCACTCCCTTCTTTGGTATATCTATTATGTCCCGTTTTATTTTTCTGCGACGTCCATGCTCATTTCTCCTATACTGAACCATGTTCTCAAGGTCTGCCACGTATAAAAAACCAGCAATTAGCATTTCAGTGCTCTTTTTACCCTTGGAAAAGGCATCTTCCAGCTCTCTGCTGGTACGTTCATCGTACTGCCACCAGCCATTTCTACCTTCATAGTACCAAGCATATTCTCCATTGCCTCTGCTTGCTGCTTTGAGTTCTTCAGGTGACAATAAGGTCGGCTTGTCAAGGAAATCCTCAGGAATCTCTTGCCGGCAGAGTGCGCATCGTTTCCCAAGCCAAGAAGCACCCTTAACACACAGATAGCAGAAAACATGTTTACAGGGCAGACTTACTGGATGGACACACGTTTGCAGACAGATAGCACATTCAGGGACTTGCAGGGAAGGTGCTGCATTGGTACATGACTCATTTGTCTTCCTGTTTGTGGGAAGCATGTTGATCGAATGATCTATTTCGCCACAGCCAGCCATCCTGCAGAGGATCAAAGAAATTTAAATCAGTTTATTATGTCAACTTAAACTAGCACCTCGCATCACATTTCACTCAACAATCCACACAATGAGATGTTTACTTCAAATTAAGATAAGTTACTGTTTCCTGAGATGATGGACTATACTGAGATTTCTTTTGCTGATCACCAACCTTTTATCTGTTTAATTTGCAGCATGTTAACATACCAAGTCAGAAAACAAACTTTGTAATTCCCTCTGTTCATCCCTGAAGTAGAGTTGATTAATGGACCATAAGCCAACCAGTTACTTTGGTACCTCCTCAGGAAATTCAAAGAAATTTTGGTTCTTTCCTCAAGAGGTGACATAGCTGCAAACTGAACTTAAACAATCTCTCTTCAGACTATAGGTGATCATCTGTTTGATTAAGGGACTCCCTGAACAGTATCTCACACTAGGTTTACACAATAGAAAATAAGCCTGACAACAGCACCCAGCTGAAGAGTTCCCCCACTCTGTTTCTCAGTCCCCTTCCACCATGGTACACTACCCTCAAACTGAGCTCAGAGCAACCACAGGGATGCAGAAAGAACCAGATTTGAAAACTGAGGTGGCCTTTTCAGAAGATACCTTGGACTCCTTTTCCTTAAACATCAAGTGAACTCCCTGATATACAAGTACCTCTCATAAGGAATCACTGCAGACCAGCAGAAGCAGCAGTGTATTGAAGAAGACACACAACTCTGATTTGACTGTGAAGTAATTGCCTTTAATTTTTCTGGCCATATCTTATTTCTGTTACTAAAGATGATTTTGTAACTGTAAGAGAATAGGGAATGCAAAACTGCATCACTTTGGCATCATGTAGGATTTAAGCAGTTGAAAAATTCTAGCCTAAATATGCAAATGCCTTCTCAACTACATTTTTGCCATGGCAATCTTTCACGGTCTGTTTCATGGTAATTTTTCTTTTATTTATTAACAATCAAAACCAAATACCAGATACCAAATGAGGGAGGAGAACAGGCTTTGGGAAATGGGGCCTAAAAAGGTGCCTTTTTTATTTAAAATCCCCAAGAAACTTCAAGACTGATATTCAACAAAACAGCCTTTCAGTGAAAGTAGTCTTTGTTGTATGGGCAGCTAGGAATAGTTCATGCAAAACTACCACAAGCATGTGGGCCAAAAGGGACCTTTAGAGTCACCTAGTCCAGTCTCCTGCTCCACATGGCACCAACACCAATACTAGATGAGACCAGCTGTGGCTTTGTCTAGCTGTTTTTTTTGAAATCTGCAAGGATGGAAATACCACAGGCTCCCTGGACAGCCGGTTCTAATGTTATACACATTTCTAACAAAACGTGTAGCCTCAAGAGAAAATGCCTAGTATTACTGTAAAAGCTTCCACTGATATATGCTGGGATTAAACAAAAACCTATGCCTCAGTATCTATATTTATCTTTACAATAATGTATCATGTGCTATTTACTTAAAACATTTTTCTGTATGCTGTCTGTCTCCTTCTATCACTAAAATTTCCTCTTCAAAGACCAATGCCTCTTTAATTCTTTTTTTATCAAATAATTATTTTAAAAGCTCTACAGCTCAAGTGCTTTTTCCTGAAGCAGCACAAAATTGTATCCATCTACGTTTCAGTTTCATATCTGAATTTCTTTTTCTGAGATTAATGACCAATCTGCATAACAGTTCTTAAATCAGCATGCCAGATACACACACAGCATTACCTACCAGCTGGCAACTGTGGTTTTACTGCACAGCACACATCTGTGAGATCCATTTTAACAATGTTGTGAACAAGTTGCTTTTTGGAAGCCGCACACTTCTGAGGACGTATTTTACGACAGATTTTTATAGCAAATGTTGGGGTTTATACCAAGAAACTTATCAGAAAAAGGGAGAACAAAGTCTGTTGAGATTTCAGAATACCACAAACACAACCCAACATCATTTCGCAACAGAAGAGCTGAAAGAGAAATCCATTTATTGACTGATTTTTGCTAACCATGGCTGAGGAAAGGATCTTAATTTTCAAATGCCCCCACAATGAGATAGTAGAATGCAAAAAAGCACAGCAGCAGAGCTTTTGACTTCCATGCTACAGTTTTACAAAAGGATGCTTCTCCCTGAATATGCTTTATAAAATTATCCTTTTCAGAGTGAAAGAAAAGATTAAAACAACCTGTAGGTAAGTAACTTCTACACAAGTCACCTATCATAACTAAGATTTTGGAGGTGATTAAAATGCAATAAAGGAATCAAAAAGACAATGCACTTTGACAAACCAAATTGTGATACCATGAGCTAAACTAAAGAGTTTACCCTGAGGTAAACTAAAAGAAGGATTAAAAGTTCTCACCCGTTTACTGAAAGCAAAAAATGCTAACATTTGAACTGTGCTCAATAGGTGACCCATTAATTTGAGGGATCTTTGGGGTAGGATATGAAAAGGAGTAAATGCTTTTTCTTGAAATTCTTATTTGATTTTTAATGACTCTAAGGAAAATGTTATGTATAAAATGAATAGAGCTGGAGGAGCAAACCTTATCTCTAAAAGTGCTATGCAGGAACATAAAACTCTGATACGATAAAGCACAACTGCAGTTGCATGTGCTCAGAATGCAGGACAATTATGCACTTGAAGATTTATATCAACTACACGGATTCTGTCTCACTTTTTGTTTTTAAAGCATGATGCTGTTTGTTTTTTTGGTTTTTTTTAATTTACCTTCTTAATACCAAATCTAGGTCATGGAGTTTGTTTATAAGCTGGTAGGAGGACGTACATGTAGGTTTTTACTGAAGAGGTAATCCTTCAGAACCGAGGACAAACATCTTGGACTGCTATTCTACTATGTTATGGCTGTGGAAGCACTTCCACTGCAACTTCATGGTACTAAGAATTAAACAAACTCTGACCACACAGTGTTTTTCCTGAAATTAAAAGTAATATTTTGTAACAAGGTTCAATCAAAACAGGCTTTATATCAGAACTGTTATCAAATAAGAAAGCTCTATTTTTGAGGGGATTGGGTTCCCTTTAAAACACTCCTGGCATCACAGAAATTCATATTCTTGACTACTGACTACTTGACTAAGAATTAACTAAACACAAGGAATAATTCTAAAAATAATTTTATTTTAAGTATCTAGAGCCTCAATTCAGGTATAAAAAAGGGATCAAAAAGAACCTGAACTCTGCATTTTAACAAGTACAGCCTAAAACCGATGGAGATAGTATGGAATTAGGCCAAAATCTTACTCTTGTGGTTTTTATTGGTAATATTTAATAATACAGGTAATTTCTAAGCTATGGGTCCTTCATCAATACATGAAGTATGGAAGAGGTGATGTGTAACAATTACATGAAAAGACCCCAGGCCTTCTTGGACTTTAATGGAAGAAAATGTAAATTCCCACAAAACCACTTCAAATTCCAGGTCAAATTATAACTGCAACTAAGCAGTCCATCAAGGAGCTGACATGTTTAAGTTCATTAACAAAACAACACCTTACTTTTTCTTAGTAATTTCTACTGAAGCATGAAGACTGAAATGTCCTCTCTTCAGACGTCTCCAGCTAGGATGGCAGGTCCTCCTTCCCAAGGCTGGCTCATTCCTGACTTGTCCCGCTCAGTGGTACACTACAGCGTTTCAGCTTCTCTGCAAACTAATAGAAAGCAAATAATACCACCATTACAATGTTGTCCAGAGGTACGAGCAAGCAAAGTACAATGCCATGGTTCTGTTACAAAAAAGAAATTACAATGCTTTTATTTACTTGATGTATTTTATTTTCAATAAAACTATCACTGGACTTCTGTTTAATTTTTTGTAACCATCAATTTTGATCCACAGTTTTTATTTTGATGTCTGTTTCAAAAAAAATCATCATTTTTTAAGCATTATAAAAGGAAATTATTTTTTACAACAGTAAGTTAATTGCTCATTTCCAAACAGTGACCTCAAAAAAGGAGTAAAAGACCAAAGTTTGGAGCATGTTATGTTTATGCAAATTTAACCTCTAATAAATGATCCCTTATATTTAGGAAATTTAGAAAGTTACAATGGCTTCCTAAAGCTTTTTATAAAACTATCTGTTTGATACCATCCCACAGGACCATCTAGCTCTGTGTGTTATCCTGACACAGACTAGTATCAGATGCTTGAGGAAAAGCAGTGTGCACGAACAGCTGATTTCCCCCAAGTCTTCCCCATATTTCAATCAGAAATTTGCCTCTTCGTATTTCAAGGCTCAGAGCTTTGAATCCTCATCCTCTTTTACAGAGATCATTGCATCATTAATGAATGAACCTCAGAACATTCAGGACTTTCTTCTTTATAAACCTACAATTGTATGTCCTCATACAATTTATTGTCCTCATACAAGCTCATACCAGCTTATAAACAAACTCTATGAACTATATTTGAGACCTACCAAGGTAAATAAACAACAAAAATTAATTAGGACCTTCCTCTATTTCTTTAAAATGTCCCGATGGGCTCCAAGGTTCAACAATGGAAAGAGTTTCTAAAAAAGAGGACAAGGATGCAACTCAGCCTCCACACCTCAGAGGTAATATACCCCTCTTCAGGCTAGCAGATGATGTCAGTAGCAATATATTTGGTGAATGCCACCAACCAGAATCTGAGCAAAGTCACTTCACACAAACCTAATAATTACTAAGTGCCACTAAGTGCCTAACAAATACCTTAAAAGTTCCTACAGCAGGAATCTGCAAACTCAGAAGGGGAAGAGAGACCATCACTCTTGCATTCTCACAACCTAATCATGAAAGTCTTGACCTAGGAGAACCACCTTCAGTGAATCTTCTGTAAAAAGACAGATGAGCTACAGAATCACCTCTTCCTTTTGGTCTGTAGCTTTCTGGATGATTGTCAAACATCTTGAACTACAGTTTCCAGTTGCTGCAGAACATTATATATAGGAATGATTTGAAGTAGACCTGAGAATGTCACCTCTTTGATTTCAATTTGTTCAAGGAAAGAATCATTTCAGCATAAATACAGTGCAGAGCAGACATGTAAGAGTCAAGTAAAGTCAGGAAGTGATAAGTCCCTGAAAGAAGATGAGCACTACAGTGTTCTGTGCTATAGCCCTTTATCAAATGATCGAATATTTATCATTAATATCAGAGTGTTCAGATGACTTCAGTGCATGAAGCATTACTCAAATATGTTATTTTCTTTATAGCTGAGCTCCATGTAACATTTTGTACAGCTATTTTTAGAATGAGCTCCAAAGGAAAAATGCAAAAATTAACAAGCCTATCCACACCTTTTCTCCCCTCATAGTTCTAGCAGATTTCCTTTCTTCACACATCACTCTGAAACCAAGCGCAGCAATCGCGTTAGAATTGTGGCTCTACTAATCCACTGAGACAAGATACTATATTTTCTATGATCAAAGAGACAGCTGCAACAAGCTTGATGCTCTGGGTGTGGTATTCAGTCCTTCATCTTGGAGCTGGCTTTCTGTTACTTCAATAGGTATCACCTGAAGCCTTTTATCTACTCCCTCTCCTAATGCACTACTAGAGGTAACACATCATAAAACCAAATGCTATGTGGAGATGGCACAAAAAGGCTGGGTAAGTTCTCAGAGATTTCTCAGTAAATAAAAATGCATACACATATTCAAGATATGTAATTATACCTAGAAGAATCCAAGGAAGGCATAATTACAGGATTGCGATAAGGCAACCTTCCAACTGCAGCAAAGGTCTTGAAAAGAACTAGTTCACACACTGACATCAAATAACCTCTATATTTCATGTCATTGCTACTTAATAAGCCAGTACTGAAAATTCTACTAAATGGACTGACAAACACTTGTGGTTACACACACGCCCCTTCTTGGATGATGACTCCCTCTTTGAAGTCACCTGGGTAAGGGCTATGTTCTATACTTAGCAATTAATTTTCTCTTTTTCCTGTACTATGAGGAGTTATGCTATCTGCAGCAATCCCTTCCTAAACGCCTGCATCCTACCACATACTGATTTTGAAACTTTGAAGATGAAACGGACAGAAGGACAGTGTCACTGGTCAGGACCATCCCCATCCAAACTGAGGCTCAGCCAGCATGGAACTGTTCTCTTTGTCCCCTTGAAAGTCTCTCAGGATGTTTACTGGGGGGAGTCATGTCCACTTCTTTGACGCTTTAAGAATTTGAAGTGGTGGACTTCCCACCAGACCTATCTCCCAAAATGACTTCAGGGTCTCCTTAAGAACAATATTAAGCTTTTACTAGGTCAAGATAGAATGAAACCATTTCTAGTCAGTTCAGCCAGCTGTGCTCGTTAAATTATGAGACCCAGTAAATTATCAGCCCCAGCACAATTTTTCCACCCTTATTCCTTTAGGAAAAAAAAAATCAACAATTACAAACCCTCATCCCAATTAACAACTAACCAACCCACTGAAACTAAAATCAGAAGCATAAATATTTAGGAAGCCAGCTCCTATATATTGATGAAGAGTTACCCATAGTCTTAAGCTTTCTCTGTAAGT
The DNA here is from genome assembly GCF_023055355.1 of Agelaius tricolor. NCBI lineage: Eukaryota > Metazoa > Chordata > Aves > Passeriformes > Icteridae > Agelaius > Agelaius tricolor. The sequence goes on from NW_027269261.1 coordinate 62,508,925, forward strand.
AAAATCTTAGCTTTCTAAAAGCACACAAGTGCAACACTGGTGAATTCAACAAACATAAGCCTACTATTGAGTCCTACTTCAAATAATAGAAATCTAGGAATACTGCAACTCCATACAGATTATTTTAAAATAGCTATCACAAATTCATCATTTCCTCCCTTGAAAACTCAGCAGAGTAACAGTATTCTTTCACAAGAATAAATGCTCTTCTGTAATTAAATACTTGGATTTTTTTTTCCATCAAGCTCCCCAATTTTTAACTCCATTGGTGGGTAGGAGGGGAAAATGATCCCCGGAATTTTGCCCTTCCCCACAAGTAACCATAAGCCAGACAGTGTGGGAAGAAAGAAGGCAGCTGTTTTATTTAATAAGAAAAATCACTCTCTTGTCTGATGGTCTGCTAGTGTCAATACACTACCAGCTCAAGGTACTGAGTCTCATCAGATATGTTTAAAACTGTCCCTGGTACTAGATAGCACAACAGATAAATAACTTCACTGTCTCCTGTGCTTGCCTACTTTTTTCTACCTGTTTCTTAAACTTGGAATATTCTCAGGAGTTGCTGGTTGTGATGAGGCTTCAGGTTGCCCGTCATTCCTTATCACTGGCTACTGCATATTAGTAAACCCCAACATTTGTATCTACACTTGGAATTGAATCATAGAAGAATAGTCAAGTGCAGAACAGTCAGCCATTTCAGTATTAAAATGCTACATGTATTGAAAATGAGGTTGTTCCCTATGCTACAATTGGAGCACTGACCTTGAATTTTGAGCATATATCCTGTTTCAATCTATTTAACTAAGAAAAATATTAATTTCTCACTCAAAAGCAAAAGTGTGCAACAATGAAGCAGAAACCGGTTCATCTTAAGTTACCAATGCTTCAGAAACTCAAATAAGTACAGGGACATCTCTTCATGTATATATAAAGACTTGATTAACACGCACAGAAGAGAGGAAAAAAAAATCAATTTCAATATGAAGACTTTTCCAGGGGCTCACTACTCAATAGGCTATAAAAATACTGCAGTTCCAGCTCTTTAAATAAATGACAATTCAATTACATCTAAATTGATGCAATATATTTTGAAAGAAACAAGAACTTTTTTTTTCACTCACCACAGATTTTGTATTATAGCAATTTAAACAACTGGCACTTCATCAGACTTGGAAAGAAACTACACTATTAAACACACAAGGCTATAAAGCAAGTTCTCACAAAAACGTTCAATATTTAAGATTTACTCAAAATTAGTAAATGAAGATTCAGATTTCAGCATGACTTCAATACTATTTCACGCTGTAATTTTTGGTACCGCATGTCTAGAGATGCTTCAGAATCTATTTTTGAGTAGCCCACCGTCCAGAGGCAGCAGCTAACAAAGGAAGAAGGATCAGAATTTTAGTATTACAAACCTGACAGAGGAGGCAAAACGTTTTAAAGCTCTGCTCCCTACGCCTCCTTGTAATTGCTAATATATAACTGCATATTACACACCAGTAACAAAACCTACAGCGTTTCTCAGGCATATCACTGAAAAGCTGTATTAAGATTAAAATCCCCCACAGTTTCAGTTTAACTATTTCACCATTCCGATCGTCTTATTCGTACAAAACCCTCGTATTCGGTTAATGTTTTTCAGTGGCGGCAACACGTACCGCGCCGAAAGCGGGACCCGCTTTCACATTTCACGTTCCCTTTCAACATTCCGAAGGGATGCAAAGCAAACACTTGAGCCGAGGCGGTCAAGCACAAAGAAACAAAAGCACTTCCATCAGGAACACTTAGCTACTTCTGTCTGGGTGCTCCGCGCTGCGCTCCCGTGCCCGCCCGAGCCGCTCCGCTGACGCCGCCGGCGGCGGTGACCGAGGCCGGCCGGGCACAACGGGGACACCGCAGGGGCAAAGCCACACACACTGGAGCGCTGCGCCGGCTCGGCCAGGGCATTCCGCCACGCGTGACGCCGCCACGGCTCATGCTCCTGACCTATTTTACTGCCCAGCACAACGAAACCCCCGACTCACAGAACCGATACGGTTGGAAGCGACCTCCGGCCATCGAGTCCAGCCAAAACCCGGGCCCGGTCAGGCACTCTGCGCGCACCTCGCTCCGCACCGGCGTCGGGACACCGCCTCCTGCAGGGACACGGCTCCGCGGAAGGGGGCCTGGCCCTGCAGGAGGGACCGGGAGGCTTTGCCGGCGGTCCCGGCTCTCCCTCCCAGCCTCTCGGTGCGAGGCCTTGGGAAGGGCTCCCGACAGGGCTCCGCGGCCCCGGCACCCGGCACGTGACCCCGCGGGCGGGGCGGCGCCGGGCGACACCCCGCACCCGCCCCGCCGCCAAAACAATACCGGGCAGGGCTCTGCCCGCCGGGCGGCCGCCCCTCGCTCCGCTCGGCTCAGCCCAGCTCAGCCAGCCTTTTGTTCAGGGCACTCACCCGCGCGGGAAGGCCGCGGCGCCCGCTCCAGCTCGGCCGGCGGCGGAGGGGCGAGGGGAGGCAGCACCGCCTCGGCCCCGGGCGGCCGTGCAGGGGGCGCTGTCGGAGCGGCCTTTGGTGGCCGAGACCTCTGCCGCCGCCGCCGCCTCCCCCCGACCACTCCAGCTCGGGCGCGCCCGCGGCGCCGCGGGGACTCACCCGCCGGGCCGGCCCGCGCCGCTCGGCTCAGCTCCGCTCGGGCCCGCTCCGCTCCGCTCCGCCCGCCGCCACCTGCCGCTCCCTCCGGCCCCGCCGCCGGGACCGCGGGACGCGCCGACGTCACGCGCGGGCCGGGGCGGCCCAACGCGCCAGTGTGACGCCGCCGCGGCGGGGGCGGGGCCAGGGGCGGGGCCGGGCGCGTGATGCCGCGGGGAGGCCGCGCCCTGGCCCCGCGGCGGTGCCATGGCGGCCCCGCGCGGCTCGGGCCGCACCCGCTCTGAGGGGAAGTGGAGGGGCCCGGCGTGTGCTCTGTGGGGGAAGGTGCCGGGCGGTCGGGAGGGCCCCGCCTCCACACATGGGGGTCCCTTTCCCGGCCCCCCTGCCCAAGTCGTGCCGCCTTCTGGCGCGCTGACCGTGGCTGGACGCCAGGCGCCCTCTAAAGCCGCCCGGGCACTGCCCTCCGCAGCTGGGCAGGGGAGGGGCTATATAACGAGAGGCTCGTGGGTCGAGATCAGGACAGGATGAGATCATTCACGAATTGCCGTCATGGGCAAAGGAACCTTGACGTGGGAAAATTAATACCAGTCAAATCAGAGCAGGATCATGAGACATAAAACCAAATCTAAAAACACTACCCTTGCCTTCCTTTTTTCCAAGCTGATTTTTGGCTTCCCACTCTTGATTTTTTGGGACGCAGTCCTTCAGGAGCAGCCTGCTCCAGTGGGTGCCCCCTCAGGGTCACAAGTCCTGCCAGCAACCCTGCTCTGGTGTGGGCTCCTCTCTCCATGAGGCCACAGATCCTTACAGGAGCCTGCTCCAGCACAGGCTCCCCACAGGGTCACAGCCTCCTTTGGGCACCCACCTGCTCTGCCCTGGGGTCCTGCATGGGCTGTGGTGGATCTCTGCTCCCCCATGGCCCTCCCTGGGCTGCAGGGGCACAGCTCCTCACCGTGGTCTGCACCAGGGGCTGCAGGGGGATCTCTGCTCCAGTGCCTGCAGCAGCTCTTCCTCCTCCATTGGTCTTGGGGTCTGCAGAGTTGTTGCTCTCACTCCCATTCCACTCTTCAACTGAAATTGTTGTGCAGATTTTTTCCCCTTCTTAAATCTGTTATCCCACAGGCACTACCCCTGTCACCGATAGGCTGAGCCTTGGCCAGCAGTAAGTCCATCTTGGAGCTGTCTGACATCGGCTCTGTCAGACACAGGGGAGCCTTCTGGGCGCTTCTCACTGTAGCCCCCTCCCCAAGCCCCTGCCACCACCAAAACCTTGCCACACAAACCAAATACACCAGAGATGGAGGGGAGCCTCAGCTGTGTGTATTCCCTGGAGCTTTCTGACCAGAAAAAGTAGGCAGGCATGCTTCCTTGGGATTCATTGTTCCTGGTGGCAGTGCTAGGGAAGATGAACTTGCACAGCTCTGTCACACTTGATTAATGTGAAGGCAGGTTGCAGTTGCCCTTGTTCCCACTGATAAGGGCAGATAGTGGATTCAACAGGAGGTACGAAGAGTTGCTGGCCTTTCCGGGAGCATATTCTGCAGCTCAGAGAAACTGCAGCTTATTTTTTGCCTGAAAATTTAGGTGGCTTGATAGTCAAGCATGTCCCTCGTGCTTCTGTGCATTGCCCAGCCATGCTTGGGTGGCTGCAGAGGTTTGGCTGTTTTGGCAGCCACGCATATGTGGAGATGGACCTCAGCAAGACCCAGGTGTAATTTTGGGGGCTCAGACTATCCCAAAGCTGAGCTGCTCCTGTAGGTGAGGTGCAGGGAGGTGACCTGTGCTGCCTGCTGTTGTCAATTGAGAAGCCTGCTGTATTAATATTTTAATAAAGCAGGATGGGAAACAATAATCCACACATCATTTAGGCTGGAATGGTATTTAGATGGGGAAAGGGACTGTGTGTCCAGGTACTCATTACACCTAAATGGAAAACTAAATGCTTCAAGGTGCAGACTGTCTACCCAGGGGCTTGTTAAAACTAAAACTACTATTTGGCTACTTTTTCTGATTTTTAAACCCATGGAAATCACAAGCATCAGAAAACATAAGAGAACAGCTCTAAAAATACTAAATTATAAGTGTAATCAGGAATACCAAAAGAAACGTTGCAGTCTAGACAGCCACAACATACAGAGTAAGTATCACCATATAATTTCAGAAAGCTTTAACATTCACCCATACAGAGTAACACCATACAACATCAGACAGCTTCAGGTATCTACCCACACAGCATAACATCATAACACCTCAGAAGGCTGCAAATGTCTGCCCTTCTTGTTCTTTAGCCCAACCTTTTATACCCCTCATGTTCATGCGTTGCACCTGTGTGCCCTCTGTTCCCTTTGGTGGTTGGTCAGTGCACCTGGGCACTCCATTGCTTTCAATGCTGCTCACCTGCTTTTCACAGTTGTAGCCCATTGGGGATGAGGCTCGGCTGCAGCCCCACTCCCAATTAGCACAAACTGTGTACCTACAAATAAATGCATTTCATTAAATCACTTATTATTTTCTAAAAGTTCAGAAAAGCCTACCCAAAATTTGCACTGGTTTTAACAAATGTGATATGTTTGCATCCAAGAACAAGCATTTACCTGGTGACCTATGTTCTATTTAGATAGTTCTGTGTGAGGCTGAGTCAAAGAATAGAGATTTAGGAAAAGGAAAGGTCTCTTACTGGCAGTGTGTGTTCAGCAACAATAGCCCTAATCCTTTACTGAACCAGACCTTGATCCTGTGGAAGCTATTGAGGCCAAATTCCTGTCAGTTTCTGTTAGAACATGACCTAAAAAAAGAAAGCAGGCTTGTGCTCTTACGGGATCTAAAGAGTTCACAGAGTAGCAAAGCTACTCTGACTGTGTGCAGCTTTGTAAGAAAGGCAACACCTTGGGAAAACTGTACTTAGTAAAAAAGAAGTCTGTGGCTGTGTATGGATAGGCTTGTGAGTTTCACTGCAGCTGCAGATGGACTGAGAAAATGTGCTTGTGAATGAAAGATTTTATTTTACAGTCCATGAGTTATGGAGTAAGTATGGCAATCAAAGGAATGTCAGACAGTATCGAAGGTAGTAACGAAATAATTAAATGCACTGTACCTTACTAGACTAAGGGAATAAGGAGCATGAAGGGGTATCTTGGTGAATAGATTACAATAAGGGGATCAGTTCTAGTAATATACCTTCTAAAATGTTTCCTACATGGTTATCAATCCATATTACCAGCTCCTATTTCAGTCAGAACAGGTATTATTTAAACATCCTTTTTTGTGTTTCTGTTTTTGGCGTGGACACAACCTTTTCATTCCACTGATGGCTTTCTTTATGCCTATTACTTTGTACCTGTCTGTTACAATTGAAGCCACCTCGATTGAACCTTTTCTACATCTACTTGCTTCACATTTTTGTTGTCTGTATGTTTCTCCTTGTGTATTTTATTGTGGTCTACAATGTCATCACTGGGAAATTTATGTCTTTTGCTCACCACTAAATTATTAATTAATACAGTGGTTTGAAAAGTAAAGATTCACCAGACTATTTCTTAAAGAACACCACTTTCTCTGCTAAGTGTCTACAGTCCCACTATTAATATTTTGCTGTGACAGTGGAAAACTATTAATTCAATATATGTGAAACTTTTTTCTGCTTCTTCAAATCTATGTGATACTATATAAACCTTTGCAGATCTGTCAATGTCTTATATTCCTCAAGAGCTCAATCCATGGTGCACTTGGTGCAGCTGAGATGAGAGGGGAGAAAAGCATTTTCCTTCTGCTGTGGTTTTGAGTCAGTTTATATCAAAGCAGTTTGGGAAGTTGGTGTGGGGTACCTCTAAACTGCTGCAAGTTAACACTATCGGCAGAAGAGTGGATGATGTGTAGTATGGTGCCAATTCCATGCTCCTGCACCTTCAGCAAACCCTCTGTAAAGTCCAAAGAAAGTGTAAAGTTGGCAGTGCCCTGCACTTGTCTGTTCCTGGCAAGGAGCCAGAGAGGGGCTGAGAATCGAGTTACAATGTGTAAAAGTACTAAAGACAAATCTTGATTTTGCTTGAGTGGCAGATTCCTTTCTGAACCCCCTGTTGCTTATCACTCCCTGCATTCCTTTTCCTCTAAGCTGTCCTACAGCAGGCGATCCCCATGTTGCAGAGCCATTTTCATTGAAGTAATAAATGTTATACTGTCATCAAAAACTAACATACACAAATTTTCCAGGATTACTTCTTTTTACAAATGATGTTTATAGTTTTTCACAGTCCAAGACACAAGCTTATCCCTTGTGCTATGAGTGTTTTAAGATGGTGTCAGTGAGACAAAATGACATTCACTTGAACTCTCTTGAAATGCAATTGCAGTTGTGCCAACGATATATGAAATGCAAGCTGATTGATGGAAATCCAAAGCCCCTTTGGGTTTGCAAGTGTTTTTTTCATTTTGACTCTCTAGAAACTACTGAGGTTTATGCCTGTTTCAGCAATCTGCATTTACAGTCCTGCTGAACTGTAGCTAAACTGATTTACAGTTGCTCTTTGTACATTCAGAACAAAGTGTCAGTTAAAGGCCGAATTGGTGTATGGAAATGCAACCACTGTACCTCATGGAATATCTGTATTTTGCTTACATAATCTAGGTATGTAGTAACTTCTGCCAAAAATGCTGTTATTTAACAGTTTTGGAAAGATTGTGCTGGTTAGTCATGAGAACAATCCCATTTTGCTTTAAAAACAGGAAGCTGAATGATGCTGAGGAGGAGGAGTGGGAGAAGAGGAGCTCAGGGTGAGTTCTTTTTCTCAGTTCTCTCAATCTGTTACTTTTGCTGTATCTGTACCCGTTCTGTCTGTGAACTCCCAAGGAGAGATCATGATTCTTTTGTTTTCATTTAGTGGCATTAAAAAATTCCACACAGCATACAAAACAAATTTATTTTGTTGCCCCAGTTGGCAGGCAAGGTAACATTTTCTTCTCCCAATAAGTAAACATTGACTTTTTCCATTATCCCAGCTGTCAAATTCATATCACAGTATATGTTGCTGTGGAATTGAAGTCATCCATATGGTGATGCAGACAAGCAGAAAAATCCCACCACAAAACAGTTATTGCATTACAATACAGTGTGTTTAAATCTTTTCGTTTTCCAGGCAGTGAGTTTGCAGGATTAAAGCCTTCTTTTCCCAAAAGAAAATCTTGTGCCTTAGTCTCATCATCATTTGAATCCCTTTCTCTTTGACTTCTTCCCTATCAACCAGGGGAGTGACTAAACTCATTAAAAAATTTTTTTTTGGGATCTTCAAAATCATGATGCTTACAAAATTTACAAGGTTAGATTTTGGTTTTTTTTTTTTTTTTTTTTTTAATTTGGCCTCAAGTTTTACATCTGTAGGACTTAGCAGTAACTTATAACTACACATAAAATATCCATCTGTAGCTATAAGGCAGGCTTTATTTTAGTTTTATTGAAGCTGAAATTCTTGCAGAATCATACATCTTCAGGAATGAAATCCTGAAAACTAGCTGGAGTCACAAGATTCTTGATATATGGAAAAACAGTTCATCACAAGGAGGAAGTAGTGTACTCATACTATATTTTATTTTAGTGAAAGGAAAGCAAAGTATTAAAAAAATGTTGTTGTCCTCTTCATCTTTAATTTTAAAAAACAGTGAATGAGCAATTGCAATTTCCTTTTGTATCACTAGATGGTATGTGGTAACTGTGGGGAAGCTGAGCTCTTAAAAAAATTGATATAGTATAGGTACTGCTGTCTCTCCTGATCCAGATGTTGCACTGACCAGACTCCTTGCTTACGGAGGGAATGCCTGCAATGCTGTTCCTGACACCTAAAACTGCTCCTTGTAGTTCCAAACTCCTGGCTCTGTTGTAGGCAATGGCAAAACTTACTGAGTGATTCGGTGCTCATGTTTTCTGGGAAACTGCACAGTACTTAGGCCTCAAACTCAGATTTACATTTTTGAAAAGGGGAAATGTTTGAAAACACCCACACTTTATTGGAAAGTTAGCAAAGTCTTCAAACATTGTGGATCAGACCCTCTGAACTACCTGCTGGTGAGTGCTCAGCAGGTTAAAAGTCCATATGGAGACAGAATCAATGGAAGTTCAGGTTTGTAATTCTAGTTATAACAATATGAGTTACCAGTTTCCATGCAAGGACCTACTTTTACACTAGAGGGCATATTTTTATTTTCTCAGGTAATATTTTTGAATGCTACATTATCACAATCAAAACAGCATCTCCTATAGTAATTATATATATATTTTAAAATATGCTAGTATAAAATGTTTGCTAGAATTTATAAAAGAACCAAGAACATTTTATGCTGTTCTATTTGGATTAACAGTTCAGCAGCTTAAATGGAGCTGTTTCTATGTAGTTGCTGTAGTAGTCCATGACATTGTAGTTCAAAAATTATCAGTTCAAAATTAAAACTTTCTTGGATGACTCTGTCCTCTGGACTTTAGTTGTGTGATAAGGGTGTCATAAGTAAAATTTTTAGACACAATTCCACAGTTAAAACTTATTTCTCCTGTTCCATAGGACCCAAAAATTTCTTAGTGCTTTTTAGAAAAAAAAAAGGTGTCCAGTTTTCAGAAGAAAAAGGTGTCCAGCTGCTTTGCTATTTGGTGGCTTGTGCTTTTTGCATTCCCTTGGTCTCTCGTATGCTTAGACTCTGTGGCTTTCTGGGTGAGAGACCCATTATGATGGGCAGTATCATCTGAAGCTTTCATAACTGTTTCTTATTGTGTCACCAGATTCCCCAGCAGCAGGAAATGCTGTGGAGAAGGACTCAGAGTGCAGGGCTCTGTTCTTCACAGCCTGACCCTGCTGGGCTCTTACTCCCCTTGGTCTTCTCTGCGGTGTGTGGCAGGTTCCTCGGGAGGGAAGGGAGTGGGGAACAGAGCCGTGATGTGTGCTGTGTAACCCTCCAGCACTGCACCAAGGGGAACGAGGAGAGAGTGTCTTTCTATGGCTTCACCACACCTTTCTCCAAAAAGAGCAAAAAGAAGAGGGAGTTGTTATGGTCAAATCTTGGAAGGAAAGTAATTTCAATCAATGCTTAAATAATAATTCTAAGTGCAGTTTTGATGACTGTCACCTTTTGGAGCCATGGAGAGTGAGACAGTTAATAGAAAGGTAATATTGCAGATGAAAGAAACAGTATCAATTGCTTTTGCATCTGTCTAATAAAGCGTTCTGAGACAGTATGACACCATTGCACAGAAATTTCTTAGTGGCATGAAACTTTGAGGTGACAGGAGTTCGTTGAGGATTTGATGCATACATTAATCAGTAATGCTGTACTGCCTGTTTTAATTTGGAGTTTAATTAACAAATTCAGTAAGGGAAAATAACATCCATAAGCTGTTAAAGGGACATTCAGCATAGATTGCAAAATAAATAATACAGTCAAAAATTAATAATTCTGATAACCCACATAGTCCCCAGGCCAGTACTTACACACTTTACATTTTGCAAGTTAGTTTCATTAGATCCATCAGGATAGACTGCCCATATGTCTGTGAATATCAGTGTGTGAATATCAGTGTGTGTTTAACTGCCTGCTACCTGCAACCCGCTTGGGTTGGCCCAGGGTGCATGTGGAAAATTTTATGCCTTCTCCTGTAGAATGGAATGGTTTGAAAGCATGACAGTGCAATTAACCCCTCTGTAGATCTTCTCTGAGGGGCTGAGAGTGACAAATTTACATCCTGGTTTAATTTGCTGCCAGACTGGTTTAGAAATGCCATGAGCAGGCTGCCCTGATAGCACCATTTATCAGAAAGAGGTGCTCCAAGAGAAGATAAATGACTTGTAATCTCAAAAGAGAAGGGGTGTATTTTCTGCAGCCTAGAGTGCAAAGCCCTTTCCTTCTGTATGCTAATCCCTTAACTTCAGCCATTTCCTGCTCATTTGGTTAGCTCTAATAGTCCTAGCTGTGCTGATTGAGTTCATATCAGTTCTGTGGATTTCACAGGGTGGCAAAAATTAGCTGCAGCAATACTGTATTCTCTCTCTAGACCCAAATGAAGACAGTAAGCAAAGGAAAATGGAAAGCATGAAAGAAAAGTTCACAAAATGATCACAGTACTTTTGGGATCCCAAATTTTCCAGATTGGTAGTCATTTTAACTAGCTATGAAATGAACTATAATACTGACCTGTTTCACTGGGATCTTATCAGGATTCATTAGATACAGTCCTTTGAAGACAGAAACTACAAAGTGATAGTATTCTGCTGATCTCAAAATCCTCTCCAGGTTCCTAAGTGTCAGTAGGCAACTCTCTGGGTAAAGCAGCTGTTTTCAATCTGCAGTTACATATAATTTATTGTGAATACAATAAATTATTGTATCTATTATGTATGCTTGAGTTTATATCTGCTTGGGTTTTCTTTGATGCATTTTTCCTTCTCTTTAGTTTGGTTGATAGGATCTCAAGATGAAATTAATTTCTTCAGCTCATGGTGAGGCTACCCTGGGGATGACTCACTTGAGCCTTTGTGTGCACTGGTGCATAATTACTGATCTCAGTGGAATTTTAAAAAGTGCTGTTCCAGGGCTTCTTGTTGGGTGAATTAGGTCTCTTGGTACATCTGTAATGTTAGCTTGGAGTTTGTTTGTGGCTTAGGTATGTTTTATAATCCTGAAAAGCTTCTGATGTATTAATGCATCATTAATTTTCAAGAGTATGTATTCTGTTAAAGGGCTAAGGTAAGTAGAGCAGGCATTTTGTTATTACATTTGAAGTCTTTACATGACCTGCATTTCTAGAACTGTTCTAATTATGGAGGGCATTGAGAAGCAAAGGAGGGAAAAGCAATGGAGTAAGATGTTCTTGCTTCTTGGCTTCTCGCAGTGCTGATAAAAGCTCATGAGGGGTTCAGATTAGAAACAGATGAGGAGTCTCAGTTCCACCACTCTGGTTTTGGGTAGGATGCCACTTTGGGCTCAATTCTGCCCATTTTTCTTGCTGAGTAGCACTTAACTCTAGAATTATTTTCACTGATTTCAATTAACTCATTCAGCTGTACGATGATCACTTCTTTCACTGTTGTTCTCTCTCCAGGGAATTTCTGTTAGGCTTTTAAAAATTCGGGTAAAGGAAATGGCTACACTATTTCAAGTAACTTTGAAATGAGCTCTGAAAAATCTCACTTTTGCATTTCTCCATTTTGTGGCACCACTGAGCACCACTGCCTTTAGCTGTGTATTGCCTAATGTCACAGGAACTCGCAGCCAGCAGAGCTCAGTGCCATTCTGTGGAGTTAGCAAAGTTTCAGCTACTCACATCAGCAATGAGTAATGTGTAGCTTTTAAAGTACACACGTATGTGATCAGCAAGATGAGTAGGTTGTATCTTCTAATTGTATAAATTCCTGGATTTATATGACGGCTGAATTTATGACATCTATTTACCTGGGGCCTCAAGGCTGCCCCCATTATTCATTTTTACCAGGATGCTGGAGCTATGTAATTCCACCAATCCTGGACTGAATTCACGTCTGTTGTAAGAGGATATAACTAACTCCTTGAGTTCCAGTGAAGTGACACTGATTTACACCATCCACAGATGGTGTAAATACTCACTTGTATGATTTCACCCAAGATTCCAGCACAGCTGGATAGTGAAACAAAATTGAAGCATAATGTAATGGCTTAAAGAGTGAGCAGTAAGGCTAGAGAAGGTGACCAGATATGTATGAATGAGTGAATGAAAGAATGAATGAATTAATTAATTTAATTGTGATTCATATTAAAGACTTTGCAAGGCTATAGATTTCAAAGATGAGGCTCTACATTTTATAGGAGGCATAGTGCTTGGTTTGAGTGGAGATGATGAATGAATCTGTACTTCCATTTGAGTTTCCATGGTGTGAAAGGTATCTAAGTGTTTTTAATGAATGTGTGCAGTTGGGTACATCTTCACATATGCAGTTGACAATACATTGTGCTTTGTGTTGTGTGGCAAATTTCTGTGATGCTTAGGCCCAGCAAAGTAGATATTCTGTGTAGGTTCAGGTTAATTAGCACTGGTGCTTTTGGTTCAGCTTGATGTGATGTCAACTAATTATGTTGATGGAGTGATTATTTGCACCATCTAGCTTACTACACCTCATTACTCTCACCTCAGTTTCTAGTTTGCTGTAAAATAACAGCAGGAGGGATAAATTACATAACTCTGCAGGAGAAGCAGAAGGCTTTGCAAGATCTTCAGAGGAATATTCAGGACTCAGGGTATCTGGATAGGTGTGGTGGACAGTTAGCGATTGCTGGGTGTGTGCAGAAGCTGCATATTTCTGCTGAAAAGGTTAGCAGTGGTATGATTACTCCTTCTGTAATTCTAGTCTCTAGTATTATCAGGCTTCATTCTTCAGTGAGGCACATAGTATCTATCATTGTTCCTCTTTGGTTAGCTGAAGAGCTGCTGAATCTTCTTCAGGAGCCCAGATTCTATGGCATTGTTTTTTCATTATCTCCAACAATGGGATAGAAAGCTCTTGTAACTAAAATAAGTCTGGGAGAAAACTTACAGCTTCACACAGAACAAGAACTTATAAAGAAACATTCTTTGACTGATCACCCAGCTAAAATGCAGTAGCAGTCAAGATCTCTCAGGAAAAAATGAAAGTCCATATTGGAGAGGTGCCTGGGGTGATAGTAGACTGAAAAGGGCAAAGAATGGAGGACCCAGATTTTAAACTCATTTAAAATTGTTAACTTTGTTTAGAATAGACAAACAGTCCAGTTATGACAGCTTAAGAGCTGATGCTCTTAGTTGAGTGCCCCTAACTGTCTTTGTATAAACTTTTAAACCAAAAGGAGCAGGTCAAATCTGGGTCACATTGGGAGATTCAATATGAGTATTAAATACACTTCAGCCTCTCTAAGTGGAAATGTAGGTAGGCTTCAGGTGTGTATGTGCATGTGTCTTGGGCCTCTTGAGGTGCTTTAGAGTTTCTGAGACACCCACTGGCGGTTGGTACATCTAACACAGTGCCTTTGGGACACCCAGGTCTGCAGCGGTGTCTGAACTCCAGGCAGGATGTCCCAGGACATCTCAGATGTCAATCCATGAGCTGTTCAGGAAGCTGCACTGAGCTCCTGGGCAGTACAGTCAGAAGAGCCACTGGATCAACTCAGTTTGCCCCAAAGTGACTTGGAAGGCAGGTGACAGGCATGCATCATTTCGGATATGACACAAGCTTTACAGGAGACGTGCCCTTTTTGATGTTCTGTTTGGAAGTCAGCACAGGTGTGATAGGGAATGTAAAATGGCCCTGGGCACCTACCTTTGGACAACTCCATTACTCTCCAGCCTCCACTACTCTATTCACCAATTTAATGTTGACAAAAACAGGATTTTAGGCATCTTATCTGTGCAGACACCTCCGTGGAAACAGTGAAAATTTGGCATGGTAATCTCAGTGTGAACCTTGTCCTTTGCCTCAGCCCTGAAACAGAGAGGTGAGAAGGGCTGATTTGGCCAATGAGTTGTGCTCCAGCAGGTCACTGACTCCTGCACCAGAAGCTGCTCTTTCTTGCTGGGGATTGCTCTTGCCTGTACCCAGGCATCCACGTGTTGGTAGAAGCCAAGGGTTTTAAGGGCAGCTGTGAGCAAAAGAGAGGCTGTTGCACTGGTCAAAGCTGCAAAGGCTTTTGTGTCCTCATGGCAGATGATGAAGAATTGGATCCCAAGAGCTTGCACTTGTGTTCTTTTTAAAATATGAGATATACATAGAAATTCCCACTTTGTGATGGCAGCAAAGAGACAACGTATTCAAGGGGCACCAAAGTTTTCATCTTTCTACTGTCCATGTGTGAGTAGCAAGATGGAGTAATGCCATAATAAAATAATTACCATAATATTCTTTAACAATGGGAGTCTCACTGATAGCTGAGCATATTTAAATTATGTCATTTCTCATGATGCAGTGAAAGGCAGTACCATTGTCTGTCAGTATCCATAACTTTACAGGTAATTGCAGCTATGTATGAGCCATGCTCTTGGCTGATTAAATTTGTTTACCCAATAATTGAAGGCTTATTGTAGTATAATTGTAATTGTAGTATACTGTGTTATTTCTGAACAATGGAAAAGTAAAGGCTAAAGGGTATCCAGTGGAACAAACTACCTCCTGCATGCAAATAAATTGTCCAGTTGCTGTTACAAACAAGAAGCATTGTGTTCTGCCAGACTTGCAACAAAGAAATCATTATATGTCTGGTCTGTTTGTTGAAGAACAATGATTTCTATTTCCAAAATTAAAACCATAATTAACCTATTATTATGAGTCCACAACACAAGAATGAAGAAAATGATAGTGTTAGGCCCCTCTGAGTCTCATATTCCCAATTAGCAACCCCTGAATCAGTGGTTCAGATTTTTCCCACATGAAGATTGCTTCATGCCTGACTCTCTGTTGGTTATGGAGGCATCGCCCCGTGGTCTGAGTCACTGAAATGCTTCTCTCATTACCTACCTGCTATGCAGGACATTGCCAAGAAAGGCAAAGTCTCATATGGATATACCTCAAACACCTTAGGAAGCAACTTAGGCTCTGTTAGTTACTGGAAACCAGAAAATTATATAGGAGGCCTCTCACTGGTTAACAGTTGTCACAGAATTATTCTTTTTTTAGCTAATAAAAATAAGCTGAAATCCCTTCTTAGGCCCTTTTTCAGGCCTGCATTTCACTTTCCTTTGGGTATTGCTGGGAGGCTTGGTCTTGATCATTCTGTCTTAATAGAATTGTGGGAAATACAGTAAAAAAGCCACAAAGGTAGCATTTCAAGATTTCTACCACAAAACAAGCTCTCTAAATTACAGCTGAGAATATACTGTGTGTGTACGTAAGTATTTGTTCACATCCTTATTACGTCAGATGTTAAGGCCAAGATCTTCATAAGTCTTATGTTTCTTATGTGTTGTTAATGTGTCATTGAGTTTAAAATGAAGACATTGTTCAGGTCATCTGGACACAGTGACAAATAGTAAAAGTCAGTAAAAAAAGTCTCCGGGTATATCTTAAGTATCGCCTAAGCTTCTGTGGAAAATGAGTGAGAACATTGCAGCTAAAGAATTTGCTACATTATTTAAACTGGCTGACAGTGCAAAAGTGACTTCAAATTTTGAAATACGAAACTGCAGTGAGTCAGAAAAGAAAAAGAACAATTTTAATGTGACTCACCCACTCCCATCCTATCTCCAGGTTTAAGGCTGCAACCAGCTGTGCAGTCTGGAATACCCTGCATGTGTAGGGTCAAAACTAAAAACAGATGACTTGTTCTTTTCTTTTTGTAATGAAAACTGAGAAAAAACATTATCCAGAGCTAGAAATCAAGAAGTTCCAGGTAAAATAGGTTTTACTGACTTAATATTATGGTCAGATTTCCTATCCCATCAGTTGTTCATGTAGCTTCATTCTTCTTCTACACTTCTGTTTTTCTGCCTCCTGTAGTGCCTTTGGAGGGACTCCTTAAACCACTGCTTTCCTCAAACAGATCCTTCCTTGTGCTCACATCAGTTCAGCAGCCACATCACTTTCTTCCCTGCACACCCATCTTTTGCTGGTGAGCAGATGTAACTCTGCTCAGCCACTGAGGCCGGTGTCAGAGGTCTCAAACCAGGTCTTCTTTTAGTGGATGTTGCTTTGCTTCCTGGCCATGTGATCCTAGCTGCCTTAGCGTGCATGGCCTGAATTGGAACAGTCACACAGTAGGAACACTGCTCTGCCTGGATGTCTGCTCCAAAGTGGGACACTCAGCTGTGAGCCCACCTGTCTGCTAGTCCAGTGCAATATCACTGTCCTGGATCTGGGTATTTGGAGTATAGGACTCTCCCTGTCCCCTTGCATGTGCTTGTTTTATTTGCAGGTCACTGCATATGCATGAAATAAATCACTTGCTTGGGTAGACATAGACACTGATGCACACACCTGGGGATCCAAGAATTCACTTTGTAATTCTGACTACATTAGATAGCTCTTTGCTCTGCTTTCTGATGAAAGCTGTACTGGATCTTTGTTTTCAGGATACACTTGGAGTGGGAGGACTATTTCAATATCAGGAAGTCTGCACATGCTGACTGGTAGGTCAGGATCTGTCTGTTGAACACCTGCTTTGCACACACTTAATTTTTTTTCTCCCCAAATTAGGGTGAAACTGGCCATCAAGGTGCAAATTTGCTAGGCCAGCTCACTACCAGTTTTCCAGCATGGTAGCACAAGTTTTTTTTCCTCTAAGAAAGATAATAACTTATGTTTTGCATTTTTCTTCCAAATTAGGAGGCTCTGGTGTTTCTTTGAATCACTGGGAAACAAGGAGAGTAAATTTTATTTGGAAAAGAGTAGGAAAGGTATTATTCTTTTCTAAAATAATGAATGAGGGAGCTAGGAATGCAAACATGCACATCCTGAGAAAGGGTAAAATTAGGTACTGGCTACAGATGGGATGGAAGAGATATGTTAGTTTTAGTGCTGGGAATCTTGTGTTTTGCTTTCTCTTTTGCTAAATGCTCTTAGTGAGTTATATTGTTTAGTTTATCCAGAAGGGGAGAAATTTGTACAGATAAAGAAAAATTTATTTCTGTTTCCTTCAGCTGAGTCCCATTTGTGGCCATATCCCTTTCATCCTTGGCAGTGCTGCTGTATGGCTATTATCTCCTTCATAGGTAGGTAGGTGTGGGAACACTTTTCTGAAGCTTTTTTTTTTGAAGCTTTGATCATTCTCAATGCTTTTGCCTGAACAATTTCTAGTTATACTACTTCTTTCTTCAACTGTGGTACCTTAAGGGGACATTGAGGTTCAACTGATACTTCTGAGTAGAACAGAATTGTTTCATATATATTACAGGCTATATTTCTGCATGTGTATCCCAGTATGATGTTTGCTTTCATTGTGATATGACACTATTTACATTCAGCTGTGAATTACCACTGCTGCCTAAGGGGCCTTTTCTTCTTACTCTCTGCATTTGTATGCTCCTACCTTCATGTGGTGCTCTGCATTCTTCCCTTTGATTTTCATCTTGCTGGTTTACAGAAGCCCTGAGGAACCTTCTCAGCCTTTGCCCACAGCCTTCTGAGAGATTTGTTCTTGTGCTTAGCTGAGGAAAGAGACTGTGGGAGCTTCAGACCAGCTTCAGCAGAGCTTGTGCAAGGGAACTCGTGTTTGTTCAGCCAGCCTTATACAGAATTGTAAGTCACTGTTACTGCTTGCAAAAATCACGTGCAAAGACACCTTGACTACAGATCTGTGTCACTGTATTAAAAAAATCAAGGTAAAAGCTGTTTAAAACAATACACAGTGCTGTCAATGCATGCTTTAAGTAATCCTCTGAGCACTTTGCATCGCCTGTTGCCCTATAGCAAGCACAGAATGTCCACTTATCAAATTAATACAGAAATTCCTTTTGATACTGTCAACTGTTCTTCAAAACATGGCAGTTATTGCTCTCCCACAGGGGGAGATGGCTGAACCATGAGGAGGATGCTTCTGCAGCTCCCCCATAAATAACACAATGCATGGTGCTGCTACTGTGATTTTTTTATGAAATAACATTTCAGTAAAACTGGTTATAAAACACATTAACTATGATGTATAGGCCTGAAATGATGACTATCCAGAATTCCTGAGTGATGGATTATTTATTCTTGTAGTCAGAAGACAAAGCTTTCTATATTGAAAAATAGCTGAGACCTCTTTAATTACAGCCTAGGTACAATGTGCACATTGTGCTTCTTAACCACCCACTGACAGACACTAAAGTGCAGTGGACCTGCATTTCCTAATGTAAGAAATTGCTCCTAGGATCCTGCAGGACACATGAGAAAATTGCAAAGAATTCTTACTTATCCCTGAGCAAGTCTGTCTCAGCTGAATAAAACTTCTAAGTCTTTCTAAAACCTTCATTCTTAGGATCTTATATTGAGATGGCCCCCTAATGGTGCACCAGAATTTCAGCTTAAGGTGCCCAGCTGACTTTCAAATAGTTACTTCTAATTATCATTCTTTTCTTTCCCCTGGGATTAATTTTGAAAATGTCTCTGGGTGCATGTACTTAAAGAATTTTCTTGTGTTGGTATTTCTCTCTTGTATAAAAAAAGGAAAACAAACTAAAACAAGAATTTGATATCTCAAGCAAGATTTCTACTGCCATGAGAATACTTGGTTTTCTTTTTCTTTTCCTCTAAGCAGCAAGTACAATATGTCTAGACTTCAGTAATGCATTTGGCACAGCAAATGTAAGGTTGTAGGAAACAGGCTGTGAAAAGAAACCACAGATGCAGGATGCTAATTACATCATTTGATGCACTACTGGAGCTCAGATAATGCCAGCAAGGTAAAAGGATTCATAAGGAGTAGAATATGTGCTCTTGCTCAAGATTATCTGGGAAGCTATCACCAAAAGGTACTCCAAAGAGGATTTATCAGGATGGAGAGTAGCAGGTGGCTCAGCCCTCACTATGCATTAACTATAATGTAAACAACTTAATTAACATTCAAGAAGACTGTTCATTTGTTATAAATCCCATTAGGAAGTGAGCTGAGCATCCGTAGTGAGGAGAATAATACAGAAATAGCACAGCATATTCCAAAGGTGTAGAAATGGGCCAAAGCTGTAGCCCATGAGGTCAGGCTTTCCCCTTGGGATTCATCTCAAAGATGACTACAAGAGACTAAAGTGTGTGAATGGTCTCCCACAGGCTTTCAAGGTGCTTTAAAGTATAATTTTGGCTCATCTAATATTCTCCCTCTTTTAGAGGTGTTTGATCCAAAGTGCAGGCTTGTTGTCATTATATAGCAAAGGTTCCATATTGTTGTCTCCTTATTGCAAGAGTTTCATACCTCCTTGATGTTTCTTGTAGGCAGCTCCTCTAAGCACTGACTCTTCCTTGTCCTCACCACAACCAATTCCACTTCTCCTTCAACTAACCAATCCACTCTTTTATAACACTCTTCTGATTGGCTACAGCTGTGGCCTGTTAAAGTCAGGCCTGCTCCTAATCTTTAGTAATTAGCCCAGCTACAACTCTTTAGGGGTGAGATTACTTTCTATACTACCTTTATTTACTTATAATCTATCCCCTTACACAGGCTTCACCAGTCCTTCTGTCCCTGACTCCAGTCACACACACATAGGCACTTGAGACATCCAAACCACTCAGTTGTGTTCTCAGTAGAATTGGGTTAGTTATCCTACATGAGGCACATCTACAGAACAGAAGGCAGGGCCTGGTGGGTATGTTTTAGAAAGAAGTAGCTACCATCTGGAAAAAATAGAAGCTCCTCACACTCTGTGAATGGTCAAAGTCACTCTTTAATGGAAGTAACACACAAGGAGAGAGTAATATCTCAGGTAGTATTACTGAACTGAGTGACAGCAGGACATAAACCTCTGACATGGGAGACATTATCACCAAACATGACAGAATTGTGCTCTTTGAACACTGTTCAAAAAATCTCCTTGTTTAAAAACAGGCTGACACCTCCTTGCTCGTTATTTGGTCTCTGGCTTGCAAAACCAGATTTTTTTTATCAGCTAGTTTAGGAGTAATGGCAGGGGGGCTGTGGGGGGGTGAAAGGGCTGATAAAAGGATGACCGTGAGTTTATTATTTTGGATATTACTTTTCCAGTAACTAGCAGGAATACACAGTTATCCATCAGAGTCTTGTGGACATAGTTTACTCATTTTTAGTTCCCTCCTGCTGTGTGAAACTGTCAGAGAACAAAATTATTAGAATAGCTATAGGACAGATTCTGTTGTAATTTACTTACTGGAGGTTTATTTTATGAACAAAGCATCACTGTGAAAAATAACCTCCTTTACCATTTGAAATTGTGCTTTTGCTCTGAGATGTTTTTTAGTTTCTACCATTGTTCAACTTTGACAGCAGACTAAACCAATACATCATTTCTTATGAAAAAGGAACACAGCCCTGAGCAGATTATGCTGATTTCCATAAGAAATATTACCCACATTTTCCTTTCTCATGGCAGCTTCCTTTATGAACTGCTAGGTATTTAAACAGTACATGGATGATATGGTAAGGATTGAATCATTTGTAGAACCAGCTATTTCATGCCATAGCCTAAAGTAGGACTGGAACTACCCTCCTGTTTTTCAGTTACAAAAATTACCTCAAAATCACAAAAGCAGTTCCTTAATATCATGTTCTGGGAAAACACAGATTTTTACTAGAGCAAGGTATTAGTTCCTGTACTGCTTCCCCCTGGACACTGTCTGTATGAACATTTGTAGAACTTTAATAACCTGTTTAGACACAGGAGTACTGGAGTAGACTGTAAATGAGTAGAGATTACTTAATGCATAGATTAAATAATAGTGACAACATCCTGCTTATCTGCAGCCAGACAGCACTCTGTTCCCTTCTCTGCATTAATTTGTCTCATCTCTGGTTTCCTTCTATATGCACATTGAGAACTAAATTAATTTAATCCCATTGGTTTCATTCTGGGATCATTTATCCTAGTGCTTTAGAAAATAAAATGTGGCTGCTGTTACTAGTTTAATTTTGTTCATATCATCCTTTTAAAGGTGGCAGACCAACTTTTTTCTCTCCTGCCCTTGCTATATGGCCTCATATTTTGGTGGCACCTGCAGGACTTGTTCTGCTTCCACAGTAGTGACTACAGAAGAAGTTGTGCTGCCAATTTTATCCAAGAGAGCTTGCTTACCCTACTCTTCTTTCCCCTGGCCGGGGAAAAATTCCATGATTACAGGTGAGTCTGCTAGTAAGACTGTTTGGTTTCACTTTACTTTATATGGACACTGTTAGCACTCTGAAACACTCTATAGAACACTATCAACAAGAATTTGCACATGAAAATATAGAAATTTATGTGTCAAACCAATCAATGGGTAACCTTACTTTTTAAATGCAATTAGCATTCCAGATCTGAAAAGGCAGGCCTAACCCACTAGGAGTATCACAGTGAAGTTAGGAGAGGAAGATGTAATGGGTAGATGCTTTATTAAAATGGTGAACAAACATGCTGACTTCACTTCTCTTTAAATTATGCCAAATTATTGCAAAACACTAGGAAAAATCCAAACCCTATTAACAAGAGGCCGCATGAGAAAATTATTTGTGGATGTGTAACAACAGAGGGTGTTTGCTTGTAAGAGTGCAAGGTCTTTAATGAGTAAGTTTTGTGCTGATTAACAGCAGTGGA
The DNA here is from genome assembly GCF_023055355.1 of Agelaius tricolor. Taxonomy (NCBI): domain Eukaryota; kingdom Metazoa; phylum Chordata; class Aves; order Passeriformes; family Icteridae; genus Agelaius; species Agelaius tricolor. Next base: position 62,530,762 of record NW_027269261.1, read on the forward strand.
GTGGCAGATCTGAGCCTGCAATTATGACCAAGCCCTTACTGATGGACTCAGGAAAGACTGAAGCTGCAGCTGATGCTTGCAGAATGTCACTTTGAAGAGCAGCTCCCATGATCAGCTGTTATGTCATCCTGTGCAGAGGTTTTTGTTTGAATTTGTGCAACTTCATGTGAACCATGTAAACTAAACTCAGTGCAGTCTCTGCAAATAACAATGCATAGCAAGTAAGTACAAATGTCATGGTAAATTTGTGCTGCATCAGAAAGCTCAGCCTTCAATAAGTTGCAGAGGCTAAAACCACAGAAACAAAAAATAATTATAGTGACTCCTGAGGGCTGTAGAGGAATTCTTCTGAATTAATAACAATATTCATGTGCTGCTTTCTTGTCAGCACATCAACCACAAGCACACAGAGGCTGTTGGTAGTGACACTGATGGGTTCTTCTGCTGCCACTTTGCTACAGGGTACAGAAAAACCTGTGATTTATTTAGTGCATTGATCAGCCTGACAACTCTGCTGTGGTGGCTCAGAATAAAGCTTCTGGGACAAATTCAGTGAAGGGTTCAGCAGTTCAACACTTAAACTCTTTAACATTGGGTTCCTTTATTCGGATCTTCAGGTGAGAGAACAAGATACAGCTTGGTCAGACAGGTCTGAAGCCTGGGACATAACAGTTGTTTGGTTTTCTGTCTCTTTGCTACTGATGACAATTCCTTGAGCAGCTTTACTGTCAGAAATAGCACTTGATGTGTGTTTATCTACTGGCCTTAACTGATATTTAGTATTTTATTTCAGATATATTCTTTAATAATTAGCACACTATGAATTTGGCTTATAATTAATGTCCATTCAATTTAGGTTCCATTTTAAGAAAAGCTGTTCATAATTCTCTGGGAATCACTTCAAATCTATTCTTAAGATTTTGAGGTATATTTTAATTGGAAAGCAATTGTCAGGGAAGAAGTTTTGCACCGATTGAGTCACAGCTACTCCAATTACCTAATCAAATCTTCTCCAGTAAGGTCCTATGAGTTCTCCCTAGCTCTTCCTAGCATGTAAGATCATTGACTCCTGATTTTACACATTTATTACTGGATGGGCAAAAGGTGTTATTGCAATACATTTGGCCTACAAAGGTCCATATTCTCCCTCAGTTTCTTGGGAGTCCCAATTGAGTAGTTCACCTACCAGCAGGGTGGTCTACATTCTGCGCAAGGACTTGAGAAAATTTTAGTTGCCCAAGTGACTTGGATATGCTTCTTAGTGCTTCACCATGGCTATAGGCAATATTATCAAACATTTTTCTGTGTGGGAGGAAGCAACATGACAGCAACTTCCTTGTTCATTTCCAGGAAAGAGGTAGCATGTTTTTTCAGGTACTAATGCTATAAATTATTACTGGCAGGGCCAAATTCTGTTTACATTTTTATTTCTTGTTGAAAGGTAACAGCATTCCAAGTTCTGCTTTTGGTAAAACAGACTTGTCACTGCCTCTTGTGTAAGCAGACAATTTATAATAAAGGTTTTTGTGATAGTGTATAACAGAGCTCACATTTGTATCCTAAATTACTTTCTTTTCCTTTCTCCCTCTTTCTTTTCCCTCAGTCTATAATTCTTGAAGTACTTGATACTGCTTTTCCAGTCTTCTGTTTATCTTTGCCAGATAAATGGCATTCCTTTGACTCCTCCAAGTGTTGTAGTAGAGAATAACTGAGATCAGGGACATTTTGGTATAGTATCTAGTTTTGCTTTTTCTTTTTTTTTTTTTTTAAATTCCTCTCTGAACACTCATGTTCATTTTTATGGATTTTGTTTTTGCTTCTATCAAAAGCAATTCCATACCAAACACCCTTGCCATTTAGCTCCTATATTTAATCAAGGCTGGGAAAAAACAATCCTACTGGTTAGTTTTAAGAGTTGCAGACAAATCTTCCCTGAGTGCAACTATTCATGTGGTCCAGCTGCTGACCTAGTTTGCTGAATCCAAGTAGGGATGCTTCATCTGGCCAAAAACCTGTCTTTGGAGGAAGTAAATTGAACAGTAAATTCTTTCCGAGCAGCTGAACATCCCTGTTTGCCCACCAGCACTGCAGACAGATGAATGACTGCAGCTGTAGGAGAGAGTTTGAAGCACTGGGTTCCCCTTTCTGTTGTGATACCAATACCTCTCAGCCCAGAACTGCTACTTGCACCTCCTCTGGTGCCAGCTTCTGAGTCTGGCAGCATGAGGATTTCTCCTTTCCTCTCTCTCCTTCAGCATCACCCAGAGCCTCAGTGGTGCACACAGGTTCTGCACCTTCTGCTCTAAGACCAGCTCCTCCTCAGCCGCTGCTGCCAACAAGGTGGGAAGATGTTCATGGAGGGATTTGACTGCAGCTGCTTGGGTCAGTAGTGGGAGACTGAGACCAGACCACTCTGGAGGAGGGTATAAACAAGTTATGCAATGGACCTGGGGGCTCACAAATAGTCACCCCTGCTCCAGCCTCCCACTGCTAGGTGCCCCTCACAGGCATTCAGCACACCCTGCTTTGCTCTCTTACCCATTCAGACTCAATTGTGTGTGAGGAGCATTACATGATGCTCATCTCTGTAAAATTCAGCCTTTCAGTCTTCTGTAAGACTGAAAAAAATATAATAAATGCATAAAATCAGGGACTGGTTACCAAAAGTTTTCATTAATTCTCATGAATGTAGGAGGCAAACTGTGGAAGCCTTAAACACCATGTGGTTAGACTACTGCATCTACATGTATCATTAGAGACAAAGCTCTTACAAAGCAGACTGTAGGAGACCATCCCACATTGCTGTCTGGATGATTTGGATATTACTTGGAAAGTCACTGGCACCTGTCACTCAGGTGTCCTCAGCCTGAGAGACAGGCTTCAGTATTGGACAGAATATTTTTTAAAGTCAAACTCACTGTGAGAAACAGAAATAGTGAACAGGGAGGGGAACTGACTCCTGCCACCTGTTCTAGTCCATGCTCCACAGTGAGTAGGCTGCTACCCCTGTGACAGCTGTCATTGGGCAAAACATGGCAACAGAACACAAATTGTGAGGTATGTTGGTTCCTCAACATGTTTCTGGAAAGGGTAAGTCCATTTCTGAGCAGCAATCAGTGTGCAGCATAACCTGTGTTTCACTGATGGGCTGCAGTGAAACCACAGGATTTGGTTTGTCCTCTGAGCAGTGGAGACTTTCACTTCTGCTGTGTCAGAGAGAAGAACCAGAATAGGAATTTAAGTAAAATTGGGCAGAAGTTTGTAATTTGTCTACGTTTGTAAATTTATTTTCGTGGATACTCTTTTGCTAGATGCACAGTGTGGGTGTAAGTTGTGTCCTCTTCAGTCTGTGAAGCTATGAAATTATTCCCTTCCCCAGCAGAAAAAGTGACACCATCACTGTGAAAAACACATACTTACATGATCTACTTTTCTGGTTTTTATTAACTCAACGTTGTCTCCTACAAATACGATTTGTCATTCACCAGAAGATTTGAAATGTAGACTTAAGTTACACATAGGTATAAAAAGCATAAAACAGCACACGGTACCACTGTTTACACCAGAAAACATTGTGTTGTCCACAGATAAGAGTGTTATTCGAGCTCAGCTCAGTTTCCTTCTGCCTCAGGGATTCAGTCTTCAAAGCTGCAGATGCTTCTGCTTCTTATCTCTCAGCAGCTGAAGCCCGGCTGGCTTTCTCCTGATGCTTCTCACCTGGAGCATGGACTGGGAAAACACAGGGCAATCCCATCCTGCTCCACCAGAGGTTGTAAAACCTTGGGCTCCTACTGGCTCTTCGGAAATGTTTTCCTCCTTCTCTTAATTATGTACAATATATGAAGGGATACGATTTTCATCTTTGATTTAGACATATCTCTTGCCTCATACTTAAACAATAACTTGAAAAATATTTTACAAAGAAAAAGAACATTGTTCATCTGAAAGTCATTCATTATTATATTGCTATATTTTATACCCTATTATTATTATATACAAAATTTCTTAATTGCCTTTTACAGATGCATGGAAGCATATAATATAACAGTTTTAAAGGATCCCATCTTTAGATTTTTTTTTCCTTGGCTCATGTCAATCTCTTTAATAAACTATGGTTGCTTGGAGAATATAGGAAGTATTTGGAATGTTGTTTAAAGTTTAATAATAACTGGTAGCATTGTCCATTTGTGGCCTGAATGGTTGGAACACCTGTCAGGGCGATCTGGTAGAGATAGCAGCATCATAAGACTTAAACAATCATGGAGGGCCATTAATGTGCAGTGTCAGCTGGTGCCAGGTCCTGTTCTTTGTTTGGGGCTTTCCTTTTCTTCGGCTGTGTTTTGTTGTTGCTTTCCCTCTGTTCTCGGTTTTGTCTTCGGGCTGCTCGCCCTTTGCTTTCCTGTCTTGTCTCCTTGCTTTCATCTTTGTTGGATTTTTTCCTTTTTTCCTCTCTATTTTTTTTCCCTGAAAAGAAATTATGGCACATTAGAAGATTTGCTCAGACTATTGAAATTTCTGAGTCCCTCACTTTTCCATGACCCATGAAACCAGCCCTGGTTTAGCACCTTCCATTAGGAGCTGGACGCTAGTATTTTGAAATGTCTGATCACCACACCCACATCCCAGGGGATTCTTGGTATTGCAACATGAATCCCATTGCAGAGTGTCTGCTCCAGCACAGGTATGTGATGGTCTTCAGGCTAAAATGTGTCTCAAATCAAACTCTAGACTATTGTCACATAATTAGGTATTCAACTACTTTATTGCTTTAAATCAGGTGAGATGTTGAGGAATTTGTTGCTGCTACAGACCTCTCCCATAAAGCATCCTGTCCCCTTAGGAACATTAAAACTTTGTATATTGGCTGTGGAGATGATATAATAGAGTACATTTATGCTTGCACGTGAGAAAGAAATTTTTTATGCTGAGTGTGGTGCAGCACTGGAACAGGCTGCCCACAGAAGCTGTGGATACCTCATCACTGGATCTGTTCAAGGGCAGGCTGGATTGGGCTCTGAGCAACCTGATCTAGTGGAAGATGCCTCTACCCATGGCAGAGGTGATCTTCAAAGATCCTTTCCAACCAAAACATTTCTGTGATTCTATGATTCTTTACAAATCAGTGCAGGAATCACATTAGCTTGAACTTGTAAGTCCACATGAGCCTAAAGCAGATTAGGTTTCTGTCTGTGTGGAACTACTGAGCTATGCAGCTGAAATTCACCTGCAGTTAGATGGATCTCAATGGTATCTTCAAAGGCAGCTTCTCTGGAGACTTTCCTGATAGAATGTCATACTGACCCCTATGCCTTCTTACATGGAGAAATTTCTGGACAAGTATTGAAAAACATCTGGCTAAACTCTCTTTTATGATATCTCAATAATGATACTAGTAATCTAGCCTTCTTTGTTACAGAGAGAATATTTTTTTGGTTTTAAATTTTAGCAGAGATAATCCAGGCTTTCCTACACCAGTGTGGGGGGAGTTACACAAACCTGGCAGTAGCTCTTGCTGTTGAGGGTGCTAAATTTTTATCAATTTTGCCCATTCCTGCCTCAAAACCAAAGTCAGTGGTTTTTGATGCCTCACTGAGCTCTGTGGGAATATGTCACAATGAGGGAGTAGCTGCAGGGGAAGTGGCTTTGTTCTGAGAACAGATAACCATCCAAGGAGGTTCAGGGTGCAGGTCAGATAAAGGAATAGAGATTCCAAGGAGGTGAAGAGAATGCAGAAAGAAAGGAGCAAGATCAAGATGTGAAAATATGCTCTTCTTGTTGCGTAGCTCTGTGGGAATATTTTACACCTTCTCCATTCTTTACCACCACTGCCTAGGACTGAAGACCAAGGGAAAGTTTGGATACACACGTTAGTGACCAATATCTGCCTTTATCGTTTATTGTTTCTGGAACAGTAAAAATTTAAATGTAAAAGAACACCTTAAACTTCAGGGAACCAGTTAGAGATTACCTGAATATACACCCACATACCTGCTGAATCCCTCTCTGAATTTGTAAATACCCTCTAAGATGCCCAGACGTGAGCAGGGGAGACCTGCAGAACTGGTGTGGGAGGCTCGGAAAGAGCTACCACCACTGGGAGAACTGGGAGACTTCCATGCAGAAGTAAGGCTGCATCTTACCCAGCTGTAATGCTGTCTCTTACTAATGGATAAATGACAGTATGGGATTTCATTCCAGTGGTTTGTAAATACTTATTGGCCCAAGATGAAATGTTATTTGAATGGAAACTGTCCAGACATTCAGTGTTTGACATTACTCACTTGGTGATTAGCCAAAATCATTCAGCTGTGACTTCCCAGCCACAGTTCTTTAAGTGTGTTGGAATGACATGTAATGGTTTCCCATTCAGTCATGGACCAGGATATATGTATTTATATGTGTGTGGATATACTAAGAATAAGATATCTTTGTCTAACTAGAGACTTATCTAGGCACAGCTTTACTGTTTCTGTTTTAATCAAGCTGGTATCTTAACAAATGACAAGGAAAACTGATCTCTGGAAAATACTTAAAACCAAGTTGTAATTCTCTTCAACTCTGAGGATAGCTAGTTTGGAGTCCTCTGTGCAGTTTGTACATGGTTTAATGTTACCATCTCCAATCTGCTGCTATTTGTGAAAAGATCTGCCCTCCAGACCTATAATATTATGGTAATGCACTATAGCATAGAAGGGTCATCTTTGCTCGTTCTTTTGTTCCTTTCACTACTATTTTTAAAAATGAAAATTTTTATGTGACAGTGTAATGTTACTCCTAGTCAGTTTGTGTTTCAGTTTAGACCCAAGAGAAGATTCTACCAGCAGTTCTCTGCTAGCATTGGGATATATTTTTGTGTACATCACCCTCCCTGCTCATATCCCTTCTCTCTTCTTCCCAGAGATTTGTTCCTGAATATTTTTTCTTCTTTCTTCTACTTCCTGAAATTCTCTTCATCGCAGCACATTGAACTGGGTACCAGATATCATGGAAATTCATTGAAAATTTGGGCATTTGGCTATCTGTGAAATGAAAAGTGCAAAAATTACATGGGCCATTATGTTTACAAGTTCATCTCTGAATACGAGTTGGCCTTTCAGTACTTAAAGAGAGTGTATAAAAAAAGATGGAGAATGATTCTTTATATGGACAGATAGTGATAGGACAAGGGAGAGAGGTTTTAAACTAAAAGAGAAGATTTTTAGATTAGATGTTAGGAGAAAATTCTTTATTGTGAGGGTGGTGAGACACTGAAACAAGTTGTCCAGATCAGCTGTGGCTGCCCCATCCCCGGAAGTGTTCGTGGCCAGTTTGGATGGGGCTTGCAGCAAACTGGTCTTGTGGAAGCTGTTCCTGCCCACGGCAGGGGTGCTGGAACTAATGACGTTTAAGGCCCCTTCCAACGCAAACCATTCAATATTTCTATGACCTACTTTGCCTTTGAAGAAGATGACAAGGCAAGGCCATTATTAAAACTATGTTGGAACTCATTGAAGAAGTAAACGATGCAACAACATGACCTGGAGGAATAGATTCTCCTGGAATTTCAATTCCATTTACAAAGAATGCTCTTGTTAGAACGTTCTCCCGGGCTGCAGCATGAGTCTCTCTCTCTCTCTCTCTCTCTCTCTCTCTCTCTATCTCTCTCTCTCTCCCCCTCTCCCTCTCCCTCTGCAGTGCTGCAGTGCCCTTGCTGCCCGCGCGGGGGCGCCGCGGCTCCGCGCCAGGCGGGGCTGGGGCGGCTCCCGCAGGTTCCTTCCTTCCCTGTCCCCTCCGGTCGTGTCCTAAAGCTCCCGCCCGTACCCTTCCTGTCCCGCCCGTACCGCTCTACCGCCTGTCTTGGCTTTATTTTGCCTGCGGGTGAACTTTCCCGATGAATCACGGAATTCTTGCTATGATGCACTAACGTTACAAACGTTTATTTCTTCTTAGAGATTCAACACAACCCTTCAAAATTGAAAATAAAAAACAAAATAGGCTAAGTATTTTTAGACAGGAGATTAAATTTTTTTCCAATAGAGTGTTTTGCTAATGAATAGAATATATATAATATCAGAGAAGTATTCGTGAGAATCTAATACATCTCTGACATTATTGTACTATTGTATTACGAATGTAATATATTAATAACGATTGTATTACGAATGTATAATACTTGCAATAGATATTACAATATAGTAATTAATTGGTGTTAAAATAGCTTTTATGTTGGAACTAAAGCTTTGTACAGACAACTGTACTGGAAGAATTGATCTGCAGGCACTGTGCGTTTTCTGGTACACAGGAGATACCTTGCTGCTTCTAATAATAGCAAATTCCTATATTGATGAAAATCTAGTGACTTGCTATAATTTTTAGAAGTGCAGTAGTTCAAATTAAATGCAGACATGAAATTAGTTTGGATAACAATATAATTACATGCCTAATCAGATTCAAGGTGCTGAGTTCTTGGTAATATATTTTATAGCCCCGGGTCAAAGAAATTCCTGAGTCTGTATTTACGCAATCCATGTCTGAATACATCTATTTAAACAAGCCAGGGTATTTCAGAGAAGCCTGTGCATTATCTTCTCAGATGTGGTATTTCCACTAGATCTGTAGCAGTATTTTATGGATTAGTGGGAGGATGCGTTGGCCCTGACTTGGGAGGCCTTGTTGCTCAAAAGCACACTATGACAGACAGTTACTTAGGAAATCATGGCTGACATGGATTAACCAACACAGGTTACAGATTTCCTATGCTTTAAGCATTGTCACCTAGTTCCACCTATTATATTCAGCTGAAATTATTACAGGGGACTTGGGTGCTGAAATCCCAAACCACCATAGGAAGACATAAAATGTGATTGTGCAAACTGCTTCACTTTGATGGGGGGGAAGTATTACAGGGTAGGCTTCATGGAAATCCCAGAGGGATGAGAATCTAGCCTCAGACATTTGTGATGATAGTATTTCTTTCATCACTCCCATGAAGACATTTACTATGGGAGAGCAAAAGGAGCAAGAGGGTCATGGAACTGCTCCTGTTGGGATTACAGGCACTGATGTAACAGGCCCCTCTTTGGAAGGGTCCCACTGCTTCTACTGTGACTGTCACCACGGACCACAAATCCTCCCCACTACACTGTAATAAGCTGAAAAGCTGCAATTAAAGACCACAAGCCACTGCTGTAATGTGCCACAGTGTTCTTTCACACCCCTCACAGCCTTGTCTGACCTCTTGGTGCTTCCTGGCTACTGGAGCACTGTCAGCACTGGTGCTGCAGTACCAGTGCCCCAATCCCTTTGTACCCCATGAGGCACAGGGACAAAACCTAAAGGTTGAGTGCCACTACACTGTATTGCTCTCCTTTCCACCTTTCCACACCCTTCTCAGAGGCATTTTTAGTCCTCTTAGACTAAAAGTCTGTCATGCTTTCCTCATCATGTGGCCTGGACAACAACAGCATGACGCAAAGAAACCATGCTGAGCAAAGAAGCCAGGAAGAGAAGCATGCCCCAGGCTCTGAACTCCCTTACTCTAGCTCTGTCAACAATACAGTCATGCCATATTATGCAAATGAGCAGATCATTCTCATTTTCAAGAAAAGTGACACATTTTTTTTCTGGAACATAGCCTGTAGCATGTACTCATACTACTTGCCAAGATAACATCCCTCCAAACCCCCGGCTGCCCAGTGATGCAATGGACTTTCTCCTTTCATTCCCAAGCCACAAGTGGCTGATTCATCTGGTATGTCTTTTTGAAGTTTAAACAGCATAACTGCTAACTTTTTTCACAGCAGTCTTTTTTTTTCTTTTGTTTTTTTCTTTAGCTATTGTGGCCCTATTTTATAATCACTAGATTTCCGGGTAACCAGAGTGTGAGGGTCAACAACTTCAGAACAATCTAGATGCTACATGACAGTGCATTTCCTGGCCTGCCTTACTGCTGCAGTTGTTCCAAAATGCTGAAGAGAATATAGGTGAAAAATTTAACAGAGCTAAGGTCTACAAAGACATTCAAGGAGCAAGTAACTTGGCCAAACCTTGGTTCTTCTGCTGTTGAGATGCATAATGGTAGCCTACCTGGTTTCCATACCAGTCTAGATGGATACAGAGCTTAAGGCATGTGTCATATCCATAGTTCTTTGTAGTGATCTTTGATAATCCAAGATGCCTGGACAAGCTCAAAAGCCCTTGGGAATCTCATGAGGTTTAACAAGACCAAGTCCAAGGTGCTGCACCTGTGTTGGCACAACTTGCAGTGCCAGTACAAGCTGGGCGGTAATCAGATGGAGAGCAGCCTTGCTGAGAAGGACTTGGGAATGCCGATGGATGAGACTGGGCATAACCCAGCAATGTGCTTCTGCAGCTCAGAAAGCCAATGGTATGCTGGATTGCATCCAAAGCAACGTGGCCAGCAGGGTGAGGAAGAGGATTCTGCCCCTCCTTTCTTGTAAGACCCCGCCTGGAACACTGCATCCAGCTCTGGGGTCCCAGGCACAGGAAGGAAACTGACTTTTTAGAGCAAGTCCAGGGGAGGGACACCAGTATGATTAGAGGGATGAAGGCCCTCTCCTATGAGGAAAGACTGAGAAAATTGGGATTGTTCAGCCTGGAAAAGAGATGGCTTTGGTGTGACCTAATTGTGGCCTTGCAGTACCTAAAGGGAGCCTAGAAGAAAAATGGAAAGGGGCTTTTGACAAAGGCAGGTAGTGACAGGACAAGGAAGAATGTCTTTAAAATGAAAAACAGTAGGTTTTCATTAAATCTGAGGAAGATATTCTAGAACAGGTTGCCCAGAGAAGCTGTAGCTGCCCCATTCCTGGAAATGTTCAAGACCAGGTTGGGTAGAGCTTGGTCTAGTGTAAAGTGTCCCTGCCTATGGCAGGGGATTTGAGTTAAATTATCTTTAAGGCCCATTCTAGTCCAAACCATCCTGTGATTCTATGATGTTGCTCTAACTCAAAAGCTATTGATACTTATTGTTGAGCAACTGCATTATGGGACTTGGTGACAAACTTGTTCTTATGTGTCCTATCTCCTCTGAAGAGTGGAAATACTTCTCTAGATGTAGACTTCAGATGTCTTTGTATGAGGATCCTTAAGGTTTGTTTGCCTCTGAAAATAGGATCTGGGCTACTAGATTGCATTCACTTGAAAAATGTTCTTATTTACATTGTGTGTGCTAGCTTGTCCTTGCAAGAACAGTGCTGAAGGAGGCACATTAGCAGGAATGAGAATGTTGTTTCCAAATACAGAAATAGCTGGGGCCTGCACCACAGCCATTGGCATGAAGCAGGCAGAGAGGAATGGGAGGAGGCTGACCCAGTTATTTACACCAAGACAGGAGATGTCGGGTTTTTCACTGCTGTAGGAGATAAGGAGAAAGTTGTATCCTGTTAGGTGTATGGGAAGTCAGGAGATATAATTTCTTCCGTGGATGGTGAGAAATGACACTTCTACACTCATGAGCTCATAAGCAAGGTTTATGGAAAGTCCCTGGCTTGTGATGACCTCTTGCAATAGAAACTGGTTTGTGCCAGGATGTGCCTTGCCAGTGCCATAGAAAAGATATTGCCAGTGCCTGAAAATAGAATATCCTTCAGTCAAAGAAGCAGGCAGAGAAGGAGGATTACTATAATGAGTTCTGTTTGCTGTTTGTGGAGACATTTACTGTTGCCTTTTCAAACAAATGCTTGTGGGGATTTATTCCCTTCATGCTTGTCTGTTGGGACTAAGGGAATTTGCTAGCAGCCTTGTTTTAATCAGGATTAATGTGCTAACAACATCAATTTTGTAATTACATAACAGTTTTCATCTTATAAGAACCCGCAGCTTATAAAGTCTGAACACAGCTTCCAAAGACAGGAAAGTAATGGCAATTTAGCAGAGCAGAAAATCACTCTCCATTCCTTAGGACAGGAAATTACCTAGACCATGCTGGTACTTAGGAAACTGGCATTTTCTTCTTCTGAGATTTTAATGGGGACTTCTGAATGGGATTGGGTTTTTACAGCTCTCCTTAAAGAGGGAAAAAGGTCCATGAGTGTCCAAATCCACTTGATGGGCCTCTTTTAAGACAAGAGAATGAGGAACCAGTACAAATGTTGGGAATACTAGTGATTGGTACCAAAAACCCTTGCCCTGTTGTTAGAGCATCAGGATATAATAGTCTGTTTTCGTTTTAGTCACCAATAATCCAAGCTCTCCTGTTAGCTTGGATTGAGGTCATAAATATAGTCTTTTTTAGAGACTTATTTCAGCTGGTGCAGTCTTTTGAACAAACCAGAAATAAAAATGTGATGCTGCATTATGTCAGAGTTGCATGTTTAGTCTGCCTCTCTAGAAATAATCAAGAAAAGTTATACATGATAAGAGACAGATGCTAGTGCCTCAGCAGGCATTTAAACTCTTTCTAGTGCAATAGCAAAATGGAGAAAACCCCCAAAGAAACTTGTTTCTTTAGTTCTCAAATTTGTGCTCAGTATGCTCTGAAGGGAGGGATGAGTGAGAAAAGATGTTTTCCTTGGCTTTACTTGAACTGATTGCCTCAATGGAACCCAGTAATTCAGATGATACTTATATGACCCCAATATCTGGGTGCATCCCTTTTTCCATTATCGACCGTGGCTCAGAGCTGGGCTATACTGGTGATTGGGTACAGATCCTGGAGGCATTTTGCAAGTGCTGATTCCAACACTTGAATCAAGCCAGCAGTTCCTGCCCTGGTACTATACACCAGAACCAAGGAGCCTGGGCATCTTCCACCATTTCATTTGCTGGTATAGGTGCACCTATACCCTCCTCCTCAAGTCCCCTCCTTACATTTTCTTAAGTTTTCTGACATGCCAGGAAGGTAAAGGAAGATGAGGAGTCAACAGGATGCCCCTCTGGCCTCTCTTGGCACGGTTGACTTGTCCCCTCCACTCTGAGCATTATTTGTTTGCATTTCTACCTGGGGTGACGCCTGTGCTGACAGGTAAACAGGAGTCCCTGTGCACCTCAGGCCAGCTGAACAGCTGGATCAGCCTGTCAGCAGCAGGTAACATACAGGGGGACAGCAGCTCCTGATGGATCCTCTCAGCAAATCCATCAGCACAGAAGCAGGCTGTTTTTACCAAAATTCACCAGAGGTCCGATTCTGACCTCTGTGTTGTACTTGCTCAAACACACAGAGGTCACCAAGGTTGGTGTTTGGTGTAACTGACGGGAGAATTTGTTTTCAAGGATACTTTTCAAGTCAAGGTGTTGAAAATTGACTGTCTCTTTCTGTTTTGTGTCTCCAGTGTTTGTGTACTGTTTCAGCTGGCCAAAGCATTGATCCTCCCCTCTCTAAGCAGTGCCAATATTTCCAAATACATTTTCACATTGATTAAAGTGACAGGTCAGGCTTCTAAATTTCATGTGGATCAGAGACTCCAAAAGTTCCTTATCTAAAAGGGTGACATGAGATTTAACTTTGGCCATCTCCATGTGTTTCTGAAGGATTTTTCTTACCTATTGAGAGAACACCTGGCAATTTACCAGGTAGAGAGAAGCTTATGGAAAAGGATGTTGGGATCACCAAGACTCATGGACTGCCTCTGAAAAAGGCTCAGGGAATTTATATGCCAGAAAGATTCAGAATTTAGCCCAGTGAAGCCTAGGAATCTTGGACCAAGTTGCCAAAGGGATCTCAGGTTTTCAGGCTGTTGAGTCTTTGTCAGCCTTCCAGGTGGGCTGCCAGAGGCCAACCCAATGGACAAGCTGAAAGGATGCTGGGCAGAAACCTAACACAAAGGCAAGGTTGTTTCAAAAACCCGCTGACTTTCAGCTGGGACTTCATTGAAATCAGTAAGTTTCTGGGAAATGTGATGACTCTGGTAATCTGGTATTTTCCATTTCTTTGGAAAATCAACGCCTATAAAGTATTAAAAAAAGTATTTCTAAGTGGGGTTCCTGGTGGATATGCACAAAAGGAACTTGAATGCCAGTATTTTAACATTGCTCATAATTCTTCAATTTCACATGAATCACAGATAGGAGTTGTCCATGTGAATTTTATCCAGGCTGTCTTTCCTTCTTTTATTTTTTTTTTCTTCCCCAAGAATGTGATAAGTTTATTCTTTTTAAATTCCTCTGAGGATGAACTTTGCATTTAGAGCTTTTTGTAGTAACATAGCTTTGCACACTGAAGTGAGCAGCCAGCTTTATGAGTAGCTGGAAGTGGAATGTGAAGAATGATTTTGCCATGTGACAGTGCATCACTGGAGCCCACTTCACTTAGGATACTTCACAAACTGACTGCCATGCTCTTGAGATGGATGCAGGCAAGCCCATGTGGCCCAAAGGCTGGAGGGGATGCAGCCCCCACTGAGATGAGAATGCAGCCTCTCATGCAGAGCACCCCCAAGTGCTAAGGAAGGTCTGGAACCCCTGATCCACCTCCACCAGGAGATCTACCCCATGTCCTGTCTCACACAGATCTTGCCAGCAGTGCACAATGGCCACTCAGCACAACTTGCATGTTTTATTTTTCAACTTGGCAGGTGCCTTAGGAGTCTTACAGCTGGTAAAATGGTAACACCATTGTGTTTTACAGTGCTGGTAAAATGGTAACACCCCTCTGTGTTCCTGTGGTGTGTGTGCAGCCTATACAGCAGGGCTGGCTATGGGAGCTGAACTGCTGGAATGCAAGAAAGGTTCTAAGGAACCTGACTCAAAAGTTCAGCAAGTGATATTTTCGGTACAATGATGTATTGCACAAAGTCAGGATCCTCTCTAGCCTCTCTGGGAAAAATTGGGACTATGGGGATCAACAGCCTCTCTCTCCAGCTGCCTCCTTCCTCCAGGTGAAGAAGCCCACTGTACAGTAGTCACCAAATATGTTCATGCTTCTCTTTCAAACTGAGTAGCTAATCATTTTCTTTCCTGCTCCAAGAAATTCTGCTTCAGCCAAAAGCAGAAATTGCTCACTATTTCTACAGATTTAAGCACCATCTGCTTTTGTTAGCAACTCATTTGGCACTCTTTTATAAGACCTGAGACCAACCCTGTAGCCACTAAACCAAATAATATTTTGCAAGGATATGGAATGGCATACTCAGAAACAGTTCACAGACTGTGTAAAAATCTCAGGAGCAAGAAAACAGCAAATAATTGGTACACACATACTGTAGCAAGGTACTATATGGAGCAGGATGCTTTGTCCAAGGGATTCAGAACAAATAGACACTCCAACCTCAACCAGAAACTCTAAGTTACTTGAAATTGTTGTACTTTTGAAAATGTTACCCAAGATGTCTCTATGTCCAGGAAGTTAATTTATGTGCTGTAAGAGTTTTTTTCAGATCAAAACCAGAGATTCCATCAGCCTTAAGTATTCACAGAGACAAGACTCTTCCATCTCCATGTTACATCTTCCATTGTGTCACATTTAACTTGAAAGATTTATGCATCATAGCTTTAGCTTAATTTAAGACGACTATGGAAAAAAAAATCCAGCAACAAAAAATATACTGTGTCTGGGATTGCAATCCTTTTTCTCAGTGACAAAGCCTTTTTTTTCTTTATAATACTATATTTAAATTACTTTCTCAGGTTCCAGAAGTGTAAAGCAGAGGTAAGAGTTCCTTAATTTTGGTGCTTTAGACTCTATGGATAAAAGCCACTACGGCTGCAAATCAGAGCTGCCAAAGTGCACAGAGAATTCTCCTTACTTCAGTTAATGTTTTGCAGGACCAAATGTCATACTTCAAATAGAGGGCTCAGGATTCTTTTTTAAAGAATTATTGTTTCCATGCTCATGCTTAAAGGTAGCAAGGGCTGGATCACCCACTGGAATTCCCCACCACCAGCCCACATCCATACAAGAAATAAAGTCAGTTCCTCTGGATTTAAACTAAATACTTCTGGTTTAGCAATGCACGTTTCTGCTTAGGCAATAAACATCTGTCATCTGCCATTCATTAATATTAATTATAAATGGTCACTAGCTCATGGGATCCAAGTCCACCAGCTGAGATTTTTCCAACTTTGACCTTGTGAGGGTTTGTATAAAAAGTGCTCAGAAGGGTTCTTCGACGCTCGAAGCCAGCAATAAGTGCAATTTGCAGAGTGTAGCATTTAGATTGTGCACTTAGAAAAAGGGCAGTCACAAGGGGTGATGGGGAGTGGGGGAGGGAGGGGAGGAGGGAATACAGAGCTGAAATGGAGCTCCTTTAAATGCTTAAGAGTTTTAGCCCTTTCTGCAGGCTAATGACAGGGAGAGGCATTGTCCATAATGAAACCAGCCCATCCATTAAACATTACTGTAAATGAAAGGTTGCATGAATTAAAGGTTGTTCATCTCATGTTTCAGGAATGTAGCTGTGTTTCATGTCTGAGGCCTGTTTTCCTTTTAAATGGAGTTCTTCAGATGACAAATGAGAGAGAATTTCAGAAAGCAAATGGGCAGAAGTAAATACATGCTCAAGAACAAAGCAGAGACATAACTGTAGCTGTAAATCTTTACACTGGGGCTACTGTTTGCTGTAGATATTGGGGAGGATTAGATTAGAATTGAGAAATTTCATTACTGGGTCATTTTGCTTGTAAAACAAAACAACAATAGAAGATCCCCACAGTTAATTGTCTAATTCTGACAATGTTAGCTGTATATGTTTCTCTCATGGAACAACAGTTAATTTTTTGCTACCATTTTGAATTTCAAAGAACTAAGAATAGAAGATTTAGAAAATGCTTTTTCTGAATCTTTCATGGCCACCACATTTTTAAATGAAGAATGTTGGTTTTTTTCTTCCAATAATTTGTCACTGCAAAATTGCTTCAACAAAAATTACTGGAAAAGAATTTTTGTTTGCATCTGTCCATATTTTATTTTTTTCCAGGCCTAATCATACAGCAATATGCCCCTCATGGACCATATCTTCATCTGCTCTTAAAAATGACACATTTTCATTGGCAGAGAGTTGCTACCTTATGTCTCTCGTAAATTAGCAAGAAAATCCAGCCCTCTACTCTTCCTGTAGCAATTATTCAAAGCTGGTGAATGCAAAGAGAAACATGAACAGATATCTCTGCAATGCAAATGACTAAACTGGACAAAAATGATGAAAAGTTGATTTCAGTTTTTTGACTCAGCCCCAACTAAAAGTCTGAGCTTGGTAAATGACAGCAGGAGGCCTTATACTGATGTCAGTGGACAGGGATACTTGGATTTGTGCTCTGTAAATAGGCAGTGTGGTGTCTTTTTGTGGGAGTTTTGCAGAAAGCAACAGGCAAGAAAAAAATTTTGTGGAAATTTTGTCGCCATTTTATAAATGCTTATTAAAGAATTATCTAGTCCCTTACTAGTCTATGAATCTGAGCTGCTATACTTAGGCTGGCTCTGATGATTGTTTGTCTAACCTCCTTAAAAATCTTCCATAGAGATTCCCACAACCTCTCTCCCAGTCTTTAGGATCTCTGAGAATAACACTGGCTGTTATCATCTAATTGGGAATGTTCTGAAGCTTCCTTGGACCTTTATAACACGAGGTTATGGCAGCAAGTCTTTAACTTCATACCCTTTTCAAAGTTATGAAGGTGAAAGAGAGCTTGGAGGTGGCAGCCAAAGCAGACCAAAGGCTACATCAGGTGTCGGAGCTGGCTGGGAGAGGGAGCTGAGAAGAGACAATGAGGCTGGAGATGCAGAGATCTGGGTGGGGAAAAACAAACAGAGCTGCCTGGGTGGGGAAGAAAAGGCAAATATCCAGAGAGATGAGGAGAAGCAGCGGCCAAAAAAGTGCTCCTTTGTTTTCACTTTGTTACAGAGGAATGCTGAAAATCCCTGCTTTATGGTTAGATCCACAGTACTCTGAAAGTCAATGGGATTTCAGTGGGTCTTGGATCAGGCCCTTTAAAATGAGGGCAGCTGTAACACAATAATGAATGAGTGCCATGCTGCCCATGACTGCAGTGTTATAACAGCATTGCTATACATGGAAGTGTTCCATAGCCCAGGATTTAGCTGATTAAACAGTGCTGGATGTGTCGCCATTAGACTTGAAACATCCACAGCCTGATTTACTCTGTAGCTCACATACCCCAAATGTTTTGCATTCTTGGACTAAATTTGATAGATGCCCTATCAAACTTCTCTCTTGCATTTGTTCCTCTTTCCAGGACACTCAGGTCAAAATAGTGAAGGGTTTAGGTCTCCAGGTGGTGAGAGCCTGCTCCCAGCAGCCACATCCCTGCACATTTACTTTGTAGCAAGATTGTCCAAAAGTGAGAAAACAGCGTGATATGGGGTCTGCTAAGCATCAACAGAAAGAAGTTGTGATGGTATCCCACTGTGGCACACATCCTGGAAGAGCCTCATTTCCTCTTCCAGCAGTGACAAACGTATCCCTTCCTCAGAAAGTGCTCCTTGCATCTCTAGGAGTTAGGGGAAGGACTTCAGCAGCATTAACTGTGAGCTGTAATAGAAGGCCAGCAGGGTATGCAAGGATGTTCTGGCAGAGGAAGGAAGGGATGAGGCGTAGGAGAGAATGGCATGCTGCTCTTTTGCACATTGCCTCTGCCCTGCAGCCCTGCAGAGAGGGGAGAGTGGTTGCAGTTTCCTGTGTGCCTCTCCCTGAAATGATGGGAAGTCACTGAAGGTGCCATGAATAAGTTGTACCACATTTGCTCCCAGCTGTGCCAGGGAGGAAGATCAGAGACTAGGCAGACTCTTGCATGTCTGCATAACATAACTGGGAGTTTGTTTAAGGACTCTGTTTGATTTGCCCTCTTCCCCAGTCATATCTGCTGTGGAGGGAATAGCCCCAGCTGGTTTGCTGGCAAGCCAGAAGGTGGACCTGGACTTGGTGGGCAAGGAGCCGACCTCTGCCTTCTTTTCTTTTGTGGAATAGACACAGATGTGGGTTTCACTTTCTGAAGCTGGAGCTTTCAATCCCAAACATTTTTATTCAAGAGGGAAGAGTTTAGGCAGGTGCTAGAAATTTAGTGCTGAATGAATAACTGATGGATACTTTGCAAGGGGAAGGAGGAAGGGTTCTTGAGGGGCTTGTATTCCCTTCAGATTTTCCTACAAAGCTCAGGCATCTAAAATATAGTTAGCTAGCCAATTCTGGAGCACAAGGAGGCACCAAAAGGGAAGATTAGAAGAGAAAAAGAGCTGATTTCTATCCCTTATTTGGTTTAGTGATCTGAGGAGGACAGCTCTCACATTGTTCACATTTTAATAAAAGAATGCAATAAACTTTTTTTCTGATTCACTTCCCTTACAAGAACAATTGACCACATACTTCTGTCTCAGCTTTGACACTACTCCTGTTAATATGAGGTTGATGCTTTTTACCAACAGCATGTCCAGCACATTTTTTATAGCATGCTCCAGAGGAGCTCAGGGCATCTGAGTCACCTCCCCACTGCTCCCAGGGTCCCTAGGACAGGGAGGAGGCAGAAGGTGGCAAGAGAGGAGCTAGTAGCAGGAAAGGAGAGCATCTTCCAAGGAGCACCGAGACAGAGCCAGCCCAGCACCCTGCAGGGCTTAAACTAATTTTGATATCTGAGGGCACAACTCAAATTTTCACCTGACTGTACATCAAGATGCATGTTATTCAGAGATCACAACCTTGGCTTGGTGCACATGTACAGAGGGTGCATTCATGTGTAGTACCATAAATACAGGGGCACACAGCATGGATGTAGTACCTGCTTGTGTGGTTCATGTGTGTCTGTCATAACTGGGAGGTTTGATGAGAATTTAATGTTCACAGTAGCACAAACAAAATAACTTGTCATGAAATTAAACATTACTAGTAATTAGTTCAGATTTCAATGTCTCTGTTTGCAGGTAATAACTTAGTAAAACTTTTAAAACTGCTTATGATCAAATCTTGAAAATGCTACAAGGTTAAAAATAGTTTTTTCCAGCCTTTTCAGCCCCTGTTTTCTAGTCACTGTATCCTCTACTATTAGCTGTTTTGGATTCACAAATCATTTTGACTCATTTTGGCCTTATTTTTCCCTCTGAAGCCTGCTCTCCAGATCTCTTTTCTAGGTTGTGCCCATGTTTTCTGGCCAGTGGCAGTGGCAGCTGGGTGCTGACCGTGCTCTGCCTCAGTTGGGGTATCCCCAGGATGCCATTTCCCTTTGTGTTGCAGCTAGTGGATTCCCAGTCTCAGCAGCCCTACTATTGGAGGCTGGAAATGTGTTAAAGTTAAAGAGTCAAAACCCTTGCAAGGAAAGGAAATGAGAAGCCCTCTTGGCAGCAACAAATGGAAAATAAACAACCAAACTCTTCACAAGACAGATTCCTCAATTATAGTAACTCAGGCTCGCAAAGGCCAGAGCTAGGGCCCATTGGCATATGCAATATGTAAACACAGGGATGCAGTAATTAGCTTCGTGCTCATTTTGAGGTTTCAGAAGTCCTGTGACCTGCCATGGAGTAAGGTCATTAACCATAACCACACTAGTGACCTTCACACAGGACACCCCATCTCTCACAGTTACATGAGTGAACTGTGTACTGGGATGTCTCCCTGGCTCACATGCTCCAGCCCTCTTGTTTTAAATGCCACTGAGCTTTATATGAGTGCGAGGATGTGACTTGTGGAATGGACTGTGATAGGAATATCTTACTTTCCCACATAGCCATGCTTAGGACTTAAATTTGATTAAGTAAAAGTAGTCAATACCAGAAACATTTAAAACTGTAGTCCTTTTATTTTAATCAGAAAAATATTTGCTTAAAAATAGTACTCTGAGGAATTACTGAAGTGGTGTGGACCTCCATAGCCTTGGGAAGAGAATTTATCTTTGGAGTATGGAGTGTATAGAGATAGACTATTCATTTGAATAAGTAGATGTACAGCCATTACTACACATTTATCAACACAACAAAACATTGCTCTGACCCAATTTTGCTGAGACTAGGTAAAATTAGTATTGAACATGAGTATTTTTCAAATCCAATTTTTGTTTTACTGTGGCTGACCTGTGGCTCCCCTGAAATGCACTCATCCTGCTTGGAGTCCCTCCTCCCACCACAGCCAATTGAAGGCCTCTTCAGACATTGTCTGATTAATGTGTTTGGAAGCATTATGTGGGCATATAAGAGGTGGAAGAACTAGTACAAAGAAACAACAGAAATGAGCTGAGTCTCAGTTCTCTAGGCTATTTAATGGAACCTGCAGTTTTATACTCACATGTATGTCATACAGTATAGAAGTTATTATTTTAATTTATTTACCCAAAATTTATGCATTTCATCATTAAAATTCCTCAGCAATAAATCTTGTTCCCTTAGTTCCCTTCTGTTCACCAGTCTCTGTCTAGAATTCAGCTCCTCACCTCAAAGGCATTTCTCTCTCTCTTATTTCTGCTGTAAACGTAAGAAGAATCATAGCATAGTCTCTATTCTCCTTAGAGTTTAAACCATTAGGTGACAAGCTACCTCACCTCCAGGGGGTTGTAGTCTTTTAACTTTTGACTAAAGTTATCCCTCTTCCTCTCATAACTGTATCCTGCTTTCAGACTGTACAAGGTGACAACTGCTACATTCCACAGTGAAAAAGAAACATGCTATTCTACATTCACCCTCCTATGTCTTCATGTCTAATGCTTGAAATTTTGCCTGTCAGGAATAGGAACTTTGTTTGGTTTCTATTGGCACAGAATGGGACACAGTTAAGTTAATACTGCTTCTGTCTTCTGAACATCAAAACACCACCAGCATGCAAAAATTCAGTATAAGAATGAGAAACAATTGAAATGTATTTATTTGCTTACAATAATGCATCTATGTAACCAATGTCATCTTTCTATTGGCTTGCATAATACCCAGATTTCTAAGGTGTCTTTCTTGTTCATAATTTTGATGAGTTCTTTTATTATCTTCAAACTGATCAAAACATATTCTCTGAAAGTGCTTGAAATTGTCTGATCAATGGGGGGGTTTAGTTGGGACTCAACAGAAAGTCATATGGTGAATATTCTCTTCTTGGCAGAATTAGTAATGAAAATATGCAATTCTTTCCCCACAAATACTTTTGTATGCAGAATATAGGAATTTCAGAATATTTGTCTTTCATCCAATAAAGTCAATCTCATTTGCAGACAGTACTCCAAAGGGACTTGTGTTAGGCAAGAGCACATTTATTCAGGCAAAGAAATAATATTGATGGATAATTTGCAGTGTTTGAGGAGCTGTGAAAGCTCTTTTGCTTTTCCAGGACATCTATTTGCCATTAACAGACATGGTTACAGGAAACATGTGTCTCAATTTTTATCTGTCAATGAAGGGTAGGAGCCAAGAACATGTTACGTGTAGGAAGGTAAAAGTTACAGTATACTGCACTGGGTGAACAAGACAAAAAGCGTGAGGAAAATAAAGGAAGAAGAAAAAACTGGAACTTAATATTATATAGTCATGCAGACTAAAAAGAACACAACATCATGGGATTAAAAGAGGAGAATGATGAAATAAATTACTGTGAGGTTTGCATGAGATTGAACTACAAAAGGAGCCTGTATGCGAAACAAATGGGAATTACCATGTCAGATCACACTGGGATCAACTAATTTAGTGATAAAATAAGTTGAAAGAATCTTTTAGGTTAATTGAGCTATTTGTATCCTCATTATTCCCATTTGTTTGCATCCATTCTGAAAATATTATCATCTTCTCACAGTAAAACATCATTGCATAGCCAGTGAAGGGGAAATGAAGGGTTGCAAGACATCTCGTCAGCTCCAGTGACACACCAGCAGATGGAAACAAAGAAAAAAAGTCCCCTTCATCTGCTTTATCTCGTTTTGCGTGGTTGTTCCAGAGACGTGTCCTTGCTGCTGTGCGATAGCAGCGCCTTCACTGAGTAACATCCTGTCGCTGACCTCAACGTCTCCAGCAAAGTCACTGAGGCCTCTGTGACGAGCACACCCCGTCATCATGTGGTCTTTGACCTAAATCCCTCAGCCACAGACATCCATCTAACATGGAAACAGCCAAGACTGACTGAGCTGACCCTCTCTCCATGGTCATGGAGAAAAGATTAGCAGCACTGCTGGTCACTGCCAGCTCTGCTACACTTCAAAAGCCAATGCATGGAAGTTCAACTCTAAAACAATGCCGAGTGGCCACAGGGAGTTGTACAATACAAAACAGCCTTTTCAATATTTCTCAACAGTAAATACAAACTTACTGACTTTCCCTTTCCTTTCAAGTGTTTCTGTTGTCACCTCCTTCTCCACTCACTGACAGGGCACAGCTAGCCTTAAGAACAGAGCCTGGCTTGCTTTCTTGGGCAATCATTCTATTGTTCAAAGGGGAATAGAAATTTCTTTTTGTGTAATAAGGGACAGTAGCAGTAGGGAAGATATGTTGCCTGGAGATTAAGTTGGAAAGCATTGTTTCCCCATTTCAGCAGGAATAGAAGGACAATTTATAGCTTAATTCTTACCTTCCTAGCCTGTCACCATAATTCATCTCTAAATCATGCTCTTTTAACCTGATGTTTCATGTGTGATATTCCTCAGTTTGTTAAGAATTATCTTTCTTTAAAAAAAAAAAGGTTCATCTCCCTGAAGCAATGAATGTGAAGGGGAAAGACTTCTGTGAATACTGAGAATGTAAATGTCAGAACAAAACAAAAAAATAAGGGGTCTCAGACACAGGCATACAAATCCCAAAGGCAGAGACAGAGTGGGAACACAGGTTCCTCATTTGAAGGAATTATCTACTGAGCACAAGACAGGCTAGAATATAGACTGTGACTTGCTCTAAAGAAGGAAAAAAGCCTACCTTTATGCATTTGCAGAAGAAAAGGGAAGAAAAAGATTCATGATTGTGAACAAATTCTTGTGGTGCACAGTATTTTTCAAGTATGGTTTGGCTCAAATCCCATAAAATAAGAATGGATAGGAAAATACGTGAATAGTTTCTTCTAAAGTTCTTATTACACAGCAACAGCAGGCATTTCTCAAAGAGAAATGTCTTGTCCAATCTGAAGTGTTTGCCAAATTGCTATAAGCAAACACATAATATCATCGCCTCAAAAAAAACCTAGTTTCATAGTCCAAAATTACAGTTCAGTCCTATATTTTCATCTCTGTCAAGATTAGGCTTTGGTAGGGAAAAAAAATGCACTCTTTCCCCAGTTACAGTGGGCTAATGAGAGGCTGTTTCAAGTTGTGCCACTGTGTAGAAACAGAACCAAGCACGGACATTTTGAACATAGAAATCTGTAGGATTTCTAAAGGGAATCAGTAAATAGGTTGTCTTGACCGTGACCTTGACACAGGTACAGTTCTCTACCTCTTCAGGACACTGCCTGACTCAAGGAGCAGGAGGTGACATCTATGCCCTATAGATCAGTAGATCTACCCAGTTCTTGGGTGAGGAAGAGTCACCTGTAGCTATCTGGTCTATAGAATCACAGAATCATAGAATATGCTGAGTTGGAAGGGACCCTCAAGGATCATCAAGTCCAACTCCTGGCCTTGAGCAGGACACCCCAACAGTCACACCATGTGCTTGAGAGCATTGTCGAAATGCTTCTTGAACTCTGTCAGGCTTGGTGCTGTGACCACTTCTCTAGGAAGCCTGTTCCAGTGACCAGTCACCCTCTGGCTGAAGAATCTTTTCCTGATAGCCAACCTAAACCTCTCCTGACACAACTTCAGGTCATTCCCTTTGGTCCTGTCCCTGGTCAGCACAGAGAAGAGATCAGTGTCTGCATCTTCTCTTCCCCTCACAAGGAAGCTGTAGACAGCAAGGGGATCTCCCCTCAATCTCCTCCTCTTCAGTCTGAGCAGATCAAGTGACCTCAGCTACTCCCCATATGGCTTCCCCTCAAGGCCCTTCAACATCTTTGTGGCCCTTATTTGGACTCTCTCTAATAACATTATTGCCCTTTTCATGAGGTGCATCCCCAGGGAATGAGGTAACCTTCAAAAGGGTTACAAGATCCAAGCCCCTTGAGCATTTCCCTGTCATCTGCAGCAAGCCTGGCCATCATTTGACAGTGGAACAGGGGGTTGTTACTTGGTACCAGCAGCTACTGCTGCCTCACAGATGTTCACATGGAGGGGCAGCTGCTCCACCTCTTCCACTCACCCTCAGAAGGGGTGGGAGGAAAGAGAGAAATAGATAGATGGGGAAAGGGGAGGAATGGAGAAAAGGAAATAGTCTATAGTTACACCTGTGTCAACCAGAGTAACTTCACTGAGGACAGATCAAGTAATTTCCCCTCTGCAAGAAGGGGAGAATAATCAAACTACAGTATCTACTGAGTGGAATTTATGTAAATTATTATTTCATAAACTTTTTAAGCATCTCCCAGTCTTAACATATGTGATGCCATTCCCTCACTGCCATGCTGGGGAGTAAGTCTCACAAGCTGCCTTGCATGGAGGGACAGTTCTGCTGGCAGCCTTGCTTCTTGGGTGAAACCAAGTGGAGTTTCCCTTGTCTGCCATGCAATGCTGTGATCTTTCTCCCACGCTGGGACTCGATGACCCAGATGCAGATGTCAGGGTCAGGTTATGTTGTTCAGCCAGAGCTAGTAAAGAGTTCAGGCTGGGAGAGAGGCCACAGCACTGCATTTACAAGAGTTAAAATCTTGTAGGGAAGCATGAAATAGGAATTGGTTTAGAGGAATCCCTCTGTTGAAGCACGAAACTTGGCTGCCTGATACCCAACAGACAACACCCACCCTGACATGTTTTATGATGGATCTGTTTGTTCTGAGCGCTACAATGCAACTTTTCATCTTGGCAACTCTTTCAGCAGACAGAATTGGGAGACAAAGTGCCTTCCCTTCCGGCCCACCCTGTCCTCTCTAGATCACACAAAGCACATTTTTTGAGCAGTGTTAGGATTTTATTTACTGCAGGCAAAGGCACAATTCTCTCTGGCCCAAAAACCACCACATCAACGGCAGCTTTGATGAAGCCTGAAATTAAGGCCTAAGAATTCAGGTGCGAATTATTAAAACAACACAATATCAATCTCATATTATGATGATGATAACTTGGTACCTTTTCCTTCCTTCTGACATCTCTTTCTTTGTACAATACATTTTCTGCTCTCGGTTGTAGCTGGGCAAGGATTTCCCCTTGCTGATGGATGCTGTATGATCTCTTTGACCCTCACTTCATTTCCTCTTTTGAAACCACAAGTTTTTCCTTTCTTCATGCAAGGGCTCCACGGACTCCACTCACTAGTTTCACAGTGCACTGCAATAAACATAAAATAAACTTAGCCTGACCAATATGTTTTTTGTATACAGAATACATATGGTACATTATTTTCATTCTGCATCAGCCAAAAGGTGGCAAAAACTAATGGAATTAATCAGTTGTGAGTTGCAGCAATGAATTGACAGAAATTGTATTGTTAAGGATATGCAGCACAAAATAATGTCAAATGATTATAACAGTTACTATTTTCTACTCACTGTTTTGTAATTACATTCCTGAAGCAAGGCAATAACAGTGCTACTGGTCTCAGTGGAATCAGTTACTGGGGTTTGTTCTGACTTTTCTTTGGTTTGATGGAGGTGTAAACCCTTTTAGCTTTGGTGGAATAAACTTTGGTCATGCCTGTGTGAAAGGTGAGTGAAGCCATTGGGTCAAGCTGCTGCAGCTCATCTCAAAGGTGGAAATTGGGAAATTGATAGTTATAAAGGACCAACTGATATCAAAAGACGTTACACTGGAAGTCAAGTGTCTTTGGCCACCTAAAGACCCATCATCTGTAGAATACAGAAGCTAGAAACAGGCAAAGCAGAGGAGAATTTGGGTCAGTGTGAGGCTTCGAGCTTTTCAGAATGGTGCAGATTACCCTTTCTAAACCAGAGTGATGTGAATGTGCATCCTGTGCTGTTTGGAGGTCAGAAGGTGTGACATTTCACGCTTATCCAAAGAGTGTAAACAAAACATGGGAATAAACTTGGAAGGCTAACAATATGCTTTTAATAGCAATCCTTCTCTTATGCCATCTTGCTATCTTTCTCTTGAAAAAAGATAGTAAATGTATGTATTTACTTTAAGTCCAACTGCATGCTTAAGATTATAAGTCACCACTGAAGAAGGAAAGACTTCCTGCTCCTCTATAAAGACAAATTAGCAAGTCAACATTTTTCCAAATCCAGAATTTACTTCTAAATTTTCTGAAACCTAGAAATATAACAGACTTTAGGCAATCTCTGAACCTTCCTCCAGTGAGTTGTCATATGGGTCATTTTTTTCATGTTACACTGGGGCTCTTCTGCTAAAATAATTGGCTTTCACATGCACAAAAAGGTTCTGGTTTTACTCCATAGCTTTAAATGGCTTTTCCTCTTTGAGACTGACTCACTGTTAAAGCAGCTGAGTCTACAGCAGTTGGAAACAGCCATCAAGAAACAAAAATGATCCCTTGAATTTCTTTCAAAGATGAAAGTCTTGAAAATAAAACCATAAAAGCCTACACTACCACCTGAACTAATGTATATTTGAGAAGGAAAATGCCAAACTACTGCACATTATTTTTATTCCTGCGTTACTTCCCCTCCAAAACACTCGATGCCAGAGAGAGCTATGTGCATGACACTGTGGAGAAGATTTCCATCACGGCCAGACTCTGCCTAAGTGCTGTCTCTCTGGTTGCTGGTGGCTGAAGAGGTTACGGCTTGCACTGCAGCTCACAGCCCTCAGCCATCACAATTCACAGCCAAAGTACTAAAATAAGCTGAGCCCTGCCATAGCTTCAGTGTGCCCGTGGTGGGGGATGCTAACTGCAGCTGCTCACAGGCAAACATTTCACTTGTTCTTCTTTCATTTGGAGAGATGGCTGAGGGATGGAGCAGACAGTTAGGTGTGGTGACCTCTGAAATTGCCCTTGTGTGAATAATTGGAGCTTTTGAGTCAGAGGCTCAAGATACAAAAGCAAGTCTCTTCTCCACAGCCAGTGAGTCACAATGACATCAATCTCACTCCTTCAGTGTCAGTGGCACCCTATTTGTAATCCTCATTTTCTGAAGTCTGGTGATTATTGCACCATTTTGGAGATTGGAGGTTTTTTGGGGGGATGTTTCCTTAATATATTAGTTTTTAGCCTTCACCTTTGAAAAGGTAAGCTTCAAAATGTTGTTGCATACATGCTTTGAAGGCTCAGGTGGTACAAGGGAGCTAAAGTAAAGCCATTAGTATTTTAATCTTTTTTAAACTACATGTGGGATCTGACTCAGGGTTTTTGAAACTTTGCTGTTCGTGGTGCTGCATAACACAGTAACCAAGCAAGAGATGGATGTCTTGCTACCTCAGGGCAGACCAAACAGGCTGTCCTTCCTCTGGCAGAATTGCCCTTAGAATCAAGGCTGTTTTTGCAGGACACAACCAGGTTTGTGCCTCTTGTGAAGTGGCAGACTTGGGAAATACCTTGAGTGTTTTGTGCTGGGGAATATATCTTGTTATGAAGAACATTTTCATTTCCCCAGTGTTGTAACTGATCATGCCTTCCCTAGATCCCACACCCCCTCTGAGAAAACAAGGCAGGACATGGGGAGCAGACTCACCGATGCTGGTGCACTCCATCGTGTGGTTGTTGGCTTCCAGCCCATCAGGGCACTTTTCAAGGCACTTTCCACTGTATAAGTAAAACCCACTTTTACACTTTGTGCAGAAGTTTCTGGTGAAGCAGGTATCACAGTCAGCTTTACATTCTGAAACGCAAATAGTAAACAGCATTGTTGCTCTTAGCCATGAACTGCCATAGGCTCTCTCACATATACCAGAATCACACAATTCTAGCAATGTCAGACAATCCTCAAAGGAAACAAATTATGTTAGGTCTTCTTCCTGACCAGTACACATGGTGAAGCCAGCCACAGGTGACCCTGGCATGGGTGAGAATTTAGAAAGGATGGCCTGATGCTGAACAGCCTCACACTGCTAATCTTCTTGGAGACCTATGCAAATGGCAGGCAGAGCAGAGCACATGAGAATAACACTGTGCTGCTTCTGCCCTGCCCTGGCACCACATAGGTACTAATTAACCCCATGGGACACAGGTGCTAGGTCAGCTCCACACTCCTATCTCCTGTCTCCAGGAGATAAAAATATTCATGAAGGAGAAAAAAAAAATATGCCAGAATTTAGAATCTGCTTAAGAGTGGTTTTGATCAACATATCTTTCTTTTTCTTTAAATGGTTCCCTGATGTTCAAGCAGATGTTCTGTAGTATTTAATGTATTCTCTATATGACTATCCAAATTGGCATTGCTGATCCATTTCCCAGTTCTCAGAAATTTTTAAGAGAAATGCATAAAACCTTATGTATGGCACAGCTCATGTTTGATATGCGAGGCCACACACTGCTAAAAAGCGAGCAAATACTTTGCAGTGTCAAATTACTCTGTAAGAGTTTACTCCAGGGTCCATTCATTAAATAACTTTTATTACCAGGTAAAAACTGGGAGAGTTTCTTGGCCATCACTCTTATGTTTTTATATCACCTGTGGGATTAAAAACAGTGAATTCAACAACAGTAAGAGGAGTGGGGAGGACATTGTGATCTTTTCCAGTTCATTTATGGTTCAAAAATCCATAGTGGGGTCAAAATGTTGCCTGAGCAGTAGAGAATAGAGTTGGCTTCTCTGTCCCCCAGCCTGGAAACAACACAAACCAGTAAATTCCCCCAAATCAGGCTGAAATCTGGCCAGCTGAAACCTGGCCAGCTTCTACAGGCATTCAGAGGACTACAGTGAGCTTTAGACAAGCTATAAAGAGACCAGGGCAAACCACATCTCCAAAGCATGCCACCTGCCACCTTATTTCCTTGTTGCAGGGCTCAGGTGAGTAAGGGCAGTGGGTTAGACAGCTCCAGTACCAAGATTCAGCATTCCTCAGTCCCCTCTCTCTCTTCAGAGCTGCCCGCGTTCTCTTGCTTCTGGAGGGCACTGGTGCCCACCAGTTCTTCCCCTTCACATGGGGATGTAGAGGAGGAGGACAAGGCCATCACCTGGGTTCTAGGCAGGTCATTCATGCAAAGCCAGGATCCCTGAGCTTTAGGCCATTTTTGTGGTCTTCAACTTCTTGCTTAGGTTAATATTTACTGCACTACTACAAAGAACTGAGCAAATAAGGACAGAGCCTGTCCATCTGCTTCTCTATTGACTTGACTCCTAAGGAGACACAGAATTCAAGAGAGAACAAACAAATCCACGTGCTTCCCCTTTCCCCAGCACTTACTTGCACACTTATTAATGTCGGGATACCGTGTCCCATAGTATCCGCTTGGACACGAGGAAAGACACACTCCAATCTGTTTCATGCCAATCCTCTCCAGAACAAAGAAGAGCCTGGGCTTACATGACAGGCATCCGTTGTAGTCAGAGCATGTAGCACACCCTCCTTGGCAACCCTGGCTCACATTAGGATGCACTGAGAAGAAAAGAATTAAAAAAAAAACAAACAAACTGTGAGAAAACAATACCTTAAACAAGACCATGAAATAATGGTTCCTCTGCACTTGGAAGGGTGGACCATCCATCTCTCTGACAGCTCTTAAAGATTGCTTCATTTTTTCTTGTGTCTCTTATGACCTGACTTGTCATTTCAGAAATTATTTCATCTGCATAAAAATGAGAAGCTCAGCCGACATCTTTGCATCTTGCAGAAATAGCCAACAGTAAATGATCTTTGAAATAGATGATATGGAACAGCAGCATTCTAGAGAACATTCATTTTTCTTTTCCTTATTTTCAGGGGCTTTTCTGCCTTATGTGCACTTGTCTCAGCAGAAAAATTCATGTTCACTTATTCTTTCTTTTCCTAGTTGGATGATTAAAAATCGATCTAGTGTATAATTTCCTTTGTTGACTAAATGCCATTTTATTTGAGTTCTGCTGTGCAGGAATATGCCCTTGTAAGATCTGATGATACTTTGCCTTAAAAAAAAGACACAGGAGAGCCATTCTTCTCACCCTCCTTCTTTCCCTGGAATGTTCTCTCTGGCATGTTTTTAATCTCTAACAATTACAACCTGATGTTTAGACTTAACTGTGGCATTTATCCTGCTCCAGTCTCAGCATATAGCATAGGTAGGATTATATTTGCCTTTCAATTGAATTGTTCTAATTCTTCAGACAAGGAAAACAAAATTTATTACACCCACTGCCTAACTTCTTTAGGGGCTTGGGGATAGCAGGAAAGAGGATGCTGTTGCAGACTATCTTTTCAGTAGCAGACATTAATCTGCTGTGTGATACAATGAAGTGCATTACTTCTCAGTGGTAGAGAATAAAGTTTTGCATCCTCCTGTACCTGAGAAGTTGTTACCTTACCTACTTTTAATTCCTTCTTGCTTGCTTTCTTAAATAAACTGAAACTAAAAAAATAATGGAGCATCAACTAATGCCAGACCCTGTGTGCCCTCTTGTTTTGGCCTTGTCTTGCATGAAAAATAGTAATTTTTTAAAGTGCAAGCTTTAATCTCTCAGCCTAACACACCTGGTTATATTTCATATATAGAAAAAATATAGTCCTCATTTACATTTGTAACTTGTATTTCTAAATACTATTGGCTTCTTGTTCTGCCTTCTCCTCAGGCCAGTGATAATTTTATAAATGTGCACATGCATGGTGTGATTGCCTATTTTAGTGTTTTGATTTTATTTTGATCTGCAGACACTGCTAAATAGCTTGCACACAAAATTAACTTGTTTTTTTCAACTCTTTTCTGTGGAGCCCTTGGAGGCAGACCAGGAATCCGTATGAATCCATGGCTTGTATGTTGAGAGGCACCACTGCCTGCTGCTCAGGGCAGGGTTGCCTGGCAGGGAAGTTCAGCAACACCTCTGTACTTTGCTCACTTACACTCTCAGCAGAAAAGACATGTCCCATGAATGGGAAAAGCACTTTGCTGGGCTCTGAGGTTTCAATGACAAGTCCTGTGACCTGAAGAACCTCAAAGGGAATTCAAGTTCATTCTTCCTCTTTCATTAATAAAATGAGGAATGAGGGTTATTTCTCTCAGTAGGGCTGGACATACATGAAATGTACAAACTTTGGCCTTGCTGTGCACAAACAATTTCAGTAAGAAGACAAGAACTCAATTCTCTGTGTGTACTGAGACATTCATTTTGTAGCATAACCTAGAGGAAAGTGTGTTTACAATGAGTACATGACACCACTCTGAGAATAAATGACATTCAGCAGTGAGAAGTTGCAACCCCAATTCAGTTATCATACTTGCTTTCACTAGACTCTCAAAATACTGAATACTTAATAAATAGAACACTTTTTTTTTTTTTCTGAAAATATTCTAAAGGCACAGAGCTTATTGATTTTGAAATTAACAGCCTGGAAAATTTTTTCTTTCTAAAATTAAGTAAATGAAAACATCCTTATCTCTCTCTCCTCTGTCTTGTGGCCCTTGTATGAAACAGCTTTAAAAGGCAGACACAGTAATGTGATCTAAGAAGCTGACATTATTTAAAAACTATCTGTGACTTTCCTTCATTAAGTCTGACAGTTGGATGAAAAAGCAGCTGAAGGACAAAATATTTGTCATCAAAGCTGCTGTATAAAATATGGATGATCACTTTTGACGGGAAACATATTATGTGTGAGCACCTGTGACACATCATTATGAATAGATTCTCTTGACAGAGAAAACATTATGTGCAACTGCTCTGAGGTCAAGATGTGTGTGTGAGCCGAGACAGGCAATACTTTACTATTGAAATATGATAATGCTCTATAGCTAAGATCCATTACATGGCCAATTTCCATCTCCCCTTTAACTCCAGAAGTACTAAGTATAAAATAAAATGTACTCCTAGCCATTTTCACAATTTCTGCCTCTTCTCCTGCATTCCAGATACATCTCATACAAATAACACAGCAAAAAAGGAAAGCATAGTTCCAAATGGAGAATGTTATTGCAGTGTTATGGAGCAAGGAATAGGAAAAAATATGCAAGTCAAGCTCCACTGATTTCATGTCATGTTATAACTAAACGTATGAAGCACAATAAGTTCCAGTTCTTGGAAATTCTTAAAGAAAAATATCACTGAAAAGTCAGAATCAACATTTTACATGAAACACGGGCTTTTTCTTTTAAAAACTATTAAAGAGATGTGCTTTTTTGATTGTCTCTTACTGCATCTGGCATTTCTTTCAGTCTTGTACCTGTGTAATAAATTAGTTTCTCATTTGTCTTGCAATAAGGGAAGAACCTTATTCTGCCCTAGGCAAGAATCAAAGCAGGGAGGGACAAGCCACATGCTCCAGAAACTGGCATTCTTTGAAAGCACTGGGTTTTGTCATTGAACCTGGAAGAAAAAAAAAAGTGGAGCAAAAATATTTGTGCCTAGAGGATGAGATAACGTGTTTGAAGTTAGGCATCTCCAAGCTCCAGCTGAAAATCTCATTCTTGTTACCTCTCAGCCTCTTCCCTCTCTGGTTCAGATCCAGATGCTTGCCATATCCTTGCAATGTATGGGCCAGTCCTTCCCCTGCAGCAAAAGCTGGATGGGATTGAAGGGATTCCAGAATCCATTCAATCTGGGTAAAGAACTGGCCCTTACTCTTCCTCTCTCATTGCAGCAAATTGTTAGTACCTGCTGATCTCAAGTGCTTCACCAGCTCCAACCATAACCCCAAAGAAGCAACCAGTGGTTTTACCTCTTTTTTTAACTAGTATCAGACACAGAGCTCAGAGTTTAAGTGGTGTGCCACAGGAAGCTGTAAACATAAACCCCACCTAGTGAAATCCAGTCACAGTACACCAGGTGTAAGCATTGCTTCAAATTTCTATACTAAGGTAAACAGTAGAAATGGGTGAGTAATGTATATTCACATGGAGAAACACTTTGAAGTGAAAAAGCAGGTGATAAAGCACTAGGAGAGCACAGACCACTCCTGTTAGCCACAAATTATAGATGTGGTAAGAGGGATGAAGAGAGATTCAGTGCCTTGGCAGAGGGTTGGGCACTGTGGCCTTGTGGGTTAGACACTGGCTGCAGAACCAGGAGGTATGGAGTAGCATAGCTACTGTCTTGGACAGCAGCAAATATGTCCAAGACATGCTCTTGATAAGTACACTTTCTTGAAACCACTTGGTCTTTGGTGCAGCCTGCTCCATTACAAAGACAAAAAAAATGAAATGTAAAAAATTCTCACCAACTTTCAGAACTGACTCAATGGGGATGAAATATTCTATGCATGACCCTGCTAACCATTGAGTGCTCCGCCGTCTTGTATCCAAACACTTTTTGAGCACAGTGAAATCGGAGACTCTCAGGGATGGAAAATACAGCATAGCAGTGGGCAAAGCAAATGGTGGGAGCACAGAGACCCACAGACAAGTTCTTTCTCAGCTCTTACACAAACATCAGCCAGAAGTAATACAAACTACTCACTTGCAGACTAATGACTGGCTATAGGTCCAAAATCTACCCCTTCTTTTTTTTTTTTTTTTTAAAACCTAAATACTGGAGATTAGAGAAGACCCTAAACGGATGTTGAACTATTCCCTTCTCCTGTCTGACTTTAAGCTCTTTTTTTCCCAGAGGCCTCTTTTTGTGCAAGCCACTTGACCAGTTATCAGTTAAGTCTCATTAGCAAATGAAATCTCAGAATATTTTCCAAAGCCCTACTCTGGAAACAATGAGTCCCTGTTAAACAACTTGTCCCTGTTAAAAGTAGAAAGTTAAGGATAAGGAGCTGAATTTGAATCTGAACTTTTGTGGACAAGAAGCTAAATTTTGACCGTGTGCAGCAAATAAATTCTAAACATTTGAGATTATATTTTTCAATCAATTTCACTCCATGTATAGATTAAAACTCAGGGGATCAAAAAACCATGGAAATAAGAAAATGCAGGAGAAATCCAGCTGGGCATACATTCTGACACCCGGGGGAAAGCACGGGGTAGAAGAATATTCTTTGCCCATTTGCTGCAGCTGAGGTGCAGTGTCTCATCACCACTCCAACAACAAGATATCCCTTCAGAGGTTTGCTCTTGAAATGGATGTGCTAGGCAAATGGAATCCATCCCTGCTGCTGCTCCTGGTTTCTCAGGCTTGCGTGTTCTCACAGGAAATATTTTCACAGCAGAGCTGCTCTGGAATTCGGCCTTCCCAGCTGGGCTGCCCCTTGCCAGGAGAGCCAGACCCCACCTCAGCTTTTACCACCACACAGCGCCCACACGGACATGAGCCCTTGTGGTGGTGTGTATTTGGGATGGGAAATCCCATGGGTTCTCGTGTCATTCAATTGCTCTGTGTGCTCACTCACGTTCCTTGCTCTTTCCCTTGCCTAGTGAGAAGCAGCTGCCTGTGGTGGTGGCCTGAAAACAATACTTCATGTAAAGCAGAGCTACTCTCAATCATGCAGACTGTCCTTTAGGCAAGCGCAAACAGCATTTGGCAGTCAGCTCTTCTAATGAAAAAGTCATTAAGGAATTCAGTTTGCAAACCACAGCCTATTTCCTCAGACTCTTTCTTGGACAGTGTTTCTTTGTGTGGAAAAGCACTAGAGGTGGGACACACAATGGTGAGGAAAAAAGCTGAACTGTCCTGCAGGCAACAGGCAGTGCAGAGCAGGGACAAAGCCCAGGAGTGGTAGGACAGCCCTGGGAGAGCCACTATGTGTGGGTTTGATAAGTGTGCATTATCAGTACTAAACAGATTGCCAGCCTGGGCCAAGGTGAAACCTGAGTTCAGTCTTGCAGGCTAAGCTCTGCTTGATCACTAGGCCTTAAATCACCTGCAGGGAGCCAAGGGACTGGATGTGCTGCCATGGGGGAGCAGCTGGGGAAGATAAACCTGTACATGGCAATTCCTACTCTGGATTGGCAATAAGTTTTCTGGGATGCAACTGAATCAGTGGTGATAGCTGAGGAATGTGTACTCTCTGTTCAGCCCCCTCTGGGTCTGCAGGAATCTGAGGCACCCGCAAAAGAGGCAAAGAGGGAAAATCAGTCTAAAAGTCAACTAAAGGCTTAATGTCTTCTGCTTCTCTTTGTGATTTGATCTTCACAAATATTTTAGGATTTCTTTCTGAGAGGGTGGTAACTCCTCCAGAGATTTGCCTGACTTCTATTTTATTTCAGAGTATTGCTGCCATCTGATACAAAGCATGTAGCAAGGAAGATTCCCAAGCGTCTTCCTATGTTTTGAAGGGAAAAGATCTTATACAAAACAAAAGAAAATTCCCCAAACATCTGCCTGGCTTGACAATATTTTTCTCTTCAAGAGGCACTTCATGTCTGAGGGAAAAGAAACCAACTTATTTTACTCACCAAATGTCAATAGTTCTAAAAAGCAACAGAAATGTGAGTATGGGACTGTTCCACAGTCTCAGGGAGTATCCATAACTGTTTTGTAGTGGTGTCTATGAGCAAGGAGGCCCTTGGCCCAAATGGCCAAGACCTCACTGGGGATTGCCTCATCATTATTAAACACATGTCTGGCAGGGTGATCCTGAAAATTAAGTATACTGGCAGCCAGAATGCATTTCCCCTGAATTCGGTTAGAAAGAGCATCAACAGGCTGAAAAATCTCACCAGGGGTGCAGAGTTTTAGGCAGTCTCCTAGCATCTTCAGCACAACAGAAATCAGCCACAACAACCACAAATGGCTCCTTGTCATTCCAGAGAGTTTTGTAAATAAACTGAAAAATTCTTTTCATGGAGAGAGAAGGGAAATTGACTTTTTTTTTTTTTTTCCCACATACTATGGAGCACCAACAACATTCAGGCATCCAGGAAGTTTAACCAGTATAGGAACCAAAGAGGGTCCTGGAGAAAATTGCCTTAAACAACCTGATAGTGATGGTGAAGGCAATACTTTCTCACATCAAGTTCTAAATCCTGTAAGCAACAGATATTACTTTTAGAGTTGTAGTTGCTTCCAAATACCCAGCCTTCAAGACTACACATTATGATTTTTTTCTAAAATGTAAACTCAATTACATAATCTCTATCTTATTGTCTAAATAAAAAAAAGCTGTTATAGAAGAGTAAGTATGTGATCTATTAAAAGTAGTAACCCAGTAATTGTAGTAACCTAATAATTCTATAACCAGCTGTGTTATGACAGTTGTCAGATTCAGCTACTTGCAAATAAAGCATCTGTGCTCAGATAAAAAAGGAGGTGTGACTTTTGGAAAGAGATTATATTTGATGCACATATAGACAGTATTTTAATAATCTAGTCCTGCAAGTTGCTGTCATGAAGATCCCCAGCTGATTTTATAGGGTTCATATGGACACAGAGCTCTAAAAACAAAGTTGCCAACATCACTGTGACTCCCTTGATTCTCCAGTCTCTCCCCTACAAGTGATACATGCTCCTACTGAGTAAAGAAGCAAAAATGTATAGTGTACAGGCTTATTCTTTGAAATGTGTGGTCTTTCTGTTTGCTGGTAACTTTCCATCTCCCTTTTTGTGTTTCTAACAAAGGTTGTGAATGCTCAGGCTATCCTGGTGGCAGCAGAACCTGTACCCCCCACACCCCATTTGCTTCTCCTGTTTTGTTCTCTTAACATACTGGAGACTTTGATTGTTGCATATTACGCAGATGCTCGTGTACTTCCAATCTGTATAAGGATCACTCAGCTCATACTGTCAACATTACACAACTACAGTAGCATTTGCAAGTTTCTCATTTCCCACAGGGTCTTTTGAGACCAGAGTTTTTCTCTCAAAGTTTTGTTTCAGAAACCACAGAAAGAACAGCAGGATGTAACAGATTTTACTTTCCATGCTGGGGACTAGGGAGAAGGGTTTAGACAGCAAAAGCCTGTAATCCCATGTCGAAACTATGATTTTCTATTACCATGTTTACAACATTAAAAAATTAATAAGCCAGACAGCAAGCCAACCCGCTGCCTTGGCGGTGCTCAGATGTGCCTTTGGTCAATTACTTAATATCCTCTCGATTTCATATATTTTCCTAAGTGGAACTGATCAAAAGTTTGTACTGAATGAAATTATTTTTTTCTGTGTAATGATTAAATTCATACCATACTGAAGCTCACTGGAAGCTCCAAATATGTTGCTTGCAGTGGAACTGTTCTGGACTGATGCCTGCAAACATTGAAATGGAACATGTCTCTTTAAATTCAAGACTCACATCAAGATGTCAAGTCATAGTATAGGTATTAAGGAGTATCACAGTGCTAGAAGATCCCTAAAAATTGTGTTCTACAACTTGTAACAAGGAAAAGCTCTGATCTCACATTTTCATGAAGGAAAAAGGCTAGCTGCTCCAGGCTGACTGGACCATCCATCTACTAGTGACACAAAATACTGTCCAGAATTCCAAGTTGAAATTAATTATTAAAATAGTGCTTGTAGTGACACTCAGCAAATAACGATCCAACTGTTTTCACCTTTTCCCTCATGCCACTGGGACTCATGCAAGTCTAAAAGAGAAAGAAGTCAAAAGTTTCTGACTGCAAAACATGAACGGAATGATATGAAATCAGATTAAACTCTGGTGGAAAATAGACAAGAGTCATCATCACCAGTCAGCTTGGACTCATTGACATAAATTCTGGGCCCCTAAAGTCAATGGTAAAACTCCTGTGAAAAAAACGGTGTGAGGATAATCAGCATTAGCATAGTCCATAGTTTGGAGCGTAGTTATCTGATTTTTAGAGGGCAGTGTGATTGGATGACCTGTTTAAATTGGGATTAAGTAATAGGATGGGTGAGATTTAAGTAGGCATTCAAATCCTGAGAAACTGACTCAGTTCAACAGCTCTGTGAGCCTGGATTTCCTAGTGAAGTAACTATGAATGGCACGTAGTTAGGGCTTGCTTTATCACCTCTTCTGCGTGCTGCCCTCCCTTTGAAGTCTGAGCCTTTCCCTCCCGAGCAGCTTCGCTGCCGCACACACTGACCCACATGAAAGCAAGTCAGCGCTCACACCGAGCATCGCTCACTTCCCCAAACCGTGATGCATCTGACATCACTGCAGTGACACACAGCAGGCAGGTCCCTGTGGAGCTACAGCTGTGCTACAAAGTGTTTGAGCTGAATTATTGGGGTGCTGGTGATGAAATCAAGGCTATCGTCCGTTTTGTGCTAAAGCAGAGAAACAGTTCATTTTCTTTGTGGTAGTATGCCAGCAATTCCCTGAGGACTTGCACACCAATCAGGTCAGTTGATTGGAAG
The DNA here is from genome assembly GCF_023055355.1 of Agelaius tricolor. NCBI lineage: Eukaryota > Metazoa > Chordata > Aves > Passeriformes > Icteridae > Agelaius > Agelaius tricolor. The sequence goes on from NW_027269261.1 coordinate 62,569,887, forward strand.
AAAAAAATGAATTAAAATTAATTAAAACTTCTGTTTGGTTTTGTTTTGGTTTTGGTGGTTGTTTTTTTTTTTTAATTGATGTAACATCTGTAAGAGCGTGTTTGTTATCCCAAATCCAATTAACATTATAACGCCAGCACATCAAACTTTGTCAAAATATTTGACAAAATATTTCTATTTTTGAAGAGTGTCATATTCTAATGGAATTTTATTCCATTAATAATTGTCTAAGCGGCTTTAATTTAAAATAGCAATAGCAACATTTCAAAGGTGACAAAGAATTATAAGATACGGAATTTCAATTTAAAAGCAAAAAGAAATTCTACAGTAAAAAAATAAACTGAGGCCACCTATTGACAATATTAGGTAAAGAAAAACAAAACCTCATAGCCCAATAATTATATATAAAATCAAGAATTAAATATCTAGGAAACTTTGGGTTAGTGTTATGAGTCTTATTAAACATTTTATAGTAAGAGCTGAAAAGTCAATAGTTTTGAAGCCATTTTAATGTTTCTGTACAATAGCAAAAAATATGAAAAAAGTCTAATTTGTATTTAAAATTTGTCTGTAGCCTAAACAGAAAAAAACCCCTCATATTTGGAAAGATTAATGGGCAAACAATGAACTATAAAATTTAATGATGACTTTTTTATTTGTCTAATATATCGTGTAATATCACTGATGCACATCAAAAGTGACATCTGACATTTTTTATGCACAACTGAAGAAGTGGTCGTAAAAACATACTTTTGTTGAAGTATTTCATTGGTAACAATGGTAGGACTCACATCATTTAGGCTGGCTCAGAGCAGAATCCTGGGGGTGCATGTTTAACCTTGCTCTGCACATTCAAGTACAAATTTGTAAGACACATCTTCCTAACCAAGCTCCTTACACCAGAAAATTAACCATTTACTATTTCATGGTCTGCTTTTTCAGGTGCCAGATGCCTTAACCAGCTTATAAAATATCTTTAGCACTTTGCAACATGGTCTGTTGAAGAACATTTTTCTAATAACTCCAGTAATGAGGAAGAAAGAACTGTTCTGTTCTGTTCTGTTCTGTCATGCTGTAACTTAATTAAGCTGATGCAGAATGATGGAAATATAACCCATTATTGCAACTAGAACTGCCTAATATAAGTTATACCAACAATTAGTTAGGCTACAGTGAAAACACAACATCCCCTAGATATTAGAAAAACATGAAATCACAGCAGTTATTTTTAAAGTATCCAACATGATGAATATTTGGCAGCTCAGCTGGTGGCTAGTGGCTTGCCACTACGTTGGGCTGCCATGAGACAGGGCTCGGATGTGAGATGACCGCAACAACACCACTCAAAATGCTGGGCTGCTGCAGAAAAATTGTGCTAAAAAATGTCACAAGCAGATGCCAAAATGGAATAAGTGAAAGGAAAGACTGAACTGTGCCCTAGAATGAAAATATCCTCCTTGACTGGCTTCTTGGCCTCCTGGACTTGCACGAAGAAAGTCAAGCTGTTTGTCTCACAGAGGTAGCAAACTGCTACCCCAAGTACCCAAAAAGCACGTGGCTCCTGGTGACTGCAATCAAAATCATCCATGAAGAGATCTAGGCCTGAGGTAGAATGATGGACCCAGTTATCAGCTTGTAATCAGTACACCACCAGAGCTCCGCATGATGTTCGAAATCAGCAAAAAATATTATGATGGTGTCAGTTCCACATCTCCAAAGCAAAAATATACACAGCCCAGCACACATGAAAAAGAACCCATGTGGGAAAAGGTAAAAGATACAGGTTAACTTTCAGCATCTAGTTACTTTTCTTTCGCTAACAATACCGAGTTATGTGCCTTTGAAGAAAGTTAGGGGTACTTGGGTTTGAAGGTTGATAAAGTTGGCTAGTTAAGGTCCCTTTCTACCATTGTAAAGTACTAGAATCTATATTTTCAAGTCTAGAGCCTCCAGGGAGACAACTAATCTCCTGCTTCATTCCTGTGTATAAACCCTCATTTTCAGAAGACACAGGTGGTCAGAGGTCTGAAATTGAAGCTATTTATTCAGGAGTCCAATCAAAGAATTGCTATTTCATTTCTAGAGCCAAACTTAAAAATTTTGGCTTTATCATCTTTGGGCTTCAATTTTCTTCATCTGCAAAGGAGAAACAATATTTATCTCTTAGGATTGTGAGGTGTTTAATTCATGGATATTTACAATATGTCCTCAGCTTTGGCTGAAATTTCTGGCTTCTTTGCACAAGAAAGCCTTCATGAGAGAGTCTGTTTCTGGCACCACATTAAACCTTGCTTTATAGAGGGTTCTCTCATATACATCAGATTATTATGGGCACAACTATTGAGTCATGGGTGCAAGTGTGGTAACAATTTATTGTAGTTATTCACACAACATTACCATGAACAGATTTCAAAGGTGGACTGAGACAAGTTGAGAAGCCATTTCTTTTAACTTTCTGATTTCTGCTCTGTGACTGAAGAGATTAGATTATTGGAAAACATGCTATTAGCACTGGCTTGCAGCCAAAGGGTCTGCTATGGATTCTGCAGGGGGTGCTGTGCTCACTGTAAATTAAGGAAAAGAGCTGGGTAAGTTAGTCCGGTGAGGAATGTTCCCTTTGGGAATTGTCCACAGCAAATGAGAGCTGTGATTGGTGAGCAAAGAGCAACAGGGAGAGGAAAAATAACAAAAAAGGTCAGAAATTTCAGGGAAATAAAAGGCTCTTTTTCTCCTCTACACTGAGCACTAAGTTAACAAGCCTTAATGTTTCTTGATCCCTTTTATGCCACTTTCTGCCTACCCAGACCAAACTGGGAAAAAACCCCATTCAATTACCATGTAAGCTCATTATTAAATTCCTCTCCATTCCAAAAAACACATCAGCATATGGTTACCTGCATGCATATGTTACAGACCCCTTGATTTCGATTAGACTTGAATACCTGATTAAAATTAAGGACTCATTCTTGAATGGAAGCTCTTGTGCTTGGAGCAGACACTTATCCTCCTGAAGTAGGCAAAAGCCTAACTCCTAACATGCTAGTTTTGAAAATAACACCTTGAATTTCTCAGTCATTAACTAAGTCAAAGTTAAACATTTCTATTTTTTAGCTCCTTACCCAATAGTTTTGGGGAATTTTGTATTGGCAAAAAAAAAAAAAAAATCAAATCAAATCTTTTCAACATAATAACCATGTTTTCATGGTGTCTCAGAGAGTAAAACCATTATTCTTTTCTCCTTATTTTTAGAAGATTGGAAAAAAAATCTCTTCCCTAATACTGCAGAGAAAAGCATAGCTGTGTGAATTCAAAAGACTTATGTAAGGCTTCTAGCACTACTTTATTAACTTTTTAAAATTAATGTTCATGCATTTTAAATCCCTGCCATTATATTTGGGAGTAAGATTCCTACAGTGCTTGGAGTCAGCAGCCCTGTTCCTTTGTGTGTCAGCAAGGGACTCAACAAAGATAATAATTTCAGTGCTTTTTTAATATAAAAGTGTTTTGACTTTTAGATTACTAAATAGTTTTATAAGGGGCTACTGAGCTATATCCTCACAGGAAAGCAAACAGATTGTTTTGATTTCAGTAAGACTCAAAGCAGTGTCCTATAAAAGGAGAGACTCAAAGCCTGTTCATTAATCTCCAAAGTATCTTTTTCAGCTTAAATCTCCTGTTTGACTTATAATATTTTCCATACCAACATCATATGTAACAGTCCATATGGAAAAAAGCCAGTACCACAAAGGTGTTCTCACAGAAAATTAGAAAGAGGTGTTCAAAGGCAAGCTAAATAAAAAGGAGGCCAAATGACTGGGGAAAACATTTATGAAGTTTATCACATACATGGGAAAAATAGAATAAGTATAATTAATGCAAACTATCTTGATTTCAACCATCCTTAAAACCCCTGAGAAAATTATATAATCACATAGCAACAGCATCAGTAAGATCCAAATATATGTGCAGTTCTGTAGGACTTTTCACCCTGTGGTCCTCAAAGCACTTTACAGCAATCAAATGAGATGCAGCTCCATGATGTAAGTAAATGCTTTAGGGGCCATGTTACCTTTACCAACACATTTTTGGAGAAGAATGGGAAATGCAGTGCCTGTCTGTTGGTTGCTATAACCACTCTGTGCTGAGACATTTGGGGAACCCCTCGGGTTGAAGCTGTGACTCTTTCCAGCAAATCCAGATTGGCTGCTATTACTCAGCTTTGTATTGCAAGGAGGAGGCACAGCCATCCCAAAGCCCATGCCAAAGCAATAGTTCAGTACCAGGGATTCAGAAGGGACAGTGCATCCCCTCACTGCTACTTTTCCACCTATGAAGATCTTTAAGTTTTGAAGGGTCCTGTTGCTTCATAACCCTTGAGAGCTGCTGGTGGCAGGCAGGGCACGGCAATGAGGGAACTTGGGATGCCCTCATGTCTTCACTTCCAGCAGGAACACAGTTTCTTGGTCACAACATAGGGACAGCTCACTATTAGACCCTGCCTCAATTCTCCCATAACAATTTCGTAAGCAAAGAACAAGTACATGAATATTTATCACCAAAAGGCTTTCACTGGCATAGAACAGGGCTGAGCTCAGACATGCTGAGACCTCAGTCAAGCCTGCTCTTAGAGATAAAAAAGCATAGTAAAATCTGCAACTAGCTTAGGGGACAGTTTTCTCAAAAACAAGCCTTGTCTGAGCACACTTCACAACAGCAGTTCTTTGTCTAGGCAGTTAAAAAATAAAGGCAGTCTGTAACAAAGCATTGCCCCTAAAATATCTATGCTATAATGATACTGGAAGTAAGGATATAACCAATCAATGGTTGGAAAAAGGCATCAGTGAGACTGCATTAATTAAGATAAAATTCAGAAAGCCTTGGTAGATAAAATCATTGCAGCAGTCTCAGGGAGGCAGTATAATCTCAGTCACAGGTATGTTTCAAATCAGAGGTGACATATCTTTTAAAAAGCATTCTGTAGCTTAGCCATAAATTATTGTGCCTGGGAAAGGAATTGAGTGGATCCAAGAGTTTATGCTAAGCACGTTCTGACATCCCTTGCTGCTGTGCCCCTCTCTAGGGGCACATGCTGGCAAGATAGCCTTTTGTTAGCATTTTGCATTTTGATGGTATCAGCTATATCACAGTTTTCTTACTCACAGTGGGTTTTGTTATGCTTATCAATCTAATTCTAATTTTTTTTTAAGAGAATGAATAATAGTAGATAAAAGCAAATAAAAGTGCCATATTTCTAATATAAGGTGATGATCCAATATTTTCTTTGTGATTTGAGCACTAGTTGTTTCACAGGAGATTTCAAAAATTAAATAAACTTCAATTTCCTTATAACAAACTCCACATTGTTGCCTTATTAAGAAAACTGGAATTTTATGTCTAGTAAGGTTTCTATGTAGCATATCTGCTGAATGAGGCATCAGTGTAAGCAAACAGATGGTAGGAGACTTGTTGATGTTACCATTATATATTTGTGCAGGATAGAGAATGTGAGAATATCAAGAAAGTATCTTTTTGTTTTCACATAATTTTCTCTTGTTGTGTCTTAGCCACTTGTCTAATCCACTAGCTTTCTAAAGTTCCTGTTTCTTGAAGAGACCACTGCAGCTTTTCTAGAGCATGATTACCTTTTCTGCTTGGCCTTCTGAAACTCTTATAATATGCACACACAGAGATACAGAAGATAAATTGCCTTACATGCTACATTCTTCTCTGCTGTGACACAGAAGCCACCAACTCTGTAAGCCACCATGATCAGAGATGGGAGTACCCACCAAGTCAGCACGTTCCTGCTCAGTAGCTCATGCCCAACCCTCCCAGTTGTCCAGGTTGCTTTTATTGATTCCTCCAGCTAAGATCTAAAGTCACTTACAAAAAATGTTGACAAATTTTGAAAGGTTGGATATGACTATGAAACTGAGTTGAAAGATTGAGCACAGATTGATGTATAGAATAATCCAGACAGATTATCCAGGCATTTTATTTAAGGTAAGAGGATAAGGAATGGGAAGAAGACTGGTAGCTTGAAAACTAGACATGATGCAAAGAGGTCTGCCTTGCATGCATTATTTGTGAGTACCAGACATTTCCACCCTGGGAAAGCATCATAAGCAATCTGGATAAGCTCCAGGCCTTTGTCTTGCAGGATTTAACCAGTTCAAGGTGGATACTGGAGTCAAATTTTATATCCAATTTTTACCCCTTCTCTACTGGAACTAGCACACTCTACTCAATGATCACTGACAATAAATAGAGTAATTAAAATTTTAAAAATCTGTATCACCGACCTCTGCTATGGTGTGCCCATGCATAGACATATACCTGCTGTTGACTGCGTTCCTAGAACACCATTTATTTTTGAAGCAAACAAATTGGCTAACATGTAGGTGTGTTTATACATATTCATTCATCTCAGTTGGTTGCAAAAGCAGCATTTTTTATTCTCAAAATTATGTCCATGGGAAAGAGACTTCTGCTAGAATAATTTCTTAAGTATTTCATAATAAGATCCAGAACAGTGTTAGTGTTCATTCTTTCTCTGCCACTAATATCCTACTACACAAGGAACATCTAAGATACTGTATAAACAGGATAATTTTGGAATACAAGAGGGGTTAAAAAAAAATCCACCAGACCAGTGCTTGTCTTTTCCCCTGTAACACATGACAATTCTTGATACACTTTGAGGTGGAAGGGCACTTGGTGCTTGGTGGTTTCTTTGATTTTGGTTTTGGGGTTTTTTTGGTGAGGTTTTTTGGGGGGGTGTTTTTTTGTTTCTTTTGGTGGGGGGAGGTTATATTTTTGGGGCAGACCAAAGAATAGCAAAGATGTCTTAACAGAGACTCTGAGTGCTCTTGTGGCTTTATACGGATCATTTAAAATACATTGGTCAGGGTAACACACTCTGCCTGTTGCTGTCTGGAAGATTTGCAAGCATGGTACACACTCTACAGAATGCTGTCTCTGTGCTGATATTTGTAATGATAACACACTGACACTCAAATTACACTGTGTTCTGGTTGCTGCCTTCTGTCTTACAAGCAGCCTAGAGGTAGGACTTTCATATGCATTTGTAAAGAGTCTGTAGCTGCAAACATTAATAAGAGCTATCACTTAGGAGCAGTTACTTACACTTTGTTTAATCTCTAATGGATTCTTCTAAATATTTACAGTAGAACAGTTTTCAGACCAAATGCTGGACATTACTGGCAACTTCCCAGCAGCCAAAAAGGAAAGAGAAGAGGGAAGACGAAGAGAAGAGAAGAGAAGAGAAGAGAAGAGAAGAGAAGAGAAGAGAAGAGAAGAGAAGAGAACCTACTTGTTGCATTCTTCTGTGGGGCTTTAGTGAGACAGGTTCTGCATTGAGTAGCTTGGTGGCACTGAGCAAAATGGTCCAGAGGATTGTGCAAACCCCAGCATCAAGTTGTGGTTCGGTCATGTAAAACTGCCTGTTTCTTGTTTATCTTGGGGAAAATTACTGTCTGACTGTTTGCTTTGCAGACACTGAAGTAAATAAACTGTGTGAAAGGCCAGTGGCTGCTACAAGAGGTGGAGGAGCTCCAAATTGTTCGAGGTTGCCAGCATAGCACCTGCTGTTCTCTTGGACAATCTCTTGGCTGGTAGATCTGGAACTTGCAATATTTCCCTGTTGTTGTGGCTCCCTGACACAGGTTGATATGGACTTTAAAATAAATAAAGTTAATACTCTGAGGCTGAAAGAAAGCCCTTGGTGGGCCTCATTTCCTCGGGCTCTGAAGTTACCTTGACTTTGGTGAGACCAGGGTGTGTGGTGTGAAGCAGGTGTGGAGGAGTAACAAGAGGATGGGCAGCAGTAGTAGCCTGTGGCTACTGTGAGGAACCCCTGTGCCAGCAGATCACCCACCAGGCTGTCCAGCTGTGTCCAACAAGTGGGGTCTTGGGCAGGCAGGAGGAGGGGACGGTGGCTGCATCACTGCTTTACAGCTGGCAGAAGTGCTGCTACATGGGAGGGGGGCCTGAGACACGAGGTACTTGTGTGTCTCGCTCTCCCCCACTGTGACACAGCAGGTCTGTACTTACACAAAAAGGCACCGAGGATTGTTATCTTTCTTTGGAAAAAATTTCCATTGACTTGAAAATGAGAGCCTTGCATGAATAAGAATCTATGAATTTACCCAGATATATAAGTTTTATGTAACATTTGCTATTGTAAAGGCCTGTCCTAATTTTGAGATGTGTGTGTGTGTGTGTATGAATGCATGTATGAGAAGGAGAGAACTCTCACTGCCTACAACTGTTCTGCCAAGATAAACTTTGGAGCATTTTATAAATTAACTCTGCTCTGTGTGTTTATTTTTCTTTTGGAGATTCTAAAAAGAGACTGTTCAACCCATCTTATTAGGGGCAGCACATTTTTTTAAAGAGAAAAATAAGTTCCGACTCTGCACTGGAAAGTATTTGCTATTTTCAGCAAAAAGTATTCTTTCCTTCTGAACTGGCATATTAGATAAGATTTATATTTCTGACCTGACATTAGGTAGTTAAGATTTATTCTCCTATATTAACTTTACTGAGCTTGCAAGCTATTCATTTACAGCACAGAGAATATATTTATGGCAGAAGCAAAGAAAGTTCACTACAAAGTAGTAAAATATGTTATTAGGAGTGTCCTGCAGACTGATGAAAATTGTGAGTACCCTTGCAGCTGGCTCCCTTCTGACTCTTTTTTCCTTCTTTGTTATTTCAACTTTAAAACTTGAATTTGAAGTCAGTTTCAATGGCAAATAACTTAAAAGAGTCCAGATGATTCCAATATATCCACATATATGTACATACATTTACGTGTGATTGAGAGGTGTGGGGAAGGGGATAACAAGTGACTTGAATTCTCTCCGTGTTCTGCTGGCAATGACTCAGGCATAAGTAACGTTGGACCTCGCTCTCCTGCCAATATAAATCAGGAGGAACTCCACTGGGTTATAAAGCTGGTGTGTGAGTGAGCGCTGAATCAGATCTGGAGCTTTTCTCTATCCAAAGGTGTGGACCCAGGCAATCTGTTAATGTCCAATTGACTTAAAGAGGGGAACCGCAGACTATGATGGAAACCTGGAAGTACTTCAAGACTCTATAGGCAGGTTGGAAAGGTTGGAAAGTTAGAGGCCTCCTATTGAAATCAGTGGCAAAACCTCCCATTGACTTCAATAGGAAAAGAATCAGGCCCTAGAAATGTCTGGAAGCCGGAGAATTGCATGGCTCAAGAAAAAGGTAATAGGAGCTGATGACTTGCACCAATAAATCACCAATGCAAACCTGGCCATGCTTGGTTTAGGCTCAAAATTGCTTTCATCTGATGTTTGTTTGAAACTTGTTCATTGTAAAACCTTAAAGAAGAACTGGCAGCTGAGAGAGCTGTCTGAGCACGAGGCCGCCGGCTGGACAGGGTGTGGTACCTCCTCTGCCCCGGCGTCATCGGAGTGAGTCCATCTTAAAGAGAAGCAAGAAGCACTGGCCTGCTTGTGGAGACAGCAGTGCTCACACTCTCCTCTGAACCAGAGGATTTCTAATTCAGAAACTTTCAGACTAACTCTGTAAATCCACTTATACTGAATATTTTGGGGGAGGGGGATTATGGCTCCACAGCAAGCCAAGAGGAGGAGTAGCTATTTCCATTTGTGGACATTATTTACTCCTGTCACTAGAGAGAATAGAGATATGCACAGCTTTGAGGAATTAAATGTGTTGGAGAAAGGGCTTGGCATAGGGAAAGCTGGGACCATCAGGCATTACAAGGGCTGGGAATTGCTTGTAGAGTGCAGTGAGCAGAGCTGCACATTGCAGTTCAGCTGAGGAACTCTGCTGCTCATCCTGTCTGCATCAATGCAGCTGAGGAGGAGGATTCTACTTCTGAACAAACTCCTATTTGTAAGTTGTACTGAGTCGAGGCCAACTGCCCTGCCACACATCTTGACCATCCCTGACAGAGTGGGGGGGAAAAGCACAACATTATGGAGGGGTCTTTCCTCCCTCCTCAGTATTTTTGCAAACAAGGCATTTTTTCTGCTGGTCCCTGAAGGGGAGAGCAGTAGACAAACTGGATGGATAGTTTGGTATCTGTGCTTGGTCAAACAGCCATGGACATGTTTGATGTCAGCTGACACATTCAGAATAGTTCACCACTTTACAAACTTCACATTTCCTATTCTTGCATTTGATAGACCTCAGGACTACATTCTCTGTTACTCTACGCAAACCTTCCTATCCTTCCTTATATCTGTCATAGGCTCCAAGGATTCACATCTTTCTGTATATGCAGAGATTCGTGGCTTGTTTTTACAATCTGTCTCTGTAAATCAAAGTTTTTCACTGCTTCTTGTCTCTCACCAAGAAACCCACTGCTATCATCAAGTCATTACACCACAGCTCAAGGGCGTCCTTTCTCTTTCCACCATTTCTCCCCAAAACCCTGGTCTCAGCAATGTAAGTTGCAATAATTTGTAATTGAAAGAGAAAACTACATCAAGGAAGAAACTTGCTTGCAGAGACAAACAGGGGGGGTGAGGATGAGAGAACACTAAAAACATGTTTCTTTGGGGTGACACTAAGGAAAAATAGAAGTTTCTAAGACTATGAGAAAATAAATATTTTAAAAATTGATTTGACGAAAGAAAACATTATTGTACATCCTGTATGTTGTATGTATGATTGCATGTGAATTCTGGTGTCTGTTCTGGTTCAATGCATTCACCTGCTAGTTCTCATTTCCAGTAGGCTTGGGCTGGGTTCATGTGTTGAGTAGATTATGAGAAGGACATGGATCATACATGTATTAAATCTGGCAGGCTAATGGAGCTGATCTAGACTTATTACTTCCTCTACCATTTGCCACTTCAGAAAATGCAACATTTTGTGTCCGTTCCTGTGCTCACTTATTTAGCTAGTCTCTTCTGGTGAATGTTCTCATTTTGTGAATTACTCCAGGCACTACTTTGAGAGACAGTGCTCAGGTTCAATATCTGTAGAAAGAGAGGGAAGGCGAAGAAGGAAAATGCTCAGGAGTACACAGCACTAGGCAGGGTGAATAAGTACAGCACAGAGAAAGCCATAGAATATTTCTTCTACACTTTTAATTGGCAAATTGCATTGGTTCTCTGACATAAGACAGTGAAATACCCTCATGTTCTATACCAGCAACTCACAAAGCGAATTACAGACTGCATTTCTGCTCCTTTTCTTGGTGATTGGCAACAAAAACCTCCCACTTATCATGGTTTTTTAGTAGCCTTTATAAACATTTAGGCTGGATTCAGTGCACATGCAAATTTTATGCTGGCAGGGCTCTGTGAAATACTTGCTTCCTGACATGAGTTGTAGCTAGAAGCAGAATCAGTCCCTTAAACTTTGTGACATGTTTATTCTGCCTAAACCATGTCCCATTAAAAACAATGCAGAGGCTCTAATTGAAAACTTTGGGTTAGTATGGCATGTGCCTTATGATTGTGACATTTCTGTTTGCTGGTAAAAGAGAGGAATATTGTCTTTCCTTGCACGTGCACCAGATGCAGTTACAGAAGTGTACCCATATGCATGGCCAACCCCAGGAACATCAGCAGCAGCGCTGCTGCATTGTCACAGTGGCAAGGAAAGACCCTTTTCACTGGAACCACCAATTTTCCCTGCCTAGAGCATAATCTCAGGAGCATCATCTTCCTTCCAAGTGGTTAAGTAAAATTCCCAGCCTAGTGATGCAGGTCATTTGAAAAGCAAGGAAGGTTTCATAACCTAAAAGGGAAGGGTCCATATCACTTTCTAGTACAGTTTTAAACATGACAAGCTAATCAGAAAGAAAAGAGGGTCCCCTACCAAGCTTCCCAGGCAATTTTTTTTGCCGTTCTTTAATTTACCATTTGGTTTAACCTACATAAAACTAATAATTTTGTTTTCCATGACCAAACAGATGATAAGAACAGTGGGAGAAGAGATGGAGTTTTCAGACAAACCAAAGGACTTCACATGGAGTCAAAAACTTCTACCTGAGGTTATTAGCATGAATTTCACCTATATTTTAAGACAATCTCAAAGTGAAGATACTTTAATTCTTGCTTGTGTTGATGTGAACTTTTGTGTATGTATGGGAACGCATACATATAGATAGATATATAGATATTAATGTGTAGGGGAGAAGGGAGAGATGACAATGCATAAGCATAAGTTTTTCCAATTCTAGGACAACAACTGTGGGGTCAGAGGGTTCCAGGGAATTAACTATATAAGCCAGAGAATGTTTCTGTAGGAGTTAAGGAAGATGAGATGGAAGATTCTACTTCTGAATAAACTCTCTTATATGGAGTACTGCAATTTCTGTGACTGATCTCTTTTGAACAAGATGTGCCCAAGGTCTCTGCATACTTCCAGATGAAAAACACAGGCCCTTTTTCCTGTTCCCAGAAGTAACCACAGCCAGTCATGGAACCAGACTAGAAGGCTCAACCAGCAAGTATCATAGATGAATAACTTACTTTTCAAGAAATTATGCAAGGCTTCAAAAAGGATTATGGATTGACTTTCATAATGCTTGGTGGTCTTTTAGTGGTAGCTATGGTTAGAATCCTCCTCTATCACATAATCAAGAAAGTGTGGAAATTCAAGAGAATGCTACTCTTTTGATTAATCTATTTTATCTGGAATTGGGTGTGATTTATCCTGTGGGAAAAATGAACTCCTCTGCTCACTGGGTAGCTGGAAATGATGTGTTTTCAGAAAGAGGTGAATAGCAGCCTGTCCTCATCTTGAACGGGTACAGTTCACAGTTTCCTTTGTGGCCAGCCAGATCCTGGCAGAGTAGTAAGATGCCCCCACTCTGATCACCCCCCACTCAGTGCTTCTAACCTCCATAAAGCTTGGGAAGACTTGTGTTTAGCAGAGTATCCAGGTACAATATGTAGATACCTCATAAATGAAAGCGTGTTTGAAATTTCCTCCATAATTTTTACGTTCATAGAGTGATTGAGACAATACAACCATAATATATGAGACAATACAACCATAATATATGTCACTGCTTGTTAAATACTGAACTCAGAGTTAGTAGTGTGGCAGCTTACTTGCTCTATGTTTGAAGGAAGCTGGGGCTTTAAAGCAGTATCTTAGTAATTACTCAGATGAATGAACATGGTACCACTTCATGGAAAAGAATAAGCACTTTCAAATCATATTGATTTTGTAGATTTGTAGCAGAAATAAATTATGCCAGTGGAGATAAAATGCAATATTTTTGTCCACAATCTGTCTAAGGGAACTAATTTCTTATGTTTATCTGTTCCTCGAAATTACTTTCAGAAATAATTATTCTTCAGAAATAATGTATGACTTAAGCAGCAATGAGGATGCCCTTTAGCTGACATTCACTCAAAGTTGAATCCTACTGACAGATTTTTACACCTCTGAAACTTCTCCTCAACTGGTAGCTTAAAAAGCACATTTAAATAATTTTATTCCTAAAGTTGGGGCCTTGATCTTAAAAATACTTGTCTGGGACATAGCACAAGTTATAAATTCTACACTCTCATACAGAATTCTACTTTCCCTTTTAATACGCCCTCAACTCTGAAACTTGTCAATTGCCCAACTCTTCATAAAACATAAACACAAGAGACAAATGTGTGATTTCATTTTGGACTGTAAAACAGAAACTGTTGTGGGGTTTCTTTTTTTTCTTTTGCAAAACACAAAATCATGTCATTTATTTGCCTTCCAGGCCTTCAGGATCTTGCTATTAAACATCTGTGGCCAGTATGCCCAGCATAAGAAGGTCTCATTTCAGCTGATTATTTTTAGTCCTGTGTTATACTAAAACTTCTGGAATCTTCATCCATCCCCATGTGTTTGCGAAATACTTGCACTTAATATCTTCTGACTCTCATGTTGAATAAATAGCCTTTGCTCCCACTTTTCTATTTGGGAGGGCTAGCTCTTCCCTCGGCAGTAACATCAAGTAATATAACACCAGCAACTCATTATTCAGTGGCATAGAAAAAGTGAAATTAATAATGAACATTCTAGGAAAAGGAAACAAGGTTATGAAACACTTGCCGACACTGGTTTGTGTAATCTTCATGAATAAGCAACTCAATAATGCTGGGCAAGTGTGTGTGGGAGGCTCATTCTGGAGAAACTGGCTGTTTTCCTCTCTCTGACTAGTTGAGCTGTTATGATAAAAAATGTTGTTGCTAAAGAAACCTGTAATAAATCCTTATGGGAGTATTGCATGTGCTGATAACATACATAAACTTTGTAAACATATTAAAGTGTCGGGTTTTAGTAGCTCTGGTTCATGTGGATGTTCGTAAAAGTTTTTCAAGGAATGCAATGGAAAGCTTGTTCCACCAGCTGGTTGCTCCTATGATTCTGGTTTACGTGAGGACCTTGTCTTCCTTCCCCTTGAAACACAGCCTCACCCTGTAGGAAGCTGCGTTAAAATATCTAAGCCCTACCTCTGCTGTGACTTTCCATGAAAACACTATCACCAGTGAAGCTGTGTACCCAGGGAGTTATCTGGGGAGAAGTGGGGTAGATAAGCTGATGCTTGGTAGATTTATGCTGTTCCAAAAATCCCTGCTTTGTGTCATGATGAACTCCATTGACACCTTCATCAAAGTACAGCTGGGAGCTCTGAGGAAGATATTTCAGTTGCCTTTTAGTAGGTAAGAAGAGTTGGGTGCCTACAAAAAGGAAAAAATCCAGCACGCTGAACAAAGGAGCCTTAACCTGGTCTGAAAAGATGAGGTCAGAAACTGTATCAAATCCTGGATGTCCAGGGAATTGAGGTGCCCTGGCACTACTACACTGCACTGCAAACCAGTACATTCTTTAACAAAAGAAAGGAGAATTCACTCTTTTCCTCTGAAACATACCAAGAAGGAAGCAGCAGCCCTGCTGCCCCTTAACGCATCCAAAAGCTTAGCTGCTAAAACATTTGGCCAGGAATGGAAAACCTAAGCAAAATTCTTCCATATAGCACAACTCCAGCCTATCTGTATTGCTATGCTCTAATAAAGTGATGTTTTTCACCTGGATTTGCATGTAATCTCAGGTTGCCACTCACACCAATTTTAGTTTGCACAGGAAAGACAAGGGCTTGAGGGCTGGGTATGGAGCAGGAATGCATGTGACTTTAGTCCAATGTCAGTAAGCAATCATCTGCAATATTGTGTGCTCCATGTGGAGGAACTTGGCATTGATATATTTATTATTTGTTGCTATTTATTAATTGCATTTTTTTAACACGGGGTTTCTTTAAGAGAAAATTTCAAAGTCGCTGCATGAAAGGATCTGAGCACAGACAGATGTTCAGTGCCAGTAAGATGAAACATCACGTTAGAAATTACAGAGCATCTGAGAAATGTCCATGTGTTGAGGGTGAGGTGGAAATTAAGCATTATTTGAAGGTGAGTGACTAATATTTAAATCCTGTCCCAGACACACCTTAGGCACCTCATGTCCAGTTCTTGGATGTGAGCCTTTCTGTGTTTGCCCTTGCCCTTTACAGGAAGCCACAGGAATCACACATCGTTACTATCCCAACATCTATCAATGACCTCCTGTTTCATTTTACAGTGCCCCAAAATCTTCTTTACCCTGCAGAATATATTAAATGTCTGAAATCCCGTTGAGGACCTTGCAATTTTAAACACGAAACCTATCAGGATGCTATACTGACACACATTAAGAAGCTTGAAAGTATAAAGTTTATAGCAGCACTGTGAGAACTTGGTGTAAACCTGTGGTTTGGAGTTTTACTTTTATTTAAAAGTACTACTACAAGCATTCCTTTATGCTCTTCCTCCTCTTGTTTGGAGCCAAGGAGCCAAAATATCAGTGCAAGCCTGGGGTGCTGCTTCAAGCTGCCAGGAGCTCAGTGGCACTGCCACAGCCAAAGGCTCTCCCAGTTCAGCTCTGATTCCCCATAGGTGAGTTCTTGCCTAGGAGCACTGGAGCAAGATGTGTTTTGTGGCTCCTTTACTTCAGTGGCTGTTGTATTTGTTTACAAGAGTAAGTAACACTAACATTTTAAAATGCAAGGTCGATAGCTCATAATCTGGAAACTGAAACACACAGAAATGTTTATTAGTCAGCTGTCGGACAACCGTAGCACAATCATTCCTTAAGAAGCATTGCTCATCGCACTGCTCTGTTCTAGCAACAAAAATAAGGTTAAAGTACTCATTAATAAAATCTGTTGGATTTTATTATGACAAAACACCTAATTTTAATGATTCTTCTGTCACCAAAAGCTCAGTTATTCAACTATTTATAAAAGAGTTGCAGCTCTCATGTTTTTTGGGGGTTTTTTTTGAGAGCCATAGCACGTTTTGCATGAATAAATGTTCCCTGAGTACTTTCTTCTGAAGCATTGTTTGTGGTAATAGCAGACACAGTTTTGTATAAAAATGTGCATGGTTTCAGCTGCCTTTTGTCATCTGATAAGATTGCTTTGTTCAGAATTATTTTGGTAAAAACATTGGCAAAGTGATTTTGAGTCGTTCAGACTCCAAAATTAGAAGTGAGACAAAAATATTTTTTTATTAGCTTTTATATCTCATCCACCAAGCTTTCGCAACTTCTACTTTAATTTCTAACGAAAGGGACAATTCACTGCAGGGGAAAATTCGTTCTTGAGAACATCATAGTTTTAATGGAGGAGTGTTGCTAATAGTCACTGCTATAAATGATTGAGTATGAAATGACAGACAGCTTGCTAATGTTAGCGATAAAGTGCAGTGGTGCAGCCAGTACACTTGCTCTGCAAACCAGAGAGCAAAATGAGCATGCTAAGCAAGAGAAAATGAGTAAGTCTGTTTTTTGAGTTCTAGCTCAGATTTTATCAGGTGTAACTTCCATAGTCTCCAGTGAAAAATTTATAGCAAGAAGAAACAGCAGAATGGGGATTGGCAAAGGCTTGGTATGTTAAAGGCAAAGCTGAAAAGAAGAAATTAGTCTCAGTTAACTTGTTTGGCTTCAGTTGGCTCAATTGGTGGAAGTAGTAAAATAATGATACTTTTCATATGATTAAGAAAGAGACTGCCTCCCAAGCAACTTAAGTATGATAGTTTTGAAAGGTAAGAGTCATTGTTTCAGCCTCTTTAGGGGCTTTACATATTGGAATCATGCAATTTTGCAAGTATTTTAGTATGGGATTTCTTCCAAATTCAAAATGTATCCTGAGGTCCTGCAGAAAAAAGCTCACTACAGCTGCAGCATAGTCCATAGGATTTTCTCCACTGAAAGTAAAGGAGGCATGTTCAAGCTCTAAAACCTTCTTACTAATAATAGCAATATTTTATTCTCTTTGCAGAGAGAAATAGGACTTTTCATGTATTTTCAGGTATACCATCCTACATCATTATCTTTGAGAAGTTGTAGTAACATATATTTAAAGTCTAACATGAATTTTATCTAGTATAAGAAATGTCTTCAGCGGGTTATAGAAAAAAAATTAAAATTATCACCCTTTCAGATATCAGGTATGAAATGGGAACTGCTCAGCAATGTCCTTTAGTCTCTGGGGATAACAACACTTATCATTCCACATGTGCTGGTATGATCAGGCACAGATTTTACATATATACCAAGTTATTTTTTTAAAAATAACACAAGCAGTCCATCCTTATCACGCTTCAAAAGCTTTCAGAGATTGGTAGTGATTTTCTGATATTTAATTTTTTAAGATATCTCTACAATGAGATATGTTCACAGTTTACAACAACACGATGGAACAGCTTCTGTTTCCAATGACTGCAATAGGAATTTTAAATGGGCAGATTTTCATCCAAAAAACGAAAAATATTGTTTCATTGCAAAAAAGAAAAGGACATACTTGTTGCTATCAAAGTATTTACCCTCACAGTGCTAATATGAAGGGATTAGAGAAAAAATTATCAGCAGCATACAAACACTTTGAAAGAGAACTAACAGTAATTCAATCCTGCCCAAGGGGTGCTGCTTGATGGCTGCTTGCCTGGCTAACTTCTGCTTAAAACTGTTACACCAAGATACAAAATTATTTCTATTTTTAAAAATTAGTAACAATATCTATATTACATACGAACTCTGTAGTACTGCCATCTGTGATGTGCAAACCCTGAACATACGTGTAGATATCTATAATATATATAGGTGGTGAACTATTAAAAGAATTGTTTCTACAATGAAGTCTTATTTTAATTAGTAATTTAATTCCTTTTTTCTTGCTGACATTCTACCTCCATGTGAATTGCACCCTCCTCAAGAGTATAAAAAGACTGAAGAAATAATTTCACCAGTTGGTGTTTTGTCAATATTTTCCCGGTTTGTTTTAATTTATATAGCTATCTATACAAATGGGCTGTTAAAAGCCTCCCTAATTTTGAGTTTGTAAGTAGTTGTATGCAAACCAAACCAGAGATGTAGAGTGTTTGCAGACTGGAGCACTCCACTAGCAATTGTGACCGGAAGTAGATGCTGGAAGACCTGCAGTCCCACATCAGCAGAGGAATGGACAGAGGAGCAATGGAAGGCAGGCAGGAGGGAAGGCAGGAAGGCAGGAAGGCAGGAAGGCAGGAAGGCAGGAAGGCAGGCAGGAAGGAAGGAAGGAAGGAAGGAAGGAAGGAAGGAAGGAAGGAGCACTGGCTATCCTGGACGTGCTATTGTAGTGAAAGGCAGGAGACAATTTGATGGGCTACCAATAATCACAGGAGCTCTACATCCAAATTGCATTTCCATAAAGTCATACATATTATTTTAGCCACAAATGTAGGAGTGTAGTAGAAATACAGAACTTTCTATCAGTTTACTTATTCTGGATTTCCAAGTTTAGTCCATGGCTCACTGCTAGTCCACAGGGCCATGGCAAATGGTCTGCCAGTCACTCACAGACCCGCAGCAAATAATACTTCATTTCTGTCTACTAGAAGGTCAGTGAGAGATGTACATAACTGTCAATACTAAGTTTTGGGGGTTGGTAGTAGTCTGCAGAGCCAAAATATTTTGGAGCTATTGACTTGATCGTCCTTTTTTTTCTAAGCAAACTGCAATCACTGGCCAATACACAGAAATTCTTATTTATTGGTACGCTAGTCTATACTCAGCTGCATATTACTCTGTCTTGTAAGACTCAAACTAGCAACTTTGTTAATCTTGATTGCTCTTATCAGAATAAAACCACAAATTTCTCTGCTAGTGGTATGTTTGCTTTTAACTTTTATTGTGTTCTATGTCTAATTCTGGACCCAATCATCTGTCTGCACTTTGTTGTTGACTTCAGAGGAGTTTTATCTCTCCGCAGCTGACTATATCTTTACTACTGATCACGGGACAGAAATTCAGGACTCCCCAGCTAGAAAATTCAGTAGGAGTTTGGAGAGCAAAAGGATTGCGAACTAGATATTTCTCATAGGAAGGATACTTTGGCAATAGGTACAAAATAAGTAATGCTTCAGGACCAGATCCTTCTGATGGGATAATTTAACAAATGAACTTCAATTTATACCAGCTGGGACTCTGGCATGGTATATTCTGAATTAGCCAGTTCAGATTTTATAATTACTTTAAAATATGTAAGTCTGCAATATAATACATGGAGTGGAGGACTCTGATAATAACCAAAACAAAGTAACATGGGCTCACTGACTGCTTGATGGGAACTTATTTGTATTATATTTAAAAATAAGCAGGTTAAAGAGAAATTTTAAAATATTTCCCTAGAAATGTGCTTATGATTTGTGACTAACGGAGACTATCTCAGCAAAAGAAACAGAAATCCAGGGAAAGTCTTCCACGGAGTAGATTAATTTGGCAGGTGCCGTCTTTATCTGCACACTATAATTATAATAAAGTTGCACTATTCACTAACAGCGATTCATAGGTTTTTAAAGCCAAAGTGATTCGTGCAAGTGATCATAACCACTTTTATAATCTTTCATAAACACTCACTCTCTAATTCTTTCCTTCAAGCTAAGTAACCACTATTTATACCAAATCGTGTTTTGCAACCAGCTGGACTTGAAGACCTCGGCCACTAGATGATGTATAGCACATCCAGGTGAGGTGTTCTGAAAGGCTTTTTGCCTTCGCTGCCAAAATAACGAGCCAGATTCCCATTCTGACCCTCTAGCTGTGGTTTTCCAGCCACTTGTTCTGCTCTGAATTTATCTTAACTCCTACACTTCAACCATAAAAACTTTGTCATAAAAACTTCGAGCAAGTGCTCAGTACCTTCTCCACGGTGTACCAACCAGCTAAATATTCGCGGCCAACCCTTCCGCCCAATTGCCCGAAAGCTGTCCCGCTGTGCAGGTTGCCTGAGGACGAGCGAGGTGGGACGGCGCTCTCCGGGAAGAGCCCGGCGCCTCTGCCCCGCCGCTCGGAGGCGGCGGCCGGGGGCAGGAGGCAGCCCTGCCTTCTCCCGCCTAGAGCGGGGCAGCTCCGTGCCGAGCCGAGCCGAGCCGAGCCGAGCCGTGCGGCGGGAGCCGAGCACCTGCAGCCGCGGGCTGCCCGCCGCGGCACGGGACAGCAGAGGTCGCCGCCGGCCCGGCGCTGGCCCGGCGCGCCGCGCTCCAGGTGCCGGCCGGAGCGAGTTCGGGAGGAGGGGGCCCCGCGCTGCCCCCGAGCCCTGCCGTGCCCCCAGCCCCGGGCTGAGCCTCTGCCGAGCCCGTGGGGCAGCCCTACGGCTGAGGGTGGGGGGCAGCCGCAGCTTGCGGGCCCGCGGTCGCCAGGGGTTAAAGGAGTGGGTGGGAGGTGATGGAGGCTGCGGAGCCCTCCCTTGCCAAGGATAATAAACCGGATGCCCTGACATGTTTTACTTAGCCCTTAGTGCTCCCTCGCTGTGAGGCCGTGGGGATCGGAGGGCTGGAGCCCCGGTCTCTCTCGTCCGCAGCTCCGCTTTAGGGGCACTTTAGGTGAATCAAAACTTGTTTGCAGGAGGCAAACCATACAAAGGAGGCTTTCAAGGGCCAGCCGTGCCAAGCAGAGCAAGGGAGCGAAGGCTGAGCAGGAGAAAATTAAAATAACAGTACCTCCCCTCCCTGAGGAAGTAACTCAGTTACTTCTTGCTGATGAAGTGCAGGGGGCTATGTTTTATGACATTTCCTCGGTGTCTGCAGCTGTCAGGGGGAGAGGACAGGCATGAGCAGCCCCTCCGCGGTGGGTGCGCAGAAAACGCCTCCTCTCCCGAAACAGCGGCGGGTCCCATTCAGGCGGGGTGGCGAGGCCGGGTCGGGGGCACGTCTCGCCGGCCTCTGCCGCCGCATCCCGCCTCATCCACGGCTCCTTGAGGCAGGGTCACGGCAGGGCTCCGGCCGGCGGCACTGCCGGAGGTGACACCGCGGATTCGAGCCCACACCGCACCACCACGCCGCAGCCAGAGACCGCCTGACCGTGGCAGCGCCCCGCGACCTGGACAGCGACTTCCCGAGGGGGCGACTCGCTGCTGCCTCCCTGTTCTCTCTTCCCCGATGACGGGGGGCTCTCCTTTCTAACACTCACGGGGGGCAGGCAGCTTCTGCCAGCACCCTGGGCGCTACACCTCGCCCTCCCGGCCCCCGCCTGCCTCTGCCTCGGACCCGGGCGGAGATGGACCGGCGCCGGTTAAATCAGAAGGGATGGACTCGCCTCATCCCATGGGATTAAAATCTAAAAATTTTTAAAAATTTAAAAAATTCAGGGGCCACGGTCCCAGGACGGTGGCAGTGGGTGACTAGTGGCCAGCGGAGGCTGAAAGCCAACGGGCCGGACAGAGCCGCGACATCCCCAGCCCCCCTCTGCATTGCCGGGCGCCAGGCTTAACCTATAGCGATAATCCGTACTGCCCGCTCTTGGGAAGGGGGCTTCCTGACCGGGATGGAGAAAGGCGCTTAGGGCATACCGGCAAGAAGTTACCTGTCGTGTCATCGCCCCTTCCCTTCAGAAAGAGGGACCTAAGAAAGGACGTTCCCTTTCACCAGAAATTAAAATGTAAAGCACCAGACGCAGGTCTTCCCAGAGCCCGCGCTGCTCATCCCGGTGAGGTGAGAAAGAGCAGAGAGAGGTCAAAAATCTCTTTCATCCCTTCAGTTGAATGAAACTGCCTGCAAATCCGCTCGGCCGTGCTGCTGACGCGGGATTTAGTTCCCAGCGCGCTCGCCCGGGCACCGGGGGCACGGAACCCCCCGGACAGGTGAACAGCACAACGAGAGGAACCAGAAGTTTTCAAAGTATAAATCTCTTCGCACTTACTTCTTCCCTGTCGCCGTACCCTGGAGGCGTGCTGGCTGCCAATGTATTCCATAAAGTTCAAAGTGATAAAAAACCAAGAAATCAGTCGCAATTGCATAGTAACCCTTTGAGAGTTCGACTTCTCCTTTTCGTCCTTTTTTTCTTTCCTTAAAAAAAGAAATAATAAACCGGGGTGGTAGGCGGCAAGGGATGAACACAGCAGCAGAAATACCTGCACTGAGATCCAAAGCTGGGCTTGGCCGGCTTGATGTCTTTTGCCTTTTTTTTTTTCTTCCTTTTTTTTTTTTTTTTTTTTTTTTTTTTCCTTTCCCTTCCCCTTCGCTTTTCCTATTGCACTTTCCAGCAGTCTGCCCCGCTACCTGCCGCAAACCTCAGAGGGCAGTCAGCAGCGCAGAGGAGCCGAGCAGCCGCCGCCGGGGTCCATGCCGGGCCGGCGGCCGGCAGCATGTTGTGAGGGTGCCGGGGTGCGTGCGGCTGTGCGCGCCCGTGTGTGCGCCGGGCGGGCGAGGTGCCGACAGGACGGATGGATGGATGGCGGTGGGAGAGGAGTGTGCGAGGGCGGGAGCGGCGGGGGGGCAGAGGGAGGACCCAGCCCCGCCGCCGCCGATCCGGAGCAGCCGCGCTCTGCGCCGCGGGCACCGCCAGCCGCCGGGCGCAGGTGGGCCGGGCCCCCCCGGCTCTCCCGCCCGCCGACCAGGAGCCCCCGGGCTTCATGCGGGAGCTGCTCCTCAGCGGGGCCCCGGGGGAGAGGCCCCGGGGCGGGGCGCGCCGGGAGGAGGCGAGCCCCAGCGCCCCGGCACGGCGGGAGGAGGCTCCCCGCTCCCGGCAGAGCCCCCTCGGGGCAGCGGCGCCCGAGCATCCTCCGGCAGCGGGGCCCGCGCCGGCAGCCCCCTCCCGCAGGTCTCCGCTCGCCTCCCCTCCGCCGCCGGCCTCGCCGGGGTCACGGCGGAGATGCCGCTGCCCCCCGCGCCCCGGCCCCGCCGTGGGGAGGGGCGCCCCCACTCGCCGGGGGGACGGGGCGGGGTGCTCAGCCCTTCCCTGCGGAGGGGCACACGGCGCGGCACCCTCTCTTCCCCGAGTTTGCCCCTTACATCCCGGCTCGCAGTGAAGGTGGGGAGATGGGAGTGGGGCGCTGCGGGGTCTCCTGCCTCTCGGGATTTTTTTTCTCCGTTGTGGCCTTTCCCCACTGGGCAGGGGTTTTCCGGGGTGGCTTCTCCGGTGGGAAGGAGCAGAGCAAACCCGCGTGTCCTGCCGGGGTCGGGGACCGTCGCCACGTCCGGGGGACGGCAGGCGACACACGGGGCTGGCCCCGGGCCGGGGTCGAGCGGAGCCGTGAGCCCGGGGTGAGCACAGCAGCCTCTCGCCCCGGGACCGCCGGGAGCCTCAGCAGAGCGCCGGCAGCAAGGGCACAGCTCGTCTGCACCTCGGTGAAGCGAGGCAGCCTGTTTGACAGAAGGGTATCGCGTTTCTTTTCTCCTGCAAGAGTTTCCTTTTGGGGTGAAGGGGAAGGCTACAGAGGGAGTGTGAGGTTGATTCAAGGTAAAACTGGCGACTTCACTGAGCCCCCTCTCGCTTGCCTTCTTATCTCGGGTGCCTATCGCTGGGATGAGAGAGTAAGCCCTGTAAAGCGGCGCTGATCGCATCAAGAACCTCAATGGTGTGAGGAGCGGCCACTCCTATTTGTAACTGTTTTCCCCACTCTCTCCCCCCGCTGTCCCTCTCAGAGCTGTTAAATATCGGCACCATAAAATGTGGGGGATTTAAAGGTCTGTGGGAGGCTCCCTTTGAAAAGGACTCTGGGGAAAGTCTTTCTAATCCAGGATACTTGAGCCGGATGGGGTGGGATTGCCAGAGAGGCATAAAATAAAAATCATTCAGCAGACAAAACTAGGGGCTACCCTGACATGTAGAAAGTGCATTTGTCTCGATGTTTCGTTTCGTTGGAGGTTGAAACTTCTTGTGTGCTAGTGTGTACGTATAAATAGCTGAGCAAGCCAGGCGAGTGGCATAAATAAACAAGGCAGTGGAGAAAGGATAGGACATGTATTTGAGCCAACCTGCAGCTAGCCAGTCAACTCACTCGAGCAACATTAGCACCAGTGGGCAGAGAAAGCATGTCAAAAAATAAACGCTCCGAGAGAAACATAAGGAAAACATTAAACAAATGGGGAGTGCAACTCCCTCTCCTTGCTCTGACAAAGCACGACTGAGAAACTCTGCTCACTGTCTCTCCAGCCTCTTCCCTTCGCTGTGTCCTCGCTCCAGCAGAGATGCGTGGGACAGATGTGTTGGGAGAGAGCCCCGGGGACTGCTTGGGTCACCCAAGAGCCTCAGCAGAACCGACTTGTGGAGTGTGCACCAACCCAGGGCCAAGCAGTAGGGCAGGGCATGCATGAGTGACCAGCAGCGGGGGGGAGAGGTGGTTTATTGGCTGTGGAAGAGGGGCAGAGACATAAACCGAGGAAAAAACAAAAGCTGTGCCTTGACTCAAGACAGGATCCAAAAAGCGGCAGGGTGAGAGGACGCCAGGAGCCTGGTTGCCTCCACAAACCAGCCCCATTAGGGGGGAAGAAAACCACCCAACAACAATAACAAGCTGAACCCATAAACAGTTACTGCCGTTCTGCGATAAAAGGGGAAGATTTATATTGTTGAAATGTGTGGAAGGAGCTTGTTCCAGAGCAAAACTCTGGCGTGCAATTCTCTGTTTATGTCGCTCATCCCGATGGATGAGATATCAGCGGCAAAGTTCAGGCTGACATCAGCCCTGGGGAGGCAGAGCCAGCGAGCGGGCTGGGCTGCGCAGGGCTGCACAGCTGTGCCTGGGCCTGCACTAGGTGGACAATCAGTTTTGGGGAGATGCAGCACACAAGAAGCCTCCCTTCACCAGGCTGGGAGATGTGAGGAGCAGCAGCAGCACACACTGGGAGGGAGCTGGATGCAGTGTGCTCTCCTTGCAAGCGAAACAGATGAATCGGAAACAGTTCCCAGGGTGGTTCAACGCGCCGCTCTGTTTTGGGGTTTATTAAAGAGGGTGGGGAGGGAAAGAATGGCTGATGGTCTCTGTGCTGCCGGAAAGTCAAATACGTCTGTTTTACTGAGCTGCAATGAAGCCAGCAGCAGGAGTCTGTAAAATCAACTAGGTATTGTTTTGCTGTGGTTTGGATTTTTTTTTTTCTTTTTTTAAGGAGTGTAATCCTTTCGTCAAAGAGTAATAGTGTGTGGTGTTTTCACTATTGTAATTCCTGCCCATCCCGTGCAAAATCCCATGGCTAGAAAATCTTGATTTCAGTTTTCCAAATAGCTAATATATTGTATTAGAGAAAAAGGTGGCCTCAGGATCCTCAGATTATATTGCAAATAAAATATTAATATTCAATTATTAGCTGATATTGTGCTTGCTTAAAATGGCACTCTAGTCATAAAAACTAGCCATGTGAACAGGACAGCTGAATGCTCACCCTTTGTCATTCTTCTCTAGACTGGAAATAGTTTGTGTAAGTGAACAAAAGAGTCAGTAATTTGCCTTTTCAACTTGGGAAACACAGTAAAGGAATAAAGGATTGCTTCTGATATATAACTTGAAAACGAAGCATACTGTGTCTGATACATATTCTTATTTTTCAGGTACTGATCAGGGTGTAGATGGCAGAGGTCAGACTCCACCACCAAGGATTCATTTCTGGTAGCAGCCTCCCCACAGATCTGGGTCAGTAATGTCTGAGAAGGGAGAAGGGTTGGAGGACTGGAGCAGGAGTCCTGAGTAACAGTTGCACAACTCGACGCATCTACTATTTGTTAAACACCCACAATATTCTTGGCACCACACAGGACCCCAAATCATGACAGTCTTTGCTCCAGATTTCTCTTTTCCTGTGCTAACTAAGGGCAAGCACAGTTGGCAAAGCACACAGAAAGACACCAATATATAAGAAATTACCCAGAACCCACCCACCCACATACACAGTTACACACACATAGATGTAAGTATTTGTGTTTCTGTGTGTTGTCTTTTCCATATTTCCCAATCTGACAGTTGTTACTTCTCTCTGTGTTTCCTAACATAACCCATTTGTTATTTAGTCATGTTCAATTTAGGAGGTTAATCTCCTGTAACATCATGAGTATTCTCAAAAGCTGTTAATATCACAAACAGAAGATTGTACTTGAATAGTCTAAGTATACTGAAAAAAGTGAGTGATGAAAAATGCTTTACTCACAAGTTGAACTTAAGTATACTTTTTAAAAATAAACTGATTCCGAAAAATCCAGTCCCAATATTCTTAGTAATGTCTTTATGTTTCAGATATTTAAAATATCTAATGGCAGAACACTAACAACATGTGCAGCAGAGAACAATCCTACACTGGCAACAAATAGACTAGATGACCTAATTGATTTTTCCCATCTCCGACTTGTGCAATTCTGTCATTGTAATAAAATCCCAGTGTAATCAAAGTTTACAGGATCAGGTCCTAAATTAGCATGTCGATCTGGACTACCCCTCTGTCTGGGTCAGGTCCAAAGCCTGCTGCTGTCAGCTTGACCTTTTATCACTCTGAGAGAGGTTTGGATCTGGTCTTTGGGATCACACTGGAGGAGGGATGAATTGTTGTTTTATTGTATGCGGGGAAAAAAAAAAGGCGTATTTGTGGGAAAAGCACACAAACAAATTTTGCAGCACAAACCTTCCAGATGCAGTTCAGTTAAGAAAGCCCAACAGGAAGGCCTCAAAATGAGAAGTTTTTGGCACAGAGGAAGTTTTAGCAGTTAATACGAGGATGATCAAACTGTGCTAAGTCATTGTTTCCCTGTATTCATCTATCAGTTGGTCTTCTCTTGGACTTGCGATCCAATTGTAAAACTCTTGGGATGCAGACCAACTTTTTGTTCTGTGTTTGCAGAATCTGTGCCTAGAGCAACTGTGTCTGCAAGAAAAAGTCTCAGCATTGCCATGGAAGTATCTGTGTATTTTGGGTGCAAATACTCATTCTAGAACTGAAGCAATTAACATAAATGTTTTTCTAATGTATGTTAAATTGAAAGAAACCCCAAAACTTTTGGTGTAGGCTTTAACCACCCAGAAGGCAATACTAGAATAACTGTATTGGCTTAAATTCATGCATCATTTTGCCCAAGTCTGCTTCTCCTGTGGTGACAGCCCATAGGGTGGAACTATCACTGGGTAAAGCTGGAGGATGTGAGTAACCAGCAACAAAGGTTCACTGCCGTCTGACACATCCATTTGTCTAGGCATTGATTTCTCTATGATTTCAGTACTTGGGAGGAGCTGTTTTCTCACTTTGGCAGTTTCCTGTGAATTTCTTTGGTGTTAATGTCCATCTAAGTAGATTCCACACTTGCCCAAGTGACTTGCTCATTCCCACTTCCTGGGCTCTGTTGGTCCAAGGGTTTGGGAAATATCTGGCTGAAAAATGAAACACAAAAAAGGCTTTTTTCAGCATATTCAGTTTCCTGGTTTGGTACACCATAAGGAAATTAAAAAACCTGACATGTAAAACAGTAAGGACAGGGAGTGTCTCAAATAGGTCAGTGAAGCAATCTCAGTACCGTAGGTGAGATTACAAATGTAAGGTTCCTCGGAAAGGCAGGGACAAGGAACAAGCCCATTTCTCTGTGTGTGTGCTCACTCAGCGCACGGCGTGGGTGACGGGCAGGTTGCCTGGTGTTCACTCAAAGGAACAGGTGGGCATGAGGAAGGACAGTGGTGCACAGTGTTGATAGAGCTCATGTGCTGCAGTTCAGCTGTCCTCAACAATGCCATCCCATTGCCAGGATACACTGAAGCAGCTCAGCTCCAGTGGCCTGAAGCCATAAGAGGTATTACAGAGCTGTAGGAGGTGTAGCTGAGGAACCGGGCAGCCACTGTCCCAGCATGAGGAACAGAGCATACAACCATGGCTTACCCTGCCCTGTCCTTCACTAAACATCAGTAAATGTGTCACTGATACTTATTCTGTGGGATGTTTCAGTATTAGGGAGATAGTGCTGAGCAGTCTGGAACACTTCTGTACCCAAATGCTCTTGTTGCTTATTTCAAGTGAAATAAGTAAAGTGAAACTCTGGAAAATGGCAAAATGGTAGTCCTGAAGAATATTTATTCTCTGCCTGACTCTGGTGCACTGGCGACATGGGACTCTTCAGAAGGACTTTTAACCTCAAGCTTGATATCCATCACTACGTCTGGAGAGTTTGAAGCAATTGAACATGTTGCATCAGTTCATATTTTGCATTCAGTTCATCAGGGCTGAAAAAAGCCCTTGTACTTCTCTGAAGAGAAGTACAGACCTTCCCTAGTGAGAGCCTTATCCTTTTTGTGTACCTTCCAGCATATTTCTGACCTCTATTCACAAATGGAAAGAATCACATCGTGTTTTACTTCTGAACTTAGTTCTCTTTTTGCATGAGGCTGATGACTGCTCTTTGAACAACAAGGATTTAGTGATGTGGATCTTCTGCTAAGCTAATATCTACATCTACGACATTGAACAAATTACAAATCAGCCATCAGACAGCTACAACTTGAAAGCTAAGATCTCATGAAATAGGGAAACATTTTCAATTTAGGAGCAGCAAATCGTACCTGGTGAGACTTTGCAAGTGACATCCAACATTCAGTGTAAACTCTCCAAATAAATAGTGGCAATAGGTGTTCCTTCCAACCTGTTACCAGAATCAACATTCATCCTGAATTGAGAGCAAGCAGGAGCAATAAGGAAACACTCAGACCAGCTAGGATTTTCTGCACAGCTAAATATCCATTTATTCCTGAGTCAGACAGCCTCCTCTCGGGGGGGGGAGGGAATTAAGATCCTTTCTTTTAAAAAAAAAGTCAGTTTTTTCTTTTTCTAGAGTTTCCTTTAGCCCAATTGCAATGAAACTTGGCCACTATGTGGACCCATGCTGCATGAGTACCTTCCATGGGAGTGTGATTCCGGGTGCAATTGCACCCCACACCCTGAGCTCTCAGCTGTGTGATTCTTTGGCCGAGGTTGCTTCACAGGCTGCTTTACTGCATCTGTGCCACCATAAACATTCTTAGTGTCAGATGATAAGAAGGAAATTATTTTAAGGCCCATGAAGGGAAATCTTATTTTCTGTCTCTTTTTTGAAAGTATGCTTGCACATTTCACATTATGTGGAAATTTATTAGCAGAAACTGGTGTCTTCTGGCTGCATATGCCCTAACCACTAAGAAAAGTCACTATTGTTACCATTTGTATTTTTCTGTCCCTGTTTTGTAAACAAGATTTTACACGCTGCTTGATGGGATGGGCCTGGTTCCATTGGTAGCTGGGTCTAGATCCTCAGTGAATTTAGCTCTGTTTGGCCCACAATCTGCTCACACAAGAGTCCTGCCTGTGCTGGCTCTGGGTCTCTGCAGGAGCTGTACTCGGAGGAGCATTCACCCCAAACAAGGAAGGACATTGTGAATTTAATTAGGTTCTTCCAGCTTCAGCTGCTGCTGAAGATGATTCTTAAATCACAGCTTTCTGCACAGCTATCAAAATCCCTTTTGGAGCAAACCTCTTGTACCAATCTGCCTTAATGTGCCTGCAGAGTTTACATACACTGATAACATTCAGAGCATAGCAAGGAAGACTTTCATTGTCCTTAAACTACGTTGTCCCACCGACCTTCCATCTAAGAGTGAAATAATATCTCCAACTGCCTAATCTGTTAGAGTCTTATCTTTAATAGTTAACTGTTTGAGAGGGTTTTAGTAACCACAGACTCATGGAAAGGCATCTAGGGTAGCACTTTGCAGCAGGGCTTATTAAGGATGTTATTAAGACCTTTTAAGGACATTGTTAAGAAATGGCGTATTCCTGGATAAAATATTTATTTATCTCGTGTGGAGTTAAGAAGGGGTTTTATCTGCGGCAGTAGCTTCTACAATTGGTACTGGCAGACCATTTATCGGAAGCCAGGCTGTTTAACCATGGGGTATGCATTCAAGGAGCACAAGTATATGTTTTTCAGGAACTAGAAAGCTAATTTTGTACCATGGAGTCAAGCAGGGCATATGGTAGATAACAGTCCCCTTTCACATTCTAACACAGGATTGAGATTTCTTAACAAAGGCAATAGAGTTGCAAAACAGCATGACTTTGTTGCAGTTAGTAATTAATGAGGTGCTAAAAGTGCCTAAACAGAGGATCTCAGACAGAGAATGCATGACTCAAGAGGATAAGAAGCCCCCATCATTTCAAACAACAGTGTCATTTAAATAAACAAGCAGCAAGTCGCTGGGTGTGTGAGGTGGGAAGGGAGCAGCAGGCAGCAGCAACATGCTCTGTCAGCCAGCACTTTTTGCCTGTGAGAAACCAGTTGTGCTTTTCCAAATGCAGCCAGAGTCTTGAGGTGTGAAACATTTGTTTAATCCATCATTGGGGCGCGGGGTAATCACACACTCATCGATGCTGCCACTTTTCTGGTGGCATATTAGTCAATTCGATTTCTAATCAAAGAGCAGTAATTGCCCTGAAGGCTGTTACCAGCGACATACTGTGCTGGATGAAGTCTACCTGGCAGGCTGCTTTTTGGTTTTTTCCCCCTCACAACAAACATAATTTTCTGTGTTCTCAGATGAGATATAAACCACTTGGTTTATGCCTTCTTTTTTTTTATGTGGTTTTTTTTTTTTTTAATTTGTATTTTAACAAGCTTGGGAGATTTTGTGTCATTCTGCAGAGCACTCCAGGATTATTATTTATTTTAAGCAAAACTAATTCCAGTTCAAGTATTATATGAAAATAGTAAAGGTTTATAAAGTGTTTTTCTTGCAATGTTTACTCTCTTTCCAACCAAACATTTATAAATAGAATGAGAGAAATGTGGCAAAGCACCAAAGTCATCCACTGAGATATTTCATAAGAAACTATAATGTAAAAGTGGAATAAAGGAGCACTTTTGGAAGTGATTGTTAGTGAATTCTTTTTGTGTGGGGGGATATGATGCAATATGTCATGTTGACTCTGGAATCTATGGCATAGTGATCCAAATTTATTCCTGGAGGTACTGCCGTGCAGTACATGTGCTGTAGTCAGACTGAATTTATCTATACATTGATGCAGTAAGAGATAGAAAACTTTGGGTTTGTTCTTTCCTTTCTTTTGTGGCTTTAAAAACCTAGCAATTGAGAATCCATCACATGCTGGAAAGTAATGGACCTAGTTAGTAAGAAATAGTTTCTCTATTTTCACATCCAGGCAGCTCAGCAAGTTCACACTCTTTTTTTTTTTTTTTTTTTTTTTTTCTTACCCAAGTATTGTATTTTTTCATCTTTCTTTCTGGCAAAGAGAGAAGGAAAATTGTGCCTGTCCTGTATTGCCTCTTCATTATTACATATGAAACTTACGGAATGTATTTATGTCCTGCTTGTTTTTCATTAGAAACATAGACATAAATGCTATGCTCTGTGTCTTGTTTCCACTGGGTTCTTTCTTGAAAATTCAGTTGTTTATTCTGTGCTACCTTTTCTTCTGTTCAATATCTCATACCCACCTGTAAACAAACCTGTGCAGCTGCCCGGAGTGGCAGTGGGAATGCTAACAGGTACTGAGAGAGGATCCATTGGTGTCTCCTGTCCTGCACAACAGGACTGAGGGAGTTTCTCCAAAAGGCTTCTAATGACCTAAGTGACTCCATTGGCCCCGCTCATTTTGAAATGGGTAACCGATCCTCATTCTAGAAAAAATTTTAAAAAAAGGCATTTAGGAGCTTCAGATGTTGCAACACTGAAGTGTTGAGTTTGTTTGAATCCCCAGGGGCCATAGTGAATGAAGGTCCTGTTGTACAACAGGTCCCCAGAGATGTGGGTCTACTCTGACTCGGCACTGCAGCCCAAATGAAAGCCCTCTTACTGCATTTGGTTGGTGAAGACAGGAAGGCTTTGGTCTCCTTTTTGGAAAATGTAGGCATGCACAATTCCAGCTCTATCACCTCTTACTGAAAAAGAATACTTACCTTTGTTTTCTGGCGCCAGTGAGGCACGAAGGTGCTCTGGTCTGAGTGCTGCAGGGGTTTAGCTCCAACTGGCAAAGAGCTCTATTGAAGAGAGGCTGCTGGGTACAGAGGGATTCTTGCACTTGGAGAGAACTTCGGTGGGACTACAGGGAATTTCTGTAACAAAAAAGGAATCTCCTGATTCAAGCTTTTCCTTAAATATACTCTAGAGGGAGTCAAATCTAAAAGTTTATTTATCTTTAAAGTATTTCAATTGCAGTTACTTCTTTTAAAAGGTTCTGTTTGTTTCCTGTTTATTTATTTTAGACTTGTCTATTAATACAGCAATTTTGGTTGAATGTTTGTACTTTTTCAGATCAGGTAGGTGCTAATAGTACTTTAAGGGGCACTATTCAGAGTGATATGTCACTGTCATGGCAATAAATAGCCCTTGAAAGCATCAGTCAGTTTTATCTTTGAAGGAAGCAGGGCCCTCGGAGACAAAAGTAGAAAAGAAAGTGATAGAGTTTCATATTCCAAAGAAATTGAGGTATTGCTTGTATCAAAGTCAATTTTCCTACCAGAATTTGTATGACTTCAGTGTCGGTTGACACCAGGTCTATAACATGAGAAGTTCATTGTAGAAACATAATATCTATGTTTCTATCTGAAACAGATATCCCATCAATTGCACACTAGTGTCTTGGAGGAAGGCTGTGGCCATATTCTATTTAAAAAACAAGTCCACTTTTAACATCAATATGTAGTTTGAATATGCAACTATCCTTAGTTTACAGTGATCACTGGACTGTGTTTTATGGAATTAAACCTATATCAAGGGGCAAGGGGGAGGAAGACTGTGCCCCTTCCAAAACTATTTTGGGTAACAGAGTCTCGTGGAGCAGATCTACCTCTCTTTAACGCCACTTTGCATACTTATCCACTGTAGCAGCAGACAGGAAATTTTCTGCTTTTATTTAACTTCCACTGTTACAGCTGCTAAATGTCTCCTGGCTTTCTGACAACAGCAGAAAACAAGCATTTGTCAGAAAACCATGAGTTCAATTTCTTCCCTGAGAGGATAGAGCAAGCAATGCTCATGAGGTTCCCCTCTAGAGATTCCTCCACAATCATTGAAGGAATGATGCCCACTGCCTCACAGAAAAGACTATCTGGTATCTGGAAACCCAGAAACTCCACAAATTCCCTGAGATCTAAACACTCAGCAGAGATAATAAGTGGGAGGCTACAGCTAGCAGCTGAATTTCAACCTGGTTTCACTCATCAATGAGCACAACCTGGTGTAACTCAGCGAGCAGAGCCCTGCTTGTGCTGAGCTCTGTGCTGCGAGGGGATCTGTATTTTTTCATGGGGGAAATGAGAAGGATGTGGGGGGTATAGTCATGGAGTTAGAATTGAACTGAGCACATATTTACATATGAACTTGTCTTCTCGACTGCTTTTGTAGTCAGTGGAAAGACACAGGTGTTTTATAACTGATTTATTTGTCTCGTGATAGATGTCTAAAAGAGCTGACCCGAATAGTGTCTTAAAATATGTAAATGCCCAAAGTTAGATGAAATAATTTTCCTTCTGCACTATTGTGTATAGACAAAGGAATGCATAGAGGCAAGGTCAGGCAACTGATAGAGTATGAGAAAATAAACCCAAGCTCATTGACATTTCTGATTTCCAAAATCATTCTTGTTAGCTTTGTTTCTCCCAGGCTTGAGGCATTTTGCATAAACCCCTGGAAAGCACCACTCCCTCCCTCCCTCCTCTTGTGCCTGTGTCTCCTAGGGTGATGAGAGAGCTTGTCTGTCCTGTGGGAAATCCATGCTCATGTCCCTCTTTGCTATTACATTTGCTGTGGACTCTGCAGCAAAAAATTGAAAGGCACATCTTACCTAATGGTTTGCATCACATGGTCAGAGGTTTTTCCAGCCCATCATCTGCAGCTTACTGTCCATGTTCTTCCCAGCTTTCCAGGTCCATGGTAGCACATTGCCCGGGTCGCTCTCACTGTCCAGTTCTCTGCTGAGTGGCTGAGAATCCCTGTCACTGCAGGCTGAAGGATGTCCCTTCCTCTGTGGCAGTCTCCTGCTGGAAAAGTTCTAACTGATGTTGGAAAAAGGAAATAATTGGTCAGAAATCACTGGTTACGTCAGGGGAGAGCCACCTTGATGTCTGTGTTTGGAGAGAGGAGGAACAAGGGTTTGATTTTCAGTTCTCCATATGCTAGAAGATGCCTTACTCTACCTAACCCAATCCAACCAAATGCAATCCAATGCCATCCAATGGTTCGTGTTTGGCCCTGGCTGGAAATACTTCAAACTTTCCTGATACCATCAATGAACACAGCACAATTTTCATAAGAAACTTTAGCTTCAGTGCATCTTCTCTCCCTACAAAGCTGCTACATTGAAAAATTTAGTTAAATTCCTCAGCAATATTTTTCCTTTAGTTCTTTCTAACTACAGCATTGAGCCTCCCTTAGGAACAATGTGGGCCATAGGGCTGGTGGATGAACTCTGGCTGTGTTTTTCAAAGAAATCAGATGTATGAAGAGGAAACCAGGGTTAATATGAAACATTGCCCTACATCTCACATTGGCTCAAAGAACATATTTTTCTTCTCTGTGTCTTTCTTTCTCTCTCTTCCCTATTTTTTCTTTTCATTATTAAATGAGATGGATCAGTTTTTCCAAAGTTTACAAAGAGGAAGTGCAGATTCTGGTGTCACTGTTTATGTGCAGAGATTGACTGCTGCCCATCAAATTAAAAAAACCAGCATTATAGAACATTATAAAAGGATATTTTATTCAAATTAGATGACTGGCTGCTGCTTTGACCTCATCTATGCTTTTATAACTAAGTGGAATATTTCACACTTTTCATCTTCAAAGCCCTTTATAAGTGTTTACTTGTTAGTCTTCACAGTGACCTCAAGAAATATAATTTTTTTATCTTGTCCATGAAGAAAGTAGAGACAGAGAGGACCTGATGAAAATCTCATTTTTCTTATGAGTTGCTTCCCAGCAGAACTTCTGTTGTGATTCTGGTGGTGGGAGATCTGGTGTGGACAAGGCAGCAGCAGCCACCAACATGCAAACATTGCAATCTTCCCTGGGCCATGAATAGAAGATACATATGGTTGTTGGATTAGCAGTGATCAGTCACAGCAGTATTACAATTATTCCTACCTATTGGTGGAACTGCAGCAGTGGGAATGTTCTTTGGACTAAAATCAGTACAGACACAGCAAAAGAGATTTGCCCACAACCAAGCTTATTAGGTATTGCAACACAATTCTTGTGTAAATACTCCCATTAAGTTCAGCTGGAATTATGAACTCTTAACTCAGGATGCACTGGAAGTCATAGCTAGGTTGTGGAGAGGTGAAAACAATAGTGCCAGTAATTCAGTTTAAATGGTTTTTCCTGGTTGTTTTTCTTTTTTTTTCTTTTTTTTTTTTTCCTCAAAGAAATTGCTGATCTTGAAAGCAGATGCATCCAACCCTGTTCTTCTTCTTCCTGTGGAGGAGTGTGTTGCAAGCACTCTTACATGGCAATGGGGTCTGCTTCCCACAGGGCCTTGGAGGGCTGAAAAGGCAGAGAACATGTGGCAAAAATCAGGGCTGTTGAGCAGTTTTTGAAGGACAGTGAGTAGCATTAGCTCCACGAGATGCTAATTAATGATAGAAATGCAGTGCTGTCATCAGAAGCACTGTGGCCCAGATTTGTACTCTCAGGTGATCCAGACTGCGGAGCTGTCTGCCTCGAGACAAGAATTTCCACATATATAAAAAAAACATATATAAAACCCTTTAGGGATAGATAATTAACTTAAAATTAATAAGCATTCCTCATCCAGATTATTTTTGAGTAATCATCAGTTTCCAACATTTTGCCTTCATCCAGTTTAGTTAAAGAGGTGAAGTCAAACCCATCCAAGCCCTATATAAATATTATTTCATTTCTTAATACTAGCTCATTTGAATTCACTTAACAGCTCTTCTTGACAACTAAAAAGGCATTTTAAAAGAGGTAGAACTACCTCACTAGTTGGGATTTATGCCAGCTATTAAAACCACAGAGAATGCTGTACTGGGGCAGATTACGTTGCATCTGCCCTCCTGGGGATTCTTGTTCCTGCCTCTGCAGTGCCTTTTCCAAATTACTGCCAAAGACAAACACTGCAATATTCACAGATTCAGGGTTGTTATGTCTCTGCTGCACCAAAAGTTCTCTGGTTCAACTAAACCACTTACACACAGAACCTTAAGAAGGTCCTGTCTCCTACCAAGGATTAAAGAGAAAAGTTCTTAGGATTTTTGTCCTTGTTTTTCTGGCTCATTACCAAAACCACTGAGGAGCTCTCCTGTCCTTTGCAAAATCTTACACGAGCAATATGTTCCCTGGCAGTCAGTGCCTGTGTGAAAGGGAGTGGCACAATGACACAGAACTAAACTAAATTCAACTTTATTCAAGTTGAATCTGAAGGAAAACCCTAAAGAAACAAAAGCTTAACAGACTGAACTCTTGCAGATGCCTTTCTTACTTCTGGCATTAACTTTTTGTGGTGCATTTTGGTAGAACTGGTTCCAATATGGGTATAAAATGGGTGTCAGACAGGATTCTGCAATCCCACCCGGTGTTGGTCAGCATTAACATGTGCACAGTTTAGGTTTGTGGTGTGCAGTTTATGTGGCTGGCAGGGCAGCTGTGCCGTGGTTGGAGACACTATGACAAAGGCTTGTCGCCCAGGGGTAATCTCATGAGAGCTGGGCTGTACTTCTCCCAGTGGGATCCAGAAGCCAGGTAGATGCTTTGCTTGAGGATGATCCCCCTGAGCTGGGAAGCTCTGCTGGACCTGGGTTGGTCCTGCAGGGAGACCACTTGGAGAGCCTTGTGCTGAGCCAAGACACCAGATGATTCAGCGCTTCAGGCACAAGGTCACATGAAGGCTTAGCTGAGCCTGACCCTGTGCTAAAGCTCTCATCTCTTCCCAGATGCCCAGGTACTTATGGGGTAGGCATGTGCAGAGGTGGCTCTGTTTTAGGATGGCTGGCACTTCCTTACAGAGCCTGAGTTGCCTCTGTGTTCCACACACTCTCGCTCATCTCTGCCTCCCTGTGTTATCTGAGCTTCATTGAGGATCCCTGCTCTCCTCATCCTCCACTCCAGACAGCACAGGGTTAACCAAATTTGTTGGGCTGACTGAGCCTAAATCTTAGTTTTCCCTGCAAAAACAGGCTGCAGGAAAGGCTTTGGTAGAGATTGGTCTGGCTATGAAAAGAGGAGTCTATCTGAAGACTAAGAATAAAAGTGCCACCCTAAAATGAAAACCCCAGAAAAGACCAAGAAAACAGGAGAAATCCATCCACTTAATGATGCCCCAGACTGTCTAGGTGGCAGCCTGCTGGGGCAAGCGCCCTCGATTAATGGAGTAACCTCTCACCCCTGGAAACTAGTTTAAATCTTGCCTTAGGGTAATAAACGGAA
The DNA here is from genome assembly GCF_023055355.1 of Agelaius tricolor. Lineage (NCBI taxonomy): Eukaryota > Metazoa > Chordata > Aves > Passeriformes > Icteridae > Agelaius > Agelaius tricolor. The sequence goes on from NW_027269261.1 coordinate 62,607,598, forward strand.
ATTGCATCTGATGGTGTCAAATTAGTCCCTAGTGGACTTTTCTGCACATCACAAATTCATCACAAATTTCACGTAGTTTGTCATGATTGGCAGAATCTGCTGGGGAGAAGTTTAGGATGAGAATAGCTGAGGTTTTTTAGGCTGGAAGTCAAGAGTCTTTTTGCAAATGGCTTTAACACTATCGGCCCTTCACTGTCAGAACAAAGCCTCGGATTCACCCCCACTCCTCAAAGCAAGGGAAACAAATAGAGGAACTGCCATCTCATGACAGAATTGAGCCATTATTCTCTCTTTTGGCTCTAGTGCCAAGGGGGTTTGTCAGAGACAGATCTGGCCTATCCCAGATCAACATCAATGTCTCATTTGTGAAGATATTTGGGGTTTCCATCAGCCTGTAAGAGATAAAAATAATATAATCCCATGCTACGATTTAAAATAATCAAACCTTCTAAAAAACAGTGGACTTGGCATAAATAAACTGCAGATTTTCTTGAAATGTGACCATTTCACACATACTGCACTGTGTGAAATGGCAGCTGAGAGACTCCCTAAGTCTGCAGGTGTACATCTGCTTCAGACACAGGCACATCTCTGTGTCTCACACTTGCTCTGTACACACAGAATTTGAGGATAAACAACTCAAAAAGCCTATCTTGTGCATTAGAATTTTGAACAAATTATCTCTAAAGAAATAAAAAGACCCTTTTTAAAGGCTTCAAAGAAAATTTACAAGGGCAGGGGAACAAATAGGAAAAAAAAAAAAGAAAGCAGAGCAGCAGCAGGAATATGGTGTCTGGTGTCATTCTCATAGCTAACGGGATGTCACATTTCTCTTCTCTTAGTTCTGGTACATGAAGCAAAACCACCCTTGATGGAGCTGCTGAACAGCGAACTGGAGAATTTAGTGAAAAAGAAAAATCCCTTCATTCAGCAGTAATTTGAGAAAAAAAAGACCTTTTTTCAGTCTCTGTGAGAAAGAAACAGTGGCCCACATGGTGTTGGAGCAATAACAATACCTACTGAGGCAGTCTGGTGTTACCATACAGTGCTTTGGAAATATCACAGCCCCCGTTTGTGCTACTGCTGGATGTCCTTGCTGCCAGTCGTAGCACTTGTCAAATGGCTGCTTTCCAGATTTATTGGCTTTGCTCATATCCTGTTGAAAATCCTTAATAATGGTGTTGAATTGGCTATAAACATGTGCTTAATGTCTTTGAGCATGAAACTTAAGCACTTTGCAGACATTAGCTGAAATAAGCTGCAGTAGCATGTGAGTTTTCTTTTAAACAACAGGAGGAAACACTACGCCTGTTTTTATGAACAGTCTCACTTGACAAAACAGAATTTAGAAACACTGAGCTACCCTGTCCTGCTGGTCATTTTGGCTGAACTTCCCCAGGATGGATGGCAGTGCCCTGCTGAAAGCCTGGTGTTTCCCTGAGCCCATGATGGGGATGTGCATTGGCTGGAGGATGGCTGCCAGTGAGCCTGCAAGTGGGAATGGGCTAGAAGCCATTGCTCTGGAAGTTAGGATCATATCTGGGAGTGCTGGAGCATGAGGACAGCACCAAATCCAGCCCTTGACCTGCTGTGTGCCCCACAGGAGGGCAGTTTCATGGACACCTCTGACAGTGTGGCCAACTCAGGGATCTCTGTTTTACTGTATTGTCTGACCATCCTTCTTCTCCAGCCTGCCAGGATGCCCTGTTGTGTCATTTTGTGGAGACCTCTCAGCACAATGCCTGTACCTACTACAGGGGGTGGCCACTGAATAATGCAAATGAATAGCATATCGGAAAACATAAATTAGAACTTTTTTCCAATATATGCATGTGTAGTGTCATTTTCTACACAACTAAGAAACATGCAAATAAGATAAACCTTAGAAGTTCTGTCTGAACAAAAGAATTTCAGTGTCCATTCCTACCTGTTCTCACCTTTAGCATCTCCCTTTGAATTATTAATATCACAATTTTGCATAAAGCTTTCCTCTAGCATAGTCTGTTGTATTGCAGATCCCCACCTAGCTCTCTAGTATGAGCAAGTGCTAACACTTAAATCTCCTTTCTGGCAGAAGCAAGTAGTTGGATCAAGCTTTGAATGAGGTGAGCTTTTGTAGCTCTAAAGGCTATCTACAAAGCTGAGTTTAAAAGTGCATTAAGATGAAATACTCAGGCTCAAGTCATAGAATCACAGAATTACAGAATAACTTGGGTTGGAGAGGACCTTTAAAGGTTATCTAGACTAACCCCTCTGCAATTAGCATGGACACCTGCAACTAGATAAGTTTGCTCAGGGTCCCATCCCCATTCCTGGCCTTGGAGGTTTCCAGGGATGAGGCATCTACCACCTCTATGAACCACAGAATCATTTAGGTTGGAAAGATCTCTAGATCATCAAGTCCAGCCTTTGACTGATCACCACTTCATCAACTAGACCACAGCACTAAATGCTATGTCCAGTCATTTCTTGAACAACTCCAGGGATTTTGACTTCACTACCTCTTTGGGCAGTACATTCCAATGTTTAACAACCATTTATAACCATTTCTGTGAAAAAAATTCTTCTTGATATCCAACCGGAACTTCCTCTGGTGACTTCTGAGCAACCTGAACCTCCTCTTCTCCTCTGGGCAACCTATGCCAATGCTTCACCTCTTTCATCATAGAAAATGTCACCTTTATATCTTCTTTAAATATACTCTTTTTTTTTTAGTTTAAACCCATTACCTCTTGTCCTGTTGCAACAGGCCCTGCTAAGAAGTTTGTCTCCATCTTTCTTATAAGCTGTTTTCAGATACTGAAAGGCAGAACTCATCTTTTCTCCAGGCTGAGTAATCCCAACTCTATCAGCCTGTCTTCATAGGAGAGGGGCTCCAGCCCTCTGATCATCTTCATGGCTCTCCTTTGGATCTTTTCCAAGAGGTCCACGTATTTCCTGTGCTGAGGGCTCGAATGCCAGAAAAAGTACTCCAGATGGGGTCTCAGAAGAGCAGAGTAGAGAGGCTGAATCACCTCCCTTGACCTGCTGGGCACACTGCTTCAGATGCAGCCAAGGATAGAGCTGGCTTTTTTGTGCTGCAAGCTCTCATTGCCAGATGACATCCAGCTTCTTATTCATCAGTATTCCCAAGTCCTTCTTAGCAAGGTTGCTCTCAATTCATTCTATGCCCAGCCTGTGTTTCTGTTTGGGATTGCTTCAAGCCAGGTTCAGCACCTGGAACTTGGCTTAGTTAAACCTCAAGGAGTTCCCAGGGGCCCACGCCTTGGGCTTGTGCAGGTCCCTCTGGATGGCATTCTGTCCTTCAGATATGTCAATCACATAACTCAACTTGGCATAGTCTCAAACTTGGGGAGGGTGCACTCAATCCCATTGTCTGTAATTGATGAAGATATTAAACAGTACTGGTCCCAGTATGAGTCCCTGAGGGATACCATCTGCAAGTGGACATTGGAGAAAAAAAGTTGGTTTGTACCTCACCTTGAAAATTGTTACCAGTTTTTCAGCCTTGTCCATCTAGGGGGTGTGCTTTCTTTGATCTTCCTTTTCTAGTTAACATATCTGTAGCAGCCCTTGTTATTCCTTGCATCCCTTTCCAAGTTCAACCCCAGCTGCACCTTGGCCTCCCTGACCCCATCCCTGCACAACCGAGCAGCAATCCTCTACTTATCCCAGGGTGCCTGTCTCTGCTTCCCCTGCCTGCTCATTTGCTTCTTTCCCTTTATTTTGGCCAGCAGGTCTGTACTCAACCATGCCAGCCCCTTGCCATTCTTGCCCAATTTCTTGTGCATGGGGACTGGGAGCTCTTGCACTCTTGCCCTGTAGTAGACAGACACGAGATTTCCTTTGTTGCCTCGGTCTCTGTCTCTCACCCATAAACTTTCAGTCTGCTGCTCTTCAGAGGCAGCTCTTCACACTCTATCCATTTCTGGATCTAGAGGACAACCCATTCGCCCCTCCTTCCTCTCCTGTCCTTCCCGAACAGCCTGTAGCTATCAAAAGCTGCATTCCAGTCATGGGATTCATCCCATCAAGTCTCAGTTATGGCAATCAGGTCGCCACTTTCTAGTTGCACTGTGGCTTTCATTTTCTCCTCTCTGTCCTAACTAGGTGCTGGAAAGTTGAGGAAAGAAAAGAGGGGACTAAGAGATGAAATATGTTCAAATTCTTTTAAAAATAAACCTCTTTTCTAAAGTACTCTCCAGTTCCTGTTTTTTGTAAAAACTAAAATAATCCCCAGAGTGCTCTGCCTCCTATACCATTTGCCACTTTTTAGGAGTAAAGTTAACCTAGGATTTTACTTCAGCTCAATTTCATCTTCCATATAAGCAAAAGAGCGAATGATTTTCAGCACATGCAGAGATGAATAGAGACATGTTCGTTCCCTGTCACACATAACCTGCCCCAACCTCTTCAAATAATGCTTTCATCAAAAAATACTGGCAGAGGGAAAGGTCACGGGATGTGATGTACAATGGGTAGCTGAGGACAACCTGAGATGATGTCATGGGCAAGATCTGACAGCAGAGGAAGGATACAGATCTACACTTTCATTAGTCATGGTTTCTGTACAAATCCGTGCAGAATTTTTTCCTTAAAAAAATACATCCCTTAACTATTTTAATCTAAACCAGCACTGTTAGCTAGTAAAAACAGTGAGGTCTCATCTTTTTGCTGTCTACTCGCTAACAGCTTAAAGTAGACTTAGAAAATTCTTTCTTCTATGGATGTCTGGGGCATAAATAACACCATATGTTCAGCAGTGGTTTAAATAAAATATCATACTTACCTTGACAATGACACTGCAATTTAGGAGCCATGGCTGCAATCACAATGCAAACCCTGAAGTATTCTGCCTAATCTTTATAAAATATTGTAATACTTCCTTGATGCCTTTAAACTGCATTATAAATATAGCATTATATTTGTGAGGGGAAAACCCCATGATCTTCGAGCCTTGTGCTGCCGATATACACAAATCAGAAAATTTAAATGTCATGAGGAACAATCCACAGAGTGAAAAACTTGTTCCTAAGAACATATGGACCTCACTGGCCTCAGGAAATATTTGAAGAGTGAACACATATTTCATCAAGATTTTTGAAATCCCAGGGGTGAGAAAGGAATGAAAACATGACAGACTAATTTAAAATGGCAGGTATTGCACTTTTCCTGTTCAACACTGGAAATCAGATACCTAATATTAGCAGAAGCAATTATTTTTATTACTCCTATTAAAGAGACTAACACCTGCCATCTCCCAGATTTCTGAGAGGGGTTGAATTTTTCCCCTCTGCAGAGGTGGTTATATTGCCCTGGCTGGGGGCAAATGCCATTACTTTAGAGAGTGATGCCTATTTTATCTTCCCAGGAGACTGTATCTGGAAGAGTCTGTTCTGTGCAGAGGGAGAAATAAACTCTCATTGCTGGACCGGAAGCAAAGGCAGCAACCTCTAAACCCAGCAGGGGCAGACATTTCATCTGGAGAGGATGGGAGGCAGCTGCCCTGCTGCCTGTTCATCCCGAGGATGACCCCTGCTGCAGCCAGGCTGCTGGAGGCAGCGGAGGTCAGGATGCTCAACACTGCACCATGGGGATCTGCTTTCCCTTCAGCTCTTCTGCTACCCCACAGCTTGACTTTGGGAATGTTATTCGCCTCCCATGTTTCCCTCTGCCCTTTGTGGGGGTTATTTAGATGGAAGGAGCCATTCAGATTGCTCATTTTCCTATTCAGGGCTGTACAGTTTTTAAACCCATTTCCATAAATAAAAGTGGACACAACTTAAACTTGATGACAGGCAGTTGAATTCCTCCTTTTCCTGAGTGCCTTTCACTGCCTTCTTCAGCCACTTGCCTGCTCATCAAACCCATTTTACCTCCTAAGTTTTAGAATGACACTTTAAACATTTAATTCCTGCAACTGAAGTGTCATTTTCAACGTTAGATATAACCACCTCTCTTTTTTCTCCCCCACTCTGGTAAAGCTGAGTTTATATACAGAGATAAGCTTTTTAGCCTTCTGACTATATGCAAAAGTGATTTGGGTAGTCTGACATAAAGTCTGATTCCAGGGAATTTTTGCAGTTGTTGCTGTTATTGTAGTCTCTCAGCACAGGAAGGTAGGCATACATGAAGGTAATGAGAAATTTTCTACCAACCCTAAACCACAGGATTTTCAAAGACATTGCACATGTTTTTCAGGCTACTGCATGAAACATTCCCTTGAGAGCCCAGAGAGTTTGGATTTACTGCTGCTGGCACAGGGTATGTGTTGTACTCGAACTAGATGAGTTTTGCCTATGAATCACATGCAAGTTATCTACTTTTGCCTTTGCAGCAGAGGAATGGGAAGTCTGTCCCTGGTGATGCATGGTTGATGCTTTCTAGTAGCATGTAGCTGAAATATTGCAAAGTTGGAACATTTTACAGAGATGAGTTTGCTGTGCTGGCATTCAATGCAGCAAAACACTGTCACCACTTCCAAATTTCTCAGAGGTTTTCACAAGGTTGGTTTTTCTCAGGTTCAAGGGCACATGAGTCATGTTACTGTCATCAGGGGAAAGAAAGCTTTGGTGACAGAGTCCTCCTCGAGACTGCTCCTTCGTCTGGGCTTGTTGTGTGGTCGCTGATTTCCCCAGAGGGGCAGTAAACCAGTGAGGCTCTCACACAAGTGATGTTCTAAGTATATTCCTCCAGCTTTGAGGCTTTTCTGCTGCCAAATCCCATGAAGAGGCATGCTAAGTGGTATAATGGCACTGAGTATCACTGGGCACAGACACATTTCCAGCAGTTGTGGAGAAATTAATCTGCCTTGGTAAGAATGAATGTGTGCTGTGAAAGCCCTGATAAGAAATACGAGATGCTAAGATACACCAGGCTGGCACCAGTTTTCAGTGATCATGTTGGTGGCTGTGTCTAGAAGCAGATCAAACAGCCAGCCTCCCAGATTCCACAAGCAAATGACATTGGTGTCTCTTGCAGGTGGCTTTCTGCCTATATGAGAAGATCTGCACATGCTGGAAAAAGAAAGAAGAGATGAAGGAGAAATATGAGAGAAATTAAGAGACAAGAAACTTCACTGTGTGCACCAAACTCCAGGTTCAGAGACATGAGCCCAACTTCAGCCCTTCTACCAGCATCTATGGCTCACCCTCCCTGGTTTTCAGCCAATACATAAGTAGTAAAGGGAATTAGAAATATGGACAGATAATTACCATTCATAAATGGCACAGTTCATACAGATCTGAGCTTCAGTGCCAGATGTCTGGGCTGGCGCTGGATGAGGTTCTCCAGGAACAGAACGAGTGTCACCACATTGGTATGGCACAGGACCCAAGCAAATGAGCCTGGGAGAAGCAGCTCAGTGCAGTGCTGCACTCTGCTGCCTATCCTGCTTCTGGTGCTGTCACCCATGGTGCTGCCTGGTGCCATGAGGCACTGAGAGTGTGCTCTGAGGGAATGTAAGGACATAAGGTCTGGCTGGAACATAGCTGCCATTTCCAGGGCAGACCTGGAGAGGAAGCAGCTCTCGTTGCTGCCAATGAAAAATCAGTGCAGGATTTGAAACAATCTTTACTGTGGGATGTAGAGGGATTTGTTTCAACACCCAAATCTCAATAAGTTTTGTCTTTCCACACTGCTCTGTCTTATGGAATGGGGATGCTAGAAGCATGCAGGCAGCATCTGGCCTGTAGGTTTGATCTCTCCTTCCAGAATAATGTAGACAAATAGAACACGGCACAAACAAAAATAATCCTCTCCTTTTTTTAAAGAAAGACATGTCTGGACAGGAAGCATGGCTGGCTTTTCCCTCTCTTTCTCCATTATGCCAAAGACATTTCACTGTGCTCCACAATCCTGCACTAGAAATGGACGGTACTGGAGAAGGGAGAGGAATTATCAAGAAATTGATTAATAGGAAGGTAGAGATTGCAGATAAATGAAGTGGGTGTCTCTGACCTCACCAACCTTTATCTGTACATCATTTATCTAGAGTTTCAATTAGCCAACCATGGGTTCAGAACTCTCAGAGCAGACCCATGCATCACTACTTTTAATCTAGCAGTATTTATGAAGTCAGGCTTTGTGATGTGTAAGTCACTATGCTGCTCCCAAGACCACTCAGTCACTCTTCAATGTCATCCAGGCTAATAAAACTTGACAAGCTAATTCTGATTCTCTGAAAGGACAAAATGAAGGTCTCTGTTCTGTGCTCCTGGCATATTGGGATCCAGAGGGTTTATTAATGACTTGAACACTGCAGTAATTTGCTTGAGGTTGGCGTTCACCAATACATCAACTCCACCTTTAGGGCTCTTCCTACAAGATCAAGATGTACCAGAAAAACATAATGCAAAATAGTGGGCAAAAATTCATTTTGCTAGGATCAATTTGTTGAGTTGATTGTGTTGTCTTATCTCCCCATAAATTAGGATCATGTAGTTCTGACATTGTCCTTGTGGTTGCTACCTTGAAAGGATAACATTAACAAACTCCAAATAATGTGTTCATGTGTAGGAAGAAGGGTTGCACACATTTTATCAAGATAAAATCTTCATATCTAGATGAATTGGGAGGACTGAGATCTGGTGTTGTCATTGTGGACCCATGGCCAGTCACAGGAGGAGCTTGGAAGGGAGTGGAGGAGCAGAAACTGGCTCCAATTCCAGTCAGACATTGTGGTCTCAGTGCTTCTCACTATGTTGATCCTCTGCCTCGTTTTGTCAGGGCTTTTACATTTTCTGGGAAAATTCCAGCCTTGCAATCATCCTGTGACGCCCCTTGGGAAAAGAAAAATGACACAAAAGCATAATAAAAATAGCTGCTACTGCATTACATGGTAGTTCTCCCACAATTAAAACCCACTACCCAGATTTTGGATTCCTCATGGAATAGTAACAGTCCTCAACAGCAGAGAAATAGTTATGTAGGTGGGAAGAAAACTCTAGAGATATAAAGCCATTTAAATTAAGGAACACTTCCCCCATAAATGAAGGCTTTTTGCTGCCCCCGAAATCCAGTCCAAAAAACTTCTGAAGCTTTTGATTGTTTTCTCTGCACATTCTTCTGTAGCATGTTTAAATTCTGCTTTATGATAGCACTGGACAGCAAGCACAGGATTTTATGAGGTGGGTGGCAAGAAGACCCAGTGCAAGATGCACTGTTTCAGTACAGGTGATAGAGCGCTGGGGTGATGACAGCACCAGATTTTATTTCTGCTGGCTTAAAATTTATTTCACATATGTTTTGCTTTCTGCTTTAACCAGATGATGATTTCATTTATTTGATCGCTATCTTATGAACTCTATAACATCTTATATTATCATGAATCATCTTATATCATCTGCCTGCAATGACACAGCTCTCCCACTGAGAAACAAACAGCCAGGTCAGCCTGGATTCATACTGGTGATAGTGATAAGTTCCTTATTGAAAAGAGCAGAAGAGGATAAAACAACATGACCAGAAAACAAGTTTTAGAGTAAAAAAGTGTATTTCCAAGGGTCAGGCAATCATGTTTCAAAAGTGCCAGAGCTCATTTTGATAGGTAGAATTTAGTGTCATGACTCAAATCCCAATTTTTGTCAAAGTTTCACAGTCACAGATCCATGGTCTATGTCTTGCTTGCAAAAGAGTAAAATCAGCTGAGATTAGACTTTTGTATTATACACACTATTGCAAACTAACGATGCCTTGTTCTGTGTTTCAGAATTTTGTATTTAATACATTGTGTAGCTTTTGATTCTTCTTCAGATCTTTTTAGTCTCCAAAATAAGCAACCATATGTCTTCTGGCCAAGCCTTTGCAAGACAGAACTCTTGGTCTAGTAAAATACCACTAACAGTGATACCACTACATCCTTTCACCCACAAGGTGAGGTTTGCTTTTATTCTGTACATCTGCAGCAGTGGGTTTGAAGCAGCCCATGGTGGTTTGCTCATCTCACTGTGCTGCATTTCAGAATAGTTACGTCTTTCATTTTCATGACCAATTAGTGTTAATGTCTGCAGGAAAGCTTGGATGACTGGAGCTAGCCCCCAGGGCACCATATCCCCACCTCAGCTGGTTGAGGTCGTGCAATGGACTCTTATTAACCTACTCCTCCTGAAACAAGGGCACACCAGGGAGCAACAACAAGGTGAAAGAGGTTGATATTTTGGCAGGTACCCCTGACCTATTTACTTTGGAACAGCCTTGGAAATAGTACCTGACCAAATTAGGGTTGGTAGGAATAAATTCTGCCTTTTATTTAGCACAGGCTGTGTTACTGAAATTGGTGGGAACAATGCACTCCCAGGAACAGGGATTTTTTTCCTGATGCCTCATAGTTTCCTTTGTCGGACCAAAGTGAGCAAAGCTGACATGAACAAGTGGCTTCATGAAAGACAGCTTTTGCTGGAAAACCCCAGTTCACAGCTGTGAAGTATGCAGCTGGCTTTCAGATTGCTCAAGTCAGGCCATTGCCAAGGGGTAGGTGTGTGCCATGAGGCAGTGCCACCCTGGCAGAAGCTGGGATTCAAGGGTGCTTGAAGTTGTACAGTGCTGTGGATCCACAAATATTGTCTTTGGGAGGGGTGAACAATCAAGATAGCCAGGGCAGGAACATGCTGGCAAGGAGAAATCCTTGTCAGCACTTGTCCATCAACAAAAGGGCTCTGCTCCCACCAACCCTTATATCTTGCCTTCTCTCCCTGTGATACACAGGGGAGACCAGAGAGCTTCAGTTCCTTCATCCTCTCACAGGCTGAAGTATCTGATCCACATTTACTCTTTCTCATTGCTGGCAGGCAGCACAGCCTTGTGTTTCTGAAGCTGTAAGAAAGGAGTTGATTCAGCAATAAGCATAGGCTGTGCTGATTTGGCTTTTCCAGTGGCTGTCAGCCATGAGTATTACTCATGCCATACCTCCAGGATCATTTGAATCTGCTAGGAATCCAGTCAGCTGCTGAAAGTGGAGTTCTCATGCTGTCCTGTGGGCTCAGCCTTTCACTGCCACAGCCCTCTCTAGTGGTGTTACTAGCACTTATGTGGGCCTGTGGTGGGCTGGATCAAAGAAAGCACCCCATGGCTAACTAAAGTCCCTCACCCACTCCTTTGCCCATGGAAAACTCCATACTGATATGAGCAAGTGCTACCTCAGAAGTGCTCAATATATCTCTGTGAAGAGTTTGAGAAGATAAATGTCTCAGGAGGAAATTAAAAGGGCAGAAAGGAACTTCTTGATCCCTAGCAGTCATGGCATTTGTGTTAAGCTTGTTTTCAGATTATCTCCAGATGTCAAAAAATGGGGTAAGACAGATCCAATTCAAAATACTTGTGGCTTCACAACACCTCTGTGTACAGGCCAGGAAAGTTGCACCTGCTTAGTCCACACTGCATAATGCTGTTTCATGTCGTGTTTTAATGGTTCCTCCTATTTGAGAAAACTATACTCAAATGTCAGGAAACCTGATTGAAAATATGTACAACGAAATTCCCAGGGTAGTCTGTGAAAAAGACAGTGTAGTTGAAGTAACATCACACATTTAAAACTGCAAAAGACACTTTGAAACCATGTGTTATGTAATGATTGGGGTGCTAAATCATGTGTCAAAGTGGAGAGATCTAGTTTCTCTGAAAAGTGCTGATATTTTTTGATGCTGAATAGAAGCTGTGTTTAAAAGAAATGATCAGAAAGCAGAAGTCAGTTTATGAGACCATTAGTGCTTCAGATGTGGTTTGTCTACTTAGCAGCAAACCCAGCCTGTAGCAAACATATTTTGGACATAAGAAACGAATCATCTTATCTGTGCCCAAACCTCACATAGCCATTTGCCTTGATAGCAAAAGTAACCAGTGATTGAATTCTTGCAACAGTGAAGTTGGTAAAAAGTGATGTGTCAAAGAGACCTCACTGTTTAATGGTTGGTGTCCTTCTGTTGGAAATGAAGGCTTACTGCTGCTTCCAGGCCAAATCTGAAATGCATTAGTCATTTCAATGATTTGAACTTCATCCAAGACTTCCTCAGAACTGCTCTTAATAATCTGCCTGCACTGTCTTGCTCTTGGAATGTCCAGAGTGTCCCTGCAAATCTATTGCACCTAATATACCTGGCGTCCATAAGCCCAATCAGTATTTTGATCTGGTAGTTCACTAAGAACCTGTCTATGCTATGATGAGCTGGACCAATTTTCATCATTTCCATAAGAAGAAAGTTCATTTCCCTTCTGAAAAATGGAAGCTACTGAAACTCAGAGACAGAAAGACAAGTAGAGCTGGAATGGCAATTAGCAGCATTGGTACAGAGGGAATTAAGCAGGTTTCAGTCAAGACAACCCCAAAATGGGATTCTTTGCCCCCTGTATGGATAAGAAGGAGGACCAGACTGGAGATGCCAATGGAGAAAAGCTGAACACAGCAATCCAGAGACCATTATTAACAGCTCCAGATCTTTCCTAGTACTGACAAATCACTTATTCAGGTGTAAGATATTCCCTTAGCTAAACTGAGATTTTTCTACATAAAACTTTAGTTGACTGTAGGAGCTCCATTTTCTTTGTTTCACTTTTGGTCTCTAGAAAGTGGGACTCAAGGCAGCCTCTAAGTAGAGAAACCACATCATCAGATACATAAAAAATAGTTTACAGTATCCAATGGTGCACAATGCAGGCATTAGTGATAGAAATGCTGAAATTCTTGCAAGTGAAAGTGCAGGATGCACTACTATAGGTATATTGATCCATATGTTTTTGGGTTTTTCTAACACACTTGAGATTTCAGAGGAAATTTGGGTTGAGAGCCCAGTGTGTAACTTCAGTCTACTGGCTGACCCTAAACACTTTATAACCCTCAAGCACTTGCAAAGTGCACAGATCTCACAGCAGCTTGTAATGAGCTGTGTTCCTGCAACCTCACTTAGCATCCTGTTCCTATGAGCCCAAATTTCAATGGCTGCTGGCACAGTGGTGCTGGGCAATCTTTTTCATAGCAGAAATTTCAAGGTGCTATGTTGGAGAATGAACTCCTAGCATTTTTTTGGTAACACACATATTTCCTCAGTCTTCATTGCACTCTGTCACCAAAGCTTAAAAGAGGCCCACCAGCAAGTAGCTTGCTCCTATCAAAGGCCTACTCTGAGCTAAGTTCAGCTCTTCTAGTGCAAATTCAGACTCAAAGTATTGTCAGCATTATAGACTAGTAATGAACAAACCACATGGAACAAACCACGTGTACCAATATGACAGCAATGTCACTACAGTCCTTTACAACTGGCAGCATTGAACTGTTATAAACCCCAAAGCTTTAGCCATCTGAAGGTCACTTGATAGGGAGATGGTTAAAAACAAACACCCATGTCTGGCTTGATGGTTTTTTTCGGATTTGTGACCCCTTATCTGGGCTGGAGCATGCCCATCATGCAACTGCTTAAAGCCTGCCCCAGAAAGCATGGCAATGCAGTCCTGGCAATCTGTTCCAATATTGACATTCAGCATGAGGAAATGCTGTAGTTATTAAAACCTGCTGTATCCACTTGTAATCTCTGGGATCTCCTTAACAAAGCCAAGCTGCCTTCCTCAGATGCCAGTTGCCCTACTGTACACCTCACATCTCAAAATATGCTCTGAGTCTCAGAAATGAAAGCTGGATTAATGTCAACAGTTAGAACAGGTCTGTAGAGTCCGTGTCTTACCATCTGTTAGAAAAAAAATCCTAGACAGAAATATGGAACATAACAAATAGGAAGGAAATGTTGCTAAGTTGGTGGGCTGAGAGCACTTCAGCATAGGCATCTGGAGAGGAACAGAGTCTTTCCCAGCACATAATGAAAACAATTCAGGGTAGTGCCACTTTATACCACACTGTGAGTCACAGGATATATCCTTCTGAATCCTAGCACCTCATGTGAGGCATGCACATCTGGTTGCAGTAATGAGAGGATGGCTTTCTGCAGTAGCTGCTCAAATCCATCCACACTCAGCTAACCCAGATACCAGGGAACACCTGCACTAAATTCACTAGGGGTGGCCCGTCCTGAGACGCTCTGCAAAGACATGAGGCTCTTAAGATTTACTCTCCACACTTGAAAAGCCTACCACATGGCCTTTGTTTAAGCAATAGGACACACACAGTCCAAATCAGTGTTTAGTATGAGGATCTGGGTTCAGGGACCAAAACAAAGTCAGTAGCCAGAAGTCAAGCTGAAGGTCAGGGGAAGGGCTAGCAACAACAGGCTTCAGTTGTCAGCCAGCCCAGGAGCAACTGCAAGCTCTGGCTGCTCTTTCCAGCCAGCAAATCGGGGTTACTTTAGCATGACCCAAAAAGGCTGCTTATTCAGTCATTCCTGCCAGGCCTCACTGGCAGGGAGGTCTGGTCCAAACCTAGGACCCAGAAACATGCTCTCAGTTTTCATTTGAGAAAATAAACAGAGATAGGGTTTCAAACTGTGGGTGTTAAACGCCCATGAAGAACTTGCACGGTACAGGTCATCCTCCCTTCTCGGCTTGAAATATTCCAAATGAAAATCTGGCAGAGCATATCTAAGCAACAAACACATTTGTCCCACTGTGGGATCTATTTTGAGGCAATACTTAACCAAAGGAGGACTCAGCCTGAGGAAAACATTTTTTTCCCAATCACTAGTGACTTGCAGAAGCAATTTGCAAACATGCCTAATGTTGAGCAAAATCTGCTCTTCAAGTGAATGCCTAAATCCATGGGCATCAATGGAAGCCAATTAAGAGCAGACAGAAAACACATTTGACAGTGTCTCCCACAGAATTCCCTGTGTTAGAAGCAGCATAGAAAGATTAATATCCAATACAGCTAATATGAATACAGAAAGCGATCATCCTTTCAGCTTCTTGCATTTTGTAATTCTCTTCTTGCAAACAGTAATCCTGTCAAATGTCATGTCAGTTTTGTAATTTCTTTTTTAATGGCAGGATACTTTAACAGTCATTACTAATATCTCTTGGTATGCAAAGCATGACCATGATACAATGCAGGAAAACTTCACAATTCTGAGAGCAAAATGATTACATGCAAACTTCAAAAACCTTTTCCACTTGCGTATAGATTTGTATCAATTAATTTCTTTAAAAGAGGCTTGCAGATTGTGGACAGTATTAATGTGCTCCTCTTGAGTGGAAATTGAGGATATCAATTACATCACAGTGCAACATCTTTAGGAAGCTAAACTAATTTGATTGGCTTAAACTAGAATCATTCCAGATTTATTTAAATATATTTGAGAACAGAAATTAGTACCTATCTTTCCTTTAATTAGAGAAGTAGCTCAGGAAGTCTCACTGAAGCTGATGAAATACCTATTTGTTGTGTGTAGCACAACTGATTTCTTAGGCTTGCATGAATTAAAGATGCCACTGAGGCTTGTCATGTACTAAACCCCAAGTTTTAGTAAATGTTTCAAAAATTTTTGCACTTCTCATGTGACATTTTGACATGCTGACAGAATAAGCATCATGACATTTTATGATATTGCAATTTGTAGGAAATTAAAAAATAAATTTGTTGCAGTTTTACGTTAAATCTAGCAGCATGAATTCTACATTTATTATAAAGGCAAGAATGGACTAATTTAGAATAGGTGATCCCAAATTTCATAGAAGGTTGTGTATGGATTTACTTGTAACTCTGGAAATGCCCAATAGAATGGAATTGCAAACAACAATAAAAATCCAGCTTTTTTAGAAAATGTTTAGTTAGAATACCATATTTTTTCAGGACAATTACATGAGCAAAAAATTTGATGGTAAAGGCACACATTCTTTGCTTCCTTTCCCTGCACTCATTACCTCACTGCACCTTGTCATCCTGCTCTGAAGCTCATGACTCTCTCAGGTAAGCCATGAAAATCTGCTTCTGAGTCCATACTATAAATCAAGCTATTCTGATGTTAGCCCAATTAAAAAAAAAAAAAAAAGTAAATAAAATTACTTAACAAGGAAAGAAAACCCCAAAATTTCAACAGACTTGTGGTTGCTTTCACAGAATCAGAGATTATTCTGAACTGAAAGGGATCCACAAAGAACATAAACTCTTAAGTGTGGGGATTGAATCCACAAACATTGTCATTATTAGCACCACATTCTAACCAGTTGAGCTAATCTCAGGGTCCTTCTTCCATATATTTCTTTTTAAAGAATATACTGGGAATTCCAGCTAATGTTCCAATTTACCCTTTCTCTTTAACTTTATTTTATTTCATTAAATTGTTTCATTTTTAGCTCTTTTCTTTTCTCCTCTTTTTTGCTAGACCAGATCAAGAGGCCTTCATACATATGCTGAGACTGAAACACAATCATGTGATAAGAACATAAGTTTTTATTCATTGGGATCCCTGGTTCCTTTGCTGCAGAATATGACAAATTTGTAGTGAAAAAGGGGATCTCAAGAAAGGGACAATCTCCCAGACAATCTTGATTCCACCACAGCAAACTTTCCTGCACAGGGATTGGCAAAACTTTTCCATATCATAATTCACTGCAGCAAAGGTGGCACATTAGTTTGTAAGATATACATTCTTTGGGCCTTCTCATATGTATGGAGTCCAAATATTAATACATGGAAGAGAGAAATCTAAGCCTTTCATAAATAGCTGTCCATGTTTTGTCTGGGTTTTTTTGGGAAGTACAGTGCGATTTTTACTTTCTGGAAGCTTTTTTCCAAGTTTGTAGTTTGGAAGTATTCAGAAAACCACAGTCTAGCTGACAAATACACTATACATTTCCAGTGTATTCTCTGCTGTTTGGCTACTAAACCCACCATAGAAAATGTAATTCTGTTTAGTAGTGTGACCCTCATTCTCTCCAACAAATATGAGTCCATTCAGCACAGGCAGGGTTCACTGTCTTGTTTCAAAGGTTTTCTAGGCAATTTTCTAAGGTACTGAGCTATTCAGACAAGTGGGGAAAAAAATCTTACTTTTTCATTTAAGTGTCACTCCTTTTTTCTACATCCAATTATAAATATGGGATTTATTTTGTGTTAATGCAATTTAATTTGTTACTTTCTACTTTCTTGACTTATTTGCATAAACTATAATACTTTTGCTCTTCTTTCATGCTAGAAATCAGTCTGTTATATGGCAAAAATCTTCTCTGGCAGTTCTGCTTTCTGTTGCTTCCAGACATTATTTTGGTTCTTTTTTGCTGATTTTTCTGGTACAAAATATTTCTTCTGTCACACGCAATTTTACTGTTAGTATCTCAAAAACTCTCTCTTAGGATATTCAGTCTGCAAGCATTTGTGGGGAAGAGCTATTTGCTACCATGAATTTTTGTCTTTGCTCTTTTAAAGACACACAAGTAATTTCTTATTCTTAGAATATGGGAAGAACTGATGCCAAGGAATTTCCCCAGAGAAGGGAACTTATTCTTCTTTGGCCAGACTTACAGCACACTCAAATTGGTATAAATCCATTGAAGACAACGAATGACTTATTGATAATTTGTATTGTGATAATCTAATGCATTTTAGTTTAATTATTTTATAACAGAGGGAAGGTTGGTGAGTATGTATCATTTAAATCTGTTCATATATCTCATGTTAAATACTTAAGGAAGAGGGATCCAGGAATAAATTTAGAGGCATCAAAACCCCATAGTCTTACAGTTGTTTATCTTGGGAAACATAGGTGAAGGCTGGTTACCCTAGAAGATTCTTTTCTTCACAACACCATTTTTTCTGGCTCACATTGAAATATTTATTTTTTGCTTTATGGTTGGTAGAGTCAATCATTGTTCAAAGGTTTTTTAGGAGGCCTCAATGTCTGAAAAAATCCAGACAATAATAATAATTTATACAAAATGGAAAACTGAAGGGAGACAATTCCCAACACTTTGATAGAAAGATTATTAATGATATTCATATAATCTGTTGTTCTTATTGCTGTGTGCATGTTTTTGATCAAACCTGGTTTTGTTTCCTTCACTATTTCGCATATAAGATGATAAAAATAGCACACTAAATTGATATTTGCGGGACAGAACTAGTATTTTCTGAAGTTAGCTTTGCTCTTTTCAGATCTTTCAGAGTTGTCCAGTTCTGTCAAAAGAGAAAGAAACCTCAACAGACTTGAACACAACTTTACAATCTGTCTGCTGTGGGCTGTGCCAGCATGCTGACTTTAATGCTTCTCTTAAGGAGCATAGATTCACTAAAAGCAATTATAACCACATGGGAACATTCAAGGCAAGCAAAGAAGGGAATGAATTAAAAATGAAAGAACATGGAAAAGTGTCTTGCAGAAAAATCAATGGCGAAAGCAACTAGTGTTTTGTAGGAATGAAACTGTGCAGATATCAACCACATCAGATAGTGATGAAAGGACAGCAAGTGACATTGCCATACAGATGATGTGCAAAGAAGTCCAGCCAATGATGTTTTCTGGATGAAGCCAGCAGCAAACACAATCATGCTGTGCTGTGCTGTGGTGTGACAATCTGTCATCCTTGTTGCACATTTATTTTTTGTTCTCTTTTATTGCAAACTAGGATGACTCAGCACAACCAAACATTTTGATCTGCTTTAGGCATTTGGTACTTCTTGGGATCTGAGTTTAACTATCTGCCCAAGACTACCCAGGTAGCATGGGTGAAAGTGGAAACAGATGAGGAAACATGGTGAGGAAACATAGTCCTTTCCTTCCTTTGGAACCAGTGATGGTCCATGCAATATCTGCATCCTTCCAGAAGTGGACGTTTGAACATTCCATCATCAGAGGATGGACTGGAAATATTCCAGTGCCTGATGCAGGTGTGAAAATGGAAACACTATGAGAAAAGTATGTGTCTTAAGAAAATCAGAAAGTCCAGCAAGCCCAAGTAACTCATGATCTAAGAAATTCTGGGATCCACAGGCTGGACATTGCTTAGCCTTCTTCATCCAAAGGTGAGAAAATGCCTCTGTGTAAAGCAGTGTCTTTGGCCATTCCCCCTCATGACAACTCCTCAGCCTCTCCAGAGAACATATCATATGTGATGTCATTCAAGAAGTGTAAGCATCACTGAATATTCTCCTGCCCCAGAAGGTTCTCACTCTCCTTTACATCATCAAAGAAAAAACCCTAAACTGCATAGGAGCACTTATTCCTTCTTATGCTGTTCATGAATATTTAATTACTAGACCAAAAACTTAAACTGTTGCCAGCTAAATGATGCATTCCATTAGTTCTCCCCCCCCCCAAAAAAAAACCCCAACCAACCAACAACAACAACAACAACAAAAGAGTTGTAGGAACATAAGAGAAGTGGTGTCATATTTTTTTTTATTTCAGGTAGGGAAAGAAATGAGACTCAGAAGGACACCTGTGCCACAGTGGTGCTGAGAATGGAGTTTAGCATGGAGACAGAACATTTAAAGTATTCTTCTGCTTTCCACATTTCATTGTAGTTGCAATGGACACATCTGTATGGAATGAACTGGCTTCTCCCGCTGCCCTGCAGATCTCCCTTATCCCCTTTGCAGCTGTAGACCAGTGGAGCTTGGGAGCTCCACTTCAGGCTGTCAGATGTGAGTAGCAGGAAATATCGACATAAAAACCCTGACAGCCAGCATACAGACCAAATAGACTTGAAGACCCAACCTTTAATTTCATTAAGGTTTACTTACCCATCTGTAAGATAATGAGTTTTTATGTCTCAAGTTGATCAGTGGAAATATCTATTGTTAAAGACAATAAGAAGCAGAAGAGAAGACTTACGGAAATACTTATATTTGTACAGATCTCTTTTGAAATGGAAATGTGCTTGTAGTACTAGGAAGACAACAATAAATTTTACGGCAGCTGGAAATTCCTCAAATAGCACTTAAGACTTTCAAAATTAGTAAAAAGTTCTCCTTAGACACTACACATAAAAGCCTAGCTCCTGGAATTCAGTGGGAGTTTCATCATCAATTCTAGTGGAGTCTCTATTTCAATGCACAAGTATGAAGTCATAGAAATCAGAGATGGAAAAAGCTGCTTAATCTTCCTTCCTTCCTTCCTTCCTTCCTTCCTTCCTTCCTTCCTTCCTTCCTCCCTCCCTTCCTTCCTTCCTTCCTTCCTTCCTTCCTTCCTTCCTTCCTTCCTTCCTTCCTTCCTTCCTTCCTGCAACTAATTTTTCACATGGTCTAAACTCTGTTAAAGAATACCCCAATCTTAACAATCAGGATGCAAATGGAAAAGGAAACCCAAGATGTTCTCCAGCTGGAAGGAGGATGATGTCTATCCATAAAATATAGTTTGAAAGCTTAGCAGTTTTGGTTTGTATAATTTAAACTGATATCTACAGTCAGTCAGGTTTCCTAAAAGGGGCAGATAAGTTAGGTGGACATGAAAGTCAGGATATTTCTGTTAATTTCTTAGCAACTTTGTTGAGCAACACAAGAGACCTTGTGAAGACAGTTGAGCAGGCACTCTAGTAAGGCTAAAGAAGGTGGAGCAAAGTGCCAAATATATAAAATTATTAAATTAGCAGATAACCTGCAGAGATATTTTCAGAAGAGTCATGGGCCCTTGCACCTTTTGATCATGAGCAGGTCTGTCAGTCTGTGAGTGCATTGTGACTGTCTGCTGTGTAATGCCTCTGAAGGTCAGGCTAAAGACACTGAAGAAAAAGCCTGTATATAATGAGCCTCTTTCCTTTTATGCCTGTTGAGAGTTCACTGGTAGGAAGCTTTAGGAAACTTTTTTCTGTAGACTTATTCTGTTTTAATTTCTGTTCTAATTTCTGCTTCATTATTTCTAGTCATACATCTTGGTATAGTCTTCTCAACTCCCCGTAATATATCACAAAATCTTCCCAAGGCGGTGAAGCATAAGACAGATGGAAGATGGATGGTGTAGATGGTGCCCTCAGAGGTGGCTGCAAGCACAAGAGGGGACAGCAGCTCCTACAGGGCCCCAAGGCTGCATTACAGTGCAGGTGGGATGCTGGTACCCTCTGGTGTCATTCCTCCCACATCCAGAGGTTGGCTTATCCCAGTAGTCTGCAAGCAAGCTCAGTCTTACTTCCAGTCAGCTGAGATAGGCAAAGTTGGGCAACTGCAGTGCATCAAAAAAATGAGTTTTTCTTTCTTGCTTGCTATTTGTGATACTGAAGAACATGAACGAGGGCTTGTGTAACTGCAGAACCAGGCTGCACTAATGTATTACCAGTTCTACTCTGTCCTCATATCATGTCCCTCTTGCTTCCAGTTTTTAAACCTGGTCGTTTTTCACAAGCTCTGTGGGTTAGCATGCAAGGTGTGTGTGACTCAAGATAGATGTCTACACAAGGAATAAATCCCTAGCTTCTTTTTACTGCCAACACATTAAATAAAAAAACAACAAACCAACACACAAAAAAGACACCTTTTTTTGGGTGTGGTTAATAGATCTACTTTAAAGTTCTACTTCAGGAAGACATGATAAGCACCTTCCTCTAACCAGGAGCCCCTTCCTCTAACCAGGAGCCTCTTCCTCTACCGTCTGAAAGAAGAGTTAGGTGACCAGCTAAGATGTACATCTACTCTGCTGACACATGCATGAAGTAAGAGGAAGACCAACTAGATACCTACTAAGAAATCTATATACCCAGATGATATTTTCATTTGGAGGTGCTGAAATCAAGTCTTACAAACCTGAAGTGAGCTAAAAACCTGAAATTGATTTATTTGTTCTAGACATTCAAATGTGAAAATCACACCTTTCAAGATTGCAGTGAAGAAATGCATTAATCTTTTTACTGTATTTTAGTCCTTCTAAGACAGAATCCTATAGTTTTTCCCTATAGGGCTATATCCTATATCTACAGATCAAGACCTAAGGATCTGGTGATCTGGAAATCTGTAAAATCTTAGATAAGGTCTAGAAGATGCAAACCATATGTTCGTCTTCCTCATCAAATCCTGGAATTAAACTCATCTGTAAATCTGTATTTTATCCACTGCCATATGGGAGGGGTATATTGTACAAAACATAGAAGAAAATACAGGTCTAGGTAGAGATGAAAAGTGCCTGGTAAGAGTACTTTGCCTTGGAGAAGGAATGAATTCATTAACATGCCACTTGCTCTCTAAGGTGGATGTGTGCATTTTGCATACACTTATCTAAGGGCCTGAACTACAGCCTAGTGTCAATAATTTCACAGTTTTTTCTCTCTTCTTAGGAACAGTTGTGTTCTATGGAGGTTTATAGTTTAATATGTACTTGTTGGAGAGGCAGATCATATTCTCCAAAGCTTCCTGCCTGTGAAAAAATGGCATAGCACTTAATGTAAAATACTGCTTGTCAAGAACTGCATAGCAAATCGCACATAATCTCTCCCTTTCCCAATTAAAAACCTACCTTTAAGAAATGTGGCAATAAGCAGAGGCACATGGGCTGTTTGGCAGTCTGCCCGAAAATCCTTGCAGCCAATGAATAATGATTACACTACAGGGCATCTGCTATCCAGAAATAGACTCTACTGTCTCCCAAACCTGCTATTGTGTCTCTTTGGACACAACATGGTGGAGGTGAATGTATTTTTTCCTCTGGTCACAGTGAGGAGCCAGATTTTCATTTAAATTAAAGACATGATTAAACAAAGCCAAATAATACATAATATTAGCAAAATATTAACATACATAAACTATTTTGTTTCAGATTTTTCTAGATGAAAGGTAAGTATTTTGCTATAAACTAGAGTAGTTCTAATGGAAAACTATTTTCCATAGGTCTTCTATAAAAAATTCAACATCAATAGAGATTAATGGCTGACATGCCAAAACAAAAGTTTACAGCAAGTTAATAAACACAAACAGCTGTCAGGACAGGTCAAGCCATTGCAAGCACTCTTTCTCCACCACAAAAGGAAAAGTATTTTAATTTTCATCAGGGACTTAGCTGGTAAATCAAAAGCCAAGCCATCCTCTCTTTACAGGCAGAAACATCCAGAGAAAGTGCTGAAGGGTCTTGAGGAACAAAAATTCCTCCAGAAGGTTTGGTAGAAAGACCAAGCCATAAAGAGTTGGAACAATTATGAATTTCAGAGAATGAAGAAAATAACTGTTCTCCTGCTTTTTGTTTGTTTGTTTGCATGTTTTGAAGCCATGGTGCTTGTGACTTGAGTCTCAGCCACAGAGATTTTCTTTGTCTACTGAGCAAGGGAAATAAAAAGGGTTTGCAATTCTTAGAACTTCAAAAAGAATACAATATTGTCAACTGAACTGAAATTTAGGAATTTTACCTATGGACAGCTAATTCCAATCTTTTGGAATTAGTTGGGTTTTGGCAACCAAGTAGAGTTTAAGAAGCAAAAGATTGCACATTAGGAACTTGTCAGTAGGGGAGCAGCATTAATAGAAACACCAGCTCAATTCTCAATTCTCCTACATACTAAGAGATTCAATTTAAAAACTTGTGGATATAGAATATAAACCTATATATAAGCCTATGTGAACATAACATATGTAAAAATAAGTTGCCTAAACTTGGAAAAAGTTTCAGAAATTTTGGAGTTGGTGGATTCAGCTTTACTCAGAAATCCTAAAGAGAAAAAAGAAATATGTATTCTGAGCAAGACTTCATTTATGTTTGCTTCCCAGTGCCTTAGAAAGTGTGTTAATTTTAGTCAGGTTATCACAACTTGAAAAGATGTACAAAGGTGAAAAGAATCTCTGTTATGTTGTGATAATGATTAAGATGTGAATCTGCAATCGCTTATGCATTATCTGCATCTTTTTCGCTGACAACATGAAGGTCAGAATATGTAAAACTATGCATAGCTGTAGACATTGGCTGGATCAAAGTCACAAAGTAAGCAGACAGCTTTGGAATCGTGGATCCAAACTTCACTTAGCTAGTTTATACCATATTAATTTCTTTGTGATTTTTATGAACAAAAACAGTTCACCTGGTATTTTAGGGTTGAGCATGTAGCCTTCAAGAAATTATTGAGGTTTTGTAAGTCAATAAAGAGAGTTATGTATTTCTTCATTTGTAACAAATATTGAAGAAGCTGAAATGATAGTCCTAACTTTAATACATGAAATGAAATTTGTCCTCTGGCATACAAGCTAATGCTAAAGTAAAAAAGCATATAAAATGGTAGAACTGTTTATAGCTTCCTGATTCTTTTCCTTATGGGGAAAGTTGCTTCTTGCAATTGTTTTCTCTTAGCATCATTCTCTTATTATATATCAACCTTGGTTCAGGCATTTTGATACTATTGTCCCACATCAAACTAAACATTACTTGGCAACAGGCAAGGACAAACAGATAGGCTTACAATTTGTTTTTATAATTAGCTACTGTGTCAGTGTGAAAGCTAGGATACATGTCCAAGGTATATGATCATGAAGTGCCATGCAGGGTTACCTGCTAGGCTCATTCTCAGCATTAACCACCATGAACAAATGGGCACATAGCCGTGTGTAATCTTGGCCTGGGCAAGGGCAATTCCAATGATTACAATGTCTCATTGCTGAAGCTGCTTCCAGACATTTAAGGGGAGATGGACCATGGCAGGACCCCACAGAAAGTTAGAATCATCCCACGTATTTCAGATTGTTGGAGATGCTTAAGTTACAGGCAGAGACTTTCTAAATTTCCTTTTCTGTCAGTGGAGAGAGAAAAGTTCACTGCCATTGGCAGATGTCTAAAGTTAGGGGAGATGAGTGAAGGCACAACTGTTTTCAGGCATAGGCAAAGTGGCATGTATTATCTTCACATCTTTCCACATATATTTCCATAGAAGGGTGGCTCACATAAGGTGTCATTGAGCTTGTGCTGCTACAGTTCAGCCCTGCCCTCCCTAGCCCTGGGTGAATAGATGCAAAAAATTCAAAATTTATGGGTTACATGCAGATCATCCCCTTAAAGCACCTCCTTTTGTAGACTGAAAATTATACTGGAGGGGTCTTCATGCATGGTAGAAGGAATTGTCTGGGCAAAGAGGAGACATGACAGTGCTAGGAACAGATATGATGGGAGCAAATAAGCTGGTCGTTGGTGTAGCTGCTACTCTGGGAAACACCACTCAGGGTTCTGGTACAAGAGGAAATTTAGGACCTTCTTAGGTCCCCAACAGCCCATTCAGGCCAATCAACACTAAATAATACATCTCCTTAAGCTGTGTGAAGCTACACCGAAGTTTTTAAATATGTTTCTGTTTGATAAATGCATTCTGTTTGATAGGGGAATGTGCTATGGTGGGGTATTTGACTCTGTTGATTTCTAATGCCTTGCAAGAGCTTCGGAAGTAATGAAAACACATTTAGGTGTATATGTATAGATGAGTTTGTACATAGATATTAAGCAAAAACTGTATTCTGGATTTGATAATTTCTATGAGTGGAATTTCTGTTCTCATCTGACAGAGGTGTTGTACTGTATTGAGCTGTGTAATTGATACAGCAGGACACATCAGAAAACCAGAACAATGTTGTTCAACTTCACCTCTAGAAAAACTAGAGATTAGTTTTGTATTTTGTATTTTGAATTGCTTGTGACCAAGTGGTTATGTAGATGTTTTACTCTGAACACATTCTTCAGAATGTTTAAATATCTTTCTTTGTCAGAGTTTTGTTTGTATTTATGCTTTTGTTCTCTACCACGAATACATCCGGTCAATATTTTCCTGATGGCAGAACCTCTCTGTGTAATGTGTGCATTTGTTTTCTTGAAAATGCAATGAATTTGAGACACTTTCAGTAAAACAAAGAAGTGTTCTGCAAATTCTCTTAATTCTTGACAGCTCTGCCCCAAGGACAGGACCACTGGGGTCCCAACCTTGGGCAATTGTTTTTGTCTGAGAACATCAGAAACTCCTGGTAGTGCTCAGGAAATGTGTTGATTTCTATAAAAAAGCTGCAGGACAGAGAAAGACATGATTTGGGCTTAACCATTATTTGGCCCAGTATTGATCACACACTAAAGGAAATCTTGCGCCATTTCCCTCATCTTGTTTTCCTACAAAGCAGTAAAACTGTTTCTATGTTGACACCATCTGCAAATATTTTTTTAAAAAGTCTAGACTAATATCATTCACTCCTTCATTTTGATTCACAGCATGATGGAGATAAGAGGTAAGGTGTTCAATTACTTCAACAGAAAGCAGAACATTTTCCTGGAGCCTAGAAAAGGACTATACATACTGTGGTATTGTGTGTCAAACCAGACATGTCTGTGCTGCAAGCTGATCCAGGTTACTTGGCTATTTCTCTAACCAGACACTTGTAGCTCCCTATCTTTTATTTCTCTGATCTAAAGCAGCCATAATTTGCAAGCAAGGATTTATCACAGAGGTGAGAGGAGACAGTTTTAGTTCTCTGAGCCATCAATCTGGGCAATATGTGCCCCTGTATTATGTCAAGCAGCTGTGGCCACACAGTTGTGCAGCCTCTCCATTCAGATCAGAGCTTCAGCTACCTCTGTCTTAAAAGCATTTCCCCTCCAGGACCCCACCCCAGCTGCCCCTGTGGGTAAGATTTGAACAATAAAATGAAGACAACTTCCAGGTAGTTTTCATATTCTCTTGTCCCTCCTTGCAGAAGGGATTTGGGCAATTTGGGCAAAAATGTCATAAAAAAAAGTCATGGTAAACATTTTTCTTTTCTTCCCAAATGGCTGTAAAGGGAAGCAAAAATGGGAAGCTCAGGGATTGATACACACTGTGTCAAAGGACTAGAGATTTCTGACCTCAAGAAACTTGGAATATTTATGACTGCACCTACAAGCCTGAAAATCAGGGTTACTGTTAGCGTGATGTGAATTGGTTGAATTTTCAATATTGAAAATTTGGCCTCAAAAAAGTGGGGGCCAGTTGCTGTAGAGAAATACACCTCTTCCAAAGCAACCATTGTCCCTATTCCTACAGTATAGAATCACCACAGGCAGGCATCATCATGTCTATGCTTAATGTATGCTAGAGGGGAAAATGACAAAATTCCTACTTATGATTGAAAAACCAAGGATATGGGCAGAAATAATTTTATTCAACTATATAGAATATTCATCCATTTGCTGCCCTGTCAATTTGTTAAAACAAGTCCACCATAGCTTATTGCCACATCCCTCACTGGAATGACATGTGTATTAAATGGAAATACAGTTCAGAATATATTTTGAAAGCAGACTTTGCAATGCCTGGTATAAATTTATCCTCTGGTGTTCTTTTTTACTTCATTAACTTCACCATATTCATGACAAACTGGGTAAGGCAATAGAACAGTGGCAAAATAAATGGGGCCTTTACAAAATAAGATGCTGCCTTGTACCTCTATTTGAACAGAACTGGCCCACCATGCCTTGGGTTATTCCAAAATGTCTAGACTTTCTTATTAAAGATATCCCATTTTCTGGCTTTTGCCAAGATTAATAAAAACATCAAAACTTGCATAAAATGGCAAATGGATGCAGTAGAGGGGGGGAAACTAAAAACAAACTCCTTAACCAAACCCCAACAATTTACATCAGTGCTAAGCAAAATAATTGAAATTCTTAAGAACAGATGTTACTTCAAATTCACAGGCACAGATCAAAGTTTCAAAGAGCAAAGAAGTTTATAATTTAAAGATTGTGTTGGAATTCAGGAGCTGAGCAACTACAAGCAGAAGAGATGCTGTATTAGGATTTGGTGAGGTTATATGCTTGGATTTGTAGATGGCAACTCCTATGCACCCATTAGATGTCCTTTAAAAAGCTAGAGGCTGTATAGGACATTCAGAGTCATTTTCTGTGGTCATAGGCCAGCAGCACAAATAGTTTGCTGGCGTTTCAGATTTTCTGCATCTTGTTTTAAATTCTTTAGATTCACTGTTCTATATAAAAATGTGATAGTTTGCATATAGGGAATTGTGGTTTTGTTCAGATCTGTGGTTTTTGCATCCTGGAAGTCTTGTTTTGAGACCAAATCTGGTCATTCCAAATTGATTACACAAAAGCTATAGAGTAGGTTATAATTTCCATGGTGTGTGTAATATGTGGTGTAGCTGATTGGGCACTCAGAAATTGTGGTAGACCCTCCAGCTTGCTAACTTCCTAACTCAGCAGATCACAAGCTTTTATATACATATATGTCCCGTAACAAGGATGGTGATGTTATTACTGTAGGTCTAATTAGATATCCTTTAATGCTGCTCTCACTCAAAAATCTTGGAGATGCATTTCATCCGGATTTGGTTCTTTTCCAGGTTTGTTAAAAAGGAAATAATTATTCCGTATTTCCACCACAATTTAAAAAATAACACTAAATACTTGCAGGACATTGCAGACTGATGGGAATTAAAATAAAACCTCATCAGGAAAAGGAAACTTACACCAAGTTACAAAAAACAAAACCAAAACCCTGCATGAGTAATTGGATCCCAGAATGTAATGAAGTGTTGGCTGAATGTTGTGCTACATACCAAATACTCCCTTTAACAAGATGAAATCTGAAAACAGTGGAAACATAGATCAGAGTTTCAGCTCAGAAATGATAGTATAAGAACAAGGAGCTGTGTTTGAAATAGGATTCCCATTCGTATATATATTTTTAAGTTAAACATATTTCTGAAGAGACCTATTTTTTGTGAGCAACTAGAATCCAAATGGAATAAAAGCCTCAAATAAAATTTACCAAGGGCTTAAGGGAACTGGCACATCACATTAGCAGAGTAACATTTTTTCTCCTAAGACAGTATTGGCACTAGGTAGAAATTAAGTGGAGAAAGAGAAGATAGAAAATGTTATTTATACTCTGGTAATAAATTTGAGTTGGACAATTTTTGATTGAAATATAGTCTCTCACAGAAATAAAAAAAAATTAGATGAGTTTTTTTGTAGTCACTGGATCTATTGATAATAGATATTCAATTTGTCATAACTCTGGAAAGAGTCAAAGATGAGATGCTGCATGAATACACTTGAAAGAGATTTCCCTCTGCTTTTCCTCTCTCCAGCTCTGGAGTTTCCCATGCTGTGTAGGACAAGGATGGATTAAGCAGAAAGGGAAGCTGGACAAGGTTGCTGTGCCCCAGGCCTCCCGAGGTGTCAGAAAGGCCACCAAGAGCTTAACACAGCACAAATGTTACTTGACTAACCCTGACACAAGAGTGGGATGCTGGAAAAAAAGCAAGGTTTTAAGCCTCAGCTCTGTAAGTGAGGAGCAGTTGCAGGAGCGAAGGAGAAGGAGGACTGCCCTGTGCATTATGTTCAGAAATCATTTCCACACCTCTATTCCAGCATACAAAGTAGCACACCAGTACCATGGGATTCCACTGTCCTCTCTGTAAACATGAACTTCAGTCTCTTATGTCAGTGTCTGGAGATAGAAAGAGACAAACTAACGGAGAAGTATCTGCTTTAGGTCCAGGTCTACTTTATAAGGACCTAAAATTCACTGAGGTCTGAAACTTCACTGTATTAACAGACTGTTATTTAAAGCTTGAACTGCATTTTTTAAAATAGAGACAAACACCAAGTCAGAAGAATTTGAGTTTCTCCTCATTGTCTATTCTTGTCACAAGTTAGTGATATTCGATTCTTTGATTCTGTGTAGTTACAACCATCCCAGGAAGAGGAATTTTGCCATGCCCTTTGCTTAAATGTGGCACATTAAAATATTCCCACTGAAGTGATTAGATCTCCTCTGAATTTTACTGCCTGGTTATGTGGCAGCAATACTTCTTTTCAACAAAGAATAAAAGCAATTGAAGTTCTTCCTGCACACTATGGGCCTTATTTCATTATCAGAAATTGCCCTTGGTTTGATGATTTTGAATTTAAACTTGCTATGACTGGGGGAGATCAGATGTATAGGCATTGTCAGACATCCAGAGCTCAATTCTCCTATAAACATATGGGAGCATCCCTCCCTTTCCCCTGCCTTTTTTATAAAGGTCCAGAAATGTCTGATTCTCTTGAAGATCCTACAGAGGATCTGCCAGTCCTCTGTAGCAGATATCCTCTCTCATACACCTGGTGTGACACTGGTCTCTGGAGTGACACTGAGTATCTGTAAATGAGCAACAGAATCAAACACATTAAGGCATTTATCACAGGTTTTTCAAAAGTGTTTTGTCACTCATCTCCTACTAAAAGGCGCTGCAGATTGATTTGGATCATTATCATCGTTAGCAACCTAAATAACTGGTCTTGATACTCTAACCTGTCACCATACAGCAACTGAATATCTTGCATAATGGCTGGCACACATCCACTAGATAGTTTGCCAGACACCAGAAAAGGTGTAGAAGAGTATCTATGGACAGGATAAATCACAAGACCTGGAAATCAGCACACAGCTGACTACATTTAGAAGATGGTTTTATTGCCATATAAAAGCATTATAAATATCCATTAGTAATACCAGCCTGTTATTGCAGAAATAAAGAATTATATATAAACTTGACTGCATTTCAATTAACAAACTTGAAAAAAAGTTTTAAACACATTTTTAATATGTTCTCACTGGCTGCCAAGGCTGCACCTCTGCAGAGTTTCTTCCTCACCATTTCTCACTGATGCAAGTTTCCCTTGTGTAGCATGGGGCGATGCCCAGAAGGTATAGGCATCTTTTGAAGAATGAAGAAACTGTGTTCCTGAGTACTGTTCCTGATTTCTGTTATCCTGACCTGCTTGCCTTGGCCCCAGGGATGTCAAAAAATCTGGGAGCACAAGCCAGGCTTCAATCCCCTTAGAAATGTGTAACAGTAGTAGAAAGAAGGGAAAAATAATAGTCCACAAAACCACAGTAGAATCCCTTCTCTTTTGTTCTTGCAAGACTTTACACTGAAAAAAATGGAGCCATTTGCACCACAGGAGTAATATAAAGCAAGCAAAGTCTCCCACTTGAACAGATAGATCCTTGCATGAGTGAGAGACATGCCTTGTTTCTTCACTTTGTCCCTTTAACTCAGATTTTACCCCATATTGTGGCTGACAGGTTGTGCAGTGCACTGCAAAGCAAGGGCCAGCCTGTGTAGCAATATTTCCTACCATCACTGCTGCTAAATCAGACGAGGATGCCTGGACAGAAGAAGGAAGCTCTGTGAGTTTTGTCTCTGTAATAGGAAGAAGCACTTTCCTCTCCAATGAGACCATTTTCCCAGCTGGCATAAAGTCACTGACTTTGCTGGAGCTCACCCAATGTAACACAGATGAAGAGCTGGGCCAAAATAGAGTCACAAACATTCAGGTGAATTAAATATCTTAAAATGCTTATACCTAAGGGAGAGAAACTAAGGAGAGAGAGGATTAGCTGCGCTTGAGTTGTTGAATGTGTGGATAAGTGAGAGTCACTATTGGGCATCCATCCATACCTTTCAGGCTGTCAATAAGGTGTCCCTCACCTCTGGGTTTTCTTCTCTCTTTTCTCCTCCCCCCACCACAACATGTTTGGCATTTGGAAGGTTTGAAGTAATTTCTTCCTTTGGCCTCACCTGGGATCTTTGCTGTCCCAGAACCTCCTCCTGACCTCAGTGTTGTGTTTTCATTTAAAGTCGGGGATGTCTATAAATGTCAGCAGTACAGGGCAATTAGAACTTTGAAAAGGGCTGTAACATAAACCAGCATTATAGTGAAATGGATACTGCCTTAAGCTGCCTGAAATTCACTTGCTGTTGGAAAGACAATATCCTGCCATTCTCCCATGGTGGCCTTCAATTGAACACATTTGGCTGAGGGTTGACCCATTATTAGGATAAGTCTCTGCATGGCTTGAAACAATGAAGAAACACAGGGGGAGAGAAGACAGCAAATTGGGCTGGTAGTTAGCCAGCACTAAGCAGAAATGTGACACTGGATTAGGCCTTTATAGCTGTCTGTGGTGCTATCTGTGAAATCCAATGCTCTTCTTGTTTCCCTGCATTGCAGGCAAAAGCATGTGGCTAGATGTCGAACGAAATCCCCCTTTCCTTTTTTTTTTTTTGACTAATAGCCTCTAAAACATACCTTTTGTAGCTCTAAAAATAAACATTCATCGCAATAGCAATTTCGCAATTTCGCTCCGTAGTACGGTGCCTTTTTCTCATATGTCATTGCACTATGTTAATTTATGATGTTTCTGGGTACCTCTGTCCTTGTCCCTCTAGTGCACATGTGCTGCTTTCCCTAGCTGCTCCAAGTTGCTAAATATAAACTCTAATTCTGCCTTAATATCAGCTCCATTAAAGCTGTTTGAACTCCCTCAAAACTCAAGGCACTCTCTCACCGTGAAGGGGAAGGAGAAAAATTTTCTGCACAAAATATGTTATGAATTAATCAAAACTATTTTCCTTTTTTTTCATGATGCAAACTAATGTAAAAGCAATATGGTAACACTCCCTGTGTAACTGAGAGTACGTGTTCAAGTCAAGCAGGATGAAGAGAAAAAGACAAAAGCTCCAAAGAGACCAATTCAATGGATTTCTATGCAAATACCTATATTCCTGCAGAGAGATTTCATGGAAACTGTCTCTCTGCTCCTAAGGCAACAATTCATGTTATTGCACTTTGTTATATACTAAAAGTCTATACAGGCAGAATCTTGCCAATTTTCTGACAGGGAATTTTGAAAAGAGATTTCTCTGAATTATAAATGTTTGGATTCATGCACTGCATTTTTTCCTCCTTAAACCTAGTATGGAAACACAGAGCCATGAAACATGTCTGTGAATATAATCATGCTTTCCTGCAACTCCTCGGAATTCAGTCAGTTCACTGATCCTGCCTACTACCTAATAGATAGGAATGCTCTTTTATGGCACCTTGACTTTTCTCAAAGGTGCACACTGCACATTCACCCATACACATTTAATCACAATCAGATTGAGGGTTTCTGATGCAAAATCTTGAAGAGATTCCCAGCAGACTTTGGGTCAGGTTTGAAGGTTTTTGAAAGGATGCTTTCGCAAAATGGTAGGATTTCAGCAGAGCCACCACACCCAACAGGGACTGTCTGGGGCTGGTTGCTGAGCATTGTGTTGTGCTGTCTCATGAGTGTCCCTGGCTTCCTGTTGTGAGGATGTGCACGCTGAAAAGAGCAGGTACATAGATAAGTTGTAAAGGCTGATTTCAGAGCACGTGTCTAAACTTCCCAGTCAGTATGATGCCATTTTAACATCTGTAATAAAACTAGTCCTCTCCACGAGATACACAAACAGGTCATGGCCTGTGAAATTGTCAGAGCTGTCAAGGGAAAACCAAAGTATGAGGCTGACGCTGGAAAGAATGTGTAATTTACTACACAATGGTCAGTGCAAGTTCTTTTTCCAAGCAGAGCTAATTCCCTAGAAGCAAATCTTTGTGGCTCCATAGGGCATAATATGGTTGTTCCAGCACATTTCTAGTCACCCTGAGATGTTTTGCAAACAGCATGGTGTGCAAGTTTTATCTCTGACCTTAGCAGTCCTGTGATGAAACTTAAAGCATGCATGGTCTCAAGTAAATATGTTGCTTACACAGGAAGCATGCCTGCACAGCAAGCAGTATAGTGCTGTGTACCTCATCTCCACAAGGGTCAAGTCCACCTTTGGGAAACAGGCAGGAATGCAAAAAGACTATTACATTTGTCTAAAAATCTGTGTTTTCTGCTGAAAAGAGAGAGGTATGTGACATCTGGAACAGGAAGAGCTTAAAACAGGGGAATGGATGCCTTTTATACATATAATATTTTTCCTGATATAAGTAAGCCTTAGACATTTTTATGTACTCTTGAAAGTTGTTTAACCTACCCACTCCAATCTCCAGGTTGCACAATACCTGAGTTATATTCCACTATGGAAGATATAACTTCTGTGTTACATCTTCCACTAACGATTTTTAGTGATGAGGGAACGCAGGAATCATACTGTTATTGACTGCAAACTCTTGGTCAGCTGTTGATGTACAGCCATCCAAAAGTCCAATCTAGGACTCTGTAAAGACCCATATATCTCCCAAACTATACAGAGATTTATGGTTCACAGGTCTTTGTCAATGAGTTTCAGAGGCTGGACACTGAAAGCTGAATGATCCTCATGCTGTGAGTCACTCTCTGCAGGAAACTTTTGCTGCTTTGTGCAACAAAATAAAAGCATAGAGGAATAACTGTTTTTTATTTGGGCTCGGGAGGACCTGGTCCCAGCTGTGCATCAAAACATGGGCCCATGGAGCCTGGATGTGTAGTTTAGTATAGTTTTCTATTGCCAATATCAATATTGCCAGTTTCATATTGCCAAATATCCCACGTGTCATAGGGTTTTCCTTACTCTATGGTCAAATGCTACGTCCCACGCAAAACCAAAAGACATTGGTTTCACCATGTTTTTGCAGCAAGCACTTTCCCAGGTGCCCAGAAGATGGGATCTTGGAAAGAGACTACAGAGCATATACGGACTTTCTAAGGGGGGTGGTAATGGCCAGCTGAACGTAACATGAACCTAATCACATCACTCCCAGTCCCAAATAGGAAGCAGAACTGGTCCATGCTGCTGCCCTGCCTGCCGTCTCCAGGGTCTTCCTCTGATCCTGCCATGCTTTCAGACCTGGCTGCCTCCCACAGGCATGCAGTCCCTTTGACCCTCAGTGCTCAGTCCAGGTTTCTGTTGCTCTGGAGCACAGGTAGAAGCTCCTTAAAAGTCTTCACTATGAGCATTATAATCTCAAGGGTATCAGCTTGAAAATTAGCATGTTTTGCCTGCTCTACTGCCTTAGGCCAGTGCAGGATAAGAACGAAAATTATTGCTTAATATGAAGGACAGTTTTAACCAATATAAATAAGTGCACCTCTGAGGAATAGTCATTTGCTGCTTTGCTTTGACTATATTTAGTTTCCTCATTGTGACAAAGACATTCAATCACTGGGGTAAATTCTGCACTCAGTTATCACAGTGTAAAACCTGATTACTCCTTCAGCAAAAAGCAGTCATTTGAGCCTTTCAAAGGCATCACTGAGAAGAGAATTCGACCACAATTTACAGTATTTCTCACAATACCAGCTGTACATTAGCCACAAAAACATCTCAGAGATGCCTGGATTAGACTCAGTGGTAAATGAAAACAGGTAATCCCTTCTTTAGAGATGATTGTGTGGGACAGTTTACTCCCCTTCCGTGAGAAAACTTCCATAGGGCTCTTTACCAAGTCCTGACTTGAGACTCTAGTTCTAATCCTTCCTACATGACTTCAGACCACAGTGAGTACAATCCAAACCCAAATCTGTATATAGCAAGCCACAAGATTGTACAGCAGAACACCACCAGTGTGCAGGCCAAAATGTGGGATACCCATAGACCACCTGATTGCCTTCTGGAGTGCCCAACACAACAGGCAACAGAAGGGGCTGCAACTGAAGGAGCTGGGTCAAGGAAGATACTGAGACTACTTCTGCCTTCTCAGGGGAATATTTACAAGTGCTCCTAAGGAAAAGTGGGCTGGATTTCCTGGGAGATCAGCCTGGAGAGGACAAGGTTCCAGGGAGACTTTAGAGCAGCCTGCTTGTTTCAGGGGTGTTGGACTAGATGACCTTTAAAAGCCCTCGCCAACCCAAACTATTCTGTAATTCTATGTTTCTGTGACATATCAGCATAAAATGTTAGTCATCATACCAAAAAATGTATACAGGCCTATTGTTATCTTGTGGTTAAAAATCACACAAATAGGGAAAATCACATCCATTTCAGTTATGATCTCATTTCTGTACATACTGCACGGCCCTTCCCCAAGTACCCTGTTCATAGCAGCTGACGGAATACACATGAAACAAAACAATTGTCACCAAGTTTCCAATCATATTTGCCACACAGATAAATTATTTGGTAGATCCACATCTGTATTACTGAACCAGAGTACAAAACACATGGGTCAATGTGTTTGTGGAAAAGCATGCAAGCAGTGGCATCAGCCACTGATACTTTTATTTGAAGAAGCTGAAATTTTATATTTGAATATGTTATGCAGAAACCAAGTAAATATTTTAAATACATTCTTTTTGGCTTCTTCATTCTCAAATTGAAGAGTTTGCTTTAACCAAATCATATATATTGTCCCTGGTACACTTTAAAAAGACAAATAATGAAGGGAGGCAATATACATACTTTAATCTTTTTTCTTGTAAGTCTGGCTGCTAATGCTCAAGAATGCAAGATAAAATGAATGAAAGCCTACCTTGGGAACCTTGAGTAAATTCCTTGCGCACCACACTGGCATTTTATTGCATAATTAAATTTATTGCAAAGGTACTTTATCTTCATTACACATGACAACTTCACCTTTTCTTGCCTTGCAATCTTGTATTTAAGTCTTTAAATTCAAATATTCTTGCTTCTCCAGACTTACATGCACATGCAGTGTAACAAATTATGGAAATAATTTATCTGGGAAGAGTCAGAGTATACTTTTTACTCTACACCTCGTTCAGAGTTGTCAGACAGGTACAG
Source organism: Agelaius tricolor (assembly GCF_023055355.1). NCBI lineage: Eukaryota > Metazoa > Chordata > Aves > Passeriformes > Icteridae > Agelaius > Agelaius tricolor. Next base: position 62,643,923 of record NW_027269261.1, read on the forward strand.
TAAATGCAATGTGTAGCAGTCTGGCCCACAACTTACCTGTGTGACTGCTAAACCCATTGTGTGCTGTACTGCTTCCCTCTGTGTGGTTAGGTGACACCACTGACTGCAACACTGATACTTGTGGTTAGGTGACACCACTGACTACAACACCATGAAACCAAATAGAAGCCAGTTGCAATGTACCAAGTAGTCTTCAGCTATCACATACTAAGACAGACAGCACTGAACTGGAGAGCTGAGGAGTGATTTCTCTTTGAAATCATCAGTGTAGTAGTCTAGCACTGTCCCAAGGCAGGCAAGATTGTGTTCTGGTTGATAAAGTGCAGCAGAAGTTGTAGGTCAGCTCCTCTTAGTGAGCAAAGTACTTAAACCAGGGCCAGAGGACTATAGGGAATCACAGAGGAAATTACTCTCTAGAATCCTATTTGTGCCTTTAATAGGATGGCTGGAGAGGATGAAAGAGACCCAGAAGCTGGAAAGTGCTTATACCTGGAAGAAGGGCAGGTGGGAGGAAGCTGCGGAGAAGGAGTAGCCAAAGGCAGTGCTGCATGGAGGATAAAGCACAGGGGGCATATCCCACACAGGAGAGAACAGCCCCCTGTGGCTGTCCTGAGGACAGGAGGGGAAAGGGATACAGATGCAGGTATCCGAGGGACATGAAAGGGGGATGCAGGTATCTGAGGGGCATAAACAAAGAAGAGAGCAGCATAAAGCAATGCTCATTCTCTGAAATCTTCTTGGAGAGGATCTTGGAATCACAGAAATCAGCTGAAAGGAGTTCAAATTCAGAGCAGAGCAGGGGAGACAAATAAACTGAAGGGTGGGTGTGAGGGGTGGAAAGAACAGAAAAAGAAGGAACTGGCATCTCTGTTTGGAGGAGATGAGAAAGGAGCCCATGGAATGAGGTCTGCAATTGTGCTGGGGAAAGGGAGGGAGATTTGATGGAGATCAGCCAAGTGGCATCATGGTGATGAGCTGTGGGGAATGGTGATGACAGAAGTGCACAAAGGATTCACAAGTAGTAAATGGGAAGAGTTTATGGAAAAAGCTGAACCCGAAAACTCAACAAGTTTTTTCAGAAAAACCTCACCAGGTTATGTCACCTGTGAGGAAGGCTGCTTATGTCCAACACAGGAAAAATATGGAAGAACAGTATCTCTCCTATTTCTGTGACAGTTGTTCCCTGCTAACCCTCTAAAGTTTTCTCATTTCACTGTTTTTCATCATGTAGGATACGTAATATCACACACTAACTGGACTTTCTCTGACAAAGAGATCCAAATTTGAGCTTCAATAAATAGGTGCGGCAGAGCTCACAACCGATTATTTTTTTCCCATGCTTTTTGACAAGTTTGCCTGGGGTCTTGTAGCCAAATAAAAAGCATGTTCCATGGTCTGGATACCTTATCATCTAGGTGGGATTTGAAGGGGAGTTCTGTTTTCAGGACAGTCATTCCTCCAAAGCATCACACCACATTTTTCACAGTCCACAGTTCTGGATTAGATTTGAAGTCTGACCCTTAGTGGTGAGTATATCAGTTTGAACCAGACCAGGGACATTTTTGGATCTGCCTGACAGATTGTTCTGTTTCTCTCTTTTGTGAGAAGCAGCAAGTGGGCCGCAGGGATCAAGAGTACTGTTTGCAATGAAACACAGCCCTCTGATGGCATAATTCCAGCCTGCTGAAATACAAAAGGCACTTGGAGAGGTCTTAAGGAGAAAGGGACCCCTCAAACACTTGTGCCCCATTTGCTGACCAGTCCTTGCGTTCTGGGGGGAGAGATGGGTCATATGCTGAAAAAAAAAAAAAAAAAAAAAGAGAAAAGAGAGAGTGAAAACTGGTTTCTTCTGCCCTTTCTGTCATATGGTGTTCATAGGGATCATGGTACCAATGGGGATTCTGACAGAGAGCAGGATCATTGCGTTCCTTCTTCCACTGCCTCTAAAATCTGCTAAAATACATTAATGGTTAACACCATGGTAAGATTAAAAATCCCTGTATATTTAGAACTGCTATACCTGAGATGCTAATGGTTTCTATTTCAAAGCACATTAAAACCTACAGCACTGATGTTCCTGGCAGCCTGGACCTCAGTAAGCTCATATTACGTTTTAACTACAGCCTTTCTTTTGTTTCCTTTTTTGTATAGCATATGCATGACATTTTATTTTTATGTTAGAGTTCAGGAAGTCTTTTAGTGAAGCCTCATGGCTAATTTTGGAAGACTGAAGACATCCAAACGTTACCCAACCACGCCAGCCACCTGCTACATCTACATGACAGAAGCAGGGAGGTGGTGTTGGCCTGGATTTGATACTTGCCTTTTGTAACCAGCATGTGAGAATCTGAAGGAACAGCCACATGGCTCACGTGTGCATGACATGTTAGTAGCTTCTCCTGGGCAAAAATGTCAGCTCTGTTTACCACTGTAGGTTCAAGTGTTGGTTATAATAGCATGGTTGGTATTCCTACCTCAGAGATGAACTCCGATCAGACCTTTAGTGTTTTCTAGTTGCAGCTGGTTTGTATTTCCCTTCTTTTTCTCAAAGTCTTGGGAGAGGAAGGTGTGGGATTTTCTACAATACTCACCAGGTATAAGAATGTTTATATGAGAGGGGAGACATTTATTAATGTGCTACCACTGCAGCAGCATATCTGTGAACAGAAACCCCAGCATGCCAGGAGCTGCATGAGTAGGTGTCTGACAACAGTGCCTGTCCCCTGGGAGCTCTCAGCCCAGCCATGCAAGAAGAAACTGCAGGAGAGACCAAGGAAAAGTCCCTGTGTAGGTCACTGGGAGAGACTGGATTTGGGGAAGGCAAATCCATTTGCTTGGATCTTTAGTCACAGCGCAGGTTTACTGTCACTGGCCAAAGACAACCAGCCCCTCAATAACTCGAAGAGATTATTCTGTGGGAACATGAAAGAACTCCACTCTGCTTTAAGGCAATTAAAATCCTATCTCTTTTAATTAACGTTGTAGCTCAACTTCATAATTAGATTGGTATCCTGAAAAGACAAATTAAATTAACTTCTCTTACTGCTACTGAAACAAACATTTAGATTTTAGAAACGCCTACATCTTCTCTTCATCTTTTTGAGTGGAGCAAGTCTATCAGTTCACAGTTGCATTACGAAGCAGATAAATTTTATATTTGTCAAAAATGCATTCAGTCAGGTCTGAACATAGCCTTTCAGCTTCTGGATGGAAATAAATGAAATGAAACATTATGTTTAACTTGTTAAAATATATGGTATAGAAAAAGAATCATAAAATGATGGAATGGTTTGAGTTGGAAGGGACCTTAAAGATCATCTGGTTCCAACACCCCCGCTGTAGGAAAGGGAACCTTGCATTAAGACCTGGTTTCTCAGACCTCCATTCAACCAGGCCTTGAACACTTCCAGGGATGGCCCAGCCCTCTGTGGGCAGCCAGTTCCAGTGTCTCACCACCCTCATAGCGATGAATTTCTTCCTAATATCCAAAGCAAACCTATCTTCTTTCAGTTTAAAGCCGTTCTCCATTGTCCTATCACTGCATGCCCTCCCTCTCCAGCTCTTGTAGGCCCCTAAAGGTACTGGGAGCCTGCTACAAGGTCTCCCTGGAGCTTTTCTCCCCTGGCTGAACAACCCCAACTCTCAGTCATTCTACATAGGAAAGGTGCTCCAGTCCTTTGATCATTTTCATGGTCCTGCCCTGGACGTGCTCCAACAGGTCCACGTTCTTATGTTTGCCCCTCCAGAGCTGGGTGCTGCAGTGCAGGTGGAGTCTCACAAGAGCAGAGCAAGAATAACCTTCCTCAAACTGCTGGTCACAACTCCTTTGATGTAGCCCAGGGTGGCAACTTTTCAAATGCTGGTGTTTTTTCTAGGGGTGAACTAATCCACATTAAGTTACTGGAAATCAGAACAAGTTAGGATATTAAAGCCCAGGAGGACAGGAAACAACCAGGTAAATCCATTTTGTGAGAATGACCTTCAAGATTTAACAGTTTTAGGTCTTTAGGTAATTTTATTTGTGTAAGAGCAGAACAATGCAATAGGTAACATTTTCCTGGGAAGATATAGCAGGCAGATAAGCAGCTCCAAACACTTTCAATTGGACATATAGCATCCTGCTGCATAAATAGGGACCAACTTATTTCGGGTAAAAAGCAAAAGGAGAAGCATATGAAGAATAGGTGCTGCCAGATTTTCAGTAAGTCAGGCATTGGCTGGGCTGTCAGCCCACCAATGGGTAAGGCAGGGTCTGAAGAGACCCAGGGATTTGGGAGAGGAGAGGCTAGACTGTGGGGTGTGACTGGCTGATGGGCAGCTAGAGGGAAACTCCCAAAGGCCAAATGAGACTCTCAGTATCGCTGTGTCATCCTAAGTCTGCTGGGATTTCTGAATCCTTTAGCAAGGGTGGAAAATACCTTGTCACAGGGATTAAAAGTGACATATTTTGGTTTGGAAGCCAGCTCCCCATCTAGCCAATATAGTGAAGCAATGTTATCTCTTTCTGTGTGCTGTTCATACTGACATATGCTATGTCTGTGTGCTGTTCTTCAAGCTTTCCCTTTTTGTGTGTTCCAGAAACAGTTGGTAGTTCTTAGATATCTTAGCAAGAGGTGGATTTGGGAGTGTAAGTGGTAAGGACCAGTTGTAGGCAGTCCCCTTTGCAATGTGCTCTGAGAGGGCCAATGCGCACATGCAATGCTGCAGCTGTCCCACTCCCATGCCATAGTTAGTGGGGAGAAGTAGGCAATGGCTCCAGGGAAAAGCAGGAATGAGCACCAAGGTACTGCTCTCAGTCTGTGTCCCTGAGTGGGCTCCTGTGGGTGGTGGTACACAGGGAAGGCTCCACAGAGCTGCTGTGGGACCTGGCTGTGTACGGCACTGTGGGTTTGGGTGTGAAGCAGAGCACCCGTTTCAAACCCAAGGCTTCTTATTCACTGAGTATCATCCTTCTTCACATGACACACTCTCGACTGCCAAAAGCAGCCCCAAAAACTGCTGCTCACCCTCTCCCATTGGATAATGTTAGTAATCCAGTCAACCTCTCAGAAATGAGTGTATCATCAGCCAGATGAAGCTTTCATGCAGGCTGCCTGGCCAGGCAGCAGCCTGCTCTGGGAGCAGTGGGGCTCCTGCAGTGCATGAGCTCAGGGTTTCACTGGGTGAGCTGTTCATCTGGATCCTGTTCATCTTCCCTTCAAATAAGGGAATCTGAGGAGTTTGTCTCCAATTTCTCCAGTGACACGGAGTTATGTAAACACTCTTGCTGCCGTTAACAGCTCGCCATTTTTGCTGTTTGAAACATAATCAGTTTGTATAACAATATGGACTGATTTGGGTATCCAGTCCAACACGCCCTGATTGCCTTCTGTCTAAACATTTTAGTGCTGTAAATTTATGGGGACTCTGCTGGCCTCTCCGAAAGACCTCTCAGAATCACAGCAGTTTATAATGATACCACAATGCAATTCAGCATTTCCAAGAATTACTTTTGTTTTCTTTAGAACAGAAAGGGTTTTTCTTTTTTTTAAGGGTGGGTTTTTTTCTGTTTCTGACCAAACAGAAATATTTCTAGCTATTGTATTTTAAAATAAGCATTCCCCTTTTTTATTTTGCTTTGATTTGTTTCCCCTAAGTGTTGTCCTGACCCTCTGACTTCAGCAGGAGCCTGGGAAGGGTGTCTTAGTACCTTGTTGAAAAGACTGCAAGCATCCTGCTCAGAGCTACATGAGTGCCCAGCCAGGTCCTGCCATCGTGCCTCAAAACCCAGCCTCAGACACTGGGGAATGTGTGCCTTGGCAAACCTGAGCACAGAGGAAACGATCAAACATTCAGAGCAATTGTTGACAATTTCCAGTCACCACTAATTGCTTGGGGCTTTCTTGGACCCCTGCCACATCTATACCTTTGTGTCCTTAATCACTACGCACCCTTTGGATATTATGTCACACCTGGGACATTGGATAATTTATCACTTGCAGACGGATTAGCATCACAGCTCGCTTAGATAAATTTTACTTTAGCCTCAGTCCCAGAGGCCCTTCTTTTATAGCACAGTTTTATCCATTAAAATTATGACTTCCAAAATTCTGTTGTATTTTATGGCTTCCATGAGATATTTATGACTGTTACTGTTTAAGTGGACATTTCTAGAGATTTACTGCAGAAATAATTCAGGCAAATAGCTCAGAAGAGGTACTGCCAATAGCTTACAGTTTAGGTTTGGTGTTGTTTAAAGACACGCTGTTTTCAGTGTGCACGCAAGTATGGACCCTTAATACATAGTACTGAAACGCCACTAAATATGTATTCAAAAAGCCCTTTCCATATGGACCACTTCTAGACAAAATCCAAACACTTAGTTTTAATCTTCCAAACTCCCTCCTTCCCCAAAGCTGTTCATAGTCTTTGCTTTTCTGCGAAGTGTGAGAGATGAAAGCAGAGGCCAATTAAAAAGAACTTGTAGAATCAGGCACTTCCACTGGCTCTGTGAGGGGGGACATATGAGAGGTGTTTCTCTTTTCCTAGTGGCTTGATTTGGTCCTAATTGGGGTAATGCTATGGGTGGTCAGGGGCCCAAAGGACAGAGCTCAGGTTGCAGTTTGACAGAGCCAGTGAAGGCTTGACTTGCTGCAAGGGGAAAGTTGATCTCTGCCCCTTTGATCCTTTCAGGACTAGAACTGGTCCTCCGTTCTATGCTGTGGAAAGTTTGAGGATTAGGAAAGCAGCCTCCATGGCTCACAACTCGTCTCTGTGAGAAGTGACTGATGCTGTCAGGCAACTCTGCAATACATTTTCCAGCCTTTTTCTCCCTGAGGTGAGTGTGAAGGCTTTTACATCTCTGCAGCACAGGAGCGGCAAGCACTCTTGTTATGCCAGCTTCCATGCTTCCAGCATGCTCCTATTTTAAAACCTTCAACACTCTGATGCCCTGGTGAAACTGCTCTGTTGGGCAGCTGAGAGGAACCCCATGGAAGGCCTCCAAGCACCTCACTGTTAATGACACACCAGGTGACAAAAGTGCTGAGCCCAATGGGGCACAGAGCAGCAGGAGATTGTTCACAAAGTGCCTCACTCCTGTGGATTCTAGGTAAAAATAACACTTATCCAACTAGGCTTGCAATGCATACTTTGAATTAGAAATCAGATTCCTAAAGACTTCTGAAATTTGACACAAATGACTCTTCAAAACATTCATCATCAATAATTTCCACTAATTAAGTTAATGTGATTCAAGACAAAGGATCAAATCCCTCACTGCAACATCACAATATTACCCCAATGAGTCAACTTGTTTGTATGAAAGGTATGAACATGGCCCTCACAAATGCTTAAAGTAACTGATGCCAAGAGGACTTATCTGTTTGCAGGAGCAAATTCATAAGAAGTGAGAGGAGGAAGACAGCCAAGTTTAACCGTCGGTTAAAGGTAGCATGTCTTCATCTGTCTGGAAGAGAGATAAGTGTAGCTCTGGGAAGATATCCTGACTGCACATAGCATCAGCTGCAGCTTACTAATGGCTCATTTTGGTCCTAGCATCCCTGCCTCTGTCAGGGAACTGTAGAGGTTGTTGCAGAAAGAGAAGGGGTTTAAATTAAAATAATATGATTTAAGACTTGGACTGACCTTTACACATGGCAAATTTCATCCTTTGAGTTTCTTTCCTCCCCTTTCCTCCCCTCTCTGCCCCCAAATATGCTCTTTTTTCCTTCACTGCTCTCCCCTGCTGAACTTACTCTATAGAGTTTTGTAACAGAACTGAAAAAACAAGAAACAGACACACTATTGTATGCTCAAGCTCATGCAGGACTCTAAAACTAATCTTTGCTCTGGCAAATCTCATGCAGCATTGACTGCTTTGCTGGCTACTTCATTCATCATATGGAAAATGCATTTTAGTGACTACCAATTACAAGAGCCAAACAGTGGCTTTGTCAGTACTACATGGTAACCATTACCTTTGTAATTGCATAGTGACTGATGTTCAGTATGATGTAATGACAGGTTAAATAAATGCTTACTAATTTGTCCTGCTAAAAGAAAGGAACGCCAGCACATTAACACAATTGCAAGTTATTTCATATGATAATACATGAAGTAAAGGTATGCATTTATCATTAAAGTTGTGTGTAGCTGCTATGTTTCAACTTCTAAAAATTCTTTTTCACCTTTAGAATGCTTAGAGATGTATAATCTCTCTTCACCCTTGTTAATAGTGTTTGCAGAAGAAACATTTCAAAATGTGTGATATATGTTGGTGTTGGAGTTCTTATAAGACCTGAAATAGGTTCCTTCTTTCTTTGGTAAAATGTTATCTTAGAAATTTTTCCTTTATTTATTGAAAAGTCAGTTATTAAATATAGTTTTATAACTACTTAAAGCAATGCAGGCCTAAATTTCAGATGGTATATGTTGCCATGTATTAAAGAAAAAAATTAGAACATTATTGTGAGGTCAGTTATTTACAAATACATACCTCATATCGTTGAAGAAAAAGATTTCTCAGAGACATCTTGATGTGAAAAATGTCAGTGAAGCATAATTGGGAGGCTGGGAATTATTCTAAGTGAAGTTTCATGGGTAGAGAAATAGAAATAAAATTAATGGCACAAAAAAAAAAAAAAATTATGTTGGGAGTAAAACTTGGAGTTTCTTAGTTCTGTGCAGAGAGCAGTAACTCAGGAAACCAAATGAAGAGCACAGGAGTTACCCTGAGCCAGAAAGGCAGGTCCAGAGGAGAAGGAAATTGGGCAATTTGAAAACTTTTGTGCCAGGAAAATCCATGCCTGAAATATTTTAGATCCTTTCCCCCACACAACTTCTTACCTTTTCCCCACATTTTAAATTCACCTTCCAAATTTTTCTCTTCTCTCTAAAACTGATGTGTCTTTCTTCCTGGTCTCCAGATTACAGCTCTCCTAAGTGTTTTAACATTTCATGCTCTTATTATAGGATGTCTTCTCTTTCCTTGATATAGCCTGGTCTTACTTTGCAATTCACAGACCTTTCATGCTACCAACAAGTTCTGGGGCGAGTAATAGTTTCTAGAGGAAAAAGATTACTTTTCACTATGTGAAAAATTTCACAATCATCTTGAATTGTAATTTGGCTTTTAAGTGTTCAGTATGCAAATCTTCTGTGGAAATTTTCTTGCTGGAAAATACAGTGATTTTTGGGACTGTTTCCACTAGTTGTGGTCATAATTCCAATATCAGTTTTCGAATACAGGTGAGGTTTTGACTAGATACAATTCCTACACACACAGACAAAGGATGGCTCGGACTTTGACAATGGTTGGAAGTCTTTCCTCACTGGTTGGAAGTCAGCAATATTCCCATTTTGGCAGAAAGAGTGCCCAAACTGAAAAGTTATATTCCTGCTGTAGCCTTACCTTCCTATACCTCACAGAGGTAGGCTTTATAATTTCAGGCTGGATATGTAAAAGTGAGGAGACTAAATGTGGTTTTATGCCAAATTAAGGAAAAGAAGTCATAGAAAAAAATGCAAAAGCATTCTGGCTGTGTTTCTTGTCTGCATGGCAGACACAATGAAGCTAAATTCTTTGGAAAGCACCAAAATGCTCCTGTTGCACAGAAGGGCTTGTGGTGTGGGGCATCCAAGTACGTCTGCAGGACAAGCTGTGTGAAAGCAGCATCCATCAGGCTGGTCTGGGGAGGGGTAGCTCCAGAGGGATCAGTCTTCTGGTACCACCTCTGCTGCTACTATGATCCAGAAAAATTGCCTTCACACACAGATGTGAGATGTAGCACTGACCATGACAGAAATGTAGTGAGGAGGGGTGAGGGAACAGAGCCCAGGAGGCAGAGGACCAAGGAGGAAAAGCTGCTCATGTAAAGAGGTGGGTACCATGTCATCATCCTGTGGTTTCTATTCCTAATTTCTTGCACTAATTTCTTAAAATTAGAAAATTGCTTTGCCCTGTCATACTGGGTACAGAAATACTGTTTTGAATGTCTTTATGAAGACTCGTGGACTTTGGGAATTTTTTCAATTCATACATTCTCTCAGCTATCTTTGACTAAAACACAAAGGAAGCAGTAAAATGTAATAACAACTGGAGGACATAGCCTTTTTCTGATTCATTATGCACAGCAAGATTATGTTCTTATGCAGAAGGAATCAGTTGCTCCCTCTTTCCAAGCATGCAGTAAATGTTAGAAGCTGTGAGAAACTTAGAGAATCTAGGTTTCAGTTACAGAACAACATTATTATATGAGCAATCTTAAATTGTCTTGTCTGCTAAGGCTGCAGAACTGATTGCACAGTACCTTCCATATGTGAATGTAGCAATTATTAAGGAATCATTACAACATAAATACATGATCAATCTGTCCTCCAAGCTGGGAGTTTAATTTAGTAAAGTTATACTGTTAGCAGGGAGGAGCAGTGCTGGATTGACACACCGTCTTAACAAGTTCAACTAGCTCTATAAGGTTGCATAATTGCAGCCAGTCATTCAGCAATAATTTTTTCTCTAACTTCAGGTTACTGTCATGCAATTATGATATAATTACATGGTTATTTCACCATATAAAAGAAAGTAAACCACAAAGATTCTGAGCTTGCTTCACAGGCCCTGTTTAGCTTTAAGCAGAAGTATAACCTTAGACAAAGTCACTGTGGCTTTCCTTGGACTTGATGCTAAACAGGGCTGGGGCAAAACAATGTGCAATGTGCCAAATTTCTGAACTGCCTTTGAGTCTGAATACATAAATTCAGCCTCATTTTGGAGTTTTAGCTTACTTGAATGCATTGATCTCCATACACAGATCACAGATCACAGATCACATGTGAGCACAATTTGGTCCATTTCCAATTAGAAAAAACAGGGGGACAAGAGATGAAAAAAAAACAACAGTAGAAAGTCCATAGTTTTGACTATCCATGAATATGTTTCTAAATTTAACAGGACTTCTATTTATGTTTCTTCATCATGGAAATAAAATGTGTTTAAATTACAGAGGGAAAGCATCCCCAAGCTTGCTACTGGCTCTCTGAGTGCTGCAAGTGCCATTTTCCAGAAAGTGCATCATGTCTGAAGATGCTCAGAGACCACACATGCTCCTGGTGCTGCAAGGTGCTTAGGGTTTCAGTAATAGGTGTGTTGGGCTCCACAGTTATTTTGAACCAGTCTTACTTTGTCTGCAGGAATTGAACCAAATGTTTTTTGTTATGTTGGGCTGGGGTAGGCAGTCGAGTTTGGGGCGCTCTCTCTGTCCCTGGAGTAGAGAAGGCACAGGCAGCTGCATGCCAAACTATTTCCCACTGCCTACCAGTGATGGGAGGGCTTTCCATCAGCAGAACTGGGAGATTATTAAGGTAATTAATAAGGTAATTCTACCTCCATGCTAGATCTGGCATGGGCAGCACATTGTGTTAAATTAGACTTGCAGTTTTTTTGTTATATAGTATGAACTACTGTCTGGGGGGACTGGCATGAGAGAACCTGCAGTCTTCACTGTGGCATATTGGTGTGGGTGGGAACCAGAGATGGTTTTGGCCAAAAGGGCAGAATGTTATCTCTCAGGTCTCACTCCCTCTTCCTGTCACCCCTTCCATATGCAGTCACAGAAACAGATAACTGGAGGCCCATACTCTCTTCCAATGCAATAAAATCTCAACAGGCAACAATTCCCCTTGTTACATCAATTTCATCCTCTTGTATTGGAAGAGCTGCAACTGTGAAAGGTTATTTTTCAAATGCTGAAATGTTCAGAACATATCAAAACATTTTAGACCTGGCACATGGGCACATGGGTGCTGCAGGACTCCAGACCACCAATTGCTTGTGACAGAAATAAGGATTAATTGGTGAGCAAACAAGTAAACACTGAATGGGGTACAAGAACAAAAAGTCAGCCTGTCCCAGCTGTATGTGTGGGAAAGTAGCTCCAATACTTGAGAAGTCTGAAATAATAATAAAAAAGACATTTTTTAACATTGATGTGACAATGAGTGATGAGATTTTGTCTATATATTAGCTCTTGCAGTAGCACTCAGTTGCTTTATTTCAAAGAAAGTGCAGCCCCTTATATTTCTGTTTTAACCATGTGCATATTTTCAATTAATATAATTTGTAAAGCACTGAAAGTTTAAATACCTTTAGCAAACATTGAGGCAACTGAGCTGGCATTTAGATTCTTCATATTTTCAGGAAATCCCATTTGAAAATGGTGTATATAGTGTATTATACTTAAAAAAAGTAATGTTTTTAAAATAAGCATTTTGAAAAGTATTGCTTTCTCAATTCACTATTCTGTCATTTAAAAAGTGGTAAACTTACCAGTTGATCCCAATCCTCAGCCCTGCAGCTCTTTTTGGCAACATTTGGCAAATAAATAAAAGGGCTCTTATTTTGTCTTCAGGTATGCCTATCCAACTCTCCTTGATTGCAAAAGCCTTGTGTATGAATGTTGGTGGGTTTTTTCATGTGAATGAAATCTTTTGTATGAAATGTCTTCCCAAGACAGATTTCCCTGTTTTCCCTTCAATGTTGCAATTTGGTTTTGGCCTTGAGATGTGATAGTGGTAGAAAGTATAGAAACAGAAAGCTCAGTCCCATGTCAAAATAGGCAAACCTGGTAAATGTATAGGTAATGCAACTTTGTTATTTGAAAATATCTGGTTGAATCAAATTCTCACCAGTAAGTCACATCTGTGGAGGGTAAAGGTAAGAATTGAGAAGCAGGCAAAGGCCTAGAGTAAGAAGAACAGAGTACAATAGGACACTTAAAGAGCAGGCCACATAAGATATTGTCATGATGTGAACAACAGATGAACTTTGTCCTTCCTGTCATTGAAGGAAACAAGTGCTTTCTTAGCTGCACATAGTCCTCTAATTTTGCCATTGGGCAGAGCCATTGGGCAGTGACCTTCAAACTACTTATCACAGAATCACAGAAACATTAAGGCTGGAAAAACCTTTGAGACCAAGTTCAGCAGTCAACCTAACACTGCCTGGTGCACCACTAAGCACCACATCTGCATGTCCCTTTCTTTGAGGTGCCAATCAATTGCCTTTGCTTTCTTGGGCAGCAGATAGGTATAGACACTTCCCTTTTGATCCATGAGTATCAGAGCAAGTGGGAATGTCAAGCTGGGTTGAGGGAATTCTGTTCCCTGCCATTTTAATATTTTTTTATCCTTAATACCCCGTTTCATTGACATTTGAAATAAGGAGAGATGCAAAACATTAATCTATTAATGATGCCCAGCAGAACAACACTCAGATTTGAGGCTCTTGTAAAAAGGGGGGTTTGCCTTTTGGATTCACAGGAGACCATTAAAATTCTATTATGAACAAGAAACAAAGTGGAAGTATTGACATTTTTTTTTATTTTCTGAGCTCTGCAGATTTGGAAATAAAATGTTATTTATGATAAAACATTATTCTCAAGATAATTGTGGTTCACAGGAGGAATTTAAATTTGCAGTCTGTACACTGCTGTCTTGATACAGTCTCTGGAGGCTGAATGTGTGGGCAGATGCAAGTATAGCAAGTGACCTAAGGAAACTGCCTCCCAGCTGCTCTGGAGAAACAACTTCTGACAGGCCAATAGCAGTCCATGGCATTTTAAGCCATCACAGACTGGGGCTTATGCTTCTTGCTCATGACATTTCTGTGCCAATGGTCCCAGCTGGGAGATTTGAAACAAACAATAAAGGATGCTCCTTCCCAGGATACTCAGGTGAGCTTTCCTTACTACAGGGTATTATGGATGGTAAAGGCTTACCAGTCCAGGGACAAAGCTACGGAAGAGAAGTTCCACAATGACTCAGAGTCATGAAAAGCAGGTAGATTATTTCTATATGTTCTCAGGAAGTCCCTAAGCCACAAGTTACTGAAAACCCCTGAGAACACTCCAGGGAAATAATTCTGGAGCCTTGTGTCACTACATTGTACCACCATTCTTGGTGACAGGATGCTGGTTTGGATGAACCTTTGACTCAGTATGGCCATTATTTGGTTCTTATGTCCTTGCATTTACCATCAGTACTTCCAGAGAGCTCTTGGTGAGGTTTGTTTAAACTATTAACAATTTTGAAAAAAACTGTTAATACTATCCCACCTTGCATTGAGTTGAGACTTGAAAGAACATTCAGGAAAAAGTCAGAAATACCAGTTTGAATGGGAATCGTAAGTGAGATTTCCTGACTCAGTTTTAAAATTGAATGTATATGCTGTTAAGGTCCCTTAAAAAATTATTTTGTTTCACAGATTTCAGTAGATAGGACTATTCAAAAGAGAAAACTGTTGGGAAAGAAAGCACCAAAACAGTCTAGAAAGACCAAAATTGGCTTGTGGCCTTTAATAAGTATAGCCCTTCTCTCCCAAGGGAACATGTCACTCTGGTCTCTCTTGCTTGAGAAAACCTCAAGCAGTATTTTATATGTTAGGGCAGTATTTCAAAGCAACCTCTCTTTTCTCCTGACATTCTGATCTTTAAAATAAATGGGACTTCATGACTATTTTTTTTTCTAGCAATAGCAGCTGATGTGAATAATTTAGGGTGGCACTGGAGACTTCCACCAAAATTGGAGAAGGGCAAAGAACATGCAGGGATCAGTAGGATCTCTTGGTTTTTACTGACTAGTTAGGGTTGAATGGGACCATAAAGAAAAGTAATTTTATTAGATGTCATCATTCTGCTGTGATCCTCACTTCAGACTGAAATCAATCTGCACAATCCCAAAATGATGGTGATCACACATCAGTGGCAATAAGAAGCATGAAGTTCTCTGTTATTTCTCCTGTATGTTAGAGAAATTATTCCCCACCTTTTGTGTTTCACAGACACATTTTTTCACTTCTTTTCTTGGATTTTGTACAGTGTCATTGAAAGTGAATGGCTTCTCCACCACTGTCAACCCTCTGCTCCTGCCCTCTGCTACATTAAATCAAAGTGCATAAAACAGTTCAGCAATTTTCTCCCAGGTCTGTGATCTTCAGTGTCACCCTGAAGTGGGGAGGAGTGAGTGTGATGGCTGGAAGGAGAAAGCATTAGGTGGGATAAATTCGAATGCCGCACTGGAGCCCAAAAGGAACTGTAAAATTGTGGTCACTTAAAAGTGCAAATCTGGTTTATTTTTCAAGTATTAAAAACAGACATTGTCTTTGGCAGCATTTTGGAGAAATGTGTCTTAGCAAATTTCCTGACTGAACCAAAGAATTATTCAACATTACTTAAAGACTTGAAGCTATGGCCTAAATAGTAATTAGCATACTTGTTATTGGCATTGATGCCTTCCTCTGCAGAAAGCAGATGTAACAGTAAATATGAAAGTGATAAAAAATTTTCTCTTTTCAGCAGTCCTGCAAGTCATTTGGGTTGGGGTTTTTTTGGTGTTTTTTTTTTTTGGTTTTTTTTTTTTGTTTTTTTTTTTTTTTTGTTGTTGTTGGTTTTTTTTACCATCATGTCATTCTCTCTTCAGAGTTCTATTAACATTACTCATCCAAATACAGAAGGACAAAATTAGCCAGAGATGCAGGAGCATTGCAGCACAGTTGGCATGGCAGAAAGCTATTGAGATCAAATGGTGATCCATAAAGGATGTTCTGTAATCCCAAGGAGAAATGCATTGGTGGAAGCAATGAACCACATGGATGTTTTTAGTGATGGCAATGGCTGGCATTCAGAGTATTTAGCATTTGGCAGGGATGAACAGCCAGCCCAGGCAGCAGAGAAATTTGGAACCATCTGAGATCTCTTCAGAGCTAACAATTTACTTCTGTTCCTTTTTTATGAAGTTGACAATCTGGAATCCATGGCTTGCCTGGTGATTAGCTGCCCTAAAGAAGGGAAATGAATCAGCCTCTTTCTATGATGCAGTGTTTTCTTACATTATATATGGTCTGTCCTGTGGCACTTTGTTTCAGACAGTGCTTTGGCCTAGCATTCATCTTCTCAAATCTATACCATAACTCAGACATATGTCTCTCTTACCCTGAAACTCTGGGGGTAAGAAACCAAAAAACCAAAACAAAGAAAGAGGAAAAAATTGATTTGTGGAAGAAATCCTCTGAATCTTAGAATTCTCCACTTTAGAAGTCTAAGATCAGAATATTATTCCAATTTAAAGAAATTAAAATCTTAAATATTCTCACAGCAAGAATTTAGCAATTAGTGAAATTCATTATGAAATAAACAAAAAGGTCTGAAGCATCAAATAATATTCAGCTTTGTGAAAAGCAACCAACAGAAGGAGTGGCCAGAGTATGCTGACCATTCTTTGCTGACCATTCAAGGTTTTTGAAAATATTTTTCTCTTACATAGAATGAAAACCAAATAATCTGGAAAGTAAGATATATCAAAACAGTAAAAGAAATATTCTGGAAATTGATCTATAGCAAATATTTGCTTTCAGGGCAAAAATGTTTATTGATCTAATTGTTTTCACGTGCAAAATAATCATGTCTTTCCAATGTCTACTCAATTTCGAGTAG
The DNA here is from genome assembly GCF_023055355.1 of Agelaius tricolor. Taxonomy (NCBI): domain Eukaryota; kingdom Metazoa; phylum Chordata; class Aves; order Passeriformes; family Icteridae; genus Agelaius; species Agelaius tricolor. The sequence goes on from NW_027269261.1 coordinate 62,660,389, forward strand.
ATTTTTCAGGAGGAAACATCTTAGCACAGGCAGGAAATTATGTCTTCCATCCTGGTACCTAAAACACTGAAAACAAGTAATGAGGGGTGAGAGAGAGAGAGAGAGAAAGAGGAATTTACTTAATGTACTTCTGATGCCTACAAAAGAGATGCCTTCATGTGAACTAGTGGCTCCCTTTATAATCAAACCTGGGTGTCTCTGGGGTGCAATTAGTTTGTCATAATTGTGCCTCTGTGTCAGAATATTTGCCTTAGGATCCATGTCCACTCTTCAAAAGTGATGTGGCACTGAGATTCCAGTGTTAATGTTCAATATGTATTTACATACCTGAAGTCTGGATTTATTTCAAGTCCTCTATTAACCTAGTTCACACACAAAAATGTCTGGATTCTGAAATCTTTCTCATATCCCATCAGGTAGAGAAAAAAGAATTTTGCTGTGTCTTCATAAATTAGAGAAAATGCACAAATAAGTAATTCACATGGAGGCACCTGCTGAACAAACATATAAACCCAACCAGGCATTCAAGGTCTAAAATTACTCCTTCAACTCTATAACCTCTACTACTCCTTCAACTCCTTCAACCTCTATAGGAAAAAAATTAGCTTTCCTGAACACTTTACTGAAGCCAATATTACTCCAAAAAAGGCACCAATGAAAGAGAAAGATTTTGTCAAATCTTCAGCTTTGTGAACATTTTTCAGCTAGATTGCTTTAAAAAGATGTAAGTCTATGAATTGAAAAAATTCCACTCACAAAATCAGAAGTTGCTGTCCATTTAAATACAGCATAAAGTAGTTTATTCCATCACTGGGGGGAAGTATAACATGTGTAGGCAGAGCTGGGAAAGCAACCATGATGTTCCCCCTGTGGAACTTTTCCCATTTTTCCCATCCAAATGGAACACCTTTAAGAGGGCTGCCTGTCTCCAGTGCTGGGAAAAGAGATCATGCCAGTGCAAAGACTGTTCAAAATAAATGTACTACACAGTTCTGCAGAAAGTGTCTTCTTTGCTAATGCTTGCCTGCTTCTTCAGTCATGAAGAAAATAAGAGATAAAACATATTACAGCCTTTATTTTATTGCCTTTGCAAGTGATATTTTTCTGTTTGGTAAAAATGTGTGTTATTGTTTATTTTTAAATTCCTCTGCCAGGCTGACATCATGCTCTGCACATTATGAGAAAAAAATACTGCAGGGATTTTTCTTTTTTTTCTTACTTTCCAGAGAATGTAGTGTTGCAACTACTGGCGAGTTGCATAGACAAACAGTGAATGGATGATACTGCATTTAACTCCTCATTGGACCATTTATCTCCACAAAACAGAATTATTCTTTTTTCTTGAAAGATACTGTTTTCAAAGGTACCAGGCAGCCAGCAATCTGACCTACACTTGAAATACCAGCTCCTAAAATACCATCTTTTCATGTGTATGCTATCAAGCCCCCATGTTTTTCCAATTCAGCCTCAGAGAATAAATAAAATTTGAAATCTCATAACTAATTCTCCTACTCAACTATTCCCTTCATTTGCTCTGGCCTCTCCCTCTATTCCAGGTACTTCTCCTGACCCTGGATTCCCAGGGTCCTGTCTTGCTATTTCTCTTGCCCCCCAGCATGCCTTTTCAGCTTTTCTTTAATTCCAAAAGTTGACACTAAAATTACTTTGTTGGGGGGTGTTTCCTCATTTTAATGTGGATTTGAAAACAGAGTGACTTTTACTCTGAATGGCTTTTGTTCATACCAAGGAATGTGAAGGAACAAGGAATGAAAGACTTATTTTCTTTTTTCAGTAATTTGTAGTAATGTAGTCTTTGATCACAACAAATCCACCTTTGGGTTGGTCCTTGTGGCTTACTTAGAAAAGGAAGTGTTTTCCACTTCAGATGCTGACATTTGCCTTGGTGGGTTACCTGGGCCAAGCCATAATCTGCTGGGACTATTACAAATATAATAAAGTCCTTAGGAGTTTGTGCTCCACTTCATGAGAGCTCAATTCAAGATGGTTTTTCTGTCATGATGCACCAAAGTGTAAACAAGAGACAAATCCCCAAAGCCCTTCAAAGGAAAAAGTGGTGGGGACAGGACCAGTAAAAAAACAACATCTCAGACTTGATCCCATCCTACGTTGTTGGGATGTTGTCCTGGTTCTTGCCAGGACAGGATTAACTTCTGTGGTAGCCAGGAGGATTTCATGGCCAGGACCTGGAGATTATTCTATACCACATCATGTAATTTTCCAAGAATGGGGGAGTGGGTCCCTTCTGGTGGAGTAACCCTAGTGGGAAGTGAGCAGTCAGGTAGTGCTGCTTCCTTCTGATATTATAGCTGTTATGGTTTGTTTTTCTTGCTACATTGCAGTTTCCAGTAAATTGTTCTTATCTCAACCTGTGATCTTTACCTTTTCTGCCTCAAATTCTCCTCTCTACCCTGCCACATGGGGAGGCAGCAGTGAGAGAGCAGCACCTGGTTTGGAGTGCTTCAGTGGGAACACTAAATTGGGGAATACCATTCCTAAACCATGACAGATGTTTCCAGTGTTGAGAAAACAGGAAGCAAAATACCTGAGGCTTCAATAAAAATTTGATTATACCTCCTCTACCCTGCCCACTCTGACATCAGTTGTCCTCTACTGTTTTCCAGAGAAGTGACTGCAACACAGACCAAGGGAGAGAAGAATTGCTCCTCCTAGTTTCAATGTCTCCATTTATCCCTTTAAGGAAGGCTTTAGAAAGAAACTTACTAGGTTGGAACAAGAAACCAGACCTTGCAATCAGCTCCACAGTCAGAGAGGCTCTGCACAGGCCCAAGAGCCTAGGGAGGGAACCTCTAACGACCTGGCTGCGGACCAAGATCAAAAGACATTTACCTTTTATTTCATGTGACATGAAGCTAATGCAATGTTTTAGAGGTGGTGTTGAACCAAAACATTGTCCCTGAGCCCCATTTGAGAATACATAGAGTCAGAACCTAAAGTCAGAATTAAGCTCTGAAATTTATGGCCGTTTTGTATTGGTGTGCTGGAGTGAACAAAAATCCCAGCTCACACTGAGTGTTGGAAGAGAGTTATCTCCCAGATCAAGACCTTGACTTTGCATCTTGCATGTAGTTTAAAGTTTGCTTGTTCACTTCCCATGAGAGTCATCTTGGCTCTGTCTGTATTGGTAAATTAAAGGTGCTTGGAATAGTTCTCTGGCACAGAGCCCAACCCACATGTGAGAGCTTGTGTCCACATCATTAACTGCTCTTGCCCTCCAGAACAGGATGACTGCATCCCAAACTGTCTGTTTGAAATGATCCTTGGCCCGCTGAGGGGGTGTGTGCACAGCCCACCCTTGGAAAAGCACCTGGATAACCCCACCTGCTAAGATGTAAGCGTGTGGCTGTAAACAGTATGTCTGGATCAAATACACAAAATCACCCCAAAACTCACAGTGTTAAAGAGGTAGATGACCATAAGCCAGAGTAAACAGCAATGAAGGAATTACATCAACTTTTGAAACAAAGAAGGACTAAGCTTGGAAGGAAATATAAAAGAAGGATCTCCATTTGTAATGGCAGGAGGAGATTGTGATGTGAAAACAGCGGTAGTCAAAACCTGATGTTCCCCCTGCAGAGACGCCCTGTAGCACCCTGAATTCTGACAGGCACAGCAGAGGCAGCTCTCCACAGAGCAGTCAGCACCTGGAGAAGAGACAGGAGGCATGGGAGCGCACCCCAGTGATGAGCCCTGACCTGTGGAGGCATCAGAGGGCTGCAGGGAGCAGCAGGGGAAAGTGGACAGCTGGAGATCCCCCATGACCGAGTGTGTGCATGTTTGCATGTGCACGTGAGTTTAAAGTTTCTTGGGATTAGGCCTGTAAGAGTGTTGAGAGGTTTGTAGGTGTTTATTAACATGTTAGAAATGTGATTCATCTGTTATGTTATTGATATTTTTCTCATGAGAGGGCCAGCGTCCTCTGTGCAACATGTACTTCAGCTGCTCCTTTGGAGGTGTTCTCCCACTAAATGCCAGGAAATAAGCAGTGTCTGTAAGAGTAGGGCAAGACCTGGTACAAATATAAGAAAACCTGGATCCCCTTTTTTTTAGGTGAAATGCAGCAAACGTGGAAAAAAGCACATCATCAGCAGGTGAGCAGTTTGAGAGAATTATGTGCAATAATCCCTTACCTTTGTGACTTCACCAGGTCTTTAATCCTTCTTTATTTATGTATGTTAACATTAAATTTTGAGTGTGAAACTTGGTGTGATGGTGGCTAGAAGGTCACATCTATATTTCCACAAGATTTTGTAGTCAGTCCCTGCACAATCTGTGCATGGGAATTCAATCTGACAGTGGTGACACACACACAGAGTCCCTGTAATACTGGTAAGAGCAATTTTCATGCAAGTTACTCATGGTGAACTACTCAGCTCACCTTGCTTTGGCACCTAATTCAGTGGTCAGTGAAGTGGTGGTAGAAAGGAAAACTCTTGACTCTGCTAATGAGGGAGGAGACAGCAGAAGAAGATAAGGTACCCTGTGTGCTGGGGCAGGCAAGCAGCCTCTTCCCTTGAAGACCCTTGAAAATATTTTCTCTCCATTGGGTGGGCAGTGGTGCTCAATGAACTGCCTGAAACCTCAGCATGAGTTTGTTGCAGGCCAACTGGATCTCAGCTGGTAAATCCTTTGGGCCTGATCTAACACCTAGTAAAGAAATTGGAAATTATCCCATTTGTTCCACTAAGTTTCGCAGGTTTTTTATACATCTGCTTGTCTCCCTTTCTTCTCTCTTGTGATTAATATAGATTGCACAAGAGGAGTAAATATTTAAATACAAACGTTCTCACGTTAAGACATCTTATTTGGTTTATTCTTGGGATTTTTTTTTTGAAGTGGGGCAAAGAGAGCAATGTGCCTTTTCAGACTACTTCACTGTCAATTGTTCACTCTTCACCCCCATCTATGGATACAGAAATCCCCAGACTAGCTCTGAAGGAAATATTTGGTCTAATAAAGGACTAATATTTGTGGCTGCTTTAATTGCATATGATTTAGAGTAACAGTCATAAAGTGTAGAACAACAGTCATAAAGTGTAGCACTATTTTAAATCTGGGTATTCTCAGCAGGGACTCAATGCAGTCTGGGAAAAGCAGGTAGAATAAAAAACATGCCTTTCATGTACTTTATTGCTCTTCTATGGCATGTAAGACTTCAGTAAGATTTGTCTATTGTTCAGGAAGCAAAAAAAAATTAGGCTCTCAACATTCTGACATATTAACTAATGTTAAAAATATTAGTGCTGAGGTGAAATCACTCCACATGTTATCAGTGATTTTATTGTTAGGTCTGCTCTGGTCTGTAGCCTGACCTAAATTCTTTCTACTCACTCTGTTTATAAATTTAAGACTAACTCTACAAGGGAATTTAGGCATGACTTCAGTGCACCTAATGTGCTCTCTGCATCCAGATCCTTGAAATAGCTACTTGCCTAATGGCCACTGGGGAGTACAGCACCCATTTAAATTAATGAGGGTTCCTAAATAAGTTTCTGAGGCATGCATTTAGGTGCCATTGGTGGGCCTGCTGTAGCTTGCAGACAAGGAATGCGAGTCAGATTATATGGCTTGATGGTAAAGTTGCAGCAGCTAATTCTTGAAGTGATAGCCTCAAAAAAATAATAGTTAACAAATGTTTTGGACTTTATCCGGAAATGATTTGAATGCTTCCTCACATGGCAAATGCGTCATCTGGTATTCACAACCAGCCACTAGCTCAGCAGGGACATGCCTACACCATTCATTTGGGAATGCTGGCATCTCCCTTATTCAGCAGGCTAGACCCTCATCTTTAGCCTGTGTGGGACTGACTTCAATAACCCAAGTCTTCTTTTTTAAACCAACGTATCAAAATCACCTCATTTAGCAATATGTGGTTGTCTCACTCTTTTTGTTTAAATTACGGCCAGCAGCGGTGGCACTCAGATTTCATGTTATACATTAGTCTGCACAACAATGCACTCTCTGGACTATTCTGACCATGTACTGAAAAATGCATCAGAGGTCTGGACCGCAGTGACTGGTCATAAACACATGACGCAATGTGTGAGCAGATGGCTCATGGGCTGGGCACAGAGGGTTACAGTGAATGTGGAGACATCAGGCTGGCCACTCATCACTTGGGGGGTTCCACAGGGCTCTGTCTTACACCTTGTGCCCTTCAGCATATTCAGAAATTACTTGGAAGCACAACTTGAAGAGATACTAAGCAAGTTTGCAGGTGATACAAAATGGGGAGGAGCTGTTGTCTCCATGGAAGGCAGAGGGGCCCTGTAGAGAGACCTTGACAAATTAGAGAGATGGGAAATCACGAAAGAAACGAAGCTTAACAAATGCAAGTGATGAATTCTGTATCTGGGATGGAGATACAACCTGGGTTGTGTGTATAGGCTGTGGAATGAAAGGCTGGAAGAAAATGCTGTGGAAAGGGACCTGGAGGTCCTGGTCAATGGCAAGTTGAACATGAGTCAGCAGTGCCCTGGCAGCCAGGAGAGCCAAGTGTGTCCTGGGGGGCATCAGGCACAGCATGGCCAGCCAGGCAAGGGAGGGGATTGTCCTGCTCTGTCTGCTCTGCACTGGGGCAGCCTCACCTTGAGTAGAGTTTTGGGCACCACAATATGAAAAAGATATTGAACTATTAGAGACCATCCAAAGGAGGGCCACAAAGATGGTGAAGGATCTGGTGGGGAAGCTGTATGAGGAGTGGTTGAGGTCACTTGGTCTCTTCAGCCTAGAGAAGAGGAGACAGGGGATACCTCATTGCAATCTACAATTCTTTCACAAGGGGAAATGAAGGGACAAGTAGAAGTACAAATCTTGTCACTTCTTTAACCACTGACAGGACTCAAGGAAATGTCATGAAGCTGAATTAGGGGAGGATTAGATGTCAGTCAGAGAGTGGCTGAGCACTGGTCCAGGCTCCCCAGGGAAGTGGTCACTGCACCAAGCCTGTCTGAGTTCAAGAAGCAATTGGACAACTTGCTTCTCTGGACCATGACTCCCATATTCTTTCTTGTCACAGTGGTTCAGCTGTAGCAATAGGGCAGTACTACCTTAAAAATGGGATATACATTCCATGGGCTCAATCCCCAAAAGCACTGGAAAGACTAGAGTCCAGGTTTCCCCTTTATGGGTGACTAGTGCAGACAGTAGACTCCTGAGTGAAAGGTTTCTTTGCCCATTTATTTTTGAGAAGAAGATTGGGAAGTGGTGACTTGTTTCCATGAAAAAAAGTCATCTAGTGAACTGCAAGGCTTTGGAGAATGGTATGTGCCTGGACTTGACTTTAGGCAACACTTAATCTATCTGGAGTCTTTTTCTTCCCCTAGATTTTACAATCTTTTATGAACTAGTTTGGAGTCTTGTATGCATAAGCTGGTGTTACTGGGATCCTGTACCCATCTTGAAGTCCTAGTTTGGCACTTACATATCTTGCCTTAAATTGCACAAGGAAGGTCTGTGTAAGGGCCAGGAGCTGAAAATGAACTCTACATGTCCTAAAGTTACCTAAAACTGACCTGTTTGGGCTTCCTCCAATTTAATTTTGGCTTCCTCCAATTTAATAAGAATATTTATTAAAATTTAAAATTCTTTAGCATTGACTTTCCTGGATTTCTTGGTTTGTGGGTTGGATGCAAAATAAGCATTTGTGAGCATTCATTCATCCTTTACTTTCAGAAAAATAGCTGACTGTAGGTGCCTGGGAAATTTTATCTGATTTGAATGCAGAGATCTATCTCCTAGATGTTTGGCTTGGCTAAGTTTAGCAAGCACTGTCATCGTCATCTCCAGCTTAGAACCAGAGGTCCCCTCAAAACCTTGGAAAGTTCTATGGTACAATCCCATCAACACAGGACTTTTTCTCCCTCCTCCCCCACTTCATGATTCTCCTTCTAGGAGTTCAGCTGCCTGTGATCCTAGGCTTAGCTTTGATACAGCCCAGCTGTGCAACCTTAGCTCAAACTTTTTGGAAACCACTGAGTTATGAGAAAGAGCTGTGAGAAAGTACATAGACTAGAATAACTGTGTACATAGACTAGAATCAGCCAAATTGTAATGTAGAATTGAAGGCAGAGGTAAGATCAGTAGCATGGGTAACAAATTAAAGATTCAAGGCAAAAAGCAAGGACAAGGAAAAGACAGCTGGAAGATGGCACCTCAGTGACACCAAGGACTAGCCTGCTCCCAGAAGCAGCACCAAAAGCTGATACTTCTCACCTGCTAATGCTTTCCACCTCCCTTCCTCTCTTATGTGCCCCATCCAACACATAACTGTCTTGTGGGGTTTTCTGTTGGCTATACCCTGTTTTGTGAATCTGTCCCTTCCTACATGGTAAAAGTTGCCCGAATAAAGAGAGCTGGGGGACAGAAAAATAACCTGTAAAAACATGGCTCTATACTGCTGTACCTTAACATGGAGTAATACAGTATTGTACAGGGTACAGTTTAAATCGTTAGAGATATTTTTATATTGCATGTTTCCTTTCCAGGAATTATTACACTTCAGATGTGCTAGTTTTAGTGGGTTAGAAATCTACAGCTGCCTGACTGGAGACACATACCAGTTTAACCTTGTAATACAAGGAATGGGAAATATCCCAGAGGAGTTCAGTATTTGAAAAGAAAAATACCAAGACCAACACAGCTCTCCCTATGCCAGCTTATCAAAGGAAAGAGATTGTTTAGATACATTCTTACTTTACTTTTGCTAGCACGAGTAATAGAGAACAGAAGGCTAAGAAACAGCACTGGTAGCACAGTGTATGACTGTAGATACCCACAAAACTGGAAATTAAAAGATCTCTTGCCATGTTTAAACATCAAATTTACACTTCCATGTTTGTTGTATTATAGAAGACTGATGGTAGCTAAAGTCAGCACAAGATGGCTCAGCTCTTCTCAGGTTTGGGCATACAACATAGGAGGAAAAATTTTTGATCTATCAAGAACAGAAGAACAGCAAAGTTTTCAAATTTAGGGGTGTCTGAAATTAGGAATCAAAGCTTTTTTCATTACGTGAAATCTTATTTCATTTTGCTGTAGTGGTTAACAAGCAAAACAAGGCAACTTTAGTAGCCTGAATGTTGAAAAAGGCAACTTGTGATTATTGGCATGAATAAAATTGTCAAAATGTTCCCTTTCTTGATGTAGTGTCAGCAGCATTTGGATCTTTGTTAATATTCTGCCTTTCTCAGCTGTTTATTCCTGTATTTATTCGATAGTACTTCCTTTGAGTGTAACTCTACTTATCTAAAGTAGAAGATGGTGAATTAGAACACTCTGAAAACTGCATATTAATGTATCATGCCTTTTGTTTATAAACTCCAGGCTTCTTCAGATTTTTCTTTTATTCCTGTATAAATGTGAACTTTTCAACTTGGATAGTCTCGTAAAGCATTTTAAAAAAAGTACAAAAATTGCCAGTAGAAACATATATCTTAAAGTAATTCATATTTTGGCATGTAAAGTCCTCAGTTATTTTATAATGGTTACTTTATATTGTTCTCTTTATTAGATTTCTTTCTTCTTTTTTTTCTGCATTCAACTGATTATGTCCATGGAAACTAGACCTAATTGTAGCTTTACAGGCAGGCTATGTTTTCCATCATTGGCACATACTGATGTAAATCACTTGGGAGTAGCACAGGACAGAGCTGCTGTTTTCTGTTATGCTGCAAATCAGAACAAGATTGGTATTTCTGATTAATCATTTTTGCAAGTGGCCAACCAATTCCCTGCCAGATTATCATGTAATAAATAAAAACATCACCAAAGATATTAGGCTCAGCACTAATCAAAAAAAAAAAGATGATCTTTCAGGGTAGACATTTCTGAGTTTCCGCTTACTAAGTAGCCTTCACAACCTAAGTTCATTTTACCCATAAAAAGCCTAAGTGTTCTTCCTGTAGGTATGCAGACATGCATATCATCCCTTTCTTCACCCCTGATTGCAGCATGGAGCCTGTCACACCTCTATCCAGGCTGCTGCAGAGATGCACAGACCATACCAGTGGTGCAAGCATGCCTCCAAACCTTGCTTTTCTAAATGGCTCTGTGATGGCCATAAGGCTTGGGAAAGCTGGGGTACTGCTAAACAAAGAGGGAGCCTTGGAAAAAATCTTTTTTGCCATCAAGACATCACTGAGACTTCCAGAGTTGTAAGGGATGCACCAGCAGAAGCTCAGCAGAGGGTCAGCAGCAGCCAAGGGCTGGGGAGCACTTATTTTCCACTGCTGAGGGAAAAAGGCAGGCTACTCCTTTGCAATTTAGCTCTATTTTGGCTCTTGCTTGGGCTAATCACTATCCTTTTCTTTAAAGCCAAAGGACCTTGGCAGAAGAGAATATATGTCTCTTAGGGGCCACCCCAGCCCTTTTGGGAATCTGTGCCATGAGGATTTCAGATAGCACACTGATGAGTTTGCTCTGCCCCAGCAGATAAGGAGAGCCTTCTGTCAATACCAGCTTTGATCCCTGGCCTTTTCCAACTCATTGTCTTTGGGCACAGGTTTTTGGAGGGTTAAAATCAAATTTAAAGCCTCTGTTGTGAAACTCTCCATTGTACTTTTCTGTATGTTCTTCATAATATTAAAAAGAGATATAATTTTAATTATCACTGTTGGGTCTTCTGTTAATCCAACACGCACTTGTCTTTGGCTGAAGGTTTTGATGACTTTACGAAAAACTTGCTTTAAAACACCTGAGAGTGAAAAAAATAATTTTTTTTCACTTTCAGCCTCTGAGATTTTGAGTCTGCTCTACGTATTCTACAAAACCTCATGAATTACAAGTACTGAAACATACAAAAGTATATTAAAATGTGTTTGCATTTATGATTTTTTTTAATTCCCCAACATTGGATGGTGTTAAGTTGACAGGAAAGCTAGAAATATAATGTCAAACCAGAAGCACCAAAGTTTAGCTGTTAGAATCTACGAGCTCAGGCACATATGCTCTCCTAACAGCACTGCTCATTCAATCACATTCTAGCAGCCTCCCGTCAGGAAGCGCTGATTTGTTTAACTCTATTAAGCTTAGATAAGAAAGGTAAATAATATGTCACCCAATATAAGACAACCACTCCAAAATAAGTTTGACATTGGCCAACAATCACTCTAACATTTTTGTGGCTTTAGCAGCTTTGGAGGCTGTTGAATGGCACAATGGGGAAAAAAAAGGAGAGCAGGAGAACGAACGCCCGCTTGTTGCTTTAGCCTATTCGAGATGAATTATTGGGAAGGACAGCCAACACTCGGGCTAAACGCTACCAGATGTGGTGCCGAGTGTGCCACCAGACGCTGCTGGTTTGCTGTGCAGCCGTAGGAAGTGGCCACAGTGGGTGGCAATGGGAGTCGGTGTCCGGCCGGTGACTGGGGGGGCCTGAGGGGCACAGCCCCAGCTTCTCGGGCAAATCCCACCCATCAGTGAGGCTGACACTGCAGCTAGGTACACAGTTCTATTTTTGTACCTGATTTCTGCCAGGAAACATCTTGTTACTAGGCATGTCTTTGACAACAACCTTGAGCATGAGGCAGGAGAAAGGACTTAGGTCTATTTGGGAGTGTGGGCAGCTCTAAAACTGCTCTGTTGCATAGGAGCTATACAGAGCAGCCACCAAAAGCTACCAGGACTGAACAGAGAGGCCTCCCTCAGCTCATTGGACTCACTCAGGTTGTGATGAAGAAATAACTTTCTGAAAACTCTTCTTAAACATATCAATGGCAAAATCACTAATGGCTTTTGGTGTAAGATGGGGCTGGTACCCATCAAGAGCCAATCTGGAGTGTACTGGGAGCTGTGTGGTGTGACAAAAACAGACTGGTTGCTTCACCTTGCAGGCATCTGCCAGTTGTTTTCCAACAGAACTGTTTTGCAGCTTCTTGGCATGTAAATTACAGTGGCACAGCTCTCTGTTGAAACTTCACAAAGTCGTAGTAAACTGGTTGAATGCCTTGTGGTGTTCAAGGATTCAGTGATGGACAAAAAGGTTTTCAACACAAAAATTAATATTGCACAGTGATGTGGGAGGTCAGTCAAGGAGCACCAAAAACAATAGCAAAGACCCACACAGGGAGATGAAATTAACTTGTGAGCAGACTAAAAGCCAAAGTTTGCCCAGAAAAAGCTATCACCGGACATTCAATGAATGAAGGCATTCTTACAACAAGCTGGTTTCATAAAAGAGCAGAAGATGGTCTGTTGGCCAAGATACACTGTATCCCCTCCCACCTTCCTGATTCACAAAGGGTAAGAAAAGGTGTCAACCAGCAGCTGAAGTTTTTCTAGAACCATGCTCAGGGGACTCATCTTCCTGTGTGCGAAGAATGCAAATGATTTCTGCCTCTGATCTTCAATGATTTTTTTTTTTTTAATGAATGATTTAGTTTGATACAGCAAAAAAATGTCACTGAAGAAAAGATTGTCATGATTTTTTCCCAATCTCAGCCCTCTTTTAGGTTTGACTATATCCTGCTCTGTGTTCGGCCGGTACAGGAATAATTTAAATCATTAACTAATATTTATATTCATTTAATTAATAGTAAATGTCTGCTCTTTATCTGTGCAGACATTTATCTGTACTATTTAATTAATAGTAAATTATCTGCTCTTTATCCCCTTAATTTATGGGGACTGAAAAAAATGGTTTTTTCCCTTTTCTTGCTTGAACTGGTCAAATCCATGTTCCCAGGGTCAAACAGTTAATTGTTGGAAGTTGGATTTCTCATTCATCACTCCAGTTTCTTGCCTGCCAGATGAGACAGGACAGTGCTATAGTCAAAAGTCCCCTAAAGCCATAGCAGCAGCATTTTAAAATTATTTCTTCCAGCTTGATAAATTTCATAGCTCTTAGGAAAGAAAGCTGTGGAATATCTTGTCTGGGGAAGTGGTGGGCCATTCACCAGCAGCAATCTGTAGATGTAAGTTTGCTGGACATCTGTCAGGAATGACACAAGCAATGTTACCTCTGCATTTAGGGTGGCCTAGAGACCTTCTGCAGTTCTGCATCTCTGTCCACCCAGAGGATGATCAGGGCCTGCCTCATCCCTCAGTGTACAGGCTACATGCCACTATGGCCATATCTCATTACCCTAACCCTGCATTTATGTGGAGGTGAACTTTCTATTTTATAAAAATTTTAACAGCACTGAACAGCAGGGTTTTGGCTCCTTCTTACAGTGTGACAGGTTTTGTTGAAGAGACCACAAGAATTTGATAGGTAGCCTGTATTCCAAGTCTGAGTTTAAAGTGCTCTGAAAACATCTGTTTTAGTTGACTCTTGTAGGTGGGAATGTCATTCCTAGCACTTTCATGAAACTGCTGACATCAATTTTAAAATTATTTTAATGTAAGGAACACAAATAAACAACTCATAGACTTGAATGCACTATAAACCACTCTGGTGCCTCCTATCCAGGTCAGTTTGGGAAAGATGTAATTATCAGACCCATTCCTAGGTTGAATTTAATCATTGGGCAAAATACAGCTGCAAACTCCATCTTTACAGGGACAAAAGCATAAAATTCACACCCTGTCTTTAAGCCACAATAAAGACACCAGTATCCAAAAGCTATCTTCCAAATCCATTCCAAAGTTCCCCTGCTCTTGATACTATTGTGTTCACCAAATCAGCTGGATTTTAAGGGTGCTTGCCCTTTCTTTAGGTCATAGTTTCCCATGAGACAGCCAGATCTCAATGTGAGTCTCTGTGACTACAGAAAAAAATAAGATTCCTTCCTGGTTCACCACCCAGGCATGGATTTATCCAGGCATGTGCAGGAGAGCTGGCAGGGATGGGGAGAACTGTAAAAACCTCACCTTAGTAGTGCTGCCTAGGTAGAAAGCAGATATTGTTTAATATGACTAATCTCAGCCACTTGCACAGGCTTTTCCAACAGGCCTGTGTTTTTCAGATGCCAGTCTTTGTGGATTTTGCATTTCTTGCTTAGATCTTTTGATTTCTTTGCCCAAATTTCCTTAAGCAATCTCGTATGAGTTTGTTATTCTATCATATGCATTACCTGTAGTTGTAAAATGCTGGTAAGCCACCTTCTGGAAAGGCCACAAGAGAATGTTCTTTAGAATTACAAATGAGTTGCACTGGATGAGCTTCACATTTAACTGTTTTATCTCACTTCCCTCCCTTGCTCTGTGAAGTTGACAGAGAGAAACTTGAGTTGCAAAGCTGGCTCTAGACAACATCTCTAAAATTCAATTAGCTGGAATCTGTGCTTTTGCCTCAGTTTTTGAACAGCTGATATAAACCAGTAGACATCCACTGATTTCAAAACTTCTGCTGTTGAATTATGCCAGCTGAACTCTGGCCCATTTTGCATCTCACCATTCCTTGCCACAGTAGGCAGTGAGTGCAGAAAGCAAACACTTCTCTATCATAGCCACCCCCAGAATGGGCCAGACCCTAAGGTGAATTATGTGAATGATCCTAGGAAATGTTCTTAGAAGAGGAATTCATTTGAGAGAGGGAAATCATTCAGTGAAAAGGGTGGGTGCACAGAAGAACTTCTCTCTCTTCAGGAGCAAGGTTCTTGTGAGCACATCTCACTCTAGCAGCCAGGGCTATGACACTTATTCCACAAAAGCTGCATAAATATTTTTGACTTCTGCTCAACATTGTTACATTAAGGCTTTTGAAAAAGTAAAGAGATCTTTCACTTCTTGTTTCCAAATGATACAGAAGAGAGAATTACATTTTCTGACAAAGACAGTACAGTCAAGTACTCAGCAAGGATTTCCTGTTACTGGAAAATATGTGATGCATTTTCAGTTTTCTACACTTCTGACGATTGATTAAATATCTTTTTCTTTTCTTTTCCAGTATGAATTGAGTAACAAACAGTACAGATTCATCATGGAAGAACAATTTAACTTTAGTACACAAAAGAGTAATAAACCTTTAAGAGTGTATAGTAACAGTAGATACAGGAACACATATCTTGACTGAAGAATTTGACTCTGTGCTATGCACTGAGCAAGTGGGTAGGAAAACATAGCCTGGATAGTCTGTGGAAATTGCTGAGATAAATTTTCCAAGAGACTCATAATTTTTTACATTTCCATGGGAAGAATGAATAAAGAAAAGTTGCAATTGGACTGTGTCCTGGCCAGGTGCCATTCAGTGCTGTTGTAAGTAAGCTGGATGGTTGATAAAACTGAGTTACTACATTTTTAGAGGACATAATAATTAGAAAGAGCATACATCTGCTGGAAGCAGGAATTAAACAAAAACCAAAATAACAAAAAAACAGAATAACTGGAGAAATGTTCTAATGCAGTAATTATTACAGACTTACAGTATTTCTATATGAAGACAATAAGGAGAAGTACCAGTTTCTACACTTTGGTGGAAAAACATGTTCATGGTGGGGAGAAATTGACTAGACAACAGATCTACAGGAATAAAAACAGAATAATCAGAAGATGAATGTGCTTGCTGGAAATTGTGAGTGTGAAAAGAACCTTGGGGGGTATAAACTTTTATACATCTTATAGTGATGTCATATGATCCTTCAATTCCATTCAGGTTTGAAAGACCTTTGTTTGACTCCAGTCTACAGTTGTACTCTAAAGAGGATTTGGACCTACAGGAAAGGGTTCAGAAAGCAGCAGCTTAAATCTCCTGACAGGAATTGGTCTTTTTTTACTTCCCAAATGGAAGAAGGTGCTTTCAAAATAAATATTCAGGGCAAGGACATTAAATGCTGGGAATTTCCACAGCCTCTTTTACTTGAGGCCTTCAGACAAACACCTGCTAGAAATGAAATATATAGTTTGTATAGCTTGTTTCTGAAATGAAGTAGAAAAGTATGATCTTCTGAGATCTCTTGAAGAGTACCTTGAGATTTCACATGGGTCTTGTGATTAACCTAGGACTTACGGCACTTCCAGAAACAACCAACAAAGATAGTGGCATTTAGAAAGCTGTTTGTGAAGATTTTACAAACCCTTCCAACAGAATCTGGAGTTCAAAGGTGTGTGTTTGCTATTCAGGATACATGAAGACACATAGGCTGCATGTGACAGGAGGGAGACACTGAGGGGAATGCACACAGGGGAAGGGATCCTTTACAGTCACCAACTCAACAACCCTGGTTAGGATTGTTACCAGAAATGGGCTCCCCTCCTATATTGTGTGCAGTGGGGTTTTTTTAACCTGTTAACCCTGAAAAAAATACAGCAACATGCTTGACTGGAAAAATAGTATTTATTTGAAGATATTAAGAAATGGAAAATCCACTACTTCTTTTGTAATTTTCTTTAATGGTTTAACATTCCCTTCCCTTGGGACAGGGAAAAACTCAACCCATTCCAAACCAAACCAAATCAAACCAAACCGAAACAACCAAATAACACCTCCCTTCCCCCCTGTCTGCCTTATTTCCAGTCTGAATTTTTGTGGATTGAATTTTAAGCTCTTCTTTATTTTCTTAGTAGATTAAAAAGCCCTTGAGTGACTGGTTTTCTTTCTTTTCATTTTCTTTTCTTTCTTTTTTTTTTTCCAAAATGTGGATAAAAACTTTCTGTTTGTCTCCTTGAGAAGTAAAGTCCCAGTCTTTCTGGTGCCTCTTTTTTTTTTTTTTGTATTCCCTCCAAGTTCCTGACACCCTCTAAAAACTACAGTTACCAGAAGTGGATATGATGCTGTACTATCTTTTTGCCAGTGCTGAATACAAAAGTTAATTTACCTCTCAACTCCTACTCACTGATCTGTTTATTCAGCTATGAACTGCAGAAAGATGAAATGACCTCTTGCATCATGGGTCTGGTTCCCTGCTATTTGAATTGCCCAACCATTTATAAGAACTAGAACTGCTGCACTGGGTCCAGCCAAAAGTCCGTGAAGGCCACTACTGCTTCTCTGCCAGTAGCAAGTCACAGCAACTTAAGGAAAACCAGAACAAGTTTACAGTGATCTTTTTCCCAGTATATTTCACAGTTTTCATCAGTTTGCAGTTTAATGACCTCTTAAATAAAAAGCTGCACTTTTGTGCTTAATAATACTTGATAGATTTTTTCCCCATTGATTTATGTAATCTGACACTCTCTAGTTCTTGTCCTGTGAAAAATAGTGAATTCACTGTTCATCTTCTCTATACTGTTAATAGCATTTTATTTCTTTACCATGTATCCCTTTACATTTCTCTTTTCCAAGACACATACTCTTAATCTAGCTCACTCTACAGAACTCAATGCCTAATGCTGTAATTTCTGACATATTTTTCTCATTTTACTCTTTTGTTTTGGAAATGGGGACAAAGAACTGCGCATAGAATTCAAGATGCAAGTTCTATTTTTATTTGTTTGTCCTGGTAAGAGAGTTCTGCAAAAGGACTCACCACCTAAAAGGACTAAGTTACCTAAATTAGTTATTTAAGTAGACTGGCCAGATTTCCAGGACTATTGGGTACCCACTGCCTTCCACTGAGGTAGTGGAAACTGTGGTTTTTGCTTTTCTGAATATCTGAACCCTGCTGTGGACATTGAGCACATTGGAACTAACCTTTATAATACAAATATATCTTGGAAATAGACTGTTTGCCCAAACAGCAATAGAATGAAAAAAAAAATCCTCTAACTCTTTCACATTTTTTAATGCTGAGGTTAAATATGCAATCATGGGCAAGCAGGAAGAGGGTGTGCAAACTCTCTGCAACTGTATCATTTCATCATTTTTATGAGCAGTGGGGATTATTTTTTTTGCAAAGATCACTATGCATTATAAAAACATCTGATTTTTGAAACACATTTCCTGGCATCTTAGATTTCAGTAATATTTCTTCTTTTCTTCTTGTATTTTAACTTTTTTGTAGAGTTTGTGCTTTTTCTTCCCTCCCACCCCCCAAGCCCTCCTTCCTCACAATTTCTTGGAGAAAATATGGCTAATTATATCTAACTTAGGTTACATTTATATTGCCCTATGGAAAAAAAGTGTTTATCTTTTACAACAGCAGTGGGAATGTTGAACTGCTTTACTAGCCTGACGTATTCCCTTGTAACAGATAGGGGAAAAGTTTTAGTTCTTTTTAACAGAAGGCTTTTATTGGTGCAACCCTTATTCCTTGCCACGGATTGCAACTTCACTGAAAGGCCCAAGTGAAGAAAAAAAGGAACAAATAATGAAGAAAAATTCATGAATTTGAGTACACCTGTCTCTTGTATTGGAAAAGTCCCATGGAAAAGTAGTAGTATTGTTCTCCTCTATGAACCTGTCTCCTTTCATAAGCATTGCACAGTTTTTTCTCCACATAATTAAAAAAGGAGAGTTAGTGTCCTGGGAATTTGTATGCTTCATTTGCTAGCACCTGGTGTACTTCTTTCTCTGTCTTGTTTTGTTTCCCAGTAATATAGAGAGTAGATTACATAGCACAGAAAAAACAGGAAAGTCCATGGGACTGCCTCTTTCTGGAAAAACATGGCAGTGTGGTTTTACTGCATTAGGAAAGCATCTCTCCTTTATCCTTCATGGGAGTCCTTCAAACATGAAATAAACATTTGGTGATTGAAGTAAATGGAAATATCGACCTTTTTTGTCTACAAATGATAACTAGGGACCTGAATTGCAAGGATTTCAGATCCTGAAGCAGTAGGGGATGGTGGAGTTTGCTGACAGAGTTTGGACTAATAAATAACAAGTTTCCTTGATGAGCTCTACTTGAGTTTTCTTGTAACAAGAAAATTCTTCACCCCCAGGACGACAAATGAAAGATTGTCAGCATTTCCAGGACTGCAGCCTCTGCCTTCTTTAGCTTCTGGAGTCAAAATCATCATTGCCAATGTCAGCAGTCCTCTGTTGGCCAACGGGACTTCACCAAAAAGAACCTGCCTCAATATTTTGCTACCTAAATTATGCCTATGCCAGAACTTGTTATCAGAAGCAGAGCATTGCATAGAGCTAGCAAAAGATGTTTCTCATCTAATTGCATTTTAGTGCCTACAGCACTGTAAAGATAAAGCCTGTATTTTGATGGGCGTGTTGAAAATGTACAAATTTCTGTCTGGATAAAAGTCCTGCTTTATTAAACAATCATCTAATTCTGAGAGGTGTGCTTTGAATTTCCCTTCATAAGCAGTAATGTTCAAATGAGAGATAATTTTTCTATTCGGACACAAGACACAGTATCATAGGTTCTGCCTAGAAAAATGAATGC
Source organism: Agelaius tricolor (assembly GCF_023055355.1). Taxonomy (NCBI): domain Eukaryota; kingdom Metazoa; phylum Chordata; class Aves; order Passeriformes; family Icteridae; genus Agelaius; species Agelaius tricolor. Next base: position 62,679,588 of record NW_027269261.1, read on the forward strand.
TGTCTTGGGAATCTAAGGCAAGAGTTATGACCTCAGCCATGATTTTGTTTTGCTCACAAAACCTGGAAAAGTGATAAAGTGATCCTACTGCCTTATTTTTTTTTTTTCAAAAGAAGGATAATAGCTGACATCTAGACATGCAAATCAGGATCCATACTAATGTTTCCCTTTTCACACTCTTCACACATTCCCTCTCCTTTAGCTCCAGCAATGCTGGGGGTGTTTGTGGTCTCAGATCTAACAGGATTTGTCTAGCATCACCTCAGACAGAGCATGTTGATGCCATGCATCCTTTTCATCCTACACATGCTGTGACTTTGCTTGCATCCTTGGTCAATTGCTTCGAAATGTAGCATTGCAAGTACTGCAGAATAGGTGGGTTTATTTTAGCTGTGTGTTTGGCAGAATTTTTGGTATAGAAGATGTCTGAACACCAGCTCTCAAAGCAAGTGCTGAAGATACTTTTGGGGAAAGTTTGCATGCAAGAGCTGGCAGCTGCTCCCTCCAAAGCTGCTGGCATAACTCCTGGGAGCCCAGTGGATCCTCAGTGGCCAGAAGCCTGCTGGGACCAGATGAGGGCAGGGGAGGGATCCCTGGACCTTGGATCAGCCCCAGGTAAAGATGTAGCTGGCTTTAATTTTGCCAAACCTGGATAAAAGTGAGAGATAGCACTGAGAAACTGGCAAAAGCAAACAAAATTCACACATCTCCAAAAAGGCTGAACTAGGGCAGTAACATAAGGGTGGATCTGCAACCCTCAGGTCTTTGTTATGCTGGGGGAGAACTTTAGAGAGGGTGGTAATTGTCTTCTTGTGGATTTGCCTTACAAATTCTCATTGCTCTTCTCACCATTGATATCGTTGAATGGGATGGTATGAGATGGAATGAGATGGGATGAGATGGGATGAAGCAGAAAAACCTAGTATCCTACTTATACAAAGGTCAATATTGTGTTGATTAAGAAAAAAATATTGGATTATTCAGAGTTTCACTTTACCTGAGTCTCATGAGACCAGTTTTGTGTTATATCGCACTTACTGTCCCTTTCCCCAAGTAATATTGAAATCCTCCTGCACAATCCAAATGAAGCTGAACTGAAGAAATCTGCAGAAGATGCAGACTGAAAAATAGACACAAATCATTAATCAAAACTAGAGGATATGATGTTTTTCTTGCTGTACTGACACTTTGCAACTTGTCTCCTGGTGTGAGCTTTTTAACTGCTATGGCAAAACTATAATGCTTTTTTGCCCCAATATGATTTTGTTATAATACTGATTTTTTGTGGAAAAAAAAAACTAACTAAACTACAAGCAAACAAAAGAACACAAACACCAAAGCTCCCAAATAAACTAAACCAGCCACAAAAAAAAAAAAAAAAAAAAAGAAAAAAAAAAGAAGAAAAAAAAAGAAAAGAAAAGGCACAAAAAACCACACACACACACAAAAAAATCCCACAGGTAATTGATATCCCCAAATATCGTACCTTACTGAAGTCAAAGGAAATATTGCCCTGGCCCTCACCAATGCTGCAAATCCAGTCTGATCCTTCTGTAGACCAGGCAAGTGAACTCTGGGTTCACACCAAAGCAGTTGCATGGCTGTGACACTACAACATTGCTATGGTCCACTGGCCCTGGGCAAGGGGTGATGTCTGAGCAAGCACCACATGGCAGCTGTTCAGGGAGTCACCATGGAAGTTGCATGGAGTTGCACCATGGAAGATGTGACAGTGCAGAGCACTCATACACACATGCCAGCATAGAGGCACAGAATTACATTGTATATAAAAGTTTCCCAATCCTTTTGAGGCCCCTGGGGTGAATATGTCACCAAATCTGAGCCAAATCTAGATCTCGCCTGCTGTTGATGCCAGCACTGGATATTTCTTGCAGCAAACTCTTCAGCAGGTCCTGACTGGAGTGGCACTTTGTTTTTATGAGCAGAGATAGCCCGATTGCTTCATGCAGCATAAATGTCACTTTTACATTCACAGTCTAACTTTGCATGGCACAAATGAACGGGCAATGGCACCTTATGCGAGTCTAGCGCAGTGCACTTTACATTCAGTGTTGCAAAAGAGCCTGGCTGGGCTGTGACCTTTTGCTTTTGTCAACCTCCTGACTCAAGGAGAAATGGAAACAAGCTCACAGATTACTTAGTAATGAATAATACTCCAGATGTTTTTAACCCCATCTTCTGTTGGACATCAACAGAAGCAGTTGATGGGTGCAGCTATAATATATCTTTACTCTCAAAGAAAAAGAAAAAGCTGGCGCTTGTTCAAAAAAGGAAAAAAACCACAGTCACATGAGTGATTTTACTCAAAGAGGCTCATGAAATGTGCCTCCTTCAAATTAATCTTACTGGAATCCTAAAAATCAGAAGGGTGCCACAGGGTGTTAGGTTAGCAAGCCAGAAGCATTTGCTATGACCTTCAATTCCTCTCGCCACAACTCAGGCCAAAAAACATCTCCAAGTAAGCAGATTTGTATTCTTAAGAGGTTTGTAACATGGGTGAAATTGCTATGTGTAATTTTTTTCTATGGGGAAAAAAAAGGAAGAGAGAAAATATTGCAGCTGCAGTCAACCCAGGGAAACTGAAGCAACAAAATGGAGTGAGAGCTGTAGGAGTAAGGAGTTCTGTCAAAACTGAATGTGCTGCTGAAAAACACCCAATGAAGGTGCCCACATTCCTCTGCAGAGAAGGAAAGGACGATGGTTAAGACTGGCACCCCACATTAGCTGAGGGGCTGGTTGAGTTTTAAATGGCTATTATTTATTCATTAAATAAACCAATTGAATGTCTCACCTCACTGAACAGCCACAAGAAACATCAGCCAACACAGGTAGGCTATCCAAGGAGGAGAAAATGACAAAGAAATACCTCTGTTTTCTTCCAGATGCCTGGGAAATTTGGTAGCTTTTATCAGCATTCCAAGCAAACTCAAAAGTCAGATACTCACATCAAAAATGTTCCATCAACAATTCCTTTGTTTTTCTCTTCTTGAAAGGGGCAGAGAGTGGCAGACACTGGAGGGGGATAAAAAAAAAAAAGATTAGAATCTCCATCGCAATTCTTAAATTGAAAAACAAAATTATTATATTGAAGGGAAAAAACCCCACCCAGTTATAGAGGAAATAAGGTGTATGAAATATGTCCAAAAAACTTATTGGACCACCCAGCAAGTACCAAACTCAATAGTTTCCTTCAAATGCTTCCTGGCTTGTTTCCTGCATAGACATGCCACAGGCAGCAGGCTGAGACTCTCACAAGCCCTTTCCACCCTTCCTTCATGGTCAGCAGCTGATAACCAGCCAGAGCTGATCTGACTCACATTGCAGCAGAGGGTAACATTAAAGGGTAACATTAAAGAGCCACTTCACCTAGGAGAGCACAGCTATTTGATATGCAGAGCTTTTTGTTACCTCTGCCTTGTAGCCACAGGGAAGCATCTCTCACCCTGCAGTGCAGAGTTTCCAGCAGAAAGAACTTCTTTAGCACCAGGAGACAAATATACATTAATTCCATCGTGACCAGAAGCAGAATTTCAGAGATAACAGTTCCTCTCTCCTTTCTGCTGGGCTCTCAGCAGCTGCCAGGTGTACATCCTATGCCTGGCTTTGAGGCAGCTATGCTGACCCTCCACACCTGAGCCAATGGCATCCAAAGGCTGGATTTTTCCAGTGCACTAAGGATGGCTAAAGGCTGGATTTTTCCTGGCTTGATTTTGCTTTCTACTGAGTCCACACCATAATTTTTCTCTATCTGGAAAAGGAAAGCCGGACAAAATGATAGAAGCATCTTAACACCCTGTTTACAATCATCCCATTTTGAGATAATTACAAACATGTTGAATCTATCTGTATTTGAGATACGTATGTTTGTCTTCTCTTCCTCGTATTCTCTTTACTTTTCTATCAGCCATTGACTACATTAAGTGTAAAAAGGAAAAAATATTTTCAAAACATTGATATCTCTCCTCCCTCTTTCATTGATTTGAACTCTAGGAAACAGGTTTATGTATTTGATTCAAAGAACAGAGATCAAAACCATGGCTGCCTATATTACATGTATGTAATGGAGTATTATAGTGGCATGGTACAGTGTATATACACTATGTGGTGAATTATTGCAGAGTTGAGATATATGATAAAACTGTAACACACTGTGTGCATCTAGGCAGCATATATAGAATGTGTATATGCATTATATGTATACTTGCTCATACCTATATGGTGCATATTTTTATTTAGAAATCCAGACTGTCTGTTACACAGCATATATAATAGAGTATCTGGGCTTCAAACGTGGCTTTTATGTGTCACAGTATTCATGTGCAAATTGCTCTGTGCCGAACTGTTAATGAGGCCATATGCATTTATCAGGTATGTCTGTCTGTGCATTCTCACTGCAGTAACCTGAGATTACCTATGACTTCAAACTTCTGCAATATATGCACTTTTCTTCCACACCACCTATTTTCCCATGCCTCTCTGTCTACAGGATTTTGGTTAAAGAAGCTGAAGTATGAGCTGTATCAGTTCCAATGCTGACTGGCCAGTCCTTGCATGTGTCCTGACTGGCCAGCTGGCAGACCAAACCAAGTAGATAATTACTACTCTTACACTGTAGCTTTTTGTTTAGTCCTTGAACTGGGCTAACCTCCATTACCAAGCCACTGACTCCACAAAGTTTGCAGAAGTTTGCAGTTTGTTTGAAACTTCTGTCCTTCTGTTGAATTTGCTTGGAGTTAACCAATAGGCAGCAGGAGAAATGACAGGCACATATAGAAACAAATAGAGAGAGGAACTGAATGTGTATGACCCAGTTTCTTAGGAAACAATGAAGGGATTAATGTTCTTAGGCACTTCAAAGTTGTATGTCTAGTCCAAATTACTTGTCTTGGTCACTTCCACCCTCAATGAAGAAGACAGGCGTATCCAGCAGGCATTTGACCCAGTTAAGGATATGTAGAGGAGCATTTCTTGGAAAAAAAAATTTGTGGCGCTCTATGGCATATGGGCAGCTATTGATTAAGGACGGCTGTCCGTTGGTCTGTCACAGCCATTAGCTGGAGCAGAAGCTGAGCTCCTCGGTGACCCCGGCAATCAGCCTGGGGAGTGTACACTCCTGAAGAGGAACCAAGCCCAGATCAATCTGTCACTCTGCAGTTACACCCAGACCTGTGTTTCTATAGACACATCCATGTCCTATAGTCCAACATTTATTCAGAAAGAAAACATCAACAGTGCTGGAAAAAACTTTTCGTCCCTGGCAGAATTATCAGTGATTAGACTGTGCTGCTGGGTATGCAAAACACAAGAGGGTTTTCTGCATACAGACAAAACTTTCAACAGGTCCAGTGCAGGCTGGAGGTGTCAGGCTTACTGCACAGGCTCAGATGAACCACCTGGTCACAGCTGCTCATCTGCCCATGGCAGATTCACTGCACTTAGAGAGGCAGAGGGCAAATATGACTGGTCTGATACAGCCTGGGCTCATGTTTTCTGTGTGTGCATCACACATTTCTCTGCCAAGGGAATTCGAAAGGGAAACCCTTATCATAGTTGGAAATGTTATTGGAAAATGTTAATAAGAGTACTTTTCAAATAGTACTTTCAAAACATGCAAAGTCTTATTGGAATAAAGCAAAATGCAGAATGGCATATGTGTGGGGCAAGAAAGAATTACTGGGCTTGCAGGTATATGACTAAGCATAGGCTTATTAGGAGAGTGCTGAAGGCTTCAGCAGGAAAGAGTGAAATTTACAGACACGCTCAGATCACATGAGAATTACCATTTTCACTTCCAAAATCATAACCAGTTACACCTAGCATCTATGAATTTAAAGACAGAGTCTGAAAACAATAGTTCTGATTAAATATGCTTTTAATCTCAAAATACTGTGTTTATGTTTCTTAAGCTAGAGTGGTGCTAAATTTGGAAATGTTCTAGAGCACTTTTGAAAGGGATGTAAAATATCCATATCCTCAATAGAGAGAAATGCAATCTTTTGATTGGGAATCAAACCAGCTGTAATCCCTACAGATGAAATTAGCCCAGCTGTAGGGAAGGAAGACCTCCCTCCCAAGTGAAGAAAGACAAAGGATTTCCTTCAGGCTGTGGTTCATATTATTATTTTTGCTTTCAGGTGCCATCTAAACTCTTTGTAGGCTGATGACTATTTCTACCCCTTGGGGTTATATCAGGCCACAGGCCACAAAGTCCTAGAGTTGTTCTTTGCCACAGGTAAAACGTATAAGAATGTCCTCTGTCTTAATCAGTGATAGACTCTCCACAAAAACCCAATGCACTCCTTCAATTCCCTCAAACCCCCACCTTGTGGGTGATGCCTGCAGAGGACTGCAAGGCCTGTAGTTGTTATATTGACCACAGCTATTTTGTTGTCCCCTTATAACCTTCCCAGATGTATATTTTATTTATCTGTGGCCACTGCTTGCAGACTGTGAGATCCTTATAGCAGGAACCACCTTTACTGTTCTGCAGTTTTGTGTCCTGCAGTTAGTGCGATGGTTTTATTGCGCTATAATCCTTGACTGCAGGCTACAAGAAAATGAAATGCCTCAAAATGCAGATCTAGCTCTAGGCAGAAGCTCAATTTGCCTAGGGACTGTCAGGAAAGACAAACAATCTGTAGTCAAGCCTACTTACCCATGAGAAGGCCTTACAAGCAGGTTAGCAGCTGCTGCAGAAAGAGGGGCAGCAGCATGTGTGTTGGCAGCCTCTCCTGGCAGTCATGTCCTCTGCTTCCATCGATTGTGGTTTCCCCATGTACCAGAAGCAGCAAGCTCAGCTCTTGAGGAGTCATTCCTGGTTCTTCACCACATTGGTCTTTTCTCCATACCTCACTTTATTTTCCCTGGCAGAAGTTTCCTCAGCCTTAGCCTTGGCAAAGAAAAACTCTGTTCTTGCTGTGCTGCCCGAGGAGCCTTGAGCCGGCACCATCTCTACACATAGAAACATCTGTGAATAAGTAACCAGTTTTGCTCAGTTCCTGTCCAGTAACTGCACATTGAACTTCAATGTATTTTAGTTCATTTTAGGTGGAAGATGAGTATTCAGCAAAGGTAATAGCTAAATGCCAGACTTTCTCAATTCCCTCCAAAGCACACATGAAATAAGATTGCAGCCTTATATAATGCTCTATTTGTTAGAGGTAGAAAAATAGGAGGGTGTCTGTACAACCATGTCTAATACTTTGGTCAAGCTGTATTAATTATATACACTATTATTTTTCTATGCATGAATCAAAACAGAGGGTTTTTTTCCTTGCTATCAATATAGGAAAATGCCTTATTTATGCAGGTGCAAAGTGCTGTGTGTGTGTGTGTACCCTGGGCTAGGTGAATGCAGACTCTTGCTTGGAAGCCATTTGAAAAATACTACTGATTTGTTTGGATTTTTTTGCCAGCAAGGATTGGTCACAGGGTCAACATATGGGACTGATTTAGGGCATTATTCAAATGAGCACCCTGTGCCACTGCTTTCTTGCTCTCTCCCAAACCAGCAGCAAACTATTTCAGCAGTCAAAACAACAGTCACTTTGGTAGAATATACACTCCAATCCACAGTCTGTGAGTTACACCTTAATGATTTATCCAGACTAGCTGCTTCTCTGTTCCCTGAAATCCTCCCCATGTTGTTATTTAAAAAGTATGAAAGTACATATAGCACACAAAAATGTAAGCATGCATTTGTCTGCTTGTATTTGTATGTTTGTGCTGGTAGGGGGAAGTTTAACATTATGGATGACCTCATGTTGCAAAAATCATCTCTGCATATATATTTTAGTAATGCTCTGGAGTGTTCTGATCAGTGTTCTGGCAAGGTCAGTGCCTGGGATTAAAATGTTCTAAATTGTTAAAATTGATGTGATTTAAAAATGCCTCCTCCCTCCTCACAGTTTGTAAAATATTCCCCAAATGCTGGAGAAAAAGCAGAAGCAGGAATGTAAATTTTCAGTGATTAAATGACTCATTGTTCACTACAGGCACAGTAGGTCCACCTCCTGAAAACCAAGCCCTTCAGCAGAAATGCTGTCTGGGAGGAGATCTCGTATTGCTTTTTGCTTACAGCAGAGGAATAAATGATTTGACAAATTGCAGGTCATTACAAAATCAATGGAAGAGTGTAGTTAATACTTAATTTAGGTACTTTCCACCAAAAAAAGCTGATAGTTAAGTAGTGACAGCACATTTCTTGGAAAGTGGGGATGAGTAGCAATGAGACAACCGAGGAAAGATTGAAATCTGCTACTGTCCACCTGTGGGGTGAAACCTGGCCAAACTTCAGCAGAAAACTAGAGCAGTTGAACTTGTGTAGAGCTACAGCAGACTGATATCAGATATCTATTTATGTCTTGGGGTTCCCTCATGTGCATGCAGACACACAAGCATGTACAGAAACAATGTGCACACTGTGAACAAAAAACTGTTCACAGTATGCACATACTGAAAAAGTGAATAATCTAGAAAACTGTCGCTGAAGTGCCCCAAATTTCAGAAAGTGAAGGTTATAAGAGATGAACCCCACCAAAAATTACTTTATATTTATCAATACCCTTCTCTCATCTATTGTACTGGTGTTTATAATTTATAAACTGTGTTTATAAATGCTTCTACAGGTGATATGTTTCTATATTTTTCTCTGTTCTTGACTAGAGGCAGTTTGTAAAGGGTACCCTCCAGGAATATGTCTGCAGAGAGGAGATGTAAGGTATGAAGAGTACTAGAACTTACCAGGACCAGAATTCACTCTATCACCAAGGAAGACAGCAAACTGGGAGCCTCACTGCTTCAGTCATTCCACCACAACCTAACATTGCAAAGAGGGTAATGGGAGTCCATATGTTAATTTTGTTTATCAGATGCTTGGTTTTGGGTACCACTACCAGCCTGGGCATTGGTACAGCCAGTGCTGCTGCCTCACAGAACAGCCTCAGTTTCCCCTTGGGCATATGGTGGCATGTGCCCGGGCAAGTACTCACCTGAGGACACGTCCAAGAGCTTCTGGCCATCATCTGCTTCCTATAATGCCATTCTCATCTCCTTCAGGTACTGTTCAGCTCCTCAGAACACAAAGTTGAGGATCTCTGAGAATTGGCTGTAGGGAATTGCCTGATCCAGTTCACAGGCCTCTTGTCAAGTCATATACTTAACAAGTAGAGGAAATGTCTCCACAGCTTTACAGATGCATAAAAAGAGAGCTTCAAACCTCAGAGGAAAGTGAGAAGCTGCTTTTTTTTCCCCAGCTTCCCCCACAGAAAAAGAATGATGAGCACAGAAAAAAAACCCAACACATTGCTTAGTTTGCACACTATCACAACAGGATGGGGCAGCTACGAGCATGCACTCAGTTTATGTTTTCCCTCACAATGACTGAACACACAGAGAACAGGAAACTCAGCTCTAATTCATGTAAAAACATACAGCATACAAAATAAACCACTAAAAAGTCTCATTCCTTATATTGTCTAATCTGAGGCTCTCCAAAACATGCAGGTGAGTTATCAATTTCTTAATAACTTTATTGGAGCCATGGGACAATGAAATAGATTATTACTATCTACATTTTGTCATTTATATGCTACCTGCATCCCATACCTAAAAAGCTACTGGAAATACTGTTACATAGCTTTTTCTCACTTAGCTCTTTGATCCTTAGTATTTTTTTCTTTTATCTCTCCTTTCATCAACTTTAACCAAGAAATCTCTTCTACTCTTTCTTACTTTGTGTTTGAAGCTTTATCACTAGTAAATTATATTCAGCTAGGTTTGCAGTGATACTGGACATGCCTGTGGAAGATAAGAAAGTGGAAAGGCATGGTGACAGCCCATGAAGGCATTACCTGGAATCTTCCCTGCTGGTCCCTCAATGATACAGCAGCAAAGAAATCTTTGCTTGCAGAGAGATGTGTCCAAGACCTCTTGGATATCATCTGTTTCCAGTAATGCCCTGCCAGGTGATTTCTCACAGGAGGCTTCATTTTCTGCTTGCAGAGGTGCTTGAAGAGGGCGATTTTTTTCCAGCTTAAATAATGGCCCCAGTGAAACTTCTCTTGGAAAAGAGTGTAATAATTCCATGGGAGAAGAAGCTGGTGGGTATCCTGAGGATGGATTTTTTTTTCACAGTACTCAGGATTTGTGCATTAATAGATTGTTAAAGGTTAATTGCACTTCAGTACTTGTCTTTCCTTAACAGCAGTCTATATTTATACCATCATTAACTAGGATGTCAGGAGCTTAAGAGAACAGCCTAAATTTCCAAACATTTCTTACAAAAATAAGTTGTGCAGACCAAAGCTGTCCAATAACTGAGAGTTCCACGAAGATCAGAAAACAAACAAGGCATTCCCACTGAGCAGTGTTTTCAAACAGGTGGGAGGGCAAGGCCTGTGTATTTGGCTATTTTTGTACTGTAGGAACTGGGAGTACATCCCAGATCTAAAATTTGGAGCATCTCCATGGGACCATGGATGTATCCATCCCCTCCTCCTTCTCTTCTGCCAAACTGGCAATCACATTGCCACAGAGCCCCAAAATTTATGTGCAGCCATTGAGTACTTCTCAGGGAATTAGAGGGTGGCAGTTGTGAGGGATGGGGGCCCAATACTCTCCTCTTACAGGAACATGGTGCTAATTATAAAGCTAGATGTTTTGTCCTATTTATGCAGGTATTTCATTAAGAGCAATTAGTGCTTGTAGAGCACTAATTGTAGTTTCAAAGTTAAATGTATAAGTGAGAGCCAAAATTAGGATCAGAATTTAATATACAGAAAAAGCAACTCTGTAACGTAGTATATTCATGAATGTAATTCTCTGAGACCACATTTCTTCCTTTACAACTCTGTCAAATCAATAGAATTACATTGGGGATTAATTCACAATTTAACCACATTGAAAATAACTATAATGTCCTATGACTATAATATTTTCATTTTCCATGGGGAGAAATTTGCCAATATGTAATATGGTCTCACGTACCTGATTGCACATTACCTCCAAAATCTGCTAGAGCCTGCAAGAATGATAAAGCTGAGGAGACCATGCTGTTTAGGTTGGAAAAATGCCAGCTGCATCACTGGCTGAACATGCAGTCTGCCTTTGAAATGGATGCATAAAAATCATGTTCAAATAATGTGGCATATGTTGATTACTAGATCTTAAAACTTCTTGGTTGTTTCAGGAAATCTCTTTGTGGGAAAAAAAGGGGGCCCAGTCCTAAAGAGGTCATGACAGCTCCACTTCCCGGTGACTTAACTAGGAACTGGAAGTGCAGCACTGGAAGCTAAAGGATTTGTTATTGTCACTTTAGTCTGGCACATGCTTGGAGAAGTTTCTTTAGAACCATTAGAATCACAGACATATTTAGAACTTTCACAGCTTGGTCCTAACAGAGGTCTTTAAAACTATATGATCTATTTGTTTTCTGAATTCATGGTCTAGTAATTCTGTAAAGGATAAAAGTATAAAATACTAAGCTTCTGATGAAAGGGTAGACCTATATCCCTTTATTTTCATCAGTCTGAGCTTCTCAAGTATCTTAAAATAAAATATGACACAAAAATATTTTAAAGAACTGGAAAATATTTATAGTCCCTCAAATGTTCTTAGGATATTGTAGTTTGTATTTTCACAACACCTCTTAAGAGTATTTTAGTTTGGTTTTCAACTACAACTAGAAGTTCATAGTTTCTTGATTTAAAATAGACCTTTGAAATCCAAAGCTTCTCATGTTTTTCATTCAGAAATTTCTTTTCCATAGTCTGATATCCTACTCTCCTCCAATACTAACTTTAAAACATTCAGGGCATTGTTTTAAATTTTCAATTTGTTTCAATTATTGAAGGCATTGATGGTACAAAGAAAAGAATTAGAAGTAAAGGAATCTCATTAATTTGTTTTCTCGTTCAAAAGTAACTTTTTAATGAAAGTTATACTTTTAGAATCAGTTTTTCAATAAGCAAACGGGACAATCCAGGGAATAATTGATACTGATAATGAGGGACCATGTTGAAACAGGTGATTTTATCCTCAGCTTCAAATAATTATGGATATTTTAATGCTTATTATGCAGTGCTAAAAATCTTGTCTCCTGATTTTTTGTACCAGCTCTTGTTGTCTGCTAAAACATCTTCTCTGCCTTTCTTATATACAGTTTATATGCTACATCTTTACCTCACAGATTTGCTCTCCAGCCAGGTGCCACCACCAGTTTAAGAAAGGTTTTCCTCTGTGGTACAAGTAGCTCTTGGAGCATGTAGATCTAAATGTCATCACATTGCAGCATTTTAGCACAGGGTGATGATATTCTGTTTTGACACAGTGTCATCACGCTGCATCCCAGTAGGAAGATGTTTTGACACAAAGTGCTAACAAAACATCAAAATGTTAAAAATTGCTCTTTAATATTCATGTGCTCTGTGATGCCTGGAGCATACTAACTGATAATAGCAAGCTAGAGGACCAGTAAAGATTGCTGTTAATGTATTTCTTGAATTTTTACACAAACAAGTTCCTACTAAAAATTGCTGCCTGGGTGAAGGTGAACACATGTCCTCCATAAGGACTATCAAAGAGGATGTTACAAACTTTGCATCTTAATTTACAGAAAAAAATACCTAAACCATGAACTCACCCAAAACCTTCTTTCTTGCCTTTTTTATTTTGTTTTTACAATGTGCAAAGACAAATTAACTTATAGTCAGAAATAGCAGCATGGAGGAAGTACAACCCTAATCTGAGAGACTGGAGGTAGAAACTATTACAGCTGCCTACATATGAAAGAGGTGGCCTGTCTAAGAAAAGGACTGAGTTTTCTAAGAAACAGCTCAGGCTTTTGGGGTGTGAAGTACAGTGAGGGGAGGAAAGGTTTCAAGCTGAATAGAGTCAGAAGGAGCCAGCCTGCTCAGGGTCCCAGTTTTCTGGTCTGAAACTCACAGTTCAGCATCCTGGATGGGAAAACAGCCAAGCAAGCAGGCAAACTGCAAGATGTTTGCATGCCAGAGCTGGAGGCAGCAACTTTTATCAATTTTAAATTGCTGGAAGCAGCAACTTTTATCAACCTAAAGCTGAAGCCCTCACATAAGTTTCTTAATATGCTTCATAGAAGGGATGCAGGCAATGTTTTTACTGAACCCAGACCCGAGTTTGTCCTGAATTACAGCCGTGTGCTGCAGGGCTGCAGCAGCAGCTGGGACAGAGAAGCTGCAGATCGAGGCTTTTCACCACCCAAGCTGAGATGAGCAGCAGCATGACACTGGGTCAAAGGCAGGATTTGTACAGTCAGATGTTCTCCCCACTGCCCAGTCTGTTCCTACACAGCACTGGCAGGGACAGCTGCACAACAGCCGCATTATTCATCATGTTTCATTAGGATAATTTTATTTTCATCAATCAGCTAAATTGTCTTAATTTTTTTAACCACAGCAAATTATTTATTTTAAGGCAATACTAGTAAACCAGTAAAATAATTACTTTACTTTATAATGATTAGTGGACAGCATCACATTTTCCTGACATTTTTAAAGTGTAAAACCCTGGAACTATTGACAGTTTTGACAGAGACCAATAGTTGTTTTTCAGTCTTTTTCAGAGCTACACTTCTCTTAATATTTGATATTGATTTTGTCAATATTGATTAATATTGACTTTATATTTGATATTACGGAGTTTACCAGAAAGGTGACATATTGAAAAATTACAAATAACTCTGGAGAAACTTTTAATGCAGAGGAATGCCTAAATTCTACAGATTAGCATAAACATGAAATTATTCCTTGTCATCTGCAAATATGCAGTGCATGCAAATCCATTCTGCTTTGTGAACAGTTACTGATTTCTTTGAATCTATCAAAAGACTAAAAGTTACTTACTTAAAAAAATGTGTTTGTAGAACCAGATTCTTAATAAAACCTGTGTCTGGACATGCTACTCTTTCATCGTGAATTTTCACTAGCTGTAACAGTACAGGCTTGCTATCATTATAGTATTGAATTACTTGCACTAGTGTCCATGAAACTTAAATTTCATCCCTTTCTTTAAGAGGTGACAGCCAAGAAGAGACTCACATATTCTCACAGTCTGAAACAAATATTTTAGTTTAATAATTTAACAATATTTTATTCTAAAGGATTATTGTTAATGTAGAGATTTGGTCCTGAGCCCAGTTCTCCAAGGATTAGTCTCTCCAAAGCTTCTGGCACATGTTTAAGTTACATTTGAACATAATTAATGATTGTCATGAGGAATGGCCATAACCAGCAGTCTGTGCAGAACGTGTCCTTCACTGTTATAGGCTAAATACTTTAATAGCTCAGCACCTTCATTTCTTATTGACTTCTCTCAGAGCCAAGGTGCTCAGAATAAAAATTGACTGGATGATGACAATTTCACTTTATGCAGCTTTCAAGGTTTAACAGTTGTTTTGGTTTCACATTGAATTATCTGTTGTAATACTGAAACCTGAACTGCTCAGTGAGGCTACCAAGTGGCATTTCTTATTTTACTTCTACATCACCTCAAATCTTGTAAAAACCCTTAAATCACTTTCCGCAAATGAATGGAGTAGAGCCCAAGACAGCTTCTCTTTTTTCTTTTTTTTTCTTTTATCCTTGTAAGAAAACCCAAACAAAAACCCCTCACAATTCATAACTTTAAAGGAGAAAAATTAACCTGATGGCTTTTGTCCAATAAATGAGTGGGAACTTCAGCATTTTCTTGACTCTGGACCCCTGGGTATTGCACAGCCTTCACATCACTCAGAGGCCCTCTTACACCTACATGGCCAAGGAGCATGACTGGTGTGTCTGTGCACAAGCCTTGGCTTTTGACTCCAGGCAGGTGAGCAGGAGCAGGCACTGCTGCCTCACCCACGTGGGAGCTCTGGTTTGCTCTGCTGTGATAGCATCCATGCATTCCTAAAACAATTTCAAGCTGTTTCTAGACAAAATCTGCAGTTAGCAGGTGATTGGGTTTTTATAAAAATGTATGTAAATGGTAAACACATGCTTTAGGGCTGGGCTCCATAGCAGATGGAAATTATTATAGCATGCCATTGATTTACAGAGATGGGTAGGAGAGTTGTCGTCTCTCTCTCTTTCTCCGCTCCTTCATGCTTCCTCAGGCAGCCAAACATCCAGCTCTGCCTCAGAGTTATCTGCATATGCCCAGCAAGGCTGGCATGCCTACCACACATGTGCTGGCCATCTGTACAGAGCCTGTGCAGGAGCTTCAGCGAGCTGCTCTGAGATTTCCTGGACAAAGGAATAGGAGCTGTATCTACTTGCACTTGCGCCGTGTCGAGGGTGTGTGACCACACATTTGGCCAGTGTGCTGGGGGCTGAGTCCAGCCCCAGAGCACAGCTGACTTCAGCTGCAGGTCTGCCTATCCACTGTGGGGTGTTCTCCTTTCAGTTCTAGTCATTCTGTCAGTGCTGGCATTGATGTCCATTTGACTCACCTTTCAGAGCCCAGACAGAGTGGGGAAGTGATTGCCCTCTGCAGCTGCAACCATGTGAAAGGTCTCTGAGCAAATCCTCTCGCTTACTCAATTATCCCCTCACTGAAGTGATTTGCGCTGCTGTGGGCGGGGAGACCTGAACTCCCAGAGCACCACACTCATTTATCAGGTGAAATGAGGCAAAGAAAGCAAGGTCAGTGAGTGTCCATGCTGCTTACAAGCTGCAGAGCCCTCAAGCCTGTCATTGCCCAGATTACTTTAAAACTCATTCCCTTCCCAGCACACGATCCCCTTTACCAGCCTCTGCTCTCCACTTACCGGCAGGAGGAAGCTTGTTAGCCTTTGTCCCCACATCCAAGAGAGAGATGGGCACCACTGACAAAAGCCACATCACAGAAAGTAGTACTCATGCTACTGAAACAGGCTTCCTTCATTCTTGGTGCATCATCTGAGAAACTCCTCAGCCCCCTGACATATTTTGATGGAAATCAATATTGGTAAGAAGACAAATCAGGAACAGATGGAAAAAGATCACTTAAGATTGGCATTTTAGGTCATCCTTGGACAAAAAATTGCAAAATAGCCACATTAATAAGCAAGTTCCAGTGAACAATTTTAGCCTGGTTTCCTGTAGAAATGGCTATGCTATCTATCTGTTCTTCTCTCTTGTTCCTAATTTCCATTTCTACCAAGATTCAGGGAAAAATTTGGATCTTTAGGAGGGAGATTTCATTCATGGAAGTCCTGTGAAGAGAGATCTGCTTACAGAGAAAAGATATCCCATAAGTGTCCCAGCTAAATCTGACCTAGATCTGTAGGACAGGAAATTTCATTTCTTTTGACATCATACCAATGACTTGTCACTATTACAATCAGTCTTAATAAACAAAGTGGGCCTAGCTCAGTTTCGACAGGCAGCATCTGTGTAGACTCTGAAGTTTGATAACTGATGTTTAAAACTTCACCACAGAGCTATGGCACAGCTTTCAAGGACTAAGAAACCCAGGACTTGTATAGACTGTGAGGATACTTCATCCAGCTCAGTACCCCCTTGTAATCAGAGACTTATGAGATACCAGTGAGGAACAAATGGTGAGGAGAATATGTGTGCCTTCCTCCAATCTAGAAGCCTAGAGGCCTCTCCTAGAGATAATCTTGATATTCACTTGACAGATTATTGATATTTAGCTATTGAAAGGTAATTATCAACTATCTATCCCATTATTTTTGTCTGGATTTGACACTGGAGTGAGTGATGCAGAGAGATTTTGTCAGCTTTCAGGATCATAAAAAAGTAATTATAATCATATAGACCAAGTTTGGCAACTCATCTTTTTCCTTTAGTGTAAGGAGACATCAGTAGATCTGCTTGTCCTGACAGCAAACCCAGATTTCTTTTGATTTAAACACAAATGCTATTTTTTTGGTTCTTATCCAATCTTAAGAATAGGCAGGATACTCTGGACACGATTTTTCTGCTGTTGTTTACATATGCTTCTACAGGGTGTGCAAGGTATGAAAAAAACCAAATATATAGAGATCCTTTTGCAGAAAATCTTGGGCCAGTGGTGAGCATGTTCTCCAGCTGAGAGGATGAGTGGGATGCAAGGGAATCCTATCATTACAATAAGAAAATGGGAAATATGTGTGCACACTAGCTCTTTCAGAAGTGATATAGCAGCTGCTTTTTAAGAAAAGTTGAAATGGACATTTATTTACCAGAAATTCTTGGGTTTCATTCATATGATTGAGGTACTTTAACAGAATGCTTCGTGTTTTGCTATCATTCATTCTCTTGTCTCTGAACCAGAGTTTTCAGTGCTGGTCTGGCATAAAAGCAGTAGCTGTACTTATATTACCTCTTCCATAGAGAGCTGCCCAAGCAAGTGGAATTGCAAAGACAATCCCTAGGAACAGGTTCTGAAAAGGCTCATACAGCCACTTTCCCACTTCTCCTCATAGAATGAAGAAAACATTGCTAATTATCCTCCATTTATCCAATTTCTTTTGCGCATGAGGCGTGCAAACAAGTTTACACAGTTTAAATCCCAGGTGTTATTTCTGCAGCATTCCTGGGAAGAGATTTTGTCTCTGTGCCACTGGCTGCATTATTAGTTGGCAGAGCAGAGGTCTGAGCACTGCTGATGGTCCCCAGAGCCATGGTGAGTTTGGCTGCAGCTCTGGAGATACATCTCTCCTCTGCACTTCAGACATCTGTCTGCTGTCTGGTGGGGAAAATGAAAAAGCATAAGGCTTGAACTTCATATCTTAAATGCATCTGCTTGTCATAGGCAGTATCATATGGGAGAAAATTAAATACAAGCTGTACGATGGTCCAGTTCAGGTTAGCACCCTATGTTGCTCTCAGAAACTATCTAATAACGGACATAAAATAATCCAGAGCAAAAGCTTCAGCTTCTTTTCTGAAACCATATATTTTGGTGATGATGGAAATATGCCAAAGGCTAAGTTTGCACAGAGAGCAATGTTGAAACCAAAGCAAGTATTCGAAGGCCAAACATATAACTTCCTTTTCCTCACTGCATAGCTGGTGGAGTCTCTCCTCCTTTTGCACAAAAAAAATTTAGAGAAGTTTCCTTGCAGATGAGGTTTTTTTCTCATTTAATATAGATTGAATCTACTTTCCTCTTCATTAAGTAAAATTCTGAAGTCTGTTACTAAGGATAAAACCAAGCTCTGAACCAAAAGAAAAACAGTTATCAGCTGCATTTTCTGAACTGGCAGACTGAAAAAACCCTGTATTTTTATGCATGAGGCAAACAAGGGTGAAAGTTTTCATAGAAATCTTAGAGTGCTAGAACACTCACCCTGTCGAGTGCTAAATACCTTTGATGAATATGAAATGCAATGTGGTATGCAGATGACAGAGCAGGCGCTTAGAAAGCGCAAAACAAAACAAAAAAATCCTAACCCTTGGACAGTGAGATTAAGCAGATAGGATGACACTATACAGAGCTCCAAAGACACTCCATGTGCAGACATGCACTAAATCACAGCCTTTTATAAAGCCATGCAGGCTGCCAGTTCAGATCCTTCATCAGCTGCAGTGAACATGATGGACTGTCTGGTGTGTGGGTGCAGTGCCATGCCAACAGATGGGCATGAACATAAACAGGCAGGAGACTGCACAGGAGCTTCAGGATGGGCCCACTCAGGTCACAGGTAAGACAAGAACAAATAAATTTTCATGTGGTTTCTATGGTTTCCACTTGGCATCAGCATGTGTGATTTGCACACCTCTCTGGGGCTGGATTGTTGTGAAAGATTGCTATAAAACATTTTTGTGTATGCAGAAGGTAGGATCTTTAGAATCCAACTACTGTCAGAGATTCAGGACAGAGGGCGGAATGATTGGAGAGGAAAAAGCATGCATGAAATTTCTTTTCATTTCATCAACACAAAACCCCTTTGAGTAAGCAGAGGTCTGCATGCCTTCAGTTAGCTCAGTGTTGTCTGCACTAGGCAGGTGGAAGATGCTTCTTCCACAAAAAAGCCATCTTGCAGGCAAACCCTGCTGATGAAAGGGCCTTCTGTGTGGCCACAGTGCAACCAAGTGATTTTCTTTCAGTGGGTAGAGATTATTCTAGTGGCTTTGGCATCTCAAATTGAAAGCAAGTTGCTTGAGCAGCAATCTGTTTATTTAATCATTTGCCGCACAGTATGCATAGCTGTCAGATGACACAAATCCGCCTTATTCTGTCAGCCAAAACTATTTTTGCAAATAATTATTTTTTATCTTGCTTCATCCTTGAGGAATTAAACCCCCCTTGATACAGGATCTTTGTCTTTCTCATGGTTCCTCTGATGGAATACTCTGCAGCTTTGCAGATAATATAAATGATAGACAAGGACAAACTTATTTTAGTTTCAATCACCAGGTCAAACTCTGTCCTCACTTACTCTCATTTAACCACAGAGACTTCAGTGTGGCTGCAATCGAGGATGGAATCTGACCCATTGTGTTTGTTTTCAATCACAATATGCATGACTTAATTCTGCCTTCTCCTTTATTTTAATCTCCGAGGACAGCCTGAAGAATCAGATGTTGAATCTCAGGAGATTTCTCCCCAGTGAAATATTCTAAGTATGTCAGGAAAAACGTTTTGTCAATTCCATCTTGTTGATTCACCCCAGCCAGCTGGCGGGGCAGTCTCAGCCACGACACGCTGCCATGCAAACCGGGAGGTCAGAGCTGGGCACGGGCAGGCAGGATGGTTGGACCATGTGCTGGAGCGGATTGGAAGGATTCCATGTATTGTTGTAGAGGAGGTGCTGTGTCTTCTGAGGGGAGGGGAGGTTGCGCGTCAGCTGTCGCTCAGGACTTCATTTAACCAGCTGAAGAAGAGATAAATTGGAGTTAAGGCATATCCTTGTTTCCACCATCCTTGATGAGATTCTGCCTCGTCTTTTTTTACCAAAGGCATCAGAATCGTGGTGCACCTATGAAGATAGCGGAGCTGGAGGCTCTGCCTTGCCAACCTCCAGATCTACTGATACTTAATAAATGATTCCATGCAGACAAAACAAATCTTCCACCAAATGGGCACTTCAGAAATTGCCTCTCATAAAGATCAGATATATTTTTTATTGTCCTTGAAAATTAAAATGATGATTGACTTTTTATGTGGCTTATCATTACAGTTATTACAGGACTTATCATTACAAGACTTTTTCTTTCCTTGACGAAACTGATCCAGATCCTGCAAATAACCTGGAGAGTTTCAATTTATCTCTGACATACCAAGGGATTTCCCAAAAATGATGTACTTTCACTCTGTAGATTATTTGCACTGCAATGGCAAAGGAAAGATGGCAATGGTGACCCATGAAGAACACCCCCTTGACAGGGGACAGCTTAGATAGGCACACATTTCAAAAAAGTATTAGATTTATGTTTATGTGTCACTGTGTGGAAGAAAAGCATCATGCTACAGGTGGCATGGGAGGGCACTGAGTTGTTCGACAATTCAGAAGGAAAGTGTATGTCAAACAAGAGCAACAAAAATTTTTCTCCAAAACTGCAACTTCTTCTCTTAGAGACCATGAATTTGTGACCAGAAGCCCTCTGTGTTACTGAGATTTTAACACTAGAGGGTATTTTAAGAAAGTAAGGCATGACTGTTCCACTAAGGGTTATATTTTCATAGTGCTTCAGGTGCTTAGATCTGTGTATTGCCCTTGCCTTGAATCATAGCCCTACAGACCAAAACAATACTATTGGTGCCTTAGTGCAAAATTAACAGGGAAAACAACCAAAGCAAAGGAGCAGACGCAGAAAGCAATACACAAAGAGACAAGCGATACAAAGCAGAACCAAACTTAGACATCAGAGGTCAACCCACAAAATATTGTGAAGGGTAAACATGTAAAAAAGAAGTCTTCCAATGAAAGTAGTGACAAAATGGTTTCTGAGAAAGCTGCAGGGCTCCCTCATATGGGCTCCTTATGCAATATGTACCCCTTGCTCTCCTACATTTGGCTTTGGCACACACATGACGCACAGTAAGAAAGCAATCATGAACCATTTTTTTGGTGTTAGAAATGTTAATTCAACTCTAATTTCAATTTGTTGTAGAAATTGAGAGGGCTCCAAATAGATAAAGGAAAAAAAAAAAGCACAACTTTGTTTTGACCTTACTTTTCTGACTCTTACTTCGCTGACTCTTACTTCATTTAACAGGAGAAATGTCTCAGAGAACTAGAATCTGCAAGACCAACACATGATCAGAATAACAGAAAAAGAGAGAGGAACACACCAAACAATGTATGCAGTCAGAAGTGAAACAAGTTTCTTATTGCAAACCTATACTATTTGCCATAATATTCTGTGCACAGGAAAATAAACTTCAGTCAATATAAATCGTTATTCTGACATTTCCTCCTAAAATGCAAAGCCTGCCTTGTAGCTCATTAGTGGAAAGAAGTTTTAACAGCACCTTTAGTAGGAAATTGGAGTAAATTTCAGTCCTTGCATTTGCTCCCAAAAATTACAGCACACTAATAGTTTCAGGGACTCAAAAGCCACCTTCTCACCAGATAGCTGTTGTGGATTTTCAGCTGTCCTCAACTGGTCCCTGACGACTTCTGTTCAGGTTCGTCACTGTCACTGTGAACACTGTCAAGGACCCAGATAGAAGCAATGTTCTGATTTCCCAAAGAGAAAACTAGTTGTTCTGATTTCCCAAAAAGCAAGCTGGTTGTTTAAGATAGGTCTCTTGCTGAATGTGATGTTATATTCAAAATTAGGCACCCTCCAGAAGGATGCTTATTTATGTAAGCAATTAAATTATATGGTTCTTCCTTAGGGTAAATAAGAGGCTTCTTCCAGCTCCTTCCTTTCACTTCTCCATGATTTTTTTTATATAGATCTAGATATTTGCAGTTCCTCCTGGTCTAACTTAAGTTTAAGACTTGTATGAGTTGCTTCTATGACTGACCTCCCAAAGTCCATTGATTGTCAGAAAGGCTCTCAAAGGTGAATTCCCTCCAGGTGCCCAGGTCTTGGAGCACATCCCAAAGGCAGACCCTACCCCTGGTCACTTCTTCCTGACTGGCCTTTATTCAGGAAAGTTTTAGTCCTCATGACTGAAACAAAACATCCTCAAGGAACTTATGAATAAGTCCATTTGCTTCCTGCTTCAAACACTTCTAAAACATTAACCTGAAGCATAAACGTTTCTGCCTTTCATTTCCTTGGGGATGACAGGAGAGAGAGACTGAGACTGATTGCAAAAGCTGAAGTGCTTGTCTGAAGTTTTTAGCCTGACTCTGGTCAGGCCCCAGGTGACCAGCTAATGAAAATAATTCAAACTTTACCAAAACAAGAGCCATTTATAATGTGGAAATTCTAGACAGACAGCTCTGCAAAACCCTGGGAACAAACATGGAGATAAATCTTTGCAAGAAAAAACATCCCCACCTCACTACTCACAAGGTCAATTTAAAATAGCATTGTGGGGCACAACCCCCACATGTGGCAGAAAATTAGTTAGTATTAGGTCTTTCTTAAATACATCCATACCTGTGCTCTTGTTCCTTTGGAGTCATGTGGTATGAGGAAATGTTTGGCTTTAGAAATATTAGGAAGAATTTTGATCCCATGCCTTTTAAGTAGATGGATTTTAGGATTATTCTTAAGAACAGTTTCTTTAACTGCAAATGAAAGAGGAAGAAATGACCCATTGAAAATGGGTACAAAAGCCCTGATTTCAAATAAACAGAACACAGCCAAGAAACGAGACATAGAACAGTAAGAGGAACATGCACGAAGGAGGAAATCAGCTGGGGCACTCCACTAACAAAACTGGAAGCCTTCAGATGTCAAAAACCTCCCAGAAACAGGAAAAGGAGGATGGATTGCATGCCGTGGCACATAGGCTGTGCAAGCTTGGAGCAAGCCAGCAGCAATGAATCCCAGCTGCAGGTAACCAGTGACAGGGAGCCCCAGCATCCTGGGCAAAGTGTGTGCTGGGTTTCCCAGGCTTGGTGGCCAGCTCCTGACCAGCCCTGCCCTGACTAAAGGGCTGTACATCCTGTGTGCCAGGAGGAGCTCCTTAGCAGCCCAGGAGCCTGGGATGGGCAGGGACCTCCGGGCCAAGAAGCTTGCGCGTATTAGGAAAACACTCATTACCTCTTGCTGGCTCAGGACCACCCCAAGGGCATGCCCAAAGACCAAGCAAGGGGAAAAATTTGGAATCACGCTCAAAACTGTTCTGAGACCATTCCCCACACCAAACAATAGAAGGGGCTTCTTTCCAATTAAGTCAACTTAGAAGCCTTATCTAATGTGTTATAATTGAGGCATTTAAACTGCATTAGAATAAAGTGCTTTTAAAGCAAGGTTTGTTAATAAAATGTCTTTAGCAGACACACAACAGAGCTAATAATTACTTATTTATATGATCTTCATAATAAAATCTAAAACATTTCCACGTGCATATATACATTTTCATCTTGCCATTTTTTAATACTTAGTTTCTTAATAGTTATCTTAGCATTCACCAAGAAGTCTGCAGAGGCCTAGATTGTATTTTTTCTGTGGAAAACCAATGATTGGAAAATTGACTTTTTAGCAACTGCTGCTTTCTGAGGGATCTTAGATATGTCCTAATAAAAAAGTTGTAAAAATTATTCAATTATTTATACCAAATCATAACCTAATATAGAGCTGAGCAAAAGTTCTTTTTTACTAACTGTCTGTTATCAGGCTGAATAACCTGTTCACATAACACCGTACTAATGCTATGGAGAGGAGCTTTTTAAAAGTATTTATTACTTCAAAAACAAGTGAAAGACAAGAACATTACATAAAACCTCAATATATCTTCATATTAAACCAGTCGCTCTGGATATAGTTGTTTCCTTCAAGTTCTCACTGAAAGAAGAAAATTATTTCTGAAAATGATGGAGAATTCTCCATGTGGTCAAAATTTCTAAATCCTGATTGCTCCATTATGTCGTGTTGTGACATACCAAATTACCATGGAGCATTACTGTCTACACCATCACTTGGAAGCAGTTTTAAAAACATGTATGCAATCAATGATGAAAGTCAGATCTATGTGATTTTTCTTTTTTCCCAGGTGTCCAACATTATTTTGGTGGGACTTATTTCAGTACATTATTGAAACTGTCAGGAATTAGCAAAATGAAATGAAAATAGAAGTAAAACCCTTGAGAGATCTAATAGTGTAATTCTGCTCCTTTCTAGCTCCTCTGAGTACAGCTGTCAAGAAGACATCACACCAGGAAAAATACTCAAAGGCTTTTGGTGTCTGTGCTCAAGGGAAGAAATGTGTTAAACTAAAAAAATGTTATACTGGCCAAAAGGGTTTGGAGGAAATTTTGTCAGTCTGTTACTTTTTCCACTACAAGATGTCTCACCTCTAAATTCCAAGATAATGCATTATAGTTTGTTCTTTACTTAGTACCAATCATCTTGAGCCATATAATTAGTGTGAATAAAATTCATATGAAATATAAACAAACCTGAAAAAGTTTCCATGAAGGTTTATAGTTGAATATGTAGTAGTAGACCCCATATCAGAAAATTATGGGAGAATGGCCAAAGTCACAGCCGTCACTACCAATGCCTAGTGAAAGACCTTCAAATTTCAGAGGTAATCTCCCATTACCCCAGCTTTCTATCCCCCAACTGGGATCATGGCCAGGAGCTTCCTGCAGGCAAAGCCACAGGTGGTGCAGTGATGATGAATGGTTTACTTCCTTCCCTTTCCCTCCAGGAAGTGCACAGGTTAGAGATGCTGACATTCAGCAGCTCAGGAGGTCGCTTCTCCAAGAGAAGCCTCTCTCCCACATGAGCTACATAGCTACAGGTGACTCCCATAGCTCAGTGGGGGAACACACAGACTCCGAAAAAAAAGTGTGGGTGATGCTCATAGTCTGGGTGGGGCAAGGTGAAGGGGAACACCTTTTCATTGCTAGTCTACAAGTATTTCAGTCTTATCCCAAACATATCACCAGGGAAGCTTGGGAGAGGCAAGTAGTTTCATCCCTCCCTCACTCATCCCTGACAGTCACTCCAGATGCCTCCAGGGTATTCCTTTACAAGCTTATCAGGTCCTTTTGGCATGCAGATTCCCAGATTTGCAGTGACAGGCTGAAGCTTTCTGACTACATCACTGTTATTTTCTCAACAACTGTGCTACAAAAGTAAATCAACAGAGGCTAGCCTGGGTCTTCCAGTAACTCAGCAATCTGATAACTATCTCAACAATTGTACTAATAATTAACACTCCCTTTAAGTGTGTCCATGCCCTTGAGACCAATTGTCCTGGTATCTAAATTGCAAGATCATAAAATAGCAAGAAAAGGGAAAAAAATTGCCTATCCACTCTATTTACATCTTTTTCCTAATAAATCCTCTTAGAAAGAAGAAAAATTTGCAGGGAAACTTTTATGAACAAGCTAAAGAATAACAATTATTTTTTTAAATGACTTGCGAATAATTTCCAGGAAACTAGCCATGTCACAGACAAATTGTTGAAAGAAGGAGGCCAGATAGACAGGAACTGCATAGAGAATTAGATTTGTCATGACTGAGTCACTCAGTTGTAATCCAAAGTGAAAATTAAGGTACAGAAAGTTATATTCAAATAACTTTCAACTTTTGGCTTCATTTCAGGTGAGCAAGCATGCTGCATTTGAGTCATGCTGCTGAATTTTTTCCCAGCTTGCACTGTAGGCTTTAAAAAATGAGAACCTTGGCATTTTGTATAGGTCAAGCTAAGTGGTATCATAGGTTAAGTTCTGGCATTCAATCTAAATGCCCTAATGTTTGTACTCTACAGCCAGATTTGAAACATTACTTAAATTGTCTACAGCCAAACAAAGAGTGATCACTGCACAAGCCTCCTCCAAGAGTTTTCTACTCTTCCTTCTCTGCTTTCCTGTGTCAGAGAAATGCCTTTTCAAAGTGTCAGGAAAACCATTAGGTACTCTCTGCACTTGGAAGGGATGCTGACTTTTTAAAAAGTTTGAGCTGAAATTTTTCATGTTGTGGAGCATTTCGATTAAAAATAAAAAATTATTGATACAAGAGTTCAAGTGGCATATGCCAAATGACTGGAAAATAGTCCTTGCTGTTCCTTGTAAAATCTATCTTCTAAGGCTTTACTATAACTGTGGTAGCAAAGGCTCATAATTCTTACCAACTTTGTGTGACTCTGAGTTTCCATTAATCACCTCCTAGGAAAGCAACTGTTCTCAGTCCTGTGGACTGTTTGTCTCATCTTTTCCTGCTCAGTGTGCTAGGGTAGCCTTCATTTTATGTTTGCCACAGCTTAATCACTTAGCAGCTCTCCAATAATGATGTTGTTCAGACCCAGATCATCCAATGTCATCAACTAGGCATTTACACACAGTACTTTGGTTTTGGAACTTAGTGCAGGCTTTAATTGCAGAAGACTAAGGAAAATTCTGTAAGAGAAAGTTAAGAAGCAGAAAGTATAATTTGAACCAAGTCAGGTTTTGCAACTTACAGTAGATGCTGTGAGTGTGCTCAAAAACTTTCTTCTGGCTTTACATATTTCAAAGAATATCCCCCTATTCTTATGAGGAGTAATTCAGGTACTTGAAGATATTCCCTTCCAGCAACTCAAGCTTTAGCAAGCAAAGAACTTCCCTAAGGGAGTTGAGCTACAAGACCTGGTGTTAACAGTTGCTTTTCAGATGGGATAGGGAATCTGCCCTAATCAGTGCTCTCAGCAGATATATCCCACCTGTACTGCAGAGTGTTGGGTGGAATCCTGTTTGTGCCACCTGTATAAAGCAACCTGGAGCCCTGATGGGGACAAGGGGCATACAGGCACATACGCTCTATTGGTACCTCTGTACAACCCACTTCACCTCTCTGGATGGCTGGGTGACTGGTTTTGGTTGTTCACCAGCAGTTAGGGGCTGTATGGCCCCTGCTACTTTATAGCTACTACCAAAGAACATTTTTTCCCTCCATTGGAAACTGGTTAAACCTATGTCAGCTAAAGCTTCTCTATTTCTAAATGAGCACTACCACAGAGACACTCACTTTATGTTGAGTTCATCCATTTACTAAATTCACCTTTGTTTTCCAGACCATCATTGGGTAGACAAGACACTAATACCATATTTAACATATTTTTACTTCCTTTTTAATAATTCTGGTACAGAAGCCTATAGGTATTTCATATTTGTAAAATATCTAATAAGTTAGAATATTTGACTTTAATCACAACTGCACTGCACATGCCTTGATAATCTTTTCCCTCATCTACTCCAAACTGTCATTTTGAGCTTTGCATCTCATCATGCTTCTCTATGGTGTGTACAAAATGCCGCTAAACCAAATTTATTCCCAAACAAATCAAGCCTTTGTCACTTCTCTTTTTCAAATACCTCCTGCAGATTCTGCTAAATTCCTACATAACATGTGACCTTCTTATCAAAAACTTTTTCACAATGTCTGATTCCCTGACTGGTGCAATACCTGAGTCATCCATAGTTAAATATCCCTTTTGTTTTCTTTCCTGGCTTTACTATTTTTTCCTATAAAAACCATGTCTCTTTGCTTTCTATTTTGTGTCAATGGCATTTTCTTCATTTCAGCCCTTCCTTCCAAGGCATTTCTCACAGTAAGCCTTCCACTAGTGTCCAGATAAAGCTTTCACTGTCTGATGTGCTTAAACTATATTCTTGATGTTTTACAGGCAAACAATACATTGTAACCGCCAGTAAACTGTACTTACCAATACTGTGTGTGGAAACTAAGCTTGAAAGAAGTCAGCCCAAATTGCACCTTGGAAATATACAATAAAAAAAACCCAAAAAGCAAACAAACAAATGTTTCACTCCAGCAATCAGAAATTAAAAGAGTGAGGGATCGTGTGTGCATGTCTTTCTGGCTCAAACTCTGATTTTTCCCCATTTCTGTCAATGGAAGTTTCACCATTGGGCTCAATGTGTCCAAGGCCAACACTGTAAAGGGGCTCCAGCAAAGAAAATCTGATTGCTTATGAGCAGCCTTGCTTAGGTTCTAAACCCAGTAAGTTTTGCTTGATTTTGACCAGCTTGGTTGTTTTCCTTTCAGCCTCGTTTGTTAGGACCCA
The DNA here is from genome assembly GCF_023055355.1 of Agelaius tricolor. Taxonomy (NCBI): domain Eukaryota; kingdom Metazoa; phylum Chordata; class Aves; order Passeriformes; family Icteridae; genus Agelaius; species Agelaius tricolor. Next base: position 62,707,695 of record NW_027269261.1, read on the forward strand.
TAGAAACAAATGAGTTTCTGCTATTTACAATAGAGGTGAGGGAGCTGATGTGCATCACTGTGGATGCTACTTCAGTGTGTCTCAGTGCAAAATCAGTTTCCAAGGGAGTTTCAGCTATGAAGGAATCTTTAACCTTGCCTGTAACTACCCTCTGAACTGGTCAGGTCAAGCTCACTGCTAAGAATATTTTTAAATGGGTCTTAATATTTCTGTAGAGATTTTTGTACATTGTTGATGATGGTTTCTTTAATATTTTTGTAAGAGTTTTTGTGATGTTGATGGTGGCTCTAGGTGTGTTTTTATATCTGCTTTGAGTGCATATGATGGGAACTACCAAGCATATAGAGAAGTCATTTAATTATAACCCACTCCTTCGGAAGAGGAAGATTGGCCTACACTGAGATTAATGAACTGCATGGCAGAGAAGTTTGTAAGACCAAGTTTTAAGCCATTTATATTTTAGGGAAGTTTATGCCCCTGAAAACTGACTATGGGGAAATTCCCACATCTCCCATTAAAATGTTCCCACCTACTGCTTTACAATGGAAAGAATACCAGAAAGATTTTTTTAGGGCAAAGAATTCAGTCATGTTATTTCTACTATCCCAACTAGAAATGACTCCTTGCACTATTGCAACTAGAAATATTGCCACATTATTTGTTGCTGAGCTTCTTCCAACAGAAACACCACAAAAATGCTTTTTTCTTGGGGATATTTAGACTATGAAGTTCTTACAAATTGTATATATCAACATAGCTCAAATGAGTACCAAGTATTTTTCTTTTTTAACGTTACCAGTGTTTTGAGGCCAAACTTCCCTTTTCATTTTGAGGAGACAACATCAGATTAGAGATCTGGCTGAAAAGAAATTATCACCAGAGTCCTTACTAGGCAAAAGATGAAGAAATTATAAATAATTAAGAAATGTACAAAACCTAATCTTTGCTTTAGAAGTAGGTCAGAATTCTATCTTTTCTGAAAAAGGAGATTGTCTGGTGTATTTAAGCAGGATGGACAGACAACCTGATAACTTTCTGGTTGATTTATTTATATACATGTTATGTCCTGGTCCACTCAGCTGGCTTAGGGGAAGGTTGCTAGATTCAGTCTGGGTGGTACATGAGAGAAACAACAAAATGCTCAGGAGGTTCAATAACTAACTTTTACTTGCAAAATTTAAAACATCAAGGTAGGTTAAGGCACTTGGCAAATTTTAAAACAACATGCAGACAAAGTAAAGCACTTTACAAACTTTAACTTAGAACACTTAACCTTAGCCAACTTTCACTTATCCCAACACAACAAGGCTCTTACTAAGGCACTGACTTGAATTTTTTAGTCTGGCTTACAATATACTTAGAGAAGAAGAAGTTGGGAGAAGAAAAAGAGAAAGAGAGAGGATAAGAGTAGAAACATCTCACCACCCATGGATCCAATGACAAGACTTTGTTGTTGCAATTTAAATGTCTGTTGGTTAAGGTGTTGGTTGAAGTCTTGATCCACAAAGGGAAGCCACAAAACACAAGGTTCAATAGGTTAATATAGACTCAGGATAGGTGGGAGCACCCAGGTACTTCCCCTGGGGGTGGAGATTTACACTGTGATGTAACACTGTGGATCATGTGCAGTCCTCTGTTGGAGGGCCCCAGAAATGAGTCTGGGGGCTCTTCAGGGATTTTTGATGGTTTATCATCCCTTCTAAGACATGACAGGTGCCTCTCCCATCAGCATAGTTGAGCCAAATACACCAAATCAGAAGTGATGAACACCTTTAGGTCTCCATGTGAATGTTGCAATATCTCTGTGGAGTGGTTGTGGGAGAAAGTTTTACAACTGGGCAAGTTATGTCCCATCAGAAGGGATGAATAGTGTGAATGTCCTGATAGCTTTTCTGGAGGGGAGTCTTTCAACTGGGCCAGTTGTACCATGGAGAACATTGGCATGATGATGAAAAGCACCGCATCACCTCAAAGGGTTTGCTTCATATTGGCTTCTTCTCTTAGGTGGCTCAAACCCCAGCTGTTGGCAAAACAAAGGTTGATCTGTCATGGTCATCCTATGGTGCTCACGCCCTCTGAATGGGTACCCTTGAATATCATCAACAAAGCACCTGCTGCTTTTGCAAATGGCTGACTGAGACATTAACTTTTCAGTCTCTCACAACACATAGTTACACAGGTCTTACAAATTCTGCTACTAGACCCAGCACTGGCAGGGAAATCACTTCCATTTTCAATAGCTCCGCTTAGGTTATCTTCTAATTCAGAAATATTTTGTTATGTGAATGAACAAAGATGTGTTTCATGTCTTCTCTTCTGTTTACTGCATTGAAAGACCCTAAGACTGACTTTTAAGGTCAAAATAGGGCAGGGAGACCTCTGAAATTCTGCTGCTTTGGTGACACAGCTATTGGAAAGCAAGTGAATCAAAAGGGAGGTGTCCTTTCTACATTCATCACCACTTTCAAATGGTTCTCTGCAAAAAAAAGGTCTGAAATCTCCAAAATCTGGAGGAGAGCTAGATAAGGTGAGAAAGCTTACAAAAAAATATATGGAGACCCATGCTGCAAGAATTCAAGCCCACAGCAATTTCCTTGCTTAAATTACCCATCATAATTTTGTCACATTGCATTGTATTGTCTGTGCACATTTTGGAGGCTCACTGTGAGGTAAAGCTTGCCAAAAGTTGCTTGGAGGAGCATACTGATTGTGATGAAGATGGATGCTGGATTCCCTCTACCTTGGAGAAGTTTAGGTTCAGTTGAGAAGCATCTACCTTATTCTGCTTAACACGAGGGATCAAACTGGACCACCAGTCTAAACTGACTCCTCAAATTCCCTCTGTTGTGTTCACACTTAAAGTCTATGAATGTTATGGCTTGAAGTCTCCTCTAGGTAGCAAAGGTGATAATTGGCCTTGCTTTGACTTCTAGGAATGAAAGAACTGACCCATAAAGATGAAGAAAAAAAATTATGTTTTATTAAATGTACTTCTAGTCTGTGTCCAACACTAAAAAAGCTCATCTTAAAATTAGCATTATCTTTGGTTTCTTTTCATTTCCCTTCAGTTGCTCACTCAAATACTGCAGTTCTGCAGCATCCCAGAGGAGCAGCCCAGGAAGGCTGAGACTCATGAAGGGACTCTCAGACCTGGTAACTGCACAACCAATTTCCAGAGAGTGATGCTTCAACAGACTACAGGCAGAGAGATGTCTGAACACAAATAATCTCAGTGTTCAAAGACAGTTCCCAGGCTGAGTGCCAGAATGGGTTTTGGGATGGTACTGAGGAACAGAAATGTCAGTCAGAGCCTCTCTTTCCTCTGACTCACACTGCTTTTATCATAGTATGGCTGCACTGAGCAGCCAGCACACTGTCATGGATAGAGAGGACATCAGAAATGGGCACAAAAAGTAACCAAAGAAGCGACATCTAGGTAGGTCCCTTTGCTCCAGCCTAAATTTTATTCTTTTTTTTCCCAAAAACTATTTGGCAGTCCCTGGAGTTATTGAGTAACTGGGCTAGAATTTTTGGTTTGTTTTCTTTATACAAAATGGGATTTTAATTGTGCAATAGCATTGTTCTGGGATGCAGACAGCTTTTGCAGTCTGTCTGCAGCCTTGTATTTTTAAAGCATCTGTGTTTTTAAAACAAAGGTCAGTGATCATGCTATCAGGTCATTACTGTATCTGTGTCACTGAGGGATAAGAGCCTGCTGATGACTGGGCCACCAATTCCCCCACGCCTCCAGCAGCAGCTTGGGTGCAACCATCTGCAGGGCTACTGCAGGACTGCTGCGCTCTCCCACCCTGCCCAGCCATGCTGCACATCAAGGTTGTCTTTCCCAGGTGTTCCCCGTCCAGACAGGTCACAGAACGTGATTTAGTACTGCTGGTAATCAGCACCTTGAGGTAAATTAAAAGCAAGACTGTAAATCCTGACATGCTCTTTCATCCATGACTTTTTGGTTCTTAACATCAAAATAGACTGACATTCCTTAGTCACACGGCAGGGCTGGGTCTTGTTTTACAGAGAAATTGAAGACTGCAGCCACAGTGCTCCTGCTGTAATGCTATAGCGTGTGGGAAGAGGGTGAGTGACGTGGTGAATAGAGTACTGGCTTTGTTCCTCTGGGATCCTCTGGGTTTTCAGCTGAATCTCAAGTCCTCTGTTAAATGAGTAGTCTCTGTTCCACTCCTGGGAGAATGGCAGTCTGCTTTAGAAAACTGTGGTGCCTTAATTCATCAGGCTCTGTAGCTGAAAGCTAGGAGCCAGATTCTTAGAGAAAGTTAATGTCTTCCTACTGGAGAGAGGATCACTTCTGCCCCTCCAAGTTCAGGTCATGTTGCCCATGAAGAAGCCAAGGACCCTTCTGCCAGAGCTGGTCTCAACCACAAAATGTAGCAGTAATGTAATTCTCCAGCTAGCACCTGCTAACACGCCTCCTAGGCAGCACTATTATTAGTCCAAAATAAAGTGAGTAAACTGTAAGTCCAAATAAGCTTTAATACTGGTCCACAGTCTGATCTCACTGTTGAGGTATTCCACCAATGTCAATAGAATTATTCAGCCCTTAAGAAGATTTGAATCTATCCCAATGTCATACATGTCAACATCTCAGCACCTCATTCTCAACAGTAAGCCAGATCTCACAACCTATGGTGTCTGATGATCAGTGGGAAGTTGGTCTATGCCATTTGCTCTTCTGGGAAAAGGCTGTAAGGGGCACGATTCAAGGGCTGTAGTCTGAATGGAGAGATCTGTGTTCATGCTGAAAGGCAGTGCTATGCAGAGATCTGGAAACAGGGTAGACAGGGCATAGCAAGAATATTCTCCTCAAGGGCAGCAGTGGTGTTCTGACATAGGAACACAGCTTCCAAGTCTAGGTCAGTGTCTCTGTGCTGCCCTATATATATATGTTATCTGGAGGCTCCTTTAACAGGAGTTCTGTACACAGTCCTCGGCTGACTCATACAGATACACCTGTGAGATTCTGCTCCTCTGAGGGGAAGATAAAGTAGTACTTTCACTGAAACAGCTGTGAGTAAGTCTGTGCAGCTTGGTAAGACATGTATGGAGGCAAAAGAGCTGTATGAAATTCCACGGTGTGCCTTTCTTCTTTCCTTGCAACCAATGAGACATTAGTCCACCTTTCACTCAGCATCTCTTACACCATCGTATCCATTCTCATCTTTCCTTCATCTCCTTTCACATCTCATTCTCTTATGACCAGCCTTGAAGCTTCACTGCAGCCCTCCAGGACTTACCACTCAGCAACACCAGCACCCCTGTCACCTGAAATGCCAGTGCTCAAATAATTCATTATTATTCTTCATTGTATACATTAGAGAGAACTTTCTCAACTAATAATGCTTTAGATTAAAACTTATCTGAGCTTTAAGCCACTTAAGAGTTCTCAGGTGTTGTACTTCCAGTCATAAGTAAGTCATATAAGTAAGTCATAAGCTGAAGTGTGAACAATTGCTTTTTTCCTTCAGAACACTCATTCATTATTAATCTCTCAGCTACAAGTGTGATGACTGGAGTGTTACTTCAGGGAGACTGATAGCAGAGCTATGTCTTGGGGTAGGGAGTCAATATCTAAGACCTATCTCTTTTAGATAAGCAATTAGACCAAGGTTATGAAGCTTGTGTGAAAAAAAAAAAAGGGATTTATTTCAGATCCTTAAGCACTCCAGTGGGTTATCAGGAACCTGGAGGCTAACTTATTTGTTGGCTCCTACATGTACATGATCAGGTTTGTAAATGTTTGGTTCATTTTCCATAAAAGAAACCAAACCATGAATTACCTAATACTAAATACTCAGGAGAGAAGACAAACAGTTTTGGAAATAGGGTGATGTAGCAGATCAAATGTACATAGTTATCAGCTGCTGCTGGGGAAGGTGCACACCTGCAGCATCCTGGAAATCATATCAGCAGTCTTGAACAAAAGGGCAAACAGTCCTGTGTTTAAGATAATAATTACAGGGAAAACTGGATGGGGAGCATGCTGTGGTCCTAATTGCATCTAAATACAAAGCCCAGTGTTTTAAAGGCAGTGTTTAAATCAAAGCACATTCCCCTTTCATTACTGGACCTTCAAGGCAGGGTGAATTCATAGCAAATTCTAAGGTTTTAAAGTCCTTTCCCATACATTAAATCATCAAAGACTTTTCTGCATGTATTTTGGACTGGCTTATGGCCAATCAGGGGAGACCTGACCATTTTCACTATATCTGCTTAGTGTTCCTACAGCAGAAGAAAACACTTTGTGTGGGAACCAACCTACTTGCTGACTGTTAAATTCACACTGCCTGTGTTTGTCTGAACAGTGGAGAATACAAACCCCCATTATCTCAGAACTGTGATTCCTTTTAAGACTCAAAACACCACTAACAGAACTAGAGGAAAACTCTGTCCCTGCCCTTAGCAGTTTAAGAACAAACTGCCAGAATACCCAACTCTCACAAAAAAAAAATTAATTCCATTATTAACTACCTCTCTTCTCCAAAGAAAAACATCTCAGAGCTTCAGCTTGAATCTCCTAGCGTAAGAAAAGCAGGGTAACTCCATAGACAATAGTCTCCTCATGGAGATGAACCACAATGAATGTGGTGCTTCACTCTAATGTCCCCAAGGCAGACCTTGCAGCTGATGTGGCACCTGACATCTTACCTCGAGCAGGGAGACTCAAGTCACACTCTATGAAGTGTGAAAGGACAAAGCTCACAGTTCCCACAGGCAGGTGTGGAGGAGGACAAAGCCCTTATATTGTATACTGACCTGCCTTTAATGTGCCATTTATCTGGCACCATATGCCATCCAGAAAACCAAGTGAATGGAAAAGCTGCTAAGCAGAAAAAAGAAGAAACCCTGTAAAGAAAAGGCAAAGCACTGCCTATCAGGCAAAAACCACAAAAAGTTTAACAAGTGATACAAGCTTTCTATCAGTTGTAGTTTTCTATAAGCTTCAAGCGTATCCTATATGGTAGTGACCAAAGTGGAAGTTTACACAATGTACTAGAAAACTGAGTTGTGCATGGGAGAAAATAATTTTTTACCACCTTTCACACCCATTGTATTTGTGGACCAATTTCCACTAGACCCTGATTCAGCTGCAATGAGTAAAGGAACAACAGAAAACTGGCATGTATTGCATGCAGGGAATACTGCAATCTGTGTCTATAGGGATGAAATTGCAGCAAGATGACATTGCAAGCACAGGTGAAATATCTGCTGCACATTGCCCTGCCCTCCTAATTTCTGAACCAAAATGGACCACTGAGGAATCAGAAGGTATTAAGCACAGCTGACTAACAGTGGGCAGGATTTTTTCTTCATCTCTGTGTCTAGACAAAGCCATCCTTTAACAGTGAAAAGAAAAACATGTATCCTAAAAAAATAGTTCCAGCATGTTTGAGGTTGTGGTGTGTTCAGAAGGAATGGGAACTTTGTGATAGCTGAAAAATGAGAGAGATAAAGGATACTCTTTGGATTTAACCAATTCCTCCCTAAGGTAAGACAGAAGTAGAGGATCTCAATGTTCTTCCTTTGCATTTGACAGATAAGCCTAAAACCTGCCCCATCCTCCTGAATTTCCTAGTCACCAATCCAAGAGCCAGCTTCTCCTTATTCCTCATGATTAAAAGAGTGTTGTCCAGACTGTACGATTGTCCATAGGTTGAGTTCTGCAGTCCAAGCATTTCATGGAGGTAATTAAAGAAGACTTAATAGCAGACATATCCAGGAGGTATCAGAAGGAAACTTGACATTATAGGCTTATCAATTAATTTTTTCCTTATCTTTTTGCCATTTCTGTGCTTATGATGCAATAAGGCCCAGTTGTACTCAGCGGCAAAACTTACCCTACTTTTTGTCACTTGAATGCAGACAGTCTTTGTGTTCACAGCTGGAGAAAAAAGACCATACCCAGCTGCTCAGTAAGGGAATAGCATGCATGGGAGAGAAGGAGAAGAAAAAGGGAAAGCACCATGTGCCTGTTGGCCTCCCCCCGCTCCCACCTCGCCTCTTGTGCATCCCCCAAGGTCAGGCACAATCTGTCCCTTTGTATCCAGGAAAGAAATAGGACGCAAAGTGTTAGGAATTTCCTAAAACTGTCTTGAATCATGTGCTGTTTAAGTAACTGTCATTTTGCTGCCTGGTTCATTGACACTTGGGTCTTAAATGGTGCTTGTGGAGGAGTAATATTTTCAGCTCTGAAGGGGTAAAGAAAACAGTTTTAGAAAAGAAAGCCTTTGAACAGTGATATGCCAAGGAGGAATATGTTGATATGCTTATTTCACATAAAGCCCACATTCTCCTTGCATGAAATCAACAAGACGTTAAAATAAGTATTTCACCAAAGTGTGGCATTCAGGCAAGGTCTATTTTCATAGAGGAAAAAAGTTAGAACAGATGGTTGAAGGAAAAATTAGTTTAGAGACATCAGAAACAGCTGAATAAACTTTCAGTAGTCTAAGAGAAAAAAAGAGTCTCAATCTTCTGGTTTATTCCTATTTTCCTATTTACATTCTTTAAATGCACTGGAAATGGCATTCAACTTTTCTAGTACCTTGGCCTTTTTAATTTATTAATTTTTTTTTGGTTTGGGTATGATAATGTTTAAGGTCATAAGGAGGAACACTGTTAAAACAGCACTAGATTTTGTGTTACTTTCTATGTATTAATTTTTAATTAGTGAACTTAGAGGCATATGAGGCTTCAGAGCCATTATTAGTCCACACCTCCTGAGCACACCATGACAGAGGTGGGATTAAGAATCAGCTTCATGTGTTAGAAAGAAAAAAAATCAGTCATGACTTTCCTTAGATAGTTTCTGCTCTGTAGTGTAGTATATAAATACATGTCTGTTTGAGAGCTCATTGCCAGCCTCACTTGATATGTTCAGTGCCAGTGGAAGAAATTTTGTTCATTGATTTATTTCCTCATAGATTACACAGTGGTCAGTTCTTTTCTTTTCTGGTGTAACGCTACTTTTAGATCTAAATAGAGAAGAAGAAGAAAAGTGCTGGAAAGAGCATTTTACACATTAAAAATAATTTCTGCTTCCAGGCATGTGAAAGACATTAGATAAGCAACTTTTTTCAATGATACCAGATCCAATTTGTATCATTACAAGAAGAATCAAAGAGTGGTAAAATAAGACATAGTCTAAATATTTATTAGCAATTAGAACGACCTTATCTCAGATATTGTTATAAGTTCTTTTCTGAATGGGAGACATTTTAAAATCTCAATTTGCATGTGAATCCATAATAACTATATCTATATAATAAAATAGTAAATACTTTTCTGAGATATACAGGGAATTATCTAAGCCTGGGACAGGAAGATGAAGAACATAAATTTTTGATAAATAATATATATGTATTTGATTTGATTGAATGTCAGGCAGTGGTTTGGTAATCCTAAAATAATTGGAGATGACTAGAGAGGTCTGAGTCCCAGAGATAGTGGGAGTGTTTTCAGCAACAGCAATGAAATAGAATTTTCATTCTTATAATAAAAATATTATTATTTTCATTTTAAAATTCTCCTCATGGTAAAATATTTTTTTTACCTAACATATGTCCAGAAACAAATCTCGTTTCTCTCATGTCAAGTAGAAACATAATAATAAACAAAAAATAATCTAGTCTGGAAGGGTTAAGATTGTTGGCATAGACAAGGAGTTAGAGTCTTGTTCCTACTCAGGAACATCAATGAGTTATAAACAAATAAATGGTTTTTTCATCCTTAGATTTGAAGTAAGAAAAAATTTTCCTGGTGGCAGAATGAAAACTAAAGTTGAATTTAATGACTGATGCCAGAGACACCATCTTCCTAATTTATTTTATGATAAGTTTTCTTCTCCACCAAAACAAAGACACTCGATTTTATATTTCTTTAAATTAATATAGAATTGGTTTTATAGATAACTAAAACTCAAAACAAACCCAATGAAAGTCAATAAGCAATAAAATCGAGATACAATTTTATGTTATTTCAGCAGAATGCCAAATTATTTCCAACTGAAATTTGACAAAAATATTTTTTCAGGATTTTTAGAAAAGTTATTTATATTTTATATCCTATATTTTTTTGATATTTTGTGAAAAAATGTGAATATTTTGAGTAACTTTATTTTTAGCCTACAGTGTAAGAATACTTTGTTTACTTCCTTTCATAGTTCCAAAGCAAATGTCTTATCTTGACTTCATTTTCAGTCTACTAATATTTAGAGCAGAGTGGAACTTTTTTTCTGTATAATAATAGAGTGGAGCCAAAGCTGTGTTTATAACCTGTGTTTATTAAGAGAGATAATTAATTTCATAATAAACTTGTTTTATTAATAATCTAATCTTGTTCCTGTGGCTGAATGAGAGTCATATCCTTCCAGGACAGCTTCCAGGACAGGACCCTCAAGGAAGATAATTTTAATTTACTGGTAGAGAAGCACACATGGAGAGTTGAAAGACCAGAGAGGAAGCCAAGTGGTTTATGAATATGATCTAAAATCCCTTTACAGAAAAATTTGAAAATATTATTTTTATTAGAAAGATCTAAACTTTTATGTTCGAGTTTAACAAATTCATTGATGTATGCACATGAAAAACACAATTCAGCTTCTGCTGATCTGGTTTTTGTACAATTTGGATTAAATTCAGATGAAGTCATAGCATCTATGATTGCCCATGTCATCCTTCATTTTACCATTATGTCATACTAGCACTTTGAACTGACTGATCCAGGCCTATATCTCACATGAAATGTTCCAACCACTTGAGTATTGCTACTGTAAGGTAGCAATAAAACAACTAGTAGGCTACATCTCTGTCTTTATCATATTGACATTCTATAAGACATAATTCTTCAGCTTCTTAATGGGTGTTTAAAGAAATTCCCATGTTTCAAATATTCAAATGGATCAAAGGAGGCATTATATGATACCCAGTTTTCCTTCTGTTTGTCACAAGTAGACTTAATTGATTTTTTAATTATTTTGATGGATTTTGAGCAAACTGCTTGGTGAAAAATGTCTCCCTTTTTGCCAGAAAAATGCTTTCTGTATGTACTATTAAATTAAAACTGTTTTCTACCATCAGGATAAAAATTAGAACTTAAACATGAGCCACAACAGGGAGACAGCTTAGGTGAACATGGATTCACCTTCCATCTCAGTTAATACAACTTTTGAAGTAATGGAGAGATCACACACAATTTCTGTTGATGTTGTAGTAAATGCTTAAGATTTGGTTTAACAAAACTTTAAATATGTCTGTCATTGGACTCCATAGGTAGTTGTGCTTCCCTTCTGACTGGATAAGTTCCTAGGTTGTGTGAAGAGTCCACCTCTGGCCTCGGTGAACTTTTGGAAGAGCTCATGGAAAATCAAGGCACTGTAGCTCACGTCTCTGCCATCTCCTCATTCCTCAGATTTGGGACCACCATCCAACAGCCAGTCTTTGGATCTCCACACTGTCTTTTTGCAGGCTCTTGCAGTTAACACAAATGATCACCCAGAAGCCAAACAGATCCTTCCCTGGGTGTGGTGTGCAATATACTCACCTTCAAGACTTTCACTGTTCCTAAAGACAATATAGCTCTTTACAGGCAAAGTACAAGAGCGATTAAAAACCAATAAGTAAACTAACTGATTACAAATTCTCTGTAACTAATTCTTTCACTGAGGGACCATCTGTATAGGACATCACAATCAGGAAAGCACCTGATATCCTGAGTTCCTACCCAGGGTCTGCTTATCTAGAGCAAATGGATCTCCATAAATATCCCTCTTTTGTCATTAGTTTTCACCCTGGAGGTGGTCAAGGTCTGGTCTCAGGTGTACCACTGGCAGGTAATTTCCTCTTCAATTAATTCTTTTACTTTGGAGAAACACCTTATTTTTTCAAGAAAATAAATTTTGAGGGAAAAGCATGCAAATCAGCAAATCTTGCTAATTTCTTATTCTGTGACACTAATGTAGGGAATCCTACCACAGATACAGATAAAATTGAGTAGCGAATACAAAAATGATAAAAAAAGAGTTGCTGTCTCACATTCACATCTGCAACAAGTTCATAATTTCCAACTGGATTCATATCACAAACAGATTCTCCATGTCAACACCAGATTTTGCAAAAGTATTGATGTGCTGGGGTTCATGGGAAATTGGTGAGCAGCTGGGACAGATTCTTCCATAAATTTTAATGCTGACCATGTAAGTAAACTTCATTTCTGAAAAGAAGTCAGCTATGTTTTGATACTGTGCTCTGAGATTCCGCTACAAAAATTAAGCAGTCAAAAGCAGGAACAGAGTTGCCAACACCTGTGATTTTATTAGGAGAGAGATCACTTTTCTTAAAACCTAAGCTCCTCAAGTCATATTATAACAGGAAACTGTCATGTTTCATTCTTTCAGAAGAAGTAGTTTTTACCTTTTGCGGTTGTGAAGAAAAGTTGAAAATATAAATCCAATAGCCAGGGCCACCAGATGTCAAAGTCGCCAGTATTTTAAGGAATGTGATGGTTTATAAAGGCCTGAAGTTGAGAACACTGAAATAATGCTATTCAAACAAAGAAGGCAGTGAATAATGATGTGAAAGTAAAATCCAAGGTGTCAGAGTGCTTCCTCTATCCTACTAAAGAGAAGAAATAGCATGCATAGTGAAACTCCACAGCTTCAAAGCTCATCCACATTTTTATCCTGGAGAAGTTGTTTAAAAATATATATCTTTATTCTTGGAGAATGAAGCACGTACTATGTCATATGAGAACTGCTAATACACTAATGGAAAGATAAAGCAATGGTTTAGGTCTACATGCTGGAACTGTACTTTTCCTGTTTCTCCAGATAAATAACAAGAGAGATATGTCAAATAGTATGAAGCCAAGTTATTGCAGAATGTGCAGAAACTACTTCCTGTGAAGAAATAAGGTTTAATTAGCTAAAAAGGAAGTGTACAGAGGGATGATAACTGAGAGTTGGTCACCCTCTCTGTGATGAGATTATCCTCTGTACCTCTGAACTTTATTATCCAAACAAGTCCATGGCGTGATTTGGTGTCTCCAATAATCTTGTGCTAATTTTTACTCATGCAGTCTGTCAAGAGGCCCTGAGTTGTTTGCAGAACAGCTCTATATATAAAGAACAATAGACTGCATCAACTGTGTGAGCAGGAACATTATTTTAGGCATCAAAAAAGACACTTTTTTGTCATGATACAAAGTCTATTGAAATCAACAAATAACTTTCAGTATTTGACTGAAAATCTTTGGCCAGTTTTGATTAGTAATTTTTTACCTTTATTTTAAAATTGATTCACCTGATCATCTTGGGAAGTACAATCCTAGGTCTCCTAAAACAGCTGAGAGTGTGGAAACAGGATCAGATTGAGCTGACCCCTGAAGCATTGTCAAAGGCCAGCCACATTTCTCCTTCAAACATACAGACCGCCAGAGTAGAGACAGAGCGGAGGACAGGCAACAGGTTACCAGTTTGGGTCCAGTGCTAGAATCCTCCTTTGCTTACTCCTGGACTCATCTGCTTTCTGGCTGTGAGTGACCTTGCTCTCTGTCTGAGGAAGGTCAAGGCTGGACTGGTCTTTGAGCAACCTGATCTAACGGAAGGTGTCCTTGACCATGGCGGGTGGGCTGGAATGGAGTGATCTTTGAAGGTCCCCTTAAGCCCAAACCATTCTGTGATTCTATAATAAAAGATCATCAACACAGCTTTCTTCAGGAGTTCAGACATTGATTTATAACTACCCATGTGCCAAAAGACTGACTCCACTCCCTGTTACAAGGAATGAGTCTGGTTGTGTCCCCCCTACTGCTTGGTGAGCTGGTTTCCATGCAAAATGGGGTGATACTGTCAAAGTCTCAGGGTGTTCCACAACCATGCAGTGCTGCCTAATGCAAATAGAGAGCCATCCTGCCTGAAGCAAAGCATGGAAACCCATTGGAAAATCTCATTCTATAAAAAAAGTTTAAAAAGCCAAGAATTAACACTTTTCACTGCCATAATCTATGGCAGGTATTTGTTTGGGGTCCCAATACAGCAACATTGCATTTTTTAGGCAATCTATTTAGTGTGAAAATGTGCCAATATTAGTTCATGTATTCTGGGGGATTTAGAGCTCTGGAAAGGAAAGCCTATAAAAATATATGTAAGACAGTGTGGACAAAAGTAAAGAACAAAATGAGGTAGTAAAGGAATTACAGAAAGATATGGGATGAGATGTAGGAGTCATTGAGAAATTAGGATCAAAAGCAGCTGTCACTCTTATTTGTCCTTTAGCAAGAGTTTATTAACATCCCTGACTGAGGGACCCCACTGTGCTAAAAGTGTTGCAGAAACTCACTGTAATTTTTACAGGCATGCTCTGCCCTGTGCCATTTCTAATCTCAGCTGGTGAGCAAGGGCACAAAGGCACAGAGAAAGGAAGCAGCTTGCTCAAAGTAGGTTAGTGGCAGAAATAAAGATAGGATCCAGATCTCCTGCAGCCAACTGGACGCATCCCATGGAGAAAAGTGTAATCTGCCTCCCAAGCCCACAGGGAAGCTTCCAGGCAGAAAAATCTGTTCAGATCAAAAAGCAAGGAAAAGGAGAAAGTGTGGGCTTGAGGATCCTAATTGGCATACTTAGGAACATGCCGACTATCTGTGACTTTCTCCCAGTGGAAAGCTCCAAGGAAATAAACAAGTACAGATGATTTAAGCAAAAACCAAGACTCAGTAGCTACTGCACTCAGAGCCTCTGCTAACACTGCATCCCATTCTCTTTTCAGAAGGAGAAACAGCACGGCAAAGACAGCCCAGACCTCTCACAAGTGTATTATACAGGCAGGACAAGCAAAGGATAAGTATGTTATTCTAAGCATTAGTGGTTTGGGGCAAATTCTGCACTAGAACATTTCTTTTTAGCTAAAAAGTACAAATTCATTTAAGTCTGGGTTTCTTGACATTTGATTTCAGTTTCTGTTCCAAGCTGTTTCTGATCATCATCTTTTAGCTGTTTAGAGATTTAGGAGACTGCAAAATGGCTTCTGTCTACTAAAATTTCAACATGGCTGTAAAAAAACCAGTATTATTAAAAAGTGGCCTATTATCTAGCCAATATGCAATACAAATGAGCAAATCTCCATCCTGTTGCACACTGCCATTAACAGGAACAAGATAATTTACATTAACCTCCACAAAGAAATTGTTAGCAATAATGTAAGCAAGGCATGAAATAAAACCTTCCAAAGGAAAGCATGATTGTCAGTGCACCCGAGGTTTTGTTAATGTCAAGAGTTTCAAGGCTAAGGAACAGACTTTAAAAAGGAAATTCTAAGACAGAGAGGAAACATTATTCAACTCAATCCATTTTAATGCAATGATCCATTAATTGTACAGGGAGAATATTACTTTTTTTCTCCAGAAATGTGATGGTATTCTGCTTAAAAGAGATGTAGTATCTCTGCCAGTGAAGCATGTTAGGATTCCTGCATCAGCCCTAAAAGAAGGCAAGATGAAGCACAAGGATGCTAGATATTGGGCTCTTCTACTTGCATCTCTGATGTGAGCTAAAGGAAATAATCATATTCATCTTTGGAAGCCAGATTCTGAATTAAAATGCTCAAAATGTAGACATCATATTTTTTAAGGAGTTGCTTCTTACAATTTGATCTTCCTATTGCACACTATGTATTACTGTCAGAGGGGGTCACAACACAGACACAGACCTTTTGCTTCCTGTGCTGGTCACTCAGGTAGTACATTCTGCCTGCAGGCAAGCACTGCTTGGTTTCTCCCAGATTATTCCCATTTCTTATTCTCTTTACACACAGATATTCATCACATGCATTTTTCACTATCAGTTCAGAGGGAATCTTTCTTTACATATGTTTCTTTACATTTAAATAGGTTGGATTTTGGATATTTTATGATAGTTACTTTCTTCCTTTATGAGAAAAACAATGCCAAAATTCTAAAATCATGAATGATACTCTAAAACTAGTTAAGGCAGGGAAGTTGCATGTGCTTTGGTTTCCAGCTCTAGGTAGGATCATCTTTAAACTGATGTGTTCCCAGTGCAGGTTGGCTCATTATGAGCAGAGCTTTGGAAGGTAACTGTGAGTGATGAATTCCTTAGACCCCAAATGGCTCTGGAAGTTTAACTTTTCCAGGCACATGTAAAGGGAATCATTAACTTGGTCATTAAATCACAGGACAGAGTCTGGCAGCACAGAGATAGTGGTGGCAGCACTCGTTTGTGATGATCTAAAGTATATATGAAACTGGCAGCTTTATTTTTTTTCCTTTCTGCTTGTGGAAGAGTTCAGAAGAACACTCTGTAAGTCAATCTGAAGGAAAGATGATGGGATGATGCCGATGCTGGTTATTACTGTAATTTTTTCAATGGCTTCACTTTCTTTCACTTTGCAACACAATCTTTCTAGGGATTTAATGCTGAAGCGTTTAAGTACAAAATCCTATTGCTGGGACCCATGCTCAGAAATTAAAAAAAATTCACATTCAGAAGCAGGACCCTTTGTATTGTTGAATCCATTTCTCTGTTTATAAAATATGACTGACATTTATCTACGGGGAATTTATCTCTACTCTTGCTGCTCAGTTGGCTGGAAAAAGCGGAGAGGAGGCAGCCTGCTGGTAACACATCACATGTTTTTTATATATTAGGACCTACGCATCTTGGATAGGGTTTCTGGAGTTCACAGCTCAGGCTCACTCTGACGCTGACTGAACATACTCCACTGGATCAGCCCCCAAAAATGCTGTCTGGACATGAATGGAATAGATGTTTTAATTGATGCAAGATCAGACTTGTAATAACAAAGTTCAAGGATCAATTAATTCAGGGGCGTCCCTGCTTCTGTTTTTTTGATTATACCCACAGGCCTTGCAGGGGCCTACAATTAACTGGAAAAAAAATTAAAAAGGGAAAACAGAGAGAGATAAAGTTGTTGTGAGGGGTGAGTATCACTTTCCTTGCAGAGTCTGGAACTGAGACTGAATTTCCTATGCCTTCAGTCTCCAATATCATAAGGTTACAGTCACCACAGTTCCATCTTATGGGAAGGGGATCTTTGCAAGGATGCTTCCTGGAATGATATCTACATGCACAGCTCTGGGGAAGATCCAGACACGGTGTTCAAAATAAGAGAGGCTACTGCTCGTCCCTTGTTGGGAGCTGCTGATGGTGGCCCTCAAAAATGGACATTTTCCCTCTGAAATGTTGGTTGTATTTGCAGCATCCTGAATTCCTCCTTAGCTCCAGAGTTTCCAGGTCAAAAATCCCCATTCATCTCAGTGGCAGAAACATAGTGAAACCACTTAAAAGAAGCCTGGAGGGGCTGTTGTCTCCTCTGCCCCCAGCAAGCTCCCAAAGGAAGAGCCTGAAACTTCCCCTCACACAAGTGTTTTGTTACTGCTAGCCTTCACACTGAGGGACACTCTGGGGTGGATCTATGGAATGCCCTTAGTTGCCTGTCTTGGTGGAGCATATCCACACCTTGTCTCAGGAGGCAGTTCAGTCACCATTTGATCCCTCCCATCCTTTACTTCCCTCCTGCTGCAGCTATATCCAGTCCTGGTGGACTCACTACAGGGGATTTTGGTGAAGATTTTTGTCTTCCCCTCAGCAGAGGGGGTTTCTTTCTTTTTCGGTCTAAGTGAGGCTAATCCAGAACTTAGCAATTTAAGAATTAAGTTGTATTGTCAAACTCTTAACAGAAGATTCATTGCAACCGTGTTAGACATAGGTTATACTCAAGAGACCAAGCTGGAATAACCTGAGGTGTGAATTAACCCGTACAGGATGGGGCTTGTGAATATGGTAGAAGTTGTATTAACCTTTTTTATGTTTTTCAATTAAGTCCACAGAGGTCAGTTTTGATTAGAATGAAACAGGGTTAGCTACAACAGGGAAGCTTCTGAGGAGCTCACTCCTCAACGTTTTTTATGCAACAGGCAACATTATCTATGTTCAACAGTAACGTCAAATACGACCTCTGTGGAAAGGATTCTAAGCCAGTATCCTTTACTGCCTTCTGGACTGAAAGTGGTGGCTTTGGACTCCTCATGAGCTGGAAAAAAGCTTGTGCAGGGTACATGCAGGGTGAAACATGAGGGAGATGGAGAGTGTGAAGCAAAAGTGGCGCTTGTGAGCATGTGGCTTGCATCTCACCCCGAGTGCACAGTGCAGCTGTACCTGAGCTGCCTATGAACCTTCAAAGCACAGGAATTAGCTCTCACTAACAAAGCCACTGAGCAAAAGCCATGTTTGAAGCTGCCACTGCTTCCCCAGTGACAGTTACCTGGAATGTAAAACATCTTGGCATGAAATTGAGATATAAGTCACACACAACAGGGCTGCTTTGCATATCTACAGTGCTAAAGGAGCATGCCCTTAGCTAGAGAAGATGCAGCAAAAGATCAGTTTGTTACCAGACTGCACTGTACTCAAAGGAGGCATGAGAATTTACAAGTGACAAGCACCACACGATGGTGTGCGCCAAGTGCCAGCTCTGGGCCACCATCCAAAGTGGTTTTCCTCAAGGGAAATTCAGTGCATCCAGTATCACCTCGCTGGCTACATTCATTCACTGCTCACAATGTTTCAGAGCTCTTCAGAGCCGCAGCTGTGGAGAAGTCTTGCCTTTTTGGCAAGTGTGCAGGATGGCCGAGGATATCAAATGAGCTTTCTAAGCTTAATTGATAATGACAACAAGTCTAAGGCAATCACATACAAAATTCTCTCTTCTCTCAGATGTTGCTGGATGAGTGCTGGCACAGCCGCCTTCCCTCACAAACATTTCAGATACTGTTTCTTACTTTTTGGCTAAAGCTTTCAGTAAGACTTGGAAAAAACCCAAGATTTATCATGGGTCTGGGTTGCCTTTTTATATTTTTTTTCTACTTCATTATTCTTATTCTTCTCAGACAAAATACTGCTTGATGCACTTAAGAAAAAAATCATCCTCTAACTCTGTTCTCACTTTCAGTTCTCACTGAGGGTTTGGGGTGAGGTTGGGAATGCTCTAAAGCAGCACCTTTACAGACAGCATGTTAATGACACAGAGGTCAGATTCATTTCACTTACACCTTAGCTAATGGACTTTTTACAGAGTACACACACACACACACATGCAGCTTTCTGTGTCTTCATAAATAAAATCTCCTCTGAGCACAAGATTGTACCTTTATGGGACTTTTATGAAGTGGCATTGTTCAGTGAACTTCACCTAAGTATGTGTCAACATTATGTCTGGGCCAATGTGCTACAGTTGGGAGCTGGAAGTGAAGGTTTCCAAACCTCAGGAGTGCTCATCAGTGGGGTTCTGAAGCAGGTACTTTGCAGGCAGTGGAAGCACGCAGGGACAGGGAATGTTGGAATCTGGTCTTGACCCAAACCCAAACACTTTTAAATCTGAATGGTGTTTGGATCCAATTTTTTTTCAGCACACTACTGAAATATGAAAGCTGTTCATAGAAGCTGTTCATCTGATGGTAAACTTCCCTCACACATATGGTGTGTTCTAAGTTGTGCCTTGGTTCAGGTTCATGCCTAGGGGAAACATCTTCTCTGCTTCACAGTGGCCTACATTTTGTCGTTCAAACAGCTCTCCCCTCCAGCCTCTTCCCAGTGTGGTTTGAAGAGCTGCAATCTCTGTTTCTTCTCTTCCAGCCATAACAATCTGCCTAAGAATGTCACCAAACATGCTCCTTGTATCTCTCCTGAACCCCAAGTGGAAATTCGTCTATGAGGGCTCAGGTAGGCGTTGATCATACACCTACCAAGCATGACCACCTTGCAACAAGAGATGCCCACACTTGCTGCAGCCCAGCCTGCCAGCCCATCACTAGTGAGGAGCCCATGGCTGTACAGGCATCACCCTGGGCTGTTCAACAGCCAGGACCCTCAGGAGGGGTTTGACTAGTAAAAGGCACATCACTCCAGCTCTATCCATTAAGCCTACTTGTCTCAGTGCAGCAAAGACAAGAAATAACGCATTTTGAAAGGTGGTCCAAGAGAATACCTCTGGCCACACTTCCAGCTATTTCCCTTACACAGAGTAATAAACACACCACACCCAGGAAAAAATCAGAAATGGGATTTAGGTTGTTCATTTGCAAGGAAACTGGAAACTTAATCTCAGCTCTCTCTTTCTCTCATTGGCTTGCCCAAGCATGGCCATTTATCTGCAAGAGCAGATTGTTGAAAACAATCATCCATGTATCATACATGTCTGTGCCTCTTGAGGTCAGAGATAAATAAGAATAAAATATTGATAACCTCTCTTCTCATCAGTTCCCTGGTTTCCCTGTCAGAACAAACATCTAAGACTGAGACACCATCCCAAAGCCAGCAACTGTTCACCCCAGCTTAAAACAGACCATAGCTTTCCTCTCTAACATATCACTCATTGCCTGGCTCACTACATATAAGTTGCATTTTTTTTCCTCCACTGAAACCTGTACAAAAGAGCCAAAGCCTAGACACATCTGCAGCAGAAGAGCAATGGCTTTTTATGACCATGACCTGAAGTGACCATATCAATTTACTCTTCTTCCTGGCTCTGTGTCAAATCCCACTTGCATGATCCACACAATGAGTCCAAGTTGTCCAAAGGAGACAGAGGGATTTCAGTTTGCTGCTGTGTAATTAGGCTCAGTAAATGACAGTGCACTTCAGCGGAAAACCTGGTGCCGTTGGTATTGAAGCAAGAGAGAAAAGAAGAGGAAAGAAAGACACACAGAAACTTCCTCCATAAGGAGTGCAGAACTTTCCCCTTCTGGGATGAGACCAAGTAGCAAAGCAGAGACACCTCTGATCAGTGTTACTCAAGAGCACCTATACTTTCCCCCCTACTTTTCTGGCTGATGCATTTTAGTGCATAAGCACAGATGTCACAGCTGTCTGCAGGCCAGGAGCATGTCCCAGGTGGCCTTGGTTCTTGTCCATGGAGGCTGGGAGGCAAAACCCAGGAGGGCTGTGAAAGCATGGGGGCAGCAGCAAGGAAGCATGGCTGACCCCATGGGCAGGCATAAGCTTTTTGACCAGGTAGAACAACAGGTTCCTCCAATTTCCTGGGTCAAAGATGGATGCTCTTTTCCTGCACAGTGGACTGTATATCCATCCCCCAACCCCAAGGCAAAGCGTAGATATAATCACTTTCTTACAATACTGGAGAGGGATTGTGCACTTGAAAAATCTAGGAGAAGTCATTATTTTAAATACAGTGGCCTGGGGGCTGCACTCTGAACTTGAAGGGGACAGGCATTATATTTAAGTGCCTTCTTTTGCTCTTTTTTTCTCAAATTGACCAAAGCAGGAGTCATGTGCAGAACCTGACCTCTGGCTGGTTACCAAGAAGGGTCCACCAATATTTTCTGTCAGGAAAAGGCTGAGAAAGATTTTGTAGTCAGCTCTTTGGCCTGACCAGCCAATATTGAAATAAAAAAAAGAACTAAAAAAACGGACCAGAGAATAGAAAATAAAAATGTATTTAAAAGTACTGTTGTAAAACATGGAAACACAGTAATTTTATTTTACATGTATTTTTAAATGAAGCTCATTTGTAATAAATTAAGCTCATGAAACTTGCCCTGGATCTCACAGATCATAGAGAAAGGGCAGGGGACAATCGCATGGGGCAGTAAACCAGAGAGGTAAGGTCCCCAGGCTTATGTGGTTCCCTGTTGAAACTAGCTCATCAGTGGAAATCAATCTTTCTTTCTTTCTTTCTTTCTTTCTTTCTTTCTTTCTTTCTTTCTTTCTTTCTTTCTTTCTTTCTTTCTTTCTCTCTTTCCCTTCCTTCCTTCCTTCCTTCCTTCCTTCCTTCCTTCCTTCCTTCCTTCCTTCCTTCCTTCCTTCCCACAACAATCCCATGTCTGCTCTCTTTTTCCCATTTCATCCCTACTTATGTAACACCTGTGCTGGAAAAAAAATAACCTTCTGACCATCCCACAGTTCCAAAAGCAATTATTTAATGAAAATATTGTAAAAATTGTTAGTGTAAACAGGAAAAGAAGTTTTTAATTAGACATAGGAGAAAAAGCAGATTAGCCCCAGGATCTCTTGTATGGAGATCATCGGGCCATTACAGCAGCTATTTTCCTGATGTCTGCGTGGACCGAAGCCAACTACTTTTTGCTCCTGCTGAAGAATCAGGTTAATCAAAACGATGACAGCCAAATGGACAGAGAGCAGGATTCATCCAGGCCTCTTTGTCTAAACTCCAGATGGAATCAGAAAGTTAAAGCACAGACAGCATGTCCAGGATGGCCAGGCCCTCATGTGACAAGCCCTGTCTAAAAATCGTTCCCATTAATTTGCAACTGTCAATCACCTCAGCATTCTGCTCCGAAACAATGGCTGGCCCCGGACCACAGCTTCTCCCCATCTCCTCACACTAGCACAGCTGAGAATTAGGGAATTTTTTTCTTGATTAGTAAAGACTTTTTGGTGCAGTGCAACATGCTTGGTTCAAGCAAAACGCCTCTTAAAAGCCAAAAGAATCTTTACACAGACCCACACCCCCACCCTCTAATAAAGAACTAAAACAATTTAATGGGTTAGATTTAGCAGCTGAGTTTGGTCTGTGTGAACAACAAAGTTTTCAGCTTGGCACTAGCATAAAAAAAAAGAGAAAGGAGGGTGGAAGTTGGTTTGAAGTGAAATTAAAAGCAGGGGAAACAAAACCCAGGACTCACCACCCCACTGGAGAAGAAGGAGATGGTGGCATCTCTGTTTCACCCAACAGCTCATGGGTGGCTGCTCTCGCCCAGGATGACCTTACCCACAGAGGGGCTGAACGTGGGCTCCAGGCGCTGCTGCAGTGACTACAAGGAGAAGTGTCACCAGAGACAATGAGAACATCTTTCCTCCGCTGTCTACAACCCACTGCTTTCTGCACTTTCTTGAGTGGCTGTGGGGCTGGTAGCTGGCTTCAAAGTCAAACAATTAAAGACAGGATTGAAGTATGGTCTCAATTTTGGTTTTGGAACTGAAGATATAGGACAGACGGGAGATAACAAGTTCTTCTGAAGTTTTTTGTCTTGATTGTCTGTATTCCCAATGAGAAAACAGCAGAAATCCAAGCTTCTAAATGGCTTTAGGATGACTAAATAAACAACTATTTGAAGATATATTTACTATTACAAAAACAATGCTTTTTCTACTGTTTATATAAATTTAATTATAATCAAATTCTTATTTACTCCCTATGCAGAGAATTCACTCTTTCTTTTTTTGCAGCCCACATTACCTGTATTTTGAACCTAATGCAAATCTCAAGTACATTTTTAAAATCAAATCACATTCATTTAAGGTATGCAGAATCCCAAATAAAAGGATACAGCATTATTTTTGAAAAGTGAGAAGGAATTTTTACAAATCAGAAGATATTATTTTAAATGGTAGCGCTTTTTTCCCTTTAATATACAAAAAAGTATTCTAAAAGAAAAAAAAAAAACAAACAAGGTCAAACCAAACATTTTAAAGTATTTTCAAAGATGGATTTTTAAAAAAAACTCCTAAGATTTTTAAATTTACATTCCACCAGACCTGAAAATCTCTCTCTAGCTGTTTAGTCCAGAAACCAAATTGAAAAACCTTGTTCCTCCTAGCAATTAATATAAAACATAATAATTTGTAGCCTGAGATTACTTTCTTGAGTATATTACTCCACTATCTGGATGACCCAGCCTGAAGACCTAAAGCCAGAGCCAGTTGCTGTTTCATTTTCCAGACTTGGGCTGAGTCACTGCTCTGCACAGCCTTTGCTTTTTCTGTTTGCCTGTCTAAAGACACATACACACAATATCTAACACATGCATGATCCAGGGATGACATCATATGCTATTTTAAAGAATAAGGTTTATCTATCATATTCCACATGAAAATTATAGGTCCATATTTTTCCCTATTATTTAGACTTTACTCATGAAATCTGCTGTCATAAGAAGGAGAAAGAACTGTTAGCTACAAAAAAATGTGATACAAAACAGCAGTCTCTCACAACCAATCTTTTGTTAACAGTGCAAAAGAAAAGAAGTGAAATAAAATAGATGAAAAAGAAGGACAAGGGTGTTGAAAAATTACAATTACTTCGCTCCTGGGGAATGAAGCTTTTGAAAATTAATGTAGTCATTAACCATCTGGCTTACTAAATAGTTAGCAAAAAATTCCTCTGAAAGAGTTGGCTTTACATTCATAACTGCAGTTTATTGGTCCATTGGCACCAGCATGCCTAAACACAAGGGAAAGTCAATACTGTATCATAGCATTGCCTAGCTAACACCTGGAATATATTCTCTGGAGTGAAAACAGCAGGGAACTGACCAGAAATAACCTCTCTCGTATTATTCCTTCAATTAGACCAAAACAAGTTTCCCTTTGAAAACTTAATAATAAACACTGCAGGTCATTCACTTGTTTGGAGCCCCTTTGGGAGAGCTGAGCAGATGGGTCCCCTTATCTAGCCCCCTCGCTGTCACAGAGACAACAGCCACAAATCAGGACAGATATTGATTTTAATTGGAACCAACAGCATCTACATACCGTCTTAATATCCACATCTTCCTGGAAAAAAATACATCTTTTTAAAAGATTGATTTGTTTTGTCCTGTCAGGTTGATTAGACAGAATGAGGTAATTCTTTGCAAGATGAACAATTATGCCATTTTTCAGGTTCACTGCTTAAGTAAATACACACTGCAAATCCCTAGGCAAACCAGAGGTCCATTTCAGAGCCTTTGTACATACAAGCAGCATAGATTAAAACATTGTTCATTCAAACTGAAGCAGTTATATTCTCATTATCAGAGAGATTTGAGGTGTCGTCAGGATCTCTTCAGTGGTTTTCACTCAGGCGTAAGTACTCCTCAGCCGGGGAGAGAACTAACAACACAAAGTGAACATCTACTTAAAACCGAATTATCTGGGACATTTTCACCACCCCCAGGGTAAAAGCAGCTCTCCTCAAAATTCTTGTAAATTCATCAAGCCTGCTGTTCCCCGAAGAGCCTCAGATGCATTGCTATTTGCCTTTAACAGACACAAGGGAGCTCTCTCCCCCTGCCCCCACCCCCGTGCAAATCTCTTTCCCATACGGCATGTTAATTCCCGCAAGGGAGGTGAGATGAACAGGTGCCATGGTTCTTGACTTAATTGCTGCGAAAAGTAGAGCACTAATAACGAGCTGTTCACCAGAGACAGTTTCCATCCTGGCGAAGGAGCGCTGCCAATCTGGGGGGTGGCAGGCAGGCAGCGGCACCGCCGCCCGGCCGGCTGCCGAGGCTGCGGTGGCGGGCAGATTGCTGGCCTGGCAGCAGGCCAGCCCGAGGAGACCTCACGGGCCTGTCCTTGTCACCAGCGTTAGCGCTGCCCTTCCAAAGGAGAGAGCGACAGCAGCCCCCTGCCCCCTGGGAGCTAGAAGAGATATTTTTATCACTAAGAGGGTCATCTCAGGGGACCTCTACAGACCCCACAATAAAACAAGCGGCAGCATGAAAAGGACCGGAGCCCTGCCCACGCGTATCCCTATGGATTAATTAGAATGGTGAACAATTAGGCATTGAATTAGGAGTCTGGGGTGCAAATGGAAGGATCACCCAGGGCTTTTATTACTCCCTGTGGGGAGTAATGACCATCACAACACAGGCTGGTGGCAATGTCTGTTCCTACCCTGTCTTTGCGTGCTCCATGCACTGATGGTCACATCTGGACCTTTTCTGGGTAACACCCTGAGGAAAAAACATTTGCGGGGGGCCTACACGCTGACACCTACACTTTCCATATTCCCCAGCTCATGGAGCCATACTGCAGAAGGTTACTGTCCTTCTCTGACATTTGTGCCCCAGCAACAGCTGGTCTGTTGGCTAAGACTCAATAGATCCAAGGGTAATGAGAGCTTTTTTTTCAAGGCTGAAGGGTGACACAGGGATGCAGTAGGTCTCTTGCATCTTGAAAACTGTGTAGAACATTCAGATCACTTCTCCCCTTCACTACCTGATATGCCTTTCAATTTCCTCTCATGCCACTCATCTCCAGTCCCCCTGCCAGACTGCCCTGTGAACTTGGCAAGCTTTGTTTCTTCAAGTGCATGCTTATCCTGCACACAGGTTTTCCCAAGCTCTCACTGCTTCTATTAAAAGCCCCCCTGGAGATAAACCACAAGACTAGCACTAATTACCATAATAATTTGTTAGAGCACTGCTTTGATCCTTTCTCACCTACCAAGTAAATCCTGTTCTACTCCATCCCCAAAAGTGTTAGATGTGATTACACAACTAATTAACACAAGAGACTGGATTTTAAAGTATGTATGATAGTAATTCAGATAAAAGTTTTGATCTTTTGATAAACAAGGAAGTGGGCAAACTTATCACTTCCCAGGAGACTCACAGCAGGTCAGTTATTGCCAAAAATCTAACATGTAACATGAATGGCTTAGAATAGCACTGCTAAACCAGCAAGTTATATTGTTCCTCCACCAGTTTCTGTAGAAAACACCATTTTTTTTTTAAATCTGCGACTTGAGTAATTTTTTATTTCTATATGTGAAGTAGGAATTCTGTTTGATCAGAAAAACCCCAAATATTTTCAGAGGCTTTATCTCCTTTCAGGATCAATTTAAGTTTGATTTCTACCTCAGAATAAGACAGCTTTGAGTGTTTTCAAATTCCTTGGTGTGTCATCACTATTTCATTTCTTAGGATGCTTGGCAAGTTACACAGATGAACTCTCACTGTATTTCTTTGAATAAATAAGAAAGAGAAGAGAGGGAGAGAGATCACATATCATGCTCTATAACTAGGTCAGCTTACACAACTCTTTTTGGAACATTTTAATTAGAATTTCGGAAACAGAATCAGAGCCCACTGGATATTTACACTGCCTTTAGAGATTTCGACATGGAGTCATAGGTAAAAATGGAACAGGAAACCAGATGAGTGTCTGGGAGCATCCGGAACAACATAACAGCTATTATTAGAGCAGTAAGAGTCTCTTCATGACTGCTTCACGTTGTCAAGGAACGGTCCTTGACCTTGCTACTAGTAAAAGATTATTTTTTTTTAGAATTTTGGACACGCTGTTTTGCAGCCATGGGTCCTACTAAGCTGTAGAGAATTTTTCAGGGCAGAGATAACTGGTACTTGATGGCTGGCAAAACAGTGCTAAGAAAGAGTTCTGGACCACTGCATTCAACTCATTGTTTTCTACAGTCATTCTAGAAGTGCAATATTAAAGTAAACAGCTCCTGAAACAGCAGTGTGCTCCATACAGCCAAAGATGATGGTGCCCATGCACAGAGGCACTGTTCAGGTCTGTTTTCATATTGGTCCCAGCACATTTGTTCCCCTGCTTTTTGTGAAGGAGTGGTCTGCATTGTTGCGCTTGCCAGCAAGGTACAGTTTCTACAGAGGTTAATGTGTTCAAAAGAGATTTGACATGATTCACAGGCCAAGTGAAGCAGGCTTGGAATCAGTTTTCAGCAGGAACTAGAGATGACAAATGCTGTATGGGGAAGGAAGGGGGACTGTGGGTAAGGTGGGTTAGAAAATACATGCCTCCAGGAAATATTTAAAGCTGTCTTTTGGATTTATTTCCTGCCCCCTCTTTTTCTGTCTCCACCTCCTTATCTTCTTTTCCTTTCTTTCCTCTCCCTCCTCAAAAGTACTGCATGTGTTTGTGTGTTTGGATCAAATTAATAGGTTTGATTTTGATGACAGCCCTGGACTATGAAATGAAGGAATTCTCACAGAAAACTTCTAAATAGAATTAAAATATATCTGCTACAATTCCTTTCTTTTTTACTAAAAGACTAGAAGGGGGGGAAGAAGAAAACTACAGTAATTTGATAGAGGCAATATTTAATGTTTCTATCATCAGAGATACATAAATAAAACATGAAATTTTTGTATGTTTGTCTCCTCACCCTTGGTATCAGCCTTTAGCACAACATGATAGACACTTAGGAGGTTCTTGTATGACAATTTGCAGGCGAGCAGAGGATTACCTTATCAGATCTGACTCATGACCAGTGCTTTCACCCAAATGGCCAAGTCTACAGATCATTTCAGGGCTCACTGATGTTGCAGCATTCAGCAGGCAGAGTGTGATTTATTGATCTGAGGCTTGGTTAAATAAATAGACTTTAAAATAAATAGACTTTAAAATAAATAGATTTCCATGTGCAGATGGATCTCTTTGTATGTAGGCTGTACTATATGTTGTAGCATGCACAGCTGAGAAAGAATTCTTACCCATTTGGTAACTCAGCTGATGCATTTTCTTCTATTGCTTTTTACCAATGAAAGTATCAATGTAAAACTATTGCCTGCTTAAGCCACACAGATTTATATTTGCAGAGATAATAATTCTGTTTACATCTTTGCAGATGTATGTCCAGGTCATTTCCTAGTACTTCAGTTCAGTTAGTGAACAGTTAAAATTTAGTTAAATATCACTGATATAAAAAAGCTTATACCACTTATTAACAATATACTTGAGTTTAAATAGAGCCCTGCAACAAAGAGGGCAACTTCATTACCACTGCTTGCACCAAATTTGAATTTGACCTGCTGACCTCTGCAGGGTTATAATGCAATTTAATTCAGTCACTTCAGGTTTCATTTGAGGTACTTTTCACTGAGAAAGGATTTTAGTTTCATGTGTGCTTGAGTAAAGCTGCCAAGAGAAGTCAGGCATGTTCCTCTCATTTATTCCAGTTCCGCTTTAACAGAACCCATCGACACAAGCAAGAGGAGAGTTTGGTTCATTGTCTGACCCTACAGCTATGTGTATCTCATTCTTAATGACTGGAATCAAAAGGAAACTGAGCAAAAGTACAGAAAATTGGTCCCTTGGGTCATTTTTAATGATCTGCAAAAATAAAGTCCCTGTTAGCTCTTTCTCATTCTAACCTGATTGATTGCCGATGCTTTTGGGGGAAGAAAGGCAAACCTAATCTATTGCACACTCTCAGGTGAGCGCTGAGATAATAATCATACATGTTCCCTGTTAGAGAGGCCTTTTTCTTAGTAACATTTTTCTCATTGGCTTCATTACAAGCGTGAAAACATGGCTATCATTTGAGAAGTGAATGAGAAAAGTCCTCCTCATCCTACAAACATTTTTCCCTTTGTCTGCCTACTTTGGGACATTAGGGAGTTCATTTGCAGGCAGGGCCAAATCCCTGTGAAGGAGAAAGCTGACATTGGTGAATGTGAAGTGAGGGAAATGACAGCAGATTTAATCTTCTTGTAAAACCTGCAGCATTATAGAGCAGCAATTCCTATAAAGTCACTTGGCATTACCTTACCACAAAAGTGCTAACACCAAAGCTTATTTTAGGATGCTGTGACCCATGCAGCCCAGTTCACCTGAGCTTGTGTGTATTTCTGTTCTTTCTAAACTGTCCCTGCATGATCAGGAAACAGGTGGAGATTTAGACCTCCACCTAAATTTGGGAATAGGGCAGGATTTAAGTCCCTCTTCCAGCTTCAATCGACTATCATTGGTGGAATAACGGGAAATTCAGCAGGTAGCTCAGGGTTTCTGTGCCTTCTTCCTCCTCTAGAAGCACCTACTCTCAGTTTATCTATGCTGAAGTGATGGATATGAATCAGCCTGCCAAGTGAGTTAGACTTACACACCTGGTGGTAAGCAGGTCTGCTGGGCTACACAGAGGGTCCTGATCTCAGATCTGTTCTTCCCTTTGCAGTATGATACCAATGATTAAAAACCTTCCAGAGGCTTCCTGCTCTATCAGCTGTATTCTGTTGGTATCTTTGGAGAGCCTGAGGACAATTTTCTAGCATTTTGTATTTTTTCTTGCCTTTACAAATTCTGCCTCTGATGGTTAGTGACATTTCTGAGTGGAATGCAAATCTTCCCCAATGTACTCTGGCATGTATTTGAATGTGCAGAAGAAACAGGCTCTTTCATATTTCAGTCCCTGAAGCCTGAGATTTAATTAATCATCCAATTTTTAGTTTGAGATTTAATTAATCATCTGATTTTTAGTTCAGATGAGTAAAAATGCCATGAATGTTCATTTCATCGTGTTACCTTCTGGCATATTTTCTTCTAGCATTCTTCTATCCTTTGGGGTGAAATGCAGATGCAGAGAATAATTCTCTGCATTTTTATTACAGAGAATTATTTACTTGATCAGAGACTTCAAAATTTACTTCCTGCTAAGACACACTTTTATGATTTTAAAAAATAAATAATGAGACTTTTCTATTTAATTATTTTATCCTGAAGGGGAAATATATATGAAAGTAGGATATTGTGTAGGTCTATATGTGTGTGTGATTATGGGTAATTCATTAAAAACACATTTTTCATCCTGCCTGCCCCTAGAAATGTGAAAGGTTAGACTTTTTAGACTTGCCACCTGTGGGATGAGGGATCATTGGTTCCTTCTTCCTCCCAAGGACCCTCAGTGCTCATTCTTGCTATAATGAAGAAGTTGATTGATGGATGTCGCCTTCTACACTGCTGACATCCTTATCTCCCCCTGCTTTATGCAACAGGCATGACCTCCTTCAGCCAGATGGTTTCTGAGTGCTGCATCCACTGCTCACTTCCACCAGCCCCTGGGTATGCTCACCTTCAGCACACATGCCAGTTGGCAGCAACCTATATGTCTGTCTGTCAGTGGCTCTGTAATGAGACCAATTTATTAGGTTACATAATCCTACCTCTTTAGGGAAGGGGGGGAAATTGCACAGTGCACTGAAAGAAATTTATCCTGGCTTCTAATTCTCAGGACCCTCTGACGTAACTTCCTTTTAGTAAAAAAAAAGAAAAAGAAAAAGAAAAAATTTACATTCAGTTAAAACTTACTGTTTTACGGCTTTCAGAAGGGGGTCAGAATCAAAATGCCAGATGTGGCCTCCTCTGAGCTTTGTAGAAGGTCAGGCCCAGCCCAACTGCGTCATTGTTTTCCTGACACAATTGTTTTGCAAGCCATTTTATCAGCCACAGTTGTTTTCTTTAGAAAGCATGGCATTTTGTTATGTTAATGAAGTCTGTTGCTTCATTTCGTACTTCTTTTACTGGGGATACTCAGGAAGAGAAGAAACCTGGGTAACTCTTCATTGTGATGTTTTACACATAGGATTGCAACATACAGGGTGTCACTGCAATCTGGCAATGAAATGCTAGGGGTTTGGATGCGATATGTGAACAGTGAATTTGGACCACAGGTTGGTCTCTCCAAATACTAGGCACTTTATAACAGGTAGCAGCCCTGCACAGCTAGATCCCAGCTCCAATAACTTTCATTGTAACATGACAAAATGACAAAAAAAAAAAACCCAAACAAACAAAAAAGCTCAAAACAATACAAAACAAAAACCCAAAACCAAACCAAACCAAATTAAAAAACAAAATCAAAACACAAAACAAAAACAAACAAACAAACAAAAAGGCAAAAAACCCCAAGAAATTTTAACTGAATATTGATAAAAAATCCAACTATTAAAATCCAACTTGTTGGCCAGAAATGCCTACAAATCACAGCAAAGTTCAAGATCTTATTGTGCTAACTGCATCAGTGAAAGGCACTAACAACAACATTAAATTCAGATTCAACCTGTGTAATGCCACCATCTAAACTTGAAGCATACTTCCCAGGGTTCCTCCATCAGAAAAAAAAGGGCACATTCAGGAGATAATTCAGGTGTTAGATTAATTGAGATGCCTTTTAGAGGTGCCTAATGTTAATGTGGGCCAACCTAGACTTAATGGACCATTATCCTTCTATAAGAAAAAATAAAAAGATATGTTATATATGAAAACAATAATCAAAATACAATTTAGAAGTGTGACTAAATTTTGGGTTTATTTGTTTTTGAAAGGAAAACAAATTATATTGAAAATATACTTTAAAACTACTGAAGTTTTTGAGTCAGAAGAGAAACATTTCTAGCAAACTCTCAAAAGGAAAAAAAATAATGTGTTTTTTATGTAATAGATATTGAGTACCCAGTGCTCCACTCAAGAACTACTTTTCCTTACTAAATAAAAAGGGCTAGGGACTGTTCTTTCCAGCTGTGATAGCAAAGTGCTTTGCATCCAAACTTCCTATTGGTAGCTGTCTCTTGCTCATTCCTGCTGACTCCCGAACTGTGTCTGGGAACTGTTTGGAAGAGTGTTTTTTGGCACAGGCCAAAACTGGGCTAAAAAGCAGAATAACGAATTAACAGTAGAAGTGATCACGTGGCAATATTCTGGCACTGTTCAATCTACTAGTACAGAGAGAGCCAAAC
Source organism: Agelaius tricolor (assembly GCF_023055355.1). NCBI lineage: Eukaryota > Metazoa > Chordata > Aves > Passeriformes > Icteridae > Agelaius > Agelaius tricolor. The sequence goes on from NW_027269261.1 coordinate 62,739,993, forward strand.
TGGCTACAACTGATTTACCTACAGCTTGCTCAAGAGTCAAGCTTTTAAGCAAGTCATCCAGCTATAGCATTGGCACATGACAGCATAGGGAACAGGCCCCAGGATTCCCCAAATCAGTTTTACTGCAGAACACCTTACGTAGCAGCTACCTTACCTCTACCTAAGACCCAGGTTTCTTCATACACATAATCCATATTGAAACACTGAATTAATTCATTAAGTCATTTTTTCAGTCCAAACACTGAAGACAAAGCAGCAGGCCTGGATGCAGCAAGAAATGCAAAGATGCATCTGCTGGTTTACTGCTCAAACCCAGGCTGCCAGCTCCCCCAGTGGAAAGATTTCTGCATTGAACTTGAGTCAAGATTTTGTCTATACTAATGCCTGTATCATAAGCTTACAGAGACACAAAAATAACCAGAACACTCCCTAACCCCAGAGGGCATTGATGCTGCATTACCATCCATTCCTTGTCAGACTTAACATATTTATTATACAGACCATCTTTGGGAAAGGACCAGACATTGCAGTGATTGGTGAACAAAAGCGGAAAAGAATAAACACAGTACAATGGATATCACTCATGCAGAGTAATTCATCTAACATACAGAAACAAGGGAAATATCCCCAATCAAAACTATCTGCTCCTTAAGCCTAAACATTCAATAACTTCCCAGCTTTGGAATGTATGTGCATCTCCTCCCTGGATTTCCCGTGGTTTATATTATCATTTGCAAGGTATATTATGACAAGTTATTTACTTTGGGCCATAGCCCTGAGGCATTTGAGTGTCTCTCCTTTCACAGAATGTCATAAATAAACATGAATAATCTGCATAAAGGGAGATGACTTTATCTTATAACAAGCCAGAAGAGCAGACTGTGCTCCTCCACACACAATTCCCTACATATATTTTCTTTTGTCTGATCATGAAAGCTTTTGTTTGCCTGTAAAATAAATAAACAAACCTTTCCTGTTATATTGTACAGAACTGCATTCATATTAAAACAATGACTCGTTCACTTAAGACAAATAATTTCTACCAAGAAAAGATACTATTTTACTGTCAACATTATTTTTACTATGCTATGCTAACAGATGAATAATTGTGCAGCCAATAAACAAGCAATTCAGTTTAAAACCAGTAGCACTTGTCAAACAACTGTTCCTTAACGCCGCTCTCTGACATCCCCCAGCATTACCTCATGAGGCTGGAGACGGGGACAAGGAAGGCTTTTAGATTAAACAACAGAGACTCACCACAGCCTAGCTCCCAAAATAGCAGAAAGAAAGGCAAAAATAGTTAGACAGGCTGATTGTATTGTTATAACTTAAATTGTACTCAGATGCGAACTCTGACGTGCCAAAAGCTGTAAGAGCTGAGCATGAAAGATCAGAAAAGTGACATCTGGTATTGGATGCCCCTCCAGACATGACTAATACCATTGGTATTGTGTAGGCTTTGCCCTTCCTAATTTAATAGTCAAATGTAAAGATTAGGCCCCCACAGCTCCTACAGTATCACGAGAGACTGTTTTACTGTATGTCTATATAAAATTCTCTCCTATCCTTCTCCATGGATATCCACAGATGGTCTGCCTTTGAATAGGCATGTATATCTTTCATATTGCTATGGACAGTTCATCTCATTACTTCCAGCTGGTAGATTTACAGCTGAACCATATGACTCCATCCATTATTAGAGGGAAACGAGGGAAATTTGACCACTAAGTATTGATTTTATGCAAGAATAAGTTTTTACTGCACACTATGTAACATATATATGCAGCTAGATCCACACTTCATCTTAATTTCCATTAAAGTAGGAGTTATGTCTGTAGATTTCCAATGCATTATTAAGAGCAGAGTCCAAGTATTTTTAAGTATTTGACATTGCTGTCATGAGTATCACAAAGTAGCCATTATTAAGAATTTAAAACTTATCCCTTCCCTGAAGTTTGTTTCTGATGTCAGGAGCCTAGATTTGATTTTTTTTCTAACCAGGATGATTTGTTCTCTATAAGTTTAAATACTTGTTGATGCCACACCAGACTATATAACTTACATTATTATAAGTATTTTTAACTTACTGTGTATAGAGCAGAATAATAATAATATGCATCTTTCCGAGAGCTCTTGCAGATACAGCCTTCAAAATATTTTGACCTAGGGAGTGTGCTTGCCTATCCTTCATAAGTGGAGAAACTGTGTCATGCAGTTTCCAGCAGGCCTGTTGCAAGTCACGGAGCAAACTGACACAAAGCTAGCAGCAGAAGAGCATCTTGTCACACATCCTAGTCTCTGTGAGACCCAGGGGTGTCAAAAAACATGTCGATAGCACAGTCTTCAAAACACTTACCTATGATTTTGTTATGTGTTTTAACATTTAGCATGCTTTAGTATGACGTAGAAGCCCTGAAGAGATGATAGAGAGACATGAACGGATAACACTTAATGATCATGGAAATGCTGGTCCACAAGAGGAGCAATATGGAAAATTCTACCATGGAACAACCAGTCAAGGGCAGAAATTCAAAAGGACTGGAACTGAGAAGGTCAATGTGACATCTCTTATAAAGGAGACTTTACTTTTATATTTATTTTTTTATTTACTTACTTACTTTATAATTACTTAATTATTTTAATAACGAAACTATGGGTGCAGCTAATCAAAATTAGTTTGGGTACAAAATTAGACTCAGTTGAAATACCATGGCAATTCTCTGCAAGCACTAACTCCAGAGCAAGTGGGTGGTAGCTTAAAAAAAGACCCCAGAGCTCAAAGTCTCAAGTTTTGTCACTTCATTGGTATGGAATAGTACACCAGCTCTAATGTATAAGATACAACATGTGAGCCTCGCTCATGGTATATTAACATTAACCTTCTCTTTCCTGTAACAGAATAGCATAATTATTCCTTCTAATACCTGCTGTAGTAACAGCTCACTTTCCCTTGAGCTGTATGAATTACCTCTGTATATTACTGTGAGCCACTAGATTTTACACCAAATCACTAAAAATGGTATCACAAAGCCTGTTAGCAAGCTGTAAAAAGCATACACAGAGGACCCAAAATATTATCTATGGATCAAATAGAAACTTCAAGTTGCATCAGGCAGGCTTAACCTGCATATTATCAACACTGAACGACAGAAGAGAGAGCAAACCTTACGATTCAGAGCTTCACTTTGGTTTGGCTAAGTACCCAATATTTGAATGTTCATTTGGGTTTCATCCAAGACTGCCTGACCATCTTTGATCTACAGAACTAGCCTGGAAGTCTTGCAAAAACAGAGTATTCTTGTGAAACTTCCAGTAATTTCTCTTTCTGGTTGGGCTTGAAATACAGTAAAAGTAGTTTCTTTTTGTGGTATTTCACAGAGTGGTTAAACTCCAAGCACAGTGTCAGTTCTCAATAAATAATACCTAAGTATAGTCTTTCAACACTTCCGTTTCCAATCCTGATCAGACATGGGAAGTGAAGAAGAATGAAAAAAACCCCAAAAGAAACCATCCATTCAAATCTCACAATGTCTTTAACATTTGTGCTTTTGTGGTTTTGAAGACAGAAAAGGAGGCCCCATGGCTGCTTTGCAATAACACAGTCACTGCTATCACTGGAGAAAAAAGGGATGGGTCTGCTGGCTGTAGTCAGAAGAGCCACTTGGCTGTGTACCACATGGGAGAGCCCTTCCAAAATCCATGCTAATAATGGGGTTGAGGTTTTAGGCTATTGCTCTGGATGACAAAATATATCCCTTATCTTTTAACATCCAAAAGTTCTCAAGCTTGAAAACCAATCAGAACTTTCGAGTCCTTTCAGTTCTTGAAGTTTTCTCCTTTATTCTCAATGCCTTCCATCATATTTTTTTAAACCTTAGCAGAAATCTCAGACTCCTTATAAACAAAAGGCAGCTGAGACGACACTTTTTCCGGTCCTTAATATTGATAGGGGCAGGAGAAGGGGGGAGATCTGTATGACAGCTGGCCACATAGCAAACCCAATTTCTAAGAAACAAACCATCTTGAGGCCTCAGACAACAGACATCAGATTTAGAGATGGGGGTGTGCAAATTGCCCAGGGAAATATCAGTAATTTGCATATAACTGACATGAGAAATGCTGCAGCCATTATTAAAACTTGAAGGCATGTGATGATTACATAGAACAAACTGGTATTTCTCTAACTTGAAAGTTGGGCACTTTTTCTATTATAGATCCTTATCCTAGGAACTAAGAAACAAATGTATCCATTTTTCTTTTGGAGTGGAAAATAACGAGCCTAATAATTATTTTTTCTCTGATAATAACTCAAATAAAAGAGAAAAATATGAAAAACTGATTTTTTGTACTTATCTTTCAAGTTACATAAACTTGTTTTTCGGTCTGCTGAAAAAAATCTACATCCAAGGAAAATGAAAAACATATGGTTTAAAATAGTTTAAGCCATGAATATGAGTCAGTGCTGCTAAATTTTATGATGCATTCCATCTAATTAATGTGACAGAATATACTGAAGGTAAGTATATATAGAAAATGGAAGATAATAAACTACTCCCTAGATAGAATTAATATTTGCAGATATGAACACACACACACACACACACACACACACACTTGTACAAATGCAGGTAAATATCACACCTATTCTGTAGGCTACTTCAATGTACTCACATTGCACTAAGAACTAAAATACCTGATAGGGGAATTTTTCTTCTGCACAGAGAGTAAAACAAAGATAAATATCCACAAAACACCTATTTAATTTTTGGGCAAGCCTTCTATGGTAATAGGTTCTATGTTAGTGAGTATTATGCATTTTATATACTTATCTCTTGACTCTCTAGCTTGGGTTTTCTGATGCATCATGTTTATAACTGAAGCTAAACACTGACATGACTCAATACCTTGGAATAAGCTTTGGTGATTAAAACTGTATAGCACAGTAGACCCTCTACTCTCATGAATGAGCACTGAATTGATAGTTTTCTTTCTCAAGATATCAAGATCTCTCAAGATCTCATTCCTGAATAGAAATAGCCAACTCAAATGTTATCTTTCCATAAATAAAGTTAGGGTCATTCTTTTCTGTGTCACTTTATGTTTACCTATGTTGAATGTTTTGCTGCTGTTCATTTCTCTATCACACAGTACATAAATATATAAATATATATAAATTACTATACACATAAATAAACCCTTTTTAGTTTACTGCAGACAGCTTTACTACATTAAGTAACTGAGGATCATCAATGAACTTTGTCACCTCTCTGTTCACCTCTTCCCTAAATTATCTATGAAGTCCATTCCAACAGCTTATGCTGCTAAGGCCCAAGCATGTATTACTGTGGCACTACTCTATAAACTTGTTTGGTAAGAAAATTCACCTTCTGATGCCATCCACTGCTTCCTAACTTTTAACTAGGTTTTTTATTTTTTCCAAATCTGTGTGAAGATCTTCCTTCTTATGATAACTGTGTTCCTTCAGAAGCTTTTTGAAAAAGACACCATTGCAATTGAAGCATGCCAGTTAGATAATCCACTGTTAAAAAAGAAATGTGTTTAAACATGTTTAAACCAGATTTAATTAAGTTTCAGAAAAGCTGCATTCTGATTTCCATCTAATCAGCCAATAGACCTACACCCGACATTTAGAGCACATTAACGCATAACGGCTAATTTACATGAACACCCATTTTTGTCATCAAGTATAGACAAAACCTTTTCTTAGACAAGCCATGCTAGAATACCAGTCACAGCAACCTCACAATTGACCTGGGGTAAGTTCTGTAAGCTGGTGTGTGGTCACTTTTGCTTTTGTCATTCCCAGTGAACAGCACCGTTCTGGTTCAGAGTTCCGTAAGCGTCAGGCTGACTAGCAAACAGTGCAGGCTTGTCCTTTGCATCACCAGCTGATTATATAAGGGGAAAAACATGAAGCTATTTTAGCTTAATATTATTTTTTCACTTGCCAACATGACTTTGGTGCAACTAATAAAATAGGCAATATTTCTCTATGTTCTTTTTTATGAACTAAAAATCTAAAACCTGTTTTTAATGTAAAATGAAAAAAGTTTTTATTCCTTGGCCAAGCTGGCACATACCAACTTCTCTTCCCAGTTCTGGTTGTAATAGAAAGGAAAAGGGACATTCTGCTTTCATATGCTTTGATTACCTTATGGACAGGGTCCCTCCCCGAATTTGTGTAGTAACTGCCCTGTAAATGATTGCAATGTTTATTTAGCAGGATGCAGTTAAGTTGATTCACATTAGTAGTCATGTCAAATCAGGCTACTAATGAAAATCCACTACTGAGAAATGATAAAGTGAAAACACATACATCTATGAGTGTAAAATGTGCTACTCTAGGGAGCATCTTAGGCCTTTTAAATATTTCTATAAGAATCTCCCCAGAAAACCCCTCCCCAAAAAAAACAAAAAGAAAAACAAAACCAAATAATCACAAACAAAAACACTCAAACAAAAAGCACAACAACAAATCCCAAACTATTAATTATTAACTCCAGAAAACTTATGCTCTTTAAATTGGTTTTATAAACCTCTGATCACTTGGTGTCACTGAAAATTCCCAGGCCTTAATTATGACTATCTTCCTATGACCCCAACAACCTGTGAATTTTCATGGGTTTTTTGTGGTTAAAGGCAAAGTAGCTCATGACTTTCATTCTGTTATAGTTTCAAGAAATTGTAATTAACATGCTACGATACACAGCTCCATTTTTGTGTAACTTTGCCCTACAGAGTAGCCTAGAGTGCTGAACCATAACCCAAGTGTTTCTTCTTGTTGTAGCAATTTTGTATTTGGAAGAACAAAAGACCCCAGCTTTCTACTTAAAACCTTGTGTTTCTTATAGCTGTACAGTCCTACACTATTTCAGACAGTGAAGAAGGTGTTTAAATAATGCACCATGTCTGAATTTGCCTTTCTTTGAGATCCATGTTCAGAAGCTTCTCAGGCAATGTTTGTGTTTTTAGTGCAATCTGAAAAGATCTATTGGGTCTGCTACTTTGGGTGAAGGAAATCATAATATCACCCTCATAACAAGCCTGCATTTAGACAAATCTTTTGGTTGGAGACATAAATGCTGGATATCCAGTGGGCCACAAGGCCACAAAACCCTCACTATTGACAAGGATAGAAAATAGGTCTAGTCCTTTCACTGCAAATTATGATCTGATGAAAGAATTATATGGCTTTTCACATGAACTGGGACAGAATTATTTTTAAAAAGGAGCTTCAAAGATATTAGAGAGGCCTTCAAACCCTCCATAGACCACTGGCAATCCACAGAGAGTCAGCTGTTATTCTCATTTCCAGCTAAGAGAAACAAAACAGATGGGAGGAGATGAAGAATAAAAGCAGAAAATGCAAGTGTTTTGTTTTTCAGAGAGGGAAAACATTTATCACACTCAATACAGTACAAATGCATAAATACTTTCCTAGTATTAATTTTCTGTGCAAGCAACCACTGTCATTGCCATGGGGGTATTATGTGAGTGCACATAACAAAGGAGGCAGCCCACAAAGTTCTGAAGGGGAGGGGACCTAGGAGTGAATACCAGCTCTTTTACACAGAGATCCTCTGTATTAAAAAGTGCTTTAACACCCCTCCCAAAGGAATTTGATGAGAATTTTTAATATCAGTACTTCCCAGGCAAAATCCTAGTTGTTTACTCTGCCCAGTTTGGGGTAGTGAAAATTTAATTTCCTTAAATTCTTCCATACCTAATTTTCCTTCTTCAATATTGAAAAAAAAAATCCAAACCCTAAATAATTTTTTAATGTAAAAATAATGCAAAAGCATTCTGTCACTTAAACTGTGAGAGTTGTAAAGACCAAATATTAAAGACCAAATGCTATTTAGCAATGGGGAAACCAGTCTAAACAAGTTAACAGAATCTGTTTGCAGTCTCTGACAGTGTGATCAATGGTGAGGATGTGGCACATAAAATTATTTGTTAAAAAATGCAGCTTGCTGGGATTTTGTGTGGGATAGTAAGCTGCAAGTATCCAGTGTAACCTCTTCTCTTAGGCTACAGGGCACAGGTCCCATTGGGACTTCTGTGTTCAGCTGCCAGCCACTCCACTTTCATATTATAATGCTATCCTGTATCTAAGGCATAGTCCATTTAGGAGTCTCTAACATTCTTCAATTTATTCCAATTGCACTTAAAAGCTGCACAAAGCCACTGCGGCACAAACCAAGGAGAAAAACACAGATCCTGCAGAGTACAAAAACTAATGCCTTCTGGATTTTCCAAAAACACTGGTAATTCTGAATTACTTTGTTTCCATAAGTGTCTGTGTTTGTACACTCAAAAGCCAAAGTAGCCTGGGTCATAAGACTCTTCTGAATATCAACTGAAGCCTTTTTTTTCTCCAAGCTTCTCAAGACAAACTTGTGATTTGATTTAACAAGAGTCATCACTTTTGGTGGTCTATGAAACTTTTGCTGTCAAGGGCTTTTGTCAGGCTTTTGATGTCAGGTTTTTGTTTGATTGATTGGGTGGCTGGTTTTGTTTTCATTTAGGAAACTGAGATGAAGAGCATTTAAGAAGTGAAATGCCTCACCAGGGATACTAGAGGATGTCAACCAAAGTTCTATTCTCTCTTTCTCAGTCACACACTGCTGCTGGACACTAGAGTCTCTTGTTCTGGAGCTCAGCTGATTCATGTGTCTGTCCACTGTGTGAGAAAGCACGAAACCATTGATTGTGATAGCTTGGGCATCACAAGCAGCACAGTACAACCTCACCTATTCTTGTGAATTATACATTCCCAGGAGTTGTTCCATTGAGACTTGATTATCCACAAAATTGCAGAACAATCCCAGGATAATTTTTGTAGAGACTGCTGCTATTTTCCCAAATAATTCCATTGTATGATCAGGAAAGGGGCATTCCTTACATAATGTTTCCAATAGGTAAATTGGAAGTAGCTATCATGTAATGGAGAGTAAAGAGATTTTCACAATATGAATATGGGATCTTCCATGCCAGCTGACTTTAATGCCAGAGAATGGCCCCAAAACCACCTAATATACCAGAAAAAAATGTCCAGGGAAACCACTGTTGCTGCTTTTCTGGAACCCTATCCATGGCTCAGTTACAGCTCCTCACAGAAACTGGGGTGTTTTTACAAAAGATTTGTTTTCACAAAGCTTTAGTAAATCAGTATTTTCTCATTAAACTATTTCATAAATACTCCTAAACAATGTCAATCATTTGTATTTTCTTACCACAGCCCAGAAAAAGCCTTGAGTCATTTAAACCCAAGAACTTAGACGCAGATGTGTCCATAGAAAGAAGAGAGTCAAAGTGAGACGTGGAATGAGTACATTTTGTCTGAATTCAGTTAATACTCATCCTCTTAATCTAGTTATAAGTCTTCCTATTGAAAATCTCTACCTTCTCCCAATAGTAGTGTGGTGCAAGTGAAAATAATGAAACTTCTCAGGAGCATTTCTAGGGTTCTCATAATTCTTGTTGTTCTTCTTTGATTCCCTTTCTTTCTAGCATTGCTATGATAAGTCTGAGCACAACAGTCAGGCAGTAATTCAGCTCATGCAGTGTACTTAGTACAATTTCTAATTCAATTTTAATGTCATCTGCTCAGCACATACAGGCCATTGCAATGGTAACCTCTTATCAATTCTTTTCTGTATTTTTTTCCAGAATACAGTCTCTCCTTTTACAAGATGTTCTTTATCCCTAATAAGTCTTTCTGTTTAACTGTGTAAACAAGCCTGGTTTTTAAATGAACAGGCTTTAAACAACACAGGAAGGTCACAGTTTTTCACAGCGCCACTAATTATTGTGATGCGAGGTAATATCCCTTGAATCAACTAGAGTCTTACATAAGGTAGGATAATGTCTATTAGAGACATTTTAAAGAAATAGTTAGCAGCACGAACTGTAGCATACACACCAATATTCAACTGATCCTCATTTTTAAAGGAAAAAGGAAATTATAGGCTTTATGTGGGGTGACGTCCTCACTCATTTCAGTCTGTTTGTACTTGAAAGGAAACTCCACTGAATCAACACACATTTTCACACATTTTTAGAAGAGGTCTCTTCAAAAGGATTCTGAAGGAATACAGGAGCTCACTCACAGGTTAATGTAGCAGCTTCTATCATCTTTAGTCAGGATGGAGGATTCTGAACCTGAAAATAACTGAAGAGAACAAAAGCCATGTGAAGTCCTATTGCAACTTTGCTGGAAGCATTATTAAGTGCTTTTGCTTTTCCTCAATTACATCTAACTTTGAGACCAAACTGTCATCTTCCATAAAAGAGAGATATTTTCAAGATGCAAAATGTTGAAAATAAAATTTTCAATCACAGCTATGAAAAGTGAATTATTCTTTTAAGCAGGAAAGTTTCCATGGTTGCTTCCATCATCTATTTTCCAGCTCAGATGAAAACTCTCATAAAGTCTAACTTAATTCTAGTCTCTGATTGCTTCCATGGAGGCATTCTTCAATGTCCTGATTTTATGACATCTATTCCCCATCTATTCTATTTTTCTGCCATCTCCAAATTAATTTTGCTTTTCGTACTACCACTGGTATAGAGTGGGCCACAGTAACACTGAAGCTTGGCTGTTCAGTAACAACTAACCACTTGCTTCTGGCATCCTGGATTCCCTGGCACAAAATATCCTGCAAGCACTGAATAAACCATTATTGACTGCAGTCATCAAAGGATCAATATTGCAGACAGTCATCAAACAAGTACACCATTGGCATCCTCAATTATTAAAGTTTCAACAGATATAAAACCTTCAGTACCTCAAATACCTGCCACGGAGGCTCCCAGACTGCCTGTCCAAAATGCATTTTTACTTCTTTGTTTTGTTTATTGGCATTAGTCCAGTAGTAACATTGTTTTGCTTTTCAGAAGTTCTGCAGAGCAAAATAATTTCTAATTATATTTTTGTATCAGCAGAAACTACATAATGGAGACAGTAAAAAACAATAGAAGGCTAATTTTGATTATATGGCTTATTTTCTATACTTTTTCCCCCCAGAATAAACAGAACAATATCTAGATGCAAAAGGAAACTATGGAAAGAGGAGGATAAAGATGCAGGATAGCTTTTCTGGAATGGGACATAATAAAAAATATTAGGGAATCTTGGGAAAGTGCTGAAAGGAGGGTTGGTGCTGTAAGAAAGTAGATGGTCTCTGAATTGTTCGCCTTGCCCTTCATCAGAGAAGCAGAGGTTTTACATTTCAATATGTAAATAAGGAGGTATCCACTGAAATAATTGATTCATATTGTCATTTTACTCTCTAAGTAGATGTCTCTAGAAGATTAAGAGTTCTTTGAGACAACTCTTGGTTGAGACAGAAGGATGGTCAGAGAGGTCCTGCATCAAACTTACAGCTTTATAACTTGGACCACTGTCATGACTACATCACTCTTAGTCAAAGCAGAGCCATCATTTCTTTATTAGAACTTCAGGAGCCATCATTTAATCTTCTGTCTCCACCCATCACTACAGTACATAAAGACATGACTTCTTTGCCTCACCATCTTTGGTCTGTAATGTCTCACACAGTTTGAAGTACACAAACTTCCTTCTTTCAGGTGTTTCCCATCCCATTCATGCATTCATTTTACATGAGCTCGGCTGTATTAACAGTCTGTGCATCTGGAATATAAGCAAGGAGGGCTTGGTGGGTGAGGCAGAGGAAGGTACAGAAGCAAGCTCCAGAGATTGTGCTGGGTAATATGGAACAGGCCTGATATGACTTTAATTTGAGCTCATGCCACAGGATCATTTACTCACAAAAAGTATTCAAGGACTTGTGGGCTAGAAACCTCTGTTTAGAGGAAACTTCTCTGCCCTAGGCTGCTTCAAGATGTCACTATATTAGCTAGTTTTAAATATGTGTGGTTCATTCCAGATTCAGTGCCCCCGAGTGTTTCTGGCTTGATAGTCACTTTCTACTCAACTCCTGTCACTAATCAACAGAGAAGCTGCTGCAGAGCTTGGGGATATTTAGGAAGAATAGATTAAATAAAGTAAATCAGAGCAGCTTGGTTTCAAGTTCAATTTCTTTTGCTAGCTCTTTATGCTACAGCTTGCTGCCTGCTTTTGACCTTCTAAAAGCAAATTCCTCTGTAAATTAGGTTAACATTGCTTATTTCAAGAAGCACATTGAGCTGATGAGCTAAGATGTTAAATAACCCTTCATAAGGAAAAACTAACTGTGAGTACAGAGAAATTGTGGACTAGATCTAGTTCTTCTAAGCTTGTAAGATAATTAAAAGATTCTTCAGAAGTCAGGTTAGTATGCAACCTTTAAAACAGTTATTTTAACAAAGTAGTACAGTTATTAGGGATGTGACTTTGGCAAAGCACACTCAGTATTTTAAAAACAGGCACACTGATGATATACATCTATGTCCCTGGATTCCTCATACATCCATATAAACAGCAAACAGCTCTTTGGAGATCAGTGAAATCTTTGGATTTCACTGAGGTTGTGTTGTGGTGAAAATCATTGTATTGGAATCGTGTAGCCAAGTTTTGATAGTGGAGGGTCTACAGGGGTGGCTTTTGTGAGAGGCTGCCAGAAGCTCTGGCTGTGTCTGATAGAGCCAATGCCAACAGCTCCAAGACAAAACCTCCAGTGGCCAAGGCTGAGCCCATCAACAACTTCCTCTGGGACAATGCATTTAAGGAAAAAAACATCCTACACAATTTCAATTTCAGCTGTGAGAGAGGTATGGCAATAAGTGAGAGCAACAACTCTGCAGACCCCAAGACCAATGAAGGTGGAGGAAGAGCTGCTGCAGGCACTGGAGCAGAGATCCCCCTGCAGCCCCTGGTGCAGACCACGGTGAGGAGCTGTGCCCCTGCAGCCCAGGGAGGGCCATGGGGGAGCAGAGATCCACCATAGCCCATGCAGGACCCCAGGGCAGAGCAGGTGGGTGCCCAAAGGAGGCTGTGACCCTGTGGGGAGCCTGTGCTGGAGCAGGCTCCTGTAAGGATCTGTGGCCTCATGGAGAGAGGAGCCCACACCAGAGCAGGGTTGCTGGCAGGACTTGTGACCCTGCGGGGGCACCCACTGGAGCAGGCTGTGAGGAACTGCAGCCCAAGGGAAGGACTAACACAGGAAAAGTTGGTGGGGGTGTATCTCCTGTGGGAGGGACCACACTCTGGAGCAGAGGAAGGGTGTGAGGGATTCCCTGAGGACGAAGGATTGGCAGAGACAGTGTGTCTGCCAATATGGCTGCAGCTCCCATTTTCTGTCCCCCTCTACCACTGGGTGGGAGAAGGTAGAGAAAATGGAGAGTTAAATTAAGCCCAGGCAGAAGAGAGAGGTGAGGGGAAGGTGCTTTTAAAGATTTGATTTTATTTCTCTTTACCCTACTCTGATTTGATTGATAATAAATTAAGCCATTTGAATGGTAAAAAATTAAGCCATTTGAATGGTAATAATTTTAAAAAATATTTTAAGGTGCTTTTAAAGATTTGATTTTATTTCTCTTTACTCTACTCTGATTTGAATAATAATAAATTAAACTAATTTCTACAAGTCAGGTCTGCTTTGCTCATGATGACAGCTAGAGAATGATCTCTCCCTGTCCTGATCTCATCCCACAAGACTTCAGCTATATTTTCTCCTGCCCAGCTGAGAAGGGGAGTGATGGAGCAGTTTTGGTGGTCACCTGGTGTCTAGCCAGGGTCAAGCCACCACATTCATAAGAGTGGGATACATACTTGCTGTGGTTCTACACAAAACAAACAGTAGCATTTGAAAATAATAACAGTGAAGTAAAAAATACAGACCAAATACAGACATCAAAGATTCTCTTGTTAAAAGATATAGCTCAGTGATGAAATGTGTTCTCCAGCTCTGATCTAAGTGTTACAGCATTGCTCTTTGAAAAAAAAAAACTGGAAGAAACTAAAAAAGTGACACATGCTGCTTGCCTCACTGAATGTTATTTTAATACTAATGTGGAAATTTTGCTTTGTGCACAAACACTTTTCTTTAGGGTGGATAAAAAAAAAAGCTCGAAGAATTCTGTATCTATTTTACTGGTGATGACAAGTATGTTAATTGCTTGCAGATAACATCTGCTCTAGTAAAATCAAGATGCAGACTCTCGCTGGACTGCCAGTGCTACACTTTGCGCTTTGTCTAGGAGGTCTGCTGCTCTTTGCTGAAGTTTGAAGGGAGCTGAAGTGCCTTTGAATTTTTTGAGAATCTTCCAGTAACTGAAACCAAATCTGCCAGGAGTCATGGGTCATGGCAATGTCTCTCTTTGAGCACAGGACTTACCTTTGAAGCTCGGAGGCTTTCACTGACCATGACGACGAAGTGTGCTCTGGCTGAAACAAGTTCATGGTGATCTGCCAACAGCCCTGCATGTGAGAGCCTCTGATTTCTTTCTGTTTACAGTAGACGGTGAAGGGCCTCTCCTGCTAGAAAAGTGTGAGCCTGGTAAACATAATGTCAGATCTAAGGAGCCCTTATCCTCCACAGACCACATTTACAATTTTACAGTGTGCTTATGCAGGCCATGCCATGAAGTTGCTTACCAGATGTGCCTTTTGAATCTGTCAGTCACAGTGTTGAAGAAGCAGCTCCAGACTCTTACCATTTCCTACTTCCCACCATGCATTTGCATATGTGCTCTGTAGCAAGCTTGCTTTAGCTTCCCTAAAATACTTGAATCTAATTAGATGGAAAATTCTTGTCAATCTGTTATTGCAATAGCATTTATGAAAGAGCAAGGGACAAACAACTCCCACTCAACCTCGAAGAGCAGACCATTATTAAAATTCTAATCACACAATGAATAGCAAGTATAGGTTTGCAATTGCACACTTAATAGAGCTTGTCCTGTGCCAGCCAGGTTCCCACCAGGAATAAAGCTCTGCCATATACTGAGAGATGTTGCCGAGATTTGTGCTGTTGGTGGAGAAAAAAAGAAGTAATTTCTTGGTTTTACTGATTTTTTTTTTCTCAAGCTCTTCTCCTGTGTAAGAATAAACAACTACACAAATATAAGATGGAAAAAATGACAAAGCTCCTGAGTTGCTGAACAGAAGCTTGTACTGGATTGTATATGCAATCTACATTGTATCTATCTGTGGACAAAAATCTATATCAGATTTATCACCATCATTAGTGAACACAACTCAATGGTCTTTTCCTGTTGTGGCAAAGCATAATTTTATTACTGAGTTGTGAAAAGAAAGGTAATGCCTATAATCCTTTGGTTTTGGTTCTGCTTTTTGCGCTGTTCACAAAGCTGCAGTGAAAGTAAAAGCATTTATCTCTTGGATCCTAATTAAAGAAGGTTGTGGATTGACTAAAGAGAGCATTGAGAACAGCAGCAAGAATGATCAGAGGTTTTTAAGCATATAGAAATAGTGAAGGAATTTGGGCTATATTTTATGGAGAAGAAACATCTAGGAGAAACATGATAAAAGGTAAAATACAGGTAGCTACATATTACAGCTATGGAGAGAGGGGTAATATACTGTTCTCCATGTTCAGTAAAGATGAGAAAAGGGTCTGCAAGGTAAACTCACAGCAAGGAGGATTTCAGCCTGAAACCAGAGAAAACTTTCTAACAGGAACCAGTGTGAAGTCCTGGAACAAATTGATGTGAAAGATTATGAAGGCTGAGCCTGCCCTTCCTGGTAATGCAGCTGCTCCTGCAGTGGGTTAAAGAGATAGTTTTAAAAGGTTCACAAAGATATTGGAAGACTTTTTTAGCAACCTTAACAAAAAAAAGAACCACCTAAGGAAAATGGTCTTTCTTTTTATAAGGTATTACTAAAAATTCCAAGCAGCGTCAGTCGAAAGAGAAGCTGAATGGCAGGGTGTATCATTAAATATCTGTATCAATGACAACATAATTTTTACTTTTGACCCTGGGTCAGCTAAGTTTTGAGGTGGTTCTGGCTGCACATTTTAGTCAGAATAGGCATACAAAGAGGATTTTTAAACTCTTCAACTTCATTACATTTGACTATGTACTGAAAAAAGGTCACTCTTGGAACAGTAAAAATTCCAATCTGCTGGAAATGAAAAAGTAAAGGAAATCTCTCCTTTACCCCATAGCTACTGTGCCATTGCAGGGGGAGGATCCTTTCCTCAGTCTTCTTTCAGCTCAGGAAAGTTTAGCAGCTTCCTGGTATGCAATATATTGCACACATAGCCCTAGATAACATCAGCCTTGTTCCATCATGCCTGAGGCAAGGCTGTGGGGCTGCCCACTGCTCCTCTGGGGACTGGCAGATCTGGTGCCACTGGCCTGCAGCCACGCCTGTGCTCCTCACCCCACCCTGCACAGCCACACTTCTGCCCTGGCATGGCTTGGATTGGCTTGTTCTGAGGGAATATTCCAGTCCTCCCATCTGCCATGGCTCCAGTCTGAACGCCAAGAGCCACCACCAGGAACAGGGAGCAGGCATCATTGCTCCCTGCTCTCAGGCACAGCCCTTTCAAGGAGCACAGTGCCTTACATGTAGTGAATGAAGGAAACAACTCCCATCCATCTCAGCAAGAAATCCCTCCTGGCATCACATCAACTCACAGCAAGAGAAGGCTTTCTGATATATTTTACCCTGCTTTGTTTTGACACCATTTTTTTTTTTTTTTGGGTTTTCTCTAAAGGAAAACTGTAGAATTTCCCTGCATTCCTCTTCTCTCAGAAGGGACAGAGATAGTGTCTCATAGTAATCCAAAATTCCCAAACATTTCAGAACAAGAATTGTGGAGAGGTGCAACAACAGCTGAATCTGTATATTTCAGCAGCAAGAAACTTTGTATTAAGTCATGTGTTGTGTCAACATTCATTTCTCTGCAGAAACCCCCAACTACTGCGCCTGTAAGCACTGTTTAACGGTCTCCTTATGAACAAATAAAAATATGAGTCTCAATAGTATAGGGAATCTTCACTCCTGTTGGAAATTAAAAGGAAAACCAAAACTAATTACAGGTTAAATTACAATAAAATGAAGCTTGGTAGATTACCTGCAGAGTGTTTTCAGTGCTGCTTATTCAGTTTACCAGATAGTCAACAAAGTTTGTCAGTACAGAGCACTAAATTCAAGAAAAGTGTGGGTTTATTGGGTTTGAGGGTTTGTGTGTGTGTTTGTTTGTTTCATAAAAAGGGTAGTATCAATCATTTCTCATCCTAGAATGCAGCTCTGGAATTTCTTAATTAATTTTGGTATGAGTTGTATTTCACTGCTTACTCTTTAATAGCCTAATAAAATGAAAATTTAGAATAGGAATTAAAGATTTAATTTAATTTAATTTATTATAATGGAATACAGTTTCGATTTCTTTCATATATTTTAATAGTTTCCTAAAATGAATGCCTAAAATTAGGCTCTGTGGTATATAGAAAAAACTCAGCTTGATTTTTCAGAACTGCTTAAAACCAGCAACACTCACCAAGGGCATTCAGCACTTGTTGACTGCAGAACATTTGCTTGCCTTAACTTTGGGATACTGAGAGCCTAAATTAAGGTATCCATTCAAAAAATATTGTAAAAGCTGTTATAAGTTCCTTGTTTACATCTTTCCAGTTCATTCTGTCTGGCTTCTTTTTCCCCAATTCCATAAGAAAACAACTAGCTGCAATCAGATGTTGAAACTACTTTTTCTAATACTGCTCTTGTGTTTCTCTAGTTTCAACTGTTTATTCTTCATGTTATAGAAATAAACCTGTTCTAGTTAAAGCTTTTAGTTCCTTGATTCCATCTGTCTCCCTGCAGGTTTTAAAAATAGATTTGTGTAACCTGATAGATTTGCCTATTTACAGAAAGACCACTGTTACCTCCTTCCCAACACAGGAAAATTGAAATATAAAAAAATTATATTTTTGTATGGCCAACCATAGAGTCTTCCTGGTTTTTTTTATATTGAATGTTTACATTGTATTGAAACAGAAAAACACAATTATAAAATTGACATGCATTATTTTAGACTAATACACACATATGCTTGATGCCAGTGTAACCACTACTAAAGTCAAAGGCAAGAGAGAATAATAAATGCCATGTCACAAACAAGCCATAAAAAGGCAATAGATAAACTTATACTGATAAAGGACCTAGAATCGTAGAATACCAGGCTGGAAGGTGACCTCAAGGATCATCTGGTCCAGCCTTTCTTGGCAGAAGCACAGTCTAGACAAGATGGCTCAGCGCCCTACACAGCTGGGTCTTAAAAGTGGGACTGGGAGCCCACCACTTCCCTGGAGACATTTCAGTAGCTGATTGTTCTCATTGCAAAAAACTCATCTTGTATTTCATATGAATCGTCCCAGGAATAACTTGCAGACATTACTCTTTCTCTTTTCCATGTGACTCCTTGTAAAAATGGAGTCTCCATCTTCCATGTAAAAATTTAAAATCCTGGAACATGGTTGTAAAGTCTCCTGTAAGCCTTCTTTTCTCAAGGCTGAGCAAACCCAGCATTCTTAGTCTTTTCTCATATTAGGGGCTTCCCAGTCATTTGATCAGCTTTGTGATCCTTCTCCAGCCTGTCCACATCTCCTTGCACGGCAAGGACCAAAACTGACAAGTGCTGAGTAGAATGGGAACACGCTGTTTCCCATTGAAACAATGTAAATCCAAAAACCATTCAGTCACTTGCATTATAACATTTCAATTCCTGCTTTCTGACAACTGTACAAGATAGGCAAAACTGCCTTCTTTTTTATTTGGGGGGAAGGGGGTTTACTTGTCGAGTCTTTTTTCCCCCCTTCTCTCATTATCCCTACTCAGATACTACAGATTATTAACTACCATGAACCTAGTGTCTAAATTTAGAAATAACAAAACCTGTATTTTAGCAGCACCATTTCATTACTTCTTTCTGCTCTAAAATTCCTGTTATTACAGCGTAAAATTAATGCAATTGCATCCATGGTTTGGAAGCCCTCCGTTGAGAGAAGATCCATAACACACTGTACCATAAATGTAACTGGTCTAATGAATCAGCAAACACAGCTCATTGCTGGGACTGCCTTGCTCTAACAATTTACCCAGAGAAACAACCTTTGAAGGAGTTCCCAATGGAAATCAAACTAAAGATATGGGATCAAATCACACTTGTAAAAAAGTTAATTCCAAAATGAAAAAGGAAGAATAGGAGGGGGGAAAAGAGGGAAATAAGGAGCAAACATTGTTTGGAGTAAAACTCCTGCAGACTTAGGTTCAAACCTGACCCAAGTGGTATCTGCTTAGAAAGCTGAAAGTAAGGTAATCCCAGCAGACTTGCCTAGAAGGTCACATATTTGTCAGGTGTGAAGCCAGAAATCTAAAAGTATCAATGAGAAATAAAAATATACAAAAATTACAGAGCTTTCCCACAGATTATAGTGTGCACTTGACTATTGTGATAGAGGCTAAAAGCCTCTGTAGATTTAAGCCTTTTTTAATCCTGCAGCCTTAAAAAGAAATTTCTCATCCTAGAATGCAGCTCTGGAATGTCTTAAAAAGAAATTTCTTTTTAAGGCTGCAGGACTAAAAAAGGCTTAAATCTACAACTTGAAGGTGTTGAATGCACTGGAATAATATTTCTGAGTTTTGATTGCCTGACAATATGCCTCCTATTTAAGGAAAATTGCATATTTTGTTTGCCAGTTGTTCACTGATACACTGCTTTAGAGATTGTGATGACACAATTTGGCAAACATTTTCTATGAGGCACACAAAGAAAGGAAAAATGCACAATTCCCAGTTCATTTGTGCTTTCAACCATTCCCTCTTGCCAAAAGGAAGAGCCCTAGTGACTTGTTTCAGAAGGAAAAAGGCAAGATTTATCTTAGGTGCCACTGAAGGTTAGAACAGAATATTACAAGAAATCAAAGGATACCATGGAACAGAAGAAGAAAAATTGAGGCCAGCTGAAAAGATGGAAGACCCAAAAGGACACACTGAAAAGTAAAGACGAAAACTTACATCCTACATCTGTTGTCAGGAAGAGGAAAACTCCCTCTAACACAATCTCAGCTGTTTTACAGCTGGTATCACAGTGTCCCCCATGGAAAGATCTTGAGGGACTTGGAGGAAGATTTGGTGTTTCTCTAAGCAGAGGCACAGAATCCATCCCCTGTTAAAAGTAACCATCATCAGAAAAGGGAAAACCTTTGGATATTTCCACAATAGATGGGAATCTTTCATCATTGGGATTCAGTACTGCAGTACAACTGCATGTAAAGTACATGCTTTTGAAATGGCTTCATATCATTGCAGAGTCATTCCAAAGTCATCCTTTAGGTGTAAGTTAGTCTGTGTAAAAAATGATGAGATATACCAAATCCCCAAGGGAATGGAGGCTTTGAAGGATGGAGTGCACACAAAGTGGGAGGCAGCACTGACTGATGAATACTGCTTTCTTAATGGAACAGCAGTCAAACCTCTGCCCTGTGTTTGCAGAAGGTGGCATGTGCTAGGCTACTGCTGGCAAGTTCCAGGAGAAGGCATAGATAAGATAGGAAGAGAACACTTCCTCCTCTGTTTTCTGTGCTAACTGAAACATAAAGTGGATAAAAAGTTATATTTTGTGAAGTTGGCTCAGAAAGCTTCGACTCCCCCAGCACCTGGGTCCTGATAAACGTGACCCATATGACACACCACTCTGTTCTTCTCAAACATCTTTAACCTCTCTGCGGCCTTACTCTTTAATCCATCTCTCATCCTCAAGCAGAACTGCACTGTTTGTATAACAAGTAATAAGGAAGCTAAGCAGCAGGAGCAAGAGAAGGTTTTAGGCAAAAGATATCATTTGAAACAGAATACAAAATGCAGAATAGCTCTACTGTTATTGTTAAATACAGTTCCTTATTCATTGTTAAATTAAAGCTACTAGCCATTTTTCATGACAGAGTACAAGTTGGTTCTGAGCATCTACAAACTTCCCTTGTATTGCACAAATTAGTCTATAAATCCAGCTCATTGTTAAAGCTCCATTTAAAAAAATTTCTTTATTAAATTAATTCAGTTTCTGTTTGTTACAGGTAGGAGTCTGTTTGGGACACAAACTTTTTCAAGTATGTAATAATTTTAAAGGGGTTTTGGGAAGTCCATCAGAAAGAGGAACAAGGAACAATCCGTTAATTCCCACACTGATGTTGCAAAGCAAACATAAATTTTAAAATTTAGGAGTCTTATACCTAATACTAAATAGTGTGATCTGGGAGGCTGTAAAGCATTGATTAGCATTCTTTGGGAAAATTTTGGATATTTCCTTGATGTGTTTCCTCTTATCTCTGTTTCAAGTTTATCAAGATCCAGATGGGGGAATCCCATGTTATACAGGTCTAATATTCTTACATGTTGCTGGAGTCCTCAGTTTAGTGGAAATTACCACAGTTCGAGGAAAGTTGATCTCAATTACATAGTTTTTTTGCTTGTAATTGCTTATTTATTTATTTCTCTGCAAAGAACATTCAGAAGATCTAAGAGGCCAGCATATGGGTATGAAAAATGTTAAATTGGATGTAAAATTAAGGCCTAAAGTTAGATAAACAACAAAGATATTCCTTCAACATGAACTACACAGATTCCCATCTCATAGAGATACAGTAGACCTGGAAGGGAAGACTTAGGTTATTGTTTTCTCACGGAAACATAACAAGCAATGAATGCAATTCATAATGTCACGACATTTCTTCAGAAATTAATAGGTTGCTGCTTTTCACACAGTCAGAAAGAACAATGTGAGAAAACAAAGATTGCATACTTCAATAAAACATGAGCCATGGTGGGAAATAATTTCCTAAAATTTAGCCCAGGATTAGAAGTGCTGAATAAAAAAGATTAACATTCAAAAGAGAGAAATAACTAGGAAAGCACTTAAGACATCAAAGAACTGAAAATCACCTGAACCTGTTACCATCCAGGGGTTTGGTGTAGTTATTTATGTGCCTGCACAAGGTATTACCACAGTCCCATTACGTGGTTCTACAGTGAGAGACACCAGTGAATGGATGACACATAGGAAAACAAACCAGATTTTCAAGTACTGGCCAACCAAATGCTGGTCCCCTGCTGCGTGGAGATCATTAACATTTATGGTGTCAAACCTAACCTCTGACCATTTAGTCAACCAAAAGGGATGAAAATGAAATACAAGAAATACAATCGATTAATGTCTGATTCACAAGCTCGTTGTGGAGACTGCTAAGCGTAAGAAAAGATTCTGTAGAGTAATGTAGACAGATTAAAAAAGACCTTTGATTCAGTCATGGTAATGAAAGCATCAGGATTGCAAACAGCTTCTGTAAATGCCTATATCCTCTCCTGAGTTTGAACTGACTGTGTCATGAGGGTGCCATGAGGGCCAGTGGCTCCTTGGGGTCAGGCCCTGAGAGCCACAGAACTCCTCCACTGGAGGTGGATGGGCAGTGCCCTGGTGGCAAGGGCAGCTGGGGACAGCAGGACCAGCCCCAGCCCTGGACATCGGGCACTTCCCCAGGAATGGACTGAGGATAGGCTGGGACAGGCTTGCAGGTGAGCCTGCCTCAGTGGATGCACAGCTGAGCAAGGCAGGGCTGTGAAGAGTTGGAAGCTGCCCTGCTGTGGCAGTTCTGGGGCAGGGGCTGATGGCCTGCCCCAGAATGATGAATACTGCCCCAGGCCTGCTGAAATGGGGCCCTGGGCTGTGGGCAGGGTTTGGGAGCACCTGAAAGGGCTGGCCAGGGTCAGTAAGGCCTGTGGATACTTCCATGTCCCTAGATATAATCTTTAGTTTTATCTGATTTTATCTTAATTTTATTTCTCAAACTGATTATTTTTGTAATGAATTAGATCACTATAGAAGAAATTGTTTACCTTCATCTTAGTTGTCTTCCACTCAAACAAGTGACTTCAGGGTACCTCATAAACTCCAACTAGCTATTCCCCAAAGGACTGGTAGTCCATGGAGGCAATCTGCTGCTCGTCTGCTGTTGTAGTTCCCAGGTCTCACCAAGGCTATTAAAGAGGATGCAGGATATTCTTCCACTAACCTGAACTTTACAGTCAAAAGAAGAGGTAACAGTAACAGATTGCAGTACATGAATACTCATCAGCCAGTGAGTACTGATGAGCACTCTAGTCCTGAAGAGCACTTGGTTCTAGGGAGGGCTGTGCTCTCTCAAAATGTTCTCCTAATGACAGACAAAATCCTGCAGTGGCCATATAAGAAGCGACTTGCTTCCAAAAGACAGAATTTTGGAAGCAAGTCATAAAGAAATGAATTATATGAATAAATAAGAATTCATTAGTATTTTTGCATAAATCTCAAATCATTCAACAGCAAGCAAGGGTAGCCTTGCCCTCTTTAACAAATAGGCTAAAATTTACACCCAACTGATCTCACTCAGGATTACCTAATCCCCAGTGGCAATGCCAGAAACCAGGCTCTTCTTTGCACACTACATCGTACTCTTTTGCCCTCAAAGCTTTTCCTCTTCTACAAAGGGCTCTGTAACCTGCAGATAAATGCCATTCAACATTGAATTTTTATGAATACAATACTCTCTTGTGATAGCTCAAAAATCCAAGAATAGGCTGTATGAACATGTAGACAATAGTGATCTATTTCTGAAAGGCAAAATTACATGAAGTCAAAATATTAGAGTCTGAAGAGCCTTCATAGTTTTCCAAGGCCACCCAGAAGCAGAATTAATGAATGTTTTAAGTACACCTTCTTGCGTGCATCTATAGCAAGGGCTCTTCCATGAGTGAATAGGAAATAAATCTCAGGCCTTCTGTAGAAAGTCCACTTCACAAAGTGATGGATTTTGTGTATATTTTGAGATATGCTATTTTAAAAATAATTATCTTAACTTTAAACAATTTAGACATCAAAAGTTTGGATGCTCATTTCAGAGAGCAACTGTCACAATACAAATCCTGTTTCATTAATTTAAACAATAATAGACAACTATAGACTATAAATAAATAAAATATATTTATCCAGCAGCTACTGTCCTTTCCTGGCATGTTCTACCTGACTGAAGGTGTCATTAAATAATGTCAATAAATCTTTGGCGGTCCTTGTTGTGCTGTACTATTTTCTCTCCAGCGTTACCTTTCCTATTGTTACTTTTGGATTTTTTTTCCTGTGCTGTAGTAGTTTTAGCAGCTGACCTGTTAGAGCATGCATTTATCTTCTGACTTTCGTGTGCCTTAACTATTGTTTAACAAAAGTCTGCTTCATGGAGCTCTGAGCAGCCTTCCCTCGTAGAGGCCGTGGCGAGAGGTATGGGCTGACAGACTCGTCTCTGTGTCTCCTGATATTATTCATTGTGCAGTCCTGGGCCAACCCGAGTCTCCATGGTCTTTTCAGTTTACATTCCTTGTTCTGGAAGATGCCAAGAAACAGCAAGAAAGCATTTATTAAATTAGACAGGGAGACATTACAAAACAGGAAGGGAGCTGGATGGATGAGTATTTATCTTCTGAAGGTCCCAGCAAAAGACTTGTTCAAATTGCTGGAGATTTTTTTTGGTTTGGTAAGGTACAGGCTTCTACTACACTTCATTGGCTAACCTCCTCTTTTTAAATCTCATGTGCACTGTGGTCTTTGTGGAGATACAAAGTATATTACCTTGAGTAGGTCTATACAGGTGTAATGGGAAGAACTTACTGTTTATTTGTCATCAGTGGGAAACTGTTCCCAATAAAATGAAGGTCACAGAGAGGGCACCAAGCTTTTCATCATTTAAGATCTTCCTTTTTCAGCAGGTAAAAAGGTACAACATGCATGACTTCAAACTTGAGCTCAGCTGAAACAAACTCTTTGCTGTGTTCTAAACTCAGAATGAACGATTACTTTCTATAGGCTCTATTCAGCAAAAAAGTCCAATTTTTGTGGTTTTGGCAATAGTTTCCTTGTGGGCTTCAATGTTTTAATTTCACTGAGCTGAAGTCTCAATCAAGAGCCAGAAGTTTCTCCACACCTCTCCCCTGAGAATCAGTCTGGAGGTTCTGGCAGCAGCTCTTTTCAAATATTGAAAAGATGTCATGATCCCAAAGCACATAGTTTTTGCCTTATATTTACTCATCTCTGTAGTCTACCTTAACCCTGTCTTGACATGGGTCAAGTATTAGTGTTAGCATATGTGTGTTTAAACAGAAAGTAAGAACTAATCAGCTGCTCTCTCTTTTGAAGATATATGGGTAGAAGCAAATATCAGTAACATAGAGTGGGAAATAAAAAAATAATCCTATAGATGGTGCAATTATCTTAAACTAGCTTTCTAAATTCAGAAAATACAGAGTTAAGGTTAAACTTAAGAATCCCAAATACATTAGCATGTGAAAATACAGGGGAGTTAACTGTAAATTTACTTATCTTACACACTTCTACTACACATCTTTGGGCTATAATATCTCTGTAGATTGAGTATCTCTAAACATTGAAATATAAAATAAACCATGATGAAGGTATTCCAAGGTGATACCTGAGTAAAAAACAAAATATTATTTAAGAGACCCTTATTTTCCCCAGTGTTGCTTAATTCCAAGGAGAAGAAACAAAACAAAACTAAACAAAACAGAACAAAACACAAACAAACAAAACACACAAAACAAAACAAAAATAAAAACCAATACAAAACCAAAACAACAAATAAACAAAAACTCCAAAACAAAACTAAAACCAACAAAACAAAAACAAAAAAAAGAAGAATCTTGGTTCTCTCTTTGTAATCTAATTTTGTGGTAATTATTATGATAACTCTGCTACCTTATCTCAATTTCTGAAGTTCAAGGTGATGAGAACTGCATAATGTCCAGGAGCAAATTTTTTCTGCATAGCACATGCAGGCTTTCAAATGAGCTGTAACAATTGTCTGGAGTCATACACTGAGTAGCAAAGGTTTAAATACAACAGATTTACCCTAATTTTTGTGCTTGTGACTTTGCAATGTAAAAAACATTCAGCATTTTTCTATATGAACTACATAAACACAGACATTGTATAAATCCACACATTTTAATGCACAGTGGAATATTAGGTGAGTTTGCAATTTTAATATGCCACAGGGAGGATTAGATACAGGTAAGTGCATTGACAGTGCCCCTAGCCCAATGGCATGATTAAAATGTATTTTCTCACAGGATGTGTGAGTAAACAGATGCAGACGGAGCTCCAAAATCTCCTAACTTCCACTGAAATTAATATAGATGACGTGCCTCAGGATATTATGCATACAGAGTATTGGTGTGCAATTGTAAATGTCCAAAAGGCCTTTAAAATGTGGCTGTAAAAACTGATCCTGATGTTTGTTCTCACTCAGATAAATTCTGAATGAGAAAGTATCAAGAGAGCATCTCCAAGACACCAGGTTCATATCCTTCCTCTGCTCAATAGCAATGAGCAGGTAGGCTAAAATGTGCCCAGTTCTTTGGGCATTTTGAAATAGACTATAGTGAGTACAAAAGTTATCTATTTTCTAGGTATGCCTTAATTCATTCCCACGGGAAGACAAATCAAGTCTTTGTAGAAGTCTAAAGGAGAAATGCTTTTTCTTAAAGTAACAGTTCTGGCATCTGAAACAACTAAATATTTTTCCCTGTTTGCATATAGAAGGTAGCAACAGTATCTTAAAAATGCAAGAAAACAAACAAAACACTGTGGAGGCATCTCAGATCTGTTGCCTTGCAAAAGCTGTTCACAAGCATGTATTGTGTTTTATCATACATTTATCCCCAGGTGCAAGAACACAGATAAACAGCTTTCGGGAAGAATAGCTTTTTTTTGCAAATTCCCATCTAACCTTACCATATTTTTTGATGACCCAGTGAACTGTGGTCAAATGGAAAGAGGTGAATCAATTAAGAGAGCCTATAAGACTTATTATTTGTCTGGGAAGTGATGTAAATTTACCCTGTTAAGTCCCTTAGGGAATATAAGGAGCAACAATGATCATTCTGAGTTTCAAAATTCCCCTTCCCAAAAAAGGCAATTTTTTTTACATTTGCTTCAAATAGAAGAGAGAAGACCATCATTAGAACTTAAAGGACAGCTGAAATATTTACCCTGATGAGCTACAGATAGACAAAAGGGGTTACAAGTGCATATTGCAATAGTTCTCCTTAGAAGTACAGGAATATGAAGAAATACTGGAAAAAATGCTTACAGCCAAGTCAAAGGACATTGAAGAGACAAACAGAATGGAAGCAGAACTAGGAGAACTTCCCATGATTGATAGGTGGATGTATAACCAGTATGAATCTTTGGTTAGTTCTAACCATTATGAATCTTTGGTTGTGGAACTAGATTGGTTGATTCAGGTGAGTTGAACATCTGCCACAGTTTTAAGTGATTGTCCATAGGAACTGCCCATGGAAGTCTGGGATGCTATATATGGCCATAGACACAGATTGTCTGAGGCAGAGAAGGTGGCAGAAATTAGTATATTTCAACACTGAAGAAGGTAGAAACTGATTTGGCAGAAGGAGATTTGTCTGGGGAAGCTGCAGTACAGAATAGGATGCACACAGTGGTCACCACATGAGAAGGAGTTAACGCCTCAGGGCTGCACACAGCACCAGTTACTGGGGAATACCCACCCACACCACCCACACATGCAGAAGCTGTAGCAGACCCTGCTCTATTTTAAGTTTCTCACCACAACTGCAGCTTTTTCTGAAGTTCAATATCTTCCAAAAATATGAAAAAAAGCAAACCAACAATGTAACTTTCTGTAATTTCAGAATACCGCATTTCTCCAGCCATGTTAGCATTAGAGTGTAGATGGAGGACAAAACAGTGGAATGGATCCAGCAAAAGCTAAACAGAAGCTTATCACATTACAGTCTAAATTTCATATGCAGTAGAAAGCAAAGTAATGAAACAAATCCCAACAGGAACATATTGCAATACTGAATAGTCAAGTCTGAGAGAAATGAGAAAACAAAATGCCTTGATTACAAGATGCTAAGGTAAAAACAGCTATTAGTCAAATCCCCTGCCAAAATATAGATCCTTTCCTTTCCTTTCCTTTCCTTTCCTTTCCTTTCCTTTCCTTTCCTTTCCTTTCCTTTCCTTTCCTTTCCTTTCCTTTCCTTTCCTTCCCTTCCCTTCCCTTCCCTTCCCTTCCCTTCCCTTCCCTTCCCTTCCCTTCCCTTCCCTTCCCTTCCCTTCCCTTCCCTTCCCAAAAACTGGGCTTAGAATTGAGAGCAGAGACCAGCCAAGGCTGATTGTGGATATTTTCAGTAAGTGGTTCAGTAGTGGGCACAAATCTCCATCACCCAGCTCCAGTGAACAGGATGGGAAGGGAACCTACTCACAGGCACACTGGGGGTATAACAATTTGTCTGAACAAAACCATGCACTGAAACTCCTGTCTCAGTGTGGTTGGAAACTTTGCTGTACATCAGGAGAAATCCAGACAAAAGGGCAGTTCCAAGAGAGACACTACAGTGGCAGCCTAATGCAATGAGACAGACTGAGTGAAATACAATCTGTAGTAATAATTTACTGAATTACTGAAATCTTGCCAGGTAGCTGATGGTTCTATTGCAAATGGACAATTTCAGGATACCCACAAGTAGCATGTCACAGAGCATCAATTAACACCTGCTCATCTTTAATTTTTATAGCCTCTTTCTACAACTAAAATAGCAAATATAGTCCTAGTTTTCCTGCTAGTAAATGAAACAGGTGCTGTGTCCATTTCAAAACAAATATTTTATTATACTAATTGACTCAAGAGCAGCAAAATTCATCCATCACAAGAATCTTCACTGCTCTTCTTTGAGTTTTTACAAGACTTATAAAAAAGTCATTTCTGCTCATAGCATAAAAATATTTTCCCATTAAAACAGTGGCCTGCTTTTAATAAATCCCAAAGTTATTGTTGGCTCTGCATTTCAACATGTAACCAAATGAATATTTTTTGTGTGTAAGTTCTGAAACTTAATATACTCTGTAAAACTGCTCAAATCCTTCAACAACTCATTTAGTCTATGCAGATGTCAAGAGAGACAAAGCTATATTTTAAACTATTATACAGTCATGATAGTCCTTTCTTTCATTACTATTATCTCCATAAGTAGGAAAGGTTGTATTGGCAACATTTCTACTGGATTGTTGTGGAAAGAGAAATTTGCTTTCAATGTTATCAAGGAGATAACCTACTTCAGAGCTTTATCTGCATATGTGGTGTATTTTTTTCAGATTGATAATAATGATATATGGGGGAACATTTATTCTTTCTTTAGCAGATGAGTGAGGTAAGTTGTTGGTTATCTGACTAGTTTCCTTAAGATAAAATTTCATCCATTAAAGTCAAAGGAAATGTAGTCATTGCATTTGCCAGCATTGTGACTTCACTCCCTGATTTTAAACACAAAAGATACCCCAAAAAGAACTGTTTAATTCAGTCTTTTCTGTATCTGAAGGAAGAACAGGTTACTGTTGTCTATCTTCATTTCATGTGGAAGGCCCTGCATTGAACCATGGTAAAATATTTAATTGATTTTCTTTTCATGACCAAAGTATTTCATACTTACAGTCTGAACTGTCTTTCATGTAATTTTATTATGGCTCCCTCTCTAGGAAGCACCCTTATTCTGGAGCAATATAGAAACCACAGCTCTCTTTTGCTGCATGCCCCTCTGTTTCTGAGTGTTTCAGCAAATGGCTGGTACTCAGCACCTCCCTGCAAAATCACACTGTACTGGTTTTAACCAAAATTAAGTGATCGATTATAGTGAGGGGTTTACCTATGCCTAAGTGACATAAATGCACAGAAAATCCCTTCAGTCAGTCTCCAGCTTGGGTGTGACAATGATTTGGAGCACTGAGATACTCTTATAACCAACATTTATTTGGGCTTTTTTAGATTAAAATAGCCATATCTGTTGTGTTTAATGATCGACTCAGTACCATCAGATATAGGGCCAAAATTTTAAAGCCAGCTAAAAATTAGGGTCCTCTTGAAATGCACCTCTGTATTCTTACAATTTTGATAGAACCTAACAATCATTTTTTTTCCCCTCAGAGCTGTGAGCTTCTGTACCTTCAAAGTCACTTAGTTTACAGCACCCTGGGACCAGATGGCACAGAAGAGACAAACAACTGAACTTTACAGCATCTGAGTTGAGGCTTTCACAGGATTATAGGTATGCATTTTAGAAAAGCATTTAAAGGCTTTAGATGATACAGAGCATACCAAAACTGGGAGAGAGTGTCAGAAAAAAAGTCTTGCCAAGGGTTTTTCTCAGTAAAGGTAGAATGCTGGGCTGCTTGAAAGGTTGTTTATAACAGAAACTTACCTGTAACTTTCCAGTACATCTAGAACCACCAGCAGAGATGTCTATAATGTGAAATGTCTCCCCTTGAGTTTGGTTGGCGTGAGTGTGTCTGCTCTGCCTGAGGTGGCTGCATGATGCTTTTGCTCACATAATGTCCACACAGGGAAAGGCTGACCAGTTCCTGGATTCAAAAAGAAGGGCATAATTATAGATCATATAATTTAAAAATGACATTTTGAAGATCAATTTTCCATTTTTATATTTATAAAATCCTTCTTACTCCCCATGAATATCAGCAAAGCCCAGGAGAGCTGCAAGCACTCAACCCCACAGGACCTGCTGTATGATAGCTTAGGGTGGCCTTGTTTTTCTCAGATGGAAGGGCTTGGTGACTAAAGGCTCAATCTATGGTTTTTCTCTTGACATTATAAAAGTTCCCTGCCCATAGAGTGAATTTTCTGAAAAATAAACCCAGCACAGCACTGTTGCCCAAACCAACTTCAGTCACAGAGCAGCCCCGTGAACTTCCCTCACCAAGAGAGCTGTCGGTGTTGCGGGTAGAGGCAATACCCAAGGAGCTGCCACAATGGCTGTCCTTGTCATTCCTCAGGAAATTCCTCAGCTGGCAGCCATTTCAGAAGAGGGAGGCTTTCCCCCCCCTTTTTTTTTGGAAACCTGTTCCAAGGGTTTCTTTTAACCCCGACCGCGGCTTCCCTCTGCGTGCTAACAAGCAGTGAGCAAGGGAAGCAATCTTCAGTCAGCTCTGCTCTGAAGGGCTGGCAGAAGCTGCAGTGCAGAAGTGGGGAAAAACCTGCCAGGGGAAGCAGTGAGGTGCGTGGGTGCACAGGGAAGCCCACAAGGGGCAGGGAACTGGCTCTAGAAATGTTGGCAGCACTCCAACCTGAAGCCAAACCTGCTGATTGCTGCCTCCTTCAAAGAAACTTAGAAGAGTAAATAAACATCTGATAAAAGAGTCAAAAACACTGCATGTCAAATAATATGAAATTAGACATTGCAGCCTTCTGCTAGAAATCCTCTAGCATTCCCTTATGAAGTGGCAGTACAGACATTTCTAAAAGAAGCTCTTTGGCAAAAAGAACTGGAGTGCAACTAAAGCTGTGTTGTGTTTAATTTCTTTTTTTTTTGGTGAAAAAAGGTACCATACTTTAGAGTTCTTGTAGGAATTAATTAAGGAAAATAACATTATTATCTCAAGCAGTTTACAGAAGTGGGTTGAAATTAATATGACTATGTCTATTTTATGTGAGGACACCTAGAAGGATAAACTTAATTTTCCAGACACACAGTAAGAATTAGAATCCTTTGCTCTGATCATTGATCAGGTTATAATTAATAGGATGCCTTTTACATACCTAACACATTGTATTACATTGAGTCAGAGGTAAGGTTGTTTGGTGGCTTTTCATGTGAAAATATATATGTTTCTATTTTGGTGGTTTTAATCTTGTATTTATAAGACTTTCTGATCTTACAATATTTGTTTTAGGAACACCACAACAGCCTCATAAAAGGATTTTATGCCAAATCACTGCTATGTATGTTCTCAACCTCACTATAGATTTTATCTAGGGATATGTATGTGCATTCATTCACTTGATGCAGAACAGCTAAACAGCAATCAGGAAGCTTATTTTCAGCATCAAAGTGGAGTTACATTCTCTTCCCCTAATAAGGTGTTTGCAGACAGGCATCTGGAGAAGCCCATCACTGCACGAGACATCTCTAACTGCATGAAGTCAGTGTCTGTCCCTGCACTTATCTGGGAAGGTGACATCAGCACATTATTTCAGCCAAAGGATCATATACAGCTCAAAGTTTTCTTGCATTTTTGGCAGATTTTAATTTAATTTGCAAAGCTATACTCCTAAATATTTCATATTAGTTGAATCATCCCTTTATTTTCAATTTATTATTTAGAAATGTCACCTATTTTCTATTTTAAAGTGTCGCTGTTGCCCATTTCCTTCGTCTTTGTTTTTATAATATACCATTTTCTGCAATGATCTCCCTGCCAAAAATAAAAATTACTTTCTCTCCTGACTAATATCAATCCTTTTGCAATAAATTTCTCCTACAGAGAATCCTAACTCAAATAACAATGATGAGTTCAAAACAGCTTTATAAATGGTGTGCAAGGAGACAAAAATATTTGTCAGCATAATTTCACATATCTGCCGTCTCTTTTGGACAGGGACAGGAGATGCTTTTCCAGCAGCATCTGAGGCAATGGCCTCCACTTTGTATATAGGATTATTTGTGTCAAAGCAATTTTGCATGCTTTTCAGCTGTAATGCTCAAGGGCAGCTGAGATCTATGACATTTTGCAGTTGCATGCTGGGACTAGTCGTCCCCCACCGGGCATATTTCCCTTATTAAAGGGATTACAATCTCCCCATTTTCTGCATATCTGATTTAGATCTTCAGCTTCATGCAAGCTGCCAATGCAGTCGCTTCGTTGGGCAACATTTGGATGTTTCTCTCTTAGGTTTTCCAGCCTGTTTTAATATACAATATCTGCTCTGTTCAGATCTTGGCTGTGTTGAACTTTCTTTTCTGGAACTGCAAAATATCATAAGTTTGGCTGCCTAGCACCACTGTCTAATGTAATACTCCCTAACCCATCTTTAAAAAGCCTGCCAAAGTCAGATTACTGCAAACATGAAGATCAGATATGTCTAATATAACTTTAGAAAAGCCATGTGCTATTTCCACATTGCTATTATTGTTCTGGAAAGAAAAGCAGCAACAAAAGGATTTGACATCTACTGTCTGCTCTGGTAGTTGTGGCGGCTACTTAGAAGAAATAGATATAATGCACATGGCAGTCCTTCAGGACTTCTTCATTTATTTTAATTTAATTTAATACAAGTTCTAATTAGGCTGCAAGTCTCATATACAAATCTATATTGCTTTCTTTACAAAAACAAAACAAAACCTAAAACTTTCAGATTGTATTATCTTTCTATATTGGAAGTAGTCATACGTGACACAACCACAGCATTTTCCACCACAGCTAAAGGAAATGCCTCCTTCTATTTGTCTGCCAATCTAACACAAAAATGGTCACAGCAGTTGCTTGGGAAAGGTGTCTGTTTTTCAGACATAGAGTTTTTTTGTTTCTCACTGAAGTAGACCCATTGCACTATTGAAAAATTACTCTGAAAACGTTTATGTTTTATAAACATAAAAACAATTGTTCTGTATCTTGTCAGACAAAAACCTCCCAATTTCAAAAAACTTTCATAAGTTTAGAGACATTAATAAGGTTGATCAGATAAGGGATTTCTTTCTGAGAAATGGACAAATTCTTAAAATTTCATGGAGCTGTGAAAATACCCCATTATAGCAGTATTACTGTAGCTAGTTATCATGTCCACAGAGCCAAAATATATAGTCCATTGTACTACAGATAAAACTTTTCCCCCTGTTATTAAAATGAATGTTACAAGGAATTGTCCAGGCAATAACTAAACCACAGCTGCGCAAAATATCCAGTACAGTAATCATCCTATAGCTACTAGACTTCCCACATTTTATTTCCAGGTTCTCCTTCAGGTGTGCAGTCAATTTTCATGGAAAGACAAGTTTGAGAGATGCTAACACAGCAATGCTGAAGCCATCAAGAGGAATGGTTACTTTGAATGACTTCAGTTTGGAAATTATTGCTGTAAAATCAGTGGGATTGACCAAGAGCAAAAAGAATAGACTTTGGCCAGGTTTGTTTGTCACCAGTGACCTAAAAACCTTACAGAAAAAGAGAATTGTACCTTCCCTTTTGTACTGCTTATAAGCTGTGAACACCATCCCCTTAAGCAAAGTTGTCATCACAACAATGCTTTGGGAGAAATCTGAGCTTTGTATGCAGACTTCTCTCCATGAGAAGAAATTACAGCAAAAATACAACTACCTGCAATGTACCTGAGTGTACAGTGATAGCACACTAATCTTGGGCATTTATTCACCAGTGTTTGGTGTGCAGTCCTTGAAGGGAAAGACATGCAAATAAGACACCTGGATATTTCTGCAATTTTCATGATACTCCTGAAGTATCTTGCTAGTCATGCTAGTAGCATGAAATTCTTTCCATATTTTGTGCTGACTGTACATTGAAAACATGTAAATTTTAGCCAGAATCCTTTAGCATAGTTGGTTGAGCATAGTATTAGTAACATCAAGGTTGTGGGTTTGATCCCTGTATGGGCCACTCACTTTGGAGTTGAATTCAATGATCCATGTGGGGCCCTTCTAACTCAGAATTTTCTGTGATTCTCTGAAAATGGACACGAAGTGACTGAAAAATATGGTGGACTGCTAATAGGATAACTAGCTCTTCATGTCCCAGCCATCTTCTCCCCAGTCCCTGGTGAGTGCCATGCCAACACCACTACAGAATTTTAAAAAATGCATCTTTTATAGTTTGCATCACCCTAACCTCCTCTCTCTAAATCATCTTCTGAGAGACATACTGTCAGCAGGGTCTATCCTGGGCCCCTGTGCATGGTTTGAAGGTCAGTCACATTCTCTTTATGTGTATCACAGGTGAGTTGTCAGGGGTGAAAAGACAGAGAGTTCTGCAGCACCCAGAGAGCAGCAGCTGTCTGGCTGGAATCAGGCTGGGTGTACCCAGGAAGAGCGGGAGCATCTCCTCTGAGCTAACCTGCACGTGCTGCCTAGCCCACAGCCTTTGGTGGAGTCCTTACTTCCAGCTACACCAGCAGGGACTTATTTAGCACTGATCATTACATCCCTTGGGATTGTATTTGTATAATCCTTGGAAACAGGACTGCAGAATTCTCCATGCCTTAGTACTGGCCCTGTAATCACTAGATAAATGCTGCTCCTGCTAGCTAGCTATCATCAATTAAAACAATATGCTCAAAAATATTTAATGGTCCCCATACTAACCCCAATCAGTACTCAGTTTCTGAAAACTCTGTGGCAACACTAACAGATACAGATAATAAATTGGTGCTTTAAAAAGATAAAAATAAATAAATACCAGAACTATTTCTGTGATTAGACAAACATTTCAGTGGGTATATGAATCTTGCTAACATGATATTCACAGTATAAGACAGATGTGGATTTTTCCACATTAAGGTCTTAAGATAGGATATTCCATCAGTCCACTCCTCATACAATTAGCATATTAGCTAAATTTGCTGACAGGCATTCTATGTGAGATTTATATCTCCTTTCAGTCCAAGTGAAATATTTGTCTTTCTGCAATGTTTTCCAAGAATATACAGCATGTTTGGGAACTTTACTGTCCTATTTTGATAACTGAGTCCAAAATTAAGCTTAAAATGAATTGCCCAGCCCAGCTCTCATGAAATGCCAAACTGAAGCTGGCAGAGCAAGATAACAGATCATAAAGGTGGCATTCTCAGGGAGCTAACTGGTGCCATTATACTTTAGGCTCTCTCCATTGCTACTCTGTGTACCCTTACTTGGGTTTATAACTTGGCTGCAAAAATGTTTTCTGGGCGAAACTTGGCAGACAAAGTCTTAACTTGAGCGCAAATGCATTTTAAAATAAATTTCCACAAAAAATAATGGGAAATATCTGTCTACAGTGAGGCTTTGAGCAACGCATAGTCAAACTGGTAAGCTGATCTGGTAAGCTGCAATACACCCGAGTACAAGCCCTGAGGGTTAGCTCTGCCCAGCCTGTCACTGTTCCCACAGAGGAATCAACACCACAGCTGCTTTCACCCTGAAAAAGACTCTTCCACCAGCTCAGCTGAATCTCTTCCACCAGCTCAGCTGAACCAGAAGTGGGGAGAAAAAGATGCCACGATGCTTGCAGGGCTGAAAAAGCTTGTTGTCTTTGAAACAGCTGCTGGCACAGGGCTAAGAACTGAGGCTCACAGTCTAGCCCCCACTTATGAGAGCCTATGGCAGAGCTAGGCCCCAGCCCTTCATGGAAAAGATTTGATGGTTCCTCATTTAGTGTGATTTGCAGACACCCTTCTAGCATTCACACCCTCTGTGTTCACAGAATGAGTGGAAAAATCACAGCATCCATACCTCCTTCAGTGGTGTTTTCTCTGCCAGACTGCCAAAGCAAGTCAAATATTTATTAATCCTCTTTAAGGTTCCCCAGTACAAGACACACTGCAGGTTGTTGCCTGTCTCTAAATACACCACCACACAAGGAATTAATGTACTTTTAAGTCACTCAGAGTCAGAGAAAATTAAGCCCTGTCCCACTTACCTGCTCTTTTAATGGCATTTCAGGCACAGTGGAAAGGATTCAAGATGATTTTCCCATCTTGAATCAGGTCTTATCCAGAGACCCTTCAGAGAAAAGGGCCACTAATTTCACCGAAATATCTGAAATACACAAGTAACTCTTCTGTTTTTATGGTCAAATGCCATTTGTATTGCAGCAGTTGTGCTATATGGCAAGGATATCTGATATGGCTGGACCATCTCTATGAGGCTGTGGGGAAGATTGGAAAGGACTCAAGTAGTCCCACCTTGTTTTTATTCACCAAAAATATTAGCTCTTTTTGAACTAAAGATGTTTATAAATGATAGCTAAATTCAGGACAGAGAAAAATGTTTCTAATTAATAAGAAAGAAATGCAGAAATTACAAAACAGTTCATTTCAACATTTCTAAAAAGAAGTGTTTCATTTTTCTGGATTAGATTCAAAAAGCACATTAAAAAATATTCCATTAAAAAACCCCAAAGCAACCTACCAATGAAAAGCAAACCAGCCAGAGAAGAAAATTATGGCATATAGCCCATAATTTGAGCCCTGTATTTGCATATGAGGAGCATTTTGAACATCCTGTCTTCCTGGAGAGGGCACTCATTCACCTTTGAACAAGTCATTCTCACTTGTCCTTTCTGTCCCCATGGAAGTTTATTTGCTTCAAACCACCCCAAAATTCCCAATATCTGACTGGTTAGGAGGTACACAGCCTTGGTTTAACACTCCTATTCTGACTCAAGCTCTAAGAAAAAGCATCTCCATACCATCCTTCTCAGTTATAAAGTAAAAAAGAGCAACAACAGGTAAAAATTCTGAAACAACATAACGTTAGTTTCCATTTTGGACATTTGAGATGTAGAATCAAGTAATTTACTTGATTCTCATAGGACATGAATTCTCATAGACCAAACTTAAGTTTAAACAAATCTGTACACTTTCAGAAAAATACCTGTCTTCAGTTCCTCAACATTGTGCAGTGAAATATCATCACATTTAGTGGCTGAGATGCAAGTTCAAACAATGAACTTGTGTCACAGAAGATTTAATGTGGTAACATTGTTCTAGTAGAACTTGAGGGTAGAATTATAATCTAGAAGATCTGGAAGAATTGGTAGATAGTAGATTTGTATTAGCTCTTGGCATAGAACTTTATGGTACTATCAAGAAATTATGAGTTTCTAGGAACGGCATATAAATGTGGACAAGAAACATCAAGGTAAATGCCTGATTTTACAGTTGGTAGGGAAATCCAGTCCTGATACTGTGAATGCAGCTATTTCTGTTCAACACAGCTCCTGAGACATTAGCAAGTATTAGATTAAGCTCCTGGAAACATTTCACTAGATCGCTATATCAGATACATCTTTTGACTCAATGACAATGATCTACTCAAACTAGCTGGTAGTAGGAAATACTATTTTGCATGTCTTTCAGGGCAAGAAGTCTCAGTAACTACTTTTTACCAATTCCCAACATGCAAGCAGATGTATCCTCTGGGACTCCTCTGGGAGTTCACCCAGATTCACCTCCTCAAGTTTTTCTGTTTGTTTCTTTCTGCATACATACTGAAAATGATGCTGTATGTATATGTATAATAAACAATAGGCTTTCCATAGTTGTGTATTGCCGTATGAAGACTTTCCAAATTTGCAAACTTATTCCTGCAGAAAGCACACCAGTGTTAAAAAAATGGGCCACCTGCATTTTCTGGAATTACAGTAAAAAGTAGCTTCAGCCATGTGTGAAATTAAATGAAACATAGGAATTTAAAACATTTAATAAAGAAAACCTTGCTATCTTTATTTAAGGAATTTCATGGATGCCACCAATAAAGATAACTGCAAGACAAAGAAATGGTGGGGTTAAATGCTGAACATATGAGAAAATTAAGTTGATGTGTGTAATCTAATATAAACACTGTTAATTGTTTGTTTTTCTTGGTTTCCTTTTGCTCATTCTCTCTCCAAGTCACTTGGTGTTCATTCCTCAGTAAACCAATTACTTCAGGACTCTATTAGATTTATGTTCAATGCACCCATGCAACACCAGTCAACTCTCTTATACTCATGAAGCCTTATTCATGATGTGCAAGAAAAAGCCTGAAGAGAACTGAGATCCAGGGGATTGGCCAGATTTGATAGAAAATATGGAATGGAACTGCTGCTAAAGTCAGTCTTTTCAGGACTGACTGAAAAGAGGCACTTTAGAGGCACTCAGAGCTTAACTTGCTGTGGCAGCAGTGGCAGTATTTGAATGCTTAGGACTGGATGGAGAGCTTACAACTGTTCCTCACTGTTCTAGGTTTCAGTTCCAGTTTGTCATCAACAAGCTCAGAAAGTGGGCATCCATACATCCCTGCACATGGCTGACTGCAGCAGAGGTACCAGTGGAGGCTCAGGACATGAGATGGCATGAGGACAACCTCATGACTGATGAAGGCCTTTAAAAGCTCAAACGTGGTCATCAGCTGCATCCTTACAAAAGGCCAAACA
This sequence comes from Agelaius tricolor, assembly GCF_023055355.1. Taxonomy (NCBI): domain Eukaryota; kingdom Metazoa; phylum Chordata; class Aves; order Passeriformes; family Icteridae; genus Agelaius; species Agelaius tricolor. The sequence goes on from NW_027269261.1 coordinate 62,778,998, forward strand.
TCATTCCAGCTCCTTTCAAAGGAAGCTAGGTTACAATATTCTGATAGACAAAGCAGCAGCTTAAAATGAGTTATAATTAACAAGCTTGACAGCCTTTGAAATGGCTGCCATTTTGTCTTCACCAAGTTGAAAGAGAACTGCTCAATATTGGCATTTTTCTTTGCCTCTGCCCTTAGTGTCCATTCTCCCACTCTCAATATAATATGATAAAATTTTGTTACAAACTCTGCTATAATTTCTCAGTAATCTGAGAGGATAACCACAGCTGCAGTTTTGAGGTTACCAGCAATTCCTGCTACTGGCAACTCTCCATCAGTCTTGTTAAGAAAGTTGCCACAATTTTACCACAAATAGTAAGTCTGTGGCATACTGCAGAACTTGCATACAATTGCCGTTAGCTTAACCAAGTGTTCATTTCTGTTAACAATAGCTCTCTAAAACTGCTTGAAAATCGGGCTTCAGCCAAGCCAATCTGGTTTACATTATGCAAAGTATTTTAATGTGAAACCTTTTAATAGAAATCATCAATAGAGTCACTTTGAGATTGTACCTCCTATCTGCAAGACTTGAAAAATTGATTGTAATACTTGCTTTTTGGATTATCTGTACTGCTTTATACACACACACACACAGAGAGAGAGAGAGAGGGAGAAAAAAAAAGTCATTTGGAAGCATGTTTGGCCAAAACTTAAGTACAAGTTATTTTGTAAACATATTAAAGTGCATGTTCAGCAAATCCATTTGGCTGCATTAGCTCATACATTCATGCAGCTTCTGAGTTCTTAAGCTATGTTACTAGTAGTACAGAAGAAAGTCTATACTGAATTGTGCTTGTGTTGCCTTTTTGATTTCATAGGTTATAGAGATCTTATATAAAAATCAACTAAAAAAAATCTAAATCTATTAATACATAGTGATATCTAGAACTAGGTAAAATAGGCCTGGTTAAGGATTCTTAATGAAATGTGCTAAAACTTCATCTAAACTGATTAATTTGGACAAAGTTTCAGTTTTTAAGGACTTACTTTGCTGAAACACTGAATCATCATGGTTTTCATTGCATTATTTCTTTTCTTGTATGTGCAAAAGTATAAAATTAATTCTCCAAGATAAATGACAATTTAAGCAGTGATTTTAAGCTGGGGCATTCTTCCTGTACTCCACAAGTCTCCAACTTTCATTTGAGTTGCATTTTCAAGAAGACATCAAACATCAAAAAGTCTTCTGTAGAAAGCTAAATAATTGATATTTGTTACCAGAGCTGTTTTTGCAATAAGTCCAGTCATTTGGCATGTAGTTTCTCAGAGGCATGTGTAATCAGGCATGTCATTACATATACATTTTGCTTATAATCAAATATTTCAATAGTTCGTCTTGTTGCATGAGTTAGCCATACCTCTTCTTGTTTTATGAGTTAGCATATCTCTGAGAAGTATGGACAATTTAAACACTGAAGGATTGTGGTTTTAATCTAAGAAAACATTGTGGCTGGTCACATAGGAAAAGTCTTTCTTAAAAGACTACAGATTTTTTTTTTTTTATAGCAAAAAATTCACCTATTCAGCAGGTTTAATTTTTTTTCAGAGGAGCTTGACAGTATATCAAATTGACCAGTCATTAAATGCTGACATTATAATAAAGCTGCCTTCTTTCATGATTATATCATTCTCTCTGTTACTGAAAAGATTTTAGCCCAACCATTTACTAAAAAGTAATATGTTTTACTGATAAAAATGGAACCAGTCTGTTCTTCAGGGTGAAAAACAATTTCCAAGCATCTGCTATTTTAAAGGCTGGCACAATGGCAAATCTACAAATCCCAACTAATTTCACTGGTGTTGGATGTCCTTGAAACAAAACAGATGCTGGAGCTCTTTTTCTGTACTGCTCACTGTGAATTTTTGGATTCTGAAAACCAATTAAAAGGGATAGGAAAATTAGTGGGAGCTTTCACTTATATCACCTTTTAGCCTTTTAGTATGATTTGACTGCTTAATCTTGAATCGATATAGTGCCCAGAAAGACCCCTCGCTATTCATTCCATTCCTTCTGACAGTGGAATTCCAATAAAATAGAAGTGCTGTAAATAAATGGAGAAACATTGAGCTGAAAAACATGCAAGCATTTCCTTCCAAAATCTTTAGCTTAGAGTCATCTCGAGTTTTTTAATACCATTAGTGCCAGTCACACACACATTTGATCATGTGACATCCAGCTTGGACACGATGATAGAAGAGATTACTTTCATAAATCTTAAGACTAAATGAACTGATCTCTAGGTAATGAAGGTCTTGACTATCAGTAAAATGTCTCCTCAGAATGATTCATCTTCAGAAGAATTTATTTCTTCCTGACCCGAGGGCAAGTTAAATTTGACACACAGCCCAACTGTGTTTAGACTAAATGTAGTCTTAATTAGCACTGTTAGGACATTCTCTTAGTGGTCTGTGGCCATGCTGATGACTTAAGAAATCCTCTGACTACATTTTTGATGCAGAATCAGGTGTTACATTACTAATACTGTGACACTTATTGTTCACTTTCAGACTGAAGTTGAGGTATCCTCTTGTCTATGAGTTTGAGTCCATCCCATACCATTAAAAAAAAAAAAATCATCTTAAAACACTACAAAGAAGCATGCATTTGGATGGCATTCTTTACCCAAAGAGCATGGAAAGGTTATGACCATATTAGTGAGTTAGCAGTTTTCCCCACTCATAGTACTATATTAATAAACCAAAACGAGTTTCTTGGTGGATTTACAACATAATTCAATTGCCCTTCACAAAGTGAACAAGTTTTAAATGTTTTGCAGGTTTCTGCAGACAAGGTGTAATGGTTCTGCTGAGACACACAACATTCCTGGCTCCCAATGAAGTATTTAATCCTTGCCTTCTTTCTCTTTTTTAGTTTTGAGCCTTCTTTACAGATACAATATTGCATCTATTTATAATCAAGTTGATTTTTTAAAAAATATGTCTTCCAGCAGATCTGTCTTCTGCTCTCTCTCTAAATTACTCTGTTCATGTGGTCTCCTAATCAGACTGCTGTAGCTGTGTATGAATTCCTTCTTTTTTCGGAACAATCCAGTATATATTGTTATGATGAAATTTTAAAAGCAACAATGTAGCATTAAATTACAAAGACCAGCATTTATGCAACCATTCAATGCCCATGGCACAAAATGATAGTCTGCAGTTGTTCTCCTCCAGAAAGTATTTCCTTCTTCAAATGCTTTGGCTACTCTTTTGGCATGAAAGAATTGACTGTTGTTTCCTAACATACCAGCATGCATGAAATTCATCACAGTGCAATCAGCACAAAACTTGTTCTAACTTAATCTGCACAAGTGAACTTTGCAAGGATTTCTGGTAGATTTTGTCATGATGTACCAGTGAAACTGAGTAGTACCTTCAACCTTGAGTCCATGCTCTAGATCTCACTGCCCTTCTGTAAGGTGGTTTCTATGTTTCTCCAGTCCTACATTCAAATATATTTTCTTTGTCCTACAGACTCAGAAGCATGATTCGACATATCACATTGCATGTGATCTAACCAGATGCAATAATCAACCCAAAGAGAAGTCATGTAACAAATGCCAAATGAGACAAACCTTCTTCTGATTATTTACTCTTCTTTCATTTTTTTACACTCAGAATAATAATTTGCAATTCTTTTCATAATGGAATTTCTCTTACAATCAGCACACAATAGCTAAGCACTTCTCCATATCTCTAGACAGTCATTCTAAGTTTTTAACAAACAAATTTTTTTCCAGGGCAACCTGAATCTTTTATTCTGATTCACATCATCATTAGGATATTTTACTGTATAATCCAAACATAAACCATAGAGAAGTTAGATAGAAAGAGATCACAGAAAAGAAGTTGGGCATCAGAGGCAGAAAACAATGCTCAAAGTTTGAAAACTAGTCTCTGATGAGTTCTCATACACCAGGGTTTACTCTGTCTGTGAAATGGTTCTACACTTTATCTCAGCTGCCGCTCCAGTCAATGCTTCCCTTGTACTGTCCTGGAGTAACTCTTCACAAGACTTGCCTGGCTGACACCATGCAGTTAAGCAGATATTAAAAAGCTTGCTTAAGACCACAAACAGAGAAGTGCTTCTGCATATGGGCCTATAGGAGCAAGATAAAGCAATTCAAGAGACTTCTTCCACTTCTTTATTTCCATTTCAAACCTTCCCTGCTGTTACATACATGTAACTTCCATGCAGGTTCTGTTTGTGCTCATGAAGTACTGCACAAAGTCAATCTACAAACAGATTTCCTGATTCCCCTTTCATCTGCATCTGGTTAGGAAGCCCAGAGTGTCACTGGCCCATATTTACCCCTGAAGCACCCAGATGAGGTTGAAACTCAGTCACTGAATTTGCCATGTTTCAAATGGTTCTGTGCTAATTACTGCACCTCCTGAAATTTGTTGTTGTTTTTTAACCTCATTAGGAAGAAATCCAGAGAAAACTCTTTTCCCTATTACCATCAGCTGAAGCTGTTGATGGAATATGCTCAGACACAGTGGACCAGCCAGAATGAACAGACTGTGGTTTCCTATTCCAAGGAAGGAAACAATTGGTTTTTCCCTCAAGCACATAAAAGAGGCTGCTGCTTTGTAGGTAAACATAAGAAAAGGTGTGTAAGCCATGTCCTTCCTTTTGCAGCCAGCTCACTTCAAAAAGACCAAGATTATTTTGCATGCATCTGAAATGAATTCGGGATCAAGTAACTCAACATGAAAATCCAACTGCTGACAAACTGTAGTTCTTGAAATACACACCATGTCTCTACTTGAAGCTGTGGAAAATTTACCTGGCAGAAGTACAAATTCTGATGACACAAACAACTGGAGAAGACCACAATAATTATTCTTCTGTATCTGCTTTAGTTGTTAACTATGAAAACTCTATATAAAGATGGGAAAAAAATTCTATTTTTTATGCTGCATCTTCAAAGAAATAAAATTACTTCCTAATTAAAATTAAAGCCACAGCCAATTATGCATTAGAAATCAAAAGTAGCTATCTTTCTAGTGCTGCTTTTTCTTTATTAGATGGGCTAAGGTGTATACTGAAAAGCTTTTTAAAAAACCCCAGGAATGATCATTTCATGCCCTGGTCTAGGCAGTCAGCCTTAATGATATTTCCTACAAATGACATGGTGCATGTCCTCAGTACCCAGATTTGACAGTTCGAAAAATAAAACCTCACGGTTCAGTTGCTTTAAATGTTCCACATTGTCATGGCAGATGATTGACAACAGCCACTGAATCTGTGGTGGTGTGTTCCAACTTTGGATACACATCTGCTGAGCTGCAGGTACTGAAGGGAGCTTTCTCATTTGCATTTTTACAACTTTGAAAAAATAAACCACACAAATCTATGCTTTCAGTTTTTGACACCCACCTTTAATTTAGCTTGCTTAATATAGCTGACCATTTCTTATATTATTTATCTTGCTTTAAATGTTCAGCATCACCTGAGAAAATAAGGTGCTTGGACTATACCCTATCAAAACTCTTGCAGGCTGCATCATGTGTAGGGACAAAGGTCACAAAATGAATATGCACCTGATTTCAGGGTGTTACATATCAAATTTGGGCTTTCTTACATTCTAGGAAACCAGAGACAGCTTTGGATAACTGTGGTTTCATGCCTGGAAGTGAAATTGCTATTGACTTTTCACAATCCACTTTACATATTTAATATATTTCTATATATATTTAATTTTCTCATTTGCCTGTAGTTTGAAAAAACACATGTAACCTTTACAGCCATTGAAGTGATGTGACAGTAGATGAAGCACAGGAATAGAAGCAACCCAGGGTCTCATCAGGTCTATTTTTTAAGCATTGCCTTGTCCTGCCCTCTTGCTATTGTATGGATTTTCCTCAATAGTCTGTGAATGGTATTTTAGCTTTCCTGTACATACTTTTTTTGGTTTACATACTAAAAAGCAAACCACCATACCCTCACTTGTTTTTTCTAATTTCCTTTACTCAGAATATCCCTTTATGGGATCAGAGGGCCTTGAGATCTCATGAAACCTTATAAATAAGCCTTTGGGTACAGCAGCATCCCATAGGTCGTGCTTCCCTAAGCACAGACCACACCTGAGTCAAGAAAGCTGTGGCCACTGAGTTTGGTGGGAGTAGGATGAGACCTTAAGGGTTCACCAGACACCAAGTCACTCACCTGCCTCAGTGCTGGTAGGAGAGCAGCAGCTCATACAACACGGTGGTGTGGGGACCTCAGTTTCATACAGCCTTGCAATGTCAGCCTCACCAGAGAGCCTGATAATCCACAAATGATACTCTTGGCTCTTTGCACTGCTGCCTGGTAATGAAAGCAGAGAAAGGATTCCAGCAGTGAGCCATCACCCTTCAGTCCTTCAGGGAAAACACACATATGAAGGGAGGTGCACAATTATGCATGTGCACACATATGACTCCCCATATATCACAAAATGTCTGGCCAGAGCCATGGTTGGCCTGTGGAAAGTCTTATCTTGGTTGGATTAAAATGTACTTCACATCTTAAGCCTTTTTCCTTCATGAATGTAGTCATCTTGTTACCTCAGTGAACCACATTGTATCCAATGCCTTGTATGTTTGAAAAATTATATGGTTAAGCAAGACATTTCATAATCATTAATCTATAGTTAACTTAGCCTGCTGTATTATGCAATACTGTGAGGACCAGCTGGGGCCCACTAACCAGAAAGCACTTTTATGGTTTCTCTTAAGGGCTATTAAATCAACGTGATGAGAGCACAGCTGGAAAATATCCTACAAAAATTTATCAGATCCCACACAATATGTAAAGGGACCACTCTGTGCAACTGCAGACTCAGCAGCAAACACTCTCAGCTGAAACTGCAGGTGGAGGAACATTTACAGCACAGCTCATATCCAGTCCTGAAAATGCCTGCTGCCTCTCCCTTTTCCCTTGTCTGTGGGGTTTTCCATTTGAGCCTCACTAGCTGCTATAATTGCTGGGGATCCCTTAGGGGTAGATTAACGGGATCATCTGAGCAGCGTTGTCGACAATTGCCATGCTGCCTGCTTAAGCCATACAAGGCAGAACTTCCTAACACTAAAGCAGGGATGCTGGCAGTGCTGCCTCCTTTATCTCGAGGACACTCTGGCTGGGACCTGGAAATTGCACACTTTCTTCCTTCATGTTTTGAAACAGAAGGCAAAAAAGAGGAAAAAGCTATTAATCCTCAAAACCCACACGCTTCATGACTGTTCACACATCATAGATAATGCAAAATAATTAAGAAGGAGTGCTGTAACTGTGTTATAATGTCCTGCAGAATTAACATCTGATGAAATAAATCAGATTAGGAAGTCAAAGGCATATTAATCAGAATAGAGCAGACAAAAACCCCCTCACCACTATACCTGCTTCATGGATGCCTAATGGGTTTCAAGCCTCAGAGCAATTTCTTTAACACCTTTCTTAAATTTTTATTAGGACCTGATCCTAGGGGTCTGTTGAGGCTAGTGTAGTTTTGCTGTGGAATTAACAGTCTCTGGATCAGATCCATAAATGAATCAAATGAAAACATGGTAGAAAGAGAAGAGCTAAGTTTTGAAAGAACTCTGGGGTTAGGGGCAAAAGAGAGGAAGTGCAGTCCAAAGGGGACATTGCAAAATAAATAAAAATTAATCAAAACTGAAAAAATTTCTGGGAGATTCCAAGCAGTGGTCCATAGGTATTTTTGTACACTGGTCTAAAGGTAATCCTTGCACATGTCTTATAATCACAAATTCTGGGGTGTGGTCTAAATGTACATTAGAAAAACTTGATATGAGAGATATTGTTCCGACCAGACCCTACATTCAAATCTCTGTAAGGCATAGACAGGTGTCTTCCTACTTCTAGGCACAACTGGCTGTGATAAAGCCAGATAGTTTATACATCTAGACTTCTCATGAATGTTTTTTATTTATGTTTCCTTCCTGTCTTCTCCAGAATGAGCAACCCACACAGTCTGCTTCCCTTCTTCGCTCCTCTTAATTCATGATACTGTGCTGTTTTTAAATAAGACACTTTTGAAACAGCTGCTCTCTTCAGTGCTGCAGTAATACCAAATAGCATAGGGTAGCAACTAAAATGAAACAAAGGGGAAAAAATCCATTCTGGAAATTTGTATGTGTGTGAGGGAGGGTTTTGAAGTAACAATGAAGGCCACTGCCAAATTAGAACTTAGCTATTCACAACAGCTAGCAGCTTTCCACTTTCAAAGGGAGCCATAATCTTAAGGATCACATTTTGGCAGATTACACATGGACAGTAATTACAGAATAGCATATAGACAGCATCATGTACATATGAAAAATACATATGCATTTGCAGAATAAGTGTGTGTATATGTCTGTGTATTGGAATATATTTTATGTGTATGATTTACACCATGCATCTTAATCTGTGCTGTATTTCCTATGCATATGATATTTAGATACGCACACACATATCTCATTTTTACCATACTGCACTTTGATTAAAATTCCAGAAAGATCAATCCCATCAAGACATCTTTTTCCCTGTCACGCCTCCAAACAAGGCAAATCTAGTTTTAAGTAGCTTTGCAAGACCAGAGGACTCCCAGAGAAAAGATTAATAAAACCTTCTTCTAAACCACTATAGTCAGTGGAAGATTTGTCACTGTCTTCAATGGGTGCAGGATCAAGTTCTTTTCAGACTGAATAGGAAGACTAGGATCCAACATTAATGAAAAAATCTGTGCTCAAGTGGAGAAAGCAGTACCTTCTTCCTCCTGGGATTTCTTCACAGGATTTTGTACCCATATAGCAGGAGCCACTGGGAAGACCTCTTTAGAGTAAAGAGAGGAGAGAAACAAGTGGTGACATAACAAGTATCTGCCTCCAGGCAATTCCCTCAAAAGAAAATTCTGCTTCACACTATGCTATCTTTTCATTCTTGTCCTTGCATCTTCTGGAATTGCACTGAAAACAAGTCAGGGTCTTTATGGGAAATCTCCCTTACAGACACGATGCTGAAGACTAGAGGCATAGCACAAATGAGATTCAGGGCATGGCTGAGGACAAGGGCAGCTGGTGCTCATATTCAATAATTCCTTAAGATTTTATGTCTCTCCAATGGTATTCTTTGTGTGTGTAAAAGGTTCCACATTTTCCACAGAAAAGAAGCTTTAAAAAGAACCTCACTTAGTTCTCAAAAGTGCTATTGGTTCTTAAATATATTTTGACAGGCTTGCTGCTGTTAAAATATATTGACATAACCAAAGCAGAAATACCCTCTGCAGTAGTTCATGGTTCTTTTTACTGAGGAAATCTGAAATGAGTTTCCAAACCCAAAGCAGGGGAAGTACTGAATTTTTGAATTTTAAAAACACAGAAAGCGAACCCTCCCTGAGGTATACAAAAACGTAGAGGGAGAAATTGTATCTTCCCCAGCTTTGCCAAATGAAATGGGAAGAGGGGGAATTAATTCTTTTCAGAAACAAAAGAGAAAACAGAGGAGAAAAGCCTGGGTCATGAGCACCAAGCAGCCAGCACCACTGCATGTAGCTGCATGCAATGTTTCCACAGGAAATGCAGTCTTGCACAGGATGCTCTTGGCCTGTTGGAGTGTTGTGCCTTGAGACTGAGACGTGATACACAGGAGAAACCAGCAGAAAGCTCTTCTGTGATTGTACATTGACGTGTGCCCCACCGGTTACTGCTACAATATGTCAGATTTATCAACGCTGTGAAAAATCCCAGTAGAATCCCAGGATCTGCAAATATAACAGTTCAGATTCATATTCCACTACCAATGGCAAGTAATGAAAGAAAGGACAGAGTCTGGCATTTTAGCTATTTCAGCTTCCAAAAGGATGTCTTGCTGTGTTAATCCTTATTCATATCCAGACCACCAAAACGTACAAAGTTTTCATAACCCCTTAATAATATTTCAAGAAAATATGTGGGTAATATGGTTTATTCACCTCTGTTAAATATGATCAGGGCTTCAATATTATTTCTTTTAAGATTTCTCTCGATATTTCATGATCCCTTAGATCATAATCTTCTCTGTGCATTTTGATCCCATCTGTTTCATTTCACCAAATTTCTTACACTTTAACGAGCATTTTTCAAGAAGGAAAATTTTTTTTCTCTTCTCTAAATACTTCCTCATCTTCCATCCAAAATCAATATTTTTAATTAAAAATAAGTTTGATTCAGAGTTTCTGGCAAACTCATATGTTCATTCTTGAGACTTTACTCAAAATGAAAGAAAATCTCAAGGTCCCTGCAGAATTAAATTTCAGAGCTAGTAAAAAATTCTTACTATAAATTTTTCAAAGTTAAAAGCTAGAGTTTTTTCAAGTATTGTCCCAAAAGCAGTGAAATACATGGGTAAGCTAGGGACAATGAGCATTAAAGATAACAAGATGAGAGAACAAAAATCTTCCTAACTCCATTGACTAAAGTTTGGAAATTTAGAGGTATTACTGGAATTCTCTGAAGAATCAGTTATTCTACTCTAAGAATAAAAGGTAATGGTAGAAGGATTTCTCCATTCTGTGTTCCATATCAGAGAGATTCAAAGACCTTCATAAGCAACAGAACACTTTGTTTCAATATAAGTGGTAATTTAACTACATCGCGTGCTGATAAAAAGAACCCCAACATATAGAACCTTTTAAAATCTGATCATTTAAGAAAACCACAACCCCAAACCTGTCAACAAATAATCCCTAAGTGAACAGCTTATTTGCTGTTGCTAATTGGTGCTGTCCAGTACGTGGCCTCAAATTCTATGACATAAGTTATGCTTGCAATTCACCAAAGGCTCAGCCTTCACTTCCATGGGGGTAGTTCACAAAGTCAGAACTCAACAAATTAAATTAAATGGTCAGGTGCAACAGTCTCATCTCTTCTGATTGTCATGGATTCAGTACAGGTAACAGTTCAAGGAGATAGGTCTTGTCTCTGAATGTTACATGGAGGGAACCCTTGGATGTCAAAGCTGCTGTCAGTGAAGTTTCTCAACTATCTGGTCATGAACGTTCCCAAAGCACACAGGATCTTATGGTATACTGAGAACTCTTAAAAAGAGCCACAAACAACCAGTTTCCTCTTCTAACTTGAATCAGGTTCCACGAAAAATCCCAAACCAAACAAACAAAAATAATCAAAGAACGAGTAAGTAATTTTCCTTGAATTTTTTCCTTTTGTCAAGGCACACCTGCTTTACACTGAAAACCCAGTGAACAGAGTAGTCAGTCATGATTTAGAGCACCTGTCTTTAGCTGCCAGTTCTCCCTGGAAGGCAAAAGAGTACTCAAATACCAGGCTACTTTTGATATATTCTGTGACAAAATTATTTCATACCAAGTTACACATATCTCACATTTTTATAAGGACTGGCTTAGTGAATTTAGAAATGTACTCTAAAGTAGAGAAAAGCACTGTATTTCAAATTCAACTCATCTACATTCTCTACATTGTACACTGATTCTCTACATTGCTCACTGATTATTAATATACTAGACAGAATATTGTTTTTCATGGATGCCATGCTTGCATCTCTCTCCCTCTCTGCTGTGCAAAGAGTTGGCTTGGATATAGGTACTATGAATTAGACCACTACTGTGTTCAAATATTATTGTGATGCAAAAGGTCAGATTGATGACCCTTTGAAAATGTCTCCTTAGTCCAAGAATCTGTTCTACTACTAAGAAATGGACATTCCTGATGACATGCTGTTAACTCACAAAGGAAAATCTGATCAACTCCCTCTTTCACTCCACTTTGCAAATGACCTTCTGCTTGGGGATGCATTGTGTAAGCAATATTTCTTTCCTGGTATAAGGAACATTATTCAAAATTAAAACCCAGGTCTCCCTTTGAAAGGCTTTGGCCTGTGACATTTCCTTTTAAAATGCTCATGAGTATGCTGATTCTCATCTTATTTATACCCAACCTTTACAAATATCAGTGGAATTGCTATGAATTCATACTGCTGTAAATACTTAAACACAGTGTTGAGAACTCATCAGAGCTGATATTTTAACCCACTAATTTATGAACTATTAACATGGTGGGCTGGTCCTTAATTTACCATGAGATCAAACCAGCAGACAAAGAGCCAATGGAAAATTATCACTATCACTATCACTTTTATGCACAACTGCCTGAGCTCTTCTAATACCTCTTGGTAGTATTTTGTTGGCATTTGGTGACAGGATGAGAGTTTCTCGGGGTCAGTACCATGAAAGTCAAATTGCATCACCTATCAATATTCTTTTATGTAATACACACACATAAAGCTGTGGGGATTTAAACAGGTGTATCCTTCATTAGAGGGATATAAAATGTGTTATATATGTTGATACTGAACACTTTAGGCAGTAAACTGGTGCCTACTTACAAATCAAACCCTAAAAGAAAAGAGTTTGAGAGTAATTAATTAGAAGAAATATGACTCAAACAAACAAACAGAAAAAACAAACAAACAAACAAAAGCCTAACAAAACTAAATTAAATGTTTTCTCCTAGGTTCAGCAACTTTGGAGCAATTTCCCCTAAGTCAGTCTAAGTAGCAGAAATTGCAAGTTAGTTCAAGAATTTACAGGTTGTAAATGTAACTAGATGACAGAAAAATAACCTTAAACATTCACTTCTGAGTAAAGCACTTAAAAAGAGATATTTTTAGGGTAGTTTATACATTCTTGGTTTCCTACATTATGTAAGTACTAAAATAGAATCCTTCCCAAATGAAATGGAAATAGCATGAACTATCCCATTGGCCTTTAAAGGCTTAAGCTATACATGTATGTGTTTGGGTGCTTTCTTCTTCAAAATTTTATCAAATTTTATCAGAGGCAGCTGAAGGTATGGGGTCCACTTCTCTCAGGCTGTCAATCATTTGGCAGCTGCCATTCGTCTTAAGCATTTGTTTGGGAATAAGATGTCTTGTCTATTTTTTAAATTTTGTGTAAATAATTTTTTTAGGTGGGGCTAAGAAGCACTGAAAAAGGAAAAGCAGTTCCCTAATCCATTGATGTCGGTTACATTACACTGCAAAGGAAGGAAAGGAAAGTCAGGAAAGAAAAAAAGCCATTTCTCTACAAGCACAACTGCATTTAGAACAAAATTTTCAATCAGCATTCTAGGGGGTCTGCTTCCCTAGCAACTATGAGAGAGATTTTAGCTTGGGAACTTCAGAAACTGGATCACACAGCAAACAGTCCCAGGGGAAATACTTGTAATATGATTTTGTAGGAAAGCATGGATGACCATGGTATTTGGTATTTGCCGTTAGTCTGCATCTGTTTTGAGTGCTATTGATAACACAGCAATAAAATTTCTGTGATGGTATGGTAAAAGCCTTTGGCATTGCCTGGAAAAATACAACACAAAGGACTAATCTAAACTGAACAAGGAATGAGAAGTCATCTGGGACACATTCAGAGTGTAAAAGGGGAGGAACATTTTCTTTAAGGACCCTTACCTGTATTTGTACAAACAAAAATCTGAAAATCTGTGCTTATGGAAACTTTTTGCAACTGACACTGAATGCCACTCTATGTTTCTTTATGTTTCTGCTTACGACTGTTCAGATCAGCTTTGAGAGAACACATTTGCAGCCAGAAAATAGAATTCTATCTAAATAAAAAAATATAGTCCAATTTTGTCAAAGGAGAAAGGAGACATCTAAAAATGCAATAAAAATGTACCAAATAAAAATGCAAGCTTGTTTTTGTCTTTTGGGGGAAAAAAATGTATTGATATTTCTTGTGTAAAAGAGTATATTGAGCATTGCATGCTTGAAAAAGTCAAGTTTAAAACAAGCCATTAAAAGTAATTTTCAGCTTTTTAAATTAACATTTTGGAACTAGAATTTAGAACAAAACTCTGAAGCTCTTCATAAAACAGAATTTTTGGTGTTCATTTAGTTATTTTTCTGGCCCACACTGAGCTATAATGGTCATATAGAGCAATTTTAGCTTTTGAAAAATTCATAGACAATAACAGCCAAACTCATAAGAATCTTAGAAATAATTTAACACATTTAGAAAACTAAGGAACTCTCTACAACAGTACCAGTTGAATCTAATGAGAAAATAAATTAATTTTGATATCCAAAGTCATGACAGACATTTCATTATTTAGCATCACATCTGATTGCAAAAAAAAAACAAAAACAACAAACTGAAAGCTGCATAAATGCCCATCTTTTTATCACTTATGTTAATAAGACAGATCTTAGGAATAAAAATAATTGTAATACCAAGAAAAAAATTTCTTTAGTCCAGTATCATGTGTACAATATTAGCCAGTAATGGATGTAGAGACACATTATAAAAAGACAGCTTTTCTATTATAGTCCTTTCTCTGGCTCTCCTTCCAATGCACAAAATGGACTTAGTGCACTTAGGGACTTGCTGAGGCAGAGGCTGAAGCCTGACCATCAACTGCAAAAGCTGTGGATAGATCTATTTTCCCTAAAGACACATAATTTTTTTTGGATTCGTTTATACTGTGGGCCTCCGCAGCATCCTGTGGCAATGAAAGCAAACATTTGATAATGCATTTTAATTAACTAGACTGATTTTTCTGGCCCAAGTTTGAGTCCATTTCATCTCGATCCAAAAAATTTCAGCTGTGGAGGTGGAAGTGTTAGATTTTTCTTTTTTTCTTTGAGGGTTTGATTTTTTTAAGAGCTTGCTAAAGCTAATAAGGATAGCAAACTAGGATTTTATTTGTGGATGCTCTTGTTGTAGACCAAAAAGCTTTTGAAAACATTTAATGTAAGAGTCCTTTTAATGAAAACCAGAATAGGAAAGTGAAGTCCTGATTTGAGTTGTAGTCCCACCCTACCATGTATAAGCAGTCATTGGATCACTGGATCTTCAAAATGTTATGGGTAGTGGACTTTAAATATGTCTGCTTCAGCTCAGCCTAAGACATTGATAGGCATCAGACTTCATTATTGTTATGCCAACAGAGCCATGTGCAATCCCCTTATGTAGGGGTTACACATGCCTACATAAGAGATAGAGAAAGGACCAAATAAAAAATTGTCTCAAACTGTTCAGATAGAGAAGCATGAAAACTTTTCTGATTCCATGACCTTTTCTAGCACTTCAGAAATAGTAAGGAAGCTTCACTCAAACAATTTTTATTATTCCAGAGAGAACAGAGAGCAGAATTAGGGAGAAGGTAGATACTATCACAAAGATTTTTAATTTTTTTTAAACAAACTTTGTTGAAAGTGCATTTGTTATATAAGAGAGCATTTTCTAATGCAACACTAGCCAACACTGATTGCAGCTAGAAGAGGAATTTTTCCTCTTCAGTTTTGGTTTTAGTTTGTTTGGGTTTTTTCTCTATAATGGCTGCAAAATGATATCCTACTATAACAGGTCAACCTTTCCTTTAGCACCACCGGATATGAGGATGCTGTCAATTCCCTTAGTGTCAGAATAGGAGCAATCCCAAGACAACTCTAAGAAGGGCCATGATATGCCAGAGGAGGACACACAGGCTGGATCTGACAGACGTAAAACATGCTTATGTGGTGTCAGCAGGCAAAACCACTGCTGAGCCTTTGCAGTCAGCAAGCAGGCTTTCTCTAGCTGTAGGGACAGCTCTTTGGGGGACTAGGCCATGAGTCCATCATCCATGTCCTCTCTCTTTCGCATGGGAGTACTAGCAAGCTTTAGGATCCCAATCTTCGGCTCCCACGATGGTACGAATTTTAGATGCTTTCATACAGGACCTTAATAAAGTTCTATTGCCCACATCCTTTACATCCAACAGCAGACTGCAATTATGAAATAGTGATAACCACTGTCTATCTTAGTAAATGAGATATGCAGAGATTTGCTCTGGCCACCGGTCTTGGGAGGACTGGTGAGCGAGCCAGTGCATGAGAAGGACACAAGAAAGTGCAATTACCCAAGGAGCTATTGTCTAACTCCTCTGAAAGAATCTGGCACAGCCTTTGGTCTACATCTGTTCTCCTTGTCTCTCTGTGGCCAAGGTATAAAACCTCTGAATGCAAAAATGCATGCTTGGAAAAATCAGTGCAAAACAAATCCACTTCATAGTCAAAGGTCACTGTGCAACAGAAAGGACATGGAGACACTTAAATTTCCTATTATTCCAGCAGCACTGAGAAAGGGACTTCTACAGTCTGTTTGTCCATTCAGCTATGTGCCACCCAAATAACGCTGGAACACAATCGCTCATTTCAAGCAACCATGGTGAGGGGACAGAAAACTTAATAAAGTTCTTTGCTTTCATGTAAGTCAGCAACTGACTTATAAAGCATATGCACATTTGAGTTCAACTAGGAGCAGTTTCTGTGAAATTCTGTCCAGGCAGACAGTTTAGAAGGTGAGAAGGAAGCCAGATTAAAGAGTGTGGAGAAGAGAGACAGGAATTAGGGTAAAGCTGGAGGCAAGGGGGAGCATAGAAAAGACCTCAGAGTAATAACTCATGGAGTATAGGTGAGAGGGAGAGTGAGCCATCGAAGTGGAAAAGACAGATTCAGAGATTACTGTGGTGCAAAAGGAAAGAGATACACTTCCATGGCAGAATAGGCTTTCACTTGTTCAGCTATTTGTGGAATAACAGGTCACATTTATGGTGGTTTGGAGAGGAAATGAAGCATTTGGTCCAAGTTTGGAATAGATGTGTGAATCAGGAACAAATGGAGTTCACAGTCCAGAGAGGGGAATATCCTCAGAGCATCCCCAGAAATTTTATTACAGACATCTTTCAAAAAGAAGAGTGGAGAAAACTGTCTCTTTGGCTCCTTCTGTCTGAAGATATATTCTCCTATTTTCCATTTACCTCATCAATTTTGCAGAAATAACATCAAGCTAAACTGGGCTCTTGCATTTGCCGTTTCCAGCTCCTTCTATTCAGAATGCAACTGCAAGAGGAGCAAACTGCAATTAAATTTAGCACCTTTTAAATATTTCATTTCTTTTTTATAGGTCTAATATGCAATAATTGGCAGAACAACTCATTTGAAAATGTGTAATGCCAAAGAAAAACATTCAATATCTTTCCATTCAATACCCTGAGTATTTTCTCACTCCAGGGTGTAAAAACATTTGTTCTTGATTCACAGAGTCATTCCAAATCCTTGCCAAATTATGCAAAGAGCCGTCAGATTTAATGGTGCAAGCGTCTTATTCCTTATTATTGGACTTGGACAAATAAAAGCAATACATTGTAAAAATAGGTACTGAAGCTACTGCCAAAAGTCATCACAAAAAGATGTTTTTACAATATTCTGTCCTGTCTGCATTGCCTCTCCCAGATCTCAAGTCTCCTCAGGGTCTGAATTTATTCTGCAGTGCACCTGTAAAATACAACCAATAACCGCTATTTTTTATTTTATAGATACAAAAACACTCCTCTCGCAAAGGTTACAGCCTCAGTTCAGTAATGTACTCATAGAATCATAGAATATCCTCTGTTGGAAGGCTCACCAGGTTCAACTTTTGTTCCTGCACAGGACAAACTCAACAATAACTCACTAAGCCAGTTACTTGATCTTAAGTACAGAATAGTCACAAAAATTTGCATTTAGGGTCCTTCTGAACCAAAGTCTTAGCACCATTCCTCTGCTTTCGCAGAAATATGTGTGCCATGTCATGTCAGAAAAGAAATATACATCCACTTGCCTGGTCACATGCAGAACCTTGGAGATAACTTAATATTTGATTCAGAGAGAAATAGAAAAACAAAACAAAACCACCACCTCCAACAACAAAACCCCAATTGTTCCTAAATTTTATTTTGCTGAGTTGTTTTCTGCTTAGTATCCCTTCCAGCCCTGTGTCTTTTACGAATACGTTGGCACATCTTAGGCACAGGGCATAAGAGGGAGCTCTGGGGAAGCCCAGTGGTGACAGGTTCCCAGTCCAATGTCACTCCATTCACTATAATCCGTGAGCCAGTAGCCCACTCAGTGCATGATGTGTTTATCCAGCTGAATGATTAACATTTTGTTTGACACAAAGTGTCGTTGACTCTCCTGCCTGTATGACCAGGGAATCATTTACAGCTGCATCATCTTGAAATAGATTTCATCTCAAGATCAGAGTGAGATATGATCTGTAGACCTGAGTATCAAAGATGCCCAAAAGACTTATCATGTTCTTCCTCCTAACTCATTCTTCATACTACGAAATGATTGTTGTGGGCCTCAGAAAGTCAAGCAGAATATTTTAAGAATCTGGAAATAATCAAGTTTTTCAAACCCCTCCCTAAGTCTGAATAAAAATACCACAATTCAGCTTTTTACCTAAACAATCTGATATGATCATAAAAATGTTTTCTTTCCTTCCTTCCTTCCTTCCTTCCTTCCTTCCTTCCTTCCTTCCTTCCTTCCTTCCTTCCTTCCTTCCTTCCTTCCTTCCTTCCTTCCTTCCTTCCTTCCTTCCTCATCCTTACAAGTATGGGATTTGAATTCTGACATTAAAATTGCACTTCAGACCACAACTGTACTATTCATTAGGTGAATACCACCAGCTTTCAGCCATTTCACAGTCTTTCTTCCCAACCTGTAGTCATTTTTGTTGGCAGAGATACCTTTGCAAAATTTGATATGTAATAAAAGTTAAAATAAGGATATTTTTCAGTTTCCACTTGAGTGCGTCAGGAAACCGAGACTGAAAGACTTATAGTTTTGGGTACAAAGCCTAGTTAAGAATTAAGCAAAGCAGCACTCTTTCTCCCCAGAAGTAAAAAAACCCTGGTGTTACAGTCAATAGGATTTTTTTCCATCTACATCTATGACAAGAAGATTATCAGATTTCAAGATGTAAATGGAAAGGGGAAAAACTCAGTGATCCGACTGACTTGCTGCTTTTAATGAGAAGGGAGGCACCTCCCAAAGTCATAGGAATTTATTTGCCATGATTAAGAAAGGTGCAGTACCCCCTGTCAGACATGAACACAACGACATCATTTACAATCCTTCTCCAAATAATCACTGACTGCAATAACAATGAAAGCGCTGTTGAGAGTGATAACCCTGGAATATTCTTTGTCCTTAAACAGAAAGATCACCAGAGGTAAACATCCTCTCCTCCTCTGGCTAATTTGAACTATTAAAAAAAAAAGTTATCTCTAGACTTGGCCTTAACTGATCTACAGAAACATTGGAGTACTTTTGAATTAAACTTATAGTTCCTCAACCCAGGACAGTCACTGCAGTGAATATATCCATGAATTAGTTCTAAATTAGGATTTTCCAAACAAAAATCAAATCTTTCACCGTCCTATGCTCTCTCTGAGTTATTGTATTTCACATGAGGCAATGAAGAATTGGGGATTTGGGGCAAGTTATATTAACAGGTTTTCTTTCTCAACCTCTTAACACAGGACATCTTTTTTTTCTTGTTTATAAGTGCTAAAAGCACTGTTGGTTACACTGCTCAAGTTTTTCCTTTCCAAGCAGACAGCACACTTTACTTTTTGACCCTTTTCCACCCTCCTGTCCTCAGCTCTAGTGCTATAGTATGACACTGGCTT
This sequence comes from Agelaius tricolor, assembly GCF_023055355.1. NCBI lineage: Eukaryota > Metazoa > Chordata > Aves > Passeriformes > Icteridae > Agelaius > Agelaius tricolor. Next base: position 62,798,551 of record NW_027269261.1, read on the forward strand.
TGCTTCTCAAAAGAAACAGAGAGAGAGAGAAAGAAAGAGAGAAAAGGATTTTTCCCTAAAATAATAGCTCCCCTTTTGGCAACAAACAAAGGAGAGAAAAAGTACGTCCAGAGAAACTGAATTCTTTAAAAGTGCTTTTTTTGCTGTTTGATGACACAGGCATGAAGCCAAAATTCACCCATTGTACTTCATGTTCAAAATTTCTTCACACAGCTCTAAATTGCTGACAGCTCTTTAGCTACAGCCATGCTACCGGGCGCCATTATAATAGTTCTCCATACCATTATGATGTGTCAGTGTTTATGACCTGCATCCCAAAACTGGATGACACTCAAATCTATTGACTGCCTATAAATCACTTTTTGGAAAAGATTTAAAGTTCTGAGATTGCAAGTAGAACTGCTATTGCTCAAGTGGCCCCATCTAATCTTTTTTTCATTGAAAACACAGAAAGGTTATGGAATCATAAAGCCCATGTGGAACAGAACACAGGAAAATACTTATTGTTTTCATATAGAGGAACACACATAATACCCGCAGTTGTATGAAGGCCCAGAGGGCTTTTTTTTATAGGTTCATGGATGAATTTTTTATTGCTACTGAATAAAGTGTTCTTGACATAAGTATTTGACCTCTAACACGAGCAAGATTTCCTCTTGGTGGCCATTAGAATATAAATCCTACTTCATTAGATCATAGAATCATAGAATCACAGTATAAGCTGAGTTGGGAAGGGACCCATCAGGGTCATCAAGTCCAGCCCCTGGCCCTGCACAGGACACTCAAGGAATCACACCATGTGCCTGAGAGCATTATCCAAATGCCCCTTTAACTCAGTGAGCTGAGGTGATTTCACTTCCCTCTGCCTTGAAAAACTTGAAATTCTGAGCAGAGCAATCTTGTTCACAATCTGTGATAAAAATGACCAAAAGGGGGACAGCAGGAAAAGCAGAGTGAGTGAGAGGTTGCTGACTCCTTCAGGCTTCTAGGTCTTCAGCTAGCCTGGCTGAGTAATGCCTGTTTCTACAGCCAGGCAACCAGGAGAATAATGTGCTTAGCCCTGGGATTACCTCTCCCCCACTTGCATAGAACCAAGCACAACTAGTCCTTTGAAGAAAGGATCAAATTGCTTTTTATTTTTATTGTGAATGTCCTCTGAGGATTTCAGTAGCCACATTAAGCTTCAGTTGACATTAAAAGTGGAAGTTAGCCTCTTTGTTATCCTAACTAAAGACTTTATTGACGTCATTCTTCATTTTGTCTTTTTTTTTTTTTTAGTAAACTTGTTATCTCTGTCCTGTTCACCATAGCTTCTGAGGACTTTTAATTAAATCATATAACTGATTGGATTAAAAGGCATTTGTTTCAGTTTTGCTGCATGTTTTTTGGAAGAATTACCTAGACCTACTGACTTAGCAGAAAATTGTCTCCTGATATTTTTCTGAGTCTTTCTTGTGTTTTCTGCACACCTCTGGTTCTCTGACACTTTCCATTTCTAATATGGGATCACATCTAGGACATCCCTTTTCCTCTTCTACCTTCCCAGGGGTATTCAGCAATCCTGTGGCAAATAAGACAGAAAGCCAGGAAAAATATACTATTGGCAACAAAGTGCTATCAGAACTTCAGTCCAATGAGTTCTAACAAGTCCTGTGCCTTTGGTTCCATTTTTCAATTATAACAGTTGTTAAGTCACACCCCTCTAAGTTATTTCGGTAATAAATCACTTTGTCCCTTTGGAAAGTTCTCATTCCGTTCTGGGAAGCACTTCCAGCAGCTGTCAGGAGCCCGCACCCTGTTTATGAGATAGTCCCGCTGGACAGCAGAAAACACACACAGACCATGGAACCACCATTGTGACTCTTTCTGTACAAAATTCACTCTGCTTTCAGTGGTACATCATACTAAAAGCCCAGAGGAAAGGCCAGGCAAGAGGCAGAACACGCACCTTTTTGCTGTCTTTCTGCTGAACAAAGGCTGGGGTGCCTGCAGCGTCTGCTTACAGGCAGCATCTGGCACTTCTTTGAGAAAAGTCCCTCACTCTCCGCCACCATATTTATGTTCAGTATATGTGAAAAAGCTTAGGTTAAAAAGGCTTTCAAATGACTGCACCACATGAGACCTCCAGCCTGCAAATTAATTGTTTGAAAAGGTAGTGAAAATTGGCTCCTGGTACCCTGCTCCTTCACCAGGATCTTTCACCAGGATCTTTTTCTTTTTGCCTTGACTGTGTCAGAGAGAATGTACTCTGCTGATTCTCTACATGCTTGATCTGCAGGTAGAGAACTAAAGCCAAACTGGTCCTACAAGGATCTGCTTCTCTTCCTCCACATGCTTCCTCTAGTAACTTGGACACGTTGGTGAGTCTTACCATGTTTCTTCAGAAGCAGGAATGGGAAGAAAAATCATGAAGTATGCAACCTTGAAAGTAGTAAAGATACATAATTAATACCTAGCAATAACTTTTTCATTGAGCAGAAAGTACATATCAAGGTAATAAAAATATAAGATAAGCTGAAAAAGTGGGGGCTACCTGGAAGAACTTCAGAAACCACATCTACTCACATCAGCTACAACTAGCAAATACCTGATGGCACCATGGGCCATGGATTTCTGTGTATGGTGTCCTTCAGAAAGATTTTAAGTATAGTGAATCTAACTCTTCAGGCATGAAGAAAAAGGCTAACTTATGCTGATGTAATTAAAAACTGAATCTGAAATTAAAATATTTTCTTTATAAATACAGTATTTGTACATAATCTAAAAATACAGGACAGATGATACTGAAGACAGGAAAATGCCATCTACTCCTACACCTAACATGGAAACAGCAGAGAGACCGAGCAAGTCTGACCTGGCCTGAAAGAAACAGACATTTTCAGAGGGTTTCTAACCTTAGGAGACAGCACTGCAGGCTTCTAAAATAGCTACAGGAATGCATAAGAAGAACAATATGCTGTGTCATGGCTGGCTGGTGAGAACAAGGCAGAGGAGAGCTTGCAATCGAGTGAGTGACGAAGATGAATTGATTAGAGAGATGTTTAAATTTGGTTTATTACAGGGCTGCGAATGACAATGTTGCAAGCTGCCCACCTCCCAGAGAGATAGGCATGTGGGCCATTCTTTGATTTCATAAATCATCCAGGAACATACCCAGAGCATTGACCTTTTATGGGGGGGAGCTCAGGGCATCCAGCATAATTTAACACCGGCATGTCGGATGGTGTCCAGCACAGTTTAACACTCCTTAACCTCTGCCTCATTAGACATCTGTCCTGTCATTTATCTTTCTGTTTATTTTTCAAGTGATATATTATTGGTAATAACTAAGGAATGGGCACTGATGTTACTCTCCATGGAGCTGCCATTAGTCAGCTGGAAGTCAGGCCAGCATCCCTCTGAAACTGGTACACAGAAAAACTTTTAAAAGATTTCAGATATTCTTTGCCAAGTAATTTCCTCCTGGCATGGGCAGGTAGCACCCCTATTATATGATCTTTTATTTATTTTTGTTCTTTCCAGACCAGATTTTAAAAGTTTTTAAAACCAGCAATTATTATTACTGTTGGTAATAAGACCTGACTTCTTTTTTCAGCAGAAACTTCATCCTGTCTGTGACAACCATGGCTAAATAAGAAGCCAGCAGGGAAATGGCAGGGTCTTCCATTCCAACCACATATATACACATACTTGCATATGGAGACAAATACATATACACACACAAGCACACATGCTCACACTCTTCCCTCCTTCCTAGGTTATTGCCATAAGGGCAGATATTAAGTCTCCTTTCTAAATAAATATACTTTAGCACATTTATAATTGACTGAATATTGGAGATTTCATTTATGCTGCCTTTCTTTATCAAGCAGCGACTATTTTTCCAACATTTGGTATATTGAGTTACATTCTGGGAGGGGAATAAAAAGCAAAGAAAGCACGGGGCCACAGTGAAGGGAAAATGAAGTATGGAACATTTTTTCTGTGTTGCGTAACAAATGTGTTGTGATATTGGATGGGAAGTAAACTCCAGCACAGATTCTTCCATGGTACACATGGTACTAAGCATGAATTTGGATTTCAAATAGATTATAAAGAAGGTACAAGTCAAAAAGGACCTGTAAATTAAAAAAAAAAGGCATTTCAGATTTGTTTATACCACGGATATTTGTGAGTCAGCTTTATAACAGCTGTAACACCTTGAGAAAATATTGATCATGTTTTGTTTAGCTGAATATCAATATTTTGCTTTTAAATCCATCATCACATGAAATATATTGAAATTTTCAGTAATAACAAACAATTTTATATGAGCAATATAACCACTGAGACACAGATTGAAATAGTTAAAGGACCCACTGGCTGACCTGAAATGTCCTCTGTTTAAATACACACATGCACACACACACACAGAGGGAGAAAACTTTAGGGAAAAAAAAATCCTAAAAAATATGAAATATTCTGAAACTGCATGAGACACATGTCCTTGAAATTTGGATTTTAGTGATGAAAAAGCCCAAAGTGATGGAAGGCAAGCCCAGTTGAGGCAGGCAAGCACAGCCAAGGAGGAATTCACTGGGTGGGAGAGTTTGCTGGGGTACCAGAAGCTTTGCTTTCCAGATGTACTTTATTTATAAAGAGCTTAATCCTTTTAAAACTACCTACATCCCACACAGATTTGGCATTGCTTTATTGCTTAATTAATACCATCATCTAAGGTTTTGTCTAACACCATGATCAGAGAAAAAAGCTACATGCAAGTGCTGCCAGATCTAACAGGACACAGTGGAAGAGGTTTTGCTTTAATAAACAAGACCTCTGCCTTTTCACTGCCCTGTTTCTTGCTATGCAACTGGGCATTTAACTGTACTTTTTTCCAAGTTAGGATCGTGTAACTGGAGTTTAAAACTTGAGGGCTACTGTCACCTAGACTCAAACTCTTCAGTTATTTCCTCAGCAGTGAGGAAACTGCATGTACCTGTGAGCCACAGTGCACTAGAGGATGCACTTCTGAAAAGGCAGAGTGATCAGAACAAATCCAGCAAGGTGTTCCTAGCACTATGAATGCCACCAGTACAAGGTCCATGTGAAATCCCAACTATTGTTGGCTGTTTGGGTCACCCACGTTGACAGAAAGGGAACTCGTACCAGAACAGGTGCAGAAATGGCTGCTGGGATGATCCAAGTAACAGAGAGTTTATTTTACAAGAGGAAATTAAAAGACAGTGGCTTATTTAGCCAAGTAGATCCAAGTCTGAGAGGGGATACAGTCCCTCTTCATAAATACAGCTGGAGGATAAACACCAGAAAAGGGAAAGAGCTTTTTAAGCTTAAAGACAATGATCTGGAATAAGAACAAAGAGGTATTAGAGAGTCATTAAGAAATTCAGGCTGGAAAACGAGTATAGATTTCCAGCTCTCATAAAGGTGAATTTCTGGACCTACCACCTTTTGTAGCCTTGTGGTCAGAACTCACCACTAATTTGCAGTGGATTATGTAAGATTTTACATGACAGAGTGCAACAGGCCAAGCACACACTGTGCGTCAGTGCCCTTCTCAGCCCTTCCCATCCTTTGCCAGACCGCCATGACTGTGACCTAGTCCAGACCCTATTTCTGGCTCATGTTTCTTCCTTCTCTTCCTTTGGAAACCAGGGCATGAAAGGCATCAGGATGAAAATAACTCATACAAGTCCATATTTCAGTAGTGTCCCCAGGTGGGTGTCAGGAAGCACTCACAGCTGTCTAGGTATGTGGATGAGGGATCTTGCAAAACTCTCTCAGTCAGAAGAAGCCTCCCTGAGTCCATTTCTGCCCAGCACACAGACTGAATTCTGTACTCATTTCCTAATCGTACTTAAGAGCAGCATTTAAATGTTTCTGTGTTTCTCCTAATTAAGTGCCAAAAGTTTCAAGCTTTCTCCTCAGCAAGGAGGGACTCAACCCAGCCCACCCTTGACGTAAATCTGATGACACTAATCAAGCTACGTGACTCAAATCTGGCCCATTTTTTTTCCCCATTAGTAATAAAATGTAAAGTTTTATTTGGAAAGTACATAATAAATAACTATGTACACAAAATTCATCATTTCCCCAGCATTACCCTATAATGAAATGCAATGATGTTAATAAAAAGCAGGCCAAGAACAAAACACTGTTTAGCTCTGTGTTTCTAGTTAAATTCTAAGGCTTTTAATTTTTGTATATTGTAGTAGAAAGTGGATTATTCAGAATATTCTAAATCTATAAATGCATCTAATGACTTGAAAAAAGAAATTTTAGATTTTATAGTCCTCTGTTATTATTTAAAATCCCAGACCGGGTTACTATAACATACAAAAAATGGATTATGTTAAGCAAGAAATTTAAAGATCAAAATTTCTGTAAACACTAATGTAACATTTGGACACAATAAATTCAGCTTCCCTTTCTATGTTAATGATATTCTGGGTAAGTGCCTGCAGTTCATTTACTTTGGAAAACATTCGATGAAAAAATATGAGCTTTTGTTTGGGTTCTGTCAGCATAGATAGCGTGCTCACTAGCCCTGGAACAGACCCCCCGCCACACACAGGCGCCCACCACATGACACTGAACCTGAAGAAAGCCTCCATCTGAACCTCCCTTCAGCCTGTGGTCACAAAGCCTTGAAACCTGATTCACACCTGTGCGGAGTTCTCCTCTGCACTGTAGAGAAAAGGAGTCCCACCTCACCTTGTAATAGCAGTAATTTTATTTCCCAGATAACTCAAGCAGGAAGGGTTTGGTAGGACATTTTTTCTTTCCTCAGGAGATCAAAAACCTTGGCTTTGGTGCAGTGTGTGTCCTCAGCACACTGGGGCACAGCCAGCCCAGTGACACAGAGCCAGCACCCAGTGTTGGTCTGATGGACACGGTGCTCTGGGCTGTCACTTCTGGTACCTAACACAGACACCTGCACTGCCAACCGGCAAAACATTGGGTGGTAACCTGTGCTGAAAACAGGTCCCCAAAGCTACCTTCTTCTAGGCCTAAAAGTGGATGTTTAGTCTGAGGATACAGAGTGGGCTGGGGCCAGAGGTCTGCTCTGCCCAGCCTGGCAAGGTTTATGAGCACAGCAGGAGGAGGGTACTGAGCTGGGGGATCCCTCCAGTCCACCTCACTGAAGGGCTTTGTGGCCCCACCAGCCCGGGACCACAGCACATGTGCCACCATGAGACCCTTGGCATCACAGCACGACTCCTCAAACCAGGATAATGCCCAAAACCAGATCTGCTCTGTTGATGGGCTTCAGCAGCCCCAAGGATGTTTGACATGAGCTGTCAAATTGTGTTTGAACCACTCTCCAGAGAAATCTTTAAATACCCATACCAACAGTGTGTGAAAATGACCATGAAAGTACATTCACTGCTCAAAAATGCCAATATCTGAATAGTTCTCAAGAAAAATTGAAAAATTGCCTTTTTTTTTTTTTTACCAAAGTATTCTCTTTTTTTTTGTTTGTGCTATTAACAATTCGTGCTGTCTCAGCACAAATGACTGACTATGGACAGGCTCCTCTTCACATGCTGAGACATGAGGTATAGATGCACTCTGAGATGGTTACACCAGGGTGTCATCTGGAGCTGCTCCAAACCACAGGAGAAAATGGCAGTGTGATAAGATTGAATATCAGCTTTGCAAAGGACCCTATAAATAAAGTCAGTAGGAAAGATCTTCCAAAAGATAGAGAAACAGATCAGATTTTTATTTTCCTCCAAGCTCACCTCTAAAATTTGTTCACCACTTTGGGTTCATCAGGAGTGCTATTCCTTGCATAGAAGCTTTTGCCTGTCATTCCATCACACACGTCCCTCTCTTTCAAAAGTTACTTTTTAGTCCTAAGAGTCTGCTGCAAAAATGTTGTTTTGTTGCTACTGCAAAACAATTAATTCAAGGCTGTGAAATTTCCGACATTCACAGCAAGTTAATTTAGTCTTTGAGTGGTTTTCTGGCATTTTTTAGTTAGACAACCCTGAAATATCTTTAGATGCATCAGTTAAATTGTTGAAATTTCCCAATTATTTCTGTTGGAATTCAGTTTTATTCTACTAGCAGTGGTACAAAAATTTGGAAGGTGCATACATTTCCAAGAAACACTATTAATTCCCAGTCTAATTTAGGTTCCCAGGTGCCCAAATTATTTTTTGAAACTGGATTTCACAATGAAAAAATTTATTTCTAATTACAAAAGTTCTTTTTCCTGATGTCAAAATATGAAGCTAAATCATCTGATGTTGATGAGTTGTTCTTTGTCTAAGAATGTTATCATTATACACAACCTTCAGAAATTCATACTCTGAATGAATTTCCACTGTTATGTGCAATATTGTCTGTTTCTTGACTTAACTTTTTCTACAAATCTGCCATCCATATTTAAATAAACACATACATGATCCCTGAAAAAGGTGGTTTTGTACGATAGCATTTGGTGTCAAGACTTTAAGGGAACACGTCTAGACACATGCTGAGTATCATATCATTCCTCATCCCACCACATCCATATACTATAGCTGGATAATTTCACTGTGGCACCAGAAGGCCGTGCTTTTCATTAACCAAAACAAAATCTTTCTGTCACCTCTAGAAGTAGTGTTGCCTTTTCTCCCACATAGGATATGGTGCAGCTTTTTCTGAAATCTTCAGACTTGTTGACAGAGCAAAAAGCAAGGAGCCAGATAACCTCCTTCTCTCCTCTCAAAAAAGGCTATTGAGCATACCTAACAGCCCAGAGCGTGCCAATTTTTATCCCATCTTAAAACAGCATCTAACAAACATATAAATTGCATATTATTTTTTTAAATTCATATGAAAAAAAATCAAGCTAAATGCAATGTGTCTAAATGGCGTTTCAGTCATACAAAAGAATCTCCTTCACGCAGGTTACAAGATGGTGGTTTGAAATGAGTAGGGCTATATGGTGAAGATATTAAAACACTGAATTATAGGTCAATGTCTGTGTTGATATTAATACAGCCAAAAAAAAAATTGTGCTTTCAGTTGAGGTTTGGAATACGTGGTGAAGCAGTGAAGCAGAGATACAAGAAGGCTGTTTTGAATGGCAGGATCTTAAGAGAAGGTGATTTTCAAACCAGTGGTGTTTGGAAAGAAAAGAAAATCAAGACATTGTAAGCCTAAAAGAACAAGAGTAGTGGCAGGCAGATAAAGATGGGAATGAATTGCAGAGAAAAAATGGCAGACATTTGGGAAGGACTTTCAAAATAGTACAGAAACACTTAACATTGTAAAGACAGTAAAGAGTTTAAAAAAAGAAAACAGGTCCATAATGCAGATGTCTTTCTGTCATTACCTGATGCACAGTAACAAAAGTCACAGACTCACTGTTTCCAACAAAGGGCATCATTCCACACTATAATAAATTCCAATTTCTGAAATATGGGAAGAGAGATTATTTTTGGAAGAATAAACTGGGAAATCATTGAGGTCTCTTTTGTACACTGATTTACCAGGTTTTCCAAAGAGCAGTATAAGAAGCGTTTATGAGTTCCTATCAAATATGGCTTCATTTATTTGTCAGAAAGTTCACAGAAAGTACAGGAAGTGAGCTACTTTGTTGCTTACATCAAGGGTGGGGGGTGGGAGCAATTTTATCCCCACATCCTTCTGCAGTAGCTGTGTTGTCTGGAAAGAAACGGGGAGGAGGAGAGGAGAGGAGAGGAGAGGAGAGGAGAGGAGAGGAGAGGAGAGGAGAGGAGAGGAGAGGAGAGGAGAGGAGAGGAGAGGAGAGGAGAGGAGAGGAGAGGAGAGGAGAGGAGAGGAGAGGAGAGGAGAGGAGAGGAGAGGAGAGGAGAGGAGAGGAGAGGAGAGGAGAGGAGAGGAGAGGGAAGAAAGAAAAGGAAAAGAAAAGAAAAGAAAAGAAAAGAAAAGAAAAGAAAAGAAAAGAAAAGAAAAGAAAAGAAAAGAAAAGAAAAGAAAAGAAAAGAAAAGAAAAGAAAAGAAAAGAAAAGAAAAGAGAAAAGAGAAAAAAAAAGTATTTCTATGTAATCACATTGCACTTGGAAAAGCCTTCCTCATTAGCTTTTAGACATTAAAAGAATCTGTGTTCCTTGTGAAAAGAATAAATCTTGGCAAACTACCATTGTGACAGAATGGGTTATATCTGTGTCAAATTATGAAGGCTGTGTTGTTATTAAGAGTGCAAACAAGCCAGGACATGCCCAATTACAACCTATTACATTGAATTCATATGGCTGCCAGACCTAAAAAGATTTTTCACACCTCAGGAAAAGGCTAATTCCCATAAAGCCTCCATCCCCTCGGTCTGGGTGTGCTTATAGGTGCGGGTGCAAAGGGACACACGTGAACTCTGCCTGTGTTCAGAGCTAGGAGGAGAGGAGCCAGCTCCAGTACAGAAGCCACGTAGGATGTGTCTACACAGTCGATTGCAGGCAGATGTGAGCTCCCTTAGCCAGCACTCTGAACGAGCAGGCAGAGTTGTTAGCCATGTTTACTGTGGCACAGAGTCATTTTTGAAAGAAACAGAAAGCAAGCAACAACAGCATTTTAGATCTCTGTCCTGCCTTTCTCATAAAGGTCTGGGTTTGGGGCTCTCCTTGTCTATACAATGTGAATTGTACTGCCAGAGAGCACTTATGAGTTGAGGCTCAGTGTGTTCCTTGCAGCAGCGTTGCCGTCTCCAGACTCCATGTGCAACAAACGCTGCCCGCAAAGACACGCTCTCACACACCAGCACAGCACCAACCTCAAACTACCCAGAAAAGCCACCCTGCAGCTCCCAAAACACAGCTAGCCCAGTCTAGCAAGATTGGAAGAAGAATGCAGATTCTGTATGGACCTAGATATGCCCAGAAATGCCCATCTTTTTCTCCCTGCTGCTGTTCTGCTCCTGGGGAGCACAAACTCTGCGTAGAGGAAACTCTCCAGGAAAGCAGGGTTCTGGTCCTTCATTGCACAGTGTCACCACTGACTTTGAAAATTTGTAAAGGGACCAGGAGGCTTGCTGGTTTTCTTCTCTGAAAATTACTGCTGGTTACATTAGTGTTTCACTGAGCCTTAGCTACAGACTAGAAACCCCATTGCAGCGGGTGCTGCTACATCCTTCCAATGAGATTATGAACTAATTAAAGCAGACAAGAGTGCTGGGAGGCATAAAGCATTTTTCATTGGCAGAGTATGGAGTGGCCAGAGCACATCAGTAGCCCTGTCAGGTCTATATATTAGGGAGAGAATGAGATCAGGCTTGAGGGCTCGGAGTCCCAAGACTTGTTTATAACATGGTATTTAACTCCCACATGCTGCAAAAGTGAATGATTCACTTTATGTACTATATTTCATTGCTGAGCACAGCAAAATAGTTAAACAAGAAGCTGAAGAGACACAGTCTGGTGCAGAGGTGTGGAATGAGACCTGTAAGCAGTGAGGTGAGTAAGTAACTCACATGCAAGCAAGGAGTGAGTAATGGGAGTCTGAAGTACCTCTGTAACACTGTCAGGGATTTTTTAAATCTTGATTCACCTTGCATGAAATCTCCTTTAGGACTATGCTAGCTTTAGAGACTGTGCACTTAGTGGAGTTTCCCAGGCGCACGAGGCTGAGGAACAAGACAGACATTCATGACCATCCCATACTAAATAAAGCCTTGTTATTGGGACAGTCACCTAACAGTAATTCTGCTCTGCCTGAGTCAGGGACTAACTTCAGATGGAGTTTTCCATAGTATATGAGTATTCTGTATATCTCGCTCTTGAGAGAGAAATGTTGGGACAATTCAGTCACTTTCTCCATCCAAAATTCTCACCTGTATTGGGGGCATGTCAATACAAAACAAAAGCAGGTCCTAATAATTTTAAAGGGGAGGGAGAGGGAGAGGGAGAGGGAGAGGGAGAGGGAGAGGGAGAGGGAGAGGGAGAGGGAGAGGGAGAGGGAGAGGGTCTCCTACACCCACTCAAGAAATCAGACACCAATTTCAGCACAGGGTTTTGTGTCCATCTGGGAAATGCAGCCAGCAAGAGGCCTATACACCCAAGCCACATACTGGAAGCACTGCTGAATAATAGACAGATCCTCTGCTGGATGGGATGTAGTGTCAACATGAGACAGGTGACCATGGAGATAGCCACTCAGCTGGACTATAAATAACTTCTTTTTAAGAAGGCATTTCACAATCAAGGCCTGTATTTTGTCAGCTTCCTCATTAAGTGCACATAGATGTACTATGCAGTTCATTTTTCTGCTGTCTAGATCTAGGTTAGATAAAGTGCAATAAGTATCTATTTCTAGAGCTGGGAGGAGTTTGGAGGCATTATCCTCAGTACCCTAAGAGGGACAACACACTCTGTAAGCAGTATTCAGTAAACCATGATGATAAAAACAAGGAGCATTGACAGAAATGCCAAAAAATAAATTAGAAATACTGAATGCAAACCATGCCATAATATTGTGAGGTTGGATGATTGTTAAGTGGGAACTCCAGCACAAGTGCTCACCCCATTCTCCTGAGCAGAAAGACAATACATAGCCAGAAGTAACACTTATAAAATTTTCCCACCTTGGCAACAAAAGGTACATAAAAGTCAGAGGTGATAAATATCAAGTTGTGTCCAAAGAATATCAAAAGTAAGGTGTCCATGAATAAGCATCCAAGAAAAATATCTCAGCTTCTCTCTGGGACAGTAAAGCTACAGAGTAAAGCTGTGTGTATGGGTGTGCATGTGACACAGCTTATTTAATGGTGGTCTATAAGCTCAAATCATCTTATATAATCAAATTTGAGAAAAATAATATAAAAATTATGACAACATGAAGAAGATGTGAATAACATTATATGTCTTATATGATCCGTATCTGGAATAACTTTGCTTGGTTCTGGACAATTCATACCAGAATAATAGAGTGAAAACAGAAGTCCAGAGAGGGGTGTTAATTATTATTAAGCACACAGGATAATTCACTTTCAATGACACAGTGAAAAAATTAAGACTGACAACAAGGACAGAGAGGAAACAATGGCTGGCACATATCACAGAGAGTGGAGGTGAGGACAGGTAGCCTGGGAGGAAGACAAAGGAATTGTCTTAGCATCTGGGGATCTGGCTGCTGAGAGAGTTTATGAAAGTGAGAGCCCTGATTGTGTGTCATCTAGCCTGAGACATCAAGGGCAACAAGAAAAGCTTCTATAGCTATATTCTGGTGAGACCACACCTGGAGTGCTGCATCCAGCTTTGGGATCCCAGCTGGATGGGATATTGGAAGGATGTTGATGTTGGAGAGGGTTCAGAGGAAAGCCATGAATATGATCAGAGGGCTGGGGCACTTCTGTGAAGAGATGCTGAGAGACCTGGACTTGTTCAGCCTGAAGAAGAGAAGGCTTCAGATTGACCTCCTTGTGCCCTTCCAGTACCTGGAGGGGGTCTACAAGAAAGCTGGAGAGGGACATTTTATGAAGGCATGGAGTGAGAGGACAAGGAGGGGATAGCTTTAAACTGGAACAGGACATGTTTAGATAAGATATTATATTAGATATTAGAATTAAGTTCTTAGGATGAAACCCTTCCAAGGATGGTGAGACACAGGAACATGTAGCCCAGACAAGCTGTTGGTGCCCTGACCCTGGAATTTTTCAAGGCCAGGTTGGATGGGGCTTTGAGCAACCTGTTATAGCAGAAGGTGTCCCTGCCCATGGCAGGGGGCTTGGAAGTAGGTGATCTCTAAGGAGATGTTCTCTAACTGAAACTACTCTGTGATTCTATGATTTGTAGCAAAGCTATAGCTGAGGATAAAATCTCCATTTCAGGATGCCCTGTTTTGTATTGCAAAGCTGCTGTTCTGAATCACAGTAAGAACTGAAAATTTCCAAGTCGTTCACAAATGAGCATTCTGAAAATAGAACTTGATCCAGGAGTATCAGGATATTTAATCTGAGACTCTAAAAACATAATATAAAATCAAATAATGTTGAAATGAAATAGGATTTCAAAATGAAATGCAAGATGGGACTTTTTGTGTTTCTGGAACATTTTTTCCAGTTTTCTTTTGTAACAAAATTATTGTGACTCTGACAGTTTTATTAAGCAATTTTCATTCCAGCAAAAATACATTCTCTACTTGAATTTGGTTTTATTAATAGAGCTGTGGCCAACTATATTCCTACTACTCATTCACTTGAAAAAAAATAAAAGAACGAAGGATATCCAACAAAATTATCAGGCAAAATATTTAGCACCAATAAAGGCAAGTACAGCCATAAGTTTCAGCTCAGTCCAGAGTTTTCCTAGGAATCAAAACCAGATGAGATATTTAAAATGGGAAAAGAGTTTCCATAGAAAACATTTACAAAACAAAAGATACCATATAGCACATAGGTCAAACATTATTGATTAGGGAGAGACTTTCTCTCCAAATGAGTTACTCTGGACTGCCTGCTATGGCATTTTATCTACTTTTCCTGTGAAATTTTTGATGCCACTCAGAAACAGGTAGTGTATGAATGGACAGACAGTCAGCCTGCTGCTGTTTGTCCTCTCTCTGTTACTGTGCATCCTACATGAAGTAGTGGATATGTTTTGCAGACTTCATTGCTGGAAGATCCATTTCCCCCACACTCTCTGTCCCCAAAACCATTTCATTTTCTCTTTCAGAATAATTAAAAACTTGGCTCACAATCCAACAACTCCCTCATCCATAATCTTACTGCCTGAAAATACCTCTTTTGGAGATAGTTTTCACAGAAACACTTCTAGAGGTCCCCAATTTCCTCTGCTGACATAGGTCTAGCCATCTCAGTACTTTTTTTCCTGTGTTTACTTAGTCAGATGAATTTTATGTCACAGTTTGCAAGTCTGATCATTCCTTTCAGCAGTATTTCCTCCTCTTGTTTAAAACCTGCTGAGTGCCTTCTTACATTTATGAGGGAGCCCATCTACAGTTCAACCAGAACACTAGATGTATAATACATTTTGTTTATAACATGCCCCAGAGAACTGCAGTTAACAGTGCAGATAAAAAAAATACAAACTGGCTGTAGTGTTCCTTAAAGGAAAGAATTAAGAGGGAAGCTCACAAAAGTGCAATTCTTACAGTCAGTCAGACAGACACACTTATCTGCTTCTCCAGCGTTACCTCACAGGCAGTAAGACACTTAGCTGCAAAATTTATCAGCTATGAGGTCATTAATAAAGCTGGCCAGTCTCAGTAGTCACTTAAAAGACGATAGTGCTCAATGATAAAATAAAATACTAGAAGATAGTTTTGTCATAGGCAAGTGGCTGACTTATGATTTTGTAGTTTAAAGGATTTTGACAATGCATGCTTTGAAATTTCTGGCCTAGATTTTCAGCCAAGGAGCCATTTACATATTCAGCTCTTTCCCTCCACCTGGCTTTAAGAATCTAGGAATATGAGTGAGTCCTCGCCAAAGAATATAAAGAAAAATGGAAGAATTTAGATTTATAGTAGAGCTGATGTAGCTTAGTTTGGAGAAATCTCACCAAGCAAGCAAGCTCTTTTCCTTAAAAGAAAATTCTTTAAGCTTGCAAGGTTTGGAGAGTTTTACTAATATCCATGGAAAATTCTGATATGAAAGTCGGAAAGCAACAAAAATTTAAAAGTATAATTATAAGCTATGCTGTCAACACTCTCTTTATGCAAGCTCTTAGTTTGTGCCACTTCAATGCTGTCCCAGTTCCCACTCAGAGGAGCCAAGAGGCAAGTGTTCCTGCATGGAGCTGTCATCTGTAATGCAGCAAAGAGGACCTGAGCACATCTTGTTCACTCGTAGGAAGGTTTGCAGATCACAGCTTTCAGCTGAGCTCACCCATAAGGAGGGAGCCAAGCTGTGCGTGTGCCAGGCTCAGAGCTCACGCACACACATCGAGTCCAGACACCACTGGTAAGCTCCACTGAACTCAGAATGAGGGTCAGGGCTTGAGGCAACCCCAGATGCAGAAATGTGAGACATACAAATCTCTTGATCACCATTGCCTGTGACTCTATGTCCATAAAGCCATGGTCAAGCCCCTAAATAAAGTGTCCCTTTAGACCAAAAGGGTTCCATTATCACACACAGGACCATTGGGAACTGCTTTCTCCTCCCAACGTCCCTTTGTGCTGCCCCCCTGCCTCCCTCCCATCTTTTCACACATCCACCAGTAATAAATTCTCTGTCCCAATGTATAGAAGCTGCTTCTTATCAGACCCTTAAATATACATATCCTAGAGCTACAGGAAAATTACAATCCAAATTGTGCAAATTGAGGGCCACATCTTCCACAAACCAGGCAGAAAACTGCTGAATGCTTGAAGGTATATTTTCACAGTTAAGGCACACAGCAGATTAGTTTCAAATCAGCTGCCTAATCAGGGTACCCAGGAAGGCTGCAGGCTCATTTTTCAAAGATGAAGAGAAAAGCTTTCCTGCCACTCCAACTACAGTCCTTATGAAATCCCAAAGCATGAAGCTGACTAGGCACAGGGTGGTTTTCTCCCTCACATATTCCTTCTCTTACATTTCAGACTGCCCCCTTTCTCCCAAGAAACTAAGTACAATGTACATCTAATCACAGATTTTTTTTTCCTTTTTATTTTCTCATTTTCTTTTATTATATGAGATGCACTTCTCCAAATACTATGTCACACAAGAACTGATATTGGAGTTTTATCAAACCCAATTATACAATTGAAAGGTGGGAAGAGAAAAAGGTGAAAACCCTCTGCCACATTTTTAACCTGATTATACAATGGTGTGTACCTCCTATTGTCTTACCTTCTTATAAAGATGGTTGATTGAAAAAGCTATTACTGAACAGGTATCACACACTTACTAACAAAGCCTCTTAATTTCCTTCTTCAGTTTAAAACTCAGGTTATGGAGTGCTTACCAAGGGGACCCTATGTGGGACACCCCACTCTGTAAAGCCATCTCTGAAATATATTTCTCTAAACTTAGAACTAGACCCTGCACACTGACATGGCTAACTCTTCTCAGATGCAGAGCCCTACCTGTTTTCTTTATTTGCAGGCTGTGGCCTGTGTGGAAGCAGCCCTGGGCCCTCAGCCCCTTTGCTGCTGATGCAAAGTGAACTCTCTGGGAAGGTGGGCAGCTGGGAATGGTCACAGAGTGAGGACAGCATTCCCACTCATGGCCATAACTAGTATCTTGCATGCCCCTACCCTGTCAGCAAAGTGGATCTATGAGGCAGTGACTCTCTGAACCCACCTGAAAGTCTCTTGGAGGGCTTTTCCACCGTTTAAGGTTTAGTCTGATTTATATCCTTTTCCTCTGTCTTATGTAGCTACAGATGGTGGCCAATGCATTTGGCTGGGATGGAGGAAGGCACCATCCCTTGCCAATTTCCTTTGACTGGTGTTGTGTTGTTTCCTCTGGTCAGAGACCCCTTTTCTGCACAGTCTGCTACAGGATTATTTTTTCTGCCTTCTGGGAAACCCATCATTGTTCCTTAAATAAGATAATGAGTTTGCTGTAAAGCTGACATTGGTCTAACCTGCAAATACAAAATTAACATTAATGCCATGCATGACTTTTGCCAAATCCTCGCCTTGTGTCATCACTATGATTGGCATGTTTGCAGCACACATTGCAGGAGCTTGATTTGGTTCACAGCTCTCAGTCATTTTTATGTTCAGACATATAATCTAATGAGGTGAAAATGGAAAGCAGCCCCTGAGCATTTGGCTATTGCTGGGAAAGAATGCAAATTAAATATTTGAAAGAGTGGGGCACAGGGTAGTGTGTCATGGAGCTTCGGAGTTCCATCAGGTGCCTCGCCAGCTTGCACAGCCTTTGTGTCCACATTGTCTGCCTGCTGGATGGAGCTGAGAGACAGAAGAATGACAGTCTGGGGAAAAGAAAGAAAGACAGTAATTATGGGACGTATGTGATTAGCATGGTAGCCAGAGAAATTAAACCACTAGTCCCAGGAATCCTCCTTTCTATAAGGTACCTGTGGTGGAAGAGAAAAGCTCTGCACTACAGAGTTCAGCTGGAATCCACTCCCTGCTAGTTTAGCTTGATTGCTTTTTTGGATACCTACTGTGGGGGTTCAGTTCCTTGACCTTCCTTTCTATAGAACTATATTGTCCTGCCACGAAGAAAGGCAGATTAAGAATTTACAGGGATCCTTCCATCACTACGCTCTGACAGGAGTGCTCAGGGAGTTCATTTTTCATGGCTTAAATTGCTCCAGGCCAGCATTCTTATCAAAAAGGTTTGGTTTAATGTAAAACACAGACTTCTTTTCTTTCTTTTTAATTTTAGCTTTGTATTAAACAGCACTACAAATTTCCCTTTGAACAGCAAGTCCCTGAGCTGCTTTCCTTTGAATAACATATAAATTTAGACTAAACTTTATTGTTCCTGGGAAAATCAGTCTAGTTAAGAAGTTTATATTAATTATTAGAGAGGCAAAATGTTTTACATAACAGCTGAAATGTCTGGAAAATTCCTGGTGTAATTAGACCATGGGTTCATTGTTTGCTCACTCTTTAAAGGTACCAGCTTACAGCACAGTTTCCAAACTTTGTCTTTTGGGTGCCTTGGGATCTTAGCAAGGTCAGAAATAAAAAGAATTAACAGTCTGGTAAGCATTAGCTGGCACACCGACCATCTCTTCCAGCAGGATTTCCCCCCACACTTCCTAGCACACAGTGCTGTTGCTCCACAAACATGTTTGATTCTATCCAATTCTCCATAATTTCCCACTGCTAATTCAGTACACAGCTGTCATTCCTCAGGTGGTGCCCATGCAGGGCAGGGTGCTGGGGTGATGGGGAGAGGCCTCTCAGGCCCTGCAGTGCTGCTGTGGGGCAAGGGGGAGATCCAGGCACCCCTGAGCACTGAGAAAGCCACTTTCTGCCAGTAGCACCACAGGTACACTTGGGCTGGGAGCCAAAAGTTCATTCCTCTTCCATCCATTAGGTGCTTTGAACTCCCACTCCATCTGCAAAAATGCCTGAACTATTAACTGCCAAGCTTCTGGGTACTCAGAGACAGGAAGCTGTTTCACTTTACAGGGAATAATTAAATAAAAATTTGGCAAGAGAGATGGAGCTGCTGTTAGTGTAATTCTGGAGCCTGGTAAGCACTCATCAGAGACTCAGGGAAATATTTCTGTCCCTGCTCCAAGGACAGTGTGCAGGTTAAACCTCCCTGAATTAAACACATGCAGCAGAGCAAAGGGAGTAACCAGAAGCCAGGTGTCCTCCCAACATCATGTTTCCATGTGCTCTTCCTCTGTTTCCCTGTCCTCTCATCAGTCAGACCCCACAAAGTCATGATCAGGTGACCCTAAGCTGGAGCTACCTCTAGAAAATGAGAGAAATAGCAGCAAAGGGAAGTGGAGCAGCAGATGAGGAAAGGACTTCTACCCTCACATCCACAATCCAGTCTATCCCTGAAGTTGCTACCAGGGTGAGCAGTGTGGGTAAAGGAGTTTGGAGAACTCTTACGTGTGATTCTTTCTGAGGAGCAGGTCTAAAGCAGTCACCAAATGGTTTAGTGAACTCCAGGCAAAGGCAACAGCTTTTACAGAGAGACTTTCACAGACAGATGGAGGGGTGTTACGATAGAAATGGAAGTGCCTAGAGTGGCATCTGAACAGAGATTTTGAGGATCTGAATTTTGGACATAGAGCTAGATTCCATTTGGAATCCAGTCTTAAATTCCTATGGTGAAATAGAGGCCAACTGCTGCTGAAGCTTATGGGAATTTCAGTATTGGCTTCAGCAATGTCAAGAGCTTCTATTTAGAGCTAGAATGGGAATACTTATAAATTATAAAAAATAGTCTGTTTAGCAAAGAACACAACATTTTCTCTAGCCCCGTGATCATAAACTATACATATATGACATGAAATACAAATATTTAATGTGGCACTTATAATTTCCAAAGAAAAAATTACAAAAATATCCATTTTTTCTAGTTCTGAAAGAATATATTAACTACCTTCTGCATGTAAACCTACCTAAAATGCCTGTGAAGCATACTAAAAGTCTGGGGTATCAGTATCACAGTCAAAAGCTGTAGATGGATGGTTTCATACTTTGTGGGAAAGGCTTGTTTTTCAAATAAAAAGTTTTAAAACTTCAGAGGTATTGATATATTCTCAGCTAACCAGATGCTGTATACTAACTGTGTGCCAGTATTCTCTCAGTGCTGGAAGAGAAATAGTTGAGACAACATATTTGGTGGATTTGTTTAGGGATTTTCTATGCATATGGAAATAATTTGTTTCTCTATTGCAAAGTATGTTTGATTGTTCAGTATTAACATTTAACTAGAAAAAGTAGCTACAGTGCTCCCAGTTGTGTGAAGCACAAGCTAAACTAAACAATAACTGAAAAGCAGCTTCAGCATATCTCATGCTCATTAGGAAATAAATGATGCAAAAATTAACTGATGACACATATGCAGATTTTTATAACTCAACAGTTTAATGTTAGAGTCTTACTTGGTTCAGATACACAGAATCAAATCCTAAAGGACTGATGTGAGTCCACCTGCAAAAAAAAAACTGGTTTGGTGAGCATCAACAGGTTATGAGAGAAAGTTTCACTGAAGTGCTAACTACAAAATGCAGTCCCTAAAGAAAGAAATAATACCTTGCTTGTATGTTTTCACTAACAAAAAACGTCAGTGTAAAACCTTTCTTCCTTTCTGTTCTTGGGGTTCCCAGAGGTGAGAATTTCAGATGGAACTGCAGCCACATGTGGCATGCACACTGTGCAAACTCATGCACTTCAGGTGATACAGGAGGCATTGCATTAATTATGAGCACGCTGCAGAGATGCACATGGACACCCGACTAAATGTATTCCAGACTGATTAGACTGGAACTTCACTTGTGCGCATAGAGAAATGGCTAAATTCTTTCTTCTTCACACAAGCTTCTTTTCCAAGCAGCTTGGATTTCCTTAGACTTGTCATCCGATAGACCTGTTTTTTTTTCTATTCATAATCGGATGACGGTGAAGAGATTCTTATTTTACATAATATATTCATCATTCCAAAGCATGATTTTGTCATCTCATTTTACCTTAATTGAGGTTGAAAGTTAAAATTACCAGATGATATGCTTTCTTTCTCTGAGTAGTTACATGTAACTACTTTTCTGGTTTAAAGTTCACAACGCAAATTCAAAATATTCTTTCCCTATATTTATTGTTCCTCCAGCATAAGATCTGTTTTCTTGACAACTTTCTCCAACAGGCATCTTCAAAAGCAAAATTTCTTTAAAAATGTAGTAATGACAGAAAAATAAACTGGACAACTGTTGGGTTTTTCTCTATTCAAATGCACATTTTTTTCTCTATTCAAATGCACATTAATCATTTTTTTTGCAATCAGAAATAACATTTCTTAAGGCTTGCTTTTTGCGAACCAAAAGACTTGTATTTATCTGCTTTATGCAATTTAAAGTGTAATATTTGTACAGATGAGAAGATATAAATTTGAAAATGAACCATTTTGGCATACAATAGACACCAGATTGTTTAGGTTTATGTATAAGAAATAACTAGAAATGGGGCCAGACTGCTTCCTAAACTAGGGTCTGAATTAAAATCTCATCAGCAAACTTTGGTTGTACATATCACAACAAATATTTTTGGGGGATATTTAGGGCATGGATAGGTTTTATTATTTCTACAGCTGGATTATTTCTACAGGTGTATTCTTCCTGCCAGAAAGAAAGAAAGAAAGAAAGAAAGAAAGAAAGAAAGAAAGAAAGAGAAAGAGGGGAGGGAAAAAAACAGGTTTAAATTTTTAAATATTTCATTTAACAATAATGAACTTCCTAAGATCAATATGCTTCCCAGAGGAATCTGGGCAAAAGTTGCAGATGCCCATCCCTGGAAGTGATTCATGACCAGGTTGGATGGGCTTTGAGCAATCTGGACTAGTGGAAGGTGCCTCTGAACCTGGAAGGGGATTTGGAGACAGGTCACCTTTAATGTCACTTCCAACCCAAACAGTTCTATATTTCTATGAAAATTGGGCACCTGCCTGTGCATCCACATTTGCAAGTAAGTGCTTCCATATTTGCAAGATTTGAATCAGTATATAAAAATGTCCTACAAAACCTGGAGGTGGAAAGGAGCATGGCATCAAGCTGGAAAGGCAGAGCAAGGATTTACATTACCAGTAAGTAAAATACCCATACCACCACTGCCTTCACTGAAGTATTTTAATTTGTTCTCCAAGTCTCTGGGTGGAGTGTTGGGATCATCCCAGGTGTGCCTGCTGTCCCCTCTCCTCTTCCCCCTCATTCCCATCACAGCCTGTGATGCAGTGTTGGTGAGTAGGGGGCTCAGCTCCACGTCCAGTGGGATGGGACGGGGTGGAAGATCCTGCTCAGTCCACCTTTGCTTGGTGGCTTTCTGGCTGATGTGGGTAAAGGGAACTTCTCCTGCCAAGGCATTTGCTGCAGCCTCACAGGAAAGCAGTTTCTAAGATAGCCTCAAAGCCTTTTCCATGAGACTACAAAGCCCCACAGCAATAAAAGTGGTATGGTCCCACACAAGCCTCCTTTCCTCTCTCTGTTCACGACCATCTTTCACCACCTAAGGAAGCTAGGTCAAAGCATTCCCAACGTTCTTTCCTTTCCCAAGAGTGGACCCAAACTGTTGGGCCGACCAACCACTGGCAAGGCAGGCACTGCCCCTGACAGCTTTTGCCCACAGTTCAGCAATGCTTTTACACCTCAGTAATATCTTCACACTGAGGGCTGTGTGAAGCACTCTACTCAGGGATTTGTGTTTGAACACCCTTGCCTGGTTATGGAACATGCCCACATTTCCCATCTCTCCTCCATCTTCAAATCCAGGCGTGAGGAGTCCAGGGGTGAGGAGTCCAGGGGCAGAAATAATTGAAGTCAAGCTATGAATTTGTAAAAGATACAAAGGTCTGCACTGAGGAAAGCTGTATCTAGTGCAGGTAATTATTCAGACTTTTCTAATCAATGTAAAGTAGGTTAGGACCATCCCAAGTAGGCTGAGAAAGTAGTTAAGTGAGACAATATACAAAAAGATTTCCTTTCTGTCTCTGCATTTTCCATCTGATATTCATTTCAAAGCTATTTGGGATGAAAAGTAAGTTTTGTTATGTGATCTGTGTACATGTACACCCTTCTCTGGTCACAATAATGTCTCACTAGCAACAGAGAAATATGCTCTTAAATTTGGGAGAAAAATATCTGTCTCTCCTTTCAGCAAACAGATATTACTTTGAAGTCCAGTAAATATTTTAATCCAGTTTGGCCACTTTTTAGAAAGGAAAATTAAAGAACTCCCATAAGATTCTAAGGTTTAATTTGAAATTATCTTTTTTCAAATATTAGGCCAATATGGGGCATTTATATACAGACAGGTACCAAGAGGAACAAACTGCTTTGTCCACCTGAGATTAAAATGGGCCAGATACAGAGTAATTTTTAAAAATAAGTGAATTTGCTTATGTTTTGTAGTGTTATTCTCAAGTTGTGCCCTCTGCTTCAGTCTTCATGAGTCTAAATCAAGTCTAAACCGTGTTTATTCCAGACCATTTGGAAAGAGGCTGGTAATCACTTCTTTCAATATCTGTCTATTAAAAAGAAAAAAAAAATTGGGGAAAACCATCCTAATATTTAGCTTTACGTCCAAAAGAAGATTTCAAATTAACCATAACTCTTACTAGTGTGCATTTGCCATCCATGGGTCACAGGAGAGCTCAAGCTGGAAAGGAGCTTGGGAGGTCAGATGTGCTCAGCACCAAGGTCAGAGAGGGCTGCTCAGGGCTGGAACCCCCCAGACTAGAGCTGCACAGACTCCCTGGATAGCCTGAACCTCTGCCCTCTGGCCTCAGGGGAGAAGAGTTTCTCCCTCTATCCAGTCTGCACTTCTCTTATTTTAATTTATATGTGTGGTCTCTTGTCCTTCTATCATGTAGCACTGTGAGCAGCCTGGGTCTTTCTTCATATAGTCCAAACATGCCGTGCACTGCAGACCTCAAGGCACAATAAATTTACCTATGCTTATGCTGTCACTGGCAGGTTGGGTTAAATTACTTTTGGAGGCTGCATCGTGAGCTGGCAGCTTCTTTAAACCCTTATGGTTTTTTCTTGTCATAGTTCAAGCTGGTCAAATGTGTGCAGCTCTGAAAGTGCTTTCCTTCTCATATGAGGGCTGCTCCCTTCGTGTCAGTGTGACTCCACGCTGTGTGGGAAGTTAAACATGTATGGAAATATTTGTATGGCCAGGCTGAGATAATGCAGAAGGATCTTGTGAGACTGAGCAAACAATAAAACAGCAGAATAAAATCATGGATATATGTGTAAAGTGATATGGGAAAAGTAATCTTAACCTCATATATAAAATAATGGGCTTTGAGCTGTCTGTTACCACTCACGAGAAAGACCCTGGGATTATGTTCTATAAAAACAACTCCTTCCTAGCAAACAAAAAAGCAAATGGAAAGTTAGGAATTATTAGGGAAGGAGTAGAGAGCAAACGCAGCTATGCAGCTGTATAAACTTGTGTTTCTTGAATACTGTCTGCAGTTGTTGTTTCAGAAAGCACAGAGTAGAAATGGCAAAGGTTCAGAGGCGGGTGACAGAGGTGACCAGAGGTATGAAATGGCTCCTAGGAGGGGAAAAAGGCTGAGCAGATTTGATTCTGCAGCCTGGAAAAGAGGTGAATAGAAGGGTGTTATGGCCAAGGTCCACCAGATTCATGACTGAAGCAGGATCTGTACTTATCCATCTCTTCTACTGAGTATCATCCAGTGCAGCTAATAGGAACCAGCTTAAAATTTAGCAAAAGAAGGAGTCTTGATGTACAAGGAAGACCTATGTAGCCCCTTGATCAAAGTTATCTTGGGACTGGACTTGGAAGAGTAGTCTATTGAGAATGAAGAGAAAGAAAACCAATGGAGTTGAGAAATCTCCTGTCTGAAACTAGTAGGAATCTGGGACATCATTCAGGAAAAAATAGCAAATATGCTTGAATTGCCCTCACTCTTTTGGGGACATTTGCTTCAGGCCACAGTTGGAAACAACACACGGGGTTAGATCAGTCCTTGCTCTGACAAAGTATGGCCTTTTATATGGTTTTTGTTCAGGGTCCTGGTCTGCTTGTACTGAAGTTTTGATACCATCATGTATTCACCTTGTGACCATTACAAGGAAATAAACCTTCACAATAAAAAAAAGCATGATAAAAGTTCTATAACTTGAAAATCATGACCAAGAAATTAAAAAAAAAAATTATCATTAAAAGACTTTCTTTGTAAGCTGTAAAGAAAGGTTTAACAAGAACCAGTGATGGCAGCTGGAGCCAGATTAGATGGACTCAATACAGGAGCAGTTAGGTAACATGGAATGGGCTGTGATACACAGAAGGTCAGGGTAGATGATCTAATGTCCCTTCTGGCCTAAATATCTCTGAGTATAGTGCTTTGGCAGCCACATGAATGTTGAAAGCAAACTCCAACTCAGTATGTTTTCTGTCAGTCACACTGTATCTAGATAGATTTTCATGCCAGGTTTTCAAAAACTTGTCCTGTTGATTTTATAACTCCGTTTGATTTCTCTGGTAAAGAAGATAATTTTGAAATTCTAGGATAGCTTAAAGTCACGATAACCTGCTACCATCAGTTTGCATTTATGTGTGTAAATATTTGGTTTATTTTCAATTAATGCAATATTTTCATTGTTCAGTTTCCTGGTGTTTTGCTTTTAGACTGTAGCTGCTCAGAAAATACATTTTTTCTCCCTCCATGAAATCTTGATTTCCAGACTTTTTTTATTTTCACCAGAACCACAAGACTGGTGAGTCACATATGGATTTCCCAATCAATAAAAGAATTGCTCATTCCCTGCAGAACAATGTTAAAAGCTGGAAAGTGTTGCTGGCATAGCATGCAGTGCCAGAACAAGGGCCTAGGTTGGCTTTAAAAGTGGAGAAAAGAAGAAATATATGAGTAAACAAAAAAAAATTAAGCAAATCAGAAACTCTTTGATAATTTCCTGGCCTTTTCTGAATTAATACAGGTAATACCAGAAATTGCTGTAAGGTTGCTGGCTTCAGTCACCCTTCTGTACTCCCTTCCCACAGTACTTCCAGAAATCTATGCCTTCCTCTCTCCTTTACATGCTCCTTTCTCTCTGAAACTAAGGTTTCAAAATAATTTAAATCACATGTAAACAGACCTTCTAGTTTCAAGTTTCTTTTGGAGTAGCCCATTAACTCTAATCACCTCCGATTCATAATTTTGGGTGGCATTTACAGATTTCTACAAGTATACACAAAATCCACTGCAGATTTTATTAGCCCTCTAATAAAAACACATGCTTGAAATGAAGCTGTTACTTTATCTTACTTTTAGCCCATAAACTCTCTTTTTGTCCACTTAGGAAACAAGTTTTTTGTAGAAGTCAGTGAAAGCAAAGGTTGTATCTGGCATACCGATCAAGATCTGGTACTTCTTAAAAAGCTCATAATCTTATCACAAAGCATGTAAAAGGACAAATGTTAGCAGCAGTCTCCTACTCTTTATACCACATGGATTTGTTTCCAAAGCAATTTTCTGCAATAAATTGTTTATAGGCATTAGTCTTTGGTATCAGATTAATACATGTTCTTAATGAGTCAGTGGACTTGATTGAACAAGCTGTTGGGACACTTTCACATGAAATGGCCAGGAATCTACCTAAGAAGTAACAAATAATACTTTAACAAAATCATGGATAAATGTCCACCTATCAGTGGATCATGCTGACCTAAAGGATTCACTAATTTTCCCAATACCCTGCCTGAGCTCAGCTGGTTAAAGCACAGTGCTAATAACACCAGGGTTGTGGGTTCACTCCCTATATGGACCATGCACTTAAGATTTGGGCTTGAGGATTCTTGCAGGTTCTTTTTAACAAAGAATATTCTGTGATCTGAGAAAAGTAACTTAATATAAAACCCTTGCTCTTCAGCTGCTTTTGTGGAATAAGTCTCCAAATCAACAACAGCATGTGCAAAGTATGTCATGAATGAGAGAGCTGAAACATTCCAAAATGTAGTTTCCAGTAGGGTGTCATAATTTCATTATGTCATTCTTAGTGTGGTTCCAAGGAATCTCAGTAGTTCAGATGGTAGTCAACACATTAATAAGGTACAAATAAAATCAGATGTACATTTTGATTATGATAACAGGAAAACTTCAACTACTAAAGACAGCAGCCATAAGTCAGACCCAAAAATGGCAAAGAGCATCCCAGAAACAAATGCCTGAAAAGTACTGATGAATAAGCAGGTGGAGAGCTGAGACTGAGCTTCATACACCGCCTACAACAAAAGGGCAAATGCAATCCTTCTACATAGAGAGAGGGAACCAGTGCCCTGTGGGGGAACCCATGGGATTATGGAAATTACTTTATCCCTCATATAGCACATCCTATTCATTTTAGAGCAATGCACAATGCTCTGCTGCATGTTTTAGAAAGATGACAAAATAGTGGGAAGGGGAAAGGAGAGAAAAACAAATCCAATTCAAAGACTGGAGAAAATGCTTTCATATACAGCTGGTGATGGAGTAAGAAGTGAAACTAGCCAGCTCTATGTCTCAGCTAAGATACACATTTGGGAGAGCAGAGACACAAATCTGGAGCCATAGGAAAATTACTGTTTAATATCTATGAAATTAAGTATTAATTGGAAGGAGATCAGACTTCTGCCTCAAATGAAAAACTGATTTCAATGACCTGCATAGTTGTGCTTGTATTACTTGACTGCCAGAAGGCACAAATGTAAAATGGTTGCCTGTTCACACAAATTTGTAAGAGGAAGGCTTTAGACATCTCAGGCCCAGAATATCCTTCAATGTGTAAAACACATGTTTGCAGTGTGGTAAGAGCTAATTCTGAGTCACCAGAGTGGAAAAAATTATAACCAAAAGATATAGGGCATCCACTGCACAAAGCCTGGCCCAGGAGGCATGGTCAGAATTCAAGTACCACGGTAGGTGCTGCAGCCAGGATGGACTTTCCTCAGCCTTGTTTCATCCCAGCTGTCTTTAGGCACTTAATTCTTACTTCTTCATAACTTTAGGCACGAGACCAGTATGGTGGAAGCTCCTTCTGAGAAAATCAGCTCTGGTTTTTAGCTGGGTGCAGGGCACTGGTGCTGTGTGCCAGCAGGCCATCCCTGGTTTGGCACCACTGGGAGCACAGAGAGGGTGATCAGTGCTCCCAGATGGAATTCCCAAGGAGCTGGAGCACGCATACAAGCACAGCCCTCCTGCTATGGATGTCATAGCAGTCCTGGTTGGACTCGGGTACTTCCCAACAACACAGCAATACTCCAGCTGTGGGCCTGCTGCTTGTGGGTGATGGCCCCAAAGAAGGTTCCTGCATGGAAATATTTGTCATGCTCTTTGGCATGTGCAGAAGAGGAACAAAAACCAGTCTCTAATCAAATTTTAGTAATCTGAGTGAGAGTACACTGGCTTCACAAAATAAGGGGAAGTACATTCATATTTAAGAGCAAAACAGTTAGCTAGTTCCATTTGGAAAAAAAAACCAACAAAAAACCCCAAGAAACTCCAGCATTTTTTAGACATTTAGAAATCTAGATTAATTTTTTTATTACTAACTAGCCCTGTTAATTGCCTTCAACCCAGAAAAAATCCACTGACCTTCACCATACCTTTGCCAATGAGGAAACTGCAGGACCTGATCCATAAACATTAATTAAATTTCTCTTACCAGGAGTCTGCTGTCATTAATTCCTCTAAGTATTCCTAATTCAATTCCAATAGTTAAATGATGGAAACACCTACCAATACCATTAAACTTAATAGTTGGTTATTGCTTTCATTAAAATTCTTTTTTTTCCCCCAAATTTTAGACTACAGAAGGAACTTGGCATAGAATTTTTGAGCCTGGAAACAATTTTTGTGCTTCAGATTTTCAAAGGGATCTCCTTGGCCTCCTTTAAGTTATAGAGACACACAGACAGCATTTGAGAGGGAACTTTTCTTACTGGTGCCTTGATGAAACTCGTGAGTGGATGGCAATCCCTTAAAAGGTGTACCAGTGTATTTGCTAACAGACCTCAGGTTCCCTCATTTTTCACAGAGCACCTGTGTGTATTTATAAGTGATGTACAGATATCAGAGAGGGGCCCAACCAGCAAAGCCTGAGTCTGGATTCAATCATTCTGAGAGTTCAGTGGGTTTGGATCGAGGGATTTAATCTGAGCCCATTTCTTGTAATTTATTTTAAAGGTGAAAGGGCTTTTCTTCTGCCAAGATGAGAGTATAGGGCTGCAGGGATTTGCATGTCTCTTGCAGCTGTAGACTTCACTTGCGAATATGGCCTCAATTCTGGAAGCAGCTCAGCTCAGAGAGATCTCCACTGCGACAGGGCGCCCCAGCACAGCACAGTACAGCACAGCACAGCACAGCACAGCACAGCACAGCACAGCACAGCCGGCCTCCAGAGGCACAGCGAGCCACGCCAGCTGCAGCCCGAGGCCAGACGGGACCAGGAGAGCTCACCACAGCATTTCCATACAAAAGCTTCAGCATGAAACTTGATGGCAAATCCATCAAAGTTCCTCCAGCACCGCCCTGCCGAACACTCCTGCAGCACCAGCCTCTGGTGTCAGTGCCCTCAGCAGCAGGGGGAGATACACATTCAGCCTCCAGTAGCTTATTGGAAATGCATGGTTCTTGCTACAGCTTTATAGGTTTTTAAAACTGGATTTTCAATAGGTGGGACTAGATTCAGAGTCTCTGTGGTCATCAGCTCCAAGAGCCTTGGCTGCTGGTGATGCCCTGCCCCCAGAGCCTACACAGAAGGAGGGGGTGGTAGCAGAGGAGGTCAGAGGTGGGCAGGGGAGGCTGTGGTGAGGGGCCCGAGCACTCAGTTAATGTTTATCTTCAGGTGATTGTTAACTGAGTACCTTATTAATCTCCCTAAAACTAATTTACCTACAGGCTACTGCTGGAAATTTCAACTCCTGACATTCCCCTTCCCCAGGGATTGCTGCAGTAAATGAATCCCCAAAGTTTTCATTGAATCCTCTCCTTTCTGGATACCTCTTTTCCTCAGCCTTTCCTTAGCAGAATGCAATTTTGATTAAGATCAGCGCTTGACCTGAACCTTGTGAACCCATTGCCTCTGGGTACCACAGAGCTGTGCAAAGTGTGCCTGCATGTTGTCCTTGATCAACCAGGGAGGCTGAGCAGGGGAAACTCATATTCTCAGAAATATTTTCAAACAAAAGCTTCAGAATGAAAGTCGATTGCATCAAAGTCCCTTTGTGAAGGAGTAGCAATTCTACCATATCATTCCTACTTACTGCTGAATTTCGATCCCTCTTATTTGACCATCTTTCCTGAGAAAATTAGGAATTTATCATTTTTAAATGGCACTATGAACTTAACTAAACCACTGTCCTAGATTTTTTTTTCTTTTTTTATATAGTTCCTGAGGAAAGGAATCAGTTGCATGAAAGAAAATCTTATTAGGAATTCATTCTTATCACAATAAATAAAGTCTTACAATTACAGAGATTATAGTATCAACAATTTGTTTTATATATGGCATAGAAATCTGTATCTGCCTGTCTACAGATACATACACACTTACACACATGCATTTACATGCACTTCCGAAATTATACTTACTCATATTTGCTCTTGATAAATAGATACTCTACAAAGGTAAAATCATAAGTCACATTATTAAGTTTGCTTTCCTTGCTTTAAAATCCAGGAAGCATGTGATGCAACATCTTACAGTCTCTGTGCTACATCTGACTAGCTCATATTGAATACAAGCTCTGTTAAGTTGAAAGGATTTCTGGTTTGTTTCAACTTGAAAGTGAATTAATATGAGGCCCAGAGAGAAAATCTGTCTCAGTAATCAAATTATAACAAGTAAGGATTAAAAGTATTAAGAAGTTTAAGCAATCTTTTAGCTGCCCTGTGTTCTTGAGGTCATTTGAAGCTGGCTGTGGGAATAAGTACAACAAAATAACAAGAAGGAAAAAAACAAAGTATTATAGAAGGGAATCAAAGAGTGTCCTTCAGGATTAGATTATCGTACAAGAAAGAGACTGAAACATTTTCCAGGATCCTTAATTCATTTTCCTTTGGGAAACATAATTTTAAAAGGGTATTCTAATAACAATCTTTCTTTTCTTTCTTTCTAAAGTAGAAGGTCTACATCTTAAAAATGTAATGTATTTATCAAAAAAATTTCAATTAATGCTTATAAGTGTCTACTAATTAATGAAATAAACAGTATTATCCAAATATACGATTTTGGATACTTGGCATATGGTATTCCTTTTTTATTAATAGTAATATGCATACATATAAACATAAGTAAAACAGCATATGCAGCCTAAAACAATAGTGACAAATGCCTGAAGATCAAGCAGCTTTAAAGCAACTCATGTAAGTGTCTCAGTGCAAAAGCCAAGATTTTGTAGGTCATTTTAACAAGCTTTGTATAGAGACATCCTGCACCAACACACTACTAAGGTACTGGTGGATCCCCAGCTTACTGTAAGGAAAAGCTGAGGGAGAGGAAAAGAAGATCAGGGCACTGAGCCCATTCATTTATGAACAATTAAGGATTTTAATTAGGTTGTGATGGGGGAATTATGAACATCTGATCATAATAATTTTTTTTTTCCTAGCAAATGACGGCTTGTTTGCATGACTCAGAAAAACCCAAAACTTAAACTAAGTGAGGGAGCACAAGCCAGAGGGCACAGTGCTAGCAAGCTGGTGTCCAGGTTTGGCCAATAAGCCTCTAATAAGCCAATTACTGCCAATTACTATTAGATGTTCTTCACCACAGAAGATCCCTTCCCATGGAAAACACTGAGTCCATGCAGTATTTTGTGTGTGCAGAGAACTGTTTTAAAATAAAAAAAAAACAGTGGGAGTAGGGGGTGAAACTGGATTGAGCAGACTCATTGGGGCACAGCGGGGCTGTAAGTGCTCTTGGCAGTGAGTTAGAGTCTCACTGTCAGGGATAAGGAGAGCAAATAATTTCCAAAGGTGATGAGCTGTACTTTCTTGCTGTCCTCTTTCCCCTTGTAAACTGAGAACATAACTGATTTCCCTTCTGACACATAAATCCAGCCAGTCACTTTCTTCACAATAACTTTAATTTCATTATCCACTTATTTTAATTCAGGCTGTTACTGCTTGGGCAGCTTCATTAAGAAAGTCTGCAAGGCATGGGTGCCCAGCTCCCCGTGAAACCATGGCAGAGTGTCCTTCTCCTTGAGTTTGGAACAGAGCCAGACATCATGATGGATGTGGGAAGAACAGCTTCACAGTGAAACAGGAGGCAGGTGTGGATCAGGGTGCTGGACTCTGAGAATTTTATTCATGGCTTACAATTATCATATATATATACACACACATAGGTACACAATATATTTTTGCCCAAATATGCTATAATTTTAGTCACATTTTTGGACAAGACACTTTTGAAAACAGCGATTATTTTTTTTCTTCGCTACCTGTTTTATTTTATACTCTTTCTTTTCTGGCAGCATCAGAGTCTCAAAATCAGAAAATCATCGATCTGCATCAGTCAGGCCTTCAGTAAGTAATTTTTACTATAATATTGACCCATATATTGGTCTGAATAGAAGAGATAAATGTGATATTTTTTTTCAAAGCTATGGTGTTGACAGTATCTCTTTAAGTTTATTATGCTCAATTATGAAAATACTGTCACTTAATGAAAATCCAATTTGTTTTTTACCTAAGAATTTTAGTTTCAGTAGCTGTGGTGTTGGTGTGTTTACAGTGTAGAAAAAATATCTGAGCAGAAGCTGTTGTGAATTTTTGAGTAAATACACACACAACACATTATGTGAATATGTTCCTCTAGAGAACCGAGAAGAGGCCTCACTTACTTAGGTAGTATGTGACTGCCTGAATCTCACCTCGCTTTTTTATTGCTGCCACCCTGAATTCCCTTTAAGGAAGTCCTTGGTTGTGGAGGGGTTGGGTTCATGACCACTGGATTCAAGATGTTGCAGTGAGGGACACTTGATATATGTCTGATTGCAGATCTTTGTTCAGCAGTGACTTCAGAGGAGGTTTTCTTATGCTAAAGGAGTTGGCTTTTGAATGCTCTTTAGGAGATATGAAGCTCACTTATTGGAGTAGAAATCCTCTGAAGAAAGATTTTTATAAGTCTTATAAAGAATTAAAGAATTAAATTTCTTTTTAAACACACTCACGCATATCCTCTGGATCTTCACTGAGGCAGTGCCAGTGATTTCAGAGAAACTTCTTCAGAGGGACAGGGGTTTGGTTTCCTTTAGTTACCCAGTGCACAGATAGCAGGAGAGGACAAACTCTCCTACTGTTTCCCTCTTTCCTGGGACTTTTGCTGTCAGATGAAAACAGGACAAGACAGTGAAGACATCCAAGAAAGCACATGTACAAGGGTAGAGGGAAGTGCACCCCTTCAGAAGAATAATCTACCTCTCAGTCAGAAGTAGTATCTCAATGGTGACTTGAACCTAGCCAGCAGTAAAACAGGGGGCCACTGCATCTGCTGATGAGAAGGTGTAAACCCAAGGCCTCTTCTGGAAGAGAAGAGATCTCAGGGGGAGCCTGCAGCACTCCAGCTGTTGACCCATAGCAAGGACACCACCACGATGAAAGCTGCTGGTCACCAGTGAGAATAAAACCACTTAGCCCTAAACGTGGGTTCTGGCCTAAGAACTCAATATTGGAATCCTAGCATGCCTCTAAAAACAGCAATATATTGCTACACCATCAGGTTTTCTGACTCTCTTTTGTTTTGGGGCTAAGAGACAAGTGCTTGTGAGGTCACATCTGTGAGACATTGGAAGTCAGCACAGAACTGAGATTAAAAGAAATATAATCTACTGAAAAGAGGGTTTTCAAAAGCTCTACAGTCTACCATCAGAATAAAAAATATGCATTGGACGTCTGCTGCAGACATGCCATTCCTTTTCTTTTTTAATCCCAGTAACTTTCACATCCTCTGCATCCAATGTGAGCAGAGGGAGGCACAAGCTGTGTACCCAGAGATGGTAATACACCTGTCACCACCTGCAAGATGATCATCACCACAGATGTACAAAGCAGTGCATTTCAAACTAAAGCTTTTTTTCAGAAGAAAAGCCCTCAAAACACACAAAATTAAATTAGTATTTGAAGAAAATCTGGGAGGATGATTAAAATGAGAATCAAAAGGTTATAAAGCTAAATGCTTTTTCAGAGCCAGTGGTTGTCATAGTAACCACTTGTACAACTTTTTTTCTTGGAAACACAGAGTAAACACTTATTAACATGGGCCTCAGTGATATAGTAAATACATGAATTTATTACTATTTGAAGTCAGAGCTGGGTGAAGAAATCCAGGAGACACCATTTCAGAATTTGTTTTCCTTCTCAGACCAAAGGTCCAAGGATGCAAAGTCATTCAAGTGACCAAGGAGACAGAGATGCATGTTTATTGTCTGTTTTGGCCCATCCTGGGGGCCCCAAGGCTGCAGCTAAGCAACTGCCCTCATCTGGGTCAAACACAAAGACACAGATAGTGCACATAAGGCTATCATGTTGTGAAGAGTAAGGCATGATGTACAGCTGGCATAGCAAATTTTATTTAAAGAAACACAGTTTATAATTAGTTTAGTTTTTTCTGTACTAACAAGGTTGTGGTTTTAGCTGTATGAGCTAAAAGTCTACTGGAAAGGAAAACACATGATACAGGCTGAGTTCTCTCCAGGCTTTAGCCGGATGGGAGAAACCAGCATCCTGTTAAACAAGACAACATTAAAATTATACATAAACTATTTAAAGGTGAATGGTTTGAGTGTGTTAAACCATGCATTTGAACTGCTGTGGGCATTTTCACTTTAAACTTTCAACATATTGGGTGCTTTGCATCTCTCCAAAAGAAGAAAAAAAGAGGATGTGTAGTCTCAGGAAAAATTTATTCAATAAAGACACATGCAAATAACAAATTCTTGATTGCATGTGAAAATACAGCCTAATTAAGTCATGTGAAGACTTAATTCTGTTTTTAAAATTAAAAAATACTTAAAATCTGCTTTTAAAGTCTAAAAAGTATTTTAGTATTTAAAAAAATAAATTCGAAATGTCTGTGACATCCACACTTTTTTTGTTAAACAGCAGCACTTGATTATAACGACTACCTTAGCCAATGTGAGTAAGGAAAACAAAGGTAACTGGTAAGCGGGTAGAGCAGGGATCAAGTTTTGAAGTGCTAGCCATATTTATTAGAAAAATATTGCTGATATAAACTATTTAGGAGTGACACTGGATCTACCAAAGTCAGTAAGCTCATTGTAAATAAGACAAAGCTGAATAGCTCTTCTCTGGAAACACCATAGGGTCTGCTATGGCCAAGAGGGTTTGGACACTTACCTACATCCCACTTACCTCTTACTGCATTTTTCTGTGAGGATTTTTCTTCAGTAACATAAAGATGGATGCAGCTTCACATCTAACTCATAGCAAGAGCTACAAATGTAGCGAAGGTAAGAGAAACTCCTACACATTCAGAGTTTGTTTTAGGGGAATGAGATATGTGCTTCTGTCTTACATCCCCATGACTGCAAAAATAGAGGGATGATGCTGGAAGCAAGGCCTGGAACACCAGTCTTCCCATCACATGCTGATTTTTTTTTCTTCACTAGGCTACGTGTCAGCCTCCTGCCTATGTGCCTTTATGTTCTCTTTAGATGGAACAAATTCTCTGCACTGGGATGCTACTTTTAAAAAATAAAAATTGATGATTACTGCCTCAGCTTCAGCATCTCAATTTCTTCCCCTAAAGGCTGTTTTGAAGGTTGCCTTGTGTTGTAACATTTTGAGAATGCAGACTGGTATTCCCTTAGGAATTCAGTCAGGAGGCAACTGAGTGTTTTACACCAAGATAAGGTAGAGGAGAGAGGAAAATGGAGCATTTTGGATGGGCATAAAGCGTAAATGATAACTTCATTTTCTGAGAATCCCAACTTTGGGAAGTGTTTCGTTTTCTCAACAACACCTACTAAACTAAGCCTCTCTGGGAGACAAACACATTGGCTACATAGATACTAGTAAATCAAATGAGTGTGGGACTGTTTTCTGTCACTGAGTCCAACTGGCATGGAGCAGCATCCATACTCCTAAATTCTCATCTTTCAAAACATGCTAGCAGCAGCCAAATTGCCTGTGATCTCTGAATGGCCTTTGGCCTCTGGAAATCCTTACTGTATTCAGCAATTGCTTGGGATAGTGCTAGCTGGTCCAGGTCAAAGTCATACTAGGAACCCTTCTAACAATTTAACAGTTAGATGACCGAGTTATTATGTCCAGGAACATTCCCAACACAGTATTTATTAACATAGATGTTGCAATATTCATTCTTCCCTAAAAAAAAGGCACAGATGTGAGTTAGGCATCAAGCAGGCTGTCAGGACTGGTGTAGTTTTGGGAATGTAGACAATTAAAGTCAGTTAAATTCTCAATTTACAAGACAGAAATTTGGATTTTGACATTCAGACTTCACCTAAGACTTCGTGTATATGGTGTTACCTTGATCAGACTTCATCATTCTAATAACACAAGTAAATTCTGAATGACCAAATGAAAGCTTCTAGGCTCACTTTGTTTCATGCAGCAGCATGATTTCCCTCTCTTGAAACAAACAGCTGAACAGATGTTTCTCAGCTGCATGAAACATAATACAAAATTTCTTCAGGAAAACAGATTTTTTTTTTCTGTTTTTTCACTCTGCATTAATTTTTCTGCACAGCTCTATTTTGGACAAAATTCTAGTTTAAAGTACCTATTTCTCATTATTGTTGGTGTGTGATGTTATAATCTATAGCTTCTTGCACTATTCCTTTCACTATTTGTGCAGATTTTAAATGTCTGAAAAAATAAACTGTAAAGTTGAGCCTGGATCACAATTGGTTGAAAAGGACTCCCAATAAAATTTGCTAGATTTCTGATAAAGATGTGGAGCAACAGTTGCAATGCCAGCTGAGGATAAGAAGTACAGAGCCT
The DNA here is from genome assembly GCF_023055355.1 of Agelaius tricolor. Classification (NCBI taxonomy): domain Eukaryota; kingdom Metazoa; phylum Chordata; class Aves; order Passeriformes; family Icteridae; genus Agelaius; species Agelaius tricolor. The sequence goes on from NW_027269261.1 coordinate 62,835,620, forward strand.
TAGGTTAGGTGTCAAATGTGTTACAAAACCAGAAGTGCCTGATGCTGGAATATGCTATATTAATTTTTCAGTTTTGGGTTGAACAGCACAGGTAGTCCTCCTACATACTGTGAGGGAAGGGAACAATAGGTAATACATTCCTTTGGATCACTACAGCAGAGAAAACTGGTCCCTTCTTACCACAGATTTTCTTCAGGACATGTCTGGTTGCTTTGTAATTGAACACAGAAATCTTGCAGCTCAGTTCACAGAATGATGGACTTACTGGCCCTGTGAAGTAGGTTGTGATGCTTACTATAGTATGAGACTGTAAAAGCAGTGGGGTGAAAAATGCTTATGTCCCTCCATTTCCAAGGCTTTTGGCTGCTCTAAAATGTGAGCTATACATAGTAATAAAAGAGCCATGGGATGTTAAAGCAGCCAAAAAATATTGGCCAAGTTCTTGTTGCACAGAACCAGGGACTAAAGTACACTTCGAAGCAGAAACAAAGCTGAAGCATCTCCATCAACACACTAGGAAGTGACAGGAAAGACAAGAAGGAACTGAGTCATCTGGATAGAGGGAACCAGTGAAAGAAAGGTAAAAATTTGGATTATCAATCTCTCCTCTCAATATATCTATACAAGTGGAAGCTTATGAAGTTTGTTCCTCACATTCTTTTAGTGCTGCAAACATCCATAGATAGTGTACTTTCTTAGTTCAAAGGATTAACATGATTCCTTTAGTACTCAGTGCACAAAAATAAAAAATAAGTAGCATCCCTTTATCACTTAGAGCAAAGTCAGCATCTGTACTCTCCCTTGTGTGGCTGAAGAAAAATCAACTTGGCAAGAACCATGGGATAAATTAGACCTTAGAAATCAATCCAGAACTTCAAATTAAAGCAAGTCAGGATATTTTTGTTTTACAATTTTTATGTGCACACATTGAAACATGCTACTTTAGTTAAATCTAAATTTTCAGCAGAAACATCCTAATTTGAACTCTTTTTTAGTGAAAGATTCTCACCTGTTGAACAGTATTCCAAGTATAGATAAAGAAAGAGAGGAACACACATAATTTCAGAGAAGCAAAGAAAAGAAACAGGTAAACCTGAGTTTCTACATCTGAGTGCCCTAAGTCCAGATCCAGTCTACACTGTCAGCTATATTACTGTCTATGAACCACTGAAAAAAAACCTGGATTTTCCTTGGGGTAGAAAAAGCTTTTTGATTAAAATACTTTTTGCAAGATGAAAAAACCGTTTTCCTACCAGCTCCACTTCTGATTTGCACCCACTGTCCTGAATATTGCTACAACTGTCTGGAAAGCAACTCTTGAGCACACAGAGGCAAATCATTGCTAGGGCCTAGAGCTGATCAGTGCAGGAGAGAAAGGGAACAATCAGAAAGATTTGGTTACAAGTCTTTGATTCTTTGCCAGCACTGGCCACAGAGACAGCATGTGTTAGAGCAACTCTCAGGCTGGTCCAATTTACACAAGATTACAATGGTCTTAAGGCAGCCAGATGGAATTTTTCTGGGGGTCCCATCCCCTCCAACCCCTGGCTTTTTTATTTTATAGGCTGAGGCTGGTAAGATTCAGGACCATGCCAATCTAATGTCTACTAAACACTCTCTTCTGCTGGGAAATTTTCTTTTGGCCAGATACAACTGAATTCCTGAGGCACAGAGAGGCCAGCGTATGGAACTGAATCTGTCCCAGGGTATTTTTGGTCTCTCATCTTGTTAACTCATCAGTTAAGAAAATCTTCTCAGCTTAAAAGAGCCCTGCTGTGGTGTCACATTGTGGTGATCCCACAACTTTATAGTACACTTTGCACTGGAACTCAATGTCACTGGCACATCTCAAAGTGAGAGGTCACAGCAAGGAACACATCAGCCAAGAAATCTGACAAGATACAGATTTCTTGGTACTAGAGGAGCCAAAATTCACAAAAAAAAGGGCTGATTCTGAAGACTAAAAGATAGCAACACTGCTGGTGATAACCCACATCTCTTACACAATTGCTGCCATGGTTACAGAAGAAAACGTAGCAGAAGGAAACAGGGAGTTAAATCAAGACTTTATAAATAAATGTGCACGTGTGGGTGTGTTTACAAAAAGACACAGCAAAAGTCTTTTACCCAAAAAATATCCCCCCCCAAAAAATTGTTAAAATAAAACCTTTCCACAAAAAAAAAAAAACAAAACAAAAAAAAAAAAAAAAAACAAACAAACAAAAAAACTCCTATTTCTAGTCAGTCTACTATTCTAAATGGTAGTTCAGATAAGAAGGAAGTAAGGACTATAAAAAAACTAAAATTAGCACAAGGTTACTAAAGCTCCTTTACTTGTAAGAAGAAATAGCTTTGATTACTGAACTTACAGTTTATGTTCTCAGTAATGTTGAATTTTAAAGGTTACGCTTCTTTGTCATGAGCCTGTCTGTAGTTGTTATCACTGGTATCTGCTCCCTAAATTGCTAGATCATTTGCTTCCATGCAACTGAGTCATAGATGTAAAAGAAAACAAGCCATCAGTTTTTGGTGTCAAAATTAGGACTTCACTGGCCAATTTTTTCAATATATTAAGTATTGCATAAGTCTTTATATGTTGAAAGCACAGGGATCAAAAATTCCAATGATGCATATAGGATTCAAATTTTCTGCAAATCAGAGCTCGTGCTCTTCTGTCTGGCACGAAGAAAATGAGTCATGCATGTGCAGTAACTACATGTAAAAGACTGGGGATAAATAAAACCTTCACCACCCTTTGTAGCAGATGCAGAGAAAGAATCCAGTTCTTCATTGCAGCTTACACCTTAATAATGTAAATGTGCTTGTGATTTTGGCAGCCCTTTCTACCTTCTGCTGAGACTGGAACTTTTAGGCAATCACTATCAAGCCTGATTAATTTCCAGAGCTGCTCCACTCAGTGCACTGAACTGACAGTGAACTTCTGGAAACAGGACTACAACAGATGTAAATTAGGTGAATGGAGTAACTGGGAGAAGCAGAAGGCTGCTCTAGTTTGTGGGAAAGGGCCTCTAGACATGAATGAGAAGAACACTTTGCATTCAGCAGATATCCTTGAAACTTCATGGCACACTGTGGTAACAGATTCTACTGAAGTGCTAGACCTGCATGGAGAGTATTCACATCACCCAGCCTTGGGCAGCTAACCCAGTCAGCAACTCCTTTTCTAGGTAGCTGAGGAAATTAGGCCCAGAGGTTTATTCAAAAATAGGAAAGGGCCTTAAGAGATCGGCTAGCTTGCTTCTTATCCTAAAACAAGATCAGCCATTATGTGTGTAGTTGTACCACCACAACCTGTCATTGAAGGTGAAAGCTTCACAACCTCCCAAGGCAACCAAACAGTTCATAGGTTTTATGTCAAAAACATAGGGGTTTTTTTTTAATGTCAAAAAACATAGGGGGTTTTTAATGTCAAAAACATAGTTTTTAGTGTCAAAACATTTTGCTATCTTTACCTGTATTGCCATCAATCCAACTAAAGTCTCTCTTTTAATCATCATTTAGGTCCTACCCACAGTGGTCATAAGTAAAAGACTCTTTTGGAGTGTGATTGGGAGGAAGAATGAGAACAGAGAGTTTAGAGATGCGCTCTGGAGTGTGGCCAGCTCAGGTCAGTGCCTGGCCATAAAGACAGACCTCATCAGTCCTTCCCCACTGGAACTATTCTATCCTATTCTAGTCTAGTGTAGTCTAGTCTAATTATTTTTTAACAGTTGTATTCCCCTTTAGGATAGAACTGGTTGTTTCCCATTCTTGTCATGGCAAGACTGAGAAAAAAAATCCCTATGTTTTTCAGCTCTGAAATACATAAAACTCATGGCCAGCTGAAAAGTAAAGAGCAAAAGGAAGTGAAAAAGGAAAGAAAAGCCAGTGGTGCACAATGTTTTAATTAATAATAGAATGCTAAAACTGGAAATAATGAGAAAAGTCAATATCCTTTACCTCATAATAAAAATGGTTTTAAAACCTTGTAATATTATTAAACCAACAGTTTCAAATACTTTAAAATTCCATTCCCCACTAGGCTGGAGATGTGAAAGCTCATGGAGACTCTTTCAATAGCGGGCTGGCGGATGTGACAAAGAGCATGAATCTCTTTTTAATTCTTGACTTACGTATGTAGTTGATTTTTCTTTGTTTGAAATCATGGGAAATGAGATGCTTATAGCCTTAGGGAGAATTTGCTCACATCCTTCAGCAAGAGTACTTTCTTACTTAACTGAAATATATTAAGTGTGGCCAAAATTATCTCAATACATACCTCAAAAAATTAAAATGAATATTTAATGAATAGTGGCATGCTGGGACCACTACCTCATGGGGCTTTGAGAAAACCTTGATGGTCTTCCCACTTTTCCAGAGGAGTTTCAGGGCCAAATCCTTGGCGAGGCTGCACTCTATTTAACACAAAACCCAGGAAAGGAACAAAAGGTGGTACCATCTAATTGTGGTCGAACTTTCAAATCCAAGTATCTGGAGACCTTTTATGCCAAATCAATAAAATGTTATTATACATTTAATCTCATTGTAAAAAAAATAATTAAAGAGACTTTAGATTCCCAAAGCACTTGCAGTAACCATAATTTTCCTAATACTCATATCTCACCCTCATCACCCACTCCCCACACACTAAAAGGGCTAACGATGTATTTATTTTGATGATGTTTTCTAAGGCCAGCTTTTCCATAATTTTTCTTGTGGGAATAAAAATGAGATCATTATCACTAGACACAGCTTTCAGTAAGTTTAAGACTTGCTCTGATCTCATTCTTTTACACAGTGGCTGTCTGTCCTGTGTGATGTCTAGATGCCTAAGTGATGCTCTTTTAAGCATTCCAAATACTGCTAAACTTCAAGAGGGCTTTCCACTTCTGTTAGAAGAGAGAAAAACACCTTTATATCTGTATTCCAAATGTCCCTTTTTCTACTCAAAAAGTAAAGTTAATTTTTAAGAGATCACCTATTCCTTTGGTTACCATTAGGAAACAAAAAGAATCATTTCATGGGGCAAAGGAAAAAAATATGCACTCAATTAAGAGTTGATGAATACAATGCTAAAAATAAGTTCTATTTGTTTTCAGTTGGGGACAACTTTGTGGTGTAGAAATATTTTTTTAAGTTTTCTCACTAGGGAGCTGATTTATTGACAATCAATTAGTGCTTTCAGATAAATCTCTCATGTTTACAGCAAAATTTCTGCCTCACTTATTTTTTAACTGTTTAGTTTTATGTTCTCATAGACTTGTGAAAATTAGTTATTGAAAAAGACATTTCTTCATCTTTTCCTTCTTGAAGGTCACTGCCAGAGTCCTGCTTATTTTATGGTTTGAGAGCTTTGTTCAGGCTCTTTTTATATATCCCAAAGGATGGATATTCTACCACTTTTCTTGGAAAACTTTCTACAGCTTAATAGACTTCATTATTAGCAAAAAAATCCCATAAATCAGCCTAATTTTCCTATGCTACATTTAAAAGTGTTATTCTTGTTAGTTACAGTGTCCTGGCTCACCCTACACAATCCCACATCCTTCCTTTCTTTTTAACATATTTCAAAATTCTTGGCTTAGTTTTCTCCCCTACTAATTGGTGTTACTCGTTCCTTGGGATCGAACTCTTTTCTTCTCAGGAGACACACAGATAATGCTGGGGACATGCTGTCTACAGATATTTGAAAACGTTTTCCAGAAGTTTTTGGTCATTTTAAAAGCTACATAACATCATCTAATGATATACTGTGGTGATTGGGTATAGATAGACTCAGGTTTGCAGAATCCTTGCTTAGTAAAATGTGCTTTAGTAGCATTTACTTCTGCTAAGGTGCCTGTGTTTGTTTAACCAAACTATAAAAACCGATAAAAAGCTGAGAGGCAACACTTTTCCCTTCTCTTCCCCTCAGGATCTTCCTCTGTCAAATCACAAAACATGGAACTGAGCACCCTGAAGAAGTGAAGGACAAATTTATTTCATAGAATCATAGACTGGTTTGGGTTAGAAGAGACCTTAAAGATAATCCAGTTCCAACCTTAATGCTATGGGCAGGGACACCTTTCACTAGACTAGGCTGCTCAAAGCCCCATCCAAGTTGCCCTTGAGCACTTCCAGAGATGGGAAATCCCCAGCTTCTCTGGGAAACCTTTTACTGTACTTCCCAGTCTCACAGTAAACAATTTCTTCCTAATATCTAACATAAGACAACTGTCTTTCAGTTTAAAGCCATTATTTCTTGTCCTATCATTGCACGCATGCCCTTGCACAAAGCCCCTCTCCAGCTCTCCTGTAGCTCCCCTTAAGTGTTACTGTTCAGTACTTCTGCTATGAACAAACTTTTAGGTGTTTAATGTCTCTGTTCATGATGTGTGTTTGCAAGGTTTGAACAGATGCTGTCTAAAACCCTTGGCAGTGCTGCCATTGAGCAGCTAGAGAGGTGTGTATGAAACATAAGGCAGGACTATAAAGACACTGTTTTTCCTCTCATCAGCAAAGCTGCTTCAGTGAGCAGAAAGGTAGATTAAACTACTCTCTCCCCCTAGAACTGGATATTGCAAGATATATATAAGATCAGAGAAAAAATATCTTTTGTGGCATCGCTACAGTCTTGTGTACTTCCCCAGGCCAGAGCAATCCAACTATTGATAGCTTAGCTTTGTCCAGCTTCAGTAGGAAAGGTAACTTGGCAAAAACAAAGGTAGTTCAATTATTGTGTGAAATGTATCACTTTGAAAGAGTAAACATCAAAGTTGTCAGATACCTCCAGAAAGGCAGGTTAGAGTAAGCAGTTGGAAAGCTCTTACAAAATTTTTGTTGTTGGAGGAATAGGAAATGTGTCTGTCTGGTGGCAAGATACAGGAGCAAGGGGTGCAGGAAGCAGGGTCTACAGCAGGAGTTTAACAACCAAACACATTCACTGGCTAATGAGAGCAAATACATTTGAAAAGATCTCTAATGCACTGACAAATAAACTTTTAGTAGGAAGTAAGTCATGGGGAGGATGAAATAAGTTTATTTGGTATAAATAGTTTCTAAGATAACCAAATTTTTATATGGATTTGCTAGTCTACAAATTTTAAAAGGTTTAGTCATTTTTTCTGAAAAAGCACTAACTTTGTCTAAGTTTTCCTCAGATCAAAATGACCTTTTTTTCTCTCTTCTTGGACATGAAAAACCTGCAAGAAGATGATACCAACTTTTTTTGACTTGCAAATGCTGTTTAAGTAAGTGAGATAAATCTGTTGCCTAGAAGATAATTTGGGGGGAAAGCTTGTGATCAGACTTCATAGAACTTTATTGCATATTCATATAACTGGGACTCTATCCAAAATTTATCATGGTGTTTTTCCTATAAATCTCAAAATCCTCATGTGAAGATGATGACTGTACAGATACAGCATTTGCATGGAAAAACTGAGCAAGAAAGTCCTATAATAACCTGGAAACAATTCTTCAATGTGCTATTCCTTCCAATAACACCACTTATCTACAGTGCACTATGACAAAGATTCCAGATTATGATTCAGTTAAAAGTCTGGCTTCCTGTATAGTTTTAAAACAAGGAGTTCTCTGGGATTTTAAAACAGAAGTACAAACTGGAGGTAATAAAATACTTGTCTTTTATTACCTCCAGTACAAACTGGAGGTAATAAAAGACAAATTTCACTTGTCTCACCAAGTTCTTGGTTACATGCTTTTTTGCCAGGATAGCAAACATTCATAGTTTATGAATATATCCAAGTGTAGCTATAGAGTTTGCAACGCATTTCTGCTGAGAATATTTAATACTCAGGAAGTTTAAGTGTTTAGGTTCAGATCTTCCATGATACACGGGTGTCTGCATTCCTACTTACACATTTAACTTACATTTTGGCTTCTTTACATTCTTCAGCTACTTAACTGCCACTTAATCCAGGGAGGATCTAAATTTCTGCTGGTCTGTATATGTGCAGATGAGCCACATCTGGTGAGCGGCTTGAAGTCCCTGCCATGCTCCAAGTGGAACATAAACTTGATCCCAAGATGCCTGGTCCCAGCTGAGAGACTTAACTGTTTGGGTAGTGGCCACTGAGGAGCAGATCCTTCCTATTCTCTCCTGGCAAATTTGTTCCATTTGTAGAAACAAATTTCTGGGCAGAGGTTCCACACTAATACACAAAGACAGTTTCCCTCAGTTTTTACACACAGTAAAATTACCTTTTTCGTTTTCCAGCTACACGAGAGGATAAAAATTCCCTGGAGCAAGATTTTCACCTCTGTCCTCTCCATCCTTTTTCTGGATATATGACACTCCCTGCTTGTCTCCCAAGATCAGTTTCTAGGGTTCCCAGCTGTGCCACAACTATTATAAAGCCTGAAAAACTCACCAGGGACTGAAACTTTTGCAACATGCAGTCCAGTTAAGGGGTAGGCAATGTTTCACTAAATACTGCTTTACCTAGGTACTTTAGAGACTTGTCATAAACCCCTAAACCCATTAAATTCAAGGACAAAACCCTTTCAATGTCTTTGAAAGCCTCAGTATCTGTGAGATAAGCAGCAAACCACTTAAATATTTTGTTTTAAAAGCAGTCTGTGAAAATAGATGCAAGAAAGGTCAGTGGAGAGACCTGTCAGGGCTCGTCATGCAGATCACAACACTGTCTGGCATTTACCATCAGACACGTGGCTGTAAATTCAGCTGGTAAAACGAGTGGTAGTGACAGTGCCTCTCACTATTTTCTGCTTTTAGCAGAACCCTTCTGTCAAATTCCTTATTGTCAAGGGCAAACTGTGATCCTACTGCATTTATTGGCTGAACTCTCACAGCTCCAGAGCAGTGGATGAGAACTTTGCCAGCTCAGGGTCAGTAGCACTGAATGAGCAAGCACACAGCCACAGACATGCTTTCATCTCCCTCTAAATCCAAGTCGTAAAAGCAATAGGCATAGGTTTTAAACACTTTTGTTTTTTGTTGTTTCTCACGGCCATAAGTAATCTGCAGATCACCTAAACTGCCTGGAAACACCAATAAGGGACCATTGCTCCTATGAGATTAAGAGGCAGACTTCTCCAATATCCCAAAGGGATATTTCTGGTAATGTTTGAGCAAGCTTCTTTACATGACCACAAATGAGTAAAACAGGTACTTAACTGGCCGCCTTTTGCTCCCTCATCTTTTATGGAAAAATTAGACCAGATTTTGTGTCTGAACATATTTTCCTAGGATTTATCTTTGTTTACTCATTGAAGTTAAGGGAAAAAAAAAGAGTTAAGTATCAGGTTTTTGCTGGTGTCATGTGATGACATGCCAAGTCCACCTCAATTCAGTTAGGGACAGTTGAGATTTATTCTTCTCTTGAAATATATGACATTTAAATAAATTATTAGCCAGAATCCTCAAGCAAAATAATTACTTTCTTCCCAAAACTAAGAGTATCTTCATAAATGCATGCATATAGCAGGTATTGTGAATCTTAATTTGGATATCCAAAGAGATGTCAGCAATGCCATTATACAAAAGTTCACTGTATACCTTTCTCTATTATTGCCATTCCATCTAATTTTACTCAGTTGGGTTCTTCAGAATTTATAAGTCACTAATGTTCAGTTCCTTCTCTAATATTAACAAAAGAAAGGATTTTTATTTTTAAAAAAATAGAATGAGGGTATTTAGATGAGGGTATTAGTGTACGTTTTTACCCTCCTAGAAGTAGATTCTAACCACTTGCATACAATTCTACCAGCTAAAGAGGTTCACATACAGTAATAACAGGTAAGTTCAACTTTCAGCAGAGGATGTCCTATTATTAAATATTGAAAGTTATCAAACAAAAGAATATTTTGGATGAAAAGAGAAAAGTTGAATTACTTCATTGTACTTTAGGAGTCAAGCTTTTAGAAATATAAGCATAAGAGTAGCACAGAAATAATTTAGAATAATGCATTAATAAATATTTGATATCTCCTTATTAGTTAGGCAAATCATCTCTGTCTTTTTTCCTGCATTACAGGCTTATCTTTTTTGACGGAAAGATAACTCAGTTTCTGTCCTGCTCCTATACAAACTTTAAAACCAAGCAGAAGGGTGGAGGCTTGATTTTAGAGATTGCATAGAAACAGAACTTCCTACTATTTTTTCCAAGCAATATGTAATTCTTTCCTTGGTTTCACCATGACTACAACCTTTATAAACATACCATAAGATTTACTAAAGTCATACAGGGGCTTGGTTTCTAAGCTTACTTGATTCCCATCAGTCATATTCAGTTTGATGGCAGCAATGAGACTGTTTGCCTCTGAAGTGTTAGTCAGCAATTGTTGGTAGAAAAATCCATTCCATCATTTTAGGACGTATGGTTCTATGTACAGAGAACCTTATGAGCATCTTGTGTGGTCTGATCATCATCTTTCATGGCACCACACAAATTTAGTTCAGTAAGTGTTTGCATTCACTGTTTTTGATACAAAATGTGTCAAGAGTTATCAGTAAAAGAAACTCTTTTTTCCATGAGCTATTATGCTGTGCCATGGGTTTAGCTAATTTGCACAGAGTATACATACTTGCCCCATGCTTCTCCATAGCTGGAGAACTGGATGTGATAGAAAGACATAAACCTCTATACCAAAAAGGACTCAAATCCTTGCAAAAAGCTGTCAAAAAGCTTGCAAAAAGCTCTAGCTGTCCTTACATGCAAGTGATCAGTAAGGCTGAGACTTTTCAGCCACTATGGAGTGATGCCCATTGCAACATTCAAACTGTCTCTTCAAAAGATACTTCATGTGCCAATAGAAACAATATAAGATTAGCATAGGACTCCACTATGGCTAATTCATTGTGCTTTTGCCACTGTGGGTTCACAAGTTTCAGCAGCAGTGCTAACTGAAGCAGTTTTCTCCAGTTTCTTTCCTAGCCTTACAAGTCCTTCTGATCCTTGCACTGCATTTACTACAGCAATATCTGCAGACATCTGGTCAGATTCAAAATAAACTAAAAAGGCGAAGCTTCCCAAATAGACATGGACCCTGTGGTTTAACAGAGCTAACACATTGTCCACGAGCACCTCTCCATGTCACTGCATTATCACACCAGGATACACTACCAGGCATCCTCATTTGTGGATGGCAGGAGGCGTTCTGGGCTCTGATATAATCAAACTAGAAAGAAACCACAAGAAACCATACTTTTTTTCTTCATGCGTACATTCTGAAGATTTACAATTCCATTCAAGTGGCCAGATGATTTGCAATTTTCAGGGGAACACCAGAGAAATCTTGACATCACGTGATGCACAGTGCAGCTTTGCAAAAGCAGGGATGCAATGGTTATTTGTTGATTGCCCCCCCCGGCAGTTCATGGAAGGTAGAAGAATTTCTCCCCCAGGTAGAAGAATTTCCCACATTTTATTCTTCGAATGAGAAACAATTCATCAACAAATCTTTACTGCACAGAAAATTTAATCCTACTTGGAACATTTTCTTTTCTGTTAGAAGAAAAAGATTATAATTTTGCTCATCTACAGAAGGAAGCTCATCTATAACTCGATGGGTAAATTGTGTGGAGGAAACAGCAGCCTAAATATTCTCTTGCTGATGAAATTACATCATCAGGACCAAATGATTACATGGTCTCCTTGGATAGGTGTGCACCCAGCCACTCTGACTCTTGCCATTTCCTCGAATTGACCCAAAAGGCTCACATTGTTATGTCTGTGCTAATCTGCATGATCCACCCTAGCAGGCTGACTTTGCAAGGACAGTTGTATTTCTGCAATCAGTTGAAATGCTTCTTTTGAAAGTATGGCCATTCAATACATGTTTTTTAATGAGGTATTACTATAAGGGCTGCACTCTTTAGTCCTTTTAAGGATAAACTTACTCCAGATGAAAAGGATCATCTAATTTAAAATGGTTAAGGTTGATTTTTTTTTCTGATTTACTTTCAGATAAATGAAACTGGAGGTAAGAGGCATAACCTTTCAAAAACAGGGCCAAATCCTGCAGTCTGCACAGTCTGATTGAAAGCATTACCTTTACCCAATAAATATTTGTGCCCTCTACCCACAAATTGCAGAAAGATAGACTGAAAGTAATCACTGAAATTTTGGAGATCTCTCAGGCAGTCAGACCCCTACAAATCATGTTGTTGTCTCACACATATCTATCAGACCCACTGAAGCCTGTAATATGTGAAGAAAATGTCAAAGGAAAGGATCTCATAAGATTTCCATTCAAAACACCAAAGTAATGCCACCATAGCAGTATTATCATATGCCCACTTTTGTCATGAAGCAGAGGGGCAATTTCAATTAAATTACATCAAATGTTCAAAATAACTCTCTTATCTGAATTGGTATTTTTCATAAAAAATCAATAATCACTTCAAATTTTGTACAAAAATGGAAGCGAGGTTGCTCCTCAGCAGCTGTTCCCTTCCCCACACTAATTCCTCCCTCCTCTGAAGTTCTGTAAAATCTATGACATTAATTCACAGCAGCTTTCTTTTTTCTGCTTTTCTGACCCTAAACTCCCTTAAGAAAGACTCAGGACTGTGCTAGTTTCTTTTACTCTTTTGCTTATACTAATAAGGGATTAAATCTAAAATATTAGATCTAAAAGATTAAATCTAAAAGATTAGATTTTCTGGGACCAAAAAATAATTCTCATCCTTTGTTACTTTCCCATACCATCAATTCCTGAAACATATTTTGAAACTTTCACTATTTTCTTGATTTTTCTTCCACAACAGAATAGATAAATATTTCTGCAAAAAGAGGATTTATAGATCATACATATTGCAGTGTGTTGGTGACCCAATTAATTTCTTACACTTGTTTGGCAGAAAGTTTTCATTGTATTTGAAAGCTAGTGTTTAACCAAAAGATTTCCCTTCTTGCTGAAAAAAACCACCAACAAAATACTCAGTGCAAGATACCTTCTTTCTTGACCTGCTTCGGGAAAACTGCATTCGATTCAATTATAGAAGATTTTCAGAGGTGTGAGTAGGTTAAAAGAATTTTTCTATCTGCATTTATATGACCACAGTTCCTGTTTCAGATGTTTGAATAATTCTAAAAGGACAAAAATAATTATCTGAGTTATTAGAAAAACAAACACTGTAATGATAGCTACTTCTTACTATGTTATAATCCCTTGTTTCTGTGTCCACTGACAAGTAATGCCAATGTCACGTCTTTAGAAAATATCAATATTTTCTGCTCACTTCCAGCAATATTTTTAACGCAGCTGCTCATACTGTATCTAATGTGTTTAGTTACACTAGCCATGAAAACCTCCAAATGAGTATAAGGCTTTTCAGCTTCAACATATCACAAATTTAGATGTCTCTGGGAATGATGGGCCTCCTACCTAAATTTTACATTAGCACCCCACTAGAGTAAACACAGACATACAAGCTTAAACTCAAAAACAAAATATTATTTTCAGCAGATTGACAGCTAAAGTAGTCTCTTCTGATTTCATATCTGTCTCAATATCTAGCTCTGATTAAAGCTTTCAAGAATTCTAGCAGAGCCCAAAAATTCAGATTCTTCAAAAAAACAAGATCCAGAACTCCGGTACTAAGAACATCCAGCTACCTATCCCTTGTGTAGCATGGAATCACAGGATGGTTTGGGCTGAAAGAGACACTAAAGATCATGTAGTTCCAGCCCTCGGGCTGTGGGCAGAGACACCTTCCACTTGACCAGTTTGCTCATGGCCCCATCCAACCTGGCCTTGAACACTTCCACAAAAGGGGCATTCACAGCTTCTCTGGGAAGCATTCCAGGGCCTCACTACACTCACAGTAAAGAATTTCTTCCTAATATCCAATCTAAACTTACTCTCTTTTTCATTTGAAGCCATTCCCCCTCATCCTGTCACTCCATGCTCTTTTAAAAAGCCTCATTCCATTTTCCTTGAGAACTCCCTTCAGTACCCTTCAGGTACTGGAAGGCTGCAATTAGGTCACACCAAAGCCGTCTGTTCTCCAGGCTGAACAAACCCAATTCTCTCAGCTTTGTCCTCTTAGGAGAGGTGTTCCATCCCTCTAATCATTTTGGTGGCCTCCTTTAGATTCACTCACACAGGTCCATGTCCTCTCTGTGCTGGGACCCCAGAGCTGGATGCAGCACAGCAGGTGGGGTCTCAGTAGAGCAGAGGGGCAGAATCACCCCAGCAGAGGGGCTGCTCACACTGCTTTGGATGCAGCCCAGGACAAGTTTGGCTTTCTGGGATGGGAGTGCACATGGCTGGGTCATGTCCAGCTTCTCATCCACCAGCACTCCCAAGTCCTTCTCAGCAGGACATGCCACAGTCTGCATTGATACCAATATCATAGAAGAAAGAGAAAGAAAGGGAAAGAACCATCATGCACCAAGACTTACTGAATATTTTTGCTTTTTAAGTTTTATTTCATTAAAACACTATTGCAAAATTTCTGTTTTGCTATTATCCCATTCCTCTGTCTTAATAGAGAAAAAAAAAGTTGTAAAATGAAAGAACTATAACAATAAGTTTTACCACACTCCAAATGGACTGTTAAGTAAAATTTGCAAAACTCGGGATGAACAAACTTAGTTCACCTGAGAAGAAATGGAAATTAATGAAAATTCAAGTCAATGAAAAAATTCTTCCTTTTGCTTTGAAACAATCTAATCTAATATAACTTATGTGTGGAAGTATAAGACTGCATGTTTTGGTTTTTTTTAAGAGAGATTTAAATTCAACAAAACAAAATAGAACAGGAAAACATTTTTAAAAGGGCAGAATTCACAAAAGTTTTTAATCTGGTTTAATGCTACAAGCTATGGTGTGAATGTGAGATCAATCAAAATAGCAGAAATGTAAATTGCATCACATTTACAGTAACATGAAGAAATTCATAACACGGTTTGTAATTAATGTTTTGCTATGTCTATACCAGCCTTCTACCATTTCTTTTCTGTACACCATGAATATTTTACTTAAACAACTGCAGTCTAGATCTATCTTTAAAATTCCATGCTTGTGAAAATTCCACTTAATGTAACCAAAAGCTGACTTATGCACTTCACTGTTTTAGGAGCTAAGACTTAAAAGGACTGGCCTTTCAACCCAGTCTCTCAATACATGTAGGACAGGCTCCTCATATGTCTTCTCACAACAGACAATGTTCTTAGCCTTTGTAATATCTAGAAAGTGAAAAAAAAAAACCACAAAAAAAAACCCCAACCAAACTCCGTAACAAACATTATAAACATTCAGAGAACCAGGTTTTAATATAAAATATTGAACAGCAAGATCCTCCAAATGAGCCAACCTAAAATTTAAGATATGGTAGAAACCTGGAACATTCAGTATAGCAATCTGGTAAAAAAGGGTCTGATAGGAAATGAAGAAATACTGCTGCAGTCAGTTCATCTTTACAGAATCATAAGATTTGTCTAGATATACAATGAAACTAGACATGGACAGCATGCAACTATATTTAATAGAGACAAAATAAAATTCACCTAGAAGTATCTGAACACAAGACAGTTTCCAGCATCTCTTATTGAAACCAGTAAGTTTTTCCTTTTTTGGCTTCACAACATCAGCTGTGCTCCCCATAGTTAGTGCAATTAAGTCATATTCCACAGAGAAAGGATGAGAAATCCTCTCTTCTAGACCATATCTTGCTTTGATTATGATTCAATTCAAAATAACATATCCAAGTAACATATCCTGACAAAATGAAGATATTTTACTCACTACCAATGACTGTAAAATCTTCTGGCACTCAAAAAATTCACTTGTATCAGGAGATGAAAAGTTGGAAGTATGGGAGTCAGGGTAAATTCAGTCATCCTTTCCGCAGAGTCTCTAATGATTCTGACTTGGACAGATGCCAGATTTCCTTAATAGTATCAAAAAATAATGTGGAGCAGTGCTTTACTCCTTGCCAAGGGCCAGTCATCACAGATCAGAATTTAGAAAATCCAAGTAAAGCAGATCAAGACATTTCTGGAGCAAAAGTAGACAAAATCTCTACTGCTTCACCTGAAAAAAGTGAGGAAGGAAAGGGGACCTATGAAGAATGTCCAGCCTAATATTTCTGGGGTAGGTAGGGAAGTTTTGAAGTTGTTCTACCATATTCTGGATGTCAATAGCCTCAAAACATCATTCAGCAGATAAGAATAACTACATCAACAGCAGCTCATACCTTACCCTATGCTAGGACTTTTAATGTGAGAAAGTAAAACCAGATGGCACAGATCTGGTTTTCCCTATGACCAGATTTAATTCTTTTTGTTCATGTGGTGACATGAAAGGCCTTCAATGGACTAGAGAAACAGATCTAATATCTTTCACCTTGTTGTGTACAGCAGAGAGTCTTTGGGAACTCTGTGTTCTACTTTCGAACTCAATATTCTGCATTTGCAGTCTTGCTCTTTTTTTAGCTCAGAAGATGTTTACAGTTCTTGGTTTGGAAAATGAAAACACAGGACTAGGATCTGAGGCTGTGTCTTGCCAGGACTGGCATTCAGTGGGGTGACTTTTCATGCAGATGAGTACCCACACATAGATTTCTCAGCATGTATGTATGCACTCAAGAAAATTTCACTTTCTCTCACGTGCGGGTTACAATTTTTATGTATTTTTAAATTCTGTCCTGGAAGAACTCTTCAGCATTGTTTCTTGGTAGTAAAAATTCTCTAAATTCTTTGCTCTTGAACTTTTATTGAGTTAAGGGTTATTATTCTAAGACACATTGAGACAAAATTGCTTGAAAATCTTATGCACTAAGCCCTTAGCAAATCAAGGATGTATGCTGCTGCAAAATTGCCTACATTAGATCCTAAGAAATTCCAAAAAAGTTTTTCCTCTTGATATTAAATAGCTGATTTTATATGGGTTGTGATACACTCTCATAACATACAATAAGTAATTAAAATGCATTTATTTTGCTTTACATATAAGAACTGTGTGATCTGAGACAAAATAATTGGTATAAAACATTTAATGATTTATGCCTTATGATGGAATCCACAAAACAAGTGTATGTTTGTAGACTATGTAATTTCCAATTAATTAACAAGCAGGAAGCAAGAGAAAAAGCATTATACTTTCTCCTTCTACAGCCTCTTGCGGCAAGGCAAACTCCCAAACTGTTTGGAAAAGATCCAGGAGAGGAGTTGAGTTTTGTGTCCCTGAATTTGGGACGAGGCAACTGGTAGGGCTCTGTGCCAAAAAGGTGTTGGCTGCCATGAGGGCTGTACCCAATGTGGGCTCAGAACAGGAAAGCGTTTCTATTTATTTTTAGTTGTTTTCCTACTCCTTCTTTTGAAGAAATTCTTATAAAAACTTTTATCTTGTCATCATGTGTAAATTATAAAGTATATTTTCAGTATTAAAGGGTTATGTCCACCCCACTGTGGGTTATATATCAAGATTCCTGCAGCTGTTCTGAAGCGTATTTTACTCTGAAAATACTCCAAAGTTCTGGTTGACTTGAATTTGGACTAAGGATTTTGCCATTATATGCTTTATGAAAGGGAGACTGGTAAATGTCTGGACCTTGGAACTGACTTTGTGATATTTGGACTGTGAGTACACATCATGTGGTGAATTAGCATGTGGTGTTCTTATGCAAACAATAAAAACAAACAAAGAAAGAATTAAAAGTGCATTTAAGAAAATGAGTTTCAGTGTATGATTAAAACAACCCCATAATAGCAACAATTTGTGGTAAAGGTACATACTTGCCAAAAATATCTGCTAGTGTGGAGGCTGAGCATTCAAAACCCTCCATTTAGCAGCACTGCAGATGCTGTCACTTAGTTAACATTGAATATCACAGACAAATTAGGCACAGTCTGGAAACTGCTTCAGAGCAAGACAAAGCAGTCAAAAGTATTGGGGCAAAAACCTTGCTCCCATTCTCAGCAATATAGGTCACTGTACAACTTTGATTTTACACCAATACAAATGGGTAAAATTTGGCCCAGAATGTATCTACAGACAGACACCAAAAAAAATTGCTAAAAACTTTAAAAAAAAGTTTAAAATCCTAAAATGTAAAACTTATGAAAATTTCAAAACTTCTCCTAAAATGTTCTCTGTCTCACCCTGTTGATGATGTCCCTTCAGCAACTGCAGTGCCCACCCAGCTGAGCCCCTAAGAAAATCCAATGCTTAAAGGCAGTTTCTTCATCCTGATTGAACATAGGAAATAATATAGTGACAAGAATGACTCTCATTACTGGAAACAAGATACACTATTCTGCATTTTCTCTTAATGCTGATCTCTTAAGTGCTAAAAACTTCTGTTATTTACTTCTGTCAAACTGAGATTTGGATCCTACTGCAGAGCAGATAGCAGGTAAACAGAGAAAATGAATTGGCTCCCTAAATCATAACTGAGAACATAGCAATGTAAAGAAATTATTGTCTTCAAAATTTTAGTAGTTGGTTTTCGTTCAGATCACACGGCTTCAGTTCTTTGAACTGCTTATATTGGAGGTTATGTCTCTTCCTGGATTTTTTGTAAGGGGAAGGGATTTTCCCAATGCTTTTGGTCAAATCTCTCATCTTATGTTCTGTACAAATACATTATTCCACTTCAACAACAAAAAAGAGAGTATTTGGAATTCAACAAGGCTCTATTGCTTACTACACTTACACATTTCTGCAGCTAAAACAAAACAACTACTGTGAAATACTTTCCACAAGCATTAATTCAGATTTTTAAGAAGAGACATATATTTTAGCTCAGCTTTTCCACAGTTAAGGAAATTAGGTTTATCATCAGAATATGGATTTAAGCAATTTAGGCACACTTCGGAAAGTGTTTACTGAAAGGCACGTTTACATCTGTCTTCTGCAAGCTTCCAGTTAAGAATTATTACAAATGTTCAATTGGGATGAAGAAACACAACATGCAAACAGGCTGATTACAGACTTTTGCCTTTCAAATGACAATCAGTGAAAACAGACAGCTGCTCAGTGACCTAAAAAGCAAGACTTACTATACTTACCACTACTTACTAAGAATCACAGAATCACTGAATGGGTAGGGCTGGAAGGGACAACTGGAGGTCCAATCTCCCTGCTCAAGCAGGGTCCCCTAGAATATTCAACAGAATATTCCACAAAAAATTCTGAATGGTGAACATACTTGAAGAAGCTGAATTATACATCAACAGTTCATGATAAAGAAAAATGTTGTTAATTATTTGTTCAAAAATATTTTGGAATACTGCTGAAGAAATTTTCAAATAAGATATACTTGCTGTTGAAAATAAATATAATTGAAAAAGACAGTTAATGATGAGAATTTCAGAGACTACAAAATTTGATCAATCAGCGCACAAGGGTTATAGGATAACAAAATCTAATTCCTTAGCAGATAAATCAAAAAAGATAACCTGACATTAAAACATGTGAAAACAGGATAAAAACTACTTTTTAATTGCTCAGGATGCTTTCTGTTGTCTTGCTCTTCTGAAACTCAAGAAATATATTGCAATGTAGATGAACCAACAATTCTAGCATGTTTCTATAGTAGACTATTATAACCTAATAAGAATAATTGAAAAAAAAATTTGGCAAGTCTTCATAGATTCAATGTTGGGTTATTTTTTCACTTAATACTAAGGAATACTTTCAAATGAGGTTTCATGCATAAATTTGCAACAGGGTTCCCAAACCCAAAGATTTAGAAACCACATTATTTTCAAGATTTAAGCATGGCTAATCAAGCTTTAGGCTGACTCATTTTCATGAGTTCTTTATTGCTAGAGAACTGTATTTACAGATTTTGGTCAATTTTTCAAGTCTATCACCAGTCATTGAGTTAGGGGAAACAAAAGATAACACACAGGAAAGCATATATTAAGATAGTACACACATGATGTAAGTTACAGCAAATCCATCATAGCAGCAGTTACGGGGTTGCATGTTGTGGATGGACAAAACTGCATCTTATTTAACCTAGTGCTAGAGTTTGAATCATCACCATTCATTTCTCTGCTGGTTCCATATAAGCTCAGCAAAACTGGAGAAGTAATACGTTAAACTAGTGTAAAGGTAGTATTTCAAACCAGTTCAGGAAATTTGAAGAAAAAACAAAAAGCTTCCCTCTTAATCAGTTACCTCCTGCAATGTTGACAAGGTAAGTAGAACACTGATTACTAGAAGGAAAATACCAGGAACAACCTCACCCCAAATTGAATTTTCCAAAAGAAGCAGACTTTTATGTTTTATCAATCCTGCCTCAGCCTGGAAATTTGGGGTCTGGGTGGATATATTGATAGAAAACACTGTAAAGAGAGAACAAATTTGACACTGCAATTCATTCGCAGGCCGGCTGCTCTACTTACATGCTGAACAAGTCTCGGAGAAAATGTTTTGATGTGTTTCTTTATATTCTCAAGAATGTCCTGCTCCAAGAGCTTACATGTCTCTGGTGTAGATTAGTTACGGACTTTTCATGCTGATGAGGTAATCCCCCTAATGTACTATACACCATAGGATATCCTCCTCCTCTGTTTCATGTTCTGACAATGCTAAAGGTCAGGAAAGTGTTTCATGTGGTGACAGGCTCCATTTAAATGGGAAATTACAAGAATGGAGGAAAATGTCTTTTTCTTTGAGTTTACAAGGATAATATATGAAGCCTAGGTAAAAAAAGATGGTCAGTGCATCTTGTATTGAAACTACACTCATAGCTTTGCTCAAACATTGTATCAACTTCTAAAGAGGCATTTTCAATATAGTGACTGGTAACATGGTGGTACTGATAGAGGAAGATGAAATCCATACTGTAACTGCTAAGTTTACTCACAGAAAATGTAGACTTCACATCAAACAGTAACAAAATAAAAATAATTTATGCTGAATGCAGAAATTATGGCTCTAAACATATGACTTTTATTAAAAGTAGACTTCCTCTGTAAGACAAGCATGTAAAAATTAAATTAACTCAGAAATAAAGATATTTTGTTACACAAATTATGTCTCAAACATGGTCCACATTTCAAGAGGGATGCAGACAAGAGTTAAACTTACTAAGCTTAAAAATACTACAGATAATCTTTTTAACGGACACCATAATGGAATTTCACATGGAATTTACAAGAGAAAACATGAAAAAGCTGATATTTCAAAAGTGTTTCTTTATGATTAGTAGTAGGTTGCTCTTTTGTGTCATAACTTCACATTGTTATTTTTTTAACAAAGTTATTAGTACAATTTATAAAGTCCCAGTTTTGGTACAGCTTTAAACATCCAGCTTCTAATTTTTAGAAGTTTTCCCAAAAGAGCATATGTTCTTCAGAGGAAAAATATTAAACAAATTGGTTTTAAATCAGTAATGAACACACTATATAAAAAATTGCCTATGTTTCCATTGGATCTGATGCTTTCTTCTTTATTGCTAATAAGGAGGGCAAAAAAAAAAGCTCTATTTGAAGGAGGATAGAATATTTACACAAGTTTTATGCAAAGGCAACAGCATTGCTAACAAAGGTTCATCTTGTGAATTGGCTTCCCAAAGGATCAGGTAAGTTTGGTAAGGAAGATAGAGCATTTCCTTCACATACACTTTTCTCAGTTTAAAGCCTGCTACTTGTTGGCATTCTTGCTTATGTTCCAGTATAAATGCTCTGCAGCATCACAACCACCCTCTCCTCTCCTTCTCTTTAGCATTGAACTTCAGGATTGGAAAAAGAGCAACAGAAAATACAGGGAAGAAACTCTGCTTAGTCTTCAAAATTAAGAATATTAGGAATGTTATGGAAACTGGAGGACTCCTCTGGGAGGTGAGGCATAATTGAATCTTCATGCTTGAATAAAGAAATATGATATCAAATATTTAGCAAAAAAACTTCAAATCTAGCAGCCCATATAGTTAGAAAAACAAAACAAACCAAAAAAAAAAACCCAAAGAAAACAAACAAAAACCCTCCAAACAAAATAAAACCAAAAACAAATAGACAAAAATGTAAAATAACCTATGAAAAATCCTCTCCATTCTCAAAGAGAGAGTAGCTTGATATTTTACATTGATGGGTTCTTCAGAGAATAGAAGAGCCCCAAGTCTGAGCTCCATCTGGGTCTTATATATGAGAAAATACCTGGAATTTCTGAACCGAAAAATACCAAGCTTTATAAAGAGATTTAAAATTTATGTGCATAATATTCAGTATGTACAGAGGCAGACTTCACACTTCAGAACAAATGTTTTATACTACAGGTAGTGGACACAAAATAATACCTTCTTGTTAATTTTTAAGACATTGATCTAGAGGTGGATGGCTTCCTGCTTCACCAGGAACTTCAGGGAAAAAAAAGAAAGCCATTAAAAGAGTCTTCCTTAGAAGAAAGGAGTATGCAGCATATCCCATCCTCTCTTTGAGTGTAAGTGGACAAGCAAGAAGAAAGAAAAAATCACATTAGCAGAAATAGCCAAGGTACAATTCAGTTAAATACATGAGCATTTGTTTTGGAGAAGTTTAGTGTAATTAAGCATCCATTCTACCCAAGTAAAAATTATTTGGAAAGGTGTTTTCTTTTTATTTCCAGGAAAACCTTGCAAAAGATGCTAGGTTCATGAAAATAACATGCCAAAGTAAAACTGCTGTGCTTGCACTTGTCTTGTGTTTTTAATATTGCATATTCCTCCAACTCTTGGCTATAGCTGCACTGCCAGCTAGATGTTTAGCAAATAAGTTCAACAGAAGGTACAGTGGCATGAACAACAGCATTAACAACAAAATTTCTTGGTGTTCACAGGTAGAAAGTTACAGTAAAATTAACAACGTCTCAAGCCAGTAAGCTACTCCCTATTTTGTTGAGGCTTAACTTCAAAAACTACAGTCAACAAGAACTATCATTAAACCATAGATTTTTTTACAGGCTCACAATGTTTGTGTTGATGCTACACATATACAGAAGTATCTGTGCAGGTCATTGCAGGTGACAGAGCACAGGAACAGGTTGCCCAGAGGTTGTGGAGTCTCCCCCACTGGAGACATTCAAGAACCATCAGACACAATCCTGTGCCATGTTCTCCAACATGAGAAGCTGGAGCAATGACCTACTGTGGTTCCTTCCAACCTTACCCACAATGTCATCCATTTTGTGAATACTCATGTCCCTTCAAAAAGGATTGAAAGGTAATCCGTCCTTCTGGCAGTACTTTTAATGTTGAACTTTTAAATGTTGTCACTGCTCTAAAATAAACCTTCACTATGGCTCTCCAGTCTTATCCAGAAATGGAAAGGGTAACAAGGAAAATAAAAGACAAAGGAAGATGACATTTGTCCACTTCTGATCTGAATTTTCAAGGTTTATCCATATGAATCTGTGGGGAAAACTACCATAATAGACTACAGGTAAAGTATCATCAAAGTTAATTGCTGTGTGGAATTCTGGTGACAATTTAGTAAGATATCCCATATCTTTATTGGAAAACGTTTTAGAAGAATATTGTTACTTAGACTACATGAAAGCTACTGTCCTCCAATACTAAGACCCAACCTTTAAAATCTGGAAAATGTGTGAGCCCACAGTTAAACTTCAACATGAAACACAAATGATGAAACTAAGAAACAGAAGAAATTATCTGGCCAACCTTAACTATGTCATGAGCTTACCCTTCCCCTTTCTTGACTGCTTCCTGGGTTTTTTTTGTTGTTATTGTTTGGTTGGGGTTTTTTTAATTACTGTCTTTCACCTCACTTTTAAATTCTAACCAATCTTCACTAATAAGCAATATTTAAACAGTTGACCAATTCTGGAAGCATACATAATTTTCTCTGAAGAGCAAAAATCAACTAAAGAATTTAAACATTTATATGTAATCCACCATCACCGGTAGCTTAAGCTTTTACTAGGTGAAAAACAGCTTAAAGAGCTATAGCTAGAGGCTTGCTTGTACTAAGATTTCAGACACATGCAATAGAATTTTAAAAACTAGCTGACCTCTTACTTAAATGTTTTTCTTTATCTGGTTTATTTATAAAACTTGCAGCAATTCATTAAATATTACTTGTTATATAATATAATCTGTGTCTGTACTTACCTACTGAAGTTGAACAAATGAAATCAATTCACATTAGGCTGTCAAATTTAGAGGTCAGCACCAATACAATGACACCAATTTCAACCCAATATAGCGGACTGGAAACTCCAGCTAATCAAACTCTATCCCTGACTGCATTATTTGGAAGTATTTGCCCTTTATAAATTTTGATTCAGGATCTGTCCTAGGATCTCTCCTATTGCCAACATACCTTTCTGTGTTTTCTACATGCTTAGGAAACAATACAGGAGTCTTTCTGTAGAGCCTGACCTAGTGCCAGAAGGTTGAGCTAACCATTGATGGAGGAAGTGTTTTTGCTTTTATTTAACTGCTGCAGTCATGTTATTATCGGGTAGTAAGGTTGCGTCTACACTCCACCATGTTCTCCATGCCCTGAAATCATTCCCCCAGGAAAGTGACCTTCTCAGTAAGAAACTTGATCTTACAGGTATCAAATGACCTGAAAAGATCTTTCAGCAGTTTGGTCAGGATAACATTAATAACCCAGCCCACAGGAGAATATTATGTATCAAAGCCCATGTAAATTTGATGAATGTGGATTGCAAAGAAACTGACAAACCCCCAACATTGTTCACCAAACAGCAAATGAATGAATTCCAACTGATTACGTCTGCAGAACCATGAACTCTCAGGTGGGAAGACTCTTCAGGTTCTTCAAAAAGTTGCAATTCTGTATTTAGCACAACAGAAACGCTATCAACATCTTCTCAGCCTAGAATTGAAGCTACTCAAACATGAAAGAAATTTGTTCCACTAGCCTCTTTTATCATATCTAAGTAAGTTACATTACCATAAAGTACCATTAAAATATATGGAGGAATCTATATGCCAATATATATTACATGGTAGAAAATACACATATGGAACTGAAAATAACTACACACATTGCTTTGAAACATTCTAATGAACTTGAATTTGACAAATACCTCACAGCTGTGCAAAAAAGGATTTTGATTTAATGTAATCAGCATTTTTATTTGAAATTCAAGTCACCTTCTAAATACATAGTCATAAGTTACCTAAGAACCCTATGCATTTAGGATTTACATGGCCTTAGCTGCTCTAAACTGATAAAGACTAATGGAATGCCAAGTCAGCAAGTCAGCCAGTACAAGCTGTATGCTTCATGGTTAAAGGCTGCTAAATAAGTAATGTCTTGTACAAGAATTTCCTTCCTAACACTGCACATAGAATATACCCATTTCTAAAACCAAGGCTATGTTGTACGAATAACTATAGACCTCTAATTAAGAAAACTACATGATACTGAAAGATTAAGCTTTAAATAAAGAAAAATCTTCAAGACCGTTCATATCTTTCACCCTCTCAGCACAGATCAGAACATCCTGTTTTGGATGTGAATGATATTTTTTTCTTTCAAACATTAATTGCCCTACATATCTCAGCAGAGTAGGCTTGGTAGTCTTCAAAAAAGATCAGAAAGTGTCACAATCTATAGCATACTTTTTAGTAGGAATAATCAAAATACTTGCTCTAATGGAAAGTTACCACCGGCAAAAAAGAGAATTTTTGCTCTATCCCCACCTTATGGCTAGAAAAAGAATTTTTCTATTACAGCATACATATTTCTGGATTTATTTTTCCTTTACTGTATGAATATAACCAGAAAATACAAACTATTTTTATTATGAAATTTTAGATTCTTTTTCAGTAGTCAATCACTTCTCCACATAAAATCACAATGAAACTCCAAAGTGTGAATGTCTTCTCTAACACCTGTGTTGATTTTCTGACTCAAA
Organism: Agelaius tricolor; assembly: GCF_023055355.1. Classification (NCBI taxonomy): domain Eukaryota; kingdom Metazoa; phylum Chordata; class Aves; order Passeriformes; family Icteridae; genus Agelaius; species Agelaius tricolor. Next base: position 62,861,432 of record NW_027269261.1, read on the forward strand.
ATAACAGATACAACTTAACATTCAAATAGAACAGTGATTATTGGATCCTGACCCATAAAAGTATACAAGTTCATTTATTCATTGACACCATTAGGGATTAGGTCCATAGATCTAACCTTCACTGATATACCATTCTTAATATTCATACTTTTTACAAGTTTTAAATATAATAATCGCATGATTTATACCACTCAGAAAATATTAAACTTACATGCTCCACAAAATCAAAGCACAGAATGCATGAATGCATGCTGTGAGTGTGAGCTGGAATAGGGCATACACCCTACCAGAAGACACTCAAGTTGGCAAACAGCAGATGCACTCTCACCAGTCACTCTATAAGTGAAGCAAAAACAGCAGCATCACCCTCTCTTCCATCACAGACATCTGCTGATCAACAAACAATTTCCTTCTTCTTTTGCAGCTTAATCCATTATGATACTACCCTGGCCCAGGGTCTAACACTAGCCACATCAAAAGCTGAAAACCAAGATAAGGGCTACAAGAAGTACTTTTACCAAATTCTATTTCTTCATTACTGTACCCCTTTTCATTGATGGTCAGAGTGAAAAGGCAGGGTAGGATGTAAAACAGAACATGGTGAAAGCTGCAAAGCAGAAAGAGTAAAAAAAATGGATGTCTGAGTGGGCTTCTAATTTTTTAGGACGTCCATCCTACCTTGTGAGGAAATGAGGAGTTTTAATTGTATTGACAGAGCACCTCTCTTTCCAAAAAGCTCTTGAAGCTCATGCTTAAAACCAGAGGAAATTCAATATTGAGTCAGTTGTTTCAGAACTATAAATTTCGCAAGGTTTCATGAAAACAGCTGAGCATCACCATGACTCTTCCCTCAAAAATCCTTGCCTTTTTCCTCCTAATGGCAAAGGATCAACACTGGAATTCAAATAACACAACTTCATTAGATCTACTGCAAATCTAGTTTCAAAAAAAATTTTTATAGAGCTACCTGCTTTGATACTTTGTCATTAAACAGACACACAACACAGGAATAAACTATCACTATAGCCTCCAAGTTTATATGAATTGTAAGTGTTCACAGGTACTTAGACAACAGTGCTGTAAGTTTTAATTTCAAAAATCCAGCAAGGAATACTGCATAGAGACCCTAGCTATATAGATGAAGGAGAACAGAAGAGCTGCCAAACAGAAATACAATTAACCTTATGGTGAACATTAAAGATGATACTAGAAAAACACAATAGCATTTTGTGTTTCTAAAAGCTTAAGCCCACTTCATCGGCCCCATTAATTTTCAGTAAGTATTTATTTGAAGTTTAGGGAGAAAAACCTGAATATCTGTGAAGCTACCCAGGTCTTCTTAATACCTGCCTGCTCCAGCTATTACAAAACATTCACAATGTACTAAGTCCCTCTCCTATTAAAAAGAGGCAGCTTCTTACCCATGAATACACACCAGACCCACTGTACAAAATATTTTTAAAGTACACTGGTGGTTGGTTTTAACCCTTTTTTGCCTCCCATCCCCAGTGGTAGCTGACCATTAATCAATTTACTACATGAGAATGATCATATTCCACTAAGCTCAGAGTGGACCTTGCTCCTAGAAAAATCAAAAATGAAAAAGTTAAAAGTGCATATCAAAACAAGTTCCAAAAGAAGCTATAGCACTCAAACAATTGTACAATGAGGAAGGTATGTCATTATATAAGACCTTAAGAAAATATTTCAGGAAAAATGAAAAAACATTTCTAAGGAAAATCTAGTGTTGCAATAAAATTGTTAAATCAAAGACAGTAATTACAAATAAAATATAAATACCTAGTCAGATCTTCCTTATTCCTGAGAATGTACTTCAGATTATTAAGTCCACATATCCTCTACATGTGTATGTTCTTGGCCTTCTTTGTAGATTCCAAGTGAGTATGAGAAGAAAATGCAGAATAAAGAATCTAGTCAACCCTTCCAAGAAGCCAAATGCACTAAGCTCTGTGTGTCAAGTAAAGCAGGAGAGTGATGCTTCCTTCCTCTCTGCATACTGGAAAAGGATGACTTTTCAAAGGTTATATAGCATTTTAAAAAGAACATGGACATGATATGAAATTATAAGTACTGGCATTTCAACAGTTTCTTTAGACTACAAAAATATCTCTAAAATGTAATTTTTTGCTGAGTTTCTAGAATATATTTGGTAAGGTGTCAAACAAAATTAGACTACTCAATACATAACACTTAAAAATATTCTTTATTTTAAGAACAGCTCACTGTGCATATTAAAGATCAGCTACCATATATTCCACAAAACTGCATTATCAGCTCAAACAGTAAAATTAATCTATAACTTTATTGATATATTTATTAAGCAAAGTGTTCAGTAAACTATTACAAATATGAGAATCGGAACAGAATATGACCTTAATTTAAGATGACTTTTTATATAATGTACATTTCCAGACTTTTGACAAGTTAGCATGACACACAAAAGAGAGAAGGAAATAGCTTGGCACTCATGCCAACTTATCTTTGTTATTTTTACAAGATCTAACTATGAAAACATCAGCTCTGCCAGATCTTTCCTTTTCCATAACCTGTGTATCTGTCCACACCAACTCAATTACAGACCACCAAGTTGCCTCATGTACCACATCAAACAGGTCAGCTTAACAGTTCAAACCATGATTTAAAATACCAACTATGTATTCTTTCCCCAGAACACGTAAGTTTCAACCTACTTCTTGATAATTTTTGATAATTTTAAAAATTATCAAGACATTTATAAATAAACTGAAGACAAGGTATTTAATACACTTGTTTCTACAGTGATGGTTTTGAAAGCCATAATTTTGTTTAGCTAGTAAATCAGCTCTGAACTGCACAATCTATACTAGATTTAGTGAAAGCTAAATTTAGTGTTGTTATTTAATTTTTTTCACAACTGTTCCCTTTAAGAAGTTTCACACTTTTAATAATAAATGCCACATTGTACCCAAAGGCCATCTATGGTACAAGCATTCCTCCATCATTATGAAATAAAGTTAATCAAAAGTCTTAATTGACAAGTGGCACACAAAATTATGCATGAAGTGTATGAAAATACACATTCTAAGATTTTTTTTTTAATTTTTTTTTAAAGAAACAGCAAGATAGTCAGGAGATAGATGTCAACAAACTACGTAGTTCCACAAATGCTGAAGCTGGATCACAGTATAACTCAAGTTAGTCAGTGAATTGAAACATTGAAAAATGAAAACATTGAAAAATGTGTTTTAAAATTCCAGTGGTTTGTTTTCTAGCCTCTGCTTTTCTTTAAAATAACCTGCAAAGAAAAGAAAAAAGTATACTTATCAATACAATTCAGGCAGAAGACAGAGACCAAAAGGTTCATCTAGCTAATCTATTTCCAAGATCTGTGTTGGAAAGGGTAATACCCAAGGGAAAATATTAGAAAGAAAGCAAAAGCATACAGAAAGATTTCAAATTCGAGTTGCTTTTTTTTAAGCAAGAACATTCATGAGCAAAATTCTGTAAAATAAAAAGGCTTATTTTCAAAATTAATGCTGAGAAATGGCAATAGCACTCTTGAGCCATCAGTAGATTCCTTAAAGTTCTTACTCTGTTAGGCCTAGACAAAAAGAAAAAATAAGGTTTGCAATAATACAGCTCTTATGCTCAATTTTTGTTTGCAATGCCTCACTTCTTTCTGTATCAAGAGCACACAGACCTTTGGAAGGACATTTTTTGGTTTGGAGTTTAAATTGAAAAATGAACTTCAAAGCCCAAGTGGGACTATTTAAGTGTTAAAATTATTAAAATACACACAGTTTTTCCTTTCTTCCCACCTTAAAAAAATAAATGGAGCACAAAAATGTTCAAAAAGTGTTAAGATTGCAGTTAAAAAGAAACCATAACTGTCTAAGACTCCAACTGCAACATTCACTTGGCTACCCTACATATCCTGTATATATTTCTGTCACTATAGTAATAGAAAAGTATAAAACTAAACCTTTCAGCAGAAGGGAAAAAATAGTGAAGATAAAGAGAAGCCACAGGACCAAAATATCAGGTAACATCAAGTTTTTTGTCCTCCCAATTTGCTCAGTAGGAGAAAGAGGTTTAACAGATAAAGAGACTGAATTCCTTCATGACAACAAAGTAAAGCAGACATATCTGACGGTGTGAAATGAGCTACAGAATAAAAAAAGTATTTCAGTCATATTTTGACAATAATTCTTTCCAGGAGACAAAGCTGCATAACACCTTCCCTTTTCCCTTCTTTTGCATGTAAACAAAACTCACCATGCTCTGCAATGCAGCGAATTTCTTCTTCATAGATATTCATTCATACAGCAATTTTTGTTATGCTGAACTACCCATATAACAATCCACAGTCTAATTCTCCCTTAGTTCCTTCCTTGCCAAATACATCACACAGTGTGTTTTTTCTTGTATCCACACAATGCTGCCAGAACCCACTATGAACTTATTTCAGACTAAGCAGGTAAGAACTGAAGATGTAAGAAAGGTATTTGAACCTCTCTGAACTATTTCTCACCTGTTCCATAAAGCTTTACTCATATCACTGAAGTTAAGACAGCATGCTTCCTTGTAGTATGTATGTAGTATCAGCTGAAATAAGGATCCTCCAACTTTGGACTGCCTTTCAGGCCATGAAGGCTTGCTGGTAGACCATTTTGTAGACTTACTCATATATTGAAATTACGATTTTAAACAGGGAATAATCAAGAAAAATTAGGTTATATTTAATGGCACAAGGAGAGTTAATTTGTTTTCTTGGTGACAGTAAATTATGCCAATGATGGACAAAGAATATTAAGTGTTTATAGGTTTTGGATTATAAATCAAATATCAACTTTAACACAGAAAGCTTTTGTATAGGCTGTCATAATACATTATACAAAAATGAAAAATATTAGAAGTGTGTTAATACCTTTGCTGCAGATATGGTGTGCTCAGGTTTTATTATTTTACTTTTGTTCTCAAAAGCATTTGTCCTGGCTTCTTCTGCTAGCCGATGGAGAAACAATAAGAAATTCAAATGAACCTTTAAAATAGAGGAAAAAAAAATTATTCAAGTTGTTTAAACACAGTTTGCTTTTTTAAAGATTCATTGTTTGCAATAGAAAATTTGCATATTATACTGCTTCCAAATTCCTGAAAAGTGCTCTCAGAAAAATAAAATTTATCACTCAGTTCAAGCCTCAGTAAATTTCTAAGACATTCCCTTCATGCAAGACTCTTGTAAACAGAGTTTAAATTTAGTATACTTAAATAATAAAAGTGCTTCAGAAATGATCATGCAAACCACAATGATCTAAGAGGAATCCATCTGATTTTTATTAGCAGTTTTTAATAATAAAATGTAAACACAAATATCAGAGAATAAGGAGCCTTTTTGCTTACTAGTAAATATAGTTAGTTTTCAATGACTACAACGGCCAGACTTTTATGAACAGCAAATTCATTCCTGCCTTATCACCAAATGGACTACAGACAAGTTCAAGGACTTCTGCCCCTTTCCAGTGTAAAGCAACATTGACTTTAATCTCTCCAGAACTTGGAATTCTCCAGTGTCAGGAGGTTGCATCCATTTTTTGCCCAGCTCATCACTTAGCTTTTTTACATTAAAAGAACTGGTTGGTTGGGCAGTGTTCCTTTCCATATGGAATGCTGTTCTGCTAATACAAAAGCAGGAAAAAATTGCAGGCAAGGAAGGAACTGCTGTAGCCTGGACTTAAAACTGCCAGCCAACAGCACATTTGTGTAGTAATTAATCAGGGGCCTATAAGACAAACCCCTAGCATTATACAGGCACTATGTGAATTATTTAAAAAACCCAACCTGAAAAATTGATAATTGCACCTTTTGTAAATTAAACTTTCAAACAACATTACCTCTGCTACATAAAGTGTACAAATAGACTTTTGCAATCAAGAGCTAGGAAAAATATTACTGAAATAGATGAAAGTTTTCTTTGTATGAATAAGGTGATGCATTTATTCTGCTGTACCTTATCTGTAAACCTGGAACAATGTAATATGGAAAGTTACAAATTAAGAGTTTAAGAGAAATATTTTGGCAGTGGGTTTGCAGCACAAAGAATCTGTTACATGTTCCTGTCACAAGAACTCAGTTCCTATGACAAGCAGTTTAGGTAGTTTTTAAAAATATCCTGAACTAAATGAAGCAATAGATAAATTTACATAATATTTGACATCATTTGGAAGCATCTACTACACAAAAAGCAGATGTGCTTGCAGATTTATTTCACAAAATATAAAAGCCATTTTAGATTCAGTCTTTAAATATTCCCACAGAAATTATTTCCAGCAGAATCAAGCAGTAGCACTAAAATAATGTTCAACATTAGAATTCTCATTATTAAACTTATCAACATGGAGATTAGATTTCTGGAAACAACCTGACAGAGAAGTGAAAGATGGAACAAAAGCTACCATACTCACATGTCCTTCTTCTGAGAGATATCTAAAGGCAAAAGTATTAATTTTAAAATTGCCTTTTAAAACTGCATCTTCTGTCAGAATCACTGTACCTTTATCTTCCTATTCTCAAAGCAAATTGCTGCATGTGGAGAATAGGATGGCTGGACTCCAATAGCTTTGAACAGTCACATAACTAAAATCGGAACATTCCACAACAGAGCACACAGGTTAATAAATATTCCAGGTTATTCAAGGCAGTTGAGAAGGGCTAGTGAAAGGCAGAATGACTAGGACAGTTACTGGCAACTAACTAAGCAATACCATATTTGTTTAAGGACATTGCTTTACTGCATATTAAATTTTTGTCCGTCTACATAAAATTTAAAGACTGTTTTGAACTAACTAGTGATGAAAATCACCTTACAAAACTGAATGTTTATTTTTCAGAAAAGAAAGGATGCAAAATTTTAAGAACATATGTAAAAAATTCACAGCACTGTTTACACAGCAACTTCCACACACCTGTTCCGACAGAATTGAGGAATAGCAGGGACAACCACTATAATTTTGTTTTACTGCTGTAATTTCAAAACAATTCTTAAGACTGATATTTCAGCTTCAATGCACACTTATTAATTATTCTATGGTGATAAGAAATTTTAAAAAGGCCATTCAGTGCAATACCTCAAGCTTTTCCTGCAATGGAAACACACATGTGCTCTTCTAGCACAAAAGAAGCAGCTGAGATCCTGCTTTTCTTCTATAATTGCAATATATTTTCTTCTCTGACCATCAGGGAAATATCTGAACTTCAGTACTAAAATCATTACCTCTTATTTTCAAAAAGAGCCTTGAAAAAACCTAAACCACTATGTGCATCTCTTCATCTGGAGATATTATCATACTCCTTAAAAAAAAAAACAAAACCAAACCAAAACCAAACATCTTCCTGAGAAAGTTTAATAAAATTTGAGAGCTAAACTGTGCAAAGAGATAGATGTGAACACTTAGGAAACAGGTTCTGACCAAGCTTCAGATTTTGAGAAGAGACTTGATCAAAAGTGAAGAAGAAACCTCATCCACGTATTCAACAAAATTATCTGAATTCTTATGCCTTTCAAACTTGTTACGAACATGTAAGAAAACATTGGTTTATAGAGTAAATAATCACTGAAATTTGGGGAAAAAAGAAAGCAGTCTTATTTTCTCTTAAGGCAGGCAGACCCCTTTACTGAAATGGGCATATACTGCAATAGATTCAGACATAAAGCATGGACCATTCTGGAAGATAGCCCTGAACTAGCACGTTTCTCATACTTCCCTTGAGAAGAAATAAGCTCTCTGCTCAAAATATATAGTTCTATCTTGTTAAGACAACTACTATATAAATTTCTGACGTATGTGATCTAATCACTCTTACAGGGTTTGCAGAAAATAACACGGGCACCAGAAAACATACTCTCAAAATTTGTTACTTGTCTTATTACACAATAAACTCACCAATCCTTTTTTTTTTTTTCCTAAAAGAGGCATAACTTCAGCTGTGTTGATTATTTAGCCATGGAAATAAAGATCTAAAGAGCTGTTAGACACAAGCCTACTTGAAGAACATCATGGACAACCACCACACCTGGACATTCTTATTTAAAGGTAAAATAAAAAAGCCAAGCCTTGTAACATAAAAGGCTGCGTAATTTGACATCACCAGAAGAGATAATCTAAGTTTATACTACATAATTAAAATTTATTCTGATCTCATCCTTTGTGCTGCAAGGAACATTTGCATAGCCATATTTTAAGATGGATCTGTTTGCTGTTGTTTATAAGTTTCAGTGAATTCAATTCACTGACTGTCTTTGCAGCTAAGAGAACTTTAGTGCCAGGACCAGGAAGAGATGGGAACCAAAGGCCAAGATTTGGAGGGATGTCCCACTTACCCCCTTTCAGACAGCCACACTACTTTGAAACCAAATTTTCATTACCCTGGAAACACAGATCAACTATTACCAAGGATTAAATAAAAAAGTGTGATTGTGTGCATTCGATTAGCTGACTACTGCATTCCACTGAGTAAGCTTTGAGTAGGTCTGAGCATGAGTAGCAAGGGGCCAGGTCCTTAGTCCGTAAAAAATCCAAATGCAGCAAGAACATCAGGAAGAGATCATATTTTTATTAGCTCCACTCCATTAGAAAAATATTTAATGTTTGCATTCAAATCTAAATACTCTGAAGTAACTGCCATTTTCATTCATTTTAATCTCATATTACTTATTTTAATTTTGTATGTTTACATTTAGCTTCATATATCCAGACAGCAACCTTCAAGATGCTGCAAGACACAACTTTTATACACACATGAAACGTTGACTTACCATTCAAGTCAGGGCCCATACATAGTATACAGCATATTAGTGCTAATGCTTTAATGCCCTGAGAGCCACATGCATTTGTAAACAAGAGGATATCACAGTCCAGCAAGTTAAGTCGACTAAGTTCTTTCCAAGAGTATCTTTTGTATGCATTTTTTTTTTAATACGGCAACTACCACAAGCTCTCTTGAGGTCAGGTTTCCTTCCTGTAGACAAATAATTTCTTGGTGAGACAAACCCTACCTGTGCCGCAAACCCCTCAGAGCAGGTCAGAAACAATTCAGCTTTATTGGCTTGTTTTTGCAAACTTGGCTCTTTTATCCCCACTTTTTTGGCAGGCGTTTTTAAACCATGATCAGGACCCCAACACCTTACTGGGTTACTAACAAGACTTGTCATCTCACAGTTTAGGGCAGAGTCTACCTAGATGGCCTTCTAAAAACATACCAGCACTCAAGAGCAGCTTAGCAACTCACTGATCACAGCTCAGCTGACTACCTGTACACCCGAACTGATCTACACAAACACCTGCATCTAGCAGCCACATAACCCAAATTGCTATTTCTCGCTGTGTCTACACCAAACTCTATGAGCATCAGTGTGTACATGGAGTGACACAAAAGCCATGCACGAGCCCGTCCCTTGAATCGCTGGGGACAAGATCGCTGTCAAAGAGCTACAATACAGCAGCAAAGCGGGAGCGGCAATCTCTGCTCACCCGTATTTTCTCACAGACCCCTGTCTGTCCCTCCAAGCTTTGCCTCCCCCTTGCCCGTGGGTCCCAGCGGAAGCACCATTGGTAGTAACTGTGCATCCCGTCACACACAGGGCGCACAGGCCGCAATATTTAGAGAGTAAGCGTCCCAGTTTAGGGCCGGCTGCCCCCGGCGCAGCTGCGGCTGCCGCCATGGCCAAAAGCAGGAGCTCTCCCGGGCTCCCCGGGACAGCCTCGCCTCTCCCCCGCCCCTCTCCTTCCTCACCAGCAGGTCGGCGTTCGCCGCCAGGCGTAACTGCGGCTTGTGCTTCTTTATAATTTTCCGCAAAGTGCTGCGGGGCGCCGTGCTCTTCATCCTCTTCCTCTCGCTTTCCTTCCTCCTCTCCTTCCTCCTCCTCCCGCCGCCCTCGCTCCCTCCGCCGTTCGGCCGTTCGAATCCGCCGCCCTCGCGCAGCCGCCCGCGCCCGCCGTGACGCAACTTCCCAACGGCCGCGCTCGGCACCGCCCCCGCGCCCCGCCCCGCCCCTGCCGCTGCCGCTCCCGCTCCCGCTCCCGGCCCCGGCGCTTTCCTGGGACCCGAGCTCCGAGGGGCCGCAGCCGCACTTCCCGAGCAGCCCAGAGGCTGCGGGGAGCGCGCCCCACCGGCCCAAACGGCCCCGCCGCCCAGGTGGCGCACGAGTGGGGAAGGGCGCTCCCCGAGCAGGTGCTCGAGGGACGGGCGGGTCCCCGTGGCCGCCGCCGTTCCCCTCTGAGTGGGTCCGCTTCCCTCGTGAGCGAGCCGAGAGCTGGCTGTAGGTTTGGCTGTGGCCAGTTACCCACACCTCCACCCAGGCGTTTTTAGTGACAAGGACGGGAAACGGCGCGGGCAGTTCCCCAGTGCCGTTCCCGAGCCCTCGAGCGGCGCTGCCGCATGAGGGAATTTCCCGAAGCGCAGGGAACGCGGCACGGGGCAGAGGGAAGCACCGGCACGGCGCTGTCTCGGCAAGGCTCGGCGCTGGGTTTTAAGTTGGCGATCGTGGCCCAAGTGTGCTGGTGTTTCCTTGCCGGAGAAGGCAGATGTACAGCACGCTTTTGTCCCACTTAGACTGTGTGACCCCGCTGGGAGATGGGGCAGGACTGCAGGGCCGGGACCCTGATTAACACCATTATCTTACGCGGAAATGAGCCTAGAGTGATAGCTGTGTTCTGCACGTAAATCTGGACAAAATCCTGCTTCAGCACACGTGTGGCGTTGACTTACTTGTACACAGAAACACACAGTGGTTCTGAAGTCGGCCACCACTTTTACGTCTCATCCTTCCTCCAGCATCTGTCCCTGCACTCCTGCTGTAGCTGACGGATGCTGCTGACTGAAATACGGGTTTCCCCACAGAGGGGCCCCTGTAGCTTGGCATTCTCAGTGTATTTGGACGGTGTGTACTTAGTTGGAGAAGGGGTCAGGATTTCATACTGAGGTATGGGGTTTTTCAGCATATTTATTAGGGTGTTTTGTTTTCTTTGGCCTATGGGATGCTTGCAAATTTAAATGTTGATAAGATAAATATATTGTCTTAATATGTTCAAAATACCAGCACCCAGATATGAATCAGTTTTGTTGAAGTATGTTCTTAAGCCTGTATGATTTAGTATTTTAGTTAATTTTACAATATGCACAAAATGTAGTCCAGCTAGAAGTATGATATCTGACAACAGGAGTGAATTTAACATTTGCCAGTTCTTCATACTCTGTCAGATATTTGAAAATGATGCTTTCTTCTTTCAGTTTTGACTGTCACTTGTCATTAATCGTCAACAGCAATGTTGATCTTACAGTCGGGGTCTTAACTTTTTTTCTGTGAAAGAATAAGCACACTAACACGCAGAACTTTTCTGTACAGTACAGTTTAATAATAGTCACAGTTAATGGCTCAGCGGCAGTGCTACAAGTAAACATTTGGGGTTTTTTCGGTTAACTGAATGGCTCTGACTCAGGAGCTAGATAGGGTCATATACTGTAATGCTCATAATATACACACAGAAACTTGCATCAGCAATAACTCAGCATGTCAACAGATGCAAATCTACAGCTGGGATAGATCAGGAGTTCCACTGGACCTTACGGGGGCTGAGAACTGGGCCTTAGTATCTCGCACTGTTGGTGGGAAACTGGTATGGGCAAGCATTTTACAAACTGTAAGAGTTGCAAAGGTGCCTCTACTGTAAGTCTAAAACTATTAAAACACACCGCACAAATTTGAAACTGTGCAGTGACCTGCATAAAACAACAGATACTGAGACCCAAGACTAGTAACTGTATCTTTCAGTCATGTGCTTGCTATGTAGAGAATGACTGAATAATGAAATCTACTATTAAGTGTAATACTGAGTTTTGTTGGTTCTGATGGTTTTATATTTCTAGTGGACTAGGGGGGTTTTTGGTTTTGTTTTTAGCCACAGAAAATTTTAATTTAAAATGCTGGCTCAAATCTACATATTTACCAGATTTCCTAACTTAGGTTTTAAAAAATTAAAATGGCTACTTCAAGCAATTGACAACAGAAGTCAAATGTACATGTAATAAATTAAATGTATGTAAATTATAGGTTATGATTTACTGAACAAACATGAAATTCCATACTTCAGATTTCTCCTTCAATTTACATTTTAGGCTATTTATCAAGAAATATTTCTGTAAATATGATTTTAGTAGCTTTATTTTAATACACAAATATTGTAGAAAAAAGAAAAAATTGTAGTTCTGTACATTATGCATTTCAATGGACAAAAATAATTTTATAAATTAACTCAAATTATTTTTTAAATCACATCTGTTTCAATCATTTGGTCTGTATTAACATAGGGATTAATGATTAGATTACAGTGATTTAGAAAACTGCAGTCTCGGTATATGTCTGATTTTGAACATGACTGTTTTCTGTCTTTCTAATAGAATCCATAATGTTCAGTTATAATATTATGAAATATTTAAATAAGCAAAAGAATAATGAAAAATGTATTTTAAATTAATTATTGGAAAGTATTATTGAAATTGCTAATTTTTTCATGCTCATGCAGCTTTATAAAAAAGGAAATTCCATGCCTTATAGGCAGATTTTCATATTTTACCTGTTCAAAAGCTGCAGGAGTTTATAATCCATTTTCTACAAGCAGTTGCCTTGTTTTTAAATAATGTTTCAAGAATGTCATCTATTTCCACTTTTTAGCAATTGCAGTTTTTTAACACATTAGTTCATTTTGTGAACTTCAGCTGCAGCACAACATCTTCCCAGTTTTCCAGCAACGCTGAGCCGTGTTTTGGAACTAAAGGCATCATCTGGGACTGATGATTAAAACAAGGACACTTCAGCAATTAAAATAGTACCATCCAGGTCTGACTTCTTCAGGAAAACAGTCTTTTCATGTTCCTTTTTATTTGTTTTTGGGTTTCCTTGTTTTTGTTTTTTTTTTAACACAGGCAATTTCAGTGACATTATCTTGTCACTTCTGTTTCCAGATCGTGTGGGTTTCTTGAAAACACTTCCACACATTTCAGTGGCTAAAAAGAGGCCAAGTTTGGGGCCATCGCTGCTGAACCTCAAACCAGTAAACATTTAGCTCTCTCTTTCTGTAAGAAAAGAGGTGAATTTAAAGACTAATTTTACCCACTTCTCTGGTGCACTGTAAGTTGAAATAAGGGTAATATTTGGAAATGAAATTAAAAAGCCATGTTTCCTTTCTATGCTGAAACTTTTGTAAGCACATCCTAATGTGTTAAATTTGTTCTCCCAGTCTGTACTTCATAACTATTCACTTAACTGTTTTGTTTCTGGATTTTGACATTATCTTCAGTCAAATTCTTCATCAGCTCTTCATCAAATCATAATTTTAAAGTCAATCTTCTCTCCAAAAGTGCTGAATTTTACAATATTCATTTACAATATTCATATTACAATAAAGAGTGTTATATGTTATATGTTCTATTTAAAGAGTGTTATATGTTGAAATTAATAATCACATTTTATAAATTCTTGCCAAGCCAGAGGTCCGTCGGTTTCTTCTCTAGTCAGGTAGAGACTGTTAAATACTTTCTAGTGGTAATCCAGTTTCAGTGGTTGATTAAAGTCTTTGAAACATATCCTGGATATGGATGTCAAAGCCTAAAATCTTTTGATGTTTTGTTCGGTGATGAAAAGATATCTCTAAAACAGAACATAACAATTCAGCAAATGTAAACTCTTCTATAGTGTAGTTGATAGGCTTGATCATAGTGATTGGGGTATACAGACTGACTCTCCTGTTACATTTGTATATTCTTTCTGTTGGATAATTCAGTGTGGTTGAATACTTTCGTAGAGAAACAGGAAAAGAGATAATACAAAGGAGCAAATTGTATGTTTTCTTCTCCTCTGTGGAACTTCAGAAAACCTCTTGCTTGAAAAAGAAGGGGGAAATGGCAATTTTAACAAGAAACTTTTGCCTTGTGACTGTCACTATTGATGTAATGACAATAATTTAGTTGCAGTAATAAAAACTAGTCAAAACTCTGTTTGGCATTCACCTTTTATTTTCATGAAGAAAGGACAGAATTCTCTAGAATCAATTATTTTCATTACTTTCAGGTTTTTTTAAATTTAGTTCTATTTCTATCTGTGTTTCAGGCCCAGAACACTAAAAAACAGGAAGGGCAAAACATCATAAATTATACTTGAAATTGTGACTATTTGCTGATTTTAAGGTTTACAATTTAAGCTTCAGTTTCATTTTTCAGGACATTCTGTGTTTCAGCCCTCTGTATATCAGGCTCTGAGAACCTGTCTGAAGTCAGTTGACCATCTGTCTGTTGTGACTGCTTTGATTGCATTCATAAAATGGATGTCATTCATACTGAAGCATATAAATCACAGCTCAGCAGTCATTCTTACCTTCAGAGATATTCCTTGTGTACTCCACGTGCCATCAGCTAAAAGTGTATCAGTTTCACTGCTTTTGAAGTCATTTGATGCAGGATCACATTGATATTACTGTCCATTACTTTATTAAATTATGTAGGAGGAAAATGTTTATTTTTGGTGTTTTCAATGAAAACCATAAAGATTAATAAATTACACCAAAAAACCCCCAAAACCTTCAAATACTCACTTCATCTGTGTTCATGTAACTTTTCTCATTATTTTTTAGATTTGTACTTTATTTGTGTTTTGCTCCTGGATATAATACACCCATTTAATGCCAGTCTTATTTCCTCCCCGAAATTCCAGAAGGAACAGAGTGTTATTATTCTCTTCAGATGTCATGCTTGCAACAACTACATATAAACCAGAATGATCTTCCAGCACCTGTGCTGTGATCAACTAATCCGGGCCTGCCAAAAAGACCCCCTTCTATCAGAAACTTTTGCAAACCTAGACAGTATTCTGAAACGTGCCTGTTCTCTGCCTTAAGAATACATATTTTATGCAAATGTGTTACAAACAGAGAAGAAAGGAGAGCAGAAAATTTAATTATATTATCCAGGATTTTACTTTACTAAAAACTGGCCTAATTAGCATAACGTGATAGCAATAGCCCAATAAGGACCTCAAAATTTTATGGGTACTTTTACCCAACTGCCAACTTTCTAATTACATTTATCAGGGACAGTGGATCAGAGGAGTTGACCACAAGAAGGCCTGAGACTGATGGTTGCTTTTTCTTTGCTTCGTTCTCCACATGAAGGGTAGGAACATCTTTTAGCCTCATCTCCCACAGGGACCACATTTTTTCCCTGTTGACTTCTTCTTCAGTCAGAAAGAAAGCCCTAGAAGTGTGATACGCAACAGCATTTTCCTGCCTCTTCATTAGTTTTCCATGGGTTATGTCAGCTCTGAAACACAAAATGATGTGCTATGGAATGGTCTGCTTGGCTATGCAACTTTCTACCAGTTTCCTGGCCATGACTGCAGAGGAAAATGGGTGATCACAATTTGAGATATCCGCACCTGAAGCAAAAACTTAATCTCTTGCTGATGTTTCAGATTGTCAGTAATCCTCAACTCTCCCAAAGCAGAGGTGGAAGTGGTCTTTAGGCCAATGTAAATGACAAATATCCACTTCTTGCCTGGTACTGCCTACATACCCCATGAATATACTAAAAGAAGGGATTATATATATATATGCATATTTGTTTACATTAAAGCTAGTTAGAAAACTGATCACATGTATATCTCAGGTCAAAAACCAAATACAGTTAATTATATGTTGTAAGTAATAAATGGTAGGTGATAGCCAGTGGGATGTCTGCCTGCCACCTGGTTTGCCCCAATAACCCTGATGACAGACTTCAGCAAACTAAATTCAAAGAGAAAAAACAAAGTAACAGACAGGTTATCTTTCAGATGAGGTGAACTGGTTGCTGGTCACATAAATCACACTTTTTGTGACAGAAGCCAAACCATAGTGTTATTGTTATATGTGAACATGATAGAATAAAAAGAGTGGCCACTGAAGTGAAGCAAGAATTTAAAGATTACCTTCAGAGTGCATGGAATACACATATACTACAACAGGAATTGCCATTAGCTCACAAATTTGGCATGTATTGTGCTGTCAAGAAGAGAGGAAGAGAAAAATAGGTAATTTTTATTTATTTATCATTGTAATTTATAAGGGAGCTATTAAAAAAGAGAACATTTCAGATAAAACACAAGTAATTTAAATAGGCTGCAATCAAAATGTGGTTTTTTATGAAGATTTTTAGAAGTTATTTATTAACTACCAAAAGGAATATACAGTCACCTGAGAATGAAGTAATATAATATATGCCAGTTTGCTGCAAATGGTTCCTCAGTGATCTGCTTGCTTTAGCAAGCAGACATGAAATCATTTGTCTTCAAAATTATGTTAAGAAATTAATGATCTAATACAAACTATCAAGAGTGGAATGCAAAGTTCAACTACCTATTTTTTTTCTATGAAAAGAATAGTGATTGAAAACATTAGACTTGTATTAGTAAAAAATAAGCAGCCTAGAGAACTACAGCATTAGTCTTTAGTTTCCATCATTACAGAAATGCTCGAATTTCTTTTGAGTACACAGAAATCTTTGACTCTGTCACGCTTTCTGCAAATTCACAAACAACTTTTTTTTAACAGCAATTATTAGCAAAATATAAACCCCTGTGAAACTCTTCCAGATTGTATTGAGAATCAGTATTTTTCTCAAGGTACCAAAAGGAAAGTTTCAAAATGCTGCTGCTGTAGCCTAAAGGAAAAGTACTTCTTCAGAGAATATGGTGAAGTACAGGAATTACTAAATCCTTTTCCCTTCGGCTAGTTAATTGCTAATTTTATTCTTGGGAATGTAGTTTTGGGTCTGGGTTTTTTGTTTTTTGGTGTTTTTTTTAATATCTTGATATATAGAGTTTAGAAAGAAGCTTCAAAGATTAATTATCCATTTAGCTAAAAATTCTTTCAGTAGCTTAGAATCATTCTGCCTTCTGGGGACAGTAACATTTGCAGTTTCATATGCAATTAAATGGAAGTGGTAGTTTAGAGAGTGATAGTGTATATACTTCTTTGAATGTAAAACATGCCTTAAGTATTACTTAAATAAATGTAACTTTGACCACAGTTTTGTAAATAAACAACTGCCAATACAATCTTTTTCTTTCCACACAGAACAAATACACTTTTTTCAAACAGTGCTTGACACAAAGGAAAACAGCAAGGGTGTAACACCTCAGGTTAATAAAACTAAAAGTTAGCAGCTGTAGCTTTGCACAGAGGCAACGTGCTGCTCTCTGCTGTAAGAGACTGCATCAGAGCCTTAGCCCACTACCCCCAAGAATAACCATAGTGACTGTGGGGACAGGAAGCCATATCAAGTTTTCTTCCCCTGCCCTACATGACTCTGTAAGCCTGTTGTTAAGAAGTACATAAATGTATGTGGAGGCACCACAGACAGTAGAACTGTTCAGTAAACAGAGTTGCAATACTGATTTTCTAGCCACATTGAGTGTCCCTACCTGAGCTTACATAGGGTAATTTGATTTCCACAAAGGTAAGAAAAATATCTATTTTAAGCTAGAAGCCACACCTTTTGCGTCAGCGCAAATACAATTACAACAAAACTAATACCATAAAAACACAGAGTGAATCATAAGACAAATGCAAAATTTTTTTGGAAGGAACATTCTGTAAAGTGAGCTGACATTTGGAAAACAAAAGTCGGCTCTAAGGTCTCTCATCTTTACCCTGGGTATTTTACATTTTGTATTCAGGCTGCCTTACCTGAATAGTGGCAGAATTTTGTTTTTCAGGGCACTGTGATGTTCATCATAGTAAATAAGGTTGCTCTGATTTTTTTTAAGTACTTTCACCTGGGTAGGAGCTGTGGCTCCTTAACCAATAGTACCATAGTAGTACTATGGAGTGTTTCCCTTGGAGCAAGTCAGTAGCCTCACCCTGCTGCTCATTGCCACCCTGACTTTTTTTGCCCCTGTACAAACCAACTATTCAGTGTTGCCATAAAACAACACAATGAAAAGCACAAAATTGCTGTTCAGAGGCAGCTCTTTGCCTAAAAATTTGGCAGGTCTGTGCTTTTCCAGTTTTTTGTTGTTTTTTTTTTTAAGGGTAATACATTGATACTGAATGATGCTCTTCCCTGTAGAGGGAATAAAAATATGCTTATGCTTGTCATCAGGAGAATTTTTTCCACCATGTTTTTCAAACTGGTCTAGAAGTATTTGCTGTTTTCAAATATGTGTTTGCAGTTCTCTAGCACTCTTCCCACTTTTATCTGATGATGTAGTGATATCACTGGGCCGACTCTTGTCTGCAAAGTGTCCTGGAAGAGAGCCAGGACAGGAAAATGAGAGGAAAAAAACCCAAGCATATAAGGAATTTGGGAGCTAGATGGCCTAGTTTTTATGGGGGACTTTCTATGTAAAAGTCATTCAGTGGAAGGCCTGTGCTCATCGGTATGCTCAACTGTTCTGCAGTGCTGCAAGTAAGTGAAACAGCTATAAAGACAGCTTAATTCTCCAACAGCATTTGTAACATCTTTACAATACACATTCAGAATGAAGTAGATGGAAGCAAGGAGTCATTCTGATCCTAACCATCCCTCTTTAGGCTATATTTGGCATTCTTTAGTCAGGTAAAAGTTTGCCACTTTGTCTAAAATTAAATTTAGAGGCCTCTGAAGATTAAACAAAATAAAAACATAGAACACTGTAGTGGGTTGACCCTGGCTGGATGCTAGGTACCCACAAAGGCCACTGTTGTCACTCTCCTCCAAAAATGGACAGGGGAGAGAAAATATAACAAAGGGTACACAGGTTGAGATAAGGACAGAGAGAGATCACTGGCTGAATACCATCATGGACAGAACAGGCTTGACTTAGAGATAGTAATTGAATTTATTACTAACAAAATCAGAGCAGTAAAATAAATCTTCAAAAACCTTTCCCCCACCCTCCCTCCTTCCCAAGCTCTACCTTCTCACCCAGCAGCACAAGGAGACAGGGAATGAGATTATGGTCTGTTCATCACACATTGTTTCTGCCCCCGCTCAGGGAGGGGAGTCCTTACCTCCCTGGAGAGAGGACACCTCCAGCATGGGGTCCCTGTCCCACAGGAGACAGTTCTCCACAAATCTCTCCAGTGTGAGCCTTTCCCATGGGCAATAGCTCTCCATGAACTGCTGCTATGGGAGCCACTTTTCCATGATGTGCAGTCCTTTATGCACAGCCTGCTCCAATGTGGATTTCCCAATAGGGTCACAACTCCAGCCAGGAAACCTGCTCCAGCACGGACTCCTCTTTTCACAGGTCCTTGCCAGGACCCTGCTCCAGCATGAGCCTTCCACAGGTTCACAGCCTCATCTCAGGCACCCACCTGCTCCAGGGTGGCCTCCTCCAGGGACGGCAGGTGGATCTCTGCACCCCCATAGTCATCCATGCTCTGCAGGGGCACAGCTTCAGTACCTGAAGCACCTCCTCCCCTCCTCCACTGACCTTGGTGTCTGCAGAGCTGTTCCTCTCACATGTGCTCATTCAGCTCCTTCTCTGGCCTCAATTACTTCTGCACAGTAACTCTAGTTTCTTCTTAAACATGTTATCACAGAGCCATTAGTATCATTCCTGATTCCTCAGCCTTGGCTGGGCATGGAACACTTAATCCCTGGGTCATGGGTTCATGACTCACATTAGGTGTCAGAAGGACTGCAGGAGGTTGACATTGGCGGTGCACCAGGTGCCCACCAAGCTATTCCATCATTCCCCCTTCCCAGCTGGACAGGGGAGAGAAAATAACTGGAAAATTTTCCTGGCAAATGACTCCTAGGCTTGAAATAAGGCAGTTTACTAAAGCAAAAATTTGTGCATGCACAAAGCAAAGAGAAGAAACACTGACATTCTTATTCTCTACTTCCCATGAGCCGGCCAAGTCCAGCCACTTCCCAGGAAGCAAAGCTTCAACACCCATGGCAGCACTCTGGAGGGCAAACATTGTAAATAGCAAATACCACCTCCTCCTCCTTTCCTTAGCTTTTGTACTTGAGCTGATGTCATATAGTATGGAATATCCCTTTCGTTAATTTGTGTCAGCTGCCCCAGTTGTGTCCCCGCCCAGGATTTTGCCCACCCACAGCCTGGTGTGTTATCAACCCCTTTCTAGCTACCAATGCAGAGCACAGCACTGTGAGGACTGTTATGGGAAAATGAACTCCATCTCAGCCCAGCCCAATACAAACATATGTTAATAAACGCATATGCTTCAAATGTTTTTTGTAACATTATATTTTGAGCAGATTAATCCAATTTGGGTGCTTTGTGAACTCAGTACTCTCACTGATTTCAGTAATTACCAGCATTGTACTTGCCTATTACTTATTTAGCAAAAAATTAAACTGATTTTTACTTCCAAAATAAATATAATAATTTTCTTCTGCAATTTAACAGTTCTTACACTGTTAATTCTATACATGGATGGCAAATGTTTATTTCCCCTTAGCTACAAGCCTGAAATATGGTTCTGAAATACATCTGTTTGTGTAAAGATCCACAGACATCAGTACCCAGATGTATATTTCACAGCCTTACTCCTTCTCTATGTGATTCCCAGCAGAAAGAAGAATTTTAAATAGTTATCTTTTATACTTTTTTTAAAATTTGTTCTTTCTTTTGGAATCAGTTACCTCTAGCAGGCCCAGCAGAATCTGATTGTTCATTGAGAATAAAACTCTTCTTTTTGACCTCATAGGCCAGCTCTGTACTTATGAGTATAGTGATATGGGTCTGAATGCAAGAGGCATGCTACCCTCAGGTACTTATGGCAAAATTCTCCCTAAATAGAAGATAATCTAGTCAATCCCCACTGTTGGGGACAATGCCATGCAGCAGCCTCTGGGCTGTATCCAGGAATTGGCTGGGAGAGTGCTTGTTGTCTCAGACCAGGGCTGCTGCCTGCTAATGTCATTCTATAAAGACAGTAGTTACTACTGTTGCACTCCAGACTTTGTGCCTGGCCCCCAGTTTAGTGTTCTGTATGTGCAGGAATGCAGCAATGACTGTGGCACTTGTCACAGGGACTGAATGTTAAAGAGTCCTGAACAAAGAGTTGTATTCCAAAATTAGAAAAGCTCAATGGTCAGACTTAACAAGGAGTCTGGTCCTTGTCAGGATTGTTTCTGGGTTTTATTTTATGCTCCAGCTAGGCAGGACCAAGGTGTGAATCTCCACTACCCTTGGAGGCTGTCCTGATCATTAGCCTTCAATATCAACCACTTGTGCCTTTTCTAGTCCTTAATCATGCTCTGTTTGCTACAACATTTCAACATGCATATTGGGAAGTAGGCATCTCTGCATGTCCACAGCCTTGGGGCATGAATGTGGGAGATGGGAAATGCAGTCTTCAACCCTAAAATTTCTTGTGAAAAGGGGCTGAAAATCCTTTTTCTGAAACAGACACCACAAAAGTATCGTAGAGATGAACATGAAGAAAGTACCAGTGAGCAATTGAATACACAGAGTCTGGTCCACAGGTTATGCTCTGTACTTCAGCCATTTCAAAGAATTATTTTTCATTCATTCCTTGCTTTGCCATGGTTTTTTTTAGACAGTATCAGTTGTGGAACTAGACTGTTCTCACATGTTAAGCAGAGCTTAGAATTATGCTGTCTAACACTCAGAGTTGCTTGATGTCAGGGAGCAAGCACAGGGTAAGAAATGTATTAAATCTTCTATGAAACAGCTTAATTCCAAAATTTTATTTTTCCTTACTCCAATGGGAAACAGTGCAATAGCAGAGCAACAAAATTAAACCTGCAAGTAAATTACCACAGGTCTGAGCATAAATTTGTAGGAGAATGTGTTAAATATATTTGTACAGCTGTACATACAAAAGATCTGAATTCTCCTAGCAGCAGTGTCTGGACATGAAGTTTTGATTTAGATTGTGTTCCTCTGGAGACTCTGTTCCATATGTATATAAAGCTGAATTTAGCAATTAAATGTGAATTTTGTGCCCATAATTGCCTACTCATAACAAAGTACAAGATGGGGTCTGGAAATTCTGTCTTGAGAAATATTTGATTCCATATTTCCAGTTCTAGCATTTCTCTGGTAGCTCGAAATCTCCAATATATGAATTTTCTCTATTATGCATAGAAAAAAGTCTGCCTGAACCTATTTGAGATATGACTTACTGTATGCATAACTAGATGATTAATGCATTTTTATACAGCATTACCTGTATTCTGGCATATAATAAATATGATTCATATTCTTATGATTCATAAATATGATTCTGGCATATCTTAAGTGCTTTTCAAGCATCAGCCCTGATTTTTCTATTATCTGCTTAGATCCACAAATCTATATACACATGAACAGGAAAACCTCTTCTTAGCATGCTTCCTGAAAACTGTAGCTTGAAGCATATAGATCCTTTTCTTAATCTCAATGAATTTTTAATACTTTAACAAATTTAATACTTTAACAAAATTTAACAGATACATGAAGAACACCATGTGATCACAAATATTCCTCCAATCTTTAAAGTTTAGTAAGTGTCTGAAAATTATTAATGAAGTTCCTAATACTTGTGCAATACCCTGTACCTGTGCAAAACACATGAGGATACCTAGGATATTTTTCTAATGGCTAGCTTCCTCACTCCCTAGTTAATTCTTCTTCCATCACAAAATACATCAATAGATTTTATTGGAAAATTTCTAATATTTTGCAGTATTTTTTTTCATATACTTAACTTTTCCTCTTAGAAGCAAACAATGAAAACTATTAATATAACTTAAGAGATAAAATGCCCATGACGCCTAACTTGGTGTCTCAGAAACTTGGACCTTTTCAGTTCTGTAAAGCAACACAATCATAGTTAGTGAGATACAAGTTTTGTACACAATCATATCTTGCATTTCTCATTAATAAAGTTTTTGTTTGAAATACAACCAGTCTTTACTTAACTTCAAAGAAATCTACAGTCTACAGAAAAATGAGGACATTTTTTGAATTTTGTATGATTAGTTGCAACCTCAGCATCTATTATCTTTGTAAACAAACATCTAAACTATGTCTTGCGTTAAATAAATACATCTTGCCTTTTACCAGATGTCTTCCTATTGACTTCCAACTGAAGCACAACAAAAATGCTAAAAAAGGAATCCTCAATAGCTGTGTGAGTAGCTGTACACTTACTCTAGAGATCAATAAAATGTTTGGCTCTAGGCCTCATTCACATGTCAAAGCCAAATTAGAAAACGTAGTTCATAGTGAAGCAAAAGGACAAGAATTCTGGAAAAGCATTATTGCAAATATGTGCTACAAAACTGTACCACACTCCACCTTCTCTGCTGCTTTCATGTGCAGCTCAAGTACATGTCAGTAAAACAGTGCCCAAATGCAACTCAGGAATGTGTGTGGCTTCTGCAAACAGATGCAGAGCCAAACACCAGACCCTGTATTAAAGTGTGTGGATGTATTGCGCAGCTGGAAGAACAATTGCAGCTGCTATGAAATAGCACGTGTTTTTCTTACTGGGTTATCTAAAAACTTTATTTATAGGGTGAAACTCTGTTTTAAACGTGATCTTGACCACATTAAGTTTTGCAAGCTGTAGACAAGGTGAATTTAACAGTGGTGTTTAAGTTTTCTGAAGTCTTAGCTGTATGATATACACTAGTTGTTAAAAGTGATTAGTTCGAAACCAAGTAGTGTAGAGATCTGTAAATTTCAGTCGCTGCCTGACATGTGGATGCCCACTTACTCAGAAAAAGTAGGCTGGGCACCCAAACAATGTCACAGTCCCCTATTACCTGCCAAAAGACATGTGAGAAGTATGTGCTGCACTGTCTAAATCTCTGTCTGGAGAGAGTCTGAGGTTCATAGGACGGGCTGGATGGGACTTAGAACAACCTGGTCTAGTGCAAGATGTCCCTGCCAACCCCCCTGCCAGGGGGGTTGCAACTAGATGATCTTTAAGGTGCATTCCAACCCAAACCATTCTATGATTCTGTGATTCTATAAATCATGGGAAGGAGGCAAAAAGAGGAAAGGAGGACAAAAGGAGACATTTCCTCACCCTCAAGGCACCAGTAAAACCTGACCTTGCCCTATATTCCACAACTGGAAGTTGAGGTGAAAAAAATGCTGGAGTTACAGCAGGGACAACAGCTGACAAGCAGGAGCCTGTAAATATTTACGGTCTCTGAGGCACAAGCTCTATGAGTTTGGCATTCATTGCACTTGACCATTTGTTAGGACTGCCTTGAGGGGTATGAGGCACTGAGTAGGCATGGGAGAATATGCAGATTTTAGGAACATGGAATTTCAGAAAGAGACCTTAGACAATCACATGCATAAAATCTACTTATTTTATGAAATTAAGAGGGATTCACTCTGATCTAAATTCATATAAAGAAAATATTAATAATCCAGAATGGTTATTAATTCCTACTGAAATAGGAAAAATTGAATGTGTTTCAATGCTTTAATGAGATCTAGTCCTTTTTTTCCCAATACACATACACGGATGGCTTCAACACTTATGAGACCTTTGCAAGCAAGTATCTAGTCACAGAGCTACAGTAAAGCTGATAGCAGAAATCATGATCCACATTTTGTGGACAAGGTATCTGACTCTAAGATATCAAGACCAAACCATTGCCCTAAAATCTGAACACGGGCAGGCATACTTAAAAACAAATAGGTGATCGGGACTGAAAACTTGGAAGTTTTACTTTAAGTCTGTGGTGGTAAATGCCCAAGTCTGAAAACATTATGTAAGTTAGTATTTAGTTTCCAAACACTTAAAGCATGAACAGTAATAGTTATTTATCTGAACATGTTTAGTAACACCCTTAAAGTTACTTATCTTTTAGCATATTTCTTCCATGAGACAAAGTTATCTTTTTTCAGCAGATTTACCTTTCGCTCCTTCTAGAAGTAGAGTTACTTCTGGGCTAACAAATTTCCATGTAATAATGTATGAATTTTCCTTTTATGAATCTAGATAGTTTTTCCATCACTTGTATTTCAGTATTTCTGAAACCAGGTGTTAATTTTCAGAGGGATAGGAGGTTTCCAAGCAGCTGCCAGGACTAATACAGCAGCCAGCAGTAAATGCTGAATAAGCTTAGGTACAAAATCTATACCATCTGGTTTCAGGACTCCTTGGCCACAAAATGTGCCTTTCATGTCCAGAAATCTTCCTGTTCATTGGAAATTGTGAAATGGATGTTACCTTTGCGTTACCTTTTAGTTCACATCTCAGAGGAAAATTCAAATAATGGTCTTAAGAAAACATTGCATAAATGTAAAACAGGAAACTAAATAATGTGCTCAGGTTTCATAACAAGACAGATGAACACTATTTGACGAGTTGAGATCAAAGTCCTTGCTCAGCCTCACAGCAGTCCAGTTTTCCAAGCTGCTGTTCCTCAAAGTCAATGATAGCTGCCAGTGCTCAGTGCAGAAACAAGGCTCCTCACAGGAATGATCTCCCCAGACCAGTGAGCCAACAAGAAGATACAAAACTAAGCCCCTGAGGTTTGATTTAAGACTGGGGAAGTAAGGCATGAGGTCCACCTTGGCTGCCAGTGAGGAAATACTTCTGGTTCCTTAGGTCTCTGTAAAGATCAACTATATTCTAAATAATGAATTGCTATACTGCAGTTATTGATAAAAGAATGGCTTAAGAGTGGCTTAGTTCAAAGACATGAGTATAAAGGCATAGATATAGCTTGGGCCACTCTGAAGATAACTGAGGAGAGCCAAGCAACAGAACTTCCTCTGAAGACATGGAAAAAGTGTTTCTTGCAATTTTTTATGTCCAAATCATTTAATCCTCTCTCTGAGGCAGTCATTTACAGATATGCATAATGCACAAGGTCACTCTGTTATCAAATCCCTGAAGGAACCAGGCTATCATCCCATCCAAAGAGTCATTAGGGTCTTTTAGCTTTTTTACGTCTAGATTACGCATTAAAAAAAATGCATATCATAAGAAACCATACAACCGTATTTTTCTTTTGCTATCAGCACTGCTTTCAACACACTGATTAAATCATTGCTTTAAGTGGATGATTAAACCCTTTTGAGAAGGGACTGACAGCCAGCTGTATTTGGCTAGAACAGAGAATTATGATTCCCCAGTCTATAGGCACTCTCACAATGCAGATAAAACTGCAGTGGTAGTGTTGTTGTGAGCCTGGTAACCATGAATTTGTCTACACTGCTGTATAGCAAGATTGCCCTGAGCTCCATAGAGCAAGTTAGAATATCACTATAATCTGATCTAGTAGTAGGTTTAATTGGAGACAGACTAGCTGGAGGGCATTCTGAATTAACAATTTCACATAGCCAGACTATTTTATAATGCAGTGTAAGTAATTTCAGTAAAGGCAGTGATTTTGCTGTGTTCATGCTGTAGAACAATGGTGCCACTATAAATCTCAAGGTAGCACTTGATGTACTTTAAGAGAGAACTTTAGTTACCTTAAAAAAATTTAAAAGGCTGTGGTCCAAAGTTCCACTTATCTCTGAATGTGTGATAAATGGTTGATGCACAGATAGAGTTTTCTGGTTGCCTCCATGAAGCATTTGTAAGTGATAAGTTAGACAGCTGTAGTGCACTGATATTTTTCAAAATGGCAACAAAGCACTCATCAAAATACTGACCAACCGTTATATTCCAGAGCAGCTCTTCCCCACTGTTGAAGCTGAAGATTCCACACATGAAAAGTCAAACTAGTCCAGTGACTGCAAAACCCTTTGGAGAAGAGACATTCCACAAAATTAAACTCATTTCAACAAGCTTTCCTGTCACTAATTTTCATCGATTTCAGTATTTATTGCATATAGAATCTTCCTATTTTACTATTTCTAATCTTATGAAAGGTTCAGGGACTAAATAATACCAAAAAACATGGGGTTTGTTTCACATTATAGTGAAACAAAAATCTAGTTCCAAAAATTCATAAATCACTTTTGATACCAGAGAGAAAACATTCCAATGAAAGGAAGAACATGCACAGTCTCTGTCCAAGAAGAAGCAGCAGAAATTTTCTCTCTCTTTTTCACTGTTAACAGTCAGAGGGAATACACTCTGGAAATCAATTTTCTTTTACTGGAACTTGATGTGGGTAGTTACTTGATGTGCTCAGCTTCTGTATGGCCCAGGTTCAACAAGACATTTAAAAGCATGGCTGACTTTATTCATGTGGGTATTTAGGTATGTGCTTAAGTACCTTGTTGAATTGGGGCTTATGTTAGGTCCTAAGTATTTACTAGGTCAAGCATCCAGGCTAAAAATTTCTCTGTTTTTCCTAGTAACACTGCAAGTAACTCCAGTCAAACAATACATTTGGAAGTGCTTGCAGTGAATTTATCAGGTGATGTTACCCAAGGCAATGGAGAATACATTCTTGTTCTGTTGGAGAAACCTATTAATTTGCCTTCTCAGCACAAGCTCTGCAGACTGCTGAGAGGATGTACATGGGCCAAACTTCAAACATACAGCATAACAGAGTAATGTTTTATTTAAATATTTATGCTACTGCGGTATCCAGGAGTTGAAGCTAGTCTTCTGCTCTATTAAATTAGGCACCATAGAGAGGCATGAAGTCTCTGCTCCAAGCCCTGAACACCAGGGCTAAGTAGTTGGAGAAGTACATATATTTGCCACAATAAAACGCTTACCAAGATAAATCAAAAAGGAGAAAAACTTAGGAAGGAAAAATAAAGTGAATGGTTGCTTTTTCCTCCTGTAACTCTGGCTATTAGCTAATAGGCTAACTCTGGACATTAGCCTATCTAACCCACAAGTGAGTAACTTGTTTAGGAAACACAATGATTCCAAGCATTGAGGGAGTATCACTGAGCAAAATTTTTCTGTTTTCTTAGAAGAGAAGATGTGATTAAGAGGGTGGTCTAGTCTGCTCTTCAGCCCTCTGTTACTGAATTCTAACTCCATGCCACACTTTAGACACAAAGGAATGTGTTGTTCAAGACCCTGTGACAGAAGAAACTATGACTCTTGCAGCTGCTGGCTGTTGCAGGCGCCATTAGGAAGTCATAGAGTCTGGCTGGGAAAACTGGTGCCTTGCTCAAGCTTTGACAGTGTTTGGAACTCATACTCACTCTAAGGGTGCCAGGTTCCCTTCCTTTCTCTACCATTTTCTCTGTATAAACCACACTGTCCCACTGTGTTTTAACTTTATTGTCCTGGCAAAAGCACTTCCAAAACCTTGAATTAGTACTGTTTCTGGCTAAGGGACTGTTACAGCTCTACCTAATCAATCTGTGTATGTAGAGGAGTCATCAGTGTATACATGGCCATAACAGAATCTGAGCACATGGAAAAGAAAAACTAAGGAGGTATGAAGAGGGAGCTGCAATTCACAAGAAGAGTAGAACAGAACCTGCCTCAAAATTCCTTTTGAAACCAAATTGTACAGATCCGTTGCTCACTTACTGCATAATTGTCTTCCTTCACTTGCTTTTCTTCAGCTGTAATCAACAGAAGTGTTTCTCAGTGTGTTGGGTTTACCTCAACATCAAGACTTCAATAATTTGGTTTTTTCCAAGGCAAACTATTTTATGACTGATTGCTTCTAAATAATTCAGCTAGGCTGAATGTTGGTCTTGTGAGTTGTGGTGTCTTTTTCTGGAACCAACCCCCCACAATCCAAATAGCCTTATTTTAACTTTGTGAACTGAGATGTCATGTCTTCCAATTTTCATACAGACTTTCTGTAAAATTTGATTCAGAGTGTCAGTTCCTATTATAGGATTTATTCTCATCTTGGTGGTATGAAAAATCTTTGCTGTTTCAAAAAAGCCACAAATGTATTGGCATGGATTTTAACAGTAGTTAGGTACTTTTAACATTGACAAAAAATTACTGGAGTCTATTTAAGCCATGTTTCTGTTTCAGAGTAAATTGGATAGAATGCTGAAAAAGCAGAAGTCATCACTAGGTTAGAAAAACGTCTGTCTTACATCTCACCCATCTTCACTGTGTTTTATTTCACTAATGGGATCTATATATATTTTGAACTCTTAAGATTAATATAAACTGTGAACGTCTCTTGAGGAGGGGAAACACAGAACAATGAAATGATAGAACAGAAAAAGAATGAAGTTGAAAATTAGGCCAGAAGATTGAAATCAGGACATATTTAAATCATTCTTTGCTGTTTTGTTCATCTTGGTTGTCTGATAAACTACCAAGCAGGACAAAGTTCAGGAGACTTGATATACTGCATGTTAAGCCTTTGTTGTTATAAGGTGAACTCCTGTTCTCCAGCTTGCTCTCCTAGTCTCCCACGCTTGTTGTTTTAATACAGAGGAAAGTTCAACTCCCCCTGCTTAACTCCAGTACCTCTTAATGAGGGAACTGTAACACTATCCAGTTGTCCCAGCACACGTCAATCAGAATTTCATTGCTTTGCACAGCTTGACTCATGTCAAAAAGGATGGTTAAAATTCACCCAAGTCCTGGAAACCTCCTGTGGAGTTAAACAGATCGCATCTTAGCTTTGGGAGGATTTTTTGTTTGTTTTGGTTGTGTTTTAAATGGTCAAAGGGCAAGAAGCATTATTTGCAAAAGCTCTTTCACATAACTGGTTCTTGGGATGCTGGTATCAGCAAGATGATTTATACATCATATAGTTAAAGAGACAAAAGCAATAGACCTTCATGTGCCAATGAAAAGAAACATCATTTACAGAAAAGTCTGATCATACCAAATAGATCCTCTAGCCTATTGTGGTTAAGAAAAATCTCTTAGAGCATCCACGCATTATCTTTGACAGCGTGGGCTTTACATTTACAAATGAGTTAAAACCAGAGCAGAAGGCTCAAAGCCAGCGAACTTGAATCATGGGATGCAATGTTATTTATGGGCAGCAGCACTTGAACCATCATTCCTGCCTCCTTGAAGGTTCACATACACATTATATGGTTATTGCAATTGCTGCAGGAGAAACAACACAAATAAGCATTTGCAGACACTTGGCTTGTGCTTACTGTAGCTCAAGTTGTGCCTTCCAAGAGTTTTTAGAATATTCTTTTTTTTCCCAAGTTTGTTGTTTCAGTGAAACTGAAAACTCTATTAAACTGTGAAATTATTGTATTGTGTTACAGGAAGCCTCCAAGTTTATAGAAATAGGAATG
The DNA here is from genome assembly GCF_023055355.1 of Agelaius tricolor. Classification (NCBI taxonomy): domain Eukaryota; kingdom Metazoa; phylum Chordata; class Aves; order Passeriformes; family Icteridae; genus Agelaius; species Agelaius tricolor. The sequence continues at coordinate 62,891,610 of NW_027269261.1, forward strand.
TCTCTGTGATGGAGGATAAAAGATTCATGTTATCCTTGTTTACAAGACAGTTCAAAGGATACCATAAACTACTACCTCTGAAGTGACAGTGCTAGGCATATTTTTCTTTGTAAATAGAGTCAGTACAAGGAGATGACATTTAAAAATGGTGGCTCTACATCCATAAAAGATTAATTATCTAGAGGAAGTATAAATTGCTTTTAAGCAATAGCCCTTATATTTTTAAATGGTGACTCAGGTACAGGGAATGACTGAGTAGGCCAGTCTTCTTTATTCTGAAAAATAAATCACCAAAGGAAAATAGGAGGAGTTTACATAATCATAAGAGGCTAGAGGTGAATAGGGATCAGCTGCTCACTATTTTCTCCAGAGAAAAGCCAGGGTATCAAGCAAAGACTGCATTCTGATCCAAACAAATGTGACAGGGAGGGTCTTCTTGTAGTATAGGCAGTAGTGGACATTGTACAGAGATGTGTTTGAGGGGACACTACACCAGGTAGTTGTGGAAGAAAAATCCTTTACAGAGTACTAAATACTACTACTAATCCTTTACAGAGTACTGCATGGAAACATGATACACCTGATTCTGGAAATGTCTCAGCTGGCAATTGTGTAAAACTGGGAGTCCTCATAGCACACTCATTTGCTCACTCTGTCCTTGTTTTTCCCATGTTATCTGCTTATGACCATTGTTCTCAATGGATTTTCCCCTAAGAACATACTTCATTCATGTCTAATACCAGCTACTCACCCAAAGCAAACGGTGATGAAATTTAAAAATCAGTAAAAATATAAGCGCCATCAAAGAGGAAGAAAGTGTCAAAACTAGAACATGTGGGTGGGACAGAGGCATGCCAATGCTATCACCACTCCTTCAAGGCATCCAGCTCAAGCGAAAGAATTGGCATTGCTCAGTGGCATTGCTCAGCCCAAAGGGAAAGGACAGAGTGAGGGAACACTAGATCCCATCAAGTTTCCTTCCACAGAAGCTGTGAACAGCATAGACAGGGCCAGGAAGAGTTTGATGATAAAATCTTGTAACTTTGTGGATCCTCAGGTGTGGAGGTTGTAAATGAGAAGCTGAGGGAAGAAATGCAGCCACAACCTCAAGAGCTGAAGGATGCAGATGAACTGCAGGGCTGTGCACTGAATGCACATACATGCCAGAGCTCCTTTCTCACTGGAAGTCAGGGCCCTTCCAAACCGATTTGTGCAACGCTAATCTACATCCATATGTCAGCTCCACATTCCCCCTGCATACGGTGTAGTCTGCACTCATCTCTGCTTTAGTATTTACCAAAGCTCTTTTGGATGAAAAATCTAAGCACCAACTGGAGCCAGTCCATGTTGGGCAGGCAGCATCATCCATCTCAGTCCTGGTTGTTGTTTTGGCACATTTCTCTCTCCACATCTCACACGAGTCAGAGCTCATGCTTTCTGCAGTGAGTGAAGACTCTGGTACTCATTAGCATGTCCAACGGTGTCTGTGAGGAAAGAGAGGAAGAGGTAGTACTTGTAGCACAGTGCACACCACTGATGTGCAGCAAGGATAAAATCTAGCCTTCCAAATGGCTGAGACTTAAGCAGTGCAGAAACAGGTGCACTGCTCAGGTGGGTCTGCCTCCTTTGGTCCAGAGTCACTCTTTGGTGTGAGTATCACCAGGAATATCACTGTGGCCTATAAATAAAAACTAACATGTAGCAGCACAGTTCCAGCACCTCAGAGTTCAAAACTCAACATCTGTACAAGGTTGTATATGGATGTTTCAGGTGTTCTGGATTCTTGGGTGACCCTGGTTGCTGTCACTGGACTTCATTTCTCAGCACAGTCTGGAGAACCGCCCTGTGGCCCTGTGGCACCACAGCTCTTACAGGCAGGCAGCCATTCTGAGAGGCTGACCCCAGGTGATCTTGGAGAACATCCTAATAGATAGCATCCCACAGCCTTGGTCTCACCACCTGGTTTGCCCAGACAGGCTGTTTGTGAGCCTCCTGCAAGGCAGCATGTCAGGGAGCATGCCATGAGCATGGTTGCATGTCAAAGGTTGTGTAGACGTAGGCAAAGTGATTTACAAAGCCAAGTGAAGAGAGAGCTAAGTCTATTCAAATATCAGATGCCATAATTCATTCTGATTAGTCTGGGATGATTCAACAGCTGTAACCATTTAGGCTACAATTCAGAAAGGCAAATACTTTAATCTAATGCTAGCAGGGGATTGCCAAGGAAAGGGAGGAACTGAAAAGAAAATACATCAATATTGCAGACTTCATCCTGGAAACAGAATTCCAAAACTTCATTAAAATTCTTATACTGAATGTATGAAAATATAATTCATTTATAAAAAAAAAAATTGTTCCAATTTGTTTAGAAGGATCAAGAGCAGCCGGGTTGAATGCAATGTAGACAAAATCTAGGTCCAAGAAAAATTATGAAGAATACTATTATCCCACAATTCCTTATCATGGAGGCATCTAAAATTTAGTGGGCTTCTCTGTTATGTCTTGTCATTGTCTTAAAGCTCCCTAAGAACTTGCATAGCCACAGCAGGTCCTCAGCTGTGAGGCGTGTTCTCACTTATGCTCTACCATGGTGCAGAAATTAGGATGTCTCTCTGCAGCTGCAGTCCATTACAGCTTGCTCCCAGCACATGTGAGTGTGCTGAGGTCGGCACGTAGCCCAGCATGGCCAGCTCCTCACAAGAACATGGCCAGTGCTGGCAGCAGCTTTTCCTCTAGATGCTCTGGCAAAGGACATAAAAGAACACAAGATTAATGTAGCCTGGAGGAGTCTGGCCCTGCAGGTGAGGTAGAAGACCATCTAACCTTCAGTGTAATGCAAACGAGACACTGACATTATATTAGGGTTGACTTAATAATGCCCTTATGGGCTAATTACTAATCACTATCAAGGAAAAAAAACCAAAACAAAACAACAAAAAAAAAAAAGCAGTCAGGTAGTGTCTTTCCTTCAGTTCACAAAGTTAGTTGCTGGTCTTCAATAAAGACTAAAAGGATACTGAGTTCCAGTTGGGATGGAGACTTCCCAGAGCAGCCAAGTCAGTAACTGCAGCACCACTGAGTGCGAATGCACTGATACCATCAGTGTAAGAAAAGAGTTAGATCCTCTTTCAGCCAATTTGTTCTTGTAAATTGTTTACTATTGTTAAAGTAAACAGAATTTAAGGCAAGCTTTCTCTCTAGGGCACAGTGGCTAGCCTTTCGAGGCAACTGGGATTTTTTAAGGTCATTTGATATAAGCTGCTTTTCCTGAAAGACACTGGGTTTTAATGGCAGAGAGAAAGTTGGCCACCTGTTTGCACATAGTCAAAAGGAGTAGTTGGGCTCAGCCTCCTGATTGTTCACATTTGACATTAATTTCTCTGTGCAAATTCAATGGCCATGCAGCACTAGTTCCTAGCAACCCTGCACAATCATTTCATTTTTTTTTTTAAATGGGACACCTTCCAATAGGTAGTACAATATCAACGTATTGCCATCAGTGTCTATGTAGAGCTTTGTGGTTTGTGCAGTATAACAATATAGCTGCAGGCTTGGGAGGTTTTCCCACTAGGAACAATTTCCCAAGTCTGGAGCTTCAGGAACTCAGCAGGTGCATAGTGCAATGTTAAAGCAGTACATTTTAAAGGGAGCTGGGCACCTTAAAATTGAAATGATCTAGAAAAAAAAAAAAGAAGACTAGGTAAAACTGACTAGCTTATTTCTTTTATGTTTAAGAAAATACAGGTAAATTCAGGAGAAGCATTTTGTGGTACACCTGTGACAGCACTGGTACTCCTGGGAGAAGAATCAGATAAGAGTTCCAGAATGGCAACAATGTACATTGCATTTTATATTCTCTTATGGGCAATAGCTTCCTTCATAAATTGTGTTCTTAAAAACTGAGCATAATCTGATACATGTAGGGAGGGAAAATCAGATGTGACACCAACAGAAGCTGATTTTTAAGCAAACTGTTACAATATCAGTCGGGAGATTTAAATAAAGATGTATTTTAATGTCTTGTGATTATTACAGAACTAATCTTAGCCAGACAATGTCAAAATACAGCTGATCCAAATTATCAGATTGTACTTCCAGGGTATCTTCAAAAAAATTCATTCAAGTAGTGCCAACCCAGGTTAGTGATGTATGGCACCACACAAACTCAGGGACTATCCTGACTCAAACTGAGCTAGGTTTGATGTCTCTGTTTCGTGGTTAATGCACAACCTGAAAATTTGCTTTGGATGATCAAAAACAGACTGTATCTATGATACGCCAGGAGGAAGAAAAAAAATGTTCCAAATTCTGACCAATCTAGCAACAGATAAACTTCAGGGATTCAGAGGACAGCTGAGGTTTGAAGTGACTTTCTACAATCATCTAGTCTACTCTCCGTGCTCAGAGAGGAGTCAGCTAGAGCAGGTTGTCCATAACCGTCCCTAGTCAGATTTTGAAATACCCAAGGATGGATGTTTCCACGGCCTTTCTGGGCAACCTTTCCAATGTTTGATCATCTTTACCATTAAAAAAAAGCTTTTTCTGTGCTTAAATGGAGTTTCCTGTACTCCAGTTTGCACCTATTGTCTCTTGTCCTTACACTGGACACTAATGGGAAGCATCTGGCTCTCAACACACTACCTTGTTCCTCTATTCTACCCTCCTAATCAAAAAGTTTTTTCCTAATGTCCTCCCAAGCTACATTTTGTGCCTACTGATCCTTCTATGTACTTTTCCACAGAAGATAAAAGTTTGGCTTGACATCTTATTATTTCTATTGTTAGGAATCACCCTTTAGGTTTCTCTTTGTCAGGAAGAAACAAGTCCAGCTCACACAGTCTCTCCTCAGAGGTGATATGTTCTGGGCTCCTACCTGTTTGGTAGCCCCTCTAGTCTCTCTCCAGTTTCTCCTCCATGAACTGGGGCTAAAATGAGGTGCTGTATCCTGGGTATGGCCTCCCAAGCCATATCAAGTAAAGTTTGATCCTAGCTTTCTGTAATTAACCAGCATGCTGCTCCTAATGTTGTCCAATATGTGGTCTGCCTTATTCACTCATTTGTTCTTGAGTCAAATCCTGCCTGTCCTTGCTCTAAAACATAAATACCTAACCATTGTTTGGAATCAATCAGTGTAATGACATAGAGAACCAAGGCTGCCCTTCAAAGATAGACCCCAGAGTCCACTGTTTCATTTTTCAATGACAAACTTATTTACCTCAATATATGAACATCAGAGAAAATAAGAAAATAATTCATTCCAACTGAGCATTTCTGAGCCAGTCTAATACTTGACATGCTTTTAGAGTTTGCAGACTTATGGTGCTGGTCTATGTGATGGGTAAGAGCAGACTTTTGCTATAAGAAGGGAGCCCATCTGAATATCAAATATGAGGATCTAAATCATCCTTAGTCAAGGAGGTCAGAAAGTAGCACAAATTCCAGAATCAATGTGTGGTATATGCAGGATCTGTTTATCTCCAGAAAAGTGCTTCAAAGCCAGAGCATGACTTTTAGAAGTATTGACATGAACCTCCACCCATCCCTTCAAAAACTCTCACTGAAAACCCAAACCTTCCACCCTGGCCTAGATGAGAAACCTTGGCTGAAGGCCCAGCAGTTCTTGCAGGCTGCCTAAACCAGGCTTGGGTGGACCCTGAAATGAGATACAGTCTCTCTTTTCATTACGATGGCAATGGTTTAAAGATAAGCAGTGAAAGAGAAGGAAAATGAGAAGAATTGTATTCAAGCTGACTGTTAGGAACTTCAAGAAAGGGTAAGGGGCAGCGAATGAAAAAATGAAAATGATCTTTTTAGAATAATTAGAAAATTACTTGCATCCTCTGCAAAGCATTTAGCAGCTTCCATTCTCAGTAGCTTCAGAGGGAGAGGTTGTATTTTGCCAGCTGCTCCCCATGTCTTTAGCAAAACCATGTGCCATTTGAAACACTGATCTCATGCTAAATGGTCATATGCCAGCTATTGTGATGATGTCTGATCTGGCTGCCCGAGTGGGATTGCACAATGAGTAAGAATGGAAATAAGTAGGTGTTTAAAAGTACTTGTGTTCTTAAGGGCATGGTTGTGCAAGTCCCTGACTCCCTGAGTTATGGCACTGTTTTACAAAACACTGGTGCCCAGTGACACCCATCCCCTTGACTGCGACCATGGCCATAGAACCAGCAGCTTCAGAAGCATTTTCAGTACTGGAGTGTGACCCAGGGGATGCTCATCTCTTGGAAGGATCTCAAGGAAGAAAGAGTGCTTGCATTGAAGCAGCACGGACAAAGCCTGAAGCTTGTGTCTTATCATGGAATTACAACCAGACAGCAGCAAGAAAAGGGTTGTATCATGGAGTCAATGATAATGACAAATCAGACAAAACAACAGCCAAGGGCAGCTCCAGCACAGATCATACCTTCACTAACAGGGCATGATACCACATGGTGTGTAGCACAGCCCCTAACATAAGGGATAAACCAGGGCCAGGGCCTACCCAGGGGCTCCAGTAAGGAGCAGAAGGAGAAGGAGCTGCAGAGTTGGAGATATACTGCAACATGTGACTGGGTGACTCCAGCTAGCTACAGAGTAGGACCAAGGTCCATTGTGGAGGCAGGGCTGGAGATAGTCACACCTAGCTCAGGACAGGACAGAGTGCTGATTCATGACCGTACAGAGAGCCCCTGGACAGAGGAAACGTGGGTGAACATCCTGAGTGAGGCCAGCTGGGGCCACTAAGGCCAGTTGGTGACCACATGTGGCCCTGATTCCAAGAGGAGTCATTTCCTTGTGCTGTGGAAAGATGCCATCTCAGAGAGCAGGAGCAAGCCGGAAGGACAGAAGCCCAAGCAGAAGGCCAAGCCATCAGCCTGGCTCTCTTCGTTAATGGGGAGTACATGGGCCCAGAGAGGGCAGATCTTGTTTGCAGAGAATCATTAAAAGTTGTCCTGAGACCAGCGGATACCAGTAAGGCCTCATGATCCCTGTTGTCGACAGCTCATTCGCATAATTCATGGCTGCCTCCAATTATCTGTGGGAGCCTAGCAGGCCGGACTCCTCGCTCATGAAGGAGGTTCCACATGGGCAGGCACTTAATGAACAGATTGGATTATAAACACTGGCTAATCTTTCCCACATGTACACCTGAAGAGTATCACAAGTGACAGCTGTTTAAATTTCCAAGGAAATTAATGATTCCTAAAGAGGCAAGGCTTATCAAGGCTTTGACTGGGCCTGATAACAGACAACCACCAAAGGGCAAATTGTTTATAATAGTCTATAAGTGCCTCATTCTATGGGTTCATCTTGGGAAGTTTTATTGACATGGTCCCTTTTATTAATGTTTATGCTGGCAAAGACTAGAACAGCTTGGTTCAATCTACTGATGATATTAGGCTACTAGGGCCTCTAATGAGCACCTCGTATCTTCAGGTCACAGTCAGTTTAAAATGGCTGGTACCGGGGCCAGGACACCATGGGCTCAGCTGAGCACTACGAGGAGGCTGCGTTGTGCCTCACGTCCTTGTGGGCCTGTCTGCGAGACTGCTGAAACATTAACTCATGTGTGGTGACTCATTTGCTGCATTCACAGTTTTGAGATTTGAGGGCTCTTGAGGGCTGGTGGGAAGAGGGTGATCCAGGTTTATTGTGGGACTGTAACCAACCTTTCCTAACAGACCACATACAGAAAAAGAAAGCCCGTTGCTCTGTTCCCTTTTGCAGGAAGCCTGTTCCTTTACATTAGGACACAAACCCTCCATCGGTCACCCTGGCATTCCTCCTTCCCCATAAAGCATGTGACAGGACACATTCACATTTCCAAGGGGTCTTCTCAGAGCCTGGCTCTGTTGCAAAGAAAGTATCATGAAAGAAGAGCACACTGGCCTGTGAAAGTGGCAACGTGGAAAGATCCTTATTCAACTCAGGGGGGAAAAAAAGGGAATTAGATACAGCAAGTCATTTTCCTCCAGCTACAAGTAATACAATTCCCACGCAGAACTGGATAGTTATGGGATCATTTTAAAGTTCAAACTTCTCTTCCTGGTCAAGGAGTGTTTCACAAAGGAGCATGGAATTAATTTAAATTCAAGACTACAGACAAAACAAATGGGCCACAAATGGTTTATAAATGTTTTCTTGCTTAAGAATAACTCTGTGATCCATCACTGAGTTCACTGCTGAAGTGTTTGGCCACAGCAAGGAACCTGTTCCTCCTGCCACACTGGTGTAAACCAGAATTGATTCATTTGAAACAAATGGATGGAGGCAATGGTTAAAATCAGACTAAAGCAAGTCTAACTAGGAGGAGCCTGACTGCTGTTTTATCTAAACCCATGGTAATATTACTGTCTGACCCACTGCACTCAATTAAGCCTATTTTTATGTATGTCATATATTCTGCAAAGCAGCTCTTTCTCAGTTTATGTTCATATAATTGCACTTACTCTGCTTGCTGAAGAACTGACCCAGTATTTTCAACTTTAATTTCTCTCATTCATCATCAAAACTAGTTGAAGGCTTCACTTAAAGAATGCTGAAGTCTCCTGTGACTGAATAAATCATTTCTGTATAGGTTATTTTTTGTGGTTTCTCCAACTAGCTCAGCATTTTTCCTGGGGATAAATAAGAAAGAGAATTGAACCTCTGATCTTCTGATTGGATTAATAAATACTGGCTATATTAAAATACAATGTTCAGGCAAAAGATGATCTATATACTCACAGTGCACGTGCATACACACACATCATTTCCTCAGTTTTATTTTAGGGTCCTGCATGATTGGGATTTTTCTTGAGATGATGAATATCTACCACAGAGAATGTTCTATTATAATCATAACAATATGATACTACATTTGGGAAGGAACTAAAATTGTGGGACATTTGGAATCTTTGTTAGTTACATTTCAAGCCTGTTTGCTTTCATAAGGTGAACAAACCAAGAGCAGGCAGCCTGAGAAGGAGATCTTGCTGGCAGGTAGTAGGACTGCTCTGGTCATATTGGTTGTTTACTAACTTGCTGCTGGTTTTCTAACATAATAAAATTTCTGAACAGCATAGGCAAAGATACAGCTCTACATGGGTTCCTCAGTGGCTAATACGGCACTTTTTAATCAATTTTAATGCCCCTTCCCTTAATTACCAAAGCTAGCACAAAGAACACATAAAAAATGAACCTATGTGTGACGCCAGTTGGTTTAAAGCAGACAAAGGAAAGGCTGAAAGCACAAAGAATAAACCATACTTTTTCTTGAGCTGCACCTTGCTGTTTCATTCCATGATTCTTACATCAAATATTCCATGTTTGTCTTGAATGAAGACTCTGAGCCCCTCCTTGATCCAGGGAGGCTGTATCTCCAGAGGCTGGAAAGAACAGACTGGCCCACCTTTGTGGCAGAGATCCACTGACATGGCATGTAAGAGTGGAAGAAGTGATGAAAGAGAGAATTACTTTTCTTCTCAAAATGGCTTTGCAACCTTGCCACTGTTATCTATGGTATCACAATCCTGTCTTAATGCAGCTAGGTTTATAACACACCTACATACCACTCCAAGAATTTCTTTCCTTTCAAGGACTGCTATTCAGATGCCTATGCCCAGTTCTCAAGGTCAGATAGCTCTATCTGGTGAAAGACTTTCTGTGGCAAACAGTCCAACAGAAATAGCAGTGACTACATTTTATGGATCCCATTGGGACCACAGATCTGGGGGAAAAAAGAATCAACAAAACCCTTTTCTTACAGGGCTAAAATTTTGCTCAAATGGGCTGAGAGCATTTACAAGATTCTGTGCAACAGTGCCATCTGATGGGCTTACTCAAAAGGGTAAACAAGGTGATGAAGCATCTGCTGGCCTGGCAAGCTACCTTTGGTTCTAAGAAAAATGAAGACCTGACAAAGGAATTCTTATTGCATAGCCTTTTCCCATAAGCCTATCTCAAAAGACTTTTAAAAATAAAGTTTTGGGGGGTTTTTTTGATAAAATTTATAGGGTTAAAATAATTTCCATGGCGAGATATCTGATTTAGTACCATAGAACTTTTTTTGATCAAGGCACTACAGCATAGGAAGCATACAGGTCAAGTTGAATGCACTAATTACTGGATAATAGCCTTCAAGTGAAATTTCAAAGCTGGAAGCAATGAAAGGGAGTTGAGGGTTCAGATGTCTCAGAAAAGCTGGTATATTACAGGGCCAGACTACACAGCTACATAGGATAACAGAAAGGAAAAAAGGGATATAATTGTTCAGCATTTACATGTTCATACCCCTTTCACAATGTGAATGTCTGTGGGCTTCATCTTTTCAGAGTACATTGCCCTGAAATAGTTGTTAAAAATTTGTAAGACAAATAGATTTAGTTAACAAAGTTAAATAAACAGGGGTTTAGATTTTTTTTTAATTCATTCTTCTCCAAGACCCCAGTCAAGTGATTTTGTTTTGGAGAATGAAATATGTTTATGACACATTAAAATAAATGTAGAAATGAGGCTTTTGAGTTTCAGACATGAATTCTAAGTGCTTGGGGTGACTACTAGACTGCCTTCTCCTAAGCCTCTTCTTCCTATAGTACATTACATTTTTTATTATTGTTAAAAATTTTGAAAAGATCACTCCTCTTAGATCAACTCTAAATGTAAAAGTGACCTTTTAATTGATTTGCATCTTCATTACTGTATTACAGCATAGAAAACAAACTCATTTCCTGGGCCTGAATTCCTGTGAATATGCATAAATGCACAGCAAAATTTATTTCACTTGCTGCAGTGAAATAGCAAGAGCTGTCCCTGGTCACAGAAATCAGTTCATGGCCCTGTAATGTAAACAGTTTTTATCAATGGGCCAGGAGAAAACCTTAAATCATTATTTATACAATCTCTAAATAACACAAATAGTGGTAATACATATAAATACTGAAAATATAGATATAAATATTGGAAAGAAAGGATTTTTGAAACAGACCTGGACCGTCCTGGTAAGTAGGGTTCAAATCCATGTTATTTTGTTGAGCATAGGTCAATTTAAATCTTGGGGAAAACATAGGATGTCTTTTCAGTCCTTTACTTCAAGGACTTTATCTTCAACAAGGAGACTACTAGAAATGTTTAGAGCTTATAATAGATAACTAGTTCAATATTAGCTGGCTTCTTTTGTGTTTGTTTTCAACTTTCTTCCTAACACTTTAACTTCTGCAAGCAAAAAATCATAACTTCTTTATTCTACCAATCAATTTGTCTCAGAATGCAAAAGTAATGCTGGGCCATTGTCATGCAAAAATAAGTTTTTCTAGAGATGAAATATAATATGAAAAAATTTGCTTTACCTTGTGATCTTCTTTGCAGATCTATCTTCTGTCTGGGGAACGTTCATGAAGGAATGCTCTGTTCCAACATCTGTCTCAGAGAGGGATTAGATGGATAAGATATGAAAGGCCAGGGTAGAAAAAAGGTTTGTGTTGCACCAGGAAGGGATTGTTTCATTTATGGCTGTTTGGAGTGAAAGAAGGAAATGGAGAATGATGGCAGAGGGAGTGGAATTGGTGAGATGTAGGCATCTCACACATCATTTCTGCTTTTGGAAAACTGAAATTAAATACTCAAGCACTATGGCTGAGACATCTTTGTGGGTCTCCCTACAGCAGTCTTTGATATTAGCAGAAGAACAGCCAGTTCTATGCCAAAAGCTGATAAATAACCTTATATGATAGGAAAGCTCACTTCATAGTGAGATACCTGGAGGTACCACTGAGAGAATATTTAGATTCTATAATATACACATTGGCCCTTGTTAAATCCAGGAACTATTTTTCAGCATAAACATAATTGAAAGACCTGAGTATCCAGGAGTTTTTTGTATGTGTGTGTGTATTGTGTGTGTAATGTAATTGTGCAGCTGAAAAGGACCAATTCCAAATGTCCATAGAAAATGTGTTTAAGTAACACCAGCTCTTGCTGTGAGGGGAGCACAGTGCTGGAGCAGGGCACAGAGGTGTAAGGCATGATGCTGTTTTTAACTTCATGGCCTGAGAAAGTGTAGGAAGTAAATAGGCAGCCCCATTTTAACTGCTTTTGTAATTGATCCCTAAGTCCTATGGGAGCAACTCATTCAACAATGAGTGATTGATATTTAAATTGATGGTTGCCATGTAATGTTCTGGCTGGTATCTCCTTTGTCAGAAAGTCTAGATGTAACCTATAACCACTGGCTATAGGCTGCAAAGCAAGATGGAAATGTGAACTCCAGCCAGTAACATTGTCAGAGCTGCTCTAAACCTGCTAAATCAATAAAACCAGAGGCGAGGGTTCATAAATCTCTGTCTGTGTATATAGCTGCTGTGATCCAGCTCCTTCTGTGAGCCTGCATGTGGCCTCCAAATAGAGTTCCTGGCAGTTCATCCTTTTGGTCTAGAGGTACATCCGTGATAAAGCAGATTTAATGGGGAAGATCTTGCATGGAACAACATAAACTGCATGTTTTCTTTCTTCCCTCTCACCAAAAAGCTAATATTCAGTTTCTGTCCTGTCCAAGTCAGATTAGCTTCCCATAACAGCACTCATCCATGACAGTCTCCAGTATTTTCCTTGATGACAAATTGAGCTCCGTGAACTAGAACACGTACTTTTGGAACTGGCTGCAATGGATGCTGGAAGAGCCTTCAGCATTTGCATTTGGAAAGGGGCAAAGCTGTGTATTTATATTTGAGCTTTCTGCCTGTGTGTCTGAGTGTATATGTGATCTAATGCCAAGCTAGAAAGTTCATATATGAATTGCAAAACTAATGTAATGTGCAGTGCATATGGAAAGGAACATTTTCATTTATGAAGCATGACACACAGTGATATCTGTAATCCCTTGGTTTTGTTAGCCAAGAGGAGAACAAATAATACTATTTTTTATTTGTGAAAAATCAATATTTTTAGCAGTTTCTCAGTAGAGTTATTATATGTTACTTGTATTATATGTTATTGGTACGTAAATAACATTGATTTTTTAAAAAATCTACTGAGTTAGACTTGAAGAGAAGGCATTAGCATATTCTCTCCTTTTCTTGGTCATGTCTTTTTTTAGCTTTTCTTGTCATAAATGCAATGTTTTGCTGCATACTTAACATAAGCTCTAAAGTTTCATGGGAGCTTTCAAAACAGGAGGAATTCTTATGAAATAGAGGAAGGAATGAAATAAAAACTTAACAAGGTTTCAAATTCATCAAAAGCAAGAAGCGTGGCAAAGAGTCAGTAGAGTCGACAGATTCAGCTGTAAAAGAAGTTTTCCAGAAAGATAAGATTATTAAAGAAAAACTTAATGAAATCTTTACTTAGTAAGAGAGGTTTCCCCTCAGCTTTTCTTTACAGAGGGCTGAATCTAATGGGTTGTTTTAAATTGCAGTGTCAGAAGAGATTTTTGAGTAAAATTTATAATATGAGGAGTAGGAAATCAGAAGGACCAGATGGTGTTCACACGGGTTTTCTGAAAGAACACACATGCCAATGTGAAAATGTTATGTGTAATCTGTCACTTAAAATCAATCCCTTTCCCAAAGAAACAGAAAGCAACAAATGTGATACCATTTTTAAGCCATCAGGAGTGATTTGGGGAAGTATAGATCAATAAATCTCACTTCTATATAGAGGAAACTGTGGAAACTGTAATAAAAATCTAGACTTGGTAGCCACATGGAAAGATTTTATTTAGTAAGGAAGACTCAGAACTGCTTTTCTTGGTGAAAGTCAAGCTCAAATATTAAATATTTCTTTAAACGAGTGAGTATGCAAAGAGCTTTCCAGCAGTGTCTGCCCGGTTTTCCAGGCTCAAGCAATAGAGCTGAAGATGGAAGCTTCATTAAGCCACTGTATGAATTCATGCTGGGTGCTGCATGCAGGTAGGTCTAACACTTGAATATCAAAGAGTGCAGCAGTCCTAAAAAACATCCAGAGACAGCAACTGTGTTGGCACAGCAAAGCTATGAAGAAAGGGCAGCTATCTTCTGAGACTGAAACATCACTGAGAGTCAAGCAGATTCATTTTATTGGAAAAAAGAAATTTCAGATTACTGATGACAGAAAAAAGAGGAATCTTTAAAGTCTTATAAAAATGTCACGGCGTGGAACACACATGCAAACTTTAGAGACAAATAAATTGCCATCTGTTTCAGTCTTTTATTGTGTTTTCATTTAAAACAGAGTCATCAGAACAAAAAAGCCCCCTGGTTCTCTTGAGCTGTGAACAGGGAATAATTTTTCTTAGCATAGCAAAAGGGCTGCTGTTGAATGGAGCTTGAAGGTAGTTACTGTATACCTTTTGTGGAAAGAAAGGGCAACAACTCTCCTCCAAACCCAGAAGAAACTAAAGTCTGGAGTAAGGCTCTCACGTTTGGAAGAGTTAAAGCTCCAGTGAGAATGAGTGGTTTAACTTCTATTCTACACCACTTTTAGCACTAGTTTCTCACATTTCCCTCCCCATCCTTCAAGATTATCTTGTGCAAAATCTGGTTCTTGCAGGCACGAGGAACCGCATGTGAGGATTTGAGGTACATACTAAGCCAGGAAACAAGGAGTGGGAGTGGGTGGATCCTTGTTAGCACAAAGGAATTGATCCCATGTGTGAAAGAAAAATACTCATCTGAAGTGTAGGCAATATCTGAGCAAACCCAAAATTCCTAGGCCTTTTCCCCAGTATTAAAAGACCATGACACTCACAGACATAGTTTCTAAAATGCTAAAAACCTGTGATTGATTTTCATGGAGCTCAAAATTACCAATAGCTGCCAGAGGAATGGAATAATAGCACCCTCATTACTAAAAGGAATTGGATTTGCAGCAACACCAGGTATGATTGCTCATTCTTTCCTTCTGTCTTAATTTAATTTATGTACATGGGTAAGGATCTATCTGTATTGCCCAGGGGATTTGGGTTTTTTAAAATTACTATAACAAATATTTTCAAGCAATACTGCAATCAGCAATTTTAGAACTGCGGCCTGTCCTCATCTTCCAGCATTTTATCTGCACTCTTTTGGAAATGGGTTTTTTAATCTATCCTGAGGCTAGTGACTAAGACAATTAATTTTTAGAACAAACCTGTTTATGGCCAACATCTCAAAACTATACACGTGTCTGTGTTTAAGAAGAGCATCATACACATACAGGCACGCATATACCAGCAGTCATAATACCACAGGCCACATTACAAAAAGTATTTCTCCTTTTCCTATTTTTGTGCACCAGAGAACACCTCGTTAAAAATGCTCCATTTCCCCTGACATCTACAACAATTATGTGTGCAAGAGGGGTGTGTCCTGATATTTTGAAACAATTCACAGAAGGAGTTACTGCTAAGTGTTTTCTTAGCAAAAGGCAAGGCAAGTAGCCTCTCATCTTGATTAAAACCCTCTGACTTTTGGAATCTTCTGCTAAATTATATTTGCCATACAGGAAGGGTGTAGGAGGGAAGGAAAAGAATTGAAAAACTCCAGTCTTCTGTCAATTATCAAGTGTTTTAAATTTAGAGATCTTCCCATCAACTAGAAACTAAATCCATTTGGTTTTTGCCAGAGAAAATGGGTGAAGATGCCATTTCTAAAGTGTGTAAAGACTTTGTGGTTCATTTCACAATAATATTTGTTGAACTTTTGTGGCACGCTTTCAGAGGAAGCAAGACAGGGCTGTGTTAGTCATGATTCGCTAAATAGTACATCCTAATCCTTCCTAGTTTTTGTTTATTCGTGCCTTGCTGGGGGATTTAGCTGTTAGCTCATGGAAAGAAAAGGAAAATCCCAGCAGATAGAGGAATGCAGCCTTCCATTCCACAGCTTGGAGACAGGTTTGGATATTTCTGTTAGGAAGATTTTCTTCAATTCTGACAGAAACCCAGATGCACAGGGAATGGGGGAAAGGAGCAGAAATAGGTTGTCTGTTTCTCAGGTGAGAACTGGGGACACCAAGCTCCACACACAAGATGACCTGGAAATCAGACATTCAACTTGGTGAGGCAATGAGGGGCAAGCTGCACCTGAGAACTCTTCACACCTCTGCCCACTGCTGCTGCCAAACAATGCTGCAGTCAGGCAGACACCATCAAGCCTTTGTACATCAAGGCACCTCCAATCAATGTCATCATGAGGAGAAGAGTGCAAGCTGTGCTAGAAGTGTCCCCATGAGCTCTGCCTCCTGCCTCACAATGTCATTTCAAAAGTTGCTTTAATTCTCCATCCCTCCAGGCTGAGCTGACTGATAACAAAACTCCTCTTGTTTTTTTTCTTATCTGCTTTGAAAGAGACTCCATTCATTGTGAGAGGCCCTTTTGTCAGAGGAGGGTGTCTCCTCTTTGTTTTATTTCCTCTTGTCTCTTACTGGCCATAACCTTGGTGGAGCTGGAGGCAGGAGCTGAGCCACTGCTATGGGTAGTAAAGCCCTGTCCCTCTGGTGGGGAGCAGGCCTGGAGGGTGGTGAACAAGGCAGTGAGTGTGTTGAAATCCTGCCTCTGCCTTTCCGGCCCAGGTGATCCTGCCAGTGACAGATCCAGTCTGAACTTCAGCTACTGCCAAGCAGGTCAAGGACAGAGGGAGTGGAAAACCAAAGCCTGTGGTGCATAATGAAGTCCTTATGTGCTGAAAATTCATATTTGATATGCCATAGATGGAGATGTTGACAGCCACAATCTGAGCTTTGCAGGAAAAGGTTTTGAAGAAAAAATACACCGTCTCCGCAAAACCTGGCAGAGAGCCAGCGTGGGCCTGCAGAGCACTGGGTCTGTTCATTGATGGCTCCCCTTAAAGAAGTAAGGAAAAAATCATTTTATTTAATTGGTTTTTGCTCAGTTTCTCAGTTGCTGATTGTGTAGAACAAGAGCCACAGCATCCAAGAAGGTTGTATTTCTGTTCCTCAGCCTGTCCTGGACTTGGTGTGTGAAGTTATGCAAGTCTGCTCTGTTCTGGGCACTTTGGTTTCTTCATGTCAAGTTTTCTTCTTCTCAAGTCTTTGCAGCTCTTGGGAAACCAAGTATCAAATACTGTTATTAACTAAAGTCTTTTGATGGCATTTCTAATCTCGGTCTATCAGTCCTCATGAAAAGTCACAGGTTTTGCAAATCTCTCCTTTACGGTACAAATGCATTTTCCTACACAAATTACTGTGAAAATGATGTAGTGACACTCCATAAAAAGCATGAATGTGTGTTCTGTGGCCAATGTGTGAGAAAGAAAAGACTCCATCTGTTTCTTCCTGAACTGCTTTGAAGCAACTGGGATAATAAGGACTCTAAAGCATGGTAAATTCATTAGATTAGACCTGTACTTAAAAACTTCTTAAAAAGGTTTTTAAGATCCATTAATATGGAGGCATGTATTCTTGATTGTAACAAAGAGTTTTAACATTCCTTTTGAATTGCAGTAGGAACTTTTTGCTCAACTGCTCCAGTACATTGTCTGTCCAGTTCATATATTGTTCATCAGTAGTCATTGCTAAGGTTATCTCACTACATCATTTCTCTTCACTTATTCTTGTAATACTGGACTCAGATTTTCAGGACCTAATTTGTGACCTAGCATGATGGCATGATGTTCAGTAGCTATTCTGCTGCCCCAAACTGCAATACAAGAATTTTCACCCAGAACTGGAGTACCAGAAATGAATCCCTGAGATCCTGAAACCATGTTGAGCATTCATTCTATAAATAAATAAATAAATAAATAAATTCTATAAATAAATAATGTATAAAGAGTGGTCCACCATATCCATATAATTTCATCCCTCTGGTTCACCATATTACCACAGGTTGACAATCACATTTCCCCCTCAGTGCTAAGTGATAGAGGAGACACCTGCATCTGGCAAGTGTAGATTTTAAATGACACAGGAATTCTCCTCAGTGTTTCTGTGGTGGGTTGGCCATGACCCATATATCCAGCTCCCACATCCACTGCTATCTTGGCTGTGTCAGCATGGAAATAGATAGATAGATAGATAGATAGATAGATAGATAGATAGATAGATAGATAGATTAAAATATGTAGCTACAGCTGCGTCTCTTGTGAGAGGAGCTGTACCTGTCTGAGCTAAAGGGATGAGCCCCTGGCTATATTCAGGTGTATATTCCAAATGCAGTTCTTCCCTGTTGCCTTTTTAAATTTCTCAAAACAGTGTACTGAAGTAGTAGTTAAAAATGGAGGCCCCAAAGAATAGCCTCCCATCTGTGGGGGCACTTCCATTGTGCATGGTTCTGCCAATGATTCCTCTGATCCCCCCCTTCTGTCTAGGCTTTTTTTGTGGTTGGTTTTTTTTTTTTTTTTTTAATTAGAATGCCATGTCGCAATCGGGTTTTTTTCAAATTAAATGACATCCACCATGAAATACTTAATTTTGTACATAGGAATTAGGACAGGATGGAATTATCCTTTTACTAAAGCTAGATCAAATTTTAGGTCATTTGAACCACTGTGACAGTTTTTACAATAAATTGAAATTTGTATTTGACACTGCCTTGATTTATTGTAGTTTTCAATCCTATATACTACTTTTAAGTTAGGAGATGGCAAATAAGCTGTGGAAAACATTTATTTTCAGCTCATTTTTGCAGTGTTATTGCATTTGAGTCACATGAACAGATTTTTATATTACTAACAATATATTCTTAAAACATAGTGGATTAAATGCAGAATAAACACTAGGTACAGAACTCTCTAGATTATATGATAAAGTGAATTTAATTTAAAAAACTCTTCTCCTCTCAGCACTGCCACTTCATATTTTATTCTTCAAAACATTGTCTTGCACAAATTATGTCATGCAATCTTCGCCTTCACCATTTATGACAAAACCCATCATAATCTCCAAACCGATGATCCTGTCTATTAAGACCACGAGGCTGAAGTCTCTTGTAATTTCTGCTGTGAAGCCACTGATGGCCTGACAGGCAAAACCTATGACTCAGTTCTAATTCAATGAGATTTATTTCAACAGTTTTTCTCCCAATTTTCTCCTGTGTACAAAGCAAATTACAGGCACTTAAATAATAATATAGCATTTCAGGATGCAAGCAGCAGTTCTGGGGTATTCAACATTAACACGGTCATGCTTCAGTCAATGTTGTAGAAAAATGTGCATAAAAACATTTGGGCAAGCATTCCCCATGGTTTGAGTCATTTTACACAACAAAACAAAACCTGGAATGTTTTTGGATAGCTACAGTTTACACAGATTCACATGCAAGTTTGGAAATGTCCGGAATGGATGATAGCCTGGCTTGCAGAGCTTAGGATGTTGCATTTATTTCTATTTCTCTCTATTCAAAATTCAGATGCTTTCAGCCATGTCTTTTCAAAATTATATCACAATGATACCTTGCACTGTTGCTGCCACTTTGTGTTCTTATGAGGAGTAATCAGTGGATTTAGTTATATAAGGACTATGTTGTCCTCCTGTAGAAAATATGCGAACTTTCACAGGATCTCAGAGTGTGTCAGGTTGGAAGGGACCACAGTGGGTCATCTGTCCATCTCAGTCAGGGTCATCCTAGAGCTCATAGCATAGGATTACATCCAGATGGTTCTTGCATATCTCCTGTGAGGGAGACAGCACAGGCAACCTGTGGGCAACTTGTTCCAGTGCTCAATTACTGCTCAGTGAAGTTCTTCCTCACACTCAAGTGGAACTACATGTGCATGAGTTTCTGCTCATTGTCTTTCCTATTGCTTGGCACCACCAAGAAGAGCCTGGCTCCACCTTCTTAACACCTTCCCTTGAGACACTTGTGGTTGTTGGTGGAGGTCTCCTCTCAGTCGGCTCTCCCTGAGCCTGAATAGGCCCAGATGCCTCCTTTTTCCCATAAGAGATGCTCGAGCCCCTTAATCCCCTTTGTAGCCCTCCACTGGACCTGCTGCATCAGCTCCATGTCTCTGTTGTGTTGAGGAGGCCAGCACTGCACACAGCACTCCTGATGTGGCCACACCAGGCCTGAGCAGAGTGGGAGGATCATCTCCCTCAACTTGCTGGGAATGCTCTGCTTAATGCACCCCCAGATAGCACTGACCTTCTTGGCCACATGGCAACAGTGCTGGATCATGGACAGATTTTTGTCCACCAGGATCCCCAGGTCCTTCTCCACAGAGCTGCTTTCCAGCAGTTTGGTTCCCAGCCTGTGAATGGGACAGGTGAATGGGGTTATTCCTCCCCTTTGCTGAATTTCAGACAGTTTTTCTCTGCCCATCTCTCCAACCTGTAAAGGTCGTTCAAATTTTAATAATGATCTAACTTCTCCATACTGCAACATGTGTTACTAAAAAAAATGGCAACAAAGTGAAATAATTTCCACATTAAAATAATATTAAAAATTATATGTCATGTTTCATGGGAATGTCATGGGGTAGCCAGTACTACCCACCTTCAACTCAGCTGGTGATCTTTCACCTACCAATAGCCCATTCTGCTGGGAATTTGGGCATTGCAAATCTAGACCTGAATCAAGAAGTACAAATACAAGGGGGAAAGTTGTTGTTTTGCTAACTGGGTCAGACTATCAGATTCATGTCTACAGTTGAGACAGTAAGTTGTTGCTCAAAGTTTTCATTTTGGAAAACTGGCAATTGTTTGCCAAGTTGGAAGGAGGGATAGAAAGTGGCAATGTGAATAAGTGGCACTCTATAATCTTTTCCTTCCTACCATCCAGATGTTTCTGGTGACATCTGTCTCAGCTCAAAGAACATATGTTGTTGCAGACCCATCACCTTATGCTGAGTAATTGAAAAAAACAACATATACTCAGCTCACCAACACCCTGTTTACAGGAGAAAAGCTCTAATTTCAGCACTTTCAACTTAGAGTGCTATTTGGAAACATTTAGCTCATAAAAAACCTCACAGTTCATGCTTTGAACTCATCATGACCTGAACATTTTGTTAACAAAGTACCCTGTTAATGTTTTGACCAAAAGAACTAATGTACTTGAGGATGGTTGTGTTGCCAAAGTGGTTCTTGCTCCTAAAAAGGGAAAGTTTTAATTCTATTTTCAAAAGCAATATCTTACTCCTAACTATATATGGAAATGTCATCAATCAGTTCTGAAAACAGAGTGTGCACTGCAGTGCATTTTAACAGCTTGTGCTCCTGCCTGTGTTTGGCCTAACCAATCTCCCCACACTGGGGCTCACAGCTGAAGTCTTTTGCTGAGCCTCTTTTCCCTCTACTTGCTTGGGTAGATATGAATATAACTTTTGTTTTAACCACCAGCAATAAAGGAACAAGCTAATCAAAAGAGGGGATAATAAAATACATTGCCACTCCCAGAGATATTTATAACAGAATTCCTTGACTAAGGTGGTTTTGCTGGTGGTTTGTTTTCAATTAAGATCTAAGCCACCTAAAGCCTTCACCTTCCATAGGTGCAACCTTTTGATATTGTCCTGGTTTTAATGCAATAAAAATAATGTCGCTAAAAAATGGATTCTAAACATTTTCATCAGTTCCTTATTAATATCTACCAAAAGACTTCCACATTCCAACATCTTTTTGCTTAAAGGGATGCATTATTTAAGCATTAGACCTACCACATAAAAGGTAGTTGTTTCTTAAGTACTTAGTGAGGTCAGACACTTTGGTTTTCTGAACCAAATCCCAAGAAATCCCTGAGAGATAAATTCAGCAGCAATGAAAGTAGCGATCACTTGGAAATGCTACAACAGTAAAGAAACACAACAATTAAGGGTTAATTAGAAGTGCTGTAATCAACAAATCAGAACTGATTCCTAAAAAACCCAGTGCATTGGGAAATACTGCATGTGCAGTTGTCATTTACAAGCTACTTAATTGTATTTCACCTCTTTTAACTTCTTCCTAATTCTTGATCAAATCTGAAAAGTAATATATATTGTGCATATTTTTAAAGTTGTATTAGCTCCTGTTTTGTTGGAGTTTTTTGTATGAAGATAATCAAACATTTTGGTTTGGTTTGTTTTTTTTTTCACTGCCAGTCATCTAACTTACTTTTGTCTCCTTCATATGAAAATAACAAGCCCTTCTTTCAGAATTGCATTTTAGGAACTCGAAACAGTCATAGTTGATCGGATTTACATGGAAAAGGGATTTCTACAAGCCCCTGGTAGATGAGTTCACATGGAAGAAAATATCACTCAAGTAGACAAGATGCAGGGGAAAAAAGCAAAAGAGGATAATAAATGGGAGGCTTTGTGGCTTCTTAAAATACTTCCAGCTAAATGTAGGACAGCAGAGATTTTGTCAAAATTAGTAGTCAACATGATGTAAGTGTGTAGGATAAAATCTATTTTGTTGGTGAGGAAAAGAAGAGTATTGTAACTTACTTAGCTACAGGATATTGTTTCTGACACTTTGTCAGCATGTTGTTATTAATACGGAGGCTGAACATTATTTGTGTCAAAATTGTCACTCAGAGCCCTCGCTTCCCAGATGACTTCAGCTTCCTAATCATATGCAAACTCATGCAGTTATTTTTATTTTGAGATTCAAACTCTTTTTGAGGCCAGAGTAGTGGCAGATAAACAGAAGGAAACAGAAACCTTCCACAGAGCTCAAACTACTGAGCACAGATTTCTAAAATTAGCATATTTTAGGTAGGAATCCTGATAATCTATAAGGGACAGTTCACCTTATTAGAAAACAGGATGCACAGTTAGAGGGACTTACTTGTTCTTTACCCATGTTTGCAACACCCTTTTTCTTGAAGAGACGATGCTATATATTTCAGAAAGTTCAGCTAATTGTAATGCTTACATTAAATGCTGAACATATTGAGTTACAGTAGGCAGTCATAAAGCTTTATGAAAACAATTGGATATGTTTAAATTTAAGCTGGTCCCTGTTAACCAGGGTTTGGGGGAAATCTCCTTCAGTGAGTGTATTTTCATGAACGGTCTAGGTGATGGAAAACAGTAAGTCCTTATTTAATCTGCAGACAATAGGAAGGGTGGAGCTTCAGACATGCTGAAAATGTGAAAATGATCCTGAAAACTAAAGCTACATGAAAAAAACCAAGATGGTATTCAAGAAGGAAGAACACAAATTTCTACCTTTGGCCAGGAGGAATCAGCTTCTTAGATGCTCGATGGGGAACAACTGGCTGGGTGGATAAGGACAGAAGAGGACCCTGGGATTATAAAACACTGCTGGCTGAGTATAAATCAGCCACGTCATCCTGCTCTGGACAGGCCAAACACTAAGCTAGTACTTATAAACACAAGAAAAGACATGCAGCAGCTTCTGTTCTCCTCAGAAAATAACACCTGCTGTTCTGCTTTAGCCAGTTTTGGTGTCTCCACTTCTCAGTCCACTCTAGCTCTATTTTCTAGGATGATTTTTACTCTAGAGTTTGGAATACCTTCTTTGGAAGACGTTGGGCCAGCCAGTGTTGGTGAGGACATGCAGAATGAGCAGGGCTTCTGCCATTCTTCCATACTCTGCTGCTCCGCAGTGCCCCAAAGGGCACTGGGCTGCTCATTTTGTGTAGATTTTTTGGGTTTTTTCATTTTCATCTGAGGAGTTAGGCCCAACCCCACATCGGACACTGGTTCTGAAATGTTTCTGTTCCTAATTTCTGCAGAACTCTAGGCTCACCTCCAAGCCCTTCAGATAGGAAAATGTCATGTCACATTCATATTGTCTTTACCTCAGCAGTTCTGCCAGGCCAAACATCCGTGGGATGGAAGGGGAGACAGAGGAAGGGATAAAAGGTCGGGCCTCCAAGTATTGCACATAACTCATTCAGGGGAATGAAGAACTTTTGCATTCATAATTTTACTTGAGTTCAGGCCAGTCAGCAAACATCCTTATTTTGAAAAATATGTTGAACAGTTATTGAAATCTCACATTTTCTGCTGCCAGCTTTTTCTAATTTGTTTCTGGTGAGAACAAAGACATTTACTTGATCTGACTTAATTTTTCTTTATTCTGTAAACAGTGTGCCCTTCAGAAAGCTGGGATAGTCACAAATGAATCATCATAGATTGCATGGGGAATGGCTTTGTGAGCAAAAGCAGCCACTGCTGAAGTCCAGTATTCCCTTTTGCCTACAAAAGACTTAAAACGTTATAAGCTTATAAACAACTTATAAGCTGTTTCTACTGCAAGCTAGTCACAACACTGGTTTCAATTCCACCATCCAGACAACACACCACCTCCCTCAAGTGGTCAGCAAATTTAGGGTTGTTTGTTCTGCTTCAAGGGTTGTTTTCTGACACTGCTCAAAGAATGTGTTAAAGAATGCACTTTTTATAAACATTAATAGATCAAGTTTAAACCATTCTGCAAAAAAAAAAATATTTTGAATGGTATAAAGAGATAAAAATCTCTTGGAAACAAACACTTAGCTGGCATTACTTCGGCACTGTAGGCTTTTGATGAGAAGAAAACTGAAATAGCTGCTTTTTTGTGGGCCCTAATAGCTTTCTGCCTGTGGTTACAGGCATTCAGTTACGGTCACTGCCACGGCAGGGATTGTAGAAGCACATAAGCTAATCAAAACAGTGGCACATTTGGAAAGGCAGTACTGTTAATTTTGATGGCTTGCTCAAATCCTCATTGGAATTATTACAGTTTTCTTCTTTTGTTCAAAATGCTCTCCATTTAGAAACAGTTCTTTTGTAATTTGCTGCTAATGCGTACTTGCAGAACAAACTGGAACAATGTTGGAGAAGAGCTCACGGGAACTCGAGCCAGAATTACATAAATTAAGAAATCAGCAATAATGATAGTAAGAATTTAAAAAGAGAGGAAACAGAGAGCTTCATACTACAGGAAGCAACCCAGGCATTGCTGCCATGGTTCAGGATAAAGTTCTCTCATGGAACAATGTGCTATAGAAGTACCTTACAGAGAGACATATACTCAACACACGAAGCAATGCCTTTGTGTGCACACCGACAATATCCCCCACGGCAATGGGTAAAGAAATTCCTGCCATGCAGCCAAGTCATGCTCATCTACACATCACCAGACACCTGTGAAATTCTGTGGGTATTATCTGAGATGAAACATAATATTCACTCAGACCACTACTCCCCTGTCAGTGACCAAACACTGTGATATTCAGCGTTGCCTCAAATGAGCAAGGACTGGTAGCAAACACAAAAGGAAAGCAGTTCAGGTAGAACTTGGCAAGCAAGGAAAAGTTTAGAGCACCATAAAAATATTTGAATTTGTCGTCTCACAAAAAATATCTAAATAAATCTGTCCTACAAAAGCCTATACAACATAGAGGTTTAGAAAGGAGGAAAAAAAAATCAGTGACTTCAAGTCACCAAGAAATTAAAGTAGTTCATATAAGAAACACAGTCCTTATTTCAAGGTCTAAGTCAGTCCCCAGCAGAAGTCAAGAATAAAATTGTGAAGTATGACACACATAGCCTAATATATTAAAAGCATTGCTCTTCCTAGAGGCAATGTTCTGCTCTAGGAAGTAATTCTCGTGTTTCTTTTGCTGTGTAAAGCTGCAATCGTGTAGCTCCAACCACTTCTTTTAGCAAAAGCCTGTTAATTAAAGCAACACTACCTAGTCTCCTTCCTGGCATTAATGAAGTGCCAGAGGAAGGAAGCCTTAAGCATTTATATTCCTCTCAGAGCATCTAATACTCCACACTACAGCCGGTGGAAAAATAGTAACACATTTCCTGACCAGGGAAAGAGAGAGAGAGAACATATTTATCACAAAAGCCTGATGTTTCTTTAGCAGTCTGTCTGAAAGCTGTTGAAAGGATAATGTCCTCCACATATTTGAAAGAAACATAAGTGTATGAAAAAAGGTCCTCCTTGCCTTACTACAGCACCAGGGTGGTTTAAGTTGGCTGTTGCAGGCCTCTGAAAAATATAGCCAGATCAGACTGGGCAGAACATGCAGGAGTTGTGACAGAAGCAGGGCTAAAGACAGCAGCCCTTAGCTGGTAATACAGATATGAAGAGGAAGGAGAGAACTGCAGATAACTTGTAAGATCATCATTGCTAACTTTATGTGATTAATTGACAGCTACAACACCCATCCAATTGTCTGCTATTTTCCCTTATTCTGTGGCTCCACCTTGAGCTGCCTTTCATTCACTCTGGTGTCTAAGAAGTCTTTAGACAGAAAAGTGAATATTTGGTACCAGATGTGAGCCAAATTAACTGCCACCTCTAAATATCCCTGAAGCTTAGAATTGCTTGAAATTTAAACTTATATCTAGTTCCATATCTGTCTGTTTGAGGTCATCTTTACGCCTTTTTGTTTAAAAAAATAGCATTGTCTGATTCCCCCAACATTTTTTTGCTTCAGCCCTTCAAGTCATGGTCAGATTGGTTTACCAGATGCCCTGGTAACCTACAATATACATCCCTCTCTCCCTCCTCTTCACTTCATAATCTTCCAGAGATGAAATTCAAGATTGCCCTCTAATTATAACAGGACAGCTTCTCAGACAGATGACTTTCCAAGTAACCTTCTCATTCCACTCATATTCAGGGAATGAAAAAGTATGCCAGAGCATTATGTGATGACGGATGAGGGCCAACATTACAATTTATGTTTGTGACCTGGCACACATATAGAAACAGAGTATGATTCAGTGGTTTCTGCAGCCTTAATCCCTACTAAAGAGTGGCTCTGCCAAGGTAAACGTGACATTTTAAATGAAACTGCTTTGCATACACTGCATGGAACCTGAGATCCCACTTTTGTACTGCGGTTTCCTTCTAAAATGTAGCTACTGCCTGACAGGGCAGAGTAAGTGTGCAGACTGGGCTCCTCTGTGCCAAGAGTGTTTGGTCTGCTTCAGCAAAAGGCAGTGATGAGCAGACTGTGCAGAAGGAGCAAGACAGATGTTTTTTGAACATGTGCATTCCCAAGGCTAAGAAAAGGAGTAAAAATAAAGGCTGGATCCCACTTTCCTTCTCCACCCAGGCAACTCCCAAGCAACAAAATCCAAATTAGGCCCCACATTTATAATAACAGCACATTTCCTGGTAAATCAATCATAAATCTACAAACCTAGGAAAGGCAATTCATCTCATCATCATATGCACAACTCAAACCAAGGTTTTAGCACTGGGACCAGTTTTCTCTTTCCTCTTGCCATTGCTTCCTTTGTGCTCTTTCTAAAAATAAAGTATTGACCACTTTAAAAAAAGGAGGAAGAAGGAATACAAATCATTTAGTGCTCCTTATAGCACCAATCCAACCCAGCACAAAGAGCCAGCTTCTGCTTGAGTATATTATTAGCCAAAATCAATGAGTTTTATCCAAGAACTTAAAGGTAACCGAACAAAAGCCTGATTTATCCATGAGCCTCTCTGCATCAGTGTGGCAGAAATGGCACTGGTTTTCCTCAGGCAAAACACCACAAAATACCTCACATACAGCAGGCTGTACCAGAAACTACAGCTCATCTCTCACCCCCTTGCTATCCCAAAGACCCTGCTGTGAGAGATTTATTTAGACTAAGAGCAAGTCATTTCACCCAAACATCCCATAGTCATCAAATGTCATCAGTCATCATAATCTCTGACTGTCACTGGTCAGACCTGGAATACTATAGATACAACCTGTGTGCTGTATAAATTACACGTCTCCAAATGCTGCATAAGCCTGGAATAGAAGAGCACAGAATCAAGAAACAGCTAGTATGGGTTTCCTCAGCATGCTCATCTCTGCCTGGAGAGAACAGGGAATATTAGAGTATTCCCATGCCTCAATTCTCATTCACTCATTCACATTTTCCTTCACTCAGACACAGTTTATATGTAGACATGTGAAAATTTGAAGTCCCAGTAAAGTCAGACTATGCTTTGGGCTCTTGAGACTGAGAATCCCAAGCCCTGTCAGAAAGAAAGGAAAGATTTCTATTTATCTTTGAAAATGTGACTGTCCTACAGGAACCTATTGTTGGGACTCAGGAAAGCAGTTTACTCCTTATGCTCTGCTATGGCCACAACAAAAAATAGCGAGTCTTCACATGCATCCTCACCACACACACACACACACACACACACACACACACACACACACACATCCTCTCCCTTTCAGTCACACATCCTCTCCCTTTCAGTTGTCCCTGCATGCAGTACAACTGTGCACTCTGCAAAGCCAAAAGCTGTACACCTATACATTTCTATACCTATACATTTCTAGCTGAACCTGTTTGTATTATCACCCTTTAGACCCGCTAAAAGGTGATACTGCCAGTGCAGTACACAATATAACTTATATTATGTACTGCACTGGCAATATGTATTTAAATATTGTATTAGCAAAAAATATAATCATAATTGTCCACATAATCAGGGTCATATTTTTTGCATCCAGCTGAGTCTTCTTTCTACTGCTCTGCCACATCTACCTAGTATGTAGGTCTGGAAAAAAAAAAGCTGAAGTAATAATTTCTACATTTCTTTGTTTAAATATAGTCAGAACAAGACTGTTTCAATCATCTATTTTATGTAAGCCTACTAATGAAAATGCTACCATCTAGGCTTTTTACCCCCTTAATGCTAACAGGAGAAAAGGGTTCAGAAATTCCTGTTCCTTTAGAAGAGAATGGGTGGAGAAATGGAAAAACATTTCATGAAGAAATAAAAACCACAAACATGTGAAAAACATGATTTTCCATTCACATTTCTTATAAGTATTTTAAAGGACAGAAAAAGGAACAATCCCACGGATTTTTCTAGTCAAACAGGTGTGAAATGGACCCTTCCTTACGTCACAGAGGTGCCAGGGAGGCTGGTTATTTACTTTCACCATTCTAAATATTTTAGCTTAGCCACTGTTACTCCCCTCCTTCTTTACTCCTCTAGTTTCCCCAGTAAATAAGCCCCTGACCAGATGTATGCAAATACCACCTAGCAGGGATAGCACAGATTTCTTATCTTGGCAAAGGTGATGTGGACTTCAACCACATTTCTAGGCAACTAGACACATCATCCTCTCTCATGCAACTATAAGCATTTCCTAATGCAGTGGAATCTTCTACTATTTAAATATTTTTTTCCAGAGCATAATTTAAACAGGATTAACCATAATTATATATGTTTTGGAAACTGGAAGAAACATAACATATGATAGGAAATGGATGTTTCCTGCTTTCCGTCAACTTACTTTGAGGCTCTTCAAAGAGGTCTCATAAGCTTTGAAAGATTCTGTTTTGCTTTTACTGATTACATCTTTTTGATACTAGAAGCCAAATTGCCAGAGTTTACAAGTCAACGAGTCCATCACGTTTTCTTCTCTATAAAACAACAGAGTATTACATTGCAGGAGTAGCAACAAGACGAGGGGTAATGAGTTTAAACTAAAAAAGAGTCAATTCAGACTGGATATAAGGATGAATTTTTTTATCGTGTGGGAGGTGCAATGCTGGCACGTTTTCCAGAGCAGTGGTAGATGCTCCATCCTTGGAAACATTCAAGAACAGGTTGGGCAGCAATTTGAATGACTTTGTCTAGAGGAAGATGTACCTGCCCATGGAAGTGGGGTTGGAACCAGATGACCTTTATAGGTCACCTCCAACCCAAACTACTCTGTGATCCCACAGTTCTGTCTATCTTTAGAAAAGTAGTGTGGACAAAAACGAGAAGTAAAGCAACTGACAGCAGGGAGGAAAAATAGTACAGTGATTAAAAAAAAAAAAAAAAAAAGAAATAAAAGGAAGAAAAAAGACACAGAAGCACATCCACATGTGTCTCTCCAACTACCAGCAGATCATTGCATCTTAAGAATATTTCACATTTAAAGGAGGGAAAAACTGAAAGGAGCTTAAAAATGCTGTTAACTATAAAAGACACAAAGATATAAAGATGTTTAATTTTATCAGCACACCCTCAGCTCATTATACCATAAAGATTTCTGCTAAGATAGAAAGAAATTAAAACACATTGTAACATAAGAAGATGATTTTATTTGGCTAAGCTATAGTATTAACTTTGCAAACAGAAGATGTTAAAAACTTTCAGATTGTGCAGTAGCACTTATTTTATCTGAGCAGTACAGAGGAATTTTGGAAGCATATTTCACATCATAGATTTAGGATCAGATTTAGCCATTTTTTATTGATATAAGGACCCAGAAGATTCACAGGTCACTTGTAATTTTTATTTCCAAGGAAAGAAAAACAAGAAGGTTGTGAACAAAAATCCTGCCAGTATTCAAACAAGGAGAATGCAATTGAAGTATTGGAAATCAGAAACCAGACATGTGTAGTCATTTGAAGTTGCTGGCATACAGAAATAGGTCTCCAAAGTATGTCCTACCTCTTTTTAAACCAGAAAGAACTTGTGTGAGCTCCTGAGGGAACAGCGACAGCTGCTCCCAAGGACTGGAGAGCACTTCAGGATGACATCCTGAGCAGCCCTGTCTGTTAAATTTTGCAGATGATCTAGGTGGCAACCTGTTCTTCAAATCTTACCTGCAGGCACAAGCAGGTTTGTCCAAATGTTCATCCAATCCTCTTTCCGCTATTTAACTGAGATTCATTTGTTCCTTTCTTAAATGTCTTTGGCATTTCTATCTTTATTCCCCTTACGTCCTAAAGGCCATGCTCTGTAGAGATAGACACACAAAACTCTGCTGCAGGATCATTTCAGTGCATGACACTGCACCTGGACACTGCACAAGTCCTTAGGAGAAGCATGCAGAATTAAAGACAGTCAGAGGCAGTGTTGGTATCTGCCTCTGGATAGCAAAGTGTTAGAGCAGAAAGCAAAAGAGACTGAGCAGCCTAAGAGGGATTAAGCCCACTCACTCTCCAAAAAGTGTTCTAACCACCAGATCATGGGGTATGCTGGTGAAGGAGATTCCTCCTTGTCCCCCTTGAAACTGAGCCACAGTGCAGCTGGGAATGCAAGAGCTATAGACACAGAGAAAAGGCAACAAGGAATATCATTGCAAGCATGTCGTTAGGGCACTCCTCTTGGAGGCAGAGGGTACAAAGACCTCACCCATTTTCCCAGGTCTGTTCTGCGTTTTCTTTAACCCACAACTATTGCAGTGACAAACTGAAGGGAAATTCATAGTCTCCCAAAAAGCAGGGCCTAACTTCCTCTTCACAGTCAAGTAACTACTCAGCTGAAGTCACACATCTCTTGCTGCTGTTACCTGTGGTTCAGCTTTCACAGGGGGATACTCTCATGGCCATACTGTATGGCCTTGCTGCTCAGTTATTTCTCTGAGATGAAAAGAGAAGTTTGGTCCTTGTCCAGCTGAGTGGACCCAGCATTCAAGGCACCCTACTGCCTGTGGGAGCACTGTGTCTGCTATGTGAAAGGAACATCCCTCTGCTGCCCTCTCCCATGAGGTACCTGTCCTCAGAAGAAAGTTATGCAGACCAGCTGGTTGAGTACAAACTAGCACCCAGTATTTCTCAAAAGTCTTCTATTTTCTAAGTGGAAGATGTAGGTGCCTAAATTAGGTGACCTGAGTGACCATAAGAGGTTGTGCTGTTCACACAACTGACACTGAAGGGAGTGGAGGCTAAGCAGATGAAGAATAATCCTAATGCTGGTGTGTGTGTTTGAAGAAATTTCCAGTTTCTTGAGCAGCTTCCAGTTCAGTACTCTCTCAGGTAAAGTCAGAAGTTAAGACACACAAGCTCACAGACACAGAATAATAATCCAGCCAGACTGTTATAAGCTTTTGGTTTCCGTTGATACAAACCAGATGTTGGTAAGATTTAAATTTCTAAGTTTGTTTAATTCCTTGGAGCATCATTTTAGAATAAACACAAGAGGCATCTTTTCTCACATCTCTCTTTTCCCTTGCATCAGATTTACCTCAGCTGAACAGGTTATTTATTGTCCAGTCAACTGGGAAATGTCAATTACATAGCATTGTTTGAAAACTTGGATGGAGGAGGGGAAAGAAAATCCCTGTGAAATTTTCCAGTCAAAACTCCATTTTTGCCAGTCATTTGATCTGATACAGTGGTTTGCCACTGTCAACTATAGATCCATTGATAAGTTTAAGAAGACCAGAGAAAAATCTTGCACTATTCAACATAGTAATATGAATGTAGATTTAATGTCTGACTCATTAGAAACAGGTTTAGGATTTTAGTAAAAGAATAAAATAATATCATTGTCCTCTCCCTTGTGATTTATTTACTGCATGTGGAACAGGTGCTCAGAGAAGTACTTCAGGGAGAGTTTACCTGGTTAAAAGAGATCAACTGTCCTATTTTACCTGTGAGATAGTGTACAACCAAAATATGAAATTTCAACACCACCTATGTAATTTCACAACCAGCATAAAGTGCCTTGAGTTATGTCAACACAAATGTAGCACTGTTGATGCCACAATGAAATCTGGGAAAGGGCAGATCATGAAAGGAATGTTTCAAAATTTTAGCTTGCTGCCATGCACTTTGCTCCTACACAACAAAAGTACACCTGGGGGTCTACCCAAAGCTACTCCATGGGACTCCAGAGTGAGGAGAAGGAAGTGTGCCCCTGGCAATGCCACCAGGGTCAGCAAGAACAAGTCTCCCCAAGGTCTGTCCCCTCTTACAGAGCAGGAATAGCTGAGCTCTCTATGCTGTGGCATGATGCTTGCTCTTTAAAAAATTCAGTCCCAAAAGTTGTGAGAGGAAGAACAGGCAGAACTAGGACCCCTCCTGTGCCAGCTCTCTCCCTTCAGGCTAGCTGACCCCGATCCACTTTGCTCCCAGATGTCTACAGCCTGTGTTTCTCACAAATGGGAAAAATTACCTTTTCTAAAAGAAAATCACTTCAAACATGGAAATTGTGGGAAGAGAAAGAAGACCAGAATAAATGGCATGGTGAAGTCTCTGACCAAAATAGCCTAAATTACACCTATAAAGTGAGCAAAAGTTGAGGAAAAAAGAACACATGGATGACCTATAAAGAATTTTTCATCTAGAATATAATAGTAATTTTTTTTGCCATTTCCAGTTATTGCTGATAAAATCTGTTGCTCTGCAGTGCCTTTACATTTACAAATTTGCACAGATGTTTAGTGCAGTGCTCTTTAACAGCACAGTGCTGCCCAGCTCACCAGAAGTACATGTGGGGAGAATTTGGTAGAACTAACTTGATTTTTTTCACTGGAACTGATCAACAGAGCTAGAAAATTTGTAGGAATTGCAACTGTCCACACTGCAAAGATCTCTTATCATGTAAAATTGGAGTGTGCAGCTAGTGGCTCATGAAAACCAAATTTATTTTTGCATTCATTTTCTGATCATACAATCTATTCATTTTCTGATCATACAATCTATTCATATAAACATTGCAGGAATATATTTTTTTTTAATATGAACCATCTCTCTCTTCCATTCCCTCAGATTGGCAAGGATGATATATGTCTTTCAAGCAGAAAAGCAGATTTAAAGTAGCCAAGAAGAAAGTGAGTAGCTGAAGAGGCCACTTTCAGACCGGGAGGTGCAAAAGCATGCAGCAAGGCAGGTCTGTAGACCACTGGCTTAAAAAGCCACTGAGCACTTCATAGTAAGTGGATGTGAAAGAGATGGTGTTTGCAGTGCTGCAGATGCCTGATCCATTCAACAAGAAAATAATAGTAAAATCAGTCTCCTGGATGTGATGAGTCTGCAGGGATATATACACATGTGCAAGAAACACTCTTCTTTTATTGGAATCACAGAAGAGGAATTCTGAAAGTCCCCTCTTTTTGTGAGTTGTGGTCACAGTCTGGAAGAAATTGAGAATGACTCCATTAGAGAGCCTGTCTCTGGCACTAATAAATCTGGCATCTTTTGTGACAGGTAAAAGGGCTGATAACCCATTTCTAGTACCCATAGACCACTGACAGTAGTCCAGCAGGCTGACTGCTCAGCCAGGCCTCTGAATAATATTCAGAACGAGACAAAATCATTCGCTCCGGCCGTAGATTTCGATCACACATCTAACTAAAGCATATCCTTCTTTAAAAAATGTCAGTGTTGTAAAAGTGCTGCTTGACAGATCTGGTCTCCCTTGGTCTTTGTATGTCTGACAGCCCTGGTATGGCCAGCTACTCTGCAATCATTCCCATTTATTAGCTGGAGGCTGACAAGTCCATTGAATTCCACTCAGCAATACAGCATGCCTTCTGCTTCTGGGATTACTCACTTACTTTGTTTTTGAGCAATTCTTAAGTGCTTTGCTGGAGCAAGCCAAGCCACTCAGCACCACCTAAGACCTGGCATTGCAAACCTGGATTCTGCAGTTGTACATGCAATACCTGACACAGAGTTGCATTTTGGATAAGAAAAGATGATGGATATTCATAGATGAGTAGGTAAACCACAGAAGATTTGATGTAAGAAGGTCAGAAGTAGAGTACACTGGTGTCATCTTTAAAGATAATAAAGAAAACATTCAAACCAGATGTTTTAAGGGATCTTACTCAATACAGAATTAACAAAAGAGAAATAGTCCTTGTTTCAAAAGGGACAGGATATGCTGGAACAGCCTAACACACTGAGATGACAAATTTAGGTTAAACATCAGAACTTAACTATAAAATCACTTGGGCAGAATTTCAGGGTCTGAAAAGAGACAGATGAAACCACAAGATCTGCAGCTATGCAAGAACCAGTGACATACCAGGGGACAAGAACCAGAGCATGGTCCCACAAATGTAAGCAACCCCTTGTCTGGATCACCCAGGTTGATGCTGTACTTTTCTCTCCCCATTGATAGACCAAGCTTCCTCTCTAAAAGGCGGTGGGAATTTTGCCATTGACTTCCAAATGAACAGCAGCCCTATGATTAGGCCGTGTACAACTTCAATTAAAAAGTCTATGAATCACATCATTCTGCCCTTGGCAGCTGAGAGATGAAGACAGCAGGATAGGAAAAGAGCAGTTCAAGCAAATGGAAATAATTTTCCTTCTCATTTTCTTTCTAAAGGAAGATATTCAGCATAATTTGTCCCATTTTTTCTCCATTTCTGTTACGAACAACTGTCTGGTGTGATTAAAGTGAATTGCTAGCATCTTATTTGCTTTTCACTATCAGCAGGTTTGATCCTGTGAGATTTATTCACCACAGATAAAACTCATTCCCACAGAGAAAATGTTTTCTTGTTTAGGAGTCATTTGAGTCCTCATTTACCTTGATTTTGACAGTTAACCTGGGCTTTGACTAATGGCACACCCTTGTGAATAGGGCACAGGAAACCTCTCAGAAGTACTCCTGTGAGCTCCAGTGATGCCAGTGGAGCTGACTGACTGTTCCTGTTGGAAGCAGACCTTTCATAGCCTCTGTGCTATGACACCCAGCTGGTTTGAAACACATCCTTGTACACATGTGCCTGCACTAGACACTGTGTGGGTTGAGGTATATTGCCAAGAAAAAAAAAAAGGCAAAATCAAAAACCAAATATCCCAAGAACACAACTGCAGTTACACAGAGGACTGTTGTACACAGTGTTTTCTGAAAGAACCTAGGAAGGACACAAAATAGTGCCACTGAATAACAACTGCTGCTCAGATGGCTTTGGGTCAGCTCCAGGCTTCCTAAATGCCCAAGTACCAGCCATTAGGAAGGTGCCAATACAGGTCAGTGGACATGACCCTGCTGATTCCTTTAACAATACATTAAAAATTGGGGAAAAAAAAAAAGCCGCAAAAAAAATCTTAACACCCAATGAAAGACCAAAAGGCTACAGGAAAAGTGTGATGATGTTGCATAAGGGAGAGGCATTCCTGTGGGCTCAGAGATGCTGCTCCACAAGCCAAGCCACCCTGCATCCCCACCAGATCTGCCCCCTCACCTCCACCACGCTGAGCGGTGCCATCCCAGGCCAGCCCTGGCACTGACGTCTCAGATGCTCAAGTCATTTGTGTGTTTGGCTCACACTGATTTCAGTCAGATCCAGGTACATAAGCAAGAAGCATTTTGAAGGACCTGGGTCTCAATTCTCTCTGTGCAAAATAGAAATTCCCCTTTTCCCATGTTCCATAGAGTCTGCTCTGATCTGCAAGGCCTTTAGAGTACTTCCTTTGGGCATGTGCAATATTCAGCCCAGCAAGGCTGCAGCACCAGCAAAGGCTTCAAAACATGAAGCAAGCACATGATTAGTCAAAACTGAACACACATTCTAATTGTGATTCAGTATTGACCTTAAAATAGAACTTCCCTGAGATTTCAGAAGCAGTAGCTTGCTATCTTCCGATCAGTACCCCAAATGTCTCCAAATGTAGCTGGGGTCATTGCCAATAGGGCTGACCCAAAAGTACTGCAAAGATCTTTTTGAAAGTGTTTTCCTAGAGATAATATTACTCTCTGCCTCTTTCTCCCAGTAGCATCCATATCCCCAGTGCTTGTCATTACCCAGTAAATTAATAGAGGTATTAAGATAACAACTTCTTTCTCATAAAAACAAAAGCATCAGAGCTGCAGTAAGTCTTAACCAGACTGAAACCCACTGATACAAAACTGAACCAAGACAATGTGAGATAAAACACTGACTGCAGCAATAACCAACAACCTATTGTTGGTCGTTGGTTATTTCTTGAGAGAAATATTTCTTGCTTTTTCTTTTCTTTTATGAAGGCATCAATTCATGACGGGGAGCCTAAGAATCTTCCACTGCATAAATCCTTTTATCCACATGGTCTTCTTCATGTTTGTGCCATGTGACCCTGGTAGTCTTCCTATTTAATACCCATAATCACATTCTCTTTGCATAACACTCATAATTCTTTGATACTGCACAGAGCAGAGTTTAGAAGCTTTGCAAGCCAAGA
Source organism: Agelaius tricolor (assembly GCF_023055355.1). Classification (NCBI taxonomy): domain Eukaryota; kingdom Metazoa; phylum Chordata; class Aves; order Passeriformes; family Icteridae; genus Agelaius; species Agelaius tricolor. The sequence continues at coordinate 62,928,296 of NW_027269261.1, forward strand.
CATTTTAAGTGATTTATACAGTGAAGTAGAATTTCCTCTGCCCACCTGCAAAAGCTGAAGCATTTCTGTGATTGAAGTTCATTTTTACAAGTTTCCATCCATGTAGGGTTTTCATTAAAAAAATAAGAACATTGAAAGGATCCATATTTATATGTTTGCTACTCAAGGCTTCAGTGGGTCTTACAGTGTGCCACTTGGAAGAACAAATTTAATTTCATTTGAAGCGGTCTGCTTGCTCCATGCATTTGTTTTAGCTGTAAATTGTTACACTATAAACAAACAGAATATAGAGAAGGGAAATATCACACATGCACAATTTCTCTTTTAATAATATCTCTACGTGCACTTATTTTTATTGTAGAATTAAGACACAATCTGTTCATTTTCATTAGCAATGTCACACTCTCAACAGCTATTAAAATTGCTCCTTGAGGATCAAACTTGAGCAATCAAATGCCAAAAAAAAAAAAAAGAAATGAGAGAGAAACCCATCTCATACAAAACTATTTTGATCATTTACTCAGTCTAGACATGGAGCAACAAGATAGTGGCAAACATTTTCATATTGCATTGTCTAGTCCCTGAGCCATGCTGTCCCTTGTTAACTGAAAAGAACATCATATTAATCAAAATAATACCCATCATAGAGTATTCCATTTAAAACAAAAGGGGAAATTATTATCAATGTTATAAAATTGCAGATGGCAATTCAAATGTCTGCAAGGATTGTAGGCAAAGAAGCAATGCTCCAAATTCTAAACTGAACAAATAAAAAGCCTTATGGAAAATTAAAAGAAGCACCCCAACATTTAAAATAAAATGTGTGGATTTGGATGTTGAAAAAACTAGCAAGAGCAGCAACTGTGGAATAAAAATTATTACAGGGTATATAAACACTAGTAAGAGGAATAGCATGGCCTTCTTCCATCTTGGAAGGCTGTTATGTTACTAAAAGGCAGCAGTAAAAGATCAGAGCATTGTTAATCAGCATGAAAGGAGAAGATCAGCCAAGAACAGCAAAAAATAAATATATTTTTAATGGCTATTAAAAATCCCAAGTCTTCTGGCCAAGCAGGGAGTCTGAGATGTCTGGTTACCTCACTCTAGCAGGAGACACGGCAATTGAATTTACCCTTTGGTGTTTACATAAAGGAGGCCAGCTTCAGCAGCACCTGAGGTCCTTAGAACAGACAGCACTGGGGAGCCTGGACAGCTGCTCTGGCTGCCCTCTTGGTGTTGGCTTGGTTAGACAACATCTTCATCTGTCTGTGCAGAGCAGCTGAATAACCCCGGGATGCTGTGGCACTGAACCACCATTCACAACAATAGCTTAAGTCCACAAAGCCTGAATTCCACCTACTTTTAATATAGTAGGTTACATTTCTTACAATGTATAGAATTTCCTACAAAATTCCTGTGCAGTTAATACCATGCCTCCATGTTTCCAGATGGAGCTGTGCCCTTTGAGGCACTTAAACAATAGAAAACACTGGAAATTTTAACTGCTGGGAAGACTTTCAGTAGAGTTCAGTGAATGGGGAATATGAAAAGCAACACATCAGGGTTTCAGTGACTGTAAGTCTCACAGATCAATTATGTACCCACTAGAGGAGCAGGACATGGGGTCACTGTGTTAAATAAAATATTGTCTAAATCCTACCCTCCTGGAGGAGGATCTCACTGCTGGAGTTTTGATATCCCCTACGGTCATTCAGGAGCTTCCAGACACCTCTGCCACAAAGCTTCAGGCTAGACTTATACCCAAACACCATCTTGCTAAGCATTTTTGGCAGGACAGCATACAAATGAGATCAGACTGCTAACTCAAACATATTGAGTGTTGCTCAATTACTGAAGAGAATTGTTCTGCACGAGTCAACTTTTCCTCACTCACTTTCTAATGCAGAAGTGGATCCATCTTTCACAGCAGTTTCTGAAGTGGAACAAAGCTAAAAGGCTTATTTCACAGGAGTGCTCAGTAAAAGTAATGAAGTGCCTTGCACCACAGCCCAGCTACCGCTGCAGTGGGACTCACTGCTGTACGTGTGACACCGTGACCGAGGCCAGAGCTGATGACACCCTTCTCTAGGGAAAGCAAACACTGAAAAATTCAAGGTTCTAAAACATGATACTTCTTGTGAATCATATGCCAAAAATTGCCTCACCCATGGGTCATTTAATATGCAATTTCAAAGCAGATGTATTTTTCTAATGCTATTTACAGATCTCTCAAATTGTAAATTAAATTCCTTTTGTTGCTCAGACTTTTTTTTCCCCTGCTGAAATATAACACTGATACAAGTCTGGGTGTTATTTTAGGATGTCTCTAATATTTTTATTTTTATATTTTACTGCTTGTTAAAGTTTCCCTGGCTCTCATTTAAACATCTGTGGAAAATACAAGTGGATTTGCATTTCAATAAGAATTTTTTGTTGGTTATTTTTTCTCCTGAATGAAATCTCTCCTCCTATTTTCATGATTTCATGGGAGGAAATCCAGTCTTCTTCTGCTGCACTCTAATTTTTTTTTTGTTCTTTCTGAAACCTTTGAGCTAATTCTTTAACTGATTGGAAGAAAGGAAGGATTCCTTTACTCACCTTATGCTTTGGCCATTCATTTTTAGCAGGATCTCAAAATTATATAGATTATATTCACAAGTAATATATTATGATATTTTTTTGTGCAGGTTGCAATAACTGAGACAGCTTTGGATTTTTAAAATTCCATTTGTTGTTGAAACATTAAATTTAGAGGTAGTAACTGCATTGATCCATGTGAAATGCAGCAGAGTCCAACCAAAGGCAGTTCAAGAAAGCAGCATTTAAAATGCATGGCACATTTCAGCTGGGGTTCAGGGTCTGGATCTGAAACTGAACCAAAGCCAAGAATAATGCTCCATTTATTTCCATGGCTTTATTTCTCATTTAGATTAAAAACGAAAAGAAAGAAATCACAAAATTGCTTTAAATCTCACAGACCCAAATGTAGTCAGATCTGCAGAGTATAGTCCCACAGGCTCAGGTTCAGGAAACAGAGCTTTAGGTTTCAAATAGCTTGGGTTTGTATTTGATGGTGCACTTAAGGTAGTCTAATCTAGCACTTTACTGGATTATTTTATCTTCATTTTTACTATAAATTTAAATTGAGAGTCAAATGTTCTCACCCAAATCAAGCAGCACGGCCTCACAATGTTAAAATCAGGATAAGTATTTTCAGGAACAAGATATTTAGGCCATTTCTACAAATCAGACACTGTGTAGGCTACAAGGATATGCTACACGTAATTCTGCTTTAATTCATAACCAGCAACAGGCTACTCTTTGATAGTTATCATTTCAGTTCTATTTTGGTTAATTCTCAAATCTAGGCCTTTTCAAAGCTACAAAATTCACAGCATGAGATCAGAAATCATTTGGAAGCAGACTTTACCACCAGTTTCCTAGGACTTCATGAAGTATGATCACATCCAGAATAGTAAAAAAAAAAAAACAAGTCAGAATTGCTTCAGCATCATACTGCTTTAGCAGCTCCAGTTATGGAAATAACCTGCACTGGAGCATAGGCAAGTCAGTTATGCCAGGCTGGTTTGTCTGCTGTGGTCTGTGTCACCTCAATCCAGCGCTTGATAAAAGCAAGTATCTTATGTGTATTGCAAAAGATTGCTTATTGCAAGATCTTATCACTGTTCTGTCTGTCTGCTTGGGCTCCTGTCATCCCTCCTCTGCAGGACAAAGGCAATGATTTCCACATTCACCTGGAACTATGAAAAGCATCTGTAGGACAAAACCTGTTTGAAAAGAGAGAAATTTGTGCATCCTGACAATATAAGGCTGTAAAAAGAAATTGCCCAAGGGAGGTGGTGAGAGAAAATAGATCTTGTGCTTATTATTTTCTCTTTTTATTTTTCTTCAAAGGACTAAATGCACACAGAGAAGCACACAAAACCAGACTAATCCTGCAGACTGCAGAAGATAACAAATTTCTGGGGAATCCTGTTTGAGATAGAAATATGTGGAGAGCTCCCATGTGCTTTTGATGACAGCACATTTCTTCTTCCTCAGGTTTCTCTACTTACTATGAGAGATAAGACTTGAAGAATTTTCACTTCATGAACATTGTAGAAAAAATTCAAAATGTGGTCAATCCTCTGGGAAAAGAAACCTTTACCTTCTTGCTGTTTTGCTGCTTAAAAGACTTTCACCTAATTTATTCTGATTGTTTGACTCTTATAAATTACAGACTAGATCTACAGCATCTAATAAATTAGTGCAGCACTGCTAACCAAGGCAATTTCATTTATAGGAGCCTAGATCTGAATGCTCTGATGCCTTTGGGTATGTCTTCTGCAGTAAGCAGTTTCCCCAAGCTGTTTGAATTACTTTAGAGTGTCAAGATATTTTGCACTCTATTAATGAGATTAGCTTTATTACATTTATCTAAACTTTCAACAGATGATGTCATTTTAAATTATTAAAGCAATAAAATTAAAGAGGGGCTTTTTTCATTAAAAAAACAGGAAAAAAGAAAGCCAACCAAGCCCTAACAAGTTTGCCAGCACTGTAAACTGAAAAAGAAGCAGTCAGAACTGGCGAAATATTCAACATGGATAAGGCAGGTTATGACTGGGAAATATGGAAAATTATTCGTCCAACTGCATAATGACTTAATAAAAATACATACTTTACACACTGCAGGCTACTATGTCACAATTTATACTTGTAAAAACAATCTCCTTTTATCTCTCCAGGCTGTGGAACATCTGGTAAGCAGCTTCCATTCTGCATTCTTTGTTGCCCACTAAAACTTTAGGGTTTGAGGAAAACCCATTACCCAACTTGCCCCTAAAAAGTAAATATTTTAAGAGATCCACCAAAATGTCTGAGGATAATTCACTTATTTATGGACATGCTATTAACTTTATAGCTCAAGCCAGTTCTGCCTCAAAGGTTCTGCTTCTGATGGTGGGAAACCTGTTTTTCATGGCAGATGAATAGGAGGGAGGATAGCCCTTCTTAGAAGGAAAGCTTTTAACAGCTTTAGAGAACTGAGCTGTGCAGTGCAACTCAATCAAATGTAGTAAGCAGAGCTGAAGACTGGGCTTCTTCAAAATATTTCACCATGACTGTCTTTGGAGGGCAATTTTTTCACAAGCATTTTCTTTCTAACTTTTTTTTTAAATATCTCTCATTAAAAATATCAACACCCAAAACTTTTTCTCTCTCACCTGCCACACCAGTGTCCTTCAGGACAGTCATGGTCTTCTTCATTTCCCTCATCTTGTGATGCTTTCTTCAGTTTCTCCCTGGTCATACCTGTGAGTGACAGAAGGAAAGCTATGGGACAACCATGGAACTGAGCTGGCAAGTCAGATCCAGAGGGTCTCCTTTGGAGCTTTGCCTGATCTTGTTTAAAAGTGCAGGATATGGGAGTGGAAAAATAATATGTCTGGGCAGGATAGGTCAAGTAATGGCATGGTCCTGAGGATGAAAGGCATTGGAGTTACATCATTTCTAGACATTGCAAAAAGACACTGGACTTGAATCTGAAAAGGTTTGCTTCGAATTAGCATTGAAAACATATGTACAAGTTCTCAGCTGAGCTCTTAAGGCTCCTACAATTTGTTATACTGGCACTTCCCACCCCTGGCTTTGTTTAAAGCTACCCAGATATGCAGTGTGACAGAGCCCCAGACATAAGGCATGCACATTTTCTGCTCTGCCCCAGCCCTGCACACTGTCCAACACGTGGGACTGCTGAAGATCATATGTGCTGGTGGTACCACATGAAGACTAGGAGGGAGATGCTCTGGGTCAGAAGGAAAATACAACAGGAAAATACTTTCCAAGTCAGGAGGAGGGAGTTTTACCTGTTTTAATAACTAACTGGTGAGATTCTCTGGAGGGAGCCCATGATGCCAAGGAGAAGATACAGCTGTCTGCTGTGGCCTTCCTGCGTTTCCTTACTCCCATCTCAATTGTCATTTCTTTCCTGGCTTTGAAGAGAAAAAAGGAAGAAGATCCCTCTCTTGCTCTTACAAAACAAAACTCTCCCTCTCCCTCCTGCCCTGCACTTTGGATGAAAAGAAATGATGAACACACAACAACCCCTCCCCTAGGGCTCCCGGGCAGGGTAAGGAGGCACTGCTGGCACAGGTTTTCCTTGTTTAACTTACAGGATTGCATTTATGTCTTTAGCTTTTAGTCTGTTTCTTTTTAAGAGAATATACTGGATAAAAGTCATTCCTTAGGGCAAAAAAAGACATTTGGCTTTGAGTTTCATTCAACTTATTAGTCCAAGCTGCTTGTGGTACAATTGTAATTGTGCCAGCTATCTAGTTAAATGTCCAGCTTGCTCTGGTTCTGTGGGTATTTCTCCTCAGAGTAGCTTGTAGCTCTACGGAAAAGAGTACAAATCTTAGCACTTGGAAGAGACAAGAAAAATTATTACTGTTAAGTCCACAGATTTCAGTATTTAAAGGGTAAGGTAGTTTTGATCTGCATGTGTTGCTCTTAAAATGTTCTGGTTTGTGATTATTACTCCTAAATTACCTACTGGAATGCAAACATGAAAAAAAAAAAGGAAACATTCAGCAGAGAATGTCAGCAACAGCAAAACACTAACAGAGGACTAACAATTTACCTGTAAGAAATTATCAGAAAATGGGTTCCAGCTGAATAAATAAAGTGAAGTATTTTTTGAAGTTTAACCTGCAACATTCTTATAGATCTAGGGGGGAAAAAAAAGATTCTTGATCTTTTAGCCCAGCTACCAGGAAAATTACAGGTCCTGGGCAGGGGAGGTGGGACATTCTGCCTCCTTCAGGAGCCAGGCTGGAGCTCTTGGCAGCACAAATATCCCTTCCTAGATCTCCAGGAGATTTCTTTGTGAACTCTGATGGTGATTTCCAGGCATGCCTTTATTTGTAGATGCTCTAAAATATTAGGCTGGAGAGGCAGAGTACATGGCATTGCCTTGCATCCGATTGCCACTGGGCTTGTTTTCCTTACCTGCCGTTTACTGGCCTTTTCAAGGCAGGCCACAGGCAGAAAAACCATTGCCCTTGGCCCCTTGTTTGTGGCAGCAAGGGAAGGCAGAGCCAGTGGCAAAGCAGAGAAAGCATACATCCATCACAAGCAAAACTCCAGGATGGGCAAAGTTTGAAAGAGAATTCTTCAAGAGCTTGCTTAGGACTGCCCTAGGAGCTGCAGTGTCTGCTTTTACACCAGGAGAGACTCTATTAGGAAGCTCAACAGCATGGTAGAGTCTATCAGAAATGCCAGAAGAGTCTACACAGGGAGGCCAGTTTCCTCTGGTATAGCACTTGTATGAGATCAGACAGCCAAGAAAATTGTTCAATAATTAAAGCTGCTCTCTTGTCATTACAGGGACATGGCCATTTCTGCTCTTCTTCAGCCTCTCCTGAAAGAGAAGAAATTTAATCATCTGCAAATATATAGAATATTAAAGTACCCAGAAAATACAAGTGAGAAAGGGTACATTTCTCTGGAATTCAATGAAGGTTAATTCACTGTTTTCAAGCAAAGCAGTAACAGCCCTCTTCAAAGCAGAAGTATCTCGTCAGTGCCCACAAGGACAGAGAGGGATTTGTGATTTCAGGACCAGACCCTTTTGGAATGAATAAAATAGAAGGTTGTGTTATTCTGATAGCATTCTTCTGTATATTTCAGTCTCCATTATGCTCTGGACACAAAACATTTACTTTAATTAGGGATAGAACAAGAAGGTCATGTTATGGTTTTGGTTTTGAAGAACTACATTAGTCAGGTTGTGATTTGCACAACCCAAATAGGGGATGGTTTAAATCTAGGTTCCATTTTTAGCCAAACCACCCAAGTCCAGAGGGGATAGAAAGCCCAGATAAAAGGGTTTGAGTTTAGTCTCATGTCTATAATGGACAAACTGGAGTGGTTTGGGTTTAAATGCTGCAAAACCTCATCACTCAGGTTTTGGTTCTGCAAAAACAAAAACAACTTGGGGTTGGTTTGGATGTCATTCCATTTTATCTGAATCACTAACAGTGGGGGAGGGGATGGGGTTGGTTGTGCCCCATCTCCAGCTTTAGCAGCAGCTTTAACAGCACTGTTGCAAATTTTCCTGTGACTTTTCAGGAGACAGAGGAAAACAGCCAAAAAAAAGAAAAAAAACAACCAAACAAAAAACCACAGCAACAACAACAAAGATTGTCAAATCAGTTTAGGACTCAGTTTCTTGAGATGCTAAGCAATTGTGCAAATTGTCAGGCTAACACAGCTGCTGGCACCTTTAGAAAATCCTGACAGCACAGAGTGTTTTGTAGGGGTCGGAGCCAGCAGCACTTTACAAGTCAGGCTCTTGACTGGCAGAGCTGTCACCATGCTCCTGAAGTTTGAGAGCCAAGGATCTGCTCCACTGAGCCAAATTTCACTGCTGCAACCAATCATGTAGGCCCCATTCATAAAGTCAATCAACTTGGATAAAAGTAATTAGAGCTATAAAATGTTAGAGATTTAGGAATTCAGAGGGCATTTGAAACTGAGATATCATATTATCTGGGCTGAAATGTTAGCACTGTCCAGTACAGGACATGTGTTGGGAATGATTAGAAAAAAACCATCTGATTGACAGTTATGAAACAATTCATTTAAACAATGCCATTCATAAAGTAATTCAGTAATTTTTATTATTCTCTCTTCTGCTTTCTCTGGCTCTGTATTGATTTTTCTCAAATGCAAATTAATCTTTAAAGCCAGTTGTGAAATTAATCCTAGAAAATTAGGATTAATTTCAGAAATTAATCCTAGTTTTGTCCTCTAGAAATAATTTCCCTCCTTTTTGATTGTTCTATTTTCAGCAAATTAAAAATAATATATTTATATGAACATATAAATTGTCAATTTTATTAAGAATCAGACATAAGCAGTTAAATTTAGGTGCTCCTTTTATTTGGATCAGAAAAAATGTCGATACAAGGTTCATTGAAGATACTTCCTTTGCTTAAATCAATGCTGAATCAGTTCCACAATCAACAATTACATGTCAGTATAGTCCTATCAAGTAAATAAATGAGACTACATTAATGAAAGACAAAACATTTCTGTCATCTTCTTCCTATCATCTGATCACTAGATCCCTCTTCCTATACTGTTGCATCCAAATCCTTCTTTCACACCCAAGTCCTTGGGTGTGAAGTCCAATGCATATTAATTTCCCAAAAATGTCTACTTCTTCTCCAGAATATGGAGAAGAGAGACTGGATGATGATTACACAGGCTGTCTGGTGGAGCTGGGCCAGCACACACATCTCCTCTCCAGTTTCCCAACCAATCTCCTCAGTACATCCATGTTTCCAAAATGCTCGAGTCTGTAAAGAACCACTCTGAAAGACAAAAGTGGATTGGAGACGTGTGTGCTCATTGTCATGTTATTCATTCTTGGTCACAGTGACTATATAATACAATGATCAATCTTATTGTAGCTTGCCTTATCCTTTTTCTGAATTCTTTCAGTGTCTCTTGTTTATGTATTATTTTTTTCTTTCTTTTGTCTTTTTTTTACCTCGTTTTTTCTACTTTCTCAACTCACTTCAGACTATGCCCTTTTCCCTCCATCTCTTACCACAACTCCTCTATATCCCTTCTTTCTCCTTATATCCTTATATGTATATACGTATGTGTATATATCCTTAATATCAAATGCCCATCCTTATCCCTTCACATGAACCCCTGACCATTATATTTTTGCACTATAATGACAGAAAATTGCTCTAAGGAGTTGCATGTCCCCTCACACAGAAACCAAGGATTACTTTGTAGCTCCTGTAATTGTTTCACACACTGCATTCGTCCCTACAACCCCAAAAATCATTAATACTTATGAGAAGGAAAACTGTTCTTTGTAATTGTAATTCCTAAACCAGATCTTATGTTGACATATTCTGGCATAACTGTCTTACACAGCATGAATTAAAACTTGGATTTTTTCCAATTTCCTACCTCAACTTCTTTCAGACTACCAATAGCACTCCAGAGTTAGTATTGAGTAGACTCAGAAAAAAACAAAAACAGAAACAAAAAGGTGGATAAACAGAGAGAACTTCTTTTTGCAGACAGCAAAATTTAAAAAAAAAATGAAAAAAGCTTTGAGACTGAGTGTTCTTAGTTTGGCAAATTTTGTCTAAAAGGATCGTGGGCATGGGTTTTTTCTGCCTTTCACAAAGGAAATGAAATGCAAACAAGTCTCCTTTATAACTCATTTGAGACTTTTTAAACATTGAGAACTCAAGAATTTCATTACTAACATTCCCATGGCAACTGTAACTTGTCCATACCGCACGTGTATATGGCACCATAAAAACGAACACTCCAGGCAGTAATAGAAAATTTCTGAACAATGCTTTTGTACTGTGTCAGTTATTGCAGAAATTAAGATGCTGATTCCATCATATATGTTGTATCAAAATGTCAGCCAGAAGGCTAAAGCATACTGGATAAATTTCTTAAGCACTAAGGCACTCTCTTAACTTCCTGGGAGAAGTTCCCATAACTTTGGCATCATCCTTGAACATTCTCCACCTTCCCCCACCTTTACACTGTCCTTGGCTATGTCCACTACCATAAACCATGAGGTGAGAAAAAGCTGCAGGTTTGTTGCACGCACAGGATGCAAAAGGCTGGCAGCTCATCTGCTGGGGTTCATCACTGACTCTGTTTCACAGGAACACGGGAACAGGGATGTCATTAATCACAATGGCCCACTCTTTTGTTCCACCTGCCAATTTGAGGTGTTAGGTCCTTCTGCAACTTGAAATGCAAAGCTTCCCCCCAGTCTGTGGGTTGAACTGCTCACTGTTATGCACAAAGTCAATATTCAGGGCAGTTAATCACAGTGGAAACAGAGCTTTGATTTTTTTTTCACATGGTCTCAAGGTTATGCTTGACCATCAGACAGAAGTTTCGTTCAGTGCATGCACATTTAAAAAATACTAATAAACCTTCGGTGAGATGTACAGTGTATTGTGAGCAAGTCATTGTGATACTGTCACCAAATGGAAAGATGAAAATATGGGAGACTCCTGCTCCAGCTGTGGTTTTGGCAGCTGTGGGACTGTCGCTGGCCTGAAGCACGGTACATGACTGGCACAAAGAGCTATTCATAGGAACAAGGGAAAGGAAACACTATATTTCACATATGATTTGACCTTCCATAATCAAATTTGTTAATAATAACCAGTAAATAGCTGAGTGGTAATGAAATGATACAGAACATATTCTGTGGAAATTTCTAGACAGCACCAAAACTCTCATGCTGAGTTCTGTAAAACACCACCCTTTTAAGGAGGAAAGAAGCCATTTGAAAAACAGCATTCCCATCCTCCCTTTGATCACATGCAGCAGATGGATTTAGTTATGGCAAAATCAATGGAATGAAGAAAGGAATTAAAAGTAATCAGGTAGCTGAGCACTAATACATCCAAGCAGTAGAGTCAAGGCAGCAAAGGAGGACATATTGCCAGTGACAGGGGGCTGAACAGAGACAGTGAGAAGGAGAAGAAGGAAAAGAATTTTGGGGAAGGAAACAGCAAAGCAGAGCTAGAGGCAGACTCCCAGTTTTAGAGTTTCTCTGAGCAATTTTGTTCAATGACACTACACAGGCAAAGTACAGCTGCTTGTACTGGGGAGCAAGCTCAGCTGGCTTTGGCCACAAAGTGTGGCTGGGGGGACTCCCCCAGCAAACTCTGCCTGGTGCTGGGCAGGCAGGAGACCTTGGGCCTGAAGGTACATCCACACACAGAGACCTAATAGGGATGTAGAGGTAACTTTGAGCAGGGCAAGTCCACTGAAGCCAAATAAAGATTGTAAGCAGTGAAGATGGAAAAGATAAGTAATAGGCTAGTCTGATTTTTTTTAAGCAGATAAAATAAATTAAAGCTCCATGAACTGGTGCTTGGTGATTCTTGTATATTTTATATATATATATATATATATGTATGTATATATACACATGCATATATATCTATATAGTACATCATAATCCATGTGGTGAGGAAGGTCAGAACAAATTATCATGATTGTTTCAACTGGCCTTGCACTTCATGAATCTCTGAATATATGAATTGATATTTGAAGGCACAGACCTCTCTCATGCCCAAAAAGATACGCTCACTGTGGCTTCAGAAGAGTCACACAAGGAAAAGCCAGGTAGGAGTCATACAAGGAAACTCACAACCAGCCAAGCCGTGGGGCTATTGCAGTCACTTTTTTACACCACCATTGAAGAAAAATCTGAAGCATTTCCCAGTATTTTTTCTGTATGTAAAAGATGTGTGCAAGATCCAGGTCTCAGCATGGGGATGAGTATCCAGGCCTGCCTGGGAAGGTTCTGCTCTGCAGCTGGACATTTTGCACTGCTTATCTCACTGCCACCGCTGTGCAGTTTTGTCAGCACAGTTCTGCTTCCTGACTAGTGCACTCCATGACTCTCATCTGCTGTCCTTGCATTATGGAGAGGGACTTTGTTTATGCACACACACGCACGTGTGACACAGAGCTCCCTGGCACTGCATGCATTATAAACTCTGCTTTGACCTTTTCCCTTTGTTGGCTTTGATCAGACTGCAAGATTTTTTGTTGAGGCCTTGCTATCTATGCAAAGTATTCAGGCAGAGTGATAAGGATAAAGCAGTGCAATACTTGCTGAACAAACAAACAAACAAGCAAGAAAACAAGCCCAAACCATCTCTAAAATTTGAATTTTGCTGCCACATGATTCTATTTTGGCTTCTGTTTGCAACATTTCAAGATAACCACACTGGTGGCTGAACTCAAAGAGCCTGTCTGCAAATCCAAACCCCTCTCTAACTGCTGTGTTCTTCCAGAAAACCTCATAAACCCCTTTTCTCTCCTTCATATTTCCCCCCATAGATCACCACATTTGCATTTGTAATATTTGAAATCATAAACACTGATTTTCTTTTTTGTCTGGCTGCCATGGAAACGCTGCAGCCACTCTACCCATGTGCACACTCATCTGCTGCCCCTCCAATCCACTCAGGCCACCTCTGGAGCTGTGTGCTGGCTGTCTCCCAGGCTGGCTGTGCCCTGTGGAGGGAAAGGGTGCCCTTAGCATGGCTGGGGGAGCCCACATGTGGCAGGAACCCAGAGCTGCCCCACTTCCAGGAGGGGTTCTGCTCAGGGCTGGTGCCTGCTCAGCCATGGGATGCAAACCACAGTGAGTGAGGCTCCTTCATTCCAGCCCATGGGGAGCCAGTTGTTTTGAAAGAGAGCCATGTAAATCATCCCAGTGCCTCATGGAGCTGCTGTGGCCGCAGCTGGGCTCATCTGGAGTGTCAGTAGGAACATGGCTGCTCTTCACAAATGGGTTTCAGAATGACCCAAATACAAATGAGGGCTGCAGAAAAGCCTCTGTCCTCCTTCCCCAGGCACCACTGTCCTACCAGAAAATGCTTTGGTAAGACAGAGGAAGCTTGTTGGTTTTCTTGGCTCATATTTTTGTTACATTTGAGAGACCTTGGCAGAAATTAGTTATGCTCATCATAGAAGGTAGTGTGAAAATGAAAATTCCTGCCTCATATATGCCTGTGTCACTTCTCTACAAGGTGCATAGGTTTTCTGATGTGCTGCCTTCCTTTGTGTTGCTGGGTTTTTTTCACAATAACATGCTCAAAAGCCTCTGACAGTCCACTTAAATATAAACAGCAAATTAGATCTACCCAGACATAACTGTCTTTATGCTTTCAGATAAATTTGCAGTTAGAAACTGAATTTGAAGACATACAGTTATCTTTTACATTACACCTCTGAAAAAGTAGTGATTGCCTAGTTTTCTACAAATGATCTTGAGTTTATTTCTGAAGTTATCATACAGTGAAAATGAAGAATGAAGGAGAAAATGTGCAAGAAAAGACCACAGCTGTGCAGCGGTCACTCCACCAGCAAGGAGGACTAGCTTTCAGTTAAGGACTCTGACCTGTAAAGGGTTACATCACTGAGAGGGATATTTCCTCTGGGATAAAATCTTGGCAGAAGAGGTCTTACAGCTCACACTTGAAAACAATAGCTCTGAGAAGGGCAGGTACCAGAGGCTGTGGTGTTTTTAAATCTCTGTTATATCCTAACACTTGCACAATGACTGTATCCTGAAAGGGGTGGATTTTCTGTCTTTCTAAGATCTGATTGATTTAGATTAGAATAGTTATTTGGTTTTCAAGAAAGAGTTATTGTTCCCATGTGCAGCAATTTTTATATGGCCAACAAAGCTGTGTGATGTTTCTAGCATATGGTGCGAGTGCCTTTAATGGTTGGACTTGGTGATCTTAAAGGCCCTTTCCAACCTAATGATTCTATGATTCTATGATTTACTTGACAGCTCACTTTATATTTAATCCAGAAGCTTGGGTTAGAAGTGGGAAAACACAAGCAGTGATTAGAAACTCTTCAGTTCTCACCTGGCTCTTCTCACTGACTCCCTGTGTGGCTTTGGATGCTGAGCTGGAGCAATTTTTTAAAACAGCCTCAGAGCAGGACTGCTGAGCTTCTGGCTAGTGTGAGGCACTGAAGGCCTTCCCTTAACATTGCTGTAAAAAGTACTTTTTTTTTTTTTTCCTGAAGTGCTCACCTAACAACTTAACTAAAAGTTACTGGCCCTAAATGTCTGTGTCAGCTTTCCTGTTTCAGAATGCAGTATGCTAATATAAATCTGCTTCATCAACAAAGACTGAGAATCAACTCTGTAAAATCTAAACAAAGCTTTGATGTTCACTTTGAATCAGTTCATACTTAGTCTCTATTATTTCAATACAGAATTAAAGTCAGGTTGAATCAGGATGTACATGTGCTGTATAGACAGCATAAGGAGGCTGTCCTTTGCTGGCAAACCAGAATGGTCTCTTTTTCAGCCCAGTTCTAATGGCATTTGATTGAAGTGTTTACTGCAAGTCCAACAAGTCCCAGCTGCAAGAATCCTTACTCAAATGCACAGGTTGGCTGTTGCCACTTGCGCCAAGCAGCCTTCATACAGGATTTGTGGACAGCTGGGAGCTCAATATCCAGTCAAACAAAGTGGTGAGGCAGTAGGAAATTGCTAAAATCTGTGATCTACTACCAAATCTTATAGAGCCAGCAGGGGTTTAATAACCCCTGATTGTATCTGCAAAAGAAAATTCTTCCAGCATAAGCTGTGTCTGAATAAAGCCACATTCTGGCAATTGCTTCGGATGACTTCACTCGCACGAATCACAGGCACTCACTTATTTTCAACCATTGTTGCTCTGTTGTGTCTGCATAAAATGGTGGGGTTATGAAAGGGCTCCCCAGCTTCCTTACAACAAAGTAAGAAGTGTCCAGAATGAGAGCAGTTCAGAAAACAAGTGCCATGAAAACAATCTGCAATTTTACAGGTGATTGACCACATGGAAACATTTGCTTCTCTCAGGTCTGGCAGGCACTCCCCAGGAACTTCTCTTGGTTCTCCCCTGTCAGTGCTAAGATGAAGAATGTTTTGTTTTGTTTCCAGCATTGTCATCCAAGCAGGCAGCAGCGTATGGAGAAGTTTCTGGGGCTGAGGTCTCCTTAAAAGTCATTGTGCTGGGTGCTGCTCCTTGACAGGGATTATTGGTGGGTTTGTGACGAATGAAATTCATCCCCCTCATCTGCATCATCACAGAAATTATACACTTTCCATAAAGAAGATAATTTAAAAAATTAAAGCAGTAAATCTCTATATAAGGACAATTAATAGCATAGCATAGCACAAGGGCCAATGCCACTTCATGACAAGCAGCTCCTTCATCAAGTATTATCTTTTTACAGACTGTTTACTCCTGTATTCCAAGAATTATTAGGATCTCTTTAACACCAGGGTTAAGGAGACATGGGTGCTTCAAAAGCAATTTTCAGTTTCTGAGCACAGTTTCCAAAGTACCTTTGTTTCTAAGCCCTGGGGATTTTGAGTGGTGCTCAGAGACCAAGCACATGGTCAGGTCACTCGAACTTGTCCAGCCAGGAGTTACCAGAGGTTGTGCATGAACTGAATGGCAGTAAGTGTCTGCGTGCACACAAGCACAATGTAATTTGACCTAATTTAAACCTCTTGCGCTATAAGGTAAATTCAGAGCTGCCACAGACTGAAAGCAGGCACACAGGGAGGTAAGGCAGCTCAGCAGGGACATGGTAACCTGCTATGCTGCAGGGGTTGTGGGGCTGATTTGGCTCGGAGGTTCCCAAATTCCTTTCCAAAATTGAACATAAGCATGTCAAAAAATGCACAAATCTTACATCTATGTTGGCAGCCTAAACTCAGCTTTGTGAGTGCCACAATAACTTTGGAGGCATTTTTAGAGAGGGCTGCTACCAATAATCAAAATGCTTGGAGAAAAAGGAAAAAGGAGGCATCAAAAATAAAAGTAACTCTATTTCTCCTTCCCTCAACTGAAGAAACTGTGGAACCTTGCAACTTCCAGTTTCCCTCAAATAGTCACAGAGGAGGTAACTTGGTAGTGGAAAAACTGAATTACTATGTACTTAACTTAATTTTCAGAGAGGTTTCTAAGGAACTTATCATGTAATTTTCATAACAAAGTGTGTAATTATTCCTCTTTTTTATTGAATAGTGGCCTCAGGTCTATTGCTAAATCACATGCTACAATAAAGCTGTTGTTTTGTTTGAATTTAATTCATAGACTTAACAAAAGGAACACCTGGCAGAGCTTGTTTGAAGTGGAAAACTGCTTACATCCCGTGAAGCTCAAAGAAAATATAATTTATTATACAGTCTTCTCAATGCCTTCATAAGCATTGTCCATGCTCTGGAAAATCGTGTCAGTAAATCAGCACTAACTTGTTTGAAGGTCAGGCTAAAGGTTCTGTTTTTCTTGTAGCTGGCTTCTGTAGGTAAAGAGATATTTGGCTTCATGGCTAGACATTCTTGGAATTAATTTTCCACCAATTCTTATGCTACTGAATGTAAAGTATTTCTGCCTTTGAATCTGTCACATCATTCTAGGGAGCTAAATCTAATTGCCACCTCTTTGATATAGTTCTTTTAGCATTTCTGTGGCTTTTTAATTCTTGTCTGTATTCTTTGCTTTCCTGCCTTAGGCACTTCTTTTTCATTTTTTTTTTTTCTGGCTCCAAAGACCCTTCTGAATTTAAGTACCTGGTTAGGAGCAAAGCTAAAAGCAAAAATTGCAAGTGAAGTTTCACCACTGTGTGCTGACTTCCTTATTACTGTGGAAAAGGGTCTCACCTGTCCCACAGCACTGAGAGGGGGAGTGTGGGTGGCTGGGTGGAGATGCAGCCTCAGGAATTTGCTTCAGAAGTGTAACAGCTTGAGTGGAAAGAGATGTAGTGGACAACTGAACAGAGACATGTATGGAGAGGGGCTGATGATCAGGATACAGAGGAGAGAGCAACCCTACAAAGCTGGCTGGCTGAGGGGTTCCAGGCTCTAGCTGTGGGCACTGCAAGTGCTGTGGGAAGGGCAAGAGGCCACAATGAGAGTCTAGCAGGCCAGGTGACCTGGAGTCTGGATGCCTGAAAACAAGCTAAAGGTAATTACAAGGATACAACTCTTCCGTGATCTCACACAAGGAGCTGCTGGAGGGAAGTGCTGTGTGCAGGACCTTAGCACAGTTTCTCTCCCATCACATGGGTTCCCTCATCATACACCACTTGGCAGCAGTCCCAGGAGACTGGATGCACCAGTGTCCATGGAGCCATGGCTGTGCAGCCCATTTCTTTGCTCCCTGTGATGTGCCATGGTGTCATCGCCCCCAGCCCAGCAGGAACGGCACCATCCCTTCTGCTACAGCCACTGAGGCTCATCTCGGTGAGATTCACCCGCCACTCATGGGCTCCATCCTGGGCCCTGAGCTCTTCAAAGTATCCATCAACAGCTTGGATGCAGGACTGGAAGGGATACTAAGTTTGTCACCAATACTAAATTGGAAGGAGCTGTTGAGTCCCTTGAAGGGAGAGAGGCCCTGCAGGGAGACAAAGTGAAGTTTAGCAGATCCTGCATCAGGCACGGGGCAACCCTGAATGTACACATAGACTGGGGAATGAGATGCTGGAGGGCAACCCCACAGAAAAGGACCTGGGGGGTCCTGGTTAATGGAAAGCTGAACGTGAGTCAGCAGTGCCCTGGCAGCCAGGAGCGCCAAAAGTGGCGGGGAATAAGGCACAGCATCACCAGCCAGGCAAGGGAGGGGATGGTCCTGCTCTGCTTTGCACTGGGGTGGCCTCACCTCGAGTGCTGGGGGCAGTTTTGAGCACCACAATATCAAAAGAGATTAAATTAATAGAGAGTGTCCAAAGGAGAGCAACAAAGATGATGAAGGGCCTTGAGGGGAAGCCTTATGGGGAGTGGCTGAGGTCACTTGGTCTGTTCAGCCTGGAGGAGACTGAGGGAGACCTCATTGCAGTCTACAATTTCCTTGTGGGGGGAAGAGGCAGACACTGATCTCTACTCTGTGCTGACCAGTGACATGACCCAAGGGAATGGCCAGAAATTGTGTCAGGGGAGATTTAGATTGGATATTAGAAAAAGGTTCTTCACCCAGAGGGTGGTTGGGCACTGGAACAGGCTCCCCAGGGAAGTGGTCACAGCACCAAACCTGACAGAAGCCAAGAAACATTTGGGCAATCCTCTTAGGCACATGGTGTGACTCTTGGGGATGGTGCTGTGCAGGGCCAGGAGCTGGACTTTAAGGATCCTTGTGGGTCCCTTCCAACTCAGGATATTCTATGATTCCATGAAAATAACAAGGACCACACAGCAGACTGGGAGCAGACTACTTCAGAACAGAACTGAATTTGGACAAGAGTGTTTGGATATGTTAGATGGAAAGAAAATCTGGGTTCAATCTTCTACAGAAGGAAATTAAATCTTTACATGAGATAAAAAAACCTAAAATGAGAGAAAGAGAGGGAGAGGAGAGGAGAGGAGAGGAGAGGAGAGGAGAGGAGAGGAGAGGAGAGGAGAGGAGAGGAGAGGAGAGGAGAGGAGAGGAGAGGAGAGGAGAGGAGAGGAGAGGAGAGGAGAGGAGAGGAGAGGAGAGGAGAGGAGAGGAGAGGAGAGGAGAGGAGAGGAGAGGAGAGGAGAGGAGAGGAGAGGAGAGGAGAGGAGAGGAGAGGAGAGGAGAGGAGAGGCATGGCATTTTGGGATGGCCATCTGTAAATCTCTCTCATATCCTACTCTGCTACAATCAGACCTTATTTTAGATAGTGCCCTCTTTCACTGTGCTGCCCCTTCCCACAGGCAGCTCATGGCATCATGGTGCTGCCCTGCCCACATCTTCAAGGAGTGAGCTCAGCCTTTAACAGCAGCTGAGGTGAGGGGGTTGGAGGGAAGGACTGCATGAAAGAGGTGAAGAAATTGTTCTGCTCTATTTGGATGGGAGAGCTTTGTACCCTACTGGGATCTAGAAAAACAAGTGGAAATTGTAGACATAAGTTTTGAATAAATAAAAAAACCTTCCCAGCTCTGCAGTTCTAAGGAGAAAATAATATTTGATTAAAAGACAAAACATGTATGGGGCAACTTTTTCATTTCCTGTTCATGATGAAGGTATTATTGACATTATTTAAGCTGTGTTGAAGACATATAATGAGAGTCTAAGCAGATATAAATGTTCTTTTGGAATGTTATTTATAGTTCCTTGGTACCCAATGCCAAACATTAATAAGGTTTATGAGAAACCAGTGGAGACTGTAAATTGTTAGACTTCTAATTTAAATCATGTTGCTGACTCCATTTGTTTCCTACACATTGATCTGGCATTCAGATAAATCTGATAAAATTCTCCAAGTTGGAGAGAGATTTGTTTTCTGTCAGTGGGAATCTAACCATTAGAAAGACAAGTTGTGAGGTTATTGGGAACAAAGCCACAGGCAGTCATATAGCACACTTGAATACTTCTTTATTATTTATTTAAATGTTACAGTATTTGATAAATTGCTTATGCAGCCATTTAACTGACTCTTCTGGAAAGTGTTTATTTGCAGTCACCTCAATGTCAGCAGTGAAATGAGCTGGGACTGAAATTTCATTAAGAAAGTCATATTTCATTATTATGGCCCTAGCAATCATCACCCTGTGTACATTAAGTCCAAAACCTGTAGAATGTTATAATAATAATAATAATAATAATAATAATAATAATAATAATAATAATAATAATAATGATACAGCTATGGCAAAAAATGGGCATGAGCAAGACAGGATATTCACAGGATATTCACTGTTAATGCACTGGCCATACAAGCAGTTGGGCTCTTGTGGGACAAATAGCTCCAAGAGTTATGTGTGTCTTAAGCTTTGAATTTCCTTTGATTTGCCCATTTCAATTTGCAGCCTTAATTTCCTTTAGTGCAAAGAAAAGCTCAAGGTACCTGCTCTGTGTCAAAATGAGCCCTGCTGCTGTAAAACCTGAAACAGGAGGCCAAAAAAGCAGGGATAAGTTACAAGGATCCTCCCCAGGACCTCTCCTCTCAGAACAGAAGATGGTTTCCATCCTGTGAGGAGTGAGGTGACAGAAAGAGGTCAGTCCCCTGTCCCCTGGACACACACAGGGTGTGGACGAGGGGCTGGTGCTCCCCTGCTGTTGAAATGCCCACAATCTTATTTCCATTTTTAGAGCAGCTAAATTCAGCCTTTTTCCTCACTCCTCTGTAATGTGTGTCTACAAACCAGCCTGCCCCAGTTCAGCTAAATTGGATTAAACATTTTTTCTCCCAGACCACAAGACTATGTTGTAAGGACAAGATTCATTGTGGAAGAAGCCAACAGAGAGAGGAACAGATGGACATAAAGGCAGGCAGAGCTCTCCAGAGCAGGTGAGAGTCTGTGGAACAAAGCTCAAAGCAGTGTAAGCTCCTGCATGGAGGGATGTTTTGCCAAGGTGTAGTCCTGCACCTGAATTTTTTTCCTATTCCATACCCTGTCACCTAAGCCGTGTGGTGCACCCCAAATCTTACCCCAGTGCACCCGCACACACAGACTTGGAAGCAAGCTGCAATATTTGCATCTGACTGTGTTGTGAAGGTTCCTGTGGTTTAGAAGTCTTATTTTGAGAAATCAGTACTTGGAAATAAGAGCCTGTTAAGAACCAGGACATGGAACACTTTTGTGGCTCCTTATGCCTTATAGAGATTAATGATACATGGGATTTTATTCCTCTCTTCTGTCAGTCATAAAAGCCCTCAAGGGATATGGGAAGACCAGAATGAACACAACTCAGATACAGTAAATAAAATTAATCATGGAAGGTAGAGTTATACTGGAGGTTTTGTTTGTGCCTTTGAATATACCAGGTTGAACCAAATGAAAATCAGAATATCACAGGAAAATGGGATCAAAGGGGACTGTGAAGGACATGCAGCTCTTACACAGATTATCCACACCTTGCCTCCCAACAGTGTGATTCAAACTCTGCAAAAGTTGATGTGTGTCATAGGCTTCAGTGGTTTTAACTCAGCTCCTCAGTGTTTTACAGTCCCTTTGGAGCAAGAGAAATTTAACTTGCCCCCTCCCATACACCAAATAAAGTTTCCAAAATGGCACCTCTGCCTTGCTGACTGCACGCTTTTCTTTTTTAATTGTACATGTGAATCCCTGAGAAATCTCACTCCAAGTTCAGGATAAACTCATGTTTCCTCTGCTTGCCAGAAGAAAATGAAAAGTAAAGCCCCATCAATTTTATTGCTCATAATTGTGGATAAAATGCAATATATTTGGCTCATATAAATTTGCTAGCAAATTATATTCAATAAAACCCTGGTGAGCAATTTAAAAGCATAAATCCCCCCATGCTGAAAAAAAGCTCATAAATTATACAAGAAAAAGGAGTGATTTCATCAAAGAGCCAAGATCTGCCCATGGAATGTTTCAATAGTACTGGATTTATAGTTTTCTGGGAGACGATTTATGATCCCTAATTTTCTGCAATAAAAAGCTCAGTGGGGATTCTCTGAATGAAATATCTTTTAACAAAGAAATAAATTAAAAAAAACATCTGAGAGTGAATGCAGACAATGCCATTCTTGGAGATCTGCCCCTTTCATGTTCCTGCTCCAAAATGAATCGTGGAAGACCCCAACAAAGATTGCATAGTGAAAAGGGAAGGAAGACCATTAGACTTTAAAATAAATGCATTGCACAGCTGGAGAGGGCATTTTTACTAATAAATTCATCCATGATGCTTCACAGAAATTGTCTTTAATTAAGAATAAAATGATCACACTGGGAAGGTTAAAGATTTCCAAAATACACAGGGAGGATTGCGCTATGCAGATAACCTAGAGAGAGAGTCTGTGTGTGAATGCTGTGCACAGGTGTGACATGTGGTCACAGTGAGATGTACAGAGACATCCACTGACTTCCCCTGGGTCTGGAACTGTGATTCACAGCCCTGGTCAAATCTAGTGGCAGTGGCTGGAGAGGTTACTGTTCCCACAAGCCATCAGTCACCAGGCAGCAGGGACCAGGGGTCAGAGTGCTGATCTGCTTCAGGTCACAGACCAGGGCACCAAGGTGAGGTGAGAACAAGATTTAACTTCATGTGCCAGGGTCTTCATGTGAATTATGACAGCTCAAATGGCATATTAAAAAGAAAAAGAAAAAAATCTTCAATCGCCTTTTAAAAATTCTCACATAAATCACCAATGCTGTGACCAAGAATTCCTGCTTTGGGAATCAACTACTGGGTGGTAAGAGAGAGAAGATAATGGGATGGATAGGTGGATGGATGGATGGATGGATGGATGGATGGATGGATGGATGGATGGATGGATGAATGAATGCCATACTAGACTATGGTTGTTTCTCAAGATGTTAATATTCCCATTTTATCTATAAGAAGGTGAGGAATATAAAAATGTAAAGACCTGTATGAATGGTCAGACAAGCAGACTGACAATACAGCAATCTGAGCACATTATCTATCCTACATGCCACGTTGAGGTCTGTCTCCCTCTCCAGCATACATTATCCACACATGGACCATGGGTGTCTTACAAAGGGATAGGGATAGCCACCAGGATAAGTGGGAGCAGTGAAAGTACTTACTGCTGAGTACCTACATCACCCAAAGTCTTTTGCTGTCCCAGAGTTCCAGATTTTACAAAATAGAAGAAGGGTGAAGGTGCTGTTCAAGTAGATTTCCCATGTCTATCCTTTCGATTTTCCCTATTTATTTCTCCTGTGTGAGGGTTTCTATCTAGGAGCTCTAATCTTTCAACTTCCATGGCAAAAATACAGACGTGGGCAGTTAGTGATTCAATGCTCACACAAGTCTGTAGACAAAAGGACTGTTGCCTTTAATAAGTATTAGATTGAGCCCTTGCCTAAACCCATGTAATACTAATGAAAAGAAAATGCTCAAAACCATTTTGTTTTGACAGCAAACAGTGGACAGAAAAGGCTGGAGAAGATATTTGAGAGATCAGTCTTTTTCTCATTGAGTTTTATTGTTAAATAAAACAAAAATTGTTGAAAATAATCTTAGTTCAACTACCTCTTTCTTATATAGCCCAGTAGATTCTAGATTCCCTTTTGACTGCAAAAAGGAGGAAGATTTTTCAATAAATTATTTGAAACTAGCATTGTAGCTTTGGAGATCTACCAGCTAAGAGTGCTGAGGCAGAACAGCTGACCGAAGGGAAGGAAGTGTGTCTTTGGAAAGGTAATTTGTAAGTAATAAGCATGCAAGATTTGCTATCTGTCATCTATCCCTGCTCCAAAACTCTTTACAAGCACCAGGCATTTTGTCCATGTCTCTCTGGCAGGACCCAAGAGCTCCTCCTAGGTCCTCTGCCCAGGTATTCATGCCAGCTACATCCACTGCTGTTGAGAGCAGACCCAGCTACAGACTAGTTCCATCCCATGTGTTGGGAGCCCTGACTTATGGCCCAGGAGGTGCCTGCAGAATGCCCTTGCTGCTCCCTTGATGGGAACAGGGAGTGTGTGACTGGAGCCAACTCACCCTGCACTCCCACAGCACCTGTGGCTGGAGCAGACCAGGAGAAAGTGTTCCTCAACATCTCATTCAATGTTCCCTTAGGAAAAAAAATACAGGCTGCAGCTTGAGCATTCACTGCTCTTACAGAGCTGTGGTTTTATTTGGTGGGGCTTTTTTTTCCCCAGAGGATTTGGACTGTATTTCTAATTGATCAAGAATGCAGAATGAAACCTTTCTTTCTTTTTTTTTTTTTTAAGGCAAAACTGTTCTGATTATCCACAGATTTTCCAGTAAATACATCTATATTATTTTCATCCACTATTGATACCAGAAGGTATACATATACCCATATATTAACATGTCTACTTGGCATCCCAGTGAGCCAAAAAATTAGCATTTCTTATGCAGACAGTGGTATCTGGCTTCCCTACCAAATAGCAATAAAAATTATTAGACATAAGCAGAAACATCCCTATGAAACAATTTCCCACAAAATTAAGGTATTCAAAACTAGAGTAATTTTAGAGACAAATTTAATATTTTTACATGCCTTGGAGATAATTCTAGAATTTCAGTAAATGAGACATCATGGATACTACAGTGACCGAGTGTATCCTCAGAAGTACATCAACCTAAGGAGATGTTTCTCCTTAGAAACAGATATTCCTGAATGGGCCTTTTAAACACACCTTCTGTGAATTTGTCCGGGACTTTGGTGCAACTTGAGGAAAAAAAATCCCAACATCTCTATCTTGATCCATAGAATAGATCCAAAGCAACCCTCCAGACTTTTACTTGATCCCACATGGAAACTCAGGTCAATCGACACAGCAATTATTCGTGCCATTGTGCAGCCTTGCTGCATCAGTACAGGTTCCCAACGATCCATAAAAATAAAAGCAGAATTTTTGAACAATCCACCCATTATTAGTGCCTAAAATAGCAGAGTTGGATCCCCAGACATGGTTACATTCAGAGAAATTAAGGAGCTCTGCATGAAAGCTTTCCCTTTTTCTCATTCAGCACTATCAAACTGACCTGCAAGACACCTTGCAGCTACTAAAAAGAGAACCAGGAAAATAAGAAGCTGATTTTGCATATTGAAATGCATAAGAGGGCATCCAAAATGAGATAAAACAACTAAAAGACAACTGTCCAGCAGGCATAAATATGCAATTTGAGTTGCAGGACATTCCACATATATAGACTGGAGACAGCCAGAGGTGTCCTGCCTGGACAGGGGTCCAGCTTGAACAAACAGCCTCACAGGCAGCATATGTAAAACACAGGGTAATATTTTTCATAGTGTGTCATAGTAAAGTGAGAGTCACAAACATCCCAGAAACAAAGCTGGAAGGGATCTCAAGAAGCCATTTATTCCATGGGCCAGTATGAGGCAAGCTAAGTACAGCTGATAGTATATGTTGAATTTGTTTTCAGAAATCTCTAATAAAGGTAAAGCCACGGATATGTTAAGGGATAGTAAGGCAAGGAAATTAATTCAAAGCACACTACCAGCCTTTCAAATGACTGGGTTCCCCAAGCTCACCTATATATTATCTGCAAAGATGCTTTATTGAAGCTATAAAATATATTTCTATTATCAGTTACAAAGATAAGTACTGGTTGTTAGGATCAGATGCCCAGGGCTAAGGCTGGTGCCTTTATTTTGTCCAGAATAGTCAGAAGAGGATAAGGAAGAAGGGGGAAGTGGCCCCTTTGAAAAAGAAATCCACTGCTATTGACACAAGAATAAGTATCTCAGTACATCAGTGGGCTGGCAGCTGGATTCTGATGGCTTTTCAGTGTATTCACAAACTTCCCAAAATCCAGGCCATGGCACTGATTAGACACCAATCAGGAATTATGATCCTGAAGTCAGCCTCAGCAAAGTCACATCATTCAGATTTAATGCAAAAGTTATTTTTGTTTATTATTTTTTCTGGAAGACCAGGGCATAGAAGGCTCTTCCCAAATTTTGTAAAAGTGTGATCCAAGACCCAAATGCAATACAATGAGGATTCAGCAGCACCCAATCACTTAGGTTTAAGAGAGAAAAATTATTAAAAGGAAAGGAAAGAGAAGGAAAGTTCAACAGTAAAAACAGGTGCTTGCCAAATAAGTGAGCCAGGGACCTCTGGCCTAACTTACTCCTTTCTCCACCTAATTTCAGGCATAGAAAGGCTAAAAATGGCTGGGGGAAAAAAGCAGAGCAATAGAGGACTGTGTGCTTTACTAAGGGTCAGTTCTAGGATACTCCTGGGAATTAATCAATAGAACACAAGAGAAAAAATACCTGGAAGTCGTGCACTAACCTTCCTATGTGTTGGCTGAAGCAGTCAGATAGCCCGCGGTGATTCTGGGCTACAGTGAGATAAATTAGTGCTGATGTTCATGCCAAACCACAGATACCACACTCAATTTGTTAGGGAATAACCCCAGGTTTTCCAGCAAAATATTCACTCCTTCCATATCCTGTCAGTGAGCAATATGGAAAAATTTCCCTCTAATGGGTGAGTGCTGTGCCCTAAAACAAGCCTGGGAAACCATAGCTTGTACTTCGTGCATGAAAGTACTGGACAATTAGAAACTCAGCTGAACCATGCAGATTGTCTGTTGATGAGGGTCGAAGCTTATTAAAAAAGTGTGGAGGAATTTATTCTTTGAAGTTTACAGCTGTTGCCATCTCAACCACAAGGCCAAGTTTACATCCATGACAGACAAAGAACACAGCACAGAAACAAAGAAATATAGCTTGATAATTGCATGGTGATTTTATACCTTTCTGAGGGAGTTTTTTTTCCCCTTCTATTTCAGTGGCTTTATCCACGCAAGAACTTTTTTTTTTTTGGTATCCCAGGAAGATGAAGTCTCTTGTTCCCCAAGATGGGGTAGCTGGGACAGAAGGAATGTTTTTGGAGCAGTTCTTGTCCCCTCTGGGTCAGAGGCCAGGTTCTTTTCAGCCTGAGTGGAATTGCTATTGTTTCCATAATGCCTTCCTGTCTATGCATTCCCCATAAAACCACCTCCACAAAAAATGAACCATCCTCCCAGAAGAGAGCAGGAGTGGGACTCAACTAGAGATGAAGAGCACTTTAATCTCCATGTGCATTTTCTTTTTTCAGTTACCTGCTAAGATCCAGCAAAGAGTCTGGAGATGTGTTTTTCTCCTTACCTGGATAAAACAGTTACACTCATTAGTCACTGCAATGACAGTCTGATGTCACCTGTCTAATTCAGTCCATTGGATAAATGAAGACAACCTTCCACTGCCTTTGTGCTACATCCTTGATTAAACTGAGCTGCTGCTTGCTCATACTTGGCCTCAGAGCTGGGTGATCTCTTCACCATTGTTCCAAAACCAATAAACAAGATAAAAACAGCCAAGACCAAACCTTAGCATTGCCACATGGCCTCAGTTTAAATCTTCATAATAGGACCTTTTAGAAGACATCCCTGAAGCCGTAGCTTGCTTAGTCTGACCAGAAGAGCGCAGGTGTCAGGGCAGGTGTCATTCTATGCTCATTGTGCTGCACCACAGGTTGATGTCCCAGAATCATGTGTATATGTGATGGACAAGGAGCAGCCTGTTACATATTTAGTGGGCTAATGTATGGTGTGATGGACACAGAGCTATCCCATAATAATTTTAACAGTGTGCACTGGCCTAATAACAGTTTATTGCACAAAAATTTGGGTTATGCTTAATAGCAGACTGTAAGGAAAACAATCAGAGAGGAAGAAAAATGACTTGAACTCAGCCAGCCCTGCAGTTAACACAGGACAATGGGAAAGTCATGGGCTCCCAGGAGTCTGGTTCAGCTTCCTGCAGGGCCTACTGAACTGGTTGGGAAGGACAGAGCCAGAAGTCTGACAAGCGAGAAGCACAAATGAACTCTGGCTGCATCAGCAGGAGTCTCTTTTCAGAGCCAAGGAGATCTTGGGGAGCTGTTCAGGAGCACCAGACCGAGACACAGGCACTCGCTGTAGTGTCTGCAGAAGCAGAGACCTGCCTCAGTTGCCAAAGGGCAGAGCTGTGGATAATTTGGAGGATGGGGAAGAACTGCTCATTTTGTAAATGCTTTTGGAAAAGGAAACAATACTATAGTTTTGAGAGAGTGGTTTTGACATTTTGTGGGCATGATTTGTCACACTATCCTTGAGGGAAAGTCCACAGGCATCTAAACATGGCTTTTGGTGAAACCTTTCCTCCCTGTATTACTATCTCTTGCAATTCAAAGAAAGTTGAGACCCAGACTCTTGAAATGTGCCCCAGCTGGCCAAGGTGAAGCCAAGATCCCATTTCTAGTGACAAACCCTGCTGAAACTATGGATGTGAACCCCACAGTTCAGACACTGGCAGTTGTCTCTGCCCTATGTCTCATGCCATTGAGAGCATCAGACAGTGCCTGGTGTCTGAGCCAACCTGTCCTTTTCCCTTGTGGGCTGTGTGGCCCATCAGACACCAGAAGGGCAGAAGTGCTGCCAGTCCTGCTGTCCGAGGGCTTGAACAGACACCATGGGGCAAGCTCTCACCGCCTGGAGAAAGCACTGCCTCTTGGTGCTGAAAATGGCACTTTGCCAGGGCCTAGTATCCTCTGCTCTACTGCAAATATGTAAACTAGGCTTATTTAAGTCACCTAAATTCATACTATACCTATCAGCCTGTTAGTGATTTTGCATTACATTGCAATAGAGTATGTGCCAGATCTGCTCAGCTCCTGTCTTCCGGTTCCAGGGCAGTTGGAAGTTAATGCATGCCCTGCTCATGATCATGTGAGCCATATCTGCACAGCATTGCCTTGTCCATGTTGCCTTTCAAGACCAGCAGTTCTTCTCTTCCAAAACCAAACTGCTAATTTGGATGAAATTTCATCAAGGCTCCTGTGGGCATTATAGCTGTGCACCAGTAAGAAAGGACAGAGCCCTTGCTGGACAACAGCAAAGACTCACTGGCTTATGTATAAGAGGACAAGTGACTGCTAGGTCATATTTAATTTCCCCTTACCACACAGACCATAATTCTGTCTAACCAGAAGAAAACATTGCACGATAGGGAAAACAGGCAGACCACAAACTAAGTATACACCACATGTTAAGTAAGCAGATGTCACAGGAAGGAAAATGCAATATAAAAGGTAGGCGCTGAAAACCTTCAACTGACATCTGCTCTTCTTTATTTCTTGTCTAAAATTCTCCTTTAATACCTGATATCATGATCTCATTTTAATCCTTTCTGAGATAAAGTGGTGATAGTTTCTATCTGCAATTCTCTTAAAGACATTTTTCCCCTATTCTGAAAAACAGGTATCTTCTTGTTACAGTTGAATTAATCTTTGTCTGATAGATGATTTCTCACCAATCCACCAGCAACACTGGTGAGTTATTTTAGAGAAGGTCATATATGATCATAAAATGACATTTAACTGAAGAAAGAATCAGCAGCAGAAACAAAAGGTTTGTGAATCTTAGCCGGAGCAGCACCTTGTCCCTTAGCAGGGACCTAGTCTCAAAAAGCACTACTAACAAAGGAAGAAGTGGAAGACAAGAGCATCAATCTTCCTCTGTCCACAATTCCTCATAGAAACTACAGCTTAAAATCTCAGCAGGGAGCTGGATGTCAAGTACCTCATGCTTTGGAAGCACAACTTGAGAAATATTACAGGGGCCCAATTTTAAGGAGTCCTCTCAAAAATCAGTCTTTGTTTTGGACATCGTAAGCTGTTCAGCACCACCAGTCAAATGCTAAGATCTTGAGTAGAAAGTACATCTTGCCATAAGCAGCATGCATCTCTTCACAACAGGAACCCAGTCTGCTGTTTGTAGTGCTTGGCATTCTAACCTCAAGTAAATACACCACATAATCTGCAGGATATGTCTCTGAGCATGCTTACATGGTAATAATGATGTTAAATAGAATGGCCATATGATTTATTATACCTTGTGAAATAAAGCAAAGCCAATCTCTTCCCACCACAGGAAGTACCAGCACAGTAGAAAATGGAAACAAGAAAAAATGAAATACCACCCAGGCCTGGTTTAAACATGCAAACTTTCTAATAAAATATCAGAACCAGATGCTGCTAAAGATGAGTGATAATTAAAGAAGATAAATTAAAGAAATGTTTTTCCAGGGAATGACTCTACTGCACACAAATTGTTTCAGCATGGGAAAAAAATATAATAAAATTACTGCTGCTGCCTGTTTTCAAAAGTTTCCATTAATAAGTCAAGGCAGGTTCCCTGCTAAATTCCCTTATATCCAGGCTCCCTCTTTGCCTCTGTTGGTTTAATCTCAGTGTGGTTTAGCAGAGCGAGCAGAGGACTGAGCGCCAGGAATTCGGTTCCAACACTGACTCACTGTGTGGGCTCCCTTATGTCATGCTCAGGGCAGGTCAGGCCTGGAAAGCACATCTCTAAAAATGGTCCTGAGGGGTCCCTGACAACCTCCCCACTCTTGTGTCAGATGTGCACAGTTCACCAAAGGTTTTCCCCTGACTGCCAGTCCAGCAAACTGATCTCAGGCTAAGCTGGTGTAATGTGATTTTTTTTTCAGTCTGGTGTCTCATCACAAGAAATAAGTGCACTGGGAGCCAAGTTATGCAGACACCTGTGCAAACTCACGGCAGGAAACACGGCTGGAGCGCTGCAGATGAAGGGCGGATTCAGCAGACCCACTAAGACCACCCTGGAGCTTTATGTGCCTGTGTATAAACTCATCTTAGTCCGGCTTGTTGTTAAGCTTCATCTTAGCTAAACACAAGATGGTGTTTAAGCCCCTCAAAGGCTTTTAATTTCTTTAGATTTCTCACATGCAGAAAAGTGTCCATCTAATTGCCAAAGGCAACTTTGTAGCAAATAAAATAACGTGCTGCACCCAGAAAGGAAAAAAAAAATAAACCTATGCAGATACACGGCCTAGTTCCCTTTTAACCACATGTTCCCCAGGCTCATAACCTCTGCAAAAGCCTATGAGGAATAATGCGGTTTGCATTGTGCCTGTAAGGTCAACAAATGTGGCGTGTTTCAGGGCTCAGACAGCGGATCGGGTTCCCTGCCCTGAGGAGCCGCCGGCAGCCCCGGTGAGGGCCTGGTGAGGCAGCGCAGCCCCGGGCCTGCATCCCCACTGTCCCGGGCCAGACGGGCCCGGAGCACGGGCACTGCCTTCTGGCGGCTCCATCCCCTCCCACAAAACCAGAGAAAGGCGGCAGAGTGCTCGTGTGCCAGCGAGAAAGCAACGGGAGCGTCCTGGAGGACCCCGTGCCCACAGCACGCTCACCTGGGCAGCGAAGCCCAATGGAACGGATGGACGCACAAGGAGTCAGGAAAAGGGACAGACCTGCAGGCAAGCTCCGAGCTATTTGCAGATGTTTCAGCTCAGTCTGGGAATTTACATTCGATCTGAGACTCGGTGCAAGTTAATCTGCGCACGGCCAGCCTGCCGGCCCCAACGCAGCCACCCAGGTGGCGAGGCCAGCTGCCCTCCGCACCTTTCTCTCCCAAGCCTCTGGGAGCCACAAGGGGACAAGGTACAGATGGCAGAGCTAGGGCTAACTCCAAAACATTCACAGGCTTGCTCTACCAGCCACACTCAGAGACAGAAGTATGGTATTTGCAGGGAATGCCCCAACGAAGGAGGAATGGTAAGGAGGACTCCAGCTTATCAGAAGGCTAATTAATTACTTTATTATACTATATTATTCTATATTATATTACAATATATTATATTCTACTATATAATTCTATATTATATTACACTATATTACATTACATCTAAATTGAACCTGTCAAGCACTCAACTCTGCACACCACTGCACAGAATCTTGTGACTGTCAGCCAACAGTCCGACACACACACGCTTGGCCCCGATAGGCCAAGGAAACAAAACACCACCACTTTGGGCAATCTCCATATTGCATTCTACTTTGGTACAACTCAGGCACAGCAAATAAGATAAGAACTGTGTTTTCTTTTCTCTGAGGTTCAGAGAATGTGAAACTCAGAAATATTCTTGGGAAGAATTGGGCCTTGCTTTTCTCTGTGAAGAGAAATGTGGCAACACAGAAGAGCAGTGTTGACCACATTTGATCCTTTAAAGAATGCATTTATTAAGACCCTTTACTCCCTGCAGACCACTGAACTTGAAATAATAGTGGTTACACAGCTCATAGGGAAATTGGTGATTTCTCCTCAATCTCTGTTTGAGTCCTCATGCAACCAGTGCTGCAGGGCATCTGTCCCCAAAACACACTTCTCACCTGCTGGACAGACAGATTTCCCTGGAGATATTGGATAAAAAAAAAATCAGTGGAGAGATATTGGATAGAAAATTCAGTGAGAGAAGAGGAGACAGGAGGAGATGAGAGCAGATGAGAGGAGGAGGAAAAAAAAAGTAAAGAAAGAAAAGAAAAAATGAGAAAAAATGAGAAAAATGGGGGAGAGGAGAAGAGAGGAGAGAGGAGAGGAGAGGAGAGGAGAGGAGAGGAGAGGAGAGGAGAGGAGAGGAGAGGAGAGGAGAGGAGAGGAGAGGAGAGGAGAGGAGAGGAGAGGAGAGGAGAGGAGAGGAGAGGAGAGGAGAGGAGAGGAGAGTCATGAATCTGGGTGTGTAATTTATATATGAGGGAAAGTTTAAACCAGTGTGATTGGCAAGAATACAATGTTACTAAAAGCCACAGACATGCTAATTGGTGAGTCATTTAAGTAAACCCTATTGATCTTGTAGGTTTGCCAATTTTCAATTTTTGCTTTTGCTTGAAAATAGCTCAGAAAATAAGACTTAACCAGAAACTCATGATCAGTGACTTTTTCATCCAATTTTTTAGCAAATGTAACTCATCTATCTTGAGGGGTGTTTTTGTTTGACCAAGGGAGTAGTCAGAGCTTCTCATGACTCACCTAAGCCTCCCCCAGCATTGGCCAGAGTCACACACTCAGAGCAGACCATGTCCTATGTGCTTTCCATATTCCCATTATTTCTATATTTCCATTGCAGCTGCAAACCAAGATATTCTTCTTAACCGTGATATTCACCACCAGCAAACAGTCTTAGGTGTACAAGAAATCACCACCATAGGCCTGTGACACCTCAGCCACACCACTGCAAAGGTGGGGGATTCCAAAGCTTGGCTCAGCTCATTTTCTGCAGCCATGGCCAGCACAGGAGCTCTGAGCTGCTCAGAAATACATTGACTGACATTGTCAGCATGAAGACAGTAAAGGAATGTGACTGATGTCTTGTGATTCAAAGATGAGTGTAATTTGACAATTCATGTAAAAAAAAAATTTAAAAAAAAAGCTTTTATCCCATTAATCCCTTCATCCTTTACTATTTGGGCTGAATCTAAGGCAAATTTGACAGAGCAGCTAAAGCAGGTATCCCTGAACAACCACCCTGCTCCTCTGCCACAGATTAGGATAGTCTTGCCCACCTTGAAAGAAGCACCATCATCTGTTGTGTGATCCTGAGCTGCTGAGATAGAGGGATTGGCTCCTTCTCCCCCTCAGACAGAGCTTCAGTAAGCAGGCACAGGCTTTCCACATTCTTAAGCAAAATATTTACTTTGCAAGCGCTGAAACAAAATTTGGAAAAGTGAAGAATAATATTTATTTTGATGATGTTAAATTGCATTAAAGTCAAAAGTGAAAATTAGATGCATGCACATACACCAAGGGCATTATTCACTAATCACAGGAACATAAAAGAACTGGAAAATACCCTCCTTCTTTGCCACTAGGAAAGTTGATCTGGAATAAATTACAGGCAAAATGAATAATTAAGCAAGCTATTATTATCCAGTGTCTTAGCAGATGCTGACTTTGTTTATGGTGATTGGGATAAGAATTCAAGCGAGGTTTGATTTCACAGCTGTGTCCATGATGCCTTGGACCTGTTGTTGCCCCAGAAATTCCCAGAGTTTTAGCACTGGTATCTAAGTTGCTGCTTATGGATTCCTGTCCTCCTCAGCTGCTGACTGGGGAACTTTTCTTTAGCTTCTTGGAAACGAGAAAATTGTTTCACTGATCTGCCAGCCAGGCTTTAGACTTGAAACCTGTGTTTAATTACTTTGAAGAAGCTTTAATATTCCACCAGTAGAAGGAGGAAGGACCTTCCACTGCATGTTGCTATTCTCTTATTTTTATTTTTTGCAGGTGTAAGCTTGTGGCTTAGTTACTGAAATAATAATTCTGTTGAAAATATCCTTGGCATGAGAGACAAGCTGCCAAAGTGTTATGGGCACAGTAATTTGTACATGGAAATGAGGATCCAGGGAACAACATGAACATCAGTGTCCTCCTGAGGAGCTTATGTTTAAAACATTATGCTGAGCTTTTATGATTTCTACAGCTAATTAGCAAGATGTATAAGTGTCTAAAAAAAAAAAAAAAAAAAAAGAAGGCTGAATACAGAAACGATCCTTATTTTCCACTTAGGGCAGAAAACTCCTGGGTTCCAAAATAGTGGGGAAAGAAAGAGATGGAAAACACCCTTATCTTTTCATTTGCCCACAATTTAGACTAATTGCTTCTCTCTTTTCCATAGGATGAGTGGATGTCTCTCAAGTGTCGAGCATGAAGTCTGTGACTTATTCACATCAGTGGCAATGCCTTGTTGATTTCACAGAGAAAAGGTTTCCTGCTGTTTCGTTATGGATTCAGACTAGCCCCGGTTTTGTTTTCCAGCGGCGTGCTGAGGAATGTGAGGTGTCTGAAAAAGCCACTTCCACCAATATATCCTTGGTTGATTCTGTTCCCCAGGGGTGCAAAAGGAAAAGGAGGGGCATGGCAGGAAAGAAGAAATACCAAGCTAGCCTGTAGAGGAATGAAGGTCTTAGTCTGCATCCACAGACCTGCGAGGACCTCCACTGCTCCCAGGGGGATTTCTGGCTGGCAGCACCTGCATGACCTGCTAGGGAAGTTCATGGTGTGCATGGAGAGGCTGTGCATGCCCCCAGCCCTTTCCCTACAATTTTTGCATTTTCAAAAGCCCAAACATCTCCATGTAGTCATGGACAGAAAACCCCTGGCCAGTGTCATAAAACTCTTCTGTTCTGTTTGGACAAACCCTTCAGCCAGAAAAGGAGATGCCCTCCAGAAAAATGTGATTGTGTGGATGTCTCATTGCACAGGATGAGCCTTCCTCTAAGTGGGATAAAGACTGATGATCATTACTGAAAGAAGGAATTTCTTCAATACAGACACAAACCAAGTGAAGCCAGATGTGATGACTGGTATTGTGGTGGTTGTAGCTAGCTCCTGTGTGCAGAACAGCTGAGATTTCACCCAGAACACAGCTGGCTCTTGTGGCCAGGGTGTCCCTGGTCCAGGTTTGCCTTTGGGAGAAGACTCTCCAGCCACTGTCGGCATTGTCCTTTGCCAAAATCTGCACACCTCCTGTTTCTAGCCAAGAGTACAAGGATCACAGGTGGGTCTGTGCTCCCCTAGCTGAGAATTGTGACCCATGGTGGGAGACTGAGAGCTGCACTGGGCCCTCAGCTGCCTGGGCACAGAACTGCATGTAGGGACACGTTCTGTGTGTACAGCCCTCTCAGGCAAATGTGACCTTCAGAGGATTGCACTTCACTTTTTGGTGGCTGCAAGCATCTAGTGACAGACACAACATCTTCATGTATCCCTGCAAAGTGCTTTACCAATTCTGTATGTCACCACAATGTAATAATTAAAAATACACTGTCTTACTGCACAACTAGTGTGACCACAGAAGTCCATTTATAAAGTTCTATCTATTTATACTGGATCTCTGTTTCCTCAGCTTAGATATATACACATACCAGTATGCCACACTTACTAATATCCTAGTATTTTATTATTTTTTAATGAACCACTGTCATCACCTCATCCAGTAATTTTTTTCTCATTCCTATATTCCTAGACAGATGGCCTAAATGGGTATAATGGGATAATTTCCACTCCAGCAATAGTTTGGCACTTATGTTATACAGTGCTTAGTAGCTGCTGCACCCTTGAGACAGAGAATATGCCAAAGTTTATGGTGAAACTCACACTGGAGTGATGCCATACTCTCCATATTCACCTACAGAGCCAGTCCTTTTTTTTTTGGTTACGTGGAGTGGGAGCAGTTAGAAACATTTTTAAAGAGTTTCTAGGGTAACATTAGATAGGAAGGTTTAGCCTGAGAACTTTTCACTGAAGTGGCACCTTAGCCTCCTTGGCCAGAGGTGCTTCAGACCATGGGAATATCAGTCTGGCACTTCCTACTGCAACATGTCCAGTGAGAGGAACATCAGCAGAACTTGACTTCATCATGTAAACCCAGGGTTGCATGTGGATACAAAGCTCCCAAAACAGGGCTGTGGGGGAAAGAATCCCACCCTGATGGAAAGAGGGAAGTGGAACAAGGCCTGGCTGAGGCAGCACTGCTGGAATGACAGCAGAGCTAGCAGAGGGAGGGGAGTGGGGCAGGCAGCGCCATGTCACACGGCAGCCCCTCCATCCTCCATCCTCCAGCACAGGGAGGGGAGCCTGCCCAGCCTCTTTTACAGGTGTGCAGGGAACTGGGGAACCCACAGGCTGCTGGGGCTCTCCTCCCAAGCATGTGTGCTCCAGATGGGCTAGGACTGAACGCCAGCCAATATGGAATATTATTTATAATAACAATAATAACAATATTAATAACATAAGAACATCTGGTAGCATTTTTTTCCGTCTACCATTTGGCTGGAGGCAGAGCATCCGGGTGACATGACAATGTATTTCTGTTTCCAATTCAGCCCCAGCTCAGCTGCTGCAGTGACTCAGGGACGGGCACTTCCAGGGACACATCCATGCTCCTGGTCCCGGCTGGCCCCACAGGTGTCCCACTACAGACAGAGAAGCACCTAAGATCATCCATGCTTGGATTTCCTTTATTGGCTGTTTCACAGGAGGTTGCAAGGGGATTTTTATGCTTCCATGGCTCCTTTCCATCCTACCCTGTGAGGAAGTCACCCAACTACAACGGTGTGCGGTTTCAGACAGAAAACAAAAGCTGGTTGTTTTGAAATCAAACCAGAAGCGGCTCTATTACACATTTCATGCTATTGAAAGTATATTTGACTTCATACATAGTTAAACTATTTTGGTATTGTTTTGAATTCTAAGGCTTTCAAATGTGTCCAGTGAATATGTCACATCCACCAAGAAAGATTTCAGTTTTGACATGCAACTAACATCTAGCCTAAAAAATTAATGCTGCAGTTAAAACCAGACTTTTCTTTCCTCATTATACTGACTGAAAGCTAAAAGCAAAATTATCATGGGAGCTGAAGCTGTTGCTCCTAACATGTATACAGACAGTTGCAGTAGGAATACTTTTATCCATCCTGCTCATCATTAGTTTCTCCCAGCAACTTCTAGCTGGGGAGTTGATTTCTTTGGGATCTAGTGAACTGAGGGTGGACTCCTCAGCCATGGAACAGGCTTTCACTTCAAAGCAGTTAACGCACTGTGCACGGACTCTCATCTGCTATAAATTTATACAGGTTGATGACAAACTTAAAAGGTGCACTATTAAAACTTCATGTTCAAGAATAATGTTCATTTAAGTATTTGAGTGCTCTCTCTCAAGTCGCTAAAGACTGAGATTTATGTAAAGTAAATGAAGCGTGCCCCTGATGCCTTTGGAGGCACGTATCCTGTATCCTTGGGGTCAGCCAGCTCTGCACATATGCTCCAGGACAAACTAGGTCTCAACACTCATTATATTATCAAATTTGCATATGAAGTAGCAAAAAACTGCTGATAAACCAAAAATCCAGGCCTTTGGCTCAGCATTTGTCCAATTATCAAAATCAGTTGCTTTAGATGGCATCTGAAATGAAACCATTTCTCCTAATGCACTTTACACACCACTCTGTGAAAAGATTAAATCTAATTATGCAGCTTGACCTCCCAGTTTAGTCAGCTGAATTTGTAGGGCAATGCAAAGTTGCTCCCATCACCTTTGGCTATAGTGCTGTGATTCTTAAAATCCTTAAGATGAAAACTTCAATAGCACAGCATTATTTGTAACTGACAAAGGCCAGGAATTTGGGTTAATTCTACCTCCAGCCTCATTTTAATCCCCACATAGGTTCCCTGTTGTCACAAATATTATTAGCATATGAAATCTGCTGACTGCTGGAATTTCAATAATGAAGGAATTTCCTCGCCCTTAAATCTAACACAATTTCTGAAGCAGACCAGCTGCCAATGTGTATTGTAAAGCTCCCCTGGTTGGTTCAACACTCAGTGACAGTAGCCAGGAGCCTGCAGCTCTGGTACACAAATGCAGGGCCAGACTTTCCCCTCTTGGCCTGGAGAGGCAGTGGCTCCCTTTCCCCTTGGGGATGCTGATGGTGCCACCAAAGTGGGAGCCTGACATTTGCCTTTCTTTGGGATCTCATGGCTGGCCCTGGGTGCAGTGCTTACATTACAGGGCAGAATACACTCAGACTAGAAATCTGGCAGCCAAACAGCCAGAGGAACAGGGCAAAGCAGAGTGGAAATGAGCAGACTTGGGAAAAGAAAACTGGGAAGGAACAAAGAGAGAGCTGTAATCAGAAATCATCTGAAGCAATGCTGTTAAGATGTTATCCATAACAGAGTCCTTGATGACAGTCCAGGGCTCTCAGCCTGGGCCAGGGAACTGTCATCTAGAGAAGAGTAAAATCTTACATAGGTTCATGCTATTAATAGTGACAATGCTCAGTAAATCTTACCATGTGCACTGTAAACAAGCTTTTATTCCTGTGGCTCAGGACAAGTCCTTCTAAATCCAGAATTTATCTGTCTCCCAGACCAGAGGTCCAGCTTTGCACTGTCACACTGCGTATGAATGGGCTGCATATATTTTTAGCATAAGCAGGTATGATTTCCCTTCCTCTTGCAAGATGTTGACCTTTCAGTTCAGTGTCTCCTCCCTTCCCACATCCTACCTCACCAAAACAGGGTGTTCCCTCCATTCTGTAGGGAATTCCCTCATATACATGTTCTCTTGTATTATGTGAACTAAAGAAGTATTTGTCACAGTCACCTGGGAGAGGGAGAAGTGTGTTCCTGCCTCTGTCTTAAAGATTTGACCCAGCAGGAGAGTGGGAACTACATCTCCATGGTCACCAGAGAGGTCTTGCAACCTGGAGAGACAGCCTTGCCTCTTCCACTGCTTCCTCTGAACGTGATAATTAAATCCTTGAGCCCGAGGATGACAGCTGCAATGGGGAAACTGAAGTCCACAGTCACAAAGCTTTCTAACCCCTTTTTTCCTACAAGATGGCTTAATCAGCCCCTGTTCTCCCTGGTAAAGGTGTGTGTGTTCAAACTATGTGTCCCACAGACTAAGCAGGCAAGCAGGTAAGCAGGCAGAGCTGGAACTGAAAGAGGGTAGGTTTAGATTTGACATGAGAAAGAAATTATTTACCTTGAAGGTGGTGAGACACTGGAACAGGTTGCCCAGAGAAGCTGTGAATGCCCCATCCCTGAAAGTATTTAAGGGCAGGCTGGATGCAGCTTTGACAACCTGGTCTAGTGAAAGGCGTCCTAAAGGGACCCTAAAGATTACCTCCCATGGCAGGAGGGATGGAACTAGATAAGCTTTAGGGTCCCTTTCAACCCAAACCATTCTGTGGTTCCATAAAATACCTTCTCAGTCCTTCAGGGTGTGCCTTACTTTACCATCAGAGGTAAGAACTGAGGCAGCAGTCAGCCAGTGTTTGAATACTGATTCTGTGTGTAGCAGATGACCAAACACCTTCAGGCAGAGGTGCTCTGCTCCCCACTCCAAGGTTTCAATAGTATATTGCCAAGAAATCCTGCACATCAACATTGATTTTCTGGTAAGATTTTTAAAATGCAGGTGTGGAAGGCTAATGAAAGATCCCCAGAGCAATGTGGGTTATGGTGTCAACATCAGAAAACAAGAAAGAATATCAGTGATTCCCTCTCATATTTCTGCCCACATGTCATCTGAAAGAAAATCTTGTTTAGTCCTGAGTGTCATACTGTTATGGAAGGACAGAGATACCAAATAATAGGAGAGGGCGCACACACACTTCTGGCCACACTAAAAAGTATCCCTAGGAATAAATATTGCATTTTATTGGCTCTGGCCATGGAACCATTGATTACTCAGTCTTCTCAAAGAGTATGCCGCTAACAGCAAAGCTCCCTCCTAACACCAGGGTAGTGTTGCTTTTAGTGAGCTGTGGGCTCATGTTGTGGGCAAAGGAAGATAAATATTTCTCAGATTGATAAAGAGATGACCCTGGAGTGATCAGTAAATGGGAGAAGATGTGAAGATGACTAGCATCATATTGATTGCTATCAGCAAGTGACTCAGGGTACAGTCCCTCCCAACATCTTTATAAGGAAAAGTAAAAGACTAGGGAACAGGAGAAGCCATCCAGCCCAGTAAATCAGGATGGACAGTCCATCTTGCATTGAGTAAATTAGTTGGTCCAGCTCCTACCACAAAATAGCAGAAGCTGGAGGGCTACACACACTTAACTTCAAGCAGCTTTTGCTAATGTGGGACCTTCACCAGACATTTTAGGGGATCAAGCAACCAGAGTGCTACTGTCTGCATTACAATGAACAAAATAAGTAGCAAAGTGACTGCATGTGGATAATAAAAATAATAGCCAGTGAGAAACATGAGGAATCATTTAAATGATGCAAGAGAAATGATATACATCTGAGTATATTTTTTTCATAGGCAAACAGATGAAAACTGGTCCTCCAGCAAAGCTGGGGTAGAGCCAGGGACTTAGATGTTGCAATGTTTTAATTTGCAGATTTCCTGTTGCCTAGCAGACTCCTCAGCCAAGAATTAGTCGAGATACAATTCCCGGGGAGAATTAGGTGCCTTAGAAGAGTATTCCTAGAAACCAGCACACTGAGTATGAAGTTATTCACACTGCCCTGGAGAAACCACAGAACAGAATGGGACCACAGCCACAGACAGCAAAAATATCTCTCTGCTCAGCCTGAATCTCCCCCTGAAGGAAAAGAGTTCAAGCCCAGTTAAGTCTTTGTCACAGAAAAAATTTTTCCTTTTTTCTTCACCTCCCATTGCATCCGGTATCTCAGTAGCGAGGTCACTCTTAACAGAGAAGAAAAACCTGCTTCGAACCCCCGTGCTGCCTGATGTGCAACAAGGATTTGGTGGTGGCTGCTGCACAAGCACTCCCATCAAAGCAGGCTCACCCCAACCTCTGTGCGCTCCAGCAGCTGTGCAGGAGGAGCAAGGCCAGGCTGAGAATAAGTGTGCAGGCCAGCAAACAGCTGTGCTGGGGGAAGGTGTGCTTGGAGATCAGCAGGGCTCTGAAAAGAGTGGCTGCAGCTGCCATAAGCATGACAACAGACAGAAACTGAGGTGGACAGCATGGCCTTTCAAGTGTGCCTAGAAATCAGGACTTAGGTGCCCTGAGACATCCACCCATGTGACACTAACACACCAGTCCCACAGCTGCCTGCATTACCCACAGGAAATGTGCAGATCTAGATAAACTTTGTAAAAGCTCAGTGAGGAAGTTTCATAGCCGGCTCTTTGTCAGGATTTTCTCACCCCTGTATTAGGCATGGGAGACTGACAGACAGATTCTTGTTATATTCTTTTATGTTTGCTACCTTGTGAATGAAGACTCTGCTCTCTCAG
This sequence comes from Agelaius tricolor, assembly GCF_023055355.1. Classification (NCBI taxonomy): domain Eukaryota; kingdom Metazoa; phylum Chordata; class Aves; order Passeriformes; family Icteridae; genus Agelaius; species Agelaius tricolor. Next base: position 62,969,921 of record NW_027269261.1, read on the forward strand.
GAAAGAAAAGTGCAGCTGTATATTTCTTTTGTACCAGAACTCTTCAGAAATTGACCTTCTCTTTATGCCCACTTATTAAGTGTATAAGAGTAATAGTCATGTGAAACCAGCTGATATATCCAAGGAACAAGTGTCCCAGAGAATATGTATGCGATTTTATGCAGCTAAGAGTAAAATGCTTCTGCATGAGCAGAATCTATTTGGGTAATATTATAATTATGACAGCTGTATACTGCTTGCAGGCAACCTCTCCACTAACACTGGCTGCTCTGCAGACCTTCAGGCACTAGAGAAACCTGCTTTAAAGTAATTAAAATATACTTCCTATTGTCCAATTAAGAATAATCTTGACAGTCTAACCTCATGAAAAAAAAAAAACCAAAACAAAAAAAGCAAACCAAAATAAACAAAAAAACCCCAACATTTTGAAACTGACATGAATTATATATGTTTTAGGCCTGTATTACAGATTATTTAAAATTTAAGATAAATGTGCACTAACTCATTTTCAATATGGCATCATTCCCAGTCTCAGATCCAGCAGATTTCTCTCTCTGGGACTGCCTGTGAACCCTTCCTTCTGCAGGCAAATAATTTTCATTAGTGTCTTATCTAGCTCCTTAGGACAGGCTTCCCTGCTAGATAAACCATTGCAATTTGAAACCACGGGGAAGCAAACTGCAACCCTCTTTGCCCAGAATGACTGTAAACATGCAGGCAGGAAACAAACAAAACAACCTTTGAGTTAATGAGGATGAATGCCAATAGCCACCTCGATTTCTGCCAGGTATTCTAGAGGAAAGGATTGAGACAAGCAGGACTCAGACTACAGCTGATGGAGTCTGACTTACCAGTTAATGGAATGTGCTTCAGAACGATGTACCCAAGCTGGTCTGAGTAAAAAGAATCAAAAAATAGACAATTTTTCTGACCATAGGAGACCACCTCCCACCCCTCAACAGCACCCCAGACTACTCCCTTGTTATAATTAAGGGTATGTGGGGTATTATTGGTGGCAAAACTTTGTCGAATACACAGGACCTATTTAGCAATTGGCTGGACCAAACAATAGCAAATAGACCACAGAAACAATAGTCCTGCGCTTTTAGAGATGGACACTGGGTGATGTAATGGACCTTCTGCATTTGAACCTTGTCATCTATCACTGGCTATGGGCTGCAGAAGAATGGAAAATGTGTAAGATGAAAACAGGTTTAACAATAGAAAAAGAAAACACAAATGCAAATGCAGAATGCAATACGATTGTTCAAGATGCAAATTATAACCAGACCCAGGGACAGATTAAGAGATGATGAGTATACTCAGCGTGCCAGACTCCAAATAGTAGGTTACTGTAATGCCTCCTTTTTAACCCCACTCAGATACTGAGACAGCAGTAAACTTCATTTGCAGGACTTGGCTTTTATATTCAGGACATAGGTAGAAATGCACATTCAAAGCTCCAGTTCTACTTCTCAGTTTACAGCACACTACAGGCAACAACTTAGACTTCATTTTTCAATAGGAATAGTCACAGAAAGTAGATAATTTCATTGAGGCAGCTAAAGACTGGATAAAGCCTGTGTATGACTAACACATGATCTCTGAACACAGCTCTAGGAACTCTGATTTCTAGTTTACACTGGGAGCTATGTGAGTGGTACTGCTGCCATCAGCTGAAAAAGCACCTTGGAGTTACTATAGGCAGCCTGAAAGTCTTTGGTTTGTAGAACAAGTTAATCTGCATTTCTTCAGTTTCTGCAGCTGGCCCCATGGCCTGAGGACAACAGCATACTAAATGCTTCTCAACACTCTTGTTGAAGATTCCTCATCCTTTTTCCAAGGCTCAGGCACATCATCTTCCCAAGCAAAATGCAGGAAAGAAGACTGTTCTCCTGCTCTAGAATTGTTCTCCTCTCTTTCTTTGGGAAACAATAGACTTGCTTCCCAATTCCTGGTACAGAAGCAACACAAATGCATCCCCAGCTTGTCCAGATGAAGCTCAAAAGCAGAAACTTTTCAAAGAAGAGAAAACCAAGAAAAGTGAGAGGCCAGAGCTCTGCTCACTTTTATCTCTGCTTCTCAGCTGAAGGTCCACAGAGCACCAGGGTTTCTACAATGCCAGGAGGTGGTTGGTAAAATGATTACACCTTGTTTCAAGCAAACCCACAGCTTCTAACGGGGTTTGCTGAGAAGCATCACCACCTGCTGGAGAGAACAGTGGGAGCCAGTCACTCAGCTACCAGTTTTTATGTGTTGGCAGGACCTACTGGCTGGCATAAGGACATTTTTATTATCAACACATACAACCAAATTGTCTGATTACAAGATTAAGCTAGGATTTTGCAAAGTGATTAGATCGATTCCCAAAGATTTTCTAACTTATTACCAACCGTTTTACCAAATAAAGAGAGGGAAACAGAAAGGTTCATAGATTTTATAAGACCATATCATTCTTCAATAAAGAAAGGCTGAGAAATACTACCCTTTTTCAAAATATTCAAAGACATATAATATTACAAATCCCCCTGTTCTCTGCCATATGATTTTCAAAGTTATAATAAGAAGGGAAAAATAGAACCTTAAAACAGACAGATCAACCTCTCCCAAGATCCTTGTTACAACAGAAATGGAGCTGAATGTGTATGAATGACCTTTTATTTCATGGTTTCCCAATTTCTTCTCTTGCACATAGAATTAATAATAAGTATAGGTTCATTCTATTAGTTAGACCCTTGTATAAAAGCAATTTCTGTCCTCTGTCTCTAACAAAACAACACTGAATTCAAAAATACCCCAACAGCTCTAGTAAGCTGTTACAGGTCTCTATTGAACAATTTCTTTGCAAATCAGATTGACATGGAACAATTTTGTTGGCCAAGAAAACCAAGAACTCAGCCAGAAAAAGAAACAAAAAAAACCTCCTGAACCTTTCCCCTCGGTTTTCATGCAAACACACAACTGTAATAATATTTGAGCATATTTTATCATCAGAACCAACTATTTCACTCTTAAACAACTTACAGTATTTAGCCAGCCATCCAACTAAACTGCTGGTCTCTCCAAACAATTAGTCATATTTTAAACCAATGATAACAGGAAAGATCATGGTTTCCATAATAAATATATATAAGTTGATCATTATTATTATTATATGGTTTCATTAGTAGAAACCATACTTTGTATCTGTTTCTCCAATATATATCTTATAATATGCATTTCAAGGCTGTTAATAATCAGATGACAACTGTTGGAGAAGAGAAAAGAAACTGAGGCTGGCATAGATCCTACCTCATCCTGAGTTTCTGCTTCTGGGGCAGGAGTCAGGAAAATGAAAGGTCTCAATAAACTTCACTTGTCATAAGATATGAATAGTAAAGAGGAAGGTGAGCCCACAAAGAAACCAGAACGGTACCTTGGCATTTCAAACTCCCTTCCAATTCATATAAAGAGATGCTATTTCCTTTGGGTTTAAATCCCTACCCCACCTTACTGCTGTGTTGCACATTATACATAGAGGCCCTAACCATTTACTTGACTGGATAAGCCAGCGTGCTCCCAGAACTGAGACCACCAGGAGAACTCAGGTCACCAGCCCAAGAGACTGGCTGCTGTGCTCCTGCTAGGGGCTGAGTGGTTTTACTGACACAAAGCAGATACCTTCAGAGACAAGGACATGGCACACTTTGGTCCTTCCAAGCCCTGCACCACATGGCACAATGTCCTGCTTTGACAGAAGAGATATCGACCGCACAAAATAAAGCAGCTGACTTCCCGCTGCAGAGGGGAGAAGGGGACTTGAGGAGAATGGGGGTCTGTGGTGACCTGAGGCAGCTGGGCACAGATCCCCTTTCCCTCTGTCTGCCCATCAGTGCTTAGAGGAGACCTGACAGTGGCTGCTGGTACATTGCCTCAAAACCATCTGCAGCAGGATCCTCTTCTCACAAGGACTGTCCAAAATAAAGACATTCAGAACCAAAATCCAGACTTTGGTGGGGGGCTTTTTGGGGCTGGGTTTTGGTGTGGTTTGCTATTTTTTTCAGGCAAACATTAATGTAACAGAGAGTCCCTAAACTAACTGAAATCTAAGTAACAATGTGGGGAAAGGAGTGGGGGAAAAATGGGGAAAGGAGTGGAAAAGCTTGGTCATCAGTAATTCTGTACCTATAATAATTCCTAAACCTGGCTAAGCTCCTAAGCATGTGCAAAACTGCATAGACTGAAGTCTTCCTCTGGCTCACCTCCAAGGCATTAATGCAGATACACTCATAATTAACGAGATTACATATTTGTGAGATCTCATTGTTTCCAACTCAATGTAAGAAGAGTAATTTTAGAGGGGTCAGTTGCCCTTTCTTATCCAAAGAACTTGTGTCAATGTAAAATTACTAAGTGGGAGGAGAATTAAAGCATGTCACTGGAAACTGGACTATTTAAGTCTCTGGAGATATACATCTGGCTTTACAGTTCATTCTTTGATATTTTTCTTTAAAAGCCTGAAAGAGTACAAGCAATTGAATTCCAATTAAACCACTGCAGTGTCTGCAGGGCATTTTTTTCCATTAGAGGTTCAATAACCTAAATGAGGTATTTTAGTTACTTCTGTAGAGTCCAGATTTACCAAAACACACAAACATGCATGTCTTTGAATGCTGGAACTCTTGATTTATAGAGTCACATATTGAAATCAGTTCTGAGGAAACTCAAAAACTGCAGTGCAGTTATGTGTGCAGTAGGACAGTCAGCAGATGGGGATCATTTTGAAGAAAGGCACCCCCTTTGGCCCACTTAGAGCAGCTGTGAGTCCAAGTGAAGCACACCCAGCCATTGTAGCTGCAAACACATCCTACAGCTGCAGCGACTCCTGCAAAGGTACAATCCTTGTGCTTTGTCATAAACAAAGCAACTCGTGGGACTGGGTGCTTCACATTTGCGATTCAACAAACATTCTCCACCTCCTTTTTCAGGACTTCTGTATTAGCACAGCACATTAGTTGGACACTACAAACTGCCCTATCCAATTTCCCAGGTGCTCCAAATCTGCAAAGCAAAAGGTGAATGGTACCAGAAGACTCTTGGGTACCAAGCTTACAGACTGTCAAAGCCTTAAGCCAAGGAGCTGTTAAGTCTCCTTTTCCCCACCCAGACTATAAAGAGGGTATAATATTTCATGGTAAAATATTGCCATGAAAGATATTTGCCTGTGTTTTTTTTAATAAAGTCTACTTGGCAGCTATAGGAAAATGGACCATTAGGTATTTTTCCATCTCTAGAGTCTATTATTCCAACTTCATTTAGGAACAGCAGTCCAGTATCCATCTGTAGCAGTAAAGACTAGAAAGGCAGAGTTAAGCACAGACAAAAAATCACAGGCTGCTGGAACAGTTAACACGATCAGTTATCCATATCTGGTAGCCAGTAATCTGATAGTCTGGTTTCTTACCTTTAAGACTGAAAATATCCATCATCATAGAATGGGAATTCATTTCTGGAAGAACAAACATAAAACTTTGAAAATAATCTTCTGGGCATGTGCTGGAGGTACCTCACCATGCCGTCCTCTTCTTTGCGCTGATGTGTTGCATCCTGTGAAGAAGGCTAAGACAGCCTCTCTGAAATGTTGTGATGTTTTTCTCTTCACCTTGTCACAGCTCTGCTGAGTGATGGAGGAGGATTGAATGGTCTATTCTCTCTGGAGTGAGAGAATAGTGTCAACACTGCTATAGATTTCAGATCTGGCAAAATGTGCCTGAAGGTGACACGGAAGAACAGTAAGTTTTAAATGACATCTCCGCTCTCATATGACTCCCATGAAGATTTGCCATTAATAGCAGAAAGCTGTCTTAAAAATTAAATGTTTTGCTTGTGTTTCTGTACTGAGCATCTCAGCCCAATTCTGATTTAAATAAGGCAGACACTTGGTTTAGATGAGGAGGATAAGCAACAATTCCAGCTTTAATGAAAATCTATGTGTGTTTTAGTCCCAGCACCATCAGTGCTCACAGACTAGCAACACTCCATAGACAAATTAGTCTTTCTTGATGTTAGCAATCACAGACATTCATTTTTTACTTTGGAAATCCTAACACAGATGGGGCTTTTGTGGAAGAAATCTTTCAGACAATGTTTGAAGATAACTGCTACAATAAAGGATTGATTTTCTCAGTTTCCTAGGTCTTGATCTGTTTGCTGTAGTTTAGTATAAAATAAAGAGCAGCTTTCTTACAATTGACAAGCCAGAGTGAATGAAACCAACTGTGCAGATTACAGCCTTTGAAGTTTTACTTGAAGATTGTACTAATTGTCCAGAAAAATTTAAGAGTAATTGACAAATTCACTTGCATTGTTTCTCATGGTAACAGGAAGTTTTGTTCAAGGGAATGTTCGACATATTGAGGACAATTACTTCATGTTTCACCATTAATTTCCCCACTTATTTTAAAATCATTCTTTCCTTCATGTATTTTTAGTACAGTCCTATGGATCATTGGTTCTTTCTAGTTAGAAAGCAAATTAATGTAAATAGTGCCTACAAGCACAAAAATATTAAATGCTACAACAGAACCTATAAAATTACTAGTTTCACAGATAGATCCAGGCTGGGATTTACAGATCCAGAACATTTTGCTTCCCTGATCTCCTAGTACAGAAAAAAATCCCAGTGGATGTACAGATTTGTGAGCTGGTTGTGATCAACCCTAGAAGAAAAGCTGTTGGAGTGGTTTGGGAACTAACCTGAGACTTGGGAGATATTAATTTTCATGACATTATGTATGGCCTTCGGCAAGTCACTTTTCTAAAATTGGAATAATGTCTATTTCGTATGGATCTTCTCAGGACAAAGGCATTCAAGAATGCCAGGCACTCAAATTATGAAACCATAGGAGCATAGAGGCCTTAAAGATCATCTCTTTCCAACTCCCCTGCCACAGGCAGGGACACCTTCCACTAGATCAGGTTGCTCAGAGCTCAGGTGCATCCAATCTGGCTTCAACACTTCCAGATATGGGGCATCCACAGCTTCTCTGGGAAAGCTGTTTCAGTGCCTCAACAATCTTACAGAGAAGAATTTCTCCCTAATATCTAACCTAAACCTTCCCTCTTTCAATTACTGTTACTCCTTTTCCTATCACTACATTCCCTGATAAATAATCCCTCTTTATCTTTACTGTGGTTCCCCTTTAAGTACTGTAAGGCTGCCAGAAGGTCTCTCTGGAGCCTCCCCTTCTCCATGCTGAACAACCTCAACTCTCAGTTTGTCATCCTAGGAGAGATGCTCCAACTCTCTAATCGTCTTTGTGGCTTCCTCTAGACCTGCTTGAACAAATCAATGGTTTTTTCTTATCTTGAGGTCCTGAGAACTTGTGGTTTACAAAAATACATAAAGTAACTTTGTAAGCTCTGTATTTGGAAACATTGCAGGATAAGGAGTTCACGGCTCCGACATAATTTGCAGAAGGAAGGGCCACAGCAAAGAGTCCTAACCCTGCGTTCCTGAAGGCAGATGTTCCACACAAGAAGATGTCCCCTAGCCCAGAGATGAACGTGTTCTTGCATTTCACACACAGAAACCATCTTCCTGCTTCAGGCAGGATATAAACTCGGGGTTACCCACTGCAGTCACAGCTGCTACTCTGTCACTCTTGTACCACTTCATCATCTCAGCATATCTAGTAAAAATATCCCCACATGGCACCTCCCAAAACTCCTCTGTGTGCTGCTGTTTGGTGGGTAACTGACTTTACCTGCTACACAACCCTGCTGCTCCCTCACATTATTCAGGGTGGGATTAACCAGTCAGTGATCTCAGTCTTCAGTCTGGCTTCTGTCCTGCTACTCAGACCTTACCCATACAGACAAGGACTGTCTCACCGAACCACAGAGAGAGAAAAAGCAACAGCCCAGCACATCCTCACACCAAGTACCCAGGCATGCCCTTGAAATGCTTGGGTTGATAATACATTGCAGCATCCGAATGAAAGGAATCCCAGGACAACCCTCAGCTGACAGACTGAGAGGAAAGGACTGATTTCTGAATAAAAATCAGTAGCCACTGAGATGCAATTCCAAATAGGACAAAGACCAAAGCAGAAAAATATTGTGTTCCAAAAGGGCCACTTTCACAGTGTTGGAAACTATTATAAGCCGTATCAGCTCGGAGAGATTTTGAAAGGAAAAGACAAGTAGTAATTAGGAGGTATTTTAAAAGAGAGCACTGAATAAATAAATATCCACAATCACGCACACAAAAAAGGTAATTTTTGCTCTGTGGTGCATAGTGTGGTTGGACTTCTCCACACCCTAAAACCCTCCAAAATCTGAAGAGAGACTACAAATGCTGTGGGGCTGCAAATCTCTTTATGCCCCTCCAAGGTGGTAAATCCCATGGACCATTTGTAGCTCCACTACCGATCCTCATGGCTCCTCTGTGTTAACTCTGGCACACCTTGCCCCTGGATCACAAGGAAGGAAAGAAAGCTTTCAGCACCCACGACGTAGCTCTTCAGTTAAGGGAAAAATGTAATAAAGCATTAAGTCTCAAGTGAATAAACAACCCCCAAAGGCAATCCGTCTCAGTTCAGTGTATCATCCCTTTTCTCAAAGGCATGGCCTGAATTTCCTTCTTCTGAGGTAAGCTGTTGGATCAGCTCATGGTGGTCATGAAGCCATGGTCTCTGTCACACAAAAGACCATAATTTGCTTTCCTTCTGCCACGAGGTCCTTGGGCAATTCAGCAAAGAGCTTCACAGCCTCCACAGTCAGCCTGAGGTTTAGGAGTAATGTGACAGAGATCACAGCTTCATGATCCAAGAGCTCACCTCAGAAGGTGGAAATTCATTCCCTTGGGATAATCTGTTTCAGCAAAGAAGCCAGTTTTATGCTGGCTTAGTAGGCTGAACTGGCACAAGAAATGCTCCAGTAAGAATCACGGTCAGTGTAAGTGTGGGTTACTCTGCTGAGGGTGAGAAAAGCCAGGACCAGGGAATAGGGAAAAGGCACAAACCCCACTCCTTTCAGCAGCACTGCACTGTCACATTAGCATCCATGCTTGTGAAACCACAGGCTGAGGACTTGCTGAGGAGCAATAACTCATCTGCAGAACCTTTCATGAAGTGCAATCCAGTACTCCCAAGCAGGATTCGTATCTTACCCATCAGCTCCCCAAAGCAACATATATATAAAGTAACAATCTAGTGAAAGGGGAAATAAAATTAGCTGCACAAATATTTAGATAACCCACAATAAAAGGAGAAGTAGTCAGCAACTCACAGAAATCATGAGCCACAAACCCAATAAGATGGACAAAAGGAAATAACTACTGTGTCTGCCAAGAGAGCAAGAGAGATTTCGATCTTTGGGTGTTTGCTCTCCTGGGTGTTTCTTGAATTACTGTTTTTTCTTGTATATCAAAACCAAATTGGTTCATTTTTGGATGGACAAAGTAGATGAAAATGAAGAGGGCAAAACTATTTCATAAATATTCTTAGCCAGCATCACAGAAGCAGGGGCTTATATGCATGCATGAAATGAAGGTGAATTTACTGGCCTCACTGGAAACAAAGTTCAGTAAAAACCAGACATTACTAACTAGAGTAGCTCCTAAATGAGCAAGTCTGAGATGAGCACAAGCTCTGAAGAGCAGATGGACAAGTGCCCTGTCCACTGACTACAAGGACACTAAGACAACTGCTTGAGATATGGCACTGACATGAAAGACTAGGTGTAGACAAGGTGCCTTGAAACTACACTCTACCTTGAGACTATCTCAAGGCATCCTGAGAAGGAAAGAAAAGCTCAAAGCAGCTGGAGACAGCCTCTCAAGCTCATACTTCCTCAACAGTGATGAAGCAAAACAGCAGGAGGACACCCCATAAAAACAAAGCCCTTGGCCCACTGGAAATTAGTGGAAAGGGTATGTCTCCCACAGAAGAACATGTCTTTCCATGGCAGCAGGCACATCCTGGAGACAGGAGATGCTGCTGTGCCTACACTATCTCCCATAATGCTTTAGAACTGGCACCTCCTTCACAATCCTTAGATTTGCCAGAAATTGCAAGTGAGGAAAGTTGCTATTGTTCCTAATGATTAAGAGACTATGCCATCAGTATAACTGGTAATATTCATGTTCCTTCTCCATGCAGGAAGCACTCCAGGCAGGCCAGCAAGGTGCTTGGAGCACCTGCAGCAAGGAGCTCCTGCCATCCCCTCCAGGAAGCACTGGGATCTAAGGCAATGTGCTCACAAGTAGCTTTCATGGGCCTTTGTGAGCTGCAGCCTCACACCTGGAGGGGCTGTGCTGGTGAAGAGGGCGGCCTGCGGCAAGGCCATGGGAAGAGGCTGTCAGCATCCCACAGCACTGCCCATGTTCAGAGCGCTGCTTTTTCTTGGCCTCAGCATGGCCACGAAGGGAGGAACTCACGGAGCAAGGGTTTAGTAAACTCACAAGTTTCCAGAAGACTCTCCTGGCAAGAGGGAAGAGGAGCAGAAACATGGGCCACTTGCCAGAGATCGATTTGTCCAATTTGAAGAAATTAATTTAATTGTCTGTGGCAGTAGGAAAGCTTGCAGCTGCTGGCTCCAGGAAGCCTGGACAGTAAGACAAGGCGGCGCCAACGCTGCTAGAATGAAGCAAGTGAGGTGAACACCCAGCAGCCAGAGCTCAGGAAGCTTGGTGCCTCCACATCCTTGCAATGAGAGGTTTGCACACCCACCATTTCCATTCTGAATTGTTACATCCCTCTAAAATCCAGGCTGTTAACATTTAGTGTAGCTGGTACAAGATAGTGTTTAAAAACTCCACCATTCTGCAATTAAGACCTTGCCCTGCAAGAGCCAGGGGTCTGTCCTGTCTGTCCCACCACCCAGCAGGCTGCTGAGGTGGTGGGACCCTGCATCCCAGCCCAGGGAGGTGAAAAGCAGGGAGAATACTAACAACTGTGTAATTACAAAATTATGTTTACTTTTTTTTCTTTTCTTTTTTTTTTCCTCAGAAGATAAGAACAGTTGGAGAAGTATATGCTGTGGGGCCTCAGCAAATCTACTGCCAGGATTTGCTGTTTGAGGCTTTCATCCATCCAGTTTTAATCCAAATTAGTAGGAGCTTCAGAAAGGGATTCTGGCAAAGTCACAGCTGGAAAGATTTTCATCATTACTTCTGCCAGGCATATAAAAATACAATTAAAAAAAATAGGAAGGGGGTGGGCTATAACAGCTCTTGGCAGAAACTTGTTTTGGTTTGCTTTTAGAGTAAAAACAAAAATCAAAATAAAATCCGTATTTAATTAAGAAATAATCCTTATCTTTGTTTTCCTTGACATTTTTACATAAGGCTAAAAATGCCATTCTAGCATTATTATAGAATTAATTTCTTTGCTTTGTAAAGAGGCAGGGCAGCTGGGGGTGAGTGGGGAGGTCCGGCTCCCCTGGCCCCAGTGGCACAGGGCTGTGCGGATTTTTGGCAGGTCATTCCTTGTAGTGAACAGCAGTAGTTTAACGAGTTCAGCCTGCAGCTTGTCAGGGGGAACACCAGAGCAGGAGGCAGCACAAGCACAGGTGGTGGTGCCTGGGGCTTGTGTGTGCTCACCCAGTGAGCACCAGCACGTCCCCACTGCCTGGCACCAGCTCCTCAGCAGGGACAGGGCTAGAGGTGCACACACACTTCTGTGACAGCTCCTGCTCCAAGCTGTGGAGACTAAAACATGACATTTTGCAAATGCTGACTCTGACAAGTACTACTTAAGCAAACCAGTTCATTTTCTCATGTAATTTCATTTATCCAGGGAGTGTTGTGTTAAGGAATGAGGCTCAAGCAAGGGCACACAAGTACTCTGCCACATATGGATTTTGAAGAGAGAGTAGGAACTTCCCAAAATGCTTCTAAATTGCTATGGGTCTGTCTATTAAAAAGACACAAGGTTCCCTTGAGGACAGAAGCACATGTCCTGTGGTGCTGCTCATGATTCTGGTTATCCTAGTCTCTTTCACAGCTGTAATTGCAATAAACCCACTGCACCTGCCCAGCACTCCTGATCGCAGATCTCAAAGCTTTAAGCCAACTGCCTCAAAACAAACCTGATTTATAAAGGCACATTGTGACCACAGAGGCATCATCCCACCCATCACATACAGTCACACAAAGAAGACAACCATGAACAACTCAAGACTGCTTGTATGTAAACGTGAGGAGCTGGACTGGGGAATGAGATGCTGGAAAGCAGTGTTGTGAAAAGGGACCTGGGGGTCCTGGTCAAAAGAGAGTTAAACACGAGCCAGCAGAGCCCTGGCAGCCAGGAGGGCCAACCACATCCTGGGGTGCATCAGACACAGCATTGCAGCTGAGAAAGGGAGGGGTTGTCCTGCTCTGCTCTGGAGCAACCTCACCGTGAGCCCTGCGTGCAGTTTTGGGCACCACAACGTAACAAAGATATTAAAGAGTGTCCAAAGGAGGGCCATGAGGAAGGTGAAGGGTCTGGAAGGGAAGTTTTATGAGGAGCAGCTGAGGTCACTTGGGTCTTTTCAGCCTGGAAACGACTGAGGAGAGACCTCATTGTGATCTTCAACATTCTTGTGAGGGGAAGAAGAGGGGCAAGCACTGATCTCTTCACTCTGGTGACCTGTGACAGGACTCAAGGAAACAGCATGAGGCTGAGGTGGGGGAGCTTTAGGTTGGATATCAAGAAAAGGTTCTTCCCCCAGAGGGTGATTGGGCACTGGAACAGGCTCCCCAGGGAAGTGGTCACAGCACCAAGCCTGACAGAGCTCGAGAAGCATCTGAACAATGCTCTCAGGCACATGGTGTGATTTTTGGGGATGTTATGTGCAGGGCCAGGAGGTGCACTTGATGATCCTGATGGGTCCCTTCCAACTCAGCATATTCTGTGATTCTATAATAGATCCAACTACTCAAAGGATTTTCTCCACATAGCTGTGTTTCATGTGTAGCCAGAAATCACAGTATTTAAGGAACCTTGGCTATTAGTTAAGAACTTTCATAATTGAATTTATTCTGTACTGCAGTTACCCACTTGCATTTCCCCTAGTGCTCTTCTATAGAAGAAAAGATAGAACAAGGATTAGTTTTGCCTCCAAAATACACAGCATAATTCTCAGTGTTTAGTGGAAATCTTTCATATTGGTCTCAGGATAAAGCAAAGACATTCTGGGCTGTCCAGTCATGGCATTGACATCCATCCCTAGACATCAGTCAGAGACATCCCATCTTCTGGGACAGACTCCAGAGAAGGAAATATTGCAATTAACTATGACTGCTTTGCCAATGGTATCTCCTTATAGAGATGAGACTTTTAGAGTTATTGGATTATAGTTAACTACTTATCCTATTACATATAATAACATAACCTGTTATTTTGCACTTTATTACTGAAGTATTTATTAGAATGAATCCATGAAGAACAAATTTTAAAACAGAATTTATAGATCAAGTAGCAGTTTCATTGGAAAAAAAATTTCAAATAAAATTTCTTTCAGAAAGAAATACCACAGCGATACTATTGTATTAGATTGTATTATTGTATACTATATTATTGTATACTATTGTATTATGTACTAGACATGTTTTGAACATGTCTAGATTTTTTTATTTTCACCCCTTTCATGTAAGGCAACAAAAATTTGGATTAGAACCTCAGATGATCATTAATATGTCGTTGTACAAAATCATCTTTTTCCAGCACCTAAAAAGTGAATTTTTAAAAATTTAACTTTTGGGGAGTTTTAAATGAAGCAAAATATCCTGATCCTACTTTGCTACTCAAAGTACTCCATGTCAAACCTGACACACTCAGTGGAATCCCCTGGTTTGCTGTGGGTTTTCAGCAGCCTTTGAAGCACCTCCCGGGTGCACAGTCAGCCAATATCCCAAAAGCAGCAGCAAAGACGCCGAGATTTTCCTCCTGACAATGGACTTCACCTTTCAGCTGCCCACCTCACTTTATGCAACCTACAGGAGTTAAAAAAGATCTTACTTGACAAACCTGTCTCGAAAGTCCAGTGCCCGCAGTGCAGCCAGGCAGAATGTCCATCCTCCAGGACCTTGGGTCTGATGAGGTGTTTTAGCTAACAGAGAGCTTTCATCTCCTTGGAGTGGTGTCCTCCCCACCCACAGGCTCGGGAAAGCTGGAACTGGTGAGAGGCAGTACAAAATGCAAAATACAGTGTACAAAATAACAGCATCCAGGACAGAGAACTGTAATGAAAACAGCTGTGAGGATACATACCTAAACACAGATTTTTACAGCCCACTGAGCCAGTAAGAGAACACCAGAGAAATATATTAAAAGGGTAACACAGGGGCAGGTAAGACATATTTTTCATTTTGAAATTTTAAATTGATCACCAAAACCAATTACAGGAGAGAATAAGGTTAAAGAAATACGTTTTTTTTTTGCAAATATCAAACAAAAAAGAAAGGTGGAGAGGAATACCAGTTTTTTCATTCTCCTGGGTACCCACAACTCTATTTTTTTTAGGAAGAAGTTTCCAGACTGAAAAGACAGCCTTATTCAACTCTGGACCTCAGCTTAAACTGCAAATCAAACTAAACAGCAAAGAAAGAACACATTAAATTTTTCTTCCCAGCTTCTATGAAGGGGTGGAGAGTCAGAAAAGAGAAACATGGTGGTGATGGGAGCTGAGCCAGCAGCTGAAACACCTGCCAAGGAACCCCAGAGCTCTTCTTGTCCAACAGGGAAACCTGCAACCACTGTGTATCATCCCCGTGCCTCTTCCCTGCTCTAAATGGACATTTTTGTCTGTGGAAAACCTGTGGCCAGAAGACAGTGCAAAGTCACAGGGTCACCACTCTGTGATACCTTTCTCTGGCTGATGATCTTAAAGCTGTGGAATAGTCCTGGAGACAAGGAAAAAAACATTAAGAAGAAATCTTAAAAAGCAGAGCTAGATGAAAAGCAAAGATTCAGAATTATTAAGGCATTTCCTCCCTATAACATTTCTACATTTAAGCAATATCAAAGCAGCCTGAAGGCCCATGGTATATCTTCCTAGCACCATTTTTCAGTAATTTTGGACAGGTGAGCCTTGACTGAGAACTCACAAAAATCTGCCTGCCATCTGGCAGCTGTGGTGCATATGAACACCCATGACTTTGTTAAGTCACAACACTGAGTGCCTGTCTGACAGAAAGATATGCTGAACTGTTAAGGACTCCCACCACAGACTTCCAGGCCTCTAGAACAGGCAGAGAGGAATAAAGGGCCCACCAAAACCAACCATAAAGAGTTGCCATTGGAAAGCCCATGTCCAGTGAGGGGACATTGTCTCTCTACTGGAAGAGACCATGATGTCCTCCCATTAACAGACACCAGTTTCTTAGGATGGTTTACAGGGAGAGCTGCACCATCCTTGAGAAGTTCACCAAGCTGACACATCTGCCTGACTCAGTGATGAGGAAAAACTACTGAATTTCTTCGAGTTTGCCTCATGGCTGAACTTCCCACTTCTACTCAAGCTAAGACGCTCATGTTCCTACTAAAAAAGCTTTTTGTATGCTTTTACTTATGTCTTTGTTTTAATGAGAAGATCAAGAAGCAGCAACGCCAGCACTGGTTGTAGTAGCAGAAACAAAAAGAATTGGTTAGAGCTTTTGTCCAGGTCTTGTTTCCATGTGGGTTCTCTGATGTTTAATGAGAGTTGAACTCGTTTTACAGCCTTTTCCTTGGAAGAGATTGTCTTCTTCACTCCCTCTGTCTATTTCAACAAAAGTGTAGCTCTGTTATCTGTAAGACATCATCAAACCAACTCGGTCAAATTGGCCACTAATTATAAAAAGTATTAGAGAGCGATGGCAAGCAGGGTACACAGTAAATGCACAGAAAATCTATTTGCACTATTTTCCCCTTCTTCCCACAGATATGTGGTAGGCTTGCAGTCAGAACACCACCACCAGGTAAAGGGATCCTGTAAAAAGAGGGAGCTCTTTCTCTTTGCTGCCTCAACAAATTGCTCTCTACAGCCAGAGACAGCTTCTGCCCATATGACCTCGCAGCCGTTTTCAGCTCCTCCCTCCATCCAATTTGCCGCAGCACAACAAAGCACTCCAAAAATAACATTTATTTTTAAAAACTGGAAAATGGCACAAACCGCCCCAAAGGAGAGAATGACAACGGCATGAGTTCAGCGTGGGCTCATGAACTGCCGCTCCCCGCCAGGGACAGGAAACTGGAACCTCATGGAAAGAGACTGGATGGAACCAGAGCGAAAGGAAGTGCCAGGAGCTGCGGCCACCAATGGCCAAATGCCGCCGAAAGGATAAGTCAGCCGGCCGGGAGAGCGCCAGGACTGTGTCACAGCTCTGGATCTATAAACGCCTGGGCTCTGGAAGCCTGCACGCACAACAGGCTGGGGCGTGCACACTAAGCAAGGAGAAATTTAAAGATGAGGAACATTTCCAAATGACAGCTTTAAAGTTGGGGATCAGCAGAGACTGAACATCTGATTTCAATTCTAAATGATTTCTGATTAGCCAATGTTGATGCAGTACCCCAAATACAGTTTCTGTTCAAAACAGTATCCTTCAGTAATGACAGAGCTAGTATGTATGGACTGCTAAACAAAGGCCACACCACCACTGCTGAAGGGACTAGAAGTTGGACCAGGCAAAGGAGAAATAAACTAAATCATTTTCATTGAACAGGCAGAGCCAGATTTGCCACTACCTTACCTCTTGTACAACCACTTAGATCATGTGTAAGGTAGCTTTCATGAAAATGGAGTTTTAAGTGCATAATAAATACATCCAGAAAAGCTCCTTGCCTATGAAGAAGGGAAACTAATTTAATTTGTTAAGTAATAAAAGATGAATGCTAAATTGTAATGCTGAAATGCAGACAGGTTTTCAGAAGCAGTACATTTTTGATGTAATATTTGAAAATGATCAATTCAAATTCTGCTTTTGAAAAATTTTCTGAGCTTTGATCTTGCTCCAAGTTGAGTCCAGAATGACTATTATATATGGCTGACATTAAAAGTGTCAGGACAAAGTGATTTATAATGGAAACACAGAAAATAAATCACTATTTGAGAACTTTTTAACACACCACAGATTAGAGCCAGAAGGCCAGACTAAGTTGTCACTGAGTTTGTAAGCTTTCCTGCTGCAGCTGAGGACCACAATACACAGAAGAGCAAATTCAGTTAATGAACTCAATCAGATACACACAATGACCTGTGCCTTCCTTGGAGCGGCACTTAAAAATTATGATCTACAAAGACATTAACATGACCACAGTCAGCGACCTGCAGCAAACCGAGAAGCAGTGCTCCTCTGGCTGCACTGCAGATGCGTGCACCAGGGCCCTGCTTGGTGAACGCAGACCAAGAAGAATATGTGACCATATCTGACCACCAAAATGAGCAGAGCCATTAACATCCTGAATTAATGGGCTTAGTGGTTTTCAAATGAGGTATTTCCATGATGGACGTGGTGTGGATTCAGCAAAGTCTGCCCTTTAACAAATACAGCTTTGGTTTCAAAGATTTGATTAGGCTTAATACCATTAGGGAACCATTACTGATTTTATGCTGTTGTTGTTACTGGTTTAACTATCGATTTCTGAACCAAAAATTGAAGACAGTTGGTGTTACCAAGAGTCAAGGTTTAGGAATGCAAAAGCAAATCCAAGGTACAGATGAGCTTCAGATGTGGACAGGCTTCACAGGGTTTAATAGGCTCTCCAAAGTTTGTCAGGTCACAGAGGCTTTTCTTTTGGTGGGGTGTGCATGAGTCCAGTTGTTTCTTTGTGTTTGTTGTTTGTTTTAAACACTTGTGACCTCAGCCAGAGCAAGTGGAATTGATATGAGCAATTACTGCATGCAAGAATTAAAAAAACCTCACGCCAACCTTGGTTTACTGTACACCATTTACAAAAAAAAAAACAAAACAAACGAAAATGATCTTCTTAATCAGCAATCCCTGATCACCACCACGTGTTTTTAGAACAGCCAGATGTTCACAGTTTAAGAAGCCAAATAATACTACTACTTTCTTGTAAACGTTAATGGTGAAAGAACAATAATAATGGTTTTAGTCAATCATCATTAGTACTTGAAAGTACAAATATAAATTAAATAAGACTCAAAAAACTTGTACAATAAAATCTGCTATAAACAAAGCTAATTAAAAAGAACTGCTCCCAACCTGGGTTGTGGGTTTCATCTTGTTTTAAAATTAAAAGCAGTTACTTATTTTTCTGAAGCATCCAAATGAATGTTCATATCCAGATGTCCTTACGAAGAAACATGGTCTTCATTCTTTTCTCATTTTTTAACCTGTTTATATAATATTTTACTTCTGATTGTCCTTTTCCTCCTTGGCAATCCTCTTTGTCACACCACTGAAATACTTCTCACGGAAAGAATTGTGTCCCCTGTACGGCATATACTGGCCATCCAACAAGTAAGAGTTCTCATCTTGATCCTGCATGGCACCAGAAGACAAACATTAGACTTGAGGGTAGTGTGTTCAGCATGTATTGAAAAAAAAAGTCTGAAAAACAGACTTTTTCAAACCATGAGGTGCAAGGATAAAGCAGTTAGGTTTTTGGTTTACAGTTCAACAGCACACACTTAAGTCGCTGAAAATACCTCAGCTGACACCACCAGAATCCCACCCTTACCCAACCAAATGAGCATAGGTACCATGCACCACACAGGTCACTTTCCAGAAAAAATATTTTCAGGAGAATTCAGTCAGTCAGAGGTCTGTAGAAGGCAGGCACAAACAGAAGAGGAACACAAATGGTAAAATGAGTTCCTACAGTTACTGAAGCACATTCAGAGATTTTTTTTTCTGTGCAACATTCATGTATTTCTGAAAGTTAAAGTTGACACAGTAAATCCCCACACATAATACCTATTTGACACCAGCCAAAAACAGAGTTTAGAAAATTGGCCCAATGTATATACAAAGGTTTAGTTCATCATGTACTATGGCTTTATACAATTAAGATACTTGTCAGCTAACATTAGCAACGCTGTAAGATAAACATTACATCAAACTTTAATCTGAGTGTTAAAGAAAACTGATGGCAACTTCTAAAAACAGTTTAATGCTTCTGGGTGATGTCAGTTTCTCATTATGCTCAAAAGCAGGAAGGAACAGTGAGAAGGAGCCTCACACAGAACAACTGAACAGCACAAGGAGAAAATAAAAACAAGCACACAACAGAACCAAGCCTCTATTCTGCCATGTGTTACCTCTCAGGTTTTTAACCAATGCAGTAACATAGACATTGGTTCACTACCTTAAGATGTTTAGTTATTTGTTTACATTTAAAAATAAAGTTACTGCAGAATGTTTTAGCATTAGTAGAAACATGGAAGTAGATTTTAGTCGATATTTTCATATTACAAGAGTACTACAATGCAAGGATGCACAGAATCCGAGTGGACAATCTCTCCCTTCAGCTCTTTTGTAGCCTTTTCCAGGTTTTCACCTACTGAGATCAGCACCTCTCCTAGCTCCGGAGATCTTAACGAGCATTCTGAGGGAGTGAAAGAATAGGTTTTTCAACAAAGACGCTTGTGTGCATGTAGAAGGGCCCTCTTCTGGACACAACGAGATATTACTTCAAAGAAGGTCTCACCTGCTACAAAAGCAGGTATCAGGAATGTGACACCAGCTTAAATTAACTTGCTGCTTTAAAAAGGGAAAAGAAAATAAGAAATCCTGAATTTCCTGGGGATACCAGTCACTACTGAGATTTACTAGTCAAAGGAATTCTAAAGGCAGCATGAGGACTGATCAAAGTAACTGAAATTCCTGGATTTCAGAGTCTAAGGACTTTCAAAGAAATTTTAACTTACACTACTGTGTATCAAGGAGCTGAATGGGTACAATCTGAACACCAGGGATAGGTTTCATTTAACTCTACAGAGAAAATAACTTGTGAAAAAAAAACCCTTAACAACTTATTTGTTTTAAAGACAACATTAAAATAGGTTTCAGAGCTCTCTAATAAATAATGAAGAGGTGGAAGAGAAGGGGATGCTGAATGATAACAAGAAAATGTTTTTCTTTAAATCTGGGAAAATATTAAGTGACTTTCCAAAGATTCTTATTCATCTGGCATGCCCCAGTCCAGCTTCAAGGTAATTACCCACACTTAGTTTTCATTTTTAAAAAAAGTTTTCCTAGTCTTATCACTGTTTCCTACCACTCCACATCTGGTGCTGGACAGTAGCTATAGAAACCACTTGTACTAATGTTATACAGCTATAAACAAAAAGGAGCAGTTACCAAACCAGAGACAGCAGGGTCATACACCCAGGAACTTAGACACTGAATTTAGACACTGCTAAATTCAGCAGGAAAAATTCTACACCAGTAACAACTCCAGAGTGACCACATGACATGGAAATGCTTGACCCATTCAGGAGGGTGGGCTTGTGCGCCTGGTGCTTCACAGTCCCTCCCTGGACAAGCATAAGCTCAGAGTTTGTCCTTCAGTCAAGTTTTCTGTTACATCTTACTACATCATTTCTAGGCATCTCTCTTGGCATTAAAAAAGTGGGATGCCTCACAGGAAGGGAGAAACATAGGGCTCAGGGCTGAGGCTGCAGCTGCTCCTGCCCCACCCACCCTGGGTTTTGGGGTGACAGTGTGCAGCTGTGCTGTGGGGGAGGCAGGAGGGGAGTGTGCATTTTGAGGTGAATGCTGTGCTGGGAGGAACAGTGGCAAAAGTTGTCTGAAACAGTAATCAAAAAACCCAAAACTCTTCTGCTCATACTGTGCACATGCTGGAAGAGCATATTCATATCAACACTGAATTCAGGAAGAAACCTTTTCCAATTGGCACAATTTCACTGTAAACTTAGAAAGAACAGACTGGATGCTTACAAGACAGTTAAGTTATATACCAGGTTTGTGAGGTTTTTAATACAACATATGATCTTCATGCTTATGATTTCTTACGATAGATCAATACTTCACCTAGACATACTCACTTTTTGCCTTCACTTTGATCTCCTTTTTATTACAAACCATTCCAATGAAACTGCACCACCAATTTCAGCAATTGACTGAATTAATCTCCAGTTAAGAGTTTATTTAAAGTGTTAATAGTGAAATCAAAATTTGCTGTGAAATCTGCAATTCCTTATTGGCGGCAAACAGCAGGGAAACCGAAGAACGGTATAGTAACAGTAACATGATTTGTAACATTTCTCATCCATTTGCAAGCGCTGCACTAAGCTGAATTAAAAGGCAACTGAGGGCCTGTTACAAACCAGTTTAGTAATGCAGACAGGAACTGTCTGGAAACATAAATGTTAGGTATATCCATAAAAATTCACTCTTTCACTTAGGAAAAAGAAAAGCAGGCAAAAGTAAAACGACTGAATTTTATAGTCCTATCTGGCAAGTCAGAAGTATCCAATTCAAAGGTTGCTCAGGATATTAATAGAGGAAAAAACATGTTCCAGGTAAGGGACACTGGGGTGGGGAAATCCTAGACACCAAAACAAGGTCCTAAACCAAGCAGGCACTGGCTAAGGATTCAACATGAATTTTGTTCTCTAGACAAGTTTTGCATCATCAGAAACAACACACGGGTTCTGGTATCTTTAAATTATCTAACACACATCTGGAATACTGAATGTAAGCACTTGCACAGTCTCATCTAAGCAGCAAGCCTGCCAACTAGTCTCAGGTGCTCAGAGCTAAGCACTTCCAGACAGGAACCTGTCAAACCATGAACTGAAGAACAGGTGATGCACAAGAGGAGAGTAACAAATGACGCAAGTCTGTTTGCAGAAGGGCTGATATATTTTTTAGGTTAGAATATGCTACCCTACAGCACTGGTAGCAATAAAACTGCTGTCAAAAACCTCCCTGAACATCCTGAGACGCACATGTCAAAAACTTTCATCTTCCACCCTCCTGGTTTGCTACTGGTGAAGTTGGCAGCTCCGAGGCTGAGCTCCACACAGAGTGTTTAGAGGAGTTCAGGTGTTGCTTGAGAACTGCAGTCACCACGAGCATTATGAAGGCAGCACTGAACCCCTCTGTGTCAGCAGTGCAAGCACCACACAGACACAGCAGCCTGGCTGCATCTCCTGCCATCTGAAACAGCTCTTCCAGCTGACAAGCAATGTACTGAAAACACTTGCTCACTGAGTGCATTTTCATTAAGAATTTGCCTCACATGTGTTTAGCATTTCTTTTAACAGTGTTAAGAGAAAGAAGTAGCAAGAATGGAAAGGAGATCTGAATGCCATATTCCCTGGTCCCAATCCCTGATCCAGTGCGCTTTGCTGTACTTGTCACAATTTCAATATTATTCCAAAAAATAAAATGTACCACTCTAAAGATGAAGTAACAGAATTAAATGAGGTCTACCTGTACTGCAAGACCCACAAAGATATTTAGTATTTACTTGGGCATTGAGACACACTTTGCAATCAATGAAAACTTAGGCATTAAGGCAAAGTCTCTGTGGATGGGATTTACAAGTAACCGTAAATTCAAAGATTTTTTTCACACTATCAAGGGACTTTTTCAGGATGAAGAGTTTACCAAAAAACTGAGAATAAAAAGGAAGAAACCAAAACCAGAACAGTCCCTTAAATCACTGCTCAATTTTACAAAAGCTCTAACTCTGATCATAAAAACCAAAGTGTGACAGAAACAAGGATCAAATGCTGAATAGCACGAACTTGTCACGAACGCAACAGCTACTATTTTACACGATATGATCAAGAATTCAAGCTTACCTTGAATTCTTTCACCTTTTCCATGGTTATGAGGCGCCTTGATGTGTGGCTGGAAAGCAGCTGCTCGCAGTTGCTAATAAGTTTCAGGCATGGATGGCGGGGAATGATCTCTTCTGTGTATCTGGAAGAAATAATCATTCTTAGTGCCGTAGGCTCATGAAGTGGAAGACCTGCATCTGAAACAAAATTCTTACAGACACTTCACAAAAAGGTTCACAGTTGAAAGTTGTTATGCACTTTAACTTGATTAAATAAATTCAGATATTGCTGTTTCGGAGTTTTGATATCATATATTCCAATCACCTTGACATGCAGTATGTAGAATAAATTAAAACCCCACAGTAAAGAGACACTCCCCCCATTTTCTGCATGTATTCAAATTATGTTAATGTATGTACACCTGGTCCTGCCTGTATAATTTCAAGTTATACAAACTACCTCAGCCAACCAGGAACAACAACTTAGAGCTGTGATTTTAAAGATATTTTCCACAGTCAACATATATGAAGTTGCAGGAATAAGAGACTTTACTCTGGCTCCCTAAAAGGAGATCACAGCGATTCAATTTCAAATCTTATTAAGCCAGCTCTTATTAGACAGTAACATTCCTGAACTTCAAAATTTTGTATTACAAATTTATCTCATTGTAATTACTTTTTCTAATGGCAAAAAACCACAAACACCATCATTTAACATTAGATAGCATTTAATTATAAACCAACATTGCTACTATCTATAGAAGCAAGAGTTACAGTGTTCTAAATGCCCCACCTCATAACCACATTAGTTTCTACATAGAAAGTGCTTTCTCTAAATTGCTTTTGATCCTTCTATTTCTCCAAATGCTGAAAGAGAAATTCAAAGATTTAAGAGCTTTGCAGGGGACTACAGCAGCAAGAAGTATTAACCTAGATAATATGATAAATATGAATATCCTTCCTATATACTGAAACATAGATCAGCCATTTATTCCTAGATTTTTTAATAAGCTTTCTATGTAATAGTTATGAAAAGATAACACAGAAAATGGGTTTTGGTATTGTTAGGTATGATTTTGTACAAAACACCTGCTCCTATGATTCTCCAGTGTTTGGGTGTTAACAGAAGTCAGACACTGAAACACAGAACTGAACAACTTAATATCTATGACTTAAATTTAAAAGGTACAATGAAGGAGATTTACATTTTTCCTGTAAAGAGGTGGATTTTCTGAACAAAAGTAAAGGTGTTGGTCTGGATTAAAATAGGATCTATCTAGGTGCTGGTGGAAAACTTGGCATTTCTTAACACAAAGCTGTTAAACAAGTAACTCAATCCCAAATACAGATATGCAAATAAGAAAAAACCCAAACAGTACTGCCTCTTTGCTTTCCTCCAAAATTTCCAGACCATTAAACTACTTTTCAGTCACTTCTCATGTAGAAACAAGTACCTGCTTCAGCTAGGTAAAGTCAGAACATGCTTTAGCAAAGAAGAATGAAATTAATTCTCAACTGCTTTTTCTATTACATGAGACTTTTGATGTATCCAGTACCACCAAACTGTCTTTCTTTTACAAAGGTAGGCACCTGGCCACAATATTTAAAAAGTTCCTCTCAATAATCATACAGGAGGCTGACTTTAATGGAATTAGAAGAATTTGGACTCAACAATGATTTCAATGTCTGACTGAAAGAATAAACTCTGGAGTGAGATGCTATCTTGAAGAGGGAGAGATCACTATCATTTTGTTAAAAGCCTTTTCTGTTAGCATTAATGAATGTATTTCTACATTCTTTCAGGCAAAACTCAGAAACATGTCAAATAAGAAATACAGAAGCAATGATTTTAACAGACATCAAATCCAATAGTTTCAGCTTTAATTTAAGGTAATATACAATGATCTCAAGAAATGAAACTCAAGGCAGGTGTTGCCAAAGGATATTTGATAATGCAACATGTTAGTAAAAAAATCTCTTCTCCCCACTTAATTGCTTTAATGCCTCATGTTCATTATTATAGCTGAAAATAAAGTGACTATCCTACTATTCTATGCTAATTCTAGCAACTTTAGTATTTCAAGTCGTAGTATGATGTATAAATTCACTTTTAAAAAGTCAACTCAACTAGACCTCCCCAAAACAGCAACTAAAGCTGATCCCAAATATGCAGTTCCCAAGTTATCTGAAGTGAAACACCTTACACTGCTGTAGTAAGGAAGCATGTTTTTACAAAAGTTCAATGAGCAGAAAGAAAAACACTGGTATCTTGATGAATAAAATAAATTCAGTAATTCCAAAGAGATTTTATTGACATGAAAATTTGCTACAATACTATCAATAGCATTCATTGCTTTGTCTGTGAATTGTCTCATGAGAAAAAAGGCCTAAAATATCAATTTTATCATTTACTAAAAAATGCAAACTACTAAATGCACTCTCCTGTTACAGAAGCATGTCACAGAAATGGCTCCTTTTGAATTCCAAATTGGCAAAACAGCATGAGATATATAGGACTACCCCAAGACATTTCCATGGTGAAACCAGGGTCAACCACAACTTTATATAACAGTATAGTTTGCTGTACCCAGAAATATAAGACACTGTAGAAACTACCTTTAGAGCACATCTGTATCTGGAAGACAGCTTTAAACAGCTACTGTACATCAACTCCTCACTTGACAGTAAAAAATCTTTACAAAAACAAAACAAAAAACCCCTCAAACCTAATCTAGCAGATGCTGAAATAAGGCATGCAAACAGCTGGTTTTCCTTACGCACTCAGCTCTGATCCCAGGCTGCACTCCTGAGCAGACAGACCCCGCAGTCTCTGCTGGCCTCTCTAGTCCCTAACAGGGCTGCTCTCCCATGTTCCTGCCTCTCACTGCCATCTCTTGGTCACTTTTATTTCTCAGAAGAAAGCTAAATCAGTAGTGCCAAACCCCAAAGAATCAAGGATGACTTTTGCACACCTCTATCAACTACTTTAGCAGAAACACACACTAATACTAGCCTTGCTTCTACTGTCTTAGAAATCTTTCTCCACCTTGAAAGTCTAACTTTTTAAGCTTAAGCCTCAACCCACTGGACATGCACTTACAATGACATGCAAAGGCATTTTCTGCTTGGTAACAGTCAGGAATTATCTCCATTCAAAAGCTCTGTTACAAAATGTGGCCTCCCTCATACGAAGTTTTAAAATACAAAGTCTGGGCATTACTCTTAAGTGCTGGTACTATGTCCCAGAGGAAAGCACAGAGAGAATGCAGCATCCATTCTGACACACAACACAGCAGAATTCAACAGTACATACTCAGGCCTGTATATGGGCAGCCAGTAAACCAATCTTCCTCCCATCACCAGATATTCTGCCCCAAACTTCAAGAGGTCAAAAAAGATGTCGCTTAGATGGTAACTGGATGAAACGAAGAAATGATTTTCTGTGCTGAACAAAAAACATACAAGTGTTAGCAAACAAGAGCACAAATAAAATCTCAATTTTTAATAATAGCAATTAAAAAAAATATACTAAGCCACAAAAGCGCCTTCTGAGCTTTGCAAAGCTACCTAAGACAATCCAGGAGTACAACTTCTACTATGAGGAATACAACTTCTCAAGTTTCCCCCCTGTCTCTTTGACTTCCACATGTACTAAAGATGAGTCTAAAGAACCACAGGTATGCTGGCAATAGTTATTTTGCACAGCATCTTTCTAAAGGAATTAAAGTCAGAAGACAAGGCACTGGAGAAGCTATGGGACATCTCTGAAAAGCAAGGAGCAGTGGAAAATGCAAAAGAAAAAAGTTGAAGGTAAAATTACAAGTATTCCATTTTAGAATGAATTCGCAGCCTGCAGGGACCAAAGAAAACTTTTCTGGAAATACATGCTAATGGTGGCTCAAAGAGGTGAGAAATAGGATTCAAAATGTGAACATATGCAAAGGATGAGGGAAAACAAAACCAAGAAGGCTTCAGGAAGTGACAGAGTGGTTTTGCAAACAGAACAAAAATGGCTTTTCCTCTTGAATTATAATTGCTACCATTTTTAAACTTCTGACAGCCAACCAAGAAGTAACAAACATTCTAAAGCTGCAACTGGGTTTCCATTAAGACATTTATATTCTATCAGACAAGACAGCTTCCCTACCTTCTTTCAACTGATTTAACTGTTTCCTTTTGTGATCCCATTCTGCGAGGAGCTTCTCTGATACCATATGGTGCTAGACAAAGCAAAAGCAAAATGCAGAGATGAGAACCTCACACTTTGACCAAATAACACACAATTACACCATACATACACAATGGTGCACAAACTGTGGCTTTTACAAGATTAAAAAAATGGAAAGCTTTTACGAAGTAAAAGTCAGTAAGGAAAATTTCTTCAAGATCTGTTGAAAGTTTCTTGCTCCAAAAAGTTTTTTTATAACTGTTTCAAGGAAATCCCTTCAGCTGTAAGAGCTACACGTTTGCTACATGACAAAGGACAAATGCTGTGTTTTTCTTAAAAGATATTTCTTAGATTTCCAACATGTGATAAACAATCCCATCCTTTTTTGTTTGACAGACATGAATATGTCCCCTATAGCACTTAACTAACCTTTTTCAAAAAGAAATTAAGTATATCAGAATTTCTTGCCAGCAACATTACACAAATGGTAATTCTCACATGTAAGAACCAGAGAAGGTTTTTTCTCAAACGTTTTTTTGCACATTTCTAATAGCATAACATACTTACTTGTATGTTAATTTGTGAGACTTGTGAATTTGTGAGACTTGTTTCAGCATCACAGAAGCACTAATGTAACCACTGCAGAAGTTTTAGAAATGTTTTCACACTCAGTTCTAAGTCCTTGTTAATTTTCTACACAGTCTTGCTGTTGAACAGGCCAAATAAAAACTAGCAAGCAACCTAAAAAGAAAAGTCACACTTCCTACTCCTAATTAATATGAGTATGTCATTATAAAAGCCAGCACTTGAGATCAGAAATTGCTGTATCAAGGTCTTCATTTATCCCCTTGGTTTCTTTTCCCTCTCTTACAAGACAAATAGTGTTTAGTAAATAGGTTTCTAAAAGAGCAGAGGATCCTTTCAAACTGCTCCTGCTTCCAGTAGCTAAGTGTATTGGAAACACATTAAAATTTCTCTCTGGAAGCATTACATTAAGCATTAACACAAGTCTCCCAAAGTCCATCAGAGATGCATGGCAGACTCCAATGTGCTGCCAACAGCAACACAGACCACTCTGGTAAGAAGTCTCTATGCATCAATAATGTGATGCTTTTACTGAAAGAGACTTCTTCAAAGGATGATTTTCAGCCACATTGATTTTTGCTGGTGAACATAACATTCTTTCCATGGGAGAAAGTGTTATTGTCAGCTTTGTTATACATACATTAATAACTATCCTTAAAATAAATGCAGAGACATCAAATGCAGATCCAATTTCCACAGTGCTGCTCTCGACAATCATCTTTGGAAACATGAAAGCTGCAGACCTCAGCACTGGTCCAGGCATTTAATCAGTGTACATAGGCAGTAATGCTTTAGTCACTGTTATTGGGCAATGAAAGGCAGTAACAAACTTACGGTCTGTAATGATTGCATCAAACAAAATCCCTTTTCTCCATATTGGCCTTGAAAAATCAGCAACCAGTGCATCGAGGTAGTATTTCTCTAAACCGTACTGTCGGAGATTGGCTCTGATATTTTCATCTGGCCCTCTCCATTTCTGGTTTTTTCTGCTTGCCTTGCCTGGGAGGGGAAAGGGAATGGAAAGGGAAAAAAAAAAGCATACTCAAGAAACTATTATATAAGAAGAGCTTTCATATACTCTACCATTTAAATTAAAGGAAAATAATCAAATGTCACCAAAAAAACCTGTCAAAAGTACTCACAGTAAACTTCACAAGTAGTAATGAAAAATGAAAATACAAGAGAAAATTTCTGCTGCACCATCTGCACAGAGTGTCAAAGAATACATTTACAAAAATGTTGGTTTGCAAGATGCTCTCTCCATCCACCAGTCACAACCCTGCCCACTAAGTCAAATATAATTTGTATATTTGCAGAGAACAATGAGATGAGGGTTCCTGTCTTAGGTTTTGAAGAGCTTCCCACATCAGGGGTTAAAAGAGCACACAGCTGTGGTAATGATTATTTGGAACTTTGTTTTGGTCTTCATTATTCTTTTTCAAAAATATTTTCAG
This sequence comes from Agelaius tricolor, assembly GCF_023055355.1. Lineage (NCBI taxonomy): Eukaryota > Metazoa > Chordata > Aves > Passeriformes > Icteridae > Agelaius > Agelaius tricolor. The sequence goes on from NW_027269261.1 coordinate 62,998,855, forward strand.
CTTAAAAATAAGATAATACCTTAACTAGCATACATGGAAATTGGTGAATAAAAACTAAGCACGACCAAATAAATCCTGCAAATATTAATGCTGCTCTAAAATCCACTAAGTATCATCTGCTACTATCAGTCTTCTTAAATTACAGGGGGTAAGATTTCAGTGGCTTCAAAAGATGTAACATACCTAATCCATGGATTGTGTTGTAATCTATATCAGTACCACACACATATGCCCCAAAATGTGCTGAGGAGATCAGAAGGCCACCTAGACAGGGAAGAAAAAAGGCAAAGTATAAACTCCTGTCATAAATGTCAGCTGCATTAGGATTTTTTCCTCAGGAACTTCAGGAGCCTACAGCAGCAGCACACTAGACCCAAGGAAAAGAAAAGCACCCAAAACAAACACCAAAAAAAGAAGTAGAACTACCAACCAGTTAGAATCACTATGTAATTATATCAGACATAATAACACTAAGTCCTTTGTCTGCTCTACATGATTTTCCTTATCTTGCTGTGCCCTATGTCACTCCTCATCTCTGGAGATTGTTCAGGAGTTTTGTTTATGGCTTTCTGTATTTTAAGCAGTAAGATCCTTTAATCATTACATGAACCAAAACTTTTGATTCTACTTTGCAAGGAGCAGAATTTCAAACTGTTGTCAAACAATTGGAAAAATCATCACCAAACAAATGGCAGTTCTACTGTGTCTGTTCTCAAAGTCAGTTTCTTTAACCGTGTCCAAAAATCAAACTTCTATAAGGTGGCTATTGCCATATTGTAAGAAACAATGGTCAAGAGCCTTACAAATGTAAATATCTCCAGTGTAAACATAAATATCAAAAACATTTCTGCAATAGTTTTCAAGTGTGAAAACTACATACAAATCATTTGTCTGTGAGTAGGCCACCTACTTTGTCAGTAGTACTTATTTTGTAATAAAACCAGTTTTTTTTAATTACTGCTATTGCAACATGCCTTCCTAATTAAAAAAGAAAAGAACACCATACCAAAATTTGTGATTTCCCCTTCAAATTGACAACAGTTGAACAGCCCTCAGAAAAGAATAAATGACATTAACTCTTTAACAGCTTCCAAATGAAACAATGGACAGACTGCAGGAGATGGACAGATACCTGTGTGGTTCAAGTTTTTATTAATAAAGAGGTCTGTGGCTACCAGAATGGTTTAGAACAGAACAGAACTGAGAACAAGGCTGTGAACCCCACTGATGTCAACAGTTCTGCTAAACAAAGGGGATGACTGTTGCAGGATGAAGGGCTGACAATGTGCAAGCTGGCTGGGGGGGTGACACCAGTTCTCCCATTCACCAGGAGCATGGAGAGAGGCATCTCAGGTGGCTGCACTGTCCTGAGCACCAGCAAATCCCTAATGTGCCCTGTGTGCACCACAGAACTTCTGCACCATACGGTAATGAATTCTACCAAAACCAAAGGTGAGGAAGAACAAAAAAACTTCTAATATTCCTCTGCTTTTTCTTGTGAAATGGATCAGGGAAAAAGGTTACTCACCCCAAAGGAATCACCCATTTCCCTTCTTGGCTGCAATCCCTCAGAACAGATGGGCAGTACATCCAGAGGGTCAAGACAAATTTAGCTAGCCCTGACCCCAAGTATGGCATACCACCCAGTCCTACAAAAAAAGTAAGAAGAGAGTCCTTTGCCCATCTAAGAATATTTTTAATTACAGGCAAAAAAAGAAGCTTGGAAATCATGAATTTACAGCTTTTAATAAATCGCAGCTTGTACTAGTTCAATTGTGTTCACGCAGAAGGTGCACAGATACTTACATACTCTTACATGGCCAGCCCTTTGATCAGTATATGAAAGGGTTAATCAGGGAATCACTCTGTCCCTGGTGACCTGTAGCAGAATGATGATGGCACAGAGCTTCATACCTTTCTACCACACACTATTCTCCACCTCTTCAGCACAGACGAGGTCTGGTCCTCCAGGATGTCAAAAAAAAACATCCTGTCATTTACAACTATGCAGTATCACAAATATCTTCCAAAAGAACAATCAACAAGATTAATGAGATAACCTGAACTGACTGTCTAGGAGGAAGCACAAACTATTCAGGTAAAAGACTTGATTTATTCTTCTAGAAGCTTCCAGGCTTCCTTCTGCCCAATGCTGAGGAAAAGAATATCTAAACATGGATGGAAGTTAAAAACACAGTCTTGGCCATTCCAATTCTGCACTTGACAATAAAAAGGGGAGTCGAGTCTTCTAAAAGCCAGGCTGGTCAAAGAGCACTTTATATTCCAAGGAAAACTGCCAATTGTCCATTCTTATACTAATGTGAAAGACCTATGGTTTGGCTCATGCAGCAAAAACCAGTTTGTTTGCAACTAGCAAGAACCATTTTGCAAGGCCATTCTGGTTTGGTTTTCTATTGGTTTATTACTGGTTTACTCTTCACTTTATCAGTGTAAAAAAACAGGCAGAAACACAGCCAGGTAACAAAGGTGCACTAATAAAGAAATCTGAACTGCAGTTCTTCAAAATGCTCCTCAGATCCTGAATATATATTTTTCTAAACCCATCAGCTCAAAATGACTGCATCACTCTTAAGTCCAAACCACTTCCCAGAAACTCCAGTGACAGGACACTGTAGTACTTACAAGCTTGAAAATCCTTTGAAGGTCCTCAAGAGACAACTGAAATTCTTGGGGTTTACTCAAAAGAAGTAATTGCAAAAGCCACGGTTATTTAGTCATAAATCCACTCTACTTACAAATGGCATGCCATCCAGTATCTCCAGCATCCCCTTTAATCCCTACCCTTTATTACAAATGTCTAACAAAAAAAAATTAAAATTGTAATTCAAACTACTAGGCAATTTACTACTGGGGAGAATTCTGTGTGTGTTACCTTTTGAACTGAAACACAACATTTATCTTGAATTTCTATAGCTTCATCATTTTATGTGATTTTTCTTCTTCTGTCTTTGCCCTTCCTTTTTATTTTTCTTCAATTTTCACTCCCAAGAGAAAGAGTGCTCTCAGAGACTTTATTTTGTGATTTAAGTTAGCAGGTTTTATAAGACAAAAAGCCACAGGTGCCAAAATGAAACCAACTGCTAAGAGGTAAGTAGAGGGATTTCCTGAACCTTTCAAAGGACAAGCGCAAGAAAGAGAAGAAAATTTCATAAGATGATATTATGCATTAAAAAAATCAGGTCGTATAAGAATAAAATTTAAGACAAAACCATAGAATTCACGAAACCCTTCTGTTTCTGAAAATATCATATCCATGCTCTTTTTCTATGGCACAGAGAAGACACATGCTAATAAGAATTTATCCTACTAGTGTAGTCTTCTCTCTCCCTCACTTCTCTGCAGAGATTTTTCTTCATCTTCCCATTAACATAAGTATTTTTAAATCTGTGCATTTCACATGTGGTCACCTTGACTAAAGTTTAGCAAGCTGAGCATGAGTCAGCAGTGCTTGGCAGCCAGGATAGCCAAGCATGTCCTGGGGGGCATCAGGCACAGCATGGCCAGCTGGGCAAGGGAGGGGATGGTCCTGTTCTGCTCTGAGCTGTAGCAGCCTCACCTCAAGTGCTGGGGGCAGTTCTGGGTGCCACAATATAAAAAAGAGATTAAATTATTAGAGAGTGTCCACAGGAGAGCAACAAAGAAGATGAGGGCCTTGAGGGGAAGATTTGTGGGGAGCAGCTGAGGTCACTTGGTCTGTTCAGCCTGGAGAGGAGGAGACTGAGGGGAGACCACAGTACAATTTACAGTCTCCTTGCTGGTGAAAGAGGAGGGGAAGGCACTGATCTCTTCCCTGTGGTGACCAGTGACAGAACCCGAGGGAATGGCCTGAAGCTGTGTCTGGGAAGTTTTAGGTTGGATATTAAAAAATACCCAGAGTTGGTTGGGCACCGAACAGGCTCCCAAGGGAAGTGGCCACAGTCTGACAGAGTTCAAGAAACATTTCGACAATGCTCTCAGGCACATGGTGTGACTCTTGGGGATGGTTCTGTGCAGGGCCAGGAGTTGGACTCTGATGATCCTTATGGGTTCTCTTTAACCCAGGATACTCTACAGTTTGATTCTAGGACAGAAACACAGCCTTTGCTACATTTTTGAAGAAACTACTATAGGTAGTTGAACACAATACACTGCGCTAAAATTATATGGCACAAGCTGACACACTAGATCAGCTATTTCACATACAGCTGAGTTTCCCTGAGGCAAAAAGTACTTCTGTGCCATGCACAGCAGTATGTGGAGTAAAAGCTCCCCCTCCTGGCTAAGATGAGGAAAGCTCAGCTGGGGAAGGGTCCCTTGCGTGAGCCATAATATCCTGAACGCAGGCTTTGCACAACCAAGTGTTCCTCATGGAATGCTGCCATGAGCTCACTATTGCTATGCTGTGTAGTAGAACCAGAAATGCCCTCAGCACTCCCCTAAAGAGCCAGCTCTAAAATGCTGCTTTGTAATGTCCCAAAAGTGACTGCAGCAAGTGCTTAGCCAAACTCCAATTCCTGGTCACTTTGATCTTAAGCAGTCCATGAAACACATGGATGGGTGCTTAGGCCACGTGGTGTAAAACACAACAATGAATACAGACCTTCTAAAAGCGCAAAATAAACTGTTTACATCTTTGGAATTTGGTCTCCTTCCTCCAAAATCCCTTTCAGGTTAACAAACCATAATTTTATAAACACCATTTTGTCTTTGGTAGCATCTCAAATATCTGTTGAGCACCAGAAGTCATGACACTAGGTAAAAGAGTAGTGCAAGCACTAACACAATATTCCAGTTCTTCCCAACAGATGAAAAAAAAATAAAATATATACCTGTTCCAACAAATGGATCATATACAATGTCATTGGGTTTTACTCTTCCATGGTTTGCCATGATGAAAGAGAGGCAGGCATCCATGCTCGTATTTCCAATAAAGTGTCTTTTCTTCACACTGTAGGATTCAATGAGTTCTCTTTGGCCATCTGCAATCTGTTGAAACATTTAAAACCCCTGTCAGATCCTGGATAGAAGATATAAACAGACACACCGACAGACTTTCTTTAGTGACACCATCCAAAGCCAGGTAACTTCACTTCGTAACACATCACCTTGCTTTCTGAGGTCTGAAAATATGACAGGCTTCTTTCCAAGCAACAGATATCATGGTTCAACACTGGGTAAATTCTTCAAGACAGAGGTTAAAAATGTACAAACATTTTAGAGAGAAAATTGTTTAAAAGAAATTATAATTAGAGTAACTTTGCTATTATTCTAAGCACCAGAAAAACAATTCCTGGCAATTCATACTTAAAAGGATTTCAAAAATATAAGGATTAGACACGCACGTTAAGACATGCATGCACACACACGGATGCTTAAAAGTCAGACAGAATTTCTTTCTTCACTGGCATTTCTGTCCCACTCAAATTCCAAATTTAGAATAGCATTGACAGGTGAGAATTTGAGGGAAAAGCAAACAAAGACCAAATACTGGCATTTTTACATCAGACTTCCAAAGTACATTGGAGAAGACCAAAGCAATCCGAAACAAAACACATTCAAACACTATCCAACACTATCCCTCCACCTCTCTCAGCATCAGTCTTACTGGGTTAACAAAATACACCTGCCTATTTCTTCAGGTTGGTTTACTCATTTTTAAACACTTCAGGAATTCAGCACAGATGGGACAACAGCTGCAATGTTTCACAGCATTACCACAACCCAGGGTGCTCTCACATCAATCACAGGCATGGAGGATATTCACAGGCCCTAACAGATAGCTTGAATCTCTAACAGTGGCTGTGTAACACAAGCTACACAACCTCTGCAGTGGTTCTCCCTCCTTTCAGCTGCCTTCCCCCCAGGACACTGCAAGCACATATTCCCACCAGTGGCTAGTGTCATTCTGGGAGATATCCTTTGAGGAACTACTTTTCCCTCACAGAAACATAAAAGACCAGATCAAATTTCCTCAGGATGTCCTAATAATGCAGCAGGTGTAGAGTGCATATGGCCAGCAGGCAAGAACATTTGTAATGAAGACCACAGATGACAGGCTCCAGACAGTTTTTGTAGTGGGCTCCTTCTGCACTGTCGGTGCTCCCTCGGGCAGGTGCCCGCCTGTGGGCTCGACTCCCTGATGTCCAAAGCCTCAGGGATCAGCCTGCACCTTTCCATGGAGGTGCCTGCCAGGATCACTTGAAGCACTTACAGAATGCTCCAGTGAGGCTGATGCCACTCAGCTGGGCCACAAGCCATCTACAGTTCTTCTGTACATCTTTCTATGTGTTTGGAACAGGTGCTTTCAGCTACAGCCAGGTCCAAAAAAATGTAACACACCACCCCTGCTGTGCTGAGTCCTCTCAGTGGATGGCAAGACAAAGGTGTGTTTCCAGGTACAACTTCATTTTTTTTCCACCTCTAAATTGTTCATTAAAGCCACTTTTTCCTAGTCACAGTAAGGATTCCAAAGACTTGCTTCAGAGTATTATGCAATGACAAGTTCAGACAATATTTTCTGCTTCTATTAAAAATCAAAACACTTTTTACATTTAAACTGAAGTACACTCTCCTGAAAATACAAGCTTGCAAGAACTGAAGCAAACATGCTCACGCACCCATCTACCAAAATACAGATGAATGGGCTCTTCTGGAACATCATTTGGGTCCATTCCATAATCTTCCAAAATCCAAAATACGTGTTCTGGATTCTTTAAATTTACTTTTCCTTTGAATGGCAGAAATTCAAGGGCCTATAAAATAAAGAAAACAGAGTCAAAAATAAACAGGGTCAAGTTTTTTAAAAAAGGTATCTTCCCCCCACCAAGAAAAAAAAAAACAAAATCAAACAAAAAATCAGCAAACAAACCACAATTTCACTTGTGAGAATGGTATATTAGTATTAAAAAGTTCAATTCTCACTGGTTTTTTGAAATGCCTTGATTCTAAACAAAAATAGCTCAAATGATTATGGTTTGGAAATTGGGAACCCTAACACTTATTAACTGAACAGAACTCAGCTTCAGAGGAAATTAACTGTGCATATTAATTATACAATTTTCAAGTTATAGCAACAACACTGATGATGAATAATGGGATGTGAAGTTTCAGTGATGTGCAGCTATAGCAGTTCACATACTTAGCATTATTTCATGTACACAAAAACTGAACAAACAGGGAAAAATAGCTACTACATATAATTTCAGTCTCTGTAAATGAAGTAAATTGAATAAATAGGTGCCAAAATAGAATGTGGAAGAGCAGAAATAAACAGTAATTTGGAAAAAATTCCTAAATGAAATATTGATAAAGGTAGGAGGAGAGCACAAGTACAGATAAGAACAGGAGATCAGCACACAATCCACGGCTTGCAGCTGAAGTCACTTGTTCCACATTCTGCAACAATAAGACTAATAAGGGGATCAAGTAACAGATTTTCCAAAAATCTGGCACCTAACTCTTGCCATTTGAATCTTATAGTTCTCAGCAGTAAGCTTCGGTTTCCCCAGCACATGGGGCTGAAATCAGCAGTGATATTTGTTTGGCATTGTATATGCCTTAAACAGTCAGTTTATAGGGGGGGAGAAAAAAAAAAAGTTGTGAATTTTGAGAGAATGTTAATTCAGACAAAAATCTCATTTAGACCTGATAAGACATAAGCCATAAACTTCCTTAAGATCTTGAAGAAACTTAAATACACTGATAGCATGGAATAAGAACAACATGAACAGATTAAACTAAATAAAGATTTCTTAACCATCTACTTACATCAATCTTTTTTATCTTCTGTGCTTGGGTCAGTGTTTTATTAAATGTATGAATATGTACTTTGTAAGTAGAGTCTGACTGTAGATATGGAAGCTGAAAAAAATAAAAGGCAAAGACACTTTAATTAGTACAGATTCAGTGCTATTCAGTGGGCTTAAGGAACCACAGCATTCAGATTCTCTATATTTATACCATCTTGTCTGTTGGATAGTTCTTCAAAGATGCATAGAGCTCCCCTGCAGATTTTCCATGGCCCCACAGTTCAAATATAGACCTGAAATTACAAAGTTTTTGCGAGTTAGTCACATAGAGTAGGGAAAATGCCTTACAGATACTTATTCCTTTTAACCTACTTGGCCAATGTATTTAGGCTTTAATTCATGGAGTATTGAAGTGTGGCATTTAATTCTATACAAATGTTTTAATTTTTGTTTGTAACAAGTATTTTTAATTACAGGCTGATATTTCACTGATGCTTTTCTTTGTTTGGTAACATGTACCAAAAGCATCAGAGCTTTTCATATTGATTAGCAGTGCAATGGAGGTACTCCAGTGATCTTATTCTAAAACTAACACATCTCCCACAATCACCTGTAGGACAGAAAAATAAGCCATGGGCTAATTATGCTTTGTACATAGAATTAGCGTACATTAACTGAGAGTGCATGGTGTGCAGAACATCTGAAACTGTTGTGTCACATTTCACTGCTTTTTGAAGCACAGTGCTCCACTCTAGGCAAGAGTGGAGAGCCCAAGTCATTATAGTTAAAACTGAATACCTGAGACAACAAGCACTCAACAGGGGCTGTGCAACATTCTGCAGAGGAGACCAAACTCTGAAGAACACAGCACAGGCACCCCAAATTTAGTATGGTCAGAGGGACATAACACACCTATGCTGCTTCTCATCCTGAACCATACTTCAAGGCCTCTCTCACACACCTCACTGGGAAGCATGTTATTCAGATACCTCTAAAAATGACCTGCTGGAACAATTACTCTCCAGCATATCCTTGTGCTCTTGAATTTCCTAGAAGGGACTCTGCTGCAGCAGTCAGGACTGAAGGCCCAGATGAGGGAGGGTGACACAACCTTTCCCTTCCATGACTGTCAGTTTTCATGTATCACTGGTTTTATCTTTCAATTCCATACTTATTTTAGAAAAAGCCACTAACTCAACATTATACAAGGCACATAAAACATGAGTGACACTACAAGTGCTGTCTCTGGAATGAAGAACACCATTTTGAGACCCTGAATTGATCATACACTGAGTAAAGAGGACAGACAGGGATACTACATAATCTGTCCTACAGGAGTCCTACAGGCTCCAGTAGCACCTTCTCAATTCTAGAGGGAATCAGAGACTCTTTATTTTATGATTCCATACAAAATTTATATTTGCCATATTAGAACAAAATTCCAATGCTTGTGTTATTATTTACAAGATTGTTAATCTCTTACTTTGCACATACTGTCCGCTTCATTAGTCCCCTTGCCATCTCTTCTGAAGGAATATTGAGAATCCAAAAGGGAGACTGCAATCAAGAGAAGGTAAGTCATGCAAATACCCAGGATGTCACATGAATTACACAACTACACAGTTCTGTTCTATAAAAACAGAACATGCATACTGAAGATTTTAAAAAAATAATAAAAAATACATCTGTTACCTTCAATCATACAGAGAACATGGGGGTAAAATAATTAATCTGAGACAAAACTATTTACTCAGCTTGAATGTCTGAGAAATTTTGTTATGTATTTAATTTTCCCAACATAACTGACTTGGTAAAATATTATTTGCATTTCTCTTGATTATTCATCCACTAAAGATTGGAAATACCTCATAACAGCTTTACTATTTAGCAGCAACTAAATCCCAATAACATTCTCTAGCCAAGCACTGAGACCAGAATCATATGGCTTCCTAACTGCACTCCTCCAGTGTCTCACTGATTTAGAGACAAACAGCAACTCCAAACTGCTGCTGAGTGTTTTCAGGATTTAGCTATCCTAAGAAGCAAGGAGAGCCTCCCAGCAGGTGGCACTGCTTCTTTTCATGCTGGTAAGTGAAGACAACCTGAGGTGCATTTTGAGCATCTTTTTACTAAATAGTTCCGTTTTGTGCATCTTTCAGTAAAGAGTTCTGACTCTTTACTGAAACTGAGAAGTCAGTTTTGGGAAGATTCCCAAATTTCCTAAGAAATTTCAATATTTATTCAGATGCCTACAATTAACAAAAATACTGTAAAGAACATACTTGCAGACCATACACACACTGAAGTAAAATAGTTGGTCCTCACTTACATTTACACGAATTTCCTGCTCGCCACTGAACTGTCCACCACAAAGGGAGAGCAATGATGTTATTTCCTAAAGTGAAAACATAAAGGTCAGGCTTTAGAATCTTTAGAATCAGGCTTTATAAAGAAGAAAACGGAAAAAAGAGAAAAGAGAAGAAGCAGCATAACACAAATTCTAATGCAGATGGTGGATAGGGCACATGTTCACAAGTAAATTCAGATTGTATGTACTGCTCATGAACTGAAAATTAAGACTTCCCTGCTATAAAAACAGCTTTCTCAAAATTCACTAGCAAATTTCAGTAAAATTTCAGTAATGAAACCCCACTATTTCACATATTCTCCTTCATCAGAATCTTTACTGTTCAATCCTACACTCTCACAATACTATCCACTCTCTTCTTGAAATATTTTTCTGACTCGTTCACATAAAAGTGGTATTTCAGTAGTAACACTGACTCAGTGTTACTGATCAGCAGATCCTCTGGCTAAAAAAATCTGTCCCTGCTTGTTCCATTAAGTTTTTGAAAATCATGTTCCTAGCATAGCTCATCACAAAACCAAACAAGCTGAGCAGTCACCAAAATAAAGGAGAAGTGGCGCTGCTTCCTTCAGCAGCTGTATCAACCAAGTGTCACCAAAACCTGGGTGATAAAAAGAAAAACTTTCTGTGTTACACATGTATCGTCTTCTTTTTACTTCATCCGACGACCTTGCCTAAAGAAAAATCAGGATGATCGTGAATGGAACTGAGGTTCCAATCCCACAAAGCAAATAGGAAAGAGAACCTTAATGAAAACAAGGAAAATAAAAACTTCAAGACGCGTTAAACATTTTGTAACATGTGACAGTCCAATCAACGACGGAATATCACCCCGTGAAAGAGACCATGGCACTCAGTCTTCCCCTGAACACCGGCAGGGACGGTGACTCCACCAGCTCCCGGGGCAGTCCATGGAGAGAGGCCCTGGCCTGTGCCCAGGGCGGCCCCAGCCACTCCTGCACCCAGGGCACACTGGCGGGAGCTGACGGGTAACTTAAACAAACTTCCAAATTAATCACCAAAGACAAAAACTTGAAAGCATTTTTACAACCCCAGCTTCCGCTTCTCTCATGGAGCCCCGGGTACTCTGCTGGCAACCTCTCCTAGCGCCAGAGGCTCTGGAAAAGCGAACGGCAAGGAAAGTGCTGCCTTAAAGCCACCACGCGGAGGCTCTCCATGAGCCTGGGGCGGGAGGGGGAAGAGGGAGCCTGGGGGTCAGACGCGGGAAGCGGCGACGGAAGAGGCACCGGCTCTCCCGGAGAGAGGGGACCCTGCCCGGGGTCCGGCTCCCCCGGCACACCCAGGGCCGCGCTGGCCGGGAGCGCCCCGGAGGAGAGGAGAGGGGACGGCAACGCCTCACTCGGCCCCCGGCCGCCGTCCCTGTCCCGGCCCCGCGCAGCGCTCACCGGCAGGCGGAACTCGAGGTGCTCCTGCGCCAGCAGCAGCAAATAGCGCCGTAGCGCCGGGGCCGCCATGTCCGGCCATCCCCCGCCTCCCGCATGCGCCGCCGGCAGCGAAGGGCGGGAGCGGCGGGAGGAGCCCGGGAAGGGGCGTGTGGCGGAGAGACCCCCGTAGCCCCTGCAGCGCCCGGAGCGGGATACAGTGTGCGCGAAGTCTTCAGGAATTAGTGCTCATTTCATCTCCTTCCCATTCTCCTCGTAGTTATATTTTTGGGTGTGCTTTATCACGCACGCCACGTGTCAGTGCAGCAGTGCCTGCGTGTGGTTTATAAATAACTCCGTGTACACTGGGGACACGCTCGCTCAGGGGTGTTTCACTGTCAGGGGCGCGCTGCGGCCTCTCCCGGCCACACTTAAGGATCTGGAGCATTAAATAACATTAAGAATTAACAGATGCCAAAGGAGTCGCATTCCTTTTTCCGTGGGAAGGAGGTCAGCGCCGGCGGCGTGGGTGTCGCAGCAGGTAGAGAAACACATTCCCAGGAAAGGGGAAGAGAGAGGTGTGACGGTCCGGCAGAGGGGCAAAAAGGGGTGTGTCTTGCGGGTTATGTTTTATTTTAATATCTAGTCTTGATAATTGTAACCCCATACTCGCTGGTCTCCCTGTTGTGTTGATCTGAAAGGTTCATCTTACCCAGATTTTGGTAAGCTGTTTATTAGAACCAGGCCAGCTCAGCACTGAACTCATGTTCTGTGTTTTATGTGCTGATGTTGTTGAGGTTGGTTTTGGGGGTTTTTTCAGTTTTTTGGGTTTTTTTCTAATAGCTAAGATTTTGCTCGTGACCTGTGAGCACTGCACGGGACGCCTTCTTGATGCGTCCCCATAATCTCATCCTGCAGTTTCTCCAGCTATCCCTTCCTGCAGTAATCAAAACTGAGGTTACTGTGAAGCTTTAGCCCTGATGATTGACAAAAAAGCAGTCTAAAGCCACCTGGCACCTAAATGTGAGCTTTCCTAAAAGAGAAAGGAAAGAGGTAGATGTGGGTCCATCTTGTTCACCTCAGTAGCTGAATGCTGAGACCCAGCAATAAACAATTGCTGAACTGCTGACAAACCCTTCGAGCCTGAGATTGCTTAAAAAATCTTGGAATTGCTGAGAGAGCTTTAGTGGGAAAAGTCTGCTTTTATTTTTCCAATCTGTCTCACTTTAAATTTCTTAGCTGTATTGTTTCCATTTTAGAAACTCCTTAGAAGGGGTTGTTGGTATTATTTTTAAGCTTAATCTCTTTGAAACTGGCTTTTGCTTACTTTATCTGCACTGCTTTACCTTCGGGGCATTGCTGCCTGTTCTCTCAAGGTGAATACCTGTTTTTCACTGATACTGTTTCCTACAGAAGACTTTTAACAAAAGCCCTGGGTTTTTCTTGCTTTTGACTTGAGGATCCATGCATAATCTCTGGCAGTGCATACATGTTGCTCTATTTAGTTTGAAAGTGAATGTACATTACTAAGATTTACGGAGTATTTGATTCTCATATAAAAACAAAATGCTTTTCAGATGCTGTGTTTGGATACAGAACATTCCTGTAATGCCACTGAGGAGAATCAAGCAGTTTGTTAGCGTGGATGTGGGGAATCATCTTAAAAACAATACATACCTCTTAACTCTTCTAGGGAGGGAAAGGAAGAAACTTTACACTTTTTAGCCTTCAGGGGAATTTTATATAAACAAAGTGTAATTACTCACCTTGAAATTTATCCAGGAAGTTAGAATTAACCACCTTCCTCTCACAAAAAATATGTAATAAAAAATGGTAATATACAACAACCATGAGTTTCAATTTAAAAGTGAGAGACCATGAATGAAAAGCCATTATTTCATGTTGTGTATTATTCCTAATTCCCTTCTCTGGCGATTGTGTTGCCATTCTGTGCTCACCTCAGGCACTCTTCTAGACCCAGAGGCAACACAAGTGTTTTTTGATTGACCTGGGGATTCTGCTGGGAAATTTAAAGAGTCCTGTCCCTGTTCATGGGTTCGCGTGCAACACCACCAACATATGCATGTGGGCAAATGCCCACGAAGACTTACTTTCAAAACAACAATAGTTTCGAAATACAGAAATACCCAATCTGTAATTCAGCTGTTAAACTATTCAGAATTTGCATTTCTGTCCATATTCCCGTAGAAAATGCAGCACTAATCCTGTGTTTTAACTTCAAATGTCGGTAGAAGTATCAGCTCTACTTATGTGCTACCTGGAAACTCCGGCTTGGGTATTTCGACAGGTGAATGACACGAGCCAGCAAAGACATGGCTATATCATGTCAGATCTCGGTAGGGCTATAAAAGTCTGTCTCTAGTTCACCCGAATGACCACGTCCCGAATGACACAGCCGGTCCGTGCTCCAGGCGCATGGAATGCCGCAGGTGGCGGGCAGCCCGCAGCGTACCGGGAGCGAAGAGGCGCCCGCTGCTCCCCTGCCCGCCCGCGGCCATGGCCGTGCAGCACGGCCTTTTAAGGGAGAACTATCTATTCTGCCTTTGTCTTCCTCACTAAATAGGGTGTTGCGGACAGGGACGCGCTCGCTAACTGGACTGTTGCTTCTCCTTGCAGTGCCTGATGAGGAAAATCCCCCTGCTCCCACGGCGTGTTGCCGTTTCGGCTCCAGATAATATTTTCTGCGCATAATAACTAACGCAGCCTGAGGGAACCTTGTCGGCACGGCGTGAATTCGTCCACCTTTAATCAGCGTTCAGGCCGGAGAGTGGCTTCCCACCCCTGTGCCTGGGTTGGTGCTGCCGCTCGGGAATGGTGCGCTCTCGCCGCAGCTCAGCCAGCACTGCATCAGTTTGGGAAGCCAGCGGGGCTGCCGGGTACCAGGATAAAGTTCTTGGAAAGGCGTCATTGCAAGAGGAGTGAGTACTGCGCTGTGTGCTGCACGGAGGCTGTGGGGTTTGTTCGGTAACTGCGGGATCGGGGGAGCACCGAGTAATCTTGTAAGCATAATTTATTGCCCTGTATTCTTAAATTACTTCTGAATTTCACCTGAATCACTTTCACCTTCTTCATTGCTGTAGAATTATGAGTGGACTTAAAATCTTCCGATATTCAGCCTCTTCTTCAGCAGCCTTGCCTCTCACTCAGGTAAAACTCTTCCAAAAAATATCAGGCTGATTTGTTGTTTTTCCTTCACAGCTGACAGTACACACGGGAACCACAGTTACAGCCAGTCACTGATTCCTTTCCTGCTTGAGTGCCATAAAACATTTTCAGAAATGGAAGGAGAAAAAGGGCAAAGTGCTAAAGCTACCAGTGCAGTCGGTGACCTGAGGAAAAGTTGGCAGACCTGGGCAGAGGATCACATTGAGTATCAGAGGAAGAATCCGTTCAGCAGCAATGACAGGCTTGCGTCCAAACCTGCGCATACTCACAGAGGAGATCCTACCTACGGGAGACCCCCTGAAGGCTCTCGGACAGAGCAGAGAGGGAGAGATGCTCACTCACACGTGGGTAGGGAAGTAGAAGAGCTGTGCTTGATCATCAGAAGAACTGGAAAGGTGGGAGAAGATGGACACGTGAGAGTGACATTCGGGCAGCTGTTTGAAACATACGTGACTATTTCCAATAAAGTAGTGGGAATCTTGTTAAGAGCCAGAAAACACGGTCTGGTTCATTTTGAAGGTGAAATGCTTTGGCAAGGAAAAGATGATGATGTGGTCATCACTTTACTACAATAAGGCTTTGTCCTGGAATGAACTTTGCTGCATGGTTCCATTTGGAAAAACATAACTAGATACCATCTTCACAGGTTTTGGTATTTCAACTCAGCTACCTACTGGGACACAAGCAGGAGAGGAAATGGGCAAGAAGGATATTTTTGTAAAAATGGTAGAGATTTGGACAGAAATTGCAGATTATGAGCTACTCCATCACGCTGACATTGGATTGTCCTTATTATCATCTACTAGCAAGTATATGAGAGTTCTTCTAATAATTGTGCTGGCCTACTGCTTTTAGGTTACTGAAAGTATAAATTACTAACTGGCTATCCTACACCACTGATTCCTGCAGGTTGTGAAATACTGCATGGGAGAATGGGATTTGTAAAACGTGGAATTGAAAACTCTTGTGGGAATTCATATATTCTTCAAAGAAAGAGTCTGGTATATAGCAAAATTTTAGGTTCAATCTCACATTGTTAAACTGAATAAATGAAGTTATTTTCATGAAGTAGATTGAAATTCCCAAACTTACAAAAATATCACAGCAAGGATACTTGATGGTTCCTAAATTAGTTGCATCTTGCTTGGATTTTGGACAGCTGCACTGGTTCTGGTATTTAATAGTCTAATCTTACAGTCATATCTTCTCCAAACCTTCTGTGTCTCTTGTTCTTTTTGTTTTCTATCTCACACCATTTTTTTTCCTGTTCTTCTAATGCTTCAGAAGAAGTCCGCAAAGCTCTACAGCATTTTCGGTGAATTCAGCTTTACCCCTTCAGAGAAGATAGGGTGCCACAATGTAAAGATGCAAAAAAATCAGAGCAGAAACTCTGTATTGGGGCATCTGTGCATTCATAAGGAAAAAAAAGGCTCTTCTTTCACCAAAATGTAGCAATGTTTTTTACAAGAGGAGAGATACTGTAGTGCCAAATGCATAAATGAAAGTATAGCAGCAGTCCCATACCTCATTTACCTGCTTTCAGAGCACAGTTGTGAGCTCTTCAGAAAGAAAAATAAAGGATTGGTTATGTAACATAGTTGTAATAGTGCTATGAAAAATGATCAGGAGCTGTATTTACAATAGTTCCCACCAATAAAACTATATGATTAGAAATCTAAAGTTATATTTTTTAGCAGTGCAAAAAGAAACTTCTGTGTGGTGTTAACTACACTACTCAATGGGTCTTTAAAGTAAGATACTGTTCTTGCATCAAAAGAATATTAAAATTTAATATAAATTAGGAACTTGATAAAAGTGATGTGTAATTTTATGCTATTTATATAAAAGAACTTCTGTTGCAAAAAGCCTAAAAGAATTGGGTTTTGTTTTGATGTTTTCATCCAGTGGGGATTTGCACCAAACTAAGTCTTTGGCTGAGGATTTCATTATTTTCCTCCCTCCTTTTTTCTTTTTCTGGTGAAAGGACAATGAAAAGAGAGGGAAAAAAAGGGAATAAATTAATGTGCTGAAATAAGTATATCTGGGGAACAGGGCAGTCAGATGCAGGTAGAGAATGGATTTTAATCACCACATAATTTTACCACATTGGAAAAGGGGGAGTATGTGCTGCACCAGGCACTGTTGGTGTGCTCCCTTAGCTTTCAAACCTACTGCTTCTTTCTAAACAGATCTACACCTTGCAGCTGAAAAAGAAGTAGATGTAGTTTGTTATCTTAACATACTTAAAATGTTCTTTTTGAAAAAGCATTTCTTGCCAAATGACACGAGCACAATCTCATTTTTCAGCTCCTATTAGAGGAAGTCTTTACATGCATTCAGGTTTCAATGCAAATTATTAAACTTTTTATAGTGCAGCTGTGGAATGAGTTTTGTTTAATTCTAACAATTCTGAAATCCACTCAGTTCTGCTGTAGTGTTAGTTCACAACTTGCAGGAAGCAGCATCAGGCACATCAAGTGTCACCAGCTGACTAATCAGATGCCACTGTAAGGAAAAATAATACATTGCTGGACATGGTACAAATAATTCATTGCAAGACACACATGTGAGGCAGTATGTAGCCTGAGCACCGTAAGATGCAAGTCCAGCTCACATAAATTTGCTACATTTTAATTAAGGCTGGCTCAAATAGTTGAATATCAGCAATCTAGGCTGTCACTGCCATTTAAGTGGTAGATGCTTGAGCACATCTACAAGCACTTTTTAAGTACACCTCTGATCAAAACAGAAGCAGAGCAAACCCTTAATGACATGGTCTTACCTACTTTGTAAGCAACTAAAAAAAGTTTGCTCTATATTTTTTAATAGAACCAAGGATTACTACATAACAAAACTATTATTTATAGAGGGATTTTTTTAAACAATTACAGAGCCAACCTGCCAGCTTTAGATGAGCATTCTGGAAAACGTGACTGAAATCTTTCTGTGTGCCCATGCAATGATTATAAACACTGAGCTGCCAAACTGGCTCAGCACACAGGTTGACAAATCCAGTCTTGTGCTTCCAGCACTAGCATTTCAAAAAAAGACTAAAAGATAGATAATAGAACTAGTCAGCTTGCCCACTGGTACACTCTAGAATGAAAAATTACTTCTGAAGCCTGTATAGTCATGAATGCATTATATCTAATGCACATGACTCAGTTCAGCTACAAGTTTTACAAAATTATGCTTCATCTGTGATTAGATAAACATCTACAGATGAAATAGGAATTTAAACTTTTCAACATGCAACTTGGGTTTTTTTCAGCAGGCTCCCGTTAGATTAAATGGAACAGAATTTATTAAATTGTTTTTGCAAAAATTGTAGCATGTAAGGGGTTTTAGTATTACAGATTATTTGGAGTAGCAAGTAAACCCCAACCTTTTTAAAAGGTGTTCTTGCCCTAATAAGCATCTTTTAGCTGTTTAAATCTCTCCTAAACTTCACTTTGTGACAGATTACCTCAGTAGTCTTTGCCCTCCTTCCATTTGAAGTCTGTAAATTCTGCATCTGTTTTGGACTGTATATCATATACAGATTATCTGTGGTTTTTTTTTTGTCAAATACTGAAGGCACTGTCACCATTTCAATAAATGTTGCACATTAGTTTGAAATGACAAGAGTTTTTATGCAGCATTTAATTGTTTACAAGTTTCTCAAATTTCAAATACAATTTTCACTGGTTTGCTCTCATTCTACTTTTATTTACAACTCACACTTAAAAAGACTTTGGAATAGTCTGAGGCGTTATTACCAATTTAAGCACAATTTCTTTTTAACAGCATGTTATGTGTATCTGCTTCATCCTTTCAGCATAAAAGCATTATTCCCTGGGTTCGTGTTAGGTTGGGAGTTTATGTAAGACAATTGAGCAAAACAGTACAAATAAAGCTTTGTCATTCCTAAACATGAGGTCAAAAAAGCAGCTTTTCTCAAGACTGCTAATACTGGATCAAAGAACAGAGCCAGCAGCAGTGGCTAAACAACTTTCCTTTGCTTCTTCAGGCTCTTTGGAGGGTAAGAGCTGCTGAGTTCGTGCTCCTTATTGATCTTTACTCCTTAGAGAGCTCTACAGATGAATTTGGAAGTTTTAAAATTTCTAAAAGCTTCTATACAAGACAGTGACAAAGTTAATAGGATCTGCCCACTGTCTCTTCCAGGGGCTAGCCAGTAATTCAGTAGCAGAGTGGAAGTATTAGGTTAGGTTTTTCAGAAAGTATTTCTTCACCTAATTAAAACAATTATCTTCAGAGTCCAAGAATGCTTGTCAATGCAGAAGGAAAACAGAACACAGCTCTGTGCTGAAAAACACTAATGAGAGGCTGAGAATTCCTCTCAGTAATTAGTGTGCCTCTGTTTAATGCTTTGTTGTTTCAGCTGTTCAGATGTCTGTCTGTTGCTCTCAGGCAACACGGGATATCCCCATCTTTCTCATCAGCAAAACTCTGGAAGTGACATTATACCCAGATTTTTACCTTTTCAGTCTTGTCATTAGTGGGGTCATTCTCCAAAATTAAGACATAAAAGTTGGCCTTTGTGCTTTGATATACATTTGGCAACATAGAGAGTCTGGCTG
Organism: Agelaius tricolor; assembly: GCF_023055355.1. Classification (NCBI taxonomy): domain Eukaryota; kingdom Metazoa; phylum Chordata; class Aves; order Passeriformes; family Icteridae; genus Agelaius; species Agelaius tricolor. Next base: position 63,018,119 of record NW_027269261.1, read on the forward strand.
GGATGGAGTAACTTCCTTCAGAGCATCCCAGGTTTGGGTGTGACTGGAAGTGCTGGTAACACAGCACTGGTTCTGGCTGATTGCTGAGCAGTGCATGGACAGTGTCAGGGCCTTCCTTCTCCTGCTCTGCCCCCCACCCCTCCCCCAGTGGGCAAAAAGCTTGAAGAGAGCACAACCTGCACACCTGACACAGACTGGCCAGCAGAGATATTCCATGACATATAATGTCTGGAAAAAAAGCTGAAGAGAGGCCTATAGAGGCCTATTTTTTGGCGTGTGGGGGCTGTTGCTATTGGCCAGCCTACAGGAGGTCATGAGTGATTACCTTTGCTTTTTTTCTTCCTCTTTCCTTCACATATTAAACTATATCAACCCATGAATTTTTTTCATTTTGTTCTTTCTGTTCTCCCGCCCCACTGGGTTAAGGGATGAAGAGTGAACAAAGAGCCATCTAGGGTCAACCCTCAGAGTCAGCTATTCCATTGCACTGGAAAATCATCCCAAGATTAGCATTTATTAATCCTTTTTGACAACAGTTCATGTTGATATTTTAAATATTACATGTCACAGTTCAGTACAGTTACATAAATTAATTGCAGATCAGAACACATACATATTAACTCTTGAAAGTCCTTAATGTACAAGTATTTAACTAAGTCAGGAGCCAGCTGAAACCTCTTCATCTATTGCACAGTCAAAGTTTGGTGGCTTTAAGTCACACTTTTCCTACCAAATGTAATAAATTAAAAGCCTAAAGGGCTGCAAATAACATGCAAGTGCCCACTAATACATATAACAAGACATTAGGAAGAAGATCTTACAGACAGAGATGTGTAAACTCTGCCAGGTAGAAAATGCAGTTCTTCTAAAGAGTGTGGACTCCCTGAAGTACTGTAAGAATATTACAACACATTGTATCACTAAGGCAACAGGTGCTGGATCCATGGAAAACACAGACTATAATGTTCAGGCAAGTTTGCAGGTGCAACAGATGCTCTCACCTCAGCTGCATCTGAATGCATCAGGCAAGGGCATTTGGTTAGCTCGGCACCAAGACAAGCTCTGTGAACAGAGAAAATCCACTCCGTGTGTCCTGGAGTTTTAACTTGCCAAACAGTCTGCCTTATTATGGTACTGAAAAACAAGTGCTAGCATTCCTGATCAGACTCATGCAGCAAAGGCAAGTGTTCAACAGGTTCCTTAAGCAAGTTGGCATGTTCCAATTTTGGGCTGAGTCCCTGCTATCCCAAAGTCAAATCACATTGCACTTATGTAAGTCTGCCACACACACACTGCATTTCAGACTGGCTTCTCTTATGACTTCATTTAGAATCCAAATTTGGCCAAGGAGGCATTAGTAATCTGCAAGGGACTTGCAGTGAAAATAAGACTAGAAAATCTGGACTTTTCTATCTACTGCCATGTAGAAGAGCAGTATATGAAATCCATTCTTTTGAACTCTTCACATTCTTTGTAAACATACAGTAATTTCAAATATTGTGCACATAAGAGGGAAAAAAAATCATTAGGTCTCTTTACACATAAAGTATATTCTATGTTATACAGCATTGGGCACATATTGTATTCTTGTTTACTGTGTCACTGTGATGCAAACAAGTCAGGTAACACTGAAGTAGTTTTGCACCAGAAAGTCAGTACTGTACTTTCAGCAATGAACCTTCTCATCACTAGGCATAAGTAGCATATCATACAAATGCAGGTGGGAACAAATGCTTGAAATGTTACCTGCAACCCCAGAACAATGCATCTTGAAAATGAAAGCTTGATTCTGCAGCAAATCCTCCCTTTGGTACCATTCATATGCTGTTAGTTGTAGCTCAGTGCCTTGGTTGCAATACATTCTGCTGCTACACTTTGCCTTTTAATAGGAAGAGTTCTCTGCCTGTATGCATGTGTGTGTGTATTATGTATGGATCTACACAAATTAAATTAAAATTTTAACTAAAATACATTGCACTATTGCCAGGGAAGTATACAGACTGACATATCCAAATGGAAGAATTAGGTTAGCAGCTACAAATTCTGTGTGTATTTCCTCATAAGGAACTAAAGCTTTTTTTATCCTGGGATATTATTGGCAACATCACACTGTGCAACCTTAAATCAGAGCTCAAAGACCAAACTGGCTGACAACACAAGCTTTCAGCTGGCAGCATTTTCAGTCTGCAGTCTCTCGATCAGTTGTTCAGCCTATGAAAGAGAGAAAGCAATGCATTACAAAAATGAAGGCACACATAACCACACTGTGGGCCTTAATTTATGAAAATTCCATTTCAAAAATAGTGACACTAACAGAGCATTTGCTTTTCACTTTTACAAATTAAGTGTACAGGAGAAGCAGAAAACAACAATTCCTTTCAACAGCAGACTCACAGTTTCCACCAAACACTCATGAGGCCATCAGAAGAGGAAACATAACTTGTGGAGGTCAGAGGAGGCTTGAGCAAATGAACAGCAGATCTGTTAAAGCATTGTGACTGCAGAGACCTCAGAAGACAGCAGTGCTTGGAGCAACCCAGTGGTGAGAGCTGGGATTCTCTGTGAGCCACTCCAGAACTGTGTGTCGTGACCTCTCATCACCCACCCAGCTGCACCACCAGCCACAAACTGCTGAGGGACAGAGGGTGTTCAAGTGTGTGGCTCCTGTCACAAGCTACCACCTCGTCCTTTGCTCACATCACTGCACCAACACAGCCTTTTGTCATCATACATGCTATTTATGCATCATGGGCACAGCTGGGGCAGGTGTACTTTGTACACATAGCAGCACCAGCTCACAGAGCCCTCAGGAAGGCTCAGGGCAGGAGGAGTCTGCCAACAAGCAGGCCACATTGGGCACGTGGAGGCCAACAGGGGCACTTTTGAAACTGATCAGTTTACTGTCAGCCTTTGCTTTTTTTGCCAGTCTTACTGAATTAATCTTTTAATTTGATCTAGTGCTTGAGGCTTTATTAAAATCTCCAACTATATTAAGGTGAAAAGCTCAAGTTTTTTAAATGCAGATGATAAAAATGCAATCAGATACTTCAGGTAGGAGCAACTCAACAGAGTTCAATAATTACTGCAGTTAATTTAAAAATAAAGCTACATAAAGTATGCAGCAACTGAAAATTATATTATCTGAATCCTGTTTTGCATTCTTAAACAAGTACCACATTCAGGACACTATAATGTGAAAAAAAAAAAACAAACCAGAACCACCACCAACCCAAGAACATTTTCCAACCTGACAGCAGGGCAAAATACCAAAGTGCATCCATACTGGATAACCAGACTTGGTAGGGATCCGCGTGAACTAATCCAAGATAATAACCAGTAAAACTACACAGCTATATGTACTTCAGGGACAAGTATTTCTAAGATGCTCAATAACACAGCAGACACATCTGCTTCTTTTGAGTTAGGAGTGAACTTCAGCAAGGTCCCACCATAAAGAAGCTGTGTTTCTTCTCTTTAACTAAGAAGCTGTCTATATTCTTTAGATGAGACAGACCTTTTTCAGCAACTTTGATTTGGGGATGTGCAATGATACTAGGGTGCTACAGTTACCTTGCAAGGACAGGTGCTTTGCTGCATCAAAGCAATGAAAGTGAGGTTTAGGTCTATAGAGAGAGATTTTGTAAGTGCTTTAGTCAGTATCAGTTCAGTCTCATTGCTAATCTCTAATGACATAAATCAGTACCAACAATGTTTTTGTAAAGCAGGCACTAGGTTTAGTCTAAAAATGACAAGATGAGAAAAACCACATGAAGTGATAAATGCAGTCATTAGGTGGATTTGTTTTCACCTACACAGGATTAACCACGTTATGTGCAAAACAATCCATCACATTTGAATTAGCCCTTTATAGTAAAACCCAAATATTTACAAAGTGTCCACAGAAGCCTCAGCCAAGATCCAGAACCATTGTACTGTTTGCTGTTAGTTATTAGCACTCCACTGTTGTCATCTTATTGCAAAAGTTCCATACCTTCTTGGTGACTTCTCATGGGCATCTCCTCACAGCACTGACTCCTTCATAGCACAGCCAAGAAACTCCAGCTCCCTTCTCAACTGGCTAACCCACTATTTTATAGCACTCATCCTCATTGGACACAGCTGTGGCCTGTTAAGGGCAGGCCTGTTCCTAATCTTTGCTAATTAGCACAGCTGCAACTTGTCAGGGGTGAGATTGCCTTCTGCACTATCTTTATTTTTTTACATTCTATCCCCCCACACTCTGTTCCTTAATGTTTATAAGCATAAACATTAAAGTTCTTAACCATTATTTTTCTCATTTAATACAAAATACACATAACTGAGAATTAAAGCAACCACAAAAACAATTGGTCAGAGAATTTCTGGACACAGTTATAAGGTTAGAAAGACATGGCTCACAACTGAAAACCTATGGCAAAGCTCACCTGCCTCACACTTACCGTGATAAACCAGTAGGAATTGATTCTGTAGTAGATCCTGGATAAGAACCCCAGCTGGCTGGCTGGGGCCAGGACGTGCAGATGCAAGTGGGCTATGGAGCAGAACGGTGGCCAGTGAAAACCCATTCTTCAGAAAAGGAAAAGAAGTACAAGATAGTGGTGATGTTAATTCAGGAAGAAGTTCATTCAGGAGCAAATTCATTGCAGTTATTTACCTGCAATTCATTGCAGGTTATTTACCATAATCCACAGAACTAACAACTCATTGCATTTTTGATGTACGTAGAAGCAAGAACAAAAACATGTCCTTTCATTATACCACAAAAAGCTCTTCAAAAGTTCATTCATCTTCTCCTTCACATCTCTGCATTTAAGACACATTTTTAAAAGGAGTTAAAAGAAAAAGTATCTTAAATGTATCCTACCTAGTTTTCAGCTGGAAAGCCAACTATCAATTTTCATCATGAAGAGCCAGCTCCCTGTTTCTCTACAGTGCTCAAATTATGTTACAGTTTATTTCAGCTATCAAGGGCCTTAAACTGAAGGGTCCAATACCAAAATCCAGTGAATTCTGGTATGACTTAAACACAATGTGGTGTCCTGCTTCAATAGCCAAAGTTTACCTCTCTTCTGGCATCTTGGATTTAGAACATATTTGCAGCACGTAAGGAAAGAGCAGCCTCTTTGGTAAGTTGTTTGAAGTCCCCTCCCTACTCCAAGATGTGTTCAAGAAAGAATCTCAGAGCTGGAACCCAATTTGTGCCAGAACTTTATCAGTAAAAAAGTTTATATCCAGTGCCAGCAGATTTTAATTGAGATTTTATGCAATAAGTGAAATGTAGACTTGATTTCTTCCATAAATCACAGTACAGGTTCCGCCACCATCTCTAAAGTAACATTTTGAAAAGTAAAGAAGACACTTAATAGATGGAAGGTATTTATTACATACCTTACATCATTCAAGTCACTAAAATTATTCTTCTGGAGAACAGCTTTTCCCACTTCCATCATTCTCTTCACTATTAAAACACAAACAAATTTCATTTTAGAAAGGTATTCTTCAGAATATTAACTTCAAGAGACTAACCTACATTGAGATCACAGACATGGGTTTTTCAAATATAAACAATGTAACTACTCCTAGTCAAAGAAAAGACAATCAAGTGAGTGTGTGCAATGATTTACTTGAAAACTGCCACTGATACCAACTTCCACACCTGCAATGCTTTCCAGTGTGATATTATTATAAGAACTTTGGCCAAAGCCATGCTATCACCACACCCTTATTAAAAAGCCCAACAAGTACTGATTGGTCAGAATGATGACTTTACACTAATTCCAGTGTTGTATCTCTGCACAGCTACAGGACTTTGATCTCCAGAACCTGTGAAGTCTGGAGTACATTTCAGACAATATATAAATTTAAATTAAATTGTCAGTATTTCTTATTACTAGCACAGTTTCATTATCTCTGAACAATGTAGTAACCCCAATAAAAAAATTAAGGCAGAAGTTAAGGAATTACTTTGAAGCCAAACATATACAGAAGTTTTTTTTTTTTCTCTGGAGAAAACCACCCTATGTTTACAACAGAAATACAGCAATGCAAGATTTGCAAAATGCAATTATAACTCTTTTCTTGCATCACCTGTAAATTTCCCTACAGTGGAATTTCTTCATGGCCGCAGTTTCTTCTGTTACTCAACACACTTAGCTAGCCATAGCTTGTGAAACAAATTCCAGGACAATGTCCTCTTAAGGGAAAAAAAACCAATAACAAAATAAGCCTAGCAACAATAAATAATGGCTTCAACATTTCAGAATTTTATTTTTTCAAATTTTTTTAAAGTTAATTGAAACAGCATCTCCCTTTTTCATCTGTCATTCCCTTTTTTCATTATTTCATTACAAATAATGCAGCACTTATCTTAAAGTATAACCCAAATCCAACCCTACCAAAATCTCCAACCTCCTAATCTGTGTTTGTAAAATACAGAATACACATTATAAAATTCTTCTGTAAGCTTTTAGAATTGCATATGCATATCTAAGAAAATGCAATGAAGCAGCACATAAATGCTTTAAAAATAAAGCTGTACTTCCAACGAAGTGCAGAAGCATCTATACTCCATGCAAACTGCAATGTTTTTCCAGAACTGCACAAAAAAAGTGCCATTCTAGACCAGCCCATAGAAGTTCCCAGAAAGTCCCTATCCACACTCACTCACATCAGCTATTTCCACATTTACAAATGGTGTCCAAAGTTGTAATTTACTTGACAACCCCCTATTTCAGGCTGTGAAAAACGATTTTCCTTGAGGTTAAGCACACACTTGCAGCCTTACCCAGAGGTATGTGCTCTGTCTTCAGTGTTTTGCAGTTTCCCATGTGCTTCACGGGCACCACCAGGTAGTGGTGGGGGGCACCAGGTTTTATATCTCTAAAGCAAACAAGGTCTTCATCCTAGAAAAGGATGCAAACGTTTTAAAATGGATTAGGACGACGATACTGGCACAGAGTAGGTAACAATGTCTATACTCCCCATATGGATGCGATACCAAATGTCATAGCTGACGTGACCAGCAACGAAAGTTGAGGGTATTTCGGAGGCAGCCTCCAGGCACGGTGCGCGTCCGCTGCTGACCTTCGGCAGTCAGCCTTGCTCGGCGCCAGCTTTGAGGCGGCCGGCTGCTGGGCCAGCACTTTCGGAAGGCTTTAAGGTGCTTTCCGTGCCAGCGATGTTTCCCCACATTGCCCGTGCCGGCGCCGAGGGCCCTCAGAGCCGCCCGCCCCCGCCCAGCCCGAGCCGCGACCCTAGGGCCGGCCCGTGAGGGAGCGGGCAAGGAGGGCGGGGAAGGAGGCGCCTCACGCACCTCGCAGGGGAGCAGCGCCGTGCCCGGCTCCTCCCGGCGGGCGATCCTGCAGAACACGCACTTCCCGTCGTAGCCATCGCCGCCGCCATTCCCGGCTTCGCTCCCCTCAGCAGCGGCGGCGGCACCCGCGGCCTCAGGCCCGGCCATGGCCGCGCTCCCGGTCCCGGTCCCGCTGCCGGCCCCTCCCGCTGCCGGTGCCGGCGCTCCGCCCGCCGAAGGAGGAGCGCCCGGGCCGGGAAATCCCGCTGGCACCGCCCGGCTCCGCCCGCCGGGCACACGCGGAGCGGAACTGGGGCTCCCCGTGAGGATTTCACAAAAAAACGAAACCAAAAAACCAAGCAACCAATAACAACAACAAAAAATAGGGGAATAAAACCACGTGAATGCACTCTTAAAAGTCGAATTGCCGTTGGGGGAAAAAAAATCAAGCACGCAAGAGGAGGGAAAAGGAGGGCGGAAAAAAGGATAATAAGTGCTTATGATGCTGTATCTTTCTTGTTCCTCACCAGAAAGTTATGTCTAGCAATTCATTGGTCAATACAAACCAAGAAAAATTTAGACATTTTGCCCCTATAGTTCAAGTTACTTGGATTTTTATATGTGCACAAATAATCTTAAAACACCATTTCAGCACTGTTGCAGTTTGTTTGGGGTCACTAATATAATTCCAGAGATTTTTCAAAATGAGTCTACATTTTTTCTTCAACACTCCCAGCAGTCCGGGTTAAAATTTGATGTTAGTTCTTACTGCACAGGCTGACAGCCCTGAAATCGTTGCCTGCTCATGACAGCTATCCTAATTCACAGCCAAAGATATTTCAGAAAATCACAGAATGGTTTGGGTTGGAAAGGATCTTGAAGATCATCGCGTTCCAACAACCCCCCCCCTGCCATGGGCAGGGACACCTTCCACTAGACCAGGTTGTTCAAGGCTCCATCCAGCCTGGCCTTGAATACTTCCTGGAATGGGGCATCCACAGCTCCTCTGGGCAATCCATTCCAGTGCCTCACCACCTGCCTCCTATAAACAAACTACTTCTGAAGCTAATAAAGGGTAAGTGGTAGTTAGCTTTCAAGTTCTAAAAATGTTTTCTTAATTGTTTGTATTTTAAATAATTTGCACTGTTCATTAGACTAGGGCTGCAGAATCACTGACCCTGCAACTTAAATGTATTCTTCATGCAGCTCAAAAGGCACAAAGTGCTTGTCCCACAGGTGAAAAGAGTGTTTTAAAAGGTAATGAGATGAAAAATTAAGACTGAGATTTTCAAAAATGCTTTTGTTTTTTTTTTAAAGCAAGCAGTGCCCGTACAAACAGAACATGGTTGGCTATTCTACCTGAAGCAGCTCACTTGCCAGATGTGCCAACCTGCAGAGTGCTAGGCAGTCCCTTTGCAATGGCCTCACCTGCTCCTTTTCTCTGTTACAAACAGGCAAATCAAATCTTTAGGGTTTACGAATGAGGATTGTTCTAAACGTAACTAGACTTTGCTCTAAAGTCAGTCTTTGTGCAAAACATCCAACACAAAACCTGCACTTAAACCACCACCAAATAAAACACCTGCAATTACCCGGGTACTGACAAGCCTGATTTGTGAGCCTGTGTTTGAACACAGTCCTGTATCAAAAATCTGTACCCAAGTACCACTGAAGGAACACATATTTCATGTTGCAAGAACAAGATCTTGTTCTCTCTGAGAGAAAAATGACTAGTGACCATAATTTTCCAGTTACTTTAGGAAAGTTGTTACTGCCGTTTCACTCAGAGCAAGGCTCATTGGATAGCACACTTGTTCAGTTTCACACATAATTGTAGTTTGTTTTCTTTTAATGCCACTGCTCTATACAATGAAAACCAATAAAACCCAAGAACCAAGTACTTTTAAGACATCTTTGCTTTGCGTGGCTGGACATAAAAATATATGTGAACACTTTGGAAATATGAAAAGGGTGCGTACAAAAATGATGCACATGGGACTTTTGAATTCTGGGAAGAGGTTGGTCAAAAAGATAAGAGGATACATGTCATTTACTACAGCTGAGAGCAGCAGCAAGAACTACCAGGTAAACTGCTGTTTACTAGCATTTCTTAGCCCTTTGTCAGAGCCTGTCTCAGAGTGAATTCAAAACACAGCTCTCTTTAAGGACACAACATACTACACACACAAAAAACCCAACCCCCAAATCCAGCCCTGCCAAAATCTCCAACCTCCTTATCTGTGTTTGTAAAATACAGTATTGCTGAAATTCTCTTTTTTATGAGGTGGCACAGGTATTTGTCAGCATAACCTGTGATCTAAGCTGCATCCTTTCATCTTTAAAATGTTATAAAGTTTGTGAATAAAAGAGAAAGCATCTGTAACAAGTTTCTGAATGCATAAATTCCTTTATTGAAAATATTGTGATAGCACTGCATTACATATATTCAATATTCATAGTTTCAAGGGTCACAGAATTCTGATTGAACAACACTGTTTTGAATATAGACCACAGCGTTTAGATATGCTTTGACAAGGATAATATAGTGGAGTAAGTTGTAGGTAGCAAGAGTGAAATGTATGCAAAATGTTGAACTTGGTTTCATTTTGTTTGTTGTGGGGATTTTTTTGTTGGGTGTTTGTTTGGTTGGGTTTTTTTAAACTATTAAGTGGTCTTCTGCCACCATTTAAAAGAGCAAAGTGTGTTAGATATTCTGGGTATCTTCAAAGCATTATGCTGTTAACAACTTCCAAAATATTTGAAAGCATTACCGGTAAGAACTTTATTTATGGCTGTAGTGGACCACAAAGAAAGGAAGTGTGAAAAGCTCATGTGCAGTGTGTTACAGGCTTACTGTGTATAGCATTGTTTTTATTAGACTGTGAAACTTCTGTGCAATATTAAGATTTAGAAATGCTTTTGAAGGAAAAGCAATTGGCTTTTTTAAATTATTATTTATTCTAGTCAAAAAGGAAAGAGCAGTAACTAAACTGAGTTGTATTACTCAGTTAATAACATTCCAACTTTAGATTGTATTGTTTTAATGCACGCTACTGTCTCTAAAACCTGCCTTTCTCAGGACAATGAAACACTCAAGTCTAAGGGCAGGACAGCATCCTAATATTAGGCCTGGATTGTGTAAACAAAACCACAGCTAAATGGCAATGCAGAATTCCTTAGCAAACAGTGAAGATTGCCAGTCCTCTCTCACACTCTCCCCATTTACCAAATGTTTTATAATCTTGTAATATATTTTATTCGTAAAATAAATTTTACAGATTTTGTAATATAGAGTCTTTTCAGCTTTGGTGGGGAGGAGGGGGAAGTATCTGATAATTTCATTAAAAACAAACAAGAATAATTAGTTGACTGTCAAATCCTAAACCAGACTGCCGCCTGAAGTATTCTTTTAAAGGAAAATATATGTGTAATTATTAGGAAAACAAGTTTTACACTAATGTGATCTGGTCTGTTAGGAAAAGAACTTTCTTCTCTAAATCTCAATTGTATTTTCTCCTTAACAAATTCTTCAATTTGTAGAGAAATGCTCGTAAAAGCACAGTGGGTGGCTTATTTTGAACCATTTTGTGGTGATACAGAAAACCAGGAGATTTCTCTTAGAAATCTCCTTCATAATCAGTCAAATAATACTGAGGCAGGTGCTCAGAGCAAGCTATCCCAATTCTGTGGACTGCAGCTGAACTGATAAAGTCTACATCAGGGGGCAGTTGCCCAGTGTCTCCATACACTGCCAAAATAGTTATCTATTAACAGGAATGTGACGGCAGAGTTAAGAAGAAGCACTATCCACCTTCTCCCTCATTTCAGGAAAAGAAAATGAAACAGAATTATGCACTCAAGTGTTTCTGCCAGGAAAACAAACCCTCTAATTAGGGTATAATGAAAACCTAATCTCATTTACAAAATAAAAATATAAAAATTAACTTCAGAAATCAAATAAATTGATTCAGAATAAATGCCAATGCATAATAAACCCACCTCAACAGTAATTATCAAAATGAGATTTGAAACATTGAACAAAAAAACTCATAGCTAATACATTTACAAAAAAATCTACTATACAGTAACAATAAATAAAATAATTTTAAAAAACATGTTCCCTTAAGTGCTGTGTACACCTATTTCTGATTCTTTTCCATGGCAAACAGTATGCTGTAGATTTTGGTAACGTAACCTTTTATTTTTGGTCAGCATTTGCATGTTGAACATAAATACACATGGAATGTACTGGACAGTTAAAGTTCTTCCACAGGATCTTTTTCACAGTTACATAAGAAGTTTTCAACTTATACATCATGAACATTTTCATAAGCATTGTATCTTCAATGGAAGAGTGCTGAAGAGGAAGTAAAAAACACTTCAGAGTGATCTCTCACTGTTCTGTCTCTTACTGCCTCTCAAAACCAATTCTTTCATTCTTGGGTTGTTTGGCTGGATTTTTTGCGTAGTCATGCTCTGGTACAAACTTGAGGAAAAAGCGTGTAACGTTGTGAGGCAGCCTGCACCTTCTGGATAGCTTTAAGTGCCTAATGGATCCAGTCCTTAAGGCAGTCAGTTTCACTCAAATGTCCATACTTCTACATCTTGTATTATGAAATCTTCTTTCTTAGTTAAGATGTCATTATTGAAGGTGCTGCAGGAGTTGCTTCGCCCATGATACAAATCTGCATCTAACCATAAACCAAAGCGACCACTAAAGGGAAATACACAACAGATTTGGCATTAGATGGAACAGTAAAAGCACTGGAAGCTGTATAAACAATCAAAGAAGCGATACAGAGGAATCTAGGTGACTCTGAGCCAAATGTGAAGAGCTCAGTACTGGCAAAGCACTCTCCAAGAAGCTCATGGAGGGAGCTGTTCCCTTGCTTTTGTTTGCACCAGCGAGCAGGGCAGCGCGCAGGACCCTGTGAGTGCCCACAGCCCTGGGCCACACCCAGCTGCCCACACTGCCAGCTGTGGCTATACCAGGGCACAGGCCTTGGGGTCCCTTCCCTGGCTGCTTGGATGTGGGCAGAGCACCTCCTGGTTATCCACTCCCAATGCAAACCATGCCCAGCTGTCCCATGGTGCAACCCCCAAGTAAGCTTTAGATGGTTGTACAGTCTTAGCCCTTGATTTTATACCTACTGACCTTTGAAGCTCATGAACTGATTATGCCCTGTCTGTATCCTTGCTATGCGCATCAACAGAAAAACAACAACTTAGTAAGAACCACTTGATAAACCCTAGAAACTGATGGCAAAAATGCCATTAGGGATTATCTTCCAGTGACAAACCGCTTCAGCAATGAGTGATGGATGTATCTACCCAAAACATCTGTTTTTTTTCCTGGCTAAAAACAACTCCAACTCTGCAACAAACCCTACTTGCCTAACATCAGTCACTCTAAGCAAACAAAATTCCTTTCAGTCTGTAACCGAAATTAGATTGCTGAGGTATCTCTGCTAAACAGCTTACTAAAATTAAGTTCAACCACGTTACTGTGAAGTTTTTCTTGCACCTACCATTGTCCCTATTTCTATTAAAAATTAAAAAAAAAAAAAAAGTTGGCTGTATGATTTGAAAACCAAACACTCACCCTCCACCTCCAAGCTCCAGAGAGGTAGTGTCTCCATTGATGAAGTAAGTGTTTTCTCCACTCCATTTAAATACCTGAGGAGAGGAAAAAACATGAACATATTTGGACTGAGGATTCTTACAATCTCAAACTACTGAGTACCTACTCTTAGCAGCTAAGAGGTGTGGTCATCTTTTATCTTTTTCTTGAAAGAGGAAAAGGTAAGGTAGAAATTAAAAGATCAATACATATTTAAAACTATGAACAAAGCATCCTAATCCTTATTTTAAATGCTGCTTCCCTCTCTAAATCGAGTGGTACCCTGTTAAAAAGGAAATGTGTTCAATATGGAAAAGTGCATAAGCTATGAGCATGAAGGGGTATTTCAGTTGCACTATTATCTCTGTTTTGTGGTCACTGTGATCCTAAGAATGCATGACATTATATCATGTTCTTGATATCATTGCCTTCTAAGGTGAGTCTTTGACACTCTTTAAGTCCTTCCTGCTTCCCCCTTCAACTCATTTAAAACTCTCTCCTCACACTTACAGACTGTCCCCTCTTCAGATAATTACAGACACTTTTGCTTGAAGTATTGCATTGAAGCAATGAATGATTAACTGCATTCATCAACATCTGGCACCTCTTCTACACTCAAAATCAAAATCAAAAATATGTTTCAGAAGTGAAACCCAAAAATCTTATTTCAGAAAGTGGACACTCACTTACCTTGAAATGTGGACTGAAAGTGTAGAGGAATGTTTCACCAGTGCCATAGTAATGGTCACTAAACCTGAAGGGATGAGTAGCATATGCTCCAAATATCTGTCAGAAAAAAATGATTACACTACTTTAGTGGAAAGTGCAGAATTCAAGAGAAAAACCCCCAAAGATGTCAAAATACTTTCTAAGAACAACTAAGCTGATTTTCATGTTAGAAGAACCAACTACTGAAGTGTATCAGATGTGCAAGTATTCCTCCACATCTTCTGTATCCTGCAAGTTAAAAGCCAGATGACAACCATGGCGGCAGCAGCATTGAAGCTTCTAGCAGCTACTGAAGAATGAGACCTCCAGAGAGGGATTGCTTGTGACAGCTCCTTAACTGAGATACCTAAGAAAGGTATTTCCAGAGGCACTACTGCACGCACTGCAATTCTAAAACTTTTATTAGTGCTGAAGTACTTTCCTCTGGTAGCTCTAGTTTAGGCAGTAGAAAATATAAAAGAATACACCAATGTCTCATTTTGGTATGACGTGACTTCGCAGCATGACTAGCATTTCATAATGATCACTTTACAAAACGCTGCCCTTTCTGCCCCACCCCCTGGAACAAGTGCTCCTGACCTGGTTGTCCATATCCTTGATGACGAGGAGCACGGGACTGTCGAGAGCAGCCGATTTGCGGTACAGAGTCTTGAGGCTGGTGCCGTGCTCCAGTGTGCTGTATGCCAGGCGCCACGGGTAGCCCTGCACCCGCGCGGGCAGGCGCCGGGCCAGCTGCGCAGGGAGCAGGGAATGAGGGAAATGGTTACACAAGCAGCACAGGCAGTGCCCCAGTCTCTTTCTCGCACTCGACAGAGGTAGCACCACATCTCAGAAGGAAACCTGAGGGCTTTCAGCCATACCTGCTCTATGTGCATGTTCTCCAGAAGAGCGCTGTGATGCTTTAGGATAGGCAAAGTATCGTCATCTTCTTCTTCTTCATAGTAACTGCAAACGCTCTTTCGTCGTTTAGCTTCTTCTACAGTAATGATCTGTGGCAAGAGAACAAGTGTCCAACCTAAAGCACAGGTCTTACACCATCAATCCTCTGTTGAAGCCAATTCATTTAAAACTTACTCCTCAGCTGTCACACTGTTTGGAGAAAAAACACCATATGGCATAATTTTATCAAACACAGGTAGCCTTAAGGCAAATGGGGAAAATCTTTAGCTGGGGCTCAGTGCCACCATGGCACATAACAAGCAACAGCAAAAGCTCGGAAATGGAGCTGATGAGAAAGAGAAGGGGAAGCAACGAGGCCTAGCTACAGAACAAACAGGAAACCTTAAACCGTCTATTCCTTCCGTGAGTGTATCACCACAGTGGTCTTATCTAGGAGCAGGAATTTCAGGATGCAGCTGCAGAGCCCACTGTGCTCTGCTATGCACCTCGCTACCAATAAGGCTTCCAAATGGCTTTCATGTTACACACAGATCAAGTTTTACATAATTCCTCCACGCCTTCACGATCACTGCTGGAACTTGCAGAAGCTGTCAACAGTCAAGACTACTGGGAAGAGATGCCTGGAGGTCCTACACACACCTGCCCCTCAGGTGAGAAAGCAAATGCAATAGACTGACTCCAGGTGTGGATTAACCACACAACAAAGCACACAAGTTTTGCATGAGGACCAGGGCTGGTGAGGAGCTCTCACAGCCCTAATACTCTCAGTCACACTAGGCATCCTCAGTGGGATGAGAGCTACATATCTGCTGCATGCACTCATGTCCAGTCCATGCTCTCCCACAGATGCCTGGAGCTGAGCAGGGCATGTGGGCACTGGCACTGCAGTGCAGGGTCAGGAAAATAGAGGAAGGCAGGATCACAAGGGAAAATCCAGCCTGCAGAACAAACACTATGCTATGTGTCCCTGCACACCGAGCAGTTACAGGTATTCCTGACCATGACAGCAAAAGCTGTACAGCTTCATCCTGACCCTCCAGCCTCTCCTTCTGAGACTGCAGATAATCCTGTGCTGGAAAATTTTTCATATTGTCAATTTCAGGAAAGATTTGCACTGCAAAATTAGGGTAATTTAAAAAACCCCAAAAAACTGCCCACAACAAACTGCTCAGAAAAACCAATCTTTCTACTTGTATCATTGTTATTTTTTCACCTTCAGACTGGTAAGCCTTCACTCCTCATCTCCCAGAACATGACTGTATATTTTTTAATTAACACCTTTTAGACATTAAATCAAAAGTATACAACTCCCCTTTTGAGGACTTTCTTGTAGGAATAGTCTCCCCCCCCTCCAGGAGTGGGGAAAAAGTACCAGACAACAGCAAATCAACCAAGAGGTATCTGTAGCAAAATACAACTCAAGTCACTTAGGCAACCAGAGAAAATCTATTAACACAATTGTAAATTGCAAACTGGGTCCAGAGACAGACAAGCATACACATTTATTCAGTCTCTGAACTGGATATGTGAATGAAGTTCAGTCAACAACTGCAGAAAGAGGCATCTGCAAGATCAGGTATTTACAGACCACACAAAAGCAGAAATGCATGAAAAGAATTGACCACTACAGAAACTGGATCTACAAAGTATTTCAAAGATTTTATGGGGCTGAGAAAGGAAGCCACCTGAGGTAGAAATGCCCCTCACCTGAGTACAGAGCACGTTTATTACCAGGACAGAAGTTCCATCATCACATCCACACTGTTCAAATGGGAAATAATGCAACATACCTCTACAAAAGGTTCCTCCTGGTCCGGTCTGGCACAGTAAACAATTCGAATATTCAAAGGCATTTGTCTCTGTTTCATCATCTAGCAGTTTATTTTCAGTACACAGTATTCTATCCTTGCTCTAGTGGCAAGAGTTCTCAGCCCCAAGAGTGACAGACAGATACTGGCCATGGCATGCTGTGATAAAACTGCTTATATGCTCCTCTACAATTAGAGTTTCTGTTTCCCCGCAAGGGAGAGTGAAACTTTCACTCTCATCATTTCACAGTCATCATGCCCAAATTTGGACTTCATTCAATACAGATTTCCTGGCAAACCTACTTTAAATTGGTGAAGCTGGAATAAATTACAAATAAAAGAGACACACCTTTAAAAGCAGTTTCCAGCTTTTCTTCCTTTCAATAAATATCTAAAAAGAACAATGAGAGACAAGCTCCCCGTGCAGCCAGATCTCTCCTATATCTGTCTTTAGATCACTGACTCTCCTTCACTGTGGTTTTATGAAAATGGCATGCAAATAACTGAACAGTAAAATCTAGAGCAATGTATGACTGCACTCAGCTCTAAGCAAAACAAGGAAGACAGGTTTTTTATATTTCAGCTCAAAAAGCACTAACTTTGAGCAGCTACAAAACTGTAAAAATATTAGTTCCTTGGGAATAGAGGTTGCTACATTTCAAATGACAGGTCCCACTTCCACGCTCCGTTTTTCAACAGAACATACTGTGAAAATCAAAATGCTCAAACAAACAAAAAAGAGGGTAGTAGAATTTAAAGAAAACAAGTTTATGTTTAGGATGAATCATCAGATAACTTATTTAATCACCATCAAGATATTTCCCACTTTGGAATGTATGTGTCTGTTTCATTTATCCCATATTCTTAGCACAGAAAGTGTTTCAGCATTGAGACATACAGCTTTTAAAACTGTGTGTAAGCTTATTTCCCTTAGAAACTAGGCTTTGTACACAGAAGAAGGAGATAACAAGCATAGGCATGCCAAGTGGTTAAAACAGATTGCAGAAGACCACACATGAAAAAGCCAAAGTCCAATGATAAACTTATCCCACTTACACCCAATATTCAAACAGAACTGCTGTGTGCACCCTAGAAGCAAGGGTCTGGCCGATCACCACACACCAATCCATTTCAACCAGGACACAGGAGCCTAGGTTGATGTTTACATGCATATATACATTTCGAAGAATTTGTTTGTAGCATATAAATACATTAGGAAATACATTAGGAACTTAGCAATGCTGACCACATATGCCTGTATAGCTTTGCAAAAGACTAATATCACATGGTCAAAATATTTACACAACTTCTGCTGGTTGCACACCAGAGAGCTCCCAGTTGTTTACCTGCGGTTTCTAGGGAGAGAGGAAATGAAGACAGAAGGAATATGAATACATTAGTGAGACAGATACAAGCCTTAAGGAAACACCATAAAATTCTCAGAAGAACAACTGCTGAGATTATTAGCAGAGGATGCACACTTGACACGCACACGCTTCATGCAAAGGCAGAAAGCACTCACCTCCCAGCTTTTAGTAGTGGGCTCACTAAAGAAGTTGTCAATCATGTCAAGCTCCTCCTTTTCCACCACAACAAAACCTTGCTCTTTGGCATCTTTCCCATATATTTCTGGTGACCACTGAACAAAAAATGTGTACAAGTGATCCACCCTGTGAAGAGAAGAGGAGGAGACAACCATTGTTTAGTAGTCCATGAACCCAACACTGTATGTAGCACAGAGGTTTTGCCCAATGCCAAAGCAGGGACAACTACACAAACAGGATATCCATATGTACCTCCACCCTCCCATACCACACAAGGCAAAAGCTCCCTCCACCTGGCAGCCTGCACCACTTCAAGGTTTCTCTACTTGTATTTTCCTCCTCCCTTTGCAATATGCAAAGCCAAAGAATCATGGTAAAGCAATATGGCTTGTCCAGTCCCACACAATTCATATTAAGAAGTCAAATTGATTGATATTAGGTCATAGTCACTAAAGTTAATTCTGTAAAACATTCACTTTACCCATTTAGTTTGACTTCCAGCAATGAGATCACCAGTGAAGTCTACACTACAGTTTTAGCTGCCCTTTAAAAGTTATAGAGGCTAGCCACAAAATCTATTCTTCATTCTCCTAGCATTATGAACATAAGCTGTTACTGACAGCTTTGCTAATGATATAGTACCAGCAGCACATGCTCTTCCATAAATGTAGTCAGCTCTCAGCCACTGTCTTTAAAAAGATATTCCTTGACAACTTCCATAACAAACCACAAAACAATTTCTGAAGAAGGAATTTATGTATTAAGTTAAAATGACCACGTGCAATTTCAAACAGGAATACAACAGTGGATCCACTATACAAGAAGCTGAATTGCCAATAAAAAAATCAGACCCACAGCAAAGATGGCAGATAGAAAGATAGTAAGTGCATATGACATCAGATCTTCCTTCAGCTTTTTACTAGGAAGTTACATCCAGCAACTCTTAGATCAACAGAAAAAATCTTTTAGAAAAATAGACATTTCCCCCCCACCCCCCACCATATTTCAAGTAACTTGGATTTATATGTATGCACAAATAATCTTAAAATACCCTTTCAGCACTGTTAAAATTTGTTAGGGTCACTGGTATAATTCTAGATTTTTTCAAATAAGTCTACAAAAAGAATAAAGAATTTATTTTGCTTCATCACGGAAATAATGAAAAAGGAAAAAAATAGCATTGCTCACAGAGGTTTCAGAAAAAGCAGTCTGATTAGCTCTTTGCTAATTAATTTGAGCTTTAATTGAAAGAGACAACTGACTTGAGCACTGTGTATTTTATATGCAGTAGCCCTACTCTGGCAAGGCAGCTACTTAATTCCTACAAATCCCTAAGAAAGGACAATAAAAGTGTTTCCTGCTGTCTGGGTAAAATCAGTTTGAAAGCACATTTATGCAGGTGGATGAAGGAGAGCAGCACGCTCATATCTCAGAATCACAGAATGTATTTATGTTTTAAGCCATCTCTGGAAATCATCTAGGCCAGCTCCTGCTTATAGCAGAGCTAACTTCCAATTTAGAGGAGGTTGCAAATTATTGTCTATTTGAGTTGGAAAATCTCCAACAATGATTCTACAAGTTCTCCATGTCTTCTGGGGTTTTTTCTCTTTTATCTCATCACCATTTTCTCTGAAGCATGCAGCACATGATCTCAGAAGAGTACGGTGCCATCCTACATTTTCTGTTTCTTGTCCCCTCCCCTCCATTTTTTAACCAAGTGCCTAAAAGGAAGAGGGGATTAATGACTACATAAGTTGTTTGGCTGTACTTTCTTACTTGAGTCAGCAAGAAGTGAAGCCTTTGTTACTGCAAGGACACACCACTGACATGCTGAGTTTGCTCTCAACTTCCCCAACTCCTTTTCAGCAGAGTTACTCCCCAGGCTGCCTTTCCCCACCTACTGCTGCAGGAACTGCTCCATCCCAGGTGCACTACTTTTCCATTTGCCTTTTCTGAACTTCCTGACATTTCTGTCAGCCTTTTGTGTTGAGGCCTCTCTGAATAGCAGCCCTGCCCTCCAATTACGAGCACTCTCCAAATTTTGTGTCATTCCCTAAAATCACAGAGGTGTGTTCTGTCTCAATGTCCATGTCACCACTGAAGGCATTAAGCAGTATCAGTCCCCAAGAATACCACTTGTACCTCATTGCCACTCAGACCAACTACCTTTGAGCCCAATGGTCCAGTCAATTTTACAACCACCAGTAACCTCCCTGTCCAGGTCATATCTTTCCACTTTGGCTACAAGAATACTATGGAAGATTGTGTTGAAAGCCTTAGTAACGTGATGGTATCAATCCCTTGCTCTCTCCTTGCTCAAGGAGCTAGCAATCTCAAACAGAAAAGTTACTTGTTCAGTAGAAAAGCAATTTGCCCTTGGTAAATATATGACAGCTGATCCTGATCACTTCTTTTCCTCTGTGTGCTTGGAAATGGTGTCTGTAAGGACTTGCTTCCCAGAGACTGAGATGAAGCTGACTGCCCCGTGCTCCCACAGATACTTCCTTCATTTTTCTGACAATGGTTGCAACATTTGTCTTTCCAATTATTAAGGAACACTCCCCCTCAACACAACCTTTCAAAAGATGATAGAAAGTAGCTTTGTAATAACATCAACCAACTTCAATATATTCAGAACGTTTCCTGTCAGGCCCCATGGACTTGTATATGCTCAGTTTATTTAAGTAGTACATAACTAAGTTTTCCTCTGCAATGGACAGTTGATAAATCCAGACAGTCCAGATTTAAAAAGCAGCAGCATAAAATAGAAATAGGTGATTACAGAGGTGATGTCATTCTGAAAAGGGATGCTCTGCTAATAAAATCCTAACATTATGCTACAGTGGTATTTCCCAGCTACCAAATGTAAAACACTTGATACAATTTTTAAATTGGAAAGCCACTTCTTGAGGAACTTTCTTAGAGTCAACTAGACAGCTGTGAGAAAATTTATGCTACAACTCAATAGCTGTTTTGGTGATCACATGCTTATGCATGTATCATGCACTAAAAGAGAGACATCAATAAAACAAAGTACTTAGAAAGAGACTACTATAGAAACCTGAAGTTAGTAACTCCAGAAAGAAAATATTCAAAAGGCTCTAAGTCCAGCCACTGCTCCTGACCCAGACAAAGACATTAATCCAGAAGTATCCTATGACTTTGTTATAAATGTGCTTGACTAATGATGATTCTTCCCAAATCTTGAGCACTGAGGTATTGTAAGCCCTCATATGCTTTTATGAGCTTAGAGAGACTTCTATGAGTCCTCATTATAAGACATTAAGCTATAGATACAAAGAGGTTTTCAAAAATTTCCTCTGTATAGTTTGATATCTTATTATCAGGAGTCTAGCAGTATTCTCCTTATAAAAGGCTAATTTAAAAGGATTCTACATCTACCAAAAAAGTGGATGCCCTTTCAGCAGCACGATCTCAGTGCATTGTCTTTTATATCAACTTCAGTGCAAATTATAAAACATTCATAAAACAAACATGTTTGCAGCATTTACACTGGAAAATTAAACAGATTTACTTCTTCAATGAGGAACTAGTCAATGCTATTACTAACAAGCTAAGAAATTCTGCATTACTATCTGTGTCTCTGTGCAAGGCATTTTCTTGTAAAAGGTCTTCAGGAAATGTGTGACCTAATTACTGAGCTACTGCTACTCAAAATTCACTAGGGTAGGAAACCACATACCATTTAAACATAAATCCACATAGTAAGAGCACACACAGACTTACCCTCTAATACTGTAAGCTATACCCATTGCAAAACTTCCCAGCAAAAAAGTCAATCTCTTTTGTGACCAAAAGCATGGGTGCCCCTCTGCTCAGCTGAACCTTGCAAGAAGCTGCCCTAGGCTGAGTAATTCTGTATATAAGGCAACTCAAGATGCCCAGCATCCCCTCTGCACGCTGAGGTGAGCCCTGCTGTGACCAAGCAGGCAGCACAAAGCAGTGCTGCAGTCACTGATTAACTCAGCCACAGCGTGCTGGTCATGGGCCGACGTGTGCCGGGACACACTCGGTGCCTGGGAAACCGCCCATGGAGAGAGAATACCTACAGCAAATGAGACAGAAGACTTAGTGCCTTTATAAAGAATATCAGCCTAAAAGCCTTCTTTCTGTATTAATAAAGTTTCTAGAGGCTTCCAATAAAAAAATAAATATAAAAGTACTGGGCCCAGAAAGAAGCTAGAGCTGGCACATGGAAGAGAGCTCTGCTGGGAGCTGTGGGCTGTGGGACCAGGCTGAAGTTGGAGCCATTTTCACAACTGACGACAGAAGCTGCTTTAACAGCAAACACTATGACCATGGAAAAAATGTAACTAAAAGCAAATCAGAGGAAGATTTAACTTAACTAAATATAGATATGCAGACCAATTTTTTCACAATCTCACTCCAAATTTGGACAGTTTTTTTTTTATTTTGCTTTGTTGGTTTGTTTTTTTTTTTAATTACTACAAAACATTAAGATGCTGCACAAGCTACTGTGACTAGACTGGAGAAAGTGTTTTATTTATGGCTGCCTTGTGGCCAACAAGATGAGAGTGTTATTCTTGATATTTTCACACATGAATATAAATTGCATTTCAAGTAGTTTTAGATTTAGTTCACTATCTCCTATTTTGTCCAAAATAAGTGGCAAAGCTATCCCAAACAACCTACTGTTCATGGCACTCTCAAGATGCAACACTTAGGTTTATATTCTACACAATACTGATTCAAGAATATTCCCAGAAGGTAGGAAGTGTTGTGTTTTGCTTTGGGAAAGTATCCAAGAGCTTGGAGAAAACACCATCTTGTTCAAGAGGCAAAGACATGCCTGGCATTAACACAAAGGTATGAGTCTCACAATTAATTTCTGCTCCAAGTTCTACTTGATCTGTCATGCAATTCTGGGGTGTTAAAACAGGCATGAATAGCATTAAAAAGACTCAAACTTACAACCCATCATTTACCACTACTTTTGGTCAAGATCCAAACAGCAGCCCTGACATCAAAGATCTGGTATGTCAGCCAGCATGGCCAGGTGCTGCTGCAGCAGCTCACTGCTGAAGTTACTTTTTTCTCACTATAAAAACTGAAGTACAAACCAGTTGTCAACACTTCAGTTTATAAATGGATTAGGTCTGCTCACCATTCAGAAAGTTTCTGCTCATAAAAGGACAAGCAGGAAAGCTATTTCCCAAGTCTATGGTTAGAAGCTTGACAAATTTACCTGTTACACACAGCAGTGATTAGAGATGATCTCAGGCAGCTCAGCAGCTTTATTCACTGTTAGCTGCACTATCCCCAAAGTACTAACTGACCTTGTGTTGTATTACAGCATCACTCCAACTCATCACTCCAGCTCCCTGAAGTATTTACTCAAACTTCAACCCAGAATTTTCTGAACCCACCCTTTTGCAATCCCTGAGAAGCCAAGGACTGGGATCCACAGATAGCAAGCAAACCAAAAGCCATCCAGCTACTCTCCCAAGGACCACATTCCAGCTGGATTAAACTCTCCCTCTCCTCCAGGAAGAGTTCCAAGACAGCAACTTCCACACTACTACAGACAATCAAAACACTCCTTTTCAAACCACAAAAAATATAAACACTTAAATCAACACACAAGATACACATTTGGAATTAAAATGATTAACAAAAATTATTTTGAAAAAATTGACTGCATCTGAAAGAGACATCTCTGAGACGGATCACAAGTTCAGATTCCTCCTTCCTGGCATCTAATTTACCAGAATCACTGATTTTGGTTCAACAGACCAGAGAATTGCTCTAGTTGCCTTCTGTCAACAAAAGAATCACATTTGATTCTTCACAGCCTGTGAAAATTCTTGGGTGATTTATGTTGAAGATCATAGACCTCCACTTCTCTAGTTTGTTGGTTTGTTTTTTCGAGAGTACTATTTATGCATTAATACATATCTATAGGAAAACATTTGTGTTCCTCAATTTTACTGCAAAGGGACTATTTTTAATGGGACAAAGGACAGAAATCCTCACACCTATTTAGTTAGGAGTGTCTCCCTTTTCCCACATGATTCCCTTTGCTCATGTGAAATACTTATTTTTTTTAGCACTTGCACCTCAGTAGATTCCACGCCCCTCCAGCCACTGATCCCTTTCCCCCATTTCCTAGACTACAGCTGAAACCCTGATCATCTCCCAGTTCTTTTATCATATGTTAGCTGCACATATATCCATCTTTCCATCTTCCAGTGGCACCTGAGGCCTTTTTCATTCCCACTGAGAGCCATCCATATTAGACCATATTAGCAAGAAACATTGCTTTATGTCACTGGCATGCAATGAAATGAGGGCACCCTTCAGCATCCCTGCTGCACTTCACAACTTGGACCATGTAGGTAATGTAAGATTCAGCTCTAGAAAGCAATTCACATTTAAAAAAAAGTAACAGACAGACATTTCTGTGCTAACAGGAGTGCAGCTTACCTTTCCCGAGGAACAGCAAACCAGTACTCAGGTTGCTTTATCTTTTTACTGTACTGCTGAGACATGGTTGTGCTCTGAGACACAAAGGACTTTCTCATGGGCTTGCCTACTTTAATGCACAGAAACATTGGAGGAGTCTTGCTCTTCTCCTCTTTTGAAGGAAGCATATCTGAACAAGACACAAAAGAAACAGTCTGCTTACATGAAAGTACAAATGCTGCAGCTGATAAAACACTGACAAAGATTAATAATCTTGTGCAAAGGAACACTCAGAGGCACCATACACAGAATTACACCTGACTTCAACAGCACAGCTGGCTTAGTAAAACCACATTCATCCTAAACTAAGGCCATTTATTCCCATTTTGTCACAGCCTGTATCCCCCTCAGCTGTACAGCTGTGTACAGAACAGCCCTGTAAAGAAATGGGTAAGATGACCAGGCTGAGTGCTGCCTGCAACACAAGGCAGGGAAATAAAGGGGACATGTTAGGGTCCAGAAAACCTATCCAGGCTGAAGGGCAATCCTGCATGCACACACGCACGCACGCACGCAAAAAACCCAATCAGTTTCCCAACTCTGTTGGTCATACAGCCACACAAGCACCTTTTATCTGCACAAGACAAGGCCAAGCCTAGAAGCAGTTCAGGCTCCTTAAATTGCTAGTGTGACAAAAAAAACTTGCTTAATTAAGTACTGCTTCAGTCACACTGAAGTTGCCTTCTTTGTTTTAGCAGTACACATACAGCCAAATACCACCAGGAGAAACCCTTGTGAAAAAAAAAAGAAAAAATAATTTTAAGAACAACTATTCTTAAAATAGAGACTTGCACTTTAATCATCCCCCACCATCTCATCTGACTCAAGGGTATGTCCCCTGGTTCATTAAATCACCCAGAGAGGAGCATCAATGCTCCAGGACAGACTACTGCTTAGAGGCATTGGGCTGCCATAGAAATGGTTAATATGTGTGCACATGCTCTGAACAGAGATTGCATTCTGGTATCTGCTCTCCTGGAATAGCCTGAATTATTTCTGATAATGCAGTGATCAATCAGGAGAAAACTGATCACTCAGTAGGACTATACATGTATTCCTATTTATCACTTTTTTAACGGTTTCCATAGCATGAGAGACACCAGACACATGCTAATATTGTCAAGAATACTTCAGTGCCCCCCTTCACAGCAATGCTCTACTACCTTGGATACTATCAGAAACAAAACTGACACACTTCAATGAGCCAACAGTGGTTACCAATACAGAGTGACAATTCCTAGGCCATGAAGTGTCCCTGCCAATACTGAAACTGGATGACATTTCACTATCCTAATTAAAGCCAGCAAACAGAAGGACAGATTGTATAAGCAGTAATCACTGAATGTGGAGAGAGCACACCAAGCTACTTATGAAACAACAAGCTTTGAGAATTTGAAGATAGCAGGTAATACACAAGGAGTAAAAAAAGAGACCAGGTATTACAGAAAGAAGAAATTTAGAGAAGGCTGTCAATTCAAAGGTTACCGTCATAATGCTGTCCAAGTCTCAGAGGAAACAAGGATAACCAGAGACCTACCTTCAATTGGCACTTGAATTTTCTGCAGCAGCCACAGTCTGATTTCTGATTGATTGTCTAACTGTGTTTCTTGACAGGTCTTGTCTACAGCTGGTACTAATGAAGAGTCCACAGACTCTTTCAGATCCTTTTCCTCTGCTGCTGCTGAGCTGATTTCTAATGAAGGTGCTTTGCTTTCAACACAGCAGGAATCAAGCTCCATACTTTTAACTGTATGGACTTCATTAGCTTGGGACTTTGAACAGCTAAGTGTAAGGTCTATGCCAATTGCTTTATTGTTTTCACCTTTCTGGATTTCAGCCTTGTGTAAGTCTTCAGATGACTGAGACCCATTTCCATCTTTATTGAGGTAAAATTCAATAAGTTTATCTTTCTCTAGCTCTTTCTTAGTGTCCAATTCAGTCTCCACCTTACCTGTCGGGGTACTGACACATTTGTTTACTTCTGGAATAACATCTTGCTTTTCACACAGCTCTAAGTCTAAGTCAGCTTTAGGTTCAACACTGTCCTTTTTTTCCAAGGAATCAACTGTCAAGTGCTCCTGGACTTCTGTAGTAGGTTTGGTTACCTGCTGCTTAGTTCTCCCCAAGTCCCTGGGATCAGCCAGCAAGCCTTCCATTACTGAGATTTTCCTGTCCAACCCTCTATCCATACAAGATGATGTCTTTTCCAGGTCAGTGAACTCATCTTCTCCTTCTCCTAGAAGGGATTTTTCTTTGGTTTTGGTATCTGAAGCATTTTTTCCCCTGGAAGGGTCCTTGGTACACGCATCTGCATCAAACTTTTCCAAATGGTCAGTGGCAGTGATGTTGTTGGGAAACTCCAGAGACTTTGATTTGATTGAGCCCGTACTCTCCGATGACTGAAGAACTTCAAAATCAGCAGACTTTTCCTTATCTGAAGGCTTTATCTGTTTGGCACCCAGAGGAACAGATGCATCTCCATTCTGCTGCCTCTTTTCCTTGCTAAGGGATTTGAATTTGCTGAAAGGATTGATATCTTTCTCAGAGGACAGGTCTTCCCATTCTCCTGGCCTGTACAGAGGACAAAGATCCTTTGGTATGTCACTGTCAGGGGAAATGATGGACGTACATATGATGTTAAAAGCAAAATGGAAATGGAAAAAAAAAAGAAAATAAAAACTAAACATCAAATTAACTTAAACCATGAAACTCATTGAAAAATAACTTTCTCCAAAATAAACATACTGGAAATAAGCGACTTTAAAGACAATGGAGAAAAATGCTGAAAGTGTAATACGAAAATAAAATGAGTAAAGCACTTGGCAGAATATGCCACATGGGTGAAGAAATGCAACACATGTAATAAGAATGTGCAAATCATCAGAAGGTCCATAACAAAAAACACAGGACATGTATTTAGCTGTTGTAATTTAATTCAAATCCTGTTAATATTGTAATTTTCCACACCTGACAATGAGTCAACATCTACAACCATCCATGCTTCCCTAGTCAGTACAAATGTATTTTTGAGAAGAAAAAAATCGGAGATAAGCTGTATCCTGTCTGAACACGTTTACTGCAGAACACTAACAGGCAACACACTTATTAGCTTTCTTCTATTTGTCTCCATTATTCAAACATACTGTTTGAATGCAGGCTTCCCCAAACATTTCTTTTTAAAGCATGAGAATCATAAAATATTTCATAATGAAAAATTCTGAATAAATGTATCAGCATAAAACTTGAGCTCTTTGTTACTGCTAAAACTCTGAGGAGAATTAGAAAACAAGATCCTCATCACTTAAAAATTACTAAGAAGTTATTAAACATTCCAGAAATGAGTGTACCAAGTATCTGGAAAGTTTTTCTTGAGATGAGAAATTCAATGAATTTCACTGTTCAAACAGGTATTGCCTGTAAGAACAAAATCCTGCTTAGAAAAAATAGATAAGAAGTGCCTTGCTTGTGCATAAATGAAAGCAGCCCACCCCAGAAAGTCTATAATGTATTATAGATTATAACGATCACTGCATTTCTGGTTCTGAGATAAAAGTATTCCACAGTCTGGTGTTTCTGTACGTCCTGAAGATGGTAGCTATGGTGGTGTTACCTTCAAAAGTTTCAAATACTCCTCTGAGAACAGTCCTGGTAACACAATAATGGTCAAAATCTAAACCTCTTCACATCCACTGAAAGGGCCCTAGAGACAGGTCAGAGCCAGAGCCCAACTATGGCATATTACAGATGCTTTTATTAATTACTGCAAAGGAGTCTTTGCACTTGGGTTCTCACATTTGTCACCCATTTGTGTTTAATGCTGCTTTAGTGTTCTAAAGAGAGAGTTGTTGTTCTGAAGAACAACACAAGTGAATCATTCCTTAGCCGGCACTTTACTCTGTTGCACTGAAACTCTTCCCCTCCATTCCCCCCCATTCCCCAGCCATTCTCCTTGACCCTTACTGAAAATCTGCAAATGTAAGTTCAGGGAAGAACACTCCTTACGATGGCAATGCATCTTTAATCTTCATGTGAGAGATGTCATTGTAGAGAGCTATAGAGACAACCTCCTCCATGGGGCAGATGAGCCCATACTCTTCACAGCCATTCTCAATCACCAGAGGATCAGACTTATGTGGGTCAAACATGATATTGTTTGGAGTTACTATCATGACTCCTCCAACGACACCCTAAAACAGGAGAAGAAAGAGTCAGCACATCACATGTAATGCACTTATCATTGGGTATTGGATTTTAAGCTACTATCCTCAAAAGCAAAACCACTTTCCTGCCTCTTTATACTGTGTCATGCAGTGTTTGCTAGCAAAATACTTTGCTTTCCACATGCATCAAGTAAGAATGAGACATTGTAAGGAGAGGAAAAAAAAATTCTTAGTAACATCCAAGTTCCTGGCTGATGAGGAAGAACATCTGACGTATTCAACTTTCAGTGCTGACTGCTATAAGCTAAAAATGTGATTGTTAATCAATCTCAAATAAAACAGATTAGTGGATTTATTTTTTAAAAGCTACATAGCATTTTATTCTGGATGCAGCTACTTTCATTTGATCCATGAATTTACAGGCAACCAACACACTTGCATGCAGTTTTACTCATGGAAACATCCAGGTTACTATGCCAAGCTAACATCAGAGGTCCCCTTGATCTACTTTCCCAGAGGTACATGCAAAAAGCTTCTCCATACAGGGATCTGGTATGAAGTTTCTTCCCATAGAAGCTAGAAACAACCTAGAAACAGCTCCTATGACTGGTCCAAGCATATTATGCACAGCGGCAGAAGACTCATTTAATTTTTCAAAATGTGCTCTAGCAAAGGATTTGATAAAATGCTGCTGCATCAGCCATTACTCAGCATCAATCCATGGCAACTGACCATCTTCCAAGGTTTAAAAGGAAGATTGCCACTGTCTCGCTTCTGCACCCTCTCCTCCAGATGAAGTACAAAATTCACCAGACTAACTCAGAATCTGTTTGTAAATCATGACATCTGACAAATGAGAGACAGAGATCAACTGGAATGGCCCACACTGCAGGTACTATTAATTATATGAGGACATCTGCAAGGCAAGTCAAGGAAGGCTCATAAATACACAGGTAAAAGACGACAAATTTGGTTTGTGGGGCTTTTTTTAAAGCAGTTAAGATATCAAGCTGATGGCTTGGCAGTGGCAAATGAGCACATGAATGCCTGCTCCTTTATAAAGCAAAGTCTATTTGTATTCCCATTCACTTCTCCTGTATGACTCGCTCCTCAAGCTTGGTTTGTGTTTGGATGACAGAATGAAAACAAGTGCAGAGGCTTCTCCCAGAAGTCACGATAGAATACATCAGTAGGATGTACTTCCCACCCAGCCACTGCAGGAAGCCAGGCAACAAGGGATTTCAGCTAAACTGGCAAAGAAGCCATCTTATTTTTGATTGCTCTGGCTGAAAATTACTTTTTTCATCCTGCAGCCAGAAATCTGTAATTGGCAATCTGTATCCCCTGCACCTAACAAGCATCACATAGCAAGTGACAGTACTGCCCTAATTTACATGCCAGACATCAGGTAGTCCTCTATTACATTCTACAAAATGCAGACTGTAAAACTGCAGAGTTGATAAATACAGTCTACATCCACTCAATGCAAAAGAAGCCAGAAACCCTAGGTATAAACACATCCATCTTACAAAAGTCAGGACTAAGGGAAAAAAATGTTGCAACTACAATGATTAGCATCTCCAGTGTTATAAATTCCAGAGAACTTGAAAATCCAAATACGCAGACAGCTAACTGAAACCAGAGTCAACAGGGACAGATATGTCAAAGTAGGCAGTTCAGGAAGAAGTGTCTTGCAACCTTGAGAAAAGGGCTAAAATACTACCCAAGCTCTGTGCTTCTAAAACACTTGCCGTAATTTAGGATTGCAGTCCTGGCCTATGTTACAAGAAACAGAAAGAAAAGATTGTATAATGCAATATTCATCCTTTTATTAGGCTTGCACAGCATTCATTAGCAAGTGCAGAAGCAACATAAACATATTTGGAAACGCTGCTCTGGAAACAGTTAAAATTTATCTTCATGTCATAAATGAAATAGACTGGCATGTACTCATTTTATAAAGCTGTTGCTCAATTTGATGGAACTGGACAACTAATCCTGACATGTCTTAACTCTGAAGTGCAGTTCTCTCGGTGTATCTAGTGACACACAAGCAAAAGAACAAAATTATACAGCACATTATCACAGTACCAACAAACACAACAGTAACAGATAAAGCCAACATAACTTCTACATTCTCTAAAAACATTAAGCACATTTGACTCCCCCAGTATTCATCTCTCACTTATCCAAAGAGAATCTCAAACAATGCCCAAAAATCAGGTTCCACCTACCTTACCATCTGTGAAGTAACGACAATTCATTTTTAAAAATTTGACAACCACAGGTTCATCCTCTTCTGAAGTAGAGGAAAGGACTCTCTCCACTGGTTTGAAAGCCTTTCTTGCCAAATCAGCATCCTTAGAAAAGAAGAAGTTCAGTGCAGAGCAACAGGACCAGAATCATATACTTCTAGATTTTTGAAAACTAAAAGGCCAGTTTCAAACAATTATTTTCTGTTTGCATAAGGAAGAAAAGCAATGGTCATGTATGTAGGTATATACGTACACTTCCTACAGTGTCCTGTATTGAAAAAAAAACCAACAAACCCACCCTTGTAACCTTACAAGAAACTCCATACAAATAACAGGCAAGAAATTAAAAAACATCAAGGCAGGTCAACTCACCAAAATTCAATTACACATCTCAGTAGGGAGAGGGCCTGCCCTGACACTTCATCTACACTGAAGACCTCTGGTCACAGAGCACTGGTGTGATTCCCCATGCAGATGGCATAGGGGTAAGGTTAAACACAATTATTCACACCAAACTTCTCTCCACTTTTGATTAATGATGTATTTGAAATGACTAATTACTTTCATCTCAGCAGATGTAAAAGATGTTGAAGGCAGCTAAACTGCCTAAAGGTACTATCTAAAAATCATCATGGCCAATCACCCTTCTAAAGAAAATTAAAGATCAGCTGTGCCAAGACCTTTTACAAAGATTAAATCCAGCAGTCTTGTCTAAAGACAAGTCTGTATATGGGTACCAACACAATTTAACTAGAAAGAAACTGACTGCTCAGATTAAACCAACAGCCTCCCTGTTCAAGGATGCCAGTGCAGGATCAAGGCTCTGGACTACAGAGCAGCATAAAAATCTCCAGTAGGAAACACTAAATAATTTTTATATTTAGCTTTCTATTCTTTAAAAATTGTGTACTACACCATTTTTAGTAGTTTTGATAGACTTAGGGCCCACCTGAGCCTGTAATGGGTTTCCACAAGCAGAATTCCCTTAATATGGAGTATTTTTAAGACAATGGTAAATTTTGTAGTACAGCAAACTAATATAAGGCAAGACACAACACACAATGCCTGTAAACTCAAAAAACACAGCCTTGATTTTCAGCTTCAGAATCAGAAAATATTTTGAGAGTTTAAGACCAGTGAAGCATGTTTGACTTACAGGGAGTTTATCATATTCAGCATCTGATGATGAAGGAGAAACAGGAGCACCAGGACTAGAAGACAGCCTCCCAGCACTTGTATCTGGCACAAAGAGAATCTAAATACAAACAGGTATTTCAAAACAGTGAGGCAAAAGCTTTAAAAGGTTACTAACTATGTTATATTAGAAAGACAACACAATACTGATCACTCATATCTGCAATGTACAGCTTAAAAACATTCAGAAAAATTAAACTAATTTCCTTATTCCAGCTTTTGTCTGCTGGGTACTCTTAGGCAAGTCACACCATCTCTCTGTGCCTCAGTTTCCCTATCTGCAAATCAAGACACTTCAACCTCTGCATGGCTGTGAAGCAGAAGTAGAGATCTGCTCTTTATGAACCAAGTGTTAATCTCCACACTTGCATTTCCAGTCCCAGAAATTTCAGGATTTAGGACTCTCCTAAAAAGTCTCACTTCATTTATTTCACATCTTACAGGAGACTGACTCATACCCAACATAATGGCACAAAGGCATTTCAATTTCTGTCTCACTCTAATTCTTTAATGCATTATAGATTGCATTTATCCAGACTTCCCAATAATCCAACTCCCTCACAACAGCTGTATTATCTTCTTGAGCTTCAGAGTCATCTTTAGGCTTTAGTGACAGTACATAAATAACAAGTCAGATATGGCAATTACAAAGCTTTCCCATCACACCAATTCCAAGAAATAATCTACTGAGTTTCCCTTTAAGGGAGGGCTTTAAATTAGTGTCCATTATCCTTGTATCCAAGTACCTAAAATATACATGTAAGTAGTAAAAACCTTCTAAATACATAGCAAATAGTTATGTTTCAGATATTAAAAAAACCCAAATAAATAAAAGATTTACCTGGCCTGGCACAATTGTCTGTGTGAAAAGCTTATTGAGCTCCACCAGCTTGTTTGGGGTGACGTTGAACTTTAATGCTATGCTGTTTATGGTGTCCTGATTTCCAGCCTGAAGAAAGAGTTGATGACTAAGATACCATATTGAACACAGCACCACACATGAACTAAACCCATTTAGCAGACTGTTTGCAGGGATAGACTTGATAGACATCTATTTAATAGCTTAGGTGATAAGCCAGTATCAAAAAAAAAAAAGGACAGAAATATTCTTTCACAATATACAGTAGAAAAAATGTAGAGGTGTTACAGATGTCCCTCTCCTTTTCTCTTAAAACTTTAAAGCAGCACATCTGTATTTACAACTGGTCTGGCAAGGGGGGGAAGGTCATACACTGCAAAGTTCATTACACCTCCAGCAGCCAGAGCCCGTCAGCATTTGTGCAGTTCCCAGCTGGGAACCTCCCACAGAGGCTCTGTGTGGTAGAGTGGAATGCACTGAGCGACCTGAGGGCTCACACACACAGAGCAGAGCTAGCACACTGCTGCCCTGCTCCAGCTTAGAGGAACAGATCTCATCCAGCACAGGTCAACTGCTTGGTGACTTAAGCAACACTGCAGAATGGGAGTATTTTTCAGAATAACAAAACCACTGCTCTATTAGAGAGCCACAATGCAGAAGTAAAAATGGAAGTGGCAGCTGCAAGAGGCAGAGATCCTGGGTTGAGCAGAGATTCAGGATGTGACCCTAGCTCTCCCCATTATGGTGGTATTTGAATGGTATCAATAGAAGCAATCCCTACTGAGATAAGTGCAAACTGGGAAAGAATTAGTGCTCACAGTTTTGTGCCGCTGCCCCCCTCAACCTCAACAACTCCACTTTCAAAAGGCAGGCATGAACATACCACACACCAGCACTTACTATATATTCTATGGTACCATGGGGCTTCTGAGAGACCATCTTCTTCTCTTTCTTTTCATTGCTTTTGTTTTGATTGTCATCTAAAGAGAAAAAAAAAATTCAAGTGACTGTCAAGATGTTTACCTTTCAGCATGTTTTGAAAGAAATCTACATTATGTGCAAACTGCAGCTGTGAAGAAGAACAAGAGGACACATTAAAATACCTATTAGGCCATAAGATTAAATTGTAAGGCAAGGAAACTTCATCAAGTACACCAGGTTTAGTAATCATTCAGGAACTCTGCAGGTGTAATGTATATATGATACCATAGCAATACACAACTGCTCCCATGGTTTCTTGGTGATTCTACACAGTTCAGCTCTGGATACAAGTACTTTGTACCATCAGGTGAATATACTCATATCTACTGCCTTGGTACAACAAATACTGGTTAGTCACCACTTCACAAGTACAATATGTTTAAACACTACTTTAATCTCTGAAGGTAAAAGTGTGCCAAGAGTACTGCAAAGCATGCATGTATACAGTCAAGCATAAGAAAGCAGAAAGTTTGTGCAGAAGAATTTTTCTATCAGCTGCAATACACAGAACCCACTGCAGCAGCAGAACCCAAACCCTTGAAGGACCCAAAAGGCACTCATGAGCTGTCAGCACCAGAGCTCTCTACCAGAGCAGGGTAGAGATTTCCAGTTCTTATGACAGCAGTGGGTGAGTAAAGCCAAGGCTCAGGGAGGATGGAGCTGCCCAGCCAGCCCCAGCCCCACCGGGCTCCCCTCCAAACTCAGAGCCCAGCCCCACATACCTGGGGGGAGCGAGGGCAGCATGCAGCCCCAGCTCCAGGAGTGGGGATGGGGTGCCAGGAGGCAATTCATGCCTCTCCCTGCCTGACTGCCCCCAAGCCTTCAGAGAGGTCCCACTGCCTCCAGCAGGATGCTGCAGCCTGGATGAAGCAGGGAGAGCCAAGAAGACAAGGCAAGGCTGGGCCCAGCAAAACCAGCAGCCAGGAGCAGGAGCAGGGACACGCTGTCCAGGGTGAACTCCTCCTGTGGTCCAAGCCGCCAGCTCTGGAAGATCAGGGAGGAAAGGACTGGAAATGGCAGCGCAGGGTTCTGACTTGCATTCAGGCTTTGCTGCAACCTTTGCTATTTCCGGAGAGCAAGAGGCAGATAGTAAAACGAAGGGCGAGGACTCGCCTGCCACACTGTAATAATGTACACAAGAAACAAGGAGGGGCCCAGTGTGCTGGACTGAGCCTTCTGCTGGCCCATGGCCACAGCAAGATGAATGCAGTGGGGCTGCCTCAGTGTGCTGCTCCCTCTGTCAGGAGAGACTCACACCTGGACATTCTTCCAGGTGTTACTGCTAGCATATCCCACCCACCACCTGCCAGGGATGCAGTCATGAGAAGTGCATTGGTTAGGGACACTACAATAAGGCAACAGAGGCAGGAAGCCTCTTTGGTGTAGAAACCAAACACAGTTTAAGTACATGCATACAGTGTACATGGCATGAAGGACAGCGGGAGGAACGGGAAGATCAGGATGATGCCGGCTTTTCCCTGACAGCGTTTTGAAACACAGCATCACTCAATGATCTCAGACTCTTCACCTCTGAGACTGGACACCCACATTGAAACTTTTTTAATTAGCTTTCTTACTGTGTTTTTCTGGCCATTTGTGTTTTCACCATTGTCACACCACCTTCTGCTGATCAAAGTGAAAGTGTGTGGAAAAACAGGTAATGGCAGCATCAGCAGGGCAGAGTATTAAACCATCAGAAACAATGACAATATGACAAACAAAAAATCTGACAAATACTGGATGTTTCCTTTATCCATTACCTGCATAAAACTGCCAATATAGCACAATCCTGCCTGAAGAAACCCTGCCAACTACTGAGCTCACACTGTTTTGTGCTACCAGGAGAAACCACTTCAACTAGTCCATATATTTTTATGTATAATTACAACTACGTATCACACATGTAGGCAAACTACCTGAACTTTTTGTGACCTTTCCCTGGAGAAAGACAAGAAAGGTAGATCTTTCAGCTAGACTTGTTCTAGGTGAAAAAAGCAGGCAAGTTTTCAGATATTTTACCATTACTTATCTCTGAAACAGTACTCAAGGTAGGAAACAGTTAAGAGCAACAACCTCACACTAACTAGACACACACCAGTAAAACCCTGGAGGAGATGGAATAAAAATAAAGTAGGCCAGAGAGATGTAGAGAGAGAAAGAGGTTTTGTACATGCTGAATGGGAAAAAGTTTAAGTCTGCATGTAGATGGCAGGAATAACAATATGCAATAAAAGCAGTTTCTCTGAAGAGCTTATAATATTCGCTATGAGCTGAACATTTTTTGTTCCAAAGCTTTGTGTTTAAAAATGGAGAGCTGACCACAACAGTAACCACTATGCCCCTATGGCACAAAAAGACCATAAAACAGCAATACAGACAACTTTCTCCCCTGCAGCTTCCTACCTGGGAGGCAGGACACCTCTGTCTCACCCTATGAAATATCAGTATTTTCCAGGTCCTCCTAATTGCATTGCCTGCTAAGTTTGGAGATTAAGAAATACTATCCAGGAAAAGGCTATAACCTGTATAACATTTACATAACCTATATATACTGTATTCACAGGAGACATATAATATGCTCTAGTTCTTGGCTGACAGGACTGTGAACCTGTTTGTTTAGTAGGATCCTGAACACAAGTGTGGTACAATAGAGAACTAAGCATGCACACATTTTTGAAAACCTCTAACTGCAGGACAAGAAAAAGAGAAGTCTGAAAGGCAAGCTGAGTTTAGATTAAACAAAATACTGTGCTTCTTTGTCAATAAATGTTAATAAATCCTAAATAAGTTGACCAGTTAGGCAATTTTCTTTCACACCTATAGTCTGTTTAGCTGCAGGCTAAAAGAAGTCACAGTCACAGTCTGTCAATTTATTTGTCTCCTGAAACAAAAATCTGACATTTGTGTTTGAATATTTTTTTCTTCTACCCCCTACTGCTCCCTTTTTTTTTTTCTATCCCAGTAGCAAAGGGTCGAGAACACTGTCCATACATTATGACTAACTACTAGTCAGGTCTGGGCAATTCAAAATAACATCCTAATTATTTGAAGAGTGTGAATTCTTAACTAGCCTATGTTTTTAATTGTGCATATAAAGATTTAAAATAATGAATTAAAAATTCAGACCTTCAGAAGAAAAGACTGCAATGAATCCCATTAAACCTGACAGAACTGCTAAGCCCACCTACCACTCCTGTGGTGAAGCCAAGGTCACAAAATCGTGCTCAAGATGAGCTGTTGACAGCAGAGTGACTGGCAAGCCTGACAAAGCAGCACACTTAATATACTTAAACACACACAATAGCCTGTCTCTCCAGTTCCCCTGATCTTTTCCCGTTTCTCCTCCAGGAAGCCAAACATTTTCTGACATGATCTGAAGGCAGGCAGCTCTTGTATAGCCACAGAGGCACCCAGAGCACACACAGGCATGATGGAAGCCTCAGGAACCAAGTTTCTTTCAGTCACAACTACATGAAGAGCTCCACAGGCTTTAAACAACTGCCTTTGGCTACTTTTTGAGCCTGAACACTTGCTTAGTGGTGAAATGACTCATGGTTCTGACTCCCAAATTTTCCTGCACTGCGTGTACACTGGAGATGGGATTGCACACCCATGAGAAGTGACTAGGTGTTAATGCAAATTGGATCACACTGCATTTTTAGGCAAAAGGCAGAGTGGGTGGACTGAACCTCTCTGTGGTTTGAGAAACTTGGAAATTGAGAATTATGTAAAAATAGTAAAATAATAAGCAGTGAGAAGAAGAATGCCAAGTGAAAACAGGCAAGAAAATACAGGCTTACTGAAAACAGACAGGTCTAGAATGGGAATTTTTCTGCCCGTAATGATATATTTGTATCTCAGTTTCCTAGCAGACTCTTGACATTTCATTTAGCAGGGTTACAGGAAACCTTACAAAAAAGAGTTACCTAAGAGTAATTTGGAAACCAGCTATGGAAGGAGTATGATAAAGAGGTCAACCAGTTTATCACCCAGAAGATCTTGACACATGATAGGAGAATTACACCTCTGCAACTGTGTAAATAGCTCTGTAAGTAGATAGAACAGGTCAAGGAGCTTCAGGAGTCTCCTGGGCTGCCCAGATGGAGCATGGGCCATCCCCACTGCAGGATGATGCCATCAGCCTGCTGCTGCCCAGCCCAAATGAGTGTGAGGTGTGGCAGTTCTGGCAGTGACAGCTGAACCCACCAGGCCCCTGAGACACCGCCAGCCTCAGGTCTGGCACTGCTGGCAGGAATGCCCAAGCGAACAGGGGACAAAGGACTGACCGCTTTCCACACCTGGTAAACAAACTCAGGAGCCTGAGAGGATAGAGGCAATGGCACACTTGGTGCAAAAGTCCATTTTACTCATTAATTTCTGTCTCACCAACGATTTAGGCTGCATGTCAGTAGGGAAATCTTTCCCCTGATTAGCCCCAAAATCACAGATTTCCTAGAGTAACACCATTCACTGAGCTGTTCTGCTCTTTCAAGAGCTCCACACCACTTCTATGCCAATGAACCCCACGCTAACATGTGCTCATAAAAGCACTGCTTCCCTTCTTGTACCTCATACTTCCCTGAACATCCTAATTAATGCTATTTTAAGGGTGAACAAATAAATAGTCATTATTCACCTTCTGCATGCCACTCATGATGTCACAGATTTCCAGCATCTTTTCTCAGTTACTTCACTTTTTCCAAGTGACTAATACTGTGATACTTTGGACTCTCCTATTTCTCTGATCACACAGGATGCCCTTCTTGCTAGCTTTTCTTCCCCTACTACATCCTTTTTAAGTTGGAGGAAATAAAACCAAACACAGGTTTTAAGCTATGAAAAAACCAATAATATGTGATGGTGACAGAAAAGAGGGTTTCCTTAAGCATGTATGATACTAGTAATTTTTCCACATCACATACTAATCATTTTTCCATGCTGTTCTGTATGTCACTGCTGTTTCAGGACACTCCAGTCCAGTCCCACATGTCTATTACAGATTTGTTAGAAGCAATAAAATTATATTACTATAGTCTAGCCAAGCAGCAGGACAAAGGAGTGAAAACTTACAGGTATCTTAAAAGAATCTGAAGCACAATAAATTCAGGGGAGAACAGTTATCCCTCAGAGTAATCTAATCAGGGTACTGATAAGAAATTAAGCAAACAAAGCTTCCTGGGTAGCTTCCTTATCAATGAATGAGGCCTGATACCAATTATGGTGACAGAGATGGAATACAGTATCACTTAAGTGACTCTACACACAGAGATCTCAAGAATATGAAAGACCTACTTGGGATGATAGAGGGGGAAGACAAATCAGTTTATCTAAGCAATTCTTTCCATTCCTACCTTCTCCCCTGACATTTTAATAACTTTCAGCAATTCTGCTATGCGCCAATTTGTGCACAGAATGATGTAATTGTGATTTAAAACATCTTTCTGACTTTTCTCATGACTCTCAAAGTGATGAACTGAACACCATTCACATTAAAATTACTAGTTTTAAATAAAAAGTCTTTCTTTCAGCTCCTGTCAAGCGTGGGTGAACCCCACCACCAAAGGGGCCAGATTCCTGGTTTGGGACACCTTCCACCCACTCTGATGTTTCAGCTGCAGCAGCCTCTGAGAAAAGAGACCCAGCCCCTCCTTCAGCCAGCTGCAGCAGTTAGGGGGCAGGCATATAAAAAAGTTTTTTAGCCATCTTATCAGACCTATCTCCCTGAAGAAAACCAGCAAGTTAGGCAGACACATTCCCTACCCAGATTTGGGTAGTGTACTGCTACCATGTTAAATGAGAAACAAAAAAATCCCTACACTTTCTCACCAATTCAGGTATCTGGTTTTTTTTTCTGCTTCCCGCTTTCCCCAATCTCCAGAAAAGCCCTCACCTTATTTCTGCATATTTTTACTCTACTGAATCCCATCAGTTGGCTTTCTCCTTTGCTACTGTTGAAGTCACGTGAAACAAAAGGGCAGCTGTCCCCCATCACGATCACACTTGTGCTCCTTCATTAATGGGACTTCTCCTGACATAGGAACATAGCAATTCCCTGAGCAGTACAAATCCAGACACATGACTCTGAAACAGCCATGCCTTGAACAACTTTTCTCCACTCCCAATAAAAACTGATTGTCCACTAATTATTTTCCAAGCAATTCTTTCAAAGGAATAAAGAGATCACCAGAAATTACTGAGCCTCAAGGGAAAATGACAATCAGTTCAAAGAACTGATAAAAAAAAGTAGTAACTCCTTCTGCTATTAGGCATTTTTAGGCACACTTCAGTAAAAATTTTACTACTGATATTCATGCAATATTCACATACTGCAGCTTCTACACAAAAAACTGCAAATATTTAAGGAACTTAAATTTTCTCTTTATTTACTTCATCCCCAAGAAGGGGCTTTAGCTCCTTTGTGGTCTGACAGCATTACTTGTGAATCCTATTCAGGAACATGTCAGCATCTAAACACATCTTTCACTAAAGTATCACCATAAAATTTCTGACTATCCACTACATTAGGTACTTAAGGACAATACAGAGTGAGGAAAATTAGCCTGTCAACAAAGTAGGGCTGAGGGAAGGAACACTTAGGCATCACAAGAGAAAATATAGACATTTTAGAAAATGGTTAACATTACACATGCTGGTTTTCTTCATTTATTTTGCTGCTTGAACACAGTATAGCTTGCCTGGGAAGGCTATGCCATATAAGTCAACCAGGACAAATTCTCCTAAAATCAAGCACGGTACTGTTCTGTCTACTGAATGGTATTTACAAGGTCAGAGGCTAAAAATAGAGATGAAAATCACAAAGATTCTAAAGATACAGGACACATGCTCTGTTTTTGTGCCTGGAGATGACATCAGCATCTGATGTGCTGCTGACTGTCATCGATCCTCAGAAGCCATAGAAAAGAGCAACTCAGTTTATACAAGCATGACCCAACAAGTTGCAACAGAGACATCGCCACACACTGAGAAGATATCAGGAAATGCCAGTAGAGAAAGCTGGGAGCAAGGACGTTACACAATCAAAAAAAACTGGCTTAACTTTGTATTATTATTTAAATGTGAAGAGAGTGCTGCTTTTCAGAGCATTTATATTAACTTTCAACAGTGCTTCAAGCACAATACGGGAACTTGGTGGAGAAGAGAAATTAAAAGCCTGCCTTGAGGATCCCATGCCTAAGTTATGCAGACACCCTAAAAATGATTGCCTCTGCCTCTGCTTGGAGACCAAAAGATTTGCAACATGATTTCAAATGCACTATATTGTGCTTTTTACATACTTAGCTTATGAATATTCCTGTCTTGGAGAAGAACATCTGAAACTAAAATGAGAATATTCTGCCTATTCCCTGGGGGCAGAAATCCCAGGAGAGCTAGGGTGAGTCACTGGGTAGGGGAGAGAGAGGACTGCTCTGCAGGCACTCAGGGTACAGATTCTGAAGCCTGGGTAGGGGAAGAGGCAAAGGATGCAATCTGCCTGCTTGATAGCCCTCCAGGAAACGTGGAAGAGAAAGACCTGTGAAAGTCCAACTCTTTATCCCAGCACAGGATACACCACTGAAGAGCTGCACGTGCCTCACAGGTACTCAAGGCTAACTCCACAGGGCACCCGTGCCCAGCAAGCACAAGACTCAGCAGGCAGCTGGCACAACCTAGAAAAGCCAGACTACCCCAGGCATGATGAGCCAGCAGATCCTGCAAGCAATGAACTTGCTCACCACAAAGACATATTTCCCTTCATTATCCCTGGCAGAAATATGACAACTCTTTTTATTAATTCTCCTGACTCACTTCCTTTTCACCTTCTGCACACACACACCTGTCACAGCCTCACCCTGGGCTATGGGACCAATTGCTCCACAGCCTTCCTCTCTTCCTCTTGGACCACTTTTCAGAGATGTTAAGTGCATCTGAGTTTAAATATAATTAAGAACATAAGTGCTCACTCCTTCTGAAAACTCAGGCCTTGGGAAAACAGGCAGCCCTTGGAAACACACCTGGGTCTTTCAGCAGTGAGATCAGTTTTAGCTAACTAAACACCAGCCTGTCATTCCATAACCTGACCTTTCCAGAATAGATCACAAGATGTCACTGACTGACAAGATGTCAATCTTACTTTGAGTCATTGCTATAGTGGAATGTAACTTTGTAAAATAGCAAATCCTGATATTTTTTCCTCCAGGATAGAAACACCACTTTTTAATTTTCTGCCTCAATAATTTATGCCACTGTTAAAAAGGTATCCCTGATTTCTAATCTCCACTTGTTTCTCTCCATGTCCTGGTCTGCTGAGCCTGTCAAAGCCCTTTGCTATGATATTTCAATTACACAATTAATTTAGGATAAGGGTCTTGGGTTTTTTCTCCCTCAGGAAGAGTTATAACCAAGGTAGTCTCTCACAACTCCCTCTTGTCTCCAACATTTTCCTTCTTCCCTGAGCTGTGCTAAACAGAACTCATAGTAAAACAAGTCAGAGAACCTGAATTAAGAG
Source organism: Agelaius tricolor (assembly GCF_023055355.1). Taxonomy (NCBI): domain Eukaryota; kingdom Metazoa; phylum Chordata; class Aves; order Passeriformes; family Icteridae; genus Agelaius; species Agelaius tricolor. The sequence goes on from NW_027269261.1 coordinate 63,060,470, forward strand.
TAAAAACATCTCCTGTTCCAGTATCCTGGGTCCTGGAGGTCCAGAGAAGGCTAACAAGGACAAGAAAAGCCATGAAACAGCTTACATGTAAAGAATGCTGAAGATCTTCAGCCTGGAAAGGAAACTATGTAAGAGGGATATTTTATAGAGAGAAAAGAACAAACAAAAACCCAACAAACCAGCCAGAAAACAACAAAGAAACACACAAGAAAAATCATAGGAGTCTTGGTGATGGTGATTGACAGTTCAGTTTCTTATACAAGAACCCATGGCCACCCAACAAGGCCAGCAGAAGCAAGATTTGCTCTTCAAGAAAATGGCAGCAAACCTGTGCCCTCTTCACCAAAAGATCCTGCAGAAACCTGCACAAGCCCAGGGAGAGGCAAGATAAGCATATGGTAGAGCACTCTAAATGCATGAACTACGAGCAGCTCAGAAGAGGACAGTACTGTGGATGCTTTTACAAAATTCACTGTGTTCATAATCTTCCCCAGACATCCAGGTGTGGCTCTTGTGGGAGAACGTATGCTACACTAAAAGGGCTCTGGTCTGGAATGGCATGGGCTCTCCTACTGCCCCTCTAGCACTTCTTCCACTTGGAATCACACACACCAGCAGGCTTGGACACAGAGGTTCAGTAGCAGTCACATAGTCATGCTGTAATTTCTTTTACTCACCTGCATAAAACTTTCAAGTACTGTAGGATTTTTCTGCCTCCAAAATGATGTTTTCCAAGTTTCCAGTCAGGTAAATAGGCACATGAAGTACCCCAACCTACCTTAAAACATGTAATCTGCCTGTACTCAAGTTACCACTCAATTCACACAATTCAGCATCGGTAACCTGAGATGGGCACTCTCCCCCCTCACCTATAAAGTGTTGAATCACACAGAAAGCTACTGACCCCTTCAGAGCTAAACACACTTGGTCATCCTACCAGAGTGACCTACCATCATAATCTTAAACTTGAGACATTCTAGAATATAAACTCACAAAATCCTAGCACATTACATCAGCAACATAATGCTTACAAATGCAATTTGCCTTGATTGACTATTTGAAAAGGAAGGCAGGAACATAAAAATTTTCTATCAACCTTTTTTAAAGGCTTACTGAAAAAAACCACATCAGTTATCATGAATTCATCAATAAACTCTCAGGACTCGTATGTGAAAAACAGCTCTGTCAATTAAAAAAAAAAAAGTTGTGTCTATTAAGCTACTGTTTACCTTCGTTTCTAACTGAGTGGAGAAAATCACACCACTGTATATAAACAGATCAATTCTTCTTCTATGTCCTTTCATCTTCCTTGCTGTCAGAAGCACCAGAAAATTACTGAAAATTCAACTGCTTAAAATTATTTTTAGTTTCTCTTTTGTTCTTAACACAGTTAAGAAATCTCTTATTTTTATGATCTGGGACAGTTTTCATGTTCTGTCTTTTACTTTCCCAATCAATTCCCTTGCTTTCTACTTGAAATATACATTAGATTACTATCAACAGGGGAATTTACAAGTTGGTTTTATACATCCCTATGGCTTCATTTCCTTCTAACAACAGTCTTAAAAACAGCTCAGTCTTCTGTCTCAAGATAAGGTGCCATGTGTGCCACTCATTTCCTTTGAGCATGGTGCTAATAATGCCAAGGTTGTGTTGATGGGCAATAGCTATTACAAAACATCAACTTTCAACTATTTGCATCTTTTACTTAGTTTAACAACAAATAAAAGCTTATCCACCAAGATGAGAATTTGAAGTGGACGCCACACATGGGGAGCTTGCCCAGTGTTAAGATTTCCACACAAATTTTCAGAACTTAAATGCTAACAACATTATTACTGGCACTTACTGCTCAGATTGAATTCTCCTGCCTATGGACAAGGAACCCCTTCTCTGTGCAACTGTTTCTAGCAAACATCTGTTAACAGCACAGCTTCAATATAACCTGGTGGCCTTAACACTGATCTTCCGGGATTCGAGACCATTTGTTCTCATTCCAAAACAAGTCACCTGAAAACAGCTGCCTTTCAGTCATTGTTCACTTTATTGTTTCCACATGATTTCTAAGACCAGTGCTAATAATCCAGCTTCCTGAAGCTTCCCAACCAGCCACTGCCCAGTCAGTACTTTCATTTTCCCCTCATATGCAAGTTATTCCAATACCCTTGGTATTCTACACAGTCAATTATAACCAAATTGACTGTTTCTTATGCTGCTTCAATTTTATTTGAGATCTTCTATCTGAAACAAACAATTATTTACATTTTCACCCCTCCTTATATCCACAGTCATTTTTGGGCTGAAGCACAAACACTAAGGCAAGGTCTCAGAACCTGAGAAAATTTAGATCCTGTTCTTACTGCTGTATTAAACAACTTAAGACAACACTGAGTAGCCCACGTTGTAAATCACTTGGATCACTTAGAATAGAAAGTACTTTACTACATGAATAGGGCTGACCAAATCAAGCCCCTGGAAATTAGGGCTGATTACAGTTAGCTAGCTACAAGCAATATTTTATAAGGATTTTCTCTTTTATTTTTTTATTCTTTCTTCTTCTTTTATGAGTAGCACCTGAATTAGGTCCTCAACTGCATCTTACTGTTCTGTACCAAGTAATACAAAAGACAGAACCAGGCCTCATAAGCAGAAGGAAATTTCTATTTTTAACTCAGTAAGTATTGAAAAGTCCACTTCAGATTAAGCCTGCTTAGCAGATGACCTAACTATTTTTCAATGTGTGTTCAGGAAGCGTCCACCATTTCATTACATTTAAATTCCCTATAAATTTTCAATGCATTGCAAGCAACTTTCATCTTTGAAACAAAGTACCTCTGGTACCATGGGAGCTGCCTCTGCTGTTTTTGTGCCAGTCAGGGCCAGTCTCACTACATAATGCATAAGGAAAATTGTTATGCCCTCCCTGCTTTGCTTACTAAAATTTGTTCTTGGTCATTTACCCAGAACATTCAGAAGCTTGGTAACTGCACACACACTGCACTGCTCCTGCATCATTCCCTGCTAAGGGACGCTAGGGAGGACAAGTCAAAAAAAAGGCATCTGCTTTCTGCCCCTAGGGAGATACTCTGGCACCTCCTGCTCAATGTGTGATATACTCTCTCATTAAATGGACATATGCTACTTTCCTTCCTTCTCATGGTGTTTAGGAGTCCTGCTTGTTTTGATGTAAATCAGAGCTACACTAAGAGGGGGTTTTGTTACTCTCACCTCCCACTCCTGCAAAAATTGAACACCCTGCAATGAATGGGAAAGGATGGCTTTATGATAACAGAGCAGAATTTTAAGCTAGTCAGCTGGATTTTATGTTGTTAACAAAAGTAACTCTGTGATATGGGACAAACTCCCTAAATCAAACTTTTCTTTATGGCATATTCTTTAATGGAGACCAATTCCTCACATATGTTGCCTGCCTAGGTTTTCAAGCAAAATCAGTGGAATGTAGGAATATTATGCACATCTGATATAAAGACACATTATATCATGCTGGAATAAATACATGGATGAAATTCAGTGTCGTTTTTGACCACTGTTACACTGCTTGCTTTCAGAAGCTCACACTTTTACCTGCCTCAGTGTCTTCAGTGGCACAACACAAATACTTTCATCCAGTTCAGCAACTCCTGACAGGAAGTTGTGGTTTCCTAATCTTTCAATAAAAACAGGCTTCCCAGAGATAGCACATCAAAACCAAGAAGCCAAGCTGCAAAAGTAGGTCAGCTGGGTCATCCCAAGAAGAAGGGGAGAGCATCCTGGGCACCAAGTACAGCAGCCAGAGCACCTATGCACCCACTGTACTGCCCCAGACAGACAAATCCCCCAGAAGTCCGAAAGCTGTTTACAGCAGCAACAACAGCAGAACAAGTGAGACAAAGTTACAAAACAGATTGCCACATAAGCCAAAAGATTATATAATACAAAAATATAGAGAAAGGATTGTTATTTTCATTGATCTTCAGGAAAAACAACACGCAGTATTATCATCTCTTTTGCCTGAAAGCAAGAGAGCAAGGGCTATATCTGCAAAGCAGTGTCTTACAGGATGAGATTTGGAGACTGAATGTTGCAAATTATTACAGAACTACAGCCCACTGAAGAACGGTGCAAGTGCTAAGAGGAAAGGAAGCTATGAGGCTACACTGGAGAAACTTTCTGGCAGTAGGACCTATTCAGCCACTTAGCAGTGCCTCAAGGAAAATGATCATTCCTGTACACCATCAGGTTATTTGTAAGGGTGCCACCACAGTGTAAGCCGATATGCTGTACTGAACAGTCTTGGCTGGGAGAGGGATGCTGGAAGATCCCTTCCTTGAGGATGCCCCAGTTGCACCGCCTCCTTCCTCTTCCCTCCTCCTCCTCCTCGGCTCGGCGGTGCCACCCGCCGGCTGCCGGCATTAACACAACGCCACACCTGCGTGCAGGAGAGGAGCTCCTGGCTGCACTGCTGTGCTTCCACCTTCCCCAGATAATCCAAGCCTTTTAACCACTATCTTTTGTACAAAGCTTGCCAGGGATAACCAAGTTCTGCATTGCCTTCAGAAGCTGTGTTAGTTCTTCCACCAGAGAAGAGGAATTTACTGAGTCAACAAAATCCCCCTGACAGCATTGGTGCCTGAAGGAATCTCTTAAAATCTATTAAAAAGCTATTAAAATCTATTAAAAAGCTCAGCATTCAAAGTGGGAGTCAGGATGTCACTGCATTTGCAAATTCAAAAAGGGAAACACATTCACAAGCCTCTAATGAAGGGATGTGGTGTGCAAGGAACAAAATATAATGAGATGTTATGTTCCTTCCCCCAACTTTTAGAACAATAAAGAAAGAAGGATTTATGGTCCTGTAAAATATGAAAGGGAGATTATTCAGAGGACAGTGGTCTTCATTCTGTTAGACTGACAGACATAACCCCTCTGGACTCAAATCATCTAATGACAGAACCTCCATTAATCCACAAAGATTGGTTGTATCATGGCAATATGCAAGGCTGTTGCTACGTTTAATAAATTTTCCTTCTGAGATTTTGATAAAGTGCAGAAAGCATTTAAGGGGAGAAGAAGTAATTACTGTGTCAGATTTTCATAAAGTTGTAATTATAGAGCTGTTTAAGTTGAAAGGGACCTTAAAGATCATCTAGCTCCAACCCCCCTACCATGTTCTAGACATTAGTCAAAGTTGGGTAGTTGGGCAGAAACAGACACGAAAACTCCCAAACCCTTCAGAAAACATAAATAGAAAAATGGTTAACAGAGAGACAGTGCATGCTTTTTACTCAGAACACTTCCAAAACATCAATAATGGGACAAGTCAGAGGGGGAAAAAAGAAGGGAAGGGGGGAGAGGGAAATGAGAGATATATATATCCCTGATATTAAATAATTGAGGTATATGTATCCCTGACATTAAATACCTTGAGGTATATGTATCCCTGATATTAAATAATTAAGACACACATATATGCATGGATAATCCCTCTCAGACACCTTCATATGAAAGCATATCAACAATGAAAAGATAAAGTCTTTACAGGTTAGGCAGTACCTTCCCACCACTGCAGCTGACACATCTTCCAGCAGAGAATTGCTGAATGTACACCTGGCAGAACTCAGCAGGACAGATGGGTTTGTCCTCTGCCACGCCATGTGCAGGTAAAAGGCAAACTGCTTAAACAAGTCCAGTTCTTTCAGATTGCTGTGGGTGAGCAGACAGCCCTCAGAAACTACTCAGGATATTGACGAAGGTGGCAGCTTTCTGGAGAGCAGCAGTGACAAACAGCTGAGCAGGTAACCCTGTGAGCTACAGCTGCAGTGGGTGAAGGCAGTATAAGCCATGTGTCCAGTGCCATGGCAACTAACAATTCTACTGAAAAGAATTCATTTTGAAAGTTGCACATGGAGCCACTGCACTTGTTTCACAATCAACTCTTTTCTGCCTCTATTTACACTTTCACTTCTGCAATTTGCTGCTCTGGTTGGGTAAAAGCCTTGTGGAACAACTGAAAAGAAGGCATTTAAACAAGGAGGAAGTTTTTATCTCTCTGGATTTTGCCAGTTGAGTCTGTGCTCAGCTCAACAGCAGCACTAAATTATTTCTCAGGAGAAATCCTGTATTTCTGCAGAATCCAGAAACTCTGCACACCTACATGATGATAACCAGCATTTCAAGTCACCCTGTAATGATGCCAATCTACATGAAACCAGGGAACACTTACGAAACAAACATAAGTAAAACCTGAGTTTGTACTGATTGTTGGATCACAAGTCAAAGACAACTCAAGGACATCAAAGACACCTTTACATTCTCCTTAGCTAGCACTGCCACATTCTTCAGAGACAAAGAGTGATCCCATTGCCCCCCATCTTGCCACCCCAAGTGCCAACTGTTGCAGAATTTTTTAATTTAACTCCTGAAAAACTTGAGAAACAAAATTCAGCTACCCACAAACCCCTAAATTCCTCTAGGTACAAACCAACAAGTGCTTCTAACAGAAGCACTTTACTAGGAATGCAGCAGAACTTTATATTTGATGATAGCTAGAGTTTTCTGTTCCATTCCTTCTCTTTGGGAAAGGATTCCTTACAAGATGGAATCAGAGTTCTCAAAATCTAAGAATTCATTCCAATAAAATACCAAGACAAAATCTGGAATGAGAAGTAGTAATATCTAAATTAGAAGCACATAATATCTAAATCATATACCTATATCTAAATTATATCTAAATCATATATCTATATCTAAATCGTATCATATAAATCATATCTAAAATCATTTCAGAGTATCTAACAAATCACAATCCAGAAACGCAGATGTGTATATGACTCACTTCATATATTAATGTACAAATAGTTTTTTTCTCAAGTACTTGCAAAAAAAAATCTAAAAAGGAATTTATAATTAATTAAGTTACTTAGCTGGGGGGTTGAAGGGAAACAAGCCATCACACAAGCCCTTTGACATCTTGCTTAAAAATATGTAGTTAATTTACTTACTTCCTTGCACTTCAACAGACAAACATGAATATGAATTAAGACTGAAGCCTTGAACAGTATATATCAATTTATGAAAGAAATAGCCCTGCCAAAGAAAATGAACCCCATAAAGCATTGAAGACTAATCTTAAAAATAACTAAAATAAAATGCAATAATAAACTAATTGCTGCCTATAACAACACTGAGTTTTAGAACTGAGAAACAAGATATAGGTGTTTTTGTGAAAATGCAAGGTTTAAGTTAGTACTAGATATTTTGAACTATATAATTCTATTTGCTTTTATAGGAAGGATATCCAAAGTTAAATATCCTTTTAAGAAAGGCCTACAGAATATGGGAAAAATACATTAGCAAGCTACCAAAACAAACATATTTTAAAATACTACAGCATTAATATGACTCACCAGTACTATAGTATCTTTTAAGTTCTGTGCGTCTGATGTCTTTCAGTTGATTGTACTTTTTCTTTTTCTTTTCCTTGTCTGGAGCAGTTTCCTTTTCCCCAGGAAACTTACAGTTGTCTTCAGAGGAACTGATTTGCTCCAAAATAACTTTACTTTCATCATCTTTCTCAGAAGGTGTTTTGGAAACAGGAGATCCAGGGGAATTAGCAGAGACAGTCTCAGTGGTTTGTTTGACTTGCCTTTTCTTTTTCAAACTGTGCATAAAGGAAAGAAACCCACATTAAGATGTAGCCAACTCTAGAGACAAGTTAACTCACTTTCTAATGATAATGATATTTTAAAATATTAATTTAATACCAGAATTCCTTACAACCCTTTAAAAATCACACACTTGGCATCAGTAACTTGGTAACTTAGATGATCCTACCTTATACTCTTTCTTCCATTATATCATAATCTCAAGGATACCTTCTCAAGAATAACAAAGAAGTTTTTACTGTTCTTTACTGAGGAGAAGAAACAAAGAAAAACAAACAAACAAACCATTGAAAAGCTGGGGGTTTTTAAAAGGACATCTAAATGTAAAAGCAAGGTACTGAATTCATGTTTTCAAGATGAAGCTTGGTATAAAATAAAACCTCAGATCACAATGTATTATAACACAACAGCTAACAACAATTCCACAGTACACTGCTCCTGCTTTATAAAACCATCTGTTCTCATATAAACTTGTTATTTTTCCCATTTTGTCCAAGGTTATCTCCTAGAGGCCACTCATGCTACTCCACAGCTGTTCGGGCACAACCCACACTAGCTGGTATTCCAAGTGTCACCCAGGAGCTCCTTCTGCAACATTATCAACGTGGCCACAAACTGCTTCTGCCAAAACATTTTCCAGCTGCCTAGATTTCTTCTGAGAGAAATCTTAAGCTACCTATAGATCTTCCAACTTATCACTATAGCAACAAGAGTATTTTCTTTTTAGAAGACTCCTTAAAGCACAAATCAAGTGAGAAAGATGCTTCAGGAATCCTAAGACAGAATTTTCTGCTAAATCACCATCTATAGCACTGAATTTGCTTAGTGAGAGAGCAAAGACTGACTTTATGGGTTGAGGGTCACTGTCACTAAAATAGCTCCCAGTTAATCACTGACTCATACCATCCAAAATGAAAAACTAATCTATCTAATGCTCCTTCTCTTCAGTACATTAACTTATTGGTTACAAGGTACCTAAGCGAGTGAGTAGTATATTTATCTTGTTGATGCCAAAAACTTTGCTTTGTGCACAGGAAGAATTATGCATAGAAAATACAGACAACCAGTGAGTCACCACAAATGGGAAAAGGTCTCATGAGCTCACAGCAGTAGCTTACGTAACTGAAAACTTAATACAGTAAGTTATTAATATAATGCAGGAACTTCAGAGATTCTTTCTTCCACCTTTATGTTTATATGCTTTTCATGTTTTCTTTTAGACCGCAACATAAAATAAATACACAGAGCAATTGCAAATTTTAGAAAGACATTTCAGGCTACACACCTTTTCTAAAAAATAAAATACTAAAGCCAGTTCCAAGTTCAGAATGTTTCGACTGAGAAGGGTCAGTTTCTCAGAATACATGTGACCAACACTTTCCAGTGAAACACTTCAAAACATAAGAGTATTGTTGTATTGTCTGTGTTACAAATGGTGTCTATCACACATGTATGTATACATATTGCTTTCATGCTTCCCAAAATAGGAAGATTCACATCCTGCAGCCAGCCCAGTGAGGATGCTGTGTTCCCCACTCACTCAAACTAACAGATCTGTAAGATAACTTGCAGTAGGTAGCTCATGCTCTGCCCAGCAAGAGACAGTTACTGTATAGGAAATTCAGTCCTGACTACATATGAAAATACCATAGAGCATGTTTTAGAAAAGATACAAGTGACTACATCTATGTAACAAATGAAGTGTTTAAACTGACTAAGTGTTAAACTAGACTAATTAAAATTTGCATATGCAAATGAGGCTTATTTTTAACTAGCAAGCCACAGCCCTTCTAAAAGGCTGCTGTAGCAATCACAAAATATTACAAACACTTTGCATGCACAACGTGTATATTTAGCTCTGATGTAAATCCTGGCAACACAGCCCTCTATGCTAAAATGGCATATTCCTACCATGGTTATATCCAATTACAGACTTCTAAATGAGCCACACTCCTGACTTTTGACTCCAGTGACTCAATGATCTTCCTGGGTGTGTGCATATCACAGGACACCCAAATCACCTGCTTCAGTAGATGAGAACTAGCAAGCATCCACTGGCACCCCACTTCTACTCATACTGCAGCAGAGATTTCTGTCTTCAGATTCACAGTCTATTTGTTTTGATTACAAATTGTTTAGTAAGCTTTATGTAGTATGAATGTAGTACCTCAAAACAACAGGAGAGCTAGTAGTGGAAACACAGAATCCTTTCTGGCAGGGGAAAAAAAAGAATAAAGAGTAAAACCTCTCCAGAGGTCAACAGTCCTGGTGACAATACCAACAGCTTCTGTCAGTACTTTCCTTAAAACATTCTCATTTGAACTGGAGTTTTCAAAGATGCCCCTGGCAATTTTTAGAACGAAGAGCTAAAATAGAAGTGGTCCATTAGTGATAGAAAAAAGGAAAGCAGAAAGGAGAGTCTGAACTGACTCACTGCAATGCAACTGACTGGTTCTTGTCCTCACTGTTTAATCCTGTTGCATTCCCACTCCTACAGCACACTGGGGGCTCACCACACAATGTACAGCATCCCCAGCACACAGCTGCTGCTGCTGTGAATGGGCAGTGTCACTGGTACTTCAGGTACCAGTGAGCAAGGATCTGGGGACTCCATAATCTCTATTCCATCACCATGGCAGCTATCAGATTTTCACATGGTGCCAACCTTACTCCTCCTGCCCACTGCTTCAAGGCCATGACCATCCAACTCCAAAAGTGCTAATCCTGGCACTAGGAAAAAAGACTAAAGACCAATTATCCATGACACTCCAGACAGGACTCAGAGTAACTGCAACTCTGTCTAGGGTTGTGATCTCTGCTTGTAAGATGATTCTTCCTGAGGTTTCTAAAGCCTGGTGAAAATTACCAAATTACCTTCCAATTCACCACTCCTGAAAAGCCTTGCTTGTAATATATATCAAGGAAACCAAGCCTTCAATAGCATTTAGAGCCATAATGGAAGCCTCAAACCTACTATGCTTTCTAATATTATGCACCCTCTTAGTAAAGCAAAGCCCTGTATACACACAAGGCAACTCATTATTAATGCACACTGGTACAGCGCAGCAGAGATGGGCTGTGAAGAGCACAGATGAAGGGTTTACTGCATCTTAAACTCCATTCCCTTGGGCACCTCCTTCAGCCTCCACTCACCCTTCTCTCACACTGACCTGTATATCCCACACAAGCTGCCAGTCCTTCTCCAGCTCAGATTGCAAACTCGTCACCTCCTAAAGAAGGCAGGGGCTGAAAGTCTAATCTACTCTTGTCTCAGGTATTTCCCAGCCTTCATGACAAGAGCTGCTATGAACGATGGCTTTAAGAACATAATTTGTTGAATTATTTCTTTTTTCAACTACTTTGGAAGATTTTGAGTGGGTTTGTTCAGTTTCTAAAGGGAGGTCTGTGAACAAATCTAACATTCAGTTTTGTCCTAACAGTTATGAAAGTAACAGGGAGCTGAACAACAAAAAAATTGAAACCCCTGAATTTGATCTTGTTCTGCAATTAAACCAGCCTTTCAGGCAAAACAAGATGCATACAGTGAATTCATAAAGTGTTGCTGCAGAAAATGCTTGGTTTTCAGTATCAGTTGATGTGATATGTTGTGTTCCACAAAGAAAGCTGCTGGGGGAAAAAAGAAAAAGAAAGAAACAGGGAGGGCAGGATAAACAAACATCTTATCTGCAAAAACACTCCTGTTTATGGAGAAAGCCTTACACATCTGTACTTTCATTTAGAAACAAGACAACATTTTTCAAGCTAGTTGATTCTGACAGGCAAAACATTTCTTCTGAGTTTATACAGAGGGGGATCCATTTCCAGCTCTTCAAGTGCTTTCTGAACAACAACCAGTAAGGCATTTTCTAAGTTTGTCCAAATACAAAATTTGCCAGCAAAAGCAAAACTGCAATACAAAGATCATTTAATTTAATAAAGACTAATGATCTGAAATGGGCACAATCCCAGAGTAGGCAGGTAAAAATGCAAGGTTAGCAGCGTTTACTTAAATTAATTTGCAACTGACTGTATACCTTGGGTACTGACTTACAGGAAAAGAGCCAGGAAGCCTTCCAAGAAATAGCCTACTTCATCTTCCAAACCCAACCCTATTTGACTGTCTAGGAAAGTCAAATAACTAATTTTTAGAATAAAACAGCCTGAATTTCCCATTACACTTAAAAGGTAGGTGGTTAGGGTAAAAAGAAAACTGCTCAGAGAAAAAATCTTATCTGCCAACTTCCACTAGAAACTACAAGCAACCAGTAAAGCAACTCTGACACTGAGAAAATAAAGACGTGGAAATCCGACAGTAACTTCTTTCCTAGAAATTTCATTTTGTTTTGCTCTATTCAATAGAGGTGTCTAACAGACAATTCAATAGGATCTCATTCAATACATAATGGCACAGTCAAAGAGCACTAGGTACTTATCATAGGATGATCTAAAAAACTCCTGGGATAGTAAGGCATGTTTTTTATGATGTATTAGGTTAATAAAGATCATACACCATGAATAACTCTTGCTTTAGAAACAAAAGCATCTAATAAAGTGGCCCTCCAAAAATATAAACAAAAGAAGAGGGAAGGGAGAAGAAATCTTTTTATCTTTTGGCTGACAAGCCAAAGTTTTCCTTTTTGGATATTTTCCACAATGTGCATCCTCTAAAACGTGCCTTGATATCTGGCATACAATCATGTTAACATCCTGCAGAGCACAAACAGATCATGTTCCTCAAATATCATTTTTAAAAATCTATTTATGCATACAAACAATAAGATTACAAAAAAACCCTTTAAAACACTTCAAACACCTTAATCTGCTTTGTTCCCATTAAGATTCCTTTATATAAAAATGATTTGTACCCCAATTATTTACTTCAGAATTAATAATTTTAATCTTAATTTAAAAATCTGCACCGATTTTAATATATACTAGTTTCTTTCTACCCTCCATGCCTTTCTCCACCCATCTGGAAGAGCTAAATAAATCAAATATCATGTCAATAAAAACCAAAACCCTAACTACCTACAGCAATCTGATAGTAAAAATCTCCATTAGTCACCCACTGGTCTGATCTTAATCAGGCTGTGGGAACTCAGCACATCACTCCCGATGTCCAGAGTTACCGAGAGAACCCTTGGGGGTCTCGGAAATCCTGGAATGTTGTCAGGAGTGTTTGGTGGCTTGATTTTGATCCATCTACGGAAGTGACAGCAGTTTGAGGATGCGAGAATCACTTGGGAGTGAAGGGTGCAAAAGGGATACATTTACAGGGTGAAATATAGGTTTTAGGGTTTTTGGTACAGGGGGGTTATGGAGACAAGATGAAGGGATCAGGGCGTGTCTCGTCCTTCTTCTTTCTTCTTCTTGTCATCCATTTTTTGTGGTGATGTTGGCACTTGAAGATTGGTTCATGGTGAAGGTGCACTTGCTAATATGGGTGAAAGGTATTGGGAAATAAAGGTAAATATCATGTATGTAGATTTTAGTATAAAAAGACATGACCGCCCCGTGGGTGGTCAGAGTGCCTTTGGCTGCCTTGCAGGTCAGACCTCTGTTGGGCAGCCAGAAAATTTTGTAGCTAAGAAATAATAAACAATCTGAAGATTGAAAAACTGAAGAGTCCAGACTCGTCCTTTGAAACTCAAGCCACCCAAGAACCACCCTACCCGTGTCGGGGCAGAGCCAGACAGCCAAACTGGACATCAGGCCTTCTCTCTCAGCCTGCACAGATCACCCCTCTCCCTTTGACCCAGCTCAGTGCCAGCACGACTCAGCCATCTCCAGGCATGGCCCTGCTCTCATGCCATCCCATGAACCTGAAGAATAAGCAAATCTCAGACAAAATCAACCATTGCTGCTTGCAAAGCCAAAGGAAGTCAGGCTGCTTGGCAAACCATAACAATTAACCCAGACCTTCCCAGCGCAGCTGCTTTCACTTCAGCACAGAAACAAATACAAAGCCATTCACCCTCAGAAATCTTCCTAAAACTGAACAGCATCTACCCCACAAGGAAGCATACTCCAGTGAACAGCAGCCATTTCAGGTTGGCACATGTCCTGTTTTGGAAACAAGCAAGCCACAAGGCTGTGTGCTTACTATTAAAACAGACTATTAAGGCAAATGTAAGGGAGAGAATACATCTTTTGCCAGATATTTTAAAAATACCTTTATATATTTATATATTTATATCTTTGTATCTTCCACAGAGAGAAAAAAACTACAAAAAATCAATTCTGAAAAAGTTATCAAGGACAACCATGTGGTTACAGTATGGTGGTTGCAGCCACTCAAAAGTGTCCATAACCTGGTCATTCCAAAGGACAAAAAACAACTCCTGAAAGCTCTGATGTTAGTAGCACAGGTCAAAGCTGGAAATTTCCACTTTTATTGGAGCTCCTGTTACTGATTGACAGCAAGTACCAGCACCAGGCTTCACAGATGGTCAGCCAGCAGCAATGCTCAAGAAAGCTGGCATGCTCCAGAGAGCGAAGTGCTGTACTGACAATCCTGGGTATGTCTATTTTCTTCCCAATACTGCCATTAGCTTAAAAACCAAGTCACTACATCTGTTTCATCAGCTGTAATGTGGAGGGGAGGATTTGTAGTAAAGTTGTTCTGGAATTTTAAAGACACTACACTTTCTGATGAATTCTTAGATTAAGTAAAATATGTTCATCTCCCCTCCCCGGTTTTCTGACTTAGATCAGGGAATTTTAAATATCACATCTAACAGATTTTATGTTTATTTAAGGGGTGGAAATAATCCCTGTTTCCCTGGGTAAAACTCAAAGAGGGTTTTGAGCTGTCTGAAAGTTTTTGTTTTCTTAAATTTAAGACTACAGTGCTCCCACACACTTTAACAAACTTTCCATTTTCAAAAGCAAAAGTATCCCCATCTTTTCTGTTTACTTAGCAAAAGAGGTTATGATGTATTCAGCACTCAGTTGCCATGACAACAATTTAATAAAATCTTTTCCATAGGAAAAGGATTCTGGAAGGCTATTTTGCTTGCTTTAGACATCTATTTGATTCTCTCCCTTATAACCTTAGTTACTGCAAGCTCTCAAAGAACAGCCTTAGGCAGAAGGCAAAATGAAGAAGCCATTCCCTTCAGATGACTCCTTTAACTTTGCCAGAAGTTCACTTAATAGGCTTATTCAGTCAGAGCAGCACCACAGAACTATTTTGTCACAAATACCAACTTGATTTTTAACCCACTCCCATCGTGCTCCTCCTGCTTTCCTCTGCTGACAGTGCCAGATACTCTCTCCCACTGTGGTGCTCATTCATCACCCCAAAGGGCTCCTACACATGCCAGGAATTCTTCTCAAAGTAGCTCAACTAGACATTCTCCCTGCACTGAAGCCCAGGCAAGGGAGGGATGGCCCTGCCCTGTCACCTCCAGACAGGGCTGGCTCCCAGCTGCTCTCCCCCACTTAGTGCCAGCCCCTCGAGCCAGCACTCCCCTCCACTCCAGCTGAGTGAAACTGCGAGGAAAAGGGAACTGCTTATTGTCACACAGCAAGGGAGGATCTTACAGAGAAGCTGCACAGGAGTCACACCATAGTAAACTTTTTTTATTCTGACCATAGTAAACTTTTTTTATTCTGATGAGCACAATAAGCTCATCAAGCTGGCTGACGCATCTCAAGTTCCTCCAAAGCTTTGGTAAACTCCTCACTCCCTGCCTCAACTAAACACTCTTCATAAAACTCAAATTCCATGAAAAAAGGAGGAAGGCCCTTTAAAATTAATATTTAATTAACATAGGGAAACAAAGTGCAAGAATTGAGAACAATCCCAAAGGCAACAACAGAGTACATGGGAAGCTCTGGGGGATGTGTGCTGCTCCATACAGTGGTTGCTCCACACCCACTTTCTCAGATCACCCATGTAACAAAATTTCCTGATAATAGAAAGCAGTTTTAGTATTGATTAAACTGCCTGAAAACAGAAAGAAATTTAGTGCTCAGTGACTCAAATGGCAATAAACATCCGCAAGGAAGCAATAAAACAGTAGGTGAAAATCAATGGTCATTTACAGCAAAACCCACAGGAAATGTGCCACACATCATGCAGCAGTAATGTAGCTGGAAACCACCTCCAGGAAAAAAACCTCAGGAGTGCTATCTTAGTATCTCTTATATGAGAAGTACCAAAGATACCAAATTAAATTCTTTCAAGAATTACATTCAGATAAAAGTGAAATCCAGACAAAAATAAGTAGCTTAGGCATGTTGTTTGCCAAAGATGTAAAAAGGTACAAAGAGCCAATATGAAAATTCATGATGGCAGGGCCATGGAGAACACAGTGACAGGGATACAGTCTTTCAGTTTTGGTGATTTGGTTGGTTTGTTTTGGTTTTAGGGACTTGTTTGTTTTTTTTTTTTCTCAGAAGAAATCTACATGGCAAACTGTTAGAAGGCTGTACACATGTGAGCAGACTCTTGAAGGATACCTGCAGGCACTCCCTTTTTTTCCCCCTGCCCTTCATGAGCATCCATGCCTGGCCCCCAGCAGAAATCCAGAATGGTGAGTGCAACAGTAACGAGGCAAAAAGCACAGCAAACCTCCAGAGCTAAACACTATTTGAGGAAAAGGAGACTTGTCTCAAAGCCTGTAGCTCACAGCAGCACCTTTAAGCCACTTCTATTAGCAAAAGAAGGTGCTTCCCTCTCTCTCTGCTCACCACTGATTCTGGCCCCAGGAGCTGTCCCCATTCTTGCACAAACCCATTTGTTGCAACTGCACAGGGATCAGATCTGGGAAACTGTGTAAGTTAAAGGCAACCCAGCAAAAGTACCAATACGTGAATTAATTTTTCAAAATTAGACTAGTCCCCCATTAGATCCCACTTGGCTGTGCTAACATTGGTGCCAACACAAAAGGAGGAAGCCTTTTGTAAGCAGATGCAAGACTGCTCCTCCAAGCAGGCACCTTGCTGAGATGGAAGGGCTTGTCAAGCAACAGCCTCTGCTATGTTACTTGAGACCAGTAAAAAGAGGATGCCAGAAAGCCAAGCCAGGCACACACCACACCATGCCCAACAGACCTCTAGACTGGAACACTGAAGTGGTCATGGCAGATTCTTCCCACTTATCCAGAAAAGGTGCTTTGATGATGGGAAATTTTCATAAACATTGGCACTCCAAAGGCTGGAAGATGGGCAGCTTCCCCTGCTGCAAAAAGGAAACAGTGACTTTGCTCCTGCTTCTCCAACAGCAGCAGAAAGAGAAGAAAGTGTTGTTTTCTCCATAAAAAGGATCTTAATGTTGAGTAAGTTGACATAACTCGTAAGTGAAGTCACCTGTCAGTGTTTGCGGACCAAAAGGGTCGGGGTGATCCAAAAGTTGCTATGGTTGAGAAGTCAGTGACCAAAGTAAAGTCAAAAATTCAACAGTTTTGTTATTTAAATGAGCAATAATAGAGATTATCTTAGAGAGGGAGGGGACTTGGATTTAAAGTACCTGTCTTTCCATTAGCCTTTGCTTTTCTCAAGAAAGTTACTTTGCAAATTACCATTTAAATGTTGAGGTGCTCTGCATCACTGTAGCAACCTCTATGGCATCAAACTATCAATTTAACACAGCTGCAAACAAAAATAGTTTGAAAAAGAAAAACACGAAGAAAAAAATCCACTTTCTCCTTTATATTATCAATATTAAGACAAGGCCAAGGTTTTTTTCTTTTAAAAAAGACACTACATGGAAGCCAAACCAATGGCTTTAAATGCTAACTTTCATAATAACACCAAAATTATCCAAATGTCACCACATATTTCTCAAGGATTCTGTTAGTTACAGCTGGATATCACAGTATAAGAGATGCTGTGCACAGGCCTACAAACAGGTTGAAAACTTATCTATTCAGGAACAAATTTCAGCAAAAAGCACAGCAACGTGAGTGGAAAAAGGTTTTATTTAAAGTATTTCAGAGTAGCTGCTAAAAAGAAATCTCAACCAACCAAATGCATATCTCATTTCTCAACATTGTCCTCAAACAACTTGCATTCATTGTCCTCAACTTGCAACCTATTTTGCATGTTGAGCAGTTTAATGGCTTTCCTGAACAGACTTCCCATGAACTGGCATACAACACGGAAGAAATGTTCAAGTTCACTTAAGTTACTGTCACATGGATTAAAGTTCTGAAAAGACACACAGCCGTGCTGTCATGGAGGAATAAAAAAGAATCTGTAGTTTCAATGTTTAGAATAATGGCTGATATTGTCTCATACAACAGATATTTCATAAGTGAGAATCATGATCAATCTATACCCTGAACAGGTGTCTGCATCATGTTCTGTACAAAATAATATGGCACCACCTTTTTAATACTGTGGTGAAAAGGCCATTAACCACGGGTATAAAGCTTACAAGACAGGGAGAGCTTGTCTTTGTGGGACAGTCACATGGCAGGCATGTACAAATGTAACTTCTAACAAGCATATACCTTAAAATGAGAATTTGACATGGTCTGATATTTTTCAGCAGCCATACCACTACATTAGTGTAGTCGGTCCTCAATTACACTCATCAGAGATAAAATGTGTATTAATTACTACTTCTTAAAACTCCTCTGTGGGTTTTATATCAAATATTATATTATTTATGGATTTATTCTTGCCTGAAGAATATTTGCATTTTTTCATTTTCACTTCAACTGAAACTTTTAACCTGCAGTCAAAATGTATATGGCTGGAAGGGGAAGAAGAAATTACTTTAGGGAAAATGAAAAAGCCAAAAGTAAACCTTGCCCTCTGTCAGCGTGATGGAAGATGGGAAGAACAAGAGGCTCTGCTCTATCTCCATGTTCTCTGGACTCTGTAAGTCCATGAGGTCTCACTGCACTTGAGGCAGTAGCTGAACTAGAACAATAAGCTGAGGAAATCAGGACGTTAGAGTGCTCCTGAATTGAATCCTGTGAGGCAGCCCTTCTGCTCCTTGCAGCAGCACACCCAGGAGGCTGAGGGCTGCTGCCTCCTCCCTGCACATGCAGAGCAGGAGGGTGGTGGGGACAAGCAGGCCAGGAGCTATCTTCAGCCTCCTGTACTTTCAAGGACAACAACCTCCTGTCAAATCCAGCCAGCCCACGCCAGATAAGGGAGGTGCTCTGTGACATTGTGTCCTGCTGCCTGCCATTATGCCCACTAGTCTCTTCCCTTCTGGGCTGGGAAGGGAAGCTTCCTGGCATGCTGGCACCTACCCCTGTTATGGCAGGTGGGTGGGGAGCTGCTGGCATCCCTTCTCCTCCCCTCTGGTGCTCTGGCACCTCTCCCTGCAGCCACAGTGCTTTGGACCTGCTCCCACCACTCGTGCCTGCACAGCTCAGCTCCTACAAGCAGCTTTCACTGTTCTGTAACACCTAACAGTATGGTTCCTCACATGCACAAAATTGCTCAAATGCATCTGTCCATGGGACCAGAGTCATATGCTGTAGTTTTGGATTGCCAAAAAAAAAAAAAGAAAAAAAATACTTTTGGCAGTATTTGTAACAACAAAAAGTCCTTCTTAGCCTCACACAAGCAGAATTACAACATGCAGCACCTGCTGCGGTCCAGGTGGAAAGAGTAGCATCATCTTTTTAACATTTCATTCCCTAACAGATAGTGAATATACAGAAAAATCTTCTGCTTGAGATTTGACTTTTAAAGATCTGATTGAAACATGTGATTGACACCTTCAAGTCATTTATTTATAGAAGCAGTACTGAAAGTAAAAATCCATTACAGAAATGCACTGTTATGCCAAAACCATAACATAATTTAAACTAAGCTTACCAGTGATTGGCTATCTGCTAAGCTTACACCTACTGAAATAAAAATAGCCAGTCCAGAAAAATAGTAGCAAAAGCCTGAAGTTATTAGCAGTATATTAAGTGTTATACAAGACAAATTCTCTGTGCCAGAAACTGCTGTCTCACAGGAAAATACTCAGTGTATTAAGACATCCAGAGAGCTGATTTGTGGCTTATTTACATTACAAAGGTTTTCCAGTATAAGGACAATTATCTCCCTCCTCCCCGAATTCCTAACCACTCCTGCTGCTCTCCTTGGGATTTTCTCTCACATAAATCAACAGGAGGAATCCCACAGATCTTGGTGGACTAACATGAGAGACTTAAAGCATAGGTAACATACATCTTCAAATTTCAGATGATCCCAGGAAACTCTCCTTGCTCAGACTACAGAGTAGGACAGAAAAAACCACCAAAAACCTACATTTACAAGTCACCTCCAGATAATCAGATTGGCAGGTGCAGGGTGGGATGGAAGAAATCCCTTCCAAACACAGTCTGGAAGCTGGATTAACACTGAGGGCATGAGAGTTTACCATGGGGAGCCTAAGGCCACCAGGAGTATGCACACAGCCTCTTACCCTGTTCAAAGCCCCAGAGCAGAGGCAAAAAGCTTCATTTCCTTGGGGAGGCAAGAGTGGGGAGCCCAATGCCTAAAGGCATGCAGCAAAAACTTCAGAATGTGCATCTAGTAGTTCAGATACAGTGCAAGCAGACAGGTGTACCCACTGTATTTCCCCTCTTACCAACAGAATTCCCTTAGCAGTTAGCTAAATAGTGCTTTCCAGTCTCTCAGACAGAGGGGGAAAACTGCCCCTTTCCAAAAGCATGTTCCTGCAGGTATCATTCATACCTTTCCCCTTAAACATGCAGCACTCTTAGCAGAAATAGACTATATAATGTAGCATGGCATATGGCAAAACCATACAGACAAAAGCCTCAAATGATGGCAGATACAAAGGCAGGAAATTTTATTCATGAGCCAGAAACCCTTTCCCTGAGGGTGCATGTCTATCTTCTTATCAACCTGTGTTTTCTTCAATCCAGCAAACTCTAACTTAGCTCACAACACTGACTGTTCTCCTTCTCAAAATACTGTACAGCCCACTCCCTACTCCCTGTGGTACAAAGCATGGGAGAGCTGACCAGGACTGCTGCCAACAGGAGGTAAGACAGTTGCTATTTCTCAGAGCATGAGCAGAAGCTGATTAACAGCACCACTAAAAAGTCAGTACCATTAGGCATCTCTTTAGGTGCTGCTTCTGGAAGGTGCCCTCATGCTGGGGCAGCTCAGTGATGGCAACTCTGTGATCCATAAAGACATGGCAAAACCAGAAGGCTGAGTGTGACCACCTCCTTTCAGCAGCATCCTACACAGCATCACTTCAAAATCAACCATGCCACCACACTTCTGCCAAGTATTATACTACCTTTCCACCAGTGTTTAAGCTAGACTTAATTTTAAAACAGTTCACTGGGGTTAAGCAGAATTTTATGCAGTGGATACATCAAGTGCCTAAGAGCAGAAGAACACCTGGGAGGCTGAAAGGACAAGACCATATCTACAGACACTACAGAAACAGTACAACAATTTAAAAATGTAATTATATCAGATCCAGTAAGAAGTCTGTATCTCACCTATCCAGAAAGCCACCTTGTCAAGCCTACAAATTTCATCATTTTTAAGATATGTCTTTAAATCCTTCCAAGAGCAAAAAGGTAAATGGCATGGCCCAGGAATGTCCAGGAATGGCTGGACCAGGAATGCCCAGCACAGCCCTCAGTGCCTGGCATTCCCAGCTATAGGCTGCAGGAAAGGGAAGTAGAGGAAGACAAATTACACTGCAACTATGTTAATAGCCACTGTTATCCAAACTGCACAGATGTCTACCTCAAAAAACCCATGGTGTAACTATTTATGTTCTATAAAGAAGGCTAAATAAGTTTCTTTTTAAAGGCTGATTAAGAGACACCCAAAGGTTCCTTTGGCAAAAGCAAATTTAAGGTCATTGCATGCTTCTGTCTAACAATCCAACCTTACAAGAATCTTGCAAGGAGAAAAATTGTGGTATTACTGGTGTGACACAGTACATCTGGAAAGTAACTAAACTCTCTTCTCTGCCTAGTCTGCTCTCAAAGAAACCCAGAAAAACACAAAACTCCACCTTTCTTCTCTGTCCTAAAAAAAGCCTCCTCCTTCAGAGGCCACACTGTTACCCAAATCTCACTTCACATGCAGGGAGAAGTGAATGGGGAAGGAGGTTAGCCATGCTTCCTGTCTTACACAAGCTTTGTACCTCCATAAACAGCATTTCTGGTACTGGAAAGTTTCAAAGAAGCTTGAGGAAAGCCTCAGGGCCCCATTAAATACTTTCACTAATTCTGTTACCAGTAACAAAATTCTTCCTCAATCCTAAATGACTTCACTACTCTTGAGGATGAAAGCACTGGAAAGAACAAAGACTACAAAAACCACTATCTTGTTTATGTTTCCCAGAAGAAGGACTCACATTGGGAATAATTCTGTGATTTAAACACTAAACAGAAAATGGTGATTCATGCTCTTTTGCTGACTTCTGTCCTGCACCACAGAATTACAAGACTGCTAACCCAGAAACCTCGGAATCCAGAAAGCAACTCCAATGGGAGATGAGGAAACAGTTCCCAAGATAAAAAGCTGTTCAACTTCTCCCAGGCAACACTTCAGAAAAAGCAGATTCAATTTTCAATTTCCCTCCCAACTCTCATTCTCCAGATTTACACCTATGATAAAAAGAAAACTTTATATATATATATATACACATATATACATAGACACATGCACACACATATATATACACTAAAAAATTTGTAAGCAATGACTAGCAAGTGTCTCTCAAGCATCTGAAGGACCTGACCAACCTCCCAAAGCCCCACCTAACAGGTCCCAGGGATGCTGTCAGTGAAATTCTAGATATTGTTCAACTTCTTACACTATGACATTTGCAAAGGGCAGCTAAAATACTGACCTACAGCACAGAAGACAGAATGTTTGCTAAAAACATTGAAACCACTCCAGCATAAGTACCTGGCAGGTAAATCATAACACTGTATGTTTCAGAAAATATTTTATGGTTTTTTTTCAACTATCCACCATAGCAAATCAACTATCCTGCACACACACACCCTAAATAACAGAGCAAATAATAACCAGTGTGCCCCATAAATCTGAAGTAGTGATATATTCAGCCTTTTTTTACAAAATAGAATGCCTCAGGCACACATGATATTGCCTGAAACAATATGAATAAAATGCAATACTGTTATTCAGTTTCAGTAACTCAATTATGAGGTAATGTTTATATATCTGGAAGCAGAGCTAAGATATTTTCATTGTACAGATGAACTGAAATGATGTATTATTTCCTAGAGCCATTTAAAAAATATTTAAGCATCTCCAGGATCTTGGCTTGACTATTCTTCACACCCAAGATAAACCTCCATGATGGTTTAAAAACAATGTGTGGAAAACTTTTCCTCCTAAAAGCAAAAAATAAAATATGGGTGCTACAGGAAACCTGAATAAACATCAACACTTTGGCTCAGCAGAATTAGAACAATTGCAAGGAGGCAACTGCTGGAGGAATAGTGAGCTGAGGAGCAGCCAACACTTGAAGTCTGTTACATAGATATAGTAAGTCTGGCCAACAAGAACCACACCTAACAGACAAACTTATGAAAAGGTCTCACACACATGAGATGCCCTCAAGGAAGTAACTTTGTGCATCTTATCTAGGTTTTCCTCTCTCCTAGCCACCACTGATGCCCTTTTTCCACACAGTCCCTCTGTGCTCACTGTGTTTTTATTTCATCATCCTACTGTGTCTTAATAACCACAGGAATAAAAAATATGAAGTGCTGAATTACTGAATATGGGAACAAAACAGAAGATGAGATGCTTACAAATCTGACAGCTTGCAATATGCAGAAGACTGACCAAGGGAGTGACCACAGCATTTCAGACCAAGGGTCTGTGCAAGCCAACATCCTGCCTCCAACAGCTGCCAAGAGCAAGGATCAGGGAAAAACAGTAACATGACAATTACATATAATGCCTTCCCCAGCTAAGCTTTCCAGAATCTAGCTGCTAACAGCTCAGTAGTTATGTATCAATGATTCCTACTGTTGGAATGGTTGTGAATACTTAAAAGGAAAGCTATGGTTAGGTCATAACAGCTATGGGACTGAAAAACTGAAAACCATTTGTTGTATGGTTTTATTTATTTTTAAGTGTCAAAAATAATTGGAAGGGGGAAAAATCTGTAAATTGGAGCTGGTAACAAGTAAACAACAACTGCAGTAAACACTTATATTTATCTTTTTTAAATCTTGGGTTTAATGTATAAACCTACATCTGTATGGATGTAAATTTACATATCTAAGCCAAGAACCTAAATCAACTTAAAACATGCTATGAATTCCTTTATTTCCCTTAGATATTGGCATCATAAGGAAAGAGGAGGTGAGCATCAAGCTATACAACTGGCTTCAGGTTCTAAAAAAGTATTAAAAACCTGGAGCTAAAAGGAGTCTCTGCCTACTGGGATGGCCTTTGGAGCATGTCCTAGACATTTATGTGGTTTTCTCAACAGAATGATGGTAGCAAGACCAATGTAAACTCAATAAACACAAAGGCACCCAAATCCCAGTGAGAATATTTTCCCTACTACAAGTGCTTCGTTTTTGGCTTCAGAAATACAGTTCTCAGTAGTGACCAAAAAGAAACTGAAAACTAAAATTCACAATTCCCCTGGAAACTATTAAGAAATCATTCAACATAAGTATGGTTTTTACGGTTCATCTCCACACAGATTGTTCAGATTAAGTCACCACAAGTTGAAGACATAACAATTAATAAAATTGTAAGTATAATAATGTAAGTATTTTGGTCAACTTGTTGAAAAGCAGCATTTTTTCATATAAAGCACACTTATTTCTTTTCCCTAAGACAGTAGGAGACAGCTACTTAACACAGGATTGTACAAAGCATGGAAAATGCTCAGCAACTTGCTGTGATGAATGCTGAGACCCAGAAAATCGGAACCTGAAACAGCTCCTTTTCTCATTCTTCCAAAAAACTATTCAAACTCTTCCCTAATGATTTCTCATATCCTTTAACTGCTTGTCCAAAGATAGCCAGTATCACACAATAGCACATGCAAAATATATCCAGCAGCACACAACAGCAAATACAAAACAATTCCACTTTCAAGCTGTACATTCAGCCGTCCAGACTACCGATTTATATCCAAGGCAATTCTTTCCATGTGATACACAACACTCATTCTGGTAGTTTCTTTCTAAATTAAGTTGAAAATTTAATGGCTACTCATTTTATGAGGTGAAGTACCCCTGAACTCAAGCCTACACAATGGCCAAGGGAAAACAAGGCTCTACATTCTGTGAGAGGGAAGATGCAGGGGCAGAGGGAAATAGGAGGTTTTATCTGGGTTCATGGGCACATAATCACAATAAAAAGCACCAGATGTCACAGTAGAGTCAATACACAGAAATGTGCCACTGTACACCCATTACACTGTGCCATCTGTTTTTGGACTTGCTGAATACCAGCACAGATCCTGGTCCATTTGGGAGCCAGTGACACAGAAGGCAACAGAAATGCCTACAAACATGATTGGGAAAAAAAGGCAAAAAAAAAAAGACTATTCTGTGTGGTTAAGTAGGAGTAGCAGTTAAATAAGGACCTATTGCATAAGAGAAATTTATGTTCATATTACTCGTACACTTTCACTTCTTGCCTGTTAAACTCCTACGAGCTGTAACATTTTATCTACACATGGAATCTAAATCACTCTTTAGAAAGTTTTGAAGACATTTCTGTTTTGTTTGAAAAAAAATCACTATTTTTGTTTCCTGAGAACCAAGGCAAAAACTAAGCCCTTTACCCCAAAACACAGTGGGTAAAATTGCATTTGGTAAGAAGCAAAAATGGATGGGGAAAGTTTTATTTCAGCTTCACTTGCCACAGGGAGGAGGGAAGACCTGGGAAAACTGAGGTACTGTATCTGTAGTAGAAAAATATGATGGGTGAGTGGGTGTCTTCAACAGAGCAATTTCAAATATTTAAAAGGACAAATGTGTAAACAATGCTAAATTTGGGGGACAGAGATGCAGACAATTTCATGTTCATCTTAATCTTGCAATTCAGGAGCTGGTTTGTCAGCATATATTTTGGGATTCTCAAGCTTCCTCACCAACAACTGCAAGCTCAACCACTCCGACACTGAGCACCACACCTAGCTAGCTAAGAAAGAGTAAGCTGGCTAAACCATATCATCTTTGTAAATAAAAGCAATGCTTTTTCAATAATTTTTATAATTTGGACTTTATGATTGGTGATTTTTAAAAAATAAGTGACGTTGCTTTCCTAAATAACTTGTCTTTGTTAATTGAGAAAGTCTCTAATCATCTCTGAGCTCTGATGTACAAGAAGAGCCAAGACCTGCAACCTATATAAAGAAAAAAGAAGCAAGCTGGGAGGGAAAGAGGTAACCTCCCCAAAGTTACACAGCAGCTAAGTGCTAATACTACAAATTGATTTCCCATCTTTTTGAACCTTGTTCAGTGTCCTATGCCCATACAAGACATGCTGCTCCTGTGAATTTTTAAAAGAGAACACTCACAAGATGACAGAGGAAAGCAGATTAAATATAATTGTCAAGGACCTTCCTGAAGGCCTCTTGAGGATTTCCACTTGTTTAGTAGACAGCACTTAGAAAGAACACAAAACATTCTCAACACTAAAGCATCTTACTCAGACATCTATCTCAAAGCCTGAGTCTTCTTTAACAGAAAATTTCTTGTTCCTTAGTACAATCCCTTTAGCTACTTCTGCTTTATCCTTCATAATGCCTCCTCTGTTTTAGGTGCCACTATCCACTTCCCCTTCTCAGAATCCCAAACTGCAACATTCTGCCAACATCAACATAACTGCATTTCTCCAAATAGAAAACAAGTCACCAGATACTAACACATGACCAAAACTTCCTCCAGTCTTTAGCCACCATTACATGGAACCTAAATAGCAATAAAGCAGCAGCAACTTCTCCCCACACTACTTCCAAATGTTGTGACAGGCATGTCTCTAGATCTAGACTGCAATGCACTAAGGCTGCAGTTATTTAGTACTGAGTGGAGACAGGCTACAATTCTCCTCTTCAATAGAACAGAAAACATCTCTGAGGAGAAGATGTTTTTTTAAACCTATTTCCTATCCCCTCACAAGAATAAGTGAGCTTTGGTTCTTCTTGTACATCAGAGCTCAGAGATGATTAGAGACTTGCTAAATTAACAAAGACAAGTTATTAGGAAACCAACGTCCTTTATTTCTTAAAAATCACCAATCATTAATTCAAAATGATAAAAATGATTGAAAAAACATTGCTTTTATTTATAAAGATGATATGGTTTAGCCAGCTTATTTTTTCTTAGGTAGCCTTACCCAATGAGATAATACTACTTAATCTGTGCTTTATGTGAAAACAAACTTCAGGTTTAGACACACATATATTTCAGATATGCTTGGTTTCATCAACACTGTCCAGGAACTTCATGCCAGAAGCTCAAATACAGTGCAATTTGCAACTTGAACAGCCAAGAATAGTTTAATATTACAAATTAGAATTATAATTCAAGTATCCTCTGCTACTCAAAAGAAAAAAATCTCCACTTAAACATCAGGGATACAGCGAGGAAAGCACTTTCTGGATACATACTGCAGCACGGGTTTCATTTTTACACATACTTAAAAAATCACAAAGCCTTATCAAAAAGGCAGAATAAGGAGTTCTGCATTGTAATCACCATTGAAATAAGCCCTGTGACCTTACCGAGCGAAATAGCCTTGTCGCCGTTCCTTCTTCTCCTCCTTGGTCTCCATCATTTACAGTGCAATGGGCAAGGTGAGCAGCCAAGCGTGATGCTCTGTTTCCCCTCAGCACCTCATAACCAGGCAGAGTCTCCTGTATATAACAGTTAAAAACAGGAAGTTCATAAATCAACATGTCAACAACACCTACAAAACCCACAGGTTGTGGAAATACAACTGACCCAGTGACAAAGCAAAGTACAACTTTAACCGATGTTTGCTGTGAAGTGTCCATTAAGTATACAATGAGACAAAGCAATAAATGCACTCAGGCCAGTTTCTCAGCAGTGGAAGAGACATTTTGCAAAGCAGGTAACTCAAAGGGCAGCTCAAGTTTTAAAACTCTGGAAAGATTAAACTACTTTCAAATACAAAAAAAATCTTCCAGGTCTCATGTGTTTCCTAGACAGGCAGATCAAGAGAAATTTGGAAATACATAGTACAAACAGAATAACCAGTAAGACACACAATGCTTACTTTGAATTTAAATTTTAAATTACTTAAAATACTATAAGATTTTGAGAGATCTGAAAGTTTTAAAAACAATGTAAAAGAAAAAAGTGATCTACATTCTATACAAGGTTTGACTTTGTATTTGTGACCAATATACAAGCTCAAACAACCATACAGAGAGAAACAAGATGGACCTCTGGTTCTCCCAATGAAGTGTAATCACCTTGAAATAGGCAGGACTAGGAAAGATTATCTAGGTTATTTGAGAACTCTAAAAAAGAAAAAAGGAGACCAGCAGCAGTGTTTTTTGACAGGAAAATCACCACCTCTTGGTGGAATGCTGTACCAAAGTCCTTAGAAAACAGAAACTGAGAATTTCCAAACTGCTTTATAATTACTGTAATTAGCAACATGCCACATAAACTGCTGTCCAAGATCCCTGCCAAGATGTTTTATCATTTTCCTCTCCTCAACATGCGCTTAACCTACCCTGATGGCTTGTGCACATGCACAAAGTGAGTTAACTTTAGAGTCTTTTATCAGTATTTCAGAATAAACTCAAATCAGTAGTTGCTATTAAACATTTTAGTCTAATGGGCTGTATAACAAAGAAATAGAAGCCACATAAATTATGATTCATAGCAAAAGAAGAAAAAATCCTCTGGGACCTAATCAGTTTCCATTATTTTCCCCTGCATTAAAAGATCACAAGCTACAAGACTGCCAGATGTCAACAAAAGAGATGATGCAGCAAAGACAGACTAATCTACTTGAAAAGCCCAAGAACAAATCATGCTAGAAATACTTGCCACAATTTTCTCTCCTTATTGATGGATGATTAGTCCACAGCATATGAAGCCCATTGCTTCAAAACGCACTTTTTCTAACTCATTAGTTTTGAATTCATCCAGTGCATCAGAATCAAATTGCTCTCATTTTTACACATCAGGTAGTCTTACAGTAATGGGTACTCTTTAAATGGCAAATACCTGACATCTTTAGCTTTATGAAGAGAATACTATTTTAGCTCTGTGAGGTAACACATGATGCAGGACACAGCTGGACACCTAAACCTCCATGACAGAAGCATAACAGCAGCATTAGAACAAACTGGCCTGCTCAGATGTTCAGCCTGTATGAAGACACCACATAGTTCCTGAGAAGTATGATGCATCTCTATCTTCCCTCTTGGGGAAGGTTCTTGGATTTTCAGAGGATCAGAACTGGTGGCTTCATTAGCACTGCCTTTAGAGTTACAGTAAAGCGTTCAACTACAATCTCTACAGTGAATTACAAAATGAGTTCAAAGAAAGAGGAACCACTTTCCCCTTCACCTGCTCTGCCTCCACTACACTCTGATGTGCCATGAAGGCACTGACAGGCCAGAGCTGAATCTCACAATGACACCAAGAACTATCAAATAACCCCAAAGCATCAAAATAGTGTTAAACCCATGACCACAAGGACAGCAGGACCCATGGGAATGAGAAGAGGGAAGAGTCCTTCACCTCACTGAAGCAAGATCAGTTGGCATGAACAGAGGCAAGAGAGACTATCCTCACCACCTAATCCCATGCAAGGGTCAGTGGTCTGCTCTTTCCATTCATTCTCTTCCTCTCCCATGATCTGACATCCCCAGCCAGGGAAGTAAGTGCCCGGCTCCAGGCTGGCAGACAGAGAGCCCTACTGCCCAGGGAGCCAGGAGGAGAAACCCCTGCCTGCCCACAGCCCAGGGCCAGGCCCAGGGCCAGAGCAGCCACCCCTGCTTCAGCAAAAAGGGGCACAAAAAAGGAGAGAGGAGGTTAAGCCTGGACCTAACCACAGATGCTGCAGGAGCTGCCAGCACCAAACCAGTGGGGCACTGCTCAGCTCCCCATGTATGAGCTTTGCTGTTTGCTTTCATCAGTGCTAAACAAAGCCAGCAATGCCAACATGGGTATGGAAACTGTTCTTCTCATATCAAATAAATCCAAATCCAATTCCTTTCACATGGGGAGGAGGAATAAAGCAAGAATTCAAAAAAATTAAATAATTGTATTCATAACAGATGGGCACTGAGAAAATTGGAATGTTATCCACAGAGCAGACACAGCAAAGGCATTCAGGCTTTTTTTTTTCTTTCACTAATAAAAATACCCAGCAATATACATCCAGTCACCAATTCAAGTAAATTTTCATAATAACATAATTCAATGTCAGATCCCACTCTGTTGACCTAAAACTTACTTAGTTTACCTTCTTAGAAGAAACAACAGTAAGGCATATTAAGGTCTGAAAATTATACTTTGAAAACATAGTACTAGAAATAGCAAACTGATTAGGAATGCTGACTCTTAACCTCTGAGTTTACCTTTGTTGTTGGGAATTTTGCACTAGTTGCCTCAAAGGAAAAAAAAGAGAAAATCTGACAGCTAGGAGGAACATAGCACAGCCTGCAGTAATTGCTACAGAAAACTAGTATTTAGTATTTCTGAGAGGTCCTTTTCAATTTTAGTTTTTTAAGCAGTTACAGCACAAATGTCACATTTACTTTACAGGATGTCACTGACAATTTAAAGTGACATCAAAAAAGGCAAACCTACTTCACACTTCTCCCCTATTTGTCCTTTGATATTTTACAAGAAAAGAAAAAAAAATTCAAGGTAATCTTTATCATCTGCATAAAATGTTATTAAGGATATATGATTCAAATGAATCTTGGTTTCCTGGCAGCTCCTTTCTGGTACAGATGAATACTGAATCAGCATACCATTAAAAATGTACGTATTTGGGGATATTTATATGCTGAGAAACAGACAACTTACTCATATATCATGAGTTCAGTCCAAACTCAAAGGATGACAAAGCTCATTTTATATAAATTTCAGGCTCAGTTTAACCTTTTCTACACCCTGAACAGAAGTAGACTGTGAAAATCTTCTATTATATGTTTACAGCAGTGCTAATTCTTTAATTAGGCATTTTCAAGGCAAACGAAACAATGCATTTCAGTAAGAAGCCTGTTAAAAATTTGCCACTTTGCCAATTTAGCCAGTGTCAGCACCTGATAATTATATAAAGAAAAGAACAAAATACATAAACATACACTGTTCTTCCCTAATTTAGCCCTACTGCTCTGAATATTTTATTTATATTTGCTCATTTCTGGATACTTGCTGTGTCTCTCTAGTGTTGCTGCCAGGGAATTCTGGGGAGTTTACTGAAAATTTGTAATTAGAATGGGAATGCTCCAACGAGGCCAAAAAAAACTTTGTTTTTTAAATGTCATAATCGCAGGAACAGACTGAACTCCTGACCATGGATATCCACACCCCTTCTACTGTCACCACACTCTCAAGACCTCCAGAAACTGCTTCCAGGTCCTGCTGTCCTCCCTGCAACCTGGCACTGCAGGACAGCAGCTTCCTGCACTGGTACATTCAAAGTAGCAGCAGAAGGTACTCTAAGTGCAGGGATAAAAACAGGGAACAGAAGATTAAAAGTAACTTAGTGTGTGAATAGAGTACCCTTTAAAGACTGATAAATTTACCAATTTTTCAAAATTATTTTTTCTCCCTTTTCCTTCCCTTCTCATGCATGAAGAATGATCACCTTGCCACTCGCAGCTTAAGTAGCTCATATTTTCATGAAACAAGAAAAAGTCCTGCTTGCTGTGCTCAGGAGTAAGTACCCAGAAATCCTGTCTGCTGCCCTAAAGCATCAATAAGCAATCCTTTAATTGTGGGCATTACTTTCCAAAACTGTGCATGTGAACAACAGTACATCCAACAGCACAGCAATGCAGAAGCCAATGAAGCATCTGACTATTTTTAGAACATTCAGTGGACTTGATAGCTTTTCTCTTGGCCATCTGTTCCCACTGCAAGTCCTGGAAAAACATATGGAGAAAAAGAAACATTCAAGATCATGCAATTCTCTAGACATATTTTTCATGACCCTGTAGAGTCAGTATCTCTCAACCTCTCATGAGGTAGGAAAATTATGTAATTCCCTGCTTTGTAAATGGGAAGCTGAACTGTAAGAATTACCTCCACATGCTCAAATGAGAGCAGAAGAGCAATGTGTGCAAGTGCCCTCCCAGTAGCTTTAATCCAGCCTTAACAATGAGAACATGGGAGGAGATTACTTTGACAAGGAGATAGTTGTTATTTTTCTGTGGAATTTAAACTGACTGACTTTGGAAACCAATAGCACAGTCTCGATTTTATCTGGCTCTGTGGGCATATACATAAGAATCGTAGCTCAGACCACAAAAGAACATAAAAAGCCTAACTCTAACTCCTCTGAGGATCCAGGCTCACTCAGCCCCTTCAGCAAGGAGCAAGCATGTAAAAAAAGCAATTAACTGGCTTCAGGAAAACCAAGTCAAGGGTAGTGTATTCCATAACTTAGCAGGACCCTCATGATACAAGAGACAGTGGCAGCAATCACACTGTGAACAACAAGCAGGGAAGGTCTACAGTCTACACACAAATTTTCCAGTTGGGAAGGCAGAGCAGATGAAGGTACAAGACTCCCAGTGAGACAGCCAAGCAGATGTGGCCACAGCAAGGATGTAACAGGGAGACCCCACTGTGCTGAGGGAACAGGATGCTGCCCAGACACACCACGTAGCTCTCATCTGCTCTCTGGCACAGAGTCCCACACAACAGTAATTTTTTAGTTTTGCTTCTCTATTATACCTCTGCCCCTGAGATTACAAACACCACACACATCTGCTCACAGCAGTGCACGCTTCCGATCACCTGCTGTAATACCAACATTCAAAACTGCTCATATCAGACACCAAGCATTACTAATGATCTGGCTTAGGTCTGCAACTCTGTAACAGCATCTTCTTATGAATAAGAAGTCTTCTGGGTACATGTGCCAATTCTGACCCCTAAAAGATGCAGCATGAGAGATGACAAGGGTTACATCAATAAGCCACTACTAAGACAAAACACCAGAAAAGGTACCTTTGTAATACCTAAAGAGCAATACTAAAAATATCTCTCAAGTTGGAAGAGTAACAAATTGTAGAACAAATCACAGATAGAAGGGAAGAGTTTCAGTGTATTAGATCTGAAATTGAACCCTTGGGGGTTGCTAGTTGTGCCTCTGATGAGCCCAAAGCAGTTACCAGAGCACTGTGCAGATGCAAGTAAATAAAAACACACTCCATCTTTAAACATAAGGCAACAGAAACAGTTGAACATGGAAGAGGAGACATTTTAATTTGCTACTGGTCATATAAATGCCTATTATTAAGCTTCCAAAGCCAGAACACTAATAATAACCCTTGCATTCATTTCCATAGACCTCCCATTTTTAAAACCAGGAAAGTGAACTTGCACTTTATGAGAAATGCTAAACGTTGCAGCATTTCATTAAAGCATCACTGACTGGACTAAGCAGGCTGAGTTCTACTGTTTTTAGGTTCTGCTAGTATATGTTACTTGGTGTAATAGAAAAGATAAAAGTTTCTGTATAAACACTACAGCATCTCAAGATGAAATGTAACAGAAATGCACAGCCAGCAAAGAGGAGAATAAGCTACAATTTTATTTAGTCTTGTCTTTAGGCAGAATGACCTAGGAAAAAGCGAGATTGGAAGCTTTCAGAAAAGTACCTAGCAAAGGAAGTAAAACATAGTACCAACTTAATACATTCAAAACAATGGACAAAAGAATGTTTACTCTAAAGCTATCTGAAAAATTGAATTATTTTAATACAATTATATAGTTACATTACAGTAATGATGTATAGTGTACTGTTAATTCTAAAACACTAATAAACTCTATCAAGAAGTTCCAGTCCATTACACATAACTGGAGGACACTAAACTAACCCAGGAGAGCTACTCCACCTGAGGCTCACTCAACCTTGCTCAGGTGAATAGCCCTTCTTTATGACTCTCATCTTTGAAGTATTCCATCTGCCATGTTTCTTGTGACAAAGGTGCACTCTTAAAATACACAAAAAATAAAAATACAAAAAATAAGAGATGGAAAAATGTGTAAGCAGAAGCAATTTCTAGACTTCTTGTTCATATTAAATACAGAACAGTCACAATTTCTGTGTCTACAAATAGAAACAAAGAGATTCAAAGTGGCTATTTGCATGCTGTGGGATCTCAAGGACAGTGAAGATAAGATCTGGAGATAAGACAGGCAAAGAAAACAAACACCCTCGCTCTTGAGGAACGGAGCACAATGTTTAGGAGGTTATTATTCCCCCTACAGTGGTGTAGTAAACTAAAAGGTCAAGCATTTTCACTCCCTACTAATAAAGTAAGAAGAGGCTAAGCTCAGATCACCTTCAGTGCCCCTACTGGATTTCCAACAGTCTGTCCACATGAACAAAGATAAAATAAAATAAATGACAATCAGTGTAGCAGAAACATTTCTGATTCAGAAACACAAGAATAACAAAACTTGATGTTTTATTATTTGTTATAACTTAATGTTATTGTAAGCCGATTCAGCTCCAAAGAATTAATTCCCCAGACAAATGATTCCTGTTTTACTCGGGAAGAGGCTTTAACCCACTAACTCAGGCTGCCATGTTTCACACAGAGTAAGAGGAAGCAAACACGCTACCAGGAATTCCACATCACCAGTCATGTTTGCACGAGACAAAAACATTGAGATTTAATCTTCCCTCATTGGCAGCTGAACATCACCAGATGCATTTTCCATACACAACAATGCATTTTACTGTTTAACTCAGCTTCTAGACAGAAACTGGTTACAAAACACAGTATAAACTATTAACAGGCAGAGAGTGCTATGCTATTCCAAATGTAAAAGTGCAGTGCTGTTGAAAATCAGGCCACCTGGGAAGATTTTCATTTTTAGGTCAACAAGAACATTGCTGTAGATGTTTTAAAATAATTAGTACCTTCATCTTACTGTATCTCCTGTTTCAACCTACCCCAATTCAATTAAGCATCAAGTCCAAGCCCTCTGACCCCTCAGCTTTTCACACTCATATTGTACAGGTATACACAGTGTTACCCTCTACAACTACTGGAAACAAAGACCTGGGGAGGTGGCAGTCAGCCTCTTCTCCCAGGCAACTAGTAATAGGACACAAGGAAAGGACTTCAACTGTGCCAGGGGAGGTTCAGGTAGATATTAGGAAATATTTCTTCACTAGAATAGTGGTTAAGAATTGGACTGTACTCCCCAAGGAAATGGTGGAGTCACCATTCCTGGAAGTGTTCAAAAAATGAGCACACATAGCACCTTACAATATGGATTTGGTCAAAGATTGGATTTGATGATCTTAGAGGTCTTTTCCAACCTTAATGACTCTGTGATTATATCAACCACAGAAGGATGAAGTTAACCATACCCAGAGAGGGTAAGATGGATATATCACTGTTTCCTTACCTCTGCCTGGAGCATATAGGCATATACTCAAAAGGCTTTTCATGGATGTGCTCCCTAGCATTTAATTAAACCCCAAGTACTTGCAGTTTTCTAAAATACAAAAAACTGGTGAACATTCAACACATCAACTAGCATTTAGACAACCCCCTTAGCACCACCTTGCTGTTTTGTTAGTCGACACTATCATGTTCCTTGCTCATAACAACTAATTTCATGAACTGTTGAGTATTTCAAAGAAAGCCTTGCACATCTGTTTTGATAAGATCAAGAAAGATACATACAAGCAACCACATCAAACCCAGAGCAAATGAATTACAGGTTCTCTACCAGGTTTATAAGGGCCATGATCAAGTCCTCCTTAGAGTCCCCTCTTATCACACTCCGAATGCTGCTAAAGGCCACTGGATCCACAGTGTCACACACTGCAGGCCTGGCCACACCCCAGAGTTGTTTCTATGAATTAGATTACACAGGCCACAAAGTGGGAATTGCACTGGCAAAACAGCAGCATCACAGTAGACAGATGAACAGCAAATATCCTTTGGTGATTAAGGTGACCCTGACCAGTCAAAATGCCAAGCCAAAGAATTTGGGCTTTCCCTTGTCTCAGGATGTTAGAATCTGACCATGGAGCAAGCAGCTGCCAGTTCCAAGTCTTATTGCCCTTTGCCTTTCTCCCTTTTGCCCACTTCAGCTGCCTGATAACACTCCTCCTCCCAAAATTACCACACCAATGACTTGCAGCAGACTCAGCAGAAGTGGCTCTGTATCTGCATTTCAGTTTCTATCCCACCAGGCCAGCTCACACCCCCTTCCAGCAGGCTTTGCTGCATACAGCTGAATTACAAGCACAACATCAGACAGACCTGGGGCAGAAAGCTTGGGCTTTCCATCAGTGTGACTCCCTGAACAGAGACTCTGCTCTGTGGGCACTAGCAAGCACACACATGGAAAGATGAGTGCCAGCATTCACGGGATGACAGACTACAAGAGACAAACACCTGACCTCAGCTTCACAGTAAACTTGCTCTCTTCTCAGCTCTTTTCTCACCATCACAAGAAGTACATTTATATGAAATGTAAATAAAACTGAGGTAGAGCAGAAAGACACTGGTGTTTGAAGATTCTTAAATCACAAAGATGTGGCTTGATGCTTGGCACAAATATCTATATTGTCAATTAGAGGTACCATTAATCACCTTCTGTTTACAATTATTAATTAGTTTAGGTCCAAAAATTTATATTAAATATTCCCATTGTACTCAAGGAGACTTGATTAACATGCTCCTAATGTTTTACAAGATAAGACCAGGCAACAAGAAACCCAGGAGGAACAAATCTATCAGTCTAACAGAAAGCACTAGAAATGATCCGTTTTTTACGTCAAGCACATTCCCAGCAATATACATAATCATGCTGTGAAAACTATTGGAAACGTCTCTTTATAAAGTACCCCATCATTTTCAGGTGTTTGGAAAAAGAACCTCAAACCAACAGAACCTCAAATCAACCCAGAGACACTACATTGTGAAAGATAAGCATTAAAATACGTCATTACTTCAAAAAAGTAACTAGACACAAGAGCTACTTTAAGGTAAAATTATTATTTTTGAGTTTCAGCTCAACACCTCTTTTTATAATTGACCCTGATTCATGCAAATTCCAGGTCATCGCTGCTTCTCTATCACCTACCTCCCAACTGAGAAGCAAAGAAGCTGAGGAGTGGGGGTAGAAAGGAGTCTAGCAGTAATGCAATGCAAATCTTTTCCTATCTGAAACACTGTTAACAGAACCAAAATGCCAGGTTTCCATAGCAACCTGAACTGTGTCACATGCTTACACTGTAAGCAACATTGAACAGTTTAATTGTAATACAAAATCGTGTACATTTGTAATGTAAAAAATTAACACTGGAAACCTTCACTATTTATTTTTCAATTGCTTAACCTGCAAAATTTATTGTAGTCTGTTCAGTGTGACCTTGTATTACACCTACGCAGCTTTACAGGTGTTCCAGTGCTGGCAGTGTAAGGTGCATCAAAATTACAGTGATCAACAACAAATCAAACTCTCTTTACACTGCACAGACTGAATCCTGTTTTTAAAAGCAGCAATGTTTCTAATTATTTCCTTCTTCCTTGCAAAATCCCCTTGGGCATTGTGTAACACAAGACTATTTAGTTGTCTTGTCCTTCTGAAACATCCTGAAAACTTCTATTATCTTACCTTTTTTCCTTCCTGCACCTCCAGATTCCTGTAAACACTACACACAGTTGCTGACCTTGTACCAAGTCACCCTGTGCTATATGCAGTGCAGAAACTCCCCCGTCTAAAGGAATTTCCCTTGCTATACACCAGAGCACATCACATCTACCTACTAATTAGGGAGCAACTCAGAAGAGCTGCTTGCTTCTTCAGAAGCAGAAACAGAAAAGTTTTTTATATTTTTTCTGTGTTCTAACAATATGTGCACAGCTAACTTTAAAATTATTCAGGTAAGTACTGTTACCTATGTCTATGTACACAGAAAAGATAGAACAATGTCTTGATTCATGCAAAACTGTGATATGCCATCCTTCCTTCAGCATGTCTGATTGGGCTTTTACTTGCTCAACTCTGCATGCATTCAATCAGTGAGATGGTTCAGGGCTTAATTAAACAACAAAAAAAGTAAAAATACACCTGAATTAAGCTTGAGTACTGTTGCATAAAAAACAGTTGTGTAGAAGTTTTCTGGTGAAGCAGTAGCAGTATATATTCTACTTTAGGATTACTCAAGTGTTTTAAACATTCTTATAGAACCGAGGTTCTCTTGTTGAACAAAACAGACTAATTTTGAAACTAAAATTCAAACTTCTTACGCTGATAGCATCAACAACGTAACTCAGCATTCTGAAGCTAGATATCTCCTTTTGCTGGAGGGTGGGGGAAACCAAACACCATAAAGTCAGAAAAATGCCAAACAGCTTCAATTCCTCCATTTTCAGGAAAGCCATCCATCTCAGCCACATCAACCAGGTGCCACAACAGAGACTCTGAGCTCTCTACTCCCATACCAAGTGCATTCAGAGGGACTTCTCACACAGGTTATGTTTGTGACACCTAAGCAAACGTGGGAACCAAAGATGAAAGCTGCCAAATTTCTGCTCACCGCAGATTATACCTGACATAGCTGCTCACATTTCAAACAAAACTTTGTATTCGCTTGTTTACAGCTACATCAATGTAATTGCTTGCCCCTTCTCAAGTTGAAGCCAGACAAATTAGTAAATGCATTAACAAGTTTTGGATTTGGCCTTGCTTTTTTCCATGTTAAAGCACCTATTTTTGAGGGGCCCTAGTCCTTCCATTCTTGGTGTTAAAATTTGTCTTTGAAAATCTGTTAAAACTGGGTAGAGACCTACACTTTAAAAATAATACAAAAAGCAGTTTGCACCTACCCCACCAGGGTGCATTAGTGATTTGTGGTTAAAAAGGACTGACACATTACTTGTGAAAAGGGTATTACCCTCAGACCTAGATTCATAGAATCAAGAACCATTTAGGTTGAAAAAGACCTTTAAGGTCATCAAGTTTAACCATAAACCTATTCATGTTCTTGCCAATAATTATGACAGGACTAAGGATTAAAACTCATACATCCAATCCCAAACATAGGGCCAGGCTAACCTCTTGAACAGGTCTAGCTTCCACAAGTCAAAATTACTTTTCTGAGATATCTGATGCTGGACTTAGGGAAGTAAAAAGAAGGGGCAAAAAATAAGTGAAAAGAAGCAGGAAGAGAGATATGTTTCAAGCCAGATGAAATAAATTCCAATTTATAATGGGATTCTGTCATCCTGGAGCCTTTCAGTGAGAAAATCATTCACAGGTCTTGCATCACAGAATTCACAAAAAACAGTACATGGCATGAAGAAGAAACCAAAACTTGAACAACAGATGTAAAACACAGTACTGTAGAACTTTTTATTTTAATTGCAATATAATATTGACAGCAAAGCAGTTAAGAGTTGAAAACGGTACTCAGTGAAGTCCTGATTTCAGTGACAGCCACACAAGTCTGCTTCTTTACAAAGCTTCTAGATTCAAAAAAAAAAAAAACCCAAACAAAATTCAACCAAACCAAAGCAAACAAACAAAAAAGAAAATAAAAACCACAAAAAAGCAACCAAACAAAGAAAACAACAACAACAAAAAACCATAATCAGAGAAGAGACTTTTGAAGGACTGTTAACATTTACTAAGGGATGACAGTTTTTCCCAAGAAATGCATTTTGTAACTTGAAGCCTTTACATCCCAAACTCTACACTGATCCACAACAAAATGAACACGTAACAGTTAACAAGTAAAAATAAATACATGTCTCCTCAGAAGCACCTTAAAAATCAGGTTTGGTGCTCCAAGTGGCTCCTTCAGCTGCACCACCTTTCCTTTTGCAAACCTCCTTGGCTTTCTGCTTGCATTTGCACACACCACCCTTCAGTCATGGCTCATTCCTAATGGAGCAGGTACCACTCTGCAAGGAGCAGCATCGCTCTGCTCTGCCAGGTCTGAGCCTACATCTCCTTCCCTGGAGGAAAACAAAAATGAACGCACCTGCCTTGCTCGTCCCATAAACTCAACTTGAATTGTGTTCACAGTTGAGCAGAAGGGCTAGGAACTGCTCTCCTGAATGCAGTGCTGTCCCACAGCTCAGCACCCATGGAGGCCAGAGGAATCCTCCAACACATGCCAGTGTGTAAGGTCTGGTTCATCCCTAGGGTTCACCTTCCTTGCTCTTTCCAACCTCCCTGTAGAAGATTCATTATCTCTTGGTTTTGCTGTACCATTTTGGTTTCAGTCTCCAGACCCCTACTCCTAAAATCTGCCTATTATATTCCAGGCTCAGCCTGGGACTGAGAACCACCAGAGCAGGGCTTAGAAAAGGACACAACTAGTTGACAAAACATTGAAACTTCCTTCTCACACAATAGGGTCAAGGTGCACAGTGTCAACAGTGCAGGAGAAAAGAAAACTAACGTTCATCTTCTTAATCTCTTTTCATGACAAGTGTGTTACTTGTACTAACAGAAATGATGCACTACAAACAGAATCCAGTTTTCAAAACAAACAACCCACAAATTAAAAATTTGTCCACTGAGGGATCTTAGCAGCAGAGACCCTTTTTAAAGAATTTAGAATTCCTGATAAAAGGAAACAAATGGACATTTGATGTGGTGTGATGTGAGCAACCACATTAGCACAAGCCCAACAAAGGAGATTTTCCTTTCCATCCTGTAAGTATGACTGCAGCAGGACACAAATGCAGATGTCACAGGAAGTTCTTGCCTAGCCTCTGCACACTGATGTGACACTACCCTCTACTCACCCTAACTAAAAGGCACACCTAACCAACACTGCCCAGCACCATACACTTAACAAAAACCCAACACCACAGAACAAAAGCAAAAACCAAATTATCTGTATATAAAATGAAATTTCTTCAGTAGATACCTAACTGTGAGGACTGGAAAACAACTCATGGCACTGGCAGAAAGCCATCCTTGTCCTTCCTTTGTGGTTCTCAATTTGTTTCCTAACTGGCCTGACGATGACCCAGGCTGCTTGTGACTTGACCCCACATATTTGGTTGGCAAAGGGACTTTCACGTTCATCAGCTGTTAATCATTTGGGCCAGATCTGCACAAGTGACTGGCTCAGAGCAGGCAAAGTCCATCTGTCACCAAATACCTGGCCACATTTCAGCACACTGTTCTGTAACAAAGTAAAAGTTTCATCTCCTTGGTTCTTCACCTATTGTCACCAAGATATCACTGCTTACATGACACAGCTACCACACAATAACCTGCATTTCAGAAGTTTTTGGAGTTGGGACAGAAGGCACAGACCAGATTTTATGTCACGGATTACCACAGCTCCTACCTTTAGGAGTCTTCAGCAGCTTCACTACAAAAGGCCTGATCAGCAACCAGGATGGAAAAAGGGACTACAAAATCTCAGATACTGCTGATATAAGAGAATAATTTCTTTTTAATATAAATTTAAATATCATGCAAAAATCTTCATGTGTAAAATTATTATACACTTCAATGCATCCCTGAATTATCTGAACTTTTCTGAGAAAGCATGAGGGAAGAACTCAAGACACTCTCTGGCCTACAAAGTTTTGCTGAGTTTGCTGCAGCTACCAAAAATCTGCATACAGATTAAACCCAGCTTTATCACAAGTACCCATGTCTTTGGCATCACTAGAGCTGCTTAAAAAGCATTCTAAAAATTATACTTAAGTTGAGAGTAAAATAAAGCCCTTGCCACCAGACTAGGGCACTGCTTAACCATGAGGCAGTTAACTACAGCAAAAGCCCACTGCCACAGCACAGAAGCAGTGCCAAGCCACTGACAAAATCAAGTTATTCCACACAGCATCTCCTCCAAAGTAACAACCTAGGCAGACCCAAGGATTTTCTGCAATCACAGCATCACCTGATCTGGCAGAAAGCCATCCACACCTCTTCCCCTCTGAATCAAAATGGCAGTGATGCTTTGTGAATATTCATACTTCTTTTTTATCCACTGCATTACCTTAGAATACTTAAAAAGAAAACAAACTGACAGATGGCATGTGGGGCAGAAAGCAGAAAAAAACCAGACTGGAGTAACAGCAGACAGAGAGAGTGCTGCTAGAAAAGGTTAAATTTATTTGAAAGAAAATGAGTCAGGGAATACATTACCTTTTCTTAAGATAAGGCTGAGTTCAAGGAAGCAACAGCTCTCACTGTGAACTTCTCTAAAACAAAGCTGTGATTTCCTCTAT
The DNA here is from genome assembly GCF_023055355.1 of Agelaius tricolor. Lineage (NCBI taxonomy): Eukaryota > Metazoa > Chordata > Aves > Passeriformes > Icteridae > Agelaius > Agelaius tricolor. The sequence continues at coordinate 63,102,509 of NW_027269261.1, forward strand.
CTGGTGCACTGGAACCAATCCTTGCCTGCAGTGTCTTAGATTCTGAGGAAATGGCCCTCAGTTATCTTCAGAAACTATGAGAAGATCCCAAAATCAGTCACTAATGGATGAAAATAAGAAAATTTCCTTTCTAGAAATAATTCTTACAAAAATCTTTTAAATCTTAAAGCGAACACAAAATGAAACACAAACAGTACTATTTTGACCCTGTAACCAAAAGATAAACACATATCCTGCCTGAATAAACAAGTATAATTTCCCGGCTAAACTTGCATGCTTTCTGCTCCTGTAAATCAGTTTCATATGACCATTACTTAAACATGGGTACTCATACAACCCACATTTCAAGAAGGATGTTGAAAAAGCCCCTTGAAAAACATACAGAGTAGCCATAAGAAAAGCAGAAAACATGGAAGAAATGGCATCTTGGTGGGCTCTACACATAGCATACCAAAGAGAAGGCCAAATGCTTAATTACAGCTCAGGAGTACTACAGGGCACAGAATGACTGAGCAGGAACAGCTTCACCAAGCTCTAACAGGGGCATTGGACCACACAGCACCAGGAATTTGAGGCATGCAACTGAAAGCACAGTCCACCTCTTATGATAAACAGCAATGAGAAAGGCTTACTGAGATTAAGATGAGTACTCTACACATTGACAAATTCAAGTCTAATCCAGAAGTCTTCTCAAAGGATGAACTGTGGTTCCATGACAAGTCATTATTCCCAGGTAAGCACAGGAGGGTCTGGAGGACATTATATGGCACTGAGCTGAAATATTGGTACCCTTTCTCCCAGTTTGGTCAGAGACTGGGAGCAGTGCAGGTGCAAGAGCAAAGCATTGCAAAAGCAAAGCACTGCACCTGGTTGTGGGCACTTAGTACAACCTTCTGCACAGACACTGCAGATACACAGCCATGGTCCCATTCAAGGCTGCAGAGTGCTGCCCACCCCAAAACTGAACAGTTCCCAACATACAACTTCCAGCACCAGCACAAACACCTGACACTTTGACCAGGAACAAAGACATACAGATTTCCACCTACAATAGAAGGCTTTGCAAAGAAAAGTAGGAAGAAAAAGCAACTACTCCTCTGTATGTGTTGAATATATAAATCTGAAACATTTTGTTTGGGGAGGGAAATATAATTCCTCCAGCCTGCTGTGAATTTTGTCACTAACTCATAAATCTGGCTAGGGAAAATTGACAATGGAGTAAGATTTTTAAAAGGAAAAAAAGGAGGAGAAGAAAAGAAGAACTGAAGACTTGTTTCTCCTACTCTGCTTTCTTTCCTAGTCAAAGGAAGTCACTTGAGTGAGAGCTCTTACTGCTGATTCCATTCATCAAATACAGCATTACATTTCCTTTTTTTGGGAAAGCAATCTTAACCCCCAGGACAAACTCACAGCAGAAGTGGCAGCAACGTGACTTGGACATCTCCTACCGTGAGGGTGCAGATGACTCACAAGAAGGAGTGAGAAGCCATCAACTTTGTGGCAGGCACATCAGTAACTCCACCAGCGGGTAGATACCTCACTAAAACAAAAGCTACACCTATAAAGCCATTGACTATTTTGGCTTATTGATCATGATGAGGAAGAGGTTTATCAGTCAGCTGCTTTTTGGGTGATGACTCTGAATTTCTTCTGCCAGATGAGCCCAGGACCATGACTGCCTGCTGCTGAACTGGGCACTCACTGAGACACAGAGGGCACAAGCCACGTGCTGGACAGAGAGCTTTACCACTTTTCTCAGCATTGGTCATGTTCCAACCTTCCTTTCACGCCTACTGGATAGCAAAGGGAAATTGAGTCCCTTTGTCCTTCATTTCCATAATTATTGTTTGTGAGCAGCTCCAGCTGCCTAGAACAGCAATTTCTTGTGTCAGATCTCGCTGCAGAGGCTCACACTATGTTCTCACCTTTGAAACACCCACCCAAATGGGTGACTGCAGACTCACTCTGACTGCAGTAACTAGCCACAGGATCACCACAATTTCTTTAATTACCTTTCCGAAGACAAGTTATCCTCCCATCCAAATCACTCTCAAGAGAATTCACTTCTGTTTGAATAGAGGAGCTCATTCATTAACACTTAAAGAGATTTGCCAGCTGTCCCCTGTAGTCAGGACCATAAGGTAGCCAAATATCTACTAGAGCCAGCCTCCATACAATTTCAACCTTCTCTTTCAAAATCATGGATACACAAAGCAACAAAGCCATATTCCTAATAAGACAAGGACTGTTCCAATCAATTCTAACTCACTTCATCTCCAAAGGGAATCACTTATCATTTCAGCAGCAGATGTAACACATCCAAATGTGAGCATGGTTACTGCTGCAGTGAGAACAGGGCATTGGGCAAAGCCAAGGAATGAAACCCAGAGACTGCCTCATAAACAACTTGGACAAATCAGGTATTCCAGTAGTGTTTATTTTCCATAACATAATAAGCAACAAGGAAAAAAAACCCCAAAAGACACAGAATTTCCCTCCAAGCCCAAGATTTTGATCCACTACTTAAAAAAAAAAAAAAAACCAAACAAAAACCAAAAAACAGAAAGCCATCAGACAGCATTTCGCCTACAAGCGTCTACTTCAATACAGCTCTTCAAAGGATCAACATTACTTGACTATTTAGGTCCTTAAAATATTTTGCATATATTTATGGACATTTTCCAGGTAAAAAGATGAAAGAGAAGGCAGTCTAAAATGCACTGCAACTTACATATTTTTTTATCATGGCTTACATTTAAAAATATATTCCTGATAAAGTGATTTTCATCCAGAAAGTATATATTCACGCATACTTATACATATATTCTTGGCATTTTCTACTGTCCTCTCCATTAATTTTCTGAAGGTCTGCGTGTGTACACATAAGTGTCAGATGGAACAATATCAGGAAATTATTATTTCCATACTGTGTAAACACTGGCTGATACAGTAAGTTGGCAGAGTTCATCAACACACATTTTAAGTATCACACAAACGCAGGCCCTCAGGCTGGGTCATAGCATTTTAAGCAAACCATAATCGATTAATGGGCACCTACCCATCTTAGAAGTCCACCACTGCGCATTAATACAAGAAATGTATGACTACCTAATGGGAGAACAGTAATTGTAGCATGTAAAGTAAACACATGCTAAAAGCCTGTTACTGAGTCGAAGTGTTCATCATCTCATTTCATCACCTAGGGGATGAACAGTTACTACATCCTTTAGCACCACGATACTGCACACACATCACCCAAGATACAAGTATGCCACTCCACCCGTAAACCAACTCTGAAGCACCGTATGATGAAGGACAGAGAGGAAAGTCCATTGCACTGATTAAAGACACAAAAATCAATGATTGACACACCTTTGGAACCCGGCAGCACTTTGCAATCATGACAACCAAAGGCTATACAAATTAATATAGAGAGAGAGAGCCTGGAACATTCCAGTAATTCATCCAAGACCCTGAGAGGGAGGAAATAAATGAGGTTCGAAGCCGCGAATGCCATCTCGGCTACACCGGCTGGGTAGCGGGAGCTCCGTGGGTGCCCAGGAGCAGCACCCGGGGCGGGCGGGCAGGTCCCCGGAGCCGCCCGCGCCCCCGGCCGCGCCCGCACGGACACAGCGCGCCCGCGGGGCCGCCCCGCGCCTCGGGGCTGCGCTGCCGGGCTGGCTCCGCGCACCAGCGAGCGGGCGAAGCGCTCCTCTGCCCCCACAGCGCCGGCCCCGGCCCCGTCCCCGCCCCGCCGGGCTCCGCGCCCCCCGGCCGGGGCACAAGGCCGCGCCCGAGCAGCCCCGCCCGCCCCGCGGCCCGGCGCGCACAGACAGACAGACAGACCGACAGACCGACCTGCGGGCGGGCGGCATGGCGGGCCCGGCCCGGCGCCGCGCCCCGAGCGCTCTGCGGGAGCGCCGCCGCTGCCTCCGCCGCTCTCCGCTCGGCCACAGCGGCGCCGGCCCCGCCGCGCCCCGCCGCTCCGCCCCGCCCGGCGGTCCCGCCTCCCCGCGGTCCCGCCTCCCCTCGGCCCCGCCCGGCCGCCCCGGCCCTGCCGGATCGCGGGGGCCCCGGGGCCGGGGGCGGTGGCCGCGCTCCTGGGGCTTCAAGCCTTGCCCTGGGCAAAGGGGGCGGTCAGCGGAGCCAGAAGTCCTACGAGTCATAAAGCCCAAGCGCCGGCATTTTCCTCTCGATGGCAGTTTCTCAAGGGCGGCGCTAAAAACAAAACAGCCAGTTTTGGAAATTGAGGTTAACCAAAGCCTTCAGATCCGTGGGAAACTGAAAAGCCTAGAAACCTCATCCGCTGTTTCTATACTGTCCGCCAGTAGGCTTCTTCACCCAGTCCTCAGAAAATAACACCCGCTGTATTTACCAGAAACTCCATTCCCTTACCCGAGATAACTGCAGGTAACCCTTCCAGATGTTTGTGGCTAGCCTAAACAGGATCTAGCTTCTTTTTTTCTTCCTTAGGTTAGTAATCAGCTCTGAAAAAACTGATTTCGGGCATTGTCTTTCAGGCATTTTAACAAAGGCATTGTAACATCATTAAATTCCAAATTCTGCAAGACAAAATCTTAAGCCTGAAGATAGGCAGCTACCTGCATAAATGAAAAGTGTACACATATATAGAGAGATGCTAAAAGAGTGTGTCAAAATAACAAATGGTTTACAGGGGTCTCAAGAATAATATTTTTACTAGTTATAATGTTATGAATCTAACGAGTTTTAAGTAAGAGATTTGTCAGAGGCTTGTTTTTTTTAATTCAATAGCTGCTTAGAAGACTCATTTCAAAAACGTGTCATTTTCAGGACCAAATGCATCTCCAATACAGACACCGCCATCTCCCACCATTGCCGTTATCCTATTTGTAGTATATGCTTGCTACCACTCAGTGCCACTACTGGAACAGCAACTGTCTCAACTCCTCCACTAAATTTGCTACTGCAGTTTCAGCTAAAATTGAAGTTTCCATCTGATTTTTTTTTACTAAACCAGCTTCTTTTACAAGGGACAGATTTTCTTTAAAACATAATCTGCTGCTTAAAGGATGCGTTCTGGTAACACACTGAAGTTAGTAAATCTTATTATTATCCAGCAAAAGATGGACAAACCCAAAGTTACTTTGGTTAAAATCTCAAATACTTCACCACACAGAAGAAAGGGGCCCTGCTCTCAGTTACTCTTCTAGCAGTGCTTAGATAACAAAACTGGGAAAAAACAAAGAATAGAGTAGTACTGTTTACCCAACCACCTCTGCCAAATTGCAGAAGCTATGAAGCTCTATCCATCAAAGTGGTGGAAGCCCTATTTATCTCTTAGCTGCACTTGCACAACAGTGACAGTGACTAACAGCTTGTTTTAGCTCCAGAAAAGCTATCCCTGTCCTAATGTACCAGTCTGCTGTCCATCATCATTCCAAGCACAGTCACCTCTACTGTACAGTGTAGAAAGCTCTATGAAAACAATGCGTGAACTCCATATAGCAAAGAAACGATGCATTTCTATAGTACTTATGTTGCCCTGAGCTTATCAAATACACATTCTAGACTGCTGGCATGGGGGAGAAATCACTCAAATTCCTGTCAGAGAAGCAGGATAAGCAGGCTAGGACTGGGACAGAAGCACTGTACAAGTTCTGGTTATGGCACTGTGGGTATTGCCTGTGGCTCAACCCACAGACTTCATGTCACTGTAAGAAGTCATTGTGTGAGTGGCGCATCACACACCCTTTTGTTTTACTGAGTCTGAAGTGCTCAGTAATGCCTGCCTCTCTGTTGCAATGATGAACATGAGATAGGCAGATAATAGGTAGATCAGACACACACACATCACCATTGAAATAAAATTTAGTTTTAGTCTCACTGCAGTATATAGGATAGCAGACGGTCTGAATAGTTTGCTCTTTCCCATGGCAATATGTTCCTTGACAATCCATTTGAATACAAATGCTCTAACATAATTTGATTCACTGTCTTCATGGTATCAATGCTTAGAATATCTTTACCAGAGAAAATCTTAAATTCATCGATTTAAATCGATTTCAGGATTGGGCAAATTTGTTTTATCACTGTTTGCATTATTTTGATGGAGACAAAATGTAAATTTGCTATTTTCATCACTTCCAAATTGTGAATTTTTATCCTAGAAAAATATTTCTCACACAAACACATATGTATAACCACCCTTGAAAGACAGAACAGATTTGGGATACTGAAATACTACATTTGTATGGGTTTTGATCTTCTGCTTCAGTGTACATTAACAGAGTTACATACATTCAAGAGAAAAAATTGCTAGAGGTACAGTAAACATACTGTATATGGCCTGCATTCAGATCAGCTTACACTAATAGCAGAAAAAATACTGTATTGCTCATGTAGCTCATGTAGTTTTTGTTTCCTTTTTTACATCTGTAATTGTTAGCTTACAGCTCATTTATTTAAGAAAGACAACCTGCCATAAAAAACTACACTGACAACCTTGACGGTTATAACAGTCCAGTTTTGAAAAAATACAAAAATAATGGTGACACCAATCTTTCTTTTTATTTCCATTATCCCTTCTGTTTTTGCCTATTACTCCTACCATTATTCACCATGAAGTAGTCACAAAATAGGTTTCATACAGACAGACTTTTATGCATACATAATTGAGGCTCTGCTTGATCCTTCTGCACTGAGGGCTATTCTTAGCCTGGTTTCTTTGGTTTATGTAATGATGAAGTTTCAGAGTGTCCCCAACTCACCCTTTAACTTTGAATTGATTGTCTAGATATAACTCAATGTGACTGAGGTACTGAAATTTTCCACAAGTTTTACAAAAAAATGAGAAAGAGACCACAGCTTGAAACTTTTATAATAAATTCTTCCCTAATGACTGATTCTGTGCACCTATTTCTCTGTCTAGAAGAGCAAACCAGAAGTAGCTCCCAAAATGCTCAACCGAAGGAAGACTATAAAAAGAGATGAAATTTACTGCAATACAAGAGGAGATGACAAAAAAGTCCTATTTGTTTCACCTAAGGTAGCTCAGTGGACACTGCATGAAGCACCTCACTGCCACACTTTATCCCAAACCCCAGAATCACGTGCATTTTAACATGGGCTAAAAGGGAAAAGAAGCTGGCCCAGGCTTTACTATATCAAATGTAGTGCCAGAGGAAGAACAGAAGCTGAAGAAAAAGAATACAAGAACGTGTTAAAGTACTTCTGTAAAGTAAGTACTGTAAAATATTGCTGGTTGCTCCCCGTCTCGTTCTTCAGGATCATTAAAATATCCCCGAGGAGTGGGACTGCCGCGCCCTGGCGGCCCCGAGCCGTGGCGCTGCCTGTCCCCGCGTCGCATCCCCTGGCGCGGCGAGCGCCACACTGCAGGCACAGGGAGCAGTCACCGCATCTGCTCTTGGAGCTGGGAGTACCACAGCAGCTGCGACGTCTGGACAACGCCTCTTCAGGTTTTCCTCACAGTATTTCCATCAAAACACTACTGCGGTTAAAACAGATATCATAAGATACAAAGTACAGTAGCATTTTCCCCCAGAAAATTGTTATAATCCAACAGTTAGGTCACCAATCTGACCATACATGGAAATTAAACATAAAATAGCAAAAGACTGTGCCTCATCTCTTCCTTCCTTCTCCTTTCCACTTCCTTGAAACTGGGATGATGTACAATTACAAGTCAGGCGAACTTACAGAAGAAAATCTGATACCAAGACTTTACAAATGAAACACACAATTAAGGAAAGAGAGGACTGATAAATGCAGTTTCTATGCAGATCAAGGGTTTTCACTATAGCTAAAGCATGTACCCCAGTAAAGAAAATTTGTACTTACCATTATACATTACATACATACTCAAATTATATACTTTCCATAACTTAGCATATTACTTTGATGTTATTCTCACTAATTTTTACACTGTAAGCCTACTGTCACACATCAATCAGCATGTCAAATTAAAGTTATAATAATATGTAATGTATTCATATGGAACAGACAAGTTAATTGCACGCTGCCGTACAGCTTGCATTTAAAGGAATCGCTCTGATTTTTCAGGTTCCAAAATTCAGCTTTATTTACCAAACTGTGACAGCTGTGCTCCAGTACCTCTAACACTGAATGCTACTCACTTGGTTTCACAGGCACACCAGCGTTAGGTGAAAAGAAACACTGGCCTCTGACATTCCTTTCCTGGTGCCTTTGGGAAGATCATTCTTCTCCAGCTACCATCTCAGGGATGCAAGCACAGGCACTGGCTGCTTCTGTGCTGGCAGGAGGCTGAATCGCTGTCAGTTTCACTGATGCACTTCTCTATCGGATACAGCAAGCCAGAGGAGAGGCACAATCTTTTGTCAGTGCACATGACTTGTACAGCAAAGAAAGCCATTTCTAAAAATAACTAGGCAGCATATGACTCTCAGTGCTATTTTCCTGATGGTCTAGTGGTCAGCCCTCACCTCTGAGGTTAACATCAAGGAAAATATTTGCTATTTCAGTAAATTTCTCTTGTACATACCTTAGTTCTCACTGCTCATTAACAACCCTTCCACTGCTCAAGAGAAATTTAGTAAGATATATTACTCATTTGGAAAGTGATTTGCTAACTGTCAAGCACAACAGAGCAGGATTGCTTTGCTTCAACATCTAACAGCTGCCTAGGGCATGGACAAAACACACTTGCCCACCCTGCCATTGGCATAAGATCACATTTTTCATAGGCTCAGCTACTTCTCTGAAATTGTCAGGAGGAGTATTTTGTCTCCACCATTGAAACATCTTAAGAACCAAGGGACTCACCCCTGCCTTCCCCTGTGGTGTCACATAACAGAGACACTCTTAAGGGTGGCAATGACCATTCTGTAACATATATCTTCAATCCTGCAAATGCAGCTGCTGTGAGCCTAGCCTTTTTCTAACCTAGCTGTCTGCAGTGCTGCTAACATCACAGCCGCAGAAGCAAGTAGCCCTCCAAAACCCACCTGAGATGCACAGCGAGTGGAGAAGCCTATGCTTTTAAACACAACACTGTGGACCTAGTGGAGTATACAAACTCTTAAGGCTAGCTCAGTTTCTGCAGTATAACCACCTCAATATCTGGCTGGTGTTCCTGGCAGGTTCACTCAGTAGGAAACTAGGTCCCACTTCACCTTTCTCTTCAGCAATGGGCACAGATTACCTGCTGGGACCAGCTGACCTCTCTCACCTAAGCAGACCCACTTCTGTGAAGTGGCCTCAGACCACAGTGATACCTCAGTCTCCAGCCTAACACAGCTCTGGCTCCTCAAGGCCTGAAATGCCTTTGTGTTACCAAAGGGGATGCTGTCAATCCTACACATGTGAAAAACTGTTCCAGCATATATAAGACATTGGATCATATCTAAGAGGGCCTGATTTTTACCTCATATTTTGTTCTCTCACTGCACAGTAAAATTGCTGAATTTAGACCAAAGAAAGCTTCATCACAATCAAGACACACATTTTGTTCTAGACTGCTGCAGTAAATGTTTTGTGATGAAATGAACCATGAGCTTAACAGGGATGCTGATGAGATGGAAACCAAACACCTTCAACCTCCTTCGCTTCTCCCAGAAGAAAATTATCCCCTTAAGTTTGTTTTCAGACTCTAAAGCTTTTGAAGATCAGCTAATGCATATTTGCACAGTTGACAAGCACACAGTCCGAAGCTTATCTATCTTAACACAGAAAGGTTTTTGCATTTTAGAGGCAAAGGGCTTGAGAACTAGCAAAATTTGCTCAGGCAGAGCCAGCCCTCCTGTATCGTTGGACACTGCCTAAATAGGGAATATTATATTTTTGCTAGTAGAGCTCCCAGATCTTCTATGCTTATGAAAACAACATGCCAGAGAAAAGAGCTTTCACACAGAGGTCAGCCGCAGCACTGGCTGCTTTCGTTCCGCTCACACAGACCTTACAAAAAAAACCAAGGTCACAAATTAATATCTATCGTGTGAGGAGGCCGCGGCAGGGCAAGGCCGGCAAACACCGACCTCGATCCCCTCTGTGGAGCTACTGGCTCCCACCTGAGAGAGGCCTTTGGAGCCGCTTTTCCCTGCAGGCCTAGCACCGGAACGCGGACAAGCTGAGGTGTTTCCACAGCCTGCCCGTGCAGCGACCAGGCCGGCGCGGAGGAAAGCGCCACGTTCCTCCGCTCCCGGCAGCCGCCGCTGGGATGTGCGGTGCAGAGCGCTCGGCTGACGGGGCCCCGCCTGCAGCCGTGACAGCGACACCCCGTACGGTGTCACGACCGGCTTGTAAAGGCAACGCGAAATGAGGGAAAACAACCGCGCGAGGCTAGCGCCGGCTGGGGGCGGCGGGAAGAGCGCTGGCGGAAGAAGAGACGGACACACGGCGGCGGCTGCCGGCGCCCTCCTGCGAGCCCCCTCCGGCCCTGCCGCGGCCGCGCAGCTCTTGCCTGTGGCGCTGTCGGAGCCACCCCCGCTCCCGCTGCGGCACCGCCGGGCTGGCCGCTCCTTCCCGCCCGGGGCTCCGTCCTGCCCGTTCCCTCACCACCATCCTGCCTCCCGCTCACGGCCAGGGCCCTTCACCAGCCTCGCCTGGGCGACCCCCTCTCCTCCCCAGCCTGCCGCCACTATTCTCTTCCGTGGGGTGGAATACAACGTCCTTCTCCACACGCAGCTGCTTCCAAGACTTGGTATTGCTTGGAAAGTGGGAGCACAAAGAGAAAGCAGCTACACAAGACAGTCTAAGGAGGGAGGGAGAGTGTATTGTCATTACTTCTTTAGAAAGAAGAGTAAAAGCAGTATCAAGGATCCCTGGTGGTCTAGTGGTTAGGATTCGGCGCTCTCACCGCCGCGGCCCGGGTTCGATTCCCGGTCAGGGAAGACTTAATTTTCCTACCTTTACCCTCTCCACCTCTCCTTTGTTTTAGGATCCCCTCCGGCCCATCTCCTTCTGCTCTAACATTTCTGGGACCATCGGCCGTTTGCTGCGCGAGCCCGAGGCGAGGGGGTTGTAGGACGCACCTGACAGCTTGGAGCAATCGTGCACGAATCGTGCAGGAAGTGCCAGCGCCCTGTGCTGGTGGGCAGGGGAAGGTGTAGCGTTAGCAGGTGCCTAGAAATCTTTCAGTCAGTCACAGCACTCCCTACAGACACCCCATGCCCACCCACCCGGATTCTTGAAGTCAGCAGAAGCCTGCCTAGAGGGCCACATGCATTTAGAAATAACATAACTTCTTTCTTTTTTTTTTTTTTTTTTGGCTTCTCTAACAGTCTAACAGCTTAGGGTGCTCCCACACCTTCCCCCCCACAGGTGAATGGTCACTCAGTGCTATCATAAATCTTTGAATCACGGCAGCAGGGACCCAGTAGGGGCTGGAGCATCTTTCTTATAAGGAAAGGATGAGGAGACTGAGCTTGTTCAGCCTTGACTGAGACAGCTGAGACGGGACCTCCTCAATGTCTGCAAGTACCTGAAGTGAGGTGCCAAGGGGATAGAGCCAGGTTCTCCTTAGGGTACCTGATGAGAAAGCACCACTGGAAATAATGGCTTTGGCTGCCTTTCCCAGGGTGTGCCAGAGCCTAGGCTGCCCTCTACTGCAGACAGGAATGTCTCATGGGAAAGGTCCTCCACTATATTCTTTATGAAAAAGAAGCTTCAAGGAGGCTCAAAGGGAAGGGATCACCTTTGCTCTAAGGCAGAAAGCAAACAGTCAAAAGGGCTGTTGTTACCCTTTAGATATAAAGAAATGTGCCACCGAATTATAGTTAAACACCAGGTCCACAGGTGGCCACCCAAGGAATTATTGCATTCCTATGGCTGGAGGTTCTTAAGAGTTGGCTGGACAAGTTATCAAGTCTCTCAGACTGGGCAAGGGGAATGGCTCAGTGGATCTCCTAAGATCCCAAAAGTCACAATTATATGATTTCATCCTGCATTTTCCCCTATATTTAACAGTTTACCTGTTAATTAGAACTGCGTAGGGCTCTGAGATTCTTCTCTCCCTCTTTGATCTCAGTAAAAGGCTTTACCAAGTTGGTGGAAGAGGTTTCTGCCTTCTTTGTCAGAAAATGATGGGCAGTTTTAGAAGTAGCTAAAATTAATTTCCAGTGTCGACTACCTTCCCAGAAAAGGCATATATATGGTTTTACAGAATAGGAACAAAACAAGCATTTACTTTTGCTTTAACTCATTTTGTAGTAGGGCATTTGCACACTCTTAGCAGTGTAAGTCCAGCTGTAGAGTCACCTGAGAAAAAATACTCACATATAAGATTTTAGAAACATGTAAAAAATGCCAGAATAGCTCTTGCACACAAAGAAAGAGTAGTTTCCAATATTTTGTTAGGAATGCTGTGTAATCTCTGAAGAAGCTATCAAATGGCCTTCAAAATCCCTTTTCAGTCCAATGCCAGACTTGAAACTTGCCATTGCATAGACAGCAAATATTCATCCAGCAAGGAGTAGGCACCAATCCTCTTGGCTTGGTGTCCTTACACTTCAGGTCCCACTGTGACTAAAGGTGTCCTGGGCTGGGATGTAAAGAGCCCAGATCAATGTTCACCTTGAGCATGTGTTGAACAGTGCTACAGCAGTTTCCGATTCCTTGTTCCTGGATCTTAGTGATGGAGGGAAGGAACTGGGTACTTGTTTTTATCTGGTAGAAGCACCATCCTTCCTAGAGCTTTTGTTGATATTTTTGGTTTACAAAAAAGGTAACTCAAGATGCTGGCCTGCTGAAGCCCCAGAAAAGGTGGGCTGTTTTACCCAGGACTGGCAGTGCAATCAAAAGCACATGACAAAAGTGATCTGGCAAGAGCAGAGGTATTTCAAGCAAATATAAGGTTATTAATAACACATTTTCAAATTGTAGGTGAATTTGCTTCTCACTATGATAGATTTTGAGATACTGGCTCACAAATATTTTCACTTTCTTTTCTCTTCTTCATCATAAGGGTGACCAAGTGCTTTCCATGTCACAGCAAAGGCATATGGAAATGAACTGCAGAAGAAATAAGAATGATAAGGAAGACAATACCTTAACTGTAGATCAACTTAAACCAGCAGCTGAGTCAACTTTTCTTTCTTGCTACCTCCTTTAAGTTACAGCCCTACATTAGTTCCACTTTGTAATTTTTTTCCAATCTTATATGAAGTATATTGGCTGTGAGTGAACATAAAATTTTGTATGAGTTTTATAACTAGCAATTCTTTAGAAAATGAAAGTTCCCACTCTTTTTTTATAGGGCTATTTTCTACTTACCATCACATTTCACTTGTGCTTGAAGGGCATAGAGTCATGCAGTCGTTAGATTTATTCTGTTCCCAGGACATTCTCTTGGCCGCTTATCGCCTTTTTGTCCGTTTTATTGTGGATATAAGCAAGTGCAACTCCGTGGTATCCTCCCCAAGGCAACGAGCCTTTGCCTGGTAATATAAATATTGTGGGAACACGCCACGAGGTGGCATCCCGGTCCTGTGTCTGCGCCACCCGCCCGCGATTCCCAGAGCAGCCCCTCCTCTGGAGGTTTCAGACCCAGTTCCCTAAGTTAACGTTCCATTCCAATGAGCTATAGAGGAATGAAGGACTTGTATTTGCTGATAAAGCAAATTTCATGTACAAATGAAGCTTTTATTAAGGCAAATCACGGCATAGTTTCTGAGTTGAATGCTGTATTTGAAAACTTTACAATCTGTCTTTAAACAGTCAATATAACATTAAAAAAAAAAAAAGTCACAAAGTATAATCAGGAGTGTGACTCGGACTCTATCACCTCATCCTTTCCGTGGCATTAATACAATGAGGACACATACCATTACCAGAGTGACAAAGACCATGTGTCCTTGAACATGTTCACCCCCAGAGCAACTCTGTTTTTCACCCCCACAGCAGCACCTCTGCTTTTCACCTGAAAGTTTTGAACTGAAGGTCATGCAAAAGTTTGTGCCAAGGTGAAGAAGGGAACCAGAATTTCTGCATCCCAGGTCAGGATACCGGGGCATCAGCTGCCCAAGGACACAAGATAAGGTTTCATTCCCTTCCCTTCTGCACAGATTCACAAGGCTGATGAGCCATGGGAGCAGTCTGTGCTATAACACTAGTGCTGTCACCATGGCAGTCAAAGGACACAAACAAGGCAAAGTGTTTATTAAACTGGTGGGGTGGAAGGAAAAACAAACCCAAAAGATGCTTTCAGGCACACAATCCTTTTTCCAGGCTTTTTTTTCCCCCGTCCTATTATCTATCCCAATATTCTTTCTATATAATATTGATGTCATAAAACACAATTGTAAATTCCTTCCCAAGCTACAGATTCACTTTGAAACACCTTCTGTACTATAAAAAAAAAAAAAAAAAAATGACAACCTCACTGCACATCCTGCCAGGACTGTTCCTTGACAACTACAGTTGGAAAATTTACTCTAAATTGTGTTTAAAGAGAAACTATTTTATGCAAGCCAAGGCAGTTTATTTAAGGTAATGTTATTGAAAGTCCAATACAGATTTAATTACTACTCCCAGATCTAGATAATACTGTCCAAGGACTATTTTCCAGCAAGTCCTTTTACAGGAGCAGTTGCCATGTCCTATTAAGAAGTACTCTGATCATGAAATTATGAAAGCTCTGATCCTTTTAAAAGTCTGAGTTTTTCTCTTGCATGCTGCAAATCTGCTTTCTAGATCCTTTTTATACTGTCTTGTGGCTACAGTCAATCATTACCTTCTGCCTTTCCATGCTTTGTTTCCCATGTGCTTTTTTGAATAATCACACTTTAGTAAACTATATTGACAATGTTATTATGCTGTGCCTAATTTTTGTCTTGCTAGCAGGAAAACAGAGCTGGGAGATTCCAGTTTTCCCCCAAAGCAGGAAAATAATAACAGACTATAAATTGGTATTACAACACATGCTCTGGCTGGTGGTGCTGTCTGCTGCATGTAGCTGGGAATAGCAGCAACCCAGACAAGGTCAAGGCAGCTGGGCTGATGGAGGGTGGCCACAGCAGGGTGCCTTTCTGGCTGTCCACCCAAACTGCCCCTGCACCCTTTGCAGGGGATTTTTTTACAGAAATCACAACTTTGTATTCCATAACCGGCATAATTTGTATTGCGTAAGCTGCAGTTCTGCACAAGACATCCAGCAAAACAAATGAAAAATCAGGAATGATCTCCCTGTCTGCTCAGATAAGAAACCACCTGCCTAATTCTATCAGGATGATGTTTTGCAGTTTGTTCATTCTCTACCCCAAGCCAGGTAGTAAGTCTCAGTTTCAGACTTGTTGGGACTGTGGCTTTGGTTCAATCAAAATGGAGCTCCTTGCTGTATCCTGCAAGGGCTTTCATCCCTCCTACCACACTGCACTCGTCTTCCCTTAAGTTACCAGGCTGAAGAAGAGTGTGAAGCACGTGAGAAGATGAATATGAGCTCCTGAGCTTCTGTCACCATGACTCTCCTGCCTGCTACAAGCTTCACAGGGAGCCTCTGTGCACATGCCAAACCCAGTTCTGAAGTGGTCTCTCTTGGGTTTATCATCATGTTCCCCCTAAGTGTGTCTTTGGTGAGAAAGGAGTGGCTGGTGGTTCTGCTGTGGATGAAGGCAAAATCCAGGTATCTTAAAGATAAACCAGGTATCTTAAAATGTCTTGTAACTACTGTTTATTACAGTTTGCTGATCCTCAAAAAAAAAAAAAAAAAAAAAAAAGCCAAATGATGAAATGCAATTGTATGAATTCTACTTCTTTTCTGGTCATACATCATACATTCAAAGGGTCTTTCCTTCCAAGTCATCCATCAGAAATGCCATCAGAAACTTGCATCCCTCAGTAGCATCTGGGCTCTATCTTCTATTAATCAAAGGCTTATGGTAAGGGATAGAAACTTGTGTTAAAAGTGCTCCCAAGATGATGATGAGTTAGGAACTAGTCTTTCCCCTGGGGTCTGTGGTCTAATTAGACAAGATCAAGGACAAGTATTAATTAACACTATTCCCACTTTACAGGTAAGTAGCCAATAAGTGAATTAACAAATATGTTGTATTTCTGATGTATTTAAACACTGAAAAAGTAGCTTGACACCCAAAACTTTTAAAAATCAGACAAAAATTCATCCTCTAAAGTTTTGGTCCTGCAGGGGGCTTAAAAGCATAAAGAATTTTGTTTATACAAATAATCACACTGAAGAGGAATAGTTCCTCTGTTTCCCTCAGAAGTACATCCTTAGTTCCTTTGCAGGACAAGTTCTAAGTCATATTGGTGATGAACTGTTAACACTGATTTTGAAAAGCAAAAGGGAAAATGTCACTCATGTCAACAATAGCTAAAAAATATCTCTAACATGCCTAGTTCTTCTTCACTTTAAAGGTTATATACAGGAGAAAAAGAGCTTTATTTCCCCTTTTTTTTGCCTCCAGTTTGAACCACAGGCACAGAAACACTCTACTGCAAAAGCTGGGCATATGGGCAAGCAGGTCTTACATATTTATATTGAATTATTACTTCTCTTTTGTTTTGTTGGTGGCTACTGCTATTGGGCATCCTTGGGTTTTGACGGTCACATCAAAGGAGCGGCTCTGGCGTGAGAACCGGTCAAAGTGAGCCAGATAATTAATGGATTTATTACTGAGGTCGGTTCCCATGATTGTCGGTGGGCAGCAGCCACTGCTGTGTCGTAATCCTCATTCTCTTGGTAAGGCACACACTGCCTTAAAAAGGTTTAATGATCCAATAGTGATTTACTAATGGGAATCTTTCTTGTCGGTTTAGCAGGCCTTGAAGGAGGACAGGGTGGCACATGAAGGTCAGTTTTCAGCAGCCTCAAGAAATGGCTTTATTTGTTTTGAGATTCCTGTTTGGAGCATTTTAATTCACAAATGCAATAATAAATTGAAGGGTCAAAGTCATTGTAGCAGGGCAGGTATCAAATTCTTGATAACATGAGGAGGGAGGCAGACAGACATTGGCCACAGTAGATTGTGGCTGAAGGTCTGAGATAATGATCAGAAAACATTCACTTCAGCTTGTATGATGGACAAAATGACAAAGTGTGGTAAGAGGGACTGAAACAGCCTCATGAAACCGCAGGCTGGCAGCTGGTCCTTGCCACCAGCCCCTGCTGGGGTGGCTGCCTGGTTTGCAAAGGTTGCATCCCCTTTCTGCTGGAAAAGGAGGGAGGGGGACAACCAGCGGGACAGCTGCCCAAAAAGAGGGCAGGGAAGGGAAAAGGAGAGGAAGCAGCTTTGCCTGGTCAGAGGGAAAGAGATGCTGTTGTTGCCCAAGGAGCCAGAGTCCCCACCACTGCTCCCCTTTGCCACCCTGGTGCCTCTTCAGAAAAACAAACCCCAGAAAAGCCAAGAAAAATAAACTTCCTTCTCCTCCACCAAAATACATTTAGAAAGCAACAGAGGGAGAGGGGGTGGGGAGAAAAACAATGTTATTTTATTTTAGGGCTTGTATAATAAAACCAAGGGCTGTGCTGGCAAGTGACATTAAGAGCTACGTGAACAATCCACACACAACAGACCTCGTCCTGTTAATCAAGTTGTGAAAGTGTAGTTTAAATGTTTAATTTTTGTTTTAAACTCATCAAGGGAGAAAGTCCTTTTTCTCAAGAAAATTAAAGTTATTTTTCTCTGAGATATGAAAAAAAATACAGCATTCTGAGTTAAATCAAAAGTAAGGGGGAAAAGTGTATGTAGGCCTTTACATAACTACAGTTTTGTCTCCTTGGGTTTTTTCTCCTATATATTGCCTTGTACTCATTTGTTAGATTTTCACTTACCACAGAGTAATATCTATGGGTATTCTTTGCAGGTAAAACCATTTCCTTTACATCTTCCACTGGGACACTGTTTCCTGGAGTGGGTGCAGAGGTCTTGCAGTTCACATAGGCAGTGTTCAAAATTTCCTTGCACCCACAGTTTCAGTGTTGCATCAAGGTATTTTTTCATCCTGAAAACTTTCCTTGTAAAAGAGAAAAATCCTGAAAATTAACTGAGTGGAAAGCAAAATTCAGGCACTAACTCAGAAGACTTTCCTGTAGAATAAGTAATAGCACTGTTAAAACATTGTCTAAAACAATTAGCTTTGCTTGAATTCAATATTGGCAGTTGTATATCTGTAGAAAGGAATCTGCCTCTTCAGACCTTGAAAATAATTCAACCAGACATATTTCATTTTATTTCCCATAATCACTTCCTTTTGCTTCTGGTATTTGAGTATCTAGGGTACAACACTAATTCATGTGTCCCAGATTTACATTGCCACCATGAATGCAGAAAAATATGCCTTTATAAACAAATTATATTGATGTCATCTTACAATCACCACCACTGCTGAGTCAGTCAATGCTGACTGAGGTGTTCACTGGTCTTAGTTCTATGGGAGTGATAGATGATAATGCATTATCACCCAATGATTTTGATACTGTTCTATTGTTTCTTCTGGTGAGGAATCTGATTCTTTGAAAAAATTAGATAATATGTGAAAATATTATTAAGCTTCAAGTCCTGTATCTCCAAAGATGATGCAAGATAGAGAGAAATTCAGTTGCCTGGCCTAACATATATTGTGCCTCTTAAGCAACTTGGATTTCCCAGGCACCTGCACAGGACTGGCAGAGGTGACACAGGACAGAAGGGAGACCTACCCCCTCCAAAGTGATAGTTGGAGCCAAACTTAGGACATGGCAAACATTTAGACAACTGGATGATGACTAAGTGATTGTGTTTGCACATTCATAGCACTTTACAACTTCCAGTAAAAGCAATTACCAGGATAAAAAAAAAAAAATCAAAACCAAACACACCTTTTCCCAAAAAAGAAAATCACATGTATTTTATGGAAATTATCTGTCAATTATCTGTCAAAATGTTATTTCGTTTATAAATCAGGAGAGGTTTGGTTTACCCTTGATTGGAGATCTCAGCATTTCTAGCACCTGCCTGGTGCTCCTCTGCTTATCATTTCTGGTTATGATCAGATGCGTTGCTGCACTCATTCCTTTGAGACTTTTACGTACTAGTGTCTAAGTATTTGCTGTGTAAAAGGATGAAGTGAAAAAATAGAGTACAAGTAGAAAGTTTTACTCAGAGTTGAGTAAAATTGACTCAGGTTCATGCAGTGGCCTCACACAAATGAAGCTTGGACACATGAAGCTTGCAAACAAAGCTATATCAATTCCTTCATCTTTACTCAAAGTTGAGCAAACAACCAGTTCAATCCCTCAGGTCCTCAGTTGTGTGATCTCAGGCTATCTGTGCCTACAGACACAGATGAGAAATGAGTCTGGTGACTACAGAGCTGGTAAAATCCACTTCACATATAAGTATTTTCTTATGTTTTATCTTTTGACTAAAAGGTGCTTGTGATCTTTCCCTGTTGTAAAGAAGAGATTCCTCAGTTACAATAGCCCTAAGAATTTGCCAAAATCCATGTCCCAGGCTTATCTCATGGCATCCTGATTGAAGTACCATCTTTCAAAACAGCTGCAAACATTTTCAAGGTTCACACTAAGGAGGCAGCAGCATAAACTGGCACCTCCTGGCAGTTGTTCAGGCAGAGGTAGTCACAGACAATTATTCTGCTTTGAATATATGCATTCAGCCCTCGGCCACAGTAGCCGGTTTTTCTTCTAGGCAATACCTAATGCCGGATTTCCTCCTCTTGCAATCACAGCAAAGGGAGGAGAGGCAGCACTGCCTCTCAGTTGCCTGTCTCCTCTCTAGGGTAATAATCTTCTCTCAGCAGCCTAAGTGCTTTTTATTTGCATTGCTGAGGGCTAAGGTTTTGAGCCTGCTAATGCTGAGTGACAGAATTGGTTTTTAGTTTTTTCCTTTTAAGAAAAACATTCTAGGAAATTGCATAACCTGCTTTGATCCTCCTGATAATTGGAATTTAAAGTTGTAAACCCACCCATTGAAAAGTTAGTCAAAGCCAACTGCTAACAGTTGAACAAGCAGCCTGAATTGTGTTCTTGTAGTATGTGTCATGATCTACTCTTAAATTATATAAATTACTCTTACTCTTCATCCAGGTCCATTCCTCATTGAATGCACAATAAAGATAGAAAAAGGCTGAAGTAAGGTTGCATGTGCACAGCCATGGGTCCTAACTTTTGCATCTCGGTTATGCCAAGGAAACAGCTTTCCCTTGCTCTGTTTTAAAGACTGCATAGATGCCTTCAGCTCTGATCTGTTAGCACAGCTACAGCCAAAGCCACCAGAAGCTATTACCCTCTCATGTCTTTCCAACAGCACACACGAAATACGTGTCTTTGTTGTTAATTTCTCACTTGGAAAATCTTCATCCACTCTCAGAGAGGTAACATTCCCAACAGCCTAGGAATAAGCAGGCATGAAGGATGAGCTCCTCATGTCTTCTAAGTTATTTGATTCAAACCAAACCAAAAGACAACACAACGAAAAAGAGTAGAGACCAAAAGCCCACACAAAAAACAATAGAGGATGCATCAGCGACTGGTTTTTTTGAAAGTGAAAATGGGATAAGCACAAACAGGCTGCACAAATCTGTCAGTGGCGTGTACCTAATCAGTGTCTTTTCAAACTGCCATTTTTTTTAGAACAAGGCAGAATATTGCATTTTGGGAAACAAATGATGTTTTGAGGCACATCAATTAGATTGAAGACCTTAGGTGGAACCAAGTCAGTGGGTGCCTGTTTTTAAGGTGATACATGCCTGAGAGACCTCCTACCAGGCTCTTTGAGGGCAAATAAATAGCTTACTGTGAAGTAGGGCTGCAACCTGCTCCTTCATGCAAATAAACCCCACTTTTTATCTACCAGCCATTAATGTCCTCTTTTTTCTTGAAAATACACATTTAGAAAGTGAATGATACCTCATCTGTATGCTGCTAAATATGCTGAAACAGCAGCACAGCATTTCTGCCCTTAACAAAAAAAAAGTCATATTCCACCCAAACAACACTATTTCAAAGAATATCAAGGTTGATTAACAGTGTAGGGGTTACAAGACTTCTTACCCCTCTTTTGTCCATTTTTTCAGGTGAATGAAAACCCCTCCTCACTTAAGTGCCAGAGACCAGCTAATTGAGGCAGGTATGAGTTCCAGGTTTAATATTTGGGAAAAAGGATGAGAGGAGAGTGAGCCACTGAGCTGAGGCTGCTGAGGCTTTTGATGACGAGTGAAGTGTCTGTCTGGCTGTGGTGTGATCCCCTTTTTCTGTGTCTCAGTCTTGCCAGCTGTTATTTTGGCATTCAGACATGTAAGACTGTGTCCTCATCCTCATAAACAGAGCTTTCCACAGAGGGGCTTAGCAGGTCGGATGAAACAATAGCAAACCCTTGCCTCAGTGAGAAGTGTCAAATTAGAAGACCAGAATTTGTAAAAATTACCTCCTCTCATTCCATATATTTATGGATTAATGATGTCATTGGGTTAACATTTTCACCTTCTAAACCCTATGGAAAGCCAAACCTAGAAACCTCAATGATTTTTGGGGCTCTCCTGGATGAACAGATATGCTTGCATCATTAAGCATACCATCAATGCAGAGCTAGTTTGCAAGCCTGAAAACCAATGCTGCTTTGCTGTTTTCCCCTGCCTATTGCAGAGCATGCTGGAGAAGGTGGGTTTCCTGGCTGAGCAAGGGGAGCAGAATAGTACAGAGCAGCCAACAGGCTTGTTGTAAGGGGCAGAAAACAACTCTGAGTCCACAAGTATTCTTCAAAAGCAAACAAATACTGCAACAAATCATCCATAAAACGCAGTCAAAAAGGACTTCATTTAATTAGTGATATGTAAAGACTTTTGCATAGAAAAAAGGTTAACAAAGTAATGCATAAAAGACCGACTAGGTACAGTATTTTTAAAACAAATATTTTAAAGTATATTTTGCATAATGTTTAACATTTTCAATGCTTATTGCTTTCTCCACACAGCAGAGAAATCAAGTGCATAATAATACATGCTGTGTTTTATTTTTATTTTCTTTTTTTTTACATAAAATCTCTAGTTCTTGACTGGTTGTATTAAAATACTTAGGTTATTTTAAGTCACTGTAATAAAAAAAATGAAAGCAAACCATTTTATGCAGCACTAGTTATCTGGGTATTGACAAAATAATTTACTCACATCCCATAATACATTCATTTTGGTTTGGAATCAAACCCACATTACAATGTTGGCATGTTAATAGCCAATTTAAAAGTCGTCCCTACCATAACTTCATTCATACCCAGAGTGATCATTCTCCCAGAAGTTGATAGTGAATAGAAGAAGGATCTTGCACTGAATCAGCTAAAAGTGAATGTCCAAATACAGCTAAATAAGTTGAACTCTTACAACACTGAATCTCTTGTATTGGCATGAATCAACTCTATCCAAGTGTGCACACTTTCAATAGGTGGCTACTTCTGGGTGCATGACAAATTCACTGTTTGTGCAGATAGGAGCTAGCACCAAGTTTAAGCCATAAAAATGGGTGCCTCAGGGCTCACAGGCAGTACTGAAACGTTCATTAATCCCAGCACTGATAAGATAATTGCTTTTGCCAATGCTATGCTAGACGTCACAATTTGGCAAGTCTGTACAAAGAAAGTGAACTAAGCGAGAACTAGGCCTGTCAAACTAAACATTCTTCCTCGGCAATCTTTTGGCTAAAAAAAACCTTTCTCCTCCAAGAGCACGATCTGCCCCGGAAAAGTATCCTAGTTCTGGAGCTGAACGCAAAATTTCCCCTCTCTCCCATATCCATACCTGTGCAATGTTATTTGTTTTAGCAGAACACACACACATATATATATATATATATTTATTTATTATTTTTTCAATGTCAGGCACTTATGAAACTGGAACTCCTTTTCTACTCTTTTTCTAGCCTGGGGAGACCTGGTAGATGCAATCCCTCATCTCTCTGCCAAACAAGGATGCATAGCTGGAGAACTATTAGTTCTAATGTCTATGTATTCCTACGTGTGTTGCAGGAAACCTCTACATGCCGACATGGTCACACTGTTATGAAAGCCATTGCTGCTCCCTCAAGGTGCCTCCAGCAAGACGAACGGAGAAGAAGAAGAAGAAGGTGTCTCCCCATGTCCTCTCCGACACCGGCAGTGAGGATGGATAATCGCCGCTCCTCGGTGGGCTCGCCGGCACCGCTCAGGCCCTTCGGGTGAGGCTGAGCAGGGAGGACACGGCGAGTGCCGGAGCCGGGGCTGGGTGCGGGGATGGTGGCTCGTGGCTGTGAGCACATGCACGTGTGCTGACAGGGAGAGGAGGGAGCTGCAGTGGGAAGAGCTGTGTGTGGCCGGGGGGGGACTCTTAAAAGGCTCCAACTTCAGTCCCCCAGGGTCGGTAGGGTTTCGTGCCGCCGCCGGTGCCAGCCTGCTGAGGGCTGGCAGAGGCTGACACGGCCAGCGGAGGGGTGATGGCGGTGGCCGCGGCCACGGCGGCGGCGGCCGCGCTGGGGGGCAGCATGGGGAAGGTGCCGGTGAAGGAGAGGGGGAAGCTCTGGGCTGCAGCTGTGGCTGCTGCTGCCGCGGCGTGAACAGTGGCCGACAGGGACAAGAGGGAGGTAGACAGAGGAGGGACACAGGGAGCGATGCTGCCGGCGGAGGGGACTCTGAGGGCGGCATCGGCGTGGGCGAAGGTGGCCGTGAGCAGGGCGGAGCCGTGAGGGGGCACGTCCGAGGAGAGTCTGCACGGGGCGGCATCGGAGGCGTGGAGTCCGTTCGGCTGCAGCAGAGCGGCCGGGAGGTGGTGGAAGGCGGCGGCCCAGTGGTGAGGGTGCAAGGGATGGTGGTGGTGGTGGACCATAGAGGAGGTCATGGCAGCAGCTTCCCTCTGAGAGGCGCAGGTGCTCAGGTGGGACACGAGTCTAACGCGCAGGGGGTCGGATGTGTCGAGACCTTCCACCGAAGTCAGGTACCTCGCCACTTCTGTCAAGCACTCCCGGAAGCCGATGCTCATGAAATCCATGGCCAGGGAATGGGCGTCAAAATAACCTGCAAGGGGAGGGCAAAATACATGTTGAACGTGGAGCTGGCCAACCCAGTCCTGGCTCAGCCACCGCATTTCCCGTTTGCCATTTGTGGGTTAAGATGTGCAACAGAAGTTTGTTCTCTGGTCTGTAAAATGATCTCTGTGACCATCCCTGTAATGTAATAGGCTGCAGTTGTTTATGCAGACCATATACAAATGAAAATAAGTAAGTCCATAAGACACTTAAAAAGATACATGATGCCTCTCCTGAAATTCCTCAGCAAGCTGCTGCAGTGCAATGTTGATCCTGTATGTGTGAATGAGATGCTTATCCACACAAAGAAACAGGCTGGAGATCAGAGAGCTTGCATGTACTACCCTGCCTTTTCTTCCCTACACTGGCATTCATCCTAATGCTTTCAAACTATTTCTTGACATTGTGAGATAGTTGTAGCTGCTGCCGGGGTCCCTTCTACTTCACAGAGTCATTAAGACAATATGACATACGGTGTTGCTTAACTACAAACAAAAAACATCTTGTGATGACTCTGCAAACACACAATAAAAAGCTTTACTGAGAAAATGTTTTATGTAATGCCATTGCTAATTTGGAGATGGAAGACTGACAGTCATATGGCCCATGAGGTATTTCAACAAACAGCAACTGGAGCTCCATAGGCTTGGGACAAAAAAGCATTTGAAAAAAAAAAAGTTTTATTAAATGCACATGAAAGGATACTCCCTTTCTAAAAGGGTTGAGCATAAAATCTTGCATTTAACTTGCAGCTCTTCAACTACAAAAACCTATTCCACTTTTTGGAATTTTCCTATTTTAGCTTAAATGTTGTCTCCTTGGGGCAATAATATCCTATCCACTCCCAAGTTGGCATGGTGTTTTTCCTCTCACTTTCAATGAAAATTTTTAGGTATGCATGACTGTGATGTGTGTCAGTATATAAAGATCAAGTGCCCCTCTTACGGTGGAACATGGCAGCAATGCCTTGTACTCTGTCATGAAATAATCTCGGCCTTTCTGAAAAATGCTAGCACTTTAGATGCCTTTTTTCATTTTAATCAATTTTCAGGCTAGAAAGAAGCGCTTCCACCACTGCATGCCCACATTATAGAATTAACTCAGGCACATTTATCCATGTTGCTCCAAATCCCCTGCCCGCTATACACTCCATCCTGCCAAATCACGATGGTGCTTTTGCTGCAAGCCTACTTGCTCATCTGAACCTGAGTGAAACTCTGGCTCAGCCAGCAGATCAACGAGTTGAGCACTCCTGTCCTCAAGTGCTGACTCCTCACAGCTTTCCTCCTGCCGGGTCCACTGCGACCAAAGGTTTGAGTGAGCTCCTGAGAACCAAAGGCCAGGTGTGCCAGCAGCAGTGAGATAGCAGGGCACCTTCTCGGGTGCCAGTCAGCCTGGCGTGGGGACTGCTTCTGTGCCGGAGGCTCCAGGACCTCCAGCAGCATCAGAGGGGCTGACGCACAGCCAGAACCACTTCCCAGCCCTGGCCATGAGTCAGCCAGCCTGGGAGTCCTGAGAGCACTTGGCTCAAGCCAGGGCTTCCCGGCCTCCCTCCCTCCTGGACTGGAAGACATGTGGGGGATGTGGTTGTCACCAGCTTCCCCTGAGTCTGAGCTGCTGGCTCTGTGACAAGCCATCCCAAAGCCCTGGTGATCCTGGCTCCCTTTCAGTCTCCTATGGTGGCCGAGGCATGAAAACAGAGGCTAGATGAGATCTGGGACTCCCAGGCTCCATTATATTTTGATGGTTATCTTTTCCCGGTTTCCCCTTCACCAGCTTCCCCCTTCTGAGAGAGACTTAAAAATGTTGCTTCTCATTTCTTTCCCAACCCACAAACATCCTCCACCATGTGCACATGCCAGTGTTTTGTAGTGAACAGGAACTCTTGGTTTTACCTCATCTGTCCTGGTAACCCACCTGCTGCACACAAGTCATTTAGGCTACATGAACCCATGCACTGACCCAGGTGTCACTCACTCAAGATAAATTTGTAGCGAAGCTTCAAAAAAACCACACTGAGTTCTCTACAAACAACTCACTGTTGACAAATCACTCCTCCCCTGTGCTTGCTTGCACCATCAGCAAAAAGCCCTGGCCTTAGGCCAAAATAATAGCTCAATGTGAATAGGAGACTGTCCACAGAACTGTCCACACCTGTGTCAGGGTGGCAGAAACACAGAGCCTGCACAGGACCTGAGAGGCATCTGCCTGCCTGCCTGCCCAGGCAGCTCTGAAAAGCAGAGAAGGGGCAGAAGCAGTGTTGGGTTTCTCTCCCACACTGCCCACCTTGGGATCAGTGTGCTGAGTGGTGGCCAAGCCCATCCTGACTTGCCCCAGTCCCACCCACTCCCCATCATGGATGTCCTCCTTTCTGTGTGAGGAAGAGGACAGTCCTTAATGCAGGGCAGCATATGGGTATCAGGACCCATTTCTCCTTTCCTCAGAAAGAAGTGATTGTCCCTGGTAAAAATGATGAAACTAATTTTTTTGCTGATACAAAAAAAATCCTCTGGCACACAAGATGAATTACAAAGAGAGAAATAAATACAAATAAAACAAATATCTACTTTAAAAATACTCTAAGAAATTATATTTAAAACTGTTAGTTAGATTGCAAAGTAAAACATTAAGCAAGCAAGAAATGCAGGCTTAAACTTTGCCCAGTACTCAAACCTCTTTTTCTTACAGTTTCTTAATCTGTGCAGTGAGATTACTCTTATCTCTAGGACAGAAGGAGCAGATAAAGTTGTAGTATTTGTGAAGCGATCAGGTATTATTGTGATGGGCCACCCACCGTGGATCACGGTGTGAAAGACAGCAGCAGAAATAAGCCTGCATTGCCTGTCCCTGCACCACAACACTTCATCCTTTCCCGCACTGCCACAGCTATGCCGGTGTCAGCTGGGGCAGGAGAGACATGGAGCAGAGACCAACCAAGGAAGAGAAGAGACTGCAAGACCTGGGACTGCTAGCAACATCCAGTTTGTCCAACTGGAGCCAGAGGCTGGGCTCCACCAACACGTCTCTCTGTCCCGCAGCTCCCATCCCAGGCATTTCATCCCCTGCCCCACTTGGCCACCTGACCTGACCCATTTATAAAAAAATACTCTGCATATTTTTTGGGGGCAGGTAAACCAGGGAAGGAAGCTTCCTGATAAATGAGGTCTCCATTTGGGTTCACCTCCTGGCCGTCCCGCTGTCGGTGCAAACATTGGAGGGCTGGGAGCTGCTGCAGCTCCTCAGAGGAACAATATGCAGCGTGATGTGGGGGTCAGGCTGGGATAGCTGGGCCACACATCGCATGGGGAGGATGAAACGAAACAGCCACCACTTCCCTCAGCAGCCAAGCACTCTGTGCTCCCTGCACCAAGGGAGACAGAGCTTGTGGAACCAGCACACAGCCACACACTCAGAAGGCACCATCACTAGGACACACAGAGGATCCAAATCACCTGAACACAGACTGCACAACCATGATCAATTCTGGTGTTTTATAACTTTCAAGAGTGTATCTTTAGCAACTACAGTGCTTTCTCAAGGACTTTTTACATATATGTTAACCTTCTATTTAAATTTTGTACATTTCCTGAGGAACCAAGTGACATGTCTGTTACCTGATGGGCAATAAAATTCCAAGTTACCCAAAACTTTTAAGCTTAAATGGACTCCTAGAAAAAACTCCTTAACACCTAGAAAAAAGGTGTGTCAGCTTGGCATTAATTTTCACAAATAACAAAACACCAGCTTTTAACATGCTTTCCTATTGCCATCTGCTGTTAGGCTCACACTGATTCTGAGCTGAGTTTTTAATTGCTGCAAGGTACGGAGAGGAGCATAATTCAGTCATGCACTAAAAACTTTGGTCAAAAAAAAAAGTAAGAGAGACAGCAGCAGTTTCTTTTCTAGCCTTTACCTATATGGCATAGTGGGTGAGTGAAGAATCAGCTGGCTTCCATTACAACAATTCAAAGCATGATCACGGTTGATGGCACGGGACATGGGACCATGCTTATGGAATGCCAGCAAGTTTTTCGCTCCAAATAAGTTCCAAAATCATGACTACACAGAACACCTCGTGGGTGGCTGAAACCATTTGGCCTCCAGCCTTGGGACTGTCAGCTTGCACAAGCGAGGTACGCTCAACTCCTGATGCTCGGCTGATCTAATGGGTCAGCGAGTGCAGCCACTGCGTCATGCCAGCACCCATTAACAGGGAGCTATGCCAGCCTCTGACACACAAATATAGCATAGAAATGTGAGCGCAGAGAGCACTACCTGCCTACCCACTTCAGATACCTGGAGATGCACAGAGCAAGACTGGGTTTTGTTCTGGTGAATGAGATGGTCTAACCTGGAACTGAAAAGTCTTTCCAGAACAAAGAAAATATTTAAACATAAATTAAAGTTCTTCTCCGTTCACTTACTTCAGTATAGCAGCTCAATAATGAGGTTTAGCATCAGGTTTTTTGCTACACAATTGTTGCCACAAACCTCCTGTTTATGTTTGGTGTTTGCGTATTTGTTTTGTCTCCCTGTGCAGATTTCAGTGCTCTTTGGAAACCCCAAACAAATCTCTGACTGGGCTGCCTGTGAATGAAGCCTTTACTCCCACAGTGTTATGAAAGCAAACACAAGCCCAGGGTCAAGTGCTTCTTTTGTCCCAGTAGCTCTTTCCCACGAGTTCAATCCTGCCATTAGCATTGATTTCCACTCCTTTAATCTGGAAACGCCTATCACAGCTCCTCAAAGCACTTTTTTTGATGAGACTTCCCCAAATATTAGAAAAAAAAATTGTTGGCTCCTTACCTTTCCCTCCTGTTGCCTGCAGCATCTTCAGATGATCCACTGTCATTTGCAGTATTTCCGCTTTTTCTAATTTGGCAGATCCCTTTGAGATAAGAGACACATATAAATAAAGGCTTATGAGTACTAGAAACTTGAATTTGATATACTTTCCACTGAGCTCAGCCTTATGGTTTCAATTTCCCCTATCATTAGGACATTCTCTGCTTAATTCTTTCGTGAGCATCTGCTTCCCAGACTTGGTCTAAGGACTAATACCGTCTCCCTAAATTTCCCTTTATTAGGGCTATACCTCAGCAGCTCTGGCCTTGAAGGCAGTGTAGAGATGACATCTTCAAGAAATGAGAGAAATACATAACTTTCTGGACTTCCCTTTTAACAACAAACACAAGGGGAGAGCTGGCAGGAGGGGTCTGTGTGGCCACAGGTTAGGACCCTGCTGCAACGTTACTTTTTGTGCTATTACCGGTAGGTGTCCCTGCGGACACACACCCAGCACTGTCCCTCTCTTCATGGCCTGTTAATTTGCAATGTGTCATTTGGTTGTTGAATATTCCACTCTCCTTTTTTGACTGAAAAAACTGCCACACAGTCCACAGTATTTTAAGTTAGCGAGAGGCCTACTTTGCAAAGACTAAATAGTGCGAAAGAGTGTAGCTCCTCTGTCAGTTAAAATCTTTTCTGACACTAAGAGTGGCTCACAGAGCTACAAGAGATACTGGAAAAGTACAAAATAGAACTCAAAAGGCATTATTGATATATCAATGTATAAATAAAACTATTTTGCTTGGCAGCATTCCCTTGGATATCTGGAACACACCCAGACAACACAAATGTTATTCCAGTGCAAGAGATCATCCCTTGGCATCAGTTAAAATCAGGGCCACGCAAGCTGCAGCCACTAGCAGATCACATCCTGCCAGCCAATTTTTTCTCTCTTAGTTATCATCTGGGCTACCTCACTGTCTCAGCCAGCTTCTCCCAGGTTGTACATTTTTGAGCTGGGCAAAGTTTGCCCGGTGCTGTGCAGCCGTGCTTCAGAGTGCTCATCTCTGCCACACTCGAGAGTAACACGGTGGCTTGGGAAGGGAGGGAGGCGGAAGCGAAACTAAACCTCCAACTTGGAAACTCCAGTGAGCTGAATGTCAAGGAGCTGGGCAAGGACTGATGACTTCGTCCTTGGCATATTGTGGGAAAATGGTGGGATTTTCTGATTCAAATACAGCACATGCTCATTTTTATGGCAGTGCCTTTTTTTCAATCTGCTTATTGCTCTCAACGTACCAACATTGATGTGCGTGTGAATTTTTGGTCAGAATTCCCCGTTTTACATGCAGCTACATCCTGTAGCTTTCACAGACTTCATCTTTTCCATAGACACAGTACAAGCCGTCTCAGTGAGAGTGACTAATAGCTAAAAACTGCATGGTGCTGGGTAATTTCCAAAGGCTCTGCAGGACTTGCTTTATAATGTTTGTGGTTTTCAAGAAATAAACAATAAGATGGGACAAACAACTGTTGTCTCTTGCCCCTGTTTATCTAGCTGAAAATATCCCTGTCACTGTTTTGCCAGAACCAACGCAAGGGCACAGTGACAACTACCAGTTACTAAAAATCATATTGCAGGTGACACAAGAGATGCTCTCAACCAACACTTCAAATTTATTTTTTTCAGCCAGCTTTTGCTCAGGCCAGGGATGAAACAGGCCTAACACGGCGTGGTGTTTGCCACGTAGTTACCACTTATATTCAGCACCTCCCAATCCAGCTCTCAGATTTTACTTTCTGGGTTTATTTTACTATTACAAGGAAGTCAGGTTATTTATTTTCAGATGTTTCATTTTTATTGAAACATAGTGTCAGTTGCACATATCCAGCAATCTTCAGACACTTCTAGCAAAACAGGAACAAGGCTGAATATTGAATCAAAGCCCAAAAAATAAAATTCAAGATATGGAAAAAAGATTTGAATGGAAAAAACAAAATGCCTTTTTTTTTTTTAATAAAACATTGTATTCTAATCTCTTGGTCTGTAATTTCATGACCAAGGAGCTGAGCTAAAGTTAACTGGATCCTTTCAGACTTCCTACTAAATACTTTCTCACTGAAAGTCTGAATATATCACTGACTTCACTAGCTGACAAACACGGGCCTATTCCACCTCCTAATGCACTGGTTCTAAAGAGTAATCTTAAAACATAAATAATCCAGACTGTCTGCTCCCTTTTCAGGAAATTGGACTGATTTGCTTTCAATGGAAAGTATAGATTTGAAAAAAAAAGGTCTGTTAAAGTAGCGGCAAAGTAAATTATATTTAAAGATTTAGACAGAAAGCTAATTTACATACAGGTTTGGGGAGTTGTGTTGGGTTTGTGTATTTTAATTTTTTATTTAATATGGAGTAAAGCACATTTTTAACAAAACCACTACTGGAATTCATCGAAAGAACAGAGGCAACATGAACACAGTTACCCTTAAGGGAAAAACAAGCCAAAGAATGGAAATGTTTTTCAGCCTTATAATGAATTATGTTTCTAATAGTTTTGCCACAACAAAGCATTTTATTGAAATGCCTGCTTTGTGCCAGATCAGGACACATACAGTATTATTTTAATGAGATTTACAAGAGAACTAGCATTGCCAGATGAGATACAGAATTTATATTAAAAAAAAAAAAAAGCTTACTTGTTTTTCAAAAGCAGTTGGCACAAGCCGCCTCAGCTCTGATAAACTGTTATTTATACGATCACGGCGCCTTTTCTCTATAATCTATTCCCAAAAAAACAAAACACATTAAGTTTATAAAAATGAAGGGCAAAATCACAACACACATGCAAATTGTCAAATGCAAAAATAATTAAATAAAACATACCCCTCTTCTTTTCTTTCTGGCCATGATCTGAGATGTTGTCGTTGGGGAATTTGATCGAATGACAGAATTATTACTTTGCCTGTAAAACAATAAAAGTACGTCAGGTGTTGCACAACTTGACACCGCTCTTGGAAGACACCTTAGGTCACCATATTACATATGCATAGTCCCTCTAATGCCATTTTCTGTGCTTTTAAGAAGTGCCTTGCGTTGCACAGTGTTTTTGAAGACAGCAATGCATTTCAGTTTTGACTACCCCAGCATACATTTTGAATTGACATTTTGAATTTTCCAACACTCTGTAGGAAATAAAGTCCTTTTCTGTAGACAGTTTACTATCCAGTGCAGATTTCATTTTCTTTGCATATAAAGTCCTGCCTACCAAGCAGAGGCTGAAGAACCAGGCCCAAATCCACATGAACCATCTCTATATGGCAACAGCAGTGGTGAGTGGACATACCCGATGACACAACCTCTGCCAGGCCTGCTGGGTTTTGACATTGCTGCCCATTGCTACACAGTCAGTAGATGGTCAAGTACGATGCCAGGTGCCCAGTCCGGCTCTGTTGCATTGTCCAGGAGTGGAATTCAAAATCTGCTTTTAAAACTATACTACCCACGAGGACAAAGTTGCTCTTATTTCATCATGAGCGCGCAAAAAAAAAAAAAAAAAAATCAGTATCTTTTAATACTTATTTAGCCACCGATGAGGAAGAGAAAGGGCTCTGGTGCATGAACCTCTAAATTTGCAGGAGGAGCCCTGAAGCCCCTCAGCGTCCCCGCAGCGCGCCCAGCCCGACCCTCCCTGGGCAAACACCACTGCCCGCCCTCGGCTCGCACGGCGGGTTTGCTGAAGTTCAGCTGCTGAGGATCCCTGCTTACTTTCCACGGCTCATTTCCCACTGGCGCCGTGGGAAATGAGGTTGTTCGGCCTGATCAGGAGCGATTTTGGAAAAGGTCTGATTGCAAATGGCAAATTAAGCGGCGCTAATGAACCGCAGCCCGGTGGCTCACACAGCTACTGGAGTGCTGCGTATAATTTCGAGGCTCGGGCACTCCAAGCGCGGGGCTAATTTTTGGTGGACTACGAGCGAGCTGCCAGCTGACCTGGAGGTCAAGGGGGTGTCCGGGTCTCCCCCTCGCCCTGCCCCAGCTCGGGGCACACCCCGGCCCGCGCCCCCGACAGAGACGGCGGCCCCGGGGGTGCCTCACTTACCCCGAGTAGTTATTCTCGCTACCCACGTCTATAGTCTCGTCCATATCGCTGTCTGAGGTAGTTTCCTCGCAAGGTCGCTTCATCGTGCGCACGGCGCGGTGGCAAAGATAAATAAATCCGGGGGGGCTCCAGGCACGGCACAGCTCGGCACAGCACGACTCCGCACCGCCAGCAGAGCAAACCCTCTCTGAGCCGCTTTCCCACGCCGCGGCACAGCCTCAAGCCCGACGGCCCGCCCCCGGCAAGGCCCGCCCTGCCGAGGGTGACGGCCGGGGGCCGCCCACCGCCGGGGCGCGGAGGCGTGCGGAGGAGCGGGCGGCCGCCCGGCGGGGTCCCGCCGCCCTCAGCTCACGGCAGGCGGGGAGCGGAGCCGGCACGGGGCCGAGGAGGGAGGGGTACGGGGTTCCGAGCATCCTCAGAGCTCGCCCTGCGGGGAGAAGGAGCAATACTGGATTTCCAGCCCTCCGATGCTGCCGGAAGAAGAGGGGTGGCCGGTGTCGCCCCGCTGTCCATCTCTCACCGGGCACTTGGGACGATGTTGCTCCCCTCCACCCGTAGCACACGAGCCGGATCAGCCCCCTGCCCAGTGCTCCAGAGCCCCGGGCGGTGGCAACAGCCCCGGTCTCCTCTCTTGCGGTGCCGCGAGTGGTATTATCGGGCACACGGGAGTGCGTTGGAGAGTTGTGTAAGTCCCGGGAAATGTATAAATCCCCCCCGGCCGGGCGCGCCTCCCCGACTGCCCTGTCCCGCTGAGTTCCACGGGCGCGCCGAGGGCTAGCGGGCGCTTGCAGGGCCGGGAGCCAAGCACAGCGATAATCCCTGTTGGGAACGACTTGGGAGGAAGTTTAGCGTCTTGTTTACCGGACGATCTGTAGCAGGCGGGTTTTATTTTGCTTTTGTTTGGGATTTCCCCACCCCGTTTGTTTGTGTTTTCAAATTCCGGATTCCTGACAAAATACATTTGGAGTGGTATGTTCTCCGCAGAAATTTAATCTTTCAACTGCGGTGACTGCCCCTGTCTGCCTGTTCCCCGCTCCATCCCCTTTGCCACCTTCCTAGGAACGTTTTTCTCCCGCCCCTGCTGTCGGACGCTGGCCGAGAGGGGCCGGGACGGGGCGGGGAGGGTTCGGCACCAGCTTGGACACCGCAGCTTTATCCTGGCTCTCGGCGGCACACGGAGCTGCGGTCGCTCAGCAGCCCGGAGGACTTGAAGGCTACCGGCGAGGGGACTGCCCTTGCCACGACTCGGTGCCTTGTCGGGACAGGGGCAGTCCCCTCGCCGCCCCGCCTGGCCGCCCGGGGCTGCGGCTGCCCGACCGGGGCTCCGGCAAGCAGCACCTGCCGGAGAGAGACGCGGGCAGGAGCTGCCGGCGTCGCCGCAAAATGACAGAGCGGCCAAGAGTCTCCCGTTCAGCGCGGCGTGGCCCCGCGACCCTCACCGTGGCCGCACTGCTCTCGCCTCTCCGGGTTTCCAGGCGGCGACAGCACGATGCTGCTCCGGACAGAGGGAGGGCGGGAAGAAGGGCCGGAGGGGCCGATGGGTCCGGCTTTCCTTTCGGGGCAAGCTGCGAGCTCGATGGGCCGGAGTGAGTGGGCACCTTCCCGGCGCGGCCCCGCTCGGCAGCACCGGTGCTGCTTCTGCCTGCGGGCGGAGTTTGCCCCGGCTGCTTTATATTTAGCAGCCGACAGTACCAATGACTCAGTTTTCCACTCGGTTAAATCCCGTGGAAGGTACAGGTGGTTTGGTTCGTTCGCGGGTGTGCGTGCGGCACAGGGCCGTTGCGAATGAGAAACCGGCGCCAGCTCTTTTGTACGCCGACATCCGCCATCTCTGCAATTACATTTGGTGGCACGTCGGGTGTTTGCCCTTTCATGTGGATGTTGCTACTATGTAAAGGAACAGCGGGATTTCATGCCTCATTGCCCTACCGGGACATCCTTTTCATGCCCGTATTTGCAGAATTACTAAAAGCTCCGCGGCTGCTCACTCACAACAGAAGAGAGCGTCCGCGGGAATGGCGAAGACAGCTCCAGGGAACTTGGGACGCATTCCCCACAATGGCCCCTTTGATGGGATCTGAACAAAGAAACAAACCAAACCAAAATACAAACCTCCCCCTCAAAAAAACCAAACAAACAAACAAAAAAAAAAAAAACCCCAAAAAACACCAAAAAACGCAAAAACCAAACCAAAACCCACGAAATAAATCCCCACGAACAAGCAACCCTAAAATGTATCGGGATCTCTCGGGAGAAGTGGACTAGCAGGAACAGCCTGTGGCGCCCGACTGCAATTTGAAGCACAAACACTTTAGGAATCTGGCATTAGGCTCAGCAGTTTCAGTGCTCGACGTCGGGGTTTCTAGAATATTTTAAAAATCCCAATAAACAAAAAAAATTACCACCCCAAATTATTTTTCGTGGTCTGTGCTGTAACGACACAGGGAGACCTGAGGTAGCCGGGCCTGCTCCCGTCCGGGACCCCCGTTCTGGGCGCCCCGGGAGCGGCCGGGAAACGCTGCCGTGCCTCAGACATCGCCTTTCAGTGCGAGGCGAGGTTTGGTAGGTCTGACTTTGAGTCCATGTTACCCTGCCAGGGCTGCAGCTGCTCGAAAAACGCCTGCACACACGGGGAGGGAGGGGGGGACACAGGCTCGAGCGTGGGTGTCCGAATCCCCGCTAAGGCACGCGAATCACCCGGGGATGTTGGTGCGTTTCCGAGCTGTCTCGGGGTTTTGCACAAAAATCTTTCATGTCACGCGTCGGTGCCGCTGGATTTGTAATTTCTGCTCACTCTGGAAATAGCTCCTGCTGCTTTATGGTATTTTTTTCCCCTGGGGCACAACTCCCGCATGCTGTTTTCCTACAGAAACCTGAGCTATCCTATGGTTACCTCTCCGAGTAGAGCTTATGTCAGCGTCGTCGATCCGGCTGCTAAATCCTCCTGGCACCCTCGCTAAAGGCCCTCCTCCGGGAAACTTCTTTTTTCATCTTGCCCAGATTAGGGATTTTGTTTGTTTGTTTTGTTTTAATTATTTTTGAGAGATCTGCCTGCTCCTTGGGTGAGAAATTTCGGCCTTTACCGGGTGGCACCGAGGAAGGCACGCCCTTGCACCTCTGCCCGGTCTCAGGCTCTCCCCTGCGGCAGGTGCGCCGCGACAGGCAGGGGCTCCGTGGCGCGGCACCAGCACCGCGACCCACGGGCCAAGCCTCTTGTTGTGCTTTGGTCCTGGTTGTACGGCACACGTGTCTCTTTCTCCAGTGGCCCCCAAAGCGCGGATCCCGGGAATCCTCGCTGCGGCGGGATTGCCCGCTCAGCTGGCAGCACGCAGCGCTGACAGCCGCGCAGTCGAAGCCCAAAGAAACGCAGCATTCGCCGTTCCCCGTTGCTTTTCCCTCCAAAGGGAAAAAGCCGGGCGGACTCGCCGCTTCCCGCCAGCCTGGAGGTCCCGGGACAGCCCCTGCCCTCACCCACCACCCACGCCAGCCAGCTCTCCCTGCAGGCCCCCCTCGCTCCCCGGATCCCCCGAGCAGCGTTTTCCCGGGAGAGGCGGCCCCGGCCGGCGGCTCCGCGGTGGAGGCTCCCCGGCCCGCAGGCTTCCTGTCCCGGCCGGGGGGCGTCAGGGGGAGGCCGGGCAGCTCCCTCTCCGTTCCACCCTCCCTCCTTCCTGCTTTCTTGTGGGTTTGTTGTTTGGGGGTTTTGTTTGTTTGTTTTTACTCTCGTGGTGCTGGCGGTGGCTGCGGGGCCTGGTGGGTCACACGAGGCCAGCCCGGCGCTCCGGCCCCGACAGGCGCTGAGCCGTGCGGGCGCTCCCAGAGCCGGCTTGCCAAGTAAGCAATGCAGTACATTTCTCGCTATGTCTAGAGAGCCGGCTCCCGTAGGGAAGTGACTCTCTTCTGCTCCGTTCCCGAAAATGAAATTTCCCATCCCTCGAGATTTCAGGATTTTACACGTCTCTGTGAGCCGTTTAGGATTAAATAGTTAGGGAGTTCAAAGACTATTTTTAAAATGTGCATGGCCTTCTGAAGGAGCTGAAGTTTTTTTCAGCAGCTCTCTTCAAGGAGACTCAAGATTGTCCCGAGTTTCTTTACTGAACACGGTAGGTACTCGGAATCTAAGTCTTTGAGGAATTTTTTTTTTTTTTAAACTTTACTGTCTAAAGCCATTTGCATCCCATATCCTCCTACTCAGTAAGCAGCTTCTTGGGGATAGCTATTCTACTACTTTTAAGTTACTTTCTCTATTAGGAAACTCTTAAGAACAGGAGAGAAATGCAATTCCCATTCATGGACTGTGGACCATGATGCTGGCTTTGTTCTGGCTTTGTTGGGGTTTTTTTGGGGAGGGGTTTGGGGTTTTTCGTGGGTTTTTTTGGGGGGAGGGGTTGGGGGTTTTTTTGTTGTTTTTTTTTTGTTTGTTTGTTTGCTTTTTTTCTTGATGGACTCATCACTAACTGCCAGGAAAACAAGAGAAAAAGCCTTCTTGATTTCCCCCCCCCCCCGATGTGATTGTAAATAGATGGTTAAAATGATTTCTGGCCATATTCATACCACGGTGGGATGGACGGACTGAAGAAAGAGCAGAGAGCTGAGGAAACTATGTGTGACAGCTGAAGGAAATAATGCTCAAAAAAAAAAAAAAAAAAAAAGAGAGTCTTTAAAACGCGGCTTTGCCTAGACAGTGGCTACACACAGGTGGAAGTGAATGCATGACATTCCATGCAGGTCTGTATTGTGGAGGAGTATTTGACTATTAGCTGGGGTGTAGGATTTTTGCCAGTGGATCATAGTAGGGCCTGATCCACAGCTGATTCCTGTGGTAGTACAATAACCCCACAGATATTGATAAAATTGCAATTTCCTGAGATGGATGCAATCACTCCAGTAGATCACTTCAGTTTTGGGAAAGATAAAAAGTGCACAAAGACTTGCTACAATAAATCTTAAGCTAAAGATGATGGAGGACAAAAAAGTATGAAGGAAGATGCAGTGAGTATTTATAGACCTTTCTAAGTAACAAGTTTTAATGTTTTAATGTTTTAATCACTGAGCTACACCTCCACAAATCTGATCTTGGTTAAGTAGTAAAGCTGACTATTGGGATTTTAGGCTGATGACAGAAAATGCAACTCTGCATCTCCTGCAGTGTGTCACACTGCTTCTCTGTTTTTAGTGCCTACAGGGGTCAATGAATGCACCCTCCTGGGTCGAGTGCTTTCTCCTGGCCCCTAGTCAATAGGTGCTGCGTGTTTGTGCAGAGCATGAAATGCTCTCCCTGAGAGCTGTCACTACATTGTAGGTGACACAGAAAGACAGGAACACCTCCTCTGGCTCCCACTGTCTGGTGATAACGAGCGTGATTGAACAGCACCCCAAGGAAGGGCAGCTGGAGAGGACAAACCCTGCAGCTGAGAGCCTCATCCTTAACTCTTTGCACCTTGGCACACTTCGTATGTGAGCTCAGGCACTCAGGACAATTAATTACATTAACAAAAGGTGTAAATTAAAAGTGCCTGTGAACTGTATTGAAACTCAGTTTGCATGCTCTTATTCACAACAGAACTGGCTGCAATTTGATTTAAATTAACTCACTTTCAGAATAAAATAACATTGACTAGAATAAAAGCAGCTTTAATTTTGAATGGATGTCTACATAGAATTGTTTGTGGTTTAACTAATCCGCTCTAAATATTAAGTCTGTTGATTTTCCCCAGCACTTCCATCTAGGCTAGTTTGCTTTGTGCCTCTTTAGGCTCCTATCACTAAAATGGACATAGTAATTGCCTGCTAAAGTTTAAAGTCATTGTGTGAATGATCTTGGTAACAACAGCATTTTGCCTGACACTCAGTATACATGTTCTGCAAAAGCCAGGTCTATATTTTCTATACATGTGCAAAGTTCTTGCCAGGTAATATTTTACAACAATACCCAGCTGTACATGACCAGGGGAGACATGTAGCAGTGGAGAATTAGGGCATCATTGTGGATTTTAGACTTTCACTGAACATCTCCTGGGATTTGGCTCTCTGTTTTCTTCGAAGACTATGGGCCAAGATTTAAGAACTCTCTAACTTCAGTCATCCTAATGAACGGCTTCAATGGTG
This sequence comes from Agelaius tricolor, assembly GCF_023055355.1. Taxonomy (NCBI): domain Eukaryota; kingdom Metazoa; phylum Chordata; class Aves; order Passeriformes; family Icteridae; genus Agelaius; species Agelaius tricolor. The sequence continues at coordinate 63,141,482 of NW_027269261.1, forward strand.
TTAAAGGGAACTAGGGCACTTCCTTTTCTAGTAGAAATCAGGCCACTTAATTACCTCACAATAATATACAGAACCTAATCTCACAGTTTTTTGCACAACATGAATTATGAACTTTAATCTATTTTAGCGGTAGTGCTATTAAAATCCATAGATCTGTATCAAGAATAAAACTATCCTATTATAATGGAAATGGAGTACTTGTAAAAATGAGCACATAATCACTTTCTCATTGAAACTCATTTCTCTTGAAATAAATTTTTACAGTGGTGAGGCATGGTTTAATTCACTAGTGACTGTGGCAAGTCTAGATAAACACATTCTGTGTCAGAAATTGAGACCTTGAATTTTTGTAATAAAAACTTGGGGGGTTTTGAACTAAAGCAATTCTATCTTTTTTTTTTCTTCTTCTTTTTCAATTCCTTCTTCCTTGTCAGCTTTTTACAGCATGTTCCTTTATTTCTTTTATGTTTTTCACGCTGAATGGACCTTTTTTTTTTTTTTTTTTTGCTTTTTGGATGCCAAAAACCGGAGAATTGTCATTTTTTGAGTTTTATTGTTGGTTGCTCCTCTAAGATAAAAAACACCCCACGCTTCCCAGAGAGTTAAGAAGGAACCAATTTTCAGGCAGTGCTAAGGTTTTATCCAAGATTTATTTATGAAAGAAAATAGTGTATCATCTCCAGGCTTCAAATCTAGCTGTTATAATAAAGCACTTCACCTAATGCTCTAAAAATACTCCTTTATATAAACTGTGCATGTGATAGAAATAAACAACCTCAGATATTCTGGATAGATCCATGGTATTTTTGCAAACTACCTCAGTAACAGTAGTCCTTATTGGCACTCGGAAGGGGCTTTGAAACTACAGATCCTGCAAGGCTAGTTAAGTAAAAGGACACACTAAACATCTGCTTGTCAGTAGAAGAAATAAAAAAAAAATTAATGGAAACCTCTTCCAAGTCTCTGAAATAAAGCACGTAGGGTCAACATGAATACTCAACTGATAAAATTTATACAAAATTAAACAGACAGACATTCAGTCAAGAGCCAGGCTTGGATCAGAAGTTTGGATCAGGATTTTCAGCCAAAGAGAAACAGTTTTTCCCCAGACTGGAAGTTACATACTTCCATGAATATATGTCCATGTAGAGAACAGTTCATCTAAACTACAGTGAGTTCCCTTTTGTCACCTGCTGTCCAAGGAAGAGAAGTTGTCTCTCTTCCATTCTGATGAGTCTTGTGTCTTACAACTGCCTGTGCTTAAACAAGTATTTTCAGGATTCTTTAGTTACTATCGTGTTTGATCCTGCTGAGCCTAATCAGGAAAACCTGTGTTAACTGGATATGACTTTTGCTTCAAGAAGGAAATTGAAAAGTTCTCTCTGCAGGAACTGGGCCTAATTCTAATTTTCTCCTTACTTCTAAAAGCAAACAATTTTGTGAAGGTATTTTTGATTTATAGTGATAAACATTTTTCTCTCCTTCAAAATACTATATTACTTTAGTAGTATTTTATTTTAACATATTTCTAATTAATTTTATTCAGTGTACACTTTTTGTTACAGATGGTTGAAAATAAATATGTCTTATTACAGCAAAGGTAGATCAGACTTTGAGAGGAAAGCTCTGCAGCTCAGAGGACGTGTCAGACTTAAAAAAGTGTTCACTGTTCTTTCTGGTAAAAGAGATAAAAAATCCTGTGCAGACTGAAGGCTTTCCAAAATGCTAAGTGCTTTCCTTTGCTTGGTAGGTTGTTTTCTTGCGTTTCTTTTTTTATGGCAGATGTTAACCAAAGCGCACTTAAAATTACTGTGGGAGCAGTTTGCTTTTGGTGCTTGCTGGTTCTGTGTGAGTGCTGGTGCTCACCTTTGCAAGGGACAGAGGTGCCATTTTTGGACCTGTGCTGTTCCTTTTTTGAGCTCCATCAAAGGGCCTGAGGTGGCTGGCAGCACTTCCTCAGGCCTTCAGCCTGGGAGTCTCCTTCCCTGGATATATTCAAAAGCTGACACAATCCCCTAATGTGCCCTAGGGGACCCTGCCTGTGCCAGGGGGTTGGAATAGATGCCATGCAGTGGTCCCGCCTGACCTGATCCTTTCTGTGGTTTTGTAACCCTTCTGGAATTACAGAAAATGGACACCCCCCTGCCAAAACACCATGAGGTGCCAGGGTGTTTTTATCCTGGTGTAAAGGATAAAACCAGATGACACTATTTCCTGTTTCCTCCCTTCAGCCCCCAGCTTAGCCACTGTTGTATTGTTTTTGACCATGGAACACTTGTTTAACTGAAGACTTTAGCTTCATTTTCTGAGCCTAATCTCAGATCTCTGAAACTTTCTCTTCTTTAAAGTCATTGCTCCTACTTGGAAAGCTGCCCTGCCCTTCTGAAAACCTTTCTCCTTAGCTTGTCTCTGACTGTTGCTTTATTTTCTACTGCTCTTCATGAAACATGCTCCCTTCCTTTTTGCTAGCTCCTTCTCTGGGAACAACCTGATGATGTCTTCTGGATTGCAGCGCACAGAACTTTCTAGCAATGACTTCCCAGCCACAGAATGGCTTTTATGTGATGTCTCTTTTGGTAGACTCCCTCTTCATATGTCCTTTTCCCATCTTTGTCCTTTGCACAGTCAATAATGAACTTCTTCTTTCTTAAAGCTTGTCTTCTCTGCTTCCTTGAACAAGGCTGAGGACATCAGCTCTCTCAGTCTTGGAGAGAAAGGCTTATAATGCTGGTGCTTTCTCTGCCCTCTTGTTTGCTTAGATGTGAAAGTTGTCTCCAAGTGCAGCTATCAGATCTTCCTACAAAAGCAGAGGATAATCTGACTTCTATGCTACGTAGGCTAAACTTTGTTCAGGCTCCTGCCTGGCTTCCCAAGCACATCTCTCTGCGTTTCTGGGCTTTTAGAAAAGCCGTTCAGTTCATCCTCCTGGTTAATAGCTCTGGCCACGTTGTTCCTGTCACTGCCTCTGGACCACTCATTCCTACTCTGCCTGAGACACCCTGCCTTTAACATCTTGGCCCTCCTCCAGCCCTCCCTCGCCCCTGCCTTTTCTCTTACCACGCTCTCTCCTCCCTTCTTCTGGTAGTGTGCTCAACCCAGACTTACCTGCCTTCCCCATTTTGTGTGTGCAGTCTCTGAAGCTTTTTGGTGGATTTTCCAGACACTCTCAAGATTAGCAGTGGCTGTGCAGGGCTCCCAACACGAGGGCTGTGGTGATTGTCTGTGATGTGCTCAGATTCACCATACTGATTTTCCAGGCTTAGCAGTTGCTCCCCAATGCAGACTAGCTGCATTTTTTTCCAAGTTATATTACAAGAGCACTGCTAGTTTATCTCCTGCATTACCTTTAAATTGTCTCTGGGCCTAAGCATAGGTGCAGTAAACCCCGAGTGCACCCAGGATTACTCGGTGTGTCCATGTCCCTAAGATGTCAGCCTTGGATCCCCTTCTGTCTGGAAACTGCACACTGAGGTACTTCAGCATGCATGAAGTTCTTTTTGTGAGGTGACATGTCAGAGCAGCAGCTCTTAAACTCCATCACCCATCCATCTCTGTGGGAGGTTTGGGTTCCTGCAATCAGAGGGGATTTTTCTTCCCTGATAGGGGAATTCCAAGCTGGCAGAGCAGCCCACTGGCTCTGTCAGGGAAGAGAGAGGTGAGAGGGATGAGCTACAGAAACCTCCCTGTTGCTCCCTTCCTGCCAGAGGGGACAAACCTTCCTGCTGTGAGAGGGAGTCTGACAGTAAGGAGAACAAGGAAAACTATCCTTGCTGACATTGAGTAAGGAGAAGGAATTGTCATGCAGGGCAATTGCCCTGCTGGAGGCAGTTACCGAACACCTGCCTGTTTGAATTTGGTTAGTACCCACACAGTGGGTGTATGTCACTTGTGTCACTTGTATGCTCTGCTTCTGAAACCAGGTACCCTGCAGAGCTCAGGGGCTCAGGGCACAGTTTCACACAGAGTGAGATTTTTGCTGTGGTTACAGAAAGGTCAGAGTCCTTGTGTTTTGTAAGTCCATGGCATCATCTAAAGTCCATCACGTGTGTTATTAACAAAACAGCCTCTCATTTTTTTCATACAGTAAAACATAACATTGCACAAGTAACACATATTTAGATTTCCAGGACTACTCTGTCATGCAGAGTTTCTCCAGGAATTTTAACTTTCTTCTAATTAAAATAATCTCAGATAAAAGCACTGCAGTAAAGAGAGAAAGATAACTAACAGACCAGCTATAAAGAGGAGGTGCCAGCAATGCATTATGGTCTGGAGAGGAGTGTCTGAGGGAATTGTTGTGTAGTCTATTGATTTCTTCTGTATTGATCTTAAATGGGAAGTAAGGAGACTACAGGACTGATGCTAAGTAGAGCATATAAATTTATTTAAAATGTAGAATATCTGGCAACAGCAGATAGGGCATGAGAATGAGAGAAAGCAACCTGAGGAGCTCAGGAAACACAGCCCAAGCGAGGTGAATTGTGAGAAAGAGGGGTGCATTCCAGTGAACAGGAGGGCACAGAATATTTTAGCATAGCATGTCTATAAAGTGGCCACTGTAGCTCAGCTGGTGAAATGGCTGTGCATTTGTGGAGCAGGTCTGCATAGGGGAATAAATCCTCCTGGTGCAGCCAGATGCTGTCATGTCAGAGACAGGCCATTTAGCCCAGTCAGAAGGCTCAGGATGAAGGGGGTTGGCACTGGTTGCCCTCCTTTGTGTGTTTCATGCTGTCCTTGCCTTCTTGTTCAAGTCACAGTTTTTCAATTCAAAACATACTTTGTGCAGGTATCAGAGTCAATACAGGAAATATTTAGAGGGATGATAACTCTGTGTAGAAAGACAACAGAATTTCATTGCTAGGGTCAGGGGTAGTACAAAGTACACATGTCCACAACACACCCTAGTCCACACAGCTGTTTCTCACCTTCCCCTTCCCTGTGGGCATAGAAAGCATTTTATTTCCTATCACACCCATCTCCTTTTTCACATGTGCCTGCAGAGGTTAAGACTCTTTAGTTGGGAAAAATTCAAGCCCTTCAAAAACAATGGGAGAACCTGTTGAGTTAATTTTCAGTGTAGCCAGTTTTTCAGTCTTGGGTTGGCTACACTTGTGATATTTTGCTGGTGTTTCATGGTACTGGCAAAATGACTAGGCAACTATTTCACAGAGTCATCTAAGGAAGAAAAGAAAGCATCCTAACAGAACACATTCCAGCAGATGACGAACTTTTAAAAATACGTTTTGGTACTTGCTCATACAACCCTACATCACATACAAAATTGTAATGGATGAGAAAATGCACTGACATCTCTTTTCCTACATCAATAAGCATGTTGTTCAGTTCAAATACCTCTTGTGAGAGATATTATGAGCCTTAGAGCATCAGGTAAGATAAACTCCTGTTCTAAAGTCATGGTGTAACCAATCTCCTGGTATTTTATACTTCAGTAGGTTTGAGAAGACACATAATGCCTTACACAAAGACCTCTGGTATTTTGGTGATAGGAACATTTTCATTGATTTCTATATTAGCAACATTACATGGTCTAGTTATAAATCACTTTGTCAGTCACTGATTAACTGAATAACTGGTGCTTTAAAATCTGCATCTTGTCAATATGCAGTAAGTAAATTTTCAAGTATGTTAGCAATTAATGTTGAACTTTCCCTTGTACTTTTAAACAGATTGAGTGCTCTTCCTAGACTCAAAATATCCAGACTTAATGTCTCCCACATAATAAATAAAATTGTTCAAATGGCAATGCTGCAAAACTCCAGTTCAAAGGGTGACAATTTTGCAAAATGTTGCAATAATAATAAATGTAAATTTTGCTGTGACCACTTGGTGTCATCTAGTCAGAGCTAGTTAGTTTCTTGTTCTAGACTTGGTTTTAGTGTTAAAAAAAATCACATTAATTTTGTTTATCTGAAACCCAGAGGACTGATGCCAGCTCTTATTTTCTCCAGGTGAGTTCCTCAGAGACAGCATTGCAGTATCACCAGAAGACTGCCATTCTTAAGAACCGTATTCCCTCTTAGAAAGGCTGCTTTGGGGGCAGACTGAGGCACATGACTGACACTTTTTGCCCTGATTGCAAAGATGTTTTGCTGCCAATGCTGCTGGAGAGCAGACAGGTGAGTACATCTTGTTTACTATAGCTGAGATGATACACAAGCGTCCAGTGTCCAGCAGACAGAATTATTAGGTGGCACAGGTGCAGCCTTCAGGAGTTCTCATGAAATTCTGGTGTCAGCTCAGGACAGCTCTTCATTCACTCTGCATCTTGAGCCCTCTACTTTTTTTTGCCAGTCTACTAGCAACAGGAAGATACTCAGCCCTCAAATGAGACACACAACCCCTGATCTCTGGGGAGAAGAACATTTTTCAAGAATTCTGTGTGAGGTGGAACAGTTGGAATAATTTTTTTTTTTCTTTGTAAAGAGCCTTCTCTGTTCTGCTCTCCAGTTGGGTGATCCTGCATTGAGTTACACCCAGCCAATGTGTAATTGCTTGAAACTAGATCCAAGGCTTGGAAAATCTTTTTGTGTTTAAATCTGTACCTAATAAAATATCTACTCACTCTGTGAGGAGCAAGAATGTAGAGCAGAGAGGGGGAATATTTCCCATTGGTAGAAATGGAAGGCAATGTTTTTGTTTGGTTGTTTTTCAGCCACTTAAATTCAGTTTACCAGGTGACTAGGTTAGAGAGAGGATGCTTCTGAAAGGGTTTTAATTGTTTCATATATCACAGTTTGGTGTGTTTTAAATATTTATGTCAATTACCTTTGCTGCTGACAGGCTAAGGAATCCAGTTGTGTCTGGTGCTGCTTACCACAGCATTGTAATATGGAGAGTATAATGAAACTGGGAAAAAACCAGAGGTAGAATTAAGTGCAATTAGTAACATGCAACAAATGAGCATTTGATTAGTTATAAAAAAGAACCTTGTCAGCACTGCGACAATCCAGTGATTCAAAGATCAGAACGTTGCAGATTGCTGTTGACAAACGGGAGGGAATTCACATAAAGTAACTCAACCCACTGTTGGACTTAAAAGACTGGTTTATGGGAAAGATTAGGACAGCTAGATAAAGCCTGTCTGTCTAAATACTTTCATAATAGTAATGAATGTGGTATACAGCGCTGTATGTTGAAGGGCATAGTGGAAGTTGAGGGATCCAGTAACCCCTTACAAAGTTGTAGCCTGTAAGCATGAAGAAAGGATAGAAGTGGGTAAGGGTTGCTGAAGGAGCACAAGTGCTTAGATGAAAAGGAGAAAAGCTCGTGCCAAACACTAGGAAATATTACCTCCTGTGAGAACTGTTAGGCTGTGGTCAGAAGTTATACAAAACCCCTTAGCTGAGTCATTTAAACCGAACTGTAAAACACGCTAGAAAATATGCTGTACTGGCAGAGAGCACGCCTAGATCAGGAACAACCAGCCTACTCCCTGCTTTCCTTTTTCCCAAGGGCCCTTTACTGCTGGTGTGGTAGATATCAGTTGACTTAGCAGGAGGCAGAGCAGGGATGGCTGGAGGCAAAGAGGGAAAATTCAGTACATGAGTTTTGTGCGGGGCGGGGGCTCAGCACGGCTGCTGTGACGTACATGCAGCATCCCCGTGGACACGGGGCGTCACAGCACCGACCGGCAGGAGCCACGTGTGCCCTGTCCCACAAGGAGCTCTTTATCAGCTGGGATCCAATCTTCCCTGTATCGCTGATCAAAGGGGTCTGCATCAAGAGGAACCACAAGGAGATATAGTGGGGCGAGCTGGGGAATCTGCAACAGCTGCTGCTATTGCAGCCATGCTGATGGCTGGTTGTGCCCATGGAAGGGAGGGGTGAGGAGTGAGAGGCAGGAGGTTTGCAAAGACATGTCACCGTGCCACACTGGTGTGTTTTCACCTCTTTCTACTACCCCAACACAGATTTCACGCATTTTTAGTTAAGAAGAAAAAGGGTTGTATGTGTTGGTCTGTACATTTTGTGTTTCCTTCCTTTTTTTGTATTGATAAAGCCAGAATTGCAGGATTTTGGGGCAGTTGCAAGCGGCCTGGAAAAAAGAATTGCTCTCTTGGGAGCCTCAGAAGAAAGCTACAAAGTGAAAAATATTGTTCTCTGCTTCATGGAAAATGCTGGATGAAGTTACTCATCCTGCTGAGGTCACCATGAAAGCTTGGTGGTGCCCAGCTGCACCCATCATGCGCATTTAGTTATTTGCTTCTCCAGGAGATTTCTTTCCATGGCTTTACTCCTTTGTTACCAGCACTATGTTCACCTGGCTAAAATTAATTTAAAACACAGTTTTTAGCACACCACTGTCTTTATCATGAGAGATTATTTGTGATTTTAGTTCTTGAGAGTTTGTGAAGTCTCAATTCTCAGTCTGTATTTGTTGGAGAATTTGTTTTTAATCTCTTTTATGAAGGCCACCTGAGAGTGACCACACTTCACCACACTGTGAAAGTGATCAGTGGGGAGTTTTATTTCTGTATAGCACCTATAACTCCATCATAGCAAAATGACTCCAAAGACACAAAGAGTTAAGCACATTAAGTATTTTAATGTGTTTTTTATTTACTGTATGCCTCCAAGATGCAGAAATGTTTTCTGTGGTGAAAAACGTTATTTGTATTACACAGCTGGGCATGGGTTGGCCTAAGGAATAGATTTACAATGGGACACTGGAGTTTTGACTCTCTTGGCTGGCAAACCCCATGCCTTTGAGTTGGGCTCCCAGGGATATGCAGGCATGTTATGGGGAGAGCACAGCTCCTGAACAGCATTCCCACTTTGGCATGTGCAGTGCCATGTGCAGTGGATGTAAATGATGTGTATGTGTTGTTTAGCAGGCTAGTAGGACACACCATGGGTATATCCAAGCTCCAGGCCTTTCTGGATCTGTGGTGCTGATTCTGGGCTGCTGTGGGACACGTACTGAAACTCTCCCCTCAAGGCAGAGCCCAAAGCATCCCATGCTCAAAGTTTTCAACAACACAGCCAGCCTGGTCTGAGGCAAGTAATGAGGAGACTGGGCTTGCCCTGGAGAGAGATGAGGGAGAAGGAAAGTGCAGATGGGAGGCCAAGAACTGTGGGAGAGCCCAGCCTGCTCTTCTTGCTCAGGGGTGGATGCCTGGTGTAAGGAGCAAGGACCCCAGCAGCAGGTGCTGGTCATGCAAGGCAAAGGAGCAAACCCAGTTTCTCAGGCCCATGCCACCAGCAGAACAGAGGAAGGTGCTGCCATCCTCTGCAGGCCATGGCCCTTCTCAGCTGCTTATGGCCAGTCCCAGCCCTATGATACAGCAAGCCCTAGAAAACAGCCAGGCTTATCTCTTTCTCTACAAATCTACATAGAGATGAAGTGCTTGTTCCTTCCATGCTTCAGAATTGATGGATGTGGGAGAGGATGTTCACTTCCACTGAAGTCATGGCCTTTTGGTATGACCACAAAAAAAAAAAAAAAAAAAGAAGAGCAGACCTGCAGACCTCCCCTTTCATGGCCAGCACTCTGAATGAGACCTGCTGCCAGCCTGGCATGGAGGAGGAAAGTTTCATGACTTAGTGACATGTGACCTTGAGCCCCACCAGCACAGTCCTTCCTCTCCAGGTATTTAGAAAGTAAGAGTAATAGTAATAACTTTTAATTAGACTGCTTAATACTTCTCAAGTGTTTAAATGTTAGGGAATTTTGACCTAGGTATCTCTTTTCTTGTCATGTATTACAGCAGGGAAGAGCAGACACAGCCAGAGACTTTTTGCACATGTGAATATACAAGTTGTAAGATGGTGGGATGTTCTGCAGAAGATGTCCTCTGGCAGAGCCTTTGATTGAGTGTGTTAAATTCTCACTGAAATGTAAAGGACAATCCCTTTTCTCTCTGTCAGGCTTACAGGATGGGTAGCAAAAAGTGGACCTGGAGAGTTTTAAAGTTCAACAGGGTCTGTGGACTGTTCATTTGATGATAGGTATGATAGGTATCCTGTTCTGGGAGAAAAATTCAGTGAATAAATACAAGTTTTTGCTTTCAACACTCTCCTCCTGGACTCCTGCTGTCAAGTGGCTGCAGAATTCAAAGAGATTATTTTGGCGGTTCCAAAAATCTGTCATACAGATCTGAGTTTTTTCCCTTGTATTTGTCAATGTGTGACTAAGCACAAGTATTACAGGAAACATGGAAATGTTTCGGCTTTAAAGAATGGCTGTGGAAAAAGACCTCCTACTGATTAACAACTGTTGTTTAATAAAATAATTTTCGGATGTCCAAATTGCTGATTGTTCCAGTGAGGGTTACATTCTGACCAGAAGGGATCCCACCAGTCCCATGTCATCAGCCTGTGTGCTCTGGGAAGAGGCTTTTCTGTGGCCATTTCCTGCTTCAAAACAATGGAGCATGAGAGATGCCCATCTTTGCTCCCCAAACTGCTTAGCCCAGTCCCTAGGGTGGCATTAAAACCATGGGAGAGCAAAGGAGAGGAGCTGGAGTGTGAGGATGTGTCTTTGTTTCAGAGATGCAACCCATGGGATGAAAGCCCAGCTAGGATGGGAACAGAGAAGATCCCTCATGTTTGGAGCACTGAGGGTCAGTGTGGGTGTATCAGGTGCTGGCTGGAAGGAGAGCAGAGAGGGCCAGGGACTCATAAGAAGTTCACCATTCTGTTCTGAATTTCTCCCTCCATAGCAGGGGCTAAGCCCAGGTGCTCTTATGCTGTCCTCTGTGGGGCTGGTACTCAGAGCCTGATGCACACACCCCAAAGTCCTGGGTGGCACTGGGGGTATTTTGCTGTAATCGTGCTCATTCAAGGGCTCACACAGACACACACAGAGAAACTTTTATTTCTGTTACATTTTGTGGCTGTTCTTGCTGTGCTGTGAGGCTTTCATCTAGTTTGTCTGTCCTGTGAAGTGGCAGAGTGCTGCTGCATGGCCTTTCACAGGTGGTGTGGGCAGTGCTGCAGCTGAGCTCTCCACCTTGAACCAGGGCCTCATTGAGAGTGTCATGCAGGTCTTGACACTTTCCTAGCAATACATGTTCCCTCTGCCAGTTTCTTTATGGACACAATACTTCAGCTCCATGCAGCTGGGTATTCTTAGTCTAAATGTGGCTGAAGGCAACAAATTAATGTCACTGCCCATGTTTAATGTTGGTTTGTTTGTTTTGGGTTTTTTAATAGGCAGCCAGCAGATGTGCACAAGGGTTGCTTATTGACATTAATCATTACCCTGTTGATAGCCCTGGGCAGGCAGCTTTAATTGACCAGAACTGAATCCAGTAATCATATAATGGAAAATATACATCACATTTATTTCAGTAGCACATCTGAATTACAGTAATATGACTTCATGGCAAAATTCTCAGTGACTGCATTAGAAGCAGGAGCAGAGCCATTGTCTGATAGCACAGATGTAACTGAGCTGTGCCCCACAATCTGCTGTGCTTGGGCAGTACAGTGAAGCCTTGTCCAGAAAGTCATAAAATTACCCTCCAGGATCTTGCAGACCAAGCCTTGTTCAAACAAATAAAAAGAAGTTCGTACATGGTGGTTGTAGAATTGTGTCTTTCATTGTTTTCTTTTAGTACAGCCATTCAATAGAAGGGATGGTCACAGTCTCTTCAAACAGCAGAAATGCTCCAGTAAAAATACATAAAAGAGACCATGCAAAAAAACCCCAAAAAACAACAATTATAGAAGTCTTTCCTTTAACCCAATTACCTGCAGAAAATTATAGTTTAAAAAATCTCAGAGAAAGTAAAGCAATGGAAAAAAACCCTGAGATTTAGTTTGATCATTTTATAACTGGGGAAAAAGTCCCAAGAACTTAATCAACAAGCAATATTGATATATTGACAAATGTGTTAATGAATTCAATTTTTGTTAAATATATCAACATGTTAGATATTACATGGAAGAGAAACAAGGATGAATAGATGGCCAACATAGTCAATTGAGCCTATTTTTTCCATGGTGAATGCAAAGTCTGTAACCTTTGTTCAACAGAATGGTTGAGAGATGAGGTTTGGGACTGTGTTAAGTTACCATGAATGGCAGAATCCAGGCAGAGAAGATGTGATTAGTTGTCTAAAGTTGACTGTGGATATATTCCTGTAAACCTTTTCTCATCCTGTTCCATGCAGCAACATTCTAATAGCTAAATATTTACTATATTTATATATAAAATGTGGATGAAGGTGCTGATTTGTAAAAACAGGTATCTTGAGGATGAGCAAAGCCCTTGGGTTCAATCAATATGAATATGTTATATATGCTTCACTTTGTGCATTAACTATATGTATTTGAAGTTGTTAAGGTGGCTTGCTGACATTAAAGCTCCAAACAGCCAAAATGTCTCTTTTGAAATGGTAGAATTATAGATCAGTAGGATTATGTACAGTATGCGAATTAAGTTACACTTTAGTGTAACTCTTGTTCAAGGTTTTTGTATAAAACTAAGACCTTATTTTACATGGGAAAAATAGAAACACTGAAGGCCAGTGAGAGTTGTACAGTTGTTCCAGACATTGAAGTAGTTTATTAATATAGATTTGTAAAGCAATGCTGATGTAATTCCTAATGTAATTATAGGTAACACCCACCCCCTTAAACTTTGATGTCTCTAAGAAAGGAGATAGACTGCACTGAAAAACAGAGGACACACGGGCAGCAAGATGAACAATGTGCATGTACTGAACAGGTAGGTAGTCTTGAGAAAGATCATTGCCTCCTCTTTTGTAGAAAAAGTGTTTTAATTATCAGGAGACATCTGTCAGGGCTTCAAATGGGAAATTAGTGAGGATATCGGTTAGATGGATCAGAATATTTTGCTAGTACCTAAAACAGAGAGGTTTAAAGGAGAGGTAGAACTGAGGTAGTTAGGGGTTTTTTAAAAATTTATTCTTTATTTGTTCTTTTACTTATTCTGAGACCAGAAATAGTTTACTTTTCTTCACATTGAAGTGATTTTGTACAAAATACTTTAATTATAGCCTACTTAGTAGGAAGAACAGCCTCTTCATAGCAATGATATGTTCTCTTCAAAGAACTTCTGAAGACAAATTGATATTTGTAATCTCCTTTAATTCAGGAGGAGGTGCATTTTTGGGGTTCTTCAAAATTCAAAATTTCATTGATGTTTTCATTTTTCTTTTAAGCCATCATGATAATACATAAAAATTAGAAAATACCAAGATTTTAACTTTTTTATTTCAGTCCCCTAGTAATAGAAATATTGCAGCATGTAAGACAAACCAATTCTCAGAAGATACAAATTTAACTGACTGCTACCTCGTATTTAGCCATGTACTAATTCAGATTTTGGAATTCATGCAGATTTTAATGGGGAATCTCAGTTTTCAAACCTTTTTTTTAAGTAGCCAGAGAGGAATGGTAATAATGATTTAAATTATTATCTAACTTGATCTATGTGAGATCTCCTTAGAAAAACTCACTGTGTGTAGTTTAGACACATTCTTGAGTGATTTGTTGTCCCAGAGCCTCTCAGCCCATGCTGAATGCTCTAGGGGATCATGTGATTTCCTTGTTGCAAACCTTGAATAATGAAATCAAGGACACAGTAAAGTTGGAACCATCTTTCCATGGCTTTGTCCTCAACTCTCTTTTCTCTATAAACTTATTCTTTAAAGTACTGGTGAGAAAATTCATGGTTCTGCTGACTTCCCTGCATTCTAGAAATGACTGTCAGGTTGGTAAGGTATATATCCAGTGGAAATACTAAAATAATTAAGCTATCAAGACTGAATTTATTTTTCTCATACTTCCAGAAAGGATTGAATTACATTAGTGATGGTTTCATGTTTGAATTTGCAAAGTTGTAGGGAAGAGTTTGTAGAGTTGTAGGGACAACATGTGAAGGACTTTTTGTCAGGGAAATGCTCACCTAACTATCTGTGTTTCCAGCTTTTCCTCTGTTAGTCCTCATTAAATGCACACTCTGGTTAAAATTCACCTCTTTCCATTTAGATATTTGGCCCCATGTTGACTGTTTTTCTAAGTGTCAGAACTTTTACAAGGAAAAAAGAAGACCCTGAAGAATGTGATGCTACTTTATGGAGGACAAATCTTCTATTTCTACCCGGACATGAAACTCTTCAAGGTGAACAAACAGGGAGACATGTCTAGAAATGCACAAAGAAGCTGAGCTAATTAAGAGAGCTCCCACTGCCTCCCTTCATGAAAGCTGCTATGCTTTTGAAACCCTGGAGATGGTTTGACTGTGGATTTGTGAGGTTAGGAATACAGCTGGGATGCTGAGACTGTGGGCTGGGTGGTATGTATAGAATGTGTTTGATCAGTTTCCCTGGTTGTATTAGAAAGAGATGGCATAAAACAAATGGGGTGGAAATAGGCAGAAAGGATGAGGAGCTCCCTCTGGGATAGGTCTGAACTGATTTAGATTGTGGGAATTCTGTGTGTGTGTACTAAATGTATTTTTCCTGGAGATTTCAGTGGCTATTTTTTTCCTTCTAATCTTTATCAATGTTACAGAAAATGTATTTTAGCCTTCAGCAACATGAGGTTCAAACCTTGCAGTTCATTCCTGCAGATGTTTGCATGGCATGCTACAGCCCTGCTTTCTGTATGCTGACATGCAAATAGCTTGTCAGTCTCATCTTGAGCCATTACTATGATTTGGTTCCTGTCACTTCCAGGTATTCAACACTGTAAAAATACTTTTCTTGTTTGAAGCATCATCATAGATGGTGTACTTGAACAATGCTATCTCTGGGATAAATATGTGTGATTGTGGCATTTCGGATAAACAGAAGCTGGGTGATGCAGGACACGGTGCCTTTGTTCACAAGCCATTGAGGATCAATAATGAATATTCAGTGTACCACATTAAATCTGCCAATGTTAAGGCTACCCAGGAGATCACAACATGCTGGTGGGGAGATTCATATGGCAGTCAGTCCTTTTGGTCATATTCATAGGCAACAGCTCCTTCACTCTTATACTTTGATAAGAAGAATATAAACAAGACCTTTACACTGTCTTGAAATGCATCAAAAACCCTTGTGTCTCCTCTTCCCTGGTGAGACTAACCCTGATCATCTGATTCCTGTATCAGCAGAAGGATTTCCTCACTTGACAGGAGCATGGATAAACTTGGCAGAAAGTAAAGAGCATTAATAATAACGGATGTGGTAATGTTTTTCTGTGTTTACAAGGCACCTTTATGCTACATGTATCATTTCAAATTATATTGAAATTATTGATTTTTATTTAATTACTACAAGATAAAACATTTTCAAAACAGCTCGAGGGTTTTGGAAAATAAATAAAAAAGTCAGAGTCTGTCTGAGAAATTCTGTGTTTGGACCTGACTCCACCCATTAAAAACAGGTACTCAGGTGAATAGAAAAATATATTTTTGCTTTAGTTTTGTTTCTTTTCTATTGTAAAGATAAGAGCTTCACTGAAATTCTACTGGGAAAGCAATACCAATAAAACATCAGAATTAAAGGGAAAACAATTTTAAAAGTTTGCTTGAAAATTTTATGCAATCATATATGTCTGCCTAATCTTTCAATCTATCTATCTATCTTCCTTTTGGCTTTTGTTCAGCAACCTGTTTAAGCCTATGTCTCACCTCAAGCAGGCAGCAGGTTAAAATCCTTGTTGAACTGGGGTAGGCACAGTTACATGTTAGTTCAGCTCAGAATGATAAATATTTGCTCATATTAGTGCTATGCAAAACCTGATTTTTAACCTCATGGAAACTCTGTGACATGAGCAAATTACTTGGAGACTTGCACAAACCTCTTGAGGAGAAGTCCCCCACACACACGATGCACGAAGGGCACCTTTATTCAGAAGCAGCCACGGATTTGTAGATTTGTGATGATTCATTGAGCAATTTCTAGTGATCCTGGAAACCTGAGTTTCCTGGGGCAGCAGAAGGACTACTGACTCCTTTGACAAAGCAAATGGAGTGACTTTGCTTTTTCTGCCAACCAGGGGACACTGCAATCTCCCTTAGGGTGTCAGCAGAGGGTCTAGCAGTCAGCCTTTGAGTCTAAATTCCTTCCTGCTTTCCCACAGGATGCTTGGCAGGACATGAGTGAGGGGGCACTAGGGCAAGGCATATCCACTACAAGCAAATGTTGATTGAGTTTGCAGTTTTCAAGAAGTGAGTCAAATAATTTCATTTGAGCTGTAGAACTTTGGTTGTAAAAGACAGAAAACCCTCCCAAGTCCAAAGCCAAAATTCTGACCAGAATGCAGTGATCAGGAGCACTCTATGGCATTGCTGGTTTTGCAGATTTGGCCCTGGTGAGCCATTTCCCTCAAGAGGCAGAGCCTCCCATTGCCTGCCCTGTGAGAAGCTGGAGTGACAAAGCCTCCTGTGTCACCCCTGAGAAACCTGGGCAGTGGCAGCACTGTCCCTGCATTGGGATGATGTGTGCCACAGCTACTGGGATGCCACTTTTAGCAAAAGGCTAGGAAATTCAACATAGTGAGGGATTTAAATCTGTGCTCTGCATTCCCACTTAGGCAAATACCCTCTTCAAACTGGAGAACCACTCTGTGTACCCCTTTTTAAGTACACCCTTCCAAGAGGCAGAAATCTCCTCTTTCCTTTTTAACAACTGGAAGATTTTTAAAAATGCTTTCCTTCATCAGGCTCTGAGCAGACTCAAAGTAGTTGAATCACATTTCTCACAGGCCAATAAAAAGCTTACTCTGGATCAGCTGTTCTGCAATTCAGCATATATCAAAGCCCTCCTTTTTTTTTTTTTTTTTGTCCTCCCTACCCTGGAGACATTCTACCACCATTTCCAAAACTGCTTCTTGCCTATGCTGCTGAGAAGCCTTGATCTAGCTTTACATTAAAAAATACTGAAGTCAGATGAGTACTTAGGAATGTGGAGGCTGTGGAAAATTTGAATCAAGCAGCAGTATTGTTTGAATGAGACTCTGAAAGAAATACCCTGACATTTTAGGTATGGGGTAATTTAAATGTTTTTTCCCCACTGTTCTCTCCCAAGGTTGCAGTTTTATAGCTTAGTCCTTGTATGTCTCCAAATCCATATTGTCACCCATAGCTCACTGTCGCCTCCTTTGCAAGTGGCTGGGTGCTCCAGATAGGTGGTGCCTCAGTCTTGAGGTGCCTTAATCCAAATCTCAGCTACAGCACCAACACTGAGTCGAAGCTGTGTTGACAGATTTGGGATCTGTTGTGTTGCTACTCTGAGCTTTGTGGGAATCCAAGACAGATTGTGGTATTTTGGAGTAAACATTTCAAAGAGAAAGGACAATTTTTGGTAAACTGTAGGGAGTGTGAGAGAGCAGCTTTCCTATTAGAATAGGAAGCTGGAAATAAAGGTTTTTGTTTATTCCTCTAAGGAGAGGTCGCTCAGTGTCTGAACTTCCAGTTACCTCCTATAAAAAATATTACAGCTGTTAATGTGAACCATTGTAGTGCCCAAGTACAAAACTGGACAACCTGAATGGCAGAGCTGGGCTTTGGGATTTTTTTTCTGCTTGTTTGGGGGGTGGGTTTTTTTGGGCTTTTTTGTTGTTGATTTGTTTTGTTCGTTTGTTTTGATTTTGGGGGTTGTTTGTTAGGGTTTTTGTTGTTTTTCATTGGTTTTCTTTTTGTTTGGTTTTGTTTGGGTTTTTTTTTTTTGGTTCATCTGTAAGGAAGAAAAGAAGAAGAATAAAATAGGTGCAAATTTTAAAGCCTTTTCTCTCAATTTTAAATTGGTGTAATAAAACAGGCCAATATATAACAGCCACATGAAGAAAAACACAGAGGGGGAAAGGAATTGTAAGGTTAAGAAGCAGAGCTTATTAGGCTGGGTGCATTATGGCATTAATCATGGGATCATAGAACCATTTAGGCTGGAAAAGAAAGACCTCTAAGATCTTTGAGTCAAGCCATTTACCCAGCACTGCCAAATCCATCACTAAACCACGTCCGCAAGTGCCGTATCTACACGTCTTTTAAGTACCTCTGGGGATGCTGACTCAAACCCTTCCCTGGGCAGCCTGTTCCAGTGCCTGACAACCCTTTCCATGAAGAAATGTTTCCTAATATCCAGTCTAAACCTCCCCTGCAGGATTAAATGTCCCTCCCTGCAGCAGCTCAATTGTAAGTGATTTGAGGATCTCTGCAGGCTGTTAGCAGTCCTGTGCCTTGGGATACCTGTTTCCTGGGTCTGTGCCCCTGCTCCTGGGAAGTGCTCAGCTGAGAGCAGCTCCTTTCCCATCACAGTTCTGCAGCTGGGGGCAGAACTAGCCCAGGCAACTTGGCACTGCCCCACAGGCCCTGGGCTGGGAAGATGATGGCCAAGGAAATGTATGCACTCCTGGAACACTTCTGGCCATCTGTTCTTGATTAGCCTCTGTTTTCAAGGGACTGCTAGCTTTAGGCATGGGTCTGTCTATCCCCCAACTCAGGTGACAAACCCAGCTGTGGGGTTAGAGGGAAGAGAAGGAGGCAGCAGGGTGAAACTGCTTCTCCTGGGCAACCCAGCTGGGTTATATATGCTCCTAACCACCTCCTGAAAAGGTGGGAAATAGAGGATATAACTTGTTTCCTGCACACCCAATGCCTCTGCACAAGCACCTTGGTCGGTCATTATATTTTCTCTGGAGTCCTCTATTTCTCTGGCAGAGAAGCTGGCATTGTTATGGCATTTGCTGACAGCCAGCTGTCCTACTTGGAAAGGAGCACTTTGCTTCTGCTTCCTGGTTTGCCAGTCTGCCCCAGCCACAGAGAAATCCTGTGGAAAAAAGTTGAATATCAGGTTTGTATCAGAATAAATGTATACGAGGATCTCAAATTAACATTGTGTGGGGAATTATAGTTTTATGCTTCCTAAATTTTAAGTGCCTGACTTTGCACCTTATCAATATTCACAGCATTTTTCTTCTTTTACATTTTGTTGTCTTGGGGAGCTCTTGGCTGGTGATTAAGTACTATGAGCAGTCCCAAAGAAACCCGCAGATTATTGGGAAATATATTAATTTGTTCCAGATCTCACTTTACTTATCATCATTGGTTTTGGAAGCCAATAACTTTAAAGCAGACTTGAAAATCGTTTCAGCATGTTAAAACCTACAGTGATGTGTAAGTTCATGTGTGTATGCCATGTCTTAAACACAGATGTATGTTTTATGTCAAACACTCAAATGACCACTTAAGAAAATGGGAATTTATTTAAATTTTGGCTGCCTATTAAGTGTTTGACTACATTTCCACTATATAATAATGACATCAAGAGCTTTGTTAAATTAACTACAAGACCAATATGTATTTCCTATGGCTTTCTCAGGGGATGTCCAGTACCTGAAATATTTTAGTATGTTGCCTTCCAAAAGGCAACATACTAAAATATTTCAGGGACTGAGTACATGCAGAGCATGACTGCAGCTGACAAGTGACTGTCAGGTGCTAAAGTCCAGTGTAGATCTATGTAATTTAGGATTATTGCTGCTGTTCTGGAATGTAAAATAAATCTAACACCAGTTTGATGTCAGCCCTTTGAGGTGAATTGATCACTAGAATGTGTGGCTGAGGATGCTCTGCTCACACTGGGAATTTCATGGCACATATTTTTTCCTGTCTCTTGTGTCCTGTCTCATTGGGTTTCAGTACTGAAAACTGCTGCCCCAGGCCATGCACACAGGCAAACATTGGCTGCTGGTTTTCATATGTGTGAGTAAGTCTGTCTTTTCTCAAAGATTCAGTTAGAAATGACTGCTTCAGTTCCACTCTCTGTTGATGAACAGTTTCAGTTTCTGGTTGTAGAAATAATATCCTATGACTCAGGTATAAAACAAATAGCATATTCCTCAATAAAGTGTTGCAGTGAATTTCTTGCAAGTGAAAAAAAATAGAAACAATGCAGAGCTTAAACATAAATTATGAATAGGAAAAATGGCTGGAATTGTTATGCTGTTGGCTACAAACAGTTTGCTTAACTCTGGTGCTGAATCAGGCAGGTAGTTACTGCAGTGTCCAAATGGTGTTTGGCTCCAGGATCTTCAGCAGATTTGCTAAATGTAATGGAGGACTGGGTAGACCACAGCATTTCCTGAGGTCTGATCCTCTCCTGTCTTGTCTCTTCCCTTTGTATGCAGCTTCATAGCAGTCATCTCTAGGAAGCACAATAACTAAATGTCACTAGAAAAATGCTCTTTACAATTTTTTATTCCTAACAGCCAGGAATACTGCAGACATACAATGACAATGATGACACCTGGAAACACCCATAGCACGTGTGCAGAGTGTGGAAAAGCCAGGTTTTTGTATTGTACCTGCATTATATATTGGTAATAATGGTAGGGATTCATTATTGGTAATAGTGGCTAGAGTTCAATTAAGTTTTGTGGCAATACCTGAAAAAAATACAAAATGACTAGGCTTCCAACAAGTCATTCCTTCAGGGTCCTTAGACATATGTATCAGTGGTACATCATCAAGATTTGGTGAGTTCCTAGCAAACAAAATGGAATAGTCATGCTTTGCCCTAAAGTATCAGCATTTTAAAATATTACTTATGACAGGATCAGAGAGTCAGCTAGGCTGGAAAAGACCTTTGAGATCATCGAGTCCAGCCTATGACTTAACACCACCTTATCAACTAGACTGTGGCACCAAGTGGCACACCACTCTTTCCTTAAACACCTCCAGGGATGTTGACTCCACCACCTTCTGGGGCAGTCCATTGCAATGCCCAATCTCCCTTTCTGTGAAAAAAACTTCTTCCTTAAGTCTCACACTTCAAAAGGCAGATGTTGTTGGATTGCCATTACCTAGCTGACTGAGCTAATTGAGCTTGCAAAAGTGGTAATTGTCTATGTAGCCTCCTTCGGTGAAGGCTTGGCGGTGTCATCAGTACATCAGTCAGGCAGTGTAGCACAGGCTGGGAATCACTGCTATAGGGTAAGGCCTTGACACACAAAAAGCTGTCTGCACACTCACTTTTCAGGTATCCAAGTGAGTCAGTGGCGTGTCCCACTGTAGAAACCATTCTGGTTATGTGTTCATTATCACTGTCAGTGTATGGCAGTTAGTAAAGCCATACTTTTTTAGGTATTGGAAATGCAAGAGAATAAATCTGTGTGCCCAAGTGACTCCCTAGAGTATCATATTCTGTGGTAGCAAGGTGCGCTCATTCCTAAGGTCTTAGCAGAGTGGCCAGGACAACTGCGCTGTAACACAAGCTCATGACAAAGTGATTTTGGGACACTGGCTTTGTATTGCCTGTTTAACCATGAAACACCAAATACCAGTCCACTCAGTGAACAATTGCAAGCAAGGGAAGACCACATTCGTACTGAAGAGGGACTGTTTCTGGTATTTGTCCACTAGATGGCTGCAATTGTTGAAGGTAAGTACCTTACATGCTTGAAAGGGGCCTCAGATGCCAAAATCTACATTCCATTCTCTCCTGAGCTGTTGTCCTTACTTTCATTGCTTAGAGAACACAGAGAACTGAGAGGCAGCAGAGGGCTGGAATTTCTCAATTCAGAGATGTAATATTTATATCTATGTGTAAAACATATACACTCTACCTCAAAGATGTAAAACCTATTTCATCTTTGGCAAGAAAGGATCCCACTTGTGGCCTAATGATTTGTTGTGTCAAACAAGAACTTATGAATGAAACTTGAGGGCTAAAATGAATGGAAAAACGAGGGATCATGAAATAAACCTTTTACTGATCTTAGAAAATGTAGGGACGAAGTGAGAATTTCCAGAAGTCAAGCTCTTAAAAAAAGAAATTAAGAAATTACAAAAAATGACAGCAGGTAAAGCAAGAAATGTAAAAAAAAAAAAAAAAAAAAAAAAGAGAGAGAATATTTATCTAATGTGCCCTAAGGATATTACAAGGTTTACAATAATCTGTGTATCCTGTAAAAGCTAAACAAACACTTTTCTCAGCTTTCAATAGTGATGATATTGGCCATGAGGTAAAAAGTGGTGAAGTGAATGAGAGTAGTTGTTGTGGAATGAATGTGGTGGAAATAAGACACAGTCAGGAAATAAGGAAGTGTCAGGAAATAAGGCAGTCAAATAAGATATAGCAGATTACATAAATATATGAGTCAATTCACTGGGTTTGACAATCCATCTCACCATGCTTCCAAATGCAATATTGGTTTCTGAGCCTCCTGCAGTTTGTGGCCCAGGGACACACGTGCCCAGTGTAAACATGGGGAGAGTCATAAGTGTTGTCCTTCAGTTGTTTTCTCTTTCATTTGCTTGTTCATGTACCCCCTCCCCTGTTTCTATCTTTAACCATTCACAACATCTCATGACAAGGAATTCCAGAGGTTACCTGCAGCTTGATTGAAGTACAACCTTCTTGTGTTTGCTTCAAATGTGTCTCCTGCTCCTCAGATTGGAAGAGACAGTGAAGAGCATGTGGTCTCCAAAGCCTCTCCGTGTACTCCAGTTAAGGCACTGGACAATCTTCATCTCTGAGACCAGTTGGAGAAGTGTTAGTACAATCAGCAAGGATTTTTAGTACAGCTTACTGCTGACATACAGAATAATTAAGCAAATGGAGATAAATAGAAAGCATGATTAAAAATTACCTTGGTTGAATAAAGCATCACAAAACATCTCTTTGAGATAAATAAGTGATTTTCTAACTGAAGAAAACATAGTGAAATCGTGGAATCATTTTGGTTGGAGATCTTTAAATCATTGAGTTCAATGTTAACTCTATGCTGCCAAGTCCATCACTAAATCATGTCCCCACATCTTTTAAATACCTACAGGGTTGGTGACTCCCAACACTTTACTGGGCAGACATTGCATGCCACGTGATGAAAACCCACACATGGATTTCAGAAAAAGAATGTCCTACCATGATTAGGGAGGCATATGGAAAGATGCCCTTGGTTCTTGTGCTGTTTCGCATTGTATCACATAGATTAGCAGACAGTTTGAATATTCTGGTCTCTACTGAAATATTTTATATTGTACCAGCTGAGAAGCTGTCAGATTGGAAACAATGGAGATTAATATGAGAAACCTGAGTTGCACATAAAAGGGATGGGACAACATGCTGTGCTGAAAAGAAACCTGTCAGGCTGCAAGGAGGTGTCTTGAGACCCTGTCTTGGCACTGGTGTCATTCAATATGTTTGTTTCATGAGTTTGGAATAAAATACAGGAATAAGTTGATGAAAACTGCCAGTGATAAATAAAAAGAAAAGCATGTCAATACAGATGAAAATCAGACCATTGCATGAAGATGACTCTGAAGACTACTTTGTCAATGACTTAAGCAGAAATGAGATAGAATTTACTATCACAAATAGACAATCATTGCATTTAGGAGGTCATTGAAACCTCTGTTATAAGCTGGACCTCTGTAAGAGGTAATAGAAATTAGAAACATGAGTGTGATTTGGAAGGGATAAAGGCTTATGTTCAGAGGTTTCATCAGGTCTGGCAGCTCCAGTGGAGGTAGAGAGGTATTATTTTGCAAGGTGCTTGTGAGCTAGTATTTGAAGTTTCATTCTCACTCTGTTTACCCCACTTCAAGAGAAACTAGATTAGACTAGAGTAGATGCGGAAGTGTAAAAGAAGAATGATCACAAAATAGAAGATCTTGTATACAATAAGAAAATAGCAGAGGCTGGTGTGTAAGCTTAGTGGGGGGGATATGGTTACTCTCTGTAAACACTGGAGAGGAGAAGATAAGCTAAGTAAAGCTAATTTAGAAAGAAACTAAATACCAGTGTAAGCATATGAACAAATGGCTATAAACTTACTGTAAGTAGGTAGCAAAAAAAAGCCAAACATTTTTTTCCAGGAGTTAGATAAATACATAAAAGTATGCTTCTGTCAATTCCTCTGTCAATTCCACAATAAGGGAGAGTTCAGGGAAGTCTGTTTTATCATTTTTCTGTCACAGGCTGATGAGCCATTTGCCTCTGATCTCTGAGGAGTTTGAACTGGTAAAGCAAGCCCCAGAGAAGGGCACTGACTACTTGGTGATACCTTTCCTGGTATGGATTATGTGCCAGCCTTGAGCAAAATGCCAACAAAACGTACAAGAGCCTTGGCACATTTGTTTGTGGTTGTTCACACTAGTTTTCAGAACACAGTGTCCTTCCCGCTCTCTTTCGGAGAGTCCTGTCTCATGCTTCCTATTTTTAGATCCCTTTTTGCCCACTGTCTGTGGTGGGGGGCTTGCCTCCAACCTCTTAAAATGCTCTTCGCGTTCTCCTTCCATTTCCTTAATTTTTTTTCTTTTTTTTTTTTTTTCCACAATCCGCTTTCTTCCTCACTAATTGTGAAGCCCGCACAAGGCTGTCTTTGAGATATTTCAAAAGGACACAACACTTCCTAAACAGAAGGTTTTCAAATGCCTTCCTCCTTTCTGTCCATGGCCATATGACAGAAAGGAGGAAGGATCTACATTTTGTCAGATCAGCTTGGTTCCTTGCTGGTCCTTCTTTTAAGATTCTGAGAATTTTTTTAAAATGGGATTTTAGGGCTGGTTTTGTGGTTTCTTTTAAATGACCATTGAAGAGTGAGATGCCTGTGTACAGAGAAATCTCTCTTCCCTTTCTGTCCTGGTCTGCTAGTTCATTAAACATGAGATCTGTTGGAAAATGCTGGAGCTGTCTTCTGCAAATGCATGTGCCTTTCCTCCCCTTGGGACTTGGGGCATGAGGGAGGAAGGGAGGCTCCACTTCTCTGTCTTGTTTTGGCTGCCCCCACAGTCAGAGTGAGGATTGTGGGCTTGCCTCAGGAATGGAGCTGGTACTGGGGGACTGGTCAAATAGCATAGCCTGGGGCTCAGGCTCTCACCTGTGATTAGTGTCAGTTCACCTTGTGGTCGTTTAGGTTTGTTCAGTTCATTTGAAGGGAGGAGCATCAGAAGCACAGAGAAAACAGCTGCTTTGCCCAAAACTATAGCAGGTCTGGTGAAAGACTTAAGGAAACCTTAGCCCCAGATCTAGAATGAAAGTCAGATAAGCAATGAACTCATCAATGTCACATTTGATACTGAGATTGTTTTCCATATTTTCCCTTTGTATGACCAAGCATGCAATCTCCCCACTCTGCATTTTTGTACATTGCATGCCACATGATGAAAACCCACACATGGATTTCAGAAAAATAATGTCTTACCATGATTAGGGAGGCATATGAAAAGATGCCCTTGGTTCTTGTGCTGTTTCTCATTGTATCACATAGATTAGCTACTGTGATGTTTTAGCAGGGCT
This sequence comes from Agelaius tricolor, assembly GCF_023055355.1. Taxonomy (NCBI): domain Eukaryota; kingdom Metazoa; phylum Chordata; class Aves; order Passeriformes; family Icteridae; genus Agelaius; species Agelaius tricolor. The sequence continues at coordinate 63,166,705 of NW_027269261.1, forward strand.
AGTGAGGAAGAACACTTATGTAAAGTAAAAGGTGATAAGCTGGCCCATGGTCAATGTTATGTCATTCTTCTGTGAATTGCTTTGCACATCACACTTTAAATGACAAATGGCGACTCTGTACCAAATGATTCCATTTTCCATGCAAGAGATACAAATATAAATCAAAGAGGTCTTTTGGAAGCTGGCTCTTATTTTCCGCATTTCTTGTAACAAAAGACCTGTCTCAAATGTCTATGGGACATCTATTCCAGCACAAATACACCATGGTTAATGCTTGATTTGAAATCCATTATAGACATCTGAGACTAGAAAACATCCATCATTTGTTTCTTAGTTTTTGTGCCAGTTTGCTAAAAGCCCTCCCAACATTTTCTATAATCCTCTTCTTTTTATCTCTGTGGAAGGGAGCATTCTGAGAGAAAGAGTCTTTTCCCAAGCTTCCAAGTGTGTCAGTGCTGCAGGCTGCAGGATGTAGAGAGATACCTGGGAGTGTTTCTGTTTAACTGATTGTTGTTAGGTAATTTTAGTAGAAATGGAGAAACTATGCTGATGTTACAAATAACAGCAGCGGCGGTGAAGTGGGAAAGATCTGGAAGGAACTGACTTAAAGTACCAACTTGGTATCTCCAAAATGCACAGAGATTAGGAAAAATATTTGTTGAACTATTTAAAGGAATGTATGGACATTTTGAACATATGCCACGAATCACTAGTGAGCAGATGACCCTGGGTCACAGGGACCATCAGAGGGACACCAGAGAGATACTGTTAAGGAGGACTGTTCTGCTTTGGCATAGCTGATGCTTTTCCAGCATAATGAGAATATTACTTTGAACAACCTTCCTGAAACTCTGTGTTGATACTTGATATTTTCCAAAATAGGGCAATGGCTGTTCTGAGATTGATTTCTTGGATTGAACTTCCTGCATGACTTCTCCCAGCAAAGCTCCCCCCAGTGACTCAGAGTGCTGGCTAGTGCAATACTGGGCTCATGGCAAGGAAAATACCACTCCCTTTTTGTGACTGAGTCCTTGTAGGCTCCCCTTAGTGCATCTCCTGGCAATGATTAGGAACATCTAGTTGTTTTTTTAAAGGCTACTCCCCCTCCCATAGACTTCAGTCCTGTGAAGTCCTTAGGAAACATACCAGATCTGAAAAGCTATTGTTTGGTATTTCAAATCCTGGTCCCTTTATGTCCAGCTGGTGGGAAAGGAGGAGAGAGAGACAGAAAGAAAATAGGAAGGCGGCAGCAGGGAATGCGGGGGAGAGTTAGAAGTGTAGCACAAAATGGGAAGAACTAGGGATAAATGGATCCAAGGGACAGAGAAAAGTGGGACAAAAGTAGAGGAAAGTATGCTTAGTCCTGGTCCCGCCGGGTGTTCCAGTAGAGACTTTATGCAGCCAGGGGGAGGTTTTCTCTTATGAAATAGCCTGTAGGAAGAGGTAATTAAAAATACAAGCACCTTAATAAACGACATGAAGATTAAAAAAAAGAAAATCAAACAAAATACTAGCAAGAAAAAGAAAGCAAAAATATCTAAGAAGTATCTGGATTATAAAGGCAGGAGTAAAAAATGAACAAAAAGCAAGTATTCTGTAGGTGGCTTCCTGCCAAGGACAGATGATTTTATCTCTCTGTGCCACAGTTCTTCCCACTGCAGAATGGAGCTATGAATGCTCTTCCAAGTTTTCAGAAATATTTGAAGTCTAGGAGTTCTTTGGATTGCTACTAACACTGAATAATGTAGAGTGAGAGAGGCTTGGTGCAGAGATGGAGTCATTTTGGGACTATCAAGACAAAGGAAACAGCAGTATGTAATAGCGCTACTGAGCTTTAGGGAAGAAAAGACACTTTTAATGAAGATGAAGAAAGCATTTACAACATATATTAACAAGAATCATCTTTGTATGCAAAGGCTTGATTTGACATGTAACATAATTTAGGATTTTCCCCTCCCATATTTAGAGAATTTTGTTTTTAACACTTTGAAGTTGAATACAAACTTTTTTTTTTGCTTTGATTTATTCCTCCCATTCCCATCTCCAAGCTGGAGGTCATCAGATTTGTTTACCATCTATGACACAAAAATCTCTAGAATAAAATATTGTCTTTGGCTGTCTGGGCCAAACACACACAGTACATTTAGGGAGTCTGATAATCTGTGGCAAAAGCAACCACCATCTGTCTGGTAATCTCACATTGTGCTTCTGGTAGACACGTACAGAGATGTACAGACTACATGGGAAGCTTTGTATGGAATCATTTGGCACATGTTTGTGTCCTTTCTTGGGCTGAAATAAGTTTGTGAAATGGCTTCCACTACTAACAGCTGAAAATCATAATAATTTCTTTCATCTCTGACACCACTGAAAACCACATGACTATTCTCCATTGCAAAACTCTGATGGTCTCTGTCAGTTTCTCGAAACTTTGGCTCTGGTTGTATCTTTCTTACTGATCCCTGCACTATCTAATTTCATATTTACCTCATGTATTCATATTTACCTCAAACTCTTGGATGATGCCTTATTTTTTTGTTCAGCACCAGAATGTCTTAAACTTCACTTGAGTCATGGCAAAGTTTGGGATATGCTTGGAAAAACAATGTCAAAAGAAGTTTGGATGCGCTTCAGATCTCTCATATTTCAAACAGTATTTGGCTGCAATAAAGACAACAAATTGTGACCAAAGGATTTTATTTTCAATGCTTAGGAAACTAAAAAAGATACAACAGATAAGAAGAAGTATAAAAGCATAAGGTTATAGTTGCATTTGTACATGAGCAGCAAAGCATTTTTTGGAGGAATGTAGATCTGTTTCTTTGTCTCACAGATAAGTATGTGCAGAACTGTAATTAAGGATGGAATTTCTTCTGAACTCCACTCTTCTGGCTGCATGGGGAGACCTGCTGGTGGTTTTGTTTAATGAGAATAGTCCCACAGAGTTTCTGTCTTCAAAACTCTGGGATTAAAAAATAAAGAATGCAAAAGCTATGAATACTGAGGAGGCTAATGTTTTTCTTATTCCACTGATTTACAAACCAAGTGTGACTACTTGTTGTCTGGAGCTGGCCTATGGAACTGTCTCGCCAGTATGAGGTTTTGAATGAAGAAGTTGATGACAGTGTTTCCTGATGGTCTGCATGGCTGCCTGGCTTCGGGATCTACCCATTGGTTTGACACAGATTTTTCTGTATCCCTCATGGTGAGAAACACCTGGGTGTGTTCTAGAGATGCTTAAGTGTGTCTGTACAGCTGCAGCATGTGGCTTATTGCATTCTTTAACAGAGCTCCGTCTTAGCATGACTGAATTCAGGATGCTGCATAATTCTATTCGATGAAGACAAAGACAGTTTTCCTTTTCTCTGGAAGTATAAAGAGTTGATGGAAACTAAAGTAGTACTCCTTTCTATGGGATGAAAAAATAGCTACTAAGTGCTTTTAAATACTCTTGCTCCATAATGAAGAAATTAGGTCATGCTTCATGAGCTATGCTGTGAAGGGCTGAGCAAAAATGATGGTTTTTATGAACACTTGATTCCCTCCACAAGTTTCACCTCTGGCTTTGTGATCCCTGTGATCATTGACTGGTACAGCTTTTGGTCAAGCCAGGAATGACAGGATTGCCAAGATGCACAACATAAGATAATTTCAGGTTTGATTGACATGTCAGAATCTATCTTTATATTGTGGTGTTAGGGATTGCTATAGTGTTGCTTTCAGTAAATAAACTACAACCCCATGGCCAGAGATTTTAGGATGGAAAAAGATGTCTATTCCCTCTATTTATGAAAAGGGCAAAGTGCTGCACAGCTTCATTGGCAGAAGAGAAATTTGAGAGGTAACTGTTCACAGTTGTACATGTGCTTGGAATTTAACAGAAGTGTATTCTTGTAGCAAAGACTTCATTTCCATGCTCCAAGACATTCTGCTCAAAGTTGCTGCAGAGATCTGCTGCATTTCTGGGGTCTCTGTTCCAAGGACTGAACTATGGGTGGGTGATGGTCAGAACCACCTTGCAGTGGGATGTAGCACAAATGCAGTGGTACCTTCCTCACCTCTTCCACCCCTGAGGGCAGCTGGAGCACTGAGTAAAGGAGTAAGGATCACAAAGTAGTCCAAGCAAGATGGTCTTCCAAGGACTAGAGACAGACTTGCCAAGAGAAACCTGGGCTGCTGCCCTGCCTTGACATGGTCTGTGAGAGGTAGTGAACCTGGTATGGCTGTGGGACAATATTCAACTCAGGGGAAAAGAGAGTCAGAGAAGTCTTTACTAAGGACATTAGAAAGGTAAGAAAGGTATGAGAGTGATACTTTTTTTACCTTACTTGCCGTATTTCAGTGGGGTGTCTGTTTGGTTTTTTCCTTGGCCTGAGTTCGTGATTGTATTCCCCATCATCATCTTAGGACTTTGTTTCTAAGTCTTTGTGTACTGGAATGTGAGAATTGATGTGGGGAATAGTCCTAGGGGAGGAACACTGAATTTCCCCATATTTATGAATTAGTCCAAGCCTACAATCTATCAGGAGAAACCCCCATGGGTGCCAACATCTGAAGGGCTCATGGGAGCCCGAGGGTGGCCAGCTGCAGACTGGTAGCAGTGCAGCTGGGGGATGCTCAGGCAGCTCTTTCCCTTCCCAGGCTGTTCAGCGTGGCACAGTCTCCAGACAGCTTCCCAGGGCTTATCTCAGGGACTGGCGACACCAGGCTTAGTGCAGCCCTTCTAAATCATTGTCTTCTTTTGGGGTGAAACCTCACAAAATAACTAAAGATCAGAAGTGGAAAGAGAGAGCACTTCAGGAAATACACTGATTCTGTTTTTTTCCTCTCCTTGCATTCCTACCAGCAGCTCGGATGGGACCTGACGACTGCTTTCTGCTGCCTCCATGGAGGGAGGGTGCTCTCTGTGCCACAGCAAACTTTGTCCCTGTTAAATCAACCTTAGAGGCTTAAAATACCCTTCTAAAGGATCTTTTGTCTCACTGGTGAAATGTCCTGTATCCCTGGTGCCAATTACATTATGTTGGTTTTGCTTGCCACTTTTGGGCTATCTTTACAGCATTTTATTTCTGAAGTCCTTTGCCAACAATTCAATCACACTGTTACTTCCCTATTGGAACTGTGAAAAAATATTTTAAAAGTGTTATTATTCTCTCTTTAAACCCAGGATGTTCTGCAGTACTTTCAAGAATGGGAGAAAGTAGTGAACTGACAATATCTAGTTGTTTTAGATGAGGAGCTTTCTCCAAAGTTTAAAGTGGGCAGGAAACACAGCTAGTGGGATATAAACATGCATTATCTCCATAAGCTCTGGCTTTCTCCATCAAAGTACAAGAGAGAATGTTGGGAGGGATTTAGTTGGAATACAGAAGTACAGAGTACCTCTCCAATGATGGCAAGGTACTAAAGTAAAACTTCATACGTGAAGTATATATAATATATATGTATATACTATATTGATTTTTTTCTATAAAATTACTCACGCATCTGTATTTGCTCATCTATTTATTTTTTAACTTGACCACTTTCTGGGAAAGAAAAGAAAAAGCTCAGTTTCTAGCAGAAGAAAACCCAGAGCTAACAGAAAAAGTTATCTATCCCATTCTTCAGTATAATGAGATATAACTATGCTTCTCCACCACCTATAAGTGTACAAAAACTTCCTTTTTACTGTGGTCATGAGAGGGAAACAATGATGGCTGTGTATATAAAAACTGGAAAAGTGAATGCTGTATTTCACTGCCCTCTACCCTGTACATTCTTGTATTTGTTGCAATGATCTTTTCTTTGAAGTTTAAGGTGTTGCATGTTCAAAATGAATGCTGGAGGTATATATAGGTCAGCAGGTGCCTTTCATAGATTTAAATATAATCTATGCCCTGTTTTCTCTAGGGAATATTTGACCTGACACTGCACAAAATTTAAGAGATTGAAATCCCTTCATAAAGTCAGGTGCTGAAAATTTATTACATCTGTTTCACCTTGTGGGAAAATTATGTGGTTTACAGAAAATCTAAAAAATTAAATTAAAACACACAACATGCTGGAAGCAGGTTGCTTCTGAAGTACTTGGAGTGTTTTCTTCTGCAACTGCACAGCAGCATGCCTGGCCAAAATATGACTGAAAATAAAAGAATCTCAAAAGCACAGGCAAAAGGAACAGAAAAGTGATTTAAGTTCCAAAGTTATTGCTGGAAAAAAGAGTGTCAAACAAAGCCAGCCACTAATTTTATCCACTATCAGAGAAATTTTAACACAGCTATGACAGTATCAGGTGGCTTACATTGGTACCATATCAAAACATTATGATGAAGTGAACAATCATGGGCATTTAATGTAGCTGCTGCTCAAGAAAGGTCTGAATAAGAGACACTACGGCTGCTGTATAAAAAATGTTTTCCTATGGCACCACTCATACTCTTCCCTGGCAGAAGCATCACTCCTTTTACCCCCTCTGCTTCAGCTCTCAGGGTCTTTGCCCCATCCACTGCTGTGCCTGAGCTCTTTCTCACGCAGCCAAAGAGCAAGATCAGTTTCTGTAGCCAAAAACCAGGGAGGGGTGAAATAGAGCTGGCTGCCTGAGAGGAGGTGTTACAGCAGCAGCACCACCAGCGCTGTCCTCCCTCCAGCTGGTCGCTGCTCCCTCTTCCCCTCTCCTCTGATGGAGGGCACTGGGGACAGAGGAGACTGCTCAAGCAGGCACCAGGGAGTCCCTGGGTACCAAAAGGGCTGTCTGCACATCCAGCTGCCACTGCTACCCATTCACAAATCGCCCTTAGTTAGAGCACGTGGTAAATAATAGTTCTTAGCCTGTTACTATAGATGCAAAGTGAAATACCAGGATGGGCTGAGAAAACCTGTCCCACAGCAGCCTCTACCCAGCAGCCACAGCCCTCTCCACAAAGGTTTGAAATCCAAATTGACTGTGTGCCTTTCCTCATAACCCAGTAGTGACTCACAAATAGTTTATTTGGTTCTTCATTCTAGTGGCTTTCCTACAATGAAGATAATGTGATTTCCCTACAATCCCATAATTTTTCCATTTCCTGAAGGTATAAAGGCAATTCAGGTTACATGATGTGAGATATTGGAGCACTGGATGCTGTCCAATTTAAAAATGTCCTGTTTAAAATAGTTGTCAAGGATTCCTCTGTAATTATGGGAGAGATGAGTGCCTCAATTGACTCATTTTAGGAACCATTTCAAGATGAGGAAATTGCATTCTGGAGAAGATGCTTGTCTCCAATGACTGTGCAATGTAGGTTGTTAATGATGTGTGACTTTCAGATGATCCTCACTGGGTGGCATGAATGTCCATTCTGTGTTTGCCTATCTGAGACCTGTGAATGTTCAAGGTTAGTTTCAGCTAATTCTTTAAATATCAGAGGGTAAAATTAATTAGGAGGCTGATTTGGAAAACAACAAAACTAAACAGCTAACTTTTCTAAATATTGTCTACGCAGTGTCAGCCTGTGCTCTTAGCCTCAGAGTTGAGTTCTGATGTGGGTTTTGTTATTTGCCTGATTGCACCCAATATTTGAATTGAAGGCTGATGCAAAGGTTCAATATTTTGCCTTTGTGTCGTCAAGTGGTGCAATGCCTTCCACACAACATGGTGGTCCAACTCTTTTCCTGTCTTCTTACTACTAATGTAACTGGAGTATGTATTTTTGTTGTCTTTTATGTCTATTGGTGTGTGTATGCTGTAGAATTGCAATTTCAGCCATGTAAAAATCTTTTGTATGATTATTGCGTAGCTGCCTCGTAAATTCCGACATGACAAATGTTTTAAGAACAACAGAGTGGGATTAATTCACATCATAGATTAATCTGCTGCCAATGTCCTTTTAAAAAGTCTTTTTTATCACTCATCAAAGAGGGCATCAAGCAATAGAAGAAGAAAAACAACAGAGACAAAACTGAGAAGAAATGGGGTTCTTTTTAACATTAAATGGTGTGAACAGATTTTTTTCCCATATTTCTAGACTGACACTGCTTGGCATATATGTTCCAGAATAAACTTGTGTTGTGATCGTGCAAGCAGGTTGTTTTGAGCCAAAGATCTCAGACAAGTAATTTTTTGACTGCAATATGACAACAGCTAACAAAGTGAAATTAAAGAAATAACGTGAGTGGTCCAATAGAGGATCTACTGCATATATGTCTAAGCAGCATAAAGGCAAGTGACTTCATTATATCCTAGCCATGTAGAAAAGAGTTCTAGTGCCAAAAATACTTCTCTGGCTAATGGAGTTGTACCTGGAGGTTTTACCACACAACGACAGCTCAAGCACCGGAGCTGGTGTGTGCACGAAGGCACAGGAAGATGTCCTTCGTTCTGTCAGTGCCCCTTGCATTTCCAGGAGCCTCTCACGTGCATCAGGCTGTGTGCCTGTGCAGCTGCTGCGTGTGCTGCTGAAAGCAAAGGACACAGATGCTGTGTGTGAGGCTAAGCACACAGCTGTGAAACATATCGTGCTATCGATTTTAAAGCCCTGTTGAAGAAGTGATGGCACAGAATGGCTTTTAAAAATAAGTGCAAAGGATTAAGTGTCCTAAGTGGAGGGCAACAACAGGACTAAATAACAGTGACAAAACTTTTTATGACATTTTCTAACTACTAAGCAGCTTTTTCCCTATCTCCAAGATAGCCAGGCTGTGCCATTCTTGCAAGCTAAGCATGGCTTTTGGCATGGGACACCTTGCAGGAAGACTAAATGCTGCACAAGGAATAATGCTGTCCTGGTAGTTAATTAAGGAAAAGGTCCTTCTTCCCTAGAAGTGAGGAATGCCAGTGTCCCGGCGTGAAGCTCAGTGTTCCAGATTTCAATGCTCATTGACAGAGCTTCAGTGCAGCTTTTTGTAACACTTAGTTTCTCCTCCAAATTTCAAACTGAGAAATTATGCTCTGGTTGTCTGTTTTGCTACACTGGTTTTATTTGGGCATGATATAATCATTGTCTGTAGCTGTTACAGCGTTGCTGTTTGTTCTCATAGCACACAAAATGTTCCACCTCAGAAGCAGCTGCTTTTCAGGGTAAATACTGCCAGCATATGCAGCACATAAAGTCCTTTAAAATTCCACACAATGAAATTGTATTTTGAAAAGCTGTGTTCTTGTTCTTTTAGGCCTCAAACAGGAAATATTTAAGCACATTTTCAATTAAGTTGCAATGAAGTTAGTGTAATTGGTGTCCATGTTTTTAGCATGTGTTTCTAATTAAACACATCCATAGATGCTGTCCTGATCTGAGGTCTTTGAGCCTGCAAAGCGTGAAAGCTGAAGCATTCATGTTTGGCTGCTCTGGGTGTTTGAGTAAATACATTTGAAAGCAATCATCATATCCCCTCCTTCCTTAGCACTAGGTCTAAGACCCGAACTGTGAACTGCAGTTGTAGCTACAGAGTTCCAGGCTCAAGGCTATGGGTTGCTCAAGGCAGTACTGGAAGGTGTGGTTCTTGTTCTTGTATGTTACACACACAATAGCCAAGCACGCACATAAAAAACAACTGAAGAAGCACCGGAGTGGAAGGTTTCACAAATTAATTTAATGCTCCTGCATGCTGGTTTGAAAGGACACACCACACTCTACAGGACAGAGAGCTGGTTTAAGCCATCACTAGTGTTCTCTGGCTGGAAAAAGAGAAAAAACCCATTCACAATAAAGCACTAATTTGGGCTGAGCAATGGTAAAATGTTTTTTGCAGCATAAAGCAGAGGTACTTCAGACAAGTCATTCAACACTACACCAGGAGGAAAGAGATCAGGGGGTTCACACATTAGGCACTGGCTTCAGTTGCCTGTTCATGACAATGGTGGGTATCCATGATAGTCGTGCTGCAGAAGGAGATTGTTGAACTGTTACAGCTTGAGATCACTAAAAGAAAAGTTGAATCGAGGACTGGATTAATCTCAATATATATTCTGAGGTACCTGGCTGGTTGGATAAAAATGTTTCTAAGTGCAAGCTGCATGCTTGAATTGAATTTTATTATTTAGTCTAGTATATCAAGTAAGGAACATGACACTTTTTCTAACCTTTTTTCACAGGCTTGCAGAGGAACAGATTTTCTTCATCATCTATAGCTAATGACAGCAGAAATTATTTTTCAAAAAAGAAAGGCAGGATCTGGTTGTGTTTTTGTGAAAATAACCTGACAGCCATTTCCTGGCTTCTTTTACTGTCCTATTCATCTTAAGTTTTGAAGAGCTCATCAACTTGTGAAAAAATCCCCCAAGAACAGAAGGAGATTTCGGCATCTTTCTCCTTCTCTGTTTTTTTAGAGAAATTTTCTCTTGCGTTTTTAATTCTGAGCTCTGAATAGCTGGAGGATTAAGGGTTCACCATATTTCTACATTTTCTTCTCAAAAGGGGTGAATGTTGATGTTTGAGCCCTTCTGCAGTTGCTGACAATCACGTGCTGCAGCTGAAGCCTGGATGTTGCAGAGTGCTGCCAGATAGGCACAAGGCTTGAACTTGTGGATTTTGACAGCTCCACTGTCCCCAGGAAAAAAGGTGCCATAAGAAGCTGCTGCCCTCTAGCTTGGCCCACAGGTGGCCTTGATAGGTCTTACAGAGGGTTTTGACACAGAGGACAAAACCGAGAGGCTGTTGAAGGATGTGCCTGTAAAATGTCAAAGAACAGACAGTAAAATATGACAATAGCACTGCTGAGGACATTCAGGCAAATGTTTGTACAATGATTAAGCAAACCAAACACTAACTCACTGATTTTGTCTTAACAAAGTAGAATGTGATGTTTGTCACTTTACTGGAGAATGAGCACACTGCAGGATCCCAAAATGTTTTGGCTTCTGACCATACCAAGAACACCATGTTTGTTACCCTTGTTAAAAATCTTGCTCTGGTTTCTCAGGGTAGTGGCAGCCTTAGCTTATGTACCTACTGTAGTTCCAAGCACACTGCCACTGGAGCTCCAAGCACACTGCTACTTGTCCTCTCCATAATTTTTATAACAGGGCTAAGTTATCAAAAACTCCCTCACTGACACTTGACACTTCCTCATGACATCCTTTGCCATCTTTTGCCTTCCAACCTCAATTCTTTTGAGACCAATTCTGTGATTTTTTTCCTTTCATTTTCTTTGCTATCAGCTGTAGACTTCAGCTTTTCTTCCTTTTCTTCATGGTTCCAAATAGCCAAGCTAAAGCATCATATAGGCAGTTAACCATAAACACACTCTTGGGAATACTCCAGGGTTTGTGATCTTGCTTGCAGCAGGAGGAACATATTTGCAATGCCTCCATTTCAGAGAAGCTGAACAAGCTTCCAGCCATTATTACATGACCTTAAGACTTGCAGGAGTTATTTAATATTGTAATTATTTTGCTAACACATGCCATGATGCTGTAGTTCTTATTTAAAAAAATTCCTGCTAAAAAAGTCGTTGTTTATGAATTAATTTGATAATACTGGCATAAATAGTGTCGTGACTTTGCTTGTAAACTATTTAGCCTTTTTCATAGGACGTCTTAGTGTTAAAGGCTCCTACCCACCACATAAATCAACTTCAGTAGTTCCTCACCAGGGAAGATGGCCCCAAGGACATCAGCTTGGTGTATAAGGTCATATCAAGTATTTGTACTTTTTGAACATGTGAAGTGGCAAATGCTTTTTTGCTCTCTATCTCCTCCACCCAAAGCTTCTGACATTAATCTCAAATCTGTAAGTCCCAAATTATCTACTGAGTGGTTGTATATATGTACTTCATAAAGTTTACACTTCCAAGAGGTGATATTACAGATCTACCTTTAATTGGCTAAATATTCTGCATTAGATATGAAATGATGCCATGGCTGGCTCTGTAGAGGTCTCCTTTGACAGATGGGTGGAGCTCTTTCTCCTGGCATGAGATGGTCAGCTTTCCCTATCTCCTGTATAAAAACATTTACTGTAATTTTATCATCTTGATGGTCTTTATGAGACTCCTGTACACCTCAGTGTCTTGAGTATTATCTCTTAGGCATGTTTTATAGTGCCTAAGTAAAGTGAGTCTTTCAATAACTTTCAGAGCTCCACCGTGTGCCCTTTTGTTTGTTGGGTGACATCAGTATGCAGAGAGTTGGCTCCTGAAGGTGGATGAGCTGAGGGGTGAAGGGGACCCCAGCATGGGTCATGTCCTCACCAGTGGGTGCTGTCCCAGCTCTGATCACAGTGGGCAGGTCTGGAGGCTGTGACAGCACTCATCAACAGACCCTCACACGGCAAGTGACAAAACAGGGCCAGGGACTATCCAGGTGCTTCTGTCAGAAGCAAGAGGAGATGGAACTGGCCTAATGCATGGCTCCAAAATCCACCCAGACCCAGAGGCAGGACTGGAGACAAGCTGCCATCCAGGAGACAGGCTATTTATGGCATAGGTCTAGAGCTTTCAGAAGGTGGGGCTGAAGCCAGCATTGCTGTGGCACCACTGGGGCAGGGACTGACCACCCCAGGCTGAACTGAAACGGGGTCCTGGGCTGCGTAGTCCTAAGAGAGGCTGGTTGGGAACAGCAATGCCTGTGGGTGACCTTAGCACCATGACAGGTATGAGGGCAGCTGACACTACTGCCAACAGCATTACTTGTGATTTTGCTTTATTTACTAGCTGGGTTTTCTAGGAAATAAGGCTCTCAACATACCACTCAATGTGGCATGCATGTGTTTGTTCATATTCACGCCCCTTGATAATTTTCAAACCAGCTGGCAATTGGCCAGCTAAAGTTGGTAGGAATCACAAGGTGTTAATGACATTCCTACAAGCTTCATGAAATCACAGGGGCCTGTTGCATAACACCAGCTGAGAGAAACACTGCTGGGGGAACACAGCTCTAGTAGACACTTGAGAATCCGCTGGAGACAGAGTTTTCCAAAGAAGAAACTTTACTCCTCTCAGGACACTGGCTTTGAAATAGAATTCTGTGGGAAACCATGCACCCTTTGAGCTGGCACCTGGAGTGACGCATTTGGTGGGCACTTCAGTTTTCTCCCCTTGCCCCTGCTTTGGCAGCAGCTGGCTGGGAGCAGCCGACTGGTCTGGTCAGCCCACATTGTTCTTGCTTTTCCCTCCAACATAAAGGTACATTCATTATTCATTAATGTTTGCAGCTCGTACTTTTTGTACATTTACTTGTTAGGCAAGGAATAAGTGGCAGCAACAGGTTTTATTGAGAAATCAGGAAGAGGAAGCAATTTATGGGAGTAATGCAGGATGCCAAAGGAGCAGCTAGAAACCTTCACATTCAAATTCATGCTTGACAAGGAAAGCAGCTCTTACACAGCACAGTTCCTCTTCTGAAGGGGGGCAAAAATTCTCTGTCCTCTCACCACAGGAGGGTAAGCAGCATTATTGATAGTTAAAAAAAAATCCATAAGACATCAGAACAATACATGCAGAAAGACACACAAGAAGTAGCAGTGCCCCAGTGTACAGGAGGAATGAAAAAGAAATGCTGCCCTCTTTTTTGTGGCCTCCCATGAGGCTGGTCTTGTATCATGGAGAAGAACAATCCATCCGGTGTCCAGCTGGAATCTCAAATAACCATCTCATTTTTCTTTTCCAGTAACAGGGCCAGTTTTGTGGCAAAAAAGTAGACATAGAGGTCCAGAGAGAGAAGAGTTTTTAAACCCATGTGAAAGTGCAATTGCGTTTGGCTGAAAAAAATTAGAAAGAGTTTTCTTGAAGTAGGAGAATACTTGAATATAGAAGTTGAAGGCTGAAGATGTTTTCAGGGACAATTCCTGTACCTCATTCCCACTGGTACCTTTATATTTTTATGAGTATGTTTCATAGTGAACAAGTATAATATTTGCAGAGTCCAGAAAAATATTTTGCAAGTGTGCCTAAAAGGTTTTTGACTGATGTGGTACAGTTTGGTTTGTCCTCAAAATGAGATTTTATGCACTCTGCCATCAGCTTATAATTGAGATGATTTGCACCTCTGAGGACATCTTCTCTATGGTTTTTAGTATCCAATAATAAGCCAAAAAATCATAACTATCCCTGGTACAGTGCCCTTCTCTGTTCCTTGTCACTCAACTGCTGAGCTTTGGGAAGCCTGCCAAGTCCCTGACGGCAGCTTCTTCTTGTGGGAGCAGAACTGCACAATTTGATGAAGGAGAAGAGACAGAGTTTTCATATTTTACCCTGATGTCAGCAGCAGAAACCTTCAAAGTGGAGGGCTACTCCCCAGCTGTGGGCTGAGTTGCTCAGGAGGTACCACTCCTGTTGCATTGTCAACTCGATCAGGGTAGGAGAGAGCTCTTTTTCTAGGCTGGGTGCACTGAAGAGGCGCCAGGGCCTCCCACCCACAGCCCTCATTAAAGGAAAATAACAACAGCACAAAGCCCAAGGATTGTTTACTTATTTGTAGTATCTCAGCAACGGCTATTCCCTATCATCTGTTTTTGCTTTGGTGATTTCTTTTTTTATGAAAAAGAAATGCCACATGTTGCCACACAAGTCGCTAACCTCCTGCAGCCGGTCAGGGGCTGCCCGCCGTGCCCAGAGCAGGGGCTCTGCTCCCCAGCTGCCCGACCTGCCTTAGGAGGAGCTGCCACAGAGCAGGACTTTGCAATTGTTCTCTTTGCCCCAATAAATCGAGCGTTCGCCCAAAAGCTCAGCCTTGTGACACTGGGTCAAGCAGGACAGTGACTTTTGGCTGAAGCAAAAACTAACAAAGTTAGTTCTGGAAATGCCCAACTGGTTCATTTCGACATTTTCAGAAGGAAACATTGAATTTTGGAAGGCTCGATCCTTGGGGCGGCTTAGCAACTTTCTCCCTTGCAACTGTATTTTGGTGTTTACAGCATTTGTCTGAGTGGGTAATTAAATACTTTCTATAATTTGGTATGAAGCTTCAGTTAGGAATATTGGGTGAGCTGCACTCCAGTTCACCTTTTCTGAGTGTTGAGACAAGTTCCTAAGAGGTAAACTGCCCAAATTCAAGCATGTTGCTCTCTGCAGTAGAGTCACAAGGAGGAGTGTTGAATTTTTTTCTCCTTGGTAAATACTGCAACAAGCAAACTTTGCTGATTAGGGACATAGGCTCAGGGAACATGTTCTCAAGATTTTTAAAGTAGTTTGGTAAATCCAGCCTTAAATTTCCTATTTTTTTTTTCTGTTAAAGTCCTTAAAAATCAAATAATACTTCTGGAAAATAATAATAAAAAAAGGTCAAATTAGCTCTGAGTCAAACATTGAATTTCAAATAATATCCAAGAAAGCAGTACAGGTTAGCAGAGGCAAGGGTTAGCAGTGTATGAAGGATGAGCTAGCAGGTTCTTTGAGATGAAAATCATGTTATTGCATTTCTGTCTGCAACACATGGCACCTCACTGGAGTGGAGCTCTGCGTGAGTGCTGGGCAACTCTTGCAGTAAAACAGTTGTAAAACCTTAATGAGTTGTGGAGGATGTTTCTGGCCTATGGACAAAGCTGTGCTTCTGCCTGTGATGGTGAGTCTGCCAAACTCCTGTGGAGGAAACCAAAGGAAACCAAACCAAACAAGAAGCAGGAGAGCTCTGTCTCATAGCTAGCAATAATCCAGAGAGGATGGCAGCACAGTGTGATAATGCTGAGCTCAGTAGCACTCATTGTTAAAAGATAAAAAATGTAAGTTGTATGTGGGCATCTCTGGCTGTTGTTTTGGACTCCCATGCAGCCCTCAGAGATGTTGCTGTCCCTATGGAAGGCACTGCACAAAGATAGGGAAAGAGGCACTCCTGGCCTGGGGACCCACAGCAATGACGCACAATAGCACAGACTCTGGGTGGTTTCATTCCTCTTGTGTGAGATTTCTTGTCTCACCCAGCATTCCACTTAGCCTTGGGCTGAGGCAGAGACTGAGTTTAAAGCACCTGGGCATCAGTGCTCTGACCTGCAGCCATGTGTCAGGAAGACTCAGAGGAATACCAGAACAGTAAGAATGACTGAATGAAAAGTCTCTCCACAGGCAATTTCTGTCCCAACCACCAGGGCACAGAGGATTATTCCTCTCCCTCCCACACTCCACCACACAACTTGCTCACAGGCTCCTTTGTACTTGCTGCCTTTGGTTAAGGGACTGCCCTGATCAGGCTGGTGGGACAAGCTCTGCATGTACTGGTGCAATTGGAAATGGAGAGGAGCACAGCATGAATTGTTCCTGAGTACTGGAAACAATACTGACAAAATCACTTCACAGTAGTTGTAACTCAACTTGCTGGAACTCAAACAGCTTTGAAGACCAATGGCTACTTAAAACCCACTCTGAACAAAGAAGTGCTTATGCTCTGCTACACTCAAGTCTACCTGTATTTCTGAACTGCAGCAAAGGTAGTTTTAAGAGAAAAGGAAGATGTCAGTGCTTTCCATACGGAGATACATTAATGCCTCTCCCAAAGGAGATGGTGTGAATATATGTGATGATTTTACAAAGGCCAAGAAAATGGAGGGCTCAATTTTCTATTATCAGCCCACTTTAAAGAGCATCATGGAGGAAAATTATTTAGTAACACATTTAACCCTCTGGCTACTGATTTTCTCATGCAATATAGATATTCAAGCTAAGTGTACAATCTCAGGTGCCCTCCAGGGCTGAAAATCCTCAGGATATCCAGACCATCCCTTTACACTAGCAGTCTGGAAATGATGCTGAATTCTTTTCTGTATTTTCCGAGCAAACTTGGGGGAAAAAAACTAAACAAAAACCGAAAACCAAAACAAAAACGTTTGGTGCCCTTGCAGCCCCAAGTGCTGAACTTGTCTTTCTGAAATGCTGTGTCAACAGCTCTTCACTCACAAGCCCATTATTTTTATTGGCCACGGCTCTTAGGCTGGTGTTGACAGGTTAATTTACAGTAACAGTGAGAGTCACCTTTACTCACTACCCCAAAAGCACAACCCACACCGTACTTGAGTGCCACACTCTGGAGAGCAGGAATGTTGGGGGCAGAGAGAGAGAGAGAGAGCCTTGAAGTCTCATGCAGGCGCTCAGGGACTTGTACAAAAGAATGCTCTTTTGGTGAAATAATTTTTGCCAGCATATGCAACTTGAGCAGGAATGGTTGCAATTATTTCTTACCGTGCTTGTTAGAGAGGACATATGGGAAGATTAGCCTCAAGAATGTCACTCTTGGACATGGTCTTCTCGTGGGGATTACACCACAGGGGTTTTTTTCTATTCCTTTTCCTCTTTTCTTTTTCCCCCTCTTTTCAATACATCGAAGTAGGCGGAGAGAAATTTCCTTTGGTAACGTACAGATAAGCAGATCTCAGAAGATATGTTTCATGGTATACTTTAAGGACTTGTTTCCCTTTTGCTCTTCTATTTTATCTCCCCTCCTCTCATGTCTTCTCTCCTTTTTTTCCCTTTTATTTTCTTGTCTTCCTAAACGAGTCTTAAAAGAGCAATCCTAGCAATGGGTGAGGAAGTTATGGGCTGGGAGAAAGGCCTTTTCTCTGGTTGGTAAGGTTGTAGTGCTGCTGACGTGGTGCAGATGGTGAAGACTCCATGACAAACCCAATGAAGAACACATACATTGAAGAAGTAGGAGGAATTCAGAGCAGCTAAGTGAGAGGGGTAAGTGCTGCCAAGAGGCAAATTATGCCAGGTTGCAAACTGACAGATCTTTCATCACAAGGGAACTGAAAAAAAAACCAAAACAGCGTCTTTCTAAGTGGTTTGTGTTTTCATAGTACTGTGTCTTTTTGTTAGTTTGATACTTGGTTGTTTTTTGGTTTTTTTTTTTAAATAGGACTGCCATGTAAAACATTGTGAATTAATAGTTTTTTGATTGTAGAACTACCAGTTACCAAAACTCTTGCAGTATTCTTCAGTCTAACCCTAAAAACTCACCATGTTCTGGGACTACTTACCCAGCACGAGGCGCCACCAAGGCTGGACCAGATACAGTCTTTCTCTACTCTCAGCACTGGTGGCCAGAGTGCTGCTGAACCTACAGCCCCCAGGCTCATATTCTGTCTTGGCTACATGACCATTGTAGAATCCAGAAGATATGCCTCTGAGGTTGTGACCATAATAGAATTTAGGCTGTTTACACTCTGCTGAAGTGGTCCTATGAGTTTGAAATACACTCTTTTTCCAGACTAGCCATCAGCCTGGCTTTTATGGTCTCCTGACACACTGAGTACGAATGTAAAGGCAATTAATGTATTTAGTCTGCAAATCACAGAATCACAGAATGGGTCAGGTTGAAAGCGACCACAGTGGGTCACCTGGTGCAACCTCCCTGCTCAAGCACACTCATGCTCATGGCACAGCTCATGGCACAGGATTGCATCCAGACAGTTTTTGGATATCTCCAGTGAGGGAGACTCCACAACCTCTCTGGGCAACCTGTTCCAGGGCTGATTACACCTGTGGGGCAGGATTACATCCCTCGACCTGCTGGGAATGCTCTTTTAGTGCATGCCAGGATATCACCGCCTTCTTGGCCTCAAGGGCACACTGCTGACTCACAGATAATTGCTGTCCCCCCAGATCCTTCTCTGCAGAGTTGTTTTCCAGCAGATCAGCCCCCAGCCTCTACAGGTGCCCAGAATTATTCATCCTAGAGTGCAGGACCCTGCATTTACCTTTGTTGAATTTCAGGCATCTCCTCTCTGCTCATCTCTCTGACCAGTTGTGGTCCTTCTGAAGGGCTGCATAGCCCCATTGGCCACTCCTCCCAACTTAGTGTCATCAGCAAACTTGCTGAGGAGGCATCTGCCCCTTCATCCAAGCCATTGATGAATAAATTAAACAATACTGGGCCCAGTATTGAACCTTAAGAAACACCACTAGTGACAGGCCTCAGTAAAACCTCCTCCTTGAAAAGCAGACTGCTTTAATATATTTTAACATAGATACCAGCAAACTGAGAGCCACTTGAACCCATGACACAGAAAGAAGTGATATGTGAGAAACCAGATTAGGAAGAAAAGACAAAATTTTGGTCTCCTGGGGTAGTGTCAGGAAGGTAAGAAGGCCAGGACTAATGGCATGGCATGTCATGTATGAGAGCTGCTGCAGAGCCTGTCTGGGCTTGTAAAGGCAGAGGGTTCCTTCTACTACTGTAGCTCTGGTTGCAGAGGCCTCTCTGTTTCCATGGCCAGGGGATGGAGATGTTCTCACAGCATCCTTTGCACTGCTGTAACTCAGTCTCTATGTGATAACAGACAAAGGCAGACACAGAGACACTGAATCAGAAAACCTCTTCTCCTTTGAGCCCCAGTCTCTGCTACACCATTTCTCTTGCTTACAAAAAGAATGCCAGGGAGACAGAGTTAAGCACACACCTGCACATCAGCACAGGAGAATGCCCCCCTGCTGTTGAGACTGTCCAAACTGAAGGCAAAGGCAGTAACAGAGTTCTCTTATGCAAGGCAATAGCCTTTATAGTTTCAGGATGAAAATTTCCACTCCTCATCTGTGTGTTCCATGGCCTACTATGGCAAAAGGGTGTAATAAAGGTAGACAAGCTTTGTCTGCTCTCAGACTGACAGTGAGCCAAGCAGGATCTGTCACTGTCCCTGCTGTCATTGCTGCTTCCATGTAAGAATGTGGGGAAGAGCATAGGAGGGACAGATTACATGGTCCAAGCAGAGCAGCCCACCATGCTGCTGCCTGTGCTGCTGTAGAACCTGTCACCTTCCACGTGAAAGGCCATGGAGGCTGATCAGTTTAACAGCAGCCTGGGATCATCCCAATAGCCCCTTGAGCAGAAGAAGGCTCCTCTAGCCTTGCAGAGAGAGCTCCAGCCTGGCTGAGTCCTCCCAGGGCTGCCAGCCATGGCTGCAAGGGGTTTAGCAGCTGCCTTGAAACGGGAATGTGCAGCAAGTGGGAAACCCATGATTGAACAAAGTGTGTTGGGCCCAAAATGTTTCTGTCACTGATCTCATGACCAGCCTTGGGTTGGAGGGCTGAGATATTCACCATCCTGTCATTCTGACACACATCCAAATACTCTGTTCAAATTCAGAGCAGAAATCTCTGACAGAGCTGCAAATGGTTATAATTTTCAGTTTGGTCTCCCCACATTCAAGGCTACACCCCTGTTATGCATTTTTCCTGAGGAGAGGAGCAGTAGGCTGATTAGTGCTTGACCAGATAACTAAATTATTTCTGTAAACTGAAAAATAGACTTCATAGCTAAGTCCCTAGTTTAGCAATCTCTAACATCTGTGACAGATTGTTAAAATTAACATCTCTGCCCTGGTGGCTTTCAAGCAGCAAGAATGTTATGCATTTTGCCTTGCACTTTGGATTAATCACCTTCTGGAACCCAAAAAAATATCCCTGCCTTATACCATGCTGGAATCTGTAGCTGCTGCCCAGTGAAAAAAGAAAAATGTGATCGATATTCCATTCTTGGATTATGGCTGGGACTCTTCCACAGCAGTAGCTTCATCTACAGGTAAGGTGAGGCCCAAAGTTTTGTTACAAGGTCACATTGGAAAGTACTGTGGCAGTCTTTTAGTACCTGCTTGGGAGTCTCTCATTCCCACAATCAACAAGCCCAAAGAGCCAAAAGAAAATTTTCCATCATCTAGAAATCTTGTGTTACTCAGTACCCCTCTCAGTAATGCTGGGGCACATGTAGGGAAATCTTTGATGCCAGTTTCAAGAAACCTTTCAGTATCCTTGCTGTGCCTGCTGCTGGAAAGAACAGCATTTCCACCTCTATGACACCTTTGTTGTGACTCAGGGGCAAGAGAAGCCCTTTTCTCTTTATTAAACCTCTTACTTTCTCCAGAATAACACTGTGATTTTAGTGAGAGCTTCAGACAAAGAAGAGCAGTGTGACAGAAAGCATTACAGCCTTCATTTAGATAAACACTCCAGCTGACATAGCAGGTCTAACTAAACAGCACAAGAAAAGTACAAGAAGAGAAAAGTTTCAGTGAGTGAAAGCAGTTGGGAAAGACAGCAAGGACCTGACCTCTTGACCAAATTGGTGGCACTGCCTTTTCTTCCTTCTGACCTGTTCCACGTTGCTCCCTGCCCCTGCTTGCTGCCATTCCTGCTGTGCTGGAGGTAAAATCCGTGGCTTCAGGAGGCCAGAGGCTGAGCTACCCTGCTTTCCAAGCTTCTCTCTGCTCCTGGCACAATCAGAAGATAGTGCAAGCATCACTTTGAAATATGTCTGCACATAATTGGCTGAGCTATTCAAATATCAATGGCAATTGAAGCTCTCCTCTCAGATGTCATTACAGTCCTTAAAAAAACCTCTTACAATCTTTATTACTCTAGGAGTGTAAAAGCCCCAAACTCCCAAATTCTTGTAAGAAGCTATTACTTGTCACAGTCATATATCTCATATGTCTTTGCTCTTAACACAATTATTTTAAGGGCTAGTTTGTTTATAAGGGACACAAAAGAAAACCAGAAATGTATGACTTATGCTCTTCAAAAGCAGTTATTTATAACTGTACTAATTGTTTTGTTTCCTTAAAAGCTGTGGGTCATGGCAACACAGCTGCTTTTGGTCTGGCTAATAAGCCCTAGTTTGGGACTAATGTCAGGGTAGTAAGTTTTCAAGCCCGTTACACACCGCCCCCAGTAGTGACACAAAACCTTAATCTGCCTGCTGTGATCTGCTGAGAGACTGCAAAGGTAGAGATTTATTGGTGCTTTGAAACACACCTACTCTTTTTCTTTCGAATATTTCATGACACATTTTCCCTTGATTATACCATTCACACACAGGAGAGGATGAATTTGTTAACCAATACCAGAATTCTTCTGTAACCTTTCAAAAAGGCTCTGCCCTATCCTTCAGGAGTCAGTAACTCACAGGGACTTGCTGCCTGCCAAAGGCATTTGTAAGCATTGAAAAACCAACCTGGTATCTCAGTGTCATTTAATGGAAAATATTTAATTATTTAATGAAAAAATTCTTGATTTTGCAAAAATGCTGATATTTTCATGTTGGACACTCAATCATATATTCATTAATAAAAGTGACCCCCACAGAACAAGTGTGCAGGCTTTGTCTGGTTCCTGACTTGGTGATTGAGCAGAGGCAAAAAACCATTTGCAGGATACTAATTGTAGCTCACAGTTCACTGACAGAACAAATGGCATTTTAGGCCAAATAAACTAGACAAAACCCAAGGATTCAGGGAAATTTTGGTTGCTGTAACTGTGGGACAGTGTAGCAGCTTACACTAGAAGTGGTAAAGGCAGGGATACTGTTCTTTTTTTTTTCAGGAATCCTGCAGACAGAGTCTTGTGGAGTCAGAGACATGGCCAGGAAAATCTCATGGTTGGGGAGCACACAGCTGTAGTGGGAGTTGGGTACTGTAATTAAAATCTAAAGCCAGAAATGTAGTGCTGAAGTGTTGAAGCTCAGAGGGTAATAAGTTAGTGAATGAGATTAGCAGTGACCAGCCCTGCTAAATATTTTTGTTCCAGATGTGATGATGAAAAGGGAGAAGATGTTACCCTGAGGCTGATTTTAGAATTCTTCCAATATCTCTTCCTTTTAGGGTCATGGTAGTTCTCAGACCAGTATGTGGCTCATCCTGTTCAATATTCTACCTCAAAAAACACAGTCAGCAGGAGACACTTGGTGACAAAACCTTGCCTTACACAAGCAGACACGTTTGTGTTCCCCCCCTTCAGTTTTATTCCTTCCCACCAATATTCAAAGCCATCTAAATCCTAAAATAAAGGGTTTAGTGTCTCCTTTGGATTTTTTTTTTCAGCACTATCTCTTATATTTTCATTCTTCACATGCCTGTCCAATTTCTTTTTCACAGCACTGACAATTTGAATATTTCTGTCTCTGAGGAACATCAAATAGATACTTTTACTGAAGCCCTCCAAAATTTACCTGAATCTTCTTTCTGGTTGTTAAAATAAGTGTTGCATTTCTTGGATGCTAGGTAAGAATTAAAATTTGCTCTGCCTTTCCTGTGTCACTACTTTGCAATTATCTCAAGGAAACATCTAATCCGCCAATTTAAGAAGAGAGAATTTTGGATAACATTGTTAATAGCACCACATTGAAAGATAACTCTCTATGGATCCTAGATTTTTCCTCACGCCACAATTTTTGCTTTGTAGCTGGATTCTGTGTAGTACTAGGAGAATAACCATATACAGAATTGTTCTATTTGATTATTTTTATTTTTCAGTTAAAATTACTTTTTTTCATTATTATTGACCTGTCAATTCAGACTGAGAGAGACCCATGTGGTTATCTGATATGCAAAGTTCATTGCCCAATGTTCTGGTACCCACTTATTGCAATTGATTTAAATGTTGGACATTTCCTTTTCCAACCCCCTCCTGCTTGCACTTCTAAAAGGGCTGGTGCTTTTAAAACAATAGTGATAGGAAGTGTATCACAGCACTCACAAAAGGGAGTCCTACAATTAGAATTTGGCTAGGCAAAATGCTACAAGTAATGGAGCATATTCCAGCTTTAATCTCACCATCCTGGAGCCATTAGGAGGGAAGATGGACCTGACTGGACATATTCATGATAAGGAGAAGGGCAGCCCAAATGAAAATGCTAAAGAGTAATGCATTTTGCCTTCCAGAAGAATGTGATGCATGCATACCAAACAGTAATAAAGGAGATTGGGGTAGATCTTAGGAATGATTTTTAATGTGCAGTCAGCTACACACTGAATTATGTTACCTGGGGAAACTGAGGAATCTCCGTCATTTGAGATCTTAAAGACAAGATTCCATAAACATGCCTGGAATAGTTTGGGCATAACTGGTCCTTCCTTGGAGCCAAGTCAGAAAACCTTTTCAAGTCCTATAGTCTGTCTGTTGTTTAAAGATCTCTTCATGATCCTCTTGTGATGCCACCGTCACAAAATCCTGTTTGCTGCTTGCTTGGAAACCACTTAGTTTGTAACAAGTCCCCTCTGTTACTGCTGTGACAAGGAATTCTTTCAATGGCTGTGCTGTTTCCTAACACGGGCCCTGGATTGTTCCATATACAAAACATATTGCTATAAAATTAGTTTTCTGTGTAACAGGTCATGATAACACCTATTTTGTGATTCTTTTTTTCTCTGTTAATCTTTGATACAGAACCAGCCCCATCCCTCTGAGAAGCTGGCTTGCTGCTCTCTATTCTCCAGAAAACTTGGCTTACTTTGTACACCAGTATATTTGGCCTTTGAAAGTTGGCTTGCAGTTAGCAGACAGAAGCAGGGTCAGAATTAGTTCAAAATAAATTAATAGTCAGAAGTTCTAACTTGCTAAGCTGCATGCAATCCACCCTTCAAAGGATATTCACCAATTGCTGTAATTGCTCTCTTCAAGGGCTTCCAAAAAAATCCTTGGACATGCTAATTAATGCTGTTTTAGATATATGTTAAGGTATTTGACCTGAGAGTTTAATTCTACAGTTTAATTCCATAATGATTGTAAATGGTAGGACTGCTGCATATTTAAAAGAACATTAGTATGAATTTAGCTAGCTGTTGGCAGTTTAACAGTGACTAACAGATATTAAACAAGCATGAAATTCTGGTGGTGAATGACACTTTTATAGGGGCAAGGGCTGGGAGCTGAAGGCAGGAGAAAATATTGCAACCATCCATGGTGACCTTCCCTTTTCCCTGGATTTTACAGAGTCTTTGTACAACTTTTCCATCATTGGGACAAGCCTGAGTTGGTGGAAGGGCCTTGTCCTTGTAGGCTTGGACAGCACATGATGAACTTGGTGGGACTGGAACTTGTTGATATGCTGAAGTCATTGACAGTCCCTTGCTGATGTCACTGACACCAGGATTTCCCCAAATAACTGAATATTTCAGCCACTCACAGATAATCAAATCTTCCAGTGTCAAGAAAGAAGTCTGTAAATTCTATCCCTTCCTCTGCCAATTTTTTTCTTTCTTTTCTTTTTTCAAAGTGGATGTCAGAAGAAATCAATTGCCAGAGAAAAGAAAAGAAAACAAGTTGATCCTTTTATTGTTACTGTTCAAAGGCGTCTCTTTGTTTTAGAAACAAAAATGGTAGCAAGTGACTTTTTTCCACCCCTCAGTGGCTACATAAATTTCTGCTACTAAGGGACAAACATCATTGATTTGACCAACTTATTCAAAACAGGTCACGGAGCTACAGCTTGTTGTGTCAATTCTCATCATACACTGATGTGGCAGGTTTTATGAATAAAATATGGGCAGTTGCTCTCTGGGAGGATGCCACATCTTAGCTACCCAAAACCCTCTGTCCTTGAAGAGCAAAGCTTTGAAAAATTAGGACCATGTTTCAATCCAAGCTGTACAATATGCTTTTCAATGAAGTGTAATATATTGTTTTTAGCTGAATAACTTTCTTCTCCTCTTCTCCCCTCCCCCTGTCCCTCCCTTACTTGGGGGGAAAAAAAAAAGCCATGCCATCTTAAACTAAAGCACACTTCAGTCAGTCTCCCTGTGTGTGCTCTGTGCCAGCAGCCACAGCAATTCTTTCATCTTGGCTTCAAAGTGGTGCTGAGAGGGGGAGGGGGGCATCTAATGAAAGAAGAGAAAACAAACAAACAAACAAACAAGCACAAAACGGGGGAGGAAATGAAAAATAGCAGTCTACCTTTCAAATCTGAGTGTTGCCTGCAGGCATGCTCTGCAGTGGATGTTGCACTCAGCTTCAGCCCCTTGTATATTTTTTTTTTGTTATTGCCACTTCCCATGCTGGGAAGATGCTTGTCATCCCTCACATATTTTATGTGCAGAAAAGGCTGCCCTGCCCTGTGCTTGGTGATTGAGGCTGTGCCCCTGGTGTGCCACACTATCAGTGGTTCCCAAGGCTGCCTAGCCTGGGAAAAGCTGCATGGAAACGGTCCAAAATCAGCATTACATGCATTATTGTTCTTACTCTCTCTGATTAGAGTGCACACAATGAAAACAACAGCAACAGCCTCGTTTTCCAGCTCTCCTCCCAACACAGGGCTGTTCTTAGGCTGTTTTTTTTTTTTTTTTTTTTCTCAGAGTCTTCATAGGAATTAACTGCTTCTGTGCTGGTAGGCCCCAGGCATCCCAGCAACTCCTCTGGGGGGAAGCCCAAAGAGCTTAGTCTGACTGAGAGTAACATTTTCAAAAGTGCCTAGCTGACTTGTGAAATCCCATTTTTTAAAAACAGGTCTAGTGGTAGGCTGCCTTGTGGACCACTGGAAACACACTGCTTGGAGGCTGTGGTAAAATGCAAGGCACTGTAATCCCCATAAAACAAAACAGAATAGGCTGAATGATATTTAGGCATTAGTCCCTTGAATACTCATGCTTTGTGTTAAATGGGCATCACACACAATGTTCTAGCAGTGTGTCACAGCACCTGGGTCTCCTCCAGTCCTGCCACCACCACTTTTTTCTTTACTCCCTGGTCAAAGAGGTCTTGCTGTCCTGGCTGAGGAGTGCCAGAATGGAGTAGCACTGCTCTAGTGGCTAAGCAGTCATCTGGCACACAACAGTTTAAATTTCATGAGGCCTGTTCCAAGTCCTGGTGTAGCCAGTTTGGGATGGGATAAATCTCAGCTTGTTCCATGAAGAAATGGTATCCAGTGCTTATCCCAAGCACAGGGAAATGCCACTTAGGAGTCACTGGGTGAGACATGGCCTTTCAGGCTTAATCTGATTTCATATTTCCTGAAATATATTAGGTGACATATCAAACAAAGGAGGCAAAGAATTTTCTTCCCATTTAACAGATTAGATGTATTCTAGAGTGTCAAGTACCTGCACCTTGAATGTGCACAAGTATTTGATAGGAGGTGAACTCTTAAAGCTGCTCCAGAAGAAAGCAGTAGATAGACTTGGATCCTCTCCTAAAGAGGAGAAAGACTGTGTTTTTAGACATGAAAATCCCACAGAGTACATTTTTGTTCAGTTGTAATAGGTGCTAATCTTCCTTTTTCTTTTCTTTTTTTTTTTTTTTTTTTAAAAAAAAGCAGATCAATCTTGAAGACACTATTGGGAACACAAGTAGGAACAGACATCTACTGTAAGTGATGTTCTGTTTTAGGAGCTTTTTATTACTTTTTTTTATATGCTCCAACTGTATTGCAGAAAGGGATCCCTGATGCTGTATTCTCTTCTTCACAGAAAGAGATATAGATGCTCTGGGTTACTCTGCAGCCAAGGACCACCAGGAGCCCCAAGCATCTCTTGCTATGAGGGACCTCAGATCTGCAGAGGGGCCTGGGGGGTTAATGGTTGATGTTCTTAAATTGCCATCCAGCAGATGAAAGACAGATGTTTACTTTTAAGACATTTTAAGACCAGGGAAAAAAGCACTTTGAAATTTGAAGAAAAAGAAACAGCTCTCTAGTCAATGCCTTGTATAGTCTTCTGCTTGTGGAAGGGATTAGACTGAATCATGGAAAACAAAAATGTAAAGTTGCAGAGTTCTGGTCTGCCATTTGTCTCAGGGTCACAGTGGTTAAATCTAAAACTTTTTTCCAAGTTTTTTAGATTCAGTTTGATATTTCATAATCTATTGAGAAGCTTTTTTTCTGCCTTGTGCATCAGTCATGGTAAAAAGTGTGAGAAGAAAGTCAGTTCACTATTTTTCTAAGATTGTAATACACAATGAAGGAAAAGATTTTGTTTATTCTTCAAGAGCTCTACTGACATCATATTTCTCTGAAAAATAATGTCTTTTTTTATGCTAACAAAATCCTTATGGTCCAAAGGCAAAGCTGGGCAAAAAACTGTTCTTGTCTTAGGTGACTAATATATTTTTGGGCAGGATTGACCCTTTGGTTATCTTACATGTCATAACTCTTTTAACTTTCAGGGGCTGCATAAAGAAAAAGGTGAATAGAAGGCTGTAAGAAATTATTTTAATCAGCTTTTCTGAACTTTTCCATGTTTAAAAAACAACTTGTGTAACTTTGGATGTGAACTTAAATACAGCTGGGATGGGACTTCTGTATCAAAAACATTTCCTTTATTAAAAACCTGGAAACTGGCTGTCATTACTCTTGCTTCTCTTTCTTCCCAAATCAAACAGTTGTGCCAACTGCTTGTTTTGTTTAACAGTCCAAGTCAGAGAGATATCATGGCTAATCACAGTATCATTTTCTAATGTTCACTGGAAGGAAATCTCAAATTGTTCTTGAGAACCTAAATATTAGGCTTATTATAAATCTGATTAAGCAGGGGCACCAGTCCTTGAAGGCAGGATAAATATGACTCCTAGGAAATTGTGGAAAAGAAAACCAAGCATTGCTGAAACAAACTGTTCACAGATTGTTGCTGGAGACTGGTCTTCCAAAATGTGCAGATTTTCTTTGCTTTGATTAATGAATTTATTTATAGGTTTCTTTTGCATTAGTTATAAAAGATCAAAATTTAAAGATTACTGGCAGAAAACTGGTCCCTGCACTCTTTGCTAATGTGCCCAGCATGAACTCAAGCTCCTTTTTCTCCTGTGTGCCAGGCAGTGACATAGGACTCAGGCATGCAGTACCCTGACCTTGTGTTCCAGTCCCCATTGCTATATGCCAAGCAGGAGGGATATCCATGGACCGAGACATGCAAAGCCCCTCCACATGTGAAGTGATCCAATTGCCAGCTTGGAGAATCTGTTAGCCTGACCAAGAGCTAGAGGGAGGCAGGCCCTAAGGTCTCTTTGAAAAATGGTGTTTAGATTCTAACTCAAACAGGGTCTTTAGGGGAAAAGAATGCCCCTAGAAATATACCAAGACCAAAGCTATTTCTACTTCTGCACGAGATTCACATGGAGCATCGTATCTGTGATTTTGTTTGTGCCATGTTACCATGTTGGAAAAAAGTCTGACTGAACTCATGAACATGCATTATGGCCCAAAAGAAGCTCCCTTGCCATTGATTTGGAGTCCTCTGAGGCACACAGGAGCTGGATGTGACAGAGATGCCCCCTGGGTTAAACTGTTATGTGACTCTGTGGCCCCCTTTCAGCAGAGGAGGGCTGTTTCCACCCCCAGGACAAGCAGGGCTGATGTGGCCAGCAGCTCCCTGCTGTGGGGGGACAGCAGGTCTGGGAGGAGGTGCTGAAGTGTGCCTGCATGTCAGCCAGGGCCCTGACCCCTGCCTTGCTGCAGGGCCAGCCCATCGTCACGGTGCCCTTCACCTGGCGATTGTCGGGGCTCATTTGTCACAATTTCTTGTTTCCACAACAGCCAAGGAGCTTGTCCCAGTCACTCCGCTCGAGTACCACGAGACGGGAAAAATTCTGGCAGTAAACAGGCTAGCAGACAGTTTTCTTTTTTTCTTAATATTTTATTTATGGGGAAGAGGCCACAGGAATAATTGAAGATGCCTGTTTGCACCCACTGCAGTCTGTGAGTGGTTTGCAATGTAAACATGTCAGCTCACAACTGGAGCTTGAGAAACACATGTGCCAAAGAGCCTGGGGCCCTTTGTGTGTCAGTCACACTCACCTTCCCAGCAGTGCCCTCCTCTCACGAAGAAGGACAGGCCCAAGTGTGGGGAGTTCCTGCCCTGGATGACGCTGGTGCAAGTTTCCATGGAAAAACTGATGCGGAGAACAGGAGCACGCACATGGCATGAGGTGAACTTATGGTGTATTTTATGCAGTAAAAAGCAAATGGTATTTCAGACTGGTTTTATTTTTTTTTTCTTTCTTGTGTAACGTACAAATTGAGATCAGCTGAGGCACCAATAGGGTTGCCTTTAAAGAAGCTGAAATGCTGTGCAGAAACACTTGACAGAAACAGCAGACAAAAGGCCAAGAGGAACAAGGAAAGAGGTGGAGAGGCCTGGAGCATTGCAGGGGGATGCTAACAATCCTGCTTGCATTGAACTAGAAAGGGGTAACAGGAGATAGAAGTATTGCTTAATAAGGCACTTTAAGAAGACAGAAACAATGCAAAAGACCAGAATTCTATAAGAAGTGGCAAGGTCTTGAAAGTCTTCTAAATCTGATTTTGCTACATAAAGGCCAGATGCTGAATGGATGAGGTCCTCAATACAGTTTTTGACCTAGAGTGATTTATGAACAGAAGTGTAAACTCAGTAGTGAGGGTCTAGTGTAATGAATCAATTCCTATAAATATTAAAGAAAGATTGACATTTAAAGCTTCTGCCATCCTAATACCCTAGAGCACACAGGAGACAGCATTTTATTCCCTCCAAGCCTAGTACTCAGGGGGAAACAGAGTTGTGTTTTAGATGCACTGGATTAAAACTGAAGAATTTGGAAAAAGTCAGGAGAATATTTTCTATACACATGATGGTGAATTAAAAAAAAACAAGTGAGCATATCAGATCCTAGAAAATGTATGCAGGAGACTGTTCTTAATGTACAGAAGAATTAGAAAAGTCTCTATGACAGAAATATTCAGACAGTCATGATTGCTTCTTTCCTCTTCGCAAAAAGTGGAATGTGACTGAATAGGATTTTGTAAAAATTTCTGTTAAAGTTTACTGAATTGAGTCAAGTTGAGAAATGTATTCTACCAGAAGCTTCAAAAATGTGTATTTATTTTTAAAAAATGAGGTGTAAGTGAGCAACAGCACTATGTTAAGAACAAAGTTGATGCAAAAAAAGAGCTCTGGTGTGGACTTCTCACCAGCTTTGCACTGACGTCACATTGTTGGCTGCAGTGGACCCAGCCCTGATTAATTGCCCTTGTCAGTCAGATCCTGGGAAAGAGTCTTGAAGGCAGACTGATACTCTAAGGGCATGTCAGATGTGAGGTTATTTGATTAGTGTCTTAGCTGAGAGCAGACAAAGTTTTGAGTTGCTGGCCTGTGTAGTGAAAATTACCATTAAGAATTGCCATGTGCACAGGTTCAGCCTCCTATTTCTCCATGAAGCTGAAGGCCACCCTCCAAAATGTGTGCGTAGCTCCTGCCAAAATCAGTGGGAATTCTGTGAAAGTGTTGGAGGATGGTATTATTGAGGATTGTTTTCTGCAACTTAAAGCTTTTATATTAGAGATAATAATGCTCAAGATCTTTTCTTGTGCTTTCCTAAATTAGGACATGCCTCACTTGTATCTAAATTTAGTTTGGATGACTGCTGTAATATTTTTCCTTATTTTATATTCATCTCTCTTCTGTCTGCTGGCTTAAATTCAGACAAAGAAAGTCAATATTTTCTCTGCGAGTTATTTCATTTTGTTGGTCTATGATATCATAGCAAATGTCAGCTGATCTTATGTAATATGGAGTTGAAGACTGTTATCCTTCCTTTTACAAATAAACAGATCTAAATAACATAGGTCCATGGTCAAATAGAGTATTTTCAGAGCTATTAAAAGAGTAAAATAGTTTTCTGTGTTGATGAGAAAGTCTGCCACTTATCCTGGTGGTCTCTTGTTTCTCCCCCGCTTGCGTTTGATCTCTAACACTGTGACACTGTACCATTTTGCCTGTAACAAAGTCATCATTCACTCATTACTTAGCAAGTCTGAGCACATTTTATGGTTGATAGCTGGATTGCCAGCATGGTTCAAAATTAACCTCTCTCTGCTTATTTTTGCTGAGCTGTAGGGCCAAGGCAGTACAAAACTCCACATGTGGCAGGAGGCAGCACGTAACAGCCTCTATATTTCCCTACACTGAGGGGCAAAGTCCTCCACTCTTTTGAGTGCAAGCAAGTCTGTGGTCAGCAGAAGAAATTCTGGCCCAACATCATTGAGAACCTCACCATTCTTCAGCCTGTGATTTGGGTAGGAGCTGGATGTCTCTCTGAGTTTACAACTGATGGGCAGCCTTAAAATCTCCACAATACATAGGCACAGAAGCTTCTTGCCTGCCCAGGCAGTGGATATAAATAAGTTAGTGATTATTATCACATTATAAATAAGTGAGTGGGATCCGCAGGAGGATCAGTGTTTGCACCGTGTTGCCTTTTTCCTTGGTGGGCCACAGATGTGGGGAGGAAGAGCCGAGAGGGCTCCTCGGTCAGATGCGAGCTGCCGGGAGATGCTGGAGAGCCCCAGCCATCAGCACATGGAACTTTTTCTCTCCCAGCACATTGGATTAATTTCTGCTGTTGGCAAAAGGGCAACACAATGTATTTTAAAATCCCTTCCTCTGCATAATCAAAAGGGAAGGAACACGACACGAAAGCTGCCGAACAAAGAGCAGACAAGCGCTCCCACCCCTCGAGCCTCCCTTTCAGCCACCCGTGCGCCGGCTGCCTCTCAAGGCCTGTCTAGGTCGTATTATGACTCCTTTATTAGTGTTTAAGGTCACCAGGAGACATGCAAGTGCATCCTATATCAGGAAGTGTAGTATGTCTCTGGAGTGAAATATTTGGCTGTTAGCAGGAGCTGCGGCCGCGGCTCGGAAATCCCGGGACGCGCCTGCGGGGCGGGCGGGCTCCCGGCGCCTCCCGGCACACGGAGCCGCCGGGAAGCGGGGCGCCTTTCCTGCCATTCTCCGCACGGGGCTGCCTTCCTCCCAGACTTCCCCACCGAGCCCCCAAAGCTCCCTTGCCACTCTGGCCAGCTGCCTGCGGGCTGCCATTCCAAGGAAAAGGCCTCCACTAAGGCAGGTACCCGGCGCAAAAATGTGCCGCCGTCTGCCCCGGCGCTGCCGCTCCTGCAGGAAGACTGATATGGAGCACGGGCGGGCAGGGAGGCGCTGGGTGCCAGCCCTTGGATCCGTGTGAGCCGGCACGGATTCACTGCCGAGCCTGTGAGCGCGGGGCTGGCGCGCCCTGCGGCACACAGCGCAGCCCGGCGGGCATCACCGCCGGGACACAGCGGGACAAAGCGGGAATTGTGGGGCTGGCACCTGCGCCACGACCTGCTACAGCCACAGCTGGGGCTCTTTTGGCGCCGCACGTCCCGCGGCCAAGGTCAGATGGCAAGTGCGAAGGTCTCTGAAGCGCGTTGGGTGATGTGAAACACGCCAATCACTTGTTTTTAAAATTTTAAAAGTTTAATAGTAATAAAATGGTTATAAAAATAGTAATACAATTAGAGTAATAATAATTTGGACAGTTTGAATTAGGGCAATATGAGACAATAGAAACAAAGAGTTACGGACGTCCGGGTACCTTTTTCTGGGCAGCATAAGCCCGAAAAAGGACACACGTTAACAGAGGATTAACTCTTAAAAACAATAACCTGTTGCATATTCATACACCTCATACATGATACCTAAATTTCATTCAAATACAGGATTCTGTCTGGTCATCGTCAGCTTCTTCGTCTGAATCCTGACAGCGCCTTCGAGGCGGGAAGAAGTTTGTTTCTTCTGGTAAGAGGGCAATAAATTCTTTTTCTCTGAAAGATTTAAGTGTCCTGTGGCTGCTATCTCTCTGTGAGTCCTTTCTTTACAAAAAAGTATCTTACATAGCATAGTTTCTATTTTAACAATTTTTATAACCTAAAACTACATTTAACACACTACTCAAGAGAATTATTACAGCATTACTTTCTATCACAACACATATAATAGCTATTTTCATATTTGCGAAAAGCCAATCATAAAATACGCATTTTTCACAGGTGATGGAGAGTGCCACAGCTTCCTCCTCTGCACCCACACCCAATGTGCCAGGCTCTTGCTCCAACGTCACTCAAGCACAAGCCCTGCTCAGAGCATACGCATTTTTTTATGCATCATGCCTGACAATAGCTAAATGAGGCCGCTGTTCTGCAACCCTGATGTATAAAGAGAGGCAGAAACAGGAACATTTTTTTCCTATCTACGTGAGTAACTTCAAAATACTTATGTCCTATCAGTATGTGCAAGGATAATGTCCCCTTTCTTTTAGTTGCTCTAATGTAAAAGAGAGATGCAGACAAGGTTGTGTGTCAAGAAAAAAAATTCAAACATTGAAGTGCTTTTCATCAGCTTTAGCTCTGGTCTCGTAATGGGGTGGAGGATCCTCTCAAAAATACATCCAACTGCAAATAAATAAATACATAAATACTAAAAAAGTGAGTATGTTTCCCCTAACAGAAGGGAGAGACTATCAAGAAATCATTGCCTCAGTCTAATAAATTGCAATAACAACAAAATCTCTAGGCCCTGCTAGGATGTTAATTGCAATTAGATGGAGAAAGCAAACTCCTGGTAACATTGATGCCTATTGTAGCTACAGAGTTATTCCACCAGAGATCTCCATTTTCAGGCATTTCTTTTTGTTTATCCAAATTGGCCTTGGACAAGTAGTATACACATGTGTGCATTTGTATATGTTTTTATATGTATATATGTGTGCAGACAAAGCAAAAGTATCTTACTGTCTGATTGTTTAGCTTCAATGAAATGGACAGTCAGCCATAAATAAGAGAATGCAGCATAGAAAGTGTTGAGGCTGATTTGGAATTGCGAGGTTTCTGTTCCAAAATATTTTTCGTTTCCCAAAAATGTATTTGACATTTTAAAGGGATGTTGTTATTGAAATTTCATTAAAAATCACACAGGAAACAGAGTTTCAAAGGAAACAAACCAAATAACCATCTTAAAAAGAAGCTTAGTAAGGGAAAAAAATTGGCAAATTATTTAAGTGTTAATAGTACTTAGATTAAATGTCTGACCTTAAAGGAAAAACTCCAATAACATCACCAATGTGTGGCCAACAGTCATCTTCCAAAAATGCCAGTTTTTTATGACGCATGTGTTTTGGTCAGCTGCAGATTAATTTCCTTTTTACTAATTTTTTTTAGCACAATAAAAAGAGGAGAACAGTCAAATTTTAAAAATGCTCAAGCCTCGCTGTTAAGGGTGTAGTTTTAACTTCTTGACTCTGAGTAAATCTTTAGACAACCAGAGACACTTTATTAAAACAGTTCATGTAGGTAAAAAGTGTTGTGTGTACATGCAAGAAAAAGTTTTACTGGAGGGTCAGTTTTCCCTGAAGTGTTTTATCCTATTTCAAAAGGAAAAAGAATAAAAATCCAGTGCTAGGCTGTGTGTATGACACATGGTGATGTGCAGTAGCAATTAAGTACTGTCCTTCACACTCCCCTGTCCGATGGGACACTCACCTGCCCTCACAGGGCACCTCTGAGCAGCATCCTTGCTCTGGGTGGCTGAGACAGGCATGCACAACAGGCCCCCTGAGCACTTTGGGCCCTCAGCTCACAGATGGAGATTTTCTTGTGTGCTGATTTTGGCAGTCAGATCAGATTAGTCAGTCTAACTTTATGCCAGCTGGTTTTGACAGGTTCATTTATTACATTGTTTTTAATTATTTATGGCTGTGCTGCAATAAAGCCTGTCCATGCCTCATATCGCTGCCTTTAGAAGATCATCTACATTAACATTACTGATAGCACCCAGAGGGTTGGATGGAGACTTTTTGGAAAAGTTAATCTCAACAGGTCTCATGTGTGGTTTTCTCTGCTTTTTCCTCACCTCTCCCTGGAAGGATGTCTCTATGTCCCTCCTGCTCTGGTGGAGGGAGTAGCAATTCCTACATGAGGAGGTGATGGTGGTGAGCTGAGGGTTGTCTCCTTCCTTGTTCCACTGGAGGAATGCTGTTCTCCAGCCTAGGACATGCAAGCCTTCACAGGCCTGGAGGAGCTACAAAGGGTGGCGTGTAATCTGTTTTTCTCACACAGATCTGAGATTCCACAGCGTGACAAACCTGGCTGTGTCATGCGTGGCAGGCTCAGGGCATTAATAAGCGCTTTTCTTAGCTGTTGCTGTAAGACAAGTCTCTGCTCTGTGAATCTTTCAGAAGATATTCACTGCTTGAATTAAAGAGAAAAAAAAAAGAGCAAATGTTGGACAGATGAAACTAATTAAAGACTTCATTTTACTAACTAAAATTTCATATTTCCCTCCACATAAGCTATTGTAAATTGCATGATGACTAACCTAAACATTATCACACGGCATGCTGTCATCTTTCATGAATAATAAAAGGATTGCTGTAATCCCGCATAAACCCAGCTTTGGATGTTGAGAAATATTACTCAAGTGTCCAACATGAAAAGAATCATGTTTCTTATTCCACCACTCTGGCCAAATATCATGTTGTCTTTACTGGAAAACTGTGTTCATCAAACAAGTTTAAAGCTGAGAGTGGGAGAGGGTGGGACATTACATTCTTGAGGAATGACATTATAAACAATACGGTACTGCTTTGTGCTGTCAGTAAATTGGGGATATTCTAGAGTAAACAGGGAGAGCACGCCATGGTGTGCTTGGGCTCCATCTTTGCTTTTTTCTTCACAGAACTCACAGACTACAGAAGATGATCTGCCCTCGCTGGGGCTTCCCACTCCCTTCTTCCCTTCTGCTTCACTGTCTTTAAGCTTAAAGCTCTGGATCAAGAGATATGAAACGTTCTTCAATGTTTTAACCCATAATTGAAAACAAGAAAGATGGGAGGGGGCTGGAATAGGAAAGACAATTCAGGATGTTGTCAAGGAAGGACAGAGGTTGATTTTGAGAGGCTGTGCCATACAAGTGTTGATGTATAAGCATTTTTTTCTGCATGTTAGTGGCTTAATGTGGGTTACAGGTCCTTAAATCATAAGCATTGAAGTATTTTAAAGGTGCCATTTCTAATCCTTAATTCACAACTTTCTTGAGGTAGGGTTTTATGCATGGGAAATAAGTAGACTTCTCTTTTCAAAAAAGGACTTTTCCATGTAATTAAATAACAGAGTATTGCATTGTGTGTTTACTGTTCACTATATAAAATTAACTTTCACTCTGCAGTCTTGGAGGCCTGAAGTACCAGCCAATGGTGCACTGTGCGTGCTTTGGGAGTTTTGAGGAATATATCAGTTTCATGTAGACACTTTTCTGATGTGTGCTCTCAGACACAGGAACTGGGTGGAAGCTGTTCAGCTGAAAGATGCTAATGGCCTCCTTTATCAAAGGAAGCAAGAGGCAAAACAGTAAGAGTTTTATTAATTTCTTACACATGCTTTTTGTTTTAATAATTTCTTATATGGTATTCTATGTCTCCCATGGAAACTGGATTCCATAAATCCTGGAAATCATCAGGGTATAACAACAGTAAAAAAAAGAGATTTTTTGGAAGTTTAAATCCCTTTCTTGTGGAAGCATTTTCTGAATGGTCTAGCAAGCTGTTAAAGCTTGCAACTAAAAAAAGTGTGACTAGGCTGCACCAAGTCTTAAGGTTATGCAAGGCCCTTCTTCCTCTTCCATATTTTATCTCTTGCCATTTAGCTCTCTCCTCCCCTCTTTCCATTTCATCTTCCCTCCCTCTCCTGTTTCTCCCACCAGTACACAGCTTTTGGGAAGGAAAGAAAAAGACACAGTGGTGTCTCTCCCTGGCCCTCCCTTGGTGGGCACAGGGAGAACAGTGAGAAGGAGCTTTGCTCATCGTGTCTTCAATACACTGTCCTGCTGCAACCTCTGCACCTCAAAACCTGGTACATCATTGAAGCACCACAGATGACACAGAAACAACAGTTAACCACGACTGTAATGAAGAGAGAAAAAGGGCAAACAGTTTTTCTCCTTCCTTTCTGCTCCACAGCGAGGAGGGGAACTGAGTAGTTGAGCTGGAGACAGGGAGCTTGTAAAGGAGAATCAAAGTGCTCTTGAGCCAGTGCTGGCTGGCAAAGGGTGCACCCTCATCCTGCAGAGTGAGGGACACGTGCATGGCATGGTGCTGGCCCCAGCCCCAGCTGTTTTCCTGATAGCTCTGTAAATGCTGTTGATATTTGAGACAGGTTTGAGTGAGCACAAAGAGCTTAAAAAGCAGAGTACGGAGCTTTGTGTTTCTCTAGGGAAATTCCTGGTCAGGTTCTAGCAGCTCTGGGCAGAAAAGCACGTAGAGATGTGTTTGGGAGAGATTGCTAAAAGAGCTTGGAAGTGGGCTGGGCATTTGCTTATGAGCTTTTCTTTATTTTGTAAGCATGCAGTATAGGGATATTAATGAGAAGACAATAGGCTGTGGTTTCTATTCCCTGAGAAGCAAAAGGTAGACAACTCCTATTCATCATATATATTTGTTAGGCTCATGTAAGGCAGTGAATGACTCAATCCTGACTAATAAATATTTGCGAATGAATACTGCTCCCAAACACTCATATATCAGTGGTGAATATCAAAAGCTCAGGCCAGCTTTCCTATGCTGGTCCAGCCTACCATTCAAAGAGCTTTTGGAATCCTTTCCCAAGTCTAAAACCTTGTATCTGAACTTTCATTGACAAAACTTTTCTGTGGAGCTGTGCTGTACTTTCATCACTGATCTAAGTGAGTCTGTGGTCTCAGTCAACAAATCTGCATCTACAATTCTACTTACCTTGCAACTGCATGCCAGAAACCCTCATCTAATTCTGGATAAAAAAGCTGTATGCCAACAAAGAAGTATAGGATTAGAAAAATATTGAAGAGCAATAGCTATTTTGTATATATATAAGGCAAACCTGTGAAAGAAAAAAGGTATTATCTGAGAATAAATAATAAATTTTAAGCCTGAGAGCATTTTCCTGCTTCATCTAATCTTATATGTTCTTGAACCTATTGATTTCTTTTTAAGCTTTTGATACTAAACATAAGCTTTAGAGTCAAATTTGTAGTGAAAATACAATCTAAACATCAAAAGTAGAAGGATGTAACTTCTCTTGACAGTGGCTCATGAACAGAAATAGTTTAAATGTAAACAGATCAGTAGGTAAAGTGTTCTGGTTTAATTTATAAGCTTACTTTTTTCCTGGTCTACAATAGCCCTGAATAAAACTATTTTGGCTGCAATCTCCTCCTGAAATGCCTCTCAGCTACCCCTAAGGCAAACCCAGAAGTGAAGGCTTTGGGTCACTCTTGCAGTACTCTTGGGTAACTGTGGCATACCGGGAGCAGAATAAAGTTTTCTTCCTTCAGCTGTCTCATCCAGTCTGGCACAGGACAGTTTTGAGAAAAAAAATTCCCAAAGGCTTTCTAATATCTAACCAGTGTTTTGTGAAGCAAAATTTAAGAAATAAATTCTGGTTTTTTCCTGGGAAATAATAAATATAATGTGGAATAATAAATGTATGGATGAATTCTGGAATATTATAATAATAATAATAATAATAATAATAATAATAATAATAATAATACATATTTTATATATATGGTAATCTCTTATTTTGAAAGCTTCATTAAGTGATTTGGGTTAATATTTAATGATATTAATTCTTGCAAGCTGAGCATTTTTTCATGACAGATCATGAAGAAAGACTACAGAACTACAGAACAACTACAGAAAGAAGGGGCTGCCCGACCTGCATCAGACAGAATTTTGGCCTCACTTTCTCAGGGTCCCAAACTGTAAGCAGGACAATACTGATAATATTCCCACTAATGACTGCAGGGTGCTGTCTCCCTACTTGACAATCTGGGGGCATGTAATGGGTGTACCTCATATGCTGTCCATTGCCAGGATAGAGTCTTGCTTGTTACTTGAGTTTTTTAAGTCATGATGGGCCAGCTTTCCAATAGATTTGCTGGAAATAAGTGGCATCCCTGCTGAAGGGATGAAATTCTGATGAAATTCTGATGAAATTCTGATGTCATTAACAAAGGGTAAATTCCCATCTTAAAAAAATTGAACCAGAAATATAAAGAAATCTAAAATGAATAGAACAGAACTA
Organism: Agelaius tricolor; assembly: GCF_023055355.1. Taxonomy (NCBI): domain Eukaryota; kingdom Metazoa; phylum Chordata; class Aves; order Passeriformes; family Icteridae; genus Agelaius; species Agelaius tricolor. Next base: position 63,206,186 of record NW_027269261.1, read on the forward strand.
TGTATCAACCTTCAAAAACTATGTTCTTTTCTTACTCTGTGGTAGTTGTAAATATAGTTTAAAATGCATTTTATTTATTTCCACATTGTATGTTTGCAGCTTCCACAATTGGTAAATTTGTTAACAGACTGGTATAGTTGCTTAATTAAGACTATAGATGTGGTTTTGACTTCATATTTGAGATAAACTTTTCTGTGTTTCAAGTCACGGGGACAGACAAAACAGTCCTTGGTCTGTGCTTTTGCTTTGTTTTCTTTTTTGTGTAACAAATTGTTTTCTCTGAAGTGTCCATATGGAGATTTACATGAATAGGACTGCAGCAGAGAATTTTAGCAGAACTCTATGAAAAAAAAACCAACATCCCAGAGCAGTACAATGAAAAGTATTACAAATACTTGCTGTTCTGCAGAGAACTTAGGTATTAAGCTGCAGGAGAAAGAGAGAATGAGGTTCTTTATGCACAAATACAGTCAGATGCTCACTTCTCCTTTGCATCTCTTTATGCTAATGTGACTTTAGTGAAATGTTTCTTTAAAATAGTGGAGTTATCCTGCAGGAGAAAACCTGTTCCAGAAAGCACCACAATACATTGTATGCTCTCTCTAATATATTGACCATAGAAAATATCTGTGATCATTTGTATTTTGCATCTCCATGCAAACTGAAAATTCAAGGCAGAGATAAAGCACTGAGCATTCTGGGAGATGAAACCTGTTGCACATTATGCCAAAAGTAATAGCAGTGGAAGTAACTAAAAAACATTCTCTGAGGCAAACCCAGATTTAGTGCAAAGAAAAGCTGCACCCGTGATCGTATCAGAATTTGTTCTCCCCCCTGGAGCCAATAACATGGTTTCCATGAGCTAATGATATTCAGGTTTCTGTCCTTCAATTTGTAGTGGGTGGCTTTGAAGTATTACCTCCAGTGCCACAAAATGAGAGAAATTTTCTCTGCAAGAGAGATAAAAGAGATACATCTTCTGGCAAAGACCTAAAAGCAGGTAGTCAAGGGTCTAGAGGGCCTTAATCTTTTCCCTCTAAGGCAAACTAATTTAAAAAATATACTATCAGGCTTACAGCAGATCACAGAAACTCTTGAGGGCAAATTTGGGTAGTAGACCAGGAACATTAGTGGTGTAAAATTGATTAATAGAGCTGTGCAATCAGAAACATAGAGAAAGCTTATGGTGAAGGTCCTGCCAGAAGTAACTTGTTATTAACCCATTTGAAAATGCCATATTAGTATATAAAAATTTAGAAAGCACCTTTTTCTGTGAGATACTGACTCTTGCACTCTAAAAATGATGTCAGTGCTAAACTCCAGCAAAGAATGCTCAGATTTACCCTGTTAGAGAGTAACTTCCCTGTTTTTCACCAGCTGCACAACACAGAGGCAGGGTAACTGGACTGTATTGCAAATCAATTCTGCTCCCATCCAAATTTAGGGACAGGTTGCTGAAGGCTCCTCTGCATATAAGGTTCAGTATTATGTTACTGGCCTAGGTTACCAAAACCATAAGACACAAAAGGGAAGGGTGAAAAAGAAAGCTAGATAGTGATAAAATACAAATTATAAATATTTAGTTAATGTTCTGTTAATATGTTGTGGATCATCTCTGAGGAGCTTTTACTGTAGGATGCTAAAGTTGCTAAATCATGTGGAATGAGTCATGTAATATGTCTCTGCATTTGAAAAATGTTTTGGAAATTGATCTCTGAACAGATGAGGGCCTATAATTTAATTAATAAGGTCTGTGACGATGGATTCCATCCCAAAATGACACATGCTGCTGTGATAACTGTGATCTCCTGCTTGAATATGCCAGAGGAATAGGAGTCAGAATGTGTCAGAACATGTTGAAGTAGACAAAAAAGTCCTGTAGATTGAGATGGATTCCTGAAGAGTTAAAGAGCCAGCCTGGACGCAGGATGCTTTGCAGAAACTTACTGCTTCCCTAAGCCTACAGACTCCAGCTTCTGATGCCATTTAAAGCAGCCAAGAGTCAATCTGGTCTGACAGAACAACAGCATAAGTATCACTGTGTTGGTTAGGTGTTGGCCAAAGCTCTCTACACCTAACCACAATAAAATCCGTTTATTGTTAACATGCAGTTTCCAACCCTCCCAGCTCAGCCCCACCTCTTCTTTTCCACAGAGAACAGCAGCTAAGGCACCTGTGCAGTTTCCCCTCATAAACAGAGAAACCCTCACCTGTTTTTTGTTTCCTTATTCCTGTTTCATTTCTTTCAGTTGAGATCTAGTGTCTTTGTCTGCTCTCCACAGAGTCACTCACTGTGACCTTGCATCCTTGCAACTGGGGGAGCTTTGTGCTGGGAATGGAATTGCCTCAAGGTAACTGGCATTTCCTTCCAGGAGCAGGATTCAGACTCTGACTGTTGCTTGGTTATATGATACCACTCATGATGAGTGAAATCAGTTGAGTTGCTAACTCTCTGCTGGATTTCATTCATATTTCAAAGAGGTTTAAGAACAATAGGTGTTATGTTATCTACTGCCAGACATACTGCCAAATTGTCTGAGTCCTCTAGAGCTTGTGCCTTTAAAAGAATACATTTTTCTCAACTGATATCTACTTCCAATCTGCAGAGTAACAGCAATGAATATAAAATTAGGGAGTTTCTTCATTTACATAAAGGTAAGAATTGTGTTATCATATTCATTGATAAGCAAATTGAATAATTTCCAGTATTTTCTTTTCCTAAACTAGAATGAAGTATCATCAAGAAATGCCACTAACTTGCCCATTCTGTGCAACACATACTTTTCATTTGCCTGTGATCCAGTTTAAAAGCATGTGATGACTTTAAAATACTCAGTAGATAAAGATTTATAGCATGATTTACATTCCTGAGAAAACTGGGACAAGAGAATGTAAGCAAATATAGAAATAGAGAAAATGCTCCTATTTTGTCAGCTTTGCTGTATATTTATGTGGTGAGAAATCAGGTGACTAAAGATGACAGAGAACTAATGGATTTGCCTACAAGGACCAGAAATATGCAGTCTCAAGAATCGCTCCAGAACGCAGAAGATTACACTGAGGTTGTCATTCTCCTTCCACAGGTAACAATCAATAGGTCAAAGGAAAACAACCTCAAGTTGTGCCAAGAAAGTTTAGATTGACTATTAGGAAATATTTCTTCATGAAAAAGGTGTTCAAGCATTGGGACAGACTTCTCAGGGAAGTTTTTGAGTTGCCAACCCTGGAGGTATTTAAAAGATGTGTAGAGGAGGCATTTAGGTTTAGAGTTCAGTGGTGGACCTGGCAATGATGGGTTCATGATCTTATAGATCTTTTCCAGCTTAAATGATTATATGATCCTGTGATAATAAGCTTTAGTTGTAAAAATTCTTACACAAATACATTTACATGGCAAATTTCTATAATTAAACTGAAAATAAAGCCTTGCATTGAAACTAGTAAATTGAAAAGTACCTTAGTAGAAACTGTTATAAAATGTTACAGGAGTTGCTCTTAGGTTGGAGAATTTGCTACACTGGATAATTCATTACTACTTTTCTTGTTACCAGGAAGCAAGAATATAGTTAATTATTGCCTTTTCCATTCTCAGGTTTGTAGTTCTCTGCAGAAGTAGAAAATAAGGCAAATATCTCCTAGAACTTCTTTGGAGACCATGTGGTCCATGGGGTCTCAGAGGAAAGTGTTCCCACATTGCAGGCAATCAGTGCATCATCTGAGCAGAACTAACAAAATGACCTATACAAAAAACCACCTTCTTCTTTCCAAATGGAAGAGGAGCATAGCCTAGAAGGATGCATGAGGAGCAATGTTGCTGGTTCTGCTATTGTCATCTGCTCTTCACAATCTATCTCACAAATTGTGGGTTATAACAATGGTAATAGAGAAATGGAAGTGTGAAAGAAGATGAAATGATTTGCAATTGCTCCAAAGAATAGAATTACAGGCCTAAAGTTTATGTGTTACTAGATACAAAAAGAATGCAAAATATTAAGTGTTTCCTGCAACAGGCCATTCTAAGAACAAACATTGCAAGGATAATAAATCCAGAGGCTTCCAGAGACAAACTTGTTAAAAAGTTTGTTTTAGCAAGGAACCACAGTCAAACCACTAAGAGTGGAGAGATCCAAGTCTCTTCACATTGCAGTTGGTGGCCACACATCATGCTCCAGATTTGGGGTCAAGCTTCCACAGTAATGATTTAGAAGCCTAAGTCCCATGAACATTCCCTGTGGCCACCCTTGGGTTAGAAGCAACAAGTGACTGCACTTCTTTCAGGGGTGTGAGGAAAGCTGAAGAATCCCCTCTCAGGCTGCTCCCAGCCATCCCTGTTAACCTGAGCTGGTTTGGGCTGTGAGGCAGATGGCAGCGGAGTCTGAGTGCAGGGGTGGAGAGATCCTGGGGACAATAACCTGTTAGGGGTTTTTATCCCACAGTTCCCAGAGCTTCTGAAAGGACAGCTGGAGAGGGACAAGTAATCAACAGAAAATCCTAAACATCTCAGAGGACTGATAGAAATATCTTAGACAGAAATGTTAGACAAAACTGAATTCTCTGTGTGTGCTCTTTTATTTCCTTCCATTTTCTGTTTTAAGGAGAGATTTGTGATTAATCAGATGTGATTAAAGAAGGCTGTAAAATTGGCATCTGGATATTTATTTTATAATAAGCTGTAATTACATTAGTGTATTAGAGTAAGATACAATTTGGTATCTATTATCTCTCTGTGCCTGTGTCCAGGGGCATCCCTCACAGGGATCTTCTTCTCCCTAATGTCCCTTACACCCAGGGTGGGTTAGGGAGCCTGGGGGCCCTGCACCTCTCCCAGAGCTCTATAACCACACCAGATGACAGCTAAGTTGCTAAAGGTAGCTGGGAAAATGAGAGTTTTTCTGAGTACTCCTCCTCTGCCACTTAAACAGGTTAGAAATAGTCTAATTTGTATAAAATGACTTGAAGGGGACTGTATTTGGGAAGCAACTTTGACTAGACACAGACACTGTAGTCTTCTCATCTGAAACAAGTTTTTGTGGTGAAATAGTGCCACCATTGATACCAACCATCATTCAGGCTTTAGGACTGAATATGATAATACTAAGGAACTAATTAGTTAGCTCTGTGTTGGCTTGTAAGTGATCATGGGATACTGTTCAGCAGTTTCCTTTTTGTTTGGTCCTAATGGTAATCTTGCAGACATCTTGGGACTTCAGCCAGGATTTTCCATGTTGGGCAAAATAATATTCACTTCATAGGGAGCAGTATTGCATTGACTTTTAATGTACCCATGGGCATATACAGCAAATAGGTCTCAGAAGATGTTACTTCAATTAGTACTGCTGTGAATAAACACTTCAGCTTTTGTTTCACACAGTTACACTTCTCCTTTCTGAGTGCCGAAGGGGATTGTACAGGGATGTGCAAAGGTCAGGAAGAACAATGTTACCAAACCTGTTTGTGAAAAAAATGCATGTAAAAACACTTGGAGTACTTAAGAGCAATTTATGGAGCCATCTAGATAATGTTACAGGAGTTACTGTTATGCCAAGAGCATAATACTGTGTTAGTCCTGCTTATCTCATTTCATTTACTTGACAGACAGTTCTTGTACCAGACCAATTCATGCTTGTGTGAAATAAGCAGAGTTTCACAGTTGGGCTTATTTTAATGTTTTTACCACCTGAAGACAGCAATGGGCTTTCAGTGCAAGGAACAAGGAAACTCCTTTCCTAACATCCTAATGGGCTCACGCTCCCCTGTTTGACATCATGCTGCACACAGCATGTTTTTCAACAGATGTTGTAGAGCCTATTGATGAGTATCTGCTTTTTTCTTAAAGCTGAGGAGCCATTCTGCTGCCCAGAAGTGCAAATAGAAAAGAATTCTCTGTAAGTAAGGAATTGCATAATACCCTTTACTCCCTTTCTTGAATGTGAGTTTATCTGCTGGAGTCCCATTCTCCGATAATATTGGTGACGCATTTTGAACACTGAAAAATTCCACCCAAAACATACTGTGGGAGGCTAATGCAAGAAGCTGCCATTGTGTATTATTGATGGTGTATCAGTCAGGATGGATGAGCAGCAGGGCAGTGAATGCTCTGGAAGACCAATATTACCCATAATTCAGAAAAGGCAAAGAACACAACTGGATGAAACTAAGAGTGCTCCCTTCACAACATTGTACATGTACTCTTCACCCTGGAGACAATGGCAGTGGCAGCTTTTGGAATGTGCTTGCTTTCAAATTTACCTTGCCTCAAAGTAAATACGAGTTCAGAGATTGTGAAATGGAATATTAATACAAACTGTATACAAAATTGAAAACAGTGATTAAGGATCTATGATAACACTACAGAGATTTCCCATTTTATCCACAGGTAAAAGTGTTAAAAGTTTTGATTTTGGGATTTCATCCCTAAGACATTTGAAACATCTCATTCACACAGAATATCAGAAAAAGAAATATCATATTAGACTATTTTGCATTAAATCATAGAAAGGAAGATAATATGTTGCTAAGCACATAGAACTTCAATAATTCTTTTTATATAAGTTGCAATGAAACGATCAAATCCCCCACACAACTGAAAATCAAGCATTAAAATGGAACTTGCATCACAAATCCTAGCTAAATTAATGAATTATTGAGTTAATCATTCTGTATGTTTTAATCCTGTCATTCTCTTTCTAACAATTAGTATCAGGGTGTCTTTCTCACTCTTCATGGATAATATATTGATTTTCTTGACAAGAAAAAACCCATCACTATGGTCACATGATGTAAAACACTGATTAAGAAGAAATTCACATCATCAGCATAAGTGTGCCAAAACCCATTGACCACCCAACTGTGTGCCAGGAGTATTTATGCTAGATCTTGTATTATCTTCCTGTGCTGCTCTAACTTTGTGCTGGCTCAGCTATCTTAAGTCCTCCTAAAGTCAGAACAAAACAGGCAGAAAAAGGCCTAAAACTGGCCCCGACTCCGTAGTAAGCTGTGGTTAATAGGACAGAGATGGGGATGGGGCTTGGGCTTCACAGGTGACCTGATGGGATGCATGTCTCTGAGCGCTGTTGACCACAGAATGCAGAACATTTGAAGTTGGGATTGAGAAGAAAACTTCCTTGGGCCAAACCATATTCTTGGGCTGGAGCTCCTGTCAAACATGTAAAGTGCCTTGGCCAGACTCCAAAAGTCATTGCATTAATGTGTTCCTTGCAGAGATGACAGAAACAGAGAGCTAACACCTAGTGATGGCACTGGAGAATAAGAGGATGCACCAGAGATACCAGAACGAGATTCCTCAGATGATCAGATTAACCCAGATCATTTCCTGTATAGCCACAGCTTTTCTGAAAGAGTCAATTCAATTTGAAATAATTTTATCAGAGATATTCTTCTTTTAGCAGAAAAGGGGTGGGTCCTTGCCCTCATGAACTCTCAGTAATTTTATTTATTACTTTATTTAAGGTCCCTTCAAAGGGACTACATACAGGGATCAGGCAGTCTCTGTTGGAAATACATTTGAACAGGTTCTGTAAGAATAAGAGAATACTCTGTTAGCAGCTTAACAACAATATTTTTTTTCGAGGAAGGAGTAAAGGTATGAAAATACTTTTAATCTGGTCTCAGGAGTGTCTTCTATGGCCTTTGGTAGGGAGATAAAAGAGTCTGTGTGATGTTTATACAGCCTCCCGCAGAGTAATTGCCATAGCAGCTCATATAAAAGCAACAGTAGAAAGGTGTAAAAGTCATTTGCTGGGAAGAAATAGGAAGCAATCAGCAACACTTTAAACAAATTATTGCCATGAAATCACTCTCTCAGCTTGAGATAAGCACTCGGGGTCTGTTAAAGCTATAACAGCCCTGTGGCTTCTTCTCCTGAGACATTTTGCTGTAAAGTTTTTTCCCCAAACGAGGGGATGCAGTGGAGTTATGCTTTAAGGCAGTGTTGAATGTGCTTGTCCCCAGGCAGCAGCTGTTAACCCCACTGTTTGTGGATGTGTGTGCGAGTGTCCGTGTGTGTGCAAGGACTTTTCAAATGCACAGTAAAGTGCGATGTCCTTTTCCAGCAGGGCACAAATCTGTGTGGGTTAAGCTGTGTGGAATTGCTGTTTGCAGAGGAGCCTCTGCAGATGTCTGTGGCAGGCAGCAGGGCTCTGAGCTGCCCCGAGAGGGAAGCACTTGGCACAGGTGAGCTGGGAAAGGAATATCCTTTCTGTAGAAGCATAAAGGACTGCAGGATTTTAGAGGCTGCCTATGAACCTGGGCCAGCTCTGTGGCCACCCTGGCTCCCAGGGAGGGAGATGTTCTTTCCTGGTGCTCTGCCTGCAGAGAGAGAAAGTGTGCCTCTTGTGAATCTCCTACCCTGCCCTTGGCCAGAGGCCACATCCGCGCTGAGCATTTGGCTGCTTGCTCCAGCTCCTGGTTACCACATCCAAAGGGTCCTTGAACTGTGAATCCAGTTTGTTGTTACGGGAAATTCACAAGTGTTTGCTTTTAGATTCTGCCATATTTCTGTGTGTGCATGTCTTCTTGCTATTGTTTCCACTTATTCTCTTCTTTTTAAAACTTCTTTTTCTGTTTTTTTTTTTTTTTTTTTTTTTTTTGGAAACAGATGGGTGTGGGTGGAGACAATGAATATAAGACCACTCACTTTTGCCTTTTACTGAAAATTCAAATGTCTGCCCATTCCCACTGATGTCACTGGTAGGATTAAGAGTGCAGGTGGGGACTAAACAGATGAGCTCTTGAGAAGGAAATTCTCATTTTGTAAATCTTCTTTCTGAAAGAAACTTGGCTGCCTAGAGCTGCAGGGCTCCAGGGTTATGATTCAAAGGAAAAAACAGGAATAGCAGTGGACTGTCTGAATATGTACAGACCCATGTTAACATGAAAGTAATCGTGAATGAGGTGTGGTGGTCCTTGAATATGGGGAAGGGGCAGTGACTGAGGGGCATGGGAGGTTACAGGGCCACCTTTTGTGTGAGAAAATGGCTCTTGGCATTTGCTAGCCATGCCCAAGCGATGCAAGCAGGCTCAGAGGCAGCTGTGGGCACGGCTCCCAGGAGCCTGCAGACAGCCAAATGTCAGAGGCAGTCATGGGCTGGTGCTTAAGCCTTTTGCCTTGTCTTGCTGAATTCACCAGAGCAGGCATAGCCAGAGCAAAACTTGCATGCAGGAGCTAGCTTGAAAAAGAGAGATCTCTGTCATGAAGGGGAGAAACAATCCCAGTATTCCCAGTAGGAACTCTGATGGACAGAAGTGTTGCAGATAAGTCTTAAATCAATGAGAAGAAAAGGGTAATGGAAAGGAAAAGAGCCAATCAATTCACAGCTGCCTGGTTATAGGTATCAGTTTTTTAATTTAGGTGCCCAGCTGTGGTTGCAGGGATAACCCCTTCAAAACACTTTTGTTGGAAGAGATTTGTAGGTGTTACAGAGCCAAGGTTCAGAGACAAGCTGAATATATATACCTCTGGGTATAAACAAGCTGTGGTGGACTCTGGTTATTATTCTGTGCCTTTCTGACCAGCTCAGCACCACCTACATTGCAGCACTCATAAACTTTCCGGGAGGTAAACTGACCCAGAGGGGAAGTGTGAAAGAAGGATGCTGCTGGTCTTTGTTGCTGCTTTGCCACCAGCCTGGGAGCTTTCTCAGCCATACTGAAAGGTGCTGCTACTTATGTTACTGTAATGCCCATTTTCCTTTTCTCAATCATTTAAAAGTTACTGAATGTCTTACTTCCATCTAAGTTTGTGACATATCAGGCTCATTTTGAAACATTACTGAAGTTGGATTTATTTGACATTTTCTTATCAGTCATTGGTTGTGTTCTGCATTTTCTTTCAAGCTACTGTATATTCCTTGCTAAGGATTTGACTTCTGTTAACACTAAGTGAAGATGAATCCAGATCAAAAAAATTGAATTCATCCATCTCTGGATTCAAACTTCTCCAAAAGTCAGGAACAGTGCAAGATTGAGTTTGTTCAGGCTCATGTCTGAATGGAAAATATTCAAACCTGTCTCAAGGTTTGTTTACATGGTTTTTGATTTCAATATTACATGAAACAACTGCTGTTTAATTAGTGAGGCATTGTAGAAATTCTTCTTACGGGTGTCATTTCCTTTGATCTCTTGCCTGAGGAAGGAGTTTAGTAATGGAATCACTGCCCCTTCCTATTACAAGCACCCATAATTGTAGTTGCTTTGTCCTGGCTGTGGACTAGATTATTTCTTGACTGCTTTTTAAATATTGCTTCTTCCTCTCACGTAATTCTTCTCTCAGGAGCTAGCCAGACATCTCTTGCTTCTTTATTAGTCCATGATGGTTTAGTCTTCATGCTGCCACAGCTTTTTTTATTAGGGTCTTTTGCTAGAAAAATGATTAGTGGGCATCTTTTGTAAGCTGTATTCAGAACCTCGTGGGTTGCTTCACCTTTACTTTACAGTTTTTTACATCTATGTGGAGAACAAGCAACATCCAACAATTCTTACTGATGCAATCAACAAACTTAGAAGAGTTGCACATGTGCAGTTGTTTACTTGTTATGATGGCACTGCCACTTTGGGGCTTTCTGGGGCGCCTATCCTGTTGACCTCTTTGGTATTAGGTGGCCTGAACCCTGTGCATGATGCTCTGTAATTGTGTTTACTCTGGCAGGAAGCAGTCTGCCTGGACACGCTGTCAAGCAGAGTGCAGGAGGTGAGTCTGGCCTCTTTCCTTCAGGAGAAACAGCTGGGCTGGAGCCAGGCAGGGAGGAGAGGTCAGGAGGTCACCCTGGGGTCAGGGATGCAAAAACCTGAATTTGAGTGAAGTCCTAGTTTCCTCAGACACAGCAAAACTTCCCTCCCACCTTTTCATCTTTCATCTCTTCCCACTTCTCCCCAGGCTTGGCATCTGTGGGGCCATGTAGCTCATCTTTCAGCAGCAATCACAGGAGCTGTGACATCCTCACTCTATGTGCCTTTTGCAAGCTTGGCAGTAAAAATAATCTCCATAGGTAGACCAGACTACAGCATAAAGTGACCTCAAAAATGAGGGTTGAACCAGCAGCTGGAAGGGCAGAGCAGGCTCTAACCCTTTAGCAAGGTGTACCCAGTTACGTAAAAAGGGAATAGAAGGCTGCAAGAGATAGAGAGAGGTAAAAGAGTTCCTCCTGCCCCACCATCTCTGCTGAAGGGATGTGTGAGTGGGAAAAATCTCTCTTGCACCCTTTTATGGTACAAATTGTGGGTGATATGGAGTGGACCTTATGAGTTCACTTGGGGTGATTTCACCACTGACCTTCTGACTGAGTTTTTTCCCCCTATTGGTTATCATGCACTCTTCTCCATCACTTTCTGACAGCCTGGACTGAAACCTTCAGCTGCTCCCTCTAAATAAATGCTTAGCAAAGCATGGCAAGAAATCATCATTCAGTCAATGCCAGAGCTTCCTTTTTTTCTCCTCTTTACTTGCTTCCACCTGTGCCCACTGCCTCTGAAATTTAGCATCCCCTCTTGCTTTTAGGAAGAGCAAACTAACAGATGGAAGAGAGCTGGTGAAACAGAGGAAAGCTCCTTGCATGGTGCTGTCTCTCAGCATTCTGTGCCTCACATTCACACCTGTAAAATGGGATTGAAACTTCCTTGCTAAACAGAGTGACTGTAGAAATGAGACTATGTCAAGTACCCAGAAATACAACTGGATATCATGTCTGAGGAAGAAAACAGGGCTGAGCTAGTCTTCTTGGCAAAAGCGAGATGGAAGCCTTGATTTAATAAAGCGGGATGACGCCATGTACCTCAATGAGCTGGCAGCTGGGAAAGAGAGGGTAAACCCACTTGGTGTGCATTTATGAGCAGAGCTTTTGCAGCACCCTGCTGTCACATGTTGCTGTGTCCTTCTTAGCTTCTTGCTGAGCTCAGACTTCAGCCAGGCCCTCCTGACATCTGGACAGGGACCTCACTCTGCTCATCACACAAAGAGCTAAGCAAGTTGCCCAACTCATCTTTCAAAGCAATATAACATTTTCTGCAGGTCCAGTGTTCTCATTCTGCATGTCGATATATTTCAAAAAGCTCCTACAGGCTTTGGTATGGTTATTATTATGGTCTGGACCTCTTGGTTGGCAGACACTCTATGAACATGTGGCAGGAGTTTGCAAACTAAGTATCTGTGCTGCAACACTATATTGTAAAGCTTCCTGATTATGTGTGGAACAGAAAAAAACCAAAAGGCAGCACCCTTCCTTGTGTCCCAGGTGTATTTTGGCCCAAAGTCAGGGAGGAGCCACTCAAACCCCTGTGAGACTGTCAGCAAAGAGATGGGTCAGGCAGGGGTTGAAGACCTGGTGAAGGGCAGAATGGGGATGAAAAGAGGGTGTGCTGAAGGCAGCTGTCCTCCTCTGCCAGTGCCTGCAATACAAATGTGCCCAGGGTTATCTGAGGGCAAGGGCTTGTGGTGAAGGAAAATAGGAGAGTAAAAGGTACGAAGGTAGAACATGGATAGCCTTTAAAATTCCATGGACTTGAAGAAGGAGATAAAAAAGATATATTTCTCAAATGGCTAAGGTATAACACTGGGGGAGATAGGAACCAGGGGGAAAGGATTTCTTTTTCTCTTTGTCCCTATTTTGCTCTTTTTCTTCCTACAACCTCTTGCTTGATACAGTGAGTCACAATATGTGTCAGAGGGATGGGAAACTTTGAGCCATAGATCCTCTCTGTCACAGCCACACTTCCAACCAAAATTCCTGCTGAACTCAACTCCACAGAGCACTCCTGCAGCTGCTTTCAAAGCAGTGCTCACCACCTGGCTGCCTCCCGACGTGCATTTTTTCGGACACCCACACCAATAATTTACATTGTGGTAAAACCTCAGTCTCATCATGGTTCCTCTTGAGCTATAAAAGTGAGGTAAAAGGGAGAGCCCATACTTTAATCTTTCCCAGACTATGGATCTTTTTCTGATCATTATAATCATTATGGGACATTACTCAGGGAAATGCAGGCCTGATAAAGGCTTGCATTTAAAATGGCTATTTAGCTACATCAGGAAAAGACAACAGGATGCTGAGCCTGTCACAGCAGAGCTGCTGCCCCTGCTCAGCTGGTGTCCCCTGCAAGGTCTTTATGGCCCTGGGCTGCTCTTCAGATTACTCTTCAACTTCAGGGGCAGCCAGGTGCCTCCCAGGCAGAGCAGACTTGTGTTGTAGCAGGCTTATTTTGAACATGGGGAGCCAGACCAAATAGGTATCAACAGGACTTAAAATCCAGTTTAGACTAAATCCTCCCTCACACCCACATCCTCAGTCAGGATTTCAACAAATAAATAATAAACTGGGGAATAATTAGTAGTCACCAATGTCACATCCAGAAGTGGAACAAACCCAGGCTATATTTGATAGGTGTTGAGCCTGGAGAGAAGTGTGTAACCCAGTTAAGAAGGAGATTGCCAGGTTTTCCTTTAGACTAGAAAATTTGCACTTTCCCTTGTATTTGCACAACAATTTGTTTTACCAACACATACAATAATGCTTATTTACAAACAATAAATATTTACAAATAAATATATACATAAAAATGCATAGTGATAACTTATTAAATCTTGGAGTCCTTGCCTCAAGGCCTTGACATTTGATAAAAACATTTTGGGAGAAACGGATGATAGTTTAGTTATTTCATAGGCCACGATAAATATTAAGAATGTGAAATTTATGAATCCATAAATTTTCTTAGAAGCAAATATGCAAACATTTTCTGAAAGCTTGGAGAACATTCCAATTTTAAGACTCTTAATTCTATTATGTACATTAGGCTTCAAAGCTTTAATTCATTCAAGCATGCAAGGAAAAAGCAGCACCTGAAATAACTCAGATTTATCAAAAATGGCCTTTAGCATTGTCCTATTCTTTATTAAAGACAAGCCTTTTTTTTATACAATCAGCAGCTTGTGGAGGTATAAATGCAAATGACAGTAGGTCTGATTGAGGGGAAATTTACTGCAGCATCACTTCTCTCCCACAGAGCAGAAGAAACTCTGATATCTGACCTGTTTTAGGCATCTACAACAATTTCTGTCTTGGCTTTTGCTCTTTGCTGAGAAAGCATCTCCCCCTCTTGTGGCTGCATTTCACCCCAGGTTTTCCCTTTCCACTTTCAGGTTGTGTAATAAGTCACAGCAAGGGCATCTAATCACATCTAGAATGTGACAACATTTGGTTCAGATTCCCTTATCAGCATCACCTTTCCTTCTGTCCCTGCCCCATCCTTAAAGAAGACCAGGCAGTGGGCCTTGGAGATCAGTCACACGTCGACCGCTTCTTCAAACACTTCATGTGGGAAACCATGCAGGGGCAGGGCTGCTGAGCTGCAGACCTGGAAAATTACTGTCACCAAGAACTTTGCATCTGTCAAAGGAATTTCAGCTCAGTGACACAGCTTTGCCTCTATTTTGTTGTTTGATTTTATTTTTTTTTTAACTTCAGAAAGCCCTTGGATTCTCTACGACTTAAAACTACCACTCTGGGGCATTACTAGGGGAAGAACTCTACTTCACACACAGATATTGGCCAAGATTTACTTGCACACCTTTAAGGTGAAAGAGGTCTTTGTGGCATATTTTGCTCTGACTCAGATAAAACCATATGCTTTGTTTCCACTGTTCCTGTCAATCTGCTGAAAACCCTGTGCTCCTGCAGCCCTTTAAAGCCAATTGCAGCTGGCTCTGAGCTGGAGAGGCTGAATGAGGGGCAGGACAACCTCCTCTGCCTTGCTGCCCCATGGCCCCAGTCAGCCTCTCTAGAGGGCATGGGCTGCCCTGTGCTCCTGGCTGCCTTCTATGGCAAAGTCCCAGCCCTTTGCCTGAGGACCAACATCAGCCAGCAGAGCTGGGTCAGGGGGGTAGGGAGGTGTTCCAACCCCAGCCATAAAAGGTGAGGAAGGGTGACTCTGGTCCTGAATACATCACCTTAGCCTGAGCCTGACTCTAAATATTTGATGGAGACCAACTGAGTGTGGTGGGACTGAAGTTTGGCTTGTGTTGGTGGGTTCTGCTAGACACCAAAATTCGGGTATGTTATCATAGATTTTGTTGAACCAGGACCCGATTGTGCTGAAACGTGTCTCACTGCAGAAATGTGAAGTGCTGCTGCATATACCATATATGTGCATTATAAAGTACAAATCCTGTTGCAAACCTGACCTCTATTTCATCTTGTTAAGTCTTAAAAGATGCCACCTGCTTCCTACATGAGTGTTTTTACATGCAATGGCATTGGAATATAATGGCATTTAGAGCCTTACAGCCAGTTTGGAAATTTGTGCACAATTTTTTTTAGTTCTTCAACTGTGCTCATTTAGCAGTGGCTTTTGTGAGTCCTACTTAAATCTCAGTTCAAAAGCCCATTTTGAAAGCTGTGTGCATATATTCTAAAACTTTGAAGAAAAATGTAAATTATATGTTTTGAATACATTTAAACACATCAGTATTTGCCTGCTGCTATCACTGTACATGGAAGGCAGAAAACATTTTTCCATCTTACATAATTTGCATTTAAATTCTATTGAACCTTTTATCAAACAATCTTTTATTTTTGCTTTGGTTGAATACAAAATCACATCCAGATATTGGAAGTGATGTGCTTTGAAAGCAAATGATATCTTGCCATTTCTTCCCTCGCTGATAATAGCAACCTTAAGATTTGTTAACTTTTATGGGGCTATGTCCTTTTCTTTGTAGAATACAAGGCAGAACGTCTAGTAAGACTTAATAAAAACATAAAACCTATATCAAGTTTCAGCTTTGACCTTAATATCCTCCTCACTGTACGAATCTTTGTACACTAGTTAATGAGTTATGCTTTGAATTCATGACTCCTTTTTCCTGAAGATCACACAGAACTTGAAATAATTATCTACCAAAAAGAACTGCAACTATTTACACATCTATCTTAGCATAATTTAGATATTATTTCTCTGACACTGTAAGTGTTGTTGTGATATTTTTGCCTCTATGTAGACCAGAACAGTAGCCAAGCTTAGCTGGAGAGGGTCAACACCATCAGTCTTCCTGTGAGGCACTGTGGCAAGAGGAGGTTGGTTCTGAATATGGTTATACCTCTTCATGCAGATAATGTACACAGGAAGGATATTATTAAAATAAGTATTCCTTCCTTCCTTCCTTCCTTCCTTCCTTCCTTCCTTCCTTCCTTCCTTCCTTCCTTCCTTCCTTCCTTCCTTCTTCCTCCTTTTCAGAAAAAGTATATTAATTCCCTTCCCTAAAAGATTTCAGTGATGTGTCACTGCCAGATATCCAACCCAGTCATAACTTCAGTGCAAAAAGTTCATATTTGCATCTGTTTGCTACTCATAAATTATTCCTTTATAGCTCGCATGGGGAGATATGGCTTTTCTGAGAAGGTCATTCTAGGCTGTTGGGGTTACAGTCAGACCGTGATGAAGAAATGCAGAGGATGGGTCAGATCCAGAGGAAAGCCCCTGCATTCTGTATTGAATACCAGGGAAGCAGATTAGAAGATGAGCCTTTTAGTGGAATAAAAAGTCAGCTGCTCATAGTTGGTTCAGCTTGTCAGTCAGCAGCTGTGGCATGGGATTATCAGTCTGTTTCTGCTGAAGATGAGGAGATAGTAGCTTATTTCCAAGACACCTTTAATTGGCTTAAGTCTGGTAGCACAGAGCACTGATAAGTTATCAACTCTTTCTAATCAGACACTAGCTCTGTTCTCCAACACACCAGCTGGACCCATGTAGGTAGTGGTCATATGCCTATATGTGGAAGAGCTGCTGCAGCAAGAACTATGTTTAAAAGTATGTCAGTGAGTGGCCGAAAAACTGTCCTCCACCAAACAAAAATATTTCACATCAGAGGAAAGAAAATGCATTCCCAAAGGGGATGTGCTTTGTTTGTGTACACTGCAATGTGGCAGCCTTTCTAATTATCACCTAGTCAAAGAGGATGTTTTCTGTTTTGTGCGTATGGCTGCATGTTACTCATTCCTGGCTGAATTCTCACCCCTGTAATTTCAGCACTCATCTGTAGCGCTGGAATGCGTGCCCAAAGAAGAAAGCCCATGAGAAACAGATTCGTGAGAAAAAAAGAAAGCAAATCCCCTCCTCCTTGAAATCTATAACAACACCCCCCTTGTATGGATGTGAGACACTTCAAAAAGATGGGTGTAGTAGAAAATTAAAAGCATGCTTTGGCTTCATGTTTCGGAAGCGCTAGTTCAAGTAGCAGCAGGTATCTTGCTTTTTCTGCTCTCAGTTTCCCCACATCAGATTTATAATCTATTCCCAAACAGGCACGAGGAGTGCATACCAAGCAGATACTTTTACTTTCAACACAGATGCATCCCATCTCCTTTGTACAAGACTGTGACCACAGACAGAAGTCTCTTGCAGGGACTCTATTAATAGTAGTATTCTCATTAGTTTCCTCTTTGTTCCTCCATTTTTTTTTTTCTCTTTCAGTTGAAACACTGACAGAATAGTGAATATATGTAATCATCCAAAGAACATATTTGTTGTAGGTATCTCCTATAGAAATTTGGAGCATAAATTATGCAAAAGCTCTCTGCTTCTTCGTTTCACTGCAGACATATGACAGGGTCTTCTTTTTTTACCTAGTTCTGAATTCAGGTGTTAACAGGCAACTTCAGGAAAGAAAAACTGCCTCATATACACTGTGTTTTAAAATTAAGGTGTCATGTTTAAAAGCATGAAGTTATTGAAATCTGAGATAACCTACCTCTGTATTTCTTTAGTGTGAGCTTCACATACCTGCTCACTATGATACATTGCAAAGCCCCAGTTCAGCCATCATTCAGAAGCCATCTCAGCTCAAAATTCAGGGTTAAAGCATGCTGCACATCCTGGCCCACTTGTACACCTGGTTTTCCTCAGCACAGGAACCCCAGGACGCAGAGAGGTGGGGAGCAGGTCTCTATTAATAATCCCCAAGTACCCTCCTATTCTCTTTTGCCTGCCTGAATTGAGAAAAGGGGATGTTGCACCAGCACATATGTAGCCCCAGCATCTGAGCACCTTGGTCATTCAGGAAACTTGTGTGACTTGAATTTTCAGATAGATGGATTTGTCCCAGCCTCACACAAAAACCTCTTCTTCTTTGGAAGAGCAGAGAGAGAATTGCACTGCCTATGCTTCTGACTCATTCCTGTATTAGCAACTTGCTTTTCTTCCTGTCTCTTTAGGAGATAACGTTAGAACTGCAGGTTCAACCCATCCCCTGCCTGTCTGGAGTGGCTCATTCCTGAGCATTTGCTCGTCTTTTCCCCAGGCTTGTTTGCAACGTGTCAGTGATGGTGATAAAAGTCAGCTGAACTGAAGGCAATGTTAACAGACAAGTATGTCTTCATGCAGTCCCTCTGAAGTGCCTCCTAGAAAGTCTGGAAAAAGGACGTGAATAGTTTATTAAGGACAGTACGTTAAGGACATAACTACCTTTTTGGTAGCCTCTCTGGAGACTTGTAACAAGGTTGGTCATTCCTTCCATGACAACAAATCATCTGAGTGTCCCTTGTGTGAGAAGTGGAACATGGCTAAATTAAACACAAGGCACAGCTTAGTCTTCTGACAGCAAGGCTTCAGCTGCAGCTTGTGAGGGCTGAGCTCCATCCATCCTGGAGGAAGGAGCTGCTCAGTGCCCCAGGAACCTGGGCAGCCCCTGTGGCCTCAGGATGCTCAGACTCCTATCAGATGGGCTCCTTTAAATCTGCAGCTTTACTTTCAATTGATACTTGAGAAACAACAGGCCCTGCAGGGAAAAAAAAACCCAACAAAAAAACTAAAAAAAAAAAGAAAAAAGAAAAAAGAAAAAAGAAAAAGAAAAAGAAAAAAGAAAAAAGAAAAACAGCTTTCAATTCAAAGCATATAGTTGTGAAAAAGCCACGCTTGAACCAGGGTGAGACAAAGCAGCTCAAGGCATATATTCTACCCCAGCCTGTATTTAATTATGTGTTTTGAATTGAAAACAAACATATTGAAAATGGCTACTGAGACGCACTTCTTGAATGAATCCAAGATGGTGGCAGATGTTACGGCTTCTGTGATAAATGGTTTCAAAGGCACACAGGCCCATCACCCCTCTAAAGTGACAGCACTTGGGTCTCTACAGCCGCTTTTCAGCTCTCCAGCAGTTCCTTCACTTGACGGGTTTTGGGACGCTTTTCCACCCTGTTTCACAACATTGCCACATCATTCAAATGGGATGAAACTGAGCCGTTTCTGTGACATTCGTGCAGAAGGATGGCCACTGTGATCCTAAAGAATGTGGCACCCACAAGCAGACACATGGCTTTGATATTTTTTATTTTATTCAGAGCCCTCTAATTTAGAAAGCCATGTGTCACCAGGCAAAACCGAATGCTTGCTCGCAGTGATCACAGCCTCCTGCCTCTCCACCCTGCAGCAGTTAATGGCTCAAGAAGTTGCTAGAGAAGCTCCTCAGGAAAGTCCTCAATTTTTAAGAAATGTTGTTCACTGTCTGCCAGTTAGCCAAGAGGCTGGAAGATACAACTGGCCCAGCACAAGCCTTAAGAAATAGTGGGCTCCATAAAAAGCCCAAAAGGCCATAACCAAAAGTAAACTGTAGCTTTCCCTTAGAATAATGGCATAATGGGTAGTGGAGCTGTGGGAAGAACCAATATGTTCAAGTACAACAAAAGAGTTCTGAAAAATGAATGTATCCTAAACACCAAGCTGGGACTGCCACATATAGAATACATGGAAAATTACTAATATACCAATATGGGAGAGGAAGAAGAAGAAATAATTTGGGACCAAAATATAGTGTAATGGACAAACAACACCAAAAAAATTCATCTAACTCATATTTTCTCTTAGGATGGAAGACAAGTCTCCTCTCAAACAACTTGTAATTTTACAGTATGTACCTTCCTTCCTCTTCTGCAACTTGCCAGTGTTTTGGGAGAAAGCTTTTCTTCCTGGCTTCCCTGGCCAAAGCAGTATTGCTGGCTGTAGGATGCCTTAAGAAGGAGTATTCCATTACCTGTATAAAATTATTTTGAAAAGATCAAATCTGGGAAAGAAAGCAGGAGGACAAAATTACTTACATTCAATGAAATAAGTAATTATTTAGCTACTAAATTTTCTTTTGGGGATCCTCTTACACTGATAACACCTAGAGCCTCTGTGGCTGGGGAGGGCCATGAAAATGCTGAGCCTCACCCAGTTAGCTCTGCTTGACCTCCCACTTGACTCTGTTACACCTTGCCTGTGATGCAGACCATGACCTGCTCTCAGGTTTCCCACTTGTGAGTGTTGAAGTGTTAGTCCCATAATCCACTTTGTAAGTGGGCTGTAAGATGGGTGCATGAGGCACAGGCAAATTCCTCCTGTGAGAGATATGTCCCCAGCAGTCGTAGGCATGTGGATCAAATGGTGCAGGCAGGGGTCAAGGATCCAGATAAGCAGAAGGTGAGGTCCAGGAGCATCCAGCTCTCTTGTCATGAGGAGAGCCTTGTAGCCCACTTTCCTTGTTATTTCAACTTGCAGCAACACAGAAATGTCTATAAAAATCAGCTCCATCTTGGAGTTTCTCAACATCAGTTCCCATGGCAGGAATACTATGATTGGTAAACACAGGTGCTTTTTGAATCAAACTCTTCATTCTTTGGATACAGAACCTACCTGGAATCCATGGACTAAGCAGCAGTGGTTCTTAGGAACTCTAGGAGAGATTGGTCCCAGCATAGCCATCAACCAGGATGAAATTTAACTTCATCAGTATTGTATGTTATTCAGAAACACTTATTTACTGTTAAAAAAAAAAAAAAAGGAGAGAGATATGGAGCTCTTGTACACCTTACTTACACCTTACTATTTTCTGCCATTCTTCCAGGAAGAGCCTTTAGGAGGATGAAACACACAGGTACATTTATGTAATGATGCTTGGTTTATGTTGGGGTCCTGAATGATGTTTAAGAAAACAATAATAATTAAAAAAAAAACTTACAAAATTGTTGAGTAGAAAACACACCCAAACATCACTTCTCTGCAGGCAAACTTTGCAGTGTTCTAACACTTCATGCCTCCTGCAGTGTGTGTGTTCTTGTGCCTCTACTTGCCTCTTATGCATGTACATTCAGCCATGCACACAATGGTCACCTGTCTTCCAAAATATCTTGGTGTTACTGCTTGTCTGTGCTGTATCATAAACACACATTCTTTCCTGTTGGTTTCTTGACCTGGGCTAGCTGTGGAGACAGCAGTCATAAGCAGCAATTCCATTAATATCTGTGTTATTTCTTTCCTTCTGCGACTTTTAACTCCCTGAATTGTATTTCACAGTTAGTAGTTGTTTGGGGCTAGAACCAAAAAAAAGACAACACAACTACAAACTTTGTACTTGGCCCTCAGAATGTAATTTCAGGGTTGGAGTTACATCCCTTTATCGCTTTAGCAAAGTGTCCTGACTGTAAAGTCACCTATGGTCAGCTAATAGAAAACAAAAGATATGGAATTGCACTGGAAACCCTGTCCAGTTCCAGCTGTCAGAGACAAGGTTAAGGTTGCAAAGATGTCTTCCCCCACAGAGGACAGACAATCTGCCCCTTTGTGGGACATTTCCTATGACCAAAATGAGATGGGCACATTGTGGCTGCTGCTATATTACTGCTTGAATGATCCTCTTACTCAGACTGCTCAGAGAAAAGAAACCAGGGGACTCATTCCACAGTGGGAAGGGATTCAAGGCATTTGAAACTGGAGATGCCATCCTGGAAGCCTGTTGTGTTTGTGCCCAGGTGATATTTTGCACTGATGCTGTGACTGTGCAGAGGAGCACAGGACAGAGACACGCTTCTTGCCTTACAGAGGCTTGGGGTGAAAAAAACGGAAAGCCAGAAAAAGGCTGACAGCAGAGATCAAAACCCACACCCTCTTAAGTGTGGCAGCAGCCTGGGACAGTCCCTGCACAGGAGAGGGACCAACACCAAACACCAGGCAGAGCTGCCTTCCTTCCTCCCCATTCCCGCTTGCAGGGCTGCAGTCAGCGCTCATGGACTGTGATGAGGAGAAAGGAAAGCCCCTCCCACAGATGCCACAGGGTAAAATGATGGTGGGAGAGGAAACACCAGAGACAGAGGAAGTAGGAAAGGACAATTTGTGCAACTTGCACAGATTGGTAGATAGAAAAGCACAACTGGGAAAACAAATAACCTGTCAGGGAAAATAACAAATTAATAGAAAGAAAACACCCAGGAAAAAGACAGCCTGACCTAGGATTTGTAAGCAGGGAGTTTCCCTCTGCAGTATTATTTCAGGGAAAGGTTAATCAGGAAAACACTGAGAGGCTTTTTAAAAGCCATTGCCTGCATCTTTATCAGTAAACTAAACAGCCCTTTGTCTGGCTCCAAAGTTGGAGATACAGCCTGGCCACAGCTGTGGCTATTGAACTCTGCTGACCTCCAAAGCACGGTGTCCATGGGTAGGCTGCGTGTTGGGAACAGGCCCCGTGTGAGCTGTGACCAGGAATGCTTTGGGAGAATTGCTAACTGGCATGACTAAACAGGGCCAGGGACATTTCAGAAAGTTAAAAATGTTCACAATTAAGAACACATTCCCAGATCTCAGCATGTTTTATCATCACAGATACAGTTATGGGTGCCAGTGCATTTTGCACTCCCATTAGAAGCATCATCTAATGATGGTGTTTGATGGTAAGGACAGAAGCTGAATTGGGAGAAGTATGATGCAAAGATGTTGGGGACATAGGAAATGACAAAAGCTCTCTCTGTGATCCAACATCCTGTATTGAAGAGTGGGCAAGGACCAGAACTTTGAGAGGAGGTTGGACAGGCACGTAAGAGAATAGGTGACCAACATGGTTCTGAGAGGGCACAAGCGTCTGTTGCTTGTTGCTCTAATTCTGCTTACAAATCAGTTTTTAAAAGAGTAGTTTATATCTCCTCTGGCTTAAAGAGATACTAAAATGCAAAACATTTTTAATATTTATCAGCCCATTGTATTTTTATCATTATTTTGTGTGTTCACTCACTGGCTTGGTCACTTAGAGTATCCTATTATTCTCTTTGATGTGAGGTAATGCAATTGACTTTTTTGTCATCAATGTAGTTGCTGCTTTCTTTCCACCTTTATGATGTGGTACGACAGCAAACGAAGATGTCTCAAGAAGTTAAGTTAGTGGGCAATCTAATCTTTTTGGTATAATCACAGAATTACAGAATAGTTAGAATTGGAAGGAGATCATCACCAGAGCAGCGAGGAAATAGAGTTTTCCTTGCATGCAGAGCTGGAATGCAGTCTCCAGTGCACTTGCAAGAAAGCATGGTAACATCAATAACTGCAATACTCCAGTCCAGTAAAAGATAGAGTCTGGCCACACTGACCTTTTCTTTTTTCCTAGTCTGTACAGGCTCAAGCTCCTTAATTGAAAGAAAATAATGAGCCCTGAGGTCAGTTTTGTTATTTTGGGTAGAGTTCCTTCATTCAAGCAAGCTTCTGTGTAACACATGAGAACAATTTCCAGCCCCTTATCAGAGCAGCAGCCAAGGAGTGTCTAGCCCACTATCTGCACCTTCCGAGAGGAACAATGAGAACCCGAAGGCAGACAGCGAGGCGAGCGCCAGTGCACCCTCCCTGGAGAGTGGCAGCAGGGGTGGGAAGGAGGGGCAATCATCGCCCTGTTGGGAACATAATAGCCCCTGGGTAGGCCACAGCAAACAGGAAGGGTGTGGACAGGATCTGAGTGCAGCTGCTGCCCTGCTAACAGCATCTGTTCCCACCAGCTTTGATCCGGGGGCATGCGGCGCTCTGTGCCGTGAGATAAACACTCCTGGAGAGGGTTTGTTTGCCTTACACGGATCTTTCTTCCTGGTGAGGTGTGTGCCCAGGCAGCCACACACTCCGCATCCAGGAACAACAAGACCTCACTTTCTGGGAGGATTGCTGCAGGTCCTTGCAATCTTTGCACAAGTCAACCTTTTCAAAGGTGACATCATGTGAAGACTGCTCACCAGCCCCGGGTTTCTCACAGCCCAGGACAATCACAGCCCTTAGTGTTGCTCCTGCCAAACCAGCCAGACTGCTTCTCTCACTCTCCTCTCTGTGATTGAATCCCTCAGAGCAGGACACCCAATTTAACCTAATTAGCTCTCATGAAGAAAATTATTCTAGTTGGCTTCTTGGCATGGCTCAAGCATTTTGTCTGCCATATCTGGAGCCCTTAGATTTGGAAAAAAAAGCAGGGAATCCCAAATTACCAATTTACGGGGCCAGAAACACTGCCTTACTGGGAATAGATTTGGAGTTGTACCTGCAAGTCCAATCTAACACCCGCTGAAGCCAACTGGAAGCTGTTCAGAAACTTCAAGGTGTGTTTGTGAGTCCCTGGCAAATGAGGAGGGAAACTGAGTAAGTCTCACAATGTCAGAAGTCTTCAAGATCTCTTACCTTCCCAATAGTCGAAAGACTTGCACTGAGGAGAAGGGAGAGCAGCTGAAATTACCTGAATGAGCTGCTCTCATTTTCAGAGGTGAAGGATACCATTGCAAATAGGGACGTTTGCATTTTTACAAGGCATTTTAGAAATATGGGAGTTCTTCTTCACCAGGAGTGAATGTGAGACAATGACAAACTACCTTCAGATTCTTTGCTGGAAGAAATGGCAGGGAAAAAGTTAATAGGTCAATATTTCCTAATGAATCATACTCGGGTCAGCTGAAAAGTTATCTGTAGTAGCCAAAGGGCAGTGAGTCCTGCCTGTCCTCTTTAGGAGCCCTTCCCAAACCTCTGAGTTCTCTGTAGAGAGCAGCCTGGTGCAGAAATCCATCTGGAATTGTCTTCTTCCTGCAGTCAACAAGAAGCAGTGATACGGATGATGTGAAGATACTATATATGGGCAGGAGAGCAGCTGTGAAAATGCTGGAATCTGGGGCCAAACACAAGGAACTTATATATTCCTTCTATTGATATTCAAGGCAAGCATATCATGGTATCACAAGATGATGTCCTGTTTAGTTGCACTCCTGGGAGTAATCGTCAAACTCCTCTGTGTACAGTAGCACTTGCTGAAAGCTTGGTTGAATCGAGAAGATTTTCCAGATGTGAAAGATGAGTCAGGTGGACACTAAGGGCCTTGATTATGGTGCCTTTTGCAAATAATTTGTAACTCTGGGATTTTTAATGAGATTTTCATTAAGGAGAACAAACCAGCAAAACTGTAATTTCCAGCTGCCCAAACCCATTTAGTCAGAGAATTATGTGGTAGACCCCTGCTTGTAAGCTGCAATAGACCAAGTTCTTCAGTTTCTACCTTTGATTAATTTCATGGCAGTTTTCCAGAGTTAAAAATGAGCTACAACCTATATACTAATAAGGTTCAATATAATTAGCACCCTGCCATTATTTTGTAGGGTGTGTACACCAATGACTAAATAGATCATGATCTGTCAGTGTTCACAAGTTTGTGGTTGTTTCCAGTGAACAGCTGCAGGCAAATAATTGTTCCTGTCTGCATCAAAGATTAGACTTTTATTGTTTTTGACCGTGGACTTTAAACTTTCCTTCCATTCTCTGTCATTTGTTCTGTGAACTGCAATAGTGCTGTCTTATTAGATTTTGTGCGTTCTTTGGCAGCCATTATGGCTCTTCCAAAATATTCTTCCCATATCTGACTTTACTCACATTCACTGAAGTCAGGGGAAAGACAGCCTCTTTTGTCCTTATGGAAGAAGTTTGGCATGAGGTGCACAGGACTGT
Source organism: Agelaius tricolor (assembly GCF_023055355.1). Taxonomy (NCBI): domain Eukaryota; kingdom Metazoa; phylum Chordata; class Aves; order Passeriformes; family Icteridae; genus Agelaius; species Agelaius tricolor. The sequence goes on from NW_027269261.1 coordinate 63,231,953, forward strand.
CAGGGCCCAATGGACTATGCTAATCAATGCCTTGCAAACACCAGGGGCAGCCTCTCTGCATGGGCAGCCATGGGCTGCTAAACCTGGAGCACCAGGAGCACCCACAGGGCTCAGACAAAACCTCCACAGTGCATTTTCTCTTCATCTTCAAAGAGGTTTGGATCAAGCTCCTCAGGCACTTATTTCAGAAACACAAGATTGTGGGAAGTAGAAGAAAAAGCATTGGAACAACTTTTTGCTTTGTTTTGTATTGTTTTGTCTTGTCATTTTTTAAAGTTCCTCTTTTCTCTGACTGGCCTAGTGCACTTTCAAAAGATTATTCCTTCAATATATGGACTGAATTCAATTTTACAACAACCATATTTTTCTGATGAATAGCAACATCATCAACATCATTAAACATACTACTTTTTAGATAATGATTTAGAAAAAACTTATTAGATAAGCATTAAAAAACCCCCTAACCTATTTTATATATATATATATATATATATATATATATATCTCAAAGTTTCTAGCAAAAAAATCACCAAAACCACTGACTAAAGTAACTGAAAACATTATAAAAATCTTTGGGTTTTTAAAGAGAGGTCAGAGTTCATATATTGTGATCACAGTAGAAGGCTATTTTTTAACTCTGTCTAGTGGTGGAAAGTGTCTGGATCTTCTGCACCAAAGAGGAAAGAGCACAGAGAGAGTTTCAACATCTTGGAAGATAAAAACAATGATTTGGTGAAGTTTTATTAGGCATAGGATGTTTTAGACATTATCAGGAATAAATATAAGTTCCTGCATGCGTTTAACCCAGTAGATGGGATATTCAGATCTCAGAAAAATATTAATTCATTTCATATTTCCAGAGGCATGCCATTTATTTAACTTCTTTTGACTTATTAAGTATTTGTGGAAACTTCATTTTATGCAGGAAATAGCTATAATTACCAGCAAATGTGACTTTAATAACTAAGATACTGGGAGCCATTTTTGGTTGGCACTAAACCTCACACACACTAAAACCTTGTGATAAAATGGTCTATTTTCTTATCTACAGTTAAAAGTCAGGACAAATCTGACTGATTAAGAAAATCTTCAGGCATGATACCATATTTCCTTTCTAAAATTAAACTCTGGCTGAAGATTCTCTTACTTCTGCTAGATGTCCTCAAAATGCAAGTATTGGCAAAAGAAAATCTATAGAATACTTTTGTTTAAAAATAATAGTCGTTATCTTATATGACAAGTAAAATAATATAAAACACAGCTTGAAAAAAAAATCATGAATCAGTACAAGCAGTTGATTACCAATTGATTTCACTTTGTAACTTAAATACCAGAAAAATGGTCTTGACATTTTTGTTCTTCCAGCCTCAGCAGGGCTCGTGTGAAAATGTATGTGCAGGTTAGGACAGACACTGACCGTACTTCCACAGACATAAACGGAGAGACTTCTGTCATTGGGGAATTAAACTTTAAATAGGATGATGGAAATGTTATGGAAAAGACTCATCCCCCTTGCCAATAGCAGCCTTGGTGGATTTATTTCTCACCCATCCCCACTGCCTGTGGGACACATGACCTCCAGCTCCCTGAGCAGACAGTCAGACACACAGAAAATGTAGTGCTGGTCCTGGGAATCGTAAGGGGGGAAAAGGACACATCCATAAAGAGGGACAAACATCTTTCCCTAAGCAAAGCTGTCAGATCCATTTAAACAGAGACCTGCTCAATCTTTTCCTCTGGGGCCACTTTTTCCTGTCTGGGAACGTCTGTGGCATTGCCTGTCTGCTCCCGAGTGACCATCACTGAGAGGTTTAGATAAGGCAAGAAATCGCACTCAACAGTCCACTGATCCCAGGCTCCAAGGAAAAATGGGAAGGCTGTAATTTTGCTACCACTCTTTCAGAGGAAAAAAACCACCCAGCAAAACCCAAGCACGTATCAACTGAACAAAGGCTGTATTTGTATTGTCTGCTGGGAAACACGGATCCTTAGCAATTGTCCTCGTTTGTTTTGTGTAAGAGAAGTGCTTTTAGGTGGTCTAGCTCAAGTATTAGTCTGGGGGTGGCAGCTACAGGCTTTAGCTGTGTAGCTGACTCTAGAATAAATTAGATGAGGCAAAGAAAAAAAAAAAGAAATTTTACTACCTGTGGCAACATTAAGTTCTAAATACCTTGGAGCAAAACTCATGTCCTGTGTTAGAATACAGGGCAGAACACTATAACTGCAGACTGCAAATATTATTAATTACTGCAGACTGCAACTATTATTAATTATACCTTCTGGAGCTTAAAATTTAGTGGTTTACCTTTAAGCAACGAAAACAACATTCAATCATCTTAATACATACACAGTCAAATTCATCAAATATTTACATATGAAATTATACTAATAACTGAATAAATATAAACATGCCCTATGCCCGAGCACTTGTCTTCAAGCGCAGCTCAGATGTAGGTAGGTGATTCCTGTGTCTTTTGTGTGCAGTACAATGTTCAGAACCCCCTGTGTGCCAAATGCCTGTGTATGAGGAACTGAAGGGAGCAGCTCTCTGCATCTTTTAGAGTTTAGAAGGATCCAGATCACTTGGACCAAACCACCTTTGACATGCAAAAACACTGCACAGATCTAATGCAATTATTTTTTTTTTTCATTTGCACTAGGAAAGAGCCCAGAAACCTTAATCACATATGGTGTCTGTTTCTCAAAGACCCTGTAAAATAGCTGCAATGAGAAAACTGCCTGTGCTCCACAGACCTTGAAAGACAGGACTCTCTTTCTGTTTTTGGAATATGTAGCAGCTGTCGATAAAGGAATGCAGCACAGAGATGCTGATGTAGAGAATTATGGGCCATGCCTTTAGCTGGTATATATTGGCACAGCTCCAGAACATCACATTCCGTGCCATTCCTTCAACTGGTATATACTGGCACAGCTCCAGTGACTTCACAGAGTGCTGCTAATTTACACCAAACTTATCTGGCTTTATAACCATAATTATTGCCAGAAACAATACATAGTTATAAAGGAGAATTATTATTTGAAACCTTGAATGAGAGGCAGACAAGATGCTTTGTGTCTCCCAGGAGAAGACACATGCTTTTTTTCCCCCTTTTTCATCATTCAGGAAAATAGCCAAATAAGGGCTCAGCCCAGCACAGCATGAAGTCAGTAAAAAGTTTCCCTCTAATACCCCGAGATTTTTGCTCTTGGATGTGACACCACTTCAGTGGTGGGATGAGTTTGGCTTGGTGTAGGTTCAGATAAACAAGTATTTTGATAGATACATAAAATAACATTGGAAATATCTATCAGAGGCAGGCAATTTTTGGTCTTTGGATAAGATCACACTAGACATTAAATCAAAATCAATGTCCAGGTCTGAGCCCTACCTGTCCTCTTTAAACGGTTAAATTCTAATGTGAGGTACTCCTGGAAGAGGTTTTCTCACCTTTAAAGTGTGGTGTGAATGGAAAGAAAGCCATGGGAGTCACAAGGGGGTATTTGCCAAACCGCAAAAGCCTAGAGGGACTTCTTTCCTTCACGTAGTTTCTTTTCAGGAGCACCAGGACAACCACAAGCACCTCACTTTCAAGAGAAGGTTTTCAGCCTAGAGCTCTCCGCACTATGTTGTGTGGCCTTGCCCATGCTGCAGGAACTGGATCTGCTGGCATCAAGTACTGGTGCCATATGTGAGCGCATTTAGATGTGCTCTGGTGGGAATCTGGGACCATCACCAGTGGGTGGGCACGGTGTGTTTCTGGCTGTGCTTTAGCAGCCAGCACTGGCTGGGGTTCCCAGAGGGCTGACTGACTTCCCAGCCAGGTCACCTGCTGTAAAGATGGAGCTTGACAAGTTAATGGAAGAGGTTGTATGACATGGCACCAAGGGGAGCAGTAGGACAAGCTTTACTTGGAATATCCTTTCCTGTCCTGTGCTCCTGGCTGTTACTCTGGCCCTGTTAAGAAGTGACAAAGGTAGGTGTAGCTGCACATAACATCTCACCATAATTTCTCCTGAGCTAACTGGAGAAAGCAAATAGCATCATTTGAATGCTATTTTTGACTGGTTGAATGAGATAGTTTGTAGCAGTTAGAACAGCAAGCACATTAAACACTGACTGAAAATACTTGTTATTTGCTAAAATGCAAAGGATGTGATTCCACTGCTAATAAGAACTGACTTTATACTTGTTTAGTGGAAGGAAGGGTGAAACTTAATCTTTTAATAGCATGCAACTGAACCAGAGGTTTGAATTTCCTCTGAATCATGAACAGTGTATGTTCATGAGCAATGCACATAGCTGACCACTACTAAATAGGCTAAATATCCAAGTTAACTTAATCTAACATTACTGTTGTGGCGCCATGTAAATCAAGAGAGGATTGCACTCAGTTATTCTACCCTTGGCTAAAAAAAACCGTGCTGTTTTCGGAGTTATCCATGGAGACTACTGAAATAAATCTGAAATAAACATCAGTATGGAAGTGGACAATGTTCTCTGATTAAAACAAAAGTGCATTCAGGTGCACTCAAAATTTTTAATGAATTATTATTTATGCTGTCAGCTTGTTTCAGTATGAATCCTCCCTCTCTGATTCTATAAAGTTCATCTGCTTTGTTCAGTTAGCTTCAATCTGGATTTGTGTTTTAGCCTGATTAAACTGTCTTCAAATTTTTTGTAAAGGAAAAATCTCAATTTCCTTTAAAATAGTATATCAAACCAAAATGGTGCTTTGAACATGGGTATTTGCTGGAAATTTAAAAAGCCATTTTAAGCTGCTTTTTCTAGAATTATCTCAAAAAATTAAGAAAAAAAATAAGTTGGCTGTGAACTTTAGCAATATACCTCACTGAGTCACAAAGGAGATTCTGAATTAATTTCCAGTATAAGTGATTGTAATTTATTCTTCTTTTCCTTTTGACCTCAGCTTCACAGCACAACATTATTGTCAATGAGTGATAATAAAAGAAAACTAACTTGTGTCAAGATTGTCTTTGATCCATGCTAACAAAAGTCAAAAAGGAAGAAAGGATTTCAGAGCTACAGTACCTTTATCCTAGCTACAGTACCTTTATCCTAGCTACAGTCAGCTCATAAGATTATAGACACTAGGATCTTAAGCTAAATATTGTGCTGTCTTGGGAGTTTTTCCACTGACAAGCTCTGTCCAAGATTGCACCCAGGACTGTGATGTTCTGTCTACAGTGCCTCTGAAACAGATCCATAATTCACAGGAATTTCTTCATTCATGCTGCAGAAGTAAAAATGAAGGAAGGCATTACAGTGTTGATATTACAGGATGAAGATCCCTACTATTTTAATGGTAGTTACTCCTTTGAGCAAGAGTTATATAATCTACTTTATACGTGTGACACACCAATGTCAGCCTTTGGAAACCCAGATGTGTTGAGCCTGTTGCTGGTGAAATTTTAGAAATTGCAGAAGAGTAACTGTCCAGTTTTCATGTTTAACCGGCATTAGTAGGAGGGATTTTTATTAATTTCTTCAGAAAAGAGAAACTGTACTTTATTGTCATGCTCTAGGGCAAAACAGGTGCAGTCAGCAGGCTGGGGTCACTTGGGAGGGAACTGTTCACAGGAAACACCATTTGGCTTTTATAGTCCAACAGGAATATTCTTGAAGAGCAGAAAAAAGACTTCATTTGTTTTCCACAGCTTTAAGTCAACCTTTCCAGAGTCCTCTGCTTAATAGGAGTCTTTCAAATGCAGGCTGCTGCAAGACATGCTGTGCTAACTGATGGTCTGTCTGCCTTTGGGAGTGTTTTCTGACTTTGATAACTAAGTGGGCAGGTTCTGATGTGGGTGCATTTTTTTATATATTCTCCATTGCTGCAGTTTCCTAATTCTGAGGTATAATGGGAAAAGACAGAGTACCTTCATGTCATAAATCTCATGGCCACCAACCTGAGCAGAAGAGTATGAACACCAGGGAGCAAACTGAGTCCATTATGTCTGGAGAAGCTGCTAGATTTACAGGAGGTATTTGGGAGCATTATTTCAGAGAAAATTGTTGTATAGAATTAGCACAAATTTATTTCTTATTGTCAAGGTGGTTATTTTTTAAACGACCCACCACTTTCTAATTTGATGTTTGGAAAGCATACCATGCTACACAATTTAGATTTTTCTACCTGTTGTTTTAAAATATCCAGGAAGGAGTAGCCAAAGGTACTTTTAAATTAATTAAGGAATCAGTTGGGTTACAAAAAAAAAAAACAACAACCAAACCAAACAAAAAAACAACAAAAACCCAAACAGATTATGTTGTCAAGCAAGTTATGTTTTTGGTAGAAGTAGTCCCTAGTGTTTTCCACTGTGATGATTCTCAGATCTCCAAGATCCTTGTCCCAACAGGACTGATGTTACTCACATTGGGACTGAAGAAGACAGTAAAATCTAACACCAGCACATTCACTTTGGTAGGGGAATGCAGTAGCTGCTTTCCCTTAAAGCACATGATTTGAAGCTTCCAAGCAAGACCTAAAGTAAGATAATTGAATTTCAAGCAATACAGTAGCTAGTCTACTAACAGGAAGGTGTATCATGTAGTGATGCAGGTTATCCCTACAGAAAGCGTGAATGATTTGGGGAGAGCCCTAATCACAGCCCCGGAGCTGGCTGATGAAAGCAAACAAGGGCTGACTGCTGCCTCCCAGGCTCTGGTGTCTCCTGTGATTCTGTGCACAATAGCAGCCCCCATGCCAAGCTTCACAGGAAGCTGAAGGGTGAGCTCCATGCACAGATTTCACAGGATCAGGTTACTTGCATTCATCAAAAACCCGTAGGTACAATTAACTTCTCAGCTATCCTTCATTGAAAGGCAAACAATCCCACATTGTAGGTTGCTTTCCCTCCTTCCCACACAGGTTTTCTGTCATCCTAGCTTCCAGAAATGACACATTGCTAGCGTTACAGGCACTGAGATCAGCATCTTAAATTACAAACAACTCACTGGATTTGGGGTTTCCTGCTTTACCCAGACATGTTGCTGCACTGCTGCTGGCTCCCTATCCCAAATTTCAATACACAGTGCTTCTCATTTTATAAACTTCACTTCCTTTTGTTTAGGGTCTTTTGATTGGTTTTCTTTTCTCTTCTTTAATTTAATGTCCAGAAGGGTCGTTATATAATTATTAAAGGCTATATACTTATTTCTCTTTTATTTCAGCAAAAATACAGAGTTAACACACTGAGAGATAAATCACAAATTATTTGTGTGGAATTCATCTAGAGTTAATTAAGTTTCCAAGGAAAATGCTTACAAGAATGAGAAGTCCCTGCTCTCTTCCCTCCTATTTTAATTGTCACACTCCCTTATGCCACTCTTTTTTCATTTATTATTTTTCTTCTTGTATAAGGTACAAATTAAGGCTGTAAGAGCAGGCTCGTAAGCCTGATCAACTCTAATAATCTCCTTTGCATATAATTTATGTCAGTAAAATGAACCATTTGCACTTATATTACAGGGAGGAAACTATAAATTATAGCCTGCCAATGAAGTGATTCATGTAGAAACAGAAAAGAAAAGGGAGAAGTGAATGACAAAAAGCTGACCTTTTTTACAGCAGCATGTAAGAGAACAGGCTTGGCCCCACACATATATCCTAAATTTAGCCAGGAGCACATAATGTATCTTGGGGTCTTAGAAACGTGGGAAGGTTTGAAGAAAAAATTATGGAACTGGAAGTAGCTTTAGAAATGAAAGAAAGCCCACCAAACAAAGGGTAGTTGATCCCAAAACAAAAAACCAAGCAAGTACTAGGCCACGCTCCAAAACATCCCAAACTCTGAAAAGTCAAAATCCTTGCTGTACAACCTATTTTTAAGTCGCATATGACAACAGTTTCCAGATCCCTGTCATGTTCCTTAACAAAAATGAGCTTCTTTCAGACTTGAAAACATGTCCCAGAACTATAAAGTTCTTTTGCATTTAATATTGCATTAGCTGGGACAAGGGTATTTGTATCAGTGGTTCTGTTACAGAGTGTTCCTGGCTTGCTGGAAGTGTTTGACTGACCAGTAGTGACAAATGGTCTAAAAAAGGAAAATACTCAAAACAAGGAGCACTTGCTAAACAATTCCTCAAAGCCAGATTTTCATCAGCTTGAGAGGAACTTCACCTATTTACCCACAGCAAGAAGCTTGCTTGCTTTCATGGGAAAGCTGTGGAGACTCTCACCATGAGAAAAGCTATTTGTTTTCAAACTACAGAAGATACTGGCTCCAACCTTGCTCAGTATCTAGCATTTAGCAAAAACAGATACTCTACCTCACCCCCATTCCTCAAGTAATATATTCCCAGCCTGGACATCTTATAATTGCAGGCAAAAGAAGCCACCCTAAACCCTGGATATTAACTGCAATGACTGAAATTTTATTTACAAATGAATAATTTTAAAAATCATAAAAGAAAATCATCCCAACCCTTGGAGCATTAACATTTTCAGAGTTTGTTGGTGGTATGCACAGTATTCAAGACACTTGCAGACCTCTGGCCACGTTTCTGTCTGAGAGGCAGCCCAGGTAGGAATGTGACAGCCTGGCAGTCCTGGCACTTAGGCAATGTTTCTTGCTCTCCAGATTACTCCTGCTACAGCACTTCAACTCTTGAGTCTCTTAGCAGAGAGAGAACTCCTGAAGCACGAAGTAAGAGATAATAAGCCTCACTTTATCTGTTCAGTATTTGTAGCTCTTTCATGCATCAAACACAGTCCTCTGCTACTTGTTGTTCATATTTTTTCATGTGGGAATGTCTTGTTCTTCTGTGTTAGCAGCTTTCTCTATCATCTGCTGCAGTCCAGATATAGGAAAAAATGTGAAGGATTTTAACAATTCAGCTTATTACAACACTTGAAGAACATAATTCAGTCTCTTCACTACATGATCAAAATATCCTGTTTAGCACTGTAGCTAAAATGTAACAAACTAATTATATAAATTAAATCACTACTGCTATATTATTATTATTATTATTATTATTATTATTATTATTACTACTACTACTACTACTACTACTACTACTATTATATTTTAGCTGTAGATCTAACTAAGATGGTTTGATCAGGTGGTTAGACAACTATTCTTGCAAGCCTTTTCATCACCAGTAAAGTAGTCACTAATCAAGGGCTTCTGAAGACAGCAACAAGGTTTATAGGGCTGCAGTTGTAAGAAAGATCAGTGCAGGGATAGATCCTTTTTTCATATCTCTGCAATAGCACTGAGAACCCAAAGGAGGTTTAAGGAAGCTTTTGGCCCAGGATTACCATGTGGACACAAGACAAAACATCTCACATAACTGTAACCCACTAAACCAGTTCATTTTCTGTTGGAGGCTGATTTGCTTCATTCTATGGTGTGTTGGTTTCCTCAATTAAATCCCAGATTTCATGTCAGTGTGGTCTAGGAGAAGATATTTGCTGTTAGTATCCCTATCATTTTCCTCTTTTGGCACAGTCTAAATAGATCTATCCTGCTGCTGTCTTCTAAAAAGAGTTTCCAAGCTCAAAACCTTAATTCTATTTTATTATTATTATTACTACCTCATATACAAACTGCTGGTAATTGCTAATGTTTTATTAGTGATTTTGAACTCCTGAACAGAACAAGTGGTGCCAAAGAGATGAAGAAATGAAACAGGAAACATCACAAATAGCTTGGGGATCTGGGCAGTCAACTCCATCTTGCTAACAGGCAATGTAAGTGACTAAAGGCTTATAAACTAAATAGTTGAGCAATTCTATTAATCATAAATTGCAGTAATAGTATTATTACTGTGAGTAGGAAGATATTATAAAGCTCCAGTGTATCTCTGGACCACTGGCACTTTTTAAAAAAGTTATCAGAAGGGGCTATGGCACTTAAGACAGTTTAGAACCTCAGGTCAGGCACTGCTGTTGCATGTATACTAAAAGTTCACTTGCTTTCTCCTTGCATGCTTTCTCCAAAGCTGTCACAATGTGAAGAAATTTAGCTGTATAAAGCAAAACAAACAACAAGTATAAAGCAACTCAGAAAAAGGAAAAATATTTTGAGCATCAAAAGAAATTGTACTCCAAAAACTCTGTATGGGTCAATCAGGAACTGGATCCTTCTGCTCATGGGGAATGAAGGGGGAAACAAGGTAAGAGGAAGGGAAGGAAGAGCTGCAGAATGGGCTCAGTCTGAGATGCCATTAGAAATCATTGCTTCTGTGGTGTCTATACAGCAATTATTGGCTTCTGTGTTAAATTTGACAGCCTGTATCTTAGTGATGTAAAAAGATCAAGAAAAATGAAACTTTTAGACAATCCTAACATTTTCATAGCTCTTTTTTTGTATGGTGACCTCAACTCACACTTGTTGTCCATAGGCATCCTATGGGCATAAAATTATTCAGAATATTCATTGTGCACTTGTGGCACAGTTGCTAAGGAAGACATTGCAGAGCTTAGAGCAAATCTAATATCTCACTGCATGCAAACCTAATCAACAGAATTTACAATTGCTCTTGTGTTACTGGAATGAAGGACTGATTTTTTTGTGAGTTGGAAGATGGCTTCTCTAATCCTTATTGCCTTGAAAGGCTGTATTGTTGATTTCATCACTTGACCCATTTACTCTTTTCATAATTTAATTAAATTATAAACTCTCTTGCTGATGCCGATTGCTTGGATATTTTCCCAACCTTCTTTGTATGAACTCCTGTTCACCTACTGCTTTTTCAATTTTCTAATTTGCTTTGCCACTAACACCACTGCTGGAAGTTAAAAGCTGACACACAAATCCATTTAAAGTAAGGTCTGGGTCTATTTTTTGATCTGATACATATTAAGAAAAAAAAAAGGCCTGATGAAATTGTACAATTTCCTCTACTTTAAGCAAGTGTAAGAAGAATAAATAGTTGTCTGTTTTCCCATGATGTGTAGGAGTTGACCTGGGCTGCATTGTAAATGAGTAGAGTAGATAGGCTTTTGGAGGTATGCTGTAAAAGAGTCACAGCTCTCTACAACAGGAACACACTTTTCTCCTTTCAGAAAAATCAGAATAATTTTTGCAGATTAAAACCAGCTTAGCAACTTTCCACTGACATGTCAAGGAAAATGTTTGCAACACTTTTATTTTCATTGTTAAACCTGTTCAATATATGTCCCCAGGCTCCCCTCATAAGAAGAGAGAAATCTATCCCCAAAGCCTTAGCTGGTACCCTTTCTGCAGAATGAGAACTTCAGTAAAGCTGATATTTGTCAATGCATCAGAAAGCTTTGCTTCTTGCAGAGCTCTGGGTGCACACACAAGTCAAATGAAATAATTTGGGTTGTGTTTGTCTGTTCCAGTGCTACCACACTGACAACATGCATGCTCAGTGTGCTATGCAGTGCTCATTACAAATTATCAAAAAAGGAAAAAGGTTGTAAAAATAAGTGCTTTGTCTATCACAGAATCAGCTTCCTGCTGTCTTTAGACCTAAGCAGGTCCAAAGTGTTTATTTCACTGTATTGCTGAAGGGGAAGCAGGTTCTCTGTTTCTCACACAGATCTAAGAATTGCCGAGCTGGCAGGCATGTGCAGATGCATCAAAATAATTTTCTGCAGTTAGAACCATTAGATATGGTCCACCTGCATCACCTCTATTTGTACTGGTAGAAAGTTTCTTCCCTTAAAACTTTGGTTGAAGCTGAATGCTTTCATTACTAGCTGTGATCACCCAGGCTGTACTTCTGTACCATTGCTCTTTTGTCTGGTTTTACCTTTGCCTGCTGAGAGCAGCACCTTCTGTACCATTTGTGTTATAGATAGCAGAAACTTTTTGTAACTGAGCTGATTACTGCAATGGAGGCCAATCTGTTAACACTGAATGTCAGAGAATTTTAAATGAGGGTGTTTGTAAATTAGGTAAGGTAATATTACTTTTCCCTATAAACACTCTTCTTGCATTGAAATGTCTTCGTTGGCTGCCTATTCCACTTGTGAATTCCTTGAATGATAAAGTAATAGGTATTTTTCTTCTAACAGGCAATTACTTTTCAAGCCTGGAATCAGACCCTGTAAGTGTTCAATATAAGATATTCAGTCTCTTTGCATCACCATCCCTTTTCTATCATTACCTTATTTAACATACAATACTGTCTTTCCAAGATGACATTTTCTCATAAAAATTCATAATTACTGAATGCATTGAAATAAGTATTTAATTTAAAAAGTAGTTTATAATTAATTTTTCTACCTATAGCTGTATTATTATTTGTGCTGCTGTGACCTTTGTGAACAGACCTCATAACCCTAGAAGATGTATACCCATGTAACAAAAAGTCTGTACCAATAATCTGCTGAAGAAAGTTTAGCCTTAAATAATGGTAAGACACAGTAATTGAAAGGTACAGGTTGCAGAAGGAATAGAAGAAAAGACAGCAAATTTTATACAATAATCCATAATATCAGCCTACCATTTGCTCTGTTGTACAAAACACAGCAGAAAACTGCCCTTTTTCTCTGCTCTTTTGTTGTGGACAGTTATTTTGTTGGCTATGTGGTTTGGATAGCTGTGGTGTCACACGTATCTACATTCAGTATTTCTTACCTATTTCAAGCTTGCTGACTGTTAGGAAATACTCCATCAATCACTGGAGGTTTTACCACAGTGGGTTTCTTCTACCCACTCTCCTGTCCATGCATGCACCAGTTCAGACAGGTTTCCAGAGGTTTCCCCACCTCTGGCAGATCTCTTTTATAGTTGTAATGGAAATACCACCTTTGTGAGAAAAGCAACACAAGTAAAAACATTATTAATTCCCTTCGATTAGAAATTTGCATCTGACCCCCCTACTCAAGGCCATCCTTTCTCTGTATCTTGCCTCTCTGACCTTTCAGATTACACAAACTTGTACCACTTTCCTCCATCATGCTTTCCCTAGCCCAGGTTCTGGCACCCATCAGGGGTGGGTCTGATGTTTTGGTTTAGTGTAACAGCCAGCTTTCCAGTTTATTATGACTGAATGAAAAGCTGATAGGCTGATTGCAGCCAACCTGTCTCTTTCTCATCTGAGTGGAAAAAAAAAAGCACTTTTAGAAAAATCATGTGACATTCTGCTGTGGAAACTCAGGTATCACAACAGACTGAAAAGACACATATATTCTGCTTCACAGGCCTCCCTTAAAAGCTTTTTAAACATAAAAAAATAAATTAATCAAAATCCAACTGTTTTGAGTCATAAAAAAATAGTTGTGCTTACACTGTAGAGACCACTAGATCAACACTATATCACCATCTCTATGGGCTTTCTCCATCTCCAGGGTAACACTGGAAACCAGTTCCATTCATCTTGGTCTCTGTATTAAGCAATTGGAAAATGAATGCTCTTTTCCCATGCTATTTGTCTTCCAAATCTCCTCCCCTGACACAGGTGTGCCATGCCAAACAGCAGCAGGGCAGAGGTGGGGAGGGAGGGCTCACCCTCCTGGGCTGGGTTTAGGCTCCAGTCTGTTGTTAACAGGCAAAGGAAATCCTTCAGTATGAACACTGAGGGGAGACAGCCTCGAAAACCACTCACAGCAGCTAAAGTGCTGTCCCAGCAGTAGCTCAGGGAGGAGATCTCCTATGCACACAGACTGTCTCAAAAGGCAATGAGAAAGTAAGGATCAAATCAAACCAAATCAAAGGCCTGCCTTGCCCAGGATCTTGCCTTTGACAGCCATCTGTAGAAAGTGTGTAGGGAAAGTATAAGAACAAAATAAGTGTGCAGTGGTACATCACCTGATGTTCTCCTAGCTTCCAGTGATTTGTTGTTCTCAAAGGAAAGGTTGCATTTAGCTATTAGGAAGATAATTGTCCCAGTCAAAACAAGGACAAATATCTTTGAATTATCTGCATACCATCAGTAAAGACTTTACTCTTCAAAAGTTGGAGGTTTCATTTTTTATGTAATCCTACATGTTTTTAAACACATTTTTACATTATTACCTTTTGAAATTAGGCATGATGGCATACATATTGGGTGGTTTTATTGGTTCTGTTAGTATGTTGGATGTGAGCCTAATTTGGTCCCTGTTATGGAGTGCCTGTTCCACAACAGCATGTCTGAATCAAGTCCAGTGATGCTCAGGACAAAGTAAAAAGCTGATCATTCCATCTAAGATTCTCTGAGTCCTTGTTCAAGGAGGAAGTCATTAAGAATAACTAAATGCTTTGCTCTGATGCTCCATCCCAGCAGAGCATTAGCCAAAGCACCAGGAGTGTTTGCAGTGTCCTGCCACAGCCATGTTTCCTGTTCTGGAGTTCTCATCTCCACCAGCACATCACAGGCATTGCTGACTTCCAGGGATCCCGGGGTTGTATAGGTATCCTGTGGGGGACAGAGGAAGGGCAGGCACACTAAGCACTGCCAAAAGTAATGCAAATAACAAGTGGACAAAAATATTGCTCATTTGTTTAGAAAAGTCAATGGAATGTCAAGGTTTGAAGCAGGCAGACTTTGATGAGTATAGAAATATAGAGCTCAAGTTTGAACTAACACTAAAGAAGTTCAAAAACCTATGTTTTTGCCTGCTGTAAGTAGCTAATTTGTAGGCAGCTTTGAATATATCACCCAAGGGATTGTATCCATGTGTTTGAAATGCATTGCCCTGCAAAGAGATGCAAGCAAACATCTGTTCATTAAGGTGGTCTTATTACAGTAGTGGGACCCTCAGAGTCTGATATTCTTTAATAAAAATAAAATAATTAAAGCACAAGTCATACTATCTACAACAGCTAGTGAAGGTAAGGATAGCTGAATGGAATGAAAGGGTATTAAAGAAATGGTACAACAAAAAGAGGGATAAACATAAATAAGTCATTTGTCCTGCTAATCTTGAAACATTCATGCCCTTGTTCAGAATGAAAAAGTTGCCCAAGACAAGTAGGCTATTGTGCTGAAAAATATTGGCTGCCTGATTATTTTGGGAAAAAATATGCCGTGTTCTCAAATACCTCCCCTGACCTGTTTATTAAAAAGGACAATAAATGACTGAGCAGTAAATATTCAGAGCCTGGGAGATTTTATCAGCATAATGTTTCTGAAAAAAATTGTATGATAGAGTTGGCTGTGGGAAGAACTACAAGTTCAGATCTTTCTCAGGTCAGCTGATTCTGTTCATTTTCTAATTCCATGTACAGTTGCTATTTAACATTTTGCCAATCTTCTGGGAAAGTTTGTCAAACAAAGGTTTTGAACGTGACTTGCACAGATTGCTGACTGCCTTTCACAGCCTGGACATTTTATGAAGTCCTTCACGGGTGACTGTGTTTTGTTTTATTTTTAAATCTATTCCATAAAGGAAGAATTCTGAACGAAGCCACTGTGATTGCACTTAATCAGCTTGCAAACAAAACACAGAAAAGAATTCATTATATTGCTATAGTGCTTTCCTGCTATTTAAGGACAGCGTCATTATGAATAAAGCTTATTGGAACAAAAATGCCTGAATTTATTTATAGATCTTACATACAAATGAAAGAAGCAAAGTAGTTTTAAAACAGCCAATACCCTTGCTGTGATATTGGCTTTCCTAAAAGTTAGCTGCAACAGGGGCAAGTCACCAAGGATGGGACTTTGTGCTCAGCATTTGCCCCTACCTGCTGCTGTTGAAGTTTGCAAGAAATCTTCATTTACATCACAGGAAACAGAATCATGCCAAGGCTAAGCTCTTCTGAAAATATGTACTTCTAAGAAATGCAGAAGGCTGCAGCTAGTGTGACTCCAGTGTTTCACCAGCACTAGAAAGCAGCATATGAAAATGCTAAGCATTTAATTCTTGAAGCTCCAGAAATGTTTTAGAAACCATTACCAGGAGTTCAGAGAGGTTGATTCCAGAATAAATAACCTCCAAATAACATCTTCTCCCTGTGCCATGTTCCTTAAAGGTACTTCTCAAAAAACCCCAATATCATAACAAAATATGTTATTAAACTAAGATTCTTTTTATCTGCCTGGCAAAAAGTAGCAGCCTAAATAAATTACAAAGAGAATATTTTAGACCGTATTTAATCCAATGGAAGAAAGATGAGCCACTTAGTGGTTTCAAATATTTTATACCACTGTGGTAATATCTGGTGCCAGCATCCTACCAACATCTGTACTGTTTCTCAGAAAGGAATGCTACAGGCACTGCACATGCTACCAAACATTCACAGCTTACAAATGAAGTAAGCTTGCTCCACTGCACTGATGTTAGTCAAGAGGAGCCCCACAGGAGCCAGTTGAGTTACCCCAGCAGATGAGAAGAGTTAGATCAGAATCAGACCTTGTATCACAATGTGTAATTCATTAATATCTTGAAAATAGCTAGTACTCCAATTCCACCTCTTTCATAATCAGGGAATTAGGCATTTCCTGGCTCTGTCCCCAGGTATATAGCATGTCAATTTACTGGAAGAACTGTACATATTGACTTCTGACAACTCTTGTTGTTTACTTATGATAATCAGCATACACAGGCTGCTAGTCACTGTCCCAAAGAGCTTACCAAAAGAGCTTTGTCCCTTGTGCATGGGCTTCCAAGGGACATGAATTGAAGCCAAGCAGAGTTGCAAGATGTTTTCACTTGAGGGTCATATCCTAGCATGGAATCTGTTTCAAGCAGAGCTGACTAGGAATTTGGCTCACTTGCACTTTGGCTGACGGTGGTGTTGCCCATCAGGTTCACGATGACAAGTGAACAGGAAATTTCAGCACTGCGTCATCAGGATGTTTCAGATTGCTCCAGGTGCAGCATGGAGCCAACCTCTCAGTGGAAACCCAGATATGTGAGGCACAATGAAATCACTGTCTCTTGCTCTCCAAACAGTGTGCCTGAATAGGCTGTGGTGAAACCTCCCCAGGAAGACAATGGAAGCCCGATCCCTTTGGTAATTTAGAGCTGCATAGGAGGAAACACTTATGAATGTACTGTAGGGAGCACTTCTTCTTGGCAGAGTCTGTGTTAAGTGATGTAAGAGATGGCTGTTCAGCTCTTATTTCTATGCCTTTGAGGATATAGTGTTGCTATTTGCCTTCTTAAGCAGAGGCCTGAGCCTCAGAAGGAATGATATAAAAGAGGAGATAATCAAATAACTGATTTCCCTGCATGTTTTCTTTGAAGTGTTCAAAAGTGAGATGCTGGGCTAGAGGCAAACACTGATAGAGTTACAATGAGCTGAGAAGCAAAGTGTTTATTAGTGTCCCTTTGGGTCTACTTTCCATGTTGCCACCTCTATATTTTCTGCTACACCACCATGCACAGATACTGTCCATGAATAACACTGGAAGTTTTCAAATCCATGTCCACGACTTTTATGTGCTGGGACATTTAAAAGGAATTGGCAGATAATCATGGCTTTGTAGATTCAAAATGGGAATAGTGCAATTAAAAAAGCTGGAACCAAAATATTTGTTACTAATCAGATGGTGTTCAATGATAGATATACAAATGCTGTACTCATGTTCATGCTAGTTCTTGCTAATCTTCTATCAGTCTTTTTTTTTTAGACTATTTTTTCCTCTTCAACAAGTTTTTCATTAAGTAGATGGAGCTCTGCCAGAGTCAGCTTTCATTCATGTTATTATAAATCATGGTTGAAACCTGTGGTATTATTCCTGTTTTCTCCACGTACAACTTAGATGAACGTTTAGGCTGTTGCCTTAGGGCTCAATACATCTTGATACTTTCTGAAAAACATTTGAAAAGTGAAAGAACAGTTCTGAGGCTTCTTTCTTTTTCTTTCTTTTTTTCATTCTCTCTCTTGCTGTCTCCACACCCCCTTCCCATCTATCTCTTTCCCCTCTTTCTTGCCTACTGCCCCAGGCTCATGTCATCTTCCCCAACTTTTTAACAATGTAATTGTGATGAGCTAGTGAAGTAATTTGGAACATCTCCCAGCACTTCAGCAATGTTGTGGCAAAAATCTGAATTACCCACAGTACACAGTTGCTACAATGGCATACCTGCCATTTGTTTGTTCTCTCACCTGCAAGCCTGTTCACATATTAAAATCCTCTCATATCTAAAATCATGCACACTGTTAAGCTCCATAAAGGCATGAAATGTGAGACACAAGTAATAGCAACCTACTTATATAACAGCATTTGCACTAAGATTTTCTTGTTGCCTTTGGTGGAGTGCAAGTATTTGCTTTTGTATCTCTGTCTTTAGGGAAAAATGATTGAATTGTTACCTTTTGATTGACTTAGAATCTGGAGTTAGTGCTGTTCAAATATCCTGACTATCATTTTAAAGTGTCCCAGACTTGTGATAGCTGGGCAATCTTATACTGAAGTTGTGTTATATTGAAAGAATTCAGGAGCAAGGTCAGTGGAGCACTAGGCTACTCAGTGAATTATGAAGACAGATGTGCTGTGGAAATACTTAAGTGATTGCATAGAATAGATATGGTAGGCGACACAACACCCCCTGACTGACACTGGCTTCCAGTCCTAATTAAGTTGCAAGTGAATCATTCCAAATTTCCAATTCAATGTGCCACAAGTGCACTAGATAATTGCTATAGATGGCAATTGGTCCTCTGTGGATGCTGAAGGTGCAGTCACTGGACTCAGAACAATGATGTTCTCTAGCACTCCAATTGGGCTTGCCAGGGTGAAGCACCTCCAGCATGTACAGGTGCTCAGAATTTAGCCTGGCACAAATTTTCACCCTTTATCAGGCACTGTGCTAACAGGGTGCCCCAGAGTATTTTTTTCCTAAGAAATTATTTCTTTCCTTTCTTCTCTCTTCATGTCACCCTGCTAAACCCAGCTCCACTACATACCTCAAAATAGTTGCTACAAATCTTGCTTGTAACAGGGCAGCAAAACTTTGCCAGTGAAAGAGCCTTGAAAAGCCAGGAGGAAGATAGTGCTGAAGAGCAAGGCAGTTTCTGCTTTCAATTCTAGCATCCCCTGGAAGCTGTGCCTATCTTGCTCCTCCTGGTCTTTTCCTGCACCTCTGTTCTTTCTCTGACCACGGGTGGAAAAGTCCAACCCTGCCTAGCACAAACCCTCATGTCTGGGGAAGCAGACATCAATTTTGAGGTGAGTTTTGAACTCATTCTTGTCACCTAGTCATGAGCTTCAAGTTTTAGCTCAAAAAGCATGATTCATTTCAGTTCTCTCTGCATCTTCCTCAGCAGATAGCACTGTCCCTTAGCTCACTACTCTTTCATAAACCAAGTATTTCTTGAGATGGGAGATCACACAATGAATCTATGCATTTAAAGTTTTAACTGATGTGCCCAGGCAACTTAGATCTGCATTAAATCTTTATTTAATTATTTAAAGGCCTAATTATTTAAAGTTGGTTTCCAGCATTTTTTGTACATATAGTCTGGGGCCAAAAGATATATCTCTCCTAAGTGTTTAGAAGATGCTAGATAAGGAGAAGCTCAAAAAAGCATGCTATGTTGAGTGCTCTAATTGCTGACACATTTCTGTGGTATACTTGATCATTAGAACAGCTCACTTGAAACAATATTTTCTTTATAGAAAGGAAGTTGGTAATCGAATCGTTGTGCTTCTCTGCTTTGCATTTTCAGTTTAAATGTTCAGCTGGCATTCAGTGTAAGGTTACTGGTTACCAGAGCATGTTGATTCAAATTTTCATTACCCAACTGCACGCTGATTTTGTTGAATGATGCTTAAGCACATGATTGCTGCATGCTGCAGATTTTCATCTATGGGCCTTTTGGATTTTAGTTGTGAATATGGGCCATTTAAAAATGCTGCAATCTATAATTACACTGTGATTAACATGGCTGTGACACAGATTTGGATTTGGTCAAGTCTATCTTCAAACCACAGCGACCAAAATTAACTGGTTGTAGAAACCATACAAGGAAATACATTATGTAAAGTACAAATCCAGCAAAATACAAATCCAAATTATATCAGACTAAGTGGAGTCTTGCCAAAACATCCAATTTTACTGTTTGGGGATGAGCTAACCTGTGCTATTGGTGAATTTCATGTGTTTGTGGCCAGAATGTAAAGTGGTGTAGGGAAACAGTAGTCCTACACAAGTTCTACTCTAAGTGCTACAAGACCTTTCCCTCTAAGCTGATAACCCCAGTTGTTCCCACTATGGTCATGTCACTCCCCATCACTCAGTGTCATTCTGGTGGCCCAGTCATTCTCAGTCTCAGCTGTGAAACGCCATCATCTGCTGTTGCTCTCACCACACAACAGCATGTGAGCCTCACCTGAATCCCAGGCTCCTCTCTCTGAGCTAGTCTCTCTGCTCAGGTTGCCTGTGCCCATACCACCCTTCCTCAACTCTTTTTGGGCACTTTGGAAACCATCAGAATTCATTCAGAGGGGTTTATGAGATGGAAACAAAATGAAGAGTAAGGGGAAAAGATCATCTCTATTCTGTGAAACAGTGTTCCAGTAGAAAGGGCTTTTCTCAAAAAAGCCTAGAGGTAGTTACCATCTTCCATGAAACTTCTTTGAACAAGATTCTGCTCCAAGAAAATATAGAATATGAACTTCATTGTGCTGGAGCTCATTTGATCTCTCTTCAAGTTAGGTGTCTTGTCCACATTTGCCACCTCTGCTCCTTTGGAAGGAGGGATACACCTGAGGAAAGTAATCCAGTGCACCTATGTGAAACATCTGCTTTAGGATGGGATTACCTGTGTCTCTAGAAGTTGCATGGACAATTAACTAAGGCAAGGTGCTAACCTTTTATGTCTTGGGTTAGGTCAGCTGAATCCTGCACAAAAGAGAAATTACAGAAGCTACAGAGTGTGTTGGACAGGAGAGGGTTGCATTTCTAAGCAGGAATTTACAAAACTATTTACTATGAGTTTAATATTTTTCAACAGATATTAAAAAAAAGTTAAGAAGGCACCCTGAATGAAGTCCTACTGGATGAGTTAAACCTATGTGCCTTACTTCATAAAAATCACTGCCTTTTCTACTACAGAAATAGAAAATGAATACCACAAGACACTGCTGGAAAATCCCGAAATATTTAATGCAGATGTAAGTTGCCTGGGCATGTCAGTTCAAACTTTAAATCCTGCATACTTTATTTAAAAGACAAGTTAAATCTCACAAAACTACTCAGATCCATTAAAAGAGATCTGTGCTCATAAAAGTCATCTAGCCTGTGGACTAGAACTTTTGTCAGCAGTGACTCCTATCACTCCCTGTGCTCCCTGGTGTTGCTGAATGAAATGCATATCCCTGCCACGAAACATTGAGTTCACACCATACCCAGATTTTTTGGTGAGGTCTGTACTCTTTTAATAATTCTTGAGAACACTTTTTAAGCAGTATTCCAAGTCCCATGAGATCTGGTGCAGTACAAGTCTTCCATGAATTAACATTGAAATAATAGGTATGTTTGGACTGATCACCTAACTTCCTTTGCACATCAATAGAAAGAAAAATTCACAGTGAGAGTCATCTTATCCAGAAAAAGCACACAAACAACTGGCAAGCCCTTTCTACAAAGGATATGAGGGTACATATTTAGGTTAATGACATTTTTGTTAGTCTAATGTCAGGGAAGATGAACAGAATGCTCTTCAGGTTAGTAGAACACAACACTTGCAAAGCAAACATCTAATCAGCCAGCTGGAAATTGTGCAGCAGCACCATGTCTGACTCCTTACTTCAAGTTTTAGCATGTGAAATTATTTCTAAGACGTCTAATTAAAAGATTAAAATTTCAGCTGATATTTACAGATGTTACTGTATTGCCCTACTTCCACAGACATAAACCTCTGCTTGCAGCACCTTTTGTTGTTTGAAATCTATTTTTAATCCAATTGTCCTAAGAAATTCTTCATACTGTGGAACATTTAACTGCACTGGCAGCTCAGGAAGAACAACAGTGAAAAATGTCCAACACACATTTTTTGAAGCTCCAGTTTTCTTTTAGATGCCGCTATAGAACTATTGGATTGGTTTTCAAGCCAGGCTTCAGAAAAGTAATCCAGTAACAAAACTGCTTAAGATTTAATTGTTAAGTGGAGCAATTATTACATAGTGTGAATGTCTCAAGTTCAGCCTCCCAGTACTTTTTGAGCTTGAAATGCATTGCACCAACAAATGGCCTCACAATTTAATGTAAGCAAAACCCTTTACTGGCATAAATTTTTCTGTAGTCACCACGAGGGAAAGAAAAAGGGAAGGATGGTGTTGATTCTCCCTCTGCTATGTCTCAGATATTGTTTATTCTGCAATGCATTATTTATTTTAGCTTGGAATTTCTTTTTAAAATGTCTACACTAGACTAGACCGCTACGATTTTAAGCCTCACAGGGAAACTTTAGCAAGTTATGAATAACCAGGGAGTGGGATTTCAATGTAATTCAGGAATGAGAACTAAGCAAAGAAGAATATTCAACCTTTTCATGGAAGGATTGAGTATTCTTTTCAAAGTCATATATCAAAAAGCCACATACAATGGAAACATTCTCTCTCCCTAGAACATAAAAGAAGAGGGAACTGCCTGTTATGTGTTCTGAAATGATCCCTTTTCATTACCACTTCAGAATTTTTCTCTCTGGGGATCGCTGACTTCAAACCATGAAGAAAGGGAGAAACGACATCATACTATTTCCATTAAAAGCAGCCATGTGTAACCTATATTTTTTCCTTTCCTTTCTCCCCTCCCCATTTCACAATAATATTTGCATTCCAAAAAACTTCATCTCTTTTTTTTTTAATGTGCTGAGGTTAAACAAATGAGGTTGCTGCTGACAGTGTTGTTCATACCACTTGCGCGCTTCTTGTTTTAAGCCAGCACGAGAGAAACTGCTACGTCTGTGTGAAATTAATTAGAAAACAAAACATTCCATCTTTCTTCATTTGGCCTGCTCCTTCTTGTTTACCATAATTAAGTTATGAGAAAATCATCTTACACACTAGGAATACAAAATTCTCTGACTCTTGTAAATGCATAAGCTAGAACTGACTTGATTTTTTTGAGTGGTTGCACATAGTGCACATTCAGAAAACTCTTGCATATGAACAGCCAGAAAAGAAATAAGAATAAAGGATTCAGAGAAAAGAGAAGAAATCTGAAGAAAAGGGAATAAGTATTATGAGGCAAAAAGTTTCATCTGACTTTTAATAGCGTGAAGAAATATAAAATTAACATAAACCAGACAGTATAACACAAGGAATATAAAAGAAAAAACAACATGGTCCCATAGAAGGATTTTTTCAGGTTCGATAAGACTGACTCAAGGAGCTAACTTTGGATTTATCAAGAGTAGAAATATAAAAGAACTGTAGGAAGAGTTTAGAGAAGAGAGGTAAAATCTAAGTGCGAGACATAGACTAAAAAAGGAAAGAGAAAGCAGCTCTTACCATTCATATATTGTTCTTTAGATGTTCAAAGCAGTGTACAGACACTATCAATTAACTCCCATATAATATCTGTTTAATGCAAATAGGTTTTTAATTCTCTTTTTACAAATCAGGACACTAAAGCAAAAATGTAAAATAGCTTGACTAGGGAGCTTGTGATAGAATGAGACCACTTGAGTCTCATTCTTCTATTCATCCCCCCAGATGATAAGACTGCTAATCAAAAGACCTGGGTAAAGCATACTGTGTAATGCACATTTTCTATGTTCCACAGTCAAATCACAGCAATTACGGGGGCCATGCTTTATGAATTTCTGAAATGTGAGCTCTCAGAAGGAAAAAAAACCATATTGAGATAATGGCATAAAAATATTAAAAAGTCAGAAAAAGTTATATTAAAGATTATATATTTTGTAAATCAAAGGCTATATGAAAACATTCAGATGGATTTGTCTGGAGGCCTGAGATGGTTTCTCAAAGCATGTTTTACCAATCCTGTTGCTGTGCTTACTTAAGCCTGGACTCTTCCAACTCTAAGCATTCTGACAAGATGGTGCCAATACTATCTAAAGCAATTCATGGGTTACAGGCAAAATTAGCGAGTGTATTTAATATCTGCATGTTCATGAAAGTCCACGATGTTTGATGTAACTTGCTGGAAGCTTCAAATTACTGATCTTTACAACATACACAGGGCAATTGCCTTTCTGCAGTCACACAAGATTTGTATATCTAGCTGGAATTGCTAGTGAATATAAGGAAAAACTGCTTTGAGTTCATTAGAAAAAATCCTATTCTCTTAGGGTGAAGGCCAAATCTTGCTATGAGGGTTGATATTAAAAGGCACTCTACAGATGTTCATTGTTGCCATCAGTGGCACTTACAATAAAATGTGTTTGAAGAGGATATCAGATTGCTATTATCACACCCTGCTTGCTAGAATAACAACATGGTACCACAGCACTAATTTTGCTAAAGACTAGTATTATCCTTTCTGGAGTTTGGGAGAATAAGATTAGATACTGAAAATACTTTTGTTTCTTCCTGGTGCCTCCAATATTCAAAGCATGAGTGTATTTCTTAATTATCATTGATTCATTCTCTCATGTGTATTGGTTTTCAAAATGTTTTCAAAAATGTTTGCTGAGTAGCTGTGGGAAGCAATCTGAATGTCCAGTATGCTCCAAGTGATGTTAGAGTTTTCCTTTGTTTTATGAAAACTGTGTTCTGTATTATTCCCAGCCTTTAAGTGGTTTATGATCTTTTCCCACTGCAAATCATCTGCAAAATTGATTAATATGCTTTCTTCCAATCATTCCTGAAACTATTGCACACAGAAAACCCCCAGAAGGCACCTTCTCTCAATTAGGACTGGGGTTTTTTTGAAGGCATTTCCCTGCATTCCCATACTACAGATTATGTCATCAAACAATTGAGATTAGGATCAGAGTCTGAACAAGCAGGAAGGACATATGTTCTTAGGGGAAAAGATCTCACACACAGAGATATTTTCAGTAAATAGCAGATTATAAAAGCTCAGCAAAAGCCCAGGCTTTAAATTGGCTTATTTTAAACGCTGTTCATTCCTCTGCCACTTTTAAAGCAACATTTGGTTCTCATGAACACAGAAAACCAATAGCATGTGACCCAGTCAGCCCTGCTGGAGTAGGCACCTCTCACTCATGGGGAGCTTTTGCTAGAAACCCAAGCACACTGCTGCCAGCTTTTACTGTGTTTTCTTGAGGAACTGAGGTGACTTCTCTGATTTAGACATTAGACAGTTCTAAGATGGCCCTTTGTTATGGTTCATCTCTTTTATTTCTGCCTCCAGAGGAAGAACAAACCAGACACAGACAGAGAGGCAGGAGGTGACAAAAGGCTTTTTGTGAGGGAAGGTAACTGTACCCATTATGCTTCTGTCCATTCAAGTTATCTTTTCTTCTTGGGTGAGTAAGAGTGGGAGGAGGAGAGACATTTGGGAGTCCCACCCAACCACAGACCTCTTTGTCCCAGGGCTGGTGAGGAAGCAAGGAGGTGAAATATAGGCTAAATTCCCCCAAACACTGGCTGCATTGTGATTTTTTGATCCTTTTTACGTCTGATAAGGCACAAAAGTAGGACACTTGTCATAGTTCTGGAGTTTCTGCTTTATTGAAAGCCCCATATTTTCTTGGGTACGGAACACTGTGAGAAGAAAAAAAGTAACCCCAGTTCTTGTCACTTGGGATGGTTCTTCTATTTTCTGTGGGGTTTTGCATAGTGTCATGGTCAAAGACAGGCTTCCAGACAGAGGCCAAGATCCTCATGCCACAAGTTAGATAGCAAAAGTTTATTTTTTAATAAGAAACGGATCAATATGGGTCATGATTAATAAGTGATGAGATCTAATACATAGTTCTATAGGTAATTTTTAACTTTATACGATTTTTAGGTTGATGGCAATATAAAAGTATGTTTGAGTAGCACAAATTAATAGAAAGGTTTCCTCACCATTTATATCTCAAAAATGTTTGTTGGGTTCAGATACTTTGATTTTCTGCACTCACTTGCCTTATTGTTATCTACTTAAATCAGGCACAAACTCATTGAAACACAAGTGTGATGATATTATAAATTAAAGCCTGTATTTTGAGAGGGAATTATATTTAACAAGGTTTTTATAAATGAAAAATTCTAAAATTTAGGGATCCCTTTGGTCTCCCCAAGCCAGTACCTCCTGGGCATTTTCCTCAGGGATGCACCTTTATCCAATAATTAAAAAAAAAAAAAAGCTAAGCAAGTGGTAAGATGCATTTGAGTATTCATTATTTCCATGGCAAATAACACAAGAGTGGCATGACAATGAAAGTATCAAAGCAATTTAACTTGACCTCATTATTAGGAAAGTGCTGTTTGTCCACTCCCAGTACATTAAAATGTAGATGTTACTGCCTCATTACAGCTATCCCTGCCTGAAGCTGTAAGAGAGTGGGACCATCCAGGAGAGAGTAGTGACATGTGTATTTTAACTTTTTCTTCTTGTCACTTGAACAATTTTCTGTTTTCGACATAGAATTTAAGATAATGTGTATTTTTAGGTTTTTTATTTTTAAATTACAGCATTTGCACTGCGTACATAAAAGGACATTTTATTAGTTCACTTGACATTTTGCACAAAATTCCAAGCACATTGTGGCCTTCCTTATAAGCACTAATTTTTAGAATGTGTTTTAATCAATATTAAAGCTTAAAGAGTGATCAGATGAAAGTGTTTGTCTCTTAATATCATTAAACTGTATGCTTAACCACTTAATTCTCTTTGACTATAATTCAAAGAAAACAATTTATCTGATCCAAATGTTTATTCATACTTAGAGAAGAAAGCTATCTTAAGACAAAGAAAATACTTTAATTTGGTGGTCTGGTCTTATATTGTCTGGATATCTGAAAATATCATTCTAACATTTCCCCTGAAAGGGATTCTTTCAAACAGAAAACCAAAAGAAAAGGAAGTGGGAAGTTTGTTGGGCAACGCTTATGTTTTGTGAACCTTCAAGCCCAGGCTAGAGTTGGTTTATTGGGTCAGATGATACTTCATCAAATGGAAAAACATCTTTAAGAAATTAAGCACATCCTAGTGGCTTTGTATGTGCATTCCATTTGTATTTGAAAGAATTAAACAATGCTTTTTCTTGAGAGGCAAAAGGAAACTTTCTTTCCCTTACTTTTCTGATGTTCAATCTTAAAGTTTTCCAACCACATATGGTTGATGTGCTGGAGCAATGAAACCAAGAGTAAAAATTTAGTGCTACAATTTCATGAACACTAGCAGGCATAAGAGTCCACTGTTAAGTGGTTCACCCAGAAATCAATCTCTTGATTGTAGATGCTTACTAGTTAAAAAGAATATGATTTGATTGATTACAGCAGCCTTCATTATGTCTTGGATTAGAAGCTGAGATAGTAATTATTGTGCAAGAATAAGTGTGATACGAATGAGAGAGTTAAGACAGCATATGAAAAAACAACAGACAAATTTGATTGTATACAGGTTTACTACTGCCTGGAAAAAGAGTAACACAATTTTGATAAGATAGGACTTTCTCCTGGAAAGCATACTGATGTCTAAGAAGCTTGAGACTGTAAAAATAAAAAAAAAAAGGAAGATGAAAATAAGATCTAATTCCTATGCTTCTACAACGTAATGGCCCAGTAAAAGAAAGGGAAAGACAGGCATAGGAGATTAGGATCAGAGTTCAAACAGATATGTTTATCTGCTTGAGTTCAAACAGATATGTTTATCTGATTTATTTTCTTTTTACTCCTGGGACTTACAGAAAATTCAGGAAAGAATTAAAAAAGGTAGGCCATTTTGGTAGCTGCCTTTTCAAAATTGAAGTATTTCTTCAAAGGCCGAATTCTAACTTCTGTCTCTTCGGCTGGGAAAATTCGCAGAAAACTCTTGAAAAGTTCCACTTTCCTTACTTTAGCTTGTAGGTATTTCATAGAAATTGATCTGTAGGAATGATAATAAAGGCAAAATTTGGAAGAAGAGAACTGGATTGTGCTTAGGCCAAGGGCTGAATACAGAGTGAGGCAAAAGTGAATTAAAAGAATTAGCAGTCGATTTGAGTTCTGTGGGCAGAGAGATAGTAGGTGAATAACGTTAAGGGAGATGAAGCTTCTTAGCAAACACTGTGTGGTCTGACTGCAGTTTTCTAGGCACTTTGAAGTTCAGTGAATATGGCTTCAGGAGTCCATTAAAATGAGAGTTACAGGAGCTGATGCAGGAAATAATTATGATGTGACCAAGAAGGATTTTTGCAGAGCTGGAACCTGGTAACATTTCAGAAAAAGTATCAGAAATTCAGATAAAGATTTTTTATTATATTTTAAGATAAGGATTTTAAGACAAGGATTTTCTACTATATTTTAAAATAATTTGTAGTTTCAGAAGTTCAAAACTGAGATACAGAGAGTAGAACTGGTGTCTCAGTGATTGAAAATTGTACTGAGAAAATAGCTTCATTCAGAAAAATAAAATACACAAAGAAGCTGAAAATCCAGGCAGCATTTCCGTTCCTAGTTAAGGCTTTACTTCTTATCTTTCCCTTGAGAAAGTGTGCAAGGTGCTTCTTTATCTTTCTCTTGAGGAGTCATGGCTAGTGTCAGCCCTAGTCTTCCTTTGCACACAGAAAACAAAAATATATTAGCCTTTAATCATCTGGTTCTTTTCTTACAATGCTTAACTCACAGAAGCAAAGCTCCTAAAGCACATGCCAACTCATCCAAAAGTATGATTTTTACTTGAACCTTGTCTGTGGAAAAGCATTTGGACAAAGCAAGAAATGCTGATGTCAGTTTACATACACCACTGACAAATACCACTAAAAGCAAGACTGACAAATTATGGCTTTTTCATTATTGTCACCTCCTTCTATATAGCCTAGAATTTTATACAAGATCTAATAAAATCTAGTGGCCACTTGGCAGTACATTCACCAAGTTTTAAACTTTAAAATTTAAAGAAAACATGATTCTGTGAAATAGCACTTTTGTCTTAAAAGTATTCAAGTATTGATTAGCAAATATAGTTGTCCCAACCATAACAAAGCTTGTGGGTTTTTACCTTGTTTTTGTTTTAAAAAATATTCACATTTTTAGGAAAATGCACTTTTTGTGTGCAGCTATGTACTTATCATTCCATTTTTCAATTAAAAGATAATGATGGAAAATTTCTAGTTGCTCTATCACCTCTAGATTGCTCGCTCATATGAAGGGTAAAACATTTTTTGAAAGGGTGCTCTTTCTCCCCACCTTGACAGCACTTTATTTTTCAGCCTAAATAAATTGGATGCATCAAAAGACTTTGCGTTACTCTTCCTGTTTCATCCTATGTCAGTGTCATCACTTCAAGATACACAGCTCTTCCTTCCTTCAACAGTTGCCTTCAACATTTCTACAGTATTTTCTGACTGTAGCAGGTCCCTGTTTTTGAGATGTGTTTATATAATTTGGTGGTCCTAAAAACTTATCCTTTTGTACTTGTGTTTACCCAAATCCCATTTTCAATGCCTCTTTTGACATTATTTCTACCAGACCACATGGGAGAACACTAAATACATTCATAAATTCCCATGCTTAAGCATCAAAGAATCTACACCAGCCCTACTGGCATTGCAAGTCATGTTACATCTTTTGTAGATTGATACACATCTGCAGGGGGCAAGGTCTTTCACATATATCTTTAAAACTGTGGCTTGAAACTTAAAAAAGAAGAACTAACATTTTAATACAAACACAAGAACATAGTTTGCTTGTGAAAATGCACTGAAGCCATCCAGAACAGCATACTCCAAACAGAAGTACACCACATAAAACGCTCCTCCCTCTGTGGCTGCAACTCTTTCTGTTTCATGTACACAGATGTTTGTGTGGACACTATGGGGAACATCTCATGTTGCACTCAGACTACAGAGAAATCCTACTGACAGTCTCTTCTTCTGACCTCTCTCCCTCCACATGCATCTCAGCTCTCTGCTCCGCTGCAGGGAGTTTACAGTATAAATTACAGGGACGCTAGAGACTTCTGGAGGAGTGTTTACAGGATCCACAGAGGCTCGGGGCTCTCTGCAGAAAAGGAGGTGTTTATGCACAAAATTCCTGGTTCTCAGTGACTTCAGTGGGAGCCACAGGGCTATATCAGTCTGGAAGGTGAGGGAAGAGGCTCTGTGGCTGAGTGATAAAACCACAGAGTACACCAGGCTATGCTGGGGGGTCACCCACACTCACAGGAGATATTAGGGTTAGGTCATTTTAACTGAGTCCTGTCCTTATGTACATAAAAGCAATGTCTATATTTTCTACAACACAGAGGAATTTCAGAATCCTTGTGTGCCCCTTCAGACTCCCTGTACTGTAATATTCAGCATTAGCCTTGGAGAAAGACACTTTTGAGTAGCACCTTGGCTTCCCCAGACAGTGGCACCCAAAGAACGGACCAACCTAAAGTTAGCATGCTAACCTTGCCTGCAATTGCAACTGGAGGAGGGAGGGCCTGCCTTGGAAGATCCATTCCATAAAATGCAATTTTTGAAGCAGCAACCAGCAGCTGTTCCCCAATTGTTCTTTGTTTTTTTCCTGCGTTCTGAATCCAGCACCAGCATGAAGGCAGAGAGAGCCCCTTTCACACTGAGATATAGTCTGGCAGTCAGAACAGCCTCATAGGAAGTGGGGATTTGAAAGGAAAAAGCCAAGCTCAGGTCCTCCACTGTCTAGCTGTGTAATCTAATGTGAAGTCATTATTTAAAGGGATTGATACAAACCAAATCAAAGCAAACAAACCCCAAAAATCAGTGATGCTGCCTTAAAGTAGTTTGTTCATAGCAGATATTTGAGACTGTTCCAATAGAACTTTTTGATTGAACATCTCTGAGGATCTAAATGTCTACACCTTTATCATGTTTAGAAGTCAGTTGGAACATGGCTGCCTGGTTTTAAGATATAAAGTTTCTCTTAGTTTAGGACCCTCCTGGATTAGGTTGAAAGTGCAAAAACATGTTTTTTATCTTTCCATTTGACTGATCACCTTTCTCTCAACTTTAATTTTCTTCCTCCAGATCTGTCAACTTTAGATTTGTTCACTGAATGAGGAAGGACTGTGATATGCCTTGCAGAAGTTCATCCATTGTGCCATTTTTCTTCCAGGTAGTGGGAAGATTTCATGTATTTGTAGCTTTTTGGTGAACAGTTTTTCTGCAATCTCTTTTATGGAGAGTAACTGCACTGTTAGTTGAAGAGATGTGCATTAAGAAGAATTGGTTGTGGGAAACATGCACTTTGACATGAACCAGAGCAGGAAAAGGAGAGAAGAGGAAAGTGTCATAAGGGATAGCAGTAAGGAATTTGATTTTTTTTTCCCTGAGAACATGAGGGCATGAAAAGTAAGCTGTGTTGTTCATTAAAAGAACACAACATTGTTCAGGCATGACCCTGCTCCTTCCCAATAAAGACTGTATTGACATCTGATCTGATCTGGGGGAAAATGGCTGATGAGAAAAAGGATTTCAGTGAATAGATTTTCATTTAAACCTACTGACAGAAGCACAATAGGGAGATATAAGCAGTTTCCTTAGACCTAATTCAGTAAAGGTTGAAGGAAATAGGCTCTCAGAAGGCTGATGCAGTCCGGTGGCAGGTCATAGCTGGCCTCCAGCACTTCTGCAGTAGATCTGTTACTACTTAAAAATAGCAGACACTTGTTAAAATGTAGCTATGTCTCATCAGCTTTAGACTGGTACTATTTATTAGTTTAGACGCCACTGATTCTAAAGGCCAAGGCAGTTCCTACACAATTACAAGAAAAATATGCTTTTGACTCCCAGGAAAGTTTCCCTCCCAGCTCCCAGTTTCCCGCTCGGGCTCTTTGTGAGGCGAGTGGTGAGACTGGCTTTGTGAAGGAGAGCCACACATGCAACCCAGACTCTTCGGACAAGGCGCCATCATTCATGCTGCTCGCATGCTGACAAACACTTTGGCTGTGTTGCTAAGGCAATGGTGCTGGTGTAGCAAACACATCACTGCTAAATACCCCCCGAGGGCACTGGGGACGGAGGGCAGCAGAACCAGATGGTTCCACTCATTCCCAGCAGTTGGCCACCGCTCTGTGCGGGGCTGACTGGGAGCTGCTTTCCAGAAGGACAGCCAGCTCAGAAGGCTTGTGGGCTGCTTTTCTTTAATTACCTCTTTTCGAGAAACATATCAAAGGACGTTTTCTTCTTCTAAGCAACACATTCAGTCACTCGAAACATTTCCAGGCAGCGCAGGCTGCAGCAAGCAGTAGTGTGAGGGACCACTGGGGTGTTGAAACACAGATGTGCGAGGGGCAGGAGCAAGAGGCAGACAGTGGCTGGGGCTTGCAGACATAAAGGGTTGCTGCTCTACCCTCTTTGGTGTTTGCCAGGGCCTTTCTATATGGGACACCTCTCCAAAAAACCCAAAAAACCCTCGGTATTTGGACAGTCTCACGTGTCTGTGGTGAGGGCACGGGAGCTGTCACATAAATGGGAGCAGAAGAGCATGCTGATGCCAGAAAAAAAAAGCGGTTAGATGCTTTCCTTTCTTTTCCCTTTTCTTTCCCCATACAAAGGTTAAAAAAAATAGTGATGTGTACCTGCTTTTATTCCATTCCTTTTATTTTCATTTCTCATTGCTTGGAGGTAGGAGAGGGAGGTGGAGCACTTTGATTGAGGGGGGTTGCCACAAAACACGAGTTTCTCATCTCGCCTGCGTGCGCGGATCCAGTTTCCTGTCCTTGATCCCAGATTATTTTCTCCCGTCAGGAGACAGCTGGTTTGGCAGAGCCGAGCGAGGAGCCGGCAGGGCTGGGTGTGGGGCAGGGGAGGGCTGCCATGGCCGGGCAGCAGAGCCACGCTCGCTCGGGGCCACGTGCGGGTGAGCGGTGGCAGCGAGAGGTCCTGTGAAAGCCGGCGGGACGGCCTCCCCTGGCCGCCCTCCAACGCCACGCTGCTCACAGGCTGTTCTCAGCCTCGTCCACGGGATCCAGCCAGGAACAGAACGTGAATCCCTTCTTTATTGGCCTCAAAAGGCTCCTTTGATGGGCAGGCCCACGCCTGCCATCGCTGTTTGATCCCCCGTTGCTGAGCCAACGCTTTGCCGGGAGCAGGTGACATTCCCTCATCCCACAGGTGCCCTGAGGGGGTCTGAGCCCCGAGAAGGGGCACAGCCAGGTCACGGCACCTCCACTGGGACCTGTGCTCAGGGCTGAGCTCTGCCTCCCGCACAGGAGCAGCTTCTGAGAGCTTGCCTGGTGTTCACAATGTGTTTGCCTGGTGAGTTTTTTGTCTTTCACCCCACAACTGCCCAAAGAGAGGCTTTTGAGAGTGCCTGCCTCTCCAGAAGGCACAATAGCTGATTTCCCCAGGCAGTCATGGACATTTCAGGCCCCTGGAATGACCATCAGGGAGGCAGGCGTCCCCCCGGTGCCACAGCACAGGCGAGCCCACACAGAAGTGGTGCAAAGAGGCTCTTTGGCATCATGTGGTGTCTGGGTTCCATGGCTGGGCTTTGGAGAACATATATCCCAGCTTTTGTGCACCTCAGCAAAGGAGCAGGAATTGACTCAAGGAAAATAAATAAGGACTTTTAAAGACATGTTTATTTATGGGCAGGCTTTCATGCATGCATCTTACAGCACTCGGCATAAAATATAATTAAAACAAGCATCACACTGAGTATGATTCAGAAAATAAAAATGTCTTTAAATACAATTTAGCTGCCAGCAGCTCAACATTCTTCATTCCTCTGGGGAAGGAGTAAGGGAGACATGAAGTTATGTGTCTACAGAAGCCATAAGGCATGGGTATTTTTAGAGGAAGTACAAATGGGAGAAGTAACTGACCTGTGACAAGAGTTTAATACAAGAAGTGCTCCCGAAGCCACCCAACTCTGCAGGGCAGTCAGGCAGCCTTGCTCAGGCCCTTGGGAGAAGGATGGAGAGGGAGGTCAAGACCCACCATCTCAGCTCCTGCAGCCTGTCTCAGGCACCCCATGGAGGCATACTCCCACCCAAACAGATCTTCAAACGCTTCTATTGACAGGCCTGGCTGCAGGCTGGCTGACATCAGTAAAACTGTGTGAGATCCTGAATGCCTGACACCAGGATTCGGAGATTTCTGCCTTTTCTTTTTTCTCTGTTCTGATTCAGGTCTTCAGGCAGAGAGGCAAGTAAAGCTGTCCTGGGGGCACCCTGCAATGTCATGCAACCAGAGACACGAGGGGTGCTTCCTTGGTTCCACACCACATCTTCCAGTGCCTGCTGCCAACCCAGGACAGTCAGAGCTTGGTCACAACCCTGAAAAAATGGAGATGCTTTCTGCATTTGTCACCTTTTTTGCCACCAGCATTGAGATGAGCCAGCAAGATTTCCCACAGTGTCTCTTGAGCAATCAAGGATGAACACATGCAGAAGCTGAAGAAAACTCAACCTACAGATGGAACTTTTTTCTTTTCTCCTCATGCTCATATTCACCAAGGCAGAAGAGCACTTTTCTGAAAGTAAATATCTGTCATGCTACAGAGCTGGAAAGGAGGGTATTTACTGGGACTCACCCAATTTTTTTTACCTATGGACATTTTACCACTTGTGTGACTTTTCAAAGACTTTTGCCAGCATTCTTTCTACTAAACATACAAGGACAAGGGTGTTTCTCAAGGGATTCAAAGAGGACTTGAATCAAAGAGGTATTTTAAATACTTCTGGAAAATAATATGTCAGTCTAAAAGCGTCCTTGATTTTCCCACATTCTTCAAAGCAAAATAGGGAAACTTCAACCTTTCTTCCCTGTTAGTTTCATATTTTATGTTTATTATCTGTACATTTTCTAGTGGAAGACCCTCAAATTCATTTTCATAGAAATCTTGGTCTAAACCTGATGCAAGACAATGCAAAGTTGTGAGGCAAGTTGTTTCATGAACAAATTAATTAATAATTGTAGACTTAGTTTTTTTCTTTCTTATGTCTTAAAAGTCATCTCAATATAAGAAGCATGATAGGTACCTGTGCCTGTTTTGAATTTCCCCGTTCTGCTTGCAAAAGAAAATGCAATTATGCTACAGTTCTCATTGCAAATGAGGGCAATACCAAAAACCCAAAAGAACATGAAAAGAGTGAGAAAGAATCTTGTTTAACTCCAGATTCTATAGGGTAAAATTACACTTAAGAAAATCCAGTTTAAGATTACAGATTAATGAAATCAAAGATCTGAAGTGATAGATGTATGCCGATAATTAAAAATTCTTGAAAATCAGACATTCCTATTTTTTTCCTCAGAAAACCTAGATACTTTACCTGCATAATTGTAATTTTACTGCTGTAGCTCAATGTCTTCTAAAAAATGAAAACTACATATAAAAGATCAATGTATGTTCTCATTATCTCATTTTAAATATGCTTTCCAAGAGGTTAGATTCTACTCTGAGCTGCTTTTTCTTAAATGGAATGCTGAAATTTATTTCTAAATGCATGTCTATGGTGTATGGGTCCTCTACTTTGATGGATATCCTTTTTATTCTGTGTGTATGTAATTTGACGAAAAATGATACAGACATCAGAAAATGAAGCTGACTCAAAGCTGTGTATTAGTGTGTTATACAAATACAGGTGCTTTAAATGCAGTATTCTTAGTCTTGAACTTCATCTTCCCATTGCATCCTGAGAGAATGGTAAAGGTAAGGAACTGAAGAGTCAGCCTTGGAGCAAGGATTTCTCTGCTGAATCGACTGGAACTTTGCCCCCGATTTCGCAAGCAACATGTCTGAACCCTCCTACTGCGCAGGTTTAGCTCTGCCACATATTCCAAGTTATACACAGTCCAGTGGTTTCCATCATGGGGCAATAGATAGTGACTAGGCCAATGCATTTGGTGTAGGCAATGCATCTAGTAACCTGTTTCCACAAATATACAGACAAATTCATAAACCACCAGAAGACAAACAGACAAACCCATAAATCTCATAAACAGACTGTGTGTAGTCATATGTTTAGGTACACAAATATGTACCAGTAGTCAGGGCACCAGGGCCCTGCCCAGGTGTTGGCTGCTTGGTGTGCATCTGCAGGTTTGGAAGAGGAAAGAAGTCAAACAGGGCAGCAGGATGGGGAATCTGAAAGGTGCTACAGGGATGCAGGAAAGTATTCAGATTATTGTGCATAATAGATGTTCTCTTTCAACTTGCTACATTTGAAGAAATTCCCTGATGTTTCTTTTTTTTCCTTTCTGTCCATTTATCTGCAGTTTGGTGGTCTGAACGGAGAAGGGAAGAGGAAAAGATGGCACTTGCAAATAAAACTGCAATGTTGAACATCCTTTATAACACTTGCAGATATAACTTTGTCTCCTTGGAGACCTTAGACTCTGCCACATATTAAGCTTAACTTAATCTACAGAACAGAATCTTATGACTAGTGTAAAACCTACAGGCACAAAAAAAATCTCAAAGTGCTGTAAATGGGCTCTGATATTATCCAACTGCTTTTTTCAGGTACCTAAATGCAAGTTTGTTAAAATTACATCTTGGGTCTCAAGGTTAAAAAGTGTCTTTGGTGTTCCTTACTAATCACCAGACATCTCAGCTGTGTCCAAATGCATGGTTGTGTTTTCCCATGCACTAGGAGGAAATGGAGCGTCTCATTGCCCTACAGCTGTGACTCCACCAGCAGTGAATAGGCGATGACAGATGGGACGTTGGGTTTGGAATTCACATGATTTCTGAAATCCCATGTGCTTGCTGGTGGGCATGGCAGTGTTTCTTCCCATCATTTTACACCCAAAATTCCCCTCTGCTGGTTTATCTTAGAACAGATAAAGACAATTACTATACGTGTATGTATACTTTACTATTATTTTTAAAAAACCCCTCAGATATTTCCTGCTCTTTTTCCACTCCTGCCTCCCACCATAGAGCAGCCCAGCCCACCCTGGGGAGACACTCTTCATGCTGAGGGCATGCATTGTGTGGGTGCTGGCAAGGGCTCAGGGGTTAGGGCAGGAGGGAGGCAGCAGCTGAGTCAGAAGCGCTGCGGTAGCGCTGGGCTGGGGGCAGTCAGCAAAGAAAGAGCAGAGAGACAATTCTTCTGTTTCTGGCTGCTAATGAGCTTTCGGGTGGCAGTGCTGTTCTCGTCAGGACTATTTGTTTTTACAGGCTGCTCTTTGTTGACTTTAGGCTTGTTTTTCTTGCCATGCAATACAAATATTCTCAGGCGTTAAGCTTTCCTTGCCCCCACTGCCTTCTTTTCATGTGGGACCATGTAGGACCTAAATTTAAACTTGATTGATAGCATTTAATCCAGGGAGGGTCAGAGTGCTATTTTCCTGTTAAACATTCTCTGGTTTGCTTCTTCTGTTTACAATCATGTCTTTAAAGTACTGTAGTCAGTCCTCCTTCCCAATGAAATCTTTTCTGCTTTCCTTGCCGCTGTGGGATAGTTGCTCTTAATTATGTGGAGCCTTATGCTGCTTTGTCTGATCCTAGATGGAAAAGAACAACAGCTATGGGCCTTTAAACCAGATGATGCCATGACTTACATACTCACTCCCACTATAATAGATCGCAGGCCCTGAATTCCACTGCTGTAAACCACTAAACATGGAAATACGAAAGCAGTCCTGGTTGTGTTTTCCCTTTCCTGACAGTCTTTGAGAAACATCTTCCCTGAGCAACCACATACTCAGCATAACCATATGAGTGCATTTTTATAGCTCTGAAGACAGCAATCTTAGTGTCTGTGTCAGTACTGGATTTAAGCAAAAAATTTTCTCTCTACCAGATGCCTGTGCAATCTTATACATATTATTTGCACATATTTTGAGCATGATAGCTCTTGCTATCATGTCAAGTGACTGATGTCAACTAACTGCATGCATAGGCTTTTACTGGCTCTACCTAGTTCATACTATCATTGCCTTTGTGGCAAAACTCTGGCATTCTTAGTAAGGTGGAAGGGTTTAGCACTAGATAAGGAAAGGGAGGGCACCCTCATTTAATGTTCTACATGTTTTCCCTTTCTCCTGGAAAATACATGTATATATAAGAATACTTGCAGTATTCTGTTTTCAAAAAAAATCTCCTCCAGCACTAATGAAATATGCATATATGCAAGTACACAAGAGCAAAGGAAAGAAAAAACACCTGAACCACTATGTGAAGCTGGATTCCTTTTTAATTTTTTTAAAAGCCCTTTCCATTTGTTTGCCACTATAGTCATGTCATATTCTTCATGATCTACCTGCAGGGTTCCCTAAAGTACATTGACAGAACTCTGCCTACACATGTGTACAAAGTCAACTCATTTTGGTATAGTTCATTAGGGTTAGGAATTACGTTTTATGGGCTGTTGACAAATCTTGCCTAAAAAACACATGTCCTGACTGACACCATTTGAGCAGCTGGTATTTTCTATTCAGATAACCTGTGAAAAAAATTTCTTTAATACACAGTATTAAATTTTGAGTATAAATTATTTTTAAAATATATAATGGCAGAGAGCTATCTCACAGTCTACAACCTTGACATTTTGTACAGATGGTTCTGCATTAACCAGCTGCTACTGCAAGAGCAGATGTGTATATTCTCCTGAGGAGCTACACAGCCATGTGTGCACACACTCAAACCCTCATTCAGAGAAGGAACATATTCAAACAAGTAAGTACACCTCTTGAACTATGCTGTTAGGATCTTTAGGGCTTTACTGCTGGGAAACTAACAGCACTAGACTGGCTTATGTGTAAAAAAGATACTGGATGAAATATCATTTGTCAATTGGAAGTGGAAAATTTGGAAACAGAAAATTGCTCTCCTGAGAAATCCAAAAACAATGCACCACACCCACCCCCTACCCCAATCCCTCCAAAAGCCTGACAAGAATACATGAGGAAAGCACTTAGGAAGAACTAGGGACCAGTATTTGTCCAAGACCCTGTGACCCCATGAACTGCTTGAAAATAGAAGAAGGGTCAACTTGTTTTTCAAGAAAGAATCACAAGAAAAAAAGCTAAGCAGATCTCTGCATCTAACAAATCCAAGAAGAGATACTTTACCTAGTGTAGTAAAATAAAAATTAAAAATAAAAAGTTCTTTATCTATCTGGAATGCTTTCATCTGACTCTACAAGCATGAGAGGCGGGAGCAGCCACAGGAATGTCTGTACTAGTTGAGAGCAAATGTCCCTTTTACCTGGTCTTCCTTCTCCCTAAATGTCCATATATGGGTGATAAAGGGTAAATAAGGACAGGACAAGAATATATGACTCTTCCCTCTTTAGGTCCTCTGCCATGTCCAACTTTTTTAAGTGAGTAGAACTTTTGGGGATCTGATGCAGTTTGTTTATTCAATAGCCTTCAATGGATCCTTGATCCTACTGTTTGTCCAGTCTGTCTTTGTGCCCATATGTCTTTCCTCAGACATGAAAAGCTGCATATCTTTGTCCCATGAAGAAACATCCCCTTTTGCTTACTCCAGCCCTGGATCTTACATCTTTGTATGATGGTTCCTACTTCATATATGGGAGTAGACAATACAACGTTAAATCCTTTGGACCACTCATGATTTTGTAGAGATCTATCATATTGCTCAAGTTGTCTCTTCTTGAGTCTGAGGGCTACTACTGCTACTTAGTTGTTTCTCTTGGAGAAGATGTTTTGTGCCATTCTCATCTTCATTGCACTTTCAGTGTTTTAATAGACCCTTTTCAAAAGAAGGAGACGAGTACATCACACACTGATATGGCGTTTAGCTTCTGAACGGTCTAGAGAGCATTTTACACCTTCCTAATGGGCTAGAATAATTTAGACTTGGTTTTGAGTACTTCAGCATTTGTTTCTTGTTCTTGGCTTACTTAAGTTTTTGTATTCTATCTGCTAGAATGTGTATTACAGTGTAAGTTCCTTGCCTGGATACAACTTCATCTTTTCAGAAGAATATCCTGTGTCTATAATAAAGAGCCAAATTTTGATATTTAATCACATAAGCTTCCCTTTAACCTTTTACAAGTCTTACCTAATACGTAACAAATAAGGAACCAACAGCAAGATTTCAGCACTCAATTCTGCACTGTTATCACATTCTTAGCAGCATCTTCTAGCTTCTTTTTAACAAGGCTCTTTAAAAAACCAAACAAACAAACACACAAAATCAAAACCAAAGCCACAAAATTAACCAACCAACTGAAAACTTCCCCAAACTTCCTTGAGAAACACAAAAAAGACCCCAGAAACCCACTGTTATCCTTGGGAAGCCAAACACAATGTTTTGGACTTTGTGATCTTGATGTCCTGAAAGACACCCAGAATAAGCACATCAGAATCATGATACATGGAGAAGATTGGAAGCCCCAAAGGGATTTTATAGAATCATAGAATGTTAAGGGGTTGTAATGGACCTTAAAGATCATCAAGTCCCAAGTCCCTTGCCATGGGCAGGGACACCTCCCACTAGACCAGGTTGTTCAAGGCCTTGTCCAACCTGGGTTTGAACCCTGCCAGGGTTGGGGCATCCACAACCTCTCCAGGCAGCTTGTTCCAGGGCATCAGCACCCTCACAGTGAAAAATTTCTTCCTAATTTCTAACCTAAATTCCCCCTCTTTCAGTTTGTGCCCATTAATCCCTGTCCTATCACTACAGATCCCAATGAAGGGTCCCTCTCTGCTTTCCCTGTAGGCCCCCTCCAGATACTGGAATGTTGCTATGAGGTGTCCACACAATTTCTCTTCTCCAGGCTGAACAGCCCAACAGAAGGTTGCCAGGTTTGCTCACAGACCGGGCACAGCCAGTCATGAAACCTCACCCTTGATTTATAAACACTAATTATCTTTTAATGTTACCATTGTAATTAATACTCTAGTCCAATTTTTTTTTGTTTATATCTCTCCCTGGGGGAATAATTTATATTTTCATTGTGTTTCTCCATAGAGAAAAGGCTACGAACTGCCTTTTAAAAATGCATGAGAGCCTAGTAGTCCCTTCACACCCTGTTTTAAATCAGTTGGTGTTAAATGTCTCTCAATAGCATTACCTTAAATCTCAGTAACTGTATTATGTCTGTGGCTAACACAGAATTGCCTAAGTCTGAACACCAGTGTTTCCTTTCTGCAAATTTAATGAGTGTGGAAGGAAAACTGAGCATAGCATTGAAACTCAGGTTCACACCTTTGCTATCCTACATGGAAATGTGAATTTCTGATAAAACAGGGATGATGTGGGTTTCTAGCAAAAAACAGCTGAATTTACTGGGCTCCTGCTGGGTGTGCTGGCCTCTTTAGGAGAGCATCAGGGGGAAACTTGTCTACTAATAGATAACATTTATGAGAAACATTATGATAACACATATAAAAGGCTAACAGAAAAATGTGGGAAACATCTTTGACTTTGAAATGAAGACTCAGCTCATGACACTGCATAAGTTTTGCTTTCACAGAGCAACTTATACAGAGGACAAAACTATACAACCTCCTTTGAATGCCTTATCTTTAGTCTCTCAACATTCATGTCTTTTAAATGAAGGCCTTTATGTAGTAGGTCACAAATGCCTGAGTTTCCAGGAAGTGCTTCTAGTAAAAAGCAATTGTGCAGGATTAGATAGCACTCAATAATTTACAGCTTTCAGATCATCCTATTTCCATCCTGTTTAATGTACTTATTACACATAGGCTTTGCCCAAGTTCAGAATTATGGAATAATCATTCTCTCCCTCTCTTATCACTAATGGCAATGACAAAGCTATTCCTGGTTTCAGTGTTGTAGAGGAAAAATCCAAATTACTGAAGGTTCTCAAAGCAGCTAATCATGAACAAGATGTAAAACCCCTCTTCCTCCATCAATGTGTTGCCAGGGTTGGTTAGTTCATGTTATTTGAAATTTGTAGGTCACACATGAAGTAAAATCTGTGTCTGTGTGCTCAGGACAAGACCCAGTATGGACTGCAGTAAGAGGGCATCATCCTGTGCATTTTATTACATTGCTTTTGAAACAGGTTTTCCTGGCATTTCTGGGGTACTTTCCTGCTACTTTAAGATACTCTGCTTAGAGTATTTCTCTCGTCTCCCTCCCTCCCTCCTTCCCTCCCTCCCTCTCTCTTTCTCATATTCATTGAACCAAAATGTCCAAAATTAAAATAACAACTATGGACACTACACAGATGCCAGGGCAGAATGTCAAACACTTCCTGTTTTTACACCAAGACTTAAAAAGAGTTTCTTCTCTCTTCCTCTGCTTTTGTGTCTACCAGCTGCTTCGGGGTTGTGATTTTGCTAGACTTTTCAGCCAGTAACTGAGCAACCAACTTGAATGATGACAGCATGGCCACAGGTAAGGTAACTTCTGTAATACTTGTGATGGTCTGAAACAAATTACTTGGCAAAAAACCCCAAAACTTTTGTTAAATGGGAAGACAAGGTATTCTTTGAGGTCTCAAAAAGTCCAAAATGTACAACTTTTGTCTTGGATCTCTCAGTTTCATCCTGGATAATAAAGAAACAGAATAGTACAAAAATAACCCACCCAAAACTTCTGAGCTTCTTTCAATCCACAGCAAGTGCCTGAGAGGCAGTTTTGTCTATTATGTGCTTTTCTCATAGGCTGTTTCTGGTAAACAGTTTGCCTTAAAAATGTCTGTCATTACTATCCCTGCACTTACAGGGAATGCTTTTATTCTAAATGCACAAAGTACACTGCTGAGACAGCATGTAATCAATATCAGACTGCCTTATGATATTCTGAAAAATATTCCTTGAGGATCTTTCCGTGCAGCTATATCTTGAGCTTGCTTCCTGTGGTAGAGTGTAATTGCCTGAATTTTTCCAATGGAGAAACCTTTATTAAAAAAATCCTGTAAAAGTAGCTTGGTGAGCTGCATAAAGACTACAAAATTTATATGGGGTTTTCTTTGTGGAAATCCTTTTTCTTTTTTCATGGTGCTACTTAGTTACTCTGAAAGATCAGTGGCCATTTGTTACTCTTTGACACCTGAGCTTTCTGAAAACTGAAGTCCACACTGCATGTCATTCCTGTCTTAATTGACAGACAGATTGCATTTTTCTTTGTTAAATTTACTGATGGAGAGAACAGGAAAAAATCAAAATCACTGAAAATCCAGGTTTATGATGGTGGTCAGGACAGGATAGTATAATGA
This sequence comes from Agelaius tricolor, assembly GCF_023055355.1. Classification (NCBI taxonomy): domain Eukaryota; kingdom Metazoa; phylum Chordata; class Aves; order Passeriformes; family Icteridae; genus Agelaius; species Agelaius tricolor. Next base: position 63,274,966 of record NW_027269261.1, read on the forward strand.
CAAGGATGGAAACAGGTTTCCCTAGGAAGTGGTGGAGTCAGCCTTTGGGAAGTGTTAAAAAGCCAAGCAGAGGTGGTACTGTGTGATATGGTTCGGTGGGCACAGTGGTATTTGTTCAGAGATTGGATCTGATGATTTTGGAGATATTTTCCATCCTTAATGATTCTATGATTCTAAGTAGCAAAAGACTGCCTGACCTTGTCAAAGTACTACAAGTCTATCTCTGTTCTTCTACCACCTTGTCCCATCTGGAGGCAAAAATATTTTTACAGTACAGTTCTGTTCATCAACCAAAACTGAAGATCAGTCATAAAAAAATTAATTTGACCAATATATATTATACAGTTACAGCTCAGTTTGAGGAGAGTCAACCAAGATCCTTACATCCACCAGCAAGGTGAAGGAGGACCTTGGAATTCCCACCTACATTTTTATTTTTAGTTATTGTAGATGAACAGTGTACCAGAAAAGAAGAAAGACTTCTGGAGTGCAGCTTCAGAACTTTCATTTTTAAAATGTAGGAGGTTATTGTCTCTTCTTCCTCTGAAGAAAAGTAGTCCAAGCCTTACCTAGGGAAGTGACATGACCTTGGGACCCCAGGACACTACCCCATGTGAAGTATGTACTAAGAAGAATAGAAGGAAGAAGGAGCTAAGGGTAGGGAAATTTGACCGATGAGAATGGTCAGAGGAAGCGAGTTTGTTTAGTCTAGAAGGCTTGAAAATGAGGGAGGACATGGTGGCAGTTTTCTAATATGTAAACAGTTATAAAAAAGATTAATTTGTTGTTCATTATGTTCACTAGACTTAGGACAAGAAATAATCAGATTAAGTGAAGGGTACTTAAGTTATGTATAAGGAAAAAGCAGTTCTTATTAAAGAAAGATTGAAACAGCTGGTATAGGCAGCCTAGGGTGAATAGAAGTCTTCCTTCACTGGAGATTTTTGGAAGAAGTAAGATAATCCTCCCATTCAGATCATCTTGGCAAATATCATCCTACCTCTGAGAAAAAGGAGGGCATAGATGATCCCCTGTGGTACTTAGCAGCTTTGTACTTCTGTGATTCTAGAATACATTTTTGGAAACATGTAAAGTTTCTAGCAGCAGCCTGCTCTTTCCAAAGCTACTCAGCAGCCTACTCACCTCTCTGGAAAACCCATGGCACATTGATGTTGGATCAAAGACCCTTTTCCATCTTGGCCACTGCCCAGAACCTTGCTATGCCTAGTGGATGCAGGGAGAAAGTGCTCATAGGTAACCAGTATAGTCTGCTTCACCCTGGAAGAGCCTGGTATTGTCTTATGTTCAACCACCTACAAAAGGCTACATACAAAAAAAATCCACAGACTGCATGGGGATAGAAGAGCCAGACAATCAGCCAGAACCTTACAGTTTTAACATGCAAATGTCATGGCTGGACACAAGGTAAGAACAAAGTTATCTTCCTGTTTTCCATCTTGGAAACCTTAGCAATTACTCTTAAGGCCTTGACCAGATTTGTCCAGAAAGATTTCCCTGCTGTTTTTTTCCCAAGCTTCTGCCTAAAATTACAGCTTCTTTTTTTTCTGTTCTCTTATCAATCCTTTGTCTTCTTGCCAAAAAATAACAGAAATGCCCTGTAGAAAGGAGGAATCTTATGTGCCTTTGCTTACTGCACAGCTGGAAACATCTAAATTGGTAGCCAAGGAAATTGTCTAATAAATTTTGAGTGTTGAACACAAAGATGGCTCTTAAAAATTGTGCCTTATCTTGCTAGGAATTCATTGGTTCTATTAGCGTCTCAAATCAGACCTGTTCTGTACTTAGCAAAATCTGAAGCAATTGTAATGCTGCTCAAAAAGAGAAAGGCAAAAGTGGAAAATAAATGATTTTTCACTAGTGCAGCTCACTTAAAATCCTTCAGCTGTCTTCCATGCTTAGAGATCCCTGCTGAGTTGCCTGATCAGAGAAGTTCCTCATATTCCTTGTGAATGTAACTGATTCCAACTTTCTTATTCAAAATTAAGCCCTTTCTCTCCTTTCCTTCACCATCTTTGATGGGTCTGTGAGGATGCCTCAAAAGTCTCTGCAGTCCCACACTGTAACAGAGCATATATGAGTGCCCTGTGAGAAGGAATGCAAGCTCTGCTTCATCAGTTTTCACCATCCTATTGGGGAGAATAAAACTCCTAATTTTTTTCTTGTTCCATAGAGTTGTCTTTACTCTTCTAATTACAGCTGCATTGTTGAGCAATCAAGTACGTGATTTCTAACAGCATCAGACAAGAGCCATTGCCCCAGCCTCTTAAATCTGGCTTGGAGCAAGCTCTTTATGTTGCTCAATTCCTCATCTGATCATGATATACACAGGCAGTTCCATGAAATACCTGCTTCTCCTCTCAAATGCAAAATTCATTCCTTTTCTTCAAAGCTGGCATCCCAGTGCATTTTGTTGCTCTTTGTCATGGCATGCTACATTTAAGACATTTCATTTTTCAAAATTCTTATTGTGTTGCTGTTTTACTGCCATCTCACTGTAGCTAAAAAATTATTCCCAGTAACTGAAAGTCATGTTGTCCTTAATTTTCTTTCTTTGTTTTTTTTTCCTTGGGCTGTGTTGTCATATATGAAAATGGGCATGTCAAGCTGAAAAATTGCCTGTAATCCACCCATTCATCTTTAGTGCTTCAGATTTCTGCACACTTTCCCTGTGGAAGTTTCTTCCCATATTACTCTTTGTTTTCTTGATCAACAACTTGTAAATCTTCTCCACTTTAGCACTGTTCAGGGCTCTTCATTTCCTCCTTGCTCTCTGTCCCCTACTCTCTCCTTCAGCAGCATTCACAGTTTATTGTATCTGCAAAAGTCCTCTCCCCCAAGTTTGACACATCTCATTCAAAATGGGACCATGATCAAGAGTTGCAGTTTGCTCATTAATTGGTCACCTGGAACTATGGCAATGATCCTTATGCAGTCAGTGATGAAAGTGATAATCTGTTTTTGTTTGCATGTATTCTACTCATCTCCATTTCAATATATATTATCAAATGGATTAGGTACATTTGCTTATTCCAGAAACAAGAAATCCAACTCATATTCTGAAAAGCACCTGCTCCAGAGCACTGCTGGCTCCTGTAACTTCTTGAGAGCAGCACCCAAACTGTAGTAAGATCCCCTATTGTGCTGATGGCTCCCCTTACAGGGGAAGAAAGCCACAAAGAGAGATAGAAGGAAGCCACAAAGGTAGCTATTATGCCATAAGTTTCTGGCATATAATAATGCTGGTGGAGATCACAGTTTAATTTCTAAAGAGAGAAATGGAGTTTTCCAGGAAGATCAGATCATCCAAACCACTTCCTGTTACCAGATGCTCTCCCTGGTCTCCACTTGCTGGCAACAAAACAAGTACCCTTTGCTCTAGCTCATCCTTTCCCTTCTCCTTAGTCCTCCTGGCTCCCTTGCTCCTTGGTCCCTCCGAGTTCCTACTCCTCACCGCAGGGTACAAACCCCTGCCTGTTTCAGCAACAGTGCTCTTAACTTTGGTTGGTAAGTCTTTGAATTTGGCTGTCTTTGGGTAGCAATTTTAGCCTCCAACTGCAAGGAAGAAGCACCAGGTTTACCAAGATGCTCAGAACAGAATCTCTCTGCTTTCCCCCATGGGAGGCTGCATCCATCTCAACAGGAATGTGAGGGAAAAGTGAGATCTTTTCTCTCCCTCCAGTTTAAATATCCTCAAAATCAGACACTGCCTTCCTCAGAGGGTAGGGGTGTACAGCCCATTCTGCTGGGTGTTGGCAATGAAAGTCAAATAAATTTTTTGGATTTTCAGGCATCAGCCAAGCCCAAATCCTCTAAGTGTGCAGCTGGCATGTACATGAGTGGCTGATGGGCTGCATCAGCCCAGAGAAACTTGACCAGGACACAGAGATGTGGCTGTGGGTAGGTCTGATGCAGTGATATGATGAGACAGGACCACAGGTCTCGAACTGGCAAAGGAAATGCAGTGGGAGTGAAAGTTTGTAACACAAGGGGAAGTGTCTTATCCCTTCCACCAAGGGATGAGCTCACATGGAAGGAGGAGCATTGCTGCTGCCCTCAGCACAGACATGCTGAGATACAATGATTTAGACATCTGTGGAACAGAAGATTCAAGAGAAAAAGCTCAGAGTGGATCACTCATATAAAATAAATTTGTTACAGAATACAGACTTGTATTGTAGCTGAAATTCAAAACACAAGGTGTCTGAGTCTGCATCCCAGTTAAGTATATCATCCATGCCTTTAAAAGATGCAAACTAGTAAGAATCTGAAGGCAAAGTGACAGAATTTACTCTACAGATATGGGAATTTAAAGAAAGAAACTATCCATTTTGAATATTACAATACAGCATTTACCAACATGGTGGGCATATCATCTTAGCACTTAGAGTAACAAAAAAATATGAAAAAACCCCTACACTTAATTTCCATTCTGAGTGTTTAATTATATTAAATTTTAATTTATTTTGTCCTGCTTTGAATTCCTTGACACAGATAAAAATTCCAGTAACTGGTTTCACAAAGGCCTGAGTAAGGCATGGAGAATGGGAACCATTGTTTTTATATGATAGTTTCACAAACAGATGGGCATGTCTTTGAATAGGAAACTAATGGGAATAATAAGCATTGCCTTCTGGGGATATTTAACATGGAGATTTTAAACTGATCTGCAGGAACACAGCTATGTGTCAGGTACTATTTTCTCTGTTTCTATACATAATTCTGCATAGGTGTGCTGGGCTACAGTGGAGTAATTTACTCTCATACTCCCTTATCTGAAATGGTACTTAGTAGTTTAGATCAGGACCAGTTCTGTAACATCATCATTCTTTTTCATCTTAGGATTCAGTTTTAATAAAGGGTTTGCAGAGGTGGAGGTACCTAGGGTGTGTAAGGCAATGTGGGAGGGGAAGCTGGAAGGGAGCATTTTTGGTTCCTCCCAAGGGAGCAGAAATGACAGCTGGGATTTGTGTGCCTGAGCAGCATCTAATGTGGGAATGCTCACCAGCAAAGTGCCATGCCACAGGCTACAGCATAAGACATTGAGAAATGAAAGGAGCAAAACCACGTAAAATCTGCAAGTTACTTAAAATTTAAGGAAAGAAAACTTTGCCTGTCTTACACAAAATACTTACAAAAACAAGCCTTAAACAAAAGGATTTTTGGAAGTCTTCTCAATAGATTCAAATGGCATGTTTCCAAAGTGTCTTTTGAGAATAAGGAAGGGCAGATTTATTGAAAGGTGCCTGTAGGGGGAGATGGTTGCCCGGGAGATTGGCAGTAAACATTTCATCTCCAGGTCACCAGCTCAAGCCAGCTCGGCTCACTAGTGGTCAAAAGCCTACTGTATTATTGTCATTAGGAAAGGACATGAATCATTCCCGAGTCTGTGGAGACATGAAAATGTCTGGTTCAATAACACACATAAATTATTTTCTTAGAATGCTTCGGGGGATGAACAAACAGGGCCAGGACTTGGACTTGATGCTCCTTGTTGGTTCCTTCCCACAGGATCCAGTATATTCAGTGATTCTGTGACTTTCTGAATGTTTTTAAAAATACTAGTCTAGAAAATATTAGTAATTTTTATTTAAAACAAATCAACCCATCAACTACAAAAAATAAAGATAAGTTTTCCCTTCCCTTCCCTTCCCTTCCCTTCCCTTCCCTTCCCTTCCCTTCCCTTCCCTTCCCTTCCCTTCCCTTCCCTTCCCTTCCCTTCCCTTCCCTTCCCTCATTATTTCATTTGCTCATTCTTTCTCTTATTCTCTTTCCTCCTGTCTTCTCTCTTTCTTTCCTTTTAAAGAATAATTTCAATTTACTTACAAAGTCACTAAAAGAAGACATAAAATTTTAAAGTAAGCTTTTATCATCTGTTTTCTTTCAAAGTATAGTGGACCACTGGAATTTTAGGAAAAAAATTACATTTGGGACCATTTGTCGACTAGAAAAACAATAATAAACAAGGCACTAAACAAAATGTTTTGCAGCAGCCACTGTCTGAAGTGTATTGCAGCAAGGCATGATATGCTAAAAGGAAACTTGATCACATTTGATTCAGGGTGATGTCTTTCATTAATCCACTGGAGAAGAGAACAAAGCTTGAATGATTTTTATTTAATAACAAACAGACAATAATATCAACAGTGCTTCCCATTGAACTTTTGGCAACCATTAATATGTGCTGCGCACATACCCGAGAAAAAGAGACATTTTCTCCATTTGGTTGGTTTCATCTTTTGAAGCATGTCTCCACCAAAAAGCAGATTTCAATTTCCTTTGGGGACCACAAAATACCCGGCTCTTTTCCTCTCCCTCACTGTGGTTAGAAGTTTATTTTTCAGTTGTGGTAAGTGCTTTGCACCATATTTATCTGCATGTTGTTTGTTTTAGGAGTGGAGCACAGAACATACAGACTTCTACCAGGGGAAAGACTAACAAGCAAAAGACTGTACAGAAATAGTTTAATGAAATTGTTATGGGTAACCATACTGGTTGAATCAGAAAGTCTGCAAGAGTCTCTAGACCATAGCTGAGGAGCTGCTTCGGCAAGAAATATGTGCCTGAGGCTTGCACACAGGCCCAACCAGCAGTGAAGCTGGGCTGCCCTTGTTTTTTTTACCTAACCCCAGGCAAGTCACTTCTCTTTACAGAAGCTTTGTCCTCATAAGGAACATTTGCTGCATAATTTCTGACCTTACTTCTCCCAGTGATCTTACACATACACAGTGTTCTTGCAGTTTTATACTGCTGCAATGGCAAATAATTGACATTGACAGTTGGTTAAAGTGTTAAACCTCATGGAAAGGAGGCAAGCTGTCCTAGGAGAACTCTCAGCTTCTGTGATTTGTGGGGTGATTCTACCAGCAATTCCAATAATTCCAATACATTTCTAATTGATTTGCAGTTATATAAGCCTTAATAGGATTTGGCCTTCTTTTGGAGGACATCAGAGAGATAGTTGTGGAAGTGATCACTGTGTAGTGAGATGAAGAGGTTTGTCATCTTCTTTTACTCTATGTAGTCTGAGGCAAAGAGAGAAAATAATAGTTAAATCAACATTAAAATATTTTTTAAATATGTTTGCTTGCATACGCCCATTTTTCACATTACTATATTTTTCTTCCTGAAGATTTATCTGCATGAATGGAGAATAAATATTGTTAATGTTTCTCTAAGTAAAGTCTCAGCAGTCTGAAAAAGAGGATTTTAATCAACTGTGTATATTTATTTATTATGAACATATCTTCAGTGCAAACACTCCATAAACAGTTGAATGGGATGACCCAGAAGCTGTTTTCATATGAAAGCAGGAAAGAAGCAGAAAAAAATTGATACATCCATGTAAAACTCACAAAGAAAGATGTGCATGTTTCTTGTCTGCATATAGAAAATATATTTTTCTTATTTCTCTGATTTGTCAGGTTTGCTTTATATATTTTTGCCTTGAATTTGCTTGCTCAGTTGCTGGCCTTTATTTTCCACATAAACACTGGCAAATTTTGCAGCTCTTGTAATTGTCATCCCAGTTTCCTTAGAGTATCACTCTCCCATCGCCCGTAATATAATGCTGAATCAGAATAAAATCAGTGTGTCTCAGTCAGTCTTGTCACAGCATCCCTCTTATACATCACTACTCTTTTTCTGAAGTGCTGTATTCCAAATGCATTTTTTATGAAAATGCATTTTTGCATCTTTTTCCATAAATCCTGCCCTGTCTTGTTGTTAAATTTATTTTTCATCCTTTCATCTTTACCTTTTCTGCCCCTCCTGAGTTATTTCACCTGTGTTGCAAAGAGATTCTTTGCCTTCTATAGTTGCCCACAAAGGTACTGTCCTCACACAGACCTGCTTTAGGTAGCATCACCAGCAGGTCGAGGGGGGTGATCCCTCACCTCTGCTCAGCACTGATGAGTGCTGGCTCCAGTTCCACACTCCCCTCTACATGGGAGACAGGAGCATCCTGCAGCCAGCCCAGCAATGGGCACCAAACTGGCTGTGGGCTGCAGCACAGGACTTTGGAGGAGAGGCTGAGGGAGGCTGGACAGCCCAATGCTTCACCACCCTCACAGGAAGGAATTTCTTCCTAATATCTAATTGAATTCTATCCTCTTTCAGCTCAAAGACATTGCCCCTCATCTTACCCCTACACTCCCTGACAAAGAGCCTCTTCCCATCTTTCCTGCAGCTCCCCTTTAAGTACTGGAAGGCTGCTGTAATGGTTTTCCAACAAAAGGTGAATTTGTTGCATTGAAAATGGGGTCTTTTTGTCCATAGCTGAGAAATCTTTGGCTTTCATTAGCTTTTGGCACATTGAACATTTTGGAAGAAAATATTCTATTTAATTAAAGAGAATAAGTGGATAGAGTGTCTGAACAACAAATAAAATACATGAATGAAAATGGATGGGAAAATAAATGGATGTTAACTGATAGGGCTACTCTGTGGCATTTTTCAAATCTCCAATCCAGTTCATTTTCCCTGCATTGTTTTTTGGTTTGAGTTTTGGGGGTTTGTTTCATTTTTTTCTTCACATACTTGCACGTGTGTATTTGTACTTTGTATAAGCCGGCAGAGAAATGTCATTTTTAAAATGGAAAGACTGGAATTTTAGCAGCTCTACTAACCCTGACAAAAGCCATATTCCACAAAGCACTTTCATCTAGATCCCTGTTAAGGCAGCATTGAGAAGTATGCAGGGTTTATGGAGGCAAGGATGAAATTAACTGATTTTTTGGAGGCAGAGGGTGTAACTAAAAATGAATCACATAAAACAGCTTTTTCATGCTTTGCAAAATCACTTTGCAGGAAAATTCCCACTGATACCAGTGAAAGTCTTGACTGAGTGCAGACTGAATTAATATTAAGAAATGCCTACAGTAATGGCAGAAGCTTTTTACTGCAAGACTATAACATACTCTAGAACATACTGGTTTAGAGCCATTTCCAAGTTTTTAAAACCTCCATTTAAAATACTGATTATTTTGCAATACCTAGTTTCACGTCAGAGGGAGTTTAGGAAACTTTTGTTCTAATTTGTGACACATCATCATTAATGCTAAAACGGAGTCCCTTTTTTTCTTTGAATTTGCTATGTAAACTCGTACCACTGTACTTCTTAGTCTTAATACAAAAAAATTCCCTGTCAACGTGAAGCTAAACTGAACCATTCAGAAGTGTGACTCTTGCATGATTCCAGCTGAGTTTCCTCCATCTTCCCCAGCTGCTGATGCCGGGGTACCCATGGGTGCAGAGCAGCCCTCAGCTGCGGGCTCAGCTTCAGGTGCTCGGGTTCTTGTGCGGGAGGCTCGGCAGGAGCACGGCGCTTCCCTGCAGGAGTGTTTAGCAGGAGGAGGCAGCAGAGGCACTGCTGACCTGCCCCGAGATGAGAGCACTTCCCCCAGGGCAGGCAGAGGGATCTACAGAGAGCAGCGGCCGATGCCAGGCACAATGAGGCTGTCCCGTGCTAGGCTGTAACTCTGCATGAAATGGCAACTTGGGTTTCAAATAGCACAGCTTGGGTTTTCATCCAGAGTGTGTTTACACACAACCCCCCAGCTTGTTACAACACCAGCTGGGACATAACCTGGGGCTTTCCTGCTCAGGAAAATGGTACATGGATTCCAGCAGGGAACCCGTCAGCTGCTATCAACTCTGCATTGAGCAAAGATGCTGAAGAATATAAGTACTGTCAATGCTGACAGGCCAACAAAAGCAAGTGGTCTACAACCTAGCTAGCCCAAAGAGACCTGTAACTTTAGCTGGAAATGCCTGCAAGCAGGAAGAACTTCAATAGCAATGATGGGGGTATTTTGGTAGTCAGCTATTTTTGCAGCATAGTAGTTACTACATACACATCTAAACTGTTTACACCATTTACATAACATTTTAACAAACACATTAAACTATATCTTAGAAATATTTTTGCATAGAGAAATTGACTAGTGAGTTCTGGATCTTAGCTGCAGGGTGCTATATCCCATTGCTTGATGTTTGGCCAGTATTCTGCTGCCTGCCACACTGCCTGAATGAAGAAAACTTGAGTAATGAGTCTGATATCGAGTCAAATTTGTAGCAAGGGGGAGGTCTCATGTCTCCAGTTAATGGGAATGTTAGCCCTGGGAGAAAAAGTCATTTCCATCTCCTAGGAATCCTAACTCCATGCCAATGCCTTCTCTGCAAGACCAGCATTGTCTCAAGCCCTGATTCTAATCAGAGACCAACGCAGAGTCTCCCTTGTTCATGCCCAGCTCCCTTTTTCCAGCAGCTCTTAAAGCAGCTCACAGTGTCAATAGCATGTGCTGCTAGCACAGAGCCTTTGCCTGCACAAAGGCCATGTGTAGGGTGTACATTGGGAACAGACCTTTTGCCTGAAGGACCCCAGATCTCTCTTGTGGACATCTAGGGCTTTCTACCATGACAACAGCAGTCCCTTGTTGCCAATCAAAGCTATTTATCTCTTTTTGACATTAGTTTTGACATTGCTTCAGGATTCACCCTGCAATGAGAAGATAGGATGCCATGTGCTTCCCAACAGAGTCAAGGAAAATTTAAATGGACACCACTAATCAAGTAGAGTGTGTTATAAAGTTGATAGTTTTGGTACACTCCACATTACTTCTCTGACTCAAGGGTCCTGGGACAAACCTTTCCTGAGACCCTTTCAGCAAAGGAAGCAGACAATTCACTGAAGCCAAAAGAAAGTATTACAGATTGAAACCTGCTGAGGGTATGGGGATATTCCCATCATCTGACTGAGAGGAAGCAGCTATTAAGCAGGAAAGAGTTAGAAGAGCCAAGTAAAGATGTGATTGCCTCATATGGTGTCTTTTCTACTTCTGGAGTGCTGGGGTAACCATGATGTCAAGAGGGCAATATTCTATATTCCCCCTGTATAAAGAGAGTAACTACCTAAAATATAAAACAGCAGCATCACATTCAGTATTCTCTGCTAAAATTGAGAGAAAATTAGGTTTATCCAACTTTTGTTACTTATTCTGGAATTTGGCCAAGTTAACAAGGTTAATCTCATTCTTGCCAAATCTATGTCACAGGGTATTCATGTGGTCAGCACCTTGGCAGCTGCAATGTACACAGCCCCTGTTTAGATAATTATTTTCATACACATACTGTAAAAGGGCCTGGCTTTTACATACAAAGTAATTGTGAACCGGAATGTACTTATTGCATGAGTACAGCAAAATATTTCTGGAAAATTATTTTCTTCCTCCCTGCTAATTGGTTAAAATCGCATGGGATAGCCAGGGTGTAGTGCAGATGGAAATAATCAGGAAAATATTCAGTTTCCATAGGAGATTTATTTTTTTTCCTCAAAGCTTAGAGTTTGACTACTCTTATTTTCATGTTCTCCAATCTGTTATAGCAAACGATTATCCTCTTCTCCAAAGACCATCTTGATTACAAGTTTTGGACTTTGGGTTTGAATTCAGTAGAACTGTTGACTTCTTTAGAGAGAAAACCCACGTCTTGCCCAAAGTGAACTCTCCACAGACTTCCACTTACAATCAGTGGAATGAAAGCTGCTCCTCCAGCCAATGATTCACAGCTCCCACTGCAGGCTCCTACTCTGAATCTGGCAATGACACCAAAATTAGGTGTGTAAGGTAAGGCCAAGTCAATTCTTTCCTTTGGTTCTTTCTGATGACTAATGGGCCAGCTTGTGGGAGATTTGCTGAGTCATCTGCTTGTTTTCAGAGATAACAGTTAATGTCCAGATAAATGGTTTTGACAAGTACAAATAAAACAGGAAAGTACCATTCCTCATTGCCACTTTATGCCTGATTGGCCCCTGCCTTTTGGCAAGAAAAAATATCAAAAAAACCACAAATCTCCCTGACTATTCCTTGTTCCAAAAGGTTGTCCTCATGCTAACCCCCACACAGAGTGTTCCAGAAAGAAGGCATTTTGGGGCAAGCTGAGGAAGAGAGACAAAATGTCTAAAGGAATTTCATGCGCTGGTGATTTTGTAGAGGGTCATTCCAAAAGGGAAGCTGGTTGGGGTTACTGGTACTGTACCAACTTGATGCCTATCAGCCCTTAAAAAAATTAATCTCATTATCAGTGGCACAAGAATATATTTCCCTGTTATCTTTAACATAAGCCAGTATAGAGGAAAATGTACATAAGGGAAGGCATGACAGATGTGAATCACCTCTATTAACTTGCAAAAGTCATGTACATGTGTCAAAACAGCATATTAAAATGGATTAGCCATTCATACAAATAAGAACAACATGTGCATTTGTTTCAGCTAGGATAAAAATTACAAAGGCAATCAATTCTTGTACAGCACATGTGAAAAAAATTCTTGGCACAAAGGACAGTGTACCCCAAGTGTTCAGACACATGTTTCAAGTAAGCAGATTTATATTTTTTTTAGCTTTCAGGTTACTAGTTTGCTCCAGAAGGCCATGAGAAACCACAGCTTGAAGGGAGACATAATGACTTTACACTCCCAATGTATTCTCTAAAGTCACTATTTTTTGTCTTGAACTTTTTTCCATGTAGATTTGAATCCTACTCACAGAGCCATGCCAAAATGACTTTAAACTACAGTACAGTACATACAGTTGTTTGGAAAATAAATTTGTATTGGGCCATATTTTTTCTCCCTGAGTCTTTTCACCACATACAGAGCTGCCACTTAGCAAGCACAGAGCACATTTTCTACCAGTTGGACTCCCACTGTCAACCATGCATGACAACCATATTGACAGATGGATGATATTTGTTTGGCAGGTTTTGGACCAAAGAAAGAAGTTACAGCTTATATGAGTGTATTTTGTTATTAGCACATAATATTCCAAATAATTTTCCCCCTTATTGGTATTTTGTTTTAGAGGTGACAAGAAGCATTGTTTGCTCATTGGTTTTCATATGCAGCAGAAATTTTCAGTAGTCCAAGAGTGTGCAGACATGTCACATGAAAAAATCCCAAAACACCAAGGTAGAAGAGCATTAAATCCCTTGGTAAAGATATAAGCTCCAAAATCACTTCCACAAACTCAGCCCCCTCCCCTTGCCTTACAGCCTTCTGAAAAGTCATCAGATAAAAAAATGGGTAGACAAAATCACAGCAGTTAGTTCTCCCTCAGTTCCTCTGGCAGCTCAGCACATCCACACATTGCCCACTCTTAAATTAGACCCCAGTGATCTGCTTATTTCAATGTCAATGACAACCTTACAGAACTACACTGTTGCTCTGGAAAACAATACAAAAAGCCTGAGATATATATTTTGTCACACTTTGGGTTGGTGTCCTTGCAACTGCAAAGATGCTGCCACAGTTGTCCCATGTTTTCAAGCATAGAAGTGTCCCAGTTTCTCTTCTGGAGTAGGAGCACTCATGCTTTGTGCAAATTCCATTGACACACAGCCCTGACAGCTCAAGCTGGCTGCTGCTGGAGACAGGCTGCATGGCAAGGCGAGAGGGAAGCCTCAGGGGTCACTGGTGGTTTTTGTTGAAAGTTGGCTCAATTTAGCCCAGGGTAAACTGTGGGAATGAGGTGTAACCACAGTGGCAGATATCAGGTTATGGCCATATGCAGAGATTGCTGCCCGCTGCTGCTGAGCCAAATCAGCTTTGCCACTTGTATCAATAGCAAAGGACTTGATTCTCAGGCACCTACTGATAATCCTTGAAATATTTGACTTGTTTTCATATAATATCTCTTTTCAAATGTATTTAAGTCGATCACTTTCATGTTTCCCCTTAAATGCCAGAAATTAAGTGAAATAAAAACCTCAGCTATCCCTGAGCTTCTTTGCTTTCACATCATTCAAGGGTGGAAAGAGTTTTCTATTTTAATTAATTGGAGAATAAAAATCAGTATCCAGCTGAGATGTAGGGTCTCTTTTTTCCTGTGGAATCAGGTCTCCCACAAAAAGTAGCCGTTTGTGCTGGAAATGCCGACTCACATGAAATCAGAAGACTGTGATCAGGGATGTCAAGACCACCAGAGATTAATGTTGCATTAAATCCTTGTGGTTGAAAAGAAGCCACAACAGTCAAGCCCCTTTTCCCTGGACACGTGCTACACTTCACTGCTCCCCAGTTTCTCCCTCTTTCTCATATTTCACTATGTGAGTGTATATGTGTGTGTGCATACACACATGTGGGGGGGTGCTAAACTGTGCTCCCATTGTGCTCCGTTTCCTCTGGTAGTCCTGCCCTCTTCCCTGCTGCCTGCGCCGCTGTGCATGCCAGCAGCATCCCTGCACACTCAGTGAATTATGTGGAGCCGCCTCCAAAGCCAAAGGAGGAGGTGACAATTGGTGGACATCTTTCTCTGCCTGACAGCATATGTAGAAACAGTCCAGCTGAACAGATTTCTGTCTGTGCTAAGGGGATCAGCAGATTATTTTTGCCATTTACTGGCTTGAAAGCTCAGCATTTCAATGCCTCCCTGACCAGAAAGCTATTGGGCACAAAATTCTGAGAACATAAGAACCAATCTTGGAAAGTGGTGTTTGTGCCTCCTATTTTTCCATCTTTCTCTTCAGCAGGCAAAGAGTATGGGCAATGTTGAAAGGAGAGGTGCAATAATGTGATAATTTATAAGCTGGCAATGGGATGCAATTTTTAAATCAAGCAACTGCCATTGACGTTTCTGAAAATCCCTGTAACAAGTATAATTCTAGCTGAAGTTTTGTCTTCCTCCTGTCTCCTCAGAGAAAACTCAACAGGTAATAAAGAGAAGTGGGCTGTAGTTCACAGAGGTGTCCCCTTCATTTCAGGTGGAACCACAAGGGCAAGAAATGGGGAAAAAGGAAACACTGCAGCTTCAGTAGTCATAGTTACAATTCTCTGGTGTCAGCATCAGATAATGTCACATCTTTCAGGATCTGGATTTTTTTTTTTTTTTAACCTTACAAGAGTTTAAAGGTTACAGGTATTTTGCCTGAAGCAGGACGTGCAGGACGTCCTTCTGCCAGCACCTGGCGTGGGAGCAGACTGCTTGTTCAGGTATTTGCCAGTGAGTTTCCTGTCAAAGGCACTCATTTTGCTCTAAAAGTCTCTCAGTTTTCAGGGGCATATTGTTCTTTGGGTGGACTTCTACATGTGATAGTCTGCACTATGCCTCTGAGGCCCTGCCTTCTCTAGGAAAAAAGATTTAGTCCTCTGGGTTCCCTGCCTTAAGTGAAGCATCCCAAGGGGAGAAACCTTCATTCTGGCCATAGGGTCTCCACAGAATCACAACTAGCACTATCAGTAATGGTGTTTAAGCTGTGCATTGCCAAAAGGCCTCATCACTGACCCTAATGCCAACCCCCAAAGCAGCAGAGATGCTACAAACCCCTCCTGGGCTGCTCTTGCAGAATTTTGAGCACCCCTAGGTGGTGTGAAAAGACCAGCAGACAGGTTTTTCACTCCAACTGCCTTAGCAGGGCAATTGTGTTAGAAAGCAATTGTTCTCCTCAAACCTTGGGGAATAGTCTTTTTCCATTACAATCATTGTAAAGGCACTGACCTAAATGCAGTGGTGTTCACAGAGTGAATGCATAAGCAGCTCTCCAGTATCTCTTGCTTTTGATAAAGAAGCCTCATTTTGATGCAGCATGTCTGGGTACAGGCCTTTTGGGCAATCAAAGGATATGTGATATACAAATGAAATTTCCTTTGATAGAATAAGTCCTGGTGCTGTTAGGAGAGCCAGGAGAAGTTAGTTTTAATTTATGCATTTGGCCAAACAAAATCTTATGAGCCTGACAGCTCCATATGAATGTTTGACTTGCCATGTGATTACTCAAGGGCTTCAGCTGGGACAAGCTTCACAATTTTCCAGAGTTTGGTGTCATACAGGCAGTTACTACGTCCCCTCTCCCCTCCTGCCATGGAAAATATAAACTCTGTGCTGCCCAGATCAGACTGGAGTCTCTCAAGTGTGGGATGGCACAGATCTGAATTCCTCTTTGCCTGAACTGGGAGCGAGCTGTAATCACAGGGGTTCTTTAGGGTGTCATTAGTGTGCATTTTGTAGGGCAAAGAGCGTGGTTTTGGTTATCTCTTACCCTGTGAAACATCACATCTCCCCATTGTTGTGATGGTATAATTGCTCATCATATCTGCCCCAGAAATGTTTGTATGTAGGAATTTAATTTTGATGTTTTTTCATTAGTAGGCAGTTTCATGTCTGCAATATGCCAATTTTTTATAGAATGGGAAATCTTGAAAAAAAATCCCATAACAGAAAGTGAAAAACAGAGAGATAAAGAGTATAAGAAAGCTTGGTGCTGTAAAATGAAGTGGCTCTTGAGGTAATCATGCTCCCTATAGTAAAATAAAAGCTACAGTTCTTTACCTCTGACAAGCTGAAAGACACATTTTTTTTGTATGATTCAATTTTCTCTTTTATCATTCTTCTTTCAAAAGGAGCCACACTAAAAAATAAAAGTTGCACAGAAAAAAAAGACTTGGCTATAAATAAAGATGAGGTACAACAGATCGGGGACACATTAACTTCCAAATGTAGAAAAGAAGCAACCACAAAAAACTCAAAATATTTTATGTTAACATACCAATGAAAGGAAGTTCTAGACTATGATCTTTTTCAAGACGCTTCCTAAACCCTGTCTGGAGCTCAAATTAAGTCACATTCTGTACTTGCTTGGAATTTTTAAATACAGGTAACTAAGGGGGCTTCAAAATTCCTTTTTATGCATGTCTTTTTAGTGTTAATTTAGAAATAAAAGGCATTACTTTCCCAAGACAAGAAAAATTTTCTAAAGCAAGCAAAGTTTTACGGCTGCAAAAATTACTTATTAACCATCCTACAGGAATCAAAAATGGTAAGTAGGTGTAGTAAGAAATCCTGCTTGTTTTGTCTATTCACTGAGGTTATTTGGGTATGCAAAGCCATCTCATTAATCTAGCCTGGCTATGATGTACATGCCAGACAATTCTTAGAGCAGGAGGCACGTGCAGCTGTGCTGGGGGGTCTCTGCCACCATCAGGGAGAGGTGATTTCTGCTTCTTGCTGCTACTGCCACTTTCATGGAACATCCCCTGCAGCACTCACACACAGGCTTCACACCTTCCAGACACTCAGCCATAGCCACACACAGATACAGATGTAGGCAATGTACAGCCCACTATCCACTGGCAATACCCAACCTATTCTGGAATTGGAAAAAAGCTATTCATTGACTGGAAAAGTCATTACTACATATGGAAGGCTCAACTAGCCTGAGCAAGAAGTGATTTATTAGCCCCATATTTAAATTTAATCATCATAATCTAGGAAAGAAATGTTGTCATTCTTTTTAACAGGGTTATTCTGGATTTCTCTGACAACAATCTTAGCTTTGCAACATACCTGCCTGCAGAGAAACTCCTATGGTCACTTCTGAAAGTATAGAAACTGGCATCCTGAACTCTGGCATAATTTCTTTTGTCATAGATTATCCAGCAATTGTAATTATTTATTGCTGGTTATATTATTCCTGCACTCCCCATGGATCCTACAAACAACATATGGTTTTTTTAGGCACCAGTGGTTCAGCTGACATTAATTGAAGTCAGATGAAATTAAGTTTATTGTTAAAAAGTATCCAGAATACTCTCTGGGCTTTTTCTGAAATTTAGTGCAACAGCTAGAAAGGCAGGTCAGCTCTTGATATTTCAGAAAACCTCAGAAATAAATTCTGCAGAGCTTTCCCCAAGTCTTCTTAGTTTTGAAGACAATGGGAACTTGAATGCTTGATATTTTTGAGCAAATGGAGGCAGGTCAGCTCAGTGAAACCTTTCCAAGTAAGTTAAATGCCTTCAAAAACATTCAGGCAAAGTCAGGGTAGGAGACAGACCACAGTCCCATCCTCAGTCTGTAGGACTGGGGCCCACATCCCATGCTGCAGGAGCATGTGCCTCCACCAGTAAAAGAAGGGAAGAAGCCAAGCTCTCATAGCCTGCCTCTGGTAAATCTCCTCTTGTCTCAGACACATCTGTCACATTTTGATCACTATGAAAGTGTTTCCTAGCCGGTAACGCGGTGGAAAGGCAGGAAAAGCATTAGTGCCAGCCACTAATTGCAACAGTGGTTTTTTATTGTCCATTTTACTCCTATGGCTGCTACCATTCAACCCCTCCACAAGCCTCTTTCTGCTCTAGCCCATGCCCCTGCCTGCACCCAGAAGGCTCTGGAGGGTCTCCAGGATGGCTTTCAGCAGTGCCCACACAGCTCAATGGGGTTCAGCATTGCTCATTTCCGACTCACTTTGACCTGAGTGTCACCCTGCCCTTTCTGGACTGTGACCCCAGCTTCATGTGTTGTCCCATGATGATTGCTTACGATGGATGGAGGCAGGTGAAGGAAGTCCAGAGACCAAAGGAAAGAAAACAGATGAAAAAGCCTTCTCTTTTATCTATTTCAGTAAAATTTTTAACTGCCAAATGCATCTTTTCTTTCCTGAAGTGATAATCCTGTCCTCCTTCCTGTATGACCTGGCTGTAACCCTGGGAGGAGGAAGTAATTTATTTCTAGCCCTGTTGTTTTAAATGTGTCTCAGCTGTCATCTGAGGCCACCTGAGATCATGTTTTTCACCTGCCTGCCTGCTCATTGGTCTCCAGTCACCCAGCAAGAGGAGCCAGGGATGGGGCAGCCACGGCGGTGGCCCCGCACGAAGAGCTGACATGGGAGCACAAGCAAGGCTTATTTGTTTCACACCATTTCCCCAGTGCCCGTGCTGACAGACAGACAGACACACAGACAGCCTCCCACCAGTCCTCATGGGGCACTGAGCAGCCCCAGCTGGGGGAGTGCCAGTGCTCTGCAGCTCCTACCTATTGCCTTAGAAACAAAGAGACATGGACTCTGCTCTTTCTTCCTTTCTTTTTCTTTCTTCTTTCTTCTTCATTTTGCTACTCAGATACTGCACTGTGTGCCAAGTCTCAAGGTAGGAGTAAAGAACGAGGAGAAAAGAGAAAAGAATGGAGAGAAAAGAGTGAGTATATAAGGTCCAGGAAACATATTTTGAGACTAAATATGAAAGCAAGACACACTGGGGCAGCTACTGGGCTCGTCTCTGCCTGCTGCCCTTGTGTGGCGTGTGGCAGGAGGTCATGCTGCCACACCGAGAGCAGTTGTAGGAACCAGCTGTGACATCTGGCTTCCATTGAGGAATCTGAACACTGGAACCAGACAATGTTTGTTTTCTCTTGCTTGAGCACGAATCAAAGTTTTAATTAAAGAAATCTCAGAGATGCTTTCAGCGAGACTGCTCAGGGTCAGTGTGCAGAGGGTGCTTTTTCAGGGATATGAGCTGGTCGTGGTCCAACCCACTCCCTGAGGTGATGGGTGTCTTTTGGGGTGAGGGAGGAGTTGCAGAGCCTAAAGCAGCAGGGATCAGTGGCACTCAAAAAGACCCTTTCATTGTCTTTGTGTTACATGGAGGCCCAGACTCCAAGGAACAACCATTGCCTCCTCTGTGCCTCTCGTTTTGCCAGCAGCTATTCATTCCCATGGCTGATCAGCCTCACTGCACTTCTCTTTGCAAAATCATTTAATCCTTCCTGTGGTTCTTCCTTCCTTTAAAGCCAGTCTTAGGACCTCCTCTCCCCATTCCCAACAAAGCCCACCAGAGCTATGCCCTCTGACACTGCTGGCTGCAGCTCTGTTGCTGCTTTGCTACTACTGCAATTTATTAGTTCTCCAGCTTTTGTATTAGGCAATAATTTTTTTTCAAATAATTGTTTTTCAGACTGTTTGTAACTCTTTAGGATAATTTCTGAAATAGAACAACCCTATTCCCACTTCTGAGTAGTCGGTACCAGCATAATAAAATATTTCAAACACATCAGGTCTCTAGGAACCCCTTAAACTGGTTTCCAATCCCCATTAAAATTGCAGCAGCAGTTCATCTCTCCAGGGTTACACTGGTTTGGAAAAACACCTGGCACACATCCTATTCCTTCAGTGCAAAGCACACCCTGTACAGCTGCAGTTTAGGCAACACATCTGAGAGTTGCAGTCAATCTGTAGCAACAACTGAGAAACAGGAACCCGAAGCAGAGGAGAAGTAGGTCCGTGGGATCCCTTTGTACAAAGAATGGTATTAAAGGACATTAGTCTGTTGGATATAGCTGAGACTTCTAGATTGGCTGCTGGCTCACAGCCACCCATGTGCCCTATAAATCTATTTTTTGTTTTTATGTGTAAATGATGTAATGCCCACAAACTTCCTCAGCCAGGCTTCATTATTTAATTTCTCAGGTGGCTGAAGTCATAGGCTTTGTGGCGTCTATGACCACCCACAATGTGCTCTCTCTGCCCAGAAATGAACTTCTTCTTAGACCTTGGATTCTAATTGGTATCTGCAGAATTAAAAGTCCACTGACTACTTCATGTCATGGGAACATTTTGGAAAGCATCTCTGGAATGATAAAACCATTTTGATCCCAAAATAATGTGTATGCTTAAACTAAGACCTTTTCTGATAGAAAGAAGACAAAGCCAAGTTTTGATATGATACCATGTTAAGATAAACCCTGCTTTCATGAGCAAATATCTACTTGGAAAATAAAATTCAGCAAGCAAGATTAAGTCCTTGCTTCACCTAATCTAATATTCCAGATGGTCAGAATTTTATCCCAGATTTTCTTTACTAAAAGGGAGTGCATCTTTACTAACGTCACTGGGCTCCTAAATAATTCCTGGGGGTGGTTATCATCAGTGGAGTAATGAGGCTTTATCTGTGTCCTTTGCCTTACCTATTAGTAATAAATATATCTCATGCTTTCTTTTAATACTGCTAAATTCACATCCTTGGTGCTGTTTTATCTAAGTGTTTATAAATCCATGCATGAAAAACAGTTTCCTGGGCACAGAGACTTCCCTACACTGGTCCAGTTGGGCCTGAGGAATTAATTTTCTCCATAATACTGCCTAGTGTCATGGTACTAAATCCTGTGGTTTTCTGATAATATCTGCAATTAGTCACTTTTTGTGAAACTGAAATACTGTGCCTTATTAGCAGTTAAAATAAATTGAATGGAGTGGTGTAGAGGACAAATTATTACTGTATAAACACTGATCAGCATTCCCTATACTGTGTAAATCCTTAAAGTCTGGAAGGGTAATCTTCACAAATTACAGGTATTTTCATGAATCTATAATCAAGCATTAAAAAACAAATAGATGGGTGTGGTCCAAAACACAGCGAAATCTATAAAAATTAACTGCATCTCAAACACATAACTTCTTCACTGCTAGAGCTGGGATTCTTACTGAAGAAAAAGAATGCAAGGGGAACCCATGGAGCAGATCAGATTGAGTACATTCCTGTGGCATGTGCAGGACAGCCAGGGAATCAGGCCCAGCCAGGGTGGATTTGTAAAAGTCAGGTCCTGCTTGACCAGCCTGATCTCCCTCTATGACAAAGTGGCCCAGTTAGCAGATGCAGGAAAGGTTGGCTTGTATCAGAAATCCTGGGGCCAGAAGGACCAGGGCCATGACCATTCCCATGTTCCTCAGTCTTGGTGAGGGCATGTCTTGAATGCTGTGCTCAATTTTCAACACTTTGTTGATAGAGGGACATTGAGGCACTGGAGTGAGCCCAGAGAAGGGCGATGAATTTGGTGAAGGGTCTGGAGCACAAGTCCTATGAGGAGTGGCTGAGGGAGCTGGAGTTGTTTAGCCTGGAGAAAAGGGGAGTCAGGGAGACCTTATCCCTCCCTACAGCTACCTGAAAGGAGGCTGTAGCCAGCTGTGGGTCGGTCTCTTCTCCCAGGTAATGAGCAACACAAGTAGAAATGGCCTCAAGTTGCACCAGGGGAGGTTTGTATTGGATATTAGAAGAAATTTCTCCATCAAAGGAGTTGTCAAGCATCGGAACAGGCTGCCCGGGGAGCTGCTGGAGTCACCATCCCAGGAGGATTTTAAACACGTGTAGATGTGGCACTTAGGGACATGATTTAGTGGTGCATTTGGCAGTGCTGAGTTAGGGGTTGGACTCAATGATCTTAGAGGTCTTTTACAACCTATACAGTTCTATGATTCTATGATGCATTCTTCAACAGCAGTAGAGTCATATACAAGAATCCTCAGATAGTGGTTATTTAACTTAAGCTTACGTGCATCATAAATATTAAAAGAAGAAACAAACCATTTTCTCACAGAAGAAAATCTGATTAAGTGACTCTTTAATTTACAAGATTCTGAGTGACTAAAACATATTTTTTATTTTCTTCAAGAATTTCAGTAAAAAAGTTAGCAACATGAGAAAAATAGATGTTCAGGCTGTAGACAATAAAAGCGGCTCCTGTCTTTTCTCAGGGTGGAAATGCTCAAAGAATGTTTTCGGACAGAATGTTTCCAGCAAAGAGCCTCAAACCAACCTTTTATTTTTCCTCTGTTGAATATAAAACAGAAATTAAAAGTAGCAGTGAGAAAAAAAAAAATTCCTAAGGAAAGTTTTTGTCCTCAGCAGCACCTTTTCACTCACAATTTTAGCTGTGGAAGAAGAGAAACGATCAAAGGTTTATTTGGCATATGAAAGCAGATGAAATTATTTGCTCCCAAATATTTCTTAATGTATTTTTAATCAGTCTTTTCTACACTGGATGGCTATTTTCCAGGGTTTCATCACTGTAAACCTGTTTGAAATATTACAAAAACCATTTCCACAGAGGGCATGAACAGGGGCTTTGAAGAGAGACAGGTGCTCTGCAGGAGGGCAGGTACCTAGGGAGGTCATCCCTGTGCCCAGCCCCCAGATTCAATGGCAACACCTGGCCAGCTGGAAAAGTCACCTCACCTCAGAGACCTGCAGCTGGCATCCAGAAAGCTGCACTGTGATGACAGCCAGGCTCAAACCCTCCCCTGCACACACACAAGGTCTGATGCTTCCCAAGTCTTGAGATGTTAGCCTGGGCCCCAAGGGTTGCATTGCGCAGGCCAAAACCTCAGCAGCCAAGTATCGCAGGCCGCTGCCGGGCACCCTGCATTCCCATGAGAAACTGGCAAAGTCGGATGAACTGCGTCACTGCAGCCTGCAAAGAGGAGGCCTGGGTTAAAAATACTGCCTGCTGCCGATTTCCCAGGCCATATATAGTTGACACATCTCAGGGCAGCAGGAAGGAGCTGCAAAGACACACAGAGACACAGAGAAGGAAGAAAGCAATGAGAGACGACTGCCAGTGTGCAACAAAAACAGGTTAAAAATAGCCTGGGCTGCCACAGCTGCCTCCTATCCCGGGAGTGTGTGGGCCACTGGTCCTCCCTGGCCTCTCTGGCCTGTCTCTCAGCTGCCTATTTTCTGCCAGGAGGAAGCGGCAGGAAGGAAATTTTCGGTTCCTGTAGCAGACGAAGAGAAAATGACAGCCCTGCTTGTTTTGACACTGGGCAGGCTCCCCTGGGCTTGCACAGACACCTGGCCAGTGCTGTGAGATGCCCTCCCTGTGCGGCAGGCTGAGGGCATGTGGAGAGCACAGGCTTGGAATGCCTCTCTCACATCCCCCAGCAGCAGCAGGCAAAACCCCACGGGTGCCATGCTGCTGAGATGAGGTGCCAGCAGAGAAACACAGCCTGCACTTTGATAAGGGCTTTGAAACAAGTCTCCTCTTCCCCCCACCATCCTTTGCAGATTGAGTCCTGTTATGGAGTCAAAGCTAAGCTGGCCAAGCCTACTCTGATAAAATAAATAAAAAGCCAAAAAAACCATTTGTTCTGTCCATTGCCTCTTCTCCCCCAAAACTATTGCAAAGGAAAAGCAGCCATGTGCCAAATGGAATGATCCATCTGCAGAGATCTTCCCCATCACTTCTCCTGGCCCAGTCCCTTAAAAGGAAAGCAAGAATAAGAAGATGTGTGCCATCCAGGCCAGGATGTGTGGCCCTAGATTTGTGGAATCTCATTGCTTGTTAAGATTTCCAGTAGCCAGGTGAGCACTGTGGCATGTGTGGGAAGAAAGATATGTTGGTATGTCTCCAGAGGCCAGGCAATTCCTCATGGGGCCAGCTTAAATTAGAGGATTAGAGTTTCTTTCTTTTATTCCTGGTCATTTGCATCTTGTAGATCTGGCTGCCTCAGTTGCAAACAACTTCTGTCAACTCCTAGATGCTGACACGAGGCACTGAGAGGGGTCCAAGCCAGAAGTCCAGATTCCAAACATCCCTGAACTTTGGTGAAGTTCAAATCAGAGCACACATCTTCAGTGAGAAGAGGAAAGCTGTAACATGATCCTAGCCCTGGGCAATAGAGGTAACACTCCAGTGTGGTCTGAAGGTGACTTCCAGAATATGTGGTGTGGAGCAGAGCAGACGAGAGGGAAAAGCAAGAAGAAATTTTACATATGTTAAAAAAAAAGTTCTAAGGGGGAACTAGATGTCTGTTGTCTGTGGGAGGGTGAGGAAGGTTGCTGACAGAGTAAAGGGGGTTAAGAGAGGTGGATGAACTCTGAATGGAATAAGGAGTGATACCAAAAAGCTCTGCAGGCTGTCAGAGAGGTGTCTGTGAAGGAGCAGAAAGACCAAGAATGCCAGCATTCAGGGAGAAGCCCATCATAGTACATCTGCATATCTCTGAGATCTTGAGACTACAGATGCATTCAGGCTCATACACATCTCTGCAGTGCTCTCTGCCTGCCTTTCATGTGGATCAAAATCCTTCTAAGCCCCTCTGTTTGCAGGGGCAGAATGCCTTCAGTGAGAAGGGCAGGGCTGGGCACTGCTTGTGCCCTTGTGAGAGACTGTGAGCACCTTCAGCCTCTCTGCATGATGCCAGCAGCATCCACACCAGCATTTCCAGCTTGCAGGGCAGTGTGGACCTTTCCCTCTGGAGCACAAGGAGCTGTGTTCTGCTCCTCCAGCTCTCCATGGGCTTGTGCCTCAGTTTAGCACTTGGGCTTGCAAGAATCAAAGTTGGGCACTAGCCACACCAGGGTGCAGAAGCAGAGATGCATTTTTCACTCCACGTCCAAATATGGACTCTTATCCTTATTCCCGGAAAGGCTCCCTGGATGGCCACAGAGAGCAGCAAGCAGCCTAACTGGGTTCCTCTGATTCCATATCAGTGTGCTGGCTGTGATTAGATACAGCGGTCTCTGTGCATCAGAGGAACAAGTTTTTACCTGAATTTAGAGGGCACCGGTCTGCAGGATTGGAAAGCCACCCCCATCAGATTACACAGGGTTTTAAGCTTTAAGGTCAGTGCACAGCCTAAGGCGAAAGCAGCTCAGGCCTTGCTTGCAGGAAGGTGGGACGACAACCCCAAATGTGACCATGGATGGAGTGTGCATGCAAGGGTGACTCTGTGTGTGCCTTGCCTCTCCCATGGGCCTGAGGAACGAACTCCTTGTCAATATCTGACCTCCCTTCAGCCAGCTGATGGTGGCTGGTTAGATGGCTTCTGTGCCGTGCTGTGACACTGGCCATAAAGGGTAAAGGGTTGCTTCCTGGCTCTCACTTCCTCAGTAAATGAATGACACCACTAATTACCTGACAGTAACATGGAGCTATTCTTGGCCATAGGTAGATCTTACTGAGGTCATACTGGTTGTGGGTAATGTAATTTATTACCCCTCTGAAACACTTTGGGATACAGAGTGAGAAGGCCACTTGGAAAGTGCCAAAGCAATAATCCAAGTCAGAATTTTTCCAGCAAGGTAATATGTTCCGTACTTGCTCTGCCTCTGAGAAATAATGCATCAAAGTTGCATTGGCTCTGGTGGAACACTGTAAAGATTTCCAAATACATTGGTGGAAACAGAGGACTGCTGTGCTCAGGAGGTGGGTCCCACTTTGGAGCAAAGGAAGTGCAAGGCATTTTGTTTTTCTTAAAGCAGCTCTGAAGACAGCAATCCCACATGGTGGAAAGGCAGCTGTCTGCCAAAGGGAAGTGCTGTGCTTTGGGCAGGCGGGCAGCACAGCACGGGGTCAGGCCATCTGGCCCCTGTTAGGGCTGGAGCTGTACTCTAGCTGAACTCTACCAAATTAGCTGTACATGATGCTGCATTCCCTCCTTTCTCAGAGGATCAAAGTAGCTGGATCCAGTCCCAGCTTTCTGCAGATAAGCAGGTCACAGGACTAGTTTGCACCTCTGTGCTGCTTGTAATACACTGTGTTACAGATTCCTCTGGATTTCCTAGTTTGTGCCCATATACACTACATACTACAGGTCACATTTTTTTCCCTTTAGTCCTGAGCTAATCTAGGGACCTGGGATAATTCTAGAGCCTCTTCCTAGTACAGCTCTCTGTCAGTGCTACATCTGATTATTAACTACTACCACTATTCTTGCCCAAATGTTTTTTATGTTTTCTTGTTTTACCTAAAATGTTCACTCTTTCTTTCAAAAGGCTTCTCCCACCAGGACAGCTGTGTGAAGGCAGGCACAGCAGCTCAGCAGCCTGGCTTGGATTAAACCCTTGCTGAATGGTGGAGACAGAAAGGGAGAAAGACAAGACTATCTGGTCTGGTAAGCCATGAGGCATCCCTCATGCCTAAGAAAAATGCATGCGAAGAAGAGGGGGGCAGGGAGAGATAGCAGTAATTGGAAATCCATTTCACTTGTATAAAAGTGCTAATTAGTTGTTTATCTGCAGCCACACTGCTGGATTCACAAAGGCACACACAAGTTACAGCGATTAATTACCAGCAGGGCCTGGAAGATTGTCTCCATAATTTAAATTTGTCATCAAGCAGCAGCCATGGGTGATTCAAAAGCAAACAGCAGAACATATATATATATATATATATATATATATTCTTTTTTAAAAAGATAATATTTCATAGGACTGGATAATAAATTTATTGTCATTTTAACCATTGCTGTTGTTTTAGCAACAGATACTTGTCCAATATGCAAGTGGTACCTTTAGAGCAAGTAATTTTTTTAACCTCTGTAGCTTATCTGTCAGTAGAAGGAGACACAGGCTGAAACTATGCAATAATTTATGTCAAATTTGAAAAGAGTTTTGGATGAAGAAATAGAACTAAAACGAAGAAAAAATATTTTCAGAAATATTTATTTAATTTTTGAATAATGGTTTGTGACCTGGTATTCCTACTTTAATTTAAGAAATGAAAAAAAATGACTGATTTGTCCAGATTACTTTGTTGATTTGAAGATAAGTATTTTTTCCCGTTCTCACACTCAGTATAACAAGCAGCTGATAGCACATGCTTGCATTCTCTATCCTCCCCTGAACATAAAAAGGTTTTAAGGACAGAATAAGGGAGAAATTTAAACAGAGGCATCCCATGAGGAAAGAAAAATACATGAAAATGCATTGGATAAAAATTTACCTATTTATCAAAATACTTTGGATAAAACATTAAAATATTTTATTTCAGTTGTCAAAAATACATTATGATAATAGAACAGCACTGGATTAAACTCACACAACTCCAGTGGGATTGGAAGAATCCCAAAGATTTTGGCATGGGATCATTTTTTTCAACATGTTTTTGAGAAGATCTGATCCTGGAGCAGTAAATATAATTCCCTAAATAAAAGTGCTTTTCATAATTATTTCATTAGGCTATTTTTGACACGTTTGCTTATTTGCAAATGATTTCCAATGAGTGCATGTTAAAAGTGACACAATTGTATTTTCTTGTTGTAAAAATTTCAAGTCATGAAAATATTTAGTATTAAAATTACCC
Organism: Agelaius tricolor; assembly: GCF_023055355.1. Lineage (NCBI taxonomy): Eukaryota > Metazoa > Chordata > Aves > Passeriformes > Icteridae > Agelaius > Agelaius tricolor. Next base: position 63,302,604 of record NW_027269261.1, read on the forward strand.
ATGGCCTCTTTAGCAGAATATTTTTTGTCTAGGAAGCTGTTAAAGAGAAGCTTAGAGTGTTGTCCAGCCTGCATCTCAGCTGTGTTCCTCACAGACAGTGCGACTGCGGCATTTTCTGTGCTCTGCTGGGTGACCACAAAACACCTGCAAACAAGATTTTGGAGGCACCACTTCCAACCGCTCATTAAAACTCCCATTTCCATGTTTTGTAGGTCACAAAAATCTCCTTTTTTTCCCCCCCCCCAGGGATACTGCAGCCAAGAAGCCAACAGAAAGGTTTGCTGCAATGTTTAAATGCAGAAAAGAGCAAAAAAAACCCCAGCAGAATAAAGTTCAAGCCGATGCCAACGAACTGTATTTGGTACAGTACAGCCTGTTGCTCACAGCTGCTTTCAGAGGTGAACAAAACATTTTGCTGGGTCCAAGGACTCCCTGCTCAGGAATGGGGGAATGGGCTCCCCGCAGGGCCGATGCACAGCGCCGCGTGAGCGCCTCGCTGCTTGCGAGTGAAATGGGGGATCAGGTGGCAGCTGCTCGCTGTTGGCCTTCCCTTTTAATGTGCGTGTGGTAGGTCACAAATTCAAAGCAAAAAGTTGCACAAAATGGAGCTGGAACTTTATATCAAAATCTGCAATTGAGCATCTTGGCCATCGGCCACAAAATGTCTGATTAATCTGTCTAAAAAAAAAGAGCTCATATTTCAAAAATGAGAAGTTAAAATCCAAGACCAGCCCTTAATTACCAAGCAATGACCACAAAAAACCTCACAAATCCCAAATTCAATTACCTGAAATATTATTACTTGATAGTACTTTAGTCTTCTAATTTGGACATTAAAACATTCCTTAGTAAGAACAGGGAAGGGCGAGACCAACACTTTTTCCTCTGCCAACAAACTGAGTCTTGCAGCTTTTGTTGAGCAAAACACTTTTTTATTTCAGATTAATATCTATTTAGACTTCTTAACCTTGTAACATAGCTGCCAGGAGCTAAGTTATGAGGGAACAGGAAATTGAAAAAAAAAAAATTGAAAAGAAAAAGAATTGAAGAAAAAACTGAAATAAAAAAGAAATCAAACAAGTGTTCATTTATGGAAAATAAGCCTTGTGGCTTTGTGAGAAAGGAAGAATTTCTCTTTCACCTTTCTGCACATGCTTATTATTTTAAAAATTTTTATACCAAAATGTCCACCAGAGAAAGTCAAGTAACAGTGACGAATAATGAACACATTCCAGTATAAAAAAAAAAAAAAATTCCAAAGCATTTAAGAAATTGGGTATTTTAGGGGGATTTATACTTATCTCTTTCAAAACGAAAAAAAAAAGCTTACCATTAGTAGAATGATGATCCACATCAGGAAAGATGAAAAGATGAAAACCTTTAACATATGAACAAACGCTGAGGAAAAAGTTGTTACCAAATTGATAGACACAAATTTCAGTCAACCAAGTAGAAGTTGGTTGACTGAAATTTTCTACCAGTTAATTTAGACAACCAGTTCTCTCCAGCTCAAAAGCCATCTGCATGTCTTTAAGTTGTCATACTTGGTTTGGTTAAAAGGCTCACACAGAAAAAGAAAATACAGAAGTTTGAGAGACCAAGAATCTTACTGACAAGCTGCGTAAAAATAAAACATTTTAACCAAAAAAAAAAAAAAAAAAAAAAAAAAAAGGCAGCCAGAAAAGATGCAGATAAATGTTTTATTGGGCTAGCTTTTGTTGTGAATTGTGAATTGCTCAGTTTACAAGTTTACAAGTTTACAAAGGGCAGCCAGATACCTTATCCAAGACCATCAGAAATTTCGCCCCAACAATTTTATAATGCACTTCTTTTGGGTCACTAATTTGAATGGCCCACTGAAGAATCAAAAAGGAGGGAGTATTTTTCATGTGGAGTCAATGTTCCAGCATCGCTGTCATCCTCCTAATGTCGCTGCACCGACCTGTCAGTGCACTGGAACACTTTAGCGCAGCAGCTTGTCAGGGTGCCTTGCACAGGGGTATTGCGACTTCCAGAGGTCTTGAAATGCTTTCTTCAGCCTTCATATGCGTGCTGTGCTACTCTCACACTCAGAGAGCTCTCTGGCAGGGACTTTGCTCCCCTGCTTGTGAAAACATTCAGTAATTTTACTCTTAGCAAAACAATTGAAAATGAAATACTCAATTCTCACAGAGCAGATGCACAACTCCACCTGGGAAGGCATGTATGGATGATGTCTGTCAATGTACTTGGCCAAAAAGCCAAACTGAGGTACCCACGTCATAAAAAAAGTGTGTTTTCTCTTTAGATATGTCCACACAACCCACAAACTGATTAAAAATTTGCATTGAAACATAAAATATATTCAAGTGTCCAAATGAAGTCTTTCTCCAAAAACAAAAACAACCCAAAAACCAAAACCAAAACCAAAACAAAAAAACGAAACAAAAAATAAATGTTCTAGATATTTGACTCATCTAAAGAACCATGATTTAAAAGGCAGGTAAGTTAAAATCAATGTTTTTCAGCAGAGAAGAAATTCAGGATGATACTGCTCTATTAGGTTTCCTATATGAAAACCACAGGATAGGAAAAGCTGTGGTACCTCAGAAGACAATTTGTAATACTGAAAAATCTGTGGGAATCTCAATGGCATATGGCTGCAGGCTTTAGCTTTAAAAATTTTTGGGGATTTATGATCCACTTTCAAAGAAACAGTAAAGTTGTGGGTGTAAAGAGTCACTTAATAAAATCCTTGCGTAAATTTTTACATATAATTAAAGATTGTGGAGTCAGCAAAGCAAAACCTGGAAATGTTAACATCTTTTTAGTTCTTATGTTAATGTGTCCTTTTTTTTTTCACTTAAACAGCTGCTGATGGGAAGTTCCTCTCCTTTTAAGGCTGGCACAAAGGGATGATATTTTGTCACTGAAGATGACAAATAGAGGTTGCGGAGTTTTCATCCTTGGAGCTAGTCAAAAGCTGTATGGACGTGGCCCTGGATCACCCGTCCTTGCTGACCAGGCTTGGGCAGGGCGGTTGGACCAGATGATCTGCTGAGGTCCCTTCCAACCTCAACCATTCTGTCATTCTGTGATCTTCACAAAAAAGAATGATTTGTGATGTTGCAAGAATGTGCTACTAATCACTTACAACTGAATGCTGTGAATGTGATGTAAAATAAAAAAGGAAGCTCAGTATTTTTAACAAGGGAAAAAACCCTCAAAGAGATACTTGCAATTGTTTATATAATATTTACTTATTAAATTTTGATTTCCTAGAAAATGTCTTTCAGCTGAACGCCTGAATGTACTTTAAATGTTGTAAGACTGAAGAAAATATTCTCTTGCCTGAGTTCTCTAAGTCTTTATTTGATGATGAGCTGACAAAACAAAAGGTGGTAGCTTACATCTTTAAACACTGCATTTAATTGATGGTTCATCATGGCATACATGATCTCACATCTATCTGGTAACAAAACTGCCATTGCCCACCCCTACTCTGCTCTGTGTGTTTGACGAGGAAGAACTCAACAACACAAGGATGTAAACTCATATTTAGAAAGCTTCTATCTCAATCATCAGTGGGGCCTTTCCTTTTCCCTGGCTAGTGAATCTGTGTAAGATCCCAAATCACAGCATTTGTTTTTCAGTGCATGCCCTTTTTCGTGCTTTCTCGGGAATGCTCACTCACTCCTGGCCCCTCTAGTTCCATTTCTTTCTTTATACTGGCAAAGAGTGTAAAAAAGGGGCTAGTGGCTGGACTTCAAATGCATGGTCATTCTTACTAAATTTACTGTGCAATATATATTCCATCCCTCTGTTTCTTCCTTGCCCATCTCCTGGCCAGAAGGAACTCTCCAAAAGCCTCAGAGTGACTCCCTACAGCTTGCATGCAATGGAAACCAGTCACTGTCACACTGGTGGTTGATCAAACGCACAGTCATTCCCAGCAAACTGTGCCTATAAGAAAAAGGGTTGCTGATACAAATTTGAGGTGTGACAAAAGTCACTTCTGGGTTAAGGAATGTTGGATGGTTGTAAACAAAAGGTTAACTTGTCCTCCCTCTTGGAGACTGTAGTATTTTACCCAACACCCCTTTCATAGTGCCCCATAGTTTGCAACTGTATTTGGTAAAAGCTTACCTTCCACTGTCTGAATGTGGAGGAGATTTGCTTTTCTATAATTTTCTATCTATTATGGGCAACAGACAGTAGCAACCACCTGCTGTAACTATGATGTGAAATGAAGAATGTGCTAAGATTCACTGCTCACTGTCTCAATGCAGCTAGGAAATACATGTCCTACAGGAATAAATTTGCTTTTCAATTAAAAAGTATAGCATGTGGCTTGCTTTGGGATAGAGGAAAATCAACATAGCAGGAAATCCCCATGTTGACACACTCAGGTTGGTGCCATTGTTCTGACCTAATCAGGAAAGGCAATGACTTACAACAGCCCTACACGCAGGGTCAGCAGCCTCTGTGAAGCCACAGCCAGAGGTGTTCAAGGCTTGGGCTCAGTTCTCATGGTGACATTTAGTCACATCTATAGCACCTTCTCAGACTGCCACTTGGCTATAAATAATAGAGCCAGAGATCAAATTAGATGAAAAAGGCTACAGTGGAAGCCAAGAAAGGCTGGCTTCCTCCTTCCCACTAAACTGCTGATGACAAACTGCTTTATTCCCTCATGGGTTTCTGTTCTTCCCAAAAGATCATGCGCTCTTATTCATCTTTGTAGTGCTCTCATGCATTGCCTTCTACAAGAGCTTCATGATCCACTGACTCACCTTCTGATTACAGCTGTGCTTTGCCACAAAAGAAACTGCTGGTAATCCCCAGGAGATCTTGTGGGGCAAAGACAGAACTACAGGTGGGCAGCATTGCATACACAGATGGTTTTGGGACAGTGGGTCTGACTGGTGGGATGCAAGTATTCCCTTCAGCCACATTTGGGGTGGAGGGTAAAGACATAAACACTTCAGCCTCATCACAGGGTGCTCTGACCCATCACCTGTCTGTCTAGTGGGGGACCAGGAGCTGAGGAATAATGCAATGATCTCTGGGAAGCCATTGTGCCCCATGGGGATGCTAGTTCCTCCTTAGGGTAGGGCAGGATGCCAGAGTCTCAGTGAAACCATATGAAGGTCTTTTCCAACCTAAATGATTCTGTGATTCTATATGGACACTGTAACACACAAACTGAGGCATATGAGAGAGGAAGCAAGTCTGGCATGGCTTCTCCATGGTCCATGCCTTTCACAGGCTGGTTCAGAGGCAGAGATAAATTTAAGGAGTGGTATCAGGGAATATGAAAACCCTCAGCTTTTCTGCTGTTCAGAGATCATTAGGATTTTACCTACATGCCTTCTTGCAGCAATAGAATCTCAGCAGCATAGTGCCTCAGTACACAGCATCAGCCACAAAACTGCTGAGGGCTGGGCACCCCCTGGGCCACCCAACCCCCTCACAGCTACATCAAAGCTGTGAGTTCTCCCCAGAACTTATTTGTGAGTTTTCTTTAGAGTCTGCCAGCTGAAAAGTACAGTGGCATTAAATTGTATGTGCATTTTTTTTTTAAACAAACAAAGCCTCCAAGCCTGACAGGCAAGGACAGGGATGGGATTAGGCAAACATCCTATACAGACGGCTCCCCTTTCTGCCTGTCAGCTTGTAAGTGCTTTCTCTTCTGGAGCTATACAGTACTAACTGAGCCGGAAACAGCTATTTAAAAAGTGATTATAGTGTGACATTTTTGTTGGACCTAACATCAAGCCATGTGCAGCTTAAATGTCAGCAAAGCTATTTACTACAGGGACAGACAGGCCCTAGCATGCTTAAATCTACCCAGCGTCTTAAAAGTGGTTGCTGTCTCCACTCAGTGCACATGAATGACACCGAAGGCAAGATGTGAAGTGTAGTGCTCCGTAAGCTGCGATGATTGACTAATATGCTGGGTGGCACAATGCATTCAGCAAGAGGCTCACAGGGAGGAAGGCAGAATAATGGATAATTAAAGTCAATCTCAGGTTAGAAGGCAGAGGCCCATGCAAGAGGTTCCCTTGGATCAGCAAGAGCATGCCTATGGCTGGTGTGTTTTGTTCAGGGGTGTCTGAAGGGCTCAAGTATTTGGATGAAAACAGCAAAGCAGAGTTTTTTTACTAGTGTAGGTGCTGTATTGGTCCCATGAGAGAGGAGGGAGTGCCACCCCAGCTGTGGCCAGTGACCCTGCCCTTAGAAAACCCCTTGAAGCCCCTGCAGCGGAGCACAGTGGCCTCCGGGTGTTCTCCCCTCCCTCCCTCCGGGGCTGGCAGGGCACAAATCAGGCCGCCCAGCCGCGGCTGCCAGCCAGGGTGACAGAGGGGAAGGGAGGCTCCAGAGCCCTGTCACCAGCCGTCAAAATAATAGCCGAGCAGTGTGCGAGGGGGGCAGGAAGCTAAGGCAGCTAATCACGGGCATCTGTCCCTGTGTGAGAGCCCACAGGAGCGCAGCGGCTCCAGGCTGCACAAGCACACAGGGGATGGACAGAGCTGGGCACTGCCAGGAGCCCTCTCTGGGAGACAATGCCCTGCTGTGCAATGGATGGAGATATCAGTACCTTCATAGGCCCTTAATGGGACTAGAGGCATATATTTGGACAGGGTTCCAGCCCGACCTGCTTCTCTGAGCCTAAAATAACAAACAAATCAGTGTGCCTTTATTTTGAGAAAACGTTACTCACAGTAATAAGGGAGGGTGGGGGCACCCAAAAGGAAGCAGAGTTGTGATAAAACTTCCATTTTGTTCTTTCTTGCATGTCAAGGAAAAAAAATGTACATTATAATTCAGAGTGCCTTTCAGGGTTTATTTTTCTTTACATTGTTACATGCCTGATCACATCTGATTTTGGAAGCTAAGCAGGGTCTGACTTGGCTGACATTTGGGAGATGGCTGAAAAGCAAGAGTCTGAGCAGGAACTGGGTGCTCATTATATGAATGTGCAATGCTTAAAAGCATGACTAGGGGAATAACAAGGATATTCACAGCTTTTCTGTATCTTACAATACTGTTTTTCTCCATCTCTAACAACTGAAATAACAGTATGATGGAAAATAATATAATGAATATTAAATGAGCATTTTTTTAAATAATAAAAATACACTGCTTGGGAATACTGGTTAGTACTTCACAAAAAGCACATAAAAATTCTTTGAGCAAACTGATCATCAGATCATTAGAGACAGGAAATAAATTCTTTGATTTCTGTTTGCTTGCTGTTTACTAAGTGCTGTTTATTACAGTGGAACTTATTGGCAGGTGATTGTTAAAATCCCTTCAAAACTCATTTAAGTACAATTAAGTGAAAACAGTATAAGCTTTTTAACAGAAAAGATATCAGAAGTAGCATAGGATTTTTTTTTTTACATGGGATTTATTCTCATTCTTGGTGTTTCCAGTGACAAAAGGCTTAATTATATCATAGAATGGTTCCCTCATTCTTGCTTTACTTTAGAAAATTTCAGATGACCAAGGCTGATCTGTTACAATTTCACTTTGAGGCTCACAAGAAAGAGGTATAATTTTAAGGAAAGCTTCTTTGTTTAAGCATGTTCCTTGGTTGAAACAAATTCAGTTTTAAAACCAATAAAAACTGTAACTAGAACTCCCTCTCTTGCTCTCTTACCAAATGTCATCAGCAGGTCCCTCTCAGATTCTGAGCGGGCTCTTGGGGACAAGGTTAGCTTTTTTTTTTTTCTTGGTTACCTCCTACCCCAGCAAAATTAAGAAGGCAAAACCAAAAGGGAATGTGCAATAAAGAAAATGAACATCAAACAGACATTTGAGTATCTGTCTTCTACTTTTTAACAAGAAATAAATATGATATGGCGAAGCAAGGCAGGATTCACATGCTGTGAGCCTCTCCCACACAGTGCCCAAGATGCCCTCATTCAGTTTTCCAGTCCTTCTTTGTTATAGCAAAATGTGAGGGATTTCTAAATCCTGATTTGGATGCATCCCCCCAGAGCAGAGACAAACCAACAATTACTGAAGCAAGGCAAGTTGTTTTCAGTTTAGCAGGTTTCTTTCTAAGCCAGGCTTGTGCTGTCATTTAAAGTTTGAATGCTTCCATTCTCTGAGAAGACCAGTGGCTTTTCAATAGCAAAAGATCAAATGATGTTAATCAGGCAGTGTGACTTAATCCTCTAATTCAGCTGCCTTTTTACATTAGAAATGTTCTGCTCACATAAGATTGATTTGCTCTTAAATTGACTTTTTTTCCCCCAAAATGTGCCTGTCTAAACTTCTACTCTTGGCCCTGCAGATCCGTTACACATATAAGATAAAACAACTTTTTCTTCATTTTGAAGGTTTAGATAGGCTTATCCTAACGGTTCTGATAGAAAATCTCTTGTTAATCACAGAAAGCCCAAGATGTTATGCAACAGCAGCAAGAACATTTTTCTTTTCAGTAGTGCTGCCACTGGTTAGCTACACTGAACAGGGACAGTTATTGCTGACCACTGGAATGCTACCATAAGTGCACATTCTCCTCAGCCTTCTGATACAGAGAGGGATGCTTTACAAGGGCATGTAAAGTGATGGGACAAGTCTTTCAGTTTAAAAGACTCTTTCTTTTAAACTGAAAGAGACTAAGTTTAGGTTAGATACTAGGAAGAAATGCTCTCTTGTGAGTGTAGTGAGACATGGGAACACAGTGCCCAGAGAAGCTGGGGATGTCCCATCCCTGAAAGTGTTCCAGGCCAGGTTGGATGGGGCTTTGAGCAACTGCTAAAATGGAAGGAGTCTCCACCCATGGTAATGGGGGTGGATGTAGATGATATTTAAGGTATTTTCCAACCCAAAGCATTTTGTGATTCTGTGAAGTGTCAGCAGGAGATGTCCAGCCCTTGGCACAGATATCAGTGCACGGTGCCTCTCTCAGGTGCCTCTCACCAGCTTTGACAGCCTCACACAAGAGAGAATGGGGCTCCTTGGGCACAAGGACACACAGTTCAGCATTGTGAGGTGCATGGCAGAGTGAAGGGAGCCACAGGGCACACGTGTACTCTCACCCTAGAGGTTTGCACTTCAGTACCCTTACCGAAGACTTCTTGCAACAGATTTTCACTAGCTAACTCTCTATAGTTGCTAAGATTGCCTCAGATGAAGGAAGATATTATAGTCTGGAGAACTAAAATGACCATTTATAGTGTCTGGCAGGTGATCATCAATCGTTTTGCTATTAGGAAGGGCATCAAGGCTGCTATTCCTTCCTGATGGGTCTGTGATACACAACCTTTTTGCCCTGTCTGCTGAACTACACAACATTTTCTTTTCTTTTTTTTTTTGTTCCTGCCAGATAGCACTGAATGAATCCCATCAATTAATTACTTTTCCTGAAGATATTTTGCCAATGCAATGTTTACTGTGACCATGCTGGCAGAACACATAAGGGTTTTCAAAACCCGATGTGATATCATTGGTGCTACATTATATAAACCACAAACTGATTATGATCTACCTTAGGAGTAATTACCGGGTCTGCTCCCAGCCACCTGGCATTTGGGGAGATCATTTGCGCATTACTGCACCAAGTGTGCAAAGCAACTCCTCTCCCCCAGAGCTATTTCTTAAAGAAATGGAAGCACAGTGTCAGTCTGGCATTGGGCGGCAGCAAATGCAGTTGTAGCAGAAATCTGTGGGCAGAGAGCGCCATCTCCAGCTTATAAATCATGATTACTCGGCGGTAACCAGCTTATTCAGGATTTCTTTTTTGAAATTGCCATCTGTTCTGGCAAAAGATGGAGAAGAAAGCCAGCTGAGACTGATGAAAGATTGAGACTTAAGCCTTAGCACTACCTTAATATCCTGTAGGGAGACTTTGCTAATCCTTGCTGAAGTTTCTGAAATAAAAAAGCTGCTTAAAATTGTATGGACCTGATTTGTTTCTGTTTTCAGGCTACTTACTGAAGACTAAAATCCTGACAGAGCTAATATTTGTACTATGTCGGGGTACTCCAGCCAACTGAGAGTCCATCCATTTAACACTACACGTGATGCATTTGATAGGTACTTGGAAAAGCACATAAACTATATATATATATATATATATATATATATATATATATATATAAAAGTACTGTTGAAGAACAACTGGGTGGAAAACCAGTGTCAATAAACAATATGCCAAACCAGCCCACAAGTGCATGCAGAGGGATTATATACATATAAAGGCTACAAAATTGACAAATACTACAAAAATTACACTGAGGCCAGTGCCTGTGAGTCCAGCCTCATGATTATCGCTCAAGTGTTCAGGAGGTCCAAAGAGGACATTATGAAACAAATTACTCACATAGAAGACAGACAGCCTGGACAAAGTATGAAATTCTTATTATGGATGGTTTCAAGAGCTGTCAAGACAAATCTGCAACAGATGTGTGATTAACTTCAAGCAGGAAAGCTGTACTGCAACACCCAAGGCATCTATGATTGTGTACACAGGTGTAAAGGTGATGATTTTCCTGGTCCTTATTGTTTTTTATTGTGGGAAAACAGCCTTGAAATGGTCACTAAAAAGTTGTCTGGGCTTTATTATTAATTTAGGAGTTTAAATATTTATACAAACGAAAGTTAAATACTCTGCCATCTGTTGATAGCTGGCAAAACTGCAGATGTTCTTCCCTGAAACAGACTGTTTCATCACCACACTGAAACCATTACCCGCTGTTTCAGCTGGCAAGATAAAAGTAGCAAAGAAATGCAACGTATTTTGAAAATCCACCAATTGTCAGGTAAGTCACCGTATTATCTATTCAACTCAAAAAAGTGTGCTTGCAGCAAAATGCCGGGAGTCCACGAACAATTTAAGACTCATCAGCAACCCTGATAACTATCCGTTCTTCTCTGAACAATAAATGAGCTTGCGCTACTCTTTTTTTTTATTTTTTATTTTTCATGGTAAAGGTCACCGAGATGCCCAGTTTTGACAGAGCTATTCCTGCCTTTCTCTCCTCCTCCCTGCTGGACCTCAGCGGAAGAGAGGAGAGGACACGCCTGCCACCTTCCCTTTTCCACTTCGCAGCGCTCATGCCCGTGAGCAGCCCGGCTTCTATTGCAGTCGCAGCCCGTGTCGTTCTTTTTTGTGGTGAATGAACCCCGAGGAACCGGAGCTTTGGGGACGCAGTTCCCCCACACGCCTGCGCCCGGGCCCCCCTGCAGACGCGTCCTGGCGTGAGGAGGAGGAGGAGCCGCGGTCGGAGCCGTGCTGCCAGTGGCCGATGGCGGCGGGCGGCGGGGTCGGGCTGCTGCCCTTTCTGCGGCTGCTGGGGCAGCTCAAGGTGGGCGCGGGGCAAGGGCCAGGCGCGGGGGCTGGGGCCGGGTTACCTCCGCAGTGCCCGGGCTGGCAGCGGGGCCGGGGCTGGCAGGGGGCGGTGGCTGGCGGAGGCCGGCGTGAGCCGGGGCTTCGGCCCCTGTTGTGCCAGCGCAGCGGGCCCGGCCAGGCCGCGGCTGCGGCGGGGCCTCGTGGGTGCCGCCGTGTCCCGGCCCTTGGGCTGCAGTGGGGCCTCGTGGGTGCCGCCGTGTCCCGGCCCTTGGGCTGCAGTGGGGCCTCGTGGGTGCTGCCGTGTCCCGGCCCTTGGGCTGCGGCGGCACCTGCTACGGCTGGGCCGAGCTCCTGGCCGGGGACAGCCTTGGTTTGGCCTTGGGGCAGGCGTTCGCTGCGAGCATCAGAGCTCTCCCGTGGTGGGGCGGAATTTCTGCCGGTGTCTGTGAAACGGGGGCCTGCAGAACCGAGGGTTTTAACCTGTACAGTGCCATGGTCTGGTGGATGCTGCGGTATCCACCAGAGGTTGGACTTGATGATCTCTGCGGGCTTTTCCAGCCTAACTGATTCTGTGATTCTGTGACACGAACAGAGAGTACCGCGGACGGGATGGGTGTACAGGAACGTGGCAAAGCCAGAGAGCGTCTCCGACCACATGTACAGGATGGCGATGATGGCTTTGGTGACTGAAGACAAAAACCTTAACAAGGACAGGTGAGACTGCCTCTCCTTATCAGGACCATATGTTAATGTTGTGGGAGAGCTGCAAACAAAAGGCTAAAGAAGCTGTCGTGCCAAGTAAGAGCTTTTAAATCACACTGAAGGAATTTGAAATCCTTTCCTCTCTTCTTATCCCTCTATCCTGTTTACCTGGTCGTTTGAAAGGGGCTAAAAACTTTATTGCTTAACTGTGAGTGTTGAGGCAAGTCCTTAGTGCAGAGGCTCAAAGCTGGTCTTCTTTCAAGTAGTAAATAAACAGGCTGAAGACCCTTGTTAAAAAACAATGTCAAGCAACAAACAGCTGTGTCAGAGCCTTAGACTATGTCGATTTTGACAGACTGGAGGAGCACTCGGCAGCGGTAAGGAGCCACAGAAGGCCTCTAGGATAGCAGAGAAAGCTATAGCAACTGACATGAAGGCTTTTTTGACTACTCTGCTGCAGACTGGCATAGCTGCAGAGCTGTGAGTGACAGATTATATACTGAATTAGAGATTGCTCCAATCAGATTACCTTCTACCTGTTGCAGGAATAATGTGAAGTGTATAATGTAGTTAATTACCACAACATCTCCAAAAGTCAAGTATACAAAAGCTGAGTACATTACTTTTGAATATCATGCTCTGGTACACAGTGTATTTATACTTAAATCTGCATTTACAAGCAGTAGAGACTGGAAATCAAAAATCAAAATCATGTCAAGGTGGAAAATAATTCCCTTAACAAAAAATTGAAAAATATTATATAATGTTTAAGAAAGGCTCGAACCAACCTTTAGAGTATATGAAGGGGGATAAATTCTGCAGTCTTTTTAACTTATGGATAAGTTTTCCACTTAAAATGCTGAAAAACTAATTATTCTGTCCCTCCTTCTTGTCAGATGCATACGATTAGCTTTGGTTCATGATATGGCTGAATGCATTGTTGGAGATATTGCTCCTGCAGATAATATCCCAAAAGAGGAGAAACACAGGAGAGAAGAGGTATGAACATAAGGTGTGAAGCCACAGCTGCAGAGCATTCTGTGTGTTTTTATGTTCTAGTGGTGGTGAAGGAACACACCAAGCAATATAATACTGTCATTGGCATTGGACAAGCCTGCCACAACCAAGTAGAGTTTTCAGCTCATTGAGATTTTTGTACCTGTAACATGACCAAGTACAAAGTTATGGAAGAATCTTTGAAGTAATCTTCACCTTGGCCCTTTTGATAATTTGTTCTTTGTTTCTACCTTTATTTGTTCCTGAACTAGCTGCAGTTTTGGTAAGCCTGAATGAGTCATGTTCAGCCTCCTTCCCGAGAGGTGAGGAGCAGGGAGTAGGTGCACTGAGTAGGATGGATGACAGTTCATGTCAGATCTTGTGTGTGGTGCCAGATCATGAGGTTGACAGAGACTTCATTTAAACCTTCTGCACAGAACCTCAGATGCAGGTGTCTCTTTTGTTACTGTTGTGATTCTTTGAGTGAGCATGCCTAGAGTCACTTTATTTCTGGCCTTGCACTTATCCAAGCTGCTGGTTTGTTGTTTCTGGTTTGTGGCATTATTTGAAGAAAATGTAAACCATTTCTGTAGCCACAGCTAGAGGGCAATGTCATGCCTCAGAAGCTCTTCAGAGGCTTTTTTCATTCATTGTAAGAACACACAATGAAGTATATTAAAAAAAGAAACACCACAATTACCGTCTGTAAAGATAGTACTTCAAGAATGCTAAATGCACCTTAGATCGTTAATTTCCACTTTCTTAGCAAAAAACTTACTCCTAGTTAGTCATGGCCCCCCAGCCCCTAGTTTTAACCAGATAAGCATAAAAGGGGCCCCCTTTTATGGATGATGAATAATCACTGGAGTGTTTGTTACACTCTTCAAAGAGCTTCAAAACACTGAACAGAGAAAACCTCTTTACTGGAAGCCTCTAAAGGTTGTTGTGTCACTGAGGATCAGCCTTCAACTTTGGTCTCATTTGAATTCAGGCAAGGAAAGAGATTTTGATGCCTAGGTATGTTTAAGAAATTCTCTTAAGTATTTGCAGCTCCTTCTGCTCCCATTTCAGTCAGTGAGGATTTTGTGAGAAGAAGAGTAAAGCATTAAATATTTAGGATGACTCTGAAATACTTTGTTGTAAAAATAGACCATGGGTAGCCACTTCAGGAGGTGGCTTGAGGTGAGTTATCAATACTCTGCTTCCACTGTAGAGTTCTCCTTTCTTCTGTTTGCTCTACAGCCAACATTGAGCTGGCTCCAGAGTTTGCTGCTTGTGCAGTAACTTTAACCAGTGAGTCTCACCAGCACTAAGGCAGCAGAAAATGAACCTGATTAATAAAAGCAGTTTTGGGTTTTTTTTAGAGGAGGGAGGTTGTTGTTTGGAGTAGGGGTTTTTGACAGGTAAGTCATTTTAGCCACCTAACCTTGAAATCTGGTGAGTTCCAGAGCTGGAAAGAGGTGAGAAGGAATGAGACCTTGATGCTTCAGTGGTGGCAAGCCATTTGGAACCATATTGTGACACTGTATCCTCTATATGAAGTGGAGAAACAATCATGGCATGAAACCTTTGTCTTGCTTGTGATGTTGGTTGTTTTAGAAGCAGCCCTTCATGTTACTGACCAAACAGTAGAGACGGCACAGAAAAGAGATTGATCAACTGGGGAACACAAAGAACATGCAGAACAATTTCTGGAGTCACAAGTTCTGCTGGGAGCCTGCTCCAGTGGATATCTGCTCCAGCATGGACCTCCAGGGGCTGCAGGAGGATCTCTGTTCCTCTGTAGGGCTGCAGGGGCACAGCTGCTTCACCATGATCTTCCTCACAGGCTGCAGGGGAATCTCCTGTGGCATCTAAAGCACCTCTTCCCTCTCCTTCTTCTCTAACCCTGGTATCTGCAGAGTTCTTCCTCTCACTTCTCACTCCTCCTCCTGGGTGAAGTTGCATAGGGCTTTCCCCTCCCATTAAATATGTTATCCCAGAGGTGCTACCACCTTGGCCAGAGGTGTAGCCAAACATTGCCATGCCAAAACAATACAGTAATTTGCTGTGTAGTGGATGTTTCTGCTAGCTTGGTAACATGTAGATAATTATTCAGAAAATTTAATGATAGAAATGTTGCTCAGAAAATACATAAATGGAAATGGCTTCTTTTTTTTAGACAGCTATGCAACAGCTGACCCACCTTCTATCAGAGGACCTCAGAAAAGAAATCTATGAACTCTGGGAAGTAAGTTTGCATTCTTTTAATCCTATTTTAAAATTTCAGGGTGACCCATTCCCTTCTTCCCGTTTATCTGTGAAATTGTGCCATCTCTTATTTTGACCTCAAGAAAGTGAGATATATTTGCTTAGAAGATAAAGCCTAACAGTATGAGTCAAGGTCAATTTTGGATCCTTTTCAAACAGAAAGCCTGGACTTTGATGAAATAACCATCTTCTGCCCCTAGCCTCTCAGAGTTCCCGATCAACCTGTCTAGGGCTTGGTTTGTACAGCTAAAGGAAAAGTTTGTCCCCTACATCCAGCCCTCTGGATATAAATCTGATTTTTTATTACATTATCACTTGCATTCGTATCTGGTCATATGCAGCTTTTAATACAGGAAAAAAAAATAATGGTGGGTGATGGTGCTGTGGTTTATCTTCTGCTTTTTATACAAGTAATATCTGTGGCTTTCATTTCTTTCTAATAAAGTCCATTAGACCAAGATACTTAGTAGTAACTTAAAATTATTAAGTAAACTAACGTTTAAACTTAAATGTGACCCAAAAAAATGCACTTTTTTACAAACACTGGAGATTTCTGGTCTTGGGTTCTTTAAAAGTTTGTATCAGAAAGTATCTTTTGTGTTTGAAGGTGATTTAACCATTTTTATGCGAACCCATGCTGTTAATTGATAAGATCTTTTATACTTGCAAATGAGAGATGATTAGATTATTTCCACACAATTCAAGTTTATAATTACTGTGTTTTATCTCCTCCTGACATACGGTGACATGGGGGAAATTGAATCCACAACCTCTTGTCCAAGCATTCTGTGTTTCTTGGACTATATCATCTGAATCTGTATCTTACATTCATATTCTTTTCTACTTAGAGTGAATTTAAATTCCAAATATTGGCATCCAATTTCTGCCTTTTGCTACAACACCCTGTTTGTGGTTTTGTTTTAGGTTTAGAGTTGGTTTTGTTTTTTTTTCCCTGTTGTAGTTGGGTAGTTGTTTGGTTGAACAGGCAGTGGGAATGGGCACTCAGAGCTATATTTTAAGGTAAAGGGGGTAAACCAACATCAGATACAGGAAATAATATGTGTGTATTTTTTTAGGGAGTACTGGTTCCTTCTCCCTTGAGAAACTGTTATAATTGAGGAAAATGAGGTTTTGATAGATAAGGTTAGTTCTGTGTAATTGGGGTTTTTTGCTTTGCTGGTCTCAGTCTTCTCCAGTGACGTTGTAAGAGCTTGTTCAGCATGGAGTCAGTTCTTTAGCATGTTAGCTTTTCATCATTCTCATTAACCATCATTTAATATGTGCACACTGTTGATAGTTTGGTCTTTGTTTCTACCTTCAGGATTATTTATTGGCACTGTGTCTGCAATTCATTAGCATGAGTGCAACCCACCTGGCAGAGAGGGTACCCTAAAAAATCCACTATTCACATGTAGTCCCTCTAGTGTTAAGTGGAACAACTATCTGCTCTTTTAGAAGAAAATAAAAGAGATAAAATCAGCCTCTGATAACTTGGTGTGCTGCTCTGCTCTCCGCTAGCCAGAAACATTGCACTATGATTTTTTTTTTGGTGAGTGAAGGGTGGTCATGGACCAGAGCTGAACAGTGCTGAGCAATACAAGGTTTCTTCACATTCTTACCAAGTCCTTCCTGCTCTGCCCTGCCCTTGTCTCTGTATCTCTTCACTTTGGCTTTACAAGGACTGCTGCTTTGGGTGGTATTGGTGGGTACCTGGTGAGTGTTGTGTAGGGGAGAGGCAGCAGAAAGATGCCTCAGACATACCTTCACTTTATAACTTAATCCCAAATATGTTTGAAAAAACAGTGAAGTAAATGAGTCAGCACGTTTCAGCTCTGTCCTGCTTTTTTATTCTCAAGAGCAAAAGCATGGGAATGATTTTTAAAAGACAACCTGTGGTGTTGGAGAGACCAGTTAGTGTTTTTCCAAAGTACGCTGTAATTTCAGAGTCTTAACCACCTGTGGGGAGGTAACAGTAAGTGTTTGTTTCAGCACTGTGCACAGTTGCACATGTAATAGCTGATGTTTCTTGAGGACAATGTGAGCTGAGGTGTCAGTAACATCGTGTATAGCACAGAGGTTGGCAGCAGATTGATACTCCCACCTGATTGTTGGAGGTGAAACTGACTTTTACAGGTGAACAGCTCTACTTCTTCTTTTCTTGAAGTTCTCCTTTGTAATGCTGCCAAGAGTTTGTTGTCTTTGAGGGACCCTCTCTCCTGCAACAGAGATTAGAAAAAAATAGAGTAGAAATAAATAGATTTAAGAAAATAAGTAGGACTTAATTTAAAAATGAGGCAAAGCTCAGGTTGAAAAGAGAAAAACAAGATAAAAACACTGAAATGAAATTTATTATTAAAATAATGATGAAGGTGTAACTGAAAATTCAAAGTACCATTGAAATTTATGTAGAATAATAAACCAATCAATCATGCCTATCGAAATCTGGATTTCTGACCTCAAAGGTAAAGCCTAAGAACAGGCTTCTAATAGTATGCAAGACAAGGAAATGACTGTCACACTTATCTGAGCATGAGTGTGCTGGAATTAGAAAGCCAGGGTCTTTCCACTGTGAATGGCACTCATACCACAGTTGTTATCATAAGATGCAGAAAGGATTGCCAGGTTCTGTGGTCAGTAGGCAAACCTCTTCCTGCACTCATGCTGCTCTTCTCTGTGGAAGTGCTATGATCCACAGGTTCTGTGGATCTGGGAACTTAGATGGTCCCAGTGTGCACTTTGGTGTGATAATGGTTGTGGGGATGACGAATAGGGCCAGACCTGCCAGTGGTATCAAGGTAATGGTAACCTGCACAGAAGAAAACCCCTTTCTATGGTCTTGGTTTTGGAAGTCAGGAGAGTCAGGAAGACCTGCTCGTGAGACATCTCATACAATGCAGTAGATTTGGGAAAGAGAAAATGCAATGCCAAACCTGTCTGCAGCCATCACTGGAAGCAAATGACAGCAAAATTGTTCAAGTTGAGTAGAAATGTGAATCACTCATAAATATATACTGATGATGACTGTAGAGAGGGAAAAGATAGCAGAAAGATTAAAGGACTTAAATTTTGAAGGGGAGGAAACCCCTTAACCACTCCCTATCTCCTAGGAGAGACATAAGGACATAAGCAGCTCAGACAGATTAGAGGAAAAAGATTAGGCAGGAATGACAGGAGAAATATAAAGAACAACTCCATATAGAAACAGTAAGTGGTGAGAAAAGTGCTAAATAGGTCTTAAAAATAGGTGGTGACAGTGTGTAGGCACACACTCTGGTAATTAATAGCCTTAGCCAGGCCTGACATTATCTTTCTACGTAAAATACAGTTAAATCAAACCTATTGTTTAACTTGTGTGTCATGCAGACTTACCTCCATATCATCCCTGATTCAGCCAAAACAATTGGTATATTTAGAGTCAGGTTATGCAAAAGGCTGTATTTTACATCCCACTGCATTTAATATAAAATTGGCATGTATTTCAAGTGTTTTGCTGACCACTGTGTGTTCGTAAAAACAAAGTTAAGACGTAATTGTGCTGAATATTTCTGGATTGACTTGTACTAATGAAGAAAGTTCTAGATATATAAAGAGATTTTAGTGTTCTGTTTCAGAGTAACAAAATTATTTTCTTATAACTACAAATCTTTTCAGGAATATGAAAACCAGTCTACTGCAGAGGCCAAATTTGTAAAGCAGTTGGATCAGTGTGAGATGATACTGCAAGCATTTGAGTATGAAGAGTTGGAAAAGACACCTGGCAGACTGCAGGATTTTTTTGATTCAACTGCTGGTATGACATTTGGGTACTTTTTTTTCCCTTTCATAAATGAAATACATAAACTCCCTTTCTTTTCCTGAAAGACATTCAGAGCAAGTGAGAACTAGTTATTTTACTCATTGCTCATGTCCCCTAATATTTCTGGGGAAACTGGATGCATTGTGAACATACCTGACATTTATCTGTAGGTATTAAACCTGAATTTAATTTATGCCAAATTCCTTTTACATCACTTTTCACCTTAGAGAGAGGCTCAGCTTTCATTACACTTGCATGTGTGTAAGGATCTCCCTGAAACATCAGAGTCTTCATAAAGGAGTCTTCAGTGTTCACCCATGCTCTGACAGCAGTTTGTTTGTGCTCTGTCAGTGTTTCAGGAGCCAGTGAAGTAGGATTTGTTATCCCCAAGTGAGCTGAGTGACCAGCCCAAGGTTCCTGTGAGAACCACCTCAGTGAAATGATTAAGTTGCAACTGTATTACTTTTTATTCTGTCTACTGCTTTTCATCCTTTGCAAAATACACTGGTAGTTTAAAGCAGAAATAGGTAAAATAATAATCTTTATCTTTTTGGCAAGATAGTTCAACACCAGAAGAGGACTGTAACTAACTTGTCCTGTCCTGGGAAAAAAACTAGGGATAGACAAACTCTAGGGATAAGAGGACCAGCAGTCACCCAACAGAGTCCCTGACAAGTCCCATTTATACTTTGGTGATTCCCTAGGGAAATAATAATCTCTCTGTAAGACTTTTACTAGCAAAGGAAAAAAAAGGACAATGTGAACAAAGCTGATAATGCTTTATTTTCTAACTATTTGTCTTTGCTCCCCTACCAGAATTCAACAACTTCAGTTGAGCTGGTGTGTGAGTAGAGCCTGCAGCATATACCCTAAGTGCACCTGGAACTGGAGTGGTTTCCTGTAGCACCATACATAGTATAGATTATCTTGGTCACGGTGCATCCCTTTTTCAGCTCTTAAATGTCTGAATAGAGCAGAAAATACAAGCTTTTTGTGAAGAAAGGATGTAGCTACACTTACTCCATAATTGGATTGAACTGGGAGCATTCACTTTCTTAAAAGAATAATTTGACATTTATTCTGAGCCTAAAGTGACATCTCTGCTATCATTCCAATTCCAGCCTTTCACACGTGGCAAAATGAGAGCATTTTTCATTAACCTTCCCTTTCTTTTGTTTTGCAGGGAAGTTTGTTCACCCAGAAATACTCCAGCTTGTATCTCTGATTTACACAGAAAGGAAAAAAAGAATAGCTGCCACATCTCATCCACATTCCTGAGGTGTTCCTAAATGCTGTAGCCATAATAAATACTTTGGTTTATATTTTGGTCATTATTTTTTCTCCTCTAAGATCACTGATTCTGCTAGCAGATTTTTTTTCCTGTGCATTCATTGCTGAGAATCCCGGGACCACTTAGAGGGGAGCAGGTATAGTTGCCTTCCAGATCAGAGGTTGTGTCAGGGAACAAAGAATTAGTATATTTGGGGTTCTCCTTCTTTTTAATCAGCCTCTGATTAATGCAGTCTCAGATACAAATAGATTCTCTACTGGGGAAGTCCACGTACATTTAAAAATTAGTTGATTGCAATCTAATCTGTTCATGTAATGCACTGTCTGGGGCAGGTGGTCTTGTTCTGTGAATTTCTAAGTATGGATGGATGTAAGTACCTTCAAAATGGGTTAATATCTACTCAGTGCTACACAGAAACAAGACTAATGAGCATGTGTCTGTAGAAGCTCTTGACTAGCTTAGAGATGAGATTTCTTTGAAGTGCATCAGCCTTAAGTGATGGTGCATAAAACTGGTAATCTCATTAATTATATTTTCTTAATATCTTCTTTATTTCATACAACTTTTCCCCTGTTCATGTGTTGTATCAGAGAATGGTGCCAGTATTTCCATAAGGTCTATATTCCTCACTCCCCCTCACTCCAGACTGGCAGTTTTACAGACTCCTTCACAGGTAATTAATAATCACAGAATACCTGAGGTTGGGAGGGACCCTTGGAGTTTGTGCCATCTAATGCAGAAGCCTGTACATCCATGTAGAGCTGACTCCCTTCTCCAGGATGTGGCATGCTGGTAGCAGTTCTGCCATAAATGAGTTTCTGGCAGAAGTAGACACTAATGTAGAAGTACAGAGTGATTGTGAAGTAAAGCTGCAGTGGTGGTAAATGCCATAATGAGGCCAGTGTCTGCACACCCAACTGCTGAATCGTGTGCAGCTGGAGATGAGGACAATGCCATGATTACCAAGTAAGCAAAATTTGCACCTGTAAAAATTACCTGGTAGAGACTGGGAGTTCTCTTCCACCTCATGTCAAATGAAGCAGCATAAAACTAAATTCAGTTGTCATATCCTTTAAAGGTAGGTAATGTATCTGAACACACATTGTCAGGCACCATGTCTCAGGAAATGCTTTCTTTACACGAACCTCAGGGGCCTGACTGAAGCTCCCCAAGTGTTCTGTGGCTGATGTTTCCTAGATTGCTGACTGCTGTGCAGAGATGCTGGGAGCTTCTTGCCTCAATGGCTGGCACAGTGCTCAGAATCTGCAGAGTGAATTGGTCTGGTTCAGAGGAGATATGAGGTGCCTGCTCTGCTCAGGAACCCCCTGGGGCAGCAATCATGCGCTGTGGCAAGCCTGGAATAACAGGTTGCACTTTGCTGAGCTGATTAGTGGTTCTTGGCAATAGATTGCCACATTGCAGAGGGGGATGGAGTGGGGCCCACCGAGCTTTTTTCAGCACTTTTGTTCCACCTAGATGCACAGAAATCATAGTGTCCATTAGTTTGCATTGAATGCTGAGTGTGAAAGCTGCAGCTGTGTGGAAGGGCAGAATTGAGAACATTCTTGACAAACCAGCGAAGTGGCCTTGAAGAGATGTTTGGTAGAAACACACCCAGCACAAACACTGCCCTAAGCAGGAACAGTCCATTCGTGTGGCGTAGCAGGAGGCTTCCCCATTCTGCAGGGGACCGAGGGGACAGCGTGGAACCCCAGGCACAGTAATCAGAGTGGTCTGAGTTGGAAGGGACCTTAAAGATCATCAAGTTCCAACTCCCTTGCCAGTGGCAGGGACATCTTCCGCTAGATTGCTCAGTAGTACTGGTAAACAGAATTAAAACATCACAAAGGGTAAAAGAGAGAGAAATTTATTTTTAATAAGAATATCAAGAACTTCATTTACACAAACTAAGTTGTCAATATCTTCCATTTTAAATAAATTCACATTTATGCACAAAACCACGTAAAATAAGCTAGAAAATTGTCACAAGAATACTAGAAAAACAATTAGATTTGCTTTCATGCTAAAAATCACACTAAAGAGGCATGTGATATAAATGTCCAAAGTTAGCCTATGTCCAGTAGAACATTACAAAAGGACTTTCAACTTTGTAAAAACTAACAAAAGCCACACAAGAAAAAAACAAAAATCACTTAAAGCCACATTTTCTCACAAAATTTTAAGCAGTCTGTAATGTCAAACTCACTAACACTGATTTGAAGCTTTGGCGTATGCTCAAAAAACACATCCATTCTCAAAGTAGCCAGGCTCTTTTCCATCCTGTTTACTGATTACCTCGTGCCCACCTCAGTGTGTGGTGAGCTGAGCAACGCACCATGCGGACTGACATGTGCTCACTACACAGCAAGATAGTGTCACAAATGTGCTGCTCTTTCTTTAGAAAACATGTTAAAAGAATGCAGCTCAGAAAACATGCTGAATCAAAGCTGAGAGACGTCTGGCTCTTGGTGATTGAGCAGGGATAATGTGGTTGGTGGAATTAACATCCTCAAGCGAAGCACAGCAAAATTTGACACCAAAAGTGAAGTTCTTATTCATCCTGTGCATTGCCAGGTGACAGGGTCTAGGTTAGCAGCTCTGAATGCATGGGCTCTCTAACCTATGGCATGTCTGAAGCCAAATGTTTGGTTTGTATTCTTTCACTTAAGGCTGTATCTTGACAGAGGCTCATAAACATATTTTCCCTTGGTTTTGAGGGGAAGATACAGAGGCAGAAATATGAGAGGTTTCCTCCCTCCACTTGATTTTCTAATTAAGTTCACCGCCAAGCCTTACTAAACCAAAGAGAGCAAGCAGTGGTGCACATTTTGAAACTGAAACCTTTCCAGCCAAAATGACGATCTGAAATCAGCAGCTGTGATAGGTTGTTTCTGTATGAATAACCAGGTGTCTCTTCCTGCCCTCCTTAACTCTGCTGCCCAACGGGTGTAGGGCAAAGCCAGACTGTACCACTGAAGGAGAAACAGCTTTTTGTGACAGTAAGTGATTTTAATTCTGTTAGGAAATAGATGATGTACAGACACTCCTGAGCAAAGGGCACATGGTATGGATGGTAGACAGCTGGTGTATGGGCTACTGCTGGCAGCTGAATGCTTTGCACAGCTCTAGGTCCATATGTCTGATGTGGCACTGAGAGGGAAGCCAGAAACCAAGAGACAGAAAAAAAGGTAAACCAAAATAAATAAGAAACAGAGATTGGGAGATTGTTAGAGGGAAGTTACATGTAACTGAAAACTATTTAGTCACTTAACACAGGATTTAGTGCATTACAGCCAATGACTTGTGTGTGGTTTTGATGATGTACAAAGTACCTGGTGATAAAATGGCCCATTGAAAATAGAAATAGGGAGAGGAAACATTTCTCCAACACAAGGCCAGGATGGCAATTTTCCAAAGCTGACAAAACCTTGTTGCCCAAGTTGTGTGGTGAGGGAGAGCTGAAAATCATTGTCTGGGCAAGTCTCTGAAGAGAGGCATGTGGGGCTCAGGAGGGCCTGCTGTTTAACACTGAAGCTCTTCTTCGCTTTCAGGGAGCCGGGTGCCAGCAAGGGAGCTCTGAGCACTAGCATGGGCTGTAGAGCTGAGAACTTCTTCAAAACTGCCTCCCGTGTGGCTTGTCCCACCAACCTTGGTCTGAAATAAGGCAAACAGAGAACAGCAAGATCCTCTGCCCACACTGAAGCAAATCCCATTTTCCAATCCACCCCATGGCCATGGACAGCAGGGAACTGTTCAGGCAGAGAATGCGTAGGGATGGTTCCTTAGAACAACAGCTATAAAACCAGTCAAATAAAGCACCTTTACTCCACAATTTCTAAACTAGGCTGCCATCATAAAATTTGACAGTGGCATGTCTCATATGCTTAAAGGAGTCAGTCCCTAAGTAGATCCCAGGCAGGATCTTAGACCCTAGCAGTAAACCCAATGGGGTTGTTTACCTGAGTAGCTCACACTGGTTTCATTGCTTTTTTTTCCAATTCTATGCAGGCTGGAAAAGAGATGGATACTAAAATGTACTGGTTCATTTGCTGAGTGGCCCACATGCCAGCTATAGCAACAGAGCTGCTCACAAAATTCATAAACCACACTGGGATTTTGGACAGCAGAAGGAAAGTGGTAACCAAAGGACCTAAATCCCTTCAGGCACTTGTAGCTGCCTAGAACTGGAATATAAAACTGCCAGTGGCATTTTCATGGGAGAAGGCAGAGAAGTGTTACCAAAATACATCAATCAAACATATCCAATGTGCTTGCACATCTACTTCCAGAATGCTTCAGGTCACTGAATTTGTAATAAGTATTAAAAATAAAAATCAGTAAGACTAAATCTTTGAAAAAGAAGTTCTCTAACAAAGATAGAGCTGTATCTAAAGATTTGGAAATGATCAAGACTAAGTCATGAAGAGACAAAGCTGTTGTGACTAGGTTGTCTTGGTAAGAGAACATTCTTTTATGGCTTTGCTTGATGATATGCCTGCTCCAAGATGATTCAAGCCAGAAAATAGGGCAAAACCTTTTACTCCATCCTAGAATTGCAACAGAACTCAAAGACAAGCTGACATTTTTCAACCTCTCAGCCACTGAATGCTTAGGAAGATTATTTTAATTAAATGAACCTTGTGTTCTAAGTTTCCAAAGGGTTAATCCTATGTAATCCTGTTTCTTTAGCTAGCACAGCAGCTTACCTAGCTTGGAATTCCAATAAAACATTTAATTCATCAGAGTTCAGATTTTCAGAAAAGTTGAGAAGAATGAGGCACCCTTGTCCTGTTTGATTTCCAGGGGAAAATGAACTAGTATACTCTCCCAAAAAAGCTGCAATCCAAAGTCCAGACTCCAAGAGAAAATAAAATCTAATTTGAAATTTGACTTCTAAGTGTTATGAAACCTGAACATCAGTTTTGGCAAACTGCAGAACACTGTAGGATCACTGAAGATTTGTAGCTGATACAGGGGTTGGAAAGATTATAAGACTACTGCTGTTCTTTTTTCAGGGGCCTCTCTGGGTAGTTCTCTATTTTTGAGACCACAACAAAACCCTAGAATTGAAGGGTAATTCCATGATTTCTCCCCCATCCCCTGGTCTTCCTAATCTTGCAAGCCTCATAACAGAGGTAGGAAAAAGGAGAAGCAATGCTGAAACATTCCCATTTGTCTGCAGTCTACCCTGGTGGCACCCTCGATACACGATTCCAGCTTCCCTTCCCCATTCACATAAAGAAAAAGAAGAGAAGAGAAGAGAAGAGAAGAGAAGAGAAGAGAAGAGAAGAGAAGAGAAGAGAAGAGAAGAGAAGAGAAGAGAAGAGAGAAAATATTTTGAGAAAATGTCAGTGAGTTTGTCAATAAAGATAGACAATTAAGGTTTCATGAGATATGGAGGATTATTTCAGACACAGAACTTACTGTATTTTCCTGCTTAATTACAGATTTCTTAAAGGATGATCTAAGAGCACTCTGAACACAACAGGCTGAGCTGGCATGACAAATACTCTCCTCTAGAACACCTTTGCTTAATCAACAAAATAAGATCAGGCTTCTCAGTGATCAAGCAGATCACTGTGAGTGGAAATGGTCTTCAGAGCTGTGCAGTTTGAATTACCTTTTTCTATTTCTGAATGACACATTGAGATGACTGGCAACAGACACTCCTTACCACCACTATTTTTGGCATTTCCGAGACCACTTGCTTACTTTGGCAGGCATCAGAAATAATTTCTTAGCAACAAAGCAAAGGAAAACAATTTCTTTGCATATTGCCTTCATTTTCCATTAGTGCTCAATGACATTTCTTGATGGAATAACAAACTAAATCAGTCTTCTGTACAAATGATAAGGACAACTAAGCTGTCACACTTTAACACACACAGGCATGCAAACTCTGCCCCTAGCCTTTACCTTAAGGCTTGTGACAGTGGTTTCAACCTTCTCCTCAAACGATTTGAAAGTTGGAGAGTTCCTAGGAGAAAAAACGTTGAAGGGAGGAAAAAGAGTCAGTTGCCAACATCATGGGATAATTCCACAATTTGATCAGTTCTTGCCAGCTAACACTGTCAGCACAGAATGAAGGCTGGCTGGCAGCACAGGGCTATGAACACTCACTTGTGCTCTGTCAGTCAAATCCAATTATGGTAATCGGATGAGTACTTTTTAGCTACAAATTTTCAAAAGTAGAACCTGCATAGTAATTGAAACCAAATTATAACTGGCCTGCCTACTCTATGATACATTTGTCATGTTCTCAGAAGAACAACCAGACAATGCTGCCTGTAACGCTGCTTTTCTATGGCTTTATCCATCTGTATTGTTGCTGTAAAGAAATAAACATTCTTTTCAGCTGATGAGCAGGTTCATAATGTACATTATTAAAAAGATGCCAAGTTTAATGTCCTAAGGTTGGCAAGAAGGACATTAGAACCACATGGGAAGTGG
The DNA here is from genome assembly GCF_023055355.1 of Agelaius tricolor. Lineage (NCBI taxonomy): Eukaryota > Metazoa > Chordata > Aves > Passeriformes > Icteridae > Agelaius > Agelaius tricolor. The sequence continues at coordinate 63,329,376 of NW_027269261.1, forward strand.
GTCCCAAATGTCTTTGAGGAATCCTGCCCCGCCCCTCCCTTCCCTGTGATTTTGTGACTGCTGTTTTCAAAGACAAAGACTTTAGAGAGATTGTGCTCCTAAGGTGCCTCTCTGGCTAAGCTAAGCTTTTCTTTGTGTTCACCCAACACACTGGAGATTTGGACAAGTCTACAGTGGGTGAAGGGGACCTTCTTCTGGTTCTCTGCTCCTTGCTTGGCACCTGAGAGCTCATTTAAAGCATACATTGTGTTTCATTATTAGTGAATACTCTGAAGCTCAGGCACTGTTGTCCAGCACAGTTCCTCATTCTGCAAATACATTTATATCATATCCCCCATCAGGCTGAGTTAAAATGACCCCAATTTAAGGGAAGGGCAAACAGAAGCCAGTTGAAAAAATAATGCAAATTTAGTTTCTGTTATTTAGATGACAGATTTTTTCATAGGACAAGAAGGGTCAAAAGGAGAGAGAAAGTGAGTTTTATAACTTATATTTGATCCATAGGTCACATTGGTGAATGCTGCCTTAAACTACCCACCTGCTGAAGTTGAATGAATTAGCATCCATCATTTAGTTGTGAGTTTGTTTGTCATGCATGCTTGGCACAGAGTGGGGACAGTCATGTATTTAAAGGCCAAGGGAGTAAAAAGAAAGCTGGATACTAATTTTATTGAAAACAGTCAGAGCTTTACTTGAACAGACGTCAATATTTGGCTGCAGTGAAGTAAAGCTTGATTATAGCCATTAAAATATGAAAGCACTCATGTAAAATCCCTCCATAGGAGCATGATCCAAAGCCTGTTGGAGTGGAAAGCATCTCTGACGTTAATGGGCTTTGGATGATGTTCTAGAGACAGCAAAACAACTGAATTTCATATTCAGTAATACAAACCTGATAACAATCAGCTACCCAAATACATCTCAGAACTGCTTCATTTACTCAAAGGCTTGTAGAAGAGATTAAGCCGTTAATACAATTAAAATTAAAATTAAAAAAAAAAAAAAAACAACAAAAAAACCCCACAGCTAGCCTGTCCTGCAGCACTTATCTACATGAATAACCTTAATTGATTGAAGTGAGACTTCTCATCCAACTAAAAACTGCAGGATCAGGATCAAAGCATGCAAATCCCCCCTCATTACTCTGTTGAACATCACCATAGCAAATAGAATGTGGGTAGCACATTACCTCATTGCAGGCATGCTTATGGAATGGCGAATAGAATAGCTGTGGGATGAAAGCAAAACATAAGAAAAAAAAAGCTGTAAAATCTGATTTCCAATATGATTATAATGTATTTTTTTAACTTAGCTTTAAATGTACACATACATATAGTCAAGAGAGCTGGTATTCTTCCTCTTCTGATGGCAAGGACTTGTCCAGCTCTCAGCACTAAAGATCTTACCGCCACATTCTCATGTCAACTGACCAGCAATGGGGCTCAAAAGAATGATGCAAAACAGCTCCTGGCAAAATCCATTTAAATGGTGCAGGCCCTGGCTATCTACAGAGACACAGGAAAGGGCACAGAGAGCCACCTCCATGTCCAGCAGTGACAGAGGATGAGCTCTGTGTTGGGCAGGAGAGATACACCCTAGGTTTGTGCACATCAGTGGAACTGGTTCAGCTGACTCCCAATCTCAAAAGGCTCCTGCACAACTGCTTACCTAAACAAGAGGTTTCTTCAGCCAGAGAGGCAGCACTCTCACATATTGGCACCTCTCCAGGACATTTCACTTCCTCCTTCACTCCTCAACTTTACCAAAGGTACGGAGCTATTTTCCACAGCTCTCATCCAGCTCTCTTTGTGACACTTCCCTCCTCAGACTTCCCAGCAGCGGGAGTATTGGAAAGTTGTAAGCAGAACATCGGACCTCTGCATTACTCTAAGATCCCCAAATCATGCTGCACAGCTTTAGACCTCCAGATGCCACCCACGCTGACTGCTTGACTTACATGAGCCAAATTCTCCCATTTCAGACACCAACTCTGTTTTCACAGCATCACCTGTTCCCTGCTGCTGGGAAGCATCATGCCTGATCGAAAATAAGAATCTTTATTTGAAGCTTAAGAACTTTCCATAAGCACATTTAGATCTGAGCACTTCAGGTAAAGTGTGTGATGCAAGAGTGTGTCTTTTTCCAAAAATCCCTGCATTGCTACTTTCAGTGTTGACTGACAGCTGCAGCCTGGTCTGACTGAGAACAGAGAGAGCTTTACTGTAAGCATCACCAACACTTGGTTGCAAGTAAAGCGTGATTATAGCATTAAAAAATGAAAGCTCTCATACAAACAGCACACGTGTTTGTTATAAACTACACAAAATCAGAGCAGCGCCGAGTCTATTATACAGATTTGTTTTTCCAGATTACAATCTTAAAGCTTTTCTAAAGATTAAAGATTTTCAGAAATGGGGGTGGGGAAAGGAGGGAAGAGCTATTTGGCAAGCAGGTGGAATAGTGAGATCTAATACAAACTGTTTGCTGTTGTATATATTTTAAGGCTTCTGCTAAGGTCAGATAGACAAGAACTGACAGCAGACAATGCTAATGTTTCATGTTCAAATTTTCACATAATTTTTAAGACTTATGAAAGATTAACCCAAACATTTCACAAGTGCAGCAAATCTTTAACAGTCCTCATTAAATTAAGCAAGCATGCCATTTTAGTTTTGCAACCCACAACAAATAGGCAAAAATAGAGTTTGGAAGTATTTCAGCATAGACTGCTCCTCTTTTAACAGCAAAACATTCCAAATATAAAGGTTTAAACCAGAAGATTAAATTCACAAAGCTAAGAGATAGCACATGACAATCAAAATATTAAATGCTTATTTTTTGAGTTCATATTTTAATTTCTCTAAAGAGGTAAGAATGCAAGTTATAGAAACAGTGCAAAATCTTCTTTTAGTACAAGCCTAAAATATTAAGCTTTTTTTAAAGACATGCATGACTGTGATCGTGATCATTGCAGAGAACAGGGATCCTTCATGACAGAGGAATCTGTCATTTATTACATTTTAGTTTCATGTCAGAGTGAGTTTAGAAGGTCAATCTATGCTGTACTTTGAAGTTTACTCAGTGAATTAGAGTCCTTGTTAGGATAACTTAGCTGAATGGAAAAAATACTCTTGAGCTTTTCAGTGCACTGAAGATACTACAAGGCCAGAGGGAGTGGCAAGGCCTTCAGGGCTGTTCAGCCTCTCCTCAGAGTGAACTGACATAAAGCCAGACTGCTTAGAGAATCTTTAAGAACACATAAAATTGTTTTCTAACAATTTTTTTTAACACATATTCAAGTGCTTTACAGAATCAATAAAATCTAATTATAAAGAACTCCTTTATCATTTTCAGAACTTGGAAATTTCCCCAAGACTCAAGACTTTTAAAGAATCATGACCAAGATATTTTTGCTCTCTTGAAGATGAGGTAATTAAATACTTCCTATAATCTTTACAAAACTCAGCTGAATAGAACATTTTACTGTTTGTTGCTCATGTTCAAGCCTCTGACAGAAAGAATATGGTTAAGAGAAAGGGATTATATATAAGTAGGTTTTCTCAAGACCAATGTCTTTTGAATGTGTCCATTATTTGAATTTAAAACTAATCTACTCAAGGCAAACACTTAGTCCAATCCTTCTCTTGTTACACTCACCATGCTGCAAAAATGAGGCATAACAGTTTAAGTAGCATATAATGAAGCTGAAAGGAAAGAGGTTACTGCATTACAGCCCATAAAACAAATCTTGTCAAATACAGAGGCAGTATTCAAGGAGAGTAATGTGTCTTACCCAATTGAATGCGATCTGGGGTGGATGCACAAGGAAAGAAAAGCAAGAGTTAAAAGTATTAGGAAAAGGTAACCAAAATAGACATACACATCTGCAGCATGTCAAACTGCCCAAGGAGAAAAATAAAATAATTTACATTCAAATTTTGATGCTGGAATTCACAGTAGAATGTGGATCAGTTCAGATCCCCCCAAAGAAAAAATTTTCATAGAGTCCTTTGCTATGCAGCATACCTATTCTGTATGCATTGAAAAACAAAAGTTTTATCTTTAAAAACTAAATTTAGTGTTCTCTTCATTAGAACAGATTTAAACAATGCTGTTTTCTCTTCTCATAGCCTCCTTTAATATCAATAAAGTATAGGTGACCTGGAATTGTACAGGTACATAAGAGCAAATGATGTTTTTCCCCCTCTGAATCCCTTAATCATCTCTCAGTTTAAAAAGGGTATGTAAAAAATAAGGAGTTTTTAATTCCTAAAACAACATTTTCTAAAATACTTGTTCTTTGTTGAAAATAATACTTGAAACACTTTGACACTGTGTTCCACCTCACAGGAAACTTAATTAAGGCGGAAATGGGAGAGACACGCTGATATACAATATTCAAAGGATGTCATTAATGTTCCAAAGTTGAGAAATGATGAGGCAGACAGGCCTCTCCTTCATCTGTGCTACTGATGTAGTCTTTAATTACAGACCACTTCAAGGGAACACCTGCCTCATGCAGTGAGCCAGAGAGGTGGTGCACACTTAATGAACATCTCTTCAAATACTTATTTTTCACATCCTTTCTCAGTGTGTAGTGTGATGCATTATTTACTGTGCAATGTTCATACTTTGCTCCAAAGAAAAGCATTGATTTCTTCAGGTTTATTTACAAGGTTATACACATCATTGTGTATAATGCTGCTTCTCAAACAGTCAAGGGTTTGTCTTCACAACACATTTCTGCTCAGACCCATTTAAGTAATACTGTTGCCCTCCTTTTACTACCTGCTGGCTCCCAGTACAGAGCCGCCCCCTTCTCCATGCCAGTACAGATACTTGCACAGACATATGATAATGAAATCTCTGTTACTGCAGACCTATAAAAACCAGCATAAATTAAGGGACAAATGTCCATGGAAGTGAGAGAAAACAACTTCCTCATCCATCAGCAAAAGAAACGCTTACGAAATAATTTTCTGAAGCAAGGAAGTATTGCTATTTCCTTTATAGGGGTACCAAAAGACAGAAAGTTTGAGAATGGTAGTTGCAGGCATGACAGCTACAGCATTTGAAGGAATTCACATCTGACAGCAATTTTAAGTGCCCAGAACATCCTTACATCACAGAAATTCTAAAAGGCTGTGCAAAAACTCCATCACCACAACAAACAACAACAACAAAAAACAAAAACCCCCAAAAGGCACAACAAAAAAGGCACAACCAAAGTCAGCTCCCGAAGTGGTAAAGCAGAATAATCATACCTGAACCATTGCCAAAAGATTTTGGCCCCACCTGCTTCTAAAAACTTTAAATGAGAGAGATTTCACAGCCTTCAGAAATAACTTCTGTTCAGCTGCACTTGTGAACCACAAGGCTAGACTTGCTAGCCCTTCTCTGCAGAGCTGCATGGTCAGTGCTCCCCATCTCTGCTTTTGAACTTTTTCCCCATTTGGCAATAAAGCATGTTACACTTTCCTACACTGAATTTTATTTTATCATTTAAAATAATGTGGATTTCTAATCCTGGTGCCTAAAGTGCTTGCATACCCTGCCACTGCAATCATTTGGGAATTCTAAACAATGCCATCCTGGCACTTTCATCTAACCCAGCAATGAAAATGCTGATGAGTAACAGACTGCAAAATCCTACATTATGGTCAGCTACTGCGACCTATTCTTTGGATACAATTTCAATTCCCTATGCTCTCTTCCTGCTAAAGCAGTAACACCTAAGCTGTATTTCTCTACTTCTGCAAGAAAAATACAGACAGGCTTATCAAAGTCAAGCTCTATCACATCTCCTACCTTCCATCTATTCTCTATGACAGGTGCTGTCAATTCAAGTTAATTGTTCTTGACAAACCCTTTTATGTTTTTGCTATCATGCTATCTTCTAGATGCTTAGAAAATAACAGGTTAATGCATTCCTCCAGTATCTGCTTTGTAGTTCCCAGAATCCCACTTGCATCTCCGGAGAGGAATTAATTTTGCCTTCCTCCACCCCTCTGGTGCCTCCTGTTCTCGGGGCACATTCAACTGCCACAGTCATGCCCCCAGGCTGTCCCTCCCTGCAGCCTTTTGTGTCTTTCCACCTGTGCCTTCCAACTCCTGGCAGGAATGAGGCATTATATTACCTTCATTCATCTTGAGAGCTGGCTCATCCCAGGCACTGAATTTGAAAGGGGTCTGTGTGATCATGTAATTAAAGAAAACGTACCAGGCAGCTGAATGAAGGAGCTATACAAAATGTAACTGCTGACATCCTAATTTGCATGCATGCCTTTGTTAGCCTAATCTTTAAATACCTTTACTTGAGTAGCAGCAATGTATGTGGTAGTGTGCATATAGTAGTGTAGTGCACATAGTTTACTTTTTCTTTCTTTCCTCTTTTTTTTTTTTTTTTAAAGCAACCCAAAACCCAGAAAATCTCTCACTTGGTATCACAACTTGTTTTTAAAAAGGTCATCAGCAGGGATGAGACATAGATTCATACAGACAACTGCAGAGTAGTCCAGCAGTATAGCATAAAAATATTCAAACTTTAGCAGAAAGCAAAGGAGAAAAGGATAAAGACCCTCAACTCTATCAGATCTGTGCTCTTCTTAGCAAGAGCCATGTTAAAATGTCAGTGCAATCTCTAATACCGGGAGATCTGAGCCTCTGATCAATGTCCTGTGAGTGACCTGGGACTACCCCCTTTCTCTTAACTTTCCATACCAGATAAATATTAAAAGAGACAATGTGAGCTGGAGATGGAGGAGCAAAAAAAAAAAAAAAAAAAATCTTCATGGCATATAATTAATCACAAGGCCTATTAATGAAGAATCTATTATCTTAGCTATATTGCTAGTGTCTATTTTGTATCCTAAAGCAGAGGTATCTGTACACTGGTTTTATATGCATTTCTTGTATTCCTAGAAACACAATATTAAATAGGATGCATTATGACTGTAAAGATCCCTTACAAGCTTATTAATACAAAATTCAGAAAATGTAAAACGCTAGTGATTATTCATGCACAAAATGAATTAGAGAGTAGTGACACTGGGAAGATGGGGTGGGCATGAAAGAGAAGCACAGCAGCTGCAGGAAAAGCACTTGGTCCCCAAAGGGTGGCATCTGTACTTTCAGATACACAGAATTTTGTCATTTTTCTTACGGATTTTATCTTCTTGAATGCTAACGTAACAAAATAGCACGGTTGGGGGAGTCTATCTGGCCTGTTTTTGTATTATATTTTAGTAATATTTTTAGAGATAAAACAAAATGAAAATTAAGATCCAATAACTTCAGAACAGAAATATGTTTTTCATGTAGTGCTCTGTACAGTTGATGTAGCAGGTAACATAGAAAACAGAATTTTGTTTCATAAAGAAGGCAGGTTTCAGTATTTAGTCAGTCTGTCTACAGACCCTTTCAAAATCACCATCACCAGGAGGTAAGGCTGCTGAACATACTGGGAATTATGATGACATCTGGATTTTAGAAATCAGTTTCAAATGTCTGCTGTGAATGAAAGCAAAACAGGGATTTGCATCTGGATGTCATTGGTGACTATGAGCCTTAATGCCTAACCAAGAGAATTAAGCTAGAGTCTGATGTTTGTTTAAAATGACAGGATGGGAGGGGGTGGTGATAATCCATACACTAGATCACTGAAATAAAATTATTTGGATTAGCAAAAAAAGCAAACCAACAATGACACAGAAAATTCCTGCCTCTTTACAGTTTTGTGTCCAAACACAAGTGAGATTGGAAAGGGAGAGGGGAGATTTTTAATAATCAGGTTTTTTAAGTGATAAGGTTTGTAATATGACCCCACACAGAACTACACCTGGCCAAGCTGAGCCAAGAATTTAGGCCAGCTTTGTTGCTAAGGGAAGCATACTGACCATCACTCCAGATTTAGGAGTGCAGCAGATGCAGAAGGTTCAAGTCATGCCACTCTCTCTATAACTATGGGAACTTGGCTAGACCACTTGCTGCTTCATCATCAAGCATCAAGAAACCTCTCCCAGCTGAGAACTTAACTGAAAACAGCAAGCATCCACAAAAAAGGAGTGTTGGAAGTTCATATTTTCCTGAAAAATTCACAACCAAGGTTCAAGGTAATAATTTAAATCAAAGAAAGCTACTAGAAATCCTCTTTTTGATTAATCAAAATGCTTTTGGACTCAGCATCTGCTTTGAGCTGAAGAGCTAATGGGATAAACACCTCCCATCTGCCATGTCAGAAGCATGAGTGCCATGGGCAGCCATGGGCAGATACTGATAGGTAAGACAAAGGCATTTGGTAACAGTGATTAATTAAGGGAAATATTAAAGGCTGAACATGCTGTATTTCAGTGAAGACATTTCTGCCTTTGCAGTTAATCTCACACCATGTGCAAGGCACAAGTAATAGGACCTGAGAAATTCTGAACTGCTAAATCATCCTTCCCTCTATAATCGAGAGCCAGTGCTCAAGGTACTCACACACAAACTCTTTGGTCACTGCTGCAGGATCTAAAGCGTGGAAGCAGCAACAGGACCTGTTTGCTGAGCTGTGGGCTTGTCTTTTTTGCAAGAGGAAGTGTTAAGAAGACATAAACTGTAACAAGGAATATGTTGGTGCCACATGCCTCACACACATCTTATACATTTCTCAAAAATACAGAATACAACTATAAATGCAGGGAAGGCAGAAAGAATTAACAAAGGCAACAAAAAAGCTTGGGAAAGTGACTAATCCAACTGGAGCCTGGAAAGAGGGAACTGAAGAGAAATACAATAAACCCACAAGAAATAATGAGTGAAATGAAGGTCAGAAGAAGAACTCGCTCACTGTTTCTCATAATGGAAGAGCCAGAAGGCACCAAAGGAAAAGACCAGGGAGACTCCAAAAAGGGAATGAATGAACAAACAAATAAACCACAGACTTTACCACATAAATTTCTATTCCTCTGGGGAGATGTGAGGTTTTATGCATTTCAAAAGCTCATGTAAGTTAAAATAAATTCTAAGTAATAGTAAATTTATGAAGAAAAACCTTCATTTAAAGAAGAAACTTTTAAATGAACCCTTTAAATTTATGTTTTAGAAAGTTTTCAGCTCTTAGATTTCTGAACACTGAAAAAAATACACTAAGAAAATATAATTGCATGCCTGCTTATTCTTCTAGCATTTGATAGGCATATACTACTCATGAATGTTTAACTGTATCAAGTAAAAATTTCTCAGTTATGTTCATACATAACTAAGTTATGTATTAAGGTTGCAAGTCATTCACTACATTTCCATTTTGAACTGCAATGTGGAAAAAGACACTGTAAAGCAGATAATACAGTAATGAAGATTTTCCTTTTTTAGTTTCACCTAGAAAAACATTAGTACTTTAGAGAATTAATTAATTCTCTAATTAATTAAGCTGTACATAGAAGTGAGGTGTTACGGGGGGCACTGTAAAGATTTAAGATCCAGAATAAAAATAAAAAGGGGAAAAAACGGTTTTATTGCCATGAACTAAGCTTCAGTCATTTGCAGCACACACAGATCTTAGGATATGGTTACTTCATACATTACAAACTAACAAAAAAGTGAGTACGTACCAATGGGATAAAATGCACTATTAATAAATGAGACCCTTATTACACATTTGTAGAGCTATCCATGTCCACTTATCTTATAACAAAAAAATCAACTCTAGTTCTGTAATTCTACTGCCTAATGAAAATTAGAATGCTGGTTTACAGTATACAATTTTTGCTCTCATACTGAGGAACTTTAAAGCCAACACTTTAAAAGATACATCAACACATAAAGCCTGACACTGAAGTTGCCTTTAAGTGGCTGTTCTACTGACCTGAACTCCTGTTACTTCTATTATATCTATTTATATACAACTGCAGAACAAAACTTTGCAGTATATCTTGAAAAAAAACCGATTAAAAATAGCCTGAAATATTTTTTGTATTATCACAAGCAGCTCCTAGGTAGGCTTCTTTTCTTCAGATGATATTTTTCTCCAGCATCCATATAAGAATAAAACTGGGTTAATAAAGATCTAACAGCAATTTTTTGTTCCATTTTACTTATATGTTTCCTTGAGTTGGCAAAGTTATTACAAAAGGATTTCTGACTGTACTTTAAAAAAAAACCCAAAAAACAGGACTCATATAAAATTCTATCTTTGGTCATCATTATGCCTTCTTCCCAGTTAAAAACATGAATGCTATTAAATCCTCTAATTATAAACTACTTGAACCTTTAAAACACTAATGTAGAAGGAAATGAAGAGATGACAAATTATTTATACATTTAGTCCTCTAAATAAGACCAGAGAAGCAGCAGATACTGATACCTCATATCTCCAAACTTCTTGCTGATAGCTGTTCCTACATTGCTGATAGCTGCTGTTGCTTTTTGCCCTGCATGGCTCAGGGTCTCATGTGTTTTCTTGTAGCTGGAAACAAAAAATAGAACAGAAATAGTGATAAGTATTAACAAAGAGAGACTAGAATCCCTGCAACTAATTTCCCTCCAAGTCCCATCCACTAAAATGTTAATAAACATAGTAACTATGGCTCAAAACAAACATGGGTGAGGATGCCCGCTTCTCCACAACTTCCTAAGTGCAACATTCTCCAGAGCAATCCTTAACTTGGCAATCTTCTCTCTCTCTCTTGCAGATAACATCCCCCAAATGGGCCAGCACATGCTGGTTAAAAGCAGAATGCAGTGACTTGTTGAATACCTGCTTGATACAAATTCTGTTTACAGAAAATCATATTCACATCAAGTAAGTATTCTTTCAGCAGACACTGACCTTCTGGCAAAATCTGCTGTCTGAAGCACAGAAAAGAATCAGGACAAATAACAACTGCTCTTTCAAGCATATACATATTAGGTACATTTAACAGATACACTTCAAAATAATTCTCTGATATTTAAAATAGAAAAAAAAAATCATCAAATCTGTTTCCACATTCCACAAATTTCCTTTCTTTTCCCTTTTAAAAATTTCTTTTAAGGAAGAAGATTTGGCGAAGGACAGAGAAAGAAAGATGAAGAAACCTAGAGAGTGAATGCATATTCTTAGTAGGACTGAATTCTTCTAAAAGATGTCACTAATTTCACTAACAGCATGCAGATTCAAACACAGAATCATCTTAATTTACTGATTGAGAATACATGCTCTGACCCATACAGACTCTTCAGTACAGGTAACCTGCACTCTCAGAGTAATCAGTAAGCTTTTCTGCACAGATGATTTTCTGCTGACTAAACTAATTCTGAGCATGTCGGAGGATTCCTTCTGAGTAAATTATCTGATACTCCCAGTGACGCAGACAAGCTCAGAATTAGAAGTACTGACCTAGTAACAAAAGGAGAGCACACAATAATCAGCCTTCTATCCTGTGGTGTGTGTTGGCAGACAAGAAGAAATGATCATGAAAAATTTAGAAATAAAACTCCACTGGTTCTCATTCTCCTTTGAACAAAAACCATGGAATTGCGAGCATGTACCAAAATATACTGACAATTGATAAAGAAAAACAAAAATCCTACTGCCTGAGTCCTTACAACAGGGTATTTTCTCATTATTATGTATATAAGTATTATATTATGAAAGTAATATTATATATAAAAAATATTATAGCATGAAAGTAGTAACTTTGTGGAGGAAGGAGGGGAAATAAGATTAACATTTGTAGTATGGCACACCACATTTTATGTCACATAGCTTTAGTCCCAGCAGGACCTATTGTTGAAAGTCCTCTGTTCAGGACTGTGTTTTACAAACCATTGCTGTGATGGCAGAGGCTACATAATGCTCTGTCCTTTCAGACAATATATTTTGATTTTATGTTCCTAAGCCACAACATCCTACTGACCTAACAAGTTGTTAAACCGCCAAGTGAAAGGGCTCCTTCTATGAAGGTGCTTGTCTCTGTTTTCACTGACTAACAAGGCAATCCATAGGGAGCAACTGAATACTAGGGTACGGAATTTCTAGGAGTCTCCAGCTGGATAAGCTGAACCAAACACATTGACACTGTTGAATAACAAGGGCTAAAACATTACAACACTGACAGAAGGAACACAAATTATAATTATATTAGAAAGGAAGAAGCAATGGTTATGCTTGCTTTATTTATTCTAGTACAATAGAGAGAAGATGGAAAAGATTGTCTTTTACTGAATCTCCTTTCTTCTCAGCCAGTCTTCCTTGGACGTAGCAAGAATGCAATACTCTTATTTCACTGAGACCTCATTCTCTAGCTTAACTAGTTCAATAGCTATGTCATTCTCTTGCTGACAGCAGATATACTCTCATAAACTAGAATGGGATGAGACCCTAAAATAAGGATTCTACTGGCAAACTATAAGCACATAGCTTATTGCTAAGAGTTGTCTATGAAAAAGAAAAAATCAACTATTCTCTTGCCTGTGGCATACAAGTCTTAAAGAATTTGCTAACAGAAAAGCTTCCTAAACTATTCAGCACAAGTGGAATTTTGCTGATGACAACATGAAGACCAAGATTTGACTTCCAAGTCTAAAAGGTCCTTTGTAGTGCAACCTATTTATGTACAGATTGAACGTACATAGTAAAAATACTTTTCAGATATCCCTCTAAACTGATTTTTTGAAATAACACCTTGGAGTTAATTTTATTTAGAGGCACGTTTAACTTCATGATAAAATATTTCTATGTCTTACCTTTTCACTGCAACTTCTTCACACCGTGTAAAACTATTTGGAGAACAGTCCAAAATGCGCCATACAGGAGAGACCCAAATTTCACTGAGAAACATTAGAGTCCCCTACATATTTCTGAACATTACATTGGTCAGAACACATCTTCAGGAAAGTAGCTGGAATGACACTGATTTTGGCATTCCAGCAATATTGTTTTCTCTGTAAATCCCATAAAACAAACATCCTCCAGTATTTCCACTAGTGAGGAAGACATGGAGACTGCATTTGTGCTCCTAATACTTTTGACATTACATAAGAGCACAAATCCAGCTAAAACTGTTACACAACTAGTCTTTTTTCAGCACCAACTTCAGCAAAAATGACCTATGACATGTCCCCTCCTCCCTTCAGCAATGCTGAAGAAGAGCTTTAAGGAACAACAAAATAACAAAGGTGAAAATGGAGCATAATATGCAATACCTGTCAGCAGAGACAAGAAAAAATAATTTGCATCTCAGCAGAGCTCTCTGATAGCTTAAAAATTAACCCCCCTGCCCATTACCACCTCTCCACCATTACATATATCACTATGCCTTTTTCATAAATAACCTTTCCACAGAGCACATTGCCTACCTGTAGTTAGTTATGTGCTGTGTTGATATTTGTATGTATGATGCACTGTATTTTGGCTCAGATATATTTATCCTCATAGTTATTTCATATTTACAGCATCCATTTGATATCTTCACCAAGCACTCTGGTAACAATGATCTCTTCAACATATTCTCTCTGTCATGTGGGAATCTGCTCAGTTGTATTGCACACTAATCATCTGACCAAGCAGTTTTCATCATGTCATGTAACTCACGGCAGTTTGTACTTTTGTTTTAATGCACTGAACAGCTTACATAATTTTCAGAAACCTTTACCTGCAGGAATAAAGTTGGATATTCCAGGTAAGAACTACAAACATTTATTACCTGGAAAAAGTGTTCTGTGTATGGTTTAAGTCCTCCTTGCACCACCAAATGCTCTGCATGCTGAGTCATCTACAAGACCTGGGCACTCTCATCCTTTCAGCAGCCACTGCTGGCAATCCTTAGGTGAGTGCTGACCACCAGCTCATGGAGACAGCTGACAGCATCTGAGGAATCAGCCAGCCAGCAGCTCAGGTCAACCAGCGACCCCAAAACTTACGGGTTAGAAATACTCCACCAAAAACAAACTCAGATGATTTAGGATACAGAGATTCAAGAAAGACCACCTTCCATCCAAGCCATTGACTGCATTTTTACACATATACATCATTACACCATACAAAGGCACCATCAGCAGTACACCAAGTAGCATCAACAAAAGTAGAAACAGCCTACTTGATTTATTCAGTTAGAGTAGGAAATCCTGCTCTGATTTTGTGGCATCTGAAAATACTCTGTAGCACAGAAGAATTGCTGGTAATGGTTAACAAGGCTCATATTCTGTGCTTTCACTCAGCACTTAACAATAAATATTTATAATATATTTCATAGACAAGAGGGATTAAACAAATAAGTTATATCAACTGCTGTCTCAATTTTAAACTTGTAAATAACACTCACCTGTGAACATTTGAACATTACCTTTATATATGACATTAACCTAAGAATTTCATCCATCAACTTCTGATTATAATTTTGTTTTTAAAATAAGGTATTTCTTTAACAGAAGCAATTATTTATAAAAGTGATTATCAGAGGTTATCACAAAACATGCTGATATTGCAGTTATAGTCCAATAACACACCCAACATAATTAAAAGGAGCTTTAAAGATAACTCATGTCTCCGGTGCTGTAACATACTATTTAGACAAGGTAGATTTGCATATTCTGACTGCACTTTCACTTGACAGTGTCATATACTACATTTAGATTATGCTATCCTGTGACAACCAGATCTCACTATATATATCTCACTCTGATTTTTACAGTGAAAGGAAATATAAGGAGATACTGTTTCATAAAACACAACATGTGAAGGAACCAGTGCTTTATAGAGAGAACAGGCAAGCAGCAGCCACACAGAGAGAACTAGAGAACTAGACATTTAAATGGCCAACATCACCTGCAGGATATGACAGGACAATCATACTGATCTCATCTCAGTACAGAACTGCCCTTCACATGGCAGAGTTAAATGTACCCTTCATTCACAGGTGCAATACAGACTGTGCTGACAGAAGTAGGCTACACATATAATATTTATATTTTGCATGTCAAGCTGCACATTTGATGTACTGCAGTAAATGATAAAGAATTTTAATTCAGCTTCTGTAAAATTAGTACATTTGCTAATTAGTTCATCTTCATTCAGCATTATCCCTCTCCATCAATGCTTGCTGGCAAAATTAATCCATTTGAGAAAGCCTTGCCTGTGATAAGGCCCACAGAGGCTGTAACAGAATGCAAACAATTAACAACAAAACCATACAGTAGAGCAGAGCCTGGTAGCACAAGCTGTGTCCTATGGAGCTTACTTCTTTTCAGTTTTCAAACCATTAGTCATCTTAAGAATGACTTTTCTGCAATTGATCTAAAGCATCTGGATCCCTGAGAAACTCTCAGTACAAAACTCTTTTTCTGTTGATTTTCTGGGAGAAACAGGGCTCAGCATTAACTAAATTATGCTAATAGTCCAGTGAGATAAATGCATATATGATAGATAAAACATTCTCTAAGAGCATTCTTATTGTCATTTTTTGCCACAAATTAACTCTAAGCTGTTGTGCATTATTTTAGGTTTTTGTTTTGGAAGGTTTTTTTTTAGTACTCTCCTGAAATTCATTCCAACTTCAAAACCAAATGACAGATGTATTTTTTGTCATCCTTCCCATTGCCAGGAATGTTAAGAATTAACTGAAACAGTGCTGACATTTGGAGAGGTACATATGCCTAAATCTAAAGAAGTAAGCCCCAGGAAGTTCCTCTCCCACAGGGAGAGGAAGGAGAGAACTGAGGGAACTGAACCTCTGCAGGCTGCAGCAGCAATCTGTGTGCAGCACTTGGAAGGTGACTTGACTGTTCAATAGGCTGGAGAAAGTCACAGGTCAGTGCTAGACAAAGGTGACAAATATTCTGGGCTGTACTGCCCTGTAAACTTCAAACACTTGGGAAAAATATGGGATACAGTTGTTTGAAATGCATTATTTGTGCAATGCAGCATAGAATAGGGGGGTAAAAAGTGTGCTACAATTACACTCCAGATAGAAAAGCCAAAAAGCCAAAATATCTTTGCTAAAGCACAGATGATCTTAAGACATTAGAGGCAGTTCATCCCACCTTAAACTGTATCGTAACACTGTCTGTGGGCTATGTACTGTAAATTAGATTAAAAAAATTATGCAAGATTCTACACATCCCAGTCTCTCTTTTCCTTTCTTCTTCTCCCTTTCCACCCTTTCATTTCCTTTCCCTTCCCTTTCCCCTTCCCCTTTTTTTGACTAACTCTTTTCTGGATATTTTTAATCCTTGTAATTCCGGAGATCTCAATTTACATTCAGGCCTCCCTTCCCATCCTTACAGTTAGATATACAGACATAAAGATCACTATAATACACATGTTTATATTTTCTGGTGCCCCATGATAATTACAGTGGGTTTTTCCTTGAGAAATGAACATCTGGACCAGATCACCTGACCTTGCTGTGGAATTTCCATTAGCTGAAGGTTCTTGTGCAAATAAATGGACATACACCTTTTGGACAAGGAACAATGAGAACAGACTAAGTTAACATCTTAAAATTCTTTCTCCTTATTACTCTACCCTTCAAAATTCAAGGCCAGAGACACACGTGGAAAAGCAGCAAAATAATTCTCTTTGAAGACAGCATGAAGGTTGCCTGATCTGACCCAATGGAAGCAAAGGAAGTGGAAGGGACAGGCTCTTTTTACTTCCATATAGCACAGACCCACACACAGGTAATGTACTTGCTAAAGCCAACACACAATTTCTTCACTTACACAAACTGTTACATTGACTTGCAAATTTAGAGAAGAAAATGTCAAAAGGTGATTACATATTGCAATGAACAGAAACACCCACATTTCTTTTACTACCACTCACAAGAAGTATGTGTGTGGGAACACAGTTTACTTAATTCCTAGAAGTCACAGTAGGACTGTGGCTGTCCACAAATTATATCTGACTTACTGAAAAAAGTTCTGAAACTTGGGAACGCATTACTATATATTTAAAGCTATATTAACAAAGACTGCCTGCACCATAGATTGTAAGGCTAAAACACATGCAGTGCAACTATTATCTTCTATTTTCCTATGTCCTGGCAGAAATTTGAACTATAAAACAGTAAGTTCCCAATACTTGTCCTCAGGTTTCCTATCAGCAGAACTAAGCTTGCTCACATAGTTCAGTCAATATTCAATGAACCAACCTTTATTCTACCTCTGGAGGAAAAGGCCAAGTCCACATTGAATGTTCTTGTCCCAAATCTTAATTAAATATCACATGCAAGAACAGAGCAACACTGAAGCCTTCCTAAAAAGGCTTGAAAAGACAGTCAACATCTGAAAAAAGCCAAGGGCTCTGTCTAGGAAACATGCCGTTGGGAGCCAGCACTTACAGTTCTCTTGATTCTGGCCTATAATTCATAAGCTTTTCCCTTTCTACAAATGAAAATTTCTGTCTAAGGTCAAAAGTTGAAATGCCATTTTGAAAACAGCTTTTTCACATTCCTATCCTGAATGTTGGCCTTGTGTGGGTCCACTTTCCATCACATCAAAGGCTCCCCAGCCCCCCTGTTTGAATCACTAAGAATATCGACTTTGAAACATTTTACATCATTTCACTACTGCAGCCCTTGAAGACAGAATGGGTTTCCTCTAATTTTCTAGCTCTTCTAATAATTTATTTGCCATGGCAGTGCTGATGCTTACAGTGGTCTGAATGTCTGGAGTATTTCTTTTTTTGGAGAGGTTTAGTAGCAAACCAAGCATTTTCATCTCCCTAGAAGCTCTGTCCATAGTTATTATTCCATCCATGGGTTGAAAGGTTAACCATTTAAAACAGAGGAGGTTTATGTTTTATAGCAGTTGATAAAATTTTAAGAAAGTATGGCAAAGAAGTTTGTGGGAAGTATTAGGCTGGAGTGAGTTTATTGGTGGGTAATTTTACAGATAAAACTGCTCCTTAGAAACCCAGTAGAATTGAAATATCTCACAAGAAGACAGGACTACAATGTCCTATGTGTTTTTTTTTTCCAAAGAACTACAGAAAAGCACCAAATGAAAAGCTGAAGGACAAAGCTGAGTGTGGTTACAACATAAATGCTCAGCAAAGGGCAAGATATCTTGTGGATCTATGTCTGTAGTGCTTAATATGAGGGACTAGTGAAAGGCTAAAGTAACCCTTGTAACCTTCTCCATATATAATGAAATGCGATTCTGTAATTGCATTGAAGAATACAATGACCTGGGACTTCATCTGAAAAAAAGAGGCAACAGGAGTCACAGAAAGTTCAACAAAGGGCAATGCAGAGTCCTGCAGGCTGGGATTAATAACCCAGTAGAGGATGGGGATCAACCAGCTGAAAGCAGCCTTGCAGAAAAAGGCCTGGAATCCTAGTAGAGAACAGACTACATGAGTCTGCAATGTGCCTTTGCAGCAAAGGTTGTGTGAAGTGATCCTTCCCTGTCAGCCCTGGTTATGGCCACAGCTGGGTCCTGTTCTGTGCTTCCCAGTACAAGGCAGACATGGACAAACTGGAACAAGTCCAGCAAAGGTGCATAAAGATGGTAAAGGACTGGAGCAGCTCTCATACGAGGAGGCTGGGAAAGCTGGGACTGGTCACCTTAGAGAATGCTCACGGAAGGATCTCATCAATGTGTATAAACAACAATGAAAGGAGGAAAGAAGACAGAGGCAAGCCCTTTTGAGTGGTGTTTAGTGAAAGTGCAAGAGGCAACCAGCACAAATTCAATGCAAGAAATATTAAAATATACTGATATTTTAGAATTTAAGAAAAATGTTTTTCACAGCGAGGGCAATTGAAGATGGAACAGGTTGCCCAGAGAGGCTGTAGAATCTCCATCCTTGGAGATATTCAAAACCTGACTGAACATAGTCCTGAGCACTCTGCTCTAGCTGGTCCTGACTGAAAGAGTCAGTTGGACCAGACAGTCTTCTCACATCACTGTCAACACCTCAAATATTCTGTGATTCTGTATAAAACCAGGTTAATTGTCATAAATACTATATTCTACCTTAATCCACTATATGGTGAAAATCTGAAGTATGGAAGGTAAGGAGACGTGGGAGCTTTACAGAAGCACTACCAAGAAGCTTCAACTGAATACAATGCATTCAGGTTATATAAAACCTTTCTTTTGTAGCAGAACAATAATTAGGAAAGCTCAATTATGGTCTTTACAAATATCCATGTAAAGACATTTGTAATTATTTCTCAAGCTAAAATAAATAACCTCAAAATCCACCAACATGACCCTACTTCTGGCATCTAAATAAGAATGAATTATCTATTTTTAAAATATAAAAAACCTGCATTGCAAGAAGTTAAATATCCACCTGCTTCTATTCACTGAAAACCCAATCATTAAAAAGGTGTGTGTGGGAAGTCATTCCAGTTGAATACCTTACCACCATGAAACCAAACCAAACCCAAGGCAATCATTTGCTCTGTAGTTACTGATGTGCTCCACAGCAGAACCCTTTGCCTCCCCCAACACATTATATTACAATATAATAGATTATATTAAACATCAGTGCACTGAATAGTATAAGAAATTAACAAGGAACTTGTGGCCAACCATTTAAAATGTAAATGCTTTAAAATATTCAAAATCTCAAGTTTAAATTTAGTCAGTAGGAGTGGCATGCATCCTGTAAGTAAGGTCATGACTCTTAACTAGTGGTCAAACACACTTTACAGGACTGTTACTGAGAGAAGTCCACCCCTCTTCCTCTAAGTCCACTCTAAATCTAAGAATGCATCCCTAAATGGAGAGCTTAAAAACATTAACAATAAGTGGAAAAAAACTTTGGTGCTCTGTGGCTTTGAAAAGTTCCCTGCTAAAGAAAAGTAGTTTTAACTTACAGGAAAGCACGCCAGCTAAGTGAAACAAAATTTCACCTCTTAAAACCAGATCATTTTAAAATCTAAAATGACTAACTTCAGATTTAGAAACCCAAACCACATGCATGTAAATATTTAGAACTTTAAAAAAAAAAAAACAAAACCAAGCTTTTCATCCTTCCTAAATCAGAGAATCTTGGTGAATAATGCTGTCCCACTGCTATTTTGGTACAGCAACAATGAATCACCTCTATTACTCAACACATCCATTCTTAAGATGCTGGATTACCATGATTTGTATCAGCACTGGTGTTCTGGCATGAGGGTCTAGCAGAATTATACAGCAGCTGGACCATAAACATGAGAATTTTCTGGGGCACAAATGGGACTCCTGCTGCTCAGTTCCACAAAACAATTTCTGGACACTTACCACCTAATGGACTGTAGTTCTGAAACTCATCTCAAATAAAAAGTAGCAGCTACCACACTGAAAAAGTCTCTAAGCCTATATTTGTGGTAAATCTCAATGTGGAGGAAAAATGAAAACCTATCTAGGAACTTGCTAGCAAATTTCAAGTAAAAATGAAAGTTTTTGCTTCAAAATTTTGCTAGTCCCTCTCTGAATTCTAGTTCAGATGTCTTGTGCCCCTCCTCTCTTCTAAAGCTTAATGTCTCTAGACTGTTCTCTCCTAGCACATGCCAGACATCCTCACCAAGGCAACAGTGATATCCCTGCTAATGACATGTCATGAGAAGCAGGACCTAGATGAGAAACTGTCCAACAGTGAGAGACAGGAGAGATACAAACTGTATTTTTATTAAGGGGTTTATGCCTTATTTGACTTCTCATGAAAATACAAAGAATAGTTCTTTTAATGTCAAAGTGTACATTTTAACATATTTAATGTCAAAGTGTACATTTTAGCAAGTCTCTGTCAGCACCTTGAATGCACTGAGAGGAACTGTTAATGCTTTCCCCCCCCACTCCCCTGAACTTGGCAGCTCAAGGTGAGATCTGGCACTGCACAGCTGTGAAACTTCGGGTAAGACTGTGATGAAAATGTTGTGCAAGAGTTGGGAGAATGCTTGTTAAGCACCTTTTCCCTTCATTTGGGACCTATACCAAAGCCTAGACTGAATTTAATGTCAAGTCATATTAATGATATACCTGTATCTGTCCAGGTACCTCACAGATCTTGAACTCACAGATTTGACTCCCTGGCTTGATCAAGGACTTGGCTCATCAGTACAGAGGCACTTGGAGATCTGAACTCTTGGTTTGACCCTCTTTGCTGTCATTGGACTGCTCTGCTCTCTTTGTTCAAGTATTGTGAGACTGCTCCTTCATGGATGATGCATGCTACTGCCCCCTGCCTTCCTTGCTGTCAACTCCCAGCTCAGCTCAGTTGTGGAGAAGCTCACTTTTCCTTCTCCTTAAGTGTCAAATTCAGTTGTCAAATGAAGAGGAAAAAAAAAGCAAATGACTTTTCAGACAGCACTTGATGAAGGTGGGTGGTTCTTTCTACCAATGTTGCTATTAATTCAGCCCAAAAAGTTTTAGAAAAACATGGTATGTTCATATGTGTAAGTATAAAAATCAGTACTCACGCAGAAGTTGTCTGCATATCATGCCAGCTTTTGCTAAAGTTCTGCTTCAGTTCATTCATCAGACTTATGCCAAGTTTTTGTTTAATTTCAACCAGGTGCTTCTCTTTTGCTGCTAGCACTTGCCGCAAAGTTGAAATTTCATCCTCTAGCTGAGGGAAACAAGGAGAAAGGAGTTAGCCTGTTCCCACAGAATGATAAACACATACAGTGTTAAGATGCTAAATGAATCTCACAAACTTGTGCTTTTCATAGGTACCTAGAGAGACTGAGTCAAGAGCTTGAGGAGGTGACAAAGGCATCCCCAGAACAGAGCTGACACTATGTTAAATTAATGCCTCTGTGTCACCTATGTTCACCATCACACAGATGCATCTGATAAGGGAGAGAATTATCCAGTAAGGAAGCAATTTCACCCAAATCTGCCTTGGAGCATTAGGAGTCTCAAATACCAGCTTTTCATTCACTAGTAAAATGGAAATGGACAGGACAAGAGAAGACTGGAACATTTAAGCAAATATCTTTCTTTGAATGCACAGGCTTTTAACTTCATACTTGCAGGTTTTTAGTCTTCTGGTCCTGAAAAAAAATATGTAAATTCTTAGAAGCAGGTAAAAAAAAAATAGAAAAAGCTGCATGATAATATATGACTTGAGAGTACCATCAAATGTTATATCCTTGTCATATGAGTTTTATTTATGTATTTTAGGCACTACATATTTCAAAATTGTAACATAAAAATTTATAGTTGAACTATTAACATGAGTGATCAGTATCTAAAGCATAAAAGCACTCAGAAGACAGAGCAGATTATTCTTTCCAGAAATCCTAGTATTTAACCAAACTCTGCAATTTCAAGCTGTAAAGATGCCATCCAGCCCAAACAGAGCAATATAATTCTCTCTGCAGTAGTCATTTTTTTGAAACATTTAATCAAAGCCAGTGTTTTACCAAGGCAAGAACCAGAAGACAGGACTGTAAGAAGAGGGACTCCAGAATGGTCATGCCCACTGGCTCAGAATCCTGCTCCTTGGGCAGCACTCCTGCAAGTGAGTAGGGGTTTGCATTCTTCACCTGGAAGCCTCCCAAGCTAATCTACACAAGCAGCACACTAAGATACTGAAGCTAACAAGGGCAAGTGACAACAGAGCAGCTGCCTTTCACTTCAGGTTTAGAAATTCCCCTACCAACTGTGTTCCTTCCTCCATATGTTAGTAAGGTAACATATGGCAACTTATCTGATTACCATATGCTAAGTTCCCTGGAGCCACAGTCTCCCTCTGATTTAACTCCATTGGCTGCAGGGAAAGATGCAAGCACCAGCTGAAGCAGTACTGACCTCCAAGGCTATATTTAGGATATCAGCACTAGCATTATTTTATTTTACACATTCATGCATTCTGCCTCACTGTAAAACTGGCTGCAAGCTCACTGTTCTTGGAAAAGTCTCAACCTTGAATCCCCCAGCTATCAGTTTCTTTTGTCATTACCTGCCATTTCAATATACAAGCAGCTCAGGAATTAAGCAGCAAGGCTATGAACACAGAGCAAAATCATGACCTGAGTGAAGTAGATATTAATATTCACCAATGCCTGTGATGCCAACACCTCACCAGTACTGTTGTTAGGTACACAGCAATGCAAATTGCTTTGTTCCTCCCCATGTCCTGTGTGCTCCATTATATTCCTAACCTGCAAATGGAATACTGTCAAGAGGCAGTTGTCAAGAGGCTCTCTTCTGAGAAAGTAACTGGTCATACACTTACAGAAAGAAAGCACAAATGTCAGCATTCCTCAGGCAGCAGTTCAGAGCTCCTTTTGGTTCTTTCTCACCAAGAGCAAACCCTTTAGTGCACGACTACCTGTGCAAAACTGCTAAAGACCTTTACTTAAACTGATGCCTGGACACTTATGGGCCAGCACTAGGTTGATCATCAGGTACTTGGATATGTAAACATTTCAGGTCTTCTATTAAAATTACTTTCCATCTGTTCCATTGAATAGACATCTTAAAGGTGTGATAACCTAAACAAGCATTAGCCTTGTGCTCAATGGCAGAAGTATGAGCAACATTTTTGATTAAAGAAAAGTAATTTATTATTTATAACACAGCAATCAGTTTTGAATTGACAAAATCCTCCTCAACTTCCATCATTTTGAAATAATGACAGATACAAAGCCGCCCTCAAGTGCTCAGATATCAGTGATGACTCTGAAGTAGGTAGAAAGGATTAGGGACTTACAGTAGGATCTTGAAAAGCATTTAAGCATGTAACATACCAAATTCTCATGGAAGTCGGGCATCACTTGTTTAGGAATTTTTTAAGTCCACTTTTGTAAATGCTTATAACTCCATTATAAAACTAGGGCTTCAGTCAACAGAAATACAAGCTTCTAATTATCATGGTTCCCTTCTTTCAAAATGCAACAGAGTCAGAAGAGAATAGGCACATCATATAAAGTTCTCTTCTCCCATAAGTTTGCAGGAAAAGGTATTATTATAATCTTTCCTCAAACTGGGAACAAACATGCAGTAACACACTATGCTAAGATTTATAATGATGCTGTGCTGATGCTGTGCATCAGCTAGATCAAACCAGATAGCTCCTTCTGGGAAGGTGTGGGAGGGGGAAGACACCAAAGGGTAAATGAGTACTTTGATGAGTGTAATGGAAGGCCAACTGACAGCAGTGAGCAAGGTAGCGCAAAATCTCAGCCCCCAGCATGACTCAAGAGTCATTGTACAATGCTCCTCACAGCGAGGGGGGCAGGGGGAATCTGTTCTGCTAACAATCTTCTGGCCTTATGTAAAGCTTTTGGCCTACAATTTTCTGCTGTTATTCTGAAAAGTCAGGCTGACCTCTGTAAATTCAAATGACTGTTAGAAGTTTCTGTAAGTTACTCATTTTAGTTTCACTGTAGAAATCCTAAGGCTTGATTAGAGTCAGAGCCCTGCTGTGTTAGCTAGGCTACAAATACAAGAACAGAGCAAGTCCATGTTCTGAGAAGTTTCCAGTAAAAAGAGATTATTAGCAGGAGAATAGGAATAGAGGACAGAAAAAAATCCTGACAGAAAAACAGTAGTGCTTGTTCCTCTCCTATTGTCAGAGTGAGAAGGAGGAAGAAAACAAAGACTATATACATTAGGTACACAACACAGAGATGAAGCACATATTTTCTGCTTAAATAAATGCACAACAGGTGCTCACAAACAGATCCTCATTTTATCAACTGTTGATAGAAGAATTAAGGATGATTTTCACCCCTCAGAACAGTAAGATTTTTACCTCTCAGAACCCCTCAAACAGAACTGTTTGAGCCTGTAGGAACAAACAGTAGGTGTTTGTTCCTACAGGCTCAAAGAGGTATTACTTAGCACATAAGAACATTGAAGAAAACAAAACTATCATTGGTGGAGCAGAAAGGGCTTGTAAGTAAAGACTTACAGATTTTCAAAAGGAAACATTACCCAATTCCCACATTAGCAAATTTTTCTTTGTGAAGGAGGCAATGTCACACTTTTTTTTGCGGTCTTTTATAAGAGTCTTAAGCCTCATTTAACTTTAGACTTTGTTCAGACTTTGTTCACTCTACATTCAAGTTTTTCAAACCTTTCTTAGCATAATTATCAGTTTTATTTTGCTTTTAAGCATCAGCTGCAGGTCAGTAAAGTGCTGTGAGGAATACAGAAAATAATTCTGAGGTCAGTCAAGATCATAATATTTGACAGGCAATCTCTCACTTGTATGTTAGTACAGGAATTAAAGCATTTCCAGAATTCTCTCTCCTATGTGATCAGTAGGCAGAAGGGATACCCAGAAACATTTGAGATTAATTCTGTTGAGAGAGGCATATCATTCTCAGATGATTGCAAGAAGTTCTGGCCTTTTTTCCTTCCTTGTTTCTACCTGCCTGTTTCTACCTGCCCTTCGCCAGAGAAGAGAATCACAGAATGGCTGAGGCTGGAAGGGAGCACTGTAGCACATCTGGTTCAAGCCCTACCTAGAGCATGTTTCCCAGGACTGTACCCAGACAGCTTTTAAGTATCTTCAAGGATGGAGACTCCAAAATGTCTTTGGGTACACTGCTCAGTCACACACACATTAAAAACATGCTTCCTGATGTTCAGGGGGAACCAACTGTGTTTCAGTGTGTGCCCACTGCCTCTGGTCCTGATATAAAGCCAGTATTGAATATGCCAAGTCCTAACTAATTTGATAAACTGAGTATGTAAACTTTCAGCTTCCTTCTGATTATTTACAGATGTGACAGGATCAGCAAAGAAGTAAAAGTTAACTAGTAACTCAGAAACACAAAGATTGATAAAATATTTAAGTGAAAAAACAGTCTTCTGTTTCACTTGAAAATCCTGAATCGGCACTGCAGGTAAATTACTTGAAAGTCATTACAGATGTTACTTCTTAGAGTACTTTGTAAGTACTTTGTAAGTATTCTAAGCACTACAACTTAATATCCATTTAAGTATTCCAGTTAAGGCAAAACCAACTCACATTCATATGGCTGTGATTTCTGTTATTTGACTTGTATTTCAAAAAATTAAACCTACAGCTTTCCCCAGTCTCTCATTTTTCATTTCAGAATTCCACTTTACTGCAGTATTCAGCAGTAGTAATTAAAATTTAATCCATCCTTCCGTGGTAGACCAAATTTAGACAATTTCTTTAATCTTTGTAATAAAGAGATCATGTGGTTCACACCTTTTTCCTCCCATCTCCTTATTATTTTTAAGCCTCTTCAAAATGTCCTGAGTTCCAGACTCCTGAAAAAGGATACTACCTTCTCAAAACACATCAGTGCCAAAGGAAACAAAAATGTAATAAAATTACTGTGCTTGTTATCATCAGCCTCTTCTGTAACCATCATTATTACCATTTCCTCTGAGCACCACAAAAATAAATTTTTCTATCAGGTGGCACAACCACTGTAACAACAATACCAGATCAAATAAGAACACCTTTCATTCTTTTTCAAGGAATGTTTATAAATAAAGACACGTCTTGACTAAGATGGGAACGTGCATTTTGACTTTCACAGTACAATCATCAAGTAGAAGATATTTAACCTTCAAAAAATAGGTATATAAGAAAATTATGAGCTACATTACTGTTGCCTAGAATAATTTTACCAAAAAGGAAAGGCATACCTTTATGATGTATACTTCATCCTAAAAATAATATTTCCAGTTTAAGGAAGTAGAAACACTAACACTCACAGAAATTTAAATTCATTACCTTGGCTAGCTCAGTCTTTAACTCTTCTTTTTCTTCTTCAGAAATCATATTGGTGAAATCAACATCAGCGACCACATCTTCATCTGCTTCATGGAACGGCTGAGTTTCCAACAGGCCTTAAAAAGTTAAAAGGTCAAGACAACCATTATTCATTATTTCAACTATTGTATTGGCCTGCCCCAAAATCCAAGAATGATATAGTATTTACCCACTAGGGAAAAAAAAAAAAACCCAAACAACAAAAAACCAGCCTTTTCCTGCTACAATCATTTGCATTTGGCTTCTCTTCGCCTCTGAAAAGCTACTGGAAGTATCAGAGAGTAGTGTCTGCACAGGAGCAATTTAATATGTGTAAACACCACTCATTCCCAGAAATTATTCACCTTGGACCCTACTAATCCCTGATAAGGCATTTTCTTGCTTCTAACAATACAGAAGAAAAAAAAGAAAGCTTTTTCTTCAAAATAAGAAAGCTGGCTAATGTGGATCACTGATGAGAAGAGCAGCAATAGTACAGTGAATAATAAAGGAAGTATATTACAGAGCCAAGTTTTCTCTGAAAGTACCTCTGATTGCAGCAACTTGAAACCTTACAGATGCACACAGTTTGGAGAAGTAAATGCCACACCTATTGTTTGAATTTTCTGAGTATTAATGAGAAGCATTCCTTGATTGCTCAATCTAAGCCTGTGAAAGGGGGACAAATACACTGGACCTTGTTACTTTCTTCTGCATGCCCAAGATCAGGGTCAGTATCTATAATGAGCAAGGTAAGTGCATACATAAATGCTTTCAAGACCAGGGCCTGCCTGGCATAATAGGTACTGATGAAACAAAATACTTCCTATCTCCCAATCATTCAGTGAAGATTGCTGGGGCTCCAGCCACTAAGAGCCACTCATTCTTTATGGTCTGCAGAGAAAACAACGCAAACCATGAGATAACAGAAAACATTCTAGTCACTTTGGAACTTGTTTTAAATTCTAGATCATCTTCTGTTGTGGAACAAAAATCTCCTCCAGGTTACAGCTGGGACAGCACTTTCCCCTTTATTTCAGTTCCCTAGCAGGGTAATGAGCCATCTCTGCTGACTCCTGAGACCTGAATACGGCTTAATATGGTAGAGAACAATTTCTTTCCTAGCTCCACATAGGCCTGTATACTCTATTATACAGAGATTAAAATACAGCTTAGTTAAGTTTGGACATTAAAGAACAGAGGTTACAAGGAACAAGTCTGTTGAGATTGAGTACTTTACATTTTCATGCAGAAAACTAAATTCCCTCCAGCCTTCTGCCATTTCCTTCACCTAGAGTCCCCCAGTGTACCTGGATTTCCTTCTATTTGACAGAACAGAACTAATTTGATTCATACTGTCAACTTCCCTGCAGAACATGATGGAGTGAATTCAGCCTTGTTAATTACAATCTTCCCTGAGTGGGAAGATAAAGAGCAGCAACACAGGTGCTGAACCCCTGCTTGGCACCATATGCAGAAATAGATCACCACCCTTAAGCACAAAATGTTTTAAAAACATGATGGCATATAGAAGTAGTTGAAATCTTAGCTATTACCCAAAAAGCAGCTTGCCAGGAAAACCTAGATTGCTGAAGTCAGGACAAAGGAAAGCATATTTATTCAGTAGGAACACTCCCAAATCACCTTTATTAACACCCCTACATCTCTAAACACAATTGTTATTTGGTATTTGTTTGAAGATTAATAGTGTTGCTATGGGACTCAAGCTAAACTTAGTCTGCACAATCTTGAAAGCAGTCTATTTTTTCATGGATGGAGGAGCAGTGATACAGGGCAGCTGTTGGAAATGCTGGCAAGGATCTAAGGGGCAATAGGGTTGAAAACCCTTAAGGGAGGCCTTGGGATAGATGTTGAGATGAGGTGATCTCAGACCAACTGATCCTTAAGCTAAAAAGAAGGCAGATCCATGCTCAAGGGACAACAATAGTTTTGGAACAGCTAGGTAAGAGATGGAAGCCAACATGGACAAAATCACCAATAACAACTGAATAACACTTAACACTAGGCCCAATGGTCAAGTTTAAACTTCAAGACTGGACTGAAATTACAATCCATTCCAAAACAACAAATACATATCAATCTACTCTATGATACTTTGCAAACTCATCCAGTTTCTCTCCCAATTTTTGTCCTTTGCTTCTTGTTTAAGTCCTCTAAAATCTAGTCTGATCCTTCAGTCTCTACTTTCTTGTTCAAGCTATGAGAGTCCTCCATAATGGTCACTGTCCCTCTGCAAATGTTTCACTTTGGTCAGCTACAGTCTAAACATCTCTTTAGCATACTGTGGGTCACAGCCCTCTTTAGGCCAGTCAGAGTTCTGAAACTTCCTCATGTGAGAATACTTTGATTCTAGCAGCAACAATAGCAGAGTGGTTACAATTAGGACATTATAGCTGTAATGGAGCACAGCAGAGGTCAGCATCCACCAGCTCAGACTCACACTGAAGTTAGAGAGCTCATCAGCCCAGGTGTGCTGATAACCTAACCCAGTGCTTTGGAACCTTGAGTTAGGACTCAAGGATGTTTTGGATCACAGGTGTACCTATTGCTCAGGATTTGTGGGTGTCCCTGTACTGTGTGACACTGCAAGGCCAGCAGAACATTTCTCCCAGTCACTGGTTTCTCTCTCTAGATACTGTCATGTCTCACACTTTGGTCTCCAGACTGAAGGAAGTTCTGTGATTCCCTGACCATGCAGGAGATGGAGCAGCCTAGCACCCTCCAGTACAACTGAAGGGATGTAAGCCCACCTACAAGCTCTCATCTCATACAGCCTCAAAGTCCTGGCTGGCCATGGATTAGAAGCATAGAATCATAGAATATTCTGAGTTGGAAGAGACAGGGATCATCAAAGCCCAGCTTCTGACCCTGCACAGGCCAAGCCCTAGAATCATACTGTGTTTCAGAGTGCCCAAGCACTGTCAGGCTTAGAGCTGTGACCACTTTCCTGGGAAACCTCTTCAGTGTCCGACCACCCTCTGGGTGAAAAACTTTTCCTTAATATCTAAGTTAAACCTCCCCTCCCTTGAAACAGCTTCAGGCTGTTCTCTCAGGTCCTGCCCACTGGTCATGAGAGAAGAAATCAGTGTCAGTCTCTACACTTCCCTCATGAAGAAGTTGTAGACTGTATGAGGTCTCCTCTCAGAATTGAAGAAGACTGAGGCATTTTCCTCTCCTGCCCAGCTACATAACCTGACAACACACAGGAACTGCTCTGGGCAAAGACAGTATTTTTGCTTAAAGATGCATAGGTATTAGTTATGAGCCATGAAGGCTTGATCACTCTGGGAAGGGAGTTGTACAAGTAGCTGAGTTGTTTTCAAGATTAACATGAGGTCATTGGTAGCAGGAAAAAAAAATTGCCTTCAAGTTGCATTTCCTTTCCTCTTACCTACTCCTCCCAGAAATACTGAAGATCATGCCTTGCTTCCAGCTGTGGTCAGATCTGGAAAATCTGGAATTGTGATTAAATTGTCATTAATTGTTCAGATGCAAAGCTGCTATTAATTCAGAATTGCACAAATATCCAGGTGTGGAATTGGAAATTAACTTTCCATCCTTTTAGAAGAACAATTCAGTTGTTGGGTGGTTGAATAACTTTTGCTTTACTTTGTAGTACAGGTGTTATAAGCTTCCCTGAATGAATTAGGAGCCCATCCAGTACTTTACCAGCCATTTACAAGAACCTGTGGCTTTGGTGATGTCCTGTATCTCTTATGTCCTTTACTAACAGCACAGTACTTTGGGCATTGACCTCCACATATTGATCTAAAGCACAGGTTTTCCAAGTTTCATTCAAGCAGGCCCCTAACAGGTAAGGCATGAGGATACAGCCTAGACACTACCACTAACTAACATCTATTTTCTTCTCCTACTATGTCTTATACAGATTAACTTAATTGAATTTAAATTCAGTTGCTGTGCTTGCCCTATTATACTATTACATTATTATAAGCAGCTCTATTATACTAAAAAAAAAAAATCACAAAAGAGGCATCAATGGAATAGAAGCTGTCTTAGAACCTGTTCCTTGAACTTTCCCTCCCTCATTCTCCATGGTCAACTAAGGAGTTCTCATTACCTATCCCCTTCTCTCCACTTCTCCATTTGCAATGAAGCTCAATCTAGAGCTTAATCAATTAATCAACAATAAACTCTGGGATATGCTGTCACAAGACTGCCCAGAGACAGATGCAAGACCCAGCCCACCTCCCTCATTATCTCTTCCAGACAGCCTTGTCTTGTGGTGTAGGATTGCTGGAGACAAAACTGCAGGTTTCTATAGTCTCATACAATCTCCTGTTGCTACAGCAAATTACACTAATAATATGCTCGTGTGTAACTCATTTATCCTCCACAAACAGGCAAACTAGTGATTTTCTGGACATATGTTACTTCAAAATAACAAAAAACCCCGCCCCCATAAAGTGTGGGAAATCATAAAATTGGTTCTAATCAATGCAAAACACTGTTTGGCTTCTAGTTTAAAGAAGGTTTTAGTACTTACTGTCACATATATCATTAGATAAAATATGAATGAAACATTAAAAGTATAGGATTATCAGCAAATAGGAACTGCAAGTCATACAGAAGGACCCAGGTTGAAACAAATGAGCAGAAAATCCTTTGTATTAGGAGACTTATATAGAAAGAAGTAGGAGGAGGTGAATAGCTGGGGAAGCCCATTTATTGTGTTCTTCTGCAAGATTCATACGACAAAAAAAATACAACAGCCATGCAAGTAGTTCCAGTGTGCTGAAATGGACATTTTTGATTTTCCCCCAAAGTTCATGGTAGCTGTGGCTAAGACTAGTGACCTAATTCTACAGTCTGCTGTTAAATCTGATTTAATGCAAGAAACTGTTTCAGCATTGATCAATACCTGTGCATATGTAAGATTGTAGGGATGACAAATTTAATATGCCACTTAGAATCTAGAAGATCTATAACTATTCTACAAAATTTAAAATAACCAAATAATACAATGATAAAATCCATGACAGATTTTTTTTACTTACTCAGGTATTTAAAGATTAACTACATAAAGATGTTTTAGTTAGTGCTTTTTATGTATTTTCTCAGTATTCATCTCAGACCCATGTTCTAGAGTAGTACATATCAGACTATTTCTTGCATGTTGACTGTTTAAAAAACAACCCCAACCCCCCCCCCAAAAAAAAAACAACAAAAGGAAAAACTCACACTATAGGCACTGATGTTTGTTGAATTAACCATAATGACAGCAAAATTAAGGTAAGAACCATCAAATTTCTGTTTGTGTACATTTTTTAACATTCATTCAAGGAAATATATAGATGATCCTTTGTGTTAACAAAGCATTAAGAATTGAAGTGCCTTTACTGCTCTGCTTTTTTGTTTTCCAACCAATTAAAAAACCGTATCTACCTCATCTAGCATTCACATCAATAGTGAGAAAACAAATTACACAACCCTTCTTGTAAGCAAAATGACTTGCTACAGCTTCTTCTGCCATGTCATTAGAGTTCCTTATTTAAATTTGGAAAACACTTGTTCACAAATTTAAATTGCAATTAAGTCTTCAAAGGGATGAAATGGTAAGTAGAACAAAGGAACTGTCCAGACACTGCATTAGTGTCTTTGATCTTCTTTATAATGTAGTCCTAATGCCAGATATTGAGATTAAGGGGGAGACAAGGGGGACTAGAAGCATGTACTAAATAACTAAATTGATCTGAAAAAGCTATCAGAAGTTGCAAGGATTTCCATACCATTTTTTCCACTACAAAGTTATTATTGGAACATCAAAATAGGAAAATATGTTATCATTTAATTCATCTAGAAAACAAACTCCTGAAGGAAGATCAGAAGAACCCTTCTGTGTCTGGTTCTAACTGTGGACCAGAAGTCCGAATTTGTCTTGAACTTGCTTAGGCTTGAGCCTAACAATTACATACAGCCTGCCACTCTCCTAAATGACTTAGAACTGAAAATATAAGGTTGATTTTGAAGTTATGATTGAAAAACAAACTCAGAGGCTGGATTCACCTTGGCTAAGAGAGGGAAATACTCAAGATGCACAGGTGATGTAGACTAAAAATGTAAACATAACAGAAATATGTAGGTTCTACTTTCTGCAACCATGTGGGCTCAGTCTTCATTTTGCTCTGGGTATATTCCTTCAAAGAGAGAGATGGATGTGCAAGTGTCTTCATTCCCTCTCTCCCTGAGCTTTAGGCTGGCAGTAGTGTCAAGGATAGGGAGAGAGTAAAGCTTTTGGGTATTCAAGAGCTCTAGGATGTAGTCTAAAATCTCAGAGTAGGTGTCCCTGGTTGTCCTGAAGCAGCTTATTACTGACTTTGTTAAAACTTTGCCTTCTTGCAAACCCAGTAAGAAAATCTATCCATAGCTATGAGATAGATTGGCAGATTTCCAAATGAAGGAAAACTTTTATTTGGAACGCCTGGATAATCAGCTAGTTGTACTGTGCTGATTCTTTTCTCTGTTTTAGTATAAAAAAATAAATTAATCATACCTGGTGGATGTCTCTACCTTCTTTTTCCCCCAGAAACCACTGACACAACTGCTAATCTATGCCAGTGAAAAGAGACAATCTACACACAAAAAACTGGCAGAAAAGAGACACAACAGCTTGACCACTGCACCAAGAAACCATATACACTGATAAGGAGTTTGATAATCATGCCAAACATGGAAACAAAATGGATAAAATTGAGAATAGCAATAACAGTTAAAAAAATACATATCACTTACTTCAACCTAAGGTTTCAACCTGGGAACTAATCTTCCAAGCAAAGTATCTGATCTTCCTTCCTGAAATGTCCAGGAATGCAAGGATGATCTTGCACATTTTACCCTATAGCAAGATCTCTTTGTATAGAATAATAATCCTGAATGCCTGGACAAGACAAGGGTAATATTTTCAAGCTGTAGCTGTGGAAAAACAAAGCAATTATTGTGAAATGTAATAGTTTAAAGACAGTAGAAGGTTCCTTCTGTTATGTCAAACTGAAAGTAATGACAGCACTGTACCACTTTCTGTGCTTTCTATTGATGATGCTGCACAACTTTCTGTGAAGTCAATGGTAAGAAAAAAATGCCTCAAGTAGAAGAGTTTTCATCTCTTTTTCTTTAGGAAGAACAGGGAAAAAGAAGGAAAAAGATGAAGTCACAATGGAATAATAGGGAATGAGAAAGTGGATAACACTGCATCACCAAAGGGAATTGTTCTCTACAAATAAGGTACTCTAGAAACTGTAACACAAAGCACAAAGCAAATGAAGGAATAATGCATATATAATCAAACTAGAGAAAAAGCAGTGTAGGGGAAGATAAGAACTATGACATGGAAATGCTGGCAGTCAGAGGTGGAAGTTATCAGTCACATTTCTTAAACCCACCCTTTCATACTAAAAATACATGACAGTACATTTTTCTCATCTCTGAACAGAGAGGCACCTGGGGTCCCATCCTCAGCTGGTAGAAGTGACGGCAATACCATCAATTGTATAATTAAGATCATGCATCTGCTTCACTGAATCAAAATCACTGAAACTTAATGGCAGGATTTAATAACCTTTCCCTCCTAAGAATGAATCAGTTTATTGTACTTTTCTAAAGCCAGGTGCAAAAGAATATAATTAGACAGCAATCTAACTGCAGTATAATTAAACTCAAAAGCCTCCTCAATTAACTTCTAACAATGTATCTGTACTGCAAGAAGTACTAAAATTATATTTTTTAATTGCAAAATAAATTCTTCATGTAGTCATATTTTGTGTCCTTTAGATCACAAAACACATAACTAACAAGATCTTTAAAAGTGTAATTTAAAATGAGCAAAATCATGCTGGAGCCATGAGCTTTTCTCACACCCCCTTTCAGCTATTTCAACATGTAAGACAGATGTGTCACTTTTGGTCCTGTAAATGTGCTAGGAAAAATACATAAGAAACAATTATACTTGGGTACATGACAGATTCTGTATCCTCTTCAGGCTCAAATTAATTATTTCCATTGTTTTAATACAGAATAAATGTCTCCACATTGTTACATATACAAAAGTTCACATTTAGGAGTGCTGGGAGAAAAGGGACAAACGATCTTTCCCCTCTGCGATCAATCTCTCATACTGGGAAAGTAAAGATCACAGTTTTAAAGGACCAGGACTGCCTTATTGCATACTGTTTAGCTAAAATATCCGTGATCTGTGACTAAGCTTTGCAGGCAGCATAATTACAAATTAGCAACAATAAATCACAGAATAGTTTGAGTTGGAAGGGACCTAAAAGATCACCTAGTTCCAACCACCTGCATGGGCAGGGACACCCTCCATTAGACCAGGCTGCTCAAAGCCCCATCCAAGCAGGCCTTGAGCACTTCCAAGGATGGGGCATCCACAACTTCTCTGGGCAGCCTGTTCTTTTGTCTCACCACCCTCACTGTAAATAATTTCTTTGTGGTATTAAATCTAAACCTACTCTGACAGTTTAAAGCCTTTTCCCCTTGTCCTACCACTACACACCCTTGAAAGAAGTCCCTCCAGTTCTCTTGTAGACCCCTTTGGGTATTGGAAGGTGCTGTAAGGTCTCCTCAAAGCCTTTTCTTCTCCAAGCTGAACAACACTAACTCTCTCAACCAGTTCTCTTAGAAAAGGTTCTCCAGCTCTCTCATTATTGCTATGGCCCTCCATACCTTTCTTAAGTTGGAGGCCCCAGAGTTGCCACCACTCCCTAAGTTGGGAGAAAGGTACAGTTCCTTTTCCCAGAGTTTTTCTTAATTTTTTATGTTACATTATGTAAAAGCTCATGGCCACCAAAATCAAACGCTTCTCAGAGCAGACATGTCTTGTGTCATGTCTCCCTCCCAGCCCCCCCTTTTTAAGGACCACCTGCTTCACCCCTTAATCCCTTCATAATTAAGACTAGCTACTTTGCACTAGTGCACTTCTGCCTCCCTAACAGGGTGGAGGGAGTGGGGAGGGGGGCTGTGTCATATGACAGTGGAAACTTCCCCAAGTCTTCCCTAAATAAACTTGACCTACTCTTGGATGCATCTACCTGCAACACAATTTATTTAAAACAAATAAAAACAAAGCTCATTTATATGAATATTATTTGAAAACAATACATTCTAATAGAGACAACAGCCATGTTCTGTTGCACAGGCCCTCTATCCAAGATGAGACAATTTTTTATTTTTTAAAGGAAATACTCTAAATATACTGACAAACAGCTTGCTTGAGTGCCACACCACCTCCTGCAGATACACTGCTTTTCAGCCAGGATGTCTTGTTGCAGTGGTTTGCTCTGATAAGCCTGGAATCTGGAATTAGTGTAACAGTAATTCTCTGCACACAGGCCACAAAAAACACTTCTCAGTCAGAATAGCACCATCCATCTGGGCCTGTCCACCACCAAGTTTTACTTGTTTTTCCCACAAGCTTTTTTGCCAGCATTTTGAGGTGTGAAATGAAGCACTTACTATTCTGCTCCTGGTATTAAGCTCCATGT
This sequence comes from Agelaius tricolor, assembly GCF_023055355.1. NCBI lineage: Eukaryota > Metazoa > Chordata > Aves > Passeriformes > Icteridae > Agelaius > Agelaius tricolor. The sequence goes on from NW_027269261.1 coordinate 63,365,553, forward strand.
TAAGGCCTTCAGAGTTTTTGGTTGTGGCTTTGCCTACTCAGTGTTACGTAAAACACCATTACAAAGAAATGTGTTTGTTAGTGGGGCTCTGAGTGGAGGCCCCAGGGGCTTAGGGCCCTGGCTATCTGTGTAGAAACAGGTGGCATGCCCCATGCAGCCATCCTAGTGACACAAAGACCATGCTTCAGGAAGAGGGGATATTTATTGGACCAGGAGACAGAGACTGCACATCCAGCTGCACCATACAGCCTCAATCTTTGAGGTCCCCAATTCATCCTCAAATATGAGTAGAAAATGGCAGCTGATACTGGCAAAATTTGGGCTTTTTTTTCTTTTTTCCTTGAAGATCAGCTGGGAAAATAAGCCCTGAACCAAAGAGGGTGAGCTTCTATGACAGCTGCTGTGGGCACAGGCAACGGCAAGCCAATGGGCGAGAGAAGGATGGGGTTTAGCTAAGTGCATGGCATGAGTTGCCATGCTGCTGAGGTTGCATTTGACCACACTCAAGTGACAAGAATATAATTCAAACCTCCAATCTAGAATTTTTACACATCACACAGTGTGAAATAATGCCCATTTTAACTTCAGTACCTTAAAAAAGTCTAGAAAATGAGCACAAGACAGTCCTTGTCTTCTCTTCACTCTTCTACCACCTTAAGTAGTAATATTTTACTGAGGAACTTCTTGCAAGAGGGACATAACACAATGTGCTTTTCTGAAATAAACCAGAACTCCAATACTTGCATCTCTGCTAATAGCTTTCATTCACATCTTCATCCCTACTCAACCTAACTGTTAAATTTTTTCTCTCTTTTTACCCTCCCCATCCTTGACTCCCATGCACAGCACATAACCATGACCAAAATATTGCCCCTCCCTTTCCAGGACACATGTCCATGCTCCATATTTCTGTGCAGAATTAGACACAACTGAGAAACCTTCTAATTCTGGATATAGGTCTAAATCTGGTTCCTATCTTTGAGCCTCTCCTAAATAGGTAAAAACTATTATTATTACATACTCTTCTCTATTCCTTGTGCTTACTGCAGGCTTCATCTATATTGCTGATTATGCTTCTCTGTTTTCTGAAGCAATTTAAAACCAAGAGAACACATTTTTCCTCCACCTGTAGTATTTGACTTCCAGTTTCCTGATAAAATCTGTTATTTTGCTCTGCAAAGTCTTTATTTAAGTCTTCAAGTCTGCATTGTGATTCAGTTTATATCAATGTCTGAATGACATTATTCAGCAGCCTTTTTTTTTTTTTTAATCAGTCAGGCTATTCAAGTAATTGCTCCTTCTTCACCGTCATCTTTTTGCTATCAGGAGTTCTGAACCACCCATCTCACTACATGACTAAAGGATTTTCTCTTGCAAGAGCACATGGCTTAACTGGTTCTTCATATGCACATAATAGTGCACAGCACTGGTTAGGTAATGACCTGGCAAACATCATTCTCTCTGATTATGACTTTGATTCCTTCCTCCCACAATAATAAGTTAATAGCTGCCATCTACCTAAAATACTTTGAGCACAAGGTAATCTTCTGTTCCTGGCATAATTGCCCTTCTAACTCTGTAATGTACATATATTTTACTCGTCTCTAAGAAAAATCTGAACGTGTTTAAATACAACTATCTCTGATCACTTTTAAATGAAATTTTAGCCTGCAACAGCCCAGTATGCACCAGACAAAGAGCATAAAGTATCTAAGGCCTTCAGAAGACCTTCTAACTAGACACATTTTCTCCATATCATCCTCAAAAAACCTTAGAATGACCCATAGTCTACTCTGTGCATTTAAGAACATTTTAATTCAAGTGAGAAACATAGAAAGAGGAATTAGATAAGCACCTAAAATGCCTTAGCCAATATCAGCATGACACATCACTACTAAATTCACCTAAAGCACAATGAAAACCGTTATTCTGAGGCAACTATGCAGAAGTATTTTAAAACCTTTAGAGGGTGATGAGCCACTTTTTTGTAACCACAAACCTGCATCACCTTAGTCCCACCCAGGTGACAAGGCAATTTCCTGGTGAGGAAACCAGTGAAAAGACAGTTGAACAAACAGGTGAGCAGAGAAAAACCTAACTCTTTACTGAAGAAGCAAACATAGAAAGCACTACCTCCCTTCAGCTACCATTTATAAATATTTCCAGAACATAAATCATACAACCTTTTAAATTCATATCATATGTAGTTTTAAATTATGCTTTATTTATGATTTCTATGTTAGTAAGTTTAATTATTAGGCAATTATTATTAGGCAATTTGAAAGCATGGCACAGGTACAAAATAGAGACAACTTATGTATTTGAATGACTAAGGAGGAAGGGTGTTTCACAAATTAATGCAAAACTCAGAGAAAAATCAGACTGTGTAAATGCAACAAAAAATCCCAGAAAGAATGATTTTCAATAGAGAAAGAAATAGATTGGAGAGGATCTGGTCCTAGCAACTTCATTGATCAGCAAACAAAAGTAGCCCTTTCAGCAAGAAAGCACATGAAAATAAACTGCACTGCCTGTTATGTAAACACTTTGTGCAAACACTTTTCACTGGGAAAATCAACACCATATCTATAGGCACTTCACATGCTTGTATGAATATCAAAAGTATTTTCCAAATGTAGCTTTAGGTCTCCCTCTGCCTAAAGCACCACTGGTGTTCTAGTTTCTGTGTACTTTTATTATGTTCTTGGTGGACAGCAAGGATAATTGCTGGCTAAAGTACATTAGTGGTGAAAGCAGGACAACTCTACAGAAACCAAACCCTAGAAGACCAACAAAAAAAAGCCCCAGAAGTATGCATTCTTCCTGACAGCCCTTCTTGCTTCAGAAGGAACTGACAGCTCAAGATATATAATTGCCTTCCATTTTTGGAAATGACACAAGTCACTAGACCTCCTTCTCTTCTTTACAACCCCAGCCCAGTTCTCTGAGCTCCCTGGATTCTCCTTCAGTGACTAGAAATGCAAAGACGTAAAACAAAAATCCAAGAACTGGATCCCTAACTACATAGTTCCTAAGCATCTGAAAGCCCATTAGTTGGAGAGCAGACTAAATGAGAGAAGCTATTTTATCGGGATACACACACATAACCATGACTTTTCCTTTTCTCTGTAAATATATCTTTATAAATTTTACTGCTGTATTATTATTTGGTTGCTAAAGACTTTGGTTGCTAAAGATTGTAGGGGCTTTACCTACAATCATGAGATATTTTTCAACAATCAGCTTACATAAGAAAACATGACAGGTAATGTGAAGAGAATACAGAAAATCCTAGTGTTTTATGCAACTATTTGCAATGGAATCTTTCTTGTCTGCTTGGGGATCCAATAGTGGGTTCTTCACTTCATCATGCCATTAACCACATGCCATTAATATATGCACAATGACATTTTGCTGGAATAAGTAACAAAGGATCAAAAAGTTCAAGAAATCTTACACAGAATTAATTAATTAACCAGAGCAGCCTTTTTGGAGCCCTTTTTATCATCCAGCCATTTTAAATCCTAAAAGCACAGAATAGGTAAAATGTACCCAAGCAGGAGAGAGAAAATTGAAGACACTGCAAGACTTTTTCATCACCGTAGGATGGCACTTCAGGAAGTATCACTTTGTAGTTGTTGCATTCTTGCAATTGTTTTACACTTTTCAATAAGAACATTTGCAACAAGATCCTCAGTGCTGCCATTCTATTTCTTTGTATGGAGTGAAAGAGGGACTGAGAGACAGCACAAGAGAAAGAAAAGGGAGATTCACTGCTAAAGTACAATACAAGCACTTGCTAAATATGTGGTTTGCAATTACTCACCTGCAACACTTAACCACATCATGGATGCAGAAGTATAATCATGATAGATATGATTTTGATCCATGGACCTCAAAGATGGCTAAGTAATATTACCTCTGTCCTAAAGAATGAAACAAATACACTTATATAATTTTGAAGGGTTTTGAAGAAGGTCAATGTGACACGATACTAAAATCCATATTTGTCAGTCTCTTCTCACCATTTCTCATACAAGATGGGTTTAGCCAAAAGGCCCAGTTTAGACAGCAATGATATGACTATAACATACTACATATATAAAATTTGGCATTGCAACTGTTCATTTCTATGAGGTACAAATAAAATCAGATAAAACTAGCCTGCCCACATCTCATTTTTATTTATTACCTCAAGAGGTATTTTATAATTAGAAAGCAAGAATTCATTCTGCCCTGAAAACACTTTCTGAGTCAAGGGTTGAGTACATTCTTTCTAAATCCAAATTCCAGGATTGTGCTAAAACAAGCTACCAATTGATACATAAATTTTTAAATATGGCAACATTCCTTCAAACCTTCTGCAATCTTCAGTCAAGGCTGTGCCACGTTCTTCAAGCAGCACATAGCTTAAACAAAGCACCTCAAAAGTTCCATGCATTTCTCTACTGTACTAGTCAGTGAGGCATGTCAGGACAGCATCAGCATACTCATCTTTCCACTAATGCAGTTTAGTACAGAGATCAGACTCAGATTATACTTTTGCTGCTTTCTAGGGCTCATACCATCAGACCTGTGAAAATAAGACACAGGAATAAAAAATAGAGCAAGAATTTTAAAACATGATTTTGGGTTAGATGTCTTTGTTTTAGCATGCTCTACATTTTATGTCCTCATGACTGCAAAACTGTGAAAAAAACACTTGTAAGATTGGCCCTAGATTTTAGATGAGGTCGCTCTTTTATACCTCATTTCTGAATCCCACAGTACACTATTTTCAGTTCTCAGCTGTAGCATGAAGCCACTCAAATTTTCTCAGCCTCAGCAAACTGAATTTCAACCTGTGACAAGAGTCTTGCAGCTGAAAACAATACAGGTACAAAAATGTAAGAGAATCATTGCATTTGATTTCAGACATTTACTTACTTAAAACCTGATATACTACATAACTCATTCCACACATGCATTTTCTCTCCTTGTGCTATAAAAAGCATGAAAGAGCTACTTTTCTGAGCTTTGTGCTCTGCTGTTAAATATTTAAGAATCCTATCATAAATTACAACCCTGCCTTTTTCACTTGACCTCCTCTACATGTGCTCTTATTAACACAGCAGTGAAACTTCCATCGTGCAGTGAAATAAGCAGGTTATCACTGGCTGGTTCAATTACTCCGATATCCTCCTGCCCCTTTGCAAAGTCCTCTCTCCTGCTTTCCATAGTGGGGCACTGCTGAGCTCTAGAAGGCAGTACAGAGACAGCACAAACCGTGGATAACTAGAGTGAATCCTGATGCCTCAAAAAGCACAGGTGGACGGGCATTTCTCATAAAACAGTTACACTAAATCAGCTCCAAACCACTAGTTGTACTCTGCCCTTAGGGAGGAGGTGAACAACGTAGATCAAAACAGTCAGTGCTCCTTGGTAGAGCACCAGACTCAAACATGAGGATAGGGAAGATGCTGCCCTCTCCAGCATGACACTGCTTTTGTTGATGGCTACAGCACTGCTGCTACAATGAGGCAGCATCACCCATCACCGTGTGTTCTCTATCCCCACCTTCCCACTGCAGGACTGACTCTATCCAGCTTCCTACCTGGATTAGTAACCACACGAATAGCTAGCAAGGAGAGAGAATGCTGACCAAGCTGCCAATGCCATTTTGGCAAGTCTTGTACACTGTATCAAGGTAACACAAATCCTCCTCACCACTGCCTCCCACCATGGAGATCTCAGACCACCTGAGTGGCAGGTGCCACAGATGGAGGTGCCACTGTGGCAGGGAGAGGGCACTGGGCTAATGCTGTGACTTCCAATGATATTCCTCTGATCACAAGCTCCACTCAAATGCACATGCCAAGGTGCTGAGGCTCTGCTCTGTTACACAGGACAGATGCAGCTGGCTTGAGGATCCCAGAAGGAGTGTGCCAGCTGCACACAGCAGTGGGAAGAAGAGGTGCTGCAAGACTACAAGACAAGGCCTCGAGAAGGAGTCATCCAACATCTGAACTAACCACAGCTCTCTCCAAAATACCTGACGGGGTGAGTGTAGCCACTGCAAGCTATTATGGCTACAACGAATAACTGACTGAGGGTGCAGAACACCTGTCAGGAACAGCTCTAAGCAGAATTGCCAGGACAGGGTTTTTGACTGGGGGGGGGGTCAAAAACCCCTTCAGAGGCCAGGAGTGTGAGCAGCTGGCTGAGTTACCTATGTAGGTAAAAAGGGAGTGGAAAGCTGCACATCAAAGCTTTTTATCAGAGTAAGAATCAAGAGAGGATGTGACAGGGAAAGAGGGTACAACTATGTCTGGATGCATGAAGAAATGGAGAATTATTGCAAAAAGAGAGAAATGTGTAATGAGCAAAGGTCCAGTGTTAAAGTCACATGGGATTCTCAGATGAGAGACAGAGCAAGACATCCATGGCACTGTCATTATTACAGGACATTCAGTTTTAAATGGGATAGCAGGACTACATGAGATAGTCAGTTAATCTGGATCTGGAGTAGAATGAGTATGATGAGAGGCAAATACACAGCTTGGATCTTCCTCCCTTTCAAAGAGAAACACTGTTCTTCAGATTTCCAAACTTTTCACTTGAGAAATGACTGGCAGCCACAGGAAGGAAAACAAATATGCTCGTATGAAATTTTAGCACCTAGTACAAGCCTAGCTGGTGTGTTCCCGGATCAGCTCTTCCATTATAAACAAAAAGTAATTAAAGAGAAAAGCAGCCAGAGGCTTAAAGTTTATATAAAGTAATATTTTTTTTACACATATGAATTTGTTTACATGGAACATGTGTCCATTTCTTTTGAAAATAATTTTAACATTAATTACTATTACCCTCTGTCTGATTGACTGTCTTATCTAGTTCATCCACATGAATGGTGCCAGACACATTCAATATGTTTAAGTATAACAGTAATTCTGTTTCATTTCATGAACTCTCTCTACTACTTTAAAGTAAGTGTCAGAGCAGTTAATTTTCACAGTCCTTGGGGCATGGACAGATACTACATTGTGCCTTGAACCACTCAAAAACTCATGGGATGTAGCTGTAACCTCTGCCCAGTACCTTGATACATTTACACATAATACTTTTCTTTTGTCTGCAGTTGCATTAAGACTCATGAAGTTAACTCATGCTGCCATGTAAAAATACTGACAAAAATTATTTTTCTGTTCTGAAGAAATTTTATTTTTATACTTGCATGCATTTCTTGAACATAAAATTGCTCTACTCAGGCATAGCCTGCCTGAAGGACAATGTAAAATGGCACAAACAACACAATTATGCTTTTAAATACATAGCTTTTTCTTTATCTTTTCAGTTGTAATACAATATCCCAGCAGAGCACACTGGAACAAAGCATTCAGGATTCATTTCTCTGTGGGCATCTGAAAGTTCTTTAGAAGCAATTAAGAAACTCATTCAAATGTATACACATTTCTCCTGCTGCTTAAGGAGATATTGGAAGTAAAGCAGTCTTTCAAGGAAATTGTTACTGTTTTGTTAGTGAAGTGCTATAAATTTTCTCTGCAAAATGTGTAACTAGGATTGAAAAATTCAGACTTCTGGCCAGTGCTTAGATGTACTTAACTGAATCTGACAGCATTAGACACATACAGGTTGGATTCTTTTTGCCAGCAAGGCTCCATAACTGCAGTAGCATGCACTAAATTAAATCTAGAAGGAAAGGGAAGGTAAAAACAAAGGTTTGCTGGCATGCAAATACCTACCAAAAAAATCTTGGATTGTACTGCTAGTTTATCAAAGCAATACTCTTTTTTTTTTCTTAGTAATGAGAGACTGTTTTGAGAGACTGTAGAAATAAAACACACAGGTGAGAAACGAAAGAAAAAAGTGAGTCAAGAATTGAATACAGGTAAAATTTTAAATTCTCTCACTAGGCAATAGTCATCCAGAAGAAGAATTCATTCAAGACTTGGGGAAGTAACAGAGCTGCTGACCTAAATATACATTAGCAAAACACATTTATTGACCTAAATTTTTAACACACACTGAGAGCATGTGTGTTTACTCATCTTACTAGTCAGAGAAGGCAAAAGATTCACATGCACATACATCGCTATCCAGCTAACCAGAATCTGATACTGTTTTCCATCAGCTCTACAAAACAAGAAATTATCCAAATTCTGTATCATGTGGAGGTCCTGTTTAGTGAACAGGAGCTCCATCATAGTAGCTGTACAGATGAAGAAAGAAAATTACTTTAAATAACAGTCTTATGCTGTAGACCTAATACTGACTTCTAAAAATCCCAAGAACTGAGCCACAGATCTATTTGTTGGATGCTTCAGCCATGCATCCATTGGGACAGCACATGCACAACACTTGCCAGAAAGGCTTTCATTCACAAGCATAATGAACTCAAATTTCCCACTGTATTCCTTTACGTACAAATGCATTTGCAGCCAGCATTGCCTCTTTTAAGTGTATTTGTTTAAGGCAGATTTTAACTATCTTATTAGGAATTAGGAAGCCTATTTTTTCAGTTAGTTTCAATGAGCATATGTCTCCTGCTTATTTCATCTCCGTGTTGTATAGATGACATAAAACGTTTCCTAAACATTCTGATTTTGCAGAAATATTTGTACCACCTGCTTAGTCCTGTGTCACAAAGCCATGAGGTTCTTTAGAAAACAGAAGGAAGATTATAAAGGTGAGCAAGACCGGTCTGCGCTAAATCTCTTTGGCTGACCCAAACATCACTTGTAACTCGCACGAAAAGTTTGTTCTCTTCTTTGGACGCCAATTAACTTTATCAAGAGAGAGATATGAACGGCTAAGTAAGCCGTAACTGTTGCAATAGAAAATGCTCACTTTAGGTGAATGAATGCCGTGTTTGCAAAGCTGCAGAAATATTTTAGCGGATCCAATTTTAAGCGGCTCTCGGTGGATCTAGATGATGCAGCTCTCCGGCTGCCTCCAGGACAGGGGTGGCGATGCCGGCTCCGGCTCGCACCGTCCCGCTTGTCCTCGGGAGGCAGCGCCTGCAGCCCCACCGCGGGAGGGGGACGCCAGCGGAGCAGGACACACAGAAATACCTCAACCACAACAAACCTCGATGGCACTAACTTAACGCAGTTGTCAGCCAGCTACCTGACTGACCGCGACACGCCTGAAGCCAGCAGGAGGAGAAAGCGGCCGCCAACATCCCAACCGTAAGGAAAGCCAAGGGGATGCCGGCTCGGGATGGAGGATGTGGCGCAGGGCGAGGACGCCCCGCGGGCCGGGTCGGTCATGCCGCGCTCCTCAGCCGAGCCTGGGGCTGCCACCGGCGGCGGGCACCGGGCAGCGCTCCCGGGCACCGCTCACCGCGCCCCTCTCACCGGCCGTGCCCCGGGCCGCCGCTCCCCTGAGGCTCTCCCTGCCCCGGGCGCCGCCCGCCCCAGTTCGCGCTGTCCCCGCGCCGGCTCGGCCCTCCCCGCGGGGTGAGCGCAGCTCCGGGGAGCAGGGACGGGACCCCCGCGCCGCCCCGGAGGGCTCTGTCCCGACGAGACTCACCGCGTGCCTGCGGCTCCATGGCAGCGCGGGGCTCAGCCGTGCGTACTCAGGCGCGAAGCCCGCTCGGAGCCCGCTGGCAGCCCGGCTCGGGCGGCGCTGACAGCCGGGGCCGCGCCGCCGCCGCCCCCCGCCCCCGCCGCTCCCGCCCCCGCGCCGCCGCCGCCCTGCGGCGCCCCCTGGCGGCCAGGCCCGGGCGGTGCCGCTCCCGGCCCAGCGCCCCTCTGGCTCCGCACAGGCCCCGTCCCGGGCCAGCCCCGCGGCGCCTCCGCTGTTCCTCGGCAGCGCACAGCACCTCCGGCTGTCACGGCTGTGTCCCGCTGAGGGGAGGAACCCGGCACTGCCCCCCGGGGGAGCCGCAAGGCACCGGCGGCACGGGCTCCCCCCTGAGCAAAGGCGTACCTGGTGCGCCAGCGGCACGGTGGAGCGGTCAGGGCCTGACGTGAACGAGTTCATGGCTTATCTGAGTACCTGTGCATGTCAAGTTCTGCTGCTTCCTATGGCAGAAGCATGGGAGCACATGCAAAATAATGACAGAGCCTATGCTATCATGTATACTTAGCAGCTTAAGTAAAAATTGTATTTTTCCCCAGCACATGGGTCTGTATCCTGCTATTACTGTGTGGCGTGACCACACACAGCTCACCCTGCAGCACTGATTTACTCTAGGTTTGCTCGGGCCAACATAACTTCCACACTTTGTTACCAGTTCATGTTAACTTCACTCCTGGAAGGGTCCAGAATATTGCTTTAGTAAGGCTGCCTTCTCCATGGCTGATTATCCACATATTTATCAGTCAGACACTGTATCTAATTTGAGTGTATGATACTACTTAGTGCCTCCAGGACGCACTGAGGACACATAGCTTCTCAAGGCATGTGATACTAAAAATTACAAAACTAGACCAGTAAGGGCAGATGAAAGAAATATTGGGCATTTGTTTGTGAAATTATACAAATGTGTCATACTTTGATTGAAGAAAATTATCTGAAAGAAAATGATTATGTGGTTCGGTCAAAGAAAAAAGACCATTTATAGCTAGAAAATAAGAGTTCATTTTTCCTGCAGCAAAGCATCAAAATGACTTTTTTCGCCTTTTTTTTCTAAAAAAATTAGAAAACTAAGGCCAAAGCAGCTTTAATTTGTACATATCTAATGAGGTTTTCCTTTAATACACACATGCTTGTGGGTTTGAATTTTAATTCCGTAAGGCGTGAATTATCATTATTTTTTCCTAGGCAAACCTCTCTTCATTGTGATTTGACATCTCCTTGAGCTGGAATTTACCACTGACAAAAGCAGAACAGAGGTTGTCAGAAGAATGAATTCCTGCACTCATGTCATTTCACATGCAGAGACATCTTCCCGTGACAAGATTTGAGCTCAGAAATGCTAGCAACTTTTACATGAAAAAACCACAAAGCCAGGTCCAGCCATGAATGCATGAAATCCCTGACAAATTTCTCTCAACATGTGAAATTATCAGTATAATTAGAAAATGTACTTTTCTGCAAATATAAGCAGGGCTTTCTAAAGCAGCCTAAGCAGTTCCTATGAAGCATGATGAAAAATCAGCACCCAATCTGCTTACAGGGCTACAACAATATTAACAATACTGTTTATGTACAAACCTAATTACAAATCTTACAGCAGCATATGCTATTCAAATTACAGAACAACAGGAAATTTTACCCGATGCTTATATGCTGAGTTTGATTTATCCTTAACATTTAGATACATTACTTCTTTTTCCACATCAGGAATGCCCTCTACTGTAGAGAAAATCCAACCAGTGTTTTACCTAACAAGTTATGGTGAACAACAAAACTAGTTCTGCATTTAAGAGAGCTATAAATATGAAAACAAACCTGTAAGTCTTGAGTTTCACTGTAATATATTCATCTCATGGCATGTTTGAAGGAAAAAGAGACCAGTTTTAACAATGTCCTCTTGCAACATGCTGCTAGGAAATCAGCATTTTAAAGGTGGATTTTATTAGAAAATTACTATCCCATTGAAATTACACAATTTAATTGTAAAACAGCCAATTAATTTTCTGCCTACAGTACAACAGGATGCATTTTCATATTGTCCCACATATATCACTGATTACTGAGATTCCTCATCAAATTTGCCTTGCAAGAGATTTTGTTTCACTTCAATGTCTGAAGAGACTGGCATAATTCAGACTTTGTTTTCTGTTTTGAAAGGGCTCAATCAAGTTGTAGGAGCTTAGTTGTTGCTTGAGAAAGGTCATTGTCTCTCCCATCATGCTGAAATTAAAAACAGTTGGGTTTTGTTTGGTTTTTAAGAGGTCAGACAGAATAAAACAAAAGCCAGATTATTTTATTTTTGAAACAATTATGTATCATCACACACTTCAGATGACACCATTTTCACAATAAAACAGCAATAGGTTTCAAAATAAATGTATCGTGTTTATGTCATTGCACTGACTGGTTCTTGTCCTCTAACACAAAAGTGACAGCATCCAATCTCGTGCCAGCCTTCAGTGGGTGTCTCTTTTCTTGGAGGGAGCAACTACAGCATTTTGCAGTTGGGGATTAAGGCAGGATTCTGCATGATAATAAGTATCCTAAACTCTTACTGATTTTCCATGGAAAGTAATGGGGAAAAACTACTGAATAATTCACACAAGTGCAAACCATCTAAAGACTGTGAAATACCAGTGGAATTTGTTGGTCCTAAAGGCCGGGGATTGTTTAGCAGGATGGACTATGGCATGTGCATACATGCACTTTGGAGAAAAGATGGCAGACTGCAGTGAAGCACAGCATTCCAGTTGTGATACAAAGCTAGATTCCAGCAGCAGGTTAAATCTTTATAGGAATATGCCATGGATGGAAAAGCCAAGGGTATGCTCCATGCCTTCTTGTACATGGTTCAAAAACCATGTGTTCACACAAGACATTACAATTTATTTCCATTCAGATGTCTTTGCCAAAGGTGCTATGCTAAATGTTCAGTTCTCAGAATATTGTGGGTACTGATATTTGAAAGAAATACTGAAAATTAAAATAGAATATGCTCAATCTTCTTTCAGAGTTTTTCTTGAACCTTTAGTAAGTTCTTTTGATTTGCATCTCTGATTCTTTGTATACTTAATGCCTAGGGCAATGTTGCAATTTAGAACGTGAAGTGTGAAATGAAGTGTTACTACAGTGTACAACAGTGAGATGTTACTTGCTTTGTGTGTTTTACAGATAGGAATTGTAGTTTAGCCTGCAGTTTCATACAGTGGGGTTCTGCCTCCATGGGTCAAAAGGTACTAGAACAATACTAGAAAGACATTAGGAACACTATAAAAAATAACACTGAGCTAAATTATACAAACACATTATTAGAGAACAATATTACACACACTAGACCTTACCTCTTAACAGTAACTAAAATTTTTAACTCAATTTTCCACTGGTGCTAGAGTGAGAGGGGATGTGCCTAAAGCATCCCATAAGCTCATGAAGGTGAACTCTGATGGGGACTCAACACCATTCCTCAGGAGATTGTTCCAGTGGTTAATTACTCTCATTGTAAAAAATGTCTTTCTTATAGCAAGATGAAACAGCTCCTGGAATCTCTTCCAAAATCTCTCTCCTTTACCTTCTTTGGTAAACCTTGGTAAAAAAAAATAATGTGTAGCAGAGGACAGGGCTGGGTCTGAAGACATAATGGAAATAAGAAGCATTACATTGATTTTATCACATATGTGTCTACCATAGGACAATATATTTCCTTTACACATGTATCTGATCCATAAGATTATATGAAGAGATGACAGTTCAGCAAAACAGAATTTTGATATTGGTTTAGGAGACATTCTTAAGTTTTCTTACAGGCTGTAAGGATGCATATACTAGAAACGTGCAGGATTATTTGGAATACAGTTTTAGCATGTATTTACTTTGCCATCATATATGTCATACTACCTATAACTGGATGTCAGGCCAGGCCTGCAGCACAAGACAATTCTAACCAAAAAAAAGGCTGAACATGTTGCTCTTTAGTGATTTAATCTGAACTTGAAAATTTAAATTTACATTCTTATCAGCAGATTTTCATGATTGTCCTAATGGTTCTGAAACTAATTTCCCAATTAGCTTAATGGTCTAATGATAAAGTAGTTTAATTTTTTCTTTTCCTATCATGAAATGTTTTTTTTTTTCTCCAGCTGTAACTAGCAGAATGTAAGAATGAATATACAAGCCTTGTGTGGTACTTTTGAGTGTGCTTAACTTTGTATGAAACATGCTCTGTGATATCATGAGCAGAAAATTATTTTATTATTATTGATATGAATTAAAAATATCTGCCTGATTCTTAGACAGCTCTGTTTTCCTTCAAACATCCTGACATCTCATAACTGGGATTAGTGGAACTGATTGCACCAGTGATCCAGCATTGATCACTGTGCTCCTAATGTCAAAGAATATGAATCAAGATCCTTTTCTGATGTCAACATCTCTATTAAAATAATAAAGTTCTGATAACTCAGTGCAGCTGTCTTTGATAAATATGTAACAGGCCTAACAGTGACAGTATTACTCTGTGTTTTTACAATTCACAGGGGTTATTTAGAATCTTTTTGAGAAGTGAAATACTTTTTTCCCCCCATTACTCAACAGATTTCTGGCTATCCTATCAATTGAGTCTTTTCCCCTCTCTCTCAAATGTTTTTCCAGTTTGCCTGGGATGAAAATGGATACTGTGACGTTAAAAATGGAGGATGAGCAAGTAGGAAGGCACATCAAACTCTTCACCAATAAAACAGAGAGAGAGGGGGAGAGAGAAAGAGAGACTGAAAATAAAGGTTGGTTCAGACTAGAAATTATACATGAAGTGATTACAAACTGCTGACACATATCCTGGGGCTTGTGGATACCACAGTGTGAGCATGTGTTGTCATTAGGTTTTCAGGACTTTCTAAAATATATATATACTGCCATAAAAAATTCAGCATTCATTCCTAAAACTTGTGAGATTAAATACTCTATTTTTCGACATAAAGGCTCATCCCTCGTCTTGAAATACAAAAGGAACCCAGCATTTCTAAGCATGGGTTCATGCCACCTTGACACACAGCTTTAGAGTGATTCAGATGAACTGCAGCTGCAAGAGCTCAGAGCTGATTCCCTCATGGCATCTTTCAACACCAGATGGCACACGACTAAACTTAGCTGCCTGGATGAAGGAAGGCAATTAAATGTCTAAACATACATACAGAGAACCATTTTAGATGTCCAAAAGCCTGAGATACCCACAGGAGCTGGCATGTATCACACAAGATCTGTGGGAGTTCTGTGAAATGTCATATTGGGACAGGCAGGATACCCTAGGATTTCTAAAATACTAGTGGATATTTAACTTGAAGCACTTGAAATATTCAGTACAGAAGGCACTCACTTACTTACAGACAAACATCCAATGCCACTTGGGAGTTCCTGGAGAGTATAGGATGCCTTGATAGAGCAGACATGTGCAGCCCAGCCCCAATGTGAACCCTGAACTCTCTGGAGCAGCAGCAGATCCAGACCAGGTGAGACTCCTTGTGATATCTGAAGGGCTTTTCATAAAACTGAATCCTGCTTAGTGCAGCCAGGTGTGGGCTAAATGTCTGTAGGTTCAGTCCCTATTAAGATGTACTTAATGTCATGTTGTGTTTTAGAAATGTTGCATGTTCAGCAAGTCTGCCTGACAATGTTCATCCACCCCTACCAGAATCACCTCATCCCTTTCAATGAACATCCTTGTCACTTTATGTAAGCTCTAAGTATCCTGGTTTGTAAGTCAGGTTGCCACTGGGCTTTTGTTCAGATCAGTTGTTAACCTTGAACAACTTCATTGTGGTGTATGAAGTGAAAAACTTGCTGGTTTTATACTCCTAAAGCAATTTAATTGTAAAATAAATTGTAAAATAATAATTGTAAAATAGCTGACCTCTCCTAATTCCTCAAGAACATAGTCATAGCTATTTTTCAGAACTAGGGCATGGGCATTGCTACTACACATGTCAGAAACTAAACACTGGGCAATCAGTTTAACTCACACAGATGAAACCTTTCAAAGCCATTAACCTGAGGAAAAGGAAACCCACATTGCCCCAGCCTGCACCCTGGAATAGACTGACAGACAGCTGTAAGTTCCCCCATGGCTGTGGGAGAGGAAGGTCCTTCCCCCAGTCACCCACTGTGAAACTTAGAGTGCAATTTCCGATTCAGAGGCCCATCACCTGATTCTTCTGGTTCCTATAGTCTGTTTTTGGAATCCTTTTGGAGGTCCTCTTTATTGTACCCATGCACATGTCCTTTGGTGAAATTTTGTTCAGGTTTTCCATTTTTTCAGACAGCATTGTGTGTGCTCCCCAGCACAACACAAAGCCCAGAGGCTGCCCCAGTGATACTGCAAACATCAAGTACTTATACCCAGTGATGAGATTCCTCCTATACCCAGTGATGAGATTCCTCCTGAGAATTCAGGCTGAAGAGTCCCAGCCTTCTCAGCCTTTCCTCAAATAACAGTCTCTCAGTCATCTTCCTCATCCATTGCTGGACTTGCGTGTCCAACATATGTCCACGTTTGTTCAGAACTGGACTCAGCAGTCCACACATGACCTCACCTGTGCTAAGCAGAGGGAAGGATCAACCCACTTGGCTTGCTGGCACTACTCTACCTGGTGCAGATCAGTGCACCCCAAGTAATTGGCCTCCAGCTGGGCTTGGGCTACTCTCTTTGAACCCTTTCTTTCAGTCAGTTTTAGATCCACCTCTCTGTCCATTGATCTAATGATGTGCCAATCCTGCTGTACAATAAACTGTACAATAAAATTCCAGGTTTGGAAATGCTGCAAAATGATGCTGTTTGAAGTTGACTTTGTGAATCCATGACAGTTAAATTTTTAATGGGTTATAATCAATCTTTGATACAGTTAAAATAATCATGATAGATACGATTCAGTTTTCACTTAGCAGAACTGATGTGGTTTCTTCTGTCTTCTTGGAATGATTTCTTTATACCCAAAAGATAAGAAGCCATTCTAAAAGCAAGGACAGAATTTATTTTTCACATGTAGCTCAGAAGTAGATTTCTTTATTGGTTAGAAAGCATTCATTTCTGTATATGTGCATTGGGAATCTGGTACAAAAGCTATTGCTGAAAAACATTTAATTCAAGTTCTTAAAGGAGCTTCTTCTTTGAAGATACTGACGGAATGTCTAGCAGATGGAATTATTGCTGCATTGCTGGATGCAATACCCATTTCTGGGGTTTAAATCCTACATCTCCAGACTGAAGTGGAAGTGCATCCTGCCATGTGACTGGGAGTGACTGAACCAACCTGACTATTATCTATATCACCAAGAGAAAAACATAACAATTCTTTAAAACATAGCAGAAAGAAACAGATAAGTACTCTATTGTAATGTCCTGATACTCGGATACATAGGTATCCATTTAGCATCATGATACAAAAGGTGTGAATCACACTTCACTGAAAAGTTGGCTTTTTAAAAAAATTTCCAATGTATGCAAAACCCTTGAGATTTATCCTTCTAAAAATGATAAAAAAACCCTACAATTTCTTTAAAAGGAATTCACAGTAAAAAGGATGCCTCTTAAGGATCAATCATAGAATTGGCAAATATGAGAATAAAATTTCATTTCCTTTTCTCTTAAAGAAGAAAAGTAAATAGGGAAGAACTGCCAGCAATCTATCACAATGAGCAAAGTGTATTCAGAGAATTGGATGCCCAGTTAGAGTGACTTCAGCCTCTGTAAGAACACAACTGATTCCCAAAACTAGAATGTATTTAAGATTGAGTCCCGTGCCTTTAAAATCCCAACTACCATAAGACAAATAACTTGATATTGCAAATTATCTACTCTTGTGCCATCACTATTTCAAAAAAATTTCCTCCTCCATGTTATGTACAGCCATTGCAATTTCAGAATCTCTATCCTCTTTTTAGAAAGTGGCTGTTTGTTGTTTTACATTTTGCTTTAGCTTGGTGAACATATAAGAAAGCAGAACAACATCAACATGAAGATTCAAATTTTGGTTACTAACAACTTACCTGTAAGCCATACCATTAATTTGGGATGCCAGTATTCTGGGATAAGAGGTAGCTTGCTTATTGAAAATCTGCAACATATTCTGACTTCATTTTTTGCTAAGTAATGAGTGGTGGGAAACAGAGCAAATACTGAATAGTTCCTAATTTTTTACCTGATTTATTAAAACAGTTAAATCACAGACTGCATATTCTTTTTTAATGTGTCTTTGTACTTTGCAGGGTTTTTTTAAAGCCCTTGTTAAGCCATGGCTTTATCCATGTGATGAAGTGGCAATCACTCTTTTGGTTTGGCAAATTCTAAATTGAGGGAGAGTCAAGATGACGCGAGGATCGAGCTGAAGGATGTGTGATCTGTAGAACAGATTCCTCTCAAAGGTGTGAAATGAAACACCCTGTTACTCAGACTATGCCTACAAAAGCTTCCCGAGGCTCACACGAATAGCAGTTTTCAGTGCAGCCTGCCTGTGCTCCAGCTCAGAGGGACTCGAGCCAGTCCTGCACTGAGCCCCAGGCAGACAGCTGAGCTGGAGACAAGGTACATGAGCTTGGATTCAGGGCTGTGCCAGTGTGGGGATCCACGGCTCCTGCCTGGGAGCTGTCTGGCATTTGGGTGGAGCTGAGACACTAGTGTTGGCAGAGCAGCGCTGGCATTCCCCAGATCATCTTCCCTGCTGATAACAAAGCCTGCAGCAACCCTTCCTCTTCCCTGGCAAACGTGGGGTTTGGGAGGATGGCAGCAGAGTGCTGCTGTCAATCACTCTCTTACGAGTAGTGGCAAGGCCTCTACAAGGGAATTACACCTAAATATTATGGAAGACTTCATGAAACTCAATGCATCTCCCTTGTCCCTCTCCCCATTGTTCCCTCATAAATGTATTTTTTTCTTCTATGATACTTTGACACAGCACTCATGTATTTTGGTCCTGGTTCATCATTAAGGAGTAACATTTTGTTAACTACTGCACATTTCTCTGCATTTGTACTTGGGATTCTAGGACCTAACACTAGGACAAACAGTGAGAGGGTTTTGTGCACTTCTGCATACTGCTGGAATCACTGCCCTATTTCTCTTTGAGCACATTATTTCCTGAAGCTGGATAAGCTACTACAATCAGCACTTAAAAAAAAAAAAAAAGACAATTTGAAAAACTTTTTTCTGCATGTAACTGTAGGGGGATAGAATATAAGTAAATAAAGGTAGTACAGAAAGTAATCTTACCCCCTAAAGAGTTGCAGTTGAGTTAATTATTAAAGATTAGGAGTAGGCCTGACTTTAACAGGCCACAGCTGTAGCCAATAAGAAGAGTGTTATAAAAGAGTGGGTTGGTTGGTTGAGGTGAATTGGTTTTAGTTGGCTGCTGCAAGAAGAAGGAAGAGTCAGTGCCTAGAGGAGAAACATCTAGGAGGTATGAAACTCTTGCACTAAAGAGACAACAATATGAAACCTTTGCAATATAATGGCAACATGTAATGTCCTAAAATTTGGTCAAGATGTCACAAAAAGCCCTTCATGTTTCCTTTTCTTGGAAATCTAAGATATATATATATAAATCATAATTTTACAAGCTATGGATGCAGGAAGATGCTGGTCATCCTGATTTTCAAGGAGCCTGCTGCAGTGTGCAAATCTCTCCTCTTCCCATTATGAGAATTCCAGGTTCAGTTAACACTGATTTCAACTAACAGTAGAGAATGAAGTCTTCACTTCTTACTAAAATATTGAGCATATGTGTCTGAAGAGTAGATTAAAAGAAAATAATTTAAACTAACATTAATAATTTCCTTTTCTGATAAGCTGAATTCCATCTTCTCTATCCATAGCAAAATGGAGAAATACTTTCTGCATCAGATATTTCTCCTCTGATAAACATGAGGATTTAATCCATATAAATGCTTTGTGTATTCAGTGATATCAGGAAAAATACCTTTGACTGTAAGACAAGGATTTTCTGTTCACTGTTATTCAGGTTGGTTTGCTCCCTGGCAGAATTTACCTGCTTTTCCTTCTCAGAAGTCAGCTCATCTCCTTGTCTCTTCTATCTCTTCAGTTGTGTGAAGTCATTGACTGGAGTTTGCATCTTATTAAAATGAATTTTTAAGTAATAAAGAAGATTATTTTCATTGGAGCAGGTTTGGGCTTTTGGTTGGTTTGTGGGCTCTTTGGTTGGTTGTTTGGTTTGGGTTTTTTTAAGAAGGTCTTTTAATGCCTATTTGATAAGCACACACTGGTGAAATTAAAAACATTTATGTAATAATCAACCAATATAATTATAGATCATTTTACCCCACAGGTAGGTCTATAATTTCTTTGATCAAGTTATGCATATATTAAGTGTTATCTGTAGCAAAGCTGGTACTAATTGAAATGATGCATGATTACAGCTTAATTTAAAATCTCTTCAGATTTCAGAATTGGGTTTGGCCTAGCAAAAGACTTTGTTGCTGTTATTATTTTAGAATCAAATTAATTGAGTTCTTTTAAATTCTGTATTTGATTTCTACTCATTTTATCTGCCTACATATGCCTCTTTTGCAGACTGCCTTTACCACTGGCTGGCCCCATTCAAGCCTATTCAATGCCCAGTAAGGAAAAGTGAAGCAAATTTCATAACAATGCAGGTTACTACTTCTATTTTATAGAACAATTGTTTTAAGACATCATCAAGGAACATAATAAAAAAGTTCATACTAGCTTCTATGCTAAAATGAACATTATTTCTATGCTGATCACATGTAAATAGAATCAACTTCAGTACTTTAGACTGAAAAATACTGAAACTGATTGCAATGATCTATCCAAGTGGAAGCAATGACAGATCCAACTTGATTTGCTGGAAACAAAAACATTTAATCCAGTACTTTTCCTGAGAAAACTTCATAAACTTTTTCAAGTAACCTTGATAAAATATATTCAAAAGTTTCTTTAGGCTCCTTTCTAATACACAATTACATCATTGTTCCTTTGTTAGTACTGAGACTGCTATGCAGGAGCAGTCCACCGTTTTACCACTTGATGGTGCCAAGTGTTTTACATAATCAAAGCTAAAAACACTTTAAAACCAGGTCATCTTCTGGAGAAGGAGTTTAAGTAGAAGCTTGAATTGTATTTGCTGTTCATGGGAAACATACATTTATCATTTGGTATCTGGGCTATTTGAAGATTAGGCATTATCATTCACTTACTGTAACTTCAGCACTGAAAATTGTTTCTAAATGTGAATATCTTGTGTATATTTTGTGTGTGTATCTTAAATATCAGCACAATCTGCCAGCGATTCCTCTGGCCTCTGTCTCTGTGATGTTGAGCTACTTGGTGTTTACATCCTCTAGGTGAGGACACCCAGGTACGTACAGATCTCCAGCGTGCTCCTTTTTCCCATACGCATCCCTGACAATGTGTCTACTCCACAGTCACCTCCTTTCGCAAATCGCCGTCATGTCCTTGCCATTTGCAACACTCTCATTTATATTTGAGTCCAGGATAAAATTAGCTGAGCAGGTTGACTCAGCAGTGAATTGTGACTGACTCATAGTGCTTGGCATAGCATCACCATGAACAGAATTTGGCAGGAGAAAGCACAAGATTGTTCAGGGGTCTTTTAGCTTTGGTTAGCACAGAGAATTTAGGTAGGATTGATTTGATATTTAGGACAGTGAGCTATGATAATGCTTAGCAGCAATTCAGCACCAGAAGAGGAAAAATAATTAGAAATAATATGGGTGGAGATCTATGCTTGTTCCTGAGGACTTGGGTGTAGTGAAAGACAGTGGGGTGAGAGCAGGCACTTGTACATACTTGTGCCAAGGAGGCTGCAGGCAGAATTTACAGGCAAGTTGACACTTTGGTCTAGTGTGGCTGACTTTGGAGAAGTTACAGGAAGGAGACTGCCAGGTGCTGTGACTGCTAACCTTTTGCACATAGAATTCTTTAGGGCATAGAGGGAAGATCTCCACTGGCTTGCTCTGCTTCAGGATGGACATGAACAACATGCTGTACATTTACAAACTGCTCTTGAATACTAATTTCCCTAAGGGAAATGAGGTTAATGATGAAGTTGTGGCAAGCATTCTGTGCAGGTCTTCTTTACAGCCCACAGGGATGGGCTGTATCCTTATGGGGCCTATATGCTTAACAAGGTCTGTGGGTTCCTTCTGAGAGTATGAAAGAGGGAGAAAATTGTGCCTCAAGATAGATTTGCAAAGGGAAACTGGAAAGAATGATAAATGCAGAATGAAAAAGTGTAAGGAAGGAAACTGCAGAAGGCAGCTGTCTCAAGGACACCTTGAAGATGTTAGGAAGCTGTTTAGCTGCAAGAGAGTTACACCCAGGTGCAAGCTGAGGTGTTAAGTGGGTGCCGTTCCATGCACTTGGGCAATTACTACCAGTCCTGTGAAAGACGCTGTGTGACTTACTGCAGTCGGGCAAAGGGATTTAGCTACACTTTCTGACATCTGTGCTATAGTAGAAGTGCTTCAGCCATGTCTCTGCAATCATCTTCACTCCTGCTTAATTTCTGATCTCCTGATTAGCTTCTGATCAGAGTGAGATGCTGGTGTCAGAAGCGATGTTCAAAAATGCCAAAAACTTATACAATTTTTAGAGTATTTGCAAAAGGCATTTGTATAATAATGTCATTACTATTATGCATGGCATCTATCTGCTACTTTTGTATTTTTAAATTGATTCACAAAAGTCTAATTGAATCACATTAAACAGCACCTGTCCTCAGCCAGTGCTCCAACCTAAGAACTTGAATACACAAGCTTGTTAGAGCACAATTAGAATCAAATTGTGAAATCACACATCTGCCTCTCCAGCTCCAACATGCTCACAAAGCACTTTTCAAGGCAGGTTTTTCCTGGAAAACAGTTAATGCTTCCAGCTGCTCAGTTCCAGTTTTTCATCTGTTGTGCTGAAAAGAGCACATAGTAATTAAAAGTTCAATTCACACTATTCCATTGAAAGAACATTTCTGTCTGTTCTGTGGCAAGACCTCAGCTGTTACTGCTCCTCTTTCCAATTCTCACTTTTAGCACCCACCCGTTTTGCTGGGATGGGCTCCTGGTTTCAGCCTAGCTCTCCTCACATGCCCTGACATGTAAACGTGCATTCCCAGCTAATAAACAGATATGTCCTAACCTTAGGTCATCTATGGTGGGAAGGATTTATTAGCATACATTGCCACACCACAGTTGCACATACTGTTCAATACAGCATTGTTGCCAGTGCTGCTGCTTAAATGTGTGTGAGAATTAATGCACAAGCCTACTGCAATCAGATGAACATGATTAAAAGTTGGTAGTGCTTAACAGGATTCAAATTATACAGATACGTATATAAAATGTACATAGCAACATATACTTTAATATGATAACTAATACTGAAGTTTGTAATAATGAATGTGTTTCTGTATATGTACATATATATAAATAAAAGCTAGTGGGAAAAAGAATAGTATTTGATTATTTTACTGTTTTACATAACCATCCAAGTGAAACAAACCCCTCAATCTAAAAGCTTGGCTATACATATATGTCCTCAATGTCAGTAAGCAGAATGAATTTTTTTCTGATGAGTTAACTTACTAGTGTGGGTGGAGAAAATGACAGGCAAGGAATTTTCCTTGTGGAAAAAAGTCTGCCCTTTAGTTCTCAAGGTGCACAAGAAGTCAGTGGATGGATGAAAGTGAAACATTTTGAGTCATTTAACAAGTGGGGTTTGAAAACCAGTTGAACAGAGAGGAATACCAGAACTGTGAAAAAGGCCTGGGAAGGACCCAATCCCTTTCCCAGCTGGGCATATATAAGCAATTTACTTCTTGGTATTTAGAGGGAAGATTCTTTTCTCCTACCAGAATATTTAGCTTCTGCCTGGTGCATAGTTTCTTGCAACTCTTTTGGAAGCAATAATCAAGAGGGCTCTTTGCTGCTGGAGATGGTAGACTAAAATAGAGAGTAACTGCTATAATTAGAGCTATTCCTCAGATTATTATATTGAGGAGACAGGACATATCTATATATAGGCTTAGAAAGTGAAAAAAAATCTATATTTGAGGAAATATGGAGTAATAAATACTCTAAAAAAAAGACAGAAAATTGCATCAGAACTAAATTTATTTTACAGAAGGAGGAAAAAAGTAATCAGGAAGAAATTGAAACAATCTCCTAGATTCTAGAGTCTCTTCACCCTGTCTGGCAACCTACCCAGATCTCAGTTCAGTACAGACTAACTAGGACTCAGGAATGAGACCTTGGTGTTTGAGAGGGACTTTCACAGAACTTTCACTTCCTTACTCAGTAGCAGTTGAAAAGCCAATCATGAATGAAAAATGAGAAAGCTATTATAAGAGTCCATATTTTCCCAGCTATTCAGGACCTTGTGTGTGTCTCATCTACTTTTTTTTTTTTTGAGATAGGTAGTACAGTACAGAATGTAGAACTGGAAAAGGAGCAGAGAACAGCAATAAGAACATTCAAAGTATTGGGAGCATTTCTGCTGTGCGAGCAGCTCACAGGCTAAGGATCTTTAGCTTGGAAGAGAGATGTTGGGTAATGGAGAACAGGGAGAATTTTACATAATGTTCCATAGAGCAGGGGCACACAAGTCTCACAACATGGAGGCAGTGGGCAGGGGCTGACAGTTCATTGTCTCTTCCTATACAGTGCATATTGGATTCTAGTGGCAATTCCAAATTTAATAAAATACTGATTCAGATAATGTGTGCTAACTTAGCACCTCCCTTGCTGTGGAATATTGTGATTAATAAAAATCTGCTCTTGTCTAAAAGTTATTGGGAAATTTCATTAAAAAATACCTGTAAGGCCAACAAAACACAAAAAATACCACTTCTTCCCCAGCAGATCCTGCAGAGCCTCCAAGAGTGCTTAAAAAGTCCAGGCACTATTCAAGCTGTGTGTTACCAGATTTTGGCTGATCCAGCACAGCTGCTGTCACAAGTTCCCAAGGACCAGGTATTGATTCAGGAAAACTGTTGTGAGCTACTAGGAGAACATTGCAGTGCCTGGGGGATCAGAAATGTGCCTCAGAGTGGCTGTTCCCACACTGTTCTCTTTGTGCTGTCCTAACGTTCACAGCCTGCTGTGAAATGTTTGACACTTCCAACTGAAAGGTAGAAAGGGACTGAAAATCTGTTAGAGAAATGACATGCTCGAGACCAAGAATTGGAAGCAAAGATATTGCCCTCTGGTAGTAAAACAGAGGATATTTATGATCAGTAGAGAGATCAGTTTACTAAAATGTAAGTGGTCTGTCAGATTGTGAGCGTGGGAGAGAGAGATAATGAAAAAATGCATTTGTGAGACTGAATAAAGTATTTATTATCTACAATCTCAGTCTGGCTATTAACACACTCTTTTTTTTTTTTTTTTTTCTGATGAATACTTTTCTGCTGAAAATCACACTCCTTTTGCTTTAGTTCCAAATGGAAGTTGTCAGCTTGAGATCATAGTGCCTAGAAGAAAATATTTAGTGTTTTATGGAGAAAGTTTCATTCACCTCATTAACTGAAAGTTTCCATGCAAGAAGTCAGCCATCTGCCTTATTGTCTTTCAGGTCAATCTAGCAAAAATCTTAAAAAATTATGTTAAAGTGATTAAAAATGCATTCAGATATAAATTTGCACACTTGGTGTCTGATAGCATTCCACAAAGTCAACATCAAACTGCTATCTCCTTCTTGCTGAAAGCAGTATGTCCAGACATGCTAAAACTTCAAATTGTGAGTATGGAACACTGGTCTCAGCCTCTGTAATACCCACAGTAATGTTTCAACTAAATTAGTTCTAACTAGATAGATTGATAAAGCATGACACACAAATATTGCTCTTTGTGAGGAGTATCATTTACCTAAAAATATAATTTTAGACATAACATCTGAACATATCAGTCTAAAAAAGACCTGTCTGCCAAGACAATTTTTTAGAATAGATTGCTATGTAATTTGCTTTCTTACCTTTTAAAAATGCTGGGCCATTTTCAGCTGGCTTTGACTCTTATGCTTGTCTATTCCTAGTTGCTGCTACACAACTCCTATCTTAAAACCTTTCCTGGCTCCTAGTAGTCCCTCTAGAAAGATCCTGATTATTCAGGGTGAATTGGATTGGGACTCATTTACATTCCATGGCAGGTAAGGCTAACTTCAACTACTTTTGAACTCATTAACAATAAAATGGAGAGTATGCATGAGGCTAAACTCTATTTTGAAAATTTAAGTATAGCCCATTATTTTGCAAAAATCTTTCAAAGATGTGTGCTTCTACCATCCACTTTCAAGCAGTTCCTTGCCCTTTGATACAGAAATTTGGGCAGCATTCTTGAAACACATAAGGCTGATCCTAGGCTCCCAAGTACATGGCTTTTTTTTTCAGAAATACCTTGCATCCATCAAATCCACTGAGGTTGGTCATATAGTGACCAAACCCCATTTCAGTGGCTTTCTGAACAACACTCTAGTCACTGTGTGCAGTCCAACTCAGTTCACCAATATTCTTCAGTGAAATCACTGCATGTTTTCCTTTTCCTTACATGAAACATGTCTCATAAAAATACCTTAATTTGATTTATAAAAATGAATATGCTTGATGTGCTGTTCTTCTCCAAGGTAATTTTTAACTTTTCCTAACTCCTGCCCAAATTCCTTAAATGCCTGGTCACAGAAGAGCATGTCCTACAATATTACTTAAACATGATGTAAACCACTAACAGACAATAAATGTAATCTCTTAACCCAGTTGATCATGTCCTTTTTCTGGCATGGCGGGCTGTCAATAAAATGAGTAGATAGGAATGTGAGAGATGTAGCAAAAGGAAGTGCTTTGTCTCCTAAGGCTTCATATATTTGCCAATATAACCAGACTGAATAAGAAAGCTTTTCCTGCTTTATATCAAACTATATATGGAATATATAATAATAATATATTTATATGGAATTTATAGAATAATGTACCTATGTGCAGAAAAAGGGCTTTGAAAATGAACTCTTCCCTTACTAGCTTTATCTATCTAGGTAAGGAGACAGACTTTGGTGAACTGCATGGCCTAAACACAATGATAAAGTGAATGATAAAATCACACAGTTAAGCTTAGCAGACATGCAGTAACTTGAAACTATTTTAACAAGTTCTTAGAATTCAACACCCTTTTAAAGCAGCTTTTTTTACTATTAAAAAATATCCAAAACATCACAACTCTGAAATACTTTAGGCTAGACCATTTACAGAATAAATCTAACCAACAGAACAGTAGATCCATGGCTTTTTTATTCTGTACAACTGTGATGATTTAAAGTTAAGTTTGCTAAGTAAATTTTCACTTGTTATATAAATGCTACATTTTTTTAAAATGTAAAAATAAAGAAAATTTATTTCATTGAATAAAAAATGAAAACAAATATTATTTATTTTTATTAGCAGTTTTTGATATCCTTCCCTAGCAATTGTTTGGCTGGTGGCACACAGAGCACCGGAAGGAGATTTAAAAAGTTCCAGTTACAGGAAATTTTTGCCGGAGATTCATTGTAGATTCAGACTCAAAACTTGAAGAAATAAATAGTCTCCATAGCCAGGAAATATCTGGTCATAATATCAGTATCAGTACTTTTTCATTTCTATTCCTAGCTCCAGAATTTGTTCTGTGTTTGCCCATGTACCTCTTTTTTAACCTTTATACTTTTTCATACCCACTGCAAGTAGCGTTGTCCAACATACAGCTCGCTCACTTTCCATGATCTAATTACTTTTGCTGTGCTTTAAAACAAATGTTCGAAAAATGAAACCTCACATTGAAATTAAAGGGAAAACTTTACGTCTGCAAATACACTACATTGTGTGTTGGCCTACAGTAACCATGCTCAAATAGGATTTCTGGAAATCAGTACCTGGACAAAGGCAACTGAAGTAGGAATGCTTCTGCTGGGAAAAAGAGTGAAGCATCCAGTCACCACTTCCTGATGGGCAGCCAGCCTGCCTGACAGCTCCTGAAAATTGGTCTGGCAACCATCACAGTTCCAGTAGATGATCAACTGGCACCTACGTGGTTTGGAAAAAGGTAGAGCATGTGATAATTCTTGCTTAGATAGAGATGGGGAGAAGGCACTCTGTGAGATTTTAGGGAACACTGGGCAAAACCAGCAACATTTAACAGGGAGAGGTAAGTTCATATAGGCTGTACGAGGTGAAGACAGGTTGTAATAGAGGAGCACAGAAAATAAATTCACAAGAAAACAGACTTTTAGCTTTCCCATTCATGGAACAGCTAATTTTAAATATGGTATGCCTAACAAGCTCAGTAGCCAGCAGAAACAATGACAGGACTCTGCTTTTAATCCCTGAGTTGTATAAAAGTTTTTGGGTACATCAGTCTAATGTGGTCAGTCTCTAACCTAAACAACCTACATTTCTCATATGTGCCTTCATATCAGCAGTTTTCCTTTATCTGCTAATCCTTTTTTGCTATCCTTTTTATAACTCAGAAAACATTTTTAGTTCTTGTTTCACTTTTTAATATACACAAGTTCAAATCAACAGCCATCTTCCAGGACCTTGTTCTTATCTTAAAGGAGGTAGACAATCATTATATAAAAAGGCAATTACTAAAGCAAAGAAATACATTTGCACATTGGAATGCAGATAATTCAGTGCCAAAGAATGCCATTGAGATAAGCAAATTAGCAAAAGAGTAATAATAAAAAAGCCCTAGAGGTGTACATGAACAATAAAACAGGCAGGTAAATTATTTTACTGCAGTTCTTTTGTTATGCAGCATGACAAACCAGCAAGGAATGAATAATGCTGTTGGCTTGCTGTTATTATCTACCCACAGATGAGAATAACATCAGAATAACAGAGTGGGTCAGATTGGAAAGGACTACAATGGCTCACCTGGTCCAACCTCTCTGCTAAAGCAGGATTGTGTTCTGATGGTTCTTGAACATCTCCAGTGGAGGAGACTTCACAACCAACTTCACTTCTGGCCAACCTGTTCCAGTGCACGGCCACCTGCACAGTGAAGAAATTCTTCCTCATGCTCAAGTGCAAGTTCCTATGAATCTGTTTTTGCCTGTTACCTCTTGTCCCGTTGCTTGGCACCACCAAGAGCTTGGTTCCATTCTCTTGGCCTGCTCCCTTCAGATACTGACAGACACTGATGAAGTCCCCTCTTCTCAGTTGTCTCTTCTTGAGGCTGAACAGGCCCAGTTCCCTCAGCCTCTCCTAATAAGAGAGATATGCTCCAGTCCCTTAATCCCCTTTGTAGCCCTCTGTTTGACCTGCTGCAGGAGCTCCAGCTCCTCAGCTTCTGCTGAGGAGGCCAGAACTGCAAAAAGTGGCCTCACCAGGGCTAAATAGAGGGGGAGGATCATCTCCCTCAACCTGCGGGGAATGCTCTGCTTAATGCACTCCAGGATACCACTGACCACGTGGGAACAGTGCTGGCTCATGGGCAGCTTGTTGTCCACCAGGACATCCAGGTCCTTCTTTGCAGAGCTGCTTTCCCACTAGGACAGCCCCCAGCCTGTACAGGTGTCTGGGCTTCTTCCTCCCCAGGTGCAGGACCCTGCATTCACCTTTGTTGAATTTCAGATGGTTAAAAAAAAAAAAAAAATATATATATATAAACACATACACACACAGATATATATATATATATACACACATACATATACATATATATATATACATACATATACATATATATATACATACATATATATATACATACATATATACACATATATATACATATATATACATACATATACATATATATGTTTTATTATAAAAAATCTGTTATAATCTAATAATATATATAATTTTATATATTCTTACATTATAACATAAATTGTTACATATTATATACTTTAAAAAAGAGCACAAAAGTTTTCATACCATATGCATACACATAATAAACTGAAACGTATTTTTCTAAATTCTGCGTCTTAACATGGGAAATATTTGTTGCCTGAATTTACAGTAGGCAGAGAAACTCTGTGCCGAAGGATGTTGATAAGTCTATGAAAATATGATAGTTAAAAAAATTATACTTAGTAACATGTTACCTTTATGCACATTGACAGGACTGGCTCCTGTAATGTGTTCCAGTAGCAGGACTGGGATGTGCAGGGCTCTGTTATGACCTGGCTGGACCTGTGGCTCAGGAGAGCCAGCACCCTACACACCAAATCCAGGGCCCTGGGGACCTGCTGAAGTTCCCATGCACACACCCCACACTTACCCCTCGAAGAGCTGGAGAAAGTGGAGCTCAGGACAGGCTGCCACCAAAGCAACAACCACAGCTCCCATTCATCCACTTTTTCCTGAGGAGAACTCATCTGACAGGCTGTCAGGTGAATGAACAGAGGCAGCTGCTCCACGTATCCACCATCAGGCTGACAAGGGGTCCCCAGAAAGGTTGATTTTTGTGAACTACAATTCTGACAGCCATGTTTAGTCCTTGAATGCTCCTTTGTGGGAGAGGAAAAGTCAGCCTTTGTCTATCTTGTCTCCTTTTACTGCTATGGGAGAGATAACATCACTACAATCATCTTTAAGGTTCAAAGCCATAAAAGAGCTAACTCAAGATTACAATACATAAAAAAATGATAGCTAAATGGAGGCTCAATGTTGCCTGAAATCTAAGTAATCTGTTTGTTAAAAATAGCATCACAAGGGGGGTGGTGACATAGAGTGCTTGTTGTAAAGGAATTTGAAAAAAGGCAACAACAGACACAGAAGGTCTGAAACACTGAAGGCGTTATTGAAAAGCTCTGTTGAATTAAAATTTGTTTGATTTGGCAAAGGTTTGTCACTAAGCTATTTATTATTAGCTCTGACTTGTCCATCACCTCATAAAAGTCAAATGAAATCAAAATGAAGCCATGTATTTGAAAGTATTTTTCATAAATAACAAATATATGATCAAATTAAAGGTAAAAATAGACATGGTTTGAAATGAAAGAAGTTAAAATTAAGAAGCAGAGAGAGCTGTGGAGAGATGCCTGGAGCAGCCTGGGGCAGAGGGAGGCGGGTGTCACACCATACTGCTGCTGCAGACATGTGTCCTTCCCACCACTCCTCCCAGACACCATTTCCTGCTCCGTGAAGTGTTCTGGGGTGATGTACCAATGACTGGAGCCTGCCACTGCTGTTACTCCACAAGGTATGAGTTAAAAGAAGAGAATCTACAAGGCAGTTCTTAGTAGGAAAGGGCTGGAGGTCAGGGACATGAACCGGCCACGCTCCTGCCCCAGGGGGTGAAGGCAGCAAAGGGTGGCAGGCCCGGGCACTGGGATGATGCTTTATCCATCAGACTCTGCTACTTGGGAAGCCCTGCATCACAGGGATCATCCAAACCCTCTCTCAGCTGGCTTCAGCCTCAGGGAAGGGCAATCCCCCATCAGCCAGTAGGTGCATACAGATTCCTTCACAAAATCCAAACAAAAAACCACCCCAGCCCCACGGTCCCCTCATCCCCCCAAAAACCCCAACAGAAAAAAAAAACCCAAACCAAAACTAGACACCCGAAACAGGCTCACAGGTAATGATTTAGATGCATCATGCACGTGCTAATAAAAAAAAAAAAATCAAAATGGGGGGTGTACAATTATCAGGCAGGGGAATCTTTAGAGTCCCATTTAATCACAAAGTGCTGCTTTTCTGCCATTGCAATTTTATTTTGATTTGCTGCACTTTTTCTCTTACCTGCTTGGAGTTTTGAGAGACTACCCAACAGTCCTTTAGCATAAAAGAGAGCAAAAGAGGAAACATAATTTACAAAATAAAATGGGATTGATAAAATATAAGGCAGACAAAAGTGGGTAAAAGACACCTATTATGGCATATTATTTGGAAAGAAATATTTCTATATTTCTATAGAAGTAGTGCTATTTATTTATGTGCAAATTGGTCAAGGAGTTGAGGTCTGGGTCAGCATAGAACACAGATTTGGATGCATACAACCCTCCTAGAAGATCACAAAAACAAGTCTTAGATTCAGATTATTTCAGTGTTCCAGTAAGGGGGGCATTAAGGAAGAGGAAAACAGCCTGGGAAAGGATGAGATGATAATGAAAACATCCCAGAAAGGACAAGATAGGTAGATTAGGTTGAGGCAAGAACATTACTCAGAACAGGTAGAAAAAAAATAGCTGGTGGTGAGAACAGTACACAAAGGGGACACATTTGCACCACTTGAGAGCTTTGCAAACCCCTATCTTAGCCATCAGCATCTCGTCCATGGTAGTGTTTTCTATGGTCAAGTAGGATGGAAGAGGCCATATCCCTCCCATTCTCATTGGATCACTGCTGGGATCCACTATGACATGATCCCTACCTAGGGAATTCTAATTGAAAGAAAATTACCTACAAATACTGGGACAGAGCAATGCTTCAGGGAACCCAATAGTCTCTCTGACAGTAAATAAAACCACGGATCTGGGGGAGAATGCAAAATACTGCAAACAAATACTACCATCTACTACTGTTCAGGCTTCCAAAGATTTTTGACTCAAAAGACTTTCTGAGCCAAACTTGGTATTCTATACATTAAGTGTATAGAACCACTTTCTCTCCTGTAATTGCTCCAGTTTTCCTGTAAATGCTCTCAGCATTTATAATATCCTTTGGCAGGAGACTTCATCAGTCTTTCATTGTTTCATTAAGATCCACCCTTCTTTTTTTGTTACAGATCCCATCTGGTGACTGTTTTGTCTTTCCTGTATCACTTAGAGACCTTTGGTACAAGCCCAATAACCAATATCCATCAGTCATCCCATTTCATGCAAAGAACCTGCCTACCTCTATTTTGTTGTTGTCCAAACCCCATTTATTTGATTACTGTAACTAACTCTCATATCTTCACTCCCAGGTAACTCAAAATTGTTTATTACATAATTGCTTACCTTTTTCTTTAGATAATTTGCAAATATGGTCAAGAGCAAAGCCAAATAAAAATCTCTGCAGAATTCAAGTAACATTCTCCCTTCATGGCAAAAGCTATTTACTACAATCAATTTGTATGTTCTGACCATACTGTGCCCACCTTGTCCATGTGAGATCTTCCTTCTCAGCCCATGTCTAGGTTTAATTTGAGACTATTGCAAGGAATTACAGAACTTGCTGACCTGCCAATAAACTTTGTGGTTGGTAAAACAGGACTCCTTCATAAAAGCTACATTGACCTTTTAGAAGCATAACAGGTTTACATGGTTGCTAATTCTAATTCAGTATTTGACATACCCCACAATGATTCATTTCACTGGTCAACCCATACTACTAAGCAAATCATGAAAACCCTCAAAAGCACCAAATGTCAATCAGCTGAAGGGGAGCATCTAGAGATTACAATTCTGTATCTGTAATCTCTGCAGAGCACCTTAGTCCTATTTACTTGGGGAAATACCATGCTTAAAATCAAAAAGTCTGCTGTCTTTTGTCAAACAGTTTGAGATTGCAAGTGAGAAGTTAGCCCTAGAGCTGGAACTGAAGTTTAACTATCAATTTCTTTGGCCTATCCTGCCATTGCTGCACACTGCATGCTAGAATTCCTGCAGATAAGGAGCCTCTGCTACGATGTCCTTGACATTTTGTTGCAAATCCTGTTTTGGAGGGGCCTGGGAAGAGGGCTGAAAGGTTTTTTTCTCCACCAGCAGGACAAAGCATAGGCCTCAAGATTTTTCCTGAGTATTTCTCAGCAGGGAATTGGTTTTCAGCTTTATTTCCTACAGAAACAAACTGCAGGTAGTGGTGATACCTTGTGTGCCTGTTCATGAATGTGCAAAAATCCCCAACACATCAGAAAACACATTCTATTAATATTGACAGCTCACCTAGTTAAGGAAACTGAACACAGTTCCCTTCCAGAGAGAAGAGGCAACTGCATCAATTAATGGGTTACCAATTTCAAGTTTACAGCTACAGACTGTTTTCTCTGAAACCCTCTGAGAGTGATAAATCTTTACAAAGTAGTCATAAAATGGAATGGGAAGATTGGATTCCAGCAATTTTGTCCTCATTTTGTGTTCGGTTATTTTAAGCTAACATTTTAACATTTCATGAGAAGGTAAAATTCTGTGTTGCATATTAGGATACTTTTAAAAGTGAAAGCAGTAGCCAGGAATGACACCACACGACAGGGAGTATTTTATATTAAAATATTCACCACAGTAAACTGGCTTTTTACCTGCTTTCATTTTCAGTGTTACAGCAGCTAAGAGTGAAGTGACTAATACAGGGATTGAGAACACAAAGATTCTGAAGTTTAAATTATTTACTGTGATTTTTAAAAAAGATTATATAAATAGCATAAAAAGTATTACAAATTTAAGCAAGACTCCTTGGAGATTGTCAACTATCCTTCATGCATAGAATTGCTTAAAGAAAGAGTTAAACATTCAGGCAATTTAATTTTTCTTTTTCAAAACTTTATTAGGTAGACATTACTAGATGACATTGTAAAACCCCTTGTGTGCAAGTGAACGAACTCTACAATGTATGTCTCCCCACAATTAATCAAATCCACTGCCCCCCACCCCCATTTCTGAATACTGATTCTAAGATGGGTGGAGTGCATTCAAATGCTACTTTACATTCTTCCTTTTAATCATGGGGAAGCACTTTTTCAGTCTGTTGCTAACAGGGGCTTGGGATGTCAGTGTAAGTGAAAGGAATGCCTTTAAAGGAAATAAAGTACCGTAAGTTTTGTCTTACGAAATTCAGTCTCATACGAACACCAGATTCATCGCAGAGTCTTTTAAAAATTAAACTGCCTACCGTGATTGTATTTAGCAAAGTGAAGCAATACAGAGACATATCTACTACTGATTACTAGTGAGGTAACATTTTGAAAATAAAACTGTTAAAAAATTCACTTACTTTCGAAAGGTCCTGTCCAGCAGGACAAACATTGGCAGAATACCTTCCCTTGTATCCATGCATGAACATGTGCATATACAACCTGTGTCTTCTATAGCTTTTTAAAGAACAAGATTTTAGTTATACATTCATCAGGACAAGTTTAAAGATCAGACATTACTATGGTAGATTCAACAAAAGACTTCAATGAACCATCTTTCTAGACCTCCTAAATGAAAAGGCACTCTGAAGAGGGTAGCAAGAAATAATCCTTACAAAACATTGACATGAACTGAAGCAGCCACATAGGTAGCACACTCAACAGTGATTATTGGTATACATTTAAAATACCAACTTGAAGATGAATTATTTGTAAAATATTGCCCAAGACTACTGAATATTTTATCAAGTTATTACAGCATGAAGACCATTGTTGCAATACTTGGCAACAGAAAATATAGTTTTGGCTAAATGCAAGACAAAGATAATGGGGAAATCGTATCAGCATTTTGGTTGTGTGAATGCTGGTTCTAGGAGAGAAAAAAAATTCATTTAAGGAAATAACTAGTAAAAATAAACACACAAACAGTAACTCATAAGGTTGAAGGAGTATTTTGACACATGGCGTCTTCTATTTAATAGATTATAGAAGGATCAAATTTTAAAATTCTGAGCTAATGCTGAAATAGAAGTCATTAAGATACATAATAATTCACTTATAATTTTATTGCAGTATGGCCCTAAATCAAATTCCCTATCACCAAAACCTTTAGATATGCAAGGTGAATCCTGACTAAACAGTCACAGTAGTGTTCACAGTACGTGACAGCTATATCACCAATTAACTCCAGGGTGGAAAAAAAAAGCCCCTCCTACAGTTCTGAAAAACTCAAGAGTTTCAGGAAAATAAAAGGTTCAAAGGGATACTCATCTTAATTTCTCCTGCTTTTCTTTACAAATTCTCAGTGGAGGAAATTGAACATATTAAAACCATCTTGTGATCATGAATCTATAAAAAATAAGACCTTCTAAGCTTAATTTTTCTTCTTACCCCCCATTTACTCAATTTCCTTCTGATAATTAGCTTTTATACTTCAATTTTTTTGGCAGATAATTGCTTCCATAAGCTCATGAAATTCAAGGTAGTTTTAGAAAAGTAGCTTATTCCTGACCTCAGTAATAGATGGACAACAGTGGCATCAATGTTAGCAAGAACAAACAGGTCCTTTAAGTTTAGAACCTAAAGGGTAAAATTCCACTGTCTTCTGGAAAATGAAATAAGAAGAAATAAACCCCACAACACCCATTTTGAAGCTATCAGAAGATGGCAAAATGAGTTATACTTTTCCAGATCACACCTCCCACCCTGCAGAGAAGCGCTGGGCAGAGATCCCAGAGCTGCGCCACCATCTTGATCGATGGTTTCGTCCACCTGGATACCCACTCCACAGGAGTTACCAACTTGTATTAACAGGATAGCTCCAGCTGGATAACACTGAAATGCTCTCAACCCGCTTTAAGTCCCAGCCTAGCTGCAGTGCACCTCCATGTGCCATATTCCTTGGTGCTTCCACCTCCAACAATTAGGGTGAACAAGGCACCAGTGAGCCCCCGAGCTGGCAGGTGCAGCCACAACAGGCTGTGCTCAATTCTCCTCTCCAACAGGCTGCATTTCTTTCAGTGGTTGAAAACTCAGGGCTTCTTACATTGGAGGAGCCAGACTTACTCTAACAACTTAAGATGCATTTCTGCAGAAGTCTGAAGGAAGATGGGAGGGATGGGGGCAAAGAGCCAGTTAAAAAAAACCACAGAAATGAGATCATCAGAATTAACATAAGCATGGCAGATTACTTTTATGATAGGCTAACTTCTTCCCTAATATAACATTTGTCAACTTTCTCAGCAAACCAAACTCATTACTTTGGGTTAATCTAACTGTAGGAGCCCACAGAACAGGAATTCCCACATTGCTCTGCTGAGGGGTATGAACACCTTTCATTTGTTTCACACAGTAAGGCACTTACACATTTAAAATCCCTCATTATACAAAACACTAAATACTGGAATTCAAGCGTTGCTTTCATAGGCATTGCCTTCCTCCAGTTTTTACAAGTTCTTAGTCATCCCATAAAT
Organism: Agelaius tricolor; assembly: GCF_023055355.1. NCBI lineage: Eukaryota > Metazoa > Chordata > Aves > Passeriformes > Icteridae > Agelaius > Agelaius tricolor. The sequence continues at coordinate 63,402,167 of NW_027269261.1, forward strand.
ATACTACAAAAAGTTCCCATCACTGATGCATCTAGCTTGTATGCTGCCCAAATACAGAACTAGAAATTGCTTTCTTAATGAATCCACAGTGTTTGGCCAGCACCCTAGTTGTGCCAGAAGCCTGTACACTAAAAAGGGTGTGATCTATTATCTCACTACCCTCACTCCTTGCCATTCAAATGAAACCTATTTTAAAGGGAACCCATCACCCTAAAATACACAAAACAAGAGATGGGGGCAAGGGAAGACTTCTCATTGAACTGTCATGGAATTAAATTCAGCTTGTACTCCTCAGAGGTAATTTTTCTTTTTTTCAACACTATTCTCATCTCTACCATAGTGACAAGAATTAACAAATACCCAAAAATGTTATTTTGTACTCATATGGTTAGTTATGCAACAAAGATGATGGTGCTGTTTAAATAACTTTTTAAAAGTCAAAATTAAAAGCCCTGAAGAAAAACAGATTTCAGCATCTTGCTTTTAAGTAATGTAAATACAACAAAATTAATATTTTGCTTATATCTCAGCAAAGCATTAATGAAGCAACTTCTTATGAGATCACATTTTACAATTTGATCATCAGCCATTTTCACGAGTCAGCTTCAAATTATGAGATTTAGAATGAGAAGGAGCGCATACAAACAAAGTGTGTAAGAATGGAAACATGGTAAACAATTTATTATGAGATGGTAAACAGTGAAATGTAAATCTGTCCCTGTCCTTGCAATTTCTGGACAAAAATCAGTAGGATGCAAATTGATATGAAAAACTCTTAGGAGTGCATTTTTTATGCAAAAACATAGTCCATGACTAAAGACTGAATCCATCTGCTCACCCAGAGTTTGCATAAGGCATGAAGATGCTTTCTGACTGCATCATAGTTTTACAGGATGGGTTCAAAACACCTGAACAGCTTCTCTGAATTCTGTAAATATACTTCCTTCTAAAAATGAGGTAAATGTGGCATTGTGTTAGTAACATCATGCTCTGTGACAGTAAGTTAAAAATTTCAAAAATACTGTTTTCAGTCTGACAAATTTTCAACAAGGTGAACACTGAATGGGGTTGGCATGCAATTGTGTTTAAGATATGTGCAAAGTTCACATTAATGCTAAACAAATATTTTTACACAATAGGCTTCTCTTCTGCCTTTAATCTATCCAAACACTTCAGATTAATTTTTCATGTTTTGATAAGCCAAATAAGCACCAAAAAAGGTTTTCTTTTGCACAATATACATATTTTAATAAATGCATCACTGTTATAACTATTGTGTTATACCGACAGATTTATAAATTAACAGCTGGAATTATGTTTCAAAACGTATGTTATTTATTTCTTGCTATGGAGTAATTAAAACTTATTACACATGTTTAACTTTGAAATCAGAGCATGCACTCTAAGACCAGTTTTCATTTCCCTATGTTATGGCATTTCACTATTAGGCCAAGAGAAGAGAAGCATCAGTGATTAATTGCCTAATATGTGCAGCCTGTTCCTTACTGCAGAGAGAACATATGGTTCCTGAACTCTTATGCACAGAAAGGTAAGGAAGAATCAGCAAGGAAGCTTCAGTCTGCAAGCAACTGCATTTGTTAGTTTTATTACAAAAATGTTTTGGAGTATTAAGTACTCAAGCTGTAACAACAGTAAAAACACTGTCTTTCAATCGAATCAAGGCTCAGCTGGTTTTTCATGTAACAGTAGCAAGATGAACTACCAAGTAGATCAGCAACATAACTTTTTAGATGTTGTGCACCCTCAAGTTTGTGTGTTAAGTCCTAAAAATACTGAACAGCTGCAATTCCATCTCTTACAGTGTGCTGCTATTTGTTACATTGAAGAAAGCAGAATTTGAAGAAATGTTACTTAACACTCTTTGGGTATTACTTCTAATTTTTTTAGTGACTCAAAGCATTAAAGTTTCTTTATTCTATTAAATAATAAAGAAATAAATTAAACTCCTCTCCTGAAAATCTACTCTAATGAGAATGTTGTTTGGAAATTCTTCCCAACTCCTTCCCTCTCCTGTGCTTACTCAACACACTGGCATCATTCTGCAATGAGAGGAGTGGCTCCAAAGTAGTTTGCACTTCTTAAGAAGTGAACCAGGTTTTTCATGGCTATCAACAGGCTTCCAGATGTTTTTATAAAAGTATTTGTGACCAAATTTCACACTGGCACAAAAATAGTTTTCTCTGGTTTAATGGGGCTGTGACTGATGTCAGGAATGAAGCTGACTCACTGCAACTATAAGGCTTAAAAATGAAAAGAAAGTAAGAAATTATCTAATAGTCTCCTCATGTAGGATTCTTTCCATCAGCAGAGATCTAATATAGATTATAACAGTAACAGCAATCTGTGGTTCTTACCCACAACTTGAACCTGCACAATTAGCATAGCAAAAATTATGATGTAAAGTTTGCTCAAGAAACAAAATAACATAACTAAATTTAAAAAACCCAAAAAAACTAACAAACCAACCAATAATTTGCATGGCAATCTGTTTGGCCACTGAATATTATACAGTTTCTCAAACCTAACTGGCATAAGAAACCATTCCATCACTGGTGAATTTATATCCTCTGGGAGAATTACTGCCCCACCTACACACCATTTAACATCACACAAACTGTGACAGTCTTTGGAAGAGCAAAAAGCCTCTTGGCTAAAAAGAATACCTGACAGTGATCCAAAATGCCTTCTAGTTAAAATTGGCAGTAGTCCCTGCAAATTAATATTTTTAATAAAGTAAAACTTTTGTAATGAATAAATAGGTGTAAATTACAAAAACCCTTAACACACCAGGCAGAATTACCAAGTCAGCATTAGGAGCATCAAAACCAAACACAAAATCTTCCCTTACACATTTGCACTGCCTCAAAGGAAGATAATAGATCACTCAAAGTGCACTGTACTTTAATGACACTGAACAGGTAGGAATATGCTGTTTATTATAGAGGTGGTGAGAACTGAAGACTCACTGACTTTTTTGTACAGAACTAAGCCTGATGGGTCAGCTCAGCACAAAGCTACTTGGAATTGTTTTTGTGGTTCTTGCCTGTATTCCTACTCAGCTTATTACTCTCACTGGCTAATAGGAAAGGAAAAGCACAATTTTCTACATAAGGAAAACCACAATTTTTTTTTTGCAGTCACAAGCTCCTGTATAAACTCTCTATACATACCTAACTATGCTCTGAGATGCTACGGGACAGAAAATGATCCTGCTGCTGATATGGCTGAGTAGCCCTGGGACTTGACCTCACTACTGAAATACAACTAAATTCTGCCTAGTGGAGAAAGGGAGAGCAGCTCCTGGGGAGTGGTGTGGCCAGCCAGCCCTCCCAGCAGGAGCAGGATGGGGAACACACACACAGCCATGGCACAGGATGGGGAACACCTAGCCATGGCACAGGATGGGGAATACACACCCAGCCATGGCACAGGACAGGGAACACCCAGCCATGGCACAGGATGGGGAATACACACCCAGCCATGGCACAGGATGGGGAACACACACCCAGCCATGGCACAGGATGGGGAACACCTAGCCATGGCACAGGATGGGGAATACACACACAGCCATGGCATGGGACAGGGAACACCTAGCCATGGCACAGGATGGGGAATACACACACAGCCATGGCATGGGACAGGGAACACCCAGCCATGGCACAGGATGGGGAATACACACACAGCCATGGCACAGGATGGGGAATACACACCCAGCCATGGCACAGGATGGGGAACACCTAGCCATGGCACAGGATGGGGAATACACACACAGCCATGGCACAGGATGGGGAACACCTAGCCATGGCACAGGATGGGGAATACACACACAGCCATGGCACAGGATGGGGAACACCTAGCCATGGCACAGGACAGGGAACACCTAGCCATGGCACAGGACAGGGAACACCCAGCCATGGCACAGGATGGGGAACACCTAGCCATGGCACAGGATGGGGAATACACACCCAGCCATGGCACAGGATGGGGAACACCTAGCCATGGCACAGGATGGGGAATACACACACAGCCATGGCACAGGATGGGGAACACCCAGCCATGGCACAGGATGGGGAATACACACACAGCCATGGCACAGGACAGGGAACACCCAGCCATGGCACAGGATGGGGAACACACACCCAGCCATGGCACAGAATGGGGAGAGCCCCAGCTCTGACTGCGCACCTGTACGCAGGACTGAGCGCACAGGCAAACCCAGCCCCAGCAAGCTTGGAACAGAAGGCTCGTGTAGAATGGATTTAAGCATTTCCTAGTCTGAACACAGGCACTGATGAGCAACATCCTTGCACAAAGATAAATAATCTTAAATATCAACTGTCGCAAAAGAAAACACAATGACCATGATGATCGGCATACAGTAGTGTGGAATCTGCCTTAGCAGGTTAATATAGCTGCCTAATGAAGTTTTCTGCTAATAAACATGAAGCAGAACAGCCTGATGGTTTCTTTAAAGTAGTTACAAAAAACCAATACACTTACATAATTTCCTTATAAGGTTCATTCAGTTTCTTTCAAAAGAATAAATTAATGTTTTTAAAACAAATGACATGGCTTTGATGCATATAAGGTTTGCTGTGATGAGTTGCTTAAAAGCTAATATTTAACCAAATGAAGCTTTGTACTGAGCTACTTCTCATGCTTTAGTAGGTTATATTATATAATATTGATAAAAATTGTATTTATGTACTTTTCAAGTGGGAGTATTTTTATACAGATGGAAAAAGACTTCCATACTCATATTCTGCCAGGTTCTTGAACATTTATCCTGCTCTACAGAACAAATTATCATAATTCCTTGCAATTGCAAAATTATTAACTGCAAAAATTATTATAATTCCTTTTTGTTCTGTGCAGGAAAAGCACAATCAGACTCACTCCTCTTTACAAGGTCAAAGATGTCTCTTTCTGCTCTGTATAGAAAATGAAGAACCATTTCCCTTTGATTTAATCTGTTCTGATAAAATCAAAATGGCCTAGATGAAATGATAATGTAGGACCTGAGTTGTATGTTCCTTTTCTCCACCCACAAGGACATACTTTCTGAATAGAAGTAAGTGCAGATCTATTATCTTCCCTTTTATGTTCTTTATTCTAGTATCTTAGTTTCAGATCTTACTGAACTCTAGTTAAAAACTGAAAAAGGCAAACATGGCAGAGTGAAAACAGCTACAAAGACTGTAAGAATATCTCTCACATTTACACAGAACCAGGAAAAGAAAGGAAATTAATCCACTGCGTAGTTAAGTACAGATAATCTCAAGTACTAAAATATTCTCACGTGAAATAGTTTGACACCAAGTTATAGACTGCATTGCAAACCCAAATTTATATATATCTCACTCTCTGAGGTCTGAAGGTTTTTCTAAATAATACAAAAATATCTTCATTATTTGACATTTAAAGAGAGGAATAAAAATCCCTGAGTAAGCCAAAGACAACTGATATGTATAGCCTCAGAAAACACACTCAAAACCAAGACCAATTTTAAGGCAGCTTCCAACTTCAGACAGAACACAAATAGAAAACTGATGTGTCTCAGAAGAAAGTAAGTCTAAATAACAGGTGAATTTACATTGACAATAGGCTTTTAATTTTATTTCTAAACATCATTGCTTCCCTTCTTAATTTGCAAATCTTTGAAAGGTACTATTTCTACTGTTAGGGTAACAGGGTAAACATGCCCTTAAATTCAAATGGAAATTATTAAATAGTTATTGACTACTATGGTGTGCTTGAAGAAAAAAAAAACCACAAGAAAACAAAACCAGAAGCTGACAGAAAACAAGCATACTAGCCAACTATGGTAAACTGATATTTGTGTTTCCAGGTAAACAAAAGTTATCAGCTTCTTCCACTGAGGCTTCAAAGTCAAAGTATCTTGTAACAGTATTATGTTGGTGGGGCAGAACACCATTTGCTTAAAAATTACAACTGGATTCAGATTTAACAACAAATTTCAAAGGAAGTGGTACAGAGTACATCCTCTTAAATGATACTTTTTTTGCAAGCCTAAATTTTGAAGTCAGTAGACTTTTAAGGACATTTCCCATCTTCCTGCTTCCCCTTTCCCCATATATACACAAACATAGATATATAAATATGTGTGTATCTTCAGACACACAAACTGAAAAGAAGTACCTTCACAGTACAAATCCAATCTTCTTTTCTTTAAGATTAGCTTGTATTTTTACAGTATAAAGTAGATTTTTTTTTATTCAGTTCCTTTCTTTATTGTTTCAGTGTTCTGTCTAAACAAATTTATTCTAGTTTTTTAAGTTATGTTTGTATGATAGATTTGGATTAAAATTAAAAGTCTAAAATTTCTCAGTAATTGACTCCTTATGCAGAATTACATTGCTTTTGTTGTGATGCACTGAGAAAGAGGTTTGGTAGCAAACAGTAGAACTTAAGGAAAAAAGAGCAAAGATAGCTGTTCTCTTCAGAACTGTCATGTGCCAGGAAGAGAAACACTGGAAGCAGAAAGTAAGAATGGTCTCCTAAGAATTTATGATCGCTTCCCTTACCCTGGATTCACAGATTTTCCTCCTAAGACATCAGTGGATACTCCAAGACTTGTGTAGTAGTAGCCTACTCAAGGGAACAAACAAACAAAATGTGCTATTTAGGCTATAAAATTTCATCAAATCAATCCTCACACAGGTAGTGTGTAGCATGTGTATCATATTCCAAGTCAGAATAAAAAGAGCAGGTTTCCAGCTTCCCTGAAGACACATTTCAGGGATATCTTGGGACAGATTAGGCCACTGACACATCTTATTATCTAAACTCTTCAGATTTTTTCTGTACTGTGAGAATTTAAAAAAATGAAGTCCTGTTTTAAGAAATCTTGTCACACCCTCTGCCATTAATATTAACAGACTGTCATAAATAAATTACTGAAGTGAAACCAATCACCACACTCTTAAGTATCACGGCGCTCCAGTACTAAGGGTATTTCCCTCTGAGGCACTGCAGTTTGGCGGTGGCAATGTGCACTCCACTGGCAGGAGGGCTCAGAAGACAACCAGCTGTCGTGCTCTGGCATGTGATGGAGTTTTGGTATGCTGAACAGAATGCTGTGTGATGGAAGTTATTTACAGAAGTAGTTTTTAATACCAAAAGTAGTATGCTCAGTACACAGTAAGAGTCCAAACACTTCTAAGCATTTCCACCTTAAAGGCCGACACTGAAGTTAAACAAGCACATGTTAGCAGTTAAATGCTTTCTTCACAGGCCATATCGGTAGTAGAGTTGTGGCTACAATACAGACTTGGATTGTCTGGTTCAGAAACTTAGACTCAAAAAAACCCCTCCAAAGTAATAACTAAAAAAAAAAAAAAAAAAAAACAAACCCAAAAAACATTTAAAAAGCAGCAGTCAGGGGGCCGATCTTGTTGAGAGTGCACCAGAGCAGAGAGGCTTTCTGGTCTGCAGTAGTGTTGTCAGCTGAGGGAAGATGGCAGGAGAGCCCCCATCCTTCTTCCAGGGCGGTGGCTTTGATGCTGTAACCAGCACTGTATTGCTCTGTTGCACAAAACACTGATAGCCCTTGCAGGACCAGCTCAGTTCAGGCGAGTCATGTCCGTCCTCACCAGGGCATACCTGTCCGTGACCTTTTCCTCTGCTTTTTACAAAGGCAATAGATAGGAAACACAAATAAACCTGCCAAAAGAAGGAAACATGAAAAAAACACATAATTAAATGCAATCCTTTGTGCATGTGTATGCATGTGTCTGTTCTTTAGATATATATATTCAGATGGAGCTTTTCATGTCTCAGGAGAATTTGGAATAGCAGAAGAAAATACTAGCTAGAAACAACCAATGTCTTTGATAATGAGTTGAGCTACACTTACTCTTTTCTATTATGACAAATTCCTGCCAACCCTACACTCACCTCTGACAAATTAACTTCTTAATCATGCTGTTTGGTATACGATACAAGCAAAACTTTTAAAAGCACTCTGGAAATTCTTAGATCTAAATTCAAAGCTGATGTAACTACGCTAGTTTTCAATTAGATTCACATGCAATAGAGACAGCACATTATAGTTTACTTTTTATTTATTTTTATAAGCGTCCTCATCTACTGTGAAATAATACCAAATGTTTGTATTTAATAATATCAAGTGTTTATTCTTGCCTGGACAGGGAACTATTTATTCTTAAGTCTTTTGAGAGAAAGAAAGCTGTAAAAACAAAAATAAATAAATACATCACACTCATTCAGGTGAAAAATAATTTGTCAAATAGTCTGTATTCTTTCAAACCCAAATGAGAAGGATCTTCTTCTTTCTCATGCCACCAGCTGACTGAAACGGCTGTAGATTTTCTTTTGAAACACCACTACAACATAGAACAAAAGACTACTACAATCACAGGGTTGTTGCTTTGCTCAATAGACTTGTAAATGGCGCAGTATGATTTTCAGCTACGTAACTGAAATTATTCTAATAGTGGTTGGCAGCAAATATTGCTCTAATTACCTCAAAACCAAAATTTTTCTATAAATAATCAATGTTTTTGGAACTGCTCATACTGCTGGCCTTGATCATATCTTATCCAGCCAAGCCTAGGATGAGACTTCAATGGCATTCTGATTATTATTGCAAATATTGTTACTATATTACTGCAATATCCTCTTGATTTTTAGTATATAAAAAAGTTTTTTCCCCCCACCATACATTATACCAGATTGCAGACCAAAATAAGATTTACTGGCACTAAGAAGCCTTTATTGTTTAAAATTTTGGCATAAAAATGCTATTGAATAGAATAAATATTTAAGATAAGCACTGCTCACTCTCTTCATTGAAGATGGTTGGTCTAAACACAGAAATTACAGCAATATTCCTTGTTTGGCCAGATGTAGTCTAGAAAAGCTGTAACAGTATTTTGGTTATAGGTTGACTAGTTACTTCCAACCTTATTAATATAGCTATCCTGGTGTATTTTAGCTTTATTGTATCAAAATAAAGGAGCCACACCCCAATATACCTCAGGGCTGGGCATGCACTGCAAATTCTCAGTGGAAAAAGCAGTTTGATGAAAGCTGTGAAGCAGCATGATCCCTTAGTGACACGTTGCTGCCAATCTAAAGAGTGGATAAGCACTCACATGAGCAAAATTATACCTTGTTGTCACAGCTAATCTTTCTGTGGGAAAATTCAGCTAAGCCAGGCAAAGAGCAGCTTTGCTAAAATATCTGTTGTCCACATTAACAGAGCTTTGATACTGTAATCACGTGAGTTCAGAGTACCAGTTTTTGTGATGGAATACAATTTGGCAGCCTTCTCACTGGATCATGTTTTGAGACTGACTCATCCCAATTTGCTGCTTTGCTGCTGTTGCATCTTCAAGCTGGTGAGCTCTTGGGACTAAGCCTTAGTTCCCTAAAAATCTTGTCATACACGTGACCAAGATTATGAAATTGTGATTCAATGGGGTGATTATAAGGCTGGGTCCAAGTCAGTCAGCCCCCAGGATTATACTTAAATTACTCTGAACTTTTTGCTAGTTTATCTAGAGCAGTTAAAGATTTTTTTTTGGAAAATGAAATAAATGAAATGAAAAAATGAAGCTAGTAAGCATAAATTTAAAAACCTCATTTTTTAAGAAAAAAGTAATGTGCTTAATACTAAAACAACATCTGTGAAATCTGTACTTTGTCTCCATGTTTTTGAGATGTCATATAGAGAAAGTCACTGCATAATCAGGATTAGTTTCATTCACATATGTAACTCTTACCTATTACAACAGCTACAGCTCCCAGTGCCAGTCCCAGAACCAATATTAGGGGTGTAATGAGTAGTTTTCCAGCTGAAATGCAAAATTCATTAAACAGTTCAAAGAAGGTTTTACTTTTTCCTTTCCAATAATTCATAAATATTTCAATATCAGAAAATATTTTAATCTATTATTTTTAAAATATTTTCTTTACCTCTAAAAATAGGATTCCTATTTGTAATTTCATCCTACAAATTCAGCCAGGAACTACCACCACACAGTCAGTTCCCTATACACATTTCTCTTTGCCCTCTTCACCCACCACAACTCTCTGAGCACAGCTTACTTCATACATTAACAGCTTGCATTTATTTCTGTTTCCATTCTGAAGTCCCTCAAGCATCAACAGGAACGTGATAGCTATAAAGCTACTATAATTTGGCTTCTCTGGAATCCTACTGCATGGCAACCAGCCTGGAGAGATGCCAAATAAACTAGCATCTTGGAAAGTTTAGGTTAGCTCAAGGTGATGAGACCATCACCTTTAAATACATTTCTGCTCGCTTTAAAAGGTTACAGTGAAGTGCTTATGTACAGCTGTGATTTAGGTCTAAGTCAAACCACAGCCAAGTCTATTTTGGATCTACATTTATAAGGGTATGTTGTGGCTCTCACATGAGTAGGGCAGTGAGTGATGTTGAGCAGCACACTTGCTAGAGCATAAAACCAAGAAGAAATAAAGCATGTTCATGTTCTTTACTTTCTGATGAGTTCATGATTTGTAGAAGTTCCCACAGTGAAAGCAGGGGTCTTGCTGAAAATGTGAATTTGAAACTGAGCCAGAACCCAAGCTATCTTCCTTGCACTGCACACTTTCAATGGAAGAATCTCCCTAGCTCTGTTGGCTGAGCAGCTGGGTCAAAGACATCCCTTAACTGAGCTGTCTGAAAATGCAGGAGGGCAGGCATTTTTACTGATACACCAGCAGTCTGAGCAGGGACTTGAAATTCTGCAATTCTCCAAGTTAGGTATGTGTTTGAAAGGTCACCTCTAGAATGGGAGAAAAATTGAGTTTGTTACCTCTCTCTTCCCTCCCTCAAGTCACTCATATCAGATTTCAGTAAGTGGATTACTACATTTAATAATGATGTAAACCTTTCCATAACCTGAGACACTAATTTGAGCAGTCTGAAGGAAAAATGAGATATTTTGGAAATATTTACAGCAGTTTAATGAACTGGTCCTTTTCTCGCTCTGTTTTGATAGCTTTTAAATTTCATGGGAGTGCAGTGGGTGGGAAACATTAATTCCTAGAAGAAAAAAAATTGGCAAATATTTGTATTACTCTAGTTGCTAGGCATCCTAATGGCATACCTTCCTGGGACTCCACTGAGCTGTGTTCTATACACACAGAACTTGTCAAGTACATTATTCAAGTATAGACAGAAGAATGAATGTAAAGTGATGAAAAACCTCAAGAAAGGTCCAAAAGAAATGAAAAGCATTTTAAAACATCATCAGAGTCTTCAACAATTTCAAGTTAAGCTTGTAAAAGATTAGAGGTTTACGATACGAACGCCTTACTTCATTAATAGCCATGTAATTAGAATGCTAGAAAATTATGATGTTTGGTATCAAAATTATTAAAAATTATTAAAAACTTAAATCACTGAGCTGGTGACTAAGTATGCAGAAACAGAGCCTATGGGAAGGGCTAAGCTAGCCTTCAATTGGAATAACTTCTTTTCATTCACGAAGAACAGTTCCTGAGCTAATTCAAGAACTTGTTCCCTTATATTTGACAAATTCAGAGCTGAAATAAAGCATGAGTAGTGTCTTTCCTTCTGCCTGTCAATATGAAGTTATGAGTACTGTGTAGTTATCTTTCATAATTTACCTTATAGAATAAAATGACTTTATCATCGTGAGACCATATCCTCTTTTGGTTAGCAGAGCATTATTTCTAAAGACCAAATTTCAAAACAAATACTATTTCTACTTATATATCTGTCACATTCAAATCCTTAATTTCTCTACCTTTGTAAACTAAAATTAACAAACAACACAAGGAGAACAAGGCTTGCAAATGCTGCCATCAGAAAGACTACAAACAGCAGCAATCACTGGCAAAGCAGTGGGTATGTACTATTTGCTCCAATGGCTTTTATTTGCATTCTATGAAACAATTAAAAAATGCTCAGTTTTACATGTCAGAATTGAAAACTACTTTATATCCAATTCCAGCTTGATAGACATCGTTTGTCATAATGCAAAAGATTATGAGGGAATCATGACACACCAAGAAATGTCACTGAGGCTGTTTGTTGCAGACACTAAACTATCCTGTATCTGTTGGCTCAGAAACTGAGAGCACAGAGAGCAAATGTAATGCCTGTTTAAGAGCTGAATAAAATCTTGGGTCATTAGCCCATGTGGTCATCTCAGCAGCAGGCTATGACAGCCAGTTTGCTCTTGTCCAAAGTTAGTTTTTAAGGGTAACATCACAAAAAGTAATTGAAACAGAACCTTTTTACAATTGCACTCAAATTAATGGTAAACAATTTCTCTACTGGGTGGCCCAGCATGAAGATGCAGACATTTGTGGTAATACAACTGTATTTGCAGGTGTCTCAGAAGGGTTGCCTTATTTGCGATACAGAGAACCACATTCTTCTGCAAAATAACAAAGTATTTCAGGAAACATGAGGGAATACTTTTCCCTTGCATAACTTTGGGTTTGGTTACAGGTTTTAGGGTAATATATCCACTGTACTGTCACAGGACAGTTTCTCTAGAAACCATGCTGGCTAAAAAAGGGAAAGAAATGTCAGAGATCACTTCTGAGGTTTTCTTCTCCCTGTGATTACTATCACCTTTACATAACAGCTGGCTGATGAAGAAAATTATGTTTAAAATTATGCTGCCATAAATTCTTTTCCCTTATTTTTACTGCAGAGCAGTTTGTGACTGTGCGCACTTGCTCCTCAATAGAAATCATGCCAGCATGCCAGCCTGCCTTGTGGTGATCTTTCTACACACTCCACCCAGCCAGATTTTAGAAACAACCCAAAAAACCTTCACTCCACATGGCTACAAAATCACGTTTATTAAAGTATTTCATCTCCATAGCAATAAAGTAAAAAGTCATACAAAACCCCCACATATCTAGCAACACCTCACCAGTCTCCCAATAGCCAAGATAACATTCCTTTAGTTTCCACTACTTAGCTAACTAGCAGAGGCATTTTTTACAGGAAATCCAACCTCTGTTTCTCAGTACATGTTACTAAAATGTAGAGTCTATGCTTTTAATGGCGTCTCTGCTACCATCTCTTCTTCTGCTGACTTTCAGAACAGAACTAAAACCCCGGCTTCTACAGTAACAACTCCTGATGATAATGGTCCTCTTTTGCCTGATAAAGTATTTATATATTTATATTTTCAGTTCTAGCTACTGGGACCTCCCTGAGCCTGGGTGTGATCCCTAACTGGAATTCAACATTTTTGGGTTTAAATTTGATCTTAAGTGATTAAGACTAGTAAGCTTCAGCTCAACACATAAAACATAAACAAAACAAAAAATAAAACCAGTATCATGACAAAGAAGAATCTGATGGATGCTCCATAAAAAATGATATGAAAAGGCCAGCAAGCTATTATTATTTACTCAATTTCATGATAACAAAACTAGCCAATAAAATTATCAGTAATCAATAAAAAAAAACCCAGGACTTTCTCCACCTGACAGATAGTGAAATCCTAGAGCCTCTACCAGAAATGTTGCAGAAACCAAAATTTAAGAACTGTTAAAACTAGTGAAGGATCCATCCACTGAAGTTACAAAGCAAAAGTTCAGATACAAACCTAAAGTAAGAAAGTGTCTAAAGCAATGATTACTGGAAACAAACAGGGAGTGAGATCTTATTTCTAATTGACCACTGCTGAGGACAGATTCATTAGGCAGACCTCTATACAAGCCCAATTAACAGCCACAGATCAATTCAGTTGAATTCTGTTTTACAAAGAGAGATGATCCTAGCAAATTTCCGGCATTGAAATGGCATAATCCACAAACAAACTGGATCACAGTCTGGGATTATACAGTCTTCAAAAGGTCAGGAGGTACAATCTTCCAGCAATACAACACATTTTTAAAAATCAATGTGAAAACCCACACGTACCCTCATGTGGAAAAGAGTACAAAAACCTAGACCGGCTCACACATTCAAGTCACAGCCAAAATCTACTGTAGTGGAGAAGAGCTGTGAGCTCAATTCCCAAATTCAAATCAGATGCAAATTTCTGAAGATTTAAATTTTTTATTTTCATGTATGAGTTCTGTTGGGTCTCTGGAGTATTTTGGTAGTTATTCATAAAGTGTACCAGGATCAATATTCAAATCTAGAGCTGTAGAAATGACAGAGATTTAAGGTCATAAGTACAGATGAAGAATTTGCCGAATTCTTGTCAACTTGAGTGTTAAGAAGCTATTGTAAAAATGTGAGCACTTACTACATGTGCTGGCAGATTCAGGTACCTCTGTCTCTATTCAGATGATGACCCCTCTTGTGAGAAATCACATCATATGACAGAGGGAGCTTTGGAGAGAAATTTTTAACAGAAAACCCTATGAGAAATGTATTGTGAGGCTCTGAGCTTTGCTAATCTTTCTTGGTTTATTAATTAATGCAAACCACAAGTACACTTGCAAATAGGAGATGAAAATAAAAGTATCTTATACCTTATCTATGTGCGATCCTGTAAATGAGCATACGCATATTTACCATGGAGCTTTAATATCCAAGACCAGGCTGAATAGGGCTCTGAGCAACCTGACTTAGTTGAAGATGCCCCTGTTCATTGCAGGTGGCCTTTAAAGGTCCCTCTCAGCCCAAACTATTCTAGATTCTAATAATATTACCCATGATTCTGCATGTGAGCAACACTGACTTGGTAATGCCTCAGAGTACAATCTCTTGTTACAGCAGAGACTAATTACACTAAATATATTACACTAAATATAACAAGATCTATTTAAAAAAAGCTTACATTGTTTTCCATTGTGGCTGTTACTGAAAGCTCTTCTGAAATCTTACTAAGTGCTTTGAAACAGCTCTTGAAGTTTAAGCCTAAATTTTTAATGAACATTTATATTCACGTGCCCTAATGCCAACACTGTCTTTCATCTAGACTAGATCTTCTGGTGTGTTGCAACTCATCTCTACAAAATGTTTCAGAGTAGGCACCTGCAATCATCTTCAATTTTCATCTTCTTTCTAGTTATTTCTATATTTTTAAATCACTTCTCTCAAAGTTTGTTACCAAAGCCTTGCAAGTTCCTAAGGTCAAACTAATGGGCTTGGATGCCATATTGCCACTTTTTTAAAACAAGCATTCCAGGTTTGCAAAGCCCCCACAATGCAGAGCAGCAAGACTGCATTTTCATTATCAGGTCTACGAGTTTGTGTGTCAATTTTTATGCTGCTCTGGAAACCACCTAGTTTTCTTACTGGAACATGTCTGACTCAGGAGTAATGCTTTCACCTCAGGTTTGCTTTTTCCCCACCTGTTCTGTCTCTTGCCTTTACCTTTACAATCAAGCTCAAAGCAGTTCCTCATTCTAGGTGAACTACAAGTCATCTCCAATTTTTATGCCTTAATTCAAAGTATGGAAAGCTCTATTTTGCTTGTCAGGTATCCGCTTTTTGACAGCTAATACATCCATTTCTTGTAACATTATAGGTCACCTTGCATGCTGTAAACTCACTACAATGACTGTACTTCACATGTATGAAAGATAATCTCATAATATAAGAGTCTACTTTATTATCTTGTGCTTCTGTAAGTTGAGAAAGATATCTGTCTCAAAAGCAAATTATGAGTGCCTTTTGGTTAATAAAAAGACATTTTAAGCATCATACTTTTGTGAGCAAAATTGATGTATATCAAGTTGTATTTTGTTTCAAGCTGATTTTATCTGAACTAAAGCTAACAGTAAAAATAGTGTCCTCCTATTTATACGGGAAAACCTTGAGGTTTTTTACTCAGATCAGGTTCAAATTCAAAGAGCACTTTATTCAAACAGACTTACACCAACATTAATTTAAATAAGGTTTCTCCTGTGACCCATTTCTCCAATATTCTTGGAGAATAATGAACACAGCCAGAGATATGCATATTGACAGCACTTTTACAGTTTGCTTATGTATTATAAAAAAAATTAGGAAACAAGCTATCAGAAGAGGACACAATACTTAATCATACACAGTCCATCTAAAAAGGGAGGGCAAGTGCCATATATTTAAATATACTTAATAAGCCACCTTTTGAATAACTGAAAAACAAGTTGGCCATCCAATCCTATAAACCACTAGTTTTAATTTAACTATAATTGCCCTATCCCCCCATCCCTTCATCGTGCAGCTCTCCACAAGGAGCCCTAATGCACTCACCACAGACAGAGCCTCGCACTAATCTCCTCAGATGTGGTCTCTCGGGGAGGTAGCGGTATTTGCATCCAAAGATACTGAGGTTTGACGTGTGGTCTCCAAAGAAGCGGAGCTGGCGGTATCTCTCTCCACAACGGTAACAGAAATTAGTGTTACACTGTGAACAGGTCATGTGGTCACACCCTTCGGTTCTCTGGATGTGGATCTGGATGAGCAGAAGGAAAGAAGAAATATTATTTTTCCCCCCTTCCTAAGCACAGGAAAGCGGGCACTCCCCAGGGCAGTTCACGTGCCAGAAGAAAAGAAGCTGCAAGCAACCCCCTGCAAAGTCAACACTTGCATTAATTAATACTGCAGCTGGCTTAAGACAATAATGGTTTTCTGAGGCATGTTTCAGAGCATTAAATGTGAGTTCTATTGTTTCCAGATTCCCACTTCCTACATAATCCTCCTTTTTGGTTTAAATGTTCTTCATATCAGATGAGAATTCTTGTCCTGACTGAAATTTTTGTTTTATTGCTGAAGTAGATATGCTAGCACCAAACTTTATTAAAAATAAAAGCAACACAGTGAATATAGTTATGAACTCCGTTTGACCCCTCCCCAGATGGGTTTCCCTCTTAGGCCACCTGTGGCTCCACTCCCTTTTTCATCACAAATTGATATGGCATTTTGTAATAAACACCAGAAAGACACTGCTGTTACAGTACATTATTTGAGAAGTATGGATGCTTTCTCCTTCTTAAAAAAACAAACAAAAAAATTCCACAAACTATTTGTGGAATAAAAACTTACACCAAGCTTTCATGATACCCACAGCACAGCATGAAATAGGGCTGCCCTAGTTCTACAGCCATCTTTCTACCAATTGCCTGCTAAATAGTTCCCCATCCTGCATTCCAAGACCACGTTCCACAGTGGAATTGTAGATAGCCTAATAATTGAGGTTGAAAGTGATGCTCAGGGGTCATCTATTTTAACCCCCAACTCCAAGCTGGGATATCTCCAGAGAGATCACATTGCTCCAGATCTCATCCCATTAGATTTAAAAATTTCCAAGCATGGGTATGTCACAGCCTCTTTGAGCAATCTATATCATGCTTCACCATCCTCCCTGGGAATACTTTTTTCCATTACATCCAATTTGAATTTCACCTGTTGAAACTTGCAACAGATCCATCAACGCCTCCTGAAACCTCCTATACTTACCTACATGTATTTATTTTGCAGGGAAGTACAGGCAAAGACATGGCACGACCACTCAGTGGCTCTGCAAGCACCAGAGACACTGAAAGCTCAGTGAGCTCCAGAGAGACTCGTGACTCTTGGGGTATCCTGCATTCTTGGGAGGGTCAAATGCATTTGTTCTTTGGTGCTGATCAGGGGTGATCTGGGCTCTCACCTTGCTCACCCAAACATCTGGTGAAACTTGCACTCTATCCATGTAACAAAGTGATGCTTTCCACCTGCAACACTCGTGGTAGAAGAGTCACAAGGGTAACAGTAGCTCCAGATACCCCTGCCAGCCTCCCTGTGCCACAGTAGTGATCTCAGGATTTGCTTTTCTATACTTTCAAATGCTGCTTTTATACAAGAGGGGAAAATGTTCACAAAAGAGAGAACTGGGCTATTAAAAAAACCAAAACTTTCTAGTGGGCAAGTATTTAATCTATTAATAGATTAAAATTTGTCTGACTGAGCAAACATCGTGCTTTACCCCAAGGAATTCTGCTGTATTACAGGTGTCTTGTTTTCCAGAAGCATCTGAAAAACCACCATTGCTGATGAGCTTTATAAGCCACTTGACTTCAAAACTTTCACAGTTAAGCACTGACAGTAGGCAAAGCAGAAAGAGAACTCTACCCAATATCAAGCATAACTTAAGATATACACTTTTTTTTTCCTAAAAGGGACATTACATTGTCAGTTCAAATTCTTACTTCTCAGGTTACATGTGAAAAAAGACGTTGACTACAGTTCTGGAGTTACTGTAATTCCTCAGATGAACTTGAACTGAAACAAAGGTATTTTAATAGTGACTTAAAGTATCTTGACAAATTAACTTTAAAATTTAATTAAAATTAATTTTTCAGGGGACCAACTCAGACAGCAACTACAGAGACTTCCATAATTTAAAGGGTAATTCTCCTCATCTGCTGATTCTATCTTAAAAATGTAAATGAGGGAACTAGATTTTTTGACTAATGAGAATTAACTGGTTGCTTTATTTTCTTTTTGAATCAAGACTGTTGAATTCTCCTATCTCTTCTCTAATTTACCAACCCAATTAAGTTATCACTCATCCTCATTGTAATTCTGTAGAACCATGGAACCTATAAAAATCCTAGATGCAAACCAAAATTAGTTCACATTCCAAAAATAAGGTAATTTTTATTGGTAGTAAGAACTTCAAGGAGATGCTAGCAATAGCCTTTTATGTTCTACCATTCATATCAGAAATATCCACCTCTTAGAAACTGTCTGCCATCCTTCTACCTATGCTTTCCTAGAATCCTCCCAGCTCCAGTTAGTCATGCATTGCTCCTGAATCATTTGTCCATCTACTTGGTCCTGCCCTAAATTCTCCAGACATACTGTCCTCTTGAAACATGAAAGAAGTTGATAAGGATTTATTATCTCACAGACAAATATTGCAACTACATGCACTTCATATTTACTTCATCAAAAAGCTAACCATAAAAATATTTTAGTCAGTACTCATCTGTACATGTAACTGTCTTCAAATGCTGCAAATCTGGAACAACCAGCTGTACTCACCTGTACCTTTTTATTGCAAAAAAAAAGGTGTAGGCCAGTACAGTGAGTAAAGACTTGATTAGAAAAAACAAAGTAAAAAACCCCACGAACCCCAGCTGCAGGGCTTTGCAGACTGACAATGCCAGGTGAACTTTGGATCATTTGGTCAGGCTGCTTTCAAGCCCAAGACATGACATCTCACCAGATCAACTTCATCTCCAGTTTACGCGGGCATGCCTCCGCGCCCTCCGGATAATCCAGTGACAGAGATGGATGACAAACCTATAGGTCGGGAAAGCCACGGTCGATGGCTCAGGTATTCCGAGTGCTCCTGCCCCACTGGCAGCACCAGGGCACAGGAGGCAGCCAGGGAACGCGTGAGGCCGGGAATGCCGCTGGCTGTGGGAATCTGCAGCCGTGCAGGGCTTGGTGCAGTGTGACTGCAGGCTGCCCTGCAGCATGGCCACTGCAAGCCCAGCTTCTGAATGCCTCCATGCATTCAGTCAAAGCTACAAGCTTCACCCTGCACCCATGGCCTGTTCAAAACCAAACACGTACACCCGCCTTACAGGGAAAGGTGAGCCATTCGGAAACCCAGGAATGGCTTCCAGAACAACAGGGGTGAAAACTACACACCAGGGGCAAACACATCAGTTGTCTACTTGACTCCAAACTGGAAGTAGCACAGTGGCTATTTCAGACCCTTATTTTACCCCCTCTGCATGTTACATGCCCTCTCAAAGAAATCTTCTAGGGAAATCACTGCCAAGAGTTCTGAGATGAGTGGCCATGTCTCCTCCACCTCTGAAGAAAACCTGCACAGCTTTATCACTTTGTACACAAATAAGGACTCTCCTCCCTCCAGAAGATGAGAATTAATTTGCAGAGTGCTTCCAAAAACTATGCCCTGAATTATTTGGTAATGCTTATATGAATCAGAAAGATAAGAAGCACACGCTCCTTTATTTGCATTGACCTGCTTGTTCTTAAATTTCTGCTGCTGTTCAAAGCCTTCCAAGCCAGAGCTGCTATGTGGTGCTTCCTCAGATAGTGCTGCTTTTGAAATCTGTGGTAAGATAACACCAACATGGAGTATTTCCTTGGTTTGCTGTACTGTAAAAACACTTGTGTAAACAAAAGCATTTTGTTGCAAACATACCAAGAAATTGTAAAAAATAACCCCTTAAAACAGTACTGGGGAAAGAAAAAAATATTATGAGTTTTGGCAAATTACACCCAATCATGTAGCAAATTTTCACTGATTAGCCAACTTACTCTAGAACAAGACCAGACCTTTTTGGACAAGTCTTGTTGAGAAAAATGGTCTATACTGACTCTCAAAATAGTGTCTAGCAAATTTGGAAAAGGCTGTATTAGGGAAAAAAAAGTGAAAATAAATTTAAGATACAGTTAAAAAAAAGTAGCATTTTTTCCATATTTCCATACTGACACACAGTCACAACATGAATCTACGATTAAGCATTTGGACTGTGTGTGATATTTTTATTATCTTATGTAAACACATCTTGGAGAGACCAGGTAAATATCAGCCATTCCTATTAGATGGGCTAAAAGCTGTATCCGACTATCGGAAAAAGTAATCAAGTTTAAGCTTATCTAACAGTCCCTGCTATATTGACATTACAAAGGATTATGTTCTTTCAAATCACTTAGCCAAACCACTGAGAAATACTCATATTTGCCTGAGGATCTGCCTTTGTATACACATACCCCCAGGTGTGTTTTGATTTTCTCACCTGCATGCTCAGAGAAGATAATGCATTTGATTTCTCCATGGTACAGCTAAAAAGAGTCAGTGTATGTATGTATCTGTAGGTATAAGTAATTATCTCCAGAAGCTATCTGCAAAATATGGTCACAGTTTACACTGTCATCAGTATCACACTTTGGAAGCTACCAGTAATTTTACATATTACTTCATTAAAGAAAATACCTCTACTTAAGTTTCTACCTTAAATTTCCGTTAATTTCAGTTTTAGTGAAGAGAGGAAATACTAGTATCTTTGAACACAATTTAATATTGACTTTCCCTCAATCTGTTTGCCAATTTTGGCTACTGCAAATTTTCAACCAAAATATGAAAGAGGTTAAAAATAAAGTATGTTTTCACCAGAAACATGGCCTCTGTGGACCTAGAACATGGATAAATCAAATAGTATCTTACAAATCATTTTCTTTGTCACTCTTTATTTTATTTGGAAATAGGATTCTCATCTAATTTAATGTGATTTTATAAACAGGTTTTGGGGGGAGAGATGGATGGGAGAGAGAGGCAGAGAAGTATTAGATGTAATCCCCCTGACTTCAAATTGTTAACTGTCAGAATGCTTATCCCTATGTGCCCAAACATCTACTACAGATTTGATGTAGAATAATGGTTAAGATGTATTTTTTAAACTACCCAAAGATGTATTTTTTTGAACTAACTGCCAGCTAAGTGTTACTTTTGATTACTTGTAGGTTATAGATTTGATTTAAAGATAAACAGTATGTTGAGAAACATTTTGGACATTGTAGGCAGGAAGAACTTTTTTTCTGAAGAAGAAAGTATCAAGAGTTGGGGTAGCAACACAGTTTAATAAAAGGTTGAATTCCCTCTTCAATATTCACTTACAGTGCCACATTACCAAGAAGGACTTAACAGAGGTTCTTTTTCTGTGCTAGTTTCATAAGTTTCCATACTGCCTCCCACCATGTAGGAGGTTTTATTTTCCTTTGATTAAGAAAAGAAACCTCAAGTATTTTTTAAATTAGCAGCCAAACTCATGCAACTTCACGCTTCAGAATTAGTAATAAGCCATGTAAGTTTAAAGTGTCCAACCTTTTCTTTTGAAGATGGTGAAAAGAGTTGAATATTTAAACACAACATTTTAAATTTTAACTTATTCATGCTGAATGTTATACTTAGCAGTTTTGGTTCCTTTCTCTTTCCAGCTATCAGCTACCACTCCTGGTTTTCCACATTCATGTGTTTTTGCTTGGTCCACCTTCTTAATCTTTTGGACAATTTATTTAAGTTACATCATTCCCATTGTCATAAAATCTGACACAAGTTAAACAATTAAAATCAAAACAGACACTTCTTCCCACTCTGAAAAGAACGAAGTATTTTACTTTAAGACTTCCCAGAAAGTGAACATTTTTGGAATTGACTCAAATCTATGAACTTTACCAAAAAGCAAGCGGCAAAAACTCTGATAAAAGGTCACACGTGTGTAGGAGGAAGAGTAAAAAACAAGGTACTGATTTCAGAGCTTTACAATTTTGCTCAGTGTTTTGAAATCTTTCAATTTCAAGCTATAGCATCACAGGCATTTCTTTCTCAAAGACCAAAATATGATACTTTATAAACTGATAAACACTTTCTTATTTGCACAGTGTAAGGCTCAAAGTGTTACATATACTTTGTATGCTTATAAGTAAATCTTATAAGTAAAAATTCAATATTAATTTTCCATGAAACACTCCAGCTTTGACTTACTACTCTGTTGGTAGCTGTGAAAAAAACTGTGAACAAATGTAAGAGTGGCCTTCATTAATGGCAACTGGGGCAGGGGTGTGCAGGGCTGTTGCATCTCATCTGAGTAGTGGGAAATGCTGCTCATCTCTGAAGGGATCGATGACATTTTTAGGGTGTGGAACTGCATTTCAGTGCTGAAAATTAATAATGAGAAAGACTTCAGAGAAGCATCCATGTTGGAATGAGAAAGACTTCTGAGATCATCAACTCCAACCTTCAATCACCACATTGTCACCTGACCATGGCGCTGTCACATTCAGTCATTTCTTGAACACCTTGAGGGTTGGTGACTTCATCACCTCCCTGGCAGCCCATTCCAATGTTTAACAACCCCTTCTGCAAGGAAATTCCTCCTGATGTGCATTCTGAAACTCCCCTGCAGTTTGATGCTATTCCCTCTTGCCCTGTCACTGGCTGCCTGGGAGAAGAGGCCAACCCCTACCTGCCTACATCCTCCTTTCAGGTAGTTGTAGAGAATGAAGAGGTGCCTCCTGAGCTCCCTTTTCTCCAGGTTAAAAAGGAGGCTCAGGAGGGACCTCAGCCACCTCAGCCACTCCTCACAGGACTTGTGCTCCAGACCCTTCACCAGCTCTGTTGCCCTCCTCTGGACTCACTGCAGAATCTCCGATGTCCTTCTTGAAGTGAAGGGCCCAGAACTGGACACAGCACTTGAGGCGTGGCCTGTGAAGTCCCACCTTGAGGTACAGCTTGTGAGTAGTAACATTCAATGCTACAAAACTTAGAGTTTTGCCAAGTCTTAGTTTCCTTTAGTTAACTTGTTGACAGAGTATTTCCAGCCTTACTCAGACATTGAATACACTCTAACTCTCTGAAAAACCTGACAAAGGGCACTGAATTTCCCTAAAGCTTTCCATTTCTTTAAAGATTTTAGGATTAATTTATTTTGTAATTAATTGACCCAAACATTTCTATGCTTCATCAAAGCCCCCTCTTAATAATTTCCATAATGTTTCTTGACATGCAGACACTCTGCAGAATCAGTGCAGGAACCAGCAAAAAAATCTGACCTGTTTTTCTCAATGGGTCATTACAAGAAACTGCACAGCAAGCGTGAATTTCATTTCCAATGCTAAGCAGAAGCTACAAGTACTTATGTATATTTAAATACATATTTGAACAGTTTGAAGCCACTACCTGCAAGCCAAGGGAGAGCAGCTCACCTTGCATTTTGGACACTTCTGGGCATTCCTCTGCCCGTGTTCGATTTCGTTGGCCCAGTGACGTAACAGCTTGTCTCCCTTCTTGTATTCTTTGCAGTTAACACCTTCATGCCAGGGAGAGTGGCACTTGAAACACCAGACAAATTGGCAAGACGGACACTGGATCTGTATAAATGAGAAAACACCACATGTTTGCAAGCTGGGTGCTGATACAACTAGAAAGCCTGTTTTAAAACCACTGCTCCTCAATTACAGGAGCAGCTGTCCAGCAAAGACCTAACATCTTTTGGAGGCTCTATTTTAAAAACACAAGAAGTTGTGGAAGCTAGCTTGTTCTTTTCCTTTTCAAAAAAGAGAAAATACAAAAGTAATTGCTAAAGCTGGGAAAGGCCTCAATCGAATGAAGCACAAGTAGCTTGGCTTAATCACAGGCACTACTTCCCAAAGTGATTGTGTGGGTCAACAGACAAAAGGCAGAATCCAGAAAGCTTACTCAATTGCCTCCAATACATTTGTGAGAACACCTGAAAATTAGCTTGACAGTTTTCAGTGCAGTGGATCTGTCCTTCTCTAGGAACAAACTGCACTACCAAGGCTATCACAGAAAGCACTTGGTCTTCTGAAGAGGTGCTACAGAGCTTGGCTTCATATGGGTTCTGAAGCTTTATATTAGAAATGGTCCTGGGAAAAGGAGCCATGAGCAAGGCTCTCATCCAAGAGCCACAACTACCAACGGGAAGTCAGGCACTTCCTTTTGCTCTTGACTGCGTCAAGGCAAGCTGAGCCCGTGCCAAACAGCCCACTTGCTACAGACCACACCTAATGGCAGAACCCACAAGCCATACTCAAATTGGGAAAGGATCTATTCTTTCCGCTCCCTCAGTTTTCAATCATTGTGTCAAACAGGTACCATCGTCATCACGTCTTCTTCTGCAGCCTGTTTATTTTTTTTTTCATGAAAAGCTAAGGCAGCTACTGTGTTTGCAGGAGTAATAAACAGAGGCACATTGCAGCTGCTAATATGAAAAAAGACAGGCCTCCAACCAGGATCATGACTAAGGACAGCACGAACTAGAAGACACCTTAACACTCAGGCACATCCAGGCTCCCGCAACATGTTCACTTTGTTCAGCAGCAAAACATCTCAGGCTCAAGCGACTGCCGAGCCCTGTCCACCATCTCCAGCTGCAGTCCATGTCTGGCACTGCCCTGGCTTCGTACCCAGCTGATGGATGGGACTGAGGAATTCAACCAGCCAAACCAAGCGGTTTTGGTTATATCTGCGTCCAGACTTGGTTCACCACCAAACCACAGAAACATCTGTGCTGACCATGACGTATGGGGGTGCTTCTCAGGAAACTTCATCCCAGAGTGTAGTCACATGTGAAGTCCTCAAAACGTATTTCTCAAGTTCTCACTCCCACCAGCTGCTGTGCCCTCCTGTTGAGTCCTGACAACTGGTGTTATGCTTCCTTGACTACAATTAAGAGTCCAAAGTAGGTGCTCTGATATCCCTTACATATTTTGCTGGGGCTAGTCAAAATTGTTTACACATGCAATCACTACATCTTGTTTAAAGAGAAACAACACATTAGGACTGAAACATGTGGATTACCAACATTGTTAGTTTTTGCCTGAAAACTCATCCAAGGCCATTATGAAGTATTAAACAAAAGCAACAAAATCAGTGCCCTTTCTCAAAATCTAATGAACCAGTGGCCAATATGCTGAATCAACAAAAATATACTAACTTGCATCTCAGCTTCCCAGATGAATTCTCCTAATAAAACCAGCTTAACAAAAGGGAAATTTCCTGCTCTGAGGAACCTAAAGAATGATACATTTATATTTCTACAAACCAAACTAACACAGAGCACTGATAAATGTTTACACAATACATTAAAATCTAATATGCACAAGGAAGTCATCTAACCTATCCTAACCCATATCTCTCTCCTTTTTCCTTTTTGTCCCCCACTCCCTCCCTGCATTGAATTTATGTCTTTCAACAACACAAGTCAGTGTCCTACTGCTGGGAAGATAGATTATAGCAAGCATCATATTGAAGGGCTCAGTATTTGTTATGCCTCAGCCAAAGATGGAGCTTGTAGCCACAAGTCAATGTTCTACAATCTGAAAACTTTTATCAGTTGCAGTATTCAGACATTTGAGAGAGAACACAGTTGTTAACAAGTACAAACCCAAATCAACAGGTTAGGAAGTTAAAGCTCCTTCCTTAAAAAAAAAGGCAACATAATTTAAACCACAAGTTCTGTGGGTTGGTTTTTTTTTTGGTTTGGTTTTTGATGAATATGTGACAAATTAACTACATACTCTATCTTTCTATTATAGCATGTACATAAGCAAAAGCAATGCAGCAGCCACCAGGATATGTATTTAAACTTACACACGCACACTGACATCAGGTGTTTCCAAATACATTAATCAGAAAGTACTGAAATACAGGATGAGGCTATAACCACAGGAACTCAAAATAACATTTCTTACCACAAATGGCCCTAACAGAACTAGTAAGAACTCTATGTTTCATTACCAGTTTCCTCTTCCACCTGTCACCCTGACAGCACCTTCCTCAAAACTGAACTTGTAAATAGTTTTTATATTTTGAATGGGCTATTTCACTTCTCTGTGGGTTCAGTGCTTCCTGAGCGTAACTGAAGCAAGCAAAGAAAACTATGTACCTTAAGTACTTATGAACCTTATTTTTCTTGGAACTAGTAGCTGCAAAAAAACCTCTAAAACCATTCAAACTTGGATGCAATGTGATGCCCCTGTGCTTAAGGAAACAAACAGAACAGGGCAACTAAAGCAGTCTTTCACATTCTTATTCTACTTTTTCTCTGCTTTTCTGAAAGGAAAGTCAAATGTTATTTGATTCAACCTTCAGTACTTACATATGAAATCACCATAGCAAGGACGCAGAAAAGCTATCTACATATGATTTTAAACCAGTAAAATATATTATAGTCCAGAAAAGCAGACAAACTATATCTGCAAAACAAAACATTAACCTTGTGTTTTTTCAAATATGTTTTTTCTCACACAAACATTTTCCCACTTATTTTATGATTTCTATTTCTGTTGATTAAAATTGAGAGAATGGATATATACACAAACTTCTATGCCACCTGGAGATCAGCCTCCCTTGAAATAGAAAAGATTACACAATTTTGTGTTCTAACTCTTTTGGTTCTCAGCTTTCTGAAACACTGATCTTTAAGGCTAACATCTTCCATTTTCTTAGCAAGCCTCTTTACTGCAAGCCACTTTATCTACCAGTTTCCTCACCTCACAGGAAAAGACTTTTCAAAACTGATAAATAATTTCAACACAAAACACAACGTGACCTGATGATAGCAAAACTGACTGCTCATAAAAATATTCCTATAACCTGAAGGTACAAAAAGCTTAGTGAGATTTTCTGCTGCTTGGTGGAACAGTAGTTATCTAATAGGATGGCCAAATTAATCATGCAATTAACTGATTACATGAATTACAGTCTCTAGCTGCAGTCACTGTCACTTTATTTGAAAATAAATACAAGCTCCAGCCAAAACATCTTCCTTCTCCTCATCATCAACCCATCCACTCTCTTGAAACAGCTGAAAATAAGCAACAACAAAACAAACAAATTTCGTACCCCATTAGGGCTCATCTTTGATCCAGCTCCCAGTGTGACACTAAAACATTAACATAAGCAAAAGCAGGCTGGCAGGAATGAACTGCTGAGGGAAGGAGGGAGAGCACAGCAAAATCACCACACCTGCAGCAGCTGAGGCTCAAGAGAGATTGAAGCAATGTATAGCCATGAAGATATCTGCCACTTAAAGATAAAATCTGACTCAAAAGTGGGGAGCTAACAGATCAAGCATCTGAACAAATTCCTGCTATTTCTAGAACAACTTTCAGAAATTCTTTAGTAGTTCAAAAAAAAGACAGTTTGTGTAACAACCGCATTGAAAAAACATTTACATTTGCAAACCCAAGCACTCAAGTCCTCCTTTTATGTGACGTCTATCTCTTGACAGAAGTGAACAAGAAA
This sequence comes from Agelaius tricolor, assembly GCF_023055355.1. Classification (NCBI taxonomy): domain Eukaryota; kingdom Metazoa; phylum Chordata; class Aves; order Passeriformes; family Icteridae; genus Agelaius; species Agelaius tricolor. The sequence goes on from NW_027269261.1 coordinate 63,429,925, forward strand.
ACTTCATTATGAATCTCACAGAGCAGAGAGTATTGCTTCTCCATGGCAAGTGGCAGGTCAAAAAACTAACTCTAACAGGCAAGAGCCAGAGCTTCCTCACAGAACACGTCTTCTTACTCACTCTTGTGAAACCTTGACCCGTTCCATGCACAATGGAACAGGTAAAGCAGCAATTTTTCAGTTTTTGCCCATTTCCATTGCTCTTTTGCATAACAGCTCTGAACAATGGTTTGTTAGGGTCTTGTCTGCAACCACATTACACTCTCAATTCAGAACATATGAGAGGGAGCAAGGAAATTTTCAGAGTTAATACTGGATACATTTATGATAAAAATATTTTATATAGAAAATTCAATAGTTCTCTTGCTGAGAGACTGAGTGACCCTAAGTGTGTTTTCTGTGTGACCCTAAGTGGCAGTAATAGTAGGAGAAAGGTTTGGATAAGCAAGTTCTCCTTTTCTTCTCCTCCTCCTTCCTCAACATACACGTTAACTTCCTAGGCTTAGTACACCAAGACTTGAATCTCAGCCAATTGAGCTGCTGGACCTAGATCAGTTTAGCTGACACAAATCAGCTATAATAAGAAAAACTAATTTCTAACTTTGCTGCCTCTTTAAATTTCCATGTTACTTAAAATTTTAAATACTGTATAAAATTTTAGAAATGGCATTAACATTTTTAAAGCATCAGTTCAAATAAAGAATTGGATTTTAGACTGCTTTCCCCTTGCAGTGTATAAAAGAGTGAGTGTACTGGCTGTGCTATGACCCTACCATAGGCTTGTGCATATGTGTTCCCCACACGACTCAGTTCTCTTGAAGCCAACACTTGCAGTGCTGGTGCAGAATTCATCTGGTGCAACTGGTGTTTATATTACTTGCATATGAACAGGGCAGCCTCAAAAGCCTCCAGTCAGATGTCTCCCATGCTATACACAAAAGAAAATGTGTCTTCGCCTCCCAATAGCCTACAATACAAGGCACAATGTATACATGTAATCACATGAGAACCTAATAAAACAGGTAATATTGGTCCACAGCTATGTGTGTATGTAAATTACTCACATACACTCCATGTCATACACAGTCGTCTTTTTAAACCTTCTTCCTGCAACAAAACTTCTCCTTGTGCTCAGCTTAAAACAAATCACTAAAACTGTACCTACATTAGAAAACAACTGAGGTTCAAAGAGCATGCTGAAGCTCTGTGGACCACGATCATCCATACTGCTTGCCAGCATTTTCCCAATTATATTTCTGACTAGCATCAAGTAGACATTCCTGCACACAACACCTGGGCTCAGCTCAAAGGACACATTTTTGCCTGAGTCTGTTGCCAGGAGATTTCAGCTCTGCAGATCACAGGTATACACACTGAACCACCGCATGACCAGTGAACTACTCCTGGCTTGCACTATGCATCACACAGTCTCCCATTCTTTCCCATTGTGGTTTGTAGGGCAGTTGGGAACATTTTAACTGTAGCATTTTAACTCATAAAAGAGCACTGGTTGTGCCCTGAGGAATGTTCTCATATCTGGCAGGCCTGTGATACAACAGCTGCACCACCAATGACCCACACTTGTGGGACACTAACAGCCTCTGACACCTTAGAGAGGAGCCTGCCAAAGCATTACAAGCTCTGATCTACCCTGGGTCACATCTGATGTGTGCTGATGATGAAGCAGATGGGTGAAGGAGAATAGCTTTGGGCAGAAGGAATTTTACTTGCAGTTTCAGATTTTTTTTCACCTCAATGTAAAATGACAAAAATTTGAAAACACTGAGTCCAACAGAGTGTGGCATGTGATTCATGTCCTACACAGATATGCACAAATAGCTCATAACTTAGAATTAGCTTTACCAACTTTTCAACTCCAATGAATACACAACCTTCCACCTTTTAATCTTCATACTAGGCTGAATCTTATGCTGGGTAATTAGGGCTATCTAAACAGTCATCTAAACTCCTACTAAGGAGAACTGGTTTGTCCAGGAAAGACCAGCTCAATCATGAAATTAACCACAACAAATCTAATAACCAGATGGAAAACTATCACAGAACATGGTGCTGCAGACCACTGTTGTCTTCTGGAACTCAGATGGACTTTAAGCAGCTCAAAGCTTATTCCAAATTCTGGCTTCTTATCTTTGATTATAATCACAGTATAAGCAACTCTTCTATGAAAAGAAATGCTGCAGAAATGGCTTTTCCTGCCCCCCTACTTCTCCAAATTCTGCATTGTGAATGATGAGACTACAGCAATGTATCATCTCTGGTAAGGGAGTGAAGAAATCAGACCCAACAAGCAGGACAGACAACAGGTCTATTACTAAGGAAGAAGCCAACAGCCTAACATCATAAGATGCCCAGAATTCACTCACCCAGAGTTTCAGGGAAAACTTAAAAATTGTATGTCTAAAATTATCAGTTGTAGTGGTAACTCCCCATTCCCAGCCTCTTCTGACTGTGACCATATTGTTTGCATGTCAGAAAGAAGTCACCCCTTAAATTAAAATGTGTGTCAAGACAAAATTATGTCACCTACCAAAACATACAGGCTGAAGAGTTCAGCTGCTTGAACTGTTAAGAGTCAATTAAGTACTTAATCAGTGATGTACTACTACAGGTTCACATTCCTAATCACAGCTTGCACACAGCTCCAGTGAAACAAAAAAGTTCGTTTAATGCTCACCAAATGCTGTCCTACTTTTGCAGTGCCATCTAACCCACAGCCCCGGCAAGCATGCTCACTTTGTATTTGTTCTCCAATTTGGCAGGGGTAGGAATGTGGCCTCTCCTCCGGAAGGTTGTAAAGTGCTTGCACTGAGGGCATGGCTTGGTGCTGGAGTCAATGCGGCTGAGTTCCAGGAAGTATTTATACTTGATGATGTCGTCATGGGGCAGGTTATAGAGGACAGTTGTTTCATCCAGGTGTTCGCTGCACTCTGTGATGGGGCATTTTATATCCGCTTGTCCCAGCTGCACCTACATAGGAACAAAAAAAAAAAGAACTGTATGACCTTTTGCCTGGAAAAGTTAAGTGAGCATTGGTAAATTTTGTGAGGAAAATTAACTTCAAATACCGTAACAATTCAGAGACTACCCAGCACACCGTCTTCAGATTATTTCATTTGTGCTTGATGGAGTTACACCAAGCACACTGCAATTTTTCCAGAAAGCATTTTCAAATCCAAACAGAAAAGCTAATTACCCTGACAAGTGCAATTATTAAGCATATTCTCTCGGTCTATGTACCATGGCTACATACACCACAAAACCAAACAAGTCCTAACTAAAGAGGTCCACTTCATACTTTGGGTGTAATGGTGAGTGCACCAGTCATGGCTCACAAACGCTGTGAGAAAGCAGACAATGGAAACATTTGCATACTGTTTCCCTGCAAAACGACCTGGGAATCACAACACAGAGATATTAAAAGTCAATTTAGGATCAGCAGCTCTGACTCCAGAACCTTGAGCTGGTTCCTGTTCAGTACACTCAGTGCCTCTGCAGTCTGCTTTCAAGAAGCTCCTTACATGCCATACTGCACGTGCAGAAAGTTTTAGTTGAGCTTGGGGCTGATCAAGCTAATACATTTCCCCAGAACTCATGAGTTGAAAATTTTAAAAAACACGCACCCTAACAAAATTAAAATCCTTAATAAAAACCAAACTAAAATCAGACAAACAAACAAGCTTGAGGTTAACAGGGCAGAAACTGTTGCAGATCTAATGAGTCCTGATGGTCCCAAGCTGATCCATATGGTCAGAAATCCGCAACGTGTTTTTAGAGCTCCTGGATCCAAGAACTGCGCTGGACCCAGACCTGCACCCTTCACGCTTGGCAGGCTTTGACTGCTCAGACTCCGTGCCAAAACAGCAGATCCTACTTGCTCTGGGAGCACCACAGTTGCATTTTCTTGGCAGTGAGCCTAAGTTAATAAACCCTGCTGGATCCTGAGAGTCTGCAATGACCCGGCTAGAGCATGTTTGTGTCTGCCCTAAGTGATCTTGAATGAGTGAGTTTTGACTGCACAAGTGCAGCTGACCACCAATTCAACTCCTTCCTTATTGAGTATCTCCATGAAGAGACAAAGGGTGCAACCAGCATCTCTTTCCAGGAATTACTATTTGAAGGTTGGCAAGTTTGATTTCCCACACTGCTTATTCTTTAACATCCTCAATTAGAGAAACCTGCTGAACAACACACTAAACAAGACAGAAATGCCTCAGATTTGGATGCAGATCTCATTGCTGCATAGTGGTACCAGAAGACACAAGGACTCAACTAATGCAGTATTTAAACTAAAAAAGGAGGGCAAAACCCTAAAAAGCAACACAACATAATCCTGTCATTGTTCCTTCAGCAACTGAGCTGCATGAACTCTACTGAATGATAGTTCAGTCAGAAATCAGAGGATTAGAGGAGTCATAACCCAAGGTATCAAACCCAAGGTTTATACTGATTAAAAAAAAAATAAAATCCTACTGCACCACCTCTTTTCTCTCAGCAACGTAGCTAAAACTTAGGAGAGCAAAGAGATTAGGTACATGTTAGAGACAGAAATGCAGAGTGTGGATGGTGGCAGTGAGTCTCAGACCAGAGCAAGGTGAAGAACACCTCAGCAAGCCTTGGTGCCCTGAGCAGCCTTGGCTCATGGCACAGGCAGGTCAGGATGGAGGCAAATCTGGCTGCAGTATGGAGGAGAGGCAGCTCCTCAGTAATATATCCATTCTTAGGAGGGAAATTCCCCACATTCAATTTCCAGCTCTAAAAGGTGAGCAGAGCTCTGCCACATGCAAACAATGCCAGGCTCAGTTTGGCTTTTACACAGACAGGTACAGGGGGAGTATATACTTAAAGACATTAAAAAACCAACCAAAAAATCCCCCAAACCTCACATACTACATGCTGGGGAACGCCAGCATTTTATACCTGTAGGACACTGATCCACCTGCAGCAGCATGTAAAATTGAAACCAAGCATATGGACCACCACCTGCAGCAGCATGTAAAATTGAAACCAAGCATATGGACCACCACTGTTCTCAGAAGAATCACCCAGTGCATCAAGGAGCTGACTTAAAAAGCAGACAACAATCAGTACAGCACCACAGATCACAAGCATGCTCAACTAAGAGAACAATTTGTTACAGAAACACAAAAAGCTATTGCACTAGGATTAGCATCAGCTTTTGTTTACACAAGTATAGGTACACTTTAGAATTGAAGAGTCAAATTAATCCCACCTATGACTACATCTTTAAAAAAAAAGTTAAGCATTAGGGAGGTATTAAAAGAGCCATATCTTTTTGCCAGGAGTAAACTAAGCCACAATGGAGTAGCACTACATAATGAGAAGATACAATGCATCTGACAGTACTAAGGCATTGCTTATATTAAATGCTAGTTAGAACAAACCTGCATTTATAAAACCAAGGAATACAAAGCTCAACATTTTCTGTACTTCATGCCCACACAGAATATGATTAATATATGTGGTAAGAGTCAGGTGTGGTTTCAGTATTTATTTTGAAAATATGTTTCACACCCACTTGAAATAAATAATTTTTAACCTCTGTAATAGTTTCAGCTTTTCAAGTTTGGCAAAGACTGAGCCTTTTCCTGTGTTTTGAATGGGACTGAAGTGAACAGATCTGGCTTGCTTATTAGCAGTAACTTCAATGGAGCCTTGTCCTACCAAAACAGTCCATCTTTGTGCACTAACATCAGCAATTGATAGAAGTATAGCTTTAGAGGTAGCCTGTCAGGCTACCTGCTGCCATGAACTCAGGACATGCTACAGAATGAGAAAGGAAAAACAAAGTAAAACAATCTGTTATGACACTGGTACAAATAACTAGTTTTATTATTTTCCTTCATTTTCTTTTTGTTTTGCAGAGTCTTATCCCTTCAATATCAGCTACTCACAATGTCAAACCCCCAAGTTTTGAGAAAACCACTGTGCATTAAGAACTTTAGAACCCTCAGTTTACAGAACAGCATGGTGTACTTTTCACAGCATGAGGAAGGACTCATATGTCTAAGAGCAGCTGAGCAGCAGCAGTGTTAAATGTCAGGCAGCATCCAGCTCTTTTACTCAGTTGTGCTTCACTTCTGTAAAGCATCTCAGGAGGGGATACTCTGCTTACAATTCAGAAGGAGAAAGCAGGCTCCAGCTCCTTTCATCCTACAGAAAGGCAACATTTAAATTACCAGGAGAACAGTATGTGCCTCCTCCTGCCAATTCCTGACATTTTATTTTAAAAGTGTTTTTATTGGCGGGTGGTAGGGAGGAGAAAGAGTGGGGGGAACCGAGACAGGACACACACATGGACTCTACACTGATTTACTTACTGCCCAAGAACGCAGTGATACCACCAACAGAAAACAGAAACAGATGGCAAGATATTTTAAGTCAGAAAATCATTTCCACACCCTAAGCCTTCTTTTAAAGGAAATCTTTGTTTCAGATTTTGCACAGAAAGCAAAGTTCAAACTAGACCAGATTTATACCTGTCATTTGGCCTGCCCCACGCTGGATGTAATGTGACATTTGCAGGCTGTACTTGTGCTGCTGTATTGCAGCTATATTCCTTAAGTAAGGGGCCATTCTATTTTATAATACATATCTACAAACAAGCATTTTCTAACTGAAACTTCTCTCTTAGTTCAGAGATGCACATGCTTATTTGCTTCTTAAAGCTGAAAGTGAATGTGGTCATGCCAAATACACACTTCTGTAGAGAAATTTAACTTCTACCAGTGCACCACATTGTTCCCTGTAAATTACCAAGGAAGTTATGCATTAAAAAAAATAATTCTGGAAATGTGCAGATGCAAGGGAAGGGACAGTATAGTCTAGAGGACTTTTATACACTAGGTAAAGAAACAGCTGGATTAAAATTCCCTTTACTTATAAGCAAAACCCTACTCATTTCTCCTATTCTTTTCTAGTTCACTGGAAACATTTCTTTCATTTTCCCTGATAAGTTACAAAGCAGTGAAGAATTACTTTTCTTGTACATTTGGAAAGTGTGTCCTTATCAATTTATTTTCTTTCAAAAAACAGTAGTAGTTGGTGGAAAGTCCTTGAAGGAATCACCACGATTCAGAACTCCACAGTGGCAGGTGATAACCAAATGAAATCCAAGTAGACATGATTCAAGAAGTGCAAACCAAAGCCATTTCAAACTTTTACTACACATTTTGCACCTGCCTTTAAGGTATTTCTGTGTTTTTCATACTAACTTTATCAGTCTGGATCCCTGATTTGTGCCAGTGATATCCTGGCAGTCTCCATCAAAATTCTTAATAAAAAAATCCTGTGAAATACATTCTCTTTTTCAGTTCATTCATCCTCCCTCCTTGCTCTCAAATGATACAGATGCCCAGGGGTACTGCAAGACAAGCAAGAATAAACAGCTAGAACTTAGAGTAATTATATCAGCAGCTACTTAGGTTGTGTCACTACCAAATAGTAAAAACATCTTCTGTTTTGTATCACCTCCTCCACAGAACATTTTCACACAACTTCTTGCTTGTTGTTCATCACTTCACAAACCATATTCCATAGGGTGTTTCACTTTTACTCCCTCTTTAATTCACTTCTCAACAGACTTGCAATAAGTTACTTCCTGAATGCCTGTCTCATCCACCTTCTTCTCTGACAACCATTTGTAAAATCACTCAAGAGTCATCACTCCTCTCCTCACGAGGGAAAGGCTTCACTAGCCTTTATCAGTGCATGTATCACTGTCCTCAAAAAGATCCAGAAGGCATTCAAAATAAAACATTTTATCTGTTATTAAGATCATCTAAAGGCTATTTACTATTAATAAAAGTTGAACCAGAGTCTTTCCTATTCTGTCACCAGCTTGGGTTCGTGAGGATGCTCCCCTTCACATGTCCTCTTTGTTCTCTTTTCACAAGCGCTGCACTTGTGGATGCAGCCATGACAATGACACAGTGATTCCTGCTCCAGTTAACATTCAGAGAGAGTCACTAAGGCACCAACACTGCAGGCTGTAGCAGACACCACCTCTTCTAGTTTTGACAACAATTTGGTCTCAATGAGTTTTGCATTAGTTACTACACAATACAAAAAAGACACAAAAAAGGTCACAAAAAGAAGCAAGGTCTCAGGACCTTTGAAGTACTTGCAAGTCCCTCATCCTTCAGGTGAAAGGCACTCACAAGCAAGAAGTTGGGAGAGAATCTAAGTGTACAGAACTGCACCCAGCCACCACCAGCACCATCAAAGCACCTTTCTGCTCCAAAAGCAAGTCTTCTGAATGCTTTACAAAGCATATTTAAACACAGCATCAACTTTAATTCTCAAAGGTCATCTAGTTTTTACAACTTTAGCCAGAGGCCGAGATTGCAGCTTCATTCATAACTCTGAGGACCACTGTCAGGAGCACACTTACACACATCCATGTCCCCAGGAGCACTGTGGAATGGTGCAGCTACACACCAGCGAGGGTCACAGCCAGCACCACCTGTGTGGGAAGAGACCAGAGTGGCTTTAGCCCCAGAAATGACCCAAAACTTTAAATGGCAAAACTGTCCAAGGCTGCCTGGAGCAAAACTCCACACCATTTTGTTTGTTTCCTGTTCAAACTTCTTTTTGACTCCACAGTCACATCTACAACTCTTCTAAAAATACTCTGAGGATAAACTAGGAAGATATTCTTCAGAATGCACCTAAATACCACTAAACCTATTTCTTAAATGCCTCTTAATTTGCTTTCTCATTTGATGACATGGTGACACAATTCTACACCTTTTTTCTTCCACAGAACTAAACATGACCTGCTCACATGGATCTGATATCAACAGAAACATTCAGATTTTCTTGTCCTCACCTCAGAGGAACAGGGTTTCAGAAAATTACTTATAGAAAAACAAACTAATACTGAAATTCTCCTTTGCAAGAAGTGAACAATTATCAACATGGAAAGCTCTCCCTTTTTGTCTTTTCATCTCCTGTTACTTCACTGAGTGAATTAAAAAAGGAAATAATTTTATCTCAGCAATGCATTTAGAAAAACTGCATTGCATTAAATCATGCCTCTGCCTGCGACTACTCATCAATCCTAGTGCACATCACCAGCAAGCATGGAGGTTATCTGCTTTCTGTTCTAGTGTTCTGAAATCCACAACAAGCTGAAACCCAGAGCAGAGGTAAAGCTTAGTCCCATGCCTGGACAAAACCAGGGCTGGTACACCTGGAATGGCTGCCCACTGAGCTGGGTCACTGTCTGCCAAAGAGGCACGCCAGAGTTAGACCGACTGACTAGTTAGAGACTGACTAGCAGAATGCTTCATCCTGCACTCTCCAGGGCCCCCAGAGGCTGTGAAAGTTAGCTTTCACCTTTCCTCCCCACACATGTGTGAGGGCAGAGGGAAGGGGAAATCCCAGTGGAGGAAGTTAACCTGGGAACAATAATGTAAGAAACTGCAAACCTTGGAGGAATCTAACCCAAACCCACAGCTCTCTCAGCATTCATTAAGGGAAGAATGAAAAGCACAAAAGCTTTCTGATTTTGCCCAGGTGTGCATATTACCAATGTAAGTATGCTTATGCTGATTTTTCTATTCCTTAGAACACAAATTTGCTTTTAATAAAAGACCCAAAGATGCTCTTCAAAGAAGAGCTTTGAGGACAGCAGAACAAACCAGATACCTGCCCTTTCTCAGCTGGAAAAGAGAGGCAGTTGCTCCTGCCTGAGAGAACAAAAGACCCCATATTAAAACTGAGCAAGTGCAGGAAGGTAATTCAGAAAAGAAGCAAGGCCCAGGAGACTATCCATGTACCATGATAAATTTAAATAACCTAGGCATCTCAGGAGTGAGCCCTGCTTGGAGGGTCTCTGTAGCACTAGGAAATACTACTGCAAAGTAGCAAAGAAGCAAATAGTACTAAAAAATAGCTAAGAAGCAACACCTTCGTTGTAATGGTGGTGGTTTGTTAGGCTTTCAGCATGGCTATAAAAACATTTCCCATGCCTTTCTTAAAGATGGACAGAAAGTTAACATCTGTAAGATGATCAGAAGGCTGGAGCACCTCTCTGATAAAGACAGGCTGAGAAAGTTGTTCAGCCTGCAGAAAAGAGGGCTCCAGGGAAATCCTAGGGCAGCCTTACAGTTCCTAAAAAGGGCCTATAAGACAGCTGGAGATTTCCTACAACTGCATGAAGTTACAGAACAAGGGGTAATTGGCCTTAAAACAGAAAGAAGGTAGGTTTAGATCAGATATTAGGAGAAAATTCTTTACTGAGAGGGTGCGGAGATACTGGCCCAGCTTGCCCAGAGAAGTTTTTGATGCTCCATCCCAGAAGTGTTGAAGGCCAAGTTGGACCAGGTCCTGGGCAAACTGATCTAGTGGGTAGCATCCTTGGTCACAGCAGAGGGATTGGATGATCTTTAATGTCCCTCTCAATCCAAACCATTCTACAGTGAAAAAACATGGTCTCAACTTTCACTTGGAATCACCACTTTGGTCTTCAGCTGGAGACAAGAAAAATCCATAAACTGTGAAAATTTATCCTACAGTTATTTATGTTGAAAAAGACAAGATCAAAAGTCTATTTTTCTACTATTCTGCTATGTAGTAGTCAGGTTCCCCACCAGACATGAAACCTGGAATAGACTCCTGAGCTCCCATTTGCCAAGCAGTATTTTATTTATTTCAAATAAAATAGGGCAAATCACTGTATATTTGCCCAACCTATTCACTAACCTGTATTACTGAACCTCTAACACAGATAAGCCCAACAGATATCATCAGCAATAATCAATCAAGCCTTGGTTTCTCCAACAACAGCTGCTGTTATGTTTTACTGTTGTACCTACAGAAACACTTCATGATGCTTGATATTCTTCCAACAGAAAGTGGTACTTAGCATAAAATAAGAAAAGCTCTCATAATCAAGCAAAGGAGGTAAGAGAAGTATACCCTTGCTTATCTCACTATTACATCCCAAAAGATGACTACAAAACCTGACAGAGTTGGCATGGATGTGGGTGAATACTTAAAAATAGTGAGAACTTTTAACACAAATATCTCAACTATTCTCTTCACTAACCTGATTGTCTACATTCCCCTGCCCATAGAAAAAAGAACACACATTTTATAGCTGTTCCTAAACTGTCCTGCTTTCCTTCAGAAAGATACCTACTACTAGTTTCCATGCCTTTGCTAGTTTTGAGTTTTTGAGTTTCCTTGTCCATGTATTAATAATCAGTATTTTCATGCTTGACTATCAGACATGAAGCCAAATTGAGCCCTCTTTACAGGATGAATTTAATAAAGAAACAGCAGAGTTCATAGGTACATGCAAAAGCAGAAGAAAGTCTGAAAAGTATTTTCTAACTGGCACGTCGTTGTCAGGAGTAATAGTAGACATTTCTTAGATTCAAGGTATAATGTATGACATTAAAATACCATCAGTTGTCTTCACCTACAAACAAGGTAACCTATATAAATTTCTTTATGTGATCAAGTTGTTACAAAAGAGCTAAGTCTTGATTTATAAATAATTACTGTGCTCTGCCTTTTTGAAAAGTAACCCATCTCACTGTACCACTACCAACCCACAACACAGCTGGTTTTGATGAAAAGCTGTGCTAATAGAAGGTACCATGAAGTGACAGAAATTGGTAACTTTTACATGGCTTCAGTGATGGATGTGCATGCTGACCCATTTTCAGGAATAAATCTAGCAAAGGCTAATGCAGAGCAAACTTTCAAGCTTCTCCCCATATGCCATCACTTGGATAAACTGTAGATACTGTGCTGTAACTCTAGTGTCACACTACTTCATCAAGTTATTTCTCACAGTGCATTTTATGTTGAAACCCCATTTCGATTCACATTCAGTGCAATGATGGATACAGCCACCACAGGGAGCAAACATCCAAGATAAACAAGTGCAAACAGTACAGCCCTCTCTAGGGAGCTGAGGCAAAAGTTTAAACACTGATTCTGATCCATACTTGGAGAAGCAGAACTGAAGTGTCACCCCAGCTGGGAGCAAATTACCCAAATCACCAAAGAGTTAAACTGTTACCTAAATACCTCTATAGCACAGAAGAAAAAAAATCATCTTATGAAAGTTGAAAGTACAATTCTGTCCCACAATTGATCTAATCCTGTAGAGCGCTGCACTCATCTGGTGCACAGTAATTTTTAAACAGCTTAAAAAACCAGCCAAGCTGTGAGAGTTAATTCTCCTGATGATCAAGCTCTGGCTGTAATTCTGGGGTTGTTACTGTGTCAGGTCAGTCTACCCAAGAATCTGACGGAATAGGGTCTCCACTGAAGCTGGAACTTCAGATTGATTAAAAGACAGTTTGTGTACTGATTGCTGCAGACCTTGTTTGTCAAAAGCAGCTAGAATCTTTATATAATAAACTCATTAGAAACAGCAAAACAAGGGGGGAAGCAGACAATACAGGTGTTGTATACTAGGAAAGTCAAACAGTAACTGTGTTTAGAACAATATATTACACTTACACTTTCTCCTAAAGCAGAGAAAACATGAAGCAAGTTTATTTGAATTCCTAAGGGCAGTACTACCTGCTGACAAGGCAATTAACATACTCATTTCTGCATCAATAGGAGGAGAAACTACAACATCCTATTTTTTACAAATTCTCTTTTATAAAAAGACAAAACAAACCAAACCCACTACTAGTTATCTCATCTGCTGTTTATATATGTAAATCTATGTTTAACAGAAAAGTGTAACATAACATAACCTTTACTACAAACCTTTCACTATTTGAAAACATTGATATGTATTTGACAAAGATGTTGCAAGGTAGTGTCATGCTCAGACAACCTGCTTTTGTGATGGGGCAAAAATGAACAAAGGAAGAGTAAGTCAAGTAACTCAGGGCTAAAATCTCAGTGTTAACAGTGAGGAGGAGACTTCATTTGTGCAAAAGTACCATTGTGAACAGATAAGGCTGTGGCAATACTTGCATGCGGGAAAAAAAAAAAACAAAACAAAAGAAACACCACAAAAAGAAGTTTCATTTCCCTGCCTTAAGTTTTTAATCACTTTGAGAATAACAGCAGTCCCATACAGAGAGTGAATATGGAAAGATGGATAACTGTTGTTAACACTGAATTCAGATCCCTGCAATCATCCTTTTTGGCTGGTTAGAGAGAATGACCTGGAATAGAAAGGTAAAAAGAAGACTCCTACCCACACAGACTTCTCTTTCTGGATGGTATGCCAGGCTTACCCCGTAACACCAGTTTAACCCAATGGCTCCAGTTAAGTGATCAAACACCTGAAAGGTTTGGGGGGAAGGTTCCAGACAGACCTCTCCTATACCAGCTGCTCCCAGTATCCCTCCCCTGGTCTCAGAACCCTTCAGCCACTTCATCAGGTCACAGTCAGCCAAGACTGACATTAACACAGACTCCACCATGACTAATGGATAAAAATTTATGGAAGAAGTCAATGTAGCCTTCCCTACTTACTCTCTCCTTTAGAGAGCAATTGCAAGGCTGCAAGGAGAGAAGTTTCAGTTAGCTAACACAGGAGGCTCAAGTGTTTTTAAATTAAGTTTTCTAATTGATGAAGCAGCTGAATTAATTCCCTCTGTGACACATGATCACTAGTTCACAACCCAAGAGAAAAATGGGAAGCACACAGACAAGGAGAGACTCTTGCAGAGGCAGCAGGCCACCAGTTGCCTTACCTGTCATGTCAATCTACACCTTCAGATCAAGTACCAAGCACATCTCATGTTAACTGTGTTTACTTTTAGGAAGCTACAAGCCCAAAACATGCTTAGTAGCTCCTCTAAGTAAAAAAGAAAAGCTTAAAGGCAACTACAGCACCAGGGCTGGAGGAGTGCCCTTGATCACTGCCTCCATGCAAGTCTAAGCAGCAGTGTTTTCTGCACAGGTGCCAGAATTCCTGTTCTTCAGAAAGCAGCCTGCATTTTGTTATAGCTAGGTGATTATTAGGTCTATGAGTACTAAGGTGTATTTTCCCATTTTGCAGGAGTACTTACAATGCTCAGCACCATGCACGAAAATCTGTCACTGAGCTTCAGGTCTCAGCCCAGCATCTGCCCTAACACCCACCCCCCAGCCCCCCAGGGTCTTCATTGCTTTCCACTTCTGTAGGCACAACTCCTGCTCTCCTCCCAACTGTCTCCCTGAAGGATACAAGAGTCTTATCTGTAAAGCTAGAGCAAGAGGAAATGTTATGAAGTAAGGTTTTTCAAGATGAAAACCTTAATGTTAAAACTTAATGTTATTAAGTAGGTTTTTCAAGATGAAGAAATACATGACTTTTAATGAAACAACTAAAGTTAATAGGTAACCTCAGCAACTTTGGGCCAAGAAGCAGGGAGGAACTCTACCAACAACTGTCACATGCTACAAAACATTATGAAGAGCTGACCATAAGAATAAAACAATGATTACTAAAAGATATACTATGAACAGGACATCTCATTACCTTGACATATACTGCAAGATGGTATTAGTAAATAGGTTTCATTTTTCTATTCCAACAGTAAATATGTTACCTTTGGAGAATCTAAGTTAGAAATGGTTATAGTAGGAGAAACTCCTTACAATCAGAAGAAAACCACTACTTTTTATTTCTGTAGGTACTGCCTACCTCTTTACAAACAAAAGTAAAATTCAAACTTGTCTCAACATCACCCCCTGCAATAAACCAAAATCCAAAACCAGAATAATCAAGGATTATTGAGTACAAAGGTTTAAAAATTGATTAACAGGTCATTATACACCTGGATACTCCACTTCTGCTACCATTAAACTTTTGTGGGGCTGCAGAAACTGGTTTGTCATACTGAAATTTTATAGAAGCATTTTTGCAGTACCAGGAGGTAACAGTTTTCAAACCACCACCACCAGAAAGGACTGGGGACCAGGAGATGGGCAGGTGAAGTGAGGTGAAGAAGGTATCAAGTCAACTATATGCATCTCCACTTCTGAAGCCACAGACTCTAGTAGTAATTGAATCCAATACCAGTTGAGGAAATTCTAGTTTCATTAATTATTTCCAAAGAAGTTATATAGCCCTCAGTGGGAGAAAAGCTACTAAGTAGGAACTGAAGCAGCACAGGAGTAGAAGTTACAAAGCACAGTGATAGAACACAAGAGGGTTTGTACACAAGAACATAGATCTCCAATTCCAGATTTTGCCAGACCAGTAATACAGGACCAACAGATTTCATGACAAAGAGACAAGCAGCTAAACAGAATGATTGTTAGCAAGGAGGAGAAAACTTTTCAAAACTATCTGATTTACATTTCCTTGATATTTTCATTGAAATGGAAACATCCCACATGATGTCAAACACTGACCTGTCTAGCCAAAATACTAGTTTTGTTTCAGATTTTTAATGGGATAAGAACTATTGTTTTTTAGAAAAATAACCCAATACTTCTTCTAGATCCTCCCACTGTGATTATTCCCTATGGTTAAGCAATCATTGACCACCATTTACCACCAAACAAGCTTCTCTAGATGCCTGCAGGGTAGCTGCAGTGATTCATGTCAGAAAGGGGAAAGAAGTTGCAGCTTTGATAGCTTCTTTGGGGAGAGGAAGAAGAGAAGAACAGAAAATTCAGGAAAAAGAAGAGGGACCCATATCAGCCTTTCCTGGGAAATCCTGCCTTTTCTATAACTACCATCTTTTCTCTCCTGCAGTTTTCCCCTTGAAAATGACATCCTCTTGCCCATGGGGGAAAAAAGTCTGGTCTTCAAAATTTTCTGAATCCACCTACTTTTGCTGAATTAAATAATACACACACAGGCTGGCTCACCTCTGAACTGTTCCAGTTGCTCCACATTTTCATCATCCAGTGATGACTCTGCACTCGTCAAGTCTCTTTTTAGCCAGCATCAAACAGCCGAAGCTGCCACTAAAAGCTGCTGCTGTTGCTATGCAGGAAACTGCTGCCCCAAAGCACACTGACTTTCTGTCAGTTTCTTTCAAAATAAAGGCAGGAATATTTGTATTTGTGACTAAAGTAATAATCAGCTGTATTCTTATGCATAGGGTAATCTCATTATAAAGCCATTTTAAATAATGAGGTCTTTGGAGTCTTCTTTCAACCTGTGCTGAAATACCTGTCTAGTAAAATATTTTAATGTAACTATGGTAAGAATTATAAGGTAAGACCGAAGAAAACACTCACATATAGTTCAAGGGGAATAGAAAAGTACCTGAGAGCCTTTCAACTGATCAATGATTCCCCCAAATGATCACTTACATATTATGTTTTCATATGCAGAATAATTATGAAAATTTTGCACAATAAGCAACTTAATACATATGAGAAAGTCTGACAAAACTATGTAACTCAAGAAAGCAATAAACATTATTAAATTAGGAAAAAAAAATGAAACCCCATACCAGTGATAATTTCCATACACTTGCAACATTTTGTGTCTCTAAAGTACAAACCGTTATGCTTAAAAGTGCAAATTGCATTTCAGTTTGATTTCTCATTTGCAAAACTGTAATCAGTAAGAAAGAACAGGCTAGCAAGTCTACACAAAGATAAAACAAATCATGAAAGCATTTTTTAATGTGCTCCTTCAGCAATTTCTGCACATCAAACCTCTAAAGAAAATTATTCATTTCTCATAATAGAATATAAATGTCTTGCAAGTAAGGATGTATTTTTCCTAACACCAGCTTGATTGACCTCAAAGCACAGCTCCTAGTGATTTTGAGTGGCAAAGGTGAATTCAAAACTGAGTCACTGCACTAAGTGGTCATCTGTGAGAAGTCCCCAGGGACTCAACTGGGATCATCCTGGAGGGTTTTAATAGTACCAGGAAGGGGAAAAACTGACAACACAGTTCTTCTACCTTCACTATTACATTTTTCTTCTACCTTCACTATTTACATTATTCTCTCTCATCTCATACTCATGAAAGTCGTAATAATCCTCTACTCAAAAACATTTCTATGTGAGACTATCAGCTTCTACACACTTTTGTCAGCAAGGTGGAAATCAATCCATCACATACAGAGGAAAAAGAACACAACCCTTGATCAAAGGGAATAGCTACTACGAGTAGCAGGCAGTTACTCCATGCTGATCAGTGCTAGGAAGATTTGTGCAGGAGAGAGCACATCCCAGGCAGAGCAAGTGAAGGGAGCAGGCAGAGCCCTGCAGCCTCAGCTGCAGCCCGCAAGCACCCAGCCTCTCCCCTGCCCTGCTGCCTCTGCATCTCTTCTGCTCTCTGCACCAGGATTCCCACACACCACACTGGTCTCACTCCTCACCAACACAGACAGTCAGCCTTCATCCCCTGCATAAGAAGCCTTAGTGGATGTCCACTGGAATGCAGGCTGCCCTCAGGACCCTGCTGTGGCACAGCATCCAGAAACAAGGAGCCTTGTCCCATGCAATTTAATCCACCACAGCATATTACAGGGGTAAAAAATTGCTAGCATGGACAAAAAGTGCATCTAGTTTAAGCCCCATAGGACTAGGACACTGCAGTGCTGTAAGAATTAGTGAGTTAAGCCACCTAATGAAAATATCTGCAGCTAATACATGGTGAAAAACTGCAGTTAAATATTGCATTCCCTGTGTACAGCATTTGTAAATATGAAGATAGACATCCTGCTATACTGAGTTTCTCACCCAGTCACTGAAACACCAAAGATTTTCAGTGAAATAACCTCAATGTGATTTTTGGGGTGGGGGTTGAGTGGGGTTTTTCCTTTTTTTTTTGTTTTTTTTTTTGGGGTTGGTGGTTTTTTTAATTTGTTTATTTTGTTGGTTTGTTTTTTCAACCACAGGAGCAACCAAGTAAGTGAGTTTCTCCAAAGCTCATGCTCAGAATCCTTCAAACTAACTGTTCAGTCAGATTTCCCCCATAGATTCAAGTAGGATGGAACATTTCCAGCTGGAAGAAACCAAGAAAATCTAGAAGTCTGTGTTAGGTCCCTTCAATTCTAACAGCAGACAATAAATTGCACCTGTGATGTAAAAATGATAATTTTAATAAATTAACAATATACTTGCTGAATTCTCAAAGGACTTCACATGATTTTCTTCCTTAGCTTTGACAGCAGACAAATATCTTAGGATGGAAGATCTTGGATTCACATCCTACATGAGACTAGACATACTGCATACATGCAGCTCTGAATACCACACAACAGAAGTACTTTTAAGACACCCTTGGAAAGACCCATTAAATAGTAAATTAGAATGCAATACAGCAAAGAAAATCTGGCCAACCTGCAGGAATTGCTTGAGCTATAACGAGAAAAGTGGAACAAAAAGCAACAAAAAAAGTCCACAAGAGTAGACTAGAACTTTTATTGAGACCCCACTAAAGATGGGGGTGTCCCAATTCTGCCTGTATTCCAGGAACTTTACATTTACTGAGATGTGCAAATTCAGAGAGCAGAGAGTACCTAACAGCAGGAGTTCAAACACAGAAATCTAAAAGAGAACATGAAAGGAGAAAGGAAGTAATGCAAAATGTATATATTTCCACTTTCATTAGATGAGCTGTAATTTAACTTTAGTATGAGAGTTTAATTATTATCATATTCATATTATTACCATAATCAGTGTAATTCAATTGTTTATAGGTTCAAGGAAATTTCAACAATCAGGTACCAGTTCCCCAAATTTACAGTTTTTGTGGAGGAAAAAAAAAATTGCAACTTTACAAGTTTGCAGCTAGTTTCACATGAAACAATACCAAAAAGCAACAGGTTTTTCCCCAAGAGTTACGGTAAAACTGGTTTTTAAAGTAGTTTGAACTGGATCCACAATTGGGCATGATTCCAAGGATTTTTCACTGTGGTCACCATAGGACAAGTATGACTGAACTGCTCTCCTAATTCTGTTTTTCCAGTTTAACAAAACTCCAGAAATCTAGGAGCCATTACTTGTTTGCTTGGGTTTGCACTATGTAGTATTAGCACAACTAATTTATCTATTATACAACCCAAGACATAATATATGCAGATAATTTCTCTAAAACCTATATCCCCCCAAAAAAGATTTCTAAAATGTGAATAAGTAGTGAAACCAACAGTATGCCAAAACAACACTAAATTTCTTGATGCCATGTGATGTGTCCTGTAAGTTGGACAGTGAGAGCTTCTCTGTTATTAAAAAAGCCCTTTTTTTTTCTGGTCTCATTAGTGCAGCCCTACCTACCCAGCTGTATTAGTCACTTCCTGCACAAGGACATTTGGACACCTACATGGCATCAAAACACCTCTTAGTCCATCTAACACAGTATAATATAGGTTTAACTAGAACATTAAAGCTTCAATTGAAGTAAACCTGTCTCTTGTGACATCACACACAGGAACTCTACTGCTTCAGAAAGATTAGATCTTTATCCCAATGCCCTCCTACCCCAACCAAATTCGGTTCAAAGATAGGAGGAGGAAAAAAGGAAGGAAAAGCAGATAAATTAAGGCTTAATCTCACAGTTATTCCATTCTCTTATAGAATGGAATCGAGCTTGACAGGTAAGAAAAGGGAGAACAAAATCTATCTCTTCTGCTACTTCAAGGAGATAGGAAGGTGCCTTCCAAAACGTTTGGTAAAAACCAGTGCAACAGTAAGATAACACTACATGCTTATATACTTCCAAATTTCACAATTGTTCCACTTTGCAAACAAAACTATTCGTGTAATAGAAGCTATTGAGCTCTGTCTTCAAAACCAGTGTGCTGGAATCACAGCTGAGTAACAGAGTAACACAGGCCAGCCCAGAACTTCTGCAAGCCACAGGGAACAACACTTCCCATGACCATTCACTGCTTTGAACACACTTCAGTCTCCTCTCCAGTGGTGTACACGGTAGCAAGGAACAGAGAAGCCAGCTGTATATGATGTGTCATGAAGGTTCAACCAAGTGTCTTAGCTGAACACAACAGAGTGACAACAGCAGTGCAAAGCATGGACAGCTCTCAGGGAAATCCACTCTCTGCTCTAAAGCCTTCATCAGACAAAAGGATGTGACATGTAATTACAAAGATCCTCCTGCAAGGAAGTTTCTCTCCTGCACAATTAAACATTGCCGGGAAGAAAAACAAGAGAAACACTTCAAGACAACAGAAATAAGAAAAGTTCACAATTGAGTAATTTTCACTTGAATGGCACTGATGAACTATCTATAATGTGACCAAGTTTATCTTCAATTCTGTAAACCTTTTCAGAGTGCTACTACAAACACTGTATGCAAAAGGGTCACTGTGAAAAGGAAACTGCATTTCAAAAAACTCTTGACAGGGGAAAGGAAACTTATCCAGGAAAAGGAAGAGGAAAGAGAGCAAAAGTTGGAAGCTGGTGAGGACAGAGGTCACTCTCCAGGATCTTTACAGCACTCACTAGATAAGCATATATCTTTTGAAGAAGCTCAACTTCCTGCCATAAATAAAGGTTTTATAACCACTCAAAATATGTACCAGCAGCGATTTATTTCTTTTCATCCATCCTATTACTTGGGCAGTAGCACTGCATTTTTCAGGTGTTTCAATAGATGATTACACAAGATATACTATAATCTGATATATTCCAGAGAGAGTTCCCATCAGTTTTCCCACCATGGCTTACATATATCAAGAAATCCATTAAAACTATACAACTGTCAGAAATATTTTCAATGTTTCAACACCTGCTGTTGGTGTCAGCATATGTCAGTTTTCATGTTTGTGCAAGGTTTGTTCAAATCCAGAAGTAGGCTTGCTATGATCCAACTGCTGCTCATACTGATTGCAGAGCCAAAATTTGCATCTATCAGTGCTTCCATTAAATTTGTCTTTCCAGACAGACTTCACTGGTGAACTCGGAGACATGAAGTGATATAACCCTGCAGGAGACCCGTTTAGTCTCGTATAAACCTAACTTAACAAGAACTGAATAAAAAAGATTCTTTCATGTTGCACAGTCTTCAAAGGTGCAAACACATACAGAACATTAAAAACATAAGGCATGTATGCACGGCTACCAAGCCTCTAACTCTATGCAGTATTTATTGATTTTCCCTGTGGATCTAACTCCTACATAAAGCAGCTATAAAGAGCACAACAGCATCAACAAGCTCATCTAGACAGTTTGCAGATGTATTTCATGACAAGTACAGAAACTCAATGTTTATTGCATCTCAGCAGCAAAGCCCTCCCTATGTACACCAGGTCAGGCATGCAGCCAGGACAGACGTCACCATAATCCCTAATAAACCACCTTGCAAGCACCCTGAGATTCCAAAGGACTACCTGGCAGCCAAGATAAGTACTCTAAGAATGCCAAAATCTTTCCATCAAACTTGACAGATACTGGTATATAAAACAAGAAGGGGAAAAAAAAGAGAAGAAGAGAAAGCAACAACTTAAGAGTGACATATCAGGAGATAAATCCAGAATGATAATACTGCAGCCTGTCAACTGAAGCACACAGCTAACGAACAGACAAGGACATTCAACATCCAGCTACTTCCTTCCAGTAATTTACAGCAAATTTGCCCAGGTGGTAATAGTTAGTTTCACCAAAAAAAAAAGTCTTTTTCAAAACAGACCCCACGCCCAAATCACATGATTTCAGAGATTGTTTTTCAATGTTACATAGCTCCTCCACCTTAACCATCTGTTCTGTTCATTGTTTTAATGTAGAAGCAATCAGTGGAAACTAAAACAATCACTGGTCTTTGCTAAATGTTCTCTCTCACAAGTTTCTTTATACAACAGCCTGCATGCATTCCCTTGGAGAGTTATTTCACAAAGGCATCCTCTATAGCCTAGGTCAACTCGGGTAACACCAATGCAGTCTCTCCTCTGCCAGCAGAGGGAAGGAACTACTTGAAAATTGCTCTGATTCAGCCAGAACAGTCTAATCAGAAACTGTCCCAAAAACTCAGGTTTGAAATTTATTTGAAAGCTATCTCTCCTAAAACCAGTGTGAGATGCCTGACTTCACCTTCCATACAAACAAAATAATGCCAGATACAGAGCACTGTTTGAAGCGCGCTGCAAGCAGGTACTCGTTGGGCATTACGAAGTATTTTACTGTTTGCGACGGTCAAGAAAAACGTAACCCCAGACAATAAAACTCTTCTACCATTTCCTCACTGGACTCCAGCTTCTCAACAAAGTGCACTGAGAAGCCCAGGCAGCCTTACCATCTAACTGAGACAAATTCAGCACACAGTGGGGCCACAAAGACAACCTTCTTTTGAGAGTACTAAGGGTGCTGGCTTTGCGAACTGCTGTGATACCACACCTTTCTTCACGATTTCAGAGACTGGAAAGATGCTCCCAAATGCCTCTCTCTGATAGAGGCTCACACTGATTTCTAGCAATTCATTGCAATTTTTAGAGTTTTGTGTTGTGCCAAATATTCTTTACAAGCGCCTACCCAAATGACAACCTCTTCCATTTAGACAGAACAGTTATTTCTTCTCCCAGTTCTGCTTATGCTCAAGTAGAGAATTCTGCATCTGCACAACAGCTCTTTCCTCCTTGCAGTCCTCCTTAGTGCCATTTTTCTTAAACCTGATTTATTGGCTTTACATCACCTGGTTTGTGGGGGGGGAGGGATTACAAGGGTGGCCTCTGTAAGAAGCTACCAGAAGCTTCCTCCATGTCCGGCAGAGCCGGTCCCTGGTGGCTCTAAAGACGGATGTGCCGCTTGCCAAGGCTGGGCCCATCAGAAATGGTGGTAACACCTCTGGGGTAACAGATTTAAACAAGAGAAAAAGAAGTTGTTGTGAAGATGTAATTGAGGCCAGAGAAGAGCAGAGTGAGAATATGTGGGAGGAACAGCCCTGCAGACACCAAGGTCAGTGCAGAAGGAGGGGCAGGAGGTGCTCCAGGCACCAGAGCTGGGATTTCTCTGCAGCCCACAGTGCAGACCATGGTGAGTCAGGCTGTGCCCCTGCAGCCCATGGAGCTCCACAGCGATGCAGAAATCCACCTGCAGCCCATGGAGGAGATCCATGCTGGAGCAGGTGGATGCCTGAGTGGAGCCTGTGACCTGGTGGGAGACCCATGGAGAGAGGGGCCCCTGCTGCAGCAGCTTGTCCTTGGGGGACTGCACCCTGTGGAAGTGTGACCCATGCTGCAGCAGTCTGAGGAGGACTGTTGTCTGTGAGATGGACTCAGGTTGAAGAAGTTAGCAGAGAACTATCTCATGTGGGAGGGATCCCACGATGCAGCAGGGGAAGGGTTCCTCTCCCTGAGTGGGGGGGACAAACTCCTGATGTGATGAACTGACCAAAATCCTGATTTCCAGTCTCCTAGTTCCCTTGGGTAGGAGGTGGAGCTGGGAAGGAGGGAAGGATGAGGAGATGATGTTTTAAGGGTTTATTTTGCTATTATCCTGCTGATTTTGTTAGCAATAAATTTAATTAATATCTCTAATTTGATACAGTTTTTCCCATTATGGTATTTGGTGAGTGATCTCTCGCTGTCCTTATCTCAACCCCAAGTATTTTCTCTCTCCTGTCCAGAGGAGGACAGAGAGTGGCTTTGGTGGGTGTCTGGCATCTGGCCAGCATCAACCATCTACACCCAAGACTCCAAATGAAGCCTTACCACATACAAATGCCTCACTGCTCTCCTCTCTATACTAGAGCCTCAAATTGCATTCAGGTTTTTAGTGGTTTCATCATTATCAGGCATTTACATCATCTGCCATCATTGACTGAGATCTCCCATCTCCTACTAACATTCCAACAGCTGGACAAACTCATACTTGAAAAATAAAAACAATCAAAGACTTCTTCCTTGCTCCTTCTTTTCACCATAAGGATAGATAAAATTCTCCTACGTGGAAACTCAATACAGAAGCACAACGATAAGCTAGTATCGTAAAACTTATTGTCTGGTGCCAGTTCATTACTGATGCAATGAAATGGGACTCCTGCTCTCCTCTCCTTTCTCCAAACATCTCAAAGCTGCTCACTAAAAAACATGCTTCTAGCCTGTGAAAGCTGTAGTCACGGCCCAGTGCACATGCTAGAGCTTTTCTAAAAATCTAGATTAATTTTAAAAAGAGGTTTAATATTTTTATGGGTCAAAAGCAGTACACCTACAGAAACAAACAAAAAAAAACCAATTAGAGTGGAAAAGAATATGCTGGAATAGTCATTATTTTGATTGTCTTCTCCAACAGAAATGTTAGGTATTTTACTTATACCAAGAGACTGTATGACCAAGCTCAAAAGAACCTTCCTATCAAATTTAATTACGCATACCAGTTCTTCCATGACAGTGCCATACCTTGCTCTGCTGTATGTTTTTTAATGTCTTATTCAATACCAATGTGCATTTTGTGTTTTTGCAGAAAAAGAAATCCCAAACAAAACAAAACACTAAAAAACCTAACACCCCTATCCCCATCCACCAAAAAAACCCCAACAAAACACAACCCACACAATAAAACCGCCAAATTCTTCTATAATTTTAAGTTCTGCATCTTTTCACTTGTTATTCAAACAGATTAGGAACAACAAGAGGCTTCCTTTGAGAGCTCTGTGGTGCAGAAAAAAAATTCTCTCAAGAAAATAACAACCATACTTGGCATTTCTTGGCTGCAGCAAACTAAAGCTGTTGAAACAAGCAAGACCAAGAGAGAGGTTCCTCATTTGCAACAATATTCACATGAAAAATTTCACTTGTAAGACTATCTTCAGAATAATCTATGTTACAAAACACATGAGGATGCTTTAGAATTCAGCTAGTTGAAAGCTCATATGTAATGATGCCACAGGCAGTGGAGACAGGACCAGTGGATACCAGCCTGGGCTTGACTGGGCACCTCAGAGCTGGGAGCAGCTTGAGTAACTCCCTGGACCCTGCCTATCCAAGAGCTGTGGGTGCAGATGCACCTTAGGCACTGGATAAGCTGTAACTTCCGTCTGGATTGTGAAAGAGGAAATGATGCAGCAAAAGGACCAAACTGCAGTTTTGATTTCATTGAGCTCAAATGAAAACCCTCATCTGCCCCCTTTGTGAACATGTCAATTTCAAATGTTTTGGTTTGACAGGCTGCCACAGTTGCCAAAATTACCTGCTTGACTTAGCACTTTATTCAGTGAAATGTTTATTTCACTTGCGGTGAAATAAACATTTGTATATTGTGCATAACACAATTAGAAGCTGGGTATGAATAAAAGTAGCAAAAATTACTGTGAAGGGTTACTTTTTAAACCAGATCTTTTTTTTCTGATGATGGATCAAATGATGCACAAATAGTAGGGAACAAGTAGCAGACTGGGGTAAGCAGCACTGCTAGCTAAAACCACTGTATACCATCAGCTTTAGATAAGTTTCCTTTTCTTGACACGGAGAGAAAATAGAATGAGATCCAGAACTCCTTTTAGATCCTTAATTTACCAGAAGTGATAGTCTGGCCTTGTCTGACAACCTGTCATGGCTTGGGTGAGGTTCTCATGAAGCATTACGCTCTGGGATAATTCAGGTAGGATTTGATGAGTGGCTTTCACTGCAAGAACAACAAATCAAGCCTTGACATGAAATACCTACTTTGCTGAGACAAAAGCACTCAGCGATGTCCATCAGTAACAGCTGCACCTCACTGCAGGGAAGATTTATATCTTACTGACTGGGAAGATGCTAGTAATTTAAAGTAAAGTAAGAACTCCAAATAATGTCTTGAAAGAACTGATATCTTCAGAAGCTTGAAAATTACTCTTTAAATGTTACTGAGAAATACAACAAAAGCAAGGCTGAATTTACTTTCCATTGTACAAATGAGTGAAAATTTCTGAGTCTGCTTGATTTCCACTTCCCTTATGTAAGACAAATGGGGACCACCAGATATATGCATACTTTGAAATATCCAGATTTTAATACTGTATTTCACTTTGGCCACTTTGAGGCCTAGGTGCACCTGTATATGTCAATATGCATAAATGTCTAACAAAAACAACACTTAGACTGAACTCCAGTGTTTCACAACTCCTTTTCTAACCTCCATATACATCTGTTCATCACAGAAAAACGTGCTAACATGTACATTTTGTAGTTGGTATGCAACACTAGGCATCTACATACTGTGAGCTATCATTGCTCTTTTGCAGATCCATCAATTCCAAAAAGGTCCAAAGTTGCATGTTCTTTCCCATTTTTAACCTGCATGCTAATGCCATAAAGTTAACTAAACAGTTTCCAAGCTACTGCACAACTGAACTGCACACGCATGTAAAAAAGCACTGAGCAATTCAAATGCTTGCTCCTGTGAGGCTTCTAAGGGGACAAATTCTACACCGCACAGGTGCACTGCAATGGAGAGGCATAAGATGTCCTCTCCCCAGCTAACACTCTCATAGTGAGCAACATTAAAATGGCTGAAGGTTTAAGAAGCCCCTCTCCACATTTCTTTGCCCCCCTACAGCAGCAGTAGTACTGACTGTAGTGAAGGACACTGTATTATTTTTGCTTCTGCAGGGAAATGGCACCTCACAGGCACTCTGTAATTGTGTCACAGATGGGATGCTTTACCTACCTACTCCACCCACCCTGCTCCAATGGGGTATAGAAGTCTTCCAGCAGCTCAGTAAAACAGTAACCCATTATTTTCCTGGAAGTTCTATACTTTAAACTGAGTTTAGAATCCTTACTATTTTTTTTTTCTTTTTTAAGGCTAGATTTATTTCCTGCCTACCTCCATCCAACAGGAAACCAGAAAAAGAGCAAGTCCCATTTCACTTTCTGGCCACCATTTACCAGAATAACTGGCCAGTATTCAGCTGCAGCTTTAAACAGAGGCCAAGGATCCACCCTACTTGGAGGCCACCAACCTTCACAATTCCCTTTTGTTTTATGAAAGCTTACCCTGAGCAAGTCCACCTTCTGGAGCAATCCAATTCCTACACGATCATCATGCCCTTCCCATCCCAGCAATCTTCTTCTCCCTTTTCTTCCTTCCTTGTATTGTGTGAGCCACCCCACAGAGCCACGTCACAGCTGAAACAGTTTGGATAGGACTTCCCTTTCCTACAAGCTAAAGGGACAGAATCACTCAGATCCCCATTTCACACCCCCAAGCTGATACACCACCATTCCTACAAGATCAGGAAGCCAAACCAAGTAAATCAGAGAGGCACCTGCCTTTGCTGCCATCCATATCATGTTAGTGGTAGAAAACAATACACAATGGCATCAGGATGACTAAGCTTGAGAAATAAAACTTTGCCCTTTCTATTTCCCAGTAGAAAATCTTATATTGTTCGTGCTGTACTTAATAAAAACATCACTGTGGAAAATTAGTGCTCTGCAGTCTACTTAGCAAGCTTGTAAGGAAATGGAAGTGTGACAAACTTGGAAATTTCTTTACCTGTTCATAGACTCCTAATCTAGAAACTGCACAGCCTTTCTCACAATTAAATAAGTAAATGAGAGCAACAGCACATCCCAACAAGGCTGTCAATGAAAATATACATCAATCTCAAATCAAAGCAGTGAGGCAGCATCTAAAGTAAATGGATGTTCTAAGGACTTGAACACGGAACCTAAGCCATTTCAGGTTTAATTCCAAATCTGGCCTAAACTACTGTTAAACTTCTGACCTTCCACACTGAAATCCATAAAATTTTCTTCTGAGTAAAGCCTTGAATTTTTCACCCTAATTTTTAATTTCGAAGTAAAATTAATTTCTTTGCCTTACCAAAAATTTTTCAAGTACTTAAAAAGGGACTCAAAAATTAAATAGCCTTTTCACGACAAGGCAAATTTGTCACTTTTTCCAGTACAAAAAAAGTAGTATTTGGCTAACAAAGCCCTATAGACAAGGACTTTTTTACTTTTAAAATATAATTAATCAAGAAAATACTTTAAAAAAAGGAGCAAGAGAAACATAAGCACAAGCAGATAAAGCATACAGAAAGACAGATAAACCTGTGTGGCTAAGTAATGTACTTCTTCAGGGGGAAGCCTCCAGTTTGAATTCTTTAAAGAAATTACATCCCTTACACCTCTTAATCATTTTGACAATGTACTGACATCCTGGCCATTTAAAATACATACTTTCCTCGAGCCTGGCTGGTTTAGACAGCAGGAAGCAAGATATTTGTACAAGAAGAAAAGAGGAATGAAGGGCCAAGAGGCCCCAAAGCAGTTGGAAGAACAGTTGCTCTGGGTGGAGAAGCAGTTATGGGGCAGAGGTGAGCTGAAGGCCTTCCTAACCCTCACTTAACTCCTTCATTTCTTTTTGTTTGGGCAACTAAACACCAACAGTTCACTTTTCAATTCATTTAGTTTTACATTCCTTGGACTGATTTCATACCTGTGCCTGGTAGCTGCTGTGAGCAGCTGGTGGGGGTGGTGGGAGGGAGGGCTGGCAGCAGATGATCTCCTGATGGCTCAGCCTGTCTGTGGTCCCCAAAGCCAACACCACCCACAGACCAGCGAGGTGACAGACAGCTGACAAGGAGGGCTTCTGCTTCACAGAAAGAACACATTTTCATTTTAAGTCTCAGCCCCAACTAAAACAAAACTGGTTCTCCATCTCCAACTGCAATTTCCCATTCATAGGAAAACTCTACACCTCAATCAACTTTACTATCAGCCTCAGCCAACTCATGGTATCACCCATCATAGCACCCACCATTTACCCTTACCACTCGATACCAACATCAACAATTTCATGATGCCATTCACCCTCCCCTCAGGAACTGAGGCCTTTCTCCATCAGCAAAACCCTTCCTGCAACTGTTCAAACACGACACCATCTATTCTAATCTCAGTATCTTAGATCCCAGAGTTTTACTGAAAATGTTCTTTGCTGTAAGAACAGCTCTTCTGCTTCACTTCACAACAGCATGGCTAAGAAAGGACAGCCACAATTCCAGCTCTACACCTGCCAAACACTTACCCAAACAAGAGGAAGTCATAGCTAGCCACAAAGAGTAAGCTTGAAGCTACTCCTGCACAGGGAACAAACATACCATGTGCAGTGCCTGTATGCTGACAGAGTACCTAGGCCTACACACAGTGGGAACTAGGTGGCATTATCATTCAAGAACATTGCTCAAAAACAGTTTTCTTTAAAATTAATTTCAAAGCATATTCATCAATGCTGGATTTTGTAAACTGTTCCAAACTTAAGTTTTGGCATAAACTGCATTCACCAAGAAGCACTGAAAATGGACTTAAAGTCTGCCATGTATCTTGTCAACTTGAAAGAGTTGAGAGAGGTAACTCTCACAATCTTAGAAGGACCTGGGTAACATCCTGAACTGTGACATCTGCCTATGCAGCAGCATTTTCACACTGGTACTGTATACAACACATGAGGAGAACACTACAGACTTTCAGAAGCTGCTTGCTGAAAATGTCAGAGTAGTTTAGGTGCTCCTGTAGCTTATAGGCTGCTTGCATCTGATGGACCAAGTCTATCTGCCTTCTTCTCCTCAGGAGCACAGCCAGCTTACAGTGGCTGAGGCTACTGATTTGATTTAGAAAGCCTGTAAACCAGCAGGTTCTTTTCTCCTCTTGCACCTCTCTTCCTCCTTTGGAAACTTCTGCATCCTTGCAATGTCAGCTGGAGGGGTGGTCGTTCACCCTGCCATGACCTCCTGGCAGGCAGTGTGCAGCCGTCCCAGCAATCGGTAGCTGGTGTTAGAGCAAGGTTTTAGATTAATTACACTCACAAACACAGAGCTGCTTCTGCACTGAATGACAGTGGCCTTTCTGAGCTCTGGTTTGACTCAGGGCACAAGCAGCTCATTAACCATCAGATGATTCAGCACTTGGTGCCTACATTTCTGCTGGCTGGTTTTCATCAGCAGACTACAGCTTTGAAGATGTATCATTTATATGATACTATCAGACACCTGACGAGACACAGGTGTCAAGGCCCTCCAGCTCCAAGCCAGTACTAGTTTTATGTGATGCAGACTGCTCTCCAATTTTACTCTTCACTATGCAGGTTTATAATCACATTCCCCACAAAAATCCTGATGTAACAGTCCGCAGATTTTTTTCTCCAGCTCTTTCAGAAAGAAATCATGCACAGAAAAGAGGGGTCAAAAAAAAATCTCAGGTCACAGACAGAGAAAGAGTGAGGTCCTGAGCAGAGGAAGGATGATCTCCACATTTCATGGTCAGAAGAAAGAAGGATTTTTGTCCCACCAAAGCTAACCATGCAGAAAATGCTGTCAGATGCAGTCCTTCCCCACCCCCAACCATTCCTTCTGATTTACTCATGGCTACTAATCTCATTAGAGTTCCTATAATTAAAGCACCAGAAAATCTGATGGAGAATACAGTATGGTGTTTAAATTAACTCACGAAAAGTCTTTTACTATAAGAATGACTACTCCAACAGTGTTACAAGATTTACAAAATAAAGCTTCACTAATGAGCACAGCATCAAAACTGGATTATCAAGTTTCCCTGTTTGCATGTAGAAAAAGCAGGCACTCAGGTTTCTATATAACTTTTGCAGCCATTTTATAGGAAAAGTGAAATGCTCCCTCTTACATAAAGATACAAGCAGCCCAGAGTGGTTAGGCAGTGAATCACTCTTTTAGCAAACCTTGGTATGCTCAGTTTCTGAAACAATTTGGGTTTGGTGCCATGTTTAATGAAGAGAAAGATGGGAAGTAAAGGAGGTGAAGGAGATACAGATGCAATATTACACCTGTGAGATTAAGTGTCCTGGTTCTTGCTTCCCTATCCCAAGTTTGTATCCTGGATGACAGAGTGCAGAAACCCACAGCTTCCAGCTGCATGGGAAATGGTTCTTCCACACTTTTGATCCCAACCTCACTCAACATACACCTGTGAGTCCATGGAGGGAGAACACTGGCCCTTCAGACAATCACACTCTTGAACCTCACCCATTAAGCATAACAAACAACAGCTCTGGGCTGCATCAGTTCCTGGGGACATGGCTTGCTGGGACCTGACTCAGGCTCCGTGGGATCCACAAGAGATCCTGAGCTCCACAACAACCCATTACCCATACCCATCAATTACCACATCATCAATTTCTTTGAGTCCAAACAAATGGTCACAGAACTTTTTTGTGAATTGTAGATCAACTGGTCATACTCAGACCCCAAAGAGCCCTGAGTGCTCTGTGACTATCAGGATGTGAGACAGAATAGCTAAATTGAGGTCAAAGTAATGTCACATGATTTCCCAAAGTCAGGCTCCAGATCAGCCTGGGCATTCCAGGCTCGCCTGCTAAGCTTCTGCTCCAGCCACTAAATCTTTGAAAGGGATTATGCAGCAAGGTGCCAGTGATAAGACTGGACTTGACCTCTAAGGACCTTCAGATGTTACCCTCATTTTCCAGCATGATGAGCAACAACTCTGCAGTTGGAGTATTTTCATCTGGCATTCCTTTTAAGAATGCCTAAAACTTTGGTTGATTTTTCTTATCTATAAAGGGCTTGAAGGCAGAAGTTCTGATGCTCTTATATGTTTGCATAGAAGAAAGCATGGTGCATTAACAGAGTTTTTATTTCGCTACTCCATTAAACATCATTTCAGGAATCACAATGAAGCTATCATGAAGAATACAACTTTCTCCAGTGAGAGAACACACACAGACATCAAAGACTACACAAATTATTTTAAGTGCTATACTTCTGCCAATATATTCCACATTTTCAGCATGAGAGACCACTCCTCCAGAGATGTAGAGTCAGCCAGGGCTGAGATTACTATTTCTCTGACAAGAAAACCAGATCTAAACTATTCACAATGCTGCTTGGCTTTTTTTTTCAATTGTTTTTTGTTTGTTTTCAATTTTACGTACATTCTTAAATTGGGCTAATCATATCCAAAAGTAAGACCTTTTAAAATTTTCAAACAAAACCAGCTTTTCAGCATTTATACCTTTTGAACATCTCATAATTTTTTTTTAATTTCCTACAAAAAATGCAAAGTCTCAAAGATGAAAGGTAACTTGATTTCTAACCTATACTGGCTTTTCACTCATCCTTCCCAGAAATTCTTCTAACATAACTGAGACGGAGATGCCTTTCTCTCTCCCCAGGATGACTCACAGGGTCCTTCCACTGCACAAAGGAAAGAGATCACTTCTTGTTCTTCTTGAAGAAATATTGCTTTCTTATCCTTTTCAAAAAGGAAGATAAGGGAAGAACACATTGGACTGTTATTTGTTGCATTTTGTTTCACTTTTCCCTAACAAATTTATCAAGCAGCTAAAAAATTCTGCCTGGTCATAAAAGCATCTGTAACAACATGTCCACAGAAGTGCTCTGTGAATCTCACTTCTCAAGATCAGCATCCCTGCCCCACCTTTAAAGCACAGCAGCTAAGTACCCATATGGCTATGTGCCATATGGGTGTCTTTCTTTCCCCAGCCACTGGGACCAGCTTTGCAGGTGCTTAGCAATAGTAGTGGCTTCCTTGAAGGGCATCCCTGCATACACATCCAGCACCTGGCCAATGCTAAACCCACTGCATAGCACATATACCCACTTCCTAGGCCAGACAACTATTTCAGCCACCAAGCTGCTGCTTCCTCCTCCCAGAGTTCAGCCTAAACCAGGCAGAAGAGTTCTTCAGGATGGCTTTAGATACCAGATCATGTAAGTTCCATTACATCACTGTAAACTGCAGGCACCTGCAGGACATGGGGAAGATCACCCTGGCATCACAACTCTTGTCAATTTCCAGCTTAAATGAAAGGCAATACTCTGACATATGACCTCAGTGGCAGATATCAAAGCAGCACAAATGTGCACTGACAATATAATCTAAAAACTTAGTGAGAGTTTGCAGTCTACCACTTATCTACAAATCAAATCATTCTGTGCATGAAGTCTCAAGAAGGCCTATTAAGTGTTCCTGAGTTTCAGTGTTACAGGAAACACACAAAACATTAACTCTGACCATCCAATCCATCAGTTCCCAAGTAAAGCCCTTCGCTATTATCTAAACACATCCAAACAAGATCATAAAAATGCTACCGAGTTTACTATTAGCCAAAACAAATACTACCAGCACCAGCAAATGCTACATAGGCTACCAGGGCCCAGAGAGGAGCAACTTGCACTTCACGTGCAATTTCCAAGCAGTGAAATGTACTCTGGTCAGAAGAGGCCCGTCAACTATTTATGGATTGCAGGAGTAGCTGTAGTCATCCATTCCTTCCCTACACGTACAGCCCAGCAGGAGCACAAACTGCCCCAGCACAGCACCAAGCCCCAAACAGGTGAAAAAATTCATTCCACCAACAAACTAGCATGTTTCCACCAGGCACATCCTAAAAGCTTCTGCTGAATAAAAGCATTAACATGGTACGCAACAGGTTTAGTTGATTTTGTTTTTCCCACACACACCATACTTCTCCCATTGTTCTTCGTGTTTAGGGTATGACTACACTAGCAGTAGAAACACACAAATATTCGGTGTGCTAAACTAACTACAGAAAACATTAGCGAAGACAGAGCTTAGTTATCAAGCTAATTTCGGTTTGACATAGCAGTTCTGCCTGACAAAACAGTGATGAACATGTAAGCACCCTATATGCCAGCTATCTACCAGGATGAGGAGTTGCCTGCCCAGGATGGAGAAGTTGTTTTCAATTTTTTTCCTCCTAAGAAGTTATTGTTTACTGTTGTTAACTGCAATTGTTCACCAACAGTCACACACACACTATTTTAAGCTAGCACAACTGGTGCAACACCAAACGCAGTGTCCTGCGAGGAGCAGGCCGAGCGGCTCCACCACGGGCCCGAACATCGAGCGGCAGCGGGCAAAACCCCCGGCTCCAGGAGCCGCTTCGGAGGCGGCTGCCAGTGCTCCCGAACTCCGCTCCTTATCACTCCTTGGCCGCCTCTTACAAGAAAACTGGTGCCGCCGGTCAGGTCACAGCAAGAGTTTGAGATTTCAAAGCGAAAATTCTTATAAAGACGGCGAGAGCCTAAAAACGCATTAGCGACCAGCCCGACCAGCCGCGTACGAACGCATAGAGAGCAGCACTTCGGGAACGGGCGGTCGCTGACTCCGCAGCTCGCACGCAGGTGGCGGCCGAACGCGTTCCGTACGGGACGGGAAAGACTCGCTCTCCCTCCGCACCTCACGGCCCAGCCCCGCTCGCCGGGCTGCCCGAGCATACTGCGGCCACAGTCCCCCCAGCACACCCCGGCTGCGCCCGCTGGGAAATACCTGGGAGCTGAGGTACCGCCGGAGGCACTCCTCGCACACCGCCTTCTTGCAGCAGGACAGGGGCTTGATGGGCTTCTCCTCCAGGCACACGCGGCAGCTCAGCACCAGCAGCGGCCCGAACTCGCCCGCGATCAGCCCGGAGAAGGGCTCGGGCAGCAGGTACAAGTCCACCACCTCGATGCTCCCGCCGGACGACAGCGGGTCGTCGCCCGACACCACCCCGCGCCGCGCGGGGGGCTGCCCCACGCCCAGGCCGCCGCGGGGGGAGCCGGGGGCCGCCGCCGGCCGGTCATTCTCCACGCAGTAGACGGTGCAGTACACGTGCCGCCGGGGGGGCCGGCGGCGGCCGCTGCCTCCCTCCGGCCCCTCCTCCGCCGGGGCCGCCGGCTCCCCCGAGCCCGGCGGCTGCTCCGGCCCGGCCGCCGCCTCCGCCTCCTCTTCGGCTCCTCGCCGCTCCGGGCCGGCGGCGGCCGGCGGCAGCTCTCCGCCTCGCCCCGGCCCGGCCGCCCCGCCGCCCGGGACCGCCTCTCGCGGCGAAGGCGGCTCGTCCGGGCCGGGCTCCCGCGGGTCCCCGACCGGGCTCGGCGGCGCAGCGGCCGCCCGCGGGGGGCTCAGCGAGCTCTGCTGCTCCCCCATCGCAGCCCGCCGCCGCTCCTTCCCATCCAGCCGCCTCCCGGCCCCGCTTCTGCTTCCGGGTCCCGAGCCCCGCTGCGCCGAACCCCGCGCTGCCCGCCCGCGGGAGCTGGCCGCCGCCGCCCGGTCTCCCCGCCGAGGGGCTGCGGGCGCGGGGGAGGGAGCGGCGGCAGCGGCGGGCGCCGCTCCGGTCAGCGCCGCCCGCGGGGTGCCGGCCCGAGCCCGACCCCCATGCCGGGGAGGACGCGGGCAGCCTCCCCTGGTGCCGCGGGGCAGCGCGCCCGGCCGCGCCCCGCAGCCGCCCCGGCCCGCCCCGCGCGTCACCGCCCCCCGCCCGCGGCGGCCGCCCCGCCGGGCGCGCCCGCCTCCGCCCCCCGGGCCGGCCCGCCCCCGCCCGCGCTGACGCAGCTGCTCGGCTGCGCCCCTCATTCAGCCGTAAACACTGCGTGGCTGCCGGCACGGCAGCGCCCGGCGTCGGCTCCGCCAGGCGTTGTCCTGGGCCCCAGGTTCCCTCCGACGTGTGCCGGTACCTGCGGCCCGGCCGCAGAGTAATGTCCTCCGAGTACATGGTGAGCGTCCGATTAAAAATCAGCCCCGAAGGAAAAAATTGTTGTGAGCATCATCGACTCCGCTGTGAGAGCCACGCACTAACATCAAGGCAATAGAGTGACATTCACAAAAATAATTCAAACTGTTAGCAACACGAGTATCCACACAGGTCCAAAACAATATTTGCTTCTTCAAGTACTGACGAGGATTAGGAGGGTGTATGGACATTCTGCTCCGGAGCTGGTCAGTATGCCAGTGCCTCTGCTTGAAGATGGTTATCTCCCCGCCTTGATGTCATCATTTACATCATCACATAGGGAAGATGTCATGGAACTGATGCTGCAGCAACCTTAACATGGATTGTGCAGTTTTCATCCTGAACTTTGTGTTCCTCAGAGGTTAATTAGATGCTCTGCTTGAGAGGACATGGTTTTGGGCTTAACTAGAGTGAGAGGAGGAGGCCTGCAAGTCGGGAGATGACAATCAGGGACATCATGGCTGTCTGCATGTCCTACCCTCAAGCCCAGTGAGCTCATGATCTCAGGCTCATGCAGGGAGCAGCTCCGTGTGTTTGCCTGGCTCTGTGTTTGAGCTCAGCAGCGCAGCTGTTCAGCTGCAGTGTCCCAGAGTGCAGGGCATTGAGGACACTGTATGCAGCCAGTCCAGCTTTTGGTTCCTGTGTGGCACTGAAGTACATGTGCACTCTGGGATGGAGCTGAGCTTCTCAGAAAGTCACACAGGGTGACTGCTGAAGGCTGGCAGCGGAGGCACTGCAGGCTCTGTGTAGCAACTGGCAACAGCTGCTGGCTTGGAGGGGCTCTTGGCCTTGAAAATGCTGTATTTCTTGCAGACCCAATTAGATGTGAAAGTCAGTGGGTATGAATTTGTGCAGTGTCAGACTATAGTTACCCTTCCAGAAAAACAGTGTAGAGGAATTTTTTCTTTTAAACAATATGTATAAATTTTCTTAGTTAAGCCTTTAGGGATTATGATCCCAAAGCTTACTTTGAAAATACCAAGTGTAGAACTTTTAATGATTGAATAAACATTAGAATTTCCTACATGCCTACCACTTAAGAACTTGGAACTTCAAGTAAAAACTAGAAAGATAGTTAGCATCATTGCAAGAGCCAGAATGTTGCTCCACTGTTAATTTGGAAATGTGTGTGCTAAACCACAGCAGGGGAAAAGGGTCTTTCAGGAATTCAGGATGGCAATAATAATCATACTTATCTGAGGGGAAGCATGAAGCACATAGGAGTTACAGAATTGTCTGTGCCCTACTAGCCTGTGGTCTAAGGATGGGTAGTTCAGTGGCCTGTGCCCAGCCATGGGTCCTGCTGGTCCTGGCTGTGAAGAGTGAGCAGATGTGCCAGCCCAGCTGTTCCCAGGGTCCCCATTCTGTCTGAGATTGTGGGATTTGCCCTGGCCTTGGCTGGTGAGCAGCCCCCAAGGGGACTCTCCCACTCTTTGACAAATATATCAACCAAGTCTTTGCAACAAGTCTTTGCCATGTTCTCTATGAATTCTCTCAGGTATATTGAAAAAGTATGAAATTATACAGTAGTAGAAAAAAATACAGGCTTGAGGTAAACATAACATGACCTGCTAGTATGTACTGATGGCCTTTCCACTGTGCCTTTACACAGACTCATATTTGAATGACATAAAGGGAGAATTTTCACAAAAAGACCACCCCAGCCTCCCACCAGCCCCCAGCAATCTCACAAAACAGGATTTTGTGTTGCATGGCCCTTGCTTATTCTCCATGAGAGACGGAGCAGTCAGTGAGGGGTGCTGGTTCTGTTGCACTGCTGGTGGGTGCCTGGGTGCACGAAGCACGACTGCATACAGGAATGAATGTGTGGGTCCCAAAGAGGCTGCACTGCTACTGACAGGCTGCATGATGTGTCTTAGGCTGGCTGTTGCCCAGATTTTGAGAAACCACGAGTCAGATTTGCATCCAGAATGAGTCTGTTGCTAAAACTTTCTTGGTTTAAAATGTGATTTTAGATCAACACATTTTACGCTCTCTGTAGGGCTTGTCCAGCCTTACGGAAGATATTAGAAAGATAGCACTGCTGGATTTGCATAAGATAACAGATTAAAATAAATTATCCTACAGAGATAAACCTTTTTATCGCCAAACTGTTTGGTTTACAAGAACTTCATTCGGTTTGAGCACAGTTGTGTAGAACTGAGCCTAGTTGCTTGAAAAATCACTTTTCTCCCTGTGATGTACTGCCAAGTCAAACTCCACAGAGATTCACACATTTGAACTCTGCAAATGAAGTATGAAGAAAGCAGCTGGCAGGGTATTAATTATTTGTGAGACATCCCTGGTTTTGGAAAGCTCTGTCCACCAGAACCTAGATTTGCTTATCTTAGGGAACGTAGCAAATTCCATAATACTTTTCTTCTCTGTTGAATAAAATTGGAGGGTTTGGTTTGAATAGGTATGTTTATGGCTGGTCCTTTTACTCATGCCTGATTTTAAAGTTCCACAGCTTAGAACCAAGGTTCTAGTAACGCCCAAAGTTGGGATTGTTTTGGGTTTTTTATTATTATTGTTATTAATTATTCACACTGAACAAGGAGGTTGTGATGGCTATTGCATCAATTAATTGCATTTTTCCAAATTTGTAAAATTTTTCAGAGTAGTGCCTGAGAATCTCCACCCTTGTTTTCTCTCCTTCTTCCCTACCTTCCTTGCTCCTTGCTTTCCTTTAATCAAAGAGCATAAGCTTATGTAAAATTTCAGCAATAGAAACTACTGGGCTATGCAGCATGTAGGCAAACTGCAGAACTCATTGCTACACACAGTCATGAAAGCAGTTCTGTAATGAATTACCAAACTGATTAGATACTTTCAGCAATACAACAGAGCTAAACAACTGTGCTGTTTGTGTCATATATCTATCTGTGTGTATACTTATATGTGAAAGGAGGATTTAATTTCCCAGGGCTGTGATTCCTGAGACTTCTTGAAAATTACTTTTACTAAAAATAATTAATGTTTTTAGAATAAGTAATTAACATTGATTCTTCTGGGCTTATGCTGATAGCCTCTGAGGAAATGTGAAGCCTTCTTTTTCTATGTAGTAAGTAAGTAACTGGCAGTATGGTACTGGGTCATTGGGTGCAGAACTTACTTTTTGAGGGGGATCCTTGGGCTTCTGTTCATCTTGTGAGGTGGAAGATTCACATATATTTTACAGAAAGTGTAGGTTAGAAAAATGCATGCACTAGAATAATTTCTTATGAGCATCCTAATTAGATCAGGAAGAATGACTGTGTGCCTATGTCGGGTCCGGCTGTCTGTCTCTGCCCCGACACGGGTAGAGTGGTTCTTTGGTGGGCGCGATGCAAAGGACGAGTCTGGACTCTTCAGCTTTCGGTCTTCAGGTTGTTTATTATTTCTTATCTACAAAAATTTTCTGTCTGCCCAACAGAGGTCTGATCTGCAGGCAGTCACAGGCACTCTCTGACCACCCACGGGGCGGTCATGTCTTTTTATACTAAAACCTACGTATACAATATTTACCTTTATTTCCCAATGCTTTTCACCCATGTTGGCAAGTGCACCTTCACTAGAAACCAATCTCTAAGTGCCAACATCATCACAGGAGATGGAGGACAAGAAGAAGAAAGAAGAAGGACAAGACACGCCCCGATCTCTCCATCTTGTCTCCATAACCCCCCTGTACCAAAAACCTTAAAGTCTATATCTCACCTTCTAAATGTGTCTCTTTTACACCTTTTACTCTAAAGTGATTCTCTTGTCCTCAGACTCTTGTTACTTCTGTGGATGGATCAAAATCAAGCCACCAAGCACTCTTGGCAACATCCCAGGGTTTTCGAGACCCCCAAGGGTTCTCCTGGCATCTCTGGACATCGGGAACGATGTGCTGAGATCCCACATCTCCCCCTTCTGTTTGCACCAAGAAGACTTCTTTGGCAACTTGACTCATGACACGTCTCACACACATAAAGATGCATGGGACGATGAGCATGAGGACTAAGAGTATCATTAAAATATAAAATCCCATTTTTAAAAACCCTCTCCATAAGGGAGAAAGATCAAAAAATCCCGCCACATCATCAATCCATGACCCAGTGATCTCGCCTAATTTCTTTATACTGTCTTTTATATTTTGAATGCTTTCATGAATTGATCTCGAATGATCTGAGAGATTCATGCAGCACATCCCCTCAAACTCTTCACACCCATGTCCATGAGCGAGCAATAGATAATCGATTGCTGCCCTATTTTGAAGAGTTGCCTCTCTCACACTGCTTACATCTTTCAACATGTCACTCAAAGCGAGAGAAACTGATTGAGCATGCTTGCTCAACCAACAACCCATGTGGTCCAGTTGAGTCAAGGCCACCCCCGACGCTGTCTGAGGTGAGAAAATTGCTGCTGCAATTCTCCTTGCCTTGTCCCAGGTGTACACTTCATCATCACAGTCTGCACTGTAATGTTGCAAGGACCTTTTCTCTTTGTGTTTTTGTTCTCTCAACACTTTTAAATCTGGTGACAACATTGAAATCCTCCCAATGCTGCATGGACCTCCCTTGGCATTTGCAGGAATGCCGTGCCAAATTCTGTCCCCACAAATTAAAAACAACCCACGTGGCAATTGCACTGGGACCTGGATTGATCCTTTGGCTGTCGTCACAGTGTGATTACACCAAGCTGATGCATTTCTATAATATTCATGATTTGGTGTGACATCAATGCTATTGTTTGTCCTTGACACATTCGAATTTTCAAATTTCATGCATAGCTCCATTGTTGTGGACCCAAAAATCTCCAATTCCTGCGGTTCAGTAGAAGCCACAGGTAAAAGATGTGTCCACGCACACCATTCATTCACAGGATCTTTGATGACCTGTGAAATCTCCATTGGAGGATGCCCTGGAATTGGCCATTCGCCCACTGGCAACCCAACCATGCATGCCGTGAATGGTTTCCCTGGTTTCGAATGTGTCAGGCAGATACTTTCTAAATTTGCTGCCTGGGCTAACGTTTCCCAAACATTTTGTTTTGGCTGACTGACTGAGCTGGCATTGAGGGTTGAGTACTTGAGCGTTTCTTTTGAGTGGAAGGGGTTTGAACCATAGGGATTGAGGCTAGAGGCATCGGTCTCGGAGAGGGGATGGAGCCCCGGGATGCCGAACCCTGAGCGTGGCCCCTCCTTTTCGCCCCGGACGTCACAGAGGATCGGACCCGCCCCCGACCTCGCTCCGCCGGCACTTCCCGCGCATGCGTGCCTTCGGGGACGCCCCCTGCCTCCCCTGTACTGACGTCACTGTCTCCGTCCCGCTCCACCTCCGAAGTCTCCTCCCTATCGTCTGTTCCTGCCCCTCTCTCCTCCTCCTCTGACGCTGTATCCACACCCCCCGCTGAAATGCGCAGCCCCCTCCCCGCGGGTGTCCCCTTTCTCGCAGCGATTCGAGCCGATCTCCGGGTCCAGACTTCCGGGTCTGACGTCACCACCGCGCGTCTCCTGCGTCCCTTCACAGCAGCTCTCCGGAGCTCTGCAGCTGCTCCGTCCTTGCTGCCCGTGTCTGACGCTCCCGCGCTGGTTTGAGAGCTCTCCCCGGCTGTCTCCTGAGCCTTGCTCGACCCGCGCGTCTTTGGCACCGCTCCAAAGGCGACTGTCGCTTTCGGCGTTGCGCTCGCAAGAGCCGCATGGAAACCCGTGTCTCCCATTGCCTCCCCGCCCCCCCCGCCGGCCGCCGCCGCTTCCGCGCCGCCGCGCCTGCCGCGAGAGAGCGCATCCCCCCTCCCCGCTTGTTCCCTTTGAACCCCCCTCCCCGACTCCGCCACGTTTTCTACCTCCTCCCCCCCTGATTCCTGCGAATCGGGACAGTACACTCCGGAAGGGTGGCCTGTCTCCTCGATGTCGCTGGGAGAAAACTTTATTTCATCAGGAAGAGGAATGGTATCATCAGTGTCTGAGTCGGAGTCTGAAATCCCTGTATTCTCTGTAGTTTCAGGGTGCTTTAGGGTTCCCTTGGGTTTTCGGGATGGTGGGACTGAGGGCAATGACATTTTCCCTTGTACCCTTTTCTCGGGCACCTTTTCCCCCGGGCTAATTGAGATCAGAGCCAATTTCTGCTTGGAACCTTGCTCTGCTCCCTCCGCCCCTCTGGGACCTGCAACAACTTGTTGCCTGGCTGACCCCCTAAATTGAGTCGAGGTCGCCTCTAACATAATTCTTGCTGAGGACAGCAATTTTAAGGCTGTTTTATCCTCATTGATGGCTAGAAAATATAGGTGTCTGTTAACTTCTTGCCAAAAGCCTACTTCAAATAACAGCCTTGTTTCGGAGTACGGGTAATTACACCGCACCCATAGCAATAATTCTCTAAGCTTTTTCTTTGGGATCCCCTTAGTGTGTGTGTCTGCCACGCCCTGTAGGTCGGACAGAATTTCTATTTGTTCCTGGGAAAGTGTACCCCCCATGTTCTTAATTCTTGACCTTCTCACCGAATTCCTGTCGTCAGAGCAGTCCGGAGGCTCCTGGTCTCTGGCCTGCAGGTCACAGGAGATGGATCCGGAGGCGCCTTTCCGATTCCGATCCGGGCTGTTCTGCTACGAACTTTCTTCGGCTGAGGTGGAGTGCGATGTTTTCTGCGGCTGCTGCGTTTTCAGATTCTCCTGGCTGCTTTCTGGCTGTTTTCCCAAGGAGTTATCAGGCTCTCCTGGGAATGAGTCCAACTCGGGAGCTGCCCACTCGGTGCTTCAAGGCTGTCCCTGTGCAAGAGGTGCACAGCAGAGCTCACCGTGGTTCAGCGAAGGCTGCTGGATGCTGCTGGATCGCCGGTCGCTGCCGAGCTGCTCCCGGGTCGCCGCCGGGTGCCCACCGGTGCCGGTGCCCACGGGGTGCCCACCCAGGGACGCCAAATGTCGGGTCCGGCTGTCTGTCTCTGCCCCGACACGGGTAGAGTGGTTCTTTGGTGGGCGCGATGCAAAGGACGAGTCTGGACTCTTCAGCTTTCGGTCTTCAGGTTGTTTATTATTTCTTATCTACAAAAATTTTCTGTCTGCCCAACAGAGGTCTGATCTGCAGGCAGTCACAGGCACTCTCTGACCACCCACGGGGCGGTCATGTCTTTTTATACTAAAACCTACGTATACAATATTTACCTTTATTTCCCAATGCTTTTCACCCATGTTGGCAAGTGCACCTTCACTAGAAACCAATCTCTAAGTGCCAACATCATCACAGGAGATGGAGGACAAGAAGAAGAAAGAAGAAGGACAAGACACGCCCCGATCTCTCCATCTTGTCTCCATAACCCCCCTGTACCAAAAACCTTAAAGTCTATATCTCACCTTCTAAATGTGTCTCTTTTACACCTTTTACTCTAAAGTGATTCTCTTGTCCTCAGACTCTTGTTACTTCTGTGGATGGATCAAAATCAAGCCACCAAGCACTCTTGGCAACATCCCAGGGTTTTCGAGACCCCCAAGGGTTCTCCTGGCATCTCTGGACATCGGGAACGATGTGCTGAGATCCCACATGCCTAGTTTAATTGTTACAGTATTTATTTGGAAAACAGTCTGTGCCATTATTTTTATCTGGCACTATGGGAACAACCTTCAAAACATAACTGTGTAAGATACACATGCTTAAACAGATCAAAGCCATTGTACTACCTATGGTACTTACTGCCCACATCTGGGCTAAGGAGAGAAAATGCTTTTCTAGAATTTATGTATCTTTCCAAACAGATCTTATCCATGTCTCAAGTCACATTTTAAAGGGCACTTAGAACCTTAATTGCTTCTCTTGTTTTGGAATTATTAATTCTACACACTTCTCCAAAGTAATTTTTTACACTTGCAACACTGTTTTTATTTTCTTGTTTTTCTGCCTGAATCACTAATTTTTAGTATGTTTATCCTTTTTCCTATCACATCTTCACTTCCTAAAATTGTCACAAAGATCTGTATTTAGCCTACAGCTTTGTAGAGAGACTCATGCCTGCCTTTGTGTTCTGGATACTGCTGAATCCAGTTTCCCACTGAAGGCTAGACCAACCAGAAACTTAAGCTGATGGAAAGTACTTCCCTCTCCTCATCACTCAAATCTTTTATTCTTCTAAGATTTTCTGACCACATTATATCCATTATGTCACCCGGATTCATAAATCAGGAATCACTTTCATCTTCAACAAATGCAAAGAACCACTTGAGTGAAGCAGGAAACTTACTTTTCATCGAACAGGAAGTTAAAACTGAGAAACTGATCTAGGAATCATGACCATGGCTTGCTTCCCCAGGTGAACTTATTCACTGTTAGTCCCAGAAGCACACTGGATTCAAGTTACATTCCATGTATCCCACAATCACTGTTTTTTCCTTAACAACAGACAACACCCAGATCATTTATCAGCATTAATCTGGAATGAAATGCCTCGATGCACAGCCTGGGTGCAATTCATTTTGGGGAAGCAG
The DNA here is from genome assembly GCF_023055355.1 of Agelaius tricolor. NCBI lineage: Eukaryota > Metazoa > Chordata > Aves > Passeriformes > Icteridae > Agelaius > Agelaius tricolor. The sequence goes on from NW_027269261.1 coordinate 63,473,752, forward strand.
GAGTTATTTACCACCATCAGCAGCAGTACAGCCATGAGACCATGCTAAATTACATCAGCATTTTAAGACTCTCCCAAAGAAAGAATTCTTCATCACTGCCTTATTTGTATTAGTATTTCTTTGAATTTATTTTTGTAGTAATAGTTGGCCACAGGGTTACCTGACAACACCACAGTGAGAGTAAATTCTGCTGAAAGCCAAGTATATTTTATAGCTATTATTGCTTTCATTAACTATGCAGAATGACACACAGATAGAATGTTTTGTAAAATAAAGACTTAGCAGCTACGTTTTTGAAAATATTGTGAGTCATTCTCTGATGTGCTAATTGCTATCTTTTCCTTCTTAGCTTCAGGCCTGAAAAGCAGTTGAACATTTGTTAAAACAATTGTCTATCCTTATTACTGGATTATCAAATTGTGCTTTTCTCATTTTGTACTAGAGGGGGTTTTTGCTATGCAAATAATTTAAAAGGATTTCAGAAAAAAAAAAAGTGAAATTAAGTCATTAATCTGATCAGACATTGGGGATACATAAAGCTATTCAAATTAGCTATTTTTAAATTATGCTGCTTTGCTTCTTAAAGCCAAATTTCAGAATGTTTTTGAAGACTTTCTTAAGTTCATCTCTGTAATTCAACAACCCCTACTGTTATCAGCAGAGACTCCCATTACACGCTTTGTGACTCCATGGAGACTCACCACGTCTGCACAGGAAGCTGCTGTAACAAGCGGAGCTGCTTTCGCCAGCCAGGCACAGATGGCAGTGAGGTCTTGTGGTGAGGGCACTGGGGTGGGGACCTGGGGGGCCCCTTTTCTAATCTCAGCTCTGTTACTGACCAGTTGTGTGACCTTGGATGAGATACTCCTATATCTCTGTTTCCCCTTTTACCCTTTGCCTGTCTCCATTATTTAGACTGTAAGCCGTGTGTGACAAGGAGTGTTGGCAGCTGCAGCACTCTGTGACCCAGTGAATCCCCTGGTCTTGGCTGATGCTCGAGGTACCACTACGGTATCACAGACAAAACACTGTCATTTCCTCATTCAGAGTGCCACGTGAAATCAGCTCATTATTAGCACATTTTATTGTTAAAAGTAAAATTACATATGTTCAGATACTTCTCTCTATTTTTAATTCATTTGACTGCGGAACACCACATTCACAAGAATTTTTCTGCTGGGCTGTAGTCATTACTGAATAGCACTGTATGTGCTGTGAGGGTTTTATTTGCATAAGCTAACACCAGGAACTTAACCCACCTTTAGCCTCATGCTCTCTTTGTGTAAGAATGCAGGGATCTAAACATTTTCCCTTGCTCAGATCATGTGTCCAGATTTCCAGTGGGATTTTATCTAGCATACCAAAACAGGTATTTAGTAGGGTATGTGTGACAATTATACCAAGGAAAGAAAGGCCAGAATAAAACCTAATTCACTAGCAGGATAAAAATACTGTAATTTCTCTCCACAAATTCATTTTTGTTACTGCCACAAGAAGTAATATCTGACTACACTCAGTAAGTCATTCTGCAGAGTGAGATGATGCTGTTTTCATAACATCACAGGTAAAAATACAGATATATTTTATGGCTTTGTCCCTAATTTGCAAGTCCCTGTGCTTTCCAGCCTGTAAAGCTGGCTTCACTGTGGAAGTACCATGATAAGAAAATCTTCTCAGCTAGATGGGAAATAGGAGTCTGAATTATGACTCTGCAAAATTAAAGTGGTGATATATTGATTATACTCTCAATTGATTATTCTATAGATAGCTTGACTGCAGTGGGGATTGAGAAGCATCAAAAATGGAAACAGGCAAGACAGCAAATTGCCTTAACAAAACTTAATACTGAACTTGCTGCTACACAGGTCCAGTGTGTGACACAACACAATGTCAGGAGCCATGTCTTTTCTGAATTGCTGCTCAGACACAGCAATTAACAGGGAATCAGTTAAATTATTTCCTTGAAAGGTAATTTCAATACTTTTGCTATGGACTGTTTGTTTTCATGGAGCATTCTTGGCTTGTCCACACTTTAACGTAAAGGTTGATTCTTAAAGCCTTCATTGCATACACTGAAAAAGTTGTTGGTAAAAGGCATGTATTTTACTTTAGGAATTGCTGTATGCAGCTGAAGACCACACTCTTGTACCTGCATGAGTAATGAACCTCATGAATCTTTTTGCACATAGTACTCAGCAACACTGAAAAAACTGTTCCTAGAAGTCTTTTCCTATATTCTCTTATCTAACATGTCTTGTTTTAAAACAGGCACCAGCAATACTATTAGAAAGTGCTGGCCAGCTAGAACAATCTACATACTGCAATGGAAAGCTGTTTTGAAAGAAAAGTTCAGCTAGGAACCTGATAAATATAGGTAAAAAATGGTTTGCACTCTCCCTTCAGAAGTTGTTTCTTAGTAGCCCTTTTAGACACAACGCTGGTACATCATGCCCTAACAACAAGGTCAGCTGTGCAGTTTGCAGATTAAGTCCTGGATGGAAATGTAAGAACAATCTCTGGTGTAATAAAAGGGCATCAGTAAACTTCTTATCCAAGGGAAGCTTGACTTGGGGGAAAAAATGTAACATTTGAAGATACTGTCTGGGCAGAAAACAAAATCCTTATGTTGTCAGAGTGGAATCTGAGACTGCTGGCAGGCCAAAGCTGCAGTGAAAGCCTTGCACTTTGTTTTGTGGTTCTGGTATGCTTATCAGCAACATTAAAAGTCAGAAATGCCAAGCTATCACAGGAGCCTTCCCAAGGAGCCACTCACGTGGCTGTCTGCTGGGAAATCAGCTGCTGTGATGGGTTCTTGTTACATGAGTTTGTGAGGAAGAACCAAGCCTAACTTATTTGATGCAGCTGCAGAGCACTAAGATAAAAAGTGTTGATTTCACTTTAAACCTCAGACAAACTTGAAGCAGATCAGTGGAGAAAATTCTCACCGTCATGTTCTTCAGTGCCAGTCATAAGTTTCACTTTCATATGAACGCTGGCAGATTTTATAAAGAAATAGTAAATAGAATTGCAACAGTGTTCTTTCTATTAATTAGACCAGGAGGTATCTGGCTACTTATGATTGCTTGATTTAGAGTGATACCACCTGCTACTTAGAGTGATTTGATCTGCTTATAAGAGAGAGCATAAAAATAAAGAGGAGGGCAACTGTGTAGTTGCAATTAGATTTGTCTTTTAAGTTTTTGTTGCCTATAAACTTTTTGACATGTGAAAAAGTCTAATGCTAGAAGACTACTGGTTTAGCAATTAATATGTGAAACAGCTGTAGGCTTGCTTTATTCTGTAGATACTAATGAAGTGCATCTACTGACTACTTCTTATTTTCCAGTGAAAACATTTATCTGTTGTTCCTTTGAGATGCAACTATAAAGTAAATGGAATATTTTTTTCAGCTAAGAATTGATCTGAACATAGCACTAACAGCATGATTTTAGGTCACTGAAATTAAAATGGTGCAATTCAGAGCAATTTAAGGTAAACTGGTTTAGCTTGCACCAATGCCAATGAGAAAATATCCAAAACGAGATGTGTTTATTTAAATAAATCAGTTAGAAGTCTATGTTAACATAATGTACTTCTAGGTATCATCTTCTCAGTTTCTTTAGTCACATCAACAGTACAATAAATTGGTCTGAAATGTCTAAAATTGACTAAGAATGCACATATTTAAAAATGGGTAAAACATTTATCTTAATGCTGCATAATATTATTGTTTAAAGCACATTACATTGCAACGGAAGTAGTATACATGTAAAATATAGATGAAAAAACGGGCAAATTAATTCAAGAGGAAACTATCAGTAGGGAAGGATCATCAGGTGGGGCTGTATCCAGTAGAGTTCAATGGGGATTTTAGTGAGTTCTGTCATTGCTCAATTGTTTCATGAGCAGGGAGAAAAAATACAGAGTGACTAAAAGCTAGTGAGTAACAGTAAAAAAAAATCACAGTTTTACAAAGGAGTTTGACTTGACTGTATTAGTCTTGTTTCAATAAAATGTCTTAATGTAATAAAAAATAAACTAGTAAACTATGTTTCAACATACAAATCTAGTTTGTAACAGACTTTATAGCACCTAAAGTCTTCAAGATAGTCTTCAAGTCATCAAGAATAGATGCTTTTCTAGAAATTATCTTTCCATCAAAGATATATTAACTGTACTCTGTATATATTGAATAAGTAGGAAATGAGACTAAAATATAGTAGAAAAGTGCTTTTTTATTGGTTTTTATGAATCTGTTTGTTGATAGCAAAACACCTGCACATTGATCAGAGCTGGTAAAAGCAGGTGTCTATTGTCACCTGAGTGTTTAGGCAGAGTGCTGCTGCAGGAGTCTGGGCTTTTTCTGTGCAGCTGTGTTAAGCATGAGTTAGGGTCCCAGTTCTGCTGGAGCACTGAACACACAGAAGGCTGACTGGGAACAATCACAACAATTCCTGCAAACAAACAATTAAGGAAGATTTTTCCTGGTTAATAACTTCATTTGCAGTGCAATTTTTTTTCCCCTGGAAGTTATACCAGGGAAAAATGTTTGCTTTCACATTTGTGGATGCTAGTAAAATTTCAGCTTATGAGTTTCTTCTAGGACATTTTGAAAACTTTATACCTTCATTAAATACCAATGAAGAATTGAAAGTGCAGAATAGTAAAGCTTAATTTTTTCCACATATTTTTTATTATTAATATATAAAGTGTGTGCAACAGAAAAGGATTACAGAGGAATAGCACTACTTCCCCTGTAATCTTTATCCTTTTCCTGACTAAGTGCTTTCTGCTAATACAAATCCCCAAGATCCTGACCTTTCATTTTTGCTTTCCTTCCCTGAAAGCAGGGTGGAGGAAATGATTCCTGTCACGTAGCCAAAGGGGGCATATTTACATGGCTCCACATGATGTGAGGAGGAAATCCTGTTGCAGAGAATTCAGGAGGGGAAACAAGTAGGTTGCCAGTTTTTTTTGTTTGGTTTTTTTAGGGTTTTTTTTTTGTTTGTTTGGTTTTTTTTTTTTAAGTCCTGCCTCCACTCCTCTACAGGTTTACTTCCTGAAAAGCCACTTCTGTGACTTTATCAGTACAGATCTCTTTGTTTTCTCAGTTTGCTTTCCATTTTTGTATGTGGATGTTTCCAGGACATTATTCTCCTGCCTGATATTATATATTAAGTGATTGTGGTGTTATCTGCTATGGATTATTGCTTTGCAGATTTTGCTTTTAGTACTTGAATTTTTGTTGTTCCTCCACTAATTATCTCTAAAGCTCTGCACAAAGTAAGGGACCACTGTAAGTGCTTTAATTCTGGTCTCTTCTGGGTTAGGGGAAAAAAGGCTTCACTATGTACAGGAGGATATTGTAATTTCAAATCCTAAAGCATTCAAGGAGCTTTAGCCATTTCCTAGAGGAACTCAAACATTAAGGGTTTTTATTTTAAAATGCGTTTAGTACATATGGAGTTCTATAGTTAATATTTTCTGATTATATTATAAACAATATATGGAAACTTGGTGTGAGAGCTTTCCTTCACCTAGACTAAATTAATCAAGGCTGAATTCCATTTTGTACTGACTTTGAGACCTGCAATCAAAAAACCAGTGAAATGCATCAGTTGACTAGAAAATAAACCTTTCATGAATGTAGGACCTGGTGTAAAATCAACATGGAGCATATGCAAAATAGCAATTGTATTAAATTCATGAGTCACTAAAAGCTAAACAGTGATTGTTAAGAGAGCATGATGGATGTGAGTGTCATTCTGCCATTTCAGACCAGGAACATGCTCCTTCAAGGGCTAACCATGCCTTCAGCTGGCAGCCAGGTCATGTGTGTGTGCTGGATCTGATCAGAGATTAAGAACAAAAACACTTTCCCATGGTAGCATTAGTTTTGATCCACAGTGCTGTCCATTAAAAGCTTTAATGGAACTTAAAAAAAAACCACAACCAAAAACGCTTTGGGAACATTTGGATCTGGACCCAAATGTTCCCTGCTTCATGCCTCAGAACGACTGCTACTTTTGTTCAACAGACCATAGACTATTTTTAAAAATATCTGATTTTAGAGAGGAGATTTTCTAAACAGAAAGACTTTTATATTTTATTCCAACCCCATAATTCTGCACACTTATTTTGGTCTGTCTGCTGTCTTTCAGAAGGACATAGAAGAGTAGGCCTTCAGTGATCAAATAAAATTTACCAAGATCAAGTGATAGTACTATGTTTTGCCTTTTGCTAGTCTCATAATATAGAGTATGGGATCCAATTTCCTACTCTGGCATCTCCAGCATGGCACTAATTTAGATACACAAGGAACTAATGGTCTTGTCATACCAGTTAAAGCGACTGTGCAACCATTGCTTATTTTTTTAGTGATTTTCTTCTTTCCAGTGATACTGGAATTTATCCAATGCCAAGAACATTTTTTACTTGCTTAGAGATATTTGGGTTGAAAACCTGACATCTTGTGTTTAAGGGAAGAACTACTAGGACAATACTGTCAGGCAACAACCAAGTCAGACTTCCACAGACAGAAGTGTACAACTCTTGGATTAGAAAGCTGTAGAATACAATCAACGCTTTAGGAGAAAAAGCTATATTTTCCATAAAAATAATAAAAGCATTGCACTACTCAGATTAGGAAGAGAAAAAATATAAAGACCTCTCATTCTGAAGTCCAGCTCTTTTACCTCTCTTCTTCAGAGTGCAATGTAAAAAAATGTAAAAGTGGAGTACAAGAAAGAAGGCAAGAAATATTAAACATATTCGGTGGGCTTTCCCTACTTTATTGGGAAAAAAACCACAACGAAACACTCAATAAATTGAAATTCCTGTTGCAATTTTTTATTAACAGATCTCTTTATCTCAGAAGGTGAAGGAACCCTGGAGACAAAGAGACAATTTAAAAAGACAAGAGATACAGTTCTAGTGCTGCCTTGGATTTTTAAAGGGGATAAAACACCAGTATAATGATGGAATATCGAGTTTCAACTTTTATAAGATCAGGGTTTTCCCCCTTGCAATTTACTTTCAACAAATGTACAGGGAATGGTGACCACCCCCTAAAAGGCCTGAGTCAAATGAGAAGGTGGCAGTATGAAAAAGTTCACCAGCGCTACTCATAAAGACCAGAAGTACCTCAGCTATTGGGCCCGTGATTTGGAGAGGTTTTTCACATCCCCCTGGGACATGGGACCAGGGCTGAGCGGCCACATAGTCTGTGTGGCACCTGCCCCACATGTGGCCCTCAGCCGGCTCAGCAATGCTGTGGGACAGCCAGCAGTGTCTGCACTGGCCCTGCTCTGTGCGCAGGACACTGCAGGATACGTCACCTGCACGCAGTGGGATGAGAGCTGACAGCTCTGATGTTTTAAAGTGAAGTAGGATTTCTTGTACAAATTTGCTCAAATGCAACTTCAGCATGTTTGACTGCTACTTTATGAGGCCATCAATTTTTAAGAGAGTTTTATGAAGTCTTGATCTGGGCAAACATAGTTTTTAGATAGCTCCTGTCTAGTTTTAAGAAGAAAATAAAAACTACAAATAAAATTATAAAGATGGGCTGTCGGAACCCAGGAAATTCCTCTGGCTGCCCTGGAGAGCTTGAGCCCCTGCCCAGGGGGTTCAGAGACCTTGGCACAGAGCCCAAGACCCCTGTGCCTTTGATTTAGCCCTTGGAAAAGATAATTACCAACCTTATATGAAGAATTACAAGCCAGGAAAGTTTAAGTAGAATGATAGTGAATTTATCACTGGGTGAAAAAATAGATTTTTGAAGTTTTTGGAATGGGGGTTCAGGGGGCAAGATGGAGGAATCTGGGCGTGTCCAGCCTTTCTCCTTCTTCTTGGCCTCCATCTTCTGCTGTGATGTTGGAACTTTTAGATTGGTTTAGAGTAGAAACTCACTGTCTAACATAGATGATAGGTATTGGAAAGTAATTGTAAATATTGTATACATAGTTTTTAGTATAAAAAGATAACACCGCCCTGGGGGTGGCCAGAGTGCCTCTGTCCGTCCTGCTGAGCAGACCTCGGCTGGTCAGGAGAAAGAATTTTATAGATAAGATACAATAAACAACCTTGAGACCTCGAGAAATGAAGAGCTCTGACTCCTTCTTTGACTGCCTGGCTGGGAAAAGAGACTTTCTAACGTTTCTTGGGATCACTGACCAGATAGAGTCCCGAGAATGGGCAATAATAAAAGCCTGTAAGAATTTTGTGTACGTGAGGTGAAGATTTAGGTTTGAAGTTGACTGACAGAAAGAAAGGGAACTGTAGATTTCTAAGATGAATCCTTGTGCCTTCCTCTTCCTAAAGTTTAATTTTCAAGTAGTTTATCAATAATAAAAACCCTTAAGGATTTTGTGTGAGGTAAAGATTTAGATTTGGCTTTGACTGACAGAAAAAGAAGGAACTTAGGTTTCTAACATGATTCATTGTTCCTTGCTCATCATAGAATTTAATTTTCAAGTAATTTAGCCTCAGATTACCGGAAACAATTTCTGGTTCCACTCTAGATAATGTCAATGAGACAGCTGTAGATTTAAGGGTCATTAAAGAATTCTTATTCATAAAAGTATGCACTTACCTTTAATCACATATTTAAGTCTTATTGAAGCTAGTGCGGTTTGAAGATGTTCTTCATTCCTTTCCTTTTGCTTTCAATGGAACTTCAACATTTTCTTCAACTCTAGATTCCCTTTAATGTTTTTCTTAATTGGGGACTTTTCCATCTTCCTGCTTTGAAGAGTCAGCCTCTAGGTCATTCCTCTTGGCAGGCACCAGCCTCCCCGGTACAGGGAGGGGCAGAGAGAGACAGGATCTAAATGGGAAGCAGGGCAAGGCTCTACCACCTCCCTCTACCATGCAATGGAAGATATTCTATGGGCACCACAGCCTCTGCTGTGTGCCTCTATAGTGGATGGTCTCAATCCTCCCTGGTAAATCCACTCCTGAATTCCTGTTTATGTGACACAGGCAACAAGTACTGCACCTTATTTTTCCTACTGCAGGTAAAATTAAAGAGGGTTTTCCCTGAGTTTCTACAGATTTGGGTAGAGGGGGGTGGTTTCCATTTTTTAAGTGCATTTTATGATGAGGTTAGGTGGATGATTTTCAGTCATTTATCCTCAGGATTCCATTAGCCCTGATATGTTTTCTGCTCTGTGGGGAATTTCCCACTTCATACATCCAGCAAAACATCCCCAAAAGTATACAAGAGCATAAAACCTTAATATTTCATTTTAGAAGAGTTTATACAGAACCGTAATGATGATTATTGTTTACTGTTTTATTTAAAGGAGAAGCTCCTTACAGGGACAAACAAAACAACCAGTTTAACAGAGCTAGTCAAATGACTTTCTAGGAACATTAACATCAGTGGAGGCCCCAAGTGACTGATACTTCAAAACATTTGACTTCTGCATTCATTTGGTGACAGAATTGTTGTACACTTTTGCAAAATTATTTGGAAGAGATCTGTGTTTTCTGTCAGTTTTTCCATTTCCTGTGAAATTCAGTGAAGCTCTTAAACTCAGGCATGGTATAGTTCTATGCACAGAATAAGAAAAAAAAAAAAAGGTTAATAGTAAATATACCTGAATATATTTTGAATGTAAGGCCAAGATGGAGACCCATGGGGTTGTCAAGGAGAAACGTGGGTAAATGGATTTTACCTACTCTGCAGAACAATAGAGAAATTATTTCTTTCTTGCTATCCATCAAACAGGAATGTTTGCCTAAGTTTTTATTTACCAAATAACTAGTGTGTCTTTTAAATTAATTTTTAATTTATCACTACATCCCTGGAAGGAAAGAACATAGTTTAATTTCATTTTTTTTTTTGCTAGCCAGTAGATATGTCCTTATTTGTTGTCTTAAAACCTGGAAAGGAAGAGATATAATAGTACAGTTCTTAATTATCATATTACTTAAGCATTTGAAAGAGCTTAACTTACTAATTGAGTCCAAGAGTTAGTTGTGCCATATTTCAATTTGTACCAGTAATCCAGATATCCAAAGGACACTAGTTCTAAGGCCCCAAATAATTTTTGCTAAGCTATGCTGCTATTTTATTTAGAAATTAATAAAAAATGGCTTTGTAATTCAAAGTTTTGCCAAGACTTTGAGTGTAATCACTCTCAATAAATCCCAAATTGTTTTATGAAATTAGGCAAATGGAGTCACCCATGTCCCATGTCTGTCTGGGCACAAGCATCCGTGTCTGTCCTACAATCTTTATGCTGCATTAACATGTCCAGTTGGAATGCAGTGCTGTTGTGGCTACCTGGTTAAAAATATCCCTGTTGGCACCAGGAGACACTTGTCTGCACTGAAAACAGCCCATACCTGAATGTGCCACTTACAGAACTGGCTCTGCTTGTCCTCTCTCAGTATCACCTGTCTTGGCACTGGTAGAAGAATCTTGGGGTCTCAGGATTTTTCTCAGGACTTGTTTGTGCTCCCACATGGTGAATGCTTGCTTTGCACACCAAGCTGTCCCCATCAAACCCAAGGACCAGAGAAGTGTCCCTCTCTTGTTTCCCAGGGACCCCACCTTGTACCACACCTGAAAGTATATAAATTCCTGGACCAGCAGAACTGATCAGAGCCAGGAACGTGGCTATGAACTCCTCCCTTGGGTTTATGGGCAGGGTAAGCATAGGATGGCTGGGATTCTGAGCACAGGTCCTCTTCTCGAGAAGCCAGTCAGGGAACAAATGCTGTGCACTATTTCTGGCAAGAGACTGTCGTGGTTTAACCCCAGCCATCAACTAAGCACTACACAGCCACTTACTTGCTCCCCGTTGTTGTTACTCAGTTCCCAAAATGAGCTTTTTCTTTTCTCCCACAGAGGCTGGGGTGAAGAAGATGCCCCTGATGCTGCAGAGAGGAGCCTCCCTGCAGGCTCTGTGCCCCAGTGCAATGCAGAAGTCATAGCAGCTGCTTTTGACAAAAGAGATCCTGGGTAACTTTTGAATAGCCTGAAGCAGGTCATTTCAGAAGAAAATAGAGCAGGCCTTAGGTTTATCACTGTTTCTGGGGTTGGGCTCCTGAAGAAGCCTCATTCAGCTGCAGGGACAGTTGATCCTCTTCTCCAGCTCACCCAGCCACACCCCAGGAGGTGTGGGTGAGCTCTGCCTTCGCATCTGCCCCCCTCAGCTACCTCCAGCAGCACCACAGGGTCTGCTAAGAAAACCAACACCGGTTACACCTCCTTAAGGACCTCCTCAACCTGCTGTGTCTTATTCTGGTCCAGAAGGAGTTTTAAACCCTCAGTTGTGCAGAGTGTTTAGAGAGATACCAAGGCAAGGGTTCTGCTCTCTGTTTCAGCAGTGGTTATGGAAGCAAAAAAAAAAAGCTAAGTAAGTCTGCTGATGACATAATTTGAAATTGGAAGGAGATGTTGACTCCTTTAAGAGCAGAGTGGCTCTGTGGAGAGATCCCAACAAATCAGAGTGTTGGACAGTCACTAACCACATGAAGTTTAACAAGGGCTAGTACTGGATTCTGTACAGGGCAGCCCTGGTTGTGTTTATAGACTGGGCAATGAGAGGCTGCAGAGCAGCCCCATGGAAAGGGGACTATTGGTCCTGGTCGATGGCAAGTTGAACATGAGTCAGCAGTGCCCTGGAAGCCAGGGGCCAAACTTGTCCTGGGGGGCGTCAGGCACAGCATTGCAGCAGGGCAAGGGAGGGGATTGTCCTGCTCTGCTCTGCACTGGGGCAGCCTCACCTTAGGATTGTGTGCAGTTTTGGGTGCCACAACATATAAAAGACATTAAGCTATTAGAGAGTGTCCAAAGGAGGGCCATGAGGATGGTGAAGGGCCATGAGGGGAAGCCTTTTGAGGACTGAACTTTGTCTGTTCAGCTTGGAGAACAGGAGACTGAGGGGTGACCTCATTATGATCTTCAACTTTCTTATGAGGGGAAGCAGACAGGCAGGTGCCAATCTCTTCACTCTCATGATCAGTGACAGGGCTTGAGGAAATGGCATGAATCTGAGTTAGGGGAGGCTTAGACTGGATATCAGGAGAAGGTTTTGCACTGGAACAGGCCCTCCAGGGCCCTCCAGCACCAAGCCTGACAGAGTTCAAGAAGTGCTTGAACAATGATCTCAAGCACATGGTATAATTCTTGGGGTGTCCTGTGCAGGGCCAGGAGTTGGACTTGATGATCCTGACAGGTCCCTTCCAACTCAGCATATTCCAAATGCTCCCCTGCAACCCCCACATTTTCTATATATCTTCTTTACATCCTTGCACTCCAGAAGATTTCCTGAGAGGACTTCCTTCTCTAGTCCAATGATTGGCCCAGAAAAAGAGGACTTTACCATGACTAGGATCCATGCGAAAGCCCAGTGGAGGAAGAGGAAGGTGGTGAGGATGAGGAGAGAGCATTTGATAGTGTGTGGCACTTATCCCTGGTTGCAGTAGAGTGGATCAGTGGGGCAGATATAGCACAGTATTTTCTATCCAGAGAAAATACAAGGATGTTAGGCTTGTCCATGTGTAAGTATTCATGCATCTGGGCTATGAGCAGAGCTGGTGTCTGTTTACAGTGACCAGCTGGCCTAGAATAAGTTTCAATGACTTTTGTTTTCTTTCAGACTGGGGGTGGGAAGGAAAGGAAAACAAGGAGCTGCCTGGAAACAAAATTAGAGTCAGACACACACACTTGTGGGATGCCAGCCAGTGAGGCATGATGTTATTATCTAGAGCTTTTCCAGTTCTGTTAAAACTGGCTGCCCAAGAGGTTTTGTCAGCTGATAATCACCAGTAACAGAGAAGAGCTTGGATGGAGAATGGAGGGGAGATGCTGTAAGCGTCATGTAAGAAGCTGTGGGAGAGTCCAGCCATTGCAACCACGCTACCCAGGAAGGTCACTACCAGGGTGCTGTGGGAGAGGCACCTTTTGATTGTGGCCATAGCCCATCCCTGGTGAGATGAGCGTGTTGGCTCAGTGGGGCATCTCTGCACAACTGCTCTCCTGCAGCTATATGTGGCAGGGAACTGGGACTCTGCTGGGTGCACTGAGAGTGTCAGCAGCTCTGCATGTGTGTGAGCAGTGTGAGTGCTGGTCAGGCTGTGCTGCTTTGTGGATCCTTCAACGGACCTGGGCTTTCTACATCTCCTTAAGCCTAGAGAGTGTGCCGAGCACCTCGGTAGGTGGACATCTAAGTACCCCATGGGGTTTTTTCCCCCCCAGTAATCAAGGTAGAATGTTCTTCCTCTGACTCTGATGCAGTCAGAAGTTGCAGAAGTTACTCTTCTGCAGAAAGCAGTGGGAGAGACAGCCTAAGAAATCATATTAACCTTGTCATCACACCTTGCTCTCATGCTTCCAAACCTGGTTGAATACTATTTCCTTTTACTTTGACCACCATATATATTCTGGTTTAGCAGCAGACCAAACATCTAAAATGCAGTAATTAAGTAGTGACCATAGAAATGAAGATGTAGAAACCTTGTTTAGGAGTAGGAAACATAAATTTCAAGTCAGTCCTTGAAGGTAAAAAGACTTGACCCATGTAGTTCAGATCCATCCAGATATCTGTTCTGTTTAACATATTCATAAACAACCATAATTAAGACAATGTCAAAGAGTGAAGATGACCCTAATTTGTTTAAGGAAGTAGGGCTAATTGTGGGTTGCAGGAAGAATCCATAGGGGCAGCTGAGCTGGCAGCAAAAAGGCAGATGAAATTCAGACTAGATATGTGTAAAGTAAGAAAGTGATTCTTTCCATTATGAGACATGAACCTAACTTCTCAATCAAAGGAGGTAGATGTTAAAAGAGGAGCTGGAGCAAGTTAATAGAAGATTGCAAATAAAGTATATCTAGCCCTGAAAGTCCCCAAGCTGGAAAAAATTGATATTTGGAAGAGCTTTAAATGGGTGCATTGCATACACTTGTTCTGTTCTTACTCTTTGCTGAGCCATTTTTTGTGGCTACTTTTGGCAAGAGCACAAGGGGCTAGATGGACTCTTACACAGCATACATTACACAAAATAAACCATGAGCATGTGTACTATAGTGCTTACTGTTCCTTCCTGCCTTCCTACCTCCCTACTATCCTCCTCTCCCTAATGCAGGAATTATGTAAAAGTGCTAAGGGTTAAACAGACCTTTAAAATTTTCAGCAGCTGCTCTTTCCAGGGCAGAGGAAAACAAACCCAGGTGTTTCCAAAAGGAAACTTTCTTATTTCTCATGATGCTCTCTTAGCATCCATTGGATGCAGATGCAGGCAAGGAACAGGGCTGCCTTCACTGAGAGACAAAAGATGCCCAAGACAGAGAACAAATTGCTCCCTGTTAGTGGAATGATTGAATTGGCTTTATTCTATACAAATGGAAACACTGATGTGATTGTGATAGTTTAAGGATGTAGATGTTGCAATATTTGAAGAAGAAGTAATGGCTGTAGTTAGGCTGGCTGACACATCAGCAAAAGCCATCGGGCAGTGCTGGAGCACAGGCACTGTGGCCTTGGACACACAGCCCTTCCCCCGGGCAGGGACAGATGCCTCCGTCTGGGACACCAGGCCTTTCTTTACCCTGAATAGGGAGCTGTCCTCTGAGATGGGAAGAAAGGCTTCTGTGCTCCCTTGTTTTCTGTAGCACTACCAGCTGGCCTGATACAGGAGCTCATGCCTCACTTTACTTGCTGCTGTTAGGGATCTCACAGATGAGGTGCCAGAGATTTCTGCACCATTTTTGGATACTGCAAGGCTGTTTGGATTTTTTTCCAAACATCTTCTGTACACCGTTTACATTGGGACTTTTTGATAGGGACTTCATTAAAATAAAGAATAGGGAACCCAAGATGAGTAACTGACAACAAAAATGCTGGTACATACAGTAGCTGGTCATAGATTATGAAGACTTCCCTTCAGAGTGACACCTGTCCAGCTCAGGCTCAGGACAGCTAGGATGTGCCTTTAGGGATGAGCAGTGCTGCTGGCTGTCTTGGGAAGTGAGGATGAAATGTGGCAAGAGCCACAGCTTGTCAGGTCTTCAGTTGTCTGAAGTTTGCTCTTTCAAGTGGTGTAAGTGTAGCCAGGATGGTGCCACATTTGCAAAACCACTTTGCAAACTGAAGAATCAAGACAGTGAAGAATCAAGGGATTTACTTACCCTGATGTAGAAAGGCACAGCTCACGATGGCACCAATGTCCTCAGTTATGTCCAAGAGCAAATAATGATACAAGATCTGTATCTTTGTATGTCTATCCTATTGTGTCTATCCTATCGACCAATCCAGTGGTCGATTGTCTCAATCATGCTCTGTGATCATTGAAACTGCAGCATAAGAGAGCTGTACTCACAGTCATCACACTGTCAGGGGTGGCAGCTTTGGCTGCCTGCTTTTCTACTGAATTGCTTTGATGTGGATCTCCCACATCCTGAGAGAGCTATCTAATAAGTCACCTACTGTGTAAAACCTGGATATAGTTCCTCCTCCCACTGTATTTTTAATGAAAATAACCGTGACATCTGCTTTAGTCAGGCTTTCAGGGGCATAGCTTGTCTCATCTCATAATGGGGCCTGGGAAGAAAATAAGAGCCAAAATGTACCTAGGTTACTGAAACAATAAGTAGGGAATTTTTCAATCCAAACAAGGTTTGATTTAGCCTTAGCCAGTGATTTAATTTCATCTAGCATAGGTCACCTAAAAGACAGGCATCTGGTCTGGTTCTGACTTTCAAGCAATGGAGAAAGTACCTTGCAACAGAAAGGCAAGTAATTCCATCTCATATAAGTCCATTTTTAGGGATGGGGTAGGAGAAGCCCACTTTTCTTCACTTCTGTGGGTCTCTACAGCAAGTCCAGCTTTACCTTGCTATGCACAGAATTTCACTGGAGCTAAATATCCATTACTCACACTCTCACAATTATGCATTGTGTGTTGTAAGTATGCACAGGCTGAAAAATGTATTGGTCACCTAAAACGCAACCATGAGTCATTACTATTCTCCAACAAAAAAGGTAAAAAAAATGCCACCAAGTATTCCCTCTGAGGTAGAACAAAAATCTAAAATACTTCCATGAATTAGCTGTTGGCCAGCTGCTTCAATCTAAAGCACCAGTTTCTCATTACCATATAAGATAAAGCAATAAAACCTGCAAAAATTACAATTCTGTGGAGTTGGTTTCCTGGGGAAAAAGACATATACATTTCTTTCTTTTCTGATTTAAAAGACAGAGTGTCTTTGCTTGGAGTGTTCTAGTCCAAATACATCATAAGTATTGACAAAAGGGATCTGTAGTATGGGTTTTAACTCTGGTAATGGCATCAGAGACATCTGAAATGCTCTGCCATAGCTGCATTAGTCTCTAAGTCGTGCGTTGCAGAAGACATAGGCTCCCAAAGCTCAGTTTATGAAAACAAACTGTCTGAGCTAGATGAAGTACCCTGCATGTGGGAAATAAAACATCAGCACATATGTTACAGTTCTGGAAAACTCTAAAGACATGATAAGTACTCCAGGTAAACATTGTTGGGAACTTTCTTTTTATACTCAAGGAAGACTCCATAGTGGATTCTTGTGCTTGAATCTGCTGAAGTAAACTTTTTGGTTCAGTTTTTAGAATATCTTTCAGAAAATTATCTCATGGTGCAAAGTTTGAGCCACTGTAATCAGATGGGGGCAATGTTTAAAAAGTGATAATTTCTGGGGGATGCAGCCATTACTGCTACCCCACTTGCAAATAAAGTTGTAGAAAGTCTGAAGAGAAGAAACCTGGAACAGACCTTGTGCACACAATAAAGGGACAAAGACATATTAAGGCAGGAAATCTATTTTTCTTTTTTATCTCTAAACTCCATGCTTCTCCCGAACAAACGTAAAATTATCCCGATTGCTCTCCAATTCCCATTTTTCAAGCTGACCTATCTCAGCAGTTCCAGGAGCCTGTTTTCCACCTGGCTTCCTCTTCTGCATGGACAAACACTTATGCCACTCTGATCTCATAATCCTAGAAGTTGTTTATGTTACACAAAGCAGTCAAGAACCTTTGTAAGACATATTTATGCAGCTGGAATATACAGGTAAGATTAAGAGCATCTATTGATGTTGGAGGGTTATAGGGCTAGCTACAAAACTATTTAGAGATATTTTAAAAAAAGCTGACATTAAAGCTATTTTCTCATAATTCCTATAATCCTTTAGTCATCATCCTGTGTTCAGCTTTGCCAGTCTCCTTTAGTGAAAATCAATCTAGTCCTACAGCCCCCTCTCCTGTGCATTTATCATCAGTGCAAGAATTCAGCAATTTGGTCAGCTCTAGAAAATTTGTTTCTTGCAAACTTATGTAGAGACTTAAAAGTTTCCTCAGTATTTCAAGTTAGAACAGTTAGTAGCTAGTAGTGAATTTATAGTTGTTGCACTTCAGTGTGTTAGGAGAGCACTATTAAAGAGAGCAGCTAAAAAGGAGGCAGAAGTAGCTACATTTATTAAAATACTTAGGAAGATATAGATCATCACCTGCTGTGTTATTCAGAAATGCCTGAGCAAGCTAAGTACTTAATTGTCAAAGGGAGTTTATTAGAACCTGTTTATGCTTATTTGTCTGTCTACCAAATGCCAGCATTCACCCTGAGGCTTCTAAACACCTTTGAAAGTCTGCTTGGAGAAGAGCTGAATGTCTAGGCTGTGATGGCAACATTAAAATAGCTGAGATCAGGGTTTAATTTCTCAGTGTCACTCCAAGGTTATTCAGAACTTTCCTAGTAGAACTAGAAATGAAACTAGGGATTTAATAATGAAGCTAGGTAAAAACTGAAACTGAAATGGTTGCATTTACTGTACTGATGGCTTTTCCTCAAAAGCCACCTCTTCCCTCTCTGTCCCATGTGGAGGCTGTGGCTTCCTTCACCCAGTACAATAAGCAGCACAACCATGGCAAACACCTGGCAAGCCAATAACCAGTGGAGTCTTCTGTTCCCTGAATGAAGCTTTTCCTCTATGCATATTTCATCCCGGTGTGCTACACTACTGATTGTTTCATTGTTTTTGTGAGATATGTGTGTGTGACATACAGATACATGCACCAGAGCTGGTGCCATGTGCCTTCTCAGGTCTGAAACTGTCTCAGCTTGCAAACAACTGTTAGAACTAACAATCTTTGCTGCTACTACTACAGCACTACCTTAACTCTTAGCTTGGTAGCATCAGCTTTGCTTAGCACTGTTCAGTACTACCCAGCCCAAAAGAGACTGACAGGCTTCTAACCTATTGTTACATACCCTCCTCTTAACAGGGGTGCCACTACCCTTCACAGCACCGTCCCTTACACTGAACTCTGAGGAAACAAAAGAGTGGAAGAAGAACAAATGTGTAAGGAAGTATATAGAAAACAGAGGTGAAATGTCTTTTATATTTTCTAATGTATCACAAAATCCTTGCAGAGGTACTGCAAAGAAACTGAAAAGAAAATATAATTCCATTGCCATAGCCCAAAATGGAAAAAAGGTTTTCCATTCTGAGGACATAGCATATAAAATATGGTAAGTAGGGAAAAGCCACAAGAAGATATGACATAACTGCTGCAGTTAGAATATTCAAATTATTTGGTTAAAAATAGTCTTTGCTGTACTTGTGAGTTTGCGATGGTCTTATAATTTGACCAATTTTGAAGGAATTTTTCACACAAATTATCAGATTCTATGTTGAGACCTGTCTTCACCTGAGCTGTAAGCATCATTACTGTCTCGATAGTTATAAAGACATTTTTAATACCCATAAACAAATTGTCACTACCAACTGCTTGCTATAATGTTTGTTTGTTTGTTTTCCCTTTCTTCTTCCTGAGGATGCTGCAGATATCAAGCAGAGTTTGGCAGATCCTGGCCAGGCCCCAGCATGGTGTTGTCAATTGTGCCACTATGGAATAGCCACAACAGTTGTCTTTCAACATTCTATGAATTCATCATCATCCTGTCATTGTTTGGGAGTGAAGTTCCAGACCCTTGGGGGTGAGAAGTTCTCTAGATACCTGCCCATATTATTCCACATGCTCAGCACCCCATGATCATTCACTCATGGAGACTGAGTCATACTCTTAAACTGCTCATTAATCTTAGACAAAACCAAAGCAATATTCCCAGGAAATACCAGTAGAACTATTTTAACTATCCAATGATGTTCAAGACATTGGAAATTTGTTGTAATGAAGGAGAAAAACACCACAGATGAAGGTAGGGCAGGTGCCACTCTGTATTTCCTTCACAAAAGCCTCATAGAGGAAGAAATATAATTGTTAATTGTCTCCAGGAGATGGTACCCAAAGTACAGTAATGACTTCATTACAGGGCCCAAAATAACAGATTAAGCTCAAGGTCAGTGCTTTAATAAAAAAAACCTCCCAGTCAAAATATCACTACTCACTACAGAGCATAGCAAACTGAAAAAGCCAACTCCAAGCTTTAATATCTACAGCAAAAAATTGCATGGCACAAATCTGATAAACTAATATTGAGAACATATGAATCAATGTTGTGACCTGCAATTGCTAATAGATAGAAGTCCTTTCTAATACACTCTGGTAATCTGCTATTATCTCAAACTCTTTGAGCCTTGTGTTGGGCACCAAAAGAACTGTCATGGTTTAATTTCAGCCACCACATAGCTGCTCACACACTCCCCTGGCCCAGCCCACAGCACATTGGGGGGAAAGAAAAGGTAAAAGGGAGAAAATGTGTGAGTTTAGCTAAAATAAGGTAATAATGGCAAAATAATAATAATGAAAAAGAAAGTAAAATAAAACCCAAGAAAGATAAGTGGTCCAAACAAAAACAATTTCTCATCACCAACCAACTAATGTCCAGCAAGTCCCCAGGGAGTGGCCCTCTGCCCAACCTTCCCAATAGCTTTTTGCTGAGCATGATTCCAGATGGTGTGGAATATCCCTTTGGTCAGCTGGTGTCAGCTATCCTGGCTGTGTCCCTTCCCATCTTGCCCACCTCCTTCATGGTGGGATGGGGTGAGGAGCAGAGAAGGCCTTGTCTCTGGGAAAGCCCTGCTCAGCAGTAACTAGAGCATCATGTGTTATTAACCCTGTTCCAGTACAATTCCAAATCATAGCCCCATAGAAGTCACTATGAAGAAAATTAACTCCAGCCAGAATCAGCACCTTGTCTGCCCCTGCTGTCACAGTTCCCCTTCTTTTTTTCTGTTCATGGAGTAGAGCAGTGCCATTCTGCTGAGGCTGCAGCATCACATGTGACTGCAAAGAAGGGAATGTCATGCTTTGAATGAGGGAGGTCTTAACCTATGTCAAGCCTGAGTGTAGGACACCCCAACACTGACTCCATGATTAGCACATGTGGATCTGTAAGAAAAGCTGCAAAGAGACCTTTCAGGAAGCCCTGATGTAGAGGTCAGAAGGAAGTTGTCATGTACTGCCTGTTGCTGGTAACTGGTTTATCTCTGCTGCTGACCCATGCATTGTCCCAAATGCCAATGGTGACAATCAAATCCAATGGTTGATTTGAAATGAAAGCTGATTTGATCCTAATAGCCAGTGATGGCAGCCAGGAGCAAGCTGCTATGACTGGGAGCTGTTGCTGCGATAGGTGACCTGACACTTCTGCTGCCCACTTGCCACAGAGGAAGTGTCCCCAAACTCAGTTTTGCTGAGTAGCTGGACAGTCTGCCAGCCATGAGGCTCTCAGACAGGGGATCCTCCTACTGCTCCCTGCCAGGACCCAGCTCTATTCTCTACCATGCACCCTGAGAATCCTGTCTGAAGCTCGGAGATGTTCTGGTTAGTATTTGGAGTAAAAACTGTTTTGGAGAACGTGATTTAAATGAATAGTTTTTAAGCAAAAACTTGGCATGAACTCTTGAGTTTCCTGGAATGGAGTTTTTCATTTCCCCTCTCATCTATCAACATCTGGCCCAGGTTGTGGAGTGGTAGCATAATGGTGGTAACAATCTAAATACCTCCTGCTCAAATTGCTCTGTTTCCCATGAAATAAAAAGTGCTTCACAAGAATCAGAAAATAAAGAGAGCACTCTTGTAGCTGAACAGCTGGGATAACCCTATGTTTTCCCTTTTTGGCTCCAAGGGCTGCTCACTGACTTCATACTGTGTAACATACAGGCTTGAATGACATGAATAGAGATGGCTCAGAGGAAGGATAGGAACTCAGGGAGTCCTCTGTCAATATCAATTCCTATAATATTTCTTATGGCTTTCCTTCCCCTCTTTCCCCAATCTTCTCTTCGCATTTTCTATGCTGTAACTGAAGAAAAAGTAGATAGGAGACAAATTTCAGTTTTAGTGCAGGCGCAGGACTTTGGGAGGCTGGAGTTGTTCAAATATTGCTTTTAAATATCCCTTATTGGGAGAAAAAACATCCTAAACTCAAAAATTGCAGTATCATTTAAATGTTTCTAGCAATTTTAACCACTAATTCAGGTATATAAAGAAAATTATATTTTTATACATGATACATTTTTTTATTTAATGGAATTAATTAAAAATCATCATATTCACAAAAGTGCATAACAATGAAATGTAGCACTAGGAACATCTTAAAGACTATTTCATTTGCCAAATAAGTACTGCAGGGTTTTCGTGGAGGGTAAAAATTCTAGTACCTCCTCCTGATATTTATGAGATTGGGATGAGGGGGAAGGGTAGAGCAAATTTTTATTTTTATCCTTCTTGTTTTTTATTTTCTTATGAGTCATTACTCTCTTCTTCTTAGTGCTCCTTATGAGAGTCCACAAGACTCTACACATTCTCTTAGCTAATTTATGGATGCATTAAGTATTTTTCAAAGTTCAATGTATTCTCTACCCTCCAAGATACTTAAGTCCTTTTATTACTTTGTTTTTCTGAATCACTAACAATATTTTACCCTACTCTGATCATTACACGAAAGTAGCTATTATATGGGAAGGAAGAAATGAGGAATCACTTTCACTTATTTTCCTGGAATGAAAGCCTCATTAGCAAGACTAATTCTGCTTTGGCAACTTCTCGTTTTGACCCTGGCCTGAGAAAATGTATAATGTTGTGTGCAGCACATCACTATACCTTGGAGACAGGGTTTTGTTATGTATGGTCCCAGTGGGGTGTCTGTCTCAACGGGACTCTCATACCTGCTGAGAGTCTCTAATGTGATTCAAAGACAGGAGCAGGGTTAAAAGCTCAGAAAAGAAGTATCAGTTGTATTTTATCGCTGCACACAATCAGATTGTGTGGGAATAAGGTAGTCATGAATAAATTACAGTTTTCAATTAGTAGAAAAGGTCTAACTATGTGAGAGAAAGGGTTCAGAGACAGCATGTTTTGGCAGCAACACAATCTGACCAGGTTTTTTTTTATCACTTGGGTTATTGAGACAAGGAGAGCTCATCTGCTACACTGTTCCTGCTCTGAGGATGCTTGGTTTAGCTGTTGCAGAGTTTTAGCTGACTGTGCCCTTGCCTTGTTTCTCCTGTCTCCATGCTGATCTTCTACATGGATTTAGATACTGCAGTGGGAAGGTTAAGCTGTTCTTCTGATCTTTCTTGGTCTCTCAGACTGCATTCCCTGTTCACTGTCTATCACTAACTTTCTCTCACAGGAGACTTGCACTTCTCTCTCAGATCCTGCCCTGAACTGCTGCCTCCTGTGCCTCTGTGGTTACCTGAGAGGTCTCACTTATTTGACATGCCCACAACACTCTGGAAGCAATAGCTTTGCTTCAGAAAGAAAAAGTTATGCACAAAAGCACAGACATTAGAGCATCGGAGTCATGCACATTCACTCCCAGTTTACAACTTACACTTTTGAAAGCACTGAGTCCCTGAATGCTGCCTTACATAATGGCAAAACTGTCTCTTTGCTCTGAAATTTATAATTTAAAACCCAGACCAGTTCCTTGATGTCTTCACTTAGATCAAACCACGACTGCTTACCTGTCTATAGCCTTCTGATGGCAATGACTACCTCCAGCAACAGTAACCTGGTCCTGCAGCGTGATGGAGACAGAATAGAAGAGCTGTGAATTGAGTAGCTCCTAACACTGTTTTACAAATGTAAACCAGAAATGCCACAGCCTTTATGTTTATTTTTGCAAACCTTTGATTTTCTCTCTTTTTACTAGGTAAATAAAAGCTTTCAGATGGAAAGATTTAACAATTTCATGGAGGCTTTCATTGTTTCTGATGAGGTCAGCAATCACATTGACATGTCAAGGAAAGAATTAAATGGAAGTGTTGAACAGGTGGCATCACGAGTGACTGGATGGTAATCAGAGATGTGAGCTAAGGCTCAGCTCCTGAAGGAGGCCACATGAGCTTGGTGCCTAGACTTTCACTGTTGTTATTTTGCATGTCATTGAACAGAACAAAGACAGATGCCTTGTTTGGGGAAAAAAGTCAGCCAAAATCTTCATGCATGATATTGTCTAGTGCCTTGATTCAGCTGTCTGATCACAGGAATCTAATGTCACTTGAGATGCTCTCAATGGTTTGGCAAATATGACATAGCTGCAGAGGCCCATACCCTTCTGGAAGAAAAACTGGAGGCCAGTGGGACACTTCTGGTTGTATTCCTTGACTCTTGTGCTTAAGCATTTCAACAAAAGTACTGAACCCTTAAATTCTGCTGAAAGCCAGCTCACATGCAGAGGTTTAAATAGGTTTCCTGTTTTTAGGAACTGATTCATACCTGTAAGTGGCTTTCCTGGCTATGATAATACTGGATGAGAAATTAGGGATAGCTAAATGGCTACAGGTCTTTATAGTGTGCGGTGAGGCAAGCCTCCTGCCATCTGATGTGGATCCTGGGGAGCTCCTCCATTCCCTATTGACATTTAGTATAAGGGAGAACTGCTACCAGGAATCAAGTGGAGAATGAGCCTAAACAAAGGCACTTTGTGAGCACAAGGACAGGTCCTGCCTCTTGCAGCTCCCAAGAAATCTTCAGAGTCCAGGAGGAGGGACAGACATAAAGCCCTAGCTCAGCAGAAGTATCACAGAGGCTCTGCAATGGTTTCTCTCTCCTGTGCTGGCCAGCTGAAGGTCATTGCAAGTGTACATTTTGCAAAAAATGCCTTCAGCTTCTACTGTCTCAGCAGTAGATGGCACTCAGCAGTTAGCAAGAACCACAGCTGTTTATGGCATTTTTGATCAGTAAGTATTCTGTTTCTATACTCAGTGCTATGCACTTTTTATGTCTTAAAATCACATTTTCGCAGATTCTACCACTCTTTCAAAATTTTCTTAGTTATAAAGAATGAATGATATAAGAAGCTGGCAGATCTGACAAAGAGCCTCAGTAATAGTAGGCATTAAGATTCTTTAATTAAAATTATAAATATGGCCTGAATGTCAATTTTCTCTGTGAAAACTCTGATCCAGTCATGATTTGCCTTGATTTTGTTTATAACCATAACTTCAGATCAAGCTATTTAGCACTATTCTGAGCTGAAAAGGACACCTTGATTGAGGCTATTGACAGAATACATTTTCTAGTTTAATAGTGTATATGGGAATATACCTTATGAAAAATGAGATGGGGAAAGGAAAAGGTGACAGTGGGAGAATCCCAGGCATTACTGATCCCACAAATAATGTGA
Source organism: Agelaius tricolor (assembly GCF_023055355.1). NCBI lineage: Eukaryota > Metazoa > Chordata > Aves > Passeriformes > Icteridae > Agelaius > Agelaius tricolor. Next base: position 63,498,337 of record NW_027269261.1, read on the forward strand.
AGCTATCACATGCAATCAGGAAGGTGAGCAGACATGATATCTCTTTTGAGAAGAGACAGGTATTACAATCTCACCTGTAATGCTACAGCTTTTTCCCTCAGGTCAAAGTAGTTAATCCCTCTGCTGCATGTCTCATTCCCTTTGTAACTGTGTGATTGTTAGAGAAAAGCAAGGGGAGAGCTGATAAGGTACTTTTAGCTCTTGTATCAAAAAACAGACGTTAGGGACCAGGATTAAGATTCTTTGATGGAGTCAAGATAAAATATATCAAAACTCCCAAAGAAGGTACACGAAGACCAACAGGAGCAGAGCCTTCTATTTGTGTCCAATACACAAGGTACAAAGGGCTGATTAGACTATTTTGCAGGGCACTCTTAATGTCTTTGCTTATACTTGCTGGGTCTGGCTCCTCCCTTCTTTTATAAAAAAAGAGATAAGCTGCAAGTAACCTTAGTTTGGAAGGAATACATTCTGCCACAGTCATTAACTGCTTTTAAAAATAGAACTGCAACATTCATGAGCAAAGGAAAATCTGTAGATGTCTGTGTTTGGATTGCACTCACACCTTTAATTACAGTGTCACACAAAATTGTAATCTCAAAATTAATTCAAATTGAGTTGGAAAGGGAAACTTGTCATGCAGATTGAAAGCTGACTGCAATGCCATAATCAAAGGGTGATAGTAAATATGGATGTACCTCATTCAGACCCAAATGCTCCTGGTGATTCTGCAGACTGATATAATTTAACAACTTAGTGAATAATCTCAAGTGAGAAGCAAAGGTTGTAATTGGCTCTTGGCTGGAACTCAGGACTGGAACAGAGTCCCTAAAACATGAGGTTGATACACAGCTTGAACTGTTGATTGGGGCTGGAAAACAACTTTTGTGCTCCACAAATTGAAGCACCAGGGGAGTTTTTTATCTTCCATGCAGCAAGGGGTAACATTGATATTATAAATACTGTTGAGATATGTAGGTACTGGGAATAAATGTAAATACCTAGGAAGACAAAGGAAAACGACAAACAATAATAACAACCTGACCTCAAATCTCAGAAAAATAAAGGAGATACCCATGGGGAGCGTGTACATTTGTTTAGTTTTTTTCTTTTTCTTTTTTCTAATATCCTTTGTTGGATCAGGTTAGGCAAACAACAGAATAGAATTCAGAATAAGACACTGAGGAAGTGGCTGGGTGCCATTAAAAAAGCATGTTCAGTGGAACAGAGGAATGTAGAAATGCTACAGCTGAAAGAGAACAATGAATGATGGCAGACAACAAAACTGTACTGATCTGAGGGCTTCTGTAAGCATTTTGTCATGCTATTGCTGTGAGGAATCAAATCATCACTGGGAAACAATGTCCTCAATAATATTTTATTGAAATAAACATGCAAACTTTGGAAATATAAAAAAACTTATGTAATGTATTTTGCAGCAAGTGCTTACCACTCTTGTGCTTATCACAATGCAGTGTCCAGATACAGAGATCTGCCAAGAGTCTCCAGCTGTATCTTTCAGGCACTACATAATGTCTAGTGTCTCAGGCACCCAGGGAGCTGATCAGGGCTCTCTGAGCAATGATGAAACCTGGTTTTAGTGTCTGTCTTCACTGCAGAGGCCAAATTGAAGGGTGGTGTTAGCCACTCCCTCAATTTCTTTTCAAACTCAGCTGTCTATCTAGAAATGCCTCCCGCCCAAACTCCACCTATCTACTTGACAGGAATCAAGTAGAACTGTGATCTCTTCCCCCTGGTCAGTTTATTTCAAACAAATTCAGAAGTTTTTGTGTGAAGGCAGAAGTACAAGTAGATCACAACTATGTAATCTTTGTTCAGTTTGCAGTATGGACAGACTTTGTTTGTGAATACCTTCAAAATGCACCAAAAATTCAGAACTCATGAAGAGCCAAGGAGTATGACAGAGGTCTGCTTGGTCAGAGACCTGACTGATTTGTGCTACTTAACCTGAGCTGCAACATGACATGGCAGCTCTTTCATACAGAGGTATGCCTAAACCCTTTAAAAACTGAGTTCTCAAAAGGCTCTATAAACTGTAGAATAATCTTGTATGAACTAGTGAGGAGCTATTGCTTGAAAATGTGTAAAAGGGCAGAGTATCAGGAGGTACTAATTTCAGAACATCTGAACATGATGCATTTGTAAGCAGGCTCTTAGATTACTCCTAAAAGAACAATTATTTTCTTCCAATTATATTGCAACTTGCAAATGTACAGAGTAAATGTGGCTTTGCACTGTAAATCCAGCAGACTAAGTCTGAACTTGCCTCTGTACTCTTGCCCAAAGAATCTTCCCTTTCACCAAGGGAAGAGGGGAGACTGGGTGATTAAGGATGGTTGTGAGGTGACACTGGGCACAATGGAAGCTGTAGATGTTCCTCACTGGAGCTGAGCTCTGGACCATGGGCTACTGCAGAGATTATAGGAGAGCAGAGATTATGGGAGCTGCTCCTCCAGAGGCTGATGGCATGGTGGCATTAAGCCAACATGTCCTGCATTCACCTGTGCTTGCCATGTGGATGGATGATTCAGAAAAGCCCAAGAAAGCTCTCTTCTCCCTGCCACAATATCCCAAGTGGTTAAATAAATCTGATATCAAACCATTGAGCAAGTCTTGAAATGGCAGCCTGCCTTCTCCCGCTAACCAGATTTACAGATAAGTACCAACCATTTCCTTAGCAAATCAAACTCCTTGACACTAAGCAGAGTAATTGTAGTGGGTCTTCTGGGAATTAAATGTATTTACTGTTGATGTTGTTTTTAAAATAGTTGTTTATAGGGTGTCAGATAGTATAGCTGTGTATGATTCATGGCAAATGACTGCACACCAGAATTTAAACTCTCCTTGCATGGTGACTTGCCTAGTATCTTGGTTGGATGGAAAGGGAATATTTAGCTTTCTGCTGTAAACATACTTTACAATTAGCATTCTTAAAATGGAAAATGGGAAATGCAGCATAGCAAGCTCTGTTAGCATCCATATAAACACCATTTATCAAGAGCTTTCTGTATTGTATTCTTCTTGCACTTATGTTCCAAATTGACTGTTCTTTTCATCCCAGAAAATGTTTTCTGTTATGACATCTTTCCTATTTTTTAAAATAGGTTTGAATTTAAAAAAATGTTTGAATTCCATTTTGATGACACTGATAGACATCTGGAACATTTTGAAATATGTACAATCAGTTACTTGATTATTCATGACACTGTAACTGCCTAGAAATGAATGGAGAATTCTCCTGTACTTGCCATTGTACAGTTGATATAGAACCTGATTAAACCTGCTAATGTCATGCATACATGGCTGGACAGCTGCTCTGATTTTTTTTGGGGTCCTTATAGAAACTGCTTAGGCACAGGGTGGCAGCTCTTTTGAGCAGTTTAAAAAAAAGGCAAAACTAATTTTTTGTAGGCCATTTATTTTACCAATTGGAATGAAAGATGTCTTCTGCACGTGGAAAATAATGCCACATATTCTTTGTAGAACTACTCAGCTGCTTCCAAGAATGCTTTCTGTCTTAAAATCAGATCTGCAATGGTAGAGGTAATCTAGGAAGGTCTGAGAGAAGGTATCTGTCCCTGCTACCTGGTCAGTGGCATCATCAAGGGACCCAACAAAGCAGGTGTGGATAAACTGGTGGAGATATCCTAAGCTTTCCTATAGACAAAGTCTACTTTACTTATTATTCCAGGAGCTAGAAGAGAGACACTGGATCTATATCCATGCTCGAGATAAGTTTTTTCATTTTGCCAACCTTCAAAAGATCTGTACACTTGAATGGTATTGGACAGCACTGAGGTGAGGCATGAGTTGTACTCTTGATAGACAGGTCATCCGCAATACTTTCATGAATTAACTCTCTCCCACAATATACATACACCTGCACAAACAGGCAAACACATATTCACTCAATTTCTGCAGCTGTTTCCAAAATATTTGTGCATAGATGTTATTCTTTGAATCCTGCAATGACCTTTATTCAGCCTTCTGAGATGAAAATGCCTCCATGAAAGCAGAAACAGATAAATTTTGCTTTAAAATTTCTAGTGCAAATCAGCGCTGAGGTTTGTGCTTGGATGATGATAATTTCTGACCTCAAGACAGACTTTGTAGATCTCCAAGGCATACATCATTCCCACAAAATTAGCATATCATTCCAGCATGTGGGCTATGCTGGAACTCAGAATAATGACATTTATCCAAAATGCATTCAGTGAAATGCTTGGTATGTCATTCTGTTTAGCAGTTACAATTAGCAGAAGTCCATTTGTTTGCTTTTTTTTATTTCCTAATGAAAAAAATGCAGAAAGATAGCTTTAAAACTGGTACATAAAACACTAAGGGGAATACATCATGGGCTACTTTTTCTGCTATTGTACTTATAAATATTAGAGTAATGAAAGTTATTTTTTTCATTACATTAATTTATTTCCATGTTTTTTTCTCTTTTCATCTCTCATCCCAATTATTTTTTTTTTTTTGTAATGCTCTTGTTAAGTACTTACAATCCCGCTGTAATCTGTTGCCACAGCATTTGCACAGCTGAAAAGAAAACATTGCTGAATTGTCAGCATGTTTTCAACTTCATTAAAATTGACAACCTGGAAATCAGCTGTACAGACTGTACTACTACAGCTACAGGGAAATCGAAGCTATTTTCCTGCCATTACATCATCTTAACAGAAAGCATCATATACTCCAAAATGAAGTTGCTCAGCTCACATTTTCATGTTTCCTAAATAAGCTACATTGAGAGGATTTGGAATTTGTCTCATCCATCTCTCTGGAAAAAAAACCTGCTCCTTAATCACTGTTTGAACTAGTGATAGATTGTTGGTGTAGCTGTGATAAGTTTACTGGGGACAACTGGTTTTGAGATTAAGTTTGAGCTGCATTTACACCTATTTTAAGAACTGAAATTTTCAAGGAACAAAGAGTCCTGTTAAAAGAGAGCTGACTTGCTTAATGCTGCTTAAACTACATCTTCATTTCACTAAATTGTGTTCTTTTGGAAATGTGCACACAAGTAGGTTGGTTTTATTTTTTCATAATTCGCCAATTCAAACCATACTGCTTCCTTACAGGAATGTTTTGAAAGAGTGCAAACACTAAACTTGGCACAAATGAAAAGCAGTACAGCCAAGGAGAATTCTTTTCCCTAAAATAGGAAGAAGAAACTAATTAGTGATGCATGACTAGTCCTTCAGGATTAGGACAAAAGTATTTCAGGATTTGGTAGAAGCAAATAAATTGCTTGATGCTAAGTTTGCAGCTGTCCATGCACAGCTTGAAGGTTAGTATGGAAGAAAGTAGAAAGGTGCTACTTAGAGAAAAGTCTAATTAGAGTTCATCAAAATGAGCAGAATTGAACTGTGGGAAAAGAGACAAAATGTTTGTCAGACACAGGCAAGGTGATATTTTCTATAGGAAATAGGAAACAATCTGAAAGTGATGCAAAGGGACTTAATAGAACAATTTCAGAGACATACACAAAGAGACATGCAAAATAAATGGTTCTTGGGCATCAGATGAATTTAAATCGAGAAATATAAATAGAAGGAACAAAACGACAGCAGCTGCAGTAGTCAGATGAAACCTCTCTAAGAGAAAAATGAGAGCAATTTCAGACAGGGGAGGACCAATAAGGGTGAACAAAGACAGGAAAGGAGCCAAAAATTACTTCCTGGGTCAAAAGAATCATTCATGATATGTATGTGATGGAAAGCCATACAGGTAGAAATAAATTAAAAGAAAAAAAAAAAGAAGCATGGAAGCAACAGCAAGGTACAAAAAGCAGTTGAAGGAAAGCATGTGGCAGAGCACAATCACAGGAAGCATGTAGTGCCTGGTGTTGGATAAGGATATTAATGAATATAGCAGGAGCAAGGGCTTCTGCACAGAATAGGCAGAGAGAAAAACACAGTTCAGGTCCTTGCAGGAGGGGATGGAAGACATAGTAGCAGTGCAGCCACTTTCACTTTTGCTGCAATGCAGTATGAGAAAATGTACGTAAGCCTCATGGTTACTTGAACTGCCCTGCCAGAATGGGCAGAATAACTCAGAATGTTGAATCTAAGCCACAACATCCATATAGCTTTTGTCAACAAGGCTAATAATGTAATAAAGGCCTATTGGGGAATGCAGTTTTAGATGTAAGCATCTGGACAAGTCTTGATGCCTGTGTGATAGCTGTGACAACAGAGCCATTCCTAAGAATATTTGTCTTAGCTTCAGGAGGAATGATAACAATTTTATAGTCTGTGAGATGCCTGAAAATTTGCCTTCCAGCAGAAAAGATTGAGGAACATTTTCTTGGTGTGTTTAAGGGATGCCTGATGCCTCCCTGACTCCAGGGATTCAGATACTTCTAAATGCAGTGTGACAGGGGACAGCAGCAGCATATGGCTGAGCATAAGTGAAAAAGGGGGAACCTCAGTAGCTGGGATATCCAATACTGGTATGAGATAAGGGAATACAAGACTTCTGTAGCTACCAAAACCAAGTATCAGAATTAAGGGTCTCTGATGAGCCTGAGCTACTGTGCAGCCCCCAGACTTCTCCCTTTTTCTGCTAGATTATGTGATCATACAGGATCTCATCCTTGGGGCAAATGTCTCACTTCTCCTTTCTTCTTCCTTACAGCCCAGCTACAGTCTAACCAGCCTAAAGGACATCACTTACGTGCCTGCTTCATCCATTAAAATCTGCTTTGGGACACCATGTCCGGTTGGACAATCTGAAGAAGAAGGAATTGAAACACATACTTTTGTCTGTCTGGAAGACAACTCTCCCAGAATATACCTTCTCCTACGCTCACAAGTTCAGAAAAGCTACAGTGAAATATTAAGTGGAATACAAGTCCTTGCTGTTGACAACCTAGTATATTGAGACACACAACAAAAACCTAATGGCCCAACTCATAAGATGGAGTGCCATCTAAAACTGAATCACAGCAGAGTAAAAGTAGGTGTTGTGTGAGTTACTTTGGCCAAAACTTAGGAAATAATGTCTCTGGACCTGTTCAAACAATATGAAGACAATAAAGCATTCTCAAATCTCTAACTTCTTGCTTGAAAATTAGAATCCATTATAAACATGATGGTTTACCCATTAACAGATTTATACAGATCCTTATTATGAAGCCCAAAAGAGAAAGCATATCTTATTGAGAAAATTTGATGAGAGCTTTGAGAACACAGAGGCTGCATCATTTTTAAACTACAAAAAATGGCAGCAACAAACTCACTGGATGTGTTTCAGGATATGTTCCTAGAAATTCAGGTCACAACACTGAAAAGGTAGATAAGCCATAAATAGTGGACAAAACAGTATTTTACAGGTGACACTTTGGGGGCATGAGGATTGAGAGCATAGAACTATCACAGGAAAATTATACTCAAATAGAAAAGAATTTACCACTGTCACTGGATGTCAGTACATACTGTGCAGTATAGCTGAAATAGATTACAAACCTTAGGGGACATTTTTGACTAATCTTAAGCTTCTGAACCATCTAGACTTCGCTCATGATCATAAACCTACAAAGGCATGACTTCAAAGTGAAGCACAAGCCCAGAAGAGAAATTCCTGTAGCAACATGAGCTGGGATCTGCAAAAAAAAAAAAAAAAAAAAAAAAAGGCAAAAAAGCTGCGGAAATGCTAAAGAAAAATAGAGAACACTAATATGATGAATCTTTTAAAGGAATAGGTCAGGATGGCTTGTCCAAAACCAAGTTCTCCTGTCCTATCAGGACCTCAGGAGCGAGAAAAAACAAAGTTAAGCTTGAAAATGAATGTAAAGAGAGCAGTGACAATGAAGAAAGCTCCTTCCAGGCATCAGCAAAGATTTATGGATCAGACAATGATGTTATGGAAAGTCTGAGGATAAGACATACTTCACCAGTTTCAAATGTGCATGAAAGACAAGACATAGGACTGCTGATGATTTGTAGATTTTTTTTTTCATATGGCAATAATATGTGTATAACAGCATCTGAAACATTTGAATAAGTTGATCTGCATTAGTGAATTAATAGATACTTCCATTATGAAAACTGCTAGAGGCAGAAGCAGAGGCTCTTATACTAACAGATGATGTACTTTAGAGAGCCCAGGAGCAATGGATAACTGATTTAGAGGATATCCTTAGCCTGATTATTATGACAAAAATATGTTTGAGGCAGCTCCAGTAGACAATATACTGGTGATCTCTGGACTGGGTGACACAAAGGCAATGTTAATGAGCTAAAGCAGCAATAACAAGCTCACTTCACACAATGAACCACAGGGTATATTTGAAAAATTTCCAAGAATTAGTGTTTGGTTTACATGCAGGCACATGCAGACCAAGAAGGGCAGAGGCAGCCACTGGCTCTGCTCACCCTCCCTGGGGCTGGCTGAAGGGCACACAACTCTGCCAGCAGATTCTGATACTGTTCAAGGTGGTCAAGAGTGCTACCTCTTTTGTTTTATTAAGCTGCTAAAACACACTTCTGGAGTCAAACATTTCATCTTCACAGGCGAGCAGAAAGTGCAAAGCTGTAACCCCTGTGAAAAGCCTGTGTTTTTCTTCTCAAAACCTCACACCAGGGTGAAATAAAACAGCTGAGTGAACAGAGGAAAAAGAATAGGAATACTACTGGTGATAAAAGTGCCAGTATACAAAATTACTTCCAAAAGAGGATTATATGAAACAGTGCCACTCCAGTGAGATAACTGAACACCATGGGCTGGGTGTTTCTGAGCCAAAGGAGGGGCTCCTCCCTGTGTGAAATCACAGATGCTTAAGATCCACTTGTGTCTCTATGAGTATGGTAGGTGTTGACCACACTGATATGGCTCTGATATGTGTGGAAGGTGATTCCCATCAAGGCATCTACCTCTGGGAGAAAACAAGCAACACAGCTCACAGCCTTGTTTAACCTAGTGACTATATATAAGAATGTGCAGAACAGATGTGGGAAAAATCCAAACTTAAAAATTAGAGAACTTTTACAGCATCTGTGAGGCATCTCCCCCCTTGGCTTAACTATAGTAATTCCTAGCATCCTTATCCTGATTCAGATCCTGTGGTTTCCTTGAGCTTTGTCTTCCCTATGGAAACACGTAAACAGAGCTTCTGGTCAGAGACCCCAAAGATGCATTCACTCACAACATGAGACATTTACTCTACACAGTAAACTTCCTGAATGCATGTCCCATGCCTGGGCTTGGATTCCCCATGGAATGAGTGAACTGCATTGTTACACAGACTCAAATGGAAGCTGTGTCCACCTGCAGCTGGGTAAGAAGTGGGGGAACTAACTTGTGGTTTGATCTTGTAAAAACTGACCAGGATTTTTCTTGATATGAAATATTCTCACCTGTGTCTCCACCTGATCTAAAGCTCCCTCTCTCTTTAGGGCTCTTCCTCTGCCATGCATACATCTCATTCTATTACTTGCCATCCTGTCTAAGGTCTTGTGGTACCCTTCATAAGAAAGAAGTAGAACAGCACCAAGCATCTCCTCAGGGCGTCTAGGAGAATTCATCCCACACAGCAATTCATCTAGTAATTCACTGTGATAAGGTCCTCCAACTCTCACAGGCAGCATTTGGGGTGCTCTCTATTCCAGACACCTTCCTGTCCTACATCTTGAATTGTTTCCTATCACCATTTACGCATTCAAGGCAGGTACTGAGCTGCATGCTGATTTAAGTATTCTACAAGCTGTGATTCTGGAACAGCATGTTTTTTTCAATTTTGTATGCTTAATCTTATGTAACAGAGAAGTATAGAGAGACTGAGTTTGTAAGAGGGGCCATGCTTGCCTTATGTCAAAAGTTCTGTTTACTGGCTGACAAGGATGGCTGCTGCAGCTCAGCAAGAAGCCACATTTGCCTGAGTTACAGAATGGCTGAGGTAGGAAGGCACCTCTGGAGATGGACTACTCCAGCGCATGGCTGAGCAGGGACACTGAGCATGTTGCCCAGGGCTGTTTCTCATTTGGTTTCTGAAATGCCTTTACATATCAAAGGCCAACATTGTGACAAACAGCCTTTCACTGACAAGAAACTTCAGGGCTGCTATCCCTATTTTAGATTAAGTACCAAAATTGCAAATGATGGGATGAAAGAATGATTCACTTCCAGTCCAAGGGATCCTTTGCAAATAAAAAGACACAGTAGCAGATTTTTTTACATCAGCTTACAGTCTTATTTGGAAAGACAACACCCAAGAGAGGTGATCTACCTGAGGAATTAGGCCCTAATTCTGATGAGTGTGAAACTGTCATGTCAGCTTTGCCAGCTGAGCAAACCAAACCACACAGCCCAGACTCAGTCAGCACATGAAGCAGTTTTAAGGTGTGCTATCATTTCATTCCTTTGTACTGACTTTCAAAGCCAATAAATAGTTCCCTGACTTTTTTCCGTCAATTTAAGGAAAATGTCTCCTCGTGAAATTTTCTTCCATTTCAGAAGCTATTTCAGGCTGGCCTCATAAATATTAATCATTTTCCTCTTCAGGTTTTGAAAGGTTCCTGGAAGATGCTGATTGTAGCTAGGACATTTCTCTGCTGACCAATCAAAACAGGTTACAAGGGCTACCAAGCTGGTGGCTGGAAATAGCCCCTGCTCTCAGCCAAACACAGGGATCAGGCAGTGGGGACAGGCATGGATGGCCTGGAAGCTGAGGCTGTACTGACTCTGACACCTGATTACCAGCTGACAGCATGACTCACTGGTGTGACTCAGACCTGCAAACCCCTCATGGATGCGTGAAGACTGCAAATTCCTTAGGGAGAGAATGCCCCAAACTCCCGTGTGCTGTATTAAGACTCCAAGTCCCCAACTAATATGTGCCACTGGAGTTCACCTACAGCAATGTGAGGGCTGGCATCTGCAGACCTCATGTGACAGAATGCACTTGTATTGCAGCAATGCCAGACATTACATATCTGTAGCACTACTTTTTCAAGAGAAGAACTATGAGTAACCCTTAAGTAATGCTTGGTCACTATCAGCATGTGCCAAGCCTGCGTTCCTACTAAAAGAAGGTTTCTTAAGTTTTCATTAATTTGAAATCCTGTTACACTTCTTTCAGGCTAATCTGATCCTAGATCGCTTGTTCCAGATGCCAGTGCAGTAGGACAGCACTGTCAGCTGTCACAGCCAAGAGAAATAGGAAGAGGACCTTTGTTCTGAGTCTGTCATTGCATGGGTGAGTAATTTGTTTCTATGCAACACTGTTGATTTTCATTACATTCAGAGCAGTTAAGACCAAAGCCTGACACTAATCTGGATGGAAGTTAAAATGAAGTAGGGCTGTTCAAGATGAGAAATAAAACAGAAAAGACTCTGGAATTTTCACTCAGACAGCTATTAAATGACTTGGTACCTGATATTAAATGGTACCTGCTACTTGGGAAAAAATTACTATAAATGCTGTAAAAAAATGTTGAAGGATTCTGAAGTTGCTTATTTAAATTTTGACTCTGCAAAAGCTGTCAGGTCTTCTTTGAGAAAGAAAAAAAAATCCTATTTTTGTAAAATCGGTTTAGGCTCTCTATCTTAAATTTTAACTCCCCATACCATGCTACAGCTGCAGAACATACTACCAGATACCTTGAAACCATCTTCTCCAGGCCACCAGAGTACCATGCACACACCATGCCCCTAGATTTAGGTCCTATTGCCAAGCCTTTGGGTAATCCAGACCTCCTCACGGATTTTTCCCTCTTTAACAGAAAGTGTCAGCACCAAACAAGCTGTGTGCTGGTAGCATTTCTGCAGATAGCTGTGCACAAAAGCCAAAACCTGACGGTTACCATGGGATTATCTCATTAAGCTTTTACTGAATACACTGCACTCTTCAATGTCTGGTAATCTTTTCTATTCTTCTCCCTCTCCTCCTCTTCTCTTGCCCTCTGTGCAGGAATATGAATTGCATCGAACCCCAGAAAGGGTAAGGGAGCTGCTGTGCTCTGTCACCCAGCAGAGTGGTTCCATGGTTGCATTTGGCTTGAAAAATCCCATCTGTCAAACCCTCTCCAAAAAGGCATTGCTGTGTATTTTGGAAAAAAGAAATCAGTTACTGCACCTGTTGTTACTTATGAATAATGATAAAAAGCCCTGAAGAAGGAGGATACTTAGCCTGCTCTACTACTGAGAATTGGATCAGGTTCTTGTTTTCCCTAAGCCGCCTTTGTGCTCCTTTAGCAAATGCAGGAATCTTTGGATGGGTGTGTTTTACAGTTGCTCCTGTGAAGGGCTATTTACATTCCAGAGAGGCACAGGAGGGTCCCAGTAGCAAAGGTGGTTATTATTTAACGAGAACCAGTCCTTTCTGGTTTGTGCATGTGTCCTGTGTGCCCAGGGTTGCAGGAATAGTCCCTGGGGAAGACTTGGTGCCATAGAAATATTAACAGCATCTGGTGTTTCAGCAGAAAGATTTCTGTTCTTTTGGATTCAACAAAGAACATGGCATAACCCAGTATGCCCAAACTGCCAGGGAGGCTGGTGCCACATTTTAATGCACACCCTTTTTTACTTGAGGGATTTTCTTCTCCCTTTGCTTCTCAGGTAAAAGAGCCTGAATGACAGATTTCCCCCACTGTTGTCCAAATCTCCAGCATATTCCAGACCTGTCAAGAAGATTGTCAGCTATTGCATTGCTGTCCTGCTATGGATGTGCCTGTTTGGAGACAGCTGCTAGTCTGGGTCAGGCTGCCTGCACTGGCCCCAGGTGTTCTGTGGGCTGCAGCACAGAGATGCTGCTGCTGCTGCTGCTGCTGCTGCTGCTGCTGCTGCTGCTGCTGCTGCTGTGAGCCCGCAGTAGGTTTTAGAGAGCTGGCAAGGGAATTATGGTGACTTGCTGCTGGCACATTCCTGTTGATGTGTTTACTCACTTTCTTCAGGATCTTATGAGAATTGCTGGTGAATTCAGACAACTGACAGGATCTTAGTTATAATTAGTAGCAACTTCCATTCTGACACACGGGAAGGACTAACAGCATTTTTCTTAAGGCAGAGTTGTTATGCTCTCCTCCAGAGAGGTACTTTAAAAAGTACATTTTCTAGCAAAAAGCCTCTCCCACTTGTTTAGGACAGATGGAAGAGGAAGGGATTCTGAAGTGATGGGGTTTGAGGGTAAAAAAATTATTGTACAAACTGTCACAGAGCATGGGCTTTCACAGATCAGCTATTTTTGTTATTACTGAACACATCCGTTATATCAGGAACTCAAACAGTATCAGAGCAGATGTGGATGAAGTTTATATTTCTTTGTTCATAAAAGCTGTGAAAAATCACAGTGAAATTAGTGGAGTGTAGTACATGTGGAGACCTGAAACTCAAGGGCTGAATCAAATTACTGAATTTATTTAGCCTGATGAGCAAAGTGTACCTGTCCACAAGGCACTGATTTTCAAAGGTCCTTTTGTTCCACTTCAGAGGAAATTTGAAAATAAAAATAAACATTAGTGAACATTCAAAAAGGCCCAAGAAGCTAAATACCCAAGAAGTTTTTAAGATCTGCTGACTTTCAGTGAAACTGGGCATCTGATTTGAGGGTAACTCTCCTCACAAACACCTCAGAAATGAAGAGGCTGAAGGAATGGCTTGGGCTCCAAGTTCTTTACAAATACAAGCAGACACAAAATGTCTGAGAAGGCCCAGCCTGAGGAGCCCTTTGCCATCAGTATTTGCTCTGAAAGTCTCTTTGTTATACATGCCTGCAAGTCCTTCTAGGAATCTGCCTGGTCTCTTTCTCCTGGTTCTGTTATGGACTATACAAATGAAAAACAAATAATTCAGGGACAAAAATTGAACTATGAACTTCCATTTCACAAACCTGGGGCCCTTATGATTTCAAATGAGAGTAAAGGCGATAGGACTAGGAGATGATCTGGGACAGTGATCAGGCAGTCATTTAACATAATTTAACAACCTGAGATTAACAGAGCTTCTGGCCATAACTGTATGACTTCCAGGACTGAGGAGCTTTTTTTTGTAGTGTAAGTGGTTTATAGACCTGAACTTGGGGATAGTTTTTGAGATTGATCTTGATGGTTAACTTAACAGTAGAATATCTTCATGTCAATTTTTCCTGCTATTTCCTTTGATTTTTCTACATGGAATATGTATTAATTTTAATGTAATCAATAAGCATTCATGGAAGTAATGACACTAAATAATCATGCACATGACTCAGGGTGTCTTCACATTCATAAAGGAGGCTTGAATATGTTCAAGTTCAAACAGTGAATTATCTTTTTTAACCTATAGTTTATTTTTCAGAAGTATACCTAAACTATAGCTTTCCTAATGCAAAAAAATTGGAGCATTTTCCCTGCTTGCCAAAATGACCTCCTCTAATTGAACTTGCTCTTTACCAAGTGCAAAGTGAAGCAAGGTAGGACTTTGCCACCTCAAATATAAAAAGCTGTAGCCAGACAAAAGTCTGATTTCTTCTCTTACAAGTAAGGCATGATCTGAGTTAAAACAGAGACTTTGGAAGTGATTCCTCCAGATGCAGACTTGCTCTTCCTGCTGGTGCCAGGAGGATGGGACCTCTTGGATGATACTATTGGTCAGCTCTGGGTGCTTCTGATGATGGAGCCAACACAGGGAGTGGGAGTTTTTGGGGCTCTGGCAGAAGCTGGGAGCAGGGACATAGATGTTGCTGCCCTTCCTGGTTGCCCCTGCTTGAAGAAGTCTCTACTCCATTTTTGCCTAGATCTGTCCCTGTTCAGGTGGCACAGCACCACTGGAGCACTGGATGCTTTTCTACTAAGGATGTAGAGACCCTGCTTAATTTTAATTGGCACTCACCAGTGGTGCAGCTCAATAACTCAACCTGCCCATGACAACTGAGACTGTTGGGGGACAACAGTCTCTAGTGCTCAGGTGTGAGAAGGACAAGCTCAAGGAAACAGGCCTGAAGGAGCAGTGCTAGCTCCTCCATCTATATCCTTTCACAGAGCAGAATATGGGTTGTACACATCAGTGACTGTCAGGGTGGGAGTCTCACCCAGACAGAGTTTTGTCAGGAGCTGCTTTTCAGACTGGTAATGTTAATGAACAAGAAGCATTTTTGCAAAGGAGAAACTCCAGACTGAGAAATGCCTTTGGCAAAAGTATTGGATTTCTAGAAGCACTGGATATTATTAGACTGTCTTTTGAGGTGGTGCTTTATCTTTCTGTTTATGTGCAAAAATTTCCCTGCTGCTGAATTAGTTTGCTCAATGGAAATCTTATCAAGTCTGAGGAGCTCTGTGCAACTGAGCAAGAAGCTAGAAGGATGTGAAATACTTACGCTGAGAATTCTGGGTTACAACTAATATTTAACATGTATTTATAAAGGGGAAAAGAGGTTATGTAGCAGATTCCTACTATCACATTGGCCAAATAGCTATGCAAATGTCATGATTTCTCCCCATAATGCTCATGTTTTGCAGAAAGCCTCCCAGGGTGTTAAAACCCTGGGTGATATTCATTCACATGAAATGAAATACACAGAGGAGTGGGAATGATGGAAAGATTTTACTGGCGCAAATGTGGCAATGAGCAAGTTATATGGGTCAGCACAAATGAGTACAGATAAAATTTTTATATCACCAGATTATGTATTTCACAAATGCTAGGCATGAAAAGGGAAAAAAACAATCTCAATTTTTGTAGAGCGTTTAAAAATTATTGAGGATAATGGCTGTGGGTTTTTGTTTTTCAAGGATAGCAAATATTCAGACATCTTAATCACAAAGTATGAGATTTTGAAATCTCATTGAAACAATCAGCAAGATTCTCACTGGCCTTAATGAAGATGGGATTTCATCCAACTGGCCAACTATAGGAGACTCACATAAGGGAAAAATAATAACCAATGCGCTGTAGAAACTGATGGGGTTTTTTTATCTCTTAACATGCAGACCTGTTATTTTCACTCCAAAGGTTAATTCTGAGACTACCTCAGACCAAAAGGGAAGATTTTTGCATCCTTTTGAGATGGAGTATTTCCAATGGGGAAAAAATATAGCTTGAATGAGAGGTGAATCACAGGATCAGAGATTGGTTGAGGCTGGAAAGGGAATCTGGTGACTGTTGGGTCCAACAGCCCTACTGATGCAGGGCCACCTACAGAACGTTGCCCAGGACCAAGTCCAGTCAAGATTTTACAGTCTCCAAGAATGGAGACCCCACCACCTCCCTGGGCAATCTGTGCCAGTGCTCGGTGACTCTGACAGTAAGAAAGAATTTGCTGATGTTCAGAGGGAACATCCTGTGTTTCTGTGTGTGTCACCCACTATCACTGAGAGGTGTCTGTCTCCATCTGTCTGTTACAGTTGGTTTAATAGGTAGGGTGGAGTTTTCTAAATCCATTGGGGAAGGGCTGTCCCATGATGCAGACTGCCAGGGCTCTTGTCACTGGGTCTGTGGTCTTTCACTTTTCCTGAGAAGCTGTTCCTAGCCACCTAAAAGTGAAGAATTTGACCACTGCTGAAGATGCCTGAAAATCACACACATGCTGCATGTATGCAAGCAATTAATATGTTAATTAAAAAAAAAAAAGCTGTTCAGTGTTCCTGAGAGTTTAAAGCAAAAATATTTGCCCAAATGAGACTCAAAGAATGGTTTCCTTTTGGTTTCAGTTCTTCATCTTTCACAGACCTCTATTATGCCCAGTATCTGCCATTTTGAAATCTGTGACTTGTCCTAATTTGGCCATTTCTATGTATTGACTTTGAAGCACATACTGCGACAGCCTTAAAACAGAAAATCATAGAATCATGGAATGATTTGAGTTTGAAGGAACCCTAAAGATCATCTAGTTCCAAAACTCCTGCCATGGACAGGGAGACTTTTCACTAGACTGGATTGCTGCTACCTGCTGGGGTGAACTAAGCAGGATGGAGCCTGTGTCCCTGTGTGTCTCTGCTGCTCGGCATTGTAAGCCGGGTAATAAAATAAATGCAGTCTTTGCATTTCAGCTGTGGTTCGATGGTTGCCTTTGGTTTCCTGTATGTGCCAATTCGCTCACCATTAACTTGGCCTTGAACACTTTCAGGAATGGGGAATCCATCACTTCTCCAGGCAACTTGTTTCAGTGCCTCACCATCCTCAAAGGAAAGCATTTTTTCCTAGTGTCTAACCTAAGCTTCCCTCTTTCAGTTTTAAAGCCATTCCCCCTGGTCCTATCCCTTCTTGCCCTTGTAAAAACTTATCTAAACTTATGGAAAACATTGTGAAAGTGCTGACCTCCTTAAAACATTCTTGCATTGTTTTCCTGGATTTGAACTACAAAACATAAGGAAAAACCAAAGAGGGAACAGTTATTCTATTTACTGTCAAGAGTGTTCAAAATGTTTTTCCTAGTAAGTTTCTGCCTAAAGCTTAATCAGGCGGTTACACTAGAAAAGAATCTTTGCCATGTTGAGGAGACACTAACAGCAAAGATTAAATGGAAAACACATCTTTATATTAATTATAGGTGGCTAGTGTTTCTTGGACATGAGGGAAATGAATAAAAGTTCTCAGTTCCTGAGAGTTTGGAGTGTACTGCTTTAAATCAGTAAATGTAGACAATTTACATGCCTAACATGCCACATATCAGCATGAAAATATTTGTCAGAAACTGATGAATGAAACAAGAAGAATAATGAAGAAAAATGACACTATACAAACCTTCCAGAGAGCAAAATAAACAATGTAAGTGTTTGGTAAATAAATCCCTGCAGAACTCTTAGAAATGAGTCACTGATTAATTGAATCAATCCATCAACCTTTTGTGATTACATCAATATGTAATCCCTTTGATGTTTGTTCTTCTTCCATAGCTACTGTTTTAAATGCCTTTAAAATGTAAGATAAGATATAATATGTCCATGTGGAGCTACCATAAATTAATTGGATATCCTAGTAAGATATAGCTGGCTGATTCTTTTACTTAATTCTTACATGTAATGCTGTAAATAACCGTATCACCTTCTCCTTTTTCTGAATTGTTTTGGTCACCCACTTCTTCAACTAACTGAAGTTAACAGCAGGGGGGGACTGTGAGATCATATTTTTCTTTTTTTTCCTAATTGAAATGTTCTTATTAACTTTATTTATCACATAAATCCTTTGTAGAAAGGACTGTCCTGTTTACTCTATTCATAGATTGCACCATGCTTGTACATCCAGTAATTATCAGAAATAATAATTTTTGTGTACCAAATCCCTGTCTAGAAAATCAACACCTAGGACTTTTAATATCTTGAGAGGAAGGATAGGAAAAACTAAGCAGAAAAGGTGAGAGACTGTGTGAGGTTATGTATCTCCATCATAAAATATAGCCACATAACAGGTGTGTGTATGTGTGCATGTATGTGTGACTGCATGAACTGAGCCAACATTTAGCACAAATGCACACAGATGCATCAATATGGAGAATCCTGTGCAAATTAAAGCAATTGCACATACTTGTGTGCTCTCCTAGGAACAAAATATTCACCTGCATGCATAGAAATCAACTATCTAAATGTTTGCAAGGGAGAAAAATCCTGAGAAAATTCTTGAAGAAAATGAAACGTGAATCTAATCCAGTAAATGTGTTCACAAACATTTTTTATTAATTTCTTCTAATTCACCTGTGCCTTTTGTAGCTCTGGATATTTATGACTTTCTGTGAACTCAGTGAGCTATAGCTTTAGCAAATGGAATTATGATTCCTACCAGGGCTTGCTGTGTCTCCTGGCTTCTGTAATGCTGCCAACCTTTACATTTGGTTAAATGTCACCCTGTCTGGGGCTTTTTGAGAATCTATGTAACCTTGTGCTTCCTCTTCTTGTCGTTTTGCACACATCCTCAGTGACACTCCCCTCCACGACTGCCATCGCCACCTTTGTGTGAGTTGGAAACAATGGGTGTGACAGAGAGCATTATGTAATTTTGGGAGGGCATTTGGGGCTGTGTTCAGGAAGAGAGACAGTGAGAATTGCACAAGAAGATGGTGACAGAGAGAGAGAGAAATTAACTAGGTGTGAAACGTCTGTGTGGCAGAACTGGGGGCTTTTGGAGAGCACATACTGGATGTGAACATGCTTCTTCACCTTAAGCTCCCCATAACCTATTTCCCATCAGGACAAAGGCAAAGCTGGGAAAATGATAAGGTACCAGATGGCAATAAAGATCCTTTTCCATTAGTGGATGGAGAAGCATGGATTTTGTAGAGATTTAATTTTGAATCAGAGATGACCACAAGCATAATTTATTTTTAGTTCTCATACCTTCTATCTATCTAAAAATAATAATAATCCCAAGGCATTTGGAAGTCCCAGGTCCCTTCTACTCAACAGAGAGCAGAAAAATTGGTGTTTTTATTGGATTTTTTATTAAAAAATGTCTTTCGTGATCTTGGCAAGATTTTGGAAGACACTTGTAAAAGATATAATCTGTTTCAATTGGTTTCTGAGAGATAAAGGAAAAGTGCATTTTTAAAAGACCCTTCTTTTGTACATATGGAAAGATATGTGCAACAAATGTATGTATGGTGCTACTTAGAACTTCACATTTGGTACAGTATCTTCCTAAACCACCCAGCTATGCCAAGGTCTCAACCTTAAATAGCTGTAATTGCTTCTCTTGTTGAAGGTCTGAGCAGAGGGGCTTGTCAGGACATGAGATCAAACAGAGATGATTTCTCCAATCCATGTCAGGAGATGAAGCATATTGGTGACTACAGGAGGAAAATCTCTTTTACTGATTCTGTGCTGTGCCACTTCTGTATGTGAATGAGTAATTGCAGTCTAAAGGGCAGTTTCTTTTATTCATTGTAATTGCATTTAATACTGCACATAGCTTGAAGCAGACCAATTAGCTTAACAACTGTTTTCATCCTTCTCCAAGGAGCGGACACAGTGCTATCTGCAGTATTGCTGTGTATTGGTTCTTCAACAACACCTGGCTTACCTTTAGTGTCTGCTGTCAATCCACATGTGCTGGGAAGAAGCCAGATTCAGAATAGCTAGGAAACAAACTCAAGAAGTCCATCACTTTCATCTTAGCTACTCATCAGTAGACAGTCAGCAAGCAATACATACACATAGACTATTAATGGGGCTTTCCATCCTCCTCTTAGTATTTGCTTTTAAAAATAAAACAGAGGACTGGAAACGAAAATATTACAAGGTGGAGTGATTAACGGAGTGTGGAGTTTTGCTTTGTCTACTATCTATGTGCTCAAGTGGAAGGTGAGCATGCAAATGATGAAAGGCCTCAGACACTGAGTTAATGGCCATTCCTATCTGGAGACATCCAGCAATCAATACATAACTGTGCCACACTTAATCAAAATGCTGTGCAGCAGTGGAGTATTCTATATGGTACTTAGCTTAAGCAAGTGGAGCACAAACCATTTCTCCTTACCTGACTGAAAAGTATCACTTGCACTATTATGAAGACCTAAAAAGTCCTAATGAAAGAACTCTCCTTCTGAGGAGTCATCCTAAGAGAGCATGACCGAGTATCTCAAAATGTATATCATTCTGCTCCACCTTTATTGAATGACCTCAGGCAAGCTGTCAATATATGTGAGCTCTATAAACATTTTGCCTAAGACAGGATTTCATCATTTCAGTGTAGGGACAATAAATAGCATATAAAAGAATATGAATGCAGAGGAAATATCCATGTTACATAGCTCCTTCTTAACAAGTATTATTTTTGCAATACTTAACACTGTTGGCAACTCTATACCTATCATGGGCTTAAAATTCCTGATGAGTGGGCAAAACCAGCCCTGTTTTCTAAGTAAAGAGTCTGTTGCAGTCAGCCTTGTAAAAGAAACCTTTTAGTGTCAGTGATAATGAAAATACCTGGTACATATGACAGCGTTAAAATGGTGTCATGACCCGGCAATTTCTATTCAGGGCTGTCACATCCGTGCACTGCGCAGATCGGGATTGTCATCATGTAAATGTAATAGGATTCTTTATCCTGCATTGTTGCTCAGCTGGGAAGAGTAATTCTGAGTTTCCTGTAAGTTCTGAATAGCAGCAGGGGGCCATGAATAGCTTGGAAACCTATATTTTTCCATTTATTTTTTTTTTAATGCAAATTACACTAGTAAGTCAAAAAAATCACTTTTGTTAAAAATACATTCAGAATTAACAAATGCCAAAAAGAAAAGAAAAAAAGACACATTTGGATTGTATCTCTTGCCTTCTGAATATTTTAGTTTATAACAAAAGCCCAGCCTAGAAAAATAACATTCTTTACTGGATTTTGAGGAGGATACAGCTGTACAAATCAAAAATGCCATCCAGATATTCTCACATTACTGTGCTCTAAACTGCTTCCAGAAGAGATCTGTCCACTAATCATTTAGTTGAGTAGTCAACAGTCCTAACTTTTTTAATGGTGGTGCTCTAACTGCAACTTAAGCAAGGTTATGAATACCAACTTCATATAGGTATGTATGTGTGTATATATATATACTGTGTGTATGTGAGTGTGTGTATCTACTCTATATGTAATATATGAATACACATTTATATTGCAATCCATAGTAGTTAGATGTGCTTCCTATTTCCTAAGCATTTTACAAACATTAACAATTCAGACCTCACAAAAAGCCTGTGAGGCACATATTATTCCCGTATTATGGATGGGAAGACTAAGACACAGAGAAATTAAGGCCAAAATTTTCTAATTTAAAATCAGGCCTATAAGCTACGTGTAGACACTTCATTAAATTGTCTGACTTCTAAAATTGCTAACTACCAGTAGCCGCTGTTCCATGGGAAATCACTGAAAGGTATGAAAAATTATCTTCTGAAAATTGGATTGCTGCTTAGGTGCCTAAACTGGTTTCTTTTCATGTTAAAAAATGATTTTTATAGAAATATCGTTTTGATTAACTGGTATACAGGGAAAGATAAAATAACCTGTTATGACATTTTCATCCCATTTAAACCTCTTCATTGTGTTTAATACTGTACATCTGCTATATTTAATACTACAGAAAAGTAGAAACTTTTTTAGTTTTGTAAGTTATGGGAAATTTCAGCCTGTTACTTGGAAGTTGCATGGGGTTTCTAGGAGGTGAAAAGCATCTCTACCAGTAGGAACTCATATTTTCAGGAACTCAAGTATGAAAATTTAAATTTGAGATCCAAATCAGCAATGAATGCTTTACAGGATCAGGCCTAGGGGACATTCATGTTTCATGCATGAAATTCCCAGCAGTATCTGAGAGGGGAACCCTTGGTCCACTGCATCAGAATCTTCCTGGGTGATGCAGCCCCCAAAAATAGTTAGTCCTGTGTATTTTATATACATAGACATACACACACCTTCACACACTTACATATATATATATATCTATCTATATCTATATAAATCTCACTGAATCAATGTAGGTATAGTTCCTGAACATGTCCTGTATCTTGTTTTCACTGGTGAATGCCTGTTCCTCTGTCATTGTCCAGAGTTGCTGCTTGTGAGACTGTACATCCATGCAGACACAGCAAAGGGCACTGGCTTGTACAGGGATGGGTGAGTGGTGTGAGGCCTCTGGAGCAAGGGTTTGGCCAGCAGGGAAAAGGGAGTTGCTCAGGGGTGCCTTGAGCATTTCCAGGTGCTGACCTTCCCTCTTGCCCTCAAAAGCTACGTGGTCACCTCAGGTGTGGTACGTGCGTGCGTTTGTCTATGCAAGGTCTGAGCAAAGAAACAATGACAATCCAAGTTTCTGAAAAACCTGAGCAAAGTATTGGGTTTTCCAAGTGAAAGCCATCTACGTTCTTGAAAATACAGATCAGATGTAGAATAAAACATATGTTCCTAGGAGTTCAGAGTATTTCATATACACATTGACCTACTAGCAAAATTCCCAAAGGCATCTTGTTGCCAACTACGTAACAGCACAGAGGTTTTTTTTCAGCCACAATAATACAGGAAGATAAAATACACGTTCTAACACACAACAGATCCCCCCAAATATACCACAAAAAGGTCTTCAGTATTTCTTCAACTCAACTAGTCCCTCCCTGCCCTCTCCAACCAAAATCAAGAAATAAAATATGTGGATCCCTTATGGTGCAATTAGAAAAAAAAAAGCTCACTTACAGAGAATTTTTAGTTGAAATCAGATATAAAAGAGTAAACATAGCTAGTACATATTCAGTTGGCCTTTGTTCATAGAAATCTGCAGATGTCTCTGTAGTTAGTAAAAGATGTTTAGAGATAGCTATAAAAGCACCTACAGTGCGATAAATAAAACCAGCGGGATTAAGAAGCACTGTTTCTGCTGCTTATTTCCAGTAGGTTCAATTATTAGTTTCTGTTACCCCTTTCCCCATCCTTACCCCCAAAAGGTCTCAGTTATTTCTTTATTTATTTTTCTTTTTAATCATTATAAACTATTTCTTGACCACTGTGGAGCCCCAAAAGTAAAGCACTTATCAGACAGCTGG
The DNA here is from genome assembly GCF_023055355.1 of Agelaius tricolor. Lineage (NCBI taxonomy): Eukaryota > Metazoa > Chordata > Aves > Passeriformes > Icteridae > Agelaius > Agelaius tricolor. Next base: position 63,521,790 of record NW_027269261.1, read on the forward strand.
CAGTTTTCTACTTGGTTGCTCTGGAGCCATGGAGCAACAGAGCCTTATTCCCTGACATGAAAACAAAGCAAAACCAAACAGAAGAAAACCACTGACTTAGAAATCGTTCAGAATTAACAGCAGCATGTTAACTTCAGAAAGCTTGCACGTAGTTTCAATAATGTGCAAAGCAGTTGGGTTAAGGCAAGTATGAACTGTACAGCCTTCAGGGCAAACAATGCGCTGTCTATTGACTTCTGCTGCAAGGTCATCCTGGTATTTCAGTGTTGTTGACTGAGGAGACTCAATGGGCCCGGAGTGTGGAGGAGGCTCCCACAGCACTGAGTGGGCTGGGTTCATGTCTTAATCCAGATGGGCCGTGCTGGCGGTGGCCAAGGGAAAAAAGGGACAAAAGGTGGCACCAATGCCTCCACTGTGTCCCTCTGGTGCTGAGAGGCAGGAGGTTCAAGGAGGGGTTCTGGGGCGTCTCCTTTAGTACCTGTTAGAAAGAGAGGCTGCAGGTCTCTGTTGTTTTCTGTCTCACTGTTCAATCAGCTTTTATACAATATTTTTAGCACAAAAATTGAATTTCTTTTCTCTTTGAAGAACCGGGAGGTCATCCTGAAAGAGATTTTTGAACAGGTCCTCTAGCGCACCTTGAATAGTCCCCATGTTTACTTTGACCTAGAAGAAAGACAGAGAAAGAACAACACTTATAATCCAGCATATACTTTTCTGATCCCTGCCCTGCTGCTCTGGTGCCCTTTTGCAAGCAAGTGTAATCCACAAACCAGTTCAGATACACGTGAGATGAAGAGGACAGAAAGACAAAGTGTTTACTCAAGTAACTGCCTGGCTCTCTCTGGAACATTGTTAGAGAAGTCAGCACAAGTTTTCTAAACAATCTTAGGCAGGAGTTATATTTAATTATAATCTTTACTGTATGTCCATGGGTCAACTGGAATATGACCTGATTTATATAATCCATCAGATACATAGCTGTGTTTGTAAAACCAAGAAGTGACATGGTATGAGGGCAGAAGAGCTGGATTGCAGGGGAAGGCTGCCCACAGCTCACTCACAAAGCAGAAACCCTATGCAAGTGCCACAGCCCGGCCACCTTAACAGTATTGTCCCAAACCCATGTTTTGTAACTAAAGCTTTCAAGATGTTGTTTGCTGATAGTGGACAAATTGTTGTTTGTTGATAGTGAAAGCTTAGGTGGTAGGTTATTGAAATGTGTCTGAATCTCAAAACATGAGGTGATAATTACACAGAAGATTTGTACTGCATGAACATGTGGTGTGTTATGGTGGTTATACTCAAAGTGCTAGTTCAGTGTCTTTTTTTTTGTGTGTTTCATTTATACTTTCAGTGAATGGTGAAGTCGGTAGCACTTTCAGTTTGTGCAATTATCTAGACAAATGCCTATGTGTGTGTGCGTGTGCGCGCAGGAATATAGATACTGCAAATATTCTTAGGCTTCACAATAGGAGGAAAGCATGCTTCACTTCAGGGCTGCACTGCTTTTGAGCAATTTCTCCAGTGCATTAGGCATCAACATCAGACATGCATGGGGTTTTTTTGCTTCACTTCTTCTTTTCTCGAACAAACAAGTTCAGTGTGAAGAACATAAAGAAAGATCTCTCTCCCCTCCCTCCTTCCTACTGTTTTTAGAACAGTGATCATGCAGTGCAGTCTTGTTCCACAACCACCACTGTTTTTTTTCATGTGCAGCAGAATCAGTGTCAGGGAGTGTTTAGTCACCTTCCTCCGTCACCTCCCATGAGGAGAATTTTGTCTTGACAAATGATTTCCGCCATCCTATTGTGTCCTTCTCCCATGGTCTGGAAATGAGCACTGGCATCTCCGGCACAGAATGCCAGGAAGCTGCTTTTGAGTACATCAGCTGTGGCCACACTGCAAGGAGGTACATGAGCATCCCGTTCTGTTCAAAAAGCGTATTCGTTTTGAAGGGACTGTCTAGGCTTCTTGGCTTGTACAGCATAGAGCACACTGTTGGCACTTGAATAATAAGAAAATCCCATTTATAACAGGTAGAGAAATGTCACCATAAGAATTTTTCTCCAAAGCATAGTTTTAAATTGCATATATTATTCGCGTTAAAAAGTAAACTGATTTAAATTAAATATTAAATTGGAAGAGGTGATAAGGGAAACTGTGATTAGAATTTAAAGCCTAAAATGTAGAGAAAAAAACTTCAGTGTGAGTCTGAATCTAATAATTCTAGACTATTAAAGGTAACAGTAGCCAGAGATAGTCACTTCAATTAACTACCTAAAGATAATATTTCTTTTTCAGAAACCAAGATTTTTCTTTTCCTTAGATATCCTGTTCATTTAGGGTAGTTTTTCATAACTGATGAAACACCACACAAAGCGACTATGTGTATTTAAACTGAATTAGAATGTTTTTAAAAGTAGAGCTTGATTGATGAAAATCACAAATAAAAAGTAATAAATCTTTAGATGAAATAGTCCTGATGACTGAATAGAAATGTAAATATGAGAACCCTGAATAAATCAATATAATTTGCCCATGTAAGTTGGTGTAGGTTCAATATAACCTCCACGTTAACAAAATGAAGTCCTAACTTTAGCACACAGGAAGAAACTGGTTACAAAACAGTATGTCTTAGCAGTTAGCAATTAGTAAACCCAGCTATCCTTCAGAAGAATAGTTAAATACTGCATGTATAAAGGAGTTAAAATTTATTTCAATCACTTGGATGAAAAACTGTCTGACTTCCAAAGAAATAAGTTTCTGTTGATGGACTTCTGTCATTGCAATCCACTAAATCAATTCACATCAGCAAGAAGTGGATAATGACTGAGACCTAATACAACATTCTGTATGTCTTTAAGATTTGTACTAGTTCTGTATATGAATCAATCTGGTAAATATATAGGGGGCTCTCTGTTCTGTATTACTGACCTATGTGTTGAAATTTGTATTTTGAAAGAATCTGAACAACCATTAGAAGCTGATATTGTTTTGGTGAGCTTTTAAAAGAGGAGGCCATATGCTCTCCTTCCCTTTTGCAGCATGCCCGGCACACCACAGCACAGAGAACAAACTGTTGTTGTGCCTCTGCATATACTTAGCTATCAGATGATTTAAAGGCACCTGTTTCCTGTTCAATTTCTCTAATAAATCCGGAGCTCCATAAGATATGTGCTCAGTGTGAGTCTGAATAGGACAGGATGCAGTGGTGGCAAAAATTGATCTCTTGATCATCTGCAGGAATTAGATGGTATGATAATATATCTTCCATATATTATGCTTAATATGTCTCCTCTCCTCTCCTCTCCTCTCCTCTCCTCTCCTCTCCTCTCCTCTCCTCTCCTCTCCTCTCCTCTCCTCTCCTCCCCTCCCCTCCCCTCCCTCCCCTCCATGTTGTGTTTTTGCTTTCTTTCCTTGAACACTGTGAAGTCTTACATAGGTGATATTTGGGGAACAAGCTCCATAGGGAACCAAATCTTTCCTCCCAACAAATAAAGCTTTAAAATACCAAGTATTTTAAAGGCCTGCTGTTATCATATCAGCATGTTTTGATTTCTAATACATACTATTGCTGTAAATAGTGCTACAAGCAGATCAAACCTTGACTTGATTAACTTAAATTCAAATTTGTCACTCCACTACCTAATGGACTGCCTACATTTACAGAGCAACTGCAATGTGAATACATATGCATGCGTTCCTAGTGTGCCTCAGCTGTAAATAAAGAAAGGTATTTGTAAATGCCATAAAATCTTCTTAAGGACAGACTGTAACAATCCTAGAGAGCCCTGTCAAACACTCTACAGTCAGAGGGAAACATGAAATATCTTTATTTGACTGTGGCTGGGACATGGCAATGCTTTTCTGCATTGATTGGACAAAATGCCCACTCACATTCTGATTTCTGTCTCTTGTTTAAGACAGCTAAATCACCTATACTCCAGTGAGCATGCAGCATTGGAATAAGAGAGAACACAGTTTACATGGATTGTTCATCTATCTCTTCATCTAAGCTACAGGCTTAAAGATATTGCCTTCTTTTTTTTTTTTTTTCACAGGTCTAGCTTTCTTTCCAGTCAGTATGAAGATGCATAGTAAATGCAATCTGCTGTTCTGGAAGAAACACTGAGAGCATAAAGAGAATGGGATAATAGCTAGAGGGCTCCATATGTTGATGACAAGGTATGGTATACTGAGAAAGAGATAGGATTAGAATTGTTCTAAGTACCTATGTACCTCATATAATACTATGAAGGAAATAACATTTTCTAAATGTGCAGCACTGTGCCAAAAGTGCAGGTGAAAAATATTTACTTGAGCACAGACAGATGGGAAGCTGAAGCTGAGACGACATTGGAGATATGCACCATTGTAATTTGAGATTATTAAAAAGCTCCTAGCAAAGCTCCTGAAGGGCCCAGTTCCAAACACCAACACAGAACAGATTGTACCACTGATAAAGGAGTAAATGCAAGATTCCATTAAAAAGTACACTAATCCATTAGTAGACTTACTTCCACTAATCTGAAGAAATGAAATTGCATTCAGAGGTGAGTGGAATTGTGTGTTGGGAAGGCTACTGTTTGCTTGAACTTAGTTCTTTTCCACAAAAGAAATGTTCAGATGAGAAACAAAGGAAAAAACGTAACTGTTGCCCCTTTATGAGTTGTGTGGTGCTGTGCTTTTAGTATGTAGGGCATTGATGGCAAATAAAAAATATTTCCAAAGGCTGCCGCAGTAAGGTAAGATTTATCTGGGCAGTCAGGACTGTTCTGCATTTCAGTTGATATCAGTACAAGAAATATTTGGAGACGATTGTTCCTGGGCTGGTCTATGGTTGCGCATCAGATCTAGTGTGAATATACTCCAGCTGTGTGTATGAGCTGAGATTTGCTTATTCATTTAACTCCCAAACATATCAGAATGCACTCTAAGATGGAGTTGTCACTCAATGGTTAGGTAAAATACTGTCTTCTATTCAAACTAGTTTTAAAAGCCATATGTTGTTACATTTGTTTCGGCTTTTTTAAATGTGGAAACTGGAAATGAGGTACAGAGGTGCCTTGGTGAACAGATGCTCTCTAAATGCATCCACTAAATTAGCAAGATGCTGAACTTTTGATAAAACTTCATAAAAATCCACTTTTTTTCACAGCCAAGGTTTGTCACATATGATTAGTGTTTTTTCTACACCAAATTGTCACTGTCTCTGAGTGGAACCTGCCTGAATGAAAATAGGGAAAAATCAGGTGAGAACTGGATGCTGTTTGAACAACTGTGACACATGATATCCTGCCCTAAGAAATCATTATAATTCAACACAAGAGTAATGTTGGTTCCTAAGTGTAACTTTAATTCAGTCCATCAAAAAAGGCTTCTGACTATTCTGAATTTTTAAGTCATGCCATCTTTCAGCTTAATGATCCTTTAATATCAGGCTGCCACTCTGCTGAATATCCTAGAAGTTAAGTACTTACATATACATGGGCTGCAGCTGTAAATGAGATGTCTTCTGTGGACCTTGATAGCCATAAGAGTCAAATCCACCTATGAAATCAACTGAAAGGGGAGAAATTGCTTTCATTAGCAACATCTTTTCAGAACTGATAGGCACTATCATTCAAGAACCACCCAGTACACAGATTATTTTTGACAAGTCCTCTAATAATCTCTTAATATTAGACCAGCTAATTGGGAAGATACAGAAAAACAGTAAAAAAGTAAAGAAAGGCAAAGTATCCCTTTTTTCCCCTTTACTTTTAAAATCCATTCAATTTTAAAACCACATAAAAACATTAAAGGATTTATAACAACCATCTTTCCACCAAAAATAGCCACACCTCCCTCTTTTTCAAGTAGACCACCTCACTAATACAAAACAACATGCTATTTAGACATTAAAACTGCTGAAAACAATTTATTTATTGGCATGAATGCATTGCTTCTGACTGTGATTACTGTGGCTGGCTTGCTGTCATACCATGGCTCAGTAGAGGATGTAGAGGAGGGAGTACATTGATCCAACTCTGTCTGAGAGACAGAAGTTTCTCTGATTCCCTGTTTTGACATTTGGGTTGAAATGCATGAACAGAGAATTGGAACAATTTATCTGAGCTTCAGAGATGAAACTTCACAGATGTAAGGAAACCTGCATCTCTCTCAAGATGCTGAAGGTCTGCAAGAAGGTTGTAGGGTGGGAGTTATTTATTAATTCACACAATTTCCCGCTCCTGATGGCCTTCTCATGTTTGTTTTAAACAATTTCCAGTAGAATTCAATCTCATCTGAGCCCAAGACCCCTATATCTCTGCTAAAACACTTTCTTTGCACAGGTAAAAGGGTGCCATTTGCTTCTTTTGTCCCAGGAGATTCAACTATCGGCTTATAGGGGTTATCTGGGGGCAGTTCTTGTCCCTGAAATATTGTCTCTTACTTCACAGATCTGAATTGGACTTTACTTTAATAGAAAAGGGCCAAAGAGTTCGGGTATGGAAGTGCATTTTTCACATGTCTGGTCACTGCTACTGACAGACTGGCTCTGTGTACATTAAAAGCAAAAAGAAAAAAAGAAAAAGAAAAAAAAAGGCTATTTGATAGACAACACCTTCTTGTAGATCTAAAATGCAGTTACAGTCATAAACAACAAAAAAGTAAATTTACATGGTTTGATAACTTCCACAGTTGTTGGACTCTTTAACACTTGCATTTATAAAGTTGTTTTAATACTAAGGTACCCCCCAATTTGTGTCACACTTAGTCACACTTATCAATACAATTTCAGCCATTCCAGACATTGACCAAAAAATCAAATTCTTGTACGCCTCCATTTACCACTTACTCTGCAAGCAAAGAGCTACCAAAACCACTGGACTTCCTGGGTACAGTATGTCTCCATTGCAACTGCACACATGTTGAATCTGTCATAAAGTCATTCATTGCTGGCAAGAATGGCCCCTGCAGAAATAATTTAGCTATTTCTGTGCCCTGCAGCAGCATTATGTGTATTCCTATCCCAGAAAGATGTGTTACTAAATTAATCCCTGACATCTCTAATGAAGGAGGTTCTATAGCCTCTCCGTGTTGCTTTTCCTTGTGCCTAATTTCCTAATGTCTAATTTAAATGTAATTTCCTGCAAATTAACTACTTATCTATATTTTGGCCTTTTCTCCCTATGGATATGAAGAAAAATGAGCCATTTTTTTCTCTTATAACTGTTTTTAAACCTTTAAAAAAAGTATTTCATGCCATCCATTGTTTTCAGGTTTAAGCAAACCTAGTTATTTCAAATTTTTTTCACAGCTCATGTTGTCCAAGCCTCTACATTTTGAAGACTGAAGATCCTTCCTCAGTTTACTTATGTTTTTCTTACAGTGGGGTGCACAAATCAGGACTAACTGGGACAACTGCCATCTGTTCATTACCTGAAATAATTCAGTAGGTTTTGGGGTTTTGCATGTTTGGTTGGGATTTATTTTCTTGTTTTTGTTCTTCTTGCTTTGTGTCATTTGGGTTTGATTTCCAACTTCTTTTTTCAACTGCATCACACAAAGCTTAATAATCAGCTCTTTATTTTTTGCTTTGTCACTAACTTTAGCCTAGCCTAGTCCATATTTTATTTGAAGATGATTGATTCTTCCTCACAAGAGTTCTTTTGTACTTGTCTGTACTGAATTTCACCTTCTTGATTTCAAGCCACTTCTCAAGATTATTTTGACCTCTAATCCTATATTCACAAGTGCTTGTACCCTTCCCAGTCTAGTTTAATCTTAAATTTTTTACACACGATCTCTCTTTTATCCTCATTGTTGTTAATAAAAATAATGAAGAGAATTATTTCCCTAGCTGAGGTTCCAGTGGGGTCCCATCTGAAATGTCCCGTCTGCTTTATAACTACATTTCAATTAGAATTTTAAACAGTTTTGCACTCCACCTCTGCTGACTGCATCTGGACAGTACTTTTCTGAACATATTGCAAACCTTTTATAATGTCAAAATCTTGCTAAAATAAAGACAAATGCTATTTGTTGCATTTCACTTAATCAATGTCTGTAACCATCAGAATACCTTTATCAAAATGTTATCATGTCTTTGGGAACACATTAAGTTTACAGGCAGAAAATGAAGAATATTGTTTAGTGAAGTGTTAAGCTGGGAGGACCCCCCCCCCCCAATTCAAATACAAAGATTGCAGAAAAAAGTATGTTTTGCTGCAGGTATGGTTTGTTGTTTGCTTGCCCAATTTTCTTTTCATTTTGTTGCTCTTGATCCCTGACAACACAAGTCAGAAAATGCCTGTGTTGGATCAAGTGCCTCACTGTTGTCAACTCATGTCACTTTAGGGATATTGCTTGTACTCATTTGTCCAGCTTTGCATTTCTTCTGTACTTCCCTAGAACATTTTATTTCAAGCAACCTGCAAAACATTATTAGTAAGCTGCAGGCATAGACACTCTGCTTTGCAGATGTGGGGCAAAAGCTTGTCTTCAGGGCTGTTTTCAGAAAGCTAAACCAATGTGTTAAGAAAAAGATTTCTTTGAGAGAAATGATTTTGTGTGAGCATGAAGGAAAGATGCGTGCTGAATACCTCTTTGTGCATGGTGGCTTTGCCCTGCTGTACAGAGCAAGCACAGAGTGTTAGTAAGCCAGATTGCCAAGTTACAAACAAAGCAAGGTCGTAGACACATTTCTGTGTTCAGCTCACTATAGAAGCTCCCATGTGTGTAACCAAACGATGGCAGGGCAGTGAGTATGACCATGACCTCACTGGAGACATACAATGGCTTCTTGCAGGCAACAACAAGCTTGGCAAGGTAGGTGAAGGAAGGTAATAGAAAGTGAACTCCAGCACAAAAGGATTTCATCCATTTGTTTGCAGCAAGGTTTCTTCATGGCGGCTGCTTCTCAGCCCTGCAAACCCCGTGGTGTCCAGACTGTGCTAAAAGCTCCCTGTGGACTCTGAGCTGGTTTCTTAAAGCATGCAGCAGGCTGCCCTTTCTGCAGGCATTTTATCCTGGCTGTGCCTGAAAGGTCACTGAAATGTCATACAACTGATACATTCCTAGCAGCCATAACATCAGATGAATAAAACAAGGCTCATTAGCTGAATCAGTACAGAGGTGTCCATCCTTAGCCTCATACATCAAACACTTTTTTTGACTACTCTATCGTACATTCATCTTACATGTCACTGTTATCACAAGAAGCTCATGTAGGGTTTCACTTTAGTAAAAGCACACATGAACTAACAAGCATAATACAATTCCTTCTGTGGTGGGTTGACCCTGGATGAACACCAGTTGTCCACCAAAGCCACTCTGTTGCTTCCCTCCTCAGCTGAATAAGAGAGAGAAAATGTAACAAAAGGTTCATGGGTCTGGATAGAGACAGGGAGAGATCACTCAGCAATTACCATCACAGGCAAGATAGCCTTGAATTATTACCAAAGAAGAGCAGTATAATGAGAAATAGAGCCAAATATTAAACCTTCTTCCCAGGTTAAACTCCTGATTCTCTGCCTTCTTCACCCCAGTGAATGAGGGAATGAGGAATGAGGGTTGTGCCCAGTTCATCACAAGTCTCCCTTCCTCCTCAGGGGGAGATCTCCTTATACGCTTCTTCTGCTCCAGTGTGGGGTCCCTCCTATGGGAGACAGTCCTCCACAAACTTCTCCAATGTGAATTCTTCCCACGGGCTATAATTCTCCATAAACTGCTCCAATGGGTCCCTTCCTTGGGGTGCAGTCCTTCAGGAGCAGCCTGCTCCAGTGGGTGCCCCCTCAGGGTCACAAGTCCTGCCAGCAACCCTGCTCTGGTGTGGGCTCCTCTCTCCATGAGGCCACAGATCCTTACAGGAGCCTGCTCCAGCACAGGCTCCCCACAGGGTCACAGCCTCCTTTGGGCACCCACCTGCTCTGCCCTGGGGTCCTGCATGGGCTGTGGTGGATCTCTGCTCCCCCATGGCCCTCCCTGGGCTGCAGGGGCACAGCTCCTCACCGTGGTCTGCACCAGGGGCTGCAGGGGGATCTCTGCTCCAGTGCCTGCAGCAGCTCTTCCTCCTCCATTGGTCTTGGGGTCTGCAGAGTTGTTGCTCTCACTCCCATTCCACTCTTCAGCTGGAGTTGTTGTGCAGATTTTTTCCCCTTTTTTAATATATTATCCCACAGGCACTACTGCTGTCACTGACAGGCCAAGCCTTGGCCAGCAGTAGGTCCATCCTGGAGATGTCTGGCATTGGCTCTGTCAGAAGCCACAGGAGAAACTTCTAGTAGATCTTTACAGAACACACCCCTGTGGCCCCCTCAAAACCTGGCTGTGCAAACCCATCTTTGAAATATTGTGAGCTGAAATTTTTATTTTCCTAGCTGAACTTGAATAGGATAATAGCAGTACTGCTTATCTGAAATATGTGTTATAAAAAAATCAGGTAATTTTCTTCTTTTGCTTGTGTTAAGGGTCTTGTCAGACATATGACTGTTACAAGTGTAGCACAAGACATATGGCTTAAAGTAGGGACATATTTTCTATCAATAATTACCCACAGGAATGTGAAATTTCAACCTCTGCTCATGGTCAGAGTCCCCACTGTTTCTGCTTTACCTCAGGACAGGATGAGAGGCATAAATGGGTTTCTCATTTTCCATTTCTGGAAGTCTACAGTACATAGAAGGACCACTAAAATGAGATGCAGAAAAAAGACCCCAGTGCTTGGCATTACAATGGTCCTTAAATATATTCATGCATCTACTAAAATAATATTAAAAAACCTAGAATTACCCATGATAAAGATGACACCTTTAAAAAAAAAAAGAGTTAATGACCATGGAGGTACATGCCATGACTGGACATATTTCCTGTGTGGTAGAGCAGAGAGACAACACATGGTGCTCATATCCTACATCTGACCTGCAAGGTCTTAGATTTATCTGCAATCACTCCAGAGGCCAAAGATGTGGCTCCCTGGACTCAGGTTTCTGAAGTGCTGCCATTGAGCTTCACTGCCACAACAAGGCACATCACTGCAGGTGTAGCTAGAATAAAGGAGAGATGGCAAACAAACTACAGCTAATAACATTACTGAAAGCAATGCTGGTGCAGGAGTGAGGACGTGAGCCAAGAGAGAGCTGTGCACAAATAGTGGTAGCTAAAAACTGGCCAAATTGAGAAAAAAAAAAGTAAATGGAGAGGAGTAAAATTAAGTTTCATTTTAATACCTTGGAAATGACATATGGGGCAAAAATATTAAAAAACATATGGGGACACCTTTGCTCTTGCAGTTTTGCCAGTATCCTGGTACCCAGCTCTCCGTTTGGTGAAGACACTTCCAAACAATTCAGTGCTACTGCCTTTTTATGCTGTGAGCATGGTCTGGTGGCTGTTCCACAAAATAGCACACAGGAGGAGATTTGCTTGAATGTGATCTCCATAAAGTTTGTTTACAATGATAATCAAACATTATTGGGCTTTGTGCTGAGTACACAGTGATTTAGGCTCTCAAACCACAGTATAGCCAAACACCAGGGAAACATGGGGAAGGAGACATCTGCCAGCACATGAGGCTGTGCCCTTTCTGCTGTCACAGGAGGATTCAGAAATGGCATAAGGACTTGGACATGAGGTCCAGTTCTTGTGGTGCAATGAGCAGCACTTCTGCCAAGCAGTCAGTAATGAAGGGCCTGTGAGTGCTCTCAGCTCAGCCATTTGCAAGGTGAATATAAACCCCTCAGCTCAGCCATTTGCAAGGTGAATATAAACCCTCAGATTTTGAAACTGTAACCTCATGGCATTTGTGAGCTCTACAAAGGCCACTGGAGCTGCAAAGGGAAGCCCTTACACAAATTTTGATGGAGTTTCTCAGCTCAGATTTTGCTCCACTGCCACTATTTTCATGCTGTTTACTTGTATGATAATCAAAATCATTCAGTAAGTTTGTGCTTCACAGGGCCTTGTCCTCCAATTTTTTCTCCTTTTATCATGCTTCTTGTTGGTGTAAGGCAGCATCTTCTTCTGTTTCTGCTGATCCCCTGGGTGAGTCTTTTATCAGCTCTTCTGAGATAAGATGTAGGAGTGGGGAGGTACTCAGGTTTGTGAAGTCTAATAAACATGATCTGGTGTTTCTGCTCTCACAGAAATACAAGCAGGGATCTCTGCCTGTTGCTCCCTATAATTATCAAGCAACAGATATGCAGATATTGCTTTCCAGGTGTATCCAGCTCATGGTTGTACCCAGCAGAAAATACCAAGATGAATGGTGCTGTGGGTCCAGAAATTAGACTAGTCACAATTTGTCTCAGATTTGCAGGTGGAGAAGGCGTCTGGTCGGTAGCAGATTCTTGGACCGTGACATGAGGAAGACCATGCTCTGGAGAAAGGCCTCTGCAAGGCAGGGCTGGCCAACAGTGGGAACCATGTTGAGAGGACAGGTACCAAGGTCCTTGCTGAGCAGAAAGGAGCCAGAAGTCAGAAATAACCAACCAAGGGCTGGTAGGCATGAGCCCAAGGTAGCTGAAGGCAGAAACTGGGACCAGGGATAAGGCAGGCAGGAATAAGAACCAAAGGGCAGGTGGAAAAAACTGGAGCATAGCTGCAGCAATGAGAAGTACTGGACTGAAATGGCCAGCACTGCCTTTTATACCTGACAAATACAGCAAGCCACCTGTCAGCCTGTACACCTGGTAATAGGGTTGCTGCCTGACCTCTGCAAGGCTTTGCAAGGATTGTCTCCAAACTTGCAGTGGGGCTTGTCTGATACTTAGTAAAGAAAGAATCACTAAAAACCTGCACTTGGCTAAGAGAGCAAGAGAACAATAATAAGCTAAGAGAACAATAACAGTATGAACAATGTATTATTTTTCTAAACTGGATAGACCTGAGCATTGCTGGATAATAGCCATTTGCTTTCAAATTTTCATCCCTAAGTGCTGAGCAAAAAAATATAGCCCTGCAATATAGATTTTGACTGACAAATCATTTTAAGAATTAAATGTGTGGTAGACTGAATTATTGTAGAAGTTATCAAATGAGTCGTTAGGAAAAATTGTTCTTAGCCAGATCACTGCTAGGGGCGAGCAATAAAGAGAAGAAAAAGAAAAAGAGAAGGAAAAAGAAAATGCCTGGGGCAGTGGCCTCCAAGTATGACTGCCACACTAATAAATTAGAAAAAGAGTCATTAGTAGGTGCAACAAAGGGGAGAATTAAGGCCCAAATCTATGAAAGTTAACAAACCAATGCTAATGAAGACCTATCTAGATATTTGAAAGGAAAAGCAATAAGGAAAACTTTTAACAGGAGTCATGCTGATAAAAATAATTTAGTACAAAGCTATGTTCATGGCATGTAGGAAACTGCAAGGACTCACACTGACTGTCTCAGCAGGAAGGACACTAAGGCTGTGGACAGGTGTCCTTCGCAGGGCCACTGGAAATAATTAATAAGTCTGGTCCACCCACAGCAGCTCATCACCATTCCTCTCAAAGACTCTGCTATCTGTCAGCCTGGAGTGAGCTTGGATGGCAGGGACCTGTTGTTCACCCACTAATCTTGGCTGAAACCCTAAGAAGGCAGTCAGCTGCCCTCAAAGGGTGGGATACCAGGGTAGGGAAGGGGGCCAGCAGCCCCACATGGCCACTTGCAGGCTGTTCCTCTTCAGAATCCAAACTGCCTCTCTTCCTCCTCAGGGGATGAAGGACCAGATGCTCCCCATTGGAGGGTGTCCTTCCAAAGACAGCCCTCCATGTTCAGTGCAAAGTAGCAGGAAAGGACTGATGTTGAAATGGAGTCTTTCACCAGCACCAGAACAAAACATGCCTGAAAGTATTTTGCAAGCAATTTTCAGCTTGTGGAGAGTTTCAGATTTTGCTAATTTTTTCCTGATTTTGAATATGAGCTTTGTCTATTTTTCAATGTCAAAACATTTCCATGTCTAGGAAGACCACAACCTATTCAGCTGCATCAACAACCTGAGCATTGCTTCAAATGATCTGTAGCCTTTGTTATCAGAACCATCACTAGTTACTACCTAATTTCTGCCACTGGCTTGACACAACTGCCTGGGACATTGTTTCATGGTGTGAATGCCTTTGTGTTCCTCTCCTGAAATAAATAATTTATGATGAGTAATATTTTTCCAATGGTTTGGTATGAAATGTATCTTTCTTCAAAAAAACAGATGTTAGCAGTTCATTCACTATTGACACGTGCAGATCTTTTCCAACACTTCTGCAATGCCATTCCTGAATAGGTAAAAATAGTGTGGTCTATAGTTTAAAAAAAATTATGTAAGGTAAGTATATTTCCCTGGCTGTTACAATGCAATGATTTTATTAAGAAGTATTGCATTGTGATGAACTGCTGGAATGGAAATGTTACTTCCTTCAAGTTTTACGTTATGTTATTTAGGCATTTTTAAACTTGGGGTTGACAATCCCCACAGGAGGTGGTGATGGATGCAAGGGGAGTGGCAGGGGAGACAAGAGAGGGAGAAAAGAAATCATCAGAGATGAAGCCAGCAGTGCCACCATTTTCCCTTGTGTGATTTTATTTATATATTTGTCTCATACCACAACACCGTCTCCTAGGGATTCCTTGAACATCAACTTCATTAGTTACGAAGGCAGCAATCCATAACCAATTTTCTTTTCATGTCAAGCTTGTTCATGTATAAACCCAGCCCTTTTGTTAGAAACATTTGCAATTAATCCCACAAACAAAGAAAATGCAAATCATACAGTCTACCCTAAGCAACCCTTCTGACTCAAGGCCCTGACCACCATCTATTATACACTAAAATGAATTGAAATTCCCACTTTGAGTCTAACCTAATTTTCTAGTGATAATAGGCATGGATTCCCAGAAGCATTCTATGCATCTAGATAGTAACATCCTAATTTCCCTTCCTGGTAAATGTTTTAAATAAGACTTTAGCACCAAAGGAAATTAACCTTTAAATTAATTGTAATTATAAAATGCCATCACTGATTTTGTCTTCAGACTAATTACTTGCCATTATTTAAACAAACTGCACCTCCTCAGAGCTTTTAAGTTTGTTTCTCTCTGCAGTGCTGTGCCAAATGATCACAGAGCAGGCTGTGTAATGTCTGCCAAGCCCTGTGACACCTTGGACTGCTCAGCTCCATTTGCATCTCAAATGCAGCCGGTTTCACTTGTCATATCTTCCTGCCATAAACTTGCTCCCCTGTGCTTCAGCCTGCACTCTGCAGCTCAGAGGTTTTCAGCCTGTGCCTCGGAAGCAGCGAGCACACACACCTTAGGGGACAAAGATTGCCTGTGCTCTGTGCTGAGCAGAACAAGATGCTCAACACCAGCCTTCTGCTCCATGAGGGGCCCCTCCCAGACAGGACATGACTGGAAATAATAACACAGGAACCAGCTATTGATATGTGCAAAAGATTGATGTTGTACAGGCATGTCAGGGAATTTCCTAAATGTTCCTGGTGGCATCGCGGCTCTCCAAGGCAGCTGTCCTTAGGATGACAAACATAAAGTAGCAACTTGGGATTTCAAAGGCTGCCCTCCCTCCACACTTCTATCAGCATCCTGACAGGCAAAGACATCCCATTTTCCTCCCTCTGGTTTACTTAGATCATGTAGCAGTCACCACACTAAATGAAACAAGTAAATGGAAAAAGCTTCTAATTGAGCTGCAGGCTGCAAATTGAAGAGCACAGCTGAGCAAAAACAAGCTGAAGCTTCAAAATTGTAGTGTATTCCTTGCATTCCCATTCACAATGACCTGTTCAACAGTTTGGAGAACAACTGTGTTTTAAATATTGGCTTTTATTTGTTCCTATTATTATTTGTTGCTGGGCTGTCTCTGCAGGCTGTCTAGGCTGTCCCTAGCACCAGCCAAACAAGTCAGACCGGTGATTCCCCCTGTCACGAGAGAGGTGTCTACCACAGATAGGGCAGGTTGTTTTTTGGGGTTGCATCCCTGCCTCCCCTGACTGTGGTGGAAATCTTGATTGTTAATTTAAGCTGCAGGCCTACTTAATGTGGCTGTTGGCGTGGGAGATGGATGCCACCTGTGACAGCATGGAAAAGGTGAAGATGGAATCCCTGGTGTTTTCCAGAGAAAACACCATAGTCAGGACACCCTACACAAATGGTAGGTTTAAAACAAAGGAATTGTATAGCTGAGGTATCAGATCTCCTTTTCTCAGGAGGCTGTTTTATAAAACCTTTCTTGGTTCAAACATAGTTGGACACTTTCAGGAAGAAAAGACCACTATGGGAAACTAAATACAGCTAGACCTCTTGTGGCTAAGGAAGTCCATGAACAACAAATTACCGTCAAGAATTTCTGGGAACCACAAACTTGGGATGGGAAACAAAGAAGCAGAATTAATATTCAAATGTTTGCTACCAGTTTCTCTTTCTCTTTGTTGTAGAGATTTTTTAAGCAGGAATGGAAGCTGAGGTATTATTTCTCTGTAATGTCTCGATAAGCAGATTGTGACAAGCATTTGGCACAGAAAAAAAGCGATACCTGAGCATATTCTGCACTTCAATAGTGCCTTTCATCCCAGATGCTCAAAGTTACGAAGCAACACGCCTGTGAGTTTGTCCCTGCAATTATTTCCCATTTTAAATATGGGAAACAGAAGCATGGAGAGGTTAAACAACCTGCCCAAAGGTGGAAGGTTGCCTATTACAGAGATAAAATGTTTTTCTGTCTATCCCATGTGCATGTCAAAAATTTCCCATCTCTCACATATAATGAATTTAATACTGTCTTTTAAAAGAAAATCTTTGTCATCACTTTTTGTACTTCTCAGGTCAGAGTGGATCCCAGAGTGGAATATTGTTTGGCATCAAATTGATTGGCACATAATGCTGTATTGCTTACCAAAAGATATTTCCTATCTAGGGTATGTCTTGCTGAACATTTTCAGTAATTCAAATGCGGTCTTTAATCCAAATTTTTATTGAAAGAATTTTAAAGGGTTATATAGAGCTTCACTTCTGCACCAAGACATCCCCAATAGCAGGGTTCCTGGGAATATGCAGCAAAAATCTTCTAGACAAAGTTGCAATTTCTTTTGCTTTGCAGTTTAACTGGAAACAATGCCAGGAGAAAAGATGAAAGTGTATATGCAGGTTGGATCCCTGCTAGCATCAGGCGGTGGACAGGTTGTACCTCATGGTACACAAGGGAACATTCAGAGGGGCCATATTTGTTCTCTGATTGCCTTGCCATTGCCTAATAGTAGGTAAACGCTATTTCTGCTCCCTCTCTGGGTCAGCAAGAGAGCCTTGTAGGTTAGGATTTTACACTGAGACACAGACTAAATTAGAGATTTTCTCTTAGCTGAGGTTCATTCCTAGCCAAAGCTGTTCCTCTAGTAACAAGCAAATCTCCTTACTCTCAACAGAACCTGTGAGTGCAGAATTCCCATTTCAGTAACCTAGGTTTCTTTCTTAATTGCTAGAGACAAAAAGGCCTGGGAGGATGCTGCTTGACTGCTTATATTCCAGTGTTCCCCACAAAATGTCTATACAGTTAATGAAGTTTTCAGAAATATGTTGAATTTTCTTTTAGCAAGGCAGTAGCAGCTTATAGCAGGGAGCCAAATTGCTAGTGAGCAAATGCACATTAAAGGAACATTTCGATGTTATTAAAAATAATGTGCAGCCTTTGAAAAATGCAGGCCTAACATGATTTTGGGAGAAAAACCAGGAGCTCCAACAAGTTTACAGTCATTGGATGCCTCCAAGTAATGGCTGCTGCTGACATTTTCATGTTTTATTTTTAATTGCTGCAGCTAATAATGCTAATGAGTTAAGAATGGCAATGGCTTAGGCATTCCAATGGCAGTGGTGAAGAGGAGTATTGTATTTGCTGGGACCCCCGTGGCAGGAAGGAATGATGAATCTGACTCCATTTTCTCAGAAGGCTAATTTATTATTTTATGATACTATATTATATTAAAGAATATTAAACTAAACTATACTAAAAAATACAGAAAGGATACTTACAGAATGTTAAAAAGATAATAATGAAAACTCGTGACTCTCTCCAAAGTCCCGACACAGCTTGGCACTGATTGGCCAATGAGTGAAAACACTCACACCAGAAACCAATGAAACAATCACCTGTGGGTAAAAAATCTCCAAACACATTCCAGATGAGCAAAACAGAGGAGAAGCAAATGAGATAGTTATTGTTTTCATTTTTCTCTGGGGCTTCTCAGCTTCCCAGGAGAAAAATCCTGGGTGAAGGGATTTTTCAGAAAATCTGAATGTGACAGAGGAGAGAGTGGAGCTGGCAGCAATGTTGCTGGGGATCTGCGCTCCCTTGTCTTTACCTTGTCTTTCCCAGAAAAAGACCAGAGGCACTCCAACCTTCAGAGTTCCTCCTTCTTATGCAGCCACAGGGAAAATGTTGGGGAGTGGTAAACCTCCACTGAGAGAAGCAGCCATGGAAAAGCTGCTCTTGTCTGCCCCTTGGGAAGACACGGGTGCTGCAGTTTGACTCTGGTGTGCACCAGAGCACTTCTGGGGTCGTACCAGGAGACAAAGCAACTTCCTCTTTAATCCTTGGTGCAGAATTAACCCAAAGCAGATTGTTCTCATGAAAGGTAGCACAGGCTTGAGCTTTGATTTAGGGGGCCTGCAGCTGGATTTATTTGGTGTGTGAGTAATTAAAACCTCTAGACTTGCTGATTCAGTCCTAGTTATCACCATGATTTTATCGCTGTATTGTTCCATTCTTAATCCTTTAGTGAGGTTAGAGCAGGTTAATCTTAGTGAAATGTTTGCTTAATTCTACCCCAATTCATTTTTTCTCTTAATAAAATCTGCATAAAGAATGGCGAAATAGTAATTCTTTCAGCTTGTTCCAATTACTTTGAGAGCAAAGCTAATTCAGCTGAAGCAGCTTAAGAGCAACTTGACTGTGTTTTTACAGTTGAGGCTCTGTGCCAACAGGAGATGAGACACGATACTCCAGAGCAGTGTCAATATCTTCATCTGGTTAAAATCTGGAACATGCCTGGGTTTGGCTCTTGGACGTTGCATGGCTTTTTCTCCAGTCTTATGCCTTGCTGCTCAGTTCTGCCAGGTTCAGTGTTTCTGCCTCTTTTGCTTCTCCTTTGGACTGCTGTTGTTCCCATGACCCATTAGCAAAGCAGAAGAAATAGAATTGAGTGTATGGGTGCTCACTTTGTCCATCCTGAAAAGCAAAAGGCTTTTTCTGTTGGTTCTGTCTCATCAGAAAGGACTTGTGGCTAAATGAGAGTTTGGTATGATCCAACACATTTATCCTTACAAATACTAAATGACATGACATCGATAAGGGATACACTTCTCAGAAGAGCACGATCGATGCATGTGTTGCCAAAAGAGATAGAAAAGGTAGAAAATGTATCCAAGAAAATAAAATAATTTTAAATTAAACCTGAGCAGGGACTATTTGTATAGACTGCAGGCTCTGGCTGTCACAGTGAACACTTGGTACATGGCAGCATGGATGTCTGAGCAAAGAGAGAACTAGAATCATTCTTACTTGCTATTTCATGAGGCCTCTCCATAGAAGCTGAAGCTGTCTTAGTTTTATGATACCTTGAGGGGCCAGATCCAATCTGAGCATTATTTCACTGTTGGCACAACTCAGCCACAGACGTTCCCTTTCCCTTTTTGGCCAGCCAAGCTTCCAAACCTCAGCAGAGGGGAAGCTGCAGCACCTGAGCTTGTGCTGGCTTCATTGCACTGGGTGGTGATTCACCCTGGTGCCTCACAGAGGGGCTGGCAGATGGGTGAGGTGCTCTTTGACTGGATGAGGAGATGTGGCTGGGGTGTACAAAGTAATAATGAAATCTAAATGACAAAAGGAATGACAAAATAGTCAAGGTGATGGCAAGAAAATGTTCAAAGAAGCATGACAATCTGTGGCTGCTGAGCAACAGGGAGCTCTTGGTGCAGAGAGAAGAAAACAGTACCATACTGGTCGTGGCATTCCTGCCAGGAATGCTGCTTTATGAACCGTGGGAGAGATCTCCCAAATGTGCTCTGACTTCTGCGCTTGATTGGTAAGCCAATCTCAAGTCCCTTCCTTGCTTTTTACTTATATCATAGTGCCCTAAAGCATTACAGAATAGCAAAAAGAATATTTAAGCCCTTAGAAGAGAGGGCAGAATGGTATTGAATGGGATTCCGTTTTGGGGGACAAGAAATAACTCTCCTTCAACTCTGTGGATAATGAATGCACTTAATGGGAAAGCAGGAGAAAATACATTTGACTGGGTACTTCTCTAAACAGAAAAGTCTATTTGTGACATACCCCTGCTCCACACAGCTTCCCAAACCCTTTGTACTCTTTATACCTTTCTCACTTCCACAGAAACACAAAGACAACTGAAATGAGCATAGTCGAAACGACCTCCAAAGTGTGGTGGTTTGATTTCAGCATTAAATCTCCCCTTGATGGTTCACAGTGACACTGTATTGCCAATAGATTACAGGGTTGTAGCTATTTTCCACGCAGGAGAACACACAAAGGAACCCCCGCCAGCCCTAGCAGTGCTCTCAATCAAATAAAAACCCTTTAGCTTCCTGTTGCAGAGCTCTCCCTAGGATTCATGTATATTTTATCAAAGTTACATGCAGTTCTGATACTTGTTTCTAAAGTGCTTTAGTATGAATCCCAAGATGTAGTGAAATGCTGCAGTGGACCTTTTTAAAAAAATCCAGGTTAGAGTAGGGGAAAAAAAGGAAATGGCTTGACTCCACAAAATGCAATAAGAGCAAATTTTTCTCAACAGGATTCTATTGATATAAATAAGCAGAAGAAACACAAATCTGCATCTATATGAAATCATTTCACTTCATGTAAGTGCACCCTGGGAGCAGTAGGAACAAAGAGGAGCAAAGAGGAGCTCTACTGTTTAACCTTTCATAAATTAAAGTCCTGCAATGATCTAAAGCTATTTTTTTGACAGAATTGCTTTTACAGGAAAACATACATGCCAACACAAAACAGCTATAACTTCAGTTGTAACCAATTACTCTGAAAATAGTTAACAACAGCCTGGAACAAGAAAAAAAAAAAACAACTTGTATTTGCTAATTGGGATTTTTTTCTTTCTTTTTATTAAAAAAAAAAACAACAAAAAAACCCAAAACCACCCTTATTTTATGTCTTAAGCTAAGTAGTGAGATAAAGAGTTGTAATGATCTTTCCAGAAGAGAGGTGTATGTAAATTTAAACCAGTATTTAATTCCTCCTTTGCCTCAGAATTTACAGATTTTAGACTGAGAAGGATGGACAGAAAACATGATCTGGCTACAGTATAATAAGGCATTTAGGTTGAAGTCAGCAAGAGCCAGCATAGTGGAGAGGTGATTAAAAAAAAAAAAAAAAGAATTCATTTTGTATGTAATAAAGCTTTAGTACTTACAGCTGTCCTCTTCTTCAGTAATACACTTCACAACATAACAGGCATAGATGAAGCCTGCCAGCTGAAACAAAATGTGATAGTGTTAGATGTAAGACTGATACCATAGAGAAACAAGAGATGGCTTTAGAAAAGTGACTACAGAAACAGAAACAACAAAATTCAACAGACTTTTTTGAGGAGGTAAAGATAATTCTCCACAACAGTTTAATAATTTTAATTAGAAATAGGAGAATTCTGCATCTTTCTTGAAAAACACATCCTTCAATAAAACTTCCAAAAATTGATCAAAATTTTTCCAATACCTAGTTAACTTCTTTTCAATCATTGAAAAAATACAAAAATGGATGAGTATTTGGATGGATGAGCTTTTAGCTACTGAAAATGTAAATATTTCTGTCAAAATCAGATTTGCTACCCAACAAAACCTGGTCCCCTAGCAGAACTATTTTAAAATCGGAACTTTGCCAACTAAATCAAGGACAAATTCAGTGCACTTGTAAACCAGCTTTATTTTGTATTTTATCAGTTGAAATTAGGGCTGTGGATTAATAGAACTTGTTCTCATATCTGCAATAGTCCCCAAGCCTCATTACAAGTCACTTTGGATAGTCCTGGATGTGTTTACATCAGCATCTCACACAGCAGCTGGCAAATTTGTATCTTGTTCCTTTCAATCCTCTCTGCAGAGCATGCCCAGAATTGAATTGTAAACAGGAGCAATGGGATTTAAAGAAAATGAAAATCTGGAGTAGTTATTGAAGTACCACCTGAAAAAATGATAATAAAAAAGGGAATAAATGGCCAATATCATACATGCAACAGGCCAAGTATCATGTGAGTCAGCTGCTGGTCCTTCCAGCAAGTTCTTGTTGCTAAGTTAGACCAGAAGTAAAAGAGCATTTGTATCATCCATATAAATATAATAATACTGGAGCAGCAACAAGTGTCACATGTTGCCTGCTTTAACCAACTTCCTTTCATGTAGGTCTGGAGAGTTTTCTCTACTCCATTACAAGAAATCATTTTTCATCCTTTAGCTCATCACTGAAGTTTGCATGCTAGGATGTCTAAAGAATTCCAGTTATTTGATCTCCGTGTAGTGAAAAGTGAGCCGGGCTGCTAAAGTGTGTTATTCTGCACAGGACACCTCACAGAGATATTTTCATGAGCTACAAAACCATCTGTACACTTTGGGAATTCGTTCTTTATATGGATGATACAAATGCCTAGAGGCTTCAGCCAGGAGTGAGCTGTCTGTGAATGGTGCAAAACCCATAATCTCCGGCTGAGGGAGATGATGATCTTGACTTCAGTTTGAGTAATCAGTGGGTTGGACAGTAGAAGAAGTGAAATTTGAGAGACCATGTATTATGAATGCTGGTGAGTGAAAATGGATTTTTTTTTTGTTAATCCAAGGCATTTGTACAATCACTACTGTGGGTTCTTAGAGCCCTTAATATTATCCATATATAAATTAAATGCAAACAAATCCATTCTATTTCATAGTGTCTTCATACCTGAGGCAGTGACTACACCTGTTTTTTTCTAGCTCTTACACAGATATTCCTGGAATTTCTGTCGCTTTTCTATGTAGGAAGCTACCTATACACACAAATGCTGCCTTCTAATATCTGTATGGGTAGGAGATGGCAAAAGGGGAAAAAAGTTAAAAAAGTTCAGCCTGAAGGCTTTCCTAAAAAAATCAAGACTTGATTTGGAGATCACACTGAAGCCAGCATATGTGTTGTCTGCTCACAGTTTAAATTCCTGTTGGAAGCCCAGAAGCTGCATTACAACGGAACTAAGCCATTAATTTTGTCATTTATTATAAATCTGCCTTACAGTGCTGCTGGGAAGATTTTACACCTGGGAAGGATGAAATATTCACTGCTGGACACAAAGAACGCACTGTACCAAGAAGTGGCATTCAGCTAATATCAGCATTTCATCTCTCCTTTATTGGATCCCTCTTCCCTTTTGTTTCTTGGCTTCAAGACAGAGGGCTAATTTGCTCCACTGACTTATGCCCTGCATAACCCCATTGACTTCAATGACATTACTTGAGGTTTAATTCAGCAACGAATTAGGCCCAGAAAGGTTGTTCATAAATGATTCCATTCTTGGATGTGAACCTTGGCTTAATAGTTTCTCTGTTCTCTTTTTACAGACCATCAGATCCAAGATAGCTGAATAGTTGCAAATCTAGCAGGCTCCTATGGTAATCCTTTTCTTGCACTACAGTTCAATACTTTACTGTCTTGTCAACCACCACAAGTTCATATGTTATTAACTGAACTTATCTTACAAAGCACAGCAAACAAACTGTATCACAAATGATGTTTACAACTGATCTTTTAATTGCATTCAGTTACATCGCTTAAATCTCTAGGGAACTCCTTTGATATATAAGCAAATCCTACAGCATTTCATCAGATGAGCTTGTTGATTAAAAGAATGCCTTAAAGCTCAAATTGTTCTGATCTAAGTACGAATGTCAGGGTTTTTTCCCATGAGATAATCAGAGTTCATAAAAGAAACCTCCCCTTCTCCCACATCTATCCAACCTTTGCTTGATAAACATCATCGTTTTGTTCTTATTTGAATCTCACATTAGTTTTTTTTCTTTTTCTTTTTTTTTTTTTTAGCCAAGTAATTTATCAGCTCTGATACAGTGACAGTCATTCAAGTTTACCTTCTAATTACATCAGCAGCAGTGGGGACACACTACGAGCTGAGGCTCAGAACCAAAACTGGCAATTTTCACTCTGATGATACTCAATGACCTAAGCCCATGGTAGCTGCAGAGATCCCCAAGACAGAGATCAGGAACATGTTTCCTTCCCCATGGACTAGAACTTCCCATTAAGAAAGGTACAGCTCATCTATGCAGATAGCAGAGATTTCTTGGGGACTTTGGTCAACTAAAATTTTTAATGAATTCCCACGAGGATTTATAGGTCTCCCAAAATTTACTACCTTTTTTATAGTGCAAGACTTTAACCTTTTCTCTCTAACAAAAGCCCACCATAATATACCTCTGTATCACAAAAAGTACCCCAAAACACCCAACAAATCCAAACAAAACAGTGAATAACTCCTCATCCTGGAGAAGAATATGAGAGAAGAAACCCAAACCAAAGCAAATTCAAGAAGATAGAAGTTAGTCACATCACTTATATTCCTGGGAAGTCCTCAAGCACAGCAGTGCTCAGTGCAATATGAGAATTACACAGAGCAGATTCTTCCTGATTCAGTAGCTCCAAAAGATTTTTGTCATACATGAGAAGGAAGGAAATGAGTCCTCAGAGATAAAGAGGAGAAGGAGCCTGACTGTCTCAGAAAATCAGTTTAAAACTGGGAAGGTTAGCTTGAAAAATCTCATTGTTTTGCATCCCTACCTATTTTTTTTAATTAACTGAGCTTTGTTTTTTTTTTTTATAAACCATGCAGAGATAAAAGGAAATAGGTGCAATGAGCGGAAGATCATTTCTGGATCCCAGATCCATCAAGCTTAGGTGTCTGCATCTGTCCCACTCACATTTTAATGCTGTAGTATGGGCCTCTAGAGGAGAAGGAGCCATTAGCAACATTCCTGCTCATTTATACATAATTAGTGAATGCATGTTTTTATGAACCTCATTTTCTGCACCTTGAAAAAATCTGCTCTTTACAACTTTCCCTGATATGTCCATATGAGAGTATAAATGAATACTGCTCTTTCTAAAAGTGACACATTATCCATGCCTGCACCAGCTCCCTGGGTGTACTTTGATGGCATCTGATGACCTTAATTTTAGAAAAAATGATCTTAAACACTTAATAATTTTGTGGGGTTTTTAAAATTTTTTTCTGGGGGGTGTTTTTTTTTTTGGGGTTTTTTTAATATATAACCATGTTGGTGAAACCATTTTCCTTCTGTCAAGAAAAAAAAAAGAAGACAAGCAAAGCCTAAAATAAATCACCAATAAAACAGCATTACTGAAGCTTCAGTAATACGATTAACTACAAAATGAAGTTAATGCTTTTTATATCCTTATCATAGCTGTATAAGGAAAACAAAAAAAGTAGAATATTCCCACCTAAGTGAACAATGTCCCGTTACACCTCTAAAGACTCTTGGCAGATCCTGAGTCACTGTGAGTGTACTTCCAGACTTGCTCAAAATGTCAAGTGCTGTGATCAAACTCAATCAGGATCAGTATTGATTAAAATCCTGTCTTGCTATTTTTTCTCACTTCTTTCATGGAGATGAATGTTTTTATACACCGCAAAGAGCACCAGATTTGGAAAAAAGGCTATCATATAAAAAAAACATAATTTCTGGTCCAGGTTCCCACACTTCCCTCTTTTAAAGCAATATCTATATAGGTAATTACTACAAGTTATGTTTATTAAGCTGGGAAATTGAAACAAAAGAGTGATGGCAAGGAGGAAACGAACTAAAAGGGCATCTAATTGGGATAGGGTGATGAGGAACAGGCTTGAGATGAGGATTAATGAGTTAAGGGTTGTGGAAATAACACATAGTCTTGGTTTCATTGAATGAATATGTTTTTATTCTATAACCATACTTGGTCTAGTGAAATGGACCTTAGATTTAAACCTCACAAATCTATTGTGTTTTTCTATCAAAAAATGTTTTAGTATCTCTGACACAGCTAAGGCTTGTGCATTTACTTTTCATTATTAAGTTTTTGCAGGTGTCTATAAACACTGCTTTTAAGACCTAAGCAGAATATGGGCTAGTTCAAGCAATAATACGGCAGAAATACATGGATGTAATTCTGGCCCTGGGAATGCTATATTGCAAAGCTGCGATGTTACATGTCCAGCCATGTGCAAATTAATCATATTTCTTAAGCTTGCACTGGTCTGCACACATAAAACCTTTGCAGTGATGTGCATTTAAGGGGCAATGTTTCTTTAAAATGGATTTTTGGAGTCTGGAGATATATTGCAATATATATATATATATATACACACATTATGAGCAACTGAAGAACTGGAGAATTACTGTCTAGAAAGCTTCCAGTGTATTGATTCTCAGAAGAATCATACTCATTATTTAGCACCAAAGGTGAGGCAGAGACCTTTTTCTCAATATCTGTAGATTTAAGTTAGTGTCATGGGGGTTCTAAAGCTGCCCCCTGCAAAAACCCTTTCAAGCTTGATTTCACTGCCTTCAGCAGTGCTGCATCAGTGAGTGAACATCATTGATGGAGTTTAATATAAAACTCAAGCTGTGTTCCATGGAAACTACTCTGTTGAGGTATGCTTTTATTTGTGCTTACATTTAACATTATGAGAACCCTGTCATTCCTCCAAGTTTAAATCTCTTTCATCATAAAAGGAGAGAATAGGAAAACTATTGGTATAAGGACAGATTCCTGATAGGGAAGGTAGACTGTGTGGCCTTGCTGTCATTCTTTTACAGAATTAACTATGTGCTGTCCAGAAGGAAGATTTCATTACTATGGTCAAGTAGCTTTATTCTGTACAAAATAATTACTTAGAAGAGCTAATGTCAAACTGACATGTCGACAATGATATCTAGTGGGCACTTACAAAATTTAAAAGCAAGCCAAAATGATAATTTCTTAGCCTGTGTAGTCATCAAATTATTTTTCTTTCCTCTCTTGAGCTGAAAACTCAGCCCCAAAGGTTTTTGGTTTTTTTCTTTTTAGCAGATACAGTAAAACCATGAATCATTAATTCAGATAAATCTAGGCACATTGGAAAAGTGTGATTAAAATTGCATTTATTTCAACTAGTGCATCATAATCTTTTTTTTTTTTTTTTAATATCAGCTGTCTAGAAGGTGCTTAACATAAAATCTTCCTTTATTTCTCTGTGGACTCTTCAGTTTTCTGGAGATTTCCTCTTGTATAAGCATTTGAAGACCCCTGTGGAGACCTGCTAGAAAGCTTCTGTTTGAAATGCTGCTGGGTGCTTGAGAGCAGTTCTATCTTGTTCAGGATTCCCTGAGCATCTTCCCTGGCAAGCTTCTGCACCTGATGAATTGAAGAGACTACAGGGGCACTGAAAACCACAGCACTGTGGCTTGTCACAAGAGAGCAGTGCAAACCTTTAACAACAGTAGAAAGCAAGAGATACTTACCTGTTTTGTAGCTGTATTACAGACATTTGGCTTGACCCAAATTTCCAGAAAGTTTAAACTTTAGCAAGAGTTTTCTGAAATTTTGACCTAAAACTTTCTACAAGTCTTCACTCTTCCTAGGGATTTCAGAGTGATTTATGCTTTTGATAACCACATGATATTTGGCACTTCTCCATGATTTCATCTCACAGCCAAAGAGTAGCATGTCCTTTTTTTCCTGCCTCAGACTTGAAAGGTAGCCTAAAATACAAGGGCTACCAGCTCACACGAGGTAGACATGGGGATCACTTACTGCTGACCTCTGTGTTAGCTGAACTGTGGAGCATCTTGTAGATCCAGGCTTAACACTGAACTTCACATTCCTGCTCCCCCAGGTGAAATGGCCCAGCCAGGCTTCTGCTGTACCCCCTTAAAAAGCTGAGGCAGGTATGTCTCATTGGACAGAGGGTGGCCTCACCTGTGTAGATTCTTTTTGACAGCTTAGAGCAAAGATGGGGCTGAGAGGCCGGGAACAAATTACCCACCTGCATTCAGCAGGTACTAAGTGCAGCTCAAATGTGCATTGCTCAGTGCAGGCTGAAGGCGTTAGTGATGCCAAAAATATGTTAAACCTGGAGCAATTTTAATTTTATATTTTCTACTTTTGTGAATTGTTTCCACTTTACATTTTCTGACTTCATTAAGGTCAGAGGAGATTTTTGGTTACGTATTTTTGTTAATTCCATCCAATCCAAGTGTATGGGAAGTCCTGAAGATGGAAAAGTCTATTGCTCTGTTTCCTCTTATGGTGTAGCTCTGTAGCCCAACATGTCATTGTAAAAACAGAGTTTTGATTGTAGAGGGGTCAAGTGTGTGTGGTGCCTGCTCTTCAGGCTAAAAAAAAATTATTTAGCCAATAGAGCTGTGTAGATTGCACAAAAAATCCCATTTATTTTTAAACAAAACTGCCTCTGTCCTCTTGGCAACAAAAAAAATCCAACAAAGAATGAATTAAACAAACAAAAAAACAAAGGTTTTAAAATTTGCATCACCCCATTTTTTCTGTAAATAGTAAGAATGGTTTATTAAAACAAAAGTGTATCTGTGTCTTTATGTGGGCTTTGTTCTGAAGGTTTTATAGCATGATAACTTCTCTGAAAAAAACTTTGGACCTTTGCTTCCTCTTGTCTTCTGGGAAAGCTTTGGAATGGTTTAATCATCTGGCTTTGGTATCTTACTGCCTTTGGCAGCAGTAGCTTTTCTTATCATTATGTGTAACTGCATGTCACCTTTTTCAGACAGCCATAGGATTAGGATAAGAAAAATTGGTTCTTTATGCTGCAGATCTAACAAAGCCACAGACTCCTTGCAGCCCACTAAATGAATGTCTAGCATTTTAAATTGAACTCTGTTAGAAGAAACAGTTGATTATCAATGCTACTCACTCTTTTGAGGAGATGTAGGAAAAAAAATAAAAATTGTGCAGATTGTGTAAGGGAAAATATTTTGAAGGTACAAGAGAGCTTTGAATTTCTGATAAACAAACACATATGAGAGTTTCTGTTCAGTGAAAATTCATCCCTCCATGTTGAGGCACCCATATGGCAAATAAACTTCAATGCTTTGAGTGTGAACATCAGACCCTTGGATCCAGGAAACAGAAACATTCAAAAGACAGTGAGTAGAAGATGAGAAGGAGAATAATATGTTGCGTCTGCCAGTTTCTCAGGACTGTGGCCAACCATGAACACTGTATAGAGTAAAAGTTCAGAAAGAAAGCACAGGTAATTTTCTCTTCTCCAACATCACGCATTAGATTAAATTAGATCATTGCTGTCACACAAATGACAAGAGCCAGAACATTTCATCAGAGGTAAGAGACTTTTCAGTAACAGCCAACTCTTTCTCTGTGATGATACTTATTTTCCCTGTGATGAATTGCTATTTATTTGAAGGCTCTGATGATGGTCCCAGGGTCAGGAAACTTCATGGAATGTGGCAGTTTTTGCACTGCACTGACTTCATGGTGGTGGTTATGTTGTAGCAGCCTAATAATGCTCTGATCAAAGTGTTCCCACAACAGCTGGGGATGGTGGTGCTGACAAGGCAGGCGGATGCAGGGTATGCAAAGTGCACAGCTCAGCTGAAGCAGCTCTTCAGCAGCCTGAATAGTCAGGCTCATTACTTTAACATACAGAAAGAGAAACAAATAAGGCTTTCACAGGAACAGCTCTAAAGAGTGTGATCAAGATGAATAGGGCTTGAACTTATGAAACCTGAATGCTGATGGATTATCAAAATACAGTAATAGTTATTCAGCAGCTCAGTGGGAATTGTGGACTAACAGCAGAGGAATTGACAGATCTCTTTCACAGTGCCAGCAGCAGCAGAGCTGCCAGGAAGGTGACTGTCAGGTGGAGGCTCTGCCTGAGGCCCCTGGCTGTTTGTGCCTGTGCACAATATGGAAAAGTGGGATACCTGACAGGACAGCCTCTGTCTCTGGCAATGCATATCAGGAAGATGAGGATGAATGAACTTATCTTAACTGAACAACTCCCTTAAGCCTCATGCTCTGGAGTAAAGAAGTAGAGGTATCTCAGGAACATGCAAAGCAGCATGCATAGGGTGCTCCACATCATTCCATCTCCTTAGAGTCCATACATCTAGCAAATCCCTGCTTATCACAAACATTTTGTTCCAGGTGCACAATATAACAGCATCAAGTGTCAGGAGGGGTTTCAAAGTCAATAAAACCTCTTCCTGTGGTGTCTAATGTTTAAAGTAACTGAACTCAGCTAATGTTTCAATGCTATTTTTCCTCTCAGCATTAGCCTACTGCAGGCTTTTTTCCACCTTTGAAAACTGTAATAAAAGATATGTTTTAGGTCTACCTTTTCCATTCAGCAAAATCAGCTAAGCAGGCTTCAAAAAGCAAATGCCAAAGTGCTTTGTGAAAATCCTTCCTGCAAAAGGAGAACCACTGGAGAGTTTAAATGAATATCACACTATGCAGCCTAGGATGGTACAAAGAGAGATTACGCTCTAGAGCTCCAAGCAGAACAACAGATTGAATTCCATGGTCAAGGGCACCTTTCCCCTTACAGACCTCCTGCTTAAGGGCAGGGGATCACTCTCTTGTGTATTCAGCATGAAAAATAGTGATCTCCTTGCTCCAAATGGAAATAGTTTGATGGCAGACACCCCAGTCACCACCTGGGGTGGTAGAATACATATGGATACATTCTGCAATATGTGTGACCAAAAAAAAAAAATTGAACCTTTTAGCTGAAGATTCCAGTAACATCATATCACATGAGGCATTTCGGGGGAATGACGAATTACAGAGAGAGAACATTCTCGGAAAGGCCATGTCCTCAGAGTCTGTGCCTCATTGCAGAGAGTTAAGTGGATGAGTTATATCTCTGACAGTTTATGAACCTTGTTAATATAATGCAGTACCTGGGACCGTGCCAGCCACAGTGATCAAGGAAGTCTGAATTAGACCTCTGCCATTAACAGACATCAGATGCCCATTTAAAAATAAATGTTTTGTCTGAACTGGGCACGTTTCTCTCTAAAGCAGTGATCACCAGCTTGAAGCTCTGAAGGCCTGTGTGGCTCCCAGTAACACAGCACACATCTCTTCCCTAGGTTTCAGTAACAGGCTGTTTAACGTGCTGATGCTGAAGCTGCTTGGTAGGAAAACCACAAATAGCAGCAGTACTTTGACATGTTAGTCCTTATGAAAAATGTGAGGTTTGTGTTTTCCTTAACCTGCATGTGGTGCAGGCTGCAGCTCTGTCACCTGTTCCAGGCATGGGTCACTCAGGGCAGCCCATCTAGTGGCAGATTAGGTTGCCTTGGCCCCAGCAGGAGAGGTGAGGGAAAGCTTCTGCACTGACAGAGAAGGCCAATCTCCATCAAGCCTGCACACTGGCAATGGACCGCATGAAGTGAGAGCAAAAGCCATGAACCTTTTCCTTCTGCTCTGACAACTGCACACAAGCAGCCACCATGCTGGTACAGCAGCTGTGTTTCTTCTTTGTCCCTGAAAATACTCTGCTTTTCTTGCCTCCAGAAAGTCCCACTTCTGTGATGCAGATTTCCAACATGGATATCAAAACAGCACAATCAATCACATTTTAGTTTTTTTTTTCTTTTTTTCCTCACAAGATCTGTAACATAGAGATAAAGGTGCCTGTTTTTCCAGGGCACTGCAAAGTTCCAGTAAATGTTATGACTTTTGGTTTCAGATTTGCATGGAAGGCATGAAAAGTGCTACAGCTACATATATTACTCTACACTGCTATTTATCTATAATAATACTCTGTGCAGAATATCAGCAATGTATTAATGCTTTATGTTTAATGTTGTTTTTATTTATTTTGTGTATTCCAAATGTTTATAGCACCACATCTTTTGCAATTTTCTGTCAAAAATATATATTTAGTAGACAGAAATTTGGTGTTGACTTGAACAGATGCACCAAGTCTTTGAAAAATGAAAGACAATGTTATTTCCTACTGAAGGTTAGAGAAAAAATATTTTTAGATGTTTGGTTCCTCTATTTCACCAGTTCATTGCCAGAATGGAAAAATATTTCATCTGGCTGTATTGACTTGGCAGAATAAAGGGTAGAAGGATAATTTAATTGAAGACACATAAGAGAACACAGCACAGCACTATGCTATGAAATCCATAGCCATCTTTGCAGACCACTGAGCTGTGTGGCTGCATAGCAGCAATAAATATAGGTTAAAGTTTTAGTGAAGTGTTTTTTGCCCCCTGGTTTCTTATATAACTGAAATAAGTGGAAAAATTTCAACTGAAATCTTTAGAAGTTAATTTCAAATGAGATCTTTAGAAAAGTTTTAGGGAAATTGTACATAAAGTTAAGTTAGACTTCTCAAAAGAAGGAAAAAAAATCTGTTGTCAGAGGTCGTTTCTAGTCATGTTTCCAATTCAAGAGCTTTAATCTGAAATGTTTTGTATGATCTAGCCTATTTTCAAATATCAGGATACATGATGCTAGTCAGCAGCAAAGATATATCTACTAGGAAACATCAGGAGAATGTTGCAAAGGAAGAAGAAAAACATTATTTACAGTATAATGGGCTGGAGAGCTGTTTAGAGTGCATTGTAAGAGGGGAAAGAAGAGTGCCAGCGCAGATGGAAAGAGGGACCAGCTACTCAAGTGCACACAGGCATGCTGACCTACCTTTCACTGGTATTTTTCCCTGGTGCCCTAATAAATTTCATAAACTCAGATTTATTTGGTTTCTCACATTCTCAGTAGTAAAATACTAGTTCTATCTTTTGAATAGAAGATACTTGGAAGTTCTTGGAAAATGAATAACAGTATTAGTGGGCAAGGAATCATGAATCTGTAGGAACATAAGATTGCAGCATGAACCCAGAAATGTACAGGTATAACACATTAGGTATGAAAGTCCAGTGGAAGGCCAGAGACATTGCAGAATTAATTCAGAGCTATAGAAAACAGAGGAAAAACAGAGTCTGAAAATCCCCCAGATATTTTATGCCAAGACAAAAGAAACAGTGGCCAATAGTTCACTGAACAGGAACTGGAGTGGCAGCAGTTATTAAGGATAAAAGATTTTCAAGGTTTGACATATGAATGGGCTACTCAAATAAAATAGATCATTTGCTTGGTTGTCTATGAACCAGAGTAGATACAGGCCCAATAAGCAGGTCTCTGTTTCCCAAAAACCTGAAACATATAAAATACATTAATAATACTAAAGAAATAGGTTAAAATTAAGTTGAAAATAGCAAAAGCCTTCACACAAAAAATTCATTAGGGCAGAAAAATTCAAATTTCCAAAAGTGTTGCAAGCAGTGTCTAAATCACAACTTCAGCTATAGAGCTCCAATCTGATGGTCTTGGTCCCTTTGCTTGAATTATTGGGGGCCTGGTAGGGACAAACACAGCTCCTGCTTAGCATGTGTATCTAGATATTTTTTCCTGTGGAAACTTTGGGATCAGGAAGGAGGAGATAAGTGAGCTCAGTCTGGGCTTGTGAGAGTGAAGATCTTTCTTTTACAGACTTCACAGTCCTTTGTTCAGATTTGCAGAGGACTGCTGTTCCTCTGCAATGGAAATGAAATTTTCAGAGGCAGGTGGCAGCTGATGTGCCCAGAAAGTCTGTGTGCTCACAAGTTTTTTTTCTGAAAGCTCTGCAAAATTGTCAATGAAGATAGAATTCCACAACAAGGTGTTAGACTTCATGCTTAATATGTACCTAATTAGTAGGTGCTTTCCTCTGAATTTCACAGTAGGCTTCAGCATGCAGCAACGTAGACATGAAGGAAGACTTTTTAGAAGTGGGCAGAAACAGATGTGAAGCCCTACTGGTATTCAGAGACATGTTAGTTGCATAATTCATGAAGATGTCTATTTTATCTGGAGGATGGCATGTAGCACAAAAGCCTGACTTGGGATCCTTTACCTTCTCATGCTGATCATTCAGTCAAGCCATCTCATTCAACTTCAACACAAAATCTGGAAAATGATCCCTCAGCCATCTGACTTGAATCTGACAGAGTCATCCTAAAACTCTTCTGTGTTCTTTTGGAGAAATCCTTCAAAATTCTTTTTAGGTCATTGCATTTTTGTACCAAATATAAAGGTCTTGATGACGGCATTTCTTTTTCATCATTCTTATATTGATTTATGTGATCTTGAGCTCTTACTGAGCCCACTAAGTACTGCGGTTGTCTTCATTGTCCTTGCTGCTGCTTCAGTAAGGCAGACTTTTATTTCTGATAACAATATTTTTTCAATCAATTTAGAGCCATCTTTTGCATCTTTCACATGCACCCTTTTGCATGCTTTCATTATTTATGGCTTCTTCACACTGATACTGTGTGTATCATGGGGAGATTCTATATTCTAATAAAATGTCTTTTGTCTTTCGTATGTCAACTAGTCTGTTTCCTGCTGTCAAGAAACAAAAATTGTGGCCTTGTAGCTTCTATTAACCATCCAGTGACTTCTTGTACTATTTCCATCAACTCTGTTTTTCCCCTAGTCAGCCACTATATCACATATGAAAAGATGTAAACAAGTACACTAGTATGGAGGTATACTAATAAAGATGGAAAGGTGTCCCAAGTACACTGGAATGTTGAATTAGCAGCAGCATTTACAGCCAACCTTAGAGTAACATTGTTTGAATGCAATGACTGGGGTATGCATATCAACTTTAAAATACTTTCCAGTTAGACCATCTTTGTCATGAATTATTCACTTTTCCATAATGAACAAGGTAATACCAAGGCAGTCCCTCTGCTTAGTGAGAGATTAATGGAATACCAATACACTGATATTTCTTCTAAGAGGCAAAAATTCTTGCCTGGTGCTTCACTATTTGGGACATAGGAGAATGGCCATGATAAAAATGGCAGAACTAGTGTTTTACCTTCAAGTTTTTCTTGCCCTGCAGCTTCCAAAGTTTTCACCTCAAACATACTTGGTGACAAATATAATTATCTCAATTTTTCCCCATAAATGTGAAAACAAATGCCAGCTAGCTTTCCTTTGTAGTCACTCCTTCCTAGAGTCAGGCAGCTGTAGAATGAACAAAAGTTGCCACCTGTTTCAGGTATCTAAATTCTCCAAAATAGGTTTGGATTAATGTCCCCAGAGATGCCTGTTTCATTTAATGTCTGGGAAAGAAGCCCCATTGCTGTCTAGCTTCAGCTCTTAGGAGACTGAAGCCTGATGATTTGAATTAAGCCTATTCTAGCAGAACAAAGCAAGTGGTTCAGTTTCTATATGCCTACAACAACCTTAAAAATCAACTGAATTTAGAATATGCAGACTGGAGGACTGACACTCCTTCAGAACAATCTGGACATCTTGATACTGCAAGTATAAGCAAATAAAGTGTTTGAACACATAGAGGCAGGAAAGCCTGTCTCACAGATGGGTTGTCTGTGGAGCAGTGACTCCAGACCTGTGGTTCATAATGCATAATTAGCACTAGAATTAGAATGTGGATTCCCAGTTTAACACAGCTGTTGAGGAGTACATTTACTGCCTTTAGCTTGGTGTGGAGCTGCAGTGTAAGCTGCAGGTTAAGCTCTGTGGGGCTGGAGTCTGAGGCAAGAGACCACAGAATGGCTCCTGGACAGTCAGACAGGAATGTTCCCTTAGCAAAGTGGCTAAACAGATTGTGAGGTTATTTAAAAGGGAACTCTGAGTCTAAACAAGAGTTGTTTAGACTCTTGTCTGTTCTTAACAGCAGTACTGTACATGCTAATTTTCAAATTATTATTTTAAATCCACACTTGAGGAAGGATTTTGAAACAATGGAGAAGGTTCAGAGAAGAGTTCTGAGAGCGATTAGAGGGCTAGGAGGAGGAGATAAAGCAGTTTGGCTACTCAAAGGAAATTAACTATCTTCATAAAAACAGTTAGTGAAATATTCCTGATGACAGGATGATGTACTTTTGCAGATAACTGCATTGTAAGCACCTGGACAGAAATCTAGATATTTGGACAAGTTAAAGGTGAATTTTAACAAGAATTGTGGTGAACTTTCAACTGTGGGATACTTTAAGATCAATGTTAAATGTTTTATAACTTGAGACAGGAATTAATTCAGGGAATCTCTATGCCCTGTCTTATGTAGGATGTCAGACTAGGAAATTGCAGCATTTTCCTCTGTCTTCATGGTTTTCTACTATAATATGGTGTACATAATATTGGTATGTAAGGATTTTAGTATATAGGAATGTTTGTGAAAGAAATTAATTCTGAAAATTGGGAAAAATGAGCACTGGTTTAGTGGAAG
The DNA here is from genome assembly GCF_023055355.1 of Agelaius tricolor. Lineage (NCBI taxonomy): Eukaryota > Metazoa > Chordata > Aves > Passeriformes > Icteridae > Agelaius > Agelaius tricolor. The sequence goes on from NW_027269261.1 coordinate 63,558,119, forward strand.
AATAACAGAGAAACTTGGAGTGATAGTAAAATATTTGTAATTAGTATCTAGCTCGCTCTGATATAGTGGAGTACAATTACCCTCAACTGTATTATGATTTCTTTTACTTTTTTCTTCTTGAGTAAATTAACTTCAATTTGCAGACTCAGTAATAAGTAGCACGGTGCATATTACACCATTATTACAACACCTAATTCATTAGATATGTAATTTACATTGCTATTTATGTAAGTGCTGAATTAAATCCAAAGAATCTCAGGAGAGGGGTAACGAGCTTGTTCCAGATCTCAGCTTAATATTTAATAGGGAAATATGGGGAAAGAAGGCACACCTCAAAAGCTTCAGCCCTTATGTCAGGAACTGCATGTGAGTTTCCAGAAAGGAAAAAAGTAGTATCTTAAAATATTCATCCAAAACAAAATGCAGAGGATTTAAAGAAGGTAAGGAGCACTTGGGAATATGCCAAAGAGAAAACTGAGGAAATATGTCACCTTGGCTCACTCTTTCACTTCCTTTTTTTTAATTTTTCATTTTTTATGGAGCATATTATTTCTGACTAGTCTATTCTGCAGAGGGCCGTGGATTAGTATGAAATGTGCAGAGGGACAAAATTTCAAAATAGACATTGTACCACTGGCAGGGGGTTGCCTGAGGCAAACACAGCTCCTCTCTGCTGATCACCACACAAGCACAGTGTCAGACATTTCCTCTTTTGAAATGATCAGGTGCAGAAACTTCAAGGCTACGAGAGCACTGGGGCAGCCCACGGCTGGTGGAGCCCTCCCTTGTCAGCAAGCAGTCCTCATGGAACATATTAAAAGAAGTGAACTGTAGAGCCAGCAATGACAGGAAGCTGTACAGTTGCATAAATAAAGTCTATCCTGGAATAGGCCGCACTCATGACACAGAGACATTGCAGAACTGGGAATATCTTATCTTCATAAAGCAGAGTGGGATGTGGACAATTAATGATGCAGGGCAAGATACTCTGGATATGGCTTTGTTGCTAAATAGGAAAGGGCCAAGAGCCAACCTCTAGCTTCCAGGCCAAATTTTGTAGACCAGCTTTTGACAAGACTGCTTTGGTGCAGTGTTAAGTGCTCAGGGGCCATGCACAGACTGCACAGCACTTAACTGAGACTCCTGTGAGTCCAGAGTGGTAGGGACTTACAGCTCTGAGGCAATGCCATCTTCTCTGGGATGTTACTTTTCCCATTCAAAGTGTCTGAAACAATGAGGGCTGTGTCACTTCCCAGCAGAGCGAGGTTTTGCGCTTAGTTTACTGCTGCTGTACCATAAAATGGCTGTCTCATATCAGTCCATCCAAATTTTTCTCATAGTGAAAGTGGCAAGGCAGAGGAGAGACAGCAGAAAATATCCTTGTTCGATATTGATGTCTATATTGAGATGGTTCCTCAATTTTGTCTTTAACTCTGTAAACTACTCTTGGATGCAAGACTGAGGATTTTGTCATGCCTCTTGGATGTAACAGGAGAGTATGTAGGGGTGCTTGGGGATTCAAAGCATCTGGGATAACACTGAGAAAATGTGTAAGCTTGAATGAACAAAGGATGGCCCTGTCTTATCCTTTCTGCCTTCTGGGAGAGTTCTCTGAAAGGAGCTATCTCCAGAAATGTATTCATGTACTGTCATAGAAAATGTTCATAGGAGTACTCCAAACAGAGGCAGGGTGTTAGCTGGAAAATAAGTAATGTCATTTATCAGGAAGCCAGCGCTTGAGTTCTCTCTCTGGCCCTGTCTCACAATCAACACAGATATTCCCTTTGAGGACACTCTCATTTTAAGCATTTCAACATCTATGATCCAAAGGGTTGCCAAAATACTTGAAACACATATTATTAATGTGATTATTATTATTATTATTCCGTAAATCTCCATAGTCACAGTAGTATTTACTTCCCTCAGACAGCCTTGCTGAGATTAATGGTCTCCTTAATATTAATGCAAACTAGCGCAAGAAATAGCTTCACAACTGGAACCAGTCAGACTGATTAAGAATCAAGTTTCCCTTCATATTTTTCCACATTTGGGATCTTGTATCTGTGTGGGGATGTACCACATGTCTCAGTTGGAAGTTAGGTCTCCAGCATTTGCATTCACCCTACTCTGTGAGATGTTTATTCATTTGTACATAAAATGGTGCACCTTATTAACTTTATTTTTTTTTCCCTGGGATGCTTAGATTTACTTTCAGACATGACTTCCCTTCCTCCCCTCTGACATTTTTTAATAAAGGATGTAAAAATGATGAAAGTAATTGCTAGACACCAGCTAATTTAAAATATTTTTCTGCAATGAGTATGTGCTTATGCTTCTATGCACACATGCATATGAGGACATGCATGACAAAGAGGGAGGAAAGATTTTGGTGCAAAGGGAGAGGCTGTACTTGTTGCTCCATTTTAGCTACATTACAGTTTATGAGATTCTAAATGCAGGGAATATATTTTGTTCCTCAGACTAACCAGAGTGAAAAAGATGTCATGTGAAACACAGTCTGGCAGCCTCCCAACACCACTCTTCAAAGGCTTGAATATCATAGCACACTGAGACCAAATATTAATGTCATCTAGACCTTAAGTCCAGCTTTAGTTTAGTAAGTGCTTAAGTAAATATTAAAGCACAGGGTCAAGGAAAGCTCAGAGTTGACAACAGCATAAAAAAAGAATATATTCTGCCATGTCTGCTTAACCTTTCTGTCCTTACTATGAGAAAAATGCATATGGATGTGACATGGTATTTTATGGCAGTGAAAGAGTGCACCAGCAGAAATCAGAACACTCAAAATAATACTGCAGCTTCTTGAGGCATTTTTCAGATTTAGATCAAATACAGTAAAACCTGCCCAGCAGAAGCTTTCAGCATGTAGCACCACTTGTCCATCTCTTCACCAGAACTGATGAATCTAAATAGTCTTTCCTACATACACCTTAAAGCCAGCAAAAACAAGTAATTCCAATAAAGTTCTTTTTTCCCCCTCCACATAAGTCAAGGAATTTACAATGTTATAACAAAGTAGCAGGCAATTTATTACCTCTGTTTTCAAGTGCAGAATGGGAGATAACAATGAAATGGTTTACCAAGAGGTCACTGTGTATTTATACTCTGAGCAGAATTGAAGAACACAGGCTTCAATCTTGACTCAAAGGCTGAACTTCTGTGCAATTTCAGGTATAGATAAAACTTCTCTACAAGCAGAATTGGGAACTCCTTAGTACTTGACTCCTGGCCAATATTTAATTCATCAGACCTGAAGGAAAAGAAGGTTTTCCTAGGGAAAACTTGGAATATTTTAGAAATAATTTGGCAGCTGATGCCACTACTTGGCCAAGTTTTCCACTGCATGTGTGCACACAGAGTTCGCAGAAGCTTTTTCTCATTCTCATTTGAGTTTCATGTGCTCACCACCACCACCTGTGTTTTACCACCTTCAACACCAGTTCTGCCCATGGTATCATAAGGCATCACACCTCCTGTGACTCTGTGTTCATTGTATTCTGTAATGGCCATTTCCAGAAAGAAAGAGGAATGAAAAAGCAAGTCACTTCTCTGGCCTGTTAACCACTGCCTTTTACAGTCCCTATCCTTTCCACATTCTGATATTATTTACAGAAAACTCTTTTATCTCTTCCTCATTTTTACTCTTATTTTAATGGTTTTACATCAGATCTATGCACTAAAAGGAAAGCATTTAGAAAACGCTTGACCTATTTTCATAACACCTACACAGCAGCCTGCTGTAACACCTAAATTTTTCTTTCACCTTGTCTCAAAGCATCACAGGTTTGTTTTTTTTTTTTTTTTCTTGGCAGTCTTGCATGTTTTGGTTTCTTCCTTATTTTTTGCTAAGCTGTTTCTTGATAAGGTTCAGCTGGAAAAACTCATCTCTCTGAGGACCCAATCAGGGTTTTACATCAATTAGACTAATTGACAGAAGGCTTAACATATTTCTTCATTACGACAGCAAATACCTTCTTGGAGGAGACCCCAAAGCACAGGAGTTAAAAAATAATAATGAAAAAGACACCAACCTCTTTTCTAGTAAGATAATTTTGGAAATATTTTAGAGGTAAAACACGAGGAAGGAAGTTTCCTAAGGGATGGCTATTTCACCATGGTTAAAACAGCTTTCAGCCAGAAAGTTTATTCCACTCCAAAACTAGCACCCTATGCCTGACTGCAAAAATGTAAATAATCACATAAATAATCATGGAGAAAGAGAGAGTAAGATGAATATAAGGAAAATACATGAAGACAGAAAATACATAACCAGCCATCAATCTACCAAAAAACCTCCAAAACTAAACACAACTTCTAATTCTTCAAAAATCTACTGGATTTTTTGTCTGAATTTATAACAGGACATCTGAAATAATTTGCATTTATTCACATTAGCTCTCTTGATTTCTTTTTAACTTATGCTAAACCTCATTAAGCTGAACCTCATCACTGAGACATCGAGTTTAAGAGACAGTTTACATTATAATTCAATATTGTGTGTTAAACTAATCTTTACCTTCTATTTCAGATTCTAGTCTTTTATATTAATAGAAATGATATGGTGTTTATGAAATGTAAAGAACTGCATTTTCTCCATATTTCTGTTACTGTGTTTGTCATTCTGCCTGCTTCCCTGTGCTCTGTGTGAAGCTGTGAGAAGGCAACAGAAAAAGGCAATTCACTTCTTTTCAGAATAACTTACAGTCATAAAACATTTTCAGAAAAGGAACCCCTGAGGGAGGTATTTAACCTTAGTCTTTGCTGGCGTTTTTGAACATCTGGCCACCCTACTTGATAAACATGCTAGCAGTGTTGGGGTTTTTGGAATGTCTGTGCTGCACAAACCCCAAACAAGCGGTTCAGAGAATAAGAGCCTTTAGAGAGGAGCATTTAAAGGAGTACAGAGGAGTTCTCTACATAAATCCCGTGGACATATTTTCTGTGTAGTACACTCCAACCCAACACTCTATTACTTAACATTGCTTCCCTGCAGTTGGAATCAGTGTCAGCTGCAGCAGTGTTTTGAAATAAATGGGCCATGGTGCAGTTCTTGTGCGTATGTGTGAACACGGAGGAAGAAGGTCATGACGTCTCTAAGTGCATATGCTCCACACTGAATCCAATTGCCAAAATGCCACTTCCTATTCTAGCTACACTGCAGCACCACCATCTTTTCTCTTTAGCATGGAATATGTCCCACATCCATACTCTTGAAAGCTTTTTTCCCAGAACTTCCCTCAAAAGTATCACAGCAAGAAATTCTTCCCTTTCAAGCCCCTAATTTTGAATAATGGAAAAGATGAGATTTTCCCTTCAGAAAGTACCCTCAACACAGCAAATAACTAATTTTTGCTAGAATATAATAATATAATTTTCTCATATATTTTCTAGCTCTCAGGTGGGAATTCACAAGCCCTGAGGAGGGAAAGGACAGAAAGATGTCATGGTGCCTTATTTCCTTTTATCTGGTTTGGAGCTTGTCAGGACTGGAGGTGGTGGTTGGAGCATGTAGAAAGGGTTTGGGGTCCTAGGTTTTCACCACAGGAACTGCTTCATATAGGATTTGCTCTAGATTAATTCAGTGCAATTTAAATTTTAGGAAGCTTCAGCCCTCTTTTTAATATATATGAGGGCTACTCCCTCCCTGTGGAAATAGGCAGGCTGCTCTGTGAAAATCCTGGTGTATGACAACATATTCCATTGCAAGGTGAGGACTCCTCTTCCCTTCTTTAGTTCCAGCCTAGATACTTATCTCATTTTGCTGTAATATTTCTGCTCCTTACTCTTCATTGTCCTCAGCAGAAAGGCAGTATATTTTTCCTAGAACAGGTTTGTCAACTCATGAGGTTTGGCAACATGGAAGTACGGAGAGGTGTTAGTAGCAAATCTGTCTCTTTTGTGACTTCCAATGCTTTCTTTTATGTTTTCTTTAATGCAAGTCAGCACTGCAGGTCAAAGGGGAATGCTGCAAAGTGGATTAAGCTCCATTCTGTAGCCTTTCAGTGCTACTTCTGTCTCTTCAACTCAAGTTAGATTCTTTTCACTAAATGAGTACAGCCATGGTGCACAATCTGTCTTGCAGGCAGCCTCTGTCCAAATCCACTCTGTGAATCCCTTCTGTTGTCTTAGTCTCCCTTGGTCTATTATCCCACACCCCAACCCCTGATTAATAGTGAATTAATGGGAGACAGAAACCAGGCAAAAAAGACTCAGAACAATTATGCTCCACTGTGTGTCTTCGCTCTGCACTGCCCAGATCCCAGTGCTGACTGTCCTGAAGCTAACATGCTGTGTCCAAAAATGCTGTGGAAGGGAAGCCCAACATCTTAAGCTTGGGGAAGGTGTCCAGTGAAGCAATAATAGGAACTCAGGGCCTGTCTTAGAAAAAGGATGGAAGCCACTGTGTTAAACCCTTTTCTGTCCCCTCTGATGGGGTAATATAAGATTTTTCCTTGGCTAATCATATACATTTCCTTCTCTTTCATGTGTGTGTGTGTGTGTGTGTGTGTGTGTGTGTGTAGAATTATTTCCTGGATCACACTTCTCAAGATTATAATCTGTTTTTAAAGAACACTTGGGATGATATGAAAGAAAGGAGAAAAGCACATCTACGCATATCTGACTTTTCCAACCTCAAGGCAGAGTTAGCTCTATCTATACTGTTCCTGACAGATGTTTCGTTGGATGAGTGAAAAATGCTTCAGAAACCTCTCCTGGAAAAAATTCTTTGATTAGCCTAGTTGATCCATATCAGTAACTCCCCACATCTATGCTCAGCACAGAACTATGCTGCTTCTGAATTGTCTTCATTGCAATTTAAACCCAAGGTTTGCTGCCCTAGTAAATCTAGATGATGAGAAGTGTATTCTTGTTTTCCTTCCTAGTGTTCATTTCTGAAACAGGAATTTTCTAAGTAGGTGGGAGAGGGGAAAAGTCCAGGGTTCTGATCTCTTCACGCAGCTGCTATGAAGGACCCTAGTGCAGGGTCTGGTCCTGGCCTCTAGCTGGGTCTGGGCTCACATCCTCTGCCTCTAACATGACTGCCATAAAACTTGTAGCAGCCTTCTTGCCTCCAGCTTTAGCAAGCACTGAAATTGTGAAGTCAGAAACAAACACACCGCTATTTTCTCTTTGCAGGATCAGTTTTCAGCCCTTGTCTTTGTTTCTCAGCTGACTGGCTCTAAAGTGCCCATCACGGGTACTGTGGGGTCAGTAGATCATCAGAGCCATGTTTCACGTCCAGGCATCACCTGCAGTTAACTGTAAAATCAGAGCAACTGCAAAATCAGAGATCAGGAGCACAGACTAAATACAGTAACCTAATGCTCAGTGACAAGGAAGACTGATACTTCTGAGCCCATCCAAAACATAAGATGTTAAAGGACGTCTACTGGTGAAACCTCAGTAGGCTCCAGGCACTCACAGGGTGAGATGTCTTTGCACCTCAGCAGAGCAAAGGCAGGAAATAGTTAATAGTGCTGTCTAGCAATGGACATCTCAGCAATGCTCTGAATCACCTCTGAGCCTTCTCTGCAATACAGAAAGGATTTTACATTTTATTTGACATAGCCTGAATCTCAGTAATCAAACATGAATAGCCCTACTCTGCCAGAGCCCTCTTTTAGATGATTAGGCTCTTTGTAGATATAACTGCCAGAGCTGGTCCTATGAAAATAGCAGTAATAGTGAAAGCAGCAAAACAGAAATTCATGTTTCTTTCTGTTGTTGTTTGCTTGCTGTTGACTGCAGAACTCGTATTTGTATTTCAAAATGTTTCATGGAATATGTTGCATAATAATTCATTGAGTTTTGATTCATTTGATTGTTGTAGTTTATCAGACTTGCTGATAGCAACTACAAATCTACTCTGTTAGGCAAAAAGAAAACTGATTGGTTTAGAGGTTTTTATAGACTTACTGAAACGCTTCATCTCTAATGCATACTGTTCCCCAGCACAGCTAAGTATGTACAGCATTACCAGCAGGATTTGAGCCTGGCACAACAGAATATCAGCATTTGAATCTGTTTACTGAAAAACAGTATTCTGTAATATGTGGCTCAAGAGCATGCAATTTGCAATTCTTTTTTTTTTTTTTTTTCCTTCTATTGCTTGCCACTGCTGCCCAAGAACTGGTGTCAATTAAATTGTAGATGAGGGAGCCTGCAATCATCCTGATATGCTTCAGCAGTTGTAATTTGGTTAAGGCTCAAATCAATGTTCTGCTTCTTAACATTTCTTGAATGTGTTGAAAATCTAACTTAATTGTGAGGAACAGTTGTCCTGTCTCTGGGAAGTAAACAAAAGGCTTCATTTAGGCTTGAATGATAATGGACTCAACTGAATCTTACTATCTTTTTGATTTCAAATTTTATATTTTTTTCTTAAGTATGTTTTGCAAATAATCATCTAATTTTTTCATTGTGTCTGTAATTAGATAGTGGATATAACTTTTTTCTGTTCTTAGTTATACATGGTAAACATATAAAAAAGAAAATGAAACAAAGTTAAACAACTGAGATGAAGATAAAAAGTTAGGCTCAGAGGGAAGAAACTGTGACTAGAAAAATGTAGCAGATATTGTTATCACCCTACAATATCATCTGAGACATTGAATTACATTTAAAGAGTACTCAAGAACCCTTGTGAACACAAGATTTTACAATATGCCTTTCTGCCCCAATATTTGGCATGTCTTCTCTTGTTTTCCTCCACTATAAACCAGCTATCTCTGATTTAAGTGCTGATATAATGACTTGTTTCCTTGATCAACAGCTGTTCACAATTAGTTATTGCAGATTATTTCCTCTCTGAACTTCTACTGAGGGTCTAGAGTGCCTTAGACCTTTCTGCTTGGAATGTTAAAAATAATAATTTATCCACATGATTCATATTCATTTATCTCTGAGACTGTGCCATTCTAACACACTGAAGAAAGAGGTGTGAAGTCTGACAGTGATTTTTCTGAGTGTTAGATTTGCAGGCTGTAAATGAAAAATTGTGGCAGGCACCACTACTGAAAGCCTATTAGAAAATGTGACAGAAGGAATTCTTTAGTCATGATAATCACACTATATTTAAAAATGCAAGACCTAGAATAAAATCAGATATAGCAAACTTTTGTGCAATTATTTTTCAATTTTCAGATAAATTTCCTTATGAGTTAATGAAAATCAAAGCAAAGTGCAATGACAGAGAAACATTAAAGAGTATCTCACAAAGCTGTTGGATTTCTAAGCTGTTGGATGCTAAGCAATTTATTCATGTCACAAAAACCTTTCTTAGAGGAATAAATGAAAAATATAAACTATGATGTCATGAGGCCACTTGCTGGACCAGATAAATATTCTTTGTTCTTTCCAGTCATCACAAAAGGTGACTGTATGCATACTCAAGATAAAAACTGAGTAGAAAAATCCTCTTACCTTTATGCTACTTACTCTGCTTCCTTTTTTCCCTTCTTTTTTTTGAATTATGCTAGAGGACAGCTAACCTGGGAATAAGTGCAATTGATGTACATCCTGATTCTACTTGATAGTCTAGAAACAGAAAAATGCAGCTGTTCCAGGAGGATAGCTTGTTCAAAGATCAAAAGAACTACTACTTTAAACTGAGCCCAGCTACAGAAGTAGAGAGAATCACAACCTACGGTGTATGTGTGCTATTAAAAATCCCCTCTTATACCAGAAAATAAGACTTCAGTTTTGTACTTTGTAAACTAGGAGTAAATGAAAGAAGTAAAACTTTTTTTGAAGATCATGAGGAATTACAAGGCCTCCAACAGAAGGCTCTTACATAGTGCCCAGATTATTTATCAGCTCTTTGAGAAACTTTTTAATATAATACAGACACATCTGTTTTTCAGTTTTGTTGGTTGTGGTGTTTTTGTTTTTGTTTTTGTTTTTTGTTTGTTTGTTTTTTCCACTGTGGGTGAAATGGGAGCAAATAATAGTGCTTTATTGGCAACTGGAAAGAAGATATAATTTTATTTAATATTACTGAAAGGTGGCATATTTACAGAACACATTAGATACCATTTGTTTTCTTGAAATAAGAGCAGACATTGGTGATAGGGAAATTTCCCTATATTATTTTTCTGTGCTCCAAAAGACAGCCCTCCTTAAAGAGTGCAATTTTTCAAGACTCAATTTCCCATGGTTAGAAAAGCATTTTAAATCCAGGGATGAAACCCCCACAAATGGCAGCTTCTTGATGCTGTTTTGCCAAGAGTCTTGGCTTATCAGCACATTAGGAAGAGTCTCTAATTTCTTTAAAGATTTAAATATCCAAACCACACGACAGGATATGCAGACACTAATGACCTACACCAGACACCAGGTAGTATGTCTCCACACATGGGTTGGACAAAGCTGTCAAAAAATGAATGACTTTGACTTCAAATAAATTAATAGTAATTTACCACAAATTGCATAAGCCAATAATAAAATTCGTTCAGGAACTGTTTGCTCCCACCAGATGTATGCCCGGCGTCCTTTGAATTCATATGGATTTCAGTATAATTTTTCAGACTGTTTTCTTTTTCCTTCCTAACTTACAGAAAAACATCAACTCACAGGGATGGCACTTATTTTCTGGTCTGGTCTTGCAAGTGCCTTCCAGAGTAGATGCAACTGAGGAAGAACCTCCTCTACTGCAGGATGTAACAAATTATTATATTCCAGTCAGCCTTATGGAGAATTAGTAAACAGTGGCAATACAAAAGCAAGTCAGGGGAAATCAGACCAGAGGTTTTTTTCAAAACCTGAATAAAATCTGGAAAACAATGCCAATACACAGCTTACCACTGTGTCATGTATGTCTCATTAAAAAGGAAACATAGAAATAAGACACAATAAATTACCTGTGGTAAAGTGAAAATTGGCATCAGACAGAAATCACACCATTGTGAATTCAGATTTTAAAAGAACAAAGGAAATTGGCTCATTTGGAACTGTAATTCTATGTACACCTCATCACTGCATAAAAGGAACTGTGAACATCAAGAATGGAAGTAGATGCGATCCTATCAGAGCTTTTACAATAAGCCCTATTGCATGTGGGGCTTACTGTAGCATTCCCAGCATCCCCTGATGCACTTCCATTCTTGTAATTCCAATTATTTACCTATCATTTAAGACTCTCCATAATTCACACTGTCATGTGTTGTAGCCTCTCATGTCACTGTGTTACCATAAGGATTTGATCAGTGACTGAGCTGCTTTAACTCAATTAAGTATACTTGACAAACTGTGTGATACTCTAAGTTTTACAGAATTATTTTTAACCATGACAAGATGACACATCATTGTCTCTTGACTGCTAACCAAGATTGGATGATACCAGCTGATAGTGGAGGCTATCTCAGATGACATGTGTACACAGCAGTAATCGAGAATACATCATGCTATTAAGCTCCTACAATTGCTTTACTGCTGTTATAAATGTCAGTTCCAACCTATGATAACAAAATTTTCTCAGCAGGGCTCCTACTCACACTTCTTTGGACATTGAGACTCATTTTTCTAGCAGCCTGAGTATTCTCAAAATTTACAGAGAGGAGAGAGTCGGAGTTTCTTCTAAGTAAGTCCTATCCAACAAGTTTAGACAGAAACTGAGATCCATCTTTCAGTCCTGAAAAGTGCACATTCACATTGATTCTACTGAAATTGCATTTAGGTGTTGCCTGTACAACTCAATGAACATAATGAACATAAACACCTGGGTGTTCATTGGGTTTTTTTTTTTTTTCTTTTTTTTTTTCTTTTTTTTGTGGTTTTTTTTTTTTTTTTTTTGTTTTGGTTTTTTTTGTTTGGTTTTGTTTTTTTAATGAGTGTAAGTGTCTTGTAACTCAAGTTTCAGTTCTGGCTCTTCCATGGACAAGACCATATTTCTGGCTCTACACCTCACACCCATGCTTGCAGTGATGGTTATGGCCTTTGAGTGTGCAGGTGTTTACTTATTCAGCAAGCAAACCAGATGGCAAATTTTCTGACTAGGTGTGGGATGGTTTGAAAATGGTACATCCAAAGGAGCTCCCACTCCTGCAGAGTGGGGCCAAGTCTTATAAGCAACAGCACTGGCTGAGGTAAGTGCAGAAATCTTTATCACAATCTGAAGATGTGCACCCATTAGGCCTCAGGTGAACCAGAGTACAGGACTGAGAAGCCTGTAATGCAGATGTTTTAGTGTGAGCAAACCTAAGGAGAGGTCAGATGTGTGAACAACCTACATATTTTATAACTCTCTATGGTATTTGATTACTGTGTTTACAATTTTGGATGTCTTTCCTAGTACCAGACCTGTATTTGCTAATGGTAGAGATGAATGGGAGTGTCAACATCGTTGTTTAGTTTTAAAGAATGTCAAATTTTCTTCATATATATTTTCACATAAATAACATATTTTAGTCATGAGCTTTTTTCCTCAGCTTTCTTCATTCTTACCTTTTCTACCTTTTCATTCATCAGAGGAAAATAGGATAAGAGGAAATATTTTTCCCTCTAGAGGGTTGTGAAAAATAGGTATCTCTGAAAAAAAAGGAAGTATATTGGGAATAAGCATAACTCTTTCTATCATTTTTCAGTATTTCCAGGGTATTTAATTATAAAGCCTGTCTTTTCAACAGCAGGATAGCCTAGGAGAAGGCATGCTGCATTTCAGTTACCTGTCTTTCAGACTGTGACACCATACAAGTAAAACTGACATCACAGCCATAAGCCTAGAAGAAGACTGAAGGGATGAATGTAACATCAGAGAAAGGGGTACATACTGGAAAGTTTTTGCATAAAAATTTTAACTGCATGGTCGTTCAGACATTCCTCTGATAATTGGATAGACTAACTATTAGTATCATTGTAATTTGACTAGTAACAATTGTTGTGTTTTGATAGGATTGTTAAATCTTTAATTGGTCTCAATAAACTCTTAGCTGCACATATCAAGAATGTAATACTTTGAGTTTGACAACTGTGCAATTTAAAGTGCATTGTAAGTGAGCTAAAAAAAAGGGGCTGTCTCACAGGCAGATAAATTCAGACAGAGCACAGTGTTTCTAGCCTATAAACCAGCTGCTCACAGTATTTTCTGGGTATTTTGGGGTGGTTTCTGTTTTGTGAGGTAGATGCACTTTTTCTCTAAACTTCCTTATTTCCTTACGGCTCCCTTAACACTGGTTGGATGACCACTGTATTATTATAAAGGAGAATAAATTCTTCTCTCCCCCCCTTCACTCTCTGGAACATGTTTTAAAGGTGCAAAACTTATTATTCAGCATAAACAGAATGAGATGACTGGGGATAAAAGCATCATATGGTCAACCCAGGACATTGATGCAGGTACATTAATCTAACTTAAGCAACATTAGTTGGTTTTTGTTCACTCTGTTAAACAGTCTTTTGAGGTTCAATACAAATAAGAAATACTCTGATGATGAAGAAAGAATCATTGTAATCTTCCAATCTTCCAAATTCTCAACAGATGCTGTAATATAACAGGAGTCAGAGAATCACAGAATATGCTGACTTAGAAGGATTCTCAAGGATCATCAAGTCCAACCCTAGCCTTGCATAGACCATCCCCAAGAGTCACACCATGTGCCTGGAAGTATTGTATAGACACTTGAATTCTGCCAGGTTTGGTGCTATGACCACTTCCCTGGGGAAGCTGTTCCAGTGCCCAGCCACCCTTTGGTGAAGAACCTTTTCCTGATATCCAGCCTAAAGCACCCCTGACACAGCTTCAGGCCATTCCTTCTGGTCCTGTCACTGGTCACATAGAGAAGAGATCAGTGCCTGCCCACCCCCTTCCCCCCACCCACCGAGAAGTGCCACAGAGAGAAATGAAATAATGATTTTAAGGACAATGGCTGCAATATTCCTTTTTTCACATCTGGTGCATGTATTGGGACTGCTGGAGCAGGGTAGAATGCCTGTCAAAACCTATCAGCCCATGCAGGAGGATTCATCCTTTGGCTATGGGATAGCCAGCTGACCCTGTGCTCAGTTGCTGCTACAGCTACATTGGTGGCCAGGCTCTCAAGCCTCAGTTAGGGCTGGGAACACTCTGGTTCTGCACCACAGAAGAGTTCCACAGATACTTGTGTACATGGGATGAATTTACTCTCAAATGCATTTCATCAGTCATTTTTCTTTTCTGAGTCCAATGAATATTTTTCTTCCTTAGCAGATATTCTGACATGGGAACAACTTTTAAATATTCAAATGTTCATTGAAATGTTCAGTGCTCTACAAGGTTTACTAGTACCAGCTAAAATTTGAAGTTGATATCTGCTCCAGCCACAGTTAGAGATACCAGCTGTTTCCCAGAGGATTTGGAGTGGCAGTGGACAGTGGTGGAAGTTTGGTTGGAGATGGTCATTATAAAGTTTTGTTTGTTTGGACACATTAGTCTGTACTAATACACTGCTCTGGTAGTGAGGGTGTGTGGGCAAATGAATGTGGGAACAACTTGAGATTTGTGACATGTCATTCTGCATAACAAAAATAAATGAAACTTTGGTATCTGGTGGAGAACCCCATGCAGCTGTGGGGCTCCCTCCACTGCCCTTTTAGCCCATGTAAAACTATGTGTGTCAGATGGCTGATAAACCCATTTCCACCCCAGCTGTACCACTTGTTGGTCTAAATTCCTGCCTTGACGTGGCACGAGGTGAGCATATTCAGCTAAAACAAAAGGGATGCATTCTGTACAGCTGGCCCTGATGGTCTGTACCCACTGCTCAGTAAGCAGTACCAGTGCAATGTGAAAGACTGTCACAAGTAGGCTTATGCTATTTCAAAGCTACAAATGAAGAGAAATTGAGTTCACATGCTGCAGTGAAGCAAATCAAACCCCATAACGTTTGTATTAATTGCCAAAAGCAGATAGTGCCTGGGAAGCAGAATAGAGGGTGGAAATGCAATAAATCTTCAAGCTTAAATCTGGAAATGAGCCCAGGTTTTGGGGAGTTAGAGTCTAGTCAAAATTACTTTTAAAAGTATAAATCTATCAGAAAAAAAAATCAATCTGAGAAGTATATTTTAGATCTTGGTTATTTTTCTTTGGCTTTTAGCCAAATATTAATTGAAACTGTAAGAAAGAAATGGCCTTTTTTTAGAACAACCAAATGCTCTCAGACCCTTTATTATATCTAATATACTCATTGTATATTCTGTTTAGGATAAAAATATGCATAAACCATCAAATTAACAGTACGGTGATTCTAGGCTTTTACTAATGAAAAAAGTCTTGAAATGAAATGTATAGCATCACTGTGCAGTGATGCAGTAATAATTTCCTTTTCTGCAGAGGAAGCAGCATCAGAGTTCCTGAGTTCTGAGTCAGGTGAGGAAGCCCACAAACACAACCACAAGCCCAGAGGAGACAGCCTTGACCAGGAATTGTTTATCAATACAATACAGGTGATGCATTCCAGAATCAAATGTATATTGGAGACCTGAAAGAAGTTCATGCTCTGGGAGGTAATCTTACAGCTCAGAAGTTGATGAAAGGTTGGATGTTTTCTCACATAAATGTAGTGATGATTTGACTGCATGTATTAGGTAGCTGTTGTATTCTTCTGTTAAACTGGCAACAAGAGGAAAGTGAAGAGAACTGATGAGATTTGGGTGATGCTAACAGCAAAGGGATAAAACAAAGAAAGAGAGCTAAGAGTAGTGGAAAGAAATTTTGCTCATTTCACTGCCAGTACTCGACCTTTCCTTTTCCAGTTCTTTTTCCCTGACATCTAGGGCTCACTGCAAATTGTCTTAAGTAACACCCTGCTGCCTACAGGTCACTATGGCTTTATTTGCCATCCAGAAAAGCTTCTAAGAAAGGAATTCAGAGACTTAAAAGAAGCCAAAAAATGTAATTTTCAGGACATTCTAGTGCTGCTAAAATTTATTTACTTTATGCTCTAAAAATAATGTTTCTTTTTTTGAGTGGAAAGGCAAAGGATTATGTTGCTTGCACTGAAGCATTTACTCAACATTTTTTGCCTGCAAGTTAATGAAGTAAGGAAAAAACAGAGGTATAGCATTAAAATGGAAACATAGATCTGCACTGAGAATCAATACAGCCACACAAGCAAAGGTTTCTAAAAGAGATGTAGAATACATTGGCAAAACTACTTTTCTGCTGTTATAGCTTAAGTAATTTCCACTACTGGATTTCAGATTTATTTTAATACAGTAACATAAACATCTATGTTTTTGCTGGTAAAGTTATACAGCAGGGGGCAGGAAAATAAATTAATACCAGGGACATTCATAATGGCATTCCATGAATTTTCATATCCTTATACAATGGAAATCCACATATTCTTTTCTCCTATTTCACACCCCCCCATCCTTGGAAAGGTTTCACCTATGTAGATGAAACATTATTTGCTCACCATACTTTTAAAATAATTTCTGGCACAAATCCATGCAAGTCTAATGGAATTCAAACATATCAGGGCTTAAAACAAAGCAACTTTCTGATCTAGTTAGTCACTAGTTCTGATAGCTGTTGGTCCTGCCTAATTTACTTGGGTTCCTTTTTGGTAGCTTATGCACAGCTTTTTTAGCCTGAGAGAGAGACAGAATGGGGGAATATAAAATATTCTCTGAGTGACAGCACACATAAACAGATACTTGTCAAATGCTAGACCAGGTAAGATGTCCCTGGTGAGTCCACAGCACTCTAGTAAGGAGAAGCAGTTGTGCTGGTGTTTTCACTGAGATACTGTTGGGATTTTCTTTTCCTGCCTCTTTTTGTGAAGGCATTTGACATATGGTTCTGTGCTGTTCAATTACACATTTATTTTCCACCCCTAGATAGGATTTTTCATTTATTTGTCATTTCCCATTCTTAACTAGAATTATACTTTATTCATCCTTCCACATAGTCTTATGTTCTTAATTTTTATAAGGGATTGGAAAAATTTAGTTTGGAGAAGAAGTTTAATCAGCACAGAGCCTGGCTTAGAATAAGTTTCCTATTTTAAATGGGCTGGGGGTTAGTCACTAACATAGCTTTTCCCATGCACTGAAAATGTGTTTAAAACGATGTCATTTGATTAACTTGTAAAGTCTGAGAGTAGCTAGCAGATTCAATTATGGATTCAAATTATGCAACTAAATTGGTCTAATTTTTAAAAGTGATGAATGGAGTGCATTAAAAGAAAGGGATAATAAAGGTCTAAAGAGGAATTGGCAAGGAATCTATTAATTAAAACTCAATGAACAAATGCATACCCTTATGCGAATGGGTGCACAGCTATAAATATGTTGATTTGCATCAAAAATCCAACTTGACATAATGTTTGCATTACATTGAGTTTAATTTCCTACATATCTGAAATCCACTTAAATACATGTTAATGATGACAGGAAATATTAGAAATCTGCTACTAATATTGCAACAAGAAATAACTCTATTAACTACAGAGTGAAATATTAGGGTGAAGTGCCTTTCCTGGAAGACAGAAAGCTGCTTAAAAACGTATTGAGAATCTGTACAAGATATAATATTGTCTGATAAGACATAAAGCTGTCTGACCCTAATTACAGCTTTTGGTTGTGTCAGGAATAGCTCAAGGATAAAGTTGCTTTCTAAGAACCCCGAAGAGAGGATGGGTCACAGAGTTGTAAGTGCTGCACCCATAGACCAGCTCCAGAGGCATCCATGGCATCAGCAGTGTTTCCATGGGGGTCACATCCAACCCTCCCACAGCCCAGGAGCACGAAGACAGGAGGACACTTAAAGCTGCAGAATCACCTCATGGCCTCTGCTATAACTTTCACCTCTTGGGATCAGGCCATGTTTAGATCTACCTCAGTTGGTGAAGTTTTGATTCCATCTCCCTTTTTTCAAGGATGGAAAGCACCTACTCCAAGACAATGGTTTGAAATGACCACCTGTTACAATGGGGATTTTCACACCTCCCTTGCAGACAAGACCTCAATCTCTGCAGGTCCCTTCCTGCACTGAGAAAGAGCCCAAACACATTGTCTTGCAGGTGAGCCATCGCCCAAACCTATCTATATCTGCATTTTCAATACATTTCTGTTTTAAGTAGGAGTATCTAAAAACTGAGAGACCCTCTGAAGTATCCTTCTTTCTACTCCAATAACTCAACACCATTGTTCAGGAAACAAGATCAGGACCTGCATATTGATTCTTTTCATCAAACCTTCTTGGTTTTGTTTTTTTATTTTTAACTGATGAGTTTATTCTTACCAGTTGCTAAAAAGCTGGCACACTTTCCTGCAGCTGGTGAAGAGAAGTACCTGCTTGCATGCCTGCAATGCACAGAGCTAGCTCCTCAGGGACAGCCTTTCTCTGACAGATGCAATGTGCATCTTCTGCAAACACTCAATTACATTTTCAGGATGAGAGATTTGAATTTCAAAGGTTCTCACAAGTAAATCTCCAACTGTTTAAATTTAAAGTATTTTCAGAAAATAATTTCTTTTTTGTTTAAAGGATTTGTAGGAAATAAGAAAAAGTGGGATGTTTCAAGTCCTTTGTGGGTGAAACTTAACTGGCAGCTCAGAATGAGGAGGTTATGATGTGATTGGTGAGGTGGGGCTGGAGACTGAGGGAGGTGCACCCAATGGCAAGGCAAAACAAATGGTTCTTGTCAAAATCATGGAGAGACAGCTTGTGTTGCACAGGTCAAACATTACCCTAACAAAATCATTTGCAGCTCATAACTCAACCTCTGACTGGTAAGACTGTCACATAACAAGGAGTACAGTTGGTAGCCTGTGAATGGATGCTGCCTCCTGTCAAAAGAGTCCTTGATTCACCCATTTTAAAGCAGCTTTCCCCACAGTCTTTCAGGCATCCCTGCTTCCTGCTTCAGAGACTCCATCTCTGGGAAATAGCCTGTCAGGTCCCATCTGTTTTTTTGTGAAGCTGCCAGCCCCCTGAGAGAGGGTCCACCATTCCAATCTCCTGTCTGATGCTGGAAAACCAAAGGGGAATAACCTCTGCAGTCTGCCAGAAATTGGTTTTTTGAAAGCAAGGACTCTGCTTCAGAGAACTGCAATCTACCATACTTAAAGGAAAATTAGTTTTCTAAGTACAGTGCTTTCTTCTGTTGACTGCTTCAGCCCTCTGTGCCTTTCTGTGCTTCTTCTCCTCACACTGTGGCTTGTGGGAGCTTAAACCTAAATAACTCATTAACAAGCAAAATCCAGTACACCATATTTCTTATTCCAGCAGGTATTGTGAAGGGAAGGAAACAATGACAAAGTAACTTTCAGAAAACTGTTGCTATTTTAATGATAGTAAAACTGCCTGAGCACTAAGCAGGCTACAGCTGGTATAATTAACAGCTGTTACATTTGTCAGTACTTCAAAAATGATTAGCAGGTGTCCTAGTTGATTCGACAAGTTCATTAATCATTGGAGGCTTTCCTTCAAATTGGCTTATCAGTCTTAATGTGCCTTCACTACTGCTTTACAGAGAGCAATAATATTACATGGAGTATTATAAACATAAACAAACTGACATCATGTACCCCAATGGGCTTAGCATCTAAATAACAAGACAAGCATGCACAGTAAAGACAGCATGGAGCAAAATCTGAGACAAAGTATTTGCCATGAGAACGAGACAGCAGAGAGTTTCAAAGCAGATTTTGGAACACAGAGTAGTTTCTAAATGGAGTGGAATGGTTAGACAACAAATGGAAGTTGTATGACAAGGAAAAAGATTAAGGTGGTTGTAGTCAGAATCCTTTACATAAATTTGAATTTTTCAAAAGCTTTAAGATAAAACATAAGGTTTTAGGGTGATTCAACAAAGATGGTGAAAGAAAAACTGCACCATTTTGCATTAAGGACAAGGAAGACAAGGGAAAGGCTAAAGAAATAAAGTTATGGAAGTGCAAAACTGAACTCTTGGGAAATGATAGAAAGAGGAAATACAATTTAATGAGATAGAGCATCTAGAGCATCCCCAGTGAGTAAAGGGAAAAAGAGAAGTAGCCTAGTGTGCATGGAAAAGTTTCAGAGGTGAGAAGAGGATTCAAGTGATTAAAGGGCACATGATGGGTGGATTTTCTTGTGGCTTTCAGTTGTTTTGCTTATTTTTGTTTTGTTTCCCTTCTCCTGGAAAATGAAGCAATTTGATCCTTTCTTAAAGACCCATCCTCTAGCAAAAATTTCTCAGGTGTCATCATTCAGACCACAGAACAGAACTGACCCAATGAATTCATTAGGGAACTGAGCTGACTTCCAGCTTATTCTGACACATTGTTCACTGGCAGTGTCAGAGACTGGGTTCTGAAGTTGATGGACCACTGAATTATTCTGATGTCTATACCATGTCTATAGGACATGGTCCTTGCTGATTTTCTACAATTTCCTATCCAGACAGCAGACACTGGGTCTGAAGCTGAATGCAGACAAACAAGTGACACAAGGCATAAATCTTGACAATTTTTTCGCATGTTATAAAAATGTTCTACTGCACATTGGTTAAAGATCTCCTCTGTATGGACTGTGGTGAGTTCTGCTTCATTCATTTCATACTCACACAGATGTGTATGTGTGTTGCATAGATGCATATTCTTATTTCCTACATTTGCTCTTCTCTGCACTGTGTCTACCTTGCTACGAGAGAGCATCATTTTTTAGGAGTCCTGCATACTAGTTTGTAAGTAGGAATAGATGTCAGCTTCAAGAATCCTAGCTGACCTCATGCTACTTCCAAGCAGGGCTAAAGGTGCTGTCATGTCCTCTTTCTGTCTAAACAGTAGAGATGTGAGTGAAACTTGCTACTAAATTTTAGAGCAAAATACTGAAGTACTGTTCTAAAACTATGCTGGCTTCTGCCAGATATTCCTAAAGCTTAACATCTATTTGTACCTTAAATCTTGTGTAGTCTTGCACTATTGAAACTCTCTGACTTGATGGATCCCAGAGGTGGAGGGAAGATGTTACTGTCGCTGGCAATAGTTTTACTCAAGTTGCCTGGGTAAAAGAGATATTTCTTTGCCTATCCTGAATGTCTATGGCAATTGAAAAGTTCCATTACAAGAAAATGGTGCTAAATTCTGTCAAAAAGTGAATTACCAAGACAGGAACTGTTACTAAAAAAGGAGAACAAACTTTGAAATGTTGGGATAATTTGTGCACAGTTACTCAAAGGTATCATCAAGCAGACACTATTTGTATGGAAAAGCAATTATTACAGGAAAAATGCAAGCCTGTAAATGTAACACATATTGCTTTCCTATGCTTTTTATGTAATTGGTATCATTATGCTACATAATGACACCAATTACTTAAAAATTAAGCACACAATAATGCATACTTCATTTTATTATATTCAGATAGAGTTCCTATCTCCAGCACTTCAGGGCCAGACATCCTTTAATAAATTCTACATGTGCCTTCAGTATTTTCTCTAGGGCTGTATTTTTTAATGCTAACTCTTTTAGTGGGGAATCTCAGGCATAAAAAATTAAAAAGGTCAATTTTATGATGAAACACATGAGCCTGGATATTCTAAGTGGCACCCTAGACTGCAGAAGCTAATTGCTTTTTGACTGAAGAACTCTCTTAAGTGCTCACACTGGAAACAGGTTCATGTGAAAAGCAGGATGCATCTCTACACTGCTTCCAAGCCTGCTGGGATTTGCTGAGATGAGTGACGCTGTGAAAAATAGAAATCACCTGGAGCCTGTTAATATCATAATCAAGTGAAAGCACAATTACTGCTGTCTTAATCCATCTGTCTGTATGCATCCGCTCCACTTCCAATCACCTGCTTTATTCACTGGTGTATTATTATTGAGATGGCATTAAAAAATCTAAGGCATGCAGATTCCAAATTGCTATATGCTCTTCCACGTCAGTCTGTCTGTGTCTGTCACTTTAGTGAGGCCATTTGTCAAGAAGGAGAGCAAACAAAGGTCGCAGATTGCATGAAGTAAAGCCAAAGTACCTTTGTGTGTGGAGGCTGGCTGAATGATGCCCAAATTTAAGTTAGCAGATTGCAATTTTGACAAGTGCCATTTCTGTTAAATGAAGGGGAAAAAAAGTCAAACAAATGTACTGAATTCTAACAACTCCTGTAAAGCTCAGTAATGTTCAATAGATGCCACGTCACGTCTCTGGAACACTAAGGTAGCTTTGGTAAACAAACATAAATTTGTAAAGTATGATGGCAGTTCTGCAAAAACAATCTGACATGATAATATGTTTAGTTTTTTATTTCACCCTGAATGATGTTTGATAGTGTAAGTGATCAAACTGAGTGACAAGAATTCTACATAATAAAATAAAATTATAACAACAACAACAGCATCAACAATCAAGCAAAAACAACTGCAACAACAAGTAGTAACTTTTAATTTAGAATAAGAAAATGCTAACTGAAGCAAGAGTATATTTTCAAATTTCAGTAGACAAGCTATAGGGAGGAATGTTGAACAACTGAAATGTTCACCATTTCTAGCTAATAGGTCTTTTTCAGTGAAATTTAAGTGAAACTTAATCTCTCAGACATTCTTTTGAAAAAGCTGAATATTACCATGTGATTCTCTGATTTGCTAAATGCTTTGCATAGAAAAATATGAGATCCTAGGATTCATATAAAAATTCTACATCTAGAATCAAAGAGACTCTTAGAAACCATTTTGAAGAGCATCAGGAGAATGGGTTTTGAAGGTAATTGTGGATACTGGAAAAGAATGGTAGGTTCTTGTACACCCCCTTAAGATATTAAAAATGAAATTTTAAAAACAGTTAGCTTTCCAGAAGTGATGAAAAACACACTTTTGTGTTTATGTGCACTAACCAGGAGTTAACTTGTAATCCCTCAGCAGTTCAAAATTCCTTGCTCTTTTCCAGTTGACAATCTCTTTGGGAGAGAAAAACCTTCAAACAGTCTTTCAAAGGAATGTTACTTTTTCATTTCAGTGAAGTTTTGTTTAAACACCTGAAGTTAGAGGAAGAAATATAAACCTCCTGAATGGTCTATGCAGCTGCATATGCTGACTCTAAAATGCCACCAAGTCCCTCCATGAGGCAGCTAATGGCACTAATGCTCTTCACACTGCCTTCAAAATTCCCCCCGAGACTTGTTCAAAGCTCTGTGCACTGAGTCAAGCTCTCTAAGGAGCTATGGATCAAATGGAGCCTGTTGCTCCTAAGTGCATTAGGGCTGAGGAAGACGCTTTTGCAAAGTTCAGCTCCAAGTCCAGACCTGTGATGAGATCAAAATCTCCAGATCAAACCTTGCTGGAGTGCACGGTGCTTGTTCAGTCCACTGAAGTCAGCTGCCATCTGTGGCAGCCCTTGTCTAGAAATCCCTTGTCTGGAAATAGCTGTGATTAATTTTGTTTTTCTGGAAGTTTGTGAATTTTTTTTAGTTATGGGTCTCACTATCCAAGGCAATTCCCAGTAAATGCACAAAAGGATAATACTTGCATGTGGCTTTGGAAACAAACCTGTTGGATCTGTTGGATTTTTTTGTTTGTGGCAGGTCTTTTGTTGGATTTTTTTTGTTTGTTTGGTTTGATTTGGTTTACAAACAATTACAGGAAACAAAAAAAAACCAACCAACCAACCAAAAAACCCCACCCTCATTCCTTTTTCTTTCTCAGGTTCTTTTTGACTGCTTTAATGAAAATAAATCAGAGTTTAAGGAAGCTAAATGGCTACACAAACAGAGTATTTCAGGATAGAAAATACAATGTACTGCAGAGGGATTTGGTTCATCCACACATTTAAAAATCATAGCATTAAAATGACTACTACTTCTGGTAATTTTTAGGATCTTCATAATGAACCTCTCATAGCAGTATTATTTCCAGAATCAAAAAGAGACAGAAAATGCAACATTATTGCTTACCTATGTCTCAGATATAACCAGTATAATAATTTTAATGTGACTAACCTCTTCCACTCAGTCAGAGCTTCATAACTCATGTGCAGAAGACATTTGGAAAGACTTGATGCTTTAAAAATGACAATTTGTTTCTTTCATGTAATTCACATTTCTGTAAAATTTGCTGCATCATTATATTCTGATGGTTGCAGCAGGAAGCAATAATCATGGCAAAAAGAGCTAACAGCCCAGGGAAAAATCCTTTTCTTATGATACACAGTGATTTTAGAATGATCTTTACAAACCACAAAGCCACTGAAACCTAAAATGTAGGTTCAGCCAGAGTACAAAACAGTGATTTAGCAGCTTAACATTTTTGAAGATGAGATCAATTCATGCAGTTTGTAACAGAATATGTTTTCAAAAGTCTGTCACAACCTTTGAAATGTATCTGGGTTATGTATTTTGTACCATTGGTACCTAGACACAGCAAATTTTCTGCAGGCATCTCTAAGGGAGAATCAGGAGGCTGCCATCTGAAAATGAGGCAAGCACCACCAGCTGATACAGCAAATGCCAAGTGGCCATTTAGCAGTGCCAGCTCATGATAGACTCACACAGAAAAACTACCTGCCCCCCTTCTCCCTTTTGTACCTAAATCTTCAGGAAACTAAATCACTTCCTAAAAGCAGGGATGGAGAAAGCAGTCTATTATTCCCTGGCAGCCCACAAAGGATTGCCCATATTGACAACCTGTTTTGTGTAGGCAGGCTGCAGAAGCAATAAATCCTATTAACCTGTTCAAAGTCAAATGAAGACATTTAGAAAACAGAACTGCTATTACATGCAGCGGTGAAAGAAGAGCATATCAAAGAAAGGTTAAATGGCTGCACCAGTATTAGATTATGCAGTTACAACTGTAAAATTCCCCCAAACCTTTCTATCACCTGCTCCTGCCCTTCAGGATATTAATTATATTCCCCTCAAGCTAACTAGCTGACCATTTAAACATTATCTTTTGTTCTGTCAATGATAATTTTCAAGATAAAAAATCAATTTCAAGCTAACAGGACTTCTGTGGAAAATGCTTATGTTATACTATGGTTTTGCTAGTGCACACTTCCTCTGTCCAAAACATATGCCATTTTGTGTGTACAGACCATTCTGGAGATTTACTGTAATTATGCCATGATGTGCTTATTGTTATGGATTCAGCAGCCTTTCTGCCTCTCTACCTGTTTTGTTTGAGAGCAGCTGCTAGCTTCAAGCTATTGCCTGCTTCCAGCAGCAGAGGCTGAATGAAGGAGTGCTTTCCAGGGAAGACATGTTTTGAAACAGACATACTGACAATAAACTGGTTCACTGGGGAGGCATAACATTGACTGGATAAAAGTTGAGTAATCATTCTGTGATAATTTACTGAAACTGGGTGCAATTTGCTTTAAAATAGAAATTCCCTCTGCTGCTGATGTTGGATTTGGAGGACTTTTACTGATAAAAGGGTGGCATTTGCTTTTATGAAGTAGCTGATCTTTGGAGATTCATTAAACCTCATTATTTTTTCTTATGCATAAGTGACTGTTAATACTTATTCACTGAATGAGAGGAATGGGAATAATGGAGTTGTCTAAAGCAAAGCATGACAGTGCTTCTCTTCCTCCAGCTCTCTCTGCTTGTTGTGACTGAATACACTGAACTGAATTACCAAGGAAAGCCTTGATAATCTCTTGGGAAAATGGTGAGCTCTTCAGGTGAGGCTGCCCAGCATTGCCTTAATTTCTGTGCCTGGTTTCAATTATGAATCAGATGTGTGCAGTCAGTCCAGCTCCTCCCAGAGCTGCTCTTCCGAGGGAGTGAGGAGGATGTGCTGAGGATCCAGCCCCTTGTTGGTAGCCACTTCCCAGAGCATTCCCAGGAAATAGGGCTATCTGAACAGCAGTTCCCCTAAATGGAAGGTAGGGAATTGCATCCTAGTCCCGGATCTATTTTTCCTAATCTTTAGGAAAAGAGTATGTGGAAAAGGAAACAGTTAAATAATTAGGTGCAAAACAATAGTGCAAAAATGTCAGAGATTTCTGTGCTGTGTTCTTGTTACAACCTTCTCGCTGGAAATGGCACATATTAATATTTTATTGACTTGAACCTCTGGGGTAGATTCCAGATGTCACTACTTGATCATTGTGAACATATAAAGAAAAATAAATTCTGTCATGGTGATGCTGAATTCCCATCTATGGAAACAATTGTTACCAGAAGACAAATGCTCCTGTGGCTTTGTAGATGCCTTTTTTTCCTCTGGTTGTGATTATGCACACACAACTGATCTGCCTGCAGAAAACATGGACATACAGAAGGAAAATGAAGCAGAGGAAAAGTCACAACATTTCATTATTAAATTTTATACATTAAGAAATAGCCATTTCCTTTACTGTGCTCAGACCAGAATAGAGGCTGACAAAGCTCAAAGGTAGAGTTGAAAGAATTCTGCCTGCTGGGAAAAAACCTGCTCCAATGGTTTTGAAAACATGAATCACTTTATGCCAGTCTGTTTCAAGCAGCTGGGTACTGCAAAGCTGATGTCTCAATAGTGCTGCAGATTAGGTGAAAGGTGCTGCTCAGGGGCACACCTTGAAAGCCCCCAAACACATCAGAAGTGCATGTATGTGCTCTGTACCTGCCCAGCTGGTTCTGAAGATAACATCTATTAAAGGAGTGGTGAGAATTGGCTGATGTCTACTGAGAATACGAGCAAAGAACAGATAACCTCTGATTTCAAGGGAAAGTAATTTTCTTCAGTTAGATGGAACAATGACTTTTTCACTAATGAATATTACCTGCCACTTAGAATCTAGGCTTCAGGTGGAAATTTCAGAAAATTTACAACAAAAAGACTCAATTTTCAATCTCAGACTCTAGTTTCCTTAGAACTGCAGAAGTCAGAGAGCCAAGAATCCTTAGGGCATGTCTGCAGAGGATCTTCATTGCATGCATTATTTTGTATGCTACATAAGCACTAAAAAATTAAGACACAAGATAAACTTTTCTCTCCTAGTACTAGGATTCCAATTCATGTTTCCTTCCTTAACTGCAAGGTCAGAGTCCACTGCATGACTCAAACACTAGCTGGAGATCTAGGTATCATTAGTGTTGCTAAATGTCCAGGGAACATCAACTCTAAGTGTGCGATTGCCATGACCTTGAGAACATACAGAAGTGTATATAGACACAGTATCAACTGAAATAACCTACAGACTGCCTTCTGACCTAGAGACCAAATGGTATAGCACAGCTTATGTTCACACAAATAAGCTCTTTTTCTGCCTCAGAACAAGATGAGCAGATCCAAACTGGCTATCAGAGATACTCCCTGGTTTGTGCTACCTCTGTACCCATGGCCCAACAGAGTCTGGGACAGTGATACTGGTCTGGGCTGAATGCATGGCAGGGCCTTTAGCAAAAGTCAAACATTCTGAATAATCATGCTGCGGTTTTTAGGATGAGCCCTGTCCAAGTATAAATGCACTATGAAAGTCCAGAGCCCAAGCAGCCAGCCAAAAAAAATCTACCAGAAAACCAGGTGCTATGTTAAAGATCACTTGCCTGCACTTTAAATGACCACTATGACACTGTTATGTTAAGACAAAACATTTCAGAGCTGATGCATTTTTCAAAAGAATCATGTTCCTTCAGAAAATTCCCAATTAGCTCTGATCCTGAGATTGCAAGAGAAAACTTAATTTATCAAAAATATTGTGAGCAGTTTTCTGACCCCAATACCTTGGCCTGATTCAGACACTTATTCCAAGGGTTCTAGGGTACACAGTTGCATGAAAGCAAGGTACTTTTAATTTTTTTATTTTTCTGGAAGGCAAAAGCCTTGTTATGCTGTCTGTGCTAGAAAATGGGGGAAAAATTGCAGAATTCATAATGTCATATAATTGTTTTTATTGTACACACACTAAAGAACAGGGACATCTAAATACTTTCTACATTTTTATATTCCTTAGTCACAGTTATTCTTTTTAGTGGGGTAGTTAGCTCTACCAGAAGCACTCAAGTTGTATTATAGAATTTCAGGAATCTATCATTGATCAGTGCCTTCAATACAGGTTCAGTTACAGCTGCTGACATTGTTTACCTTTGGTGAATTTTATAGATCAGATTTTCAGAATCATGGTATTGTGACCAGAATAGTCATGACTAAAGCTGCAAAACAGTTCACTCTATGTTTTCATTAACACTATACTTTTATGTGCTCAGTTCATCTTCTGCTCAGGAAGCTGTGCTAACAGCACACAAAAATGAAATATGAAGCATACTACCTAAAGTACACCATTGAAGGTTCACCAAAAATTTGAGAAACAATCATAGTTCTTTTTCTGGTAGATTTTTCTTTTTAATATGTTTGTCTCTATAATGAAGTGAGGAAGTTGGCTGTATGTTTTATGACTCTCTATATTATATTCAGGAAAAAATCACCTTAACTCATGAACTGAGTCCTCGTACTTCCAGAATTAGAGGGGCTTTTCTGGGATATGAAGCAAAATGGCAAATGCCACTTTTGTATCAAGCAGAACAAGACAGTACTATAATATCAGTACTATAATATCAGGAATACCAAACATGGAGACACTGAGGTATAGCTGTACAGTGGATGGGGTTTTCAATATTTCCAAGAAGCAGCCCTCATTTTTATTCTACCTTCAGAACCAGCTCAGGAATGGGGTTGGTGAACCTGGCACTTGACTATGAGTTTTCAGTATGAAGAGGTATTGCTTTTTGTTTAACTACATGTTGTAGAGGAATACTTATGATTATAGAAGCTTGTGCTACTTATTATTATTGCTGTTCTTCTCAGTACTATTTTTACATCTCAAACAAATGTAATAAGCTTTTTCTACCTTGTAAATTCCTTTGAATAGAGAGAAAATCAAATGGACTAGGCTACTTATCCAGAATCTCTTCAGAGAGAGGCTCACCAAGACTAGGTTAAATAGACCCCAGTCCAATTCATCTGACCCATGTATAGCTGGAACATGTTCACGCGCAGCTCTCATGCTATGACAGAGAAATAAAAACAGGACTATGCCAGTACCAGAACTGAGGAATAATTTAAATGCCAGTTGTGGGAGGCAGCAAGTCAGAAGGAAAGCATCACCAGTCAGCACAGCACCATCTAGATCACACAGCCCCCAGACAGCCGTGAGCCACTGAACCTGGGGATCCTTAATCTCATTGCTCTGTCAGATCACTACAGGGTCAGCCAGAATTCAGAGTCCCCTCTGTCAAGAAACACATATGAGGTGATCAAAAAAAATTCTCAGGAAAATTCCCTCTGGCCACAAAGTAATGAGTCCAATGTTCAGCTCTTTGTTTTCATAATTCCAATCTCACTCAAAAAAAAAAAAAAATCACATATGCTATTTGCCTTTGGTACTGCAAGAGCATCTGTGAGAAGCAGAACTGCTTCTTCCAGTCTCTTCCAGTGCTGGTGCTGTTGTCTTTCTCTCCACCAGGGAAATAAATCTTTCAGAGACAATCCTGTTTGCCTTGGTTAGGGAAGACTGTTTAAAGCTGACTTCTCTCTTCTGAGTTGGAGAAAACTTGTTTTCAGACAATTACATAGCTTAGCTTTATACAAACACAGCTCATTAAGAAGGGAAGTTTTCAGGAAAATGAATGAGTACAATTCTACTGACAAAGCAACCTACTCATTATGAAAAACGTTTATGCTTTGATGTGTAAAATTCAGTTTTCTGCAAGAAGTAGTGAAGATATGCAGGTAAAATTTGATAGAAGCAATAACAGATAATACATACAGATATAAAAAAAAATCTCTTACAGAAATCCTTCAAAATACAAATGACATATGTTGTAGCATTATTGTCAAACACAGAAAAAGCAATATACTGTGCTCTGAGCCAATGTCAAAGATTCCTGAACCTGATGCCTGTCTGCTAACATGGCAAGTCAGTGCTATTAACACTTTACAATGATTCATACCCTCTTCACATTGTGCTGATTTTGCCCAGTCCCACAGTGAAAAAAAGACTTTCTAAAGTACCAATCTATATCATTAGGAATCAATTTTCTTTCAACCATTGTATTGCCTTAGAAAAGAACCTTGCTTTAATTAAATAATGTTATTTTTCTCCATTAGGTTCAAAGAGTCACAACTTAATTATATGAGCTCTTATCTCTTTACTCACATATAAATATTCTCACCACTCTAAAAGCACAGGAAGAGACAGCTGATGTGCAAAGTTTGTGAATGAATATAAGCATGTAGAAGAGGTGGA
The DNA here is from genome assembly GCF_023055355.1 of Agelaius tricolor. Classification (NCBI taxonomy): domain Eukaryota; kingdom Metazoa; phylum Chordata; class Aves; order Passeriformes; family Icteridae; genus Agelaius; species Agelaius tricolor. Next base: position 63,588,267 of record NW_027269261.1, read on the forward strand.
GGCTCTTGACAGAAGGGAGGTGCAGGAACAAAGTTATCAAGGACAAATCTAAGAACAGGCTTTTATGTGCAAGACGTACTTCCTGCACAATTGATGACCTTTATATTGGGTAAAAAGGACTGGAAAATTAAGAACACAGCATTAGGTTTACTGCTGCATTTGATGTTTTGCAAGAGCTTTGCTGCATTTTGTTTTTTCCCAGCATATCGCACTGTATGTATTTTGAGCAGAGGAATGGAATATGCTGGTTTATTGGCAGAACACAAGGGCTACATCAATTGTTACTCTTCCTAAAAGATGAATATTATCCATCTGAGCACATTGAAGGCTGTTACTACAGTACAAGTTTTCAGAATACTCCTGTGCAGCTCTGTCAAAGGGACCTGCCTGTTTAATTTTAGAATTTCAACTTGGATTATCCAGGGCAAACCTCTGTGTTGTTTCGACTCATGAATATTTTGGGAAACATGGAAACACTCTTTTGCTGTTTGCCTCATTCTTAATGACATTATTTGATGGGCAGATTTCATTTTCCGTGCATTCCTGTGACTACTTTCCACATCTCCCCTGCCTTTGCTGTTTTGCCTCTCCTTGTATCATGCAGTCTGTCCTGCTGACATATCTGCTGCCTGAGTCTTTCAGTCTTGCTCTATAATTTGCTGGTGTATCTGGAGGAAATTCTGGCTTTTTGCTATGCTCAGGTGTTACCAATATCTTCTCAAATAAAATTAAATTAAAACCACAAGGAAAAAAAAAAAAAAAAGAGATCAAATGTACTTCCCTAGCAGAAGGCTTCTTTTCTCTTTCTACTCTACCTTACAAGCTCTCTCTTTAACCTTTGGTGTCCTTCTTATACCCTCTGATGTCTTACTGTGAGTCTCAGCTTCTGAGGAGCATCCTGCCTCTCCTCCTGTGCCATGTCTTCTCCTTGCTCCTGAAAATGCCCGCCGCTGAGATTATTTTCCACCTCTTGCTTTAAAACCTCCATTTCTTTTCCTTAGTTTTGTCCAGTGAAATTCAACTACTTCATTCTCTTGCAAGACTCTCTGTGGCCTGTCCCACCTGGCTTGTCCCCTCCTGTCAGTATGAGAGTGCACTGCTAATGAGACACCAGCTTCTTGTCAGCTAATTCCTAAATTTCGAACTTTCACACACTTCTGTCTTTTTCTGCTTTTTAAGATAATTTTCCAGCAGATAAAATTTATCAGAAGTTTATTTATTCTGAATCATAGGACTTTTTTATCATGCCTACAGGAAAGCTGACAATGGTCAAACAGGAGGTCCAATGAAACTTCAAACTAATATTCCCTCTCTGTCTTCCTGTTTTTTCCTCTTTTCCTTTCCATATGGGCTGGCTGGCTTGTTTTATACTTCAAAGTTTAGTTCTTTTGGATGGGAACCACTGCTTTTTTTTCTAATCATAGTTCCTCAGCACTGTTGAGGGCCTTTAAGTGTTAGACTCTGAGTAACGTATTTGAGCATGGAGGTCTAAAACACATGCAGATAGTTCAGTAAATATATTCTTGTAAAAAAGCACACTTTTACTGAGTACTCCTATCTCTCTACCCAGGCTTGAAGGTATTTAATGCCACCTGTGCTATGCAAACATTAAAGATTTTAAGACTTTCCTATTCTAATTATTAATCCTTAAGAGAAGCAGGGAACATTAATGCTATTCTATTGTTCTAAGTGCTTAAATACATATACAGACCACCTTTCCATAATATTGGATTACCTGCAATGTTTAATGGAATTGTCCTGGGCAGCATCTTTCTGAAATATTTAAGAACCACTGTTTGTATAGTACAGACAATAATTGCCATGAATTAAGCACCCTGCCAGAGGTTTTATGGTAAGTCTGCAACAGAGCAGAGATTTTGAGGCTGGCGTCCTAAGTTCATAGCTGTACTATTGCATCTTAATAACACAGTTATGCTTCATGGTGTTTTAAATCCATCTGACAGCATCAGGGCTTGAAAGGTATTGTGCATGATGCAAACTTTGCAGAAATCCAAACACTATACATTTACTGTAAATACTATGGATGGGTAATTACATATTTCAGATTTTGAAGCATGAAATAATAATTTTAATGATTGCATGAAGCATATACTCAAGCAAAAATACAGGAAGGAACAAAAAGAAATTCAGACTAATATATAGCACATAAAAGTCAGTGGACAGGATCACTTTGAAAATGGTCAATACTTTTATGTAAGAGTTTACTTATGGTTTTATTTATTCGGTATGTAAATTACCATCAATAATGCAGATGCAGTACATAAGAAATGCCTTTCTTCCACTTGTTTTACTGGAATAATATTACACAGTCCATCTTTTTGAGGGCTATGTAACTAAAACCCAAACTGGCTAAGGTGATGCCTTCATATTAGTCATATTCCCATAACTCAGGCACTTATCTCCACTAAAATCAATAGATTTTTGAGTGTGTGAGAAGTAAAAGACAAGCATACTAAATATTTTTAATCCTGTGTTGGCAAATAGATTTGTAATTCTGTTACACTTATCTCCAAGGCTGATCTCTAATTTGCATCTTTTCAGAGTTTTGATCTACAAATGGGTTTTAATTTGTTGACTTTTGCAAGAACAGACTTGTGGGAGTGAGGGCAGGTCATGCATAATCAAAGAGTAAAACAAAGACAAAAGAAAGATGCAGAGAATCTGAGCTCAATTTCTGTATGAAATGCAATTAACATTATAATTTCCTTGTACCACACAAAGACCTTCCTGTACTGGGTGTCCTGCATATTTAGGGGCTTTTTGAAAGATTCAAGAGATCTCCATCTAGGCAAATGCTACAGAGTCTTATGAAATGAACATGAAAAATTTAGGCATGCTTTTCTCTCTCTTCTGCACTTGGAAAGAGGCACAGAGCGATGACATGATTTCAAAAGAACATTGTGATAGATCTGGAAGCAGAACCCTCTGACCTGAACTGCAGCTCAGGGCCTGAACTGAAAAGCCTCTCGCCTTCTCTTAAAAGACAAGAGTTCAACGAACTGTGGAAATGAAGAAAACTGTACATAGGCTCTGTAGGTAGAATTAGACATTGATATGTGTGAGTGCTTAGAAACTGCCAGCTTATGAGAAACTTCCATCTGTGTGACAAAAGGCTGGGATGAAAATACTATTTACATGCAGAGCCAATGACTGCCTTATGCTCTGACATGATATGCCAAGATTAACAGTGGTGTATGACCTGCACTGTGTCCCTCCCAAGCACTGCCCTCCCCATGGAGAAGTGGCAGCTATACCTCCTATTGTTTAGAGGTAGGAAGTTTCAGTCAGACTCCTCTGCAGATACCATACAGAATGCAGCTCAAATAGCTGCAAATCAAATCCCCATTAGTACCACTGACCTCATTCTTTACCTGGAATAATTCCCTCCAGAGATCAGTCATTTAAGTATATCTATCCTTGATAACCCAGTAGGCCTGAAAATGAAATAGCTTCTCTAATGCAAGCAACAAGAATCAATAGCCTTTAAACACACAGGGACACTTTATTGCCTGAAGTATATGAGTATATGAGTCATGCCATCACTAGACCAGTTCATTTTGGTAATTTGTAGACATAAGGACAGGCAGAGTTGTGGTCCTTGCCGAGCATATTGGATGGATCAGATGCTCAAGACTTGGGAGCTCTGTAAATGAGACTTCCCTGGGAGAGAAGTGCCTAGTGGAGAGTATGTGAGCACAGGTGTCGTGGTTTGAGAGGAAGTAGGTTTTCTGGGATATGCTGTGGTCACCAATAGGTGTTCAGATTTTAATATTAGCACCTGGTGTGGCCACTGGGCACATGGATACGCCTCTGAGAACACGGGGTTAAAAGCAGAGCTCTCCCCTGGGAGGCTCTCTTGGGTTCCGGTGGGGAAAGAGTTCGGATCTCTGCCCCAGCCCAGCTGCTGCTGCTGGGCGGGCAGGGGAGCCATGCGGCCGGGTGAGGTAGGCCGGGGCTTGGACAGAGAGGGGAGGTGAAGAGGCCCCCGAGGATGGAAGGGTGGGAGAAGCACCAGGAGGCATCGGGCAGCCACCCCCAGGAGAGAGAGAGAGAGAGAGAGAGAGAGAGAGAGAGAGACTACAGCCTGTGCCTGTGACTGCTACCTTGGAACTTGATACATGTGCTGGCAGCATGGCCGAGAAGGAGAAGAAGGGTGGGGTGCAGTGAGAAGGTGTCCGGCCGCTTGTGGGAGCTTTGGGCGGGCAGAGCCTGAGCTTCTAACCCTTTTTTAGACAATGAAAACTTTGCAGAACATTAACCTTTCCTAGAAGAGAGATACAGATGAAATGGAAGAAGGAAATGTGCAAGTGTGAGAGAGGTCTGGGCAAGTGAAAGATGCGGAAGAGTAGAGAAGAATCTTAGGTGGGAAGAGATGATGGAGTGGTTTTAGCTGGACTCTTCTTGCTATAGCCATGGACAGAACCATGTTTCCTGTGACACAGAGACTGCCTCCAGGGGGAAGGAATGGCTCAGAGCCAAGAGGGTTCAGTGTTGAGACCCCTCGGCTCCAAAGGGTTAATTCTGGGGAGGACAGGTGTCCCAAAGGTGAGACTGTGCTCTTTTTGGAACGTTACAAAGCATCCTTAAAAAGACAACCCTAGAAGCAGCTCTGGTCCATGTGTAGTGGTGAGAGCACTGGACATGGAAGGAAGAAGTCACGACAGCAGATGTACTCCGGGCGGTGCCACCAGTGACACAGAAACACACGAGGCTTCGATTGTGTTTCCAGGGGAAGCCCATGGTACAAGAAGGACTCCTCTCCTCTTGATGAACTGAGGATTGATTATCTAAAGAGTGGTGATGGACTGAGAGTTGAAATTTGGGGGATGGATGTATTGGAATTTGGTGGGGAGAGGAGGAAATGTTTCTGGAGGGTTTTCATTTTCCCTGTGTGTTTCTTTTTACTTAGAGTTGTAGTTTAGTTAAAGTTTTTTTTTCTTTATTTCGAAGTGGGGGCCTGCTTTGCTTATTCCTGGTCACATCTCACAGCAGACACCAGGGAGAAAGTATTTTAATGGGGGCATTGTGCCAGCTTCAAACCTTGACAACAGGCTACGTTAGGGGTTAGTTCTTTCCAACAAGAATATTGAATTAGTTGTGGCCAAAATTATGCATTTTTTCTGCATTTATCAGCAAACCTTTAAATAGCTGTTCCTGTCAAAATGTGATGAAGCTAAGATCTCACCTTAGCAGATTCAGCTGTGATATTGATCAAGAATTGGGGAGGGCAGGAAATGAGGAAGTTGTTCCATGGAAATACAGAATCACAGATTCACAGAATTGTTAGAGAAGGAAGGGACCTCTGGAAATCATTTAGTCCAACTCCACTGACAATGCAATTCTGTAGGAATTCCACTGACTGACACAAAGAAAAGAAAAAGGGGGAGGTATATATTAGAAGGGGGTCATAGGTGATTTGGAAAGCCTGTACTTCTCAAGTACCTTAGCCAGTGGGGAAAGATAGAGGGAAATGGGGCTGGGAAATTAAGATAAAAAGGAGGTTGAGTCCTCTAACAATTTGAGGGACCCCATGGGAAATGCCCATGACCTGTCCCTTTATTCAAATAAAGTAATAGGACTTCTCTGTCTCCTTTTTGGATATAAACCTCTGGTATTTGTGGATTAATTTTCCTGACACAAACAGTATCTTCTCTTCTTACTTTGTGTTATGTGTCACTGAGCTTTACCAGTTAATTCCTCTGTTTCCCATTTAATCACATTTAATATGGGAGTGAATTTACACTAGCATTTCTAATAGAAAAAAATAGCCACAATGGGAAATGTGAAAGTGATGTCAACAGTAGTCAAGCACAAGGTTTGTAAAATTGACCCATACTTATGCTGTGCAGCTTTTTACCAGTGATAACCACATTTGGAGTAACATGAATGGGAATACAACACAGATGTAGTTAGCTACAGCTAGCAGATTACTAATGGCTTGTTATTTTGAAACATTACTCTGACTTGAAAAGAATGAGATTATCCAAAACCACAGCTCTATTTAAACACAGACGCACAAAAAAACCTTGTTGAATCAGGAACAGAACTGGGCTTGAACTACATACACCTCAAGTTTCTTGTTCACCGTTCATTAAATTAAAAAATAAAAGGCAGAAAAAATAGCCTGGTTATCTGTTTTTAAAGGCTTGAGGGTAGGAGGGCTCTGCAGAGGAGAGGGCAGGCTGAATCAATGGGCCAAAGCCAATTTTATGAAGTTCAACAAGGCCAAGCGCCAGGTCCTGCACTTGGGTCACAACAACTGTAGGCACTGCCACAGGCTGGGGATAGAGTGTCTGGAAAGCTGCCTGTCGGAAAAGGACCTGGGGGTGCTGGTCAACACTGACTGAACAGGAGCCAGCGTGTGCCCACATGGCCAAGAAGGCCAATGGCATCCTGGTCTGGATGAAAGGAAATTAAGCTTGCACCAGGGAAACTTTATGTTGGATATTAAGAAAAAATTATTCACCAAAAGGTTTGTTGAGCACTTTAACAGGCTGCCCAGGGTAATGGTGTAATTTCCTTCCCTGGAGGTATTAAAATATGTGCAGATGAGTTGCTTAAGAGCAGGCTTTAGTGTTGGACTTGGCAGTCCTGTGTTAAGGGTTGGGCTTGATGATCTTAGAGGTCTTTTCCAACCAAAATTATTCTATGAAGCTACAATTCCACGAGTCAAGTCTGAGTGTTATAAAATGCTGGGGAATAGATAAATGGAAAAGTCACCCACTTTTTGGATAACTGTGAGCTCCATTATACATTATTTCCCCCAAGCAAACAGTTTTCATCCCTTATAAATTTTCTGCAGTGCAACAATGGATTCTTGTACTCCTATAAAAGATTTAAGATCTTGGGTTTTGATTTTCATATAAGTGTAACTTTTTCTGGAGGGGAGGGAAAACCCCTCCCATTGTAGTCTAGTGTCAATTAATGCAGTTAAAAACAAATTGATGAGTTTGAGTCCTGTGAACTGATCAGGGAATCTATTTTTACTGTTGGTTTGTCTTTTATATTCAATTTCATATTTAATTTGGCTTTCACAACAATAGCTGTAACTTGCTATTATGTCAAAACTTATATATTACAGTATCAGGAAAACAGAGTGTGCCACGTCATTAGTTTTTAGTGCAATAATAAATATGTATGTTGGAAATTTTTGCATGCAGCTATCTTGAACTGGCTGAATGACAATGGAGTTTCATAACTAAACTAAAACCTAAACCCAGGGTTTGTGAGTGAGTGCCACAACCATCCACTATTCCAGTAAAGAAGAGAAGAAATCCTGAAAAGGTAGTGGAATTGAAGCCATTTGTAAACACTTACAGCAAGGAAGATCTGAAGAGAGCTGTGAGCCACTTCTATGTACTGGTATTCGAGGAAACACCCCGAGACAGTGATGTAACGATGATCCTCTGGTGCCCAGTCCGGTGCTGGGGTTACTGAGGTCACGGTGCAGCCTGGCCCATTCTCCATCCACCAGGAACGGTGCATTGAGATGTTAAAGGTCAGAATGAGATCTGTTTCCTGCAGAAGAGCAAGAGAAGAATTATTGTGTGGGGATGGTACCCTGGTATCCAATGCCTCAGCAAGGGATTTCACAGCATGCATAAAGAAGCAAAGAGCTGCAATAAAACTGCGCTGGCACATGAAAGTTAGTGGAGCTTGCCTGCTGCAAGCAGAAGTGGCTGTACCTTGTCAGGCAGAGATGCTTTGGAGCAGAAAAATAATCCTGCAAGCCAGGATCTGTTCCTAGAGATCATGGCAGCCTAGACTATAGCACTCATTTCGGCTGATTGCCCATTTTCCAGTGGATACCATAAGGATTGATGACCCATATTTTGTTGATCTGATGTACCAAACTGTACAAAAATCCCCCAGAATCAAGCCTTTGTACACTTTAATATACACACGTCATCTGCCAGGAGCTTTTTCTAATGGACCCAGTGAAGGAGACCTATGGTAGCTCTGCTGAAATATTGGAGAAGATTGAAGAATCCTGTGCATTTGCTTGCAGGCAAATCTCTTTACAATGCCTCTCTCTGATTTCTACTTTCCTAGGACCCTGTAAGGAAAGAGTGAGTGTTGCCTTGTCTAAAGACTACTGGGCTAGGTAAAAAGGAGGGGCAGAGATGTGCAACCTTTGACTCCCATACAGCTAGGGTGATGGAGTAACTAGTCAGCCATGCCTTCCATTAGGATTGCATTTATAAATAGTTCATAAAGGATTAATAAATTATTAATACACATCATAAACAATACTACGGATATTACTTTCATAAATTATATGTGGTTGCACATTGCTTGATGGTGTTACACATAGCTATAACAAAACTATGGACTCTGTAGATTCTGTAATAGCCTACAGTGTTTACCAACATTTTATAAATAATTTATGACTGTAACCTCATTGTAAAGTGTGACTATCTAGTCTGTGTGCACATGTGCTCAGTCATGCAAAAAAAGATTGCTTTTAAGTAATGTCTTTGCAGAGCCAAACTCTCCCCACACCTAACCTACATTTTTTCCAGCCTGTTGATGTCATTAATAATTAAGATTCTCATAAAGATTTTAAAATGTAACTATTTAATTAGACTTACCGTGCCAAAAATAATAGAATGCTATTCTGTAGCACATAAGTTGTATTCACATTTCTTTCCCTTCAAAAGAGCTGTTTTTTCAGCCTCACTTATTTCACCTTTTTGCACTAACTTATGAAGAGGTAACTCCCTCCAGAGAGGTTTTGGATAATGTCACGTGTCAATTGGTCTGTGATTGCACTTGACACTGCAGTGTAGCTTAATTTTTTTTCTCTGATTTACAGTTTGTACCAAAAGTATGATTTAAAAAAAAAAAAAAAAAATCAATCGCTACCCTGCATAAGCACACACAGCTATCAGATGGCAGGAAGGACCTAAATATGTTTGCAATGAATAATTACCCTTCATTCCCACAACAGTCAAATCCAGCAAATAATGAGCTGTATGAGAAAATTTAAAATGCTTCATATGAATTTAATCATACAACTAACTTAAAGCATGTTTTAGTTTAGATCGAAACTACACCAAACATTTCTATAAACAATGCAAATTTTGCCCAGATATATATATTGATGTATGGTTATAAGTCTTCATCCCCAAAAACCATCTCTTTTCTCTGGATCCTTCCCTACTAAAGCCATAGACACTGGAAAGTGTCTGCCATGTGTTTCTTGGAAATGGGAATTTTTACCTTTTACCCAAGCCAAAAGATTATTTTTCTTTCTGAAGGCTGCTACATCCCCTCAAGCAGAACACTGGTCTTCTCACTTGGTGTAAGAAGTTGTAGAATGGACATCTTTGGAGTAATTTTGCTTAAAGTAATATATTTATTCCTCAATGACTGAAACTGGAATTCATCATGTTATTGTCAAAAGAAGAATTCAGCCATTCTAGTTATCATGGAAAATTTGAAACCTCTAGTCTCTTATCAGAGATGCAGCACAAATGAATAGGACTCATTGTCTATTTCTATTTTAGCATTTGCAATACCTTGAGAAGAATCATGATGGACTAAATACATTTTACAAAGTGCAGACTAGGAATGAAAAATGTATTCCTTGAAAAAGAAAGGGATAAACTGGCTTGCAGGAACTGAGTATGTTATGCATCTGCCAGATGAAGTGAAAATGGATCAAAACTGGGCTCTGTGTGTAGAATATAATTTCTCTAGGGGTAGCTATTTTTGCTTACCACAGATTCAATATTTTAAAAAATTATTAGTTAAAGCATAAGTAAATTTCCAAGTTACATGGGAAATATTATTACACATTAAAATATTTAAGATTACTTATATAAATAGAAACTTCACAAAATCTAGCTTTTTCCCATCCCTGAATTTATCCTCAGATGATTTTTTGAAATATTTACACTATTCCTTTGCATTCAAATAATCTTTTGGCAGTTAAGTAATAATAATAATAATAATAATAATAATAATAATAATAATAATAATAATAATTCTATGGCAAGTCACAGCTTCGAATCTTAAAGAACTTTGAATAATGTGATTTAGAAGGCTTTTTAAAAGCAGTTGTTACTTTTGGTATGTACTTAGTCTGTTAAGAAAAATGGTCAACTTCAGAAAGCAAAACAATAAAACATGAAATCTGGTTGTGTAAGATTAGACACCATTCATATCTCAGGTCCATCTTGGATGGATTAAGAATGACAATAAAATAAAATCATGAGAAGTCAACATGTAAGTCAGACCTTGCAAATTCCTATGCCCAAAATATCTGGGATCAGAATAAGCATAGAAGGAGCCTATTAACTACAAAGCTGCTGCACAGCTAAATCTCAGGTATAAGTTGTTACGTTGTGCTTTGAACTTGTCTATAACCTTCAAGCCATGTCCCCTTTCATGCAACCATATTAGCAGAGCAGTTCCTGTTGCTCAGTATTAAAGGTCACCCAGCTTAGGAAAAAGTTTCCCTTAGTGAGAAAACACTTAAGGAATTGAATCCCCTTTTAGAACTGTGGAATCTAAGAAGGGGATGATGTATCTATCATTAACATCTCTTCTACTGACAGCATTTAGAACTATTTTTTGACAAACTCTGCTTGCTATTTACTTTGTTCACTGTTTGAATACAGTTTTAGTGGACATAGACAAAGTCTACAATGGAAGCTGAGGATTTATTATGCTCTCTAGTGCATTTGCCGTCTGTTTCCCTTCCAACATCTGTGGCTCAAACTTTGTTCAGGGAAATGCAGAGAAATGGTCTGATAAGCCTTGAAGCTATGAAAACTAACAAGAATTGTTGATACACATTGGGCAAGCCAATATGTTGTTGTTCAAAGTCTGTATGTCAAGGAAGATTTCATTATCCTAAATTCAACAAACAGCTGCTTCCTTTGTGGACACAGAAATACATCTGTAAGGGCTTTATTGCCGATCACTGTGCTGCTTTTGTAAATTCTGCTGCTATTTGTAAAGCTTTTTACAAATTGAAAATTGGTGCATTAAAGTAGATTTTGATACTCATCAAGAAAAAATCCCAAAGGAAAACATTTTGTAGGACATCTTTGCTGACATTCTGAAGATGTGTTGATATTTTTAGTGGTCAGGAAAAGTACTGCTAGATTAGACAAATCTTGAAGTTTGGAGGTCTCAGAGACTCAGATTTCTGAGATTAGGATATGAGACATCTTCAAATTACATCTGTAATTTTATTTCAGCTTAGTGGGTAAAAATTTCAGCTCTGATGGTTTGGTACCTATGTTTAATACAGTAGATGGCAACCTTTTTGGGGGTCAGCTGCACAATGCATAGCATTTTCTGGCTGAGGAAAGCTGATAACAGAACATGGCAACATAAAGCTTTGTAAAAGCTGCCCAAAAAAGAATAAAAGCTTCTTTGTAATCAGACACAGCAGGAGGAGACCAGTGCTTAAAAGGAAGACAGCTCTTTGTGTATTGTATTAGTACTAGCACATATTAGTAAGTGTGCTGTCTCTTTGCAGAAATCACAATATATTCCTGTTTCAATGATTTTTGTTGGTTGCACCTCAGAGAAGCTGATTCCAAACAGTGCCATGAGAAAAAAGAGGCAGGAGTGGTCCAGGGTGATTCTCCTTGAAAGTCCAGGAGATCTCCCCGACTCGGGGAAGTTGAATTGTACTGATTTCAATGGTTGTGGCTTGCTGTGTCATGGGAAATGATTTCTTCTATTTTTCTAATTAGGAATTGCTGAAATCTGTGCAAACCTGCCAAGCTTCTGTACATCTTTTGTCAAATACAACCGTGTAACTACTTGTTCCATTTATCAAACTCAAACTAGCAAGAACCGGCTGCTTGGAGAGAACAATCACACAAGGTTTCAGTGATAAAAGATCAGGGTCTGAAAGCATTTGTAGTTCTGGATGCCTAGGATGCACCAAGGCCTCTACAGGCTTTTTTTTTCTTCTGTTATCTCACTTTTCCACTAAAACTAACTCCCACCAGGCAGTACCATTTTCTCATGCAAGCAGACTTTTTCCTGTCTAAAGAAAAAACTCTCCTCACTGAAGAACCAAAATAAAGCTTGTCAGCTGTGTGGTTGTTTTTTTTTTTTTCCTTTTAAATGCAAAGTTTATATATAGAAAATAATTATTGTCTAAATCTGTAGGGAAAATGGATATTTCGTTTCATCTCATTTGGGTGTTTTCCTCCCTAATTTTTGTATATATGTGATGTTTTCCCTTTAATTTGATTTTTTTTTCAGTAACCTGGAATTCCCTTCTTTAATTTCCTCTTGTTAAACCATTTTTTACTAGTATAATTGAAAACTGTTTACAGAATTTGATGTACCTATGTCATTAATCAGATAAGGTTTAACCAGTTTGAATATACCTGACTGATATACTTCTGAAGCTCATCAATGAAAAATGGCAAAAATTGTCCCCTCGATAGCTTTTCTCAGTATTCTATTTCTCCGTTAAAAATGCTACAAGTATATTTTAAGTGATTTCCGGTGTGCCAACGTACTTCCGAAGGATTTAATTATAAATTTCCCAGCATGAAAGAGATGACTCAGATGTCCTGATTTTCTTCTCTAAAATGAAACTAGAATATTATATTTATAAAATACTATAAATAATTCTCAAAAAGCATGGACACTGCTATACAGAGCTTGACAATTATTATTCTGTTGTATAGTACATGTTGATTATCTTCTGAAATTAGTAAAGGTACAATTAATGTTATATTAATTTAGATCTCTATATTTTTCTAGTAGTTTAATATGTACATTGAAAAATCTAAAAAATTTAATCTGCTCTGTTTCTACTCACTAAAAAAAGACAAACCACCTGCTAGGCTCCAGAATATTAATTTAATTAGATCAGTGGTATCAAGACTTTTTATTAACATCATTCTTCAAAAAATTTATATCTATTTAGTTCTTCAATTAAAATACAATGAAAAAGGAAGTAAAAACTTCAGTTTATATTGCTAGGTTAACATGATTATTGTGCTCCATGAATATTACTCTTTCATAAATTTTTTTTCATATTTAAACTGAATATTTTTAGAATGTTCTGGACTAAGATCCATTGATTTTTTTCTTGTGCAGAACATGCGAATTTAGCCCTTCACAGTAGCCCAATGTCATTTATCACGAGGACTAGGAAGTTGCAGTCAAATATAAATTTCAATTTAGCTACTATACATATTTACTGAAGATCCTGAGAAGCATTATTTTTGTAATTTCTTGGAAAATTACTTTCTGGAGGATGTAAGCTTGTGCAGTGATAAAACACACTGAAATGGAAAGCTAACTATATAGGCACTCACATCCCATAGTAGTAGCTAACTCTGTCGAATCTTATTTATTTCACACTGTGCAGTAATCAAGGATATCATTCTGAAATTGAGAAAATTTGTTTAAGGAAATTGAGTTAAATATAATACATTGTTTTGACAAATTGCATTTCCCTGACAAAGACATCTCGTACCCAAGCTCTGAAAATGTGAGTGTACAGGGGACAGTTTTCCAGGTGATCTACATGGTTCTGTCCTTGGGATTACCAGAGCTCATCTGTGTCCCATGAAACAAAACTGGCAAAGACTTTTATGTTTGAACTAAAATCATTAGGATTCTGGGTCTCTTTCAGAAGTGAAGTGAATGTTCTGATAGGTTTCCAAACCCTGGTTATTAATACTGAGCTGAAAATGCATGATCACACCACTTTCACAATATATTAGTATCAGTTTTTTATGAGTAAGGCATAATGCTTCTAAAGATGCTCAGTTCATTATTTTGTTGGGACTGGCTTCCCCCCCCACTTTGTTTTTAAACAGTAAAGGAAGTATGAATCTCTCTTGGTTTACCCAGGCAAATACACAGATCAATAGTGCTTAGAATTTTCAGACACAAATATACATAACCTCTTAATTCTAAATAAAATCCCTCTAAGCACAAGTGTTGCCTATAAAAGACAAAAACTTTCCAAACAAGATTAAGAATGATAATGTGAAAAGCAGATCTTCAATGCAAGATTTCACAAGTATGCACAAGTATGGCTCTGCACATGCATACATTTGATTTACTACAAATTTTATAAGGTTAATTAGTGCATCCAATAACAGAGTAGTTGCCCCAGCAACCCACCCTTGAGTCTGTCCCTTGGAGTGCTTCCAGGGGGTTTTGTGCCCTATTTCTTGCTATGTCTTCCGAGTTCTAGTGCAAAACAGAGTGTTCTTGTTAGAATTTGTCTTCTTGAGAATAACACTAAACAGAATTTCAGGAATGTCTTAGAAAGGGTTAGCTTATTGTTCTAGATGTGTGAGAAAGGGCAGGAAAAGTACTGCAAGCTATATAACCATCTATTAACTGTCTACAAAGCTACAAGTATATGAAAAAATATATAAAAAGCAAAGATCTTTAGGCATTGCAAGGACATCTTATACTTGAATTGCATCCAAAAGACTATGCAAACCTTCCACTGAGCTGGAATCACCATTCTGAAGGCTGAATAAAGAAAGGTCTAGGCCTTGATTAAAATTGCAGCATGAAATTATAGTAGAGGAAATGTATTTGAATATGTGTATAGAGGCTTTGCCCCAGAGGTCCCAGTTGCCCTCGATGGGCTGCAGCTGCGATGTCCTTAATTGGGCTGCAGCTGTAACCAATGAAGATGACTGGGATAAAAGAGGGCGGGTAAGCCAGTCAGGGAGAGCCTTAGAGGAGCCCTGACCTAAGAGAGAACAGCGTGCAGCAAAAGGAGTCTGTGAAGATCTGCAGCCATGAGAATGCACCCAAGAGGTATGGACTTTGGAAATCTAATCACAACAATATGGGACTCTAGAAATAATAGAAGAAGATCAAGTGGTGACCCCGACATGATAGTTAGCAGAGCATAAGACAGCTGAGAGCTGTGGCGGCCAAGAGCTGCGACTAGCAGAAGATAAGACAGCCGAGAGCTGTGGCGGCCAAGAGCTGCAATGGAACATAGCCTTTGGGTCAAGGAGCTGTGAAAGAGTATGGCCTTTGAGCAAGGAGCTATGTGGGTTATACATGGCCTGTGAGTCATGGGAAAATGTGGGTGTTGTGCATGACCTGTGAGTCATGAGAAATGTATGTATTGTAATTAAACATCTGTATAACTGTTAACTTAAGTAAAAGCAAAGGGGGAAATATAGTAGAGGAAATGTATTTGAATATGTGTATATAGGCTTTGCCCCAGAGGTCCCGGTTGCCCTCGATGGGCTGCAGCTGTGATGTCCTTAATTGGGCTGCAGCTGTAACCAATGAAGATGACTGGGATAAAAGGGGGTGGGTTAGCCAGTCAGGGAGAGCCTTGGAGGAGCCCTGACCTGAGAGAGAACAGCGTGCAGCAAAAGGAATCTGTGAAGATCTGCAGCCATGAGAATGCACCCAAGAGGTATGGACTTTGGAAATCTAATAACAACAATATGGGACTCTAGAAATAATAGAAGAACAACATGAAATTAATATCTTTAAAATTCTTTTATTTTTTAGCATAAATGGTTTACCAAGTTACCAAACCATCCCCAAAATACTTTGCTTGATCATCTCTGTCCATGGAAAAAATTTTAGTATGGTCCAATGTTTAGTAGGGAAGGATGCAGAAATGTATGATGGAGAACTTAAACATCAGAAAATTGATAGAATGCATGCAGAAAGACATTCCAGCTGATGCAGTTTGTTCAGTGTTCCCTGGTGTTGCTTATTATTTAGTGCTAGGTACTGTAGAACAAAATGCATGTGTACAGTGGTAAATTTATGTTTTCTGTTTCCTACTTTTTTAAATTATCTTTTAAAATGTAAATAATTATCTAGTAGTGTGTGCAGAAAACAGTAAGAAGACTTTGGATAGAGCTCTAAAACCACAAAAATGGTGTTGCTATCCCAAAAATGCTATTGCTATACCAAAAGCAGTGTTAGGAAACCTGAAATTATTGTAACACAGGTGGGGTTCATGAAGTACCAGGCTGAGGAGAAATATGTGTTGTGTACCTTGTGCTCTAAAGCCCAAGCATTTCTAGTCAGTGGAGATTTTATAAGCATTATGATCTCAGAATGATTAAAATGCCTAGCTAAGTCAGAAAATTTCTAAAAAAGAATGTGGAGTAATCTTTCTCAGTTTCATTCACATCTATTCCAAAACCAATGTTTTCTAAAGGATTTACTTCTGTGGGGAGGTTGCAATGAGCTAAAGCATCAATTTAAAAAGCATAGCTTGTTCTCACAACCCATTTGCATTCTCAGTGCAAAACAAAATGTCCTGATTTAAATGGTTTGAATTCCTCTGAAGTCAGTAGAAAGGACCCAGGTGTAACAGAGTGGTAAATATTCCTGAAGGACTCTGGAAAGCTTGTTTTGAAACCTAGATGCTGGGCAGCACAGAGTGATTATCAGGAAGCACAGAAGGAGAAGTGTGGGCTCTCTCCACACAGCCCTTGGGCGCTGTTCAAGAAATGATGTGGAATAACTGTACAGCACCACCTACTTCAGGCTTTTCCACTAAAATTTATTCCACTACTGACCAGGCTGACAGATGTCATCACCCACAGCATTAGATTCAGATCTGAAGCTGTGCAACATTCACGTGCCTCGCAAATTTGGGCCACTAAAAGAAAAGTCAGATCTCTGCAGAAACACAAACCCTGCATGTAACAGTCTCTATTGCAATACTGCTGAATATCTAAGGTTTCTGACCATTAGTTTAGCACATTTTACTCCTCAGTACAACTCACCAATTTTAAGGAATTGCACAGCTGCAATCCATCACATGACATGGGAAAACCTGTGTCACAGTTTTCAATGCTTTCAATGTATGGCAAGAGCTACTTTTGCCCAAGCTATACCTACCCTATAGACTTTAAAAACTACCTTCAGCTCCTGTCTGAAAGATCCTATTTGATTTTTTAAATGAAAAGATATCTGTCACAGGAACACATTACATGACTCTGATAAACTTCAGTTCATAAAGTGTTTATTCATGTCCTTGTAGGTGATGATGGTTATTATTAGAATACCTAAGACTATATCAGATTTGATAAATCAACCTCTTTTCAATTTACATGAACTAATTAATTTAGCAGTAGGTGAAATTGCTCTCTCTTTTTGTGGTGTGATATCATGTCATTTAATATGGACCACAGATTAGTTTTATTAAAACTAATTTGACTATCCAATACTGTCATTTAAGCACAGAAATAAGAAGATCTAAATTATCTTGAACACAGAGAGAATTATGGATATTTTGTACATTGGCTGCTTCCTGTGTTTGAAAATTATTTTAACTAATTTTAAGAAACAGTGTACACAATTGCTTCTGTCCTGAAGCTGATAATTATTTTTCAGGGTTTTTGTTGTTGCTGTTGTTGGTTTTTTTTTTGTTTTGTTATTAATCTGTGTGTTGGAAAAAGTTTTGAATAATGAGACTACTATGGATGAAATCCATTTTTAGCTAGTTTTTGCTTTCAAAATGAAAAGAAAATGAAGACCAAGAAAACGAACTACATTATGGAAAATGTGTTTCAACATTTTCATTGTAAAATGTTACTGTTTTCCAAACTTGAGGTGCTTAGGCTGCATTTACAAACTGGAAAATGTTAGCAGTCCCACATATCCAGTGGAGGGGATATGGTTCAAATCCTTGAATCAGAAATTAAAAATAAGCTATTCATAAACTTCTATTCTGACATCAAAAGTCTCATGCAAACAGATGAAAAGAAACTTAATCACCTATATTAATAAACAAACTATAATCTCCAACAAGCTGATGCTAGCAAAACTTTTCAGGTGGGTGTCCTTTCCTCTAGTGACCTGCTCCTATGATGTGACAATTCCACCACTGCAGTAAACCACAGCCTCCCAAGGACAATTCAAAGCCATTTAAAAAGACTCAGTGTGTAACTCTGGATAAATGTATGGGTTTTATTACATTTTCAAAAGCACCCCCTGAGGAATAATCTTATGATACCATGCTAGATATTTTTGCTAGTATGCAGGAAAGCATCTCATGTACTGCAAAAGAAACTGCAGCAATTTAAGCCAGTTAAGTACTAATCCACAGATGGACAGCATGTCTCTCTTTTGCCTGTTGTCTGTGAGGCATGTAATGCTGCTAAAGCCTAAGAGAACTACCTGCTTATATAAGAATATATGTATTCTTACATATAATGCAAGAACACCTAAATTAAGATGGCAAAATCACCTCATCAAAAAGAACTAAAGAACTATTATTTTCCTAATCTTATACTTAGCACCAGTTTGCACACCATATCTAACTATATATACAGTATACATAAGATGTAGAAAAAATATGCAGATTAACTGTATGGGGTTACAGTTTTGAACTGATGGTGTTATTAGGTGGTAAAAAAGTAATTTTCCAAGTATCACACTCTTTCTTTCTACTCTTTACATCTGCTTTTGTTTCCCAATATTTAAGACTCTTTTCTCTTAGATTCAAATATTTTCATCTGATTCTTTGTAGAAGATATGTTATTTAACGACAAAACAAATGCTGTTTGGTCTTGTATTTTCCAGGGTGGTCTTACAGAAACTTTATTCTATTTTTGGGAGATAAATTAAAATTTATATAAAGAGTAATTATATGGACTGATTAAAATATAATTAAACTGCTTTTTCCTTCACATGTTAAACAAAGGTACAAGATAAGACATATTTTAGATAAGAGATATATTAGAAAAGACAACACAGCAAACGCTTTTAATTGAAGAGTAGGATCTAGTACCTGGCAGGCATCCTTAAATATTAATTCCTAGATCATCTATGTTTTAATGACTGTTCACTGACTGTTCATGTCAGCTGTCAGCTGCACTGTTACTGAAGTTATGTTTGGATGCTTCGCTAATGTTTGGATGCTTTGCTCCATCTCCCAGGGCTGTGGAAAAGGGAAGATTGGCTTCCAGTTAATATAACATTGGGTGCCCAAGAGTGTTTGAATGACTGTGAGGGGTCCCTGTCTCTGCTCTCAGACAGGACCAACAGTAGTTTGTTCCCTTTTCAGTGGGAATGGAGCTTTCTCTGTGGCTGAACACTGACTGGCAGGGGAGCAGCTCTGCAGAAAGAAACCTGGGAGTGTTGGTGGTAAAAACTTCTGGGCTGTGCTGGGGGAGTGTCACCAGTAGGCTGAGAAATGTGGTTCTTCATCTCTGCTCAGCACTGGTGAGAAAACACCTGGTCCAGTTCTGGGCTTCGCAGTATGAGAGAGACATACACAGAGTGGAACCAATCCAACAAAGGCTTCTAAGCTGGTTATGGACTAGAGCACAGGACATTTGAGGAGAGGGGGAAGGAGTGAGGCCAGTTCAGGATTAATAGCTGAAGGCTTGTGAGGATGCTACTCCTGCCCATAACCACTGAAAGGGAGAGTTTATGGAAGGCAGAGGCAGCCTCCTCTCACAGGTCCACAGCAGAAGGACAGGAGAACAACAAACATAAGCTGGAACACAGAAAATTCTAATTATTTTAAAATATTTTTGGCAATAAACCATTAGAATTGCCAAAGACTAGAATGAGTGTCCATAAATGAGGTAAAAGCTTCATCCTTGTCAATATCCAAAATATCACCACAAAAATACCTGAACAATGTCATTTAATTAGCCCTCCTTTGAGAAGATGACCTTCCAATCTAAATAATTTTGTGATTCAATGTGTCTTTCCTTGAAGGCTTTAGAAGGGTTGTTGCAGTTCTTCAAAAAACAAATAAAAACTCAGGCAATCAATGAATCAACCAACAAAAATTCCCAACCCCCCTGGTTATAGAATGGATTGTTTCCCTGAAGCATGAATATCTATGGGGTATCTCTAAAAGTCCTACTGTAATATGCTGGGGACCATGGTAGTAGTGAAAGCACAGTATTTGGGAATAAAAAAACGTAAGCGTGCAAAAATTCAGGAAGTTTATTTCAAGGTATTTTCTCTCTCTTGCCTCCATTCCTTTTGAATCATATTACAGTTCTTCAGTGTTCATATTTTACTTGCAAGCATTTCCTACTGGCTCAAAGACCTTCCAACTTCCAGCCAGGATTAAGATGAAACACTGGGAGCGATGACCTTTAATGAGCATAGATTGAGAGGAGTACCTAGAACAGAGCTCTATCTCTGTAGACCAAATCAGTGATTGAAAACTTTATTTAAGGAACTGATGGGGAGTAGATTTACCATTCTAACTGTAGTGTCTGTGTCAGTTTCTTAAATTGAGTTTTGAGGAGCTGATTTAGCCTAGGGAAATGGAGAAATCTGGTTGAAGCATCTCTTGGGGCTGCTTATACTAAATTTTTTGTTTGTGTTTAGTGCTAATGCAGAATTAGATGAACTCCACTGCCAAGATGTTAGAAGATCAATGCTTTTATTACTTGGATTTGGAAAGTTGGTACAATAGAACAGTCACAGGGAGAAGAATGATACAAAGAGCTCTTCGATTTCCTGGTCCTTAGGAATATTGAAAAACGCTGTGAATTCAAAGAAGCAGAGTTCATTTTTTTTAGTCAAGGAATAAACATATCATATCTGATTTATTAAATTTAGACTGGGTAAAAATATTTTCAAGGAACTGTATATCTGCCCGATGGAAAAATATATAAAATTCAATAAATAATTCATTTTTTCAGAATTTATAGAATCACTTCACTGTGAAATGCCAGTAATACACCACATGTGCTTTGTCTTTTTCTTTGGAGTAAAACTCTCATAAAATAACTATGAGAGGTGTATTTTGTTTACACAAAGACACGTAATTTTTACATCAACATCACTGACTTTTTCTTTCCTGAAGAAAAGCATTGGAAGTATTAATGCTTCTCTGAATTCCCAGGATCACATCAGTTTTCTACCTTGGGTGTTAGTGCAATTCTGACTTCACTGGGAGTTGAATTTGCCCAGAGAATGCAGCAGTAAAGCTCTATATGCTTCCAATCTAAAATAAATGCTTTAATTTAATCTGAAAGGCGAATCTATAAAGTATTATTACATTAAAGGCGTGCATCTGTTAAATCAAAAAAAGAACCTAATATCAAAAACAAATGGCAGAGTAAAAAATGAAAATAAAAATTACATGCTTAAGTCCTCAAAGGTTAGGAAATGACAAACTCCTTGGTTCTGCCTTGGTGCACCTCAGCACTACAATAGAGTATTAATTACATACAATTTTTTATTGCCTGGGCTGAGCACACAGCATCCTGTAAAACTTCATCATTAAGCCCTCATGTATTTTTTAGTTGTTTAACCTGCAGAGACTAACAGCTTAATCCAAGATAACTTCAGAATTTATAATTTTTTTTTGTACTGGAAATAATTCCATTAAATTAATGGAACTTTCACAGCATGTGAGATTAAATTTGTTAAACTGAGACCAGTTTTTAAGATAAACTTTTCCCAAGGCATTATTATCGTTTTATATATATTTGCACCCATTAATATATCTTTTCTTATTGATGGTGATATGGGTATTTTTTCATTCTGGTATGGCATTCCTTCTGATTTTGATAAATATGCTGTGATTCCTTAGCACACTGAAGTGAATGTCATGTGAGACTAACAATTCAATAATGTCAAAACAATTTTTATTCTGACTTACCCATTAGATATTCTGCAAAAAAAGGGGAAACTCTGTCCAGAAGGAAATTTCAGTAGTTAACAGTCATATTGGAAAGAAATATGAAATGATGCTATACTGTGTTCTGTTCTTGGCCCTATGATGATATGTTTTAATTAATTATGTGAATGACTGAAAAGAGGAAAGGCTTGTGACTATATGATATGGAGAGACTGCAAGAACATTTGAGGAAAGGACTGGCATTCAAAATCATCTTGAGAAACCTCAGATTTTTCCTGTAAAGTGCTATTCAGCAAGGACAAGTTGAAAAGTACATTTGTGTTGAAATAACTAAACATACAAAGACAGCATGGGTAGCAAAATTCTGGATGTCACTCTCTTACAAGGAAGGGGAAAGTTATCACAGCACAAACTCTCCCTAGTATTGGCAGGGTTTCAACTCAAAGGACTTCAAGAAAAACTGTGGACTAGAATGAGCAGTTGTCTGAAAACAAGTCCTGGGAAGAAAGATAGGAGGAATTGGGGTTTCCTGGCTCAGAAGCCTGGGAGCATGCCTGGCTGTTGGAATGAAGTGAGTAACCTCTTTCCCTGCCTGAAATGGGGGTACATTGTCACTGGCCCAGGAACTCGACTGTGTGGCAAAGACATTGCAAAGAAAACACAAATTAGATCTTGGGGGGAAAAGGTTTCTGAAGCCAAGGGAGAGGAAAAGAGAGACTTGAGACTGGAGAGACCTGACTTGGGAGTCTGTGTCATCTATTGTTACTGGCTTTTAAGAACAAAATAGACTAAGTTCTATCATGTATTCATGCATATTCAGGCTGATGACATGTACTAATTGACCTACTGAGCCATTCATCAGCGTGAATCTATGATTCTAATAACCCAAAACATGGTTCTGGGAATACATAATATTTATAAATATGCAACACTTATCACCAGTCATCCCACTGAGATTTGATATATTTAATGTAATAATTGGAAGTACCCAACATGTAATGCATAAACATAACTGAATTTAAATATAAGACTTTTCCCTGGAGCTTTCTAAGAGATATGAGCAATTTTAATGCAAGAAAAGGAACCTTGTTTATAGAAGTAATTTTAAGGGAATAACTATAAAAATTTTCTTCTTTCTTAGGTTCCCAGCTTTTGATAGGCTACAGTACAATACAATATTGTGCAGTCCATGCAGTGGCACTCTTGAAACAGAGTGTGACCTGTAAAAGCTGGAATGCATTTCCCTAGCTTTGGCTGTCTACTTCTGAGCTAGTTGCCTATGGAGCAATGGAGCAGAAAAAGCATTGTGAGGGTATGAGTAATCTCAAAAGGTGTGGAGGTTTTCTTCAGCATGGGGTGAATCATGCCTTACAGTCCTTTGGCTTTAGAGCAGCTCAAGTTACTAATCTAAAGGAACATATCTGCATTCATTTCAACTCCATGTACTTAAGAAATAAAACCAGAGGTATGGCTATTATTCTGGAGTGAAAAGAAATCAGATTAAAAATAAATAATTATATGCGTGTTTACATATATATATATATATGATCTGTGAGCCAGATGGATGTTTTCTGTAGATACATGTGCTAAAAAGGCACTTCAACTAGAAATATGTGGTATTAGAGCAAATATTTGATAAGTTGGAAATTCCCTCATGAATAATAAAAAAAATTGTTTTAGTTAAATATATAATGTGGCATTTCCTTTGGAAGAATACTGAAGTTCTGCTTGAAAATGAAGAAGATTATTCACTTTGACACTTAACATATGATTCTAAAACTCCTGAAGCCTTTTGGGAATTTGACCTTAAACAGCTATGAACTTATGTGGCATGACAAATTTGAGGACTCTGAGACAAAGTTCTAGTATTTCTGCAATACTAGAAAATTGATTTCTGAATTAATCAACTAAATAGTTGATTTATGGGTGTCTGTGAGCTCCAGGAACTGTGGCAGTGCTGTAGGCAGTTCCCAGGATTCTGCCATTCTTTTGCCGTGAATCTACTGCTTTGGAATAAGTATCCAAACTTCAAAACTTCCCCATTGGAACACCAAGCTCTCTGATGGACATCTTATATCCTACCCCAAAACTGGAAAGAAGACAAGAGATACTGTGTCCATAATAATACCAAAACATTACATGGAGTTTTTGTTTGTGTTTGGCACCACAGAGTTGATGAAGGAGCCAAAAAAAAAAAAAATACATGCAGCTAACTTCTACCTAATTCTTTAAAGAGGAATTGGTTTGCAAACTGAAACTACAGATTGACTAAAAGGAGACAATATGGAAATTTAATGCCCCTGATTTTTGTTGGGTTTTCTTTTTTGACAGCATTATCTTGAACACAAACATTAAATTGCCACAAAGAAAACAAAGTCACAAATTATCAGTCATTAAAAGTCTCAGATACAGAAAAAAAGTAACAGAAATGAAAAATGCTGGGATTAGAAATAGCTTGCAGTATCATGGAGCATATTTGGTTCATGCATTATTCAGAATATTAAAATTTGATATCACTTGATTTTGGATCTTTAAATCTGCCTACAAATAAAATGGTCCTTGATGCGGTCTAGATTTTGCAAAGGTGAGCTAACCTGTAATTAATTTAGTCTGTGCTAAGTGAGACAGGTAACCACGTGTAGAAGTTCAGCTTTCTTTGTACCAACCTGAAAGTTATTTTCCTATTTTCAAGTTTCAGATGAAAATTTCCATAACTGTTAAGTCCTGATTTCCTACTTGGTATTATTTAGCTTCTTATCTGCTGTTATACCAGTTGTTTCCTTTATTTTGCATAAGTTTCAACTTCCAGTTTCAACTTTCTTCACTATCAGCTGTAATTACCAGCCTATATTCATGTAACATACCAATGAGTGCATTAGATACAGTGGTTCTTGATCCCTGCACAGTGTTATTATGCTTTTGAAATATCAGCTATTTCTCAGTTCAAATTAGATATTAATCATTAAACTCACATGCAATATGTCCCCCTGCCAACAAGTAGATTAAAGTTTATGATTCCTGTTCTGTGAGCAAGTGTCATGTTCTGTTCAATAATGCAACTCTCTAAATCGGTCTTTAGTGGCAGTGTTTGCTCAGTAGTCATGAACACTTTCATGGGATCTCTGGACATAATTCTGTGTAATGGAGTTTCTGATATTACCACTGAATGATGAATTGAATAATCATACTTTGTATTTTCTAGTGAAATTCAGCTATTACTTTCTTAGAAGTGTATTATTCGTCTGATAAATACAGAGCAATGTATATTCATTTGCCTTTAGTAAAAACTTAACAATATTTTTCTTCATCAAGAGTGTATCTGAAACATTTTCATTCATTATAAAAAGGTTTTTAAAAAAATTGATAGAAAAATATGAACAGTATGGAATCTGTGAAAAGTGTTCCTTATTATATTATTGTTGGCAAACCACAGTCAAAGCAATTTCTATTTAGCTGATCTCAGAGTTAGAAACCTACTTTTAATTAATTTATCAAGATAATGAACCTATTTCCTTAGTTTAGGATGCAGGAAAAGTATAAAGCTTACTACATATATTTATTAGCAAACTCCCTGATGTTAATGTGCTGTTCAAATCATTACTATTGGATCACTAAAAAGAAAACTACATTTTAATGGGAAATCTTTTTAAAATGGGATTTCTGATTTTGCTTCATTCACTTTAGTAACATTTGAGTGTAGGAGTATATGTGTGCCTGGAAACTACAGGTCTGGTAAAATTGCAATCTGACACTTGGGAAAATTAGCAATCAGAATATTCTGAGGAAGAGGGGACTCACAAGGGTCATTGAGTCCAGCTCTTAGGGGAACAGGCTCTATAGGGATGGACTTTGGCATTATTAGCACTGTGTTCTAAACAACTGAGCTGTCACAACTCAAAGAAGAGAAAGATTACAGATCATACGGAAAAGTAACTTGCATATGCAATATGTACACTGGAAACAAAGAGTAGAAGGACCAGCCTCCTCTATACAAAAATACAACCCAGCATTGATATATAAAGTCAGTCTCCTTTAGCCCATCTAAATTCAGAGCAGAACATTTACCTTTCAACCCTCCTTCCAACACCATTAGCACCGTACTGAGTATGCAATATTTTGTCAGAAAGCTACAGTATAACTTATAGATCCCTCTGTAATCAGAAAATTGTATATTAAAAACAAGAAAATTCTAATTCTATTTTAACTGATCCAGACCCTGAAAGTTCCTAGATAACCATACTGCAGTTGCTCCAATGAATATTTAGTTTTATAATAGCTACTGAAATTCCATCTATCTTCTAGTCATTATGATAATTATGTTACAAACTGACATGTGAGTTATTCCAGCATGTTGGCTCATATTAACTAAACTACCCAAAGAGGAAAAGTTTATCTTGTGACATTGAAATTCAGTGTGCATTTGCAGCTTAGATGTATATCTCTCGGTTAGCTTTAATTTAACTAATTTTACTTAGCAATATTCATTAAGAAGATGCACAGAATAATTCAGCCACTTGCTTAGAGACCCAAGATGGGCTTTGGACAGTAAGATCCATATTGCTGTGAGTATATGATATGGCTAACTAGATTTAACCTAAAAAAAAAAAAAAGCTGTCATGGTTCTGACTACATCAAATTACATAAAATGCCATCTCACATGTTACTTGCAATTAAAATGATATTTTTAGGTCATACTTGATTTTCTACTTCCTTTTATCTGGTGTGTAGTATGATACTATTTTCCTGGCAGAAAGTGCATCTGAAACAAATTTATGTATTTGAGCCAATATGCTTGGCAGGGAGAAAACAAGAGGCCTAAGAGGCCTCATGTTTTGTCATTTCTCTTTCATTGTCCTTCTTTTTGATAGCCATCCACTGAGGCAGAAGTAGCAGATTTTGAATAGTATGAAGTAGCCTCATTAACCAGTGAACAAAGAGGGAAAATTAAAAAGGAAGAAAGAGGGGAACACTAAGTTGTCATGACAATGCTTACGTGCAACAAGGCATGAATTGCAGGTGTGTAAGAAACCGACAGGGTTTTCAAGTATGGAACACTTCAACTTCCCAAGTATTTTTGCAATGGACAGAGGTTGTGTTTACCATGTAGACTTCTGCAAACATATCCTAGACTTTCTGGGTCTATTGTCAATTACAGGGATTAAAGTGATGCTACAGATCCTTTGCAGGCCTGTGCACTTTCACACAGGTCAACTATTTTTTTCCAATTTGTTTACAGGTATGGATTCCAAACTTGCCTTCTCTGGTATATCAAGATCTTAAAATGCCTTGCCATTGTCATTGTTATTTTTAAACATTTTTTGATCCCTCTGACAGATTATTTTGAGTGCTCATTTATTTTCAACTAGATCTTTCTGGCTTTAGATGCTGTGTTCATTTATTTTTACTTGCTAGAAAAGCCTCCAAGCCTCTGAGCTATTTGCATTAGATAATAATAAATTTGACTTGAATATACACATGCTAAAAGGCTTAGTTTGCAGAGTCTTGACCTCACATACTTTGTCATCTAAACCCCTAAGCTTTATTGTTAATGGCACAGCAATATTCAGTTCAGAACTGCATTTAATACTTCTTTCTTTGGGCATAATTCTATGAAACATATGAACTTAATCTGAGATAATGTAACTCACAATAGTAGGTGAGAATATTCCCTTATTATTTAGCAGTATCCAGAAAACCAGGAGGTGACTAATAAAAGGGACAAAATGAATTATTTTCTTTCTGCCCATCCTTTTGTATTTTACAGAGCGTGCACATTTGAAACAATGATGCAGTGCAAGAGGACTGAGCTGGCATGGGTTACTGTGATTTTATGCTTTCAGCCAGTTTGATCATTCATTTGTGTAGCATTAGTTTTCTTTATGTCATTGTGCTTCTTGAAACTCTACTGTAATTTGTCCTAATGCTTTTCAGGAGTTGCCTGTCAAGATGGAAGCCTAATAAAGAATTTTAATTCTACTTGCATTAACATTTCTTGTTTTGAGGCAGGGTTTTTTGGAAGGTTTGCTTTGTCCTTCTTATGTTTTTTTTATTTTTTTTTACCAGATGAAAATTAAAAATGCTTATCTTCATGCACCTGAAAGTCTTAAAAATATAATAGAATTCAATCAATTGAATTCAGTTATATCAAGTCTAGTAACAAAACAGACAAGAAAATTATATGCTCCAGAAACACCTTTTCCCCACTGTTTCTGGACTAGATGAAGACCTCCTCGCTTCCACAGTGAATTAGAAGTTACCACTTGCTTGGATGTGTCATTTAGTCACAACCAATGCTACCATTATCAGCCAGTTTAACAAAGAATAACTAGCTACATTATTTAAACTTATCTGCCTCTCTTGAACAACAAAGAGATGAGGTGCTTCACAAGGATATAATAAACTTTGGCAGATGTTTGGATGATGGAACATATTTGGGCAGCTGAGATCCATGTAGTACAATCATATCTGAAAAGTATGGTTAAGCAAAGCTGGTCAACATCATTAAGCCTGGCAGTCAAATCATAAAAGGATGCAGCCTTGACCAGTATCTGTCTTTTGATTGTACAGGAAATAAGCATGTCTGGAGTGCTGTGACCAGTTACCAGCTTCTAAGCAGTGACAATCAGTTTCCTTGAGGCCTGGCTTGACCATTGAGAATTTATTTAGTGTGTTCATTTATTGCCTCTTACTGATAATTGCAATGGCCTCATGGTGGCTTCCAACAGTCTATTCATACTTCCAGGTCTTGCTTTTCCTTGTGCTACCTCACTCAGGACTGCATGCCTTCCTCTCTTAGATATATCTCAGATCCCAGCACTTCAGAGATCTGCTGTGCTACCTTTCCACCTGGATGCCAGCCCAGCATTTACAGTTTTAGGCCTGCCCTGCACCTACTTTGGATGATCTCCCTTGGGCAGTGTGTTGAGATTCACTCCACTGGCTGGAGCTCTCTGCCTCATCACTTCACTGGTGTGCTCACTGGTCCTCACCAGCCAAGCTGGTGCCATCTGATGTCTGCACTGTGTTAAACACTCTGAAAGAGTGAGGGAACTCATCTGTGTGTGTTTTCCTCTAGTCTCTAGAGTAACTAGTGAATTGCTCAAAATTGACACTTCATATGACAGTTATTCAGCTAAGATTTCTTAATAAATCAGGTGCTTTTTCTGATTAAAAACCACTAACATTCCTTGTTTGCTTTCTGGGATTCATGGGAAATTAGCATATTTGTGCTAATATATAAACATTCTTTTTCTCTTTTAGATTCTGTGGGTTGTTCAATTAAATGATCAAGAAAACTTTTATTAGAGCAACTCAGAGAAAGGCTTTAGACAATTTACACAACTTGTGAAATTGGACTTGTTTTTGTGAAATTACCCCATTTTTTTACAGGCCTTCAACTGGTTCGTCCAGTTGATGTGATGGTGACTAAGATAAATTAAAATGTTATGCTTTAAAAATTACATCAAGCTTTGTTTTGTATAATATTTTAATCTCATGCTGGTGATCAATCACATTTGGTGATTATTTACCAAATATTTTCCTTTTCAATATTTTTAAAGCTGCCCTATATGAAAACATGGTAAATAGATTTTCTGTTGTATTGCCTCCATTTCCTACTGTACTCAGAGGAAGAAAAATTTTTTCTGTTTGCAGTTTTCATGTATTTAATGATGATACAACAGTCTGGAAAACCTTCTGAAAATGAAAACACATTGCCAATTGAATGCCTCCTCCACTTTCCTAATTTTTGGTGAGAAGTCAGCAGATTGGTGCCTGTATAAAGAGACTAATTTAAATTTCCTGTGGCCTGATTCTACGTGCAAATTATGTAATATTTGCATCTCTTTATTGATACTGCAGCTCTGATATAGTTTGGGGCAGCACAAGAAATAGTGGTGTTTTCACATTTACTGCAGAGAAGAGCATGTGATTCTGAAACTTCACCTACATTAGGTAGTGCAGTTTTGTCTGAATCAAGATATTGTACTTATGTTCATGGTCTCCTGTTTCAGTAGAATGACATTATTTTCAAATTTTTTCTTTGTGGGGAAGTGAGAATTGTGCAGGATTTCCGTGACATATAAAAGCCTATACTATTTTGATGGGTATTTAAATGCTATAAAAAATCTGTATCAAAAAGACTTTGAGGATAGGTTTGTGACAAAGAATAGATCTGAACCAGCCTCCCAGAATCCAGCTTGCTGATTTAACCATTTGATGGGTTTTACTCTCAAATGGGGCTTCCCAGGAATAATCTCAGATTCTACAAATTGATATGTAATTGCTTTACTACTACCTGTAGATTTAAATAGGTCACCACACCTGTGCAGAAAATCACACCCATTGTTTATTGAAAGAGAATTATTTTTTTCATTTTAATGGAAAAATAACCAAGACAGTTGCTGGATTTTCTTTCAGAGTGCAGGTCACATCTTTGATGTTTTTATTCCTCTGCCAATACGACCATTGTAATGACATGGTCTTTGACAATCTACCTGCGACTTACACAATTTCAAAGGAGATATTTCTAAAATAACATCATGTTAGGCCCAGATATGCCACATACAATTACCAGTGACTTCCACTGAGATCTGAACACACGTAGCTAAAGGGAATATTTGGGTTTAAGAACACACAGATTAAGGATATGTTACAGATTTGGTACTACCTCTATTTTTTAAACTAGCTATAGTTGACATTGATGAGATTGCTGGAGGCCTGCATTTCATTGATACTTTCAGAAAGGAGATTCTGCTAGATTGTGTAGAGCTGAAGTTGAATAACAAAATTAATTTGTAAATAGAAGGGAAAATTATTTTCAAAGTCTTAGATCTGATAATTTAATAGACTAAAATATTTGGAAGTCATTTAGGTGCATTTTAATGAACTGAAACTTAAATTTTCACTGTTGCTTATTTCTTCTATTTCAGATAGGTTCTGATTGTCTTAGCTTTGCTCTCATCATCACACTGCACAGATAAAAGCATCCTATTTAATTGCTAATTATTCTTTGCAATTCTGTTTAGACAGTTTAATTATTTTGTTCATTGATTTAATAACAGTATTTGACTCCTTATATTTTCAAAGAACTTTAGAATTAATGAAGAGCATGGGATATATAGTGGGTGTAATAAAATCATAATAAGTAGAGAAATTCAGACAAAAAAGTGACTTGATTCTGACAAATTAGGACTGGAGAGTTATTCTTTTTCAAATTTGTTTTTGGGCCATTAGACCTAATCCTATCTTATTTTGCTTAATGAGGATTCGAGATTACAATTTGCTTTAGTTAACAGTAGTCTAGAAGTTCCCTTCAAAAGGCAAAGATGAGAATAATTTATCCATTCCATATATTAACAATAGATACAAATAAAAAAGGCGCAGATCCAAAATGCATTTTAGACAATTAGAAGCCTTTTTTCCCATGAGTCTGATTGAGTTGGGAATTAAACTCTTAATGCAATTTCAATCACTTTTTGTGGTGCTGTAAGTGAAAATCTTTTAGAAAAGTACATTTTGTACAGGATGTTTTGACCTATTTTTAAATTCTCACCTCCAAAAATTTCAGTGAATGCATAATTACTTAATATTGAACATTTCTAGATTATTGTCACTAATGAGTAGAAGGGCATAAAAGTAAATAAATTGTTCTCTCTGCTAATCATAGAGGAATCAGCTTTGTTCCAAAAGGGAAAATACAGTTAGAATTTATTGTAATATTTTTGGACAAAATATTTTCCAGATAAAATCCTTCTTAAGAAAATCCCACAAAGTCTCAAACCACAGCCTAATTTACTATCATTTATATATTTGTGAGTTACCACATTTAGATCCATGTCAGACAACCACATGGCATTTTTAGCTGTCAAATGACTTGAAAAACGTATCATTGCAAGTATAGACAGATTTTGTAAACTCCTCTGCACAATAGGCAGAAGGATGTTCCTTCAACAGAACCCAGAGTTCAGAAGAAGAGAAGATCTGCTAGATCAAGACTATTTTATACTCCAGGTTGCTTTTAATCAATTTAATATATTATCAGCCTGTGGCTATGAATCCCAGTTGTCAGCCCACAGGCTTCTAGACCCCAGATTCACCTTGCTCCAAGTAAACCAGAACACTGAATGCTACAAAGAGATAGGTACTCAGAGCTTATAAAAACTTCCTCCCCTGGTGGTAGAATCACCATCAGAAGTAATTCCCTCCCCTCCTTCCTGGTGAGCACTTCAGCTCCATCTATAGCACCAAATACCAAAGGAACGGTGTTTGTTCCCAGTTCTAGCTGGATGTATGAAAACTCTTGCTATGGAGGAAATAAGAATAATAAACAGTGTTTTCTCATTCTGGATCAATTGCTAGCTATATTTACAGGGAAAATTTAGCAAGCCACTCAAGATGTAAACTATTAAAGTAACTTCCATGTGGCACAAAGTTTTCTCAATTGCACACCACCACAGCAACCTAAAAATTTCCTCTATTTTTCTTTTTTAAACTGTCTTCTATTATTAGATAATTCCCTAGAAAGAAATGGATTTTTTTCTTTTCTATTATTTTTTTGATGGAAATACACCTCACGGTTCTTGTTTTGGTATGCATAGATATTGCCAAACATCTGCGGCTGAATTTTCATCTGCTAAAATCTTATGCATTTCTCAGAATTATATGAATTTTGGTGACAAGTGTAAAGATGGAAAAAAAATTAAATGAAATGCAGCTTCTGACAACTTTCATCATTTTTCCAAGTTACAGAGATGTATTAAAGAGATCTAAAGGAAAAGTTCTAAACTCATAAAGCTGGATGCTTTTGTTTTGATGATATTTTACAGGATGTGTTCTGCAATGAGTCAGAAATCTGGTTTTGTTCATCTGTTCTGTAGATTTGTTTGCTATAAAATCCCAGACTTAGGAAGGGATTAATGGAATCATAGTTACATGACACCTTTTCCAGAATTTATAGAAAGTGAGGAAGACTTGTGTTGCTCAATCCAAGAAGTTGTTTCCCCACCTAGGCAGAGTTTGCTTCCTTCCATGACTCTACCCCTTGCTGGTCCCAGCTCCATCTTGAGCTGCTTTGTGGAGTCCAGACTTTTGCTGTATGGCAGTGAGGCATGTCATCAGTTGTATAACATGAGTAAAACATATGAACTCACTGTTGCTTTAGACTTTAGAAAGAGGGATAATTTAGATTTTTTTTCAATGTTTCTTTCCATTCTAATTGCCCTTCCACCTACCAAAGAGGAACATCTTGCAACCCTGCCTAAAGAATAAACACATGTTTAGATATGGACTCTTGCTCTTCACGTCTAAAAGGAAAGGGAGTATAAAATCCATTTTCTATAGGTCTTAGACTCTCTTGAGGATTGATTGGAGATCTTTAAGAATCAGATTTTAAATAGATGTTCATGAGGGTTATCTGTAGCCTAGGATGTGGATGGGAACAAAAACTTTGAAGCTGATGGGAACATGCATGAAATCTGCTGGAGCTAATGACATTTCCTCTTGTCAATTACCACTCTTTAGGTTCCAACAAGTGTCAACATATTATAAAACAAGGAACATAAGTGCATTTGTAGGGACACAAGCGATCTGACGTTTTAAGGATTTTCAGTTATGCTTCATTCACTTAGGAGGTTTTGTTCTGTTGGAGCCAGAAGCCTTGTGCTGGAGTCACCCTGCAGCTGACAATTCCCTCTCTCTGACCAAACCTAAGATAATAAAAAGGCAGATCACCTTTGTGAGAAGAGGGTTTAGCACTAGCAGCAGGCAGAGACCAGATGCAGGTGCTTCAACTTCTGTGATCATTTGGGGAATGCTACTGTGCTCTCCTAAGATGAATGCTGCTTCATTCTGCAAGGTGACGGCATTAGCAAATTACTGACACAAAAGCACACTTGCATGACAAAACCTGCTGGAATGGTGCTTTCTGCACAAACCTCACAGGCAGAACCAGGATGTGAGGTGCAATAAAATGCTTCATGGCACATTTGTAGGTGGTCTGATATAAAAATTATGTTTAAGTAACCCAGTGCTCCCTTAGTTCTAATTTTTTAATTGTTCCTTTTCTCATACTCATTTTTTTGTCAATACAATTGCATGCATCCAGATAATACAGTGAGCCTTCACAGTCTATTTTACAAGAGGTTCAAGATTCCAAACTCACCTTCTGAACTGAGGGTTATCTGTACCCTTAATATGAGGATGAACAGCAACATGGCATAAGCACACTAAATACAGAGAAAAATTATTATGCTCATTAACATAATTTCTGGATTATTCTTCAGAGAGTTGAAATTAATTGCTCTTCTGTCATACCACTCCTTGAAAAAACCCACAACAGTTACTAGGTTATATTATTAAAATTTTTAACTAATTACATCTTTGCAATTTTTTCCACCATGTAACTCATTTGATGCCAATAAGGAAAAAACTCTGCCATTATATCAAGCTTAATTATATGCCTTCTACAGGAATGGAACCAAAAAAGACTGGAGTAATGAAATAATAAAAAACCCACATATCATCCTTCTGTGTAAAAAGGAAGTAGCACTACTACATAATTTAAGAAGCATCTCTCCTTACTTAGGAGAGATTTGCAGAGATTTAATAGTCGTGGGGAAATAAGGACGAAGTTAAGACTATGAGTACCACAGAAAATTTTCAAAAGCCTATCAATTGTTGCTTAAAGCCAGGGAGAAAGCATGCACAAATGAGTTGAGGGGAAAAAAAAAGTTCCCCAAGATTTGTAACTTGAAAATTCGTCAATCACAATAGTGATTACTTCCAAAGAAAGGCCTAAAATGGAACCTTATTTACTCTTTAGTCACTGAATTTGTAAAGTGACTTTTTTTTCAAATCTACGTCACAATTTTTTTAGTTTAACAAAACCTAACAATTAAAAGTTCTTGATATTTTTAGATCCCATATGCCTGGTATCTCCATGAAGTATATCAATATAATAATAAGATACAGTAACACAGAACCTTCTCCAAAATGTGTGACAGTTTCTCATCACCTGAGAACTGCCTGAAGACATGTTCTACCACAACGATATAAGCCATTTTTTACAGCTTCAGCTTATTAGTGTAAATTCAAAATTAATTAGGTCAATCCTTTAATATACAATCTGCCTCTAAATTAACCTAAATGCAATGTTAACTTTTTCCATTCCAGGATAAAGCCTCTTGAAATAATTAAATTATTATCTTATAATTTTCAGTATTCAAATGTGCTCTATATTTGTATGAAGTTTTGCATAGTGAGGTGTTCTTCCACTCATAGCACTCCTTTTTTCTACACAAAGCCAAATATAAAATGCACCACTTTATTATTTGATATAAGAGTACTTCATAAATGATGCTATTAGAACGCCTTTAAAAGTAATGCACCAGACCTTGTCTTGTCAGCAATTAATTACAGCATTTGCTCCATATTTCATATGTGTCTGTTCTCTGAGTATAGTACTGTGATAATTTTTTACCCCAGCTAACTTTGCCCCACACAGAAATTAAAAGAATGAACCACATAAATTTCAATGGCACTGTGTGCTCAGCTATTGTCATCTCACTGTAAATCTCCCATACCTTCACAGTGATTTCTCATGTGCAGCTCCTCCCAGCACTGACTCCTTCTTCATAGCACAACCAACCAACTCCAACTCTCTTCTCACCCAGCTAACCCCCTCTCTTGTAGCACTCTTGTTATTGTTGGACACTGCTGTGGCCTATTAAGGGCAGGCCTGTTCCTAATCTTTGGTGATTAGCACAGCTGCAACTCCTCAGGTGTGAGACTACCTTCAGCACTATTCTCTTACATTCTATCCCTCCACACTCAGCTTAATGAATAATATGAAATTTTCAATACTATCCTACACAGAAGTGGTTTGAAACCCAGTAGGAATATATTCTATGCACATGGTTTACAATTGTCTTTTATAATTCTGGAGATGCTTGATTCTGTACAAGTCTAGCATTATGCACCGATCAACAAAGTCTAGGTATCTGCAAAGGCAACTCTCTCATGGAAATGGTTTACCAAAGAGCACTGTCATTTCTTAGAAAAGTAGAGGATTAGAGAATAAGAACAAGCTGCAAAGAGAATTCAAAGAATAAACCATTATATGCAAATTCAGACATTCACTGTGAATGAAAATCTATCAAGCATTGTAAAGCCAGTAAATAATTTCATACAAGCCCAGGAGACCTGGTTGAGACTGTCCCGGTGTTTTAACAGCTTCTTTCTTCTCTTTGTAACATGTTCTATAACATTAGGGAATCTGTCTGTGTCTTGCATTTCAGTACAGAGTAAAAAGATGTTTTCATTTTCTAAAATCAGAAGCTTTGCTTTAATAGACTTCTGCTAAGTCCTGCATTTA
Organism: Agelaius tricolor; assembly: GCF_023055355.1. NCBI lineage: Eukaryota > Metazoa > Chordata > Aves > Passeriformes > Icteridae > Agelaius > Agelaius tricolor. The sequence goes on from NW_027269261.1 coordinate 63,624,224, forward strand.
TAGATTGATGCTTTCACTCAGCTTCATGAAGTTTTTAAGAATCATGATGTGTTTAACCCACCCAAAACAAAACAAAACCATTAGCCACTGATATAAGCTATGGAGGTAAAACATGACTGTGAGTGCTTTTGTGACCATTTTGTTCTACCTTGCTCTGTGCTCCAGAACTGCTGTCACAAATCCAGCCTCTCTGCTGTCACGAAGCAATTCTATTTCATTTGATATAGCAGCCTTTTACAGATCTCATCATTGTAATCTCCAGCTGCTTTCCAGTAGTGACTAAAACAAAATGACCCATGTCTGTGATGTGTTCTTTCCTTTCCTGTTGTTTGGAGGGGGGAAAGGGGTGGGTGCAAAGTAAGTTTTTGATTTTTATTTGTGTATATAAATCACTTTAATTGCATATTATAAGACATACTGTGTATTTACTGTTTTTAGGATGCCTGACTGAAGTTGTAAAACTTTTTTGACCTTGGCATTTACAACCCACTATATATTGCTTTTTCCAAGGGAAAACAGTCCTGATTTCACATATTTTGAAATGACCTGTAATTTTTTTCCTAGGTTCTGTTCTGTGCAATGGTGACAATCCTGCTCCACTAATTACTCAGAGTAACTCTGCTAAAAAAAGCACCAAACCTTAAAAAGATGTTATGTACAAACAGGACAAAGCAGAAGGCTTTGCCCAGTTTTATAGTGGATGCAGAAAACTGCATCCCTACTCAAACTTGCTGTCAGCAGTTCTGAAATTGCAGGCATATACTTTTTAAAGCACACTTATACATTTTATTGCTGATATTCTACTTGTTTCCTTGAGAATGGTGGTTTTACAAAAACCTGGGGAGTTTTGCAATAATTTAGGCCAGTACAGAACACATTCAAAATGCAGTTTTTTCTTGAAAGTATCTTAAAAGGGTGTACTTTTTCTTACAGTTCATTGGCTAAATAGAGAGAAAATTTGGCATGGGATGCTGGAGTCGCAGCCTCGGATCATCCAAGAGAGAGTTTGAGAAATTTGTCAGGGGTTTCTGGTGAGATATAGAAAAAATGTTTGCTGTCTGCTTACAACGTAGTAGTTGACAGAAATTCATATAAAATTGTGAAGATAGTGGAAGGTATAGATCTATAATCAATTATTCCTGGAAAAACTAGATTATCATTCAAATGAGAGTACTGTCTCAACTCATTCTTGCCCCAAGCCACATGGGAAGGATCTGCTGATCCTAAGCTTCTCTACTTCTGGGATGTGTTCTCTGCTCCTGGGGGAATTCTAGTGGGTTCAGTGCAGCTTGCACACTGGGAGACCAGAGCAGGTGTAAGGTGCCTGGATTAAGCACAGGGGATCTGTGGCAAACCCTGGCAGAACTGACTCAAGAGGTGCACCAGGAGATTTTAAGACTCTGCTAGTTTGGCCAAATCTGACTTTAATTTGGGGCAGAGATGTGTATCTCCAACAGCAGCCTTCACTACTACTGCCAGATTGCTGTTCTAAAGAATGCATCAAATACCTGAGAATTTGTTTTGGTAAAGCTGCTATCTACTCTCATTCTTTGAAGTACTTGAACCTCTGCTGAAATTTAACACCCATCTCCCTAAAAGAAAAAGTCTGAAGTATGGAGCAAGCATGGAAAATTTCAGCATGAAAAGTTGACCTAAGGCAAAGCCATAAGTTGCTGAAAACTGGGATTTCTTAGTGGAAAGTATTATGCAGCCTCAAATGCAGATTTCTTATACTATCCAGTGCCAGAGGAAGACACTTTAATTTACCTTTAGTAGCTTATTAACGATACAGATTTTTTATTAGAATTTCCTGCTGAGCTGGCAGTACAGAAAGACAGCACTTTATTATACAACCTGTGCTACAACAGATAAATACAACTTTTAATCTAATGTTGACACTTTGATAGCAAAATTCCATAGCACTATTATTCTTGACAGGTGGCAACCAATGGGCAAAAACATTAGTTGCTTCACAAAGTTCCCCACTTAACTATTGTTTATAGAAATTTCTTTGACCTCAGTGCAGAAACATCAGTTAACTTAGCTTCTGCTAGGGAACGAAAATTGGAGCATCTTCCTGAATTCAGTAAGTTTGTAAAAAGGCTTTTATAAAGTGGGAGTTTATTCTGAAACTTTTGTTTAGTAGTAAGACTATTAGGCTTGCAGTTAGATGTTTTGCAGTAGGAAAGGAATGACTGCTTGACAGGTTCAAAAAGTCACACTTGACAGAATAGTTAAAGCTGTTTTATAGTCAGACTTAAATTTTCAGCTTTATTGGATGACAGACTGAAGAACAGAAAGACTATCCAAATAAACCTTTTTTTAATATATACTCTTTTTTTTTCCCCTACTTAATAATCCAAGGTTAAACACGTATTTTAATCAAAAACCCTCTGAACTTTCCTGCTCGGTCAGGGAAACTAGAACAAATTTAATGTTCTTTTCAATGCCTTTGTCAGTTTACATACTGAAAGTGCATTGCATAGCTGTGTGAGCTAAGGCAAAGCTTTTTCTTGATTATCTAGGGATATTGTCCTTGGACAAAAGCTTTTTGAATGGAAATTTTAGACTTTGCAAAATAATCAGAGTTGTGAATTTCAGTATCTCAAAGCTTTCTCTCACATTTATATTTATTACAAAATTTGGGGACAATTTAAAATTATTTCAAATTCCATTTTTTGTTTGGTATTTCTACATATTCAATAAAAGCACATTTTCACCCACTTTTGTCAACATGTCTGATTCTTTATATGAGTTCTTTTTTTTATCATATGTTATTGGAGAGCTCAGTCTTGATCAGCTTGACAAACGGGTCACGTTGCACAAACTTCTTTCAAAAGGTAGTGTTGTTGAGGATGAAGTTATAACATTAAACTCTGTTTACTGGCAATGACACAATATTCCTTGGGAAATTTTCATTCTTTAAAGCTTTTGCTGTAGTACTCTCATACCAATCAATAAACATGGCAGGTTCCTTGAATTGCAGCTCAAGGGTTCAAAAGAAGTGGCTTTGTTCAGTATATTTTAGTACCTTTCATATTGATATTGATATTAATTTTGGTATTATTATTATAACTGTATCTCAAATCTATTTTTTTGTTTGCCCTTCAGTACCAATCACTAATTCACATTGAGGGGAAAAAATTGCTATGAGGTTATATTTAGAAAAATAAATTTTCATCTCTGCTTTTTCTCAGCTATATGAGGATGTTTTTGTCAGTGATAATATTTCTGCCTTAGTGTTTATTCCTATATATTGATTACAATGCACCATTTACATATTCAGGACTATTGATTGTACATAAAAAGGTCATTCATTTGAAGCTAAAATTCTCCTTAAAATGAAGAGAGAAAAGAGATTATTTTTTGAACTTGTAAAACAGTTTTAAAAATTCAGTCTTTCACATCCATCTCCCATGTTGGTCCTAAGGTTTGTTATAAAAACCTCTAAGACTTCATTTTTTTTCTCCTTTAATTTTCCCAGTCACTTGTCAGTAGGGGAGAAATATTCCCCTTTGCAACTCCCTATTCATTTATGCTGCAACTAGAGCCCTAGTCCAGGAAATAGCTGAACACATCCTTTTTTCCTATTGGGCTCAAAATATTTTCACATCCTTTCTTAAATGTAGGTCAAATTTTATATGCATTTATATACTGAAATATATATAACCCTGAGAATACATTGTATTGCAAAACTGTATGACTGTCTGATACATACAATGAAATAATTAGAACAAAACCTCTACATGAGGAATAACTTGGTCTATATAGAAAAAGAAAAGAAATTAAAACTGTGTTAAGGATTTATTTCAATGGTCTATGTAGAGTGCCTGAAATCCCAGAAGATTCTACTGAGTTCACTATACCTTCAGAATAAACCAATTCCAGACATAATTATGGACTGAGTCCATAAGTCTTCCCTTCAGCTGGATTTATAATTAGCTTGTTAGTCCTCCTACAGCCTAAGAGAAATGACCTTTTTAGAGACAAGATATTCTTTCTTGTGAAAGCATCAGAGTTATGAGAGTAAAAAATGGCATTAATTTGTTTATTGGACTTGCAGTCATTTACAGCTTTGCTTCGTAATATGATAAGATTATTTTTAAAAGTCAAATTATTCAAGAGTTAGAGACTATTTTTGTGAGAATATTATCACCCATGAGAGGAGGTATAGAGCAAATCACATCTGTGATCCCAGGCAGATATTCATCCTGCTTTGTGTTTTTTGTGACTGTGCAAATGCTTCACCTAAAGATCAAAAGGAACTGTATCACTGGAGAAAAAAGGATTAGCTGCATCAGAAAAACAATCCTAATTTGTCAGTGATTTTGCTGACATATTAAATGTTTTAAGGAACTCTCTGGCAACTTTCTCCAGCATCTTTGCCAATGGTCAGTGCTGATTCCACAGAAATGGAGATCAAAACCATAAATGAGGACCTGGCCTACCTTGAAATCTATTATAAAAACTACTATGTTATAAAAATATTTGCTGTTAGAGGCTGAGATAAGCAAGGTACTCAGGATTCCAACAAAACTCAGCTTGGCCTAATGCTTTTAAATGGCAAAAGCCAGGCATAAACCTAAACATCCCACTGAATAAGTGTCAGAAGAATGACATTCTCCATTTTTTTCTTTTTTTGAAACACACTGATATTTTTTCTTTCCAGTGTTTTATTTTTGTTTCTGAAACTGCAGACAAAATCAAGAGCAACAACTAAGAGGATGAGGTGATACAGGATGCAATTTTCCTTTCCTTAGAGAATTAGTTCTTGAGATTTTCTCAAAGGTCTTATATATTTCATAAGTCAGTCCATCTGAAACTCTCTTTATTTTTTACTTTTGCTTTCTTTTTTTAGTAAACTTAAGTGGTCAAACCCTGTTCAATAGAATTCAAAAGAATCAGTTTTTATAAATCCTCTTATCAAGTTGTATTCGAAATACAGAAAAGAAAGGTACAATTACTATACCTTTGTAAGAAGAAAAACCAAAAAGAAGTTAAAAGGTATGCATAACATTGCTTAACATAATGGCAAAGTATTTAATAAAAATTCTTTGTATTGGTGCAAAATAAATTATTTCTTTTAGCTTCATAAGAGTGGCTGGATGTTGAACAACACTTTTGTCAAGAAATGAAATGTTTTTCCAGTGGCTGCACAAACAGAATAAACCAGAAAAAGAACATTATTTTATATAAGTGATCAATCTCTTCATGGTCCTTGAGGCTCATTTCATAACAGATTTCTGCAAGGCTACACCACTGAGTCTCTGAAGCATGTAATAGAATTGGAGAGCTCCAATACAATTCCAGACTGGGAGTATCCCTGTTTATCTCCAAGCTCACATTTCTAGCATCAGGTCTAGATTTAATGGCTTTGGTAACTTTCAAAAGACCAGTAAGCTGACCTCTGAAAACAGGTTTTACCTGTAGCTCTATCTGGTAGCTAATATAGGTGGTATTTTACTTAAGAAACTAAAGGGAAATGACAAAGCTCTGTTACATATATAGCTTCTTCACATATAAGCAGATTTGACTATTCCTGCTGCAATATTTCTTCACAACTTCAAGTGCAGGAGAGTTCATGCTCCAAAAGGAAACACACTGAATTACATTCAGTTGCCTTGAGCTGTAATAAAGAAAGTCTTTCTGGGTACCTCAGTGGAAGCTAAGCAGTGCTCTGCAGCTCCACAAATCAATGTAGGAAGACATAAAAGGTTTCTTTAAGCAGAGAGTTCAGCTCCACGCCACTGCTCCTTCTTATCCTTTCCCATACAGACGCCTTCAGTATTCACAGAAATTTCATAGTAAATGTAGATGCTCACAGTCATAAAAAAACTAAATCCTCTATAAGGGGAAAGCTTATTTTCATCTAGCTCCTGCCCAATATACTGAGAGAAATTAATACTTCCCTTTGTTCTGAAATCAGCTTTTTTTAACCTTAACCTTGGAGTGTTAGTGTTGCAAATATTCAAACATTTGAATTGTGCAACCTACATAATAACATGAAAAATAAAAGAGATTGTTGTTCGGACCTTCCTGCATCCCCAGCAGACTTTTAAGTTTGTGGAAATCAGATAGACAGATTATTGGTGAAGAACAGACAGAAAAATTTAGCAACTACCAATAGCGAGAACATCAACTTGTATTGCTAATAGAATATGTACTTCTTTATCTGCAATTTTCACCATTGAAAATTCTTACCATTTGACTGATTAGAAAAGCTGCAACACATTAGTATTCATAAAAACAACCAAAAATAATTTCAAAATTAAAAATATCTACTTTTATACTTGATATTTTCAATTTAATTAAAAAATGTAATTTTTTTTACACCTGCTTGAAAACAAATTTGAGTTTTCAGAACAAATTACAGAATTTATTTTACAATTTGGTTCATGTTCTCACAGCCTTCTGGATCCTGGAAAGCAAGGGAGGGAAAGAAGTGTAATGAAAATAGATTGAAAATCTTAGGAGATGTGATTTCAGATCTCTATCCAAAGCCAATATTTTTCCTAGGGATCATTTGAGAAAAGTCTATTTGAAATGTAAAACTACCCATGAACTTTGGACATTTACACCAGTTAATTTATTCACCTGCACTTCCAAGACAAATGATACAAATGGAATTTACTCTTATCAACACACTGTAATTAAAGGCAAAGCTCAACTTTTTGCTTCAAATCTTGCCAGGCAATGTAGTCCATATAGCAGGACAGAGCAGGACAAAAGCTCACTTAATTTTGCTGATAATTGTTCAACAGGGTGTGTGATACATGTGAGGGAAAATTCCAGAGCAAAGAAGTAAGGCAGAGCTGGTGTCAAAGACTGATGATAGATAAAAAAACCTATCTCACATGCACTTTATTTTTCATTGCTGGCGGGATATTATGTACAAACTTGAGCAGAGAATCACTTCTATATATCTATATTTTAAGACCAATGCTCAAAAGACAAAAATTTATGAATTTACAAACTTTGTCTGGGCTCCCTAGCACAATCTGCTCAAGGACTTTCTCCCAAACCAGAAGAGGAGCAACTGGTAGGAAAAACTTTGACTGTCAGGAGCCTAATTTATAACTCTTTTAAGGATGATCACTGATAATCCAATTTAATGATGGCAAAAATGTTCATCTAAGACCTTGACCTTGCTGCTCTTCAGCAGTAAAATACTAAAATACGTCATAGAAAGATCATGAAAACAATAGCATAGCATAGCATAGCATAGAATAGCATAGAATAGCATAGAATAGAATAGAATAGAATAGAATAGAATAGAATAGAATAGAATAGAATATTTTGGATGGAAGGGACATACTCTGAAGGAACATACTAGTCCTGCTGCCTGACCAGTTTAGGGCTGACCAAAAGTTTAAGCATAATATTAAAGGCATTGTCCAAATGTCTTGACACTGACAGGCTTGGAGCATCACCTTCCTCTATAGGAAGCCTATTCCAATGGTTAGCCATCCTCTTGGAAAGAAATGCTCCCTTAATGTCCAAATATAACCCTCCACTGGCAGCACTTTGAACCACTATTGCTCTGAAGTACTCTTGCACCTACTTCAGTGAAAGGTACCTGCTGGCATCTGTCATCTTAAGGCACTCTCTGACTAAGGACAACTTCCTAATAGATAGGAGCAATTTTATGTGCAGAGGTTAAGATTCATCTCACCTATCTTTGGCTGACTAATCAAACTTAGTCAAGTTTCTAGACAAAGCTAGCTGTTTAGGCTCCTTTGTTGGGATTAAGGAGTGATGGCCACCTCCAGTGGATGAATCATCCCACCTACCCAGATGAGTACCTCATCTGGGATAAGGCCATTAAGATATCCAGGTAATTAGCTTTGCTTTGGACAACTCACTGTCAAACAGCTTCCTGTGACAGACAATGACCTTTGAGTAGGTCACTCCTACTCAAAGTAAAGCCAGGCTTTCATAACTTTAGACTGCAGAAGAAGATGACATTACATGGATTTGAGGCAATAATTGCACATCTGGGAAAGCCCAAAGACAGATGTTACAAGGAAACAGGTTTCCCTCTTTGCCACCTGTTTGATGTTCCTGTGCCTCAAGTGATCAGACTCTGGGGATCCCACTGCCAATATTGTGGCCAGGTCCCCTGTCCCTGCTGCCTCATTCTCATCCTTCCAGAATAATCAGAAACCTCTAACAGGGAAAACTTATTTTAGGAGCAGCTTTTCCAGACTGTGAACAAAGACAGTTGGTAAATGTTACAATACCAGTCACCAAATGATCAATGGAGCTTCCTCAGTACTCCACTGCTGCTTCCTCACCAATTTCATTATCTGCGTGCCTTTCCAGGCTTCTAATGCCTTATTGTGTTGTTTAAACACAATCCAAACATATTAAATTATTAGACCTTACCTGTCCTTGATAAAGTTTAATTTTATTGGTAGGAAATAGTTGTTTTCACGTCATATAATTAATTCAGGATGGACTAAAACAGTATTTAGTTTCCTTACACATTGTACTGTTACATTAAACTATATGCTTTCCTATTAAGCATCTGAGTCTGCCCTGCAAATTCTGTCAAAAAGAAAAGATTTTTCCTTAAATCTGTACAGAACCTGGAATAAGGGGACATAGTGAACCTGGTTACTGAATTATAGGCACACAAGGTAATCAACAGCAACACTGAAACTTTTTGAGACATTTTTTGAAAGCAGATCTTTTGATTCCTAGAATTTGAAGCTTCCTTCAGACATTTCCTTCCTTCCCACAGCTTTCAGACTTGTCACTATGTGGAACAGCCTCCTGTACAGGTTATTCTCTGTGAAGATGGGCTTTGTCTGCCCTGGGTCATAGCTTCTGCAGTCAGCAGCTTTGCCCAGAAGCTTTTACTAAAAGATAAAATGGAAAAGAAGGCCATATATCAAATGAAAAAGTTGTGTTGAATTTTTCTTCTTTTTCACTTTTGCATTCTCTGGATGTTTATTATCTTTCAGATTATAGACTGTGTTGGTGAGGGATTGTGTACTCCTCCCCTATTTTATTGTATATAGCACTGTCTCTGAGCAAGACTATACTTATAAAATGCACAATGATTTTGTGTTCAGTAAGACCTGAATAAACAACACTTGCTTTGTGGCCAGACAGGTATACAGATGCCTGATGATGAAGAAATAAACCAGTTTTTTTTCCTGAATTTGAGAGCTAGACAAGTCTTTATTTTCCTTTCTTTGGCAGCAGCAGACTTTGATGACTAAATACATCGTTCTGTAATAACGAAGAAATGAACCATGCTGCAGGTTTCTTCAAGGAGATGAGTCATCACAACTTACATGAGGATCTGTCCTGGAGGATGGCTTGACCTCAGTTGAAGCTGAATTAATGGTATTGACCTTTCCTTCATTTTCTGAATACTACAGACATGAACACTAATTTTGATAAGGTTCAGTGAGAAGTGAGGGATTTACAGACCAAAAAGTCTGAATTAAAACCCAGGCAACACAGATTCAGAAGCTGTCATAAGACAAAGTTGTGCTCTGGATGAACACTCTCAGACAAGGTTCTAGGTTACAGTAAAATCTGAACTGGTAGCAGTTTCTATAATTTGTTCTGCCAAGTTTATAAGAGAAGGGGAGAAACAGCTTCCCAATTCTAACCATAAAGCAGAGAAAAAAGATCCAACCTGTTTAAAGAATACCATCCTGAAATCCAAGGGAGAAAAAGTTCAGTTTTTATTTTGTTCTTTTTATATTAATCTCTTTAAAAATAAAAAGGCAAAGAAAGATATTCTGAATTATTTCTGTGGTTAAAATTGACCCCCAAAGATTTATCAAAAGATGTGCCATGCCCATTCCCCTAGCAGAGGCCACAAGAAAAAGAAAACAAAGCCAGAAAGTCAAATAGAGGATTCATTCTCTCTTTTGTCTAAACTGTTGAAAAATAGTCTTTGGGCCTTTCTGCTGCACAAAAGCAAATATGAAGATGTACACATGCCTATCCCTATTGTTACATAACTGGAGTTGTATCACAGTTAAATACAATATTTTCCATTGATATAAATTTAGAAAATTAATTTGTAACTTTCTCTGTGTTGGAGGGCTTTGGATGGCATTAGTTGGCATTGCATGACAGAAAATCATATGTTAAAACACACACTATGCTTGATTAACAGCTATAATAATGACTCCACTTTTTTCAGTATAAGAACTGTTCAATCACTGCTAGTGGTTGGATTTCTCCTGACTGCTAGAGGAATTAGACCAGATCCATCAACAAAATAAAATTCTGCAACAGGGAAGTCAGAGCAATTAAAACCTCTTGGTTTGACAACTTGAGAAGTAAGAATCTGTTAAAATATCAGAATATATTTTAATAGTAGATTAGGCTTGTATTATTCTACTTAAGGATGAACATTTCTAAAAAACATCTGCTTATTGATCTCTCCAACATGATGTCATTGGCAGTTTTTCCCTCTGAAAATTCCTGCATATAGAATGTAGATGGAGCACCATAAACTCAAATCAATTCTTGTTCAGATTGATAGTGGGGCCCTGGAAAATAAAAACAGACTCTGAAAATGTTAGACTTTGTGTTTTGCCAGATCATTGCACCTGCGTAAGCAGTATGATAAATGATATAATTGTTAGATGTGATGATTGTTCAATAATTAAATATAATTATTGTATAATCATAAGAAGAATAATGAGAAACTATGTTAGAAATTTAAGGGGGAGCCACAAGGAGCCATGCTTGGCTGGAATCTATGTATACAATAGAACAATATAAGTTTAATAATTAACATGAAAGTTATATAACGATAGAATATAAAAACATGTTCATCCCGAATGTATGGTCGGAGTCAGATTTGGGTTGAATACCCCTGACACCCAGAGCTCTTAATAAAAGCACTGGCATATAATCATTTTCATGATTATGTGTTTCTGAATGCTAACAAGATGAGCTGAATTGTATGCAGAAATTAAAGTGGGTCTAGGAGGAATAAAAGTACTATTACATGGTACTTTAGAGCCATCCAAACTGCTCTTCTGCTGTCTTGAAATGAGAAGTCTGGTATGTCTCTTTGAGGGCCTGCAAGGAGTCGGTGGAAACAAACAAAACCCCAACATGCCCTTCCTCCCAAATATGTGTATGTGTGTAACAGCTAAAATTCTAATTTTAAACTATTGTGGGGCTCATTCCAGTGACCTGTGCAGCTCTGTGGTGCTTGGATTCTGTCAGCATGAGCATGGTGGTAGAGAATCCCATTGCTCTGCACCAGAAAATCAGGCTGAAGAATTTAATTCATAGAATTTAATTCATAATTCAATTGCACACTACTTCTGCAGTTATTCAAGTGTGGCTGAAACATCTAAATGGATACCCAGAGAAGGAGATTAACTTAAGTGATACAACTACACTATGGAAAAGTTTATGGAGGCGTTTACAGGGCAGCCAAGCCAGCTGTCTGAGCGGTTGAAATCCTGGGCACTCACGAGACCAGAGAGTTTGCACCTACATTTTTGTGCAGGCAGCCTTGGAGTAGGCTGTGTTTCAGCAATAAACAACAGAGGACAAGGTCTGGCACCTTTGGGCCATTTGATATTGGATGCATAAAAGCCCTGTAAGAGCAGATGAGATGGATGAGGTCTGGCGCTGACCCACATGGTAGGTAAGTACAACACGAAGTGTTTTGTAAGGCATCTGGCATTACCTCAATTTTCCCCAGGTGTGCCAAAGCATTTACAGGACTGCTTCTGCAGTTGCTGAATCTGGTCACAAACTATGCCTGTGGAGCTGTTTCTGTGCAGCAGAGCATCTTCAGTCCTCCTCCATTTCTCAAGTCCATTGGATGCTTAAGAGGCTTCTAAATGATATATTTTGCCTAAAGATACATGAGGTGTCTATGACGTGCTTTGGTCTTTCATCAATGAATGGTTTTCATTTATTGGACTAACTTTATAGCTACTGATTGGTCATTTAAGTGAAATATCCATTCATACTCTCACACCACTAACAGAAGCATTCATAGTAAGCACCATGACTTGCTGTATTAGCACAATAAATCCAGTTCAGTGGGTCATTTCTGGATTTGGGAATCCAAGTCTGAGTTGATCTGCCTTGGATCAGACTTGGCACATTAGTCAGTGTAATGATTCATTTCCACTGAGATAAAAAGAACAGGCTAGTGCCTTTAGAACTGAGCTTTTACATTATGCTCCCAGTTAATTTTTCTTTCTTCTAGAATGAGTCATCACAGTGTATCTCTTTGGTGTGGTTTACCATGCTTTCTACTGATATTTGCCCTAAATGACAAAAAACCAATGGTCAAGATTAAAAGAAAAACCCATAAAATTGCTTCTTTATTTCTACTATATTTAGAAGTAATTAATCAGCTATGAGTACCATTATGCCAATACACTTGGCATTATTCATTTTGGCAGATAAACCTGGGCTTAGAGGATGTATCTGAATTTGAAACAAACAAGCAAAATATACATATTCTTAAAAAAGCACTCTGGAACAGGCTTTGGGCACGTTAAAATGCATTAGGAGGGATTCCAGTGACAGATGCACCAAAGCTGGTGAGAATTGCTAATTAGAACTTTTCAGGAGAGATAAAAGAATAAGCAAGAGATTACATGAAAATCATAAACCAAATGTAAATTTAGAAATAAAATATGTGGAAAAAAAAGACCAAAAGAGTCAAGCTTTTCTTTTGCTACATTATGTTAACTACCACTTGCAATTGTTATAAATGTCACTTGCAGGCTTCCAGCTGTTCTGGAATGGGTTTGTTTTTAAAGCACTGACTGAATAGAATAATTGTTTTGTAATGTTGAACTGTATGGTGTGTTGGTTTTGCTTTTGCTTTTTAATGTATTTAGCTGAATAAACAAATAATGTTCATGCCTCACATACCTGCAACGTGAAAGGAAATACTCACTCTGAGTATCTAAAGATTAATATTCACTTCAGTGATTTGTCTATGTCCATTGTGCAGTACATAACTTCTATGCCTCTGATCAAATAAAGGACTCATGATTCAAGACTTCTGTAGGTTTTAGCTATTGTTCAGCAGCTAAATTTCTATTAAATTCTTTATGTTTTTGTACAATGTTGTGCGTTGTACAAATGTACAATGTATCTACGTCGTACAATGTATCTGCATTACAGTCTCCAACTTTGGCAACACACTTTCTTAATTAGTACAGTACTTTCAAGCTGTAAGTTTGGTTTTATGACCTGCTTTGATGATGTCATTCATAAATTCCTGTTCTCCTTTTATTGTTGTATAAGCTGGGTGGCCTAAGGCCCTGATTCTCTTCTCATGTTGTTTTTATTCTGTGAAATAAATCTAATGTCTTCAGGGAAGTTACTCGTGATTTAAACTCACATCAGAGGAAAGCCAAAGCTTCAGGTTATGGTAGTACAATCAAACACAATTGAATTGCAGTGACTTAACAAGCTCCCTCCTGTCAGCTGAGCAGCTGCAAGGATCTGGGAGCATGTTTTTTGTCCAATTAATTATGAGAGAGTATAACTTAGCTTAAATGAATGAATGAGGGTGAGGATGACAGAAGACATCAGGAAAAATAACTTTCTAGACTATTTAGTGCTTGACTTTAAGGTGTAGCTTTAGTCTGTAACCAAAATCTATGAACTGTACTCTGGGAGCCAGAGCCAGCTTTTACAAGCCTGTTGCTCTCATCCTGACACCACGTTCCTCCATTGCCACGTCACAGGCTCCCATTTTACAGCCAGGGGAGGCAAGCATCCACTTTTAACTGTGATTTATATGACCTGTATTATAAGATGATTTTTTAGATGAGGTGAATTGCATCCGAGAGCATATTAACTCTGATAAATATAGTTCTAGTAACTGTCTAAGGAGAGAAAGCTGACTGATTTAAACACAGTTATGCATTGCCACCTGTTGAATACCACCTGAGTCTCATATAAGCAGACTTTATTTACTCAATGTAGTAACTGAGACTGAAGTAAGGAGCAGCTTTGCTTTGATCTTTTTTTCTGGGTGAAGAGGGAGGCATTCGTGCTAGCCAGTTTTAAATTTGTAAAATTTAATAACTAGCAAAGACAAGCTAAGCAAGGTGTGTGGAATCCCTTTAGAATCAAAGGGAAAAAGTCTCTTGTAGAGGTAAAAATGTTGTTCCTTTATACACACACACACACACATATATATATATATATATATATGTGTGTCTCTTTCCTATATAATGTAGGGTATCATATTCTAGAGGTATGTATTTTTTTACATTGAATTAAAATGTTAACCTGGATAATAGTGTCGGATGGAGACACTAAGGAAGAGGAATGTTCCAGCATGGGGTAACTGAGAAGCAGCACACGCCACTTTTGCGTTATGTGTCCTATCTTTTCCCCTTCTCTCATGCAGAGTTTTCTCTCTCCACAGGCTGAGTGGAGGACCATAACATTTTCTCATTCTGTGTAAAAATGAGAAAGTACATACAGTTAGCAAAATTTTTTCAGGTCAGGATAATTGTAATTGTAGTGATCAAACACGGCACTGTGTTGGTGACCAAAGATAGTGGCATCTTTATGTGCCTCTTCGCCCAACATCCTCTTTCCTTTTCCAGCTCTCTGATGGGTGATATGGTTTGTCCTAATGCAAGAACACCAGGTGGGTATTTCAGGAGGAACTGTCTGGATGTTCACATAATCAATGCATTCCAGAAATGGGGCAGCTGAGATGTCTGTGATTGACTTTGATGCACATCAACTTACAAAAGGGTGTAAAATTCTGCTAGAGACTGGGTCATCCAAAAAGGTTTCAGGCAGCTTTCAGGTAGATCCCCTTCCTATGCCCAGCCTGAAGATGGGAAACACTCACTTTTGGATGGAACAGTATAAAGCACTAAGGTCCAGTCAAATAAAGTTGTCCAGACATAAAGTTGTGGTTGTGTAGGTGCTTTGTTGCTTTGTAATTGTAAATTCTGCAAAGCCAGAGGCTGTAAACCTGTACATTTCTGGCTGAACCTGCTTATATTATTACCCTTTAGACACAGCCTGTTGCCCAAATCTGAAACTCAGTGGACTAAGCCACACCTAGACTTCTCTGAGAAGTTTAGGGAGCATGTGGATCTCACTAAATCTCATGATGCAGGAGAAGGACCATGACTAGATTATACTAAGATCCATTGTAGCAGATGATGAGCTGTTCAGATATTGCATTGTCAATATTTAGATACTTTATTAGCAACAAAGCTAATCATAATCATCCACATGATCACTGAAACCTTGTTGTGCCTGGCCAGGAACCTTTTTTCACCACTCTGCCACAGGCACACAACACTGACTTGTTAAATCATGCCCTGTTAAATCTGGTGAGCTTCTTGCCCTGGTCAACAATTCTTTCTACTACATCCAGCTACAAATTACAGGAAAAGTAACAGCAAACTGGTAACAGAAAAAGTCAAATGAATAACTAACTCTGCAGAGCAAAAAAGACATTACAGACAGCAAAAGTTCAAAATCAGTAGAAAAAAATACTGCGCAAACCTGCATCCTTTACACAAGTAGTTTGCAAATATTTACAAGACCAGGGCTTTTAAAATTAATGTCAGCTCTTCAATTTTAAGTTCTATGGACTCATTAAATCAGTAAACAAGAACCATATGATGTAAAAAGTGAATTTTAAAATTAAGTTAATTTTAAAATTAAGTTAAAATTTGAATTTTAACTTCACTTTGTAGTTTAATCCATCACAAATAACTTGAGACGCAGCAGTAAAATATCATAATCTCATCTTTTCTCCATCTTAGTTGTCTGCATTCAGTAATCCACAAAATTGCTTTTCTAGAGTATGTAGTATGGCGTAAAAACATGAATTTCCATTCCCCAGTTTGACTGTGTCCTCAGTTTCAAGAGGAAATAGAGACTAGAGAAAAAAAAATCCAAACCCTTAACTAAAATATACTGTGCAGTTTTGTTCACCTACCAGAGAATAAGCATTATATTTTAGGGTTTTGTTCTAATTTATTACTTGAAAATATTTGAATGGACTCTAAGGAAAAACATAGGAAGCTCACAGTGACAAAAGCTATAATTAAAAATAAAACATTTTTAAAGGTTTGTTTTATTTTAAGCAGTGAGATAAAGTCATGATATATTTGTGTGGATTTGCATTTTATGTGTGTTTGTAAAGCACACAGGAAAAATGCAGCCTTCATGTTGATAGAGATTGATAGGATATTACTACAACACTTGGGACATGAATAGTAGTAAAGGATTACCAGCAAACAACAGTCTAGCAGAAGTAGTCTTGAATAAAATGGCATGCAAATCTCTAAAGTAGACTATGAATACAGAAGGCAATCCTTAAAGATGAGAAACTCTTTAATGTAGAGGCTCATAGGACAAGTTTCCTCATATATCTTCTAACTTTCTGGTTTTAAATGTTCATCTGTGGTAAATAAAGCTTTCTCTCTCCTTCATAAAATTTCAGTGTTGTATTGTTCTCTTATCAGTAACAGTTAAGTATAAAAACACAGTGAAAGAAACCATAAACACTTGTGAAGAACTATGGCTCCCACAGCATACCTGTGTGTGCATGATTCCTCTTAGAAACATTGTTCAGAGGTTTACACTCCTTATGCCATTACAATTTCATTTGAATTTTATATTTTCAATGACTGTTATATTTTAGGATGCTTCTTTCAGATCATAGCCACTCTGTGCCTTGACTCAGGGACTTCACAGTTGCACATACAAACCTATTGCACCTTCATTAGGTAGTTCAGCTCAGAGAGGCCTTTCTGCCTTGCTGCTCATCACACTGGGTCATAGGCTTGAGTTGTATTTGCCTAGGGTTACGCTAAGTCTAGAAGGTTCTTTGTACTGCTATGATTGAATGTGTTTCTTAAACAACTCTTTAGACATGTGAGAATGTCTGCTGCAGTAGGTGTTATGGTGCTCTTCTTCTCCAAGGACATTCCACAGTAAAGATTATACTAATACTCTAATTTTTCTCTGTAGAAGCTAGCAACTTACTACTGGCCTACATTTGCAGAAGTTTACTGTTCCCACTGTTCCTGTCACCAAGTTAACAGGTGTAGGCAAAACTCCCAAAAAAGCTATTCCTTTTTCTTTTTACATAGTGGCTAGACAGAGAGAAAATTCTGCTTAGGGAAGGCATAAGACATTAATAACTTACATAAAATGCCTTAATTGATATACACTCTACCTTTGCATTTTCTTTACTGGACTTATTTAAGAGTAGTAAAGGAGAATCTTGTGAGATTTTAATTACTACTATTGTTTGGGTTCATTTATTGCAGGTACAAGTCTTACAAGGATTTGTTGCCATGACCATTTCCAGTTTTATTGCCAGAAGCCATCTTGCCCAAGAGGTATAATATTTCAAAGTGTCCAATAGAATCTGGAAAGTTATGGTGCACTTTTTGTGGTGCTGTGCTCCTTAAGCTTTCTACTGAGTGGTGTGCAATCGTGGATCTGCCAATTTATTATTTTCAGCTTTCTGCCTACTCACATAAATAATACATGTGAAGAGAGGAAGAGGGCTCAGCTCTCGAGAACTACAGAGATGAAGGTGTGCCTGTCTCAAAAAGGGATTTGGGAGTGCAATATTTGAAAAGTGATTACAGACTCCTCAAAAGAAAAAAAATAAAAAATAAAAAGCACCGTAGTATTACTTTTGAAAAAGTGTTCTGAGACTTAGAAAAACACTAAACTGATAATGGTAGAGGAAAGAGAAGCCAGGAGTTCTGATTATTTTGCTGCTTTAATCCTGATGGCATCTTTTCCGTTTTATCTAATAAAGACCTGGATTTTCTGTAAACTTCACTCTTCTATCTTCAGTAAAATTACAGAACTAGAATATTTGAACACATTTCTCTTAGGTTAAGCTTTTCTCCCAAAAAAGGGAACATCATGTTAAATGGAAACAAATACGCTCAAGAAACAATAAAATCTAAACTCCAATTTTAATTTTCACAAAAAGAAATATTAAAGACTCAAGTAGCTAGTGGCAGCACCAAACAGAGACAATCATTACAGGCTGAGATACCTTACTGTAAGATGCACTCCCTTCCTCGTAGGTTTTGGTTACTTATTTTAAACACACATACCCAACCACACAGACAATGCTCATACATGAAACTGCAGTGGACTGAGCCTAAAACTTTCAAGGAAAGTATAAGTCAGGCCCATGAATCCAATTCATATTTGGCAAATAGCTGACAGTGTTTAGAACTGAAATCACAATTCAAAATCTCCCAGATACCAGAGAGGTTCAAAATTCATATTTTTTCCCTGGATTGTGGAAGGTGTTTGAAAGGCTTGAGCAGCGATTTAATATTTTACTGAGAAAAACCAATTTGCCTTGCAGAGGTCAGCATTATACAAAGTTGATTATTATTATGTACTCTAATTTCTAATTGGAGCTCATCCTAGGTGTTTAAACATTTTTTTTTCTGAGAATTTTCCATTTTTATTCAGGGAGATCCAGAATCCTTCTCACTTTCAGATCTCAATGCTTTTTATCTTCTATATTAGAAAAAGACACTCCGCTGATGAGTATAACTGCTCATCAACTTTCTTTCGTGTTTCCTCTCTTAAGTTGAAGAGAGGAATTCCTCTATTTTCCCACAAATTGTTCAAAAGGTAGTTTTGATTTTCTTCTTGCCTACACTAATTGAACAAACAGAGAAGTTATCCTTGACATGTAAAACAATAATAAAAGGCTTTGAATTATAACCATTTTCTCTCGTCAGAGCTAAGCCAAAATATGTCCACCACTGATTAAATGTTTCCTTTTTACCAGAATCTAAAGGAGAGCTTTGTCAAAATTTCTCTCAGGGAGTGTAATTGCATTGCATAGGGCACTACTTAAAGTGGTTTGTGTGTCCCATCAACACCTTCCCACTAAACCAACACCTTCCAGCAACTGCACACTAAATATGGTCCATTCTTTTTCACAATGTGAAGGTTTCAAAATCCTTCCTCTTTAAAGATACATACTTTATTTTATATTTTGTTTAAGTTGACTATTAAAGCCTAGGTTTGTTTCTGTGGGCATGTGTTGCATAAGTGGGTCAGTTGGAGTTTGCCAATTTACTTATTTTGATTATGCATCCCCTGAGTTTTGGAGTATGTCAATGGACTATTTTCACTTGTCTTTAAACTATTCAACTTAAAGAATGGCTGAAAAAATCCTTCAGATCCCCGGATATCAAACTGCCCATATGAAAATTTTGTTACACAAAAAGTAAACCAGGTTTCCAACCAAATAGGATGTTATTCCACAAATATTATTTAAACAGGTAAATAAAAGCAGCAGACTGTGTTAAGACCATGATGAAGTAAAACTTTAGCCAGCTACTATGAAGTGATAGGAATCGTGAAAACAATCAGTAATGTTGACCCTCACCCAAAGTTCACATCTGACCAAGCAGCACCAGTTGCAAGTTAAACAATTGAGCCTTCACCTTGAACTCCTCTTTTTCCTTTGAAAAACAAGCTCGTGTCTCACAACAACCATGCTTGCGCTCTGCAAAATCCCTTAATAGCAACAAGTTGTTAAGTGGAATTGGCCCTAAATTGTGCTTGAATGTCGCTTGAATGGCAAGACCAAGCTGGGAATGAAGCTAAGGACATAAATTGACCAGGACAGCTGACTTGGCAGGTGAGAGCCTGGAGTTCTGACCCCAGGTCACCTATGCAGCGTTAACACGGCTTTAGAAATCTTGAGCAGAGAAAGGCAATGTTTTTATATTTTGCAGTGGATGTTTATTATTAGATGTTTCAAATTTACACGTAAGACATAGCTGTTCATTGTTTTCAGAAGCATGGATTTTAGCTGACATATATCTAATCACCAGCATGTCTGAATAGTCTGCAAAAGTCACCTATGTGTCCCTTGTGACACTTAATTTTTAAAAGACATTCTTCTCCCAGAGTTTTGGGTACCCACACTTCAGCCTAAAATCCAGCAAAAGGAAATTAAAAAATTACATTTCCTTCAAATCTGGATCTCTGTAATGTACTAAATTATTGAGAACAACTCATGAAATTCTTTGTTTTATCTGTGGTCTGATATGCAGTTCTTACAGACAGGCTCAAAAAGCAAAACAATACAGAAGAAGAAAGGAGAGATAAAAAAGGTCACTATGTCAACAGATGTATTTTAATACTATTCTATGTAGCTATTTATAAGATCAATCATTTTTTGTTAAAGAACAGGATTCAATTTTAGTGCACCAAGAAATAAATTTTTGTGTAACGTGTAGTAGTGCAGAATATCACTGCTGAAGAACCGAAATATAATTTCAGTCCTAACTTTATGTAACTTTTATTGAAATTGGGTTCCTCTATTGCTTTGGCAGTATCCCTTCATATACTGTTGTCATTTAGTTCTTCTCCCATAAGCAGTAGCATTACTGTCATCTAGCTGAATTCTTCAGCAGGTAAGCAAACCCCAAACACACCTTAGATGGAGATGCCCTGTTGTGATCACCATGCAGTTTTGTTTTGATCAAATTCATCAAAAGAAAGAATTTACTTTTCATTTAAGTACTCAAGACAGTGGGAAAACTGTTAAGAATTTTGAATCTTAGATAAATGTCATGTTAATATGGAAACATATCAAAATGCATCAAAATCAAAGTGTTTTGACACAAGGTTTTATAGGCAGCCCTGTGCTCACCCTCAGCCCAAATGCGGTACAAGCCAGGTGCAGATGAAGTACAACATGACGTTGACCTTGTTTTATGAGGGGTTCATAAGACATGTCCCCAGGACAAATTCTACAGGTGGTCTGGCCCATGGGGCATCTTCCTTTCCAATGACTGGCAAGAGGTGTCCTTGGTTCAAGGGGACACATCCGATCAAGGGACCTCTGGATGTCATCTGCTGCAAAGGGGGGACAGCAGAGAAACTGAAATAGCATGATCCACTTTCACTGAAGTGGACGCACTCTGTCACCTTTCTTCCTTTCAAATTTGAGTGGTTTCTGGATGAAAGACTTCAATTTTCTAAAAGCTAGGACAGGTTTTGCTCCACTTCTCTTCTTGTATGATTCCTAGGGATATGTTTTGTATGTTTTTTGTCTTAACTGGAAGGCAACAATTTTTTTAAGCTTAAAAATATTTTGTGAAATAAAATCACTAAATTTTCTTCCTAAAAATTTTACCTCAGCTTTAAGTAGACGGAGAGGAAGAAAAAAAAATTTAATTTTACTCTGTTGGGAGGCCATGGAGGTGGTGTTTCCCTGGGTGCAAGAAGTGCACCTGTCACACTCTACCTCTGGGAAGCAGGGGTTTTGCTGAGCTGTTGCAAAGATGCAGTTTGGATCCTACCAAAAGTTTCTGTTAGCATCCACTTTTGGAGAGGACAGAGAATTTTTTAACTTTAATTTTTATTTTTGTTTTTTAATATAAAATACTGACAACTTCAGAAAGTATTATGCACTTTATAAATATTTCAGAAGTTAAATATGTAGAGGTTGTGATAAATATGCAGAGATTTTAATGCTTCATTAATGTAGATGTTGGCTTGCTTATTGGCATAGTGTTGGGGTTTGAGTATTTCTCTGTAGGGATCTTTCAAACAGGAGGATGGGGAATGTTCAATAGAGTCACCTGGCAGTGAACATTTGCAATTCCTTTGTGCATGGGACAGCGCATAACTAGTAACTGGGTCTTTGGTCTGATCCCTGCTGAGACCAGAAATGTACTTTGAAGAGAAGGAATAAAGGTCTCTAGAGCTGTTAAGAAATATCCCTGACAGATTTTCATGAAAATTTTCAGGTGGAGAAGGCAGAAATCAGACTCAACTGTGTTTAGGACACACAATTCCTTTGGACTTCTGGATATACCTGTCTTCAGGTGGCAGGACTCCCAAGATATGTATCTGTGTCTTTCTAAAAAAAAAAAAAAATATATATATATATTTTTCCCAGTATAAATTTTGCTGCACTGGCTGATTCAGGTGGCTGCGATAACTGCTTCCCTGGCTCTCTGCACCTAAACAGGAGAAACTCAGGTAGCAGATATACCTAATAACTCAGGTAAAACCAGTTTATTACAGCACGTTGTTGTACAGGTTATATGGCCAAACTGTGGGACAAGAGGCTGAAGAGAGGCCCCGTGGAAAGAGATCTGGGGGCTTGGGTGGATGGCAAGTTGAACAGTGCGCCCTGCAGTGTGCCCAGTGTGTCTTCCCAGTGCAGCAGCCAGGGGTCAAGCATGTCCTGGGGGGCATCAGGCACAGCATGGCCAGCCAGGCAAGGGAGGGGATTGTCCTGCTCTGCTCTGCACTGGGGCAGCCTCACCTCAGGTGCTGGGGGCAGTTTTGGATACCCCAATATAAGGAGGCTATAAAGTTATTAGAGTGTACGCAGGGGAGAGTGAGAAGATGGTGGAAGGACTCAAGGACAAGATTTATGAGGAAAGGCTGAGGTCATTTGGTTTGCTGAGCTTGGAGAAGGCAGGGGGTTTGCCCTCCTTGCTTTCTCAAGGGAGACAGAGGAAGGGGAGGTGCTATCTCTGTCTCTGGTGACCAGTGATAGGACATGAGGAAATGAATGGAAATACTCAGGTAAGTTCTGATGGACATCAGGAAAAAAGTTCTTCACTGAGAGGGTGACTGGTCACTGGAACAGCCTTTGTAAGGAATCAGTCATGGGATCAAACCTGATAGACTTCAGGGAATGTCTGGACAATATTTGAAGTCATATGGTTTAGTTTTAGGTAGTCCTGTGCGAAGAAGGGAATTGGACTCAGTCATTTTTATGGATCCCCTAAAATTTAAGATATTCTACTGTCACGATGCATGGGAGGTGGAGAGATGACACACATCGAGGTTTTTAAGCAGCAGAGAAACTATTTGGGTACCCAGCTTTTCTTAGAGGCTATATAAAAGACTCCTCATTCAACTCTGATTGGTCACAACCCAGCCCATGAAACAATAGCTACCTGCTTGTGTTCATATCAGAGACTGGCTCTCTGTAACCAAACCCCTCCTCCTCCTCCTCCTCGGCACACAGTCCATCCCATGCCACGATATTCTATAATTCTGTGATTCTAGCTAAGTGTCAGCAGGCTGCAGCCAGGGAACACAGAGAGAGATGAAGAAAGAGAGAAAGGGAGGTACACTAGTGCACTTTGTGAAAAAGCAACAAAGGTGAAAAAGACAAATTTCAGTCTGGGCACACAGATCTTGCTAAAAGTGTGTCAGCCCTGAACTGCTAAGTAGTTAAAGCTCCTATCCAGTATTAGCTTACTTTGCTGAGAAAATAAAGTCAGAATATTTCACTGAAATAAAGCTAGGGACTTAATCTTGAACTTTGGTTTAAGCCTCTGGTTTTAAATGAGATACCTACATTTCCTTTAACTAAGCTATACCCAAGCTGATTGAAGACCAAGTGTCCCCTGCAAAGACAGCAACATAATTCCTTTGTATGATAATGTGTACAGAAACAGATTTGCCTTAAGAGGGCAGATCAATCAGACATCTAATCTCAGGACAGATCTTTGTGTGTTTTTATTATTATTTAACATTGATCTAAACTTTGGATTTAAAAGGATACTTTAAAAGATACAGAATTTTAGAGGAAATGTTCTAAGAATGTTTTAAATGGCCATATTTATTCAGATCATCAATACAACAACATTTACTTCCCCTTGTAGAGTGGCTGGCAGGATAATGCCATGTTTATAATTCCTCCAAGAATAACACATAAAGTTATTTCAAGTAAAAATAAAACATAGTTTAAAAAGTAATTTAAATTATTTATCAATATAATTAAGCTGTATTAATGCCCTTTATTATCCATATTAAAAATTCACAAGGATTTTCATCCCTTTCATCTTTATTAGATGTGTCATAACTTGTTACGTATTTTCATGAACTATTGATGAATGTGAAATGCTCAAAAGCAATTTTTCCCTTTTAGTTTTAATGACTATATGGGGAGTATATTAATATTTGAACAAGTAGTTATATTTCTAGTTAGTATAATTTCTAGTACTTTTCCTTAGCATGCAGTACAAAGGCAACATCCTTAATGCACAAAGACTGCCACTACTTGGAGCTGAAAAAAAAATTATGTAGTATATAGCATAATTACCTATGCTTCCTTATCTCATAAAAGTAATAGTATTATGACAACATAAATTGAACAGAAGACATTGAAACATTATGATGAAATAGGCAACAGTTTCAGCGTTAGAGGCAAGTTCATGGGGAAGTTGAAGTTTTTGTATGAAAAACTTTGGGTTCTTCTCCCCTAAATTATTTTCTCTTTTAAGTTAAACTCATCTTTTGGAGAGTTAATTACTTACCTGCAATAGAAGGATGGCAGCATAACAATGAAGTAGACAATTAACAAAGACTTGTAGTAGGAATTTGAAATATAGGCCAACCTGGATAGGGTTTTTAATTTTAATTTTATTTTATGGGGTTTTTTGGTTTTTTTTTTTTTTTTTTTTTTTTTTTTTACTTTCAGTTCTTTATCTCTTCTTATTTTATAACCTGGATATTGAGAAAGTGTTTCTAGCCCATAGACATCTTCTGATATATTTGGCAGCTAGTTTATCAAGAACTCTAAATAATTTATGCTATCTTATGCTGACCAGTGCATAAAACTAGTAGCACATACCTTCCTAAATTGCTTAACTGCTTTGAGAAAACCCATCCTTTAACAACCAAATGAAAAGTATGGATGTAGTTTATTTCTAAGTGTTTTGACCTAAAAATTTGTGAAAAGAAAGAAAATACTTAGTGTTTAGAAAGTGGAAGTAATTATGCCTCATTAACTGCCAGGCAATTTGGATTTTAAACTACAAGGACATTAGACAACTTAGAGAAAAAAATACAACAAAATTGGAATTGTAGACCTCAGAAAACAATATTTTTCACTTCCTAATTCAAATTTATTTGCAGATCAGTTGCCTGGTGTAGGGGCAGATTCTGAATTGTGTTATACGTTTGCACAAATTGAAACATAGGTCTAGTCACTGCTTGTGTGCAGAGGAACTAAGGAGTTGCCTAAATACTTTCAGTAAAACACATTGCTTTTAAAGGGCCATTTTATTTCTTTGTCTCTAGATGTGCTGCAAAATTCAAAAGCAATATCCTCACATTGATGACATTAAAATCTGCATTCATAATTTCTTCATTAAACACAGCAATGGAACACAGGAATGCACAAGGTTTTGAAGTAATATTTTATAAAAGATCATGCTGATTGGAATTTAAATAAATAATTTTAAGAATTAATTAAATCTCTTTGACCTGAAATATTCCATGCTTCTCATGCTTCTGTAGGGAAAGATGGGCAAAAATAAGATGTGAAAAAACTGGAAAATTTTATCAGTGAGAAGTTGGGAGTAAAGCAGTATGGACTAGCTTCTGGATTTAATAATAGAATTAATTAAATAATAAAAAGATAGATTTCATCTCTCATCTTCTAAATTTTTAAAATAGTATTCAATTTGTTCTTTTTCTTAGAAAGATATCTCAGTGCAAACTTAATGCAAAAAAAAAAAAAAAAAAAAAGAAAAAGAAAGAAAAAGGAGCAAGAAAAACCCAGTTATTAGACAAAAGTTATTCTAGCAGTGGACAGTAGCACCACTCAGAAACCCAGACAGAGTTTCTGAGGACTAGAACCTATTTCTCCAGAGCAGAAATAGCTGTCTTAGTATTTCGCTCTCTTTCAGGTTCTTGCCTTACTATCCCAGCTCAGCAAAGGAATTCCCTCAGACCGCAGTCTCTTTCATTCCTTGCAGGTGATTTATCTATTCCACTCTGCAATGAACAAGGCAGAGATATTGAGGAAAAATAGTAAATCAAAATATAATTAAAGATGGTATCATAAGCCACAGGCAACAGAGGCAAATGAAGACTTAACAGAAAACATTACTATTTAGATATTTTGGAAGAATGAAGTAATTCATTTCTGTGAGGGTGGTGAGGCACTGGCACAGGTTGCCCAGAGAAGCTGTGGATGCACCATCCCTGGAAGTGTTCAAGGCCAGGTTGGATGGGGCCCTGAGCAATCTGGTCTAGTGGGAGCTGTCCCTGCCCATTTCAGGAGACTTGTAACTAGATGATCTTTTAGGTCCCTTCCAAACCAAGTCATTTTATGATTCTATGATTCTATTTTACCAACTGAGAGATTTCTCAGGGCAGAGAAAACTGGTAAGTAAACACACTCTTTAGTCTGCGGGCTATTCCACAATACAGTAAGTATTCAAAATAATATTCACTCCTGGGAAAAATATGACACATGCTCTTTAGATTCCCAAAGAAAAGATGCTGCTGCAAGTGTTTTATCCAAAACATAAAATAGAGTGGGTACAGCTCCCAGAAGACAGCCTTTAAAAGAAGGAAATACTTGAAACATCAAAATCAAAAGTACATCAAAAGGCAAATGGCAACCTATTTGTCACGGCAGCTCATCCATAACCTAATTGCATGACAGATTCATCCAGAGGAAACTTGAAAGATGCTTACAGATGTGTCTGATGGAAATCTTTTGGGAGATGGATGCCACTTTTGGAAAAACAGACTTTATGGCTGGAAATTGGATTTGCTGGGATTGTTGTCCAGTGATAAGATGGCTGAAAATATGGTTGGGTGTTCTACAAACAGAATCCAATTTCTTCAGTAGTGGCAGCAATTTAACAATATGTTGACTGGGAGGATATGATGACAATGTAAAGCCTCCCAAAGTCTTTTTGAGAAAGAATCATGAAAGGACTTTATTGAGTCATTTAATTTTTAAAAGTACCATCTAGAACTTTCTGCTGATTTTTATGAATACACTGAAAACAGTGCATGTAGTCTGTAAAGGGCTTTAGAACCCTCTAACCTAAAGATGTAAATGCATTATTACTAAGGAATTGTACTTTTTCAATAACATTATCTTGCCTTAGACATTTGGTTCTCTTCAAACTTGTGTTTGTTTATGTTACACATACAGTTATTTGAAATACTTTCCAATTAAATGCAGGCAGTTACTTTATGGCCTCATCTTTATCATAACCATTTTTCTCAAAAGATCAGTTCTCAGAATTCTCAGCTGGATGATGAATCAATGTTTGGAATGTTCTTAGAATATCTTTTTTAAGCACAGTAAGTACCATAAGAAGTTATACATGATGATGTGTCCCTGGCTGTTCATTAGAGCACTTGGAAGGAGGGTAAAGTTGGTGTTTGAAAACTTGATTTCAAGTGTACTTTAGTAATTACACCTTATAAAAAATCCCCAATCCATGAGGCACTGGATAGGCAGGATTTGTCCTCTTTTGTATAACACAGAGATTAAGGAAAACCATATGATGAGGTAGATTGACTGAATGAATTAATGCACAATCTGTCTCCTTATGCAGCCCTCAAAGGCTGAGAAAAAAGCATCTCTAAATGTCCATGACTGTAGGGTCACTGACTACATTCACACAGAAGAAGGCTAGGGATGAGTGGGCTGGTCTCAAGCTACACAATTCCCTGATCAATCCCTAATGTGTACATAGCAAGATGTAGACAGCTGCTGCTAAGTCATAGAGACTGTCTCTCACTGCATAATAATTATTTTTTGTGCCTTCTATGAAGCCACCACAACCCTTTCAACTCCTTTGCATGGAGCGTAAAAATATTGCCCTAAACCTGTGATCAGAAAAAGAGATGAGGATTCTTCCTACTCTTGCAAGAAGAACCTCAGCTTGTCACTGAGGATTTATCTGAAATCCAATTCACCCAACTGATATGCAGTAGCATAAATTGTTTAAATTGGTTTCCACAGAGCCCACTGTATCCTGCTACAGTGTACTTACTGACAGCAGGTTTAATTTGCTTGGAAATCGAAAGTACAATCCACATCCTTCATGCAATGCAAAACATTGTGCATATTTAATAAGCTAACTTTTTATACCCTTACTGTGTAAATTGAACCTTTAAGGTTGATTGAAATATGATTTAAATGTAAATCTGTCTGCCTACATTTTTATCTTTTAAAATAGCATTAAACACTTTTTACAGCTATTCAGCCTAGAACGTTCCCTTGTAGAGGGGAGATAATTATATATAATTTTTGTGTGAAATTTCATATGAACTACCTCATTTTCTGAGCAGGTACAGCAGCATATATTAAAGCACATCAGAAATTATTCCCTTTGTTGCAACATAAGATAAAACCCTGATGTGAAATTTGATACAAAATCTTGGTTGGGGTTGGTTTTCAGGTATCCTGATGTACTTTGGGAGTGCAAAACAATTGAAAAAGAAACAAAAAGAAGCTGCAAACGAACAATCCCAAAGTAATTCTGAGTGCAGAAAGTGAAACTTTGAAATGTGTTTGCTCAGCAGTGGGTGCAGTTCAGCACAGTTGTTATTCTGCAAGCGGTCTTCATAGGAGGTAGGGTACAATGTTTTCATCCTCTGAAGGTTGTGTCTGATATTTCACCTTTCCAAAAGTTTTCCTTGGAGTATTGTGAAGACAACCATTTGCACATAAATTAAACAAAATTTGTCCCTCCATGTTACTTAGAATATCAGTAACAATCTATATTTAGGAGTTTAAGATAGATTAAAATAGATTGGAGAGGGACTTTTGTATACAGGCTGCCTGAAGGAGTAAATTCCATCCATCCTGAAAACAACAAATCAGGCCTGTCATGATTGAATCCCTGGAAATCCAGCATCTGGAATTCAGAATCCTCTTTTTCTCTGGCTATGGCTCTACAGATTGGTCTTAGTGGAGAAGGCACACCATTTCTTCAGAAGAAGTCAACAATCTCCTCAGTGGAAAATAAAACATGTCTTAGAGGTAGTCTTGAAAACCCTTTGCTGCTTCAGACATGGATGTTTGTTGTTTCAGCATTTCTCTTCTGTTTAGGTACCTCATATTACTTAAAAAATCCTTAGAAATAAATGACCATTCAAAAATAATCCTATGGGAAAAAATATTAACATTAACAGTAGTTCCAGTACTTTTTCTGATTGAGCTTGTCAGCCTATTAATTTTTTTTTCTTTTTATAGAGTAAGCAGTCAGAAGATATGTCTGGCTATAAAATCTCACTACTTTTAGGTGTGGAGAAGTATAAAATATCAGCCACAGACTTCACTAATGACTGCACACTGTATGTAAGCCTGAGGAATACAAAAACGGATGCATTGATTACTTCAGAACAGGTTGAACTAATTAAGGGAAGGAACATATATCAAAACACACAGAAGGGGCATGGACTTGCAATAAAATAATCAGAACCAGACAACCCTCTTCAAAGACTACTTTTTAAAGATCTTTCCTGTCAGTTGTAAGAGACAAACAATAAAAGCATCATCTTTTTTCCCATTCTGCTTGTTCTTTTTCAGCCCAATCAGTCTTTCCAGTGGATTCTCAGTGTGCCTATAAGCCTTTCCAGAATACTTTGTCCTAGATACTGTACCTATAGGCTTCTTTTTCCTACCTCTACTGTTAGACAGACAGAGTTTCCACTCCCTCAGCAAAGAGTAATTTGCAACACTGTTGGATTACTATCTCTAAGGTAACCTGCAATAGAGGGCAATAAAATTGATCTGGTCACACTGAACATAATAAATATTATTTGAACGCATAACACAAGATACTCAAGTAAGAAATGTAGCAGAAACAGGATTCAAATGTCCCTTGAAACAATGCTGCAAATCCTGGCTAAATATGTACAGGAGTATTGAAGAGACTTTATCTAGGTGATTGGAAGTCAAAAGGAAAAAAACTTGCACAGCAACGTAGGTGTAGATGCCCAC
The DNA here is from genome assembly GCF_023055355.1 of Agelaius tricolor. Lineage (NCBI taxonomy): Eukaryota > Metazoa > Chordata > Aves > Passeriformes > Icteridae > Agelaius > Agelaius tricolor. The sequence continues at coordinate 63,653,979 of NW_027269261.1, forward strand.
CCAGGCAGTGAGGAGCTCTGTGTGTTGCATTTTTTGGGACACTGGGTTCCACCTCACACTGAGAGCATTAGCTAGTGCTTGGCTCCTCAGTGGATGCTCCTGCTTCTGCTCTGCTTCCCAGCAGGGACCTGACATCCACCACTGAGAAATGTGTCATCCTGAGGAGGCATCTCTAGGCCTCCTGACAGCAACTGACCACCACACATAACCATTTTAGTGTTACTGGGTAAAAGGGAAAATGTAATCTGTGCGGGACACAAGCATGGGACACCCAGAGAAAAGTAGGCTGGGTGGGTATGAGTGTGTCTGCAAGGACATCACCATGGGATTTTCCAGGGGATGCAGTGCTATTGGATGCACTCCTAGGCTCCCCAAGGCTCCATCAGAGCGACAACTGCAATGCCTGCACAGATTTGAGCAGGTCCCAGCTAGCTTGGCTAACTACTGAGCTGCAGCTCACAGTACTTGATGGGGGGCATTTAGCCAAATGAAGCTGTGGGGGAGGCATACACCCTTCCCAGTACATCTGTGCTGCTGTGGACACATCCGTCCCTTTTTTCTGGAAGTACAAACATTGTTTAAATTTACAAGAGTCAGGATTAAGGTTTGTGAAGACTCACATGCTCCTCCTAATTTTGAGTTCAGATCCACAACTTGCAAATTACAAACCTTTTATGTTTGGTAGGATATTTGGACAAAATAATGGATGTTACTTCCCCTGCCCCTTCTCCCTCACCCCACAAATTTTCTGAAAACATGTTCCTTATCCAGGTTTAACTGGGTAGGATTCTGACCTAATCTAAAGGCAAACTTCTAGAAGAACTTAATCAAATATTAGCATTTGATCCTATTCTCTACTGACTATTTGGCCAGAGCTCTAGTACACTCATCAGGAATTATCAAAGTCCACACAGTTATTTCAGCTGTTGGGTGCTTTAAGAAATGTCCCTGGAAGTTTTTTAATACCTCTTCTACACAAACTTGTCCTTGTTTGATAAAAATAAATTAACTCATCTCAAAAAGACTTTTAAATTTCCAAGTGTTGCAGATGAACAGAAAATAAATGAGACCTCATAGGCCATATTTGCTCTTTCTGAAAGATAACCAAACATCTTATTTTTCACTCTATTAAAAAATCCCTTGAAAATATCTTGAAAATAACTTCTTGCATTATTTGTTAATGTATATGATAATTACATACAGAAGACCATCCTCATCTTCCTAACTGAGAGCAAGGATTACAGTACTACATAATGCATTTTGTCAGATGCATTTTGAATGCAAAAACATATTTTCCTGTTTGAAAGGCTGGGATTTATGCAGATAGCTATCAATACCGTTAATAGAATTACCTGCATAAATCCTTTTATTTAAACAGGACTCCACAATTTATAAAGATTTAATGTAATTTTTGGCTCCATATCTTATTTGTCATAGAAAGAACTTTTTACAAAAAGTCTTTGCTCAGCTAAGAGAATTTAGTACATCTTGTTTGCTACATAAATCTGATATATATATATTTAAGTAACTTTTGTGGTCTCTTCTCCTATTAATGCCACACCACAGCATGTTTAAAAACCATGTTTGAGCAAAAAGTGGAATTTAAAGAGGGTGTTGTTGAGTTACTGGTGACTCAGTAAATCTCACCCAACTGAGAAAGCTTGTGCTTCATCTTGGGTGCTGCTCAGCTCACCACTGCAGGGCCAGAGTTCTTAGAGGTCTGATTTTTTGTTAGAGTTGGAAACAACAGATAGGATTTTACCATAGCAATTTAAAAGGGTGTCCTATAGATCAGGTCTTTTAGGTTTCATAGTGAGAAAGATGCATTGCTATCTTCTGTCTGAGGCCATTGATTCATGTCCTGGGGAAGCCAAAGGTCCTCAGGTATGGTGCAGGCAGAGAGGAAGAGAGCATGTTGAGTCCCAGGATCTTGTTTTTTTACACCTGCTCCTGCTCCTGCTCCTTATTTTAATCCAAGCAACAACAAGCAAGCAACAATAACAAAATTTAAGACTTCCATCAATGCAACAGTAAGACACTAGGCATCCATAATGAATAAAATGGGTTGTCATCCCAGAGTCATAGAACACCAGGATGAAAGGGGACCTTACAGATCATCTAGTCCAACCTTTCTTGGCAGATAGTGTTCTAGACAAAATGGCATACACCCTGTACAGCTGAATTTCAAAAGTGTCTGAGACTGGGCAATCCACCACTTCCCTGGGGTGATTATTCCAATTCCTTCAGTTCCCTTTCCACAGAGGTACTCCCCAGCTGGGTAGATCCCAGCTATGCTCCTGGACTATATTTTCCCAGGTGCAAGATCTTGTTGGGCTTGATAAGATTTTATCCCACTCTTTCAGCCTGTCCAGGTTTTCCTGCAGGGTGGTCTCCCTTCCAAAGTCTTCAGTTTGGTCTCAATGGCAAATGTTATCAGAGTACACTTGATCCTATCTTCCATGTCATTTATGAATGCAGCAAGCAGCATTGAGCCCAATAGCTCTCCCTGGGGATCCACACTTGGGACAGGTTTCCAGTTATTTCAGTATTATTCCAGTTATGAAACAGAGTTATTTAACAGCACATTCTGGGTGAGCTGGTCAGCCTCTTCCCCACCCACTGCATAGGCTACTTGCCCAGACCATAAACCACCAGTTTCTCCAGGAGGAGGCTGTAGGAAACCGTAGTGAAAGCTTTGAAGAAATCCAGGTTGACCATGACCACTGCTTGCCCTAGGTGAGCCGAGCACGTTACTTTGTCAGAGAGGGTGATCAGGCTTGTCAGGCCTGGTTTGCCCTTGGTGAATCATACTCATACCTAAATGACAGCTATTTCAAATTGCTGATGGTATCACTGTGTTTTTCCTGTAGACAGACAAATACAGGTGACAGGGGCATTGATTAAATTACCTGTCTTGAGTGCAGTAAGTGCCAAAACCATATCCTTTTTTTTCCCTCTGGGAAGTCTATGAATCCAGAAAACACTACACATTTTTTAATTAATTAAAAAAACCCCTTAACCTCAAAAATCCAAATAAGGGCCACAAATGAAATATTTTTGCCTTTCAATATGAAATACTGACTTGGTCTGAAAGCAGTGAGTAAATTCCTTTTTCTAATTTTTAATTTTATCTACCCCTCTTGCTTTGTTCCTCCCTGTAGTCAATTCTCTTCACACAAGGCCTGAACAATATAGTAAGTTTTTCATGGTTCTCCAATCAAGCCCAAAGACACACATGTGGGCAGTCTGGAAACAGTGTTTTACTTTTACTGTTTTCCCAAATAAATAATTTTATGATAGCACCTAAAGTCTAAGCTTTGAAGTATATCATGCAATGTCATGTTCATTGGACAGGGGTTTAATAGTTACAGTATATGACTGAATAAAAATACAGGAAAATCTACTGAGTTTCTGGAGGGTTCCAATGTAATTGTGCTTCTTGCTTTGGAAGATTTGGGGAGATACAATTTAATAAGGTCATCTCTTTCTCTGCATTATTATCAAAATTCAGCTGTTCTCGTATCTCATGCTCCAAACATATTTGATCTGTTTTTTTGACGCCCCCCCAAAAAAGTATAAAATTAATGCAAGATATCTCTTCCATCATTCAATATTCAACCTTACAGAAAATGGCTTCTTAGAGCCTTAGTGAATAAAACATATGCCTGATATGCTCAAATCCTGTCACTGGCATAGGTGCTCACAAAGGAAGCACAGCATCTGCTTCCACTCTGTTGCACAACATTCAACCCTATAAAGAGCTGCAAAATGCAGAGCAGAAAGCAAGTAACATGTAACTAATTAACATCTCTTTTATGTCTCTGACTGTATCACGTACAACAACAACACAATTTTTATTTGGTTTTAGTACTGTGGTTTGTTTTCATTTTGTATTTTCTTTTACTATGGCCGTGGCTCTGCTGGTTTTAAACTGCACACACCTGCAGAAAGAGAAGAAAAATATATTCCTATACCATCTAATCCGGTTCAGACTCTGGTCCTACTAAAAAGGCAAAAAATTGCTTCCTCATTACTGTCAGCCTCCTACTTTTCTCCAGAGAGCTGGGAAACCTCTCCACATAGCTGCTATTTTGCATTTATCTGTGTACTGTGAACAGAAGGGACATGAAGAGACTGGGATGAGAAAGACTTATTTCTGCTGCTCTTCCTCATGTCTCTTTGCACCATGCGGCTCTGCAGGAGCAGTCATGCTGCTCTGAGGAAGGATAAAACTCAGCTCTTTTTTTTCCTCAGAGACTGTGGCAATACTGGAAGAGCATCCAGACTGACAGGGCAAGACTGCAGCCTGCAGTAGGACACTGCAGGGCTCCCACAGCAAAGACAAGAGAAGGGTGGCTGGATGAAGGACCTCGATGCCAGCAGAGGACTGGCCCAGGACTTGCCCTGACCATTGGAGAAGAGAGGGAGCTTTATCCATTGGGACTTCAGAATTGGCACCAATGTGGGTCCTCATCGACCCAAGCCCAGTGGGATTTTGAACAAATACCTCATAAAGCCAACACAGGTGTTGCTGACAGTGAACAAGGAAACTGTGGAGGAGAGGCAGGAGTTTCAAACAAGACTGCCCTAACCCAGGTCTGAAGACTTGCTGTAGCCACAATTTTTGGGTGTTATATCAGGCAATCCCATCTGAGTGATGTGATCACTTCACCTCCAGGCTGCTCAACCAGGAGTGCAGCAACATTCTGCTGTCCATCAGAAACATCAGGACACCCAGCCCAGTCCTCTGCTAGACTTTGAAAGAGATGAAAAGGGAACATTTTCTTTCTTTACCCAAGGACTAACTAAAATAGTTACAGAATGACAACACCTTACTTACTTTACATAAAACTTGAGTACACTAGTTTACATATCATAGTAAATCACTTTCTGTCCTTCTATCATACAATGTAAAATCCATATTACACAGTTGAGTAAAAAGGTACTAGAAACAATGCAGAAAAGAAAGAAGAGAATATTTGTCCCAAGGATTTTAAAAGGAAGGAAGTGCAATTAAAATAAAGAAATATGTTTCCCATTTAAAACATTTTTTACTGAATGAGTGCAATGTAAAAGCCCTGATACAAAATTTATGCCCAATATTTTTTTTTATTTTTTTAGATTCAGCTGTCAAAACTTGTGGCATCATAAAAAAGCCAAAATATGTACTTCTGCAACTATTCATGTATAAGTTTTTATCCAGTTTGAAATTCAGACACAGACACCTGTACACATAGTCATGCATGCAGAACAGGTACAATTTTAACTGAATTTTCCTTTGTTTCTTTCTATCACATATACTGTGATGAATTTATTTCTGTTCTATGAATTTAAGTTTCCTACACTTCTGAATTATTTCTGAAAAATAATGCGTCTGAGTCATTCTGGAAAGGAAAAAAAAAAAGAGCAGAAAGCACAGAAGCAGCAGCTGTGCTGCTCTGTGAGTCAGACAGAGGTATTGGACTGGCATTTGCTTGCTGCTCTTCCCTTACCCCAAGGAGGTTCAGCAGTGGGAGCCAAACAGATGGTGCAGTGCTGTTCATTAGCGAGACTCCCACAGCCACATTTAGCAGCCAGAGAAGGTCAAGGGGTGGGGGGTGGGAGTCGGGGGGGTGGTGTGTGGTACCCCAAGAGTGCAGCAAGAGGCATTTTAGCACTACTTGTCTCAGATACACTGCTCTGAGCTGGGCTTGCAGTAAGGATGCACCCAATGTCCACAAACTGGAGTGGCACAGAGAAAATAATGTTTTCCTGACATTTCTCAGAGGTCATGCAGTGCTTTTTTGGCTGAAAACATTAGGAAAAGAGTAATGATCAAAAAGAGAAAAGGGGTTGGGAGAAGCCTGCTTTGCACAGTTTGTTCTCATCCCTCACAGAAAAGTGCTGTATTGACTGTCTATCAGTCTACTTTGTAAATACAAGAAGTACGACTGATCTGGCCATTTGTTCTAATCACAGGAAAATACAGATAACATAATAAATGACATGGGGTGTAGTGCTTGTTTATAGACTGAGCTCTGCTGCTATAAATAAATATTGCAGAACTGTAGTCCATGTGTTCAGTTGGCAAGCTCTGCATTTTGGGGAAATTCAAAGAAATTTTCACAGGATTCTCAAGGCAGTCATCAAAACAGACAAAAGATGACTTGGCTTAACTCCTCTGGCTGGATAATTCATTTATAAAACTAGCTTTATCCAATGCACTTTTGGACATGTCTTTATTTAGGGTTTTGTACAACATCCAACATGCTGTCCTCTCTTGGCATAGAGACTCTCACTTTTGATGGTCCCTGTAATACTCAGTCATTAGGAAAGAGTATTCAAGTTCTTTAAAATTTTCTTAAGAGTATATTCTCCTTTACTGGAGTACAAGGAGGCAAGAAGAACTAAGCAAGCAAACGTGACATTACCTGGGTTTTGGTACAGCACTTGCACCAAGATTATTCTGTGCAGATTTCCAAGATTTGGAAAAAGAGTATTATAACTGGGGAAGACCCTAAACCAGTTCTCTTTCTTGCACTTTCTGAACAGGAGATAGTACTACTTTCATATTTCACAGCAACACAGGAAAGATAAGGGTTTTTTTAAGGATGCAGTGTTCCAGAGAGTAGGCTGCAGGTAGGTAGCAGGAATAATTTCCTGATCTGTCCTCCTTCAGGGAGTAGTGGGAAATGTAGGAATAAACACAGGAACAGAGGACAAATTAATTTTATGCTGATGTAGGGTACCTGCAAATCTTATTTCTAAAAGAAGCAAAATTATCTAGAAAGCAGATGCTATCTGCTGGAAGGTCTGGTTAGGATTCTGGTGGGGGGTTGTTTGTTTGTTTGTTTGTTTGTTTGTTTTGTTAGTTTGTTTTTGTGTTTGTTTTTATTTTTAAGGTAAGACTATTAGGGTGAGATAGGAAGGTGGTAATTTAAGACATCTACTCATTAGAATGTGCCATTTTTATTGCTATACCCTAAAATTCAGATTTCCATGAAAACACATTTGCTTGTTTCTCACTTCTTGATCTGTACAGAATGTTTAGACACAAATGTTGAACATCTCAAAGTTATATACATTTCTGCATTAGACAACAGCCTTTCTCGAAATATCCTTATGTTTTCCTATTAGGTGCTTCATTCTTCACTTACATTTACTACAGAAAGGAAGATGATTTCTTTCTTTAGTCCCTAATGAATATTTTTTACCACTACACACAGACTTGTTTTATGGAATCTCTCAGAGCTAAGAGGAAGGAAGAAATATTTTGTTGCTTTAAACGTCTGATGCAAGGTCAGAGACTGGATCAGTACGGGGAATGAATTACTTCCCTGGTCTCCAGAATCTGTACCTTCATAAAACCCAGAGGAGGAAATTTGTAGACTGGAGAAGAGATACTACCTGCATTATGCTGAAGAGTAGATACTACCTGCATTATTCTATAGATTAGAAACATGGGACATTTTCTGAGCACTACACTCATTTTAATTCATAAAGAATGATACAGTAGGAAAAACTAAAAAAGATTAAAATGTGGCATTGATTCCACTGCAAGAGCCAAACATTCAATTATTTTCAAGCAAAATATTGTGCAACAAGGTCTTATCTTTTAAATGCAAAAATGAGAACTAAAGTAGTGTTAAATTTTGGGAGCTAGGGATTCAAAAATCATCAGTCAATTGCTAATGGGATTATAACATCAGCCATATTGCATATTTTGCAACATACATTAGTGCTGCAGGCTAATACATTAGAATTTAAGGTAATAAAGAGAGAAAATTAGCAAATCCTGCATTTCTGCATTTATGCAATGAAAAACACCTAAAGAAAGAGAAAAGCTTTTGTGATATAAATCTATCTATCTATCTATCTATCTATCTATCTATCTATCATCTAATCTATATTTACTGTGGGTGTTGTTGAACATGGTGTCATGATCACCCAGCTGTGAATCAATGCAGCAGGCTGGCTCCCTGGGACTGTGCAATGGTGTGGTTTTCTCAGTGCCTCAAAGTCATCTCTGTTACCTCAAAGAGTACCTGCAAATATCTTTTAAATAATGAACCTGCTGCTTCACAAACCTTCTTCAGGCACTTGTATGAGACAATTCTCTAACTGGAGGAAGAACTAAAAACAGTGTGTAAGGTAACTGAACCTGAGTATCAGGGCACTGAGTTCTCAGAGAAAATTAATGCATACTTAAAAAGTAGAAGAAAGTTTATCCCATGTCACTAAAAAGTAATTAACATAACAGGAGCAACAACCCATAAACTTTGAGAGGAAATATTAAAGGTGTAATGAAGACTCGTTGTTGCTGGATGCAGAATAATTCCTCATTTCTCCACAGTTTTCCTACTAGAGGTACAGAAACTGGTGAGATGCACAAATCTAGCTAGACATGAGCAAGCTGAAAAGGGGAACTAAAAGCTTAGTGTGCCTTTGAAAGCAAAAGGTTTGTCTTAATCACTTAAGAAAACCAGGAGCATACTGGCTCTCATCACGTTCCTCTCCCAGATGTAGAAGAGGTTGGAAAAGAGGAGGAAGGCAACAGATCAGTTTTTGAGATATCATGCTTTTTAATTGGTGGGGCTTGAAATATCAGGGGTCAGCTGCACCCACTGTGAGGGAAAGGAAATAAAAGGGTCTCCTGTCAGCACATTGCAGCACTTGTGCTCCATCTGTTCCACTTACAGGAAGGACTGTAATGGTCAATGCTGCACATGCTGCCAGCACTGAACTCCTCTGCTTAACACAGCATGAGCCATGTAGGCTGACAACAGTACAGGCCCTGTGCTTCTCCATACCCCTGTTTAGTCCTCAACTCCTTTCCATACAACCCAAGTACCATTTGACTTTTAAGGCTGCATTATCATAAGTTTTGGAATTGATTAGCCTAATATTTTAACCCTTTTTCTCTTAAGCTTTGTGGTCATTTATTGATTCATTCTCTGCCCTGGCATTTCCGTGTAAATATGTTTAGGCAGCTGATACATTTTAACTCATCTTACAGTGAGAATCTGAGACGGACCTGAGCAGCACCGATTTGTATTGATTTGGCTTACAAAATTTACCTTATAGAAACTGAATTTCTAGACAGTTTTGCATTAAAAACGGTCTCATGAAAATATTAGCATAAGGATTATTTTGTCCTTGATGTCTTTTTCCTAACATCTCTTTTCTTTGTACCATAGTGGCAGCCTCTGTACTTTCTCCTCTTCCCACAAACTCATCCTCATTTCTCTGCCTCTATCCACTATCTTTCAATTCTCCCAGCTGTTTTCGTGTGATTATCTGTGAGCTGGCATTTACCAACTAAGGCAAAGGCACATAAACAGCCAGCCAGATGCTTTTGATTATTGCTATTTACAAAAGAGACCAGAGCTGTGTATATCACAGTTTAGAAACCTCTTTCCTGAGGTAATACTGAATTCTGTATATTTCTCCACCACAATCTCTTTTTATTTTGCTTAAAGATGAGCAGGTGTATTTTCATACCTTGTCATCCCTTGGTCAACAAAAAAGTGCGAGGTGTGCTCTGGAGGGGCAAATTCCCATATAGGGAATCTATGGCTACCTTGGTGTATTTTTATTGTTGAGGGCACAAAGGCTTAAATCTCTGTGGTCTGGTGCTTTGTGACAATTTTTCTCTGCACCAACCTCTGTGAGATTTATACTTCTTTTCCCTTTCTTAATGCACAACTACTTCACAGCAGATTGTGAGATCTTCCAGAGGAAACAAAGAGAAGCAAAACAAAGCAGACCAACAAACTATAGAGCAATAGTAACACAGTGCTTTCAACATGCAGATCAGCTGTCGCTTCTTTATTTCAAAATGCACATGATGTGCAAATGAAGAAGTCAGATTTGCCTGTAGCATAAATCACAATTGGTAGCAGCATGTTTGCTATACCTGAACAAAAAAATCAGCTGGAGAAAGGAGAAAACTGTTTTTTTTTTCTTAATAAGAAAACTAACAGTTTTCTTAATAAGAAAACTAACAGTTCTTAATAAGAAAACTAACAGTTTTTCTTAATAAGAAAGCTAACAGTTATGTTGAAACAGGAGAGAAAGAAGTTACCTGTTTGTACACACAAGGGCACGTAGTTTTTATCTTGGGTTGTGGTAATGTAAAATAGATTCTTAATTTTAAAGAGAGAGCTTAGACAAAGAGCACTCTGAAAGAAACCACTTTATCATGATCTCTGATCAATAAATGAAATTTATATGATTAGAAAAGGTCTCTCTGTATTTGCAAATGAACAATATGCCATGACATGTGTACAATATTTTTCTACCCATCATGTGAAATAATGGTTATTTGCAAGCAGGATAGTTCCTAATTTATTTTTCTAATAATCTAGTCACTGAGTAGCTATAATACTTATTGATTGTGATTCTTCCAGTTCAATAACATATTGTCAAAACAATCCTTTAGTTGTTCCATAAAACAAAAGAAAAAATGATAAAGCAGCATTTGCTGTACAGAAATAGCACCAAATGCTTCTTAATTATGCCATCATTATGTAATGTTACCAAAAAAGATTGGCGTGTAGTCCACCTAATTTTAGTCATCCAAAGGACAGATTTCAGTCTATCCTCTAAACTCCCTTCTTATCCAGAGGGTAAGATGAAATGAACAACTTTCTGAAGACCATAAAATAACAGCATCATCAAGGTTGGAAAAGACCTTCAAGGCCACTTAGTGTAACCCTCAACCCAGCATCACTGTAACCAACACAAACCACATCCCCAAGTGCCACATATTGAGCATTTTCAGACAGGTGACTCCATCACCTCCCTGGGCAACTTATTCCAATGCCTAACCATTCTTTCAGTGAAAAAAAAGTGTGTCCACCTCACTACAACCTCCTTTCATGTTGGTGACAGATGCCAAAATCTCTTCAATAACTATAGAAGTCAGTGTTTTGATGATTGCTACCAGCTCATAGTACCCCAGATAGCCCAAAATGAGCTGTTAACCTGTGTATGACTAGATTTTTTGTGGAAGAGGATGGAAAGGCTTGCTAGAGAGCAATTCCACTCATGCACTCTAATACAGACTATTTATGAGAGGAGTCCAATTCAAATTTCTCCCCATATATTTGGCTTGGTTTACAACCTCAAATATATAGAAATCTTGAACCTGTCTCTGAGACTCCTGACATTAAGTTTAAAAATGTGAGCATTTAAAAAAAAATTGTTTCCCTTTGTTGGTTTCTGAACCTGTTTGGGTACTGTGCCAAGACTTCAAATATTTCTTAATGAATGTGAGGGTTGTGATTAAAACATTTTTATTCAATATTTCTTAGATCCTTCATTAGGATATTCTTATGATAGAAGGGTATTTGCATGGTGAATTTTGTCTACAGGAAGAGGGATTCAACCAAAACACAAAATATTACAGATGTAACTGCTAAAAATACAAACTTTTTGCAGTTTTTAGGAATTTGAGCAAGTGTACACTGATATTTGAAAGAGGCTGAAGGTATTGCTATGAAGCAGCACACTTTACTTCTTTCCATGGGTTCTGGGTCCTGAACTCCCTTGCCCTGTCTCAGTCAATCTTTCCAGTCTTTGCCCTGTGGTTTTGGCCAGGACCATGACAGAAAAAACAGTGCACTCAGACTAATGCCTTAAACTTCTCTCACCTTCTTATGCACGCTATATAGAAAACAAAATGAATTTATCTTCCTTAACAAGGAATTAACAACAGAAATATATTTTGACCAAAATCAATTAATATTTAATTCTGAACAGAGTGCCTATTTGTGATACAAGAAATTCTTGTGTGCTGTCAGAAAAAATATTTCAGATAAGCAGGTTAGCAATGGGGTGTCTTCCAATATCTAAAACTTTCATTTTCTTGAGATTGGGATAATTACACACTTCTGTTCTCTGAGGTTTTGTGAGCAATAGCAAATAAAGCAAACTCAAATGTTTTCTATCACCTAGACAGGTGTTACTGTAAGCTAACAAAAGAAATACCAAAAAAACCATCCAGAGAATAAACACAAGCCTTGCTCACTAAATAGTCATTTGACACCCCTTTTCACAGAGTCTGCCCCTTGAGCAAAGATCTCTGTGATAAGGATAACTCATGTAAATGCTACTTTATAGCCAGCTATATTGAACTGTGCTAAAGGCAATATTTGTAGCTAACATTACTGTGCAAATTTCTTGCTGTTTTTGAGCTAGAAAGAAAGACAATGCTGCTGATGTTTCTATCAGAGTAAGAATTCTCTCCAAACTTTTGCCTATATTTTTCAAAGCTAGTGGAATTGGAATTTTTAAAATTATTTTTCTCCATTTTTTGCTGATTTTCCTTTGCTTGAAGACAAACCTTTCACTTTACCTATTAAATTGTCTTTATCCCAGATATTTTCTCACTTTGTGTCTTAATTATCTTCCCCATGCCCCTGTGAGGAGGAGATGAGTAAGTGTCTGTGTGGACCTGAGCTGCCCACTGGGGTCAATCCACAACATAATTGTTTTATGGTCAGCCAAAGTGAGGTATAATGCCTTAATTCATTCCAGCTTTGGCTATTACTTAAAATATAAAGTTCATATGAAGTGAAACTCAACAGCAGATCCAGCCTGTCCTCTACCTTCTGATTATAGAAACAAGAATATGCATGCAGATAAAATGATATTGATTTCCACTGTGATTTAGACAAACCAAGGGTATCCTTACAATTGGTCTCACTGAAATTACCCAATAAAAAAGTGTAAGTCATAGGTAAGTTACAACAACTGACATGTGTAGAGGATCCTGTTTAAATGATAGCATATGAAGATTCAAAAAAATACTTAATCACTACCCTCCTTGTGCGTTTTAAGATTTTAATGTTTCTGTGTTCCTGTTCTTGACACATTTTTCCTCTAGAAATGCTATGGCCAAAATTTCAAAGGGAAAATCTGAAGCCTACTACCAAATCTGTGCAGTCTGCATTTTCAGAGATGATCACATATTTTCACTCACTTGTGGCCACAAACAGTTTGGGCATCTCATAATCCAATTTTGACTTATGAACACACTGCATGCTTTCAGAAATGTGCTTGCATGTGTAATTAATAGATATGGGGCAATGCTTACAGCTCCTGCCAAAGCACTCACCAGAGAGCACCCTGGAGAAGGAGATGAAAGCAACCAGAGCAGCAGCCAGACAAATTGGAAAAGGGGCAGCAACAGCAGGAGCCCAGAGCAAATGAAAAGTTAATTCAACATTCCTGGGAACAAGATGGGGACTGTATCCTCGACAGGGCTTAGAACAGGTCCTGAGATTGGCATGAAAGAAACTGGCAATTGTGAATTACCAAGATACCATTCTATCTTGGGATTTGTGGCAACTCTGTTAATCATGTTTGCTTTTCTGTCATGGTTTGTGATGTCATTGAAAACCCTTGATGCATATATAACCTCATAAACAAGATTTCCTCTGTTTAATCTCTATCTTGTATATCCAATCAACAAATATTTGTTTACAGCAAGTCTGACTTACATCTAATACATTTGAACCAACTTACATCTAATACATTTGAACCAAGGACCTCCAGAGATGAAAAACAAAGCAATAATCTACAGCTTTCCAAGCCCACCAGAATACCTTGTCACAGTGATGCAGGGTGAGAGGGAGGGCATTTCTGCCTGTGTGTCAGTGAAAGAAAAAGAAGGTGGACAAGTGCAGGGCTAGGTTAAGCATATGTGAAGCAAGGAAAATACATTTTGAAGGACTTGCAGTCACACAACTCCTTAAAGTCTGTGCGAGATATTTGCCAAAATTCCATGCAACACTGAAATTTGAGGGGCAAGTCTTTAGCCATTAGCTGTGATATAATTTAGTCTGAAAACTTAATGAGAGAGGGAAAATAGCATTTGTGGGGCAAGGCATTTGCATAGCCCACTTCTTCTGCAGGTGTCTAATTGGTAGTGATACAGGTTTCATTAGAATACGCAGCAGGTTGTGGAGCTATCTAAAATGTCACTGAAGATAAATGCATTTTGTTATCAGCAAATGTAACTGCTTGCACTGGGAACCAAATGCAGAATATACTCTATGACAATTAAAGTGCATCCACGCTTTCTTCCAGCTCTGTGGAAAAAACTGGAACACACAAAGAATTATTAACACCTTGTATGTTGCAGGGAAACTAGCTTAAAAGACACAAGTATGGAAATCTAAAGTTGAGATGAGTAGAAGCTTTAGTAGTGCTGCGATTGCTGCAGTCCTTGCTGGAGCAAAAAAAGGCAACAGAATCACAATTTGAAGTTAATGGGCTTCTGTACTTTAAAGACATGATTTAAGAAGGTAAAGGGGTTTTATACTAAATTCTGTGTGCAGGATATTAATTCTTAGATCTGCTGTTCTCTTGCAGGTATGCAGCATTTTTGCATAGAAGATATTAAGGATTGTTGCCTGAAGAGAAAATTGTCTTGGGCTGGGAGAGGGTAAAAAATAAAAGTCACGAACCAGAAGGAAATATTACTTTTGGACCTCTTCTGTCTCTCTACTCTTTGTCAAAATTGAGTGTGGTAGCAAATACACATCTATAAAGCAAGAGGTATCAAATACAGTACTGGCCTTAAAGCCACAAACATTGGCAAAAGTAGACAAAAGCAACCAGCCAAAGTGGAATATGGAATGAACAGGTGGCACAGAGTTGCAGAGTTAAAGTATATGAAATAAATGCTCCACACCTCTAGCATTACTGTTATCTAATGTTCCCTTGCCTTTTGTTTTGTCTTATACTTGAAATTGTGAACACTTTTACATGGGACTATCTTTCTGTAGAGCACTTAGCAGAGAAAGACTTGGCTGGTGGCTGATACTCCTAGGTAATCTGCTTACACATGGAAGAGGTGTGAGGTGTCATTAATAAAAAAGCATCTGGCTAGTTTATTATTCATAAGAGGTGGAGTTCTTGGGTATTTTGGAGGGAACCAAAGAGGAACTTTGTATTTTTGTTCTTCTAACAGTAAGAAGCTTGAAAAGTGTTATCACAGGTGGAAAAAAAATCTGAGTTCTCAGCATGCTAGGTGAGAACACTGGGAGGCATTTCCATCACACAGAAGGTGATTTCTTTTAAGAATTATAACAGTTTACCTGCAGTTCCAGTAATAGAATATATTGTTGTGGGTGTTTTTTGTTTTTTTTTTTTTGGTTCTGGCATTCTTTTTTACCTTCAGGAAATGTGCATAAATTTATAACAGAGACAGACAGACACCTCACTGACTGGTACAAAGAACATCTTAGTACAGAGATGGAGAACCTGGTAGATTTATTGTGCCCACGTTTGCTTTCAATAGCCAGGGCTGCTCAGGTCTTCCTGGGCTTCTTGGCTGCCAAGCAATGAAAAACCACCAGAGCTAAATGTGCTAAATGTCCCTTTGAGTTCCCACCAGCCTGAAGATTACATGAGTTCCTTAGGCCACTAGTACTAACTTTTCTGCAGGCTTTTCTTGCTATATGCCTACAACCTTCCTGCTGTGCCTGCCAGGATCCTATACAGCATTATCTGTCTTTGAAAAACTGCTATTTTCAATTACAGCTAGTGTTTTACAGAAACTCTGAGGGTGTTCTGAATCCCATATTTTGTGTATTAATTAATATTATAAATAAATATTTAAAGCTCTGTACTTAACTATGTGTTACAGGAACTTTAGATTAGTTTTATAAGGAAAAAAAAAGGCTTACAGCATTCTACCACCTGACTTGATATATTCTCTTTCTGTATAACTCCTTTTTTCCTTCTCCTATGCAATTTTTGAGACTGCTGGCGGATTTTAATCAAATTTAACAGAAACATCTAGATATTAAAATCATGCAAATTTAATGAAGAGAGAAAACAGAGAAGAGGAGAAACAGCCTATTACTACATCCACAGAGGGAAGGTTAAAATGTGTCTGAAGCTTTTTCTGTGGGCTGGCTTGGTGGTCCACCAAGCAGCCCATGTACCTGGACCAGAGAAGCAGCACAAACAGAGCTTGCAACTCAGCAGAACCAGCTTTTCTTGTCTGGCCAGGTAGGTAGCAAATGTGACAAGGTGCTAGGCATTGTGTAAGTGCTTTTCATTTGGGGTGTTGTTGTTGTGTGGTTTTTTTTTTTTTTTTTTTGGTTGGCAAATAAAGTATTACTGCAGTAGAGAAGTGAGAGTAGGGATGGTGTGGGGAAGAGCCAGAGTTATTCCTGGAGACCACTAAAGGAAAAAAATGAGAGTATTGTGGAAAAATAAGTCTTCTGGGCACAGGGCAGGCACAGTAATAACTGTAAGGGAACGAAAATTACAGGAAGTAAAATCTTACTAATTACCTATGTAACAATTTCTTTTGCATTTTCTCATCTATATTCTGTCCTTTTTGGATTCTGCATTTGCACTTTGTTTTTCTACATATAAGATTATATTCTAAACAGTCAAACTAACCTGTTCCCTTTTTTAGCTATCAGCAGAAAAAAAAGCTTTCCCAACTTCATGGAGGACTGAGTGTATGAACATATTTTTCTTGTCCAAGCAATGAAATAAAAAGTGGATATTTATTGTGGTTACTAACTATGGAGAACAACTTTTCTCAATGAATACAGTCATTCTGCCAACTATTCCTGAACAGGCTGTTAATTAAATCTCTGTATTTGTGTATTTGTCGTAGTTTATAGGCACAGTTTTAAACCTCCTGTAGAATTTATTCATAACTGGTCAGTATGATTATTTTCTGTTTAGTCTGCATATTTTGATTAATCACCAAATCAGATGGTATTATTTCTGTTCCAAGAATGAGTGACCTATGCATTATAAGCAGGAAAATTGCCTTGTTTGTTAATGAATTATACATGAATATCCACTGGTTTTGATCGCTCTTGTGATAAAGACAAAAAAGAGGCTTTAATAAATGGCTATGATGCTTTTCACTAGCTGTGAATACTCTATAAATCTATTCTTTCTAATATGCACAATTCATTCCCTTTCTTGCACTATTCACATGAATAACGTCTTCTTGTTTGTGAATAAAAACTCTGTGAGTGTGACTGAAATAAATCAGCATATTTAGTCACAAAACACAGGCAAATATCTCACTTGGTGCACCTCCAGTTCAAGCACAGTTGGAGATTAATCCTGCTGGCTATTTTAGACAAACTGAAGTTCCTAAAATTAGGAAAGCAGAACCATTGTATAGTCCTTGAGGACAGAGAGAATTGGAATTTTTCACAGCTGAAGTTACACAGGAAGCCCAGCCCTGCATTGTTCATTAGCACACAGTGTGAGTGTCTTATAGTACATGTTGCTTTTGCAAAATGTGTAGTGTGTATGAGGCTACTTGTTAGAGTACCACAGATTTCTGTTCCTATTGTCTGCATAAAGCAAGAGATAAACAAGAATCTGAGGGGCACTTTAAAAAAAAAAAATTGGCCTATATTAAATTCTGAGCAATAACAGTGGGTACACCAGAGTGTACAAAAAGGACTAAATTTGAAAAAAATATTATACTTGTCATGAAATATGTGCTCTATGAGACTCAGGAGGAATAGTGTTTGGAAAGAGAGCAAAAAATTAGAATAAAAATGCTTTAAAATGCATAATTATCATGCATTAAGCTGAAAAACAGGGGATAGAAATATCCATGCTCCTCAAAATGTCAAGTTGAACACCTTGCTGTGAGCCTGACTGCTTAATGTAAGTGTGGCTTTCAATTCTGAACTTCTAACACATAGAGGACAGCATGACAGGATGTTATAACTTTATAAAAAGGACACGAAAACTGTAACATTTCATTAACATTAAATCAGTTATTAGCATGTCTGAAGAATTACATTTTTGAAGTCTGATACTTTATTCAATGAACACAAGTTAAAATGTCACATGCCTGAGACCACTGCTGTGCCCAATGTCTTAGTTAAGGATGCAAAGTCAAGGGTCTCTGTGTTCAAGAATATCAAACAAAGCCTGTTATTTTTTTTCCTAAGAAAATAAATAAACAAATCTTGCTAATCTGTGAAGTATTTTAAAATTGAGTATATTTTGTTCCTTTTCTTTCCGCTCCTGAGTCATAGTAAAATCTGGCAAAAAGATTTTTAACCCCTTTTATGACAAAATTATTGCCTGAAATTCAGGACCTTTTTTTTTTTATGTCCATAGAGCTGTTTAAAAAAGGCAGGTTTTTCACTCTGGGTATGGGTAATTCTCCTTGATGAATCTGCTGTTGAAAGGCTTAATTGTGGCACTATTATTTGTGATGAGTGATGTCTCACTTCATGAAAATAATCCCCAAAGACAGTAAAACCAATTAGAATCAGACTCCACAACCAAGCACGTAAAACATACCCAAAGTTTTTGATCCCTGCTTCTAAATATAGCACTTATTGAAGGGCTATGGAAGCCCAGATCCCAGATAAGTCTGTACAAGTCTGTTCTCTTTCTCTCTTTCTTTTTTTTTTTTTTTCCCAAGGATAGTTTGATAAAAGTAATCAGTTTAATACAATGACCTTGCTTCTAAGACCTAGGTTACTGAAGATGATTTTATTTGCATATGTAAATGTAATTATTTCCTGTCTGAATGCAGATAGCTGCAGACCAAACCTCAATATGCAGAATGAACAATGATTCAGGGGTTTAGGTGAGATATCAAAACAGCTGTACTCCTAATTTGTCATACACATCCATAGAAAAGCCCCCCTATGAATGTACATACAATCAAGGTTTCTCCTTTGGAACTTGGTTACTCTTCTATCCACTAGGCAACAGAATATAAGGGAAATAGGAGATGCTAAATGCCACCAGGATTTCAGGAAGTTGCAGAGTGTTTTCTCCTTGGAGAAATATCTTAATATTACCAGAAATGTAGTTTTTAAAGTCAGAGGGGAGTGTTAATGGGATTTTATGCATAACAGGACAAAGAACTTCAGACTGTTCCACCAAGTACAAAGATACTGCTCAGTGACATTCTGCACAGAATTCAAAATAGCATACAAGTGTTTAACCACTTCAAGTGATGAAGGCTCCTCCAGTTCTTTAGGGAAGGTTAATTACTTCTATTTCATAAACAAGCCTTTTGAATTTATTTACCTAAAATTTTCAATCATAGTTTTTACTGCAACTTTGGTTTCTCCTAGATTAAAAATTATCTGCTAGTTCTTTTCTCGTCATTATACTGGAGTGAACATACTGAATAAATTGAGTTTCCTATACTTGCTATGTTTTATTAATCACTCTTTTCCCACTGCTCTCCTGTTGTTTGCTACCCTTCTAAAAATGTCAACAGCAGAATTGGATCGAGGAGAGCAGCAGCCATTTACAACTGCAGTGTTCTATACTCACAGGTTGTCTTTATCCTCAGAGCTACAGTATCTGAGACTTTATCTCTTCCTTTATCTCTTGTACCCCCAAAATTTGTCTAACATCAATGCAATCCAAAATATCCTCTCATCTCACAGGAACAACTTACATCTTTTCCTCTTGGTTGCATGATCTTGTATTTTGTATTGTTTGCATTTTTCAGTTGAGTCTTCACCAAGCAATACGCATTAATCCATAAAGCTCACTTGACTCTGGGAAATTTATTTGTTTGCTTATAATTTGGTTTCAGTCCTAATCAGATCTTAATTTGTGCCCAAATTAGACATGGAACTGGAAGGTCTGCTCCAGGGCACTGATCCCACAAGTGACATCTTATGGCTTTTAAATGAAACAGACATTTTTCATACCTTTGTTTGCAGTAGAAGTGTCAGGAGTGTCAGTTTCTTGAGTGTACACCTATTTGTCATCCTTACAATTTTAAAATATAGAAACAGTTGCTCTATTAACTTCAGGGAAGGTTTAACAATATTACGCTTTTGTGAAATCATATCTAAATCCCAAAGTCAAAATTTATACAACCTTTCAGCATTTAAAATAGGAAGCAATGTCCAAATCCACAGAGAAGAAAGCTTGCATAAGTACTTGCCCTTGGCTGTCTGTGGCATAGGTAAACCTCCCTGAAAACAAATTCATGGGCACTAAACACTGTCCAGACCCCATTATCAGAAGCACAAAATGGAGTTAAAAATGAAAAGCTAATCATGAGGATCTTGGATTTTTTAAGGATCTTCCTTTTTTAGGAAATTAACCTTGGGGTTCCCAGGTGCTTGCAGCAATGATCAGGCACAGACTATGATGTTTAGACTCTGTCTTACAGAGGGCAGAGAGGGAATGGAAGGGAACTCAAACACTGGCTGCTGTTGAACCAGAGTAGGGCAGTGGCTTGCCTGGGGTCTGTCCAGAAAGGCTGTCTCCTCCCAGCTGCTCAAACAGAAAATTAAGTTCCCCAAACCATGAGATTTCTGTATATGCACCTGTCTGACAGACAGGCACGCATCATGAGGGGGTTTGCTAGCTTCCAGTGATCATGTTTTCCAGCTTTTCTAAGTGAGCTGCCACTCTGTGCTGAAATGTGCCAGCAATATTATGCAGTAACAAGGTCATGCATATAGATTTTTTTTTTCTGTTTTCTAAATTAGTGATTTGAAATCAGTAATTTCAGATGTTATTGTCAGTTCAAAAATAATGATATGACTGACTGGAATAAATACTGTATATTAACCTTTAATTTATTCCTGGGATAACAGCTTTATCTAAGACATATCAAAGCAATCCAGCTTTGACTGCTACTATAAGGAAAATGCTTTCTCCAATCTTACCAGATTATAAAGAGCAACAAATGGGTAATTTTGGTTTTACCTTGACAAGAACCCAGTTTTCCTGTTCTCTTGAAATTGTTTTCTCTTCCCAGAGTTAGAATTAAAGTAAAATCTTTCCAGGCCCAGAGACTTAAGAATAATATATGTGTATTCTACATGCATTTATGTGCATGTCCTGGTCTGTTTTTGGGATGTGGTACAGCAAAAGGTTTTAAATGATGTTGTGAATTACATGGTTCATAAGATTGTGACAAAAATTGTTTGAGGAGTTTTGGCTCTAAAGGCATCTTTTATATTTTTTTTTCTAACTAGCAGTTGACAAGCTTGTTAACCAAAAAGGAGATGCTGCATCTCTCCAAATCCAGCTGTATAAATATTTTAACATCATAAATGTTTTCCCTAGTGCTGCAGCACATGGTGGTTTCAACTTCTAAGCACATAAGTATAATTCTACTTTCGACTGGCAGGGGAGGTAAGAGAAAGAGAACAAACATTTCTAGTGGTGAAGGGAAAGCAGGTGAGGCTCAGTAAGGTAAGAAACCAAATGATTCTTTAATAAATGACCAGCTTGGTGCTAATTTTGTATTCCATTTTTAAGTCCCACTGTGATGCTGAGGTGCATTCTGGAATTCTATTCTTATTTTTAGTGACTGCAAGTATGCTTCATCTAGAGTAATTTATACAATCACTAGTAATTTCTTTGAAAAGTATTTAATGCAGACAGAGAATCTTGCTTTCAAAGTAAGAAACTGCTGCTAGGTGTTCTTAATTTTCAATGAGATGTTAATACAGCCTTCAAGCATAATTCAGAAAGTGCTTTAGAAGGAAGAAATAAAAATCTTTAGAAGAGATTATCTTTGGTAAGTTTGGTAAGTTTACACTGCTGCTCTGCTGCTGCTCCAGTTTGCAGCATCAGAAAAATACTTTTTCTGAGACATATTTTTGTAGCCAAATGTAAAGGGTTTTTTAGATAGCTTTCAGGGCTGCTATACAACAATCTAGAAATAAAATTTTGTGTGATAAATGTAAAGCTTTTTAGCAGCAAATCCTTACATCCATCTTTGCATAACACTCAGCTTCCTATTCGCTTGTTCCAGGGATGGCAACTGTACCACCCCAGGCCACAATCCTTCCCTCTTCTGGGAAAGTCTGAGGTTTCCAGTGACTCAACAGAAGTGCCACAAACCCCCAGGAGGGCTCTTTGGCTGTGTTTTCTGCCTACACAAATGAATGAGTTTATGAAGTGGAAACCTATCTGATTTTCACTTCACTAATCCGTACCAACCATAAAAAACTATAAAAATCTGTGCTTTTACGCAGTTTTCAAATTCTTCATTTTGTTGAATTAAAGTGTCACAGAACTGAAAAGCCATTGTTTTAACATTACAAACTGCAGAATACATTGAGGACCCTTACCCCGTATGTCTGATACTGTTACACTTTATGAATAAAAGCTCGGTCCAGCCAGTTACAGAACTGTCTTAAATATTGATAAAACACACTTTTCGTGTACTTTAACCCAGGGAAAGCAAAGCTTTCTGGTGCACTGTTGCAACACTGGCCTTTTAATACCATATGACTTGTGATAAATTATTGACTACATTTTTCTAAATAATGTATCTTCATCAGTTCAAGAAACTCAGTAAAGTATGGTAGAGCCATCTGCCACTAGCTTGAATCTGAAATGTGTGGTCCTGTACATTTAGAAAACTGAGCACTGCTAGCATTTACCTAAACATTTCTGGAGTAATGAACATAACCCTATTGCAAGAAACTGGATCCACACACAGGAGCAGGGCAGACCACATCTAAACCTTTGGCTTGCAGGATTATGAACTGGATATCCTTGCCTTTTACCCTGACTGTGGCCAAGTTCTGCTGCTCACCTGGAGGGACCTTGGACATAACCCATTACCTCTTGTCTGTCAACAAGACCTTTCACTGGTACCATGTGGACCTTGCTTGGAGCTGTGCCTAGGTCCTTGAGGGCACTGCTTGTATTCTGGTGACCCAGATCATCCTTCCCCCAGCTCATCCTCCCACGCCAGGGGAGCCCTGCTTTCACTACTCCCTTCTCCAGCCTGTACCAGAGGACAGTTTGGACAGCACAGCCTGCCTAAGGGAAAGCAAGGGACTGACAGAAGTTCTGAATGTTTCCATGTGCATGTTTGGAAAGCTTTCAGCTCCATCTTGATGTTTCTTGCTTGCATTGTAGAAGAATGTACAAGACTAAAATACAACTTTCATGAACTAAAACCTATCTACAGAGATACTGCAGTTGCCTACCATTACAGCTGTTTAGACATGTAATCTCTTTTCCAGGTGCCAGTTTCAATCCTTTTTCCTACCTTCTGCTTCTCTTCCCTCCTGAAAATGAGTTCTGCTCTGAAACATCTGGACTAACCTGCTGGTACCAGATATACAACCATAGGGGAAAGTCAGCAAAATTATCTTCATCCTCAATTTTTTTTTCCTTTAATAACCAAAACCATTCTTCTGCTGCATTGATCCAAATAATATCCTTTTTCTTGTGTTATTGCCACTGAGGAGAGACAGCTCCCAGTCTAGGACAGCTTTTCCTATTTTAATGTTTGAGTGTGTGGTGGTATAACACAATCAGGAGCCTTTGAGGCTCAGCCTGTTGTCTTTCACTCGTTTTAGCTCAAATGTGACTGAACCCATCAGGATTTCTCAGTCTCAGAACCTCAGCTCCTTTGTCATTAAAGGGTGCCTGCTTAGCCTGACATTATCTCAACAGCTTCTTTGCAGTGTGTATGACTCCTCTAATAGACATTGCAAAATACTCTTTGGCATGAGAAAATGTTTTGCCCTTTTGTTCATTCCTGACAGCCATTGTTGAACTTTTCCCATATTCCTTTTTCAGTATGGGGTGCTCTCCTCCTTCTTGGAGCATTCTACCTACCCAGCTAAGCTTGTTTGTTCACATACAGAAACCACTTTCTCCTGAAGGGGCTGACAGGTGTGAACAGGATCACTGGACTCACATTGAAATCTTCTGCGTATTTTGAGAAACTGTTTATGTGCTGGGCAGAACCCCACTTCATGTGAGTCCTTTACATTTTCCTAGAAGGTATTAGAAGTTCCAGCATGGCCGGCATTGCCTTTTCTTCGCTGATTTACCATTTTCTTTCCTCTGAGGTGCATTAAAACCAATAAAGTACTGCATATTGTAGTATCTTATGCTGCACTGTGGGATCTACTTCATATTTTTCTTACTGTCCTAGTGGTTATTTCCTAGCACTATGCTTTTGTTTTCTATTTGCATACTCTACAAGGCCCTTATAACTCTGTTTCAGTTTGACAATATCTTGGTGCTGCATTGAAATTAAATAAATGGATTTCTTAGTCCAGCTCCTTAGTGCTTGGTGCCACTGATGTTTGCAAACATCTATAAACCTTGACTTTCTCAGGAATTTCTTATCAAATTACTGCATGTTGCTACTGGCATAATAATGTTTTCATATTCTAAAACTCTGTGACTTGGTACTTCCTTCAGCACGGTACTTCTGCTTTTCAGTGTGGCAGGGGTTACAATGCATCTGCCTCCACAAATCAGGTGGAATGCAATTTTTTTACTGATATAACAACATAGATGCAAAGTGCAGCAGTTGAAGCAGTTGAAAGGATTTCATCCTTTGTAATAGATGAGATGTTTTGGAAGAATGCAATAATAAATATTCTATTTGCATAGATGCAGGGCACATGATGAAATATCCAAAAACTATTGCATCAGTGTACTACAAGAGATATAGGTATTTCTGTGCAGATACATGTATTACAGCATATGGGTGTTACCTGCTCCTATATCTATAACTTCCATAAAGGATAGGAGATAGGATAGGATAGGATAGGATAGGATAGGATAGGGGACATTAAATCAGAACAAAAAAAATCACAGACTAAAGACAATTACTTCCTAGAGGTGCAATAGGCAGTATTAGGAGGGCAAGGTGTGACTGTAAGCTGCTTATTGCTCTGTGATCTATTTCCTCTTTTCTTTCATTCTGAAAAATATATACTGTGCTCTAAGAGCCTGACCAACTTTGACACTGCCTGGAAGGAGCTCTGCTGTTGGTGCTGGTCTCACACAGCCCTGCTGGGATAATCAGAATACAGGAAGCCTTGAAGAGATGGCTAGGATTATTTCTTACTCTCTTCCCACCACTGGATGTCAAGTGAATATTTTCCTTCCAGACATGCTGATCTTAGTGATAACTGTAGTGGACACTGTATGACTAAACACTCAGTATTTCTGTCCTGCTGCTAGAGCTCTTGAAGATTAGCCAGAAGTTCTTGTTCTCCAGCAGGGATCGTCACCTTTTACCCTCTGCAGCTTGGTCACTCTTGTTTGGGAGTCACTTTAGTGTAGCTAAACTCATTGCTTTGAAAAAATGCCTCCAAGAAATTGGTGTTACAAATCTCACATCTGATTCTGACTTTTTGAAAACTTTTTATTCTTCTGCAGCGACTGGTGCAGTGTATCCTCACTAAGAAAAGAATATTAAGAAGAAATATTAGAAAGATAGAATGCATCCTGACTTGTGTCCTGTCTCTGTCAATGGCCAGAATCAGGTGCCTTGGGAGGCAGATAAGAAGGGGTGAGCATATTGCCTTTAATGTTTAAAGTGCTCTTACAGCACAGTAGATGATAGTGTTCAATAATCCTTACAGAATTTATTCCCTATGAAAATAATTTCTTTGCATTCAAAGTAATGAACATTAGGAGAAAAAATCTAGAGCTATTGAGGTACTTGAAAAACTAATAAATAGCTTTGACAAACATGTTAGAAACTTCCTAGGTACAGCCTTGTGGCAGCTGTAGGGATCAGTAACTTCCTGAGACCCATTTCTGGTTCCAAAGAAGGACAGTTTTGTTTTTCTTTTTAAATGTCGTCAATTGGCCTTATTGATAAAATCTCTTCCACCCAGTCTTTTAGTTTCACTAACACTGAACTAACTAAAGACTTCTATAAGAAATAAATAATCTTTGACTTTTTTTTTTAATATGATAAATTGCTTCTGAAGAGGTATCTCACTAGTCACTACCGAGGGAGTCTGCAGGGATTTACATTTAGACAGGGCACCTGATATCAGTAGCAGATCAATTTTTCTTAGAAAACAGCTCATATCCACTTTATTCTCTCCTGTGTGGCAACACTCCAGTGTTTGCCAGCTATTTGATAGAAAGTTATATCTAGCCACACTGTCTCATTGACTTCCTAATTTGTCCTTTAAAAAGGGTAGTAATGAACTTCATCTTCATATTCTCCATTTTTACCCTCATCCCCCATAATTGCTACAAACCCAGATTTAATTTTTGTTATCACCACTTTCCTGCAAGATTCCTTTATTTTCCTGGAAATAAGGATTACAGGTAGCCTGAGTCTTTCCTGAATGCCTCCTGCTCTGTTCCAATCTGTTGCTTTCTTTTCCTATTAATCACCCTCTCTTCCTTGCTGTGAGAAGTTCTACTTTTCTTCATGCATTCTGCACTATGTAATTATATTAGAGGACCTATTCTTTATAAGTCTGAATTGTTAGACTATTTACTAAAGAGCTATTTACAAAAGTGGTAAAATTAGATTAAGAATTCCAGCCCTGTGCACACAGACTGGTGTCCTGCCTCTTTTTCCAAACCTCTTTCTTTTTTTGCAATTACTGTTCACCCAGATTTCAAGCATACTGATCATGTACATTTCTGACACTGGCCTAGATGTTGGGAATAACAAGCTGAGGAACCTTACAGCTGAGGAACCTTACAGCTGATGAATCTGTTTTTGAAATACATTTATTGGAGCTCATAAAACTTGACTGATGTCAAAATGGGATTGATTAAGCCACCATAACTGGATCACTACTTGCACTAGAATATGAAATCCTGAGGAGGATGACAGTTCTATTTAGGTACAAACACTTCCATAGGGGCAGGGGAACCTTTCTGCTTCAATGACTACCCTGTTTGTCATCATTTCAAGAACTGCAGTTTGATCCTTGATTTTCACTGCTACAGACAAGTCAATTTATTATTGCATTTGATAAAAGAGACAGTTAAAAATAACAATGAAAAAGCAGCAGCAGATATTCTTTGTTTCTCTGAATTCTTAATCAGCCAACAGGAGGCATCCATAAAACTATACTGTACTTGAAAAGCTCAAAAACTATCAGTGGTTCAATTTTCTGTATTTTGACAACTGGGATCAGAATAAGAAAAACACCAGTTTTTACTTTGCAACAAGGGTTCGCTGGTATTCACCAGAGCACTTTTAATTTCACACATTTTGAAAGTTGCAATCATATAAGATTGAGTGCTGTAACTCGAGAATAATTACATTTTGTATATATGGTTAAGAAAAGGGATGATGAGAAACCTGATAAAGTTCAACAAGGTGAAGGGCAAAGCCTCACACCTCTGGAAGAACAAACCAAAGCACTAGTGCAGTCTCGAGGATGACCATGTGGAAGGAACCTTTGCAGAAGAGGACCTGAGGCCCTGCCATGAATACACTCTCCCACCAAAGAGGGCCAGTGGAATCCTGGGCTGCGTTAGGCAGGGCACTGCCAGCTGTTCCAGGAAGGTGATCCTTTCCCAGCTATTCAGCAGTGGTGGAGTCACATTTGGAGTTCTGGACCCAGTTTTGGGCACCCTTACACAAGACAGGCATGGCCATAGAGATATGAAGATGAGGGGTGGGAGCATCTGTCGTATGAGGAGAGACCGAGAGAGCTGGGGTTGGTCAGGCTGGATAAGAATAGGCTCAGGGGGAAAAGGGTGCGCAAATACCTGCAGGGAGGGTGCAATAGGATTGAGACTGGCTTTATTCAGTGGTGCTTAGTTACAAGAGCAGAGGCAATGCGTACAAACTGAAATGTGGAGGTTCCCTCTGAATATCAGGAAACACTTTTTACTGTGTTTACAGAGTACAGGCACAGACCATCCAGAGTTTGTAGAACTTCCATCCTTGGAGATATTCAAAACTCATTAGGCATGGTTCTGGGCAATGTGCTAGCTGATTCTACTTTGAGCCAGAGGAATGGACTAGATCATCTCCAAAAAGTCCCTTCAGACTAAGTTATTCTGTGCTTAGGCCATTCAAACTTTATGTAACTTTTAGGTAAACCCCAAACAATGCTTATCCAAAGGACAACTATCTTTGAAATACAGTATGAGTGGAGATCAAGTGCATCATCAACACTGAGGTCGTGCCATCCTGCAATGCCAATCTAATGAACAATCATATATTCTTCCTTCCTTAAAAAAAACCCAACACCCAAAGCAAAACAAAACTGAATATAACAGGGTTTTTTCAAAGTACCTTATCTATCTTGTGGTGATTTATGCACCTTGGGTTTTTTTCTCCATGCAATTATTCTCCAGTGAGAATACATACAACAGCCTGGGGTCAAGGGCTTGGATTGGTCTTCCCCCTCAAGGGGAGTAAGCTAACCTTTTGACTAAAGAGTTTGATGCTTTTGTGTTCCTTTTTTGACTCATGTGTACTTTGCTGCTCTGTTTCCCAGCCATGGTTTACTCATTTATTTCTCAGCTGTTCTGTACCCCATCTACCCCAAAGTAGCAGATGAGGATTTGAAACCCTGAAATCTGATTAGAGATCTTTTACTCAGATTCAAAAAGGAAAATATTTTCATTATTACACTATGTGTAAAAGATAAGGACTATCATCATTACCCAAATATTTTTCTTTCTAGCAGCTGACTTTTTTAAATAAATGAAGCATGGTCTGTTGGCCATTTACCTAAATTCTGTACAATTTAGCTTGAGCAAATGTTTTGGGCCTGAATAAGAAACTTACATTCCAACAGATGTTTTTTACGTGCTACCATGATTTTTGGTATAAGATTTTGCTTGGTCCATTGGATTTTAAAATAACTCAAAATATTCAGTCTTTGTTTTATTGTTTGTTTAATTTCCCTTTTAGAATTGAAGGGTATAATATGAAAAAAAATCTCAGAAGAAAAAAATCTCAAGTTTTTAATTTTCAAAACATAAAATGTACACTTTAAAATATAGGACTTGTTTTTAAACTGATACAGCTTTGTAAACAAAGTGATATATGACAAATACAAGAGCTGTAATTTTGTCTTTTGTTCAAAAAGAACATGTCTTGGGATGAAATTTTTCAATCAACATTTCTTTTCCTTTATTCTTTTTTTTCTCTATTTTCTTTTCTTCCTTTAAGCATAAAAATGTATGCCACAATAAGATTTAACGAGGAAAAAATGAAATAAGCAAAACATTGGTCATCCCAAGTATTCTGAAACTGTCATTAACAAAAAAGAAACAAAAGAAGAAATCAAAAATACCATGATTTCAGTGAAAAAACAGGGACATTTAGCAAGGCTACATGTTAAATTTTTTATCAAAAAACCTTTCAGCTTCTGTCCATAGTTTCTTTCTGATATGTGGGGATTTGCTACTTATGCAGCAATCGTACTTCAGCAATTTTAGACTGAGGGGATAGTAGTGAAAAGGAGCCAGTTCCCCCCCTTCGAAGCATCATCCTCAGCTGAGGCTCTCCTAATCCATGCCCAAGTCTCTAATTGAAATATCTCTATTGATCACACATGTATGACAATAGTGGATTTTGTCTCCTGGAGGTTAAAAGCACTCATTCTTAATTTTATGCACAGGACAGTCTCATGAAAGTGAATTATTCTGCTTGTGTTTTTTACATTAGGCACATAACTCCACAAAACAGGTCTGAAGTCAGAAGGTCTCTCTACAGTGTTTTTTTAGGCCAAAAGAGGATCTGAAAGCAGAAAATGGCTTGTGGATGCAAAAACTGCATTTTTCAATATCTGACTACCAGGTCTTTCCCAATACTAGTCCATGACTTTGAGGTGCAGTTGCATTCAATCCTTGTGCCTGAGGTGCAGGTAATGGTCTTTCTTACAAAAATATTTCACTCCAAATATTTCATAACTTTTTTGGTCTCCATGCGATAAAGCTTCAATCTTGCAGAAAAAACTGAGTTATCATTTTTATGCTTTAGGCAGGTAAGGAGTTCCCTTCCAGCTGACTTGAAAAATCTTGCAAAAAATGTCAAAAGAGCAACTGCTATTAGATCAGTTATAGGAATAATTCCAGTGACCTTATATGCTTAGCACAGCCAAGAATTTTTTAACCCCCTGATCCCTACCTTTTTCTCTCAGTTATTGAATTCCAGAAAGAAGTGCAAGACATTAATATCTCAGCTGGAACAACCGAGACTGAATATTACTGAGCTTTCTTATTAAAAGTGGCATTTTCATTACATTTCCTTTCTTCGTCCTGAAAAATCGTGATGTTGTATTGTCTGTTCTGATACAAGAGTGTTGCAGCAAGTGTCTAGGAGGTAATACAGTTTAGGAAAAAAAATACATGTGATGGCTGGCCCAGAGGTAATTTATACATTTGTTTCCTTGTTGGTAGGCTGTATTTTTAACAAGAAGTTATTCACCTGAAGCATCAGTGCATTGATTTGTTAGTGACATAATAGACAGAAAGGTTGTTTTCATAATCTGATCTACAAGGACATGTAAGTCTGTCAAGAATGACAGGAGTTGGATGTTTCTGTTAAATTCAATGGACTGTCATGTGAGAGTAAAAAACACTTCAGCAAAAAAAAAAAAAAAAAACCAAGGCCAAACCATAGAATAATCAAAGGGAAGTGAATGACATACTGTAAATTTGGCTTATGGTTTGATGTACAGTTACAGATACCATCTCTCTTTAAATCCCTCACCCCTATGAAAGCTTTGTGCTCTGTGCAGACAAAAGCTGGTTTTCTTTTACCATAGATGCTCAGTCTTAGCTTCCCTTCTCTGGAGGAAAAAGAAGTCAATAAAATAATTTAATTTCCCTAATCACATGTGGGCACCATTTCTCTGTTTCATAAGAAAGCACCTTGCTGTCCCTGGCCCCTCCTGTCAGTGAGTGGTACATGAGGGAAACTGGGGAAAGGCTGCCCAATGTGTGAGCTGGGGAGTTGTTTCCAATGTCTTAGCTCTGACAGCTCTGTGTTAACCATGCAGTAGTGAATGATGTTTTTAACCACTTTGTTTTCTTTGTGACTGAGATACAGCTACTTAATGCAGAAGCATGGACATCTCTGTTGCCAGGGCTTCTCTTTGTCCTGTATCCCAACCCCAAATCTATCACAACAGCCATGCAATGTGGTACCATGGCCACAGCAGCAGCCACAGTGGCTGCCCAAGGAATAGTCTAACAGCTTCCTTCCAGCTTTGACACAACAGTCAGGCTTTGAGACAGCATGTGTGAAGCCAGTTTACATTGTGGATGAGGCTTGCTTGCAGTCACCTGTAGGTAACTACAAAGACATCCAGCTTCTGGTCCTGCCAATTTTCAGACGTGTACTTAATTTTGACCTTTTCTTTGCATGAGCTGCCCTGCTGGAGTCAATGAGAGACTGGTGTGCTACAGGACATCGACGCTGGGAGGGCCAGTGCGTGAGATGGGCCCTGTTCAAGCAGGCACTTCAGCCTCTGTCTGCCTTTGCCCACTCAACAAGTCCCTCTAATGGAACTCAAGTGTGTGCCTAAGTGCTTTCTTAAACCTGAGCAGTGATAGCTCCTGTAATTGGGGTCAATGAACAGAAACTGTGTTAGCAGCCACATAATGAATGACATTTTCTCCATGTCAAGCACAGATGAAGTGTTTGAAAGCAAGGAATGGTATTAGCCATTCCCATTATGTATGCAAAGTGCAAAAATGATACCTTGAAGTAATTGCGCTCTGGAAAAGAAACTTTTTTCTTTTCTATTATATTTTGTCTATATTTATCTGAAGAAATGACAACGTGAATTTTCTACATAGATATCAGTTGGAAAAATAAGTTGAAAAGTACTTCTCAAATCAGTGGCAAAGCATTAACATCCAAGAAGTGTGTAAAAGTATTTGAAATTGTACAAAATTAATTTATATGATTTTCATCACCAAAAATGTAATTAGGAATCAAACCTCAGTTAGTATTATACTTACTAATGGGATTCAAATCAAAAGCATTTGTTTCATATTGAAAGGTTGATTAAAACTTCTGAAAAGATACTTCAGAATCTTTTTTTTTCAAAACAAAAAGTAAAAATGAAAAAACCCCTTAAAAATATAAATTCAGAAGTGTTGATTTGATGAAAACAATTTGCTTTTTTGATCTAGCTCTTACTATGGACCATAGAATGCAGTTTTAAACTAAATTATGTAAATTAATGAAACACGCCAGATTAGTCAGCTACAGTCTCAGTACTAAAGTGAATTTAGTTCAGTTATCAGAACAATTTGAACATCAAATTATCTCAGACATTTCTAGTTTTAAATTTGCTAGAAATCAAATCCGGGTCATCAGGAATGGAAAACAGAGAAGACCCTTGCTCTCTAAATCTTGTGCTGTGACCTGCAATGGGTTATGATTTGCATAATTTATAAAAACAGCAGAGAAAAAAATGACAAATCCACTTTTCAGTTGCAACATTACTCTTTGTGTTAAAAATGCAAAGACCCCAATGGCACTGCAACGAGTTCTCATCATTCCAGCAATACAGATTTTCCATACAAAGTAGAAGTGATTTCTGAGTATCAGATCATAGAATTAATCAAGGCTTGAGGACAGGACAACCAAAACTTTTGAAAGATATTCAGCCTGTCTTCAAGTGTTAAGGTAGTAATTCA
The DNA here is from genome assembly GCF_023055355.1 of Agelaius tricolor. Taxonomy (NCBI): domain Eukaryota; kingdom Metazoa; phylum Chordata; class Aves; order Passeriformes; family Icteridae; genus Agelaius; species Agelaius tricolor. The sequence goes on from NW_027269261.1 coordinate 63,686,331, forward strand.
GGTAAAATTTATTCTTCAAATTACTTTTACTTCTGGGTTTGAGAGTGGTTCAGGGAGCACTTCTGCTAGATCCCTCAATACTCTTGGATGAATCCCATCCAGCCCCACAGACTTGTGTGTGTGTCTAAGTGGTGTTGCAGACCACTGACCATTTTCCCTTAGATTATGGGAGCTTTATTCTGCTCCCCATCCCTGCCTTCTGACTCAGAGGGCTGAGTACATTCATGTTGATATTCAATTATCCTAAATTTAACTTCTTCCTTAAAACACAGATGTGCCTGCTAACGATCTTCCAGCCTTTCTGCCTTTTCCCATCTGTATCTTTAAATTTCTTCTTTGCCTGTCACAGAGGGACTCTTGTCACTGTAAAGCAGGTAGATCTTGTCCTTCAGTTTCCATAAGTGAGGCAGAAAGAAGTAAAAGAAAATGGATGGAGTAAAATGAGGGCTGTAAAGCTAACAGAAGTGATTTAAGTATAGCAAGATGACCCAGCCCTCAGCTGTGAGGCACTGTCTGTGTCTGTGCATGAGAAGAGGAAAAATCTGTCCCTCAAGCACATGGAGAAATGAGTTACTGCTCTTCTGCAAGAGAGGAATTAATAACAACAGGCAAAGAGAGAGGAGAATTATTCATTGGCTGCAAGATTTCCCTGCAAATTGATATTTTCTAAAATTTACTATATTACTGGATAGTTCCTGTGGAACTCAAAATCCTAAATTTACTCCATAAACATATTTATTCCAAAACCAAAAATAAATTCATGTTGTAAATTAAAAACTTGCCATTCAGCCAGTATGCCAGTGTTAAGTATTCTGGTTTCCCTGCAAAGGGAAGCTAGCTTTTTGAGTCTATTCTGAGACCCTGACATTCTCTTGCTGAAGTCACTTGCCCTTTCAAAATATACTCCCTCTTAAAAGATCAGTTTATAAAGATTTACATTGATCTGAATAATCCTAATGTGAATGATTTGAACAAGAATACTCTGCTGGTACTTATACAACCCTTTGAGAAATTCATCCTGGCCAGGTTCTGAGTTCAAGAAACAAACCCAGTGCAAGATTAAGACACTTAATGTTGTGTCTCATATATGTGCCTGCTTGTGTGACAAATATCTGCATTCCCACTGTATGGGCCTATAAGGCTCTGCTACAGTGGATGGAGACAGAGTCAGTGGAGCCTAAGGAGTGATTTCGATGATGAGGTGATGGAGATCTGCTTTTGGAGGAAAAGCCTTGCTCTGATCCCACAGGGGGCTCCACACTGTTGACAATATCACCGGCAGAGTTGCATGACATGGCACACAAGACACCTCTTTATAAAAGGTACCTAAATTCTGGTGCCATGATATTCAACTAAAGGCCTTGTCTGGGGGATGGTGGGGTTCCACTGACCCAGCTGGGGTTGTGCTGCTTGTGTCAGAGCTGCCCAGCCAGCACAGGGTAACCAGATGCCCATGGGGATTTCTAAGGCCATGTGATTTCTTGTAGCTTGCTCAAAATCCAAGAATCCTTTTAGATTTGAAATCCCCCAATTTCCCAGGTTTTTCACATCACAAGGGTGAGACTAATTTAGGGAATTTTTTTTGGGACAGGACTGCAGGTCACCTCACTTTTGGCCTCAGTTTACACTGCAGAGCAGGCCCAGAAATACTGCAAGGGAGCCCTTTTGGGCAAAAACCCCCAGATCTACTATAGAAGTATTCCAATGACTTCTCACTGCTGCAGGCATTGAAGCCACAGAGTCTGACCCTGAACCCTCCAGACTGTGTGAGTCAGATCTCCAGCATCAAAAACATTGCTCTGAAAATCTCCTACTGGGCTGCATTTGTGGCTAATGTAGGGCCAAATTAGTAATGAGCTCATTTTGCTGCCCCTGTGTTACAAAATAGGTCCTAGGAAACCTGGATACTGAGTTCTGCATGGGGTATTTCAGGAGTGAGAACAGCTAACTCTATGGATCACAGTATGGATTTTTAGTTCAGATGTCATGCCTGATTAACCATCTGGCATTACTTTAGTTGTTGAGTAATGTAGTGATAGGTCTAATGAACAACTTGGCTAACTACAAGTTGTTGGAAGTGTTTGAATTTCAAGCATGTTTATCACAAATAAAAGCTGGACTTACCGGGTTAAGTACTAGAAATGTAACCTAAAAATCTCACACAATGAACAAGCATAGTTAGGTCATATGTAAAAAATAAAAAGGCTGTACATAAAAAAAACACCTTGTGTTAATCTTATATTCACTCCTATGTTAAGCATTTTTTTCCCTTTGATATCCACCTCCTTCTGTCAGGTCTTCAATGTAAAAGTGAGAGGGAGTCCAACCTAAAATTTGCATTTCCATAAAAAGCACCAGGTGTTATGCTATTTTCTATTCATGCTAAAGATAAGTTCCTTCTATCTTTCTGAAGTTGTATCACTGCAGGAAAGTGTATGGATCCGCAGGGCTTTGGAAAATTCATTAATAAGATGATCATCCAGAGAGATCAGGGTTTAGATACGTTCTCTGAAAGATGTTATTCAGTATTTTAGCAGTGGCTTTGAAACACAAAATGCACAAACAGAACAGAATTAGTATATTTTTCTTATAAAAGGAGTGCATCATTTGCAAGGCTGTAGTTTTGTGCATCCTCCTCTTCAAATTCCCTCTGTTGAGTTCTTCATTGTAGAATCAATTCTTCAAACTGGTGGAGGTTTTTCAGCTTGTTGACTAAGGCACCATCTAGGAGTTGGGAGATGTTTTGGTTTTGAATGCTGTTACAGGAAGGAAAGAACTGAATCCAGATGACCTACTTTCTAGGTAGAACACAGGCACACAAAACAGAGCTCAGGTGTGAAGCAGGATCCTCAAAAAACAGCAGTTCTGGATATGTGCAGGATCACTGAGTACTAAAGAGTTTTTAAGTCAGTGATGTGTCTGATTATATCTTTGTGGTCAGATGAACCTGAATAATAATTATTTTGTTTAAAGCCATAATTTGCACTTTTGTTGCTCAATACACATTGTGGATCAGCACAATCTTCACAAGACCTAAGCTGCAGTTCTTCCATTATCCCTGACTATTTTTTTCTGCTTGCCAAATTTGTCAGCAAATCTGTGAATGTAAGCCTTGCAGTCACTATTTTTAATGTTGATTTTGTTCACTTGAAGGCAATTTCATTAATATAAAAGGAAATTTTAACTTTTTGATCAAGTTGAAGCTTTTGCCTTCTAGTTGTTTTTATATCATACAGCACAGATTGATCTCTGCAGTGTTTTGGATGCAGAAATGAATAAAAACTACTACTGAATACAGCAGATGTGAAAATGTTGCTGAAAGGTCTGAGAAGAAACATTAATTAACATGTGACTATGTTTCAATAAAGACAATGAAATAAAAGTGTCTTGCAGGATCATCAGACCCATCAATTTTCTGCTCATCACTAGGCAAAATTTCAGTCAGTGGCATATTTGATCTTGAGGAATTCAAAGAAACCAATTTTCTGGGCTTTTTAAGTTCAACACAAATTCAGTGAGTCTCATGAAGGATCAGTGTTTCTTAGTTCAGTTCTCCTTCAAAACAATCCCTTGATTCTTTCTCTTCTTTCAAACTCACTAATTCAGAATTGAATTATTTTTTATATAATCGCTGAAAAATAATCATTTATAATATTGATTACTGCTTTTACAATTAGAACTGTTACATACCTATATATAAAATTTGAAAAATAGTATAGCATGCATTATATAGAGACAGGTGGTGTGATGTAAACTACTTATTTTTCAGATGACCTTTCTGAGTTCACTAGACTTTATTCCCCAAAATTTTACAAGTCTCCCCGCTCTCACCTTTTAATTTCCTTCTCTTATAGTCAGGACAGTTATATTCATTTTCTTAATCAAATCCCAGTTTTACAATTGCTTCTATAACAATAAAAATGCTGTTGTCATTACTTTCATAGTTTTAATTGGTGAATTTTTTTAATAGATTAAAAACTCATCAAATCTTATATTTACCTTTTCTGGGATGCCCAAGGACTGGAATACTTCTTTCCTACCACTGTTTTAGATTATTCCTGCTTACAATATAATTTTTTTTTCTAAAAAGAGCTATTCCTGACTTTAACATGGCCTTAATGCCAGCAATTACACACACATGCAAAAAAAAAGCCCAAAACCCAAGCTGAATAAAAACAAAACAAAACAAAAAACACGCAAAAAACCACCTTAAACCAAAAAGCCATGAAGAATCATGTGATTTGAATTCTACAAAGGAATTTCTGGGGTCTTTAGGATAATCTGTTTCATAGGTAAAATGAGAACTGTTGACTGACACTAAAATACATAATTTTGCTTATGAGAAGATATTTAAAACTAAAAAACTTGGAACCCATGCTCAGTATTCTGAATATCTATGATTTCAGATACTGACAGTAATCAGGAACCATGATTATAGGTTGAAGTCCATAAGATCTATTTTCATTTTCTCTTTGACTTGTTATTTTAAACTTATATCATTATTCTTTTGACAGCAAGAAATAGATATAAATTGTTCGGCTGAAGAGCATCAGACATCAGTTTTGATGATTTGTATGATCTCAACAATGATAAAGTGGCCTGCACAGTGGAAGTGATAGCTACCATACTCCCAACGAGAAAAGCAAATCTACTCTCAGTGGTCATAAAATTGTGAGGATAAAAATGTCAGCAAAGCCTCCTAATATTATTTCAATGTGGGGGTTTATTTTTGTATATACTTATGATACCCTAGAAAAAAATATTGATAACAGAGGAAGAAGAAAATAGCAGGTAAGGTAATTATGCTGCCATGGTTACTCCGAGAAGAGAAAGCTCGCAGCAAATTTTAATAAAATTCAAAAAGGATAAAACCAATAGAATTCAACCAACACATAGAATGTCTATGTAGAATATTTTCACAAAAATGTTGCAAAGTCTGCCTAAATTTGTGGGCAATAGATATGAATCAGAGTAAAGTTGTGGCCTGGTGGGAAATGCCCCTAAAAATAAGAAAAGAGGCATATTAGTGTCTTCACTGGCTTCATATAGGTTAATCCCAGGATAGAAACTCTTTCTAAACCCTGTATGGAGGATGGTGCTGAAACAAGGGCAGCATCTAAGAGACCCCACCACGGAGGTGAGCCACCTATCCCTGGAGCTATCTGAATGTTCCTGGGCATTGTGGTAGTTCAGAGGAGGAAGGCACAAGAACATTTTTGCAGCTGCTTTTTCTATTTTGAAGCTTTAGAGGAAAGGCCGGGGAAGTGAAGGGACAGCACCAAAAAAACTCACAAAAGAAGGCTTGTCTTAAGGAAAAGGAATTCAGAACCAAGGCTCTCCTTCATAAAAAACAAACCCAAAGAATAACTCTTTCCCTCTCCAACATCCTGCTTGTATGACATTAGATTTGCAGAATTGCTTTGTTAGAGACATACTCAGGAAAGAAAGGTAATGTCCCTTGGTTCTTCCTCTGATATAGTTTGAACACTTATGTGTTTCTGAAAACAGACTGATCCCATCAAATCTTAGGGAAATATCCTCCTTGGAGTTTGATTAAGGTACAGTTATACACTCTAGCAGCAGTAAAATACATTAAAATGTTTCTGTGAAGAGACAAGTGCACCTGTCCACTCATTGTAAAACAAAATAAAGGCATTTTAGGGTAAGTAGCTCCTTAAGGAACACAGCTTTTGGCTCATGCATCATTTCCATAGAAAAGATGCCTACATTGCCCTTTGTTAAACTCAAGTAAGTTTCCTAGCAACCCAGTCATTATCTCTGTGGGGTGTAAAAAGACACCAGCACTATAAAGAAGTAGTCTTTGACAGCATTGTGTTTTTTGACCACAGTTAATCACCAAACCTGCTGGCATCAGTCCGAAGTCCTCTTCTTCAATAAGATAAGTATCAACAAAGTACTTTGTTAATGTTAATGCATTTTATTTTCTGTTACAGGATAAAGTAATATTCTGTATATCTACTGTACTTTTTTTGCATCTTAAACAAAACATCTTCAAATTAACCTCCTGTTTTGCATCTCCAGTGTCAAGGCTAGCCAAACACCACATCACAAAGGTGACTTCTTAAGATTTATTTTATGAGGTAATTAATGGCCTAAATAAAAAAGCCTTTCCTCTGCCTTCCCCCCTCCCTCCCCCCCAGTTTTCCCAGCTCTATAGTGTTAAATAATAGCCAACAATGTCAACTAACTCAGGACTGGCTGCTAGCTCCAGGACTGGAGCAGTGAAGAATGTAATTTGCAACTGAAATATTAGGATCATTAATTTATGTTACCCTGTGTGTATGGTTATGCTATCAATTGATGAAAGACATCTCAGAAAAACAAAAAGCAAGACACAAATGGACAAGTGGAAAAAGATTCCCCATTATTACTTCAAAACTTGTGTTGAAACATATTTATCTTTGTATAGAAGAAACTCTTGCCTGACAGTTCTCAAATTTATGGAATGTATAAAGAAATTATGTCATTAAAATTTACAGATCCTTCACTTTTAGAGTAGATAATTTGTGTTTGAGTAAGCCTGTTCTTGAACAAACCTAGATTTCCTCTCCATATAAAATTTCACCAACAGTTCAAAATATCAGGGTTTTTCAGTAGTTGCTTTTCCTTCACACTAGTAGGTACAAACCAAACAGAAAGAACATGTCACTGCAGACTACAGTAAAAACTTATATTCATTTATTGGTGATCCACTACTTTAGGGAAAAGGAAAAAGAATTAAAAAAAAAGGAGAAATAGAGAGGTATTTCTTTCAGATATATTTAAGGGACAGCATGAAAAAGAAGCAGCTAATTCAAAACATCCTTTCTTCAGAAGCTATACTACTCCAGAAAGAAAAGGAAAAATAAACCCATGTGATTTGTGAGGAACTTATGACAGCAGTTCCTGTGTTATACCTTCCCTTACATGCAGAAGAAAAAAGTGGTGCAGGTTTGCTGACTCCTGACCTTTTTTAAAAGGTAAATCTCCTACCTATATTTATTTGAGTATCTGGACTCAGACATCTCTGAAGCTGTTTTTTTTGGGTTTTTTTTTCAAGTTGTCCCTATCACCTACAGTGATACAATAAGGATTATTCACCTATAAAGCAGTCTATGACAGAGATGTTGGTTTTCATCACAATGATTCCCATAATATGCAGGCAACATGACTACAAAACAGAAACTGCAGACACCTTGTATTACCTCATTGAGGTTATGGACTAATGTTATGGTAATCTATAGCTCCATTGCATGTGGTTGTTTAATAGAATTTAAAAGAAAGAAAAAGGGCCAAGCACATACAGCCCTGGTCTGTAGCTTAAGACAAACCAAGAACACACTTTTTGACTAAATGACCTCATTAAATTTTAGGAGTCTGTTATTTCTTGTCTGATTATTACTCTGAATATAATACTATGGTTTTTGTGACTCATGCATAGTGCCTTAGGACAGATTTCTTTTTGATGTACGCTGCATTAGTCATACTTATCTATGTACACAGATTATATATGGTGCAACCTCTATACCTACTACGGTATTCTAGAAAGGAAATATTAATATTTAACTTGGTTCTGTAATTAACACTAGCACATAAACCCAAGCAAGTCCAAAATAGCTTTTAGGATTCAGGATTGGATGATTAAAAAAAAATTCTTCTCCTCAAAGTTGTTTCACAGATACTGTTAGACATAATTTATTATGGTAATAACAATTCCTCTAGTTCTTGTAAGAAGTGTGATGTAAAAGAAGAAAAATATGAAAGCTAATGAAGAGTCTCTTCTGCAAGACACAAAATTAGCAGTCATAAAGAAAGTTAATAGTCTTTGCATGCTAAGAATCCAAAGACCTTTGGCTATCATCTTTCTCTGAAGAAATTAAAAATCACACCAAATGAAGTGATTCCTGATTGGCTCACAGATGTTGACTGCATATTTTCTAGTCCAAATTGGCAGGTTCCACGGTAAGATTTGAATGGGTGTATGCTAGGAGACCAATTGCAAAAAGAGACATTCTTTGTTAATAGTGCATGACCAAGCTTCAAGTGTAAACTGAGGAAAGGATGTCTGAAAAAGGAGCAAAATCATCTGTCCTTTAAAAATTGAGCATCGTTACTCTGACCTCTTCATAGTTAAACAGCATGTAATGCCCTGAACCTGGGGAAGAATAACTCCAGGCACCAGTGTATATGCTGGAGGATGACTATCTGGAAGGCATCTTATAAGAAAAGAGGGATCATGGTGGACATCAAGCTGAATATGAAGCAGCACTACACTCATGACAAAGCTGGCTGACAGTAAGTAACAGTATTAGGCTACATTAGGAAGAGCACTGTCAGCAGGTGAGGGAACTCCTCCACTCAGCAGCACTCTGCTCAACACTGGTGAGACCACTCCTGGGGTGTGGAGTCCAGTTTTCAGTTTCCCTGAACAAGGCAAATGTGGACATATTGGGGAGCTTCCAGAGAAGGGCCAAAAGTTGATCAGGAGTGAGCTGTCAAATTAGGAAAGGCTGAGAAACTGTGACTCTTCAGCCTATGGAAAAGAAGGCTCAGGAAGATCTTACCAGGGTATATAAATACATAAACAGAGGGTACAAAAAGTCAGGGTCTTTTCAGTGATGCCCAGTGACAGGATCAAAAGCAATGGGCCCACATCAAAACACAGGAGGTTCTTTCTGAGCATCAGGAAACACTTTTTCACTAAGAGGTTGACCAAGCACTGGCACAGGTTGCCTAGGAAGGTTGTGGAGTCTCCATCCCAGTAGATATTCTTAAGCTGTCCAGATAGAGTCCTGGGCAATTGGCTGTGGGTGGACCTGCTTGAGCAGGGTTGGCAGATCAGATGACCTTTAATGTCCTCTTTCAACCTTAGCTACTCTGTGTTTCTGCAAATCTGTTTCATATCCTTTTATAGATGCACCATTCTGTACCATTCCTTCACCTCCTGAGGAATGCATCTTATGAAGGAGCTGAAATGGAACTACATTTTTGAATGATTACAAATCCAGCAGGATGTTCTAATAGAGAAATAAAGTTATAAAATGTCAGAGTAGGGGAAACACAGTCACTAATCCTTGTCTTTTTAACTCCACATAGTACTAACAAGAGAATGCTGGATCTTCTAAAAAGAGGAGAGCAACTTCCCCGGCATTCAAAGTCCTCCTCTTCTGCTTGTCTCACTATTGTTCTTGTGAGATATTTTGTGATTGGCTTTCTCTCCCTAATCTTAGTGCTGGGAATGTTTTTAAGGTAACTTTGCAGGTGGGTGGATATCTGGGATTCAAAATTAATGTAAGCATTTTTTCCCATGATTGGCAGCTGTCAGTCAGATTATTTTTTAGGAGCTGAACTGACAAACTTAATGAAATTTCAAATGAAAGTGAATAAAATTTTTTTGTGCAAAACAGAAAATAAAATGTAGTTGGGAATGAATGAAACTTTTTATTTCTCTCTGCTCCTTTTACACAGCTTAAGAATATCCACGTGATATGACCAGAATGGCCAGTATCAGATGACTTATCAGCAGGAAGTTTCCCTCCCTGCTCTGCTCAAAGGAACTTGACATACATGTCAAGTCCAACTATGGAATCATACACCTCAAAAAGTTCATAGTCATTACCTCTCAGTGTGGGTGACAAGGTACATTGTTTCAAACATCCATAAATAAAGGATGGAAGCATGGCCTGAGATTTCCTGATCCCTGGAACTATACTGCAAGGCAAAGCATTTCTTTCTTCTCAGTTTTGTGATACAAACTGAAGCACTGAAGATCAAAGTTGTGATTTATGTCATAATTTATAAAGACCTGTGTCTATATTGATTTTGCTCCTTAACGCTCATCACCTGACCAAAAAAGGTGTCCCAAGGTGTTAAGTACTGGCTGCAGAACACCTTGAAGTATTTGTAAAGAAGGAGTTCCTATAGTATGGCCAATTTAGAGACTGTTCTTTTAGTGTCCTGATGGTGCAGTTGATCCAGTCAAGTGGCAGCACTGCTTTAAGCACCCCCAGGAGATTGTTTCTTGTTACATGCAGTTTTACTGTTAGAAAAATATGGCTATAAAAGAAAATGCGCCTAAATCCTTCCCTTACTTCCATTCAGTCACTCCTGGTTACTTCTCTTTGAGCCACCCTACCTGATTCCTCTCTCATTTACCCCCTTAAAACACTTACAGATATTTAGCATGCCGTTCATGAATCATTATTTGGACAGGCACTCCATATTTAGCTCTTCTCCTTTCCTCATAAATCAGTCCCTTCCAGACCCTCAATCATTTTTATTGCTTTTTCATAACTGCTGATAGTACTCATAAATGAAATGTCTGTAATGGCACTAAGCAAGAAAAAGGGAACAAGAGACCAAGGCTGGAGTTAATAAAATAAAAATAAAGCATAACCTAACTTGGGCATCCTCTTTATTTTGGCAATCAAATAGGCATAAATGATAGCACAACATGGCAAATGAATTACCAGAGGCCTTGGCACACCTGCTGATATTTCTGTTTTCCCTTGTATTTTTTCCATTCTAGAGAGAGAAGTAGAAAAATAGCTAATGTGGACATCTATTTCTGTTTCTTCAAATCAATATTCTAACATTCTGTGGACATGAATGGCTGCTGAAGCCATCAAACTTCAAGCATCTCAAAGCAGGACTCATGTTAAGTCCAACATTTAAAAGAAGTATTTGTTGTCACAGGGAAACTTTCTGGGTACTTTTATCATAACTCTGCTGGAAGATGGGATACTATACAGTAGTTTAGATACTATAACACAATATACAGAAATTATAATTTTACAGGAGTTATAATTTTAATCAAGATAGGCTAAAGGCTTAGCATGGAAATAGTCATGCTTTTGGCAGTCTGATATTTACAACACTGCACCCTTGTAGTTTTAGTTTAAAAGGAAAACTCAGTTTTGCCTGAGTGAGGCCAAAGAATGCTGGGATCTTGGATTTTTAAAATTAAAAGTTAAGAAGCAAGCTTTAGGCAGCATTTTAATTTTAATTTCTAAATGACTTTTTATAGAAGAGGTGAAAATTTTATGGAAGTTCAAATAAGCTGCCTTTGGCCAGTGAGCTACTCTCTCTGTGCTGTGTGTAACAGTGTACACATCACAAATTTCTAAATATATGGGAACAGGACATGTGAAGATGAATCCAGATGCATCTTTTTTGAAATATTTTACTGTGCATTTGAAAAATAAAGAAAATTGGAAAAGTAAAATTTATTTTAAAAATTACTTTCTACAGGAAACAGAAAAAATGTTGAAAATAATAACTGTCAGTATGTGTTTAGTTATAGCATGTTGGTGCTCAAATAGCTTTTACAGCCTTTCTTATGGATCCTTTATCTAGCTTGTCTTAAAATCTAATTTTAATTGTCTATATCTAGACTGGTTTAGGTTTGTTTTGCTTTTTAACAATGATCAAGATGTTAGCTCTTAAGACTAATTCTAAATTAAAAAAAAATATTAAGTGTTAAAATGTTTTGGCACTGCAGGTATGTAAAAACATAGAACACTTAGAGTGAAATGTGATACTGATAGTAAAAAGAAAACCAACCCAGATATAAATAAACTAAAAAGAAACAACTGGCCATCCTCTCTATACAGGCTAGAACCTATATATCAGACGAGGTCATGCCTTGTCAGCAGATGAAGATTTAAACATGTTCACTTTTTCAAGCAGAAGAACATCAAATGCAGAAAAGAAAGATTAAAACACTGTAGAAAAGTTATTTTAATAATAACCAATATCTACTCATTTATGTTTGGAAGATTTAGGAGAACATTAGGGGTCATAGTTATAAGGCTGTGAATTCATAGAGGGGTTGCTTATTTTACAAAGAACTCAGTTCCTCTGTTATGCACACACTCTCCTCTGTATTTTTCTCAATGATTTAGACAAAAGGAAAGAAAATGTGCAGAAGTCTCTCAGACCAAAATCTTCCTTTTTTATTTAGGTGAAAAATAGGCTGAAAATAAGGTATCATAATGCAAAAGGCTCATACACCTGCCCTCAGCACTTCTATCAGAAATTTTTCAAACTTTTATCTGTCGTCTGATTTAACGGAATACTTTCCTAGTTTGAAGGCTCTAAACTTGTCTAATGAAACATTTATGACTTTATTGCTTTAAGTTAAAATGGTAAAAGAAATAATCTAGAGTGAGTATTAAAAGCTGAAGCTTTAATCATTACCTCTGATGGAGCAACTCCATTCATCAATCATTCTCTTTCAAAGTCCATGAATAAAGAAGGAATATCTATACACTGCAAGAAATACTGGCATCTGATAAGATACTCAAAATAAATTATAGTCTTGGCACCCAGAAAATCTCCTTTAAATGGTTGGGATATTTAAAGGAAGCAAACAAAACATACATTACTTTTGCTGGAGATCTCAGAACCGTAAGACCAATAGAAAAGATTTTCCTTAAACAGCTGCAGAAGTAGCAAATACCATATTAAGAATCAAAAAGAGTTTCTGAGAGGCATGCAAGGTGATCCTTTTCTCATCCCAGCACTGGAAATGACACAACTGGTGCATTCCAAACACTTGTTCTGAACACCAGGTCCCCAAAAATTTGTGGCCTGGCAGAGATGTCCATGGCAGAGCAGACATGAAGAGTTGCAATCATGAAAATCTGAGGAGAAAGTTCAAGGTTTTTGGCAACATAAAGGCAAATCTGAGTGGGGGCATAGCAAAAGGTGCTGCTAAGCAATTGGCCTATTGCCTCTATGTAAAAATAGGACAAACCTAGCAGATTTAAGTAGAATATTTCCCTTTAATATAATAAATATCTTCTAATTGTAAAGGTAAGCTATACAGTCATGATTTGAACAATAAACTTTATTTAATAAACTTTGAACAATAAAAATTATTTCCTAACTTTTAGCTGCATTTAAAAACCCTGTTTTGAGGGCCAAAATGGTGCCTGTAAATTGTCTAGGCAATGATGGCATAGGACAAAAATATTTCAGGGACCTGGCTAAACAATGCAAGAATGTGGACTTGAACCAGGGATTCAGTCCCTGTCTGAGTTCTTTTAGGTTTAGTAATATAGACATAGGCTGCATACCAGGACCAGGACCAGTTACATCTCTGAATAAATAATATGTGAGAGAAATTCAGGGCTAACTTCTGCAAAGTAAAGCGTACAAAGTAAAGCATATAAACTCATTGATGACTGAGTTAGGTGTAACTAGTCAGAAAAGAGCCTTTGGAATGATTGTAGACCTAAAATAGTCAAAAACAATGGAAAGACAGAAAATATTAATTATATTCTATAGAGAGTGTAGGAAACAAAAAAAAAGGACAAATTTTAAAAAAAAATTATGCTACTATACAAATACATAATGCATGGAAATCTCAATTACTGTGTGCACACTTCAGGCCACTTATCTCAGACACGAGGTTATGATACTACTCACAGTACACATAAAGTGGCAAGGATGGCTGGTAGTATGGAATAGCTTTGTATATCTCAGGAGGTTTCTAATACTGTAAGTCACAGAGGCAGAAAGAGATATCAGGAAAATAACACCCTCCTCTAGCCATCTTTCTTACAATTTTCTGTATTCAACTGACTAATTTGGATCCTCGTAGTCTTTCTTGCAAGCTCTCCAAACCTCTGATCGTCCCAAAAGCTTCTGTTTATATCTTTTGTTTTCAAATACTTGGTTCTTGGCTGCAAACACTGGGACTATACCCTGCATTATGAAAATTCAGCCATGCCTTATAAAACAGCTTCAATACCTCTCTACTTCTAGTGGAGATACCTTACCTGACATAACACAGTGCAACATCTGTCTTTTTTATGATCCCATTACATTCTTAATAGTCATTCTATGGTCAAATAATGAAAGCTACTGAATCAAGGAGCACAGAAGATGCTTTACGACTTTGAAAAATCAATCTATTTTCATTTAGGTACATGTTAAAGAGTCTAACAGTCAGCCATCAATTAAAAACAAACAAACAAAACCACTGAAAACAATGTAGAAAAAATATGAAATGTGAATAACTGGAAAAAGGTTAAAATAAAAATGGAGAAGAAGCTTAAATTATGTTTTCTCTTCTGTTTTCTTTATTTTTTGCATGACTAATGACTTATTTGTATTTGTGTTTTAACACAAAACATCACTTAACATACTGATTGCTAGAGTCCACACTATAATTTTAATTAAAATCAAATATATCTGGTGGTGTACATTTTGCTTCAGAGGAATAATTGCACATTTATGATGGTTTAAATGAGAAAAGAATTTAGCTCACTACATTTTTACACACTTCACTGGCTTGGTACTGAGAATGTCTTACTGGATTGGTTAGACTTTTTCCTCATAAGAAACAGACATGATTATTTTTATTTGGCAGTTAAACACCTGGTCACTAAATATTTAAAATTCTGAAATGAAATGCCTCTCAATAAGCTGTGGAGCAATAATATGCAAATACTTACTTATACTCAATTGGCATATAACAAGGTATGAACAATGTGTGTGCATTGTAATGAAGTGATGCAAATGACCTCAGAAGCTGGAAGACACTGCCAAAAGTTTGAATTGTATCCAAAATAAGAATGTCTGTTTTCCCTACAATCTGCTGAATGCAGAACACATTAGTATCTCAGCACTGCACAGCTGTGTTTTTCTATCAAAGAAGGATAATGCCTGCTTTCAGACTTGCAGAAAAAAATCCTTCCTAATGGAGTTGGGTACCTTTATCTGCATTCAAGCTGCTGCTTATTTATTTTTAAATAACTGAATTCTGGCAACATTTTATCCTGAATAAAACACACAGTTAAAAAAGAGTTAGACATTCCATGTAAGCCCTCTGCTATGAAAACACAGTACTTATTTAAGATGGATCTTTACCATTTTTTTTTAAATGTTTTTCTCATCACTAATCAACCAAAATTTCTCAATGATCTAACTTATGGCCTCAGGCTCTTTCCTCCCTAAAGTCTGATATAGTCTTACAGGGCAATCATAACATACAGCTACAGTCCTGCCTTCCCCTGCCCTGGTATAATCTCCAGCTCCATGCTTCTTCAAGGGCAGGGTCCTCTTTTAGAAGGGGAGACCCTCATCTTGCTCAGAAGTTGTCCACCACTTTCTTCTCCAGGCTTTTCTCGAGTAAACAAGTCCAGAAGATCTGGATTGCTTGGCAAGACAATATCAAAGACAGGGCTTCTCAGGTGAAGGCTTCAATATAAATCTAAGTCATGAATCGTGCCTGAACAACTCCATGGCCCCAGACATGAAGTGTTTGTGAAATTTTTGTGAGGCACCTCTTCTTCTTTTATCATTTCCTGGTGTTACACTGAGGACGCCTATCCTGCTACATTTGGCACATGTGAAAGTGCTGTTGAGCTGCCTACAATAAACATGTTTACTGTTTGCTGGGAAAGAATTCAGTGAAGTCAAATACAAAAAAATATATCAAAGCCTGAAGAAAGTGATCTTCAATAAAATTTCCCATTTAGTATGATTCATGAGTGATATCTATACCACTAGAAAATATTCTTCTTTTGCAGCAGAGCAATACTACTCCAAATGCCTCTTGTCCACAAAGAGGCCTCAAGTTGCTGAAATAAAAATATTTCCAAGTTACTCTGTTATTCTGAAGTCAAAAGCAATTTCTTTTTTCAGTCATACTCCACTAGGACACAGGAGAAACTGTACTTACATGGTTAGAGATAATCATGGTGCAGAGTCCCAGTGGGAGGAAGTCCATAAGTGTGTGCTTAAGTGTCTCTTTACTCAGGAGTTTGATAGAAGTGAGGCACATGCTTGAAGAATATTAATGATTTATCTTTAATATTTTTCTTTAAAACTTTCTTGGTCTGCATTCACATTTGTGTATGAAAGAATCACATTTCAGTAGTATGTTAGAAGAATGTAGATCATTAGATAATATAAATATTTCATTGCAGTTCCACCATCTTCATTATAGTGAAGAAGCTATCACCTGAACCAAGATATTTTGTACATTTTATTCTTACATCTCCCTAATGATACAAGGACTTGTTTTCAGAGACTTGATTAATTTATTTATATTTTCTAACAAAATAGATTTTCAGTGTTAACACTTGCTCTTGAATTCTAGCAAAACCAAATTTCTTATTTCATAACTTTCTATCTGATATAGATCAGGGAAGTGCAGATGTGTCAAATGTGCGCATGTGTCAAATGTGACTTGTTCTGTATTTTTCTACCAAGATGTGGAAACCATATTTAATAATCTTTTATCAGTTTTGTATAGGAAGAATAAAGTTTTGTTCACACAAAAGATTTGTGGGTTATTAAGTTTTTTTCATAAAGTGAATTACTTAAACTCCAGTGTATATGTATAACTCAGTTTAAAAGCAGTTTGTTTCTGTTTAGCTTAAACAGATCCTAATTTATATTATATTGAAAAATGCCTCATTTAAACTGCAATAAAAGTAGCTGCACAACTTCATTTAGTGGTTTAGTTAAACTAGTTGGATTTATTGCATTTGATTGAACCAAGACAACAGTATCGTAGAATTAAGGCTGAATTTTTAGGCTAACATGCACCATGTCATCTGACAAATTTTGCAATTTCAGCAGTAGATATCTGCCAGTATTGCTAATTGCCTGGCTGCTTTGGGCAGTAAGTAACAAAGCCCAAGCCTGAAAATAATTACTGTGCAAAGCAGTTGCACTATGCATGTGAGACCTAACAGCATGTTACAAAAATCTACCAAATACATCATACCAAGCTGAAATACTCAACAGTCCTCAAATGCTATGAGGTGTTTTAAAGAAACAACTGAGTCTTATGGAGATTCTGAGTCTTTATGATAAGGAATTGATGTGGTAAATACATCTTTGTTTTCTGAATCATTTTTTCATTGGTCTCAGTGAGCTCACATTGAAAAGGGCAAGTATTACTTTGAGCTTTCTAAGGATTTTCTGAAGTTATGGTTATGTATAACCCTAGCCCAGGTGATAAAAACTCACTACTGATGTGACTCATTGGTGCTTAAACTGCATTTTTAACCAGGTTTAAAGCTTACTGAAAGTATGGGTGAGGATTCAGCTGAGCAAAACAGTCAGCAAAGAACATCAGATGATTACAAACAGGAGAAAGAAGCTCCTGACCTTCGGGCTCCCTGGAATCTGGGCTCCCATAGAATCTGCCACCAGCTTTCCCTCAGGTTCTTGATGACCAAAATGAATTCAAGCACATGCTGAGGCAGCACCTTGTTATTACTCTAATGTATTTGCAGAGATACAAACTTTTGCCAAGGGACATCAGATACCAGAATCAAACTGCATAAAATTTTAGCTTTACCAGGCAGAATAAATAAACATTCACAGAAATTATAAATATCCAAACTCTATGAGTGGTTACATGGTCAATTGCTCTGTTCTTTATAGTGTTTTTCCCAAGCAGTCTTTTGAAATGATCAAATAATACCTGTAGCTACCATTTTTTCAACTACTGAAGCCTTGTAATTCAGATGTCATTCAAAACAAATTTGTGACTAGACTCAATACATTCTTTTGCTGTATTTATATTTGCAGTTTGAAAACATTCTCAGCTTTTCATAAAATGAAATTTTTCATCACAAAGAAATGACAGAAAACATGAATTCTCTATTTCATATGTCACTAATATGTATTTTCATTCAGCTGAATAGGGCTGCTATAAGTATTAACCCTTTCCCAAAGCATTTCTTTGCCCACTTAAGTTATAAACTAAGCACCATAGTGCTTTGCTTTCCCACTGCATAGAGTTAAACAACTCTAGAAACTTCCAACTTATGCAGTCATTTGCATATATCTGCATACATCCATATGCATAAATACAGATAACACAGAAGGTGAAACTCAAAGAATGCGAGTAAGAAACTGAAATTCTCTTCAAGGGCTGTGCTAACTTTGAAGGTAACTCACTGACCTGTGAGGAAAACCAAGTACTAAATAAATGTATACACTTACTCTCTCCTTAAAAAGAGAACCTGCCTTGCAAGCAGATTGCAATTAACACACTACCTTGTCAGCTTGCAAGGTCTAAACTAAGCACAGAGTCCTTTTTTGTTCTCCGCCTAGTTTGTGATCCTTTTTTCAGAAGGAGGGAATCTGCTATTTGGAAATTCCATTTACAAGCATTTTCATATCAAAATAGATATCTTCACATGAAAGTCAGAAGAATCTTTTTTTGAAATATGTCCTTTTTAAGTTTTTCAAAGAATTCTTTTCAGAAAAGGCAAGAACCTCACCAGCTCCCACACACACATATCTTCAAATGTTGTTTTTGAAGAATTGCATTTAAAAGTATGTTCACTCATATACCAAGCATGAGAAGCTGAAAAAAAAGTCTTTGAATTTGAACTACAGCTCATCATAATCTGGTTAAAATTATCTTCAACACCACCTGTCATTATAATGCAGGAAGAGAGGCAGAAAAATACCTTCAGCCCAGCTACATTATAGCAAATAAGGTCCATCTGCTTTTCACTGTTCCATCATACAATAATAGCAGTTATATTTATGATGGATTTAGGATTTTGCCTGTAGTAGATCAATGTGAGACTGATTTTATTAAAAATGTTTTGCTTTGAAGATGTTCTACCATTTTAGCAGACTTTATACCCAATTTTTAATGTGGAATCTTCAGTCTTTGATATATTCCCTTGCTAGGTAAATTATTTTTTTTCCAATTAATTATATTCTTATTTTATATATAAGATGATATATACATAAATACTCTATTTACCTTTTTGTGGTAAATGGTACAGCTGTGAAAAATCTGATTTAAGGCATAATGGCTATAAGAGCCATTTTATAATAGTCATGGTAAAATATTCATTATCTGCATCCTTAAATGAACACATTAAAAACATAAAACCAAGCTGGTAAGAATTTCTAAAAGAGAAAGAAAGGATGCTTTATAAGAGCAAATGAAAATGTAAAACCTAAGACTCAAAATGCTTGCTGTTATTATGGGAAATGTTCAAATCATAGGAAGGAGATTCAAAGTAACCAATGGGTATGTCTATATCAGCCATTAAATTGTGGTGTGGTGCATCAATCCAGGGCCTGTGGTGTGATTTATTCTTGGCTTGATCTCTGCTGTCCACAAATTCAAGTGGCTTTGTATGGCCTCAAAGAGTATTATTGTAGGATGGATATCTTACAATTAAGAAATTGTAATTTGTGTTCAGACTAGAAGAACAGAGAAAGAATATAATAGCTGAGAATTTAAATGCAAAAGCATGACAACACGGGCCAAAAAGAAAATGTGAGAGAGTACTTTGTAAAGGCATAGAAGTCTGAAAAAGCCTTTTGTTTCCCTAGATTCATTAGAAGAGCTCAACCAGACGAATAGTTCTCAGTGCCTATAGATGTCAGTATGTTGTATGTGCAGTCAGAGATGGCAGGAAATTAGATGTTAAACAGTTAGGGCTATGTACAAACACCTTGAATTTCCCCTCAGGTTAACTGGTACTTGTTGGAAAAGAAAAGAATGAGCACCACTGAAGTATATGGCTGACATCCCAGAGCCTGTGAAGGCCAGCAATCTAGTTTATGTTATCTGTTGCTACCATGGGAATAACTCATTGTGGTAATGAGTTTCTTAAATTCCTGAAGCAAGGTCAGCCCATGAGGAGAGAATCAACAGGATTAAAGTTCCTAATCAGGCATTCTTTTTGGCTATTTTTCATCTTTAAGGTCTTGCAAAACCTGACAAATTTTGTGACTAAGGAAACTACATTGAAGGGATATTCTTTTATCAGTACTTTTGTTTTAACGAACAATTCAATACTTGAATGTAATTTCATTACATTCAAGTGCAGCAGATATAAGCTACAAATATGCAACAGCTAGTTTGTTTTGGCTTTATGCCTGATATATGAATTTGCATTAGTAGGATTGACTTTTTTCTCCTATTCTTGAAAAGAGCAGCAGCATCTTGTGTAAGGGTGGATAGAGTTAACTGCAATGATGCAAACAATTTTAAGCAGTAAAAGAAAGGAACTATCAACAACCTAAAAATGCTAGAGAGACCTTTCTTAATCAAAAAGTTATTAAATTCTAAAAAATCATGTTTAATTAAATTAACTTATATCACAGTATGCTGTTACAATCTTATTCCATAAAGATTACTTACTGAAATCACATGGTACTGTTAATTGATGCCATTTGAAATAATATCTCCTTCCATCCAAAGCCCTGAACAATTATTGACTTTTATGTCTTCGTATTGTGAACTCAAAACACAGTTTATATTCTAATAATTTAATAAATATCTCCTGAAAGTTTTTTCTCCTCTGCAAAAGAGTATGCCAAAAGAGTACTAAGAGAGGATAAAGCATACAGAAAAAGCTGAGTTCTCTACTGTTAAAACCACCAGGGATTTCTCCCTGATTTTTGAAAGCTTTTCAAAAGTAGTAGAAATAAGAAGCAACATAGCAGAATATAGTGGTTTTTTTTGATTTTGTTAGGTTAAGGATACATTGTTGAATGCTACAACAAGTAACATATCAAATCAGTTTCACATAAATTAGAAGGTGGTTTTTGTACATTTTCATATTTTTTGAGGTATAAGGAATAAAATCTATATATTGTTTTATAACTGACTGAGAGACAGAAAGGATTCTGAATTAATTTAACTTCATGGATTTGAAATAGTGTCAAGTCAATTTAAGAATTGTTGGAAGAAATAATTATTTTAAACTTAAACTTGATTAATGAATGATTCCTGCTACTATGCATACATGAGTGACAGAGCAGAGGTTTGCTCTGACATTTTCCAGAGAGTACAGCCAAGTGATTCTTTGTGGAATGCTGTAAAACACAGGCCTCTTTTCATATTAAGGAAGTAGAAAGATTTATTATAGCGTTTTGCTGAATCTCACTTAAATGTGTGTCAAATTCCTGACAAGCCCCCAATTTTGGATAATTCCTTTAGTCTATTTGAACATTTTCCACATACCTGGTATTGACAAGTCCTGGCCCGCCACAACTAATGTATTTAATAATGTTATTACAAGATTTTTATGGCAAGAAAACTATCTTCATTGTAATGAAAGCAGACCAGGAAAATATAACTTTTGAAATAACTTCCCTGAATTATCTATTTGAAATTGAGAAGTTCCTACTCAAGTTGCTGGGAAGACCTACTCACAAGCATCTAGTGACTGTGTCTGTAGGAGGTGTGACTGAAATGTGCGAGACCCAGATTAAGTACTCAGCTCTGAGTCAGGACAAAAGCTCCATGCAAATGCCTCCTTCTTGGCAGTCATCTGTGCCTCAGGAGTATTCCAGGGGTGATGTCTCTGGTTTTGATCAGTTAATCTGTCCACAGGCTGTAATGAAATGCTGTAAAGATGAAGGTTTAAAAAACATTGCCATCTTCTCACAAAACAAAACAAAACAAAAACCCCAAAAAACAAATTCCAAAGAACTCTAAATAATCAAGACAAAAAGCTGCAACATTAACAAATCTAAAAAGTTAAAAATCCTGAAAATTTTTGAAATATCTATTTTTTTTTTTGTCATGAATAAGGATTGTTTTGTGTCACAATTGGGATGAAATACTAGTATCCATTTGGATCAGGAGAGACCAAAGTGTGTTGAAATCTGTGGTATTTTCAAAGCTCAGCTTCATCTTCAAATGAAGCTGCTAAATATGATGCATGTTTTATGCAAACTGTATGAACTCAAGATATAAGCTATACCAATAAGGTAGAGCTATATTTGGAAAGTTTAGCTGTGTTGTAGTTTTTGCCTAATCTGATTGCTAACATGTTCTATAAACCAAGGTATTTACTGGGAGAAACGTACATGATATATATTTCTTCCCGTAAGCTGTATAATATAACCCAGTTTAAAAAAAGAAAAAATAAAAAAATTCAGTTCCTTACTTCAGAATCCTACTGAATTACAGATGAAAAACAACTTTTTATTGTGCTCATCTCCACCATGGCTTCTGTGAAGGTTTCAATTCACCTGACTAGTAACAGTCTTTAATCAATGCAGTGAAGATAGTGGATTCAATGCCTTCGTCTGTGGATTCATATCATCACTCCACTAGCTGTTTTTCTTTTCTGACAGGCTTCAGTCACTTCATTTTCTCACATTTCTGGCTCAACAGTTCAGAATGAAGCTCGGCTGATGTTGCAGTAGGAATTGTTCAAGGTTTTCTGTATAAATTTCTTTTACTTATACTCTGCAGGCTTCATATTTATAAGCATCAATGGTTATTTTTCTCCCTGCTTTTCTGAAGCCATAGGATTAATACACAGGATTTTGCTTTTGAGGCTTCAAGGCAAGCATATTGAAGTGACTGCTGCACAGTAAATATAACATCAATTTACACTGGATTTTCAGATGTTTACAATTTAAACTAGCAGGAAGGTACCTCTCAGAAAACTGAAAATTCTATATTGCAATTCAAATTCCTACTCTTCCCTTTAATAAATCATTTTTCAATATCATATCAAAGGCCTGAAGGCCACTTTTTATTTACCATAGCAAAAGCATACAAAGATACCTCAATCATTCCTCCTTCTTTTAGGACTCCACTGCAGATGTCAATCAAATGGCAAAACAAGAATGTTTACTTGTTAGAAATTAGCATTTGGCATAGCAATGAAAAGGAAGGATAATATATTTAATAAGGATGGGATAATGATTACTACTATTAACAGGTTTTGTTTTCATGTAATTTTTTTTTGTTACAGGTTAAGTAATATTATACATTTCAACAGAATGAGCTACCCAAAATGAAGCACTGATATGACAGATCTCTTGATGAGGAGTAAATGTGATACTGTAAAAGATGCATTTTGTTCTGGCACTGTGTGTTATCTCCAATTAAAACTTCCTAGTATCTTAGGCATATTTTATACTAAACACTTCTAGTTCTGTGTATAGAAATTAATATGCATTTAACATGTATTTTTAGAAGTAAAATAGGATTAAATTATATAGATGCATTCTATACATACTGGGGATATTCAGGTGACAAACAGCAGAGATATGTGATGAATCCCATCCGCCTTCCAGTTTATGTATTGATTTTTTTATAGCACCCACCACACTAAGTGTGAATTACACATCCAGCTCTGAACACTCCACCTGCACTCTACCCACTACTGCATTTCTTCCAAGATTACTTCTAACATATCACACCACTACACAGTGTGAAATGCTTGCCATTTTTATTTCTAAACCCCATCTTCTAAGGAGTTGTTTCTCTCTTCAGAGAAAAGTTACAGTTGTTTAAGAGGCAACACAGGCTACGTATAAAGTGAGGAAAGGGAGGACTTTTAGCTTTGACACTGTACAACACTATGCAGAAACAGAAGCTACACAAATTCCTGTAAGGAGAGCTATTTTGCTTCCAATGGACAACCATCATTTCACTTTGGGGGGGCCTAAGGATACCATCATCGTTTTTCTCCAACAGCTGTCTCTGCAGAGTCATTTGAAGTGCCTCATGGCTACATAGCACTGCCTGGCACGTGCTATCCAATAACTCCTAGCAGATAGCATGCCAGCTTCAAGGACTTCCATGGAAACTGTACCTACATTACATTAAAACTTTGCAGCTATTATCATTCACATTACTCTCATTCATGCAAAGCAGTTCATTATTAATCTGAAAACATACTACAGCAGTTAAGGTCTAATGGCCTGAAGAACTCAGGTGCTGCTTCACTGCCTGTGTGTTGCAGGAGCTCTCGGCTGTTAAGACCCACCACCACTATATTTTTCAAATACTGACACCTGCAGAACTTTCTTGGGACACCTGCTTGGTGTGCCAAGCATTACAGTTACACATGTCACACCCAAATTTAGCACTGAGAAAAGATAGCTTTCACTTGGTAGATGGTATTTATGAGGTCTGTGCATTATGACCTCTTTTACTTAGGAACACCTGTGACAGAAGTTCATTCATTTTACTGCCTTATTTAAATCCATTTGCTTTCTTTAGTAATAAACTCAGGTTTGATATTATTTAAGCTCATTTTTATGCAGAGATGAGACCTTGAGTTTTGTTGTTTTAGAGATCCAGACTAGACTCTCCAGCACTGTCTAAATGTCTCCATTCTGGAGAATGGCATTTGGCAGTTAGTCACTTATTCATGTGTGATGCTGATGGGAGAGAATTGATGCCATAAGTATGCAGAGGATCACTGCCTCTGCCTCCTGTCAACATCTTTCCTAAATGGCAAGGGCAGTCTGCTTTTATAGTTCTTTGCTGGAAAGAAGAGGCACTTGGCAGAAATGCAGCCATATAAGAGAAGTAGTTCAGACAGGGCAGGGAAGCATAAAAGAAGATGCTCTCTCCATCTTTTACTGGTATAGAGATTTAATTCTCCATTAATATTCTAGCTATTTGCAATGGCAATTTGAGATCTCACAGTAGCATCTGTGGCCAAATGTCAGTACTTAAACCATGTGTACTCTGAAGTTTTTCCAACAGTCTGTCATTAAGTATAACCTGACAAAATTTTAGTCATGACAATATGAGATGAAGACTGTGCTACTGCAAAGCCTTTTACCTTGAAAAAGCCTTTAATGGCATTTGGGCAACTCAATATACATTATAGCTCTGAGCTCTCAGTTTCCAGAGAGTAAAACCAAATTCTTTCCATCCATACAACACTCAACCATAACAACGTCTGGTGTCTCTTTTTATGACATAGAGGAGCTTCAGAAGAGAACATGTGCACACATATATACAGTCATCCTTTAGTGCATTCTTCCAGCTTTGAACACTGAGTAGGGTACAGACTGATCTGCTCCTGTGCATCAAGGAGATGTCATACAACTGTGAAAATTGAAAACTGGAGAAGAATGCAGAGCATTTTTACAGTCCAGGTCATGTAACACCATGGGATAGTGTAAGGATTTAAAGCATGGAGTTGCCTGGCTCAAAGAATAGTCATGGCCACAGAAGGAGCTACAAGATAAACCACAACAGCAGAAACTTGAGATAAGCAAGACAGCAACATCAGGAAGGTTCTAATTCATGGCCTAATGGAGGTGAAGATTTGCTTAGCACACTGGACAAAAATTCCCACTGTGCAGACTGTGAGAAAGGAAACAAATACTTACACCCATGTGAGCCCATCTTGTAGGAACATCTGTGACCACCTTGAGGATACCCAGAACTTGAACTGCATAAAAGTAGTACTGCCAGAAGAATGACTCTGAGACCCCCACCACTGAGAAGACCAGGGTGGAGGAGGACCAGCAGGATGCCACTACATCCATGGGAGGTAATTATCTTCTGCTTGATCTCTCCATTTCTCTCTCTCTCCCTCCCCCACCCCTCTGGCCCCCTTCTTTTTCCTATTTCTTTCTATTTCTTTACCTCAAATTTGCTGTTAAATAAAATCCATACTATTGACTTCAGCTTATGATCTTGTTTGCACCTTAATTCAGGCAGAGGCATCTTTTAATAATTGGATAATTACAGCTGGGGGCAACTGTGAGTGACTTCACAGTCTGTCACCCCTTGTAATCCTTAACTCACTGGGATCTCCTTACCTAGACACTGATCCCATATCCTGCCCTTCCCCACCCCTTCCTGCACAAATGCAGTCCCATTTCAGAATACCAGGAGAGAGTCCCACTGAAGTTATCTGTGTTTTCTTTTCATCATGTTAGGGGTTTATGGCACAGAAGCTTGAGATATGCTTTTATAAAAATCCTTAAAATACCACAGAATTACACTACTATGTAAACCAGCATGAGGGAAGAAAAAATGTCCATTTTATATGTACATCCCAAAGCAATATCATCTAAAAAATTACTAGCAATTTATAGTTGCAAGATTACTGGACTTAAATTTTATCTCTTATTCTGACTTTATCTTTTCCTTTCTCATCTTAAAGTGCACATACTTTTCAATTAAAATTATACAAACCAAATAACAATAATTTACATTTATAACCAGTAATTTACATTTATTTCCTATGGATAACTGCAGTGCAGTCAACCCTGAGATAAAACAGCTGAAAAAACTTTCAAACTATTTTCAGCAGTAAAAAGATTCTTGCAAACACTTCTTAACAGGAAAAAGCTACATGGCTGATTTTGACAGCAAAACAGCTGCTCTAGAAAGATATATCAAGTCTTTTAACGAGAGAAAAAAGATACCTGTTAATTACAATTATCTTATTATTTTGTATCAGGATTGTCTCAGACATGTAAATATGGCAAGTATTGGCTTCTGAAAATAAGAACTGGCAGTAAAAAGAAGTCTGTTTTCTATTCAGATTACTTGCTAAAATGTCTATTTGTGTTACATGTTAAATTACAAAACAGCATATCTACTTATATATTCACATATGGTGCTTAAAATTAAAGATAACTTGGCAAGCCCATATAATTTTATAAATGTATAATTTAAATTTTATGGAATCATCAATTAATATTCCTAAAGTTTCGAGGTTGTGGCTATGACAAATTTTAAGAGCAATGAATGAATTAAGAAGCAAACTCATTATTTTTCCTGATAGAGAAAAAAGCAATATTACTTGGGAGGCTAATAATAAAATGTTTTTCTTAATCTAGGGGACTTCAAATATTATTTTCAGAGAAACTAATTTTTTTTAATGTTAGTTTAGCATTGTTTAATAGGTGGAATGGAGACTCTGAATGAGTTTCCAATGTCAAAATTCAACAATTCATGTAGAAAATTTATGTCTTTAGGATAAAATACTATTAAAAGACTGTCCTCATTGTTTATAAATCAAAGCATTTTCATTCTTTTTTTTCCCCTCTTTCTTCAAGAAGAATCCCTAGAAAAAAGTTAACTAAGTGTGCCTCAGATAATTTGATTTTCACCTGAAATCTGATGTGGCTGAAAATTAGTTCATTTTGTTGTTTAATCCATGTGGTTTTACTCAACACTGCAAACCAAGTTTATATATGATAATATCTATGTGAGAAATCACACTGAGATTTTTTTTCATAATTGTGGTTTTAAAGATGTCATCATAAGTAGATATGAAAGAACTGCTGATTTAATTACTTTTTAAAAAATTTCTGTAAAGAATATTCCTCTTTCTCCAGACAGTTTCAAAAATTTCAGTCTAATTCATTTTACTTTGGTGCCTGAGTTGGCAATTGAGGATAGCAGACGTTTATTGGTAAAGGTAAACTATTCATAAGAGGAAATATAGGTCTGAAAGTGGAATAATATTTTTTAGAAAATAATATTCAATGAGCCACAAATAAATACATTGCTAGTTGTTGGTTTATAGTAAGATTTTGTCCATTTGGAAAATATAATTTACACCAAGCAAAATCACTGTCATAAAAAAGATCAATACACTCAAATCAATAGAATTATTCTTTCTATAAGGAAAATGGAGGAGAAATATTTCTGTCTAGATATCTATTAAAGAAAAAAAGAAAACAAACCCCCCAAAAATTAGAAACAAAACAAACAAGCAAACAACCAAAAACCCCACAAACTGAACAACATTTGAACTGAACAGTACTGAAGCCTGGCTGAGTTTTATTTGTCCATCTGAAGCAGCCCAGTAAAACAATGCCAGATGGTCATGTTATTTCACTCCTAAATTGAATTTTAGATTTGAGTCAGATAAATACCTATTACATAGTTTGCCTTTGAAGCATAGTCTGTTGTCTAGGAGACCTAAACAACATCAATTTTTCCTTTCAGCACATAAGAAATTATTTAGATCCAGTATGCTTGACGTGTTGAAAGATCACAGATAGGCCCCTTGCGACTCAGGGAAGATGTTGTATAAATGCATTACATTGTTACTGCACTGAAGAGACTGTTTAAATTCTCCATTGCTCCTAGGTCAAAACCAGCATATTTTGAGACACAGATCTTATATCTCAAGTGAAAGAGCAGAGTCTTGGTTCTTCATTACATATATTTCTTGAGATACTGCACTATGTTGCTTTGAGGGAGATTATTCCTTTCCCATTCCATAAATTTACAAAACAATACATTCTGGCATAAATAATGCTTATCAAAATATGTGGCTACATTCACCACATCTGCATCTATTTTTACTTTTCCTAGAGACTGAGTATAAGCTTCTGATGCTGAACAAGAGTCCTTACAGAGGCTGAAGAGGTGATGCTGGTGTAATGGAAAGGGATTGTTCGTGAGAACAGCATCTGCAAGTGAATACTGTGTTTAACCCTGAGAAGAAATGATTACTTCTCTATGTGGATTTCTCTCTCCTTAAAGAACAAAATGCTCCATGAACACTTCAGCTCTGTTTTGTTCATTCATTGTCTGTGAAAGAATACCGAACAAAACAACACCATACAATTTGAACAAAAAAGCTCCTGAGATTTGATATTGCCCTTGCTAAAGAGGGAACGCTATGAGGGAAGGCTTACAGATTTTCTTTTTCCTCATACCATATTATCATTATGGTATCTTAAACACCAAATTCAGTAAGGAAGCCCTGTATACCTTGGAGTCACTTCGCATCAGTTTTCCCAGAAGAGAGTAATTCCCATATTTCCAGTAAGAGAAAGGTAATTATCTACATTTAGTGTCATATTCTTAGGAATATAATTGACTCTTAGATCAGTTTGACCTGAACAAATCAGAGGCTAGGCTGGGAATTTATTGTTTTATTTAATTACTTCTGAAATAGAGCCATCCTTTCATACTTCACCCTAACACTGATCTCGAACTACAACACTTGGTAGGCTTTTGCAAAACAAAAAACTACATATATAAAAAGAACAAAACCTAGATTTATTAATTTTCCCATATTTCTCCTTATTCCCATAAAGCCACTGCAAAACCAGCAGATGTGTGCCAGAATTTTTTTTTTGCCTATGTACATTTTGCATTTGGCAGTGCTGGTTATAGAGGTTGTTGGAAAAAAAACCAAAACCAAAACCAAAACCAAAATCTAAAAACAAAACAAAAACAAAAACAAACCCCCCCCCCCCAAAAAACCAAAAAACTAAAAAAACCCCACCAAAACCAAACGAAACCAAAACAAGCTGATAAGGAAGGATGTCCCGTGAAACAACCAAATCTAAGCATAAGTTGCAGTTTTGTAACACTTAGCAACAGTAGAATCAAAACTTACAGAAGAGAGGAAAAAGCCTGAATGGGGGTACAGCTTTTCAAAATATATAGTTTGAGAGGGGGACAGGTGAGCTTGCAGAGGTGTTAGGTTTTATTCATTCTCTCTAAACGTATAAAGATTTGTCATCATAGTATTGAGTAGTACTTGCCAATATAATGAGTGCAGGTAATGTAAAGCATGTTTTTTCAATTTCTGCATATATAATGTAATATAATTTGAGGTATTTTCTAAGTGTCATGTCTCCTAACTGAACTGCCTAGAATGTCTAACTTGAAGAAGAATGAAATGTGTGACAGACTCTGAATTTATAATTTTAATTTTTTTAAAATGAGATGGTCATACTGTTTATCACTGAGCTGAAGAAAATCACCTTCAAGTATGAAAGGAATAAAGTAACTGTCCATGCTGTCTTAGTCCTGATACTCTGCTGAACACAGACTGAGAATTGCCAATTAAGCCTAATTGTGATAAATTATATTCTCTTTATTGAGGATAATGGGGGACTACTGTCTAACAGGTAATAACCCTAAACCACTCTTCTAATTGTGGTTAAAACCTCAGGTTAGATTTAAATGACCATAGATGTAACATGCCAGTGCTCCATGTACCAGACCATTATTATTCTCATTTACATACACAATTAATTTTGGCACAGTGTTAGACATTATTTGCCAAAAGTATGGCTGACTACACTTTCTACTACTGTGAGTTTTCATTTGAACTCTCTTTTCTTTTGAACTCTATCTGAATCTGTGTTAAGAAAGACAGAGACAGGAAATGCTTTTGCACCTCTGCATTATATCCTCCTTTTCTTACCTTAAAACGGCCCCTGTAGCAAATAGCATTCTGAAATATGCAAGAAGTTTGAAAAAATGCAAGTATAAACTTTCCCCCATATGAAAGAAAAAACCAGCCAAGAAAGACCAATAATTCCTGAACTGATCAATACACAGACATGGCAAAAAAAAGCCTCAAACCCTTCTAATTGGAAAAATAATATCTTTTAGGCAAACGTATACATTAAGCGTATCTATAAAATTACTCTTTGGAAATACTTCCCAATTTTCAACCAAAGCCAGTGTTTGTAAAAGCCATATTTCCAGTCTTTCACTGTGAAGATGAAACATTCCTCTATGAATTTTTGAAAATAGATAATTCATGTGAAAATTATCCATTGAGATAAAAATGATGCTACAATAACCAGCTGCATTCAGTAGCTCAAAAAACATGTCACCACCACTTAAATGTGCAGGTGCCAAACTTCAGAAACTTATCCTCAACATTTTCATCCAAAGTGTTAGATGATTTTCCCACAATCAAGCCACAGCAAAATGGTAAAAAGAATAATAATAACAGTAAGAGAGACTTGTTCCCCAACATCTTTAGATGGCTAGGTGCTAATGAAAAGAATTTGTCAACATAAAGGAACATACATACTATAATTTGTGGAGAACTCTAAATGTTCTAATTTTGGACATACCTGGATCATATTTCAATGATGTGGAGATGGAACTTGAAAAATCCCAGTAGAACTACTACACAGAACAATTCACATTGCATTGTGGTTATCATGATTTCAAGTGGCTTTTTCACTGACAGTTTTGCTGACATGTATTTTAGAGGCCTTCTCTATTGCTTCCCAGCTGGGCTACATCTATTTTTCATGCATCACTACGAACTCCTACATTGTGCTCCTAAGTGGTAGATTTCCACCCTTAAGCAATTTGAAAAATACACACCTGAAGTTCTCAAACACCATAAAGCCTTTTAAGAAGTCCAGTGATTTTGCTAAAAAGTTCAAGAAGATTAAATAAAAAATCCTTTTGCTATAAATACCTTTACATTATGGAAAAAGCTGAATGAAATTCTAGAAATTAGCAAATTATCAAATAAATAGCCTACATATTTTATTTTCTCTAACAATCTGTTCTATAAAAACAAATTTTAATTATTTCTTCATCCCACTATGCATTCCCCATTCCGTTCTTACCTGTTAACAAACCTCCAATGTTTTCTCCAAAGAATTTTGCATCATGAAACCTGTGTTCTATCTGTATTAATATATCCCTCAGCTTATTTTACCAACCAGTTAAATATTTTCTGAAAAAATGTTTTATCCTAAATATGCATCAGAATATTCAGCATTTGAAGTATTGGACTCAGTGACATAAAATAAATTGATACTTCTATTCTCCTTTAATATTTGTGTGACGGTTCTATAAGTCTATGTATGCATTGAATGGGGAATATGATTGGGATTGAGAGATGAGTTTATCAAAGATTCATATATTTTTGCTGACAGATTTATTTTTTTTATTGTTTACTCCAAATTTGAAAGGTTTTTTCAGTTAACTAAAATTCAGCTTCAGGTTTCAGCATTTAAAAGTCTGGAACAGTACATAATGAGATTCTGACTTTCCTCTTCTGATATGGATAGCATCATTTAATGATTCAGATCCTTTTTTCTGTGACCTACTTTTAGGAGAAATTCCAGTCTCTTAAGCTCAGGGCATGTTTTTGAGTTTGTGATTCGAAACTAAATTTAAAGAACAGGAACTTAATACTAGTGGTTTAGAATGAGAAAAGTACAAGCAGGCAATATCACGGCTTTAAATCTACTTTCTACTAATGTTTATAATTTCTGAGTTACAGAGCGGTGGCACACTAAGAATATTTATAACCTGCTTATATTTCAGAAAAAAAGGGATTCATGCACTATGTTTTCCCTTTTAGTTTCTTTCCAAAAGGCACTGCCTTTGTTACAAGACTGGAGCTTCCTAATTACTCACAATGCATTAGCAATTGCCAAAAATCTGATTCATGGTGCCAGATGAGCTCAGGCATTTGTGGAAACCTATCCTCTCCATAACAGCACTAAGAAAGGAGAGAGGAGGAAAAGACTTCTCATCAAAGAAGCAAGGAAAGGAAATTACCAAAGCAAGGAAAGGAAATTACCTGATGGAAAGGAAGGAAGATGAGAGAGCCAGAGTCTTTTCTGCAGGACCAAGTGAAAGACCAAGAGGTAATGGACTTGAATGACAATTTTCAACAATGGAAAGTGCCAGATTCTGCACCTGGGAAGGACTAACCCTGGATGTACAGACAGACTGGGGAGTGAGATGCTGGGAAGCAGTGCCACAGAAAAAAATTTGGGGGTCTTGGTCGATGCAAAGTTGGATATGTGTCAGCAGGGTCCTTGTAGACAGGAGGGCCATCCATGTCCTGGGGCACATCAGGAACAGCTTCATCCTGGGCATCCTGCTACAGCTGACCCTGCCTGAATGGGGAGGGTGAGTGTGGTGCTTGGGATGTGTGGGCAGGACGATTTCCAGAGTTCCCTCCCAAATTGTCTTCTGAGATACTGTGATTCTATGAGCTGAAGTCTCTTAGTTCTAAAAACCAGCATGATCCAGATTCTGATTTCAAGGGCACTGAAGTAAATCTTAGGAAATCTGATGCCTTTCCCTGAAGTCAAATCAAAACAGCGAAATAGGTTTCTTAGAACAGGACTCACAGCCCCATACAAGCTTGGGCATTCATGGAAATCTTCATTTCCAATTGGGAAATCAAAACAATTTTCTCCTTTAAAGAAAGGAACAAAATTAATTATTCCATCCCATTGGGAAGAAAGTAATGTGAATCAAGAAAATAAAAAACGACAAGCTTTATTTGAGCTTCTGTTTGATTCTTGTGGGGAAAAAATAACTCTTGGGTCTCCTCTGAGCAGACAAGCCATTTTATACCACTGTTAAAGTAGTCTATAAGTACTGGGATGAAAATTCATAACATTTCAGTCAATCACCTGCTATGTGAGTCAGAGAACAGTAAGCTGAGCAACTAGACCACCTACGTTGATAGCTTAAATCACACTGAAAGGAAAAAGTGTAAACCTTCAAAATTTAACACAGTCCAATAAACGTGCACTTCACTGAGGTTTATTTTTTTCTTATCTAAGGGGCAGAGCAAGATACAGATCATAAAAAGATAAGTAAAACCTGACACTACACTGAAGACTTAATACTCACTTTTTTCCACTGCCAATGTAATCAGAGAAATAAAATTCCAACTACTACAAGCCAAGCATATTAAAGAAGCAAAGTTTATCTTCCCAAAAACACTGCATCAATTGTCTTGTCAAGTATTAGTAGTCAAGTTTTATCCCTTAATGAGGAAAGTGTAATGAATTAAGAAGAGTGAAATTACTAGAATAATAATCATAAAGTTAAAGAAAATGAATGAATGAAAGGATTTGTACAATTTTCTTAGAAGTATGATGATTTGAGATAGAAAAACAAAGCTAAAGAAAGAGAAACTAGTAAAAGTAGCAAAGCATAGTAAAGCCATTATGAAAATAAAAATACAAAAGCAAAAGACATATCACAAAGAAACTACATAAGTTTAGTATAATGACACAAATTATCCTCTGCAAACTCAGCAGGTAAATATCAGTAGAAAGTGCACACAATTAACTTAGCATAAGTAAGAGTGCAATTCTACCTTACTCATTTCTTCACAGTGTAGGATAATAAAGTCTAAACAGAATATAAAGGGATCATCAAAAACTCAGAGAAAGGCGGAGAAACTTCACAAAATTCCATAACACAGTCAGAAATACACAAAGGCAATTAAAATATACCAAGATTTTGGAAACATTTTGTGTTACAAATATACTAATTTGCTATGATCAAAGTATTCCACACAAACATTGGCAGACTTAGGCAAGCTTGCTTTAGACAGAAATAAAAATATCTTTATTTTTAGTTGATTTGAAATGTAGCTGACATTTTCTACTCTAAATCATTAACACAAAATTTAAAATGAATCATTGAATTAGGAAACAAAATTTTCAACTGAAAAAAAAAGATTCTTACTGTTCTTATTCAGTGTCAAGTGAAACAAACTATTAATAATATAGTATTTATGAAAGCAGTGGAAATCTGTGTCCTTCATAGATCTGGGAATATACACAATGTGTAGCAACCTTTCTGAGAAAGAACAGACATAACCACTAAAGAACCCATGATCCCATTAATGAAGACCAAAAGGGTTTTGTTTTGTTTTGGTTTTTTTTAATAGTTAAGAGCTATAAGCAAGAACAGTTATGAGTGTTTCAGGTAAGACCTTCAATAAACGTGGTGGTTTATATCAATATGGCCAAGCATGTGCAGAGGAACTATGGTACTGTTGAAATCAAAATTATTAAGACAGACAACTCCTAAAAAGGAATAGTTTGGTTAGGGTTAAAGACTTATTTCTTGATACAAGTGGGAAGGAAATCAGTCATGCTAAATACCAACCAGTCAGTGAATAATTAAAAGATGTGGCTGCAGACTGTCATTTGTGGAACAAGGGGGACCCTCAATCTCTCTTTTTTTTAAATGCATATTTTGGACAAATCAAGATAATGGGATATAATGTGCATCAATGATTTCTAGATGTATCTGTATGTTTAGGCAGAGAAAGAATTCTTGCATGTCAGTGAATTTTCCAGCCTGTTGGAACTGGATTGCTACAAATTCTATGTGACAATCAAATCATTAGTTCTTGTTGCCAACAGAAGTGACAGATTTTCATTTACAAAAGAAGTTTGACATGAATTTGGTCTCTTGTCAGATTTTTCTCAGCATCTTGCAAAAGGGAGCTGGATGCAAATTCACCAATTGAAAAGTTTGCCACTGGCAAACATCAATTTGAAGAAATCAAGATATTTCATACAAAACCACCAATTTCTACTAAAACCTTTGAAGATAAGGAAGGAGACGATGCTCCTCAGATCCTTGTGGGCATCTGACACTCATGGTATCCACGTTCTGAATCACAGGGCCGTATCTTTAATGGGCCATATCTTTATCTTAAGCATAAATTATCAAGAATTTTATGGCGTATAACAAGTTATGCTTGAAGGATAAAGAGTATTATTACTTCAAAAGAGAATATTTCTGCCAAACCACTTTCTAGTATGGCTGGAGGTTTAGGGTTGACTTTCCCAAGAGAGAAGGAAAATCTGAAATACTCCCCAAGGCAGGTGACTGCCGTATCATCCTGTAACCTGTAACCCCAGTGCTACTGTGCTAAATGAAGAGCCAATGTTCCTGTGGACTGGCTCTCTGCCTGACCCACTGAGAACTGCCCAGGGTGGCAAATGCTTTAAATCAGCAAATTACATCAAAGCTGTAGTGACATATTGCCCCCCCTCTAATACATCATCAGTAATGCAGGAGTTATCCTCCTCCCTTCTGCCCTTGAGGGAGTCTGGATCATGCTCTGAGAACCCTACTGATAGGAATTGCAGAGGACTGCCAGGCATTTCACATCTTTTCCCCAAGCAGACTATGGATGTTCATTGAGTCAACCCAAATGTTTGAATGAGCAGAAGTTCTTGTGGACAAGAAAGCAGAAGACATGGTGGAGCCATGCAATGGGGACCATGAGCCAGTTCCACAGGGTACTCTGGGCTGTGAGTTTGGAGATAGGGAGGGAGGGAGGCAGTGCTGTTACCTCTGCACCTGCTATACCTGCATCTCTGAAACTAGCTAAAACAAACCCACTGCTGGAACTGTCCCTTGCCTCCTGCTGAGGATCAGCATCCTTTATTTCATCTCCAGAAATATGTTAGCCTAAGCAGCACATATAGCTGAGAGATGTGGACTCCACTTTGGCCCTGACTCTTATTCATTAGGCTTTGTAGCATGTATGGCATTGCAATGCTCAAATGGATTACATTCACAGAGAGCTACTTCATAATGGTTTGCACCATCCAGTTATTGCCAGAGCTGTGTCTGAGGAGAGGTATATATGTACAATTCTATCTCATATCATATAAATTCAATAAATCTAGCCTTGTGCAATTTCCTTAACTTATTTATCAGGTGATATGGAAAAGAAAAACAAAAGTTATCCTTTCTCTGGAATTTTCTCTGCCATAAGCATGATGGCAGCCTTAAAGAAATCTTCCATGTCAAGACATGTTTTTGCCTTTAATGTTTATCTGTTGTTAATTGTGGCCTCATTTTTTTTCTTAATTATGGATTAAAAGAAAGTAACTTTCATAGGCTCCTTTTAAGAAAATAAACATAGTATCATTAGATTGTTAACATTCAAAGCTTCTGTTGGTACCAGGATGGTATGATGTAAAGATTTCCTCAACTTTATTATAAACATTTCAGTTTTTCCTCACTGTTGATTCTATTCTAATTCTAATTCTTGAACACTGTTGGAAAATCTAGATTATTAAGGCTCAAATAAATAAAGCAACAGCATCCCTACTGTGGTTCTCATCTAGCTGGATCATGTATTGGATCCAATTTTCTTCTTTAGATATTATCCATTACGATTTTACTTCAAGAAATGGAAAAGTTGTCATGTTACACCTTGAATTGCTGTACAGAAACAGCACTCCATTACTGAAAAACAGAGAATATAATAAAGAAATTTGAGCAGTGACTCAACTACTAGAAAGTAAATTATTTGATCCCTGAGCAAGGTACGCAATTCCTCACCCTGTAAAGGACTTTCATGTTAGCCCATGTGAGAAAAGTGGAGTGATGCAATTTGGTGACAGATTCACCTATTACTAGCTATACAACAGCACAGAGATTGAAAATGGCTCAGCTGCATTCTTACAAGCTCAGTTTTACAGCAGAATTTATATAATTAATCCATGAATAACTGTGACAGCAATTAATACCTTCTAGTAAGTTCTTATCTTTTTTACACAGGCTCTCAACCTGTAACAGCTCTTAAAATTTTACTAGAAAATAAAATGGAGATAATTTTATATAATCATGCACATATTCACCTGAAATTCTGTAACTGAGAGACTCACAAGACACTTTCTTCTTTCTGAAGATAATTTTAATATGTAACAAAAGTACAGAAGGGCTGATTCAAGTACAGATGTCAGGGCATTTTTGCACTGACTTCAAATCCTTTGGTTCTCACCAAAGATTTTGGTTAAAACCCCACATATTTGTGGGTTTTGATCCTTGCAAGTACAAAATTAGAGGCAAAGAACAAGACTCTCATTCAACAGGATGTTGAAAAAATAATAGAACCAGTGCCAGAAATCGTGGGAAGGCACTCAGGCAGACAATGTGGAAATGCCCATGTGATACTCTTCAGCTATGCATTCATCCTGCCTGAATATCTCAGTTATGGTTTGCTTCTGCTGTTGGTCTTGCCAGCTTTCATAGCAGTTCTGTGACACAAAAGTCTTTCAAATGTGAAACGTGGACTGAAACTGAAAATTCATTTGGGGAATATGACAAAAGACTAAAGGTGTACCAGCTACCATCAGAGCTTTATAAAGAATATTTCAGAACATTATTTAAATTCAAATGCTGATTCACAACATTTCAGACCAATGTGTCTGATAGTCAGTTATAGCTGGGCAAGATGGGAAAATACTTTCCTAGCACTCTCGGTCAAGAAGGACACATCTTTAGTGAAGTGGAAAACAGGATAAAATTAGACAAAATCTTGGCTCAAATGAGAAATTATTGCCACCTCAAATTTTGGAAGTCTTCATAAACCTATGACTTGTAGTTCATGCTTCATAGCTGAGACTACAAGAAACACAAATCAAATTTAAATTTGAATTAAATTCAAAGAGAAATTACTTCTGAACAATAACCTAAATTCCCGTTATAATTAACTTCTTGGAATATCTGATAGCTGAGAAACCTGACATGTATAGTTTTCTCTTTCCATTTCCCCTTCTCTTTCCATCTTTCCTCTTCCAGTTCTTTCCTCCTGCTTTTTCCATTTTTGCCTTCTTTCCTCATCCCCTCCATTTGCTTGCCTTGCTTTTCTGCCATAATATTCCCACACAGAGATACAGGATCATCAAGAATGTGAAAAATCATTTGATATTCTGAAAAAATGCAGTTCCAGTTCATGCTCCATGCTGGAGAGTTCATGCTCTCTCATGCTCCAGTTCATGCTCTCACTGGAGAGAGCAGGAAACAGTTGCAGTGAGATAATATTCATGGAGCCTTGGTATGTTAGTTTGATATCCCTTTTTATGGTCAGTTATGTGAACTTAAAAAGACAAAAACCAAAGAGATGCAGTAATCCCTATGAGTTCCTGCTCCTTGCATAGAGAATTTTAAGGTCTCCCACAGGATCACTATCTCCTGTGTTCAGCTAAATAAAAAAAAGAGTGGAAAAACATGTGGTGATAGGTTTGTTAGGATTTCAAGACTAGATTAATGTGTAGTTCCTTATGTTCTTTAGAGTTTAAGAAGAGAGATGACTGATATGAAACATAAGGACTCTATGATTGTAAATGTTCTGTACTTTCCTTACTCTGTCTACACAGAGTTTGATCCATTTATGACACACTTTGTTTTTCAGCCCTCTCTGCTCCAGAAGAGAGGAACACAAATCAGAAATTGTTTCTTTGTATTTATTATTCCTAGATGGAAAATGGTCTATTAAATGACAAACCTGTTAATCTGATCTGACTTTGAAATTTTTTTCTATTTTTGAAAGTGTATTTACTGAGATTCTCAAAGCTTAAGAGAAAAAGATTAAAGATAGAACTGGTACACAGCTTTCAGTCATTTAAGCAAATGAAAGCAGAGCATTATTTGAAAAAATGAATGGTACCTATTAGTAATGACAGGAATGGCTCAAGCACATGGAAAAATAACCTAGGCAAAACAAACCAGCTAGCAG
The DNA here is from genome assembly GCF_023055355.1 of Agelaius tricolor. Classification (NCBI taxonomy): domain Eukaryota; kingdom Metazoa; phylum Chordata; class Aves; order Passeriformes; family Icteridae; genus Agelaius; species Agelaius tricolor. The sequence goes on from NW_027269261.1 coordinate 63,725,102, forward strand.
TGGTTTAAAAATTCAGGTAAGAAACCATCATTTTAATATTAGTAATATTTGTTCTTATCTGTACTTTTCCACAAATGTAGAATGTTATTGTTATTCTAAATCTTCATAGCAAGATAAAAAGAAATCAAATAAAGTCTGTCATCATTAACTCTTTTGGCACTAGGTTATTCATACCTGCAATGCCTGTATAGCCTTGTTCTTCTTAGACTGTAAAATGAAACACCATCTCAGCCAGACCCAATACATAATGAAAGACGTATTTGATAATCATTTGAACTCTTTTTTCCTGTGTGAACTCTTCAGATTTTATTGTCAGTGGGCATATGATGGAAGGAGTTTATGTAACTCAATAGGTATTTAAATTTATTTTGTCTAATCTGTGGACACAAGCAAAGACTTGGAGTCTGTCTCATTTCTGCAGATAAATAAGGGACAGAGATATAGTTCTGTTGACTTATACAGGTGCAGTAGTGTTTGAGTCACAACATAGATTTGCAAACAGAATCAGACCTATCAGGGAGAGTGAGAACATCACAGCCTTGTTTCTGACTGTCATATAAAATTCTCCTTTGGGAGTATATCTCTATCTTAAAAAGCAGCCTAAAAATAACACCTGTGAGTTTTGGGCACCACAACATAAAGAAGACATTAAACTATTAGAAAGTATCCAAAGGAGGGCCAGGAGGATGGGGAAGGGCCTTGAGGTGAAGTTGTATGAGGAGCAGCTGAGGTCTGTTCAGCCTGGAGGAGACTGAGGGGAGACCTCATAGCAATCTGCAACTTCCTTGTGAGGGGAAGAGGAGGGGCAGGCACTGTTCTCTGCTCTGTGCTGACCAGTGACAGGACCAAAGGGAATGGACTGAAGTTGTGTCAGGGGAGGTTATGGTTATCATGACTTATCATGAAAAGTTTCCTCACCCAGAGGGTGGTTGGCACTGGAACGGGCTCCCCAGGGAAGTGGTCACAGCACCAAGCCTGACAGAGCTCAAGAAGCATTTGGACAATGCTCTCAGGCACACGGTGTGACTCTTGGGGATGGTGCTGTGCAGAGCTAAGAGCTGGATTCAGTGATCCTGATTGGTCCCTTCCAACTCAGGATATTTTATGATTCTATAATTCTATTATCTCACCCTTGTAACACAACAGTCCAGCCTAAGAGAATGTTTAATGCTGACATCTAGGGACCAAATTCATTACTGAAAATAAAGATTAAAGAAGAAGTAAATATTTTAGCATGAATCAGTAAAGCAAATCTGTATTTCTGTTAAGAAATTTGGCTGTGCAAACATCCTCATAGTAGCTTTTTGTACAGACACCAACAATTGCCAGGAAAGTTCTGTGCAAGAGAAACCTGGCATAGTACAGAAGTCATTTATGCTGATCTATTTTAACATGAGCACATACAGAGCAAGTACTTCAGCTTTGTCCTGAGTATTTTTCTTACTGAAACTGGAACATAGATTTTTCTAACAATTTGTAATTGTGGCAGAGGAAAGTCCTATTTCCTCTGGGCATGCACAGGTGGCTCTGAGGCTGTGTTTTTATTGAAGTCTTGTGAGATGGATAGTGACAAATGCATTGTATACAAAATCCCAGCAGATTGAGGATTCTTTTGTTTTTTCGGCAAGGGCTATAAATAAGGCATGTGGCACAAAACAGACTGCTGAGTGAAACAAATGCACACCCACAAAATAAATCACAAAAACCTTAGCAGTTTACAAATGGACATTTTCAACTGGATCTAAACAGAGAGATGAAGGGCTATTTTTATACAAAAGAAAGAACAGCTTTTCTACTTTCTACAGGCACTTATGGGAAGAAGTTACTATCAAATATTCATGGTGGCTTCTTGTCTACACAAGTCTGGTTGATGGAGTAAGAGTGTCGACTCACCTTGCACAAAATCTCAGCCATTTTCTCTTTCCCCATCCAGTAAATCTGTGGCTGTCAGTGATAGGAGCTGATGAGAAATGATAGCCTTATTGAGCTGCCTCATGAACTGTAACTCATTTGTTCTGAAGACCCAGACTGACAGCCTCTGCATTTCTCCCTTCCAGCGAAATTGAGTATAAATCACTTTATCATTTTTCCCCATGACAGTTTATCAGAATTCTGGAGTTTTATATGAAGTCATAGAGGCTGGTGGTAGAAATAAGACTTACAATCGATCTTGCTTTTGGAGGGCATTGCATCTTGCAAGGTTTAACAATACCACGAAAAATTGCAATTTGACTTCCACTAAGCATACACATGCATACACATACACACATACTTGACATGCTACAGAAAGGGAAAGCTAATCAGGCTCACTTCTACTGGGCAAATAACCTAAGCTTATGACTCATGTGAACTTCAAACTTTCAGTTCTTGGTAAGTTATTCCTTATTTTGACTTGTAAGCATCTTAATAGATTTCGTAACCAACAAAATAATAAAATCCTTCTCAACACAATACTACTTCACTGGAAAAGAAACCTTCTCTTCTAGTTTGCTTTCATTCTTAGTAAGGTACAAAATAGAAGAATGGGATGGGTATACTAAAGATAAATGTAGATAGTTCCTTTAACCTAGAAAATATTTTTAGGAATTTTTTATTTAGAAAAAATTAAAGTTGATCACCCTAGATCAGAATTACATCAAGTCAAAGATATTAGTTAGCACAAGAAAAACAGTTAAGTTAATGATTTCTCTTCTTTCAAAAATCCTCTGTGAGTTGATACGTACTATTGTCCTGAGGTGACCCAAACCAAGACTACTGTGTAAATATTATTAATTAATTCTAGCACTAAAAAATTTGCTGTACTTAAGCAAATAGTTATCTCTGTTAAAAAGGTTAAACAACATCAAGCTAGGCCCACAGACCCTCTACATGAAGCAACAAAAGATGAAGACACTTAGAAACATATATAAGCATGTGAAATACAATGGCTTAAACTTATGACTTTGGTTATTATAACTTCAAGGAAACTGGGATTTGATGCCCACAGGAAGAAAAATCATAATCATAAATAATGTCTATGAACACAAGCAATTATTTGAAGTCAGATTTTTTTTGTTTGATTACATTCAGCTAAAACTTGTTTCTTTGAACCCCTGGAAGTAGTGCACAGATGATGATCGAAGCTGAAATAACTGAGTTTTGGGTTCTTTTGGGCCCTAGGACAAGAAAATTCCTCCAACTGATTATTTTTAGCTTTAGATGCAATAAATAAAATTTTATTTTATTTTCTTGATCCCTGTGGGTAGGTATTTTAGAATGTAAACTGTTCTATAAAAGTGACAGGACAGGAGGCAATAATTTCTACATGTGGGTGACATAATGAAGCTAAGTGATCTAACATGTTCCCTGTTCTCTGCATTTATTTTGTCAAAATGCAGCTCTTCCTGCTTACCAACTATACTTACTGTGGAAAAATTCACAGCAGAACACATTATACTAAATAATAAGATAAAGTCACCACAGTAAAGGACATGGCTCAAAATTGAAACCATTTTGTCATTAATGATTAGGCCACAGTGTAATGCATTCCTAAGCTGAGCTTAAAAAGTGTTCAACAAGAGAAAAAACCTCAAGCAACACAAACCCTTTCCCCTTAGAAGGCATGTTAATATCAGTAAGTTGCAAGGGAAAAGGTATTTTAATTTGATGGACTTGACAGCGTCAGGTTAATGGCTGGACTCAATGATCTTAGGGGTCTTCTTTGACCTAAATGATTCTCTGATTCTAAATACTTGTAACACAGCAGGTAATGAGCATGTGTCTTAATTATTATAAATGGTTGAATATTGACATCAGCTGCCTGTTTCCTACTCCCTTAGCACTGACTACTGTCATTCTTGACACTCACTTGGGCAGCAGAATCCTCCCCCACCTTTCTTTATTAAACTCCACTAAATGTTATTTCATTTGTTTTTGTATCAGGTTGCATCTATCATTAGACAATGAACACTTGCTTGCCCCATTAACTCCCCTAATGACATGGAATTTTGCACAGCTGATGGATCAGTAAGGTAGAAAAAATGTGTACACAGTATTCAGCAAAACATCTGACATAAATCTGAATTAAATGTAAACTAAAAATAAAGCATGGGGGGTCCCTGTGAGATCAAGATTAGGACCATAAATAGAACATCGTGAAATATTTCAAAAGTTTCTCATTAAATCCAATGCCAAAGGCATTGAGAAAGCAATTTATATCCATGACATGAAGCTAAACCAAGAGTGAGTGAAATTTGAATGCAATTGGGTCCTCAATGGTGCAGTTGTAGGAGAAGAAGAAGAGTAGATATAAAACTTTTGAGTGTTTGGGGGTGTTGTTTATTTGTTTTACATTGCGAAAATCAAAACACAGGGAGCCCTAGTGGTCAAATGCTTTAATTTTCTGACCTTACTATTGAAGCGCAAATTGTCAAAATAATCCTGATAGAACTTCTCCTCTAAGATAAATTAACTTCTAAAGTTCAAAGGCTCATGTAGACTTCACAAAAACAACTTCAGAAAGTCAACAGAAAAAATATGTATAAGAAAAAATATTGTGGGGCATAAAAAAGGACTTAAAAACTGAAACAGATTTTCTTTTCTGTTCATAAAAATCCAGGCTATCCTGCACAGAAAATACTGTGCAAATGCAAATTTAGTGCATTTATGTAGGTGTATCTTTTTAATAAATATTGTAATTCTCTTATGAGAAATTATTACAGCTCTGAATTCTGCTTCTGTCTTTAACTTCTGCAAATATGCTGACATTGAACGTTACCCTTAGGTTAAAAAAAGTCAAGAAAGTAAATGTTCAGAAAACACACTGCCCTGCAAATGTCATAAGGCTATTGCTGTTTTCATGTGGAGAGTTTTAAAGGCTGTTGAGATGAAAAGGAATTATAGCCAAGTCACTTAAGTGCCATGAATTTTCCACTGTGCTTCAGGCATGTTTTTTGTGAGCTTGTGTGTGTGTCTTGCTAATAGCTTGACCTTCATGGATTATTAAGATGAAATTTTATGCAATGAAAATGCTGATAAATTTGAGCTGAACAGCGTACTTTGAAATGACTATGTTTAAATATGCTAATTGCAGCAGCTTTGTAAACCAAAATGTTATCATAATTGCAGACAGAATTGAGACGCTGGCTATCACACAATTGTATGCAAGCAAGCCTGTCTTAGCATTTTATGGGAGTGTTTTCTTCCTTTGGTTAGCTTATATTCTCTTCTGTATTTATTTATGGATTGGAGAACACACAGGAGAAACAAAAAACATCTTTCTTCAGACATTTGTCTGCTCCCACCCTAAAGTGAGTCAGAAAGATAACATTTCTTAGCATATTAATCAGACTGATATTCTTTCATCTACATTCCAGACAGAAATATGCATATTACAAGCAAAGCTGCACTGCTGCTGAAATGATAGCCCTGAAACACAACAAAGCTACTGAAAAAAGGAGGCAGGTAAATGGTATCAAGGCAGACTCGTTTTTATTGCTGTAGATGAATTGCAGGTGTTCCATGAGGGTCATGGGTTGTGATCAGTGAAAAGGATTGTAACATTTCTGAGCCAAAGCACTGCAATTCAACTGTAAGAGAAAAGCATTTGGATATGGAGGGAGACAAGAATCACAAAATGACTCCTGTGAAAGAAAAAATAGATCTTTCAAAAAAAGAAAAATCAAGACAGATTTTGGAAAGATTATAAGACTGCAAAGCAACAACTGGCAGAAAAGATGGGAATTTCTGGAGTTCAAAAAAACAGAGGAGGCAGATGGTACAAATCCTTGACTTCATGTATATGCAGTTTGGACAGTAACATTTCACTTGTAGCATGTTTAATTTCTTCAGATTTGTTAATTCACTTTTTTGTTGTTGTTGTTGCATTTTATCTTTGCTGCAGAATCTAAGAATCCATATTTGTGGGACATCAGATGAGAAGCATGTTTAAACCACTGATGCCAGCATTGCCTAACAAGGAGTAGTCTTATGATGTATCACTTACAAGATTGAAGATTGTTTTTGCCTCCTTTTCTGTATTTCATAGTATAATGATTAGAAGATTTAAAAGGAATGTGAAATCCCCTTGACCTGTTTTAGACTCTCCCATCACCCAGATAAATACAGACTTTCATCAGCTATAATGTGTGCTGAAACACAAGTGTCAGACTTGATGGCTGAAATTTCAGGTAGATCTAATAGCAATATCTCCTTGTAAGTTCATAGCTGGAAACTATTCCAGTTGGGAGCTATTCGAGTTTGTAAAATGATAAGGTATTCACAGAGTCAGAAAGTGGGAATAAGTGCTATGACCCCGTGATTAGATTTCCCCTGTTATGCTAGGGTGGATCTACTCTTATTTCTCCTGTCTTTTGAGTGGAATCACTCCTGTGGGCTTCACTGTTAGTTCAGTTGTCTCAGAGGGGAGATTTAGGATTGTTCTTTTTTCTGATAGTGAGATCTGTATCTCTCCCATGATTTTTTTATGTCTGCAGCCTTCGATTTCATACATTTTATATGCATAGATATATATATATATATACACACACACACACATAGATATATGCTCTTATTTCCATATTTCCCAAAGTATGGAAACTGTCCCACAAACAAAGGTAGTTTGATTTTGTATTTTCTTTGGTACGACTGTGGTGTTTTGTTGGTTTTTTTTCTTTATTTGGTTTGCTCTTTTTTCTCCCCTATTATCAATGGCCAACCATATAATGAGTTATAGTGTTCTTATACATCCCTCTGCTGTTTACACCAATTTTAGATATTAGGACTGCCATGTGTTCATAACTGAGATTTATTATCCATGCACTACAAATATAGTTCCATATCTAGTCTTGGATTCTGGCTCACTTAACGTAATTATATCCATCAAATATTAAGTTTCCTTGGAAGCAGATCTAAACAAAAGTTCATTTGCTTTTGGATGCTGGTAATGCTGGTAATGATGGGAATGCCTCACCATCTGTGTCTCCTCAGGTTGTGATCTCATCAGATCTCATAAGGTAAGCAGATTCTGACCTGCATTATAATTGGTTGGGACCTTTCCAAAGAAAATCCCTGGTGCTAAGGAAAATAGCACTGATGATTGGATATTTGGCACTCCTCCCTCTTTTCAGTAGCAGACCTTTGTCTCAGCATAATATTGAGAAACCATTTGGTGACTCTGTGTGCTACCTTCAGGGGGGGACACAATCAGTGCAGACAAGACTTGCAGTTAGAAAATATCTAGGGTATTTATTGCAATATGAGCAGACAAAATAGCACTTTTGGATATAAACCAAAGATTTGCTTGTGCAGTAAAGTGCTAAACTGGCTGGGAGGATTTGGTACATGCCATTGCAAAACCCATTTAAGTGCACTGAACAACATTAACACACAAACTTTCCATGAAATATTTGGGGACAATTTGTGAAAACTGCTTTGGACTATTGTTGGCATTAATTCCTAGTTACTACTGCTGGCACTCTTCCTAGAAAGATAGGCCAGAGTTTTTAGATTCAGTGTAATTGGATTATTAGGCACCCTTAAAATAAGTAATTTAGATGAAAAAAACAGTTCCCATCAGATCAAGGAGTAGCCAGGGAGCTGAAATGCCTGATTTGTCTTCCTGTTCTGTTAATACTGTGCCTGTGGCAAACCATTTGCAAAGAAAACTGGACTGCCTTATCAGGATGCAGTTTGCATAACTATTTTTAATCTATTCATGTGATGTTTCAGTGGGTACCTTTGCATGCATTAGTCTCTGACATACAATTAGCTTTAATTAATAGTTACTATATTGCTTGCAAATAAAAGTTTATCATGGAAAAAAAAGGTGTCCTTATTATGGCTAGGCACTATACATACTCTTCCTATCAAAGGGCTGACTATTCTGAAAGAAAAGTTTGTGTTTTAAAGGCAGCCTTCAAGAGGACATTGCTATTACTCTATGCAGAGACTGGAAAACCACAGAATCAGTTAGGTTGGAAAAGATCTCCAAGATCATCAAGTTCCATCTTTGACTGACAGCACCACCATGCCAACCAAACCATAACACCACATCCAGTCATTTCTTGGGAAACTTCTGGGAATGGTGATTTCACCACTTCCATTGGTCAGGCCATTCCAATATCAAGTGTGTAATATGCAAATGCATATTAAATCCAAATCCAGTGCAAAATTTTTAACAAATAATTTATGTCACAAACAGAAATAACATGCTCCTGTTTTAAACAGGAAAGTCCACTTTTTGCACTTAATGTAACCATGGTCCTGATGTAAATGTTGTGTATAAACATTTAATCACATTCTGTGTAGTACTGCCTTCACAAAAGTACAATATATTAGGGCTTCCCTTTTCAAATGGCTGAATAATCATCTTCATAATTCAATAACATGAATTGCAACATGGTAGGGTTGGCCATATATTTTTTTCTGGATATACCTAAACCTACATGGAATTTAAAATTTTGAATGCAATTGTGGATTATCATCTATCCTGGATTTAACATTTAGTAGACCATTTACTTGATAGAAGCACAGTGAGCACAACTCTTAAGAACAGACTGAAAACAAAGAGTACAGGTTTTCTGTATGAAAAGGTGATCCATAGAAAAGACATGTATTTAAAATATGAATTATCATTACCCTCATAATTTCAACACTTTCCTGGATTTTATTTTCTTAAGAGAAAATTACATGCATGTATTATAGAAATAAATGTTCAGGGGGAAGAAAATGAAACCTAATTTTAGCTTTTCCATGCTTTTTGATTCTTTCTGTGAGTATCCTCTAAGCCATGCAACTAACAGCTACCCCATGTGTTTCTCTAATCACCTTGATCAAAGGAAGAGGGAAATGAGAGCTAAATGTGCAATGGAGTATCATTTTTTGGCAGTATTGTTGCTGTCATATTTGAAAATTATAGTTATATGTGCACATCCTCTGTATTGATGTTAAGAAAGAACAATGTGAGACATACAGTCGTAGCAAGAGTTGCTGAAGTTTGTGACTGTTCCTCAAAAAGCTCATTCTAATCCTTCAATTTTTTCTTGTTAAAAAAAGCAATATTCTTGTCTCTCAGAAAAAGAAATCAAAATTAAGGTTTGTCATCTTATTAAAATAAAAGAAAAAAGGCAGAGAAAAAAATTACATTTTTCTTGGAAAAACTATTTGGAACTGTAACATTTTCAAGTCATAAAGTTGCATATGCGTCATGGAATTTCATATTTGAGCAATTACATCTCAAAAGCCAAAAAAAGGCAAGACACCCTGTAAAAGAGGAGTTCTGCCCTGACATTAATGTTTTTTCTCTGCCCCTGCTTTCCAGTGAAGATAAAAAATTTAAGGCAGCTGAAGTTCTTCTCTGTATTCTACACAAGACTCAGTAAAAGTAGCAAGTCTCCATCTACCCCTGGAAATTTTCTTCAGAAACTGGATCCCAGATGAGCACAGGAATAAAGGACTCACTGAAAATGAGCACTGAGGCTGCTTCTCCTGCTTTCCTTGCACTTCCCCTGTCTACCTCCCAAAAGTGAAAATAATTGAGTCTATGACACAAAAATATAGAGAAACATGATAAACCACATTCCAACAGCTATAAACTGACACCATACAATAAAATGTGGGAAGGAATAAAAGGAAAAAATGTATCAAATTTTTATCAGTGCAAAAACTGCCTGTTCATCTACCATTTTCCTCAACTATTTGCAATTCGTTTTATTTTATTTTATTTTATTTTATTTTATTTTATTGATCAGTGTTTTTACCCTTCTCTTCCCTCAAAACTCTCTACATTTTCCCATCCTTAGATATGAAGCCAAGGGACATGATTAGTCTTCACCTTTCCTCTGAAATTTATAAGCAGATACGACTGAAATCTGTATAAGAAAAAACCACATTATATTAACTAATTAAGTTTTCTCCACACCTAGTATGTCATAATGCTGTCAAGTCTCTAAAACACCTTCTAAACACGGGATTTCTACAGAAAGGAAAATAGGGAAGAAAAGCATACCTTATTTTTATCAGTAAAAAAGCAAACACAAATATTTCTTCTCTTCAAAAAGTATAAAAATATATGACCACAGTAGCTTATGGAAACTAGTCCACTTTTAGGTCTTCTTTTTATTCTTTTGTGGGCAATTTTTGTACCATTTAGTTTTGTTAATGAAGCTGTTCATCAGTTTTTCCAACTACCATTAATGAAAATAAATGAGACTTAAGAAAAACTAGTCTACCTGAGAGAAACTAGTCTTGCAGAAAAGAATGGAAAATATACAAGAGTCTTCTATCTCTTTTCTGCATTGACATAAAACACTTAATCCATGGTGAATTTTCCATAGGACTGGAGGAAGATAACTGGGAGGGACTGGTTGCTTGGGGCTGGACATCAATCAGTGGGTGGTGAGAAAGGGCACTGTGCATCACTTTTCTTTTGGGGGGTTTATTCTCTTCTTCCTCTCTTATTTTCATTATTATCATTATCACTAATAGTAGTAGCCATGTAACTACTGCATTTTTGTTTCAATTGTTAAACTGTCCTTATCTCAAACAATAACTTTACTTTTTTTCTGACTCTCCTCCTCATTCTGCTGGGGAGAGTAAGTGACTGCTTGGAACTTGGCTGCCTGCTGAAGTTAAGCCACAACAGTCTTACCTACCCTACCCGCACTTTATATCCTGGCCATGATATTCTGTGATATAGAATAACCCTTTGGGCAGTTTGGGTCAGCTGCCTGGCTGGTCACTGGCAGAGCTTGGGAAACTAAAAAGGCCTCAATTTAGAGTAAGGACTGCACAGCAAGAAGCACAACACCATTGTGTTATTAACATCATTCTCATGATAAATCCAAAAAACAGCACTGTGTCAGCTATTAAGAAGAAAATTAACTCTATCCTAGCCAAAACCAGGAAAATAACCTGCAAAGTTTGCAGAATAATCAAATGAAGAAAATACTAAAAGAAAGCTGAGTAAAACTAAGGTTATAAAAAAAGAAAAGCCTCCCAAAATTCACATATCACCTTATCACCATATGAACACATGTTTTTTTAGTGCTATTTGCAGATAAATCTCTATCATCTTCATAAGATAATAATAAAAGAAAATATGTAAATAGTACTGATAAAAAAATCAGATTTTCGTGGCATACAGTTTCCATGGAGAACAGAGAGGTACAGTTTCAGGTGATGAAACCAGGATGAGACTGTGTTTGCCTTCCCAGATTAAATAGTTGTCTTTAAAATGTGAAACTCTCCATTGAAATGCAAAGCACACCTACAGGAAGTCAGACACCACATTGAGGTCTACTACTAAGGACTCACAACAGCCTCTGGCCACAAATAAGCACTATTAAATACAGACTAATTCTAGGTGGAAGTAGGCAAACATAACCTATAAACAGAGTAACTGCAATTAGGTCTCAGCTAAGGGTAGGAGTTAATTACAACTTCTCTAAAGACTAATCAGTATAATACACTTACTTTTAAAAAGGTGACATTCAAGGACTTTTAGGCATCTTATAATTTAGCAACTGAATTTCTTCATCATATGTGTTACGTTGTTTTGAATAGGCTAAAGAAAATTTGTGTCTCAGATTTAGGAAACTGAGCAGGATTCTTCAATAAAACATTTTAATACCTTGGATTAAGAGTCATTATTTGAATTTATCAGTCTTAATTAATCTTCAAGTTACTTTGGCCCAGATCACAGATAACACATATACTTTTCACAGACACTACTACAACACACTGATAATACCTATGTTGTTACTATGTTCTTTACAGACAAGTCAATGGTTTACAAGACCAGAAAATTATATGCATGCCAAAACCATATATATATATATATATATAAAATTTATCTATTATAAATTAGTATTTAGTGAAATCACTTCAAAAGAAAACACCTCAAACCTATTTAGAGGAATACCAATACTAATTTGGAAAAACCAATTCAGGTAGCATTTTTGAAAGCACAATATCTGAGCCTTTCCCAGGTCATGGAACCAAACGTAAATATATTGCCTCCAGAATAAGTGAGAAGTTTTGTTTGTTTTTTGTTTGTTTGTTTGTTTGTTTAGTTTGCTGTTTTTTTTTCTTCTTGGAAGCAAACTTACATAAACATCCAAAGAAAGTAACTTACTTGATTCCTAAAATCAATTGGCAGTAGAAATTTCCTAAGACGAAATCTCCTTAGGAGAATTCTGGATCAAAGACCTTTTGTAGATTCCTTACTGAGAAATGTGAACTACACTTAAAAAAAAAAAAAAAAAGATATTCCCTGCTATTTCATATAATTCCAAAGAAAAATTTTAGTTAGCAGTATTTTTGTCTGTAAAAATATCTTGATTAAGTTTCATACATGTACATGTGCATGAACATTTGATAGCAGTTGCTCAAGGTGACATCTGCTATGAATCCTCAACTGTGGCATAGTATGCTGATCATATTTTACTTTCTCTAAAATTTATTTATGCTTCTTATACATTTTAATACACTTTTTATAAATATTCATAATCAAATAGATTTTGTTTACACTTTTTTTTTTCCACACAGAAACCAGGGTTATTGCACTGTATTGTCAATCCCTCTAGAGTTTTGCTGATGTTTGATGTATTGAAGTGCTACCTCAAAATAAAAGGACTTCCAGCATACTATTTTTTGCTGGCACATTTCAAAAATATTCAGTCCTCCAATTATTTTCCAAGATCAAAATGGCAACAAAATGTGTATCTGATTTGCTAGTAAAATTATGTTACAAATCATGGCTATTTCCTTTGTATATGCCAACCTCATTTATTGTACAAGAGAAGACTGGGTTTGTAAAGTGGAAAAATTAAGCTCTCTTTTCCTAAAAGTGCACCTCTGAAAGGGCAAGAGCAGGCATGAAAATATTATATTTTTTTTCCCAAAGTGTTCTTTTTCTGATTGTGCTACCTTTCTGGGTTTTATTCTTTGGTGTGAAAGAGGGTTCAGAGGAAACATTTTGATGTATTAATCTGAATAACACTGGAAATAGTCCAAATGCATACTAAATATTTAAAGATGTCAGAAAGGCTTTTGGTAATGCCATGCAACTCTGGTAACTCCTTCAGGAGTAAAAGGAAAATATTGTGTTAATGCCATTTCAGAATGATTATGGTTGCTCAGCTGCTGTAGAAATCATAATGACATCATGTAATTTAAAAGAACATTGCATGTTGATGCTGCTTTACCCTGGTTGAGCATCTGGCCCTGAGATTATAGCTACAAAAAGATCATGAGATTGAAAACTACAGATCCATAATAGATAAATATTCTATTTTCTAAATACAATTAAGTCTGTCTGAACCATCATCACTGAAAGCAACACATGCTGTGTAGTGATCTTGATCCATCTTCACGGGGTCTCTGGGACGTGCGCTCTGTGATGTCCTGCCATAACAGACAAGACAGTGATACTGAGCTGTGACAAAGGCTTTGAAAATGTACCACTGAAAGATATTATTTGAGATATGGAACAACTTAATGGAGCAGAGAAGAGTTAAAGCAGGTTGTAACCTTTCCAGCAGCATTGTCAGTATGCACTCTGTCACGAGAAAAGTGAGTGATATTCAGCCTCTGCATACAGATTGCATATATTCTGCCCTGTGTCAGACAAGCTGTCCCATGGCCTGCAACCCAAGTCCTTTTCAAGGACATACTACACAAAACTGTGCTTTCCATTCTGTATGGAGATCTCAGGCTATATTTGTAAAACATAATGGAAAGGAAAAAGAGCTGTAATTGTCTATTGCATTGTATTTTGTAAAGGGTAGATGAGATGACCCAAATAATTATGGTCTGCTTTAGATGAACTTCCGTTCTCGGCAAAGTCGCAGAAAAGCTGATGCAGCATAAAAGTACTAAAGAAATAAAGGATGGTGGCATAATTAGTGCCAATCAGCACAGTTTTATGGAAAACAGATCTCATCAGAACTTTTGATGAGGCTACAAGTTCAGTTCACAGAGGAAAGGGTGTTGACATAATATGGCTTCTGTAAGGGCACTTGTCTGCACAACATTCAGATTAAAAATTAGCATTACGCAAAATTCCCTGTAGCACATAATAATCCTTTGAAAAACTTGTTCACTCACTAATTTCAGAAAACAGCTGTTAATTGGGAACTATTATGCAAAAAGAAATTTTTAGTGAGCCAGTGCAAAGATCCTGATATTCATTATTCCAGAATTTGCACATTCATGGTGGCAAAAATTTGCAGTTGACAAAAAAATGGTGGAATGATGAACACTCATGAGGAGCAGACATTTTTACACATATACGTACTTTACAGACTAAGGCAGATTTTCAAAATAGTACATTTTGAGATATTTTAGAATGAGGAGGAAGGAACACACATCACAAGTTTTCTGATGGATGCCTGAATTTTGGAATCATAGAACCATAAATCACTGAATGGTTGGAGTTGGAAGGATCTAAAAGATGATCCAGTTCCAGTACCTCTCCTATGGGCAGCATGGAAGACCTGATTGCTCAGAGCTCCACACAATGTGACCTTGAACACTTCCAGGGAGGAGGCATCCACAACCTCTCTGGACAACCTGTTTCAGTGTCTCGTCACCATCACACAAAAGAATTTCTTCCTAAAATTGAATTAATGCAACCTCTTTCAGTTTGAAACCATTCCCTATTTTTCTGTTACTATATATTCTTGTAAAGTCTATCCCATCTTTCTTGTAGGCTCTTTTCAGGTACTGGAAGGCTACAATTAGGTCACACCAAAGCCGTCTGTTCTCCAGGCTGAACAAACCCAATTCTCTCAGCTTTTCCTCTTAGGAGATTTGTTCCATTCCCTCTAATCATTTTGGTGGCCTCTTCTGGACTCACTCCAACAGGTCCATGCCCTTCCTCTCTGTGCTGGGACCCCAGAGCTGGATGCAGCACTGCAGGTGGGGTCTCAGTAGAGCAGAGGGGCAGAATCCCCTCCCTGGCCCTGCTGCTCACACTGCTTTGGATGCAGCCCAGGACAAGTTTGGCTTTCTGGGCTGTGAGTGCACATGGTTGGGTCATGTCCAGCTTCGTGTCCACCAGCACTCCCAAGTCCTCAGCAGGACTGCTCTCAATCTGTTCATCATCTGTTCATCCCCCAGCCCATGTTGATACCTGGGGTTGCCTCAACCCAGGTACATTACCTTGAACTTGGTCTTGTTAAAACGTGAGATTCCCATGAACCCAATTCTTCAGAGTGCCCAGGTCTCTCTGGATGGCATTGTGTTCTTCAGGTGTGTTGACAACACTGCTCTGCTTGGTGTCATCTGCAAATTTGTTGAGGGTGCACTCAACCCCTTCATCTATGTCATTAATGAAGATATTAATTAGTACAGGTCCCATTATAGGCCCCTAGGGACACCAATTGTCAGTGATGTCCATCAGTACTCTGAGCCATTGATCACTACTCTCTGGATGCAACCATACAACCATTTTTTTATCCATTTAAGAGTCCAGTCACAAAATCTTTTTCCAACATAGACGGTAGGAAAATCATTCTCAGGAAGGATTTAGAGATCTATAGTGATCAATGAACTAGAATTCACAGAATCAAATCTCGAAGAATAAAATGCAAATCCCTGAAAATATATGTAGTATGTATATGTTTGAACTGGACTTTTTAGAATGGAAATTGAAAAAGAAAATAGTTCTGTGAAGAGCTCAAAAAGTTATTCTGGATCTAAATCACAGAGAGAAATTTAAGAATTTTAATCTATATCACTTAGTCATTTAATAGCAGTAATTTTATAGTTGTAACTTGGTAAAGATACAGGACAAGTGTTACAAGAAGGAAGACAATATAAATATGAACAGAACATTTCTGACAAGACACTGAGTTTAGCAGACAAAGGTGTAACAAGATGCACAGGATGAAAGTAGAAGCTAAAAAAATTCAGATGAGATAGGAGCACTGTTTTAGTCCCAGAGACACCTACTCAGTAAAACAGAGAACAATGGATTTTCCATAATTTTAAATCTTTTTAGATGACAATGAATTTCTTTCCATAAGATAAGAGAAGCTCCATCAGAATCTGAAAAATTACTCAGTGAAATTCAAACGACTGTGTTATTCAAGAGATCAAACTAGAGGATCATAACGGGCTCTCACAGTCTTAAAATGCATTACTTACATCTCTGCTTACAAGTGTGCAATTTTGAACAGAAGAGTATGCGGCAATTGCAAAAGCAATATTGTCCTAACATTTCAAGAAATACCCTTGACCCTTTTACTCTTTCCCCACAAAATATGAGTCTATTTTCTTCCTCAGTACGAGTAACCATTCTAATGACTTTTTCTGACAGACAATATATATGACAAGACAAAGCAGGGCCAAATTAAAAGATTTTCCCATTAAAAAGCACCACAAATCCATGAATATAATATTTTTGTTAAGACAAGTGCCATTATTTTTAAACTGGGTTACTTAAATACGTTATCTTTACAGTAACAATAAAAATATATTTCCCTCTCCAGTAAGACAATTTTATACCTCTTCTTGTGCACCATTGAAGATCTCTTGTAATACTTTCCAATTCTCTTTTTTCCTTAACTTCCTTTCTTTTCGTCTACTAAAATTTTCAAAAGCAGGTGACTGCTTGCAATATTGTTACAATTATTACATTATAATTACTGAGAATATTATGAATTTTAATTTATGTCTGCAACCTTTGAAAAGAATAAGAAAAACAAGGTGTTTCTGAATGAACTTTCTCAATAATCACAATTTATGTCCTCATAAGTAAAACTTTTCCTCATATTCTGACAAAACATCATTTTCTATGAGCTTTAAGTTAAAAAGAGAACCATAATGTACTTCAACAAAAATATGTGCTACAACAGATCTGTATGCATCTACTACAATTCTCAAGATGTAATACTGGAATTACAAAAGACAGAATACATGGCTCCAATCATAATTTTTCTAAATGTTTTCTAGATAAAAGAATAAAAGAACACAAAATTCAGTATAGAATCTGAACAGAACCAGTGCCTTCTTTTATCATGCCAGGCAAAGATTTGTTGAGATAATTTATGCTCTTTAAATCTCAGACCTGTCAGTAAGGGTGTCTCCAAAATGGTGTCTAATAATGTTCCAGAATTTTAAAAGTATAATTTGCTAAATAATGCCAATGATTAGACAAGGAAAAGACTTACCCCTCAACCTGTTCATCTATTTGTACCAACACTGTAATGAGGCAACAAAAGAGGAACATACACAAATTTTGTCAATAAAACAGGAATACCCTAAAATATCAGACCTATTGAAGAAAAATATTTTTTATTTTTCTGCATAGAATATTTTATACACCAGTTTTTTATTATTTTACACCTGCATACTTCTTGTGCTAGTATGTACACCACCCAAGTCACCCCATGCACAACCACCATCATTCTCACACAAACAGCCCATAACCAGAATCCATTATTTGAACTACTTGGAAATGTGTCTTAAGCAAAGATGGAACATGTAAACTTCTTTATTACATGACTTGTTCAAGGAGATTTTGACTAATTCCACCAAACATTCCCCCTGTCTTGAGGCTGATGATGAAGTTCTACTTTTGGCTGTGAGATATCATCCAATGTTAAAAAAAAATATTGCAATTTTAGAAGCAGAAATCTGAAAGTAAAAATTCACATAATATTTCATCTACATGAAAATATATTCAATGGACTTGCCAATACTGTGCATTTTTATTGCCACAAGTGTTATTTATGTCTAAAGTGCTAAAACCTTACATTCCATGAAGAAGAAAAATTTTGGTGTTAACCACCAAATCAGTTCTCTGAAAATATTTACATATTTTTAGTGTTGCACCATTAGCATAGAAAAATTTTATTCTTCTATTTTGCATATGACAAAAATATTCTTAGCAGTCCAAAAAATTACTAAAAATTACCACTAAGATGCAGATAGTTTTTCCAGTTACTGCAGCATTTAAATTTTATAGCCTAAACCAGCAGAGGAGGCATCATTTTCTCTTCTGCCATCATAAGTGCATTGCATATTGGAAAGTCTAAAGAAAGTCATAAAATGACCTATTATAAGCCAAGCACTGTAAATGCAGTTTTTGATGGCTTTTTATATATGATGACTTTAAAAATTACAATATTTCAGAATTAAATTCAATATTTAAATAGTCATCACTGGTACTTTTTTCAAATAGCAAAAATGACATTTTATTCAGAAAAATACCACAGTGTGACTTACTAGGATTTTCTTCTCTTAGCTTAATAGTTATTTCAAATGCATTGCCTATCATTTAAGCTGTGCAATTAATATCAAGGTACTGAAAACAGAAAAGACTCTTAATTCAATGTTTTCAGAATTCTACCTTCATTAGTGTCCTGGGTATATTTTTAACATTTCCATGAAATTATAAAAATAAATTAAGATTCCTCCTGAACCAGTACAGTGTATTTATAGTCAGAGTGCTTTGTACACTTTGAGTTATTAGGCACAAAACCTGCAAAAGGAACTGGTGAGGGGAAGGTATCTCAATATTGAAGGGGAGATATATTAAGATCCCCAGCAATCAGTTCACATCCAAGTTCTCTATCACTCTAGCCTAGCATTCCTTCATCTTCTCTTCTACATCACATATCAGCAAGGTGGCTCCATTTCCTTAGCCTGCAATCCTATGTTGTTGAAGGCAAAACTGCATAAACTAAAGGGGGGGAAATAAAATACAATTGTTTAAATCCCCCCTTCCCCAACACTTTCAATACTGAGATCATGAATGGCAATAACCTGTATAAAGTCTGCCAAGATAAGCAACCTTCAAGTGGGAGCAAGCATTGCTCAGTCTGTTGGCATGAATTCACTGGACACTCACTGTCTTACAATGGTGCTTCAAAGTAAAGATAATTGTGCTCAAAGCACGGCTTTTTTTAAAGGTAATGCGTTCAGTCTCTAGTAGGGAAATGGACTGAAAGCAGTATTTCCAACTTGGGGAGCTAATCTGTCACAGATGGAGCTCTCAGCTCTAGCAGAAAGCTCACAATTTAAAAACATCCTTGTGATTCCATCTGGTAGTAGAAATATCTAGCATTAGATAGGTTAATGGGTTCTCTTTTTTTTCTGGTGTTCCACTGAAGCCTTCTGATTGTGCATTAGGACATAACTATGGATAGAACATGACAGAATAGGAAAAACAAAGTAAAATATAAAATGTCCATAAATTAACATTTTTATAAGAATTTTTAGTACAATCTCTGTTTAAAATTCAAGAAATCACAAAACAATTCCACTTTACTCTTTTCATGCTGTCCTTTAAATCTCATATTGTTTGGATTCAATGTTAGTATAGGTTATTTGCCTTGTTATTCTATGCAGACTGAAGAAATTCCAAGCAACAGAATTTTTTAAGCATAAATTTGTCATATCTGGAAGAAGGGAGTTTAAACAGCTTATAATCATCAAATCAGTTTCTCATTTTGTGCTTGCATTTTTTTACATTATTTTCATTAATGTAAGAAAAAATCTGAATATTCTCAACAGTATTTTAGAATGTGTGTTGATTTGGATAAGAAATACAGAATGCTCTTACAGTTGCCTTTCCTGAAAATTAAGCATGTTCTTTCAGTGACAGGTTTAAATGAAACTGTAATGTTTAGAGAAATTATAGAAATCCACAAAAAGTAGATATGTTTCTTTTGCAATATTATACCCTTTGCATGAATTAGGATATACATTTATTAACATTTTATGGTGGCAGTAATGCTGATCATTACAAATGCTTCATCTGGCTTAAAACATTAAGTTGCCTAAAATTGCCTTAGTTTCCTGAGAAAATGAAATATTTGTTACTAACTCCATTAAGATTTAACTGAAAAGATTAGTGTGAACTAGTGAAAGAAAAATCCCCACAACAATTAAACAAGTTCACAACACAGAAGCTGTAGGAAAATATTAAAATTTAAAAAAAAAACAACTTAAAGTGGTTGTTGCTCCTGTATTAGCTGTTCCTACAGAAAAAGTATTATTACTGTTGATTCAACAAAGCTCTGATTATTTAGTGTGCATGCAGAAACCCTCACTCCTTCAGTGAATCTTCACTGTGCTAATCCCCTTGGAATGAAGCATTTATCACCTACCAAACAAGTGTAAAATATTTCCATCCAGAAGGATTATCACCACTGTCTTCCTCTCTGCTTTACTGGAGCAGAAGAGGAGAGGGAGGGTAGGCAGGCAAAGTGATTCATCAGCTACAAACAAAAATCCAATTACTAGTAAATTCCTAAATAATTTGGTTCAGTTGTCTTTATCCTCCAGTTTTTTATAATGTATTTTTTATGCTATTTTAAGAGGACAATATTTAGAAGCAACAAATCAGAACACATTCTCTTTCCTGAAAATCAAAACACATGAGAACCATAGCCTAAACTGAAATGATAGCCCTGAGATTGTACTCAGAGATACTCCAGGAAAATATTCCTTACTCCAAGTAGTTGTGACAGTCATTCATCCACCATGAAATCAATCTAGCATCCCTGTTCCTTCTTAGACAATTTCACACATTATTTCTTTTACAAACGAGCAGAATTGGTTGCATTACCTAGCACTGGAGTTCGCTGTGGTTTGTCAGTAGTACAACATTACTTGCCTGGTGAACTGCTCCTTTCCTATCAAGTTTTAAGATGTTTTTTTCAGTGCTGAATTGATGATTTCAAAGAACTAGCCACATGATAGATTGATGTTTTAAGAGGCATTTACTATCAGGGCCAACTTGTCCTATCAGCTACTTTGCAAAATACAAAGATTGTGAGATTGTTCTGTAATTCTACCTAGACTCAACTTTGGCAAGCCTGAAGTTCTTGATGTAATCAGCTATTTCTGTAACTTTATTTTATTCATCATTTTTGCTTGAGCAGTGCTGAATATTCTGCTGGAGAAAAGGTTAGCACAGATCTTGCTAGGATACACTGGCCAATTCTACTCTTGTGGAAATTCTCTCTTTGTTTTCTATTTTTTGTGTCCTATCTGATATTTGATTACCAATTACTATTTTAATAAAAAAATAAGTTAAAAGGGAAATAAACAGAATTTTTACTTGGAGAGTATTATACAGCAAAGTCCCTGGCTTTCTATCTGAAAGCATTTGCATCACTGAAATGACATTACTCTCTAGGTGCTCTTTCCCATGGAAAACCCTCGGGTCTCCTGGAGGGGTAGCTGTAGGTGGAGGCCAGACTGGGCTGAAAAATAAACAATTTTCTGATAGATTTTCCCTTTACTGATAGTTGTGATAAATTGTCTCATGTTTAAGCATTTCTGATTGCTAAAGATCCCATCATATTTTTGCAGAGAGGCTTTGGCCTCTGTACCAAGGTAGATGACCAGAAACATTTAATCATATCTAATATGACTAGATCATAATCTACATATCTAAATTCTTTTTCTGATGACATCCCTCTTCTTCTCTAATATAAAAAGGATTGTTGATAAGTCTGCCTTCAGATACTGCCATGGTTCAGCTACAGATTGTGTGATTTCTATATCTGCTTACAATACTTCAAAATAAAAAGTTATGCCTAAACATAAATCAGATTTTCTTTTTCCCCCCTGAGATTCTTGTTTAAAAAGTCAACTGTACGTCATTTCATGCCAGAGGAATGACTATTAAACTTCCTTTTCTCAAAGTGATTTTCCATATTATTTATCAGGGGAAATCACCTTTTCCATAGGAAAATATGATGCCTTAAAAAATGATAGGCAGAAACTTTCAATGAATCAGTATTCATTTAAATTGATTGCTTTTGATCTTCATGATTTAAGACAGAATATTTGTTTTGAAAACTTAGAATATTGTACAAATGTTCAACTTGCATAATCCCTAAAGTAAATATAATTTAATAGCTATGTGCAACTGTCACTGAAATTCTAAAAGAATCTTGTTCAGTTTATCATCCTATTTTTTATCTGTGCCACAAAAAAATAAATGAAACATAGATATAAGGATTCATTTGACCCAAAAGACTGCATCATGAACCAGTTTCTTATCTTTACGCAAGTATACTGTTTCCAGAAAAATATTTTTCATATCACTCTAAAACATAAAACACAAATGTAACAAGAAAAGAAAAGGTGCAGTTACACATGCATGTACTTAAGATAAAACAGACTGAAATGTTGGTCTGAGTCAGTGTTGATGAGTTCTCTTTTCCAGAACTGATCACCCAAAACTTTTGCCCAGGCAAAAGCTTCCCAGGCAAAAGATTAAAGAGCATTACAAGGACCCTGCCACATATTTACTACCTGTACTGTTTTATTGACTGTCATTCTTGTAAACCCAGTATGCCAAACAGACTCATGTAATCCAATTATAATAACCAAATCAGTAAAAAAAAAAAAATATTTTGGAACAAACTCCAAACTGTCAGTCATTTGATGAGCAGTTTCTAAAAAAAGATTTTTTCCCATAAAGTTCAATAAATAATTTGAATACACAAGTATGATAAAGTCATCACAAACATTAGCACAAGAAAGATTAATTATATTGTTGACTAGTTGTCTTATTAGCAGTAGGCTGAAGATGTACTGAGGAAGGGAAAAAATCATACATGAGAAAACTTAAAGGAACCTGTTTCTATGATCAAGGCTTCAAGTAATTCCACTTTCATGAACAGGACTAGACATGGTGAACCAGCAGAGTGGGGTGTCTCCACTAATAACTGTGCGGCACTTGAGCAATACTGATTTAACCTCACTATGGTGGTTTCCTTTTTACATAGGCAGCTGCAAGCATCTTGTTTTACAGTAGCAGGGACTGACAGCAAAAGCTGAGGTAAAAGCTGTGATTTGCAGGAAATCTGAGTCAGAGCTGAAAAGTGGACTTAAATCTCTCAAGGTTCAGTAAAGTGATATGAACTACAAAGTCATGCTCCTGTTCTACAGTTAAATAACTGGCTTATTTGGTGAGCAGATTATATTTAATAGATTAATAGATGTTTGCTTCTTCAGGTACATATTCAGATCCTCCAAGATTTGCACATCTTTTATATTCCAGTTGCATAGAAATATGAAAGCAAAAAACAAAAACAGAACTCATACTATTACTCATATGTCTATCTGTGTTTTGTGATGATAAGTACAAGTACATCTTTTTCACTAAATCTAAATTAACAACATTTTGGGGAGGATGGAAATTATCTATGAATGACTTACACAGTGTCAGTTTAGACAATGAATGCTTTCATGATGCGTGCTCCATAACACGATTTCCATATCAATGAAATGAAAATATTCTCTTCCATTATGAAATTGTTTTTGATGTGCAGAATTCTTGAGATATCATTATGCTTTTAGGGTTGAAAATTGGCAGTTTGAGAAGCCTTTGAAAAGTCTGTGTTAGCTACTGGCCTCATTGTAGTAAATGGAATAAAAAACCCTCATGTATTGACATCAACAGGGACATGATCTCACCTGAAGTTTCTGACTGAAAAAAAAAAAGGAAAAAAAGCAGAACAAATTAAAAAAAAGCTGATGAAGCAACTGTAGAGTATCAGAAAGACAGCCACTGTTTTCACAGTTTTAGAAAAGTGAATTAATAATTGATCTTGAGGTTCTGTAACAAAATTTTTAATCCATCAATCCCTGTGCACCTATGAAATAATAAAATAAATATGAGTTATCAAGAGCAGTTATTCCTAAAATCACTGTCCTTCTTCTGTGACAGGTGATTTGGATGTGGAGAGGCAGAACAGTAGAGAGGATCTAATTTATTCCATCTTATGACACTGGGCTCTGTGATGTCCCTTATATAAAAAGAAATTGCATAGTGCATGTAAATCACCAGAACAACTTCCACAGCTGGTTTAAAAACTGTTCACAAAAAAGAATTCATCAGTGTTTGAGTGTTAAGCTGAGAAAACGTTTGAAGAGGAAGGTGGGCGTCCACTCAATTCAACTCAATTTATTTTTTCAGTAATTATTGGATTATAGGATTTAACACTGTTTAAATAGTGCAGAAAAAGGGGAGCAAATGCTGCAGAGGGCAGATCTCAGCAAATGAAGAAAAACAAGGTGAATTAAATAAAGAGCAAAATGCTTCCTGTAGGCAGGAGAAATCAGACAGAATGGGAGCAAGTAACATTTGGCAAGGTAGTAAAATATGGCAGAGAATTGAAGGAGATTGTAATAGTGACATGGAAATGAAAACCAACACTGTAGCATTGGGCAAAATCGAGAAAATCTCATTCAGTAATACTTATTGGAAGTTTTATAATAAAACTTTAAAAAGGTCCTATGGGTCAGCTTTACTTGGTATTGGGGAAGTCTTAATTGAAATAGCTTTTTTTTTTAAATACTCCATACTAAAAAGACTGCAGAGTATATGGGAAGAATACAGAGGACTACAATAAAAACAAAATACATAGAAAACATGAGTAATAAGAAAATGTGAAAAAAAAAAATCCACCTTGTCAACAGCAGTGAAGAATAATGAAGAATCAACATAAGAAATATATTTTAACATGTAGACGGTAAAATAATGATAAAGTAAATTATCCCAAAGGAGTTTATACTTAATATAGTTCCATGTGAATTTCCATTTATAAAATACAGGAGTTCTACATTTCTGAAGTTTGATATTTAATTGTAAAAAAGCAAAATAAAATATTTATTTGCTCAATGACTTACATATTCAAAAGTTTGCCTCTTTCTGCTTTTTACCTGATCTAACATGTATCATGTGGCCCATCACAAAGGAAATACTACAGAAAAGAAACAGCCATTATTAAAAATTTAGTCTTAAATTTTTCAGTATGCTGAATATATGTCCCTTCCTAAGTACTGGGAATCTTCATATCAGATCTTTTGCTTTGAATTTTTCATGCAGTCTTTCAATTTTTCTTATTATGAGTGTCTTCTATAGTACCAATCAATACAGAGCCACAAATTCTTCACACTGCTCTTTCCTTTGAAGCATGTACTTTACTTCATTTACCTTTTTAAGGATTTCAGGTTTTGAAATTCAGCTATTCCATGTTCTGAACTGAAAGTTTATTATTCATATGCATGTCAGTATGATGTTTTTTATTAGGTATTCAAAACCGACTCCCACTGTTTCATGGGTATAGTAGGCAGGTTTTTAAGTTATTTCACATGCAGCATCACTGCCTTACTCTGAAACAAAATTATAATCAATGAAAGAAGAGAATCAAATAGTATGAACTGAAAACAAGAAGCAGTTTTTCAGGATGTCTATCAATGAGATCTCCACCATTGCCATTTTTTCTCCTATTCTTGAAGACAAATCAATAAATGCAGGATTTTTAAGAAAGGATAAGTATTTTTCTGCTAGAACTCAAGCCTAATTTTCAGAAATTACTAACCGATTAAACACTTAAATTTCTATTTAAATGCAATTTAGGCTCCATGCCACCAGATTTTTAAATATATTAGGAGCTCATTGTTAAAGGAAGGTATCCTGTTAGTGCCTAAGTGCCATGAATTCAGTGGGTGATAAGCACTTAGGGTTGGATTCAGCCGATTTAACTTCTGCTGCCTAGAAGTCAGGTATCCCCTTATAGTAGAGGAAATGTATTGTACTTGAATATCTGTATAGAGGCCTTGTCCTAGAGGTCCCGGTTGCCCTTGATGGGCTGAAGCTGTGATGTCCTTAACTGGGCTGCAGCTGTAACCAATGAAGATAACTGGGATAAAAGGGGGCGGGTTAGCCAGTCAGGGAGAGCCTTGGAGGAGCCCTGACTTGAGAGAGAGCAGCATGCAGTAGAAGGCATCTATGCAGTGAAGAGCTGCAGCCATAAGAACATGCTGATGAGGTATGGACTCTAGAAATAGAACAACAACAATTGGTGACCCTGATGTGATAGCTGGTAGAAGATGAGACAGCCAAGAGCTGTGGTGATAGCTGGTAGAAGATGAGACAGTCAAGAGCTGTGGTGTGTCTTGTACATGGCCTTTGAGTCATGGGGAAATGTATGTATTGTACTGTGGTAGAGGAAATGTATTGTACTTGAATACCTGTATTTGAATATCTGTATAGAGGCTTTGCCCCAGAGGTCCTGCTTGTCCTTGATGGGCTGCAGTTGTGATGTCCTTAGTTGGGCTGCAGCTGTGACCAATGAAGATAACTGGGATAAAAGGGGGGTGGGTTAGCTAGTCAGAGGGAGCCCTGAACTGAGAGAGAACAGCATGCAGCAGAAGGAGTCTGTGCTGTGAAGATCTGCAGCCATGAGAACACACCAAGGAGATATGGACTTTACAAATCTGATAACAACATTATGGGACTCTAGAAATAATAGAACAACATCCCCTCTGAGCTATGTTGGCAGTCTAGGCAGAGAAGTAGGGATCTCCAAAGAATGTTTCAGCCCTCCACCACCTGCATCAGGCAGGTGTCCAGGAAAACAGGGGAAACGTAAAAAGAAAGAGTAAGTGAAGGATTACACATGGGAAAGGGGCATATCCTATGGGTATGGGAGCTTAGCAAGACACCAGTAAATGTCCTGCTGAGAAGGAAGATTATTTGAATACTTGAAAATAATTTTTAGACTTAGGATCATCAAAGATCTAAGTTATATGTGAAACAACACTCTATTTATTAACAATTTGCCACAAGTTCTCTTAGTATTTTGCACTGCCTCTATGAGATGGTACTTGACACTTACCAACTTTGAAAGCATGACCCTTTATGAAAGGAAAAAAAGGAGTATTGTCTTATACAGCACACAGAGATAGTGTAAAAAAGATTATTTTTATAAATTCTTTTTAACAGAGACATTACTGCGCTAATGAAAAAAATGAAAACATTGCCTAGAGCTAAACAAAATGTGTACAGGAACCAAAGAAATTTCCCATGTAAACTTTTTCAATAAACTTTAGTCTCCAGTGATTTTTTCATATAGCAGCAACTTTTCTCTGCAGAATCTATCATTAATGCTACATGCTGTGACACAGACAAACATCTTTTAATGGGAAGTTAAAGAATGAGTGCTACACTCATATTCACTTTGAGACCAGAAAGAGAATAAATGCTATTATCTCCTGGAGATGTTTTGCCAGAAATTTTACATCAAAATTAAATCTCCAGTCTGCTACAAACTCCTTCTTTCACTATGCAGACAGAGACATTTCTTGATGTAATCCCTATTACTTTAGGTTTGTACTTTACACTATTTCCAAGTGTGAAAACCCAAGAGTCTGGCAATTATCATTATATTCTCATTCCTGTAGCAGGTTGTATATGCTAATGAAGAGAAAAAAAATATAATTATATAGTATCATAGTCTGTTGTTACTGAGCTCTCCTGTAGCCTCTTCCAAACAGCTGTCTGAGCTCCTGACTTTTTCCTTTATTAAAAATTAAAACCATAGAATTCATGAAGGAAAACACAACAGCCGGAAGTTGTAGTTTTAGAAAACATCTCATGCTTTTAACCCCATCATTGTTTGTCAACCATGAGAAATGCACATTTAGTAGTTGCAGAGATTTTTTTTTATTCTGTGCAAATTATGCTACGTTGAATATCCTTGTGCTGAGTTGGATGTAGTTTTGTGATTGAAATACTTTAAAGGAAGTGGAAAACACTGATCTAATATGTATGTACATATATATATGCATGTATAAGTCTGTTTTTCAATCAAAGTGAGTGGTTAGTTCTCAAGGTTTAAGAAGAAGCTTTTCCAGTGGAGGAACCTCTCAGTTTTGCTCTTGGCAGTGTTTCTTACATGGCCGTTTGAACACCTAGGATTGCATACAATTGGGTAGATGATAATCACAGATAAGCTTTGCACAACCCTCAGTATCAATTTTTACATAATTCTTATGTGAATACTTGTGCAAGTAGTTTTTATACTGTATATTACTTCAATTATATCAGCAATACATTTAACAATGTTTCATTACAACTTCTATTATTATGTCATACACAGTTTATGAAGACATAAACTTCATATTGGCATTCCAACGAGGAATAAAGATGTCTTTAAGTCAAACTTTAAGATAAATATGTTGAAACTGCTTAACTTCTCCACCAAATGAAAATCAATCTCCATCATTGCAGCTGCAGGATAAATGTCTTGTACTTGTGATTTAAGAGCATTTGTGGGACACTTTGAATCAAGTGCATTTCGTTACAATGGGTAGTCAAGAGCAACAACAGTGTGTTCTGTAAACAGAGGTTAAGAGAAATACCTGAATGAACTTGCACTCAAATACAGTGTTTCCTTGTGCTCCCAAATAACAAACACCCTGTGCCAGTTTAGCCAAATCAAGATAGAATACCTCTGGATGTGCTAAGTGTCAGAGGAATGTGCCAGGGGTGAGCAAAGGCAAGATAAAAAGTGATCAGGTTTAATAAGCTGATGGAGGAAAAGAGAGAAGTGGCAAGTATAAATTGCCAAGAAAAGAGAGAGAGGATGTGCTCTGTGCATCTGATTGGAAGTCGCAGAAGGACCCCTTCTATGAGGCTGCCCTATGAAAGGAGAGCCCTTCACCTTTATGATATGATAAAAAGCTTGACAAATCTAACCCCTTTTATTTTTTCATTTGAGTAGTCAGGTATACCTCGAATTACCTGTAGATGAGGTTCTTCAGATATTTTTTAACACTCTGATCTTATTATTCTTCTGCATTGCAAACAGCAGTTTTTCTATAAAAGGATTCATTGGCAGTTTAAAGATACCAGTGAGATACTTAGACACAGCACGTTACTGATCACCTCATTATTGCTGAATTACCCACCTGTTGTAGGGTGGAAGAAAAATAGCCTGAGTTACACTGTGGCCTGCTGAAGAACAGGCTCTTAGTGTGAAACCCACAATAAACCACACTTCAGTTCAATTCCTAAGGTTACTCAATCAATCAAATCCTGCCCTCAAAACAGGGAATCCAATTTCTAAACAAACAGGTATTTGTGGTAGTCTGATAAGAGGGATGTGGCACCATACTACAGCACTCCTGAACAGATAGGATGCCCCTTAAAATTACTGTAATTGAAGCAGCAGCAGCAAGTTTTGAAAACAACACTAGAGTAAATTTATACTCTGGGGATAAAGTCACTAAGGTAATCATTGGGTTTAATGGGTTATTAGAAAAGGACATCAAATATTTTCATCTATAGTGCTTCATTCTGAGGGTAGAGAATCAACAAAATAAAACCAATTGTGAATGTGCTGTCAACTGCAGTGTGACAGCACTGAAGTCAATGGGAGAGAATATTTTTTCTGTTTATTACAGACAATTATCAAAAAATCATCAGTTAACCCCACACCGTTATTGAAGTTGACATCAGTTAATTCATTTATCCATATACCACAGATAACTGCTTTTCAGTTCCAGTTTTGGAGACATTCTTTTCATGGGAATAAGAAAGGAAGAAAATGACATGAAAAAGATTAATAATATTTAAAATATTTCCACAGTTTTGCAAAGGAAAAATTAATTTCTGTTCTGTCTTGAATAGCTACATTCCAAGATGCTTATTGAAATTTGAAATACCTGTTTAAATGTTCAAGGCAATTTATCTAGTGAGTATAAATTCTCTCACGGTGCAGAAAGCGTAGCATGGCTCTGTGACTAGGGTAAACATTCACTTTGAAATATCTGTGACAGTTTAAACACATTACTGTCTCCTTAGCTTTTTAGTAGAGCCTTTTGTAGGAGCTACTCACATGCTCCAGTGCAAAGTTGTGTCTGTGTAAGAATGAATTTTATGTGGCTGCCTGAAGTACCTTAAGGAACACCTGTGTTTTCAGCCCAGAGACAGATCATGAGTGTTCAAGGGGCAGGACTATGGGAGTGGGGGCCTCCAGCAGAAAGGGAACTGCAAATATAGAGTTCTACAAGATGATGAACAGCTGTAGCAGGTGATTAGCCACCATAGCCATTTTCAGTGCGTGGCCTGGGAGCCCATTGCTACCATTGCAGTGGTGAGAAAGGAGTATGGGGCTTCTATACTAAACAGGATTGAAAATGGAGAGTACTTCACAGCTCACACTGCTTTCCCAGGTTCAAAAAATGCTTATCCATATGTAAAAAGATGCTGGAGGCAATTCAGAATTTCATTTTCCTATTGGATTAACACTGGCATAATTTTTAGTGACATAAGGATCAGAATGGCTTCCTTCAGAAATTCCAAATAACACAAAGCTCCTCAGAAAATGCATGGGTTTAGTGCTGCCTTGAAATTTTTGGTGGACCCCTGGTTCACAAGATGGAGTTAATTTGATAGATTCTAATTAGAATCTATCTTATATTTAGAGGAAGAGTAGATGTGGGAAAACTATATTCTAGCCATTGCATACTTAGAAAAAAAAATTGCTAGTGTCTATATTAAAGTATTGCGCCCATACCACAAAAATAAATAATGTCACAAGGCTGACATCATGAGACAGTGAATATTAAAAAGCAGAGCATATTTTTGTATTCTTTTATACTTTCCCAAAAGATGAGTGGTTGCTCTGCTTTCAAGTATGGTAAATCCCCTTCAGCCCTTGTCCATAGCTGACTCACATAGCCATAGTAAACATACTGTGTATGAGAGGCATGGACAATGCCCAGATGAACTGTCACAGAAAACATGCATTCTGTAGCTGTGATCTTCTGAGCATCTGCCTGACTAGAAATAAATTTAGTTTTGATCTTCTGTTTTAAGCAAAATCTAGTTTTCCCCACAGTGCCTTAAACAACTGGTGAAGTGCTAGCAATGGTGCACTGCAGCAAACAGAAATGTTTTCCTCACTGAAGTGGACCATAAAATGCACTAAGAGTAGGGCTTTGTGTCACTCAACTATCAGTCCCCACAGAGATGAGAAACATGGGGAAAAATAGGACAAGAAAGTTGTGAAAATCCAGACTTCATGAAGAATTCCAAAGATATAACATTGTTTTGGATTTTCACAGCAATCTACTATTTTTTGGTTTCCATCTCCCATTCTCACAGAATCACATAGTAAGAGTATGTACCATCTAGGATAAGGTTTGCTTATATTATGTTTGTCTAAGGTTCACAGTATAATGGCACCCTGATATCAAAATGGGGCCACTAGATGGTACTGCAATATAATTAATAAATATTAAAAAGTAATCTCATAAATATATATTTGGATATTTTTTTGCAATGTCTTGGTTATATGTCTGAAAGACTTGCAGAAATATTCATGGCACTGTCTTTAGATATGCAGGAAAGCCTTCATGTAACTATAATATATGCAGCTTTAAGGTACATGCTAAAGTGCATGCTTCCCAATCTTAACAGCATAACTAAGGTACTCAATATAGATGTATACACACACATAAGTAAATCATCATATGGAATTACCATCTAACCAGTCACTAC
Source organism: Agelaius tricolor (assembly GCF_023055355.1). Taxonomy (NCBI): domain Eukaryota; kingdom Metazoa; phylum Chordata; class Aves; order Passeriformes; family Icteridae; genus Agelaius; species Agelaius tricolor. The sequence continues at coordinate 63,756,405 of NW_027269261.1, forward strand.
TCTTATTTTCATATGTTTCTGTATTCGGTGCAAAGCTATTGAATTTTGGGAAAAGTGAGCATAAGTAAATCAACAGGAAGATGTATGTTTATTCATAAACTCAATGTGAAATATGTCCCAGGTTTTAAAAGATAAAACTGTTACAATTAGCAAAATAGATACAATCATATTTCATATTTTTCTATACTTTGAATGATTTGCTATCACAATTTACTTCACCATTAAAAAGATGAAAAATTCCACTTTTATCTAAATGCATTCCACCATATGCTATGTCTACAGTATTAAACAGATTACATTTTATAATCAGTTATTTTCCAGCTGGTAAAGATCTTGAGATTTAAAAATTGCTGCAGAACTAAATTTTATGAAACTATAAGCATGCTTAATAGTATCTACCCATGAAACTACCCCCTGAATAACCTAACACTGCTGGTTGCCAGCACTATTTTCAATTTTCATCTGTTAGATATATGATCAAGCATGTCAAATGTGCCCTAAGTAATAGAAGTGAAAAAATAAAGTCATTTACTTAAAACATTCTGATAGCTATTTATCTGAAAACCCTGGTCAGATTTACTGCTCAAAGGCATTTACCTACAAAGTTAACCAGATGCTTTGAGTTGAAAACTAATTTAATTTCTCTGTTATCTTAACAGGACATCTGTTAAAACAACATCCAAGGAAGGTAATATGTTCAAAATTAACCATCCTGCAGGTTGTTTTATTAGAGTATGTATGACATTGACATTTAACTGCTAATGACCACTGCTTTACAAAAGTAATTAGCAAATGTGGAATCAAAGCAGTATAACAATAATACCAATGGACACAAGGTAATGTAGAATGAATGCATAACTGGTATAAGTTCAATCTTTTTTGCCAAGTTCATTGCTTTGTTACAATTGAGTTATGCTGAAGATGAATTACCCTTTTTTTTTTGTTCTTTCCTTAGCTTCATCTATGTATGAAGCCCTCCCTTTAAAATCAGAGCATATTAGCTGCATAAAGTGTTCAGCACTCATAGCCAGCATGTTTTTTAAGCAGCATGAGTGACAAAGCTATGCAAATTATATCCTGAAGTAATTTGCATTATTGTAGCTAATTTGCATATGGATATAAACTGGATTTCAGAGCAACTAGGTATCAATCCAAGCAGTGGTATATGAAAGTCAGACACATAGGTGGATGTGTGCTTGCCAAGGTTGGGATATTCAAATGGAAAAATACTACTTACTATAAGGTGTATTTCTGGCTGGTCCTTAGAATTTTGTGCAATAAGATGTTAGGGACAAGTGGGAACAGTTGGAGGAAAAGTAGGCTCCATATTTCCTCCCACCCTCCCATATTTCCTCCTATCGTCTCCATTTATTTCCATCAGCAATCTCTACTCGTGCTAATTTGTTGGCAGGAGGTGCTATGACCATTGCTGCCTCTTCCTCTTCTCATTAGAGTAACCCAATGGAAAAGGATAAGAAAAAGAATGGGCTGCCCTACAGTGCCTAAGAGTCAGCTATATCTGTCTAATCCTGGACTAACATCTCAGATCAACAGGGGAAAGGAGGATTTCTCAGTGATGAAAAGTTGCTAATGGATGAGCATCATTTGTAGGTGGATTTCTAAACTGCTCATTTCCTCCTTGAGATCATTTGCATCAGCTGCACTCCCACAGTGCAGGTTGCTGGCTGGGTCTGGCTGGAGGCAAGAGAACTGATGGCTGCATCCCGAAGTCCCTTCTGGCTTTACTTTGCTATGAACCATGACTATGAGTATGTAAACACTGACTTTAACCAGATTGCACATTGGCAGCTGGACAAGATTTCTTATGTTTGTCTTTATTCCTGTGATTTCATGATATGGAAAACAGACTAGCTTGGACTCCAGCTACAGGATGGGCAGTGCTTGCAGATAACGAAACAGCAGCAAACTCTCTCCCTAAATCTTCATTCCTCCAGCTTTGCAGAAATGCCATGACACTGACTTCCTACTGCTCCCTAGCAGTTACTTGGGAGCCTTCACCAAGTTTTGGTTAATCCTCCTGATTTTCTTACCTCAGCAGGAACAGAGTACATATTTGCAGCATTTTACTAGACTGCAGGGTTTATACACAAGGTTGTCAGTAGTTTGTTAAATACAATATAAGGAAACTTAACTATTAGCATAATTGTCTTTGAACTAAAGGACTCTAATTCTTTTTGAACGTGTTACTACTTTTTCCAAACATGGACAACCTATATCCATAAGATACTATATAGCTTTACATTTGTGCAAAGACCCTTCATTTTTCTCCCATAGTAAGGCAAAAGTGTGAAAAATGAACTGATTATTTATTACAAGATAACTAGCATTTTTCTTGTGAAGTGCAGCAAACTATCTGTGGTTAGAAAATAGGAAGTCAACTACAGAAAGAACAAATAGAAAACCAAAGTACTCGTCTTCACTTAAAAGCCTAAAGGGAATGTTAGAAAAGGTAGAACATGACTTTTCTAGAGGCACACAGTGACAGAACAAGAGACAATGCCACAAATTGCAGTCATGGAAATTTCAGCTGCATATCAGGAAAAAATTTTTTTACAATGAGAATGGTTAAGAAATAGAGAAGTTGTGAAACTTCCATCCTTGAAGACTTCCAAAACTTGACCGGCTAAAACTCTGGGCAACATGATAGAACTTTTTAGTTGGTGCTGCTCTGAGCAGGAGACTGGATTAAGTGACCTTGGGAGGCTCTTCCAGCATGAATAAGTCTGATTTTGTAAGTCTAAGTTATCTTATATTTCCAGTTATTTGTGGTGGGTAGGAGAGAAAGAGTTCAGAAACCTTTAATTTCCCTTAAAACTTCTGGCAGAAAACAACCTGATTACATATTTTCCTTTATGTTTACATTTTAATAACTACAGAAAATTCAGTTCTTTGCATTATATTTAACAATTTCAATTTTAAATAAGTGCATATTTTAAACTTATTCTTTCAAGTTCCCCCTGTTGCAGTACAGAGCAATATAGGAAAGGAAGTAACATGATTTGAATGCAAATAGAAACCCTTTTTTTTTTTTAATTAAGAACAGTTGCTTGGACCTGTATAATGAATAATGAGTTGACTACAGAATGATAGTTTGACTACACCCAGTGATCTAGGTACAGAGCATCACTTCTGTGCTTAGACATTTTAGGTGCCAGAGTTCTGTATCTAACCTTTTATATTCTTATTCTACATGTTTTCAGATCAGAACTGAAGTACAGAATTTACAGATTTTGTAATTATCTTTTTCTGACTGCTGCAGTATATGGAGTAAGATCCAGTATGTCAGCCTCACTCAACTGCCAAAACTTCATCTCTGAAATAGGCTATGTGGTAGAGAGATTAAAGAAAAATACACAGTTGTGGCTTCATCATTAAGAGGTATGTAAAAATGAATGTAGAAGAGAGCTAAATCATGTTTAGTCAAGCAATCTTAATTCTGGCATTTCTTGATGTCAGACTGTTTGACTTTCAAATATCTAATTTTTGTGTAAAAAATATATAAGTACAACCTAATGATTTAATATAGTAAACATAATTTTTTTTCTGTAAATAAGGAAGACATCAAGAATATAATAAAAACAGAAACTAAGTCAATTTTGACAGTTAAAAGGAGCTTTTCAGACATGTACTTTTGGTTATATTCACATAGTACTCTGGGGACTATGGTGAAGTGATTACGGAGCTCAGCCAGGCGAGCGTGAGAGGAGAATTCTTGGATCTGGTCACACAAATAGAGTTTAATGCAAAGAGAACCAGAAGTTCTGACTCAAGGAGGGGACCCTGTGCAGCAAGGGCTGCTGAGGCTCTGCTGGTCCCCCTTGTCCAGCACCCAAAACCCAGCCTCTGCCTTGAGTTCCAGCAGCTGACAGCGACAGTCTCCACTCCCATGCTTGTGATGGGACCACTGCAACCTCAGGAAAGGGTTTCTTTCAGCAAGAACTGTTTACTCATTTCAAAACTAAAAATGAGACTATGATAGTTCTTTTGCTGCTTATTTTCTGCTTGTGGTGTCATTAGACATCATTAGGGGAAGCTTTCAAATGCCTTGAATCAAGAGTGCTGTTCTTAATCACATGAGTATTTTCTGCTGTTCTGAGATAGCTGAATTTATCTCCTTGTCTACTTTCCTGGGTTTAAAAAAATCACAGGAATATTACATTTTCTCAGAAATGCTTTCTATTATGTTTTCCTTTTTTGTTTTTTTTTGTTTCACTAGTGTACTTCAGATGTGCCTCATTCAAGATAAGAGGTTATGCTTTTCATGTGCTACATTTGGTTAGCCACAGGCCAAAATAAATATTACCAGTCCTGACACCTTAAAGTCCTACTTATAGAGAGTATGGCAGTCACCATTAAGCAAAAAAACACACAAACTAATTAAATATTTTTGAAGAATAATACTGAAAAGGAAGTCTGTAAAGTGGGTTTTCTAGGCATTTATTCACAGATCTACATAAAAATCAAGGTTAAGAATAAGAGATTGTACTTCCTCTTTGTTACAAACCATACTTACAAAGCCATAAATATTCCATCTTGCTGTGATAGAGTTTCAGCAAAGATAACTGTGCCTCAAGGACAGAAAATACTTGGTGTGACACCATTTTTCACAAGATAGCTATGATTGTAAAGGTGTATAATGCAAACAGATTTACATGGATGTTCACAAATAGTCCTTGAATCTCCTCAGTCTCTTTAGAGATGCTTATCTCATTGTTCTGAAAATTTCTGAGTCTTTACAGACCTGTTTCAGTATAATAAGGAGAAGCTGTAAAAATGTCATGACCTCCACCCCCACAAGTAAAATAAGTATATTAACAATTGAAATATGTCCTCTCCATTTTCTCAGCAGGTGATGATGGAAAAATTGTTGTACACATAGAATAAAAGCTTTCTTAAAACTTTGGAAAAAAAACCCTGCCTTCTCTTTATTTTATATTGTAGCAAGCTATAAATAATACATATAAAAATAAACTATACCAATCTGAACTGTTATTAGGTTGTAATTTTAACCTATTAATTCTTAAAGCCATGCTGCACAGGATCCTCTCTCATGGTTTACAATCTCAAAGGCATCCCTATGGTACTTGCTTAAAGGTTGTTTTTTATTCTCTATTTAGCACTAGTTCAGGCCTAGAGCTTTTCTCAAGATTCTACATACCATTTCAAACAAAGAAAATACCCAGGTTTATCACCACAGATTTAAAATTGCAGTTATTCCCAGATGAAAATATAAATAATAAAGAAGATTCAGTGCAAGATTTATGAGTAGGCCTGAGAAACATTATGCTTGAAATGATCTATTCTGTAAGATGCCTACATGTGTAAAACAGTCAGAGCCTCTGAAGGATCTAGAATGGAGGGGTATGTTGTATCAACCTGAACAGTGGGGTGTCTTTGCATTAGATGTATATTTCCAAGCACTAGATCTTCTAGTATATTTCCCATGTGGGGAAGTCTTGACGTAGCATTTGAGTTGAAAAGGAGAGGAGAATGATGCCCCACATGTGAATTAGATCTTTTGTAGATAATGAGTTGATCTCTACCATTTTTTTAAATCCATTTTTCTCTGAACTTTTTCTTTTCTCCCTCTCTTTACCAATTCTGGTGCTCTGAAAGCCAATTGAAGTGGAAAGAATATTCTACTGGGTATTTCAAGGCAGATCATATCACTGGAGCAAATAATACCTCTAGATACCAAATAAAAGATTCAACTGCATTCAAATATAGACCTGAACCCTATGACTGTTTGGGAAACATTCTAGATGATGACTTCAGGAAAAAAATAATTTCAAGGTTTAGGTACTATTTGTGGCCTATTTTATTTCCAACTAGCACTTACTTGTGTCCTTACCCAGTTTTTATACCCAGTGCTTAAACAGCTACTTTTCCTTCCTCCATTTTTCCCACCCCCATTCCCTTCCTGGGGCAGGATAAACATCCCAACATTTACAAGTTTAGGAATGCAGGTGGCTGAAACAAACAGGTGGAAAGAGGGTGGATTGGGTAGAGTATGATTGTACAACAGGTGCCAGGTTTGTTTTGTATCTTAGTTCTCCTGGCAACAAAGAATTTTGACCAAATAAAAGATAATATATGCAAGTCATTTTATTTGCTATGTTTTTGCCAAGCTTTTAATGAGATTTGGCCTGTCTGAAAGTATAAAACCAGGAAACGGTAACGTTTTACCTGCAGAAAATTACTTTACACCCTAAGGAAATGAAATTTTGATCCTTTTGAAGTCAGCATCTTTGAAGAAACAGAATAGATGGGGATGAAATACCTTATCTCTAGTAGTTTTTGTACCTTGGGTGTGATTTGAAAGAAACAACATGCAAGGATGTATCTCTCATTTATTCTTCCTATAATTGTGTTTAACCTTCTGCATAAAAAGGTATCAGTAACTCACAAAGGATCAGGGGATAATATCTGTAACTTACAGTTGGCCTAAACTCCCTATAATCAGGTAAAAAAATTAAAATCTGAGTCAAGAAGACAATGTGCTGTGTTTGACACGAGGGATTCTTCTTGATGGTCAGTTCATGGTAATGTGAGCATAATTCAGCAATAACTGGACTCAATTGAAGCATATTACCCTAAAAAAAATTGTTGCCACTGCTAATCTTTTATCCCACAAATTGCCAGCTTTCTGGGAACACCTTGGAAAGTAGGAGTGTTGGTATGAGGCCATTACCAACTGCCACTTTATGCATTATCACACTGTCAATAAAACTCTATAAATATATCATTGTTAGGAAAATATATTTTTGCTGTAGATTCTTACTATGTATAAGTGTTCAAGGAAAAATTCATACCAGAAGCATAAACTTTATAAACACTGATGAAGCCAAATGGCAACCTGTTCTGGCACCTCAATTTACATCTTTAATTTAATGGAAAACCCCTTGTTTTACAACTATTGTACTATGTATAAGACCCCTGAAAGGAATCCAGCTAAGTAACAGCAAGCTAAAAGGTACAATAAACATTTGTTTGCTCCTGAGATGGCAATGTTTTTTATTCATCAAACCATTAATTAATGTCTCTCACATGGGTGGAATTTGCATTGCAGGGCTACTGAGGGGGACAAAAAGAGGTAATTTTCTTTTAAAAAATATATACAATTATTGCTGTGGGCATCAGAGTATATACACTCATTACCATCTGGTTTAAAAGTTTCTAACATACTCAGAATATTCCAAATTTACATCATACTACGAAATTCATTTAGGTAACACTAAAAGAATGAGTAAAACAGAGCACAGCCTGGGGCATGTTAACAAAGAGTTGATGGCTTAAACGTATCCAAGTACCTTTGAAAGGTCTCCAGCCTCCAAATAGAAGCAGATAACAAACACGTTCCATGTAACCCAAAGGACCAGCCAGACAGCATACTGTAGGGAGGAAGAGAGAAACAGAATTAACAATTCCACTCAGCTGAGGTAAATTTACTTCATTTGCTCAATCCAAGACAAAACCAGATTATAAGTATGGTGCCTATGAACAAAAATGTTACACATAAGAGAGAATTACAAATAAATTCTTCCCTTTCCCTAACAGTGTCTAGTGACCTACGGAGTAGTCAGTCCCAGCAGAAAACCTGCATTTTAGCACACAGTTGATAAATCTGACATTTTAATTTGAGACTAATTTGTATCTCTTTCTTTGTTCAAATGGGTAATGTTACAATAGAGAGGCGTGTAATATCAATTATATTAGTTATTAATAGTAATTATTATATAATTGTATTAATTATATTAGAAGTGCAGACCTGATCATTCGACTATATCTTACTAAATAACAGCATAATTGAACTAGCCCTGGATTTTTTCAACACTTCATATTTAGTCTCAAGAAACCAAGCATACATAACCTAAAAAAAAGTTATCTATCTATCTCACTATTTTTTGCAATATTTCAACAAAATATGGGGGAATTTTGTGACCTTCCAAAGTAAGGTTCATAATTATTCAACACTTACAGGAAGCAGACTACATTTTAAATTGCCACTTTCTTTGGGGTTTTTTTGTTTTTGTTTTTTTGTCTAGAATGTATAGGAGAAGCATTCATATTTAAGCAATATCTGTTCATTGGTGTTGCCAAACTTCTTATTCATGTATCTGATGTGAGTAATGGAATACACTTTTTCTCTCCTTCTGTCCACTATTCTGCTTCTGTTTTGTATTCATAAGACCTTATGTGTTAGGACTGAAAAGTAAATTCCCCTGCTGTAAGGCTGGAAGATCCTGTACAATAAAGGCTGACCTGCAGTTGCTAATCTTATCTGATGTTTGTGTTTAAGAATTTCCCTTGACAAATTATTCCTTCACCTAATAAACATCAGGATCTTCAAATGTTTTTCTGATGGCTGTTGTAGCCATTCTCTAGGTCCACAATTCAATTCTGCATGTTGGTTTATTTCTTTCCACAAGGCATGTGAAATATGACAGCAATAGGACACCATTCCCTACCTGCTATAGCTGAGAGCTGCTTTCTCCTTTTATAACACCACCCCACTTCTCACAAGTATCTACAGACTTACTCTTTATGTTTTTTAGCCTTTTCTCCAGACCATACTGATTACATGTTGATAGTTCCTTTTCCAAATCAGGAAGGCTTATTTTCTGCAAACCTCCAAGAGTTCACATTCTGAACTATAGCAGACTATATTTTGGACTGTATACCATCCATTCCATACAAAAAAAAAATTACATTATAAACTACTGTTTGTCATGAATGACAATCTCTTTCTCTTCTTTCAGTAACAACATATGCAAGATTCTTCTTGCATTTCTCTTGCAAGCGATGTTCTCCATTACACTGTCCATTATTCAACATGCCATTTTCAACCTAATTTACTAGCTACTGTGAAAATAAAACAATTCTGCCATTTCCCAGAATTTAAAGTGAGACTATATCCAATACAACCAAAATTTAGACCTGTTCAGATTTTTTTTTTAGAGATAACAAAATAATTTCCAGCCAGCCTAGCTGTTAGTTCAGATTTTAAAAAGTTATGATAAAAATAGTTTTGATTTAATGGAAGCTAAAACAGCTATAAATGCTTGAATTGCTTTATACAGAAGTAATTTCAGGTAATTTAAAGCATACAGATTACATATACTTTATAGGTCAGCTCTTTCTGGTCACAGATGACAGATTTATTCAGGTCAGGTGAACTCTCTGGAGGTCACCTGGTCCAATCTCTGCTCAAAGCACAACCAGCATGGATCAAGTTATGCAGGGATTTATCCAGTTGAGGTCAGAATATCTCCAGAGATGACCCAGCTAATCCACATCTACACTTTGAATGCAGGATGCTAATAAAACTTTGGAAAATAGGAACCTTGTTCAGCTGGATAGTCTTAACAAATTCATTTTTTTAAACAAAAATTTGAGACACTGAACATATTCTGCATTTAATTTTCCTGTAACTTTCTCACAGTACACCCCTCTTCACATGTAACATGAAGATTTATAATTATAAAAAAGAGAAGAAAGCATCAATTTAGATGCAAAAACCCTAATTTGGCTTTGTTAACCAACTTTGCAGCATTTTAACTTGTTGGGTTTTGCCAATTATTGTAATACTGTAATGTTATATATTCTTATGTAGATGATAAAAACACTCCTGACATGTGAAGATAACTGGATTCCTTACAGTGAAAATTCTAAACACTGCACTTAGGTTGGTTTCTTAAAGATACAAAATGTGCAATTTCTGTTTCCGTGAAAAATTTTTGTGCTCCAGAAAAATTCTAAGCAAATTGGACAAAAGAATACAAGAAGATTGGAAGACAAAGGTTTCAGGAAAATGAGCATACAAATGGGAATAGAAACTATTAAGTCCTTATACAGAGAAGGACTTACAAAATCATCATTTATCAGTCAACAAGAAGGGGGAAAAATATTGGAGAGAGACACTGGAAACCAGGTTTCATTAGGTCAGCTGTTCATAGCACATCTAGCATTGGATGTAAGCAACAGTGATTAAAAAGCTCAACGTGCACAGGACATTCAACAGAAGCCTCCAAGGAACTTTGGAACTTCTTGTGCCAGCAGACAACCTTATTATATGAAGAAACAAAACTTTTCTTTTTTACTGCTAATTTATCACCAAAAAATGGACACATTTGTCTGCCATTTAGAGAAACTCATTTAACAAGAATGTCTCGTTATTGGACTACAGATAAGGCTAAAAGTGTCTTTCAAAAGTATGTTTTAAACTTCTTCCTTTTGAAATGCTGCATTAAGTGCTTGTTACCTGAATTCAATGGATAAACACTGAGTTTAGTTGTCTTGAAATAAATGGATGTTTCTGCTTCCCATTGCTTCTTATTTCAGAGACTTCAGATGTAGCTCATCTCTTATCTCTGCATCACATGCAGTCATAAATGCCTCTTGTTTTCTATGTGCTTCAGCAAATAGTTGAATTCAGCACTGAAGGTCTGTGACAGTGAACAAATCCCCCTGGCACTCTCTATTATATGTATCTAATTAGAAGCACATTTTATAAGAGTTCTTCAAAGGGCTACAGCTGTATTTTTTTCTTATATATGGGAGTTCAAGACAACTGCATTATCTGACAGAAGCCACCACAATGCTACAGCAATCACATAACAGCGAGACAAGAACTTTGATGAATACACACTTGACCAAGCAGGAGATACTAAGAAGGGGCACAGCAGTGACAATGAAACTTATTATTTTTATGGAGATCCACACTGGAAAGAGGTACAACTGGGTTACGACTGAAGACTTGAATAGTAAACGTGAATTTATAACCCACTGCAAAGAATTTTGAGAAGAATTAGGTATTTCATGATTCATTGATACTGTGTAGTTACATTCACTGTGAACCATCACAAATAAATATAGGATGTTTTTTTTTTCTTAGGGAATCAAAAACTGAGATATTAAAATTATTGTACCAGTACTGAGAACATATACATTTCTCTTCATACTTCTGTCAAAGTTGGCTAAGTCACATTATCTCCAGTTTACTAACAGGGAAACTGGAGGTCAAAGAAATTAAATCACTTCACTTAATACCAAAGCCAAATGGAAAAAATGATCACAAGGGCACAAGAAGCAAATGTTCAGGTAGGCCACAACTGCTTTTGATATAAACATGGTCAGCAGAGCTCACATCTAATACTCTTGTCACGCTTTGCCTGAAGGAGAAATATGTCCCCTACCTTTTGAGCATAAATAGTCAGGAACTCTGATAGCTATGAGTATTTTAAATTAAATAATTAATTTTTTTTCCAAAGAACTTTACATGGCATTTCTCTTGCTTCCAAATTCTTTTCTGATATGTGAGTCAGTTACAAACACATTTGTCTGGGGGTTACAAGGGCTGAAACCTACATTGTGAAAATTCAAAGCAATTGAATTGTCCTTGTCATTAACGATTTGCTATTTATTTTATTTTTAGAAATCTACACAATTTTAGTTTCAGATTCTTCCAAATCTGAAAATATTCCTCAAGATCCTTCTGTACTATATTCAGGAAAAAGAAACGGAAGGAATTTCTAAAATTATAATTAGTACATTTACCACAGTCATTAAATATGTGATTATTTATGCTATCTGGACAACAGTACTTGAGTTGTTCAAAGATTATCTAGAGTCCAGCATATCTGGGAAGAACATGACTTTCCAGTAATTCAGTAAGAACTGTTTACAATATAATTATCTTTGTTTCTAAAGTTTTTTTCCCCTAATTTCCCCAGTCTATGAAGATATAGCACTTAGAAATACAATTTTCAAGCCTATCTCTTCCCCAGCAAATATGACAAAAAATGAAATTCTGAATACTTGGCATCCATATACTATATCTTCCCCTTGTTTCCATATGGCTGGAACTGAGAGAATCCTCTAGGTTCCCCTGTGAGAAGTCCATCTGAAGCAGAAAGGACATCAGTCTACAGTGGGACTTCACGTGGCTGCTTAGTAGGCACCATCTCTGATTTCATCTGCTTTGTGCATTCTGCTGTTTCCTTCTTATTCCCATTGCCTGGGGCTTTTCCTGGAGAGCTGATGAGCCTATGGGCAGCACAACATGGTGGAGAGTCCAGTTCTAGAACCCAGCAGGGGTCACACATCAGCAGGAAGCGTCCAGTGTAGAGCAGGATCAGAAACCACAGCCTAACTCCAAAGAGGAATCTGAAGTCAAATTCTCACCCAGCAGAGATTCAGTGATTGAATGCATGAGGACCAAAGACCGACTGTGTTCTGCTTTTAATAATTCAGATGAAAGTCTTCCCTGCCCAGAAGTTATCTACAGGCCCCACTTGAAGAGAGCTCGGGGCCAAAACCAGTAGTCTTGACAAAAAATAATATTCCTGGCAGCAGAGGACTTTGTGCAACCAGTTCAACTTCAATAAATGTTCATTGATATTCCTGAATGTACTGGGAAGCTCTTGCAGAATGACATAATTCTCTGGATTTTTTTCATTGCTTGTTGACTGTCACAGCATGCAGCTTCCACTAGTTTTGCTTGGCCGATTTCTTCCTATCATTAAGACTTAGATATTTCTTGCTAGGCTTTTTTTTTTTTTTTCATTTATTTTTAATCATGGCTATAGTATCAGAGCACTGTCCATTCTTGTGAGCATCTGCTTCTAAGCAAGTATGAATTGATTCTGTAGCATCCATTTTGAGTTGCTGTAGTTTTCTGTCTCAAATTGCAATGACAGTCTAGTTGTCTTTATCAGGGAATTTTTTAACCCATTGGCATTGTGATTCCTTGACTCTTCAGTCTTTTATCAGTCACACATTTATGTATTTTTTTCTCTTTTCCTTTGTTCCCTCAGATAAAAAAAAAAATCTGCCTGATATTTTATTTCCTTGTCATTATACTTTTATAATTAGTATCCTCTACCAAGACTGACTGAAGGACGCTGAACTATCATGTGTATCAGAACTGGTCACTACCAAAGACAAAATTGCTGTTGGAATGGTTTTTTTCCTCTTGAGCAATCAGTGCTTGCAGATACAAAGCAAATGCTGCTTAAAATTTCGTTCCAGAGGCTTCCATGAAGTCCATGGCTATGTATAAACTTTCAAGTTCCTTGAACTCAGTTATAAACTCTGATTTTATGTTATTTATTAACTCTACTTTCCCCTTGATGTGCATGAGAAGGATTCGTAAGCATAAAAGACAGGAGGAAAGTTGAGGCACATTCTGGTCAGGTCATAAATGGATAAAGGCACAGCCCAGGGCCCAGTATATTGATATGATGTGCAGTCAGCCCTCAATCTACTCATAGCCAAGGGATTCTAGCTTGAGTGGGAATCACTGGGCTTCTTCTTTCTTTTGGCTGCTTCTGTTTTGTTCCCTCTTCTTTTTGCCAGAATTATGCTGGGAACAGAAAGCACAGCAGAGATTTGCTTTTTGTTCTGAAGACATGGCTCCAACTCCTTTTGCATAAAATAAGTTGAATTTCTACAAAGCACATTACTGTCAGAGTACTATCCATCTGCCCACATTTAGATGTCTGCAATGCAGATGTCCTCCTCTGAGCAGCATCTAGATTCCATTATACTCAATTCAGAGGAAAGGCACTTTCAGGGCTCGGTTCATTTCCCAGTGTCTGACACTGATCACTCTACCCTTGCTGCTTGGAAAGCCAAACTTTTCAGAGGTGAAATTCCCAGTGTCACAGAGCCCATTAAAAATCTTGCACTGGTGACATAAAGAATAAGATAGTAACACTGCAGTATGCAGATATATACTCCTTCTTTTTCCCCACATAAACAAAATTACCAAAGTAATTTAAACTTCACAAGGGTAAAATATCACTGATGGACTGGTGAAGAGACATGTTCTGAGAACTACTCTTGTTTATATCCTACACTTCCTGATGGTCCATTAATGCTTAAGTTTGAATAATTAATTTATTAATTTTCTGTTAATTTGTTAATTTCCTGTTTCTTGGATTCATAGCTCTTTCGGTTTTAGTGCAAAAGATTGAGAAAAGTGGTTTTTTGGTATTGCATCACATTCATTTGTCCTTCAGCTTCTAAATTGGTGTCCAACTACACCACTGAAGATATAACCCACAACACTAAATGACAAACTTCCATTCCAAGAAACCACGAACAACTCTGGAAATACATCAGCCCACTCATACAGGTTTCCTAAGGAAGATACATAACATTTTCTCTGTGTAGTCACTCTATTCTTACAAATGATAACAATAATTTCTTTCAATATGATGCTAGAAGGGTGAATGGCCAAAATGCAGAAGAACTTAGTTTACCTTGTAGCTCTGTAGCACTGTTCAGCCAGTTACAATAGGGAGCTACAAATAGTCTGGCTCCCCAGGTGAAAGTACTCTGGAACTAAGAAGTTACTTTTAAAAATAAGTTTTCTTTAAAAAAAAAATATTTCTGCCATTCTTCTTCCAAAAGAGGAGCAAAGAAACTTCTTTTCATTTAAAATATTTTCTTATTGTCTTGGTTGGGCTTTTTTTTTGGTTGTTTGTTGGTTTTGGTTTTGTTTTGTTTTTTGTTTGTTTCATTGTTTTGTTTTGGGGGGGAGTTTGGTGGGGATTTAGGTTTCTTGTGCATCAGTATGTTACAATTGTTGAGCTTTTTAACAAAAGTGCACTTAACGTGTAAAGTAAGGTAAGGCAGAAATTTTAACAGGACATATTTATTTTATCTTTTGACATAGCAGTAGAAATTTAATTGGTTTGGCTTCACTCATCTATCAATTCCTGTATATCTTTTGATCACTGTATATCTTTTCATCTTTGCTGTGAAACATTTATCAGCAGGAAGTAACTTCAAATATCTGAATACTCAGTGTACTGCAACACAGTACATATCCAACCAGCTGCAAACACATGAATATACATACATACATTCACAGATGGACTGATATTTTTCCTCTTATTATTTCCATATTTTTTCAGTACTCTTTTGTTTGTAGAACAGATTATAAAGTCCCTCAAATTAGAAATTACTAATTAAATGTAAGTAACAGGAAAATGATAGTTCTCATTTAAATAGAACTCAAAACACTTTCTTTATAACAGAATTCTTGTTATATCTCTGTATTTCAAGACATAACTTGAGCTGGTTACACAACAGTCAACCTTAAAATAGCACTGCTTTGAACGTTTTTTAACCTTTCTGCTTCAATTCCAATATTAATCTACCGGATATACTGCAAGAGCTACTAGCAGTAGAAATCAATGCTGTTCAAGAAATAAAAACCTGAAATAATGACTTTGAAATTACATTATTTTTGACCAGTTCTAATCAGCTGTTAAATTTATATTAAAGTTGACATAGGAAAAAAAATATAGAAATGAAAATGATGTGATTTTGTCATTTGGTTCTTCAATTAGTGCTAGAAATAATTTGAAATAATTTTTTCAAACCCTACCTTCTAGAACACTCCTAAAATACAAAGAATTTCATGACCTGGATTTCCTTAGAGGTAATACATAGTTATCAGTGTAGAAATTGCATTCACATGAATCTAAACTGTCGCTGATGGATATATTTGTTGTAAGAAATCTTAGGGGAAAGTTGCAGAAATTGTTGTGGTAAAATTCCACTGTAATTTGTGGCTCCCCAGAACATTTTACCAATTAATTACCAATGAAAAAGAAACATGAAGAAGATCATTGGATATTATAAACTGCTTTATCAAAGGCTTAATCTAAGAGTCAATACTATTATGGAATTACGACATGGCAAAATAGAAAAAAAAATAATAAAAAAATTCCACAAATTTAGCATGAAAAGGGATAGGTGGCAGAATGGTTTTATATGTACAAGTTTGCCTCGGTTGTTAAGAAATATTTGAAAACGTGCTCAAGAGGATTATGTAACTGCTTTTCTGCAGAATATGTGAATACTCCCTTGCCAAGAAGTGAAGTTGCCTGTTACTTGCCATTGCTCAGTCCAGGGCAAGGACCACTCTACTGAGAGGCTCTGCTGAGGGTGCCAGTTCAGGAGGCCACACTGATGGCCCAGCCCCTGGCAGGGCAGCAGTGCTCCTCCACGTGGGCTCTGAGCTGTGCTCACCTTGCCACATCCCTGCATTCCACCCAGGGTAAGCCAGGCTCACCAGCTGGGACCACTTCTCCCAGCCCTTTTCAGCCTGAGGCAGTCCTAGGTGGAATCTGCCTGTTCTGCTGAGTGGCCAGCCCTCAGCAGGAATACTTTTACTTCCTCCAGTTTGAGCTGGACAATGTGCAGTGAGGAAGGAAAGGTGTTCTTGTCAACTAAAATAAACCTAAGACACATAACCTCACTGTAATCTAATGAGAAGGGCTTCTCACTGGAAAAGTGGAAAGCAGTAATTTGCTTCAGACGTTAGCAATTGATGGAACTAGACATGTATTGACTGTTTCCTTGGTGTCTCTGGGCTTTTCAGAAACACCCAAAAAGAAAAATCTTGATTATAATTCAGTCATTGAACAGTTTATTTTAATGGAACGTTTAGCAGCTGTTCCCGTTTGAATTCTCGATTAAAAATACAAATCAGGACAATCAGAATTCTTTCAATGTTCATTTTTAACAGAGTGCAAAAATTAAAATCAATAGCTACTGTTGCTAGGAACAGAAGTCTACTGACATTTATTTAGATTCTTTTATTGATGCCTCAGTATTTGAGTGCCAACTACAACTATTTATAAAGGGAATCCATCCTCCTCAGAGAATATACTGAAATGCTTGCTAAAACTAAAACTAAGCCATTTACAATAACATCTTTTTGATAAATTGAGATGGTTTTATTCAGCTTCCCAGGTATTGTTTTCCTCCTTCAGTTTTCTTTGTCTTAATTCCTTAGCAGACAAAGTCATGAGGATTCTGGTGGTTGAGTCCAAAGAGCTTTGAGTGTGGTCTTTAATGTTCATATTCCAAAGCAGATATAATTTTAACTAAAGATTTACTACAGGAAAAATAAATGAGGACCATCAAATTTTTTCTTGCCTCTCTCCTAACTGTTTTTTGAAGCACAATTTTTAAGAAATTCCTTAGACCACTCCAAAATTTTGGAAAAAACTCGGGACATGGCTAAGACACTAGACGACTTTGTGTTTCTGAGTTGCAGAATGGAGCACACAGACTTTCAAAGTCACTGGCTGGCAACTCTGTTTTGGGAGGCTTTCAGAGTAGCAGTCAAAGGCAAAGGTCACCTCCCATTCTTTGGAGATAACACACAGGAACTGGATCTGCAGAGTGTTTCCAGCCAGCCATGCCATGGAGCCAGACTAAATTTTGTTCAGGAGGTTAAGGTAGCTGGAGGAGAGAGAGTCAAATTCAGGAGGCAGAAAACCCAGCCTCATGGAACAGACACATTTTCCTTGTATAGGGGGTGCCTACCTGCAAGAGCGTCACTGCTCCCACTTCTGTGGGACGGACTCTGGGAGTGAGTCTAATGAGCCACAGCCAAGGGAGAGAAGACAAAGAATGATCTTCCAATTCCTGTACTCCCTTCTAGTAAATCTGATGGGAAAGACTGCCTGATTGACAAGATCCGTATTTTTTAATACAACATGTTTTTTTCTCAGTCTTTTTCAATCCTGAATGTATTGAATTAAACAAAAGAGGAATCTGAAATTTTAACAATGAATGTAGATACACAAACATCACTTCCAAAAAGGGGATAAAATACAAAATGGATTTAATTTTATAGTTTCTTCAGGGAGATTTAGGACTATGTTTGTCTAAAAAAAAAAAAATTTGTGTTGAAACCAGACTGCATATATTCAAATGAAGTACTATTTTAAAAGCATTTTCTTTATCAATCAATCAATCTCTGATTTTTTCTCAAATCACCAAAACACATTACACTTTGTTTGCTCATTGAATGCATTAAGGCCTTCCTCAAGGAGGTTTATACCTGACTCTGTGTGCAAGTTTGCTCTGTATCACTCAGGAAACAAAGAAAGTTCCTTGTCTTAGATGATATTAGGGAAACTGCCTTTCCCTTCTCTTTCAGCTGGCATCAAAAAAACTTCAGTTAAAAATATTCCATGCCCTAGGTTTTTGCAGTTCTGAGAAGAAACTAGAAATGAAATCAGATAATGTTGTGGTCCAGCCCTCTTAATATACATAGACTGGTCAAAATCTATTTCCCTAAATGTGATATGATCAAAGAATAGCATATTGTTCTTTATTCATGCCTTTGAGAGTGTTTCTTTCATGGCATCACCTCCAAATCCTTTTATTGGTAATATTATGGTAAATGTATATCTCTGATTGTATTTGATTTTCTTTTGCTTAAAGTACCTGTTACTTCTCTCCTCTGCATATCTCAAATACCCTGAAAAACACTATCACTTTCTGGAATTTTTGTTTGCTTAATTTTGGGAGGGAACATCCAGCTGTTTAGGGCTGAGGAAAGTTATTGCCACTATTACCTTTACTGCTAACCCTCTTGTTCCAAGTATCTTCTAGGTCAAGCATTCACAAAAAATTCCCTATAATTTATAAACAAACCAGGAGAAAAATCTCAAACACCATTCAGAAGCAAGGCTGGCATCTCTGTAACTACAGATGCAAAAAACTCGAGACATTTAATCGTTAAGACATCACTGACTGGGAAGCCTGCCACCAACATCCACACTTGATGCACATACATTGTCTTTTGGCTCTCTGCAGCTATGCCCATCTGCTTTGGTGGCATGGTGCCTGCTTATCAGCTAGTTGGACGGTTTCAGTACACAGAGGTGCCAAAAAAAGGTTTTACATGGGTAGCCTGTATAGCCACAAAAGTGACATTTCTTTTGTAGGAAGAAATGCTAGAGCTGAGATACTAATAAACTGTCTTTGTGCTTTTTTTTCCTTCTTTTTTTCACTCACTGAAAATGGGTCTTGCCATCACCATTTTTGTACCTCTTTTACAAAGAAAAATATGGTACTGGGAGTGAAACAGAATAAAAGCAGATAAGACACTGATGAACAAAGCCACTATGAAATAAAATGAGAGTAGGGCAGGTTGTGAGTATAGTTTAAGTATTGTGCACCATATGCCTCTAATTCAAAGGAAAAAATAAGGCAAAAATACATACTCATCCCATTTTACAAAATTTGAAACCAGGAAAGCTTTGCAAGTGGAATTGGATTAGATTGAGAGGAAAGCAAACAAATTATTATATGAAATTATAGAGCTGAGATAGAAGAATAATCCTAGTTCATCCTAAAGATATGGCACACAGTTCCGACAGAAATTTAAACATAATTTGTTGGTTTTGTTTTCGAGACCATTGTTCAGAGGAGATATTATTTCAATCTAAGGCTAGACCTCATATTTTTCTTATAACACTCCTAACTCAGCAAATTGGAATCTAAGAAGATTATTTAAGCTTTAAATTAAACAAGTCTTAAAAAAATTCTTGAGAAAAACATGATAAGGAAATTAAATTGACTTTCAGTGTACAAGATGCATATGAGCTCGTCATGTATCATAAATACAATCAATTGCAGCATAATTTCTGATATAAGAACATTAGGAGATACAGCAAATGTAGTCAAGAAAACTAACAGTGCAACTGTGAGTTGCCTTGAAACATCAGATTGCAGAACTTTGCTTCACTTTTAGAGGGATATTTGGTAAAATGGTTTTTTCCCAACCCAGCTTTTCTTCAGTTTCTTTGATTCTTACATATCTTTCTTGGCATTATGACCTATGCACAGCTCAGATAGAAAAGTATACACATTATTTTGATAAACACTCAGTGCTACACAGATCCTTTCCCAGCACTTTTCAGAAAAAGTAAAAATAGCAGGTTGTTGAAAGGATGATAGCTCAAAAAACTATAAGAAGGTAAGGAAGGTCAACAGTGAGGGGGAATACAGAGCTGATACTTCAAATGGGGTGGGAATATATCCAGATGTCAAGATGGCAGTCGATGACATTAGCAATGAAAGGCATGGTAGCTTCCACATTGAGGCAGAAGAGCCATGTGACTTTCACTGGAGCAGCACAACTTGCCATGCAAAATCTGAGCATGGCTGAGCCAAGAACCTTTGCCAGTGCCCCCAGCACTGCCACATCAGAGAGACTGTGATGACAGTTTTATGACAGGAGACAACAGAATGACAAACTGATAAATGTGCTTGGAAAAGCATTGGGTTTTTAAGCGACCAGACTGAATTATTCCAAATTCTGGAAGTTATAATGAAAATTGAATGGGTTTCTCCTGCTCTCCAACTTCATTTCAAAGTGCCAGAAAGAGTGCATACTCCACCGGGTACATGGAAATAAGTACTAAAACATCCAGTAGGAAAATAATACCATTTTCTAATTGCTGCTGTTTCAAAATCAGCAAGATAATTTTGTGGCCATTGAAAAATCTTGTATCTATGCAAGCTAAAGTTCAGGCTTATATTTCATGCTTGAATTAAATTAGAATATTCTGCTGGCCTGATTGCTTGGATATTTCAAAATTATATTTCTGTCCAAGCACAAAATGTATTCTATGCAAAGAAAAAAATAAAGAAAAAGGAAAAGAAGAAGATATTTCCAAGAATAAAAACAAGCCAAGGTAAAGTCCTGGAAAAATTATAAAAGAATGAAAAGTTACCCATGATAATCTACAGTAACATCCAACGTTCTTTTTCATGTATCACAGTAGAGGTTCACTGGATGTTTCTGTTTAACATTTCCTTTTGCCTTCATCACCCAGCCCATATTTGTGCTTTATTATTGAATATCATCCAAATTCACCTGTTTGTTGGATTTTCTTAGGCTAGCTGACTTACTGTGGCTTCTGAGTGCATTTTAAGCATGGATTACCTTTCTAAAGCACTGGCTGGGCAGGATAATAGTTATTAGTCTCATGTTAGAGATAAGAAATTTCTGCCACAAATGAGTCTGGGGTGCTGAAGGCAACCATGTTATTCATTACCAGTGCCAGAAAACCATGTTGTGCACTAATAAGGAGATGCTCACTTTGATCACACAATTAAGGACTGTGGCATAATTCAAAAACACAGGTGGCTAAATAAAGGTCACAGAGGCACCGTCAGTTTTGGAAGTTTCTCGGTCTCGGATGCCCCATTTGCAGCTTTAATAGATTCTTGTTCCAGTGCTTGAAAAAGTGTATGTGCAAGCATTTTCTCAGCTGCACTTTCACTGTGAATAGTGAGTGTTATGCAGTCAAGTAGCCACAGTTAATATTGTGTGATGAGCACTGTCTTCCACATGAGCTGATAATAGCTCCCAGGTGAGTTTGCTGTTAATACATAGGTATAAATACCTCTATGCTGTTTAAAGGACACATTGAAAACAAAAAGAATCCCAAAACCACTGTTACACAGAGATGTTGATCAACATGTGAGCCATTAGAGACTCTCAGCCTCTCAAAACAAAACTGTGCCAATCAAGACAACAAAATGACAGAAGGCAACAGCCCACCACCCACAGTTATATGAACTAGAGACTTCTGTGTTCTGCCCTTTCCTCTTTCCCCAAACTGAATGATGGCTTCCTGCCTCTCCCCCTCACCACAGGCATGAAGAAATCTGGTCCTCTTTGTTCTCCCTTCTACAAAGGTGCCAGTTGCCTGAGCCAGGAGAGGCATGGGTTGAGTAAGGGCCTGAGTAGCCCCCAGGGTTCATATGCCTTTGTTCAGCAAAAGCAAAGTCTGCTCCCTCAGCACTGTGGCTCAGTTGCAGGGTGGATGGCTGCATTCTGGCTCTCCTGCCTAGAGTTTGTTGCCATCCCCTGATTTGAAATCACTGCCCATTCCAACAAATCTAGCTGAATTTGCAATGTGGACAAGAGACAGCCTGAAATGATGCTCTGTGGCATCTCTTCCCTCTTTTTTTCTATGTCAAATGTCACACCGACTTTGCAAGAAAGTACTAGAAAAGTACTAGAACATGTTTGTATAGTGGTTGTCAAAACAAACAAAAAAAACCACCAACCAAACCTTTTCTATTTTTTGTTTGCTTTTAGTTCCCTCGATCTAGATGATCAGAAGACTGAGTCACTTTAATGGTAAAAATAATAAATAGATTTTGGAAAAACTTTAGTTTGAAGTGTTTAAATGTAGCCTGTTCATAAAAGTGGCTAAATATCAAGGTTCTGTAATGGAAACCACTGGACAAATTTACATATAAACACTTATTGCCAAACCTGACAATCACTCTGGAAATTATTAAATAGATACAGTAATTTATTTTTCCCCAGCCTTGTTCAGAACATGTTGAACAAATGCACTGCTAAGGCTTCAGTAATATTTAGGTGATATGTCCCCATTCATTGATGATACTTAAGAGAAACAGTCCCATCAAAAAGATCTGCTGTCCTTTTTCTACAAGAAATTTCAATAAGTTGCCCAAATCTCACTGCTCTTTTTTGTTCATCTCTCCACATTGTTAAATATTCCTTTGCCCTTATTTCTACTTTAAATGTATCCCATAGTATTAGTCATAGGGAGAACAAACAGGAGAACTTCCAAAGCAAAGAGGGTAAGGGAGATAGAAGTATTAATACTGCAAAGAGATATAAAGTCTCAAAACAGAAAGAAGCATGTGAAAGGTTAAGTAAATAAGATAATGTTCAAATATATAAGCCACAGGAGGTTATTTGAGAGTATGATCACATTTTAAAGAATAAAAGCATAAGAAGTGTAATTTTACTGTCAGAAGAAAAAGATAATTCTAAAATGTAGACAGGATCTGTGTCTCATGTAAGCACTGGGGAACAAAAGCCAGAAAGATAACTATAAAACTATAAAACTCTAAGGGGTAAAAAGAAAAAAAAAAAAAAAAGAAAAAGAATTGTCAGAGAACCACTATCAGGTCAGTAGTGATCAGCAAGAAATTAGACCAAAAAGATTAAGAAAACTTCCATGGCACCTGAGTTCTGTCCCAGAACACTAATGAAATGGCAAGAAAGATAAAAGAACAGAGAGGTTATGTTTACAATCTCAGCTGCAGGACCACCCTTCCAACAGAAATGCAGTGAAATCATCAGCAAAGGAGAGTTTGGCATTAAAATAAAAAGAAAGAAATCTAGAACAACCATAGACTTGTCACATACATCTAGTTAGAAAATTAGAAAACTCTCCCCTACCAGACAGAATTGGTCCAAAGGAATCAGAAAGTCTTGGCTGAGCAGTATAAATATGGATTCATCTGGGGATTTACGTAAATGCTCATTGTATTAACTGATTTTTTTAGCAGATGCAGACCTAGAAAGACGAAAATACTTAGAAATCTCTGTCCTTTCCCATTACTAAACACTTTCTTGTCTCACCCAACCTCAGATCGTACTTGCCTGGAGGAGCATGGATGGGGAGAAAAGGATAATTAGAGCACCCTGGTACTCTGCTGAGCTCTCACACTTGAAGTGTCTTTGGCTGAATTAATTCTGTAGCCACTTTGTCTACTCCCAGTTTGAGTGAGAACCTGCTGTCGAGGTGACATTCCCATGGCACTCATTTTTGAACAAAATTCTGCAGAAAGCAGATGAAGCAGCATAAGAGGCTGCTGTGTAGCCTCAAATTCTAACTTATATTCCCTATTTTCCCCAGCACTGTTCTAAGTGTGTTGAAGATTTTGCCTACTGAACATGTATTAGGAAGCAATGAAGTGGATCTTTTTCCAGTTATCCCATGGGATATACTTGCAGAACATTCAAACTAATAGATGGCAAGTCTTAGAGAAGGCATAGATTGCAGGTGTGATCCCCTAACTTTCAGTGAAAAGAGTACTGGTCTGTACAATCGTTTTGATTCAGCAGGGATTTCTGTCCTAATATCTTATTTTGCTGTGGAAAATAAATGACTGCTATATATATAAATCTGCAGAAATTAGGCCTTAAAAAGCCTCCAGTGCAACATTTCTACTGATGAAAGAAAGATATGGGAACATCTACCTAAACAGAGAGAAGTCCTGAATCTTTAACTTAAGAAGCATGCTAGTCCCCTAAATTCTTGATTCTGGCATGAATTGCGGTGCTAAGAATTCTTCCTCAAAATAATATGTAGCCAGCATGTATAAATCACTGATATGACAGATCAAGTGAGAAGATCTGTTTGGCGTGGCGAGCTCCTTTCCATATGTTTTTTGACACCCAACCTTGTGGATAAAATGGAGCAATAAAGAAATTGCAGGAATTAAATGGAAAGAGAAAATATATTGTCCAGCAAATTTGAAAATTTTTATATAATTAGTTTGCTACCTTTGTTTTTTACATGTTAGAAAGCAATTAAGAAATGGATGCTAAAGTGTATAGGTAAAGTACAGAATTATGGCTAATTTTCTCATTTTATATTAATTCTAAGCAGAAGACATGCTTGGGTTCATTTAGTTTCACAACTGGAAGACACCAAGACTATTAGCTACATCACTATATTTTGAAAAATTTATCACAAGGGTTGTGGTATTTTCATACATTAACACTTATTAAAGAACAGTTTTATGGAGACCAACCTTGATTATATAAATATATATATAAATGCTGTTTCATTACAATACTATCTTCCTTTCTATTAATGTGATTTTAAAAAGAAGTATTAAAAAATTATATATACAAAGCTCCTAGTTCATTGTTATTTATAAGGATATTTTTGGTTTAGTTCAGTTTCATTTTAAATGATATGACAAAACCAGTGCAAATATAAAGAGCAAGGACTCCAAACATCACTTGTGCAGACATTAACATTCAAATATCAGCTTAACACCTTTTCTTTTCAACACTGAGTTTACAACTGGTTTTTAATTTTTTTATTCTGTTGTCAGACACAATGTTGAAATATTTTTATGTTTGTTTTTAGCTTTGCTGTACTCCAAGAATAATTTTACACTTGTCAGTTTCTTCTGGCATATTTAGAGATTTCCCAGCAGTACGAGATTTCCTGCTTTGTGTTGCTCTCCTAGGAAAGATCAGGTGAGCAGTCTTCAATGTTCTCCCTGTCTTACTAACTACTTATTTTCATTTTTTTTTTATTTCCATAACGATGCCTTCTTATTTTCTTCTTGTAATTTCCTTATCAAAAATACCAACAATTGCCTCCCCCAAAAGCCTACAGTTCTATCTTAAAACTTCTGTTTCTTCGTGACAAAGTATGTGAGAAGCTTTGACTCATTTTCAAGCACAAGAACCAAAAAAAAAATGTTGCCGTATTTTCAAAGAGCCTCCATAAGTTAAAAAGAAAAAAAAAGCAAGCAACCAAACAACAACCTCAGCATCATCTTATTATGATTCCTGGCAGGAATTCTTCAAGTCTTTTCTAAAGACAGCAAAGGTTCAAATGATGATGATGGTCATAACAGGACCTTTGTGTTTCTCACCACCCACACATGCATTCATTTGTTCTGTTTAATTTCGTGTCACCTGGTATTTTCCCTTTTGCCACCCAAATGCATAAATGATAAAGTCTGACTCACAGTTCACTGGTTTCAAGGGCTAAAAATCAGAGACACAATGCTGCAATTTATGGTCACTTCTCTGCAAAGTTCTCATTTCTTAATGACCCATAGTGGGGTTGCTGTGGAACTGTTTACTTGTGTTTATACACTCTCTCTCACTGTGCCATACATCACTCCTGAATGTCCATTTGTGTTTACCCTTCAGCAAACTCCACACAGTGCAAAATTTAGCAGTACATTTTTCTATGTGATAAGAAAAGTGGAAAACATATTAAGCTGAAACTGAAAACATGTACACAGCATGCTCAGGAATTTCACACTGGATCCAAAATGTAGGTCTGAGCCTTTACAGATTTAAAGAGGACAAATCAAAGATTTCCTAAACATTTCTCTTCTACGACAGGATCAAACAGCTTCAGTTAAGAGCAATAAATGAAGGAATTCTGGGGTCATCATCAGGTAATATCTATTGCATGGGCAAAGATCCTCTAGACTTTTTTGGTATTGAATGCTTTAAACTAGCATGATAAATTTGATCCTCACTTGAAAATACATGTAAATATAAATTATTAACTTCAAGCGAAGTCCATTGGAATCATTGGAACTTAAGTACTCACTAAGCATGAGATAGCTGGCAGAACAAAATGCAATGATAAATGTTATGCTATTGAAGAAGGAACTTTGGGTTTTGGTTTTATTAAATTCAGTGGCTGTCTAACAGACACTACATACCCAAACTTAATTATTTTACCAGTGTTTGTAATGATGTTATGAAACTTCCTCTATTAAAAAAAATAGAATAAGAAGCAAACAGAAAAGAAAAAACAAGAACAAAGAAAAATATATATTAAAAATCTTGCTAAAGTAGCAGATTATGCTGGAAGAAAGGTGTTATGCTTCTATCTATATATTTCTTTTTCAGAAACATGACCTAATTTTCTCAGTTTTAAAATGCTGATAATGTGAAATATTTGTCAAGCACTTAGCAACTACAGTATGGAGTGCTGTAAAAATACCTGTTTTGATCAGACTATATGTTGCATACAGGCCAAACATTCTGTCATGGAAAATTTACATACATTACTATTGGAACTAATCCACTCTTCCACCTATTGGCCTAGGATGAGCTACCTGTCAGGTTATAATGCAGATGCTAACACAGATGTCAATTACAGTATGCTTGTGGCTGTTTGGAGTATAAAAAACATGACTTAATTTTTAATGCTATCAAGTTGCCTCTTTCCATGATAATTAAATTCATGTAACAAAAAATAAAAAGCAAGTCCTGAACTAAATTCTGCACCTGAAATATCATGAGATTTTTTGAGAGGGAGGAAGGTGTTGACAAAATAGATACTGGTTATTTTCAGGCTCTAAAACAAGTACTCCTCCAGTTATGCTGCTAATTTGGTGGTGGTGTTGTTATTTCTTTTCATTTACCATGGGGAAAAAAAAATCCCTTCTTATCAGCATTACTTTTAGCCCTTAACAACAAATTCTTAGCTAGTACATTCAGTTAAGTTCCACTGAAAGCAATAGCTTCCCATGTATTTACACCAGGGCTATAATCCAGACAAGGATTTTAAATCCTCGTGTCTGCTGGCCTGTGATAACTGTGTCATCTCTTTGTGACATCCTGTATCTGATAGAGGCTAGACATTTAATAATGTGTGTGGCATCTAACATGTCATCTTGTTAGAAAAGGAGACAAAGCTGTAAAGACCCTTATCTGCAAGCTTTTATTTTTAAGATAATCAATAAACTCTTCCATAATAATTGTACCCCTGCAGGCTTCAAACAGCAGACACTGGTCAGAGTCACAGTGATCCCTCTCTGTTCCCCAGGCAAATGAGGTAAAACTTCAGAGGGACTCTCCTGTATTTACAATCACAGAAAGAAGCCAGACAGGGAATCAGAGTCTGAGACTTTTCTGCAGTTATGACTAGAATCCCCTGTGCTGAGCCTCTGCATGCCAATGCTTTTCTCTTCTGTTCCAGCAGCATCTTTCAGCATGCTGAGAGTGTGCATGGGGTGATGCTCCCACTTCCAGAGTCTTGAGGGAATTTGACAGTCACAGGAAACCATAACAAAAATCCAGTCTCACCTAGTGCATGGTCATTAGGTGTTAGGATCTAAATGGGGAATCTCTTTACAAAATGGCAGTCTGGTATACATCTGCCATAAAACACAGGTGTCTCCTCATTCAGGTTTACTCTTGCCTTTCTCTCTGTGATTGCTATCTTCTCTCACTTTTAACTTCTCTCTCCCAGTGACTATCTTATCCCACCATCGCTTCATTTATACACTGCTTAGCACAACAGAGCACCTTCTTGGTTAGCACTTAGAATTTTCTGCAACAAAAGTGATTAATAATGACATTAACAGGAGCAACTTTACAGACTGTGCATTTTACTGTGTGATAATTCAAATCCCAGCATTCTGACAAGAAAGCTTAGTTAAACTAAAAGGTGTGAAATTAATCTGCAATTTTCCGTATAACACATAATTTATTACTCTTATAAGTAGGTGATAATGCTCAGAAATGCCTTTACAAAATTGAAAATGCTCAGAAACAAAATTTTGTATGCTGGACATTTTTACATCACAAATAATCAAAAGGTACCTTTGTAAATATATTCTACATACTCATATAAGAAAATTTCTTGATACGTTGGCTGCTAGATAACAAACTTAACAGTAATACTTTATTCCTCTCTGTAGTTTTGGTGAAGATAGTACCTAGTTCTGTTGTTCAGGTTGTTTCAGAACTCACATGAAAGCAAAGCTGCTTTACTTATGTGAAAAATTGATACAGTGAACTAAGAATATTCCACATGAATGTAGGATTTGCTTTCAACTTCAACTAATATTGAAATGTACAGGATTATAATCATCGGATTGTTTTGTCCCTCAGTTTTGAAGTTTCATGCTTATTAAGGTAATTTAAAGGAATACTCCCAGGAAGGAAAGACGTGCAGAGCAATATAAATTATTTCATATGTTGCATAAATATTATCAAAAGTGGTTTTGCAAGATTGGCCAGATATATTGGTTTGGTAAGATATCTTCAGAATTCCTGCTACAAGTGCACATCCTCCATATATCTGAAATGCAAAGTTATCATTCTGTTTATAAGGGTTAGAAAACTCAGTAGGCAAAAAATCCTCTCACATTGTAGATTTGCATTTAAATTTGATTTTATTTAAAAAGAGAAGCTGTTTTTTCTGTTCTGTGTTAGTTTTATAATAAATTCCAGCAGAAATTCTCTTTTCAGTCAATCATATTGTGGATAAGAATTTATAACCACAATTCTCCAAACATCGTCACACTTATCTTCATACCTAAGTAATTCTGCTAAGTTCAGTGTTTTGCTGATAAATAGAAAGTTAAAAGGTGCATGTAGGTGTATGTAGGATTGATTACTTAGTTGTCTGAATATCTTTGTTCACTGCAGCAAGCATCTCATGACTCCACACAGCTGTCTATTCATAGAAAATTAAAGAACAGGTAGTTCTACTTCAGGTAGAAGTGAAATTAAAAACTCCTAATTAGATCTTGTGTTAGCATCAACACTAACCTTTTTTTACTTTTAACATTCTTAGTAGCTTGTTACAATCCTCGTGATACCTGCTAAAGGCTGTGGAAACTAGTAAAATAGTGATATTCTGTACACATTTTATTCTTCCAAATAAAAGAAATGAAGTTTTAAAGAAAAAGGTAGAAGTTAATATTCAAGTAATGCCTGGCATTTTGAGGACTGCAATTTTTACTAGAATCAAATTGAGGTCACATATAATTTAGTTACAGCAAAATTCTCCTCATTTGGCAAAAGCAGAGGCAAATTCTTGCATATGTATTTATTCTGGAAGGACATACAGAGAGAGAAAACTTACAATTGGAGATGCATTTTAAAACTGCAGCTATTTATTACTTAAGATGTTGTTCCCTGGATTAGTGAAAGGAAAGAAAGAGAATCTCAATTACAAGTGTTATCTGTTATGTATATTAAAAGCTTTCCATTTTCACTGGTGACAACCACAGCATACACATAACTATTAACTAAAAGCCTTTCATAAGGAGTGTATTAATAGCATTTCTCCTTCTGGTAGGTATAAATATTTCATCTATAGCTCAGGAAGACTTCAAATAGTTAAAACCGTTAGCGATGTCATTCTCCATTCTCTTACCATGCTACTTCTCACAGAAGCTTTACAGCAAGGAAGCCTTAGACAGGTGAGAATCAGATTTCACTGCAGAATAGCACACTCATTAAATGCTTTTCCAAATGTCCCCTTGTCATGTGGTTTTCTTGGGTTTGGTAATTAGAAGTAAAACTGGAAGCAGTGCACTCTAGCTTCAAAGGGAGACATAATAAGACAGAACTCAGCATGGCTCTCTTATCATAGACACACAGAATCATGTGGGAAAAAACCTCCAAGATCATTGAGTACAACCTTTGACTGGCCACCATTTTGTCAACTAGACCATGGTACAATGTACCACTCCCAGTTGTTTCTTGAATGCCTCCAGGGACAGTGACTCCATGACCTCCCTGGGCAGTCTGTTCCAATGTTTAACAATCTTTCAGTGAAGGAATTCCTCCTGACATCCTACTTTAACCTCCCCTGGTTTAGCTTATGGCCACGTCCTCTTGTCATGTCACTAATTGTCTGGAAGAAAATATCAACGCCCATCTTGCTACAACCTCCTTTCAGGCAGCTCTAGAGAGCAACAAGGTCACCCCTGAGCTTCCTTTTCTCCAGGATGTACAACCCTAGTTCTCCCAGCTGCTCCTCACAAGACTTGTGATCCAGACCCTTCATATGCTCCATTTCCCTTCTCTGGACACACTTTGACACCTCAATGTCTTCCTTGAAGTGTGGGCCCCAAACTGGACATGATACTGCAGGTGTGGCCTCTCCCGTGCTGAGTACAGAGAATCAATCACTTCCCTGGTCCTGCTGGCCACACCTTTCTTGATACAAGCCAGGATGTCACTGGTCTTCTTGGCAAATCTCTTATCCAGATCTTATCAAGGTCTTTACCCATCCTGCCATAATCCTGTCCTTAAAGGTATGGGAGCAACCCTCTTTTCCCAAGAATTGGTGCAAACCTCAACCACTTTGAATAATTTGAAAAGCGTTTTTACTTTTGGTATAAAAGATCAAAAAAAGTATTGTGATTTCCTGTCTATGCTATACTGATCAGCTAACAAGTCCTAACAGGCATTAGATCTTTGAGGAATATAAATAAATATATTCTACTAAGTCATTAATTTCCATATATAAGTTCTCAAAAAAGAATCCATTGATAAGTGTAAATGCTTTCTAATAAGTGAGAAGAAATAGTTCCAAGTATCAGTTAAATGAAATAGCAAACTATGCACAGGCATATTAATGAATATTTCTGGCTGTCTTAACACAGTTGTCATTGACATTCAGCACTCAGCACTCACCATGCAGCTTCAAATAGATTACATAAAAATGATGGAGAAACAGATGATAGATTATTTTTTGAGAGTCAAGCCCTACAGGAAGAGGGCTATCATTTCTCTGATTTTTGTACTCCTTCAGGATAAAGGTCACACTGTAAAGAAATGGAAACTGTCCTCCCATTCAAGTAACAGCAGGATCCAACTGCGACCAACTTGATAGATTTAAATGAAATAGGGAGCAACAAATGCTACAGTTACTTAGTCTAAAACCTCACTTAAAAATCCACTCAAACTTGCAAACAATTCCCCACAGGATACTTAACACCAAAGCTGCCCTCCCGTGTCCAAAAAAAGAAAAAGAACAAAAACAACCTTTTCCAATTAGGCAAAATGAGATCTCACATTTGAGGTTTGTTTTCAAAGTGCATTGAAGAAAAGAAAAACCAACCCAACAAACTAAACCCAAAAAGTGTAAAAAGTAACTAAACAGAAGTCATCAAGAAATTGGCCTTATAATACAGCACCAACCCAGGATGTGTAGGAGCAATTCAAAGCCTACAGAGCCTTAGATCTTTTTCCCTCATATCTCAGCTGAACAGTCATTATTGTACTGAGTAATTCTACTTTCCCCTACTAGCCCCCCTACAGAGGTAGAGTTGAATTATCTTGGTAGAACGTAATTCATTGTCAAAACAAATATGTTACCATGCCAAATTTAAATTGTAATAAAATTAGGCTTCAAGCAATAACAAAACCAAATGAAAAATGCTAGGAATGAGAATTATTTTGCTTCTGTCATGAGGTAAACTCATGGTTCAATTAGCAAACAAATGCAGCTTGAAGCATTCCTATCTCCACCCAGATTTCAGAGAGAGACTGATGAAAGCAAATCCTAACCATTAACAGCAATACATGCCATTTTCTGTGAAAATGTATGCTACAGGTAATAAAAGCAAATTGCAGTATTTGTTGGGCTAAACCTGTATAGTTGCTAGATGTCAAAGTTGATATGGGATATCTGAAAAGCACATACACGTACTGAAATAATTTGCCATTCAAATAGTGTCAAAATACTTAGGTACTATTAGGCAACTAATTTAAAAATACTGCCTATCCAACATACTGTTCTCTAATGTACCCCAAACTGCCTGGGAATATGTGACTGAGCACTCTAGATTTCTGATCATAAGACAATACTTTGTAGCTCATATCATCAGAATTCTTTTAATGACCTGAGGATTAAAACAATGTGAAACTCAAGGAGTCTAACACTTTGTCCAGAATATGTAAGTCAAAATTCAGATGTAGAACTGAAGTCAGTTATGTTCAACATGTACAATATATATTGGAACCAGACTCAGAGGAAATTAGTCGGGAATAACCCAGTCATAAGAAGTAGTAATTATGCCAAGGAGGCAGTCAAACAAACAAACAAAAAAAACAAACAAAAAAGAACCCAAAACCAATCAAACAGAAAAATTGCTATCCCATTTGGTTTGTAGAGATAGGAAGGAAAACTTGAATTTCCAAAACACAACTGATGCTGAAAGATGATGAAAAACTATGATACTTTATCAGAGGAACTTGTAAAAAAGTTCAACGGAGACACAAAGGCCGATAAGAAGATTAAAAGAAATGAAAAAAGAGAATGCACAAAAAACTCCCAGAGCTGAACCTTGAAAAAATAATTTTTACAGATAGGTTAACCACAGCACAGGTCCATAGGCAATGTAGACTCCATTTTTGAGAATGCGAAGTGAGCAGAGAATTTGCACCGCAGCAAAGTCCAGGAGAGCAGATATGACAGAGTATCTCATTATTGCCTACATTAAGGAGCACAAGATCTAATACAGTTACCTAAGCTATTCAACAGTGAGGAGAGAACATCCATTAAATTTTGCAACTACTAAATTAAGGTTTTCTATAGAGAAACAGGGCCAGGAGTAATACAGTGTCACTAAGTCCATATTCTATTTATTTGATTTTACTCTCAGGATCACTCTGGTGATACACACTCCTTTAAGGCAATAAAAAATAAAAAATCCTCATGTATTTCAATGTGTTTCAGTCCTCATGATTTTTAATGCCAGAACTTGGCAGTTCTGTTTCCCAGATGACAGAAAAGGATAAATCTGAGAGTCTCATCATCTCTCCTACTAGGGGAATGAAGACTAGTTTTATTGGAAAGGCAACATTGTATTTAAAATTCCCAGTCATTGTCATGCATGAACATTCACAACACTTCCCTGACTTAACCAGAGCTTTTGAGTTTCTACAGACTCTCTGTGATGTGGTTTGTGCAGGAATTGTCCTACTATGCACATCTTTTAAAGTACAATTGAGTGCAAATCACAGCATACAAGAATCAAAACTTTTTTACCTCATTCCATGGTCAGTGCCTGTTTCCAGGCCTTTTGTGACCATAAATAAAGCTGGCCATTTTTAGAATCTGTTATCCTAGAACTCAAATATCAAATGGTAAAAAGTCAGTGTCAATAAAGTTGTCAAAGAGACTACTCACACAGAAACAGCAATGGATTTTAGAAACAGACACATCACAAAAGGCTGCTTATTCACATCATGTCTACACCTCTGTGAATTTAACAATGACATCTTTATGAGAGAAAAGCATTGTCAATCATCCTAAGACATTCAGACAAATGCATTAATATTGGTAGTAATTAAATTTATTATAAGGGCAAGTCTCTTAAGACAGAAATAGGATCTAATTTTGCCACAAAATTCAGAGCATCAGTAAGAAATAAAAAATTGGCTTAACAAGACAACTAAGAGGTGTAGGACCCAAAACCTTTGTACCATTTATGTCACTAAAAATATTTCAAATCTATGAATAGGTACTTCAAAAAGACTAAAGACAGGAGAGTGCTTCATGTTTCACAGAAAGTAGAAGCAGTACCTAGGTAAAACAAAACTCATAAATAAAATCTGTGACAGGCTTGTTTCAACATTAAATTTCAAACAGGAATTTGCTCTTCAGGGAGATATAAAATTAAATATGTAGAGTGCTCAGTGCCATAGGCTATGAATAACTTTTTGGTTTTTACTCACAACAGAAACATTTTGAAGATTACTTTAGATCTAGACTAAAAAAGTCAAACTGATTAACACTGAGATGATAAAATAAATGATGCCAATTTAAAATTCATTATTTTGTTTTGAAATTTATCACCTATTCAAACAATTTAGCAAAGGACACATACTTGTTTATGCATTACTTACATTATGCTATCCTTTAACAAAATTTTTATCCAAGGAACAACATATATGCTCTTCCAAAAGATGGTGATTTAATAAACTTGAAAACTTCTGTAGATATTTCTAATGAATTCTGCCTTTTTTCTAGTTGGACAGTAAACCCACCAGCTAAATGTTTGATTTTGTGAGCCATAAATGAAAGGAAAAACATCCACTGGTTTCAGAGTACAATCAGCACAGAATCTTTAACTGGCCTACTAGCTGATAAAAAACAACAGGAAACCCAAAATTATTTATGTCTCATTCACCCAAAATTGATACTGAAATAAATGAAAACAGCTGCAGAGCTTAATATAATAAATAAATAAATAGAAATTTAACAAACAGGATGATTGAAAATGGTTAAGAAATTACAGCTAGGAACCAAACTGAGCAGCAGCACTATTGGTTCCTTGAACTGGTATAGGGGGAATCATACCATTTAATTGTAGAACTAAAATGTTACTTTAGTAGACTTGTATAGAAGAAAAATTTATATTGATATGCAAAATTCTGTCCTTAGAGGCATTTATAATTCAAATCTTACCTGCTGAGTTCATAGCACGTAAAATGCTGCTTCGCTATGATCTAACCAATATGACTGTATGTAGCATTAACTTCTATGCCTAATATACATAATAACCCATAAAACAAAATGCAAATAAATAGCGCCCTTGACGGCTAAATTATAGAGGTAGGGAGCATTGGAAATTTTGGAACATGCTTAATAGTCCATTTTACAACTCTACTCATTGTTTATCCTGTCTTTCAGTGTCATTCAGAAAATGTATCTCTATTGGTAATGTTCTCACAGCAACAGGCAAAACTTGAGAGAAGTACCATGCCCTGTTTCTTGTGGAGCTTTGGGAATTGAAAACAGTAATGAAAACAACAAAAATTTTAAAAGGGAAGTACAGATGGAAAGAGAAAAACATCTCTGAAGTTCTAAAATGAAGATTCGTGACAAGATTTACAAATGGTTTTTAAGTAGGTTCTTGTTCAGATGGGGAAAAAAAAAGGCCACATTTGGAATATAACTGAAGAAAAGCATCTCCATCTTCTCTCAGAATTGGAAATGGGGATTTGTAAATGAATAGGGTAGTATAGCTTTGTGTGATTCTCAATGCACCTTTCTTGTAGCATAACCTCAGGGTGACAATGAAGCTCACAAAAAAGAATCAGCCACATTTCTTAGAAAAAAAAACCTCTTGGAAAAAATATGAAGGTGGACTCCAGGTACTGTCAGGTCATCCTGTGCAGAGATATAAGACAACTATGACTAAAGTCAGCTTCATTCAAATTACTAAGATTTCATAAATCTTAATCAGTTGGCAAGAAGAACTTGGTTTCAGTACGGTACTGGTAAACAGGGTTGCTCAGACTTCATTTAATTTAAAGCCAAAATATCGTTTTAGCTACACACTGTACAATGTCTTTTCAAATATACATGGAGAGATTAGCAGAGATTAGGGGGAGACATAGAAATACAAAAGGAGCTGGAATAGAAGGAAGAGCAGCAGCAGAGTTTTTGTTCTGTGGTGGTATTCCACAACAAGCCCAGAGCCAGTCACAAAGGAGAGGCAGCACAACAGAGGAATGTGAGATTTGAGCAGATAGTTTGGACTAAAGGCAATGTTTCCTTTTTTTTTCTAATGTATATGTCACTGTGCTATAAGATGTTAGTTAAAATATATTAATCCCTTGGAAGAAGGACAACAAGGGATACCAGTAGCCATTGCAATAGCCACGGAGTCTGACAAAAGTTATCACAAAACCAGGTTCAGGCATTAGCAGCTTTTCCCTTGCTGAAAGAAGGTACCAGCTTTGTCTGGGACAGCTTTCTTCAGCATAGCTAGTATGAAGCTATGTTTTGGGTTGGTGCTGAAAACAGTGTTTTTAATATAAAGATGTTTGTGTTGTTGCTGAGCAGAGCTTGCAGCCCCTCAAGGCCTTTTCTGCCTCTCACCCCAGCCCACCAGCAGGGAGCCTGGGAGTGCACAGCAAGTTGGGAGGGGACACAGCCAGGACAGCCAACCCCAAGTGACCCTGGCAACACTCCATGCCATATGACATCATTCTCAGTATATAAAGTGGGGGAAGAGGGGAAGAGGGGCATGTTTGGAGTGATGGCGTTTGTCTTCCCAAATAATTTTTAGGCATGATGGACCCTTGCTTCCCTGGGAATGGCTGAACTCCTCCCTGTCCATGGGAACCAGCAAATGAATTTGTTGGCTTTGCTTGCATGTGCAGTTTTGTTTAATCTCTTAAACTGTCTTCATCACAACCCATGTGTTTTCTCACTTTTACCCTTTCAATTCACTTCCCCATCCCAGCAGAGGAGAGTGATTTTATGGGGCACAGCTAACAGCTGGGACAGAGAGATACTGCCCAAAGAATGTTTTTCTTTTTTTTGTTTTTTTTTTTTTTCTTCACTGTTAGGTAGCTGTGATTCCAGTCTTTATTCCGAGACTTTACTGACAGTTTGCAGCACCCCTATTCTTGCTGGATGCACTGGGTAAAACACAGGCTTGTAACTTGAGAAAAATGGATTCACATGATTATCTGTCACAGCCTTTCATCTGATAATGAGAAAATGTCTCAGACCTCTAATATTTCAGCCCCCACGTTCTAAAGCAGTGTGGGAGAATACTTCCCTACTCCAGTAGCATGACACAAGGGCAGAGACATTAAAATCTCTGAGGTGGACAGATATCTCCATGAATGCATGCTATAAACACATAAAAGATAACAAGATAGAGATATAACCTTTTAGACGATCAAATGTCAGCATAATTAATATACAGCAAGTAGAAAAAAATACTAAATAAACAATGTGAAAATCCACAGTGACAAATACAGGTGTAAATCTGGGAAATACAAGGAAACCTGATTACGCTAGATAAAGAGAAATATTCAGCACTGAACTACAGAGGTAATCTCAGAGCACTGGAAACATTACTTTAGCCTTGCTTTATTTTTAATTATGTCTAACTGGCCAGGGCTATTGGGTGCTTAAGAGAATTTTAATGTTTTCCACTGCAGTTTAGGTAGAGGTAGCAAACCCCATGGACTTCATCTCTAATCTCTTCCTTTACCTATCTGTTTAAAGACTTCATCAGCTAAGTCATTCATTCTCCACGCTCTTTATAGTATTTCAACCTATTAGACATTATTTCAGCCTATTAGACATTATTTTAACAGAAAGGGTTGCTAGTTCTTCTAAAGGGAAAAAAAAATGAAAAAAACGAAGCATAGACCCCACTGTGGAAAAAAACCACACTTGTTATTACAGTGACACAACACAGGATCTATTCTAAAGAAAAAAAACTAAATGCAGAGGAACTTCATGTTTTCAACTTTCCATGGTGATGTCTCTGGTTTGAATGCAAATAAAGTACAATATTCATTATACACTGTTTTCAGTTCTACATGGAACTTTACTTCTCAGTGGCGACTCCCTGGAAAACCTCTTCCTTTTCTGTGGAATGGGAGAGGAGAGCCACTTTGAATGGCTACTTTTTAAATGTGAATACAATTCATTGTAAGGGAATAAAACCTATAGGAAAGGATGAATGTAGCTGAATTCTACAGCAGTCAAAACTGTCATGAGAGTAATAATTGTGGATTTAAATTAAAAGTATCAGTCACTGAACAGGTTCTGCATAAAATTTCCTGGGAACCAAAGCTGCACTTAATTATATGATGCAAATTATAATCTTTGATCTTCTAATAATCAGCATTTTAATCACTTTAAAAAACAGTATTAGATAAGTGTCTTTAAAAGGACTTTTTTATAATGGAAAACTTAAAAAACACTCTGAAAATTAGTGAAAATCCATCTCAGTCTGAAGGAAAACAAAACTCCATGCAGAACTGTTCAAGTAAATTCTGTACTAGAGTCTTGTCCAGGGTGACTTTAATCGTACTTTCTGAAAATATATCCAATTAATTTTCAGGAATCAGTGGCTCTAAGAATCAAATAGATTTCATGTTCAAATAAGGGAGAAGAGTATACTATGTTTTTAAAATGTTGGTTTTTAAAAAGCCTCTTGGAGCCTGGCCATTTCTCTTTTACTCTTTAGAACTGTTTTCTGACAGCAGGGAAGTTCTGAGAAAGTAATGTCCTACACAAGACTTAGAGAAATCAGAGACTAAAGAGCTCTTATATGGGGATCACTTCCTTTTTATGTCTTGACTAGTTCTCTGATCAGCAGGGGGTTTGTGTTTTTTTTTTTTTCATTGTGCTTTCCTAGAGCTGGCAGATTTACTGTCTGAGTACTCTTTAATCTTCAAAGAATATTTTACACTTTTTAAAGAAGAGCCATCCTTTACATAATTTTCTTTAGATTAATTATTTGTACCCTCAATGCCTCACACCTAAATAAGTCCCAGTGAAGAGAGCAGATGAAAGTAGTCAAACTTCACCCAGACAATTACAGGGAAAAATACTCTATCCTAAATAATAAGAAAAGTTTAAAATAAAGAGCCAAAAAATGACAGTAAATGCAGAGAAATTTACTGTAGACTATCTTCTTTCATCAACTTCCATACAGTCAAGACAGATGCATTCTGTATATTATTATACTGGAAGTGATTCTTGAACATATTTATTCAAGGCTTAGCTGAATCTCCAGGGCTTAAGAATTTGAAATCCATTGAGATTTCTTGCAAGTTATCAAAATATATCTATAAGGAGAGGTCAAAAGCCCAGGGTCATCAAATCTTAGACCAACTTTCTGGACTGATTATCAGGTAAAAAACAAGATCATTTTTTAAAAACATGTATTTAATACTCCACCAATAAGTTAATGGATAAGCATACAGAAGGAAATACTTTTTGAACACTGGAAAAGTTAAGCTTTTGTTTGATCAAGTTCTGTATGTGTTAGCCATTAGACTCAAAATTTGGAATAGTGCTATGACACTGACCAGCCAGCTATTCAGAAACTTCTATTCCCTTCACATTCTCATCCCTACCCTAAAACAGGCTAGATTCAGTTACAAAAGTAAACTGCTGAGTTTGTCCTTTTAAGTATAAATTAAAGTATATTTGAATCCACAGCATACTAAAATCTAGTCTCAACAGCAGCAAAAGCACTCTATTAAACAGAATACCTCCCTGTGAATCAAATCCCTTTCAGCATATGTTGTTCAAAGTCCAAAGGGCAATCTTCTACTTACATCCCTACTCATTTTTCACAGCATCTCCCAGACGTGAGCGAAAACCTCCAATAAAATAACAGTCAGCCAAGTTTACAAAGGTCATTTGTATGGAGGTAGCATCAGTAGTAAAAGGACAGACTATAAAAAGAATCTCAAACTCTACTATTCCTTGGCATCCAAAGTATCACTAATCTTTTATGAGAATTTTTAAGAGAAAAAAGTTGCAATAACGTGCTCTTGTTCCCGGTATTTCTGAACATGGAGATATTTCAGAAAACACTGACAAGACTTGAGGAAGGATTACTGAAAAGGTGACCAGAATAAAGGACATTTTTTAAGAAGAGCTTTGACAAACATTTTTATTGAACAAACATATTAATGAGCAAGTATTTTCAACCAAAATACTAAGTATAAATTCTGGAGTGAAAAGAATGCTAACATATTGAATACTTATCATGGAAAATGTCAAAGAGAATTTATGCTGCTATTCATGGCATGGAAAGCATTTCAAGAAAATGCCCCTATGCAGATACTAGTATACCATAAAATACCAGTGCTTCATTAGCATCAATTTATCTGGCATAACAAAAATTAAGCCATGAATGAAGCAAAGCTAATTCAGGGCTGAGGTGGACTCTCCAGCACTGTAAGAGTCTTAATTCATGTTATGGAGTTTTACC
The DNA here is from genome assembly GCF_023055355.1 of Agelaius tricolor. Lineage (NCBI taxonomy): Eukaryota > Metazoa > Chordata > Aves > Passeriformes > Icteridae > Agelaius > Agelaius tricolor. The sequence goes on from NW_027269261.1 coordinate 63,796,311, forward strand.
AGTGTCCCAAGCATGTTTCTGCAAGGTTTACTAGTCCTCTTTTAAGTTTTCTAGTTTTTTAGTTTGTATTTTTTCTTGGTCCTCATCCTCTTGGTCACACATTTTGCACTTTAAAGCTTTTATTTACTTCAATGCAATCCTATGCTGCATTATAGTTTTAGCAACTTTATATCTCCATTTACTTCATCAGACACAACCTTTCACAGAAATGTTTATTATAGTTAACTATCTCTACTAACTAGGTATACAAGTGTGCTGTTTCTCCCTTGCTTTGTCTCCTCTTTAATTTGGGAGTTTACAGGGATGCTAAAGCAATATTCTACTGAAAGTGTAAATATAGTGCTTAGGGAGATGGTTCAGTGGTGGGTTTGGCCATATTAGGTTAATGGTTGGACTCAATGATAATACAGGTCATTTCCAATCTTAATGATTCTATCATTCATTGGTTTTTCATTAAGATGAGGATTAGTAAAAAATGTTTTTTTCTTGATCTTTCTGGAGGCACAGTGACCACTAATATTTTAGTCACTGTTAGTTGATGACTAGACATAATTGTTTCTAAAAACTCATCTGTTTTTTTTTTTCAGCTGAAGAAAAATGATTTACATATCTAATTTTTAATCAACAGCCCCAAGAATAAAACGAGTAAGCATTGAGGAACTATTCTGTTTAAATTTCACCTTAACATTTGTTCTATTTATATGTAGGCAGAGCCTTCCATAATGGCCACTTTGGGGGGTGCTGTCACCTCCTTGATCTTGCATCATTTGTGTTTTATGAATCTCTTTGATTTTTCTGATTGAAAATGTAACGGTAGTGTTCTTATGATACAGCCACTTGAAACTAATGGATGATGACCTTCCCTTTCCTTCCCAAGTGTAAGAACATCTTAATACACATGCAGTTCTCAAATAAAAAAGCTGTTCTGTCCCTCCCTGTTTAAGGCACATGTGAAGTTTAATTCCTGGAATTCTATGAAATCTGGGGAAATTAATATTCTGTCATCATTATCTTTCATTGCTTATCCCTGAGATACCTCTTTTGTTTGTTTGTATTTAACTTTTTCATTGGGTAGGTGTATATTTGGATTACTCCTGACATTTTAGTAATTACTTTTCACTGATACAGATTTTCTTACTAAGATGGAAATATAACTGTGGTCACACACTTCCTGGTTGATCTGGCTTGTAAGTACTAAAATATAAATCACCTTCCATCACACTATTTTCTACCTGAGTGAAACAAATAAATCCTGAAATTTTTTATACTGAGAACAGCATGGATAATGAAAGATGTTTCATACAAGTAACATTTCCAGTTTTAGGTGGCTTTACTTCAGTCTTCTTCAGCTTGCCTTCTAGCTCACATTCAGCAAAGATTTTAGTAAATAGAGTGACAGAATTTCCTAAAATTTAATCATTTGGTTGCTGGAATTAGTGATAGGTGCAGGAAATTGTTTTTTCAAGCCCATTTGTGCCAGACATAGAAGTCTAAGGGGCTGGTCTTCTCTGAAATATAGTAGATATAAGAGCTAACTGTTTTGTTACTTACATTAAAAATAAAATTATCAGAAATCTATGTGAGTAATAGAAATAATTTATTCATTAAATACATTGAAATACAGAAATGAATATATAGGTATGAACACAAAAGGGACAGAGACAAGACAGGGGTGTTTAATGCATTAATTCCCTCTGTCTTCAACATGGAGGATGGGCCAAGAGGGTCTCAGTGCCCTGAGGTGGAGGACCATGACTCTGAGAATGATCAGCTCCCAGTTGATCCTGAACTTTTGTGGGATCTGCTGCTCCAGCTGGATCCCTACAAATCTATGGGGCCTGATGAGATTAATCCAGATTCCTCAAAGAGCTAGCTGATGACACCTCAAAGCCTCTCTGGATGATTTTTGAGTGGTCTTGGGAATCCAGAGAGGTTGACTTCCAGTTGACTGTAAGCTAGTTAACATAGTCCCAATTTTCAAAATGGCAAGAAGGAGGACCCTGGAAACTACACGTCTGTCAGTCTCACTTCAGTGTCTGTTAAAATAATGGAAAATATTATTCTGGGAGATATTGAAAAATGCTTGGAGAACAACACAGTCATCAGTCACAGCCAGCATGGCTTCATGAAGGGAAAATCCTGCTTATCAAACCTAATTTCCTTCTACAACAGGGTAATCCATCTCATTGATCTAGAAATGCAAGGAAATGGATTCTTTTTGGACTTCAGCAAAGATTTTGATACTGTCTCTCACAAAAACCTTCTGGGCAAAGCATCAAGTTCACAGCTAGATAATTGTGTTATGTGATGGGTGAGAAACACACTCATGAGTTGGGCACAAGGGATTATAGTGAATGGGGTGACATCAGGCTGATGTCCTTCACTAAGCTCCATCCTCAACTCTGTGCTCTTCAATATCTTCATTTCTGACTTGGATGAAGGACACAACGAAATACTAAGTTTGGCAAGGACACCAAACTTAGATTGATGGAGGAGCCATCAACTCCCTCAAGGGCAAAGAGGCCCTGCAGAGAGACTTTGACAAATTAGAGAAATGGGCAATCACCAGCCATATGAAATTTAACAAGGGCAAGTTCCAGATTCTGTGCTTGGAATGGGGCAACCCTGGTTGCGTGCACAGACTGGAGAAGGAGAAGCTGGAGAGCAGCCCCATGGAAAGGGACCTGGGGGTCCTGGTTCAATGGCAAGCTGAGCATGAGTCAGCAGTGCCCTGGCAGCCAGGAGAGCCAAGCATGTCCTGGGGGGCATCAGGCACAGCATGGCCAGCTGGGCAAGGGAGGGGATGGTCCTGCTCTGCTCTGAGCTGGGGTGGCCTCACCTTGAACCCTGTGCGCAGTTTTGGGCAGCACAATATAAAAGAGCTATTGAGTTATTAAAGAACATCCAAAGGAACAGTAGAAGGATGGGGAAGGGTCTGTAGTCCCTTATGAAGAGGAGCTGAGGTCACTTGGTTTGTTCGGCCTAGAAAAGAGGAACCTGAGGGGAGACCTCATTTTGGTTTTCAGTATCCTCACAAGGAAAAGTGGAGGGAAAGGCACTGATCTCTTCTCCCCGGTGACCTGTGACAGGGCTTAGTGAAATGGCACAAAGCTGAGACAGGGGAAGTTCAGGCTGGATATCAGAAAAAGGTTTTTCACCCACAGGGTGGTTGAACAGTGGAACAGGCTCCCCAGGGCAGTGATCACAGCACCAGCCTGTCTGAGTTCAGGAAGCATTTGGACAATGCTCTCAGGCACATGGTGTGAATCTTGGGGTGTCTTGTGCAGGGCCAGAAATTGAACTCAATGATCCTGAAGAGTTCATTCCAACTCAGCACATTCTATGGGTCTATGATTCTAAAAACAACAGAAAAATTTTCCCATTCATTTTTATCCATGACAAACTACTGAATCAAGGAAGAAACTGAAGAATATTATTATGTGTGCTTGAACAAACTTGAACAAACAAGTCATCTTTCCAATGGCACAGCTTGAAACGAAAGCAGAATCTTAATTCACAGCCTTGTGTGACAGCCACCAGACAGAGCTACTACAAAAATGTTCAAGGTCATTTACTTAATTGTACTTATAATATTATTGGGCATTAGCTCAAAATGATTATGCAGAAAATTATTGCTTATGTTCCCAAATTATCATTTGCTCTGAAAACTTGTGTAGAGCAGAGAAGTAATGTCTGTGTGCCTCCTTCTATAAATAAATGTCTACATCTCAGTTGCAACACAGTAAGTACAATTAAGCAGAAGCACTGAATGGTTTGTCTCAGAATGGAGAAGTACTTCCTAAGAAAACCTTTTACAGAGAGCAGATTCAGGTAGGAGTCTGACTTCACAGACTTCAAAATTTTGTGTCTTGCAGGCTGACAAGAATGCACAATGACTATTCTACTTAATTTCATCATCCTTTTTGTTAAATGGTTTTACACATAATTTTTCCCCTAACCGTTATAAAGAAAGCAGAAGTAAAATAAGAGGAAAAACTTGTTTATTGTGCAGATGAATGAGCAGTAGAACAAGTTGTTCAGAGAGGTTGCAGAGTCTCCCTTTTTGGAGATATTAAAAAATCATCTGGATGCAATGCTGTGCCATGAGCTCTAGGATGACCCTGCTTGAGCAGGGAAGTTGGACCAGATGATCCACTGTGGATCATTGAAACTCCAGTTCAAATGACTCCTTCTAACTTCACCCATTATGGGATTCTGTGAAAATATATTTTTTAACAATTTCTGTGCTGAGCTTGAGTACACAGACTTTCTTATTATAAATAAAACCATTACCTGGAAGAAAAATCAAATTATGTCAATAAGGTGTATCAATGCCAGAATTCACTTATTAAAAATGTTAAGCATAAGAATCCTTTTATTATAACTGTTTTATCTGAAAATTTGTTCTCTTAACAAGATTTAACAAAACAGTCATCTGAATGTTTTCTCCCCAAAAATCCTGGCCAAATCATTCACCATATGGAGACTGTCTTACTGTCTTTAAAATTCAGAAAGGTAGCTCAGAGGCTTTACAATTTCCCATGGCATGATTTTAGTCATTGGATAGTATCCTGGTATCTACATATGAACTGCTGCACATTTTCATGTGCTACTTTAAACATTTTTTTAAGAAAGGAAGATAATAAATTTCAATTTAAAACAGAAATATTCCAAACCTGAATTGGTAGAGTCAGGGCTACTTGTCATATAAGACATTAAGTAGATCCCACTAGGTGTGCTGAGCAATTGACCATATCTAGTCTTTAAAAAGACATAGATTAGCTCAACTGTACTCTCTGGGGCCTAATGGCTTGGCAGACTGATGATGCTGCAAGAAGCACAGACATAAGGTAATTACCTCTTTCTCTTTGGTTTTTTTTTTATTTTGGGTTGTTTTTTTTTTTTTTTTCACATGTATAGCAGCAATTACATGTTAAGTAATGTACCACTAATAATCTATCCTTTTCTCACAGACCTAATGTGACCAGGTACAAGCTTGGAAGGGACCTTTAAAAACCCTTTAGTCCCTGCCATTCGCATGGATATTTTTATCTAGATTTGGTTTTTCAAAGTCCTATCCAACATGGCCTTGAACACCCCCAAGAATCAGGCATACACAAATTCTCTGATCTGTCCCAGTGTCTAGCCAGCCTCATTGTAAATATTTTCTTCCTTATGTTCAATCTAACCCTGCCTTCTTTTCAGCTTGGGCCTATTGTTCCTTTTTCTGTCACTACAGGCCCTGGTGAAAAGACCTTCTCTGTCTATCTTTTAAGTCCCCTTTATATATTGAAAAGCTACAATAATGTTTGCCCAGAGCTTTCCCTTCTCCAGCCTGAACAATTCCAACTCTCTCAGCCTGCCTCTTGAGGATAGATGTTCTACCCCACTGACTGTTTTCATGGTCCTTCTCTGGACCTGCTCTAAGAGGTTCATGTCTTTGTTTTACTGTGGGTCACAGAGCTCCTCTGTTGATTCAACTAAATAAAGGATGAGATTTTTATCATTGTCTTCTTATTCAAACAGTCTGTGATAACTGGCACATTCAGGTGTCTTTTATAAACTCCAAACAAGACAGTTGGATCTTAGATTGGTTCAATCCAAATCAATGAGATGATGTAGAGAGGCAAACTCACAAAGCCAGATGGGCTCCACAGTTGGGGTGAGCTCTAAGAAAGATGTGTGCGAAAATTAGTTAGAACAGTGTTGCACAACCACATCATTCAGAAACTCACGTGAACACACTCAATTTATAAAGCTGGTGTTCTTCCCCATTCACAATTATCATAGCAGCAGGCCATTTAAATATAATTTTTTGTTTAGCTCAGTTATCTAATTTGTGCCCATGCTTTGTTTTATGCCACAGAATAGTTTTGGGATGGAACATTTAAACCTTTTTCTTTAACAGATGCTTGAATTTTGCATTTTTATTTTCAAGTCTCTTGTATTGGTCAAAGTCCCAGAAAAGAAAAGAAACTCCAGTTCAAATGACTCCCAGTTTTGTAACTTGAAGGAAATATAAATATTTAAGGCTTTCAACATACTCTTCAATGTTGATAGTAAATTTTTTGGAATATATTAAATTGTGTGCATGCATAAAGGCATCACACATGTGGATACAAATTTTCTGCATACAGGAGATCACAGAGACAGAAACACAGACACAAATGTTAATGTATTTCTCCCAGTATCACAGTAATGTAATATGGATGGTAGCACTGGGATAGAAGCAAAATTTTTCTTTATTCTGAGTGACTACCGGTGTATGAGGGAATAGTTAAGAGAGAGACTTTGCAGAAGAGGTACAGATTAGGTGGAGTTAACAGACGCAAGGGATAAAGACTTTAAACTGAAAGAGCAAGCTGAGAATAGGTTTAGATTAGATATTAGGAAATCCTCTTCACTGTGAGGCTGGTGAGACACTAGAAAACATTTTCCAGAGAAGTTGTGGATTCCCCATTCTCAGAAGGGGCTCAAGAGTAGGTTGGAGTGGAGTTTAAAACAATCTGGCCTACTGAAAGGTGCCCCTGCTAGTCTGGAACTAGGTGATCTTTAAGCTTGCTTCCAATGCAAACCATTCTATCATTCTAAGATCCCCTTGTTTTCATCTGACATGAAAATATGGCTGTGTATGGGCAAATTTTTCAACTCCTGTCTCTCAAATGTATACAAGCTTTACATGAATTAATAATCAATTTTGACAGTAATTAAAAATTGTTATGAAAATCTAACAAAAGGTATTCCGAATGATGATTGTCAGAGTTGCTATTATTTTCTCTTTGTAGAAGTACAAATGGCAAAAACCCCAAAAACCCAGAGTATGAAAAGAGAATTTAATTAATACTGCATTGTGCCAGAGAGTACAGACATACTAAGTCTGTGTATAAGGGGTAGCTGAATAAGGAAGGAAATGGATTAAAAATGTTAATTAAGGTCCAAATCCTTATTTTCATATTGGAGCCCTCAGTCCATTATTTCTTACCATAACATCATACCTCACTTCAGGTTGGATTATAAATTCTAGGAGGCATGTACATAACAGATAAGCACTCTAGCAACAGAAGTTAATAACAATAATGAGTAACTATAATGAATCACGCCTCTGTTGGGGAGGTCCAGTGTATCTAGGAAAGTTACAGCTAACATTTAGACTAGCTCTAAATTCCCCTAATACTGAAGACATTGTAATTCCTTAAGCTGACTCCACTTGAAAGTTCATATTGTCATGCACTTAATGACCATATTGACTTTTAAATTTTGGAGACTGTTACCAGTTGATTATTGCAGGTGTCCCAAAAGCATAGTAAGTAAATTTCAAAATGCTACAGAAGAAAATTAAACTAAAATAAGATTTCTATTTGCTTTAAGAATGATGCAGTTTGGAGTGTTTTTCTGTTTGGTTGTTTTTTTTTTTCCCCACATGCACATCAAAGTAAGTAAATGAAATGAAATACTCACTCCTGTTATGTAACGAGGTCTATACTGGATGGTTCCAAATAAGCCAAGAATGACTATAATAATGTGTATAAAATTTGCGAGGATGGGTGCCCACTGATAACCAAGGAAGTCAAATATCTGCCTCTCGAGCACAGAAACCTATGATTAAAAAGCAAAAGCATAAATAGATTAGAACAAACCAGAAATCATATATAGAGGTGTTTCCCCTTCCCATATCCCAGACAATTGCTCTGTGTTAAAAAAATACTTGTCAGCAGTAAAATAAGATGACTTTGAAATTCTTCTAGTTTCAATGAAAGCTGCACTTCTCACTGGTTACTGAGGTATATTCTACCAAGATACAAAACTGTTCACCTAGAATGGTATGCTTGCAGGAGGAGAAACACAAATCACTCTTACATACAACAGCAAATGTTTTAGGGTATCAGTGCTTTTATCAGTGTTTTTATTACAATGTTTTAGGGTATAGTGCTGAAAACGTGATAGGTTTATGACATCTCATCTACATTGTTTCCATTTACAACACCATCCTTTAGCCTGGTCCAGTCTCTTCCACAATTTCACTGCATTTTGATTTTTATCTCTTCTCTCTACTCCAGCTATTCTATCACTGGGCTTTTACCTGTAACCAAATACATGCAACTTTTTGATCTGGTTCTACTGATAATGACTCTACTTTACATTCTTCCATTGTCAGAAACATCAGCTGAAGTATAAACTTCCCCAAGACTCTAGATAAATAATATAAAATAATATTAAAAATCAATTGTGGAACAATCCCATCCCAGTCTGATGTTTAATATCATTCCAAACAGACAGGTCAGATATAGAAAAAAATGCTTTCCTAACAGTACCAGTAGAAATATTTTCACAATTCCAATAGCAGATGTCCCTTAAACAGTGTTCTAACATTATGTAAAAATACAGTACTGTAGCTCAATCCATAGGTAGAATGACATGTTTGGACAAAAATAATATTTATGTTAATATTAGAAGGCAATATAATGGTGAAGTATATTTAGACAGAAAGATCAGGAAGTTTCTTTGACAGCATTCCAACAATTTCATTAACTTTATTGGTGAATTGATGAATTTCACAAAACTGTGAATAATGAAAATAAAATTTAAAAATTAAATTATTATTATTAATAATTAAAATAACAGCGATGTAGACACCACACACTCCAAAAAAAAGAAGAAAGAGCAAGAGCAAGAAAGGAAGAGAAAGAAAAAAAGAACAGGTGGTTGTTTCTTGATTAAGTTTCATTAAATAACAGGTAACTATTTACTGAGTTTATGTTATGCTGTGTATGAACTGAGTTAGTTTTATGTGCCAACCACTCTGTTAATTTAAAAAATAACACCTTTTAGATCAAGTACTAAATGAGTAATTAACTACTGCTTTTGTATGGTACAGCTATGGGAGAATTTTTCAATTTTCATGCCACAGTCCACTATCACATGAACACTTCCTTTTTGAAATTAAATAAGAAAACTTTTCATTAAAAGACATCCTACATTCACATCAGCATTGCAAATGTAAAAAGGCTGTTAATTATATGCTATGTACTGACATTTGTTGAACTTTGAGATGGAGACTGCCAAAATAATCCTGGGAAAGTTTGCCAGCCATGTAATTTCAAATTTGAGTGTTCAGGTTTCAGGTCAAACACTGAATTTCTCTTTTCAACAAAGACTTCTTTCAAACAACTCATCCTTCTTATAACCGGTCTTAGTATTTTGACTACCATTTTATTTTACATATTTATTGAACGAAATTATGTTCATACATGATCCAAAATGTTTCTGAACTATTTGTGCTATCCTACAACTCTCCCTAGCAGAGGAAAGTCACAGAAGAGTTCCCAGAATCCCAAGACAAGTCTAATGGTGACAATGGAATGAAGAAGAAACAAAAGGAAGGTCAAGCTGTATTAGGAACTTCATGAAAACTCAGATTGCCTGTGCTTCTAAGTTTATCATTAAGAAATATTTCCTTGACTACAGACACAGTAATTTATATTAAAGAAGGCCAACATGTGGCATGAAGCAGTATTACATAGGTCAGTGTGAAGTCTGTTAGGTGTATCAGCAAAAGACCTGTTAACCCAAGTGCTGTTAAACAAGTAACAAAGGGAAAATTATCCCTCTGAGCACAGAGCTCTTATTTTCATCAGATGAAGAGTAAATGAGAGGAGCAAAGCAGTAGCAAAAAGAGTACAGACTGTTCACTAGACTGCTTTTAGTTTAGTAACGGTAGAGATTCAGCAAGCAAAAAACAATACATGGGAAGCTGCAAATCATTCAAACAGCAGGAGATCATCCAGTTAAGTATGCCAATTACAGAGGAAAATTGCAGCATGCTAATTAATTGTATAAAAAGTAGAAAACTTCATATTCCTGACACGACTTCTAGTCAAAAATGAAACTGTGCTACCATGCATCAACATGTTTTGTTTTGCTTGACTTGGTGAAAGATGCGGTTCCACCAAAACTTCCTTGTGGGACTGCATTGGATAAATGGCTATTCTGTGAGAATATTTTCTTTTCGTACATCAATGTACTCTTTGTTTTTTCCCATTGCTAGTAATTCCTTCAGCACTAAGCAACCACTCAGATTTTGTGGCCATGTTGAACTTGAGGTGAGTAAATACCAAACAGCAGGGCACACAAGGCAGGGGGTAAATACAGAAGAAAAGGACAAGTCTGCACCACTTCTGTCTATGTATATCTACCTCTCATTTCTCATAGGCAGAATTGCTATTAAATTTTCTCACATCACTTCAAGGGATCAGCTGTGTGCAGGAGCTGCTGGATATGTGAAATGGCAGCACTCTGTCAGGTGCGTACAGATGAAATGCTGTAGAAATGCAACTCTTCCTTAGAAGATCACACTAGCACGGCAAGGTGCATTGTGGATTTATGAAATGGAAATTATAGGACAGAACTAGATCTTTATTTCCACTTCCTGAAGAGATGAAGGTGAAGAGACACTAAAACTTATCCACAAACAAACAAAAATATAATACAGACTTTCTACATGAGTTATTTTCTAAAAAATCTCACTGTGTTTCCAAAAGGAGAAAAGTAGAAAGTAGGACAAAGTAGTAACAAAGACTATTAAAAATAGTATTATGTAGTATATTCCTCTTCCACAGATGTCAGAATCATAAGGGATTTCCTTACATAGCAAGAGAAAATATAGATGTGATTTTGAAAGCATTTTATCCCTTTACTTCAAAATTTTTGGTTAAACAACTGCACTTCTTCAAATCATACCTGCTAGCTTCAATGTTTAATGTTGTTTCAAGGATATTACAGAGATAAAGGAAAGAACTAACAAAGAAATATTAATCTTTAAAGTCAAGGAATTTTCTTTCTTCCTCCTCAGGGGTTGGTATTGGCACTTTTACATTTCTGTTATTGACATGGGCACTGGGGTTTTGCACACCTTTAGTGAGTTTGCTGATGCCACCAAGCTGTGTGGTGCAGGTGACACACTGGAGGGAAGGGATGTCATCCAGAGGGACCTGGACAGGCTTCAGAGGTGCATTTGTGTGAACCTCAAAGTTCAACAAGGCCAAGTGCAAGGATTCATTCGGGCAATTCCAAGCCCAAATCCAGGCTGTGCAGAGAGTGCATTGAGAGCAGCCCTGGGTAGACAGACTTGGGGTTGTCTGTGGACAAGAAGCAAAACACATGCTGGCAAAGTGCACTTGAAGCCCAGAAAGCCAACCCCATCCTAGGCTGCATCAAAAAACAGTATGGCCTGCAGGGTGAGGGAAGGGATTCTGTCCTTCTGCTCTGCTCTGGTGAGACTCCAGCTGGAGTGCTGCATCCAGCTCTGGGGTCCTCAATACAAGAAAGATGTCAACTGGTAGGAACAAGTTCACTGAGGCCACTAAGTTGGTCACAGGGTTGGACACCTCTCCTCTGAAGACAGGCTGAGAGAGCTGGGACTCTTCAGCCTGGAGAAGAGAAGGCTTCAGGGAGGCCTTAGAGCAGCCTCCCATTAGCAAAGAGGGGCTTACAAGAAACCTGGAGAGGGATTTTTTTAACAAGGGCAGGTAATGACATGACAAGGGGAAATGGCTTTAAGCTGAAAGAGGGTAGATTTAGATTAGATATTAGGAACTCTAAGAAACCCTTTCTTGTGAGAGTGGCAAGGTATTGGAACAGGTTGCCCAGAGCAGTTGTGGACTCCTCAGTCTCTGAAGGTGTTCAAGACCATGTTGGGTGGGGCTTTGAGAAATGTGGTCTAGTGCAAAATGTCCCTGCTCATGATAGGGGTGTTGGAACTAGATAATCTTTAAGGTCCTTTCCAACCTAAACCATCCTGTGATTCCATGATGCAGGGAAAGAGTTTAAATTGAGAAAAGCAAAAAGGAAAAAAGGTTGCTTTGGATGAAAAAGTATACTATGGTGGAAAAAGAAAAATATGTTTTAATTCAATTCCACACTAATAATGCAGTGAACTCAAAATGTAGGATTATGGACAGTCAGGTTCTAATGTTAGAAAATAATCACTCACCACATTGTCTTAGGCAGATTATTTGATGTATTCACTGATAAAATTATAGAAGACTTTATTTAAAGGGGACTATTTTACTAACACATTATTTTTTCCAGACTTGGGCAAACTATTGTAAAAATAAATATAAAATAAAATGAACCCGTATAGTGCCAAATTGGCATAGCTCAAAAACTATTTCCAGATTCTTGTCAGAGGCTGGTTGTCATTAATAGATTAACAGTGTTACTGACCTTGAGGGATCTATGAACTGAATTTCCAGAGGAAAATGAAAAACATTTGGAGATGATTCTTAAAGTATATGATTGGACTAGAATTTCAGACAGGAGCCATAAAGAAGAAACCAGTCAAAAGATGATTTATAACACAAACTCCAAAATAGAAAATGACTAAGTGCCTTTGCTCAGAAAGCTCCTTGAGAAGAAACTCAACCACGACTGAAGAAACTACTACTACTACAACCACGACTACTTTACAATGATACAGAATCTAAACTTTGGACTGATATAAATTAAAGTTTACATAGGCAGAGACACACAAGAGGATATGTACAGCCCCTGCCAGCCAAGGTCCTTGGACAGCAAACACAGCACACAGGCGCTCAGCATGTCAGGGCTGGGGCAGGGTCACACAGCTGGCTGAATGGTGCTAACAGGCTCTCAGCAAAATCCAAAGGAAGAAGAGTATTAGCTTAAATTACAGTGCAGGAGAATTAAACAACCATGGTTTATATCATTGAATGGCTCACACTAAGAATGAGCTAAGGAAATTAAGCTCTAATGGCTAAGTCATTAAGTCCCCTCAGCCCACACCATCTAATAATTCCCTTCTGTTTTTGTGTTAGCTTTTAAGTTTTTAAAATACTTTCAGTTCTTGCTCTATGGCATAGAAAATTAAAAAGAGTCAACTAAACACAAGTATTTTTGGGCCTTTAGCTTATGAACGATTTCTAATGCTAAAGCCTGCCTGCATGAGAACAATATCCCCAGCTAACACTCCCCCAGCACTTCCATCATTTTGAGGCAGAATGCATTTATTTGTGCCATTCCTTAGAGAGGTTCATTTAATTTTTCATCAAAACTTCAGATAGTATCCTGAGATAGAGAGCCCAGTTACTCAGAAAATTCTCCACAGTCACCCAGCAGAAAAACAGATTAATATTTTGAAAGTCAAATCTATGTGAAATACACATACACATCTGCAAGCGTGCATGCACATGTAAGTCAAGTTCTTTACTGTAAGACAGCAGGGTAGATAAAAACAATTTTTTTTTTTTTTTTGGTAAGAAGAAAGGCAAAAAAGGCAACACTGAAATTAAATGCTGTGAAGACCTGTGGACACAATGGTGTTCTTGGTGCATCTAATATAAACCATCAAGACCATAGCAAGAACAGGTAATTCGAGTTAAAATCAAGAAGGAATTAGTTTGCACTTGTCCATTCGTTCCTCAAAGGAATCACATATATAATACTAAGCCACCATCCTTAATCCATTTGATGTTTCTGAGAAAAGGAATAGGCCTTCACCACTCTCGATAAGAAGCTAATCATAGTTTTTAAAAATCCTGTGTAGGACCACATTCCTGCATCATATTTTGTATAAGTGGATTCTGCTGTGACCTACTAAGGACAACAAACCTCTCCTCAGGTACAGAGTGCATTCTTAGTCTTAACTGCTGCCTTCCCTAACTGAGCACGGCAATAATAAAAAAATGGCAAGTACAAGTTTTCTACAGTAGGTTTGCTGTTATGGAGTAGTGAGAAGCATATCTACACAGCACTGTAGAGATAATTGTGCCTCAAATGGCTGTAGTTTTTACTGTACAAAACCAAATTAACTTTTACTAATATTTAAAACAACAACAAAAATCCAGAATTTGTGAGGCATATAACATTCCAATACTCTTGAAACCAGCAGAGCATTTCAGTTAATTTATTTGTTTCTAAGTTTTGTATACAAATGCACACTCGATCCCAAAGACTTGCTTAGATGGGTTAGAGACTTAAGTTCATGACACAATTTAGAGCACAAATATTAAAATCGGGGTACAGCAAATTTTGTGTGTGTGTGTGTGCATATGTGTACGCTTTAAGAGAATAGAGTTTCTTGTTTCTGGCTGGCCACCAGTAGCAAGAATTAGAGATGTGTCAGAACACATTCTTTTTGTGTGTCTGAAAGAAAATTTAAAAAATCCATCTCATGGAAACTCTTCTACCCATGAGACTATCAATAAGTTAGTAGTTCAGCTACAGGATGAACTTTAGCAACAGGTGCTAAGTTTTAATCCCTGTAGTATATTTTATTTCCTGCTCATGAACACTTGTAATAACAATTTGCGAGTTATTTAATATGACATATTTGCATGCCACCACACACAGGGAAAGGTGCATAAAAGTGGTTTGCTCGCAAACTGATAATTGGGTCAAGTTACAAGGTTCTGTTTTACCTTAAAACCAAGATAATGTTGTAGCACAAAATCCTCAGCTGCCAAATGCCAGCAAGAAGGTGTAACAAGAGGCTAGCTGTGACTGTGGCCAAAGGCGGGATCGTGACTGATGGGTTAGCGACCATCACTGGGAATTACTTTAAACGCTGTCAACGTACGAGTTTCCTTCCATCTCTTTGGCTGACCCTTATTACTCCCTCCATCTCTCTCTTAATCTTGCTCTCTCTCTTTCCTGTTCACATCCTTCTAGCAAGAACGTCGAAGCACTGGCACCCACACTTTAAAGTGGCAAAATTCAATTTTACTGACACTGCTGAGAAAGCTAGAGCCAATTCTACAAGTAAAAATGCTTTTGAATTAAGATTTAATAATAATTTATGATTGAATAATCTGAATTGGCCTGCAGTAAAGCCTGAAGGCAAAATCAAGCATGCAGAGATCATTCAGAAAGATTAGCCTGATCAAATACTTTCAAATTGTTTCTGTCCTTATGGAGATATTTATCAATAAAGTAGATTTTGGTTTCATTTAAAAAAATACAACTAGTTTCTACACACTGGTTAATATTATGCTATATTACATTTGTAAACTCAAGAAAGATGTGATAATACTGTCAGAATTTACAGAAAGAAGTATCTCAGCTATGTTTAGGTAGTGAACCTATCTTCTATGTATGATTCTCAGTCCAGGACAAACTCTGGCTTAATACCTGAAAAAAAAAAATTACCCTATAACAACAGCAAAAAATTAGTCTCTAGTTCTCAGCAGGAAAGGCACACCTGTAAGAAACCTCTTTAGCCAAATTATTTTGAGTGGAGTTGGCAGGGATCACTCATTATCTCATCAGGTCTGAGTCTCATCATAATAATAATAACCAGGCATTTAGTAACAGAGTGAAAATCAAATGAAAATAGCCAATCTAGAGTCATTAGTTGTTGTGTCCTGGTGGTTTTATTTGTATGCAGGTATATAAGTGTCCACAAAGCAAGAGAGAGAATGACATGGTGAGAGAATGTGAAGTAGCCCATGTCAGAACTGTTAAGGCAGAGAGGGCTCCTTTGTAATCTCTCATTCCACAACTAAACCTGGATAAGCAGAATGCTGACTTTACTGTCCTTACAGAAATCTCTCTCAAGATGCTTCTACTGGAGTAATCATTATTACTACATGGAATATTTGAAGCACCTGCTACATTTTCATGCCTTGGCATCACCTGAAAACTGATATATAAACTATGCTGATCACTTTATGGAAGAAAGATAATTGACATCAGTTATAGACAGAAAAGTTTCTACCTGCTGAACTTTGCCTATGACCTGTGTATAAAGCTATCCATCCTTAGGGAGCTTCAAGTACTGTGGAAGGAATGAAGGCATTTTCTCTGCAACATGGCTGCCTTAGAGTCAGACTTGTTATCTGGTCTCTACACAGAGTCTAAGGGAGAAGCACAAGCTCTCAGACCTCATCTTCCAGATGTCCAGTGTTCCCAATTCCCAGGATCAGCACCTTTAAATTCAATGGCAGCTGGGGAACACTGATTACTGTCTACAACCCAGTTCTACAAACATACATTTCTATCCAGAGCATCAAGGTTTTTTTGTTTTTTTTTTTTTGTTTTTTTTTTTTTTTGTTTTGTTTTTTTTTTTTTTGTTAATAAAGAAAATGTGGTATTCTTATAGGCTAGTTCAATACTTAATTCAGCTCAAGAGTTTTTGATTTGAACTGGCTAATTTACATCATATTTCAATATTTAATCATTTTTATTCAATCTTTTTTGGAACATGATTATAAGGGGAAAAAAGGCAGCACATCAAGCACTCTGTGATGTCATTGTCATTATAGGAAAACTCTAGGTCATTCCAGCTCCCATGGACAGCTAGAGTGACTCAGTCAGACACTGCTCCCATTGAATATTTCAAGGAAAACACAAAGAGATGGCTTTTTACTGATTTTATGAAACAATATGTTTTAATGAGTGGGACCCTAAGCTTCCTGATTTGAAAAAATACAAAAAGCTATCACCTGCCCTTGGAATCACAGCCTCAGTAATATAAGTAAACAGTACAGATTATAGTCTCATTCTCTAGCCTTTTCCAACATTAACACTTCAATAAAATTAAGAAGCAGTCTGATCAGTCCTTTTCCCTAGCCCCTATTACAAATGCAATGACTATAAAGCTAGTCTGTAATGAGTAATGTACTAATTAGGTGTGCTAATGTACTAATTTAGTAGCCAATTCATATATGGATACAAATATTTCCTTCTCTTGGTACATTCTTTCTGAAATACTGTCTATTTGCTTTCAAGCTTTATCAACTTAAAAACTAACAAATACAGAAAAAGGGAAAACTAATAAAGTTCCAACTTGGTGAGATGCAAAGCTCTTCTCCTAGTCTGTTATACAGAGAAGTTAAAATGTGAGGGACATGGAAAAGGATAGATGCAAAACTCTGACAAAAAGAATAAACACACAAGATGAATGTTTGATATATAGAGCTACTAGGTGTTAGTAATGATGAGAATGGTGTAAAAAAATATATATTTCCATACAAGTAGATTGTCCAGAAAAAATGTATGTGGAATAAAATTAAAAGTTTCAAAAGAAAGGGAAGTCAAAACCAGTCAAAGCAGTAAAAACCAGTCAAAGTAGTCAAAATCTGAGAATAATTTACATCACTAATTTGTCTGAGAATAATTTACATCACTAATTTGAGACTAAAGTCAGATTTTTACTAGGTGTTTATTCTGTGTATTGAAGGCTAGTGTTGTGTCCTGGATTAAACTCATTTGCTTACCCAAATTATACACTCAAGCACAGCAGCACATTCTCAGAAGATATGTTAATGATGAAAATTTTGCTAAATAACTAAAATAAGGTTTTTTAAACTGTCCTTCTGTTCTTCATATGGTAAAAACCTGACAAAAAAATTATACTTCTCTGTATTGAAAGAAGAATAGCATCCATTTTCTGACACCAGTTGGTACCTTAACATTGTGAGGAAGGCTGGAAAGGCTGCCTAACAAACCTGCGTGGCTGACATGACAGCGTTTGTGGCAGGTTTTTTCTTCATAAGGAGAGCCAATCACATACAGTAAACCAAAAATTGGCTCCTTGTCAGATTTTATCCTCTACTCTTCTGCATTTGCCTTTGAATCTTTGTTTTCCCCACCTCCCAATTTGCTTTCTTTAATTCAGTGCCCACAGCAGCTCCTCTTGGAAGCAGGAAAAGCTATAATCTAGCACTGCTGCAAGCTCTCCCCCAGCAGAGGCCTATCCCTGCCAATAGCTGTCATCATTCAAGTGGCACTTGCTGGCAAGATAGCACAGAGTTGCAGCAATTTCTTTCCACTTTTCCATACCTCATATCCCCAGCTGTTCCAAGGGGGTGATCACCTTGCTGGTTTCATGAGGTCTAGAAAACGCAGCAATAATTATTGTGCTGGCAGTGCTGAAGGCAGCCAACATCACTAAGGCAGGAATTGGAATGCAGCCCAACCAACACAGCAGAATCTACTATTTTGTTGCACTGAATATTCTGTTGTAAGAAATAATCATGAGCCTTGTGATAGACTATGAAAGGCAAATTACATTGACTGAGCCAGAGCCTTCTACAGTGCCTGGCAAAAATAAAAAAACCCAAACCAACAAAATCCCAAAAAAACCAAAACAACAGCAAATCCCAGAAGCAAAACCGAACCTGACAATTTTGGGTTAGCTGCTTAAATCTAGCCTTTTAAATTCCCCATCTTGTCAATAAATTACTGCCTTGAATTTACAAAAAAACCAAATCTTCTATCTAGTCATGACTTGTCAAAAAAAAGAGGTGTTTATAATTGGTTTTGACCAATTTTGTGTGTATTACATTAGGAGGGGAAGGCTAACAGTGTTCACTTTAATTTCATATCGCATGATACCTTACACAAAATTGTAAAAAATCTGGCAGTTAACCTTTCTTCCTATAAATGTATTAGTCAATGTTTGAAATGATGGATGACTATGACTTTCTAATCCCTGCTAGACAGCAGATTTTGATACAATTATTTGAAGGTAACTACAGCATCTTTTCTGGAGCAAATTCCTATTATTAATGGAAAAATAGGAAAAAAAATTACATTTACATAACACCAAATGCCTGAGTGCTTCTTAGTGGTATAGGTGACCTCTCTGGAGAGAGAATATTTTTAACTCAAGGAAAAGATAATCTGATAATATCGTGCTTGCTGCTTCTCTGCTAAGGCAACAGCACACCTTTATGCAACGAATGCAGCACCTGCTGGCTCCTGCTTTGTGCTGCATGGCACTGCTTTGACTGCAGTAATGGTTTACCCAGTGGTTTGCCTCTAGCCTGATGACATTCTGATTGGAATTCCATTTACAGTGAAGATATGGGAAGCTGCTGTCCCTGGCAAACAATGCAGTTATGTGGAAAAGGAACTTTGGTTAGTGAGAGCTGCCTTCTTTACAAGCAGGAAAATGGAACTGAAGCAGAATCAACCTCTCTCACCCCTGCTGCTCTGTTACCTCAGCCAAGGAAAGAAAGGATCAATGCCCATTCAAGATGCCCTGATATTGACAGGCAATTCTACATTGGAGAGAAGAAGGAATAGATAAAAATATAGGAGGAAAAAACAGGAGTCAAATTTTCCAGTAACATATCTCACGATACAAAGTAAATTATGGTGAAAAATAAAACCTTAGGGTAAAGACAACTTCTTATTCTGGAAAATTAATCAAAGATTTCTCAGATTTCTGTTGAGAACTGACAATGGTTGTCAGCACCAAAATTATTTTTAGGGATGTTCATGTCTTTGCTTTGTGAGAAGCTCAGGTAGGAACCATTGATTCCTGCATAGCTGCTCTCCTCTAGACAGAACTGTCTTCCCTGCTGTGGGGAGTGCTGCTAAACTGCAAGTCTTCCTTCATCCCCTGCCTAGCAGGTTTCACCCCATACATGGCTGTAAAACACTTTGAGCTAAACAAATAGACCTTCCTCTTGTAAGGATACTATCTTAGAAAAGAAGCCACTGGCCCATCCCAATCGTACCTTCTATTTAGAAAGCAGAGGTGAAGTCCAATCTACCTAATGTAGGACTCTAGCTTCTATCCACATTTTAGTTATTGAATCTCCACCAAATTTCTGGTATACTAAATTAAAAAGTGTGTGTCACTGTCAGCCTCCAGAGGCAAATCCATTCTGACTAAGTGCAGACACCTAAGCAAGAAAAAATGAATAATGTCCATCCATTTAATCTAAAAGAACCATAATTATTACTAAATTAATCAATACATGTGATAGACCAGGAATAGACTACTGGGGTCCATGCTGTTCCACTGCCACAGATTCCCTATGGGATTCAGACAAAATCTTTTAGCTTCAAGGTAACAGAGTTAGGCAGTATTTAAATCCTGATCTTAAAATGGAGCCATGTGGAACTGTAGATTTCATTGAGTTTCTCTGATAATTAGGTTCCTATCTTAGTTAAGTAACTGTGAATATTTTATTTTGTTTTATCTGTAAGGTGAAAGCTGTTCAAGGGCAAATATTAACTTTCAGCATTATTATACACTGGACTTTCTCTTCCACTCTTGTACAAGTATGCCAGGAGTCAGAGGTGAGACCAAGAAATGTCTTGTCAACAATCAGTGTGATGGATAGAAATTTGCTCAAATACTATTTAACCAGTTTCTTCTCAACCTGTATGGAAGATTACAGGTTAGATTGGAGAAAAAAATTGATTAATGCAATTTTTTATGGGAGAATTAATACTATTTTTTCTAAAAGATCTAAAGAATCAGTGACTGAAGCTTCCTAGTATAACTTCTTTCATAAAGCTTCAGCAAAACTGAACACTTGAAGGAAATATGTTTTAATGGGAAGTTATGTGGGAAGGTGCAGAAACTTTGTGTCTATCCAAATCTGCAAGGTAGACAATAGTAAAATCCCCAGAATATTGCTGGAAAGGATATTACAACAGTGAATGAGTAGGCATCAAAATGACAAATGAAATAAAGTACTGATAAATGCAAAATTATGTACCTCCACGGAAAAGAATATTTACCATACACAGTGGATGATTCTAAATTAACAATCACTACTCAGGAATTTATAAAATTATTCCAGAAAATTAGCATAAAATGTCAGCTTGATGATAAACAACCCCCAAATTTCAGAAATCATTAAGAAAGAGTGGGCAATGAAACAGAAAACTGTACTATTGAAGAGAGCACCACACTTGCAACAGTAGATACAGTAAAGCTGGAAAAGTACAAAGAAATATAACAGGGATTATCAGAATAGTGGAAGATTTCTGCTGAGGACAGACAAAACCAATTAGGACTCTTGAAGTCAGAAAAGAGAGAGCTGTAGGAGAATATGAAAAACTCTTAAAAATCAAGGATTACATAAAGAAAATAGGTAAGGAGCAAGTTTTATTACTTTTTCTAGCACTAGCCATAGAGGCAGTTGGCTGCAATGAAGTGAGACAAGCTGAAAAGAAAAAAGAAATATATTTTTACAGGGTTAATAATGAACCTGGGAAATACATTTCCACAGGCTTTTGTGTTTTAGACAGAAAAAATGCAGATAATTTCATGGAAAATTAGTCCATTGATAGCAGATAAAAATGATGGTCTTGCTACAGCCTTTGGTTTAAGAAGTCTCATAATTACCAACTGCTGAAAGCTGAGAGGGTAAATTGAAGGAATGACCATGCTCTACAGGGTCCTGCACTGTTCACTAGGCAACTGCAACTGGCTGCTGCTTGAGGCAGATTTCTGTGCTTAGGTGATCTTTTGTTCTCATCTAATATGGCTTTTTTATTTTCCATTTGAAATAGCTTACAGGTTTGGGTTTGATTGGGATTTTTTTTTGGTTTTTTGGGTTTTTTTTTTCAATTTAAACTGCAATGACATGACTGCAAAATCACAAACCTTACTAAAATTATCCCCATTGATGGCATATGAGAATATGTATACTTATGCTTAAGTCACAGAACACTATGCCTTCAGACACATGAAGTCTGAAGTGTTAAGATTTAAATTGGGTCAGGAACAAACTCAATATGATCTACAATCAAACTTCCTGAACGTATTTATAAAATGACTTTCAAACATGATCATTTTGGAGACATTCTCTGTTTACATTTCAGGAACTCTGCAGGACAGTCATCTCTTTCAGGTCCTGTAGAAAGCTGCTCTCTAGTGGCTAATGGGAAAGACCAAGAATTAGGAGAATATAAAATGAAATCACTTCCTTTATTTACAAATCTTCATCGATTTGTTTTCATTTTCAGCTTATTGCACACATACATAGCCATGACGTTGAACAGCACTATTTCAAAACTTTTGAATAATACTGTAAAAGGCTCCATTTACTTGCACATCAAGATACAGGGCGGGCACAGAGGGAGGGCAAAGCTAAGGAGCAATTCATTTTATTTGTGGATAAAATGAGACTACAAGAAATCTACCTCAAGCTTGGATTTAGTAATCCTTTGTGATAGGTAACTCTTGTCTATCCTGGGATAGATATCGCAGGGCTGATCCTGCTCAGCTATTCTTCTTCAATTGTTCACATCCTCTGTGGTTGTTAGCAAGCCTACATATATAATTAAATAAAATTGGAATTTTGCAACTGTGCCTCTTATCTGAAGAGTCATGTAAAAGGACATGAAACACCACTATCTTAATTTTAAGAGTAAAGACTTGGAGAACAAGTAGGCTACAGATCCACCAAAAATCACCCAGCTGAATACACCAGCATGGACCTGACAGTGAAGTATGCAGTCTCTGCTTGCACTGAAGACAACTGTTAAGTGGCACTTTTCTTTTGTTATCAAGAACCTGAAGACAGCCATCTATCCATTTACAATAAACATCTGTTACTAATATTATTATCTGGCTCTAATAATGTATGTCATGAAAAAATACAAGACTGTCAGGTATACTAACAATAAATTGATGGTGTTCCTGAAGCTTTAAAAGCATACAAAATATGAACAATTCCTTATTTTAATGAGTCCCTTCATATTAGCATAGCACCAAGAGGTGACACATCTGCTACAGGACACACCCCCATTCAATACTGACACTGCAATAAGAACAAACCAGTCAGTGTATTTTGAAACAAAAAGATATTGCTCAGATATGGCAGATTAGTGCCACATCATGCAAGCTGGAGCACAAGGCAGAAAAAGTCTTTTTCAAGCTTAAAGTGCAATATTTTGAAGAGAAAATATACACTCTATTCAGTCTGGATAGGAAGAAAAGAATGGCAGATGGAAAACTCTGCTGCATGCTTCATGAGCCACTCACCAAGCACTGAATGTTGGCCAGTAAAAAAGCTACACCTTATTAAGTTATAAAGGGGAAGGTGAATTTGGCACTAGTGGGAAAGTGCAGTAATTTTGGTTACTGATGAATGGTTGCCTGTAAATGAAAGAAATTCAAGTTCTGCTTTGAAAAGGGCAGACATAACTGAAATGAGTTTGGGGCAAGGCACAGAAGACACTGCAGATAACCATCCTTTTAAGCCTTTCTATACAACTAATCATAAACTTGAAGCTTTTCATACCTAAACTAGCAATCTATTTGCCTTGGACCAGAGAACAGGAATGAACATTCAGTGAATGAACACAAACTCATAAGTTGGTTGGACAAGGGAGTTTTCTAGGACTTTGCACAGTTTCCTTGAGATGCAGGTAGCGAAGAGATCTAGACTCCCTGGCTTTGTAAAATTACATTTTGTTATGCTACACAATACATATCTTCTTAGAAGTACAAAAACATTAAAATGAAAAAAAGATTATTTTAAGAGACCTCTAAACCAGCTCTTTCTTCTTGTGAATCCATAAAGAGAAGTGACTAAAGATAAAAGAAAATGCAGTTGGTATCAAAAGTCTATAGAAAAACTGCATTATTGTGGCAATAATACAACAATTTCATTGCCTTGGAAAGTAGCAATATTATCAATGGCGAACAGGTAATGATTAATAACAACACAAATCTGGACACTGAAAGTACTAAGGTAGGGAATCAACTTCTTTTCCTGCTATTTAAAGGCAGCAAATGTGGATTTAAGCTGAACCAGGCTGACACTTATCATTTGCAAGAAAAGTGACTTATGTACACGTATAATATGAGCTTACAAATCCATGGTTGTGACTGTGGTTTTTTACCCATTCAGTTCATTAATCTAGGCAATGGGAAACATAATTCCACTTGTATCTAGATATTACGACTACCATAACAGACAAGCTATTAATATTGTCTGAGGGATAACATAATCATATCTCAACAGAATCAAAGTAATATGAAACAATACACTGCACTGTAGAAAAAAATTCACAATTTTTTTTCATGAATATTTGAGAAAATGTTAAGACACAGAGAGAGTTATGATCTTATGGTATATGTTAACATGATATTTTTCATTTCCAATATGTTTCTTAACTTGTGCTGTTCCACCATGTCACTGTGCTCCTTGTTTTGTCTTTCTCTGGCAAAACTATGTAGAGTTGAGGAACCCCACCTTTTATGGGATATTGCCTAACACAAGTTTATGTGACTCTGCAATACTGCTAGGGCAGCATTTCATCACTAAATCTGATTAAACTGTTGTAATCCCATTGTTGCAAAACCAGACATTGTTGCAAAAACCAGAAATAATATTAAACTGGTACTATTCACTCTCTATATACTTTCTTCAGGAGAATTTTTATGAGAAATTCCTCAGGTTTTGGTGATTACCTTTTAATTTATTTAAATTACCACTATAAATTAAGAAATATCCCACTAGTGAACAAAATTAAATGCCTAATAGTTATGAGAAGTATGAAACCTAGCTATGAAAAAAAATCAGATGAAAGAAATTGCCTATAACTCATACTGTTTTCATTCTAGTATAGTTAATTACCTCACACTTCCCTTATAAACCTGTGCTAGGTGCCCAGGCAGTGGGGGACCTGCTCTGAGTGAGACATGGCAAGTTTAAGCAGGCTCCCACTCACCCATCCTAGGGAAAGGCTGAGGGCCCCCAGACACAATGGCAGTGCCTTGGGGAAGTGAGTGTAGGAATGGGCAGGACACAGCTCATGAGCAATTAATGAGGGGAAAAAGGTGTGAGAAACAGCTCTTTGAGGCCCAGGATGGAGGTGGGGAGGAGGAGGTGTTCCATGTGCCTGGACAGAGTTCCCAGAAGTCCCAGGAGAGGATTGTCATGGGCTGATCCTAACCCCCAACTCCCCATCCACCAGTCAGGGTGGGGAGGTAGATGAGGTGGGAATGACAGAATGAAGTTGAGACTGGGAAAAAAAGCCAGGCAGAGGGTAAAGTGTATAGTTTTTGTTTCCCACCATCCAAATCAACTTTAATTGGCAATAAATTTAGATAATTTTTTTCCCAAATTGCATCTCTTTTCTCTTTGACAATAATTGGTGAGTGATCTCCTTGCCTTTATCCCAGCCCACTAGCTTTTTCATCTAATTTTTTTGTCCCAGTTCTGTTGAGGAAGGGGAGTAAGAACAACAGGGTGAACACGTGGCAGATGGCCAAGGTCAGCCTACCACATGGCTGTGACAAACTTAAAACCAGGACAAAAAATACTGCTCTTAATATCTATGATTCTGATTAAAGATATCTTAGGATTTTTATAATAGTTCACTATTTCTGCAGAAGTCCATAAAAACTGCAGCAGGTGGTTCAACACCTCTGTGGCTCTCAATTTTCAAAAAAATCTTTGTTCAGAAATGGCTTATACCAATTACAAGTATGCATAGCACAACAGCTTGTATTAGTAAAAGCAATATCATTGATCAACATGCCTTTGAAAGATAATTTCTCTGGCTTTTCAAAATTTGAGCTATTTTACCAACCTGTATGACAAACACGTTTTTAAAATCAGAAGCTATAGTGCTGCTGGAGCTACAGTGAATCTAGTCTACCCTGACTTACTCTATGAAGCCTTCAATTATTTTGGTTGAGCTTGCCTTGTCTTGCTGGCCTTTATAGAAAACAGAAGGCACAAAAGATAACTGATGTTTCCCCATCTGTTTCCTTAATAAATGCCCTTTGCTACAAAGGACTGATGTGCAGACAAGAAAATAGGACTCACTTATCAAACGATACACTCAGTGCCACCAGAGATCCAAGCTGTGTTTTGATAAGGATTTCCTGGTTGATGTGACAAATTTCTGCCTGGATCTCAGAGGTATGTTAGGCATCTGGCAAAAACACTTCATCCAGATCATGAAAACAAATTACTTTTAATTAGTTAAGTCCTAAGTCCATCTCTCCCCACCCCCAGAAAAAAACAAAACAAAAGAAAGCAAAACAAAAATCTCCAACTTAAATAAAATACCTCTGACTCTGACACTTGGAAACATGATGTCATGCTATTTCCTGAAGGCCCAAATGACAAGACTAAATACCAGAAAAATAAAGCCAAAATCAAAACCTGACTTGTATGTAAACATAAAACCTTCAATTTGCAATCAGAAAAATCCATAAGTGATTACTCCGGTTGACACTCACAAATTATTAGTCTGGTTTTGAATATATTTCTAAACGCAGCTGTATGAAATCATGAAATGTTTTTAAATACACACAGCTAACAGCATTTTTTTCTGGTCAGATATTTTATTACAGATAAAGCCCCATATCTTTAAACAAAAAGAAAGAATCCAAATGCCCCCTTTATTTAAACTTCCCTACTGTTAATAATTTCAACATACTAGATCTTTCCAACGTAATTGGCCAAAAGTGCTTTTTATGGTAATACAGTGATTGCAAAGCACTCTATCAAGAATGCTATGCTGCAGTCCCTGCACCTTGCATGGAGGACAGGTTCTGTTGGAATCTATCCCCTCTTGTGTATCTGGTTTCTCCACAATACCCTAAGTTACCACATAACAAACACCAGCTCTTCATCTTTTTTTCCTCAGACAAAGGAAATCCAGACAACGGGCTCTCAGACATGTTGCAGTCATAGGTGCACCAGTTGCAAAAATAATTTTAAAAAATATTCACAATCAAGTTGAAAGAATCAATTTATCCTACTTCATTCAGAATAACCCAATTGTTCAGGTGCCATGTGTATGATGTCTCTTTTGGCGCTGTGTTTTATAAGCCAGTGCCAGAGGCAGAACTCTGAAAAAAATCAATGATCATTTCCACATGCCAAACCAAGAGACTGTCAATAGGGTGAGGCATGCTCCACTTTAAATGCCTGCAGCACCTTCCCTATGTCTTAGTAAGGATGGGGGTCTCTGACTGGATTAGTCCTGATAGCTTGGGAAGGAAGCAATGCATTTCCCAGAGATCCATCACTCTGGAGAAAGCAGGAAGAAGAGAAAAGGGTTTATGGACGACAAAGCTCTTTGGCAAAAGGTCAAACAGTAGATGAGTATAATTCTTCAACGAGAAGAGACAAGAAAAGAATGAAAATGTTACTTTACAAAACAAAAGAAAAAGCAAACTCACAAACTGATGAAAGATCTGAGATAAAAAGAAATCTGTGGCACAACAATTAGACAATTTTGCAGTGCTTTTCTTGACAGACTGAAGTCCCTGGATTTGAATAGTTCTTTTAGAAAAAGATTCCCTGAATAGATTTTACAGATTACTTTTCTGGATACAGATCACTCTAACAACTTGCAGAACTGCAAGAGTGAGGATAATCATATTTGTAATTCTCATACAGCTGATATTATTGTCTCTTCTATTCCTGAAAACGGATCAAAAAATTAACCTAACATCTTAAATGGGAACAAAAAAAATCCTGTTGTCTTGCTCTTTTTATGAAGACAAGAGATTTTGAGACTTTTTTTCCCTTCACTGGGAAAGAAAATACCTTACAGTAAAAAAAGTATTAATACCTTGGAGTGACACAGCATGAAAACAGTTTTCAATTCTGAATTCTTCCTGAGATCAACATATACAGGATTGTATTTTTCTTTTGTATGCACTTCGTATTATGTAAAAATGGCAACTTTTTAATAATCTTTGTTTAAATAAGTTCCTTGTGTAATTATACTTTGCTGTCAATGAATCTTTGGTAAGCCCTCAGCCAAGAATTTCAGAAATTGTCTTTCAATCCATAAAATCTCTCTCTCTGCTTTTTTTTTAAAAACTTCATAGGGTTGAAAAACCAAAACCAAAATATGCCCATCTCAGAGTTTTCTAAAGCAGGCCTAACTCACACCTTTAGCAAGCACAGGAGATTAATTGAAACATCCTTGAAACCACTGCTGCATTGACATTTACAGCACAGATTTCTTTGTGACACACTGCTACCTTGGTTTCAATATGACTTCTCTGACCTGAATCAAAAGGATTGATATATAGACATTAAACCTGACCAACTGTAGTGATGGGCAGCCCATCTAAATCACTGTCCTTAAACCACCACTGTCACAATAGCCTTGATCCTTGTTCTGCCCTTTATGACCTTCTGATTGTCTAGCAATAAGTCCAGGTACTAATGTCAACCCAGAGTCTTCAAAAGCACTCTGTGTCTCCCTTCCTAGGGCTCCCAGCAAGTAAAAGACCTGAGTAAAAGACAAGATTATACTGTGGTGATTCTGAGTCATACTGGCACTGAAAAGTGCACATGAAGGTACACTGAATGAGTATTGCTGAATTAGTGCCACCAACCAGGCAGGAAGCAATACTTAGCAGATCAAGACAAGATATGCACCTCAAACAGAATTCAAAATTTCATGGGCAAAGTAAATTTATGTCCTTTAAAAGATGCTCTGTCATTTGAAGGAGCTTGTTCTAAAGAATTGGGATTATTAAATTGCTCTTAGATTTCTTGTTTTGCACTTTCCCTCCTCTTACCTTCTCAGTAACAAAATCAGAACACATTGCTGATTCTGTAAAAGTTCAGTCTTAAACTTCTTTTTATATTTACTCCAACACAAAACCTGAATACAACCAAGCTTTGCTGAGAAGAATGGCAGCTTGGATTATTTTGACCAATACTTAGTGATGTACACTTTTCCATAAAATATTCAGTCAAACATAACCAAAACAGCAAAAAGCATACCAATTTTAGAAAATCATACTGGATGGAATTTATTCTACAACAGATGGCTGGAATAATGCCAGTGCCCTTAGTGAAGAACTCTTATGCTTATAGACCATTCTGACATCCAGAGATCCCTGCTGCTTAAAAAATTGTACAAGAATGTAACACAAAACAATGTCTCTATTTGCCAAACAACATGTGATGCAAATTACTTCCTAAAGAAAATAGAGCAGAGCAGCCTTAACATCAGGCTGAGGATATTGACCAATGTTGTCACAGTACACCTCCACACAGTTGTAAATATTTTTTTTCCTAACTTAAGAAGACTTTGCTTAATATTCCAAGTATTTCAGAACAATAATGTTGGTATTCTTTTACTGTGTTTACATGGTTGTTTGAAGACTGCAGGAGAAAATGCAGCTTTCTCAAAACTGTGGGGTGGTCCTTACATTGCTCTTTTACTTTCTCAGTGTGTAGTTGGAGAAAGTAAAATCTGTGGATTTAGAAACATTTGAGGAGTAACCAGGAAAAAAAATGTTTAGGATGACACTTGGTTGCCTTGGTAGCAGAGGCTTGCTTATTTTGCCTAAACTCAAATGTGGTCCCCAAACCCGGTTCCAACAACTCCTTTTTCCAGCAGACTGATTCTGAAGATGGTTAAAGTAACCAGGTTGGCTTATTCTGATTATTCATGTCTGCATGCTCAAAACTGCCTCAAAAGGTATGGGAGATAACATTTCTTACCAAAGACTCCATCATGGTCTAGAATCAAAAAACTAGACAGTATTTAAATTTGATTAAAATTGAGCTTATCACCTGTTTAACAGCTTGATAGTTAAGCACTGCTCCAGAAGGCAGCTGGCATTAATAGGGAACAGAGGAGTTTTAAATAAAAACCAAGACATGAAATAGAAAAAATAAAAAACATAATAATTAAATCCATAAAAATTCTAAATACTAACATTAAAAAAAGGACCTAGTGAAATCAATAAATTAACACACAATTATTATTGTTTATTTTTTCCTAAACTGATGTTAGAACATATTGATGGCAGAAAATTAATCTTATCTCTTAAACAGGACATGAATATGTATACATAAACTGACAGACAGTTAAATACTGAAGAAAGCTTGATAAGAAATTTAATATAGTATTACAAATGCAGATAAATTATTTATAATTTATTATTAGACTATACATTAGTAAAACAGAAAAACTGAAGCCATGATAACATACGTGATTACACTGAACCTCAGTAAGGATATGTTTTCTGATTGCCTTAATTGTGCAAGTCTAAACTTGGAACTAAAACACTGAGCAGTACGATTGTATTTTGATTTACAAATTGCTCTTATTCTATTCCATTGGATAAAAATGAATTTCAAAGGTAAAACAGTAAGACAATATTTTAGACATACTTGGTATTTCAAACATAGTCTATAAGAACAAGTTCCATGTTCTGTATGATTTATCTTTTAAGCCCTAAAATGATAATTACATTTAAATTACTCTCCAATTCCATTGCATTAACATAACTGTGTGTCAACTAACAAGATGTACTTATTAAATGGAGAATTTCTGGCCAATTTACACATGTAATAACATGTTATTGTTAAATTTATTGTACAGCTAACAATACTTTGCCTAGCAACTTGGTCTCTCTGAAAACGGTGTCACTAAATAACAGCAGGTCTATTTCCTGTTGACCCCAACAAGCTCCTTAGTGCTCTGTAAAGAATGTAAAAATTAGCATTGTGCTACTGTACTTCTCTAAAGAAAAACATACACTTTAAAGACAAGTCTAGAGTAAACATTGTCTTAAAACAGCAACACTCTTTTCATGCTAGGAAGGAATATTGCCTTTGTAACAGGTGCAGTAAAAGCAAGAATTAAGTTTTGCTTTAATTTTGTGCCAGATTAGTAAATTATTAAAATTCTTTACATTAAACTAGGCAATTTCAGTGGTTTGGTGCTCAACCCAGGAAACAAAAGTTTCTTCTTACCCCTAGTAGGACTAGCAAAAGTTCACAATTTATTAATTTCCTCTTTCAAAATTGGGCCTTCAAAGTGAGAATTTAATCATCCTACTGCAAACTGTTAACTTGGTTAATCTATACATACACACACACACGTATATATACATATTTAAGTAACAATTGTAAAACTTTCAGCCAAAGGCTTGGTGCAAATTCAGAAAAAAATGTCTAAAGATAAGAAACATTATTAGGCTACCATATACTTGCTTTTCCATTGCAGAATCCAGGGCAGAACTGCTCATAACAGCATGTATGTTTCTGAAAGCTAGAATGTACATATGGAGTGCTTGGCTTCTGTGAAACACTGGTAAATCTAAAAGGTTCTGTGAATGTTGAATGGTCTGCTTGCAAGTTATCTCTTGCAAAACTCTATCTTTACCTAAAAGACAATAAATCCAAAAGTCTACAGTCCTGGTATATTTTATTGTTTAAATACTGATTTCTCCATGAGAACAAATGCACATATTTCTGATGTGACAGTCTGGAGATTTTTCTGCTCTACCCCCAAAGCAACATTAACTCTGTACATTCAGAAAAGTCACAGAAGATGCCTTGATTTTATTTGCAAGTAAAGTTTATCACAGAAAATTGAATGCACTCATTTTTCACAGACAAGTTTGTCTATTTTTTGGGATTGTACCAAAAAAAGAAAATACTTCTCTAGTTCTATATTTTTCTCAAAAGTTCTTGGATATATGCTACTAGTTTCCAGAAACTGCTAATTTCTTTGAGTCAAATATTCAATCAGAATGAATATTCAACAGAATGTTCAACCAGAAAATTAAATCTCCCATTAACAATCAAAGGGTATGCACAATTTACGGGTGAGCAGTTGTTGTAATTAAAAGAATAAAGTGAAATAGAAAGTGACTTAAATCTGAAAATAGCTACTGAACATTTTCACTAGCTACTTTGCTAATCCATGCATTCAGAAGGGCAGGCACACTGTGTGTAGACCTGGAGATGCCATACCAGAGAGAAGAACAGCAGAAGGGCTGGCACTCCAAGAAGCACAGGGGGGAAAAATGCTTATTAAGTCTCATCCTTTCACTGTCAGTTTGGTCCCTAGAGTATTTTTCTTCAGTAGCACATTGTATCTGGTTTTAAATGTCTCAGGATGTGAGGCTACCACCTTTTTTCTAAAGAGCTATCTCCAAGTCAAAAGGAAGAAATTAATTTTATCCTTTTTGATATTGTATACCAGCATGCTTACAGTAATGTTATCAGTATGCACCACATTAAAAACAATAATGGAAAAGAAAAATTAAATGTATTTCAGATACTTATACCATGTTTCCCTTTGGTTATAAAAGGAACATTGTAAGAATTTATGGCTCACTGACTTTAATATAGTGCTAGTTCATGTAATTTATTTTGTGAAGTAAATATGTATAATTATTATTATCTTCAAAGCAGTTAGTTTCTTGCTTTTCTATTTCTGATAGAAAGCTTTAAACACAAACCTGTCATGGTTAGAAATCTATTAATTTCCAGGTTGAAATAATTAACTGACAGTTTGTATTCAACTAATTCTCTTGGTAAAACTAGTTTCTAACTTTGTCATTTTCTTCTTTCTTGTATTTATCTTTTTTGTGAGTTTACAGAAAACAATCATGTATGCTTTCAGCTTTAGGTTTTCTCCATCACCATTTCTTGGTGATGTTGGCTGGGGGCTATTTACAGACGTGAACAAGACGGGGCTGCTATGGAAAGTGTCTCAAGCTGTTTATTTTTTCAGCATCAGTGTAATTACATGATTATGACAATGGGAAGATGCTAACAGCTTACAATCTAGGCAGCAGGCTAAAACACTAAATGTTACAACATACTTTACAAGCTTCTTGACCAATTACACAAAGCAAAAGCATATTGACAGTAGTTCTATTCAATCACTATAAGCACACGTAGCTTTGGTTAAAACAATGCTTGCTTATTTCGAATACAATACCTTCTTGTAAGCTTCAAGCACAGAGCTTCATTCTTAAGCTTTAACCTTGCTAATATCTTGCTGGATAAACTTTCTGCAGTTTAGAAAGCTATTCAGACAAGCATTAATACATAGGCTATTGTTCTATCTGCCTTTGCTTTTCCTACAGTTGAAATAATTTTTCTGCTGACCTATCTTATGACTGTTGCTTTAGCACTATTCACAATTCTGCTGTATCTGAGGCCTGCCTTTTGCAGCTTTCCCAAAACCCTCTAATTTTATGGGTTCCCACAATTGTTATCTTCTGCTTTGTTGCCTTTTCCCCCATATGGATTCTTTTGGGATGCTTTCATTCATCAATTACACTGTGAATTCATTTTTTCTTTGATTTAGTAACCTCAATCTTACAAAGCTTTTCAGAGGAGGCCTTAATACTTCCTTACACAATGACATTAGCATTTTCTAATTTTCAGAACCAACCCCTCAACTAAATTTGCTTTTTTCTCATCTGAATGATTTTGAAGATTCAATCATCTAATACATACAATTATTTCCCCCTTCACCTACCGAACATCTCGTACTGTAAAAATTTGTAAGAGTCCCCAAATATATTACTGTACATTGCACTGATGAATTTAATTCCATGTACCCATTTTTATTATTTAAGCCTTCAAGTTTTTAAAATTATTTCTTTTCCCTATGGTAGTTTTTTTAAAATTAACCATATGTACTGTAGACAAAACCAATGACATACTTTTACCTTTTAGACCGAGGTCATTAAGGAAAATACTAAATGAGAACACAAAAAAAAAAGCTAAAAATCACCTGCAATAACCTCCTTCCCCTTCAGGGTATCTTATCTGTTTTAATATCACACATGATTTTCTCCCCTTTAGTAATTCCCTTCCAAGACATGAAAATTCCTGTAACAATCCTATTTTTAATTTACTCTTTGGCACTGAATCAAGTATTTAACAGAAGTCCAAATAGATGAGTTTTACTGCATGTCATTTGCCTAGAAAATTATTTATCAAAGAAAAATTGCAGTTCAAAACATGTCCTATTTTGTCCTATTTCTAATTGCCTTCAGACATTTCATTATAATTGCCATTGAAATCCACTATCCCAAATCTCTGAATTCAATGCAAAACTCTCACTAAATTTAAAGTGTAGGCTTTAGCATTGTTCTCTGAGTATACATCTGCTGGGAAAGGTTGACTAAGAATAGGTTAATTGAATAGATCTGTGGTTTTAAACATATTTTTTCAAAATTCTGAAATGAAGACTTTCTAATCTTCCCCATCTAGATCATATGGATTTTTTCAAGCTTTTTTTCCTCTGTGAAACAGTAAGTCACATTTCCATGTCCTCATTTTCAGAATTTTTTCAATATTAAGGACCTTTGTCTTTACAGAAAGCTTTGATCAGATTTTATTTTAGAACTTGGGGCAAAAAGAACCATTTTACCATCTGTCTAATCCTAGAATAAAACCCCCTTTTTTACTTTTTTATTCTTAATTTTACATGGCTAAAGTTTGTTTGTTTTGATTACCTTTTGTATGCTGTAGCTTGGCTTGAATTTTGACAATTCTCACACTCCTAGTGTGTGCCAAGTTCCAATATGTAGCTTTCATACTAAAAAGTTAAAAAAAAACCTGTCTGCTTATGATAATTAAAAAAAAATATAAACAGTGAGGAGTTGTTTATTTATCTGTCATGAACTTAAACTATTCCTAATGAAATGTTTTCCCTTAAGTATTTTTTGCATTCATGCTTAAGGAAATTCTAACTCTTAATTTTTAAATTTTGGAACTGTTTGGTCCACTTAGTTTTATTAGACAGTCTACATCATTATTCACATTTCCTCTTCTAAAATTAACTACACTGTATATATTCTTTACATAATAGAGGAAATTGCTCCATTTTAGGAACACTCACATGCAGGGTTGTTTTAAAGCAACAGGTTTTACAGAATGACTGGTCAACATAAGATATAAAGTACTCTTTTGTTGGTAAATTGATTATGTGCTGTAAAAATACATAAAACCTACTATAATTTACAGCAGTTGTTCTTTAATCAGGCAACTTCAAATATCCCAAAGGAAATTTATTCCTGTAACACTAACAATATTGCACCAAACCTTTTACAACCTAACACTGGCTATCTGTAACAACTCTCAAATTAGACCTCTGAGTCTTTTCCACACTTCTGCCACATATCTTGACCTACAGATATTCAATTTTTAATGATCTTTATTACCCCAGCGCTTTGTAAATTGTCCTGCTTTAGTACATTTCCATTTACATATTTTCTCACTAACCAGTTCTTCCAGTTTTTGGATGCCTTCTCTCTGCTAAATATGTTTTCCTCTCCTGTCAGTTTTAGTTATCTATGAATTTCACTTACATGTCATCTAGTTCTTTGAAATCATTAATTTGGATGTTAAATCAGAGAGTGCCCAGCAAAAACATAAGTACTTATTGATCTTTAACCTTGCAGATTCTCACTGCATAGCATCTTTGTACCTTTTCACCTGCACGTGCATATAAAAAAGTATAAAGGTCTATGACATCTGAAGTTTCAATCACAGTACCCAGTGAGCTGCTGAGGGGCATCCATTTCTCTCCATCCCACTTGCCTTTTCCTTCACTACTGACTCAAGTACCAGCCTCAATTATCAAGACCATTTCTCTCTCATCAGCCACAAAGACTGAGTTCTGCCACTGATTAGCTCATGATCCAAGCCTTTATCCAGCTACTATGTTTAAAAAAATCTGCTTCTCTTCTCCCTGTTTTGCTTGTCAGATTTTGGAAGATTTCCTTGTAAACACAGGCAGAACTACCTCATTATTCTCCTTCATGCCCATTTATAATTTTTTTCTTTTCCTTGAAGCCATCACAAAGTTAGATTGTTAACATACTACCTATCACACTCATCACCTTTGCCTCTTTCACCTCTGATAGGGCAGCTTCCTGACACGAGATCACACCTTTAAGGCACCAAATGTCATTTTGTTTGGTATTCGCACATAAAGTCCTAAGCCATGACAGAGTTTTCTACAAAATATTAAAAAGAATAAACAAATAAGCCCAGCAAAACAGAGACACACACATGTGCAAGAAACCTCGAATTTCCTTCACCCTGATTTTTATTGCCATTATATTTTTTAAGTCCTATAGCTAGTAGTTAACCAGCCTAATAGTATTCTCTTCCAGCCAATAAGAAGCATTGCAATATGTTTTTCCCAGTGAATAGATGCTGTGTCCAATCTTTTGCTTTCACAAAAATCTAAGTTATAGGAAATTATCATATGACTTAGCATGGTAGTCATGGACTGCAAATAGCAAATACTGGAGGCACAGTATTTATCACAAACTGATAGTGATGCTTCTATAAATAATTTGCCAGAAAGAGGAATTTTGCCCTCACCATACGAACCTACCTATGAGAATATTTTTCATGGTATTTCTGTGAATAACCTTTTTTACCTTCAGAGAGTACATGTTTGAGGTGAAACAATGGAATAACTCTATATCCTATTGCAACCTGGCAAATTTTAAGTTTTGTGGCATTGATTGCTATGATGCAAAATCTACAGTCCAAATTTCACTAGGAAATTGTTGAAGGAACTGATTATAAAGCTATCATATTATACACATAGTATTTAAAAACCTAAGTTTTACATGGTGCATTTACCTAAGCCAGTAGGTAAGTAAGCAAGACAAATTTCAGTGCTGCCAGTCATGCAAAGTTGGGTATCTTGAAAGCATAAATACCTGTGCAACCCCTGGATGAACAATAACTGGGTCCAGAAGATTGCTATTTACCCCAAAATAACCCATTCAAATTATGGTTGGTTCAAATTCATAGACAGTAATGGTTTCAAACTAACACTGACCTCTTTCAGGTACAGAGACAATTTTCTAGGACTAAGGAAACCAAGCAAAGATTTTCTGAATCATTCAGTCAACTCCTCTGCCTTTGGATCTTTTCTGCCCCCTTCCATTATGGGCACACTGAAGTTTAGCCAATAAACCATGATAAGAAGAACAACTCCTTATTGGTCATTGGGTTTAGTGGTCTGAAGATTGTAATGCAAACATCCCTCTCCATGGGGTGCACAAGGGAATCTAGTAATCCAACAATCACCATTTCTGACATTTCTTACTCTCTTGTTATCTTTACCTCCCTATTAGATCAATATTGAATTTCAATGTAAAGTCAGTTGCAGATTCTGGGAAAAGAAGAAAAAAGGCTTCCATGGTTTTTAACCTGTCAAAAGAACTTCAGAACCACCTATATATGAACAGTCTTCTAATAATTTATTATCATTTTAATAACTTATATATGTACTTGCACTTCATACATTTTCTTCTAGATTAACTTAAAATTTAGAAGAAATACAGAACTAAATTCCTCATGAGAGAGTAAAAAACACTCTAAAATGTGCAACTAAGTTGATTTGAAAACTTTTTTCTTCACATGTTCTCATGTCTTTATTTTTCTTCAGAGCATAAAAAGAAGAAATTGAAAGATTAGTTACTATATATCTGGCTAAATCACTTGGTTCTTGAATTACACCACTGTAATAGTCATTCTGTCATCTGAAATACAGAAATCCTTTTGCCTTAAATTATTTAACTGTTTTTCTTTTTTCAAACTGTCCCTTCACATCATTTTAGCAAAGATTTTGATATTTAAATAGGCCTATTTTTTCTTTCCCTGTACACACAGGGATTCTCACTGATTCATGTCAGATTATATTTCATATTTATGCAGTCAATAGAATTTTACAGATGTTGAAATTGTTCTAGAAAGGCAGAAAAGCTGGTACTTCTGATTCAAACATGAAAAGGAAGCCAAGAAAGCTCCATAATTCACAGAAGGACATATGCTGCAGAGGCCGGGTGATGGGTGAGTATATGGTAGAGAATTCTGGTGTAAACATCAGGATGTAGGAGGATTTTGACAGGTGGGAGGAAGGGAGAGGATGCCAGGTCCTCTTCTGCT
Organism: Agelaius tricolor; assembly: GCF_023055355.1. Taxonomy (NCBI): domain Eukaryota; kingdom Metazoa; phylum Chordata; class Aves; order Passeriformes; family Icteridae; genus Agelaius; species Agelaius tricolor. Next base: position 63,833,750 of record NW_027269261.1, read on the forward strand.
GCTGCTGCAGCCACACAGCACAGTGAGGAGCACCCAGAAAGCTGGTTGACAATAAATGCTGTTTCTCTCAACTATGCAATATTCAGGGGGCTTCTCTGAAAAACCCTGAAAGGGTTTTCCCTCTGTATGTCCTTCCAATCCTTGACTTTAAGACACCAGACTGCATGACTCTAGGTGTTAAATGTGAGCCAAATTTTTGCCTTCTTTCAAAACAAGAGACATACTTGTAAGTCTCAGCCTTGTAAATCCCCCACATCCCACAGAATCAGAATATCTGATGGCAATCAAGGCTGTAAGCTTTTAGCTCAGACCTTGGTCATTCTGAATCTTCAAAAAATAAGCATATTAAAAAATGTTGCATCTTCCATAACATTAGAATAAAGGTGCCTGTAAGTTTATCTCTATTAAAACTGAATAAACATTGAGTGTCCTTTTAGCCTGAAGAGATGTATTTAAAATTCCTCCCTCTCAGTCCCCAGACAACTGATGCTGCCAATTATAGGACTGCTTCTTTAACATCAAGTTAAAGTAATGAAAGTACATCCCTGCTAGCAAAGGAGAATCAATCAGAGCTTACAGTAGCTACACTAGAGAGCTGTCAGAGCTACTAAGCCTCCCAAACCTCTATCCTGGCACACAGCCCCACTACCACAAAGCTGGAGTCAAAACACAATTTTACCCAAAGTTTCCTTTAATTAAGAAATGTCTAATCCTTTTTTTTTTTTGCTGAATTCTCAAAGGCATTATTTCAAAAAATAGTGTTTGGATTGTTCAGGAACTTACTCACATGGGGTCTTTTCTGTTTTCAAACAGGGGAAAATTGCTTTAAATATGTCAAAATATTCTGAGTGACAAAGATACATGCAAAGTTGAATAACCTTGTTTGCTTGGCATATCTGAGGTCAGATTCTCTAAAGTTCATGCCTGCATGCTTTTGTCTTATATTCCTGTTTTATTCTTTATCAGCTACTGTCTTCTAAATCTTTGTTTTACATCTACTGTACAAATTTCCCTAGCATTATCATCCTTTTCTTGCAAAGTGCACTTACATTTGACCACAGAAGCAAGCACTCTAATTACAGCTTAAATCCCACCCTGACTAGGTCTTATACATAGCATTTTTAAAGTAACACTTACTTGCTTTAATTAAGATCTTTGTGTCATGGTGAGCTTATACCACCAGTTCAGAGACTCCTCAGAAAAGGATTGTTGGAATGGAATTCAGTTTATCCAGGAAAGAGATTTGACTACAGCTTAGGACTGTAAATCATACCAAGAAAACATATTTAAATAGAATACAAAAGTGTGGGGTTTATTTTTAAAAGAATACATGCCATTCTTTATTTGGGGTTACTATAGACAATGGGTGTACATCAGCTGGCCTAAATGTTCTCATGATCTCACTGAAATCAAGGCATTTGTCCTCATCTTCTTCTCCGTTATTTATTTTTCATTACACCTTTCACCTTTTTAAAGTGAAGAGCTGAACTGCACGGATAATCTCCTTATTAGTGTATCCATTAAAGTACAAACTGAACAAGCACAAGCTATAAAATGGTCCATAAGAGAAACATGTGTCTTCAGAAGATAATGCGTCCATCTGCTGGAGTTCTGCACAGAGCATTTGCTGAGTTCAGCAGAGGGGAAGGAGCACATGGGTTGATCAGTTCCTGCCACATGAGCCATCCTTAACAGCAAAGCATGGGAAATGTGGATGAATGCAAGGTGCTAATTCTGCTGGGTGGCACACAAAAGAACGCTTTAAAAAAAAGCGACTATGTTCACAACAATGCATTTCAAGGAATTTCTTTATCATCTGAGAAGTCTGTTTTACCAAAAATTTAAATAAATTGCCCATTCAGCAGTATGGAAATGTCCCAGGTCAGGAAGAAAATATTGCTATTTGCTAACTAATAAGAATGTGGTTTAGATGGCATCTGCTTGAGGTTACTTGCACTGCTATTCCTCCAATGTTTATTAGAGTAAGCAGTCACTCAGGTGTTTAGCACTAAAAAGGAAAGATTTATTGCAAACACTAACCAAGCTTTCTTTTTGATATTAAGTATCAGAAAATAGCTCTTTTATGATTTTTTTTGAAAGATGGGTATTAGCTCATTCCTCAAAGTATTTGTGGTAACAACTTCCTTATTTTCAGCTTAGATCACTATTTGCTATTTGTTTCTGGCATCTTCACCATTGGCAAGGAAAAAAAAAAGTTGTCCTGCTGATTTGGCAACTGGACACATGCTTTGAAGCATAAAGGCCATAAGCTGCCCTGACTAATCTGCAACAGCTCAGCTTCTTTCCCTACCTCATCAACACCATGGCACTAAAATGACATGTCCTATTAGAGACCTATTCAAGCTTGAATTTAACAGGATCTTCCATGACCTAATGGCTTTTAGATTATGTCCTAGAGCTCCTGTTCTCAAATACAGAAATGTTTGGGTATTTTGGTTAAGAACCACCAGATCTATCAAGTGATGGAAGAACTGATGCAAAAGCAACACAATTAAGCATTGCTTGACCTATTGTAACACATACCATAAGTACAAGGTCACCTTTTAAGCACACAAGCTGCCACAGTTTAACCCCAGCCAGCAACCAAACCCCACAGAGCCACCCACTAGAAAGTTAAAAGAAAAAAAAGTGAATTAAGACAAAGGCAGTTTCATAGAGGAAGGGAAAGATGCTCACACAAGCAAAGCAAAACAAGGATTTGATTCACTGCTTCCCATGGCCAGGTAGAGGTTTATCCATCTCCCAGGAGAGCAGGGCCCCATCACCTGTAATGATTACTTGGAAGACAAATGCCATGACCCCAAATGTCCCCCCGCTTCTCCTTTTTCCTCTACATTTAATATACTGAGTATGAAGTCATATAGTCTGGAATATCCCTTAGGGCAGCTGGGGTCACCTGCCCTGGCTGTGTCTCCTCCCAGCTGCTGCTGAACCTCCAGCTTCCCTTGTCAGCCATGGCAGTATGAGAAACAAAAAAAGGCTGTGGCTCTGTGCAAGCCCTGCTCAGCAGCAACAAAAACATATCCATATTATCAACCTTGTGTCCAGCAAAAATCCAGAGCACAGCCCCATACCAGCCACTGTGAAGAAAATTAATTCTACCCCAGCCAAAACCAGCACACGTGCAAAGAAACGCTGTGATCATCAAGCTGTGCTTGATGTTACATGCTGCCTAGAGCTGAACTGGGTTAAAGGGGTACAGGCCCAAATGCCCTTTGTCACCAACACAGCAGAGCATGGATTTGTGGATCTAAGTCTATAAGTTGTTGTTCTTCAATTGGCCAGATGGCTGAGTTCGGTGTGGCCCTAGTGTTAATGCTGGCTCTTCTTGATAGAAATGGGTTAGAGAGCAGCAACCTATGTTGTTATGCTGTCAGATATAAAAGCAAGCAAGCAAGCTTCTGGAAAGCAGTGAGATGTAGGGTAAAGAATTATCCCACATCCAGATGTAGCCACTAAAATCAGGAAAATCTGACTTTTTGACTTAACACCTTTCAGTGAGGTTGATGCTATGACTTGTGATAGGGTGACAAGAATTCCAGGGCAGTTTTGACATTCCACAGATTTGGTAATATAATGGGTCCTTTCTGTCATGGCTTTAACAACAGTTTTACTGATATATCACAAACCCAGACAGACAAGTTAAAATCAAGTAGATAAAAATTCACCATGAAAAATTGGCTATCCTATATCCCTTGAGATGTGCAAGGGAAAGAATAGAAGAAAAATACTTTGTATAAAATAAAACAAAAAGGGGAAAAAATTGATCTTTATTTCCTATCCAAACTGGAAATGTTTAGTAGGATACAACATCAAAAACAGATGAAGACAAAAATCTCATGAGCTTAATTGTGTTTAATGCGGCATAAGCACTTAAAGATTACAAGGAAAAAGTACATCAAGGCTTCGCAATTTCAAGTATCAGGTCTTCAGTCAATCCCACTGCCTACTGTCTGGCTACTCAGCACAAAATTAGTATCCTTCAGATACATGTTTCCAAGAAATAAATTCCTTGTAGCCTAGGGGAAGCACACTGAAGAATGCATTCTCTTCCTACCTTTCCTGGAAGCTGTATATCCTTCTATGAAGAGGTTTGTTGAGGGTAATCTGGGGTTAAAAGGCTGATCACCAATGCTTCATACTGGTACTAGCTTGTAGTGTTGCATGAGGAAACTAATATCCAGTCTGAACTGAGAATTTAGAGAATTCTCAACTCTGCTGAATGTGACCTCAAGCCAGCAGCCTCATGCAGTGCCTCACACAGCAAATTTATGAAGTTTGTATGGGGTTTCTATTAGACTACTTGGTATTATTTCTTAGCCAGCTAGGAGTTATGCCATTATTATGAAATATAGCCATAGCCCTTACTTTGACTGACAGAAACTTGCAATGATAAATAGCTTTTAAATTATGGACTTGTATACAGCTTTTTTTGGATTATACATAAAATAGTTCAGATTCAGAGACTCTTAAAAAATTATTGTTGCAGCCTAGGTTATTTTTCAAGCTAAGAAAATACTCTAAATAAAATATAATATATTAGAAACTGTAAAAAAAGTTAGTTTAATTCTACACAATCAATTATGGTAACTGGTAATCTCAACAAGCAATATTTCACTTTAGGGAGCAAACAGGAAAGACTCACCTGGGAAAAGTAGGTAGTAAAAGCTGAATGAGAGTTTTGGGATGGTTCAATTTCCTCAAAACTTTGCTCTAGGTAATATGAAATAACTACTTATGCATGATGAGGAAAAAGAGCTGTAGAATTTCCTGCTTTCTTTCATGTTGTGGCTTAAGGTAGAGACTGACAGAAGAAACATGACCTGTTTGGGTGCTCAAACAGGGATTTAGCATCAAGATGTCTGACAAGGGAAATTATTTCTAGAAGAATGGGGTGAGAAGGGGAATATGGTACACTGGTGAGGCAAAAATGATGCCAATTCCCACAGTAATTCTATAATATGTTAGCAGTTGTAAAAATATATTGGCTTAAACTTTATAAAAGACCTCAACCCTTTTTAAAAATTTTGATAAAATAAGCAGTACCCTGAAAAGTCCTGGCAGAGTTTAATACCACTGGTATTAGACACATGATGCTTGTTTAGAATCATCTATTCATCATCTGTTTATAATTCTTACATTTTCCTATTGAAGTGGCACATCGGTGAACCTTTATTAGAGATAATTATTGATGTTTAAAAGGGCACCATCACTGTTATACTTCCTCCTGCTAGCAAGAACTAGCAGGTATCTATTTTTCAAAACTGCCTACAGTTCATCAATATATATTTATACAATTATAAATTTTCAATTGGAATCTAAGAGTTACAAGAGGCACTTCATGCAAAATGTTCAAGTTCATGTCACACAAGGGTTTCTATTGTGTTCACATTTGTATGTGCTCTATCTTTAAGAAAATGATGCCTTAATTGCTTAACTGGTCCAGGGTAAATCACAGAGTAGTGTGGGATTTTTGTGCATTCAGTAAGTCAATGGCAAAATCTCTATTAAGACGTGCAATTTGAAAAAAAAAAAAAACCAACCACTATGTCATCCAGTCCCCTCCAGCAAAAATTAGTATCATGTGTGGGAGTACTTTAAGGTGTATTATATGGAGCGCATGCTACAATTTAGGCAGAATGAATAACATAGCTTGGAATATTTGTGAAACTTTTTCAACTCAACTTTTTGAATATATCATTTAATAAGCCTTTATGTTCAGTTTAAAAAGAACTGGCATAGTACATATTTAGGAAGTGCAATTTGGGATATCAAAAAGTTCAGCAATTCCTTCACAGCAATGAAGGTTTTTATAATGATTCTTGCTGCTGAGGCTTACTGGACAGGGTTGGGAATTTTTTTTTTTCTGTCCTGCAGTACAAAGGACTGATTAACTTGAAATAAAAAGCATGGATATTTAATCCACAGAAAATAACAGCATGAATGTTCTTAATCCGTTCATTTTATCCGGTAATTTTATGAGCAGTTCTTTGTACAGCAGTGCATCTTGCAGGAGTTGTAAGCCATTTTTACACTTCATTTATGTAACACAGGAGATGTTATTTGAGGATATAACAATTCAGAGAATCTCTCTATATTCAAGTAGAATTCTAATTGAGGGTATGAAGTTGCTTCATCATTCAACGGCTTAGAGTATATGATATCAAGGCAATGCCATGGCTGTCCTGGACCAGGAGTAATAAAACCTTAATAGCTCCCATTCCAATGGCATCATTCTAGGAAAACAGACTACGAAAGACTAGGGAAAACATTAGATATGAGGAAGAAATTTTTTACTGTGAGGGTGGTGAGGGTGAACAGGTTGCCAAGAGAAATTGTAGCTGTCCCATCCCTGCAGATGTTCAAGGCCTGGATGGCCTTGGTGTCTTGTTGAAGGGCTGGATGGAGCTATAAGCAAACCAGGTCTAGTGAAAGGTGCCCCTGTCCATGGCAGGGTGGTTGGTACTAGATGATCTTTCAGGTCTCTCCTAATCACAAAATTTCTATGATTGTATGATCCCATTCATGACTTCCTGCTCCAAGGAAGAGCTTGGGCTTGGTTCAGCAGGGAACAAATATGGTATATACTGAGAATGTGAGTAAATCAGAAGTACCTGCACAGTACTAAGTAAGCAACAATTTAGCACATGTTAAAAAAAATAAACAAAATTCTGAAATAGTTGGCTTTAATAAAAGTCATAATTTTACTATAGATACTCCACAGTATGAACAAACTCACTCTTATCAGCTTGCCTGGCTGTCAGGGTCAGTGATGTGTGTATCCTACTGCAACATGAGAATCTGATACACAATCATTACTTGCCTGGTAGAAGTTCATTTCTAAAATATTTTTGTGTTGTATGTTGTAAAGTAGAGAAAAAGATTATTACCTTCTAAAGAAAATTTCTTGTACATCAAAAAATTGAGATGTCCATGATATACCTATCTGAAACATAGTGCCACCTGTGCAGTGTCAGAATACCAGATTGCCAACTGCAGCCAAGTAGCAGGATTTATTGTGCGTAGCCACTGTGCCCTTGGCAAAGTATAATTCACACACTTCAGGAAAGAAGTATTAAAACACATTATCACAGAAACGTAGAATAGTTTCAGCTCTTCCATAGCAGCTTTCTAAAACAAATCAGGTTTTCCAATTACTGGTTTTTAGCATGTGCAAAGACTAAAGTCTTAACACCCGACTTGACAGAGATATGGAATTTTTGTATGTACAGAGTTACAGCTTGCAATCACAATTGATAAAAAGAAACAAAAAAAAAAACCCAAAAACTTTTTCTCTCTCTTTTTTTTTTTAAGACATGCTATCTTTCTGCACCCTCTGGAATCTACATTTCTCCTGACACCAGTCCTCTTCTCAAGTTCACTTGCTCCATGCTATCTGGCCTTTCCTTTCCTATATACCTTGTCCACAACTACAAAAAACAGTGTTGCTATAAAACCTTCCTTTCATGCTATCCATATTTATCTCACCTGAATTATTTCTGATATTTACCTCATGATAACATATCCTAGATTTTGTGTGGGTATTGGCACCTGAAAACTGGGATGGAGGTATGGAGGGAGGGAAAAAAAGAGAGGAGGGTGATTTGGTTTAAATATACAGGAGGAAACACAGCACCCTGTGGAGACACAATTAGCTTTTCAAACATAATACACTCATGCAGACTTTGATAAAAAGTGATAATTGGTTGACAGAACATTGAATTGATAATAATTCATGAAACTAATTATAGTAAAACCTTGTATTCTTCAACTGTATTTTGTTTCAGATGCAATACTGACAGGAACAATTCCAATTCTAGATATGTCTAGATTTCCCTCTTTAGTTGTAGGCAAATCAGTACTTCCAGAAGTTTATGAAGTTTCTGGTTGTTGCTGTTTCAAATTTTGTGTTTGTATGAAGCCAGACCCACCATTCACACTCAAATGTAAAGCTTTCTTCCAGAGAAAGCTTATGTGCAACAAAGAGGTTGTATCATAACAGAGAAAAGAAGGGTGATTTAACTTTAAATTAGAACAATTTAACTTTTAACTATGCAGTCAGAGAGGAGATAAGAATAGCATAAAAGTAGAGTATAATGTTAAAATAAAATAAGCAAACAAAAAAAATCCCTAAAACCACCCCCAAAAGCCTCCAAGACACCCCAGACCTGGAACTACAGCTATTATTGTAAGAAACACAATGGAGAATATTTTTCTTCTTTTTTGAGGGTCAAGTAAGAGATTACATTCATGCAAAATTAATTTTCCTTCATCAAAAATCAGAGATTCGAAAGTTAAATTTGAACTTCTGAAGTCTTATCTCTTGAGCATATGAATATTTTATGGATCTTTTAATTACATAATGATATACTACCCTTTGACTCAGGTCTCTCTTTATTAAAAGAATGTTATTTTTAAACCAATTCAATATTTTGAGCTGTCTCAATATTATAATTCCCATAGAAGAAAGCTTTTTCCCTAGAAATAATATAATAAAACAGAAACTCAAAGTGGAACTCCAAGAGCTAATACTTAGTAAAATGGTAGATATACACCTGCAGGAGAAAGCCTGCTAGCATTTCCCCTCACAAACATACAGATTTTCAAAGATATTTATTGACAAAATGTCATATATGAGATTGAGCTACACTTAAAAGATCCTTTGTAAGGAGATCCCAAATGAAACTCTGTTGGAGAAAGTGCTAAATTTTGAAGAGTAGAAATATGGGTAGTAGATATTCTTAGCTCTTCTTGCTTCAGGCTGATTGATTTGCACTAATTGCATCACTTTGTTTTCTTCCATTATGACTCTTTCATAAAATTTAGATGGATTTTATAGAAATGCATCTTCATGAGTTTATATCATATATTCACTCTTGATAGAAAGAAAGATGCTTCAAAGCGCATAAATTCTATAAAAAGACAGATTGCCTTTTGGGTGAGTCTTCAAATGGATAGGCTTCAACATAGAAACTATTTAATCTATTTCTATATTCAAATTTTGATTGATATTGCAAACTTCAGTTCATTTATGATATTCTTAGTTAATGGTGGCTTCTGAAATTGCCATCAATAACTGGTACAGATGTGACAAATAGTGATATGAGGTTCACCCTTTTTTAATGCAACATATTTAAGAGCTTTTCCTGTTAAATTTGCAAATATTCAAACTGTGGGATGCATACATGCTGTTTAAACCCACCTGTCAGCTTTCAATACCTTAAAAGGCTATTGTTTCACAACTGTCGTAGAAGACACATCTTACAAAGAATGTCAGAGAAAGGAATAGCAAACGAAGAGACTGTAATCTGTATTTTCCTCAAGAATTAACAGTAAATGTCATTTTAGCTTGGAATTATGAGCAAAATACAAAGATGTCTTTACTTGAACAAGGCAATTACTATAGCTGAAAGGTATATGGAAAATATGCATCTCATTCAGGAAGCACTGAAAGCCAAAGCATTTGACAGAAGTAATTTTATTTCAGTATCTGGGCCTTAATTCTTAGACACAGGACTTGGAGAATCTCTGTACAAAGACACCACAGGTCCTAATCAGCTCATGCAGGAATCCCCCTTGAGTTACAGTTTCCCACAAAATGGGCCTTTACTTCCAAAGACAAAACCTTGATAATCCTCAGAGGTCATAAAAACATAAAGCCAAAAGCTCAACTTCATGGGACTTATTTTCTCTCTTAGGGGCTAATTAGCTATTTTATTTTAATCTCAAAGTAGGAAGGTTGTTAATCCTTAACTTCAAAGAGCCCCAGATCTAAAATGTAATTAAAGGGAGCAACTCATTCTTCCAGGCTGGGAAGCATTGACTTAACATTTCTGTTTCCTTTCTTTCCCTGCTTCCAAAAGAGACTTTATTTGCAGGAATCCCTCCCTGCCATTTAGCTCCTTTAACAGTGCTTAGGGAGGCAGGACTACATGAGTGTTAGATTTAGTTTTTACCCTGTCTAGCTGTCTTGGATTTCTACCTGTGGGTTTCAGGTACTGGTGCAAAACAACCACATAAAGTGGAAATACAGTGATGACATGGAAGAATAGGGCACTGTCAATGGTGGAAGGAGAACATACAAGCACATGCACTCAGAACTGTCATAAAAGCATTACTAAAATTGCTATACACAATTATTTCATAGATAATCATGAGGAAGGAGAAAGACCTATATACTGTAACTTAACTTCATAAGTAGTATCAAGATGTTACAATCGTTTGACTTTCAACTGAAAACAAAGACTTATTTAAATTGCAGATTATTTTCTCAAAATGTTTTTAGTGAATTTCAACAGTACATAGAAGCACAGCACTTATTTGTATGGATTCTTTATTGGAGAATCCATTACGTTTTATGAAGTAAAAAGTAAATCAGTGTTAGATCTTTTAACTTACAACAAATTATAGCAAGTCTGATCTCTAGTTACCATGGTTACAGGTCCCAAAAGACCATTCTTTAAGAATTTTCTCCTCCACCCAAGATAGAAACAGTCTTTTAAAAATATTATCTAGACTACAGCAAAAAATGATTTATAGTATATTTATGCTGATATGCAAATTAACAGAGCATTTGTTAATGAGACTGCCACTTGGGCAAAAGCATGGGCATCCTTAGACTGACAGCTGCTGGAAATTATAGATCTTAATTCTAAATAAACCATGAACACTAAAAATAAACCCCACAGAATTTTAGCTTGACAAATATGAAAAATATTTCTTGTAACTATCAGACTAACCTGTGAGAAAATCCAACAGAGTGACTTTTTCTCACCCACTAGTGTTCATCTCTGACAGGTGCCTCTGTTCTATTTTGCACCAATCTATAATTCTGATAACTGTCACCATAATTAGCAAGCACCTTTACTTACAGCTTTTTTACTAAGCAATTTAGCCTGTATGTTACAAGGGATATTTCTGTATATTTTACTTAATCTTCTGGAGCTTTCATACAGGCTCAAAGGAAAGGAATTTAGTACAATTTACAAACGAAAAATCCCAATTAATTTAAAGGGAATGTTGTTCATTATCTTTTCAAGATAATCACAGGGAAAATATAAAAATTGATTTGTAAGCAATCTCTTTCAACAGGTGTGAAGCTTCACTACAATACCCAAGTGCACTCACTGAGTTGTCAGTTCACCCAGATTTTCCTTTTAGTTGTAACCATCAGACATACACCAAGGAGACACAATGCTCAGATTTCTAGAAACAATGGCTTGAAACGACAGCAATAATAATAAATATTAATGCCTAGGCCAAAACTGACATATGCTGGTCTTTTTCAGAAAAAAGTCTAATGCTAATATTATTTGCTGCAAATTTAAGAATGTCAAAGAAACTGGACAGGTTTTAGCTACTGATGGCTTTGTCTGGCACACATGGAGTCACATGTTTGATTCCCTATTATGTTATCCTGGTAACTGTCTAAGGAAATAAAAACTGTGCAATAATTTTCTAGAATGCATTAAAATGAGGGAACAGACATAAAAGTATATGTGATTTACAATATTTACTATGTGTCTTCCATTACACAAAGGTTGTTTCATATATAGAAATAACTAAAAAAAAGGGATGCAAATTATATTGATGCATTAAATTTCTTCTAACTGTTGTGTTTTCTGATATCCTTCATATCAAGATTTTTTTCTGTATATCAGTAACACTGTTTATCATATCTTACAGTTACTATGAATTCCTGATAAATTTCTATAAATAAATCCCTTTTCTACTAATCTAATCTTAACCAATATGTTTATTTTTTTTACTCATATAGGACATATTATAAAACATTGATGATGTTAAAAAAGCAGTTAAATATTCAGGTAAATATTAATTCAACAATTCATCAAGGTGCTATACCATCTGCTCAGGCCTAAAGAATTCCTTATCATTGACAATAGTGGGAGAGAGCGTGGGCAGCACCTACTTGCTGTAATGCCATTAAGGTAGATGCATTTCCAGGTGTAGGAGAGAAGTCATCATCCTATGCTCATTTAACAAACCAGATCTTCTATCTAAATTGCAGTTTAAGTACCTCAGATTCATCTTAGGTCAACACCAATATACTCCACTTCCTAACTTAGGGTGAGTGTGTTTTCCACTCTCCCTCTTTGAGCCAGACTGTGGACAGCCAGGCATGGACAAGTCAAGAGCCAGACAATCAGAAGTATCAAGCAAAAACATAATTCTAGAAAAGTTTTTGGCACTGAACGGGCTCCTGGATGCTGCTGCAGTACTATTTCTTTGTCTAAAGCATTCCTCAGTGGAGATTGTTCCTGTTCATGGGACTGACCAGGAAACCAGTAGTGTCTGTGGCCATAAGGAGAGAATCTCCCCTCTCCAGTGAGCTGTCAATCATTGCTTCTATCCTTCTGTGGCATAAAGTGGAAAGAGAAGCACATCTTCATTCAGAATAGGGATTAGGACATAAGGTCATGAGTTCAATCTTTCTTGAAATGAATAGTGCCAAGAGCCCAGGTTGCTACTGCAGACAAGTGGGGCTTCTCTTGCCAGACAGTGAAGTTGGTCAGATGTAGCAGTGAGGTAGTACCACACCCAATGGGTGTACATTCATCTTAGAAGTTTCTGCCAAATAAAGCTCAAGGAGACATGAACCAAACACTGACTCCTGGCTCTCTATACTTGAGATAGGCATCTGACTTAAAGACTGGACTGCCTCTTCCTATTGCCTGAACTGCATGTCTCTAGGAGTAGGAACATTTTTATGATTCAGCTCACAGGGTTCTCATGTGGTTTATTTTCTCCCTTCTTCTCTCGGCTATTTCTCAAGAGCTAAACAATATTTATATGACATGCAACCTGCACCTGCAACATTTCTGTGCTTACCATTTTATAGCTTAACTAGCTAGAATTCCCATAACAATTAAAAACTTTACTCAAAGATAATAATGGAGCCATTGTGCTTCCACTCTAAATTGCTGGGGAATTTTAATCACTGATTAACGTTAATGTCTATGGCCATTACATCATTTTTGTTTTGCAGAGAAGTATTTTAAAAGGTAACGAATGCAACAACAGTAACAGCAGAAGATTCTCTAAGGCTCTATCTAAAGATTCAGATGGATGATTTGAACCTGATTCTCTCCTCTGGTCCCTTAATTGTTGGGACAATAAACTACATCATGACTCCTTTATGGCTGATGAACCCAGATTTCCTGTCTGTGGTTGACAGTCATGTTGATGCAACCATGGCTGGAAGTCAAGTCACAAGAAGGACACATTGCACAGATCTTTTTGCTGTGGACACACAGCTTTACTAACTCTTATACCAGCTGTACAAAGCCAGGGCAGGGTAAAACAGGAATAACTCAGGAGTAAATACCAATACAACAAGCATTGAAATCTATTGTAAAAGATAAAGGATTGTGATATTTAATTGTGACAGCAAAGAGAGAGAGCGCGTTCATAGGAAGAGCACATGCTACTTTACACTGTAGGTATAGTGAGTAATTTTCCTACTGCTAAAAACATTCCCCATACTGCTACACCAATAAAAATAAATACCATCCTAGATCTAAGCACATTTATCATTTCCCTATTAAAATATTACACATTATTAAAGACTTGAAGTGTCTATTGAATACTGTGCACAAATTCACCTGAATCAAACCCACTAGGCTGGAAGGAGCTGCCCAACAGTACATCTCAGTGCTACTGGAGATGTCCCTAACATGAGCAGAGCTTCATTGTGGTCTATTTGTTCTGTAAGGAACCATGAGTTTCTGACTGGGTAGCCCAGGCATTACACTGCCAATGACTGAAATATAATTCTACAAAAAAAGACTTGTTTTTATTGTCATGGAAAAACCTGAAAACAATAAATCTTATTTATTTCATTGCTTCAGGCATCCATACCCTTTACATAAAAACCAACAATTTTTCTAGAAATTATCATTACAATCTGCCTCCTCATGGAGTAAATTACTGTAATTTCTAATACTTTTTAATTTTCAAAACAGAATAATTACTTATATCTTCCACAAGTAGAAGTGTATTGTATTATTTAATTTTCAATTATTAAGCCTTATCAGCTGCTTGAGGTAGAAACTGGGAAATGGAGTTGTATGTACTGAGACTTATAATACAGACAACTGCAGCACTCCCAAATTAATGCCACCAACAATAGATAGCTAATTTCCTTTAACGTCTGCGATTCTTATTAAAAGCTATTATAATAGCTGGCTTTTTAAAATCTAAGGGTTGCTTCACAGTATACTTCCAATATCAATTATCTTAGTGTGACACTTCTGAAAAGCAAAAGTTCAGCAGCTTCAATTATTTATTAAAACAGGTGTTCACACACAAATGTGTTAGAGGCAGAAAAGAAAATGAGACTGTCTGAGAGAATTGCATTAGATTTGCCTGATTTTCAGCTAAGGATGTTCTCATAAAGTAAAACAAGAGAGAACTATCACAACCAATCATAAACCCCTAATTTTCTAATAATTCCCTAACTTATTTTCACATGCATATAAATAGATGCATTTTAAGAGAAGGCAGAAACAAAAGTTATTGCAAGTGTTGGAAGTATTAAATAAGGTGCTGGAAGAATAGAAGAAAATTGATTACATAGAATAAAGCTAATGAACCTTGGCAGCACTGTCTGGTTAATCTCTTTTTTTTCTGCTTCATTTTTTCATTGTCCATTCAGTTTAGGGCTACTAGTTAAAAAAACCCCTATAAGTCTAGTAATTTTATAGTGCCCAAATTCTCAATATGGAATGAAAAAGCATCTTTGGTACCTAACAGTCTTCTGTGAGTTGCTTTCCTTTTGTTCCAGTGGCATCCAGCCTGCTTCTGTATTAATCTTCTGGTCTAAGCAGCAAAATCATTTGGTTCCTAGTTGTACAGGAGATGACTCTTCTCTCATGACAAGGCTATTTTCAGTGCTGGTTAATTAGCAAGCACATGGTCACAGAGATGTCCATCTTGCCCTTTACCTCATAAACCTGGCATTTTTATGCAGCACATGAGGCAGACTTAATATCAGGACAAGTCTTACAGGGGTAATCAAGTTCTTACACTTTTTTTTATTTAATAGTAATAATTCATTTCTTAAGTTCCACCTATCTATTCATTAGGTGATGAAGTGCCAGGGCACAGAGGGGAGTAATCTTTTATGTTGTCTAAGCATAATTCAACTCTTAATTCAGAAGCTGGGAAAGCGTAAATACAGCCAATTATTCTCATGTGCATTAGGGTTTTTTACCTCCTCTATGATCTGTACTGTTAGGTATGTGCAATAAAAGTCTAGTAGCTTTTCAATTTATACTCTAGACAGAAAAATCAGTGACTGAAGTCTACAACACCAGCCTTTGCACAGAGGAGTCCTAGAGTACGCAAAGTGTGAGAACATTACAAGAAGCTATAAGAAATGCAGAGGTCTGAGCGTCTATTCTAAAATTATTCTAGAACATTATTTATCACACTTGCTGTCACTCAAAATCTGTGCAAATCCTGTCATAGTGTTTAATAACCAAAATCCTGGATTTTGTTCAATAAATGCTAGTAAAAACATCCAAAATGCTGCTTAAAAAAAGTTTCAAATATTATGATACTTCTTTCGAGAAAACAAGCTTCATAAATTTACTTATGTGATTAATATGATGAAGATTGCATAGTATACAATGAATTCTAAATGCATTTGCTAAGGTACTGCATACCCATAAGTTTCATTTTATACATTAGAGAAATATTACCACATTTTATCAAATAAATTTAAGATACTTCAAATACACATGTCAAGTTAGACTTTTAAGAAATAGCTCTCATTTTCAAATGTCTCAAGACAGAATGCTTATGCTAACTACTTTTCCTTCCCTGTCATACCTCAAATAAGTTTTGGGTGGACCACTTTTAGGTAGATTTAGCAAATGGGTAAAGGCTCAAAGAGAATTGGACCTTCTAAAAAATGTCTAAAAGATGTTATAAATTTGGAAACTAGAAAATGGGGAGGTAGACAGATAACTGTGGGCACAGCTACATCCTGAGATGCAGTATCCTGAGAGGAAGGTAGGCGGAATGTAACAGCTACACACCCCATCTGAAGGCAGCTGGGCCAGGCAATCTGGACATATCTAGTTGCAGGCTAATGACAAAATGCTTCATCTGCAGGGGTGTCACAGACAGATTCAGGAAGGAACAGATGTTATTTCCATGGAAGACAGATCTGAGCGATTAAAGGACAAAAGCCAGTAGGAAACCAGGCACTGTCATTAGCTCTACAGATGATACAACAACTAGTAACAACACCCAGTAGCATATTCAGTAGCACGCTTAAGACGCCTTCTTAGGTGTCTGAGTAGAAACCTTTTAATGGCCTGTCATGGGTGATGTCTGTACACTGAAAGATAATCACAGCATTTCTTGTTGTGTGTCTGCCATGGAAGAAGGGCACATGGTGTTCCCTCAAACTGAGAGGTATTCCTACAGTTCTCATTTGAAGACCACATTGGACAACAGAAAAGACTCAAAGAGGCACAAGGGGCTTTGTAGTCCCCTGCAAGATTTACTGAACAACAATACCCATACTCCTGTTACCTACAGCTCAACTGACTCCACAGCCCAGATCCTACTACAGGAATGATGGCTGGTCACTAAATTTAATTTCTCTTCAAGGCACAAACATGAAGATCTCCAGGTCTTAAAACTGCACAAAATACTGAGGCCTGGTTCATTGGAGACTGTCTGCCATGGATAACTCATGCTTCACATTTAGATGCACTGGGAGTCAACACAGGTAACTGCTGTGCTCACAAATCACTGCAACAAACAATAAACAGCTAACTTCCTTCAGGCAGGTCATGCTTGCCACAGGACAGGTGAGCAACCTTTTTCAATATATTCTTCCCAAAAGAGAAAGAATACTTGCATAATAATAGGTAAATTAAACTTTTTTATCTCAGAATCTAAAATACTTAGAATTGTTTTCTTGGTGACTGCAAGACTAATTTATGTTCAATTATGTTTAAATTCGCAAGGCTTTCCTAGGCACTAAGGTCTCCTTTTACAAAGGATAGCAAAGTCAATAGCATTAGTAGGTAGACAGCAAATAGATAGAATCAGTCAAAGTATATGTACTATGAACATGCTGTCCCCTTCCAGTACAAATTTGATATGAATTGTTGAAAAATACTAGTGTGCATATATACACATTTATTTTATTTCCAATACAACTGCTTTAGGAGCACTGAAATGATCGCTATTCCATTTTATTGTATTTAACAATGTTCCTGACATCCTAATAGCTGATGTACTTTCCTGTTCTTTGTAGAGAATTTTAATTATTCAGAGAGTAGCTGTACTACATTAATATCATGAAGGATGATTTCCAGCTTGTAGAAGAAGTTCTTGATCTTCTGATCAATATCTTGAACAAGAACAAAAGTGTTTTTCTCTCAAACCTTTCCCTGACACTTTTTTAGTCTTCTACAGACTCTGAACTAAATTTACTGCTGATCTTCAAGAAAAAGTTTTGTTGTCAGTGTTGAGAAAGACTGATTTTACATGAGGCCTTAATTTGCTTTTTCATCATTTGTTAAAAGTCTCTGAAAATTTTCATGGCTTTGGGGAAGATTGGCCAGCTTTTGTAATTAGAATTGTATGAAAAAAAAAAAGACTGAGGCTAGGCATTGGTTGGAATTTCTCAATCTTACATCAATTATTGTCCACTTAAGAGACAACCAGCAGTTGCCAGTTTAATCGTTTTATGAGACTCCATTTATCATTCATGTTAAAATGGCCCTGGGTAGGTTCTTTTTATCCATTATAAATCAAAATAAATAATGAATAATGATAAGTAATTGCAACTAATGAATCAGACATGGCATTCCTTATTCCCATGACATCAAGTGTACTCCTGTGCACTGCTTAGAAGAGGCAGAACTTTCTTCACAGATAGCAAAAAATAGCAAAGAAGGCAATACTGTTACTTCAAAGAGCTTTTCCAAAAATACAGTTTTTGGAACAAGAGAAGATCTTGGAATTAACGTGGATGCTTTAAAAACAAATAAAGAGACCAGTTCTGATTTTCTTGTTGAAGAACTCTGAGGTGGACTTCTATAATGAGTAAATAGTTTTTAACATAGATATTATTACTGTGTGGATTACAACATGAGAAATAGTACTCAGGTCTACACTGCTTAAAATTTTTCATACCATTTACAAAAACCCTTAGCTCTATAAAAATAGATTTGTGGATCCTTGCCAGATATTCTTAAATATATTTCATGCTTACAAAAGCAGTCCTGTAATAAATTAACACTTTTTCCATTGACAGTTTAGGATAATATATACCCCATATGGTGATGAATGAAGTCTAAAAACTTTGAAGCACTCTCACTGTTGGGAGTAGCAAGGAAATTCTAACGATAGAAAGACAAGAAGATGAAAATAAGTAATTTATATAAAAGTGCTTTACATTTCCTTAAAAAACTTCTAAGTCAAAATACAGTATGTACAAAGACCTAAATTAAAGGAGCATATGAATATTAGAGAAGCATTATACTCATCTTCCTTAAAGCGTAGTAGCCAAAGATATTTGATACAGTAGGAATCTAGATAATAGACATAGCAATTCTGCATGCAATGTAAATTTCAGCCATAACCAGACTGTGTTGTCTTATATATCAAGAGTTCTAACATCACTATAGGGCAAGGATTCCATGTCTCCAGAGTTTCATACCTCCTCAATGCTTCTTGTAGGCAGCTCCTCTAAGCACTGACAATTCCTGGTCCTTGCAGTAGCCAACTGACTCCAAATCCCACCAATCCACTCTTTTATACCACTGTTCTTATTGGCTACAGGTGTGGCCTGTTAACATTAGGCCTGCTCCTAATGTTTAGTAATTGGTTCAGCTGCAACTCTTTGGGGGATAAGATTACATTCTATACCACCTTCATACTGTATCCTCCTACAACACTGTTTGGCGGATCAATACTCTATAAAAAATTTTGAAAATAAAAAAAACTTAATAGACAAACTAGGAAAAGAAAATTAGAGTTAAAAAAGATCAAGGAAATATTTCATATTATTTAATCTGAAACTCACTTCTTTTTGTCAAAAACTTGAGAAATAGTGACTTTAGGAAAAAGTATTTTGAGATGAGAAATGGGAATAGCCTTTTTCAAGAGTTTTTATGTTTTCATTTTTCCAAATCCTGTGAAACCAATTTGCTAAACTCAATAAAAATTGTTTACCTCAGTAAATTGAGGCACCAAGCTTCAATGGAAAGTGGTATGTCAGAAATTTACTTCTATAAAATATGTCAAAAGGATCTTTATGAAAGTATTCATGCTGATCTTGGAGGAACAGCTGAATGATAAGAATGTCTCTGTTATAGCCTTAGTCATAATGTAGTACTACTATGAGGGGAAAATATAGATACATTATTTGACATTTTAAAATAACACAAGAAAATAACTGATGTTTGATTTGAAAGAAAACAGAAATAAGAACAATTATTTGAATGGTACTTTTAATAAAAATGGTATGCAGATTTTTTCCTACATTTCACTCATGATTTATCAGAGACCCCTTTCACAACAATGAAGAGCTATCCAGCAAGGAACTAAAGGCTTGCTTGAAGCAAGTCAATTGCATCCTCCAAATATCTACTGGTTTTGCAATGATTATTTTCCCAAGGGACTGCATTGATCATTGCTGGGTCGATCACTATGCAGCCCATTCAAGCATAAACTCTATTTGACTTGTCTTCATTCAATTTTCAAAGCACTACCTATACAATTCTTTTCCTATGTATTGTTTTAATTTGTCACAGTTTCTATCCCTGACCAAATTATGACACTGGTATTCCTACTAGATCTATTTTCAAATGTACAAAGTCTTCAAAATTGTCTCTAATGTCTAATAGGAGCTCACTGTAAGCATCCACAAAGACTTAAACCTTAAATTCTTCCTTGAAACACACTGGTGCCAGACAGTGATTAAGTTGCTGGCAGGCTGGTAATGCCACCCTTCCATCTAAGCAGGTCCATCTCATTGTTTCAACATCCTTGCCCACTGTCTGCACCAACCTGCCATCTCTTGTCTTATAAACCTATCTGAGCAAGAATGACATTTTCATGCCATGCTGATATACTACCTGGTGCAATGGGATTCTGGTGTGTGCGTGAGAATGTTTGATCAAATACTGACAGAACATTCATAAAAAATATGCATAAATAAAAAGTGATGTTGTTTTGAGTTAAACTTCTGTTTTCTAATTAAAACAAAATGTTCAGCACCACAGAGTGAATGAAAGTAAGTCTGGCTGTAAAATGTCACTGTTCTGCAAGGGCTGTGGGCTTTGCACAAAGTATGGTTACAGTCTGTATAAAACTGGGAAGAGAGAGGAATTTTTCTCAGGTAGGGCTTACAGAACTCATTATCATCAGATCACAGAAAATGCAGAGGACTTAACCGATGGTTCATTAATTTGCTTTCCTTGCCTCAAGAGTTGCCACCCACAAGAGCCCTCTGGCACCAAACTGAAATGTGTTCACTCCATTGCCACTGTGGAAAGAAATTTCCTAAGTACAGGAGGGAAAAATGACCTTGTTCACCCTGACACAGAGGTATGCTAAGTTTGCATGAGGATCTGTCCTTCAAAACTGGAAGAGAAACAAAATATTTGTCCATCCTGCTTTATCAAAAGAAGTTACTTAGACGGCAATGTGTAAAAATCCCTTTGTAATAGGTAGGCAAGACACAGATGTTGCCAGTACCTTGTTTGGAGTCACTGATCTCATAAGTCAGTATTCATAAGCACAAGTGATAGAACTGAAAGAATATGCCCAAAGTAATTCATTTATACTGTCTAGAAAATTAGACAGAAGCACTGAGTCTTTCATTGTCCCAGGATGAAGAAATGTCTTGCAACAGGAATGCAATTATTGAAGCATAACAAACAAAAGACAGACATCTGAAATGACACCTGTATTTATCAGATAGAAGCCAGAGTTTCCAGTTCATAGGATATATATATATTATATGAATTACTTATTTGTTACATTTACAAAAAATTATCTGAATACATCTTGGTTTTCGGTCTGTAATAGGAAACTTCAGAGGTGCCTTTGTAAATCAGATCTGAACTATTAAACCAGGGAACTTGACATGCAATGGAAAACAAAGGAGCTAATGTGATTCTAATTCTTCTTCACCATGATAACTTGCAAGTGTTTTCTGAAACAAAGAAAAGTGTGCTCTCGAAAAGAAAAAAAAGAAAGGAAAAAAACCCAAAAAACCCAAAACGATGTCATGGTCTTCCATAGTCTTCTCTTAACTATTAAAAAAAACAAGATACATGACACAAACAATTTTTCAGTGAGCTATAAAAAGATTTTAAAAGCAGCAATTTTCCATACCCTACAGATAAACCAGTTATTTATCACAATCTAATGAATGCCTTAAATGACAGTGGCTTGTTATATGATAGTACTTAAAGAAGCACATCACTATTTCAGCTGGCAAAAGTTCATGATAAATGCCTCAGGTCAGTTTTGCATTTACTCTCTATTTACCAGTTCATAAGAAGAAAAAGTCCTTAATTACTAAGATTTATTTTTCCTTTTTAGTACATGGGTCTATCAACAAAATACTTGTGACTATGGTCCATGCAAGTATTGGCATTGATTCAGAGAAACTATTTCAGTAAAAATCAAAGCTTTGAGCAGTTATTGATTGCTCATGCGTCTACATCATTATTGGTGCTGACAACTTAGATATATTTCTGACACTTTAGGTATTCTTACCTAATTTAAAAAGCTATTCAATAATCCTGCATTAAACTACCAAAATATATTTACATACAAAAAAGGTGTAACTGCTTTGCCCTCTTATTTTAATGATAGTTCTGGAAAGAGTAATCCAACAATTCAATGGTGTTAAATTATTTTTAATAATTATAATTCTTCAGGAAGTCATTATCAATCTTAATAAAGCCCTTACTATACAGATGAATTTTTTTTATGGAGCATCTATGTACATAAATAACTCACTGCTGTAATGATAAAGCCTCACCTAAGGAAAAAAAAATCAAAAAATCAAAAACTATGCAAGATAGAATAGATAGAACAGATGAGTCCTTCTCTTTCAATGCTTGAATTTTCCCTTGTAGCAAAATTGCTGAAGAGGAAACAACATATTAAATGTCAAATTGACCTGGGACAGATAATATTATTGGATTTTAGCCATCAAATATTTCCTTTTATCTTAATTGGCTATTAGTCTCTATGAACACAAAATTCTCAGGAGAAAATAAAGCTTTTATCTTTGTTTTCCTCTTGCAGATTTGGTCATAAAGAGTGCACAAAGCCCAGTAAACCTTCACAAAACATTCTCCAGGTTCTTTGTGAGGTATGAGACTTTGAGGATTTATTCCTCTTCTGAACACAAAGGATCAGACTACAAAGAACAGCAAGGCTAGCTAAAACAATTGCTTGAGCTACCCATGTGAACTGCATATTTTCACTTCCAAGTAATTATCTTTTATAACTAGTAGTTAGTGCAAGTAAAGAAGCTCAAATCAAATGATGGTCATAGCATCTAATCAGATGCCCAGATGATTAGTAAACAATATACAACTGTAATTAAACAGCACCTAGGAATGAATGTGTCCATTTCAGGCTTTTGGTAAAAATAACTCTAAAATTGATTCCAGCTATGGTTAATGACTACCTATGGAAAATTAAATTAAATGGAAATTATTACTTTAAACTGAATAAACAATGTATGAACTCCTGTTTACTCAGAATCTATGTCTTGCAAATTTAATAATGAGGAAGACTTGAACCACTGCTGTGTTCTTCAAGGTTTATGTGTCTGTCACTGCATAAAGTTACACCATTGTAAAACTAGAAATTATTAAGCTTCTAGCACTTGAATTTCTCTAACAAATAGAATGAGGCTCTGCATTTTAGAAGAGCTTTGGAGCTTCTCTAAAACAGAATCAAGTAGAAGCTCAACCAGAGCATTTAAACTAATACACTGGCATGCCATGACAGACAGAAAAAAAATGATGGAATAGAAATTGTATAGTTCTGCCAGCTAAAGGCTTTACAGATATGGCAAAAAGTGTAAAAGCTCTGACCAGTAAGAGTTGAACACAGTACAAGCTACTCATCTTGTCCCAACATTATAAATCAACTAGCAAGCTAATTTCAATTCCAAAATCCTTATTAAAAAAAAAAAAAAAAAAAGACAGAATAACAGAATCACCATTACTGTCTTAAGTTGCTCCTAGCTGGCTGATACTTTTGGATCAACTTAAGACCAGCAAAATCAAAGAAAAACCTTTAATTTTTCTGACAATTATAAATTGCTCTATCATATTATGTGGTATTTTTAATTTAAAGCCATAAAGAGCTCATTTCTTCCCTTTAATTTTTAAATAATAGCTTTGCTTGTGAAAGAATACATTATAACTGCAAATGTGCCTATTTGAATAATTACAGATACTGTATTCCATTGTTTAGTTACAACAGAGATGAATGCAGGCAGCATAGAAACAGGCACTAAACAACATCCAACACCTCCCCCCACTTAGTTTTACAAAGCTTATCTCCTCTGACATCTCTTACCAGGTGAAAATAAACCTGACATAAAATCCAGCATATACTTTTTTTTGGGAAGTAAAGACTGGGTTCTTTATCTTTGGATTTTGGTTTTGGAACATGCTTCCTCTTGAGCCTCTTAAAGAATATTTAATTCTGTCAAATAATATTAACCATTTAATGCATTTGGGTACTAGAAAAGAGTTCTAAGGAAGCTTTGGCTGAATGGCAATGGTGACAATAAACACAGCATGTTAGTAAAAAATGTAATGAAACTAATGTCTGCTACTTTCATACTACTGTTTTGATTAGCTTTTATGGTGCTTGCGTGCTACTTATTCCTGACAATGTATGATTCAATATAATCTCAATTCTCTAAGGTACTTAAACATGTACCAGGTTCCTCTGAAATCAACCACTTGTGCCTGAAAACTAGGCTTGTTCTTAACTACTTGCTGAACAGCAGTCTCATTTACTTTTCATTAAAGTTGATGGGAGGACTCCCACTCAATTCTGACAATATCCCAGTCTTAAACCCCGCATCATATTGTGAATTATGCATGGATAGATACCTGTATCCCATCCTTATTGGTCAGCCATAATATCATGGCATTGCATCTTTAGCTGTTTCTCATGCACAGGAGAGCTGGCAGGGCAGTTGCATTTTGTTCCTAACCTGTCACTCCTCTACTGTCCCATCACCCTCTGCCATGGTCCCTCAGCTGGTGATCTGACTATGCCAGTGGAAGGTATCAACTGACTACAATTGCCTTGATATTAAAGGTGCTGACTACAATTGCCTTGATATTAAAGGTGCTGATCTAAAGTACTTCAATACTTAAATTTATTCCCTTGCCCACCAAAATGAAATGTTAAATACAGCATTAGCTGCTTCTTTGGCCTTTACAACACTTAAAGAAAATTGGAGGCTTCCAGGTAAGTAATCGTGAAGAACCAGTAGGGTGACAGGGGAGCCACCCACAGTAAACCAATAACAAGTGCTAAGGGTGCAGCAGCATTCCTGCACAGGCTCAAATGCAATTCAATAAATGTACTTTCCATTTTATAATTTCCCCCTAAAGAAAAGCCCTGCATTATAAAGTACTTTGGAGACTTTAAGACCTAATTTTTTTAAAATAAAAGGCAGTTACAAGGTCCTATCACATCACTAACAGTCTGTTGTAGTGATAATTTCAGACTAAAACTAGTCAAGTAACTTGCACCTTTCCACTAAGAACTATCCCTTTTGTCAGAAAAAAAAAAGAGGTGGTTAATTTGCTTTATGCCTCACCATAGCAGGAAGCATTATATCATTAACCCTCTTTTCAAATACAGGAGCTAGGGAATAACAAATGAAACCTAAGAAGTAGCAAGCCAAGGGAAATTCTGATGAAAAGTGTAGTTAGTCCATGGAAATACTTTTTAGAAGTAAATAGATGATAAACAGTTAGATGAATTTAAAGGGAGACAAGTTAAGAGAGAAAGAACTTTCAGATCTAGTAAATAGAAAGGTAGCCCCTAAAACATAATGGCTGATATTATTCTGAAGAACTGTTTTGGCCTGCTTATTCTGACTCAGTCCATTTACCTTTGATAACCACTAAAGGTTGGTGTCTAATAAGTTAAAGTACCTCTTATCTGATCTTGATTCCTTGGAAATAACCAAAAAACCTGGCACTCAACTGAATTCAGGCAGGCAGGATAACCTTCCAAATTTTCTATGTTATATCTAGTATTGGAGCATGAACAAAATTGAGACCTTATTTTCCTGAGTACCGAAGAAACACATGAGAAATATTTCCTGTAAAGGGCCACAGACCACCAGAGTTTCTGCTCTTGTGAAGCAGCCCACATGAACAGTTGCAGAATTCAATAAGCAAAGTGCAACAAGTTTGTAAAGCTTTGATTTGAAATTCTGAAATAACACTGAAGAAAGAAGGGATCCTAAAAACTATTAATTAAACACACTTCAAATATTTCTGACTGCTCTTCAGTCTCTCATCAATAGATTGGCTAATTAATTGCAAGTGTCTTAAATGCTTCACTATGTTTTTGAATATTTTGCTTGTTTTCATGTTTCAGGTGAATATTTTTAGTTTCCCAGCCAATTTTTAAAGAAAAATAAGTGCTAAAGCAACATTTTGAAAATGACCTTTTCATTTGTGAAATATTTGAGAGCCTCTTTTTGAATTCAAAAATAATTTGAGTTGAAGAAGATTCAAAAATGGGAAGTGAAGCCAGTCCTTTTATTGTATATTGAGTTGTATTTCCTTTGGCTGTTGAACCTTTTTCTTGCTTTCTGTATTGCTTCTTGCCTCTATTCTCCATTATCTGTATCACTGATATACAGCAAGTGAACTAGAACAGAACTCCATCTTTGATAGGAGGCAAGGCAAGACTTTATAGGAATGCCTGTCTCAAAGCTTATGTTACAGTGTCTGAAAAGTGCTTTAACATAGTCAGCCCTAATGTCATTAAAAATGTAACATTCAAAACACTGCACAGTGTACTTTTATTAAAAAGTTGTAAGACTGGCTAATTGCAGAAACCTGTCTCAAACAGAGAACATAACAAGATGCCTTATGGAAAGTAGGAATAGCTATAGAATAATCTGCCCATTGGGAATGTTTCTTTTTAACTCTAAAGCCTGAAGGCATATTGCTTGAAAAATCTTTATTTATATGATATAAAGTTAAAAGAAGCATGCAAATGTCTAATTCATTTACAAACTCTATGAAGATCTTAGCCTCAATTCTACTCGGCCTGTGAAAATGAGATTAACACAGAGTTTGTGCTTACAAAATTTGTATTTTAAAAAGGAACATTTTTGTTCTTTATTTTCTTTTAGTTGCCCATTCTTTTTTATACCATAAAAAAAATAGGTATGAGAGAGTACTTTATCTTCCTTGCACGTATCTACATTATATAATTTATTTTCTTTAATCCTTTCTAAATAAAAATAATATGTTGAGTCTTTGTATGGAAGTCTTTATACTCAGCCTCCCTTCAAAAACCAGCCAGCCTTCTCTGATGGAGTAACTACATCAGTAGACAAGGGAAGGGCAACAACATCTTTCTCTCTGAATTGGAGAGAAATGGACTCAGCTGACGGACTGTTAGATGGATAAGAAATCAGTTGGATGGTTGCATCCAGAGATTAGTGGTGAATGGCTCAGAGTCACAATGGACATCAGTGACATGTGCTGTCCCTCAGGCATCTGTACTGGGACCACTGTTATTTCCTATCTCCATTATTAACATAAGTGAAGGGATAAAATACACTCAGCAAATTTGCAGATGATGACAAGCAGAGTGTTGTCATTGACACACCTGAAGGATTGGGTACCCTCCAGAAGGAGCTGGGCAAGCCCAATAAGTGGGCCCATGGGAATCTTGTGTGGTTTAACTAGATCAGGTGTAAAGTGCTGGACCTGGTTTAAGGCAACCCCAGTACCAACACAGGCTGGGGATGAACAGATCAAGGGCAGCACTGCCCAGAAGCACTTGGGGATGCTGGTGGAGGTGGATGAGAGATTGGACATGGGCTGGCAATATGTGCTTGCAGCTCAGAAACCCAACCATATCCCAGGCTGCATCAAAAGAAGAATGGCCAGCAGGTTGAACTAGGTGATTTTTCCCTTCTGCTCCTCTCTGGTGAGATCACACCTGGAGTATTTCATTCAGTTTTGGGGTTCCCAGAACATGAAGGACATTGATGTGTTGGAGAGAGTCCAGAGGAGGGCCACCAAGATGATTAGAAGTATGGAGCACCTCCCATATGAGGAAAGGCTGAGAGAATTGAAATTGTTCAACCTGAAAAAGAGAAGGCTTCAGTGTGACCCAACTGTGGCCCTACAGTACCCAAAGGAAGCCTACAAGAAAGATGGAGAGGGACTATTTCCAAGAGCACGTAGTGACAGACAAGAGGGAATGGATTCAAATTGAGAGTAAAGATTTAGATTAGGTATTAAGAAAAAAAAAAAAATTACTGTGAGGCACTGGAACAGATTGCCCAGAGAAGTTGTGCAGGCTCATCCCTGGAAGTGTTTAGTGGAAGGCATCCATGCCCATGGCAGTGGGTTTGAAACTAGATGGTCTTTAATGTCCCTTCCAATCCAAGCCGTTGAACTGTCTTATTCCAGCTGAGTTATAACTGGTTCATGTGTAACATATCACTATTTTCTGTCTGTTTGAACACCCTGTTTGCTTTTTCACTTCCTGCTGTAGTCACTGAGCAATCTTTGACAACATCAAGTCTTCACTGCTCAGTTAGAACCCAACAATGTGTGTGGCTAGCTCAAATTATGCCTCTCAATGAGCCCTAACTTTCACTTGTCAACTATGAGGATTTAAACACTGAGATAATCATTCAACTGGCACATGCCTCTCCATAGTTTCTTCCAGCCAGCACTGGTTTGCAATCTTATGAGTTATAAAACTGGGCCTATTTTTTCCTAGTCACCCACATCTGAGAGAGCCAAAGAGATACAGTTAGAGCACTGAGACATTTGGCTGGTTATAGCTCACCTGCTGTAAAAGTGCTTCAGGAGACAGCTTTGTCAAAATATCCGTGCCATAAAAAAGGTTCTACTGTGTGTTCTCCTGCAGAAGAATTCTGGTTCACTAAAACTGCTTCATGGAGATTATTCAGTTTTTGCCAATTTACTAGAACACGTTTTCCAATTCCACCTGCCAGCTTCTGATACTCAACTGAATATCTTGATCTTCCAGGTCTTACACTAGGCAGAAAAGAAGACAAGAGCTGAGACACTAGGAGTTGTCTCAAAAGCTCTAGCTTATCCTATAGCCTAGGTAAAATCCAAGGATGAGTTTTGGCAAATGCAGTAGCTCTGGATATGTGCTTCTCAACAAGCTCAAGACTTCAAACCTAGGTGGAAACCACCAGTTTTGCATTTTCCATGTCTTGTGAATCTGAAATGTGCAATTCTGCTTTCAGGCATCCAGAACTTATTTTTTTTAATATTTCATTCCATATTGGAATGAACTCTTATCTTTAAAACCCAAAATCTTTACTGTACATTTTTACTTCAACTTCACAGAAAAATTGAATATTCTGATGAAAACAGGACTTCCTATATATTTTCATCTCATAATCTTGTAATAAAATTTGACAGGAATGAGAAAACTGTGATCAAATACATTATCAGTACAGCTGCTAAACCAGCATAACTTTTGATGAAAGTTTATATGCTCGGAAAGAGACTTCTTATTCCTTGTTATAAATTAATTTCTGTATCAAATAAATACTTTTATTCTGTGGCTTAGATAAAGGGCTGGTGCAAATTGAATAGGTAAGAAAATTTTTGACAGAAAAATTTCCCATCAGAAAATAAATATGACTGCGTAAAAACTACATAGAAAGGCATGCTGTCAATAATGAAATTTATTACACCACTGCACACTTGCAGATCAAATTTCATTTTGGGAATGGAACACCTATTTTTAAGCTCACAGTAAGCTTCCTGTTTCAGCACATTCTTATGTTACAGCAAAATATCTTTTTAAAGGTTAATTATGTTTAGAATTTTTTATTGCAATTTCAATTTCAATTTTCTGCCTTTGAAGCTGGCCTATTTAGACTTTGCAGAATAATATGCAGAACAGAAATTTTAGTTTGTTACAATTCCAGTCAGAGTAGATTTTCAGGTTCTTCAGTACCTGTTTCAAGAGGAGATAGCAGTCACTGCAAGCAATCTTGTCAGTTTCTAAGCATCAAAACATGGTACTACTATTATACATTTTTACAGCCTGTATTGGTTGGGAGTCCTCATACACTGGGAATAAAAATGTGTGGAAATACTGATTGCTAACCTTTCTCTGACTTAGATGAAAAGCCTTCATGCATTTCTGGCAGGCTCTGCAATAAATGGCAGTTATGACTACTTGGCAAAAGACAGGATTGCAATGTTTTCAAAATAAGGGTTGGATGTGCCCTTCCTCTGGCAAAGCCCACCTCCAGCGCAGCCATTTAAAATTTTTGTCCAGCTCTGAATTAATTTTTGTAACAGTGGTGCCCAAACCTTCTTCTGCATCATCTGCACAAATTAAGCTATTTCTAATTCTACTGCACTTAAAAAAGACAGACTAACACCCTGGAGACACACACAGAGAGTGAGAGAGAAGAGTAACTTTCAGTTTCCTTTCTTTGACACTGTTTCAAACTGCAGAGAGCTGCTGTTCTGCTGCAAGCCAATCTATATTCAAATCCTGTGTGAGCTTTTAGTGTGGCTTTTAAAACCATGCAGCACTTTGTGTGAATCGCTTTTTGGGCAGAATCCACAGATAAACATGGCAATGGTATTGAATCTACACTTACCTTGACAATTCATAGCTCATTTTTTAAACTTGTACACGTCAAAGGGGGAAATAATAATAACCTGAAAACTAGAGACTTCACGATGTCCAAAAAAGGTCATCTGGCATACATAATGTTATCTCCAGTGGCAGGACAAAACCTTGACAATCAAAACACTAAGAAAGCTAACTTAGTTCATTAAGAAACTTAACACAAAATGCATTGAAAGTTAGCCCCAAATAATTTATAACAGTATTAACACTTGTGGTGAAAAGGCCGTTATAATCATGCTCGACTAGTAAAATTCAAGCCTGAATTAAGCCCCAAGGGTCTATTAAAACTAAAGCTTGAATAGGAAAAAATCTAGTTTGTTACTGAAACAGAATGTAATCACCCAATTAGAATCTGTGTAATAAACGTTTGTGTAGAAATATACACAGATTTATGTGCACATGAGTTTTTATGAAACAAAATTGTAATCAAAGGACATTAAAATACTTGCAAGGTTGAGTATTCAAATGCAAGGCAATTCCAAAGGCTGAATTTCCCATAGACCCTTCTGCATATCAACATGATTATGTCTTTGATTGCATGCTGGTTTTTTTCCACACAACCTCCACTTTATTTGGGCCTCCTGATGGACAGTACACACCTGAGTAAATAATAATTCAATGTTTTGCTTTCTTTTGGGTGTTCAACACATGTTCTCCATTTATTATCTACAGCACACTATTCACATCCTGCTCTAAAGACATAGTTTTTAATTTCTCCTAAGAATTATTAATTTTCTCATAGCTATTTTTCTGGTGCTTTTTTCCACATGATATTTAAAAAAAAATTATTTATTTTCATAGTAGCCTTTACACTACTGGCTACTACAATTGTAGCACAGAGAGATCAAGGTCAAGGCCTCCCTTATTTGCTGAGGGTCAGGATGAGATACTTAAGTCTTGATTTTCAAGGTCTCAGCACATACAGCATTTCATACATTGAAGCCCATTTTCCACATCTGCAAATCTGTATCATAGGTTAGGAATCTTAAAATGAGGAACATACAATCATATCTAAGAAAAGTCTGCTTTCATCTCTTGTCAGGCATAAGATAGGAACTTGGTGTTAGTGGCAGGCTTAGAATACAATTTCTCAGAGCGAGTGCCATCTTCTATCCTGAAGTGAACCCCATTCTTCTGCATTCCTTTGCCTACTTAGCCTATGCTTTCCAACTTTTGCAACAAGTGATGCAGAAGTCAGTTTAAAAAAATATACTCTGGTTTCATTACCCGGTATTGATGAATTCCCAGAGTAGGCCCATCCTTCTCTTTGCCTGAAGTGTGAACAAGAAAAAACCTTACAGGTGTATTAGAAGGGGAGGACACTGACATTGCAGAAGCATCTAGAGCATTGTAATTTCTAAATGCTAAGCTCTGCTTCCATCACTTTAGTTGTATTCTTATTCCTGATTCCTGCAACTGAATTCTCAGTTGTCTACTTTGATTTTAAAAGCAGAGTGTAAAACAATAGCCCATTACCTGATATTTAACTCAAATTTATGTTCCAGAATCAGCTATTTGGGGAACTTTTACATCTCCCACATAGTTTTTGTACTTAAGGTAGCAGAGCAAGTAGCAGCAGTAGTGGACAGGTGACTGCTGGTCACCACCAACTGAAACATTAGTCCAGAATCTGCTGGAGATTTTTAGAAACATTTACAGCTACCAGAACAACTGTGTGCTCAGTCTCTGTAGGCCATCTAAAGGCACTGACCATCTGGGGAACAGACCCTTCCTCCTGATCTTCACAGGCCTGATCTTTCTTTCCATTCTTTTCACAATCAGCTCTTCTCCAGCTTCTGGAGAAGATGTCAGCCCATGATTTGGACAGATGTGCTGTTCACTGGATCAAGAACTGGCTGGGTGGCCAGGCCCAGAGAGAGGTGGTGAATGGTGAAGGCACTTCATGTCTGCTCAGCAGTGGTGTCCCCCAGGGATCTGTGTGGGGCCAGAGCTGTTCAGTACCTTTACTGACAATCTGGATGAGGGGATTGAGTGGAGTAAACTTGTAGACTACACCAAGCTGGGCGACAGTGTTGGTCTGCTGAAGGGTAGGAGAGCTCTGCAGAGGGACCTGGACAGGCTGGATTGATGGGCTGAGATGAACAGCATGAGGTGCAATAAGACCAAGTGATAGGGTCTGCACTTTGGCCACAATAACCCCCTTTGGTGCTACAGCCTGAGTGCAGAGTGGTTGGAAAGCAGCCCAGAGAAAAAGGATCTGGGAATGTTGGTTGACAGCGGCTGAATTTTCTATAACTACCTGCAAGGAGGCTGTAGACAGGTAGGGGTCAAGTTCAATTGACTTGTTATGAGATTTTCTTTGAGGTAAGGTCTAAAAGTGCCAGGCATCTCATGGTAAATGCTTACTGGTCATGGATTTAATACCGTAAAAACTGATTGTGTAAAACCAATTCAACAACGTAAGTTTGGATTTTGGCATGCCTGTCAAGTGCTACAATCTGGAAGTTCAAGCTAAATTTTGCAACTTCATCTAAAAGTTAGTGATATCATGCAGCACATGGGCCTTGTACTGTTCAAGAACTTGTTACAATATTAAGGTAACCCTGTTGTGAAAAGAATCTATGAGGGGAGAGAAGCCATACAAATATTTAAGGAATACAGCACATCACAGTAAATGACTTTCTACAGTGCATTTATTAATTTCTACTGCTGAGATCAAAGTCTTATCCTTCAGCTCCATTGTATCACACCTTACATTAAAAAAATAATAAATCTCTACTTGAGCCACGAGACATTACACTAAAAAAAATATTTCTGCTGCTTGCAAGGAGCATATTCCCTAGCCATTAGAAAAGAAATAGGACATGAATTTCTCATGACCTCTACCGCAACAGGCCAATAACTGCCACTCCCCTAAAAAAAGGATGCAACTGAGTTTATCATGTCTAAATTAATTCTTCCTAAAAATACATTATTCTTTCTTTCAGCAGTAAATTAAATTTAGGACCTAAGGAATTTTTTGTACAAAACTTGTAGTGACTTGAAGAGCTTTCTGAAACATTATTTTATACTTTACTGCAGAGTAGTAAGTAGAGAAAAAGAGTAAATAGAATAAATTTAAAAGGCGGGTTAACTGCATTTTTCTATATAAAATGCAGACACCAAATTATGTTAAAAAGTATTTATTGTTAAAATGAGTGTATTAAATAGGGTTAACAGTTAGAGAATGTGTTAAACACTAGAGATCTGAACTTGCATTTGGCAATAATTAAAATCATTCCTTCCTTTCATCTGCTCAGGGATTTGGTAGTGTAACCATCCCTGCAGGTATTTAAAAGATATTTAGATGTGGCACTTGGGGACATGGTTTAGTGGTGGAATTGTCAGTGCTGGGCTAACAGTTGAACTTGATGATCTTACTAAATGCTGCTATGATCTCCAAAGATAAAATATTAATTTCACAAACTCAAATAATCCATATGAGGTGCAGGTCACCAAAGAGGTTATCTAGTACACACCCACAAGAGAATGCTCTGCTGGAACAAAGTAAACCAAGAGGTTGCCATCTTCTACCATTCTCTCTGAGAGAATGCACACTGTCAATAGTTCACAGTTATTTGCTAACATAAAGGGTTTGAGAGAGCATGTGCTTTGCTTAGCCCTCCTGATCTTTTTCTCACCTTTTAGCTCCAGCATCCTTCTCTGGGACCCTAACTTCGAAATCTCTGTGACCCTATGTTTGAAATCATCCTACTGCCAGTCCCTCTTTCAGAGGCACAGATGTAAACTTAGCTTCTTCCAAATCTGAATTCATTATTTCAAAGCAGGTTTATAACCAAAATCTGGTATATCCTGCAATA
Source organism: Agelaius tricolor (assembly GCF_023055355.1). Classification (NCBI taxonomy): domain Eukaryota; kingdom Metazoa; phylum Chordata; class Aves; order Passeriformes; family Icteridae; genus Agelaius; species Agelaius tricolor. The sequence continues at coordinate 63,867,538 of NW_027269261.1, forward strand.
TCCTATTAAAGTTGTTTCCTGATGTATGCAGACTGAAAGCTTGCAGAGAACACTAAGGGACACGAATCCCAATGTTTCAGTTCCTGTGCCCATAGCATTCCTCCACATGACAAGAGCTGCAGTTGTAGGGAGTGCATAGCTGTGGCAGATTTTTGTGAAGGTGCTTTCAACACCTATTGAAATGCAAAAGAATCTGACACACTCAAATTCATGTCTCTGAAGACTTGAGTGCTTGTTCTGCTAGTCTTGGCCCATGAACTGAATGGAGGTGCTTCTCAATCTCCCTCCCTCCTCTCATGGCCTCTATCTTCATGTAGACAGTGGGCATCAATCTCTTTCTCCCTGCCCCTTCTTTGCCCTTGTCTCCAAGTCTACTCCACTAGAGGACTGTGGAGCTACCCAGAGTAGATGAGGGTATGGGAAGTAATACAAACATAAGGGAGACAGGGTTCCTGATCTTTCCATTCAAGTCAGGCCACCAGGTTGTCCAGCTTTGCATAGTGATAAAATTAATTATGTAGAAGTCTTAACAGTTCTTAAGAATCGACTTTCTAAATCTTTGTTTGAAGTTTGTGTTTGCAGTGGTCACTATGACAAAGGCAGTTTGGGAAGAAATAAATTTAAAATCTGTGTTTCTGAACATATATTACATATATGCAAAGGTAGATATCCTTTATAATCCTATCCTACATTCACACATGTGCAAAATTTTTCCTTCTCTTACTCATGCTTTGAACTCAGCTGTTATTTTGTATTAACTCACCTTTTAGGGGGAAGGAAGTCAGAATTGCAAGGGTAAAAATTAATCCTAAACAAACCAGATTATTCATCATAAACTGCATATCCTTATGTGGTCTGATCACTTATTTACCTTAGATCAAAAGTCTCCAAGTGACTTTAAACACTGATCCTCCAGATAACACCAGGATGAGCAAACCCAGCAGCTTCAGATGTTTTATTCTAATGTGAGATGAGTATCTCATTAATAAAATCCCATGAAGCTTCTCAAGGCATTTCTGCCTTGGCACTTCCAATTGCAGGGAAAGCAATAATTCCCAATCTATGCTTCTTTAAAGTAGTTAAAGGTCATGAATTAATTACTGAAAACTTCAGCATGGAAAGAAAATGGACTGGTGCTAGAATGAAAACATAAAGAGGTATTATAATTAATATCCTCATCACACAGAAAAATTTCTTTACAATATTTAACATTTTGATACCAAGGAGGCCAAGATTATAATGGCATAGCAAAAGATGACCTTTACTTGTCTCTGTGAACAATAAATAAGCAGGCAAAATGCTTTCTGCATTTATCTATATTAGGCATTTCATTAGTGTAGCTTTTTCTTAGGCCTTCAAATTGTTTGTATTCCCATATATCTTCATAGAAAGCACTTACTAAAATTAGATGTCTAAAGTCAAGCTATCTTCATTAGGTGGCAATTAAAAAGGAAAAATTATAATATTAAGTAAATTATAAAAAACTCCAGATGACTTTATATTCACTATCAAATGTTTTTAAAAGATGACTTCCGGTAGCCATTTTTACTTGAATTTCTGAGATTTATTTTCTTCCACAAAGAGAGTGTAGATTTCCTCGTGGAACCTCACTGAAACCCCCCAGTTACCATTCAGCATCTTAGTTTCCACTGTTTGCCTCTGCAGCCATCAATCCCAGGGAACGTCAGCAATTAAAAAGATTGAACATGAAGGCTATAGAATTTGTGAGGCTTTTTCTCACAGCTTTGTGACAAGCTACATCTTCCTTACAGAGCAAGAATTCTATCTGGTGTAGTAACACTACACTCTGTTTTGTGTTTCTATGACAATATTTTTTATAATTTCTTTCTCCTACAACTTAACGAAAGCCTGTGAAAATTTCAAACCATCTGGAGACTGACATCTCCTAATTTCAGTCAGACATTACAACACTAAAGGAAGACAAAAGATATTTGGCTGCTATAATTATAGTGAAAGAGGAAAAAAAAAAAAGGTGTAATAGCAGAGAGTGAACTGAGCAGAGAAAAAATGAGATTCTCACCACAACAGGAAAACCCAGCCTGGCTCTTTGAGTTTCAATGCTGAACAGAGGCTGCCCTTACCTTTCATCTGCAGTCCACATTCCTAAACGTTTTTCAAGGCAGGTAATGAAAGCTATGATTAGATCACTCAAACAAACCAGATTAAAATCAGATCTTAAGTATCACGTTAGTGCAGACATTTTTCCTCACTCTGAAGTCCTCTTGGGCATCTCTAAGGAAGCCAAGAATCTGTCCAACTCTGCTGTGGAGAAGGAGCTAACAAGATGCAAGGAGACAGTATTTGCTGCTTCATTCTCAGTGAGTGCTATGCAAAGTGTAGAGCTGTGCTCAGAAACTGGCCTAGGATCCCACTGATGCCAGAGTCTTTGCACACTGCCAAAGCTGGGCTCCCTGCTTCTCCTCCCTTCCTTGCCCTTTGCCCCTTACAGTCCCAGCTGCGTGGTTACCAATTCCAAGCAGGGGTGGACCCCATTCCTGTCCTGCCCACAGCTGCATGGCCACCAGGGGAGCTGAGGCAAGAATTCAAGCCCATGAGGGCTGAAGAAAGTTGACGTCTTCCAATGGAGACAGAAATCTCCCTCATCTCTCTAATGTGACTGAGGCACTCATTATTTTCTGCCAAACTGCACCTAATCTGGGGCAGGAATACTAGGGCTATAGACAAGCAAGGATGCATTTTTGACTAGGACTTATGGGGAGTTCTGAATTCATCCTAAGTTCTTTCTAGAATTTCCACCTTACAATTTTAAATCTTATGCATGTTGCTTGAATGGGAAATGGACCCTGTCCCAAAACAGGAAGTATATTTACAGGTATAAAGTGAGAAACATGCAGTAATATCCTACCTCACTATCAATAAAAGTAAAAATCCATTTAAGACAGAATGTATTTTTAAACTTGATATTTCCCCGTCCCCTGTTTTTCAGCATTATATTGTTAATAGAAATTTATATGTGATAAAAATAGTGTTTGAGAAGCATTTGAGAAATGGTTAACAAAATTCTGTCTTAGGTCCTCTTTCAGAACCTAAATCAAACATGTATTAACAAAGCCCAGTTCCAAACATGTCCAGATAAAGATACATATTAAAAGAACACCATATGATTATCTGCTGCTTAACCAAAATCCCAATATATAGGTCAGCAGTCTCGGCACCACTGGCACCTACACCACTCTGCTGTGCCAGTGCTAAAAGCACTTCTTATTGATTTTTTTTCCTAAGAAAAGGATGTGAAAGTAGTAAGAAAAAATTAGGCAACAGAAAGCTGAGGAAAATAGTCTGACCAAAGAAAAATAAAAGAGTAATTCACTGTGGAACACCAACAAAGTGAAAACACAAAGTGTGTAATACATCACCAGTCTGGAAATATACAAGTAGGCTTTCCACAATTCTTTCAAGTTTTCAGGTGACCACAACTAATTGCCAAATGAAGAAGCCATAAATCTTCTATGAAGCAAATACAGTAATGCACAGGTGTGCCCCATTCTTGCCTTTCTAGCCTGCTTGCTGCTCCTGCTGATTTCTGTGAGTGGTGAGTACATGAGAATATTTGGTCTCTGCTGCTCATAAGAAAAGACAGGATGACAGAATTGCTGAACTGAGACCTAGTATGGCCTGTTAATCTGATTCTAAATCCAGTGTGAATAAAGCACTTCAATTGCTGAAGCTTCACCTAGACACATCAACTTTTGCTTTCCCCTCCTCCCCCCATCAAGGATGTGTGTTATAGGGTCCCACAGCATTAAAAACCTAATTTTGTGTTAGCAAATGGTGCTGGATTTACAGCTCTGGAGGATAAAATGCTTTAAAATGGGTAAATAATTTGACGTTTATACAGTGACTTTGGTGCTGAAGATTTGCTATGACGTGCTTATCAAACTGTACACATTTGGTGGCACTGAAATACAGCCAATTTGATGTGCAGCCCAGAGCACAACAAAGCAAGATGAGAAGGAAGGTATTTAACTAGATACACCAGGGAAAACCTACTCTCAAAACCATTTTTTTTGGAAATGCAGAGTTCATATTGACCAGAGGGAATTGGATTTCAAAGTTGCAACCCCAAGGCTGTCACAAAGATGGCTACAAAACAGGTTTGTGTTTTCCCTCTCTCATTCAGACAGATACAACTGTCTATACAGAATGACACTGTTTTCTAACTTAAAGTATGGACCATTAAGAGTTCAATTTATACTAAGATGGTGTGCAAACTGAAGAACAACCTTTACATGCCTTCTTGCTGCCAATCAGTTCACATTTGTTCACCAGTACAAAATATCTCAAACTTTAAATTGGTATTTCTAGTAGGCATAGGTAATTTCTGTTCTACATCCTACTTAATAAGCAACTTCTCAGCCAAGACTACAAGCAAAAAAAGGTGGAAAATGAGAGTGAGTTTTGTGACTCTGGTCCTGAACTAGCAAAATTCAAAAGATCAAATACTCTAATGTCATACTAATACAAAAGATCAACTTAATTGGACCTACTCTGAATTTGCTGCAATCCATCCAAAGTTCCCAATAGTCTGTACTTGCACAGAAATGCAAATTTATACACATGCACATGTAAATGCACACACATATTAAATATGCTTACTTAGATTTTCAAGAAAGCATGAACATGTAAATAACACAAATCAGGAGTAAGTAAGTCATGGATTGCCACAAATGTGATAAGAGCAATGCATAATCTAACAGGACCAGGCTGCAGTCTGTCAGAATGATCCAAGATAAAGACTATAGAAACTAAGAGCAAAATTATTTAGATGGATGTTTAGAACGTGTAGGACCTAGGACTGAGTGATTCCTGCTCATGGAGAGATTTCATGCTGTTTTTTTTTTTTTTTTCATTAATTTGGAAAACTGAATGAACTCCTTGGTATTAAAACTATGCTTTCAAAACGCAAACTGCAACTGCAGTGATTTGCAGTACATTTATCTAGGTTTTTTGCTGAAAAACTGAACTACAGTACAGATACAGTTTAAAGAAGAAAAGAGTTTGGAGTTGATGCCAAGGGGCTCATAACCATTTTCAGCAACATTCACTTGAAGAAAGAAGTCTCCTAGTCCACGTACTTCTGATTTGCTTTTGAAATATCTAATTTTTTGATTCATTCCTTTTGAATCCCTGTCATAGTTTCTCTATTTTTGCTCATGAAGAAAGCACAAAGCAGGCCTCTGAGTGAGGTTACACACTTTTTTCCCCTCAATCTTTCTTCCACGACCAAGAGATACTGAAGTGGCATCATGAATGCCCATCTAAATAAGATGACTTTGCACTGCCAAATGCATACAGAACAAAGATTTGACATAGTACACAGTAGTTACATCCTCTACTGAGAGGAATTTTTTTGGGGGGCAGGGTGGGGGGAAGAGCTATGTTCATGACCTTTACCAGCATCTGAAAGCAAACCTCTGTAGGTGTCAGTTCTTTAACATCTTGGATAATCATGAGAGAAATCATCTAGGAATAGAGCCTTAGACTATCAAAGATTATTTATAGCAATTTGATTAACCAGTGAGGCTTCAGAGACATCACTTTACCTCCCTCCAATAAACCTCCCAGTCATTCATTGAAATTAATACACATTAAAAAATCCATTTAAATTACAAGGTTGTATTTGAGATATTAAGAATGAATCCAATTACACATTTTACAAGTAAAAGATATTAATGTGGCTTTCAGGAGCTCAAGTAAGATAGCAGCTATTTAATATTACTAAGAATATTCTGTTTTTATTTGCAGACTTATTTATGTTTTACAAGCTAAAGTGTCATTACTTGGCAGCTGACTATTTGGTGTTCATACAAAATATGCTCAGCTTGAAAATTTTCTTAGCTCCTTGAAAACAGTGAGGTCCAGCCATAGTCCTCTCCAGAAATATGTTGTCCTAATGTGAAAGCACACATAAACAGGTTATCATGTCTACTCATCACTAACGCAGCTGTTGATGAAACCATCTGTGATCACAACACACTCTAGAAATCTTCTGATGGAGCCCAGTTAGAAGTAAATAAACACTCAGACTGAATTTTGCTTGGAAGCTCCAGCATGTACATCCTGCAGAATGCACCATCACCAGAATTTTCCGACTGCCACACTCAAGAGAGAATTTTGAAGGGAAAATCAGCATGTCAGCTGCTGACCTCTGAAAAAGCTTGGTCATCAGTGTCACCATGGGCCACACTTTTGATAAATTGAAAACAGGAATTTAACTTTTTTTTTTAGCTCTGTGACCCACAAATGGACATTAAGAGCCTAGAAATGTGGCCCTGGACCCTTTTGAATGCATAATTTCAAATGACAATGGAAAGAATTTTCTTTTGGCCAGAGAGAAGTCAAGAATAGAAAAAAAATTCACAAATACCTGTCTGAATCTTGAAGTACACTAAACCCCACTGTATCCTTTTCATTCTCCCAAACATTTAAGACTACCAGCATGATCAGAAAGGATTCTAATAATCTGAGATTTTTTTTTTTGTTTCAATTACACACCATGGCATTGGAGAGTGCATCAAGCACTCCAGGATTGTCAGTCAAGCAGATAAAGTAAAATAAAGAGCCCATGATTTCAGCTCTTAGAGTTATCTGGTCAACATAGAAATCACTTGATTAGGGTCTTTGATCTCCAGATTTGAGGATTGGATGGAATTTGTCATGTCAGTGGCTGTCTCCAAAGTCCAAGCATGATGAGGACAGCACACTTGCAGGCATGCAGGGAGGTGGTTATGACACCAGCAATGCCCTTTATTCTCTTCTTCACCTCTGGGGCACACTAGTTGGGGCTCTTTGTTTGTTTGTTTGTTTGTGTGGGTTTTGTTTTTTATTTTTTTGGTTGGTTTTGGTTTAATTTCAATCTTCAACCCTTTAAGTGTTGGAATTGATGTAAGATAATGGAAAATGCTTTGTGGCCAGTTTTTTAGAGGCAGATATTTTATGGATCATCATGATCTGTGTAGCTGCTTGATGACTGTCTGCTGTTGTAGAGTACTCAATGTAAAGATCTCCTTAGCAATCTCCTACAGCCTTCTATTCCTAACAATTTTCATATTAATTTTATAACTACTGTTCAAATGCATGCTTAAATGTTAACATTTCTTCCATGAACACCAGTCTATGAAATATAATTCTATTCTAGTGTTATTGTTTTGATTGAGCAGGTTTAAAAGGAGGAGGAAATTTTTTTTCATCAATTTGAAATAATTGTGCTTGTTCAAGCAACCAGTTTTTATCAAAAAAAATTTGCCTACTTAGGAATCAAATATTGTATTCAGTTTAGAAATAGATTTTTGAGAATAAATTTGATAATTTTAAAAATATTTCCTTCATTGTATATCATTAAAATTTGTAAATAGTTTCAGTCAGGTTGTGTTTATTCTTCAAAAGAAACAAAGTTTTCAATAAAAAAAAAAAAGTGGTCCAATACAGCACTCTCTTCATGTTTTCGTATGTGGTAAGTACAACACCACCTAATAAGTTTCATGAAACCTATTTCAAGCAATTAGCTTTCTAGATATTTTTTCAGCCAGCCTGTCAGTACCAGAGTTTATGACACCAGCATAGATGGCAATAATAAGCAAAATTAACAAAGATGTACTTTGATCTTCTGCATTGCTATTAAAAAATGTAAATGTTGAATTTGCACAAAGAATATAAGCAGCAATAGATTATAATTAGTTTTGCCTCAAACTGTTCACCTTTTACTCAAATGTAATGACAGCTAATTTGACATTAAGGCAGCATAAACCCTTTGCTTTTTGGATGGCACCATATGGATTTTGTATTCTCAGAAGACAAGACAATGGTTAGAAGTAAATCTCCAAGGTCACTTGCACTTCCATAAACATTACATTGTACTGATTCAGGGGTATGAATACAAGAGCAAAGGTAATTAAATAAAACAAATTAATCCATAAATGAAACTGTAAGTGCATACAAGCACATCGACTTTGTCAGATGCCAAGCAATCTTCATCATCAACAACATGATTCGTTTAAAAAATTGTATCATTTTTCAACTAAGACTTTAAAATGAGAATTCAGAACACTACAGAAAGGATTTTCTCTTCACTCTTGATTTTCTTTTGCCTTGTAGCAAAAAAATATTCAGCACTTTAAGCAACTACCATATTGATTGTGCATTATCAAAAGAGCTCTCTAGATGGCAGAAACCATTCCTCAAACCCTCTTCACCAAATATAGACACCAACTCAGAGAAGACAGGACAGAGAATATATGGAGTCACTTGCTTTCTTGCTCTTGTTTTGTATTCCTTCTCCCAGAACTCCAGTTTTGGTAAAAATTACAACAGGAGCAGCATTCAGAGGAGAATGTCAGTATTAGATGAGATGAATCATTAGAACCAAAAGCAGAAGTAATAGAAATGACAATCTGAATAAGATAAACTAATGGCTAACAAAATTTATGTGACAAATCCAAAATCTAAGAAAAATAAAAGATGTAAAATTTGGTGGATTAGTAAATTATAAGTGATAAATGTAATGTAGGCACAAAGACTGGAAATTAAACCCTACTCTGGCTTTGGTAAAGGAAATATTAAAGGTAGTCAACAAGGCACTGGCTGGACTAAACTATGAATACTGCATTCAGTCCTGATCAATTATTTTCACAAAACTCAAACTGAAAGTTACTCCTACTTTTCTTATATATATTATAAATTGAAAGGGAGGGAGAGAAAAAGAATAATGTAGTCAAGTATTATGCTTACAGGTAACTGTCAAATATTTTTTACAGAATTGTACATACCAAACATGTTTTTTCTTTTTTTAATTATTCTGATTTTTTTTTCTCCCTGTTCTAATTCCTCCCATGAATGAAGTTAGAAGAGAGATTTCTAGTCTTTACAGCTCTGAAGGACTTACACTATGATACAAAAATAACATGAAGAATATTTCTACCAGGATGTCTAGTCTCTTAAGTGAAAGGAGCACAATTTGCCATGGAAACTTATCTGGTATTTAAAAGTCAAGAAAAGCAAACCCTGTTTCTCCACAAATTCTTTTCTGAATCAACTAAGAAAAAAAAAAACACAAAAAAACCCACAACAACAAAAACAAACAAACAAAACAACAACAATAGACAAAACCCCTCAAAAACACAAACCAAAAAAAAAAAAAAAAAAAATCCTCCAAAAAGCCCCAAGAAAAATACAGAAAACCCAATGACCCCCATCACGGCATCTGTGAAGCTCAAAAAATCACCCCCTGGACAGGTTCAGCCCCTCAAGTAAAGATACAGAATATTATCCCCATGGTAAAAGATTTATTAATAGAGACATTATTCCTGCCTCTTGTAACTACAGCTGTTTTCAACCTTTTACTCTACTTATTTGAAGAAAGACAACTAGAATTGGAAAATAAAGCCTCTGGGAAGATGATCAACAGCATTAACCTGAACAGATGTCAGAGCAAGTATCTCTTCATGTCGAAGAGATCTTTTTGGTGTGGATACTCTTAACTGTTCTCAAAGACACTGATTGGAATCCTTCAATGGAGCAAATCATCTCATGATGCTCTGTGCTGCCAAACATAGGAATATCATGGGTAGTGTTATGTTGTACTGTTTAAGAAAAATGTTGTAAAAGCCTACATATATAAAAAAAAATAAAACTTCACATTAAAAACCATAAAATATCAGATCAATAATCATTTTTGCTCCACAGAGCAAAAACCCCAAAGACTCTGATAGAAAGGACACATGAATAAGGCATAGATGGGTAATTGCAACCACTATCTTTTGTCCTAAGGAAGGTTACTCAGTTGAGGAGAAAGACATCAAGCTTTTAATGTGTATGTAGGAGAAGTCAAACTACCTTTAAAATGCATATTCAGAAAAATATATATGACTGAAAAGAACACTGAACACCTTGGTACAATTATCTTATTCAGAATTACACAGAGATTTCCAATGGCAGCTAATGACATTAAAATATTTAAGAACTCTAATCCTGTGAGATTTCTAAGCAACATCTAAAATGCATTCATTAAACAAATCACTGACGGTGGATAGACACCTTGGGGGAAAATAAACCTGATATAAATGAACCTGCTCCCCAGATTAAATATATCTATGCCTATGAGATTCTGCCTCTGCCCAGTGCTACTTTCAAAATATGAATTATGCCCTTAATGGAAGGGGAAGGTGGAACAGTCACCATAACTACACACACTTTAAAAGATTTGATCCAAGAAATGAATGGGGGCATTACATACTTAAGACTTTGGTAACATGTACTGCTTTTTTTGAAAACTGTGTCATGCCATAGATGGAAATGATCATAGATAAAATGTTTATATGCTCAAGTTGCCATGCATAGCTATCCTGATCTAAATATTGTATGTTCCAAAGAGAATCCACCCCTTATCCACATATCTCTGTAGGTACAATCTGGTTTAGTGTACCAAGAATAAAATTGTCGTTCATCTCATGTTGACATTTCACTGGATGGACTTTTATGGTAAAATGTAGAAAAAGTAGAATACGGCACATTACAGATAAACTATGTAAAACTGGGAATTGGCCCATCAGAAAAATAATAAAACTTGCATTCTGTAGGCAATCATGACATTTTCTAAAGCCAAAATTTAATCAGAGCCTAATCTGTCTGGCAGGTCTGGCAAAAAGACAAAGAAAGTGGTGGTGCAGGAGGGATGCACAGGGGGCATTACATAACCCACTTAGTGCACTAGAACCATCCTGTTCACTTGCTCAGTGACAGGAATGCATTGCATTACATCTGGATTTCAGTCCTGTGGTATGGACTTAACTGCATCTTGAAATGCACTTGAAGTGCTTTCTCCCGAGGTGAAACCAAGGCTGAGGTAACATGCCAGGGCAGAGTGATTCCCACAGGCTAAGAAACAAGATGATGCCTTCCTCAGGAGAAAAACACATCCTCTCAGACGGTTTCCAGCAGTGTACTCAATCCATATGCATGATTTCTCTTAGTAACAGCAAGTGCAATGGGGACAGTCATCTGGGAGGGCTGTCATCTGCATCATCTGCTGGATGCAGATTCATCTTCTGCACCTAAGACCAGCAACTAGCACCACGTTCATTGCCAGCAAAGAGAAAATATAGATATACAGATCAGAACATGATAAATCAACACTGTCCTTCTTTCTCCAGGTTGTGCCAGACACTATTAGACACACAATGTAATGATGTTGGCATGATGGGAAATAGGACACGCAAGGCTGCATCAAGCAGCAAAAGGGACATTACATAATTTATGGCAATCATTTCCTAAAGGTAAACATTACTTTTGTTATCTATTATTTTGATCACTAAACATAACTGCTCATAGATTTGCTGCTGTAATAAATCAGATCTCAGGACAATAGTTTAATTATCACTACTCTTTCTGAGTGACAGGTGATCAATTTCATTAACTCCTCTTCATTTGCACTTGTACTCTTCTTCATCCAGGTATCCTTGACTGATTGTCTTTTTCATCTCATCACACTTGCCTTCTAGTTGATAGTTTTCTGTCACACAATTCTCTTTATGAAACTGACCCAGCCATAGACTTTCTCAGTGGCCATACACCTCTAAACAATTCTCTGTAAGACCTAGTTTCAAGCGCCTATTAAAAAATAAAATGAAATTTAGAAAAATCTAGTGGTGCTGCACTCTGACTCCAAAAGATAAATTTTATATTGAAGTTGAACACTCCTTAATAAACCTGCCAGGGCTTTCTTTACTGTATTGGGTAATAACTTAGCCTATATACCAAACTTTCAATCTGAATAGAACACTCTCCCTCTCCATCAGATTCCCGCTCCTTTCTCTTTTGTCTGCTTTGTTTTGGCTATTGAGTGCAAATCTATACTCTTTTCCTATGATATGCATCCTTTTGTTCAACTACAATCTTTCATTCATCATCTTATGAAGTATATGAATTTTTTATACTTCATGTACCTCCAATTACTGGAAAATCTATTGTTCATCTTGAAAGATCTCTAAATCCTTCCAGCACCTTTTTTTGTTTCTCTCTGTGTGTTGAATAAATGAGATGGCATTGAACATATTCACTTTAGCCTTTTACTGAAAGCAACCCCTTTATTAATATTGCTTCCACTTCTTAGATAACTTAGACTAAGCTTCTCTGGTTCTTGAAGGACTCATTTTAAGCCCTAAGTACTATTGTTAATCTGTATATAAAGAAACTTCTAAATAAAACATGGTGTTTTTTTATTTTTTGTAATGCTGCTTTCTTCATCATAACTATGGATCTCTTAAAATTTTAAGCACATTCTTATTTTTGTTGTAAAAAATCACCCAGTCAAAGAAGGTTTGACTGGAAAGAGAACAAGTATTTAGATTACTAGCAATGAAAAGATTTCCTTATTATGTATGAAGGACTCCATGACACAAGGACATGTAGGTGATGAAGCAAAAAATGTTGACTGTGCAACTAGTTATATCTCTAATGGATGCTGAAAGTTACAAACAATCAGAAAACCTTGTACAGGCACTTTGAAGGGCTTAATCCTACTATCATATATATGGCTGATCATCACTGACAACAAAATCAGCTAAAGATGCTTTCAAATGCATTTTTTATTCAAAGTAGGTGGAACTATCAATATTGGAAAAGGGTTTAGAATGTATGTAGAACTTTTCACCACAGGTAGATTCAGGTACTTTACAGTTTGAATTTGCAGTGATGTAGGAAAAAACCAAATCTGTTTAGTTAAGTACATGGACAAGATAGGGATTTTTTTGGAAGTCACTCAAGATGTTAATGAAAACAGACAGAAACAGCATTTCATACAAATAAACCAATGCTGAGCCCTAAGAGAGAGATTTCCCTCTAATCTCAAACCTTTGATATCTGATTGCATTTGCTTCTCATTTTCTAGTTAGCTGTGAACTTTGGAACTTCCTGTGCTAATCCATCCAACTCTGGACCCTACCACACCTTTGAAAAAAAAGCCTTTCAAAACACAACCAACATCAGGATCGGCATCAGCACAAATCCAGTTTCAAATAACTCTTCTACTTCTATGCCTGAAAAGCATATTTCTCTCAGGAGATTTTTCTTTACTAAGTGTTAAAGGTAGAAAATTCATCAAGGATTGAATATATCAGCCATTCCTATGAGAAATACAACCTGTAGACACTGGTCTATAACATTTGATCTGGGATGTGACACCATATGAAGATAACTAGTTTAATTTGCTTGATAGCTTAGTGGTTTCCTCCTTGCCACATGCCAGTGAAGGCATATGCTTGTTTTTAGCTAGGTTATATGCTGTCCTGCATGAAAGAGATATATCAAAACCAGAATTTATTATTAGCTTTAGTGTCCATGACTATTTCATATAATGTGGGTGTATTAGATGACACTATTGCCCTGCATCCTAATGGTCAAACACAGATGTTTGTGTGTAAATAAAATATTAATGTTTTATAATATTAAAGAAAAGGACCATTGAAGCTAATGTCATCACTTATCTGCTGGAAAGCTGACCTGAAAGATCACACATTTCAGCATCCTTCTGACAGAGTAGCTACACTGATGTAACCAGACAGCTAGTGTCAGAAAAGGGAAAAGATCATCATCAACACATTAAATTTTTCATAACTTTGCTTAAGTCTCCCACAGGAATCAATAACATGAGAGAGGTGGGGGAAGGAAGCTTAGGTTTTGCTTTTGTCAAAATTACTCTGTTCAGTATTTTCTCCACTGCTTTTGATTTAGGCCATTTTTGAATAGAATGCAAATAAAGCAGCATTCAAGTTTCAAACATAGTAGTGCTTTTCAATACAGAGTAGCTGAGATGGTTTTAAACAAGACAAAAACCAGCAAGAATAGAAAGTGCTAAATGTGTTTCTGCCAAGTGACTTTCCACGGCACAATTATTTTGGTCTTTTCTAAAAATCTGAAATATTGGAGTTTTTGCTAGCTGCCTAATGCTATACATCTTTAGAAAGTTTAATTCCTTCCAAAATACACATACCATTTCCCAGCTTCAAGTGTCTCTGAATTGCTACAAGAAGACATAGTTTCAAAAGGTGATTGAAAGTCTTTGCTAACAGAACTATAGCTCTCTTTCCTTTGTGGTATTATTCAGCTCTCTCAATGGTTTGCAGTTGGAGAGAGCTAAAGAGAACCCTATGACCCCATCTGTAGGTTTGGACCAGGACACGCTGCTGCCATTAAAGCTCATTGTGTGGGAGGTGAAATTTTCTGTATGCAAGTAAAATGTACGGTTCTTTCCGGCTTCCTTTTCTGAAGCTTGCATTGAGGCTAAATTTTCCCACTTTTAACTCAATTGCCATTCAGCAAATGCAGCCTTACTAGTTTTGCAGCACGTGGGAGTCAGATTGTGTACCTTATCTTGTCTTTCCATCGCATACAAGGAGAATATTTTTAGCCTTCAGCACCATTTTAAGAAAGGTGAAGCTGACACCTTCTTCCACGCCTGTGCTGGTTGACACAGAGCACTGCAAATGACTCTCTGCTGGGCAGAGGGAAGGTGAGCTTTGTCTGGCTTTGTGCTTCAATTACGGTCCCATGCTGGCAGGCAATTTATTCCTGTTGCCAAAGCCCTTGTTTTCCCATATCCCTGACCCCTGGTTACAGATACCATAAGCTCTGCTGGTTTTGCCTATGAGCAACATGAAGGAGAATCTTGCCTTTGCTAGAATGAAAGAGGAATTCATGGTTAGACCTCGGAGGGATGGAAGGCAACTTTAATTACTGCCCTGATCCCCATGGAATTTAAGAGATGGTTTGAACTCTCATGCTGCTGCTAAGCCACCTCAACATTTTGGGATTAACCAACATTGCTTTTGTTCCGTAAATAAGAAGCATCAATTTACATTAATTTCCACTCCCAATTGCACATGTTAAGAGCTTTTGCTTGATAATTTCTATAAAATGTACTATGCAGCTATCTTTGTCCCTGTACGTAATTGTCTTTTTTTATTATTATTATCATCCTGTTTTATCTTGCACTTTCTTAATATACCCAAAGATTTTAAATAATGGAAATGAAAGATTAATAATAATTACTTTTGCTAAATTATTTTGGAAATTATTTGACATGTGATAGATCTAAATTTAAGAATAGAAAATTGTATACAATGACTTTAAAAATGGGAATAGATTTGCTCTGTTAACAGCAACATAAGAAAAACGTGCTAGAAAATGTAGATTTTATTATCCCAGTATATTGTAATTTCAAAGTGCTTTCTGCAGAACTGCTTTAAAGGAGTTGCTCACCAGCACCATGTTGCTACACAACCTGAAGTATATAATTTGCTTGCTTTAGAAAAAGTGCCCTTGTTCTTCTGGGTCAAGGAGGTATAATACCAATTAAAGTACTAAAAGAAGGCAACATAGTCTATTAGACAGCTGCATTTATCTTTAAAAAGCAAGAAGAAAATAATATATTAAAAGAATCACAGAATCAAGTGGTAAAAAATAAAAAAATCCTAAGCAAGAGAAGAAAGCTGGTTTCTTTTTTTTTTTTGTTACATTTATGTTTAAGACCCTTCAATGTTACTTTTTTAATGCAAGTGCAAAATATTGTGGCCATGTTTAAAACAGATGTAAGCAAACAGGGAGTAGAAAAGGCAAGTTGTGTTGAGAAAAAAGAGACGCAGGAATAAGAGAGGCAAGCAATTAACAATTAAATGTTAAAATGTAACTGGAGTGATGTTAGAGCAGTTGTGGCACTTGGGGACCATAGTTAAAAGAACAATTAGATTTCTGCTGGTAACAATAACGACACAGGTAAGTGTGAAAGACAAAGTCTACAGGGAAGGATGGGGTTCTTCAAACAGTTGCCTTACTGAGAGCTCAAATGTAGGAGAGAAGCCTGATTCCTAAGAGCGCCTCCATGGATAAAAATGAGCTGCCCTTACCCCTACAGGTCAGTATTTTACACTACAAGTCAGATTCATCAGGAAAGAGCGAGTACTGAAGAAAAATACGAGATTGATCTTAAATTCAGCTCTCCTAGAGAGGCATCTCTTTTAATCCTGACCTCTGGACTCTCTCTGTACCCAAAAAGGACAATATGTTGCTGCCTAGAGAACTAGGTTGGGGTACTTGATAAAGGTCAGATGAGTGAATCCTATTTGGAGTATTCTCAGAGAAGACACAGGGCAGTGACTCTTGTTTCATATGATCCTGAAATATGTTTGCTGAACCACCTTGGAGAAATCAAGGACCCAGACTTGAACATTAACAAAACAAAGACAGACATAAAATCTAAAAAATGTTGCTTTTGATATTAGCAAAAAAAGTTGATACAATGCAGAGAGAAGCAACACAGCAGGAGAGGTGAACACAGAAACTAATGCTTTTATTGGCATCAGAAGTTCAGTGATCATTTCTTCCATTGCATAGTACTTTTCTTCATAAAATCTGCCTGACACTTGTATTAGAAATTTTTGTCTCTCAAATTAACAAGTCCTTTAGCTACTTGAAATATAAAGAAATTATTGTTTTCCTAAAATAGGATTTCACTGTACTAGTTTTTCTGATTTGTTTGTTTGTTTATTATATTTGGCAGAAATATTTAAGTGGATGCTAGGTAAATTGTGTCAAGCTAACAGTAAGATTCAAGTAGATGTCACATCAGCCAATAGCCCAATCTGGCCAGCAGTAGCAAGGATTTTTCAAACAACTAATTAAATTTACTTTTGTGCATATCCAGGGCTTTTGCTTAGGATGTGCACTAAGCACTCTGAACTGGTAACTGCAGAAATTTCTGCTTGAGGTTCACAAAGTGCTGAGTTGAATGAGACAGAGACAGGAGAACTCTTAGGAAATGTCCTACAAGCACCAAGCTGAGTAAGAAGCACTTTGCTACCCAGAGGGAAAGGGATACTGGAAGAGTGCAGTCACCACAGGAGCTGCCAAGCCAGCTCTTTGGTGGACATCTACCCCCACACTCTCTAGTTTCCTCTTATCACTGTCAGCAGAAATGTGCAACAGAATGTTAAGGAACATTACAGCCTAAACTCAACACAAATAACAATAAAATTGCTCCTCCTCAGTAAACCATTTGTGAGAATTCAGACACGGGCATCCCTGGTGATAATCTCATTCACAAGATTTAATGGACAAGAAACAAAGCAAAAAACCTGGTCTCCTTCCCTAAAGAAAAAAAAAAAAGCCAAAACACCCCAAACACTTTAAGTTACTGTAGTGCTTCATTCTGCAGTCATTAGAGCAAAAAGGAATGTGCTTAGGTCACTGGAAGCAAAAAGTCAAACCATAAGTTTTTTCCAAATACTTTTAAGTAAGTATTGAGGAGAGAAATTTTTATATTTTAAGTGTGGTGTGAATAGCTATCATTGAAAGGATTTTGAAAGTAACTTGCATTTTCCATTAGTTCAGGTTTGTTTGATCTGAAAGCATCTATAGGAACTACATTTAAGTTGAATTTGTAGTGCATTACTAGAACCTAAAGCAGTCAGAACACCCACAAGAACATAATTGCTTTATTCAGCTTTTTGAGATCCATTTTTCTTTGCAATGTTTGAATTTTTATTTACAAATTGACAGTTTAGATTGTTCCTAAATGACCTTCTATACTTCTTTGGAGTGGGAGAACCATACATGAAGTTTCTTTTATTTTTATTTGTGACTGCACTTCTTCAAAATATTCATCTGCTTTCAGTTTATGGTCCCAGACATCATCTCCCACTCAGTCTTAAATATTTGCATTTAGAACCTATTAGGGTATGAAAAATCCATGTAACTCCTCTTTATGATATAAACTATGCTATAACTTGAAGCATAATAGAGATCATGGTGAATATAGATTTTTAAAAAAACAAGTTTAGGGCTTTTCAGGAAATATCTGTGTTCTTTCTGTTTATGTGTTTCTAGACTACTTTTCTATATTCACCTTTTAATTAGACAGCTTACAGTCATAATCCTGCTCAGAAAATAAGAGATGTGTAAAAGCAGAAGATTTGTTCAGAGGTTTATCTTTCACTAGAAGTGCCTCTTTCGCTGTTATTTGGAGAACACAGATATTCATTATACTTCTACTGCAGTTCATCTGCTTATTAAAATATTTATTTATGGGAACTGTACTTCTTTCACAATAATCAGATATAAGACATATTAGATATCATGAATATTCATAGGTTTTCAACCCCACTATAAATAGCAATACAGCAACCTGCCTTCATGAAGGAGATCTTAAATATAGATTATTAAGAAGAATATATGCATGCCTCATTACTTAGCTGGATTTGCATCTACATCCATTTAGCACATCCTATATAAATAATAACTTAAAAACCTGGAATCAGTAAAAAAAAAGGAACCTGTCAACCTGAGCTGTTAACCAGTGCAACAGGTAACATTATAAAAGGAAAAAATACCTGCAGAACAGGGATCTTGTTTTGCATCCTAATCAAGTCCTAGTACAACACATTCAGCATAAAAATTATTTTATATTTCCTTGTTAAATACAGTACTATGGTGACTGGTGGGAAAAATTTCTTGCACTGTGGGAAGATTTAATCCTTTACTTAAATGAGTTAATTCTATTTATTATTTCATTATCACTACTAAAACTACAGAAAAACATTACAAATTCTTCTCAGAGACTGCTACAAATAAAACACAGTGAGCTTGAGGAGGTGCAGGTTTTATTCCAATGACTTTCACCCTTAGCATCCATGTGCAGTCTCGCCACTGTGTCTGCTTTAAGACTGATTTCTCTACCAGTTTGACTGTGACTTCTTTGTCCTCAGATTTTGTCATAAAACAGGCAAAACAAATTAAGCATTGCCAGTTCTCTGAAATATTGCAGTTATGAGAAAATTATTGCCTATTTCCCCACTATATTTGTTTTCATGAAACAATGGCCTGGAAGTTGAAATAGCTTTGCTACTGAGATACCATGAATTTGGTGATTTTTCCTTCCTTCCATTTATTATGTATTTGAGCAGCATATGAGGCTAGGGGGTCAGGGGAAAATTTAAATCTCATATAGAAGAGTCATCTCAAATTATAGCAGTCCTGGCAACATATTTTTCATTCTTTTCTGTAATAATGCTCTGTAAAATATCTGTTTTGCTTGTCATTTGCTAAAACACAGCATCAGTCTTAAAAATCATGCAGAAAATATACTGAAAGTCATTAAAATACCTTTGGTGTATTTCTATTTCTGTACCTCAGAAATATTTAACTTCTTTTCATGTTTTTTTTTTCTTTAACCTTCTCCATTAAAGCATGCAAAACATACTCTGATATTAGTTCAAAGCTTCATCTCCTTCCAAAAATTCCTCTGTTGATGAGATGAAACCTCAGCAAGCTCTTTACCACATTCAGCTTATGGCGTGCAACATACAGATGTACATACTTCATTAACTCTAAGCTTGCAGATCCTGCTTTATGTTTAGAGGCTTATCTCCAAGTAATGTAGGTGTTTGCTCTTTATAATTGCCATTAATATTAGTGAAAATAATCACACATTTTATGCAAACCTCAAAGCAACAGGTACACAACTTCTATGTTTTTATGAAAATGGCAACAGGAATTTTCTGGAACACTATATGGGAATTCAGTGATTTTCATTAAGAGTATGCTGCAAATAATTAATATTGCTTTTTATTTCTAGAAAACAGGCAAAGGTTTTTGAAAATGTATACCAAATTCAACACTATATTCTGTTCTTATCTGTATAAAGTGCCTTTTAAATATGTGCTCTAGTTACTTTCTGCAAAAGGACTTAATGCCAGCCTCAAAAATGCCATAGCGACAATGATGCAAAAGGCATTTTAGGCATGGTGGTCTTGAGAAAAAGGCGTCAGAATCTATTGAAATTTTCATTTAGATGAAAGATAAATTCAGGATTCCACCAGAAGAAAAATGGAGAACATGAATTCAAATTAATGTTTGACTATATCTTTGACTATATCTAATTAAAGGAAAATTGATGCTACCTGTTTTTAATTGATTTGTTGCAGTAGATTCTGCTAAAGTATTTCAGATTTTTTCCCTCCCACAATCGACAATGAATTAGTTTTGAGATTGTTACTAAATTGAATCCCAAAAGTTAATACGACAAAACACTAAGAATTCAGTTTCAATGAAAAGTGAATCTGGAATAGTTTTTTTGTAGGTAGAATGTTTACTGTAGAAGGCCATAATAATCTTTAGCTCAACTAAAACAAAGTTTCTTGACTATGATAGGAGGCAAAAAAGAGATGCTTTGTTTTAATTTCATTTTCTTGTTAGAGCCTATCTTTAATATCTAGTAATTATATGGTGAATCTTAACCAGCTTTTAAATAAAATGTCTGTTACTTAACAGGGAGAAAAACAAACTTCACCAGTGATAATTTCAGCAGGTATTAGTGATTCAGCTATCTCAGATAGGGCCAACCCTCAAATGCTCTTCCATGCAAGTCACAATAGGCAATGGGCAAAGCTGCAAGGCAAGGGGATTTGTCCCCACTTCACTCACACTGCCACTCATGAGATTGTGGAGGGTGATAATTTAATGGGAGTAAAATTTCTGTGACCATACACAGTCTTGAATGGGACTAGGGCACTTGACACAGATGGAGAGAAAAGAAAAATTGGAAGAACTGAGGGCAGTCAGAATAACTTATGGAAAAAAACTCACTGCTTTTGCTTTGTTTTGGGCATCTGTAAATGTCCCCTAATTATTAAGGACCTGTAGTGATGGAAGAAGTCTTATTCAAGGAATAAAAAAGGTTTGAGAAAGGTGGAATTAAAGGAAAAGTTCTTCCTAATAAGCTAAATAAGCTACAAAAATGTAGAGGAGAAAAGGAAGAAAAAAGGAAAAAAAAAGCAGGGGGCGGGGGGGGGGAGAAGATGGTGGCACAAAGCACAAAGGTGCCAATGACTTTGCAATGTAGTGTTTGGCCAGTGGTTTATATGCATATGTATAAAGTAAACAGAGATGGTTTATTCAGTGACAAAATAATGCAGACTATCTTCAAAATATCATATTTATTTTTGAGGTCAGATTGGCATCTGTATAAAAAAGTAAAGTTTAGACGTCAAGGATGTGCAAAAAGATAAGAGCAAGTGAGGCCTCACATAAATTAAAACCATGGTGTATGCATTTCTAGAACAGCAAAAATGCCTTCTCTTTTACAAGAATTCCAGTAATATATTGAGATGTAGATAGTCCTTGAGATGCCAAACATCCAGAACAGATGGACTTTAAAATCCAGACTGATTTAACTTCAACTTTGTTGTGTGAAAACGTCAAAAAATTTCTGACACATCAAATTCCTTAATCTTCCATTCATTGATTGGTTTGTCCAGAATGAATGAGAACTAATTCAAAGTGACCATATGTACTCACAATAAATTCTCTCTGTAAATGTTCTAGTGAACAGAAATGCCAAATAACTTCAGTCTCATGCTTGGCTACTATCAATAATAGTCTTTATAGAACTGAAAAATCACTAACTAATTAATCTAGACAATGCCTTTGATGCATCAATTAAGCATTTCCCCACTGCAAGGGAAAAAAGAGAAAAAAACATAGAATTCTAATTGTCTAATGCCTTTTTTTATTTATAATAATGGAAATGTGGACAACTAGGTACACTTATCATTACCTATAAGTTAGTGGTTCATATTATGTTGTTATTTATTCTGATTTTTTTATCTATCAAGCTACTTGGGAGTCTCTTGTGTAGTGATTTCATTGGTCCTAAGATGCCATTGAGAGACATCAGAATTATATCTGAGTTATACTAAAGCAAAAAAGGTGATCTCTTTCTCCTAGTCCTGTTCCAGAGCAGTACCAGCAAAACTGTCTGGAGAAACATATTCAAGAAATACTACTAGATGAACAGGAACCCCAGAATAATTGCACAAGTGCAGTATAAATTTTTTTAAAATAATATTTACTAGTCATTTTGATAAGGCAAAATATTAAATAAATTCTTTTTAGACTGAAAAGGTCTTTTATATTTTGAACGCCTTCAGAAGTTAAAATATTTTTAAAGTCTAGAGAAATGAAATTTAAAGTAAAGCTATAACCACTTTGGCAAAGATATATGGCATATTTTTTAGTCTCCGAACCACACTTCTGAGTGACAGAAGAAACATATGCAGGAAAAAGGGTTTGTGTGCCAGAAATCTTGTCTGACTCCCTCCTCCAACTATATCAGCTGCTCTAATAAAATATAGATTCCTTACAGGCATTTCCCTACTTAAACAATCTCAACTATACAATCATTACTCACCCCACAGAAAAACATTAACACATACACAATCCAATCCATGTTTCATTAAAATGTTAGTCAGATGTTTAATTATTGCTTTCATGATGGACAATAACATTTCTTAGAAAGAAAATACTTACTTTTGGTCTTCTGAAGATAAAATATAAAAATAAAATATTCCCCAAACACAACTTTTTTTTAATGAAGCATAATAGCTTGGTGTGAATTCTCTGGTTCAACTTGCTTCCTCCATTTGAAAACTGTTTCTTCATTCCTGTTTGGGTTTGGCTTTCACAAAAATACTGCATTATATTTCTTAGCAGTTTCAGTATTTATGATTTGTCATACTGGTAGATGAACATCCATAATGCACTAACAGTACAACTTAAGGATTATGAAACTTCAGGAAACATCTAGGTTGGCTGCAAAAATATGCAATAAAAACAGAACACACAATTACACATGGTTGCCTCAAGGCAAAATACAGATTAATTCTTTCATCAGGCTGTGTCCTGCTGTGTAATTCTTGGTACAGAGATAGGAGTGGGAGCTTTGACTGTGCAAGGAAGGGGGTACTGTGCACGCATTAAGGAAACACCCTTCTGTTGCACCAGCAGATGGGAAATGAAATAATTGTGTCTGTATCTATCAAGCAGTGTCATAGAAATGAAATCATGGCAATGGGACTGTTATCACGGGATCAATGCTGCCTGTTTTGAAATTTCTTCTGATTCACCTTGTGGTCTCAGCCTTTATGCAGCAGCAAAAAGCCATTATCTGTTCTATTTCAGTGGCATTTTCTCTTTCTCCTCATCTGTTCAGATGTCCATTCTTTGATGGCTCTAGTATATCATGGTTTTTGTCCTCTAGCAGTTATTTACACCAACATTTTCAACTACCTGAATGCTTTGGGTGAGAGAGGCTTTTTTTCCTTTTTCTCAAAACTTCATCACAGCTGAAATTCTGCTGGTCTAATTAAGTGATTGCAGTTTCTTTATCCAGTTAGAGGCTCCATGAAATCATATTAGTGCAGTACCATCTCCAGATCAGGTAGAAAAGCTTTCTCATCACTAAAACATTGCCCAAATAAACTATGAACCATCATTTAAATAAAGTTACAAAAACACTAGTCTAGTTGTAAAAGTAGTTCCTGGAAAGTACAAATGAGCTCACTCAGAATTTCCTGTTGCTCACAGATTCCACTGCATCTCTGTTACTTCACAAGGATCATAGGTTTGTACTATGAAAAAAAAATAAAACCAAAGTACAACTATCAGAGGCAGAGAGCAACTCTACAGAGAAATCAGGGAGTGTTTCTGTATTATTTATGAAGGATGTAGGATATCTGGGAAAAATTGTGTAGGCCACCTAAAAATTAGCCTTTCACTGTAATCTTTAAGGATAGTGTAAGGATTAAATATAGGTTTGGAGTTCCTTAGATTATTTTTGTTCCTTTTTGAAACAGGAGGAGCATAGGATTTTCATTGAGACTTAAAAGTACACTGATGCCTTCTTCTAACCTAATCTCTGAAACTGCAGAGAAGCTGGCTGTGAATCTATAGTAATTATTATAGGAACTACTCTTTAAGTATAGCATTAATATCCCCTCAAAGAGGGAACTTGAAAGACAACACAACTCTCAAATATTCAAAATAGTAATTTAACCATAGCAAAATGACTGTTTTACTAGTACAACTACCAGTAGTTATGCTCATTTTAATTTATGCAATTAGAGGTGACATATACAGAATACTGTAGAGTTTACAGTTTTTTTCTGACACTGGCAAATTGGTTCTATGATTTTTATTATTCAAATTCAAAAGGCTAAGACTTTGGAGGAAAAAAAAAATAATGACATCGCAAAAACAGGTTGCAATTTACACAGTGGAAGTCAAAAACACCAGGTGCAGAAGAGAGACAAACAGCTTTCAGATTTTTAGAGCATTTTCTTTGCAAAAGCAGGTCTTCAATCAGCACAAAAACATGCCCCCTCATTGGGGATGACAGCAGCAGCACAGCTGTTGCTCCAGGGAAAGAACTGAGCAAGGCAGGCTGTCAGGGGCTGTTACAGCCACTTCAACCACCAGAGACACCTCAAAGGCAGCCCCGTTACCTGAAAATGAAAACTCCCTTCAATGATGCAATGTTTATAATTTCAAATTCAGTTCACTAATTATACTAATCAGACAGTTGCCATACCAAGAAAACATGAGCAAGACTAAGATGCACAGCACAGAATATATATGCTAGAATTGGAGTTACCAGTGCTGAGACTTGGTTTGCCTGCTGCTTGTAGATTCTGCTATACAGCCACTGCTGGTGCAATCCCAGGATGGTGCATGAGAACACCAAATCAGCACAACTGAGAGGATGGATTATTGAGTGATACCACACCTCGTCTGCAGCGGGTGCAGATTAAGAGAAGAAGCAACATGCTTATCTACTTTTTAAAGAAATGTATCAGCTTTCTTTTCCAGTTGTGGGTGTCCCTGGAAGTATTCAAGACCAATTGGCTTAGAGCAAACTGGACTAGTGGAAGGTTGGAATTAGATGATCTTTGAGGTCCCTTTTCAACCCAAACCGTTCAATGGTCCTGTGATCATGAATTACATCTAGAAGAAACCAGCATGAAAACCTCAGATACTCTGAAGAAAAAAATAAGTTACAGGTTAACTATTCAAGTAATGATTACAATAAGATAATGAGACATTTTTAAAGCATATGAAGGTAAATAAATTCAACTGCACATGGGAAAAAAAAAGACAAATTAGGTGGCATAAAAAAATGATCATTTAATAGGAATAAGACTAAAACTGTTGACTCTTTCCAGAAGCCCTGCACCAAATAGTACACTGTAATGATTGTGATGGTCTCTATTTGAAGAAGATATGCATGACATAGAAAAATGGAACAAGATCACACTACCACTATAAAACATGGTGTTCTCAGAACACAGCAGGCTAAGGAAGTTGTCAAAGGATTTTGAACACCACCACCAAGAACAGCAGATGAATGATCAAGAGAGACAGGTAAGAAACAATAACATGTTCTCCACATTTAGCTAAAATTTGGTGCGACATAAATCTGCTTCATATCCAGTACAAAATTTACAAGTGCTTGATTAGCTATATATTATTTAAAATAATGCAACAAGGCAGTGCAGCCGTCTTTTTACCTTGTTCCTATCTCTCTTTTCTAGGCTGACATTCCTAGTGGGAGAAAGAAAACGCCTCTTTTCTGAAGGAAACTGAGCATATTGGACTGGGAGAAACTTCTGTAAAGCCTATGGGGCTGTTGATAAGAAGGGAAAAGGAGGCAGGCAAGGTGCTGTTTTGTCAGCGTTGGGACACTGCTCTGAGTTGTAAAAGGTTTCCTGCAGTAGTGAGATGGCCCTGAGAACAGACAGAAAGCAAGGGAGCTTGGATCAACTGGAAAATGAGCTGGAAGCAGAAAGGATCTGCAAGGCTTTGTTTTCAATAGGTCTCAATTAGCACACAGCAAGTCAGTATGACAAATTACTTATGATCTACCTAGAAGTTTACTTCTCTTTTATGGAACAGTATTGAAGACTTGGGAGCCTTTTGGTGTCTTTCAGTTTGTTCTCTGTGAAACCAAGCCAGGAGCTTCATTCTCAGCTTGAGGCCAATTCAGGAATTTTTTGCAAAATCTAAAAGAATCCTTTATACCTAGGCAAAGTTGTCTTGAAATGAGACATGATAAAGTTGTCTAGAAACAACTTTGTCTTTCTAAACACCCAGAACACTTAGACAAATACCTGACAGATTTAAATGGATTGATGCCCTTTTATTTTCTACTTAACAAGTATGAAAATTTATGTCTGATTATCATAAAAGCCTTTGATAAACTTCACACACTGCTGATCAGTATCCACTTATTAAAAGGTCAGACATTTTCCTTAAGTGAAAGGCTTTACAGAACTGCAAAAAATACACATGCAATAGAAATTGGGTAGGAAAACTGTCCTTTATCTAGGCCAGTGGAATTATGCTTTACACCTATAATTTCTTCTCAATTTTCTCCCATCTTCAAGGGGGCATCTGAAGATGAAAATCCATGCCAGAAAGCATCCCAATGCCGCTTAGAAAAAGTGTTTATATGGATCTTAAATACTTGCTATTTTTGCAACAGTTTGCAACGTGAAGAAATGTTGAGCAAAAGTATCACTGGTGGGACATTCTTCTTAATTCAATGGTACAATCATGGATGACAAAGAAAATGTACACCTAAGTTCATAGAACAAGAAACAGTATGTTCTGCAGTAAAACAAACAACTGGCTTGGCCTATCTTGTAACAGGACAATTAGCATAAAGTAATTTTCCATTTAGAAAATAGCTGTGAATATATGCCAGCATGAGCTGTTTTCCTAATCATCAGGATTTTTTTTTTTAATTGTAAAAACAGACAGGTGGGGCTACACAGTTGCTTATCACTTTCTGTATCCTAATTTGTTTAAGGCCAGACAAAAAACTCTGCAACTTCGCAAAGAGTTAGAGTTTCCAAAGACAACATTACAATCCATCATGATCTAATGCAAGGCAGAGCACTGCAAGACATCAGAGGTAGGAGGAAAGCGGTAGCTCTAGTATATCACTTTCATTTCCTCTGTCAATCAGTTTAACAAATAGACAGAGCAATGACTTATTCATGCAAACATCTTTGTTTACTTCATTAGCTAATCATTTACTTGTTTCATAGGGGTTGTTTTGGTTTGCATTTGAGTTTATTTTTTTGGGGCGGGGGATGAGAGTGGCACAGGTGATGGTGTTCCTTTTTCTTTTGTGTTTTCTAAACTAAGCCTTTCCAGCTCCTACAAATGATCTTTTGAGGTTCACAAACTACCTGTGAAAGCTATATGATCAAAGGACAAGCAGAGATTTGAAAAATGCTCGTGCAGGGGTATGAATGTGCAGCAGTCACACCAAGAGGAACATTCACCTTGCCGCGTACACGCGGCAGCTCCACCAACTGCTATTTCCAGCGGCACAGCAGCCATTATCACAGTACATCTAACAGCACCCCTGGGAACTCCTGAATTTGATGTTTAATACAAAGCAGATTGCTGAAGAATCTGATCACTTCCTACACTTTTTCCAAAAGGAAAAGAATAAAATTGGAGTTCTTAACAGCTGTTTCCTGTATACTGACAGACCGAACACTTCTCATACTACACTTACAGAAGAAGGAATGTTCAGTAAAATATGTAGATATTCTTAAACAATAGAGTGCAGATTTACAAAAAGAGACAATAATAAGATAGTAGATGCTTGAGGATATGGGTGCATTTAGAACAATTAACCACATCTGTACAATTTTTGTCTCCTACCTGCCTGATAAAATCATCTGCTCATTCATTCACTCATTCCCATGAGAGATGTTTTAACATTTCAAATCACTAAACAGCTTCATAGCACATTCTGCATGCAAAAAAGTTTCCACATGTTAAACCTTTTCTTTTAAAGCCCACGTATTCTTTCTCCTGGGAACAAAGATTTTTTTTTTTTTTAATATTACCAACAACAAAAAAAAAAAAAACAAAAAAAAAAACAAAACCCAAAACAACAAAAGCAAAAACCCAACCAGGAAACAAAATAAAAACTTAAAAACCATCCAAACAACCCCAGAACACCCAAACACAATTTTGATATTACAGAAAAAAGCCTGAACAAAACCAAGAGCCAAACACTATTCAAGTGGTGCGAGCTTATACTCTTGAAGAAGTAGATTATGTTTAATGAAGTATAAAACCCCAAAGGAACCAGAATTTTCTAGTTTGTAATCAAGGTAGAAATTATTTTTTTAAGCTATGTAGAAGCTCAAGAATGTGGACTTTAAAGCATGTTTTGCATTTCTTAGCTACACAGTGAACAATCTTACTATATATTGGATAATGATATGGATATTTTCATATTACTGAAATTCATGTGATATTCATATTACATATTTATATGATTCATATTACTCAGAACAAGAACAACTGAGGCATGTGTCTTTTCAGTCATTAAGATATGAAATACAGCTAAAACTGGAATTAAAGCAGTAACCCTTACAATAAACAAAAGTAAACCCAAAAATCTTTGAAGCTGTGAAAAGATTTGAGATATAAAAAACCTCTAGCAAAAACAAACAAAAACCCAAACCCAATGCAAATTGAGAATTAAGCATATTTTCAAGTTCAAATACAACAATTCGTTTATATTGGTCTGTTCATTATTTTATTTTTATTGGGAACTTTTACCCTGGAAACCTTAAGAAGACCAGCATTGCGCCAAAGAGGATCTCAGTCATCCTTTGTTCTTAATGACACTCAATCCTAAACCCTCTGAAACTACATCCTGTTCAAAAGCCTTCATATGTTTATACTACTGCATCTTTCCATGAAGTATTATTCCACAGATAATTCATTGAAAAATCAAGCAAACATTCAGCTTTTTTTCAGAGAAGGAGTGGCTAACAGAGATTTTATTTGTTTATATCAAAATAAAAATATTCAAGGATGTCTCAGTGCAACTTATTTCCTAAAAAAAATTCCTCTGTTTCTTAGAGCACACTTTGAGTCTCCTTCCACATCCTCTGCAGACACCTAATGTGTGAAGACTAGTTGTAGCATTCTGCTATGCCACTGCTCCCCTTCACGTCTGTGTAACATTGTTCTATTATTTCTGTTTACTTTAACATTCCCTAAGAGATTTCTACCTGTTCCATGATCCTTTAGGAGATGGCTATTCAAGTGTGTGTTCCTCTCTTTTGGGTAATGGGGGTTGTGGTCAGTTCATCATGCATTGTCTTTGCTGCTCCTTCCTCCACAGAGGGAAGAGGACTCTTCAGACTCTTTCCCTGCTCCTGCATGGTATTCCTCCCACAGGAGACAGTCCTCCACCAACTTCTTAAATGTGAGTCCTTCCCACAGGCTTCATCCACTCATTCATGAATTGCTCAAGCTTGGGTCCCTTCCACAGGTCCAGTCCTTCAGGAGCAGCCTGCTCCAGTGGGTGCCCCCGCAGGGTCACAAGTCCTGCCAGCAACCCTGCTCTGGTGTGGGCTCCTCTCTCCATGGGGCCACAGATCCTTACAGGAGCCTGATCCAGCACAGGCTCCCCACAGGGTCACAGCCTCCTTTGGGCACCCACCTGCTCTGCCCTGGGGTCCTGCATGGGCTGTGGTGGATCTCTGCTCCCCCATGGCCCTCCCTGGGCTGCAGGGGCACAGCTCCTCACCGTGGTCTGCACCAGGGGCTGCAGGGGGATCTCTGCCCCTGTACCTGGTACCCTTCTTGTCCTTTTTCACTGACCAAAGGACCTGGAGGGTTGTTCCTCTCATGTATTGTCAGTCTTCTCTCCTACTGCCAATGCAGTATAATAACTTTCCCCCCTTCTGTAATGTGTTCTCCCTGAGGCGTAACCACCACTGATGTTGGGGTTGGCACTGGCAGGTCCACCTTGGAACCAACTGGCACAGGCTCTGTCAGACAGAGAAGAAGCTCCTGGGAGATTCTAACAGAAGCCACTCTTGTAGCCCCCTGGCTACCAAAGCCTGGCTATGCAAACCAAATATACTTTCAAAGTCGCAGACAAAGCAATTCTTCTACCCACTAGGATTTTAGAAGCAATTCTTCTACCCAGGATTCTTCTATACCCTAGGATTCTTCTATTCACTATATTTTAAATGTCTTGCTTGTATATTTAATCAAATCCAGCTTTTCTAGCTGCAATCTTTTCTTAAAACACCCAACTCACTGGCCTGTTTCGAGCACTTAGTCTGAATGAAAATCCTCCAGCTTCCACATTAAATACCTCTGATCTGGTAACTCCTTGTACAACATCCTTCCCTGGCTTGAGCAGGAAGCATTTGGCAGTGAGGGGCAAGACCTCCACAATGCATTCTTTCCTCTGAGTAATTGCCAATGATTTTAAAACCAGAGTCAAAATGAAATCAAAACACTGTAAAGAGCTTGCCTTGTCTCAGCACAGATTTACTTTCTTACAAGGGCACTGCAAGCTGTCACCCTTCAACCTCCAGTAAACATCCCTAAAAGGATTAAAACCCAAAAAAGTCAAAATGATCCTTGTACACAATGATTCAAGAGCATGAGGTGGGTGGAAGGAAAGTGACACTAAGCCTCATAAGTTAAGATGCTGCCTCACATGCAAGTGGGAAGGCATTTTATAAGCTCCTGGAGTCATTTAAATTCTACCATGAAGGATCTCCTGATTCCTGCTTGCCTGTCATATTCCCTCTATATGATCTTTACACTCTTGCCTCCATGTGAAACAATGGCTCAGGGATTCCACTGATTACTGATTTCCTTCAAGACAGCTAGAGGCTCCCAAAACGCCGGCGAGCTTGCACACAGTGCCACAGACCAGCCTCTGCCCCTGTGAGAAGGCTCTGTGTGAAGCCACAAGTCCCATCCTTTCATGGAACACGAACTGTTGCCTTCACAGAGACAAGACAAGAGTAATCAAATAATCAATATCACAACAAACAGTGGCTCCTATCTCCTGCGGTGCACCGGTTCCTGTAAAGTCAGTTAACAGGAACCAGGAGGCATTGATCCCACAGGAGCAGAGTAACTTCAACAGCTGCCTGGAACACTTGCCACAACATGTCACTGCTTATAGAATAGAAAAGAACCAGGGGCATAGGATCTTCCCTAATCTGGAAACTGGGTACATATCACCAGCACTAAACTACCAGTATTACACACAGTGCAGTCCCAGCAGTTTCTTGCTCAAACACTGAAGGCTGCTAAAGCCCAGGAAATACTTGTGTTTCAGAAAAATGGCAGATGAATATTGACAGAATTTAGATGAATGTATTTGAAAGTGCCAGAGCAGCCTTACAAACACAAAACAGCACTTAAGAACAACATTTTGCCCCATACTGGACAAAGCCAGTATCTGCTTTTGGCCTTAGCACTCTTTGGATAGGCAACCAAGGCTACAGCAATGCAACATGAAGAAAACTGCAATACAGAGGAGGAGAGGCATAAAGAGGTTAACTTTGGAAGTTAATATAGAAAGAATACAAATCTCCCTCCTCAGGAAAACTATAATAATTATATTATTAAGAACATATCCAGCCTTCAAACTCAGCAATACTAAGTCTCTGGTACTTCAGCCAGAGAAACAGAAAATCTAATTTTTAATTAGTTTTTAGAAAATGATAATACTTCTGTTCATACAGTCAAAAGCTTATCTCGTTCCTTGCATCCTGCATTTCATATTGGTCAATTTATGTCTTCATAAAAATAACAGAAAATTTGAGGCTGTATCAATGCGGCAAAGGTATCCAGTCCTTTTCCTCAAGGACAAAATGTGAGACTATGAAGTATTTAACTGTTTATTGATGCTAAATGAAAGGGCAGCAGAGTAAAATCCGAAGGAAGTGGACACTGCATTGCCACCCCAGCGAAGGGTGGAAAGGTAGTGCTTTGCTTATTAGCAGCACAAGATGTGTCCCAAAACCTCCAGCCTCTCCCTAAATGTGCATGCCAGTGCACAGCATGAGCACAGCAGTGAATATGGATAAATGAGGACAACAACTTTTTTTCTTAAGCAAAGCAGCAACAGGGCACACAGACAATTCCAACTCTACTAAAATATTAATGCCAACCTCAGTTAAAACTGCCATTGTACCCATTAAAATTGAAGGAAGTTTTCAGTGGAAAAAAGAACTGACTGGGTCTAGAATTTTATTATATCTATAAAGACATAATAGGAACAGGAACAAAGGAGTTTCTCCTTTCTTTCAAGGTTTTCATTTAAAAATAAATAAAAATCCTTAGAAAGCTCAGAAGATAATGTCCCACTGGTAAAGCTAATATAGTCTCCAGGAATTCAGTAGCAATTCTTTCTAGACAGAAATTAAGGTATACAGGAAAATGGGACCTTGTAAGACCTCTAAGGTCAAACACATAAGAGAGAAACTCCTCCTAAAGTGGTTATGGTGCACTATATACAATTGCAGGTAGAATACTTTAGATAGTGTTAAAAATAGAGTTTGTTTTTAAAGCAACAGACATTCCCAGATAGATCTCTATAGAAATAATTCCCTGTGTTTGTCTTTGAGGTAGAATAGCACCCCTTGGTCCATACATACAGAAACCATTAAAAAGCACCGTAGAGATCATATTTGCTACTGTATGCATGTGTCAGCATCAGGAGGATGTTGACTACCCCTTTCAGCACGCACATTTTTCATTTGAGTGTTTTGATTTTTTTTTCTGAAATCTCTCTATACTTTGCGTGATGTAAAAAAAATTAAATTTACACCAATTTAGAGTGTAGACAGAACAGTGCTCTAACTGAGCACTTGCATGCATGCACATTTCTTTTTGGCAATCTAAATGTTTGTTAAAAGTTGTTACTTTTAGCACTAGTGTAACTCTGCCATCATACACAGGTCTTAATCTTTCAGGACACTGTTTTACTTATTTAATCTTTGTACTTCAAGCTTAATATATACATTAATAAAATTATTTTAAGATTGCTAAGATATTTCTATTTAGAAGCCATTTTTTTTCCAAGACATGTATTTCTTCTTATAAAAACTCTGAGAAACTAATTCCACAGCATTGCACAGCCTAGCAAATGAAAGGAAGCTTCCTAAGAAGTGACTCATGGACAGAAAATGTATAGATTTTTCAATTCAGAGCCAGGATAAAAAAAATCCCCATGGTAATGTGATTGCAAATGCTAATTGCATTCCAGTAAATTGCTTTACATTCATCAAACAACAATCAATGGGAGACACTGCTATCTTCTTTTATTGTAGTGATGCTGTTCTCAGCTATACAGATAAGGTAGTGTCAGAGAGCTATAATCTTTCCCCTTGCTATTTTTGGGGGCTTATAATTTCAGAATGAAAATTTATACTGAAATTTTGTAACTCAGCCCAAGAGTCCTAATTTTTAATTGAAAAATGTGCTAGCATATATCTTGGAGAGATAAAGGAAGACTACAACAATTATTCCAATTCAAATACCTAAACTAAACTAATTCAAATGTATCATTAGAAAAGCATATATTATTCCAGTCTCTAAATTTCAGAGGTACTGCTCATCCAAAACTCCTTTGAAAACACCACCAGCCTTCTATTCGAAACATGCTTTTCTTTGTTTTAGTTGAAGAGTAAGGTCAGAAAGTAAGCCCGTGTGATTTGGAGTTTATATTCAGAGCTGCTGACCATGCCAGTTCATTAAGGTTTCTTAAAAATTAGCAGCCCTGTGTCTACTTGCATGGTGCTCATGTCTATAACTTTTAAAAAGCTGTGTAGATGTGTAAACACACACATACACACACAAGGAAATTTATGTATATGCATGTAAAATAAAATTGCCAACCCTGTTTTTATTTCTAAATGTCACCTCCATTTCAAGGGTCTCTGTTGGCAGTATTGCATTACCAAAATTTCAAAATATCTTGTGCTCCGTTGTCTCCCAAGATAGAACAATGGGCATGATTCATCAGATGGTCACACTTTCAAGTAAGAAAAATACTAACAGTGGGACAGCACAATCCATACAAATCTTGGCTGTGTGAATGAGTTTAAAGCAGTAGATGATCATCAAAACTTTTTTAAAAAGAGGAAAAAGAGAGAGTTGAGAGGAATAGAAAATGAGCACACAAATGCTCCCAGCTGTTTGCTCATACTTTTACTAAAAAAAGTCCCCATAGCTAGTGGGATATTCAGATAAGACAGTAACCAAAAGGAGTGTCTTTTTACTATTTGAAGTACAAGTTCTGCACAGAGAGCATTGTACAGACAGGGGATGTGAGGCATGAATAAGAAGACTGGAGAGAGAGTATCTGCAAACACTGGAAAAAATATTATTATAAATGTGTCAGAGTGGTAAACATAGAGGAAATATTTAACTTGCAGGATTTTCTTTCTTTTTGCTGTTTCTTGGATTGCTTTGCCTCCAGCTATAGTGAGCACTCTACCTTGCAAAATATTGCTTTGGAGACGCAAGAGCATGGACATTCTTTTCAGCTGTAGTGTCTCCTGAAGTTGAGCTCATGGCTCTGTATCATGGGAACCTACCTTGCCTGGTTTTCACCTGTCCTCTCTACTCCTTATACCCTTGTACCTCAACAGATTTGCTTGTTTACTGACACTCACTTTTATCTATTATTTTTTAACAAAGTGCTTGAACTTTATGTATCCATCTACCCTCAAAATTTGCCACAATCCCTCGGGTGAATTTCTGCTGCTTTTCTTTTGGGACTTGCACAGCCCACTGGGTAGGACAGCTCTGACAGGAGTGGGAAGAGAAATTTCTTTCTTCTGCTGGCAGCCAGTCATTCAGTCAGCTGAGCAACGTGTGAGCTAGTGCCAGATCAGTGTCTCATGAAACCCTTCCATGAAAGGGGTCTTTCATGGAGCCTGTGTTCCTCAGGAAGGAGTCTCAAAACTCAGAGATGATCTTCCAAATGCTACTTATGCTCATCAGATTAAAATACAGCAGCTCAAGTGACAGAGCAGCCACAGTAGGTGAAGGAAACCTACAGAAGGAATATAGGTTGGTGCCTCAAATTCAGAGATGCTTCAGAAGACCAAGGAGTTGTACTGCAGACAGCAGCACTTACAGTTAGGGACCTATATGGTAGCAGGAAAGAAAGGGTAGAAGAATAAAGGTACAGGGAACAAGTTAGGGCAACCCCCCTAAAATACAGCTTCTTAAACTTCAGAATTTCATAGGATCACAGAATGGTGTCTGTTGAAACAAAACTTTACAGCTCATCTAGTAATAATGTTGAACACAAAAACTGAAAAAGTTAGTGAGCTGAATTGCATCCAGTAAAGCAAATGACAAGTTCCAGAGCAAGTAAGGGGGAAGTCCACAAGGTGTAAGATTGAGGCAGTGGGAGAGAGTAGCTTTGCCAGCCCCTTAAGCAGGTTTAAATTGTTATATTAAATCAGTTTTAACGGTTAGTATTCACTCTGGAGGAGATTTGTTGGTTTTGCCTACATAAGCAAACATGGTAAGTTAAAAGTTCTGATTTAACAAAACCTTTAGAGAATATGATTAAAAAGCACTTCTAAAAATATAGTTTCATTCTAATATTTTTTTAAAACATGGATACTTTTGGATGGTGAATATTACTAATTTATCTATTATTAGTTTGTGGAAACAGACTGTAGAACTGATAAACACGCATTAATGGGCCAATCTTAAAAGACATACTCTCTATATTAGTTCCTGTAGTAAACAATTTTGTTTCCATATATATTAACTTTTCTTCAAAACTTATAGTTCAGTGTTTTACAACTGAAATTTCTGCTGTTGGCTGTCAATTAGATGTCTGTTTTGAATTTCATGACATTTAAAAGTGTTATAATTTGCTTTCTATCAGCACAGACAATTAGTGATTTCTGTCAATACACTTCAGTACAACTGATGTTTCCAGTAAAATTAGTTATAAAACACAATATATTCACATTTGTCATCTTATCAGATTTTCAGATTTTATATAAAACCATAGAAAGCATTTTCCTTTACAATGGAAAAGAATGTTTCAGCTTTTGGTCCTGAGGTTTCTGCCAGGAAGCATCACTGTATACTTACAAGATCAGTTGTGTGTTGGCATAATTAACTTCCAGGTCTAGGTGAACTAGCTAAAATGAAAACTAATA
The DNA here is from genome assembly GCF_023055355.1 of Agelaius tricolor. Lineage (NCBI taxonomy): Eukaryota > Metazoa > Chordata > Aves > Passeriformes > Icteridae > Agelaius > Agelaius tricolor. The sequence goes on from NW_027269261.1 coordinate 63,903,450, forward strand.
TAGTAACTTTTAAAGCCCATTTGGTACATGAAAATAGTAGCCTCCCCCATATTCACAGTCTCTAATGGAGACTACGGCTGATAATTTGTTCTATTTAGATTTCCATCTAAAAGAAAAAAAATAGTCATAATAATGCTTCTACACCAGTTCTCTAACAACATTTATAAGATGACCAGCATTAGCAATTTAGTTATAAAATAAGATGCTGCAAAACTACAGTCTAATACACCCTCTAATGCACATTTTTCTATAGAAATTTTAATCTGGTAAACTGAGAATTAGCTGGTTTTAAACTAAATGTTTGCACCATAAAACAACACATTAATTAAAAAATACTCTGACTTCCCCCATAAATTTCTTACCTATTTCCAAGTGAGTCCTTTTGCACCCCAGCACTCATGTTATTAAAACAAATCCACAGTTCCCAAAATATAGGCTGAAAACTACTTCCCTTTCGTATCCTCAAAGAAATAGTCTGGAACTCAAAAAACTCAACCAAACAAAAGGATTTGTATAATATTAGTACTGATCCATGATTTGCAATTAATACATGCTGAGCATACGTCCCTTTTTCTCTTGCAAGATATTTAAGTCCTGTACTTAAAGCATGCAAATGTTCTCCAGAGGTCAACAGCATTCTAAAAATAATACTAGTTACAAGTTGCAGTACTTAAACCTCGTGGAAAACCCCTGCTGTCCACTGCAGGTCATTCTTTTCCTATTATGACACTACAGGGACACATTTAGAAAAGACCAGTGCACTGTTTGAGTTGCAAAGCTCTCTTCCTGCACTAGGTATCTAGGCTTAAAACTCCCACAGAATCCACTGCTCCATTTTCCAGAGCATTATTTATGTATTTTGTGCTTGTTGATGGGAAGAGAGGAGAATGGTTATTAAAGTACAGCTGCAAAGTGGGCTCCTGTAATGAATATACCACAGAAATTCATTTTCATAGAACTGATTCAGTAAGTCTCAGCATCAAGATGATCCCCATTTTACCCTGCTTTTCCCAAAAGCTTCTGCACACCTTCTAGGCAGTCCAAAAAAGACCAGTTTCAGAACTACATGACATAAATGTGTACCATCCATCAGTTCACAATAAGAATTCCTTGCTTACTAAGAGCCATATGTGAGTGGGAGATCATAAGGGCATGTGGACTAAAGAGGGAGAAGGTGTTCTTGCATGTTTATCTCATTTCTAGAGGTCCTTTATGAAGCTCACAACTCTGCAGGGAGAACTCTCACCAGCATGCCTCATCTACTCTATCAGCAGACACAAATGAACCAGATCAGCTAATTTTAAACTGTAGAGCTCCAAGGGTGGTAAAAGTTAGGCACTCAATATCAACCAGCAGTTGGGGAGTATTGTCTGCAGTGAACACAGCTGAATTTTGAAGACTGCACCTGTCCCTGTATTAATTTCTAAGCTTATTTAGAGATGAAATGTTGCAAATCCAAGTAATTAAAAAATTAGCTTTAACTGCTACAGAGCAGCATCCTGGCCATCCCTCACCATCACCCACATAAAAGTCTGGGACAGAAAAAAATCATTTAGGATACAGCTTGGAAAACTGGATAGGCATTGGTAGCCTGGATTCTGGCGCATTGCCATCGAAGAGACTACCCCAAAGCAAACACAATAATTAAAACTCATTTTGGCATAGACCTAAAGGTGGGAAGAAGGAACCAGATTGTCACAGTGATCCCCAGCATGAGTAACACCAGAGCTGTTATCATGCATTTTCATGTTTCAAAGTTGCAATTTGACTACACACCATGTGCTCATGCAGGGGTGCAGGGCTGGCAGACATCTCCCTGCCTCCAGCACCCAGCTGCTGCCAGAACCAGGACCCAGTCTAAGAAAGCTGCCAAAGGGGCACAGGTTCCTGGCATATTCTCTAAAAGTGGCATGCAAGTCTTTGATCTTTTGCACAAGGCCACACAACTATCCAGATATAAGCATACTGCATGTGCCAAGGCTGATGATTATTTCTGCTGTATCTTTCTTAATGTCTTCTGGGGTTTGTGTGAAACCCAGGCGGAGAACAGCTGTTCACTTCAATCCACCTCTGCTCCTTACATGTGCAAGCTCTATATTTGTAATTTTATTGCATATGTTACAGGACTGTGGTGGGTTGACTTCAGCTGGATGCCAGGTGAACACCAAAGCTGCTCTCCTTAGCTGGAAAAGGAAAAGTATAAGGAAAGGTTCACAGGACAAGGTAAGAACAGGGAAAGACCGGTCAACAGTTCATGGGCAAAACAGACTCAGCTTGGGGAAATTAATTTATTACCAATCAAACCTGAGCAGGAAAATGAGAAATAAAAACTAAATAATGAAACACCTTGCCTCAACCTCTTCCTTCTTCCTAGGCTCATCTTCACTGCTGATTCAATACCTCCTCCCCACCAGCCATGCAGGCAATGGGAATGGGCGTTGCAGTCAGTTTATCATGTGTTGGCTCTGGTGCTCTTTCTTCCACAGCAGCAGGACTCCTTACATGCTTCTCTCATGCCAGCACGGGGCCCCTAATAGATAAGATAATCCTCCACCAACTTGTCCAGTGTGATTCGTTTCCACAGGCTGCAGTTTCCCACAGACTGCTCCAGCATAGGTTCCTCATGGGGTCACAAGTCCTGCTAGCAAACCTGCTCCCACATTGTAGTCCTCTCTCCATGGGCCCACAGATCCTGACCCACAGACCTCCTGGGTCACAGCCTTCTTTGAACATCCCCTTGATCTGGTATGGAGTCCTTCATGGGCTGCAGGTGGATCTCTGCTCCACCATGGACCTCTATGGGCTGCAGGGGAACGGGTGACTCACCTGCACCAGGTGTGGATACCAGGGGACAGAGAGAGAGAAACGGCAAGTGGCTTGTGAGCAGTTTTAGGGAGCTGGAAAGATGTGATAACTTGTTGACTATAAACAATTTGCAGGTGCTGTTTTTCTATTCCTCTCAAGGACAGTGTGTGAGAAAGATGTTTCTGTTAGTTAGCCAATAGAACAGAGCTCTGCAAAAACCACACAGCTCTTTTGAATAAAGCCTCATTGCCTTTTCTACGATCCTGCCTCTTGCCTGTTCCTGCCCCGACCCCGGCACATGAGTGACACCAGGGGCTACAGGGGATTCTCTGCTCCAGTCTGGAGCACCTTCTCCCCCTCCTTCTTCCCTGACCCTGAAGAACTCTAGCTGTTAGCAACAGGCTCAGCCTTGACCAGCGGTGGGTCCATCTTGGAGCTTGTTGGTATTGTCTCTGTCAATCACTGGAGAAGCTTCCAGCAGCTTCTCACAGAATCCAACCCTCTAGCCCTCCCAGTACTAAAACCTTGCCACACAAACCCAATACAAGGAAATTTGCTTGCAATTTTGAAGTAGTTCTTCTACCTGCTCTTTACAAATATTTTCAGTAACCATTCCTACCACTGTACTCCTTGGTTCATATCTTAACCACAGACTTGGTAGTACTCACATGTTCATTACACATTGCTTATCTCAGAAAATTACTCATCTGGTCTTCTATAATTTGATGGTACACAGTCTAAGAAGATGTGCTAATTTCTTCTCCCCACCTCTCAGTTCCACTGAGCAACCCCATCAGCAATTTTAATACCCTATTAAAAAATATTCCAATGTCTGTCTCCTGGCCACCACTCCCCAGCCTTCCACCCTAAAAGCAACACTGAGGGCATTCTCTGATCTAGGCAAAACAGACTGACAGTCTGCCCCAGTCCCCTAGAAGGAAAAAAGCATCAATGTAAGAACTAGAAGAGGTATTGACTTTTCCAGCAGCAAAGCCACAAACTGTGCAGGGTCAGGGAAAGTCAGACCTCATCTTTCAGATGGTCCCAGCAGAACAAGGCTGCTGTAAGAGATTGGAATAGTTGGCACTATTTCTGACTAAACAGGTCTGTTGTTTTCTGGTCATGCTGAGTAGATAGAGGCCAGAGCTCTTCATACTCCTCCTTCAATGAATAGTAAATTTAAAATGATTTATAAATTAATGTGCTTCCTCCCTCCTCCTCTCACTCAGTAAATAATTGCAGCTTTCGATTTATCTGTGTGAGAGAAGAATTAAAGCTGGAGAGAGTTTCATGCTAGAGGAAAATAAGCTAAGCAGAGGATGATAAAAGCAAAAAGGAGAGAATATAACATCAGCTCTGTTGATTAGCATAAGAAAGGCAAGCCTCTAAAGAATAATTCTTCATACAGTGAAAGGTTGTCATCTGGGGAGAGGTGGGTGCTGAGGTGTACAAACACAGCAGTGATGTGCCTGTGCTCTCTTCCTCCACCTCCCAGACATGGTTCCCCAGCACTACTGACAACCCCTCACTCTGCTGCTGTTGGCTCCCAGACACAGGGGAGCTGGGAAGCCCAGGAGGAGAAGGGGCATGATGAGGAAACCAGATGCTTTAAATGAGCTCAGAAACCCCACATCCATAAAGTGCCTGGTGCCTCATCTGCTGCACTCGCCCAAGACACCACTGGAACAAGGAACCAGCATTTAATGATATAAATTACTTTTGGAGAAAGGAGCACAAAGTTTATGCTTCTCTCTTTTCAGACTCACTAATTGTCCAACTCAATATGAAAATGAAGCAATGTGAACCATATTGTATGTATGTGTGTATGCATAAATAAATGCCAGGAAGCACATAATTATTCTCTGTGCTAAAATTCTAATTTTTGCAAATATAATTACAATAACCGAGTCAAGCAGACTCTCTTAAAGAAATCCCAAGATCTTTGATCAGTGAGATTAACCTCTATATTGTTACTTATTAAGTCAAATTTTACAAATAGCTTGTCAAAGCTTTAATAATAAACAAATTATTATAACACAGCACTGTTTTTAAAGCAATACTAAAATAATCACAGAATGGGTCAGGAATCACAGTAGGTCATCTGGTTCAACCTCCCTGCTCTGGCAGGGTCATCCTAGAGCACATTGCACAGGGCTGTGTCCAGGCAGCTCCTGAATATCTCCAGCTGAGGAGACAAGAGACTCCACAATCTCTCTGGGCAACCTTTTGCAGGGCTGAGTAGAGGGGCAGGATCACCTCCCCCGACCTGCTGGGAATGCTCTTTTAGTGCAGCCCAGGATACCTTCATGGCCACACCAGCACACTGCTGCCACATGGACAGCTTGTTGCCCTAAGACCCCCAGGTCCTTCTCTGCAGAATTGCTTTCCAGCAGATCAGCCCCCAGCCTGTAGTGGTGCTTGGGATTATTCATCCTAAAGTGCAGGACCCTGCGTTTTCCTTTACTGAATTTCAAACAGTTATTCTCTGCTCATCTCTCTGGCCTGTTGCAGTCCTTCTGAAGGACTGCAAAACCCCTGGGGGATTTGCCACTCCCCCCAGCTTTGTGATAATAATGATTAAAATAAAAACAAACCTCACAATTTGAAACCTAATATGCCCTGGTGTTTCCATCTTTGGGATAACATTACATGAAGGAGAGGGGCTGGCCAGTTCATAAGATGTCAATGGGAAATATAACAACAGTTTTAAACATGTAAAAGGCTGAATCACTCAGGAGAATTAACTGCTCTCTCAATCCACCGTGGACAAGTAGCAAAGGGGCTTGTAAATCCTGTGAAGGAGGTTTAAGTTGCCTGGATAAATGATCACATTCAGACATAAATAGATACATGTCTGTATGTCCTGCTGACAAACACACTGAAGTACTGTAACGGATTACATGGAAATGTTATAATTGCCTCCAACATCAGAGGCTTTAAAAATCTTGCAAGTAAGATGGATGAAGATATGATGCTTTCCAGGGACAGAATGATTGACTTGATGAGCGTCAATCATGCCCTTTTCTATGACTTTACATGTCTAAACAAGTTATTTTTCCATCTGTATGGCACATCTTTTCTATTTGTAGTTATATAACAGATGACAAAGGAAACAACAAAGAATAAAGAAAGACCTAGTACAAAGCACAAAGGGATGCAGATATCCCAACACATTTGCAATTCTCTACTGATTGCATCTAACAATAAGCAGAAACAGTTAATGGCATAAAACTTCAGCTTCCATGACAAGGGAAGCCCTAGCTTTCTTTCTGGAGCAGCACAACTGTGTTAGGAGGCAGGCTCTCAGTTAAATAAAGAGAAGATGGGTTGGGAGAAGGGAGAAAAGGAGTAGGGGAGAATCAACAGAACAGCCATTCATAAAAATATCATAAGCAAATGGAAAAGCTAATATGGAAATTACTTCATGTCACTTGGATAATGCACGATCAAGTGAGAAGCTGCTGCTTCCAAGAAAGCCCATGAATGATTAAAATCCTAGAAGCACATTCACACCAATGCTCTTTTATACAGTTAACATGAAGAAAAAGTACATGGACAAAAATTCTGAGTAAAACCTTTAATTCCTGTCTCCAAACTGATAGCACTGCTTTAAATAGGAATATAGTTTTTGGTAGTTTAATTATCACATAATCAATAGGAAAGAAAAGAGCATAAAAAAACTACCATGACTTTATCACTTGGGTGTGACTAGTAATTACTAGAATCAGTAGATTAGCACTAAAACCTGAAATATCTTAGACAATGCCAAGAGCTTGTCCATGATTTTTTGTTAAGACTGCTACATTCCTCAATTTCCTACTAAAAGCAGTTTCCTCAGTGTACTGTGAGGAGAGACTCTTCACCATGAAAAAAAAAAAATATGCCAGAAGCTGTTCTTTTTTCTTTTAGTAGGGTTTGAAACAGATATATAAAAAACCCCAAAACCAACCAAACAAACAAAAAAATCCCAACAATAAACAAACCACTTTTAAATGAGTAAAAACACACTGCACTGGAGAATTGAAAGGCAATAAACTTTAGCTCCTCGTGCAATTACCACTGCAAGCTATACACATAAAAACTAGTCTATTCTGTGAAACAAAGTACCAAAATGAACCTTGAAACATTATTTCTAAATAGAAGCTTGATAAGAATTTTGTCCAAAGACTTTTTCTTGGTGCAAACAGAATCACTACAGCTTTTACTGTACATTGCAGATTTAGACTTCTCTGTTTTAATAAAGACACCAATAGTTTATAATGGCGATTCTCTAACAAAGTAAAGCCTATTAATCAAAATGCTGTTTTGATGGACTGTGCAAATAAATAGCAGTAAAGTTATGCTTAGGGTGGCTATGGTGCATGAAAACCTGCTCCCAGAACAGCTGGAATGAAGAATTGTTCATTTACAGTTTCTAATCACATTCAGCATCTAGAATAAAAATTTGATGTTTGTTAATTGCTTTGAATATATAATTTCATTTTTCAAAACCCTATAACACAATATTGACATTATTGGCACTGTTTCACATCTACAGCATTCATTCTTTCAAAATAAAAGGTTTATTGCCCCTTGCTTTGTACAGGAAAAGCCTACCGTAGAAAAAGGGTACAAGAATGACTTTAAAATATGCTCCATAACAAGTTTTCATCTTTTCTGGAAAGTAAAAAAGCAAACCCTATGGGTAAAATTTGCCATTTTTCTCATGCATCAAAGCTAACAGGCAAAAAAAGCAGTGTGATTCCTCTAGGCAGGAATGGAGGATTAGTCTCTCAGGGCTCCTGCAGATCAACAACATTTAAAATGATTTGGGGGTAAACTCAGGTCTGGATCACCAGATCTCAACAGGGATGTTGCAAGGAGAAATTCAACTCAGATGAGGTCTCAGTTGTAAATGTGAGAAACTAATTACTTTAAGAGGTGACTAGAAGGACCCTGAGCCCTGGTGGGAACAGCAGGGGCATTCACTTTTGTTAACCAAGCAACCAAGTTTAACACCTCCAAAGGAAAAATTTGATTTCTATGTTCTTTAACAAATAAAAATACTGTGCCTGTAAAAACCAAGCTCTGTTTATTTTAATATCTCTGGCCAACAGCTGTGGACACTAGACCTGATCTCCCTCACAGGAAGTTATGCACTTGTGTTTTCAGCTTTAAGTGCAGAATTGTTTTGCCTCTGCTCTCCTCAACAGAAATTATTGCAGTGAGTATTGGTCATACTCACATATTTTTTTTTTTTTTTTAGTATAACTTGGATAAATATACATGCCTTAAATTAATCTGAACATAATTTTTGTACATCATAGTTCCATTACTCAAGAATTTTACTCTCCTCTTATGAAAATCATGTTTTGGCTTGTTTTTTGTTTGCTAACACTCTCAGAAATACATAAGTAAAGTTCAAAATAACCTAATTTCTAGGTTAAGTGTTAATATCTAAAAAATATTAAAAGATATGTGCAATTTGTAGCTTTCTCTGACCATTTAAGTAATGCAGAAAACTGTCATTAGGGGTGATTTTTATAGCACTTTATTTTCTTCGTTCCTTGTAACCAATTTATTTTGACATACTGGTGAATCATCACCAGTAAGGTACAGCCTTGGCTACTCTAAGATATAATGATGAAGCACAGAAGTAAGGACACTGCAGAGCTGTTAACCAGAGCCCTTTGCCTTGCCCTCCTGCTTCTAATATCCTTAACAAAATACATGTCTTGTCTGTGCATTTATGACCTCTTACTTTCCACTTGTCTGCTAAGCATTGTCATTTCTCCTGTGACTTTTTCTTAAAGTGAGTTAACCATTCTATATCAGCTTGGACTGATTTGAAAATAACCTCAGTTGCCTAAAAGGTGATGAAATTACAGCTACAAAACTTGTCCCACCATGTCATTTTTAACATCTACTACAAAGTTAGCCAGGGCTTGTCTACCTGACTAAGTTGTATCAGCAAAACGTGAATTTCAGGTTCTATATTACATATGTTTACATATCCTTTTGTGAGCACTAGCACTTAATGACTTTTATATGGTTTGAAAAGAAGTTTAATATCTAAACCCAAAAGTAGGTATGCAACAGCTCCTCATTCCATTACTGACCTGGTTTATTAAGTCACATACATAGTATCAGGGTTACTATTAGGTTTAAAGTTGTTTTTTTTTTTCTTTACAAGTACTCTCTACTTTGGATTTTGTTTTCCAGATGTATGAGTATCAACCTACATGGAAACACAAAGCACTACAAAAGACCATGAAGATGTGGCTCTTTATGGATTTTTTCCCATCTTGCAATGCCTATCTTGTTACTACCTTATCTGATGCCTGAACTTTTTCCCATCTCCTAAAAGTCACACTTTCTACATATCTACATATTTTTATAAAATGTTTAAAGATTTTCTTTACTAAACAAAACTTTTATCTAATTATTGTGTTTTTCACTAGATTTCCTCAGTTTCCTGCAAATATGCTGTGGACCATGGCTCTCCAGTGTCTCTTGACAGGCCACACTTGAGTAAAGCATTTTACAATTACCATCACTACAAGGGAGATAAGAATCAGATTCCATGTTCATAGAAGAATCTATTTTTTCTATGAAAGCATTTCTCCAACAGGTTAATATTTTTCATTTCCAAGAAACAAACTTGAAAAGAAACAGTCACTGAAGATAGTTGTAAATCCATTTTTTCTTAATATACTGTGATATTATCAGAAACAGATCTGAATATTATTCGTAACAAAATTATGCTCTTTTTTGCACTTTTGATTTTAAGATACTCTATTTCTTGACAATTCACAGTTCATCACACATTGAATACCACATCTAATCTTCTAGTTTAAATCTTCTAGATTAATCTCCTATTAATCATGCAACAGTGGATAGAGATTGCTTAAGGATCATTCATGACACATTTTTAAGGTACCCTTTAGAGCAACTAATTAAAACTATAAAAAGATCAAACTAAAATAAAAACAGCAGGTACACCCATAAATCCATTTTTTAACAGTTGATCTGTTTCTCCTACAGAGATTCTTTCTGTAGAATCCACAGAAAATTTCTATTTCATTCTGAAGACAAATGATCAATATGTGGTCATATCCACCTTCCAAAGCGGAGAACTCTCTCTATAAAGAAAGCACTTTTTTGGGCTTGGTTCCTAAAATTTATCCCAATGTAGCAAAAACTTAAGCATGTTAAATTAAAAAAAGTTAAGTTCCATCCTCCTGATGCAAGTGATTTCATGCCTAAAACACCAGGTGAGGGACCTGCTAGGTGTATGAAGCAGTCTAAGTGCCTTAGTGGTCTGTGTCCAGGCAGCTTATCTCCTGCACAGTTTGAAGAGTCTACATTCTGTTTGAAAACCTTTCTTTTACACATTTCCTTGCTGAAGTTTATCAGCTGAATTACTCAATTACGAAACATTTGAAGCACTTGGGGGAAAAAAAAGCCAGCAAATAAAAACCCACAGCATAACATGACAGTATCTCAGGAGACACCAAGCTATTCCAGTCGATCACAGTTTGCCTTCTTTTCGAAAGCCTGTGACACATATTAAAATTCTCTGCAAAGCCTTTACCATAATAATCTTGCAGAAACAAGCATTGATTCCTCAAATTAATGCATTTCTCTCTTTAGAGAACCCTTATACAAATACTGTGCTTTTATACACTGTCTCTAGGCAGCAGTGAAGCACTTCTGCCCTATTAAGCACCATTTCTTTAAATTATCTTGAATTACAAAGAAACCCCAAACAAATCACACCAAATATCCTTTTCTTTGTGGCAATATATATCTAGTGCTCATAATTTTACATTCCAACAGTAGATGCATGCAAGTTTAGTCAGACTCTTGAGCAGTTGTGTAAAATTTCATCAAGTGCCATAAACCCTTCAATATCTTGGCAACCAGTCAGTTCAGAGTAACTCAAGACAAAATTCTTGTCCTTACTTGATGGCTCATGGTCTGAAGTGAACTATAAATAGTAAGAGAATCAAATTCTTAAACACTCTGGCTTTAAAGAGGCTGACCATATGAAACATATTTATCTTATAAAAATATCTTTTAGCCAAACTCTTATTTCACCAGGTCCTATTCTAAGCCTTTACAAAAGGTAATCCGTACTCCAGGAAAGTATAAATTCATGTATATTCTGCAGGCTTCAGTAAAGTTCTTTTAGTTATTTCAGCTAAGAATTGGGTCTTAAAATATTTTTCCTTTGAACAAGATTTTCAATAAGATTTACCTAACTCAGTTGTATTTTTTTATATGAGCAAAAGAGTCCCATCAACATTTACTTTCTAGCTTTCATTTTATGAGAACTCACACATTATATAAAATTTATACAAGTAAATTCAGTAAATTACATCCCCCCCATTTGACACTGAAATGCTAGGAGCCAAGGACTTGGATGCTCCAAACATATTGCTTGAAAACACACCTTCCCACAGCAGTCTTAGTGAGCTTAATAGCCTTTTGTCAGTCTAGAGTACTCATGCACTTTGTGTTACTAGCAATCCTTACCCAGGGAGATATCACAAAAACACAATAGCAAAGAACATTAAAATCCTCTGTGGTACATTACATACGTTGCAATTTACATATGGGAGATGGCACAGTGAAGTTGTATGTACACATCAACGTCAAACACTTCCAGCCCTACTGAAATAAGTGTGATCCTACTTGAAAGGACTTTGTATGGATGGGCTATAAGGATTTTGTAAGGAACTGTGCTGAAATTCAGACTGAATGAACTACACTGGGTTCCAGGACTGTTGTAAAAGCTTTAAATATATTAACTTGCTCAGAGAAAAAGGCAGAGTGACAGTAGTGACCAATGTATTAGCAAATGATAGAAGTTAAAACCTCAACCAGATTGGAGGAAAAAAAAGCCAAGAATGCAGAGAAGTGGAGAACTTTTCATAAATCAGATGTTCAATAACATTCATGACTAATTGACATTCCGTATTGTAGAGGGTTGTTGGTTTCATTTTTTGGTTTTTATAAAAACTTTTTAATTTTTTTTTGTTGTAGTTCTTTTTAAATGTAGATCATTAAGGAAGCATAAAATTGAACAGTTCTGTGCCAATTTATACCAGCTGAGTATGTGTAGCTGCCCAATATCAAGACAGAAATTACAGAAGAGCACCAGATCAGACATTCCTTCCTTAAAGATGTACCAATTCCAACAGCTGAGGCCAGGACCAGTTAGACATAATCTCCTAGTGAACCTGGGCTCATTTCTGAATTATTATCATGCTGATGATGGCTTGTGGCGCAAAGAACAATCCTGAGCAGCGTAGCTGAACACATCCCTTTTTAAGAAAGATCAATCTACAAGTTTTCCCAGGTTATACATCTGCCTTTCTAATTCACACTTATTCAAAAAGTACAGCCTTCTCTCTATGACATATTTGTGGGTGAGCAGCTTGACAAAAAACACTAGTTAAGATGCTGACTGCATGTTAGATATTGAATATACAACTATAATTGGGAACACATTGATTCATCTGCATAAAATGTCATCTACCAATTGTTTAACTTAGGGCAGCTAGAAATTGCTTTGATTTAGACAGAAATACATAGAAAGACATTTTCTTCTTGGTTTTTTCTTTCTCATCTTATTTTTCTTTTGCCACATGAGTTCTGAAGCCTTTTAACCCTTTCTTTCACAACAGAGTCCTCTCTTTTTCAAAAAGGAAGAAAGTTCTTCCCTGTTGGAATTTTACTGTATTTGAAAGTGGCTAATGACAATGATACAGTGCTTAAGCCATTCATACAAAGCTATTCATAGTCAGCCAGCCAGGTTTCCAAGATCTGAAGCATGACTCCTTTTCTAGCTTTTCTAACACTAAGAATTTCCTCAGGCATAGTCTCAGAAGGATGACTGTACTGTTGAGTCATCTTCATTGTTCCAGGCTTTTCGGCGCAAAAAAATTGGCACCTTGGAGCTGATTTCCTCAGTTATTTTGTGTGTGTGTGTGTATGCTTGTGTGGTGGTAGACAAATCAGTGTTTCTGTCTAGTTGGCTTCTTAGGTTTTCTTGATGTGCCATCTGTGTCCTGATAAGCTCAACTCACATGTTTTACACATGAAAATAGCACACAAATTTCTTCAAGGAAATTAACACCCAGATTCAAGCAACTCTTAATGAAACAAATGGAAATGCTGTAGACACAAAAGCAAAGCCCCATAACAGAGCAATGTTCTGAAAAAAAAACCCAAACCAAGAAACACACTGACAGAAAAAACACAATCACATGAGTGGCCAAAAGGAGTATACAGCTTGGTCATCATGTGGTATAGCCAATCTCTCAGCCTTCAAAAATTGCTGTGCAAAAAGCAGTGGAAAGCCATCTAAGAGAGGGAAATACAGCTAGGACAAAGTAAATTACTACAAAGCCACCCCGACTTCAAGTACCAGAGCTATGCATTTTTGAGGAATCTCTACATTTAATGTAAACATACTATATCCTGAAATGACTCACTACTGCATATTTTGACTGAAATGAATTATTTTTTTTGCCATGAAAAGGTTTTTTATGGACTATAAGTTATGAACATAACAGAAGATACAGACTTTAGATTGGATGGTATGATTTTATAGCACATTATGTTGTTACATTCTGGCACTTCAAAAGGATTGATTTTTTTTTTCAAGTCTCCTGTTTAGCTGGAGGGCATGCAGATATATTTTGCTAGCAAAACGGTTAATAGATTCAACCTTTTGAGAAATGTAGTCTTTACATGCATATAATACGATGGATAGTTAACTGCATGCACATTGGTAAACAGAGGTGAAAAACAAATTAATTGGAAGGTATAGAGTTTATTGTTTGTTCTCTGTTTGATAGATGGATCTCATTATTTTCATTGGACAGAAAAAGCCATAACAGTTTCCAGAGAAAGGAGAAGTAGCAGCTTCAGGAAACTGCTTACAGATGGACACCCAGCAGGCTAAAAATATTACTTCTGTCCACCTCATCAATAAACTGCCTCCATGCAGAATGGCAATTATTCTTTTCCTGCTCATGTTGCCCTTTGTGAGGCATGAGGACTATTATTGATAACAGGGTATGGAGTGCAAAATATATACAGTAACTCAAACTCATTTACTGTGGTAAATCCATACTGGGTAGTAATGATGCCTTTTATGCCATTATTTAAAGTGGCAGTGTGCACTCATCAATGTCCAAAAGGATTAAGTTGATCCTGTGTTTTGCTACTGGCCTATTAATGATTAATGATACAGTTATTATTTGCCTGTGTTAGATATAGCACATTCTGACCTGAAAAAAAAATAAAAAATCTGTGTTATGTCTTTAATGGATTAAAATTTTGCAAGCAGCAGGATTTTCTGATCTTTCTTTCACCCAGGGACAGATCCTAACTGTACATAACCTGGAGAAGACAAGTTCCCTCAGATAAAGGCACCAGGACTACAAATATGCTTTTCTGGGATGTCAGCAGTGCTGTCACCCAGCCCTGACCGTAGGGTGGAACAAGCCTCACACAATGCGAGAAGCCATGAGAGCCATGAGACCCTGGGAGCAAAAGCTGTTTGAGAAAGTGACCACAAATGTTTTCTGTATGAATTGCTGACATGCACAAATGGCTTATATACATTTACAGTCCTCTACCTCTTCACCCAAATATACATTCTGAATGCACAACAAACTGAGCTTATTCTATATGAAGAAGTATGATCAGAGCTCCTTATAGGGATCCATATGGATCTGCTGACTACCCAGCTGAACTTCATGTAAGAGTGGCTATGCAAGTTTTTCAATACTTAAATGTCAATTTCTATGTATGTGGTGGTTTGACAGGAAATGTGTTTTCTGGGATGCTGTGGTGGGGCCAATGGATGTTCAGATTTTAATATTGGCATGTACTGTGGCCATTGGGACGTTGGATACGCCTCTGAGAACATGGGGTTAAAAGCAGAGCTCTCCCCTGGGAGGCTCTCTTGGGTTCCGGTGGGGAAAGAGTTCGGATCTCTCCCCCGGCCCAGCTGCTGCTGCTGGGCGGGGCAGGGGAGCCATGCGGCCTGGTGAGGTAGGCCGGGGCTTGGACAGAGAGGGGAGGTGAAGAGGCCCCCGAGGATGGAAAGGTGGGAGAAGCACCAGGAGCCATAGGGCAGCCCCCCCCCCCCCGAGAGAGAGAGAGAGAGAGAGAGAGAGTACAGCCTGTGCCTGAGACTGTAACCTTGAAACTTGATAAACATGGGCCTGTGCCGGCAGCACGGCTGGGACGGAGAAGAAGGTGGGGGGGGCAGGGAGGATGCAGCGAGAAGGTGTCCGGCCGCTCTGGGAGTTCCTGAGAAGGCAGAGTCCGAGTTTTTAACCCTTTTTGGACAATGAAAACTTTACAGAACATTGACCTTTCCTAAAAGAGAGATAGAGTGGAAGATGAGGAAGGAAATGGGCAAGTGTGAGAGACGTCTGGGCGAGTGAGAAATAGTGGAAGAATAGAGAAGAATCCTAGTGGGAAGAGATGATGGAGTGGCTTTTGCTGGACTCCTTTTGTACAGCCATGGACAGAACCATGTTCCTTGTGACACAGAGACTGCATTCTAGGGAAAGGCAATGCCTCAGAACCAAGAGGGTTCAGTGTTGGTGCCCCTCAGCCCCAGGGGGTGAAAAAATATGGGGGGGACAGGTGTCCCAAAGCAGAGACTGTGGGGACAGGTGTCCCAAAGGTGCTCTTTTTGGAACGGGATAAAGCATCCTTAAAAAGACAACCCTAGAAGCAGCTCTGGTCCATGTTCAGTGGTAAGAGCACTGGACATGGAAGGAAGAGGTCACGACGGCAGATGTTCTCCGGGCGGTGCCACGAGTGACACGGAAACACACAAGGCTTCAGCTGTGTTTCCAGGAGAAGCCCATGGTACAAGAAGGACTCCTCTCCTCTTGATGAACTGAGGATTGATTGTCTGAAGGGTGGTGCTGGACCAAGAGTTGGTGATTTGGGGAATAGATGTATTGTGTTGGAAATTTGGTGGGGGGAGGAGGAAATGTATTTGTAAGGTTTTAATTTTTCCTGTGTGTGTTCCTTTTTTATATATAGTCGTAGTGTAGTTAATAAAGTTTTGTTTTCTTTATTTCTAAGTGGAAGCCTGCTTTGCTTATTCCTGGTCACATCTCACAGCAGAAACCAGGGAGAGGGTATCCTCATGGGGGCACTGGCATTGTGCCAGTGTCAAACCATGACAATGTGGCACATCGAATTTTAAACTGAGGAATAGTAAAGGCATGTTGCTTAAATATATCATACCCATACAAAGAGAAAAAATTAAGGTCCAGAGATATTGTAAGAGCTGTAATGTGCCTAAGGATAGGAGATTTCTGCCCATAAAGTAGGGTGGATGGACACTCGATCTTATTCATCCTAGAAGAACTTTTTTCTTTCTCAGCAAACGAGCTATGTGACAGGAAATGTTAATTTGATCCATAACAAAATCATTACTTCATGAGGTCCAAGGTGAACTGCCCTTCTGAAATGAAGAAAGTTAAGATAATTAGAAAAATTGGAAATTAATTCAATGCAGAGATTAAGGCAGATGTAGAAGGCTGCATCCAGAAATCACTAAAGTCAGTTGAAATACGGCCATTGAATGAAGTACAGTTATGTATTAGCTCACTGGTTCAGAGAGAATTCCCCAGCAAACACAGAGTTACACCTATATGCTGGTGTTGCTATTACTATTGACATCTAGCCCTTAGAAAGATCCTTTCACCTGGGCAGTTTATAGAAATTTTCAAATATTCTGTATTTCAGATTTTTTAAAAATGTATGAAATTACCTGGTTTTATTTCTGATCTCAGCAGCCCTGTTGCTTCATACAACACAGTCAGGGGTCCTGTACCGTCACTAGATATGTCATATTTTAAATTTGCTTATCTGTGTTAGTACCTGAGAATCCCACCTCAGCAGCTGTTTGGTATATGCACACAAACCTCCTTTACCACACTCATTGTGTAGAATAAAAAAATCTTTGGTTGTTCATTGTCACCTGAATATTACAAATGTTCAGAGCCCAAAGCCTGATCGCTGCTATGACTGTGGAACAGTCAAGGTGCGATTTACTTGGAAAATGAGGACAGAATAGCACATACTTGTTAATTTGCTTAGTATTCTCTATCTAATGACCTGGAAGTAATTGCTGTCTTTCCATTTCATCCAGTAGATTCAATGAGTAGAAATTACTGTATTAGTAGAAAGTAAAAAACCCAAAGTTTCACTACATATACATGCCAAAAAAAAAAAAAATCTCTATGCTTTAGAACTTTCATGAAACTAACCAGCATCATGCCTTCTGAACACAATTCAAATATGATCAAAAAAAAAACCTTTACCACCTTTGACAGAAAACACTTCTTATGTTCTCCTCTTGCTGATTAATATTTAAGATTTTTTCTCAGAAATAATCTCACGTACTCAGAAGAGGTGCCTCTCAAAAAGAGATACTGTATGCTCCGTTATCCTAGACCCAAACAAAAATTACAATTACACAAACATGTTAATCACTGTCGTTGTCCCAAATGTCTAAGAACTAGTAAATTCAAAAATCCATAGCCAGAACTATGGAATCATTAAAAATATATTAAAAATCTCAATCCCTACCAAAACCTTTAAATTATCCATGATTGCCAGCTATTTGCCAGAACTTGCTTTGGACTCGGAGCACTGCAGGACCTGGAAGGTCTGGTTCACTTATTAAAATTTTACAGTAGGTCTTCATTCAAAAGTATTCTTACTGCCCAGAATGACATTCAATTTACAGTGAAGTGATATGTCTAATTTTTATTGGAGAATGAAGATACTAATTTCTAGTAAAAAAACCATCAAAACTATAGATTTTAGATGGTTTTAGATTTGTTTGTGTTTTTGTTCTGTGGTGTTTTTTTAATTATCTTTGTTTTATTTTTAAGGATACAAAGGCTGGCTAATAGGCATCATCTCTTTTCCTTTACTGTTGTCTGGACTACCATCAAACCAATAAGCAAAATGTGGATAATATCAGTAAAATCTAAAGTTACTGTAAAATTTATTAGCTTTGTATCATATAGAGAACAAAAAAATAAGTCTCTTTCTTATAGAACTGCTGTTACATCACTAGGTCTGTCTTGCAGTAATTCAAATTACCATTGTTCAGTGTTGGATTATTTTACCAAAATATTGTTTCATCAAGATTTCACAGTCTTGCTCTAGTAGGAGAAAAAAGCAACTAGATTTTTAAGGGTTTGTTCCCTCCATAAACGAAACATCTCACACTGCTTTAAACTCAATATTTCTCGTGTCTATGCACTTAATGCTCTGCTAGTTTTTATGACACTACTTGTCTCACTAGTAAAATCAGGCTACTGGTCTTAGCATTCTTACTGTTCTCCACATATGGTTATCTCCTTTATGACCTAGATTAATTACTTTTGCTCCCTATTTTTCATGTGTTAATGAACATCTTTGTTTAATTTTATTCACAGTCACAGCAGCTTCTATTATTCATTCAAGCCTAGAAAGGCAAGCTATTTACCTATAAGCAGAGACTTTTCCCAGCACATTTATAAGCATACATATAAATTAGAGTTATTATTTTGATCATGCAATAAAGTTTCCTTAGAGTTCTCTAATCACTTTTAGAATTATACTGTAATGAAAATCTATTACTCTTATGGTGCTTTACACACTACAAAAGTAGCATTTCTAATGTAACTTATATATCAGGGCAGGAAGGTGTGGAGAATTAACCTTTCACCATTTCTAAATAAGATAGATAATGAATGAGTGTCCAAAATGCCTTTAAAAAAGTAATTTTCTTGCCTTTAAGAAGTAATTATTTGGTTTATCTGTGTGCTGGCTCTGGCCAGGTCTGGGTTCGTTTTTGCAGCAGCCAGGGTGCATGGCTTGGATGTTATTCTATCCCACCTCAGGTCACTGTCAGGTGTGGAGAGAAGGGGTTCCTTCTGGTCCAGTGAGCTTGGCAGGCAAAGCCATTGGGTGTTGTTGGTTTTTGGGGCGTTTTGGTGTAAATTGATCCTTTCTTGTATACTCCATCAATACTGTTGATGTTCCAGTAAATCGTTCTTATCTTAATCCATGATGTTTTTCTTTTGTGCCTCCAATTCTTGTCTCCAATCCCCTGCAGAGGGAGGAGAAAGTGGGGGAGCAAGGAAGTGGCATGCTCTGGTGGTTTGGAGAATCTTAATGGGACCACCAAACTAGGGAGCAGCATTCCTAAATCATGACAATCTGTTGGGAAGTACAACATGATCTCTACTTGTATGTCATCACTCATAAATAAAACAAGGCATGAGCTCCAAAACACAGATGAGTGGCTGTACTTCAACAGTCCTTCTATTCAGTACTATTAATTCATTCCTAGATGATGTTAATTTAGTCATGTAAATAAGAAAAAAAAATAATTTTTATGAAGAAAATTTGATGTCTAAGAAACAATGGGCAAAGGGGGAAAATACCCAAAATCAAGTATTCAAAAGGGTTTTTCTCTTCTCCTTTCCCTTTGCATCTCTCCAAAAGTGCTTCCAACATGACAACAAAATAGTTAGGTGAAGGTGACTGTTGGAAGATTTTAATCTTTTCCTAGAAATGACTGTTTTCTCAGTAAAGTATGTTAAGATGCATTTTTTCTAAATGAAAAGTTTTGCTTTACTGTAGGACACCACACTTGGCAAAACATTTTTAAAGACAGGACACAGACAGGAACTGTAGTTCAAATTTTTGTACTGAAAATTTGGGTGCTTCTTCCAAAATGTAATACTGATTAAAGACCGTGTAGCTATTGAAATCCATTAAAGTCATGCTGTTGTCTTGAATGAGATTTTTAAAGTCTCCAACTCTTCCAAAAGAAGAAAAAGAAAAAAAACCCCAAGAAATCCATTAATTACTTATACAAGTAAGAGAATTAAATATCTGAGGAATTAGCAACAGCACAATTCCATATTCCTTGTGTATATCTAGACATCTATAGAAAGGAGAGCATTCAGTGCCAAAGTATTTTCTTCTATTGCATTTGCAATGAGATAAACAGAACATGGGCACATGCTGGATTTTCATGGCAATGCTAACATGTTTTATGTACTATTTACATATCGGGTGGGGAGAAACAGGCAAAAAAAGAAAGGAATTTGTGTAGGAACCCTGATCTTAGTTTAGTTATTTTGAGTATTGCATTATATAAATTCTGATTCCTTAAAAATGAATTAAATGCAATTTAAAAAGAATAAGCTGAACACTATAATCACTACCACCATAAAAGAACCACTTAGCCTCATTTTTAAGCCTCTGAAACAAAAGTTACTAGGTTACCATCCCTGTTTTTTATCAGTAAAGAACTAAGCTCCTATGCCTAAGGTTTGCAGTAGTTGTTCAGACAAGAACAAACATATATAACACAAAGTAGAAATGGATTCAGTTTGTCCAAACAGATACAACCCAAAGTACAAATTTCATTGCCAATATTACTTAATTTTTCTGACAAGACTGAAATAAACAATTAGGACTGTGGTATATTTCTATGGGTCCATATCTCACTGGTACCAACCACCACCATGAACCAAGCCTGGTTTTCTGTTGAACAGAGAAAGCACATGGGGCAGAGCCTTACCATTTAATGTGTGTCCATGGAATATGGCTCTAGGCCCTAAAAGAGCATTTTCATTCTGTAAATTGCCCTTCAGTATTGCCATTCTGGCATGACAAAACAAGTATGTTAATTTTTTTACTCCACTTTATCTTTATTTAGTTCATTACAGATATAAGAAGCTTCCTGAAGGGGCATCTATAGAGGAGAAGGGAGATTAGGAGGCAAACTGTATCCTACAGAGGTGTTCTTAGATATCCTGAGGCTGTTCCTCTCAGATGCTAAAGAGCTTGGCTGTATGGACTAGAGCCAAACTGAAGGCCAACTGAAGCTTTTCTAAAGACAGCTGAATGTAACTATGACTGTCACCCCCAGGGGAAAAAGCAAACAAATAAACAAAAACCCCCCTCAACTATTCAAATTTAAAAGCAAGTACAACTGCTCAGTAGGATACATCCTCAGTCTGATGGTTGCTAAGTTCTCTTAGAACTTCAAAAAGAAAAGAAAAAAAAAAAAGTAAAGACACACACAGCACCAGAAAATGCCTCTTTAGTCAAAAGTAAAAATCCTTTTTTCTCACTGTCAAAAAGTTTTCCCGAAGTCTTTAATAAATACACAATAGTATTTGCTATACAAGAAAATGAGAAAAAAAGTGAAAAATAAACAGCAAATTTTGTTACAGGCCTGAGTCCAAAAACTTCTTACTATTGGCCTAGATGTGTATTGCAGTTAAGGAACTCCAGCAGTTAAAAACTTCCAAACTTTGACAGAAGCAAGGAACATGTCACTTTCATAAGGGTCTGAACTGAAAACTACCAGAGCACTATTTTATTCACTTATTTATCCTTTAATATAGTAGAACAAATGATGGCAAAGATCCTGATCCTTTTAACCCTCCAAATTAGTTCCAGGAAGAGAAGCAGTCATTCAGTGAGTGCCAAGGATAAAGGAGTATATGGACTATAAACTGGGATGTGTCCTGACTGCCCAAAAGTTGCTGCAAGAATAGCAGTGTAACATGTTATTAATATGATGTAATATGTAATTTGAAAGGATTATAAAATGAAGAAACAGCCTCCTCAACTACCCATATTAATGATAAATGAGCATTTTGCATAAAAATACTTTCCTGCATAAAACTGAAATAAGTGAATATTGTCACTTTGATAATTAGTCATAAGTAAAAGATATTAAACATGCCAAGCTTGAACATTTTACTATGCAAGGCAGACAAAAATTAATGATGATAGAAAAACTAATGATGATAGAAATACATAATTATTGAGTTCAAATTGTAAATATGGAAATTATAACTCATAAAACTGGTAAAACTCTTATTTCTCTATTTTGCCTAAGCAGTAAGATATAGAAATAAAATTACTTTCAGCAGTTTTGTAAGTACAAAAAAAAGCTCTTGGGAGCCTTTTTTGGAGTAAGCACACATGGATCAAGGCACCAATGGCCCCTCTAATACAAATATTTGCCAGACACCACTGCTTTCCCTTGAAATCTTCCAGCTCCTGATGACTCAGCTTTTGAGCTATGAACTAATAGCACCATTCACTTTTTCAGTATTAGAAAAGTGATACTGCAGGTTCTTAAAAAGTTCTCTGGATTGTAAGCACTCGTAACTATTAAATGCTGGTACAGAAAACATTCCTTTCTCTTGTAATCTCTCTTCATCTGTACGACTTCTTAGTCTTTGCCATAAAAAATTCAGACATTTGACTAGAATTCTTGTGCTAATTACCCATCATGCTTTTCATGCAGACCTTGCAAGACCTAAAATCATCAGTTTGTACTGGGCTGGTATGAATGGTATGTGTTATATTTCAGTGATAGTACTACTGTGAAAAAATAAAAGAAATCAAAGTCCATTTGATAATCTCATCTTCATTTACCAAAAGAGGTCCCATTAAAAGCCACTAATAAATATTTTTGCATTCTTCTTTGAGTCCCCATTGTATGCAAGGCTTTTGTAGCTTCCTCTAACTGTATACAATATTAAATCAGTTCTTCAGCTGTGAAAGCTCCAGTGCCCCAAGTTTAAGTGATCACTATGGAGAATAAAAAATTGAAGCTTTTGACTAGATAGAAAGAGGGAAAATAATCAACCTACGGGGAAATAATACTTTAATACATGGTAGGAAGGGAAAAAAGATAATCACCGACAAGAAGAAACTGAGTAATTTCATCTGCAGTTTTGTAGCTCAGTATTTTCAAGCTATCCATGAAATGCAAGCAGATTGGTATTCTCACTTCAATACCATATTTTAGGGCAAGAAACAGACTTTGATAATTTGAATGCACTGTGATAGTGCATCAAATTAATTTAGTCCTGAAGAGCAAAGTGGTTGTGTTTCTGAACCATAAACTGATGGCAGAGAGAATATGAGTGGAAAAAAATGAAAGCTTTATTCCCCCCTTCAGAAACCAATCTTTATAATGCTTTCATGAGCAGTTAAAAACCACTACTTTGAAATAGAGAAAACATGAATTTGAAGATCCTGAATACTATGGGGTATAATTTTGCTTCCCCATTTTACTAACAGGAAACATAGAGAGTTTATTTTATTGGTGCTACATTTGTAAAAGGTTTGCTTGCAAAAGAATCAAAAAAATATAACCCAAAGGAGCTGCAGATTTTTGGGGTTTTTTTGTTTTGTTTTCTAATAAATGTAAAAGGGAATTTGTTCCTACACTTAAGAATAATGAGGAAGTACACTTTTTCTAGAAGAAGATGATTTGAGAAGTCTAGGGAAGAAAGTGAAATTTTTTCTAGTGATCATGAGTGGGATGAATGTTTAAACAAGCAAACAAACAAAACCCCAAATTATTAACAGAAAAGAAGCCCAGCTGAAGGAGGATCCAGTAATGTACATCTCACAATATATTATAAAGGAGATTTCTGTTATGTGCAATAGTAGATTTCTATCTGGGATATTCATTTTCTTCAAGCTTTCTAACCCACAAGAAAATTCTTTGGGATCTGAGAAAGTCTGACTGAGCAATGCCTTATTTTCCTATCCAATAAAAGCTATAATTTTGCCTACCCTTTGTCATTTTGGTGCATTTAATCTGCCCAGACAGAGATTTAAACACTTCAGTCATCTGAATTGATAGAAGGAAATGTGCATTTCCATGAAGTCAGCAGACTTGCTCCAAAAGCAGGTATTTACATTGTGGAAATGAACAATCTGCTTCCTTGTGCTTGTTTCCCTCCAGTAAGTATAGAGGGGCTCTAGACAACCAGTTGAGTGAAATAAATCAAGTTGTTCTCCACTGTTAGGGCAACACCAAGACACAGAAATGCAGCAGAATCATGCTGATGTCAAGCTCAGCCATTCAAGCACTGTAAAGGAAGTACATAAAGGGGTGAGAAAAGAGAAACAGTGACCTGGAATAGTCACAACAGCAATGTAATCTTTTCTCTATTGTACATTTGAGTGGTAAGGATCAGCTCTAAGGACATAGTTTTCCCATGTACTTTAATCAGTCCACTCCAAGAATATCAGACTGGTACAAAATTTTATACAAATAATAAGGAAGGGGAAAAAATACTATTTTTTTGGTAAGTATTACTTTTGGTAAGTATTCTATCTACAATGATGACAATTCAGGAAAACCTGGCTTCAGGTACCATAAGGGCCTGCTGTGTAAATGTAACATGGTTAAATCCAAAAAATCTGAAGACAGCTAAAACTTTAAAACCTCATCTTTGATATTTTACCAGTCAAAGGTAAATGCCCTCTGATTCCAGGCTTCCCATCAGTTGTATTCCTTGCAAACTGTCACAGAAAATCTATATTACTCTATTTGAGATTTGAGAACTATACCTGTATTCATAAATGTTCAATGGCATGATTGCTCTTATTTAACACAAAACACTTCAAGAGATTGGTTGCAAATAACAGATCCTTTAATATTTAGTGAATACTAATTTATGGTCACTGATGGTCATAAACTGTCTTACTCTCAATCTCTACCTGTCAAGTCATGGGCCAAAATGAGTGAAAAACCAGTGAGTGAAAAACTTTTGCCTCATCTTCCTAATTAGTGTTAACATACTAAGAACTAGGAAACAAAAAAAAAAACAAAACAGATGAAGAGTGACCACTTAGGATAAGCAAATAAAGTTTTGAAATACAAATATTCTTTTATAACAGTTGTTTTAGGCCTCTTCCAGAAGGATGGTTTCCAGATAAGCAAATACTCAGAAGAACAGGTAAGCTTTATGGACCAGCAATCATTCTAATGATGAAATGAGCATAAAAAATGAGCATGTCAATGAGAGTTTTGAGAGCTTCAGAGACATAGAATCCATTTCACAGCTTTCTACAGCCTAATTGCTAATGCAGGCAGGGATGTCATCCTGCCAATCATAACCCCATCTCTCCAAATCCTAGACTAAATCCTACTTCCAGTCAAACACAGCATTTTATTTTCCTGCCTGTGATTCTCAACTTGCCCTTCCAGGTGGTTGTTTTATGACCCAGAACAAAAGGAAACTGCCTCAGCCATTGGAAGTACCAATTACTGGTCCTGAAGGGCATATGGGTAGCAAAGGAGGCAGACTAAGTAAAAGTCTAAGCAGAAATGATGACACCTGAATCACCTTGAATTTTGGCTCACCATACTTGGAAGCTAAAGAGAGCTTCATAACACTATTAATTGTTTGCAAACTGCCAGGATATCAAAGGAATATTTTAATGAATGATTAGAACAGGAAAAAAAGATGAGGGAGGGGGGATAATGATGAAAATCCAAGGAATTTCTCATTAATCAAACCAGATCAAGATTCTAAATTAAAAGCTAAAAGCTGCAAAGAGTGGTTGTGGAGTCTCCTTCTCTGGACATATTCAAAACTTGCCTGGATGTGATCTTGTGCAACCTGCTCTAGGTGAACCTGCTTGTGCAGGGATTTGGGCTAGATGGTCTCCAGAGGTTACTTCCAACCTCAACCATTCTGTGATTCTTCAATTTGCCTGTATCGAATTAAAAAAAAACATTACTGTGTTTTCCATTTGCAAATGCAGCTCAGCTAATAGACACCAAAACTATTTTAAAAGATTTCCTCTTCCAACCTAGGCAGTTGTTTAAGATATTCCTGTTTCCCTGACAACCTGTCAGCATTCATGACCCAGTGAACTTCCCAACTGAGTTGCTGATCAGGCAGTTAATAATTTAGAAGTTTCTTTCTTTTGTGGGTTTGTGTTTGTCATTAATGATAGAGCCACTTGCAAACAGTTCTTCATCTAGTCTATAAATGGAACAAGTGTGAGGCAACACCAGTCACTAAATTAGCCAAATCTTTTCAGATGGAACCACAGTGGTTGCCTGGAACCACTGTGAAAACAAAGGACAAGAGCTCTGCTCTTATCAAGAATATGCCATGAACATACCTAGAGTTATCATTAGTAGCTTCATCCTTTTTAAATGCTGTTTTATCTCAAACTTGGATGTGAAAATACTCAGAATAGAGTTATCAGCAAATTGCCTCTGTTACTGGGCTTTGTCTAATACAGACATGTCACTTCACGGACAAAAACCTTATTCCAAGGAGCATAATGCTTCACTTTTTTGTGTGTGTAATCTCTCCATTAAGCAGAACAGATGAAACAACACATAAGGGTAGATAGCACTCATAAGCAAAACCTTGAGCACAGAAGTCACCCTGTGTCCAACTTTTCCTACTTATTTTCCTCGTTCTCCTGAAGATACACCAGGTTCTTCTCTTTTTCTAACCATGTTTGGCAAAGATGAGATATTTGCCACAGTGTTGCTTATTCCTGCACATCCAACCCCAAATACCAGTGCAGCTGTGTGTGGGAGTCAAGGCTATGAAATAGTTGAAATAATGATGTCTTTGGCTCATGAAAAAAAAAAAAATTTAAAAAATTACCCAATAGGACCAAATGTGTTTCACTGCAATATGAATAAGTGGCAATTTCCTGGGTGCTTTGAGTCTTGAAGTTTCTTCATAATTGAGTCCTTCATTAGCATTTTTTAAGCATCTCTTCTCGTTTTCATTGCTTCACTGAAAGAAAATTATGCTTCAGCCTTACTTTATTTCCAACATTAATACAAGTCAATATTCATTCCGCCAGCACTCTCCCTTCATGATTGGGATCTTCTTTTATGAAAAAAAGGACATCCTCTGAAAGCCTGGATTCTACAAAAAAATACTTCCACAATTTCAAGAAAGAGAAACCTGAAATTTCAAAGTGTCTATATTTTGGTACTATCAGGAAATTAAAATGGCTTAGCAGTACAAAGACCAGAAAATTAAATTCTCTAATAATAGTACAGTGCTATTTAACTCCTCTGGCTGAAGGGAGCTTAAAGAGAAGTAAAGCTTAAAGTGCATGAGTGTGTATATTTTAATAATGTTTCCTTACCTCTCCCCAGTGAAGCACCACAGTGAAGCATATTTTGAAAGAATGACTGTGTTAAAAGTTTTTCTTCCATCTTAACTAGAACCAATGGGCTATTTTCTGGCATTCTCTGCCTTAAATTCTTTTGCCATACCTCAAATATTTCTCATGATTTTTCAGAAGACCTAACCATTCACAGACACATTTATACATTGCAATTAGAATAGACATTGCAACAATGACCATTAAAATAACTGAATAAAAAAAAAAAAATCAAATGTGTATTTTGGACTGAGTGGTTTTAGTTTCATTTAACTGCAATAACATTTTCTTTCAGAGCAGGAATTATGCAGAGTCATTTGAGAGCCTAAAACATGTATCTAGTGCTTTAAAGTATCCGGAGTGTTCTCCAGCTGCCAGTCCTGAAGTGTTTCCCATCAATCACAGAGCCTAGCTGCCCAACCTCCATTACGTCTTCAATTATATGATGTGTATTCCTCTGCTTAGGCACCTGGGTTGCTCCTGCTTAGGCACCTGGATTGCTTTTTTTCAGTTTAGTTTGTCTGTATAAAAATAAGACAGGTAGAAAGGTCTGCTGTTCCATAAAGCCAAAAAGAGGTTTCAAGAGTCACTGATCAGCCTAAGAAATGTGAAGAGGTGGCCAAAATTGGCTGCAGTAATTTGGTACATTAGGAAAGTAGGGGATTTGTTCAGGAAGGCATTATACTGTGCTGCTGATGAATGGGAATCAACCTGCATCACTGAACCAGAATACACAGCCCAAGTAGAAATGAAGTGTTGAAGCACCCCAGGTGGTGTGGCACCATTCTGAGAGGAGTTAATAAGAAAAATCGTGATCTGGAGAAACATCAGGAAAAATTAAGTTGAAAAAATTGTAAGAAATTAGGTCTGGCTGCAGTCTATTGGAAGCTGACTTTGAGCCTGAGGAAATGCACTTTATCTCCCAGGCAGGTGGTTCCAACTGAGCTCTAGAAGAAAAACTCTTAAGTGCAGAGAGACAATTTTAAGAGCATTTGAAAAGACAGAATGACCCCAGGAACAGCTTTACATTTTCTGTATTGACAGTGAATTATGAGATGCAGCTCAATAAATCAGGATGAAATCATAAAAACCTACTTTTCTTTTAACATTCAATATACTAACAAAATTAGATTAATTAAAGTGTATGTAACAAACTATAGAATAAAAATAGAACAGGGTAGCATTTTTTGAAGGGATTTTTTTTTCTAAGTTTTTCATTCAAAGGAATGTATGCTAATGCCTATTTGATACTGAAGTAAAAAAAAAAGAAACCAAAACAACTGAGTTTTAAACAAATAATATTGGATTTTTTAAAGTATTTTTTTTCTTTTTAAAAAGGAAAAATTATGTGTTTGACTGATTTTACAGATCTTTTTCCAAGTTTATTTGCTGTGAGCCTGATCCAGCATACACTGAAGCAACAGGGAATTTCATAAGACAATTGCAGTCCATGAAAAGGTGTTACAACAAGATGTTTTATCCTCTATCACAAAATACACATATTTCTATACAGCATTTTAAAGAGAAACATGAACACAAAATCTCTAATTCTACCTAGACTTTTGAAACAGTGGCAGTGCTATTCCTGGATACTTTTAAAATGTATTTTCTTATCTAATCTGAAAAAATCAAGTTCATTATATGCAACAGTAGAAAGAAACAAAAAAAAACCAACAGCCCAAGAATTTCTAAGAAACAGTGCATTACCCATATTTTTTTTAACTATTTAACCATTGTAACCGTGCATGTGTGCCAATTACTTACAGAATCTCTATGCTGTGTTACCTTTTCTAAGCAATAAATGTTATGGCAGCTTGCTATTTCATTTTTCTGCTATGATGTTCTGGTTGGATGATGGCTTCCTTCTGGCTTTTCTTTCAGATGTCACAAGAGCACCCTGATCCTGCCACTACCCCAAGCACCCAGCTGCAATCCTTGCTAGGCTTGGTCTTATACAAGACAAGAGTTCTTTAATCTTTAAAAAAAATTACAGGCTATAAATGGACACTTCTGCATGCAGCCTTGACTCACACAGTGAAGTTTTGCTTCACAGAATCTGTCCATAACGCTGTAAATATTGGGGGAAAAAAACCCAAAAAACCCAAACAAACAAAACCAACCAACCAAAAAGAACAGCTGAAGTTACCCTGCTACTAATAGAATTCATTCTCCTATAGAACTTTCTCATGCTTCAGTCTTGTACCTGCTTTTACATTCATTTAGGAAATGTGCTTCAACTCCTACCTTAAGTCAATTTTTAATTCCTTAAAAATTTTTTCATTGGTTGTCACTGTGTTTTACCCAGAAAAACCTGGCACATTGCTCACAGACCAACCTGTTGCAAAGCATTTGCCCAATATTTCCCTAATCTTTCTAATGGGCTGCATTAAAAAATCTGCTATCCACAGACAGCAAGGTGGTTGTGTCAATCTCACTTTTTTGTCCCTATGGAAGTTTGTGGAGTAGAAATTATTAAGCATACCAATGCTAAGGAAGTAAAACCAAAGAGATCAAGTAGATTTTTTTGGCTCCTAATCATTATTCCGGCCCATGCATGTACAGATAACTTGGTCCTAAAACACACCCAGCCACAAAATCTCCCTGGCACCTGGCAGCTTAGCAGGCTACTTTATTTCTATGGCAGTCACATACACAGTGGAAGGGCTGGTGCCTCTGAAAATGAATGACCCACTAAAATGTACCTAGTGTCATGACAGATTGTGGTTCTAGCCAAGATGTTTCTATACTCTCTCAAAAAACAAAACAACAGCCAAAAACAAAAAAAAAAAAAAAGGAAAATATTGGGAAAAAAGGCTTCAGGAGTGTCTACTTCTTTCTTCTGTTCCTTTTAGACCTCAAAATGAATATCTTAATTTTTATCTGTTAAGTGGATTTTTGTTTGGTTAGCAGGTTGGGGTTTTTTTGGCTGTTTTGTTTTGGTTTTTTGTTTGTTTTTGGAAGGGTTTTGGCTTTTTTTGGGGGTATGTTTGTTTTTGTTTGGGTTTCTTGTTTGTTTGGTGTTTTGTTTGGTTTTTTGTTGCTTTGTTTGTTTTGGGGTCTTTTTTTTTTTTGGTTTTTTTTCTTTTTTGTGTTGAGGGTGGCTGTTGGGGTAGGAAGGCAGAGGAATTACCACCACATTTTCTGCCATTACGTCCAAACCTGCTAGAAATGCTTTCCTCAGTTCATGTATACCTGATTCCACCAAACTTTGTTTAGTGTAAAAGGAAGAAGTTCAGAAAGGAGGGTAGCCCTAGGACATAACTAACTAATTCCCTAAGAATGTGTAAAAAATTCAAACCTTTCTGTACTTAGAATTACACTATAGCTTGTGTGCCTTGCACAACCTCCAGGGATGGTCAATGGCTTGTTCTTGACAACAGGCACAAAGATCCTTCCTATTTGCAGAAGAATTGTTCAAAACCTTAAGGTGAAATATCATTTACTACAGGCATGGTTTATTGTGACCATTCTTCTGGTTAATCTTTCATAAGTGCTAGATGGAGAAGTAGAATAATTTAAAAAAAAGAAAAAAAACCTGCTATTTAATTCTACAAATTTATATCAGCAACACTTCTTTTTATGATTTCTGGAAGCCATTTTAGGAGGTGTTTTTCCAAGGAAGACAAGAAAAATTTAAACCAAATCCCTCTTATTCTTGCAGAAAAACATTCCTAAAAGGCCTGCTTTAGATTGTTACTTGTGCTTTCAGGTTTTTGAAAAGGTATTGAATGCTTTTAGTCAACATCATGGAGCCAACATTTTGCTTATACCATTTGTGTTTAACCCTAAACCTTTCCAGGAAAAAGAAGGAAATTATATTTACTTCATAAGCCTCACACTACTTTGATAAAAATGCATTTTGAAGGTGTTAGCCAAGAAAGTGATTATAAAAAATGAGAAGAAAAAATATAGGTTTAACACTAAATCACCTCACTGGTTATTATCTAAAGCTATTTGAAATGAAATCTTATTGTATCTCCAAAAATTAAGCAGCTCCCGCAGCCTCCAATGCAGTGTTCAATACAGTAGGGAATTCTAAGGTATCTCTATTTTGAGCTACAAATACTAGCAACACATTTTGAAATGTGTAGTAAATTGCTGTTAATCAAGGTAAATCAAGCCTTGCATAAGAATCCCTTTCAGAAATAAGTAAATTATTCAGTTTGATTTTCCATCTACATTTTGAGAACATAATTCTTTGAAGACAGACCATCAAACTTTTCATAAGGAAATGAACTAAATCCATTCCTTTTTCTTTTTTAGGGAATAATTTAAAATAATGTTAAATAACAGGCAAAGGAAAAAAGCAGTTCAATTCAAGGAACGTGGATACAAGATGAATGAGACGTTACTAATAATGGTGCTGTCACAGTTAACAATTTTACTGCTTACTAGAGGCATGGCCAGTTAGGCTAGAATTACTTAGTAGCACAGTCTCTGCAACCCAGTGGTATTTTTATTTGCCACTCAGCTGTTGGAGGAAAATGCAAGTCTTTTAATGAACTATGAAATCAACCAGTAAAACGCTTCAGCTTATGAGACAGGATGACAAGCATCAAGGTGATATATCACACGTGCAGGGCGCTGCTCAGTCTGCTGTGCTACAGTGAACTCAGCCTGCACAACTACAGGATCCACCAGCAGGCACTTACCAATAAAAGCTTTCCAAGGCAAATGAGGGTGTCTGAGGACAGCTTTAAAATATTTTATTGCTCTTAACTTCGCAGAAAGCACAGCAGGGATTGGAGAAAAGGAAGGGTTTTTCATTTCTCTTCTTTAGCAACTCCACACAAAATTGGGTCCCCAACATAAATCAGATCCTGCTTCTAACTACCAGACATTTCTGTGTAAGGAGGTTCTGGCTGAGCTCTTTCTAGCAGAAGCATCCTTATTACTTAAAAAAAGAGAAAGAACCTTTTTAGTGCTTGAAAATAAAAAGAACACTCCTGAACATATCCTTAATGCTTTGATCAGGCATTTCTGTCATAGTCTCAGATAACTCAATATTTACAATATACAAATTTATGTATACAATGTATACAATATACAGTGTTTACAATATAAAATTACAAATACCCAATATATGGGTTAAAAACACTATAATTCTTTTTTGAGAAAGTACAGTCGGATTAATTTTACATTAATATAGCATAAAATTGTTGTCTGATATCAGAGTACGAGGAAGAGACAGTGAACACATTGGATCACCTAGTTTTTTTTTCCTTACACATGAATTCTGCCAGATAAAGTACAAAGCAAGCAAAGGAAGTTACAACTCTGTCTTTACAAACTCATAAACCATGTAAAAATATTCAAGGAAGTCATACCTTTCTGGGCCAGTCATAGTAATGATAGGAATCACAACAGGTTATGAGGCAAAGGCAGAGGACAGAGATACAATAAACAGTATAAAATTGACAAATTTCAGAAATGGCCTTCTTGACAGCAAACATCACTTTAAGCAACTTACACATTTAAAGATAAGCATGCTCAGGAGTAGATAAGCATACGAAGATTTAAAAGTTTCTATCAACAGGTACTTCAGGAGAGCTTCAGTTTCCTGCTGAAGCTGTTTCACTTTTCCTAAGCCAAAGAAAGGGTAACCAACATTCTGGAGGGCATGTTTGTGTCAATTAATTGAGAGAATGGAAAAAAACCCAACCAGATTCCAGCCTTTTTATCAAAGGCTGTTGATGATGCCTTGACTACCCAATAGGTAACGACACTGTCAAATCATGCAACACTGCTATGCAAAATTCAATGCAGCATTGCTCTGTGTTTTTCCCTGCTGACCACCCAGCTTAACCTTTCTCCATATCTCAGTTTTCCTTATTAAAAAGAAGGGAAACAGGACACAAAAGAATCCCTAATCTAAGAGAAATATTCACGAGCCTTGAATATGCTGGATTTGCTTGGCTGGGGGCTGGCCTGGGTGGAAAAGTGCGAGCAGAGGTGTAAAATAAAGAACAGAAACTTCTTCAAAGAGATGTCTTTCAGTTTTTAATGGAGATATTTTGAGAATTAGCACCACTAAAATAAAACTAAGTACAGGACCTATGTAAGAAATATGCATCTATACACATATAATAGACAAATAGCTCATGATAAATGCTAAGTAGAGCCAATGCATCTATAAGCCTTTAATTTAAATTCTATTTCTGATGTAGCATACTAAACAAGTTACTCCGCACTTTTAGGTTTGGTTTGGCTTTCCTCAGTTTTACAGACTCCTTTGTGAAGTTTCCCTACAGATGTGATGAGAGATTCTTTGCTTGGAAAAGCCAAAAAAAAGTGCATGAGTGGGATCAAGTCAGCTTTGCTTAACTTGTACAAGCAAAAAGGAAATTCATGCAGGGGAGATGAAATTATAGGAAATATAAAATATTCTCCAAAAGTCACAACTGAGAAGAGAAATACTCCAAGTAGTCAAAGCAGTTGGATTTCCCACCATCCAGTGTTTGGATAATATACAAAGTATCTACGGTTCATTAGTACAAGCCCCAAGATCCCAGTAAAAAATCTCACTACTGGACCTCTCTGGTTCTCTTTTCCACCCTGGACATCCACTTTCTTTTAAACATCTTGCTGTGCATGCTATCAAGGAAAGACCTCCACAACAGAGGATCTTTTTCCTAGAAGGAGAGAAGGTTTTCTGAAGCTAAGCAAACATTTTTACAGAGAAAATATGTATCATCATGACATGCTAGCTATTGCAATGCAAATATATGAATTCATTACTTGTCTTGAGTGACAACTGTGCTCCTTGCAAACTGTACGATAGAATTCTTTGATGCCCCACTGCAATTAATTATTGCAACAGTGAAAAAAAAAATCTCAAAGCTCCAGTCCTCCTTGTCGAATTGTTACTATTTTTTGTTTAATGGAAAAAGATTCTTAGGTCTTTGGTTGAAAAAAAAAGAAAAACAAAACTACTTTATATGTGGCATTATAAAATCTCATTCAGTGGCTAACATTTATTTTTGAGCATTAGAACAAAGGGATCAAAGAGATGAAGTGTGCTTGTGCTTTGAAATGTGGCCATAAAAGTGGTATCATTATGGTCTATGCTCATTGTATCTCAATAACCAAATGTGTTTGATTTACATATAATTTTTTTTGTCTAACTTCCAAAGTAAACTCTACAAGGGAGGCTGTTACATAAATGTGCACTACACTCAGCAGTGACACAAGGGCATTGGAACAGTCACACTGAAGATGGGTATGTAAAAGAAAATGTTAATTTGGGAAAATAATCACAAGAAACATGCTCTCAAGCTAATAGGACCTTTTGTGTAGACTGGTAGAATATTTTGCAATAACAGTATGTTTTCAGTGTTTTGAGATAAGAAAACTGAAGACCACATCCTTGCTTTAGTATGTGAGACCTGATATTGCCCCAAAACATTTCATCAACTACAATGGCTGCAATTGCCTTAAAAAATTCAGAACTCTGGCATTTGTTATGAACAAGACAGAGGGACAGGCATCAGAACAGAGACTGATAAACACCCAGCAGGAATGGAGATCTGACTTGGAGAAAACCAGTGTCTGGAAACTTGAGGAAGAGTAAGAAAACTACACAGAATGCAATATGAGGTGAAAGAACTCAGGCAATTATTGCTAGGTTTTGTTTGGTATTAGTTTTGTGATGTTTCATGTTAATTTGTTTCTAACAATGTCGATAATTGGATTCATACAGTGATGTGAGATTTTATGACCCAGAGAACCGCAAATTTTGCAGTTGGCTTTGGACAAACAAAAAGGAACACGAACACAAAAGAATTTATAGCAAGTTAAATAGTTTTTTATGGTTACTTTATGATGGAAACCCATAGCAGCACAGAAGCTATAAAAATTATCATGTCAAAGGGTGAAGAGCTCTCATGACATCAGTCAAACAGTATGTATGTTCTTAGAAGGAATACCACTAGTGTCTCCTTTTTACAGATTAAACTCAGCTGCTTTAACTTTATGTCTAAGTGGTTATATCAGTGCTGCAGAAAGCCCCCAAGATTCAGAGTTTATCAGGCAGTGTCTACCTAGGAATACACCAGCACACCTGCTACCTCAAAGTCCTCCACATGCTGAAGGACCTTGGCTGACCACCAGATTGGCACATACTGATCCTTTCTCTGTTCCACTGCAAACTATCTGCAACACCAGACTGTAAATTGTGTCCACTTTCTCTCCTAACTTTACAAAGACAAATCCCAGAGTGTGCAAGCAGTCATGTATCCATGTTGAGGAATCCCATCATGCTGTGTAGAAAATAAATTGTGCAAATGCTGAAGACCTCTGCACTCCACGCAAAGGCAGTAATTGCACTGCCTTGCATCCTTATGCTCTCTCTAAAAATAGTTCATGGTTAGATAGAGTCCAAAACTGGAGACCAGCATGCTGCTGACACAAGCTGAAGACTCCCAGCTCTCCACTGGTTTATCATTGCCATCTGTCTTCTGATGCAACATCAAATTATTTGGAGAATCAGCAGTGCTGTGCTCTGATTTTGTTTAGCAGCAAAACACACACATTACCATTTCTCATCTTGGGTGATGGGACTGTTTCAGTCACATCCTAAAAAGCTAAAAATGACCACCCGAATTCAAAACTTCCCACATTTGAGATATGTATTAGAAGAACGGACTCTTCATTCAGTCAGTAAAATATGTACTTAAAAGGAGGCAGAAGAAATGTTTGTCTGCTCCAGGTGGCAATCAGGGGAGATTACACAGAATTATTATTTAATACACTAAGAGTAACATAACTTAATTTGATACACTTCTGTTCCACCTAGGAAAGGGATACACTGTTTGATATTCTTTTGATAGCAACTCCACAGGTATTCTAAACAGACTCTGCTGACCCTTGGATCCAAGTCATCCTAGTCATCCCCTACAAGACGAAATTTACTAATTCGGGCTGGGCAGCACATAGCACTGACTTTACTGCTGGCATCACAAAAATGCTGCATTGACCAGTGTGTTCAGGTGAGTATCACCTCACGGTACTTGAGTGCTCTTCTGACAAAAAGCAAAAGCGTGGGTCTTGCCATTCCACCTCCCTTAGAGCACAAGAGAGAACAGCACCTGGTTTCTACTGTATTACATTGGGATTGCTGCATCTGAGCACAAGAAAGAAAGAGTGAAGAAAAGGACCCAAAAACTGTACACATTTCCAGTCACACCGAGCACATTCCTCTGGGAACAAAGATCTGTTTTTTGAGAATGGAAAGTTTTTTAATCTACTCCTTCACTGTTTGGGGGGGGGGAAGGCGTCACAACAACATATGGATTTCTTTTTCTTCTACAGCTGTCAGAAGACTCCAAATAAAACTCCTGTCATTTTCTCTTTATTACCAACATTAGAGCTCTCACTGTAGCTACATATCAGTAGGACTTTTCTGGAAGCTCAGAATAAAATGGATGCATTTCAAAGCTAACTACAGTCTATTTATAATCCAACTGAATGCACCTTCTCATCTGTAGTGGGTTTGTGAATTCATATTCAGTATAAAACTGCAGGGGCTGTCAACTCTTTCCAAGACATATCCTTAGTGTTATTCCTCTGTTCTCTCACAACAGTTGTTCTTCTTGCAAAAACAAAACTCTAAGTAATAACAGAAGTTTCAACACTACATGTCCAACTCATCACACCCAAGTACACTTTATACTGTGGAAGTTTCCACAATTACTCAGATATTTGGAACAGAAACTTAAAGCAAAGATTCTTTATTGGTTTAAGTATGATGCAACTTTGTGATGACACTATAAAATTACACATATGTACATAGTTACTTTGACGGCACCAAAGGCTAGAGAGAAATTGACTTCCTACCAAAAATCCTGTTAACAGAATCTGAATAAAATATATATAGAAGATATTTTTAGACATCTCATGATGTTGAAAGTCATGATTCATTGATATTTTAACTTTCCTGGAATATTTTATGTTCCCCTTTTCATTTAGTACCTGAGTAACCACTGGAGTCATTTGAGTGCATATACAGTTATCCATACATGCTTTGTTTTCATTGATTTAACATTCAAGAACATGTACTTTTGTGGAAAAGAAAGCTGAAAAGAAAGCTTTTATTGGAATAGATCAAAAACAATTTGATATTTTTTCTTTCAGACAACTTTGCTTTCTCCTTATCTTACACATTCCAGGACATAAGAGCTTTAAAAAAACCAACCAACCAACAAAAAAAAAAAAAAAAAAAAAAAAAAAAAAAAAAAAAAAAACCAAAACTCATCAAGCACTCTCCTCCCTATGATTTTCAACAAAATCCATGATGAAGACAGGAATCCAAACACCCCAGTATCCTACAAAACCTTAACGAGATTCCCTTTCACTTCATCAGGATAGGATTTCACGTCTCTCACCTTTATGAAAATAAGAATATTATTAAACTAAATGCTAGGTATAGAAAATATTGTCGCTTGTGAAGAATTTTTCTATGTTCTTAAGATTAACTTCAAGTGGAAAAAGATTACTTTTGAGTAAAACCTTTTAATTGGGCAGTAGAGATATTTTTGCTTCTTACTGAATGTTTCATTTCATTAGTTTCCAAAGATCATTCCTCTCACTTGGTAGTCTTCTCACCTGAACAATTCACAGGACAGTTTGCAACTCAAACCTGGGCCAAGATTCTCAGATATGTTCAGCTTCATTTCAACACCAAATATTAACATGATTATCACACTGGGTTCTGATCCTTTTTAAAAATCAGACCTGACAGCATAAGTGAAATCCTTGGCAGCACTGGTCAGCTTCTATAAAAGAGCTCATCACATACCAGCTGCTCTAGGGAACTCCTCTCTCCTAGATATAATTGAACAAAGACTTTGGAGGCAGCAAGCAATTACTAATCTATACAGGGAAAGCATTGTATGAACAAACTGTAAGTACTAATAATTAAAAATCAAATCCTAATACTACTGTAATCTTTATAAATTTTCATTTACTTCAGCAGGGTTGAGATTCTGTCATACTACAGTAAATTTGTTCAGACACTGCTGTTTTCTCATTTCTAATGATGTACAAAGATGGTAAAAAATGAGTTACACTTATACCCCTGCCCAGCACCACCACTGCAAAGTCCTATAAAATAACAATATGTCAATGACACAGGCATTCAGCAAAAAAAAAGCCCAGAATGTTTATGTCTGCATACACATAAACATCTGCAAACTGCATCATGAAAGACATTATTTTCCAAGTAAGGTTCAAGCAGAGGTATCTGCATTCTTTTTGAAAATGCCAGTTTGGACTCCTTCCATTATCTGCAACATGTTAAAAAGATCTGAACAACATTCCCATTCTATTCAGTGGCTTCTCTAAACAGAAATAATGTTCTTAAACAAAAATACCAAAATAGCTTTACAAAGTGTTTTCAAGGAGTCACAAACACTGGTCAGGATGTGAAGGATCCAAATGAGGCACATTAAAAATGCATGCAGTTGTCCTTTCAGCTAATGGCTTGCTAGAGCTCAGATGTACTAGCTGGCTTTCAAAAGCTGTTGCAGACACTGTGTTCAGAGGACATTTATGTTCCCACCTCAGTTAGGCCTTTTTTGTGGGTCTATCCTTAATGCCTTGTAGAAACTGTTTGTTCTGCTATTTTCCTCAGTTTACACTTTCTGATTTCTCAGGGAGTGTATTATTGAATATCTTGACATTTGGGGAGAACAACAAATGCCAGCATCAATTCTACCGTAATTTCCTAGGAAGTCTCTGTTGTTGATTTTGGTTTTTTAAAGCACATTGAAGTACACTTCAATTCTTACCCAAATGTGGATAAGAATACAAAAACCAAACCAAGAAGCTGCTACCTTCTAAACAAGTGTGAAGAAAATGTAGATGTAGTAGTATTTCCCAAATGAATTCCACTACCATCAGGAAAAGGTTGTTGTTTTGGTTTGCAGGCTCTCAAACTTTGCACCTACAGGCTTTTGCACGCACTTCAAATAGAATTTCTACATGATGGAGATTTTCAACCTTGTTAACTCTTAATGGCTCAGACTACCAGCTAGCAATTTCTGTGAACAGTCCAGCCTCAAGTTACTTCAGCACTGGCTTTCCACTTCTTTGAAGCTTTGCTTCATTTGTTATTTTAAAATAAAAGATCAAACTCAGACAACTCATCTTCACCTCTCTCCTTTGGTTTATGTTAATAAATCCTGCAAGGTACCAAGTCCTGCACTAATTCTGAAGACAGGAGAATTTAGTTCAACATATCAAAATAAATGCTCAAACCCCACATCTTCTGTCTCAAGGGAAAAAAACAAGACTTCCCTGTTAATGTAGAATCAGATGATAGAAAAAAATATTTTTTTTTATCAGAGAATTGAAAAAAAAACTCATGCGGAGCCTCTTTATTAAGTATCTGCAGTTTCGATAGTGGGGCTGTTAAATCCATTTAAATGTAGCAGGTGTGAAAACACTAACATGATTTACATCTCACAAACTGAAAAGCTTTCAAGTCTTAAAAGTGACTAAACTTTCAATCCCAGCAGTAAAACACAAACAAGAAACCCACCTTACTATGCAGATTTTAAGATGTGATGTAAATATATAGCCATAAATATTTTTCCCTGTAAAGAAAAAAATATTAAAAGCCATTCTGTAAAGCATTTTTTAATAACAGTTTGTGGAGACCACTTATAAAAACAAAACAAAAAAATTCTCTATTCTCCACTTCATTGTGCTCAGAACACACGCTGTGACTAAAGCTATAAAAATCTAAAGAAACCTGTTCACAGAAGTATTTAAAATTATTTCAAACTTGTAAAGTGGTCAGGTGCCATGCCATATAAATTGACACAGAAATGAAAGACACTCTAAGTTTTACCTAAAGGGTCAAGAGGACTTCCCACATGGCTGACGACATGCTGTACTTAATTTCATGGTCCGCTTGAAATACTTTAAATAAGTATTTAACTTAGAAAATTTTCCATCTATCAATATATGCATTCATTAATATTCATTATAAGAAACTGTTCTTTATGCATCTGAATTCTGTACAATGACTACTGGATACAACACAAGTAGGACTTTCCTCCCACCAACTCACACTACTCAGTAGATAATACAATGACAGTCCTGAGGGTTTTTTGGGTTTGTTTTGGCTTTTTGGTGGGTTTTTTTGTTTGTTTTTGGTTTTGCTGTTTTGTTTTGTTTGTTTGGGGTTTTTGTTTGTTTGGTTTGGTTTTTTGTCTTTGTTTTTCTGGTTTTTTGGTAACTTGACTTCTTGTCCATTTACCTTCAAAGCTGCTGCTTTGCAGTGGCAATGTATGCTGGTAATGCCAGCAAGGTATGAAAGGTAGCTCCCGGCCATCATGAAGAAATAACTTGTTTCTGCACAAAATGTGTTTGTTACCCATTGTCTGTCAGAGGACCTGACTGAAGATCCTTTAAGAGCTTTGATGCCCAAGCAGCAGCACTGGAAGCTGTCCATGTTAATGCAGCTTACCATTATCTCCTTTCTTGGTTTCTCTGTGTTATCTGTTAAAGACTTCTCAGACAAGATGGAAGATAATCACAGAAGGCTGCCTTTTGCCTACTAATATAAATGGCAGCAAATGGTCAATCCAGAGGGATTCAGCTCACTAGGCTGAACTTACTCCTTCTGTCCATCGCCCTGAGCATCTCCAACACAACATTGGTATTTCAGTAATAATAGGTTACCCTCTTCTAGGTTGTATTTTATTTATAACCAGGATGACAGTTATATGTATCCTGTAAGGCTCAGTTTCACTGCATGTGATGCTTTTCTACATTTCTTCAAAGGAAATAGCACTGTTGTTATGCCCCCACAAGTGCAAACTCTAGTAGCACTGTCCACTGCAGGATAAAATGATGAGTTCTGACAGCTAAGCGCAGTTTGACATTCCCCATAAACCATTACTGCATTCTAAGCAGTCTCTCCATGCTCATCCATGCCCTCCTTCCAAGGCTCTCCTTTGAGAGAGCACAATTAGTTTCTAGAATTGTGTGCATATTTTTATGGCTGGGAGATCTATTCCAAGCAGACTGAGTCTATCGTCACCTTTCTCTTGTCATTTGATTTGAGGTTCTGTTGCTAGTTGGAATTGATTTGCTATGAAAAATTGCTATGAAAAGATGTGCATACCATAGGATCACCATTATTCTATTCATATGTCTACTACTGACATTAAAGAGGTCAATTCATAAGCAGAAAAATGAATCTAAGAGAATGACATTTGTTCCATATAAAAACCCACATAAATTATAAATGGATACCAGTGAATCACATGCCAACTTCAAAGCTTCCAGTAAAGTGGGTTTATATAGAATCATTAAGGTTGGAAAAGAGCTCCAAGACCATTGAATCCAATCTTTGAGTGAACACTGCCATGTCAACCAACAAAAGTGCTAAGTGCCACATCCAGTTGTTTCTTGAACACATTCAAGGATGGTGACTTCACCACTTTGCTGGACAGCCTGTTTCAATGCTTGACAACCCTTTCAGTGAAGAAATTCTTCACAGTGTTGAACTTGAACCTCCCTTCCTCAAGACCATATCTTGTCCTCTTAAGTTGTCTAGTTGTCTGGGAGAAGAGACTGGTCCCCACCTGGTTACAACCTCCTTTCAGGCATTTGTAGAGAGCAAGGAGGTCACCCCTGAGCTTCCTTTTCTCCAGGCTAGACCACTCCAGCTCCCTCAGCTTCTCCTCATAAAACTCACTCTTCTAGACTCCTCACCAGCTCTGTTGCCCTTCTCTGGACTCACTCCAGAACTCAATGTCTTTCTTGTACTAAGGGGCCCAGAACAGGGCACAATACCCATGATGCAGCCTCACCAGTGCCAGTCCTGGCACTCCTCCAGTCCCGATGACTACACAATTTTTGATAAAGGCCGGGTGCCATATTCAACATTTCATGCAAGCTACATGCTTGAAGCTAGTAATCTGGGTTAGGAGCTCTGCTATACATCTTTCACTGATAGCAAACGCATGCTTTTTCATACACTTGCCTAGGACTGAGAAGTCTCTGTACCCGTAGCTCCAAAAACAAGAAGTAATTTTCCAATAATTCCAATGATCTGTTCGAGAATACTTCAACACAGTAATGAATATGCAGTTACAGCTCATACAGACATGCCAACTCTTATGCAGCCAAGCAGATGCTGCCAAAGGTGCAAACACAGCAATGAAAAGGGCTTCCAGGGCTGGTAATAAAACTTTTCAAGAAGCATCTCCCTTGAACTAAGCTGAAAAAAGACTTTTTTTCCTAAGGAAAAATATTCCTCAGATGATGATAGGAGTGGTAATAGAGCTATTATGAAGAATTCTAGTTGGCTTTTCAGTTTCTACATACCAATCTCTTCACTCTTCTCAGTATTAAGTCTTACTCAGCATTATGTCTCACACAAAGAAAGGCAAACTCTCTGAAAAACGGTGACAAAAGGGAGTAATATACTGTGGAGGCAAAACAGCTTCAAGATATGCAATAGCATGTTTCCATACTTTTATTTCTGTTCTTTCCAAAAACTAATTTAACATTGTAGCATGTAAATGAATTTTTATCAATGAATCAAGCATACAACAGACTTGGAAAACAAAACAAAAGATGCAGATCCATTGAATTTCCATATTAGCTCCCCAGATCACAGGACAAGCTGGGTGTGTGTTAACACTTGATTTCACAGGTAAATGTCGCCTAATAATCAGAAAGAGAGGTGATTAGATGAAAACAACTAAAAAGAAAGTGTTGAGTACTGCTTTGCATATGTATGCACTAGGAACAGCCCAGCCTTTACTCAGGATAAAAATTAATTTCCCCAGCTAGAACAAGTTATCCAAAGGAGCTACTCCTGTATAGCCTCATGGTGACATAGAAGCTGACAAGTGACTGAATATTTCAAGGTTCAGGAGAACCAGGTAGTCTGTTGTTGGTGTTAAACACAGGCACAGTAATTCTTTGCTAGGTAAATGTAGACAGTCTCCTGTCAATTCCCATCCTGGTTATAAATATTCAAATATTCAAGGAATTATTGGCACAGAGGAACCTACCCAAAAAAAACCTCCTGGCTTACTTGAACAGGTGACTGCATGCAAACTTTTTATTGGGAATATTCATCCAAGCACCTCATTTCCTCATATCTTCATACACATAAACACAAATACTTGAGAATTCTAGCTGTTACAGGCAAAAATGTTCAGAACCTGAAATTGTGTAAACATTTTAATGAAATACATGTTCTCATTGCAAAGACTGAGAAATTATTTTTGATATAGACACAATCATAGCATCCATCCTAAAAAAACAACCTGAGTGGCTACAAACAAGCTTAGTACAGCTTAGAGGTTTTATACTTGCAGAGAGAGAATGGGCTGAAAATACCTTGAAATTGAGATGTACTTATTTAAAAAAAGGTCCTTAAGAGTATGACTTACATGTGCACATACCATAGCCTGTGCTGGTGCAAGAAAAGACAACCTGCACATAGTCTATTTTATAAGGACTGAACTTTAAAAAAAAGAAAAATAAACAAAACAAAACAAAAAAAAATAAAAGTGAAGGATAACAATAGTTAGCAGTATCTGTAGCTGTGAAAAATTGCATCTAGTGCCAAAGAGTAATGAATGGAAGGCATTACTCTGCAGCTGACTTTCCTGCATAATCACATTGGTATTTTCAACATTTTTCTAGAAATCAGAGTGTAACCATCTCACTGTAGATAGGAAGTTTTAATTGTGGGTTGCAGAAGATACTTCAAGCTATCAAATGTATCAAAATACAATTTACAGAAAAAGGATACTATGTCAAGGCAAATCAACAAATGTTTATCTCCTCTGTGACTCAGCTAAGGAAATTTGCCTGAGATGCAATTGCAATTTCATCATGATTTTAAATTAAAAGACAGCTAATGAATTGTAACAGACATTATTCTACAGAAATCACAGAAGCAAAAATGTCAAAAAAAATTGTGTTACTTATAAAATTAAAGTAACATTCAAATAACACAAGAACGAGACAATGCTTATACCTCTTTCAATTGCAATTTTCTGTCTCTAATGTGTTGAGCATCCCTGTAAACAGTAACTTCATTTGGAAGAACAGCTTTCCCCCTTACAGTCAAAGAATTTCTTGGATGCATGGAAGAGAAGAAAGCTCTTTGCATTAAAACTATTTCCTGTACCCCACAGATTCCAATTTCAAACGCAAGGCAGAAGGAAGATGCTCTGCTAACAAAACTGCTTGGGTTTGCCTCCTCCTTGGTGAGCACCGCCAGGATTGGGGATGTCAGGCAGCAGTGTAACCCCTCGGCCACCCCCAGCCCTCCAATGCCACTATGGGCAAGCAAAGCCCCAGGAGCTCCAGATGCTCAGGTCTCCAGCAGCAGCCTTGGCACCTCACCTGCACTAAAGCCGATCTGGACATGTCAGAGGGATAAGAGCAACAAGTCAGATATAAATGTAGCTTAAGGCTGATGGGGCGGGAAATATTATTAAGGCTTTTTTTAACAGAATTATTATTGTTGTTTTTATTATTACCAATTTTTTATTGTAATAAAGTACAACACAAACAATTACAGACATCAGAGGAAAACTCAAATGGTAGCTATTTAAGCTTTGAATGTCGTGGAACATAGTTGAATACAATAAGCACCTGTGTATTCTTAATAATAGCTGCACTGAAGACAAAGGACATGAGAGTACAATTATTTTTGAAATTATCACATTTCTTCTTCTGTTCTGCAGGTACAAGATTGATACTT
Source organism: Agelaius tricolor (assembly GCF_023055355.1). Taxonomy (NCBI): domain Eukaryota; kingdom Metazoa; phylum Chordata; class Aves; order Passeriformes; family Icteridae; genus Agelaius; species Agelaius tricolor. The sequence continues at coordinate 63,948,010 of NW_027269261.1, forward strand.
GTGCTAACACCCATTCAAGTTCATAGTTTTGATTTCTGGGACAAGTCTAATGTGGCTTGTAGCACCTCAGGTGCCCTGAGGGATGTTCTTAGGCTACTTGCAAAATGCTGCTCTTGCTTCTATCTGTCTTGCCACAGTAAAAGGCTACAGAGATTTAACAGTGACATTTTGGCATCTCTCTTCCAAAGGTTTGAAATGCTATTGGATGCCCTCATTTAACTACCATACCTCTATAAAAAACAGGGCAAGTAAAGGAAAAGGAAAAAAAAAAGAAAAGTTTTACTATTTTTAATCTTCAGTCTTCTCCTTCATTAAGCATTTAAGCCAGGCCACTCTTGCATAAGATATCATGAGGAAGAAATTTATGAGTTTTTCTTTTTCCTTCATCATCTCAAGTATTTATACTGGGAAACCAAGTTTTCACTCTGCCAGTATAATACAGTTTCACCTTCCAAAAGTTAACCTATAGGCATCCTTGCTGGTATGGCTCCTCTTCTTCAGCATCAAAAATCAATTAGGGAGAGAGAATTGGGTACTGTTAATGTAGGTATTTCCAGCTTTCCTTTGGGAAAGATATTTGTCACATCACAAACAGGAATGAGCTGGCAGATGCTGAAACCCTGTTGGCTTTTCAACATAATGAGAGTTGTCACATCCTATAGCTGCCCTTGTGTTGAGATAGTAGCACATTCAATTATGGTGCTACCTCTTGGCCATCCAAAAATGAGTATTTTTTGCTAGCTTCTTCATCAGTTTTGGCTTGAAAAAATAGTACTGAGGTTCCTTTCTTATCACAGAGACTGTTTTAATCTCTCAGTAATTAGTGGCTGCACAGCTACTTCCCCATCCTTCTTGGGGAAGATGAAAAGAGATGAAAATTTGTATAGAGAATACAGATCTTCATTAGAGCTGCAAACTCCTCAGATAAGAAGAGAATTTTAAAAGAAGAATCATCTTCACTGTGTATTCAAACATATTTGAGAATACCTTAAAATGGATGTGGACAAGAGTTCACACCAAGAAAAAGGATTAGTGGCCTTCCTCTAGGATCTCATAGTCCTTGATGAAAAAGCTGCTGTACTTTTGGCCTGCCCAACTAATCTTGCTGGGACAGCCCTACCTCTGAAAAGCATTCTTATTCTCCACAGCCTTTGCACAGGCAATGCTACAGCAAAAAAAGTCAGAAAAAAAAAAAAGAGATGACTGATGTGTGGGGTTTTTTTATTTAAAAAGGGATGTTGAATGGAAGTTCAGTGATTTCTAGATGCACACCTCACTTTGGCACAATAGTTCCAACAGCTAAAGATTTTATAACTTTTATCTACACTAATAAGCTCCAAGTGTGCATCCATACATTCCTCCTTCACAGCTGCACTGACCCTGTTCTAAACTTGGGAATATGGACATTCATCTAATTTTCTAAACCCCCAAATTGTATTCTATAATGTGGTTTTCAAGAGGTGAGTAAAAAAAAAAACAACTTTCACTGCACCAAAAGAAAGGGCTTAGGTGGGGGAGCAGAATAAACTTTAGGATTAAAAGGAAATAAATAAAACAGCAAAACAACTTCCAGTTTTCACTGAAGTGAACCAAAGAGGCAAAACATAGCCAATGTAAACATTAAGGGAAAAACAAAAAAAAAAGCCCCAAACACAGCCTTTCCCAGACAATTAAAAGAAACAATATGGCAAGATTGCCATGTAATTTCTGAGAGCAATCATTTCCTGTGTTAGCCTTTATCAACCTTTCTTGTAGCAGAATCTTGACCTCAGTCCAGTAAAAAGGCTTACACAGTAACAATGAGCTAAATATATTTCCACTTCATTTTTTTGTTCCTTTTTTCTTCTCTGTACCTATATAGAAATAACACACACAAGATGACTATCCTTCCTTTCCACTCAAGCTGTGATAAAGGACTTTTTACACTGTCTAGGGTCACTGCAGATCAAGAGAACTCAGACAGCAGCACCACTGTTTCTGCTAGGACAGGGATTCCTGTGGAACCTGACAGACATCTTCCTACTCTGGCTGGAGGAGTTTGCAGGAAGACAGTCTGCCTGCACTGGTGACATCCTCATCAGGATACAAGTCACCAAACATTTTCAGGATCAATGAACACTGGTGGGGTTTTTCTTCCACTTCACAGTTTTTTCCATTTTGGGTGGAAAACCAGTTTTGTGAGCTCCTAATGGATGAAAATATCCTTTTTCTCTGCATGCACATAAATAATAAAATTACAAGCATAAAAAACTCCTCCCAAATACAATAAAAAAGAAATATATTTTCTCAAATTACCCCAAATGCAGTTTTTTGTTATTTGGGGGATCATATTATGAAATACCATTCATAACACTTTTTAAAACAAATTTAATAATTTCTTTAATATTTCTAATAATTTTTTTATACGGTGTCCAATACTGGCCAGCCCTGACACAGCTTGCAGATCCACAAATATGATGAATGTAACAGGGAGTGGGGGAAAAGGAGTAAAGTCTGTATTTAGAGTGTCTTTGGAGCACCCCCTCCAACCAGGTGCCTGCATCTACAAATATAAACTCTGGGACAGCCTGACCACCTGCAGGGAATTGCTATCTACAGATAATCCCCAAACTAATTGAGTCTCAACCTAAGTGAATCACAACTTCTACATTCTCTTTCCAGCATATCTAAAAAATATGACCAAATCACTTAAACCTTAGGGATGATGAAAGTGCTCCCACAGTTCAAGTCCAAGGTAGAAGTAGCTGTGCTTTGCTGATCCCTAAGGTATTTTCTGTGCTATACATTTAACACTTGCATGACTCTAGGGGTTTTGGTGACACATATAAGCTGGCTGTATTTAAGCAGTACTTAACAGCAATGACAATAAATCAAAAGTGAAATTTCAGCAGAGCTGAATGCAGAAGCATCCACATCTCCAGACATGTGTCTTAACTATTAATAATGTTCATTGAAAGCTTAATTCCCCCAGACTGAAGTAGAGTCAAGCGAACACAGGAAACAATAATGCTATCTGACATGCATGACCTTTCTGATTAAAGCAACTTGTCTTTCTTACAGAAGGGAGCCACAACAGCTCATTAACAGCTTTGCACTCTATTCTTCAAAATACTGTATCCACCAATTCATATTCTTTATTTCTGGTGGCATTTGGAAATGTTTCAATTTCCTCTTGAAGTTAATGAAAGACAAGGGCTATTCAGTTGTAGGTCAATAAAGATGGATGTTGCCATATGATACACCCATCTCTTTCAACTGAATATTTTGGGCCTTCTCTACTTCCATTGCCTTCTGTCCTCCTATTCTTGAAAAGCAAACAAACTTATCATTAAAAGATCTGGGTAATTGACAAAAAAAGTATTTCACAATGTTATTTTTACATTGAAATCAATTATCAATGTGATTTATAGAAATATATTGCATTTTAAAAAGAACCAATCATATTACTGTCATAGGTCCTATCAGAAACCCCAGAACATAATCAGAAGCCCAAAAGAGAGATGCTAAACAATGCTTCTTTCACTGATTTGGCTTTCATATCTCATTTTCAAAAACACACCATTGATCACAGACCAGGAATCTCAAACACAGAACTTTAACCATGGTTGTACAAAACTCACTTTGAAACTCTAACTTTTCAGAACACAGATTGTTAAGTACATAAAAAATAAATTTTTTATCAATGTACTGCACGAAAGAAAACACATCAACTGTCAGAACATCAGTGTGTATCTTCTAATAGCACTATATTCATTTCAACAGCTGACTAACCTTTCCACTACAATTCCCATGATACCAAAGAGCTAAAATTTTAAGAACATTGGCACAAGGACTGAATTCACATCAATCATATGAATTTCTACAACGTTGTTGCCATCAGCATCCTGGGCTGCATCAAGAGCAGCATGACCAGCAGGTTGTGATTCTGCCCCTCCACTGTGCTCTCATGAGACTGTAACCAGAGTGCTGTGTCCAGATCTGGGGTCCTCAGCACAGGAAGGATATGGACCTGCTGGGGATTTCTGAAGGGGGCCACCAAGTTGATCAAAGGGATGGAGCACCTCTCCTACGAGGAAAGAGTGGGGGCTGTTGTGTCTGGAAAAGAAAAGGCTATGGGGTGACTTAATTACTTCCAGTACCTGAAGGGAGGCTAAAATAAAGATGGAAAGTATTTACACAAGTATTTAATGACAAGACAAGGAGGAATGGGTTCAAACTAAGCATAGGTTTAGATTAGGTATTGGGAAGAAATCCTTTACTGTGAGGGTGGTAAAACTGGAACAGGTTGCCCAGACAAGGTGGAGATTTCTCATCCCTGAGTGTTTAAAGCCAGGTTGGATGGAGCTCCAAGCAACCTGATCTAGTGAAAGGTGTGCCTGCCCAAAGCACAGGGATGGTACTGGATAATCTCCAAGGTCCCCTCCAACCCAAGCCACGCTACGATTTAGAGATGCTGTGAAACCTGCAATATTTTTCTAGGGAAAATCTAACAAAAAGTTGCATTTGAAGCTTACAGAAATGAAATAAAGATTGTTTTCTAGCACAAGAAGAACTACATGCATATAAACTCACATAAAAATTAGATATTAGCTTTCCCTCTTTTACAAAGTTTAGTTGCCTGATTACATCCAGGGTTAATGTGGAACAGCTACATATTGAAAATGTAGTGATCTATTTGACACTGATAAAATAAGAGCTGTGGAAACACTCTAAGCAAAAAGCTCTTGCTCAGTATTTGTGTGTGCTATTTGGGATATAAAACTGAAAGCTTTTCCATTGCAAAATCCTTGGTTAATATCCACAGTTATTTGAGTATATTCTGCGATAAAAATCACATTTAAATGGTTATTTATAATACACAAAAACTGCATGTGTGTATTTTTGCAGTTTCCTCCTCATTTGCTCCAACTAAATCCAGTTTTCAGCAGAAAAAAAAAGAATTTGCTTTTCCACAGTAGGGGCTAGCTATTTCAGCTTTCTATCCCTCACCTCACTAGAGGTGAGAAACATTTAAGCACAAATCCAAAGAGTCACTGAAGAGGAAAGGCTATTTCCCTTAGCTTTCATACACTATAAGTGGTGGAACTGTTAATGTTGCTAAAAATCCACAATAAAACACCACCAGAACCACATTCAGGACATTCACACTGGAAAAAGTCAGGACAAGGAGGAAAATATTACAGAAGTTTATGAGCAACAAAGCAGAAGTTTCAAATGGAACCCTAGTTCACATAAACTTAATTTCAACTAGTAAACCTGGAGGCTATTTTAATTGCTGAAGCACTTTACTAAGCTTTCACAAATACTTTTACGAAGAATTATGAATCATGCAGTCACTTTTCTTCCTATAACTTCTAGGATGTATTGTACAGATCACAATCAGGCATTGGCCCTGACCCAAAGGTTGCAAGTGCCAAATAATGCAGTACTACTGCTGCTGAGGATTCAACACTACATGTTGAAACAGTGCTTCAGGTTCTTCAACACAAATGTTGACTAATTTCCTGCAACAGTCACAGTTGTACCCAATATTCTGTGAAGGATAAGTGATTTGATAATCAATTTAAATTAGTATTTCCAGCATACAAACACCTGCTTGAGAAACATGTGGCCATGATATCAAGAGGCCAGCACAAGCATTACTGAATGTTCCTCAGAATGAAACTGAGCTCAGAAAATGTTTATGGAGATTCAGTTCAGCTTGGAAAAAAGATCTTAAGAAAAGTTTTGCTGACCAAACCAGTAAAGCATCCACTAAATCCCAAAACCATAAAATACCAAGATGGGGATGCATTGATAGGACTGCTGTCTAACCCTGCAAGTACTTCAGGGCACAGATTTTTAATTTTACCCATGCTGAACCTTAATGCCTGTCCTTGAGGTGCCCAAAATGAAAGTTTATGTTCCTCAAAACGAACTTGGGAGCAGGTTTTACTCTGCATCAATAAGGAACATAACTGACTTCAATCTCAGAAACACATCAATTTAACAAGTCTGTTTGTAGGTTATTGTAGTTGACTACATTTAAGATGCTCACCATAGGTTTTGAGTTGTTTTGCTGTTTCGTGTTTGGGGTTTTTTGAGATCAGAGAGAAACAGGTACCATCTGGTAAAAATTCATTTTGTCAAATTATAATAAAATATAAATAAAAGTACAATAATCAAATATATCAAATTGCATTCCAATTAATTATTTTTATTCTGTAATCTTTTAATAAATCAGGTGTTGCAGACACATCTCCACATTGTAGGATCTGGCAATAGTTAAGATTAATCCTATTATGAGGCCTCTAGGCAGAGACTTGGGTGCCCTCTATATGTGATCTAGACATTTTTCTGCCAGATCTGATTCAATTTATGATGTCATAATGGTAACTCATTTCACTGGTGAAGTCTTTGCATATCATGTTAAAATAAAGCTCATTAATTTCTATGTAGGCAATCTCATTCCAGTTTTGGGCATGCTTTACTTTTGCTGAGTAAAAATGACATCTCCTGTTGACTTAATGCAGGCCAATTTCTATTCCTGGGGAGCCTCTCCATAAAACAGAAAGGGGGAAAAATGATGACTGAATTTCCTAGTGTCTTTCCCCTTGGGGCTTATATCTGCCTGGTGTTTTAGTAATCATGCCTTACATGATTTGGCTGAAAGAAAGAAAATATAATGTTTCAGATATTCTTTTATTGTTACATAAAACTTTTTGTTTTTCTTCTGACATATATATTTCCCCACGGACCTTGCCTTTCTAGAGCTGAGGAAGCCAGATCACTGAGGGTCAGGGTCAATACTTCACTGCCAAGGCCACTGCTAGTGTCTTATCTCCAGAAGAATATTGAATAGGGAGTTGCTGCTAGGGAAAGATAGAATATACTGTCAATTGAATCCTTACTTTTTAAATTTATTTTTAACATATTACACCAGAAGAGCAATGCTTTAATAAAATCAGTGGATTTGGTTGGGTGGGGTTTTTTTTCAATGCCACATCATTGACATTTCAAAGTTTTCCTTCAAGGACCTCTGAATTTATCTACATGTCTTGTCCTAAGGGGAAAGAATCAGACTCCTTTTTACTATTAGCTTTTCTCCTTTTTCAGCCTATTTCCTACCCTGCACCCCCCCCCCCCCCCCCCCCCCCCACTTTTCCAGCAGGAGGTCTGGAATTTTTATGACTATTTGACTAAAGTATCAAAAAAGTCCTTTGGGAACAATCTGTCTTGAGTTTCTCCTTTAAAGTCCTGTGGCTCAAATGCCAATACCTCAGCCTCCAACAAAGGAAGAAGCCTTTGAGGAGGGAGATGACCAAATGAGTTCTTAAGCCTCAGTGTGCTTCTGAATTTTTTTTTTTCTTTTTTTGTTTCCTTCTCCCTCCCTTTCCCATGAATTAACTTCATCTCTATTATTCTGAAAAGGGAAGGCTACCCTTTTGCATTAAGCACTTTTTCAGGGTCACTGTGAAGTCTGAGCCAGATTCCACATGCTAGTGCTTTCTGCTCAGAAAATCTTAAGTGAAGCTGTACTGGAAAGGAACCCTGTGTCTTGCAAGGTCATAGTGACGTGCCTCGACATTTTTTGGTAGAAATCATTCAAAAACTATCTGTGTGTTTGCTAACTGCAAGGCATGTGCTGAGTAAGAAAGCACAGTAAAGCTTCTTGTGTATAAGTCTTCCCATTTTCACATTCCCTATCCAGCTTGAAGAACTAGGGAGGACGTTTAAAAGTCTTGACCCACATTTTGTGCTCTTCTACATCACAGTATTTTCTTTCAGTCTCAGTCCTGTGCTTTTTTTTTTTTTTTTTTTGTATCAGCCTTGTTTGCAGAGGGCACAAAGCTGATAATCTAGAGACAGATCCAGACTGTGCTCTACAAACTAAGGGCTCCCTTTGTGTCATTTTGGCCTCCTGTGTGCTGTCCATCTGCTCAGCTGCAAATTTTGCAAAAGCTCAAAATTCCCGTCAAGTCAAAGGGCTGGCAAACAGTCCTCTGTTGATGAGAGACAATACCCTCTTTTTCTCAGCCAGTAAGAGGCTTGAAGGAAACAAATATGAGAAATTAAGATTGATGTCAGGGATGTTGATGAAACTTCAATGATGTTTTTTCCACAGTTCTTTCAAGCTGTTTTATCTGATGTTGTTGGTGCCCACAATGGGCCATAACTTCCTCCCAACTGCAACTGAAAATTCCCATATAGCCAGGCAACAGGCTGAGTATAGTGTGATAGCAGCAGAAGACAAAGGGATATTTGTGGTTTTAACTATCAAGTAGGAAACAGGGCAAAAATTTATGAGGGATCTCATTCAGGCATTCTTTTGCAAGCATCTCTCCAAGTAGAAACAGCAAGAAAATCACAGATTTAATAGTTTGGTAAATAGAAATAGTCCAAGCAAATACAAACATTATGACTGAGATTAATTCTAGTTCCCCAAAACTTCTATCACACAAACACTGATGTTCCCATATTTCATCCTGACTGCCAGTTCTTCTCACAACTGTCTCTGAAAAGGCAGCTGAAGTAGGAACTCTAAAACCAGTATGAACTTTAGATGATATGGGAAATACAGCAGCACTAAAACAATTTTCTGTTTTGTTTTTCACTTCCAATGATTTGAATGAAACAATCTGCACTGTCTAAATTTTTTAGACCTGAGAGCTAATTTGCTTTTGTGTGTCTCCTGTCCTCAAGCAATTAACTAGAGGAGGGAGTTGGAACAAGACAATACATAGAATTCCAGCTGATGCTGGAATTGAAGCTTTAAACATCAAGTATTAGAGCCTGCAGCTTTGCTTTCTTGCCCTCTTCTGCTGGCTGCCACCTCCCTAATTCTACTTCCATCTGTTGATGGATGGCCTCTTCAATTCACCATGTTGTTATCAGAGAGGATCCCATTCTCCCAATTTCCCTATTCATATCAAGCAGGATACCTCCTCTTCCATCACACACACACACAGTGTTTTGGAGAGAATAGTATGTCTCAAATCACAAAGCTGAGATTTTCACAAAGGGCTTAAGCACTTTTAATCATATTTACTAGGTTTTAGCTTCCTAAATACATTTGAGTATCAGTTCTCTGGTATTTCTGGCACCTCCAATCAGCCCGAAAACTCACAAGGATTTTCTCTTCTCAGATATCAGAAAGCACATCCTCCCAGCCTGCACCAAAGTGCTGACAACAGTTATTCAACTGGTCCTACACAGAATGCAAAGAGTAAAAAAAAAGCTCCATGAGAATATGTTACCTGTTTGCCTCTTTTTATGTGCAATCACTTTATGACTACAGCAAAGTACAAAGAGTGGGCAAAGAGCAGGATGAAGCAATCAGGTGGAAAACAGAAAGCCACAACACCCGCAGTGTTAGGGGAACCGCCCACACTGCTACCTAGCATGGTCCAGTACTGAAGGGTAGATGCTTTTCCCCTCATTTGAATGGAGTCACAATTAAAATTAATGGTTCTCAGTTACAGCTAATCTTGCATTATTGTCAGATTATAAATACTAATGTATATGATTACAGGCTGAGTAACACTGTAAAGTGCATGTATCCTAAGGCTGATTAAAGACTGCAACCACTAGAAGAAGGGTAGCTCTGTTAATCATCCTCATTTTCCAAGAACTTTATTCTTCCCATCTCTTATAGCTCTTTAGCTACAGTATTAATTCAGAGAGTTAGGCAGCTCCCACTCTGGGAATTCAGCTATAAAAGTAGTTTTATCTTGCAAAATGTATTGCTATAAAGCCTCCTGAAGCTTTGGTCTCCAGAAGCACAAAAAACCCTAAAGATTTTTATTTTATATTGTAAACACTGTTACAGATTTAAATGGTGCTATAGTAATTTAGTTGGCCAAAATAAAACCTTTTAATCTAAAATGTTTCTTATGTGTAATATATCTCTTAAATTGAACACTAACTCCAGAGTTCTGCAAAATGTTCTCCAGCTGTAACCAGTACATTCTCAAAAATATTGCAATATACATAAAACAAAATAAAAAACCCCAAAAAACAGTCATGTCCCAGTCAGAAAAATTAACAGGAGAATGATTTTCACTGGTTGATTTTAGTGGAGCCACATTACAATGACTGATCAGCAGATGAGCCACCTCATATTTTAATTTTGTCTTCCAGCACACAAAAATAAGTTCTCAAAATGCAGCACTCTCCATTTACAGTAAATTGTGCAGTAAATTTGTATTTTGCAGACCTGCCTCTATTTCACAAAGCTAAGCAAGATTGAAAGAAAAAAGTTCTTAACCAAGACTATTTTTCCAATCACAATTGATCCCATTTTCTTTGTTCCACAGCTGTTCTTCAGTGTCTGACTGCTAACTTTTTCTAACACTAGCTTGCATTTTGGAGAGATCATAATTTTCCTTTAATCAGTGAGCTAATTTAGGAGAAAAAAACCCCTGCTTTTCTTGATTGAGACTGTTAAGTCAAGGACTAAGTGTACAGGATGAAAAAATTTAATTGATCTTTTCTGCTGTCAAAGAAAGAAAATCCATTGTTTCTAAAATTCTGATCAGAAGCATTTCTTTTTTTCTCCTGAACATGAAGAGGCTTGTCATAAAGCTGGAAATTTTTACTTTATTTAGCTTTCTACATAACTATTTCTTTAGATCACCTTCTAGACCACCAGCAATGGAGGTATTAGGTCAATAGACTTCAATAATGCAAAGTCTGGTGCTTCTATTTCTCTGCTTTATGTAAAAATCATCATGGCTTCAATAAATCTGTACACAACTATTCACTTGCTAAATCTTCAGCAAGGATATTTTTACTAGCTTGTACCCAAGGAAGAAAAATTGTCTTTGGTTTTGCAGGCGGTAAGTGTGATTAACTAGAGTTATCTGCTCCAGAACACTGGCCAAGGAATTTCTCCCAGTGATTCCTCATTGAAAAAGCTTTTAATACACTAGCCTTTGAGCAATTTCTTAAAAATGAAAAAAAATTACCATCTTACATCAAGTAACTAACATCATGGTCACAAGCTGTACATCTTCACAAGTTAGAATTCCCTAGCTGGCATTCTATATTGATCTCTTCTTGCTCTCACTATGAAATATCAGGTCAAACTATGTATGTTTCCCTTCTTCCCTGCCACCTAAACCTACTCTGTGGTTCACTTGAAGGTAGAACCTTCACCCAGAGCATGGCTGGGCACTGGAACAGGCTCCCCAGGGAAGTGGTCACAGCACCAAGCCTTACAGAGTTCAAGAAGCATTTGGACAACGCTCACAGGCATGTGGTATGACTCTCAGGGTCATGTTTGAAGAGTCAGGAGTTAGACTATGATGATCCTAGCTGGTCCCTTCCAACTCAGGATATTCTATGATTTCCTACATATTTTTCTATATGCAGAAATTGTTTGGGTCACCCAAAAAATCTGGTCTATGCTTATCCAAAGCCTAGTCTGACTTCTCACAATAGGTAAATTCTGACCATAAGAGTCAAGACACTTGCAAAAACAAGTTGACAACTTGATTCATTAATGTAGTATAATTTTAAGTACTCAACAGACTATTTGAAAGCAAACCTCAAAATATATCACCCCCATATTAAAAAGCACACAGAAACCTTCATGCAAAAGTGTTTAAATATTTGAGTGTGTACAGACCATGCAATATGACAAAGGTTTAATTCTATTAGTTAGAGAAACTTCTTCCCTTGACTTCAGGGGAGACATTTTTTAAGCCTGTATAAGCAAAGAAGCCACCCTTATGCTATGTATACATACACAGAGAGAGAGATACATAAAAAGACTGCATTTCAAGAGGAAAAGATCACTAATCTTGCACATTTGCATAGATTATTTATCATTTTCTTTAGGACATACTACTTCACTGCTACTTCCTCTTGTCCTATATTAATCTGTTTCCTACCACTCTACTGAGAAACAAATTTATTTCAATTGAGACTCTAAAAACCATTATTCAGGATTTCCCACAACAGCATGGGCTATGAGTTGCTGTATCTCCATGCCTCAAAAGATAAGAGTACTAGTTCAGCTCAGGGGATCAGAGTTCTAGTCCAGTCTTTATCACTAAGTGGAACTTCCATAACAAGATAAAACCCCAGTAACCATTACTACTCTGGATTTTCACTCACATCCTGGTTTTGTTACCCCAGGCTATTTAACACAGTCTCCCTGTGGCAAATCAGCCCTACAAATCTATGGGGGAGATAGCACTGCACACTAATACCTGCTAAAGTCCTTAACCCTCTATTAACTTTAAGATTCAACAGATTTCTCTTTGTTCCCATGCATCAACTTTCTACCATTAAAAAAGTCATATAAAATAACCATATCCAGTGGTAACCTCCTACATCCAGATAAAAAAAAGGCAATTTTACTCCAGCCATCATCCCACACACTCTGTGTAACAGACCTGAGATAATAAGAGAGACTTTCCAAAGAGGGATAGAAGAATAACTCACAATGGAATTTAATTTAATTCACCCACCCACACAAACCACTCACCCTTACCCGAGGTGAAGAACTACCTGAACTTTTGTAAACCTTTGGCCACTATAACATCTTCATAAAGTTATGACATTACAACCATTGCAGTGCTAGCCTTCCATACAAGCAGAATCTCACCTTTCTCATTCCCTCATAGAAAATCACTAACCTGAGTTTGCTGAAGCTTTTAGTCATGGACATCTGGAAGCACCTCCATAGCTTTTAGATTCTGTTTTCACTCAGATTGGTAACCAGCCTAGGTTCTGTGGTGATGATGAAACTAAATCACTAAAAGATTGAAAATGCCTGAATACCTCTCCACAACACTTCTTTTTTCACCAGATTCAGGAGCGTGAACTGGCTCTTCTTTAAATCATCAAGTGATTCTCCTCAAAACACCTGAGCTAACAGCTGTACAAAATAACCCAAGAAATAACTCTCCACACAAGGAGTTCACCTACCTACAATAACTCCTTTATAACCCCTGCTGGCACTGAACAAAGGTCAGTTAAAACCTTTACATTTGGCTACAAATTACTTAGGCTAATATGGGGCGAAGACACACCAAAACCGATCAAGAAAAATTAATCCTAAATCAAAGTGGAAGAAAAGCTTCTAATCACTTACTTGCTTCATCTACTGTAATCAGATGTTCTTCTCATGGAAGAGCCATAAGGTTACAGTTTGTATTTATGGGCTTACTGACTCAAAGAATAATGTCTCTCTCCAGACACTAGAGCAACCATTGCACAAATCCACAAGTTTGATTTTAGCAAGAAAATGTTTAATAAATCAGGAACAATAGCAATGTACAGCAACAGAGCTTTATGTAAAGTTTTAAGACTTATTTCCTTTTGTTGCTGAAAATGAGACTGAAGGCACTAAGCTTTTATGGCACTTTATGGCACTAAGTTTTTCCAGCTTTGTCTTTCTTCATGATAATATCACATATGGATTTACAATTTCCAACATGTATTTTCCATTGAGGAAAGTGACAGCTGCAATTGAAGACAACAGAACTGTAAAAGTAAAGATGTGCATATATCTGGCTCTAGGTTTCTTAAGTCATCAGACTCAATTTTTTAACACAACTTTATTGTTCCAAATATTTTCAACAAGATTATCTCAACTTAGCCTTTTTCCCCACTGTGTTTTTCAAATATTTCTCTCTCTTGAAAGTTGATAAATTTTTGTTCCAAATGATCTTGTCTTCACATCCCTGTGGAAGTAAGTATTTCATCCCACTTGTCTTGGATGGTTAGTTCCAAAATAAGAGCTGCCAAATGTGATACACAGCTGCACCATCCTTCCCTCCTAAGGAAAATCTTGGAATGAGGTGGAGTTCCTGATTACCTATGTCCACACTTAGAAGAGTTTTCTGTCTCCAGTGACCTCTGGCTTACCTTACCTGGTATGACTATAAATTCTGAAATGCATCAGCATAAGATAGGAAAATGATGATATTAACCACAAACACAATTATTTAGGGAGGCATCACTTCTCATAATTTTTTTAAGTGTCTGAATATTTTTTCAGTGTGATACTTTATCTGTATAAAGTAAATAAATTAATAAGTGAAATTGAGTAATAGATTTTACTCTATTACATGGTATTTTATGCTGAAATCCAATACAATAGTTTAATTTTTTCAAAAATTCTAGCCAGTGTACTTCCATTTTAAAGCTCCTTATACCTTGACAATGGCTGTTATAATCACCAGGCTCATCTTCTAAAACTTATGTGTTAAAGAACACTCACATGTTGACCATTCTTTAGAAAAATGTTTTATTAAATGTTTTTTTTAATAAGTTCAGATATTGGATGTATTAGATTTGATCAATGGGATCAAATATTCTCTTGCAAACTTACTTTTTATCATTTTGGTTGTGTGAACATACTTGAGACTATCTAAATCTTGCCAGTAGATTATCCCTCTCATATTAATGAACTGCAAGCAGAAAGTTATCTTGTACATGTAGCATTTACCTAACCCACCATTGTGTACTATTGGGGTTTTTCCCCCCATGTGAATAATTTGTCTTCTTTTACCCTCTGTCATTAGTATTGCTGCTGTTTCTGTTTGTTTCCTTATCTCACTGCTGTTTCCAGTGAGTGGTGTGGGGTCCTTGAACTGGGGAGTACCATTCCTAAACCAGGACACTCCTCCTAGCAAAGCAACAATACCCTCAGTTGTAGAGACACTTCCCTTGGCTGCTCTTACTCGAGCAGATGCTGGTGCTTGTAAGGACAAGCAGCGTGACCTTCTCTGCCACACCGTGCAGATACTTGGTGCAGCTGGTCCACGCACTGTCATTCTGGTAGTTCTACTCCTATAACTTATAGTGACACAGCTGTAAAGACAGATCTGTTTGGATCCAGAGAAATCTAATCCTGCTTTGATAGGAGGCTGAAGGCAGTGCCAGTGAGCCCAGCCCCAAAACACCAATGTCTTGGAATGAATTGTGCTGGCTGCAGAAGCTAGCTTGGAAAGTTACCTCTACATATGCACAGGATTTAAGGAGATATTTAAATTTTGCCATTAATGATGGGGAAGCTAGTTCTGTATACCCCAGTCATTCTGAAATCAGGACCTAGCTAGACAGAGAAACATATTTGCACAGGAGTACTTTAGAGCCATTCTTCATACATATGTTCTATATAGCCTATTTAGAAAGAAAAGCTGTAAATATTTTCTACAAAAAATGTAGATGGTGCAGTGTAAGATTTGTCTTAATGTGGTAGCTGGTACTTTGCTCACCTGTTCAGTACCATATATTATGTTCAGAAGGTTAGAATTCTCAAGAATTGCATGCATTAACCAATCAAAACTTGTTTTTCTTTGCAAGGTCTCTGGCAGTCACTGATTGATAAGCCATAAAATGTTCATTCCTTGCCCGGAGCTTCTGATGAGTACTGAAGATTATACCATTTAACTCTCCTAACCACTGCAGCAGAGCATTAAGCAAAATTAGAATACTTGGAATTATATTTCATCCAAATATGGTTTCTTTGGGGTAAAACAAGCAGTTAATTTACATATCATTGGTTTTGCTTGCTCCTCTATATGTGAGGCTATAAATGATTCCTGGGATTGAGAAAACAATCACATTTTCTCAAAGTCAAGCAAAGTGTAGACACATTCAAAAGAATCACAAAAGTAGCTGAACTGATAAGCACTAAAGAAATGTCCAGAACAGAAAGCAAAATAGATTTTAGTGATTAATAGAAAAGATGAATACAGCTTCTTGACATGTTTGCTCTTCACCCCAAGGATGAAATAGTCCATGAAGTACTACCAGGTTTCAAAGTAAGGGAATATGCTGCAGTACCTGGCAAAGGTGGCATCGTGATCTCTGTGCCTGGAAGAGGAAAGGTAAAGCTACATTCTGGTTTTTCCCCACTGCAGAACACTGTGACAGTGTCACAGGGGTTTTCAGGTGAAGGGAGAGACAAGAATGTTGACTCCATGTTCAGAAGGCTTGATTTATTATTTTATGATATATATATATATATATTACATTATAACTATACTAAAAAGAAAAAGAAGGACAGTTTTCTTCAGAAGCTAGCTAAGCTAAGAATAGAAAAGAATAACAAAGGCAGCTGTCTCAGACAGAGAGCGAGACCCAGCTCTGCTGTGACTGGTCACCACACCCAAACATCCACAAGAGACCAATCACGGATGAGCCTGTTGCATTCCACAGCAGCAGATAACCATTGTTTACATCTTGTTGCTGAAACTTCTCAGCTTCAGCAGGAAAAATCCTAAAGAAAAGATTTTTCACAAATGATGTCTGCGACAGAACACAATCTTCACAAGGTTTGTAATACAGGGAAAGAAAAGCTAGCCACAATATGGTATGAATTATTATAAAGCCACAGACAACAAATGCACAAGAACTCCTGGTGCTGTATAAGCAAGTAGGCTTTCTTTCTCATTCAGTTTGTAATGCTTGCTTAATGACTTAAATGCAAAGACTTCAGCTAAACACTATGGGGATTTGGAGCTACCCTAAAAATAGACTGCAAAATACTACTCTTACAGAATGAGTATGTTTCATGGAAGACTACTCTAATTAATAGTCCATAAAACTTTAAATAAATCTGCCAGTGAGTGAGACGCCTCTCAAAGAGAGAGGAAAAGCTCTTGTTCCAACTTGATGGAACCGGATCACCCTGAGGCTCTATCCTGTTACCTTAACACATAGCTTTATAATCTCTGAAAACTTTATAGGTAATCTTTACATAAACTTCATAACAAAAAATTTAGGAGTCTGATGGAAAATCTAGAACAGTTGTTTGTTTGGTTTTTTTTTACATAAAAAGACTGAAACATCTAAACACTAAGATTAGGGTCTCTCTAAACAGATTATTAGTGAAATTATGCAAACAAATGAGATCTATAGGGATGAATTTTTTAGCAAGAACTCAAGACCTGGATAAGAAAAACAGGATGATTGACAAAAGTTCCAGGAATTCCAGGAAAGCCTTTACCAATTCAAGAAATCCTTGTAGACATATTAACTATAAAGATTCTGTCTCTGATTTATAACTGAGACCACAGAATATTCTCAGCTGGAGGAGACTCACTAGGATCATCAAGTCCAACTGTTAACTCAATGGCCCGTACAGGGATTGAACTCACAACCCTGCTGTTATTGCCACCATGCTCTAAACAACTGAGGTGGTCTCAGGGTCATCTCCTGGAGGCTGAGAATACTCTGGGGAAGTATCGCTATATTGGCGACCTTTAACCGCACTGTTCCCACTGTTAAGGTGTTGGAAAGAGCATTATAGGCTACTTAGAGCTTAGATCTGTCTTTCTATAGACATTATGTTCTTATATCACTTATATAAAAAAGACAATATCATAAAGGCTTACATCTCATAAACCACACAGGTCATCATGGTCTTTGTAAAAAACCAGTATTCTCTTTGCCTTTACTTTGCCAGGACCTTTGCATCAGAAGTAAATAAGGAGAGAACTGCCAAGTCTCTAAATTGTCTGTAAGATGTTTTCAGGTAATGTTGCTTATATAGCAAAGACACAGTTAGGAAGACCTGCCATACAAAAAAAATGCAAATGGATCTGTAGGTGTTGTCAAGTATTTACTATCATCTGAAAATATAACAAAGTGTTGGAGGTCTTTCTGAATTAGAACAGCATAATGAAGGTAGGGAGGGCTCTCAAGCCCTCCTTTGTGTGGGAAAATCATGAAACAGTGTGAACAAAACTCTTCCTTATTCAGGAGTAACTTTCTCCCCTCTTGAAGATCACAGAAAAGACCCACTTCCTTCAGAAACAAATTCTGGGAAAAGTGGATTCTAAGGGGAGGATCAAACAGTTGGGGACAGGTAAGAGGCAACCTACAGTGTTCTCTGACCTTGAAGTGTATGCTTTTGAGTATGTCAATACCAAGAATGAAAAAAGGTAGCTTGTAATGCAAGGAAAAGTGACTCAAATCCACAAACATGGCAAAATGGTAACTCAAAACAGACTTGTCAAGATTGTTACTAGATTAAATCAATAAGGAATGGAGTGTTTCATTATACCTTGAGCAGGTACTAGGGTCTTCTGCCATCCCAAAGAAGAAATTTCTCTGTTTTTTTCCCACCCTGTACACGGACCAGCTCTCAGAAAATTCTGTTCTCTTTTTCTGCAGTCATATACACATTGAAAGGAAAAAAAAATAGCAAATAAATCCTCCAAAGTGTGAAGGACATTGCCCTTTTTCATGCAGAACTAATCTGCATCATCCAAACAGAAGATCCTTCTCTGATGACTACACTGCTCCTGGGATCTCAGAACTCCAGAGCCAAGAAGACAGAGGCTCATTACCACACAAATTTCCATTGACTGTAACAGAGTAACTGCAGCATCTAGAGCTGTTTCTATAGGTGCTCTTGCTGCTCACTGTCCCTCAGCAATTAGGGATTTAAATTCTTTTCTATGCTCCTGTGGTGACCTCATCAACAAAATCTGTAAACTTATTATAATTAAGAAAATCATAACATGCCAGAAGGACCTAATAATTTGACATTCTAAACTGCAAGCTTGCCAATGAATAAATGTTACGACCAAGCAGATCTTATCATCTTGGCTCCCTCTCAGCAGGAGTTTGCATCAGACTGTTCTGTCCCTACAAATGGCACACAGTATATGCATATATTTTCTTGTTTCCTGCCTTTGAATCTGCAATGACAATTCAAGGACCTTGCCAGATATTTTTACAGGTTCCAAAATGAGGCCTCATTAATGAAAGCTCTTTTCTCCACAGCAGAGAAGTGTGCAGCATGTTCAGCATGCTGCAGGTTTGATGCACATTCTTATGGAAAATTTTGAAAAATTAGGTTCTCTTTCTCAGAAATTTTCAGAAATGCCAAAAATTATCTTGGATTAAAGTGTAGTAGGGGGATCAGCTTGTATTATAAAATAAGGTTTGAATGGTTATTTGTTCTTAAGTCTCAAGGACAGCCCTAACAAAATTCTTTCTGCAGCTGTTTATAGATGACTTGGTGACGTCCTGGAGATCAATTTTAAGTGGATATGAGGAAGGAATCAAGATGATTACTTAAAGTACCCTTTCATATTTTACTATCAATTTTCTAGAAGTACTTAGTCAGGAATCCTTAAAATATAAGAAAATGTTACAGTATGAGGAATGCTTGACTTGGGGAAAATAGTCAAAGTTTAAAACTAGAAGACATTAATCTTGCATTCCTTGTACTTGGGACACCTAGTGGAGAATGTTTTTACAGAAGAAGAAAATATAGGAAAAAAAAAGCTGCTAAAGTCCTATGTGTAACTTGCTGCAGGAAAGTTTTCCATGAAGCATATCTACTCACCTCTGGTGCACTAGTCACTACTTTGAAAGGACTGTAAGTTCTGCTGCTACTACTGAAGTTAGGAAAAGAGTAAACAACAAGAAAAAATATAATATTTAGCAGTGTTGTTACAGTT
Organism: Agelaius tricolor; assembly: GCF_023055355.1. Classification (NCBI taxonomy): domain Eukaryota; kingdom Metazoa; phylum Chordata; class Aves; order Passeriformes; family Icteridae; genus Agelaius; species Agelaius tricolor. Next base: position 63,967,425 of record NW_027269261.1, read on the forward strand.
TATTATTTGTATTACCATATGGCCTAGAAGCCCAAATTATAGATCTAAAATCATTGTGATAAAAATTTGAAATTTGGGAGAAGTTTCACATTTGTTTTCCTGCAAAGGTCATAAACTGCTCATCTAAAATGCTTCATCCCTCCTGTATTCTACATTATTTACTAACCCTGAACTTTCATTAGCTTGAGCAGTACTCTGAATCATGTTTCTTTTAAAAAGGTACAAAGAATTATTTAATTTTCTCCAATAAAAAACAGGCTGATCAGTTTGCATGTTAAAGTTGTGCATTCTAAAATCAACACAATGTTTATCAGTTTTCACAGAATGTTTCTCTGTCTAGTGCATACATGTTAGAAGTGCTCTTATTGGTAAGATACAAGCAGAAATCATCCTTTCCCCACAATAACAGCCATTGTCATAGTGATTCGGACCAATTCACCTCATCCAATACCCTTTCTGACAGCGACCAGCATCAGAGAAAAGGGCAAGAAACCATGAAATTGGCAATTATGGAATTATCTTTCAATGGGTAAAGTTGCTTCTTATATCTGAATTTAGATGTGAAATGCCCCAAAGCTTGAGCATCCATAGAAATTGTGCTAAACTTCTGACTCATTTGGTTTCTTATGGCAGCAAGTTCTAGGCTGCTCAAATGTATTACTGTACTATTATTGTATAAGCTTAATTTCAACAGCATTTCCTTCTGCTTTTTATTTTCTTCCACTTATGCTCTGGAAATGTAAAAGGTAATAAGAAGTTTTTGTGGGTGCAATTTAAGCAGCTCCCGTATTTGCGCTCAAAGCAAACACAAACCATATTTCTGTGCTCCTAGAAGAAGGAGTAAAGAGAAGCACATAACATAAAAGCTTAAAAAAATACTTTACATCTAGCTACATCCCTTTTCTACTCTCTCACAATTATAGTATACATGCATTCATATACATGTGAATATTTGTTTCTAATAACCAGCCAATATCACAAGTGCATAAACTCACACAGACATAAATATTAAGCCTTCCTCCATTGCTTAATTCAGTTTTAAACACAGAAAAGCAGTTTCATTGGCCCTTGAAGAGAACAGTGAAGGAGAAAATGGAAAAATAAAAAATTTAAGATATATTGCTGAAACAGCCTAACAAATTTAGCCGTGTATTTAGTCATTAAATGTAACTGAAGAAATGTAGACCCTACAACTTAAGAACCGCCAGCTCAATTGTTTGGAAGCTCACTAGCAGAGGACCCATTGACTGCAGAGCAAAGCAAATAGAAAACCTCCAAGACAATAAAGTGCAAGTCCCTAGAAGACAACATCAAAAATCAAAACCTACCCAAGTAACAAGGAAAAAAACCCTAGAAACTCTGCAAAGGAATGATCCCTCTACATGGTACAGTACTGAATGGATCTTTTACAAAGGTTGATGCATTGGGTAAATAGTCTTAATGAATTAGCATATTGAGCTGCTCTTGTGGAATACACACTAAAAATACAAGTACTGAAATCAGTGCACCTGATATATAGGAAAACTAATATAAATTGTATAGATACATGTAACATGCTAATAAAACAGAGTAATGCACAGTAACTATTGTATCTTACAAGGAGAGAAAAAAAATCTGGAACAGCTACTGATACCTAGTAACCACTTAGTAAGAGAACCCCACTCAATTAATACACAAATCTGTAACTTTATCCCCAAGAGTTCTGTTGTTTTCACCAGACACTTTCAAACAAAACAAAAAGTTCCTGAGAGCCAAATCAAACACCGGCTGAAATTCCAGGAAAGACTCCCATTGACTTGAGTAGCTTTTGAATGGAGAACAGAAATTATTAGATCTGTTCTCTTTGAAGAGACTGCAAAACTTCGTATTTATGGTTAGTCCTACGAAGAACCAGTATTTAAGAAACCAGTCCTCCTTAATGACAAATCACACCTCCAAATTGCTTTCACAGTGTGATACCCTGGAGCTATGCAAGACCCTGAGCTGTCCTTCAGTGTTTTGCCACCAAAAATATTGCCAGTAAGTACTGTTCTGTTTCCACCTGCAGCATACTCTAAATGAAGGTAAATAAGGCATTCATGCAGGAAATTAACACATGGCATAAAATAATACTGAGCTTCAGGCTGAAAGCTAGCATCATGTCAGAGGGAAAATCAGAGTGTAACAGTATGTGTGCAGTCCCAAGCAAGGGCTTTGTAAGGCAGCTTGAACCCCTAATAAATGTATTGACAGATCAGGCACACAAACTAAAATTAACATGTTGTCCCTTGTGCTATGGCCTGAAAAACCACAGATGATTTTTCTTAACTTTACCTGATTATTTTAGTATTCATGTGTTCCTATAATGTATTTTGTGAAATTGTTTGCAAAATTCACATTCAAGTTTTTAACTAAACTATCTTAATATATCCTTCACAATCTATATAGGTTTATAAGCAATGGGATGCAATTCCCACTTCTAGTACAAGTTTGTGTGGGTTTTCTTATTTGAGGTAGGGAGGGAGAATCAAGTTAAATCCAAAAGTCTATGGGAGCCTCAAAAGCGAGGCACAGAGTTGAGTTGAAGAGTGGAAGTAATGTAAAATACTGTGCCCAGCATCCTGAAGGGGTAACAAAAAGGTGACTAGTGAACCTTCTCTCTTTCAGACTCCATTAGATGCCAAAATATCCTCTACGCTTTATATTTTCGTTAACCCCAAAAATTTCTACAGTCCATTTGAAACAGATTGGCTGGGATTCCATCACCAGACTGCTTGAGGTATTTCCTATTTCACAAGATTTCCTACTTTCAGATTCAATTCTGGTATGTCATCAGCCCTGGCTCTTCCTTGGATGGCAAATTCTTACACAGTTTAAGGTGATTTTAAACTGTGTCTGTGTCAGTGGCACGACAGCCTGGTCACCCATGGGTATCAATAATACCCACACAAGGCTATAGTAATATTCAGTGCTCAAATAATTCATTAGGATTTTTTAAACTTACAGCAATGTACATTCACATACTAGTCTGCAGTCAGACTACAGCACAGGAGTCGCATGGAAGAAAGCTGAGTATTTGTAGCAACATTCACACAAACCTGAGAAACAATTTGAGAACTAATTCAGAGTTTAACTTAAAAAAAAATCTCTGGACAGATTTTTGCCATTAATGCAGATGAAAAAAGATGTAAGAGCAGTAATATCATTAGAGAAGCTGCAAAGAAGTTGCCCATTCAAAAAGGTGAAAATTTCAGGAGAAATGCTTAAGAATGGAGAAAAAAAGAGCTGTTGTGGACAGGACTAAATTTGCTATTCCTGCCACAAGAGAAGCAAGAAAAGGTCAGGGTGAACCGGGGGTCACTTAACCAAGCCAAAAGTGCAGAGTAGGTGTTTTGGATGATGCAACACTATAAACCAACCACTAGGCAAGGAAGAGGACACAAAGAACCTTGTGTTTGCTGATACTGGTGCATGGGGGCCAAAAGCAACAGAAAGCAACAGGAAGAATATTTCTTCTCCACATGTGGCTCAAACTGCAGAGGAGACGCCTGGGGCTGGGGTGGGGGTAAGTGGGACACTGCCTCCCTCAGCCAACTGACCTCTCCAGTATGTTGCATAAGGAGCTTAGGAAACAGAAAGTTTGGGGCCAGGCCAGAGCATCATTGTACAAAATGGTTTCACTGAGCCAAAACTCTCCATGGAACAGCTGGTCGTATTTGCTGCATCCCCGTACTGTGAAGCAGAAAATCCAAGTCTACTGCCTGCTGTTTTCTAAGGAAAGGTCTCTGTAAGCTGTTGGCACTGTATTTGTGCTTTGCTCTATCAATTTGCTTAGGTTTTCAGGAGGACAAAAAAGGGGCAAAGCACAATAAAACAAAGATCCTGAAGAGTAAATGGAAGATGTCTGGGAGTTTACAATTAAGAGAAACCTGGGGGAAGAGGAGAGGATGGAAAGGGGGAAGAGGTGAAAAAGAAACCTTTTGTGGAATCTGATTCATCACACTATTTCCCTGTTAAGGTTATAACAGTCTCCTTTATTTTAATATATTCAGGAAATTACTTTCTTTCAATCAGAATTGTCTTGGGCTAAAATGACAACTGCTAATGGCAGTCTATAAAACCCAGACATTCTCTCTGACTCATTATATATATTTCTAGGGGAAAGCAGAAAATCATCTATCTATTGGAAGTCATTGCTGTCTCTTGGCCAGGCAAACATTCACCAGCAAGCAGCATGGAAACATCCTCCAGGAGCCCCAGCTTCCCTGGTCTGAGCAAGGAATTACTCCATGGGTCCAATATTTCAATTCTCTGGTTTTTAATTGACAAGTTATAGCCTTGGCACTTCAGCATCTGCCTTCAGGAAATACTCTAATAAATAAGTTTATTAGGAAGATTTTTACAAAAAAAGTATCTTCCAAGGAAGACAAATGTTTTAGGGGGTATCTGTTAAAAAAGGCTAGGAAGACAATTTTCCATCCAAAAAAGCTCATACTCTTTCTAGGAGTACTGTCCAGTCTGGGACAGAGATGTGGACTGAACTAGATATGGTGTTTCTATTCTTCCAATAAAGCAATTCTGTAAAAGAGTGAGTATAAATTTTCCTAGAGGATATGAAAAAAGTGCTCAGTGAAGAAAATTACTTGTTGCCCTTATTATCTTATATTTTTCTTAATCTTAGCACTTTTTGTTAAAGTAACATATAAATATTTTAAGGCTACTAATTACAGAAAAAAATGTAAGGCTGTTGTGTCTAAACACAGCCAAACATAGAACAGTGTTTGACTGCAGTAAATCCAAACAAAAATCACAGAATCAGCTAGGTTTGAAAAGATGTTTGAGATCATTGAGTCCAACCTATGACCCAAGACCACTAGACCATGACACTAAGTGCCACATCCACCTCCAGGAACAGTGACTCCACTATCAGTAATTACAGGTAAATGACTTTGCTGTTACCCTGTACTGAAGTACAGCTTTGTACAGCATAAAACTTTTGGTGGATACTAAATCTTCCAGTTGAATATTTTTTTAAGATAGAGAGTTATTTGAGTTATTATTTCTTGAAATTATCTTTAAAACATAGTATGTAATTTTAAAGGCTTGTTGTTACAATTTTTTGAGGCTTTAATAGGGTCTTGTGGCTGAAAATGTTGCAACACACCAGACAGATTATGCAATTCTTGTTCTTAGTAATGCTACCCAGTATTGTCTCTCAAAGCAACAGAGAAAATATCCCTTAAAAAACACAATTTCTGTAGATGTCTAAGTGTAGAAAAAAAGCAAATAAATAATATAAATTGAAAATGAAATTGACATAAGAACATGTTGACTAAGTGTTTGTGCCTCACACCATTAGGTCACAGTAATTCCTTTAGACAGCTACAATGTACCTTTATTTGTTTTATATTATTTTATTAACTAAGCATATTAGTGCTGTACTTTGGGTCGTTTATAAAATTTTACCTTCCTCCAGTGCACCTTTTGTCACACAAACAAGATATTTTTCATTTCAAATGCAACAACTATTCAATGATTTTTTTCCTTTTTCTTCCCCCCTTCTCTTGCTTTGGGCTTACTACCCAAGATGTGTAGGTTGTTGTGTTTTTCCCCCCTTTTATCTCAATATCTAAATGCAATAATAGAAGTAATTAATGTTTAGCTGTTTAACTTCGATTTTATGCAGAGTAGGCATCTGATGATCAAATCCACCCAATGTCTGCAATTAGAGCAACTTGTGCAGCTGTGCTTCCTCTTGCTAGCTGGAAAGCTCTTCCCTTTTGCTCTGAACCGATTTGTGATGCACTTGATGTACAATGTTCTATGTACAGCTTTGAAATAAATGTGGGATATTATTCTATCTTCAAGGCCAAAACAGAGAAAGGCTGCATTAAGCATTTAGGTGGGATAAGGAGGGAGGGAGGAAGAGGAAAATAAAATGAAAAGGCAATGACTGCAGATGCCCAGGCTGTATGTGGCGCTGGAAAATCATTGTCAGCTTTGCTGTCACTGTCACACTAAACTTCCCAGATGTTCATATCTGGAAATGTCACAAAATGTCATGGCATAAGTTGCTATATTTTGTTTTCTGTAGAAAGAGTGAACAATAATAAAACAGCCTCGGGAGTGTATGGCTAGCCAACAACAGCTTGTAAAGGTCTCAGTAAAACAGCATGTGTGCACATTCTGGAAAAGAAGCAAACATCAGCTTCTTTTCTTCTTCTTTTTTTTTTTAACTAATAACAGAGCTTGAGCTGATAGAAATTTAACATTTAAATTAAACACAAAGAAAAGGCTCTTACAGAGTCTTCTCCTGATCTCAAAGCTGCCTTTGTCCACGAGCTAAAATGCTGATGTCAGATTAGTTATTGACAGAGCCAGTACAAATTCGTTCCATGTTCATTTATCTTCTGGAATTTGATGTAGTGCTCTACAATTAAAAGCAGAAACCTCTGTGAAATAAGCTCTTCATTGCTGACATCAGTGTGGGAGAAAGCTTTGTATTTTAAAGCAAGATCTTTCAAAGCACAGATTTTATCTTCTCCACAAGGTTTGTGGTTTTGAGTAAAGTCCAGGTCAGGTTCTCTCCGTAATCTTCTTTCTCTCAAATTACTTCCATTTGCTTTTTAGAAAGCAAAACCAACTATACACACATAAATTCAACAAAACACCCTCCACTTAACCATTAAGATTAAGCATTATAAAATGGTAGCTGCAGTCTATACATCCAAGTAAAACAACTTTGGATAAAATGATTTTGGCTTCTTTACAAAAGAAAATAAGAAAGGAAATCAATCATCTGTTTTTCTGCTCATGGAACTCAATGCAGATCCAGAAGCTACAGTTAAAATCCTTTCCTTACAATCCTGCTCTTGCATGTAATTAAGTTCATTGTAATACGTGAATATTACAATGCTGTGACCTACTTACAAAGTCAGAACTCTCAAAAGGCCAAAAGTGACCCACTCACTTTCACATCGATTTTTACAAAGTCACCAAGTCCCTTTGCTCTTTTGTGAATCATGTGCCTCTGCTTTATCTACACACCATGTGTGGGGCACACACACTCATGCCTTTTTATAACAATAGCATGACAGCTACAGAACAGAGGTGGGCACAAGGAACTAATCAAGAATAAATGCTGAGCCAGAGTTGTTTTCAAAGATATATTTGCTCCAAGACAGTGACTTATTTCAAACTCTATTTTATATATGCCAAATGACTCAGATGTCATCATTTAGTCTTGTAGTCCCTGGTACATTAGTCTAATGTAACATCACTGAGAAGATGTATTCGCCTTTATTTGAAGGACAGGTGGCAGCCGTATTTTGGTCAACTGTAAATTTTTTCAGTCCAAATCTCTTTTTCATCACACTTTGCTTTATTCTACTGGTTGGCTCTACTTTTATTCAGTGTTTTATTCTTTTTTTATCCCAATATTTTATGAATGAGCAATCAAGCTTAAAACATTTAGATGCTTTTCAGCTATTTTATTAGATGCTATGTTTCAAAAGAGAGGTGAACTATTCTGTTTATTTAATAGAAGCATATCACCAAGTGACAGATTCTGCACATCATACTGGTCCTTTCTGCTGTCATCTGAGGACTGAAGATTTTACCTGGAAGCAGCCATTCATCATCCACCATTTCTTTAAACAGCAGGCTTTGCGTCCCACACTCAGTAAATCCACAGGAATGACTGCCGAACCCCTTTAAAACATATTCATATTACAAAGGGGAAACAGACTTTTATAAGGCCAGATCTGTCTCCTTAATTTTTTGTTATTATTATCTCCATCTTTCCACCTCTTCTTAAATTCTGGGCTGAACAAGAGGCTGTAATTCCACTGAAGAGTTCTCCTCACAACCATTCTGACTCCTGGTACCACCTGGCTTCTCAAACTGACAGTGCAGCTGCCTGCAGTGCTGTCATGTTAACCCATTGCTGAGGTGGCCAGTGGGAGGCTGATTAAAGCCACCCGTCCTGATTTATGCATTTGCCAGTTGCAGCATGTACACTGCATGTTTTCTGCTGAGAAGGGGTGTGGGGCCCCTCAGATGGGAGTAGATGATCATCCTGAAGTGGATGTGTTTGACTGCAGCATAGAGCGGGCAGAACACAGAGTAAACTAGGAGCATCCAGCAAAAATGACGATTAAGAGGCTCCTAAAACAAAGTAACAGGCTCAAAGCCAAACCGCAGAGCTGATGATAAAAAAGATGCGCAGAGGTTTCCCAGAGGTTCAGAAGAGGCAATGCAGAAATCACTGCTCCTCAGAGAGGTGGTGAAAGTTGCTGGAATCACAGCAGGACAGAATTCACTCAACAATCACAGCAGGCTGCAAGGGGTAAGAGATATCTGCTGTCAAACCTTTTATTTTAATTCATCTTGATCAATAAGCCTTGAATGTTCTCTGTTTCAAGAGCTTTTTACCTTTAGTGGTTTTGGGTTGTTCACTTGAAAGAACAGATGTAGCCAGATCTCCATGAAAGAATCAACTGAGACTAAGTTGTCAGAAAACAGAGAAAACATGCATATCACTTCAGACTGTTCATTATAAATGTCTTCCTCTGCTTGAGCTCAGTTACTTTCCCATTTAGCAACTTTCACAAACACACTCCTTGCAAAAAGTTAGGTAGTAGCCACTATCAATTCTATATAATTAAATGGCATAATTCTACTCTCCTTTTTCCACATAGGTACCTCTCTGGAGGACTTGCAGCTGTCTGTTATACCGACTATTTTAGGGACCTAAAGAGCTAGGTTTTCAGGGAGGGATTAGCTTACATCTACATCTAAATAGTGTACAATGTGACTCCTTGAAAACATGCATAATTCCCAACATACGAACTTCCAACAGCAGATAATGTCAGTAGGAAAGTGATGCAGCATTACAAGAGTACTTACACCACTACCAGAAAAAAAAATTAAAACAAAAACCCAGAACCAACCAGATGAAGAAAAAGAGTAAAAAATAACGCAAGCAGAAACACTGCTAGGAAACAGTTTGGTGTTAATATACCCCATGTGGCAATGAGCGTTGACATAAGCATGAAACTTCTAAGTCAACCTCTCACTTTGTTCCAGCTTCTACTATGCTATTTAGTACTCTGCCTAACAATTAAGATGTTATTTCTATTTTATGTTCTAATGGATGTGTAGGCAACAGCTTATTTCATTAAATGAACAATGGAAGTGCAGTGCCTGGAGTCTCCTCAACATTTCAAGGTATTTTAAAAAACTGCAGGCTTTTCTTCCTGCTTGTCAATATCTTCTTTAAGGAGGGGAATGACTTTCAGGCTTTCAGTGTACTTGAATACAGTTGTCTTCATTTTTTAATATCAATACTATTGAAGCTGCATCTGTCTATATTTATTGAACTGAAAAAGCCTGGAGATAAGAATTCTTGCACTAGAAATTTTGTATCTCTTATTCATTTTCAGAATTTGTTTCTTGGTATACAGTATTTACTTCTCTGCATGTCAGATTCTTTGCTTGAGTTGTTACCTGTTCCCTTAAGCTTTCTAACAAATTAAAGTGTTGTACTAATACCCGAGGCAGAGTTTCCTGATAAAGCCAGTCTACTGTGTCCTTTAAGATGAAGATAGAAAAGCTTTATTCCAAAACACTAAAGTTCACAAATCTAGCTAGGTGCTACACAATATCTTTATAAAACACTTTATTTCAAAGAAAAGGGGTGTTTTTTTGAAGACAGCTTTTGACATTCAAAACTCCAGAAAATAACTAAGAATCTCATTTCTAATTTCTTAGACTGAAAAGTTCAATTTTTGATTTAAAAAAAATACCATTTGGCAGGTGGGGGAATTTATCTATAGCAATGCAATAATACACAAAACTGAAACAATATTACAGAATGATTTCATTCTATTTCAAACCAAGAACACTCTAATATTGTGGAAAAGACTAAAAAATTTCGAATTTTTATCCCAAGTTTGGACATTACTATTTTTAATGCACTTCTGTTTTTTAGAAGATCAAATAATTATTTTTCATTCATATTTTTCTCTTGCTATAGAAGCTTTGAAGGGCTCCGAGTCCCATTTCTCAAATCCTTTCTTATATTACATTTGTTGGATGAGTAGATGATGACCAAACCTCAATATTACTTGTGGCTGTCCCTTATCAAAATCTTTGTTCTAAGAAAACATTAAAGGCAATATAGTTCTTTTAATTTCTCATTTTATTGTTTCCAATACTTAGTAATATATCCTTATTGTCTGCTTCAGTCCATAGTGGCGCACACTATGTTAATTCCTAAGAAACATTCCTGGCAATGTGACAGAACAACACAAACCACTTGCACTATCATTTTAGAGGTATTGGTTACTTCCATTTCAATGAGCTTCTAGGAATCATGCTGGAATTTCAATATCCAGTTATGTTTCTGCACACACGTAGGGTAGGTAGAATGACACAACAGGAACTGATCAGCTCTGATGCAATCTTCAGTCATGAAATTCCCACAGAAAATAGTATTAAGGATCCCTAACAGGCACGTCTTTCTTTTGGCTCTTCTTTCTTTTGCAAAATGTTATAAACTGAGGATAGCCTGCACTATTTCCTCCTCCTTGAAAGGGCTAAAGCTGAATATATTATTGAAAGCCTGTAAAACTTTATACTAAAAACATACTTTCAAAAAGTTACAAAATTGAAAAGGGTTCCTTTCTGTCAAGGAGGACTACAGCTCTACTGTATGATTCTGTGACCTAAAAATTTCTCAACAAAATGAGAACATAATCCTATAGTCTCTTTTTCTTTTCCCTTCTTTAATTGCAAAGCTATTTATTTTTCTACAGAGACTGGTTAGAGGCACCAAACCAAATGTCAGCCTCCCACATGGATGCATATTTATCTGTAGTCTTGGGGTCACTGCGACACATCCTGTGCTCAGTTCAGTTATTCAGCAGAAGCCATCTGCTTCAAGCCCTAGCCTCCCCTAGACTAAAAGTGGTCAGAGCTGGGACCCAACACCTGTTTGGACAGCATATGGTGGAAGGCTTCATTACTTTACAAGTGTGAGTTTCATCTGTGGATTCCTCACTTTCAGATGACAAGCTTTATTTAGTGATTGTTACTGACAATTCAGACATGTGCTTTTCATAATCTAAAGATTGAAGTGAATACAGAGCTGCTAGTTTTAAGAGCTTCAGGTCACTGTTTTAAGCTGCAACTTAAAACAGTGCTACTTGTGTTTTTCTCCTTAAAAATTATAATTTAGGTGATCCTACACCTCACTTTAATCCCTCACACAGCTGCAACATGACACTTAGTACATTTACTCTTTTGTTTCTTATTTAGGAGGAGGCCTGAATTCCTATGTTTATATATATATAATAAAAGCATAAAGTAGTGGAAAAAGATATGTAGGTCACTAAGAAAATCCAAGATCTACAGGGAATATTACTGGGAAACTTTTTCCTCCCCTTTTTTTATTGGGCCATTCATCTAAGTAAGACTACTGGAACAAAGGCTCTTGAAGCAGTAAACTGGTCTCAAGAATCCATCAATTTAACTGGAGTGCAGAATCTCTTCCCAATAAATCAACCAGGGGAAAAAAAAAACTGATACACATTTTGTTACCTTTGAATAGTCTAACTCCGCATTTGTTTGAGCAATGCTTAAGGTAAGTATAGCCTTTGCCACTCCCTGGTCAGGCTCAGCTCCTTAGCTCTCACAAATCACATTAGGTCTTTTCCTCCTTCTGTTCTCTCATTTTCCCCAGATACCACAGTGTCCCAAGACGTGCTGCAGGCTGATGTGTTTCTGCCATGTGTCGTTTCACATCTCTCTGATGAAGTTCTAAGAGAGTTAAGGAAAATCTGGCTCTGCTAGCCCCACATCAACATAGCAAAATGTATCCAATTTCTGGTGTCTTTGCCCAGGCAGATTGACTCAAACAGAGAAGAGACCATGACCTTTCCATTTCATTCTTCCTCACCGCCATGACATAGCTGAGCTGGCCTATTCATCAGAGCATTTAAGTGTGTGGTTTTAGTTATATACATGCTTTGCTGAGTCCTAGCCTCTATAATTATGGAAAAAAAAAATTAACAATTGCCTAGAATACAGTTGTATTTTCCACAAATGTCAAAGGCATTTCTAACCCTGGATGGGTGCTCTTTAAAGTGTCAAATAAATCTAAAATAAATACACATTACTCGAGTCAAAAAAAAAGAAAAAAATCAAATACATTTGTCTTCAACCAGAGCAGTTACTCCAATAAAATCAACATTCTGGTCCTTTCACTTGTCCTCAGAAAGAGATTTTTTTCATCTATGCAAACTTGGGAAATTAGCAGAAAAGGAAACATTCTAATGTAAATCTTACATTGTAGCTTTTTTTCCTCACATTCTTAATTCAAATTGGTAACACAAAATAGATCATTGAATGGACACTAAAGACCATGCAGGACATGAAAGGAGCTCTGCTTTACAACATAAACAATACACTTTTACATCTATTACCTATTCCTACAGAGGAAAAAAACCGAACTCTCCCCACCCATACTCCCCCAATATACTCAAGAGAACCAAAATAAAACAAAACACCCAAATGTTTCGAAACCAATGAAAAAACAATGCCCAAATGAATTAGCAAACAGCTTTTATTTACATCTCAAGGGAAAAAAATAAAAGCAGTAAAGTTTCACACTTTTGAGCCCTTAAATGCACTCTATATGAAGTCACTACAGTCAATTTTGTGCTACAGTTTCACTGACCTAGTGAAAGCACATGCTTTTAGATTTAAAATATCTTCCATTTCCATATTTTCTTTTTTCCACCCAAGGACACTGTATTACACAAAAGATGGAAAATATCTCATTGCTTTCAACAGTTGAAAACTCACAGAAATGAAGCTGTTGGTTACACTTATCCATTGTTGTTAAGAAGTCATACTGTGGCTATCCATTACTTGCCTTTTAGAAGCACTTAATCCTCATTAGATTCATAATCAGATTTTTTTTTCTTGCATAAGCACTGTATTCATTCTACAGTTCAAAAGATCACTGAAGTAAACAAACACTTTCAAATATTTTTAATTATCTCTGACTTCCGGAGGATTCAGAGGAATTGATCAGGATTGATCAAATGAATCAATAAATTTAAGAAGTATGTAAAAGTGCTGAAAATCCTATAGGCAAAAATAGTTATTAAAGAGAGAAGCTAGCTTCTATAAATTACACATAATTTTGATATACCTAATAGAAATAGCCTTTAGGCAAAGATATTAAAAAATTTCTATGGTTTTGCTCAAAAATATTCTCATGTTATTCCATAGAGAGTACTTACACTAAAGGTAAGGACCAGTAGGTGACAACTAAAAATAATTTTTTCTTAAAGTGATATCTCATTATGCCTAGTCACAGTAATATACTACACCTGCAACTTTACTTTCAAAGAAACTTCTTGAAAAGGAAAAATGTGCAATAGTACCATATTAATAAAGGTCATTCACTTCTCCATAAAGATAAATTTAGCAAATCAAGGGAAGCCTTATATTCTCTTATGCGCACAACCACAATTAAGTTAATGAGAACTTAGAAGAAATACATAGACTAAACCATCTTTAGTTGATTCAATAGAACAACATTACACGATTCTAGAGGTACCAGAAACCAGGAGCCCAAGAAATCTTAGAGGGTACTGGGAATATGAAAATATATTCACTCTGCTGCAAAAGCTTATTGATGAAAAAAGACTAGACTTTCCCAGTAAAAATTCCAAATCTTTTGTAGTAGAGATATACCACCACATAAATTAACTGAGATTAAGCAGTAATCAAATGGTATTTCCCCCTTATGAGAGTAGAGAAGAAATGGTCTTCAGTCAAGGCAAAATCAGTAATTAAGCATACTTTCAAGTACCCCAGTCAATGCAGCAACAAAATATCTGGGGTTACTTCAAGCACCAGAGTGCCCCTGAAGCATACTGGACAAGGCAGGTACCTTGAACATGCACAAAAGCCATGAGATAACCAGAAGCCAAGCTCCTATACCAGCCTAAAATGTATCAGGCTCTTACCCACCAGGTGAATCAGCTGCATCCTGCTGCTGGTCTGTTAGAACCTGATGGGAGATAGGGAACCAGCTGTAAAACTGGGATTGATCTTCACACACGCTGAGAACTGTGTGTCTGAGTCATTTTGTGGAATGTCTCATTTCCCACTGGTACCTCAAGCACAGTAAAATAAAAATTAGAAAGGGAACAATTTCATTTGACCCTTCAGTAAGAGCTTGGGAGGGGCCCATCTGCTGCCACAACAGGTGAATGACAGCTTTGCCTTCATGTTTCACTATGGTTCCCACCAGTCAAAGTGACTCAGGTGAGAAAAAAAAGGAATAAGGGTAATGATAGTCATCCAACAATCTAAATCCAGATGCACCAGGTTGTAAATGATAAACTGTTGCTTATCATGTCAACAGCAATGACAAGGCTGTTTGCACCACAGAAAGGTAGGTGGTGGGTTGGTGGGGAAACAGAAGAAAGCTAACTAGAGGTAGTCACACTCCACTTACCTCAGTGCTCTTCTCAGCTGTAGCTTTTAATCTTAGCTTTGTTGCTATATTTTAGGGTTTGTTTTTTTCCACCTGAATATAGCAAAACATGCAGCAAATAATCTGCCTTCATCCAGGTCAAATAATTTCTGTAGGGTTGCAAAGTGGCTGAGGATACTTAAATCCTGACTGTAATGGAGCTAGTGCTGGAAGAATAACCTGAACAGTCAATCTGACATCTGTAGCCAGAAGCAGAGAAGAAGACTTTACCAAAGGATGCTCCAAAATCACTTAAGTATGTCATGTGGTACAGTAATAGCGTGATTACCATTTGTGGCTTAAAATTTAGTGAATAATTGTAATAAAATGTTCCTTTTTATCACAAAATACTAAAAAAAAATATAGAAACACAAACAGAAGACTACATTAAAATTATGGGAACATTACAATATACATGGGAACATTTAAAATAAAGTGAAACAAGTTATTTAGTTCTACAGTGAATACCACTCTTCAGGACAATCCATTTGTCAGACTGGCAAAAGCTAAAAACAAAGGGTGTAAACATTCCCCTCAGTAATGTTTTCAGAAGAGCTTCTATAAGCTAGGATATTTATCTATATTCACTCTTATTTATTTCCCCTTGAAAACAGCATCCGTTGCCTCACCCACCAAGGCTTCTGCATTAACTTCAGAAAGAGCATAAAAAATTTTCAGAATTCAGATCTGAAGAGACTCTAAAACCTAGTAGTTGCACATGTCTCAAAAAAAAATCATTTTGGCAGAAGGGTGTTATTTTCAGGAAGGTTTGGAGACTGTTTTCTGAAAGGCACATTGAATTGCTAACTAATTGCAGTCACATTATTTGCCATATCATCAATGGTGAGCATTTTATGGCTGGATGCAACTAGATTAATATCAATTAAAAAGATGAGGGCTTCCTTATCATGTATTTTTATTTAGTCTGACAGCTGCTTTCTGAATGGCACAGAAGGGTGCCTATGAAATAATAAACCAAGTGAATAAATAATAATAATAATCAGTACCCTCTCATATATTCTTTAGCTCTTTTATAGGTGATATACTTCATAAAGGAGGCAGTTCAATGATAGAGTTTAAATTCTGCCAGTTGTCATGCTTGAAGTTCCATCCCAAAACTAAGCAATCTGTACTGTCTGAACTGAAACAGGGCTATTGAAAGCAAAAGAATGAGGAAATACTGCTAGAAATTACCAGGTATGAGTATAGAAATATTGCTGAAAAGAGGCTAAAAAAAGAAAGCAACAGAGGAACGAAAGGAAGGATAGGAAATACTAGAGGAAGGCTGAAACTGCCTCTGCCTTTTTCATCTAGCATTTTCTTTTTTTTTGCTTTCCTGTGATTGCTGTACCTTTTGAGACCTTTGGGATAAATAATAGCCACTTACACAGCTTCTTTGTGTGTCCTGAAAAGTAAATAAACATTTAATCAACTCCAAATTTGTCACAAAACATTAGTATTGCTTTTATGATTAAGGCTGTACTTCAAAACCCTTTCAGCAACTGAGACGATAAAGCCCTACTGCCACTCACCAAACAAGACATACTTCAGCCTTGCATGAAGCTTCATCCCAACTCATGTCATGCAGAGCCTGCCAATATGCTTATGCTGGATTGTTTTGCTAGGCAGGAATTCTTATGCTTTTGTTCCCACATTTTTGTGTTGAAATTTCAGTTTGGGTTGACCTTGCTACTGACACCAAAAATGCAACACTGGCAAGACAGGGAAGATGAACTACAAAGTATTTGCATGGTAGATAACAAACAAGGAAGGTTGTAGAATTCCCTAAGCTTGCACAGACATTTTCTACATCAACTCCTTCTAAACACAAATGAAGCTGACAAGATTGATTCTTTGGCTGTCAATGAAATTTTTGGCTGTAGCTGCCTACTGAAATCCCCAGTAGAACATGCCAGTCTCTTGACAAGCAATCCAGAATTTATGACATGAAAACCTTTTAAACATCAATGGTTTTCCACAGTTTTGCTCAGTTGATATTTTAGGTTTGTTCTTTGGGTGTTGTTTGTTAGAGTGCAGGTTTGGTTTTTGTTGGTTTTTTTTCTGAATTGAAGGTGAGAGCATTTTTTGCAGTTGGGTTTCTGACAATATTAGAAGTATTTTCTACATGGAAAAAAGCTGAAGAAGGAACTCCAGACAGATGTAGGAAAGCTTCCTTGGGTTACTGCTAGAAAGCCAACCTTACAGGAAGGTGGAATATCAAATGAAATTATGTCTACTCAAGATAAAAAAGAAACAAAGATTTTCCTCTCCATATAACTAAGCAATGTGGTATGCAATTACTGAAAGAAAAGAGCTAAGGAACGTGGAAAAAAAAGTAATTGTAAAACTTTGGTGATGCTGTTGCCATATTTTAACACGACTTTGCTTGTTTATTTATAGAAAGCAACTGTGAAAATGCACTACCCATTTATCAATGTGCACATTGTTTTATGACTCCCAAGTAAAAGAACATCCTCAGCTTAGCTAGTCAACAAATAAGCAAGCCTGAGTTTCTTAGGGACCATCATTTTTAACTGTCAGAATAATTTAGGAAAAGTACTGTGACCTTCACACTTATACCTCCACCTTTTCAAAATATGTACAAGTCTACAACAAACTGCTTAATTTCTTTCTTGGTATGGGTTTCATTTGTAGAGAGCTTTAGTGCTTCCACCCTCAGCTGTTAAGTTGTATACTTCACTTTATTAATGAGAAATATTTTGGAGGCCATCACATGAGCAAAACTACTGTTTGGTGACAAATCTTTTGACAAAGCTCTCTATCTTCACATGCTTTGATAGTTAGGTCCCTGAAAGAATAAAAGAAGTACAAAATCTCTTTCAGAATCTTTTATTAAAGGATAACTAATAAGTAAGATATTGGTCATTATGCATGACCATCATATCATGCAGGATGGTTCTCATTCTTCTTTCTTATTGGGTGAATCCAATACATCTCTTTTGAATCTAAGGTGTTCCAACAGATAACCCACATTAAGTGTTTCGGTTTTCCTTTAACCCCTCCTTTCAGTTCTCTCACTTTAGTAGCATGATCTTATAGTAATATGGTGAAGTTCTTGCAATTTCAAGATTGGTCAAACACTGATTTTAATAATAATTCCTGCAATTTGGTTCAACTCTTCTAAAAACATTCAGTGACAAATTATGAGCTTGGAAGTAGGGATCAAGAATACAATGGTTGTGCCTAAATTAAACAATGATAGGTTAGCTAAGACTAGCTGAGCTCTAGTCTGATCAATCTTTACTCAATGAGAGAAGCAGGCACATATGAAATACGTTACATTTCATCACAAGGACATGAGATGCTTGCCATTACTTGATGTAGCTGCTTCTCTCCATTGGGTAAAAGAAGTGAGTGAGCCTCTTGGGATGAGATGATTAGCTTCTAGAATTTGGCAGGTGAAAAGAATCTCTGTTTACACGTCTGAAAAGATGGGAAGTGTGAACCCAGCTGATAGAAATATAGTGCAGGAAAACCTGAATATAAAATATGAGCTTCTTTCTCAATACTGTTCAGTGCTATCAGGGGTGAGAGCTTGAAACACAGATTACATTGATTAAAAAAATAATTTATAACTTGTGACTGTACAGATCAAGTTGCTCTTTTTGAACATCAAAAAAATTACTGAACAAAAACCCCTAACATCACTTGTGGTACTGGCACATATAAGTCTGCTGTGTATGAACTCCATATTGAACAATCCACACCAAGCTGTAACTCAGACTGATACCGTCAGTGGTTTCTCCTGACAGCTAGACCTCTTGCCAGTTAGCTCTCTGTCACAAATTTGCCATTAATTTAGCTCTACTCCAGAAGTGCTATGACATGATACAAATATATTACTAAGTCTTCCAAAAGACTGTAATAAATAACATAACAGCAATTAATTCAAATCTGCAATCTTAACACTGAAAAAGGCAATGATTACTTTTGGCATGATCCCATAGTGTGCTGAAAATCTAACATTTGGAAAAGACACCAACATACTAAAACCAGGCAAGAGCTACAACATTTATTTAGCAATTTTGAACATCAGAGAAAATAAAACCAATGTGAAAGAGAGACACAGAATATCACATAGGAGAAGACAAGTCGAAATAAAAAAAATATTTTTAAATAGTATTAATTCTCCCCTCTTTGTGTTTGCAGGAAACTGCATTACCTAAAAGGAAAGGCTCTTCAGGTGAAATGACTTATAAAATACCTAACCTCATGGATGTCATTATAGTCACAAAAAAACCTAACCCATTAAAGAACAAACCTCCTACATTAAGGTCTGGAATTTAGATTATGCATTTCCTGTAATCCTTTTGAACTGTCTTTCAATTTCAACACTTTTTAGTGTTCAGTAACCTATACAGAAATCTCCCCTCCTTCTCTTTAGAAATCCACAAAATTATGCAAAATCACCATGTAAGCATAAAGCAATACACATTCAGCTGAAGGTTTGGCACAATATGGGGGTAGAGCTCAGCTACATTTTTAGTTTGAAAAATCCTTCCAAAATCACAAAAGGTAGAATTTTGACAGGAACTGACAGAAATAGGTACTTAAGGCTGCAGAATGATTTAAACTGCCTGCATCATGTTTCCTATATATAAGTTTATTTGACAGAAGATAGCAAACAGGGTCCAAAACCCAGTTAAGAATATACCAGAAGAAAAATCTCATCTCTACAACTTCATACAATCACAACAGGCATAGCAAAATTGCCCAGGATGAAACACATCTTTGAGAAAGAGCCATTCACTGTATTAAATAGGACTTCTTGAGATGGAAGGTAAGTATGCTAAGAAAGTAATGCTAGGGAAGGACAGCAGTTGTTCATGTTGTATATCTTCTCCTATAGGGACATGCAGCCTGAAAGGCTATTCTTCTATTAGGGTTAAACTCAGTAACAGCAAGAACACAAATACATAGCAAGCCTGCTCTAGAGTATGAAATCAAGCAAAAAAAAAAAAATGAAATCACAACACATTCTTTTTCTTTAGTTGAAAATTCAGGAAAAGTAATGCTGAAATAATATTATCAAAGCCAGATCTAATGTGAAACAGAATGTGACAGATCTGAAATGATACATCAAGGCAAAGCAGAAACTCAATGGAATTTCTTTGAAAACTGATGAAAATGTACAGTAGTTTTTAGTGGTAGTGGTTGATCCTCAAAGGTATCACCAGCAGCTACTGAGAAATTCAGGTCTTTTTCAATTTCCTGGTCCCAGCTCTCAGATATGTGATTTTTGTGACAGAGGAAGAGCTGACGAGACAAGATGAGCCTTGAATCACCAGTACTTTGTACTCCAGCACTCTCACACAGGCTGAGATCGTGTCCTCAGCAGCAAAAGTCAGTGGGGGTTGTGCCTGCTCTGCCTGAATCTCTGCTTCCTGTGGTCCTCAACAACTGACCTCTCCATGCCAAAGGCTGCCAAAGTGGTGCTCAGTACAGCCCTTGATTCATTCTCTCTTTAATTGTCTCTGCTTCCCTAAGCTAAGCCTTTGATGTAGCTCACACTTCAGGGGCTGTAAGCAGATTCACACAGTACTGCACTCTGCTCTGGCTCAAGGCTACTTCTTGCTACACACAGAGATTGTTTCTGTGACCATCAGGTTCCTCTATGCTAGCTGGGCAACCTAAGGAAACCTTAATATAACTGAAAAGTAGCAAGATGGCTTCTTGCTACTTACCTTTTTCAGAAGTAGATTTATTTAGCTATTTGTCCCTCAGTTCCCCAAAGCAGGACATTAACCACCATAGATGTTCCCAAAACCTTTTCTGACTCATGAAAAAAAGGGATGGGCTGTACTTCCATGAGTTTCAGTTCATAAATTAGGAATCACTGCACCTAAAGGGGAGGAAATCTATATTTTACATGACTCAGACGAATCAGACTAACTTTGAAAAGTTCATTATTGCATTTGGTACTTTCAAATGTCACAGCAGATGATTTGAAAGAATATTTCCAGCAGCCTCATCTACAGCCCTAGCCTTCTGTAACGGCTTTTCCTATTCTTGCTCAAATCCTTCAAGGCTGTGGGATTCAGCATCTACCAAAGGGAAAGCTGATAAAGTTAGGACATTTTCAAAAAGCAACAAGGAATGTTCTTACAGCCTTGGTAATCGCAGGGAACCATAACATGGAAGATTTGAATTTAGATCTTGGGAAAGGGAATCTTGCCTCTACCTGAGATAATATCTCTTAATCTTTGAAAAGAACAACATGAGTAATATTCTACTTTACAACAAAAATAAAAGCACAGCACCTCACTGTTCCTTTTAAGAATACTATCCAGCAGCAATAGTGCAAATAGTAGAAACAGACTTGGTTAATAATTTATCAAGCTTTCAGAAAAAAGTCTGAAAACCTCCTGCTAATATCCTTATAATCTCAAGTTTTGGTAAAAGAGACGTTGTACCAACTACCCTGCTGCTTGCCACTGTAATTCAAAGAGTTTTAGTAGTTGTGCTCAGTTGACAGAAAGTCTAGTTTTAATGTGAAACTTGCAGCAAATCAATATAATCTGCATTACAATACGTGGTCTGATTCAAGTGACAGGATACTTTTTAATGATCTCCCACCGTGTATCACTTTTATGTTTTATTGCTGAAATGTTATTTCAGTACCCGTAATTTCACATGGAAAAAAAATTAAAAAGAGAAAAGATTTCTGTTGGTTCTACCAGCATAAGCTGCTTTATTTTGGCATTGTCTGTGTAAAATTTCCAGTGAGTTCCAACTTCCCCACAGAGATAAAGGCAAGAATGTATGCTTAATCATGCTATTAAATTTATGTATGTTAGATTATGCTATTAATTTCACAAGGTATGCATCAAAAAACCCCAAGGAGTGAAAGATATCCAAATGCAAACACACCCAGAGCAACCCACAGATAGATGACAAAGTTTTTATCATCGTGACCTACATAGTACTCCCTCCCTTGGAACTAAAGCCTAATGGCCAAGAAGCATCTACTTTTATTTCTTCTAGCAAACTAGCAATCCCTTTCCAGACATTCTTATCATGATGCTAATGTTTGGTATTACTCTTTGAAGCCATACCAGAACTGACTACATAATTACCTTAATCTATCCTCACTGAAGAGGAAAAACTAAAAATTAGAGAAATGAGATAAATAAAACCATGTAGTAAGTTGCCTACATTTCCTGGTTTTTTTTAATATTTTGTATTTACTCAGTATTCTATAAAGTGTCATCTTCTTATATGGCATGTTTCTTCTTACACAGAGAATAATACATTCAACAAAGTGGCTGAAAATTGCTAGTTAAAACATCAAGGTTTTGTCTGCATTTTAATTTATACATCTCAAAATTAACTAAATTTGGACAAAAATTATTTCTTTCAGAGATTCATAAACAGCCACACAGGGCATTAGATAATATGGTCAGTCATGAGGCCTATGGTACATCCAAACCTCAAGTGCAATTTTCTTGACTCTTAGTTGTAGACTACAGTAGAGATGTTCTCTAATGAAAGCCAAATGAGAGAAAACAGAATGACTTAAAGGAGGGCAAAACACTAGTACCAGTAGATCCTTGACAATTTCATGTTACAACCCTGCAATCTTTCTCCTTACAAATAGCCTGCAATATCACGGAGAGTTATAGCCTGCACAGAAAACAGTAATAAGAATACAGAGAAGAAAAGATACTTAAGAAATTAAAGGGGAAAAAGCATTGTCTGAGCATGAAAGGCAAAAATATCCAAGCCCTTTGAAAGACTGGTAAATTCTTCTCTTACAGGAAATTTCTGATTCACCTTCAACCATCATAACTTACTTGGTGATTAACTATGAAAGAATTTAGAGAATTAACTAGTGGCTGATGTGTTAATAATAATGCACTCATGTCATGAGTATCTACAAAAATTCATTTTGGAATCAGAGAATGAAACACCTACAGAGTCCTGTGGGAAAACAACGTCAGCAGTCTGCAATCCAACTTTGTCAATGACCATGCCTTTCCAGCTGGCTGATCAGAGAGATGTACAGATCATGAAAGAATTCATCTCTCTGAATCTTTCCTTTTCTGTCTTTCATGAGCAAATCATTTTTCCATTTTAGTTTCCATAAGGGTGCTAATGGAAACCCATATTGGGCTAAACAGATGATTAAGGCTAATGGATTGCTAATGCACATTACTAGCAGAATTTTATGAAAGTCAGACTCTTGAAATTCACATATGCACAAACAGTTGAATGTAGATGTGGAGAGAACATTAACAGTAGAGATTGATTTCTGTGCATGAATCCAAAGGAAGTTACCGGGGGGAGGAAAAAGAAGAGAGTGACAGCAATGAAAAAGGTCAAGATGGGCATGGCAAAAAGGCAGCTTTATTACATACTTATAGCAGTGTACTGCTGTGGAGTGACTTCTGTTTCTACATCTGCATTTATCTACTTCCAGTGTAATGGTGACCAAAAAATTAATTCTTTCCTGCTGCAAACCATGCAGCATGGTTAGAAAACCATGAGATCATCTCAGGTGTCTGTATGGAGCTGCAGAGATATTCTGCTGATTTGTCTTGAAAACCAGAATATATAATTCCTGTTCGCTTCAGAGGGAGAAAAGTTAAAGAATCTGTAGTGATTTCAAGTATAGTATTTTGCAGAGAAAATACAGACTCACAGCTCTGGGAGCTTTCAAATGAACAAGTTCTGCTTGGTAGTTAAAGTTGTGTTTAAATCAGTCCTGAGAAAGATTTCCAAAAATTGAAAGAAGCAGCATTTCTGGAAAGGCCATAGAAAGTATTTACCACAGCAGCTTTTGAAAGATACTTATTGTTCTGTCACTGGAAAAAAAAAAATCATTTATTGCTACATCATCTCTCTGGATCAAGCACATGGGCTAACCACTTCCCCATTCTGAAGCAGTAATTAACCAAGAAACATAACTGACACCCTGTGTTAGTGCAATGGACAGAATAATTGAACAAAACAAATTACTTCAAAACTGGAAAAAAAAATAGTATTTCTGTATTATTTTTTCCTGACAAGAAGATAGCAGGAAGAGTTACTGACTACACTGGTGCTCTTTAACAGTTTGGTTGTATGCTTGATGCTTTATGCCTGTTTCATTAGCTACTGCTGAAATACCAGCTGGATATCCTGATTTTATTTTTTTTTCTAATGTAACAAAATTCCCAGGGAAAAGTCCACACAGTAAAGTTTTCAATCTGACAAAAGTATATTGGAACTTCTACAAATGTTTCAACAGCATGCACTAAAATATATATATCACAAATAGAGAAGAATATATGTTCTTTTGGCATATGCATGCAATATCTGTTGAACCATTCAATGTTTAACACGCCCTAAATTTATCTTTTATACTGCTGCTGCTTTTAGACAATATGATGAGATACATTAACAAGATGAATTTCTATTATGTTATGTTTCTGTCATATTTTTATGTCATTACGGTGTAGGTGGGTTATATTTAATTAATTGAGCTCTTAAAAAAATTCAAAGCAATTATTTGAAATATGTAAAGAGAAAAAACCCACAGTCTTAAAGAATAACATCATTTTAGTGCTCTCTGTATGGTTCATGGATTTGACCTTTTTTTAATTCCTTGGTGGTATAAAATCATTCTGAAAATGCAGGGTACAATCTCTTAAGAGAAGAACCACTATTTTTGGGAATCAGAAGCAGCTCACTCTATATGTCAAATTCACCTCTGCCATCTTCACGAGGCAAGATTTTTCATCATCTTATTTTCCTAGTGCAAATGCCATTGTGGCCTGTTTTCAGATTAATAACTCATTCCGGTTTTAGTATTCCCCAGAAATGACCCTTAGAATCACAGATACACAGAACCATAGAAAGGTTAGGTTTTGTTTAGAAGGGACTTTTAAAGACAGTCTAATTTCAACCCCCCCTGACATGGGCAGGGAAACCTACTTGTCCAGGATGCTGAGAGCCCCATCCAGCCTGGCCTTGAACACTTCCAGGATGGGCATTCACTACTTCTCTGAGCAGCCGTTTCCAGTGCCTCACCCCACTCATAGTCAAGAATTTCTTCCTAAAATCCAATTAAAATCTACACTCTTTCTGCTTAAAGTCATTAGTCCCTCTTAGGCTTAGAGCAATTCACAAATACTAGTCAGGTTTTACCCAGAACAGATGAAAATCTCTGAAATATGAGCTAGAAAGGCATTCCTTTGTTTTCTTAGGTTAACTGTTCTAAGTATATGACATATAACCTCTCCCTCGTAACAGTCTATTAACATATGCTGCACAGTTCCTGAATGTATCCTGCATTTATTTCAATTTTATTTTTTTAATAATGATTAGAGGATAATCTTTGCTTCCATTTGGGAAAAATTCTCTTGCCAAGTTACACAAATTTTTATGAAATTTTTATTAAACTCCTTGCATAATATATATGATATCTCACTAGATCATTTTAGCTCTGAGTAATACAGCAGCTTAAAGTGTTTGCTCCTAATTATCTTTTAACAGAGTAGCATTTTCTTATAGGATATTCAGTATCAGTAATAAGGTACACATTTTGTCCCAGCTGTGTCTTCTATAATAGCCATCATCTATTTGGATACATAATCCTGTGTTTTTTCAAAAGTCTGTATTTGTTCCACAGAGATCCTTTTTGAACACACCTCTTCCTCTTCACCTCCAACCCAGGGGCTGCCAGACTAGTGTCCATCTGACCCTCTTGCTGAGGTTTGTGCCATAATTCCAACAGTAGTCATCAGATGTGATTTTATGTAGCTCAAGAATTTCACCTGAAAATCCATGTGAGCAGTCTAGCTAGCATTGGATGGCTGTCTACTGGTTTTGATACAATATTTTCCTGGCAGGATAAAGTTATTTGACTTTATAGCTCCTGTGATTTGACACAAATGCCAAACCAAATCATTTAGTTTTTAAACCCAGTCCTAATTACAGAGAAGGATAGTTGAGAAAGAGGGTGAAATCCTATTATGACTACTGGCAGCATGTTCAGGCTATGAGTTTTTAAAATATGATGCTTTTCTTTCAATAGAAAATGCCTAATGATTGGTACAACAACATTCCCAAAAGCAGAAGATGGTTTTTCCAGACACTGGGCACACTAAGGTCTTTTGTATAGGGTGGATTAACTGAAGCTTGGGTGATGTTAATTGAACCTTCTCTAAAGTTCTATTGAAGTTTTGGGAGCTTGGGTTTTTTCCTTTCTCTGTACATAAATGTTGTATTGCCAAATTCTGAAAGATTTGAAAAGAGAAGAGATTTACAAAGCAAAAGGAATGTAAACTTTAGAACTGAAGATGAGAATAGAAATTTTCAATCTTAACTGGAATAACATAATTTGTTTTTATTTTAAAAAGATTCGTGATTGAATGTGTCACATATACAATGAGTAAAAAAATGAAAAAATTGTTGACTTCTTCATAAATTCCATTTTAGACATAACAAAGAGAGAAATTAATGAGATGAAACTGAATAAAGGGTCTTAAAGAAATACATTCTGGCATGATCAGTCAGAAGTCAACTAGTTCCCCCCCTAGATCTCTTGCACATATGATAATCTGTTCTCTGCCAACCTGAAGACTAAGAACCCAACATAAAACTTACAAAGTAGCATTTCCACATGTTCCTGTTTAGGTTATCTATCTACCTATCTAACCTGTGCTCTGTTCTTGGCTGGAGGAAAAAGCAAATCTTGCAGAGAATCACTACAAAGCTTATGAATCACTCAAGTCCTACATGAAACAGTGTAAGGACAAAACTCATTCCAGTTTAATGACAGGAATTTTGGTAAGATAATGCAAACCAGAAGTCCATTAGTGGTAAATTTATGAGGCTTTTTAATTGTAATAGTTCCATTTCTACATATTGCTAGTGGAAGATTGGGGCCACCACATTCAACTTTTCTACCCTGCTTTCACAGATCACTTTTAGAAAAGAACTGAAAAACAAACCTCAACAAAAACACTGTGGCTGCCCCAGAATATTTAAAAATTTTTCAGGTGGAAAATATGAAGATAGGGTTCTGTGTGCTGCTCAGCAACATTGTGCAAGCTTTTCTGTCAAAATATAGTTATTTTCACTATATGGCAACTCTTCCCTACTCTCCAAGCTCTGGAGCTTCATGGCAAGCTTGTTAAAGCAAACCAATAAATTAATCAACCTCTTCAAATGTGCCCATGCCCCAGTACACCACGTATAGAACTGAACTGTCACCTCCCTGAGCCAAAATGCTACAACCATTCTAGGTACATTGCTCAAAAGCAAATTGCTGTTCCACTGTCAAATTGAATTATATCACCACCCCTTGATCTTCTTTTTAATAATCATTTTCTTCACTTCAGTAGTATTTACAACTTCTTTCAGTCTCATACAATCTCAAAACACAATTAACAAAATTGTATGCCTCTTCAAGAGCATTAACATAAACGTTGGCAGGTACTGTGCAGTCCCTTGGTTCCAGGTGGCACAGGAGAAGGACTGCTGAATTGTGTCTTTTCAACTGACAAATTGCATGTACAGCTTTGGGATCACTCTGTTGTACACCAGCTGGCAAATATAGAAGGAGAGAGAAGCAGAGCTTTACTCCACAAAAATACCAAGGTTTCAAAACCTTTTTACCAGCATGGGAACTAACCCAAAAATCTTAAAATAAACTTAAGCAAAAATACTGAGCAGAAAATAATCTTGAGACCTGCACACCTTCTTGACACATGTGAGTCCAAGTTTTAAATTAAGCACAGCAGAGACACTAACCTGAGTTCCACTCCTATGGAAGTGTGGAAGCACAAACTATCCCAGGAAGATGCATCTTGGTAAGACAGTATGGGTGCTCAAATATGGTTCACTATACAAATTTCACCAAAACTGTAATTATGACAAAGTTTTTTTTGTTCAGAAAAGAAAAGTTCTTTTCTGAAAAACCATTTTGACAGAAAAGGTCTGTACAGATTTATTGCTGATACTCCCAAGCCACACCTTACTGCCTAGTCAGTGCTGTTGGACACATTGCAGGAATTCACAACCATTCACTCATGTAGTCTGGGCTATAAAGTAACATTTTGCAAATCCTCCCTTTTTCATTCCTAGCCAAGTACTCAGAGAAGGGACTAACTCTTTCTACAATAGTCTTCATCACTATTATTCCCCAGTGTAGAAAATTGCATTGTTTTGCAAGTGACCCTGAGACACACTGATAACCATTAATGGCAATTCCAAAATGCCTTCCAAGTGTGACTGGAACCCCAGTTCTTTCTCCTTTTTAATCAATCCATACTTCATGTCTTTTCCCTCAAGACTCTCAAAGCATGTGAAGATGCTGATTAATTTTTTTTTTTTTAATTTACTGGGGACTGGGTTTAATCTCTGTATTTTGTGAACAGGTTCAGATTTCTTTGTCTTGCATTTTAAGAAAGTTCATAAAACTGCCAATATGTGCTGATGAGAATTATACTCCAGAAGCTAATGGTGACTTGATTCAATTATCTTCTTGGCAGTTCTGGGTGAGTCATACGATTGTAATTCACAAACAGGGAGAAACAAATCTGATGTATGGCTGGAGCTCAGCAACGTGCTGCCATTTTCAAAATCAATAGGTCTGAAAAGGCAAGGATGAATCAGAGAAAGAATAAAGTAATGATCAGTAATTCTTAAAGTAAAATAAGAATGAACACAAACTACTCTGCATTATACTAAGTCCACAAGTTTGGGCTTGTGGCAGAATGGAAACAGAATCATCTCATGAAATCTTAGTGCACAGCCCAAAGAAAAAAACTTCTTCAGACTTCACTTGTATAAAATGTAGTGATTCACTGTGATGCTGAACCTCAATTCTGTGAAATTACTGACCCTCCTCCACTACTTCTTCCAATCCATTCTCCACTTGACTACAGTAGGAGAGGAATAGATGAATAGACACAGAGTAGAGACAGGGGAATGTATGGACAGCAAGCAGGAATGTCAATAATGTGTCTAGCTTACATAGCTCTGACCATTTGGTATGCTTAATGACAGTCCCTCTCCCCACTATGTCAGTCTGTCTGAATCACCCCACTCTCAGCATATGCAGATCTACCTACAAATCTCCAGCATTCTCCTGCAGTTCCCTGTGGCCTAGGACAACCACCTGTTCCAAGGAGAACTCCAGCCCCAGCTGGAGTGCTGTCCAATGACCTGGCACTTTCCAGGCCACCCGCCTTCCCTGATCAATGAACCTTCCCTGTGACATTATTTTACAAAGTGCACTGCAAAGGCTGTTTCATCTGTCTACTTCCAAAGCTGTAGATAGCAAAGATTATGTCTAAGAGAACTTTTTTTTTCTCCTCTGCAAAAAAAAAATTCATTTCTTAAAATGACACAAAACTTCATAGCTGAAGAATTTAGAGGTAGTTTTGGTGTTTTCATACGCTACAGGAGTACACAAACAAAAGTATTTTGAAACTAGGTACAGCCTGAGGACTTTGAATGTGAGCTTCCTGCACAGGTTATTTTTTTGTTCTATTTTTTTAAAAAGAGAATCCTCAAACAGCCATTCTAAAGCGGGATTGATTTAAGTGATACTGGAAATACAACTTCATCTCTTTTATTGGAGGTGTTTACAAAACAATAGGGGATTAAGAGAGTTGGGACATGGCGTACAGAGTATGATTTTATCCATGCAGTTGAAAGGAGAATCAGTGTTGGAATGAACAACAGATTAGCAAAATGTACGTTGCTAGGATGAAAGGTTTTCCATGCACTTTCTACTGATGTGTGTTCAACTGAGAGGCATTTTGAAATGTTGCTTACTTTGACACAGTAGGCTTCATACTGAACACACAATGACTTTCTTTGTTTGCCTTACAAAGAGCAATAGAATTAACTTCTAAAAGTTGCTGTGCACAAGATTACGGAGATTTCTGAGCAATACATTCAATATAAAATGAATGAAAGTGACGCACAAGGGCTTTCACAGTTAACAAAGTCATGGTGAAATCCATGTCATCTGACTTCAAAACTCTATAAATAATTTGGTTACATCTGAACTAGAAATTCCATGCTGCCTGTGGTGAGTGGACAAATAGGTCTATCCTGTGGACAATTCATTTCAATGTAAGACAGAAGCCTAAACTGGACAGACACCTCCGAAGAACAATTTGCTTTTTCATCCTCCATTGCACCTGTAAGCAATTTTATTTTGATGGGTCATCTTTAAATATGCGGCCCTATTTCACATGCCACTTCCTAGGGAAAGGGATATTTTGTTTTTTTCTCTATTCTCTCTTCACAAAGTCTTTTTAACAATGCTCTTCTGAATGAAGGTATCATCTTGAAAGATATGAATTTGTCTACCTACCTGTCCCTATGAGATCTAGAGTTAGAATTCTGATAACTAAAATGTCATTTTTGTTTACCTCTTTCATTTTCAGTGACTTGCATTTCATTATGGGGGAGAAACCTGAATATAGGAGGATCTGTCTTCTTTTATTTCTTTTCTTTTTATTTTTTGCATTGATGATCATGTTACATATTTTTAAAGAGGGTAACTCTGTAATGCTCTAGACTGTAAGGGCCTGATGTAATGCAACAATTTCAATAAAGGTAAAATCAGCACAGCCTGTGGCTGATTTGTTGGTTCTGGAAAAGGCCTGCTCAAGGGCTGAGAAGAGACAGAACATTATTCATCTCTACCAAGTCAATGCCCATTAGTGCCACTAGTAACAAACTACAAACTGGATCAGGAACCAATCAGATATTTACAATGTTGCCTTTTAATAAACTCTTCTGTGAATGACTGATAGGAAAGGTTTTTATGTTGGTGCATCTAATGGTCCTTTTGTATACAATGGAACATCAACAAATTAGTCAGCTAACGAAACATCATTACACTACATCGTAAAAACAAAATGAAAGGCATACATAAAGCCTGACAGTGTTGTTATTCCCAATTGATGGTGCTGTATATAACTTTGACATCCATGCTGAAATTACAACAAACTCTTCATATGCAACACACTCATCTCCAATATCTTAACAGATTGTTGCAGTTCAAGAACTCTTAATTAAATTCTCCTACTTGAATGCTAGCTTTCTTATTTAGCCACAGTAACTTCTCAAATTCATCCATTCTTCATTTGTGAGAAACATTTTTCTTTGAACTTGCACATGAAATTCAGATATTTGCAATACCCTCATTGAAATTACCTATCTCTTTTTCCCTTGCAAAAAGATTTGGTTTGTGATGGAGTTTGATTTTGCTTTCAGGCACTTGGTAGACATAAGCTCTTATTAAAGAACAGAACAATACCCTCTTCTCAGTCACCAGAATAGATACTGGTTTTTAGCTCATTAGTCTTGTAAGACTCAGAATTTTTATTACTTTTACTCTTCAGACATAATTTCTTGTACATCTGGATGTAGCTAATTAAATATAAGAGAAGTTAAATGAAACGATGAAAATGGAAGCTTTGATCTTCTGCTCCCACACTCCTCAGGAGCACTACTGAGGTCTTCAGAATATTGTGCATTTTCTCCCCTTTTTACTGGAGAAATAACTTCTTTAAACTAACTTCTATTTGCTGACAGATTTTAGAACACAGAAACCATACCATGACTTCTGAAGAGCTAACAAAACATTTCATTCTTGTCTCCACACCACCCACCAGATGATTTTCTTCCCCACCATGGACTGCCAGCTAGATTCACCCTCCACTTCACCAAGTGCTTCAAACATGGTCCTTCTCCTTGATGCTCAGCTTTTTCTGCATATCTACACAACATTTCTCTCCCCCATTAATGCAGAAAATTGGTCCTGCCATCTCCCTGTTCACCTCTGGCCTAGAAAGATGTGAAACAGGCTTATTAAGAACACAGTCCTAGTGGTTTGCATGTCAGGCACCTGAGTGATCAGGTCCAAGACTGAAACTGGGAAGTTGAACAGAAGACAAACAGTGTTGACTATTACCAGTAACTGCAGGCAAAACAGACTCCCTCCCAATACCCTTCCTGTCCTTTCTGATCTGCAGCTCAGCAACTTTCCCCTACCAGCACTTGAAAGCCTAATAGCACCAGATTCCTAAAGCTTATCATAAAATTATACAATATGCTGAGTTTGAAGAGACCCACAAGGATCATCACAGTCCAACTCCTGGCTCTGCACAGGACATCCCAAGAGTGCCTGAGAGCACTGTGCAAAAGCTTGTTGAACTCTGTCAGGCTTGGTACTGTGACTACTTCCCTGGGACCAGTGCCCAACCACCCTCTGGGTGAAGAACCTTTCCCTGACATCCAACCTAGACCTCCCCACCTCAGCTTCATGCCATTTCCTCAAGTCCTGTCACTGGTCATGGGACTGAAGAAATTGGCACCTGCCCCTCTGCTTCCCCTCATGAGAATGTTGAAGACCATAATGAGGTCTCCCCTCAGTCTCCTCCAAGCTGAAGAGTGTCCTCAGCCACACCTCATAAGGCTTCTCCTCCAGACCCTTCAACAGCTTCATGACCCTCCCTTGGACACTCTCCAATAGCTTAATGTCTTTTTTTTCATATTGTGGCTCCCAAAATTTCACACAAAAATTTAGAGGAGGTCACCCCAGGGCAGAGCAGAGCAGGACAACCCTCCCTTGCCTAGCTGGTGATCCTGTGCCTGATGCCCTCTAGGAGACGCTTGGCCTTCCTGGCTGTCAGGGCACTGCCGACTCATGTTCTACTTTCCATTGACCAGGACCCCCAGGTCCCTTTGCATGGGGCTGCTCTTCAACCTCTCATTCCCCAGGCTGTGTGCACACAACTCAGGTTGTGCCATCCCAAGGGCAGAATCCAGCACTTTGCCCTTCATATGGTTGGTGACTGCCCAGCCCTCTACTTTGTCAAGGTCTCCCTGCAGGGCTTTCTTTATTCATGTTCCAAATGTTAAATCACGTAAACATTTTCTTTCATGAAGCTATATATTCAGTTAGCCATATTTAGCTGCAAAATAATAAACTGGATCATACAGCCTGAAAAAAAAAACCCAACAAAATACCTAACAAAAACCAAAACCCTATTTGTCTAAATCAGTAAAGGTTTCTGTAATCCAAAACAACATTTGAAGCCTCCCATAGTGTGAAGCAACTGCTTTTTCTATTAAAAAAAAAGATAATTTTACTATTCTTTCTTTAAAATGAAATGTGGGCATGTGGACTCTACACAGCACCCACATTAAAACAGCACATGTTGGCTTCAAAGGAGCTATTATGCAGTCTATAAGTTCAATGATCTGCAAAGCAATAAAGAGCTTCTTCTGTAGCCCTCACGGCCTATTGAGTAAATAGTAAGCATTTAAGAAAACTCCATAATTACATGTTTACACACTGGAGCCATTATGGGCAATCTAAAAAAAGTGCATGTAGTTTTCCAAAAAAAATCCTTAATCAAATTCTTTACATGATTATAACTCCTTTACAGCCACTAAGGACTACCAGTTACAGAACAAACAGACTTAAAAAAAAATCACAGTTACAGTCTGTGTTTATATGCAGTGATCACATTTTAAGATGTCAGTTGAATATTTTAAATATTAAAGTCTAATAATAAAGTTAAATACATTCTGCATTTCAGATGTACCAAATAGTAAATAATTGGTAAAGACTTAAATAGCTTGATGCTTTTAGCTAAGTCAACTGGGAACCCCAATGTTTGTGTTTTTGGAGACCTGTGTCTTGGACTCATTTCCCTGTCTGTAAAGCACATTTCCATGTCCAGAGCTACAGCTGCTCTACCTTGGTCAAACAGAAACCTTGGCTGCAAAACCAGCCTGCTTAATCCCTGCCTTATGTAGAAATTTGAATTTGAGGATTTAGGAGACTGTATCATATAGATGGAATATGGCCTGAAACTGAATTTGTATTAGCTTGACACAGTAGTCCGTGGATAAAACACAGAGTAAAAAAAAAAAGAACAGCATCCATTAATAATGGGACTGACCATGTATTTTTCATATGTTGAAGATATATAGAGCAGATAAGCAATTTAGAGTTGATACTCATCACTCACATGCCTTCAAAGAAGTATTTGCAAACAATTTGTATCAGACAAAATGCTTCTTATACATGCTTGTACACTGCATGGTGTAAAAGTGACAGACTATTCAGTTAAAAATAATTTATATATTAAATATAAATAAACAGCATTTCTGTTCCTTTCTTCATATTTCGTATTCTAATTAAACAAACATTTTTCATAGTTGTAAAACAACAATGAAAGCCTGTTTGCCAGATTAGGAGAACATTTCATGTTTTATAAGAACACAGAAAAATCCTGAAGAAAACATGAGTGAATGCTTCTAGAACAACTGTGGTTTGGGATCAAAGATGTCCTTTTAACTTGCAAAGACTTCCATGCATACTGGGGAGAGCCCAGTTTAATCTTCATATGAGTAAAAAACCAGATTTTTCCACTTTTTTCTTCCCAGCAATTAATGATTAAATTATGGGTCATCTGGCATTACAATAATTCAGGTACTTTGGTGATCATAGTGTACTTCTACCTAAACTTCCAACACAATACATCTTTGGAAATTGCTTAGGAACACATTTACAGTCACAGGTTACAAGCACTGCATTCAACCTACTGCTCCTCCACAACATTACAATAGCCTTAATAGCTTTGACAGAAGTCTAAGCAGACCAATTAAAGTAATGACATTCAAATGAACAACTATTTAGGATAGCTTCACATTAATTTAAGACATTGAATAGC
This sequence comes from Agelaius tricolor, assembly GCF_023055355.1. Lineage (NCBI taxonomy): Eukaryota > Metazoa > Chordata > Aves > Passeriformes > Icteridae > Agelaius > Agelaius tricolor. Next base: position 64,001,676 of record NW_027269261.1, read on the forward strand.
AACATTTGCATTCCAGATGCTGAGAGACCTAAAATGTCAGGCAGTAGTGATGTTTAATGCACAACACAAATGCATGTGCCTACCATCACATCAGATATTGTGTCATAATTACCATATGCCATTAAATAACAGAACCCTGCAACAACCACAGATAATCTATAATAACCGGAAAACAAAGATTAATGGAGAACGTAGAATTCTAGCCAGGACACTGATGCTTAACAATAAAATTCTCTGCCATTGAGTAGTAGTCAGTTGTACATCCCTGCTTGACAAATACACAGGAAAAGTAGGAATAAAATTCATCCTGGTATTAAAATAGAATTTGACCAGAATGTCTGTTTAAATTGGTGTTTAGCATGGGTGTAGTAGGTCATATTACCTTGACAGCAATTTTTTTAATGCATCATGTATTCTCCAAAAGTCATTTTTATAATGAATGAGGATATTCTCTTTTAGTGTATCTTTATTTGCACAGTTCTTCCCACTATTTAGATGCCTTTGCAGATAACAGTAGCACACAAGACAGCAAAGACATCAATATGTGTTAATAGAGATGTGTTATTTAAGCATTTAACTCAGTGAAATCAGTAGCAGGGCAGCATTTAAACACCTTTAAAAACTGATTGCAAGAAAGTTGTCCTTACTCAATAGGTCCATTCTGCTTAAGCAGTCAGTATCATGACCACTCTCTCTAGCAACAAACTGCAGTCTGCATCACAGTTCAGCCCCATGAATTCTGGAAAGACATCTGTCTTTGCACTTTCTCATCATCCTACCATTTTCCACAGTCTCTTTACTGTGCTTGTGCTCCTCCAGCACAATCATTCTACCAATAGCCTCATGCTCCTTGATGCCTTTTTCAGGCACGAATCAGTTGCAATGACCCCAGCCCAGTTTTCAGCAGCAAACTGGCCATAAGGCAGGCCACAGCTCTCCACTGGGGACTGTTAAAGAAATACCACTGCAGAACCAAGGTGAAGCACAGTATTACATATCACAAGCACTAATGCAGTATATAGTCAACCAATACGAAAATGAAAACTGCACTTTGGTCCCATGAAACCTCCAAAGCTAATACACACAGCACAAACTGGAGCTTTTCATTCTTGAGTCAATAGGACAGCTTGCTAGCTCTGATCTGATGCAAATATAAAGGCCCTGAACATGATTCATCTGGAAAACCTTCTAGTAATATAAACTAGCAGTCAGAACCTCAGTCCTCAGTCCCAAGATATGCTGGTAGATAGTTAAAGATGCATTAAAAAAATAATACTGCTTTACTAGTAAAGTGTGCACTTATAAGAGGCAAAAAGATAATACAAAAATGGAACCTTGTTATGTAATTTTCAGGGAATTGCTTTTCAAGTCAGATCAGAACTACATAAAATTCAACACTCACACCACAGAAAGGCTAGAAGTAGCACACAAAAAAGGTTTGACTTATTATAGTTATTTCAGAAAGTAGTTTGACTGTCAATAAGGTGATGCTCTTATCCATAGAGCTGTAAAATCATAGAATGTTTTGAGTTGGAAGGGACCCACAAGGATCATCAACTCCAACTCTTAGCCCGGCACAGCACCATTCCCAATAATCACACCACGTGCCTGAGAGCGCTATCCAAACTCTTGAACTCTGTCAGGTTTTGTGCTGTAATCACTTCCCTGGAGAGCCTGTTCCAGTGCTCAACCACCTTCTGGGTAAAAAACATTTTTCTAATATTCAATCTAAACCTTTCCTGACACATCTTCAAGCTATTTCCTTGGGTCCTGTCAAAGGTCAGTACAGAGATCAGTACCTGCCTCACCTCTTTCCCTCACAAGGAAGTTGTAACTGCAACGAGGTCTCCCCTCAGCCTCCTCTTCTCCAGGCTGAGCACACCAAGTGACCTCTGTCAGTCCTCATACAGTTTCACCTGTTGCCATCTTACTGCAAAAGTGCCATACCTTCTTTGAGATTTCCCACAGGCAGCTCCTCACAGCACTGACTCCTTCTTCACAGCACAGCCAACAAATGCCAGCACACACGCTCTCTCTACCCACTCTTTTATAGCACTCATCCTCATTGGCCACAGCTGTGGCCTGTTAAGGGCAGGCCTGTTCCTAATCTTTGGTGATTGGTACAGCTGCAACTCATCAGGGGTGAGATTGCCTTCTGCACTACCTTTATACCTTTATTTTCTTACATTCTATCCCCCCACATTCCCCTTTGTTGCCCTCCTTTGGATGCTCTCTCATCAGTTTATATGCTTCTTATACTGTGGTGCCAAAAATAAAATACTCAAGCTGAGGCCACACCAGCGCAGAGCAGGACAATCCCCTACCTTGCCCAGCTGTTGATGCTGTGCCTGATGCACCCCAGGACAATCTTGACCTTCCTGGCTGCCAGGGCACTGCTGACCCATGTTCAACTTGCCAAGGGACCCCCAGGTCCCTTTCCAGCATCTCATTCCCCAGTCTTTACACACAACCAGGGCTGCCCCATCCCAGGTGCAATTCATGCTATTAAACATGAGTTAATTCATGCTATTAAGCAATGAGTTTTATGTACATTCTTCCACCATCAGTAACACCATGCCTCCAGATTTGCACACATATTAGATGAAGAATCATTCTTTCAGATGGCCAACACAGACTATTTCCACCACTTTGTGCTGGATCCAAAGTTCAGTGAAGACTCAAACACACTAATGTGCACACACCCAAAACCAGACCAAGAATTTATACTTTTCATACTAAACAGAAGTAGAATACCTATGGGCCATTTGCAAGAGACTATAGTCTTTTCAGAAAATTGGCTTTTCTATGTTACATACTTTAATCAAGTTATTTTCCTCTGGAAAAGAAAATTATTCCCCTCATACAAAGATTTTATGTTCTCTTTTTCTCTCTGGAATACCAAGCCAAAGGAAACAAAGACATGGGTTATTTATATAAACTGTAAAATATATGAATAAAGAAAGTGACAAAGCAAAATTGAAGAGCAAGTAATTTCAGGCTATCAACTCAATTGACCTTGAATACCTTGTCCTTGCTTTCTCATACTACATAATATATGATAATAATCACATGTTCACAATTATCCCAAATAGCAAGCTGACATTAAAACAGCCTGGAGGGAGATTATTTTCACAGATGTTAGGAGTAACTAGTAACTTCATCAGTTAAATTATGTTTAGCTGTATTTTAGATAAAGTCATCTGCATTTCAGACATATCCTATAGGTGATCTCACTGACAAGTAAGAAAGCACCATCCATCCAAGTTTATATAAGAATATTTTTCTTAGTGAATTATCATAGAGCAGATAAATTATAAACTACCACAATCAAAAGTTGAAAGCAAAACATAACAAAAGTTTAATTAAAGCTAAAACACAAGAGTTCAATACAGAATTCTCTGTCATAGCCATTTACTTTGGAATGACAAATAATTTAAGTATGGAAACTAGCATAATAAATTTATGTTATAATTACACCTTTGCTTTCTAAAACATAATCCCTCAAGAGGAAAATCTAACAGGGAGAAAGTGCCAAACTTCGCATTTTCATATTTCAACTTTATTATGGATCAGAACTTTTAAATTTATATGTTTAAATTATCAACCACATTACACAGGTGCTACCATTTTGTAACTTGTTAAATACCTTTTCCCTAGATTTCAATCCAAAAATGCCAGCGGCAAAATCCAAACTTCCCTTTTCCTCACTCATCCTATCAGCTACTAAACTTCTACTAAACTAGCCCCTTTATTACCTCCATTAGGGACAAAAAAAAAAAACCCAGAAAACAAAAAACAAAACAAACCCAAAAATAATACATATGCACACAATCTGTCTCCCATCTTAATCTATGCATGCCCTTATTGGTAATTAATTTTTCTGACGCCTTTGTTCTTGATGTTTGAAATCACTCAGGGTCTGAGGATTTTATTTTAATTAAGGACAGAAAACTAAGGTGTTGATCTGGTTTATTTCTGGAAATTGGCTGGTCTGATCAAAAAAGTCATGCCTTTTGAAAAGTGGCACTTGTGGGAAAATGACAGAATCAAATGGTGCTAGCTATGATACACATTTAAGAAGGGGCCCCAAGCCCCCTGCCTCCAAGACTCATACCCAAAGTTATCCAGGCAGGAGATAACAGTCAGACCTTACACCTCAGGGAGCCAAAGGAAATAGTTTGTAAGACGTGGAATAACCCTTATCACCACTGCCACATCTCTGCTTTTCTGTGAGGTACAAATGGCACCTTGGGGTAAGTCAGCTTCTTTGTGTAGCTCTGCTTTTGGGTCACCAGGTCTCATACAAGGGCCTGGACCAGGGAACAGCATCACAGAACAGCTTCTGAGCCCCTGCAAATCACAACTCATGGGAGTCATGCACATGATCCTCTGCCATGGCACTGAAGGGGTAAACAACCAAAATTAAAGTGAAATACTCCATCAGCAAAACACTGAGTGGCAGAACAATTTCCTACACCATAAGTTTCATATTATGGGAAAAATCATTTGCCTTTGGTCTTCTTCATGGGGGAGGTCTCCAAAAGTTGAACAATTTTGCAACAATGCTGGTCACCAGAGTTTGCTGTTCTGCTCAATCACTGCTCTCCATGTTATGTTCTTTTCCACTAATGGTGGGTATGGGATAGTCATTAGTTGCGGTAGGTAGATTGGCCTTCCCCCACCCCTTCCCTTAATCTTGTTACAAAACAACCAGGAAATTGATATCACCCTGAATGTAATCCTTCATTCCGGTGTCTCTTTGCAAAGAGAAAACAGAACAAATCATAATATCTCTTCCTGTCTGTAGTACATGAGGACAGATGACAACAAAAAATGCTTCCACTGTAAGCCTGCTTAAAGATTTTATTTTAGCCCAGTGATAGGAGTATCATCATAAACAGCTGTAAGAGCACAAGAGCCAATAATCTGACCTGCCCCCAAAACAAAGAAAATCAGCAAAACCCCCAAACAACCCTAAAACATGCTATCTGGCTTCAGGTAAGACAATGAGAAATTCTGCTGGAATAAGAGTTTAAATAAATATCTGGAAAAGACAATATTGAAATACAGTTTTAAAATAATTTAAAAGGACAACTGCCTGAAAACTACATGAAAATCAAACATTTACACACCAGATTCACGAACCAAAGGAAGAATATATAAAGAATAAGAGAGACTGAAAAACAGAGCTATTTGCAGTTATTTTACCAGGAGCCAATAAAACGGTGACATTCTACTATGGAGCTAAAAGCTTCCATAAAAAACAAATAAACAAACAAACAAACCAAGCAACCAAATTGAACAAAACCCCAACATATTAGTAATATCAGCTTCCTTGTTTAGAAATTTCACAAAATGTCTCTGAAATTGCAAACACATAAGTAGAACAAATAACTGTGTAGGCCAGCCCAAAGGCTTTAAGTTTATTAATGAAGAGATCACCAACTTTCTGATGATTTCACTTGATCCTTGTTTAAGTTTCCACTCTGAAAAACAGTAAACAAATCTGTAAAAGGTTGATGCCCTGTAGGATGATATGATGATATGAGGATTGTGCATTGAACAGATTTCTAAAATCATCAGAACCCATAGGGCTACAGATTTTAATATAAGTACTATTTGCTTCAGTCATTTGCAGACAACAGAGAATTAATTTAAAAGGGCAATGAAGGACAGGATTGGTTTTTTTTCCCAGCAAGCCTGTCTGTCCCACAAGCAAGACTGGGAATGCAGGGGAAGGGAGGGAAGGAAGCAAAAGGCTGTGGAAGTAAATCAGCTATGGAAGGAAATCTTTTATAAAACAGAAAGCTAGAGCTTGATGTAATAATAATCCAGTTTGTACAGAGAAGTTCTGCAGACTTTTGATTGCCGCTATCTTGGCAGATAAGGAACTAATCTGCTAGAAACAAGCTGGCTAGGCTAGTCAGGGGTGGTAATTAAAAAAACCAAAAAGCCAAAAAGGGGGGCAAAAACATCCATTCTTGCAACATAAAAACAAACTATCAATGTGAAAATGCTCAAATGTCAAATTTAAAAGGAAAATATTACAAACTCGCTGATATCCAGAACCATAAGGGTAGGTGGGGAGGAGGAAAATATCATCATAAGCTGATCAAAGAGCCTGGGTTGAAGGTCTGACATATGCAATCTGGCAAAGAGTTATCACTAACCAGTCAGAGCAGGAATAATAAGCCAGGTTCTGCAAAGCCAAAGAAAGCAATCTGCAATGGTTTCATGTCAAAATTTATTCTGTCCCTTTTGGTTTGCTTTGATATTGGAACTTCCCAGATCCATGTGCCCACAGATATGTGTGTCAATGCACCTATACATCAATATGTGTGCATTACACTATTGATTACACTCTTGTTTTACAGAGCAAAAATATTTCACCAGTTGGTTTTCTTACTGTTCAAGTGATACTTGAAAAGCATTAAAGTGAATTCTGAGTCCCTTTGTACCATTGATGCTGTGTCTCCAAAACTGGTGACCTGTAGCAGTTGCTCTGCACTTAGCTTAACATCTTCCTCCTGCTATAAATCATTCATCTTCAGTAGTACTGATGAACATGTGGGACTCATTATGTTTCTCAATTATGAACTTTCTGGAGGCAGGTGAAAAAATAGGGAAAATGAAATACCAAGGGAAAAAAAAAACCATTAAATGAATACCCAGATTGCCCACATTATGAGGCTAGAAGATGCACATGCAACATCTTGTTCTTTACTCATCATGATATTCCTTCAAGCAGGACTCTGGAGTGTTCAAGATAAACCATACCTACTACTCAAAGCAAGTCGGTAGAAAATAGTGTGGCACAACACTCATGTATTTTTGAACACAATAATGTATTTTGGAAAAGAATGCATGTGTTGAGAAGACTGCAGGTGCCACTGAGATCATGAGAGCACCAGCCACTAGGCTGGGGACAAAGCAGGCTCCAATTCTTACATCATCAAATCATTTTGACTGGTAATGTCTTATTCTGTGAAAAGAGTGTTCTCCTGCCGGAATTAGTCCCATGTCTGAATTTCTGAAGGATCTAAGAATCGCTATTGTGCTTGAAAACCAACAGAAGGGATGAATTAGGAGAATCCATATCCTGAAAAAGATACCTGAAATATTTTCCTTCCCATTTTTAGTGCCAGCAATGTTTCAGGACTAGTGATTATATGACATAAGAGCTTTGAAAGCAGCCTAATTTCAAAGCATTAAATACTACATTGAAAATTTAGTTTTAGACAGAGAGATGATTACATCAACTCCAATATAAGGAAGAGCATGGCAGTAGCAGTGTTTTTGTAGTGTGTAAAATCCATGTTAGATCTCAGGACTCAGCATAATGAAAACACAATATCTGATAGTAAATGAAGCAAAGAGCATATGGCATGTAAGGAAGGTAGCAGAAGGGTACAGACAGTCAAGATACCTCAGTGTATCAGACAGCTACAACCCTGGTCAGCACAGCAGACTGCAGCCTCAGCCTACGTGCGGGCACACTAGCAACAGCCTCAATGGTTTTATGGAAAGATATGGAAAAGGCCAACTTAAATAAAAATTGTGCCAGTGAAATAACTTCTTTCCTGCACATCTGAGCTGTAAGAGCTTGTGTGGTTTTTTTAGCAGAGGCAGGGCAGGAGCAGAATCTGCAACAGGGCAGGCGAGCACACAGGTCAGCAACACAGCCGCTGACCGTTCACGCGCAATACTTTATCGCCTGAGAAGCAGGCTGGCTCCTTGATAAAGCATCCCTCTTTCTAGGTCACTTGGCTGAAGTTTGCTTTGCCATACTCTGCTGAGAACAGCTGACAGCCTAATAGCAGTGCTTCTTCAGCTATTGATTCCCTGATTACTTTTTTTTCCCTGCAGACTCAGTGTATATCTACTTTATTCTGCACATCTAATGAATACATGCAGCATTGTAAATAAATGGTACAGCATTTCACTGATGTTCCATCAGAGCAGCGAAAAGAAGGTAACAAAGTGAAAAAAGCAAGATGCAGTAAAGGGTTCTTCCGCCCCCTACTCTGCACAAAGACATGTATGCCAGAGCTGTGGCATTCTGGGCTCGGGGCACCACAGACCTCTAGCTGTGGCTCCCTGAGGAGATCATGCTCAGCACGTTTTCAGGTCAAAAGCAGCAACATTCTGCTCTGTGGCCCTCCCACCCTCAGCAGTGGCAGCAGTCAGCCCCAATTTAGCTCTGAGCACTTACCCTCACAGCAAAAATCAGGCACTTTAAACAGACAGATGAAGGATGACAACAGCAAGCTACAGAGAATGCACATTATCATAAAATTATAACCAGACCCTTGTCAGGATTGCCACATGTTGCCAATAATATTCACTGTAAATGATCAGAGGTAGCATTGGAGAACAGCAGCAAAACAGACACCCAAAGGAATAGCAAGACCTCTGTGCTACAAATTACCTAGTGTAAATCCATGAGCTCCAGTATCAGATCCCTCATCTAATCTGTCTACAAATACCTACCTTTTAGATATAAACTCATCAACAGACTTGTTCTTTGAATGCTTTCTGATTGTTGCCCTAAGGTCCATTCTACACTCACTTCTGTATTTTTAAATTCTTAATTTAACACATCCTGTACCACCCATTGCCTTCCTTTTTATCCCTGCTGAGAGGGAAAAAAGCCTGAATTACACAGACATTCAGTGAGGACTAAATTTCTACTCTTGTTATTATCAATGACTCTCAATGAAAACTGCAAAGCTGTTATTCTTAACTTACTTCATAAGTAGGCTACAAAATGCTTTTTAATTTCTATAAACTACAGTCTAATAATCAACTTGTAAATTCCGCTAGAACAAACTTTCAGTGATGCAAATTACCATCATATGCTCTTCTTGCAGTATATTTCTTTTACTTTCTTTCAGAATTTAATAAAATCCACATACTGCATTCATTCAAAAACTAGTGGTTTTTCCTAATTCCATCATATGGGGACTGGAAGCTCATTTTTGAAGGCCAGTATTTTTGCAAGGGAACAACAACTTCGTGGATCTCACCAAGTAAATCTGTGGTTTAAAATCAACTGTTGCATCCAAAATGTACAGCAAACAGAAACTGTGGCTATAAACCCCAATGAAATTACATCCTGGTATATTTCAAGTCATACATTTAAAACTGAGCTATCAGAAAGCAATGACCACTTCTGAAAACATGGTCATTCAACCTCCTAAAACATTTTTCTAATGATTACAATTATATCTACCAAAAACGGGTACCAGAAAGACAAAGGGTTGTGTTTTTAAACATACAGAGCATATGATAATACATCAGCTGACACCAAAACTTGCTTGTGCTTTTTAATCACTTGTAATCTTCAGCTGCTCTCAGCTACCTGTGTTAACCACTCCAGCTGCCCCAAATACTGTCCCTATCCTGTTCCCACTTTCGCCTTTCCCCCACAGTAAGGACTCGCACTCTGCTCTGTTTCTCCTGCATCTTCCCTGCTCCCACTGTTCTCTTTCCTTCCTACCTGGGAAGTCCTTCAAAGGATTAATGATATTTAATTATTCCAGGAAGACTCAGAGGAAGAGCATTGCCCTGAAGGGCTGCCAGAAAACCAGCATCAAACTTAATGTCAGGCCTTGTATTATTCAGCTGTTTAACCTACCAATTCATTATACAGTAAATAAAAACTATTTCCATGGGGAGTCAAAGTGCAGTCCTGACAATCTTGCAGGCAACTACACATCTCCAGATCAGGGACAATCACATTACGACAAACTTTGTGATTAATGAATTCAGGATATTCAGGTAGTGTGACAGCTGCAGTGTTGCCTGTGGCCATTGCTCTGTAATTCCATAGCTGCTTAAACCCGAGTGACTCATGGAAGGGACCATGACTACAGACCTTGGGCCTGTTGATGAAATTTTGGACTCAGGATCTTCTTTGCCCAGAATTCAAACCAATCACTTTAACAGAGACTGAACTACCTTTGTGTATCTGCTATGCTATTGGGGAGGGTACCCCAGGCAATGTCAGGAATGTTTCAGCAACAGCACCCTCAGGGACTCAGTAACTGCTTCATGAATCAACCTTAATTCCACCAATATCAGAGAAGCACCAGCCAGATGGGGACTCCACAGCATTTGGCTCACCCCCACTATGGACACATCCCCTGTGACTTCCCCTGCCCTCAGGAACATTTAAGCACTTCCCCCCTCTGAGCTGGAAACTGCCAGGGACCATGACAAATACTTGCTATGGCTATCACTCCCATTCATTAACAGATCCTGTTGGCCTGACTGCCAGTATCTTAGAAAATCCAGTGTTATTCCTATTTCTTTAGTGTAACCAGAGGTTTTTGCTGTCAAGAATGAATAGAACAAACAGTATGAGGTTCTCTGAATAAGGTGTACATTAAGGCACACAAAGGTATTTTCAATTTGAGTAAGAATGAAGTACTCTTCCAAAAGATGTTATCCAAGACTGCGTGATGTAACATCACACAGTGATTTTATTAATCACTCTGTCAGGAACACAGGAACTACCAGAATTTGATACACACTCTAAAAATTTACATTTGTCTTATTTAGAAAGTGACAAAATAATCTTTATATCAAAATGTGGACTGGAATGTTGCCTAACAGTTTGTAAAGTCAGATGAAAATACATTCCAACAATTACATTTTTCTCCAAAAATTAATTATGCAATTAGAAGTTTAACAGCTTAAGTTCATGTTTGTTTCATATTTTAAAGAACCACATCTCATATACTGAACAAACCCACATGCCAGAGATTACAAGTACACATGAGAAATTACTCTTGCTTCCAAATCACCATTGGTCTCACCAGTCAAACCTTCTTCATTTACAACAGCATTATCAGGTTAGACATCAGGCATTTTTCACTCCAAGGCTGTTGATTTATGAGGAAAAGTTGGACTCCTGACATGGTTTCTGCTCCACTAGCCACATCTTTCTTCCATACATGAGCTGGTAATCTAGGGAGGATGTCAGACCTCACTTGAAACAGTACCAGAATCTTTACAACACGCATCCCACCTGATGTGCCTACGTACAATGAATATCAGGAGCTGCTTCAAATCTGTCTCTGAGGTAGAAGAGAAATATCCAGAAGAGGTTGACAGATGACAACACCACCTGACTTCAATCCACTTGGGTTTTTTTCTGTGTCAATGCAATAAAATGTTGTTTTAACTTGCTTTCAGTCATGCCAAATGATACCAAATGAAGGAAGAGGCAGCCTGACACCCACAAAGCAGAACAAGGAACAGGGAAGAAAAAAGGCTGTAAGAAGAAAAATGAGGCAGGACTGAAATGAAGAAGGAGGCCTGGAAGAATGGGAAGGATCATGGTGGGTGGGAATGAGGAAAGTAGAAAAAGAAGAACAGATACAGCGAGGTATGAAAAAGGGCTCAGATGATGTGGTCCAGATAGACTAAATTGATACTAGGAGGGAGAGACATCATAGTTTATCACTTCTAATACTGAACCATATACTGGAGCAGAGCTCTTTGCCTCTTTATTTTAAGGGGGCCAAATTAGGAAAGCGAGTGAGTTAAGAGTAGGTGGGTTGCAAGGATACAACAGATGGGACGTGGACAAACCTAGTACAGAAGTGGGAAGGGGAAAATGACACCCTGTGCAGCACAGAGAGATGAAGGAGGGAGACATTTGGTGCAGTATGAGGCAGGATACACGGTATGGATACTGTAAGTCTCATGATGTCACAGGAGATGCTGGGATGCTGGTGTTGAAGTCCTGCTGTCCTCCAGTGTGTTTGCAATACACTGAGCACTGTTCTAGACCCTGAAGATGCTGAAAACTCAGGAAATTGAAATCATAACTAATATTAAAGCCAATCCAGGAAATGGAAGCTTTCTTTCCCATCCCAAGTTTCCACTAAACCCCTCGGTTCATATGAGAGGTTATAAGGTTACTAATAGCAGATCATATGACAGCCAGAAGAATGAACAGAGCATGTCATCAGTGGCAAGAACTTGCTATTTCAAGCAGCTATTTCTGGAGGTAGGACATTTTGACAAAAGGATTCTTAAATGCCTGCTGAGAGCAGGTAATAGTGAAGACTTACAGCTCCATAGTCAAGCTCCATGTTTCACAGGAAGCATCGTTTGGCTTGGGATGGACATCTCTGCATGAGCCAGAATCAATGAAACCATACATCCTACATGTTTCAGTGCTCCTCAGCTGCCAGCACACAGCTGTGAAACCCAACCACAGAGCACTCTGCAGGCATTGGACAGGACTAATGACTGACATGAGGCCGGACAAACAGCACACAACAGACTCTGCACACCCCACCAACAGCTAACAGGGGTTGAAATGGAGGAATTTCATGTCAGTGGTCAGTGCACAACATGTAGTGTGCACTTCTTAATAATAATAATTGTAATTAAAGAAAGCTAAAATTTTGATACAAAAGTCTGAAGAAAATGCGCATGCAAATTTTAGAAAAACGTCAAGAGGCAGCCTCTGCAGATTCAATTTTTGGAGATTATGATACGCCATTAAGATATTCATGATGATATTGTCTTTAATCATATGCTTGCACAGTTCTTAGCACATATTTAAAACATACTAAAAGCAGGTGGATTACCTTTAAAAAAAATGAGAGCCAAAATAATTGGACAGAATTCTGGATTATTGCTTCAGAAGTCTCTTTATTCTTGTATCCCTGTGTATCAAAAGCTCTGGCTACCTTTTCAAGTCAGAATCTTGCTAGGAAAAATAAAAGCAATTTTAAAAATCTATTTTTTTTTCACAATTGAGGACTTGTTAATGATAAATTTGAAAGTTACCTTCAATAGAAGAGCAAACTTGAGGATTCACTTTTTTTTTCCTTTTTGTCCTCTGTATTCTGCCATTTTTAAAGTCAGAAATGTAATTTATAAGTAAATTTTTCCTGAATATCACTTCAATCATTGAGAAAAAGTAAATATTTTAAGAACAGTATATAACAATTCGGCAAGAATATCTAAGTACTATTTAAAGAAGAGTTGTAATTGAAAAGAATACAATATTAATCAATTACAACTTTTATAGTATGTGCTACAATTTCTAGGTCAAAGTCAAGGAATAAATGAAACACTGAAAATATTTGAAGCTAAGCATACATTTAGATATACATTAGGTGGTGGAAAAAAATGTACATATTAAAATTAATGCTACCAATTGCAATTTTTATCTTTAATTAAAATCTGAACACTACCCTCTGAGATATTTCTTGAAATAGATTGATTAGCCCAAAATAAAGGTGTTAACCCAGACTGTGTTTCACTACCAGAATAGCTATAGATTTGATCACTGTTGATCTAGATTAACATGCCTGTATACTTTTCGAAAATTAATACACCAGACCAAATTCACATATAGCTTAGCAAATGAGCATTTCAAAATACTTGTTTCAATTGGAAAACATGGGTGATTCACTTTGATCATTCCAACAATATTTATTTCTGTGCCTTGAAAATAATGTTGAAGAAAAAAATTCTCAGACGACTATTTTGCATTTAGAAATCAATTGACACTGTACTTCAGTACAATTATTTATTACAGCTTAATCAATGTGGCAACTTCAGATTTTCAGTTCATATGAAATGCAGAGAGGTGGCTGTCCTTTAAATATTGTAATGAGTTAGATTAGCATTGCAAAAGTGCCTGAAGATGCAATGCACTGTAAGAGTATACATACACAACAAGAACAAGAGTGTTTGTGAGCAACAGAAACTCACACTTTTCTAGACTGGCCCTGAGAAGTTAAACTCTACATGTCAGTTACAACATCACATAGATGGTAGCAAAACAAAGCCATTTTACACTGTCATAGAGCTTAGAGATAACAAGCTGGCCCTTGTGAGCAGATTTCTAAAATGAACAGGCATGGTGACTTGTTCCCTCAACCTTCAGTTGAAGGATGACCACTTCAAAGCCAAGTCACCTTCTCAACTCTGTTTTCAAGACTGCTATCATCTGAACTTCCATCTCTCAGCAGGCATCATCACTGGCAGCAAACTACAGTGCTTAAGAAAATTTTCAAATCTACAAGAGCAGGTTCTCAATACTTTATTGTTTGCCACAAACCTTTCATGTAGTAGGCTGAAAAAGATAAGACAACATGAAGGGCAAAGGATACTTTTGCTTTCCAACCAGTTATCAATAACAGGGGTGGTTACTATACTTAAGAAGGGGAAAAAAAATAAAATAAAACCAAAACCTGAGCAATTTTGACTAGAGAGAGAGAGAGCAGGGATATGTGAGGCCAACAACTCTGCAGACCCCAAGATCTGTGAAGAAGAGGAAGGAGGTGCTCCAAGCACCAGAGCAGAGGTTCCCTGCAGCCCATGGTGCAAACTATGGTGAAGCAGCTGTGCCTTTGCAGCCCACGGAGGTCCATGGGGGAGCAGAGCAATGCAGTCCCTGGAGTGCAGCAGTCCCTGGAGGATCCCAGCAGTGCCCAGAGGAGGCTGTGACTGTGGAAACCCTGGAAGAGGCTCTTGGCAGGACTTGTAGACCCATGGAGAGAGGAGCCCACAACAGAGCAGGCTTGCTGGGAAGGACTTGTGGCCCCATGGGACATCCCCACAGGAGAAGGGGGGCTGAGGCCCTGAAGGACTGCACCCCACAGAAGGGACCCACTGGCACAGCTTGTGAAGAACTGCAGCCCATGGGAAGGATTTATGTTGGAGAAGTTGGTGAAGGACTGCCTCCCATGGGAGGGAACTCAGGCTGGAGCAGGGGAAGAGTGAGGAGTCCTCTCCTTGTAGAGGAAGGAGCAGCAGAGACAATGTGTGATGAACTAAATGCAGCCACCATTCCCTGTCCTGATGTACCACAACAGGGAGGTAGGAAGAAGAGAATTTGTCAGTCTTGGAAGAAGGAATGGCTAGGGAAAAATATAGTTTTAGGATTTGTTTTTTATTTCTCATTATCCTACTCTGATTTGATGGGTAATAAATTGAACTAATTTCCCCAAGCCAGTCTGTTTTGCTCTTGACAGTAACTGGTGAGTGATCTCATCCTGTCCTGATCTCAGCTGACAAGCCTTTTGTTATATTTCCTCTCCCCTGTCCAGGAAAAGAGGGAGAGTGATAGAGATACTTTGGTGGGCAACTGGCATCCACAAATTATTACTTATCAGTGCTCCTTAAAGAGAGAATAACTTGTACATGAGTAAGCAATCCTATAAGGATATATTTTAAAGATACTGAGATAGCACCTATCATGCATATAATTACCCATCTGTTTCTACAAATTATATTTAACATAATATTTAATCCCTTCATATAGAAAAGGAAGTCAGATAGGTATGTATGCTTAAAAATTTTATTGGGAGGTGGTATAAAAAAAAAAAGGAAAAAATTAAAAGAAGACAGGAAACTATTTTCTACATTTCTTCATTTTTTTGGACAATATTTAACAATGCTAATATAGGTGAGCAATGGGAAGTAAAAAAAAAAAAAAAAAAAAATCAAAACTGGAAAAGATCCCTGATTGAGATGTTTGCCAAAGTTATAAGCAGCCTAAGTTTTACAATTGGCAAACATCATCTTCTGATTAATTTTTATTTGTATAATAAGAGAAATAAAACTAAGACAAGGAAAAGAAAGTAAAACAGATGTGATTACAGGAATTATAGCAAGCAGCACATTTCCAATGAAGTAATCATACTTTTTATTACTGGTAGTTTGGATGAAAAACTGAGGCAAGACAGCAAAGCTACTACATTAATGTTTTTGCCAACGAAACAAAACCATCATGGTGGCTACCAATAATTTCCTTTAATCACTTGTCAGGCTTCATGGACTGGCAATTGCAATAGAGACTCCATAAACTAAGACTCTCAAAGCTGTCAGAAAGGCATTTGGGTGTCCATTTTGCATTTAAATTTTAGAAGACTTGAGTGACTGGAAACAGAGGCAGCTTTCAAAAACTTGAGTGTTGCCTTCACAAACTCACAACTGGTCTGCTGAAAGCACACTTGCCTGGATTAAGACACAGGAAACATGAAGATCACTGACCATTGATAAGACCAGAAAGCACAACACCCATCTGACAATACCAGAACTGTACTTAGGAAGACTGTAGGTCATAAAGACATACCTTTCAACTGCAAGAGTTTGGGGCTTTTCTTGTGGTGCTAGTGGTGTTTGGGGTTTTTCCCTTTTCTGTCTGGCAGACAGCAGTAAGATTAAAACAAAGCAATCAGATGGGCAGGCAAGAAATAAACCATGTCCTTTTTCTACCTCAGATTCAAAAGTGCAGCTTAAAGAGTAGGAGGGGTCAGCAAATGAACTGCTCAGCTCTGTCTGTGGGACACCAGGGATAGAATCAGAATGCCTGAAGTTGGAAGGAACCCACAAGAATCATGTGAAATATGGGACAATGATCAACAAAAACACCATTTTGTGCAAAACATTGTCTAGCCATGTTTAAAAGAATACCTAGGAAAGATGACTCTAAAAAAAAAAATCTCAATTCCAGCATAAGAGTATTTTCATCAGGTCTGGACATTGCTGTAAGGAGAAATAAAACAGCCATAGAGGGGTACTCAAAGGCAAAAGGCCACATTCTGGCAAGGAATGGCACTGCTCTGGGTGCTGCCACCAGCCCCTCCTGTGTGACATTCCACATCTGAAGGACTCCCACACAGTCTATGGCAGGTGACACGCTCATTGCACTGCCCTGCACAGGGGGTGCAAAGCTAAGAGCATGAGCAGAAAGGAGAAATATTATGACAATTATCACCCTGTCCACATGAAAACTTATTCAGTATTTCTCCTAAGCACACAGAACTCCAAGTATATTCATTTATTGTTATTGTTGAAACTGACTTAATGTCTCACTGAATAAAATCAGACCATGAGAAGTAACTGAGCAGAAGAAAGCAAGCTTAAGACATTATCCCCTTGTGAAGTTTTTTTTTAGATAACTACTGATGATGATAGAAAAAACCATAATTTAGAGTGTAAGAGAAAAAAAAAAGAAACCAAAAAGAAAAAAAGTTAAGCTTGATCTTTTTACCATAATCTTGCTTTCCCTGACAAAGCAACTTGGTGTTGTAGCAACAGTAGTCTTTATAAGGGATCTTCCAGGGACTTTAGCTGATATTTTAATAAGACCTTTCGCTTCATAAAGAGGCTTTTGTCCTGGAGCTTGAATCTATCTTTTGGTAACAGAGATGATTAATGCAGCTAATCTTTGAACCACTTTACTGAAGAAAAAAATTAAATAAGATCAGTCCTGAAAGGGAAAGCATCAGGGGTTAAGGACTGAAATCCAGTTCTCACTCCTTGATGTCATGACTCTGGGTGAATGACTAAGATTACTTCTACCTGACTCTAAACCACACTAAACAAATTCCCAGAAGAGATCTGCTTTTAATACTTTTATGTTTATGCATCTTATAACTCCATGACAGAAAATTAGTAGAGTGGTCCAAAGAGCTGAGTCCAGGTACATTTCTTTATGGAACTCTT
Organism: Agelaius tricolor; assembly: GCF_023055355.1. NCBI lineage: Eukaryota > Metazoa > Chordata > Aves > Passeriformes > Icteridae > Agelaius > Agelaius tricolor. The sequence goes on from NW_027269261.1 coordinate 64,019,163, forward strand.
CTATTTTACATAGAGGGAGTTCAGGCATCTTCTTTCTCTGTCTTGTTCTTGGTCTGGGAGTAAGAGCTGGGTAGTTCCCATTGGTCCTGAGCTGCTGGCAAGGGTACTCACTCTAAAAAGGGCTGAGAAATGAAGGTTTCAGCTTCCTAAGAGGGCAAACAAACAGATGTTTTTTTCTTGTGCACTCAAACTAACAAGTCATTTACTATATGAAAACTAGGCAGTGCTACAGCTACCACTATTCCTTCTCCAGACACACCATGACAGAAAGGACCAAGCCTCATCTCAGGGATGACAGAGCAACCTCACTTCCTGACTCAAGCACAGGTTGCAAGTGTGGATCTTAAGCCCATGTAGGCATCTAATGTGTGCAGTGGGTGGTCAATTAAACCCAGCCAGGAAGGGGAATGAGAAACCTTCCACATGCTCAAAGTGATCCAGGAGTACTTCTGCTTGCTCTGCATGCCCTGTTCACAGCAAACCCAGCCCATGTTAGGACCTAAGGCACATCCATGGAACTGATCTAAACAGCTTCCATTATACTGACTATTTCTTAGCTTACCAAGTAGCTAAAGCAGGAAAGTATCCAATCTTTAGGTCTGAGCAGCAGCTAAAATAAGTAAGGACAAGTACAGGAAAAAGAATTAAGGGGGAATGATCTAGCTTAGATGCATCAGTATGATACCAGTAATGCTTCAAGGGAGTTCAGTACATACTTAAATTTTGATCAATTTTTTTTGGAGATGATTGATAAACTCCAGGAAACAAACACAAATATATTTAAAGGACTACTGAAACCAAGTTAGGAAAAAGCAACATTAAAAGCTTGTATCAGCCAGAATTAACCCCCCACAAAATCAAAATAACATTAATTATTATACATTCAGCAACTACAAAGCATGTACTGCTTGACAAAAAGTGAAAGGAAAAATGGAAAAGGACATTTATTTTATGTTTTTGTAAGCTAAGTGAGTAAAAAAGCAAAAAATAGCAGGTTTCTTAAGTAGAAGAAACCTGCAAACTATTACCTTGTCTTAGCCAAATGCTCCCTCACTGTGGGTAGTCTTAAAAATACCATAGTTGTCCAGCTGTAATGCATTCTTTCCTCTATCATGTGTCTTTTTTGTGTGGGCTTTAAAAATCAACATTTATACAATTTTTGAATAAAAGTGTCTAATTGACCTTACACAGGGTGCCTAACTTATGTTGATTCCTTTATTGTGAAATCTGAGCTGAAGTTTAAATTTCAGAAAAGTTTCTAAATATATTCAATATAACCCATAGACTTTATCGCAACTTTTATACTACTGCACTAAGTACTTTTAAGTTGTTTTTTTTCTTTTACCAAAATGAAGTTTAAATATGTCTGGTGGCTGATAGGGCACATAAGCTAAAAGTATGGGGTTTTTCTACCCCCATTGCTCAAATACCTGAACTGATTTCTCTGTTAGGTGAATAAGCCATGGGTGATTGGAATTAACAAAAATGCAAGGTATTTCTCCACCAAAAGGAACATAATTTCTGATGGACAGCAATACTGGTTACTGGCATAATAAAGGCAACTCTGTGGGCATGCAACATCTTGTCCATCCCTCTAGCAACAAAGCTCTCCTTTCCCTGGACTGCAGTCCTAATGCCTCTAAAGAATGTCCAGAGATCCTTGGTCAGCAAGATCCAGCAGCAGAAGCCCTCCATCTGTGTTTGCTCCTGGAGATTATATCACCTCTGAAGAGCAGTTCGATATTTCTGTGTTCCCAGAATGACCCTGAGTCTTGACACCTTCACTCATCACCCAGGTTTTTTTCTTCTTATTATTTTTTTTCTTGTGCTCTCCTTCCTTTTTCCCCCAAATTAGCAGTCCAACACTGAGAATAATAGTAAGAAGTGGCTGAATGAAGGACCTTTCTCATTTAATTCAATGACATAAATACGAAACATTTATCATTTACTCAACTTGTAGGTCTGCTAAGACAAATTCACTCATGACACATGCAAGATAAATTCATATCTCTTTCTAATAGACTTCCATTAGTATCAGACTTATCATCCATTCCCCTAAAGTCTTGAGTACCACCCATGCAGCGTAGGAGATTATGATTCTATTCAATTCAACAGGATTCTATTTTAAAAACGCACAGCACACACATTCAGAGCTGTGACTTCATTCAGGCATATTTTCCTAAGCTGCTGTCTCCTTTGTTGCAACACTGAGCTGAAAATGGATATGTAATCCACTGCTTATATGCACCCTCTATTCAACATATTAAGACTCTGCCTGTGCCTAAGCTTCATCTACTTTTCCCCAGAAGCCAAATTTCCCAGCTCAAGTGGTAAAGTTATGAGAGTTTTTCTTCGTTAAGTCCCCAATTCTATGACACATTCAGTGTCATCATGTATGCACTGCAGTACACCTGCAGTACCTGACACATCACTGCTTAAAACATTAATTCAGTGTCAAGTATGACATCTTCCCACATCACTGAGACATACATATTTTTTCCTGTTAGATAAACACATTAACATACATTCCTGCATATATATTTACATGCATTGAACAAATATTTCCAACTGACTTGCTTCCTCCAACCTCTTTATCTCATCTGAACCATGAATCCCTGAAAAACTGTTGTCTTTTTTTATCTCAGACCAGTATAAAAAGAGGTTAGTCTAGTGGAAAGAAACCCCTCTGAGAATAAATTCCCCAAATTAAAAAACTAGTTCCATCAATGATGTTATTTTCTTTCTTTTCTCTTCCCTCTATCTCTTCTCCCCATTCCTTTACCCCCACATCTCATGGAAGCTGTTACTACAGCAGAGACCAGTTGTTATTTTCCTACCTGCACTTCTTGAACTCAATAAGCTTTACTGTCATTTCATTCACTTATTATCAGGGGATTTTCTTTCACTAAAGGTGCATTTCTTTAAGATGTGCAGTATTTGAGGAAAACAGCTCTGCCTCTTTTTCTCTTGTCACGCTGCAACAGAACTGATATTCCCTCACATTGGGAATGGGAATATCTATGGGAGTAAAGATTATAGTCCAGTGAAATACAGTTGGGTGTATCTGGCTACACATTGCCTCGTCATGAAATAGATCACTGATTGACTGCAACCAAGAAAATTCATGCAGACTCAGTAACATAGGAAAGAACTGGAAAGAGTGATTCCATCCAGAAATATTTCATGTTTATTAGTAGCTACTAAGTAAGCAATCCCTGCTGTTTAATATAGCTTAGCTTATAGCTCATGGCAGCAGCAGAAGGCAAGCTAATATAAAAAATACCAACTAAGAAGTGGCTCCATGTAACTTTTCTTCCTTCCAAGACATTTCAAGGAAGTAAAACAAGTAGGACTTGAGTAGTGAAAAGATAGGAACAGTGACAAAAAGAACATATGAAAAAAATCCACAGTCACACACTCTATTAGTGCATGTCAGCTCTTGGAAAGCAGAGACACAGACACCATTATGAAGAGATGAACTTTATTAGCTCTATTTTACAGTTTTCCTGTTTGCAATTAATTTACATCAATCTTATTGCATGAGTAAACCTCAACAAACAGTGAATAGCCTCTTTTTTGTGTGTGTTTTTTCCTTGATGTATTCTGCAGATTCATAAGCAGATAATATAACTTTAAAAGAATCTAGTTATGGCAGAGCATGTGCTTGTCAAGAAGATGGGGCCTGACTCTTTTCAGTGATGCCCAGTGACAGGACAAGAGGCAACATGAACAAACTGAAATATATGAAGTTCCACCTGAACATGAAGAAAAACTTCTTTACTTTGAGGCTGTCAGAGCACTGGAACAGGCAGCTCAGAGAGATTATGAAACCCCGCCTGAATATGATCCTGTGCAAGCTGCTCTAGGTGAGGCTGCTTTAGCAGGAGGGTTGGACTATGCAGATGGAGAGATCATCTCCAGAGATCCCTTCAACCCCAACCATTCTGTGATTCTGTGAAATATAAAAGGGAGTAAAGAGAAAGGGGGAAAAAAAAAAGAAAAAAAATTATCCATATTTTAACTTATTTTATATTCAGCACCAAGCATACATCAAATGTGCAGGGGAGCAAAAAAGCACAAGTTTTCTGTGGATTCCAGACACCTACTTTATGACTCAATATTCTATACCAAGCTCATGGAGATACTTGTTCTTTCAGAGGGTGATTTAAAGCACCTAAGTAAAGTTTCTAAATGCTATCAAAGAGTAGTGAATTCCCCCCCTAGAGACCCCTGCCTGCCTCCATCATCCTGAAAGGCAGCCTAGGCACTGAGTAGGTACCTGGAGGGAATTCCTCTCAGGTGCTTGCATGCATGGAAGAGTGTGGCAGCAAATAAAGCAAGCAGTACAGAAAATGACACAGATCTCCAATAAGGTGCACTAGAAATACTTACTTCAAGATTATACTAGCTGACTAGTGAAAGACTGTGATGACCCAGCCTTAAGAGGAAGGAAGCACCTTGCATTATTCCTGCAAGCATAGGGAGACTGTGTAGACACAAGAAATAAAGGTTTTAGAAAATACCTCTATTTTCTAAACCTGTACCTAAATTTTTCAAGTATGAGTACTCTCCTTAGAAGGAATTCACAGATGCATCTTCCTACCTATCATTTTGAAAATGCTTCCCCTTTCCAAGGCCAACGTCCTTACAGTAGCAATACTCAGTCTGCCATGTACCCAGTAAAACCACTACAGTGTAAAACATTCTTCTTCAATAAATTAGTAAGCTAATAATGTCCCTGCAAATATTTATTTTCTTACACTACAGGAACATTATCTGAAATACAGAATTTTCTAACATGTTTTTAATCAAAAATTAGGATGGTCTAACATTCCTAAAGCATTAATGTGGAGACAAAGTGTGGAACAAAAATCTAGGGTAAAGCTATGTGCAACTATGCACAAGATGTGCCAATCAGAAATATCTACGTAAATTCATAAACAAATTTTCAGCTCACCATCAGCTCATGCTGAGACAATTATTGATCAATATTCTGTCAAGTATAACATAATTCTAGAGATTTATTTTCCTTATCCCTCACTTTAACCTAAGACCTGCTGAATTTCAATTGAAGTAAATACACGATCTTTACCTTTCTGACCTTTAAAAAAAATTCACTAAGCACATTTTATCTCAATCAAATTTGATGTTCTAAAGAGATTTTGGTGGCTGTATTTGTATAGTGACCTTATATAAGCCCTAGGATGGCTATGATGTAGAGGTTCCTCATAAATGTAATTTGACACTTTATATGGAAACACTCCTGGAAGATTAATCATTCCTTCGCTCAGCAAGCATGTCTCAGCACACTCCTTAACAAATTTCACATCTTCAAGATAAATGGGATAAAAGCTCTAAGTTACAACACACCGCTAAAGAAGACCAAAGACAATCCAGTGCAAGAGTCTCAGGTCTCTGCACAAGCACAAACTTTCTCCTTCACCTTGCTGGATTATGTGTGAAATAATTTTACACTGTAAGAATGCAATTGCACAGTAAGAGTGCAATTCAGTGGCTATTGTTGCACCGAGGTATGAAGGGTGCCAGCATGGCTCGGGCCCCTGGATGCCACCATTCACAGCTTAAGTGTGTCTGCACCACAGGGCACTACCAACACAGGGAGACATCTAGGAGAGCAGAAAAAATTTTTCCTAAATTGTGCAGGTGAGCCTAGGGTGTAGAGATTAAAGTCATGTTCTCATGAAATCCCTAGAGGCAAAAAAATAGGTTGGCATCTCATTATGAGAGACATACCTTCCCAACTGCCTCAGAGAAGGCTGTTCTGAAGGGCTCCTCTGGCACCTGTTGGTATCACCAGCTTTCACTCTTTAATATATCTCATACAAAAAAAAAAGTTAATAAAGTTTTTAAAGTTTACTACTGACACACAGCTTCATGCCTTTCCCTTTGGTCCTGTCATTGGTCACCACAGGCAAGAGATCAGTGCCTGCTCCTCCTCCTCCCCTCACAAGGAAGCTGCTATGAGGTCTCCCCTCAGTCTCCTCCAGGCTGAACAGACCAAGTGACCTCAGCCGCTTTTCATACAGCCTCACCTCTAGGCCCTTCACCATTTTATGCTCTCCTTTGGATGCTCCCTAATTGATTTATATCCTTCTTATACTCTAGTGCCAAAAATACAATATTCAAGGCGAGGCCACCCCAGTGCAGAGCAGAATGAGACAATTTGCTCCCTGGACAGGCTGGCGATGCTGTGCCTGATACACCCTAGGACACAGCTGGCCCTCCTGAATTCCAGAGCATCCACTGCTGGCTCATGCTCAACTTGCCACTGACCAGGATCCTAGGTCCTTTATGTGGGACTGCTCTTCAGTGTCTCGTTCCCCACCCTGTACAAATATCCAGCGTTGCCCCATCCCAGGTTCAGAATCTGGCACTTGTACTTGTTAAGCTTCATACGGCTGGTGAGTGCCCAGCCCTCTAATTCATCGAGGTCTCTCTGCAGGGCCTCTGCTTTCAAGGGAGTCAACAGCTTCACCCAATTCAGTATCATTGTGCTCATGCTGAACATCAAAGCAGCTGGAACCTTTAGCACAGCCATTTTCCAGAGAGCTCAAAATGAAAGGTAGCAGTGAACTTACTGTAAGTCTAGGTTTTCTAATTCATATAAAAACGTACTAGCAGTTTGTCAAAAGTCAGCTATTTTTAAATGGCATAAGCATAAAAGGAAATGTCAAACATTACCTGTTCAATCCATTCATCACTGTAGCTTTGTATCTTGTCTGAAATTAGTAAGGAAACTGTCTGGAATAGATGCTGCAGTTTCAAGATGAATAATTTTCACCTTCCAAAAAAAGTCAAGGCTTGTGCTCACCAAGAAATCTAATTTGTCACCCCAAGTAGTGCAGAATTTCCAATTTACTCAAATTTTGAAAAGCAAACAAAAAACAAAAGAGAAACTTGAATGAACATTGAGGCATGTGTTTACATTCTCTAGGGCAGTCTGGGTTGCCTACCAGGCAGCTCTGAGCCGAGAGAAGCAATTGCTTACAGATTTGCATATGCAGCACATTACAACAGCTAAAATGCCAAGAGGTGGTTCTTGAGAATATGTTCTTGGGCTTGCCATGGTCAATAAACCTTGCTGTTCACTGCAAATGGTTTTCTCCAGCTGAGTTTACATTAGTTCCTAACAGCATTATGATGGCACTGTGCCATTGTTATGTTCTTTGTTCCAATTCAGTCCATTTCTCAGCAAAAGTGACAGCAACCAAAGCATCATTACAGCATCTGAGTAACTCTGGAAAAACCTGCTGGACACTCCTTTTCTTTTAATCCTGATGGGATTAAAGAGAGACCCAAGAGTTACCACAAAATGCTTACAAGTTGAAAACATCTCCTGCACACCAAGCTTCCTCGGACTGCTCTTGGGCTGATGGGGTCCTGAATACCTGGCCTTCTAGTGAAGACACTCAGCATGCACTGAAAGACTCAGATGTTGCACATTTTGACATTGCCTTTCTTACTCACCTGGTTAAAAAGGCCAGCTAATATTTGCTGGAAGTTCGAAACCTCCTTACAGACAATGAACTCTGAACAAGCAACTGAATAGTTGCAGATCTGTAACTATTTCATTCCTGGTTTTTATACCTAAGTTATTTAACTGAAACCACGAGAGCTCCAGCATCCCCTGTTGGTAAAATGAAGAGGAGGGTTATACTCACAACTTCTGTTATCATCAGTGGTAGTTACATATATGTGCTGGGCAGAGAAGAACAGTTGTCCTCTCATAAGGTGCTAGTCATGACAAATATAATACTGATATGGGACCCACATAATTTTCTTTAAAAGCACACTGCAAAGCAAGAATGATGGCAAATGACAGGAAGCAGGGAAAAACCTCAACATTCTCTCATGGTTTTTTAATTTCAGTTCACAAAGAACAGCACATTTCTGCAGCAAATAGAGCTTACTAAACCAGCTGCCTTTTGTTATTATCCTTATGCCTATCTGCGATATTATACAACAGATACCACTTTATTGGTGTCCATAAATAACTTTTATTATGCATCTGAAACAGCACAGTTTAGCACGTTGCACAACAGACATTTCTTCCAGTCGCTGAAGCCAATAACTTTACTTCTGTACCTGCCACTACGACCCCCACCACTCGGTTATGGCTTTCATTTACAGAAAAGAAAGGAAAAACAAAAAAATATTGCACCAAACAGTAGGCCCTCTAAACAGTCTGAAAGGTTGTCAGGACCAGAAATAGGCATTATTAGGAATATTGCTGAACACTGCATCCAACTCCAATTTGTTGTGAGCTTCCTTCTAGAAGTACCAAATTTACTGCCAGCTCCACACTCAGGAAAGCCCGTCTGATAGAATCTAAGACAGTGAACTCTGTTTTCAGGATACACTGAAGCCCATATCTTATGTTAACACAACCAGTGCCATCATCTGGCTTGTTACCAAGCTGCTGTCACTGTCTGCAACTGCTGCAAGTGTCAAAGAAAATAAAAGCTAACTGGCCTCAAGGGCATGAAATGGGCATGGACAATAACTTAAATGTAAATTAAAAAGAAAAGACAGGGAAAAGGTAAAATCAATTTTATAACTCATGGCAAAAATAATATCCAAATTCTATACTGTATTTTATTCAGTCAAGCCTCTTACTGTGTTGCATTCCTTTAGCCACTAACGTTTTAATTTGTTTTAATGCTATTTGCTCTGCCAATTTGAACAGTGACGTAATGACATATGGCTCCCTCATATCCAGTGGTACTCACAGCACCTTTGTCACTGGTGGCTCAAGAGCACAATGGACACTATCTTGAGTTTAATGTATTTGTGGCTTTGTGAAGGCAGTAATGACATACAATGGGTTTTTTCTCCTTTTGTTTCTGTGCTCTGTAATAGAACACCCTGCCACAAAGACTGTGACCAGAGTGTAATGAAAAATGCAAAGCCATTGTCAGTCATGGCAAAAATTTGCAAACTTTACATTTTGTTTAATTATTGAAGAATGGCTTTTCAAAGAGACATGCATTGTTCTAAAGAGGCATTGCAGCACCTATCTTCCTCTCCTCACAAAAGCTTTTTATCTTCAAACAAGAAGAATATACTTGTTGAGGGCCAATTACTAGTCTGTCTATGAAGAAGTTTAAAGGAATTTTTAATTAGTAAATTGACCCATACTATGAGTCACCTGGAGAAGAAGGACATAATTTCCTAAGACAGTTAAGCTTTCTCACACAAATATTAGTCAGTACCTTAGATTCAAGACCCTCTAGCTCTTAATGCTACCTTGTTCTTGTGCACCAATTTAATTCACTACTGCAGCATCACTCAGAATGACAGTAAATGCTACTCAAGGTGAACAGGGGCAACCCTCTGACCCTTGTTCTAGGCTTCTAGCATGACTTCCATTCATCCAGAAGAAATGTTATGCATCACTCAATTATGTTCTGCCTGAATTCTAAAAAAAGAGTTTGACAGTCTATCTAATCTTCTTTAGTACAAATATATCATCAAAAATAAACAGGCTTGACTGTATAATGAGCTTAATAAAGGTGCATGCAGAAGAGAGGCCTATGCAGTTGATAAAAAGAGGCAGCCACTTCCAGAAGTTGGTTCAGAGCCTATTCATTACATGTTTGAATGAGATAGCATGAGTCTCTCTCCCACTACCTACAAATGTTGCTGCATTTTTTGCTGTCTGAAAGGTGATGCAATGTATAAACATGACAGGCATCACCATTTCAACATACATCTTAGAAATAAGAGAATTAACCTCACATGCTGCTTTCTGTAACAAACTCCACTAATGAGAATTCCTTCATAAGAAAAGAGTCAGGAGGAAACCAGAACTCAATCTGTTATGGTATGAATATAGAATATGACAGACTTTTCTTATTCCCATTCACACAACTGGTAACTTGCCAGTTACATGTAACTGGTGACTTTCCACCAGAGATACTGCCTAACATTCCAAATACAAAAAAAGAAAAAGAATACCCCCCCCCCTCACACACACACACTGCCACCCCAAACTCTAATATTAGAAACCTATTTTTTTCCAAACAGCATAGGAAAATATGAGATTCATTCATGTCAAATAAATGGGGGTTTTTACTTTTTTCAGCAATCAGTATAATAATCAGCATTTTCTACATATGTTATGTCATCACGTAGGCAGCAGAGAAACGAGTTGTCTGTAAAGATTCACCTTAATCCAAGCATCAGTGAGAGATATTTTCAGGGTATCCAGATACATGTAAACGTTTAAGTAGGAATCAGCAGATCTCCAAACTGATAAACATTTCTCATAAGTTATGTATGAATTAAAATCAAGTTTTTATTAAAAATGCATAAGTATGATCTGTGGTGAATAGAACCATTAGCTATGCATGTTTACTCTTTAGTGAACACAGAAATCAGTAATATTTCTTCTAAATGCCATTTCCATCAGAGGGTTATAAAATGATAAAATGCTTAAATGATTCTCAGATGCCATCCAGCTGGTACATGTACAACTGGGGAGAGGACATAAAATAATGAACTGTGAAATGTTTATTTGCCACAGGGGCAAGAAAATGTCATTTCAACTATTGCACCCATTCTACTTTACAAGTCAGGTGGCACTTAACAGTCCCTCACTTCTGTGATAAAACAAATGAATGAAGGCTAATCTGGATGATAATAAACTATCCAATTCTTTAAAGTTATTACATTTATTACACACTCTTTTTGATCGCACAGTATTTACAATGCTCCCTGTCTTCTTCACTCCTGTTGGAAGCTACAGAAAAATCATCCAAACCCCAAAGTGAGCATAAATTGGTTTTATCCATGTGATTTTAGCATCATATTTTAGGGGATCATAAGGGAGGATGCACAAAGGCTGACATTGTTCTAGTGGAAGCAGGCTCCTTGATTTTTCTTCATAGTCAATGAAGACACAAATACTTTTCCAAAACAGCATTGCTCAATCTCTAGATCACAGTTGTCCTTAAAATCAAACATTCCTCACCAAAATAACAAGTGAAAATGCAAGAGTAAGGAAAATATAAATAATAAGTACTGTGAATTACTAACATCATACAATGGGTCTGTGATTTTTCTTTTCTCTCCCACTCCCAAAAAGCCTGCATTAGCTGAAAAACCACTTTACTTAAGGCACAATTCTAATGGTCATCTTAAGCCAAGAAACAACATTAGGCAATCTGACCTATCCCCTTATGGACTCCCTCTTCTGATTGCAGGGAAGCCTAGAGAGATTATTCTGATTTAGTCATATCATCAATAGTCTTGTCCTCATCCAAATTTGAAAATACTCACTATTATTATTCTCCATAAAATGTCATTTGAATTCAGAACCTTACATGACATCCTGTAAAAATTCAAAATTTCTGACATACCTTTTACAAAAGACCACTGGAATCTGCTGTCTCTTTTGTCATTTTCCTCCTGGGATAATCTCTTGAGCTCAGTGGGACAATGGGACCAAAACTGAAGTCTGGAGTGTACTGGGATACACAAATAGCTCACTGACATCAGCCTCCAGAGCAAATACTGTCTGAATCTCACCAGTCCCTAAGCTCAGGGGAGTTTCTAAAAACATCATGCTAAATGAAACTGGATGTTGACATCTCTGTTATCAAATGCAGCAAAATATTGAGAAGATCCCATATGGATTTAGATGCATTTCTGGAACAACTCATCAAGTACTTGTTTTCACACCTTATCTGCAGCACTTTGCACTGCAGTGTACATTCTCATGGCCCAGCCTGGGACAGTAGTCACTACCATCTTAAAACATGTTTCTGTTTTCAACCACAGAATCTGTTCCTTTCTGTTAACTACAAAATGAGATATTTCCCTTCATGGACTACAGAGTGACTAGAAGGAAACTTTGGAGTATTTTTAAAATGCTTACTTAGTGCTTTTTGTAAAGCAACAGAAAAACAAAACAAAACAAGAGAAACCCCAAAAATAAAACGACAGCACCACTCATTGCTCAAGGTGCTAGCTCAAGTCTCTGTGAATATGAAATTAATTCCTACTGTCACAAATTTTCCCCATGGCTACACAAAAAAAGTAACTCTGCTAGATATTCTAGGTGCCTATAACCAGGTAGTTCAATCAACTTCTATCTATTTAAACCTTTCCTTCCTACCAAACACTACAGTATCAGAATGTTGAGTCTGCTAACTGAACTCTAAAGGAGCTTCAAAATGCAGTGAATTAAACTTTTATCCAGCTGGTTTTAAATCTTTTACCCCTGTAACTTAACACACTCCACTTTTCTTAAAGTGCATAACCAATTACTCATTATTATTCATTTACACTTCTACAAAAAATAACATTGTCCCATTCTCAGCAAATGTCAAGCCACTAAAATTAAATTATATAATGGACTGTTTCCTCAGGCATTCATTTTTTTGCACTCATCACCCCTTTTGAGCTCAAGTTATAAGGAACAAAAAGTTTGGTTATGAATCCTTGGTATTTTATCTCAAAACCAGACATTTATAAAAGTGCTTATTTTTCTAGAAAGGTCTCACAAACTTAAAAAAATTACTACAGGCTTTCTCATGACAAGAGATGTTAGCTCTCTGAATTCATAACCAAGTTTCTGGTGTATCTATTTCCAGCAACACCTCAAAATCTACTCCTTAGTGTTATACAATAGCTCTCAAGCACACATCTGCTGAAAGTCTGCTATTCACAGACTGTTTCCTTTTCATTGCTAGTAGGATCACATGTTTTTGGATACAATAAAACTTTCACTTTCCTATCAAATCTAAAACAAAGCAACTTTAAAGGAGGAAAACAAAGCAGGACTTTAAAGAAGGGACAGATGCAAGTTGTTGACATAGTCACAATTTTAAAGGTAGCACCTAAGTATTACCCAAAACTGAAACCAATTCTTTCTATTCTTTGCAGATTGATAAAACTACAGATCCACAGGCTTAGTGCAGTAACATCACTTCCCATTCCACGTGAAAAGCCCACGTTTTTCATTTCCCTTTTGCTAGCAGAAAATGTAGGAACATGTACATGTCATCAGAATTTTCCACTGCAGACACTTCTCTCCTAAAGCTGCTATAGAAAACTATTGGCAGCAGTGACAATGAAACACAATCAAAACACACATGCAAAAAAGAAAAAACCTCTCCCCCAAACCCAGCAATTAAAAGCAAACTCCCAAAATTTCACTACTGCTTCCCTTTAACACAAATGAAAAAAAAAAAAAGACATTATACGTTCATTAGTTATGTACTCTGGTGTGCTATGGCAAAGTACCTGACACTATGCATGGTGTAAGACCCTATATTAACAAAAAATATGTTCTTTATTGCATAATACTTCAGGATAGCTAATTCTGAAGAATATCCACTGTGATTGCCTTTGCTCTGCCCTCAGTGGGAACTGAGCTCTAATCCAGCAAACTTCACTCTCTGAAAGTCCTGAGAATTAAACCTCCAAACTGTTAAAACATGAGGTTTTCTCCAAGTAAGAATATTCATGATATTAAACTGCATTAAACCTTGTAGCTAGATTTGTGGTATAGACTAGAGCCTGTCATGATCACCATTCCTGAATGAGCATAAGAATGTTTGCTATTCATATTTAAAAAAGGCAAACCTAAACTTTACAGGGCCTGTCGCTAAGGCAGACTCTTTCCCCCAAGTATCACACTCTGTTCTCTTTAGTTACATATGCTGATTTTTAATAATGCAAGGGAGAATTGGAAGAGTACAAGGAACTCTTCAGTCTTATATTAAGTGTGCAATATTGATTATAGACATCTCTCGTGACACCTCTTGTCACAGAAGAAATATAGTAAATACTTCTTTCCATACTAGTTTGTATGTAATTCATTTCCCGGGTTCCACCACTCTACCTGCTGCAGTTCAAATATGTATCCTCATGTCCAACAACCAATTAAGTATGTGTTTATGGACACCAGTATCACAGTTAAGTATAGAAATTACCTCAGCTAAAACAGTTTTTGAAACAAAGTATTTTAATTTTCTCTTAATTAGCATTATTCATTTGTGGAAAACTACAGAACGAGGACATTCTATACAAACCATTTGCATTTTGATAATTTTTTTCATTAGCTCAAAAGACCTGGCCTCTTAGCAAACCAACCAAGTTTGGGTATCTTTTTCATTCTGCTTGGCCAGAATGACAGACTTGGACAGTGGCTCCAGCCAGACCTGGAACAGGATGAGCTCAGAAAGAGTCACCATGAGCTTGTGTGCACATAGACCCAACTGTGAAGTGCTAGCAAGAGGAAGGAGAGACTTTACAACCATCATATACTGGTGCTTGTGAAAGACAAGCTTTAGAGATTCAGATAATGTATTTATATTATAATACATCTTTAGAGCATCAGATGGAGTACCTCACAATCACTAACTGACCCCTTGCATATATATATATATATATATATATATATATATATGGCTTGTTGACAAATTTTGTATGTTTTTTAATACTTAGTTGGAATATCTGAACTGAAATATAGTTGACTTAAAAAAAAGAGGAAGAAAAGAAAAACAACAGGCAGAACAGGCAAATTTTACAGAAATATTTATATAAATGAGTTCAGTAAATTCAGATTGAAACTGAGAGAAGGGAGAGTAAAAGCTGAATTATCTGTTATCTAATTTGCTTTGTGGGAGTATGGCATCTTTGTCTGATGGTGAGAAACAATAAGGCAATGATTACTAGGGACTTAAAGTTTCCTCATGAAGTACAGTCCTTTCTTATCACTGCACTTGGGGGGAGACCTTCTAAGTAGAAAACATGCTGTACTTTTTCTTGTTTTGTCGTGCTCCAAGTTTTCCCAAGCAACAACAATGGGAAAGAAGAAAGTTTCAATCTGGTTTCTGTGGGGCTCTTGAAAACTTCTAGAAACCAAAACAGTCTTGGCAGTTTCCCTTTTGCTGCTCTATTTAAAAGACTAGGCAACAAGACATTAGTGCTACTGATGCAAGCTATTAATAGAAAAGGAAACACCCAAAAATAGAGAGGTTTAAAGGACAAAATGAAATAGTGGCAAAATCTTTTATTGCAACCAGTACAGTTACCATACAACAAAAACCACCAGAGCCCTGTGCTGAAGGTTCTCTTCAGAAAGGAAATGAGCAAGAGACCAAAACTAATATCTTTATATATATATATCTGTGTGTGTATATGTGTGTATATATATATATATATATGGAGAGAGAGAGAGAGAGAGAGAGAGAGAGAGATAACAAATTTTGTATACAGAAAGCAATGCCTTGCTCCTAACATGAGCAAAATTAGCTTTTACTTGCTCTAATTTTTCTCATTGGCTACAAATGCAGAGGAAAATGAGCTGTCAAAGGTTGTTTTCCATAGTACAAATGAGAGCACAAACAGTGAGGTATATGTATGTTAATAAGCAGAGAGCAATGATCAGTATGCCCTTGTGAGCAGAAGCATTCCTTGAGGTTTCTGATAATCTGATGGTATACAGTATGTTGCCTTAACTATGAGCACTTAAAATGCATTTATGAAAATAATTCTGCTTGTGCAGGGTCTCTCAAGCTAATGCAGCTCTACTCCTGCACCAGTATCTGAAACAACCCCCTTTTTTACCCATTTTGATATCTACATCATTTATGTGTGTACAATATGCAACAGCTTCTCTAATGAACTGCAGTATTCCACAATACTGTTTATTGTGCAGTGCCTACAAAGACCAATTAGATCACCACACCCTAGCTTTGTATAGATGGAAAAACATATTTACATTAAAGAAACAAAGAAACCTTTCTTCTTACCAACTTTTTCCTCAAAACAAAAGTATACTTTCTACTTAAATATGACCATTTTAAAACTGAATCCCAGGTACCAGTAAAACATAGTCTTCACAATTAAAGCTTGACACTTTTTTTTTGAATTGTGGTTATCAGTGTGGAAATGCTTCCCACACCCATCTCCTCAGGCCAGATAAATACTAGATCCTTTATTTTTGATTTGCATCTTCATTAACGTCGCTGATAATTCCAGGATGAATCTTGACAGCATTTGCTCCTTTAAGTAGTCTTTACCTAAAAAAGTACTGACAACCAACTAATCACCCTTGGGCCTACTGAGGAGAGTTAAATCTCCTTGACTTAAAATTCATAACCTATTCCCATCTGGTGGTATATGGCACATGAAGGAATATGACACATTTATTTTAATAAAATGTGTATTTTTTTCCATTCCGTCTCCTTTTTCTCATTTAAATGATTACTCCTGCTTTTAACCTATCTAAATGTCATGACACAGGCCAAGTGTGATTCAGAAGTTTTCATTGCTGTTAGTACATCCTTTTCTTGCCCAATAAAAATTTTCAAGTTGGCTTTCAGTTTATAATTCTCTTAAAAATTTCCTTAAGGTACTCCAGAAAACAGTATTTATTTAAAAAAAAATATGTTTATTTGACCCTCTAGTTTTATAACCAGTTGTAGGAAGCTTCATGTAGAAAGTAATGCTACAGTTCTGATTAGCTTACCTGCTCATCCACCTGCTGATACATTCCTACAGGCATTTCTGTTGATGTTTTTATGAGTTCTGCATGTATTTTTTTGTCACCATGAGTTAGCAAATATACTTTCCTTCACAGACTTTCAAAAAAATAACAATTTAACATCTTAGCACATTCTATAGTCATCACTACCTCCTGGTTGTTAAAAGCATAAAAAAACAACAACAAAAAAAAAGCTCTGCAAGAGGCACAATTTAAACCAATTTTGTCCCCTTTGTAGGAAAAAGAGAAAAAAAAAGTATGCTTCTGAAACTTATATGGATCTGAAGAACTTCAGACATTAATTTTATGTTTCCAAATTGCTGGAAAAGGCTACATTCCTACCATTCCACTCAAGATTCACTCTATTGCTACTATTGAAGATTTCTTTTTAGACAATATACATGAATAAATCATGTCTGATAAGATACATCCACTTACAAAGAATTAAATAACTTAGGTGGGGAACAGCATATAGAAATAAAATGTGTTCCAGAATACAAAATTATTAAGGACTGATGACAACTGATGAAAAGATCACAGGCATTTCGAATTTCTGATCTGCTAACACATCTTTCTTTCTTACGTACCATTTTACTGATTTGGTTCCTGAAATCTATTCTTTTTCTTCTTTTGTAGTTCTCTTAGTACCTGCCTCCAGGAAAGAAATTGGCAACTATGCTGGTTGCTATTGACACTGACTTACACTTTCTCAGCAAAACTATTCACTAAGAGGTAGAGGGATGGAGTAACATGAAATATTTCATTTCTGCCATAAGGTTAACTGCTTAAAAAAGGTGCTTCCAGCACCTGTTCTGCCAGCACATGAACATTCAATATAATGAGAGTAAGAAATGGGGCATATTACATTGATAAGTCTTTATCTGTATGTCATTGCATCCAAATCCACAGGAATTCTGACATCATGTATCTGATCCATAACAATGAAATAACCCATTGTATACATTACAGAAAGGGATATGAGTTTCTTAACTTTAACCCCAGTCTCTTTCAAAGTGCCACAATACAATTGCACAGCCTAACCATCTTGCTAAGCAGATCTATTTTTAGGCAGCTTCTTTGTTATTGTATCTCAGTGCCTACTTTTTAAACTCAATCTAGTTTCGCTGGTAGCTGAGCTTACAAGCGCTGCCACATGTCTCCTCCAAAGGTAAATATAAATATATGGCTGAGTTCTGTAGCAACATAATGATACAGTGTTAAAATACACTGGACAACAAGTCTGAAAGAAAACAAACAAAAAAAACCCCACATCTGCAGAACAGCTCAGGCGTGACAACTTCACACGGAAAACACACCTGTATGGCAAACTGTGTGCAAGCTGCGCATCACCTCTGACACGCGTCTCTGCCTTACACAGGGCCAGTGAAAGGAAGCCAGGTACCAACTTGAGTCAACGCTTGGGAGAACTGCCCGAGTTTATTAACTCCGCCGTGCGCCCACCGCAGCCTCCCCAGCAGAGTCCCCGCCAAACTACCTGTAACACAGCCCCAATTTCCCACCCTGCCGCCCCGCTCGCATCCCCATGCCAGCCCTCCCAGCCCCTCCTCGCCCAAAGCGCGGGCGCTGCCTTCCCACCCTGCCCCTCCCCGAGCCCCCACTCCGGGCAGCGGGGGAGCCGCCCCGCCGCCCCCTCCTTCCCTACCGCCTTCCTTCCCCCCCCCTCCTCCGCGGGCCGCCCCCGCCGCCACTCACCAGCTGCGCGCCGCACACGGCCACCAGCGTGCACCGGCCGCTGCAATAGCCCATGGCTCCCGGCACCCCGCGCCGCCGTCCCGCGCCGCGCCCACTCAGGCGGCGGGAGAGCACCGCCCGGCCGCCGCCCGGCTCCCGCCTGCCGCCGGCGCTCCCCAGCCCGGGACCCGCATGGGGGCGCGCCCGCCGCCCGCCCGCCCGCCCTCAGCCGCGGCCGCAGCGCCCGCCGCCTCGGCGGTCGCGGGCAGCGGGGCCGGCCGCCCCCGCGGAGGGCGGCAGCGCCGGGGGGAGGGCGGCGGCAGGTGCCTGCAGGAGCAGCCGCGCTCTGCCGCGCAGCCCCAGAGGCATCTGGGCTTCAAAGTTTGCCCCCTCAACTCCGCTCGCAAACCATCCGGGCTCGCAGCCGTCTGCGGCGGGGGGGAGGCGGGGGGAGGAGGGGAGAAGGGAGGGAGGGACGGACGGACGGACGGGGAGGCGAGGCAGGCGGCGGCGCTAAGCTCGGTTCACGCTCGCAGAGCGGCTTCCCTCCTGCCCACGGCATAGCTGCTCCCCCGCCCGCCTTCCTCCTCCTTCTCCTCCTCCTCCCGGTAGGGCTGAGGCAGCCCCAGCTGTGGGAACCCCTCTCCCGGGGGCTCCCCCGCGGGAGGGCGCGGAGAGGCGGCGCAGCGGCGGGGGGCGCCTCCGCTTTGTCTGCGCGGGCGCGGCGAGCGCGGCTGCACCTTCCCGGGCGCCTTTGTCTCGGCGGGACACCTCTCCGCGCCCACCCCGCGCGGAGCTCCCCCGCACCGCACGGCGCCCTCCGCAGCTCCGCCGCCGCACAGGCTCAGCCCCTCCGGCAGGGCACGGCCCGGCCCGGCCCGCGGGCACAGCAGGGCAGCGGAGCGGGGCCCGGCCGCGGGCGCGGAGCGGAGCCGGCGCGGCCGCAGCCCCGCGGTGGGGCGCGCTGCTGCCGCCTGGCGGGCCGCGGGCGGCGGTGCAGGGGAAGCCGCCCCAGCCGCCCTCCCTCCGCTGCAGCCGGCACCCGGGAGAGCTCCCCGGGAGCGCCGGGAACGCCGCGGGCCCCACCTGCCCTCCGCACCGGTGTCGCTCCCAGCCTGAGCGGAGCTCACAGGCGGAGGCTGATCTAAAGAGTCTGACCTGGAACACTGGGAGAGGTCCGAGACAGAGGCTTGGAGCTGGAGGGTGAGGGCAGGAAAAGAAGGACAAGACTGGTCCTATTAAGAAAAAAAATATTAATTGGTTTCAGGGAACTGATTCTGCCCACCATTATGATGAGGAACGTTTGCACTTAGTGACTTGATCCGGCCTTCCTCTACTGTTAAAAGCATTCAGAATACATCGGGTTGGTGGTAAATTATGTGTCAAGATCTGCTGTGTCAATCAGCCTCCAAAGGTTGTTAATTGCTGTGTCATCACCAACCACCTTGACATTGCATTTAGACCAGGTCACTCTTACTGCACTGCCCATAAACAGAAGTAGTTTTATCTGGGATGTCAACAATTATGAACTGGAGGAATGACCCTGGGTTTCCTGAGCACATGTGGATATTTGTTCGCAGCACAAATACCCTGTAAAACTGGAAGCTCTCTGGGAGCTTATAACCCCATGTAGTTTGCTCTCACTCTATAAGCAAGTTTGTCAAAATCGTTGGCAAACTGTCAGATGAGCAGTTATGACTCCTAAAAATTCTTATAATGTAATGAGCACTGCACAGGGAAGCAAAACACGCACAAAAGTGACAGTGTTTGTCCTCTGCTCCAAAAGTACATTCTTCTGATTGTCAGCCTCTGTGCTGTCAGACACAGTATGGACCAGTCAAATCTCTGGGCACAGCGAACATATTCACTTGAGGATCTAAGGAGGCAACTACTAGGGATAGCCATAGCTGAGGACAAAGAAAGCTGTGGAACAGCTGAGGCTTAGAAAGCAGAACTGTCCAGCAAGTGGCAGAGAATAGTTCAGGTACCTCTGCACTCAACAGTTTCTTCTGACTTCTTCAGCATTTCATGCTTACACTTACAGGATCACAGAATGGGTAGAGTTGGAAGGGACTACAGTGGGTCATCTGGTCCAACTTCCCTGCTCAAACAGGGTCATCCTATAGCACATGGCAGTGGCAAGAACAGTGGATCTCATTATCTGAGACTGGGAGCTGGAGAGCTAACAGAAAGGGCAGTTTGTACTCTTTTGCACTCTTGTGAGGAAGCAAAGAGTTCTCTCTCTGTGCCCATAGCTGATCTGGTTGTTCATTACAGTGGGAGGTTTCCTAAGGAAAATGTGGGCAGTAGTGGAAGAGTCCAAAATGACAGTCTCCATGGACTCTAACAGCTTCCCAAAGCTCCCTGATCCTTTTTCTTCTCAACACCTTCTCCTATACCTTTGCACTCTACTAAGATTCTAAACTTGTTTGCCTTCTCCTAAGTATGTTTAAAGTAAATGTGTCTGTTTCTGTGCTGTAATCCACTTCCCCCTGGTCTGTGGCTTATCTGTCCATACAAACTTCCTTTCTCCATGTCACTTTTATCTGTTTAATCTCTTTTATCAAGAAGACTCGAAGTGAGCCACAGGATTGAGCTCTCATTGGGTCAAATGCTCAGGTCAGGGCCTTTTTGAGTCCAGTCTAAGCCTGTTCTTGGGGCCCTGCAGCTTCAGCATGCAGCAAATCAGCTGTGTACACACAGCAATACTGGTTTTTTTGGTTCCTAGTTAGACTTAACAAAAGGCCTGTTATGTGTGCTCAGTGAGTAATTTCCAAATGTTCATAACTTTGTCAAAACAAAACCAATTTTCTTCAAAGGCAGGCTGTGCAGTGCTCTTCACTGAAGGTTATTCCATGCAAAACATTAACTTGCAGGTTACAGTGCTTTCACCAGTTGATTTGTAATCATAAAGAGGTAAAAAACAAACCAAAAAAACCCTAAACCAAACAAAACAAAAAAGCCAGATAAAAATAGCTTTCCCTGTTTCCCTCCAGTCTTCTCAATCAAGTGTAATTTTATTCCTATTTCTATAACTCATTTCTGGGAGGAGATCAGTTCCAAAATCTTAGACTGTCACTAATGAGTGGAAACCGGAGGCTACAGATTCATTTTACTCTTCCAGTTTTAGGAGCTCATTGCTAGTGCCTGTACACCCAGGATGTCTGCTCTTTGGAGACGAGAGGGAACATGCTTTTTGGCAGCATAATGGTGAAACCTGTGTCCCTTAGAGTGCCTTCCCTGTGATTTGACAGGACTAACTAACTGGTTTTAAGCCTAACCCTAGCCTGCTCCTTCCCTGAGCCTGGAAGAGCACCTGGGCAAAAGGGCAGCCCAAGGAGGGCTGCAGCTGCCAGCCTGCTGCATCAAACCAGCGGCCACAGAGGAGAACAAGGACTTGGGAGGACAAGCCACAGGCCAAACAGAGCAGCAGGAAGGGTCACTAGTGGCTTATGGAGCATATCCCTTTCCTTTAATAAGCCTTTCATGTGAAATCCGTTTGGCCAGCACAGTGTGGGTTCAGTGGCATGTCATCCCTAGCATTCCAGCCATGTAGGAGCTTGCTGCCACCAGCACCACCTCCCCAGGCTCTCCCAGGTGCCACTAAATCAGCATGAGCTCTTACCTACTGCATTCATTCATTACCTACTGCATCCATTCTTGTATCAAACCAGTCTGAAAATGCTTTGTAATTGATAATGTTGTCATCAATAGTAAAGAGATAATATTGTTTCAATTTAACCAACACCTTGTTAACAGAGCAGACCTTGTTGTGTGACATGCATGTTGACTTTCTGGGGAAAGAATCAATTAGGGAGGAAAAAATAAGTGATTAAAACATAATACAAAATTATTGCAGGCTTAAGCACACTGCAATAAAAATTCTATTCAAACCTATAAGACTGTAGCAGTATTAAACGATTTTTTTAAACATAATCTCTACCATAAAGATTGAATGTCAGGTACTTTTTTTTACCTCCTGCAGGATTTCAAGACTTGATTGCCCAAATGACAGTTTACTTATTTTACTGTCACATACTTTTGTGAAATGCCATAACAAGTTGATTACAGGTTTCACATTTTGCATAGTGACAAAATCATCTGTCATATAATAGTCTGATGCCTGAAAAACCATTTAACTAAGAAGCAGTTGCTACTGAAAATAATGATATTTGAAACATTAAGTGGGTTTAAATGTGTACATTTTCTAAGTAAGTCTTTGTTTTAACCGAATAAGAAGAGCAGTGTTATCCCTTTCAGGCATGAATTTAGGACTTGTAAAAGTCACCAGACAACAACTAGCTAGAGGGTGAGATAAATTAGGAGGGACATCATTTCATGAATGAAATGAAAAATAGAAATTGAAAGCCTAGTGATACATCATAGCTTCTACAAAGATGAAAAAGTCCCTGGCTCCTGTTTCCAAAACCTACCAACCTGTGCAACCTGTTATTCCTACCAACCTGTGCTGGAGATCTGAGGCTATGTCATGCACTCTGGCTACTGGAAACAGAAACAGTCTCCCTTTCCCTTATGGTGAGAAATATTGGGTCTCTGGAACTGGTGTGAAGAAAAGAATAAGATTTTACTTTCTTATTCAACAATATGCATACCTTAGATGAGATATAAGTAACAACAGTAATAAGGATAATCCATTCATTTAATGTATTCATTTTCTTGACTGATTCTAAGTGACTAGATTTGGAAATAATGTGATGGGTCATTTCTACTCAGCAATACTAACCAGTAAGGGAATTTTCTGGGCATTTTATTTCTGGTAATGAGTGGATGAAGTAATGGTAGTAGCAATCTCCCTTCTCATGTGCAGGCAAAGGACAAGCCAGTTTTCAAAATGAGAAGGGAATGAGATGGGGAAGCTTAGCAAGCTGCTAGATTGAAGAAGAGAATGATGTGTCCCTGGCACTCTGTCATATACTGACTTTGTAGACAATGCAGGCATCACATACCTGCCATTATGAAGGTTGGTGGAAAATGGTAGTGAATTATACATGAGGATGAATGCTGAACCTCTGTGGAGGGGTGCTGCACCCAGGTGCTCAGCTGACCTCCTGCAGTGGGCTGCAGCACAGGGTAAGACCGGCTATCAGCAGAGTAGTGTCCAAGGGTGTCTGACCTTCCTGGGCCACCAACTGCAGCGCACCACAAGTGGCAAAAACCCCGCTCTGGGGCCACAGATCAGTGGCAGCCAAGCACTGTCACTGCATCCTTGCTGCTGAGTTTGTTTTCCACCCAGGCTGGAGAGACATTAAGGATGCAACAGCTTTGGCATTTTTCAAACTGTACAACCTTCTGTGGGAGAATGGGAAAAATATGAATTGGAGGGGAGGAGGAATTCCTTGCCATATTATCTTGCTTCACAAAGGAGCATGGTTAACAAAATTGTCAAGCTGAAGGTTTATCATTGCCCTCTGTGGACACAGTTTGTACAGTGTTTTTCTTAACTAACACTGTAATTTTCTGTGCACTTATTAGTCTTTCTGGGGAAAAAAAAAGAGTCTAATAATGCTATCACTGCTTCATTTTTAGTCAATGTTTTCTCACTTGTGGACATTAAAGCATTGTATAGGTAATTTAATATTATTGATCCTGCATTTCAGTAGATCTGCGTACAGAGATTTGAAACACTTCGTATGTTAGGTACTTTGGACATCCACACAGTAGATTTTTCTTATCTGTCTGCTATAAACTTGTGTAACCTTTAGCAAGTCGATTAAACATTCTGCTTCTTATATACCTCATCTGGAAAACAAATGTGTTCTCATTTTGCCTAGGGCAAGGTAACACAAGGGAGAAATCATTTTCGTAGCATTGAAATTTCTTCTCACATTTAAAATTGGCCAATGAGGAGGTCAGATTATTCTTTGTGACCATTGTTTTTAACGTTTGTTTCCCTTATCCCATGAAATAATGGATGCATATCCATTAAAACTATATTTTTAAGCACTCTGCTATTAATATTATTGAACATTGCTTTTTTTCCTTAAGTCTGTCAAATCTAATTTTCATTTATCATGTTTGTATTTAATGTGATCTCTTTAAAAAAATTATTTTAACACATTTTAATTCTGAAATAAACAGGCTCTGTTTTGAGAAAATATTTTGATTGCCAGTGAAACTAAAATCCTGACATTCGACAAACAGAGGGATGCTTTCTTCTGTGACAGAAGTGTGACTATGGTCTACAAAATGGAGAGAGGGGTAAAATTACGGCTTGTATTCAAGAAAGAGATTTTACGGGCAAATAGAAGTAGAATGAGCCGTCGTACTGCCAGTCTCCAAAGCTCTCAGCAGTTGGAAGAGCTCTGGTAGAGCCCAGCTGCAGCTGAACCTTGATATTCTTTGTAAACTGAAACCCGTCAAGAGAGGGCACTGCGTTCATGCACACACACGGCGCCCGTCGCCGGCCGCTCTTGCGGAAAGCTGTGGATGCGCAGATTCCCACTCGCAGCGCTCCCGCCAGCCCTGCCCTGCCCTTCCCATCCCGGCCCTGCCCAGCCCAGCCCTGCCCTGCCCTGCCTTGCCCAGCCCCGCCCTGCCCAGCCCAGCCCCGCCCTGCCCAGCCCCGCCCTGCCCTGCCCTGCCCTGCCCAGCCCAGCCCAGCCCAGCCCAGCCCAGCCCTGCCCAGCCCAGCCCAGCCCAGCCCTGCCCAGCCCCGCCCTGCCCTGCCCTGCCCTGCCCAGCCCAGCCCAGCCCAGCCCAGCCCAGCCCTGCCCAGCCCAGCCCAGCCCCGCCCTGCCCTTCCCAGCCCTGCTCTGGCCTGCCCAGCCCCGCCCTGCCCAGCCCTGCCCTGCCCAGCCCAGCCCTGCCCTGCCCTGCCCTGCCCTGCCCCGCCCAGCCCCGCCCTGCCCTGCCCTGCCTTGCCCAGCCCAAACCAGCCCAGCCCTGCCCTGCCCTGCCCTGCCCAGACGAGCCCAGCCCTGCCCTGCCTTGCCCAGCCCAGCCCAGCCCAGCCCTGCCTTGCCCAGCCCAGCCCTGCCTTGCCCAGCCCAAACCAGCCCAGCCCTGCCCAGCCCTGCTCCAGCCTCCAAGGCATGGAGGAATCCACAGCATGGATACCATGGTGCAGGAGGCAGCCGTGCCTGACGCAGTCTCCCTTTGGCACACAGGGAATCAATGGGCTTCGTGAAGAGTGAACTGTAAGAAGGAAAAGTAAAAGGCGTGCAGCAGGTCTGATGATCACTTATTGACTCTGATCTTGGAAAACCCTGTTGTTTTCCTGAGGTCACGTGTGGCCTTGTAACTTGTAAGAGAAGAATAACCTGAGTTATGTTTGTTTATAATGTTTAAATGGCTTTCTAGGTGAAATGGAGTGCCTTTGTTTATCCAGACTGGCCTTCTGCAATAGGTGATAGGACTTCCTTGGACTGATTTCTGATTGAACTAAATTTGGGAAATACTGTTCTAGACATTATATAGAATTTTCTAAAAACAAGGACTACATAAAGGATTCTGTAATAAATCCTAGAGGCCCAGTAGAAGAAATAATATCAAAAATTACATTTTATCTCTAGTCTAAAACTTAATTGTAAAGAACTGCTTGTTACTCAACTTCTAACAGTAACACTGAAAAGTTCCCTTTAGAAATCAAAAAGGTTGTTTTCTTCTCTCTCTAAACTTGTCTTGACTCTTGCCATTTTAATATATAATCTTCTTTATGATAAGATAAAGACCTTGGTCTCCCTGTGCATTATACTACCAGGTAGATTTTTCAGTCTTTCAATCACTCTCACAGATTTATTTTTTTTTTAAATCCTCCCTAACAGTTCAATATGTTCTAGAAATTTGGACTGTGGAAGTAAACACAGTATGTTATTCAGGAATGCAACATTTTCAAATGCAAAAAGCCTCATATCAGATTTGCTTTCATCATCCTCAGGAAATATCCTGTCCATCTTGTTCATCTCCTATGCCCTCTAGAGCTCCTTCTCTGGTTCTGTTTCCTGAGATAGGCTTCTCCATGGATTCCCTCTGAATTGCCTTGTCTATTCCTGGCTACAGGACTTTGTGTTATTCCCTGCTCAGATAAATGTTTCTTTATGTTCAGCTTGCCAAGTTACCCAAGTTACATAAAACAACCAGTCCTCTTCACAACATGCCACTGAAACTACCTTTTCATCTTCAAACTATATTGATAGCAATTTCCTTTGTTTTTCCTTTTCTGTAGAAAAAAATTAAATGGTAGATAGTACAAGGTGCTATTGACATGTTCAGAAGTTGTTTTCCATTTAAAATTCCTAATTTGAGATGTATAATTACCCACCTTTTTTGCTAACTTAATAACTTGCTTAACTTATGCTCCATGCTGAATTTTCACCCTTCTAGTTTTCCTCATTAAATGGTCATCGATATGAGCTGAAAAAATCTAAAGTTTTTGAACCAAATGGTTACCATCATCATCCAAACTTTTAATCTCATCAATGAAAGCCATCAAGTTGGCTTGATAAGGTCTGTTTTCCATAAACTCATGTGGATCAGCATTAATTATTATTAATCATCATCAATAATTATCCACCTTTAATTCTTTATTAATTGAGTCTATATCAGCTGTTATGTCAGTCTTATATAATTTTTCCTCTAATCAATGTTAGACTGGCAGGTCTTCTCATTTACCCCTTAAAATATTGGCACAATATTAGTTTTCCTCCTTTTCACTGGGGCTTTTTGATGCTCCAGTTCTTATTGACAATAAACATTAATGGTTCAGAGAATTTCTTTACCAGATTTTTCTAAAACTTCTCAATGAAAATTACCTGGATCTTTTTATGTGGAAATGTGTGCTGTTATTAACTACCTTTTGATTTTCTGGAGTGACCCCTGGAATGGAAAGTACTTCAGCTTTACCTTATGATAAATTTCTACTTTTTCCCCTCCTAAACAGAGAATGGGGCTATGCACTGAGCACACATGATTTGTCTGCATTATTATTCTTTATTCTGTATTTCCCATCTGCTAGTGCAAAACCAATATTGTTCTTCTCTTTTATTTGCTTTTAATATCCTTTTAAAAAAGCCAAATAGTCTCTCTTCTTATTGACCTTAGCAGCCATGGCAGGTCTTATTGCCTTTTCAATTTTGTAATTGATTAATTGTGATTTACTTTAATCTGGTGAGGTCCATTATTAAATGATTGTGTATTTTTTTACTTTTGTTTCCTTTATCTATTTCCTCTGGTTCCTACTTCTATGTAGGCTCATTATATTGTGATACTATTTCCCTCCCCTTCCATTTAATTTGGTTCTTAATTGCTATCAATTCATTGAAATCAACCTATTAAAAGGATTACTGCAGACTGGGTTTTGTTTTCTGTGCAAACAGCAAATCTAATATAACCAGGATTTTTACCTAGTAATATGTTGGATTTTTTAACCTATAATTTTGAATTCTAGAAGAATGTTAACATTAGCATCAGAATTTCTTCAGCATATGTCACTCAGGCTGAAGTTCATGTGATTACACAGGCATTTAGTTCTACTTCACTGTAGACAGGTGCTCACCTGAGCCTGGGGCTTCCTACTGTGATATGGGAACTTGCAGCCAATCCCAGCTGGGACTTTGCACTTTGCCAGTTAAATATTCACCCCCAAACTTCCAATATTTTTCACTTCTACACTGTCAGCACTTAGTAAGAGCCATTCTTGACATGAAATGTCTTTTTGCACTCTCTCCCAACTTCTTTCCTAAATAGGTTACAGCCAGTGATTTCAGTATTCCAGTCATGCAGATTACCCAATCAAGTCTCAGTAATGCCAACGAGGAAAAATTCATGCTCATAAATGAGCCATTTCAACTCTTGTTTACTAAAAAGGCTCCTAGCCTTGCAATAGAGGCAATTAAAGTTTTTTTCTTCCTCATATCCTTTGGATTTTTGATTAATTTTGGCCTAAGTGTCTTCATTTTTGTCAAATTTGATGGTTCTCTGCCCCTCATCCCTTCATTATTCCCTCTTGTTATTAGTTTGTCATCCTCATACACCACTTGCAAAAGGGCTCTGGTGCCTTACTGCTTGGTAAAATGTGCAGTGGAAGTTCCCAATGCAATGTATGTCAAGAGGCAAAGAGTGAATTTACAACAGCAAGTGCAGAGTGCTGCCAAAGAAAGGCAGTATGAATTTTTCCAGAGTCTGGCATCTTCTTCGGCCATGATTCACATTCATTCACAAGCCTTAGCATATAATTTCTCTTTATTTATTATTAATCACTCTTCGTGCTAGTAGTACGATCAGTGAAAGGAGTTCCCGTTTTTCCCTCTCAATAAGGCATTCCCCATGATGGACCACCTTCCCAGAGATACTGTACAATTCTGCATGGAATCAGGCTGTAAATCAGAGCTGAGAAGAAACTCAGGTTTCCAAAAGCCCTCCTCTGTGCAGGCTGAGGTGTTGGGGAAGTGTGCTGGAGAGCCAGACAGCAAGCTTGCAGCTGGGACTGGGGCCCTTGATAGTCCTTGCCCCAGGGCAGGGGCAGGGCTGTGGCTGCTGGAAGTTCCCTGGTCAGAGGCACAGAGGCAGGAGAAATATCATTACTTCCACATACTTCCCTTCTGTGCTGGGGGAAAGCAGGGGTGGCCACCTGAATTTTCAGGTCCTTCTGGCTCTTAGGCAGAAGTCCTCAGCATTGTTGATGGGGAAGACACAAGCAAAGAGGTCTCTCTTATGGTGCCCCTCTCCTGTGCCTGGAAAGCTGGGTACAAACAGCACAGGAACAGCTTCCAGCTCTGTGGTTAACATAATTCACTGAGTTGGGAAAGGGCTTTAATGGATCAAGGGGTGCTGACTAGCTTAAAATGTTTATCAAATAGCAATGTCACATTATGGGTCTCAGCATTCAGATAACAGCAGACTGGTTTATATTTACTTGAAGATGATCCTTTCTATTTATTTTTCATGAATAGTCATTTTCTTCAACTATATAGCTGATACAGAGATTTGAGATAGATTTAAAATGTGGAGATGATAATGCAAGATATTATTGTGCTAAAAGGAGATACACATTGGAAAATTATAGATAATGTATATTAGTTTAGTTATAATAATAACTCCCAAAGAGTTTCAGCTTAGTTTGGGTTTTTTTGTTTTTTTTGTTTTGTTTTTTTTTATAGGATTGGTTTTGGTTTTTGTTTGGTTTTTTTTTCAGATTTATTTTCTTTTTCTGCAAAAGTTAAATAAAAGAAGTTCAGGTCAAACACCTCCTCAGGACAAGAATTAGATCTTTTGGTGGAAGAAGCTGTAACAAACTTATCATCATATCATAATAAAAACTGTGAAATGAACTTCTTCCCTGCTGTCACCCAACTTCACAGGCCTGTGAAGCTAATTTATGCCTCAGGTACAATTATGGGTTGTTTTTTTTTTTTTTATTAACAGGTTCCTGAAGTGTCCAACAATCTGATTATTTAGAAGTAATATTACTGATTATTTTTAGAAATTTAGGGTTTATTTTGTTCTCTCTCACACATTTCATTATCTTCTCCTTCTTTAAAACTTTATTTAAAATTAATCTCTGATATGTTTTTTCAACATGAAATATAGGTTTCACACACTGCTGAGACACCTGTAAGTTCAACAAGTAACCAGCTGAACAGTGCAGCCTGAAACTATCAATTCTTTTTATAAAATGCTATTTTTTTCCTAAGCTGTGCTTTAAATATAAATTGAATTCTTCAGCATAGAGATTGGGCCTTTAACTGTATCATAAAATGTTTAATACATTTGGGCATTTAGGAAATGACATTAAATAGGCTAGGCCATTAAAAACTGTGTTCCTTAAGCTCCTATTTTGTGTATCCTGTTAAGATTTATTGCAGAGTTTTTCAGTTGCTCTTAAATTCTTTAAAGAGTATTTCAAAGGGATTTATTTTGTTTTTTTTTTTCTTTAGCCATGGCAGATGTCAGCTCTCTCAGTTTTCTTCCAATTAATGCTCTTACCAATTTTTCATATTCTGCCTTGAGGTTAGACTTGAGCGAGAAGGGTTTGTCAATTCCTGCAGCCACGAAATCTGGGGTTTTATTGCTGTTGTTCCTACACTTTTCTCTATGTTTGGAATCTTTTTATTTAAGATTTGTTGTTGTTCCCTTCTCCATGTCTTTTACTGATGGTCCAGAGTGTTTCTTTATCTCTGGGCAAAGCCTTCCTGCTTGAGAGACCTATTTTATTTGCTATATGCATGCAAAACATTTGTCTCTATTTTTGCATTTAGGAAAATATCTGTATTGTTTCTTCTTTGGCATTGAAGTTCATGTGGTACATTTCCATTTATGCTCTCACCTAACAATGCACATATGCCTCCCATGTGTTTCCCATCCATCCTTCCAGCCACCTACTGGGTATTACTATCCCATGCACCTATCCTAGAAGCACACAAGGTAGACTAAATTTGACTTGATGACTTCTGAGAAAATGCTAATTTTGCTACCTTTTTTCCTACAGTTCTTTGGAAATAATGCAAAAACATTCTCATTTTTACTGACCTCCAAGAAACAGAGCAGTAGATTATAGTGAATAAGAGGGTAAATAATGTAAAAGACTATTTCTGAGGACAAGAGTTCAGCACCATTTCTACCATTATACTCAGTAAAAGGCCAAAATAAATCTCCCCTTCAGTCTATTTCTCGGGATTATTTTGCCTAAGAAGGTTTAACCAGCCTGGAGTAATCTTTCAATACATGTTAGGAAGATTTCACATAAATAAATCATCCAGAGTAAAACTGTAGTCTGCAATTACATTGTATTCCTGTTCCTCTTCTTTCTTTCTGCATCACTTTTCCTTTGGTTGTTTTACTCCCTGATACTCTTGAACGTGTTCTTTCCTCACATATTGACTCACTTTCTCTTTGGTCTCACTGCCTCTAGGTCTTGCTTCTGTCACTGAGCTTTCTTTGCTTAACTGAAGTTCTTTCTTCACTTGCTAAAATCCCTTCCATACCCCAACGTTTCTTAAGAACTCCGAGGTTCATTTGCAGATAATTCCAGCAGGAAACTCTCAAATTGATCTTTTTTGCTAGTCCTGGGGCTTTTTTTCCCAGTTATTTGTTTTTCTTGATTCTCAAAACATTAGTCAGGGTAGACTTATTATTGTTTGAACAGCACTGATGGGAAAAATTATATAAGCTGCACATTCAACATCTGTCTACAGGGTGAAAGAGAGGAAGACTCAGAGATACTGGATATTCTTCCCACTTCTGCTGTTTGTTAATTATATCAATTTGATCAAAAGATATTGAAAATACTTCAGTCATGCAGGTTTTGGGATTGTCAAAGTTCCCTATTACATGTGTATCTTCAACTTGCTTCTATTTGTAGCTTTCTTTTTTAATTATCTAAGAATGAGATGGGAAATGAAATCTAAGTGGAAAAAAAACCCCAAATATCAGAAGTGAATACCCAAGCTATAAACCTTCATTTTTCTTCTTACAGTAAGCAACCTCTCCTGTAAATATGCAGAGTAATAAAGTTATAACATAGGAATAAACAATCTTGTTCTCCATGCCCTCTGCAAACTATATTACTAACGCGATTTTCATTTCATCAAACAAGATTCTAGGAGTGGATAGAGCTGACTGGGATAATGCAAATCATCACAAATAAAGGAATATGATCAGTGTTACCTCTTTTTTTTATAACACCAGCCTGTATGAGTTGAATTTATTTTCCCCCTCATTTGTCTGCTTTATCTCTCTTTGATGCATTTATTTTGGATGATTCATTCAGGGTGATCTTTTTAGAGCATACATATGGCAGTAGCCATCTCAGTCAGCATTGTGGGACAGAGGCACAGTCAGCCTGTAAGACCACAGGCTTTCCTTCCCTGCCTCCCTCATATCTCTGCACATCCACCCCACACAACATGCAATCGGCTTATGGATACATCAATTGCACAGCAATAATCTGCTCCCCTGTGGGCTGTGGCTTTTGCAAAGGAGTAAGGCCTTCTTTTTTACATTTTACAGATGTGTGGTGCTCAGCCTCACAACGCTTTTCAGTCTTGATTATTCTTTTCATGAGGTCCACACAATTTCCAACAACATTGCATCCAACTGAAACTTCTGATTAAGAGTTTCGCCTTCATGTGCTGGGAAGCAGAAAGTAACTCTGCACTGGTGAGCTCAGTTTCAGGGCTAACCCATCTGCAGCTGCACAGAGATAGCAGCTAGCATCTGGTTTTCCTTGGTTCACAGGCTTTTTTATTAGATCAGATGAGCAACCAGCAGAGGGGAAAAGTGCCTTCTAGGTTGTATAGGCTAACATTTGCTGTTAGCTTATCCCACATATGGATTCTAGGGCTGCAGAGAGAAACAAGTATAAAACTGGATCTCAGAGAAGCTGTCTTTAGGAGCTTTTCAAGGGATGTCTGGGCTTCAAAGGGTGTACATCACCTGTATAGAAAATAATCCTGCCTGTAATAATAGCCTGTGCATGGATAGCCTGTGTATGATTCTTTTTTTCCTTCTTGTCCGTGCAAATAGAGTAAATAGATACAGGTGAGAGAAGAGAAACACAGAAGGGTCAAGGTGTAAGTATTAGAAAGCTACCTGGATTTCTTCAGTTGCCCAAGCTGAGATTCATAGACATTTGAGATTGACTGCATCCATTTTCCTATATTCAGCTGGTATATCTTCAATCTGGGTGGTCAACAGACCATAAATATGTTGTGCATGTGCATTCTGACAGCACATGTATCAGAAGAAAATCTTGCTAAAAAGCACATAAAACAATTGTCACAAAAACATTTTTTTCGTATCACAGCTAGTCATCTGCCAGCAAGATGCCAGAAAGAGTGTTAAAAATACTGTAAATATTCAGCTCAAAGTGTGTTTACATTTGCAATATGTTCTTTTATGTGAAAGAACAGAGACAGAATGAAAGGAGAATCCTCCCCTTGGTAATGACTATTTTAATGTCTGCTCAAAGCTTTGTAAATAATGCAGCACTATAAAATTTAGTCATAAGAAGTAATCATTATCTCTCAATGAAAGAGAATAATTTTTCCATTTGACCTGACATATAAATGTCTATAAACATTATATTTATCTTTAAGATTGTTCCCTCTATTCATATGGTAATACAGGCAATGTGAAGATTTCTAACATCTTAGAAAATTACCCCACAGTACACCCTGTATTTTCCAAAAGCTGCAGTCTTGAACAGGGATTTTTATGCTTCCAACAGATTGGGTCAAAGAACATACAGACACTGGAATCTTCTTTTGGTTGCTTCTAAACTTCCTTCATCAGTGGCTGTTAAGAGATATACTAGTGAAATATGCTCCTATTCAAATAGGCCAAAATCTCTTTTCATAAGATTCTCAGATGTTTCCTTGAGTCATGATGAGAAAATTTTGGAGGATTACATTATATCTTAAGACAGAACTTTTAAATATGGCTTATTAATTTGAAGAAAAAAAAAAAGAAGAAGCAGGTGATTACTAAGCAATTTTATGTTACGCTGTCTTGAGAGAAAGGTGGTACTGGATGACTGATACATTGCCAAGGGATTTTATTTTCTTGTTTATATGTAAGTGCTGCTGTTATAGGTCACAAGATATGACACATGCTTTGTGTGCCAAACAGGGAAGTATTTTTATTGTACTTGTTGGCATAGGGAATAAAAGTGCATTTTGTGTGATGCATTGCTTACAGTTAGATAAGATTAAAAGACTTAATGTGGGAAAGGAAAACAGTAGCAAACAGCATGATACAATACACAACACAAATGTAACAAAGGATGCAACTGGGACTTCCAAGTTTTTAATTCTCAGGTCAATCTTGAAGTACATATTTAAAAGCTTTAAGGTTTCCATTTGCAGAAAGAAATGAGAGATGAGGTATGAGTCATGAATGCTGCATTATGACTCAGGCTTGGAGTCCTGATTTGTAGAAAGAAAAGCCTAAGCACAGACGCATCTGGGTATCATGATGAGACAAGAGAAGGCCATGCACCACCTCTTCTCCGAACTTTTCTTCTCCCCACACTTCCACGCATGCTCCAGTTTCTCTGCAAAAGAAATGAGTGCACTTTCCAGATGGGATCTCTGATGCATTCCAAGCAATACCAGCCAGCATGCTGCAGGCCTCAGGGCTCCACATGCTGTGCAGCAGAAGACAGCAGAGAAGCACCCCAGAGAGGTCACTAAGTCCTGCCTGCGTATTTATGAGTGCTTCAGGGAGTTGCAAGTTTAGGTGAGACAGCACACTGAAAAGTCTTGCTTCACTCTTATTATCTGAAGATTTCACAGGTCTCTTTTGTGTAAATGTTGGTAACCAGAGGGAATAACCTGGGCTGCTAATCAAGATTTTTCCTTTTCAATGTTATACCTCCAGAACAGAGCACTGATAGCCTTAAAAAGAGGCTCAATAAGATGTATGAAAGAGGCAGTTTCTGTACAGATCACAAAATACAGTTATAAGCAACCGTTTCTTAGAGCTTTCATAGGAATAAAAAAATCAACAGGAAATACTATAAAGAGTGGATTATCTGAAATCTTGCTAATAGTAATTTCCTCACCATTTCAGTTGATATAAGAAAATGGAAACAAGCAATCAAAAAATTTTCTTCTGCAATTAGTCTTTTATGAATTTCATTTAGGAATATATAATTGGTCATCGATGTCTTATTAAGTGTGAGCCAATGAGGAAAATGTGACTGCATGTCTCTTGTATATAGCCTGGCTAAATAAACTTTTTCACCTCTGTTAACCACATAATTTCATATTTTGCTTGTAGCTGCTAGGTCTTGTGAGACTAATCTGGAGAAGCAGCTATGCACTGCTCTGTTGTCAAGGAAACTCTCGTAATCACCAGTTAAACCATAGTAGTAAGATATTTCTCATGTTCATGGTAAAAATGGGACATTCTGCAAAGGTATGGGAGAAAGGGGAAAACCAGATGTAACAAACCACTGACAAGAGTCCTTACCTGGGAGAGAAGATGCTTCCAGCTTCTGGTTCCTGCTCCAAATAATTTTGGTGTATTTTTTCATTATCAGTATTATTAAATATACAGTCTTGGAAGCAGAGAGGTTTAAATCTTCGACTCTATTGTGAGAACTGTGCTGGATTTCAACTAGAATTTTACATAAGGGACCAAAAACCCTACCTAAATAATGTGAAAATAACTTGAATATAATCACAGTTGTGTTTCATTTTTTCTTACTTGTTATGATATAATTAGTTTTAAAACAAAGAAAGAGATATAAAATTATGTGATGATTATATAGAAGTCATATAACCATGAAATGAAAATGTTACCAATACACAGCTAAGATTACTGAGATGGCTCTTACTTAATCAGTGATAAATATTTTTGGTTTTGTTTCTAAAACAAAATCTTAGAATAAGGGTAATAAATGGCATATTCTTGATCTAGGAGACAGTGCACTGCATTTTGAAGTGGAACAAATACTTGCTTGACATATGTAAAGAGCATGCATTAACATGGGACATAATTACTCCTCCTCTTTGAAGTAAGTGGTATTACTTCAAATGACTAATTCCAGAAATCTCTATACTAGGACTATATTGGAAAAAAAAATTAAGACAGGTCTGAGAAGAATCTTTTAAAGTTTTTTAGCAGCTTTGAAAAAAAGTCACCAAGAAAGGTGGCAGATCAAATGCAGTATGCATGTACAAAGCACAGACACCTATATCATTCAACAGCACTGAAAAATCTGACCAGTATAAATGCCCAATTTAATTCAGAATTCTTTTTTTTCTCCCCAAAATTGTAAAAGAATCTAAATCTGCAACTTAATCCAATGATTGTGCACAAAGATGCCAATTTTTCAACAGATAGCAGTAGACTCAGCCTAAAACTCAAAGATGAAATTGAGTCTAATATTCCAGTTGTGATTATCACTCAGTTTCATGAATGAGAGATTTACCTCCTCACTTATGTGTATTCTTATTTTGTAAATGAAGATCAAAATGAAATCTGAGAGTCACTTGGATATGTAAAAGGTCTGATCCTTGAAAGAAACAACTCTTCAGAGAAAATTCAGAGGAATAAGATAATATTTTCATTTTTTTTTTCCAGATGTAACTACACTGAGCAATGATATCATTATTAAAATTGAAGTAATTCTACAAATCATCTAAAAATCTTCATGCAGTTTCTCTGTAGTCTACAGAGATCTGGTAATAAAAATGAAGAGAAGCTATAATGCATTTACTTTCTCAAGTAAACTCTGTATTGACTGCACAGCTTTTTTTCTTTGGCCGTAAAGCCAGTTTGATTAAAACAACAATTTCATATATAGATATTTACATTGTGGGCAATTAAAGTATGGGTCAGGGAAAGATGCCTGAATTTGGGGAAACAACATTTCTGAGGTAGGGTTATGTACATGGAATAAAGATGGCAATCTTTTTCATGTTCTCTGCTTTAAACTAGGAAAATAAAATGTCTGGAGAAAAAGCACAGGGAAATTGTCATGAAAATAAATGCCTTTCAGTCTGTAGACCATCAATGGAACTAATATGGGAGCTTGGATGTTTTCCTTTCAGGTCAATTGGCTGCAATCTGGCCTCACTCAGCTTCTCCCTGTGTGCTGAGATGAGACATTTTCTCTGTGAATAGGCTCAGACCAGTCCTGTTGCACTCCTGTGTGCAAGGATATACTATGACAAAGGAATCTTTGCATTACACTGTTGTTGCACTAGGGGTGATGAGTTCAGTAAAAAAACACCTATACAGGTCACATCTCCTCAGATGTATTGCCAAGTCCTGTGGTATACATGCTCCTGTAATATAGCCCAGAAGAAAGAGAAAGGAGTAGCCAAATTGTAAAATCCCTATGGGGATTCTGAATCCAAAATCTGGAGAAATTGATTTTAAGCTGGAACTGATGACTAAGTAAGTTATGCCATAGTGGCCCATTAGAGTATAACAATATGTTGCCTTTTAGATAACTTTCAGTTTGCTAATTTGAAAATTGCAACCATATGAAAGCTTTCAGAGTGACAGCACATTTGTTTGTAGTCTGGTATTTGAATATGCCAAATATTGGTTCTATTAAACTATTGTAAACCTAAAAATCTACATCAGACACATTTTCTTTCTGCATGAACACAAAGGCATAATGTACCATGTTTTGCTGATATCTGCATGATTAACTACATTTGTTTTCTATTTATTACAGAAAGCTGTGCTCTGTAAAATCTACTTGAAACATTCAAGCTTTCACACAGGGACATTTCTCCCTGTATAATGACCAAAGAGCAATAAAGGTCAGTAATCAGAAATCTCTAAGGGCACCAATTTTTATGGCCTCATTAGTAGGGTCTTAATTAGTTGTCACCCAGGTTTTCCTTGACTTGTTAAACAGATACAGAAA
Source organism: Agelaius tricolor (assembly GCF_023055355.1). Lineage (NCBI taxonomy): Eukaryota > Metazoa > Chordata > Aves > Passeriformes > Icteridae > Agelaius > Agelaius tricolor. The sequence continues at coordinate 64,056,719 of NW_027269261.1, forward strand.
GCACTGAGGGGCAGCTGATGTGTTCTCAAAATGTCACATCTTGTGTCCAGGCTCCATTTTATGATAGTTCTGTTTGAAAAGGTTGGTCTAAGTAAAAGACAAGAGGTTTTCTGACCCCTTTTATATCTCTTAGTAGGATCTGTGGATTTGCCCTTATTTCAGCATGAAAAGAGTATTGTTTTAGAGCATTTAATATAGGAATATTCTTTTTACAAATGCAATTTCTATTCATATATATATTCATATATATGAGAATATTTATACATTCTTTCTCTTTCCAACTTCCATGTTTCTATATTTATAGGAGGGATGTGTATGTGTATATACCTCTGTGTAAAGAGAAATGTATATATTAGATATATAGAAAGGTAATTAGATATATATAAAGGTGTATTAGATATGGGAAAGATAACTGAGATATGATGTTCTTTAAAGTGTAAAATTGTATGGTACTGGATTATTTTCTCATGAAAGTGCTTCTGTTCCATAGCTGTCCTCATGCTAATAGAAATAAATAACTTGCTATTTCCAGCCTAATTAGTGAATGTATATCTGCCTTGAGCAAGGAGATCTGGACAAACTGACCTCCAGAAACCTCTCCCAGCCTAAGTTATTCTGTGACCTTATTTATACACCCAAAAAAACCTCAAAAGCGTGTGCACACACACATTTCCCAAGTAAAAATGGATTTTAAAAATGCCTTGATGATGAGTAATTGTCTATTTATATGTGTCCAGATTCTTGGTAATATGGAGATTTAAAAACTCAAGAAAAGATACATACAAGTTGTGGGTATGGTGATGTTGGGTGATCAGACAGCTGGTGCCTTTTGTGGCTCTTAATCTTGGATTCCATGGTTTGGAAGAAGAAACTTTTATACAGAGAGTAAGCTCTTCAAAAATCTACACAACAGTAGGAATAAACAGTTTTACTTCATATTAATATTATACACAAGCTTAATTATGATTATAGTGGTATTGTTGTTGTTATTATTACTATTACCTCCTGATAGACTTCTGAATGACTTTGCATCCTGATTGGTGTATGTCAGCAGTGACCTTTACATCTCTGTGGATGGATGACGAATTTGGAAGCAAAATATACAATAGATATGTTTAAATTGTGTGGATTCATATAAGAGTTATGGGTGACACAAACTCTGTTTATTTTTATCTTACAAATGTAATCCTCAACAACTAAAATGATGAAATCCAAAAGATTTTCTAAAGAATGCTACCAAATTGACCTTCTAAGTCACATGTTATAGGGTTTGTTTTTTGGGTTTTGTTGTTTTTTTTTTTAGCTACATTTGAGACCACAGGTTTGTGGTGAAAGGATTTTTTTGCTTGCTGCTTGTAAATAACATTTGAACCTCACTGGACAAAAATTTCCCCAATGTATTTTCTGACTGTGTGTCAGCTGCCCCTAAAATAGACTGGCCTTACATTCCTTTAAACCTTTAACCAGCAGTAATAAAACTACCTGTGAGATGAAAGAGCTATGCTACTTTAGACAGTAAAATAGCTCAGACTATTAGCAGCATATGACTCACACAAAACTCTGTTACCCTCTCTCTTCTTCACTGACTCACCAGACACCCTAATGGAGTGGGTTATAAAGGCAAGGGAGAAAAGTTCTTAGTGAAAGAATAGGTGGAGAATAAATTAAATCTCACTTGAAATAAATGAATATAAGAGCCCTCCACCTGCCCCATCCTCATCTGCTGGAGTGACACATGGGACACTTATATTCAGTGATGAAAAGTAATCCCCTGAGTAGCTGAGTTTTTAGGTGGAGTAGTAGTTGGTGCAATAATATGTATATCTAGTAAAAAAGACTTTCTTTCCTGGGGAACCCAGTGGTGTGTTGCCAATATCTTGTAGGGATTCCACTCAAAAAATATGCTCCTAACACTATGATAAATTATTTCAGTAAGAATTTTGATTACTGAGTAAAGGAAAGGTAGCAGGAGGTATTTTCATTTGCTTAGACAGAAATACTTTATTAGAAAAAAATAGCAAACGAAAGAAGGGACTCAGTAGTTAATAAGCAACTAATAAACATTAAATTGAATTTTTTGTCATATGACTTATTCCTGAAAAATATCTCTCATATATTTATCTTGTACAAGAATTGACAGATGGTATGGTTCAAAAGGTTGTATAGGTTAAGACAATTTTTAACACAATGTATCAAGATCTATTTGATCATAAGAGCCAAAATAGAAGTATTCATTTGTCCCATGGTAGTGATCTGAGTCTAGGGAGTGAAACAGGTTCCTTTCTTCCTGCATCATGGCACTATCACAGCACTATTAAGTAATTTTATGTACTGTTCTCTGCAAGTGAAAACACCCAGTTGTTGCTTCTCTGTCAATTACCCCATTTCAGTGGGTAATTATCTGACTCCTCTTTAAGAGCTGGCTGAACTGCTGTTTTGTGGGTCCTGATAATGAATTTTGAGATAAAACTTTACTTGTCCTTTCAGATCACAGAAGGGCCACCAGCTCTTGGAATGGTGTTTGCAGCCGTGCACACTCACACCCATTTCCACTGCTGAACATCCATCTGCTGCACTTGCTGCTGCTGCTGCTGGTCAGTCACCAATTATTCTGACAGATTTTCAAAATTTAGTTTATTTCTGAGGCTGGATGAACTCTTTCCCTCCTGCATCTAGTTCTTTTAGCCTTCCTTTACAGTCATGAATTAATTCAGTTAAGCAGCAAATTGTAGTCATATACTTACTGAGAGTTATTGTTATTTTATAGCTTAATTAGTGTAGTTAATTATATTTTGTAATTATACCCTGTTTTGTTTTATAAATACAGAGGTCATATTATGTGTAGTCAGATCAGCTGTAGAGATTAAGCTAATGATTATTTAATTATGGGAACTTTTTTTTCTCAGTTTTAAGGCTACATGCTGACAATAGAAACTGGGGATAATGTCCTGTATTGACCCACTTTTCCATTCATTTTATATACAGTCTCTGTAGTTTAAAATTCATTGTTTTGTTGCTCTTTTGCTGAAGATGATTACATTTAATGTTTAAGTTTTCTCTGTGATCTCTCTTTGGATTCCATATGGGAATCCAAAGGTATGAAATAATTGGATAATATGAGGAATTTTATTTACTCACCTGCTAAGAGATGAAAATATAAATGCAAGAATTGTTGAGCACATACATGGGGGTTTTTTACTGTGTTAATTTTCTATTAAAGTAGTCTTTTATTACATTATGTAGTGAGGGTTTTTAATGCTCGGATGTAGAAGTTAATATGCATGGTATTTTGATAAAAGATGTAGCAAAAACTAATCAACTTTTAAAGTTATCTTTTATTTTATTAGTATAACAAATCGTGCTTTTGCATCCAAATGCATGCTGATAAATACACCAGCATAAAAAAATCCACCTCCCTGAAAGAATCTTAGCATACAAATGTGACTTTGATTCAGTTTGGGGAGTAAGATTTTAATTATGCAGTTCTTCAAATTCAGCTGACATATTTGATTGCTATTTCTGTTCTATTCTCTTGATGATTTTGATCGTGATAAGGTTTTTAATTTCATGACTATATAGCACTGGTGAATATGACACTTTATTCTTTTATGAGAAGAATTTGACCAAAAAAAAGTACTCTCTCTGAAATCTCATAACACTGCATCCATCATATATGCTATGTAATCTTTTAAAAGAAGTTGTTATGATAATGTATGCTGATATAATCACATGAATGGGTGAATCATTCAGAGAGGGTCTATCAGCATAATAGGTATAATATATTTTAAGAATTGACAAAAAACTTGTAAGCAAATTCAGAGCTAGGACGGCTTTGCACTGCAGTTCTGTGCACAGGTTTGCTGTAACAATGCTTGCCTAATAGCTTGCTTATCTAATGCCAGACCATCTCCCACAGTTTGTAATATTTAAACTTCTTGCATTTTTATGCTTCTGAAGACAATAAACTTTACGTATAAAAGTAAAAAGAAAAAAAAATCTCATGAAAGATAAGCAATTAAATAATTACAAACTTCTAAGTCTCTTGAAATTTTTGATGCTATTATGCCAGCACAGCTGAATAACTACTACAGAGAAAGTTCCAGAAGATATAGTTGATAATGCCCATGCTTTTTTCAACCATTATGGGATAATTTTAGCTGTTTTTTGAATGCAAAAAAAAAACCTAATAATGTATATTTTGTATGTTATGCATATAATGTTTGTATTTAGTATTTTCCATGTTAATAACATCTCTTTGCAGACTGTGAAACATAGATTTTTGTTAATGTATAAAACAGACAACTTTATTTTTCAGTCACACATTTTGGTTTCAGTCAAGTGAAAATTTTGTGATTTGAGCATATGACTCATGTATGAACAGTGACCTCATGTGGCTATTGCTTTGGGGATACATGTGTCAGGCAGTACAAAAGGAGCACATTTCTTCATGGCAGGAATATAAAAACATTAAATGATGTCCACTGTGTTCACTATAGTTATTTTTCATTTTGTCTTAAAACAATTTAAACTACAATATGTTCATTAAAGTATTTCTTGAGAAAGGAGGTTGATGAATGCAGCCATGAATTTGGCCAACTCTTACACATAGTTAAGATTTACCAAATACATGCTCAAGACTTTCTCATTTCTTCCCTGATAACTTTGATGAGTATTAGCTAGTGAGCAAAAAGCCTCTCCTCTCCTCTCCTCTCCTCTCCTCTCCTCTCCTCTCCTCTCCTCTCCTCTCCTCTCCTCTCCTCTCCTCTCCTCTCCTCTCCTCTCCTCTCCTCTCCTCTCCTCTCCTCTCCTCTCCTCTCCTCTCCTCTCGTCTCTTCTCTTCTCCTCTCCTGATGCCTTTATTCATGATGTAGGAATATGTGTGTTTAACTATTTTTTTTGAGAGGATGTTGCATTAAAGCTTATTGATTCTTTTCCACAACTGATGTCAAAAATAGTTATTAGTTAGGGAAGCTTTTAGACAATACTGCCTGTTTTAGAATAAAGTCCCAGAGTCATTCCACACACCATGTCTAAACAGAATTAATATTTTAGCATGAAAAGCACAACAAACTAGATGCCAAGGTCTTTCTTGCATCAGCTGGCGCAGAAGTCATGTTTAATTCACATCTAATGTCCTGCTTATTTCACCATTAAGGGCCACAAAGAAATAATTCTGTAGTTTAGATTGGGAGTTTTTTGTGTTGGTGGATTTTTACATCTAGATTAACTGTACTATATAGACCGATGGATGGATGGATGGATGGATGGATGGATGGATGGATGGATACACAATATGTGAATCCATATATCTACAGAAAATGACTGTTGGACAGTGCAGAAATCAGAGATTACCTGTGGTATAAATGCACCTGAACTGACCTAATGAAGAATGAGTGAAGTTTGACATGACTGATCAGCTCATATAGCTTCTTTCTTCTTTCTTCAGAAGCGTGGGAATTAATAGAGAAAAAAAAAAAAAAGAAAGGGAAAAAAAAGTAAAAAGCTACAAAAAGCTACTTCATAAGAAACCAGCTCTAATTAAGAAGCTCTAACCAACTTTACTATTTTGCAGACACTCAGACTAATAAAGTGCTAGTTGGATCTATCTGTAACAACATCCTTAGCTGTTTTGGTTCCAGGAAGAAGTATCAGCTTGGAACTGTGCTATGCAGAGGGCAGACTACTTCTGAACCTGAAATATTTCTATTTAAAAATACATCCAATATGCTGGAACACAAAGAAGAATGGCTGGCTTGTGGAAGAGCAAGAATCAGTTCTTAGGATGTTTGCCTTGAGGGGCTTTCTTCATGATGGGCTTTCCAACACACTACTGCTGCCAAAAAGACCTTGACTAATTGGAGTAAATTCAGCTGAGAACCACTGTGATGATTAAAGACTGGAGCACGTGACATATGAGAGGAGGTTGAGAGAACTGTGTTCTGAATGGGGCTCTTAGTCTTTCAACATCTAATGAGAGTGTGCAGAAAACAAAGGAGCCAGACTGTTCTTGGAAGCCAGTGGTGAAAGGACAAGTCCCAAGTCACAGCTGGGAAAAGAAGGTAATAGGAAGAGCAACACCAGAGTGAGTGCAATCAAACACTGGATTGCCCTCAGCCACCTTCTCTAAAGCTGCTTTAGAGAAAAGATGGCCTCCAGAGGTGGAGAACAAAATGCAGGACTGTTTTAATTGTATGTAACAAGATTACAAGTTTGCAAATTTTTTCTGATTTGAAGGAGTTTTTGATCAGCTCCATAAAACTTCTGGATTTGGATAGAACATTACTGAAACTGATCAGTTTAATAGTTTCAGTTTACCAGAAATAAACTTTCTGCTTTCAGAGGAGATGTCTGAGTAAATGACAGTCCCAAATCCTCAAGACAAAGCACTCATTTCCACCCAGTTCAAAACTAGAAGGACATTTCTCAGTATTTTCTTGAATAGATAGATATATGCATGCATATGTGTGCATGAAGACAGAGAGAAAAAGAGAGGGAAGCAAAGAGAAAATCAGAGGGAAGTGGAAAGTATCATCCCCACACTGTAAATCTATTTAAAAAGAAAGTTATAAATCAATACTCTGACTGAAAAAGACTTAGGAATGTGAACAAGAAAACTTTATGGTGATTTAATTTTTCTCATATTCAAGATAACATGATGATTGCATTCCTATTAATAGAATATTGTAAAAAATGCTTGATTTCATCAATAGATCATCCTCAGAATTAGAACTACCAGGCTGATCTTTATTTTATGGGTAGTTAGTGAGGAAATAATAATATGTATTTATTAGAAATGAGAAAAACTATCTCCATACCTAAATTCTGCAACAAGCTGTTTCCTCTGCTCCAACCCAAGTGAATTCTTATTCATTTTTATTCAAACTCTCTACTTTTAAGATTCTCACAGTATTTATCTAGAAAGTGCTTCTTTTAACAACACTCACAAAAGCTGTTGTGAGGCAGTGGCCTAGATTATGCATCTGCTTTGGCAGACAGCTATGAGCTGCTGAATTCCAGCTGCAGAAGGAAAAATGCAAGTTGCCAAAAATATTAACCTGTCTTTTTGGCCAAAAAACATAATGAAATTTGTTTTAGGTGAATGCTTCCTTTTCTTTTCTTTCTCTGTTCTTGAACTAATGCTCTTAAGCTGGGAAGGAAAAATTGTGTGAGAATGACTGTGGAAAAAAAAGGAATAATGTTTCTTTTTTTGTTCTTTCTGACTCACAGTACAAATCAGCCAAATCTGGCTACTATTGTTCTCCTAAATCACGAGATTTTGGTCTAACAAGGATTTCTGTAAATAAGTGGAATTTCACCTTAATTAAGCATCTCTTTCATTTCTAATATGTGAGAAATTTCACAAGCAAAATGCCTTTTCTAGACCACAGTTTTCTGCAGTTTTTTAGGTTTTTGTCCTCAGCTCAAAACTGTTTCTATATTTAGTACAACCTTTGCAGCAAGAAAGCCAACTGAATTCCAAGATAACTGATATCAGTATACCTTGTTCTTTTAAGTGGTGAAATCTTCTGCCCACCAAGTTTTCCATTTCAAAGCAGAGTTAATAGTCAGGTGCTTTAGTTCAGAAGGGTTCAACCTGATGATTAAGAAAAGCAGGATTTCACCCTGTGTCTTCCTACAAAAGAGCTTCTACATGCATTTACTGGCTGCTGGATTGCCCTTCAAATGCAAGAAGTCTCAGAATAAATGCATAAAAGATTTTTCTCTGAGAGAACATTGCTCTTATGTCCATAACCATCCATCCACTGCAAGACTGAAGGTCTTTTCTAGATGTGAAATGTTAATTTAAAATAAAATAAAACAAAATAACATGAAATAAAATAAAATAAAATATATAGACCATGAGGCATATCTAAGCAGGCTAATAGGGGAAAAGAATTGATCTCATCTAGGCTTCCTCTCCCTTTCCCATGGAAGGCTGGATCTGATGGTCTTTGAATAGCCCTTCTAGACTGGGCTATTCTGTGATTTTATGATCTTGTGACTTCAAGTTATCCCTTAAAAACTACAAGGATGCTTTTTCCACAAAAAGTCAATTGCAAAAACTTTTTTACTTCAAAAGAAACACAGCAAGGCTGGAAATTTATAAAAATACATTTTCAGACAGAACAGAATGTAAATATAGGTAATGAGTTGGAACTTCTTCAGCTGCAGCTTTAGCCTTGAGAACAACTGATTCCTTCTCAAAGTCTTTGTAGCTGAACATGAAAATTCTTGCAACAGTAGAGCAAGTTGACATCATACAAGCGTAAATAATGATTTGTGCACCAAAGAAAGAAAGCATCTTCTGTTTGTTTTAGTTCTGGAATAGGGGGAAAATAAGGGACAATTGTTTTGGCTAAGTGCATCATGAATTAAAGTTTATTTTCTGATATGCTTATGTGCATTTTATGTTAATGTTGCATTTTTCACTTGCAATTGCTTCTTTGATCCATAAAATTATCTGAAGAAAAATTGACCGTACTCTTAGGACAGTATGCAAAAGTTACTTAAGAGATGGATTGATGCTAGCAGTGAATAATTTGTTTCCATATTAAGAATATAGTAATCCTGAATACAGATAATCCTTAATTTTCCTTTTTTCCTTCCAGTTTCACAGTTAAAAAAAAAAAAGCAACTGCTGAGAGAAATAGATATGAATGAATCATGCTACATCTGCTTACAAGTGAAAGAAAATGCCATGGCATCAACCTGAGCTTATCTAAAGTAGGAGCATAGAATTTAAAATATTGGGACAATTTGTCCATCAAGTCCTATAAAGTACGTCTGGCTGAGTCCAGAAGCTGAAACATTACAAAAAGAGGAATGTAGAGACAGGAAATATTCAAACAAGCATTGCTTTCCTATTGCTGCCTATGCTTTTTTTTTTTTTTTTTTTTTTTTTTTTAAATTCTGGTAATTGGATATTGCCACTTAGTATACTAAGTAATCAGATGCTGAAGAAGCCAGCTGCTTTCACAGGCAGCAGCCATATCAACCAATCTCTTCCTGGACTGGGAGATAATTCCACAATATACAAGTAATTCCATGGATTTTTTTTTTCCTGTATTATAAGGTCAGTTGAGCCATCCAGTAAAATCTTAAATTTTAGAAATATGAATTTGGTTGTGTTAAGGCAGATGATATGAAAAGGAAATTCTGTATCTTCAACATGACTGAAGTCACAATACCGGTCTGTGAGGAAATTGGGTTTTTATTCTCATTTCAAGGCTATCACCTGATAGTATAATTTAGCAGTAATAGTCCTTTGGATTGTTTCTAGATCCAGTCTTGCAAGAGTCTGAAGATGGGTTCTGGTTAAGATTGTTATCAAGGCAGCATAGAAGACATCAGAAAAGCTTACAAATGACAAGAGTGGCTCAGGAATCCATATAATTAATGTCCACTTCAGTGAAAAGTGTTCCATCAAAGGCTGCCTTTGATTCCTAAGCACTATTTATAATAAAAGTCTGAGTTGATGCTGAAGACAATAATATAATTTTAAATACCAGTCAAAGAACATGTCATGACAATTCTTCATCTAATATTACATTACCATTTATTGAAGGAAACCGCTACATACAGAGAAAAACACTTGTTTTCCCTTAGATTCTCAGTGTAATTGAACAGTTTTCTCACTAATTTTCAGACAGTTCAAATATGCCTTGGGAAGAGAGGAATAAAAATTTTCAGAGAAGTGACTCTCCATGTCATTGTTTTGGAAGATGTCCTGTTAATGTACTTTATTGTTAGTCTTAATCAAGTACATGTATCTCAAACATAGATGCTGAATATTTCAAGGGTATTGATGAATTTAAGTCAAATGTCTACCATGGAGGTTCAGGTTCATGACTCCAGAGAAGAAACTGTCCCCAGCCACCTGTGGGATCATGTTCTGAGGCAGTTCTTATTCATTTACTTATATTTCCTTTGTATAAATGGAAACTTTGCCTAGATGCTTGAGTCTGCAAACCTTATGCTTGCAGGATATTCCTTTTAATTTTAATTTTATAGTTTTAGCTAGGTTTGTAAGCCTTCTAAATAAGTTGCATAACAACACAGCCCAATTTCTAAGTTATTATCACAGAGTGTGAGCCAAATCCAGACTTTTATTCAAGTCATTCATTAGCAAAGATATCTGAATTGCATCAAGATGACTGGAATGTTTATATCCATGATAGCCCTGTTTTACCAACCAATTAGTTTTACAAGTGTCTGTGTTACAGAATGTATTAATGTAATTAAGAGATAATATGAATCAAACAGGACAGTCACATGATAATAATCTCTTACCTCTACATGAATCTAAGGCATTAGATTAAAAAAAAATAGTAAAGGCACCCTAAACCATAAATTTTCAAAGAGATATTTCTTGTTATGTGGTTCTTGTTATTTAGCCCTAATAAATTCTACTGCACCAATGTTTTTATGTAAGTCTGATCTCAAGCAACACCTAGGATAATTTGATGCTTGAAAAGTAAGGAGTTAAACTGCACTATTTTGCTTAGGGAAAAATAAAAAGAGAAAATGTTTGGTTTAAGTGAACTCTAAGTTGTCATTTTTTTTTCAAAATGCTATTTCCCATTTTTTCCCTAGTTTTCCTTCTTTCAGAAATTACACACTTGGGTCATTTCTGCCTAATAAGTTGGTCATAATTGAGCCTCGTCTCACTGATCCTGAACTCACCTGGCTCTGACATACTGAAATTTTCTATGGCAGACACTATCATCATTTAATCTTTTTACTAAATATCCCCCTTTAAACCTCAATGTTACTCTGTTATTGTTTCTACCACGAGAGCTGCATTTGATTTGGATTCTCCTTTGCAGTGTCCAAAAGTACAGTGAGAAGGTAATTGCTGCTTAAAGTTTAAGTATGTAATGATAAGTAGCAGGTCAACCAAACAGTTGACAGGAGGTGTTTGCTCCTGATTTGGTTTGTTTTTCCCCAGTTTGAAATATGTAAATATCATACAACTGACATCATAAATTTCTCAAATTCCAGAATAAAATGAATTCTTTTTGCGGGTCACATGCTGAGCCTTTTGGGACCCAGCTCTCAGGATTGTTAGATAGCTTCTAATTTCCAGCCTGAATTAATTTCTCACCAATGTACACTAATTTGTTTTATGTCAGTTCTGTCCTTCATTGTAAATCACTTTTACTTCTTTCTTGTATTTACCCTGTGAGTGAACAATTAACTCTCTTCTCAGACTCTTGATTTAAATGGCATTTATTCTTAATTTATATCTGGAAAAGAAAGATCTCCTGCAAAGTCTTTCAGGAATTTTGCCATTATTTTATTAACAGTACAGAGTTCTCTAGAGTGATGGTAGATAACAGTTTAAATCACCTTCCCCAAGAGTTTGACTCATCTTGATTCTTTTGCCTCTTTTTGTTCTACTTATTGCTCTATACTGTCCCATGACTTTAGAAATTCCTGTGAATCCTCTTACTTGCCTTTATTTTTACCTTTTCTGGTCAGTTTGCACACTGTAGCACCTGTGTTCCATCACATTCATATAACATTCAGCTTTATGTGAAGAACTGGTAGCAGGATGTTACAATTAAACAAGTTATGTCACTTCATGAAGAGTTAGTAAGTAGCTTAATTCTCATTAAATGGGTTTTAATGAAGAAAAAAAAGAGAATAGAATAAAAAGAATTTAAAAATAAATTAAAAATAGAATAAAAATAAAAATAAAAATAAAAGTTAAATTAAAAAATAAATATAAGAATCAAAAAAAACCAGCAACTGAGGCAAGCAGTTAAGTCCAAGTTTTCTCCCTGTAGATGGAGAATACACAGAGGTAGGTAAAGTGTGGAATGAGGACAATCAGATTAATAAGAGAAGAAAGGTGACATTATGGGACTAACTCCAATGCAGAATGAGAGTTGCTACACAGATGGTGTTATTCTGCATTTGCTCAGCTTGCAGGTACACCGTAGCTCCTAATTATGCCTTGCACAAAATTCCTTCCAGGCTGTTCTCCTAGGGAGGACTTTCAAAGACACTTCCAGGGAGACTTTAATGTGTAAATCCCTTGACTGTTTTTGAAGATTCAAAACACAATATGTGGCAAGAAGCTTTGGAATGGAAGTCTTATAAAAAAGAGTATTTCCAACAATTCCTTTTTTTACTTGTGATTATTTTTCTGTAGTCTCACAGTTTTGTGTAACTACTTGACACAGTTGAGTGAAATGTGTATTTCCTTCTATTTCTTAGTTTTCTTTATTCCTGTTCCTTGAAAGTCATCTTATTCTTTGTGGTATTATATAATTTTAAAATGAATAAACATCTAATTGTTAATTAATGGAACTAGCATATTCTCTGAGTACAAGAGGTCAAACAAATGACAAATGAAAAATCAATGTCTGAAATACTTAAGATCTGATATGCAAAAATCAGCATGTAGCATGAAAATAACTCTAGAATAATCTTGGTAGGATTACTGTTCTGATAGAAACAGATACTGATACTATTACTGTTCTGATCTCCTATGAAAGAGATATATTTTAGAAAATGAGACAAATTAAGATACCTCCCTACTTAAAATCTACAGCAATAAAGAATAATTAAAATAATTAAAATTTACTAATCTAACTAGAGCAAAGCAGCTCCTGACACAGCATCAATCTGCTGTTCTTGTAGTTTATAAGCCAGCTGCTGAGTTGATGCTTTATGCTTTGGGGGATGCCTAGACAGAGAATAGAGAAGCTGCAGTACAGTTGCAAGAATATCATACCAACTTCTCTTCTGCTCCATTGTCCTCTGTCAAATATCCTGAAGAGGAAATTGACCATGTGTTTTTGTTTTGGGGTACACAAACACACCTAAAAAGAGCATACTTTCAGCTAGGCTCACTACAGGAGTGCTATAGTAACCCCAAGGAATTGTTTGAAAAGTGTGGATTCGCTTCTCATTTCAGCATCTCTGGTAAAATGTGGGAGCAAGTCAATTTTCATAATGAGATTTAGCTAACCTACAGGAGTGAGATAGATATTTCTGTTCTGGGTTTTCTCTACCCAAGAATTTTCTTTAAATCTCTAAATTTAGCCCTAAAGTATTGTCAGAAAGGCTTTGGTTATAACTTAAGTCTCTGTCTGTGAAGAAATGTGAAGCAAATGATGAAGGTCAAATTAAGTAAAGAATAAAGTAAAAAATGTTATTTTCCTCCTACCTCCATACATATAACATATTTAAACAAAATTTCTGATTTAGTGTTAGCTCCTTTCAGCATTTGTGTTACTTAATTAAAATGCATTGAGTAATAATATCTGCATGGCATACACATGGCACATACAATAAAAGTACCTAAATAGGCTAATTGGAAACTTAGCTGTTACAATGAAAAATGGCTCCATGTCCTGCTTTTAATTCATATATCATTATGTATCAGTAGGGACTGATTTGTAAAATGCCTCACAGGCTTTGATTGACATTGACTGGCTAGCTGTAGCTGCCTTAATGATAGACATTTGCAGTACTCTCAGGGGTAAAAAGATCAGTATTATGCAACTTCTGATATAGCTCACTTGCACATGTTTGAGTCTATGAAGAGTAATGTTACAGCTGTGGAACATAATGTGGATTGACGTTTCCTTCCCAAGTCATGTCATATGACAAAAGGATTCACTTTTGTCAGAAGTATTTAACCTCATTACAATTATCTTCTGACACGTTCTTCAATTAATGGGTTTGGTTTGTCAGTGCAATTATTGCAATTGGTTTACTGTGCAAAATCTGTGGTTCTCTAAATTCACCTCCTGCAGAGATTTTTAAACCAGTATTATACTGACTGTGTCAAGCTGTTCTTTTCCTCAAAACAAAGTAACAAACAAATCCCAACCAAAACACAGAGACACACAAACAAAGGTACAAACAAAACCATCCACAAAGATGTGTCAAATTCATGTCTGACACACAGGCATATGACAAGTGTGGGACAAAAAATTACTGCATTTGGTGGATAAAAAAAAATAGAATTTAAGAGGACAGGATAATCCCACCAGTGCACCAAATTTCTTTACTGAAAGAAGTGAGATCCACTCTCCAGGGTCCCACACCCAAGTTCTTTGGGGTTCCATTGTAACACCCAAAACTTTCAGAATGAGTTGTGAAAAATTCCCTGAACATACCATGTCAGATGAAGACAACTAAGCCCAAATGCCATCTTCACAGTACGAGCTAAAGCATTAATACCACCATCCCTTCCCTCACATGTTTATCCCCATTTTCTTTTTCTGCTTTTTTTCTTCTTTTCTTCCTTTCTCTTTTGGTCTGTATTAAAAAGAGCCTGGTTTTGCCAGCTACAGCTTCATCTCATATATGCTGCTGAAGAAATATCCTGCTGCTGATGGCAGTTTTATTAACCCCACACAGAGACTATCTAGTGAGCAAATACATCATCCTTTTCTGGCTGACAAAAGGATCTTCAGGCAGCACAGCTGTGAACAGAAAAGGACATCTGTCTGGTGGGGGGATGAACATTGTGGATTAGCTAAGGCAACCTCCCAGCTCTCTGTGTCTCCAAGTGTGCTAATAATTTTGAGGAACCTTCCTATTACAGAAGGTTCACATCAACTTTCTGAACTGTGGATTAGAACTGCATGACCTCTGTTCAGGCCACTGGACCACCTCTTCTCATTATGGGCAAATAAACTTACAGATTACTCAGACACCTTGCCAAAAACAAACAGGGAAAGGAAGCCCCAGTGCAGGACTTGAGTCTTGCCCTGGATTATGCAAGTCCAAAGCAGGAATGTGTCCTCTTCAGATCAGCCAAAGGAGACCATGCCTTTCATCATAGTTTAAAAAGTAGTTATAATCTAAATCTAGTCTATATTTCAAAAGTGAAGCTCAGAAACAGAATCTGAGTTTTCCTTTTATTTTTTTCCCTGCTCTTTTTTATCTTCCCTTTGCTTCTGTTCATCCTCTTTTGTTCTGAAGGACACAGACTGCAACAACACTCTCATATTAAACTGTTCTTCCTTTTTTTTTTTTTTGTCTATCCCAAATAGAGAGCTATTACCATCCAGAAACTATGATATAAGTCTATTTCTAAAAGAATAGACTTTGCTTCTTTTAGAGCAAAAGAAGAAAATAATAGAAAAAATGTTGTTTAAAATGAACCTTGCTTAGTTCCTTATATGCCATAAAGTTTAACTGTTTTCTCTGGTTATTTCTCTATGTTTAATAAAGGTTAAAAAGATTTTGGATAGTATTTATTATCATGACACTCATATTCTGAACTTTACTTAACTGTTCACAGTATTATAAAGCAAGTGTTATGAGAACAACTTTGTGAAGTCCAGTCAACCTATTGCATCTAAATTAGTGCAGCACCTCTTTATTTTTCTAGGTTTTCTATTAACACCTTTCATTGTACTGTCCAAGCTCCTGAACACATTTGTAGAAAAAAAAAGCCATTTTAATAACAGGATGGATGTAAATTAACCTTATAAAATGGATATTTTAAGATTTTCAAATTGCCATCCCCTCTCTGTTTTCAGAATTCTATTAATATGTCTTTTCTCTTGTCTCTTCCTTGTAGGATTTAAAATTAATTCCTCTCTTTAAAACATACAGTGATTTCAATCCTTCTGTCAGCATTTCTTTGTCCACCGTAGAAGACACAATTTACCCTAGTTGGATACACGTGTGTTTTGTTCACACAGCAACTTTTTATTCCCAGAACCAATTTCTAGAATTAAAATTCTGATTTTAGGAAAGTTTCATTATTTGAAGACACAGTTCTATCATAAATCAAGCTCAGTTGTGTTGTGTCCTGGTTCCAGACAAGACAGGGTAAATTTTTTGCAGTAGCAGGAGCGGGCATGGCCAGGACACAGAAGTTATTGCATGTCACCTCATGTCCTTACTCTCTTCAGGTCGGGGTAGTGGTTCAGGAATTACAGGTTCTTACGTAGTGAGCTGTTTTCCTGTGTGAATTGCTCTCCTTTCTTGTACACACTTTCATTAATATTGTTGCTGTTACCATTTGTTTCTTATTTCTGTTTTCAGTAAATTGTTCTTATCTCAACCCATGACCTGTATCTTTTGTGCCTTCAATTGTCCTCTCCATCCCGCCACAGAGGGACAAGGAGAGAGAGGGGGGAGTGAGCAAACAGCACATGGTTTGGAGTGTTTAATGAGAACACTAAATTGGGAACACCATTCCTAATCCATGACAGCTTTATTTGGCACCCAATCTGGGGCATGCAGTGTTAAGATAACAACAGGTTTACCCAGCGAGAGGGCTGGAAAATATCTGATCTAAGCATTTGTTGTGTTATGACCAGAGACTGATTGCTCACAATGTTGCTTGGACTGTTCACGTGGTGCCCAACACTATATTATGTTTCCATATATGCAGCATGGGACCAAAGCTGTGCTTTTTTTCGGAGCAGGGGAAGGGATCAGGATTGCTGTGTTGCTGTACTATGTCATATCAGCTTATGGCATGAGAACATGAGGGCCAATGAGGGTCATTTGGGATGTGCAGTCAGTGTTGCTCTCCTACCCTTACTTTGGGCGCTATCTTTTGACACCTTTTGACACCATACTCAGCCTATGGAGAGAACAAGGGAGGATGATTTTCCCCAGCTTTTCTCACCCTTTTACTCCTTCAGACCCAGCTTTTCTCACCCTTTTTCTCCTTCAGACTTCAGCTTTTGAGAATTCCAAATTCCCTTTGGATGTTAAGGAAAGCATCCTATTGTTGCTAGTGTGCTACATATTCTCAATATGGTCTGCACCAGGTTTGGAGTCATAGAGTCAACTCCATGTTTAGATTCTGGACAGAGAATTCCAGAAAGGTAATTCAGAGATCTGCCCTGAGGATGGATGCTCATGAGTAGCATGAAAGGTGGGAGAAAACAGGCCAGCTTTTGAAGGGCTATTCTCTCCAATGGTTTGGAAGTACACCCTTGAACAACTGCAAAACTCTGATTGAGTGACAGAATATTTGTAAGGAGAATGCTGTACTTTTCTTCTACACCCTTTTATAAATATTGTTGTTGTTACTGTTTCATTTTTGTTTCACTACTGTTTCCAGGAAATTGTTCTTATCTCAACCCATAATTTCTATCTTTTGTGTCTTCAATTCTTCTTTCTAGCAGCCTCAGGGGGAGAGTGAGGGAGTAATGAGCAAATGGCACATGGTTTGGAATGTTTCAAGGTTAAATTTCAATGAGAAGCCTTCCCATCTGCAGATAACCTCTAGAAGCTGCTCCCAGCAGAAAAACAGGGTAGGCAGGGTCTTCAAAATGAGTTCTTGATCATTTTATTCCAATGGCAAGAAAATTCCAAGATGGTGAATGATGTAACCTGAATATTTCTGATGGCTTTTAAATTAAGAAAGGCAAAGTCTGGTAATTTTGTCCACAGTTAGATGAATAGTTAAGCACTTGTTCATATTATTTAGGACATGAAAACTGAAAACTTCCTGTATTATTCCTGGTTATCCCAGTCTGTCCTTAACTGTTTAAATCACTGAAAATCTTTCTCTCATATCTCTTAGGAGAGTCTCTCAATCATTTATTTTCTGGGAAAGAATTGACAACCACAAATACTTTTTACATACTGGCCCTTTATTTATTTGTCTTCTATATAAATTAACAAAATAAAGTCTGTTAGTCTGATGTTAACAATGAACATAATCAATAATAAATATTTATCATTATTTTTACCCGAAATGTTCTTTTTTTTCTTTTTGCTTGATGGATTCTAATTTTGATTTCTCGCATTCATTTTCTGCACAGCTGAAGTGCAAAAATATCCTTATTTCCCAGCTATCATTTGCTATCCCTTTGCCACCCTAACAGAATAGTACAGTAAACATATAGAAAGGAAGATCCTGGCAGTCATGTAAACATTGAGAGCCATCAGAATTAAAATATATGTGCTCTAATTTATATTCTGGAGGTCCATTTATGGGAATAGATGATAGAGAACAAGAATTAAAACCATGAACTCAAAAAATGTTCATTTTGTAAAGCAACTGCTTTGAATGTGCATTTATTCATCATGTAAGTATTTACAGGAGTGAAATGGCTGATTTGAGGGCAATAGTAAGACTTGGGGAGTATACTTTGGCAAAAGATAACAATACTCTGAATGCTCTTAAATGTTACATTCCTTAAATGAAGATTCCTGTTAGGATAACAGGAATCTTCAAAGTTTGCCAAGCATTTTCAGGAGAAAAAGAACTCTATTCAGAGAGAGATACAGTAAGAAAATGAATGAATACATTTAGTTATCTGAAGACTGGAAATTCATAATGCTTTTAGGAGAAGAGCAAGGGAAGACTTATGCTAACTTCAGTTATCAGGTGTATCAAAACTTCAAAGGTTGTTAAAACAAAATTTAAAAGTTTTCTACCTGGCAGATAAATTAATCTTCCAGGCCAAGATATCTCATGGGAATGGTTCCAAAAGCTTGGAAGGTTTTAAAGTCACTGTAATAGATACATAAAGCACTTAAGCTGTTTAAACACATCTCAAATGTAAGATTTTACCAGCCAACAGGAAGCTGTTTCCCTGAAAAAACAAATAAGAAATATTTGGGGTTTTAGCTATTAAGGTGGCAAAACCCTGATGAAAACTCAAATTTAGCGAACAAGATACAGTGTAGTGCAATGAGTATTGCAATGAGCACTTCTTGGAAAAAGAACATTAACCTCTCATATGACAATGCTAAACCCCAGTCTTGATAGGAAAATGGGCTCCCCATTTTATCATCTCGTGCTCACACAGTCATATGGGATTATATACTGATTATTCCTTGAGAAAGAGGAAGGGATGGGGGAAAAAAACAGCCAAGAGTGACAGCAGGAGGTTGCTTTCATTAGTGGAAGGGATAAGGGATGGGAGCAGCTTTTTGCAACAGCATTTAACACTGAAGAGGCTGCACTGCATTTCAGGGACCTGGATATCCAGGACTTGGCCACATCTAATCTGAGGCAGCAGCACCACCAGTAGGCAAAACCAGCAAAGACTCAACATGAACCTGAGGCAATTTTCACTGTAAGAAAAAGAGAGAATTAGATGGGTACTGCAAATAAGCTGATGATAAGGGGATTCTTTGTGGCAAGCAGTGTGCCTAGCAAAAATAGGAGTACATACTCAGCAGCTCATGAGCATGAATACAGAAGGCAGTGAGTAGGATGTATGTGATGAGAGCCAGAGAGACAAAGTCCAAACCAGGAGCTGGAGAATAGAAAGAGTAAAAGTGTGTTTTCTGTGCTTCCACACCTTTCTTGTAGCTGATCCAAAAAAGCCTTCACAAAATGCTGAAACATTTGCATTACTTCTCCATACTTCCTACTAAATCCAGAAAGTTGATTATACACAGAGAAAATCCAAACCAATGTCTTCATCGCACAATATCCTGCCAATATGCAAGACCAAGTCTTAGTTCCATGAAAATTAAAAAGAACTGTGTATTTCTTATGTTATTTACTTGAAGATGTGTTTTGAAAAAGAGATAAAGATATTATGTTCCATCTGAAGATCATGGCTTTCATACACAATCACATTTCATTTCAGCTTTGTAATTTTGATTTGTAATTTTGAGGAATATGTTCTTTTGACTCATCATTTAATTAATTTTCTAGCAGTAAACAGAGTTTAGTTTGCTAAATCCTTCTATTCATGGAAAGAAAAAAACCCCAGAACTATCTCCAATAGTTTTAAGTCCTTTGTGCCCTTTTTTTAACTGCTTAACAAGGATTAATTTTTTACTTCTTGAAGACTGTAATGGATGAAAGGAATGCATATAAAAATGCTTTTGTTAGCAGCTGGGGGAGCATTTTCATGGTAATCAAACAGTGGGTTGCAGATGAACCAGAACTGATTTATAAACAGCTAGTTCTGACACCAGTACCTCTGTAATGTAGCAGTACTCTGGAGTTCAGTCTAGCCACGACTCTTAGCTAAAATTTCCTTTACATAGGGTGTTTTTTCCAGTCTGTAGTTACTCTTTCCCCTCTACACTGTTATGGCAAGCTAAATAATCCCTGAAGAACATTTTTTTGCAGGAGTTTTCCTGATGCTGTCACGGCACCACGGTTTTCTTTCAGACAGAAGGACATAACCTTCATTATTATTTTTATGGCTTTTCAGTTTGGAGTTACTAGGACAGCAGCTTTCTGTAACACCTGTGACTGGGTATTCAGGTATTTATGTCACAAACAGTAGAAGTGTCTTGATGAAGCCACCTTCTGGGGCAGAAGTCCCTCTAGATTGTGAAAAATACTTGCAAGAAGCAGGCTTCTCAGGAAAATATTTTTCTCTGGGATTATTGCCAAAATTGTCAGGGTGTGCTGTCACAAACATAGAATAGTACAATTGCTTAAATAAGAAATTATGCAGTCTTAAGCCTACAGTGTTTTCCAGGTCAGGAACATTTCCAATTAGGTGCCAATGAATATAGGTTTCCATGGTGATTAGCTAAAATGTGGAATGAACTTAATTTTGTGATAATTGCTACATGTTTGTTAGTGAAGTGCATCTTTCAGTTTCAGCCTAAGATTTTCAGGTCTTAATCACAGCTCTGGATCTGAATCTACTGATGAAATCTATAATAACATGCAGGGTTATCCTCCAATTTTTGGAGGCAGAAGGATTTACAAGAGACTAAATATGATTTTTTTTTAATAGTTTTCATTCTTCTGGCTTCTCCTTGGTTTTTTGTGTCATCTTTAAAGAAGAAGTACATATTATGCTTTAAAAAACCCCCAAGCTTTTGTTAAAAAATCCCTTTTTAGAAAAATTGTGAAAAGTATCCAGTACTTTGATTACCTGTCACTAACAGAGTTGCATGTTTCTGTTTTTCTCAAAGCTTACATGTAATGCTACAGGTGTTGAATTTCACTATAGCTCTTTCATCTCCTATACTTCCACACATTTTCCATCACAGAACACTTGCCAGTAAAAAGTAACAGCACACCCTTTCACACTTTTATGGCATTGTGAATGTGCAGCAATTAGACTGCAATAATAGATGTCAAACACTTCTTTCATAGCAATCTTAGAAGCTATCTTTTCTTGGTGGAATGAACAACTATTTACAAATCCATTTATCTTACAAATTTGAGTTGGGGGAAAGATTGTGGGAAAAGATTAGTCTGTTCAATTAGGCCCCCACGCTGATTCAAAATTGAAAGGTCTGTTTCTCTCTTGAAGGAATATGACATACTCCTTAGATTAGATCATATCCAATTTTGGAAAAAAAACTCAATCTTTTTTTTCCCCCCACTGGTCTCTGAGCTGTGTAGCTGCTTGTACAAGAAGAAGAAAAAGCTTTTGCTTTCACCTACTAAAATTTCTTCCTTGAACACACCTTTTAAGGATTAATATTGGCCACTGTTCCATTGTCACACTGAACTGATTTCTGTAGATGCCAGCACTGCAATAGTCACAGATCCACGCTGGGAAACTGGGAGTCACTGGCTGTGACGTGACCCTTGGGAAGGACACAAAGGTCGCCTGTGGGGCTGTTGAGCCCCAAACTGTTGGTCAAAATGCTCCAAAATGGCAACATTATGGTTGTAGGTGAATACCTAAATGGCTTCTGTCATTATAGGATGAACTGTGTTGGTGTAGTATAAAGCTGAAGGTGTCTGGGAAAAGGGGATGGATTTTACAGACTTCTGAATTTTAAAAATTTGAGGTATATGTCATTCACCAAAGGATTAGGTTTTGTATAATTTATCTTTGGTTATTGGAAACTGCTGGTATTTTTCATTTATAGCTCAAAAATGGGTGTTTGGTAAATCAAATACTTTATTTCTGACTATTAATAACAACAATCACACTATGAAGTCCATTTCTTACTGGAATCCACTACAAAATATACTCATTTCGTTATATCCATTGTCCTCAGTGATTTGTGTAGATTAGTCAGCAAATGTAGGAAAACTGCAGCATAGGGCTTTTTTAAGTAGTTAGATCAATTTTACCACCGGTGATGGAGGAGGTATCTGGCTGATTATTAACAACAAATCGTTCCCTCTCTATTCAAGAGGCCCTTAAAAAAAAATAGATATCCATTTGCATTTTTTTGTCCTTTCTCAATACTTTTCTTCTTTCTTTTCTCCTTCCTTCCTTCCTTCCTTCCTTCCTTCCTTCCTTCCTTCCTTCCTTCCTTCCTTCCTTCCTTCCTTCCTTCCTTCCTTCCTTCCTTCCTTCCTTCCTTCCTTCCTTCCTTCCTTCCTTCCTTCCCTCTCTCTTTCTTTCTTTCTTTCTTTCTTTTTCTTTCTTTCTTTCTTTCTTGCTTTCTTTCTTGCTTTCTTTCTTGCTTTCTTTCTTTCTTTCTTTCTTTCTTTCTCTCTCTCTCTCTCTCTCTCTCTTTGTTTCTCTCTTTCCAAAAAGAAATGCTATTGCTCTGGAATAAACAAATAAACACCCTTTAGACAGAGATGGAAGTGTTACTAGGCCAGGTTATTTAGTGCAATTCCATTTCCATTCTTGCGGACTGAAAGGCTCAAGTTGTCATTGCAGTGGAAATGACAATACACAGTTTTTGAAGCAAGCCTCTGATATTCATTTTATTTATGACTAATGTGTCACAATGATCAGTAAAAGGATGTACTAATGCAATAACAGCTCTCTTAATCACTTGATTAATGTTGCAATGGAGCTGTATACAAGGGCATGTGAGCCAAATTCACATCTGGCATAAGAATAGAAGAATATCTGAAGATAAGTGCATGTCTTTGCAACAGGAAATTATGTTTTCCCTGTGATTATTTCAATTTATTTTCTGAATATTTTTGAATTACTTTTCTTTAAAACTTACTACAGAATATAAGCATGTATTTTGATAAAAACCAGAAATGGAAATGATTTTTAAGCAGATTTGATCCTATGACAAGCTTTGCACTATAACAAAACAGCAAATGTACATAGTTTTTATTGGATAATTTGAGCCATAGATGACAAAGTATTTGTATTGTCTGTTTCTTGAAGAGTATAGAGGTGATAAAAAAATAATAATTGGAAACAGTGTGGAGGCTTGAGACCCAAGAAACCTGGTTTATATTCCAAATTATTGTTGAGTAATTGATGATCTTGTTAAATATATTTTTCTCTCTGTGGTTTTGTTTCTTATGCCTGGAAATAGCAGCAATAAGGTTATTTCATCACACAGAGCTGTCCACAAACAGAGAACCACAAACAAAGAGCGACCTATAACAGAGGCCATGGCCAAGGTTTGCATACTTTCTACACTTTCTTTTTTGTTAATCATGAGCATTGAATGTTATATATTGACAGGGAATATGGAAATCATAAGTCATGGAATACCCTGGTTTGAAGTGACCCACAAGGATCATCAAAGATCAGCTCCTGAAAAGTGTTTTCATCAGTTATATACAGCCATGTAGAAGCATTTTTTTTTGGCTGGACTTTTGTTCTGAGTGGACTTTTATTCTGGACCTAAATTATAATTTCATCACAGGAATTATAATTTTATAACAGGAAGAAGTAGTTCTTCTGGCATCTTTGCTGAAAGAAGAAACTTCAAACAAGTAAGTGGGGCTACTTTCACATCTCCATGCTTAAGGTGCCTGTTGAAAGATTATAACAGGACCACTGGACCCTGTCAAACATTGCCTCTGAAATCTACTGAAACTGCGTATTAACAAGAATATGTCAAGTTGGATCACACATGGTAGGCTGGGCCTCTAAGCAGTTTCAGTTTGTAATGATGCCTTCCCAGAATGTATTTATGCATTTAACAGCCTTACCTTGTTACCTAAATTAATTTGAATTTGAGGGTGAAAATATACACTGGTGAAAACTACTAAAATATAGTTTGTATACAAAGCCCTCTTTGAAATCTGCTTATTTGACTGCAAATGTTTCTTATTTCCTTCAGCTATTAATAACCTTTACCTATTCCTATCAGTTTTTTAAAATTGATTTAAAGCTCATGATTTTTTCTTGATTCAAGAATTCCCAAAGCTTATTGACAGCATGGTGGGTTACTGTTAACACATTTTTAATCTGCATCCTTTCCATCTGCCACACAATGTTCTGTCATTCAGATAGAAAATATAAACACTAATGGAAATATGATGACTATTATTAGAGACATGATTCAGAGGTGAAAATACATTTTTACACTCTGTATATGAAAGAAGGTGTGAGATTTTCCATAATTCCTTCTATTTCAGGATTTCTTAAAAATTAGGAATGCTTTTCCTTTTTAAAACTGATTGTTTAGCTTCCTATCTGAAATTCTGCTTATTTGCAAGACAGGCATGATGGACATTGTCCAGAATGCATCCCTTAAGATCACAGTGATAACATGGAAAATGAATGTGTAACTCACCCATTAGCATTTACTGTGATGTTATTTATAACTTGGATTGAACAATGCTGGGAAGGCCTGGAGGAATTATCATCATGTTATAATCAAACACCCTGTTGCATGCCATTGATTAATAATTTTCCCTTTTTTTCCCCTTTTTTTGAATCTAAGGAAGTTTTCTAGAAGTTATTTTTCAATTTCTTTTATGTATTATTATTTAGATATTTTTGTACCTTTTCAAGATTTATATCTATTTCATCTGGTATTTTATTTGGGTTTATACCATGTTAATTGATCATTGAATATATAGAAAATAACACTGTGCTAATCAAATATAAGAAATTTTGACAAAAAATGACATATTCCACTGTGAATATAATTTCATTTATTTATTAAATGAAAAAAAAAGATAAAAAATAAAAACTGAAGAGAAGAATATTAAATCTTGGCTATTTGACATGAGCTAACCTCCACTTTTATTCCCCAATCTTGAGATAAAGACTGAGTTTAGTGATGCATAAAGTCTGTGAAAGTTCCAGATGCTGTGACTCGGAAACTGAGGAAAACAGAAATAGGAAGGCTCTTTGCAAACTTTGCAGCAGTCCTGAGGTATTTTGGGGACAGAGACAGATGGAGAATGGCAGGCATGTGATTGATCTTGGCTATCCCAGTGCCCATGGTGGGGTCCACTGGAAGTGAAAAAAGCACCATTTTGGGGTATCTTAGTGTCAAAGGTAGTCAGGGTGTTATTATTAGCTATTAAAAATCTCCAAATTAGTATGAAACTGGAAATAGAGTTGCTAGACATCTCAATAAGGATTTTTAGTCATCTTCAGAACCAGCCATTCAATCATTAATTCCATACTTGGAAAGACTTTATATATATTATTTCTTTAATGAGGCATAGTAGGATTGTTGAGGAGAGAAATCTTCCCTTCTGAGGCTCCTGTAGCACTCTCTGAATCCTGATCCTGATTCCAAATGGAAGGTCAGACAACACCAATCTTTTAAGAATTGAGTAACTTCCTTCTGTTATGGGGTTGACAAAGACTCCTTAATATCAAGGTGCCTCCCATTGTTCCATAGTACTGCCCTTCCTACTTGGGAATTACCACAGTAAGTTACAATTTGTCCTACTGCGGCTCAGAAATGAGAAATAAAGTGACTGATGCTTGCTTTTTTCCCAGATTTCCCATTCGCTGAGGATCTCTAACATGTCTAATATAGGCTGATTTTTTTTAAAAAGGGTTTGGTCACTGACTGTACTGCACATCTGTGAGAGGGGGGTGGAAATCCTTTCCTCTTTTTCTCTAGCCTGTGTATAGGACAGTGAGCACATGATGATGGCCATTAATGACTGCTTTGGCAAAACTCCACCTCCACAAACAAACTCTTTGTACCAGTGCACTGTGGAATGGGTTGGCAGGGAGAAAAAATAGTCAGCAATACAATCCCTTTTCCAGTGTAAGTGAATGCAGGCACTTCAGATACCAACATATCTAAAATACTCTAGTCTTGAGCAGCAAATGAAACATGTCTACAACTTTGATCATAGAAGAAATGTTCAGTACTGAAATATTCTCAGTTTGAAGCACTGAAAAGACATGGACATATTTCTATTATTTATGGGGAAATATTCATTCTTCTTTTTCATGTTTTACCTTTTTTTTTAGACTGTTCCTTTGAGTTATAAGGTGAAAGTGCTTACAGACTTGAAGCCATAGTTATAACAAAAATTATAAATCAGACACTATCTGTGCAAAAAATGCAGTTCTGATGATATTTGTGGGAAAAAGATAAAAATTCTGTATTTTATACCTCTTGTGCTTGCCTACTCAAAAAGCAATCACTCTTTCAAAGTTTCCAGTTTCAAATACATTTAAAATATTTTTTGTGAATGTGACATAAGGTATTTCCTATTTTTTTTTTTTTGCCTTACACATGATAAAAGTCTCTACAGGGAATAGGTATACTTATGCAGACCAAGAAGGATCAGGGTGCTTGAAGTTCTAAGGCAATCTCTTTTTTCATATCTGCCATTGCTTTTCTTTCTTCTACCTGTCTAGGACTGAACATCTGGTTGTCACTAACACATGAGGAATTAATTTCTTATTACCCAAGCTGTTATGCTACTAGAAAAAAAAAAACACATAAGAAATCACCAATGGAATAAAAATTAGGGGTCTAATTCAGGATGCAAAAGGGTTGGCTTTAAAAGGATATTCAGACACTCTTACTGTATTTCAGGCACTGTAAACTCTTCACCTTCTACTGACGCTATCAAGTGCTCTTTCCTAGAAAGTGAATCTCACTGTATCTCTCGGAATGGGGTGTCTGTAGGAAAAAACCTTCAAAATGGTTTTCTCTAATGGCAATGCAGATGGAGGATACAGCATCTTCCCTCCAATATTAATTCCCTGTGTTCTCTGTTATTAAATTTCCTGTTGATATCTGCCACTGCATTCTAAAACTGCATTTTATGACAATCTGACTTTAATAATTTTTAAGAAATTGTTTTTATTTGTTTTTTTGCTTTTTTCTGGGGGCTTCCACTCTCTGTTCCCACTGCTACGTCTCCCATATTCCCCGAGAGGTCAAATATAGAAATAAGGGCTCAGTTGCAGGGTATTGAAACCAGCCTTTTTACTGAAACACTATGCACTGCCTTTCTGAATTCACATCAGGAGCAATACAAAGGTCACTAAACTCTAAATCCCTTTAGGGTGTTTAGGTTTGAGTTGTTCAATAGAGGCCTGACAAGAAACTGCTAAAAACTAATCCTTTGCTTTCAAACTTTCCTTTTCATTCCAAGTAACTTCTAAATTCTGTTTTAGTTGCAGTAATAGTAACAATAAAAACAATACATATCATTTTATCTATCATATAAATGTCAATAGTAGATAGGAGAAAAATCTTATGATTTAGTTTTTAGTCAGTGAAAATTAGTAGAATTATTTTTATTCAGTTCACGGAAACCCCAAGACAGTTTTCAGCCAAGTGAACCATCCATATTTAAAGCAAAGAGACAGAGGGGGAGAGAGAGAGAGACAAAGATTACATACTTTTACTTTAGGAAGAAATACAGCAGAAGTAAATTGATTCATGGACTCGTATCTTAGTGCAAAGAAATGCATGTCAAGTTGAAATCTTCAGTGATTTCAGTAATAGGCAAACTACCAAAATAATTCATAAACTTAAAAAAGGAACTTTGTCAATATTAGAGGCACCTTCATTATGTTCTGAGCCACAAAGATAATTTCAGTCAATGGTAAACTCTAAACTACATGTAACAGTCTGGAGTCCTGAGAAAAGGCTTAAAGGAAGGACAAAATCACAGAACTATTCTTGAAAGGAATATTTCTATTTATCACAATTCTCATGAAAAGTATTTTCTCTCTTTCCAAACCACTGTTAAAACCACTGTGACATGGGTAAATTGATATCACTGCTAATTCACAATAAAGTTAAAACCTGATACATTTCAGCTCTTCTAGAGTGAGAGTTTCTACCACTTAGAAGTAGTTTCACAGGTCCCTTTGGTCCTGATATGCACCATAATATTTTTTTGCAACTAGACTGATTTAAGTCTTTGCAATAGAAAAGCAGCATAGCTTTGTACATTCAATTAGAGGTGTTATAATAAAGCTTTTCCATGGAATTTTTCACTACAACCCACCACTGACTATCAGTGCTCCAATACTTCGTTCAGAATAGTAAGTCTTTCCTTCTTCAGTAAATTTTAACCATTGGTTTTCTCCTTTATTTAGTTTTTAGTCTCCATTTTAGGCTCAAATTTGAAATACAGAGATGTCCATATCTTGCACCTGAATTTTGATCCTTAGGGAGATTTGGCAGGAATAAGTGAGCTGAATCCCTAAAATGGAAAGGGTAGAAACGCTGATGCAACTGTCTCATAAATTAGGAAAGCTGTCAAATCAGCTGGAAGCAGGTAGGTGTGCAAAGACAGTGAAGGTCTCAAAGGATGGATGTGATTATCAGCTCCATAATTTTGTTCTTCAAAATGGGACAAACCTTGAAATCAAGGCAACAGATACTTAGTGGGTTTTGATTTTGGCTTATATTCAACCTTACATCTGCAACAGGTACTGGAGATTTTGCAGTCCCCAAAGAAGCAATTGGCATTATGTGAGACCACTATAAACATAAAGGGGGAGCTGCCAGCTCCTTACCTGGTGCTGGCTGCATCCAGAGGGAAGCTATTTGTCAGTAGCTGCTTCTAAGTTCCCTGATATAGTGTATTTAAGTAATAAAAAAACCCTGCCTCAAGTGATAAGTGTGGCTCCATGTGGACAGAAACAGTACCTGGAGACTCACAAGGGAACAAAAGGCCTGTGGCTAGTTCTGCCTTTGTCTGGCTAATATCTATAGTGGGATTTTTGGTGATAGAGACTGAATGAACTGCATTAGGATAATTTATTTCTTCTGCCCCAAGAAATAGTCAGCTTAGTCTAACTACTGATAGACTTGGAGATATTTTGTGTTGTGTTGTGATCATCTCCAGTCTAAGCAACTACAACATGGCAATTGTGCAGCTTATTTCTGATGATCCTTGCAACACAAAGCGATCCATTGCTGTTCATCAGCCCATGTATCCACCTCAGTTCCATAGAGCTAAGGAATAGAATCATTGGGGTGGTAGAGAGCTTCCACTGCAGCAATGGGGCTCAAAATGATAGCAGTCTCATTGTGTTCACTGGTTTGGATTGCCATTGGTGGGACTTTGGTGCTCCAAAGTGAGTAAGGGCAAAACCTGATGGGAGCAGACGGAGCAGGTCTGCAGGGCAGAATGACTGTGTGTCCTTGCAGTGTATACAAACTGTCAGAGGACAGTAGATGTGTGAAAAATATAAGGAAAATATTTGGTTTCAGTGCTTCTTTTGCAGCAGAAGATCTCTAAAGTTGAAGGAAGAAATGATAAATTTAAGCTATTTTTAATAAGGGCTTTGAGATAGAACAGTGAAACAAGGCTATCAAGAAGTGCCTAACTTCACCTCAAACTAAGTGGCAGAATCAATCTGACATTGCAAAGATTCAGGAAATGTTTGAAAATCTGGACGACAAAAGATCCAATTTGTGAATGCAAAGTTTTCCAGAGGGAAATGAGAGAGAAAAGATGCTGTCATTTTATAAATAACTTTTAAAGGAATTCTTTACAATCAAGTATGTGTGTGCCTGGTTTCACAATGAAAAGCCAAGCTTTCAGCTGACAAGTCATCAAGTGCAGTGACAGTAGAATTTCTGACTCTCAAAAACATGGTGATGGTTTTAAAATTTTGTTTTTCTTTGGTATCAGAAGAAAAGCAGCTGCCCAGTTTCAGAGGTGAGAGATCTTAAGATCTCTTGTACTATTCTCTAGTACATTTTGTCAAATACACATCAGGTAAGAACCTCTGACTGCACCTGTTCTTTCAAAACAAATCCTACTGCTCACTATAGGAAGGGAATGTAAAGTAGATATTGATTTGTAAAACAGCTGCAGTATATTGATACAATCTGACCAATGAGCTGACATTTTGGCTGAAGAATGCTTTTCCTAAAAGCAGAAGAAAAGCACAAGTCTGCTCACATCAAGTATAATTTTTTTATTTCTGTGTTTTTTGGTATTTCATTGGCAGGTATTGACCAGACAGTATGCTTTTATACTGTGCTGGATTCATGTGTTAGATTTGCTCCCTTTTATGTTAGGAGATTCTTCAGAATTTTCTCTCTTTGCAAAATTGGTGTATTAATTGCACAGCAACCAGAGATGCAATAATCAAAGAAAGTGAGGGGATTTTTTTTGTTACAAGCTTGCTTTGGCTCATTGAGATCACCAGGGCTACAACTCTATATTATCTTAAAGAAGATGTGTGCATAACACAGAAAACTTCAAATCCTGATTATTTTTTCTACTTTCAAGTCAGGAAGGATAAGACAATAATTTTCTGCCACCCTTATCTTGCATGTGCTGGTATATAATGTTCTTTTGATTTTGAATTTTGGCATTCATGCTTTCTAAACATACTTTTTCAGGCAGCAAAGTTTGGTTCTTTTTTTCTGAATTTAGCTGGTACAAAATGCTGGGAATTGTCTCTGAAGTCATAAGGTGTGAGACGCCATTATCTGCTGTAACAACGAGTGCAATTTCAATTGCCACTGGAATTCCTCCACCTCAATGACATTACATTGTGTGGCTGTCAGAGGGCTGAGGCACAGTATTTCTCTCACCAGTGGTTCCTTCTAAACAGCCTCAAAATACACTCTTATTCTCTGTGTAACAGAAGTATGAACAGTACAAAGAGCAAGGCATGTGTATTTAATTTTGCCCTATTGGTTGTGACTGTAAAAATAGAAGCTTGGTTTGAAAGGAGAACCTTTTAAAACCCTTTCAAGACTAAAGTGTTCATACAAATCACTGTGTTAATTATATATCCTAAAAATTATGCAAATAATCTTTTTAGCGGTGAATTAATAATGTTAATTATTTGAAAAATAACATCTAAGTGCGGGGGTTTTTTTACAAAAATGTGTGAAAGTATTTAAAATTCTCATGCTGAGTGTACATTTTAATAGTTCTGATTTATTTCTTTTTTAATAGTGACAGATGAATTCTCCCTATACTATTGTAATGTTGAGCAACAGACACAGGAGACAATGACAGGTGCAAAATTGTTACACTGGGTTTCAGATTCTTGCACAAATTTCTTAAATAATCATATACAGTTCACATCTTAATGTTTTGATTTATTTGCCTGTGGCACAAGTGAAATAATGCTAATGGAAATGCAAAAATTGTAGCAACTAAGAGAGACACATTCAAGCGAGGCTCTTGACCTCTTCTTTAGAGCTGTGGACATAAATTGCTGCCCAATCTGAAAATTTGTCAGAAAAGAGTTCTCATGACCAGGGCATTGGTATGCACCTGGATCAGAACGTTTAGTTCATAAATTATTTGATGTATCAATATCTTTTTAGCTTCCCAAAGGCATTCTTATGTCTAATACTTCCTCTGGTGAAGGGTAACACCACCTGAAAAGCAAGATATAAGCACTTCCCTGTGCCTCCCACAGCTGGTGCTATAGCAGTAGACCTTTGCTTTCAAGCATATTTAGGCACAGGTACCACAACACTGCTCCTGTTCAAGCTGGGGCTCTCTATAGCTTTACATCTGGACCACTGATAGAATATTTTGAGGCCCAGAATTTTCCAGTATTTTGTCCTGGGATTTATATAACCTGTGACAATGATGAGGTAGGCTTCTACCACTGTGTGAGATTAACACTCCAATAATGAACTACTGGATTTCGTACAGTGTATCTATAGTACTCCAAAGAAGAACAAAGCAAACTAGAAAAGTTTACAAAATTAAACTAAAATCTGAGAGACAATATCTTAATACTCCCAGTTATGGAAATAAGGTTTCAGTTCTATGGAGTGTATGGCAAGATTATTTTATAAATAAATAAATAAATAAATAAATTAATTAATTAAAGCAGACCACAAGGTTTGTAAAGAAATGTAACTGATATTATATGCCCTCTTACACTGAGAATAGCAAATAATAAAGAAATAAAATATGTGGCTACAATTCATTCATTCATTCATTCATTCATTCATTCATTCACACATTCTTTCCATAACCAGACTCAAATTCCCATCTAGGTGGTGTATTTGATGAAGGACAGCTGATCAAGTGACTGAAAAGCTTTCAATAACTCAATAAAATTATCTTTCAGGATAATCATGGTATATATATATTTTCACTTAAGTACTTAATGTTTACAATTACTGATTGCATATGCAATGCAAATACACAAGCAATAAAGTACATAATCAACATTTTGGTTTTGAAAATTCCTACAGTTCTCACTTGCTTTAGCTGAGATCTTTGAAAACTCTGAAAATTGGCCTTTAATTGATCAAGTTGGGTGAGAAAGAGGTTCTTTGGTGACAGAACTTCTACTGCAACGCACGATCAACAACTAACAGAAGGATTCTTCCAGATAATTATCAGAAATAACTTGAACAGCTAAACATTCTTCATCTGATATCAGAGAGATACCATAGGGAAAAGATACGTTGTACCATAAATTAGATGTTGTGTTTGCTCTTTTTTCTTCTCAGTGATGGTTGATTTCTGGTGAAGAAAAGATTTATACATATGAGGAAACAATGTCACTGCCACAGGACTGTGAGAAGTCTTTTTTAGTTAGTAGATTATATTCAGTTCAGTCCCTGAGCTATTTCATTAGATAATATTGCTCTTTCCCAGGACTCAGGAAAAAACAATGTGTGGGATCATTTTCTACCTTCTTGAACGACTTCTTATATTACACCAGACTGTCTAACATATCTACTCCACAGTTTTTGGTTTATCAGAAAGTTTATTAGATTTTGTTCAGGAAGGAGACTCCAAATTTTACTCTTATTCATCCCTGATTAAAACAGGCAATGTGGAAGAGTCTGTAGGTTGGGTTTTACACCTGAAGGTGCAGGAGAGCTGGTAAGATGGCAGAATCCTTCACACTGAGGACTCAGAAACACTGATAAATGCCAGTGATGAAATCCTAACCCCTCAGCAATGAATGACACAGATGTTATTTTTGCAGATAACAGTCTTATGGTACATGAAGCATTAGTCATATCTTTTAAATAATTCAACAGAATGTTAATATACTCCAACTGCCTTGTAGTTAAGAGTGACAGGTGTGTTTAAATTAACCCCTCAAAAAACACCCAGACCATCCAAGACAGGAATTAACTTCAGGACCACCAGCTTTAAGTGGTGGTCTTTAATTCTCCACACTTTTTTACTCCAATAAAAGTGTTGATAGACATTATATACTCAAACAATATAAAAGAGGGGTTTTTTTGTCTTTCTGTTATGCACTGATACCAGTCTTTTAGGAGGAAAAGAGCAAGAGTAAATTTCTGTTCCAGTCCACTGGTGTTAGTATGGAGTGGAAGACTGGAAACATTACTCAGAGTTGTTTAAAAAGACCATTAGGATTTAGTCTGCCAGAAGTGTCTACCTGTTGATGTCAGGGCACTACTGCGACAAATGAAAAGTTTGAGGGTTTTTAACTAAAACCAAAATTTACTGGTGGGGACAATGGGGGTAAGAAGGACTCATTTGATAAATGCTGTAAAGGGAGTGGGATGGCATTATTTACAGAGCAAGTTTGTCATTTCAGGTTACATAGGGAAACTGGGACCATAACTCTGCTTATGTAATGAATCACTCACTACTTGCAGTCTTCTGCCTCTGCATAACCTTCCCAGGGCTGTGTAACACCCCCATTTCTGTCAGGCACCTCTTTGCTGTATATGGGTCACAAACATGATTTTGAACATTAGCTCAAGTTTGGTGATGTGTGAAAAGTGTATGTTCTGGTTGATTGTGCAAAATGCATGTTCTGGTGGATTGTACTTCCAGTCCTGTGTTTGTGTATCTGATGTTGTGTGGACTTTGTTATTTCTGCAGCTGAACCCAAGGTTTGCCCCATTCAGCTGTCACGCTCTGTTTCTTATTTGTAGAACAAATAACGTCTTTTTTGTTGTTACTCTGAAAATGTGGAAAATAGAAATATTGTTATATCTGCCTTCTTGAGGGATTGACTATAAGCCAATCTTTCTTCTGGCTTTCTATAAGCCAATCTGCTTTCCCTCTCTTAAGGAAAAAAATGCACAAACCCACAATACAACAAAAGCAAAATCCCTTTCTCAATTGTCTGAAACAATAAACATATTTTTTTTCTTGTTCATCATAAGACAACATTGTTAGGTGACGCAGAATCCAAATAATCAAGCTACCTTTTCTTCATAAAAATCTGACATGAATTTGCACAAAACCCTGAACTTTACAGTTAGCTAAAGAAAGTGGAATAGGCAGGGGTGACCAGAGAGGAAAATCTTTAAGGTACAAGGCACATAAAATAGGATTTTATAGCCAAATGTCCACTTCACAGACTGCCTGTGAATTTAAAAAAAAACACAAGTACAGTTATAATTACTTCCAACACCCACAAAATGATCTCAAGCACAAACCCTTATACTGGAGGCCAGATCCTCCAGAGCATATTTGCGTCCCGGTCTGGATTGTTTTAGGCTTGCACAAGAGCCGGACGTGCTGCCCTGCCGGTACTGGCTGCACGGCCCCTCCACCCCGCAGGGAGCACCTGCCAACAGCTCCTTGGCAGCTGCGCTTTGTGCCAGCTGTACCAGCGCTGCACGCTTTCCTCAGGCCCTGGGAATGCATCCGGGAGCTTCCAAAAGTCCCCAGTGCCCTTGCCTTGCCTTCTGAGCTCTGGGGACGCAGCTGAGGAGCTTCTACTTGGTGCCTCTGGGGTAATGCTTTTATTTTCATTTAAACTGGGAATTTGGGAAAAGAAATGGTGTAGCTGTCCTTTAAGGATCATTGTAGTCCTCTATATTTGGTCTATTTGTGTTCTGCTCTTTCAGGGTTTCTGGAGAGGAGAAAGAAAGACCTAGCAATTCTTTTCAGTAAATGCTTTGCAGAGAAATATTCTTTTTGTTTTGCTTTAGGAAGTCAACTATGGACTTGTGTTGGAGCTTGGACAGGAATCTAAATGGATTGACAATGACAAATGGTGGTGTATTGTTGAAGGAAAATTGAAATATATGTGTTCTGATGAGTTGTAAAGACATCAATGCTCAAAATTATATTTCCTTCTAAAAGATCTTTTAATTTTTAGACATACTTTTTTCAGTGCAGTCACAGCTGTCAGCACTGACAAGGTTGAATTTTTACTAATTCATGTCTTCCATTTCTACTCTGTAAAGAAACTAAATTGCCTAATGAAAAAGCTCCCAGATTAGATTTTCTTTTTAAATAGTGATAATGATGATGATGATGATGATGATAATAATAATAATAATAATAATAATAATAATAATAGTAGTAGTAATAATAAAAAATTGGGTTCTTCATCTGCAATTCCAGCTTTGATCTCTCTAAGACTGTGACTAGAATGTAGGCGAAAGAAAGAGGAAGCACAAAGAAAAATTATGGCTGTTGTAGAAACCAAGTTTTTATAAATCTGGTTTCTTTCATGTAATTTCTTTCTTAGAAATGATAATTGCTGAAATACTTTGTGTGCTTTATATTTTTTCTCCTTTGTTCTCTATCTGTCTCTCTGTATATTTGTGACAAATAACAGATTCAATTTTTTCTTCAGCATTTTGCGTCATATGTTTCTGTACTGCTGGATGGGTGATTGTGGCACACAGAGAGTTAATTCATCTGCAGGACTTTTATTTCATTAGAAAATTATTTCTCCACTGCCAGGAGTTGATATGTGTTGTGTCTGTGGAAATGCATAACTCAAGCAGGTCCTGATGTCCCTGGGCAAAATGATCCTGGGAATAGCAGAAAAACATGATGTTCAAAAAAACCCAAACAAACACAAAACGCAGGAGACACAAACTCTCAGCAAAACCCCTCTTAGACCTGCAGCTGTATTGCACACAGAGATGTCCAGGACAAAAAGTGCTTGAAAATGACTTTTAATTCACTGTTCCTAGATACTGAGTGTCAGCTCTCAAAGTATGCAAGTGCCAAAATCCAGATGGACCTCCTGACACTTTGACTGGCTTTATTTACAAGGTAAATACTTTGGCAATGTGACTAGGGGAGGTCCAGTCTAGCCTTTGTCTAGCCATGTGTCTAAGAACATGTGGTACATAATGTACCATATCAAGAAGAAGAAGAGTAAGCTATTAAATAGAAAGGAAGATTTCCCATTGGCTGTGAAGGTCAGCCTGAGCAGATGGTTTAAACCATCCCAAAAAGGGTTCACATTACTGAAGATACTTGATACTTAGTTTTACTCCATGTTTTTGTCCTCATGTACTTGGCATGAAAACATTTATTTGTCTTTGTCTTTTCACGTCAGACTTTGTTCAAAATTTTCTTTCTCTCCATCTGTTTTTGGCAACATGCTTGACTATGGTCATATCTGGAAAAAACCCACTAAATGCAGATTTCTATTGAGACGTTTCATAAGTCTAAGATGTGAAGAAAATTTACAATGTATTACTGGAAATTTGGAGCTGGGTTGGAAATTTGAAGTTCAGGAGCCATTTTGCGCTTTGTCTAGGTATTTCTGTGTGATATATTTCAGAGTCTTGTTCTTTCAACATAAAAACTTGGTTTGAAATAAATTTTTTTAAAAGTCAGTGAATTTTTTCAGAAAATTCCTGTTCTCAAAGAAAGTCATGGGAACTGAAGTCACCTTGCTTTGCAAGGACATTTTTTCCAATCACCAAATACTCTGGTATTTTTGAACAGTTCTCAATCAGTATTTGACAGGGGAAATTCATGTTGTGTCAGAGCCAATCCCTATCTCTAATAATCAACTTTCTATGTTCTGTCCATGGTCAAGCTTGGATAGAGATTGTCCTGAAAAAAAAGATTATTATAGTGTACTTTTTGTCATTGTTTCTTAAAAAGGGTCAGCTCCAGATATCTCTTTTTCAGAGTCATAGAACTTGCCTGTTTCTGAGTAATTTTCCAGATGTAAAAGTAAAGTCACATAGGTGCTAATAAAACAATACACAATAAGAATAGCAATAATCAAAGGAAAAGGAAAAGCATGTTACACGGAGCTGCTAAAGGTCATCCAAATGCAGTCTACCTTGACATACTGCAATAAATGCCCTCCCTGAACCCAGCTTATAGTAATATAAGTTATATAAGTTATATAAGTAATATAGTAATATAATATAATTTTTATTATATAGTAATATCATATAATTTGATAGTGAAAGCAAAGAACACTGAAAACATGCAAATCTCCTTAGCTAGGGGGCTGCTTTAGTCTGATTTCCTGCCATAGATTGCCTACTTGGCCAGCTTGCAAGAAGACTAAGTAGGATCTGGAAATAGTTTTACAATCGGTTGGCCTTCTTGGATGTTAGAAAATGTTCATTATTCACACACCTTGACTGAAGCTACTTCAGCAGTTTTGCAGTACAATGACTAAGAGTGATATCATCCATAGTAAAGCAGAATAGTCAGTGTCATAGATGTTTTCTTTTGTAACTGCTGTGTTTCTATCATATAGCTTTGGAAGTGTCCTTTAATGAGCTCAGAGTGCCAAGGTGATGTGACCCCAGTGTGCTTGTCAGCTGTCCCCAGGCAGAGGCTGATTTGCATTCAGACCAGTCAGCCTACAGGGACAGAGCTCCTTATCTGTCTGTCAGTAGTTCACATTAAATGTAGGACAGATCTACTATGGAGTTCAACCTACTGTCTCCTACGTATTAAATAAAAACTTGTTAAAAGGTACTATGTATGCAATTCTCTGAAAAATGGTTCAAATTGATTTATGAGACAAATATATTTGTGCCAAGATTTAACCTAGGTCAGATGTGATACCAAGGACTTGCTTGGATTTGTATTTTATGTATGCTTCAGAATATCCAGAATATGCCTATATTTTTTGTCATGTTGATTCAAAAAATCTTGCAACCATTAATTATGAAATATCAATCACACATGGAAAAAAATTACTTGAGAGTTGTCTACTGGTCCATTGAAAGTCACAGCTAGATCTTTGACTGATCAAGACTTCAAAGGCACCAGAGTGTGTGTTCCTATTCACACTGGAAAACATGGCATTACTAGTGGGGCTGAACGAAAATCTCATCTAGAAGCAACAGTATTCCTAAACAAAAATAAAGCATAAAAAGTAAAAGTCTGTTTCAGGGCAAACCAGCTTCATATGCACATCAAAGCTCCGTTGGCAGACATGACTCTAATCCTATATTTGCTTCTGCATATGTCTTTGTTACTCACTAGATTCAGTACCATTCACCCTCTCCTTGGCATTATACTTTCATCTTATATTTAGTTCTTATCAGTTGATTGCTGGATGTTTTTGATAACAACCTACTCCCATGTGATCTGGGGATATCATTGGGTGTATCAGAGTTAAATTTAAGTTTCCTTTCCTTGACCCATTTGTGCTGCTGAGCATGCACTGGGATACAAAACTCTTTTTCTTATGAAGAGTTTGATTCTCAGTAGGACTGAACTCTGAGAATTCATCAGTAACATATTAGTAGACAACTCAAATATTGCCCTGCATTTTCTTGTTGAATGACTGTTATACTCAATTCCTCCAATACCTTGTTATATCAGTATCAAAGTCTCTCCTCTCTTTACCTCATAATTTCATGTGAACTGTTGTCTCTCCTAATTCCCTTTTTAATATCATCAAGACAACCCAAAAATTAGCTCATAAAGTATTTGTATATTTCTACTTTGATTATATGAACAACCAAACTTTTCACTAATAAGCAGGGGTTTGCATTAGAATCTGACAAATAGTAAACCTCTGGCATTTTCCTAAAAAATTGCTCAAATAATTGCTTTACTTTGTTCCATCAGTTATGGTTCTAAGTGAAATATGAATTATCTGAGATCAAGGCATGTGGCTACATGCAGACATTAGTAGCAGCATACGGTACGTCCTTCTCTCCTCTTCCTAGTATTGTCACTTTTTTCCCTATCCAGGCAACTATAGAGAAAAGAGAACTGTCATTTTATTTTGTCTAACTCAGACTTGTGTATCTGAGAAATCTGGTGTGAGGGTGTAGCTGTTTCTACACTTCCCTCCCTCCGTTCCCACCACTGAACGTGAGAACTGATCCCAGGACAGTTCATTTACCATGTAACCCCTGTGAGCAGGAGCAGGATATTTATTGCTAACTTGAGGCAAGAGCATTTTCTCATTGTGCCCAAGGCATAATCAGAGGAAATTATGAGAAACTCGTGTATGTCCAGGTTTAGATATCACTTGCAAGAACCAGAGCAGTTTTAGATTTTTCATTTTCCATGTTGTTTGAGGAGCAAGGAGAGAGAGAGGCCATCTTACAAAAGAATATTTCTGGTCAGGTTAGGCAGAAAAGGTTCCCATTAAAATGAAATTGTCAACATATAAACTAGGCCAGGAAAATATGTTTACTTTGTTGCATGAAGATTCATATAAATTTTGCACTTTCTGCATACTCTGAGTTTCACAGATTAAGTTTAAAAGAAACTCCTAAATTGAATCAGGAGCTAAAGATTCGATTTTAAAAAAACTTTGAACTTGCCCTTAAAAAAATTTTCAGATTTTTCGGTTGCTTAGACTTCTAAAGAATAAATGTGATATTCTTTATCATTTCCAGATGGCAATGTTTGTTTTTCAGATTCAACATATATGCACACACACATAACTTCTTTTATTTTAGTTCTGTGTATTTTCACAAAGGCTGTGATTATTTCTAGTAAATATGACATTCAGATCCCTTGACTTTTTCCTCCTTAAAGGGAGCAACTGCATAACTTCCAATTAATTTGCCTAAAGCCACACTTTATGTGTGTATAAGTATATACACATATATATGTGTAAGATGTACATACATATATATATATATATATACAGATATGTAAGATATTGGTGCATATGTCATCTTTAGCCTGCTTCCCAGAATGAATATTTTGTGCATACAAGGGAGGGTATGAGAGGGTACCAACCACTTATCTTTCTGGCCACTGGGCTGATGTTGTGGAAAATTGGTTTCAAATTGGATTCTCTCACTTCTTCTACTCTTATATTTTGATTTCAGAACAACAGCCCGTGATTGAGGGTAAGCATAAATAATAACAAGGGAGTAAGGTGTGGGGGAAGGAGGGCAGGTGGTAGGAGCTGCAATGTAAAGTGGTGAGGGACAGGCAATCATGCACATATAGTTAGCTATACAAACACCTATGTCTGGGCATAGTCCACAATCTCAGGCTCTTGCTACATAAAACAAAAAAAGATTCAGACGTTAATTTTTCCCCATTTGTCTCTCTCCTCATGTTCCAAAATGAAGACTGTATTATTTTTTTGAATTTGAATAGAAATACAAATGAAAAAAATCCTGACTTCTCAGGATTGATTAGCTCTGTCCTTCAGGTATTCAGATGATTTATCTCACATCTTAAGCAAGTAGTAAAGCTGTCAAAACATAGGTGACCCCAAATATTTAACTGTTCATATAAAATGTAACTGCTTCAGCAGAAGAGATATAATTAAGGAGAACAAGATATTTGCCTTAGTATCATCCTTTACTAACCACTGACTTTTTGTGGCAGCTGCTTTGCTGATATGTGAATGTGACTCCTCAGACCATTCTGGTACTCATGAAAGAGTATTTTTGAAGAAATAAGGTTTTACATAAAATCTCTTTATCAGCCTTGTAAGGAGGATCTACTGAAGAACAGGCTAAAGGAGCAAACAGAGGGCCAAGGGATGATCAGAAAAACACTGAGTACTTAGCATCAAGTAATCAAACCTTGTCAGTGCAAAATACTAGGTTAGTAGAGCTAAAGAAGAGGCTCAAGCACTGATTGCAAGCTTTGGCTAGAAAAAGCTACCAATTTCAGACAGGTGGCAGGTATGAAATGTGTTAAGAGTAGAAGGAAGAGAAAAAACCTGGTGGTGATTTTGCTGTTCAATGAACCTTTGCTTCTGCATCTTGTGCATTGGATAAATAGATTCCTTTCCCCACACTTTGCCACAGAGCCAGGTGCCAATCTCCTGGGGGGGAAGATGAGAAGTGTAAATGCCAGCTCGTGTAGCAGAGACAAGGTGACTATAGGTTCCCTAGCAAGAGCTGTTAAAGGTGGTTTCTGGTTTCATGTGACGATGACATTTGCGTAAAGGTATGCTGGCTTGAGGGCACTTTCTGCTAATTTCATTTTCAACCTATTGACCACATACATAATTCTACAGCTGTGGAATTGCAAGCAGTCCAAGGAAAAGATTGTTCAGGTTTTAAAATAATTGTTCTTATTTGAATTGTTAATATTTTACTTTCTCTAAATGCTTTTAAGAATCTACTTGCTTTCAGTTTTATAAAATCTTTTTAAAAATCATGGAATTTTTGAGCTACCTAAATATTTCCATGAATCAGGCCCAGAAAATCAAACCTGGTCTACTTAATATTTTTACATATTGCCTTCATGTATCTAGACTATATAAAATATTATTATTAAAATTTTAACAGTGTTCTGTAGTACTTAGATGAGCTTCACAGGTATATGTGATAATTACAACGAATCAGAAAGGGATCAAACAAAAAAAATCCAAGCCAAATTTATTGGTTCAAATTGGTGTCTTAATTGGTTCTGAACTGCAACTAAGAGTCTAAGTGGAGAAAATCACCTAAATTTACCCTCCCCCTTAGTCAGCGGTGAGCTTCATAGGACCCTCCCCAAGCCATATAAGGCCAGGAAGAATGTGCTAAGCACTGAGTGTGCTAAGAATAAAGTTGTACTGGGATGGATAAGGTTACTTTGAACTCTATATTTCATGTTTCCTGACATACCCCCCAAAGAACTGCAATTATGCTAGCAAGGCTGTAGGAGCGTTGAACAGTTCTTTCCCAGTTCTTTTGATTTTTGTTGCCTCTCCATGCATTCCTGTCCTGTTTAGAGCTGTGGTTTTTTTACATTTTATTTCTGGTGTGCATGTTTCTGAGGATATTAGACAAACGTGCTGAAGGTTCACTCTGAGGCATGGCTATTTTTGTTAGAAGCTGATACTTTAGACTGAGCTTTAAGTGTTGCCTCTGGAAGGCCTTGGGTTGTTCTGGGAGGCCAAGTCTGCAGAGGAAACAGACATTTCAGAGAGCATAAAAGAAGAAAGAACACAATTAGAAAAAGCAGAGGACCTCCCTCCTTCTCATTCTGCAAGTCCTGCGAGAGTCAGCAACCCAGAAGTACTATCTAAGCTGCCACAGTAAATCTTGACCTTTTAAAGAGAATATCTCTTACCATCATCATGGCCGAGATAACAGCAGAAGGTACAGTAACTCCTTTCAAATATAATTAACAAAAAATGATATGTGATTTAACAGTATAAGTGAACTGGCCTGTCAAAATGATTTGTTGTTCTTAGCAAATAATGTTTTCACTCCAGGATAATTTAATTTTGTTTTCTGCATTCCTTTCTATTTTTCTTTCCTATTTTTTCTTCTCTCTTTTACCTTTTTACTCTTGTAGCCTGAGTTTTTACCAGTTACTGAAACAAGTTCTCTGTACACCTCTAAAAATAACCTTAGTTTCATTTGCAGAACACCATTATTTAGGCACCTCCATCAGAGTGACACAAACAGGGAATGTCTGAAGTTCAGGGTTCTATTCTCAAACCTTTGCTCAGAAAAAAGCTTTGGTAGTCCCTTATAATCAGAGATTTACCAGAGTCAGAACAGCTTAATTTGTTTGCCCTGATTTTTCCATAGGGAGCATAGAGTATTTTTGAAGTGTACGTGAAGTTACTGAAGGGTAAAAGGTAAAAAACCCCTCTGTTATCCTTATTTAGGTAGACTTCTAAGGGAGTCAGTGAAAATTGTGCTGAAATAAATATGCACGATGTTGGCCTGCAAAAATGAAAAGCAATTGTATTAACCAATAAATACGTATTCTAAAATGTGAATGTTTCATGTACTTTAATATTTCCTGACCATTCATATTTAAAGTACATTTTAGATGCATAACAATATTTTATCAGCTGAAGTCAGAAGGAGGGATATATTTAAAATGCAACCCTCTTTAATACTGAATATTTTAGTTGAATTTTACTCCATCTTTTTTTTTCCACTCTTTATTTGAATTTAATAATGACAAAAATACAAAAAATGCTTTTAAACAGTCTTCTGAGATTTACTTTATTCTGCTTCTCAAGATTATGTGGTGTTTCAGTGCATGAAAGATGCTGTTTTCATCTTCCATTTTTTATTGTTCATACTTGTAAGAAGATCTGCATTAAGTGCTATTAGAAAGTGGTCCTGTTCCTTCTTAAGGGCTAATGTTAGGACTGTGTCAAGTAGTACAATCCTTGCTTGATGTCTGGTTAGCCACATCAGGGAAGCAATGTGATTTTTTAATCAGCAATTGGACTGATCTATAATTTACTTCTGGATGCAAGTACTGC
The DNA here is from genome assembly GCF_023055355.1 of Agelaius tricolor. Taxonomy (NCBI): domain Eukaryota; kingdom Metazoa; phylum Chordata; class Aves; order Passeriformes; family Icteridae; genus Agelaius; species Agelaius tricolor. The sequence goes on from NW_027269261.1 coordinate 64,100,020, forward strand.
CAAAACAGGTGGCTCAGCCTGACAGCCCTAACCCAAATACTAACACTGGTTTATTTAGATATTCTTAAAAAGGTTTGTTGGAAACATTGGTTATTTTCTAGCTGTTATGAGGCAAATCTGCGAAACAACCAAATTAGCAAGATTTTTGGTCCAAAATTAATGGCAAAAAATATAAGACTTTACAACCAGTCTGACTTTTCAGTCATTTATCTTATTAAAGAAAGAAAATTATAGACTCTAGAATGAAACAAAAGACCATTGAATGAAGGAAAGTAGGGTCTGAATTTTTTTAAATTTCATTTGTAGTGTTTTTACAGGAGTGTTTTTACAGCTGTAACAGTGTGTGTGTTCTGTGGGGCTTTTTATACAAAGCATAGACTTAAATGCTAATGAGCACCAGCTCCCCAGTAAGCTGACCTTCCATGTGACAGGGAAATAAACTATATAATTAGTTTAGTTATATTTGCCTTAGTTTTATTTTGTTTTCATGTACTTGGAATACACTTGTAGTGATTGACTGATTTTTAAACACTGTATCCACGAGATGGAAATTTTATTTATGGCAAAAAGTAAGAATTCAGCCTGAAGCTAATGTTTCACTGAAGTTTGTTTTCCTCTGGGGTTAGTATTGGCACTTACAACCTGAAAGTTTAGATATAAACTTCAGCAACATATAGCTTGGATAAACAAAAAGCTATTCAACTACCTGCTACTTCACACAATTTATTTTGTTTTCACAATTTATCTTGTTTTCCATACTACCTCCCAGCCCATGATTTGCTGGGCTCTTCATGACTTCGCTAGGACTAAACCACTTGCTCCTTGCAATAGGTATTTATAACTTTTTTTCCACTGTCAGTCACAGAGCCAGACTCTTGGGCTCCCTGCCTTTGTGGGTACCATCCTGACACACCAGAGAGCAGGGCAGAACAGCGATGCAGGACAGAGTGGTTGCTGGTTTAGAGATTTGGCCCAGGCCTGGCAGGGTGTGCTGGTGCACATCTCAGGGTTCTCTTTCTGACAACAATCTATTCAGAGATGAACAGAGGCAATGGGGAGCTCTTTCAGGTCAACAACATGATAATGACAGTGAGATCAAGTAACTTAAATATGTAGCCAATGCACTGCCTACTTGCACCAAAACCCACATGTGCTACTTGTTCTTTCACACAGCTACAAATTGTCAGTTGTAGAAATACGGGTGAAATGTATACTGTGAAAGACAAAATGAGATCCCTGAAGACAGCAATTCATAAATGTCCTTAGAAAGTTGGCAGGACCTATGTCTCCAGCTGTCAAGTATTTAGGAGAAGATTCCAAAGGATTATCTTCAGCATCCTCCTATTACATGTCATTGCCATCACAGAAATGTACTATTAAAAAGTGGAAGTTCTTAAAATTGTATTAAAAAAAAGTACAAAGACTCAGTACAGGGAATAAGTACTCTGTCTTTGCTATACTCTCAGGATCTAATAATATTGTTACTATTAGTCATATTATTACAATTAATAGTAATTATTGCTCTTGTTATTATTACATTTAAGCAGTTACTGAGTATTCTTGTAGCAGCCAGAATCTTTTCTGGGGTCCACTTAAGGCTTTGTCTAAAAAGCCATGAGTCTCAAACTATGCTACTCCACTGTGTCTATGAACACAGGGATTGGACTGGACTCAGTGGCAGATGTAGTTGGAGCTGCCACCACTGAAACACAAACAGCAAAAGGCTGACACCTCTGAGAAATGGCTTCTGCCAATGTACAGCTTAATCTGTGTGTGCACAACAGCTCCAGCACCAGCCCTATAGCTGGTCCTTTCTTGCCCAGTCTCCTGCAGGTCACAGTGCAAGGTTGATGGGCATCCCCTGACACTTCATCCTCCCACACAGGGAAGAATGAACAGAGACTCAGCTCTGCTTGCTGCAATGCTCTGGAGACTGTGCACTGATCTAATCCAGGAAGGTGAGGAGAGGAGAAAGACAAGGTTTCTGTGCCAGCTGTTTGTCTGCCACAACTTATTTCCCCAGTGGAGCAAGAGAGAAGCAGGAGTCAAATAGAAATGTGACAATGAGTCACAGTTTGGTCCTTATTTTGCTGCTGAGAGCTGTGCAACTACATATTTCCTCTGTCTGGGAGCAGGCTGCAAGGAGACAGGCTAGCCCCAAGGCTACACACAGCTTGTCAGTGACAAAATCAAAATTAGCTTCTGCATTTCAGCCCTTTTCTCAGGCTATTGGATAACTATGAAAAGTTTTAAGATGTGAATCATTTCAAAAGGCAAAAAGATGTGTATGCTTGAAGATTAACAGACATGAAAATACTACTGTATGAGAAATAACACATAAGAGCCAGAGGATAAAATCCCAATTATTTCATGAGTGTGATGGTCAGAAGCTAACAGAGGTATTCAATTGGCAAAATGTTTAATGAAGGCACACTAGAAGCAAGAGGCAGATAGCTACTTCTCATGGTAATTCATGAGTTGCTGCTAGATGTGCCAGTTGTGCTGACAGCAACAGAGGCCTAGATGAATAAATTGGATTAGATGATTCATTTTGATGACTAAAGGCATAAGAGGTGTTTCTTACCCTCCTTTCTTAATGCTGTTTATGCTTGGAGCTAGGATGTTTATATAGAATATATTTGCACCTAGCAAATTTTCAAAATGAAAAGATGCCTTCTTTCTCTGCCTTTCAACGTTGATGAGGAAGACGATAGTATACCTATTCCAGCAGGGTAAGGAAAATACAACAATTTTTGCTTTTTTTTTTTTTTAGGAATCTGTCTGTTCTAGTTCAGAACAACCAGGTAAAATCAAAAGCCTAACTACACAAAGTAAAAAAAAACAAAAGTCAGAAAACCCAGGTCTACCTGTGAAAAAATCTTTGTGGAGAACAATAGCTCCAAATTCTTACGGAAATTCCTTAAACATTGTATTCTCCTGTGACTGTGGGCCTGTACAACCATTCTGTTTTGACTTCAGCCTTGGTGTTTTCTCATACATAGCCTGTTGAGGCAAGCATGGTTAGCTTGACTTGAAGAATTTGTGGACAACTCTACTCAAAGCTGATACAGTATTTATGCACCTTCAGTTGGTACAACTCTTACACACAATTCATTACTTTAGGTAACCCCTCAGAGAGTCAGGGGTTTAGCTCTGCAGAGCAGGAAGGCTGAAAACCTATAAACCAGTCAGGGTTTTAGCTCTGGAGAACAGGAAGACTGAAAACCTATTAACCAGAGAGCCAAGCTAATGCATCGTGTTAGTACATGACAGGCTAAAACTGTGTGTGTTCAGTTAACTCCTGTTGTGGACGAACAGCTGGACTGTAGGTCTGAATATTTATTCAATTTTTTTTTGAAAGACCACAAAAAACCTTGTGACCTTAACTATTTGGAGCATATTTTAATGTTACTTATATATTGAGAAATGTTTTTAAAATCCTACTAGTGTTTTCAAGTAATTGGGAAAATCAGTTACCACTGACCTAAATATGAAATCTGTGCAACTACTTACATTCTCAGAAGTCTCAACCTATAGTTTCAGAGACCTAAACATTGAAAAAAAAAATCTAGTCTAGAAATATTTTGAGTATTTTCACCCACTGACTGCAATATAAATACTGAGTAAGAGGCAGATTTACTCTCTTTTTACTGCTCAGTTCTGGAAAGCAGAAACTGTTTTACTTTAAAACATTTCATAATACAGGTCTGGCTTCAGTTCAGGACATACTGAGGAGAGAGAAACAAATCAGAGTTACCCCATTTGAAGCAGCTCATCCATTTACAAAAATGAAAAGCTTTTTCCTTTCTGATGATGACAGTCACTAGTTTCTTCTCTGTTTAAAAAGATTGAACTAATGCAAACTACAAATTTTACCAGGTAAACCATATTACAGTAGTAGATGCTTACTTTTAATAGATTTGCTTTAAATCCAAATGATTGGAAGGACTTTTAGATTGCCAATTTCAGTCATGATTTAAATCAACAAACAAGAAACCTGGATTTCAAAATAGCAATTTTCAAGATTTTTGCAAATGTCATCTATCATTCTTTTTCCAAAAAGCAACCAATATGGCAACTGAATACAGCCCTTCTCACTAAATTTTTGCCTTTTAGAGAAAAATATACCCTAAATATCTGTCTAATAAAATATTCTATATTTTGGGAGTCCTTTATCTTGATTCTTAGCTTTTTCATACTGGGGTTTTTTGTTGTTGTTGTTGTTTTTTAATGCTGGAGAATGGTAAATGGTGCATTTCTCTTTTGCTGGATAATTGTTTCATTTTTGGTTGTGGTTTCTGTCAAGCTTCATTAGGACGGAAATTTTAATTCAATTAAAATGGTACAAACCAGCAGTTAAAAATTGTTTATATGTGTATATTTACATACTTAGATAATAGAAATAGGGTTAAATAGGAAAAGTCCATTTTAAGTATAAGCTCTCTTGATAAGTTAAATGATTTATTAAACAAATATAGTGCTATTTCTAATTTAAGTTCTTGGCCACTGCATCCTATAAGAATATATAACTGAGAGAGCTCATTTGCTTTCATGTGATATTTATTCAAAGGTAGGGGAAAAAAATCTACTTTTTTTTTTTAAATCCTTATTAGGCCTTGCTATAAATAAGATAATAATTGAGTACAAATAGTAAAATAAATTTAAATTAGGAACAGATTCTTTGCATTTGCAAACAGGCTATACTCTCAAAAAAAGGCTGCCCTAATTTGACTGCATTTGCTTAGCCAGTGATTTCCAACAATTCAATGATTTCTTTAACTCTTTTCACAACAGTAATGGCTTGATCATAGTTTGTTTTTTTTTGTTTTGTTTTGTTTAAATAAATGTGATTTCTATAAATAATAATGGAAAACTGTAATATTGTGAAAGTATGGTCCTTAGCACAGGGTTTTCTTAAATTAATTTTTAATTTTAAAGGGCATTTTTAAAAGGATATTTATAGAAAACTTTACTTTATGATTCAAAAAGAATCAGCAATTTTGTTCCCTGCCTATATTCCCCTATGGCAGCCTCATTTTAGTGGGTCTTAAAAAGGAGGATTGTTGAGCAATAATACTGAAATGTCTTCAGAGAGGTGTAAAAAGGAACACAGTTTTTTACTGATTTAAAAGCAAACCAAAGGTATGGTCAAAGAGAAGTTGCAGAGACAGGGAGGCTTCATATCCTTGCTGCTTTACATTGACAAACCAGACTGGTCACACAGTACACGAAGTAGACAAGAAGGAAGTAAGATATAAAGTCACTGCATATAAACACTTAGTTTAAAGCTATGGACAACCAGCAGTGCTTATTATCCATATGATCTTGCTATCATGGTCTCTTGTCAACTTTTAACATTTTTATAATATTTAATATTTTAGTCATATCCCTGTACCTTTATATAGTATGTCTTCCTTCAGCGCATTGGAACAAACCATTCAGACTCTAGATTCCTGAGTAGGAGTGTGTTTAAGTTCTATGTGGTCAAAAGGGACCAGAAAGATTTAGCTTCTGTTTTTTTTCCTAATATGTCCCTACAGCACATTTGATTTATGTAAGAAAGTCTATTTTGGGAATTGTGAAGCAAGCACATGGCTACCAAATCTTTGACTAATGGTAGAGATAGTGACACCAAAAAGTAGCAGAAATACCGTAGGACACTGCTGACAGTTGTCCCATGTTCTTTCCTTTTCTTCATTGTCTCTGATTTACTTTTGTCCCCCTCCTCTGAATGCAAAACATATTGAGACAAAATCATAAAGCACACCGTAAGTAGCTGCATTATTCTTTAGACTCATTATATTTTGAGTAAAAGAGATGAGCTAACAAAACAGGTCATGCAATGTAGAGGAGGCTAAAGAGAAAAAACCCATAGGAGTTACCTATTTTTTTTTTCATCCCAAATAGTTCATATGCTAAAACTTACCTATGTTATACTTTCACTCAAATCAGTTCAGTTGTTCAAAATCATAGTCAGTGCTGAGCTTTATCCTAACAAATCAGAATGAAAAAGCTGTGCCTTTAAGTCTTGAATAAGACTCACTTGAGTCCAGGGGCAGATTTGACCTTCTTTTAGAATAAGTCTGAGAGCACAGTATGATCTTGTATCTGGTCTAGAAGTTCTGCTTGGTGCCATGCAAAGGCATTTACCATAAGAAAGGAAACTATTAAATGCCAGGCACAGAAAAACTTTCTCACTGGAGAAGTCTCCTCTTTGTATCTTCAAAGATAGTTCTAAAAAAACCTTTACAAATATGTAATGAGTAAAGACCTGCTACTCCCTCTACGTACTCACAACTTCAAAAGTATCTCTGTACCTTTGCCTGGAGTCAAATTGTCAAAGGCACAATGAATCTGAGCCTTTGTAGCCTCCTTTGGTATGTAAATAAGCTCAATTTTTTCCTATATTCCATTATGTAGATTTAAGTTGTGGCTCTCTGTGCATGTCAGGAAGGCTAAATCTTGTTTCAGTCTTTGCTGAGAGGCTGCTCACAATTGACACAATTACCATAAATATAGTTTTCTGGTAATTTTACTGTTTCTAGAGGCATAATTTAATACATCTATTCAAATGTTAAGGTCCTTATTATGCATTGACCTTTTCCTCCTGTGGCAGGTAGGATTTTAATTTTGACTGTCTATCCATGAAACTCTTACTGAAGTCAGCTGTATTAGTACATGAACACATCTGGTGTAGGACACACCTTAACACCCCAAAGAGGTGATAACCCATGTATATGGTACAGTTCAAATTATATAGTTTATAATGGTTTATAATCCCAATATTTAAACTGCAACTACAACATAAAAATTTAGTATAATTTCAATGGCTTTTTCTAAGGAAAACATTAAAATTCTCTTTTTCCTGGAAGTTTTTTGCATCACCCTTCATGATAGGAGTAAAAAATGTGAGCATTTTACAGGGAGGCATCCAAAATTAGACTGATCCTTTTAGATATTTACTGTTGATTTGGTTTGTTGGGGTTTTCTTGGTTGTTTGCTTTTTTTTTTACCATGAGTGTTAGTATAACACTATTATAGCAAAAGATCTGTGGTAGATGTTGAATTTGTACCCTGCCTGTCTGGGCCAGCTCCATGACTAGATGGCTGACTGCATCCTATTAGTTGGAGCAGAACAACTACTGCTTTACCCTAAATTTATCTCACACTTTATTAAGTCCATGAAGATGTTATTTTGCAGTAGAAAGTGAATTCTGAGAACACGAATTTTTTTGCTAATTCAGAAATGGAAGGGCACAAAAACATTTTCTTTTTGTTTTTAATCCATAAATATGCTTGATAAAATTTTAACTTTAGTAAGAAGCACAACAACTGAAAAATAAATACAAGCTTTTTTTTTTCCCAGCAAAAAAACCCCAAAACCTGCCCTATTATCAGATGCTCAAGCAGAATCCATGTGAGATATATTTATCCTAAAATGCATCTCTTGTTCTAACATTGTGATTTTGCATTCATTTATTACATAGAAGCCACATGAAATGCTCTGGAGAATGTAACGCTCTACTCTGCTGTTAGCAAACCAGAAGTGATGAATTTCCAGATGAGTAGAAGTGAAAACTGTCCCAGCTTACTCCCTCCCTTTCTTCCCCTTCCAGACATAAGTGCAGTGTGTCCCTCTGCTGAGAGACACAGCTCCATGCCTATTCCTTTCATTTGTCATGAAGGAGATATCCATAGATTTTGTAATACTACTTGATTGTATTTTGCCTGTGAGTTCCTATCGAACCAGAAGTGTCCAGGGATGTGTTGTTTTCTTTAAACAGAGCTCATATAAGAACAATCACAAGGGAAATTTTACTAGGTCACTGTTACTCTGGAAAGAAAGGAACTTTGGAAATTATGTGGAAAACCACTACAGATATATGAGAATACAATTTTGGGAAATCTTGGCAAGGTTAGCTACAAATATTAATGAGGTTTCAGCATACATTTAAAATTAAAATTAAATATGAATTAAAGTTTGCATACGCAGATATTAGTGCATTGGGAAGGGGAATCAGCAATTTTGCCAGTGTTAATGAATTAGGATAATTATAACTATAGAGAGAAAACAGTGATGTGAACTAGGATTTTGTCTTAAAAACTCCTTTTAAGCATATATTTGCCATTGTTTAATTGATCAATCAAGATAGGCAAATGCATTTCATACTGTGAATGCTAGGGGCAGTTTCACAAAAAGGGAAGTTGTAAAGCTAACTTTTACAACAGTGCTGCTATCCACTCTTCAGTATGTCATTCTAAGTATGGATCAGAAATAAAGCCACATCTGTGGAGGCTGTCAGGACTATAAAGTGGCACTGGATCTCTAATTGTTTTCCCCTGTGGTAGTGCTTAGGTCAGGGCTACATTGGTCTAATGACTTTACTTCATGCAGCTGGAAACAGTCTTTACATTAAAATTCTAAAATAATGTAAATATTCTTTGATTTCCTATATATTTAACAGAATTAACTCTTTTTTGTAATTATTTTAAGCTTCAATGTGCTACTAAAGTCAATGCTAAACTACACAACTGTCCAAAAGCACCCTCCCTGCCTAGAAAAGAGGAGGTTCTGGAGAGACCTTATCTCTCTCTTCCTGAAAAGAGATTGTAGTGCGAGGGGGTTCTGCCTCTTCTCCCAGGCAACAAGTGACAGGTCAAGAAGAGATAGCCTCTAGTTGTACCAGGGGAGGTACAAGCTGGACTTCAGGAGGAATTTCTTCATGAAAAGGATTGTAATACCTTGGAATGGACTGCTCAGGGAGGTGGTGGAGTCACTCTGGAGGTGTTCAAGAAATGACTGGACATGGCAACCAGTGCCATGGTATATTTGGCAAGGTGGTGATCAGTCAAAGTTGGAACTCAATGATCTCAGAGATCTTAACCCTAAATGATTCTGGAGAATATTTTTAGTGCTTACTTGTGCTGTTCTGATATTTAAATCATGCTTTATGTTTTCTGCTCAATGACTGGGCTTTTTACATGAGTAACACAAGAAAAAGAAAAGTGATTACTGCACTCTTCATTCTCCTGGAGATGACCACATCTGGTAGGCTTCAGGAGCCATGAGATTCCTCACTACTCCCTGCCAGAGCCATTTGCAGTGGGATGACTCTCCTTTCAGTGCTGGATGGCTGCGGTGGTCCCATGTCCCCAGGTTCAAGGGAGCAGGAAGCTGAGCTGGTGCTCCCCACAGGCACACACCTCTCCAACCCACCTTCATGCCTCACTTTCCCCAACTCTTGTACTCCCATTAATCATCCTGTCTATTAAATCTTATTTCTGCCACCTCAAACCAGTGCTACTTCAAGCAGAACAGGCAGCACAGTACTTCTTAGTTCTTGTAGTTACCATGTTTTTGAGTTTATTATCAAATATCAGAAATTTTAATGTTCTGAAATAGTTTTTCAGCGCAGCAGAAATTTGTCTCAGATATTGCAAAATTTATATAAAATTTTAACTGACCCTCTCCATTGTTCTCTCTATGGTATTGAGACACTCAGAGCTGTGAATGCAGAATATTTATTTGCAAATATCATGAAGTTGTAATCATTTATTCCTTGTATCTGCAGACTCTGCCACTTTCCCCTCTTTTCTTTCATCAAGCTGCTTATATATTCTTGGCATTTCTCAAATGTAAATACAATTTTAACTTCCAGATGCTCCATCTTCCCCTGAAAATGCCCAGGTAGGCAGATATGAATTACATCTTCTTTTGAAAACAGATGTACAATGGTTGCATTGGAACAATTCCAGTGTCGGTCTGGTCCCACTGGAGGAAGCAGCTGTTTTTCAGGTGAAACTATTTAAGTAAGAACAAAAAAGCACCTTATAACATGTGTCTGTTTTAGCCCAGAAATCTAATTTTTAGCCAGTTCCACATCTCCCTGTTTTTCTATGTTTATGCAAAAAATACTGGAAGGGAGACTTTTCCTCTTCTCCTGTACAACATCTGCAAAAAAATTCTGCAGAAGTCTGAATTCTGGGTCTTGTGGGCATACAGGACATAAAAACAGTTATGATTAATATTAGGTCCCAGTGTTAAAGATTAGAAAGAAATAGTGAAATAATATCTTGTAAGTCCTTAAAAAATCCTCTGAATTTTCTTCCCACCCTGACTACTTATTTTCTCAGTTGCCTGGTGAGCGGCTTGTAGTTTGCTATATAATATAGAAATCAATCTCTGATCTGCAAAAAAATCCAACCAAGCAACAAACCCAAAAAAACATCAATAGGTTTTCTTCTTTTGCACAGTAGTGGGTACTAAAACAAAGAAAATATATAAAATGTGCTAAAAAATGGAGTGTTTACAAAAGCCTGTGAAGTCCTGGTTGTACATGATGTTCTTCTCTTCACTTCTGTTCTCTTCCGAGCAATATGAAAGTTCCTTCTCTTTTAGGGTATACTTTAATTAAGTAAATATGAAATAAGCATGAGCTACATTAACACACTTTAAATCAGAATATGCTGTGTATTCTGCAGACAGAGAAATGAAGGTGTTAAAATCTTCAGACTTCGTGCTCTTCACTGAAGAACTGCACCCGGTCTTAAAGTTTAGGTTGCAGAAGCATATTGTAAAATTCAGAAACTTCAGGTTTTTGAAAGCATATTTTAAAATAATAGCTGTCTCAGTAGTTTCCTCACTAAAAAAATTTTCTTTTTTTTAGTGGTCTCTAAGGAATATAAAAGTGAGACCCACCTTCCCATAGACTGAACTGGTTCAAGTTAGTGGGAATGAAAACTCAGCTAATATATTCAGCTTTCACAGAATGCATTCTCTATACTCCAATTCTTGAAGATAACATTCAAAGCTTTTTTCTTATCTTGGTCCTATTTTTATTCCATTTTTGCTATTTACTGTAAACTCTTTTACATTCGTCAACTCATTGAATATTTCCAGTCAATGCTTTTGAAATAGCCTTTGTTGCTATTGCTAATAACAAAATCCTTGTTGTCTTTAAGGTTTTTGTAGAGAATAATTTCACTTTGCCTAATTATATAAGTCTTCAAAAAGTAGATGCACTTACATAGACCTTTAATGAATGTTGTCATGCTTGCAATTTGCTGAAACTCTGGTTTTGGAAAAGATTCACCTGTTTTCAGCCATAGTCAGGACTATCTATGGTAGCTTTCAATCTTTCTACTTCTTTCATGCCTTTGATTATTTTAATTGAAAGAATCAGGGTTTCCTGCCACATTAAATATAGAAATATTACCTTTTATTCTCACAGTGATTGAATCACTTTGACTAGAACTAGAACTGTAGTGGTGTCTCATCAGCTGAAAAAGAACAGTATGTATTCTATGTGAAAAAGCACATATTTTGAGTCTTTTATTAACATTTAGTACCTTTCTGATTTACTTTTGGTTGAAGAAACATAGCTTTTGTTTTAGCTTTACAATTTACTTAAATGCCAGGACCATGAAGAGGAAAGATAAGGAAATAGGAAATTATTTTATTCTTTAGTGATTTTATAACCAGAATTTCGTGAAGACCTTTTTTTGGACATAGATATTAATAATGTGAACTTCCAAACATACAGACTATTAATTTTCTGTGGATCTCTTGTACAAATATCATTTTAATGTCTGTATGCTTCTGAAGGTATCATCAGAATTTATTCTGTATAAAAGTTACCTGCCAAAATATCCACTATATGAATCTGCAAATGCTTCAGCAATCTAATTCTTTTTAATCTATACTTCTTCCTGAAAATAGTAGCTCCTGACTAAAGGTGGTGTGTGATCCAGACTTGTTATCAACATTTTCAATACCTGATCATGGGAATGGTGACTTTAACAAGCCCTTGATGTCTCATGGTCTTCTATGTCCATTTGCATAGTGTTTTACTAGGGAATAGCACCCTCTGAAGAGTAAATACCAAAGAGGCTTCTTATGTTGTAATGCTCCAGGCCTGAGCATTTGCAAATGGAGTGAAGACCACATAACCTATGCAAGCCTATTTGTGGTCAGGGAAAATGTTACAGTTCTCTCTTATAACACATATATCATGCATGTCCCTTAAAAACTAATACTGCTCCTGCCCTGATCAGCAAGATGAATAAAAACTGTTGATCTGAACTGTTGTTCAGGTTCAGCTGTATGTGAGACTGATGTCTTCTTGTCACAGTTTCCAATGATATAAGAACCATAAAAACACTTAAGCTTTCCTCCACTTACCTGTCAGAAGTACCCTGCCTGTTCAGGTCGTGAGGAGTGCACAGGATGCTGTGCAGTATGTAAGTAAAGTTCTTTAATAATATCCTATAGTGTTTATTCCACACTTCCTACATAACACTTGGCCTAAGGTCTAAATAAAGCACTATCTTAAACAAACATAAAACCACAAACCAGCCAACCAAAAAAAACCCAAACCCACCAAATCAAAAAACCACAAACCAAACCCAGAAAAGTAATTAGTACAACGTCTTTAGGCTTTCCTTTGTTTCATATTGTGAATGCTACTCATTATTACTCATCCAATTATAATAGATACATCTTGTTTGTTTTCTTGTCTTCCACCACAAGAGTTTAATAGCATTGTGAATGTATTGTAGCTCTGGGGGCATGGATTGTGTTAGTGAGAGGAAGATTATCTGTTACATGACCATAAGAATATAGTAAATGTAAGCTGTAAGGCTGAAATATTGACTGTAAAATAAGTGTTAATTTTCAATAGATGTGAAAGTATGCATTTTTATTTATTAGCAGTTACATCATTACAGCTGAAGCTGCACTCTATTGATATAACAGAAAAGGAAATTAATAAAGAAAGGTTAGATGATGAATGGGCCTTTGACTAAAATATAACAGCCAGCAAAATCTTGCAAACATGTAGGCAGAATAAGTCACTCTCAAAAGCTTTATTAAAAATTTAGAAAGGACCATCAACTTCTGCTGCAGAGGACATCTCATGTCTTTGCATTATACTAGCAAAGTTATGAGTTGAAACTGCTGCACTAATACTAAAGAAATATCAGACAATTTCTTGAAAGTTTCCTTAAACTAGGAAGTACCTAAGCAGTAGCTTAGGTATTAAAATCCAAGCAGGAAATGTTTGAGGAAATTTATACATATGCTGAAAGTGTAGAAAAAGCTTAAAAAAAACAGAAGAAAACTACATTCATGGGAAGCCTGTGTTATGCTTAATGTAGAGGAGTAGAAAGCCAGAAGTTAGGAGATTCCCATTGCTTCCTTTTTTTTCAGAATGAAAATTATATGGCTTTGCAAGAAGTGGGAACTGAAGGGGCAATAAATATTAGAAGACTAGGGGCAACTACATCCAAATTTGAAGATCTATAAAAATACACAAAATAGAATTCCACAATTTGAATATGAAGTGAGACTATGTGAAGATTTAGTAAAAAGGAGAACATTGTGTTTATATGGACAAGTTTGAGCCTAATTAGAAAACTTGTGAACACAGGACAGGTCGTTTGGGAAACAATACCAGCTACCATCTCTATTTCATCTGTATGAAAGAAAAGGAATTTTCTGTTGGATGGAAACCATTGGGACAAAATTAGGACAAGTATACATAAATATCCTTTTCATGATTGAACTTCAGGCATAGATATGCAACTTTGTTCTTGTCTTCTCCTATCCCACCAACAGTCAGAGAGTAAAGCACAAAATAAGGATGGTCAAAGGCAAGATGCCAGGAACATTATAGAAGTCCTGCAAGTGTCTGATGTTCATGCAAGGCGCTCAAGCTGGGTGGAAACTTTGCAGCACCTGCTGTTACTGTGGGCTAGGAATACTGGAGCTATATGGATCTGCTCTACAGAGAATGTGGGGATGTGTTACAGCTCGTGAAGCATGGCTGAATGTCTTTGCAATGACTTTGTGCATGGTTACAGCAGATGCTAAAGATTAGTTGGTTTAGAATCCACGGGAGGTAATAAGGACACTATCATTCCAACCAGGTCAAAATTTTTCCTTGATGTAGCTCACTTTCAGTTCCAGTTAGCAATAATAACATTGAGGGGCCTCCTCAAGATAGTAGCTTTTTTTTTAACTTGACATAAAATCTTTTGAACTGTACTGAGGCAATAATTTAACATTATGAAAGCTTTCAGGACTGATCATGACATTAAAACAAGTGGAAAGTTTTTCTTCTCGAATCACTGAGTTCTCAGGACTGCTCTGTTGAAGTCTTCTTACATGATAATTAGTCTTCCACTGCCAAATTAGGCTGAACCCGATGTCTAACATTCTAAAGCAGACACAGGAATTGCAAGGGCTATGAACTTCAGAAAAATTCACATTCCAAAAATATAAGGAAATGGATTACCCATCCATATATAGGGCAGAGAGTCACCCAGAAAGAGGAATTCAGACATTTCAACACTTTTTTTTTCATTTTTATGCCAATGTTGACTAGAAAAGTGCAATGAGAGTCAATTAAAATTATTGATAAATTTGCAACATTCTATGCTGTTGAAGACTCTAGAGCACAAGCTTTATGAGGAGCATCTGAGGGAACTGGGGGTTATTTAGTCTGCAGAAAAGAAGGCTCAAAGGAGACCTTACTGCTCTTAACATCCACCTGAAAGGAGGCTGTAGCCAGGTGGGGTTTGGTCTCTTCTCCCAAGTAACATGGAATGGGATGAGAGGAAAAGCCTTAAGCTTTGCCAGATGAGACTTAGGTTGGATATTAGGAAAAAATTTCTTCATGGAAAGAGAGATTAAGTACTGGAACAGGTTGCCCAGAGAAATGGTGGAGTCACCATTCCTGGAGGCCTTTAAAAGTTGTGGCACTAGGGAACATAGTCTAGTTATGGCCTTGGCAGTCCTCAGACTTAATGGCTGGGCTCTGGATAATCTTAAAGGTCTTTTCCAACATAAAGGATTCTCTGACCAAGAATGTGTAGTTTGAATTTTTTTCTAGAATTTGGAACCTTATACTGAGATAATTTTACAAATATGTCTCTCCGTAGACAACAATTTCTACTACACATAAGCTTTTAATTAATGTATTCTTCCTGGTTTGGGTTATGTGTTTAGAAGCTTAATGCAAGTAGGGTAAAGAAATATTTTAGACATAGTCTATATGGATAGATTTTTGAAATAACTCTGCTTTAATTTCTGCTTTAGGAAACTTTTCATTGGGAGAATATTTTTATTTTATCTGTCACTGAATAAGGTCTGTTCATAAAATTGAAAGGACTTTTAGCCTACAAGTAAAACTTTCATGTGAATAATTTTCAAATTTAAGATGGCACTTCTCTAAGACACTTAACTAAACCATGGATCTAATTTTTTTTTCCTGAGGCTTAAAGACCATACTAAAAATATCTTCCTTGATTATATCTTTTATATGGATAAATTTTTACATTATTAAAGACATGGAGAAAAAGTTTTTTAATTATATAATTCAGCAAATTTATACTGAAAAAAATTATGTATTCACATTAGAAATTTGTTCTATAGTGCTATTCACAAGTTTTTGCTTAGTGATTTTTTTTTTCTTTTCTTTATATAAAGATTAATAATACTGAGTGTTTGGCATATATACTTGAAAAAAAATTAATTTGGGATTTGTATCAACTCTGTCAGATGGAAAATTGAGTTAGCATCTTTTGTAGGAAGCAGGAAAACCTTGAGTTGTAATAATCAGTTGATAACTCTGCCACTTCTTTCTCTGTAAATCACAAAAGTTTTATAAAACCATTATCAGACACCAGCAAAGAGAATATCCTGCCCTATAATACACACCAAAAAAAAGTACTTTAATAAACTAATAAACTTGCATTTCTTGATATGTTCCATGCATACTCCCATGGCTATCATACAACTTAGATGGCATTTCAAGTTAGAAATGACATAGAAATTGGAACTTCCAAACTCACAGTTTGGAAATTAAGCAAATAGCCTTTTTAGGTGCACACATCAAAATGTTCCTTTTCAAGTACTCATTTTTGCAAGAAAACTTCATAACCGACACCCAAAAGCTGACTTTGCATTCCATAGTTTCTTTTGCCAAGTAGGAGTGGAAAGGTGTGGAACTGTACTTACTTGTGCATAGATTTTAATCCAGACTTTCCTGTAATTTCAAATTTTGTTTTAAATGCCACATGAATATGTCACTTCCTAATGGGGAATATTTCTAGGAATTATTGTAAATATTGGCTCAATTTCTGTAGCCAGATAATGTAGCCAGCTAATCACTTCTTGCATTTATCACTGGGATAAGTTAGAGAACCAAATTTCATACTTATGTGGTCTGTTGAGGTCTTCATTACATCTTGTCTACTCTTCAGAGGTCTGAAGAGGTGTGATAGGAAAACTCAAATAGTAAATCTCTATCCCCTTACAATAAACAGATTTGGGACCTGATATCCAGGTCACAGATACATGAGTCCCTACACCAACCTTTAAGGTTGAGAAGCCTTTAGGTTATTCATTATGTTTCTAAGGAACTCTCTTGCTTTTTTGCTTTTTTGGAATGTAAGAGTGATAAAATTAAAAATATTATATATTCTTTGGACTTAGGTATGGGTACAAGACAGATTCATTAATAGACTAATTTGTTGTTAATTTACTTGTTGCTAAAATTCAGATGTTGCTAACAATTTCTAAAACCTAATGACCTCGTTCTGCAGAGAGTTGTTGATTGATTTGGGCTGGCAGGAGGAAGGATGCAGAGAACGGATACAGTTACTGAAAGAATTTTGGTTTTTCCTCAGGTAGCCTTCAAAGAATCCTAAATTTTCTTGGTTTTTTCAGGGTGTACATGAGATTCCAAAAAACATCAGCATAGGGAGAAAAAGAGAAAAGAAAAGATGTCTAGGGCTCTGTACCTGTACATGAATATTATGTAGTGATTTTTCTCATTAAACTTACACTGAAAAGTTTTTCACACATTCTAAAACTAGTTCAGAGTAGAATCCTGAGAAAAATTGATTAAAATATAGCTAAATTATGGTAGCTAGATCAGGAATGGGTCTCAACAGTCTCAAAAATATTGATTTGAAATAAAGTTGTCTTCTAAGATGTGATCATCTGGCATAAGATTCTATTAAATCTTTGTAAAATAGTGTAAGGATTTCTCAGCTCTTGAGGATTTCAGAATACATGTTAGATGACAGGTGTGTTGTGAATATGAACCCTCAACAAAGATCAACTGTTCTCACTGTGACAGCATATCCTACATGTCTCAGCTGCCCTTAGAGATCATGCCTTTTTCCAAATAAAGATTGGAGATTAACTATATTATTAATTTGGTCTATCAAGGTTAAACTTCCACTTTAAAATTTTAGGAATTGTTATTGCAGAAAGAAAGTTATGAAACACACCAATAATTTTTACATAAATGCTGAATTCTATTCCTTTGTGTCAGTTTAAGATTTCTCTTGTGTCCTAAAATTGAAAGGATATTTTCCAAAGGATCTTTTCAGACCAAAAACAGAAAAAAAAAATAAACCAACCAAAACCCTTCAGATGAACCATTTCTATGATTGCCACTGCTTCATAGAATTCTTCTCTTACACTGAATAGAAAGAGTATATCAGAAATAATTTTGGGTTTATATTTTAGGATATAAAATAGGAGAGGAAAATAACTTTAGAATCAAGTTTCAGAAAATCTAATTTCCCCAGTATTTCAGGTGTCTATGTAGTGGGCTTGCCCTCAGCTGCTCTGTAATTATACAGATTGAGTACTCCCATATTAATTTGAAAATAACTGCTTGACAGAAGATAGACCTTGCTTCATCTGTTTACTATAGCTAACTACTGTCTTGGGAAATTGCTTATACTAAGCAAGTTTTCTTCAGCAGCCTTCTTTCAGTTTTCTCTCACTGACAGGATGACCTATAATTTAGTTGCAAATTGCCATTTACATGTGAGATCTAACAGTAACATAGATGGCTAACTTGCCACAAGCATTTATTTTAGGTTTCCCCTTCTGTCAGATGAGAAATTTTTGCTCCAATTTTTAACAAAGTTTTGTCTCTCTCTCTTTCTGTATGTATATATATGTACTATATAACTTACCATTGCAATTTCTGTTGTTTGCCAGACATACCTTTATCTTCTGTCTCTGGTTAAAGACCTGCAACCAAGTTTCTTCAATATGTCTTATGAGTATATACATTTAAACTATGCACGTGTTGAACTCCATATTTGAGTGCTGTAGTGACTGGGTAGCTCCATATGGAAGACTTGTCAGACTTGCACCATAACTTGTAGATTACAGTAAATTATTGTTAGAACTTTTCAGAATCTGTAAATGCCAGTACATTAAGACATAAAATTGCTCCAACCTTCACAGTCATCTTAGCCTGAAATAAAAGAAATCAAGCAAATAATCATATTAAATATTCCTCAATACACTTATTTGAGAGAAAATATTAGTTCCATCAGAGGAAGCACAGATCTGGAATTGTCTTTATAGAGTTTCTTTATACTAGTAGACTTGTCCAGAATGAAGATAAGTGTGTGGAACCTACTATTTATTCTAGTAAGTTTCATTATTTATTAGGACTGTCATCATTTTACAGATGAGAACAGATTAATTTTTTTCAACAATAAAAAATAAGTCAATGGGTTTTTTTCTAATCCCTTCTGAATATTTCAAGGATGCGTAAAGTTGAGTTTCCAAAATCTAATAACAAGGGGACTGCACACAGTGCTGTTGCTTCAGAAGGTCTACTGCTATTTAGAGATAAATGGCAATCGTTTTTCTCCAACTTTCATTTTGACATTTTAAGAGATAAGATGTACCTCTCAGCTTATATCAACTCAGAAGTGTGTCTAAATATCCCTTTGGCATCTCTTTCTGAAATGTCAGGTTGCTAAGATGAACAGGAAGGTAAAACTTTTTACTGTTTCAGAGCACCAATTTATTTCCAAAGAAAGGAAGGCATTTCTACCAATCAATAAAAAAATTCAGACGTGGAACCAAACAAATAATTGTTTTTTCAGGCTGCTACTAGTTTAGGATTGAGTGCTCAGAATTCAGTTGCATTCTTAGCTCATCTGCATGCTAAGAAGCTAGAAATGAAACATTTGATTTTTTTAAAGAATCACATTTCTAAGACAATGTAAAAAAACATATCAAATTGAAGATATACTTAAAAGAGAAAAATGTAAATTTCCAGCTTTCAGATCATGAAAAGGTGAAATCTGGTCCCTTTTGGAAAGGAAGCATGTCCTAGTATCTAGCTTGAACAGCAGTAAATTACATTTCTCTTGTTACTATCAACTGCGCATCCTCCAGTTTTGATTCTATAAAGTAATTTATCCTATTTTTATTATTATTCATTCCTGTCATCTGCTAAGGTCTCAAGAAATTATAGCAAAAGGTGATACAGTTGTAATTAAAATCTGTAAAATTTTCCAATAAAACATCATCTTTTAAACCTGGTCCTCAGGTCTTCCCTTACTATTGTTTCTAAAATAATTTCAGGTATGAATTATTGCAGATAATCTTATATGACTGATTGTATTGTGAAGCTAACAGCACAGAAGATCTTTTAATTACTGCTAATGCCTTCTTTGTCTGCAGTACTGGAATAATCAGAATACTGTAAAAGCCTGCTGAAATGCATATGCACACAGGAAACAATCCCACAGAGCAGAAGGTTAAAGCTCATATCAGCCTAATGTTCTTTAGAAGCAATTTTGGAGTGAAGAAATTTTTACACTTCCTTGCTAAGTTATGAGACAAAATTTTTTTCTGTTTAATTTGAAGTGTCACCAATGCTCTACTAGAGTATGAAATTCAAACATGTAAGGAAAGATGAAAATTCAGCTCCAAATCACTGAAGATCAACTTTTAGTGTAATTTAGGGTTCATTTTGTATGAACTTTCAATGGGATGTAGACACCTAAATCCTTCAGATACCTGCTGACCTAACCAGGCACTCTGAAGACATAGCTTAGAAGTACATCAGCTGAGAGGGAGTTCACTTATTTTACTGCTGATTGTATTTTAAAGCACAGTGTAATTTAGGTCTGGCTGAAACTGGTTTTCGCTTCCCCTACTTGAAGTTCTCATATTGTTTCAAGACATCTGCACAAAAGGTAGATCTTCATATGTAATTTATGTAATTCTACATTTCGTACCTTGGCTTTGGTTCTATTCCAGAACAAGCAATAGCTAGTATTAATATTCCTTCAACAGGACCCAGTGATACATTCCTGAAAACTCAAGTTTCATTTCTGCAGGGAAAATATGATTGGAGCAAAGAGACCTTTTTGCAGTTATGTATACTTGTTCCTTTCTAAATCTTCCAATTATCTTTTTTATCAATTACACTGGTTGCTAGAACAAATTGATTTTTCCAGCTGTCCACCCCAGAATTTCTTCCCTACTACTCCACTCTGTTCTCTGAGATTTTCTAGCCAAACCATCCTCTATTGATACTGGTTGAATTTCTCTCCTTGATTGGGAGGGAGGTGAAGTACCGATTTCCTTCAGGGAATTCTGACTCCTTTTGTACAGCAAAGGTCCAAATCTATCATTTGAATCTGCATGGCAAGGAGTTAACCACATATGTCAACTTCTTATATGAAATACAACCAGTCTTTTGTATACACAAAAGTTTTTTTAAGGCAATCTTTGCAGCTGTCCTCAGTGAAAAAATATCAGATACACGCATTAAAATAATTTTAGTAGATGAAAAATGAAGGTTTCAAAGTAGCTTGTCTTTTTCAGCAGCCACTGTTGAAGAAAAAGTTTTGTTTTAAATGCTTAGACACTGCCCTGCAAATATACTTGCTCAGCATTCAGGGAAATTAAATAAAGAAAATTCCCAAGTCAGAGATCATATCTTCATATTCAGAAGTCCATATTTCTTACATGTAGTTGTCCAGTCCCTACTGCAACCTGGTTGTACATCACTGGAAAGTAATTTTCTGATTATACAGCTAAGGAGGTTTTCTAGTTAGTATTAATTATTTTCTACTAATCCTAACTAGATCCTTTACTTTTTTCCACATAGCCCATGGTAGCATACTGTATCCATGCTGGGTTTTCATGGGAAGATTTCAGTAGTGGGGGAGGATACAGAGTCAATTCCTGGATGAAGTTGCCAGAAGCTTCCCCCATGTTTGACAGACCCAATATCTTGTGGCCCCAAGATGGACCCATCACAGGCAAAGACTGATTCCATCATAATGAGAGTATCACATCTGAGAGAAAATATTTAGGAAGGGGAGAAATAAAAAAAAAAAACTTCAGCCAGAGAGAGGAGAGAGAACAAGTGAGAGGAACAGCTCTGCAGACTGCAAGGTCAATGTGAGGAGAAGGTGCCCCAGACACCTGCAGCCCAAGGTAAGGCAGACTGGCTCCCTGCAGTCCTACAGGGGAGCAGATATTCACCTGCAGCCCCTGGAGGACTCCACACCAGAGCAGGTTTGTGCCCACAGGAGGCTGTGAGCCCATGGGAATCCCATGCTGGAGCAGCTGCTGGCAGAAATTCAACCTTCTGGGGAATCAGTGTTGAAACAGCCTTTTCCTGAAGGACTGCACCCCAGGGACCCACCCTAGAGCAGTTTGTGAAGAACTACAGCCCACAGGAAGGCCTCAAGTTGGAGAAGCTCCTGGAGGATTGTCTCCTATGGGAGAGATCCATGCTGGAGAAGGGGAAGAGGGTGAATCCTCCCCCTGAGGAAAAAAAATGCAGCAGACACAGCATGTAATGAACCAACTGACCACAACCCCCATTTCCTCTCCCCCTGCACCTCTGCAAGGAGGATGCAAAGAAATTTTGAAATGAAATTAAGAGAGTGTTTGAAAGATTTAGATTATATTTCTAACTACCAATTGTGATTGATTCAACTAATTTCCCTAAGTCCAGTCTGTTTTTCCCATGGTAATAATTCCCATGGTGCCTGATTTTGTCCTACTCCTATCTCAACCCATGAGCCTTTTCTTATATTTTCTATCCCCTGTCCAGGGAAGGAGAGGAGTATTATGGCTTTGGGGAGTACCTAGCATCCAGCCAGGGTCAACCTACCACAGTATCCTAGGCAACTGCAATTATTACAATCCCAAAATATATGTCACATGTACTAACACGCATACAGCATTAAGAATTTCTAGTTTTCACCCCATAGTAGTGCTATTAGTATAATTTACTGATGCTGGATGAAGTACACAGTTTCTTTGGACTTGATAATGAAATGGCTTGAGAGAATGCATCTTTTCTTTTAAAAGCTGCTTATTGAAATCGACAAAAAGAAAAGATTGGTGTACATAATTTCTTGGACAATGAATAGAAAGACTAATATTATCTACCTCCTGAAATTATCAGATGTCCTGTATTGATCAAAAATAAAACCAATACAGATATAATAACAGAAGAGGAAATTAAAAACATATGCTGACCAACCACCATAATAATTATAAGTGCCTTTCTGAATCCAATCATTCAACTAATTTTCATACACCTCTTTTCCATATTCCATAACATCTATTCTATTTCTTTTGTCATGTAGAATCGGTTGCTGCATAATCTCCACATTTGCTCCTATTCTCCACATTTCATAAAGATGATTGCATTTTTATAACTATCAGTCACTGATAAATCTGCATATGTTCTCTCATATACTGTCCCAGACACAGCTTTCTAAGCCTCTAGTCTGCAGCAAGACTACCTTAAAGTCTGAGAAGTTGTGAATATACAAAAGTGTTGAGAGGTTTTTTCTCTTTGCACTTTAATTACACAAACAGTAAAGCAACACTTTGGTACATTGCATAATAAATTTAAAAGTGTGTAAATTCTTGTATCAGTTGTGAAATTCCATTTATTTATTTTTCTATTTAGGTATTCCAGTGGCCTTTGTTCATTCATATGTACAGAGATATAATTTGAGAAAAAAGAGAAGAAATTACTGAATGTCATTAATTTCAAGAGATGATTTCTCTATCTCTAAATAAACTAGCTTTTCTTAAAATTTTCACATTTCTGCTTAAAAGCTCGTCCATGCTCAGAAAACCTACACTAGTTGCCCATCACCCATTTTTGGACTGCACTGTGGATCTTTGTCCTGCTCACAATCTGTTGCAGATAATTGTGAGAGTAAGGAGCTTTCAAAGATAAGTTCAATTTGCCTATTTAAGTTGTCTTTCCCTGTTTCTAGCTCCTTCTCTTGTTGCCATCTTATTGCAAAAGTTCCATACCTTCTTAGTGATTTCTCACGAGCAGCTCCTCACAGCACTGCCACCAACTTCTTCACAGCACAGCCCACAAACTCCATCTCCCTTCTTGACTGGCTAACCCACTATTTTATAGTACTCATCCTCATTGGACACAGCTGTGGCCTGTTAAGGGCAGGCCTGTTCCTAATCTTTGGTGATTAGTACAGCTGCAAATCATCAGGGGTGAGACTGCCTTCTGCACTATCTTTATTTTCTTACATTCTATCCCTCCACATTCTCTGTGTTAGAAAAAGTCTTGTATCTATATTTCCATGTATGTCCAGTTGAGGTCATGGTCTGTGTTAGCGCATCTAGCTGAGTTTCTAACTTATTGAAGTTTGCCAGGGCTACAGATCTTCCACAGAAAATGGTTTTAAATCCACTTTAATTGCATCCTTTAGCAATATTTGGAGGAGACCAAAAGGTTTTGACCAGCTGCAGTGCTCTTGCTCTTTCTCCTCTGAAATATTCTGTACTCTGTTGGTTGTTGTCCAGTATCTGCATTTTTTGGCCCCTGGTTCTGGTCAGATAAGATGATAGAGGCTCTCTGTTCAGTGCATACAGTGAGTCTTGAAGGTCTCTCTTCTCTCTGCTTGGCATTTTGTTTTCACATAAATATATAAACAAGACCAAAAGAATGAAAAAATTCATTAGGTTGCTTTAGGAAAAAAGTATTATTACTAATATTTTATTGTAAGGTACTAATTATTGACCACAGAAATAATTCTGTCTTTTCCTTTATGTTCATATAAGCCAAGGAAGGAGAAACCCTAGCAGAGATATTGAAACAGGAGGATGTCACAGTCAGGCATAAGTATCTCCTGAACAACGGGTGTAGGTGTAATCCTTTCTTGTGGTAGAAATCATTTTCCTCACGTGGGGAAAGAGCGATTATTGTGGTACCTGCAGGTCTGTGGACTCACTAAGGGTGATGTGCTGAGCTTGAAGAAAATGCAGCAGATTATCTTATATCCATTGCCCACTTCTTCACTGAAGGGTTCTAATCCCTTGTCCTCTTCTCCCTGCGGTGCCCTACTTACTGTAGGCTGAGACTCCTGCCTGATCCCAGCAGTGCTGGGTTGATAAGGTCACCAGGTTAAAGCCCAAGGCTTGAGCTGGTGCTTAACATCCAGTGTCGATTTTTACAGCCATTTTTTCTCTTCCCTGCTTCCTTAATTAGTATTTAAATATTCCAAATGAAGTGGAATAGGTCAAACAGAAGCCATTAATGACCTGAATCCAGAATACTCTGTAGCCTATTTACTGGAGTGCTCATCTGGGGAGTACAACAGACATGTCAAAATCTACCAGCTCTCTCATTTAGAGCACACTGCAGTGAGGTTTCTCACATCCCAATGTATTGCCCTAGCAACAATATTATTATTTAAAAGTGAACAACCACTTTTTTTTTTAGTATTGTAACTAGCCCTGTGCTTTTAATATACTTAGCCTTAAAAAGGCATTGCACATTGAATATTTTACTTAATTTTTTTGTCTTGTTGGAAGAATAAGATTGTTATACATAAAATAGTTATGAAGCAATATAAATAGAGAAAATTACTCTTTTCACCTGAATGAGTCTGAGGAGAATTGGTTTAATTATTAATTTTGGATGTTTTGTTTTGTTTTGTTTCATTTTTCTACTAGTGTAGTAGAAGGTGTAGCTGTTGAATTCTAAAATCAAGTCCCCATCCTTAACCATGGACTCCTATGCTTACTAAGTTTTAAGGAGATAATGCCTCAGCCCACAAATACAAAGAATATTTTACCTAAGCTGCCAGGACTAAAACCTCACTCTGGATTCTGAAAGTCACACGGTGTTCTCCTCAAAGTTGTCACCAATTGTCAAGGTTTATTTATACTTACGAGACCTAATGGGTCTTCAGATTGTATTCTAAGTGACAACTCTGAAACCAGAGGAATAGTAAGAATATCAGAGTTTTAGCTGTTTGGAATTTAGCAAATCAATCTGTTGATGTAAAGGTGACATTTGCGACCTGATGGGGCAGTCCTGTGTGCATGAGAAATTGTGATGTGCAGTCAGAGGTATATATCCCTGGAGTAATCTTTTTATAGAAATATATATATAACTTTTTAAAGTTCCCATCCTCATTGAAAATCAATACCAATCACAACCCAAAGTGCCAAGAGGCTCTAGCAGACATGTGGCGGTGGATTAAAATTGGATGGCTGAAATTGTAGCAGCCTTCAGCTGCACCCTCCACTCCTGTGATGGATGTTGCCTCTCCCAGAGCAGGGACAACTGATCTGCTCATGAATCTTCTGATCCACTACAATGCTCCTCAAAAGTAAACTGACTTGGATTCAGGTTGGCTGTAATATGGACACAGAAATTTGTCTTGAGAGAGAAAATGTTTATTATATGGACAGCAAGGATACCTAGGAAATTTCAGCAATCTGATTTTAACCTGCTGCTGAATGACCTCTGCTAATTGTAAATGTAGAACTCAATAGGCTCAATCAGGTGATTTCAAAGCAACAAAAATGCCTGTTTGGGTGCCTCAGTCCCCCACTGGGCACCTGAATCTCCACTGACCACTTGGGCAGGAGTTCTGCCTAACTTTGGTGCTTTTCTGAGAAAAAGGAGAGTCACTGCTGGCTGAGCTAATGAAAACATTGTATATACATCCCTTTTTCTCTGTTGTCTAGCTTCATAAATATTATCACTGAAGGTTTGAAGAGAAGGTTAGAACTGGTAGAAGGTGGACAGAAATGAACAGAGCACCAAGACACCTGAAAGTGAGAAAGAACCAGAAAAAGGCACGCAGAAAACACCTTGGGTACTACAATGATAGAATGCTTGTGGAGAGAGGGAGATCATCTCAGTGTTACTGCCTCTTCATTTTGGAGCCATGAAATGGTGATGGTATGAATATACAATCCACCCTACATGAGATTATGTAGCAGCAAACAATGTATTTCTCAGGAGTCATTAGATAAAATCCTCCAGTCAATTTTGTTTATAAAGGTATCTAGGGACATAAAAATCTAATTTCTATTTGCTTTAGGACATCCTGTCTAGGTTTTTTTCTTAGGCAGTTCCAAAGTTACTGTCCTTTAGATTTTGCCTGCCAGTCCTGTGAGGACATTTTTGATAATGTAAAGCATTTAAAACCACACTGGAAATCTTTCTTAGGCCCCTGAATCACACTGCAAGTGCCTGTATCAGGAACCTCCAGCAGTATTACAGTACTTTCCTAGCTTGACTTCCAGTCAAATTTGAACCAATAACTGTTCACTCACACTTTAATGAATGCAATGACAGCAATTTTATTGCATAACATCCTGAGTTTTTAAAGGGAAATCTCACTTGACTACATCAACAGCCAAAAGCTTTTCATAGATAACCTTCTAGCACACTTAATCTCTGTCTCTGCAGCATTGCTCTGATTGATAAATCATCAGTTACTATTTTCTTCACCAAAGACATGTAGTGGTCTAAGTTTGAAAAGTTAGTTATACTAAATAGTAAGGAACTATTTTTACATAACAACAAACCTAGAGGAATGATCCTTTGACTGGTAATTATAAGTCTATATCTGTATACACACATAGAGTTTTAATTGTTTGTATTATAACTGCAAATATCTGCCACTAGGATGTCCTTGAAGACATGCTGTGGTACTAATCAGATTTGTCAAGATGAGACAGTACCTTTCTATTCTCCCTTACACATCATAAACTCTGACTGATATCCTCAAGGGGAAAAAATGCATAATGTGTCATTTATGACCTGTTACATGCACAAATTACTTCCATCATGTATGCAGTGAGATGACAAAATGCTATTGATTTTGAATTTGACTTAGGAAGCTGATCTTTATTCTTAGTTGTCACCTGGCAGATTTTTCCTCCTGCTCTGAATTGTTTGATCTAAAATTTTTGTTTGGAGAAATGGAAGCAGTGATAGTTTTATAATATTTTTTTTAATTGTATACATTCTATCCTAGGGGATAGACATTATTTATGAACAGAATAAATATTCTATAAATAAGAACAAATTTCAAGTAAGTAACACAAAACATGTAATATGGCAATTTTGATTTTACAGCCCTGCTGAGTAGCAGAGCAGTTTTTCAGGGCTTGAGGCAAGGCACTGATCAGCACCAAGATGCAGAAGCAAAATTAAAAGGCAGAGCTAAGGCAACTACTCATTAATACAATGCACTGCATAATAAAATCTAAAAAAAAAAGAATTCTAGAACAGATTAAGACATGAATTTGATAACAGATATGACAGATTAAGAATTAGGGAACCTCTTCCAACAAAATTGTGCTTCCCAATTTTATGTTTTTGTCAGATGCATAAAGGCGCATTTCAGTATCACATTAGGATATTGTTTTAACATTCTACAGGGAAGGAACAAAACCATTATTCATTAGCGTAAGGATCGGCAGATTTGTTTGGGCAAAATAGGAAGGAAAAAATGTATGTATATATGGCAATATTAATGATTTTATCCTTTCTTCATTCATTTATTTCTTTAAGAATATAAATGTTGTAGTTCTCAAAGAGAGTCTAAATAGAGATTGTGATGGTAAATATTGGAAAGTCTTCAACAGCCTGTACCTTAGCTCCAGCAAAATTTTCTCAGTGCCTATTTGTCATTTTCTATGTCAAAAGTGAAATTGAATCTGCTTACCTTCATACAGAGCAACCCTGTCACACAGAAAATATAATTTTTATAGGTAGCATCAACTGTGACAGAAGACAAACAAAAAGCAAATATCTGCACAAACCAGGTGCTACCTGATTCCTTGAAAGTTTAGATGTCTGTATGGGCAAGGGTCTCTTAAAACATTGAAATTAATTTCTGCAAGTTGGTGTCAGACCAAGAACACAGGTAATATATCTTTGAAGATTTTAACTCTAACATACAAGGTATTGCAAACTAAGTGGAGATACTGTGGTCTTCTACCAGTTTGAACTGCGCTGTTCAGAATACTTTTACTATTGTTATTGTATATAATGGAAAAAAAAATGTACCTCCCTAGATTGTTTATTTTATCAAAATGTATTTTATGAAGCAGATTAAGTTGAGAACTTTCAAATACGGTTAGGTTTCAGTTACCATAGTTTTGGTTTGTGTGAAGAATTAATGTTTATGTCCAGAATTAGCATTTTTAGTACCTCAGGAAGTTGGTTAAGTCACTACTGTTACTGTTCTTTACATAGTTAATGTGTGTCAGCTGGTCACTTAGCTAAGTAACATTCAACTTCCTACCATCTTTTTATTACCAATCCTATGCTTTCTGCAATCAAGTCTGCTTTGCCATTGTAACTTTTGTTTCTTAGGAGATTATTTCATTATGTAAAAGTTTCCAGAAACAAAGGTTTTTAAAATCAGCGACAATCTTATTCACAACTTTTAAGGATCCTGGACTTGGAAATAATTTCTGTTTCTGTGGGATGAAATGAAGTATATATATTTCTATTGCTTCTGATACATGTCCTTCACAGCAGAATTCCAGCCAAACCTCAAGTGGCATAGATGCATTAGCTCCATTAAAGTCAATGGAAGTTCACTTAATCACATCACCTGAGAATCTGGCCTATAGCCTGTAACAAGACAATCCTTTGGAGGGTAATAATATTTTATGCTTTCATCAATCACTCTCCTAGGCCTGTAGCTATTTGTGGCAGACTCAAAAATGTCATATAATAAAAAAGGCTGGTTGTGACTATTTCTTCCAGAAAGTCCAGGAACCTTTTTTCAGTAATAAAATATTTATATTTATTTTAAACATTCTGATGACAAAACAATTTCAAAAGAGCATTTATATTCTTTAAGGCTTTAAGGCTCCAAGCTGTTACACTGTTTTCCTCTGTTTTGTCTGTCTGTATAGGACACATGTCAACAACCACGACGATAATAGATGGTAAGAACGGCTCCGTTCCTTCGTCATCCATGAAAGTGGGCAAGAAGTCAGTGACAGAAGACTTTGTGAACACGTTCAGCTCTCCAGCAGCATGGCTTCTTGTTGTTGCTCTGATTGTTACCTGGTCAGCAGTAGCTATTGTAATGTTTGACTTGGTGGATTACAAAGATTTAGCAGGTAAAACTTAGCATATTCTGTTTGACACCTTGTGTATTCAAATTTAAAAATGTATTAAGCAGCATCTATTACACAAATATGCCAGTGTCTCACCTCCTTGGGGACAGCACAGTGTCTCTGCTGAGTTTACCAAGAGAGAAGATATTGTGAGAAGTGTCAGAACACATTAGTTTACACCACATGCACCTTTATAATTTGAGTCTCTCCATTTTGCAGCCCATCCTCATCCTGGAAAATGAATATGTTGACAGTAACATAAAATATATAAGAGCATGTAAGGTCAGATTTCTGTTTTCCAATTTCTATATTATTTTTTTCCTAGAAAATATTAAATTAATATTATTCATATTTTCAGAAATATAGTCTTTAATAGTTGCCTTGAGTATTCTGATATTTGCTTGCACAGTTCAGTGATCAGAAAAATGTAGAAGAACATGCTAACCCTAAAACTGATCTTCAAAAACCATAACTCAGAGGACCAGATCCTTAATATTAGCTAAAACACACCCTTGTCTTCAATAATCTAGCCTAGTTTTAAGACTTGGATAGACAAATGAACAAGATCAAGCTTTAGGGTAAACATAAACATGATTGATTACATATATATTGATTACAGGGGACAAAGATGAAAATGAAGCAGGTGGTAGAAGGACTGTCCTTCTAATTGAGGAACAGAAAAAAAAAAAAGAGCAGCAAATAGAAAGAAATAGAATACTTATGCCTTTTATTGCCAATGATAAAAAATGGAAAACAAATCAACTACCTATGTTTGCAAAGGGTATGTAGCATTCACAAAGCCTTCAGTAGTAAAACCTTTGTGAGGCTAACAGCCATTAACACTTGGGAAACATGGATGTGAACCAGAAAACAAATTATTAGGGTCCTTGTCTTCCTCAAATGAGAACTCCAGCTCTAAAGTGATCGCATCTGTCACAATAATTAACTAGGAATTGAAATTCGGACTTCAGACTTTTAATTCAAAAGAAACTGAGCTGATGTTTTGGAGTAAATTTCCTGGACTTTATTAGTTTACTGATAAATTCATAGATTTTTTTTATCCTGCTATATATCAATATCGACTTCAAGATTTACTTAGAAAGCTTTTGAAACAAATATAGATCTTGAATGAGACCAACAAATCCTGGATCAATAGATGTCACAGAGCTTCAAATGTGGAGAAAATGTACCACAAAACTTTCTCAAAATTTCTTTTCATCTGTCTTTGTTTTTAGAAGGACATCTCTGGAGTACCAGGAAAATATAAAGTTATTTTTGAGACATCTTTACAAAATAAGCATCAGATTTTAGTTTGGACACCAAACTCTTGATGCTACAACAGAGAGACAAGCCAAGAAAGAAATTCTCATATTCAACTTTAGTTTTCCATATTAAATATTAATCAGCCAATCAATCAGTCAAGCAGTTAATCAAGTTCTTAATAAGTTTTCAATGAACAGTCAAGAATCAGGGCATAACTCAGACTAAACTCTAAAACTCAGAAATTTCTGAACTTGCTCAGGTCACACGTGCTCAATAAAAAAAGGGTAATGCTAAACAATAAGAATTTGTATCTGTACCAGAGTCTGAAGGAATCTTCTGAAGCAGATGGAATTCTGTTCACATTGTACTGGTTAAATGAACTTAAATCTCACAAGTGTTGATGGAAACTGCCATTTTCAGACCAGGATGTAGAAATAAAGCAATGTTAAATTTAATCTGCAGGGTGAGTTTTTGTTTTGTAAAGGTTTCAGAGATACTTCAGTATTTAGAGTTCATGAGTTTGTTTCTTTTCCTTCCCAGCAATATTTCTGTTCCTAAGTGATTAATTAAGCCAGCATTCAAATCAGATCTTGATGGTCAAATATTAAGAGACAGAACTGCTGTACTTCTTTAGACCAGGATTTTTTAGACTGTTTTATGTATTTACATACATATAAGAATAGTTGCATAGCTGTTATCACAACCCATAAGTTTCCACTCCTGATTTCTTACTGGTTTTTTGAGTTAAACCCAGTGATTTGTAAAAATACCATGGAAATAGCTGAAGATTGTACATAGAATCACATAGCTGGCATTATTGATACAAGAATGATTTTCACTTTGGACAGTTTGCCTACAGTGGAAGCAATGCTTCCTTTTCATATAGAAAGTAGAATTTGAGGCATATTTCTAAGTGGCTCCTTAAATCTAAAACCCAGTAATTTCTTTTTCTTGGGTTTGATATTGCTCTTTGAAAAAACAGACCTACATAAAAAGAGTAAATAGTTATATTCGAGACTGTAAATTTAGTTTTGCAAGCAAGATTAAAATTAATTTCCTAGTTTTCAAATGCAAATGAAAGATGCCAAAAAATTATATTCAACTGTGTGCTTTTTAAATCCATAAATCACAGAAAAAACCAGTGTATTTCTCCTCAAAGAACACTTGCCTTTCATAAGCCAGTGCTTCCAATCTCTTTCCTGTTTCTCTACCTGAAGTTCCATGAAGTTCATGCTCAGAAATTATGCAGAGCATATGAATGAGGCAGGCTGAGAGAGCTGAACTCAGCCTAGAGGAGACAGGAGGGTGACCGAGGAGCAGCCTGCTGATTTTTGAAGGGCAGTTAAAGAGCTGACAGAGGATTCTGCTCTGGGGCCTCCCACAGGGACGTCCACTGTGTTTCTGTGCCAGAAATGACCGTCTCCATGGCAGAGCTGTAGCAGTGACTGTGCCACGCAGGAGGGAGCGCAGCAGAAAGCGGGAGCAGGCTGACCTGGTACACCAGTCAGGGAACTGTGTGGCTGAGGAATAGACATGGATTTTTGTCCCCCTGATTGCACTACAGAGCTGCTAACCTCTGGAAAATACAGGAAGTGCAATGCCCTAGATTATGAGTTGCCTAGAGTACACAGGGATTCATGGAGCTCAGTAAAAACACTACACGTGACCTGAGAAGGAAGTACTTTAAACTCGAACCTGAGCTTTCTTTTCCTTCAATAATTAATAATTTTGCTCTCATTTGCCTGAAAGGCAAATAATTCCAAAAATACATAAATTGTCAGTATATGTATTTTAGCTCTTATATATTTTTTTAATTTATCAGTATGAACTTCACACAAGCCTCTGTTCCCTTAGGTTTTGCTTCTTGATTGCTATGGTTTCACATCCTTTTAACAGTAAATTATCAATTTGTGAAATTTTGGACAATTTATATAAGATGGTATTTGTCCTGGAATGATATGAAAAAGACATGTTTAGTTTCACGCTAAAGCAGATGTGGTAAATTGCTTTTTACTGGCCCTCTTTATTCAGCATTTGTAAAGTAGCTTATGGAACTGAAGGAGGCTGAAGGAGGTTAACACTTAGGGTTTCTGTAAGTGAAGTTAGATAACATGAATTCAAGATCTGGTCACAGCAAGATTTAATATATAGTTTTGTGTAATTTTACACATCCAGTACATGATGGCTGTAAATTCTATAGCACTCTGTATTATTGAGGAGGTGCTGGTTGTGACATAAAATATAACAGGGGGGCCCTGTGTCACAGTTTGCATGTGTGAAGCTTTGCTTCCTGGGTGGTTATGTGTCAGTTTGTTCAGAAGTTAGGACAGGGATAGAATCTACAAATCAGTTTTAGCTTTAGCAGTGGATTTCAAGGAAGGTATGAGACAAGAATTAGATCTGTACTGAAATTTTCAACCCTGTTCTATCTACCCAGAAGAAGGAAATTAAATTTTGCAGTGTTGTGCTTTAGTGTATTATGCTCATTCCTTTGAGGAATCAAATGAAAGCTTGCATTCCTATCATGCTGTATTGTACAACTGTGAACATGACTGAAATATTTCTAAGGTGCTATGAAGGTGACATGCATTACAAAAGCTTGAGAGAAGAAACTACAAATCTCATGCAGTACGCAGTGTGTACAAATATAGAATAAGTAGAATACCACATTGAAGAATCTCATATATTTTCAATATTTTCAGAAATGAAGAAAAAAGTTAATTTTGGCTTTATGTGTGCTTTGCAACAGTTCATTACTTCCATGCGTTGTGTTAGAAAACACACCTTTTTAACAGGCTTCATAATTCATGAATGTATTTCATGCATTTCTTGTACACATAACTGGATTATACATTTTAATTGGTAAATGCAACTCAATAATTTAAGATTATTTTAGTCCATAAGACTGATTGCCCAGGAATCTATATTTGTTAATGGGCTAATAGAGCATTCAAAATTCCCTGCCATCTCTGGGACCAATTACAGCTAATTAACATCCCCCTAATTTCAGATCCAGAATGCTCAATATTCAGAGTAAATTGACAGTGATTTAGCCAGTCACCTGAAGGCCATACTAAATCAAACCTAATGAAGCCTCACCAAATCTATGAAACCCAAAATTACCTACAGAATAATATAGGTGAAAACATAGAAAACACACACAGACACACTTGGCAGAATGAGCTTGCTAAGTTGTTTTGATAAGTAAAAAAAAACCAAAACATGGGTACTCTTTGTTGGGGCTAATTTGTTTTGCTCAAATAAAGAGGCTTTTTAGAGACCTGTAGCAAAGGCAGACCTTTTTGGAGGTAATTCCTTTAGCAATGAGGAGTTAACAGTGCATGGAGCTCCCATCCAGGCAGATGATTTCTTTCATTATATATCTCTAATATTTTTAAGTTAATGCAAAACATCTGGCCAAATGTTGTGGGGCTTCCCATAGTAGCTTCTGAATAACAAAGTCTGAAGTCACCATTTCCTTGCCTAAACCTGTGGTCATTTTTATTACTGCCTTGCAATCACAGATGGATTTTTTCTGGCCTTGGGGAGTATATAATTATTATAAGGAATATACACGTACATTTTTCTCTGCAATATCATCTCACTTTAGTCACCTTGTTGGGCTAATGTTTACTTGAAAATTTAGGAACTGCAAAGAGTGTAGCTATTTTTGCTCCTGTGTCCTATGACTTTATATACACCAGTTTTTAAACTGAAAATATATTTGCATTTAGTCAGGAAAAAGAATGAACTTCTGTATTAGTTTAAACCACCAGCAAACTTAATGGAACATACAATTTTTTCTCTTTTTCAAACATGGAAAGCCCTTAGACAAACCTCCCACTCTGAAATGTATCAAAACAGTGCTATAGTCTTCTGAAATATATTTTATACCGTATTTATAAATGTAAATTCAAAGCATGATTGAACAGCTTATCTGTTTCAAAGTTCTTAATGAAGTTCTTAATTGAATTATATGACTTCAATTAATGTACCTAAAACCTACAAAACATTTTTTCTCTCTTCCTTGAAAAAATCCTTTCAAGGGATTTAAGCCCAATTCTAGTTTAAAGAAGGGCTGCTCAGATGACATCTGATTTCTCATGTTTCAGTCTGCAGCAGATTTCATAGCTGAGTTATAAACCCCTAGAAAATGAGTTTATACTGAAAAGAGTGACAATCTATGAACTATTGCAGTATTGCAAGTGCTGCTTTCATCCCAAAAGGTCCAGTGTATAAATGATAAATTTTGATAGATTAAACTTTGTGACATTATGCAGTTGAAAATATTAAATTCCAGAGACTGTCTCAATGTATAGGGAAGGATCTAAGAGGAGAATTCATGGTTAAATCTGCTTCATGGGACACAGAGCACAAAGCAAATTTCCAGTGCATAATGGTATCTGTGAAATTTCTAATTTTAAACAAACAAATCAAACCAGTAATTCATTCCGGTAGCAATTGCAGTGAGGCGATTCTTCGGTTATTTGCTGTTGAAGAAATTGAAGTAACTCAACTAGAATCACCTATATGTAATGTATTATTTTCAACAATAGAATTTGTTTGTGACTTGTGAAAATACTGTGCTTTGTTTGACCATGTTTTTACCTTGCTGTGATTCACACTGTATTATCTCACACCTACAGCACATTGTTTCTCCATTTAATGAACTCAAATTTCTGCCGCATAACAGCAGCCCCACAGACATTAAACTTCACTCCTTAAGTGCTTCCTTTAGCCAAGAGACAGCTGAGAATATTCATTATTGCTAATGGTGTTTCTTCATTTTTTTTTGTTGACCTTTCTGGGGTTCATGCTGTTGCCACCAGGTATAGCCCAACATTGCGATGATCCCTGTTTCCCACCTGGTAAAGACCTTCTGCCTGCAGTGTTCTGAAGATGTGTGTGACTGATAACAAAGCATGGGCACGAGCAGAGGCCAGCACAGGGCAGCACTGCTTCTCAGCTAACCCCAACTCCGCTGGGCTGGGGCTTGCAGCAGCCTGTTCCTCATTTTCTCGTCATGCTTGAAGTAGATCTGACAGCTAAAACATGCCCCCAGCCAGGAGAGTCCCAGGAAATGGTGTCAAGCTGAGGTACTAATTTTACACTTTTAGTGCCCTTTAAAGGGCATTACAGATACCCTGACAGATCCAAAGATCTGTGTTCTTAGTCAGAGAACTGAACCCATAGAATGGGAAAAAATAAAGCTTCAAATTATTTTAGATCTGTTTCAGAAAGCACCAACTAATGAAGATCTGAATCAAAACCTTCCAGCTATTATCAAATCAAGTCATATAAACTACAATTAAAGCCCATCCTAAACATACACTCCTATCCACATGTAGGGCTATGTCAAATGGACCTGAAATTACTCACTTACTTTGTGAGAGTTTGTGAATTTCTTTCTAAATTTTGCCAAGTAAATTCCAGTTATAACTGCTTTTTTCTTCCCTTTCAGGTGAGGTTTCCTCTATGAACTTGACCTCAATATAATTATCTAAGGTTGATATTAGAAAGAGACAGATACAGGCTGTAGTCTTAATATTTACAATATATGTACTTATTAAATGGAAATTACTGAGGAAGCTGACTCAGCACTTTTGGACAGTTTTTATATCTAATACAATTAAAAATTCAGTTAATATTTTTATACTAATAATTCAGTGGTACCCACCAGAGTTTTACCTGTTTATGGCTTAGAGCTATAAGCTTGACAAAACTGTGAGTCCATGAAACAGAAACATATGACCTAAGGACAGTTATGCTGATAAACTGGGACATTACTAATAGGAGACTGTGTATATTGAGTTCAGTATCTTAGATGCTACTTTTTAAAAGATCACAGAGTAGAAAGAATGAAACTTAAAAATATATAAAATTTCAAATTGAAATATAGTTCTCTATATTTATAATAGAATATTTTACCAGGAATGAAATATATTTTATTACCAAAAGCTAGTGTTTGGCTTCTGTATTTTATCAAACACAACAGACATTCTCTGTCTTCATCAGCTGTACCTTGTCAGTGTCAATGAAGTAGTTTATATCTCACAGATCAATCTTTGCACCAGATAATTACCATCACTCGTAGCTTAATTGCATTCCATTCACCGGAGTCAAAATATGTAATTGATGTAAATCCAAAAATTATTAACTAATTTGCTGTGATTCATTAAAAAAAAAAAAGGCCACCTTAACACAGGTTAAACTCTGAGTATACATTTAACCGTTTGACAGGCAAAAAAGATTGATAGGAAACTGCATTTCTCACAGAGTTACTAAGACTCGAATGAAGACTGAAGTGATTTGCACAGATAATCAATTAGTCACTTTTTGTTGTGCACTTCACAGGAATAAATGACACAGACTATTATACATAACCAAATTTGCTTGAGAGGCTACAGCTAATCATACCATGTTCATACAGCTAATCATACCATACCATACTCAATTCTTGTTTCCAAACATCACTTTTAAAGTACCCATTATCAGTCCTGATGAAAAAAAAAGGGGTTTTCTGTTCAAAAATTCTTTGTCATGTTATGAAAATTTCCTTCTATCTTCTTGTTAATGCCAATTGCAGGACTTGAGAACTTTGTCAATGCCTGGTTTCAAGGAGCTGGGTTAAGTGTGGGTTATTAATTACCATTAAGGTTAAAATTTGATTTTAAAATAATTTGGAAGTAAGATTTTGAGCCAGAGAGACTTCAGAAATGATTAAATTAATTGCTCAGGACTGTTGTTCTCACATTTTTAATCAAATTACTGTTTCTCTACCACTAATGCTAGAGAGCTACAAAGAACTGTAGCACTTTATGTGCTGTTTCAAATTACATAGGAATTTTTTAGAAGTACCTACAACATATCTGATGCTATTTCTTAGATAATTAGTTTAAATATATTTGCATATGTTTAGTATGGAAAATCCAAATAATCTTCCAGATATCTCCAATACCTAACAAACATTCTCCAATCAAATTCAATTGAGTTGTCCTAGGATAAGATTTCTTTGAAATCTTAGTAGTATACAAATTCCTTCTATTTGATTGAAATTCTTCCTCTGTCAGCTTTAACTCTTCCAAATTTCATCATTTTCCAGAAGGTTCTGGAATTCTGATGTTTCCTCTGAAAACAAAACAACAAAACTGTTACTATGCCCACCAGTGAACATGCCAGCACAAGAAAGAGGAATTTTTACTGATCTGAAAAACATCTTTTATACTGTAGCAAGTAATAAAATACTTTGACAAACAAAACATTCTAGCAATGCATTTTTGTGGAATCAGTGGTGTTCTGGAACATAAGTAATTTATCAAGGGGAATAGTTGTATAGTCCTGGCATTAATTATGAATGTAAAGTTACAAGTCTAAGTGCTTAGCCAAAGTGTGCAATAACAAGAAGGATTTAAATGTGAAACAACATCACTAGCAGGATCCATGTCACATATCTCAGTAATAGGAAAATAAGGTGATGCATCCATGCTAATTTTTAAGACTTCTTTTCTAGTCAATGGAAAGGAGTGGGTATCTTTGGAAATTGATTCATGTAACCCTAAAACAGATTTCAGAGGAAAGAGAGACACTTGTCTTCTGAAGGTCACAATATGTCTCTCTGCACTGGCTTTTGAGGGAGTTTAGGAACACCAGGGATTAAGTATCCTTTCAGGTATATTTCACTAAATAGGATAATCTGAATTTAAACTGTGATTAAAGGTAATTATGTAGTGTCAACTAAAAAATTCTTCAATATTAATTGTATGATTCTGAGCTTTACCTCCTCAGTAACCATTTACTTTGTTTCCTCTCCTTCAACAGGCATTTATAAATTGTTTACTATTTTATCTAAGACTTAAAAGTTGGCTCAATGTCTATTTAAAAGTTAAACAAAAGCTTAAACTTCACAAGTCTATATCTATCCGAGAAATATTCTGAGAAATAGCCTCTTTACAATTTAAATGCAAAATCCTGCCTCCTCTGCTTCCAGAGCAATGGATTTTATGTGATGTATGATGTATCAATTTCAGTTTAGATCAATTATATTAATCTAAAATAATATTAATTATAGCTATAGATTAGTTACAAATTCGATATTACACATCATATGTTAGAAAAATAAATATATTGTGAGCTTACTTTTAAAATAATTAGTCTCCTAAGAAATGAGAATTTGGATGGAAGATTGCTAATCCAGTCAAATATGTTGACTACAAGATGATTGCAAAAAATCTCGTCACGTTTTCAATTGCTGGACATCTCTAAATTTAAAAATATGAAGCTCAAACTTTGTTATGAAAATCTGCATTCTTTCAGCTTCACTCTGAAGTAAGAGTACACAAATCTTCTGGAAATTATTGTCTTTCTTTGCATGTGTGTGAGGTACATTGAATCTTTCTCTGTACTTGTTAACACCAGAATTGTTTCATTTCCTTTGTATTTCATTCTACTAGGGACCTTGTAGCACCTGGTACTGTCAAAATTGTTGGGAGAACTAAAAGCATGGATTTAATCAGTCTTAATTTTCACTTCAGCATTACTTGATGTGGTGTTCTTAAGAATTCTAGAACACATCCTTACTATTAGCACTACTCTTAAAAATGTTGGAAATACAATTTAAACAGAAGATCAGTGCACAAAGACAGAATTGTTCAGGTTCATGCCACTTGCATCAGATCACAAGTGAGCTCACAGTATCTGTTTAATACAAAATTTCATTTTGCAAATACCAATAAAATGTCCTCTACATAGCACCAAACTGATTTTTCAAAACTTTCTATGTTAAACAGGATTTGCAACTTGCACCTGTTAGCATAGGCATGACTGGACACACAATTTTGCCTCTGGACACTTATAATTTCTAATCCCTTTTCATAGTGTGGTATGAAGATGTTATGAATTAAAGACCAGGATATGATGTTGAAGACTGATTCATCAGCAAAGATGGCTTGCCTTGGGGTGGTTGGAATAATTTCCTCTGCTCTCTATCTTGCACTTCTCTGAGCATTTCCCTTGCCTGCCCAGGGGGGACAGCTCTGCTTCCTGTGAAGCAGAAGCAGTTTTTGAGCTACTAGTTGACAGACCAGTTAATTAAAATAAATTGATACCAATTCTTGTTTAGTTTATAGCTGTAGTCCTTGCAGCTGTAAAAAACTGTGGCTGCAAAAGTAACTGAGCCCTTCCTAAGCAACCAGTGGGTAAAAGGAGGGTGGATAGCCACACTGAGAATAAAGGCAGCTGTCCAAAGTTAAACCATCCCTGCTTGTGAATCAAAATCTTGATTATGCCAAGATACCTCTGGTCATGTCCATTCTACTAGTCCACTTTAACTCCTTAGCACCTCTAGATTAAAGTGTAAATAGCATCAGGGGTCCGGTCATAAATTTACTTTTTAAGAGCCTAAGTATAGGTATTCTTTCTCCTGGTTAATGCTTGAGAAGACAATTTCTGGCAAATCACTTGAAAAAATTAAATCTCTACATCTCAATGCATGAAGACAATGCAAATAACTGTCATGCTAAACAAAGTAAATATTTGCTGGTTTACTACTCAATCTTCCTGAATAAAATAATGTGCACGATAGTGCACCAAATGAATTTCTTTATAACTCTGTCATTGCATCATGTCATACCTTTAATTTATTTGATGTGTCTGATTGTTCAGCAGCATATACCTGTATAATACAATTTTCACAAAATATGAACTATAATATTGCTTTGGTCTGCATTATCAACAAGCAGATGCAAACCAATAGAAAGTCAGCCTGGTCTCTTGTGTTTCAGAATAATGAATTAGAAATAAAATGAACATGAATAGTGATTCATTTATATTTCAAATAAAGCTACATCTAAGTTTTGTTACAGCACTTTAAGAAAATACTTAATAAGCACTTTTCCTACTGCTGTCACTGAAAAAGTTCCTTTAAGCCTGCACCTTGCATGATTTTTAGCCTGCAAGTCCATGTAAGACTGCTTTTCATTTTGGCTTGTGAGTCAGAACACTGCAATCAGAAGTAGTTCTGAATAGACTTGTCTTTAGCTTCCTACTAAAATCTTTACCTACAGAAAGACAAGAGAGAAAGACAAGGTTCTCACCTTGATAATGTTAAATTCAGGGTACATATCTCTATCGAAACTCGTGGGAGCAAGACTAGGCCAGAAGCTCAAATCACATTTGAAGTCTACCTTCAGTTGCTTATATTTGTGGAAAAGCTTTGCACAGACCAGGAAATGACTCAGTCTGCAGTTTCAAGTACAATGGGCAGTAACATGGACTGAATTAGGGTTTTCCCTCTTCCTAAGCAATGTTTGGTACACAGTTCAAGAAAATAGAAAATTGCTGCACAGAATGGTCAGAATTCTGTCAGAGATGGGAAAGTCCCTCTGAAGTAGTGGGTCAGGTATGGAGAAATATGGTGAAGTCCCAATTGGAAAAGCCTTTAAGGGAGTACTAGTATTAGCCACTGATGGCTGCGCTGCCTGAGTGTGGATCCAGTGTGGAGCAGAAGTCTCACTTCCATCAGAGGTTCCAGGAACGTGACAGACATGAGATTGCACAGCTTCCTTGTTTCCCAAGTTGTTTGCCTACAGGGGCAGTAAGACCAGAACAAGTTAAGTATGCACTTGTGCACAAGTGTACGTGAAAGAAATTCTAGAAAAGTTGTGAGAGAAAAACCAGAATCACAGGAGTATGAGTTTGAAAGTAGCGGTCTCTGTGCCACGATTTGCATTTATTTATTTTGTGTTTATTCTGAGCTCAGGTTAATTTTGGTCTGAGTACGCACAGCTTTCTTCTTCCCCTGCTGTATGTGTGGTCTATGACAATGATGTGACCTGTCTGTGTAGCTAACCCAAGGCTCACCAATTTCTTCAGCCAGGACTTATATAAAGGAAGGAGCTCAGTGGGGAGATGGAACATAATTGGGACTGAATCCTAGATGGGCATCAAGAGGCAGGGGATCTGAGATTAAAAACTGGGCTGAAATGAAGCAATTATCTAAGATGAAGAATATTAGAATGAAATCCATACTCATATTTTGCCCAGCCAAGCCCCAGAAGGAGAGCCAGAACTTGGAGTACAACGTCAAACCAAATTGTACATTGGGTCCTTAATCACTCTGTGAACAAGTGCAATAAGATACAGTTTATACCAGCCTTCCACAGGAAGGAGAGCTGTCCTCAAATGCTTGAATAATAAAAATTAACATTCACAATCCTTGTTTCTGCTAAAAGAGGTAGTATAATAAGTCCTGTATAAAATGAAGATGAACTTTTACTACTGAAGGAGTTGTTTGGTTTGGGTTCTTTTTTCAAATCGCTTTTGTTTTAAACTCTGCACTCAGGAAGATCTGTTCACAAGCTCAGCACAGAACCACTGAGAATCATTCATGAGACACTGGAAGAGTCTTCTGATTGGATTTATGGCTTTTTTTCTTTACTGTCTGACATCGTATGGAGTGATGATGATGACAGTGATGAAGGTATTTGTAATGTAAAGACTTCTGTAACTGCTCTAACTGCTTTTTTACACGCATTAAAACGGCTTACTCAGCTTTTAACATCACAGACAAGAAGGTCAAACAAAAATGAAAAGTGAACATTGTTGCTAATAAAGCATCCACTGGCTATTTTAATCAGTAAATTGGTCTCTTTGTTAGCTTTCATCTCATGTTTAATGTACTATTACAGAAAAGCTGTCAGAATTAAATATGACCATTAGTACATCTTGAAGAAAAGAACACTAATTTATATACGACTTCAAAGCCACAACCAAAATATGCATCAGGATATTGCTTCAGAGAATGGAAATGACTGTTTTCTTTTAATCAGCAAGAATCTAAAGAACCCTGGAAAATATTCAAGATACATCAAGAAATTTAGAACTTTTTTCAATCTGACATATTGATAATGGGGCAATATATTGAAATGGAAAAAGAATATAACATTTCAACTGAACTTATGGGATTTTGGATGGCATATTGCAAATAATTCAGTTTACTAGAAATTATTTTGCCATTGTGGTACCATTCTTCATTACATAATCAGATAAAAAAAAGTAAATTACTAATATTTTTATTTTGGAAAAAACTCTCTTTCTGTTAATAAAAAACCAAAACTAAACCAAAACAAAAAAATAAAACCGAGTTCCCCAGTATGAGCAGAGACTGCTCACAGTCAGTAGTGGATCATCATGTCACATCATATTGGTCATTCTGACAAGTGATTAGTGTAGGAGTGACATCTTCATTTCACGGTAGTTTATTTTACATTCCATTTGGCTACACCAGAATATAATTAAAAAGTGACATGTACTGAAACTGACTTCTACCCATTTGTTCAGAAACCTGAGATATTACCAAGTGTTTACCTTTTAAATGTGTGCATGAGCTTTTTATATTAACATCCTATATGAATGCTAATAGATAGGCTGCTACACGTGGGTCTGTGAATTGGGCATCCTATTCTGAGATATGATTTATAACTTGCAGAAAGCCAGTCTCTCCTAAGGCTGACAAACAGAAAAGATGAAAAATAGACAGCTTTGTAAAATTTGATCAGTGTGTATTTTTAGGGTTTCATAGCTCCCAAAGCACGTGCAAACTTTCAAATACTCAAGTGTCTAAGTGTTAATGGCAGTAGGAAAAGTCATGAAATACCTGACAGACAAAAATTCAAGATCTGATGTTTACTAGATTTGGAAACCTTAGCTCTGGCAGTGTTTTGCCCAAGTGGAATTTCATCATCAACCAGGAGTGTGAATAGGCAGCAAGGCATCTTACTGCACTATATCATAAAAATTGAGCGCTTTCAGCACCCTGCCCACTCTGTGCTGTAGTCAGTGCAGCTGAGGCTGCACCCAGGCCAGTCATTCGGGATCACTCCTTCCAATTCCATGTCCTACATGGAGGTGCAGTAAATATATAAATATATAAATAACATATTGCAGCAATCAAATGCTTATAGTTACACTGAAATGGATTCTTTTTTGCCTTGGCCATTGCTAGATTTACAATCTTGCTTAGTTTCATATATACTTTATTTGGAATTTAAAAAGAGCCAGTGAGCCTTTCCTTAAAATGTGGAAACATGCATAAAGTAAAGTAAATTTTTAATTGTAGTCACAAGTTAATATACAGAAGCATGAATAGATATTTGGATATTTCCTTAGTTACTACTGCACCTTGAATTTATCTACCCAAAACTCTATGGCAATTTAGATTTTTAATGAAAAATGCAAAATCTCAGAATTGATGCTTGTTATTTAGCATATAAAGAAGAAAAAATATTTTTTGAAATAAAATGAGCCGACATGAAAGAAGGTGCTGTTTTTTGGTTTTGTTTTGTTTTGTGAGTTGTTTTTGCCTTGGTTTGGTTTGGGTTTTGTTGGTTTGTGGTTTTTTTTAATCTTTTCTCTGATACCTGTTTTTTTCTCTTGGTTTAGGTGAAGTGGAACCTTCCCTGAAAAAAGGTTGGTCAGTTGCTTGATAATAGAGGGAAAATATTTAGTAACCTTTTTAAGAATTGATTGTATATCTGTGATATAAATTCTGACAATAGTTACATGGCAGTCTACTAGCCTTTTCAGTGGTGCTCTAGCAAA
This sequence comes from Agelaius tricolor, assembly GCF_023055355.1. Classification (NCBI taxonomy): domain Eukaryota; kingdom Metazoa; phylum Chordata; class Aves; order Passeriformes; family Icteridae; genus Agelaius; species Agelaius tricolor. The sequence continues at coordinate 64,144,103 of NW_027269261.1, forward strand.
CCTCTTTAATGTAAAACACAAATAATAATATTTACTGAGCTGTTTGTTGTAAGAATTTGTAAGAATTCTTTACTATTTCATTATTAACTTACTTACTATTTCATTACTCTTTATTATTTAATTATTACAGAAAATCTGAAAAAAAATAATATAAAAATAGAATTACAGAAATGTTATTTATGTCCTTGCCATGCTTGTGGGACTTCTCTTAATGCAAAGGAGTTATATGTATGTCTGTAGAGAAATAAAGTTCAGGAATAATAATATGGAAAGTATGTTTAGTGAGAAATAATGATGAGGTACTGTCAAGCATTTTACCTGAAGCCAACACAGGCCCCTAAAGAAAGGACTGCATCCTAGTCTTCTGAAAAAATTACTTAGTTATCATCGAATTTTTAAAGCAGACAAGTGAAGGAAGTAGGATTTATATTATAATCTTTATGGATATTGAAATTGTTTTGCTGAAACATAAAACTTATATCCAACTCCTATTAAATCAAAATGCAAATGTATTAGAAGGCTGGAATTACTGATGATAGAATGTAAATCTTTTCAAAACTAGGGCATGTTTTTTCTCCATATTTAGCAAAGCTGAAGAATAGTAGGATGTGTAAGCAGCCCTATGTGAACTGAATTCGGAATCCATCAACTTCTCAAGGGGTAAATGCCCATATTGATGAATCCAACACCCCAGTTGCTTCTGGGATTACAATCCAGTTTTCTCTGAAGTTAAATGGAACTGGATCAGGCTTCTATTTAATGAAATAATCTGTCAATCTCAATCTGTAATCCAATTAATTAAAAGGCTTGAAGACCAGGAGCAGTTATCTTTCTATTGACGACTCCTCATGTTGGGAAAACTTACAGACAGTGTAGGAAAATAGTCTCTCTTTTTACTTCATCTGTAAGAACTGTAACACCTTCAGCCTTGTGTCTTTTCCCATAGAGACAGGTGCATTTTTAATTTTACAGAAGGTGCACAGAGCTGTAGCACATTGTTGGCAAGGATGTCCATGGTGGAATTGTCTTCTCACCACGGGACAGTGTAGGGGCCAGGCTGAAAGTGCTGTTACTTCATGGCTAGGAAGGCATAATCCATAAAAACACTATGGACAGCACCATGCTCAGCATTGCAATCCCTTCTCTGGAAATCAGTGATATAGGCCTTACCCATTGTACTGGGGCAGAAAGATGTAGAAACAGAATTCAGAGAAGTGATCCAAATACGCTCAATGCTGTGTAAATTGTAAGCAATTGGAAGTTACTGTATGGTTGTTTGGACCCAAAATTGCTCCATCCAAGGAGTTGAGTATCTAACTGCCAGCTGGGAATGTTTTCCTCACTGTTCAAAGCTTCTGGCCCTGGACATAAATCCTGAGAGGGTCTTCTATCTTTGTTATAAAGGTTATGGACAAGAATCTGGTGATTTCTCCTGATCTGGTACCTTACAGGATAATGCAGCCACACAGATGTGAAAAGGCCCAAATTCAAACATCTTTCACCTTCCAGAACAGTAAAACAAATTTTGAGTGGGCTTTTCCACTTCCTGAATGTGTGCTCAAGATTTTCCTTCTGTCTTTTAGAGTACAAGCATTCTCATCCTTGTGTCCCTGCACAACACTTTCTTTTGACTGTGCCTGCTGAAGATAGTGCCCCTTTCTGTCATAAGTATTGCCATTTTCACATAGCAACATCCTCAAATAACTTACCATCCCCAGGTGACTGGAGGTCTCCATTTCATCCTGGCAGCCAGGATCTGGCCTTGTTTGTACTTGATTTTGTCACCTCTTTTACTGAGCTACAGAAATACAATATATGTGGCCTGAAGCCATGAGTCCCTTGCAAATGCCAGTGCAGAGTACTGCACGTGTCTCCTCAGTGACCGACACCTCTCAGCCCCTCAGAGTTATTCCTGTCTCTCTGCAGACTCCTCTTAAAACTGTATAAACATCAAGGAGCTTAATTTCTGGGGTCTAAGGCTAAACAGAAGCTTTCTGAGAGTTCTGTGGTGTAGTGTAGGGAACAGCTTTTCTCCTTAGGCACAGTGAAATTCTCTCCCAGCGCTGAAGGTCATGAGCGCAGAAGGCAGAGCCCTGGGAGGTGAGCTGGGGCTCAGGTGAGCTCCTGCAGGTAGCACTCTCACAATCAACACAATCTGCTCCCCTGAGCACTAGGTGCAGAGTTCTCCAAGCAGCTTCTCTCAACTAATTTGTGCTGTCATTTACATGGTCCATAAATAAGACTTCCAGAAGAAAAGCTTTCTAAAACAAAACAAAACAAGACATGGCATCGGTGATTCTTTCCATGTTGCTGCTGTTAGGGCTGGACCCAAAAGAAGACCATCTATACAAATCTGGAGATTTTTGGGTGTCAAAACTTTAGTTTTATTCATAAAACTTTAGTTTTATTCATAAAATTAGAACCAAATTTTTTGGTTTGGAGTTTTCTCTACCTACTTGTAAAGGGCCATTTCTGCATTAAAATCCCTTCTACTCTGAGCAGCAATTTAATCTATAGCTTTATGAAAGATCCTTCTTTAGGTGACACTGGCATTTGAACATTCTAAACAAGAAAAAAAATACCAGTCAGATTGTTCACTACACTACTGCTGTCTCCAGAATATGAACAAATTGACATTTTTTCACATTTTTAAGGAAAATCTCTCTCAAATTTCATTCTGGAAATGTGCACTATGGGCCTGATATTTAAGTGTTTCTATTGGATTTAACTCAAAGTTATTGTGGCATTCATTAATAGAATGAGAATTTTTGAAATATCTCCATGTCTGTTTTTAGTGAATGGACAAGCCTTCACTCTAGCAGCCTTTTTGAATGCTAAAATGTTTGCACAAAATTTACGTTATAATATAATATAGTAACTGAAAAAATGAGATTGCTGATATCACAGTACAATTGTATATTGGAAAAAATTCAAGGGGAGTGGCAAGGACATTGTCTAGCCATGAAAGAGGAAAAGTCTAATCATAATTATGATCCCAAAGAAAGCAAAGATCACTTTCCTAGAGATGTAAATTAAAAGCAAAGATAATAGAAGTACAAGTAATGACAATGGGCTTCCACAGGCAATGGGATTAATATCAGTTTCAGAATCCTTTGAAGATATGAAAATATCTCTCAAGCACCTTTTTTTTATTGCAATTATTTTTGCCAGTCCAAGTCTTATCACTAATATTTATCTTCAATAATTGGAAAAGAATGAACATTTAATATTGTCTGGCAAAGTAGTATTCTTCGGTGGACATGGAGAATGATTATGCTGGAGGGGACTTTGCAGTCTTTAACAATACATATTCTCAACATACAAAAACTATAGGGCATTTTCACAAGTGCCAGACAGGTTTAATTCTTTTGGGCTTAATTTGCTTTTAGTTTCATTTTTTTCTATAATAATAATAGTTATGACTAATAATCTTGTTCATTTTTTCAGGGTTAGTTTCACCTTTAGAGACATCCTATTATTTCAGAGCTGCATGCCTGTATGTTTTTACTAGAAATTATTACTATAAAAACGAAAGTGGAGGGTGTTTTGTTTGTTTGTTTGTTTGTTTTTGTGAGCAATACTGGCCTCAGTTGTGAGTTTGGAAAGGAGTTGACAAAACACAAATTTGGAAATAAAGATGTGCAAATAGTAAAGAGCTACAAACACTTCAACATTGAGAACCATGCTTAAAAAGGTCTTTATTAAATTGAAAATAATTTTAGTTTCAATAAATACTATTCAATTAAAAAGCAGAGAAAAAAATAAAGCACCATTTTGACAGTTATACATCTCAGGATTACCGAAAAGTTTTATTATAGGCATAAGATTATTCTTACCAACAATCAAAAGAAATGTTTCCTTCAAGTAGAGATGGATCTTTAATTTTCTGTGAGTTAGTCTATATGTGAGACAGAAAAATATGTTTTTGACTTTTTTCTTAGAAAAATGTGATTTAAAAAATCATAAATTGCAACAAAAAGCCAACACAAACTAGAAATTTCTGTTAAAGGTCACAAGAAATTTTGTAAAAGACAAATAAACTTTTTGGCAAGGCACCTTATCCATCTGTCTTCAGCTCAAATGAGAGTATCATTGCCAGAGTATTAGGCTGGTTATTAATATGCTGAAGACACATCATGCTCTTAAAAGATATGTCAGCTTCTAAGGGGATTGTCAGTTACACTGGCTCACCCTCAGCAGCTCTGGCCAAGGTGTAGCTCCCCCAGACCTGATGGCAGACACCCACTCCTATTAACCCCTTCTCCACCCCAAGGTTAGGCCAGTCAGAATTTATTCAGCACAATCTATTGGCTTGTTCAGGCCTGGGTATCGATCTGTGCTAACAAACAAAGTGCTCCCAAAAGGAAAGGTTCTCAGACCAGAAAATTTCCTGCATAGTTTTTTGGTGCAGTGATCAAGTAAACAAATATTAGTCCTAAAATTTATCATGTATGTTAGACTGTTTTTAACTATTAAAGTACCTAAGAATGTAGGATTAGACCAGAAGCCCAGCTGACTCGGTGGATGGGACAGAAGTCCTTATTGCTGCCTTAGAGTGACCGGTGCAAATGCCTCAAAAAGTATATCAGAACTATTAAAAATATAGTTATAATTTCCCATACTCCAAGCATTTTCCCCACTGAAAACAGTGTTTGCATGGCTGTAATCCATCTACAACTTCTTGTGAACCCAAGGCTACAGGCAGTTTGGAAATGAGCTAGAGACAATAAATTCAGAATACCATAAATGCAATCTGAAAACTGTGTTACCAGTGTAGTTGTCATATATGTGTCTTAAAAAATAATTAGACAGTTCCATTCATCCCTAAAGCATATACCTATTTGTACTGAAAATGCCTTCTGAATTCAGTTTCTTTTATGTTGCTGTATGGTAATGTTCACTTCTCTGTTATGAGTTGCTATTAAAGATCTCACTAAAAGGCTTTTGCTGTTTCCCTAGGCTACACTTTACTATAAAGCATTTTGCATACCTTTGTGTAAAATACTCTCTGTGTTAAAAGATGGAAATCATTGATTGGTTCAATTCTCAGATGTTAAAGTGCTTTTCCAGATATGGAGTTTTTTTGCACTTTTCATTTTTGTGGCATCCATTTCTGTTATTAATGTTCTTTTAACAATTTCATCTGGTTTTACTTACATTGATCAGTACAGCAATTGCATATCCACCATAAAATAGCATCTTGTAAAAGAAAGAAAATATTTTCCATATTACACAGATGAAAAAAGGCAATATACCGCAAGGGTACAGGGATGTTCAATTGTACTTCTTTTGCCTTTTGCAGAATATTGATTTGTTTTCAGCTTGAGCTGAAACTTTTCAATCCAAACTTACCAACTACATTTTAAAAGAGAAAGAATTTTGGGCTGCAAGGCTGGTAAGGACCCTGGACAGAAGTGTTAGAAGAGAGATTTGCAGTTGTTGAAGGTATCCTTTTAAATCAGGGAAAACCTTAAGTGAAGATAATGATGCAATCTTTATGGAAATCTTAATTTGTGCCCCAGTAATGGAGCTCTGGGGAGGTTCTCACTCTGAGAGGAGAGGGTGTTAAGCAGATCCCCACTGGCTTGAGTCTGCTGTGCCTGACCTGGAAAATGAACAACTTTCCCAAAACTCAGTTAAAGGCACAGCATCACAACTGGGGGGCTTGCATATTTCTGAGTGAACTCAGATCCCTTCACGGCTACTGCTGTGCCAAGGAGAGCATGTAGCAAATGGAGCCCATGCTCATGACCCACAGAAACTTCTCTCTTCTGCATGCCAAACCCTTGAAATAAAATCAATTGGATCTAAATGTGATTGAATTTGCCAAGGAATGACTATTTACAGACTAATGCAGTAAGGTAGAATCTACAGGGTTCATGTTTTTGAAATCTTGGTCAAGGAACTCAGTCTGTGATCTCTTTTTATTGTATTTTTAACATCTTTCAAAAACAAAGAGACAAAACCAAAAGACCCAATCAAACAACAATTAAATAGATTTGTATGGAAAAAGATTTCCTTGGTGCTAATCAAGATTAGAGATTTTAGGTATAGTTGTATATATAATTTTGCTCTAAGAGGCCTACAAGCCTTGCCTGCATTTTCTTCTTTAGAAAATTACACTAAATTAAATGCAGACCGATAAAATTGGCTATGAAAAATATCATTTACCCGTGGACCAGTAACACCTTGCAGACTGGCATCCATAAGGCAAAGCATGTCAAGAAAATTTCATGTTCCACTGGTTTTGATCATGCGGTTCTATCTCTGATTTGTTTGAGTAAAGAGGTTGTCTGTCTTTTGGTTCTTGATTTTAATCAAAGTACAAATAGCATTCCTTTTTTGATTTTAGAGCCTAAAGGTACAGGACTGTTGTCTGGGAAGGAAAAACACAGCCTTAACATCTTTATATATGTTAAAAATAAAACTTTATGTTAAAATGTATAGGATTGAAAACTTTTAATATCTTCCACTTTCAGTTCTTTCAAAAGCTCAGTCATTAAAATTCCACCGTAAAAATCTGCATATGGTCTTCATGAAGAATGCCAGTCATGCTTACAGGACAATTAGTCAAAGATAATTCGAAGTACCTCCCTCCCTGCAAAAACCTTTCTGATAAGATATTGCTTTTCTGTTTCAAATGGAAACCTTACCAGAATAAAAACAAGACTAATAATAATAATAATAATAATAATAATAATAATAATAATAATAATATAACAACAATAAAGTATTTGGGAAGGGGAGGGAAATGAAGGGAAGTGAATCCTCAGTTTAACAAGACAAGTGCAATTTGACACGGCCCTTCCCTTCCCTTCCCTTCCCTTCCCTTCCCTTCCCAAAAAGGAAGAAGAAACCTTCATTCTCACTCTAACATGTAATTTCCAAAGAGCTGGATAAAAAATTCTGAAATCATATTTAACAGGTGCTGTGATCTGGTTCCTCATGTCATGGATGAGCACACAAACCGTTCAGCATTTTCATTGATAAGAGCAATTTGTCCCCGATGCATTTTCAAGAAAGCTCTTACAACACATGGCTTCAGGAAAAGTTATGATGTACCCCAGCCTGAAGTTGCTTTGAGTCCCCAGAACAGGGCAAGATCTACAAAAACACTGAGGATGAGACTGTGCTACTGGCAAGATGGTAGGGAAGTCACCAGGATAAGCCATATATGTCACTCAGACTTTTCAACACTGAATGCTGGTATTTAAGGCCTTCTGTTACACTGCCTTTGGTTCCTGGATATGGGCACAATAAAAAAATACACCAGTGTAATTCCCCAATCAAGTATTTCCTGCTTGCTTTTTTTTTTTTTCCTTTTTTTGGGTTTTTTTTTTGGTTGGTTTTTTTTTTGTTTGTTTTTTTGGTTTTTTTTTTTGTTTTTTCCCTGCACTTTTTTCCTGTTGCACGGTGATTTTTGGTTTTGCTGTGGGTGTTTTTGCCTGTAGAGCACAGCTACTTGATGTATTAGTAGTCAGATAGAAGTTGCTCTCATGCACAGCTTCCTCTCTTCTCCTCCTAGCCCCACAAGGATAACTGTCACCCTCACCAGCTGGTACTATCTAGATTAAAAATAGACATCAGCTGCACAATTGCAAATTTCTCCTGAGGATACCAACAGCAAGAGAGCAGACTACAATTCTTCACACAGAAGACTTCTAAAAGCACATTAGAAATTACGTCTCCCATCTTCTAAAGCTCTTAACACCACTCACTCTAGCCTTGCCCTCAGTATCTGTTTCCACCAACTCCTCAGGATAATCAGCTACCTGCTACCAATTAGTCCTGATAAACTAGCAAGGATATAGCCTCACTAAATTGCTGGCAATAGCTGTAAGGATTTTAACTACTCAAAAGCAAATTATTAACCTCTGGCTCACCAGACTCTGAGTTGGACTAATTTTCCTTTTCACATTTAGATATTTGTAAGAGAGAGAATGTCAAGGCACTGAGGGTGTAAATCGCTGTGTTACCTGTAACAGCTGATGAAAAGGATGACCAGCTGGTAAAATATGTTAGGGAAAAAAATCTATTCTCATTTCATAGAAAATTCCATCTGCTTAATTATACCTTTAAAACACTAGATATATTAGAACTACATTCTTTCTTCACTGCAGTATTTAAGTAGAAACAGGTTGGCATTAAGCATGGAGGGTAATGTTGAATGTCAGTTTCAGAGGTAAATCCCCAGTTCCTTTGCTGACTTTCTGGGTTACCTTGGGCAAAGCATTCTTGTGTTTCAAATGGCGACTCTTTCCCTCACTTTGTCTCTTATATCATGCACATTTTTAATATGATTTTGGGGATTTTTTTAAAGGTATATTTAATCTGTAAGATGGAAACTCAGGGGAGGGTGAGGTGTAGGTGCTATTTCAACAATACCAGAATGCTATTCACCATTTTATCCACTAATGAAGCAAGATGCAAGGCTGTGCTTTCCCAGTAAGAGAAGAAATGCATCCCTCTTAAGTTTGAACTCCTGTGTTACAGAGATGAGATATTTATATCATGTCATAGCTCCATGTGGTACCTAAAGTAATTCATGTAGGCTAAGGCTCATAGATGCTATTATAACACAATAAAATTGAAATGGCTGAGAATAATGCTATCCATTTTACTATGTCATAAAAAAGGACATAACAAAAAATCAAAATCAGAAACACAAAGGCAGACAAAGGGAACCAGGAGAATCTCCTCATGCCCTCACATGAGGGGCTCTGCTCTTGATTCACACTGATGCAAACCTGCACAGTGCTGACCCTTTAGTTCACACAGATTCAAGGGACTGAAATTATTTTCTCCCATCTTGATCTTCCCGGAGCTAGAGTGCACAGCCAGGGCTCTGCTCTCGTTAGACGCTGTCAACTGCTGTTAATGAAAATTAGCTGGGTGGGGGGTGGGGAAGCTGCTGCCCAGACTCTCTTGTTCAGCAGGGATTTCCAGTAAAGCTTCCTGCAATACTGATCCTCAGCTGACTGGTAAGGTCTGTTTTGGGTCAACAGGACACAGATAAATCAGCCTGACAGCAATATAGTTGAGTGTGTCTCCTTTCAGCATCTTGAAATGGTCAGTGAGAAGATTCCTAGCTTTCCTTCTTGGACCTATTTAAAATAATCACCCTGTATGTTCTGTATGTCTGCACAAACATGAGGTCTATAGAAATTATCATCAAGCAGTATCCATATTTAAGGAAATACTTATCTACTCAAAACCCAAGCAACACAAGGGGAAAGATAATTTTTCATGTCTGTCTAATAATTTAAGAAAACAAACAATGAAATACAGCTTTTAAAATACATACTCCCTTACAATAATTTAATAAACTGTCCTGTCATCTCATAAAAAATCCGAATGGTTGCTGTGGTGACAAAGATTATCCTTGCTGCTGCTTGATTCTGTCATTTTTCTAAACATGAATTTGTAATATTTAGGATTTATTAACAATGTGTCGCACTGATAGAGATGAATTACATGCTTTAAACTGGCCATGTAAGTCTTCTATGATATTACAACCACTTTGTCAACTCAGCAATAAGATATGATGTGATTACTACAAAATTAAAGCTATTTGTCATAAAAGATGAAGCAGAGAGTATCAGAACTCTCATAAAACAACAACAAAAAATCTCCAATAATCTAATATGTTTCCTGATTTTAAATACTTCGAAGTTAACAAATAGTTGTTATTTTCTGTTTTGTAAATTGATTTCATTGAGCTTACATTAAGACTAGATTTATTTGTATTGGGAAAATTTGGGATGTAATGTGTCAGAATTGGTGTGATCCAGACTGCAAATTTTTGTGATGGTTCAGGCTGTAATGGGAAGTTTGTGAAGAGACTTTAAGAGTGTAAATGCATATATGCACACCCTTGTGTGTTAAGATGTACTTCACTTCTAGGAATTTGAGTATGTTTTCTCTGTGATGTGTGGTATCCTAATTGTAGCAGAAAATTAGATGAGGTTCTCAGTGTGGCCATCTAAAAAGGTATCTTTTTGTGCGATTTACTGGAATATTTGTCTGAAGCAAGTTTCACTACTGATACAGTGTGAGCCTGATTTAAATAACCAGCTCTAGATCCACTGCTCCATACATATTTTCCAGTCAAACTAGCAGTAATTTCCCTAAATCAAAAGTAATTTTAAAACTTTATTTTTAAATAACAAGGATTTATTCTTATTTTATACTTATTTTTTTCAAGAAAAATAGGCCTGTTTTCTGTAGTGAGACACATAATAGAGGGTAGAAATGGAGCAGAGCTGAGGCATTTTAAAGCAAGCAAGGAATATGTGTCTGTGTGACTCTGCCTGAAGAATATGATTTATTCACATTCATCTCAGTATGTAGGGTGACCTCTTGAACTGGGTAAGATATGTCTCCACTGAATGTTGCAATGCAGAGGAAGTGACTCAGCTTTCTTTAAGTCCCCTGAGTCAGTGTTTGAAGGCAGTGGCATGGAAAACTGCTCAGATGTGCCCAGAATGAGGGAGCAATCTTCCATCTGTTACTGTCTTGCACCATTCCTACCACTTATGGTACCTAAACTAGACCATGTAGCCATTTAAGCAAAACAAGTGGAAACGTTTGAAAATCCAGCAACAGGATTCTCTCAGTCAATAGAAATAAAATATCCTCACATATTTGAAATAAATATAATCCAGGCTCAGCTGAAACACAGTAAATCAGTAGAGTATATTTCTTCCAATTCTCACCCTTTGAGGTTTATAGAACTATAAATGAACTGCCACCCAGGCTGCAAACAGCAAGAGGAGAAGCGAATAAAAACTTCTTTTAGCCTAATGACATCATATAATTAGCTCAGTTATGTTTCCATACATTAGTGGTTAACAGTGATGTCTTTTACCCTTTATTACTCTTTATCTCAGTGAAAAAATATTTTCTCCATCTGAAGACAACATAGCCTGATGCCATAGAATAGCTATGTTTTTGCAAACCACACAATAATTATTTCAGATACCAAATACTGTACAATAAAAACATTCTGCATTATTTTCAAGGACTTTTGTAAATATCTGGGAAGGGGAAATTTTGTTTTCTACTGGATTTCTTTGGCAATATGTATCCTGAGAAAATTACTAAGGTCGTAAGTGAAATATTTCCGTTGTCTTCAATAGGCATTAGAGTAGCTTAGACTTGAGATGTTATATGCATAACTTTTCCTCTATTGTATTAATTTTGGGGTCAGGGTTCTTGTTATTTAGACCCTGCATACCACAGGTAACACTGAAATACAAGAAGTCATCTCCCATAGAGTCTAGTGAGATTTGCATTTGTTTTTTTTCATACACTATTTTAGAGCAGTTTCCTTCTGCAGGAAATATGTGCACAATATGATAACCCAGGCATTCTGTATAGTTTTAATGACTTCATTGCAGAGCTAAAATAAATGCTCTTTCAATTTCTACAACCGTGTGCAAAGAGGGCTACGCACATTTGATTTAATTCTGGTTTGCTTTTTCAAGAATTCAGCATTTTACCTTTTTTTATATTATCCTGGTTTTGACACAATAAGGACAGTAGGAAAAAGATTTATATGGAGGTATATAGCAGCAATTTAATATCAATATTGCAGCTGAAAAATTTCGTTCAAAAGGAATGGCAAAACAAGGGCAGATAAATACTGTGCCCCTTCCTCCTCTAAGGAAGACAGTTCTCAGATTTTGGTGTACAGCATGATCAAAATGAGTCATTCTCCAAGACAACAATCCCTAACCTGGGAACTTTTTATCTTTACAGTTTGTATAGAGCATTGAGTCTACCTTTTATTGTGTGTTGGGCTTAACAATTCAGTATGTGAGCTTTAAAAACTTTAGAAAATGTAGTGAAAAGAACATTTTTCCTTCCAAAGGTAGTTTGGAAAACATAAAATATTAATCTTGGTAAACAACTCAAGATAAATACGAAAAATGTTTAGCAAATAATGTTTTTCTGAATCATGACCAACACATGTAATTGCATAGGTTTTACAGATCAGAAAAACCTATTCTTGCTTTTAAAAGTAGTTGTGTGGCTCAATTAAAAACAGAATAATTATTAAAGACACTTAATATTGTGATTTTTATCCAAATATATTTTCTATGTATATTTATAAAATTGAACTATATTGTATGTAACTCTGACTATGTAGGTGATAAAGTCATGGTGCAGCCATAATATTTTAAGCACTTTTAAATAATTTTTTTAATATGAGAATGCATCTGATGTTTTTGTGTGTGAAAATTATTTTAATATTGACAAATCTGCGTTGCATTTTTTTTTCAGAAATTCAAAAACAGAAAACGGAGAGACCTGAAAAACGAACACCAGCAAAGGGTAACTGTTTTTTTTTTGTCTATTTGCTCACACATATTTGTGTCACATACAGTGTCTTTGTTAACTACATCATTTTTGTTAACTTGGTTAACTATTCCTGTTGTACCATAGAAGCATTCAAACATCAGCTGGCACAGACTGCAAAGGATCAAAAATTCATGTATACCTAAGCATTAACAAAAAAAAATGTAATTTTATGCTTGTGTAGCTAGATTGAAAATGCACATTCATAATAAGATTCTCCTGCCCAAACTTTTCCCGAAATCTTTTTTCTAGTAAAGTGCAAGAAAGTTGAGTGTTGATGAACTTCCTCTGGTGCAAAAGGCATGAAGTGAGTTGGGCAAGGAAAAAAGTAAATTTATAGGCCAGTGGGTGCCATCCAAGTTAGGAAGTCATAGCTAAGAGTGAGCCAGGTGTGTATCAGAGATAAGAAAAGTTCCATTTTAAGAACCTTCTCTTTTTCAAACTGTTTAATCTCCTATAACTGGCACTTTCCGAAAATGCACAGAGGAACTGGTCTGGACTGGTTTTCAGAGATCATACAAACAAAGGTGTTTTCTGGGATATCTGAAGGGGTGTTTTTGCCTAACAGAACTCCTCCATAAAAGCTAGGCCACATAAAACTTCATGAGCATCCCTCTAACACACTGGTGCTCAGCTTGATAGTGGCAGGAAGAAGTAAAAAGGAGGCTTATTAAAAATATTGTGTGTTAACATACACCCTCCCTCATGCAATTATATTTATTTCTGCATGTATTCTTAGTGTGGTATTATAGTATTTTACACCTCTGTAAAATGTTTTTATGGTATTTTTCAGCTCCAGTTCTGTGCTAATCAGGGTCATCTGAACTGCCTAGAATGGTTTCCCAACTACTTAATAAATCATGTTTTATCAAAATGAATTTTTTAGGATACCAGTGGGCAAGTCAGACAATAATGAACTCAGATCCATTAGCAAGGATCCCAGTTAAGGTCTTTTCAAGCAAAGTAATGTAAAAACACAAATGATGTTGCAATCTTGGCCAAAACAGCCTCTTGTGTACCATTTAATCTATACAAAAGTGCATTTCTTTGCACAAAATAATAACATTGCAGAAATTATAAGATGCCAGAAAAAAAAAGTGTTCAGGTGTCATTAGTTAAATCCCATTATTTATGTGCCTGATAATGCAGTCTCTAGTTATAGAATCAGTTGCTGAAGTACAAAACAATTTTTTTTTTCTCTAATTTGTTTTCATGTTTTATCCTAACAATGCGTCTTGTACATAGGAGGAACAATAACAAGAAAACTTCTGTCTGGCCCCTGTCTACAGTGTGATAAAGGCATGAATCCTTATGGAATTTTATGGTTACTTTCTGAAGTACCTTCAGGAAATATGCACAATTAGTCTTTTATTGTTTTTAACAGAAAAAATTCAGAAGTAAAATTAATATTTTTAATAGCAAGAAATGGAAAAAACATTTCTGTCTTCTGCCCAACATGTGGGAACACTAGAGTTTTAAAAGTAATTTTATTGTATTTTTTTGAATAGTCAAATCCTCTGAGTACAAGTCCCACAATTTACAAGGGAGTTCAATCTATAAGCTTCATTTTTGAAAGATTGAAGTGAAATATGAGGAACAGTTATAATGAATAAAAATCCCAGATGGAAGTGACTGAAATTAAAAGATTCAAGCAGTATTGAGAGCTGGGCAAACTGGTGCCCTAAAATTTGCTTTTAATTAAATATTTTGATAAACTACTAGCAATAATGTCTATTTCAATTATTGTAACAAATTTAATCCTGGGAAGAAGAAATACTCTGAGAAATAATTTCACAAAGCCATTGGTCATGCTTAAGAGCCCTGAAATCAAATTATTTCATGATAACATGTGCACATAAGCACAAGTTCACTACAAGTTAGGGTCTTTCCAATTTGGTATTTGAGGTATTAGTAATTTCACGAATGCAGCGGCACCTGGACTGCATGACCAGGAGCTTGATCATCCAGGGGAAGCACAAGGGGTTGATTATCTTCCTGTACAAAACTCTCCTGAGCATCTAGATATTATGTTCTAGATAGATTTTGAGGGCTTAGAGTTGCATCTGGAGTCTGTTTAACAATAGCTGATATAATTTTTATTACTATTACTACCAATAAGAGTTAATTTACACATTATTTTGGCAAAAAGTAAGAACAATAGTAAAAAAATATCGAGACAAAAGTATATGTAAGTACCAAATTTCTGTCTAATTGAAGGTCCAATGACAATTTCTGATTTTTATGGAAAACTGATCTCACCAGTGAAATGAATTGCCCTGCATTTCTGGGAAATAGCTCTAATTAAAACAGGCATTGAGAAGGAATGGGAAAATGTTTATTTACTGTATGGCTTTTCCCAAAATCACTTCACTAATACATTGCTTTTGGGGTGAGGTATGGAAGAGAACAATGCAATGATGGTTAATTTGCTGTAGCTGAAAGACAAAGTATTTGAGACAGCTAAATAGATAAATAGAGCTAGATCATACAAATCTTAGTGTTCTAGAAACCCACATAATTTCACCAAGTTAATAAATTGAAAAGCATATTTCATGCACAGACAAATCTGTCTCACCCGATTTCTCAAGGTACAGCTACAACTCTGCCTGCATTAACTTTAATCTGGAGAACATGGTACAGATGGCAACATAGCTGTAGTTTCCTTAAATTATGTATTTGAACCTGGAAGCCTGTGCCCCTCTCCAGACCAAACCCCTTTTTTTTGAGCATTCCTTCAGGAAGAATTAAGTTGTAGTCATCTAAAGTTGCTTTGCTTCTGAATGAAAGCATCTAGGCAAAGATTTAATGCTCTCTGACTAATGCACTCTAACTTCATTGTATTAGTTCATTTATCTTAACTTTCCTGAGAGTGCTGCTCTGTAGACAAGCACTTAGTCTGTTAGCTGGAGCAAGCAATCTCTGCTTCATGCTTACTGCACTCATCACCTGGCTTCGTCCTAAGCAGCAGACTTAAGACTTACTCAGCTGGAAACTATTTTTGCTTCTTTTAGGTACAGAAGCAGTGCCTTACTACACCTCTTCTTTTCACACTTTCTGTTTTGGAAGGTGGAATGTCTTTGTTGGATAACTATCCAAGATAAACTAAATCGCATCCCCCTTCGCTATATCTTCAATTTGATGCAAATAAAATCTGTGATGCTGATTGAAATTAGGAAAATCCTCTCACATATATGCAACCCTTCTTATTTTTCTGTGAAGTAGATAGCAATATTAAATTTGGAATACATAGTTAAATTACCTTAAAATTTTCCATTATAAGCTTCTATTTTAGATTATTTATAAATTTATCACACTCCAGTCACTTAGGGTGAGATTTCCCATGTTCATCTTTTTGCCTCAGGCTGAATTTTCATTCAAAGACATGCAAAAATGTTTCAGCAATTTCCAAAATCTAGGTTAGTGAAAATTAGGTTGGGGTGTTATATTTTTTCCAATGTTAATAAGACTTCAGTCTGAGCTTATGACTTTTTGGTATTTGCAAGGAAGTCCAAGAAAATTCCTTTTAATTTGTGGAAAAAATTTAGCTTCCACCATTGCCATAAATCTACTTGGTTTTAAGTCTATTTCACCTTATGGATATTACCAGCATCCTAGTAGCAAAAGCAATAAAAGAGGTGATCTTTTAACTACAAAATGTGTCATAAAGCTAATAAAATGGTTGACTTCAAGTTGAATGAACAGTTTTAGTTTCAGCATTTTTCAGCTGAAGAGGGTGAAAGTAGTCTTAAAAACTTTTTTTTATGTTTGTGTTCTTTCTTCCCCCTTTTTTTTTAATGAAAAATAATATCCAATCAACTCTAATTTTTTTTCACAGAAACTTGGCAATATGGCCAGCCTGGCTAATTCTAAAATTGAAAGCTTGCACCTAGAATTTTGGGCTTGAGAAAGAGCATGTATTAAGCCCTTGACAAAGAAAAATATATCCAAGTGACAAAATATGGAAAAGATCTGTAGACAGTGATGTATTTTCTATGACAGACCTTTTATAACTACATATGAAGTTGAACATGAAAATATTTTGGGGGAGAGTTAATATGCTAAGAATCATCAGATTTAAATTTGTTAGAACAAAAGCTTCAGTGGATTTTGTTGGTCTTGTGACTGAAGAGTCAAAAATGGCCAGTGATCACAGCCCTGAAACATGAACACTTTAATTTTTGGCAGCACCTGCCCTTCCCAAATAAGGGAAGCCATAGCTCTGACAGTGCCCATAAGAGGTAATGATAAACATTACAATCTGAGATTAGCAACCTCTGAGGCTATGGGGATATCAGCACACAGGATAAGGCTCTCAAACTAACCAGAGATCACCTTCAGCCTATAATTGGGAAGAGAAAAATAGCTTATGCTTATGCCAGCCTGGTCTCTGCTTATCCACATTCCAGGCTCCCTGCCCAGATACATCAAGTTACTTTTCTTTCTCAAGAAGGGGCCAACTTATCCCTTCTTCATGTTTTAAGCTGTAGTCCACAAAAATATTAGTATTTCTGTGCATTTTTGCTGTTTACATCATTTTGAGAATGTGAAACAAATTTAAATTAGATTTTTCTATCCACTTTCAGGTCTACTGACATTCAATTCAGTTAGTGTTTTTCAAGGCTCATTTTATGGGTTTGCTGTGTGGGTATGGGTTTTGTTTGTTTTGATTTCTTTTGGGTTCTTTGGTTTGTTTTCTTGTTGTTGTGTGTTTTTTTTCTCAAATCATGAAATAAGGAAATGCTATGGAAAAACTACTTCAAATTTTTAAAAACCCACAATAATCTCTCTTACACAAGTAAGATGCCCTGTGGATAAATCCAAGCTTTCTGATTATCAATCTGTTCTGCATAGTTCAGCCATATTTTTTGGCATAGAGACTACAAGAGCTTTTGTCTGAATGTGCAGAAGCTCAGGTTTCACTCACACTGACCATCACATTCTTTGCAAAACTCTGCTGTTGGTCCTGCCAAAACGGACAAAAGTGTTTAAGATAGAGCAAGCATCTGCTAATAAAAACGCAAGATGTAAAAGCATGCTACAATTTCTGCAAAAATACTCAGTTTGGGGAATGATTTTTTCTTGGTATGCTCCTAGCTCTGCTAAAGCTTTTGGATGAGTTGCAGTCTGTAATTCATTCAATAATACATTGCTGGTGCTGCTGTTTTTTTCACAGCCTGTTTTTTAGTGTAAATTTGCTGTCCACATTCTTTAAAGACTTTGAAATATCTCTCTTCAATCTTTTTCAACTGTACGGCTGTTTTTTATCACAATAATTTATTTGTTATGACTGAAAGTGAATTTTGGATAATCCAAACACATATAAGACATAATGAATTTACTGAATGTTCTGAATGATTTTTCTTAATCATTACAACTTGCTTTTTAATGTGGAAACAGCCAACAAAAAAGTGCTTGCCCTTTTGTGAAATGGCATTCACTGCAAAGCTGGTGAAATGAATAGATACAAAAGCATAATGTGCTTGTTTATAAAGCTCACTGTCTTCTAATCAGAATTTGTTTTACTTTTTTC
Organism: Agelaius tricolor; assembly: GCF_023055355.1. Classification (NCBI taxonomy): domain Eukaryota; kingdom Metazoa; phylum Chordata; class Aves; order Passeriformes; family Icteridae; genus Agelaius; species Agelaius tricolor. The sequence continues at coordinate 64,161,993 of NW_027269261.1, forward strand.
CCAGAAACCTAGGTACAGGAAAGAAAACAATATTTCCCTGAAATTATGAAATTCTAGTCTTTTAGTAGTATGGGTTTACTAAGAATAAAATCATTAGTATGTAGGATTGAACCTCTTCATAACATGGTCTGAGACCTAGGTGGGCAAGAGAGTCTATAAGGACTCATGTTTGCCTGCCTCTTGCAGGACATGGAGTCGGTTGTGTTTTGAACAGCTGCTCTTCCTGAGGTTACACTCTGATTAAAAGAGATGTTTTCTTGTTAATCCATCCTGTGACGGAAGTGACAGCTAAAAATAAAGAAAAAAATAGCATAGAAAGCAATATGCTGGTCAGTTTTTTGTTAAGAATAGAAAGCAATGCTGTCAAGGGCTGAAAATAATTTCCTCTGTCAGAAATCTAAGAGTCAGGGTGGTTGTGTAATGAGACCAAAAGAGAAAGGACAGATTAGATTGAGGTTGCTGAAGAATCACTTCTTTCAGAAAAAGATGGTCTGATATCTGAAGACTTATTCAAGGAAAATATTTCTCTTGGACCTGGAATTAAATGTTGACATTCAGAAGGTCTATACATCATCAAGTACCTGTGACTCAGAGCTAAAATCCATTATTTGGGTTCATGAATGCTTTTCCTTGATCACTTTCATGAGATAATAAGTGTGTTTAATACATCTAGATTAAGGACTTATTGTGAGCTGGGGTTTATTTATTTGTTTATTATTTGTAGCAACACAGAGAGACAAACCTGAAAAACCAGAAAAAACTGAGAGGAAGGAACCCCCAAAGGGTATGTATTCAGCTTTTGATATTCCTTGCCTTTTTATAAGTGATTCAAAATAGTCTAATCTATTGACTCTTAGACTGTTCTTGTAGATCCCAATAATATTTGAGGATGGAGGAGGTGTTGTAAAATCCAGCTGGAAGGAGAATGAGGTTTTTAAAAACAATTTTAATTACTCACTCTACAGAATAGCTGAAATTACATTCAGATAGTCTTTACTGTACTAATAAGTTAGGTAAAAGTACCTAGAGCACAAATTGGTGTTTATTCTTCTTGAATAAATCCAAGTATTTTACTTGCCCTTGAGAATATTTTCCACCAAAAAGTAATTAATAAATTATAACAAACTGGAAATGGTCCACGTAGACATTCGGCTTTGGAAATCTGCTTAAAATAAAAAAAGGAAAAAAAAAGGAAAAAAAAAGAAAAAAAGAGGAAAACTAAATTCCTCCAGATTAATTTCAGAGACACTGGGGAGAGGTTTTAGAGAGAATTTAATAATTTCCTGGTGGTGTATGCCAACAAAAAATTACAGATCTGTTGTAGGAGTCAGAATCAAGATACTGCTTACTCTCCACGCACAATGGGTGAGATTTATCTCTGGGTTACAATAGCCACTGTCTATTTTACCTCTTGTGAGGATATTTTAGCCAAATGAAATTTTGGTGGAGTGCATCTACTTGTCAAAACACTTAATTCTTCTGAGAACATGTCCTTTGCACTAACCTATGGCTAATGAAGTCTTGGGCTGGAGGAAGAAAAATATTCTGGAAGAGCAAACAGGCCAATGACCATAATAAATTACCAAAACAAGAAAAGGGAAGACCAAATATCCAACCACAGCAGACTTATTCAGGCCAAGAACTCAAGTGAAGGTGAACTTCCTGAAAGCCGTGCTTGACAAGGCCTTTCTAACAGTCTCTGATTGGAGCTTTTCCATTTCATATAAGTAATTCAAAGTGCCTTGAGCTAACAAGACTGATTTTAGAAGTTAATGGCAGGCATATAAGTTGACGTGTCTCTTAGAATGAATATTTATTGGTAGAAACTAGAATGGTGATAACATGGGAAATTTTTTCTGGGGTTTAGAAAAATTACAAAGCAAAAGCAATAATGTCCCATGTTAAAACATGAATTTATCTTTAAGACTTCTGTTATAATGCGGAAAACCTGTGGAATTCTTCAACTTGATTTCACAGGAGAACAATATTTAATGTTTTATTAAGTTTCTTAGAACAAGAAAAAGATTATCCCAGCCAAACTCAGATAGCCAGTGAAAGAAAATGACAATTATACTGCGTGCCATAAATCCTATTAATATTCTGTCTACCTAGTGGTATTTTTTCTTGAAGTGAACTATTTGTTTTATGTAGTGAACTATTGCCAAAACTGCTACAGAAACACTACTGTGTATAGACATTCTCTGTATTCACAGTGCTAATAAACATTACTTTCAGACTGTACATTAAATTTAAAAACTAAGACTATGAATGTGTGTCTTTCTAAGGTCCATTTCATTATATCATTATGTGTGACTGGGAGACCCTAGAGACTGCATCCCTGTATTTTTGCTGCCTATTTTCTACATTAAATACATTGCCTTTTCAAGATTGAGATAATGGAGCGCATAAATAGCATCCTATTCTAATCTATAATCAACTTCTGGGATGAAGTTTAAGAAAGTTATTTAATGATGCAGAGAGTAATTGTAAGTGTCTCAGTCACTTAGCAGTGTCTCAGTCAGAGATGTCAGCCATATTCTCAAGTATTTCATCACTATATTGCTTAAAAATGTGGAAGCCTGAATATTGCCTATCACTCTTTTTTACATCCAGTTACACATGGAATTCATGGTACGGTAAAAAAAGTTTTTTATCTCCTCATGTTAGACAAAAGGAGTTTTACTAAACTTGGATGAAATCTCCACAGGAGTTAGACTTAAGCTAGGCTTGCATTTTCACAGCTGTTCTTTCAGAAGTGCTCTAAAACCCACTCACTTATTTTTCATTTTCTGGAACATTACAGTGCAATTGTAAAATCCTAAGAAAAGTGAGTGGAAAATGTTCTGTGAAAGAGTGGATAGCATAATGCAGTTTCCACTGTCATAATGTTAGTTTTGCTTTGCACACACTGGGTATCTAATTATGGTTCTGGGATCGTCATTGCCAGGGACTGATCTCAGCTAGTGTCCATGTCTGTATCCATTACTAACCATCCATATCCCTTACTGGTTATCCATTTCAAGCCAGCTGGCAAGTCACAGATGTATCATTTGCACATGTGATTCTCTCCTGCTCCGAGATTGATTCCGGGGTTTTTACAACCTGTGTCTGTCTGAGTATGCGGTGGCCAAGGTGCAGCCCTCTCCCTACCACAGGCAGTAGCATTTACTGTGAGCTGTGCCTTAGTAACCAACAATTTTGGAATTCTTCTGGAATTGACAGACAATTGCAAGAGATGATATGCAGCAAACAGCTGAGGCATGTTACCATGGCAGTAACTCGTTAGCCAGAGCTGGCTGCTCACACCCTGTAGTATGATGTACACTGTAAAAATATGCAGGGGAAGCTCAGCAGTAACACACTCTGCCACTTAGTATCCCAAGGCATCCTTGGTGAAATTGTTTTAAAATCTTAATTTTTCCCACTTTTTCTTTTTGGGTATATGTATAACACTTTTTTTCTTTCTTAGTGACAAGTAAAGACAAACTGGAAAGACTAGAAAAACCTGAAAAAAAGGAAAGGCATGCAGGTAATTATTTAATGTCAGAATTTATTTTACATAAGGAGGTACCCTAAAGCTTATTCTCTACTCAATTTCCATTCATGTATCCCTTCGATTGCAGAAAAAAAGTTATGAAATATTATGAATAAAAATAATGAAATCATAACAAATTTGCAGTCTTACACAATAAGTAGCATTTAATATTCCTCCTGCATGTTTTTTTGTTTGTTTGCTTTTTTCCTGGGGAAGGAAGATAATATATTTTGTACTCTGGATTAGTGTAATCTTATGATAATCACTGGGTATTTCCAACACTTGCAATAAGAATGGTTGCTAAGAGACTATGGTCACCCAAGAAAAAGGCACCTGACAGCCCCTTCACAGAGGTAATCAGGAAGGCCATGTGTGAAAAAATGCATTTTAAATAAAATACTGCATAGAACCACTGAATAGCCACTGAGTATGCCAGGACAAGTTCTTTCAGTAGTTACTTGCAGTAAATAGATATCTAGCACTGTTTTATCTTCCCCAGTACTTACTTTCTTTTTAAACACCAGCTCCATGCTCATGCATACATTTCTGTGTTCCCAGGATAATCTCATACCTTGTACTCAAATAGGGAACCCTGTGTTTTCACACACATGATCCCTGTAGGTCACCTCAGGGCACATCAGCCCATGCATATATCAGTTCTGCACATCCATGGACAAGTTACTGTGCACACATTAATCCCAAAAAATTAGCAAATCAGAGCCCACACAGGAGAATATTTCAGATTACCCACTACTCAGTGACTACCGCATAACTCGGGTGTATTCTGAAACCTGAGCCAGAAATCTAGGAGCTACAGAGCTGTTAATTTCAATTTGTAAGGTGGAAATTGAAAGCAAACAGAAAGCCCCAAAGAACATTAGTTATAATGTCACTGCAATTAGATTTGTAATTAATTATAGTGCTTAATCATTCATAGCTGGAAAAACTGTTAGTTGCTCTGTGGAGTTCAGAAATCCTTCAGAAACTATCCAAAGTAATAAAGAAGAAAGCTAAAAAATAACAATAAACCAAAATAAATCAATAAAATACAGGATATAAATATATTAAAAAAGAAAGAAAAAAGCAATATAAATAAGTATGACTCTTGACTATCTTCTTTCATGGGATTACTGGAGCTAGAAAGGCTGCAGCTCCTCCAGCCAATGGCAAAGACCTCAGTGATGGCAGATGAGATTTTGAAAGTTCCAGTTCCATGTTTTGGCACCAACAACAAACAGCAGCAGCTGAATCAATCTTTCTCATTCTTTGCATGCATGACCATGGTGCCAGTGTGTTTCTTGACCCTTTTTCTCATTCAAATGCAACTTTTTTTTTTTAATGACCATTAATATTATTGGTTTTATTTCTAGCTGTTCATAAAGAGAAATCTGAAAGGCCAGAAAAACAAGAAAAGAAAGCACCGTCTAAAGGTATTGATGATCATTATTAAAAGTTGTACAATTTAAGTGTTTGAAATCTTGGGAGAGTGTGGAGATAAGTATTTAAAGTACAAAGCTCTTCTAGTTCATGTTGAACACTTTTTGGGTGTTGTCTCTTTTGCTTAAGCAGGTCTTGATCAGCCCGAGTGAAGTCTTGCTCGGCATATTTCTTTTTGCTTTACTCTCTTGTTTTGATGCACAGAGTTTATTACAAATCATCCTTACACAGCTAAAGAACGAAACCTATGACTATTTTCTTTGCATTCCTTGATGCCTTTTTTCTCCACAAAGAGATTCAGTAATTTGCCTGCAAAGAAGTTTTTCTCTTGTGTATTAGTTTTCAACTGGATGCAGACTAATGCAAGAGTATTTACTATCTCTCAATCTGGGTCTTCCATCATATCCAAAAATAGAATTTCATTTTCTTGCCTTTATTTTTTTTCAATAACATTTTAATTTCAGTATATGATTTGCATTGTCTTCTATGGCAGCAGTGGCTTTGGTTAAGATTTACACATCTAATAATTATCATATATATTATGAAGCAATATCGTGGGTGTGTGAGGGGTGATTTTCACTATTCTTTTGACTGATAATTCCATCTTTGGCTATGGTTTGGGCAGGGAAATTTAAAAATCCAATCACCTTGCCCTATTATGCCATTTTTTAAAGACTAACATTTATTATTGCTTGGCATTTGAATGTTTTTCTCTGAGGTTAGATTTTTCTCCATGGCAGATATTTCTATAATGAAGTTCATTTTCAGTCTCTGTCTCTTTTTATTTTACTTAGTTGACTCTTGAAGAAATCGCATACAACCAAATTCATATCAGTTTGTTATGGCATTGAGATTAATCCCATGATGTTGAGATGCATGAATTAACTAGGTTTAATTTGAATATGTTCAGACAATATAGGTACAAATGTACAAATCACTCTTTTTTTAATTGATCATAGTCTAAGGAGAAATGTAAAACAGAAATTAAAAGTGAAGAAAGAAAGAAAGCAGAATGAAGACTAAAAGCCTTAAAAAACTTTGAAGGGTAGCCATCGTCCAGTCTCTCTTTTACAGGGATATTGTTCATTTTTTTCTACTTTCAGTGTATGACTTGAAAGTGTGGGATTTTTTTTCAAAAAATGAAATCATGCTAAAGTAAGCCAGAGAAAATAAATGCCCATAGTGTCTGTGTTGGTTTGGAAAGCAAATAACTTCCAAGAATCACTGAGATAGTCCTAATAAGCAGCCAGCCTCTTTACCCATTTATCTTCTGCTAGCTAACCAAATAATCACTCAGAGCCTTAATGTGTTTAATAGCAGCCATGACTCCAGTCACTGGCTGGAAAATTTTATGAAGGATTTGGACACAGTAGCTGCAGATCTTTGTGGCTGCAGTGTGAAATAGCCATGCTGCCCTCTCTTGGGTAGTTTCCCTGCCATGAGCCCCTATGGCATCAGGGCATGGGGTCAGTTTTCCTCAGCATGTCCAAGGGTGCATTTCTGCCAGCACTGTGTTGCTGAGTTTTCCATTGCCAGGCCCACCTCCCTTTTCTCAGGGATCTGCTCTAAACTGGATTAGCTACCAGCAGTGCTGAGGGGCTGCTTCAAACCACTTGCAGTCCCTAGGAAATGAAAATGTTCAGGTTCTGGCCAGCTCTGGGGAATGGGCATACTGAGAGCTGTGTGGCTACTTCCCACACAGTCAGCAGGTTTTCTTTATGCTCATTACAAAGACTCAAGGTAATTCTTGAGACTCTGGTAAAGGCTCCAGAAAGCCTCAGTGATATGAGTGGTTTTTAAACACATCACCTAAAAACATCTTAAAAAAAATAAAACCAAGTCTAAATATCAATCATGTCATGTACAGGCTGGAGTTCTAGGATGGAATTCAGTTAGAGAGGATTGTTATTATGTAGTTATCAGTTGAAAGAAGTGTAATTAACTCTCAAGGCTGGCTTGTTCTGGTATTGTGTCTGGATGGTGACCAGGAGGGCAAAGATAGAGGTCTGCATAAAATTTTAGCAGCCTTTATGGAACACAGTCATGTGTGTGTGTGTGTGTGTGTTTACACAGTGTATCTTATGCAGACATGAACTCACTCAAGCTGGGCTCTGAAGTGAACACCAGACTTATGGCTGTGTTTGTTGACAATGAGCCCAAGCTAAGAAAAACACCTTTGTGTAAGACAAATACAGCCACATGGGTTCCTGTTGGCTGTAGCACAAGGCCAATTCCATGTCTGCTCAGCACCTGACATGAGCAAGTTTGTTTCATCTGGACTATGTAGTAAAAACATTCCCTAGGCAGCTTCAGATCTGTGTGACTCACTTGTCTTCTTGTAAAGGAGCCTCAACAGATATTTTTAAGTTCTTTACCCCACTATATGAATCTGAAAACAATTTCAAAAACTGGAAAATGGGAATTGTAAGGAAATGTGAAATTTCCAGTGATGATGTGTTTTGGCAATATTTTCTTGTTCTTTGTGAGATTTTTCCCTAATACACAGTTGTTCTCATTTCTAGTAACTCAAAAAGATGCACCTGAAAGACATGAAAAAACTGAAAAGAAACCTCCTCCCAAAGGTATTTATTTATCTATACTACAGGTTTTTAAGCCGAATTGACATTGAAATGCATAAACTTTATTTTATTCAAGCAGAGATTGTAAATGTGTGTGAGAAATCAGCTACATGAAACTAAAATGAAATGAATATATAATCAGAATTAAAATGTTTGTAGAACATCCAGGGTTTAATTCTATGATTGATCCCTTTCAAAATCTGTTGCAATTTCAAATTGAGAATAAAAGTATGAGCCACCATTTCACTGAAAAACAAGTAAGCCTACCTGCGAGTGCTCTGATATACATTTTCACTATAACTAGTTAAGGAAATTAATTCTCCATTATCCAGCAATACCTGGTTTTGTCTGGGAGTAGTAACATTCTTATATAAATATCTGAATTCTGGTTTGCAATACTTAGATATTCCAGTTTACATATTGATAAAATCAATTTAGTTATCTCAGTGATTTAACAGGAATGGAGGTCTAGGGCCTAACAGAAAGCATAAATTTGGTAGCATACAAGTTTTGCCTCAAGGATGGAGACATTTAGAACTATGAAGAAAACAGGTTTATGAACTTTGCACTAAACAGGTTAATTTAAAACATATCCAGTGGTAGTTTATACTAATACTATTGGATTTTCCACTGGGGTGAACTAGAAACACACATACTGGGAGCATGCATGTCTCAGGTGAGAAAAAGTTGCTGACACACAAAAGCAGAAAGAATGCTTTGGGTCTCACCAAGCTCTGTGTAGCTTCAGCTACTGATACTTACAGTATCAATGGTAATTCTCCTTGGAAGCCTCCTCACTCTGCTGAAGGGCATCTCATGAATTGGTCTCAGACACTCTCAGCCCTGAGAACTGGTGTAGAGTCAGACTCAAAAACTCAAAACTTCTTGGACTGAGACCTAGAACCAATTCATGAAAGCAACCCTTAAAAATAACCACACACTATTTTTCCAGCTTACAACAGAGTTTAACTCTGAAGTCTAAACTTGTACATATATTCCTCCCATATTTGTTAGCTTAATGACCAATATCTTTCTCCTTAGTTTATACCATAAAAATGATCTTGTTAGAAACACTTAATATTATTTGGCATATTTTATCACATTTAGCATCAGCCAAGTTCATGGTATAGCACTGAAATAAAGCTTATTTGGATCTCATATTTCTGTTTAATTCTGCCTAGTTTGAGGGGATTATAGTTTTCATCAGGTCTTACCAAGCTGTTAATATTGAAGAAATGCTCATTATTAATAGCACAATATAAAGTAAGTGGCACTGAATGTTATGTTGGGGGCAGAGAGTGACACTGAAAGCTTTTTCTTTATTGTCTGCAGAGGAGAAGAAAGTAAAGGGCACTAAAGTGGAAGCAAAAGTCAAAAAGGAAGTGAAGGATGGAAAAGGAGAAGCAAAGACGGCAGAGAAGGTCAAGCAAGCAGAGACGAAAACAACAGAAACTGGGCTAATAAAGGCCAAAACAAAAGTTAAGGAGGAGAAAGCTCTTCAGACTGTAACTAAATCGGACAAGAAAGGTAAACAAAATGAGGAGGAAACAGATGAAGATCCTAAAAAGGTAGTAGGGAAGAAAGAGAGAGAATGGAGTTAGATGTGTCAAGGACCAAAGTGCACCCATGAAAAACAAAAGCACAGTACAAATAAATTCCACATGAACCTCACACTGCTAGGACATGATTACAGAAAATAAAATAAGTTTAATGTATATAATCAGAAGGTTCTAGGAGGTTTTCATGGCTAAAGTTTCATTTTCATTTAAATCCTTCTTTATCAAGGACCAATTTCTCTTCAGATAGGTCTGAGACTTTGTGGATTTGCTCAGTAGCATCTAATGTAGTAGATTGCAAGCAGAGTTATTTTTGAAAATTCAGACTATCCAATAACCTATTGGGAATTTAGGTTTGTTTCTACATCTGCCTATGCCCTCTGTAACCATAATGAAAGTAGCAACAGTGTAAAAGGAATGTTATAATTTATCTATCATATTGTACGAGGCAGGTTGTCAGGTGTTGTGCAACATAGTGACATACCAGCCTCATATAACTTAATGTGAACAGCTTCCAAATTTCTTCCAAAAAGGAAAGAAATGCTGTTTCTCTAGTGTAAGGAAGAAATTAAGTGATGAAACAAAGAACCAACATGGATCAACACCATATAGTCAACAAGGTGTTAACTATGTGCTCCACTTTGTCAGAGTAAGCCTGCATTCTTCTACTCCCAGGTTGCACAGACTGCTTCCCTGATTTCCCTGTGGCATTTCCATGGCACTGAGTACAATTTTGTATGAATGAAGGCAGCAGGACCTGGCTTTCTGTATGAAGTGCCACACTGCAGCCACGGGATTATTCTGACATTGAAAGAGGCAGCTCAGTGATGCATAGAGCACCTATCTGATCCTTTCAGCTGTTAACCACAGATAAATTGCTGTGCCTGAACATCAAAGAAGCTGTCCCTGCCTGGATATCTGAGTCTGCCTGATCAGATTCTCTCAGAATTTCATAACCATTGCTCTGGACCCCTTAGGAGTTGCCTAAATTATACTTTTCTAGAAAACTGAGAGAGTTTGAGACATAGCCCACTTTCTGACATACATAGTTTGCTGAACTAGTATTTTTTAACATTTATTTGTATTCCAGTTAATTTTGTCCTTCACTTGAAATATTGGGACCTTTGAGGCATGGAATCAAAGCAGCATCTATCACACTGATTGCTGTGACCAAGGAAAAAAGTTCAGCAAATTGTTCAGTTCACTTGGGAGGTGAAAATCTCTTTCAATTTTTTGTTTGCACTGGAAGAGTTTCAGTGCACAGTGGGGTCTGCTCCATACTGTTCAGGATAAAGCTCTCAAAAAGAAGTGCTGTGCAGATAACAACAAAATATTTTAGGTAGGCATCAAAGATTACAGAGACCAATAGAATAGTGGTGGTTTTTTGTTTGTTGGGTTTTTTGTTGGGTTTTTTTTTGGTTTTTTTTGTGGGATTCCCAACAACTTTAGATGATAAATATTAGCAAAATGATCCATCTTGACATCAAATATTTACAGATCATTTTGCAAGTCTGCTTTAGAGTGTGACCCAGTGACTGTGCATGGAATCCCAGCAGGTGAAAATGAGAATAAGCAGATGGAGTGGAGGAAGGAAGGAGCCTCTTCAACTGCCTTTATCACTGGAGACAGGGCTATGCACATCTATTGGAATCTGTATATCCTACTCTCATGCTTCCTTTTCCCACCAAAAACCACTGGTGCCCTGCTGGATGCTCTAAAAAAATTCATCTTTATATTTCAGTCCCACTGTGACCCAAGGTGAACATAATAATCAATGCAGTTTTTCAGAGATTTAAAATTAATGCAGTTTTTCAGAGATTTAAAATCAATGCAGTTTTTCAGAGATTTCCTGATCCTGCAATCTTTGCTTGCTCAAGGGAGTAGTTCTGCAAGCTTATCTGAAACTGTAAAATATACAACAGTGATGACATAAGAGTTTTTGCATCATTTCGTACTGAAATTAAAATTTAAAAAGAGAGGTAATCTTCCTGGGTAAATCACATTAAGCCCAATGACAAAATCCTCCATGAGTATTTTTATCATTAAGAATCTAGTCCCAAATTCTGACATGATCTTTTAGTACTTATATGAATATTTGTGTCATCATTACAGAGTTATAGGTGAAAACTAAAGTGTGAAATTCCCCTTTTAATAAAGGACTTTAGATTAAAATGGATTTTTAGCCATGAAGAGGCACTTGAAAAATCATATTCATTTAAAATTCCTTAGATTTCAATCTTTACTGATTGGTAGCATTCCTATAAACTTAAATAGGATGTTATAGTGCACCTTGTTGTGCCATATGGAAGTTATATTTTTGTTATTGAGAGTTTTACATTCTGCCTCCAATTTCTTTTTTAAATCAAATTTTTTAAGTAGAGTTGTTAAAGATATAATATGAGGAGAAATTAATATAAAATCTTATTTCTGAGGTACAATCAAGATTAATCCTCTTTTTAAAAGTTTATTCAAATTACATTTCCACAAAACAAAATAAACCCAGAAAAAAGCCCCCACAACAACAACAAAAAACAGATAAACAAAATCAACAACACAGTCTGGTTTATTTCTGGTCCATACTACTAAGTTTAAAGAATAGATTATTTTAATATCAATGAAATGGTGTGATTCTAGGGCCTTAGGCTATGTCTCTATCACAACTCAAACAGAACCAGCACAGGCTTGTTCTCTGCCCTGGGACTGTCCATAGTGTGTTGTCCCCTGCCATAGTTTTGTTCTGTATTCCCTTGCAGTCTTTTGTACAATGGCCCAGATGGTGCAGGAAATCTTCCCAACAGGCAGCAAGGATAGGGGCAGCATGTTTTGGCAAAAGTGAACTAAGAGAAACAGGGTTTTGTGCAAGAGCTGTGCCCTGCCATTTGCTTTCTGGGCTAAAGTGTTGGCAATGCTCCACTTTATTTATAAATACTCACTGAGACCCTATTGCAACTGTGTCAAAGTCAGTGCAAACACTTTGCTGGTTTCAGTAGCTTTTGGTGGGCTTAAGAAAAAAGATCTGTATGTGTTTTCTCACACACACACTGTTTTTGGGGTTTTTTTTTTTAGAATTATCATATAGACTTAGGGCAGATACTGTAGCCTTAAGGAAGGAATGCAAAGTTGGAGTCAGCCAGAATGATAAATTTGAATTCCCAAATATGAAAGTAAAAATTATTATGAATATTCATTAGAGGTTTTAAAGGCAATGTTTACAGCCACAGCCCTGAGTACATGCTGAAAGTTTTGCCCCAGGCTCTACAATCCTTACTAGTATGGCCCTTGCCATCTCACTAACACAAAACAGCTGGCTAGGCTTCTATCAACTAGAAAAAATGTTTGGATATTTGTTAAGTTGGTAAACCTTTTCCTAATTTCTACATCTGCATAGGAAATAATGACTTGAAAGCAGTAGCTCTTCATCCAAGGACTGCTGGATCAGTCAACATAACAAAGCAGCAGTCACACAAATGCCTCAGCAGCAAGTGACACTGATGTAGCAGTGACCTATATATATAAGTCAATGATGTAACAAGTGTCACATACTTGGCAATTACAGTTTGCATTTAAATGTAACAGCAGTGCTGTTTTAAAAACTTTAATTATTCCAAAGGCAGCATAATTTTATTTTGGAGTTGGCAATGGGGAGAGAAAGTGGCTTTGTGAGTAGGACAGAGATGCCACAGGAGGGGGAGAGAGGAAGAGATGTAACTTCTACAGTGTAGGAACTGTGCTAGAAGAGTCTTGGACACAGGGATGAACATGCTTCACTCAAGGAAAACTGAGAACTGACTTAGCTAACCATACCTGGCATTTAGACATCAACATTAGCTTTCAAAGCAAATGCCCATTAGAGTCCACTGGGGCAACAAGATTTTTTTTCTGACCTGCTGAAGAATACAGCAATATTGAAGTTATTTTGTGCTCAGTTAAAGCTGATAACTTTTCCTCACCATTCCTAATGTTAGAAATTTTTATTAAGCTCTTCAGCTCTGCTTATGTATAGGAGAAATCAGAATTGACACTTCTGAAATCAGCATTTTATTTAGATTCAGAAGCCTTTATTTTTAAAAAATGTATATATATGTATGTGTATATATATATAAATATATATATATATATATACACAAATTTAATATATAAATATGTACTTTTAAAGATTAGTGTTTGGAAAATGATTCTGTAGTGAAACAGTAGAATTCTGTGGAAAATCTTGTTGCTATAGGAGTGTAAGTACACAGAGTTCTCTTTATTTTCCCATTCACAAAATATACATATTTATTTTACGGGTAAAAACATATCAACAAAATACAGTGATACAAAACCTTTCCCTAAATTTCCTATCAGCTGTCTGTGAAATTGATCTTCATGGATGATGAAAAGTCATGATGAGACCTGTGGCCAGGCAGCACTGTGCTTGTTTGCCTTGTACTTGTGCGTGGGGTTAGGATATATTCCAAGCAAAGCTGGCCCAGCAAAAGAGGTGGTAGGTCTGGGACACTGGAAGCTCTGCACTTCTTGGCTAGAGGTTTTGAATTAGATCTGAACAACAAATTGTCACTTTCTAAACACATGAACCACTTGAAGGTCAGGAAAAAAACCAGAAATATATAAGTAAGACCACCTATGAAAAGGCTACTGAGATGACTTCGCACTGCCTAACTTTATCTTCACTGTTAAATACAAATGACATTCTAAATTCACTTTCTTCATTACTCTTCTTTTCCTTTTTGCTCTGTTAGATCAATATGCATTCTGTCGCTATGTGATTGACATGTTTGCACAAGGGGATTTTTATCCAGGTACTTTCCTATATCATTGAACTCTGTTCTAATATTCTGTTTCCCTGCAAGTTTTTGCTCCTTTATGTATTAAAAGTGTGGTTTTTTATTATTGAAAGGTCTCACAAGAGCAACAAAGAGTGTGCAAATAGTTTTAATAAAGCATAAGAGCTAATGGCTGTTTTCTTAAAGCTTCTAATTTTCTGTCTACAGTGCATGAATTAAAATCAAGGCTATGTTAAAAGTAGAGTCAATGGAAGGCTGTAGAAATTGCTAAAATTTTCCATGCTTCTTTTGGCTGAGACGCAAGAGGAAGGAGCTTATTGTTAATAGCTTATTATTTGGCTTATTGGGTTTTTTTTCCTCTACAAATAGCAAGGCTTAACTCCAAAATGCTTCAAAAATAGAACTTCCATTGTTGCTAGTATATAAAATACCTTAGCTGATCCACCACTTCTGTGCTTTATCATCTCTCTTCCCACATCTCCATGCTATTCTGTTCTAACACAGACACTTAATTCCTCACTGAAAAAAAGAAGATAGAGCTACTGATGATGAATGAGCATCATCTCATAATATTAAGTCAGTCGACCCTGAACCTTATTTAATAAATACTCTTCCTGCTGAAGTCTAGACATACTGTAAAGAGACATAACCCTAGGAGTGAAAAGCAATAATATTCATGAAAAGAGTTAAGGAGAGAATATTTAAGGACACTCAAGACCTTACCAGCTTTGTTTGTTCAGTTATTTGCTCAACAAGCTCTCCACAGGTACACCTCTGAACTGGTTGTTGTTTTTCTTATCTCTGCCTTGTGGCTTACATCCTCTCTTGACATGCCCAGGCTCAGACAGAGCTGGGAAGTCATAAGGACGTGGCTGAGAAAGAAAGACTCTCACAAAGGGGAAAGGGAGGACACAGATTTTTGTAGAGAGAAAATGGACAAACTTGGGATTCAGTAGGGAGAGGGTTCCATCAAGAGAGTAAAATACTGCATTTCCTCTAGGACTTCTAAAGACAAGCAGTTATAAACAGAGGGACTGCTTTAGGCTCAGAGGGGGAGAATGATTAGCTAAAACTTACAGAGACTCAGTCATGGTTTGAGTTAAAAAATAACACCCTGTATCAATATGAATGACCTCATTTCTGGATTTACACAACTGTACCATCAACAATTCACATAAAAACTTTCATGGAGATTATCAGGATCTTTCTTACAGTTGTCCTGACATTTACAAGCAGCAGCGTAAAAGCCCTTTTTTTCTCAGAAGGCTCCCTGGCCTGTTTGACCCTCTCCTGAGGCAGAGAAAATGTGCTGTAGGAAGGGACATCTTGGGTTTTTTCAGTTTTGACTTTTCCAGTTTCAAGGAAACTGGGAAATCCGTGAAAGAGAGCAGTGAAATAGAAATGAAGTCTGTAGTGTCTTGAATTTCAGAAGATGAAAGACATGACTCTTCCCTTCCAGTGTTTGCCTTGTGTCATACCAGTGTGCTATGACAGACTTGTGGTAAGAAACCACAGGTTAAGGAGCTGAAAGACATTAAATGGACATAGGGTGATCAGAAGGCCTTACAAGTGAATAAAAAACTAGGGTGACAGGTTTAGGCTCCAAAAAGTAGAAATAAGTCTTAAAGTAACTTAAATAATCCAATTTTTAGGTGAAGTGGAAAAGGACTACTCCTTAACATCTCCCAAAGTCCACCTGGAGTTCCATCGGTAAAGTGACTGCTTTTTGACCTCAAGTCACTCGTTGTGCCCTGAAGTTAGGTGCTGCAGATGGTTGTTGTTCTGAAGCCAGATGCATTTTTGTGGGAGGGGAAAAAAAACCATTGCCTTGAAAACAAGCTTTATTCAACCCACCAGCTGTGAAAGGCAATGCTGGAACATCCAGACTCCAGAAACACTACTCAGTGTTTCTGAGCAGCAGAGGTCAGGTATGATCAGCCTTGATTTATGGACATCATTGAGAAGAGTGCCACCAAACAGTAATCGATTAGTTTGTTACTGTCTTTCTCAGGCAAAGTGCTCATTTTACACTGTCCTTTTGTGAACAGAAGTATTACTGTAATTCATTTTACTGAATAGATAAATGTGGGGAAAACACCCTTTAATAACCCTAATATCCAATTAGAGTTACAACCTGGTATGTTTTATCCTTTTATCGGTCTATATATTTTATGGTAAAGAACTTCGTCCAAACAAAGAGTTCTGAGTGAAAATTAGCTGAGGAATTAAATTACAGTCACCTTGACACTGCAGTTCTTTCAAACAAGGAATAATTTCTATCAATCTCAACATTACCATTTGTGAAGGGGAAAAAATTTTTGTCATAGAAAATTCCTTTGCACAGACATATTGAGATTTTCTGTGATTGATTGCATCAAACATGAATTGCTGATTCCTTAGGCAAAATTTTTAATGTCATTTTTAGTTATATCATTCAGCATTTTTTCTTAGAAAGTACTTTTGCAGTGTTACTATTATAAAAAATCATATAAATTACTATAAGATTAGGGTTTTTTTATTTTTATATAAATATTAAGCAAGAATTTATAGAAAAGTAGTTCACTTAATATGGCATTTTATAGTGCTCAAACAATTAACATTAAAAGTAAAACTCAGTTCTTTAGGTTTCATTAATAAATACACTTCTTAAAATACATCAAATAATGCATTTTGTCAGTCACATCAATATGTTGGAGGTCAGTTAATGCTCTTATGTTGATTTTAACAAATGAAGCTGAAATATTCTTCACCCGCTCAAAGTTTCATCATGACAATGCAGTCTTAGCTATAAAAAATGAATGAAATGTACACAGGGAATTCAAGGAAGACATATAAGGAAGAATTTTTGCCAAGATGCTTCATGCAGCATTAGCTGGTTTTCTCATTTCACTGGTAGTATTTGTCCTTGATACTGACAAATTTCATGGATGCCCTGCTTTAATCAACAATAATTGTATCAATATCAAATAAATACTAAGACTAATATTTTAATTTTTATGAAAGAGAAGATTTGAGGTTCTCAGGACTTTACAATGATAATAGTGGAGTTTTAGCCATAAACTGATTTTTTCTAATCCAGAAGTCCTTCCTTTGAATATCATGACTGCAACAGTGACCAGTTGGGTTCTACTGATACATTTAGAGGTAGACCACTTGAAGCCTACTGCACACAGTATAAAAAACTGCTTTCTGATTTTATCTCTTGAGAAATCGGCCTTAAAAATATTTTTTTTACCTTCTGTCTAAAATGCTCATGATAAGTGACAATTTCTCAGAGGAACTGCTGAACCACCTTTCATAGATTTTCTGGTCCTATTTGTCCCTGGACTACAGTTGCTCAGCCAAGGCAGTGCTGTCTCAGCATCATTAACAAATCTCTCTGCCCAAACTGCTTTGTACTCCTTTTGTCTGCCTGTAAAGAAAGAATTAATATGCATTTCTTTCAAGATTAGTTTTCCAAGTTTTCCTTATAAAGATTAAAACCTTAGGTGGAAAGCTTCATTATTTAAGAATGTTAGCTCTGACTGGTACCTTTATTTTTTACTGGCATTTCTTAAGTCCAAGATAGCATTTTTGATGCAGAATACTGACATATAGTTTAATGGATATATAGTCTATTCCATGTATTTGATAATTTGTTTGATATTCCTATATTTTTTTCTCAGTAGTATTTCTAATGTTCTTATTCATAGTTTATTTTTTATTGGTAGAAGAAAGGGTTCTATTTTAGTGGAAATTTTAAAAATTGTTTTCATAACTATTTTTTTATGTTAGAGAGTTTGAAATCCTCACCCATGTGGAGGGATTTCAGGGGCACTAATTGGTCACTCTTTTAGCATGGAGCACATGATACTTTAAGTTAACTGGATCGACTATTTTCTTCCCCCTGTGCCATAAGCCTGTTTCCTACTCTTCCCCTGCTTTTCCTGCAATGCTTGCCAGTCTGGCGTTAGTCCGGCAGATCAAGGAGCTGTTCTGATGAAATGCCTGTTTTGTTTTGCAAACACTGAAACTGGATTCTTGCATGTCTGTCTTTCTGCATGGCATTTCAGCATATTGTTGTGCATGTTGAATTAAGAGTGGTAAGCATGTCTTGGGTATGTAGTCCTGAAATGCACTTTTTTTCCTCACGGGCATGTTATCTACCTGTGATGTGATGTGATTTTGTTTTCTTTTTAATCACTTAGAGGTCTATTTTGCATGCATACCTTTACTCTGTTCTGGTTTTGGTTAAACCACTTGCATTTCACAGTACATCCGACTCACTACTGGATGATCTTTACAGTTGCTTAATTCACAACAAAGACAGTGGGAACACAGATGTGGTATTATTCACAATTTGGACTTTCTAAAACCTTAGCACTGAAGAACATGTTTGCCCTATGGAGACTGTACCACTACATAGCTGCTTCCAGTAACAGCTAGACTGCAAAGGAATGTGGCCATATCAGTTCCTTTCATCAATCTACCCTTATATTTATTATGAATTTCCATTCCAGGGTCTCAAAGCCAGTCCCAAAGCCAATATGAAAGCCAATGCATTGTAGACAATTTTACTTATCTTATACTGCTGAAAAACATATATTACTTGGAGAAATTCACCAGGATTTCTGGCATGTGTACACTGCAAGAGAGTATCCCATAGGGTAAAAGAGTCATCTCACCTTCTCATTAAAATAATCATTGAAGCCTCACCTTTTGCACATATGCTCATAAACACCCCCTCCCCCCCACACCTCAAACCACCCCAGCCCCCTCCGGCAAACATGAAAAGTCAAGAAATTAAGGCAAATTGTGATGAGTATCCATGGGGAATCTTACAGACTGCTTGGTCCTGGGAAGTGTAGACTGAAAATCCATCATGTCTACAATATTCTTCCAAGGCTTACCTCTTCCTCATTGCCAAGAAATATTCTGTCAAAGAGGAGGGACTGCTGTTATTACACAATATGACAAGAGAAGTTCATGACTATCACTATGATACTTGCCATTTAATATCCTTAAAATATGGAGATACTGGTATAAAGGTACATCAATATTGAAAGATCATGGACAATATTACTGTGAAAAAAAACAAAAAAACCTAGAGCGATAAAGACTACTTTAGAAAGTAAAAATGCCTATATTTGCTGTGGGTGGGCTGTAGCACTGGAACTAAATACTTGCCCTCCACTGTTCAGATGGCAAAACGCTTTAGGCTCTTGAACTATTTTTAAGTGTCACTCCTACTTGATTAGACTAGGATGTGTTATGGATATCTCAATGACAGGGAGTAACATTTCAACTTGTTACATTACATTTACATGGAGACAACTTTGATATAGTTTCCCTGGGGATATATTTAATGAAGTGCAACTAGAAAAAGAAATAAAAATCAGTCATAAAAAATAAGAAATAATATTATTAGCTTGCTGTTTGGAGAAATTCAGCATGAAAAACTTTCAACTGAGTTATGGTCTTTCACATTTGAGAGTAAGTGCTAAAGGAACATTTATTTTTTTTTTCCATGGAGAAATGCTTTCTGGTGCAAGCTACTCAATAGCCCTGACCCCAGTGGTAGAAAACAAGCAAGCCAGATATTTGTTTGAGAGAAATACTAAAGCGAAATATGGGAGGCAGTGAGATGTTTCTAGTTTTACTTTTTAAACTTTTTACTTTTTTAATGCCTGCTGAGGGAAATATTGTACCCCAAAATTTGAAAAGACTCATCTGGATTTTTATTCAGAGATGGCAGTTAACTGTCCATCAGTTTATCAAAAAAAAATCTGTTCACATAATTAAAGCCTTGCCAACCCATTTGTTTCTGCGGATGGCATAAATGGTAATGATTGAATGAAAGAACTATTTATTTCTCTAGTAATATCCTGGGAGAGTTTTGAATGAGTTTGAAAGAAAAGAATTAATGAGCAGTAATTTTAAATACATGTATGAGAAACCAAAAATTGAGTTATTAAAAAGTTTTCTAACTAATATATTAATGTGCAATTCTTAAAATAAACATTATCTGTCATTTAGAGTTAAATATTGCTTCTTTAAACTTCTATTCAAGAAACCATGACAAGATATCCACTTACCCCATTTTAACAAGACTCTTGTCTATGACTGCCCCCTCCCACCCCAAAACCTGTCTATTTTGTCAAACTCTGAAATGACATTGATCTCTCAAAGGGGATGTTATCAGCACAATCCTGACACCATCCCACAGAGGCAAAACAACTACCCATTATTCTCAGTTTGTATCATCCCACTGTGAATCAGAGCCAGATGCTGGCACATGAAGCTGCATCTGTCAACACTCTTATGGCACTTCATTGTAACTTGGCCAAAAAATTTCAAACTACTCACTCTCTTGGAAACAGCTACAAAGGGAATGTGAGGTATTCTGCTTCTGCAGAAAGGAATGGATGTCTTTCTTTGATAGTTCACTGCAAGGCATTCTGAGGGTCAAAATTATGAGATACAAGAGAAAGCCACAAACCTTTGCTGATGAATGTAAAAATGCTGAAATGAGTCTAAATCTTCTATTTTATTGGAAACAAAGCAATTTAAGCTGAGAAGGCAGAGAAATTAGAGTAACCAAATTATTCTCACAATTGCATTATGTTTATTGCTACTATTTAGTATTAAAAAAATTTCTCATAGTTCAGTAAACAAGTTTCAAATGAAGGGTGATTTCAATGGAGGATCATCAAAAGACTCAACTACTTTAGTTTTGAAAAGTAAGCTCTTTGGAAAATAAAGGCAAAAGTTAAATGCCAAAATACCCGTCCTAAACAGCTAATAGTAAACAAATAGTTTCCTATTTAAAATGTCAAAATAAGTTTAGCAAGGGACTTTGTAAAATAGTAATTGCATTTAATGACTCATTGTCATAATTGATTTCCAGTTAGAATAATTACAGCAGATACTGATGCTACAAAAAGTAAGTTAAAAATGGAAGCACTCTACAGGCAGCTTGAAGCCGCCTTCAAAGTCACAGGCACAGATTCTCGGGAGGGAATGTAACTACCCTGATATCTACTGGAGAAGTAGCACAATGAGGCACAAACAGTCCAGGAAGCTCCTGTAAATTGATGGCAGCTTCCTGACAGAGGCAGTGGAGGATCCCACAAGGAATGATGTGCTGGTTACCTCATAGTGACAAGCAGGGAAGGCCTTGTCAAAGATGTGATGGTTTGGGCTGCTTTGGCTGCAATGACCATGAGATTGTGGAGTTTAGCAAGGGGTAGAGAAGAAGCAAGGCAGCAAGGAAGATTGCAACCATGGATTTCAGGACAGATGACTTTAGCCTCTTTAGGGATCTTGGAAGAATCCTACAGCAACAGATCCTGTGGGAAGAGGGGCCCAAGGGACCTGGTTGATAGTCAAGGATCACTTCCTCCAGGCTCAAGAATGATGCACCCCAATGAGCAAGAAACCAAAGAGGGCAAGAGACTTGCATGGATGAAAAAGGAACTCCTGTCATTACTCAAGTGTAAGTAGGAAATACACAGGAGATGGAAGCAGGGTCGTGCCACTTGGAATGATTACAGAGAGGTTATCAGAGTAAGCTGGAGGCAAGGCTCTATCATAGAGTTGCTTAAAGTAAATAAGACAGCTAACAGCACCTAAAGTGCCAACCATTTCAGTAAAGCAGGAATCCTACATGGATTGCAAGTGAACATCTGCCTTTGATGAAACATGATAACCCACAATCTTCTCCTTCAGTCAGTTTTATAAGCCCAAGTTATTAAAATTATAAGTGAGCTAATGAATCTGTTATCTTTAGAATATAATTTTGAAAATTCTTAGGGAAGTTAGCCACCATAGATTGAATCTCTCTTAATTTTAACAACAAGGAAAGTAGCTGACATCTATACAATGTGCCTTTAAACACCTCCTGATGCTGAATTCACTGAAACATTATGAAGAAGGAAAAAATGTGTTCTGAAGGGCTTCCACTTTTCTCCTTCATTTTTTGTTAAAAATAAAAAACCTATATCTCTATTATGAAACTGGAAGTTACTCTTCTAATCCCAATATAGAATTCTATGCTGTCTCTGCTGGAAAATGAGGAGGATCACTTTCAACAACAGTAATGGTACCAGTTTACCATATCACATAGATAAAAAGAGCATAGAAATGATCCAAAAGTACTTTGACAAGATACATTCCATCATGACGCATTTCAGCTTAGCAAGAATTCCTCACCTCTTCTGGTCTGAGAACATCAAATGCAGTAGACAGAAGAGTGTGTAGCTTTGGCCTAAGCAACACATCCCTACCTTGTTTTACGCCCACCCATTTATGCATCTCATCCACAGCCACTGGGACTGTAAGCTGTGGCAGATCCATTCCTTTCACCATTCTTTCTTCAGGTGCAACTTTCCTTTAATATCAGCTTTCATCCTGCATGTATCTGCACTGTCAAAAAGATGTTTTACTTATGACATATACCTATAGTGAGTCAAAAACTACTTTATTTTTCTTCATCAGGAACCTCTATTCCTCCCTCTGACAGTTCACCTTCCTTCCTATTGTTTTGCTTTGTCCTTCAATACACCCAGTATTCTCTGACAAAGTAAATAACAGATATTTCAAAAGGTCTTCAATGCCCACACACATTATACCTAAACAGGTTTTTTTTTAATTAGGCTTAAAACCAAAATTCTTCCTATATGTGAGATTTATTCATACAATTTTTGGTTGTTTGGGGAGCAATGTGTTACCAACAGTATCTACAGTGTGAAAAACCATGCATGGCTCTTTTAGTCCTGCAATATTTTGGTGGCATGAAGCATCATCTTTATGGACAACTGCAAAATAAAATATTTGCAATTCATTGCATCTCACTTAGATACCCAAAAGTTAATTGCCCAGCTTTAACCTTTAACTGTCTTTATAGCCAGTGGTATGAAATGGAGGCCTCCAGAGGACAATTTCATCCTAAGAAAGATGCCTAAGATAGAAAAGATGAATCACCCTTTGAAGGTACCAATTTCTCTCCATTGACTATAAATGGATCCCTTGGGTGACTTATCTAGATGTAACTGTCTGAAAGTTAACTTTTAAATGTCTGGTAGTGAGACAGCCTACATACATTCAAGAAATATGCTGTGAATGTGCAAGGAAGAATTTTGCTCAAATGAAGACTTGAAATGACAAGTTTTCTATAAAATTTGAAATTATGTTATCAGGAGCAGCTGTTGATGTAATCAAGGAAACAGTGGTGCCAATTGGAAAAAAAATGCATTCCAGTTGCTACAGAGTTTTGGGAGTGAGTGAAAAGGGTAAAGAAGAAATGGAGAGAGAAATATTTTCTCAAATAAATGTAGAAGATATTTCCTATCCAAATGATACAAACAAAATAAACCTAAACAATTTTTGCATCAGAACAAAAGCTCAGCCTTTAGAGCTTCCACTTTCATAGAATTTAAGATTTGGAATTTTAGTTGTCATATGCTCACAATGTTCAATTTTCATTTTCTTTAAATTTCTGTTAGATCCATTTATATGTTCAATGGAAAGACCTGGTAAGTTAAGTCATTTACCCAAAAATCATGGAGGATGCCTTGAGCACTAGGGTTAAAACTCATGACAGTGAAACCCAGGACACTTTGTTCTAAAAATAACTTCTTTAAAGCATAGAGCATCTTCCATGGCAAAACTAAAGGGAAAGAAGAATTAGTAGCTACCAAAGCATTATTGGTTTAAAATAATCATGATCTCCAGTATTGCGGGTTTTTCTTTCAGTACTTCTCATAACTACAGTCATGGAACTTAGCTTCCAGTGAATTCAGTGGTAGTGAATAAACAGGAGTTAGGAGCCACCACCTTGCAACTTTGGGCCCTCCTCTGATGTTTGACCTAATAAAACCTCTCAGTTCTTTTCCCTCTAACTTCAGACTGCATTATTGAAATTTTAACTTCTGAAAAATAGCTATGGATTCATTGTCTTAAGTGATTGTCAGGTACAGACAAGACGGGTAACATAATCATTAACTCCTTGTTTGCCTCATTCTAGCAAAAAGACTCAGAGATATGAAAAACTTTGTGGCTTGGGGACAGAGATACTTGGTTTTAGTTTGACTTCCAGTGATTTCTATATTAAGTATATTCATTATCCACAAATATCTTAAATTGTGAGAGATTATCAAAATTTGTAATTTTATCTGTAATTTGATTTTATCTATGTTAGGCTGTTTTTGTTTTGCAAAAACTGGCATATGCACTCTTTCTTGAAGACAACATAAAGCATTATCATTCTTGTAGCTAGCACTTATAGCTTTTCTGACTTGAGCACTGAATGTTTCTTAGGTGTAGTTGGACTAAGGATGGTTGAAAGTATTATATGTACAGATAAACCAAATGCAAAGAACAGAAATTACTAAGCAGTGCTCACATGGCATAGTCAATGTCTGTTACTTTTCATCATAACAGCTTATAAATTCCCTCTGTTCTGTTTAATTTTTAGCTGCAAGTATTTAGTTACAGCATTTTCTGTTTTAATTGGATATTTCATATTGTGAAAAAAAAAAAGCATCTATGCCAACTCCTGATATTCATGTTAATTATGCTAGGGGTCACTATATATGATACCAATTTATTAAAGGTTATTTGGGGAGAGAAAGAAAGACTGAATACGTCTTTTCATTTTGTAATCTGCCTCTACAGTCCTTTTGTACTACACTGTGCTTATAATAACCCATCATTACCACACAATAACCCATAATTTCCACTGTCTTGGTACTTAGTTCTTTGAGATCCATCTTTTGATTTCTAGACATAACATGTAGGTTTATTTTTACCTGCTAACTACCTGTGATAAATAATGTGAGGAAGTGGAGGTAGCAAATCTAATTTTCAATATTTTCAATTCAATTTTATTTTAATGTCAGGAAAGGCTATGTGACTTCTTAACGTATAATGACAGAACTGTTAATGCTTAGCTCTTAACTCCTAAATTACTTCAGTCTTCTGAACATAAAAATTAGAACAGTTTTCACAAATATGGATGGAAATAAAGAGGGATTTTGTGGTAAAAAAGCTATGTAAGGGAGTTCTCACAGATACACTTTTGTAAATAGATTAAACTGAAAGCTCTGTCATGCAGCTAAAATACATTGCATGCATTTCTGGACCCATAGTATCCGCTTTAAGTTAAAACAGAAAAAACCCCCAAAACACCAATAGCTCTACCCATGCCTGTCTTGCCTGCCTCATTTGTACACTTGTTATGCACACTTGCATTTTGTGAGATACAAATGCATAGGAAAAAAAAAAATATATATATATCAAGCAAATTCCCAGCTGTGACTTTAATTGGATTTGGTGTCTGAGTGAAAACACAGCAACTGATGTTCACACAACCTCCAGGAGTCTGCAACAATGATTCTCACACCTGTTTAATCACCAAATCAAGTATTTTCTGGTCAGAAACATCACTAAAACGTGGTAGGAATTTGGAAATGGATGGTGCCTTTGAACCCTAACCTTTGTCTGATTCATTCTAAATAAATATTGTTATGATTTTATATGTTCATGCATGCACATGTATATAGTATATATTATTACTACATAGAAACATATATGAGAATCCATTATCAACAACAAAGGATGAACTCAAATCTTTATGCATTAAAAATAGAAGTCTATCAAGTCGTGCTACTTATGTTTGGTCACTTGAGAAGAGAAATTTAATCCTTCCCTTTACTCCCTTTCAAAAGAGCATTTAGAATATCAGTCTGCTTCCTTCCTTCCTACACCCTCAATTTCAACCTACTGGTCCTTGCTTTCTGCTTAATAGATGGATGGACTCCCAAGGTTAAGTTATTTGTATAAGCCTGGTTTCTTTGCCTGTGTTTGGAGGGAGTATTTCACAATAACGTGCTTTACTCTAAGTTAGACTCTATGTAGAGTTCCAAAATTGTGGGGTTTTTTTAATGGATTTCAAACACATAGATATAGTGGAACATAGGTAGATTTGTCATTACCCATGTAATCTCTCCTTTTCTTCTTTTCTTGTGCATCATAAAAAAAACTGGCTGATAGTCAGTGTGACAATACTAAAATTTGAAAGACTGCATTGCTACTGATAATCACTGCATATACTGTAGTGTAGGTTTTTCTTAAGTAATATCATCAGCCTTATGCAAAATCAGAGTTTCACTTTATGTTGGGCAATTAACCATTTAATAAAGAGCCACCTTCTGAGTGCAACAAATATGTTGTCTACTAAAATATACTTTCTTAAATGTCTCATTTTATTATCCATTAATTCCATCCTCCCCTGCCAAAAATTTTGTTTCAAATAGGTCATTAAAATCCTGTTTAGTACTTTTTTTCCCATTTGACATAATTTTGTTATGTGGCCACATCTAGGTTACTAAATCAAACTCAACTCAACTGTTCTCTCTCTGAATGTGATTTTTTCTCTCTCTTTTAGAGAGAGCCACATCCAGTACACTTCCTCAAGGTCAAAATAGGTTGGATGTATCTCAGCTACCTATTGGGAGTGGTCCCTGGCCCCTGCCAATTCCTGAATTGAGCCAATGAATTTTTTGAGACACTGCTGCTTGGCACAAGTCAAAGTTATCAGAGGCTATCCAAAAACATGTTGCAGGATATGTATATCTGGATTCCAGAGCCCAGTAATGTTCCCAGGCCTCATTTAATTGCCAGTGTGCATGAAATCTTTGTGTCACAGTGTGTTCCTTAGGAAAGAATGCCTATATGGGGCATCAGTATTTTATTTCAAGTAATACATTCCAGAAAATGAGCATTTGCATTGTTCAGTACAGTTACATAATCTCACCTCTTGATCCTCAGCTGTTCTTTCTTAGTGAAAAAACAGTTTGCTTCTTTCATGCACACACAATGAGCAGAGAAACCTTTCCCCAGAACAGTCACAGCCTAATATCTGGAGAGTAATGACTGAAAGCTGGGTAGAGACTCACCTTTAACTTGTAGCAACTGACACGTCAAAACAGGAAGCCTGGGCAAAAGGGTTGGACTCCATTACATTTTCAGTCCCCTAAAAGCAAATTTGGCACTTGCCTCATTCTGCTGATCCATGCCTTGTTCCAACATTCATTAAACATTTGATGGGAATTTACTTTTAATAAAAAATGACTCTGCAAAGACAATTACTTTATTTGAATTATTTTTACCATCACTAGAGAATGATTTCATATCTGAGCAGAATGAGATTTATCTGAGGACATTTTTTTGCCATGAGAAACTGTAACAAAGTATTGGTGCTGTTGGACCATAGGATTCCTGCTGTTGAAGGAACTGGTATATGGATATGAGGAAATGAACAGTCATAGGAATGGTATTTCCATATATTGCACTCTGTGGTAGCATTATTTCTCTCCATATCCAATTGGAATTTTCACCAGTCTGACATGCTGGTATTACAATAATAATAATAAATAATACAAATAAATAATAAATAATACTAATAATAATATTTACAAGTATTTAATCTTTTTATCTTGAAAGATATATTTAGACACTTTGTTAAGTTGCTGCAGACAAGTTGAACTCAGAAGATCAGGAAAGAAGGAAAACTCATAAAGTTTGATATTATCATAAAGCAATTTATACACAATATTTAAATATGACATTTTTGACACACGCAGAAAGACATCTCCTAGATTGAGAAAAGTAAGGTAATTAAAGTTTGTCTTGTATTCCTTATCATGCAATAAAAAAATCTAAAATGTTTATAAACGGAGTCAGGATTAATTTCTTCAAGACATCTCAATCAATTTGATAAACACTGATGACAGAAGTTTCCCAGAGCTTGAGGACTGTAACTGATTTTCAATGAAGTATTCATGTTACCTACTTAGAGTCCTAAACCTTCTACTCATCCTTGCAGCCTATTTCCTTCCTTTGAGGCTGTGGAGGAAGGTACTCGTGTCTTGATGTGAAACTTTTTCCTCTGGTGAGATCATTCCCATGAGCCTAAATCCAAAATATTTCACTCTTTCTGTTCTCATCAGATGTAATTTGTTGTCAGCTTTTTACAATATCATATATGGAGGAGATATCTAAAGCACAGCTGCATGGACCGATGACACATGGAAATGTTGTGGATCAACTCTAGGGACAGACTGGCATAGAAATGCATGGACATTTTTGTGCTTGCAATTACATCTTTTGGAGACATCAAAGCTTACTTTATTTTTTTTAAAGCAGCTTAAATTAACCTTAGTGCCTTATCTCCTAGCAGTAAAATGGAGGCTATGTTGGAAATGAGAAGCAAATAACTATGCAGTGCTTTTTGTGGCTGCATTTTTAAAGCTGTGAGATAAGTGTATGTCCAGCAATAATAGTGGTAATCTGGATAACAACTTCTTGTCATTCATGGACTAATCTGATTGTCCACTGAGAGCATTAAATACATCCTGCCTTCCTCTCATTTACATCATGGATATGTGTCCAACTGGCCACTGCCAGAGTCAAGATAGTAGACGCATTAATAGAAATGGTCTGATCTGTTGAAGCCAATTCCTCATTTCTATTTATCAGTCTGTACTACAGAAAACCACTTGTGCTTTATAACTTAAAGAAGAGAGAAGAAGGAAAAGAAAAGAAATTTGACTTAGGTTATCCCCTTTAACATATTTCATCAAAAGAATGGATAAAATATTTATTCATTTACTGTCCTTTACATTCCCATCAAAGTGAATAGAGAGACATTTAATAAGACATGGAAACACTGAAGAAGCCTTTTATCAGAGTGGATGGGAACCTGCTCAGAACAAACATTTTGGCCTAAGGGAAAGTTTTTGATCTCTGAAGCTTAAACTTAAAACACTCTGATATTGGATCATGTGGTCAATTTGCATGAAATAAATGATTTGCTTAAAACTTGTAAAGCTATAAAATAGAACTTGACAAGTCATTAGCAATAAGTGGTATCATACTGGCATAATGCGCACACTGGTGCTATCATTAGAAAACTGCTGCCACAGCAAAGCACAGGGAGATAATGGGGCCAGCCTACAATTTGACCTAGAGGAGTTAGATCATTGCCCCACACTGTAGATCCACTCTGCAGTCCAAATTATCGACTATCCTTCATCATTACTCATCTAGTCAACATTCTGAGCCACTGCCCTTTATCCTTTTTCACACAAAATATTCACCCAAGTTATAAAAATTATCACTTTCTCTAATTGGGGAATAGGTGGTCTAGTTCTGGAAAGGGAAAAAAAAGGAAAAAAAATGGGTAAAAAAATCCTAATGTTTATTCTAGGACTTTGAAGAAATATAGAAGGAAAAATAAGATTACCCATTCTTCATTAATTGCTATGTTGCTTTTTGTTTTCATTCTAAACTGGAAATTCAATTGCTTCAGATTCTGTGTGTTGACATGGTTATGAATGCAACTTTTCTATTCTGGTTGGCAACAAAGGTAATCAGCAGCTCCTTAGTTCAGTTTGCAACTTCAAGATTTTTTTTTTTTTAGACATAAAGCATTTGGAAAACCATGGCTAAATATCTGTATTCCTGAAGTTTGTCTAACAATCATTTTAAGGCTATAGTTATTCTGTGATATTATCAGTAAATATGCACTTGGGTTTATTGCCAAGACAGGAAATACATGGAAAATGTAGGATTATTACCATGTGTTGCAAAACACCTTCAATACATTGGTTTTATCAAAGTGTTAATATTTTGTCAGTGGCTCAGGGACATGTCAAGTTTGAGCAGCTCTATGTTTGATATTTTATACAAATTACTGGATGAACTGAATCACATGCTCGCAAATTATGCTCGCAAATTATGTGTCTGCAATTGTACATGTGTTGATGAGATGCATCATCATGGACTTAATAACATTAAGAATGGGTAATCTTATTTTTCCTTCTATATTTCTTAATAACATTAAGTCCATGATGCTCAAATCCCACTGCTGTCTTCAAGATGATATTTTTCTCATGCATTCCCCATGAGTATACACACCTTTGCAAAGTGAGAGGGGTAAGTAAGATGCTGCTGTTTCCAAGGCCTATTGAAGCCTTAATTCCTTTTCTGAATCTATCATCAAGCATGAGGCATGGCTTTGAGTTTCTGGCGTGAAGCTGGAGCTGAGTTTTAACAGTCTGTTTGCATGTGGACTCTGGTGCAGTGAATGTATGCTGGTGCATATGGCTGAATCAATATAATATTTAACTATTTAATTTTATTTCTCAGGTCACAAAAAATGCACTTTCCAAACAACAGTGACAGGATAGCTACTGAGGCTAAATGCCAGTGAAATAAAAGGAAATAAGGAGACTTCAAATATGTCATAAACTAGAAAATAAGCATAAGTAATATAAGGGTACATTAAATATGTTTGTGAATCTGCGGAGAAGTGAAGTGAGAAGTGTTTTGTACAAAACATGGTACCTGCACAGAGGCTAAGACAGTACAGAAAGTCCCAGCTGAACACTCTGAGAGAGTAGAGGTGTTTCAGTCAGCAGCTGGAATCACAACCTCATCAGTGTTTACAATGCATGACCTGGTTGGTATTGGCTAATTAAGAATGAGCCTTAAGGATGAGAAACATCATAATTTTAACTATTGTTTCCAGGAGCTCATTAAGTGGACTTTAGGGAGCAGCTGAAGATCATTTGTTTGACAGAAGAAAATAAGGCTTTGTTGTAGAACAGGCATCATGAGTATGCAACCTTATTATTATAGTATTATTCTTATCTTTTGAGTCTAAGGAAGAAAATCAGAACTGTATCATTTCAGCATATGTTTGAGTCACGTGGACTTCATTGGTTTCAAATGTGACCCTTAAAAATAAATTGGTCTATTTGTTAAGAAATACATTTCCTTCTTATAGTGTCTGAAAAATACTAGCTTTTATGCACAATGTAATATTTTTAACATGAACCATTTTGAAGGGAGCTCATCCTCCCAGTGAAACTGCTCAGCCTGTTGGTGTATACATCTTCTATACTTCAAAACCTCTCTTAGGTGCAGGACATAAGGAATTTGCACCACCTCGTCTTCTTCTAGAACACAGTCCAAGAAAGAAACCAGCAGCTATTGAAGGCAAGTTCAAGTTTTCCCACCTTTATTGGCTTCTACTTATTAACTTGACTGTTCTAATGAGCTTTTTTTTTTTTAGCCTATATTACAAAAGCGATCACCTTACTAGGCCTGGGAAAAGAATGACACAGTGACATAGGCATGACAAAAGTTAAATTTTCCTTATAGTAGTCTTACAGATGGCTTGGGGGATTTCCTGAGTGAAACAGATTACGGGATTGAGGCCTAATATGTAAAATGCTTTGAATGGCATTCAGCCATAACTTCTATCTAACTATAAACATAATCAACATTATCCTCTTAACATACTTTGGATTATTCTTTCAGCTATTGTTATTCAGTAATTTTTCTGTGCCTTGTTTGTAATAATGAATGTAATATTTCTGGCTCTGCATTTATCAACCCTATTGTTAAAACCACTGAAAGAGAAATACAAAGTCAGATCTTATGTTCAGAAGATTAAAACATAATCCCTGCAATTGAATTATATTGTTTATAGTCTGATCATTACAGTAAAGTGATTGAAATACTCATTTTAATTTTAAAATGAACTATGTCTGATGACTTAGAACTACAACTGCAATATATGTACTTGGTCTTTTCACCATACAATTTAATAGTACAAAACAGCTGAGTCTGTTAGTGTAATTATGTAGCAGTTTTCATATGATACTTGAGTCCTTCAGTCACGCCATGGCACTTGCTAATTTCTCTCATAGAGGTCTTAGTTCTATGTTATCCAGAAAGCAATTGCAGTCTAAGAGAGGAACAGATGGGGTGGCAGCAGAGTAAGTAACAAGAGCTACAAGATTTCCTGCATTTGAAAACAGAAAAATGAGACTTAGGTTTTGCCAGGACCGTGACTGAAACAAAGTGTTACATTTATTAGATATTTCTGTAATGTGATTATTGTGAATCAGAACATTTGGATAAAAATAGTTATGTGACTTATTATGTCTTTCCCCAAAAATATCATTATCTTAAATGATTATTTCTTTTTAAACATGCTGTTTAAAGGAGTATAAAACTGTGGTTATTTTGAGACAGGGTAGAAATAGATTTGCACTCTTGCTTACTTTAGGAAAATGTCTGAACCCTGCTTATCAGCAGAAAGAAGTCCCTGCAATGTTAAACTCTGTTATCCGTCAATTAACCATAATGGAAAAAAGACATAATTGAACAAGGCTGACACATTTGCTGAATGATAAACCTAATCTTTAAATATAACTGTTACACAAGATGAACTAGCATCAAATTAACATTAGATTCTTGATTTTCAAAATCATGAGGAGAATGCAATTACTGCAATTGCACATAGAAATGACTATTTATGACCAGTTACACATTTGTGTTTTTCATTAGCTCATTTATGCATGCAATTCAGGTAATTGGCACTGTAAATTAGACACCCATTTGGCAAACAAATTTGGGGGAGATTATCTGCTCAGAACCATAAAACTAAATTCCCTTTAAGGCTCAAGGCCAGTCACTAGGATACATGCTTTTCATGCAAGAGATTTGGAAGACATGAAGAAGGCAAAATTACTTGTAAAATGTTATCATGAAAAGCTGTTATGCTGTTTTCCATATATGAGAAAATATGCCACAGTGCCTTGAGGAACCCTAAACCCTGAAGCTTTATTTCAGCCCTAGAGGAAAAAAAAAATTTATGAGAATATTTGGCAAAATGTCAGAAGGGAAAAAAGAGGAGTAGGCAGGGAAATTTAAATCTTTAAAATAGCTGAAGAGACATCTGCATGTGACTTCTTAGTGCTTAGATACTTTTATGACTGGTACATCACTAAATATCATTGATCAGGAGAAGGGACAGATTGAAACAAAAGAGTCTTCTTATAAATATAGTTGAAAGTAGTATCATAAATTGTTAGAATAGAGAACAGACAGAAGTGTTTTTTAATTGAAAAATATACTTTATATAACATCAAAGCCTTGCTTAGCCTTTGACAGAAGAAACCAGCTCTGAAAAAAGGTAAAACTGTAGGAAGTAACAGAACGTTTATCACACAAAAAAATTTATGAAACCAATGAACTTACACCCTAGGCTTTCCAACTCAGGGATATTCAGACATTATATATGTAATTATGGAGCTGGTGAAGGCTGAAAGGATCTTACTCTTTTTCTAGATTGACATGTGTTTAGTATTGTTCCATTTTGCCACTGCTGCCTTAGGTAATCTTGGACCATTCTTGTTTTCTGATAAGGTAGAAATAGTGATGTGTATGTGCCACATATGTCTAAAATTTTTAGATTATTTGATACCTTCAAATGGAATTCTTTTCCTGGATAGTATCCAATGTCCTGTAGAAACTATGCTCTGCTGAGTTCTTGAGGCCTTAGAAAAAGAGCATATCGTTATTACATATTAAATCTCACATTTCCTCCCATTGTCATTGCCTTTTTCTCTTCCTTCAGCTCCACAGAAAATCTTTTGGAAAGGGGGTAATTATTTAAGACTATCTCAATTTGTACACTAGATTCTAGTACAAAGCAATAAATGGCATTGAAGTGTGTGAGCTGAAATTTTCAGAGATTTCCTGGTCAAAAAGCAAAATGCTTTGTACTAATCTGGTCAGAAAGAAAAAAATAATTTCTTTTTTATTTCATGGTTGATTGGCTTTTTCAAAGATCTTACCATAAAACTTCAATGAAGAGTTTGAATTTTCAGATCACGAGCAGCAGAGAATAATAAAACAAACGATAGGATCCTGTAACAGTGAACAAGAGAAAGAAGATAAAAGAATTTGTGAAGATAAAGGCATTGATATAAAACATCTACTTGTATTTCAAGCTTGGAAACCTTGTTTGGTAAACTAGGAACTAAAGAACTAATTTTAAATTCTTTATCTTATCTTTTTATGGAGCTTTCACAAATACTTGGAAGCAGTGTTCTCAGCTTGGCTGACACTGATGCTGCCATGTCAGGACACTGGTGTCACCAGTAATTTGAACAGATCAGTTCTCCATGACTATCTGAATTTTGACTTTAATATCCTCCTTCTTCCTTGGTGGTAGTCTTCCACACCACTTTTAACTCTAGATTTTTTTTTATTTTGTTATTCACTGACAACCTAAAACTTCTCTGCAGCGTATACTGCTTCTCTGAGATTCTCTCTCTTAGATCTTGAATGTTTGCTCAGCTCACACAGCTTTTTCCTTCCTCCATTTCCACATTCACATGAAAAGGACCTTCCTTTCTGATAGTCCTCCCATGTTTCCCTCTCTGACATGGCAGGGTAATCGCTCAGGAAGACTCAGTTAAACAAGCGTAAAAAACTAAGATCAGAGTCTTAGCTAGTTACTGGTGAATCTTCATGTTAATTGTTCCATGTCTTTGCCCTCTCACAAGATCACAGCAGCTTTGTGAGAAGCCTGTATCAAAATCCTTCTCCTGGTGGAAAGAATCTTAATGCATGTGGTATATGATCTCAAGCAGACCTGTGCTTTCTACCGCTTTGAAGAGTACTGGATGACAAAAAAATTTTGAACAGGATTGTATCTGAGTATGATTTTCCAAGTTATATTGTCCTAAAAGTCTGTTCCTGTATCTTTGAGTGGGAGAGCATTGATCATGGAAGAGTCATCAACATAACCATTCTGATCTGTTAATGAATGATGACAAGTTCTGAAATATCCCCCTTCCTTGACTGAAGTATACTGGCCATTCCTTGTCATCTTGATGGTATCTGTGATATTAAGTGAGGAGGGAAAAAAAATCTATAACATCTTCAGAGGATCTATGAGGAAAAAGAGTATTTTCTCTAGGTCATTGAATCCTCTAATTACAAATTTAGCAGAATGCAGTAAAGCAAGTTGCTGTGAAATGTGTTTAACTTCCCCCAAAACCCCTGTGGAGGCTAAATTGGCAACTGCATCTCTGTTGCTATATAGAATGTACACTATCTGACTGTCTTAAGAAGAATTTCTGGTCTATATCTCTGTTCATGAATATAATAACCAAAAATATCTAAATTACTGAAGTCAATACAAGTTTTGACAAAGCTCCCTTGATGTACAGGAGTGTATAAATCTTGTACAAATCAATCTACTTCTGTACACTCTGTCAATGTCTGCCTTCTCTTCTGTGCATGGATTGTTCTATAAAAAAACTCTGTTTTCCTTTTATACTATAGAATCAATTACCTTAAAAAAATCCTATCAGTGAGAGATCATGATTCAAGACACAACAGAACCCTTTTGAAAATTTTCTCCCCATTTAGAATATTCTTAATAGTACTGACATGAGTTGTGGATGAAAACCCATTTTTCTGATAAATTTTAATCCAAGGGAGAATATAAACAGGAAAAAAGAAAAATATTTATATTAGAAATGTTGTAATACAATGGGTTAGGTTTAATCTAGGTTAATAGATGAACAGTTAGCTTTAATGCGTTGCTGTATTTACAGCATAAAAAGGTTTTTTTGAGAAATATGAGCCTTATATCTCCATGAGTCTCTACTGAAGACAATAAAACTTTTGAAATAATATGAACAGGGTTGCAAAGTGAACTATTTAATGATTTAAATTAGACATTTAAGCAGTAAATTCTAATGATTTAGCAATGATGGAAAAACCCTTAAATCTCCTAAATCTTCACTGTTCCAGAAAGTCCTTGACTTTTTTCCTTAATGACATGAGGCTCTTCTGTACTTCTTATATTCTATCATAAAATGCAAAAAGTTAAACAGACATGAGAAAAAAGCATACTAGTGTAAGAAAAAATATGCATAAAGATATGTATATTTTGATTAGACATATTATTCATTTTCTCAGCCTTTATAATAATACAATTTAAAATGTTAGAGTATGCATTTGAAAATAAATATTCCCCAAAGTTTACCCAATAAAACACAAACAAATACCTTGGGAGATTATTTTAACTTTCCATAGTGCTTTTTAAATGTAGTAGAAAAACCATAGTCTATTGCATATGTTGCACCTGCAAAAGGAAAACACTTACTGGAATTAAGTTAATC
This sequence comes from Agelaius tricolor, assembly GCF_023055355.1. Classification (NCBI taxonomy): domain Eukaryota; kingdom Metazoa; phylum Chordata; class Aves; order Passeriformes; family Icteridae; genus Agelaius; species Agelaius tricolor. The sequence goes on from NW_027269261.1 coordinate 64,197,918, forward strand.
TGGGCTTTCAAAGGAAGAACTCTGATGTTTCTTTGGAAAGAAAAATGAAACTCTTACAAAAGTCCTGCATAACCTCATCATCCCATTATTAAGGCTCAGACATGCTTGCCCAAAAGCACACTGCATAAAGAGCATCAGCAAAACTCTTCCCAGCTCTGGTAACAGAATTGAGCCTGACATCGATTCCTGTTGTCCAGTAGGAATTTCAGTCACAAGGAGGGAGAAGGCTAGCCAAACTACCTTAGCTGTGTTGGTTTGGCTCTCACTAGTAATGGCTGTACCATAAAACATCAGTGCTCCCCTGGGAATTTAAGTAATTATCCTTATCATATTTGCATCATATTTACCATTGACCATTGTCCAGTAGAGTTTCTTTTGCTGGTCTTGTTATGGAAGTTGTTCTGTCATCTTTTTTGACTTGCCATGCCTACTCTGGCTTCATCTCTCTTGTGGTTTTATTCCTTTGCTCCACACTGTGCTGTTTAGTGAGGGCAACATATGGGCCATGCTATTAGCAAAGAGTTCTGGTGCTTAATGCAACAGAGCAATGAAAAAGAAGTCTATAATCACTACATGAAGAAATAAGAAACATTTATGTAGGTCACATGAAAGCATTAGGAATTGCAAGCATGGTATTTCTATTGCATAGATTCTGCAGACCTCAAAATTATCTCCACAAGCAATCTTCACAGCTGCCAAACAGTGTTTCAGACTGGGATTTGAAAACAGTGAAGCAGTTTCAAAAAAAGCAGAGTCGAGCTGGAGAGATTGCCTAGGCCTTCAGGGTGTGCTATATCTCCAGTGATCTGAATGCCCCAAGAGAGTTTCACTTGCCCAATATGAAAAGAAATTCTATTTCCTTACTCTGCAGAAAAAAAAAAAAAAAAGAAAAAAAAAAAGTAGTGTCATTTAAACAGAGCTTTGCAAATAAATGCACTTCATTTTGGCCTAAACACTCACCTGTAAATTAGAGAGAGCACATTTGTGCATATGTGCATGCACTTCTTTGTTTTCGCGTGTGAACAGAAGCAATTGTAGGAACTTTATGAACTTTGGATTAATACTATTTAGGTTTCTTTGATCTTTCTTGGCCTTTCAGCAGTTTGGCTGAATCAAGACAGAATTATTTCTCACAGAGAAAGTAACCAGACCAACAAGGACTCTCTTACCCCAGAAAGAGATTTTTTTATTCAAAGAGAGAGCTAAGGTCAATTTTTACTTGAAATTTAGATTTAATCTTAAAGGTATGAGTTTCCATGACATCCTAAACTAAGCAGAAATACATCCTTTCATTGTTTATTCATTTCTCCAAAAGCTTTGTAACTCTTAGGGGATCCTATTTTGTGAATGGGTGTTAAATTGTTTAGAACCAAAAGTGCAACTGACCAGTCATTTTCAGTCTCTACCCTAAGCAACAGACCAAAGGGAAAGAAAAGAAATATCATCAAAAACTGAAATGTAATGAGTTATTCTAATATTTAAAAGGATATCCAACTCACACTGAAATCAACAACAAAACTTTTTTTGAGTCCAGCAGAGAAAGGATTTCAGTCACCAAGTAAAACAAAGAGGAACTGTAATCCCTTCAAAATTAATAAGGAAAAAAATTTTAAAAGGCAGCTTGTGTTTTGCTTGAATGGTCCTTTAAAATTATGCCAATGACAGCTTAAGGTGTACAGAGCTGCTTGGACAAAAATGAAATGAATTCTTATCCTGAATGAAGTCACTGTGTTCAGTCTGAATTACGGTTTCTCAGGAAAAGATGAATTAATGTTTGTTTTGTTCTGTTTTGTATGTCAGTGAGTATACATGTGTCTCTGCTGATCCTGAGCTCTGCCAGGACTGGAATCTGTAGGCAAGAAAAGCTGTTGTAGCATTTCACAGTCAGGCAATAAATATCCCAAGTCTCTCACAGGAACTTTCCTCCTGAGGTTTCCTCACAAGAGGGTTTTCGATAAATGCAAATAAGCCTCATATAAGGATCTGAACTTTAGAAAGCTAATGTGGACCCAAACATCTCCAAACTTCTGGTATTCAGTTCCACTAGTTAGTGTTTGCTACATGCATGCCTCTCCAGCAGAAGGAATCTGTGGCTATATTTTGCTTCCCTGCTTACCTCAGTTTCTCTGACACGTTGGGATGAGCTGAGAGTTCCTTCCAGAATCAGACTTTCCATAAGAACATGGACCATCTGGAGAAGTATAGTAAAGAAGCTCTAAGATCACCTTCTTCGTCCTTCTTCCAGTGCAGCATTTCTGTGTCACCATGCCCCGTAACTCATGTGCATCTCTAAATTTAGATTCCACTCATCACTGGCAGAGTAGCACACTGGTCTTACCAGGCCTGATTTCAAGTGCCACATTCTTAGCGTGCTTCTGTTATCTCCCCTCCCACCATTGTCCAAGAATTAGCTGCTCTCCTATGAGAATAACACAAAGACAAGGTGCTGTCAAGATGGGTGGAGAAAATTCAGATTGAAACACCCCTTTCTTGGTCTTTGTTGAATCTTACTTGGATTTCTACTGGCCTTGGTCCTTCATCCCTTATTAAAAAAAATAATTCCATCTCAGAGGTTACTTTGCTGCAAGGTCTGTTCTGTTCAATCCAGTCACTTTGCAAGAAAATTATTCTATGCTACTTCTTTTTATTTTTCACCCAGGAATAAGTTTTTTACCTGAATGTCTCATTCAGTAGTACATCACTGCTTTAATTCACAATACTCATGTTCACTGGACTCCTTCTTATGCTACATAAAGCTCAGCTTCTGCATAGAGTCTACAGAAAAAAAACTTGACTAAATGAAAAGTCCATTGCTGGCCTTGCTGGCTGATTCTGTCATGTACTCTTCCAGCTGCATAGGTCCTTATTTCATTCTTGTAAATGCATTGCAGGGTTTGGAGAGTGAGGTCTTTTTGTACTCATATGTTTTACACGGTCCATGAAGTATGGCTCAGGACTAATGCTACTGGTGAAAAAATCCTGTTAATTAAGAAACAGTAGCAATAATAATAGATTTTTCAATTGTTAATTGCACTTGAATTTCATATTGTGGTCAATGCCAAATCCTCCAAAGCACATTGTGTTTCCTTGTGTAACCCCTAATTTGTGCATATTAGGATCCCTCTTGTAGTTGGCCCTATGTAGTTCTGTAACTGTTCTGAGCTAAAAAAGTAAGTGCTTTCAATTAACAGATGAGGTTCATATTTTACAGAGCAAAAGACCAGCCTAAATTCCTATTTAATTATTTGCTCTGCCTCTTAATTTAGCTGTGTACATATCTGCATAGAGCCCACTACATTAACTGCTTTAGAAATTACAAGCTTTGCTGGTGTTAAATATACACTTAATATACAACATTCTAAATGTGAGCTGTTCAAATTGGGAGGAAATATATTTATTCAAGAAATGGGATTACTTCCTTAAGTCAGAAATGGCTCTTTCCATAATACCCATTTACCATCACTCTTATTTACAGAAATTTCTCTCAGTAGTAGCTGTAAGGGGCACCAGTGGGACTAGATGCAGCTGAGATGTGAATGGAAGCTCAGTGACTGTTTTCCTCAGACTTGAGCAAGAGTGCTTATCTTGCATTAGGCAGCAAAATAGGGGGCCCAGTCCTTTAATACCTCCATGTAATCATCCCCCAGAGACTTCATAACAAATATAGAATCTCAAAGTTGCCTGGATGCTGAATAATACAAATTGAGAGCTTGATGGAAGAAAATTATGTCAGTGGGATTAATTGATAGAATGATTTGGCAATAAAGATTCTGCAGCCATGGATATCATCATCTTTGCTTGGGTTATTGGCAGTAGTCATTCCTGCCACTTCCTGTATATCTTCTATAAAAAGCTTCACTTCTCAAAGCTCAGCACCTCAGCTTGTGATTTTCAAGATGTATATGGCTCCAAACCTTGCTGTGCAAATTAAGGCAGATTTCATGTGGTTTTTACTAGACCCCAGAGGCATGCAAAATGCTACAAGTTCAAAGGCAGAAATGGTCTCAGATTAAAGAGAATCTTGTTGTAAGGACCTTGGGCTTACAAATTATTCTCATGCATCACCTAGCACCAGAAATTTAAGAAACCAAAAAAATCAATCTAACTCACCAGAACTGAGACACTCAGAAAAAAATGGACATTACGGAAGTCCGAGCACACTTCAACATCTAATTACTATTAATAAAGCCTCATGGAAGGAAAACAGAAGGAACCTCTTCTCTGTCAGTAAATGACACACACTTCGTATGTGTAACAGTTTGATTAATTCAGGCAGAGTATGCAAGTACTTAAACCACATTTTAGAAATTAGAGTAGATCCACATTACACGTGGAAATAATCCACTGAAGAGTCATAGGTGGCACAGAAGAGTGGAGCTGTGGAAGAGCTTTTGTGAAATCTGAAGGTGATTCCATTTCAACCAGAGAGGCACAATGCCTAGTACAAATCTCTGAAGTGTGTCAGGGAGAGAGAGAGATAGGCAATAACAAGAATATTATAGTATACAAGAATATGAAGTTCCAAATAAGTTAGTGTAGGATAATCACTACTCTGATGCTCTACACATACCTAAGAAACCTCACAACACAGAGGAATTTGTAGCTTGAAGTGTAGTGTAGTGCTCAGAGTTTCAGGAGGAAGAATAAAGCGCATAAAACTTAGAGAAACATTCTGTAGAATGTACGTGAGAATTTTCTGAAGACAATAGCGAGAGAAAGGCATTGAACAAATCTGTTTAAAACAAGAAAGAATTGGCAAACATCTATATTATGCTTGATGTTAAAAGTAATTGTCAGAAAATCAGCAGAAGTATCATTTGAGGAGACCCTGAATATTGATAAATACATTGCCTCCACAATAGGCAAAATAACTTTATTTATGAAATTATCATAGAAACACTGTGGAATTCAGGTACTCTATAAACACAGCAATTTTTCAATTTTTCAAAATTCAAACACACAGATATCTTTTAGTTTAGGTAAAATGTTCTACAATTTTTAATTTTTTCCCCTGTGTGTATATGTTTTTTCCATGCAGAAGAAAAGTCTGTTGTGGTACCTAGAGAAGAGAAAAGTAAGTTGCTTTTTGTTTTGTTTTGGTTTGCTTTTTTTCCTTTTTCTTCATGTTAGTTTTGTGCAAGGGCCAGGAGTATATTTGTTTCTTGGATTTGAAAATATTCCTATTCCTTAAATAGTTTCAATTAAAGTCTCTTGCTTAAAGTCTTATGGTTCTATCTTTTGTAAGATAATAAATCTTGGTTTCTTATCCACATTTGTAACACTAAAAGATCGCAAAATGAAAACTATAGTTTCACTAACTATGTATGAGTATCAATACCTGAAGCATGCAGCACAAACTGAAGGTAACAAATTTGTCTTTTTATGGATGAACAATTAAAAAAGCACTTAGATTAGCTATTCTTATACTCTTGTATTCTTTCCCATCAAAAAAGGGATTCATTTCCCAAAGGAAAAATAAAAAATATAATTTTCTCATATCCTTTACCAAACTCTCAACTTTATAATTCAAAACGTTCATGAAATAAGTAATTAAACTGTTTAAGCTTGTTTAAAAAAAAATTCTCCTTATTTCTATAATTGCCCTAATAACTGCCAAAATCAAGGCAGATGCTTCTGAAATAATGTCGTGTAGTTTTGTAGATGGTGCTTTAACAACAATTCTCCATGAATAAGAGAAGCCCTGTAATGACAGTTTCAAAGATTCAATTAGTAAAAGGGGTAATAAAGGTATATTGTATATGCAGGCTTTTCATGGCATTCTACACTTGTTCCCAAGTACCATGTGCAAGTTTTTGCTGTCGTTCAGTCAGGTCTTACAAAAGAAGCAGAGCAAGTGAATGGCTATTGAATGACCACAATAAACTCTTCGTTACACCAAGTTAATGGGCATAGGTTCTTGAATTAATGTTTAAGTAATAATCTGGTGTGCATATTTGTTCCAGTTTTATCCTTAGCACCACATTCACTCTCTGGGTATTAAGCTGTACTTCTGAGCTGCTGACAATAAGTGACCAACTTGTCAAATCTTGAACATATTGCAGTTAGTGGATGCCCCATCTCAAATACATTTATACATACATGCATATATACATGGTTGTTTGTGTGTTTCTGTGTAAAAGTAGCCAGCTGAACTTCAATTTCTATTTTTAGAGAGAAAAGAGGAGAAGAAAAAGAGTGATGAAAAGAAGACTGTGACTGAAACTAAAGTGAAAGGTATGGTTTGGAAACATTTCTTACTGGCCTCATTCAGCTTTTACTCACACTTCTGGCTCATTTCCCATTGTTTTCTGTTAGTTTAATCCTATGCTACTGGCTGCATTGTACTTCTCTTGGTTACTCAGTCACTATTTGCATGTTTCCACTTCTTCTGTATCTAATGTCTTATGTGTCCAATATGTTCAGCATCCAATATTACCTAAACTCATTTTCTGACAAATGAAATGTCCTGTTTGGTGGCCATCAATGGGCTTTTTAAACAATTTAATGGAGTCCATATTTAACAGGACATAGTTATGCTGCAATACAGAAAACTCAGGGAAGATATCACTTAATTGATTGCACATCAGTTTCTGAAGGTGGGGTAGATCTGTTTGTTTTATACAATCACAATTGAGACTTACAGCGACCAAACTGCAAAGTCATGATATCCATCTAAATAATATTCCAATCATAAACTGTCAGAAAGAATCTAAAATCCACTAAGGTGTTGCTTCATGCGAAATATTTAAGTCATTCATTATTTTTTAATAATCTCATTGCTACTGGAACTTAAGCTAGAAGCTGCCACATTCATGCACTGATGATCTTTGCCTAACTTTTGATGAATTATTAAGGGTCCAAATCATCCACAGTTGATTCATACTGATTAATTTTCATTCTCAGCTGATTGCTCTGTGGCTAGTTGGGTGCGAGCGCTATAAGGGAATAGTCTGAACTCCCAAATAAGTCATATTTTTTTCAGTATGTGCCCACCAGGACTTGGTTGACTGCATATTTGAGTGTATGATTCAGAGTTCTAGCACATCAAATTACTCTCTTTAATTAAATCTTAGAAAAAACAGGAAAAAAGGAGAAAGCTCATGAGAAGACAGCTGTCCCTGAAATTAAAAAAGCAGGTAAGAAATTGAACTCTGGCTTTCTCTGCAATGGTATCTGACTATTTAGTGTAATCACTTTCAAGTTTTAAGGATTTGAGATAAGGGTGTATGTAGCACATTATCATTCAAGAATCCAAATGGAGAGATAGATAGATAGATAGATAGATAGATAGATAGATAGATATCACAGTATATATATATATATATGTTTATATTATATTATTATAGATATCTGTATATATAATACATGTAATTTCCTGTTCTATGATCTTGAGACTTTTACAAATATAATTTGTAAATATAAATACATTTACAAACCAATTACAAACACTGCTTTCACTCATACACTTAATTTATCAAGAGCATAACTAATTTCAAAAGCTACATGGCCGAGACTGAATGGAGAGTATATATTTTCCATTAATTATTTTAAAAATACAGATTTTTTTTTAAGTCATAAATGGAAATATTACCATATAAAAATAGATGGTTATTTTCTGAATTTTTACTCATGCCCAGAAAAGAATTTTTTAAAAGTTTAAATTAGTGAATATCCTAAACCTAATTGATTGTTTCATGCATAGAAATATAAATATTTGGGTCTTGTCTACACGAAAAATGCTGTATTTTTCTTCCCCATTATTTCAGTAAATCTGCAAGTATATTTAATGTGGAAATGCAAAAGTGTCTCAGTAAATGACACAGCCTGCAAAACGGTCTCATTAAAATCAAGGAGAAACAAAATGTTCAGTGGTTGGTCACCATCTGAATACCTAGAAACACAGATTCAAATTGATGCTTTATCTGTCACTTTCTATATAACATTCTACAAGCCCTCAAGTACACAGATTAACCTTTCTGTAGATTAGTGCAATGCCTAAAGCCACGGAGAAAGGTTCAAAATAGGATGTAAATATTCAGGGCTATATTTACTATGTCCTCAAGGCAAACCTTGCATTCTGTTTTCTAGTTATTTAAATCTGTTGAATGTTGTCAAAAGTTGAAAGTATCTATATCCCATTGTTTACTAATATTGTGATTTACATATGCAAATTTCAATAAGCAACTGGTTTCTTTGCCACTGAATCATATGTGGACTGCATAAGTTTTCTTATTCAAGCGATTATGGATGGGAAGAAAAATAGTAATTTATGTTTGGGAAAACATAAAAATGCACAGATTACCTGGGACAACTATATTGGTAGCCCCATATTTAAATATGTCTTTTATAGTAGGAAGTTGTACACACTGGGGAAGGGATAGGGATGAAAGAGAATATTCTTTTACTAGTTAAGTTGCATATTTTAATGTATAAACACAGGTTTTAAAAGAACATAAGCTAACAATTCAAATATCTTTTGTAATTTTATTCTGGTCCTAAGCTTGTATTTCACTTGAGAATACAGAATTGTAAAAGATTACATTTTATGGCAGAGCTGCAGCATGAAGTTATTAATATGTTCATCTTCAAAAGCAGTTGCTAAATCCAGTGAGTCATCCTTTGTAGCCTAATGCTAGAAAGACACAAATTAGACAAACCAAGATATCTACATATTTCTGTCCCTTTTATTAGCTCTGTAAGTTGCTGCATTTTTGGAGTTTACTAGCCTTTGTGTAAGAGGATGGTAATTCATAATGTATTCTAGCTGCACGTGTTGCTGTTATTCCTCTTTCAGCTTGTTCTTTGAATGCATATGGACTTTCTACCTTTGGCAGCACCCATTGTTATCCATAATATGTTTTAAGCCTGAAATAATTGCCATATTTGATCAACAGAATAGTAGTGCATAGCCCAGTTTTGAAATGAGGCACCTCAATGTCTTTACATAATTTGGACACAGAAAATCAACCTCAGAACATTTGAATCAGCAGAATACATAAGCATCCAAAAGCAAATAAAACCTTCCAGTTTTCTTACCTTTTCCCTTTAAAAGGCTAGGCAGAGGCCATTGCATTGAACATGAACTCCTCACCCTAGTTTTCAAACTCTTGCATTGCCTCTGAATGTCTCTGGTTGGTGTCGCATTTTGCGTCCCCTGACCTTTGCAATCCATGAAGCTGAGGTGTTTTCAGGGCAAGCTGCCTTCTCACTGCCACCCACACTCATCCCCACACCAGTGGGCAGCTCCTTCTGCTCCAGGGTCCTCCTTGCACCCAAGTCCCACTGCTGCTCCACACCCTTGCACAGTTTCTCCCAGAAGACTCATGTCTGGCTGGAGGCCCATTAACCAGGCATTCCCTATGGAGGAATGGTGGCATGTACAGGCTGTCAGGCTCAAGAGAGAGAGAGAAGAAGTGGTGCTCTGAAAGCACTAAGTGATAAAAACATCTCTAAAATAATGTTCTGAGAGAAGCACTTCTCTATATTCCTCTTCATCTCTCTTGGTCTAACAAGTAATGCTTGTAATTGCAAATACTGAATATATTTTCAGATTAATATTTTAGATTGGTCCTTTGGTCCAAGAGACAATTTTATCTCTACTGCTACCGGAATGGAGGTTTTTTTATTGCACTTCATTAACTGCATCCCTGTGATATTTTTATTTGCATGCCAGCTCACTCTTTCTCCAATTCTCTTTCCCTCTATTTTTCTCTCTCTCTCTCTTCCCCCCGCCCTCTGCTGCTGCAGAGAATCAAGAGTCATCTAATATGAAATGTCCTCAGTCTTTAGTACAGAGCAAACTGGATGACTCTTAATTAGCTTTTAAAAATGCTTTATAGATAAAACCACATTAATCCTCTGACCTTCAGCTCATACAAAAGCATTGTGTTAATTATCCTGAGAAATAGATAATTCCATTGTTACAAATTCAGAGGTCTAACTTAAACAAACATAATCATCAGAAACAAGGGTCTGGCACAGTCAGACTCCAAAACCTTTTACAAAAATCTATCCAGTGCTACCCTGGATAGAGAAGGAGCTGCATCTCCAAATCCACTTTAAGGGGCTTGCTACACCTCAGCAGGTGTAAACCTTTGCCAGGCTCTCCCAAAGTTTGTTCTGGTGCTTGGGACACATCAGCCCAGGGGGCTCCAGTCTGCAATCTGACTGAGAAAAGGGACCCTCTGTGTTAAAGCTTGGTGTCCAGCCCTACATGAAAATGAATATACAGAGTCTGGTGCTTTCAGGCACTAATAGTTTACTTGCAGATTTTTTCCTGATGGTCCCTTTCCCAGAGTCTCAAGCTTCCCTTCTCCTTCTTGAATCAACTTTCCTAGAAATTATATTCACACCAGCCTTTGTCTTTGTTACAAACTCCTTTCCCACTTTATTTTGCTTCTCAAAACAAATCACATATGTAAAATGAGTTTATAAAGCAATAATGGTGGCCTGTATCATCACATCATTTCCTACCTAAAATTCTGCTTCAACTGTCATTAATGATCTTCCTGTTATTCTTGCAATTTTGATAACAAATCTTGTAACTGCTTTAGGAAGATAGTCAGTGTCATTTTCTCCACTTTCCATATGGTGAAATTCAGGTACAGAATGCAATCCAGGCCAGTTGTCCACATATTTATCTTCTGTTTATACATGTCTTCTGAAAGATAAACCAATGCTAGCTGGATTAAAGATCCCAAATTTTTGTAAACTTTCACAATTTCCCTTGTGTTAACCCAGAGACATCAGACAATGCAACTGATGTCTAGGAAGAAAATGATTTTGCTAAAATCATAAAGCCTTATCAGCAGGACTACTGTTCAAGAATCCCTTGGTTCTGACCTCAGGGACATATATTTTAAGACCACCACACTTAAATACCACCCTGAGCAGTTCTGGTGTGCAGATCTGCTTGTCCCAGATCAGGGAGCATGATCTGACTTCCATTTTGTTGTGTTGGTGTATGCATGCTCCCCACAGAGCATAGAAGCCCTTACAAAGGAGTATTGGAACCACTCCATAAATAAAGGAATTAGCTTGCAGCAGTTGCACACATATTTTTTGGATGCATCTCCCACACAATCACAGAATTATTTATGTTGGGAAAGACCTTTAAGATTATTGAGTCCGACTACTAATATAGCACTGCCAAGGCACACTAAACTGTATCCCTACACATTTGAAAATCTTTTAAATCCCTTCAGAGCTGGCAACTCAACCATTTCCCTGGGCAGCGAGCTCCAGGGCTTGACCACCCTTTCGGTGAAGAAATTTTTCACAACATCCAGTTGAAGCCTCCCCTAAACAGCTTGAATCCATTCCCTCCTGTCCTATTGCTTGATAACTGGGAGAAGAGACCAACACCCACCTCACTGCAACCTTCTTTTAGGTAGTTGTAGAGAGCAATAAGGTCTTACCTTGAGCCTCCTCTTCTCCAAGTTAAACAACCCCAGCCACTCCTCATTAGGTTTGTGGTCCAGACCCTTCACCAGCTCTGTCTCCCTTCTCTGGATGCACTCCAGTACCTCAATGACTTTCTTGAAGTCAGGGGCCCAAAACTGAACAGAGGTTTCAAGGTATGGCCTCAGCAATGCTAAGAAGAGAGGGACAATCTCTTCCCTAGTCTTGCTGGCTACACTATTGCCGATGCAGCTCAGGATACCATCAGCCTTCTTGGCCAGCTGGACACACTGCTGGCTTACTTTCAGCTGGCTGTCAACCAACATCCCCATGTACTTTAGTGCCAGTCAGTTTTCCAGCCATTCTTCCAACAGCCTGTAGGACTGCATGGGTTTGTTGTGACCCAGGTGCAGGACCTGTCACCTGGCCTCATTGAACCTCATACAATTGGCCTCAGCCCATCAATTCAGTGTGCCCAAATCCCTCTCCAGAATTTTCCTGCCCTCCAGCAGATCAGCACTCCTGCCCAACTTGGTATTGTCCAAAAGGTTGACTGAGGAGCACCTGATCCTTTCATCCAGATCACTGATAAAGATATTAATATGGTAAAGATATATCTATGAGGCATGATACTGTGTCATATGTTTCACACCAGGCTGTGTTAGCAGAGCTGGGGAGTGCTGATGTCTCTCTTTAGATAGCACAGTAAATCTTTGCCTCCTGAATAGGTAAAGTCTCTGGGGGCTTAAAATTACAGACACCAAGCTACATTTTAATTATGGCACTGTAACAACCAAGTGAAGTCTCTCTGCAGTCATGAAAGAAGCGAACTAAAAGTTTATCTTGGACATAAAAATTGAAAACAATATCTTATGACTGCCGGAAAACTTGGATAACCAGGTTATTCTCACTACTCTGTTTCCCAGTGAGATCAAGACAGCAAGAAAATCTGTCTTTAAGTTTGTCTTCTTGGAAGAAGAATATTATTAGTAGGTAGAGCAGAGTGGAGGTGACCAGACAAGAAGCAAACATGACTGACCATGTACCAGCAAATTTTTGCATGGGTTGATCACAGATGCATTTTCTTTAAAGGACAGTCCTTGTAATTTGAAAACAAACCCACAATGGTTTGGTAGGAAATGGAGGGCAAAGTCCATTTTATACACCAATAGTATCTTCTTTGTTATTGCCCTGTTCTGGCAGGAAGAGAAATTCCCTCAATCATTTTTAAATTCCTGGTCTGAACAGTAATTTAAAAAATGCATTTAATTTTGTGACTACCTTGTCTCAGCTTCTACCTTTTCAGTCTTGATATTAAGCCTTCCATTACAATAAAAGATCCACTACTGACACCTGGTGGCAAATTATCTTTTTATTTCAATCCATATGCCTAAGGGGTTTTTTGTTGTTTGCTTTCAAATATGGCTATTTAAAAAGAGTTTGCTGAAGTAATGATGAACTTACTACTTACCTCCCCCATGCTGCTTATCCTACTGCTTTCATGGCTAGAAAAATGTTAGAATGTCATCTAAATGTAACACTGTTTTCAGAATAATAATTTTGGAATGTAAATACTTTCAGTACAGCCAGAGAAGTAAAAATTAATTAAAATATATCATATTATATACATATTATAATATAATAAAATCTATAACTAGGGGAAAAAACATGCTTGGCTAACACACTGATCTAGAGAAGTAGATGCATACCAGACATGCTGAAAAGCTTTGGACTGATCTAACTGTAATAAATTGAATGTTTCATTGGGGACACAAAAGTTGATCCTAGATTTTTCCTGATGAGCAAGTGGGGCTGTAGGAAGACATTTGTAGGAATACATCTCTGTTTCCTCTCAAGAACAGAGTTTGAAACTCCTCACTCTACCCTGCCCACTGCCAGGAGTGTATTTCTAGCTGAGTGTCTGACAACGTTAAGCAGCCCAGCTTGGACACTGTGATGTGCCTCATGTTCCCTTGTATGAGAGATGCCACATGACAGATGCCAGCAGATGGGAGGATGATGTGTGTTTCAGAGGAGGCCACAATGTAAGGTCTGCAACAGCCAGTGAGATGTAGAGGCTGTCACAATTTAGGTTGCTTACAAGGAAAAAATGGAATTGTGAAATTAGAACAAGAGAACCTAAGGTATTTTGAAAGTGGTTGGTCACATACAGAAAATGAAATATGTTTATTCACAAATTTTCTTTCTTATTAAACAAATTCTGAGGAAAAGGTAAAAACTGAGTCACTTAGGAACTGGAGTGCACATGTAAGTGCTATGATGCATTTTGGATTGATCAAATGTGTTTTCAGAATGGCTGCTACAACAAGTAGAAGGTAGGCATTTTGAGTGGTAGAACCCTGTCTGACTCTTTTTTTTACCTTTTTATTTTTAATGATGAGAAGACACTGTATTGATTTGGCCCTGGCCAGATGCTAAACACCTAAACAGCCTCTCCTTCAGTCCCCTTTTATCAACATGAAGGGGAGGAGAACAGGAAGATCAAAAATGAGAAAACTCATGGGTTGAGACAAAGACAGATTAATAAATAAAATAAAGAGGAGAAATACAAATTCTGTAATTGCTCACCACCTTCCCAAGCAGAACAATGCCCAACCAGTTGAAGCAGAGTACACCCTTTCCCTGTTCCTCCTCTATTCTCAACTATTATTGCTGAGCATGGTATTATATGGTAGGGAGTACACCTCTGTATTTGGTGTATTCCCTACCATATGTTCCCTGTAATTTGGTTCAGATGTTCCAGCTATGTCCTCTCCAAGCCTTTTCCTAGTAGTAGGCACAGACAGAGTGGGAAGAAGAAAAAGCTCAGATGCTGTTCAAGCACTGCTTGACAATAGCCAAAACTCAAGTTTGCTAACAATGTCTGAGTAAAAAATCCAAACCACAGCATCATACAGGCTGCTATGAAGGAAATTACTTTCTCCCTCCCAGGTGAACCCAGAACAGGAACCTACAGTTTGCTTTTATTTGCAGCTAAATTTAGAAAGGTTAGGAGAAGAGACAAATGTAAAAATTAGGCAACAGAAATAATAAGCAATGAGTTGTTTTGTGATTCCTCATGCAGATGAATGTATAAGAGCAATAATTAAGGAAACACAATGTGTTATGAGTTGAGAGATGTTTTAGGAACAAACCACATTAAAGCACACACACACAAATCAAAGGAGGAACTTAATGACCTTAGAACTGTGTGATCCTTCTCTAAGTTGTTTCTTACCAATATTCTTTTGACAGTTTTCTCTCCTAGACTGCTCATCCATCTATACATTTCTGCAGAGCTTTGGCTTGTTGTGGGTTCATACAACCTTTAGCAAAGCCCCTGGCTCTGATTTCATCTTAATTATGATTCCAATTGGTAATATCATTATATGAATCAATGCCCATGCACAAAAGCTTATAAAACCACCTCGTTTTCCCAGATGGATGACTGCAGCTTCAGGTTTCATCTCCTCTACTACAGGCCAATCCATTCCTGACTAATAACTTGCTCATTACCCTATTCTGCATGTCAGGCCCATTCTTATTTTTCCCTTCCTACTGCTCTTCTCTGGCATCCTATTCATAATTCACTTGCAGTTTCCTGACATTTTTTCATTAGCAGATGCTTCTGCTTTCACAAACTATGCATGCAGCCATCAGCACTGGTAGCATTTACTAACCCACAGAAATGCTGGATTAGAATTCCTGCACACTTACCAGCAAGAGATGTGATTTATTCTTTTTTCTCTTACACAAACAGGGTTTAGGGGCATCTCTTAACTTTGATAACAATTTCCTGTTCATGGGGCTTTGTACAACAAAATCACAGAAAGAGGAGATGGAAATGACCTGCTAGGTCATCTAATCCTTCCTTCTGGCAATGCAGGATAATTCCTTACAGAATATCTTCAAGTGCTTTAACCAGTTTAGTTCTAAATGTCTGAAGTAACTAGGCCTCCATCAATTCCCACAGAAGATTATTCTACAACCTCATAGATCTCACAGTTAAGAAGTATTTCATTCCAGTCTGCCTAAATTTTCCCTTGCTTAATTTTATCCCATTACTCAGATTTATGTTCTCTTGTGACACCCAAATATAGTCTTTCTAACCTCAGGGCCCAGTTCCCTACTGTCTCATGTTATGTTGGCACTTACATTTACATCTGGAAGGTAGCTTTATAACTGACAAGGTGAATGGAAAATAGAGGTTGATACTTTTTCATACAGACATGAAATTATAAACCTTGTAACAGAGGACACTGACCATGGCCACACATCACCTGTCTACAAAGCACTGAAAAGACTGGAAGTTGCATGTAAAATTGGAGGAAGAACAAAAAAAAAAGTCGCTTGAGTTATTTACAAAGTAAGGATTTTTATTTTTTTTTCACAAAGAAGAATAAATTATTCAATTCATCTCTTCAGAAAGAGGTAACTTGGTTATTGTGGATACTAAGTACCTTTGCAGAAAAGAATAAACAAAAAAGAAAAAAAAATTCTGGCAACAACAGCTCCCTTTAACATAGTAGGGACAGTTAAACAAGAATGAATGACTGGGAGCTGAAGCTAAGTGAATCTCAACTGAAAATGAGGTACAGGTTCTTAACACTAAGAGTGATCAACTACCACAGCACAGGGTGGATATTGCTTTCCCTGGTGTCTGCAGTAGATGATTGTTTACCTAATGAAAAATACACACCAGCTGAAAATGTGCCTAGCTGAAATATAGGAGTCTCTGACAACACAATGTCAGACTAGAGAGCCTGATGGTGTGTTCTAGCCCTGAGCATTACAGAGGTAAACCCTCAGAGATATACATAATAAGCTAAAAGAGAATGTAGTGAAGAGTCAATGCAGAAATGCAGCTGGAGACAACTGCCTTGCAGGTTCTTTGGAAAAACAGAAATTCCTTTCTGCATTACTTTTATCAGCTGAGCACATGACTGGTGGTCATGCTCTAAGTATTTAGTCTTCCATGGAAAATAGAAAAGCCTGCTTTCCTAATTGACATTTCCAGAAATCCTCAAGCCAGACATGACTATTTAGTAAAAAATCAAATTGAATCTCCCCAAGCAGATAAAAACATAACAATAAAAACAGGTTCACAGTGAGGGAGAAGAGAAAAAAATCTGGCAGAATAGAGATGCAAACACAGCAGAAAGACAATTACCATGGTCTTCATACAACTTATTGTTAAGACAAAAGGCAGCTCAAACATGTCCTTCAAAGCACTCGGTGGACTTTGAATTCTATGCTCCATCATCATCAATGATTGACAACATGATTTTAAAGCATGCCGAAAGATGCAGCATGTATATCCTGGTGGATATACAAACACGTCACGGGGGGCCAGACACATAACTCCCATTGATTTTCTGTGAGAACTGAGCTCCTAAACACCTCTTCTGCTTTTATAACAAGGACTGAGGCTGCAAAGTCACCATGGTGTTTCTTGCCTTATTACCTATTGAAAGAGTTTTTCAAGTGGGAATGGTAACATTAATCTATACCAGAACAAAACCAAACACTTGTGCCATTCCAGGACATGGTTAGCTTTCAGTGTTCAAAAGATAGAAATTAGATGAAAGAGAGAAAGAGCTAGAAAAATGTTTTTCCTACCTTCCCCTTGTTTCTCCTTCACCTCACAATAAGAACTGACTCAGTCTTAAGATTGACTCTTCATTGCAATTGATGAGGTGACTCTCAGATAGAAAACTCAACTCCAGTTTACTTTACTAGGAATCAGCTTTAGTGGAAATTGATCCTTTCTCATGCTTGCCCCCTTGTCATGTGAAAAAGGAAGATTTTCTTAAACCCTTAATGTTTGATTAGTCTGTCCACGTCCCAAGAAAATTGAGACCCTTGTACCCAACCAGCCTGTCAGTGTCTGTGGGAGGATGAATTGTAAGAGAATAGAGATAGTGCTGAAGGCAATCTTGCCCTTGAGGAGTTGCAGCCATACTAATTACCAAAGACTAGGAACAGCCTTGCCCTTAATAGGTCACAGCTGTGTCCACTAAGGATGAGTGTTATAAAAGAGTGGATTAGGCATATAAGAGGAGAGTTGGGGTTGGCTGGCCATGCTGTGAGGTGTAAGGGATAGGAAGGAGTCAGCCAGCTGGCCATGTGGAAGAAAGAGAAAAGGAGTCAGTGTTGTGAGGAGATGCCTGTGAGAACTCACAGAGAGAAGGTATGAAAGCTTTACAGTAGGATGATAAACTGATGGTGATAGTTCCTGTCAACTGGTGCCAAGCACCAATGCTGACAAGGGTCCCATTATGGGGACTGTTGACTGAGCATTTCCAGATCAGAGGGTGCTTGGACTGATTTGTTTGGGCTCACATGCCAAATAGAGAGACCCCCTCCTGGATCTCCACATCCTTACCTCTGCCAGTGACTGCTTGCACCCATTAAGGACTCTCATTCATTAATGGTTCACAGAATAGCACTCCATTAATAAAATTGTGACAGTTTTAGGTTGAAGGATTGCCAGTGATAGTGTCTGAATGCAAAAATGTATTCAAAGCAATGTATGAAGGAGATGATCATTCAGCATGCATTGAATACAGCTCCTACCCAATATGTGTCCCTGTGGGGGAGAAGAAAGGGTCAGGCCATTTGACTGAGCTCAGAAGTTATGATGGAGTCTTCCCTAATTTCTGGTGATTCTTAATTTACTTTTGTATTATTTATGTACATTCAGGCAGAGCTTGAGTGAGTTTAGTCATGCATCTATGCCTTTACTCAGTGAGGGGTGGTGGGTATCTCTGTATAATATCTGAGGTAATCTTGGGACTGGGACATGCATCAGTCCAAGGAAAGTGAATTTACCAGAGTTGCTGACTTCACAGCAGGTCTTCTTCCTTAATCTCTCTTGGTTTTCAGCTCTTATGTGGCTTATACACTAAAAAGTACCACTGAGTTCCTTCCTGTGCAAGGGTTTTGACAGAATCTGTCTGCAGTCTCCACTCCACCCTCTGTTTAGTCCACCTCAGATTATATTGTGTGAGACAGGTTGGGTATGTTGACCACATTCCACCCAGGCAGTAGCAACAGTATTTTCCCCTGTAATTTCCAGATTGGAAATATTTTTATTTACTTCCCATGCCCTCCTGCCCCCCCAATATGTTGTGCAAAGAGATCTCTAGCAGAGAAAGAGGTGAGTATTTGCTATCTGCTGCAGCTGCCCTGTCCATGAAATCTTAGTAGCAGATAAATAAATGCAGTGCACTTTTCAGTGGCTCTTTTGTAGAGTATTAGGAGCTGAATGCTTCCAAGTCTACACTGAGTATTGTTCCATCCAGATCTGACATTTTGTGTTTGTTCTTTTCTGTCTTGGAATGCACAAAGTAGGGAGAGATGTAAGAGAGGCAAATGGTGAATGATGTAGGTAAGACCTGGTTGACAAAGAATTAGAAATGGCAACCCTTTAATAAATATAGATAAAAGGGAGGGGGCTTGGGTTTGCACTACCACTCACTTTTTCATGAGTTGGTGAGAGAACTTTCCTTGAGCAAAGCAGAGGAGTAATTTAGTGTCTGACAGGCAACCTCTTCTGATGCTGTCCAGTCAATCTCATAAAGAACTTTTTGGGGAGATATGATACTAGGAATAATCAAGCATGAATGTGATAAATAATTTAAAACCCACACAGGCAACCAAATAAACAGTTTGCCTTTAGACTTTCAGGTATAGGGAAAGAACTACCTGTGCTGTGCAAGCAGCTGGGTGGCATAGCTTTAATTAAAGAACCTATTTTTTTTCTTCAACTCTCTTTATGCTGGTCTGGGGATTAATGTAATATTTATTTTTCCAGTCATATCCAGAAATAACAGGATTAGAATATGCCTATGTCTCAAACTATACCAAGGTAATCTCTTTAATGAAGGAAAACTGTTCTATGCCCTCAAAATAAGATGTATATCTGAGTCAGCAGGCCTGATATTTGGGATAATTAATCTATGTTAAATGTCCATGCACAGATGCGTCTACCAAGTTGAAATGATGTAACTATGCAGTATTATTTTCTGCTGTTGCTAAATAGATAAGTTCATGGCTTGACTCACAGTCAGTCAGGAGGAATCTTCAGAGTCTGAGATCAGGAGGATTTTCTTTCTTTTCTTTTGCTTTGCACTTAAAAAGAAAAAATATCTTTCCCTTGACCTTGAAATAAAGCTTTAAAAGCTTTTACTAAGTTTTGATGAGCACATATTAGATAAAGACATTCATGTCACTGAATTGAAAGTATACTTCAGTCTCTTGTGTGCCTTTCCCCTATAAAGGTTCATAGATCAGAGGTATTTCTGACTTTAAATATAAGCCTTTACCCTTCACTTTTAGTTATGATCCTTTCAGTAAATGTTCCCAATGGCCATGCTTGTTCTCCTGACCTGTTTTCCAAGAAGCAGAGCCAATTTTGTGGTTTGCTATGTTACTCTGAGAGACTAAGTCAGATAAAGTATTATTGAATTATTAGGAAAATAGAATAGGCAAATCTTCTATAACAGAAGAGCCATACATAACTGTGGTTAGAAAAGCATTGATTTTTAGCTTGATTGCAGTATGTTCTGCATGGAGTTGCTTTCTCATAGATTCTGTCTCATTTATGAGAGTGTAATTAGAGTACTGTGTCACCTATAAAGATGAATGGATGGACATTTCTTTATTTAAGATTTCCCTTCTCAAAGAGTGAGAATGTTGACATAATCTGTGTTCAGACATAAGAAAATATCTTCTTCCTAGTGATAATGCCTATAGATACAATCTGTACATCTATCTACCCAACAGACAGAAAGAAATGGAAATGTGTTGAAGAGTACAGGAAGAGATATCACAAGGAAGCGTAGCATACATGCACTTAACAAAGCCTATTCTAACCCAAAATTCTCTTCTGAATCATTCAAACAGTATTGGTGCTGACCTTTATTAAGAAAAGTTTGGAGTGCATCCCCCAGCTGTTTCAAGGAATGAAAAAAAAAAAAGCTAAAGAAAATTCTCATCTCTTATAATATTTATGCTAATTCAAATGAAAGGTTATTCCAGGGAAATATCCGATTCCTAAGTTTTAGGAAGTAATGTTATTACTCACATTTGCTACATAAAAACCGCTACCTTTTCTCGAAAGGACTGCAGTTTCTGGAATTAGCTGCACTTGCAGCTTCCTGTGTGTGGATGACTGCAAACTCATATCATGCTCCTGAGTTTTGCTTTTTTAAACCATACCTGATGAAGATTTTTTTAGGCTGTAAAAGACCTTTAAGCTTATTGAGTCCAACCTTGAACCCATCACTGCCAAGTCCACCACTAAACCATGTCTTCAAGTGAACATACATACCCTTGAAATACCCCCAGGGATGATGACTCAACCATTTCCCTGGGCAGCTTCTTCCAATGCTTGAGCATCCTTTTTGCAAAGAAATTTTCCTTAGTATCCAATCTAAACATCCTCTGGCACAACTTGAAGTCATTTCCTCTTGTCCTACTGCTAATTACCTGGGGGAAAAGGCCAATCCCCATCTTGCTACAACCTCCTTTCAGGTAATTGAGAGAGTGATAAGGCACCCCCAGAGCCTCCTTTTCTCAAGGTTAAATAAGCCCAACTTCCTCAGCTGCTCCTCACAGGGCTTGTGGTTCAAACCCTTCACCTGATCTATTGCGCATCTTTGGACTTATCCCAGTCCTCCAATGCTTTTTAAGTGAGGGGCCCAAAATTGAGGACATGATTTGAGGTGCAGCCTCACCTGTATTGAGTACAGGGAGATGATCCCTGCCATAGTCTGTCTGGCCACAGGATTTCTGATACAAATGAGGATACTGTTCATGCATGAGAATGTATTTAAGATGAACAAGTTTCTACCCGCTCTGCAGTGCGAGAGACTGAATTCATTCCAGGAATTACAAAGTAGAAAGGAGAAATCACCAATTAGTGGAACCACGAACCACTATTATACTTGAAATTGGCCATTTGTAAAGTGCAGGCTTTTTCTTACTGTAACTGAATCACTTGTCTGCTCACATCCCTCCTCTACTTGCTTTATTTTTTGCTCTATTGAGCTAACCCTTTTAATGATCTGGGGAAATCTGTTTGAGATAACATTTAGTATTTCATCCATGTGTATTGCCAAAACACTTTCTGAAAAGCTCTGGGGCTTTAGGTTACTATCTGCTTCTGATGCTCTGGTGCCCAGGGCTTGCAGGCACTCATTGGCTGCACTGAATATAGAGCTGCCTTGCAAATGGTGGTGTGAGGAGACACTGCAGAGACAAAACAGCACCTCCAAGGGCTGGTGATCAGAAGGGACTTGGAGACGTGAAAGCAATTTAGAAATTGTCAAAAAGCCTGCTACTCTGAGTGGAGAGGAAATACAGACAATGCTGAGGTGAGAAGATACTGTTCTCAGAGAATAGATGGAAAGTTTTGCATGTTTTTCCTGCTTCAGTGGAAAATTATCTGCCTACATTTAAGAGTATTATCACCAATTTTCCATTGTAATCAACAACGGAGGAATTTTAGTTAGCTAACTCCTTTTTCTACATTATTCAAGCACCTTTACATACCATATCAGTTATCAGTTCATTTTTAAATTTCTATCTTATAGTCCAGTCTCTTGTTGCTTGAGGAAATTTGATTTTGACACCCAGAAGCTCTGCATCTGCCCGTTTTACTCAGCTATAATAACATTATCTGCAGTTTCCCCTTTTTTTTGCATGCAGAAATCTCTGCAGGCAAAAGATAGTAATGCAAAACCTGTAGTCTGGGGTTCAAGGCTTACTGGTCTCCACCAATGAATTTCCCTGTCATTCCCATTATTCTCAAAGGAAGATAGTTAAACTCTGGTCAGAGAGTTTATTGTTGTCATGTAACAGGTCAGGAACAGCTCTGAAGCAGTGGTGGCACTGTACCTTGCTTTCCCTCGTGCACAACTTCAGCCTCATTGGTGAAATGAGATGCCTTTCTCATGCCCACCAAGAAATGTAATTTTGGAAAGGCAAAAGTTTTTGCCAGAAGTTGTCACAGAGCATATGGCAGTACCATGCTCAGTGATTAAGACAGGGAACAAAATTAAGTGTTGGTCGAAACACAGAACTTTGCATGTGGGAGAAATGTTGATATTTCAAAATAGCTCTTTTATTCTGTCAAATTGTAAGGGTTCAGTGATAATAAAAATTTAATCCTAGATTAGCATGAGCAATTTTGATAGAAACTTGATAGATTTTAAGTCTAGTAAGAAAAGAAATATTATTTCTTTCTTTCTATGTTGTAGGGAATTTTTAAAATCTTTATCATAAAATGGACACATTACACCAGAAAGGTGTAATTACTCTGATGTAACACCCCTATATGTGGGCATCTGCTGTTTCAGAAGTGCCTGAAATCAAAATTTAAAAGTATTCTAAAAAGCTTTTAGGTGTGGTAAAGTAAAAATTACTTCAATAATGCCATGTAATTAATGAAAAATTATGAAAAATAATATAAGCTAAAAAGCAACTTAGTAAGAAATTCTTAAAGGCACTTCAGGAATGAACACTTCCCAGAATTGTTGAAATATTAGTTGAAATCAATACTACATTGTGGAAAATAGTTTTAAGAACTCCAAGTAAATGAAAAAAAAAGTTAAACCACAGTATATTTTAATAGAATGTTTGACAATTCTTGTTTAATTACTATATGCTCAACAGCAGTTCATTTTGAAAAATGCTCAGCTATCTGGGGTGTGTTCGTCTGTTACCTCTGTAAATCACATTAGCTGCAAATTGTGCCACTTAATAAATTGTTCTCAAATTCTGCTACATCTGCTAGCTTGGGAGCAGACAGTAGTGAGACTGGTCTCTAGGCGACTTTAATTATGTTTTCCATTCACATGATGGAAGTTCTCAGCCATCAGATGCCACCTGCTATCATTTTTATTTCCAGTCATGTGAACCCTTGCTCAGGGCAGCAGAGGGAAGCTTAGCTGTCATATTTGTAAGATGCAATGTCATGAAAACTCTGCTATTGCATTGTACTTGCAAAGCCAGAACCAAGCTCCCAAAGCATGCACTTGATGGGCTGTGCTTTGATTGGTAATAACAGCCAGAAGCTTTTGGTTTTATTTCTGAAAAACCAACAGAGTTTTGACTTCAAAGCACTGGAAAACATTTTTATTTTCAACACAATTCTTTCTGATTCTTGAAGTTTCTGTTCATTTTTCTGCCATCTTCTCTTTTTGTTCTCTGACCTTTAATCACTAGATGAATTGAATACCTATGTCAAAATAACAATAGAACCAAGAAATGAGGCGAGATATGTGTGATTCTTACTAGGAACATTTTGCTTGGAGAACTACAGTCACGTTGTGTGAGGCATTTTCATCACACAACCTATTTTCTGTGGGTATGTGCAGACCATTAGCCAGTCAGTGGGGTTTGACTAAGTCCATTCTAGTATGAGATAATCAGGTACAAAACAAATTGAAAGTGTTAGCTGAGGTTTCGGGTGAGAATTACTCCTGCAGTAACTGCTTAACATCTTAATTTTTTCTTTTGATTCAGTGAATTGTATCTTCTAGAGGATCTGGTAATTCCCTGGGATCTTGGTGCTTAGTCCAGATCAGCAGCAGAAGAATCTATGGGGTTACAGCATGTTTGATTAAGATATTAGCTACCATTCAACTTGGACACTGTGGTTGCCCACTGATGTTGAAATTAATTTCTATTTGCAAATTTGATATTACCAACATGTTCTTTTCTAAGCTTCCAAATAGAAAAGTCATTTTAGATACAACATATACAAGAATTTTTCTAATTAGGAGGTTTTAGCTACTATTTTAGCATGGTTCATCATTATCTGAGCTATCAACATACAGTGTCTGAAATACTCATTTATCTGAATAATAGTTTAAGGTTTTCTTAATACCCCTAGGTATGTTTGAATTAAAGATTTCTAGGAAAAAAGACACAGGGAAGTCTTTCATCAGAATACAATTTGAAACCAAATAATTTCCCAGAACTTCCTTTTAGTTATCAAAATTATACATTGCGTGGAGCAGATCTCCTGTTCTGAAATGTACAATGTACACTGTATTATAAATCCGTTGTTAAAAAGTTGTAAAAGTTTTGTGAACCCCTGATCTGGAATTCACTTCATAGCAGTGTTTGAAATATTCCATTTTGGAAGTTTTTTAAACTCAAACAACCAAATTCTGTACCAGAGCACTGGGGCATCCTTGTCTAATAGCTTATTACAAACCTCCCAGGGACTCACTGCCATGAAAGGCACTATATAAGCTTAGAGGGATTTTTTTCCTTGCCCCATGTGTAGTTTAGATGTCATTTGCAGTTAGTGTGTAATGGTAGTTTACTTCAAACAAATGCTGATTGAGGCCTGAGGAAAAAAATTGAGCTATGTGCTAAAAAGAGGCAAAAAAAATAAAATACAATTTTGCTGTTCTACTGAGGTACATCTGTGCTGGCTGCCAAATGCTTGTTCCTAGTTTGAATTCAAAACTGATTGTTTTAGCCTGTAGAGATAAGAGCAAAGATCATATTTGTTTAAATATTTGGTGGTTTTTAATAAAATATTTTTTTAAGTATTACTGTACTTTAGTCTTTCACAAGAGTCAATAAAAGTAAAACCTGTTCATTCACCTGAGGAGAGCTTGTACAAGCATGTTTACTTTTTAAGAATATAGGCCAGAATACAATTGTCTTCAAATACCTCCGGAGAACAACTGTAAAAAGGATGCTTCACAGTGTTCCACAGATGATCAATTATTTCATCAGCTTAGCCTTTTAAAGTCTGTTGCAGGCTTTTTCAAGAAAAGGAAATTGATAGGGATGTCAGAGGTACCCAAATCTTTGAACTGAACAGTATTTGCGTGGTTTACTGGAGTCCTTTAAGAAGACCTAAATATCAAATGTGTCTTCACGTGTGTCTTCAAAATTTTATGAAGAAATTGGGTTTTTTGGCCATTCCTCTTCTTAACGAACATAGAGAAAAAAAAAAACCCCACCAAGAAGCAAGAGAACATATTGCTGCTGTTCTTAAGAAAAATACATAATGACTATTAAAACCTGATTTTATATAAGCTATGTTCCCAACCACACTCACATAGCTTAAAAGTTAAACCCTAGACCTGTGCAAAGTAACAATGAATGAGACCAATTTCTCACTATCTCAAATTGCACCAGTATAACTTTTTGGCCAATTCATTTTTGGTATTGTTTTTCATCGAGTTGATAAGCTAAGTGTTAATTATGCCTTATAGCAGGTGACCATATTTAGGGACTTCAGAAGTCCTGATCAGCTTTCTTTCCTTCTGCAAGATCTACAGTTGTTTGTTTCTTTGCAACTTGGTGATTTATTTAATTGAAGTGTGTAGATGCAATTGCTGTATACACCTTCAAAGGTACTTCCATGGTTCAAGGTCCCACACAACCTCCTCTGGACAATTTTCTGTTAATCACTCCAGCCTAGCTGGATAAATACAGCTTTAAAAGTCAAATGTGAGATCTTGGTTTGAAAAGAATATCCTAACACTATTTGCATTTTCACATTAATATGTGCTGTTGGAATCAGGTATTGGTAATTTTTCTGCACTTTAAAAACAAACAAAAATACACAACCCCCCATATTATGAGATTTTCTTACTGGAAAAATTGTCCAGCTATTTACTATATGCTTTATATTTCAGATGATGGGAAAACACATTGATTCTTTTGAAATAAATTATGGGCTTAAAATATATGAAAGTATGTTGCCCTAGTAAATGGCAACTTATATGAAAAAAGGAAATAAATAACTTGAAGGTTTTATTTAGATCCAGTCTGTTATTGTAAATGGTGCTGTCAATTTATTTGTTTTTTAATAACCTCCAGCAATGGAAGATTATTGTGATAAATGATTCATATCATTGCAATATATACCTTTCAAAATTTCCATATCTGGAAACTAATAGGCACTTCTTGAAGGCTTCAATAGGCTCCTTAGCCAGATAACATGTCTGGAAGCTGCTTCATGATTAATTTCATCCAAATGTGGTAATTATCATACTTTGAAGTAATGCCTGCAGAACATGCTTTCACACAGAGTTAGCGGAAGCAGAGGATTAACCCAGAAATATTTCAGTTCAGAGCAACATATCACCCAAGCAGAAATATATTTTCTTCCAAATTTTTCAAGATTATTAGACTACTTGGCAGTCATTTGCATTACCTTATCTCATATCAACTTCTCCACAGCAATTTAGAAAGCAACAGAAAAGGAAGCAACTTTGTATTATTAGCAGTAATGGGATAGTCTTGGATTTGCAAGCGATTTAATTTGACAGTTTCTGCCCTGAAGTATTTCTCATATTAGTGTTTAAGAGCACAATTCATTTATCATTCATATATGTTGTGGACAGAAGAATTATCCTGCCTATATTCCAGAAACATTATAGTTAATTAGAGATGACGTTGGTTTCCTTGTAACCATCCAGAGGAGCATCTTCTACCACTGCTCTAAGCATGCCCTTGCTCCTGTCTCACAAGATCCCCATGAGTAATTTATTGGTTGTACAGTTGAGACTAGTGAAAAAGGTATGTGAAGCACCAAGAATGTTTCTAAAGATGGGTAATTCTGTACCCAGTTAAAAGCCTTGAGGTAGAATAGCACCAAAAATTATAATGGAGAGTGAAGCTATCTCTGCATATTTCTGCATGCTTATATCACCCCAGTAAAGACTCCAAATCTCTCAGCAATCAGAAAAAAAAGTCCTGAAAAAATGTTGCACAAAAATCCTACCTTAAGTGAGAATGAACAGCCTATTTAAGTCTTTCTGGTAGATTGCTTGGCCATGCTGCATTTTGATTCAGCTAAGTAATTTCAATTTTACTCAACCAGGGATGAATTTTGCCTGCTACACATGGACCATATGTAGGCCTGAGTTCCTCTAAGTTCAAAAGGTGTTAGGTGGAAAATCTTCTAAAGTAGGCCTCAGTTGTGTGATTGTCAACAGCTGCAGTGAGAGTGCCTTTCGTTAAATCTCTGTTCTTAGGCTGCTGGCACATCCTCCCCTGTGCTCCTGCAGCCTGACCATGTGCACATGGTGAGCAACCATAGCTCAGCTGCTGCATGTGAGCCATGGTAACTCAGCCACGTGTCAAACCCCACAGATTACCATACCGAAATTAAACAAAAGTGTTTAGGGTCACACAGGCTTTCCTGTATTTACCCTTAGGGTTAAATTAGTGCCACTGTTCCATGGAACAAACAGAAGTGGAAAGAATCACTGTATCATTGCAATGCACTTTATAGCAAATAAGCTGTTTCACCTCTAAAGCACACACTGCAGTTTTCTGTCTACCTTTACCCTTACTGTGTGTTTATGCATATGTGTTTGGTTTTTCTTTGTCTTACAGATAAAAAAGAAGCTGCTGTATCCAAAGAACTCAAAAGTAAGAAACTACTATCTCTTTTATATGCCGTGCAGTTTCAAAAGTTCATTTCATTATCCCAAAAATAATATTTATTGAGTTGTTGAAAATACAAAGAAAGTAGCTACACTGTTTGTAATTGAAAAATGACATGTTTACACTTCAGCTGCCTCCTACTTTCTTAATCCGTTCTTATCCTGCTTCTAACTGCACACTCCTCTTTGTGACTGACAGTTTTGCCTTCCCGTCTTTCCTATCACTGTCTTCAAAAACAAAGGTTTCATAGGGGAGGAAATGTCAAATTGAGGTCTCAGCTGAATGTGATCCCAGTGGCAGCAATTTTCATAAGAAGGCTGGGAAGGCTCAGAGTTGAACATGCTGAAGACCAAATTTTTCTTCACAAACGCAAAACAAGGGCCCTGCCTGTCTAGGCAGCTCTGGTTCCAACAGAGAAACCTCTGGAGCTGAAGAGAATTGTGCCCTTCTGAAAAAGTAGCCAAAAAATGTTCTGAGAACTTGGTATCATTTAAAAGGAAAGAGCTACGTCTTCCTTTTCTGCAAATTTGCAAGAGGCAATGCCTCCACACAGTAAGGACAGTAAGACAGTGGTAGGACTTCACCTGCTCAACATTCTGTTCTGAAAGTACAGTATATAAAAAAATAGGAAAAATATGGGGCTTCAAAATCTGATTCAAATTCACAATTAAAGAGTGCAGTGACTCTGATTTCCATGTATGAACTTTCATGACTTCTATGGCAGAACAATCTCCTGCCATCCTCAATTTTGCAGCAATTTATTAAAAGATTTCTTTTGGAAATGAAAAAAAAAAGCCTATACTTTGTGTTCCTATGCAAATTTTGCAGAAATATTTAACAAAACATTTCATACACTTACTCTACAAGTAATGTCCTGCTAGTGAAATAAGAACCTGTTTTCAAGCAGTCTTAAATTACCTTATAATTTGGAGACATAATTCCTCAGAGCAGCCTTTGAGTGCCTAAATGGAACCTGCAGGAGAGCTGGAGAGGGACTTCTCACAAGGGTATGCAATGATAGAACAAGAGGTAATGGCTTTAAACTGAAAGTAGGTATAAATTGGATATTAGGGAGAAATTCTTCACTGTGATGGTTGTGAGGTTCTGCAGAGAACTGTGGATGTCCCCTCTCTGGAAGTGCTCAAGGCCAGGCTGGATGGAGTTTAAGCAACCTGGTCTGATGGAAGGTGTCCCTGCCTGGCAGGGGGTTTGAAATGAGATAATATTTAAGGTGCATTCCAACCCAAACCATTCTGTGATTCCTTTCATGAGAGAATTCCACAGCAGCTCTCATAGCAGAATTTCCCATCTCTGCCACATGAGTGAAATTTCCAGCTGAAGGTAGCTCATGTAAAGATGCAGAATCATTAGCACTTAAATAATTTGTGAATAGCAAACTGGAAATGGTATGCTTGCAAAAGCCATTTTAAACTTTGTGCACTTTTGTTCTAATGCCTCTTAAAAATTATACAAAAATTAAATAAATTACAGAATTTTTTTAGTCAAATATATGCTTAATTTTATTTTTTCTCAAAATTATTTTAGTTTCTCAGATATTAAATATTTAAAATCAAAATCTTTGTATAACACAAAGAATCCTTAGGGTTTTTTTTTTTCACAAATGTTATAAAAAAAGGTTTAAAAAAATTCAATGTCAAGCATACTCTAGCTGAGAACTCAGAGGAGGATAAAGGAAAGAGTCTTGCTATTTTGTGTTAGGTCCATTTGACACTTGTAGAACATGTGTGTTTGGCCTCTTGTGCAAAAACAGGCACTCAGAAAATGGATACTGAGTAAATTCTTCTTCAAGGTCTTCTACAAATTTGCCTGAAGGAGGGATGAGCACCCCAAATAATTACAGTGCTGTGATAATAACTAAGTTAGTATATAATTATCAGCTCTGGGCTTTTAAGTGGATGGAAATAAAGCAATCCACATTGCACATGCAAACTATATTTTGTTTTCATTCCATTTCACAAGACAATCTGATGCATCTTTTATGAACTTCTCAAAAGACTGGAGGGGAAGGAGTCAAAATTACATTCCTGATTTAGCCATGTTCTTTTTCATTGTAATAATACAGTGACAGATGTGCAGGATTAACTAACATTTTTTGGCATTCTGTAATTCAGCTTGTGATTAACATTATTAGTTATTTCCTCTCGAGATATGAAAATGTGAATTTTAATTTAAAGAACCTTCTAGTTGATACAAAAACATCTTTTATGACCATTGGTGAAGTTTAGCTAATGGATATTTGTTAAACTATTGTGGTTTAAGTACAGTTTGTTTTGGTAGTTCCTGAGGATAAAATCAATTAACAAAATACTAATAAAGAGTGAATAAATCTAGTAGGTTACTTAGGTTCTTCTGTATGGGGTGAAGATTCCCCAAATCCACATGGGGATGCACATACCATTTATCATTAGGACGTTCATTTTGCAAGGACCCACGCACTCTACAAACAAAGACAGTATAATGCAAATGCTTCATGAAAAGACCAAGAACAGTTAAATGGCCAGAAAGGGCACATTTCTCTGCTAGGAGAACACAGCAATTGCTCTTTCAATTGCAGGATCAAACATGAAGGCATTCTCCTAATGCTCCTCCATCCTTCAGGATGGAGGGAGATGCCTGGTGTAGCCAACTCAGTGGATGTGCTTTGCTAAAGCAGCCCAATTTCACCTCTTCTAACCAGGGCCAGTTTCAGACAAGGGCAAAGGATGCTGCTGGGAATGGCTGTGGGATCCCCTGAGGTACCACTGCTGCATTCACAAGAGTGAATCCTCAACACCTGCCAGAGGCTGGTTCAGGACCTTCTGCTCTCCTAGCTGCAAGATCAGACGCAGAGGCTCCCAGCACACAGCTGCTGCCTGAGGGGCAAGGCTGTGCTGGAACCCCCACGTGCCTTCTTTCCTCTGCTTTGCCAACTAGTGAGCAGAAAAAGCTGAAAGAAGGGATTCAATGACTAACAACAAGAGTTTACTAGCCCTTCAGCTGGTTATTGTGTCGTTGCCTTTGAGTTTATTGAAAGCAACTCAGCCCT
The DNA here is from genome assembly GCF_023055355.1 of Agelaius tricolor. Taxonomy (NCBI): domain Eukaryota; kingdom Metazoa; phylum Chordata; class Aves; order Passeriformes; family Icteridae; genus Agelaius; species Agelaius tricolor. The sequence continues at coordinate 64,228,795 of NW_027269261.1, forward strand.
TCTCCCTTTGGTAATCTATTTGTTTAACTCTTCAGTTAAAAAATATGTTCCTGGAAGCCTTTCCTCAGATTTCTATGGGGTTTTTAAAATACAATGCTTTGTAATAAATGGTTAATTTTATTTTTTTTTATTTTTTTTAAGAGCCAGCAAAAGCTCCTGCAGCCAACCCAGCCATCAAAAAAGCAGCAGCACCAGGTAAAGAAGAAAAATGTTTGCATGCAATTTCTTGTACTTGTGAACCAGTTTATTGCATCATAGCACCATCTGCTGGACTGCACATAAGCCAGTGGTTCTTGTCAGTTTTTGGGATGATTTTTTTTGCCTGTTTTGCTCTAAATCATTGTGAAATTTTGCTAAGAAAAAAGAAAATATGTGTATGTGAAATATTTGCTAAGAAAAAAAGTATTTAGCACTGATTTCTAACATTATGTTTGCTTCTTGTCCTCCCATAGCAGCTATGAGGTGCTATATTGGGCCATTCTATAGGGCTTGAGATAAAAAAATTAATCTGAATGTAAAGTCTGATTTTAAAAGCACTATTTATAGAAACTATTTTCTGTGTGAAGCTGTATTCAAGGCCTTTGAGAAGGGGACCTGGTATTTAAAAGTGCTGATCTCACAGTAGGTTGTCAAAATGGAGCTCCTGGATAATCATAAATATGCACTGAAAAGACAAGCAAACTTTTTTAAACAAATAATGGCATAAATTCCTATCTGGATTTATATTGGATTGTAAAAATCTAATATTTTTTATTTATTTATTATCCCATCTGCTTCACACTCATCTTTAAAAATGCCATATCTCATTTCTTCTTAATTAAATAAAACCCAATATAATGAATAACAACCTGAATAGTCATTATATTTGTAGTTTGACTACATTTTATATTAACTATCAAAAAACCCCTCAGGAATTCCAATATGAAAATGTGGGAGTATAAAACCATAATATTATTCTAGTCTAAAGCAGGATAGCTGGCGCTGCACCAGACTCTGCCATTGAGCTGTGCCTGGTGCTGGCATCCCAGCAGTGCCCAGCCCACACTTCCTCTGCTGCTTCTTGCCTCCAGCTGATCCCCCTGTATGGATGTGAGATAGCTTTTCTTTTTTTCTTTAAGATTGCTTTCTGGCTATCTTTCTCTAATTCAGGTTGTTTCAGTAGTCTATCTCAGAGCTCTCCTCCACCAAAAAAGGGAATAATGTCTTCCATCAGTAGAGGTGACTGGGAATTGGTCAAGGCCCACTGCAAGCCAGGAACACTGCTGTTGTCTCTACCACAGAAGGACTCATAGCCTGGAGTCACAGAGGATGTGGGCTATTGCAGCACACATTGTGTGCCTGTACCATGCCCTGTGTGAAACTGGCCTGGGAAGCACCATTTTCCCACCAGTGCTCCCCATCCCTGCCTGCTGTGTTTGCTTGACACCACGTTCACCTCTGCTAACACAACAGGGGGAGCAGTGCAAACCACCCCAGTGCCAGGGCTTACAGCTGGAAGCTGTGCTAGGAATGTGTGTGGGACAGGGTGTTCAGCCTGTCAGTGAGGCTGGCTCCACAAACATTTACATTCATGTCACTGGTAATTTCTTAAAGCAGCTTTGTTGCCACAGTGTGTTGTATAGCTAGACCCTTAGAATTCTCAACAGTACTCTGTAGAAATCCTTATGTTAGAACCATATGTTTATAATTAATTCATTCCACCTGCTTGCATCCAATATTTGTGTTCATGTTTGAAAAATATTCCAATGAGTCTGCTTGTTGGCAGGAATGGTGATGACAGTAATCTGCTTAAGAAAAAGAAAAGGGGAAAACTGGCATGGCTTCTTATGAAAAAATAAAATAAGTTTGTTGTTTTGACACATTTCTAAATATCTAGTTTGCCTTAAAAATTATAAAGGGCAGTAGGTTTTGAGTTCTACATTTTAGCTTCCTCTCCAGTTCTCTGAAAATTAATTTACCACCAGAATAACTCACCATGGCAAAATATTAAATATGCTTGTTTGGCAACATCATAAGTAGACTGCTTCCTATTAGCACAGTAAATTAAATACATTATCCAATTTCATATTTCATTTTCTTCCACATATCTTTTACATCACAACCTGTACCCAAGAATGCCTAAAGCTCAAGGTTTACTCCTCTTAACAGATTGAACAGACTGAGAGCACAGCTGGTCATCTCACAGTGCATCTACATCACATATGTTCCTGATCCTAATGTCACTGGTTGAGAAATCCCTGCCTAATTCAACATGCATTATTTTAATCTCCCTACATGTATACAGAGGACACAAAGAAAGTGAATATGGAGTTTGGAAGTCTATGAGAACTTCTGCATCTGCAAGCTGCACCTCCCAGCTGCTCTAGGAAGCCAGCCTCAATACATTTCCATCACTTAATTTTGAAAGTGGATATTTTCAAACATTTCCAGATTTCTCTAAATGGAAAAAAACCACCTCTCTGGTAGTCATCAGAAACTGGGCTTGAGATCCCAGTATTTGTCTGTAAAGCAGAACAGTTTCTTAGATATAAGCAAGTGATGCTGTTCTAAGGGGAGAAATTAGGGTTGAAGATGTTTTGTTACACGTCTTCCTCAGTTATCCTGTTTTACATTGTTCCCATTCTAAATCCTGCAGGCATCCCCTCCTTTTTTCTGCACAGTGCATTGTCCCCCACAGTTGTGCCAGCAGAACAGGTTGGCCACCCTTACAAAATATCAAGAGTGACCCACCCTTACAAAATATCAGTCTGTTCTTCTGCCCTGAGGAGTGGCACAGGTTTCTTTCACAGGATTTCCTCAGGCACCCCTTGTGTGCTGGGCCCAGCAGGCTCTCTCTGAAGGGTTTCTCATTTCTCAGAGCCAGGGGTGTCGGTGGTGAGCAGCTGCCTCATCCTGACACCTTTTGTCAGGAGATGGGGGGCTGGGAGGGAAATCTGCCTCTTATTCCCATCCTTCTGGAGCCTCACACCTCAATCCTTACCATGCCCCACAGCTGCAGCAAATTCTGCAGGGTGGGGCAGAGTTTAGTAAATTTGCTGGGTCTGTTTTTTCTCTGTGGGAAAAGTCAGGGCATGGAGGTGCATGACAGGGGAGGGAGCACAGGCTCAAACCATGCAGAGAGCATTTCCAGCTAAATTTGCTAATTTAGGCTGACTGCATTCCCTGACAGGCAGTGAGGAGCCTCAGTGCCACTGGTTAGTGGTGCTCCCATAGCTAGGGAGAGGGATGGGAGCAGCTCATCTCTGAGTCCCTCTCAGGAGATGGCCTCACTTCACAGGCAAGACTCCTGCACCTCCTCTAAGCACCAGTGACAGTGCTTTCCCCTGATAATTTGCCTGAATGGAAACCAGTTCTAACTCTTTTCAACACTGCAAAAATTAAATCCTAATTGCTGCTTAGAATTTCCCTGGAATGGTCTTGAAATTTTTAATTAATTTTACAGTATGTTTAACAGATTTTGTACTGTCATTTAACTGCCTAATTACAGGGTCTTAATGCCTAATTTTCCCCATCTTCCTCTCCACACACATGCAAAAAAAATCTTATTTATCACTCGCTTTGGGTTCATAATAGAAAATCCTTTTAAGCACAATTTCCCCCTTGAAAATCAATAAGTCTGGATCCAGAAAGAATAAAATAAATATGACATACAATAGCTAATTTTAAGTGCTCAGATGTCAGCTGCATCCAATCTCCCAAACTGACTGCCAGTTGTATCAGAACTATTACTTTATTATGCCACCAATCTTTTCACTGTAAGAAGCAGAAAGAGGACATTTTGTATGAAATAATGTAGGAAATGGGTCCATGGGGTATTAGAATGCAGGCTATATTGAAAAACTTGGTTGGAGGATGGGTTGTATAGGTTGAGATCACTCTGTCTAAAGCAGGAAGAAACTACTGGTTTTATTTGTAACGGGCACTATTTACTTAGCAGAGAAGTTATTTTAACTCTTGGTTCAAGATAAATTATTGTAATCAAAATGGCAGCAGGAAAACTATTGCCATAAAGTATAACCAGTTTTATTCCACATGAAAAGGAAAAAAGTTTATGGCACAGTAGGTATGTCTGAAACGTAGAAAAGTTTTATCAAGGAGCTGGATTATTGATTATCTTTTAATTATCACCTGTAGAACACAAGTATATAGAAAGCTAAAACCATATGCTACAGAAGATTAATAAAATTCAGTAATTCTATTGTATAATTTAGCAACACAGTGGAACAGGCAAACTTATGGATTGTTTGTCAGGTTTCTCAGATTCAGGTCACATGCGAGGGATGTATTTTACTCACAGCACCACACCCTCTGCATCATCCATCAAACTATGTATTCCTATCTTGCTTAGATATGTGTAGTCAGTCCAAGAGGAGAGACTTTGAAAATCAGGGTCAAGTTTATGTTATACACCCCTGCAAGTACTTTTGGAGAAAGGAAAAGGCACCTATCTCTCTCTCTGTAGGGACATAGTAAAGTTTTCCATCCTGCATTCTCTTCAGAATCTCATGTCTGAGGGCCTCTGTGTGCCTTGAAATTTCTCTTCATAAGCAGCCACTGCACCTGGTGAAAGCATCTCTGCATGTATTTCTGTCGTACTGATGTTACCAAGAAAATTATTCTGGTAGCTGGAGTAGACAGTTCAATTTTCTGTTTCCTGAAGTTAACCCTCTCAGTCTTTTTCAGAACATAAGCACAGCCATTCTCAGGGTTTATATTCCGGGTTTACAGTTGATCTTTTTGGTTACAAATGTTAGAGATAACTTATTGAATGCAGAAGGACAAGCTTTGCAGTTTATTTCTGTACAAAAAAATCTTCACTCAGATAGCAGGTGTTTCTGCAGCAGCAAACAAAATAATGAAGCCCTACCTGTATTAATACTGCTGCTCAGGGTCTTTGGATTTAGATCCAGGATCATTCTGCAGTCCTTCTGAATCACCAAAGCTTTCTTTTCAGTCCATTTTAGCATAATCTTCTCTGTCCCACCTTAGCTTTTTGGGAAGTAAAATAGCATATCTTCTCTGACTTAGTAATTTTCTTTCTGGTTTCAGTGGGATGGTTCCATGCTTGCCTATTTTTGCACAGTTGATGGAGATTATCTGCAGTATGCCAAAGGACAGGAGAAACTGGGTCTTGATCCTCAACTGTTTGTCCCTGAGTGCTTCCACTAGGCTTTATTGAAGCCTCAGAGCTGTTCTGCCAGGAATTTATTGAAGCCTCTGCTCCTGGTCTGCCAGGAATGCACTGCACCCTCAGCAGCTAAAACCTTGCTGCTGGTGCAGTAGTCCATCACTCAGCCACTTAATATCTGCAGGAATCTATTGTGTGGATGGAGATGTATTCCACAAATCATTTTAACCCACTGACATTTTCATCCCAGTTGAAGTCTGAGAAAATATTACAGAGCATGATGTCTTAAATTGTCCACAGGATTATGTAAGCTGAGCCATTATCTGACTCTGAATAGGAAAGGAAAAATGAATTCTGTACTTATGTCACAATAGATGATGCCCTGTAAGGGGAAGAATTTTCTGATGTTAGAAGATTTTACCTTACAACCATGAATTCTTTAGACGTAGGATTTATTTAAATAGAGCATGAAATAGCTTATTTTACACTAGGCTTTCTAATCTGAAACCCAGTTTTAATTCAACAATTTTTTAAAATGCTTTTGAGTAAATGGCCTAAAATCCATGATATTTTTTTCTGCTTTTGCTAGGAATTTGAGATTCCCAGTCTCATAGCTTGGCACATTATTTTGCACTTATACTTTCCTTAGAGTATTCTCTGTTTCAGGATAATATGGAGTTAATATAATTTTCAGTACTTCCTTTCAGATCACAATGTGTGTGAAGACACCTGTACTGTAAATGCAGTCTTGTTTCTTTTTTTGTCACCAAGTATTTGCTATACATCAAAGTACTTTTATATTGCTAACACAAAGACAGCACTACTTTAAGAGCAAGGCAGGGGGAGCAAGTTAACTATAAAAACTATTTTTATTCAAACATCAAAGTAACAATAATATCAATAAAAGAGGGTCAAATAAAGTGCAATTAAAAAATCAGAGCTAAAAGGATTCTAGAAGTGTCCACTCTTTACAGAAAAGACATTTTAAGGTGCTCTGTTTTCTGAGGCTGGCAAACTTTCATAGCCCTGAACTTGTTTAATTATTTGAGTACACTTTTGGCTAGAATTGGGCCCAATTTCAACAAGGATTTAACATATCTTTAACTCCATCTTGAGTTCACAGAATCACAGAATTCACAGAATGACTAAGTTGGAAGAGACCTTCAAGATCATCAAATCCAACCCATCCCCTAGCACCTCAACTACACCGTGGCACTGAGTGCCACAGCCAATATTTTTTTAAACACGTCCAGGGATGGTGACTCTACCACCTCCCCTGGCAGACCATTCCACTGCTTTATCACTCCTTCCATAAAAACTTTTTCGTAATATCCAACCTATATTTCCCTTGGCACAGCTCAAGAATGTGTTCTCTGGTTCTGTCAACTGCTGCCCGGAGAAAGAGACCAACCCCCACCCGACCACAGCCACCTTTCAGGGAGTTGTAGAGAGTGATAAGGTCACCCCTGAGTCTCCTTTTCTCCAGGCTAACCACCCCCAGCTCCCTCAATGTTCCTCACAGCCCTTGTGTCCCAAGCTCCTCACCAGTCTCGTTGTCTCCTCTGGACGTGCTCCAGCATCTCAACATCCTTCCCAAACTGAGGGGCCCAGAACTGGACACAGCACTCAAGGTGTGGCCTCACCAGTGCCAAGTACAGGGGCAGAATGACCTCCCTCTAATCCCTCCATCCTCTAATATGGTCCTGCTGGACACACTATTCCTGAAACAGACCAGGACCCATTGGCCTTCTTGGCCCCCAGGGCACACTGCTGGCTCATGTTCAGCTAGCTGTCACCAGTACCCCCAGGTCCCTTTCTGCCTGGGCACTGTCCAGCCACTGCCCAGCCTATGACATTGCAGGGGTTTATTGTGGCCAAAATGCAGGACTCAGCACTTGGACTTATTAAACTTCATCTTATTGGACTCTGCCCATCCATCCAACCATTCCAGGTCTCTCTGCAGAGCCCTCCTACCTTCCAACAACTCAGCACACGCTCCCAGCTTAGTGTAGTCTGCAGATTTACCAATGAAAGGCTGAATCCCCTCATCCATGTTGTCAATAAAAATATTGAACAGAGCTGGCCCCAGCACAGACCCCTGGGGGGCACCACTGGTGACTGGCCCCAGCTGGATGCAGCACCATTCACCAACACTCTCTGGGCCCAGCCATCCAGCCAGTTCCTAACCCAGCACAGAGTGCTCCTGTCCAAGCCACGGCTGCCAGCTTTTCCAGGAGAATGCTGTGGGAGATAGTGTCAAAGGCCCCACTGAAGTTCAAGTAGACAACATCCACAGCCTTTCCTGCATCCCCCAGAAGAGTCACCTAGCAAAGCATTCAAGGGCATGCTTAAGCTTTGTTGAATCCAGACTATCACATACCCTACAGATGTAATTATCTTTCCAGGCATTAATGTTTTGGAAGTGGTACCAACTTCACTTTGCATGAATGGGAATAAATGGGCCTCATCCATTTCACTGTGATCATTATGAAAATGCCACTTGATTTGCAGGGGAGCAGTGGTGTGGAATAGACTTTTCTATAATATATGTGCTTATATTACATCTACAATTTATAATGGACAGTTTTGATGCCATTGCTTTCTGCCTGTGATGAAAAGCCTCAGACCAAATAGATGGAACTAAATTCAGTTGCATTTCATGCAGGCTTTTTTTGTTTTTCTTTGCATCAAATTTTTATCAGATATTTCCCAACAAGGTAGTAGATTTCTGACAAAGATACTGATACAGAGAACTTTCACCTGCTTTCCTTTTTCCTTTTCTTCACAAAAATCCATTGGGAAAACTGTTGCCCTCCTCAACAGATGATCATATATAGAGGAGTGAGTATATGTGGCATGATTTCACAATGTAAGAGGTTTCCTTGGTATGTTCTTATACCAGAAAGAAATGTATTTGTACAGCTCATGATCTTTATAAATCAAAGCATAAAACAGTGGTGAGGTTTTCTACAATGAAGAAGAAAATAAGAATAGCAGTGAAATAGAGAAGAACACATACATCTTGGGAGCAGGAGAACAGGAAAAATCTAATTTGATGCAAGACTTTCTCATGTGGATTATCTCAGGTCTAACAACATGATTAAACACACATTGCAACATTCCCGAAAGCAGAAGAGACTAAAGGGACCTCCTCATTGTCTAAATGCTTATGTTTGTAATATTCTTAATGACAGGATAGCTTGGAGAGCTTTACCACTCTGTCTTATTTGGCTTTAATTAACCAACATGATATGAAGTTCCAAGAAGTTTTATGCATAGTGTATAAAACCTCGATTACAAAACCAAAAGACCAAGCTAACTTTCTGCTAAAGATTTAGGTATCTAAGACACTGCATAGAATATGACAACAGGCTTCACTGAAATATTTGCGGTAAAAGATAAACAAAACTACAGAAAGCACCATTTTTATTCAGCTACTGAGTGCAAACAAAATGGTGTTGGCTAATTAACATGTGGTGTATCCCACACAACAGCATATTTTTTTCATATCCACTTGAAATGCCATTTATTTAGGCTTTTCCAATCTGTGTCATTCCCAATACAATTTTTGTTTTCTTGACCCATTCTTGGACATGAATGCTTTATCTGAATTAAGAAATAACAGGTTCACAGAAACACTCATACATGCATCCCATATCTATATAAATTATGACAGGAAATCACCTGTTCTTTCCTGTCAGGTGGCAGAGGGTCACACTTTGTGACTTTATTCTGGTACTAAAACTTAAAATACACCTCAGCAAATTTGCCAGCCTAGATGCTTTTCAGCACTGTTTTTCCTTTAGTGAATAATGTGGCTTAGGGAAGAGCTACAGAGACAGGTTCAGGTTTTCTTCTCTCTCCCACTTACTCTGAATTGCCTAGGAGTATGTCACTAGTAATGAAGCAAAAAACACATTTGTATGGTTTTATGAGCATTTTATACATAACTTTGCCAGTTTTTATAAAAAATAAAAGCCATTTGTTTAAAGCATCAGAGCAAATAAAGATGGTAAAATGTCAAACTAAATCAAATCTCAATTCCATGCATGGTAGAAAAATACTATATTACCAGCAAAACTTCCCTGAATAAAAATATGCTGTACAGTCTCATATACATGCAAAAATGATGAAATATAAAAATAATGACAAATGCCATGGCAAATGTCTGATGTGTTTACAGTGGGCAATATCATTTCATGTGTCATATTAACTACTGAAAGTACAAAAAAAAGTAAAGAATAAGACATTGACATCAAGGAATGATAACTTTTAGCAAACAGGAAAGATCTAGGTCTGAAATTTCCTGCAGTTTATGGCTTGTGCAATAAAAGTTTTCAGTTCATTCCATTCAAGTATCAGGACATGAATCACCTGAAATCTCATATCATGTCAGATTTCCCAGAAATGCTTGATGTCAAATTCTCTGTTATTCATGTTTATAAATTTTCTCATGGAAAAGGATTTTATTTCATATGCCTCTAGAAATAAAACTATTATGAAAGAAGCTCTACAGGCCTTCCCTTATGTTTGCAGTTTAGGGAAATGAAAATTGTGAAATAAAGCTAAATAAATGGATTATTTAGCTTTATGGATATACTTTGCAAAAACACTTGCTTGAGTGTTGCTAGGATCATTCTGTTCCCTGATCTCCTGAGAGCTGAGGGATCTTAGAATGAGAGAGAAAAATAATTGCCTCAGAACCACTAAAGACAGAATTACATTTCCTTTCGTTTCCATGAAGCTGTCCTGAGCAATAATCAAACAGAAACCTCCACAATACCAGTGAAAATTATAATTTCCAGAACGAGTCCTAAAATATCTGCAAGAAAGTGGAGAGTTTGAAGAGCACTCAGGCTGCACAAAACCAAAGCTGCAGATGTTGTCACGATTAAGAGCATTGAGGCGGCCAAACCACTGAGTCCCAAACTTTTGTCCTCTCAGTTTTAGCTATATTTTTCCTCCTTGATCTGTACTAGAATTGCAACTCAGGGTAGGATACCATCAAGAAAGTACATTTATTCAGGCAATAAAATACCAGCTTGCTCTCTATTTCCATCACTTTTTCATATTGCAGGGAAAATCACAGCCATGACTCTTTTTTTTTTTTTGGTGACACAAACCTGCTCCATCATCATTTCTACCAAAAATTTCTTTTCTCATATAAAATATCTTCAAAGAGCCTACAATATTTTTAACATTTGTTATGTAATCAATACACTAAACTGTTCTTTACATAAGTATATTAAGACTCGTTCATGATTTCAGTCAATTAATCTTGTTGCTTTGAAATGTTGTTCGATATAAGCTTTTATTGGGGTGGGAGTATGGAGTAATGACATATTTTGTTTAAAACAACAATTGTGGAGTCTTTCATGTTTAAGATCAATCTGGCCTTTCAAATATTAATTATTTTCATAGCTCTGCAGGAAATATGTCTTTTATTTACTCACTGTGCAGTCAGTGTAAGCATTGATTACAAATTAATATTTAATGGAAATATTATTCATATTAATGTTGTTGAAAAGTATATTTAATTTTATGTTGGCAGGTCTTGTTTCCTTTTTCTTATTCAATTGAATGATAGGTCACATCTGTAAGGCTTTTAGTGAGGGTGCAACATTCAGAACCACTTTGAACATGGAACTTTATATCTTGATTCTAGAGTAGAAACTGTTTAAACATTAGTGTTGCTCAACTCTATATCACAGCTTTAATACAAATACAACCTATAATAATCCTGGAGAAAATACAGTCATTGGATATTGGTAAGCGATGAGCTTGTATTTAAAAGTGTTCACTATGAGTCCTATGTGTCCTATCCTGCACTATGTGTGCAGTTTTGAGCACCTCAATATAAGGATATAAAGTTATTAGGGAGCATCCAGAGGACTGTGAAGATACTTAAGTGTCTAGTGGAGAAGTCATATGAGGAGTGGATGAAATTACTTGGTTTGTACAGCTGGGACTGGGGGTAGACCTCATTGCTGTCTGCAGCTTCCTCCTGAGGGGAAACAGAGCAGCAGACACTGATCTCTTCTTTGTGCTGACCAGTGACAGGACCTCAGGGCATGGCCTGAAGCTGAATGAGGAGAGGTTTAGGTTGGGTATCAGGAAAAGGTTTTTCACCCAGAGAGTGGCTGGGCACTGGAACAGGCTCCCCAGGGAAGTGGTCACAGCACCAAGCCTGACAGAGTTCAAGAAGCATTTGGACAATGCTCTCAGGCACATGGTGTGACTGCTGGGCTTATTCCGTGGAGAGCCAGGAGCTGGACACAATGATCCTTGTGAACCATAGAATCGTGGAATATCCTGAGTTAGAACTCAATAATATCCCTTCCAGCTCAGGATAGTCTATGATTTGATGATTCTGGGATCTATCTTGTGATCAGTCAGCTCAGATAGTCTTGAATTTAGGAAATGTTCCTGTGTGGATCCAAACTTGCACAGCCTTTCCACACGCTGTTTAAAAGCATCTGCAGACAGAAAAATCTTAACTATTTTTTTTGCTACTGTGAATGTCGGCGCTGGCTGGTAGATGTTGTTCAGTCAGTATCTGTGGCAGGTTGCCCTGCTCCTTCTGTGAGGGGGCGTTAAAGCACATTCTTGCAGCATGGAAAGAGATATGACAGAAACTACCATTAAAATGTAGTTGTCCTCAAGCACATATAGTTGGGTTGCAGAGATCCATTTAAACCACCCTGGAGTAAAACTGCAGATGTTTTTACCTACACCATTTTTATGGTTTCCTTTTAGCGCCATATAAAAGATGAATCTTTTGCTCTCCCTTATTAACAGCTAATCTGACCCTGTTTATCCAGTGTGAAAAACCACTGAACAGATGGATTACAAACATAAAGGACACACTGGATAGCAGGGAAGGACTCACTGAACTGAGAGTCCATAAGAATGTGCACATCCAATGGCCAATAGTAACAAGAAAAAATCATTGTCTGAAGCAATCAAACAAAGCATTACAAGAAGAGAAATGTACATTTTACTTTTTTTTTCTTTTCCAGAACCACATAAAAAAGAAAAAATAATGGAATCTGGTGAATATTCTCTCCTTTTTATCTTACTTTTAAACAATTTTAATATTTTAAATTAATTCTTGTCAGAAGTTAATATTTGATACTTTTTAAAATTTGCTTTTACAGGCAAAACAACAAAGAAAGAAGCAAAAGTCCATGGTAAGTCTTGTAAAAGACTGTAAGTTTTAGAGTCTCATTTATCTGGCTTGATTTTCAGTTGAGACAGGGTTACGTAGAGGGATAAAAAGAATAAAGCCATGAATATCATTTTGCTGGTTTAATTAAAGTTACTTAAGCAATTGAATGGATGTGGAGCAACCATTCGGTCTTCTGGAACTGAGATATAATTAAATGTTGAGAAGAACAAGAGGGAAAGAATTCTCTATTTAATCTTTTAGAAGGTTTATCTTTTCAAAGAAAGTTACAGTAAATGGATAGAAAAACAAACACAAAATACAAGATTCAGAATGTGGATGGTAGGAAAAAAAAGTAGGCTGTTTATTTTTTCTTGATGTCAAGCACCCATGCACTTTATTGTTGCAGCAAGGTGCTCTTGTTCTCAAGTGGAACCCACTTCTCTAGTTTATCCAAATTTAGGAGAGCATAAAGATTCTCTCCTTTTACAGCCAAGCTTGATGACTCATTCATCAGATGACTCTATTTGCTCAGATACAAATTCCAAGCAAGAAATACCTACAGTAGAAAGTCAATTTGTAGGAAAATGAATGTCCTTTTCTATAACATAAAAACTTGTCACAGTGCTTCAGAATGAAGATGTGAATAATAAAAAAAAAAAAAAGAGAAATGTGGTAGTTCAATTAATTTGCATTTAGGTAATGCAATTGTGAAGAATAGTAAAGAAACACAACTGAGAAAACTTATATAAAGGAAGAGTTTCGAATCTGGATCCTCCTCTGTATCAATTCTAGAAGTTTCAATAAACTCAAAAAAAAAAAAAAAAGAAAAAAAAAAAGTGGAAAAATTCCTGGCTTCTGCAAATCACTGAAATTGTTAAAAAAACCATTTCTATTGCAGACCTTCCAGCTATGTTTAATATATGCTCATTCTGGAGCCTATTTTACTCCTTGTCTCATCCTCACACTTGAAAATAGCAGAGCTATTGAAATTCCATATATAACTTATCCATTGGCTTTGTTTTCCACTGCTTTTAATCTGCAGGTTAATTAGTCATCTGCCATGAGACTATCTAAACAAGCAACACATTTGTGTGTCAGTTTTTGTCTACATAAAAAATGAGCTCCTGTTTTGCATAGATAAGCAGCATATTGATAAAGGGAGGAGGTGTTAGGATCAATTTTAACTCCTTTATTCATTTATGCAATTTGTTTCTGTGAATGTTTTATTTTACAGCAGCTGTGGAAACTCCAAAGTCAAAAGGTGAGTAATTTGCTTGGTTTTGAAAATTGAAATTGAAGAATGCTGCTGTTAACTTGACTGTAATGAAAAAAACTGCTTGTGAAAAAAACTTTTAACAGTATGATTTAATTGAAACAAACAGCCTTTTAAATTATTATGGTGTCTTCATTGCAGCATCTCAAAGCAGGCATCTTTTTCTCAAATTTTTCATGGATTAACTTTAGTCCTCCAACAATCTGAAATTCAGTTTCTAACCCTAACTCAAGCCTTTTGTGACAGGCAGAAAGGGGAAGTAGCCAATCTTCTACAGAGACATGACACAAAGTAATATTTCTCTTTTTGCCATTCTAACTGCAGGACAAACCCAGTGACTGAACAGTTGTTTTCTTTAAGGAGTCTAGGGAGTTTTGCAGGGGGGTTTGCTGTAACAGGTTTTGCCTGTTTCTCATACATGAACTGTCAATGGCAGAAGGTAGGAGGTGTGAAAGCATCAATGCTTGCTCCAAAGGTTCCTCCTTTCCACAAGGCACAGGGAACTGGGACTGGTGAGAAACATCAAGCATGTAAGATCAACCTGAGCAAATATAGCAAATATTTAATTGTTTGATATCAGTGTCTGGTTTTTACATACGTACAGTGTAAGTTACTAGCTCCAAATTGCCCTCAAGAATATTAAAGATCTCAGTTGTAACTTGAACAAAAACAGAAAGTGGAATGTCAGGTTGCAAGCTGCCCTTCACTCTTAGTCCATGTTTATTCATGTCAATGACCACCATACTTTTTATAAGCATTCTCTTTCAAATGAGGGGAAAGAAAAGTTTTAGGAAGTTCAGTTAATTAAGGATAAGTAGAAACTGTGGGTTTCCATTATATAATATAGGAATAATTCTGTTATTTCTGTTGTCAAAAGAACAGTATCACAACTGAAAGTGTTGGCCTCAGCCATCTTAGTTTTGCCATAGGATCAACCTAATACTGAACCTGAAATTGTAATAATTGTTTTATTCTTCATTAAATAAAAATGAGCTGATTTTAGCTCTGGGGAAATTGTTGATTTCTTAAAAATTTCTTGTTAGCACGTCATCTAAATTTAACTTTATGTTGCTAATTTTGAAACTCAAACACAGCCTGTACTCCAGGGGGAAAATCTTATTTACATGAAAATGTTACAGCCGTTCCTTTTCCCAATTAGTAAGAATCACAAAGGAATGCTGTTATTTTCTTCTATATTGTGATGCAGACAAATTCTGGTAGTGTTTAATTGTAATCATCAGTAGTGTTTAATCTTTCTTTAAGTCTGAAGAAAGTCATAGATATCAAACCCATATTTCTTTGTTCTACATTGTTGTTATTTATTTGTTTTTTTCTCATTTTTGTGCTGTTAGTCCTTAGAGACTTAGCAGCTCTCTGGACACAATGTAATTTTCAATATTCAGTAGGTGTTGGCAAATGTAAATTTTTTTAAGCATATTTATGGAAAGCAAACAATTCTGTTCTGAAAAAAGCAAGGCTTTTGATGAAATTCTCTTCTTTGGTAATTAAACAAAATTAATCTGCTGGCATAGAAGGAGGTCTGGGCCATTCCCACCAGCTTGTACTTTTTATGAACTATCAAACTCACATGGAGCTTTCTTGCATTTTTTCACAAGCTACTACAGCATTAATTTTTTTCATTTCTCCATATAACAGAACAGTTTCTAAACCATAACATACACTTCTTAGGTTAGTGATTTATTGATTTTTGTGATGCTACAATGAGGAGCCTCTGGCCTCGGGGTTCAGTGAGTGAAATGTTTTTTGTTTCCAGTGGGAATGATTTCTTTCAGTCTTCCATCACACTGAGCAAATATCTCAAAATAGCTTTAAAATCAGTGACATTTTAGAATGCATATTTTTGATGTGGATGCTAGTTATGCAACCTGTCTCTTTTGGGATAAAAATATTCTGACAAATTTGATTATAGCCTACAACTATTGAGACTGCACAAATATTTGACTGATGAATTGCTCTCCTGGCCATTCTCAGCATAAAACAATATCTGCTGAATTGTCTCTCATTTGTTTCCTAAGAGATTATGATGGAATCAGAGAAACAATTACAAAGTAAATTGCCCATTTGATCTATATTATGCCAAATTGTCAAGAATTTTGCTGAGAAATTACAAAATATATGTGGGAGTATTACTCCATTTATTTAATCTATTCTTTGAAACTATATTTTACTGAAAATATAGATCCCTGATGAATTCCTGATTTTACCTTCATTTTATTTTGCATTGTTTCATGCAGGAGTTTTTTTGGGGGGTTTGGTTTGGGATAGGGGGGTTTTATTTCATTGTTTTTTTTTAATGCCTGCCATTCTACAGAGAAAAGTATAATACATTACAACAATCATATTACCTAGGTCATATGGCTAAAAGATCAGCTTTTCAAACTGGGAATAGTTGGAACAGAATCATTTTTCACAAGGAGATAATCTTTCAGGCTGCCATTCAGAAGTGACAAGAACTTTAAAAATGCCCAGTGGAAGGGATGACATCTTGACCTACTCAGAAAAATTGTCTCTGTTCTGAGAGAAACAGAGATAACCAGACCTTCTGAATCTTATTCCAAACACTGACTCTACATGGATGGGCCTCCTGTTTATGGAGACTTTCAAAATGACAGCTCTTACCTTCATGGTAAAAGACCTCTCAGCATCACCAAAGTAGCTCATGCTTCTCTTCTGAAAAAGCAAAGGGAATAACAGAATGTCTTGTTTGTCCTCCCAGATAGTGCTCTGCCATGTCTATATGATGTTAGTTGGCAGTTCCCAAAAGTTACTGAAGCTCTGTTCTGTCTCAACAAGTTCTTTACAAGCACTCACTCCCTCATGGAAGTGGTGCTGCATTACTGAATGCATTGCTAATATATCTATATAACTGGTTGTTAGAGCAGCCTCAATGTTTCTCAAGGATGTATGGTTCCTTCATGATAACCACACTCATAGTCTACCACCACTACATACATTTGATGACTAAACACCTGATTTTCTCAGAAAGCTGTATTGCTCTTCTAACCTGCAGTTCAATATCCAGAAAAAATACTTTTATTCCATTAAAATGGAATAAAAGTATTTATGTGATATGAGCAGGTGAAAAATTTTACAGAAATTTCACAACCCAAAACTGCTTTCATTTCAGCTAAAAAGGATAAAAATGCTTTGAAGAAAACAACAGTTCTCAATAGCTCAATTAACTCTCATAAGAGCTGCTTCTGCAGTTTCAATGCTAAAAATATATTTTGAAATGAGTATGGGACAGGTTTCTGGTGGCTCTTTTCATATTCAAATAGGCTTATTCTTCAAGATATTGACCACTTCAGTAAGCATTTTAGAAGCACCATGATATTGATTTGCTCAGTGGCAGGGTTCAGTGCTCAGATTCATCTTGGCTTGTCAGAGTCAAGCTCATGGTTAGTATAAGTAGTACAGCTGATCTAGGCCCAGGGAATATGGATGATAATAGCAGAGGTCTACGATAAATATTAAGGGTGTTTGGTTCTTTTTGGCTTTCTCTTTGTCCATGAACACCAATTAAAAATTAGGTACTTGGATAGAAATGGAATACTCCTTTTATTTCTTTGAGGATTGAGTCAGGCATATTTTCAATCTAGATTTTATTTTCAGGGAAATTGAAGATTATCTTCAATAAAATGAGTTCCCTGAGGTAACTGAGGTGCAGAAGTGCAATTTTGCACTGTTTACATGGAGCTTGCTCACAAACACCTGCTCATATCACAAGGGAGTAATTGATGCCCGTGAATGGGTTCATCCCTCTCAAGTTGAAACAGCTCATCTATCAATACCTGACTTTTCACTGAATCTCAGGTTCAGGGAACCTGGGATCAGAAGATCATTCCTTTGGCCACCAGCAGACATTGCAGACAGACTGTAGCTTATTAACTGAGCTGATCTGCTTGAGCCATCATGCCCAGCAGCTCCCGAATGTTCTTGAAAGGATGTCCTGGTGGCTCCCCTGGGGCCAGACTTGCAGTCCAGGCAGCAGGGAAGCAGTGAGCACACATGGAGGAACTTCATAGGTCCTTTGAATTCCCTTACTTTCCCAGCATAAACAGTGATAACAGAACATGACCCTCAGAATTTCCTTTGTTTCTAAAGGGCAGACTCTTAATTTTCAACTGTGATTGGTTCTAATAAAATGACAGGGTGAAATAACAAACTGAGAGGTTGTTATATGTGCTAATGACCCTGAAGCTGCAGACATTTTCTGTACTCATCATATGTAACTTAATTTTCCCTGTCCACTTTACATCCTGCCACATATGCTGATTTTTTGTTCTTTACTGTACTTTCAAACAATGACAGTGAAGCTTATTTTCTTAATGTCACATTTTTTGTCTCAAACACTGTAAGATGATAGCTTTTTAAATTAAAGCAAGGATTTTATTTAGCATAATAGTTATAAATTATAGCTACATAAGCACGGTTTCACAGAAGTGAAGTGTTGGAAGTGCCATTTACAGCTAAACATGTACATTTATGGATTTACAATCTTTAACCCCAAATAATTCAATGAAATGAGAAATATATAAGTTGTCCTACAGATATAATCTTGTACATGACCAAACCTGAAGTGTAAATTGTGAGAAACTATAAAAGATACCCATATTTCCATGAGCAAAGTCTAATGGTACCTCTTCTTGCATCACCTCTTCTTAGATAGTTTCATCCCTAATATCCATTGTCTCCCAAGATGTGTAAATGGATTTACAAACTGTGCTTGCCAAGCTTGTGAATAAGCAATTGGATATGTTCAAGCATCATGACCTGGGCTGTTACAGCTGCTTCCCATGGTGTCAATAAAGGTTTAGCAGCCCTGCTGCACAAGTGGTCTGGTTCAGACTTCTTGTTTGCCCACAGAAATCTCAGTATTCAGAAGGATCAAGTTAGATGCTATAACATACAGTCCATCTGTGGCCTGCCAGTGAGACTAGCCTCATGCTTAAAACTGAGAATATGTGGCAATGTTTTGCTGTGTCAGGGGTGCAGAGTGCAGGTTTCCGGTGGTGCAAACAGAAAATCATGCCTGCTTGGGGATGGGTGGGCAAGGTAAAGATCTGCTTGCTTTGCTCTCTTCTCCATTACAAAATATGTGCTGCAGTTTAGCCCCCGTTTCACCTGACATCATAGAATCATGTAATGGTTTGGGCTGGAAGGAACCTTAAAGACTATCTAGTTCCAAGCCCCTGCATTGGGCAGCCACAACATCTGCTTGATCAGACTTACTATTTATTTTAATAAGATAAATATTTAAGAAAATAAAAAAAGAAATCACTCTTCTTTCAGACAGATAAAAATATTCATTATGTATTCATATCTTTGGGGGGAATCTCATGATTGGAAATCTTTGAAATCTTTTAACTCAAAATTATGCGTAAGCATTTAAGAAGAGCTTTGTCTGATGTAGCAACACCTCCGATTAGAAATCTTACTTAAACCATATCTTTTATTTGAAGCAGGCCTTGAGAAAAAAGAAGGAAAAGCAATGAAGGCAGCAGTGCAAGGTAAAAAGAAAACAAAACATGATGGCATTATCTCTCTTAAAACACAATGACACAGAAACAAAAACCTCAGATTCAGAGAGCTGCATGACAGCAACCTTTAAATCCATTGGTTCACCAGTATTTTTTCTGCTGCATTTGTCATAGCAACAGGGAATTTCCATTATAAAACTGGCTTTGTCCCACAAAACTACCACCCCAACCAAAAGTTTCAGGTAGGTGGCTTCCCACTTCAGGTGAAACGTTCTGGGACTTAGTGTCCCACTGATCTTTCAAGAGTTTTCCTGCCCCTGTAGCCTGGACAGGGATCAGCCTTTGCTACTCAGTCTGAGAGAATAACTTCCAATGAAGTAAAAGGGCTCTCTGAAGTCAGCTGAGCTACCCTTCTTGTTCCAGATGAAACATCACCCCCATGAAGAGCCACTGCAGAGAATCTCAAAAACTTTTGAGACCAGACCTTGTATAAATTTTTCACAAAAATCTTAGGATTGGTATGGATAAGGCATGAGTGGGAATGTCTGAGTGGGAACAGCAGAAGAAAGGCTGCAAGAACCAGGTGTGCATGGCATATAGTTCAGAGGGACACAAAGTCTATATCCAGTGTCCCAAGCCAACGACAGCAGGAATACCAAGGAATGGTCTACAACAAGGCCAAAACAAAACTCAAGCCACTGAGTGAATGCAAAAAGAGAAGGATTGATGCCTTAAACCATCTAAAGATGTGTCCTTTCCTATTATATAAATTTCTACTATTTATTATTGTTATTATTATTATTAACTTCAGCATTATATTCTGCATACGTGCTTCTTGTACACTTGCTAAACACAATCCATTCTTTGTTAGGTTATTATGGTAAGAAGTGAAGTAATAAATCCCCAAAGCTTATCAGCTCAGACTTCCTTTATGTGATTGAGGTGATTTTTATATTTATTCATGCTCAAATTGGCAGCTAGAGCCCTGATGATGAATTTGCCAGTAACCCTTAATATAAGGTGTACGACATGTTTACTGGTGTAGCTTTAGTCAGTCAAGCTATTATCCCTTCCTTTTCTTCAGTTTCTCAGCTTCAGCTTTACTTAGAATTACTCAAGCCAGCACAGACACCCTGCAGCAGCTGTCAGCTGCTTGGTAGTTGTCATGGAAAATGTTATAATTAGGTGGGCCTTGGCCTAGATTTCAGGCATTGTTAGGCTGGGTATCTTCACATTATTTTCCATTGCCACACAAGCGCTTCTCCAGACATCCACACTGCTTCCCCTCTTTTTGTCTCTCATGCAAAGAGAGTTGCTGTAAGATTTATCCTTTCTACAATGTACCACCACTAGCTGGGATTTTTCCTGCCAAACATTTTAACTGTGCCATAAAGAGCACAGACTGAAGAGTACAATATACTGAATACAAATACTGAAGAGTATTTTTTCATGTTTGGCATGGAGCAGGGTTTTCTAAACCCCGGGTTGTGATACCCAAGGAACTCAAAAGGGAGACACACTGTTTCCCATGACAGCAGTCAGCAGCAGCAGCAGCAGCAGCAGCAGCACTGTCTCCCCATGCCAGCACTATCTAGTGTCTCCAAGTCAAAGGAATAAGAGCAACATGTAATGTCTGTCACAACTATTTCTGCAGCTACTTCCTAGTGCTGGCAGCAGCTCAGTTCCTCTGATGCACAAACACTTTTACACAGCAATTCCCTCTGCTTCTCATTTCTGCACCTTATATGTATGGAGCTGCTGCCAACCCATTGATCACCAAAAGACAAGTCCAAAAAAAAACACCTTCTGGATGTTTTTTTAATATTACCATGTACTTCTATGATTCGAAGTATTTGCATCAGAACACTCTTCAGAAAGTAGAGGGATTCAGTCCTGGTCAAAACTGGG
The DNA here is from genome assembly GCF_023055355.1 of Agelaius tricolor. NCBI lineage: Eukaryota > Metazoa > Chordata > Aves > Passeriformes > Icteridae > Agelaius > Agelaius tricolor. The sequence continues at coordinate 64,249,773 of NW_027269261.1, forward strand.
ACTTGCAATCTACAAAAAACAGTATAAGAAGACTTGCAGGAAAATCTGGAGTGCTGTAGGCTGGATGTGCTTAGCAGTCAGGATATCATTTCATTGTTTCAAACAAAGGTTTTAGTGATTATTGCAGCTTTGATCTCAAACTCCCCCATCTGGAAATGGGCTGAAAGGTTGTAGCAACATCTCACTTCAATGGTCTTTTATTAGTTGTAAAGCCAAACTACAGGTAATATTTTTAACTGTTAGAAGATGAGCAAAAAGGCACTTAACTTTAATTCTTTGACCTATTTGTTTGAAAAATGTCATGAGCAAATATCAGATGGTTTCCAGCAAGTTAATGCCTGTTACTGAGGATTAATATTTAAAAGAGATGATAAAAAGGTTGGTTTTTTTTTTCTTTCTGGTGGTATCCAATAGTACTAAGAAAGGAGACTTGCCATCAGTTAAAAAAGATCATATCAGACTAGGGGATTTCATATTCTTTGTGCATGTATGAAAGGAAATAAGTGGGAACCATGAACTTTTTTCACATACTCTGTCAAGAAACAGTGGAGGTTCAAGATATATTAAAGCACTTAGGGTCAACATGCATTTAAATACATTTTCATTAGTTGATTATATTTTAAAAAGTTTCCCTTGTGAACATGTATTCTAACATTTCCTTCTTCTTTTCTGTTTTCACTTTCCTTTCCCCTCTCTTTCTCCAGATAAACCAAAGATGAAACAAGGAAGTAAGCTATAGTTTTACTTATGAAAGTAACATCTTCCATAAGAGTTTGGGTAACTGCTCTTAATAATGGAACAACAGCTTTAATTTCTTACTAATGGGCTTCTGAAAGTAAAGGCTTTATGTCATGCTTTAAATTACTTATTTTGGCTGTAGCTCTGTCTTCAGCTGTCTTCTTTTGTTTGTAGACACTATTGCACTGAATATGAAACCTCATGGAAATTTTTCATTATGCACAAGCACAGAAGAAAATGTTTTTCAGTCTTTCCACTGAATTTTATTTCTCTTCACAGAGTCTTCTGTGATTAACTTAATATTTAAAAATTGGAATTATTTTTTTATTAGGACTATGAATATGTCTGAATATGTCCACCAAATATGCCTACAGATATCTGCAGTAAATTGTGTATTTTTTCATTCTGAAAATAAGGGACTGAATAATAAATTGGTGAGCACAAAACATGAAGGTCAAAGCTGGAGAGCAGGAGTAGTTTCTGAAGCAGTCAGTCTGAGGCGTAATGAGGAATAGAAGAGACGGCTTTATTTCACTAAAATTGCATTTTTGACCTTGTTCAACAGATTTCTTTCCCAAGTCTTCTCTTTTAAAAATTACATTGTATGGAAGTATCTAGTATTGCCTTTTTAGAAACACAATGTAAAAGGAGAAAAATAATGAAAAATTTATCTCTTGACATCAGTCCCAATGGAAGAGGTCTTTCAATGTCAACAGCAAATTAGGTTTTTCCACTTGATGGCTATTTCTACCATAAATAAAACTTTTTATTTATGTATTCCTTCAATTCAGATTCCCCAGCACCTCAGTTCATCTTAGTCAGAGACAAATACTAAGCTATGAACAAGAAGCTTTATTGATATCATGATAAATTGCTATTTATTTAGACTGCTACACAGTCTATGCTTTTATAATAAAAGAGACAATTTGTGAACTGTGTGTCATTAAGGCAGTAAACAATTTCCACTAAAACTACCTACTGTAGCTTATACAATTTTCATATCTATCTACTAAACACAACCTCCATCTCCTAAACACAAACTCCTCCTCATCAAGAGTCTTGACTTTTTATCCTATGTGTAGAAAACAAGAGGGTCTTCTAACAATTTTGTTTAATATATCCTGGCACTGAATTGCTGCTGAGTGTTTCAATAGAAGGATTTTTGCTTCATATGTGATGGAGAACCTAGAATTTTTAGTTTTCCCAGAAACCACCTATCAGAATTTCTCAGATGACATATAAAACAGTTTAACCAGCAGTTACATTACTTGAAATGCAGGAAGCCAAAATCCAAGTCTCTGATCTTTTTATAAGAAGAAGACCCTTGGCCTTGCTCAGCAAGAATCTTCACATTATTTTCTCCAATTATTTTGGGCAATCTCAGCTCCAATGAGACAAATTTGGCAAAGCATCAGTTTTGACCTTTCTGGTTAAGAGCACTGAAAAACTGTTGTCTCATACTGAGCTGAAGTCTTCAAATTTTATAATTAATTCTACAATAGTTAATCAACAAAACATATTTTGTGTATTTTGTGGACTGAACTTTCTGAATGATACCTGGTGAATTTTGTACAAATCTTCCAATAACTCAATTTTAACCATGTCTTCCAATATATAGTTTTAGTCTCTTGCACGATCTGTATGCTTCATTCTCTCCTCTGGTTAAATCTCATTGCTCAGTCAGTTGTGGTTTCTGACTGTGACTTTATTGGTGTGACTAATTCTTTTGCAGATCCTGGGAAAGATAAAGAATTGAAATCTCCAGCTGCCACAAAAAATAAAGGTAACATGGCAAGACGAATTTGTATATAACTAAGACCTATGTGCATCAAAAAAAAGGAACCTTGGAATGCATTACATATTGGTTTTTAAAGTATGGTTTAGTTAGGAATTTATAACCAATTTAATATTTCAGTAAATTTACTGTGAAACTTAATTGGCATTAGCTGAATTAGAAGTGCAAAGAGTACACTGTTTACACTAGTTAGGAAAACTTAGTAGGCTAAACCCAGAATTTAGGAACACTTGATAACAGGTATTATGAGCTGCAAAGTGAAATAAGTTTTGAGTGATCTTTGTTCTTTCTTCAAATTTAAGAAAATTTGTGTTTTCACTTTGTGAGCATGCTAAAACTGATGAAAATTAATTTTGTGCTACACATTTAATTGGTATCTTGTGTCAGTTAGAAACCGCTGATTATTCAATCAATCATTATCCTAGCAGCATTTAACCATTAACCATTTAACACTCTAGCCTGAAAATCAATAAATTATTTTTTACAGAACATGCTAAAGTAAAGGAAGGGAAGAATCCTACATCTTTAAAAGAGAAAGGTAAGAATATATAATAAAATACAGGCCTTGCTAAAACTACACAAAATAGAATGAAGATGCTAATTTTTTAAACAATCATTAGCAGTCCTTCTCATTATAAATCTTAACCAATCATATTTTAATTAGTTAAAATATTCTACAGGATCTACAGCATTAAAAAGGTGGGGGGAATATAAATAGAATATATCGAGACAAAATTTAGAGTTCTCAAAATTAATTAAATCAACATCATTAATCACTCTGTGTAATAGTTAAGTACTTTGTAAAGAAGGTCTGAACAATGCTACGTCTTTAATAGGGGCCAGTTAAACTGAATAATTTCACAAATGTGTGAACAAAATAGGAAGAAAGTAAGGTTTTTGAGCACATGAGTGGGAAACATGCTTTCCATACTCTGTAAAAGTTATAGCTAAAACCCCAGAGCTTCATCCAGTCAACCATCTGCAACATGAGAGCTGGTCTGAATCTTTTTTTATTCCTTTTCCTTTTTTTTGGCAATTTGATCAGAGTAGATGGTTAATGCAGTTAAGTTTCCTTTCATCAATTGTTTTATTTGGTGCTTTTTACACTTATTTCTTCCCTCCTTTCTAGAAATAACTTTATTTGGAAGAAGTTACTTATGGATAAGTCTTATTTGACATCTTCAGAATAAAAAGATCTACCACATATATAGTCAAGTTATTATTTATTCTAAGTTATAGTCTATAACTATCATAAGCCTGTAGATATATATAGATAGATATGGTCTGCAATATATAGACTTTAGTCTGTAACTATTTCAAGTTATAGTCATTCCATGTGATTTCAAAGAAAAACTGAAGTAGATCAATTCAAGCAGTACTGAAAGATGACAAAGACATATACAGCAAAGGAGGAATAATTTATTGCTAGGTATATTTTCAAAATCCTAGAATCTATGTTCATTCAATTACTTCTTTGTTCAAAAATTTGAATTAAATTATGGCAATCTGCAAATTCTCTTGGTGCATATATTGTTAATTGGTGTGTGTTCTACTCCTAATGAACACCTGTCCCATTTACACTACCTTAGTTATCTGCACCAGAGCTGTATATCCAAACTCTATGGGGTCCTATGGCCCTCTCCAAACACTGCCTATAATCTGTGTCTGCCTGATGGTGTTGTGCTGGAAAATTAAAAGAGGCACTTGAGTGACAACTCTTCCCCCTCTATCCCTGCATGGAGCATCTGTATTCAGCCTGCTGCTCCTTTCAAAGCATTACAGGGAGGCAGGGAGAGGAGAAAAAAAAGAGAGAAGACACAAAACTTTTTTCTCTTTGATAAGAGTTTCTTTAGAGCAAATGGATAGTGGTTTGCCAGCACTAAAAGTTTCCATTGTGTGTCGTTTGTTGAGAGTGGCCACAGCACTATTTTCTGTCTCCTATGCTCCTGTTTAACTTATCAGCAACTTCAATTACTAAGTTATTAGTAATTAGTAATTACAGGTCCTTCTAACGTGACAAAGGAGGCAAGACTTTCTCCACTCAACCTTCAGAAAAGAGCAGGTAGGAATTTCTTTTAAATGTCAATACAGCTGAAAACTTGCTGCTGAATATACCTGCAAAGACATCACAGGCTCCCGACCCCCCTGCAGTAGCACTGATATCCAGCCCAGCTGAGCCTGTCCTTCAGATCCTGAGAGCTCTTGCTGATGCAGCCATCACTGTTTCCCATAGTAGGCATCAAACTGGCAAAATTCTGTGCCTGTGCCTAAAAACAAGGATGCTGATTAGTGAGCTGTAGAGCTCAGTTGAAAATATATCAGCATCAAAGACTATAGGGAGTTATAAAGCTTTGGGGAGAAACTTCTAGAAACTTTGGTGCCTTTCTTAGTTGTATTTTCTTACTGCATTATGGATTACTCTACTGCATAAACATATATTTCACATTATTTGTCCCCCATTTCTGTCATCATATCTGCCCAAACTGTGGTTCATAAATTAATCAAAGCCTATTTGCATGCCATTCCTTCCCCTCTCCACCACCTCTTCAAGCCTCACGAGTGGGCCTCTAAATGTTATTGAGCAGGTCACTGGGGACTTCTTTTTACCCTTTGTGACTTGATGTTTTGCAATTCTTTTCTTAAAATGGATCTTTCTGGAAAATACAAATATGTCAAAGGACACAGGAAAGTAAGGATTTTTAAGACTGCATATACTTCCTATTTATGTATCTTGGGAGTTTGTTACTATTCATGTAAACAAAATAAAGGAACACTTCTAGGTGAAGTGTTAAATACTTGTGGTGATTAATGTGTGTCTGGCACCTTAGGCAATAAAAGACCTGTCATCACACCTCATTCCCTTTGAAGGATGGGCTAAGTTTGAATGAACAAGGATGATGTCCGGACTAAAAACCTTATCCTAAAGCAGGCTATATTTCATAAACTGAAGCACAGTGGTTTTATTTAAAGTAGAAAGAGGAAAATTAAATCCCTGAATTTGGAGTTGTTGCTGGGATACTCTATAGATCATAACCCTACAAAGTTACTTTATCTATTTTATGAGGTGAATAAAATGACTTCAGTCTTGAAGCCTGATTTTATTGAGAGTAGTTAAAGAGAACACTGGAATAATACATTTTCCACTTCTTAGTGATACAGGACATCTCAAGACTCTCAATTTATAACTAGCTTTTTAGCTCTTCCCTGCAGTGAAGAAGAGTAAAGAAGCCTATTTATACTCACGAATATAAAATCTGATTTTCTGTTGACATAAGTGCATTCAAATGACTTGAGGCCAATGAAACTCTAAGTTATAATTTGCCACATGGTTTTTGGGTAGGTATCTTACCCAGCTAACCAGAGTAGAAGTTCATTCATCCAGAGGGTGTAACAGTGGCACCAAAAGTTTGTAATATTTCATATATAACTCTTCATTGAATTTTTCTAATATATTTTCATTGTGCTGAGTTATTGACAGCATCTATCCTGTATAGATAACATAAATTCATTCTTACCCTGTGTTCCATGATTTATTTTCCGAACAAATGTTCTTTTTTCTTCTTCTTTACTTTTGACATGTTTTGGGATGTCTTTGAATATTTTCTTATGTCAGCTATGTGTGGATAAGAAACCTATTTATTTTCATACACAGATTGATAGGGGAAATAATTCAATAGTGCGTATTTCTTTCTTGCCATATATGTTATAGTATACTGTCATTAAAGAAACAAATGAGCTGATTTGTACCTGCTATGCAATACTTACACTTCCTTTAAAGCAAATGTAACATGAAATAATATCTTGCCTGTGGCTTTTTTTTTTCTTAACTTGTAACATTTTTTCCCTTAAAAATGGAGTTATATCGTGAACAGTAGCAGTTTACATTTCTGTCTATTTCCATTTATTTATCTGCCATTGTCATTTGCATGAGAATTATATCTTTATCCTGAGGATATCACACTGCTGCTGCTTCATCATTCTATACCATCTTCCTAACCTGACCCAGCTTCACCCCTGGAGTAGAATGTGGGAGGAAAGCATTATGGTGAAAGCTGGCTTTAAGCCAGCTTTATGTTTTTCCCCTTCTGAGACCAGCAGTAAAGTGGTCAGCTGGGAGCAGAAGTTTGAAAACTTCTGAAAAGTCATCAGTGAGTTTAAACTTCTGTTTAAACTTCTGAAAATGAAAACCTGCTCCCTGGAAGAAGAGCAGAACTGGTGATCTCAGTATCCTTGGCTCACAGGGTGGGGAACTTGGTACACCATATAATGTGTCCTGCACTGAGAATTATATCCAAAAGTTGTGAGAATCAAAAGTGCTGAAGCTTCTTTAGGAGCTAAATATGATAGGAAATGTAAGGGAGATCTGCTACACTGATGACAAAAAGCCAGCGTGGGCACGTGGGACAAAACCCACAAGGCCAAGATTTGTGGCTGTGGCTGCAAGGGTGGCTGCTGATCACTGAGATCACCAGTGTGCCCAGAGTAAAATGGTCTAGTGGGGCACCTGTTCCCTCAAGCCTTTTCATATATTCAATATAGAGGCTACTTCAAAGGGTTTCAGGATTCACACTGGAAGTTTTTTCTCAGTCCCCTGAAGAAGAATCCACCTGCTGCTGTGAAGATCAGGCTCCTAATTTCATAACCTATCCCTGTGCGGTGGTTTCTCCACCAGCTTCAGCCACCCTGGAAGTGGGGTTTTTTTCTGTTACAACTCGCACTTAAATCCAGATGGATAAGTGGGATCACTTCCTGGTACCATGGTAGCCAGGAGGATGTTCAGAGTTAAAATTATTTTTTAAAGAATCTTCTTTTAGCTTTTTCTGTTTTGCTGAAGATTTAGTTTACTTTCATTTGGAATAAATGGCATGGGTTTTTTCTATATGCTTAGGTGCTATATCCTGTCAGATGGAATGCACTTGGGTCTATTTAGCATTCTGCAGGCTGTGATATTCTCTCACTCAAACAGCATACATTCAAAAGCCTATCAAATTCTTTCTTCACTTTGGAAAAAACTATTTTCTCCTAATTTCCCTGATAAATACACTTAGGATGTCAAGCAACTGTTGCTTGAAAAAAATATTTAAACTTTAGCTATTTACACAACATAGCGTGTGCTTTTCCTGTGCTTGCTGACCCTGAATGCATATTCCCTAAAGGACTGAGGTAAAGATATATTCTTCAGAGGGAGAAAGCAGAAACTGTCTTCATGAAGTTTTGGATAAGACCCAAAGAATTCCTAATCCTGTGTCATTGCTTGCTCTTATCCTCATCTTTCGAATTTCTCTCTTCTATGTGGTCTCTACGAACAGTCACCAAAAGCAATTTCTATTCTCGCTTTTGCTACTAACGTTATTGCACCTTAAAAATATGAGACAGTCTCTAGAGAGTATATAAAGAGAGATCAAGCTTGCATCTATTTATGCTCACAATTTTTGTCTTGGTTTCTCAATATTTCTTGACTTGTCTTTTAAATGTAGAAGGGTACTCCTGTCTTCTAAGTCTCAGAAACATAATTATCTTCCTACAGATTCCCTGAAGGTAAAAAATCTCAAGAATCCAGAGAGCATAAGAGAAAAAGGTAAGTGAAGAAGTTAAGAAATCCAGACCTGAATATCACAACAGTTATTTAGTCTAGAAAGAGCTCTTGAGTAGGTATATAGAAGTGTGGAAAACCAAACCCATCCTTGTTCCTGTTTAGATTATTTTAACCATGATATTGTTTTTAATAATATTTGTGCTGTACAGATCCCAGTAGAATCCCTAGAAATCATCTGGGCTTCTTTTAAATGCTAATATTTGAATTTATGTCTTGGGGGAAATACTAAAATTTGGTTTTATACCACTTTTGGATTTGGTCTGTCAAAAATGAGTTGTTTAAATCCCACAGTGGGAATATTACTGAAAGGAACTAGGCTGAATCTGGTCCATGTGGCTACAGCTCAGGAATGTGGGTGTCTGAGAATGAAACTGGCTGAGGCTACTGACACATCCAGGTGTTTGAGGGTGACTGATAGGACAAATTTTTTTCTTAACTTGTTGGCACCATGGGCACATACATCTCTGTGTCTAATCCTTTCAGTTGCAAGACCACTGCTAACGGTTTACACAGGGGTCATGGGTTGCTTGGTAGCATCTATTTGGAGCAAACACTATTTGTTGCAATGTGATGTGTATGGAGCACTCTCTTTCTGGAGAGAACTGAAACAGCTGAAAAATTTAAATGAAACAGCAAAGGCTGTCAATACTGTGCCTGGTTCCTGAGCTGGAGCAGCACGTCTGAAGTCCAAATTGTTACAAAGTCCCATTTTTTTGGAAGCTGGAGATATTGGATGCAGTCCAGATTATGGCTGCTGAATAGATCTAGAACAAAATGACACACTTCTGCAAGGAATGTATTGTTCCTTGTAAAAACTGTAGGAAATGAAGCCAGGACGTCCCTCGTGGCTGAGAATTCTCCTCTATGCCACTGTTGTCAGTCCTTGTCTCACCTGGGCACCAAAAGAAGATCATATTTTTCCTTTATTTGGGCTTATCTAACCACTGCATTTTTGGGGGGCTTTTGGGGATTTGGTTGGTTGCTTGCTTTGTTTTTTTTTGTCCCTGAGTTCTCCCTTGTCAGTTACTAGAAAGGGAGAACTAGAATATCACTATAAGGGAGATGGAATATAAGAAAATAAAGGTAGTATAGAAAGTAATCTTACCCCCAAAGGGTTGCAGCTGGGCTAATTATTAAAGATTAGGAGTAGGCCTGACTTTAACAGGCTACAGCTGTAGCCAATAAGAAGAAGAGTGTTTTAAAAGAGTGGATAGGTTAGTTGAGAGGGAACTGGAGTCAGTTGGCTGCTGCGAGAAGAAGAAGGAAGAGTCAGTGCTTAGAGGAGCTGCCCACGAGAAACATCAAGGAGCTATGAAACTCTTGTAATAAGGAAATAACACTATGGAACCCTTGCAATATAATGGCAACATATCACAGGAGTTCTCATCTCCTTTAATACTTTGTCATATACTGAAGAAAAAAAAAATTAAAGGTACAATTAAGTCCCTGGACTATTCATTTTGACATAAAATATATGAATGTACATTTGAAGGATGAGCACTGCTCTTCTTTTATAGCCAGTGTGCCTGTCATTTTAAAAAGCTATATATACATAGGAAGTGAAATTCTATTCACAGGCAATACCCATATGGCCTTTTCAATATTAAAAGAGTTTTGGAGTCCTGAATGAGTAGCTGGTCCTTTTGTCACTCCTGAATAAAAAACTCCCATTTATCTTTGTCAGCAGCCTCTGGCTTTCAAGAGATGTATTCCTAATATCTCAATGGTATCAATGTGGATTAGTTTTTATTTGGGTTCAGCAAAAGAAAAGTCATTGATGCCAACTGCTCTGTAGAGTTTCTTTCTTCTTTTTAAGTAATTCTTCATTGCCTGCTTGAGAGAGGGCTTCATAGTTTCCTTAAAATTCAGAGAAGCTAATGACATTTTGAAGGCTTATTATTTTGCATATCCAAGACTAGAAAGATGAATGGATGACCTTGTTTTTTTTTTGTCCTATTCTTTATTTCCATGCTGTTAAATCTATTTAATTACCACATCTCTTTTGACTTGCCTTCTATTCAAGTGTCATCTTATTTCCCTAACCTGACTTGTGATAAATGTTAAATATTTCTTTCTAGAGGCTGGAAAAAGAAAAGATGTGAAGCCTCCAACAGCCTTAAAGGAAAAAGGTAATGTCTTATAATTATGTGACTGGCAAATAACAAGTCTTCTGCTGGTATCTCAGTGCAGTTTTGATATATTTTGAGTTACAGGCTGTTGGCAAAAAGGGACCAAACCTAGATTCTTCTCATTTAAAAGATCTGATATATTGAAAGGAGCAGTGTCTGACATGATTCAAAAATAATAAAGTCATAACGCTTCTTACTGTGGTGTTCTTTAAGTGCTGTCTGACCTGCACAGCCAATATTGCAGTGGGAGTGCTAGTCTGTTCTAAGTGAATTATAACAGAGCTGCTGCTGAATGTACATGGCAGGCTGAAATGATAGGCTGCACAGGAATGAGTGTATGGTTTGACTCCTCAGAAACTTTGCCAGCAGATTTAATGGACTTATTTTGAGTTTGCTTTCAACTTTAGATTTGACTTTTATTGAATTAAATGGAAATTCTAATTCCTAACACATCTCTTTTCTGCATTTATCTGATCTGGTGTTTTGCACATTTGTTACAGTACCAATGAACGCAGTGTATGTTTATGTTGCTAATTTTCTTCTTTCATTTTTGTGTTTGATTTCTTTTTCAGACTCTTCAAAACGAAAAGAAATTAAGGCTTCAAATAATCCTAAGGAAAAAGGTAACAATCCCAAATTGAACTGAACCTTAACCTAAGTTTCAGTTGAGAAAATAAATCCATTGTTCAAGGTGTCACAAATCAGATCTCAGTTTCTGAGGTTAGTTATTCCTGAATATCCTTGAATGGCATCCTTTGCTGCTGAACATTCTTTTTACCTGATTGAACAAGTGACAGGTGCATATGAGGCTATACAAAGTTGTAGCTGTGGTATTTTATAGACTCCAAAGTCAAAAGGAATTAGTTTATTTTTTCTTGATTTTTGTCTTTTTCTTTCTATTTAAATTAGTCATTTCAGATTGCATTTTACTTCTTCTACATATAATTTGATTGCACTTTTCTCTCTTTTCTTATATTGAAATATCAGCACTAGCCATCAAATAAAATTCAATTACAATTTATGGTACATCTCAAATACTAGGCATATTTAGGCACTGTAATTATAATTAACCAACTATGTTTAGGTTTATTTATTCATATCAAATAAATTCAAACAAAACTTAGTTTACTTTTATCCTATTTGCATATGGATTAAATCCACTTTTTCATTATAAAACAGTTGCTCAAGTTAAATGTGTAAATAATGGATAATATGGATAAAAATATGTAATAACTTGTTAGCTAATAACAGTCTCTTGAGTCATGGAAATGTAGTAGTCTATCTTAAAATCTTCCAGTCAGTTTTGAAAACTGGTTCAGATAATCGAATAATACTGCTTCCTATCTTTAGAGTTTCCCTAAGGAATATTAGAAGTATTGATGTAATATTTTCTCTGACAAAGTTATGAGAGACACCATTTGCAAGTTTTTAAGTGCAGCTATTTCACCTAAAGTATAGCAGAATAGCAGACATCAGCTATTACTTTGCATAGTTGTATCATTCTGATTTAAAGTAAAGGCTTAAGTGCTGCCAGAAAAAAGTGCTATTGAGAGTAGCCCTGTCAAGAAGGAATTGGGGCTGCTGCTGAATAAGAGGCTGGACATAAACCATCAATATACTCTTGCAGGCCAGAGAGCCAATTGTATCCTGGGCTGCATCAAAAGCAGTATGGCCAGCAGGTGACAAGAGGTAATTCTTTCCCTCTGCTCTGGTGAGACCCCACCAGCAGTGCTGCATCCAGCTCTTGGGTCCCCAGCACAGAAAGAACATGGACTTGTTGAAATCCAGAGGAGGCCACCAAGATAATTAGAGGGATAGAACACCTCTCCTATGAGGAAAAGCTGAGCAAATTGGGTTTCTTCAGTCTGGAGCAGAGAAGGCTTTGGTGTGACCTAATTGTGGCCTTCCAGTACCAGACAGGAGTCTTCAAGGAAGATGGAATGAGACTATATACAAGAACATGTAGTGACAGGACAAGGGGGGATGGCTTCAAACAGGAGGAAAGTAGGTTTAGATTAGATGTGGGCAGAAATTTTTTACTGTGAGGTTGGTGAATAGGTTGCCTAGAGAAGTTGTGGATACACCCCTGGAGGTGTTCAAGGCCAGGTCAGATGGGTCTCTGATTTATGTGGCCTAGTCAAAGATGTCCCTGCTGCAATGGGAGGGCAGTTGGAACTGAGTTATCTTTAAGGTTCCTTTCAACCTTAACCATTTTATATTTCTATGAAAATGAACTAGGGCTTAAATAGTCTGAAACTCCTTGCAGCAGTCAAAGGAGATGAACCTGAATTGTCAGTTCAAGGTCTAGGGCATTAGAAAAATAGGGACACATTATTGTACCATTCCATTTAGTTTGCTTTAGCCAACAGGGAGCAGTAACCCTTCACAGACAGAGCTGGCGAGCGTTGAAAGAGGCCATACAGAGAAGTAGTGGAGCCATCTTTCCTGGAAGTGTTAAAAGAATTTATGGATATGGCATTTGAGGACACGGTTTAGCAGTAAAAAATGGTGGTGGTGTTAGACTGACACCTTGGACTTGATCTTAAAGGTCTTTTACAACTTAAATTCTATGCTTCTAGGTGTGGGCAGATTTTTCTATATTGATTATTGGTTCAAAGCCTATGGTTTTCCTGTTAGGTTCTAGCACAAATGTCTATGAAACATAGGTTAATGAACAGTTAAACATTAATTAGACCCTTAAGTATTTGACTCTTGACCTTTCCATTGAGTTTATTCTCTAATTCTTATCATAAATATTTGTGGTTGGAAGATTGAGTTATTCAAGTGATTATGAGAATAAAATCCTATTTACTTCAAAAGATCAAGAATTGCAAAGAAGAAATACATGTCTGTAAAAGTGTTTTAATTGCAGTGCTAATGAATTACCTTCAGTGAAGTGTCAAACACCCACCCAACTATACAAAGAATAAGTATTTAAAAACTACTTTGTTTACTCAGTTTGGTCAGACAGTGAAACAATTTATGAATAACAACTCCTGTCCTGTAAAATTCCAAAACTGAATTATTTCAAGGAAGGACATGTCTAATTAAACACTGTAGAATTCCACTGGCTGCATATGAAACGGTTTATGCTCAGTATATTTGAAAACATTACTACCCAGAAGTGATTAACTCTACTATCTCTCTTGTCTTTTTAGTAAAAGTCTTCTTTTGGTAGTAGCTGATAGAACATATGCAAGATTTTTCTTATGGTATAGCAGTAGGAAGTACAAGCTATGTTCAGCAATGAACTTGCATTTCATGCAGATTTTTTCTACATGGCCTAACTTTTTGACCTACAATTAAAACACTGTAAGAAACATAAAAATCTATGTTGCTGTGTTGTCTTACAGTCTTATAGTTTCCTGCTTGTCAAAGCACAAGAATGAAGATTTGAATATTTAGTGTGAAGAATGCCAAGTTTAACTCTACTGAAGTTTAAGGTCACATTAGAAGCACCTATGTTTGTTCTCTTAAAGAAGTGTGGGCAAAGTCTGAATAGAATTGATTTGTTTTATTGATTGGACGAACAATGGACTCTATCAAACTCTGGTGGAGTTTGATAGTCCTGGGTTTACACAGCCTTTACCAGCTTCCCAAGCGAGATGAGCACTACCCACTTCAGTTATTCCTACTGCATTGCATACAACCTTGTATGTCATCTCTGGATGTACTTGATGCCTTGCATAGCTCACTGAGAACAAATGATATCTCACACCTGAGACCGCATTTCTCTTTGACTCTAGCTAACTCTATAAGAACTTAAAATACTTGGATTAAATTCAGTCAGACACACGATTGGGCCAACTGCCTGCACAGTCTTGTGTATCTTATGTCTGCCCAGTGAGCGGGACTATAGATCCTTCAAGGCCCTGAAGCAGGACTGCAACAGAAAAGTTGAATAGGAAAGTTGAGCTTGAGTGGGAAGATCTCAGGTTGCATACTCATACATAGTGACACCACTTTATGTCAACAATAGGATTCAGTAATTTGCTAACCATCAAAGTTCATGACACAGCAAACCTTATACAATCTTCCTTTGGAGGAAGTTCAGCTCAATGGCTGCAGGTTTTTAAAAGTTGTTTCTGTCTTCTCTGTTTCATGTGACAGATACGCTATTTCTTAGTTTCTGGGATTCAAACAAGTACAACATTTCCAAAAGCAAATACAACTAACTCAGTGACACTGAATATGCATGACAAGACATTGACATTTTGTCAGAAGAGTGTAACCCCAATGCGTAAAGTGGCTTTAAGCATTCGTGTGGGATGCTGCACATCACTAACCCTCTGTTTCTTAACAATGATAAGTGACATGTCACATACATCAGGCAGACAGTTTGAGAAAAGCCTCTCTGGAGAAAAGTATTCCAGAAATTTTTTGGCCATTGCCCTGTAACCACGTGTGAGCAGGAGGTCACCTTTATGAGCTCTTTATTTTTTTTTAGCCAACTGACAGTGCATAGGGTGCTTCCTCAGAGGACATCTCAGGTTAAACTAGCCAACCAAGAATGCCTTGAGAAATAACAGTGTTTGGATTAGCACTTGCTACTTTACCAGAAGTCTGTCAAATCCAGTATAAATTGCAGTAACAGAAGTGGCCTCAGTGCAACCCCTTTGTTATGATAAGTACATTGCTGAAATGTGAAAATCAAATTCACAGAAGTTCAATGTAGAATTATATTATAAAATAGAGAACTAATATGAGAGAACTAATAGAGAACTAAAATGTAAGGTAGATAGATTTGGTATACAAAAATCTCAATATCAGCCTGTTCAAATGACCCATCCATTACAGAACATCATTGCTTCACGCTGTCAGTAAGAAATACTTCAGGAAAATACCAGAGCTTTGAAAGTCAAACTAACATAATGACACATTTTAACCAAGACTGAGTCATAATGGCAAGTATAAAATTCCCATTTTGAGTCAGCAGTTCTCTGTAAATATTCTTCAAGAGACACTAGAAAATAAGAAAAAAAAAAAAGAACAGAAGTAACATACATAACGTTAATGAACACAATATTAGAAAGGGAGTAGAAATTTTGATTCCAAAAAGTAGGTTATATAAAGATAAAATATGTTTTATGGCAAACTACAGTGAAGTTGTCCTCGTGGCTTGATACTTGATTTTTTTATTACTGCTCCTTAAGGAAAATATTCAAGCTGAGTAATATTCATCTGCATAGGTATGTAGAAATACACTTTTGGTAGTAAAAACGGGTTTGTAAATTAAAGTATATCTACAGATACTTCAGATATTTCCTGGAGTTAGGGACTGCTACATGCTGGTACAACAAGAACTCCATAATAGCATCCTGAAAAGTCCTCTGAATCACAAAATCACTGACTCGCAGACTTATTTATGCTGGAAAAAGCATCCAAGATTATTGAATCCAACCTTAGACAGAACATTTCATTGTCAACTAGACCATGGCGCTAAGTGCCATTTCCAGTAGTTTTTTTAACGCCTCCAGGAATGATGACTCCAGCACCCTGGGAAGTCCATTCCAGTTTTTAGTAACCCTTCCTGTGAAGAATTCCTCCTGATGTCCAACCGGAACCTCCCCTGGTGCAGTTTGAGGCTATGTCCTCTTGCTGTGGCACTGGTTGCCTGTGAGAAGAGATTGACCCTCACCTGCCTAGAGCCTCTTTCCAGGAAGTTGTAGGGAGCAATAAGGTCTCTCCTGAGCCTCCTTTTCTCCAGGCTAAACACCCCCAAGACTTGTGCTGCAGATCCTTCAGCAGCTTCATTGCCCTTCTCTGGACACACTCCAGAACTTCAGTGTCCTCCTTGAAGTGAGGGGCCCAGAAATCAGTCTAACTTTTTATTTTTGCATGTTTATGCAATAAATCAAAATTCTGGATGCATAATATTATTGTTTTGCATATTATTTTAGATCAGAAAGAAGGATTCTCTCTGACTGGGATAATCTGCTTCTCAAGAGCTGATAGAATCAGGCTTATTTGTTTTATTGCCATTTTTCTCATAGACTTATAGAATAGTTTAAATTAGGAGGGATCATCTAGTTTTACTCACCCTGGCATGGGCAGGGACACATCAAACAAGACCAAGTTTCTTAAAGCCCTATCAAACCTGACTTTGAACACTTCCAGGGATAGGTCATCCACAGTCCACAGAGCCTCTACTTATTCCATCACCCTCACAGTAAAAAAATTCTTCCTAGTACCTAATCTAAACCTACTTCCTTTCAGTTAGAAACCTTTTCCCCTTGTTCAGTCACTATATATTATTGTGAAGAGTATTTCTACATCTTTCTTGTATGCTCCTTCAGCTACTGGAGGATGCTAGAGGGTGTCCCCAAAAAATTCTCTTCTCCAGGCCAAATAAACCCAACTCTCTCAGCTTGTCTTTATAGCACAGGTGCTCCAGCCTTCTGATGATATTCATGGCCTCCTTTAGATTCACTGGAATTCTTCATGTCCTTCTCAAGTTCCCCAGAACTGCATGTAGTAGTGTAGTTGGGATCTCACCAGAGTAGGACCAAATCTCCTCCCTCATCCTGCTGGCCCAACTGCTTTTGATGCAGCCCAGAACATGGTTAGATTTCTGGGCTGTCAATGCACGTTGCTGGGTCACGTTGAACTTGTCCACCAAGATCCCCAAATAGTTCTCCTTTGGGCTTTCTCAATCTATTCTCTGCCCAGTCTGTATTTGTGCTTAGGATTGCCCCAGTCCATGTGCAGGATCTTGCGCTTGGCCTTGTTGAACTTCATGAGGTTCAAACAAGTTCTCAAGTGTGTCACAGTCCCTCTGGATTTATGGCCCAAATTGCACTGGACCACACACAGTCAAAGGGAACTTGCTCAGGAACATTACCATACTCTTGCCTCTTCTACCAAGTGACAGAGAGAGGACTGTGGGGATTTAGGAATGGTATTCCTCAATTTAGTGTTCCCACTGGAACACTCCAAACCACCCACTGCTCTGTCACTTTCTCCTCACTCCCCCCTGAGGCAGGCTGGGGAGGAAAATTGGAGGCCCAAAAGGTGCCTCATGAGGGTGTCTGGAAACAGCAATAAAATAAGACAATGAGCAATAACAGCAAGGATATTAATGGCAGAGTGTACAAGAAGAAAAGCAAGTGATTCACATGCAAATATTGCCTGTGGAAACACTAACAACTGACCTCTCTGTCCACCACCTACCCAACCTGGAATCCATCCCCAGAAAATGACGTGACATGGTATGGAATTACCTCTGGGTCCTGGCTATGCTCCCTTCTGACTACTGCAAAATTTAACCCTATTGTAGCCAGATCCAGCACATGGGGTTAATAATCCATATAGTGTGAATACTGATAATTCAACGCAGAGTTTGCACACTTTCCTTCTAGACAAGATCTTTCTGTATTCTTCAGAAGGCATTGTTGGTAATAAAGAGAAAAATACTGTAAACTTTTTGGGGGTTCTCTAGCGAATAATTTTTTTCTTAGTAGGTCAGCAGCTATGTCTTACAAATTAAGGCAAAAGGGATAGGCAGGTTATGAGGGAGTTCAACTGTAACATAATTCTTGCCCATTAGTGATAGAATGCATGACTATAATTGAATAAGAGGTTATTTCTCCAAAACTGTTCATTAAAATCTGGACCAGAGGAGGAAAAGGGCAGGAAAGGTTTTTCCTGCTACTGAATGAGAATCATTCCAAATAAAAGATGCTCTAGCCAATTTAAAGGCTAAATTCTCCTCTCTGATACTCACTATACTGGTTCTTTTAACTGCGGTTTCTTAACATGAGTAAGATTTAACTTGACATGAATAAGAGAAATTCTAAACTCAAAAAGACTGAAAGAGGGAGAGAAAATATGTTCTACGAAGGTCTGAGAGAGAAATATCACTGTGTATGGTTCTTAAGTATTTTCAAACAGTATCTTCTTCTCAAGCTATGAACAGATGGACAATTTATGGTGAGATGGGCAAAGACAGTATCAACTCAGTGAATGCCAGATGCTTTGCTGTAGCTGTCTACATGAGGTGGTTTTCACTTCAGCATAACAGCATGCATATGAACAGTTATCACAGAGTACCTGACACATGGGATGAGTTTGCATTTGATCTTGTTTCACCACAGCTTACATGTTTATAAGTAAAATAAGTACTAGAACTTAGTCAAAATATCAATTACTTCCAAATGTATTTCCCTTTCTGTCAGGGCAAATGTATTTAAATTACAGCAGAGTTATTCAGAAATTAAAAATCTGTCAGAAATTTGGTGAATCCATAATTAAATTAAGAACAAAGCCAAATATCTGGAAAAAAACTGTGTTCCAGCCTGTGTTGTATCTAGAAATGGAAACTATGTCTTAATAATAACTGTTTCCAATATATTAATAAAGTAATAAGCGCAACATTTATTTAATGTTTTAAATAGACCTTTATAAAGTTTCATTATAAGAATTACTGCAGAAGCCAAGGAGCTGCTGCCTAAGACCTACAATATTAAAGAAAATAAATATCTGGTTAGGAATTAGAGAGCAATTGATTAATTTTCATCTTGCATCTTGTTTACAGAAGAATTGTTTATGATTCCATGTCTGGACTCATGTTATATTCCTTAATTAACAGGATAAGATAGAAATAGCAATGTAATGAAATTTTCAGATGACAAAATCAGTTAAAGAATGCAGGATAAGAAGGGGCTGTGATACATTGAATTTATGAGGTGAACAGACAGCGCGATGTCAAAGAAAATTTAGTGTCCATAAATATAATGAAATATGTAGTAGAGGGAAAATATTAAAGAAATATTTATCTCTAAATTTACTATGTAAATCCAGGAAAGTACCAAAGTATTGCTGAGACAAGTCAGTGAAAAACTTTCTTCCATATGCAAATGCATTAGGAAAAAGGCATAAAATGTTCCAAAGCTATTGCATAAATCAAAGCTGCATCTTGTCTAGAGTGTTGTGTACAAAACCCTTACACGATAATGTGGCACTGGAGTGGGCTAGGAAAAACAACAAAAGTTTCATACAAAGTGAAATAAGAAAGATTCAAGATTTCCTCTGAGATTAATTAGTATGATCATGATAAGACTGAAAATCACAAATCTAAGTCAAGGGCTCTTTAGAAATGACACAGAGGAACTGGATATCTGTATGGAAATGTAATTTTCATAATTAATTATTACACATTTAGAAATAAAGTTAAACTTCCCTGTTTCAGGATGGAAACCAACTGCTTCTTATAAGAAAATAAAGGGAGAATTTGTAGAAGAAGATACTTTTATGACTAAATAAAAGACTATTTAGACTAAATATCTGTTTCTGGCTATTTCTGGGTAATAAAGCTACATAGAAAGAACTGGTTTTGAGTAGGAACCAGTGTTTTGAAGATTTTTGCTGCTTTCAAGATATCTTCACAATTTTGAAATGGTTTGTGTTTGCTCAACAACTCAGAAAAAAGTCCTTTGGAAACACCATTATGTATGAGATTGAAGGACTGCTGGTGATAAAGGTTCAAGTTTCTGATAAAAGTCTTAAACAATACAACAATCTTAAACTTGAATGTTTTTCCTCCTTGAAAATACTTACTGCATTATCACAGTTTTCTGACCTTTCCACCACTGGAATTTACCTTTCTTTTCCCACTCAACACAAAAAAAAAAAAAAAAAAATTGAACAGGGTCCTCCATGGTTTGAAATTATTTTTTTAACCTCTTCACAAAACCTAAAATATGACAATGCTCATTTCTGGTTTCTGGAATAGTTGTCAATCTAGATTTGTAATTCCATAACACGGTATGTATATTCTTGATAAATGTGTTTTGCTTTGTATACTATCTATAGTAACTGAAAAAGTATGATTGGATTTGGATAGGCCTAGAAAAGACAGACTGTGATTTTAGGCTGCTAATAGAGCCCTCTTTGAATAGCTCTGTGTGTACAAATTCGTAATTCAAGAACTACAAGGCAGGTCTCTTCAGCACAGAGAGAAAAACAAGTTGACTCAAGAATTAGTTCTTTCTGCAAATAATCAGGGTAAAAAGCACTCATCTACAATGATGAGTTCTACAGCCAAGAGCATCCCTTATATTGGAGCATCACATTTTCTAGTTCATCACTCTGTTTCATGCCCTTCCCTCCCTAGCTACTACACATTATTCAGCAGGTAATCTGGCCTTTTATCACCTGCAAACCAAGTTCCTTGGGTAAACTATCCATCTTTTTGCTGCTTTTCAGACTCAGAAACATTGCTCAGCTTCTGAAAGAGCAATGTAAAGGACAGTGTTCTGCCCTTTTTCATTTATTCTTTATCATTTTACTTTTGAGTAGCAGGATTTGACCAGAGCGATGTTACTGGCTACAGTGGTCGGAATGAGGCCTCTTCTGTCTCATGAGATTTGTTGAGTATTTACGGTACATCCCATCAGAAAGACGGTGGCCAAGGTGAAAATTCCAGCAGATGTCCCAACAGGATATAATAGCATGGTAACAGAAGCTGGCCAGCCCTAAGTGCAGTGGCAGGCGTGGAGGGGCCCTGCTCTGCCTGGGGAGCAGAAGCACATTGAGCCACATCCCATGAGCTGGCAGCACAGAAGTCAGGAGGAGCCCAGAGGTGCACTGCACATTCACCTATAAGCCCTTCCCAGAGTCTCGTAATTGGGTATTAAATATTAAGCCCCGAATGTTTCGGGGTGTGTCCTGCCTGGCTTCATCTGTCCTCGCTGCTGGACCAAAGGCGGCAGCTGTGGCGTTTTCACCCCAGAGATGCCTTTGGCTGGCTAGGTGCTGCAGCTGGGCCCTCAGAACAAGTCCAGGCAAAATAGGAACTCAGTTTACCTTTGGTAGAAAAGGTTCAGACGACACTGAAGAGAAAAGGAGCGGGTTCTGCCGTGGAGCTTAAGTCCAGAGTTTTATTGTAGCATGATAGACTTCTGAATGTGGCAACAGCTCCAGACAGACAGACTCCCAACCCGACTGCATGGTCTCGTGTCCTTTTAAGCCCCGGGGACAGGGGGAGGGGAGGGACAGGTGAGGGCCAACCAGGTGTGAGCAGGGGAAGGCTCAGGGGATGTGGACGCTGGGACAAACCAATGAGCCCAGGCCTGGGGGGCATCTGCCAATCACACGACGCCTTGCTGGAAGGTGAAGAATAATGGATAGCTGCCAGGCAGGAGGGCAGAGGCGGAGGGGGAAAGGTTGGCATACCTGATGGGGATGGGATGGGTGAGACAGGAAATGGCGACACACTGCAACATTTGGGGTTTCGGTTGATTTGGGAGTCCCTTCAAAACACGGCAAGTGGCTGTATAAATATGCCTTTCAAAAGCCATTGAGGCTCCTAGAGCAGTCTCTGGGGGTAAAACCTACTCAATCTGCTGTAACCACAGTTTGTGAAATGTACACAGAACATCTTTGCTACACACATTACCTAAAAAAGAGAAGTGATTGCAGAGAGGACCAGATCCCAGAAACCTTGTGCCAGATTTTCACTGATTCTAGCCACGAAACCTTTTTTTTGGAGCACATTCTTGAGATGCTTAAAATTTATCTAATTCTCAAAGGAGGGTGAGTGGTAGAAAACATTAAAAATTTTTTAAATCAGAATATTTTTGCCACAGGCCATTGATAAATAGCATTTTAGTAATTCAAGGTTTAACCAGTTCCTTCTTGACTCTTTTTATCCAAATGTACAAACAGTTTGCAGTAAAATGATATCTCATTTTAAGAACACTGAAAAGACAGAGATCAGCACACAAAGTGCAAACATTTGAAACTACTAGGGAGTGTCTGCCCTCTTCTGACCTCATGATCCTTGATTTCTGTCCTGTACCAGGGCACATTATCCAATAAATGCAGAGTCACACTTCTGCTTGTTTCATTTCCAGTTACAATATCACATCAGATCCATTCATATCGGCAACCGGGTGCTGAACACCCTTTTCTGGGAAACATAGGCCCTGAATCTTAATTCCTCTCTCTTCTTTTGCCTGCAAATGCTAGCCTAAGGCAGAGGCTTACTAAGACCACTTCTAACATACATTTCAAAATAAAGTGACATCTGTTACTACATTTTTAGAAGTTTTGGTCCTATAAATGTGGGCTGGCGAATGGGTAGTGCATGGATTTTGAAGAGATTTAAGGATAAGCTTGGCTCATCTCCATCAGAGTTGCAGCAGTTATCTGTAAATGCAGGTAACTCTCACTTTAGCCACCTCATCCCTTCTAGTAAAATTTTGTTATGGTTTCACAGCACTCATTGTAGATGTATGAAAGGTTTTATTGGAATACTGGGCTGAGTTTTAGGGAACTTTTATTCTGTCTCCAGAATTTTAATATTGGGCACACATCACAGCTTCCAGTGAGGAACTAATTCCAGGTTTTTAAAATTTGGTTTAAATTTTAAAGTATAAGTTTTCTTCCAGTCTCTTTCCCATTTTCCTTCCTACAAAGCTCATGTTATGGGGTTTAGAGGTGGGATTGCTGGATAATCAGGTCTTGAAAGTCTCAATATTCGTCAGAGGCTTAGAAACATAATTTCAGGCAGGTTTTTATGTCTTATTTTTTGCTCTTTTTTAATGCTACAATTTCTCATAGCAAAAAAGTACACATTTCTCTTAAACTGATGATGTCTCATAACCTTTCTCTATACTTCTCTTACCCCTTGACATTTCAATCTATCCTCCTCCTTCATTGTTGATTTTGAAATTTTCACTCTATGAATCTCTCCCATTCTCAATGTCTGGGAGGAAGATAACCATGTCTAAAATTATGTGTGAGGCTGTAGAAAGCTGGACTATGCTCTCATCAATGGCAGAGCTGGGTGTCTGTGAGGAAATGTTTCAGTTTCTTCATCTGGCAAAGAAATGTATTCCTTTATGGCATAATATATATATGATTTGATATATGTGCACAAATGTTCATATAGGTGTTTGAATTATTTTTACTGATACTGCTATTAACTTCAATTTTGAAAACACTGTATTTTTGTTTCTGTTTCAGCTGCAGTGAAAAAGGAGGGGGAGAAGAAAGGTAAATCAATCTCTTCCCTTGACTGAAACATCTTTCAGGCTGTGACTGCTGTGAGAAATGTTTCTTTCGTTCAGTGATACAATTGTGATGATTTACAGCATTGTGATGACATACAGCACCGCGTGTGCTACCATCAGCCAACTTTATCTGCTCCTGCTGGGATAACACTGTTGTCATTTCCACTATTGGTAGCTCCTTTTTAAAACAGGCCAATACATACCAGTGTCAGACACTTCCTCATTCTGGCTGGGAGGAAAATGAAAGGCCTTTGTTACCACATTAGGATTTGTCAAAGAGAACAAACTTGCAGGGCACCATGCATGCTGACCTGGCTGCTTGTTCTTTGCAGAAGTTGCTTTCCTAGACACATTTAATTTCCTCTTTTCACATATATATGGAGCTTGCATGTAACCTTTGCTGAAGTCATTCTCTGATATTTTAACAGATTAGTGGAAAAATTTGCCCTAAATCAGAACAAAAGATATTACTTTTATTTAAAGATAAATATAATGTATTTATCAAAACCTAAATATCTATTTATATGTGGTCTTTCAGAATAAGATTTGCTGAGTTAAAACTTTTTTTCCTAAATTTCTTATTTTATTCAAACAGCAAAAATAATTTGAAATATTTGCACTGAGGTGGTATTTTTTTAACCTGTTCAACTTTATTCAGTACTGGGCTTATAAATCTTGTCTTTCTCACTAAATCGAGTAATGGGAACATTTTCAGAACATATCCATATATTTCTTAGGATTATTCAAGATTCTTTTTTTATGAGAAAGATTTTTCATTCAATGAGAAAAAAAAATAGCTCTTTATAATTGATGAGATATTTGGTGGGGGGGGGGGGGCTAGGGCGTGTCTTTTGCCATTTGGAAATTCTAGGATTCACATAATTGTACAGAGGAGCCAACCTTTACTGCCTATACATGAAGACATTTTCAATCCTACTAATTTATTAGTTTTTTTCTGTTATCCCTGTATAGAGCTGTTAACTGAACTGGAAAAAACAAAATTATAGTCTCAACTGTTTTATCAGCTCATGAGTGAAATCCTGGCTGTGTTGATGTTAGTGGCAAAATTCCCATTCATTCCACTGAGGCCAAAATTTCACTTCATGTCTTTAACAGGACAATAAAATTAATTTCAGTTATCAAAAACAACCATGCTTAATAGGTATTAAGCAGGATATTTTGTCCAAAGATTAGTTTGCAGCAACTGAGGCGTGAAAGGTAGCGCATGAAGCAGGGAGAATCAGAAAACTGGCAGCTACTCATAGAGCCATTGGTTTTCAGATATCAAAATGTCTGCAGTTTTCAAAAACATGAGCTGCTACATCCTTGATGGAAAGAAAAGAATGAGGTAATTTTTAAGGATGCTACTTCTCTCACCCTTGTCAGATTGTGGGCCCATTCTTTTACAGAAGAAAACCAAGGGAATTTTTTTTAAACATCTAGTGCTCATTTTCCACCAGCTAGGATTTTCTTCCCTCTTAACCAAAATCTTCCCCAGCAAAAGTGATTGAAAAATGCATTTTTCATGAACATTCTTTGAAGTTAGATTGATTTTTCCATTTCATTTTCTTTTCTATATTTCTTTTGCTTGAAAAATTTTCCTTTGATTTCTTAGTTGAAAGGATTTTGCAACAAGTATGTGTAGGCTACTTTCATGCACCTGGCTCAGGCTGTATCTCATCCTGCTAGTTACCACCAACCTATTTCACAGAAATATGGAAGCATGAACTGAAATTCAGTTTTAGTCATTCTTATGTTTATCATCCCTTTATTTATTTTTTGGATTATACCACTCTCTGGTTTTCTGAGATCATAACCAACATTGTCAGCAAGGAAGGTAGTGATTCTAGGGAAAAAAATGCCATAAAAATGAAATCTTCCAGCGACTAAAGCGAACTGGTTCAGTGATGTTCATGCCTTTAGTAGCTATGCGCTAAACTGAAAAACTGGAGAGAAGTAATAAGGCCTCTTCCAAAAAATGAACATGCCATGCTTTAGTTGCCATGCTTTAGTTGCCATGCTTTCTCATCTGTCTTCCCCTTCTCTGCAGGCCTCATATGGAAAATTTTGCATGCTACTAGCTAACTCCAAATATGATAAGGTTTTATTTATTTCTGCTTATTCTGTTGTCACAAGAAATTGCTCTAGGCTGCATGTGTATTCCTCTGACTGGCAATAAAAAAGGATAATGTTCACTGGTTTTGCTTAAGGATACAGTATTTTTTGCACAGCTGCAAAAATAATAGAAGTAGCCAGGCAGCGCTCTAAATTGACTGGCTCATTATCCAAAATATATTGTGGTAGTAACATGCACAGTTCAAACAGCACTTTACCATTTCTCCTGTGAATCATACAGCACACACACTGTACACGAAGCTTTCTCCAATTATTTTGTCCTATTCAAATACATCCCTCATCTAGAAAAACAAGAATAATGAGCCATACAGAGTGACAAGCCATCATAAAAGAGAAGAAGATGGAATGACGCGTTCAGTCGATGGTACATTCTGTGCATAGCATAAATCAGATTTGAAGGAGCTGGCAAGAGACAGAAAAGAACAAAATTAAGATGGAGAAAGATTACATATTGTGCTGATTTCTCCAAATATGGATGATTCTAACAGAAACCTTGAGGCACAATTAATGCATGAAATTTAGGCATTCACTATTTCTCTTTTAAAGGTTAGGTCTCTAGGACTTTTTGGTCACAAAGTCCTAGAAAATGGGCAGCTTTACCTTCCAGCATCATGTTATGCCTTCTTTCAACATGTGTGGGAAAGAGAAGCTGTCACAGAAATTTGTAAATCTTGTCAATTCCAAAAGGGCAAGAGGGAGAAAACCTTTGCATGAGGAAGGCACTTCTTGAATTTCCCAAGAGCAAATCTGGCTCCCAGTACACAAAAATTTTTAACTCTTGCTAATAATTCAAAGCATTCCTGTGAGCAAGGAATCAAACTAATTAAAATAGATCCAGGGGTTGGTGAAGTGATATAAATCCCATAATTTCCAAGGCATCTCCAGGAAAGAGTAAACAGAAACGTAACATGCTGAAATATTTCAGCATTTTTTCACATTTAATTGCCATTTTTAAATGAAAGAAATATTAAAATTATTTTTGTTTCTATAAACAAAAGGAGCATTTTCATATTTCAAAATTTTTTTATAACCACAGAGGGTTACAAAAATCCTTGTTTGGAACAGAGCCAGATCAAAGAAAACTTCAAGTTTTTCTAGTTCTGCATAAAATAGAATTTCCTAGTTCAATTCATACCTCCCTATTTATTTCTGACTATAGAGGACATGGACTGAGCAGGGGATGTCAAGCAAGTAAGAGTAGTGAGTTGTCTCTCCAGTCAGTGTCAGAAAGTCTTGTTTTGTAAAGATCCTTTACATCTGTGTTTCTAGTGGACCAAAGAGGATTCAGCCATGACACAATCCCTGTGGTTGCTCATTCTCACAAGTACATGTAAGAACACTCTCATTTCTGAAAGTGACTTGTGAACCTGAGCTGCCAGGGAGTTGGTTTCTCCATCCTCCTTGGAGCTAATGAGCAAGAGACAGAGAGAAAACTCTGCCTTGCTCCTGAGAGCACATCCAATTCAAGACCTCTGTGAGTCTCACTTGCTCTGTAGACTGCCTACAGTCAGATATTATGAAAGCTTGTAAGTTAGTTAGTTGCAGGTCCTGGTTGCCTGTCAGTAGCAACACTCCCATTCTGAATTTCAGCATTAACACTCTGACACCTTGCTCTTAAATTCATTTACTAGGTTTTAGAAAGCAAAATGAAAATCACATTCATGTAACAGGTTTTGTCAAAATAAATTGACAGGAGAGTGTGTAGGATCACATTCAGTCTTTTTCTCAATAAATGCATTGTGGTGTAAAAAATGTATAATATCTGAGTGCAGCTAAAATCAAAGAAAAGGAGAAAATGGGCAAGCCATGTACATTCAAGCTCCAAACTATATCTTTTTGTCAATTCAGTAAAGAACAATTTCCTTCTTGTACTCCATGTAATGGTACTGTATGGCTTGGAAACTGCTCTTCTGCATACAGAGGGTGGAATAAACTGGCCAAAGCACAGTGGCATCCCTTTTCAATATATATATATATATAAAAATCAAGATGCTTTCCAAACTGAAAAAAAAAAAAAAAAACCAAACAAAACAAACCAAAACAAAATGGGGAGATTTCAAAACTGCTTAGTTTTGTAATTGACCAGAAAAACTGGAAGTCAGCCATCTTATTCATAAAGAAAATGATCATGGTAGCATGGGATTTCTGCTCAGCTGCAGATGCCACTGGTTCATGATGAACCACAGCGTCACTACGTCTAACAAGAGTCAAAGGATAAGAAATTAAAGAAACTGATTCTATAACTGCAAAGTGTATTGCACGGACTCAATAGAACTTTTAGTGCAAAACAAAGGAATCAAAAACCTCAAATCATTGTGAATACTTTTAAAACCATTTTCCTAAAATAGGGTCAAAAATTCTGTATAATATTCTAGAAAATAATAAATACAGCCATATGCTAGTGTGCTGTTGAAACTATTAGTGATATTTTGAGCAGCTGAAGGCAGGCAGCTCTCTCAAAGGAAACAGTCACTGAAATAGCCACAAGATGGAGCCCAAAGGATCTTCCAAACTGAAGTTAATATTGTCATCCTGCATCAGATTAAGAGTTAAATAAAGTGATTTTACTGAAGAACACTCTACAGGAATTTTGAACTGGAAACAAGATGTTTTTCAATGTAAATCCATTCCTGACTAAAGATGTTTTCAATTTGATAGATGGCTACCCATGCACTCACTAATGAGCTTTGATTTCCCATGCTAAAATATCAAGTCCCCAGCATTTTCAAGAAATATTGATGAACAGATAATTTATATTAAATAAAGAAAATTATCTGAAAAGACTAAATCAGTTAACTGAAATTTTCTTGACCTCTGTTTGCCCTGTCTCAACTATCTTAGGGGTATAAATAATTTATGTCAGTTTTAGGGGGTTATGTGAGACTTGATGATCTGTACAACCTCTGTTTAGGTTGTATATTTCAGTGGGATAAGACATGACCCATTCAATATAAGCAGGTAGAGGAATGACTGTCTGAAGCTCATGACAATTCACTGAATTCATAAATTTTAAGATTTTTTTTTAGATACTCAGATTATTGTAATCATTAAGACACTTTACCTCATGCAAACTTTATGTCTAAAGTTGTAAATCTACATTGAAACTGTTCACCCTAATCTCAGTTTAGGGCTGATAGAGAGAAATAAGCATCTGCAAAGAGTGTTTCATCTGTCTTGTATCTGTGTCAGAATGCAATTACTTGCCCCTCTGGAGATACTAATATTTCTCACTTAATAATAACAGGGAACATAGTTTAGGTTTAGTAACAAGAACAGAAAACAAACATTGATGAATATTAGGATTGTTTGTTGCTAATTAACAACTTTCCCACTCTTTTAATAATCTGACATTGAAAGAGAAGTCAGAAGAAGGAGCAAGTAATTTGTACATCTTAAAAACTGATTGAATACCCACTCTCACTGTACTTAAATGGAGAATCTAATGCAAATATTTAATCTAGACATTTTAACAATAAGGTGAAATCTCCATGTTTATCTACCTAACACCTCTGTGTACTCACAGTTGAAGCACATAAAACTAGTGATGCTACCTTGCATCCATGTTTTTTCAAAAAATGCCGATACTTTAATTTTTAGTAGGATTTACAAAAACCTTACAACTAATTAGTTGTAACCTTGATTGGTTACAACTTTGTAATCTATTCAAGGTCAAATTAAGATTACTCTCTTTTAAGTCTTATAAAATAACAAACCTGTAAAATTATTCATATTGATAGATCTGGCATAACATTTCAATTGCAGTTATGATTACAGCTTGTGTTAATGCTCTTACTTGCATTAAAGTACAACAGTAATTTATTCAGCCCCTGTTACCAAAAACTGGAGTCAGTTAAACTACTGTTTTAATGATTATGAAACAGCTGTGATTTCTGAAGAAAGAGTGCTCTGTGTAATTGGTGGCCTGGGTTGTTACTGTAAGTTAGGTATAACACATATATATTGGCATCATGTCAGAAACACATTTGTCAATCAGCATAATATGCTTGAACACCTGCATATCCACATAAAACATGTTTAATTGGCTAAAAATTTCCCCATGGGATAAACTATTACTTTATTGCTCTGCACAAAGATGTGTGCAAATGAATGCTCAGAGGTATTCTATTCAGATACAATTCCAGAATGAATAGTTCTTCTAGTGTCAATCTACCTTTCTTTTTCTTATCTATGCAGACATCATTTGCAGAAATGTACTTTTACAGAGTCGTAATTAAAGCAAAAGCAGTCATCAGCAGCATTTCATGAGGAACAAAGATGGTTCAGTATGTTATGCCTCTAGAAGTTACTCATTAGCCCTGCACTTTAATCACCATGTTAATTTGAGTAGCACACTGGGAAAAGTCCATTTTTTCAAAAGTCAATTAATTTTTATTGTTCTCCACCCCTTATATCAACTGCTCTTTCCTCCAAAATTCTTCTTTGCATGATTTCCATGGTCATCTTATTCTTTTCTAATTTATTATTGTTTCACATTTATTTAATAACATATATAAATATATTTTCAGCCATTATTATGCTCTTACAAATCCAGTCATAGATAAGAAGGACCTCAACCAAGAAGTTCCTTTTCAAAGTATTTGCATGGAATCTGGGCCCAGGGGGGTTAATTTGCCAGCTTTCACCAATAACAGACATTATGACTGAAGATTGAATTATAATGAATATTAACATCAGCAAGAGGTGCTACTTTTGGTTCCAATTTTTTATATAGAGTGGTGAACATTTTTTGCATAAACTAACATCTATATTCTGAAAAATCATTCTAACATCCTATAAACTTCAGTCTGCTTGATTTCACTCAGTTGCCGTTTAAGAGTCAATAATTCATGTTACAATAAAGACATCCCAAGCTCCACTGTGTTTTGCCTTAGCTATATGCAAATGTAAAACTGATATTTCTAAAAGTGAAAGCTTGTTAGCATACTCTCCCTCATCTGTATGTTCCCATCCCACAGTTTCAGGGAGCAGCACATGAAAACGTCAGAAGCTGAGGATGATATTGAGAGGAAGCTCTTCAGGTCTTTCACTACACGTGCCTGAAGATGAAATGCATTAATGCAGCAGATGTACCTCATCTATTTTGACTGAAATTTTATTCTTTCCAGCTCTGTTGATGGAAGATTTGTCCTCCTGGGATATTAGGACTTATACTACTTTAAAGATATTAGTTTTCAGTGCCATCATGCAAGATTGCTGTTTCAACAACTTACATTTCCCAGAGCATTTCTATTGTTTAAGTGACAAACTGGGAAACAGAGAAAGATTGGGATCATTACTAATGATTCCTAAAGGCATGCATCTCAGATTGAAGCTGAAGCAATTCCTCTTATTAAAAGTCATTTAAAAATGTTGGAAATGTCTCTACTTCTTTGCTACTTCTATTATATTTACACCATGATAAAGTTTCTCCCTTCTCTCCTCTCTATTACTTTTTGTTTTTCCCTGTTATATAAAGTACTCTTGAACTGCCAGTTAAAAAAAAAGTCTTCCAAAACAAGTTGTTCTAGACAACGTCAACAAAATCCTCCAAAACCAAAAGTCAGCTCATTTTTCAATATGCAGCCCTGAGGTATAAAACAAACCAAACAGCAAGGACACAAACACGACAGCTCTAGGAACGCAGATAGATATCTTGGGCTAGGCTGCTCTGGTAAAGAAAATAAAGCAGAAAGAACTGTGAGAGCAGCCTGACAGCTTTTTTTAGTGGAAAGTGGCAATAGGAAGATCAGTTTGTTGCAAGTGAATACCATATAGGGTCTAATATCAATGGTTAAGTATTAATGATAATGGAAAACCACAGCCTTTTAGGAGGGTTTGTCTCAACAACTTATCCTATTGTTATACTTCAGCCACTACTGATAGAGTGATCCATGGAAATCTGTGGAGATGCACAGACTCAGAGGAGCATTCCTAGACAAAGAGCCCAAGCTCTCTGCTTCCCTACAAATATTCCAGACAGTCTTAATCACTTAGCATTTCATACTTGTCATGTTAATGTGATATAATACTACCTTAATGTTTAGAAACCTGGAAAAATATCCTGGAAAATACTAGGTTTAAAGCAAGCCAGAAATTAAAAATTGATGTTGTAGGGAATTAAGAGATCCTGTGAGGACAAGGCTCTTACAGCATTTTAATTAACATTACAGTGTATTTTAATCATATACCAGCTTCCCCTATTCATGCCACCACCACACACTTCTTGCTTTCTTTATTTTGACTCGGCCACAGGGTAACTCTTGGTCATACTCTGTCAAGGCAGTTTTTTAATGTAGAGCAGAGATCAGGATGAGCACAAGCCATTCTCGTTTTAGGAATGCTGCTGCAGCTAATCTGGTTTTTGAGCCACATTTTTAGACATATGCTCAGTAGACTGGCTTTGCAACACAGTCTGCCTGCTCCTCATCTAGCCAGAAGAACTTGAGTAAGACACAGGCAGATATGACAGATCAGGTCTGCTGATCTAAAAAATTTATGCAAACATTTGACTTCTCCTTTGAATGGCAAAGAGTACAGGCAACAGCTTCACAAATGTAGGGAACTGCTCCTTAACAGAGTGGTAAGTCCTAATAGTCCCCTTTTTTCTGAATTTATTTTCTGAGACATATAAGGAATGTATTTTATTCTGTTTGACTTTTTTATAATACAGTTCGCTACATTTTGAAAAACCTTGACCTAACTAGACCAAAACTGTCTTATTTAAATTATGCACAATGATGTGGTCTCTTAAGTTCTTGAAACTTAAATTTGGAAGGAAAAATGCCCACTAATTTGTCCGAAGGACAAATAGTTCATTGGTCTGTAGTTGAGGGAGAATGAACTCATATTAAGGAGGGAAAACAACTGTTAGCTTTGCCATGATGCATAAACTGGAAGGTATGCATTTCAAATTTTGATAATTCTATTAGAAGATTCCTGTTGATCTTGATCTCTCTCTTGGCCTGTAATGTCGTTACAGATTAACATAGTGTGTTGTGTGTTCATGCAATGTCCAGTCCAAAACATGGTAAAGAATCTCTGTGCTATCTTTAAAGGGAAATAAACCAGGCTCTTACTTTGTCTAATGGAAAGTAAATTCCTTATTTATAATACACCTGTAGCTATCTAATTGGAAATAATTTTTCCCACCTACAGCACATGTTATTATTTTGTTTTTCTTAACTAAAACAAGTACTTCTGGCATTGCTTTTATTTCCTGCACAACATATTCTTTTCTTGTAGAATGTGCACACTCGCAAAGGTATTTGCTGTGTGAACAGCAAATACCTGTTACCCAGATAGAAAATAGATGTTATAATCAAAAAGCACATTCTGCTTTTAGCTTTACCAATTTATGGTTCAATAAAATGCTGTATCAGAATCTAATTTACAAAAATATGCCATATATAATTAATACCCTTGTGGCCTTCAGAATTCCAGGCAAGTAAAAAACAAATTGAAGTGGAAAACAGCAAGAAATCTATGAAGTCTGTTTTCCAAGTTTAATTTAGAATGGCAGAAAAGACATTGCAAATTTTTGCTGGGAGTAGAACCATATAATTTCATTGATCCATTCTTATGTAGCTTCAAATACTTCATCAAAAATCCAACTGTTTTCATTTGATTCAAATCTGACCTCCTCTAGTACAATTAAGTGTTAAACAAATGAAGATAAAACACTTACTTAGGACTGAATTTTCTGCCATTGTGAACAATAAGTACTTTTTTACCCAGTAGGTAGTCCTGTTAGCTAATGACATCAGAACAACCATTTGAAATGAGACAAAGAGTTGATTTAGCCCAAGACCTTCTTGCCATCAGTGGCCAAAACAAAAAATGCTTGTTTGCACATCCAGTGCAAGACACAACATGAAGTGTGTGAGATTCCCAGAGGTGCATAACACAGCCTCTAATTTCTCACCCTTTAGGCTAAATTACATATATTATTACACACTTTGCAGAGTCTGACCTGGGCTATCATCTTGCTATTTTCACTAAATAAAATAAAAATCAAGGTACCCATGCTATAGATAATTGTGATACTATAAAAATGAATCTAATGGTCTTGGGATTTCAACTCTCTGCTTAGTCTACATGTCATTTGAGTTGCATTTTTTAATGAGATCATGACACACAAGAAGGATAACATTGACATTGAATTGACTGAAATAAGAGTTAGCAAAACATAAAGGTTTATTTTTATGGCCCAAATACCATTTCAAAATTTCACCTCAGTGTTTCTTTTTGGCTTTTTTATAGAAAAACTATAGATATTTTTAGAATAACCAACACTCTAGAGACTTAACTTTAGAATATCTTCATTATTTCATCAAAATATCTGGTAGAAATATCTCTGAGTGTTATGCCAGAAATAAGGAAGCTGGACTTTTAGGCAAAGCACAGATAGCAGTAATCTCAGTCTTCAATCTGTCTTGATGCCCACATTATACAAATTTGTCTAATTAATGCTTCCACAGAAAAGATGGAAAAGGACAACAGAGATACTTTCACAAGCTTCAAGGACCAGACTTTAGCTGAGTTCCTATTGCTTTAAACATTCTCTATGGCTGATATTTACCAGCATAAAAGGGGAAATAACTGTATTGGCTTCACTGGAAAGTTAAGGAGTAAAGGTTTTGTTTTGATTTTAGTCAGATATTAGATAAGGATGTTATTACAGAAGTTTGCTTGTAATATTTGCAAAGCAGCATCAGTAGAGAGTATTTAAATTAACACTGTTCATATGTGGCCTAGCTCTAATTATTTTGGGTGATTACTGAAAGAGTTATGTGGCACAATATTCTGTATTAGTTATGTAAGTCATTACACTAGCTACTGGTATAATGTTCACATTTGGTTTAAATATTTGCTCTGAAATTCCTTTTTGAAAATTTAAATTCATATTTCCTGAACATATCTCACTATGTCTTGACACAACAAAAAATTAATTTCCTCTACAAATTTCTGGCATATTTCATGGAAACACAATTGCAGTAGAATTTGCCTCAGCTTATGATGCTTAGGGAACTACATTTTGGTTGGTCTTGCAGTGTTAAATGAGCATAAATTTACAAAACATTTTTACTTACACACATAAAAATAACGAATGTGGCTTTGTCCATATTTTTTCTCTTTTGAACTCCTGTTTCTGATTCCTCAGTTCGCAGCAAGCATATGCACTTACTTTGTATCTTTACTCTTTATTACCCAGAAAAATGTTCTAGGTTTTTTTTCACTTTGTTCTGTATACCATCTCCAGTTGCTGTCTCCTTAAATGCCCAACTTGGATTAGAGACTGGATATAAAATGGGAGTGGATTTTATACTGCAGGGAAAACAACTGAAACAGAAACCCACATGCACAGCAGCTTTTGTCCCAAGTGGGAGCTCAGGAGCTCAGGAGCTCAGTGAATCACAGCCTGGGAGCTCACAGCAGTAATTTTATTGCTTGTGCTGCTGGGGCTGCAAAGGCAGCTCATCCCCTGCCCTGCTGCATCTCTCTATGGGGTTACTCTCTCTCACACACAGAAGACATGCAGGTGGTAGAGCCTTTTTTCTCTCAAAAACAACAGCTGCGTAGCAAAAGTCAAGAAGAAAAATCCAGCTGGAGGGCTAGGTCTTGACATTTTGTTTCCTTCTGCAGAACCAATAATGGCATTGAGTACAGCTGCCAAGCTCTCATTTCTTTACCTGAGAAATGTTGTCTTAACATCCATGGAAAGTATTCATTTGGTTTTCAGTTTTATCTCCTCTGGGATTTTTTTTTTCTGGAAAAATGCAGAAAATGAAATGGCACAAAGTTTAGAAGTCACAGCACTGAAATCCTTTTGTTTAGAAGTGGCCTCATGAAGTTAATGAACATTTCCAAATGTCTTTCTGCTTCTTGGAGTATCACTGAAGCCATCTGAAATTCATTGCCCTCATAGAGCAGGTGCAATTGTCAGGGATTGTCATCTTTAGACTGTCCTAGGTGCTGTTTCCTCACTCAAGCTAAAATTCATTTTCTGTCTTTGTCTGGTAGACACCTTATGGTCTGAATTTGCCCTGTCTCTTAGTGGGCATTAAGTAAGGTGAGCACCTTGCTTAGCCAGGTAGTTTCCCAAGGTTTAGTATATGGTCAGCCTTCAGTGAGGGTGACTCAGCCCTCAGAAGAGGTGCAGAGCCTTCCAGGGATGTTTGTACCAAATTTTGGCTAAATGAGGGATTCAGGGTGCCTGTGTTCCTTAGCTAAGTGTCCCCTTTATGCATCGGGGGTGGACAGTGTAGGTGATACAACATAACTTCTGCACACTTCAATAGATTTCACTGAAATTTTATATGTCTAAAATGTCACTAAGAAATGAACTAAATTCTAGCATCACAGCTACAAAATTATTAAAATATGCCTTTTTTTTTTACTTCTAGCTACCTCAGAGAACCCGCATGAACACAGTAAGTACCAAGGCAATATAGAATATTGTTATTATAACTTTCAGAAGGAAGGTATTTCCTTATTTTTAAAAAGTTTTTGCAGCCTAAGGTGGAATTCATCAACACAAACTCACACAACATTTTGACTTATGACACTGGTTTTCAATGACTCGCTCTGTTAGTGCAGGACCAGGTGTGTTTCACAGGTTCCAGTTTGCATGGAAACACTTTTCCAATTCAGCTGAGACCCACCTATGCCTTTTGTCTCCATGGCAGCTTCACACTGGGAAACAATCAAGGGGGTCACAGATGGGGAAGGGTCTCTGCAATTCTCTGGCCAGGCCTCTGGTCCAAGTTTTAGAGATTTATTTCTTGGGATGCTGCAATGCTCGCCTGCTGCACAGCTTAGACTTCGGAGCTACAAATCAGAACTAAACATACTTTTAACATTCCTCTGAAATATTTTCTGTCTCATAATGTTGGGATCTGGATAGCACACTGCTTTTAAATAGCACAAAATTGCATACACGTTTATTATAATACAGAATAATATCCTTTTTTATTGCTGCCTCACAGTATATTTATGGGACCTCCATACTAGTGAAGATTAGCTCTAGTCCAGCCAAATCCAGGACAAAGGGAAACCTGGAAAGCTTTTTTTTTCTTTTCCTTTATGCAGAATACTGAACATTTATTTGTCATTCTTTACAAGAAAACCCCACTTCTGTTGTAATAAAAACTGCCATCATTTCTGTATCAAGCATCAAGGAGAAATCTTCTATACAGAAGATCAGTGATAGCAATCACAATTAATACTAGAAGCAATTTATAATTTTAGAAATTCTATTATATTTATAAAAATCCACAGAAAATAATTAAACCACATTAAAAAGTTTAAAGGCCTTTTCATTAATTTAATTTTATAGGGGAAAAATAGTTCAACATTGTTTCTTGATAAATAATATAGTTATCAAAAAATTCTTCTCATGCAAAGTTATCTTTTAAAACAATAATGAGAATCTTTTATTTTTAAAATCTTCTAAAAATTAAAAAGCCTTCTAATATAGGGGTTCTTATTTTCAGAGCATGAACGTGTTAAACGGGAAAAAGCTGTCTCTCAGAGCAAGCCAGGTAGGTTTGGTGAAGTAACCTCCACTTACACCCAGTTCCACTTAATCAGGATATGTGTGGTCTGCAAAACTTGGACACTTCCTTGAGCTAGGCACAAGTCTTTTGCTTTGTGCCATTGGGTTTTTTCAGTGTCTTGGAGAGGAACAAATATGAAGATGACATTTAACTAAAAGGATTCATCTATCACAGTTTTTGACTGTTCTTGTGACTTTTCTCACTGGTGTAGTAAAAAGCATTAGCAAAACCCATTTCCCAGAGTGTGCGGAAGGAGTGCTTTAATGGCCTGCACTACATCAAAGAGGTGCACTGGGAATTAACCCTTCTCAACCCTTTCAGTAAATTAGTAATCACATTAAGTGAGTGTGGGCCCCCCAAAAAGGAGAAGCTACAATCTTATTGAGTACACACTCTGCAGTAGAGTCAGCCTCCAGCTCCTGAATCTCAAAAGTAACAGGAGCTGAACTAAGAATAGCAATACTAATCCTGGACTGACTGTACACTTGGGTAAACTGTAAGTAATACCTGGCTGCAGTGAGCAGGACAAAGGGTCCCCCTTTTAAACCAGGGCTCTGTTCTAATCATGTTTTTTGAGGAGGAAGTCCCTAAAGGATCCACAGCTGGGTCTGGTGTGAATTAACAAGATTAAGAGGGTAACCTCACAGAAAACTCAGCTACTGATGCTCAGCTTACATCACTCCTGAGTGGTTTTCCAGTACCCACTCCAGAAGCAGTGGGGACTGGAAAGCAAGTATTCACATCCCATTGACCTTTGCTGGAAGTGCTGCTGTTTGAACTTCACATTGAAATGAAGTGCTCATGAATAAGTGATTAAATAAACCATTTAAACCTTATGTGCTCAACGATAAGCAAGCAGGCTTTATTTCATTAATTTTTTTCCTATTTTTTTAAGAAATAAATGTCTTTATTTCTTAAAAAATTAGGAAAAAAAAATTTTTCTCATTAATTTCTCTAATGTACAATATTCTACCTTTAAGTTAAATATTTTCATAGACATTTTCACATTTCTGGAAGCCTTGAGGATCTGATTTACTGAAGATATATTGGTTTTGAGTCAATAGGGAAAAAAATATTTCTCTTCTTCTTTCAAAGACACATAGGCCAAGCTTTTTATTTAACTCATTGATCACTTTTTTTGTATTAACAGCTAGCAGAATGCTTCAGGCATTAGGTGAATTCAGTCAAGGCAGGAACAAGGAAGCCAAGCTTGGTGGCCACAGTGGTGGCCAGAAAGTGGGTTGTCTGGAGGGATGATATAATCACTCACCTTTCCTGCTAAATGAAATCAGTCCTGCTGCACAATTAGTTCAATCTCATCCACGTAGCTGCAGGAAAATTAATTTCCTTGGTAGCATTCTCAAACATCAGAGCACTGTGTCACAAACCAGTATATTGGACCAATTGGGATTTTACTCTCGCATACTACAGCACACTCCAGACCCCAAGCCCTTGGTATTTAGGTGCTTGAAGGGAAAATAAATAGGAAAATGCTTGCTAAATTTCCTTTAGCATAAAATCTCTATTCTCAGATGATAAATGGTTGCTTTGGAGAACAGTGGCTGTTTTGAGTTTCACTTGATGACTGGAAGTATTAATCTGCAGGCACTGGTGGTAATAGTGCTTCTGCCTGCTGTGTGCCAAGGAGTGCTCTTGAGTTAACAGCTTGAATTATAAAAGCTTCATTCTGAACAAAACAGTGGCCTCCTTTTTCACCTTGATTCAGTGCAGCTTCAAACCATTTTTCATATGCCTCCTGCCATCAGACTTAGAAGTATCACATGACTGAAATACCATGGAATTTCAGAAAATATATTGATCCCACAGGGAAAAGTTTAAATTAGAGTGTTTTGTGTATGTCAGTGAAGGCAAGTAAAGCAAGGGAATCCATTCCTGATGTAATTCTGCTGAAACTGCCTGCAATACACAGAGAAATGTTTACAGCCTTATTTTTTTCCATTTAAGTTAGGTACATCAGGGAAAAAATTAATATTAATACTTGTAGTGCTGCAAAACTGGAGCCCTGCAGAGCAAATAAATTCTCTTCAATGAAGGATTTCAGAACTTTAAACTTCGGGCTTACTCAAAATCAGTATTTTTTTTTAATATTCATAACATTTATTCTTTTACTCTTTATAGCTTTATGAAGTCCTCAAAATTGTTTAATTTTTTTATTTAGAAGACTCCCTGTGATATGGTAAAAAAAGAATACAGGAAAAATTAGAAATATTACTTCTGTTCTTGGCAAAATAATATTATTATTATCCTCATCATATGTTTTTCTCTGCTTTTCCTCATACTGAATGTGGTGAACAGATCGATTTTATGAAGCTTCCTGATGTCTTGAAGTGTATTCCCTTATAAGACAGTTCTCCTTAAGTCTGGATATTCTACTCCTTCAGTTTCCCTTCTGGCTACAACCAGTGTCTGGAAACTCAGAGAAAAAGCCAAGCAGCCACCACCTATAGTTCTGCCAGGGAATGCATCAGGCTGTTCTCCAGTGGAATCAGCAGACCAATATCTGCTGTGTGGTTAGGTTGCAGAATAAGTAGGTAAATGAATACCAAAGAATTACTGTGTTCATTCCCAGATGAATGCAAATCCACAGGCCTGTCCAGTTTTCAAGATAAATTAATTCTGAGGAGAAACACTGCCCC
This sequence comes from Agelaius tricolor, assembly GCF_023055355.1. Classification (NCBI taxonomy): domain Eukaryota; kingdom Metazoa; phylum Chordata; class Aves; order Passeriformes; family Icteridae; genus Agelaius; species Agelaius tricolor. The sequence goes on from NW_027269261.1 coordinate 64,289,392, forward strand.
TACTTTCAAATCAATCAGATGTGCCATCCACTCACAAACATATTTCCTTACTTATTTACTCACAGACTTGTCATCGTAGAGTTACAAACAAATATTGCTGTACATTCTCAACAGAATTAGGAAGGAAAAATATCTTATTTAGTGTTCAAAAGTATCAGGATAATACCCAAAGAAAGAGAACCCTTTTTATTTTTACTTATCATTAATCCAGGGCATGTTACAGGGTCTTTCTTTAAAGGCAGCATACCAGGTTTTCTTCTGTATTGGTACATAGAAATTTTAATGTCCTAATCTAATTTAGTGAAATGCACTGTTATATGTTAAAGCTCCTCAAACAGCAGAAAAAAGACACTTTCTCTCAATAAGTTGCATCTTCAAGCTGCTGGTTGTGTTATAAAACATTTCTAGCTCCACAGACATACACAACATAGAGTTGAGATTTTTATTTATTTATTTTATTTCTTTTAAATTCATGGCTTTCATAAGAAACTGACAGTAGCAATAGCTGAGTAAGGGCAATAAAAGTGCCCCAAACTTAATACAAATTAACAGAAATTAAATTGAAACATACCAGAAAACAAATGAAAAGCATAGCAATGTAGATATATGTTCAATTTCCAAATAATAGAAAATATTAGTAACTGGAGAGTTTTATCCCTCCCTCTATTTGACCCCATCAGTACTGATTTTTCTTCCAGAAATAGACCAAACAAGCAAGAGAAGGGGACCAAGAGATATCTGCCCAACCTGATCTCCACACAGTCATTGTCATCCTTGATATGATGCCTTCCAGAGGTCTTAGTGGAAAGGATAAGGTCAGAGGCAGTGGCTGCAAGCTGCTTTCAGCAAGAGGAATGGCAAATACAGTCTGACTGTGTCTTAAGCATATTTAAAAAGAATTTAGGAATGTATGTGATTGTTGAAAGGTAGAGTTTAGGAGGGGAGCTTGAATTCAATTATGGAAAAAGACTAAAATGGAGTTGAGCTATAAAAGGATGAGGTAGGGTGAATTTAAAATCAACCAAACTGGGTAGAGCAGAAATCTGAACATAAACATCCCAGTTTCCACCTGACTGGGACATTGAGAAGGTAAAACAAACCCCACTTGATTAGAAAGTGTAATCCCACCAACTTACTTGGAGAAGAGGAAGTTCAGGTCTGGTGGCCAATGTTGACATGGGTCTACATCATCTGAGAATTGTGCTGAGCAAATCCACAGGCAGCTCAAGAGCATGTGGGCATGGGCAGCTTTTCCCATAAGATTAGCAGAAGTTCAAGACTGTTCCAAGGTCCTGTGACAGATGTCCAGCTAGGTCTAGGTAGGCTTGTCCAGTAGCAGGTGGTATGGACTGGCATTTCAGACTGTCCCATGTGTCCCTCTGTGACCTGTTATGTGCTTGGACATCTCCATACCTTTTTCATCTTCAGTGTGTAGACACATAAATACCTCAACCATGTTTTTAGTTAGACAGTCTTTAAAGTTCTAGAAGATATTTAGAAGTTCTTAGTGTTGTTTAATACCAAGCTGTTAGACTTAGACACTCAGGAAGGTGCTGTTGGCAAAGGTGTAATGGATGCAGGAATAGGATGGCTTCCACCTGAGTGCCTGCCTGAAAGATGCTGAAGGGTATGCAGCTGTTTTCTGGCAGCTGAGACATTAGGCCCAGTAATTTACTTTTTCCATGAACATGATCTCACCATGCAGTCAGAACTCATAATGCCTGCATGCTGTTTTACAGTGCTATAATGGGATAGTGGTGGTGAAGACATGCATTTATTTTGTCATTGTGAACCATATGCATAATATCACCTATAAAACTATATTTCCAATTATATGAACCTATGCTAACACATTGTGATTTTAATGCTGTTTTCATGATACAGAGGAGAAAATGAAACAACAAAAAACAACTCCCACTGAGAAGTCAGGTAAGAATAAGTGATTCTCCCCTGATTGATGGAGGGGGAGGGAGGTACTAAACACTATTCAGCACTCATCTAGAGTAGTATATTTGCATTGCAATATTTTTCACAGTGTTTTGAAATATGTAACTGATCACAAAGAAAAACCAGCAGAGTGGAAATTGCAGCTTCTGTTCTATTAAGAATTGTCTTTCCAATGATGAAGACAGGTCAAGGTCTTTCAGCTCCTTAGCTGCTTGTTTCAGCCTGTCATTAGCCAGAGCTGGGCTAATGAAGTGAGGTCTAGCTGTAAATCAGACCTCTGAAAGGATCCCAAATATGAGAATAAATTACCAGATGGATTAGGACTTTGGATCAGTCCTATGGAGAAAATGTTAGGGACTAAACTCTAAATCTTTGGGTCTTATCTGTGATTAAGAGTGTATAGTTTTTTTAATGTAATGTTGACAGGAAAAAAAGTCAAGTAACAATGAGTGTTCTAGAAGCTGTGAAGTGTCAGACAAGGAATTATAACATTCTCATCATCACTGGCAGTCAACACAAAACCGTCTGAACTTTAGGGGTTTGAATGCTGTGCATCCCTGCACAAGTAGGGGAAGCTAAAAACAAGTGAGAACTGACTCCAATAAAATGCTTGAATGTTAAAAAGAAAGGGGAAAAAAAGAGTTTATTTTTTCTTCTTTCAGTATCTAACTATTACAATTTTATCTCTTTTGTCTTCTGTAGCCCAGGCAAAGCCAGCAAGTATGTTATTCTTACCTTAATTAGAAAAATTCCTGTAAAATTGTTGGATACATGTATCTTTTTCTACTTTTACATAAGAAAGCATGCCTTGGCAATTTCTAGTTTTGCTTAAAATTATAGTGTCTTTATCACCATGTCTCCCGTTCCTTTCATTTAATATACTGTCTTGTTATTACTATTTAAAAGCCCATTTGACGTAACCAATTGCTTCAGTGCAGGAGTGAATTCATTCCATGCTTCCCATATCAAAAGTCCCATCAACAAAAATTCATAAAGGAGTTAAAGTCTATTAAAAATTACCTAGCTTGAATGAATGCTCCTGCTAAGTTAAAGAAAAAAAAAATAGAAATTAATATTAACTGCATCCTGAATTCTTCTCAGTCAAAAAGGACTCAAGAGAGTCAATACCTTAACTTACCACACAGCCTGCTTATTGATTTTCTATACCTTTCACACCTTCAGAATGCAGATTCAACTACAATAATAATAATTTAAACTGTCAATTAATTGCCCAAATAATTAAATGATCAAAAAAAAGTCCAGATGTGGGAAATGAATCACTCTTCACTCAAATGAACAAATTTTTCATTCATGCTTCATAAAAGTGTTTCCCATTTGAAATTCCGTATGATGTCTTCATCTCAGCATTTCTCAACTTATCTGGCCACCTGAAATCACAGCTACCAGGAGTTCAATTATTCATCTGAGTAGCAGAAAGGCTGAGGCATATTGCCCTTTTCTCAGAGGCCATTCACATTTTCAGCACTTTCCCCTTTACAGCCTGCTTTTGGGTCCTGATTCCTCAAAAGGAAAGTGATGCACAGTCCTTGAGCTGAGGGAGCATCACCATGAAACAAGGCCAGCAGAGCTGTCCATTTATTCCACAGCCATAAAATGTATTTTGGCCACAGTTTCCATTGCATAGCTGCTACTGTGCTATGAGATCTGTGTGGTGGGGTTTTTCTTAAGTCTGACTTTTGTTTGTTAGACCTATTTGGAAAAAAAAAAGCTGCTTCAACTTTTCTATTTCCAGCAACAGAACATAATTTATAATTTTTTCAGTAATGATTATGAAGTAGAAGAATGGGAGGAAGTGTACATGTGGAGATGAGACGTATTTTCCACACCTAAATATAATTTATTCATACGTAATAGTATTTGTCCAAGACTTTGGCAATTCTGCTCAAGTGTATCTGAATCAAGAATAAAGGATGAGTGAACGGTTGCTGAGTTTTTTACTCTGCACTCTCCTTTCCAATAATAAAAATTGAAAATGGATAAAAATTACATTTAAGAAATCACAGAAGAAACTTCTAACTTACTTCTTCCTTAAGACACATGCACGACTCTTAGTAGATTAATAGTAGCTATATTTGTGAAGCTTTGTGCAGTACTAATGAACTTTGCTATTTTGTGGCAGATCCCTCAGCAGATAATCTCTTAATAACCATTCATTTGTGGGTTTCATTTTGCAAGTAACAGCATGAAATAAGAGAAGGGGAATGTTTAATCCTGAAAAACATACATGCAATCCTTCTTACTAAAAAAAAAAAAAAGGTGCAAAATGTAACTGAGAAACATTATGGCAATTTTTTTATGCTATTGTTTTTTGTTTAGAGCATGAAGCAGTCAGACACGAAAAAAATGTTCCCCTTACAAAACCAGGTAAGCACTCCTGTATTTTATTTTTCATATTTGTTTTGAAAATGTTATTTAAAGAAATAGTGAAATACAATTGCATATGACAAATGTCCAAACCATTGTCCTGTGATCTATTTTGATGTATAGAATGGCCCTGACATATTGTACCACAAACTAAATAGCACAGTACATACTTGTAAGGCTGGTTGTCATTTTAAGATATAGATATATGTACACACCAAAGGTCAAATTTCTGTAATTCCATTGATGTCAAAGACATATGTCAGCAAAGAATTTGAACTGCTTTCTGAAACTGCTTACTTTAAATGGTTCCATTTTTCTAGTTATTTGGGGGGGTCTGCCTTTCATTTGGACTTCAGAAAACACTTAACCTCCCAGGATGAGCAATACTTAAATTTTCGTCCATTGCAGGTATCATATGATATAGTATTTAGATCTTGGTCTGGCACCATCCCCAATCTGTGGCAAATGTCTCTGATATCACAGCTCATGCACATGACAGAGCAAAATTGATGCTGGTACAGGAAGGAGCATTGTTCAGTTTCACTGTGGACTGTCATCATGGGTTTAAAAAATGTCTGCTCCATGCTTCTTCATGAAAGGAAATAAGGGAAGAATTAAAATTTTTTATTATTAATATTAGTCATCCTTAACTCTAGCAAACCAATTTCAGTCCATAAATGAGAACACCCCTAATAATATCATTCATTATTAAATTGTTGTTAATTGCTGTGAGATTAGTAAAAATATGTTTTGATACATGGAAACATCTAGAATAAATAAAGCCTTTCTCTGCCATAACAATATTCTGCCAAACCTGACTGTTTTGACCATTTTTCTTTCCTCTTTTTCCTTCCCAGTCAAACCGAAAAACACTGCAAGTACGTGTAATGACTTATTTCTTATGGAATATAAATCTTCTTTTCAGATGCATGTTCTCTAAATTTGCATTTTTGCAATTTTCTCATGTTAGATAATGCTATTTTCTTGCTTATACTACAGATACTCTTGTATTCTGTCTGCTTACTGACAGCCAAACACAACAAAATCAAGCACATTTATAATGCAATATTGTGAAGATGCAAGATTCAAACTGTATTTGCAATTTTTGCTCCCTAGAAAATAATGTAAATTACACTGGTAGCAAAACTGATATTCTGGTGGGTTTAGATGAGTGTAGATGTATAATTTATATCTATGCAAATATACTGTTTATTGAAAACAAGAAAATAGCATGTAGCATAACTGAATTAGAGAACCTTTCCCTTAATTCTTTTACCATTTGGAAATTACTTACATTATTAATTCACTAAGCACGTTGTTGGCCTTGTTCCAATAAAAGCTTTTTTTAATAAAAAACCTAAATTAAATTAAAGAAAAAAAAAGAAATATTTCCAATTTAGATTAGTTTTAAGGAGGATTCAAGGGGAATTTGTCACATTGCAAAAACTTCCACTGAAGTCATGGGATATTGTCCTTTTTAAGGTTGTTTTTAAGAAAGGCTTCTGAACAGGTGAAGACTGGGATCTATGCTTATTGTGGCACATTACATACTGCAAAGCATGGTCAGACAAGAATCAGAAGGACAGTGTTTGTACTGCGTGCTTTGAATAGTGAAAATGCTGAAGTGTGGACCTTCACAGAGGAATTAGTTGTTGCCTCTTTAGCACAGGATCTGTGGGGGCTTTTTGGTGTTGTGCCTGACATTTCAAGACCAAACCATGTGTTATTCTGGTGGAAAGTAAGCTGATGACAAGGCAAAGCAAAGTGATTCACTTCAACTTCCTAGACCAGTCACCTGTGCTAGGTGCTTAAGTTAGAGAGGATGAATCATGCTCTGAAACACCTGTAGGAAAACAGGGTTACTCTGAACCCCAGATGTAAAACAAAAGTGTGAGCACAAGGCATCTGAAATGTGCCTACACAGAAGGATATCCTTCAGCCCTGAACTGCAATGTTCCATTTTTGAGTTATTATTGCAAAATTATTACTTTCTGCGAAGCTATCCATGGGCTTATTTCCATTTTTGCCAGTATTTTCAGAAAATTTTGCTCTACTTAATTATATTATCCACTTTTGCTCAGTCTTGGTTTCTCTGGATCTGTTTACTGACACGTAATGTCTTCTGCAGTGATTTATCTGAGAGACCCAGTGATGGCACTCACTACTGTTAGAAGCTCATCACAGATTTAAGTAACTAATTCCTTTTGCTTTCATCATAAAAATCACTGTCTACAATGCTTTTTTATTGAGAGCTATATTACCCTGGTATATTGTGAATATAAGGAATAGTCAGGATATTTTCCCTTGACCTTTGCAGAGGGTTGTTTGTACCACATTCTTGAGCTTATATTCTGCTGCTTGAAATGATTATAAAGGTTAACAGTACCTTTAGAAAAATGAAAAAAAAAAAAAAAGAAAAAAGAAAAAGAAGGAAAAAACCCAGACCTATGGTCATTTACAAAAGTAATTCTCTATACACTGCCCCTTTTTGTGTAAACCATCCTTGAATAGATCAAGCTTAAGATTTTAAACACCAGAGCTGTCTATTTCAAATTGATTTTCTACACTTAAAGGAGAGCACTTAGTTAGATCACTGCCTTCTTTATTTAATACATTTTGCTTCATGTATTTCTTAGTCAGGTGTACAGTGTACTTACCATAACATGAATGTAGCTGTCATGTAATTCAGTATGAGTTGTAGCAATAGACACAAAATACCCACTGATTTTGGAGTTCAGGTCCAGTGGAATATAAAATAAATTAATATATTTATCCTGGGCTGAATTCATTCACACATTTAATCTTGTTCAGTCTTATTGTAAAAGCAAATGTGGTTTAAGTTACTAAAGAAATCGGGTAATTAGGGAATGCAGGTATAAACAGAAAGACAAGGCTGAGTTTGAGAACTACCCAAATTAATCACACAGACAATTTCAGAGTAGGAGCTTGCTGCCATGATCTAACCTGCAGGCAGGTATACACCACATAGTCACTCACTCAATTTTAAAAGCAATTAGTAAATCATCTTATTTTTCACTCTTTCTGTTTTAGTGTGCAGGAGGGTCTTTGACAGCCATTGACCGTACATCAAACTTGAATGTGTAATGAAACAGAATTAACTCCCTGCATACTGACTAAAGACTCACAAATTGTGAGACATTGCCTTGTACAGAAAACAAAGCTGGTGGCAGATCTTACACACACAGGAATGCCAAACTGTAGTTTGCAGTCAAGAGGAACATGTAGACTGATATTTAAAAAAGACCTTAAGAATTGGCAAATTATATTCCCACTTAGGTTTAAAATGAAAGCTCCATAATAGGAATAATATATGTCCCAATGTTCTCAGAGTAAGTCAAAGTTTGTTGATGCATTGAGAATAGGAAATGACCCTAACATTTCATACAACAGAGGGTCAAACCTACTGCCCTTCAGGTCAACAGTCTTCCTGTACCTGACTGTCCAAGGAAATCAATTAATCCTAAATTAGGGTACATGCACATAACTGGGCCCATCCAGATCCCTCAAAGAGACACTCCTTCAGTTAGGAAGTGAGAGCATGAAACTCTTTCCTAGATTCAGTACCTCAGAAAAAAAATCTTAGTTTTTTCTTCTGAAAATGAAAAAAACCCATTAATTATTCCATGGGTCATAATGCAGTAATGTGTCATCTTTAAGAAGCTACGAGCAAGATCATAACTAAAAAGTAAATATTAAAGGACTTTGGCATGTTAGCATTTAATAGCAGCAAAACTGGCCTTTGTTGAATGCCAGTAGTACCTAAGCATTGAGCACTGACATTTACAGGTCTCCTTATGGGCCAAGACTTGAGTGAAAGTTTCCTGGGATGCATTAGGGAAAATGATGCTTAATTGCTCGGTCTTCCTGTGGAAGAAGCATTGACTGAAACATTTTCACCTTGGTGTGAGCTGATGTTCATCTGAAGCCAAAACTCAGCAGGAAGAAAGTACAGAGAAAGCTCAGTCAAAGGAATACCCTTAAATGCTTTGTGATCTTATTCCTTTTTTGTCCTGCTCTTAAGTTCTAAGAAAAGAGGCTTTTCTTTTTCTTTCAAATTGTATTCTTACATAAAAGTGGGACTAATGAAGCAGTGATGGGTTAAAAATTATTGGATTCAAAATGACAATGTAATTAATTTCTTTGATTTAAAATGACTGATGATGATTTACATCAGAGAATTTCTATCTGTTGGATTGACCAGTTTTCATCAATTATTTTGGGTATTAAAATAGCACAGGAATATATGCTTCTCTTGTGCTAGGTGGTGTGGAAAGATTTAGTCAAAATCTCTCAAGAGATTTTATTCTTAAAAGGCAAGTCAAACTGCTAGTGTGGGAGAAACACTTAGGGGTCAATGACAGCTATTCAAGGTCAGTGTCAGTCTTTGGATGGGGGAAGTGAGGATGATAAGAAAAGAGAGGTAACACTTAAGCTGAATACATTTTTTGGAAAATAGCATAGTCAGTTATAACCTTAAAGGCACACTTAAAAATGAGTCTCTTAAAATATTTGCTTGCTGGAAAGCTTTGGTTGGCACAGTGTTTGCATTTGCAGGAACCGTTGTATGCTGGATTATAGTACTTCAAGGAGTGAGACTGTTAGCTTTCAGTGTGAAATTTTACATACATACCCATTGTCAAGACACATTTGTTTGTAAATTAATACCCTGAAGAAAAGTTGCAGATGAAAGAGATCATCTATTTAAATGGTTGCTTGCCCTGAAAAACCATGGTACTGAAACTCTTGTTCTTTTCCTTCTCTTCCCTGTCCCCTTTCTCTTCATTGCTGGTTATTTTCCTGGAGAGCCAACAGCTGAAATCCCAACATCAGGTAAATATTGCATTTTTCTAGTATGCCTCATGGAAAGAGCTAATGAACATACCAGTGTTGATTAATGCACATTGCTCATGAGCAAGGAACAGCAATAACGTAGAGCAGAATAGGTGAAGTGACTCTGGAGTACTGCAGCTACAGAGGTCTCTGCCATAGGCTCTTCTTTCCATCTGATTATGTGATTTTCACTGCTCACCTTCTGCAGCATGTTCTGGTGAGCTACACACAGGTGTTCCTCACTGCAAGAGCTGGTGTGAATGAAATGACACACATGCCAGAGGACACTGAAGAAAGCATTATTGCTATTGGTTGGATGATGCAAAGTGCAAATGAACCATTTGAAGGCAGCCAGCTATTTTTGTGCTGCAGTCAACAGGCAATACTGAAAAGGGCTCAGGTGCCTGAAGTGATATACTTTGCTTAATTTCAATCTGCCATGATTGGTTGAATGGAGTCACAGACCAAATGCTTTTGCAGCTGGGGAAAAAGGATGCAGAAAACGAAACAGCACATGCTCTAAGTGAATGTAGACTAGGAAAAACACCCCCAATTAAATAAATCACAATCTATTGCTGCAGGACTTTTGAATGATCACATATGGCAGGTATAAAGGTCCATCTAGCTCTGTATCCTGGAGATTTTTGTTTGTTTCTTTCAGATGTTTGAGATCACTCTGGGAAAGAGAGTAAGAGGCAAGCAACAGGCAGAGTCCTTCCCTAGTGTATTTTGGCAACAAACAAATAGGTAAATCTGGCAGTAGTTAGGGAATTTCAGAATTCAAGTGCTAGAGTCTTTATCAGGATTTTCTAAACTACTCTACAACCAGCAATATTCAAAAAATTTCTAACCACTCTACACAAAGCCCTGAACTGCTAGTGCCACTAAGAGTAGCAGGCACTGTTGCAATATTACAGACACTGTAAACATGCCATGAGACACATTTACCACAGTAATTCTTCCAGGGAAATTACCAGTGAGACAATCTTTGCACAATGTACTTACTGTAAGAGCCCTGTATTTCTTATGCCTGTCACTTAATGTTATTTCTTTTCAAATCTTTCTAGCCACAAAAAAACCAAAGACAATTAAGGAAAAAGAAGGTAGGAATTTATTCTATGTGTTCATATATATGTTGAAGATCACAATAAAAATAGTATGAGATTGCAAATTTGCATGTTTGAGGCAACCCCTAAAATATCTGTGTTAATTCTCAAAGAATTTTAGTTGAAAACTCTAGGTAAAATCTATTCAACTGTCAGTTTACCAAACTTTACTGTGCTACTTTTTCTTTGTAGAAAAAAAAACTGCGAAGAAACAGCTGAAAGATGAAAAAACTAAAGGTAATAAAGGGATGAAAATCTCTGCAAACAGCAATAAAAATGCAAACATTCAGGTTTGGGGGATTTTATGGGATTAGAAAGAAGAGCTTTTTTGTCTTTCTACATACATGCAAGTAAACCAAAACGATGAAATTGTACATAAATCCCCAGTAATTGAATGTCTGGTGCCTCCTTTGCGTATGAATATCAGGGATTAGATCAGCACATCCAGTCTGGCTGCAGCGCTGCCCTGCCTGTGACCTCCCTGGCTGGCACAGCAGGGACCAGTGCAGCCCCAGCACTGCAGCCCAGGATCACCAGGACCCACCCAGTCTGCTCCTGTGCTCCCTAAAGTGGTAGTGCAAAGTTCATCTCCACAGCTTGTCTGGCGCCTTAGGTCACCATCCATTCCATAAAACAACTCCAGGGATACAAAATAGCTACACAAGAAGCCCTTTTGTATACACAAGACAGACTTCATGATCACCCATATTCTGGCTAACCTCTTGGTCACAGCACTGCCTTGATTGTTTCCTCACAGTAATATGCAAATAGAGAAACGCTTTCTGTTATACCTCTAAAGATAATTAATAGCAATAAATTACAGTATCTTAGTAGGTAAGTGATTGAAGGCATAAATATCCTCTCTACATTGGTTAAATGCAATGACTTGCATAAAAAATTTGCACATTGAAATCTCAAACCTCAAAGGATAGCAATAGCACTGGTGCCAGTTCACTAAACTACTGCCTAGAAGCAGTTTACTTATATGGTTATACTGGACAGAAAATTTATCTGTTTAAATTATTTACTAGGAGAGTCAGGCTTAAAAAAAATCTGGTTTATAGAAATTCTTATCTGAGAGATGATTCCAAGAAACAAACATATTTCTTATTGAAATTTATTTCAGTATTTTGAGCTGAAACTGTAGATTAATTTATTATCTATGTTTTTTTTAATGTGTCCCACCAGTAAAAGAAGACCCACGACATCAAAACCTGACATCAGGTACATGATTTTTTCTTTATTGTAAAGGATTCAGGAAAGTGTTGGTTTGTTGTTTGTTTTTGTTTGGTTTGTTTTGGGTAGTTTTTTTTTTGTTTTTTTTAAGGGAGATCACGCAATATTTTCACATTTCTAATTCAAGTCTATGGAGCAAAATGTGAGACAAGCCAGGCAAATCAGGCAACTCAAATCCATAAATCTTGTTCCTGTGAAGAATGAATTGCTGGAATGGTATTGCTTTACCACCTTTCTAAATTTTTAAACATATATTCATCTGATTACCTTATAAAACAAGAGGTCTGTAATTAATATGGCAGTGCAGTGTTAAAAACTAATGTTTTCTCCTCATAGAAAATCTTTTCTGTAACAAAGTCACATAGGGAGAAACATGTTCAATTTGTTTTCTCCCACATTAAGAAATATTGTCTCCCATCACATTCTGCCCCCACTCCACTCCAGGAAAAATGGTGAATAAAGATCAGCATCTCAGGAGAAAATCTCTCTCCATTGTGTAATAATTTTTTTACTAGTTTACAGCAAAAGGAAATATATATTCCAGATTCTTGACTAGTATAAATTAAATTAATAGCTATGACTTCAGTGGAACTCCATTAATTCATGACAGACAAGGATCAAAGTCTTTAATCTCACCTGACATCTAACTGGTTTACACAGAAAATATGAGCTACATATGAATATGGTTCCTCCTAATGCAACTTTGTAGTCTTAACCTACTGAGGAAAGTATTTCACTTCTAATTTTCCAGATTATTTTGTTGTATATGCTTTTTTGACTTCTTTACTGTAAGTAGAATGATTTAGAGTCCTACAATCATGATATAAGATGTGTAACATATGTGCAGTTATATGTATATATTTATTTAGAAATAACTATTTATCCATATGTAGAAAGTTTAAATCATAGAAAAATAAAAAAGATACCTAAGTATAAAACAAGTGCAGAACAATCTGTTTTCAAGAAAGAGAGAGTACAAATTAAGTGCTAAATAAAACTTGGATTGGTTACCATGTGTATTATACAAAAGTATTTGCACACATGGCTCACTTTGTTTTATACAGCTTCATTTTTTTTTCATCTCATTTTCTTTATTCAAGAACACAGAGATAAGGAGTCCATAGATATAGATATAGACTAGATAAGATATAGATATAGACATAGATAAGATATATATATATATAGACATAGATAAGATATAGACATAGATAAGATATACACTTTTATTCCTCTTGATTATTATGTTATCAACTGACAGATACAGAAGGTAGAATCCATGTTGTCAAAATTTTATTGCTATTTAATAACACAGAATTTTTTATAGATCAGGAAATGTTCATCGTAATATATAACCAGTACATTGAACCAAAGATTTTGCCAGGAGAGAAAAGAATTCTCCTATGCAACAAAATCTCAAATTTAGTGTAAAACAAAAATGTACTACAAATTTTCTCTCACTGGACTTTCTCTTGCCCACCAGACTCCTACAAAGTTTCCATCATTCAAAAACTGTGTTTCTGTGACTTTCATCTACATTACTTATGATGATTGTTTAATTCAGTTGTATGTTATCACTGGGCAATTTTTCTCAGCTGGATGTTTCTCAGATCATGAGCAGCTCTGTGCAAAATCAGTTCTTCATAACTGGCTTCAGAATTTACTATGTAAGTGTTCTTAAAATATTCATTTTCCACCAAAAAGAATGCTTAGTTTTCAGACCATGGATAAAAGGTTTCCAGAAGAACATCAAAGTTACTCTTTTGGATGTTGGTTTTATGTATTTGCTCAAATTGAGAATTTAAAAGTTTAGACCAAGTCCTAGGTCATGTATACTTGAATTGGAACTTTATGACTTTCACCTGTTCTGTTTGCAGATTAAGACAGTGCTTTTTCCCCAGTTCACTGAATACACTGAATAAGTTTATTTTTCTGATAAATGAAAGTAGAAAAGGATTTACACATTCTGAGCTAATCTAAAACTTTAAATAGTAAATCTTCAGTCAGCCTTCAAAAGCTGAAGAGATTCCCAGTTCTTATATTTTGATCAGAACTCTTCAACCTTTCCCTGATATTAAAAAGCAATCAGATAAAGATTAAGCAATTTTAAAAGCTGTATATAGCTGCAATTTTAGAATGAGCCACATTTGAACAGAATTTTAAGCATTACTGTACCTTTCATAAATAATGGTGCAACGTGCAGTAGACACTAAATTTCACTCTCCTGTAGATCTGCAAGCAATTAATTAGAATGCTTTCCTCTTCTTTTTCCTCCCCTAAATGTCATAGTTGACACCTGTACTGAGGCTGAAATTTACCAGCAGCAAAAAAAAAGAGAATTCTTGGAACTTCATTTTTATTTCTATCTTATAACAAATGTATTTGGAAGCACACACAAGCAGTTTTTTGACTCTTGAAATGAAATTTAAGGAGAGTAAAAATTCAACTCTCTCATGAGGATTATCTACCATAATCTTTATATGAACAGCTGTACACTTCTACATGTTGAATTTTTTTTCAAGGCTAACATCAGAGAAAGAAAATCTAAATGGATCAAAAGTTCATTATATTTATCCTAATTACCTTCCAACTGCCCTCTTAAATTAAAACTCTGGAACTAATGTATATTGCATTTATAATACAGTGAGTTGAAGGGGTTGACGTTTTTACTGCCCACAGATGTGCAAATGTGGCAGAAATAAAGAGAGGCTGTGTTGCAAGAGCATGAAAAGTGAGAATTCATTAAACTGATACTATTCCCATATGTTTGGTTTGGTTTTTATTTTAATTAGAATAGAGTGTGGATTACTCTGAAGGTCAAGTGAAACCAAACCAGTCATGATAACTTCCTTGTAGATGTGTCATAAATAGATAATTTGTGCATCTACTCTCATACATTATTAGAGGTTTGAAACTTTACTTAATGTGGAAACTGTTATACTTACTGTTTAGTTAAAGAACTTGTACTTCTGTGAAAACTGAAATCAACATTAAGCAGAGTTGGAACACTGTTTATATGAACATACTACGCAAGAAGGAAAGACGGAAGTAAAGCACCTCACCTAGATTTTTCATGTATTTCTGCAATGATAGACATTCTCAAATATAATACCTATTCTCAAATATTTTCTAGAATAAAGAGCAATCATTTCATCATACTATCAATTTATATTCAATGCTACATATTAATCACCACACGAAAACCTCAGCAACTGCAGGGGGTGAATTCATTATATGTCATAAAACCATGTGGGAATTGGTTTATTACTGAGGTTGTTTCAGTCCTTTGCACTTTCTGTGCAGTAATATATTTTCCAAAGTTAAGATGACTTCCAAGTCTGCAAAAGCAGAAAGTTTTATTTGGTGTGAGGTTTGATATGACAGCCATTTGGGAGACTATGAAGGAGGTTTCCTCAGTACTGAGAGAATGTAAACTTGTCAGCAGTGCAATGCGTGAGATTTTTCCCATATATAATTATTTTGAAAGAGAGTAAGATGGCTTCATTTTTTTCCTTGGTTCTGGAGCTTTTGAAGACTTTGGAGTAAAACATGATCTTTTTCATCATTCTGAAGTAGCAAGTTTTGTCAAATTCATTAAGCACAAACATTGGTAATATTCTATAATACAGAAGCATTGAATGACTTTAAAAACATTATGTAATGGTCAAAAGAGAAAGTAAGAACTTTGCAGTGCAGAAACTATATTCTGCAGAACTATAGTTCTGCAGAAACTATAACTGCAGAAACTATATTCTCTGCTCTCCTTGCCACCCAGTCTCAGTGTCTCAGATGTATGATGGTTCTGATATACTCTCAGCAGTTTCTTCCAGAAATTCAGCAGCATGAACTTGTACTGACTAGAATTTTATCACCAGAATTCAGCAATAAATCACTAATATTTATGTTGTTTTTTTCTGGATATAAGACAGTCTGCTGTTTGCTAGAATGTCATTAGAAGGAACTGACACTCTAAGTTTCAGAATTTCTTGTAAAAGATCAGTTCTCATTTATTTACAAGACCTGGGTCCCTGTAGGTTATTCTCATTAAGATTTTCATCACAGTCCAGTGCAAGAATTCAGCAATAGAGCAGGATGAACTGTGCACTAAGGCTGCTTGCAGGAGAGTCCATGTAGAACATCCTCCATTCTGTGGATATACAGGAATTTCATGTTGGTCAGAATTGTGAGGACCAAGCCTGTATATGTAGGCCTTCCAGCAACTTGCTATTAGTCATTCCATTTTCCTGAAGTTGGCTTTTAAGCAAATACTTGGAGACTAAATCTTACTACACTTGTCTAAATGAAGACGTGGAGGAATACTGACCATTTAGAAGATGCATATGTTTAAAGAGCACAGTTAAACCATGCTAAATGCTGGAGTGATCATTTATTAAGAACTAAGGTGACCTTGATTTAATTTAGTTTTTCCACATTCCTAGTGTGGAATTTTCACTGAGGCTGCTTTAATTCTGAATGAGCATCTACACAACATTTTATATGCACTAATTAATCTCTTTTTAATTTACCTTGAATTAATCTTTTTTATTTTTTCTATGCAGAAAAGACATCCAAGGGGGAAATTTCAGCCATATTTTCTAAATGAAAACTTTAAGATCTGTCCTGAAACTGACTAAATGTCACTGGAAAATTTCTAATAGATTGCAATAAGTTTTGAAACTCAAAATCTGTAAAGACATACCAAAAGGAGAACTAAATATCAGGTTTTATGTTAACAATGAGTTTATAAATAGCGTCTCAGCATAGTGGGATTATCAAATAAATTATGAATTCCAGAGATTCTACTTAAATGACCAAAGGTTTAAGTTTTAGCTTTCAAAACAAAACAAAACAATTTCACAGTGATAATCTACAAGTACTTTCAATTCATGTTGTTTTTTCCACAGGAGCTTCTTCAACATCCATCCCTTGCTCTGAATTAATCTTTTTTACTTTTGGCTATATTTTGTAATTTAATTACCTTATCTAGAATTTATTTATTGTCTTGATTTGTAGAATTGGGAATTACTGAGATTGAATCTCAATTCCTATCTGCCAGACATGTTTTGAGTATGACCAAGTCCCTTCATCAGGCCCTTGACAAAATGCAGCTGTAGGTACTTTGCTTTTAAAATGATAGAGACGATAGTTTCTTTATACCTTTGTAGTCATTGTGCAGTCTCTAAGGGGTTAAGATGATACTCTTTCACAGCCCTCTTCAACTGGAAAAGCTCAGTTTTACAGCTTCTATTCTCCAGGAGGGCACTAGTGTTTCTGAGTTACAAAATAATGTAAGTGGAGTGCAAGCTGCATGTTCCTCTCAATTTTGCCCAATTCCAGATCCATCAATACAAGAGTCATTGGTACCTGAGGTTAATTTACAAGACATCTATTTGATAGGCCTGTTTCTCTTTCAGAAACCTCTTTATGTAAAATACTTCAAAACAGTTATCCGGTGAAATAGTTGCACATTAAATTTGGTGCTCCCAGGCACACCTAGTAATGTATAGAGATGGCTCATGTGGCTCATGCATATGCACAGCACTAAGTTTAATATTTGGAGAGCTCTGCAGTTTACAATGAAGAGATATTTCCTGGTGTCTTTGAGGATCTGCTTGGTGAACATGACTTCAAATGTGGGTACTGGTACTCAACCTAAATCTTGCTCAAAGTGGCTGAAGTCCACCCTAAGTCTTGGTCCACAAACATTATTAGACCTCTCTCATTACACTTGTTAATGTGCCCCATGAGCTAGGAGTGGTTTTCTATATTAAAAGATTATGAAAAAAGTTCTACCAGAGAATACACCAAGGGAAAACTCGCAGAGAGCAACCCCGTAAATAAAGGACATTTGGGAAAAAAATTAATTGGAGGATAAGAAAAATTTTTAAATGCACAAAGTAATCAGAAGCTGTGGTTTTTTGCAATTAACTCATTAACTGATTCCTTCTTATGTTAATTCCAAAATTTATTTATCTAGCAAATTATTAAAGAAATACCTGTGTTTTCTATAAATGTGGGACAGACTGGTGAAACTAAGCATACAAGCCTATGGGAAAAGAACGGCTATGAAAAAATTTATTATTTAGCACACCGGTTTAGGTCCAGTAGAGAGAAGCTGTTTTGCTTAGATTTGAAAAATGAACCCAATTAGTAATGTTATTTATGCCTGTTTAACAATGAGTTCATTGTTTTCCCTTTAACTGGGTCAAAAAATTTTTTTAAAATTAAACTAAAAGGCTCCAAACATTTGTAAATATATGTGAAATTTATTTCAAGACAAATGAAGCAAAAATATATCCATATAAGTCTCTGAACAATTTTGCCACAAACAAAATATAAATGTTTAGTAACTTAGTGAACATTGTTGTGTTCATTTTGCCCTTTAGTTTGACTGGCATATCTTCTTAAATCACATTGCAAGAGAAGTGAAAAAAAGTACATATTATATATTCCCATGACATACTTTGTGGAAGTAAAGCTATATAAAAAATGTGATTGTTCAGCAGTTTTCCAAGTCAGAGATTATTTATCTTTGTTTCAGATAAATGGCCATTTCTTCAAATCCCTCTTCAGCTTTAGGAAAGTAATTGCTGTCATATTTTTTCATCAGCATAGGTTTTGTTTTTAAAAAATTATCAGCTGAAACCAGGCTTCTGGATATTGGAGTGAGTTCATGTTTCCAGACTATCATCAGTATAGTGAAATCCTGTGGAAAAATCCTAATTATGTGATACAATTTTTAAATAAGTAGCAGCAGATGTTTCGAAATATTTTAAGAAGACAGCCTATTGAGTTCCTACAGTTTCTTCCTGTCTTTCCTTATTCCCAGAACTGTGCAAATTCAGGATGAAGATATTCTAATTTAGCTCCATTTTTCATTGTAAGTAGCACACAGGCACAGATCTGATCTTTTCTAATCTTAAGCACTTAGAAAAGAGCATATTTTCTCCATGGTAAATCAGAGAGGAACTTCTCATCTGAAGGGTTACTCATCCCTTCAGAATCTGAATTGCATCCCAGCTTTATGTCACATGGCTAGAGCTAAATCCAGAATGTAGTGCCTCCAGTGCCTGTTGTCAAGCATGGTGAATTTGGTTCTACCAGGGTTTGCCAGCAGTTCAAATTTATCATACAGTTCAACACTGTCTCTTTATTGAGTTTTTATTGTCATAAAAGAAGTCCTGTTGTTCCCAGCAGAGCAGTTGTTATTGAGAAAGTGTGTGAACATAATGCTACACAAAATCCAAAAATCTCTCAAACCTTTATTCAATAAAGATTTCAGTTAGAATGATAACTGAAATGAAGAAATCACTTGCATCATTCAAACACCAACTTCCCTTTCATTAGCTGCTTAACTTCCTTATCATACACTGTTTCCCTCCTCTCCTTTCTCTTCTCCTCTCCTTACCTTCTTTCTCTACTCCATGCCTTTACAGTGAAATAAATACATGGTATTAACATCCAGTTACTTGGTATCCATTCTTATTAACATAAAAAGATCCCTAACTGTTTATTCCTTCTTCTTTGGTTTCATCCTTTTTTGTGCACATAAATGTGTTTGTATATAAAATTTAAACCAATTTTTAAATTTGAATAAGTTATTTAAAAACAATTATTTTTTTGTGATATGTTGAAATTACATTAGTTGAAAGTTGACAGAGTCAATGTCATTTCAACATGCCTAAATTTCATGTCCAGTACACAATGTGTCCTACCATGACACTGTCAGTGTTTATTGAGCAATAGCAAGAGAATCCAGTTTGATTTTGCTGCCCACCAAAACCACTGTACTATTACTATTACTGTTGCACTGTGAAAAAGTTTGATAACTTCTGGTCCTTCTTATATACAATTTTTTAATTATTCATCCATTTGCTCCTATGTTTCAGTAATACAACAAATCATGCCAGTACTGGACTCCTTAGAAAACTCAATGCTAGCAAAGTTTGAAAACCTGTGTGCTCTGATTATTGCTATGCTTTGTTGGAAATGTCTGCATTGCCACATATGTGTTGCACTGTTACATCTTGCATGGTTTTACTGTCTAACAAAAAGGATTTTTTGTAATGACTCTTGGGGGAATGTCACTTTGGGGATGTTCACACATTTACGGGAGAATTACGTGGTTTGTGTGCAGTGACCGTAACATGGAATGTAACAATATTCCGTAAATATACAGCTTATTTATCCATTTAGCCTTCTTGCTAGACAAGGCAAGAGCCAGTTAACAAAATTTTTTTTCTTAAATGGTTGTTAGATGTAATCTATCACACTCAAGCTAAAAGACAGAAATAATAAATTTCACCTCCTATTGCAAAATTGGTTTTCTTAGAATAAAGATCACATTCATTGAGCTTTGTTGCTATGTTTCAAAAAGAGCACTGACTTTGACAAATGACAGATCATAACTGTTCTTAACCAGTTCTGTTCCCTTAATCTTATATATATTTTTATATATGTGGTGATATTTTCCCCTCTAATGACATTAACTATAATGAGAGTGCCCTTCTAGTGCAATTGATTAGATACATTTTCATCATATTTTATACTAAGATAGTGTTATTAGAGACATGTACTACTGACTTTGTACTGATACTATTTTTTTTGCACATTGAAACACAGATAAAGGCTGATTTCTTTTGTGTTTTCAGCAAAAATTAGGGGCAAACTGGGACCACAGACACTTCACATTATGGAGAAATCTTCTTTTTCTCACTTTTGAGCATTTTTTGTGGGAAAAGGCATATTAACTCTTATAGAATAAATCTATTTTACCTTCTCCAGACCTTGCTGGAGAAGTTCCTCAAATGCCTGAAAAAGAGCTATTAAGGAGAATCTGAATTCTCATGGCTATAATAACAATGTTATTGCTAGTATTTAATTCTGCTCCTCAAACATCTTTAGCCCTTTTTCATTAAATAACTTATTATCTGACAAACCCCTTGATAAAACAGGTATGAAAACTTGGACAGTCTTTGCAAAGATATGCAATTAATTGTATTGCATCACAGACACTTTGAAAGGAGCTTTGGGAGCTACTTTCCAAATATTCTTCATTTTCTTTTGTTATTCAAGGCACAAAATTAGATGCAAAATAGGTGTCCTCATGGTATAATTGCTTTATTTTTCCTGTCTATATATTTTCTATACAATGCTAGAAAAATGTCATTTGTAGAGGATGTTTTTAGATATATAGAAATGACTTAAAGTGGTAGTCATATTTCTTGTTTATTTGTAATGGACATATAAATGTTCTCTCCCCTTCTTTTTCCCATCCTTCTTCCCATTAAGCATTGTAATTTCTGAGAATGACAGTACTATGACTGTATAGCATGATCAATAAGAAAGGAGTTGAAAAGAATTAATTGAAAAATAAATAATATAATTTTTGACCCAAATATGTTGGTTTGAATAGCAGGTATCTATGGGCCATGTTTGTTGTGAACCTAAGAAAACAGTATTTGGTCTCCTCAGAGGCCCTCAGCATTCAATTTTTCTATTGAAGAAATAAAATGCAATTAAATGTGATTAAACTAAGACGTAATTAAAAGTTTCACAGGCCCACTAAGCAAAGAGATTTACATTCTTCTTTTTAGCAAGTGTGAAGGCAAAAAATTGTGATATTTATAAAAGATTCCACATGATTTACCTTCCCCATCTGCCCTGTGCTTTGTGTGGTCACTTTGTCATACTGTAATATCACCAAAATATTACATAACAGGGCTGAAATTGGCAGGAAAAGAAGGGGAGAAAGGGGGAACCACTTGCTTCTCTTCCTGACCCTTTAGTAAGTGAAAAAATCTTTGGTTACCAAATCATTGGAACAAAATCTTTTGCTGTTGTGTGGTTCAGTTTTGATGGCTGAAATTTGTTTGCACTTCATGTGCATTCCTGAGAAGTAAATAAGTGTAGTTGTTAAAGTTTTTCTTTTGTTTGTAATTGCTTACTGAATAGTAGTTTCTAATACTATGATTGTCTGAATTTTTGTGTTTTTGCATTGTTTATTTCTATTAGGACAGCCTCTGAGTGAAGAAATTGGATTCAAACTAGAAAATAATTGTCACACATTCTCTGTAATTTTTCCTTAATAACCAAACTGCTATTGCCTAAAAGAGTTTTCTTTTCAATGAATATTTAATTTGGTGACTTGCATTACAAACAGCTATCTCCTTATAGAAAGGAGACTTTAATCATTGTAATACATAAACAGGAGCACCTTTATACTCTTTAGGATTATAAAATTTTATTATAGGATGCGTTCCTCCTTTCTGCTAAAGAATTGAAAACTCCAGGAGAGTGCTGTTGCAATACTCCTCACATTGGAATATTGCAAGAGCCCTCTGTGTGACATGCATATCACTTAGAGATCAAGAGCAGAAATAAGCTCCATTTTTATACATTATTGGGCAACTGTGGTAGGTACTTAACATTTCCACTGTATAAGCCCTAAACAACTTCACACAATCTTTGAATCAGGGGGTTCTGATTGTTTCTTCTCTTTCTGGAACTCATCTTGGCTGTTCTCTCTCTAACTGATTTCCATCCTGGCAAAAATGACTTAAAGTTATAGTCTTTTCTTTTTTTTTTTTTTTTTTTTTGAGAAATTTCCTTAATATCCCTTCCCCCAGCCTTTTGGAAATTAATTCATCTTGGGCACCAGATGTCCTCATATAAGAGCACCAGTTCTAATGTCTTAAAAAAGTGTTATGACACTTTTCCAGCATTGACTTTTTTGTTTACTCAGTAGCACTCACAAGGGGAATTTAAGTAATTATATTAATTCTCATAAACTACATCCTAAACTAAAGTATAGCCCAAATATAAGGCTTTTTTTCTTTTTCTTTATGCTTAAGCTGATAACAATGTCTATTTAATATGTCTACTGATAAACCACATTTTTCTCCTACTGTTCCTCCTTTTTTGTTTTTGGTAACATTTGCTCTGAAGATATGAGACAATACATTCAAAGTGAGAACCCTCTTCAGTTTTAAAGACACATTCTGCATTCATATTGAATGTGGGAATTGCAAAAGCAGTGTGGAAAGTATTTGTATTCTTATTTGCATGCCAAAATTCAAATTGTTCTCTTGACTATGGTTTGTATCATAACACTGTTGCAGACACAGTAGCAAAAATGTTGTTATTTTCTGAATGAATATCTTATCTGCATGTTTTGCAGCTGAGGTTTGCTACATAAAGCAGCCTAAGAAGGGTAACATGAAACAGAAATTGTAAAGAAGCCATAATAAAAAGTGTAATACTGAAACTATTTCATCCTGTATAGATTTACTATATGGACAGCTGACTTTATTTTACCTAAAAAAGTTTGAATATGATAGAGACAGACAATTCAGTTTTAAAAAAGTATGAGGTTCATCAGCCATAAAAAAAAAATAAAAAGAAATATGAGAGACTTACCAGAAAATATGGAAACCTACAGTATGTCTATTTCAAAGCTCTGATTGTTAATTAGCTAAAATATAAAAGATCTGTTCCATCGAGGAATGATGATGAATTTGCTTTTATAAGTGAGTAGTTTTGCACTGGGAGAATTAATAAGACACAATCTACAAAGATGGTATGGGAAAAAATACTTTTTTGATAGTTTGTTTCCAAAACCTGAAAATTACATCTTTCTCTACCTACATTTGGAAGCATAACACCTTGCTTATCAAATCTTGTACTCTTATAAGTGTAGCCACTAAATCACACATACTCTACAACATATCAAAATAGTTCAATCTTTTACCAAGTGAATCTGTTTAAGTTTTAAATCATGTGTAAACATTGCCTTAGTATTAGGATAAACTCATTAGGCATTGTGCCTTTAGTTTGTCTAATCCTCAAAAGAACATTTGAAGAAAATGGGGATTTTTCAGAATGAAATATTTTGGATTAATTCCAAGGAAATCCAATTAAAAATTATTAATACAAACTTTTTTTTATATTTGTAGATTGTTGAAAAAAAAAACACAAAAGTTTTTTCAAAGCTCTTGGATTGAGATAAAGATAATTTAATAGATAAAACAAAAAGCCACATGCTCAAGCAAAGCAAAGCAAGGAATTCATTCACTCCTATCCATAGAGAAGCTCCTTTCCATTCAACCATTTGCAGGAAAATAGAGCTCCATCATGGATGAGCAATGCCTGGAAAAACAAATGCCATCACTCCAAATGTCCTCCCCTTCTTTTCTCCCCCAGCTGTATCTGCTGAGCATGATGCCATATGATATGGAATTTCCCTGTGGTCTCTTGGGCTCAGCTGTCCCGGCTGTGTCCCCTCCCTACCCTTGTGCACACACTGCCCACGCACTGGTGGGGTGGGGTGAAAGGCAGAAAGGCCTCAATTGAGTTAGTCCTGCTCAGCAGGAACTAAACCATTCCTCAATTATCAACACTGTTCCAGACAGAATCCAAAACATTGTCCTATATTACCTACTACAGAGGAGACAAAACCTACTCCAGCCAAAACCAGCACATCCTGGAAGAAGCAGGATTGTTTTTTCCTCCTTACCTTAAAACCTGTTATACATATCCTGCCTTTTCTAGCTCCTTGTTCTTATTCCTGTCCCATTTGCACTCTTTATCCCATCTTGCTTTTACTCTTCAGGCAGAGAAATAAACAAAACACCCTGTTGTTCATTGAGGGTTTTGGGGAGTTTTGGTTTTGTTTTATTTATATATACCTTTTGAGGGTATTTGGTGATCTATGCAGGAAAAAAGAAAAAAAAATATATATATATATATTCATATATATAGCCTGCAGCCAATTTCAGCACTGAAAGTTTGACAAATTGGAAACAAATTATGTTAGTCTTATGAAAATAACGAGAAAATTTAACACAATTCATTACTACTATCCCTATTTCTCCTGAGGTTCCTCTTTATGCAACATTTTTCTGATGTTTTCTAAAGATAGATGGTAAGTAATGGGCTATATAAACATTTGAATATCACTTCACCATATTGAAATCAACATGAGTACATACCAGCCAAAAAAACTCTGGTATCACTTCACAAACACTGCAGATAGAAATAATGCAACAAAGTATTAACATTCCAAATAAAAAAATATACAGTGATATTTAGCATTACACATTCCAAATAAACATGATTCCTAGTTAATTTCTACATCTTTTTTTTCCAGTTTAGAATTGTGGGCCACATTATTATTTTGTAGCTGCTGGCTGAGTTGCAAAAATCTTAAAGTTTGCCCTTTCCTTCCCCCTTCAGGAATTTAGTGGCTTTTAACAAGAGATCATACATGAGGATTTCAAATGAAAGATTGCAGCAGCTAGTTCTACTAGTGGTTTTAGAATAATTATCAAGTAACACTTCTGGAAAACACTGTGCTGTCAGGCATGCTATAATTGCAATACATAAATAACCTAACCATCCTTAAAATACTTGCAAGTATGTAGCTTTGTATGTTGCTTTTTTACAGAAGTTTGTGAATACAAGTGAAGGAAAAAGAGGTGCATTTTTGCATCCTGATAGCATGTAAAACACAAGGGGGGTAGTAAATTTTTTTTTACCTACAAGTAAAATATTTATTTGTATTTAGTGGGGCTAGAAAGTGCATGGTGCCCTACTTGCCTTCTTCATGAAGAAGATTGTAATTGACTTTTTTTAATTTTCATTTTTGTATCCATAAAAGAAATACACAGAAATAGTTTCCTTTTAACAGTAAAAGGGGAATTTGTAATTGGCATTTTTCTTCCTTTAAGAATTTCTCTTTGTCGATCTTGCATCCACTGTGATTAAATTTTAGGGGATTTTGTGTTAGTGGGATTTTTTTAAAAGATCTGATTGAAAAATCTCTGACTAAGTATTTTGGTAGGACAATACAGATTTTAATCATAGTGGGTTTTGTGGCAATACATTGTTTTTAGTTAATTTTACTCATATAAGTTACCTTAGCTCAAGAATGGAGTAAGTCTATTTGTTGAAATTATGTCTCAGAAGCTTTCTAGTTCTGCCCAAGCATGTACATAGAAGGGTCAGTGGTGGAGGACTTAGCACATTCACCCAGTCCATGGCTTGTCAAGCCTCACAGGAGAATCTTGGTCTGACACATTTGGGCTGTGAACTCTAATCAGGGGAGTTGCTTTATCTCTGTTTTCTAAAAAAAGCTGAGATCCATCTCACAGAGAAACAGAAACAATGAGAATTTGGGGGGAAAAAATACATTCTAAGACTTAGTAAAAAAACAATAAGTCATTAGATCCAGAAGGATCTAATTTCCAATTTTATTTTAAAGTGGGTTTTCAGACAAAAAACCTTTGCGTGAGTCAGGCAAGAAAACCACTGAGGATAATACCACTGGGTGGAATATACCAGCATTTCTGACACACTGCTCTGTTTTCCACCATTTAATGGGACTTGGAAGTCAATAAATAAAGCCTGCACCCCAGTTTATAATGCAGGGAGCCCTAGAGTCCATCTCAGTTTAGAATTGTCACAGAGAACAACTAATTTTTTTTTTTTTTTAATGGGATGAACATCAGGGGAAAGAGAAAGTCATCAGAAAATCATCTGAATGAAAACTGACTTGTTTCCGATGCCAACATTCCTTCAGCCATTTTCCCAAACACCTAACTGATTAAAAACTGTCTTAAAATCTTGTCAATGTTAATCTCACAGTGCAAAACTCAGCTTTTCAAGCAAATGATATCAATTCCATCTGTGCTGAAGCATGTGCTCTTGAGAGCTTTTAAAACATGATGAAAAGTGTGACTACATACACAGTACTCAAAAATTAAAAGGGAGAAAAAATCCATGACTGTGAAAGGTCAGAAAATAGGTACCGTAATTTATGATCCCTTTATTCATAATAAAAGATAATTCACCTGAAGTCTAATAAAATAGAGATGAGTTAGATATGAATTAAATATGAGTCTTTCTGGAACTCTTCAGTGTATCTGAAAGTCACTGTGAAATATAAAAACCCGAAAATATATGTGTGAGTTTTGGAGCCTTACATTCAGCTATCCCAAAATGCAAGTACTCTGGGAGAAGGAGTAGTATAACTCTGAGAAAAATTATGTATTTAAACATGAAATTGTCCATGATTTCTCATCGTGTGCTACAAGATCTCTCATTGAGCTTTTTAGCTAAAATCTTGTTGATATGAGAAACCTGGCTTGTGATCACACTAGAGATTTGTGATGTTATAACTGACTTAGTGGGAATGAAATCATGCAGATGTTTTCAAAAGAACATGGAATAGACTCATGGCCCCAGTTTGGAAACCATAAACATTAATAATCTCTTCCTTGTTTTCCTAGCTCCTGTCCGCTACTTTCAATGTGTCTTCCTAAATGGACCTAATGGATTTGGGCTGCAATTTCCTATTAATTCCCCTTCAAACAAGGAAGAAAAGACTCACTCAAAGACTTCCAAGAGAAAGACAAGGAAACCGGGGCAGTAGAGAGACTGAGTCCTGTGATCACTGACATTTTGCACTTTACCATTTCTGCTGAGGTCCACAGTAGCTACAGTGGTACTTGTCATTGCAGGAACGCGATCCACTTGCACGCATGTACCTGGAACTGTTTCCATGGGGCAGCGGCAGAACAAGCAGTAATGAACGGTGTTTAACAAAGATAGAAATGTAAAAGTGCCCAGTTTCTCATGGAAAGGCTGCAATGCTAACAAGGCATTGATGTGACTGTGTGTGTGAGCATGTGCGTGTGTTTTCATGCCTCTTTCGCTCTTGTTTTTCTTTACCTACATGCTCAGCATTGAAGTGAGTCTGTTTTCCATTTAATCTTATCTAAGGAGTGAAAGGTTGAATGTAGCTCTTATATCAGCAAGATTGCAAGACTAGCTGCAATCCTAAACCATTTCTTCTTAATGTTCAATCAAATTGCTGACAGGAAAATGCCTCACTAAGTCATGAAAATGTGCTCTGTGACTGGTGCTATTTTTATGTCTCATTGACCAGTGTAGCCTGAATCTCACACTTACTCGGAGCAGCTCAATACACTATCAGTAAGTTGACTCCACAAGTCATGTTAATGATGAATATTTCTATTTAATCTGAAACTTAAATGGACTGTTTGCCCTGCCTGTTGGTGAAATACAAGCTCTTCTCTTCCTAAGGCCCTAAGTGAGAAGAGAAAGGGAAACCAGCTGTCAAAGGTTAAGAAAAACACTGTTTTACCGACATGGAGGTTTGGAGAAACAAATGAAGTAATTATAGTGCTTCCACTTCTCTTCCGTGGCTAAATCAGATTGTTTTGCAGCAAAAGCCATTTAAATGGACAATATAACAGCCAACAATTTGCTATTAGCTTAAGCCAGATGAAAAGCTAGGATGTGAGATGCCATTCATGAAACTAAAACAACCCAAATTTGCAGTAATTATGTGATTTTGATGCTGTCTCAGATCAGTAAACAAAAACAAAACCAAAACCAAACCCAAACAATCAGAAAAAAAAATGAAACATAAACGCATTAAATAATCCAAGTATCTCATTTTACTAGATTAAATGAAAGAACTTCCTCACAGCACACTACTGTAAGTGGCTTACAGTAGAACTGAAAGTAGATGTGCTTGTCCTCAACCTTCTTTTGTGCATTTATGAAGAAATAAAGAATTTG
Organism: Agelaius tricolor; assembly: GCF_023055355.1. Taxonomy (NCBI): domain Eukaryota; kingdom Metazoa; phylum Chordata; class Aves; order Passeriformes; family Icteridae; genus Agelaius; species Agelaius tricolor. The sequence continues at coordinate 64,317,519 of NW_027269261.1, forward strand.
TTGCCCTAAAAAAGAGACAAGATGGCATTTGATCTATTTAAAGGCACATGAATGAAAATTGGCATATCACCAGTCTATGTCTGGCAATGTAAATAATGCCTTTTTGCAAGCTGCTATTTGTTTGCATTTCCTTACTGTATTTTTTGCATTTAACCTGGGAAATATACAGCAGTGACCTTAGTTATGTAGTTGGCTGCTGAAGCAACATGATCCTCTTTGTGCAAACCCACTACTACACACCAAAAACTGTACATCACTTTTTTATTTTTAGTATAGACCAAGATAGCATTGGCCTCCTCCCTCTTACACTCTCCCTGCCCATCCATCTTAGTTTAATCAAATAATTGACTCATGTGAGTTTTGGACTGCTGATTCTTTGACAGATTACTGCAATTCAGAAAGATTTGCTGTTACACTGCTGGGTCCAGTTGGTATTTTCTGATTACTGGTCATGGCCTTACATGAACTGGATCCTTGGTCTTAATGTGCTCTAATATTGCACAGGTCATGTGCTGCAAAAACTGTCATTGCAACAAGCAGTTTAGGCAGTGGTGACTAGAAAGAGGTAGGAACAGGTCCTGCTCTAGAAGTAGCTATTCCCATGTAGAATCACACCATAGACATGAGTGCTCATGTTGAATGTCCCCACAGACCCTGTGAGATCTGGTCTGGAGATAGCACTGCCAACAGAGAATTTTTGATGGTAGAATTATGATCTTCAATTTTCTCTTGGTGTCTCTTTTTATATTTCCAGCAACTTTTTACTTCCAATTCATGATTTTGTATATATTATGATGGATGTTATTGCCCTAGGTTTTTACTGTGAAAGCTGTCTTAAAAATGAGATTTTAACTTTCTGAAAAATCATTTAATTCAAGATTTTATCTAATGCAAATAATCAGGACAAAAAAATTGTATACTATAAGCCTTCATTATCTTCATCTTCTTTTGGAACTTTTTTTTTCATTATAGTCATTATAGTTAGCCTTAATCCTTCCTTCCCATCTGAGATGGGAGATAACAAGAATTTGTTCTGGATCTCATTTCCATAATGTTTCAATTAAGAATGTTTCAGTGTTAGATATCTGAAAGCTTTGGAAATATAAACAGTAAATATAAAATATAAATATAAATTTATATTCTATTTATATAAATTTATATTTATATTTTACTTATATAAAATATAAATATAACAGTAAATATAAAATATAAATATAAAAATTTTACATAAGTGATGTAAAATCAGTAATTTAATTTTGTTTCCTCATCTATGTCGCTGCCTAGAAAAACAGAAAAAAACAGGTCCACTCTCAGAAGCGCAAGCGTTTTTCTCTTTAAATTCACCTGGAAACTTTAAAAAATTTCCTGGTTTGCATGGTTTTACTCAAATTAGCCTGAAATATTGCACAAACTTATGCTGTTTGTTATACATTTTGGAAAATAAAAAATATAAACCCTGCTTCAGTGGCTGTGATATGTTGTTCTGTGAATTCAAAAGTGCAGGACAAGGGTTTACATATGCAATCTTTAGAAACCTGTTGATTATGAAGATGCAATTAGGCTGGGAAACTTACTAATCCAGAATTGTATTTACTCCTAATGGGCTTTTAGCAATACTTAGCCAGCTTTTTTACACACTTTATTGATTTCACTCTGACATATGGAAAGCTAAATCGTTGCTGCAGTCATTCAAGGTTGGACTTCATCTACACCAAATAATTCATGCTCATCAAAGTGCTTATTTATGTATAATACAACTGTACAACCAGTACAGATGAAGCTGTGATCTCCAATGACAAGTTTATAGTTCAGACAATTAGGAAAATGGCCACCAAGAAACTGAGAGTGCAAAAAATGGTGAGATCCCCAATTCCCACACCCCACAGGAACTATGGCTTGCCTGTATCAGCAATGGTTAAGGCAGATGATCTGGTGTGGGAAACAGAATACAGCCTAGAGGTGATACGGCTGCAGTTGCTCAGCTCTGCACTGGGGCTCAAGAGTCCTTTGCCCCACAGAGTTTGGTGAGCCATCCCATGTGAGGTGCGTCACTTAGCAGTTTGCCTGCACAATTTTCTCTGAGGTGCTAAAATCCTGGTGAAGTCAACAGGAGTGGTGAATTTCCAGCAAGAGCAGTGAGATAAGTTTTGGTCACAGATCACTGCTGCCTAACCCAGAGCCATTCACTCTTGCTGGTGCAGTCCTCAGACCCCACCACAGCCCTCAGACCGTGCTCAGTTTCACACTTCTACCTATGTCACAGCTGGAGTCCAGTTTTGTCCATTTTAAAACCTTCCAGCAAAACAGAGCTTTCCTCAGTGGCTTGTTTCTAACGCACCAGTGAGCAAGTGGGTGCTCAGAAAGTCTGGGTAAGAAGACTTAGGTCTTCTTTAGTGATTAACTGTGCTGGAGCACAGCACTGCAGGTGTCCAGGTGCTGCAGGGTGACCCCTGTGAGGAGCAGCCCTGGAACACATCTGGTTCCAGATGGCTCCAAGAGACCCAGCTCAGGGCACAGCTAAGCCCTGCTGCCATGATGGTGATGCCCCAGGGAAAGCATTTGTAAGGAAGGTTTGGAAATGCCATAGAGAAAGAGGGGAGGAACAAAAAGAGTGAGAAGCAGAAGGTGGAGCACCAAGACCAGAAGATGAGGAGGAAGAGGAGCTGCTCCACACCAGGGCAGAGATTTCCCTACAGCCCGTGAAACATCCATGCCAGAGCAGGCTGAGAGTCTGAGAAGGACAAAGCAGTGAAGAGGAACCACTGTGGGCCAGCCATTACTGACAGAGATGTGTGTGAAGGAGTGACTTTAAGCTTGAGAAAGGGGGAGGAAAGATGTTAATGTTTGCCTTTCTGTTTCCCACTATCCAAATCACAAAACCATACATTTTTGTGAGCTTATTTTCCCCAAGTCTTTGTTCACAACAATGATTAGTAAACAATCTGCCAGTCCTTAGCTCGACCCATGAGCTTCCTCATTCTTGTTCTTCCAATTTTCTCTTCCTGAGGTCTGGAGTGAGCAGATGGTTGGAGGTTTGGTCGTTAACCAAGGCTGACCCACCACAGCTGGTTGTTACACAGATGCTTTACATGTCCTACTAAAAGTCAACAAAATGCTATTTGTCACACACTTCGGGTCACCACTTAGAACACAAGACAGAATATATGTAAATTGTACATTGCCACAAAAATTTATTCCACCAATCCCCAGCTCTAGAACTTCACAGCTAGATTTTTTCATACACAGCAACTGACTGCTTATTGTAGTCTTGCTTAGATGCCAAATTCTCCATGATAAAAACTCTGGGACAACATAATAGAAGTGCAGTAAGCACAGTTTTAGAGAGATGTCTTTATCTGCTAGGACACAGGCACTCAGGAGAGCAGCTGAAACACTTTTCCCTTTCCTATTCTAAAACTTTTCTTCCACCTCTTAGTACAGTAAGAAATGAGAGACTTACCCCCTTAGGGAGAACACTGGTCATTTAAGCTGCTTTGAACTTAAGACGGTCAGCATCTGACTGCCCTCAGTTACACACCATTGGCAGCACTTCTTTCCAGGAACTGAAGATTTTGGAAGCCAAGAAAAAAGTTAAAAGTATTACATGAATAGTAGTGTTGAAAGTGCAGATGTGAAGGGATGGTAATTGACAAAATAAAAGGAAATTAAAAATGCTTTATGAGGGTTCCTAGGCAGGAACCACATATTAAAGTAGTATTTGCTAAATATTCATCGTAAAGGAGGTGATATTTCTACCACCTTTTAGTTCTCCAGAAGCAAGCAATACAAAGGCAATTGAAAATATGAAACATGTATTATTTATACACCTGAAAAGGTCACTCGATCTCTAGCTTGTATACTATCCATTTATCCTGAATGAAGTTCTCCAGAAATTCCCAATTAGCTAAATACATAAGGAGTCATATTATTCACCTATGGGCAAAACAGAGTATATCTCCCAATGCTGAATTCTTACAATGAAATAACGTAACATTTTTTTGGGTTTTCTCTTGCTTTATGGATTTTTGTGTATGCATGTCATTTGTGATACATACTCCACGTAGCCATTTGTTCTGAAGTCCTCACCTCTCAAGGACTGGGTTAGTTATTGTTGTAAATACTTCTCACTGAAGCAGAGTTTTCTTCAGTTTTCAGTTTTGTCTTTTATTATGACAGAGATTAGTAAAAATTTTAGAATACATTTTATTTTGCCTGGTCCAAAAACCTAGCAATTCATTCAGTAATGCTTCCTTTGAGAAAAGTATTGTAAAAATTGCACTTTCCAGATACCACTTCTATTACACAGCTCTTTTACCGATACTCACTAGATAAAATCTCTTTACAACTTTGAGCCTTTTTCTTTGGCTGAATTGCTTATTCTCAAAGGGAAAAATATGTTCTTGCTCAAATTGTGGCCCCTGTGTTCCCTTTGGGTTGATTCTTGCTCTGTATTAAGAATAACCTAAGTTGTTCCATTTTTCTTCTCCACCCATTGCAGGAAAAGACCGAATTCAAAACCATTTAAGGAACCTGAAGGTGTACAAGTCCATGGGACCTGACAAGATACAACCATGGGTACTGAAAGAACTGGCTGAGGAAGTGGCTATGCCACTATCCAACATATTTGAGAAGTCATGGCAATCTGGTGGAGTTCCCACTGACTGGAAAAAGGGAAACATAGTACCCATTTTTAAAAAGGGGGATAAGGGAGAACCAGGGAACGACAGGTCAGTCAGTCTCCCCTCAGTGTCTGGCAAGATCATGGAGCAGCTCCTCCTGGAAACTCTGCTAATGCACAAGGAAAATAATGAGATGATTGGTAACAGCCAACATGGCATGACTAAAGAAAAGTCATGTCTGACAAATTTCTTGGCCTTCCACGATAGAGTTACAGCAGTGGTGGATGAGGGAAGGGCAACAGGCATCATCTCCCTGGACTTGAACAAAGCCACTGTCCCACATGACATCTATGTCTCTAAAATGGAGAGACGTGGATCTGATGAGTGGGCCACTGGGTGGATAAAGAATTGGCTGGATGATCATGCTCAAAGTGTTGAAGTCAGTGGTGCAATGTCCAAATGGAAAGCAGTGCCAAGCAGTGTTCCCCAGGGCTCAGTGTTTGGACTGGTGCTTTTTAACATCTTTATTAGTGACATGGAAAGTGGGTTTCAGTGCACCCTCAGTGAGTTCCCTGATGACTCTGGTGACACTGATGACACCCAGGTGTGTGATGCGGTGAACACGCTGGAGGGAAGGAATGACACCCAGAGGGACCTTGTCAGGCTTGAGAGGTGGGCCCAGGTCATCCTGATGAAGTTCAACAATGCCAAGTGTGACGTCCTGCACCTGGTTTGGCGCAGTCCCAAAAACAACTTTAGGCTGGGCAGAGAATGGAAAGAGGCTAGGGCTGGGGAGAAGGACCTAGGGCTGCCGGTACATGAAAAGCTTGACATGACTCAGCAGTGTGTGCTAGAAGTGAAAAAAGCTGTCTGTATCCTGGGCTGCATCAAAAGCAGCGTGACCAGCACATCGAAGGAGGTGATTCTCTCCCTGTACTCTGCTCTGGTGAGGCCCCAGCTGGAGTACTGTTTTCAGGACTGGGAACCCGAGCACAAGAAAGATGTAGACATGTTGGAGGAAGTCCAGGAGGGAGTCATTAAGTTGAGCACAGGGCTGGAGCACATCTCCTATGAAGATAGGCTGAGAGAGATGGGGCAGTTCAGCCTGGAGAAGAGAAGGCTTCGGGGATACCTAATAACAGTCTTCCAGTACCTACAGGGAGCCTGCAAGAGAGCTAAAGAAAGACTTTTCACAACAGCATGTAGTGACAGAGAGAATGGCTTCAAGCTGAAGGAGGTTGGGTTTAGTTTAGATATTAGAGAGAAAGTTTTTACTGTGAGGGTGGTGAGGCTCTGGAACAGGCTGCCCAGAGAGGTTGTGGACTCTCCATCCGTGGAGGTGTTCAAGGCCAGGCTGGGCAGGACTTTGAGATACCTAGTCTAGTGGAAGGTGTCCCTGCCCATGGAAGGAGGGTTGGAACTAGATTATCTTTAAGGTCCCTTCCAACCCTAACCATTCTATCATTCTGGAATTCTAAAGGATACTCTGCCAACAGGCAAACCTCTTCCCGGATTTGATTTTACCTGAAATGTTCTATTAATTTTCTTTCAGAATACTGAATGGTAATAAACATGCCCATGTCTTAAGCCTTTGGGGTTTGTCTCAGTCACCAATAAAATTGTATTAGATAGGATGGCTGGTGGCTGAATCTGCAAACTGCTGAATTTGGGTAGTAGCAGAGGGAATAAGAAGTTTCTTCCTGTTAAGTGTGATATTTGCTTTCATAATTCTAATTTTTTTTCATTTTTTGTGCTAAATTTTGCTCAGAAATTAATTTGTTTTCCCATTAATCCCATGTTAAGCTCCAGTTAGAAGAAATAGCTATCTTTTTTGAAACTGAATCATCACCAAACTGAAAAATTTTAATTATGGTAAAGAGTAACAGAAGCATTTAATTCACCTGCTTTTTTAATTCTAAAGAGAGGTACTACAAAATGGAGGTTTTCTTGGTTTTGAACCTGCCAAAGAAATGGGAAAATAAAGCTGCTACCATTAATACCCCAGGCATACTTTCCAGCTGAATGACAAAGACATAAATGCACATTTATTGTGCTACACAGCTCCTGTGGAGTTTCTTTTCCTTCAGAAAAGAAACAATGAAAAGGAGAAGTCTTGAGTACCATGTTGTTAAATTAGGGCTTAGAAGAAGCATTTCAGTGAAGAAAAGGCAACTTGATGAAGACAACTTGATGAGAGCCTTCCACGCACCCCTCTGATCTGCCTCTTCCTGCCAAAGTCATACAGCCAGCCTTCCCCAAAACAGCTGAGCCTCCTCTGCTTTGATGTGAATATGTATAATTCTGCCTTGAGAAAATCTGAATAAATCACTACTGCTTGATAGCTTTTTTTGAGTGTGAAAGTCAATACAATGTTCTGCTGTCTTACAGATAGAAGTGATTACATAGGTACTAGCATACCTACATTTCAACTAAAATCATGACATGTTCTCTTAAAATTAGTAAACTAGAACAACGAGCTGGAGTGATGAGTCAAATAACATTAAGAGTTCTTTTAAATGTACAAAAAATGTAAAAAAAGTTGAGGGTAAAAACTAAAATACCCATTTTCTAAGATTTTAAACTTCCTACTGTTTAAATCATACAAATCATCCTTCTTTTTAGTTTATTGTCAAGAGGTTTTTTTTCCTATTAATGCCTTGCCAAGTGATTTATCCTCTCTGGGCAGATGTAATAGAATAGATTCCTATAGCTTATAGGCACATTTGGATCCAGCTCCAAATTCACTTTTTTTTCAACTGATTGATCATTTAGCTAATTATTTTGGAATCTTCCCCAAAGACTAGACGAGAAAATTAAAGTACCAAAGCATTTTGTCATGGATTTATTTTCAAAACAAAAGCTGAAAAGGCATTTAGAAAATTAGTACCAGTAACAGTGAGTTTATTAAATGCTAAATGTCATGAAAATGAAACATCTGGGTGCTTCAGCTTCCAGAAAATAAAGCCAGCAGCATGACTCTAATTTGCCCAAAAGTTAATGATTTAAAGGAGAAAATAGTTTAGCATTTTCAGCTGATAGGAATTTTGTTGATGTCCTACAGTTTTAGTGGATTACAATTAGTGAAAATGACAAGTTAATGTAATCAAGGGCAAGAATACTTCAGAATTAATCCAGGTATGGGAGAAAAATTCACATATTCATGGGGATATTTTACAGATTTATCTGTTTGTGGGCAGCTGTGTCATGGACAGGAGTGATTGGCAGACTACAGTGAAAAGGATTTCTGCAACATAGTTGATAAATTCCCTAAAAAAATCACAGAAATAGAGCAGCTAACAAGTTTGGATATGATCCCATTTGACAGCTATCACCCTTCATATTGAGACCTCTGCTATGAAGGGGTCTTTTATCACATGCAATCATTGTCATTCTTTTTCTTCCAAAAATATGTAATTGTATGCTTTTATTTAGATAAATACATATGTTAGAGTGTTAAAGTCATTCTCTAACACTTTTCCTGTAATACTGGTATGCTGTATAAATAATATCATCAGCTAATATGCAAAGAAATCTGTTGTAGGAAGGAGCTGAGGACTTCAGGCTTGTAATGGAACTCTCAGTTTAAGAAAATTCTGGTATAAACTTTTAGATCAGATCCTTCTTTTATTTTAGTCATATAAATGTCTTAACCAAAACTTTTACATGACTGAAAGTTATTCAAATTAAATTGTTTGATACTTTTGTTGAGATCAAAGGAAGACTTTTTCCAATAATTTTACACACTTTAAAGATTATTTTTAAAAGATAGCAAACAATAATTAAATCCAGAAATACATGACAGAGGTGCTATCTTCTGAGATGCCAGCCATGAATACTTTCCACACTGGGTTCAACTTCTTACCTAGTGATGGCTCAAACAGGTATCACTTGAAAAATCCATTTAGTGGAGCTACAGCCTAGCTAGCTATCAGCACTTTGACAGTCACTGCAAAAAAAGCATACAATTGATGAGAAGGAATGTCTGTGAGTGTGGATGCAGCAAGGCACCTGGACTCCTATGGATGTGCACTTTCAGAGACCTAAGCACACCCCCCAGCACACATTTGTAAATTCCTGGAATTTAAAGCTGAAATAGGCCCTTACATTTTAAGCCATGGCCTTTTATATGGAATATAATAACTCAAGCTGGAATATAGTGCAATTCTTTAAAATCTGTTTCAGCCAAACTAAAGAAATTTTTGTAGATTAAGAACTCTCTTTTTCACATGCTGTCTGTAATTATAAGAGGTTTCAGTCTCCAGTGATGGAGACCTGTCTCTTCTTCCCACAAACACAACTAGAGTCACTTTAGTAATGGTTTATGTTACTGTTCTCCCATCAACATTGATGAATCGATGCCAATTTACTGCTATACGTGCCTCTTGAAATTTGATTTTTCCAACTGTGAAGGCTCACATGAGGCAGAGATGTGAATAAATCACTTCAATGTAGTGCATTGATGAATCTATATTAATCATAATTGTATTTCATTTTGAAAATCGGATTTTTCCAACTGGGAAATCCTTCAAGAGACACAGATTCAAATAAACCCCATCACTGTTATTCTCCAGGAGATGGAAAAGTGGAAAAGCTGTAAATATTTTTAATTTTGGAGTATTGAGATGTTTAGCAAGGATAACAACTTAGATCATATTAAATGTGCACATATTTGTACATTAAAAATTAAGGTTTGTATATTAAAATTAACCAACTTAAATTATTTAAAAGTTTGAAAACTGACTTTGTCTTAATAGGAAGCTTCCAAAATAGCCAAACTAGGCACTGGTTTATGAAACCAATTTTAAACTTATGAAAAAAATGCCCAAAGAAAAACTACTGAGTGGAAAATGATACATATAATAGTGAGAGATTAAGGACACAAATGTGAGTGCTAATGGAATCTCTCCTTCCTGAGAAAGACCTTCTTCCACTACTTTCCCTCTCTCTGAGAGATCAGATCTGCAAGTAGTTCTTCACCCCAGGAGGAAATGAGAAGCAGGAGAACAGTGAAAGCAGATGAGAGCAAAGTCAAAGCACAAGGGAGATGATGCTCTGGGTGATTTGGAGATAATGGAAAACAAAAAACCATAAAGTCACTGCAACAAAGTTAGATTTTACTACTCTCAAGCATTTTCTGTTCCTCTCTAGGGCAGTAGCATTCAATTTTGCAAGGATTTCTGAGGGGCTATCTTTGGATGTCCAGTGCTAATTTTCAAAACAGGAATTCAAGCCATTTCCCTTGCAAACCACAAGCAGGTTGTGTCTGCTTTTGTTAATTTTTTTTTTCTTTTTGTAATAGTTTTGATGGAGATCAATCCCTGATCAAATCAACTGGCCTAGCCAGCATAAATCTGCAAGCTCTGCAGCTGAATCTGCTGACCCTCTAAAAAATCAGCATTCTCTTCCTTCCTTCTCTGTTTTCTGGCAAGCACCCAAATACACCGAGATCAGTAGATGGACAAACATCACCCTAAATTTTGACTGCTAGTTCCTCTGGGGAAAAATAAAAATGCCTCTGTGCAGCGTGATCCCAATGCTCTTTGGAGAATGGATGATCACACATGGGATGGTAGGTGATGGAGGCTTGCATCTGTGATGTGCTGGAAAGCTTGGCTCTTCATGGGCACTGAACTGCTGTCACCTCCCAGGCAAGTAATTAGCTCACCCACCAGATATGGCCTCAAAGTATTTATGGAGATGAGCTTCATCATGTGTGTGAAGACTGAGAATTATTTGCTTCATGAGTCTGTCACAGCCCAGCTCATGTCAAACAGGGCATCCAAGCAGGGCCCTCCTGAACGCCTCTAGTCTGGTTCCTCTGTTAATTGTTGTTATTGGTAACCATCATTTGCAACATATTCGCATGGAGTTTGGCACATACCTCAAAACCATATAATTTAAAATATATATATATAATTATTAATTATATACTATGATAATGAAAAAAAACATCTTATCTTTAACTATCAGGAGTCCAATGTATAATATTGCATTAATAATTGTCTTAATCTGAAAACTGACAAAAACAAAACAGTGACTCATCTAATTTTAAATCTTAGAAATACGTGGGATTACACAAAGAAGTGTAATGAATTTTATTCTCTAACTCAATTTCAATGGGAAATAATTTCTGTTATACTCTCACTGGTACAAGAAAGGAAAGCAGAAAGACCCAGATCTCATCATTGTGTCTGACAGAAAACCATCTCCTTACCAAAATTAATTTTGCTCTTTTAATGCGTCCAAAGGCTTCTTCATATATTTAATTTCTTTTATATTGGAAAAAAGATTATGCAACTGGTCTTTCTTTGTCAAAGAAAAAAAAATACTATCCCATGAGATGAGTATCTAAGCTCAGGAAGAGAAGTGCAGAGCCTGATATTACACCAGAAAAACTTTTCCTGTTCCCACAGCTCCTGTCTCAGCTTTCCACAAGATTCTATGAAACATTTGTTCCATTGCCTGCATCTTCCAGTCACTCATGACAGAAGAGAAACTAACTCAGTCTTTTTAACCACTATATGTTCTTGCAAACAGCAACCCTGGGCTTAATAATTCTGCCTTTATGTTGCAAAAAAGTATAACCTCATATAACAATACTAGAAATTCTCTATGTGTAACAAATATTCATATCTAATAATATTTTTTCCTGCAGAGTAGGCTCCAACTCTTTCCATCTGAATGGTGTATTACTTCCAGAAATGTGATTCTGGCTGCTGACTAAAATTCTGATGTGCGAGGACAAAAAGAAGAAAATGCACACACTCCTCTCACTGAGAAATAAAAATGGGATTAGATTCCCTGCCTAGCTCCAACTGTCAAGACAAAAAATAGAAATACTTCAGGGTTTTGGTTAAATGTCAGATACCCCTGTCTAGCTGTACAAATAGTTAATAAGTGGGAAATTCTTAGACCCCACAGAATTTTCATAACTTTAAGGTTTGGTAAACATGTCAAGAGGGACACTGTAATAGCTGATCCTGCCTAGGAGCAAGGATGATCACTTCACAGCCCCCATTCTAGCCCTAAGTGTTATGGCTGAATTAGTAAATATCCTTACTCTTTTCCTTGCTGTAACAAGGAATACCTGAAGTGACAAGAAATTATATGCACCTTTAAATTTAGCCAGCTTCTAAAGCAGCATTTGAGGATTGAAACTATTGCATTCTGACAGGCAACACTATGGCATATTTTCAGATATTTTTGAAAGCAGTGGGATGCATTAAGCTTTCTGATAAGTCAGATCTCACTTAAAAGCTTTGCGAATCCCACTGGCACAACTGCTCTTTCAGGAATGTTGAGCAGCACCAACATAAAGAAATTAAATCCTGTTGTTGAAGATTCCTGCAAATGGACAAACTTCTGCATGTAGAGCTGCTTTAATTTGTAAAGGAATGAAAAAAAAATACATCTGTATTATATATTTCTGTTACTTTATGAGAATAAATCTATAAAACAAACTATGAGCAGGCTCTGAGTCTGTATTTCTGATTTCCCAATGGGTCACAGTGAAGACATGTGACTATATAGAAGAAAAGCTAAATCTCAGACTGAATACAAAACTTTATCACTCAAAAGGCACTGAATGTGATTTGTCTCTCTTTATCTCTGTTTTGTCAGGTGTCCAGTCTAAGGCATTTAATGATAAGTGTGGTCAATTTAAGAGACTGGTAACTGCTGATGAGTTCACCTAAACTAAAATAAAAATCTGAGGGGTGGGATGAATCACCCATGAGAGAAACAAATCTTTCTTCACTTACTGTTAAGAGCAGATCTCAGTAGCTTTCACAAGACTAAAGCCATGTGAGATTCACCTATGATTCTGTGATGCTGTGTGACTAGAAGCTAGAAATGGACTTGTTTTTACTATATGGCAATAATTTTGATGTAGAAAAAGTGCAATGTAGTGTATTTATGTCAGGTTTTAGATGCATAAACAAAAGTATTAATATCAGATTTGGTACATTAGTGTAATTTCTCTTCTCACTCCCTCTACCCTTTTAATTCCATGCCACGTAGTGAACTGAGATTCTACTAGAGTTTCTAATTGTATTTGTCTTCTCACCAAGTGAAGGGTCTTTGATGTTTTATGACACCTTCTAGTACAGTACAGCTGCCTCTTACATCAGCATGGTTGAGTCAATTATGGCCCAACAGAAAGGAGAATACCTTCAGGTCTACCATGTACATGATTGTCTTGTGCTTCCTACATCTTTAATGAAAGTGAACATACTTTACCCCTACCTATCATAACACATAGAGTGCCAGCACTGTATTCTTTTTCCTAAATCTATTTTTAGACAAAACTGTGCCATGCCCACTGTAGAACAGATGTCCAATTCTTCTCTTCAGCTTGCAAAAAAAAAAAATAATAATGCCTACTTCTTCAGATATATTATATTGAGATGGGCAAAGAGGGATCAAGAGCATGGACAAGTTATGAGGAAGGGAAAACTGGACCTCAGAAGACATATCACCTTTTTTTGTTATAAAGGGAGACAATTGTTTGACTATCCTTCAATATCCTGATAAAACAGAAACACTTAAATTGACACTGAATGTGTAGAGAACAAAGAAATAATATATTTATATACAACATGCTATGAAGATAATTATTCTAGTTGTTGAACCATAAAGAAGGACCTAGATTACATGAAAACTACTTTAAGAAAAACTTAGGGCTATAAATGGTATACTCCTATATATTAGATATCTTTCTTTTTGATCTAATATCTTCACATACCTACAAGTTTATTTCTGACAGAGTGTAAAATAGTCAAGACCTTTTAATGCTTCATGCTTACTGTGGAAAAATCAAGCTCCAGGACATAGAAGACCCTTACAGGACCCAAGGTCTCACACACACAGCCACAGTTTTACCACAGCCAGCAATCAAGCCCCATGAATCCAGTCACTCATTCCCCCACCAGTGGCATCAGGGAGGAAACCAGAAGTGTAAAAGCTGGGAAACTCTTGGGATGAGATAAAACAGCTTGATAGGGAAAGCAAAAGCTGCCCATATATGCAAAGCAAAACAAGGAATTACTTCACTGTTTTCCCCCTCTTTACATACTAAGCATGATATCTGAAATATTCCTTTGATTGATTGGAGTCATCTGTCCTGTGTTTCCTCCCAATCTTCCATGTATCCCTAACTTCCCTCTCCAGTGGGTCACTATGAAAACTAGAAAAAGCCTTGGCCCTGTGTGAGCCCTGGTCAGCAAAACCAAAAACATTTCTACATTATCAACCCTGTGTACAGCACAAATCCAAAACACAACCTCATACCAAACGCTGTGAAAAAAATTAATTCTACCCCAGCCAAAACCAGCACAAAAAAAAAAAAAAAAAAAACAAAAAACCCCCTGGATTTTTAATTATTGTACTAAATAAGGCATTCTACCTCTCAATTTTGCTATACTGTTGACATTCTTAAGCAATGTTTCTTAAGCATTCTTAAGTTTGGAATATGTCTGAAGGAATCAGCTTCCTCAAAAAAACAGATTTAGTTGTCAGGTCACATTATATTTATACATAAACTCTAAATGGGTCTATGGAATTGAATAACTATCCCAACACAAGATATTGCAATGTGACAGCATGAATTCATGGACACCATATCCCCACAGTTTTGCCTGTAACTAAATATACTCTTGAATTATTTTTTAACAAGGTATCCAAATATACTGTTTTATCAGATGAAATCACCTTTCTATTATAAAATATTTTTATATCAGAAATACTGTGTATGAATAACAGTCTTCTAAACATTTCAGAAGAAAAGGCAGTAAAAAAAGAAGGTTGTAAACCCACAGATGAACAGAAAATAGGAAAATAAAATTGAACAGTTTTATCTTTGTCTTAATTTACAGGTTTTTCCTCATCCTTTTCAACATTTTTCACACTTTGTAGATAAACTTGGATTTTTACTAAGATTCTATGTGTTGGCAATTTTTTGTCTTACAAAAAATATCATAATGAAAATGCAGTCAAAACAATGTGATTCAGTTATTCATCATAAATGCATTTGTGGTTGCAATGGTTTTTTGCAAGTACCTTTTTTGAGTGATTAAGGTATAATAAAGATATAGTGTAATACTGTTAAAGGATTTCTATTACTAATCATTTTTACTGCCTGAATTTGTTAATAAAAGGAGTGAAAACTTCACTTAAATGAAAAATTATAACTAAAATGAAATTAGCAATACTTCATTAATAAATCAAAATAAACTTCATTTGGCATGTTTGTGCTGTAGATAAGGAACAGTTCCAATGAAACAGCAATTATTAATGAAAAGCAGGCAAGTGACACATAATTTATGAATGCTCTGTCTGCTTCATTTAGCATATGATAAAAGACTTTATTATGCAACATTTTAATGTATAGATTCCGATATGCTTATTCATTTTTGTGATAACACATAGCCATGCTAAAATTCTTCATAAATACTTCACATATGGAGTGCATTCAGAGAACCATGTATGTGAAGGGTTAATAGTGAACCACATTGCAAGTTACTGAATTGCAGCACCACTGAAAGGGGTGACAGCACATACAAGTGCTTCTATCACTGGGTGAAGTTCAGGGCTTAAATTTCTCATCATCTTGTCCCTAAAATTTGGCTTTCTCTTGTTTCTTCTCCTTATGTATGTTTTAAGAAAAAGCTAGTCAGTGAGTCAAAGGACACGTCCAAATTCATAATTGCACTGAGTGTAACAGACAAAAAAGACAAAAAATTTAAAATTAATTTAAATCATTAAATTGAAAGTACTTTTTTTCCTTTTCCTCTGATGGGGAAATTAAAGTCCTACATAGCCAACAATAGCATTTTAACCACCACACATTCTCCTTCCAACATGGCATCTATGATGAGATGTGTCTTTATTTCTATATTATTAAAATATGTGGGCTCTCCATCCCACACCAACTGGACTAACTCCTACATTCTAACTTCTTCTTCAGTCTCTTAGCTATTCAACAGATTGAAGTAACCTCCATTCACTTTCCATGCCACCATGATCACACTGAATGCCTCTTCAGATGTCCCTAGTGAATTCTTTGCACCAAATACATCATATTTCATGCAATGTCTTTTTTTCAAATTCTGCATAATTTATTTCCTGTAGATAACCTTCTTATGTGTCCTTTTTTTTTTTTTGTACTAATACATAAATAAGGAGTATTAGTTTACAAAGGTTGTTCTCTGGAGTTAATTGACATCTATTGTGCAATTTCTGTTCAGCCTTCTGACAGTACTGAAAGCCACATACATGCAAATGGTATAAACAGTATAAATGGGATGAACTCTCAGATTAGAGCACTTATCCATTACAGTTATCCATGTTTGCATATAATTAGAATCACGTATTGTAATGTCGTAAGAGTGGCCCGGTCAGTCAAGAGAGATAAGAGGTGAGACCGGCTTGTTTCCCTGGAAATTGCAAACATTCTCCAGATATGAAGTTAGGATGAAACCACAGGAAAGATGATGCATGAAAAAGGGGAAAAGAGCATCACATAATATCATGAAACTACTGAAAGCAAAGGAGTTGCTCGGCAGAGTTCATTCTGCATACTTGTTAGCTTACAGCTGCATTGAAGTCTATGAGCAAGCTAGGTGAGTGAGTGGATTAGGATCCTGGAAGTACATTTAGAAATAGCTTGGGTAACTCTGCAGCGCACTGCATTGCATTAGCTACACCAGAAGGGTCAACTAGACTGAGAGATACAACCTGGAATGGAAAGTCAGAAGGATTTCAATTCTCCTGTCTACTCCATGAACAATTAACAATCTAAATGAAAAAGTCACACAGTACACACCAAAGATGGGGTAAAGTAAGCACAGCCTCTTCTAGGGCACTAAAACAGCACACCAGTAAACCAGACTAGAAACTTTTCCCACCCAAATAGAAAATTAGACATATTTTTGCTCTACTTTGACCAGTGGCAGAAGATACCTAGGAAATAGTAAGACTAGAGTAGATGTATAATAGTATTTTCCTTGGAAAATCAAAAACATCAGAAATAACATTCCCAAACTGAGGCTCTCTTCCTAGTTAGTAATCTTAAACAAATTCTTCTTTCATGAGTTTAACCAATTTTTAAACTCTGTAAAATACTAACATCCAAAACATTTAGGAGTGAATGGGCTCCACTGTTTAGTAGCATGCTGTGAGAGGAATCATAGCCTTTGTCTTCACCTGCCGCTTGCTAGGTTCATTTGCTTGACCTCATTTGTGTACTAGAAGGTATTGCATAGTCATTTCCTATTTTTGTTCTTTATGATACTCCTGATTTCATGGCTTTCTCTTGAATCCCAAATCATACATTATTTTACAACCTGAAGAGCCCAAGCCTACACTGTCATTCATCAGAAAAGAAATATTAAAACTGGGCTATCTTTATTTGTGCTGCTTTATAGAGGAATGAAATAAAGCAAAAGTGCACTAAACATTCACATCTTTTCCTGATATAATTTTTTTTTTATCTTCAAAATTTGTCAAGAAATGAATGTGTTAATTTCCACTGGCACTTGCGCAAACAATCTAAAACACAGATTTCCTGTGAGGGTACTCTTGCTTAAGTGTTTATTTTAGAGCAGGTGTCTGAGCTCCAAAGATCTGCAGTTCCCAAGAAAATGGAAGATCTCTCTGGTAGTGGCTTTTCAATAAAACTCTGGGGCACTTTATATCAGGGGTTTAGAATGCAAGGTTAATGTGCTGCAGACTGTTGACTCCAGTGAACATATGCAGTGCTGCTTGACTCTTAAAAAGCATGTACTTTGTTACCAGTGTTTAGTAATAAACACTAAGAATAAGGTCTGTGCTGAAATAATTCAGAATTAAACATCTGGTTCCCTTTTAGAAGTTCTTTCCATAGAGACAGCTTCTGTGCAAAAATCTGGCTGTGCCCAGGTGGCTTAATTTTAATATGGCCATTAAACTAAAATAGAGTAGGTTTTTGCATATGTCAGGCCTGGAAGCCTCAGTAAATTCTTGAGTACTTCTAACACATAGATTGCAAACATACAGATTGACAACCTCCAACTATTCTGCAATGGAGAGGCACAACCCTCTACCAAATTGGAGAACCACAGGAGATCTAGATAGATATTTGTATCTACCTAGCAGATTAATGTACCAAATTTATGGCTGTGAAAATAAAAAGTATAGTATGACTTAATGAGATATGAAGCCTAAGAGCACAGCAGAACAGCAGAACTCAATAAAACAATTCATCACCTGACAAAAAAAATAATCCATCATCAGACATCTGTTGAGAACTTAACTATTCATTTTCCACACCATGATATTCAGAGAACTTGTTATTGGCACATGACTAAATTTTATAATAAAACAGCTGTAGAGGTCAAGGGAATAGCAATGGGATAACAGGACTCAGTGCTAAAAGCTGATTTCAAGACAGACCTGTCTGCTACTGGCTGAGCCTTATTTCCACATGACAATGCAGCCAGCTGAGACAGCAATTGCTTTCTCAATTCACTTCCTGAAGAAAAAAACCAACATTACATAAGCCAGTATCACTGCTGGCCATTCTTGATTTGATCATTAGCACTTTTTAAACTTTTTGTGCATAAAGTCCATCTCTCTTCTTTCAGTGAATGAAATAAGGATTGCCTTGTCACACTTGCCTTACTGAGTATGACAATGCCAGATAGTCAGGTCTCCACATGCATCCACATACACACACACACATTACATGTACTCACTATCTCCCTTTGCATCATCTCTGGTGGGCAAAGATGGTCTGTGCAAAGAACACCAGGTGAGGATTGCAGGAGGACTGTCTGAATACTCACATAATAAGCACATTCCAGAGATGGGATAGCTGAGTAAGACCTTCACATGTACTTCTGTGATTAAAAAATCTTTACGCATAGGCAAATTCCCAGCTTCTAATGGAAAGCCTACAAATATTTATAATTGCTCCACTCTCGAGAACATGGGGTTTACAGTTCAACATCTACCGTGCTTTATGGGGCAGGCACTATGTCAGACTTTTTAGTTTGGCCCTGGAATGTGTACTGACATGATAGAGGCTGATTTAAATCAAAAGCCACATATTTGGACTAGCAGTAATCTGCTAATATTAAGTGATTAATTTATGGTATACTATTAAGAAAAGGTTCTCCTGTGCATGCTGACTCTAGAGAAGTTTGCCCCCCCCCATTGTTCAAAGCTGATTGGATCTTTGAGCTTGTCAAGTACAATTTCTGATTTATCAGAGTGTATCCTCATTTTTCCCAGGGTTATTTACCAGCAAAATACTTCTATCTAGAGGGGACATTTGGATGAATATAGTTGTATTCACCACTGGTCATTCTATGCACTGACCTTTGCTGAAGTTTTTTTGTCTGTCCTCCATTATATTGCAAACAATTATGACTAAAGCAAATGGGGGGGGATCCTTGACACGATTTAGTTGTCTTAATTAGGTGCTTGTAAGTGATACATCCAATGACCACACAAATACCAAAGCAAAACTAACAGTAATATTTCAATTCCTGCTACTACAACATGTACACTAAGCCAAACGCACTAAGCCAAAATCCAGTATCCTCTGTAAGACAGATAACATTGACATGCTACCAGGAAAAAAAAATGTTCATTTGTATGAGGAAAGCACCTTTTCAGCAGGCTCCAAGGTGAAATGACTTTGGATTTTGATTCATCTTAATGCTTCCAGAGGGAAGTCTCTTCAGGTTTAGCGCTGTGAAGGCAGAGCTAAGTCCATCTTCATTTGACCCTTCTGCTGGGAAATCCCAGTGCAAAGATCCCAAATGTTTAAGAGCCTGTCAATGCTCAGCTGTGCTCATTCATATCAGATAGTTTTGTTGACTCTCCCTTAGAATCTGGTTCATAATTAATGTTAGAATCAGCTGCCTAATGAGAAATGTATCATAGAACCAGATATTTCATAAAGAAGAAAAAGACTGATCATCTGAACATATACTGTGTATATAATGTGTTGAACTAACAGCTTTCATCAAGATCTATATATCTTAATAAACTGCTCATGAGATGCTATTAGGAAATCCCTGACAGAATCTGAAGTGAGATCCTGAGTCATCATTTTTTCTCATATGGCTCTGGCACAGGAACATTTGGGCTCCTTTTTATCAAGAGCACAACAGCTTCGCCCTCTCTCCATTAGAGAACAGGTATATTAAGAAGTGGTCTGACAGCTGTACCACTTTTCTCCTTGATATATTCTGGTGCATCAACAACTAAGCTACCACACTACAATGATTGCCTCCCACCAGATACATCCTGAGTGGGGTACATCTATTCCATCCATGTATAAATATTTAATGTAGTCAGTGAAGATAGAAATGGATTCTGATTGCTCTGAATCACCTTCTGAAAGTGCTCGTCACTCGCCATGGACTAGAGAGGTAGCCTAGGCAAACTTAGCTACCTGTATTAAGTTCCTTACTTATTCCCAAAGAATAATAAATGCAAGGTCTGCAAATAAGTGTCTGAAACATGATTCCTGTGGTTTGTGAAACAGAAGTAGATGAATGAAGAAACACTATCAAAACATCCAAAAGTCTAAGCCAGTCCTTTCAAAAGTAATGCCAATGATTCATCACTATGACTATTTACATGATTTTTGGAACTTCCTAGGTTTTGCATTGACGTTTGATATACACTGTGCAATTAATTCACTCATTCCAGTACCACTCTTCTACATTCTTAAATGTATCTGTAGTAGATTTTTTATTTCTTAAAAGGATCCACCATTTTCCACCATCTCCAAGATTCTTTTCAAAACACTTTTGTCATCAGACTTTCTTTTTCACTAGTTCAGCAACGCATTAATGGAGTTAAGTCTCTCTATATAAAATTTTCATGACACATCTTTGCCAAAATTGGCTTTGCACACTGTCCTATTATTTCAAATGGACTCACCTGGAATCATGTTCTTCAGAAGATTAATAACATTTTTTTAACTTTGTGCTTCTCTAAAATATGGAAAGAAAATTAGCATAATTGCACATAAGAGCAAATGAAAGGTAGAAATAGAAAGGTAAAGATATTTGTTGGAGATCATAATGGAGAGAAGCGTTATTAATGCAGAATGAACAAATAAATAAAGGAGACAAAAACTAGTGTTGCTGCTCTGCAGCAGCTGAATTAATGTAACCCTCAGTTCCTTCCAGGACAGTAGTTCCCTTCCATAGTCTTATAATTTTCCCTGTCTCAGATGTCTGCCAAACCCTTATGGCCTGCTCCCACAATGTCATGAGCCCTTTGACCCTACTCCAGGGCATACTGTATTTTTCCAGCAAATTAAGAGGAGCTCAAGACTGTTGAAGATGTTCTGAAGAGCACCACCACTTGGATGACTGCAGCTCCCATCTCCACATGATTTTGTACCAAGACAAGCACCATCTCTTCCACCTACAGACTACTTCGTGTGACATTTGCTGGAAGAAAGTAAATTTCAGAATAAACTGCTCTGAAAAACTTTGAAATTGGCCTAACCATTCACAACTGCATAAAGAAAACAGTCATGAGCAGTCATAAAGTCTGATCAGTACCTTTAAGAAACTGATCTCAAAAAAGTGCTGATACAACTCTGCTTTATGGAAGGCTTTCTAGTACTTAAGCTCTGTCTATAAAAATCAGATTTGTGGTTTAGCAATATTTCTGCACCAAACTGGAAATTTTTGATGACATAATATATTGCTATTACCTCATTGTTTTCACATTACTATCTACTCTCTTTGAGAGGTGTATACCTCTCTTTGGATGATAATATTTTGGACAAAAAGGTAATGAAAAACCAGGTAAAATTCAAGAATTTTGTAATTTTCCAATTTCCAGTTACATTAGTTAATTTCATCTTCCCTTTCTTTTTATTTGGTCAATTAATGACAAATAAATTACAAACCTTAAATTTATGAAGCCCAAACCAACTCTGCTACTTGCCAAAGAAGCCTTTTACCTCAAATATTTTCTTGCGACAATTCCTGTTAAATGGGTCCTTTTTTAACAATATTTAATTTTCCTTATTTCTTCTCCTGATTCTCCTGCACCTTATTTAGCAAAGAGTGGCAAAAGAACAGCTTCTGTGGAGGAGGCTCTTTATTTTACTTTCTCTTCAAGAAACTTTGATTTTGAAAATACTCCAAGTTTGAATTTAAATCCCGCTGAATAAAAATATTTGTGGAGTCTGCAACCAAATAAATGGTTAAACTAAAATAATAATAATAACAAGGACCCTTCAAGTTAAATTTAAGACAATTATTCTGAAATAACAAAAAACTACTTGTTCTAATAATAAAAATGTTAGGTATGACTCCTACAGGCTAGTTAAGTGGACTTTTGCTAGCATGGAATTGGCATGACCCCACTGAAATAACTGGAGAAACAAGGTTTCTCTATCTCATAATTTACAGACCAGTGGTTTTCAAACAGAAACACTCATAGTCATTTTATAAAAATCTCACAGACTTTAGTCCACTTACTAATTATAATTTCACTTTTATAATTTCACCCCATATAGAGGTGAAATGAGAGAAAGCATCTACAGATGCTGAATCATATTAGTACTGTGCAATCAGTATCAGAGGTGTGGTATTTGCCTGAACAAGCAAATCTTTTCTGTTTATGGAATGTCAGAGAAATAATGCCAATGGAAGTAGTATTATTGCCTATCAAAGTACAATTTTCACTAGGACAGAAGCTTCAAAAGTATGAAGAAATTGACTTTAGAAGAAGTAATTTGTCATCGTGCTTTGTGAGAGCTAGTTGGTGAAAATCAGAAAAGCTGTTGATTAGACATCATTTGGTGTTTAGATTGTAATTTCTTGATGGAGAATGGAAATATTTGAACATGTTAATGAAGCACATTTGTCCCACAGTAATTTTTCTTAGGTTGAAAGTATCAGCATTGGGACAGTAATAGTTCTCTTTGATTCCTCTTCCCTTTTTCTAAAACCTCTGGAAACAGCAAGATAGCCTGCTTGGATTAATAATTAGTAATTTTAAATTATTAATAAGAAATTAATAATTTCTCTGGATAGATTCTTGTAACATATTAGGAAAGCCCAATTGTCCTTTCTCGTGTCTTTATTGGTTTGTCCCTATCAGTCAAATTCAGGTAAACATTCACAATTTCTTCTTTTATTCATTCTCCATCTATTTCATTTGGAATGGAAAGAAGGCCCCTCTAACAATAATTTCTGGAACCAAACAATTTTTTCTTTGCAATCCAAAAGCATTGTGCAATTTTCCCCAGGATAAATCTCAAAATAAAGGGCTAAAGCACAAAATCTGTGCCCTCAAAAGGGTACTTTTCTTAAATTTTTATGCAGTGAAACGACTCCCAGCTGTGACATATAATTGCTACCTTTTATAAAGAACTTGTATAGTATATAATATCTTTTATATAATAGAAAAGTGTTTATGCAGCATGATGCCTTCTTAAATTGCTCAAATATTATGCTGCTTTTAACTATGACAGACTGGTTTCTCAGTTCCTCACTGATATCTCTGCTCATTACATGTTAGATTAAATCACTCTGTCATTTAAATTTTAAGTCTTAGATCCCAGTGACTGAATGTTAATGTTTTTTCTAGGATCATGTAAATGGTTCACCATGCAATATCTTAAAATATGTAGACAATTTATCCAAACAGGAAAGATACTTACTTGATTTTATGTCTGATCTCTTCAGTACTAGGGGGGGCTTGAATTTCTTCAATTTTCTAGTAGAAAGAACTTTGATGAAACATAAAATGAAACTATAATTGCTTCTCATGTGTGAAAAAGATCCCTTTTGTAACCCATTGGAAATCAATATGCCAGGCTGGGGAGCACATTTAGAGAAATGATGGTTCAGAAGAAAGTTCTTCAGCAAAATTAATTTAATTTCCTAAGAACATTGTTGAGAACAAAATAACTAGGACTGTAATAATGAAACTTCTATAAGACCTAATAAAGAATAACATTATCAATTCAGGGATGATAGGAAAGAACTAGATGATCCTCAAGACTGGAGTAACAGGAAGGAATGGTACTGAGGACTACAAAGTAGAAGGCTGTTCACAGAGAGACTGTGATCTGATAGCTAATAATTCTTAAATGAAAAAGCATGAGAATGAGCACTGATGTTTGAGGGAATGGTTATCCATATGATGCAGTTATGCAAACATACATAAAAGAATGTATCCAGGCAAAAAATACTGATGCAGTTCCCTGCAGATGAAAAAGCAAATTATAAAGGGAATACTACACTTCTAGCTTCTTATTTGGACTACATTGTTCCTTCTAACAACAATGTCTGCTGTTAATCTGAAGTACTAACTGATCTAAATTAAATATATCTTTACTTCAGATTTAAAATTATGACAATAAATAACAATTGTCCCAGAATCCATTACCTGCTCTAATAAAACCTGTATACTGTTTGCTGAAAAGTCACCCAAATTTGTTCCTGTGGTTTAGATTTCAGGTCCTGAGGGCACAGCAATTTCTTCATTGGAATAAATCACTGGAAAAGCAGTTTTATTCACCATGACCACATACTTCATATCAATTTCTCCTTAGTGGGTTTCCACAGCATCTTTCCTAATGCATTATTCAGTTATTAGCTATAATTAAATCCAAGCCCGATTTGAGTTCTTTAAGATATGAACCTGTCCTTTTCCACTTCCTGAAATCAGAAAAAAAAATCAAAATAAGAGAAAACAGCACTTTATTCAGAGTAAAGAGAGATGATACATTTGTAACAGTCTCTCTTAAAAGTGCATATTAAAATTGCTAAGACTGCTGAGAAAACAGGATGAAAGTTAACTTAAATAATTAAACATACCTGGGGTGTCTCACCTATGTACTGCACTGACTTTCAAAGTAGTTATTTGTGAAGAGCATTTCACAAGAGAAATCTGGGGTCACTGTGACTTTACATCCTCTGCTGAAAAATAAATAATTCAACAAGTAATGTCCTGGCTATGTTGTAGAAAGCATCCATTGAAACAGCGGAGAAATGGGGAGACATCCAGTGGTGAACACAGTGGTTTTTGCTATTTTGATGAGGGAGATCGAAAACACCCAAATTTTCTCCAGTGAGACCCTCTCAGATTTTTGGTAAGCACCTTGCTCTGCTTTATTCTCTCCCATAATGTGTTACACATACAACATTACCAGAAAAAAAATACTCTTTCTACTTTCCTCATGAAAACTCATACATTCCCTATAAATCATTCCACAGTCAAACAGTTCAGTGCTGCTTCCTGGCATCAAACTATCAACTGTCAACCTCCAGTTCCTTACTTTCTTGTGGAGACTTATTCTGCAATGCTAGCAAAGGCAGAAACAGGTGAAATGACCCATTGCCTCTATTGTCAAGGCTCAGGACAGCAGATTATTCTGTACCTTCTAGATATTTCATATTTAGATGGAAATTAGATATCTTTAGCTGGAGAGAAGTATAGATGGATGTTAGTAGCAGCATTCTGGAAGGAAAATTAAGGCACAGGGTAGGAAAGAGTGAAAAAGAGAATGTTTCATTCCTGCCAAGTGACTAGTTCACTCTCTTCATGCATCAGTGATTCCTATTCCAGATTAAAACATGAAAGAGGATGGGCAGTGAAATGACAGGATTGGTATCCAGGCAAAAGGTGATGCACAAGGCTCTAAACGAGAACCACCAGTTCTTGGTTCTGATGGGTGAAAATTTTATGGTTAGAATATAAGATTCTTTGGGCCAAAGGGTCTGCTGAAGTCCCCAAACTTGAGAAAATTCTTCTTTATATTTGTCTTAAATTCTATGTTTTCACTCCCTAATGCATCAGGCCCAAGGCAAGAAACCACTAGAGACAGAAATCTCTGTCTTCCATGCAGAACATAAGGACAGTAGAATAAAGTTTGTTTCAAAGATGTATTTACGTGTCTTTCCTATTGAAGTTACATCTGATTTTGCTTCATAACTAAGCACATAGATTGGCATTTTTTCTACAAGTTAAGCTCAGATCTTGCTCCACATTTCTAACAAAAGGCAGAGCTTGCATAGGTCCATGTAATTTCCTTCAAGCTCACCAGTGACTTTGCAATAGGAAATCTTATTGTCTGAAACTGCACTATTTGTAAGATTTGTGGCATTTTAATTACATTTTTTACTGTCTTATTTCTTCTGAGCTGAAATTCTGCACAATAATTGAGGGAGAAGAATTGTAAATCTTTAACTTAGCTTCTAACAATGTTTTTTCTCTGGTTTGCATTCTGTGTTCCTTGAAGACTCTGTAATTAGTCCAGCATTGGATCGTCAGCGTAAAATCAGAAAGTGTGACAGTTTCTGGTGATAAAGTGTTACCAAAAGAGCTGCAGAATGGAAAAATATTGTCATATTTCAGTGACTTTGCTCAGTGTTATGCCTAAACCTGTGAGAGTACAAAGGAAACATAAGCCTCTAGATATTTTATAATCTTTTAGATCCAGAAATACATCTTCTCATGGAAATCCTATCCCAGGCAACTCAAGCAGAAAGCTTTTACCTGAGAAAAATACACCAGTTTCATTCAAAGGATTTTATGTTATGAAATGAATATTTTCTCAATGAAGAGGATGGGACTGTAAAATACATAAATAAACAGTCACGTACAAAGTTTTTAACAGTATTAAATATTTGAGCTTTTGAAGAAAATCTTCAAGAAATCTTGGAGGAGGAGGACAACTGCCTAGAAAACCGCCAATACATTATGGAAAACAAAAGAAGGCACTGTCATCAACTTTAAACAACAGTAGAATTAGGATTCTGAACCAACCTTTCCAGATGTTATATTGTTAAGGGGAAAAAAAAAACAAAAACAACTATCTGGTTTTAAGATGAAGTTTAATAGGTTTATGAAAAGCATTTTTTGCTGGAGTCATGATATTGGGGCAGTAATTACCATGATACTATCTGTTACAATTTCATATAAATTCTGACTCTCAGTGCTTGGACAAAATGTTTGGGCAAACTCCTTGCCCTTACACTATTTCAAAGATCCTGAGACTTAAACTATCGGTTTGTAGCAGTTTGTAGAAACATGTGAAAGTGCATCAGGGGGCTATACAGCATGGAAGAGAGGTCATGCTTCATTTGCCTTGTCCATCACCACACTCACCTCTGGAAGGCAGGACCCTACCAGGCAGGCTGCTGGCTGCAGTGCCCTTTGTGGGCAACCGGGCTGCTCAGAGGCAAGGAGCAGAACACGTGTCCTTGTGACCCCAACAATAACAGACTGGCCTGAGGAAATAGAAGATGCTTTAGAAAAAGCATCTGGTCCAATGCCAACAAATTAAACAAAATCCTATTTAGTTCCTACTGTGTGGAGAGTACAAATACAGAAACATTAGTGTGTGCACTCCAGCAAGATATGCTCTGAATGAGCAGAGACTTGAATTCTGTTATAGTTTCAGTCTTCAGATGGTTGCAAAGTATAGCCCTTGGTAAAAATCATTGCAAACTCTCAGCTCAAAGTACTGGATACTAAATGTGTGACTAAAGAAATAAGCCCAACTGCACAATTAAATGAGAGTGAAGGACAGGGAGAAAAACTAGATCCCATCCGCTATAGTAGCTCTCTGATTTTCTAATATTAGCAGAGAACTAGCTTCATTCCTGTTTGCTGCTTTGAGTCAAAAGTCCCAATATTCTCTTTGCCATCTGTTCCATAGGCAACACTTCTATCCCTCTCAAATCAAACATCATCCAGCCTTCCCTTGGCTCCAAACCCATCCTTATCTCAATAAGAGATGCAGTTGCTATGGCTGGGTTGGGTGCTCTGCATGGATACAGCTGAAGGCCACAGGCTGGGCCACTCTCACACCAGACATATGGGCAGAGAAGACAAAGGAAACTGATAACACCCCATCCACAGAGATAGAAGATGCACCATATCCTTGCTGAAATTCTCCTCAAGCAACATCCACAGAGATGGAAGATGCACCATATCCTTGCTGAAATTCTCCTCAAGCAACGTATGCAGAAACTAGATAAATTAGGATGGAGGCTCTCAGAAAAATAAGCAATTCCTACAGCTCCTATAAAATGTATATATTTGTTGGAGAATATTTAAATTCTATATCTATAGAGAAGCTAAGATATCAGAAGAAAATATTTGGGTTTTAACTATAAAAATTGTCCAAATTAACTGTTTTTATATTTCCTAACAAAACTCCGACATTTTTCTACTTGGAAATAACTTTGTTTTTAAATTAGACTTAATATAGTTGATCTAAGCACAATAATTTTTTTTAGATCTTTATGATTTTTTTTTATAAATTGATGTAAAACATAATTTATTTGAATCAAAACATAATTTATTTGAATCAAAAGATGCTTTGGACTTCCAGCTTGCAAACTCTTGTGATGCTTTATTCTAATTTAAAATAGATTTATTTTGATTCTTAAATCCATTTTATTCTAATTTAAAATAGATTTATTTTGATTCTTAAATCCATTTTCAAGTAAAATAAGAGAAGTTCTCATTTCCTCCTGAGATTGTCCCTGCAGCTGCAATTTATAAAGAATTTTTATGTAAAAAATATCTCCATCTGTGTATTATTCAGGTTATGGCTACTGGAACAATCTTGTTTCAGATTTCAAGTTACTGAAAGATGTATTATTTTATTATGCAGACAGGGACTTTTACTGAGATGCATGCTTCAATTTCTTTTTCAGTCTTTGAGAATGGCTGCTACATTGTGTGCAAACCTGGAAGAAAGGAAACAACATGTTATCAAAATAAATCTCATTCGGCTGAAAAGAGCCAAACAGAGGTTAATCCAATTACTTAATGGTTGTCTCCTTTGGCCTATTCCTTCAGGCAGCTGTGCTTTTGTATATTCCATTTCTGTCTGCTAACATGATTCTTTAAAGTTCTTCCCTTCATAAGGGAAAAAGTACTTCATTGTTCTCTCCAAACAAAATCTTTTTCCATTATGGAGGAATAGAAATATGGTCAAAAATTATGCATATAGTGTTGAAGTTACTCCTTTAAATCAAATACTTAATTTTCATTTAGAGTGAACAGACCACTGCTCTTAAATTTGTTTGACTTGTTCTTGAGGTCAGAACTCCTACTGAATTAAATATATGGTAGGAATAACACTCAAAATTTGATCAATAACATTAATTGATTTGATTGATGACATTAATGTTTGACTCCAGTAAATACTTTACTCCAGAGAAAGTGTGATAAATAGCAATAGGAGTCAAATATGCTTAATAGAATTCCAATTTAATGAGAACAAAATTTAATAAACTGCATGTAAAAGTTTTCAGCATTCCTGCTTCAAGGAAATTGAGTGTGCTGATTCCTGCTAAGATTATTCCTCTGCAAGTTTAATGCCTAATCAGTAACCTGCACAAAGTGATAACTGTCCTACAGGGAAGGAGGGCAGCAAATGAGCAGTGAATGAGATGGCTGGGACAGTTAATCTTTGGCATCCACTTGTACCCTGTGAAATAATCATTCTGCTGCCTTTAGGACATGCCAGGATGTTCATAGCTAGAGCACTCAGAACCAGACCTCCTGTGCAGATGCACAGCACTCTTCTCTCATCTTCACAAACATCCTTGCAGTGATTTCTGGCACTAGCTGAGGTGGGCATTATTTATTACCCAGTCAGCCTGACTCAGTATTTCTCTCTCCCTGTAATAACATTACAATATTTATGCTATAGACATTTTTCAGAACAGCTTCTGCTTGATAGTGTATTCAGACACGAAAATCACTCTTCTTCACTGATAAACGAAAAACTTGCTTTCCCTGTGTGTTTTTGCTGTCCTTCACTCAGAGAGCAAAATTTTAAGTTATAGCAATGGAACTAGGAATACAGAAAACAAATTAAAAATAATCACCATAAGATCTGGGGATATGGACTGGATGAATAGGCTACAAGATGGGTAAATAACTTTCTGGACCAAAAACTAGCTCAAGGTTGGGATCAAAGATTCAAACTTCAACAAAGATCATTTTTAATGCCTTGGGACAGAAAAAGGAAGTACAACAGTACAGGGTAGTAACTGGCTGGCTGGGTACTGATTCTGCAGAAAAAACATGTTAGAAAACAAGTTAAATATGAGGCAGAAGTGCATCCCTGCAATGAGGAAGGCTAACAGCAGGCTGTGCAGCATTAACATGCATACAGTAAGGGAGTTATTCCCTTCTTTTTGACACTTTTGTGGAGGTATGTGCTGTCTTGTCCCCTGTTTTGCCATCCCAGCACAAGAGGAGTGACTGGCAGAGAGGCCAGAGCAGGGTCAGTCACATGGTTAAGGGCTTGCCTGGGGAAAGGCTGAAGGAAGAGGCTTTTTTTCAGCCTGGAGAAGACTAAGAGTAGAGACTAACTACAATCTTCCACAACCTAAAGTGCGGTTACAGAAAAGGCAAAACCAGGGTCTTCTCACAATCACAATTTCCAGTAAGGAAAAGAAAATAAAATCACCATCAGAATGGTAAGCACCAGAACAGGTGCCCAGAGATACTTCATAAGATCCATCCTCAGAGATTCTCAATATTTCACTGGTCAGCTCCTGAGTAAAATGATATGATTTGGAAAACAGTCCTGCTCTGTGCAGGAGGCCACCTACAGAGCTTCCTCCTACCCATAACTGCCCTGGGAGTCCCCCAGCCTAATTTCCAGCCCTGGTCCTGCTCTGTGTTGAATTAAGTTGCTACCAGATTAAATAATTATCAAGGTCATAAAAGCTGATCTATATGGCTTCCTACTCACTGCACAGGAGTTGTGAAACACATAAAATGGCAGATGTTCCTTCAAGGACCTAGCAAGGGTGATTTACCCAAGGTCATGCAAGTCTAGAGGAGATCTGGAAAGAGAACTAAACACAGCTTTCCAGCCAGCTCCCTGATTAATCAGCTATCCATTCACAGTATGGTAGCTGCAGCTTCTACAGAAACAGGCCTGTCAAAGTGATGCCTTCCATCTGCACACCAAAATTTTTTACATTGAAAATGTAAATCTTCAGTTTCAGCAAACTGGAAGCTTTACAAAAGAAACCCTGATGCTATGTCCAGTTCTTCTTTGTCTTTGAGTATGTATTTTTGTTCTTGGCAAAAGGTCAGAAGCATAACAATAATGCATTCATATCCCCTTCAGCAGAGATATTATTTTGATTCATCAAACTTCTATGATCTTAGCTGCAAACAAAAGACCCTGACCAAGTATGAGAGAAACAGATTAAAATGATGGGATGTTTTAGAAGGAAAGGAGCACTATAATAATTAAATTATTTTCTATTTCTGTCTTTGTCTTTATGCAAAAGTATCATAACTCCTGGTCTCTCTCATTAGGGCCTAATTAAAACTCTTGCAGATTCACATTGATTTGCAGATTTTTTTAAGCGCCTTATATTGCATCAAATATAATGGACTTATTTATACAAAAGGGTGAATTCTATTACCATAGCAATCATGCCTCTGAGTTATAGATAATAAAATCGTAGATGTAGAAACACATCAGATGAGATGAAGAGATCAGCCAGAAATCCTGTCTATATCCAACTTGGATCCAGAGTCCTCCACAGCCTTGGTGCATTACGGAATTTTTCCTTGTTTTTTAAAAACCCTCAGATGTAAGTTAGGGCAACAGGCAGGCTGTAGGGTGTGATGAGCCAGTGTTTTGATCTGATATAGCAATCCTATGTAACTGTGATGAAAAAAAAATCCATACAGATACAAGAATCCTTTTCTGTAATCAACCACATTCCTCACAATATTGACACACTTGTTCCTATGTAATATGTTGATGTGGTGAAGAAAAATCAAAAGGCTCATGCCAACAATTATTTCTAAAGTACCTATCATTTTATAGCTTCAGAGAAAAATGTGATAGGAGAAGAGAGGCTTTAAAAATTCTGCATTGACATCAGGTTAGCCATGCCCATCATTTTGCTTTTCCCTGTGTCTGTTCAAATGTGAAGTGCTGAACACACAAATATCAGTAAGTGCAAGCTGTCCCTAAAAACCTGCCTCTCTTTCAAATATATGAGTTTTATTTGACCCATTTCCTTATGAAAAGGACAGATAAAATGCCAGAAATCTCCCTTTGTGAGAGAAAATTCCTTAATCTACACAGGTTTTCTGCAGTGGAGAAAATCATTGCTGGCAGGGTATGCAAACATATTTCAAAGAACACCTCCATGACTTGCAGTAACAGTTAGGCTTTAAAGACAACTCGTGTTCTGTGCAGGCAAATTTGAGTTTGCAAAGTCATTCACAAGGCTCCCAGAGGAGGAGGCTAAAAGAGGAGATTCACCTGACTAAACAGCTATCTTTGCTACAAGTCACCACAGGATTCGTTTCTCATGAATGGAGAATTTGTCTGCATTGTCAAAGGTATACTTTATAAACCAAGCATCTGAAAGAGATGAACTGTAGCCTTCTATTGTCTGCTAAACAAGTCTATACTGTCTAGCCCAGCCAGACCCCTTACCTCTGCTTCTGCCCAGAACACATTTTTCCATTATTGACAGAACTGGTACAAAAGTGATTCTGGTAAATACTGTAATTGAAATTTTCTTGTATAAAAGTTTTTTAGGTTTTTTTATTGAGTATCATATAGCCTTACGATGCAGTCCAATGGCTTAGGAAACTGTTGCCATCTTTTTTGGGAAGGGATCTTTGGATATTCCTGCTCCAGCACACTCAGCGCTGTGGTCAGAGGGAGCTGCTCAGGGCTGTGCTCCCTTGGGGCTGGAAACTCCCAGACCAGAGCTGACACAGCTTCCCTGGGCACCCCCACACCTCTGCCCCTCTGGCCCCAGGGGAGTGTTGTTCTATTATTTCTAGAGTCCCATATTGTTGTTCTATCAGACTTCTAAAGGCCATACCTCTTTGGTGTATTCTCATGGCTGCAGATCTCCACCAACTCCTTCTGCTGCATGCTGTTCTCTCTCAGTTCAAGGCTCCTCCAAGGCTCTCCCTGACTGGCTGACCCGCCCCCTTTTATCCCAGTTATCTTCATTGGTTACAGCTGCAGCCCAATTAAGGACATCGCAGCTGCAGCCCATCAAGGGCAACCGGGACCTCTGGGGCAAAGCCTATATACACATATTCAAATACATTTCCTCTACTATAGGGGAGAAGTACGTTTTCAACTGCTCTAGAACTGAAAGGAGACAATGCATAAAAAAGAGCTGACTTTGTCTTTCCACATTACCAAACTTCCTAGGAGACCTGCTGAGGTACCTGGCCAACAGCACTGCTCCACCAGGGCATGTGCTCTACGTCAGGACTCATTCCACTTTTCCTGTCCAGGA
Organism: Agelaius tricolor; assembly: GCF_023055355.1. Lineage (NCBI taxonomy): Eukaryota > Metazoa > Chordata > Aves > Passeriformes > Icteridae > Agelaius > Agelaius tricolor. The sequence goes on from NW_027269261.1 coordinate 64,350,436, forward strand.
GGAGGTGACAGAGAATGTGGTGGCAGTAAATCCCCACCTCACTATGAATAAGAATTTAAGCTTTTTTTCTGGTCTGACAGTGACCAAATACTGCTGAGAATATAAAGTCAAGATAAGGTTAGAGATTAGTGTACAGCAGTAAAAGCTACTATCACTTACTGCTGGTTTAACTACAGAAAAAAGCAGAGCATTGAAGAAATGTTATTTTTGGTGCACTCAGCCTTCAAAAAATATGATTTTTCAGGCTGGCCTTTGATAACAGGTCTGTTTCATGCCCATTTCCTACTTTATAGTTGCAATCAAAAAAGAACAGATCACCATCAAATGTATAAAAATCCTCCAATTTTAAGTCTTAGAATTATGATTTCCAGACCTGTTTTTCTAATGTCATTTGGTTAGGTGAGCACGGCAAAGTCATGAACTCATGCTGTTTTGGAGTCTTTGGGATTTCTTTCCTGTCATATTAAATCATGTCAGGGAAATAATAAACGATATCTGAATGAGTGTCTTTTGGGCAATATTACATTTGAATAATTTTCTGAGCATTGTTTCTGAGTCTTTAAAGTCATAATTTCATATTATTTATTTAATATCATGCTGGAAATTAATATTTCATGTATGTCTTTTGTGATAATACAATATTTGGTCTGTACAGTTATCAAAACCAATATTATATACACAAAATATTTTAGAAGATTCTACACTTATTAAACTACATTCAGGTTATTAAATTCCAAATATGATATTTAAGTTCAAAATCACTGTGGTCAGGGGAAAAATAATTGAAACCACGGTTGAAAAATATCCACATCAGCTGAAAAAAACAAATTAATTCTAACAAGAACCAGTATCAGGTTGTTTTGTCCTTTCCTGTGAGCAGGTGGTGTAAATACATATGCATATTTCCAAAACATCCTCTGGTACAAGTACATCAAGCTCTATGGTGATTAAATTCTGAATCAGACCTTCAGGACATATTTTATCACCTCTGAGATAATTTATTTTATGTGACTTGGAACCAGCTGTAGTTTTCTTGATTCCAGAGAAAGATATATTAGTTTACCAGAACAATTTCACATCACTGAGGTTAAAATGAAAGAGTGGTATTACATTCCTGGCAAAGAAAGACACTAATTTAGAGCAGCCAGTGACAGGACTTGCAAGATACTAGATTGTAAAGTCATCTATTACAAGGCATATTTTGTTCAGATCTAACAATTCTATTGGTTCAAAAACCATGACTCAGGTTTCCAAAATCTCAATATCTTTAAAACTGTAAAGATTAATTGTATCTAATTTAAATGAGGCTTCATCATTCTATCTGTCCATCAGTCTCCACAATTCACTGCCACACATTCACTAATATTAATCACATTTTGACAGATGTACTGAGGTCTCACCAAGTTCCTGCAAGTGCAGGGAAAACCACGAGTCAGGTGGAGTGCCAGAGGTGCACCAGGTGGTGGAAAGGCAGGGGCTGGTTGGCACTTCTCTTTCTTTCCCCACAGCAGCAGCAGCCAGCAGTCACCTTCTCAACAGTTTTGGATCAATTGCACCATTATAAAGAAACAGGGTTAGCAAATGGGGTTCCTGAGGAAGATCAGCACCTTTTGATCTGTCAGGAAAACAAAGTTCCTATTCTAACCAACTGAGAAGGATTTGTAGGAAAATGGGCGGTGTAATGGTAGGGAACACAGAATGGTTGCGGAGAGTTGGAATTATGATGGTGGAAGAGCAAGAAATGCTGTGCTAGAGTTCAAGGGAAGGTAGGGCTCCTCATTTCTGCTGTTCACAAAGAATTGAGTTCTATTGTTAAATCCTCCTTGTGTTGTGTCCTCAGGCTATCTTGCAGTCAAGTATTCCAGCCTTTCTCTGAAAGTAGGAAGTTACTTTTAAGTTTTCTCATTGACAGCTACTTCCATTCTCACAGTTCTGGAGGATGGAACTTGAAAGAAATAAAATAAAATTTTAAAAAGCCACTCAAAACCAAAAGAAAAAAAGACCAAACAAACAAAAAGAAAGAAAACACGATCCAGTTTGAGATATGTGGTAAAAATCAATGAATAACAGAAAATTAAACTGGAAGGAATCTTGAGTAGGCATAGTTTATCTTAAGATAAACTATCTTAAGTTTATCTTAAGATAAATCTTTGCAAATTATTGCAAAGAGATTTTTACCTGTCTTATTTTTCAATCCCTCCAGTGACAGAGATGTAAGTTTTCCTGGGTCCCCTGTTCCAGGGCTTCACTATCTCTGCATCAACCTTACCAACACCTCCTGCACCAGTAGCTGTCACTGTCATTGCTAATGCAGTACTTCAGAATAGCAGGAAACCTCTTACCAAAAAGGAACTGATGATCATGTAGGCCCCTAAAAACTGGAATATTCTAAAAGTTTAGAGAAAGAGAGGACATATGTTCCTTAGCCATAATACAAAGGTCAATGATCTTTTCCATTTACCTTTTGATGACATTGGGAAGAAAGGACCTCAGAAAACCATCCTGTCAGTGAAACATTTTAATACAAACATGAGTCTAGCAAAATGAAGGCAGAAGAGAAAGTCTTGCTTCAAGTTCTTACCATCACATCTACAGCCACACAAGCTTTACAAATGTAATGTACTAAAATTCTTATCAGCTGCCTGTAAGTAAAATACTTCCTTTAGTAGGAGATCTGCTTTACACCACTTTAATCTGGGAATAATTCACATTTAAAAAGCTTTAAATTTTAAGACACCTATATTACTTTCTTTGTATTTTGGACAGACACTCGTTGACATCCTTTTGTAGAAAACAAAGTAAAGGTTCCTTTAAAGAAAACTTCAAGATACCTCTTACCTGCACCCTCCCAACTGACTTTGCTGCCTACTATTAAGAAATTTTAGAGGTCTCATGCTATGCCACTTCTTTGAATGACAAGAAACCTGACCCAGGATTTGGGCATGGGCATATAGATACATATGACAGATTGAGACATAAAAGTAAATGTAATTCATAGCAATAAGTCCTTGTTAAAATATTAGAAGTAAAGAGGCATCTTCATGTGTTTTCTAAAGATACAGAACCATTTTGTTCTCAGGTCTTCCTTAAACAATTAAGATTGCTGCAAGTAAAACTGAACTGTGACTACTATGAAACCACTGCATTGTGAATATTTCTCCACCTGCAGCATTCTGAAGGGGAAAACATCATTTAAATGTAATTACTTTAGCCTAGGGAAGAGAGGTACTTACAAGGAAAAATCCTGATAGCTGTAAATGGGTCTTATAGCAACATTAAAATAAAACCAAATAAATACCAAAATACTAAATAAAAAGATCTTTCTCTCACAGAAATTACAAAACTGATTTTTAAACACCATTTTGTTTTGCTTCATATTTTGAAGAGAGCACTTGTGTATGTATGTCTCATGATTTAATAGTGCGGAGATCCTTAGAGTTTGCAAAAACAGCTAGAATAATATGGCTGTGACTTTGAATCTGAATTTGCAAAGATCAGTGATCTTTTTTATTGTCCATATAAATGGTGAATGTGTCAACCTCCCTTACCCTCTCCCAAAGGAAGCAGTAGCCACAGTTCCTTCCAGTGAAGGAACCTGGTCTGTGCTGGGTTCTGCTGCACAGGCACCAGTGGGAAATTAGGAGTCACACTGGCACCTACTTGGTCTGACTGCACAAGAGCCTTTAGCGAGGCAAACGTCTGCAGAGCACCACTAATTTCTACTGACTCACATCATTCTCAAGGGTCACTGCTCCCAGCATGTGCCATGCAGGTACACAGTGGTCAGCAGGCATGGCTCTGGGAGCCCAGGTTATGTACCAGGCTGACAGGTATTTACTGTTGCCTAACTCCAGCAGACAGAGTTCCTCTTTATCACCTCCAGAGAAACCTCTTTCTGAGACTCAGAATACAAACATGCTTGCTCATACAAACTTCATCACTACTCCCTGCCCTGTCTGGCAGCCTGGTCCCTGGATGCCAACCACTCGAGCAAGTTGCCAGGAATTGGATGGAGATGCATGCCTCCAAGCTGCCAACACACCTTAGTCCATGCTCACTGTCTGCTTCTGTTACATCCAGTCCCCTTTGTTTCCTGCTTTCACTCAGACTCTTTTCACTCACCAATACCAGGCAGGCTTTTCTGTAAGACAAAGTTGAGTCTTATTTATCTGAGTCAGAGGCAGTGGATTCAGAAGCATAAATCGTCATTATTTTCTTTATTAAATCTTCATCAAAATAACCAAATTATTAAAAATAATTACACCAAGTAATTATTAAAATTCTTAAAATATGTCACACCCATTTTATCAAAATTTTGACTTTTGGTGTTCTTCCAGCTTTTTGCCTGATACTGCACATGGCTTTTATGGATACAACTTCAGAAAAGATGGGAGACTCTGTCTTTATGAGTACTGACTTGTGTTCCCTCCTCAGTACCTGTTCCAGCTTCCCAGTGTCTGGAGCAGAGCCAGAATGAGCTCCTATCAGAAATGCAGCATATGAGTCTGGCGGTGAGCACCATTTCCACAGTTACCTCCCAGAAACACTCAGAGCTTAAAGTCAGGATAAGAAATGACAAAAAATAGACTGAAAGTCAGAGTCATTTTGTTCTTGAAAGACCTTGAATATTATCCAACCCTGACAGCCCTGACTGCTTGGATTAGCCAAATTTCAGAGGGCTAAAGCCTTCATGATTGTTTCTCTCTTGGACACTGAAATTACCTGCAGACTGTCCTCAGGGACCCTCCAAAGGGACGAGCATATTAAGCCACTAAGCCACTGTTTTTCTGGAAACAGACACTAAATAAAGAGGCCAGAGGACAAAGAGGAAATGTAAATATCTGTGAAACTATATCCTGCTGGCTCATTGAAATTTTTCAATTTTGATTTTTTTAAAAGACTATGCAATTACTAAGAATCATAATTCTAAATAAAACTATAAAATAGCAGCATTATATAAAGAACAGTTGGGAACAACCCTGAGAATATTAGTTAGCGCAGCTCTGGCAGGATCAATTATCCCTGTGTCACTCATGAAAGACATATGGCTAAATTGTTTTTAATATCTCCAGCAATTAAGATTTTACAACCACTGCAGATGCCTGCTCATACAGAGCAAATCTATGACTAGCAGTGTCACTTTCTTTTATAAGGAGGAAGTGTTTCCTAATACCCAAATTGATCATTTCCTAATGAAAACAAACCTTATCACTGTTTCTTTATCTACCAAAAGCTCAGAAAACAATTTATCCTCTCCTTTTTTGTGGCACACTTTCATATGCCTAAATTCTACTACATTGTCCCAAATATGTTCTGTCTTATCCAGATCCTGTTTTTGTAATGTTTCCCAAAGGTCACTTTTTCTAGAGATTCTCCTGGACTCTCTCATGCCTTTCTCAAAGTGTAACAAAAACAGCAATGTAGCTTGGCAAGAGAGGCCTGAGAGGAGCAGAAACCCTGTGGGCTGCATTGCTGATAATATGTCCCAGACATGATGTTCACAGCTGCACAACCCCATTAATTTATATTTAACTTGTGGTCCACCCCACACCACATTCTGTCTTCAAAGAACAAGTATTTCATCCTGTTTCTGTTTGGACCATTTTTCATACCTGCCATTAAGCTCCAACTTTGTCTTTCAGTCTACATTGGGAAGATCTGTCTACATACCTGCAGTGTTACTTCCCTGTTCTTTTTAGCTATTAACAAGAGACTTCTGGGTTATACTTTTCACTTTCAGTTCCCAAGTACATTATCTTGTATATGCAAGACAATACTTTTTTGCTTCTCCCTTATTTGTCCTCCCTGACCTTAGTATACCAATTTTTGTTCATATTATAGTCATGAGTTATCCCATCTCTATTATGCTGTTTATTTCACAGCAGTGATGAGATTAGGTTTTTGCATTAATATATAGATGCCTATATAGTATCTATGGTATTTAGTCTAGAAAGCTTTGATGGGTTTGCCAACTGTTCCCGTTTTTATTCTTTCTAAAAAAAAAACTTTTAGGGACTTAGTGGCTACTAGGAATAATATTTTTGTATCTAGAATCTTGTTGTTTGTATTTAGCTAGGATCTTGTCAAGTATCACTGCTGATGTGTGATGATACCCCTCCTTCCTAAATCAGAAAGAGAACAATTCAGGATTATCTAGGTTGGTGAGATAATTCTCCATTTTTCTGAGGTGAATTCAATTTGTCAGTGGATCACTGAACTTCATTTCCTGCTGAAAGGACCAAAGCTCATGCTCTTGATGAACATTAGGATAGTCAAAATTTGAGTCTCAGTTACAAAGAAAGTAATTACACATGCAAAATATGTCAATTACTTATGGAAATTGCAGGTTATATGGGTACCTGTTCATTTGCATGCACAATTACCCAAACTGAATAAGAAACCATGACAAATTTAATGGGCCAATTGGGTGTGCAGTCAGGCATTCAGCTGACTCATGCCTAATTGGGCACACTACATTTTGAAATTATTTTCCCAGGTGTGTGTTTACCTTTAGCATTTTGGGTGAATGCTCTATAGTAATTCTTTCACAGCTATAAAATTGAACAAAGGGTAGTCACAGCTGTCCTCAAGGAACACACAGCAGCACTGCCTGTAAGCTTTTTTCTACTTTTCTTTCCAGTTCAGTCTTGTCTGAAAAGTATACAAGGTCCAGGCCATGATGTTCATGTTGTGATTAATCCCTTTGCAGACTCCATTCCACAGAAATCTATTAAATTTTTTGAATACAATTCAACATCAATAGCACCAACATGCAGAGGTTATAACTGACTTTTCTCTCAGTTTTGAGATTTAAGGATTGAACTACATACACCTAATGCTTGTTCACCAGGAAATTATGCTTCTAATGAGGATGACATTTAATTCACTGGGGACCAGAATTTTGGTGACAGGAAAATATAGATATTTGTGGATGCCTGATTTGTGTGCATAAATGTCAGTTGGGTCATTACAAATCAGATACCTGCACACATACCTACTTACATTGTGAGTGGCTCTGCACATAGGCAAACTGATAGAGGTACACAGATCCACTCGTAAGTCAGACAGGGGTTAACACCTGGGGTGCAGTACAGGCACTTTCCTGTTAGTCACAGCTAATCTGGCTGAAAATAGCTGAAGAAGAGTCTCATAATAAAGCACAAAAGATTTCAGGAGGAAACAATAAATGTAAAGTAAGTCTCATGAAGGTAAGTAATTGTAATTCTGTATGTATAGCAGCAGCTTGCAATAAGATTTTATGACTCAAAAATGAGACTGTGTAGATCCTGTGAACAATTCTTTGGGAATGTAAGCCCAGTACTCAATATTAGTTACAAAAACAATTGAACATGTGGATTATTTTTTAAATTAAAAATTTAATTAATTTTTAAATTTAAAAATTAAATATTTTAATCAAAAAAGTAACAGAAAATATGGGTAAGAAGAGTATGGTATATTATTTTTATAGAATATAAGATAAAGGGTATAAAATGAAATTAGAGGGAGCAGGTTTAACATTAACAAAAGGAAGCAAGTTGTCTGAGGTATACAATTAAACTGTGAAACCTTTTGCCACAGGATGATTTGGATAGCACAAATAATAACAGGTCCAGAGATTTTTAAATAAAACTTGGAAGTTACACTTAAGTATTCTAAAATATGATGCTGGAGATGTCCATCCACTAAGCTTCTAATCTCAAGTGCCAGAAGTGCAGAACGTGTAAGGAGAGGTGGCATTCTGTCCTTCCTGTATCTTGTAGTCTTTTCCTAAGCATGAATGTTCCTTGCTGTCAGACATAGACACTGTTGGACTGTTGACCTTGGTCCATATGGTTGTATTCATAATATAGCTCAATCCTTTCCTCGGGAACTTCTATGTGCCTTTTCCCTGTCTTGTGATCTGTTCTTTTTTCAAATACAGTGTTTTTTCTCAGGCTTATTGAACTGCAACCATGATTTTCTGACCATTTCCCCAACTTGTCAAGATCATGATATTTAAATCCATTTCCTCTCATCTTCTCTAGTAACAATGATTACATAAAGAAACGACTGAACACAGTAACACTAAACCTTTGAAGACCTGCACAATAAAATTACCTTAAAGATCATAAAATTGACTGATGCCATATACAAGGGAATTATAGCATTTTAAAATTGTGATATAGATGTCAGGATAGATCTGGAAGATGAAACGTTATGGTTCCCAAAAATCTATATGATTTTCCTTCTATGCAGTTATTTTGCATAATATCACTATTAGTATGGAATATCCTAAGAGTTGTTTCTGGCTAATTAAAATTTATAAGATTGGTGCAGCTACTGTTCTCAGTTTGTAGGCACATGTTAAATTAAGACAATTTTAAAATAAATGTCTAACATGATGTTATTTTGAATGATTTCATATTACACTTTTTTTTACACATATTACACTACACAAGGTAGATTTTCCTTCTGTTACCAAATAGTGATACTTAGAGGCACAAAAACCTTAGTGCACTGAAAGCCTGTCCTTAGGCTGAAGACCCCAGAGCTCCTTATTTTCACTTCTGGCAGTAGGGCCGGGAAGGCAAAGAGCTGCTATGTGCAACATAGTGTTTCTCCCTCTGAAAAACTAAAGTATATTAATGCTAGCAAAGCCCCATGCCAAATGACAGCTTGACCAGTGGAAACCTACATTTGCCAGGCTTAGCCAGGGGGCTGCATATGCACAGGGACAGACAGCAACCTGTGCAGATATCCTCTCAGATGTCCAAAAATGGATTGCACAAAGGCAGACTTGGGAGACATCTAAACTAATCATGCAGAAACAGAGATGGAAGGAACAAAGAGCAGGGAAGAATTTAGGCACTTTATCCTGTTTTGCGCCTCTTTCTTGTCCTGTTCTGCCATCTTTCTTTCAGAATAAACGAAGAGCCAGTGTGTTTTTTTAAAGTATGTCTGGAACAGAGGGCCTGCATAGCCACTCAAGGTCCCACTCCTTTTTTTTTCAACACCATGTTGTACTAAGACCTCTCTCACATTTGAGGAGCAATTTTCAGGGAGAAAACTGCCAGAAAGAGAGGAGAGAAAGGTATTTTTATTCCCTTCTCCTGGAGATGCTAGACCTTATGCTAACTCACTTTTCATGAACTTAGGTGAAAGTGGATGGTACCTGGGTTAGAGGTCACACTCATCATTCTAAATTCCCTTAGTGAAATTATCCCTAAAGAAATATTTTAGCACTTTTCTCTTTAAAGATATTTTGATTCAGATTCTGTAACTTAGTTCCCCAAGATGACTGTAGCTATGATTTTTTTTTCTGAGATTTCTAACTTGTTTGACAAAAGTAATTTGTAGAGTCTGCCTTTCATGAGGTGTTTGATTTAGTGACACATATGAATCTTATTACAAAATTAGTCTCTTATACACCAGTAGAGAACACATTAAATGGATTAAGAATGCAGTAATTGGCAGATACCCAAATGCAGCTGTCAATGGAGAGTTATATTGAAGTGAGGAATATTCTAACAGGATGATCCCTGTACAGGGATTAATTCAATAATGTTTTATTAATGCTCTCTAATAATACAAAATATCACTGTTGTTAAAATGTGTGGATGACACATAGATTGTCAGAATAATGGATAATAATGATATAGACATCTAACTTGTCATTCTGGGCCCTCTCAAACAAATGATCTTTTTAAATGCCAAGTATCTCTAGGAAAAAGCATCTGGACCGAGCCTGGGAAACCAACTATTGCATATGAAACAGGGACTTGGTGAGAACCAGACAGAATTAGCAACTGAGCATGAGATTCCAGAGTACTGATGAGGTGAAAGGGGGCTAAGGAAGACACTGTCAGTATGCAAATAGGGGAGCTGAGGCTGGAGACAAGAGTGTACTTTGTTATGTGACGCTGGTGACAGCATGAATACTGGTGGAGAAAATTTCCAACAATTGCCACTATCTTCATACACAAGCAGCAACCTTGCTCACAGTCTGTGACTCATCACATCCTGTTTTCCTGTGTCACATCCTTTGGACAAAGCCTCCAAGTTGGTTCAGGACTAGGAGAGTGCTGTGAGCACTGGGCAGCAAAGCATTGCTGTGCCTGTAGCCCCTTTCCCTCTGCCCCTGCTCCTTTGCTCTTGGTATCAGCTCTGCCCAGCACCCCATCCCAGCAGGATGAAGCAGCAGACTCAACCCCATATCCATGCTCCCCCACAGCCTGATAACTTTCTTCATTCTCATAAAAAAAATGCAAGTATTTATCTCACCAGTGAGGCCTGATGTATGGCTGCATGTTTTTGGACATTTGGACAGGCATAAATCAGATATGCTTTTTTTTCAGTAAGATATATCTTTGCACATCCATCACGTTCTTGATATTTTTAAAAATATTTATGTTTATATAGTAAAACAGTAAGATAAAAATTTTATAAATCTTCAAATAACAATAACAAATCTAGACCCACAAGGTTTCTCTTCTTACTACAAACAGCATAAACAACATGTTACAGATTTATGCTATAAAGACAATTTCACCCATTCTCAATGTCTTCTTTTCATCAGATTACGAGGCTGAAATAGGCATATATAAACTACTATTGTTGATTAAGAACATAACAAGTTATTGAAAACAAATCTACCACCCTTGGAGTCACAGCGCTACTGAAGATTAACATTCAAGCTGCTTAGAAAACACAGAAATGTATAATAAGGTTTTTGATATTAAAACTTCCCAATTAACTAGTTTAGACTGCTCACAATAACATTTCAGACTCATGCATAAATACATTATTAGATAAATTAGTCTTGTCACTCTCCTAACTGGAACCTTTTTTCCAACTGCATGAACTTATGCCCAATGCCCAAATACTGTCTTCCAAACTTTTAGGTACTCATCCAAAAGTATACCTGCTTTCTGCTTGAATATGTAATATTTAAAACACCCTTTAAAAATATCTTATTAAATATTGAAATATCAAATTTTTACAAATAAAATAGCATGGTCAGTCCTTATACTCTCATACACTTGAATTTGACAGGAAGGTTCCTTCAGTTCATCCCTATATCAGAAAAGAAATCTGACCCCTCACCAGCCTATACCATATGTGAGAGTGGGCAGACACATACATCACACTAAACACACACTCTTTTTCTCTTCCAAAAGCAGGCAGAGGAGAGGGACCTTCTCCACCCAGCTGAAAGCGTGCCTTGCCTTCACGTCCAAAGACAGAGACAAGCACATGCAATTTATAATCACAGTGAAAACTAAAGATATCTGGAAATAGAATGTCTATCACTCCTTAAAAGAGATGTTTTGAGTTGTCCTTCATAGCCTCCCAGTTCTTCAAGGAGCTCCATGCCATCCAAACTGAAGCCTCAAGCTCTAGCCTGCTCTTCTCATTAATCACTTTTGGACACACAATACAAGAGACCATGGTCTGAAGCAGAGGATTGCAATGTCATAGGGGATAGGGAAAATAATGCAGACTTTGTCAAAGGAGGGCCTGAAGCTATAGTCTGAAGTGCCAAAATCATCTAAATCTGATATCTCATAAATTCTTCCTTCCTTTACATTTACAGTTGCTTTCTTTTTGCTTTCTTTTTTTTTTTTTTTTCATGAATAATGCACCAATCCTCTGGCATGAAACCAAGCTAGCTCCAAATCACACTAGGCTGATTCCCCAGAATCCCAGAGGAAGACTATGATCAATATACAATGTCTTTTTGCAAGACTTTAAACACAGTAGGACTACAACCAATTAATGTATTTTAGAGAAGCCAGCTGTCCTAAATCATTGGTAAAAACAAGTCCAGAAGATTAGACTGCTGGAAAACCTATCAGTGAGGTGCAATAGATTGCTATTATTAAAGTTTCTAATGGGTTCCCATGGAAGGAGTGATTGATTTCCAGTAAAAAGCATTGGATTCACAACAGGAAAGCTACCACCAGCTTCTGTTTAAAAAGAAGGTCTGAAATGTATAAAGTAGTTTGTGTACAGCATTCTCTTTTCCTGCTGTTAATTCTTTAAATTACCTTTTAACTGCTACTGACACCATTTCTTTTTCATTCATTAGTCTTAGGTGGCCCTAACACAGAATTCTCAAAACAAACAAGAAAATATCCTTCAAACCTTTATAGACAACATTGTTACCATCCAACATTTCACAGAAATGTGACTGTATAATGAAACAACATGTACTTAGATGTATAGACAATTCCATGGCTGGAGCCAGAAGAACAAGAGGGTAAGAGTTATTCCATGTGTTACAAGCTCAGAAAGTTCATGGGAACACAGAGAGAAGGGTTTTTTTTTAAATTGTTAAGAGGAGCATGTTGCTATTCTGAAATAAACTCAGGCCACAGAGTGTTCTGATTCCTATTGAGATGAATACTGTCAGGCCACACTTAGTTTTCAGGCTCTCAAATTTTCTGATGCTGCCCTCAGTCATTCAGGAAAAAATAGCCAGACTCAGATACACCAGCAATACACAGACTTGGGCTCTGGTTATGCATCCTGTCATTTTTGAAGGAGAGCCATAACATGTTGGTCCATCTGCAGCTTCCTGTGTCTGCACAGCTACCAGTGCCTCTGGCTGCTTTCAATACCCCACAGAAAAGGGTGAGTGGCTGTGACATTCACATTCTCTGAACAGAGAGACATAGTTCTCTCACTCTCTCAAGATTTTTTTCTAGACAAGCACAGAGAGAAGAAGGAAAAAACAATTCTTATCTCTACTTGCTGCTCCTGTTGTTTTGCGCATGTGGAATGTGTTAGGAAGATTGTTTACCTGCAGTGATTTGTCAGTTGGATTCTGCTGAGGATTGTTTTGTTTCCTTGGCCAGTTGGAAAAAGCTGTGTCCTGACTGTTGGGAGACAGTCACAAGTTTTCCTTCGTATTCTTTAGCATTCTTTGTAGTATAGTTATAGTATAGTATAATGTAATATAATATAGTTTAATAAAGCACTTGTTCAGCATTCTGAATCAATGGAGTCAGATGCCAATCATTCCCTGCATCAGGGCACAGGGATTTTTTTTATGATTTTACTATAGTAGACTGTTTATAGAACTATTACATTTGAGAGCATTGGATTTCCAATACCGTTTCCAACATTGGATACGGTAAATCTCCAACAGACACATCAAGACAGACATCCTAATACATTAAAAACTTTGCTGCCATCCCTTCTCTCACTTCCCTTTTACTTTTTTGCCTGCTTTAAATCCTCCACATGCAGTTAGTTGTCTTTTTAAATTACAGAACAAGTGAGTACCAAAATAACTTTTTCCTGACTGCTGCAGGCAGCAAATAACAATCCTTCCTTTGCTGACTGGTAGGTCAAGAGAACCAAAGCTGCATCTCCACTCCGTGTTCCCATATGAGTCAATGTTCAGCTAGTGCTCAAACACAAAAATTCATTGCTCAGAGTGAGGGTCTGAGTTATTGACATCTCCCAACCAAGTTACAGGTAACTGCAATCCCAAATGAGTATTCTGAAGATTTCCTTCACTCTATGAAAAATAGAGTAATTTTTTATTTAAACATGTGGTAAGTTCCAACTGCTCTCTTGAAATAGCTGTGGATCTCTGGGTTATGATACCTCTCAGCAAAAGGACAGTGAGACCTTAGAGTGAAGCTTCTGAAAGAAGTCTTTGGGTCTCCATTGCTGTTTGAATAAAGGATGATTTTTTCAAGAGATTTAGATGACCACACAAGAAGTATTCTCCAGATTCATAGGCAATGAGTCTGGGGATCCAGCAGAGGACCCTATGATTTTTGGATGTTTTTATTTTTTAAGGGAAGAAGAAAAATTTCAAACTGTATATCAAAACTGTCAAAATGTCACCCATATCATAGGCTAGTTTGATGTTCATTATGTGTTGAATGTAAAGAGGCACAATTTTTTAAGAGACACTGCAGTGTCTTTTTTTGATCCATCAAATGCAGATCAGTTGTTCAGGAAGCCTGAACTTACATTACTCACACTTCTGGGGACTTGAATATTCACCATAATGAAGATCAATGCAGAAAGGCTTCCTGCCATATCACAGTCCATTCCTTTTGCCTTGTCTCTCAGAAGAGTAGCTGAAGCACATTTCAGTACTTCCAGTGTGAGCTGATACATCTTCTGAAGGAGGTGAAGGAGAGGTCAGATGTGTGTGCAGCAGGGCCTCTGATGATGCAAACCTTATTAAATGCATTTTATTAAGCAAGTATTATCCTTTAGAGACCTACCTCTTAATTACTCATAAAAGGTGAAAAAACAGTTTCTTTCATTGCTTAATAACTTGTAAAGAAACAATTCTCTTCTCCTGCTTCTGTGCAGTGCACAAGCTGTCTCAGGTTCCCATTATGCCTCCCCTGCCAGTCATACCAACAGCTTCCCCTAGCTAAGATTTCTGCTTTGGGATAGGATGAGTAGTGCTTTAGAAGTTACTGTTCCTCTTTATTGATGAGGGTGCATAGAGTTAGGTCACATGTAAATGAAGGTTGGTCAAATGAATGCCACCCATTTTGACTCAAGTATTTATTTTGCAGCTGCCCTTATTGCATGTTCTTCTTCATGTTAGTGTCCTGCAGCTGTAATTTTGCATCAAAACATCATAACAGCAAGCAATTCCCTACAGATTAACAATGCAAAACATAGCATTTGGAGCATAAATTATATGAAGAACTCTGGCTTAAGGCAGATGGAGTACCTTCCATTGTGGTACATTTAATTTGTCTGAAGAAGGAGTGGTGAGCAACTTAAGTGTCATCATGAAGAAACAATGACCTATTACAGATGCAGATCAGCAAGAGAATGATTTTCAGCTTTGAAAATAATATTCAGATATTTAAAGGTGTAGGTATAATTGTAAGTATAGTCACAGATATTTGGGAACTTGTTTTTCACTGGTGATAGGAAAAACATTGATGTAACAAACTTTTTCCATATGGCAGAAAGACAGATGATTTTATCTTGAACACAGAAACAATACCCAAAATAATATGTCATACATCTGATACAATTCTATTGTGGATGAATTCAACCACCAGGAACTACAGTCCAGCTCCTCTGAACCCAAGTGATAGCAGCCCACTCCTCCTTGTGCCACCCTTCAGATGCTCTGCTCTGTGTTCACCTCCTGTCTGATATGATTTTTAGGCAGTTTCATTTCCATCGTACAGCTTTTTAGAGTCAGGAGTGATTTAAATGCATTTTTCTCATTCCTAGCTAGCCCTCTGAATCCTAGAACTGGGATTTTGGAGAAAATATATGGCAATCAGGAAATTTTTTGAGTCAAATTTATCTTTTGTGGATGTTTTACACTCACAAAGGAAGAATAGGATCTTTCTGGATAACAAAAGATGTCTTTAACATCTTTGTGGACATCAAAATTGGTTGAAGTCTGTATGCCAGAGAGATTTTCCAGATGACTTGTCCTTGCACTCTTGTTTTTGAAAATACACCACTCTCTCCTTGAAAAAAAATTTAAAAGCCACATTTCCTGCTTTTTTTTTTGCAATGTGCTCCGTGAAGGAGTAAGCAGAACCAGAATACAACTCTCTACTTACTTCCCTTTCTCACCAGTTCTCCCCTCACATTTTCTCCAGTGTGGATGCCAGTCAAGGGCAGTGAGAGTTAATCTCTTGGCTGCCCTTACAGAGAGCTCTGTGGTTCATAGTGCCCAGCTTATCTCCTGGGGAGACGACAATAACCATGAATTCTCTTCTCCACTGATCAGAGCAGGGATTCAGGTGATTACGTCACACATAGATGTCTAAAGTCAGGTAACGTGAACTTCCCACATCTATCTTAATGATAGCAAGCCCCTGCAGCACAACAGTCTTTGAAGAATCCCAAAAGAGGACAGCTCTTACAACCAGCAAATCTCAAATCCATCACAGTGTTGGATACTAAATAAGCCTGTAGCATACAAGCTATTTTAGTGAAGGTAGGAAAAGCCATACTGGGGAAGACTAAAGGTCTGCCCAGTCCTGTCTCTGACAGTGGGCAGCAGCTGACGCCTAGGAAAGATATGAGAATACTGCAAGCAGGAACGGATGTTCCCCTGGTGAACTGTCAGAATACTTGGAGCCCTGTGTCTCAAGAGACAGTGGACATACTCCTTTTATGTTTAATGACCCTAAATAAATAATCCTTTTATGAATATCTTTTTGGAAGTCATATATATTTTCAGCATCTACAGTGCTCTGTGGTAATGGTGAAAATATTTCAATTAGAGGGTGTATGAACACTCATTTTTTCTTATGCATCTTGAATGTGCAGCCTAATAGTTTCATGTCTCTTTCATTTCTCTCTTTGCAGCCTGATAATTTCATGTCTCTCATGTTACTCTTTTCTCATGTAAGGAAAAAAACCCAAAACATAAGACTAAAAACCACTCATGAGTTTTTAGGCTTTTATCATACTTCAAACCCCACTGGCTATTTTCAGGGCTGAACTGTCTTAGCACATTTACTCGTCATGTGCAAATACCATTACATCATCTTTGTTATCACTCTATTAAAAACTTTTAGCTTTATTATATCCTCTCTGTGCAAGCAAGCTAAATACTTTCTAGACTGACTATTTGTGGTAGTCAACAATGCTGCAAAGAGAATACAAATTTTAATAAATAACAAAATAACATGATGTTCTCTCTGCTAAAGTAAATTGATTTTTAGTTGAGAGCTGATCAGAAAGGAAAGGGAGCCATTACATGCTGAAATAATACTTTGAGCATGGCATTATTTATCCTAATGCTTTAGTTCCTTGCTATCACTGTCACTCTCGATCTTCACTTTTCCCTCTCTCTTATCTACCCCTCCATAGGGGGTAGATGGAGAGGTAGATTGGTAGATTTAGTTCCTCTGATAAATTGAGAAATTTGCTGGTTTTCACATGTGAAAGTGAAAAAATTAGAAAGTGATTCTGACACCCATATCAGAATTGTAGGATTTTGAAGAGAAAGATGCAAAGCCACAAACTTATTTATTTAACATGCACCTCAAAAGATCTGAGGTTGAGATCTTTGGCTGTCATCAGGTGACATAGGATTAGGCTGAAGCTTTGGGGAGGATGGATGAAGAGAGAAGGAAAAAAAAAACTAACCTTTGAATGGATGAAGATGGTTCTGAGGGACTGGAGGCACATACTGATCAAGTCATGACCTTCCTGAAAGGCACCTACAGCAAACAAGAGATGCTGATCCAAACAAAAGATAAAAAAGGAAATTTAGTTCATGAGAAAAGTATATGGATTTTGAAATTATACTTGCCTCATAACCAATTGTAAAAATCCCAAAGTTTTCAACACAATAAAATATACAAGTTGAAGCAGAAGTATTTTATGCCATTGTTTTAGCAAAAACATCACTAAAAGAATAATTTTATCAAAACAAATGTATTTAAACTGTTTTAAAAAAATAAGTCAAAAATGTAGATGTCATCTACATGCTGAAATGTTTTACAGCTTCAACTTTGCTGTATTCGAAATCTTCAGTAGAAAAGAGCTTCTTACACAGATTCTAACCAGACTCGCTCAGGAAAATAGAGAAAGATGGGAAAAATTCATAGCTTAAAACTGTTCCTTCCTGTGCATCCTGACTCATCACACAGATGCAGGAATGCAAACAGGGTGGCATTAATCATCTGTGCCCTGGAATTATGGACCTCACTATCTGAGGATGGAGGCAATAAAGCTGAGCAGTGCGTTGCTTAAATTTATAGAGCAGGTGCAAGCACTAACTAAACTTTTCAGAAGACTAGTCTTGCATTTTAAGATGGGAGTTAATGACATTATTATTTTCTAGTTCAGTAAATCAGAAAGTTAATGACTTTTAGTGTCCTCTTAGGCTCTCTAATCTTATTTCAGTTCATTTGGTAAAGGAACCAATATATATTTGCAACTTATGACAGAAGTCATAAGTTATATGACAGAAGTCAAGCAAAGGAGCACATTCAATTTAAGATCTTCTCTTCCACAAGAAATTGTGGTAGTTTTGGCACAAAATATATGAAATCAAAAAGGACATGAGAACAAAAATTCCTTTAAAAAGTGCAATGATAATCATTCAGACTTATGATATCACTTTAATAATCAGAATAGCAGGCTTGATTTAAAAAAAATACACTGTTTTAATTTAGTTATAGATTATAAACAGACAGAAAATCAATTTTAAAATCAAAGCCATTTTGAGAAGGAAAATCAAAGTCAGGTCATTTTAATCAAAATGCTCTTGCAAATAATGACTGCAAACTTGAACATTAAAATCAATACCAGTACTGCTACTAGCCTCTGGTAGTTTTCCTCACAAAATAAAAAGTCCCTTGGGAAACTCTCTCAGCTTGAAAAAGCTGACAGTTTTATTCTCTGCCTTCCCAAAATTAGTTCTCTGATGGCACTGATGCTTTTCTCCCTAGGGTGCAGCAGTTCTGTTCAGTGAAGCTATGTGACAAAATACCCCATGGAAACTAAAACCCATATAAAGTACCACTTATAAAGAGGAGGTTTCCATATCTGAAATGCAAACCAAGGAGCTGTACTGTAACTGAATGACTTCAGCCAAACACAAACTTAATTCTGCAGTCTGAAACCCACAAATATCACTCTGCAAAGAAGCAGCAGTAAAAGGCAGCAGGTAGGTGCCTTTTCATTATGTCGTGCCCAACCAGTACACAACTTTCCCTGATAGCCTTGTGTAGTAGGTAAATTCTTACCTGAGCTTTAAAATGTAAATAAATAAATAATTAAACAGGAGTCATCTTATAAGTGATTTTTTTTCCATGTGAGAATAAAGATAAAATTATTTTTTTCCAGCAGAAAATACTCAAGACAAACTGCGTTATTTGCATTTTATTGTCTCTGCAGAGGTGTAAATTGCTGTCATCTTGGGCTTTATATGGCACTGTTAAGGTACATCTAGGAAAGAAAAACTAGGCAGGAAATTGGCATCATTATGCATTTTTAAGGTGCTTATATTTAATCATTTAAACCAGCAAATATTTGAATAATGAACTGGTGGGAATAGACAGTCAAAAATAAATGTTTGTAGCTGCAGGACTGTGAAAACATCATTTGATGAATTACCTTGAAAGAGAAGAAAGGACTCATCACCTCCCCTTCAAAAAAAAAAAAAAAAAAAAAAAAACACCAAAGAAACAACAACCAAAAAAATGAAAAAACCTCACAAAAAAATCACCTCATCATCAATAAAACTGGAAGACAGGAAAATAGCAACAAATGAAGATTAAAGAAATTCTTCTCTACTACATCCATCTGCTTCCTTTCATAATTCAGGACATTAGTAGAGAAATTTAAAGGCAATGAACTTGAGAAAAAAAGCAACGATACCAAGTCACATTCCCAGCTTCCCTGAAAACCTCTGCAAGATCTTCCACCAAACACTAAGTGGCAGAGGATGTTACTCACGGGACTTGTGGCTTCAGGTCAATCTCAGTTAATGACTGAATTTTAATTAATCCACACTGCACTGCAGTTGCCTCTGTATTTTACTAAATTCTTATAATAAGGCAGTTTTATCATAGTGAGAAATTACCAGTAGGCTAAATCTTAGAATCACAAAATGGTTTGGGTCAGAAGGAACCTTAAAGATCATTTAGTTCCAAGCCCCCTGCCATGGGCAGGGACACCTTCCCCTAGACCAGGTTGCTCAGAGCCCCATCCATCCTGGCCTTGAACACTTCCAGGGATGGAGCATCCTCACCACCCTCTGAGTAAAGAATTTCTTCCTTACATCTCACCTAAATCTCTCTTCTTTTAGTTTTAAACTGTTCCCTCTTGTACAATCACTATCTGCTCATGTAGAAAGTTGTATTACTAGAAGATATATTCCTTTTCCCTTGTCTTTAATTCTGGAGGTTGAAGACCATCCTTCCCTAAAGTGACTGCAAACCACATCTCTTTAAGAGACTGTGTATCTGACAGATAAGTTTGCAAGCATTTTTTCAAACACTCTCCTGAGAGCAGCATCATTATTCCATTATTAACTTCAGTGTGTAATTTTTTTTCAAAAGACACTATATGTGAAATGGTTTTAATGACACTAGAACAACTTAGGAGACTATTGTGGTTTAGCCTGCTTGCACAGGGGTGCACCAACTTGATGCAGCACATGTACTGAGATCTATGGCTACAGTTTTCTTAAAGAAGAAAAGAAAGTCGCATGAACAAGAAATTAAATCAAAAAAGATAAGATGTGATGTGCCAGGACCATATTTCCTAACAAGATTATTTGTTTCTCCTTGAGGTCTTTGCTATAAGAGCATTAAAAGGATCTAATAATGATAATATAGAGTCTTAATAGAAAAAATCTAGTTGATTGTATAATGCACAGTTGTGCCTCATACTTTATTTGCAGCACTTGCAGATTTCAGGGTATATTCTTGGTTTGTGGTCTCTTGATCTGAACTTTAAAGGGGTACATGCATTAAAGAAAAAGAAAAAATTGTAAAGCTTTGAATATGTTATTTTCCACTATTGCGTTTATTTAGAAATTAACTCAAGGCTTCATATTTCACATTCAAATTTTATAAATTTCGGTTTATGCATCAAAATCTAAAAAAAAAATTTCACTAAGATCAGCATCCCAACTGCTTCTTCATCAGGGTTAGACTTTATTTGGTGATTCTAGGATTGGGATACAGTTAAAATCAGTCTCATTTTTACTTCATTGCTCCATGAAGAAGAAATTACATGTCTGTTAAAAAAGCAGACATGTAATTTCTGTTTTCAGAGACTGAACTGAAAATTAATGCTATCAAACCATATGATTATCTGTTTTCTGTAGCATTACCACTGCTGGAGATAAAATTCAAACAGTCATATTTAAATAATATTTTTTCATTAATATTTTTTCTATAAATTTAATGGTGAAAGTTGCAAAGTTGTATATCTGAATAAAAGAGAATGATAGTGTAAAAATAATATTATCTCCATTTTGACCAGTGTGACATATTTTTGCTACACAGGCACTTTCTCAGTTGCTAATCTCCAGGGGTTTCAGCAGTTAAGCTGATGGATGATGGGAAGAGGATTTCTTGACAGCCCAGTAATCTGTCCAGAGGGGAAAGGATGCTGTTGGTCAGGGTTCAGGTACTGGAAGGGCTTTTGACAAGCCAACCATCTGGACACATCTGGAAAGGCCAAGGGCTGTTTTCCCCCAGTACTCCACTCATGGGAATGAAAATAGCACTGCCAGGAATCATGCAGGTAATGCAACAAAATACTTGATTTGCTACTGACACAAAGAATTTTTGGCTTTGTGAACACTTTGTTTATATTGTGGTCAACAGACAGAGATGTGTGTAAAAACTGCCAGTACTATTGGAATTATTAGCACAGCTCCCAGTTTCACTATCCACTCCTCTACCCTTCATCACTGCTGTACTACTGGGGGCTGCACCAGAGCTGTGGTAGCATGATGGGTAATTAACTCCACAGACAAAGCTTCCATACTCCTGCACATCCTCCTGGCCATGCCACTACACTGATGGGAGTTACACTGACTCCAGTCTCCTTTTGACTGGAGGTCATGTATGAACTCCTGCCCACAGGGAGCAAAAGCATTCCTCTGCCCACCTACCTACTTTTATGGTGCTACACGTCTAGAATGTCTGTGTAGCCCCAGTGTAGGTCCCCATTGCCTCCCAGGTCCCTCAGAACAAAGGCAGGTCTGGCACTCTTTCCCCCATCCTCCCCCACAGGCTGGGCTCTTCTGGTAGGAGCTGAAGGTACTGGAGTTGCTCATGAACTGCAGGATGCTCCAGCCAGCTGCATATCAGAGCCAGGCAACCTGAGCATGCCACAACACGCTGACATGTGGCAGCACTAGATGCCAGCTTTGAGGCCTCTTTTTCCCACAGAAAACCAACATTAGGGAAAGAGGTCCAGCATAGAAGGTGGGGTGGGACAAGCAGACACACACACACACAAAGGTCTCACACTGAGATCACGTTGTTTGCAGGGAAAAGCAGCCTGGGAACATACAACTGGGTAGGGGTTATAACTCAGAACACTGGCATTGCAAACCACACCATTATAGGGGCTTCAACTCTGCTGTCAGAGGGATGCAAGTGCGGGATTTCCAAAGGAACAGAGAACTGTATTGGCATGTAGCTTGTATAGTTATGTCATGATGAAATGTACCATTGTGCAGCAATGGCTTACATACTGTGTACAGCCATGCAGCACCTGGCAGCTGAGGGACTATATTCCCACATAGATGAGAACCCATCAACATTTTTTCAACATGTTGATGTAAGGAATGCATCTGCATACAGCACTGAAATTGTGTGTGAAACAGGAAGCTACTGCAGCCTATTTTTTTTT
Source organism: Agelaius tricolor (assembly GCF_023055355.1). Taxonomy (NCBI): domain Eukaryota; kingdom Metazoa; phylum Chordata; class Aves; order Passeriformes; family Icteridae; genus Agelaius; species Agelaius tricolor. The sequence continues at coordinate 64,372,765 of NW_027269261.1, forward strand.
AATCTATGTAAACCAAAGAAAAGATACAGAAAATGTACAGAAGAGGTGAATAAGTGTCCTTGTGTCTAAAGCAAGGCATACTACAAAAATGACATTAAAGAAGCACATAAACACATTACTGTAATTTACTGGGCCTCGCCTCTCATGGGAAAAAAAAATCTAGAATGAAATACGGTCATTCAGCAGGCAGTGCTCCAATGTCACACAGCCTGCTCTATCCTACCCTGGTTAATCTCTCCTGAGAACAGAAACATTTTGCTGAAGAAAGGGACATCTCTGTGAAGAGCTAATACCACTTCTCCCTGATGTGGCATCAAAAGAAAAGTCAATGAACACGAGACGGTGCCAGGGAACACACTACACACGAAGCTTAGAGGCAGGAGAGTAGGAATTATCTTGGAGGGGGAAATGAGCTTTTCTTGTGTTGCACCCCTGGTGATCTTCACCTGTGAGATAAGAGAGACTTCCAAGTGACAGTTCAAAATGGTATTGTAAATGTGAAATATGTTAACTCTCTAAAACTTACTGATGAGTGGAAAGCAACATTCAGTGTTACCAGACTTTCATGTTGACATGCCACTCAGTATTTTTCTTTCAATACCTTGGTAAAATATGCCTTCCATATATGTTTTACCACAAGGAAGCCAGACAAACACTCCCATGTACAAACACGAAAATATATATGTATTTTAATTTTCATTTGGTCATATTTTATTTAACAGAATGTCATTCTTCCTCAATAACCAATGATGATTCAAAGTAGTAGCACTCTCCAAAGCAGCCCATTGATCACAGAGAACTGATGATATTTAAATATACAATATAAAGAGTGATGTTTCACAAAGTTGCTTTATCTTCAGACTTTAGGTTAGAACACAACAGACCAAAATTAACCATTTCACTAGGTCCAAGAATAAAATTTAAACTGACAACAAGTTGTGAAAAGAGAACAGTTATTGAAACTTTGCAGAGAAAGAACATGATTAATAAACTTGTCCTGGCTTTTCAAGTCTCAGACCCCCTGAGTCCTAAAAATACTAAACTGAGAAACAAACAAATTTTATCCTGAGGATACAAGCATTGTTTGTAAATTACTCCTGCAATTTAATTTTGAATTTTGATATGGTGCTTTGATATTTTCCATAAGGCTCCAAAGTAGTGCATGCAAAAAGAACATTATTCAGTAGTTACTGCTATGCAAGTACTACAGATCACAGGAGCCTTAAGGCACAGATTGCCAATCTGCAATTTTAGATGCCACCACGACTAGCTGTTAATCATTATTCTCATAACAGAGCTGTATTAACAGATTATGTGAGTGCTTTTGTATTTGCATGAGTGCAGAAGCAACAGAGTTAACATGATTTGCGCACAGCTTTCACTGGGACACGAGTACTTCCGTAATATGTTGTTGATTAAAAGTTGGGGCAGTAGTTGCTATGTGAAGAGTGACAACTAACAGTCAGGGAAGGTAACATCTTAAATCACAAGAGTTGTTTCACCTACGCTTCTAGCCAGACTCTTTCGTTTTGCATTCCTTTACGATGTGGTTGGCCTTAGTCTCATTTTCCAGCTCACTCTGTTAACTAGAGATTTATAGAAGGGAAATATTTCAAATACTGGTCCTCAAGATCTACTCTGCAGATTATCAGTATGTTTGGGTTTTTTTACAGTTTTCTTCAGTTATTCATAGAATAAAGCACACACAGAAGACAGGATGCTGTTGAACACAAGAGGGTAGGAGAAGGGATAAAAAGCTGGGAATGTTTTGCAGAGCACATTTCACACAGCAATCCTTAGGGTGAAAGAGCTAGAGAAGCAAATGATTTAAAAGAGCCATTATTCTCAACTTGAACCCTAGAAAACTGCAAAATAATTTTTCTTATTATTGCCAGGTAATCTAAATGTGTCCCTCTGAATATATTCATAGCTTTAGAAAATTTTCATTTTCTGCTGTTTAATTCCTTTTACCATTGCTGCATCAAAAATGCATGTGAAAGTCAGGGACAACCATACTTAAAGGAAAGTGATTTTACACTAAGTCCTATCAAGGATACAATGCAACCAAACCCTGGAAGTCTTTAAGTTATCATAATCTTATGCATTACTTGTAACAATCACCAATTTAATATTCTTAGGCATTAAGTGTAATGCTTAAAGTTGTCAGTTTCCTTTAAATCATCTCTGCTCTGAGTGACTAATGGCTACAATTAACATCACCAGCAGCACTGTTCAAAGACACAGGACACAGATCACCAGCTACAGCTCGAAGGCTGCATAATTAGCACAAGACACAGAGGTTTGCAGGGGAGATTCCCACACCACTTCCACTCACACCTTTCCACAGAGTAGGTGCTGATACTGATGTCAGGGCAAGGCAAGCTGCGACTTGAGCAAGCGCTGAATTCTCCCAAAAAATTTTCTCTGCAGCAGGGTTTTACAGAATACGTCCCTCTCTTCTCTTCCTATGGACAGGTTGGGGGGCTCTGCCCTTCCAGCTCCTGCATGCTACATGATACCCACATCCTGAGAGCTACTGTGGAAACAGCAGCACCAGAGGCACTTCAGGTTTAGCATATGCATCAGCTTTAAACATATCCAACTGAGTTTGTGTGGGAAAGTGAGAAACATGTTATCTCTCCTTCCTGATAACAGATGTGTCATGGGGTTTGTAAGTCCTCTCTAATATTACTGAACTGGTGAAAGCCTCCCTCATAATTAAAAAGGTTAGCCAGTTCACTCCAAATACCTAATGTTGCTTTCTCCCTAGGCTTGCCACCTTTCCTTACAGCCATAGGGCTCTTTTCATTATCTCCTTCCATAACTTCTTCACTCAGGCAGGACACAGCACTTCTCATATCCCTGGGACCCATCTACAGGTGTCTCCACTGTCTTGTTCTGACCCCTAAAATTATATTTGCAAGCTCAGCTACAGCACCTACTAATTTACGTGGTAACTCATTTTCTAAAGATTTGGGAAACTCCATTGTGGCCATACATGGTAGACCATGTGAAAAATGGAAACTCTGATCATAATGTAGAGGGGGGGGACTCATAATAGGCTACTGATCAATTACTTGGAAGTGTTAATGCAAATTCTATCACATCATTTTTGCCATTCATATGGCTTTCCACTGCAAGCTTGCTTTTTTCTGTTTTTTTTTTTTTTAATTATTGTGTTTTATCATCTTCTATTATCTCTCCCCTTGATTTTTTCTACTCTTAAATTTTTATTAACCAAGGGACCTGATTTGAGATGCCTGCCTTTAGGCACTGCTGTTTGTTGCTGATGATGCGACAGCCTCTTTAAGGAATCACAGCCGCATTTCCATATCAAATAAAAATCCTAATTAACTCCTGCCATTTGTCTACTGCAAATTGACAGATATGTCAATTCCCTGGAAGTGAATTCTCTACAAAAGGAAGCTTTGTCAAACCTTTATTTGAGAGGACCTAATGTGAGCCAGTGGTTCAGAGAGAACAGATCTGGCTGACCACAATCTCTGCAGACAAAATACTTTGGCCACATTTAAAAAATGTGTACCATAAGGAATTGTCAGCATCTTCCTTTGGAGGTCTCTCTATTTCCCCTGTGTGCAGTGCTTCCCCCCTGGCTTTGGATTCCACAGCAATAGCTGATCTATTCATATTTTGAACTCACTGCAGAAACTTCTTTTTTCTCTAGTTTTAAGTTCATACCACGCAAGTGTTAACATGTCTTTTATCAATCAGAGCAGTTTACACACACAAAACACCGGAGGAGGAGTGACAAAAGAGTGGGAACTTCTCACCCATGTTTCAACTTCACCACTGCCCAGCACTGCACAAGTTGTTATTTTTTAACAACAAAAAAAAACACTTTGCAAATTATGCAATCCAACAGGCGTCAATGCAGTTTTGTGTCAACAGACACCTAGGAAGGAAATAAATTATGACCCCAAAAGCTGATAGAAAAAAATTCCTACACAACTGAAAGCTGAAATGCAGACTGAAAGGAATGTCCAAAGCAATCTGCTAAATACAGATTTTGACACAGGATTATTCAAAGTTACAAGGCAATACAGGACATGGGATTCTATCTACCTAGCTTGCACTTTCATTTGGGGTCACCTGAGCATGCCTCTAAACAAAATGTTGATGTTCCTTGTATAGTTAATGGAAGATAAGTAGCTTGTTTTGTCTCTGACAGATTTCTTTATGAGGAAAATTTCATTTTGTAGGAGTCTTTGGATTAAACTACCTTTTTTCCCAAGAATGAGATAGGGAAGAAAGGGATTTCATTTGGAGGACATACACCCTCTTTGCCATTTTCTCAGCAGTAATGGTTAAATGTACACTCAGATTTAACTCCACAGGAAAGCAGATCACCCCTGGTTTGCAAAGGTCTCTTGGTAAAGTGTTTAAAGAAACTAGACATGAGTGAATCATCAATAAGACCTTCTTACACAGAACAAGGACACATCTCCTGTTAAAATCAGTCTGGGTGATCAGTGTAATCTTTTCCACACAGAAAAATGTTTTCCATTGAGATATGTCTCTAACTCGCTGTGCTCCTGTTTTACTACCTGAGAAATGGGATGGTGATTATTTTCTCTATTTCATAGAGTGTTTTGAAGTTTGTGGACAAAAGAGCTATTCTCACCACCAGAAGTACACACTCACATGCTACTTGCAAAATACCTTTCTTTAGAGGGACCTGATCCAGCTAGAAATGTGATTGTTTTCTTCAGTACAATGCTTTGAGACCTTTGCTGTTGTCTTTCACATTGATATTTATCTTCCAAATTTATCTTGGAACCCAACGCTGCTAATAGCTCAGCAGGACATTCCCCAGACGCAATTTAAGATTATAAAATCCAAACTCCCCCTAAAATCCCATTTTAATATTCTAAATAAAATCCTGAAGCCTGGTTTTGCTTTTTTCTCTCTTGCATGCTCTTTCAAACATGACTTTATCAAAAAACTTGACAAATACATACATCAATAAACATAACAGAAACAATATAATAACAGGGATATGACCAAAACTTATTGCAAAGTGTTTTCCAAGTAATGCTAAATGGTAGTTCTTATGATGCTTGACTTTAATTTCCCAAACAGAACAGGAAAATAATAAAAGACATGAACAAAATACTGTCAGGTTACAATTTTGTCAGGTAATATGCTTAGGCTTGGCTGTGACTGTGATTAAATAATACAAAGAGCAAGGTACTGAGCTAAAACATGCAAGGTACTGAGCTAAAACATTTGAGAGCGACATTAAAGTGAATCTGCTCCTCCACATATCAGTGACCTCTTGAGGTCCCTTTTACTCTTCTTTTCTTTAATTCTGTTTTCAGTTTGTGACTAGGCATAGCATGTTTGTAGAGTGCAAAACATCTTCTTAAATATGCTATACAGTAAATTTACATTTCTGTAAAGACATTTCAAACTATTTTACAACTAATAACTATTGAGAGGAAGTCTGTGTATTTGTTGGAGCTTAGTGGGTCTGATTACCTGTCTCTATAAAGCCAAGAGTTTATTGACATCTCTGATTACGAGTAGATTTCAGTCATGGAAGTTTCCATAATTTTTCCATATATTTTTAAACATTTGTGTCTTGGAGAAGTCATTATGTAAGAGGATATTTTTAGATCTTATCAAAAGCTCAAAACTATCAATTTTTACACTTTTTTTAAATTCTCCTTTTTTTTACATAGTTGGACAGGTATATCCAGTTTCTCCACTAAGTTCCTTATATTGCAGGATATTTTTATATGCATATCAGCATGCATAATTACAACAAGTTTTTATTCTACCCAATACACAAGAAAGGTAAGAAATTAAGAGGAGTTCCTCCCAAGCATGTGCATTCTGGTTTTAGCACTTCAATTCTGCTATAAAAATTAGACAGCAATTCCTATGATAATAAAGATTGGAAAAAGTTTTCAGTCCAAATTCATCTAATAAAAATTGAACAACCTATAAAGATTTTCTACAAGAAAGGTGGAACCCTTTATGTACCCTGATATGTAAAAGAGAAATGCCTTCAAAGAATAGTGAGAGCAGGTAAAATATATTTATTTCTTTTACCCATTTCCATATTCTTTTTCAATGTCACAATTGCAATTACCACTGTCAGAATTTGATTCAGCGAAATAAAAGCTGCAGCCAAGATGACCTGTAGCCCAACTCTTCAAGAGAGAGGATCTTATTGAAAAAGCAATTTTGTTCTTACTGAAAGATGAAGTCCCAGTTACACAAAATTATAATATATCCTACTTCAACTTTCTGGAAAAAATGTATTCATACTCATTACCTTAAATTGGAATCAGACACCAGAAAATATTACATAAATTACAGTTAAGTGCACAAATAAAAGATTTTCAAACAAAAATTTATAAACTTCAAAACAAACTTCAAACTTCATACAGTGGAACAGATTTGCATTTTGTGATTAGACAGGTGGTGTACTCTGAAATCAACATTCTGCTGTCTTATACCAGTCTGGCCTATGTATGTAAAAGGATCTGTGAAGATTTTTACACATTGTGTCACAGCTTGTGTAAATCTGGAGTACTGACTAAATCCTGAAGCCCTTATAAGGAGAACATTTCTATTGTTGTTTTAGTTTTATCTGATAAGAATTTTTAAATCATAACCATGGCAATACACTATTCCACTAACCAAAAGTGTGGAAATATATAACATACATTCAAAAATGGCACTTATGCGAATACTGGAGACACATCTCACTTTTACAGCATGATTTTACAAGGAATGTGAAAAATGAAACTGAATAAAAGAATACATAAGAACTGATCATTTTTTCAAGTCTCTCAAACCACAGAAGTAGTATTAGGACAGTTTCTACTACTGACAGCTTTTAGAACAGACTGATAAGAAGTTCAGGCTCCATATCTTTCCTCTCTGCATTTCCTAACACATACCATGAAAACAGAATTAGGAAAGCAGAAAGGCAATGAGTTGTTCAGACAAGTTCCTGCAAGCTGATGGCATATTAGGGCATGCACTATTTATCAGTGCTGCTAATGACCTGTAAAGTAGGAAAGCTTTATCTGTGATTTGCCTGGGCTAATCAAGGGTGATGCTGGAAGAGTCAGGGTCGTCTCAGCCCTGAGAAACGCTGGAGCTGCCACCACAGGAGTTACAGCTCAACTCGAGACGACAGACTTTCAAGTTCTCACTCTCTGCTCTTAACCCATCTCAGCCTACCAAATCTTACAGCTGTAATCATCCTGGATGAGAAGAGGGGACCTACAACCAGTAACTTGGAAACTCCACCTATCACTGGAGTGATGGAAGAAATGTTTTAAACTCTAGCACTCGGGAGGCAGGGTTGCTGTGAACGATCACCTCCAGTGTGGTCAGTGTTTTCATAACTAATCCCTGCACTGCCTGAACATGCTCTTTCAATACCTTTAGTTATTCAGATGTCTTGCTGGGCATCCTGTGTGTCTTCCCACCCTGACAGTCAATTTAAGTCCTAATAAGAAATTACATTCTCGCCTCAGCACGCCGCTGGCTGCACACACATCAGCCAGCGCACAGAGATGACACAGCTCCTATGTTTCAGCAGATTTACCCAATCACTAGTGAAAACTGTTGCCCTTTTGAGGTAAAATGTATTTCTCTATTATGGCACATGTTCAGTATATACAGTTGCACTACAACCAAAACAAAGGTGTCCCAAACTATAGGCTGAGATGTTTGACTAAAACTTATTCATATTAATCTTTGCTTGGAGTGGGATGCTGTTGATCTATGGAAAGTTTTACTATAGTAATAATGACAGTGTCTCAATATACAATCTATAATATATCTAAGTACATTGAACAGGTATGATTTCTTGTATAAACCTTCAATGAAATATACTTATCTAACACTGTCACCTCATATGCTTGTCAGAGATTGGTAAAAATATATATATATATATGTATCCAGTCTCCCAGTGCACAGGATTCAGTGACTAACTTCTGCTGCCAGGCTTTACTTTCAGGTACTGGTTATTCCACTGTAGTTAGAGGACTAATGTCTCACTCCAAGGGAGAACAGAGTTCTGGAAAGATTCTTGATGTGCACCCAAAACGCAAGAGAAGTAACTCCAATGTGTCCCATATGACAACACCCAGATTAGGGTACTAAGCCAGGTTACTTGTGTAAATGAAAAGTTAGGGATGAAACCTCAGAGACCCATACAGCTAAATGACAAAGCTATCCAAGAGTTGGTTCCAGTTCACCTGTGATCTTTCTCACAATGCACATTGTTTATGCTAAATAGCAATCCTAGACCCCAGTGTTATTTGAGAAACCAATTCCCACAGTTTGGAAACATTGCACTGATTACAGCATCTCCCAAGCACTTCTATTCCCTCTTTATCTTAGAACACTATGTGATCATTGCAGAAAAAAATCCAGTAGTCAATGTACTAGTTGGCTTCCCATAGGAAGGACAACTCTTAATTACCTTTGATGTTTTTCTTTGTTCAGTATGTTTCTCTCTGTGCCATCTGTGTGTGTGCATGTGAGAACACACACATTTTCTTCTCTTTTTTATGGTGCACTTCACAGACATATTTAATAGTCACTCATTTCCATAGCACTTGTTTATCATAACTTACAAAGTAAAATTGGAGGATTATATTGTATTTACAAACAAGTTGGCACTTACAGAATAAATTATTAATTCCTTTTTTTTAATTTTATTTCATTTTCTTTTTTTTTCTCCACTTTTTCACCAAAGGGCTTCCAGAATTCAGGCAGAATAGTAACACCTGCTGCCAATATGCTACATTAACATCAGTAAATAGGATTCCAGCTGTTACACTCTTTCCCAGTGATTTTCTTGTTGCTGAGAGGCAGTGCCTTCCACCTCAGTTCATGTCCAATGCCCAAAAACTGTTAGTCAAGTGAAAGCAAGGGCTGCATGTTTTCTTCCTCATTCTTATCCATGCGTTTCAGCACCCCAGGATCCACAACTGACTGAGACCTGCAGAGGGACAACATGTTTATGTGACATTTCTAGATCAAGACAAATGAGGGTAAACCTCAGCTTTCTTTTGTTTATTTTAATTTCTGTCAGGGTTTAAAAATAAGGGTACAGCATTACCCAAGCATCTGATCATTGCAAATCATCAGGAAATACCCTCATAGAGGGATAACAGGGCTCAGTGCTGATCTGTAAATATGGGAGCAAAAGGTGGAATAAAGTAGATTCTCTCTTCAGTGAAATTTTGAAGCAGGGAGTATCCTCCACCCACAAGAGCAAACTAAGCTGTCCTCTGTAGTGACTTAAGCACTGACTGTCTCTCCAGAATATTATAGAGCAGTGGGCTGGCAAAGAAGGTACAACTCAGCCACCCAGCTAGCTAATCACACATTGCAATTAGCAGGATGTGTTAGCTGGCAGCACAGGTTGCTCCTTTTCTGAATAGCATCTTAATTCAACAGTGCAAGACCCTAAGTCAAACCTAGGAATGGTGCCATGGTTAGCAGGACTTCTGAAGCAGCAGACAAATGTATTAAACTCACTTTTCAGCTCAACTGAACAGGGCAGGGCAAATTCACTGATTATTGTAAAATTTATCTAGATTCTCTGATTCAGTCCAGAAGCATAACATGATACCCGTGCCCTGCAACAGCCATATGTGAGAGGCAAAGAGGAAAACTGAGTCTCCAGCAAAATCAAAATGTTCCATTGAAAACAAAGCCTGGAGTGTTAAGATAGGGTCTCACACCAGCCATGACTCAGCTCATCCAAAAGCAGCCACTTTTGGATGAGCTGAGTAACTGCAACCCTGGTTAGATGTTTCCTTTAGTGAGAAAAATCTCAAGCAGGAAATGCCTACTTCTCTTTCCTTCTGTAAAGATTTGAGATGACTGAAGAGCATGTGTACATCTCTACAATGCAGGCATTTATTTTTGATCAGTGGAAGCACACTGTGCCTGCAGCATTGCTGCAGATTTGCCCATTTAGAGGTCGACAGTGCAGAGAAAAACCTTTACAAATTCTAACCTTTCCTAAGATAAGCATATGGAGTCAATTCCGCCCCCCCCTTATAAACTGACATCCTCCAGTGAAACCAATGAATAAGGCTGATGAGGTCTTTCTCAAAAAAATTTAAAGAAAGCTCACAAAAACACAAGAAAAACATCTGAATTAAAGCTTAGGTGAAAACTTTAGACTCAAGGATATTTTCTAATAGTATTTATCCCATTCTCATACTAATACTAAAATCAAGAAAATTAAATCATTTAAAAATATGATCATCTCTCTTGTGAGTAATTTAAACTTTTTTAATTAAGAGTGTACAATAATACTTATCCTGAACACTAGTCAGTTCCTCAGGCAGAAAACTAAACCAGTGAATTAAAAATGCTTTTTTAAAAATCTTCACAAGGTACTGTGCCAATGCAAAGTTGATTGAAAATTTGCTGGTGGAAAGCTGCACTCATGGAAAATCCAGTTCATCATGATAAAAATTGCTGTAGAAGCAAATTAACTTCAAAGGTTTGCCAACTAAGTGCTAAAACTGAGCCTTTTCCTTGCCTGCCAGTGACTGAGCAGACAAGGTTTCCAGTTCTCATCTGGGGAGAACTGAAGGGCAGCTGGAATGGCTGCAAACCTGGCCTCCAGTTCCCAGTGAGGAAGCTTTGGCCATAAATTCCCAGGGCCTCCAAAGCCCCCAGTGCCAAGGCAGGTGTGAAAATCCAACTGCACAAATCCTGATCTATGCTTTGTAAACTCAGATGCCCAAAAGCCTTGAAGAAGAAGGAGATATAGTTTGCACTCAGTGTTAAACAGAAATTTACTGTCATGCTTCATCAGCAGCAATTCACAAATGAAGGTACATGAAAGGAAAAACATTTAAGTCTATAGCTCCTTCTCTTCTGCCTACATCTCCCAGATAAATTTATAGACATTACTGAATACATTCTGAGAAAACACAGTGGGCCTAAGTCATACTACAAAGTCTCATTGCAGAGGTGAGGAACCAAACCACAGATCCTCTGCAAAGTTTATCAACACAGACACCTGCCCTGCTGGGTTAGGTGAGAGGAGGATGCAGGACTCCAGCTGGGTGCCCCAGGATGACAGCCACGGGTGAACACAGCCACAGGCTAAACCTGATTGCTGAGGCTGCTGCAATGTTGCCAGATGACAAAAACAAGTTCTCCCCAGAGGTCTGTGCTACAGGTGGCATTAATTCCTCCTTATATCCATCATCCTCCCCCAGTCAACCTTTCTTTCAAGGTGAGGTCATCCAATTCACCAAAAATTCAAGGAGATCTGGAGGAATGTCAGTGGTTCACACTGGGGGCAAAAAGAAATGGGGCATAAGAAAGAAATGAATTCTCAGTAGCAGTTTGGTTTTAAAAAGACATTCTTTCAGGAAGTAAACTAATTTTTAAATGGTAAGCCAAATTAAACAAGATAATTGTTGGAGAGCTGCTAGATGCTTGTAAAATTTGTTCTAAGCTAAGTACTTTTCATTGCCTTAGTCAACATTTTTTAATATGTTAAAAATTTTATGGACTAACATATACTGACTGTGGGTTTAAACTGAGAGAAACAACCCATCAGCTGCTGAATACAAGTTAAATTTAATGTTTAATAAAATAGAGTTTATCTGTTTTATTGTAACTTTTCTATTCCTGCCTTAGCAGAGTCTGTGCACTTAGTACACTGAAGTCTTGGGACTTTCTGTCAGTCTTAGTATTAGCACAGTAAGTCTACTTAGTACTTTTTACATCCAGCAGCAGGGAACAAGGATTCCAGCAGATGCTGGAGGCTTACTAACTGAGAAGGAATACATACAAGGTGAAGAAATTTTAGCATATTATATAGATACAGATTTCAACATGTTTATTTTCTGCACTAGGTCTCCTACTGTGTTAGTTCAACCAGAATGAAAGAATATCAATTTGAAGCTTACACTGAAGTATAATACTGTATGAAAAGAGTTTTCAAGAACAAGTTAAATGAGAATAAAATTATTTCAGAAAGAATGAAGAATCTGGTCAACTCACTGGTTTTCCACTTAGTAATATTCTTGCCCAGGACAATCTGGAAAACTCTGCTACAAACAGGATACTTCAAAAGGACTTGTCACAGGCCTTACCATATTTTATTTTGTTGCACCCTTCGATGAAGTTATTTACTCTCACAACATCATTTTACAGCAGAAAGACTTCTGCATTTCAGTTTCTTAATTCCATCCTTCTGTCTAAGACAGCTTCTGTTGTCTCATAATTCTTGTATTATGTGCAACTCATATAAAAGTGCATTTCTCACCTTTCCCCTCTCCTGGCTCTTTTTCTCTGTCCCATTTTCTCCATTAATTGTGTTAGTTACACATTTCTAGCTTCCTGTATTTGGGCATTGGGGATTTTGGAGGCTCTGGGAACTTATGGACAAAGCTCCCTCACTGGGAATTTGAGACCAGGTTTGCAGCCGTTCCAGCAGCCCTGTCATACAGTTTCAGAACCTTTTTTAACTTCTTATCCTAGCTCATTCCTATCCAGTTTCTTGCTATTTCCCACTTTCAATAAAGTAGAGGCTTTTTCAACACAAAATCCTTAAATTTTATTGGGTTTTTTCTTTTTTTTTTTTTAATTTCCTAGAGCAATCTTATGTTTTCTGCTCTGTTTCCACAAAAATAACTCCCTTTTAAACCACACTGTCCTTCCCAGTCTAGGCAATATTTTCCAGCCAAAATAATCTTCCTGGCTGAGAAATCTGAAAATACTTTATCCTGCTTGATTTTTCTCCAAGAGGTTCTTTCCCTTCTGTATCACATGCTGTCTCCTGAAACTGGGTTCTCAGCCTAGCATATCCTGACTTAATTTTAATAACTTTATATATTGGTTTCTGCCTTGTTTGTTATTTTCTGATCCATTGCTAGGCCTGTCCCTTATAAGCTGCACTCTGACTTTTGCTGCCCTTTCTGCTACCTTTTCTATCACAGTTGTAATCTTTACTCTTTTCTCTCCTACTGCCCTGCCAAGCTTGGATCAGATTCACTCCTTCCAAGTTAATGACCTCACTGCTTCCACAGCGACTGAAGAGGTAACTAAGCTCTTCCTATACTTCATTATGAATGGTAAAATGCAGCAAGCAATTACACCGTACCTTCTCAAAGAGAAGACTATCAGCATGCCACAATCTTTACCAGACTTGAGTATAACAATTGGCACTGATTTTGATCCTGGTTCTCCTCATATTTTCTCAGGCATGCAGTCACTGTGACTGATGGTTCAGATGCCATAAATGTCCTGGCACCTATAGGCTGGTAGATAGGATACCAGGCAGTGGGCAATGAGATAGAGGAAGATAAGAGCTAACATCACCACCCAGAAAGATAATTGACCCAAATTTACCCTCAGAGGCTCACTCCAGCTAGCTATTATTGTTTCTCTAATAAGTACTGTAGGCTGAGGTGAGATAGCAGCTTATTCCAAAGACAGTGCTGCATATACAACCTATATGGCACCTCAGAAAAAATCAACTGCACTGAGTTCACAACTCACATGTGTAATAATCACAGTCATGATCTCTCATCAACACTGACCTTTTTAAGAAAGGGAAAAAAAACCCATTGTCTTCCTATATGATAGACTGAACTACCTACAGCTTCATAAAGGATGAAGAAGGCAAATGTTAACCTTATGGCAATACTAGAAGACAACAGTACCTTTACCTTACCTTTTCATGGATTTGGGAGAGAGGTCCTTTTCTATGTCCTTTGCAGGAGTGTTGTAGGAGTCCGCATTGCATTCACTGTCATCGTCGTATTCATGGTCGAGCAGTGTTCTTGCCCACGTGCCCATGTCATAGGGGGGCAACATTCCTCCAAACTCTGAAGGCAGGATCTCAGGGTGTATGAGCTGATGCAGGCTGTTGAGGTTGTTACCATGCAGGAATATCTGTATGTAGGCATGCAGGTAAAAACACAGGGGTATCACCAAAAAACATCAAAGCCCAAATGACATCATCATTATTAGGAGGATGCTGTACAATTTAAACATTCTGGTTGTGTTGGGCTGGCAGAAGAAGGCACACATCATCTCTGCCTTAAGCATGGTCATACTATGTTCATAAATCTCCAAAGTGATTAAAGCATAAATAACTTAAAATGTATTCAGGGAAAGGGACTCGGGGATGGTAAGAACTGGTGTCTGGTAGCTAGATGGACAGAATATTAGATTAGCAAGACAAACTGCCTTGTTAATCTCTTGTCAATTTCTCTCCCTAATCCTGTAAATTAAGTTAATAAATTAAGATTATAACAAATGAATAAAAATAATATTCACCATATACAACAAGGAATATATATTGACTTTCAGCATGTAGCCATGAGTTCTATAAATAAGATAAATTGTGTAGTGTAATGATAACAATGCAGGAAATATTTTCCTCCTTAATCTAGTCTTACCAATAACTTGCCAATACATGAAGTAAACCAACCAGTGTGACTACACTGAGGGAATAGCTGATGGACTATTTGATATTTTCCATCAATGTTTTGGTAGACTGATATTCATATAAACTTTGCACTTATATATCTGTCTATTAATATGATGTGATATGAATACTCATATTTATGTTTACGTTTAACTTTAGTGTTTCCCCTCAGAGATCTTTCATGTTCCACTTCACCTTGCAGGGACTCCTCTGGGCAGCTACACCCTTAGCATGATTTATAAGAGTTAAATTCAAAAGGCAGAAAGACAAAGACCAAATATATGCTTGTCTTTTATTGCTTACTTAAGACCACCTTCCAGTCAGCTGTGGACCCAGGAAAGTTAATATGACCATGCAAAACCAGTGATTTTCTTCCATCTCAGGAATGGATGGATAAAGGAATTTATCTTTTTGTGAAATTTATTAATGGTGAAAGTTATTTGCTTTATGGTGCCTTTACAGCTAAGTGTTTCACTTCTTAGCAGTTGTTTTTATATATGCCTAGTACTGTATTTATCTGAATTTAGCTATCACTTGAAAATCTATATGGCAAATTAAAAAAATACATAATAATTCAGGATAAAAACAATGGATAAATAATAAGCCTGATAAAAAAAACATAAAGAGAATTCTTTTGGGTTTGAAGGGTTTTTTTCCCAATCATTTGTTCTGCATCTAATAATTTTTTTTAAGGCTGATTTTAAATTTTATGTGCTGGTCATAACTTTCACATTTTGACACTAAGTTTAGAAGTGTAAATCAATATTTAACCACCTGACTACTTTTTATAGGTATTTGGTATTGACAAAAAACGGTTGTAAAAAGTCTGCATTTCTGAAAATATATGCCATTGATTCAGGTGTCTAAATAAAAATTTAGATGCTAACTGATAAGCCTCCATGTTCAACTGCCTTGTCACTTATTTTTAATGCTGTAGCCCTCCCATGAGCTGCACTTTACTCACTAGTTATGCATATGCAGCACTTGAGTTGAAAAGGCCTCAGACATATCTGGTGCTACAATGTTCTTTGCAGAAGCTGCAGTCAACTGAGTGCAACTGAATCCTGCAAAATGGGGCTTCATTTGCATATTTATAACAGATATTACATAAAAGGCTTTGTGATCTATAGTTCAAAATCTGTAAATACCAGAGGCCTCTCAAGCATAATCTGTCAGTAAAAAACAGCTCAACACCAAGGATCATTGTGGCCTTGCAGAGTGTGTTTGAGGAGAAAAAATACAGAGCTGCTTAAGGAGCTGATTCCATTGAAAAAAAAATCATCATGTTCTTTGTAGTGCCGTTGTACATGATGTTGATTGTATTTTCCTGGATGACAAATTTCCTGTTACAGAAATAATATCATTCTATACGCTATCACCACCAAGCTCTAATTTAATTGCACTGATGCAAATGGTACAAATTCAGTAACATCTCGGAGGCTGCTCATGCTTATGCACAGATGCATGCACACAAATTCCCTTTTATTGGTTTTCATTCAAATTAGTATTTGCAAACTAATACTACTAGATGCCAGCTGGGTATTTTAGCTCATGCTAACGTCAAGCAAAGCACACTAGGAAAGGACTATGTAGTCACTAACTCTGTTTTTAAAAGAAAGACACAAATAATTTTAACAGAAATTGAACAGAACTGAATTGAATACAATCTTAATAGAAACTGTAATGTTGGCAGTATTTTTTTATATAACCCCCAGGAGCAAGCATACGCTTGCATTTTAAAATACATTTAAGTGCGCTGCTTGACTGTGTCCTTAAAGGATAAGGTTGTATAAGTTTCTAAAACAGTTGAAGGTACCCTGTACAACACAGATATATTTAAACATTTTCCACCAACAGCAAGCTGATATCTCATGTTAATCTACTTGACTAGAGTATGATGCATCTGCTGATGACGACTGCCAGGAAATGGACAATTAAAAAGAAGAATACCCTTTTTCGTGTCTTCTCCTTCAGAAAGGGCCGGATAACTGTGTAGAGGGCATGGATATACCACGGCTGATTGACGAAATGTATTCCTCCAAACCGAGCTGGAAAGCTGTCCTGTGTGCCACAAAACAAATACACAAAATTTGAGCTGATTCTTAACATATGTAGCACATGCATCTAATACTTTTTTTTTTTCTGAATGCCTTCATCTTAACAATAAACCTTTAACAAGAAGAAAGATTATTCAAAACTGCATCCTCTGAGTTGAGCTCCAACTTTCCACACCAAGGAGCAACACACCTTGGACAGGGTAAGTGTGGAGGAAGTGTGCTGAGATAGCTTTGCTATTCAAATAAAGGCACAGCATTTCTAATCTCCAGAAATGGTTGAAACATTTATGATTTGCCCATAATCCATCTATACAATGTATTTTTCTCTTTTCCACTTCTATGGATTTTATTCATTTTTAATAGTAACAGTCTCAACTCTTCCAATGTCATTGAAGAGTGCTAAAAATGTCCCTTGTCTCCTCCTTAAAAAGAAAGTGTAAATCTAAGCTACTATTCAGAATGTCTCCAATATTATCCATATTTCATAAAACTGAGGCTGCATTAAATATTATGCACAAACCGTTATGCAATATCCATGACAGTAATTCTTGTCACATAGTCTGAGGCCTTCTGGGAACATAAATGTAAGGATAGCATATCTGTATTGAAGCAATGGCTTTTCTTTTTTACTTGCTGAAAATCACAAGGGGCAGATAACTCACTAGGAAAAGATTCTGATATGCATTTTCAGTTTCTAAGTCAAGAGAATATGCCACAGGGTTTGGCAGTTTCAGGAGGGCAGCCATTCTGTCCTGGAATACAATTGCTAAATTCCTTGTGTTGTCCTCATTTTGTCTTTGCCTGGTTGATGATATGCACAAACAATGCAATAAGTCAGCTCCTGTGTTTCCTAGAGTTGCACTACTGAGGAAGGGGGAAAGAGGTGCAAACAGGTGCAGTTGATGCATGCTCCCTTTTGTTTTCATGGCTTATGTCAGAACCTTCTCAGTGAAGAACCTTCTCCTAGTTATACAGACTCCCTAAATTAATGGCTTTCATTTGAAGCTTAGTTCAACAGGTGACACAGCATAGGCAGCCATGGCAGTCACTTGGATCACAGCCAGGTTCCTCACTGCAGCTGCAGCTCCTGTTTGACCATACAGGTAACAAACAAGGACATCCTTTCCAGCTACACCCCCTCCTCTTCCTCCTCCTATGTGGATGCAAAAAAGGCAACTTCAGGTCTGTGCCACTGGGATCAAAGACTTAAAAGGAGGCAATCAAAGGGTCTGACATAGTGCTTTGTGCTAACAGACCTATTTTTCCTTCTCTGAAGACAAGAGAGGAGGCCCTATA
The DNA here is from genome assembly GCF_023055355.1 of Agelaius tricolor. NCBI lineage: Eukaryota > Metazoa > Chordata > Aves > Passeriformes > Icteridae > Agelaius > Agelaius tricolor. The sequence continues at coordinate 64,390,585 of NW_027269261.1, forward strand.
GAAGCACCCAGCAGCCTCGATGTAATCTGCAAAGCACCACTTGAAGCATAGGGTCATAGAGCACACACCAACAAAATGGCCAAGAAAAGAATTATAAACTATTCCAGCCAATCAAGAACTGTCACAAAAGAAAAGCAGAAATTGCAGGAAGGAAATCTTCCATATTCCAGATAGGAATATACTTTGAAAAAGTGCAACTGTCTGCATATCCACAGAACCTCTTTAGTTCTGTGAATGTGCTTAGCCCTGTGGGAATAACAAAGCAACGAGTCACTTACTCCTCTCCAAGGATCCATCCACATCCTGTCAGGCATGCCTAACCCAGGGGCTCTTTACAGCAAGGTACACCTTGCCTTCAAATTGTAACAGCTTGCTGGATTTTCCATCAAGGAGGCAGCACCTTGACAATAACTTACAGGGAGGATGACAACCACAACACACACTATTCACATCTGGCTGGCCAGAGCACAAGTCAATACAATCAATGGTCGGTTTTGCAGCCTTTCCCCAGAAACTTTTGATTAACAGCAGCTCTGAAAGAAACAATCCTATCAAAAGATTGCTGCAGAAGCCTCATTCTGCTAAATGCACAATTCCTGTCAGCACTAACTAAATGTCACACAGGATGGTTAGTAATTTGACACATAATTCACCCTGATCAGTATTGTAAATCCCCAAACACCATTCTGAGGACACAGCTATGATGTGCAAAAGGTAGTAAATTATGTTTGTATCATAGTGATCCAACAAATCCATTTGGGAAGGATAAATCACCAGATGACACCTTAACCTTCAGTTACAGGAGATAAAATTCATCTACCGAAGGTTGTGTTTATTTGGATTATCACAGCTGGTTCTCCAGTAAAGAAAACAGGTGCTCCATGCTGCACACCATGCACAAAAGAGCACACACTTAGAGCTGCAGAAATCTCATCAGAGCTGAGAGCCACACAGAAACTGAGGATAATTTGTGAAGAACATCTCAATAGGCAAACTGGCACGTACAAACACAGATTCAGAGCAGATTGCCAACAGCATTTGTATTCTAATGTGGCCTCAGAATGCTCTGTATCTTTTTAAAGATATAAAATTTCCATCAGACAAAAGATTATCCTTAAAAACTACCACTTTGACACATCTACTATATTTTCTTGCATCTTGGAAACCATTTACAAGGAGGATCACAGATATATGTGGAATGATCCTCAAACAGAAGATGCCACTTGATCTTAAAAGTCAGTTTGTTTCAGTGTTTCTCAGAAATTCTGAAAGCATTTTCTGGAACTAAAGAAGATGGGTATTTATCAGTCTCTGTGACTGAACCAAGGTGCCAAGATTCAGAAGCAGTTCCTAAGGTGTAATTAGGACCCCCAAAAATTTGTGCCAAAAACCAGAAAGGGTGATTTGGTCAGAATGATCCTGCACTGTATACAGTGCTTAAACTAGTATTCAAAAGCTGCTGAAAGTAGATCCAAAAGCAAATCTCAAAAGCACCTGCTGAAAAATATAAGCAACTACGTCTGATGGAGAAACAGGTGTCAGAAGGTTGTCTTGCTTTTCTCAGATGTACCTGATTTCCACATGGGGATTTGCCAGACAGATGGTCATCCTTACATAAACAGCAGGTAGGAATTTCTTTCAAATCAGTGATTCTTCTGGGGATTTATGTAGATTAGGTTACAAGCACAGTGGCAGTCACAACTTCCTCTGCAGACACACTGTACTTCAACAGATGAGCCTGTAACCCATGAATCACATGAATTCTAAGTAAAAGGAATCTCTTGCCAGAAAACAGTAAGAAATGGAGATCAGATAAAGTGAGCTGTGCTTCTGACTGGAAAAGTAATAAATCTGATGGGGTATTGTCAAACTGCAAAAAAGAACTAATTATGTCTACACAGTGGGTGGATTTTTCTTCACATTCACTGTAACCTCTGCTTCAGCGGCAGAATGTAACTTTTTCTTTTCTCTGGTGAGCACAGCCTGTGACATGGCTATGCCAGAGACACAGACAAGCAGGCAGTTTTTATCAGAGACCACACGCCCCTGTGACACAAGGCTTGCAAGTGACAACAGCCAAGGAAGAGGCACACCCCTACACTGCTGTCTGCAGCACTGGGGGACTACCAGTGCACTGGCAGCACTGCAGAACGATCCCTCACTGGGTTTGTGACTCTTGTGAACTGGTTCTGTTCACTCGCAGCACACCAATTCTACCCTCTCTGTCAGACATAATTTATACAAACTATCTTTACAAGCTTTCTCTCCAAGGGCCCAGCTGCTATTGCCTGCTACCACCCTTGGCACATACAATGAAGCCAGGCTCCCACTTGCCAAACACTGCATTCCACCCTGTGCTGGGCTCAGTCATCGCCTGAGCCAGCTCTCAGGATTTCACTGAGGGTCCCCTGCTCTGCTCTGGCCTTAAGGAACTCTTATAGCGCAGGCAGTAACAGCAAAACCAGTATAGGACATTTTCAACAGTACTTATGAGAAGAAAGTGCCAAATTCCTACTGAAAACTAATGTGAGTCTTAATGGTATCAGGACTGTTATCATAAAAATGACCCATCTTTACCAAATGCAAAAGATCAAAGAACTTCTTAAAGGCCACAGCATTCTTCACTCCTTGAGCATAACATCAACATTTAAATCTCTGAAGTCTAGTTTAAATGAAGCAGCCCTCCTAGGTGAACTCAGTACTGTAACCAAATTTGTTTGCACAGCTTTTAGAAGTGTAGCCTCAGAAACTGCTGAGTCCACTCTGTGACCAAAGGTGCTTTGGCAGCCCATTGTCATGACAGCCTTAAAAGCATGCTGCACATCTACAGCAAACAGACTGTCTGGACACACCTTGCCACATATTAACACGAAGAGACTGCTTGGGCATGTGTGCTCTGGGGTTATTTTTGAGGGTTTTCTGTCCTTTTGTGCAGTGAAACTGTTTTTGCAGACAGTCTAGAGACATCCTTCAAAGGACAGTCTAGACAAACATAATGAATATGCTCACACCCTTTACTTAAGGCTGCACTTGAGCACTCTGATGAATTCAGGCTGTTGCATCTGCAGACAACAAGAGGTTACAAAGTCAAAACTCCAACAGCTGTATCTTCATAACAAAAATTGCAAGTTCAAAGAAAGCATACAAAACTGTTAATGTCTTAGCTGTGACTTAAGACTTACTCCTTAAGATAATACATTAGTCCTCTTTTAGCTTTTCCACTAAGTCAAGCACTTCAGGGAGAAAAAAAGATACTACCAAAATAGTATCTTAATAATGGAAAGCTCCACTAGAAAGAAACTGAAACACTCTGTCTTCTACAAAATGCATCACAACTAAACTTCATTTTTAGCATGTTAAAGAGAAAACTATGGAAACTCATGGAAAGAAAAGACTCTGACTAGAAGGAATAGTTCACATCCTTATCCAAGAGGTGAACTACGAGAGGAACCAAGAGTCACTGCCATCTACATCAGGAAAGGACACCCATCTTCCTACCAAACTGCAACTTCCACCAAAGGTAGGAAAGAAAAAGGCATTCCTAATACCAGACTTCCTGCCAGCATCCATCCATGAGGACTTGCAATGCCTCAAACAAACAAACTTTATGTCAAGACTGATCACCTACACTCAAGACACGACAGGAACCAGTGGTGAGATTGGATGATTAGGAGACTGGAAAGTGAATATTTGGCATCTGAAAGAATTTGGGTTGGATTTTTTTAAGGAAACAGATGCTAAACACACCAGGAAGAATAAATAACAGGTGAGGAAAGAACCTTTCAAAACAAAGGACAGTGTTGACACTGAAACAAAGGAGAGAAAGCTGACCAGGAACACAACTAGATTGGAAGCTGGTAGACAGTTTTGAATCACCAAACATGCAACAAGAGTGGCACCCTAACTCATTTTGAGAAAATTACTAAACTCTCAAGAAGCTAAGCTTCACCTTGTCTAACAAGAGGAGACATTCCTTTTGTACGTCTCTGTTAAGGTGCTTTTAAGGTTCAGATCCAAAAAAAGAAGACTCAGGTGGTGAAATTTTGCTTGACCCTGGAACAGCTGCACTAGTGATTTCCCTCTGTAAGACTAACATGCTGTTTTCTACTAGTCTGAGCTTTTCATTTTTATTACACAATGTTGAGCCATTTCTAAGACAAACAAAAAGTGCCCAAATAAATTTTTGTTACTGTGTTCAACCAAAAGGACAGTACCTAAAGGCAAATTGCATCATTCAGTGATATTCCTACAAAATAAGATTTAATTATCTAGAACTGGATGTTGTCATTTGGCTAAGAAGCTTCCAATGAAGCAATTTGACTTTTGGCAGTCCTTTTCATTTCTATTAGTCATTTTATCTTACAACTCATATAGAAATATGTTAAGTTGAATGAAAAGAGAAGAGAGATGGTATCCATCCAGTAAGAATATTGCTTTTTTTATTGAAGTATCTGTTTTAATTTCAAATAGTCTTCCACCTTTCATTTCAATATGCTACTCATAAAAATTATATATTGTTTAAATTAATTAGGTGGGATTTAAAATTCATTGGACTGTATGTGTCTGCAGGCTTATATATAAATATAATAAAATTTAAAACCTACACAGATTTTGTGTTTTCACTGTTTGGATAAAGGGATTATATCACTCCAATTTTTAATTAGGTGGGCTCAATAAAGAAAGTGCTTTATGCAAAACCTTCACTTTAATTATAAATTGCTTTATTTCTTTACAAATTACCTTCAAGAGGTTTTGACCTTACTTAAGTTTTAATTAGAAATTGGAAACTCTTTTAGAAATTTTTCTTCATTTTGACGGGGGACTTGGGGTTTTGAACATTGGTCCTTGCCCTATTTGTTTAGTTTAAACCTTGAAGATTAAGGCTTTAATTTTAAAGAAGAAATTAAAAATGCTGTTTTTCAAGGACAATACTGTTTTCAACAATCAGCACTGCCTCTTTTCTAACACTTAATTTGGAATGTGAGATATTAAAAACAGGAAAAGGAATGCAAACATTTTTACAGCCTAATGCTATTTTCCAAACAAGCAAAGCCAGAAAGAGAGTAAGAAGGAGGGTAGAAGTAGGTTCTTCTGTTCTGTTTTCTACCTTATGATGAAAATTATTCTTTACAATAGACAATTATCAGATGGTGATTTCTTCTATGGAAATTCCCATAGGGAAAAAAAAGTCTGTTTTCCAGGCAGCTTGTGAGTGTCTTACTAGATTAAGATTACAGACAAAGAGAAAAAAAACACTATACTGCAAATTGCTGTGCCTAAATACAGTAGCAATACTTTCATAATACTGGTGGAATAAAAATAACGTGGAAAATTACTGTCCATAAAGGATTCCATACTCCAGTTCCTGAAGGCAGAACTCTTTGGCCAGGCACTGCATAGCAAGAGCTGAAACGCCACACCAGCATCTCGGCTTGTACCACCCCCGTCCTGAAGTTGCCCTCTTTTTGTCAGTGACACTGTCCAAACTGCCCCTGGTCTCTGCCAAACTGCTGACCACAGGATTACTGTCAGGATGCTTTTCATCAAGCAGAAAGCTTCACACAGGCCTGAGGACACATCAAAGAGGAGCATTAGTAACTATCAGATACCACCCCCCTTCCTTGTACCTGACCACTTTCAAATATGAGCAGGTTAAATAGCACCTGGGAACAAAGGGATATTTTAGGATAATGTTAAGATGGGGATTGAAAGAAACAAGGCAAGGCAGAAACCATAGAAATAAGATAAACGTGAGGAGCAGAAGAAATTAGCTAAAAAAGCAATTCAGGGAGAGATATCAAGATACTACTATGATCCACGAGAGAAAAACATTCATCTTGTTCCTTCTCTAGCCCCTTTTCAAAATTTTCACAGGAGGGTAGGGAAAGAGAAATAGAAAGTATTCCTGCATGGAGGACCCATGTTTTACAGTCACATGTCAAGACTGATTTTAGGTGCAAACCTGAACTCAAACAGGGTAATTAAACACCAAATCCTGTATCTTCCATGTAATTTCATATATAATTCCAGCTGACAATTTCCTAGGACCGGACCCAGCCTAAGGATTTTCAGTTCAGGATTGACTTCTGTCAAAATCTGCAAGAAGCTAATCTGAACCTGTCCAAGCAATGGGGCACACAGGTCTGCTGTTGTATAAGGTGAAGAAAGATCCTGCACAGAGGCAAAAATGCATGTTTTCAAATAGCACTGCATAGCTATTCAGTGCCAGTAAGTTACTGAGTTAAAAGATACCATTTCTCCTACCATAATATTCACTTTTTCTCCCCTAGAAATGGAGAACTTCTAAACTGGTGCCTACAAATTTATTATTCAAAGCTCCTCCAAAAATGCAACTCTCAGTTTCAGACAAGATGCATTAAAATTGGATTAGCCCTTTGTAAGTTTCAATTTACAACAATACAATAAACTAAAAACTATAGTGTTTCAAGAGTTATTTAATGAGCCATGTGTTTCCTCATAGTATGAGGAATCAATCTCCATCACTGCAGTAAGCACTAAGAGCCATAATCATTTTAGCCATCCAATTTTAATCTGTCACTCCATGCAAATGACAGTCCTGAGAATTGAACTGAACCGTAAAATTGGAGTTATAGTGATTTGAGAAAAATCAGCTGAGGACAGCCACTGAGATCTAGAATGCAGCATAATTAAGCTTTAAATTACTGAGGAAATTGAATAACTGACTTGAGATCCATTAATAAGTATTATATTTTATTAAGAGTAGAGGTATCATGAACTATGCAGCATACATAGTTTCAAGAGGTCAGTTCCCCACAGGACAAATCTAATTTGAGTTCCATAAAGAGTTCCAATATCTTTCTCATAGTACAGAATGAAGATTTATTTCAGCCTTTCAGCTTTAAAGAAAGCCTTAGTCTGAACTGCTCAGCTGCACTTTATCTTTACAAAGGTGCTTGAAAAAATATGGCTTCCTGCATGCTAACTCCAGCTTCCCTCTTCTTCTGCACTCCTGAACCACTGCTGATGGTGCACACATGCAATATATGCCTGGGAGTCCAGGGAGCTGGAATATTGTTTGAGGGAGAACTGTCATTCAAGTTATTACTCTAGAGGACCATAAATCATTGTTGTTGAATTCTAACTTCAGACATCAGCCCCCGTCTTTGTAAAGCCATACAAGCATGGGTGTCTCTGGAGGGCAGAGGCGTCCTTTCTATGGAGGAAATCTTCCAGTAAAACCAGAGATTCACAACAACTGGGAAAATAAATAGTTACATGTTTTACCATACATATCTAGGACAAGGCTACTGTGTTTGCTAAGCTATCAGGATATGCCAGTAATGAAGAAATGTGATGGCTGAATCTCTCTTAAAATCACACTTTGGAAACTCTTGAAAATTCATGTGCAAGGAATTGGGAGATCAAAACCAGAAAAGCAGATGTCTTCTTGCTAAGATAAAAGTGGAACCCATGTGAATGTATTCTCAGCAAGAGACAACAACAATAGCCTCAGCTCACATCACATGGATACCCACAGAGAAAAGAACACAACTCTGAAACTGTCTGGAATGTGGGGTCCAGTGCTGGGCTTCCCAGTGCACGGCAAACAGAGACATACTGGACACAGTCCAGCAAAGGGCCAGGAAGATGACTCAGGGATTGAAGCATCTCTCCTATGGACAGAGACTGAGAGCTGGGAATGTCCAGCCTGGAGAAGAGAAAACTCTGGGGAGTCCCAGCAATGTACATAAACACCTGAAGGGAGGGCCTAAGAAGCTGGAGCCAGGCTCTTTTCAGTGGTGCCCAATGACAGGATCAGAGGCCATGGGAACAAACTGAAACAGAGAAGGGTCCTTCTGAATATAAGGAAACCATATAAGAGCACACAGTTCTAAACAACACTGATGAAAAACATAAAATTACTGAAGTTAAATAGTCTTTTTACCTGGTATTTTTCAAACCACTTACCACAATGGTGGTATTTTTGAAATTCCTCACCAGCAGAAGTAACCAGTGTGATGACAGACTCCTCAAAGGCAATTAAAAAATTATTTGCAGGTAGATGTTAATATTTACACTATGCAAGTTACTCAAGCTTCTTGGCTTGGCTGAGGTCACTCATCTTAACAAGTTACTGTCAAAAATGTGCTTTGTTTAGGTGCTTTCTCCACCTAAACAAAGGCTTACCTTACCTGCAAACCATGATATTTCATACATCACACTCTTTGAAACAGGATTACAAAACATAGCCAAAGCTGTCTGCCCAACACTAAACAAGTCCAGTTTCCAAAGGCTGGGAATGAGCTGCCTCACCAGTTCTGGCACCCACCAGTGAGCCCACCTTTTCCGAAATCTCAGAGGGCAACACGGGCAGCTCACAGACCAGGGAAAGTCAGCAACAGTCAAATTAACTCCATTCATGAACCACACCTCGAGGAAAGAAGTTCCATTTCCTTTTTGAAACTGACAATTTGCTGCTCTGCTCTTAGCTCTAGCAACATAACAAAGAGTGGTTGCATTTGAAAATATGTCTTTTTTTTAAGTATAGCATTATTTACAAAGATATTGCTTATGCATATGTAACATCTTCAGATGTTTATAACTAGAGATTGCAAAATGTTTATTGCTCTACTGCTAAAACCTTATTCAAATTGTAGCATCTTAAGGGCAATGCAATATACTAGACCAGTGTAACCTACTTTTTCCACAAAGCATAAGAATGTATGCAAAAAGGATCCTCCCTCCCTTATTGTATTTGCGGGGTTCCCAGACGAAGGAAGGAATGATAAATCTGACTCCATGTTCTTAGAAGGCTAATTTATTATTTTAAGATACTATATTAAATAATGCTATACTAAACTATACTAAAGAATACAGAAAGGATACTTACAGTAGGCTAAAAAGATAATAATGAAAACCCGTGACTCCTTCCAGAGTCTTGACACAGCTTGGCACTGATTGGCCAATAAGTCAAAACAATTCACATGAAACCAATGAAGTGATCATCTGTTGGTAAACAATGTCCAAACATGTTCCAAAGCAGCAAAACACAGCAGAAGCGAATCAGGTAATTGTTTTCCTTTTTCTCTGAGGCTTCTCAACTTCCTAGGAGAAGAATCCTGGGCAAAGGGATTTTTCCAGAAAATATGACAGTGACACTCCCTCACCTTCCACTCTACTTTTCTGATTTAGCCACATTCTGATTTGAAGCCCTCTTCTACAGCACGGCTTAAATATTCCGCTTTCCTCTACTCCTGTCTCTCCAGTGCTAGTGGTTGGTGCTACCCAGAGAATTAAATCCCCAGCAGAGGGATAATGGCATACGGCATGCGTGAGTGGACTGAAAGGAAGGCAGAGAGCCCTGCTGGCTGTCTCTTGCTTCCCATCCATCAGCCCCAGAGAGGGCATTGTGCCGCACTGTCCGGTGCATCCGCGCTATTAGCGCCACAGCCATGCAGCCGCCATCCACGACGTGCAGGCTGCAGCTGGCACGGCCCCTGCTGTGACCACCACATGTACCTCAGAGGGAGACTGAGATTACAGAGCTCCTCACTTCAGTGAGAGTATCATTAAACATTAAACCGTAAACAGGCTTCTACCTCCGCCTGGCTGAACAGGCAAGAGTCATTCCTCAGCAACACAGGATGAGCTGAAATAAAATCAGAGCCAATGCTAATATAAGCAGACACAGTCTCAGCCAACCTATCCATTCACAAATGGATGCTGTTGTTGAGACTGTGTCACAAAGCTCTTGCACCTGTACAAAAAAATAGTTTAAGCAAGCAAAATCTTTTATTAGATATTACCAGGTGTGGGGTTACAGCAGGATGCAGATACAGACTCAAAATGCACCACGTTTTCTAGAGATAAGACATCTTCAATTGCCGATGAACAGAACTGCATTGAAATCTAAAAGGAACGTGTCAAACAGTGCATGTGTGTATGTGTATAAAAATCATTATGCCTCAAACAGAAAATTAATCTCTTAAAAAAATATTAACATGGATAATTGGGCAATATCCAGTAGTCTATTCACTTTAACATAGATTTAAGAGCTCAGACTATGAGCATAAGACAAAGAAGGCATTTCCTATCTAGGAACGAGAATCAGTTCCTTGTGCCCTACTGGTAAATCAATTATGTATTATAGCTGCTGCTGCTTGACTTTTAATCCACATTAGTTCACAGACCTTAAACAAATTTGATGCTACCATATTAAAAAGGGAAAGCACTAGAACAAGTTATACATAAACAAAAAGGAAAACAGATCAAGCAAGAGACCAATTAATCAGTCAGATGCTGGCAGTGAGGGGACAGGCTGCCTATTGCCAGCACACAGAGAAATGAGAAACGCAGATAAGTAACTTAAATTTCCTTAAATGTAATTAAATCCAACCTGGAAAAACCATAAGATGATTTTTTAACACGTTTCTTTGTTAACCTTAGATTTTGGCAATTCAGACAAAGAAATTTGCTGATGTCTATATATGTGTACAGTGTAGCACTATAGATTTATAATACCTGTTCTCATTCTGAATGAACTACATTTCGAGCCACATTCTGGACATCAGACACCAGCTGTATGCTTAGCCATTTGAAGATCCTGGCTGTGCATTTACTGAAATAGATCATTTAAAGCAGTACTTCAGTCAGCTCTGCTCATTTCAGAGTCTGGCTGATAAACCTTCACATGTAGCCGAAGCATTAAAAAATCTTCCATTTTCTGAGCCCAAATTCCCTCATCATCGTATCCACTACAATCTTTCAGCACTAAAATTAAAGACAGCATGAATATTTAAATGTTCTGTGACAAGAATGCAGCCGTTAAATCTGCCAGTATACAAAATGCAAAGGCTACCTTAGAATTTGAGTTCACTGGAGGGAGGGAAGGAAGGAAGGTAGATGTAAAAAAAAAAAAAAAAAAAGCAGGGGGGAAATTATCTCAGAATTCCTGCTAGCTATTGCTACTGCCCCCCAGGAGCTGTAGTTTGAGTGCTCTAAGCTTCCATTTCCTTACAAAGTCAATGTTATTTGGTTGAAATATTTTTTCCTACAGTGCACAACAGTGTCTCCTGGAGACAGGAAAAGATACAGCCTAGAGGTAAATGGGGATCTGAATGCTCTACTCAATGCTGGCAGCTTTCCCAAAATTAAACACTTCCATTTTGACCTGTTTGATACTTTTCAAATAAAAAATCTCTAGAAGGGAGATATTTTACATAAACATTTTATTTTAGTTGTTATGGAAAATTTGGCATTCTTCTTAGAAAGGCTTTGGAGTCAAAGGCTATAATGTTTCTGTTTAAATTTTTAGAACTAAAGCCTATGTTTCTGTGGATAAGAATGCAGCATCTTGGAGCTATTCTAACAGATATCATTCTGTTACTTGCTGGGATCATACACAACACAAGCTTACACCAGGATAAGGAATTGAATTTCATGCAGGTCTGATATGGAGAGTTATGTGATGCAATAAATCATAGACAAGCACAATCCTGTGTGTCCCAAGACACCCCCAGTATTCAAACAGATTGCTCTGTTATTTTAAGCTGTCACACTGCTGCAAATTTCATCACTCAGTCCTGTGACTGTGACAGACCTCACCTGCAAAGTGAGGCCATGCAGAACGACCTCCAGGTGGAACCCAAAGTGATGCCAAATGGATGTTGGCACTTCAGTAATTGGTTCTTCTCCTCTGGCTCAACTCTGCCCCAAAGTTCCAGCACAACTGAGCAGTTGGTGTGCTCACTGAAGCTGCCAGCTCACAGCAGGAAAAAAGTAATGAAGGTTCTTGACCATTTCTGGGCATATAAAGTCCCATGGTGCCAATGTAGACAGAGAAGCATTAACCTCAATGCCTTGGTCAAGTAACAACTCAAAGAATCTCATTCTGCATATCTAAATCCACTCTATACTTTCAGCTGACTCCAGCATTTTACAGCAGCATTTAACTGCCTCAAAGTGTCATCAAGAATGAGAAAACACCAGACACGACAACTTACCCAATGTAAGATGCGATCATGTCATCACTATGAATAAGAGTTTCTAGCAAGTGGGTCTGATGAGCCTGACTAACTCTGTGACATTCCAATCCTGCTACATCAGCCTGCAGGGGTGAGTTCAGGCTCATAAAAAAATCTCCAAAGCAATGTTCTTCACATAACAGCTCACTCATTTCAACTCACTGTGGACTTGCCATAGTTTGATTGTATCAGGTGTACTCCATCATTTCTAACTACTGAGCCAGACCTTTCCCTAATGAAAGGTACCATAAGAAGTACCAAGATACACAAAGTAAAATTCTACAAAATCCCAAGCAGCATCTACACTGGACAATTAACAGTGCCCAGAAACATCCATGGAGGAGAAACTCAATTATCTATACTATGAAACTGTTAGAGTAAGTCACAGCCACCATCCCTCTCCCAAATAATTTGGAAGGTAAACAGAAATCAAACACTCTTTCCAAAATGACCTTTAAATGTAGCTATATGCTTAGGTTAACAAAAATAATAATAGTCAGGACACAGCCACTACAGTAGAAGGGAGCAGCCCTGGGTGTGTCTGTTTTATTAGTACATAGTTATACTCAGCAAGAAACTCAGGAAAACACAAAGCAATTTTAAATTATTATGCCTCATAAAAAATAAACATATTCCCTTTCAAAAGTTAGCTATGGATTTTTAAAATTCTATTCATCACACAGATTAAACCTTTTAAATACCATTAATTAAACAGAGTGGCTACTCAAGCACTATGAGGTCTATTGTGCAAATACACAGTAAGGAGTCCTGAGAGATGCTTTTGCTCACTACAGTGACCTCTACTGAATAGCTTTTTTTTACAAAAATTGGTATTACACCAAATGCTTCTGTTCCTATTATCCCTGTTGAAATTTTTATTGTCCATATTCTGCACAGGTGTAATGGTGACTAGAAATGGCTGCAAGATATAAACAATTCTCCATGAAAAATATGCATCATTATTACTTCCTTAGCCATCAGGTCTTCAGCATCTCAGTTCCTTTTCAACATCACTGAGAAATGTATTGTCATTTACATTTAAGGTAAGTTATAATTATATAATAATAAGTTATAATAGTAATATATATTATAAGTTCTTCCCATATTCCAATTAATTCAGCAGGTAACTCAAAGGTTTTAACCAAGAACCCTGGGATCAGTAACAACATTTGGTAAAGGGGGAAAGTGAGGGAGAAGAGCCTAGATCTGAATATCAGTTACCAGGGAAGGACACCAGAACTCGCTCACAGATAAGCAGATCTAGTGAGAGCATGCAGGGGTTTGGAGAACCTCAGTCACAGCAACATAACTGTCTATGAGGAGCTGGATTCTGCATCAGGTAAGAATCAAGTCCAGTCTGGGTAAAGTGATAAATCCAAAAAAAAAGTGATAAATCCAAAATTTAAAAAATTCACATGCAGGGTTGTAATTGTTGATGATAATAACTATTTCTGATAGTCTTAAAGAATAACTCATCTGGGCTATGTGATTCTCCATTTCCAGAACAACATATCTGTCTGAAAACAGTTCTCCTCTACGAAGTATCTACTGAATGCTTTTTCTATGTAAGAGGCTCCATATGCATATAATAAAAACAACTTATTCCCTATCATCAGTAGGGTGAACAGCACAACCCCAGTGGGAACAGGAGCTAGATTACCAGACAAGCTGAATTCATAGTAAATAAAAAAATGTAAGCAAGACCTTGCACGGTTTTGCATTTCAAAGAGAAAAAAAATATTTACAAGCATTTTATACTTTTGAAATAAAACTCTCCCTCATTGTGTTGGTTTTCTTTGACACTAACAAAAATACAGCTGTAGATGTGTTTGCAAAAAAATTATCTTTTCTACAACACTATTTTTCAACAAGTGTTGACAGATCAATATAGCTCAGAATCAGAGCAAAGACCTTACAATATTTATTCCAATAGAGCACAAACTTTATAAAAGAGATGCATTGTTGCATGATCAGCAGGCTGTATATAGTTTTATATAGTCCACACAAGCTATAATTATACCTGATCCCTACCTATCATACTGATACTTGCTTTTCAGTACTACAAAAAGCAGTAACAAGTACAGATGCTATTTACTATCAAAGCATGTGCACAAGTATGTGCATCATCTACAATTTCTGCAGATGAAAAGTATTCCCAGTGAGGATCATACTGCATTGCCCTGGACATGGCTTCCAATCAGGTAGGGAAGATATTTTCTCTTCAAATGAGAGATCTGAAATTATGCCTGAAGCAAGAATCAAACCACAAGTCAAAATTTTGAAATTCAAGCAAGTAACTCTCTGTCCAACCTGGCAGGCCTAGCTTTGTTCAAATCCACATCAAATTGACACCAACTCTGATGATCTCCATGGACAGGCGACCGCTGCCAACTCTCCAAAGCTGCAGGGCTTTGGAAGCACAGGAGGCTGCACCAGAGCTTGCAGGACCATGAAGATGGGCACAGAGAATAAAGAGAACAGATAAAGGCACAGAAAGACACCAGCATCATGGATGGGAAAGTTTGGACCTCCTGCACTGGAACATCATGTCTAGCTCAAAAGGAAATAGGGTTTGGATCAGTTTTGGTGAAAGTCACCTGCACACTCACTGCAGGTAACAACTGAGCTTTTTCTGCAAGGATGGAGAGCTGCATTCATTACTTTAAATGTGTTAACTAGAAATTTAATTGTTAAAACTAATTAAAGATACTGAAAATCTGGGTTTGACTCGATGTTATGTAACACTAAGGGAAATTAGATCTATTTTAGGACTCTAAAAATGAGTGCAAAACAAATGGCACACACACACATGAGCCTCTATCCCCAGGTCTCACTTCACAGCCTGGACATCTCCCAGCCTCAACACACTCACCTGTTACCTGGGAAACAACATGGAAATTTTACTTTCTATCACCAACACCTCTAACTCTATGCCCGATGACCTTTTCTTGCAGTGACAGCTCCTATTTTCACCCCTCCTGCTCCTTCTCATTAACATATAAATGCATTACAGTACATTTCATTCTAAAAGAACTTGCTGTTCACCCCATTTCTATTTTACAGTTAATGCTCAAGAAACAGGATGCCCTCAGTTACTGCCATTTTCCATCCTCTCTGCCTCCTCCTCAAGTCTCCCTGATCCATGCCAACTGTCCTCCCCAAGTTTCAGTGCCTTGGGTGCTGTGGGTCATCTTTCACCTCATCACCCACAGACTTCAGCGTTTTTTCCTTGCTCACTTCACACTGAACATCATCCCTAGAGAACTCCCTTTTCCTATGAGCATTTCAGTGTCATTCCTGTGTCAATACACATATAACCTCATGTCTTCCACTGCCAAGCCTCACCCATCATTACTACTTGTCTGAAAGCTCACTAACAGCACTAAGCTCAAATTCACTCTGTTTTTATTTTTTCTAGTGTTGCAGCAATTCTCACACTGAACTCATCCAAACTCACAGCCCTGGGTTTCTCTGTAAAGTCCTGCTCTTCTCTAACACCACTATATCTGCAAGATCAACAGGGGTTACCAAGTCTTTCCACATACAATGTTGTGGAAAACCTGACCCTGTTATCTTTAATATCCTACCGCCACATTTTGTGCTGCCTAAAAGTTATTCTAAGGGTTGAGGGTTTTTTAATCAATATGTGTTTGATGAGCCCAGGGCTGTGAATTTCAGTCCATATTGAAAAGATCAAACCCAAGGGAGAAAGGACAAGAACACATTACCCACCTAATAGAAGCAAAAAGGGAAACTAGACTGACACTATTTGAGTGACCAAATTGTGATCTATGTGAATCCTGACTGAATTCCCTTCTAAGTTTTTATTGTGTGTTGAAAAGAACATCAAGGTTCTGAACAAGGAGGGGTGAGAGAAGCAAGCAACACCTGGCCCAATATGATGCACAAATAGCAAAAACATTCATTTTGAAACCATCTGCTCTGCAGCGGAGCACGCTTCCTGCAATACAATATGTGAGTCAAAGCAGATTATGCCTGGGCTTTGCTGCAGAACATGGAACAAAGCAAGTCATCCCAAATCAGCCCCCCCATCAGACTGCGATGGATGCAAGGTCGGGAATGCCAAATAAAAAGCTGAACAGCCTGCCAGGGCCTCCATCCGGCCTTACCTCAGGAAGAGGGACAGATGGTGCCAGTGACTCAGAAGAATGCCAAAAGGCTCTCATCTCACAGCAATGACCTATGTCCTGGCCCTGTGACAGTCTGTCATCCGAGCAAATGATATTTTTCAAGGACATAAGTGTGAACTTGATGCTGGTAGGAAAACATGACAGTGTTTTCACAGACAACCTCTCCTTTTGCAACCCAGGCAAAGATAATTCTATTCTGCAGTTTTCACCTGTGAGCTCCTCTGTGTGAGAAGGCAGGGCCTTGGGTAATAATGCCTGGCAACATAAATTACAGCTTAGGGTACTTCTTCTGACTAACTTTAAATTGTCAAAAACCTATCCAGGAATAAAAAGCCTTGGGGAAAGCATAAAAGATTTGTGAGCATAACCTTAAAGGAAATCAATCCCAACTTTAAAATGTGTAAAAATACCCCCAACAAACCTCCAGATTCCGCTCTTCTCTTTTCTAGTTTTTTTTTTTTTTCAATTACTGTATTTGCAAAATAGAACAAAGCAATTGTAGGTCTTTTTCCTGCCTCTTTAATTTTTTTTCCATTTGCAAAGTGCAAAATAATGGCTTCCAATTTCTACTGTGGGAAAAAAAATGCTATTGCACTTCTTTTCCCTAAAAGCAGGCACTGAGTGAATAAACACAGGGAAACACCGGCTCAACATCTGGTCACATACAGGAGGCAGGACTAATTTAGGACAAACAGAACAGGGACAGAGCTTTGTATTGGTAGACCAAGACCTGAGCACAAATGAGCTGCTGAGAAGACCTGTGCTAGTAACAGCTCCTATGATAGCATTCTTAGAGACACAATGCTGTAATGACATAAGCACATTAAGCTTCATTGGGAAGAATAATTTTCTCCTATTAGGCAAAATAGCACAGAATGAGACAGCTACATCTTGGACCAAAGTGCTATTCTGGGGCGCTGTTCCACAACAAAAGCTTTATATTGCACCTTTATGTCCCTTACAACACAGACACTTCTACTCTTCCAGTCTCAGCTCAGTACACCAAGCACTTGGAGGCTTGTCAGCAACAGCTCAGTTTCCATTTGCCCTCCCAACTCAAAAGCTGTTTCTCAACAGACCCACCCTGCTTCACATGGGCCCTCAAGTACTCTGCCCTCTGTCCCATTCTTTTTTTCCCATGTGTCAGTCTGAGTGTGAGTTCACACATCACCTCTGTGCTGGCAGCTCACATGGAGACATCCCCAGTGTCCTTCTGAAAAATAATTTAAATTTGCAGTGTGTTGTTCTTAGAAATGTCCAGCTAAAGCCCAATGTATCAAGAAAAAGACATCCTAAACCTGCCAGCCTTACCACCATTCTCAAACCTTGCACATGACAGAGCTGAGTCATTCATCACATTCAGGCCCTGTCATATTCGATTTCAGCTGCTCTCAAGCCCCACACATCCCACCTCTGTTTACATTCTGCAAATTCTCTTTGCATGGTGTTGCTTAGACAATGTAACTGGCAGAGAAAGTGTGCTCACCAATGCAGCAAATTATCTTTTTTTTACCAGAAACACAGAAGTGTGGCTTTCCTGTTTTTCATGGAAGACATCAGTGCTGCAGATACACATTTTTTAATCTCAATCCTCATGTCTGCTTTCCTAGCCTGTGATTTAATCAAATATTAAAGACTAGCTTATGAAAGTTCACCACGGCAACTGCTGATGTCATTGGGAACTGGATTCACAGTCAGGGCTTAAAGAAAGATGAAGACCATATTGATAATTGACAATATTTCTGACATTATTCATCTACCTAATTAAGCCACAACTCCATGCCACTACATATGCTCAGAACCGAATGAACAGAAGATGTAACACCATTAATATGCTTAGCTATTGGTGCTACGTAAAACCAGCCCACAGAAATTAACTGTTTATGGAAGGTGCAGATTATTTACTCCTTTCTTATGAAGAAGCAGAAAAACAGAATTATGCATACATGTACTTCATGATGCCATGCCTTTAATAATCCTAGTGAAAAAAGTGCAAAAATAATGGCAAAATAATTCTAAATGCTGCATCCTACACGCCGTAAAATGAAGCAAGATTTTTTTATTCATTTAATTGCAAGCACATTCAAGTACTGAAGGAAAGGAGACACACTGACAGCCTGGACAGCTTTGCTGGTAATCATTGTCATGTTTGCCATCCTTAGGAAAGAGGTAAAACTTTTGTGTATGTACAAACACAAGAACAACAAGCACATTCAAAGTAACTGAAGTGTACATATATTCCCCTTCTGACTCTTTCTGAAACAAGTTACTGCTAAAATGCCTCCATGGTAGTTTGTTGCTTGCTTTATCCTTCTACAGCAGCTCAAAAGCAATGAACTGATGGGCACTCAGCATGGAGATACACCCAGTAAAGGAGAATATCTGCCACAAACCCATAACCTTCAGGGATGGCAAATAAGGGGCTGTTCAGAACTTTAGCAGATTTAATGAGGAAACAATGCAATTAGGGGAGCAAGCAAAGGCCGATTACACAGATTTAAGAAACACTAGCAATGAGTACAAACAGTTATGCTTCATGTATCTACTGCTTCATGTATCTACTGCTTCATGTATCTGACTACAAGGATTTTGATGACAGGAATGAGGATAGAGGGAGACAGACCATCTTCTCCCTGCATTTAAGTGAAAGCCATGAGACCTGGAACTATGCCTGAGTGCTGGACACACAGCCAAGAGGCTCTGCAGTTCTCCTACACAGTGTGGCTGCCATGCTCATTACAAAAACAGAGTAAGGTTGTCAAAGGAGAGCTCTTAAAAGAAGAAATTTACCGTCCCCATAAGAAACTAAAACAATCCACCAAGAAGATTTAATGGGACAAAGTATAAGAGGATGAAGAAAAAAAAATACACAGTAAGGCTCAACTTGCATGTAAGATGCTCCTTAGTTTGGCTTCATTCTTACAACCTAAAGCAAGAACACACATGGTCCAACATGCTCCCGTGGATCATGAAATAAATTCATTCTTAACTGGCTTTCACACAGCTGTCTTTAAAGGCTTGTGTGCTACTTTCATTTGATACTGCATTGATTTTCTCTGAAGTTTCCCCCTACCATGGCTACCCTGATCAATTAGTGTGCTATAAATAGAGCAGTCAGATTCCTTTCGCTGGTCTCATTAAATTGCACTCCTGCTGAATTTCTGTGGAGAACAGAATTGGATCATACTGATAGCAATAGTACGAAGACGTCCTAGCGTTTTCCAGAGAAAATCAATTGCTCAATATTCCTAACAAAATGCTTTGAAAAGCATGACCCAATGGATCTCAGCTAATGCCCAAAACATATGTCAAACCTTGCTTGCAGTTCTGCATCTCCAAACCCCTGAAAAATAAAGGATGAGGAAATAAGTGGTTAAGAGGCTCAGGCAGCTTCTCACTGGTACATAATCCCTCATCAATCACAACTATTTAACTGCATCCCCTCATAATGGAAACATGTTGCTGGAGGTATGCAGTTAACCCATGCAATCCATGTAAAATGAATTAAGAATTCAAGGAGGAACACAGTCTCAAGGCATGCTTGGTGCCTGTCGAAGTCACCATGTTATGGTGCTCACTGATAAAACTAGAGGGGAATGATAATATCTGGTGCTGTGGTAAAGCTCAGTTACTGCAGCAGATGTGTGACAGCTATGATTTCAAAAATGTTACTCTTTCTTTTCCAATGGTACATCTATATAGCTTTTAAAAAATTTGTTTTAGAGATGACAATTTAGTCAATGAGATTGATAAAACCAAAGAAGAGGAAATATAATTATCTACTTTGAAACATTTGAAAATCTAAACTGAAGGGCAGTTTTTAGGTCTGTCTTCTGCCCAAAACCTTGCTCTATCCCTTCATAATGATCCTGTCTTCTCCTGACATCCTTAGTGTCCCCTTTTTCCCTTTGTTAAGCACTATCCTTCAAAATCTTTCCCATCTTCCTTGCAGATGGAATCTAGATTTTCACCATATACTCTTCTGCAGGTTGAAAACTCCTCTTGCAAAGGCTGGGTGTATAACTGCACTTGAACTACTCAATGTATCCTGAGTTTCTACATGAACTCACTGTGTCTGGAGCATAATCCATGGGGTTTCTGCGTAAAGACCAGAAAGATCCACTGCAGATTTCAGAGGACTGGCTGTACCCTGCAAAGACTTTCTGAGGAGAATGCTGGAGGACTACCAGTACTTGATGATTTACCCTGGGTTCTTTATACTTTGCACAGTGGCCTTCAGCCAGAAGATGCAGTACTCTACATTTAT
Organism: Agelaius tricolor; assembly: GCF_023055355.1. Lineage (NCBI taxonomy): Eukaryota > Metazoa > Chordata > Aves > Passeriformes > Icteridae > Agelaius > Agelaius tricolor. Next base: position 64,411,008 of record NW_027269261.1, read on the forward strand.
ATTATACTATTTAATCTATACTTTCAGCCAAGTAGCTTAGCATGAGATGAAGGCAGGTCCCAACAAACTCAGAAGCTTTTGTAGGTAATAAGACACAATCAGTGCAACGTCAGGTAAGAATTAATGAAAGCTGCAGCTGAAACACACCTTTAGGGAGGCTCTCCCCTGAATCAAAGCAGAAACACCTTCTCCTTCCAGAAAATGTTTTCAATGGTGGACACGGCCAAGGGTTGAAATCCAGCTCTCAGAATGGAAGAGCCTAAATCACTACTACCCAATCCTTTTCATTACAGAAAACACTGGGAAAGATTAAAAGCAGTATTTTCATTTTCCACATAATAAGAAGAGATGTTTTTTAAGAATATATTCTGACTTTTGCAAAATATGCAGGAAAAGACTGCAGAAATGCTTTTCAGGGAAGGGAGCTTTTTTTTTTAAGCATATTATCCACATTGTAGTATGATATTTTAGAAAGAATACTTTTTTCTTCAGAAATAAAATTTTCCTCATTTGTTATATACCTAGACTTTCAGCTCCTGAACCCCTTTAAATCACCACTTATTTAAACAGTTATGCCTATTAAAATTCAAATAAAAATTGAATTTTCTAAATTGTTTTATGATTAGGAAACATGAGATGAGAGAAACCTTTACTAGCCATATAATTTCAAATTTTTTATGGTGCTTCCCCGAGAGAAGATTCCCACAGTTGTTTTCAAACAACAGTGAATTATGACAGCAGTATTCTTCTTGCACAGCAATCACTTATAAACAAAGTCAAAATTTTGCTTATAACCAATGGCAAATTGGATTCATAAAAAATAGTTGTCAGAGGAAGAGAACACTTGCTAAGGAATATAAACCAAAATCACAAAAAAATACATTGTACTGTTTTGTGAATGGAGCACTGTAAGATTTTGCAGAGGCACCATCTGCACGGGCAGTATGTGCAGAAGACACTAACATAAAGACAACTGTGCACAGCCTAAGATCACAGAGTATTTATTAGCATCATGGAAAATAAAGGTTAGATTGGTTTCAGAAAATAATTACAGTGTACTTTTGAGGTAAATGTGAAAGATGCATATATAAAATGGATTGATAACACAGGTAAATTGAACACTATAAAAAGAACCATATTTAGGCTCTCCAAATAAAGAGGATCCCGCTGATTTCCACATCTCAACATCTCCAATGCCAAAGAAGTCAGAAGGAACATCTCCAGGTCCTGATTACAAATCACTGCTGCTGCAGATAGGTACTGCATCAAAACAATTCCCTTCTATGCGTTACTGAGAGTCACAAACCAATTCCTGCTTTGGACCCAACAGCACACAGTGAAATAGCAGAGGGTTTTATAGGAGTTGACATTTTGAAATAGAAAAATTAGGACTAATGCCGAGAGGAAATATGAAGAGCAAGAAGTCTTAGAGAGGTTTCAAAAGAAAGTGCCAGACTTGCCTTCAAGCTTTTAAATTAAACTGTGGGAAGCACTAGAAAATATAGTGCATGGGATAATCTTGCCTTAGCAGGAAGGTGAACTATGATCTTAAAACATGTCTTCTGTCTCTAACATTACAACTTACAACAAATTAGTTTTATTTCTCAGTGACCTTACAAGGAAGACTACTATTTATTCCCTTTATTGCCTTAAGATACTGAAGAAAAGAGAAATATTTAGACCTTGACTGAGAAAAATCACTTTCAAAAATAGATATCCTGAAGCAGAGGAATGGTTATAATCATATAGTTGTTGAAGTGTGGTTTACCAGAGACAACAGAAAGTCATTCACAGTGACAAGAATTAATTGCCTATACTGAGTTTGTGCTACAAGCCCTTCATGTTTGTGTCACCTTAGTATTGCATTCATTTTTCAGCCTAATCAGAGCAATTAAGTCACTCTCTTTAGTTAATGCATATAGATTCAGTTTCCTAATAAAAAGAAGAACAACAGAAATGTGGATAGCATTTAGCAAAAGCTCAAGAAAGAAGCAACCCTGATGTATGAGTCTCTTCTATTTTCCTTCTCTCAAGATGCAATAATTTTATCTGGATGTTTTTCTCTGTTGACAGAACTGATGGAAAAATGTAAACTATAAGCATGTTCATTGGTTTCTACACTAACCACATATACTTTGTTGAGCAGAAGAGAACATCAGATTTAAAAAAAAAATCTTTTTCTAGATCATGCCATTTTTTTTTTCTAGATCATTCCAGTAACATCCTCAAAAGCTCCCAATGTCTCCTGCCTGGGCCCATGAGGGGCAAATCATGTGTACCAAGCAGGCCAGTTCTGGTGTGAGGAACTAAAACGACAGTTTCCTTAACAGCCTGGTGTCTAAAGGACTCACTTGGCATGTGAACAGATCAGGACTCGCTCTCCAGTGCTACTTTCATGTTATGAAGAGCAATGGGAGCACTGGTTAAAAGAAGATTTGGAGATGAGAAGTTTGAAGGGGATTGGAAGCCAGATGTGGAGAGCATTTGGCCAGTGAGATCACAAAAGGCTGAAATCTCCTAAGGAGTCTCAGATGAACTTAATGTGCCATGCAGTCATCTATGGTGACTGAGGTTTTGGAGGATGCCGTCAGAATAGAGATAAAAAAACCCACATGAGTGAAGACTCCTACAAAGTAAGACAATGTCAGCAGGAGTGGATGGAGGAACTGGGGAAACAGTAGGACTGTGGCAAAGCCTGCTCAGAGCAGAAAGGGCAGGAGGAATGAGGAGAAGAGTCTGTGCCAGTTAGATCAAAGTGTCTGAATAAAAGCCAAGCTCCCCACAACTAATCACGCCTTGCTTACAGCAAATATCTGCAAACCACTGGCAAAGTGCCCTCTGTCTGTCTTTGTTCAGGTCCTTATGGAGGATGACAACCTACTGCAGGCAGATACTCCACCAGCTCCAGTAGCAGTGTTTGGAGGGTGGATATCTAACTCCATTAAGCTTCCTTGCAGCTTTCAGTAAGATGCTACAGAGCAGAGTTTCTTGGGGGGAAAGGAGATTTTAGTGTGCTACTGCTTCTCATTTCTTTCAGAGGTGGCAGCCCACATGGCACTATGTGCATTCAAAGAGAATCTAATGAGAAGCTCTTAATTTAGCCATGGTAGAATTCAGACTCCTGGCTTGGGTGCTCAAGATCAAGACTAAAGTCTTGAATCCTCCTGATCAAGAATAAATGTCAGCTGGACTCCAAATATATAAACTGTGACTGAAAATCAGACCATAGCCTGTCACAGTAGGCACCCCAAATTAGGAAACACTTAACAGTAACCTTTCAGTGGAATTATTCTCAGCTGGGGATAAGAAAAATAATAAGAAAAAAAGGTTATGGTATCCCCTCATCTTAAAAGTGTGTTTGTGAGAATACATAAATCAACAGTCAGAAGGCATTCAACCATTTTTTTCATGAGCATCATAAAAGAATCTAGCAAGGGAAATAATTATTCTGTCTTCAGATTACAGGTTAAAAACTGGGACCACACTGAATAATGTCTGTGTCTACACGGACATGCCTGTTTGTAGCTGAACTCGAGCTATGGTCATAGAGTCCTTCCTCACCCAGCAGGTCAAGCCCATCCAGATAGCAGGTGAGGAGCTAGAAATAACAATCACTTCCAGTCTACCCAGTTTCCACAGTAAATTGCTGCTAAGCATTTCTATGGTCTTCTTACAAGTAAGGAAGACCAAGTGTAAGCAAACTCTTCAAAATAACAAGCTCTTAGGAAAAATATCCCATTAAATATCCCATTTAACTGCTGTTGCTACAGAACACGAGTAGAACTGGTATGAAATTATGCTGTTTACAAGCACATCCCTCTGTTCTCTGGGAAGTTCTGGGCTCAGGGGACACTAGCATCTACAAATAATTTAATTCTTCGCTTAAAAAAAAAACTGAATTAAGTTATTTACTACACTTCCTAAAAATGGAAGATACTCCCATTACAAGTTTGAGTCTGCTACTTTTTAATGTTCTGTCAAGCAATATGTGAAATGTCAGGACCCTGTTCTCAAAAAATGGTAGAGAATTCAAGTACTGAGTGAGAGGGGTGAACAGTTTTAAGTCTGGATGTAAAAACATTTAAAGCTCTATTTTGTGCTTTGCAGCTCACTGCTAGCACAAACTGTTCCTCCAGCTCATTATTAACAATCTCATGCACTGCATGGAGCATGTGACCATGTAATTATATGAAGTCATGATACTGTTTCCAGAGGCGTCCTTAGTTCTGGAAGTTCCTGTCTTAGGAATCCTTGGCACTGCAGCAGGCTGGTTGCATAGATGTAGCCCAGAACCAGGTGGCAAAGTTTAAGCACTCTGTGCTGGTTGAACCAAGCCTAATGTTCAGCAAGATTCCCCGCAAGACCCTGTGATAGAGCTCACACTTAAAGAAAATGGGAGCAGCAAGTCCTGTCACTGTCATCACCAGCCTGTACATGGTCTGTGTCTGGTACTTCCACCTTGCACTGCTGCAGCAAATCTGGCTGGGGTTATTGTTCCTACAGCTCACGAGAACAGCTGCGTGAAAGAAGGTTTTGAAAGCAATTCTAGCTGCAAGGATGCTGCCTTCATTTACTTTCTGGTTTGCTTTCATTTTTACAGGACTGAGTTTGTTTCAGCTTATGAAGCCTTCCTCTGTTACAAAAATAAAAAGGACACAGTTAAAAGACCTGCCTTGTGCCCCATAACACCATCACTGTTTCTCCCAAACACCCTTGTCCCAGAAGTAAGAGTCTTCTGTCTTCTACAATGATGCTGACTGTCCACATATGCTCAGCTCCCCATTTAAATGTGTATCATCTCTTTTCCACCAGCTTTTTAACTAGAGGAGAAGCATTCACATTCAGCCAACTACACACTTTTACAAAGCACTGAGATGTACAGCCTGCCTGAGTAAAAACATGCATGAAAAAAAATCTGTCACGCATGCAACTACTATTATGCACTAAATAGAAATCCATATTTAAGGAGGAATTAGTGGTCCAGGTTTTAGAATACTAAATATCAGTTAATGCAATTCATGCATATCTATAGTATTCCATTTTGCAAAACTCAATTATAATTACCCCCAAAGCTGTCTATCAGAGTTCATAATAATTCCAACTTCCAATATAATTTTCAAATTGAATTTTCAGTCTTTGAAACTGTTTTCACCTGCCTTATGAAAAGATTGCCGTCTTAATAATTAAAATAAAAAAGCTTTTAAAAGTCCATATAGAGGTTTATGTAAAAAAAGGACTATCACCAAGAAAATAATATACCTAGAACTCCCTCCCTCTTCCTTCCTAGGAGTTCTCAGGTAGGTGTTTTGGTAGCAGGCGTCAGGGCAGTGCCAGAAACAGTAAAACAAAAGGCAGGTTTTCAGAATGGGCAAAGGAGTGGAATATAAAAAACTTGATTTAATCATGCCATACCAAAAGTCCACCTAGCCTTATATCCTGTCCTTAAGAGAGGCAAAACAGAGAGCCTAGAGCAGCTACAACTTGAACAACATATGTGATTATTTCCATTCAGTATCCACCTCATCTCCAACTTTGTACAGCCTAAGGAATTCTGAACTTTGATTTGGTTTTTATATATTTACCAATCCTCAGTTCTTCTCTCTTTTCATTTTCCCTAAACATAGCTATTTAAGCATCCAGAATTCCTTATGGCAGAGAGATCCACAAGTTACCCAGATGTTGCACAAAGGTGTTTTACAAAGAGCCAGGCCTCCTCCTAGTATCACCTGATGATGCTCATTTCTTAAAATGTAAATAACAAATAACTGCAGCTTTTCCACTCTCTCCAGCCACCCATGATCTTTTTTGCATCCTGGTCTGACCTCCCCACCCCTATCCATAAGGGACCCTGCTTTAAGGAGGAGGTTAGATTTGCCAAGCCTCTGAGGTCTTTTCCAAGCTGAATGATTCTATGGTTTTACAGATTTCTGTATTTTCCCTCTACAATTTTTCTTCTTCCATCCAGATGAATTCTAGCCAATTTAATTATTCCTTATCCAGAAACCATCTGATACATTCTGGGCTTTTTGCTCAGAGCTCATCACCATCTACAGAAATTTAGGACTGGTTTTCTTCAGAGCTTTTAAAAGTTCTCTCTTCTATGGGAAAAATAGCTGAAGCACACAGATTGCAACCCATTTTGCCTTACTGGTGAAGGAGGCAAAATTTTGTAAAGTTTTTGAAAGAGACCTTATGAGGCAAACAGATATTGAAGCACACAATGCTGTAACATTCCCTGCTTGTTGCCATCGTATTGCATATCTTCCATACCATCTCATTGATTTCTAATGGGCATCTCCTCACAGCACTGACTCCTTTTTCTTCACAGCACAGCCAACAAACTCCAACTCTCGCCTCACCCAGCTAACCCACTCTTTTGTAGCACTTGTCTTCTTATTGGACACAGCTGTGGCCTGTTAAGGGCAGGCCTGCTCCTGATCTTTGGTGATTAGCACAGCTGCAACTCCTCAGGGGTGAGAAAACCTTCTGCACTATCTTTATTTTCTTACATTCTATCCCTCCACACCTGCCTTCAGGAGCACAGCTGCTGAGTAACATGATTGTCTTCACAAGCTCAAAATCAGTGATTGGCTACAGAAATCAATGAATGGGGAAAAGTGGGCACCTAAAGACTGGAACTCAGTCTTTAGTTCCAGTATGTGGAACTACTGAATCCACATACTGAATGCAGTAGGGAGAGTCAACACAAAGTCAAGGCATGTTCCAGCTCTCAAAAAATAATTTCCTTCTGTCTTTAAACTAGGTAAAGTGTAGGAGCTCTAAGTGCAAATTCTCTTTCTCAACGATGAGGAGCAACAGGAATGCTGTAGGCACAAGCATCTGCAAGGAAGAGTGTTGTTTCTTTTTTCCAAAAGCACACAGCCAGTGTATGAGCTAGGAGTGGAGCATCAAGAGTCCCAGCTGAGTGCCCCCACCTCCACATAAAGTTTCCTTGTCTACCAAAACCATTTGTCCTACAAATCAGCACTGACCTACACTGCACCAATTGTTTGGTACAGCACTGTTGTGATGGGTATGGTATGCTAGAATTTCACATCAGATTACAGACAATCACTGTCCTGTAAGTGTCACGATCAAAAGTCTCTTTTCCTGGAAACAGCTACCGAGGAAGTTTTCCTGATTTATACAAGTAAGTTTGGGGTATGATTGTCCTTTCCACACTCCCATTTAACACATATGCAGACAAAGTTTATACCAGAACTCATCTTCTTCCATACAGTAGAAAAGTGTATATTTACTTCTCTTACTTTCAAAAGCAATTTCTTAAACATTAGGCCATTGTGAAAAGCCAAAAAATGCCATAGCTTGTAAAGCCTTTGGTACATATCATATTGAGTATTCTGCTCACTATGGAAGCTAAGCAAATATAAGGCAAATTCAGTAGATTTCATTCAGGGGGCAAAGGGATTTGGTTAACATCAAATTCAGTGGTCACTAATCCCACTCTCACTGTCCTCTTCTGCCTAAGCAACCCAAATATTTAAATTCTTCAAATGGTAAAGTTCAGCATCTTGAGCCCTGTTAAATCTTATAAGACAAAGCAAATTTCATTTCTCTGATTAAATAGAAAGTATTTACAAAAATCATAAATAAATAATGTGTCTGTGTTTTTCTTGTTCTCTTTCATTCTACCTGATTAAGCACTTTTTACTTTGACATCATCAAATGAATGATGTTTTCGCTATACATTTTTCTCCAAAATAAAAGGCAGTCATTAAAATGCCTTTTCCTTCTTTCTTCTGAAGTATTTCACGCCCACTTCTGCATCTCTGCAGTAAACAGTACTGAAGGCAGTGGGCACAAAATGGTGCCGTACGTGCTGGCCACCATCAGCCTTGGAATATTAGAAACTACAAAGCTGGGGTGATGGGTAAGTTAAGTAAGCCAAAGGACTTCTCCTCAATTCAGTCATGAACAATCAATGGCAGGAGAATGCTGAGTCTCAGAGCCCACCTGAAGTTTGGTAGCTCACCCCTCATATTTTCAGATGCAATTATTCACTGCAGCTCTCTTCAAAATAACCATCTCTGAATAATGCCCAAGAAGCACCACCATTTGAAAACAAAGACTACTAATGCATTTGCTCATGTTCTAAACCAGTAAACAATGGCTAACTTAGAAAAAAGCACAAAAAAGAAAGCAACTTCGAAAGCAATAAAAAGAAATGCAGCTCTTCTAGAGCACAGGTCTCCCTGCTGCCTTCGAAGGTAGTTGAGAAGATGATGAAATCACACTGTTGCATAAGGAAACACAACAAAATGAGACCTGAGATCTTTGTCTCATGTCACTACCCTTCTGTGTGCAACAGCAGGCTGAATACTAGTTGAGCCATTTCATCAGTTCGATCAAAACTCCATATTACTGCTACACAAGTTTCTTCAGAAATCTCACTATCACAGTGAAAAAAAGTTCAAAGGCAAGGCTGTTATTTTGCTTTATGAGTAATAAAAATGTATAAATTATAGAAACATTACAGAAGAGGAATACATGTCCTTCTAAAAGCAAGGCACACTGCCACATGAGTGAATTAGGTATTTTTAAGCATGGCAACTCAGGCTTGTGTAGAAAACAAGTACCTTAGTTTCTCATTTTAACAAGAATAAAATACCATGGGAAAGAGATGCGAGTTACACAGTATCCTTTTCACCAATGTGCCTGTGCCATGTAAAATGCATTTACAATGAGCTGAAAAGAATTTAAATCACTGCATACTCAATCCCAGAGGCTGCTGCTCAGATTAATCCTGACCCAGAAAAAGAGCCAAGCACATGCTGAACTTTGAGTAAATAAATAGTCCCAGCTAATCGCAGGCCATACACTTTCATGACAAATGATCTAGACCCTGTTCCCAAAAGAATCAACAAAAAAAAAACCAACCTGGCGTGGCATCAGCAACCCCTATTTCATTAGCCCTGTGAATAATTACAACATGAACTGATTGCTTCTAACTTCCTGTTGCAGAAGCTACCATCTGAATTTACAGAAAGACACGCACTTTGGAACAAAGACAAAAAAATTACCTCATATTTATAGCAAGGAAAGAGCCTACACATCAGGAGTTACTGCAGTTAGCTGACTGAGTTCACACTTTTGTCACAAGCAGCTTGCCTGTACACCCACACGTTAAGGTGTTAATAGCCTTGCTATTCATAAGTTGTTGGAATTTTGTTTTGCTTCGGTCTTTTTTATCAACCTAGATTTGTAATGAACTGCAAAACGAAGAAGAATTGGGAAAAGAAAGAAAATAATAATGGTACCTGAAGGCCCTCTATGGCTAATCTAAGCATGCTTGGTGTGAGCTTGGAGGCCTGCTTGAAAGTGAAGTTGCTCCAGTCTATAATCAAAACAAATCCATTCACTTGCAGCTCTGGGTCTTCTATCATGGCTTCTAAAGAAAGAAGTATGGCACGCAGAATATCCACCAGCGTGTACCTGAGAATGGGAAGAAGAGATTTGGTTAGGAAAGGAGCAACAACCACAGCGGTGGGGAAGTTCTGACCAGTCTCCCTTTGTCAAAAGTTTAAATCAAAGATTGCAAATGTGCCCTCAGATGCACCTAAAGCTGGGAGATCTTCAAACGCTCCATTACTTGAGCTCATCTTCTGGAGCAGGATTATGTACCTGTAGACCATCAGCCAGCCAGAACAAACTACAAGAATGTAACACATCAAAAACGCATTTGAACTTCTCCGTAGTATCCTAAGCTGCCTTAGTATCTTTATGTGGAATTGCATTAATAAAAATAATTGCATTGTCTGTATAAGAACTTCTACACAAATTGTATTTTTCTAAAATCATGATACCAAAACCTGAGACTAATACTAGAAGTGCAGATACAAAGTTTCCTCCTATATTTTCCTAACTAAATGAAATAATAGGTCCTAAAAAATTATCAACTAAAATTGGGAATTTCTACATGCTCTCCTTATCCTACTCTCTGTGTAATTTTTTCTCTTAAATCCACAAGTACAGAAGGCTGGTTATTCAAGGATCTTAAAAGCAGAAGGTAACATACACTAGGGCTTTGAGGTGTTTGTCTACTGAAGGTGCCCCTGCTCATGGCAGGAGAGTTAGAACTGGATGATCTTTGAGGTGCCTTCCAACCTAAAACATTCTAGGATTGTGGGATTTTATAAATAGTTACCAAAACAGACATAAATTTGCCAGTCCACACACACAATATCAAATGAGACACTAGAAAGTTAAACCTGTAAAATATCAGAAATACAAATATTCCAGAAATGAAAGAGTCAAATATTCACTGTACAGATATTTTTAAGCAAAGCTCTTTAAATGCCTTCCGTGATGACATCAAACAGAGGTTTTCAAAATTGTGAGTCCCCTAGAGAATTCTTCACCATTCTGCGTATGTAGCAAAGAGCATGTGTGCCTACTTAGAAATTAAATTAAATTATACTGCATTTGACTTGCTTTAATACAATGAGTATACTGCTCTGTTGTGGACAGAACTGTATTTTGAAAATATCTGCAAAAGCAAATAGCACAAATGAAATTAATCTGTTGTAGCTGACTCCTCCCATCTTTCCATCTTTGTTTATTTAGCCAACTAAAATTCAGTGAACTTCCCAATTATGCATTCATAGGAAAGGGATCAATAAAGGACTCTCCTAATGTCTGAACAGGAGAAAGTATGTTTTCTCCAGAAAACAAAAGGGGAAGCATTAAAAGTAATTTTATAAAAACAAAATTCTTCTTTTCATTTTGGAGATACTTTGTTTTTTTATTTTTGTTTGATTGACAGGGATAAAATTTTTCATATTCACTCCTTTGAACTTTTCTGAGATTTAACTCTTTTCTAATGCTTTACTTTTATGAGATCTAAGGTTTACAGGAAGTTTCGAATGCCTTGGTCGGAGGACAGTTTTGACCACAGCTCACACAAGGAATAGACATTAAAAATGTTTAAACTCTAAAATTAGCCTCAACCCTACCTGACATTTAGGTTGTCCCATTCAAAAGATCTCATTCTCCAGAAGGGCTCCACAGTGCAGACCCCTACATTCTGTCCCGGAATGAGGGTCCCAAGTTCCAGATGTACATCTCTACTGTCCTCCCTAAGGAGTTTAAGGAGACTTCACGTGCCTTGGATTAACAGCTTCCTAGTGGCACAAGATTGCTAGAAATCTGGTGCATCAGACATAAAGATTCTTTGTTTATGAGGCCAGCCAGCTCTCTAAGACTGACCTAAAAATGCTTTTTTTATGTATACCTAAAAGTCCAATACAAGACGTACACACGTAAACAGAAATCATGTGTTTAATTCACTTAAGTAAATGGGAAAACTGTCAGGCAGCAATGGGAACAGGATTTCAGCTGCCACAGAGAGTAAATAAGAGTCACAGGGCTGGGTCTCCACAAATCTGTGGCATATTCACTACCACCATAACTCCTATTGTAGGTCTAGTGTAAGAAATACAGTCCACAACAACAATAATATTTATGTTTACTCACTGAAAATAAGAGAGAAGCTCTGCACAAAACAGGTCCAGCTAAAAGCAATCAAGAACGCTTTCTGCCAGAGGGAGGTACTTGAACTATTCTCAAAGTCTAAAAAGCTACGTCAGGAGTACACAGGGACATGGCACTAACAATCAAGCTTCCCACCTCAAATACCCTTCAGGGCAATTAGTTGAAGAAAGGAGCTATTCTTCACTCTGTACTGGATCTCTTCTCTTGGTTTCAATACCTTACTTAAGTACAGTGCAGAGCACCAGAGAGACAAGTCCATTAGTGAGTATTTACTTTTACTCCGAACACATGCTAAGGTGCCAGAAATTAAACCTGGTGTGGTAGATGAAATCTCAGGTGATGCAAAATGCTGAGTATTGAAAGTATCAGCTAAGCAGCTCAAGAAAAAACCCATTTGGGTTTTGGTTGAAGAAACTGCACAGAAGTTTTCACATAGCACAGAGTTATTTGTGTAAAGACTCATCTTTTTAATCCATTCCAGCCCCATGTTGTCTGACATTTCACCTCACTGCTACCACTAGGATGCGCAGGCTCTGCCATAAAGCACTCTCCACCTCTGGCTGGACTTTGGGGAAATCAAAACCCTACATAAAAATAAGATGTAAAAAATTACTCTGTATTTTGTTGCTGAAACTTCTGTTCCACACTGAAATTACATTCCATACAGATACAGAAATACGACCAGTCAAAAGTGAGAAAAAATGAACAAGCTAGTGAGTGTGAAATATATTTGGTCCAAGGCAGCTTTGACTGCCTTTCTACTTTGAAGAAAAAGAAAAAAAAAAAAATATTAGCCTTTAATTTGAAGAGACTATGGTGTACAGTTGGAGGGGAAGATGGTTCGTTTTATTCTTACCAATCTGTGCTAAGTAAAAACATGTACTTAAGGAACAGCAAGCCACAAATTTTACCCTGGCACCAGTTTTCTAATGACTTGCCCCAGTGCTGTCAGATATGTGGGGTGTGCTGGGCCCAACTGGCTGCAGTGCATGTTCTGTAGCAGCCTGAAGTTCTGCTGTGAATAAATAAATCCTAATTTATTTATGGCTAAATCCTGTTGCATTCACTTGTTTAAACAGACTCTTATTGGACATATCGTAGCTAGCAAGATATTACTAATTGCTAGGATAATCAAAACTCACAGTTAATTTAAATGTATTTAATACCTTCTATTTATAGAACCATGCTTAATTCAGTGGAAAACTTGGTCAAATTTTTTGGTCCTGTTATTAATGTGAGTAACAAATGCTAGAATTTATATATATAATGCACTCTTAATATTCCTCTTTTATGTGAGTGCTAGTTTGAGACTGACTGAAGCAGGGACTGGTGTGCAAGACATACTCTGCTACCTCTTAAAATTTTTTATTCAGGTTGACTTGAAAGTAATAGAGCCTGAGAAGGTGTGACAAGTTAAAAGCCACACTGACACTGATTCTTTCAAGTGCTTTGGGACAGCTACCATTTCTACCCCAACAGTGAAACAGCTTTCGAGGGAAATCCCTCACTGTGGTCTTTATTTGTCAAGAACAGAAGACCTCAAACAACTTACTGAGCATCCCACTCTCTTGTAATTTAACAGTGGCAGCAATTTCCCTTCTACAGAAAAGAAAAGTTATATGAGATTTTTTTTGTGGGACATGAACAGATTCAACATATTTCCAGGGATTTCTGGGGAAAACAGTCTGGAAGACATGGCTGTCAACTCTTGGTACTACTTCACCAGGACCTTTCACCTTTACCTCTAAGTTAAGTGGTCTATGATCCTCTTGTGTGCATCCACTGTGACCTCTACCAGGCCAACATGAAGAGAAGAAACAGGGAGAATGCAGGGTACAGATGTCTCATGTCAAACTCAGCTGTGTCAGCTGTTTTCAATACTTTATGCCCTTGATGATGAGTGGCATCAGCCATATCATCTGTTTAACCAGATTCTGGTTCCAGTCAATTCACTTTTGCCCTGAATAACAGATAATCTGATTCAGCAGAGTTACCCTACTATCTCTATGACTGTTTGTCATGTCCTCCCTAAAAGAAAGAAATTTGAAGTAATTTTGAGAATTAGGACTGAATGGAGTGAATCTGCCTCTCAGGATGTGAACTAGAACAGATAAATAGGAAGTCTCCTTTGCTTGAATTTCAGCCATATGTCTCTTGAAGGTCTGAAACACATAAAGAATGCACAGTCTGTATTTTAAGCTCCTCACCATTTGGACAAGAAAAGGCTTTTGTCAAATGAGCTCTTGTGCCACTGTGATTTAAAAGAGAAAGCTGGTCAAATCTCTGAGCCATCATCCCATCTCTAAGGTACTGTTCTGGCTCAATATTTTTAGAATTTCACCAAAACAAGCACCCTCAAGATACACAAATGAGTACTTTGAAATGGTGCCTCATATCTCCTTGGTTTGTCAGTCTGGGTACAGATTTGAATGCTGAGCAGATGGGGGATTGAAAGTTCTCTTATGGCTATTCTGCTTAAATAGTGGCAGCATGCCCTGAGGATATCTTATTCTAAATACAAAAAGCACCACCACTGTTACAAAAAATGCAAAGAAAAAATAGAAATAGTTTCAAGTATTTTACCAGATTAGCTTTTATATTCAGATTTAATACCATTAATTACACCACATATTAGCCCAGTGGCTAACAGTCACAGCCACAGATGAAGATTCAGCTGGTCTAAATTTTACATTGACAATAAAGCTCCCTAGCCAAAACCCCTACAGTCTAAATACAGGTGATGATAGGCATATAGGGATACCTGGGAAAAAACTAGGAAACAATAAAACAGCATCAGTCAGCAGGAGTAACTGTAACAAAAATGACAGTGTTTAGTTATTAGTTATCATTTGGAAGATATAACTTCCAAACAAAAATTGACTGCTAAACAGTTGTGGTTTTTACTGTTAATATGTTGCTACTGTTAGCATTGCTATTTATTTTGTCACACTGCCTCCATCAGAGTTTGAAAAATACCTTGCTATCTTACCTGTTGTGAGCTGAGGAGCAGACCAGTCCCCTCATAGCTACAGAAGTTACATTTTCATTTAACAGGGTGAAAGTTTCTAGCACTTGTGCACATGAAAGCCTAGTTTTGAAAGCAAACCCGTGGACTCCTCTTTGCCCTGCTGTCTGATGCAACAGCAAAACCAGCAGTAAATGAGTGCAGGGGATTTCCATGTTCACTGAGGATGGTGTGAGCTGACTGGGTCACTGTGACACCCACAGAACTAGGTACCATTTCACTTTTCTAATGCACTTTCTAGGGAAAAACCTGATATAATTAATACCAGAAAGGTTTCAAACACATAGCATAAAAACCAACTGATATTCCTGGGCAATGTGTGTCCAGGTGCCAGGAAAAATACACAACACCATGCATGACAACAGATCCCTTGAAGCTGAGAGCTGAAGTTAATTGCACTATCAATGGAAAAAAACTTCACCAGCTGGACACATTAGGAGAAAGGGAGTCTTCAAATGCACATAGACACTTACAAGCCAAATGTACTTAAGAATCAACAATCTGGAAGATAAGAGGGAAGGATGATCCCTCCCTGAGTGCTATCCAGCTTCCTGGCAGGAATGCCACTGGCCCACATTTTCCCCATAGAACAGACAAGGTGGAGAGTTAGTCTGGGTCACACTGAAAAGCTGCTGGGCTACTGAGCGCATTATCTTTCACCTTTCCTTTTTTGTTTGTTTGTTTTAAATACATGTCTGATTGGGTTGTTCAGATGGCAGGACATCTGGTACAGTTTTCAGGCCCTGCTTTAATTTAATGATTTAACATCTAGTACACAGGCTTGTTTTACCACAGAAATTTTTTGCCTCCCACACTTTTCTTTCTAATTGGAGCTATGTAAATCATAGGCTGACAGTGCTATATAAATCATCTCTAGTATGTCTGCTATTCATTTAAATAACAAATTGGAACTTTTTTTTTCTAATTGTTACATCCTGGCCATAATAATTTGCACATATATGATAAAAGTGGAGGTTTGCTGTGCTCTATTAACTTAGTTTATGAAGCACAAAAGAGCCTAACCAGACAGGCTTCAATAAGTAATCTCCTATTGTTGCTGTAAGAGGAACACTGGGTTATGTACTGCAATATCTCAAGTCAGTTAAGGCATAAGCCTGAGACATATTGCATAGCAGCCAGGCATAAGTTCCACAGGGCTCCCCAGGTTCAGCCACTGAGCATCAGATAATGGAAGGCCCTAAATTAATTAGAAAAGAAAGTGACCTAGCTCCATTCCCAGATGTGTCACTGACTTGTCATGTGCCTTGGAGCAAGCCACTCCCCGCAGCTGGGCTTCAGCTCTCTCTGCTTTGTCTGAGTGGTCTGCGTGAAAACAAATCCCTCGCTCAGGAGGAGAGGCGTGCCGTGAGCATGCAGGGCTCAAAAGCAGTAGGCACCCAACTGCAAACACGTCCATTAAGTACTCTAGTGTACCCCAGCCACTTCGGTGTCATAGCATAAATAATATTAATCATACAGATAGGACTTCATGAAAAAAACCACAAAAAATTCATTGCTGTGTCAGCTGAGCCCATGTACTTTAAATATCAGCATATTCAACATCAAGAAGAAAATAAACCTATTCTTTCTACATGGCATTTATTATTTTAAATGCTACTTTATCTCTGCCCTTGAATTCTTGGTATTCTTTTGACTAGGATCAAGTCAAGTAATACGACAAGAGTCCCCCAAAGCTTTAGGATTTTTCCATTAATAAGAAACAACAGTATACAGTAGGTCACGCTACCTTTAACATGGGAACTTCTTCATCATAGACATACAACTTAATAAAAGTCCTAAACATGCATTTCTTTGCTAATTCTTCCTTCAGGGATTTTTAACAGTTTGTGGAGTCGTTTTTAAAATTAAAAGTTGACCTGGTCCTTTTGTGGGAAACAAGGAAGGTCCTTATCAGAGAAAGGAAACATACTCACTGAGCCCTTAGCCTCATCACCACTGCTCTTCACTCAGCTTTTATGCTTCATCTGCTAGATAAGCAAAGCAGAAAAAGGACACTGGCCCCAGCTCTGCATATATTCATCCACCCTTTCTAGTCGCTACCCTGGCTGTGGGCAGTGCCAGACAGCTTTCTCCTAGTCCCAAGACTCGATGTCATGGGTTAGCAAGGGACAGGAAATTTCTCCCATAGACAGTGTGGGTGTGGCTGACGTGTCTGAAGGAGAGGAAAGTCAAGGTGGGCCAGCATCCCTCTGGACAGAGACCTGTCCAAAGGTGTAACACCAGCCGGGGCAGGGAGCTGTGGGAATGCTCCCTGTGATGACAATCCACACAACCTGCAAGAAGACAGCTAAACAAACACCTGAAGGGCAAACTTAAACATGCCTCTCCCCCAGATTTTGTCCCTTCTATCCACACTGACAGTTAGCCTGAGTCCCCCCCAGAGTTTCAAAGTAGCTGAGCTGAGGATACCTGCACTGAGCACTCAGCACTATGTTGATGGCAATAAGGATGGCAACTTACAAGATTCTAAGTTTTCTCGCTAAAAAAGTGAGAAATCAGATCTTAAACCTCTACTCAGGTTGGGAGCCGAAGAAAACAGTGCAGTGCTCACAGAAGCAGGTTTTAAGAGTTTAAATGTACTAAAATCAAGCCATTTTTGTGGATATAATTTTAGACTGCAGGAGAAACTGAGCATGACACCCCCACAATGTATTTAGAATAAACAAATAGTGTGACATAATATCAAACCAATTGCTAAAAAGGGCCTTGATGTGAGACAGCTCTTGGGTCACCCTACTAAATCATCTTCAGGTTAGAGTAGTCCCAAAAAAAAGATCAGAAAGTGTTCTAGAGACCAGTCTCCAATTTGTTGTCAAAGCTTTGTGTACTCAGATTATTATGCAGAGAATTGACATTGGGAGCAGCAAGAGTGGAAAAAGAAGTGGTTACAGAAACTTCCATCCTGGCATTTCTAGGTGGCTCAGGAAGAGCTTTCTTCAGCTGAGGAAAAGGATTCAGAGTCTCAGCTTCCTGCACAGGCAAACTTTTCAGCTTAAAAGCCATACTCCTGTTCTACACACAGCATCTCCCACTTTCTCCCATGGCGCCTGAGCAGCTCTGTGTGTGCTGAAACAGGAAGACCAGCCGAGAGTGCAAGCAGCCTTTGTCTGGGGGATAAGCACATCATCTACGTGCCAGCTCACTTCGGCTGAGGGGAGGCAGAAGGGTGTAAACCTCCTAGCAGACAGTTGAGAAGAGCACTCCAGCAGTGTCTACCTGCCTCCCAAAATTCACACACCAAAGGATGAGCTGCTTGAAAGGGCCCTAAGCCACAAATCGTGTTTCTCCTTTATTCTCTCCCTCTGCCTTCCAGGCTGCTGCCCAGCCCCCTGTGGGCAGCACTGGTTGTGTCCCTGCTGCCCACCCTCTCTCCCTCTGCGCTGGCACCGCTTTCCCAAGCATTGCCCGGGGAGAGAAGGGGTTGAGGTGGGCGAGTGGCTCTGCTTTTACCTGCTCTGGTCCCAGTTGGCAGCAAAAAGGACGAGGATCTTCCTGCCGTAGTGGTCCAGGTTGGCCAGTCCTCCGGGGAAACCATCCTTCAGCGCTTGCTTGATGCCCGGGTCTGTGGCCTTGAAGCTCTTAAACATGTCCAGGTTCTGCTGGCGATATTCAAAGTATTGGGCCAGGAGGCGAAACGCCTCGAAGTGCTGAAACTTCCTGGCCCGCAGAAACCGCAGGATGAAGGCATCGTCGGTGCGGAGGAAGCCGATGTCCGGCCGGGTGATGACCATGTCCCGCACCTCCTGGATGTCCTGGTGCAAGGTGTCGGGGTTCTCGTTCAGCTCCAGCCGGGCTTTCTCCAGAGTCTCCGGGGAGAGACCTGCCTGCAAATGAGTCATGGCGCTGCCCTCCTCCTCCTCCCCGGCTCTGCTGCCTGCGCTCCTCAGCCTCCCGGCCGCTTGCCTCCCGGAGGCGGGGTGCCCCGGCACGGCCGGCAGCCGCTCCCCCGCCGCGCCGGGCCTCGCCCCGCCGCTCCCCGGCCCCGCCGCCGCGGCCAGTCCGTCCGCCGAGCTGCGAGCGGCTCCCAGGCAGCCGGGTCCCGGGGGGGGCTGGCAGCGACACTGCCCCCGGGCTGCTGGCGGAGGCGCGTTATCTCTCTGACATAGCGCCCTCCCCGCCGCGGGGTCCAACGCGCCGCATCATCCCCGCAGCCGGTCCGCGGAGGCGCCGAAACCCGCCGGGAGCGGGGCTGCGGGCTGCCGGCTGCTGCTCAGCGCCCGCCCCCGCCGGTGCCGCTGCCGGTGCGGATCTCGGGCAGGGCGGCAGCGAGAAGCCCAGTCGCTAGGCAGGGCGAGCGGCCCCCGAGGATGCTCCCCTGGCCCGGGGCTGGCAGGGGAGATGCCCTCCCCGGAGCAGCACCATTTACGTAAGATCAGC
Source organism: Agelaius tricolor (assembly GCF_023055355.1). Lineage (NCBI taxonomy): Eukaryota > Metazoa > Chordata > Aves > Passeriformes > Icteridae > Agelaius > Agelaius tricolor. The sequence goes on from NW_027269261.1 coordinate 64,429,942, forward strand.
GCTCACCCCGCTTCAGAAGCGTCTCCCTGGATTTGAGGGAGGGTTGGGAAGGAAAAAAAAAAAAAAAAATCTCCACCACCACCAAACTGAAAGAAGCCAGCGAGGAAGAGGAAAGCCGATCCGCAGGTACTTCGCCGGTACTGCTGCCGAAGCGCGCCTCCCGCTCGCCGGCGCGGAGCCCGGAGAGCCGCACGGAGCCTCGGCCTGGAGGATGCCCGTGCCCCCCTCCCGCGCCTCCTCCGCTCCCCGCCCCGCTCGCAGACGGCACCAGCCGGCGCGGGGCTGCCCGCTGCGCGGCCCCGCCTTGTGCGCGCCCCCGCTCGGGCCCGCACCCGCTCCCGCTCCCGTTCGGGCGCGCTCCCGCCGCGCTGCGCCCCCGGCCGCGGAGGCAGCGCGGGGCGGGCGCTCCGCCGCTCCCCGCACCACTCCCTGCTCCGCTCCGCCGCTCCCCGCACCGCTCCCCGCACCGCGCAGCGCAGCCCGCGGGGCGCGGCGGTCCCGGCGGCGGAGCCGGACGCGCCTGCAGCGCCGGGGCTGCGCGGAAGAAGATGGTGGTGGTGGTGGTGGTGGTGGTGGCCCGGTGCGGGGCGGTGGCCGGGGGGATGCGGGGCCAGTGGGGCCACGCGTGCGCCCCCACGGAGCGTCCCGCGGGAGTCGGACCAAGCGTCCGGTGTCGAGGTCGTGACAACAGCGAGATATTGTTCATCAAACGGTGGTTTTCTAAGCAATCCTCTCTTGTGACCGAATTTCCTAACGTAAAGAACCGTGATCTCAAAAATCTGGGACTAAAAAAAGCAGCCTCTTTTGTGGCCTCGTGTTGGAGGCGGCATGTCTTTAGTTGCTTTATAGTGCGAAGGGCAAAAATATCTTACTTCTGTGTGCAGAATATTTCCCTGAGGAAAGATGTCTTTTTTCATGCAGGAAAGTTTGATGCTGCAGTCTCTTTTGGGGAAAAGTTTCCACTGAAAAGCATTTGACCTTTGTCTGTAGGACTGGACCTTCCCGATGCAAATGCGCCTGTGAAAATCAACCTTACACAAAAGACATGGCAAACATGGGAAAGCCTGCAACATGTACCTCCTCCTCCTCCTCCTCCTCCTCCTCCTCCTCCTTCCTATGGGAAGGGCAGCTCTTTGGTACTGCATTGGGCTCCTTTCCCAAGGTGACAAAGCCAGAGCACATAGGCTGAATTGCTGAAAAGGCACTGAGGCCGCTGCTCCGTTCAGAGGGTATACATGGAGAATGCACCAGAACAAAGTGTAGGATGGGTTCTCAGACAAATAGCGGGGCTCACAGAAACATTTCAGTGATAGCTTGAGTGGGCTGCAGGCCAGTACCAGGTGCCTGGCAGCAGGAGGGAGCCCTCTGCAGTGAGGAAGGTCCGAGCAGTGAGCAATGCTTCAGTAGCAAAATTGGCGTTCTTTTGGAGGCTAAAGAGAGTTTTTTGGGGTTTACTGGATTTTGTATGAGTTCCTGCGCTGGGATCAGGCTTCCCATGTCCTAGTTTAGGGAGAAACTTTTGGAAGGACCAGTCTAATAATGCCCAGTCATTGTGCCCCAGCTCTGTTCAATCTGAATTTCATTATGTGATTTGAGATGCCTCACAAGAGAGAAAGATATGCTATCTATCTAAGGACTGAATCACTCTCTAAAAATGCTTATTTCTCTTTGTCTGATAAAATGACTTTAAATTACCCCCCTTTTGTAGATGTGATTCATCTGGGTTGATACCTTTTTCTTAGAGCAGTTATTGCTCCTGAAATAGTTTGTGCACTTTTTTTATTATTTTCTATTCTGAAATCTTCATTTCCCTTTGCTCTTACTATCTTCCCCTACATTACCTCCTCAGAGAGCCTTTCAGAATAGCAGTTCCCATCACCCCTGTGGAACAAACTGCCAGACTTTTCCTGCTATCATTCTCCATTTCTGATGCTTCTCCTCTGCCTTTTCCATTGCAACTAAGCTAATAAAAGAGTAGGTCATGTGACAAGTGCCATAAATTCGCTCGGTGCGAGGCAAGCCGCAGGCATCCAGTGTCTGGCAAAATCAAGACCATAATGTATCCTGTCTGTGACCTTGTAGTGGGTTCACGCTGGCTGAATGCCAGACACCCACCAAAGCCACTTCTCCCTCCCCCCCACAGTTGGGCAGGGAAGAGAAAATATAACAAAGTGTTCATGAGATGAGATAAGGACCAGGAGAGATCACTCATCAAATACTGTCATGGCAAAACAGGCTCGAATTAGAGATATTAATTGAATTTGTTGTTAAGAAAATCAGAGCAGGATAATGAGAAGTAAAGTAAGACATCCTCTGCTCTCTTCCCCCCTTCTCTCCTCCTCCCCCAGTGCCGCAGGGAGAAACAGAATGGGGATTATGGTCAGTTCATCATGCATTGTTATTTCCACTGCTTAGGGAAAGGAGTCCTTTCCTTGCACCAGTATGGGGTGCCTCCCACAGCAGACAGTCCTCCATGAATTTCTCCAATGGGAGCCCATCCCACAGGCAACAGTCCTCCTCAAACTGCAGTAACATGGGTCGCTCTTCCACAGGGTGCAGTCCTTCCAGGACAGGCTGTTTCACTGTGGGTCCCCCATGGGATCACAAGTCCTACCAGAAACCTGCTCCAGCGTGGGCACCTCTCTCCATGGGTCTGCAGGTCCCTACCAGGAGCCTGCTCCAGCACAGGCCTCCCATGGGGTCATAGCCTCCTCTCAGGCATCCACCTGCCCCAGCATGGATCTCCTCCATGGGCTGCAGGTGGATTTCTGCATCGCTGTGGAGCTCCATGGGCTGCAGGGGCACAGCCTGACTCACCATGGTCTGCACTGTGGGCTGCAGAGAAATCCCAGCTCTGGTGCCTGGAGCACCTCCTGCCCCTCCTTCTGCACTGACCTTGGTGTCTGCAGGACTGTTCCTCCCACATATCCTCACTCTGCTCTTCTCTGGCCTCAATTACAACTGTGCAGTGACTTTTTTTGCCTCCTGTAAAATCTGTTATCCCAGACGTGTCACCACCATTTCTGATGGGCCCAGCCTTGGCTGGCAGCATGTCCATCCTGGAGCTGGCTGGCATTGGCACTGCTGGACATGGAGGAAGCTTCTGGCAGCTTCTCACAGAAGCCATCCCTGTAGCTCCCCTGCTACCAAAACCTGGCTGTGCAAAACCAATTCAGAATTCTATAAGCCAATCCTTAATCTGCTTTAGTTTTGTTTTGCAAATGAATACATAACACCTATATTAGATTTTCTCCTTTACTCCAGAGCATACATGCACTGAATAGACAAAAGAAGAAAGCTAGCCAAAATTAAAAAGTTAAAAATTTTGACAGGAAAGGCTATTTCTAAAGGTTCTTAATTTAAAATACAAACAAACAAACAAACAACAACAAAAAAGGATAATTTATCTGGAAACTTTCATTATTGTTCCATTTTTTGGTTTTCCCCATTTTGACCATATTTAAGGCAATCTTACCATTTTTAAAATTTAAAAACATCCAAGAAAACACAGGAAAATGTATGAAGCAAGAGAATAAAGAAATATGGAAGCCAAATGAATTAAATTAATCAAAAACTCTCCATTTTCTATACACTTACTTTTTAAAGACAGATTCAGTCTCCATAAAAATTGATTTAATCATGTAACAATTTGTAAATTTTACTCTGCTGTATTAAAATAAGATTCACTGAACTTGAACAGCATTTCAAGAAAATAATTTTGGAAATGAATTGTTGAAAGACAGATCAAAATACTCTCATGGAGGTGGAAGGAGGTGCTTTAGCCAGCTCTTTCCTGAAGTGAGTACATTTAGGAGGTAGACACTATGAAAGGCACATGTAGCAAGGCAGCCTGAAGGCAGAGTATGTGAAAGAATAAGATATTGGTCATGTTCTATCTGAGCCACAGACAATAATAATTTTTTTCAATATTTTGAGATCTTGCATGTAAACACACAAAAGATCTGGTTTAAATATAAGTAACTTGGTAGAAGGAATAAAAAACTCTGTCATCTCAAACCAATTAAATAGGATAATGAAAAAATATGTGCTTTCCAACATGTTACCCCACCTAAATCATAAGGGGAAAAATGGAGCCACCTATGCAATTAGATGCAACCTACTGATGGCAGATTGTAATTTATTTATTGTGCACATGCACTTTTCCCTCTGTAAAACAGTAGGGGTGTCTGACTAAATCCATTATGTAAATCTCAGCATCTTTTCACTTGCACTTAGAAACTATTATTTTTCTTTGAGGCATTTATAGTCATTTTTGCCTGAACTTGATATAATTAAAATTCAAGTGCTCTGCAATTCTACAAGCACTGTAGTTAGGTACCTGATTTGAAATGAAAAACAAATAAGGCACAAAGGTGTTTGTGTAGGTGCTTGATATCAGAGATCTTAACTCACATTCAGAATTAAATTGTTTAAAATCAGCAATAAAGCAGTGTATTCAGGACCAAAAATAGAATGCAGAAATAAAACTTAGGAAAAAAAAAATGTTGGTGGATAGGAAAATAACTGTATTAAGACCAAGGCTGCTACGACACTTTCTCTGAACTGGTTTAAGATCCTAGACAATTCTTGCTATTGTTTTTGATTTAGAGTAACATTGTCCTCAGCATTCTGCTCTGGGCATTCCTTCAGGACAGTTGTTCACTTAGGATCTAATTTCCAAGACAGTTTGTCCTACATAGCTGTGATATAGCTAAAGAGCTGAGAAATATATTTGAAAGTACATATAACCAGGAATGTATATGCTCACATCCACTCCTCTTCAGCAGCGTTTTGTGGGTACAAGGACATTTGTGTGTCCTTGAAGCTTTTGAAAAGTGCTAAATACAACTTTGTCGAAAGCATCTAAACGACACCTAAATCAAAACAGCTAAATTCAAAGTCTAGGCCCCATTTTCAGAATCAATTTAGAAACTTAATTCAAACATTTTAAGAGCATAAGAACAACTATAGGTGGTCTGAACAAGCATCTTTGTCAGTTCATAGTGTGCCTCCGGAGTGATTTAATGTGGATGCCTCAGGAACAGTACCAGCTAATATTAGGTTCTGTGACTCCTGAAATATTTAATTCAGTGTGAGTTAATCTTTGAAGTCTGCTGTGACTTAATAAGTTCCTATACTACAACCAGGACTTGGCAATTGATTATAAAATCATAGAATGACTTGGGTCAGAAGGAATCTTAAAGATCCTCTAGTTCCAACTCTCATGTCTTGGGCAGGAATGCCACCCACCAGATCAGGTTGGTCAAAGCCCTGTCCAATGGGCCTTGAACACTTCCAGGGATGAGGCATCCATGATATCTCTGAACAGCATGTTCCAGTGTCTCATCACCCTTACAGGAGAGAATTTCATCCTAATCTAAACCCACCCTCTTTCAGTCTAATGCCATTACTCCTTGTTCTATCACTTGTGAAAAGTAATCCTTAAACCCTGTCAAAAGTCCCTCTCCAGCTCTTACAGGCCCACTTTAGGTACTGGAAGGCTGCTATAAGGTCTTCCCAGAACCTTAATGATCTCGTTCATGACCTTGTCTCACTACAAATAACTAATAATTCTTTGCAGTTTTAATGTCAGTGGAAGCCACTTGAAGCTGAGGATGAGCTCAGATCCATTCTGTAACTAGGTGAGTTACAGGAATGCAGCCCTGTCTCGGAGCATGATGGGAGTTCTTTACTTAAGCATATTTGTAGAAAATGTCAGGATGCTTGACCTAGAAAGTCCCATTATATCTGAAACAAAGGAACTTCTAGAACTGAGCTCTGTAGGAAATCTGGCTGCAACTCCAGATGCCAACTGGCTGAAAAATTGGCTTCTGAGAACAAACTAGGCATCTGTCTTTTATTCATCATCATAGGTCTCTAACAACATAGGATAAATAGCTTTACAGGAGCCAAGGCATAGCATCAGACCCTAATCAGAGAAATATTTCAGTATGACAAGCCTACTCACAGAATCATAAAAAAATAAAACTGGAAGGTATTTTAAGAGATTGCCTAGTTTATCTATCCCCCATCCTGATGGATGTTTGTCTGAATGGCATTTAAAACCTCCAGCAACAGACACTCCACAGCTTCTCTAGACAGTCTGTCCCAGAGTTTCACTATCCATTCAGTACATTTTTCCCGATGTCGGGCTTATCTATCACTTGCTGCAATTTAGCCCCTTTTTTTTAATCTTATCTACTGTAGACTGACAGAATAATTTATTTCTTTATTTAGAGACTGGTATAAAGTCTAAGGTAAAATCTCCTCCTTTTTTAGTTGCACAGCCTTTGTTCTGGCCTTTAAAACACCTCAGATGTACATTGTGAGGGGATGGTGTCAGTAGGGCATTAACATCCTGGGAATAGCATCTGGATGGGCTTTTGTTCCTACCTACAAGAAGTCATTACTTTATTTATGCAATCCTTACTGCTGGGGCAGATGGACTTCCAGAGGTATAGTTGTAAGTAGCAATAATTAATCTGTGATTTAGAAAATCCGGCATCTCACAAAGAGATGATACAACTTTTACTTTACAAAAGTAAAAGTTGTATCATCTGTTTGTGAGATGCTGGATTTTACTTTACAAAAGTAAAAGTTTCACCTGGCAATATTGCCAACACAAATATCTTAACTGCTGTATTAATTTGGGAAAAAAAAAAAACCTAAAATAAACAAACCAAACTTAGGTAACTGCAGGATTCTATCAAGCAAGTTCAAACATCAATTTAGTGTTAATAAAAAAGGTATCTGGAAATGTAATGAACTTCATTGTTGTATTAATACCACATTAACTGGGAGCAAAGCACTTAGACATATTTCACTGCTACAGAAATTTGCATCACAGAGATATGTAGGGAATAAAAGATAATGAATTCATAACTGAGCCAATACTTCCAGTAAGCTTAGTCAAACGATGAGTTAGGACACTAAACATTCCATAGTTTTGGTACCTAATTAATACAGAATGCTCAAGAATGCTAAGGTTGGAATAAATGTACATTTTATTAAAAATGTATGAATGCAGTCCTGGAACAAAATTATTCATTAAATCATTTTAATGCAGATATGAGAACGACATATAAACCTGAAAATCTTTCAGTGATGAGCTGTGCCTTGGGTTTCTTGAATTCAATATTCAGACTTGCATACCAAAGTAGAAGGTGATCAGTTTTGTCCTTGAACACGTCCCAGCACATGCATCAGATGGATGAGAAGCACAACTTCGGATGAGATGTAGAATGACAAATCTCAGTTCTTTCATTGAACTGGCATCACCTATGCCAGAATAACTGCAAATTCATGTAATTGAAAAACCAGGTAATGTTCGGTTTGGCTGTGCAAAGTGTGTGTGTTTGTGATTTCCATGCACCTCATTCAGTTTACAGCTCAGGAAGCTGGGTGCCTTCCAAGCTGGTATCAGCTCTTTTCTTCAAATGCTGATGGGAGAGATGCTGTAGCATGGATTCAGTGTTGTGAAGGTACTCAGAAAATTCCTCTGCCAAATCTGGGGACATGTTTTCTTCTGTTATAACTTCAGTATCTCCAGCTTTAAAATCTCCCCTTGAATTTTCTTTTAGAGTAAGTTATAGCTTTCATCTGACTGGAAATGCTACCTTTGTTTCATAAAGAATGGTCTTCTGTTTCTGAAAATCCAGCCTTTGAAAAGTTCTCACTGGGTTATTACTCTCCTGACTTATTTTTCTGTCTGTCTGTGTGTTTTTTACCTATTTATCTTGTTTAGAGCTCATTTTCTACCAAACAAGTAAGCATTTCCTATTACATCCTGGCTTCAAGCTCTCATTTCCTGATATTTCTTTACAATATTTTTTTAGTGCCTTCTTTGTCCACATGGTCAGGTAACTCTGTAGTGTTTCTCAGTGGATGTCTGTTTTGCTTGCTGTGTGACGTGGATCCCTGCTGGCACACACAGCACCACACATTTTATCTCTAGAGGTGGCACTTTGTACCACATCATACTTCTTGGTAAGGCACACAGGAATTTTTTTCTCTTTAACATAGCACCTCCTGAAGGATACTTTTCCCATGGTGTATAGTTTCATAAACAGATCCATAGGTACTTCTTGGTACAGTATTATTCTTAGTGTTCTCTGGACAACCTTAATTCAAGTCATACCCACTGCAATAATGATATATGTGACTCTCCCAGTTGCAAGCTGGATGCAATTTCTGACATTAATCCTACAGTATCACCACACCATTTCTGGCACTGTTTGATCCCCAACATCTAGATGCAATAACAAATCTGTCATTGTTGAATTGGTTACAGCCATTGATCAAATTACTTGGTACAACCTGCAGGTGAGCTCTTGGTAAACATTCACGTCACCCTTTCACACACAGCAGCTTTAAACTACCTCCTTTCTGTAGAAGTCGATTATTTTCATCTACTACAACAATACAGTATGGACAGAAACATCCATTCTGATCTTAAAGGTCATAATTTATACCCTTTTGAATGACTGAGTTTGTGAATTTGGCTTGATTCTGTCAGTTACTTTGAAATATCAGAAACTGCTTGAAAGCAAAGCAATTGAATAAAGCTGAAGTCAGCCTGTTCTGTGGCAGCATTTTCAGCTTGTTCAGCAAAATGTACCTCTACTCCATCACAGCTCAAATACTTCAGTCACAAGATAATGTAACTACCATAAGCTCTCTTTAGTAATATAATTTCATTAGGATTTTCTAGTTTTCTCCTTTCTTTCAAAACTTAGTACATCATCCATATATTTTGTGATTTTCTATTTTGTTTTTAGAAAATATCATGAAGGATGAAGAAGCTTTCTGCCTTTTAAATTTGTCTCTAGCCTTTTTTCCTTTGGTTAAAAAATTCAGGCTGTTTGAGAGCTTCATCTATTTACTAAGTCAAAAAAACAGATTGCACCCAAAAGCCATCGAGTGGCAAAATTGCCTTCTGCTGTAACTTGTTTCAAAATAAATGGAGCCATTGAAAGTCATTAAACCAGAAGGGGAAGAAAGGTGGCCTTGTTTTCTAAACTTACACACATGGAGAGCTTGTTGTCACAGCATCTTACAGACAGTAATGGTAGCAGGCTACAAAATTTCAGTTTTCTTTGAAAACACTGATGGAAACAGCTCAATGCTAACAAATGTAGACACTTTAGGTTTTGGAAATTAACTTCATTCTGCTACTGCTGCAAATGATTTGATTTTAGTACCTTAAAAATGCCACTTAGGATTCAATTCTTTTGACAAAGCACAGGCATTTAGGGTCTTTTGAGATGGCTTCAGTAATAGCACTTGGTCTTCAGCCCAGCCCTATGCAGGTGCCATCTGTATTTTAGGGAATCTCACTTGGTGGTGGACACCTGCCTTTTGAAAAGCAAATTAAGCACTATTAAATAGCAACAATGTAGGTTTGCATGTTTACTTTCAGTCCAGACAGCTTTTACTAGCTGTCTTCTGGCTGTCAGACTGTAGAGCTATGGAATGGTAGGAGGGGAAAAGGACACCTACGCCTGACCTGTTAATTAATGAGACAAGCAACTACTTTTAGTTTTGCCTAAGTCTAAGGTGCCTTTATCACTGAGAAATTCAAAGAAGGACAAGTACAGAGTTAGATGGCTGGCAAGCACTTTTAATAAACTCCCAAGATCTTTCCAGGCACTCTTTGATTTCTGCTAGAGGCTAAACGACATTCATAGGTTGCATGGCTCACCTTTTTTCTCTGTAGTGACTTTGCCCAGAAGACAGGAGCAAAAAGAGCTGGGGCTGCACTGAGGCACACAGACACATCTGCAGCAACAAAGGGAACCTTTTTTGTTGAACTCAGACCACGCAGGGAGAAACCCCAACATTTCTACAGTTGTTCTGGGTGACTGAGAGACCACTGGGTAGAAGAGATGCACTTTTGAACAGCTGAGATTATCAGAGGACTGAGCATGTTCAGGACTGAGAGAAGATATTGTAAGCTCATTTCTCTGCCTCCAGTTGGAAGTGTAGGAAAATAAATAGAATCAAGAGGTAACACCATGGTGTTTCCAGGGCTCAGCAGGCTTTGCCCTCACCAAGGCTGTCTCGCACTAGTAATACTGAAGGTGAGAAACCTTGCTATCTTCTCTTTCAGTCTCACCAAGTTTACCAAAGAGCCTAGAGAGGACCTGAGCCCTAACTCAATAGGTTCTGTAAATAAAAATAAAATACGATCTGCATTTTACCAGTCTTTTGTATAGCCATAAACTTCCCCCAAGCCCTTTTCCACCTCTCTAAGTTCTTTTGAACACAGGTGTTCTTTTCTGACTTTTAGTTCTCAACTTGTTTCAGTGGATTATTTTAGTGAGGTGATAGCAGCAAATCTGGAACTAATTTACTTGTTTTCACACATCAGTGCTATGAAAATACCATACTCACATGAAGTCTTGGTCCACAAAGTCAGAGGGACTTTTCATACTGCCTTTGAGAAGTAAGGGAATTCACTCAGTTCCTAAACTTCTCTAGGAATACTTCTTGCAACACAGCTTAGACTAATACAGCAGTCTCCATCACCTTGGTTGTCTAAAGCATAATGTTCATGAAAAGTTTGACTGTCTTACTGTTGATAGGGAAATAAAAACAATTATATATATACCACAGTGCTAACTAAGAAACCTACTGCTAAGGAATTGGCAAAATTCAGAGAAAGGTAAAACCTGAATCATCAGATTAAATGAGCATCTTCTCACAGTTTGAATATTTTGTCAGAAGTTCATAGAAAATGCATCTGAATGGATAGAAAGTGGTATTGATTAAGCAGCAGGTGTACTTCCACAGGTTCATTGCCTTTCAAGAAAATGGGCATTGCAGCATATAACACTTTGTTTCTTATAGCACTTGTATATGAAGTGATACAAGTGCTATATGATACTTGTATGACACATTGTATCATACAGCACTTTGTTCATTGGACAAAAGGCATTTGATTTTCTAGCACCATAGAAGTGTTAAGTAAATCTTTGAATACCTTAAGTCAGAATGCCATCAGATTTTAAACTATCAGGAACACAAAATGAGTCCAAAATATGCCCATGCCTGTTGTAAGAGAACTTCTCAAAATTAATTCTGAAAGGACATTTGGCACAAGCAGCATTTCTGACTTTCCTTATACATTTTCATAGTCTGTGGCATAGAGGTAAATTTCAGTTTAGCACAAAAGCATTCAGCTTCTTAGCCACCACAAATGTTAATGAGAATCTTTTGGCTAAACCTCTTCCTGCAAATTGGAAAGTTTACATTTAAAGGTCAAAAGGTTTCCATGGCATTTGAAGGCAATGAAACATATTCCCAGGGCGCTCTTTATTCTGCCACAGAAAATCAAGTTGCTGAGACTCAAAAGTCATCCCAGCAGCATTTCTTATGGTTTGTAAGGAGTAGAAATCTACACTGGTTGTTAAAATATCAGGAATCCAGCCAGATTATCCTGCACTTTACTCCAGAAATAACCACAAAACCAAACGGAGTCTGTATAAAAATGAGTGATACAGAAGCATTTCTAAGCTTGCAAGTTTGGGTGAGGTACATGGGTGGTTTTGAACAAGTTTCTACCTGCCAAGTTTGTTTCTACTGTGAAGTAATGGCAAAACCAACAAAAAAAAGAAGTCAAGAAACTCATTTACACTGCAATGCTGTTACATACATATAAGCCAAAAAAAAAAATAAAATAAAATGGACAGCTCCTAAATGGTTCTGAGATTTTTTGGGTGGGGTTTTATGAAAATCATTCTTTAAACCTCCCAAGTAGACTGTGTGGAGAAAAGGATGACACAGAAGTCTCTCTGCTCTCAGGAGCTGAATGTGTCCTATAATTTCAATATGGCCATTTATCTGGTTCTGTAGGATTTTTGGTTATGGGCTTCAGAAGAGTTGTGAAAGACATGCCATAGTTTCCTCTTCAGAGAAACAATTACTTTATGACAGGTAGCTCACATTTCTTGCCATTTAACACACAGCAACCCTCCAAAGAAGTAGCACTCTGTCCAAAAGGATTGGAACAAGAAATGCAATAGCATCTTCTCTATTACTTTTTCACAACATTATCCCACAGAATCTGTCAGGCACAGATTTAAAGCTGTTCTCTTCAGATAGCTGCAGCAGCAAATTGGTTCTGTCTTTCACAACTTTATGAAAAAGAGTTACAAAAATATAATTCTCCTAAAGGTTCCTTACCGTCATCTGTATTGTATGGCCACATGCTGTATTAAAAATGCTAACGTTGCCTGAAGAAGGAGGAAAGAAAAGTAGATAATTGGATTTTCTTCTGCTTGTCAGGAACATACTACTCAACACCAGGCACTGAATGGAAGAGATACCACTGTTTGGTAAGTCATGGTAATTGAACAGCTGACCTAAAAGGGCATTTGACTGTGAACAATAGGTACCTGTTAAGGGTTATCACTGCTCCCGATTATAGTATCAAAGCCTAGAAAAAGTCACAAATGCTTAAGAGGAGCAAGCACTTTCTTCTGTTATCTGAATTTTTATTCATATAACTACACTAACCTTAGAAGAATTATCTGTGATTTATAATAACCAGAGATAAGAATCAAGACAAAGATTGCTTCTTTAAGTTAGATATGTGTCCCATCTATTTCATGGGGCTATTTCAAACTAAATGTAATAAAACTGGATATGTTCTGTTTGGGCATAAATCTAGATTAAAGACAAACCAGAACATGTTCTTGATGAAAATTGACACAAGAGAAGATGAGCTGCATTAACTGAATGTCTAAGGTAATAAATGGTGGACAATGCTGAAAATGCTCCTTCATCAGCCAGATAAATCACAAGTGTAAGAAATCTTGTTCTATCCCCTAGCATTCTTATATGGATCCCTTTGTTAAAGTTTGGATACTGAAAAAATTTCCTTAATAAAAGGCATAGTCCATTCTCCAACAACCTTGTACTCATGATGAGGAAAAATAAACCTTTTTTTTTCTGTTCTTTGCATTCTGTTGATGTAAAATTAGGCAATTTTTTTATTTCTTTGTAATAGTTGCAATAGTTTCTACTGTGCCTTTTATTGAAAATTGTTTGAAATGTGCTGAAATATATTTCATATATTTTTATCCTGTACTCCTTTCTTTTCTTTGTCACTAACTCTCACCCCATTCATCCCTTTTATTTATTGCAGTTAGACTGGTGGCTTGCACAGGAAAAGAAGGAATGAAGGTGGAGGAAAATTAAAAGAATGAGAAAAGGAAAATTGAGAAGAAAGAAAAAGAAAATGCATGAGTCAGTGTAAGTTAATTAGGAAAATAAAGGATATTTTTAAATAAAGGGCCTCATCTCCTGAAAGATTTGTCAGCTGTATTTTCTGAGGTCATTTCACCCCAGTTTCTCTGTTCTGTGAGTCACTATCATAAGTATCATAACTATCAACTGCAAAAGGCAGTAAGTTCTGGGTTAGGAAAACAGAGCACACCTGTCACTGGCTAGGCTAGGTGGGATGTGCTGCCATTCCTTCTGTATAGTAGAGGAAATGTATTGTACTTGAATACCTGTACAACTGTTAACAAGTAAAAGAAAAGGGGGAAATATAGTAGAGGTGGCCTTTGAGTCCTAGCAAAATGTATGTATTGTACTTGAATATCTGTATATAGGCTTTGCTCCAGGAGGTCCTGGTTGTCCTTGATGGGCTGCAGCTGTAACCAATGAAGATAACTGGGATAAAAGGGGGCAGGTTAGCCAGTCAGGGGGAGCCTTGAAGGAGCCTTGAACTGAGAAAGGACAAGAGGCAGAAGAAGGAGTCTGTGCTGTGAAGATCTGCAGCCATGAGAACACACCAAGGAGGTATGGACTTTAGAGATCCGATAACAACACTATGGGACTCCAGAAATAGAACCACAACACTTCTGGTCAGCACATCCCACACCAAACCCACTACACCATGCAAGAGGACTCCCAGTTTAAGACAATTGCCATCATAGTGATGGCTGTACTGAAGCCAGTGGCCACAAGGAAGTGTCCCAGAGCCCCTGATTGTCATCCTGAGTGGGTGGCACCATTTGCACTCAGACTTCCCAAGAGCTGAGTGCTTTTCCAAGTGATCCTCTCCTTTTCAAAGTGATCAATTACTTGGTGAAAGCCAGTGCCAAAACTGTTGCACGGAATCTGGGCTACTGCACTCTTTCTTCCCTTGTGCAGCTCCTTCCACAAATGTTATATAATAATAAATATTAAACTGACACATAACATTAGGCCCATTAGCATTATTCCCACAAAAATATGTGCCTGCTCTTGGTTACTTAGAAAAGATCCCATTTAAGATTGCTGTGGCTACTCAAGCCAGCTGCTTCTGACTTCCAGGGTGTGCTTTTTAGCTAGTAGGGACTATGATTTCTCCAGTTTTACTCTGAATTTGTATCTTCAGTACTACAAGTTATTTATATGACAAGCTTGCTCAAGTGAATTTGATTTGCCATTGAAGTGTTGAAAATAAACTTACAGATGTTTGGAAAATTAAACCTGACCTTTCAAACCTGTGGAACATCATACTTTATACTACAACTGCCTGCCATGTAAGCTCCAGCTACTGATGATGAGTAAGCACAGATAACATCAACTAATTTAACGCAGTGCTCCCAGAAGCATCATTGTTTCTTTATTGACATCTACTTTTATTTCAGTTGTTTTTTTCTCTATGACATATCTGCATAGACAGCTGACATATCCACATCAGCATTTGTGACAAATGGCAGTGAAGGTAAGTTGCCGTGATAGGAATGTCAAATGGCGTGGACATAGATACAGAATGTCAGCTTCCCAGTTCTGAAGTGGAGAGTCTCTATTTTAAAATAAAACTCACTCAGAATGACAAAAATTAAAAGGGATATGTTAGCTAAATGCTGTGGTTTGATTTAGTTTCTATCAAAGTCAGTGGTTTATCTTTGGATAGTTAGCCTTTTTCAGAGTGTGCTGATCTGTAGTTCCTTTGAGCATTACTGCTTGGACTTAATTGGCAATATAACTGAATGATCAGGGTTAGTGATGCCAGTGAACATTTTTTTCAGAACAACATAAAGCACTTGGATCAGTAACAGTAGAAATTACTTCATTAGTAACTCCCAAAAAAAAAAATCTTTTTTTGTTATTATATAAGAGCACATATATGAGCTTTCATGCTCTACAGATCCTGTGTTTCTAATACAAAACTTCAGAGTTTGTTGCCTCTGTTTTACATGCTAGTGGAATAATGGATTCTGTATTAATCCTCTAAAAATGCATATTACAGAACCCTCCTGACAGAAACCAGAGTCAGCCTTTAGCCCACTGAAGTCAGAATAGAGTCAGATTGATTTCAATGAACACTTTATTGTATCCTAAACACACATATCTCTCAGCATAGCTATGAAAGTACTTGGAAATCAATTAAACTTGTCAAGACTTGAGGAGCAACCTGGCCACTTTCCCATGATTTCTCTTTTCAGTTTACGTAGTAGTGGGAGGTCATGGGATAGACTTGACACTTGGCATTTTCTTCTTCTTCTCTGTGTCTTTGCAGAATTATGCCTGACACCCTCAGGCTGTTGCTGAGGTGTCTGCAGAGGGCAGAGCAGAAGAAATGAAAGGTGATTCTGGCAGGCAACAGACTCCTGTTAGTCTGTCAAAAGAATTTGTGCTTTAGGTATTTTTGCCACCATTCTTGTCAGCTTCAGGTTGGCATCTTTGGAGTTTACAGAAGTCCTTGTCAGAATAATACAAGCAGAATTATAGAAAGAGAAATGTAGGAGACAATGCAAAAGGAGAGACTTAAGATTAATTGCAAAACTGCACTTTTCCATTTCAATGTTTTTTCTGCTAGCTGGTCTCAAGCTGACACTTGACTCTTGTAGGTGTCCTTTAGCACAGCTAGATTACAGAAGTAGAGGGAAAGCTGAGGGAGGAGAATTTCTTGGGCATCATGAGGAGTTAGGCTCTTTCTCTGTGCAGAGAAATTAACTCTCCTTGGAAAATCTTCCTGAGAGCATACAAGCTAGTTAAGTGGTTTGGGTTTTTTTGGTTTTGTTTTTGGGTGGGTTGTTTGTTTTTGGTTTTTTTTTTTTTTGTGGGTTTTTTTATTTCTTAGTACTTCTAGAATTTTAGATTATATATCTATTTAGTGTCCTATAATGTGCTTGAAATCCTTCTCTTTTAGAACTGTTGCAATGCTCAGTAGGCAAAGAGTAGATTATTCTAAGCTCCAGAACATTTGAAAGGGACCAACTCTAACATTCTTCATTTGTATAGGATTCTTGGGATTTTTCTCAGCACGCACTATTTCAAAGGCAGTACCTCTTGAAAAGACAAGGGCTTGATACAGCTCATAATCAAGATTCTTAACTCTCTTCTCAAGGTAAATGAGCTCTCATGCAATCAGAGGAAGACGAATGCACAGTGTAAAAGTGATTGCAGCAATGTTTCCCCATGTTCTTCCAAAGTTTTTGTGCTAAACTAGTCAGTGAAGCTTTAAATTGGATTTACTTCAATCTTCTTCAGGCAATATTTGGAACATTTTCTATGATTTTGATCAATTTAGAACATGTATATCCTTTATGTGGATACTTAACATAATATGTAACATTTTGTATACCCAAAGTGGCTCAAGGATACCATTCTAGACCGTGGTGCAGCCCAAGAACATTGAGGAAATAAGTTCTATGCAAGGAGATATAGTTGGGGCTTTTATGAGGACACATTTGCATTTCATCTGGAATCAAAACCTTCTGGAGGCAGAAACTCCACTCTCACTTCTTGTCAATATTGGTCAATTTGCAAACATCAGGATAGCGACATATCCGAAATACCACTGCAGGACAAGAAGAAGGAGCTATATTTAAATTCTACCTTCTGGAAATGAACCACTAAACAATGTTTCTGTCTATAGTCCCATTTTGAATGCCTGTGACTTGTTGGGAAGAGAGGTGCACAAAGGCCATTAGTGGCCTCTTCTTTTGGAAAGGGCAGGAAAGATTTCATTGTATTACACAGCAAGTCATTCATGTTAAAACACTTGTCATTTCTAGGAAGGAACTTCCATATGGGAGAGTTTTGCTGACCAAAACAGGGCTCTGGTAAACATGAGAAGGCTGCTACCAAGGTGCCTTATGATCTCTAAAAAGAAATGGAGCAGTTTATTTCACCTATACATTATGGAAATAAACAGTAATATAGTGAGGAAGGATAAGGTGGCATGGGTAAGTATATAAAACAGATATGACAAAGACAATGCTAAAAGTCTTTTCAAGAGGGGTTGAGGTTTCTTTTTTAGTCAACAGCATAGAACAGTGGCACTCAGTGAGACAAAGTATAATTCACCAGACATTTTCAGTAAGATAACTAAAGACACTTATATGACTAGTGGCAAATAATCAAGAAATTTTTATAGATTGGTCCAGGAAATCACCAAATGACATTGAACAATTAATTTAAGCTTATTAGTTCTGCTCAGATGTCCAAGAAATTAGATACCTCATGATCCTGTCATATAAGTATTTGCCTCTAGCTGAGACCAAGACCCTGAATTATTTTTCTCAAACTATGCCAATTTGATACAGCTTTTTTGGCAATTTGCTTTATCAAAAATGTAAAGATGCTAACTAGTCTCTTAGTAACTGACTTCTAAAACTTGTATTTTTCCTGTTTTCAGTATTTTTCTTTCTTTTTTTTTCATCAGTCTAGTCTATATGAAGATAGATGTTATCTGTAAGCCATGCCAGCCTACAGGCTGAAAACCTGTGTCAGAATGGGCTAAATATGCACACTATTGCAATAGGAGTTATTAAGATGCAAGCAAAGCATATCTCTGTGTCACTGTTCATACACAGCTGAACAGTGCCAGAATCAAAGTTATCTTGTTCCTGAGGTTAAAAAAAAGGCAGAACTGCTCTTGATGTGTGAGGACCAGCATAGGGAACATTTGGACAATGCTGAACACGCACAAGTCCATTTTCCCATGAACACTGAGGGAGGTGGCAGATGACACCAAGAAGCCACTATGAAAGCCATAGCAACTGGGAGAGGCTTCCTGAGAAGTGGGAGAAAGAAAATGTCACTTCTGTCTTCAAGTGGAGCAAGAAGGAGGATTATGGGAACTAAAGGGTTTTTACCATCACCTCTCACCTGGGGAAGGTGCTAGAGCAAATGAAATAATTTCCAAACATATTTGAACATGATTGGGCATAGTCAGCAGGTATTATAAAGGGGTCCTGAGCTTTCTGGTCTACCCAGTCCTGTTCTGAGCCAAGGGGCTGGGGTAGATGATATCCAAAGATCCCTTCCAATTTCAGTTATTCTGTGATCCTGTGATGTTTGCTTTAGGATGATATTAATTCCCACAAGTCCTACTTCCTAAGGAGAATCATAAAATTTACTGTTCTAGTCTTACCTTGAAAATTGAAGGGATAATCCTCAGGGGTTATTTCACCTGAGTAAACTTTATTTAAATTTTTCAAAGAAAGCATATTTCATAGCTCTGTCAAAAGAGATGTAGTCAAATATATTCTTTTAACAACTTCAATAAAGAACCTCCACAAAACCAAATATGAACAGGGAAGAAAATCAGACGGTAATCAGCAGTTCCACAGAATTCAAGGAAATAAAGACATCCTGTAACCCAGTCTAAAATCTCTTTATGTCAGGAAATCTCAGAAGATACTCAAATGTCATTAAGAGTGAGACAGCTTGCTGAAATCTACAGATCACATTTTCTCAGACACGATTTTTATTCTTCTTCATGTGTTTTTTGGAAGGAAGTGTAATTTCTACCTGTGATTATTCTCACATTGACCAGAGACACTATTTTAGTGAGCACAATATTGGAGACATTCTTTACGTACTACTGAGAGAGCAGACTTTCGTTAGCTCAGTCTTATTTCCCTCTAGGTTGCCCTTGGATTGCATCCATCTCTCCACCCAGTGAGATTTAATATTCCAGCTTTTGCAACAATATCTAGAATTACGTGGTGAAAGCCCCACAGTCTTACAGTAACCTAGTTCATTCCATTCTATCTTCTGCTCCTCTGAATTGATATTTGTCTCTGGAGGAAATGAAAATTGAACATTACTTTCCTGAAGGCAAGTGGGTTTTTATACATTTTTAAACCGATCACAATGGTTATTTCATTACTTAAACATTCAAAGAATGCAATAACAATTCCCCTCTGAGAGTCACAGCTACTGCTGCCCCTTCTCTCCCCATTCTTCCTGCTGTTAAGGAAATTACACAGGCAGGTACTCCAGGCACTTCAAAGTGAGTGGAATATGGATTCTTGAGTAAGTTGGATGTTTATAAAAAATTACATCTGAGAGAACTGGAGATAAAAGTGTGCAGTGGCCATGGCCCTCAACCTGGAAGCTGAGAAGTCTAGCAATACATAGTTTTCTATGGAGCATTGATGCTCCCAGTTCAGATGTAGCTTCTATACCATTTGCCTTTTCAAACCCGTAGCATGACTATGGCACTACTGAAGTCATCAGAGATGCCCTTTGAAGCCATGGATTGAGGGACTGACCTATAAAACATTTCACCAATTGTATGGTGTAAGGTGATGCAGTTGGGATCAGCTCTAGGTCCTTTACAACACTGCTGCCAACAGATCCAGGTACACTGGTGGCCCAGGACACCACTACTTCACAGAGCAGCCAGAGCACCTGACTGTGGGTTCTCAGGACAGACCTTACTCCTGTGGCCTCTGAGAGCTGGAAAACCCCAGCCAAAATGCCAGTAGCTTGTTGGAGTCCAGGTGCTACTTGGTCACTCCCCAAATATACGTTCCACAGGAGCCTGCCTGCTTACACCTTTCTTTGCCCTTTAGAAGGCATAAAACCCACAAAAGTTTAATCAGCCCTTGCACAGTCTCCCCTGCCCTTTAGTTTTTTGGGGTTTTTTTGTTCCCTTGCCTTACCAGTTGCTGGTGATCATTCCCAACCATGATCCCCTCACTTGCCCCTTTACCAGATTCTATCTGCTAGCACATGACAATGGAAAGCAAATTCAATTTCCCAAGGTTGCTTAACACATTGGACTGCCTGCAACAAGAGACTGATTTTCTGGAATTCTGTCCTATCATAGTTAATGGCAAAACCCAACACAGTCAGCCTAAGAGAGGATCACACCTATTTAAAAATGAAACAGATGAATGTTTTTGATGGAAAAAAAAAGGGAATACTATTGCTGTAATGCTTTGTATCTTTTGTATTTGTTGTAAAATGCCTCCAGGCTTCCAGAGATCTTGCAATTATTAGAGTAACAACAGAATATATTTATGTGTTGCTTGGAAAGAGGAAGGTTTTCTTTACTTTTATAAATAAATCTTCTGTATTTTTGACATCTGCAAGAATAATTTCCCTGGTTCCACACATTACAATAATTTTTGCTTCCTATTAAACCTTTGTCTGCATTAAAACCCACTACATAATCCATCTAGGAAGCTAAATATAGTTAAGAATCAATATTATTATTTTATTCCCTATAATTTTAATTTTTAAAAATTGACAAAGTGCAAGAATGGTTTTTAAATATTGTATAAGCAATAATATAACCAAAATCCTAGAATCATAGAATCATTTAAGTCAGAAAAGACCTCTAAGATCTTCAAGTCCAACCATTAACCCAGTCCTGCCAAGGCCACAAATACACCATGCCCTTAAACATCAAACACATGCATCTTTTAAATACCCCTAGGGCTGGTGGCTCAACCACTACCCTTAGCAGCCTGTCCCAATGCTTGACAACCCTTTATGTAAAGAAATTTTTCCTAATACCCAACCTAAACCTTCCCAAGCACAACTTGAAGCTATTTGCACTCATCCCATCCTTTGTTACTGGGGAGAAGAGGCCAACCTCCACCTTGCTACATCCCCCTTTCAGGGAGTTGTAGAAGAGTGAGTGGTACAAATGCATGGTGCAAAAAGTTACTATGATAGGAAACACAGCAAAATGTGTTCTGCTGTTTAGACAGATATCCCTGGGATTCAATCCACTTAACTTCAGCCAATCAGAAATGTAAATCTTGCCTAGAATAGCAGTCCAATCACAGCGGGGAAAAGAGAATCCTCCAGGCAATTCACCCACTCTGTCCTGAGATGGACATCTAAGGCTAGGTCAGCTTTTGGAGAAGGTTCTCTCTTGCTGCCTTTCCTGCTGGTTAGAAGGAGACCAGACAATGAGCTTAGGTGAGATATTGACCTTTTAGAATACGATTAGGTGAAATTAAGCCCCCTCTAAATAAAGTTGCATCTTTCCCAGGGTTTTCGTGTTGTTCACGTGATAGACATTGTGCATGTAAGTACAATAGGAAGGCCAAATGCTAACAACTTTTTACATGGGATTCCTCTCAGAGATTGAGTGGGATTTCCATCAAAACCATTGGAAAAGAGGCCACTGACTCTGAAAGCATACTCACTATAGCTCTATTTATTATTAGGCTCCCCTAAGAGCAGCAGCCTCAGGTTCTGAATTTTCCCACTGTGCATCCATCCCAGCTCGCTCCTTCTCCTTGGTCTTCCATGACTACCGAAATACCTGTCAGGATCTTTTACTTCAGGTTATCAACATTGCAGCCAGAAAAATATATTCAAAATCCAAATCCTTATTGATCCTTTTAGGTATTGTGAACACTAATGATTTTTGTTTGTAGCAAGTGCTTCTTTGAAAAGAAGCTTCAGGGAAAAATACGGCGCATTTACATACAGACAAGTTCCCTTAGTTGAGAAAAACTGCTTCTCTGTATCTCAGTAAAAGGGAGCTGAATGAGCTGTCTTTATGGTAGAAAAAGTAATTACTGTTCCCTGAGCCAAAGTGGATCTGTCTGGCCTTGCTTGCGGTAAAGCTGGACGCTGAAAACAGTGCTCAGTCTTTAAGTGCTTGTCTTTAAGCATGAGAACATCCTGGAAAGAACAAGCAAACATCTTTTCTTACAAGCAAACATCTTTTCTCAGAGACACGTGCTTCTTTTGTCCCAGCTCGTGCTTTTTAGTCCTGTCAGTTATTAAACGAGTTCCTGAGAGCTCGAGGGTGGTTTGGCTGGGCCAGCCCACAGGTCAATATGCCAGCAGCATGCTCTCCTTTGAATTCCCCAGATTTCACTGAAAACACAACCAACAACTTGGCTTTAAAAGCAATGCTCCAAGGTACTTCCCCTTGGCTCTCTCAGTCTCATCCAATACATTCACCAGCACTTGCTCTTACTGCAATTTTGTGTTTCGTTCATAAAGTCACTTTGCTCTGACTCTGGTTTTTGTTTGCAATTGTCAGTCAGGCTGATGCTTTGAGCCTTGCAAAGACATTCAATATTTCAAAGCAAAGGTCAATGGAAAAAGCTGGAAGGGCCTTAAATATTCTTGTAGGCTTTGGTAGTCACCAGGTGCAAAAGAAGGACTGAAAAAGAACAAAGAAGATGCTTTGCACACAGATCTGGAAAAAAGAATCTTTAAAAATTTTAGAGGTAATCTAAAAATTGTATTATTCCAAGAAAGAGGGCAGCACAAGATACTTGTCAGTAAATTTAAATTACAGGTTAATGGAGGCTGTGACTGTGGGTTCAGCAAAAGCAGTTGTTGACATTGTCAGTGCAAATGAGAGATGACAAACAGGCTACGCTTTTAGGGAAATGGTTGCAAGAATGGGTAATGTAAGCCTGATGAACAAGAAAAGAATTAAAACAGCACGTGACTTTATCTGGAGCAAAAATTTAATGCACAAAATACTGTGGTGATACAGTGGATAATTGATTTCTTTGACCTCATTTATTGGCTGATATTCTGTCAAACAAAAAAGAATTCGCAAGGACATTTTAAAAAATCATAAGTTAAATAGTTAAGCCAATCATGCATATGGCATACACAAATGTATCCCAATATCACTTGTCTTTCAGCATTTCTTGTAGTTCCAGGAATGTGAAAGACATTAGCTAGAAGACAGCTCCATTAATCTTCCTTCTGAAGCATTGTATAAAAGTACAAGTGGTTTTAAAATGGAAGTTACAAAGTAATATTTAGCTTTTCTTTTTTCTTTATCATGAAGTCCATGAATCCTGACAATGAGGGACACCACAAAAAAAAAATTCTGCAAAAGGAAAGCAATTGCCTTCAGAATTCAAACTGTCTTATTTCACAGTGCTATATATGAACCAGGAGAGCTTGGAATTGTTCCCATAGAGCAAACCAGAAAAATAGCTCATGTATCTTTTCCTTCATGTAAGAAAGGGTTCATATTTATCAGTGTCTTAATTCACCATTCCAAATCAAAATAGTAATGCTAAAGACATCCTGGTCTGTAGAGATAAATTTCCTTCTAAAATAAAGAAAAAATTTGGAAATTATGTAACATTTGTCTTTTTCCTCACTAGGCCAGATAAAAAAGCGCAGAAATTTAGAGCATATCAAATTACAGTGGCTCTTCCTGAATCCAATGGCATATTATGAAAAAAACCATGACCTCCATTTGTAATTTGATTACAGGAAAACAGAGATGTAGAGAAAGCAATTTGTCATAAGTGGCTTTTGATACCCTGCAACTAAATGCTTGGTAGGTTGATTTTTCTTTGTTGGGGGGGGGGGGGGGGAGTTCATTAAAAATGGATGTCAAAATGCTCGGATAAAATCCATATTTTTAATAAATTTCATGCATATGAAGGTGTGCTTCTATTAGTTTTTTACTAAATCACTGAGAGTTGCTTGTCAGTGGTTTTGAAAATATTACACACAATGTCCACCATAGTACTATCAATGAAACTGCATTATTTTGACTGTGTGTTTAAATTCATGTTATGATTTTGTTGAAAATCATAATTTTTATTTAGGATTTCATATGAAAAGTGCTTTTCATGAACAATCTCACATCTTAGTATACTAGGCAGTGTTTTGTTTTTACTTAGGGAAATCTTTTTCATCCATCTACAGCTATCTGGCTCACAATATAACAATAGGATATATTCTTTTACATATGTGAGGATCAAAATACAGGTATTTGAGGATTTTTTTTCTGGAAAGCCCCTGAAGATTATAAAGTGAAATGAGTACCATGACATATTCAAGTTACATTCTCTTTTTTACATTTCCTAAAGAACAGTAAGTGCCTGACAATTTCTTATCTTTATAGTGTCTCAGCCATAAAGCTTCAGTTAAATTATAGTTTGAGATCTGAACATTAATATGTTAATTGCCTGAACATCACTTTTTACATATAATATGACAGCTACTGAATAGCACAAACTACGTATGTATACTAATGCACTTTTTCTCAGATTCTTGTATCCTTCCAATTTTGTGAATATCTTTGAACAGAAACTGTTTATTTTTAGCAAGAACATGTTCTTCTACAGGTCCTGCTTGTTTACGAAGGTATTGATGTAAATGCCACTTGGAGTCCCTTCAGTTTCAAAGAGGTTTTATCAGAGAGATTTTAGAAGTCATGTATGCTGCTCTGTAGATTAAAGATACATTCATTACAAAATAAAGGTTTGTGTGCTGATTGACAAAGCTCCTTGCAAACTTTGGCAACTTGTACATGGGTTTAATTGAACTTTGCTTTTATATCTGTGCTGAATAACTTCTAATCCTATCAATGCTCTGTGCATCCCACATGGTCTAAAATAATCTGTAGATATTTGACCAAAAGCATTGCTGCAGTGAACGGACTTGCCTTTCCTTTGTTGTTGTCTTCCCCTCTGCAAATCTGTTCCTTCTCTCCCTCCTTTCCTCCCATACAAATCCTCCAGTCTTCATTTTTCTCACATTAGAACTGCTCCTGAATGCAGCAAGCTGTTGCACACAAAGAACATTGAAAATAAGAATTCTTGCCAGTCCAATAATGACATGGCTCTGGCTCTTGGACCAAGGCAAGAATTACCCTTTTAAAATCCACCATCTCCATGAAAGCTTAACTTTGGACAAGGAAAGAAAAATATTTTTTCTTATACTTGGTGACAGAGAAGTAAAAGAATTATCTCCCTCTGCTGCACATCTCCAAATATTAGCCTGTGAGAGAAAATAACCCATTTTCAATATTCAGTGCTTCAAGGTAAAACACCTGGGACAAAACAACCACACTGACACAAACACAGTATGATTTATTACCACTATGTAGGAAAGAGATGCTGTGTCACAGTATAGCACTGTGAATGTCATCCCTGCTCGGCAGCAGTCAAAAAATCCCCAAATAAGGGGATCACAGTTTATGACAGCCTCACATCTTAAACACTGGGTACACCCCAGATACACAGTATAATAAAATGCATAGTTGATTTTTAAAAGGGGACAATAAAAGGCAACAAACCACAAACAAACAAGACCATGACCACACAGTCTAGAAAAAAGGCAAGTGAAATAAAGCTTTTTTTTTCTCTAAGTCTGAAAAAACCAACCATTGAATCTTTCAACATAACAGCCAAGAATGCACAATCTACTGATTAGACAACAGCTGCATTCCATGCATAACTAAACTGGGGAAATCACTTTCAGTGTCAAAATTAATAATGGGCTTAAAAGTAGAGGAATAATGGAGGGCTGGGCTAATTTGTAGTTGTTAAATGTAATGTTCTTAATAAAACCTCAAGAAAAAAACCCCTGCCACAAGAGGCTGGAAACTGGGAGAAGAACAAGAGGGGGAACCCTACACATTTGCTCAGCTCCAGAGCATCAGATTCCTGTTATTGAAGGAGTCAGGATTTGAAGCTGGACAGTGCTTTGATCTAAAGGAGCAGGGTAAATATTGCACTCTTGTGATAACCCATAAATAACTAAGTGCTTCTGCTGAGACTTGTTTAAATTCAAAACAGTATGTAAAGTAGCCACCTGCTTCCCTTTTCCCAATAATGGTTCTGGTGACAATTGGAAGACTCAAAATGAGCCAGATTATGTTTTATGCCTTCCCCCAGAGGCCCTTCCTTCTCAGTGCAATCGTACTCTGCAGCCTGTTACGATGTTCCCATCTGTCTTAGTCATTGTGCAGCCAAGCTATTTGTATTTAGCTCCTTAACCTTTCTGCGTGAATCAATTTCTCTAACTTGATAATCAACACTGTCTGGCAGAGAATGAAAGTAAATCTTGGATTTAGAAATAGGGCTTCAGACAGCAACTCCTGAATCAAGAGATGCAGAATTTCTCTAGGTCCCTTGTACTACCTTTGTTTGCATAAACTTGAATACTTACAGGGGGAAACAATGAAGCAAAAAGGATTGAACATGTTTGGAAAAAAAATTGGGCACTGTATAGGAAAAAGCACAGAAAAGTCTAATAGCAAAAGACAGGATTATGATGTGCTTTACTCTTTCCTGCTGTATTATGAAAAAGCATCCATCTGTCTGTCCATCCATCCCTCCATCCATCTCTCCATCCATCCTTGCTCCTAACATCCTGTTACTAACTTTAATTTTGACTTTGACCTAACCAAAAGTATGGTTGTAATATTCAAATAATGTTCATTCAGTGAACATGTACACTCTAATCAGTTATAAGGGTTATCTTGTTTAGCACTGTGCTGCCAAGAACCAAGAGCGGCAGCTTTCAAGAAAATTTTGGAATCAAGCTTAAAGACAAAGGCATGCAAATGAACTAAAAAGTATCTGTCACTGCCCAGTAGTGAGAGCAGCCATTTTTGAAGCACTAATGAAGCTCAGTAGCTGATACAGTTGCTTCTTGACTTTCCCAAACATTACTTTTCCACATTTACACTCTTAGCAGTTCTCTGTTGAGGACTGCTTTCGAAAAATGCCAGTAAAAACTTCACACTGTTCAGTTCCAAAATGAGTTAAAGAAATAGTATAAAACTGCTCTAAAGCAATTTGTTGTGTTTGGAGCAAGACCTCCTCATGCTTGCCCTGCCATGGATTATTTGTCTAGGTTATGCTCATGGTTGTCTCGGCAGCTAATGTAAGAAGACTCAGGGTGAGACCTTATGGCAGGAGAAGTGATATCTGTCACAGGTGGCACTTGCTCATCTTCTCAAGCTGAAACACTCACAAGAATCAAGAGGAATGTGTCCAGAGGAAGGTGTATGTTCAGGATTTCTTGTGTGCAGCCCAGGGGGAAAGGAAGAACAGTGACTGTGGGTCCTCACTCTGTTCCTTGGCTTCCTCTTGAAAAGCAATGACAGGGTTGGGTTTGTCCACACCTTTGAAGGCTCCCTTTAGGAGGCAAACAATTATTACTGTGGGGTCATTCATCTCATAGCATCACTGTCCACATCCTCCATAAATCTTAGACAAGGTTGCCAGGCTCTGCCTTTGGTTGCTTCCTCTGGGTATCTTTTTGGTTACCATCTGCCTTTTGGTTTGGAAGGAGAGAGCACAAGCAATGTGAGCCTGTGTGTAAAATTTGTTCACTGAACAAGTTCAGCCAAAAATCAGTAGACAAACATCTCGGCAGAATGAGGACTAAACAGCACAAGCCCATGCAGGGGGTCTTCTCTGCTCTATAAATTGATCATCACATTGCTGGAACTGAGAGACTCTACAGAAAAACCTACAAGGTGTCATGCCATGTTCATTATCCCCAAATGGAACAGGAACGTAGAAGACTTCATGCTGTGTTTTTCTGTCTCTCAGACACCCTCACTCAGAAACTGATGACATTAAAGATAGATATCTATATATCTATATCTATATCTATAATAAATAAAAGAAGTTTAGCCCAAGAGGAATCCATCCTTATTTATGGACTCTTTCACTCAGAATAAAAATAATGATTTGATCCCACCTCACACAGGTGTCTCATCCTTTTGGAACAGGCAAAAGTTCTTGTATTCTGAAGTGAAAGAATCTTTTATCCTTATACTTCTCACTCTCCCATAAAATCAAAAGGCTGTCTTGAATTACCAAGACATAAAATCCATTTCAATGATAGAATTGACTGAGTTGGGGATGTGAAAACTGGCTTTACTTCACAACATACTATGCTGAAAAGAAAGTTGGTATCTGCACATAAATCAATGCTGCTACTGCTGCTGGTCTGTATTGCCTTCCTCTCCTATAATAGGATCACTGCCATAATCTTGGCAATTTTACCTGGATATTAATGGCATAATTAGTTCTTTTTTAATGCACAGAATGAATTTGGAAATTAATATCTATTACTAGGAAGCATCAGTGGAGAGAGGTAATTTAGCTTAATGCAGCCTTCCTGAACTGTATTTTCTGTCACATTTCATATCACATAAACTGCTCAATAGATCCATTATTCCATTTATTTCAATATTAGGAAATTTTTCCATTAATAATTGTAAGTCTGATAAGAAGAAAAGATTATATGAAGACCAAAAGGGAAATAAAGCAGTAATTTCTTCAAGATAAAACCAAGATGAAAATTTAAAACCAAGATGAAAATTTAAATCATAATAAACTTCAATGACATTTTGGGCATAACAAAAGAGGAGAAAAATATGTATCATAGCCCACCAAGCAAGGAGAGGGGGAATTTGAATAAATATGGATTTATAAAATAGCGGTTTAGTAATTCAACTTGTGAAAAATTACAGCTTTTAAAATTTCTCCATATTCTTCCTCACTTGCATTGTTTGAACTTTCATTTGCCATTGAACAAACAGCAATATATTAATGGACCCATAAATATTTTTTCAGAATTATTTTAAGACACAAGGATAAGAAAAATCATTAAGTATTTGATGACAGTTGCAATATCTGCCTGATTTAGAAGCAGATCTATTCCCAGGAAAATACAGAGGGGATGGTAAAAAGATGATCAATAAAACTCTGCTTATAAGTGTCATATGAAAGAAATAAAATGAAGGTAACCAGATTTGATGGATTCATAAATTCAACTGCAGGAGGAATATTTTTTTTTATTTCTCTTGAGTTTTTATTCCACTGAAAGAACAAAACCAAATTAATTAGAAACATTTTAAAATAAAAGTTTCACCCAGTAAAGTCCAAGGGCATTTTATCACTGCCTTCAGCTGGGAATGGATTATCATTATTCTCAGCTCTTGCTACAACTGGATCTTTATCTTTGTGGACGTAAAAAAAATTGTTGACACAATACGATTCACTGGCAGATCTCTCAACAAGTTTTCATGTTCAGAATAGAAAGTACTGTACAATGCTTCACTTGCTTTGCAGTGGCAGAGCAGCAGACAATGAAAATGGCACTGTGGGTGGGATGAAGACATCTGTTGTTGTTTCATGTCATTCTGCCCATGTAGCTAGGTTAGATTAAAATTATTTTAGTCAGAGATGCATGTGCTTCAAATGTATTAACATTAAGCCGTACACTTTATTTATTCCAGTTGTATTGATAGTAAAACCTGAGGTAGGAAAGTGGTGTGACAGAGAGCAAATTAGAGCTGGGAAGGAGTCAGAAGTTGGTTTCCTCATCTATGGTATACCCAAGCTTCCCAGCTGTTTCATACAGCCAGGCCCCAAGACACCATTTTCTGGGCACTGCTGATTTGTTGCTTGGGCTTTTTATTTGCCAAAGGAAACATGCTTGTCGTGCATGGCCTGAAATGTTACACAATAATTGACCTATGAAAATTTTTGGTTGCACATTTTCTTCCTCTCTGCTTCTATTGTCTTTATTTAACTGACTCTTCTTCAACAGAATGTCTGAGCATCTTCTTATGAACAATCTGACCCACAAAATAAATTTTTTTCTACCTCTTAAAAATAGCAAGATTCTCTTCTTTCTGGAGCGTACAAGAAATTTAATTTCTTTTTCAAGTTCAGGGCAATTTCATTTGGCTGCTTTGGTTCTCAGATAATTCATAATTGACTTGGAAAAAAGTCAGATTCAGCTTGGATCTAATCCACATCACAAGAAGCAAAATCACAGCTGACACTCTTGTTAGCACAGTCAGCAGAGAAACCCAGAGCCTGCTTCTATAAACATTAGTCAAGCAGAACTTATATTCTGAGTAATTTATTGTTAAAAATTTTGCTAGCATGAGGGCACTCATGAAATTGAGACATTGCTCCCTTGAATGAGACCCTATCTGTTCCCAAAATTACACCAGTTTAACAGAAAAAAAAGCTTTCTGAAGCATTTGTGTTCATTGCTTATGTAGGAGTTAGTTTTTTTGGTTGAAGTAGAATTTCTTCTACTTAGAAATAAACATAAATTAAATAATCTGCTTTCCACCTGATTAAAAATATTCACAGTGGTTCTTGTATTGACTTTAGCTGTAAATAAAAGCAACCCACTAAGGTAAGCTAAGGCAGAACCACTTCTTCACCAGAAAGGTTAATTGTGCCAGGGAAAGGATGATGCTTCACCTTGTGTCTAATCAAGGCACTCTCTTGATAATAAGCTCTCATTATTCTTACTTAACCTGCAGGAGAAACTGGAAAGTCAGAGTTCATGGTGTGCCCAGCTGATGAAGGGATTGCTTTCCTTTCCCTGCCTGGTGCCTGGGTCTGCTGCGCAGTTACACAAACTCAGCCACATCAGATGCCACAGGAGCATATGTGCAGCACAGGTTGGTGCTGATGCAGCAGGCTTAAGCTCCTTATCTCCCTTCAATCCATGCTGCATGCTATATCATTCATGTTTACTCCTTTTGAAATGTAGAATAAAAAGCCCTTTTTTAAGTAATATTTCTTCTTTCCTTCCCTCTGCCACTTTTATTGCTCTGTCCCTTAATTGCTTTCTTTCACCAAAGGTTTCCAGGTTTCATCATGCTAGTAAATAAGTTATTTCCATTTATAACTCCAAATAGTCTGTTCATAGCTGTCAGTGGCTAATATACTCATTCATATCCTGAAAGGGCCCCACATCAAAGCCTAATTAACATTTACTGAGCAGAAGAAAATTGTATGGAAGAAGCAGTTCTCTCTAGCCTGTGTAATACATGCTTACTCATTTTTCCTTTCCTGGATTTGTGTCCTTTACCCATATTTGAATGGATTTGTTCTGACTCCCTTGGCTTTAGGCCTGGCACATACAGACCCCTGTTCCCCCCCAGCTTCCTGTGAAAGGCATCCTTCTGAGAGCAGTGAGCATCCTAGCGGTATGGGAAGGCTTCCCACAGGTCTCAAAGTTCATTGTGAGCAGACATGCAGAGCCATGCCCAAAGCTACATTCCTGTCTGCTCCCAAGCTGTATTCCTGCACTGCTCCTCCTGCTCTCACAGTCATATGTTTGAGTAGGAAATTTAGCAGACCAAAAAGGAGTTTAAAATTAAGATCTCATTTTATAGAAGAGGAACCCCTTCTCTGGTGGTTCAGACCATTTGAAACTGTCTTAATTCCATTCTGGGGGCCATCCCTCTCTCTCTCTGCTACAACTGGTATTCTTTGTCTCCTCTGGCAGTGGACAGTAAACAACCTAATATCATATTCTAAACATCCCAGAGATACAGGGGTGCCTCTCACGGTGCAAATGCATCAGCAATCACCATGCACGCTGCCATTCAGCTGAGACCTTCCCCACCTGCACAGGTTCTCTGCTTGGGCCATGGCAGCTGGAAACTTGGCCTGGCCCCACTCCCACCCCTCCCTAAATCTGACCCTATAGGACAAATTCTCTCAGCATTCAATGGGGGAACAATGCAGCTGAGTCTTCAATAATTTGGCACTAATCTCATACTAATTCTCTTTGTTGGAGGGGTCTGGACTTTCTGTTGTGACAAAAACTTTCCCAGACTGAACTTTGTTCTCCTGCCAGGTTTTTTTGTTTGTATTTCATTTTTGAGAGTGGTTTACCCAGAAGAATTGATATGTACACACATCCAATTTGCTCTTTCACAGTCAGAATTTGTCCATGTGAGTGTGAGAAAACTCAGCAATCTCTATTCAGTTTCCAGCACCAGAACTACTTTGGCTGAACATTGTGGAGGCAAAACCTACAGAGAACTTACTCACTGTCCAGAGAGCCCTTAGAGCAGCTTTCCAATACCTAAGGGGTCTGCAGGAGAAGGGGAGAGGGACTTTTCCCAAGGACATGCAGTGATGGGACAAGGGGGAATGGCCTCACACTGAAAGAGATTAGATTTAGATTAGGTATTAGAAAGAAACTCTTTGCTGCGAGGGTGGTGAAGCACTGGAACAGGTTGCCCAGAGAAGTTGCGGATGCCCCATCCCTGGGAGTGTTTAGAGTCAGGTTGGACAGGGTTCTGAACAGTCTGATCTGGTAGATGTCCCTGCCCATGGCAGTGGGGTTAGAACCAGATGACCTCCAATGTCCATTCCAAGCCAAACCATTCTGTGATTCTATGAAATTAAGACCTTTCTGTGAGTTTCAAAGTTGAAACTGGTATGCACAAGAGAGACTAAAAATTTCTACTGAAAGAAGTTAATGCCCTTTGGAATAAGGTAATTATTATATATATTTTAATTCTAGTAGAAGAAGCTATATTAACAGAAGAATTTCTGTATTATTTTGTCATTTAAAGATATCATCTTGTCTTGCTTCAGATTGGAGGGCACAACCCATATAACTGCAAACAACAGATGAAAAGTTCATTCTTGCTTTTCAGTGACACTGATCATTGAGTTGTCATAAATCTGTGAAGTGCAGCTCTACTTTCTTCATGAACCTTGGACCTACTGTTTCTGTGGCACAATTATTTAGTGATTAATTTACATAGAAAAAAGGAAAAATTAATAAAAGCATTTGCAGCTGAATTTTGTCATTCAAAGGTGTAATCCCAGAGTGATTCTCTTTTCAATTGTTTAGAAATTAACTACTTGGCTTTTTTTTTAAGATGTAAGAGTAAAGAATTTTTTTAACTTAAAATATTTTGTCAGGTTTTTCTTCTAAAATAATATTAAACCAAATGTAACAGGCAGGTTTTTTTAATTATTGATTTTACGACTGTAATGTAGTGAAAGGGTTCTGTTTGAACAGATACTTACACAAAAAAAATCTTTCCCATACTGTATTTAAATAACTCAGGCCAGAATCATCAGTCTGCATGTGACAGTGCTGGCCACCAGCGTACCCCATCTCTGGGGGACTGTTGTAACAGGTGTTACTCAGGCTTCTGTTGCAAATTGCTTGTTTAATTTGTAAGCTTGAGCACCCTTCTGCCAATAAAGCCTTTGAACAACAAGAGCAGAAAGGCACCCTCTCACAGAAACATGGCAATACCCCAATGCCCCACAAACAAAATTTCAGTATGAAGCATCGTGAAGTCAACAAAAAATTATTTTAAAATTACACTTTTTTAATTTTCCTAAGTGGATGTTTACAATAACAGTTTACATATTTCCTTGAAGGCTTAAATTTTAATAGCACACTTGGAGAAAATGGTATCAAATGTATTCCAGGGAGGGGATTAAGGTACAAACGCAGAAGGGAATAAGGCACTTGGGAAAACTCTGGGCAAACGGATTAAAACAGGGATTCATTTTCCCTACTTCCTAAGGTGCTAACCAAACTGGTTGTCTAGATTTCCTGTGTATGGAAAGAATACCCAGAGGGCAATTCATCACAATCTGCTTAGGAGTTTATCTTAGACTGAGACAAAATAAATATGCTCTGAAGGTATCCTTTCTCTCCATTAACTATAGGGGAACTGAAAGATGTGGTTTAAATTAGCCATATAGGTTTTTGACAGCAAAGTGAGGTGAGATATATGGCTTGCAAAGTAAAAATGGGAGCAACATCAGCAGCTGAGAAATAAAAGGAAACTGCAAAGGGCCTTTGGGGTAATAGGAAAAATGTGGAAGATGGGAAATAACATAATTAGGTAATCAAGTGGGGTCACACAAAAGAATTTGAAGAGCAAGACAAAATGGTTTCACAGCAACCGGGTGAATCTGACTGGGCTGTCATCCAGTATAAAAGAAAATAGAGAAAGTGATTAGGGAAAAGCTTTGCAATAATAGCTGCAAAAGTTGCTCTGCTCAATGCATGGATACAAGAGTCTCCTGTATGGATGCAAAAGAATTGCCAATCTTTGGGATATTGTGAAAATACAAAGGGTATCCAACTGCAGTGTCTTCAAAAGATGAGGAGGCGCTGAAGGTGAAAACGGGTTGCACTTTTACTGTAGTGGAGATAAAAAATATGATATGCCAAATTGAGTGAGAAAAGATTTTTTTGTCTCTGAACCAGATCTAAACATTACAAAGAGGAAAAAGTCCATTGCATGTTAATAGGGATTTTTTCTGTTCACCTTTTGGGGCAGAATTGCTGGCTGAGATATTAGAAATGAAAGAAACATTTACATGGAAAATCTTCGATCATAGACTACAAAAGGGAATCTATTTCATTGAAAAAATAAATAAAATCTACATGATTAAATAAAGAAATCTGTAAATCTGTTCCTTGGCTATGCATTATACCACCTAGTCTTAACAGTCTGACCGTACATTTAATAGTCTCAGTCTGTAATATAACAATAAATATTACATAATCCAGACAAAGAAAGAGCAGATATGATTCAACCAAATCAGAATAATGAACTGATAAATAGCAAGTGACTGCAAAATGGCTTCCAAGGCTGGCTCATTTGGACAGTTTGAGAAATTGTACTATAAAAGCCTGTGGTGATCATCAATAACCTGTGTTATCTGAAATCAATCACAGGGTAACTGAAGGTACTTTTAGAGGAAATCACTGCTTTATGACTCATATTTAACTAAAATATTTTTATATTTTCCTTGCCCATCTTCCCAGCTCAAAATCTGAGCTGCACTTCTTTCTGTTTTTCTAGGAATTCATCGAGGACTCCTATTTTTCTCTGTGATGTTTTGACTGCATTTTAAGCATAAATATTATGAATCCTTCCCTGTCAACTTTTGATTTACCAAACATTTGGCCAAGTCAATGAACACATTAAGCTCACTACATAATACCAGATGGCTTTATGGGCTTGTGTCCTCTCCTGGGCAAATCCTGCTGTCATCTCTGAGCATCTGCACGGAGCCACAAGGGATGTGTGCACTTTTCATTCATTCAGCTGGGTCACTCATCATTAATATTCGGAGGAGGAAAGGAGGTGTCAGACAAGAGAATTGGTTCTGGCTTCTGTTAGCACATTGACATGTCAATCATCCACCCTAGAGGCTGCCAGACCCAATTTAGAACAAAAGTAACTGCTGGGCTGAGCACAGCACAAAAGGAGACGAGGTTTCTTTGTGTTAACCAGTCCCCACACAGCGCAGAAACACAATTAGAGTCTTCCTCACAAGCAATAACACACGAAACCCAGTCACTGTTGGGATGTACTTTGAGATAAAATCTCTGACCCCAATCACGTTAGGAACGATCCTGCTGCAATCATAGGGTGTTCTCAAACTGAAATTGTATTTAAAGTGCCTCTCTCAGGAAAGTGGTCCGACCCAGCATGGTGATAACTGGAATACGTTAAATTCCCTGCAATTTCTTACATGACAGCTTTGATCACTTGTAAAAGGTACTGTTGTTTTCTAGATTAATACAGTCACCTTTAAAAGAAAAAACAGCAGAAACAAATTAATCCTTAAGCTGTTTGATCCCAGTGCAATTCCCCAGCAGCTGCATGTGCAGTAGCCTCCTAGTGCTCCCTACTGGAGTCCATCCAGCATGCCTCCTGCTTCCACAGGCAGCTTTCAGGAAAAAAGGTGGGTATGATAGCAAAACCCACATGGGCTGAGCTGCTTGGACTAGGAAACAGGAATTCCTGCTCCATGAACCCTTCAGCCTTGTCTTCCAAAACTTTGATTTTTTTTGGAACTTTGAGACAGTCAAAACAAATGTAAGCATCAGCAATGAGAGCATTTGCTTTCACAGTTCATACCTGTGTACCATCGAGGGGCAAAATTTTCATTTTGCTCTGGTAGGTGGCTTCTCTCTCAGAAGATGGGCTAACATAGGACAGCTTTCTAGGGACTGCCTTTATAACAGCAGATTCAAACCCCTCAGACACTGGGATCTGAGTGTCAAAGTTAGCTTCTTCTCTGGCCTCAGTTGAACCAACAACTAGGCTGCAAATATTCTGTTGAAAGTTAAATATTTATTGTATTGATCTGCTCTATCTCTGTGTGTAAAATCTTGTACCCCCCCATTGATATTCAGATAAACATTTTCTCAGGACAAGGCACATGTACACCAGTAAATCTCTGTCAGAATCAATAGACAGACACCTTTCTATGCCAGCTGAAGAATTGGTTTATTTAGTTTTAATATAAGGTTGTCAAATACATGTTCTTTTCCCTTATGCTTGCAGCCATCTGCTGTTTACTACATGTCACACAAGCAATCCACCCTGAACTGCTGCCTGGGTCTGAATGTGGGAAATCTTTCACCTTCAGCATTTCTCATAACAGGTAGCCATTGTTTCATATACTTAATTTATTTCCTCAGGAAAATAAATGGAAAAAAGAACTATATCAGTGTCTTTAATTCTCTTATCTCCTTCAGCCCCACTGACTGTATCTGACTGCATCATGAGAGATGCATTCTAACTGTGGCCTGGTTTCACAGTGAAGTTTTATGGCCAGCTATATTTAACCCAAAGTATGAACCCCATGCCTCTATTTCAGATCCTGTAAAACAAACACAGAACATCAGCAGCCAAAGGCTATAGGCAAACTGCAGGAGTGGCAAACAGTGACAGCAGGAAACAATAAACCACTTCTCCTTTATCTCTCACAGCTATATATTACTAATGCTGTTCAGAGATAAGTGTGTTTGAATGGCTGCAACTCACAAACGGTGAGAAGGAAGCCTGACCTCCCTACTTATGTAGCCACCCTGGGTACAAGCAATGAAATGTTTGTCTTTGCCTCTTACTTAGACTGGTACTTTATCTGTACAGATATTTTGATATTCAAGTACCTACAGACATTGTTGTATGACTGACTACACAAATTACTCTGCATCTCAATAATACGGTGCCATGCCCACAGAAAAGAAGAGAAAAAAACAGTGATTTGATGAACTTTTAGGAGTGCATTTTGATCATCAGCATAAGACCATTTCCCTTTTATAATCTAAGAGACTAAATAGGCAGCACAGTGGCACTTTTGCATGCCTTAATAAATGCTACTATTATGTAAATTATTTTATTCCTACCATTAATATCACCTTCAAATAACATGTTCTTGCCTATTTAATGTACTGTTGTAGTTTACTGAAAGAATATGGCACACAAACTCTGGCCAAAATACCAACATCAGTGAAGTATATACCATGGCTAAAGAAAGAGATGCAGGGGACTTTTTGTGCTCTCTCACAAATGGCCAAGTCATTGTGTGTGAGTCCAGCATCCCTTCTGAAGCTAAATGATGTGAGGGACCAAGGAACTAATGTTCACACCTTTTTTCTCAAAGATGTATCTTCAGAAAAATGCTGATCTTTCAATACTTCAGAGAAAAATATTGTGCAGAGGAAATATGTATATCTTAGGTCAACCTGAAGCCAAATTTCTCCACCACCTGTCACAACATGAAGAAAGGAGGCTAATTCAGCTCAGAATAAGCGCCATCACTGATGATGTAAACATTTGTATGGCAAGTAACTCAGGGTGCAGTTATGTTGTTACACATGTCAAAGCTATGTTACAAATACACACGTTTAGATAGCACATCAGAGAGGAAGAGCACATCAGTGCTAACCTGTCAGAAAACACAGGATCTCTCTTTGCTCAGCAGAGGTTTGCTGGGTTCATTTGTTCTCTTGTGTCCCTCATCTCTAAAACTGAGATGAATGCATTTTTTTACACATTAAGGAGATATATGAGGACCTTAGGAACAATATGAATAGCATTGGTATAAATATCTTTTCACTGAAATTGTTTTTCCACAAGGAATGTTGCTGTTTCAGGATAAAGATGCTTGAATTTTCCACACACTGACAGCATTTGGATTAGTAACACTGTGTTTTCTTCCCCTTGTTTCCATCAACATGATTTTTACATAAGACACAACTGGTCCCTCTGTAATTCATCTCCATACATAGCATTTCCACACAGAACTTTATGAATTCAGAGATAAATAGTTTGAGAAGGCCGTCTGCTCTCATTTGCATCATTCTCTGTGTGCCCTCTGATCTGAGGTTAAGTTTAGCAGCTGCCTAATACACAGTCCCAAGACTGAATTATCTCTGTTACCCATGAGGACAAGATCTCTTCTCATTATGAAACATTCTGTCTGTTGCAGGACAGAGGAAAATACATACACCAAATGGAGGGATGAGCCACCATTATTGTTCACTCCCAGTTTTAGGAAGTTTTTTAAATTTAAAAAAAATGCATGCGAAAAGAAACTTTACCAAAGTACTGAAATAGTCAAGATTTCTGAGTTGAATTTTAAACAATGGAGTATTTCCTAAGAAAATTCACACCAAAGCATCCAAGAAAGTATGCAGTATTTATTTAATGTTGAAGACAAGTTTAAGAACATGTCCAATGGAGACTCCTCAGCCACAAAACAGAGCTTATGTTGAGCAAGCAAGGATATAAAGTTTAAAAATTTAAGAAAATTTATACAATACTTTGATTTTCAGAGATTAAAAACTGGCTATATTACAATAATATTGAAAATAAAATGTTTCTTGTTAAAATCAGCTATAAGTCTATATAGGACTAACAAAAACACAGCTTCTTTCAGTGGAGGTTCAAGAGAAATCCGTCTCTGAGAAGACTGTGGCTCTTGATTTTTGATTAAAGACAGTCACAGCAACCTACATCTCCATAATTTCCAGGGTAGATCAATACTCCTCATCATACTGCTTTATGCACATGCTGAAATTAAAAAGTGCTTGTTCTGCTGGTGCAAATCTCAGCAATCTCTTGTAATGGCAGCCTTGAAGAACATGATCCCCAGCACTTTGCTCCCTAGCACAAAGCAAAGAAGCCAATCAGCCTTATGTGGCACAGTGCTGAGCTCCAGAGTGAGCTTTCTCAGCTGATGGTCCAAGAGCTCTTAACCATGATTGGAGGCTATACTCACAAAGAGATTTAAGGCTAAAAATTCCTCTTCAGGTGCTGGAGTTAAGTTGCAGCAGCACTCACAGTTGTGGCTACCACTGGGTCTGAGCCCACAAAGCCCCATGGAAGGGAAGGGAAGGGAAGGGAAGGGAAGGGAAGGGAAGGGAAGGGAAGGGAAGGGAAGGGAAGGGAAGGGAAGGGAAGGGAAGGGAAGGGAAGGGAAGGGAAGGGAAGGGAAGGGAAGGGAAGGGAAGGGAAGGGAAGGGAAGGGAAGGGAAGGGAAGGGAAGGGAAGCTGCTGGGCAAAACCCAGGTGAGTGGCAATAGTAATAGTCTGAACAGAGAGTGACTTTCTGGAGGTCAGGCTGAAAGAAATGGCCTTAAGAGAGATGAGATGACAAAGACTGGCAGAGGAGAAAGAAAGAGAAAAAACAAAGCACAAGGCAAAGCTTAAAAGATCAAAGCTCTAAGATGAGTATAGGAAATGTTTCCATGAAAAACATCTGAGAAAGAAGCAGATCATGGAGAAGGATACTACAGACCCGAACCATAATCTGCTCAGATGCAGGGCTTCATGGGCTTTTGAGAAAAGATCTTTGAAAGAAACTGAAAAGAAGAAGAGACAGGAGCTGATCCAGCACAAAGGGACAAGACACAGGCACCAGAAGTGAGTTAATCACCAGGTCAAAGATGATGCGCTTCAGCAAAAGATTTGCTACAGAACAAAAGCTTCAAAGATCTCAAGAAATCCTGGATCAGCTGATGGAGGAATGGATTAGGGAATCAAATGAAAAACATTTAAAGGAAGAAGAATGAAATTCTGTGGCCAAATTTAGAGTAAAAGAGAATGAGGATGAGAAGACATATAAATGTGCTGCTAAATATAGCTGAGAGGAAAATTCAGCAAGCCCCAGAAATTTTGGCCAAAAATACCCAACAGAAAGTAAAATACATCAAGGAAATTGTTTGGAGGAAAGAAACCACTGCTCTCAAAGACAAAGCTTGGTGGTAAAAAATGTCATCAACAGAAAACAGAAGAAAGAATAAGAGATCACAGAAGTTAATATTTCAGCAAACAACTAGATATCTTCAAATGCTTCTTATAGTGCAGATAATCTTAAAACTTAAAGAAAGATTACAGCTAATCTTTCAAAGATTAGTCCAAAAGATAACTTGCAATTTATTTTTTTCAAGATTTGTCAAGAACTCTGGACTGTGTTGAACTAAAATGGTTTCATTTTAACCTTGCTGCATCCAAGGAATATGTCAACCACCATCTCTCCTGGCAGCCTGGCCTACCTCCCTGCTGCTCTGATGTCCTTTGGTGGCACAACACTTGAAACACATGGTAAATATACCTAATTAATATAAATTTCAAATATATTTAAATAAATTTTACTAGATAACCTGATTTATGCAGGTAAAAAATAGAGATCTCTTCACAAGATATGTTTACCTTTCATTAACTTGGCAGCTTTGAGGAGGAAGAATTTCTTGTATCTGTTGTACAGGTGTTTTTGCCTCTGGAACGCAACATCAAATACAGAAATTCTCAGAGTTCAGAACTAGAAGAGTTTGTTTTAGGATGAACTGAAACAACACAATTATATTTACTCTAACATGTAACTAGCTAGTTTGCATTTCTGTTGTTGAATATACCATTAGTCAATACCTGGACAAGGAACTGTGTCACCTGAAAAAGTGAAGAGCTTTCTTTCCTAGAAAATGAAGGCTGAAACAAAGTTCATGGCATTAGGCTCTACACCTTTGTGAGGAAGAGCAGCAGAGCATTCCAAGAGCTGGCAGTTCCAGCTGATGGCAACTACACAAATGATGAATGATTAGTGGGAAATAGACTGCATTTGAGAGCAAGCCTTGGTCTGGATGTTATCAAAGACATTTAGGAACTTCTGCCTTGAGAAACTAAGTTTGAGTTTTCCCAAGCATGTGGCTCAAAAATAATGTCTCTCTTCTAGAAGAGCAAAATTCTGAGCAAAGCAGAAAAATCTAGCAACTGGGAGAGCCTAACCCTTTTACAACCACTGCTGAACATCAGTATATTAGTTTTGTTCAAGCTCCTGTGTGAAATTTCCTAGCTTCAGGCTCCAGCCCAACAAGTCAAAAGCACTTTTTGACAGAAAAGAAAGTAAAGTTGCATTTTGCCAATATAAATCAACTACAATTTGAAGACTTTTTCCTGCTAAAACTTCAAAGAGACTGTAGAAGCAGGATAGCCTGTCTAAGAACCCTACAGTTGAAAATACATGTTCCCAGTAGAATTGAGGAATCTAATCTGTAAATCATAACAGCAAGATATTTGCATACTTTGAAATCTACAACATTTTTTACACTGCCTTCCATCATAGTCAACTGCTGAGAGATTCTAGTTAAACCTTTCTGCTTTTCAGAATGACTTGGAAAGTGTAATGGCTGTGATTCTGATTCCTGTGTGCTGAGACTCCAGTGAGGCACAGGCAATGGACTGGTTTGCTGCTTGCCATGCACTTATCCAGCAGTATAGAAACTTACTCCAGCTCAGTAAGGAACCCTAATACTACACAATTCATGTTATTTCTGGATAAATATAGAACTGTAACCATATTCTCTTTCAAAGAGAATGGTGTTACCTCTTTCTGGCCTGAGCAGAGACCCAGGAGTCTGGAGTCCTGAGAGTTATTTCAAATGCAGAAGAAGCTCCCAGGGGCCAGCATATCTTGGATATAAATTACCTTGTTACAAAAAATGTTCAAAGTAACCTTTCCTCAGTGCAAGAGAAAATAAACAACAAGAGCAGGTTTCTCAGCAAACAGGTAAAGGTTGTCCCTTTTTGAACAACACTTAGAATTCTCTCTCTGTTTTCTCCCATGCCTGGTTATAATTGTCTTTTGTAGACTTTTCTCCTGGTTATTTCTGTAATTCTGCATCCCACCGATTTGAACATCATCATATTACAAAACCCATTTTTGCTGTGACTCTTTTCAATACAAACTATTTTCATTAAAGTTTTCCGAATAGCTACAGAAGCACAATCTTTTCTTACCTTTATCCCTCACAAAAACCTTTTGTTAAGCCTCTAAGCATTTAATGACATCTAGCCAACTATGACAACA
Organism: Agelaius tricolor; assembly: GCF_023055355.1. NCBI lineage: Eukaryota > Metazoa > Chordata > Aves > Passeriformes > Icteridae > Agelaius > Agelaius tricolor. The sequence goes on from NW_027269261.1 coordinate 64,471,854, forward strand.
TCCTGGTTTTGAACACTCAGCAACAGCTACAGAATTTCTCATTGCTGTGAAGAGCAGCCATATCCAGCCCTGTGCCCCAACATCTATTTCAGCAAAAGGCAGACAAAGATAAATTACCCTGGTGTTTGGAGATAAAGAAACAGCAGCATAATGGTTCTCATAAGTTTCAGTGCTTCAGCTTCAGAGGTGACAGAAAAGGAATTGACTCAGGAGTCACTATGGACACACAGCACAACAGGATAAGCTGGGTGCAGGGGGAGGAAGAGATCACAGTAGTGCTGCCTTTGGAAATCCTGTCAGTGGGTGAATGCTGTGAAATATACAACATCCAAACAATAGTATGGATTCATGCTCAGCAAGACCTTGAAACATGATCTTACTTGTCTTTCACGCTGCATTTCTGGAATACTGTTATTGTTTTGTAATAACCCCCTCCCCTCCTTTTCCTAATTAGCCATATCTGAGAAGAGAATCCACTCTTCCTTTTAGTTTTGAGCAATTATGGGCAGACATCTATCTAGATGTCTGTGAGTGTGCTTGCAGTGCATGTGAAGGTCTTGAAGCCTTAATCCCAAAGTGAACTCTATACAGCAAACAAACAAGCTTTTTGTTGGATTTCAACTGGGACACACAATATTTGCAAAAAATATTTACAAAACTATTTTGAAATTTAAAATAAAATCCATGAGGGATTTCAAAGCAATGTTTATAATTGATTTGGATAAGCTCAGCTTTTAGGATTACTTCCTGCTACTTTTTAAAATAACTGGATTATCTGAAGGATGAAGAAATCTTTGACCTATATATTCTAGTTACTGTCTCTTTCTCCCATTTCCTTCATTTTAAAGCATATTAAGACAAGCTAACCCATATAAGAGTCTTGTGGGACATTAGATCCAATTTTAGTCATGCAAAAAAGTACCTGTGTACCACAGGAAGACAGATGGACAGACTCTTATTTTAGCACATATTGCAAGGCAGAAGGAAACCAGTGGAAAGCAGGACTTGAATTTCTCTCTATCTGAGAAAAGTACAATCACAGAATTAACCCAGAAAATTATAAGATGATAAAACACTAGAAACAAAAACCACCAAATACAAAACACCCACCAAACAAACAAACAAACAACCCCCCCCCAAAATCCCCAAAACCACCTTCATGCTGCTTGTATTGATACTTCTCATATCAGTGTTGGTTACATGTTCATCAAAGCTACAAAAGCTACATATTATCAAGGAGAAAGGACAGACAGGAATGTAGCAACTTCATTCATCAGTGAATTCCCATTCCTGCAGGGAGGATGTGACAGGCAGATGAGAGAGTAAAATTAGGGGAAATTGTTCTTTACCAGGAAGGAAATGAGATATATATTACGTAAGGAAATACAATAGAAGTGCTGGTCCAAGGGTGTGAAGCAACATTCATTTTCCAAGCAAGGACCACAGCTGTTTCAGGTAACACCTCCCAAAAGTCCAAGGAAATCTGAGTCTCTTGACAGTGCATCAAACCTTCTTGCTCTTCCTTAGGACTGGCATAAAGTAGCACACAGTGAGGCTGCAGGGATGTGGTCCCAGGGCAGAGAGGCTGCAGAGATGCTGCCCTGGCTCTCCACAGGGCCAGTTAAGGGTCAGTTTAGGGCCACTTAAGCCATCTAAAATTATGCATGAGGTGAGTCTCCTGCATTTGCACACACAGTAGATATTTGACTTCATTTTCCTGCTCACTGGCTCCACCACCTTTACATTCATTCTTTCTTTGAGCAATGTGTTGATTTAGATAGCACACCTGTCCTCCCTTTCATCCAGGATAAATGCACACAATTTTCAATGCTAAATGACCCACATGGAAGAATATCTGACTGACCTAGAGAGTGGTAAGTTTTACTGTTAACTTATTTTTTTCCACTTGGCTCTCTGACATACCTCACTGAGAAGTCAATATCATTATGACCCCTGGAAAAGAATATGTAAAACAAAAACATGGCACACAGGGAGTCTTTGGTGGTTTTGATTTCTTGTTCCCTTCCCCATTTTAAGACCAATAGATTGATTTGAGAGATAAAACAGACAACAGTAACATTTCAATTTAGTAATAAAGTCACAAAATTATTTTCTTAACTATATTTAAACAGTTTCTTTACCAAACATAGGCATTTCCACACTGTGACAGGGGAGGGCACTAAAGAGTTATACATAGATCTGAAAGCTGAAGCAATGCTTTGTTCAACACGTAAATTGGCTCGACAATGATTCCAGGATCAGCATGTACACTTCTTGAATGAAAAAAAAAAGCTTTGTTACAGCCTATTTTAGTTGCTTAAAGGGCTTCCTTAATCGTTGGGAAAAGCTGCTGAAGCCGAGCTTTGCTTTTGTACTTTATCTAATCTTTCAGCCAAGTAAGGAAAAATACATCCCTGTCAATAGTTTTCTAAGAATGTGTGGGACTCTGAGAGAAGTAGATGTGGTTTGAACAAGATTAGTGTGTTTAGGCATTAGTTTTATTTGTTTCTAGTCAATCAAATTAAGTTTTAGGATTTAAAAAAATCGGTTATAAGATCCTTGTTCTACCTGAGCTAATACCACTACAGAATGGAGACAGTTCTTGGATTGTGTCAGTTTGGACAATTGACTGCAACCATTACTGCACTGTCAAGAAATGTCCTGCAGGACTATTTGTAAACTTACTGCACTTGTTAGGTCCTTATGGGAAGCAACGATTCATCTTCATGTGCATGTGTGTTTTGTGGACAGAAATGAACAACACACAACTATTTACATAATTAATTACCATCAAGCTCCGAGTAGCGTATGAAGCTGAGACAATTCTTCCCATTTTCTGCCTGTCAGAGTCCACTGACAGCTTCCATCACAGCTCAGAACATGAACTGAGGTCTTTCTTTGTACAAGGACATCTGAATGAAGACTCTTTTAATTATAGCAACTTCTTTTTAATTAGTGGATAATTCTGTAACCAGTGGTAACATTTGTCATGGTGCAAGGCTATAATCAGATCTCATGCACTGGTGGATGAGTTTATCACTGCAGAGATCAGGAAGGCTTTATGAACAGCATTCAATAGTTTAAAAAAGTACAAATTCTATATTTTTCTAGAGACCTTTTTTTTCTATTTTTCATATTATGCAACATGTAATAAAGCAGGGGTAAACTTGGGTGTGTTGGTCAATCACCAGAGAGTTATGAGGCAAAGTTGTGCAGTGCACATGAGGAAAAGAAATGCTAACAGAGATGGAGAGGCATGAATGCCACTTCACAGGCCACTGATACAGTGCTGGCCCACTGTTTTGGTCAACACTGATCAAAAATATAAAATTTTAAAAATGGAGCAGAGATATCAGAGGAAGGCTGTTAAGCAGCCCTGAAGCTTTTGAGTTGATGGATATCCTGTATGCAATGAACACATATGTAACACATCCTAGGGCTCGATTTTGAAACACTTCCAACTCTGCATCACACTTTTCATTTAGCAATTCCAACAGATGCTCTAGGGTAAAAGGGGTTCCTCTAGCCATCTGGATTACATCCTCCTTATTGACGTTTTAGAAGGAGTATCTCATGCACCAGAAACAGAACTAGGGAACAAAGAGAGGCGAGGCGTGGAGGAGAATGCCTGCCTGGAGAGTCCTAGACAACAGCCCATGCAGAGGTGTGGTGGAAGAGCCCAACAGCAGAAGTCCTCCAAGAGCTCACCACCCCATGGCCAAGCTCTGCTGTGGTTTCCAGAGAAGGACTACCTGCCTTCATGGTACAGAGAGACAAGTCCCCTGACAGCTCACAGGACTTGTTTTTCTCTCCGTGATCACAGTCTCCCATGACAACCGTGTTTTTTCTCCACAGGGACACTATGCCTGGCTGCCAAGAGATGGACTTTTGTGAGAAACAGAATTTTCACAGAAGTTGGACCTGTCCCCAACAGATGGAAAGGGTTCAGGTGCTTATGGTGTCCAAAGTATATATAACATGAACCCTTTTTTCCACCTTTGAAAGAAGCAACAATGAAAACCACATTGCAAACAGAAAAATTAAGCTTCTTTTGAGTTTCAAAACAAAGCAAAGAAGGAATCACTTTATCTTAAGAAAATACCAGGAGCTTGCAAAAACAAGGACGGGCTGTGCAAATGTAACCATCTTGACTTTGTGGGTGTAATAGAAAACAGGAATCATAAATGCACACCATGTGTTACAATATTTTTTTTGAAACAGATCTGGCTCCTGCGCTACCATACTGATACAGACTCTGGAAATCAGTTGTAAGGACATTGCCATGAAAAACAGGAGAGAGGGAAGTGCTCGGTTTTCCCAGGAGCCGCTGGGGTTACTGGAGGTTATTTCCTCCGCACACTGCGCTGCCTTCGCCCCGTCCTTCCGATTACACACCCTGCCTTTGTGCCGCCCGGCTTGCCGGGGGAGAGAGCTCCGCGCGTTCGCCGTTTTGTTCCCTTCATTACCATGCAGACAATATTCGGCTGTTCTCAAGGAAAGTCTGGGATCCCTGCTCTTTTCCCAGGCTTTCTTCTCGCCCATGAAAAGAGGAAAAACAACGAGGAGCCTGTTAGGCTCCGTCTCGCCAAGCCATGGGCTGATGGTGATGTAAGGGGAAGGCGGGCGCTGAGTGGCTGCGGCCGGACTGGTCATGCTCTGTCCAGGCATGGCGTGGCCATGGCCCGGCAGCCGCCGCCTCACACCTCGGCCCCGCCGCCGCACAAAGGCGGCCACAAAGCGCCAGCCAAGCATGAAGGGCGAGGGGATCTGCCCCTCGGCACAGGGACGGCTCCCAGCTCTCGCCCGGCCGCCTGCCCGGAGCTCGCACGAGTCCTGGCTCACGCTGGGGTGCCCGCCTGGGGCTGCCGATATGGTGATGATGGTGATGATGGTGATCATTATTAGCTGGTGGAATGGGGATTTTGTGAAATTGGGGCTGCCTGGGGGAGTAAGCGCAGAAGGAAGAAAACCAAATCTGTTTTCGTTTCGCAGATCGCAACCGATGTAAATCAGCATAGCCTCATTGCCTCCAGCGGCAGATGCATTCACATACAGATCAGCTCAACAGCGGGTCCGTGATGTCAGATATGTCAGATATGTCAGATATGTCAGATAACCAAAGGCAGTTTATCTCTGCAACTGTTGCACAGTTCCTTGTCGGGCAAGTAAGGAACTAAGGAATTTCTCCGAGTAAGCTAGATGTCTACTAGCACAGATTTAAACAGAAACATTAAAGCGTAGGTTTAAAACCAGTCTGCTTTTTTTTGCTTTTTTTTTCTTTTTTTTTTTCATTTTTGAAAATTCATTTCGCCAAAAAAATACTTATTATTCTCAATGGGAAAAGAAAATCCTTAGGGCAATCTTTTGGTGATTGCTTTCCCGTTTTAATTTTGAAAATGAGTTACATTATTACAATTAGAGATAGGTTGCCACGAAAAGACAATGAATAATTCTAAGGCTTGTTGTGCAATCTTGCCAGACACCCAACACGGAATGCAAACCCCCAAATATTTGGGGTTTCTTCACAGTAGAATGTAGTAAATACAGGATTTATCTTGCTAGCAAACTTGTTAGCTAGGTCTAGTTTTTCAGTCTTCATTCTGCCTTCACTCTGCCTACTAAAGACTGACTCCTGGGGTGACACATTCGAACACTTTGTGTCTCACAATACTTACAGCCTCTTGACAGATCCATGGGGAATGCAAAGCAATGGAAGTTTGCAGCTTGTTTTCAGAGGGGCAAGACACTGAAAGCATATAGCCAAGTTTTTCTGAGAAAATATTAGATCTAAGTGAAAGAAGAGGAGGACGAGTGGAAAGAATTAAGTATTCCATGTTATCTAAAACAACTCTCACCTTAAAATTGGACCAACTTCCAAAGTCAAAGTACTTTTCAGATGCAGCTTCCCAAGACATTGTGGTATCATTTAAACTTGCATAAGGGGTGTCAGACAGCATGCATGTTTTACATGCCTTCCAGAGCCTTGAGCTTGAAACGTGCTGTATTTTAATTCAGCCAAATTATAGGTGGTAAAATAATTAATTGCTAATTGTAATGAAAATAAGTGCCCAGGTAGCTAACCTGCATGCCTTTATACTCATTAGAACACATAAAAAAAAATAAAGCCCTAGTTATCACCCAGCAACACAAATATTCATCAAAAAAGCCTCCCCTCAAGTTTGTCATCAGACTTTTTAAGTGTTTCACAATGCATTTGCAATTTTCTGTCTGCTACATCCATTTCTCAAGAGTATGCAGGTGCTGCTTGTTTCTGCAGCTCAATGACATACAGTGCATGCACAAAAAGTCAATGAACATTTTCATTTGGGAGATCAGAAGTTGTCAAGTTGTCTTGTGGACAGTTAAGGCTCTCTTTGGCATTTGAACATTGACATATAAAAATGATGGTGCCAAAATTGAGATTTACAGCAAGGCCATGCACCCACCAGGACATTCAGGGTCTCTTCTCTTAACCTTGCTGCATCTCATACATACACACATGCAGATGTTTATGACAGCAGGAAATGTGTGCAGTAGAGGGGCTACAATTGCACTAGTAAAATCAGAAATTAGAAGTGCTTGGAAATTGGAAAGGACTTCTGTATTAAAAAGTAAAATTAACAGCAGCTGGCGAATCCCCTGAGCTGGCCACTGTATGTTCTTACGGAAAACAGAGCTGGGGAGAGGAGTGTTTAGGGTTGACTGTTATTGAAAGAAAAAGAAAACTAAACAAGTCACAACCTCGAAAATTTCAGTCTTCCCCCAAGCAGTTTTCTTTGCTAATTAGGTTGTTCTCATCACTAGACTTTTTTCTTTTCCTATAATAACAAGCTATGTTGTATGACCTCACCCTTTTTCTTCATGGTACTTTTCATCTCAGTGCTCTGCTCTGTAGCAAAAACTACAATTCACACAAGGTGTTGCAGTCCTGTGCTGTTAGGATTCTCATTATGACCTGGCAATTCACTGTTCAACCTGATTTTACCTCACTACCAGTAATTCCTTCCCAAAACTACCTTTCAAACACAAAATCTGAAACAAACTAACAACAGTGATTTCTTAAAGGTTAGTCCTGTTTTGGGTGTTACCCAAAGGTTAGTCCTGTTCTGGGTGTTAATAGTCCTGTTCTGGATATGGATGCCCCATCCCTGGCAGTGTTCAGGGCCAGGGTGGATGGGGCTTTGAGCAACCTGGTCCAGTGGAAGGTGTCCCTGCCCACAGTAGAGGGGTGAAACTAATGATCTTCAAGGTTTCTTCCAAGACAAACCATTCAGTGATTCTATGATCTTTTGTATTTCTCCAACCACTTCCTGTTTTTCACTGGGTCCTCTAAGCAAAGTCAAGAATTGCTTGAGCTGTAATTTTTAACATCTAAACATTTCAAGTGACATATAGAAAATGTGTCTAGAAAGAGGAAGGTGAGGCTTGTGAACAAAGCACATTCTTTGGTTTTATCTACTTTGTTATCATGCTCACAATTGTACTGCAACAGTTTTTTCCTAGGCAAAAACTACTTAGTGTTGATACTGATAGTGACTGAAAAGCAGCAGAACAGAAGGTAGTGAAAATATTCAAACAAATCACAAAAGATAACTAGGGCACTATGCTACTTGAGAATCCAAAGAATGGATTGCTTTGGTAAAATTTATAAATTATATTAAAAAAAAAGATTAAAAATCAGTAAAGCCTACATAGACCTCCAGAGGAAAGAAAAAGAAGCCATCTATCTGTACTTATATAAATATGTGTTTGGTTAGTTGTGACAACAGTGAGCTCCATTGTAGGGAATAAACATTTCCAGTTCCAGAGGGGAAACCTTCACACTTCAGAAATGCAGAAAGCAGAAGAAGCCTTTCATTCTGCTGTGAGATGCTGGGTTTTGTACTTGTTATGTGTAAGGAGACCCAAGCTTTCATGTTCATGGGGAAGTAAAATAGTTCTTTATGGAGTATTTTATAAAGGACTATCAATCATTCCAGTATGAGTCTGAAGCAGAGGGGAAGCAAAGGAGAGGTCATGCACAAAAATGGTTGCGTTTCAAGCCATGAAATGAAAGATTTGACTGTGGGAAAGCAGATTCACATTCATGCAGACCCTGAACTTGGCCTTGCAGAGCGGATAAGTGCTGCTTGTGCCTGCAGTATCCTCTCACTGAGGTCTACCACCTATAAAATAAATCCTGTAATGAAAGCAGATCACCTCATAATGCAGTCCTGGAAGGGGCTGATTCATCCAATATCTCTTGCTTACAAATGTACCACGGGGTTACCATAGTTCAGGCAGCCTCATTAAAAGCAGTGCAAAACACACCGAGCCTGAATGGAGATGAAATAAAAGCCCTATAGATGGTTGTTACACATAATCCATTTGTTACTATGCTTCAGGCAGACAAAGGAGCACATTGTTTATAGAGCTGCTTTCTGCCAGCAGCAGAACAAATTCTTGTATGATTCTAGAGAATATTTTACAACATTCAACAAAACTAAGAGTGTGCCTCCCCCATAATGCTAGTAATTCATAAGTGGGAGAGAGATGAGGGCTGAATAGAGAGTTGTGAGAGTAAAATAGTGAGATCTGGTAATTTTTAACAGGGAAACCAAAACCATAACTAATTCTGAGCACCTTAAGACCTGCACTGGAAAAAAGATGGAATTTTTCATTCTTTTATATGCATTGCATATATTATGTACAAAGTTCAGAATCTATTCCCTAACCACTAAATTCAATGGTTTATCATTTTGCATATCAATGGGTGAAAATGTCTAAGTTCAGAAAGGCAAAAATAAAAGGATATTCTTGAAATAAAAGTTGGCCAGACACTAAAAAACACAACTGAAAGCATTGAATGAATCAACGAATATAAGTGCAGGACCTGTCTAGTAACACAGTAAGAAAGTTTAAAATATAATTGCTATTTCTAGTTCTATATTTGGCATGTATTTTGAAGACTTTTTTCCTCCTGGAAAATTATTCAAAAACATAGTGTTCAGTCTATGTATTATTTGCTTTCTCATATCCTGAGTTAAATTATGTAGATGATGTATATGCAGACTTCATCCTGACCTCACTGGAGTTGCACCAGAATCTAAACATGCCAACCTAGGTGTCAGCCTAACCAATTAGCACTGGTTAATTCACATTTTTCACCACTCCTTACTTTGTTTGTCAAACTGTGTCTTCAGGAATACACTCATTGCTCATAAATGTGAACGAACAAAAATTCCCAAATCTGGATTTCTAAAAGGAGGCTAAACACTCCTTAAGCTGGCATAAACTGAGAGGTGGGCCTTATACCTAACAAAGAAAGTGTGTGATTATTCTTCAAGCTGAACATGCAATACTCTACATAGAGCTAACCTTTTGCAATTTAAGCAGGGGACACTGGTCTGTCACCACACCTACAAACCAAGTGTTAAGAAAAAATTATCACCTGAAAAAAAATCTAAGAAAAGGGGTATCAGAGACTGAGCCCAAAAAACCCCAAACCTGTTGTGAGGTTTTATTTAGCAGCAGTATGTCAACAGTTGTGCAACTGCAGCTGAAGGAAGAGATTTTTCACCTCCCCTGGTCATCATATGACTTACCCTGGCTTAGAGGAGAAGGGGCAAGTCTCTCTCAAATGGCCTTAGCTCTCCTTCGGGAGGGAAAGCAAAGCAAAGAGACCCTGAATGCAGTTGGGAGCCTCAAAGAGGGACTCAATGTATGTGCAAGGAAATGGCACACCATGAGGCCCTGGCTGTTAATGCTATCTTTGTCCTGAGAAGAGAAGTGGCAGCAAAACACAGCCTGTGAAAAGACATGAAGACAGCACTGGGGCAGATATGCAAATTTCTGTGGGAAAACATCCCCTTGGAGGCATTGAGAAGCACTGACATGTTTTCACATAAATCATTAGGCAAGACAGGATCCTATTTTCCATCCAAAAGGCACTTCAGAAGCTGAGGGCCACCCCTCTTCCATGCACAAACTACCACTCTTGCCTCTATCCAGCTGCTCACACAGCAATTGCTTTTCTGCATAACTATATGAAAGCAGCAAAAATTACAAGGATTGTAAGGAGTTTATTGTTTGTGTATGTGTGGTAAATACTGATAATTGGGATACAGGAAGAGCCACATTCAGATTTTCCAATTGCTGATTTTCTGGGTTCTAAGTTTCCAAAGTCATTCAAGGCACTATGACACTGTTTGTGTCAGTGCAGCTAATATATTCAATAAAAACTCCAGTGGGATGGATTTCTGCTGCAGCTGAAAGGTCTTATGGACTAAATGAGCAAGTAAATGCAGTGAGTGAGTGGTAATTTTTTGACTGTTTCAATGGATCAAATCTTGATTGTAGAATCCATATTCTGAATGATGGACTTCCCTGAAAACTTGAACTGATACTACACAAAAAACCTAAGTAATATATGGCATTTAGCAATTAAATAAAAGAGGGAATATGACTGGGTGACAGAGAAGGTTGCTGAGAGAAGCTGTGGATACCCCAGTCCTGGAAGTATTCAAGGCCAGGCTGGATGGGGTTTTCAGCCACCTGGTCTAGTAGAAGGTGTCCTTGACCACGGCAGGGGGATTGGAACTAGATGATTTTTAAGCTTCCAGCTAAACCATTCCGTGATTCTAAGACAGGGAAAAACCTGGGGCCTTAGAGAAGTGACTTGAAAATCCTGGGTAGAGGGGTGGGCTTAGGAGAGGGGTGGAGGTTGCCCAGGGAGCTGCTGAGGGCAGGGAGCTTATGCGTACTGCCACGAGCAGCGGCACCTGCTGAGCAGCACTCCAGCCCCAGCACCTGCAGGGATGGAGAACCGCTGAACAAATGCCCTGATGAGCCCAGTGAGAATGTTCTGCTCTGCCCTGCTGCCCCACAAGCCTGCCTCTGACCCACTCCCCTGGCAAACTCCCTGCTCCTAATCCTCCTTCCCCTGACCAGACTAAAGGGAAAACCTTCATTTGCTGCTGATAGAAACCCTTTTGTCCATCCTTAGAGTCTCACACACTACAAGTAACACACTCCACTTCCTACCGTGGGTCACTTTGTGGGGAGCTCTTCAGCACGTATACAAATATTTAGCAACTGTTTTCAGCAGAAAATTCCCAGCATCACATGGGATGAGACCTTGGGCTTGGGGCAATGTAGTGATTAATGGGTCCTCTGCAGAACAAAACCTCCTCAGCTCTGTCACAAGATAGTTGCTATGGTTTTTTGACATTGCTTAGCAGAAATTTACTTTGGCCATGGGATTGGAGGAGGGGAAATATAAAAAAAAATACTATAGAAAATCCCTCCATTGTACACTGGCAATTATTCTGAGCAAATCCTGTGCCTGTCTAGAATTTCAAGCTCTGTATAAATACTTTCAATTAGATTAAAAAAAAAAAAAAAAACAAAACCAGAAACAACAAAAGAGGAGACTTTGTTAAGAACAAACAGCTTGAAACATGTCTTGTTAGCTATCAACAAAGTCATTAGAAATGCTGGAAGGTTTCAGCTAGGTTGATGTAAAAACATCAAATATCCTGTGAGAGACTAAGTTAAATGTTCTTTGCAGTAACTCAGTCAAAGATAGATAAGAATGCACACTTCATTGCAATCAGCTCCAACAACCTCAGAATCTTTTACCATGATATTTTACCAAGGTCCTTAATTTCAGCTGGCTCTGTGGCAGATGGCAGCTTTCATAGATGTAAAATGTTCTAATATATCAGACAAGTTCTGCCAAAAACATCCAAGAAAATAGAAATGAGAAGTTGGCCAAGGAATGTTTTTGAATGTGCTTTAAAAATGGATGCTTCCCATTTTATACAGCATAAAAAGGCCAGAGCAGCATGCAAGAGTTTTAAAGCACTCTACCCATCTGGAAGAGGAGTTTTTCTGCATATATTTTGAGTGACACACTGACAGGCTTGTATCACCTCCCCCACTTGAAGGAAAATCCTGCTAGACTGAATACCGGAGATTTGGGTTTCAAAGCTTATATAAGATCATAGAAAAACTGCTATTCTTTAGCAGCCTTAGGCATGCCTGAATTGTCTTGTAAACTCCAATCCACAAGATGCAGAGTGCTCTAACTGCTTAGGAACACTGTATTAGGGTGTTCCATCTATAGTCAACAAACATCAAACCAGAACATCTGGGAGCACAATTCATTTGGGTTTGTACACTTAAGTCTGTTGGTATGTATCTGCATGTCATAAATCAACGTTATACAGGCAAACATCCAGGGGAACTTGGAAGGGAAGCAGGACAGCTGTGTTATCATGTCACTCTGGGCTACAAGGGGAATTATTCCAGGAAAAGAAGTATACTGATACAGATACTCTGCTACTGCTACCTGGGTCTGTTTATTCAGTTCAGGAAGGACTGCATTATGTCACACAGAAATACTTTTTTAGGTATATTTGAAAACCAATTCCTGAATCTCAGGTAGAATTATTCATTTCTTTATTAATTCATCACTTTATTAATTTCAGTGCTCTTAAGTCAGTATTTACCAGCTGATCACCTGATCTGCACAAAATATCAAACACCTTAGACTAGTCAGGACGAATAAAGCTGCTGCAGCTTTATTGGCATCCATTGGCATGTACTCTGTTGGATAGGCAAGGTGTCAATTATAGCATGTGGGAGAAGTTTTGAGGATTGCTTTACAGTTTCAGTGGAAAATGCTGCATCACTATCAGAATTTCATATATAAACATAACAGTCCCAATTAAAATTTTAATTTAGAAAGTAGTTCAGTTCCAGGGCAGAAGGAGAAAGCATAGTCAACACCATGACAATGCTTAGCAAATGCTTGAGGGGAAGGTGACAGGCTCAGGTGCAAATCCCCACTTTGCACTTCAGCGCCTAAAACCTTGACACAGTCTTGATTTTATTCCAGTGGGGAATACTGAAATATCAGGATGCTTTTCAGGATGGGAGAAACTTTTTCTGCCCAGGTCCACATTTGCAACTTCTCCAGCTCAGTTATTCCTGATGTCTGAGTGGTTGCTTTCAAATCCACCAAAGAGTTTATAGGGTATGAGAGCGGTGTTCAATTTTCTTACCCAGTGCAAGTTAGAAGGCACAATGGGGGAACATTTCAGTAATTAGATGTAACATATTTGACAGGTAGATCCAGATTAAATTTAATACAAATGCAGATAATAGAAGCAATTTTCTAAATGTTCTATAAATACAGCTCTATCACTGAAGGCAACAAAAGTTGAATTTGAACAGCTGCAATTTGACCACATCTGTAAGCACGTCTTGTGCTCTTCCCACTGCTTCACTAAGTCCTTGAGGCTGAGGTTGCCACATTTCCAGTAGTTTTCCTTTCAGCAAACTTTTCCTTCCAGAAAACTACATTTCCAGTAGTTTTCCTTTCAGCATTTTTTCAGTTGATTACTTGGTTGTATTTTCAGTCATCAACCAATGTTCCATTGTACATGTGGCTACTCTCCTGATACCTACTTTGGCAGGAATTCATATATGGTGATCAGTAGGACAATAGCAGTGTTTAGTACAATGGCTTCACTATTCCCACAACTACCAGAAACAAATTAAGCATACATAGGGTACTTTTAATTTTGGGGGGTTTTTTGGGGGTTTGAGTTCCTACAGTTGTGATATTCCAACACAGTATGAAAACAACATTCACCCTACACTAGAGTTCTTTGCAGATCAGGAAATAACTAAACTGGTGGAATTCATAGGTAGGATGTTCCTGCAGCAGAATAAGAAACCTAGGCCTCGTAGATGACAAATTAATTACCTAAAGCAGTATTTTCTTGTTGAAAGCTCTAGTGGTAAGCATATAGAACCTAGTCTTCAGCTTTTGGAAAATAAGGAAGAAAAGCAATCTTGAAAGTTTCTTTCTTCATTGACAGTGGCATAGTTCATTTTGACTGGGAATGAGAGGGAATCCCACGAGTTTTATTTTATTCTCAGACCAATGTAACAACTCACCTTCTTGAGATTGCTTTTCCATGGAGGGAAATTAGAAACAGCATTAAACTAGATACTTTTTCCTTGGAAATGCTGTGTGCTCATCATTTGTCCATTTCACCACAAAAGAATACAAAGTTACCTGCTTCTGGTTTTATGCTCATAAATTTTACTAACAATACGTCACTCACATATGCTCCAGTCCCATCTCCTTCAGTCATTTCATTTCTTCAGGCTGACAAGTGAAAACAATAGAATTGATGAGATCACATCCAGACACTAATGAGTGCAATCTAAAGCAATTAACATATCTGTCTGGATGCACCTTCACTTCGGTTTGGATCAGAAACACAGCTTTGAACACAGTTTACTGATCATCCTCACTTACTGTGACTTTATTCATGTTGCCCAGAGCTCTTGGAGAGTGTTCTTTCAGATGTAACTGCACCTGGCAGCTGCATTTCAAGGGTACATCTACCATCCTTCAACTGCTACTGAAATGTGCAGCAGTCAGATCAGCTCCTCAGCACCAACTCTCCTGTTAAAGAAGGCACTCCTATTAGGCTGCAGTTCCTATTAATGTGGACAAAAGCTTCCACAGGATTCCCTGTGGAATTTCACTCAGTTCTTCCCTGGATGGGGGCTGAGACCTGTACCTACCACAGGGTTCAGGATCCATCAAGTACCATGGCCTCTTAGAAGCCAGCAACATTTAATACCCAGAAGTGCAACATGGCAGTACTGCTATAAAGAAGTAGCAGAACTTCCTTTGAAAACTAGTTACCTTCAAAACCCAGGATTTAAATCCTAGAATATTTGAGAAATCCTTGTTCATATCTAGCTCAACTGCAGATAAATTAAAACCTTTTTACTCCACTAGGTGGTGTAATCTGTCTTTCTGTCAAATGCAGCCTTACAAATATTCACCCTAATTCTTCATTTCAAGATGAGGCCATAAAAATATCACCTGAAAAGTGAAGTGGGAATCTGGTCTACAAGGTCAGCTACTTTATCAGGTCATGATTCTTTGACGTTTTCCATGATTCCTTAGAAAAGCTTCTGTCAGCACAGGATAACTTTCTTGTAGAACATTCCTAGATCATGAAGGAATAAAGTAGGAACCCAAACCAAGAACGTCTCCCTCTATTTCCCCTTATACCCAGGCATGTTGCCTAGGTATCTAAGCTATCCTTGTGATTTATGTCATGTATTTTCAACTGCAACATCTCTGGAAGCTCTCTCCTTGGTTTACCTCCAAGTTACAAGATGATGCAGTCAAACATATAGCTGGATCTTTCTCGTCCATTTATGCTTGCACTTCCGTGGCTATAGTTACATACCGAAAAAGCAGAGAATGCCAGCCTGCATAACAGTATGTATCTTAGGGGATATATCCTGTATCCTGGCTAAATGTAACCCTGGTAGCTATAACCCTCTGTCTGAAACAAAAAAGACCTTGGCTGGTGCCATTCGACTCTTGGCTTCAATTGGAGTCCACATTAAAAAAAAAAAAAAAAAAAAAAAAAAAAAAAAAAAAAAAAAGGTGTGCCTGGACCATAGCTTGCTGTTTAGACATTGGATGCATTCATTTTTTTTCATGTTCATTGAACAATATCTACTGACACACAGACAAACAACAACAACAAAAAACCAAACAAAAAAACCCCACAAAAAACCACCAAAAACCCCAACTAATCTATGCAGTATGCCCAACATCCCATGAGCAGAATACCCCTCTTCCTAGAATTCTGTAGCAGCTAAATCACCACATGGTCCAGCTCTCCCTAAAGTTTAGCAATAAAGAAGCCTGTAATGGAAAAATTTTTACAGTGTTTCCAAGATGTCTTGTAGGTATTAAGCTTAAATAGAAGCCACAGAACTCACAGAAACAAACCAGCATGGTTTAAAGCTCAAGACCGAACTGAACAAAACCCATCTGGCAAATTGGAGGAAGCTCAGCTGTCCTACCAGTTCCAATTGCCTTATGCTATCCACCCACAACTCTGCTTGCCTCCCTTGGAAAATGGGTACTGGTAACAGGCATTTTTTAAATAAACACACCCATGAGAATCACAACCAAGGGACACATACAACACACAGGGAATCATGAGCTTTCAGAACAGAAACTTTATGGCACTTCCTCACAGTCTGTACACTCACAGTATGTACAGTCCCTACGTTAATTTAGATTATTTACATATCCATATCCATCTGAGGCCAGGCAGAGTAGATAGCTCTAAAGAGTTATGTTCACCATATCTTCTCCAAGCACTGAATTTAAAATACAGGACTGCCTGCTGTGCACTGGAGGATTTGTTTCTGAATGCAAATTTAACAAAGCAACCATCTCTTCTACGGATGATTGATGCATGAGAAACCTGAGGTATCTGGGTCTACAGTTGTGCATGCTACAGACTGCAAAACTGTATCTGAAAATTTTCTGCTGCATATTTTAAGCTTGAGTAGAAACAAACCCAGGAAGCTCCTCAACAGCTGCAGTAAACCCATCAATTGGATTTGTTTTGTAGCCACTTCTACAGCTCCCCTTACTCAGGGATAATATAGAGCAGGGTCTGTATTGTATTTTGTTGACCAAAGTTTCCAAAAGAATAGCTCTTCATGTGGCAGAAAAATGGGTAAATGTCCTTCTTGGTTATATACACACACCAAATAAAGGGCCATCCTAATAGCACATATTTAGCCATAAGAAGAGGAAGAAGCACATATTTAGCCATAAGAAAAGGAAGAAGCAATCTCTGCAATTGTAAATTTCAACATGTGATAATCTTCACATTAAGTGAAAGATTAAAGATTGCTCTTTGAAAAAAAAGAAACCTAAGAAACAGCATAAGTAAATGTTTACCTGTGCCACACAGAGAATGTATATGCTGAGCTCAATTACTGATGTTGATCAATTTAAACCTGATATATGGTCTGCTGCAAAATCTCATACCAGGACACTTTTTGGTATGAGACACTATGGTATGTACATAGTCGATTGTAAGAAAAAAGCCCTCTGTGCTGGGCAAATATATTCTGAAAAATTAGATTAAGCATTTACAGGATTGAGGTTTGTGTTCCATTAAGTCACTTTTATGCCATCATTAGAAAATGCCCCTAAGAAGTGGGTTTGAGGGATTAACAAGGAAAACTTGGCACAGAGAGATATATAATACTGGCTTTGAATCAACAACATAACTGCACTCAAGTCTCAGCAAATGCAGGTTTTGCCGACTTCAGTTTGCAAATTTTGACAGCCAATGGTTGAAACCTGCCCCCATAAAAATCCCATGCCTGGAATGGCATTGCCTATGTTTACACACCCTGAGAAATAAGACTTGGATTTACAAAGGCTTGAGTGAGCAACTCCTATTCCCACACACTGGGACGCCTGTTAGAGAAGGTACAGTACAGGACACTTGAGACAACAGCAGAGTATCTGGCCACTATTACAAAGCAAATAAACTTTTATTTAGATGATAAAGGAAAACATATTTGCCAGAAGAAAGATCTAGGTAGTTTCACTGCACCCCTGAAATGTAGAGAAGTCCCAGAGGCTCCCTGTCAGCATGTCAGTGCTTGAGCGAAAGAACAAGCAGGTTCTTTAAATCACAGGCAAAAGGCACTATCTGCATTAACTGCACAGAGATTTCATCTCCACATTGCCTCCTGATTGATGCAATCTGTGTATGAGGAAGAATCTAAATACTGGATTGCACATATTTGGCAGGTCTTGCACCCGTCTTCGCAGAGAATAGTTTTGTCATAACTCACAATATAGTTACTGTAATACTGCTCAAACAGTGTGCTGTGTGGCATAGACAACTGCTTGGCCATTTCATATAGGCTTTCTGGCTTCAAGTCTTCAATGCCATAAGTTTTAGTCAGGATGTATTCTAATTTCCAGTTTGATTCATTTTTCTTGTTGGCGTCTCTGAGGTCCAAGTAAAACTGCCAAAGATCCTACAGTTAAAAAAAAAAAGAAAAAAAGAGAATGAAAGAAAACATAAAAACATAGGCACTGCTGTATTGCTTTCTTCCCTGCTTCATTAAGTCTCTGGAGTGATATATTGATTAGGAAGCTGTCACTCCTCATTATTCACATGTGAATAGAAGGTCACGTCCCACCCCAAGAGCTGGGCTTTCACCCAAAGCTGGTACTCGCAGAGCAGTAATGGTGGGGGGATGGGGAGGAGAAGAAAAAGGAGCCACAAAGGCAGCAGTGGCAGTGTTAGAGGTCTTTCCTGTCCAAACTCCACAACATTCATGTCTGCCTTAGGAGTGGAGCAAAAGGGTGAGAGACAGAAGGGTGAGAGACAGAAGTTTCTTTTCTGTGGGCACTGCTTGAGGGGCAGAATGGACAGAAAAAGAACGGCCCAGAGAGAAGTTAAAGAAAAGGAGGGATGCCGATGCAGGAGTGAAATCTGCACAACAAAGAAGCAGCCTGAATTAGCGTGGGTCTTCAGAGAGAAACCCCAGTCCCAATCAAACTGCAGGGTGCATTGTCACTGAACTCGGCAGGGTCAAGACTTTATCCTGAATTGCAGAAAGTCTAAACCATTCACAGCCAAGGTAATTACACAGGATTCACTTTATCTCCAAAAATCACATGAAACTACAAATTAGAAGTCTTCTACTTTTTATTTTCCTTCTAAATATATCTAACATTTCCTGTAAAAACTCTTTATAGGAAGTTTTGTGATTGCAAAAGACATCATATGGTCAAAAGTGCTTTCTTCATCAGCTCTTTTACACCCTTTAGAAACATTTCATGGGCTGCATCCCAAAACTCAGGCTTATCACCAGCAAACAACATTAGTATGTAAGCATGCCCAGGATTCAGGTGAACCTCTTTCACTCTTGCAGAGCTCCCTGCAAATAGTTTTAGCATTTTGGCCAGAAAAATTATGTCTTTGATCCTACATCATACGACTATTTGATACAGACCAGAGAGTACTGGGTAGTTCCGCAGGCACAGAAAAACCAACCAAGTTATCTTTCAGATTTCCTTTCCTCTGCCCAGGAAGAAAAACTAAGAGTAGGCACCAAAATTCCATAACCAGCAGCCATAATATTACAAAGGCTGACATCTTGCTGTAATTTTTATTGACACTATAATGTCTTAAACAATGCTTTAAAATCTTTACTTACCAGCAAGCTATAGTCAAAAAGATCGTACTGATACAATCTGACACCAGGGTTATTGGACTCTGTTTGCAATACACTCTTCACTGGGGTTACAGCAGGTGCCACAAACAAGGAATTGACTGGCTTTTCTGCAGAAAAAGGGAAATTGAGGAGAAAGTTTCCTTTTAAACTTTTCTTTTTCAAACAAATGTTTTTGTAGAGTACCAACACAGCAAAAACAAGAGTGACAGGCTTAAAGACATTAGAATTTATCTGCATCACTGTGAACTGCCATACTTCCAATGGATAGACTAAATCCTGTGTGGAATACCATGGTACCCACTCCAGTGTGTACCACTGTTTACACTAGAGGCTTCCCAGCCAATTCAAATGCCTGTACAAATTTGCAAAATGGTCTTGCCTATATGTGAAGTCTCTGTATTTTGTATATTTCTACTAAAGAAATATTTGAAAACTTTAGTTGCTGTTCCTATACAGTATTTTACATGTTGCTTTATGTATTTAGGATGTTATCAGAAACAGCAGGGTCTGTTTCATCACCTGACCCTTAGTAGCCCAGCACCTATTGTGCGAACACCAACCTTTACAGCAACTGAAACATGAGGATGTGAATTTTATTGGGACAGAATGTTCAGGTGAGTACATTGGGAAGTTCTCTGTGGAACAAAAAGGAAGCCCTGACTATTCCCATCTCTGACAGCGTCACAGCAGTAAAATCACAAGGTCAGCCCCCACATATAGGCAGAAGTTTTGAAAGTTGGAATCATCAGTATATTCTTCTGGAGAAAATACAGATGAGTTCTATGTCAGTACACTGGTGTTGGCTGCAATATTGCATTTATCTTGAATTCTCTAGAATTTTGTCAAGAGGAAAATGTCCTGAATAGAAGATAGTCTAAAACTGTACAGACAAACACAATGTGTATTTGATTACTATTTAAATTTTGTCAAAAGATGCAAAATTACTAAAATAATTGGGAAGTGGTTACTTGCACATGCAAACTTTAATGACAAATACTAAGATCAGTCTGTTCCCAGTGAAATTTGCAGTAGAGATGATGATTTCATGAACAAATGGGACAGTGTAAAAAAATACAGGTATAAGACTGCATGGAGCATCATTTGAAAGAAAAAATAACAAAGGCAGTTCTTTCACTGGGCTGGATTCTTTTTTACTAGAGATTAACACCATGTAAAAAGGTAAAAATTTGGAACAGTATTACCTAGTCAGCATTTTGGACATTGCTCATATGCGTTCATACAAATCATGGATGAAGAGCCACTTAACAATTGGGTATTTTACATAAATCAAAGCAATGAACCTCTTACTGTTCTATTGGGAAGAAAAAACTTCTTCTTTAGAGATGCTGAGTGCTCCATATGGCCATGCCCATGCTTAGTACTAAGGGATTTCAAAGCAATAAACAAAAATTTCAATGTGGGTGATTTTCTTGAAGGGAAATTAGCTGATCTAAGAGATGCAACAGGCAGAGACTTTCTTTCCCCTACCTCCTGCTTACCCTTATCTTAATTAACTTTGAAGCAGCAGGGAACTCAGCATAGAGGCACAGTAATGATGCAGGAAATACAAGAACATAGAGCATGTCTAGCTGGCCTGAGAACATTCCCTTTGACACATTACACAATAGCAACTGGCTGGTATAATTTGCCCATGTCACTGTGAGAGCAGAGAGGAAAGACTAGAAATTCTTGTCTAGACATAAGGATTCATTAAAAAAAAAATAGGAAGCTTAGGGAGTCTCTGCTGACACCAACAGAAAAAGACAGTCACGCTTTCAAGGTTCTCTTTGGAAATTGGAGTGTGTGAGACTTGAACTCCTGCAGATAAATAACAGTATTTCTCAGTTTACTTTTTTCAATTATTTATAACACAGGCTGACTAGAAAGAGCATGCAAGAAAGTATTGATTTGCTTTTAATCAGGAAGGAAGAGTTCAAAAGTCAACAAGCATCATTACCTTCTTCATCCAGGAGGACCATGATACTATCTCTATGGGTATGTCCAAAAAACTGGCCCGCAATAACACTACTGTATTTGCGAAAAATCTTTACCAGTCTCTCATTGTAATACTCCCTGATAGCTGTAGTATTCCTTGCATATGGCAAGTATCCTACTGGGACATGACCTATTATATACACCTAAGGAATTAAATACAGAAAGCACAATTAGCACCTTCATTTGAAACTTATAATCTTAGCTGTATCCTAGAAGTGGTTACCACAGTTTCATAATAATGCTATCTTTAAAAATGGCATTCTAAAAGCTGCAAATCATGACAGGTTTTTTTTAATATAAAATCCCAACAGGAAAGTTGCTTACGTTCATAATATCAGTTTAGTATCATTCTGGGGAGAAAAAATGTTCTACTAAATCTATGCATGATTTTAGGCCTAAGGAAAATGTTATCAATTACTTCACATGAAAAAAGTAAGTTACTAGGGCAAGGCTTATAATTTGGCATCTCAAGGGGACACAAGAAAAAAAATTATGTTTGAGCATTACAGAGTCTGCACCAGGGAGTCAGAGAGCCACCAGAAACATGGATAACTGGTTAAACCCCTCTGTCTGAGTTAGAGATTTAGTGCCAACTGCAGACACCACGCTGAAGGGTTTCCCGCAGAAAGGAAGTCTCTCCTTCTCTGGATTGTAATATAATATTCTAAAATTGCAACACTGTAGCAAAATGTAACCATGTTTCAAATTAAACACAGTTGCTCAGATGATGATCCAATCCCCACACCAATCAATCAATCAATCAATCCGGAGCCAACAATTTAAATCTTCACTTCAAAACCTGTGTATTAAAGGACAAGTTATTATAACACTCAAATCATAGCAATTACTGCAGCTTTACTAAGTTTTGTGCTGATAAACTCTTTTCTAATTTCTATTTTTGATACCTTAAATTACATTACAATGCAAATAAAATATGCTAGCTTTTGTCTTAGGTCAAGAGCATGTTTTAAAATTAAAGGCTATGTGTAAAAAAATTCAGATACTGACTTCTGCAGTATTTTACATGGTAGGAGAGAAAAGGTATTTTACTGTATAATTACTGAGAAACTTCATTCAACTAGTTTATTAATTGTTGCAGTAAAATGGGCATATTAAAGGAGGAATGATTAAAAAATAAAATTTTGAAATTTTGACTTTGTAGTATCTTTGGCAGCATTTTTAGTCTTCTAGAAGCATGTTTATACTCTCATTATCTCTACTTCTTCCTTCTTTTTTTCTTTTTTTCAAAATTGAAACAAATAGTGATAGCTTCTGATCCTGATCCCTACCTTTTCCTGCTTTTGTGAAGAGGTTTCAAGTATGTCCTCCAGCCAGGCAAACTGGTTGGCTGGGTCAGTGATATTCACAGTTACCTTGTTAGGGCTGTAATATAAATTTGTGTTCAGACTGATTATCCTGAGTGGTTGATGGCTATTACTGGATTCAAACAGCTGTGTGTAAAAGCCACCTGTGAATATAAGACCAACATCATATGACAAATTAAAGGCTTCAAAGCACAACTTTACAATCAAACTACACACTGACAAAATACCCAACTTTCCTCTTTTTAATAGAATATCATGCTTATTCAAGCCACAGTCACCTTATCCCACTAGAACATGTTAACAATGTTTTCAGGCACATTTTACTAAAAGTTAACACTGAATTATTTATGAATTATTGCCTGTACTACCTTTGTGTTTATTTGACAGTATTTAGATACAATTATTCAACTGACATGGAAAAAGTGCCCTGTAATATTTCTTCCACTTTGACAGATACAGTAGCTGTTAAAGGTCCATACTTCTTGAAATACAGCAAACATACAGGCTCCTTCAGGAAGAACTGTTTAAGTTTAGTAGCCTTGTACTTTGAAAGTCATTTAACTTCAGACTGATGATATGATGAAAAGTAAGGATCACATTTTTCAATCCTTGCTCCCAAAACTCTCCATGGCATGCCGAGCTTTTTCAATAGGTATAACTTCATTGTTCATGGACTTCAATAGAGCCATGGTAACAGAAGCATAACAATAAAATTTAACTGCCTCTTTGAGTTTTATTATCCTTATCCAAGTTTCTACTTTCACTCTTATCCAGAGTTTGCTCTCATTCAGGACACAAAACCACAAATTAAGCTTCCAAATCCCTAATGTTTGAGTGGATTGGAAATTGGATTGAACCTTTCAGTCCTTTGCAAAAAGGAAAAATTCTAATTAGGATATAATTATTCTGCCAGTTTAGAAAGTTGCATACAAACATTAATAGCATAATCAGTACAGCTATGTGCTATCATACCCTGAATAAAAATGCACCTCTTCAGTATGCTCTGAAATACATATACCATTAAAACAGAAACAACATTTTAACAGTTTTTTGCCATCAAAGTAAAGTTTTCGTGTGCATCATATGTCCTCATCTAAAAAGTGTTATGAGGTCTTGAAAGCAGAAAGATATTTCACATGCATTGGTACAAAGTCAATAACACTAAACATGTTACAAGAAGTGATAAATATTGCAGCAGAAAGTAATAAATGCATTCTGAATATAGGCATTGCCATTCAAAAAGATAAGTAACTTCTTCCAGGAGAAGCACTAGAGATAATCCATTGTTCTGACTCATCCTATGAGACTTAGCTAAACAAACAGCACAAATCCACAGAAACGTTAATTCTTGAAGCCCTAGCTTCACAATGTATTACTGCCATACTTTACCTTTTCTGAAGGTACTGATTGCTTCATCACTTAGCCAAGGTTTCCAGAAATCTGCTACAGCATTGTAAACTTCACTGGTAGTTACAGGAAGCTGGTCCTGTGAGAGAGGAGAACCTGCCTAAGTCTTAGTATTCAGACACACAGACAAAAAAAACACTAAATAATCCTGCCTGACCTCTTACATAACATGTAAGTGTATCCAGTCATCACCAGGAGGAATTCAAGAAAGAAAAAAAAAAACTATTTCTGAATGTCTAGTATTGCTGAGCAGGAACAAATGTCTAAACTTAGAACTGACTGCATGGCATTGTTAATGCATTATTAAACTAATGCCAGAAATATGCCAAGCCTTAAGAATACAGTACAATGGAAAACCATACATCCTGCAAAAATTAATAAATATATCAAGTCTAAAAATAAAGTCATTTGGATTAATATAAGTTTCTTTTTCAATAACTTGGGTTACATAGCAGCTCCCCAAAACACCATTTCTGCCCTCAGAAACATTCTGGTAAAATTCACAAATGTTTTCATTATGTCTTTTTTTCTCATAAGAAAGCATTTAAAAATGTACAAGAGAAAGTTTTGTCAATGTTTTCTCCCACTGGCTCTAATTAGGACTGTAGCACTTTTCAGTCTGAGCCACAGGCTGATGACACCCATGCTGTGATCTAACCCTGACAGGAAGATACCAGCCTGTCCTTGCCTTTCTTAATATATTTGGAGTCTTGGTGCTAGGAGGAAAAAAAACCAGGGGTTGAAAAAATTGCAGTGCATGTTTTCTTAAACATAAAATTTGACCTTTCTAAGATCTTTGAAACTAAACTTATGTTATTAGAGGTTTAGGATGTAAGTCTTTGTCTAGGAGCAGAGCAATCAGAAGATATCTGTTGAGACATTTGTTGATTGCAGTTCCCAGACATGAGTTGTTAGGACACACCTTTGAGCCAGAGCTAACAGCCACTAACAGACAAAAACCTGATTCAAGATAAGAGGCCATGTAATGGACTGAAGGTGCTTTAGCCCAGGAAGTCAGTGCTCTCTGAACTGCTAGAAGCAGTCTGGGGATTTGTTTGAAGCACGAGCAAGAGTGTGAAATAAGTAAGGCTGAGGTCACAATATATGATCTGAAAGGTATCCCAATGCTTGATCAACTTGAGTAGTATTTTAACATGTTCTGCAAGAAAAATCACTCAGGACTGTTTATTTGTTAAGCTCAGAAGACAAGAGAACAATTAAACTCTGTGGTTCATGGTAAGTGCACAGATTTTACACTTGCTTTGGAACAGCCTACATTCAGTGTGTGGCTTGCTCCATATCATTCCCAGTCTACAGAACAGTTGCTAACCATATCCATATGAAAAAAAGAAATGTCATAAAGAGCAAAAAACAAACATTAAAAAATTGAACAAGCTGAAACGACCCCATAGTGGGGATTGTCAGATCCCATGCCTTTTTCAAACAATAACTGAAAAGCATGCCAGCTCTGCATATTAGTGAAGCATGCCATTTTGAAGTATCACAGAAATGCTCCTGAGTGGCTTTGTGCAGGGAGAACGAACAACAATCACCAGTTACTCCAATCACCAGCTTGTGTCAATTTTCTATTTACTGCCCATCTGCCCCTCGTGAGCATCTTTTCTTCCTGTCTTTAGATTTAATTTCACAAACAAAATTCATACTTGTTGGAAAAGTCCCTACATTCTTTGTTTACAAGGCTTTTGTAGGGGTTTTTTCCTCTACCAAAGGAGATTGCTGAATACCAACAATTCTCTGGTAAGACGTTTTTAAAACTGAAACAAAGTGAACATGAAACACTTTGTGACACTTCAGTTCAGGTGTTACTTATCAAAATACTTTCCCAGTCGTTTCTAGTGAATCAACCTGTCCCCATGTCAGTGCATATGAAAAGCCAAAGCTTTTCCACCACAGTAAGAGCACCAAGGACTGAAGTCAGTTTGGTTCGTGCACTCACACTTCCGATATACATCTAGTGGTTACTTTGTCTCTCACCTTTCCTTTGCCCTGTCTCTCAGTACCTCTACTACACCCCTATTTGAAAACCACCAACTCCAGCAATGACACAGGCTGTCACACAATCATCTGCTGCACCAACCTACACCCTGACAGGCCTAATAAATACCACAGAAAGCTAGAATACAAGTCTTGAGGGTGTGAAGGGGTGTTACTGAATTCCCATGAAGAATTTCAAACAAAATATTTCAGCTGACTCGCTTCACATGCCTTCTGATCCCCTCACATCCAATGACAGCATTTGCTTCTGATCCAGTGTGCTGCCAGATCGACCCACAACACACTTTAAAGGACAAATGAAGCAACTGTTTACTTTGGAGTATGCCAAGAACAAAATTCAGCACAGTCAAAGTGAAAAAGCACCATTCTCAGCTGAACATAACTAGTGAATCATCAATGTGATTATATCTGAATGTCCAATGAGGAAAGAAAAGTAGACATATTTTTAATAGCAATGGCAAAACTATGGGAACTTTACAAAAATTCTGCCATTACTTTAGCTAAAAAACAACAAAAAAAATCTAGTGATGCCAGCTGACAGATTTCCAGTAGGCCTTTGAGTAGGTTTTAAACTTACCTCAGGCTCACAGTTCCATTAATGATGTCACTTCTGATAGATTTAAGTTACTGTATACATGCATGACATACACAGTAAGGAAAAGTATGTGTGCATTAACTATGTTGACACATGGTGGTTCTAAGCCATGAGGAATGATTAGTGATAAATTTGTGTGACCTCAGGCCACATACAGATTCTACCCAGCATCAACATTTCCTTAGGTAAGAGCACAGACAGAGTGATGTAGCTTCTGTTCTAGAGTGGAACTATTTATAATATTAAATGCTAACTGAAGAGGTGTAGAATTTTGTTTCCAGAATAACAGTTACATATAATTAACTCTTAATTTTCAGATGTGCTTTCCCAGGAGTTAGGGACACACTCAATATGATGAACAAATTTCTAACTTGTTTTACCTGTGGCCAGTAGTCATGATTGCCTAAGGCTGGGAAAACCTGAAGATCTGGAAAGAAATTACGAATTGTAGAACTCAGATTACCAATGATGCTAATGACCAACTTCGTGGAGAGCTCTTTTATGGGAACATGAGGAGGGCTATCTCTGAGAAAGGAAAAGGCTTGATCAATAAAGGTTGTTAACAACACAAGGAAGGCAAAAAAGTCTGCAAGCAGATCTACATTCTAGCATCTAACATTACTATACACCTGAATTAAAATCACAGAATCAAAAGCTCTCTGCAAAGGCTTTTGTTTTAAACACCACGAACAAGTAGACTTCTTTAGACAAGGCCTATATTATGATTCATATTTATAATAATGAAGATTTCTTAGACATTAAAGTCATCATTTTGAGCTACTGTGAAGTTTGCATTATATATCTTTCATCACCTGCACCTCATTGCTAGTTCCTTTTTTTCCCTTTTAACAATATCCTGTTGAAAATTAAGTACAAGATGGTAAGTGAAATAGATTAATCATTTGCCTTCATATATTTCTTAACACTTTCCCATCAAAAGTAAATGATAGAACAAACAAACTAGTTCTCACACTCAAAAACACTCTTTGATAAATTATTCAATGATGTATGCCTTAAGAAATTGTGTGATGGTAGAATTGAGAGTTCTGCTATGGCAGAAAGGTAAATCAATTCTATCTTTTATGAATACCTAGAAAGTAACAACACACAGTACTATGCTTTGATAGCATAGTACTATGAAGCTACTCCCTTTCACACTTGTTTGTCTGGTCCCACTGCTATGGCACACAAAGCCTCACAGGTAACATCTCCATGAGGCAGTACTGTTAAGCCCACATTGTAATACTGAAGACTGGAATAGGGAAGGCAAATGTTCTTACTCAACAGAGGCCTGCAATGGGTCAGTTACTGCCATGACCTTTCCTTTTGTTTTTTCTACTTCCCATCCTCCTTGCACCATTTCTATTAACTCACACTTATAGAGCCATATGCTAAATATCACAGTGAACAGTCCAGCAGTTATTACAGAGATCAAAGTCTGTTCCTGAGGCCTTATAGTCTCACTCAGGCTTGCACTTAGTAGCCATTTGGACAACTAAAGGGACAACTAGCATTAGTGAGATACTGAATTCAAATCGGTGCAAATACAAACTTGTGAGGTGCCACACTATCTGGCTATCCAGCTTTAACTGCAGAGTGACTTGAACACTTACCCTGTCCAAATCATGAATGAAACCTGCTCTTTTGAATCGTTCATGAATGCAAATGCTGACAAAATAAGTTGATAAGGAGAATCACACAAAAAGTCTCCAAAAGGGCCTGGGTTGGAGGCATTGATTCCTTTGGAAGAAG
The DNA here is from genome assembly GCF_023055355.1 of Agelaius tricolor. Lineage (NCBI taxonomy): Eukaryota > Metazoa > Chordata > Aves > Passeriformes > Icteridae > Agelaius > Agelaius tricolor. The sequence goes on from NW_027269261.1 coordinate 64,500,039, forward strand.
AACAAACTTTGGTGCGATCAGGGGTAATGTGGTAAGTCGGATCTAAATGCAGGTCAGATACATGCCAGAATTGCCCTGTTTTCAGAAAACAAAGATTACAGGAAATGCGTTATTTGCGTTTGAACTGGATATACCGGGTAATGCCAAGTTTACTCCAGTTTATCTACTGCTACTCCTATTCAAAGTTAACAAATTGATTAGCCTGCCTGATAAGTGTGGGCAAGTTCTTCCAGAGGAGTCCTTCCCATAAACCGCTTAGAAAAACTGAAAACAGAAGCAGGGGCATGGCTTTATGCTATTCACCAGAAATGAAATGGAGATTGGAAGGAACTGAAAAATCAGCTCCTTTCATTAATAGCAATCTGGAAACTGGATAGTAGAGGAGGCAATATAAGGACTTCTCTACTCCATTTGAAAAGAAAGGGAGCTGCTTTTTAATTATTTTTCCAGACATTCCCTGGCTGGAAGCTACTGTAAAAGATGACAAGAAAGATGTCTTGAAAGAAAGGCAAGAAACAGCATGTGTGCAGAGACTGGGCTTCTCACCATAGAGCAGTGTGTCAGCCTTTACCTACTCACTACTTTCCAGGCTGACATGCTTTCAGCCACTGTGACATGGCACTGTATGGACAAAGGAGCTGAGAAGTATAGGAATATGCTGAATAAGATGCACAAAATCTGTGTTAAGACTATCAGCCTTCAAGTTTCATGTACAATAAGATTAATTTCTTTCTGTCAGTTTCAAACCACTTGGTAAAGGCACACATGTATCTGGGGCAGTGGTTGTGAAATAGGGACAGATATAAATTGATTTTTCCCAAGGTCACACGCTAACTCTATGGCTGAGCAGGCACCACACGATTGTACCCCATGGAGTTTTATTTCAGGAATCAAAGACCAGAGGTGATCTTCAAAATCTCTACAATTGTGACGCCTACCAACAGGAGACAAGACAAACGCCGGGACATTGCTGCGTGCTTGTTCCGAGGCAAGTGTGAGTAACACGGAATGAGAGTTCTGTGGGAAACCATTTCAGAGCACTCACCTGCACGCACGCCCCGAGCCGGGAGCAGGCCAGGAAGAGCGTGTGTGTTTGCTGCCAGCCCAGCACAACCCAGCACAACCCAGCACAGCCCAGCACGGCCCCCAAACGCGGTGTTTGCAGTGCATGCCTCGGGACACCGCGCCAGAGGCAGGGCAGGGCTCACCTCACTTCACCCGCCGGCCTGCCCGGGCAACTAAATATAAACCCCGTGTAACCCCCCGTACCTCAAAAGTGCCCTGTTGACTGATTTAGCAGTCACGTGTGGCCCAAGTCAGTTGGGACAGGGAATGCTACGGCAGCAGGTTCTGTACGGGGAGCAGTGCCAAGCGGGGAGGGAAGGAGCCGCAAGCGGGGACCGCGCAGCCCGCCCCCCCCTTCCCGCAGCCGGGCTGGCAGCGGCCCCCGGCCGGGCCTCCCTCACAGGGCCGCCCCTCACCCGCCACCCCCTCCCTCCACGGGCAGCCCCGGCCGGGCCCCTCAGCCGCTGACCCGCGGCCGACTCACCCACGGCGGAGCGCGGCCGCTGCGGGCCGGCCGGCGCCGCCTCCAGCGCGGAGCAGAGCAGCGCCAGCCCGAGCGCCACCCGCAGCTCCATGTCGGCCGTGCGGGAGCGTCCGGCCCGCCGACGGCTCCAGCCGTGTGACCTCCCCGGCGGCCGGGAAAGAGGCGAGCCCCGGCCAGCTTGTGCAAGCCCCGGCGCTCCGCGGGGCCGCCGGAAACCACCGCGCCCCGCCCGCACCTCCCGGGGCCAGAAGCTGCCCCAGGCCGCCACCCCGCTGTCGGACGGCGGCTCGGGCTGTCGCCTTGAGCCGGCCGTGCCCGGGGTGACCTTCAGGAGGTGCCACCCCCGGGTCAGCGCTAAGGAGCTCGCAGGAGCCAAGCCTGGCTGCAGGCAGGGCTGCAGTCGGGGCACCGGCTGGTGCGAGGCGGTCTGAAGGAAGGCTGTGCTCGACACCCCACACCAGTCTCAAGCATCTCTTGGAAGGAAGGTTTCTCATGGCATACATGTGAAAATGGGTCCCGATTACTTAAAAGGCTTTAAAAGGCAAAACAAAGGAAAAACCCAAAACCACTCAACTTGATGAAAAATACTATCAAGTACACCTTTAATACAGCTTAAGGGAACTGATGAGGTATATTGTAAATACAAGTCTCCACTGCCAAAGCTTTCAGAACTGCTATTTATTGAAGTCAGAATAGTTCCATATTGAGGAAGAGAACTTGGTGTCAGTTTTAGGAGATCACAATAACAATGTCATGAATGCTGTGGCTACCCTGAAATGTCCCATTGCTCACTGTGCTGTTCCTGTCAGGGCTCTGCAAAGCTGTGTCAGCAGCAGCTGGAAGTCCCATTTCTCAGTATATTTCTCTCTTGTCTGCTCTAAGCAATGTCAGTTACTTCATAGGCACCACTTCTCCACTTTTCTTTCCCGTATTTGACACTAATATTATTTATATCTAGAATAGGGAAAAGTAACTTTTGTTTAAAGGACTACTTTTCTTCTTTGTTTAAAAGTGACTGTAATGCAAAATTTTTACCATTCAAGATTTGTTTATAAACCAAGTGTTAAAAATTTGCCTCTACATTCCTTTCCTAGTATTTAAGAAAAAAAAATAGGTTTTTTAATTCATGACCCCACAAATCTTTGTTGTGCAGATAAATGGCAGTATTGGGAAAGCAAGTCTGTTTACTCCAATGAGGGAAAAGCAGCTGCTCCCAACTTTCTGAGAAAAGGTGGCTGGTAAGGACAGTCATGTGGCACATGCACCCACAGGCAAGCAGGCAGCAGCAGAGGGGAGGCAGATGAAGACTGTACTAGGTACTGAAGCTGAGGATTAAATAGATGGAAAAAAACAAATGGCAGAACATGCTGCTGGCAGATCTGAAGAAGGAGGCCTGGCAAGTTGGGCAAGATGCCCCTCCTGCACACCTCTGGCTGCAGCCACACATACCACTCACAGAGCAATGACCAGCTAAATCCACAGCTCAGCTTTGCCTTTGTTTGGAGAGTCCATGTTTTCTACACACTGACTCTGAGAACCACAGAGAGGGGTAGCTACCTACAGCCTTGTAAACAATCTCCTCCACGGTGCCAAAGATCTGTTTCAATTTTCCAAAGAGTAAGGCAGTTTTTCTCACACTGACTTTTTAGGGATACATTGTTCAGGCATAAGGTTTTAATTTCTCATTTTAAAAGCACTTTATTTTAAATTGCTCACAGTGCAAATTGTTATCTCTTGTGCATATTAGCTATGAAACAACAGCTTTGAGAGGGAAGTGCAGTAGGTTCATGTTGTACTGGTTTTCCTCCCATTCCTGTGGAGACTGATGTAAGGGAGTTACCTTGTTGATCCTTTCCTCCCACCCTGTGAAAGACTTCAGGATTTTCATGCTAGCAAAAGAAAAAAAACAACAAAAAAAACCCCAAAAACCCAAATCTATCAAAGCAAATTAAAAATTCTTTAACTATTAAAACCAAAACACTACAAACTCTGGAACATTGTCTGTCAAACTACTGATCTTAACCTGCATTTAATAACAAATACCTAGTGAAGACAAGAGCTGAAACTTATGTGAACATCTCACTTCTCTGTCTACATAAGTACAGTCAAGTTTAGATTTCTCCAGCAAAAAGCCAAAGCAAGTTTTTCATTTCCCTAAATACTCTACACTGCATAGAAAGGCTGCTGCATCACTGTGTAGCACGTACTTTTCTGGCCTTTAGCTCGGAAAAAAACTCTGAACACCTTCCTCCAGGACACTGGAATATTAGCTGATTAAATACAAAAGAAGCACAGGTTCAAAAAACCTTTTAATTTTTTTAACTTGTTTAATCTGCATTCCAAAACAATTCAAGTATTTACTGTAAAAAAAAAAAAAAAAAAAGAGAGAGGCAAGTGTTTCAGAAATTTAATGCCAAGTTTAACCTGTTTCACTATACAACACAAGCATGCCAATTTGATGGCATGACTTTTTTATAAAAAACATCCCCCCCCCCAAAAAAAACCCGAAAAAACAAAAACCACTTTATTAACCTTTCATGCCAGAAATCCAGAAATGTGCATTTTAGCTACAGTCAGTCATGGACAGGACATGAATCCATCCAGCTGAAGTAACATCTGGACAGAAGGCAGGTATGCTCTATGCTTTCTCATAGTGGCGAACAGCAACCACATCACCAAAGGTAAGAGTCTGCAAGTCCAAGGAAAAGACAGACATGTTAGAGGCAGAACCATTTTCTGTAATGGTTTAACACATTATGAAATCCATGCTAGATCAAGGTTGGTTTATGTGATGTAATTTATAGAAAAACAAATAAATCTAGATTGACATTTTAAATGAACAAGAAGCCAAACCTTAGTTATGGTTCCCATAAGAAATTATATTTTCTCCTTGCTGCTTTATCACCCAAGAAACACATAATGCACATTTACAAGGCAGCTGTTAAAAATTTAACTTACTGTTTATTTTTTTTAATATAGGATTGTTTCAATACAAACTTCACACTTATTTTCCCAAAGCTTATCCCACTAACATGTGCAATCTAAAATTCCAAGGCCTCTATACTACTATGCATAAATACAAACTCTAGGAGAACATTGTCTAAAAAAAAAAATGCATTCTGTACCCTGTGTAGCTAGAACTACCAAATACTCTTAAGTCACTGCAGTTGTGTTCTGGAGGTATTTCCTGAAGTAGAACAGGGCACCTCATTGTATTCAAATTCCAAAGGACAACATTTTCTGTATATGTGTGATTTGTGCATAGTGCTTCAAAAACAAAAGTATAGGTTTTCCCTTGAAACACTTGCCACATTGTGTATCAGTATGCTTTAAAGTTTGTATTATCTGCAAGTCTTCATCCACACAGATATTCTGAAGCAATTAGAAAACAAAACAACGGGTCTTCTCCAACAACCAAGTTTGATAAATTAGTATAGCTGGAGACATTTTTTTTTTGAAAGCTACATCTCTGTGCCATGAAAAGTGCTATCCTGGACATTAGCTATAGTAACTTACAGCATTTATGCACCCTATAGTCTTGTTTCTAAGAAGTCTGGAAAAGCAGGCAAATTTAAACTCAGACTTTTCTCTACATAATTGCTGTTTATCATAGTTTTTAAACAAGCTAGGATGGCTAAATCCTTTATTTTTAAATATGAAAATGCTATTAGGTCCTGCAATATTGAAATTTTATTTTCACAGAAAACTACTTGTTCTGTGTAAGTAAATACTATTTATGGGTGTATACATAAAACAAGTTTTCAGAGAAGTCTAAATTGCCGCTAGCAACAGATAACTTCCTATCTAATCAAGAACTTTGTATCATTACAACTCTCCAGGACTTTTTTATTTGGTTTTTGTAAAAAGTCTAAAAAGAACATATATACTCTGGAAATCCACAGGCTCGCCTGCCTAAAGCCACTAGCAATTTTTAATTGTTAGTAAAACAAGACACAGACCAAACCAAAATAAATATTTTAAAAATCCCTGCTAGCTTTCCCCACCAACTAGTTTAAGGATTTGTCTAAGCCACAGCATGCACAAAGTTTGAGATAAGGGTAAGTTGGGAGTGTTTGCGGTGCATGTGAATGCTCAGTGTGCTCCATACTTACCATTACCATTTTGCCATCCTTTATTTCTCTCACAAAGTTTGTCTCTTTGCCGTCCCATTTCTGTACGTGCACTAGCTTCTCTCCATCCAGGGTCACAACTGACTGTGAGATACCCAGAAACACAAAGACATGCCTTTATTTAAGGTACTTGGGATTCTGCTCACACATTCAGCATGCACTCTTCTATTGAATTCTCTTCAATAGATGGATGTGGATCGAGAATGATAAAGAGTCCCAGCCATTTTAAAGCCAAGGCTATGAATCATCCTCGTTTTAGTCATGAAATCCACACAACTCTTGCTTGTGTCGAAGGATGAAAAGATAGTTTTCTTTGAGTTCTAATCTCACAAGAACTTGCTTCGGATGTGCCTTGAAATAATATCTGAAGTTAAGCCCCCAAAAGTGCAGAAAAAGAGGCATCTGACTATTTTGACTGGGAAGGATTATGCCAAATGATGTTTAGCTTGTGAGAAAAGCAGGCAACTAACACAATTGACACTGGAAGACCGACAGGGAGCTGGCAACGTGATACATTCAGAAAAGGAATGGTGTGTGTAAGCAGGCAGGGCAAGCAAGACTCAGTCTTGCCTTTTTTTCCTGCCCTTTGCTGCGCTGTAACAAGTAGCAGCAGAAGTTACATCTTTTTCTTTTGACCCTACCAATGGCAGACCCTGGGAGGTAGGGGGGGGGCAAGAAAAAGAGGCGGCTGCAGCCTGAGTTCACTTACTTGGCAGTTTCTGTCATCGGGGGTAGTTTCATCAAATTCCTCTCCGAGTTTAAAGCTGATTTCTGTGTTTTTGAAAGTGCTTTGAGTTCTGATCACTACTTTGTCCCCCTCGGTGCTGATAATCACAGTGGGTTTAGTCACATTCCCCACCTGCCGTGTTGCAAACCCCACTCCTAGACCATTCAAGGGAAAAGAGAAACATCAAACTTCGGAATTTTTACCTTTTTTTTCCCCCCCCCACATATCGAAGTACAGAGATCTTTCACCCCGCTCTGCAGCTGTAAGCTATCCCTGTGAAACGCTGCTTTCTGCTTTTCTCGTGCCCTTGTACCAAGAGTCTCCACCGCTACTGTCCGCCCAGCTGTAGCTCCGCGCCCTCCCTCGCCGCCGAGCACGGCAGCACCGCACTCCGTCCGCAGTCCCACGCACGGCCTCGATCACTTCCGCTGCTCAGAGTTTCAATTCCTTATCACTCCAGCATATTGATTTCTTTTTTGCTTGGTTGTTTCAAAGTTATCCGCACGCAGCACGTGCTCGTCCTTCACACGTTTCCCTTAGCGCGGGGGCATTTCCCGGAACCTCTCCCACACAAACACACCCGCCCCCCCAGGTGAGTGACTCGCATCGAATTAGCTCTATGGATAGAAGCACAGCCACCAAAATCACCCCCTCCATCACCACCACTGCTGCCAATATCTCATCTACACCTCTGACAATGGCAGGGAGCCTTTTCAATATTTTTTTTTCCAGATGGTGAAAAATTCCAGGGTATCCCAAAGGTGCCGCCGCCCGGCCGTACCTACCCAGTGCCTTCATATACTCGTCGAAGTTGTGGCTGTCTACCAGCTTCCAGGTGGCGCAGAAAGCCTCGACCATGGCGGCCGGCTACGTGTTCCAAGCGCGGTGCCGGGGATAACGGGGGTGCCAGGGACAGCAGGAGCGCCAATGCCGCCGCGCCGCTCCGCATTTAAAGCCGGCGCCCGGCGGGGAGCCGGAGGCGGGGAGAGGCTGCGGTCCGCCCCCGGCGCCCGCACCGCTGGGGGAGGGCGCTCCCGCCGCCGGGGAGGGGGCGCGGGGTGGCCGGCCGGGCCCTCGGCAGGACGTGGAGGGGGCAGGGAGAGGGGCTGCCCCCGCCTGCCGCACCACTCATCGCCTGAGCCGCCCCGGGGACACCCCCGCCCGCCCGCCTCGCTGTCACGGGAACGCGCGGGCTAAACGAGAAGCGGGCACCCAACGTGAAAGGCTACTGAGTGAAAACATAGGATCGTAGCGGTACTGCAGAACGCCAGCGCCAAAAGTTTTCCCATGAAGATTTTCAAGGCCATTTTGGTGCTGGCCAAGTACAGATCCCTTTACCCACAATGTCATCTGTATGGATGCTGCCTGAACTTGGTATTTGCTGTTCATGGCTCTTAACGGCATCTTGGCTCCACAAGTGTCATCATTTGGAGGTTAAGAATGAAGAAAAAGACCTTAAAACTGTTTTTCTTTTTTTCTTTTTTTCTTTTTTCTTTTTACGTCTTCTTTCTAGTTGTTCCTTGAATTTGTTGAAGGCCTTAGGTGGTCATCTTGTCTCATCTTGAGTGCTTTTCAGAAAGCAGCCTGTCTCTGTGGGACATCCCACGGTGCCAGCTTTTCCTGACCTATGGCTTGGATGGATTCCAGAATAGTGAATAGAGCACTTCAGGTCTTGCAACAAAACTCAGGGACTGAGTGAAAGAGAATTTATGTGATTTAGGAACAAAACCTCAACAATTTTCAACCTAGTTCAGCCATAAAAAATAGAAACAATTAGGAATACTTTCTAACATTTTTAAACTAGTTTTTGACCATCATTTGTATTTCTTTCAGGCGCTTGTAGTATGGCATATTCTTTGGGTGTAGGGCAAATGATATTTCTGGCAGGATTTTAATTCAGCATGCCAGGTTGGATGGGGCATTGAGCAGCCTGGACTAGTGGAATGGTCCCTGACCATGGCAGAGGGCTTGGAACTGCATGATCCCTTCCAACCCAAATCATTCTATGAATCTGTGATACTAAATTCTAAATTATTTTAGCAATATTCTCATGAACTGGCAATGTCTCCTCTCCCAGTACTGACAAGAAAAAGTTATCTCCTCATACAGATTTTATTTGCTGTAGCCCTGGAGCCCTTGTTTATTATTCTGGTGCAGATGTGTGCACAGAGCCTGGGATAGCTCGTGCTGTCTTTGCTCACTGGGGCTTGTATATAACCAGCCTCATGGACTTTGTGATATAAAACTCCTGAAAATGATTCAGTGCCATCCCTGGTAGCTGGATTCCTCAAGGACACTTCTGCCTTGCACCTTCTTCCGGACAGTGCTTCAGCCTGGCCTTTGGGAGGCAGCATCTTCAGGATCCTTCATAATTTAAGCAGTCATACCTACACTGATGGGACAGCTCTGTTCTGCTAGGATTTCTCAATGTATTTAAATAAGATAAAGTACTTAGTGGGATGACCTACCCTTAAGGGGAAGGAAGCACATAAGAATTTCTTCAGAAAAATACATTTTTAACACTTTGTACCATACTTCAAATATAAAACAGGGCCTGTTAAAATGTTCACATTCCCTCTTAAGTGGATAGGTTGCCAGAGTCCTCACATCATGTTTTATGATGGTGAGATCCCACCTATATGCTTTAGTGATGATTTGGAACCAGGGTAAATCAACAGTAGGAAATGTTACATTACTGACTCCTTTGTGGGGTGACAAGCCACAGTTCAAAATGTTTTCCATAGCATCTTATGCCCTGTGTTTGATTGTGGAGCCTTATGCAAGAGTTATGCTAATGTCAAAAACTAGAACAAGTCATCTTGAGTGACACAAATGCTTTGCTATGGCTGAAACAGAGATCTTGGTGTGAAATACATGGACCTGGTGTGCATTTTGGGTTGCTGCACAGGATACCAGCTTGGAGTTTCTTTTGTGCTGTCAGTACTTGGATGATTTTAACAGACTGAGTACTCCTGTGACAAACAGTATCTCCGGAGATTCTGAACAGCCAGGGATTCATTCTCCTTTACACTAAACCCTTTACACCACCCGAGCAGTGTAAGTAGGCACATTTGCAGTCCCTGTACAAGGTCTGCTTAAAAGATGAAAATTCTGCAGCAAGATATCCCTGCGTAATGAGTAACCCTTGCTTCCAAAGGCCATCTAGTGAGACTGCTCTAACCTTCAGCCTTCAGATATAGGACAGACAAACTGATTTTGGCTACTTTTCCCCCTGTTATATCCCTGCTTCATATGCTCTCACACATTCAGAGAATGAGGCTGTCAGCCTCATTCAGCCTTCATTCTGTACTCAAAAGAAAACAAAAACATTACTTCTTCAGAAAAAAAAAAAAAAAGGTGTGAGGGGTATGGGGAGGAAGGGAGCACCACAAGATGGTTACCAGGTTCTGAAGTAGAAAAGTCTGACCATGAGGTTCTGTCATATGTGGACTCCTCATAATCTGTGTCAGGAACTGCTGAGCATCTAACCACAACAGCCAGTCACTAAAGGCTTAATGTCTCACTGTAAAAAAGTAAAACTTCTTCTCTGTCCCCCTCTGGATATAATGCAGGCAGGGCTCTCTTGCTACACCAATTCAGTTAATCTCTGTCTTTTCACCATCTTTGTAGTACAATAGTCAGGAATACTATGTTAAGGGGATACTATGTTATAAGACCTTCAGATAATGCAGTGATGATTGTATTATTCAAACATTTCTGGCAATGAAGGTCCAGGAACTGCAGAACATCTTGTACCCATATGTGCAACAAAGGGCAGCAGTGATACCAGGGCCTAACTCCCCTGGTACAAAAGCAGATGTAGGTATTCAGAAGCCTTTTAGGAATTGAATTCCATTGAAAGCCAACAGGATTCAGGGTCCTAGCTCACTTAGGCATTTCTTTAAATTCTTTGTATTATGAAACATATAGGGAGCTACTTTTGAATTAAAGAAACTGAAAATAATGTGCAGCTGAAAGAAGTTTCCTCTATTTATGGACAGCATGCTAGGGTATTCTCAGCAAATTTTAAGTTTGTTTGAAGTCCTGCTGTAAATCTTTGTGCAGCTTTGATCTCAGTGTAATAAACAAATGAAAAGAGTTTAGTGGCTATTGTATCAGACAGGATGAGTGTGATTCTTCAGGTCTGAGTGTGATTTTGTTTTTGGAGCTACAGAAAAACATAATGTCAAACAGGGCAGTAGAATGTTCTTAACTAAAATTATTGTATATGTCTCTTAGCTGTCTAAGAGATTTGCTGATCTTCCTAATAAAAAGAAACCATCTCAGTGCTGTTGGTGAGTCACAGAAAATACCTAAGTTTATTTACTCCATCAATGGACAGCTAATTAGAAATCTCAGGTTCAAAAAGAGATAAATGCCTCATGGAGAAGACACCAAATTATGCAGCTGCACAAGCAAGTGGTCACAGAATGGTCCCAGGTACAAAGCATCTGTATGAATCCAGTTTTGAGCTGTGTAAATGCCATGGGAAGGGCTTTGCTGGAGCTTTGGACCAGATGATAGCTGAGGTGCAAGGTAAGGCAAAGCACAGGCAGGAGCAGGAAAGACATGTTACTACAATATCCTTTCTAAGAGCATGACATATCTTGAACAAAACTTAGGAACATGTTCAGCAGGTTTCCTGCCACTGTAAAGCTCAAGCAAAATAATGCCAGGACAGGGTAGCATTAGACAAAAGTCATGTTAATGTCTAATTCTGGTGTTCGTTGCTAATTGGTGAAAACTAAATGGTCTGTGATCATGCATTTCATTCTTGTAGACTCTCTCTTCTGTTACAAATTGGTGTGACATGAGTTTAGGAGAGTCCTGGAAAATAACACCCACTAATACCTCGTTATGAACTATTAGACATATATTTAGATTGGTTTAAGCTGGGAGGACAGCTGGTTGACAATGATTTAAAGTAAGCAAATGCTATGAAATATCTCCAGGGTGTTCTCTGCTTCTGAAAGGCATTTGGGAGGTTGTTATCTCTTGTTTAATATTACTGTGTCACTTACATTTAGATTACTCAAGTGAGACATTTTCCTCAAAGATTTAGCCTGCATTAAAGCCAGCCACTCTCCTGGCGCCCAGTTCAATTTATTGAAGATGAAGTTCCTTTAATTTTGTGCCATTAGGCCTTTGTTATTTTAATATTTGTCTTTGCTTTCTTTTACATTTAAGAATAGAAAAACTATTTAAAAGCCTTTGAACTGTAACAGAAATGTCCGATACTGTGTGTCACTTACAATAGCTGTCTAGTTACTGTAAAAAATCAATACAAGAAATCAGCTTTCCAGACTTAAAATTTCAGCATGGGTATATGTAAGGAAGCAAGAAACAAATTTGTATAAATAAGCAACCTGACTATTTCAGGGAGTAATAATAACTCAGAGAAATTTAGAAGGCGTGTGAATACTATGAACATACTAAATTAAAATAATTCTTATTAGAAGGAATGGAAAAATAGCACATAGGTTTAAAGAGATTAGGTGACTTGCATTTCACCTGTTGCAGCTGATTCTGAGAGACATGTAGATTTGGTGTTCAGGGCAGACTAATGAGAATATTATTAGAGCAGAAAGACCCTCTGTATTAAGGTCCAAGGACTGTATTATAGCAAAGGAGGGAATGATTTTTGTCATCAATATAAATTTTACAGTGTTAAAGGTACAAGTTTAAGTTGTCATACATCACAAATATCATGTTCTCTTTCTGTAGCCCTAGAATATGCTATGGACGCTGTCAAATATGTAAATAAGCATGAGTATTTGGAGTTCAGCATAATGAATCTCAAGCTAATCAATCCCAAGGTAAATCCTTTCAGCAAAACAAGAAACAACTGTGCAATTTGCAGGGCTGAATTTAAGAAATTTTTGGAATGGCTTAATGTACCTGCATTCAGTTTGTCCATCTGAAGCACTCGATTTTCTATAATATACTGAAATCACTCTCAGTGCCAGCTGAGATTTAGGCAAGAAGTAAAATCAGGTTTATTTCACTGAGTTTCAAGAATTCAAGAATTTAAGAGAACAACTACTGGATTTGTAAAACAGTTGCAAAGTTACAACTCAGCTCATTAACTACCTGCATTTGGATATTACTAAGGTCCTCCTCTCTTCCACTGAGCTAGGGACTGACAGGACACAGTCACAGCCTTTTGGAGCCAGATATGATCTCCCAGATGCAGCTGGAGCCACACTCCTCTGGGTTTGTGTCCTCTAAATTGGAATCTCTCACTCAGAGCAAACGTTTCCTCAGAAGTTTTAAAGAGCACTGGTAGTGCATCTGGAGAAATATATGAAATCCAGTCTTGATAAATAATTTAATTAGGTTATCAATTTATGGGCCTGTCATGGATGAATAAATGCCTGATACAGATCAGGCATTTGAAATGAAACCTCATGCTGGGTGACCTAGCTGGAATTACATACCTAACTTGATTCATTCAAGAGTGCAACCATATCCCTGCTTTACATATTGGTTTGTGACCAAGCCCTGACTCATTGCTGAGTTTTCATGAGTCTAAATACATAAATTTCCTGAAACACAAAATTTTAGCCCAACTTGAGCATTGCAGGGTTACGATAGCTCATAACTAGCTTTAAATAAGGACTACAACCAAGACAAGTTTGGGGAAAATTTTGGTCATACTAGATGTTTGGAGACAATCCCAGAGAAATGGTAGTCTCTTCAGTCTGGTACACAAAACTCCAGTCACTGAAGGAAAGTTAGACCTACGAAATTTATATTGAAAATGAAGTGCATATTAGCTGTGGGGAGACTTAAGCCTTTGGCCAGCTTTCAAACTGCCTTACAAGACTTTTCAACCCTGTAAATTGTAAACTATGCTAACAACCACAGCTATTGGGCATGATGCAGGAAGTAATTCAGAGAAGTTCTATATCCTGGATTATGCAAGAAATCACATGAGTTGGTCACAATAGACAAGCCTATACCAGGAAACTTAAAAACACATCCTACTTGCTAAGTGTAGGTTCGTAGTTTGCCAAATCCAGTCTGTTATGGGAAAAAGTACAGACATACACAGAATGGAAAGCAGGCATGTAGTCCCTGCCTGAATCATCATGGGATTCACTTTGTGGACTGTACTGCACTAAGTGCCAGTAGGGAGTTATAGATACTGCCACTATTCCTTTAATTTCCTACATTCATGTGTACATGTTATGCCACTAATTCCCTACATTCATGTATACGTGTTATGAAAGGTTTCCCCCTCAGTGTGGCAACAGTAAACATAAACCAGACCCTCTGTGGTCAAAATCATTAACTAATCTTGTAATATTTAAACAAGGCTTCTAATAGCATCTTCCTCCAGACCTTTGAAACTTTCTTGAATGACTGATCAGCCTTGCACCCAGAGCTCAAAACATCCAGAGTCCAGAGCCAGTGGAGGGTGCAGGACCAGGCTGACTTGCTCGCACCATGATTGGCCCAGATGCTCTGATTAAAGGAGGGCTGTGGAGCAGAAGCATGGTGCAACTGTCATGCCTTGAACTCCACCTCATTGCCCTTTGTCTTCCCTCCCTTAAATATACTCCTTCTTACATTCCAGCATTTCATTTCATCCTTTGTTAAAAAAAAAAAAAAAAAAAAAAAAGGATGCAAAGTTCAAAGGCTGTCTGAAAGAAGATGCCCGGAAGAAACTTATTTCAGCACTTTTTTTAGATTGCAACAGCACCTCTACTTGCATAATGACATGTTATTTGTTTTCCATAGAAGCTTTCCCTGTCTCTGTGTAAGAGACAAGGGCCGTTCTGGGCCTGGCTCAAGGATGTCTCATGAATCTGTCTGATAAAGTAAAATTTACCCAGTACTTTGTGAGAGGAACAGAAATGTCTTTCTACCATCTCATTTTAGTGAATACGGAGGTAATTAAAGAGATTAGTTTCTTGTATGGAGTTTTGAAAGCACTAACGCTGGATGTTGAACTTGAGGTGTGAGTGAAGCAAGGGCTGAGCACTGAAGACAGGAAAGGAGCATGTATAAGCTTTGAACGGAATAAGAGGACAAATCGAGAGGGAAGGAAGGAACGGGATAGGATTGGATTCTTGAGTCCCCTTCCCCTTGCTTGGGAAGCCGCGGGAATTGCGGCGCCCAGGGCCCGTGTGGGGACGAGCAGCCGCTAGAGCGAAGGCCGCGCCAGGCAAGGGCGCCCTCTGCCGCCAGCGCCCGGGGGAGCCCCGTCCTCCGTCCCGCGGCGCTGTCACAGCCCCCGCTCTTCTTCAGGGCAGCGATCCGGAGAAACAGGTCCGGAAGGAGATCCGAAGTCCACCGTCCCAGGGAGTCGGGAGCCGGGAGCCGGACAGAGGCTGTGAGGAAGGCGAGGGCCCGGCTGTGTGGCTGGCGCGGGCTCGGGCGCCATCTTGTGGTGCTGCCTGACGGCTGCGGAGCCCATCCCTCGGGAATGCTGCTGCACCCTTAGGAAACTGGGTGCGTTACTGGGAAACTGCTTTTGGAATACTGCTGGGCATTAGCAGCAGTTCACATGCTCCTTCTTTTTAGGTTTACACTGCTGATATATCATTGATAAACATGCCCGGGGAGTCTGGAAATAAAAGCACAGAAAGCCCTACACAGTAGGGTCAAGCCAGTCTTTCACAGATTAGCTTTCCCATACATTGTGTGATAAACTCTGGATTTATAGCATCAATCCTTGCACAGCAGAGCCCCAGGAATGAAGCACTGGTAGGGATTGTCCAAATCCTCACATCAGGGCCTTTACATTGCAAGCAATTATTATAAATATATTTAATACAGAAAGCCCACAGCACACAGGTAACCCCTGTCCCCCCAACAAACAAACAAAGAAATAAACACACACACACAGACACACACAGACATGCAAACCACACAAACAACAACCATGAAACCCCACAACACTATTTATCAAATGTAAGTCTTGCACTACAATCCAGAGATCTGGCATCAGGATGTGGCACATGCCAAGGTGAAGTGGCGGCCTTCAGGCTTCCTGTTGCTTACATCCATTGGGATAGTCCCCACTGGGCTGAAGAGGAAAATAAACCAAGACAGTAAAGGAAGAGCTCTCAGTAATCACTGCTACTCACTAACAAAAGTAGAAAAGCTGCAGGTTGAGAAGATGAAACACAATTACACCTAAAAACGGTGAAAACATTCATCTGTGGTGGGATTTGCACCCAAGCCCAAATCGCAGAGTGGCCACCTAAAGCAAGGTAGGCTGCAAGGCAGACTCAGACACCTGTTTTACAGTATGAGTTTATGGGTTGAAACACAAGATGCCTCCTGCTTGCAATCACATGGATTTCTGTATACAGAGGCACCAAGGTTCTGGGCCCACAGCAAAACTCCTGAAGTGCACGTGTTGGACATGCTAGAGACATCCTGCCTCTCATCAGCCCAGCTGGCAGCTGGGTTTGAGGTCTCTTAAACGTGTCTCCCCTCACTGCCTTGCACAGCCTACTGGCAGGCTCAGGATCCCACTAGATGGCAGGACAGTTTAAGCCTTTGCTATTTCTACTTCAGAGCAAGTGCCCTGGGGTCCCGATGGGCTCAGCCCTACTGGTCTGTGCTGTCTGGACCCAGGGAAACCCACACTCACCACTCTCTGGGGCTTATGCTCACTGAACACACATGGAGAAATCCATGGACAAGTCTTTGTTCAATTCTGTTTCATAGACTTTATCACACACAGAGCATTAGCAGACAGAAGAGAGGAATATGAACTAATATTAATTTGCTAAATCTTGAAGTATTCATCTTTATGTGCGTGATACATAAAGGCTATTTAGCCTACTAATCATGGTAGGTAAAATGATAGTAGTGGTAAAGGGTAGTTTAAGCCTCTTATAGCCACTGCTCTCTTGTAATTTTTAAGTAACCAAGCCTAGTTATAATTTCTTAATGATATCTGGAAAACATCAAGGCAATTTTTCTATATATTCAAAATACCTAAATTGTTTTATATATGCACAATAAAATTACAAGGGTACTTCCCGCCTTTTTTTTTTTTTTGGCATGCTGAGTGGATAAGAATGGATAATTGCTCAGTTATGTTCTAAAATATGGACACAACATAATTACCTTTTTTGCTTGGTACTAAAATGAAATTCTTTGCTTTGTGAAAGCCCAGGATAGTGCTGTAAGATGATGAAAAAGATGCTATTACCTGTACCAAACTTGCTGGAATGGAAATTGGGATTAATGCATTATAATACCAGATTAGTCTTAATAGAAGTTTACTGCTGTCATTTATCAAGGTAATTAAGTATGTACCCAATTTTAGGCACCTAAGTAGTTCTATTGACTTCTGTGAAACCTGTCTGCATTTAAAGTTAAGCATGTTTTAAAATACCCAGTTGATTCAGGGCCATAACACTGCGGCCATGTGAACCAAGAGAATGCAGTGTTCTCAATTACCCATTAGTTGAACTAAGGGAGGGTGGTACAGCCTGCATAATGGTTGAAACTGGATAAACTGGCTCAGTGACAAACATATTCAGAACCACTTCATTTGCTCTTTACAGACTCAGCCAAAGTTTAGTAGGACTATTATCTGTCTTCAGCACACTAACAAGAAAATGAACCAAAGCTTCCCCCAACTTCAGCTGTGCTTAAGACAGTAACTCTGCCCAAGCCCCAGAGTACCCAGCATGGCACAAAGCCCCTCACACAGCCTAAAGGGGTGAGCTCCCTTCTGCCTGAGGCAAGAATCATGCACAACTAATAAACTCTGCTCCAAAGACCAAAGTTCATACAGTACAATGTTTTCTACATCAGTCAGTTTGTGAGTCAGTTTATAGTGGTCAGAAACATGCATTTGGCTCATAACTAGAGAAATTTGGTAAAATCCAGGCATTACTTATTGCTACATTCTAGCTACATTCTTATTGCTATATTCTTATTGCTACAACTAACTAGAAAAGAGATCTCTCATGCAGTCTAGACTAATACTTGTTTAGACACAAACCGTACATGCACATGGCAAAGAAGCATTTCTGTATTTGTAACTTGGTTAATTTGCAGTTAGATAATACACACATAAGATATTACAGATTTTTTAAAAATGTTCATCCTGCTTTTAATTAAATTCCATTTTAAATTTTAATTTTTACTACTGCATTTTTTCAAATTTGCTGTTAAAATTCTTTTTTATATGCAACATATTTTCAAAGGCAGGTTTATTTAGCTCAAGTACAAAGTAAACACCTGAGTGCTTACAATAAATTCCCCCGGGTGTCAAGCATCCTTGACTAGTTATAAATTATACATTTGTAGGGGGATAGAATATAAGAAAATAAGGATAGTGTAGAAAGTAATCTTACTCCTAAGGAGTTGCAGCTGGGCCAATTATCAAATAGTAGGAACAGGTCTGACTTTAACAGGCCACAGCTGTAAGCAATGAGAAGAAAAGTGCTATAAAAGAGTGGGTTGGCCCCTTCACTAGGGAAGTAGAGTCAGTTGGCTACTTTGTGAAGAAGAAAGAGTTAGTGCTCTGAGGAGCTGCCCACAAGAACTATGAAGAAGGTATGAAATTTTTGCGATAAGGAGACAAGAGTATGGAACCCCTGCAGTAAGATGACAATGTGCATTTGTGAGCAGTTAATGCCTTTTATGTATATAGCTATAGATTGGGGATTTTTTACATAGAATTTAGCACATGAATAATTTCCTAAATTCAGCTGGTTCATAATTAGTGTTTTTATAGCGAAAACTTCAAACTAGCTTAGATTAACAAAGTATCTGAAGTATCTATTCCTGTAACCCAAATTTCAATGTCTGTATTGTATCAGAGAAGAAACTAAATATATCCAGTGCTGCAAGTGTGAAGGAAGTGTGAAACACAGATGAAATAAAAGAAATATGAATTATTTGGTTTTAAATATTGTCCTACAGAAGAAACATTAAGAAATCAACTGAAGACAGAAAAGATTATAGATATTTATTTCCACAGTGAGATTAAACAGTTTTCATCATATACAAACATACCTACTTTACTTTAGGTACACATGAAAGCTACAATATTCAGCATGAAAACGAATGGCCGAAGTGGCGAGACTGCTAAGAGTGGGAGAACTGAGATAATCTGCCATAATCAAACAGAGGTAAGGAGAATCTGAAAACAAACACTGCTGATTATGTAGTTTATAAAACCTTCTGGCGACAGGAGTAGGAGAAAATTTTATTTTATGTAATTAATTTTTTTCTCACACCCATCTACATATGTCTAATGAGAACAAAAATCTCAGGAGATAAATTACAGATAGTGTCTGTAATCTAATATATACTTAATATCACTTTGTGGGGAGTGAACACATCTCTGTGCCAGAGAGAAAGAAGCTGGTTTGGGAAATTAAGAAACAGAATTTTTATTTTGAAACAATGATTAGTTCCTGGTAGGTATATTAATTGGAACTGTCAAAGAAGATTAGTTAGGATGAATACTATATCCAAAACTAGAGAGAACTGAAAACAAGAGATACATTCTTTAGTTTTCTTCCTATTTGGATATGTAGAACATTGCTTTAGAAGGATGACAGTGGAAAGAACTGTATGCCATCCACATAATCATTTAGGTACAAGTGTGTTGGCAAGTCATGTCTGTGCTGCTAAAGTTGCTACCACACTTCAGAAGGGGTGACACAGGGAAACTGTTGATGGGATTCATTAACCCAGGAGTCCTTAGGTGTTAGGAATCATTGCGTTTTCCTTCTGCCTCTTGACTTTCCAGCAAGGCTTTGGATGATGACACTTCTCCACCCTCTGCTCCTGCATCTAAACAGAGACAGAGTTAAACATTTATACCACACACATTCTCACAGCTTTTTTTATGTGTTTTTATTTGGATTCACTGATCATCTCTGTTTGGACTGGCTCTTTACTACCACAGTCATGGGTGCTTTAGAAAGAGAGATTAACTTTGAGAGGCATCTGATGGAGATGATTTTCCCACTTCTTGCACAGGCTGATCAATCTGCATTTGTCTGTAAAAAGTAGATTGGAAATTACTTTGTATTACTGTTTTTTTTGGGGGGGGGGGTAATTTCCAAAATCAAATTAAAACATCACATTTCTTTGAGCACTGTGTGGTCACAGGTAGATAACATTTCAGTTTATGGACATGCCAGTGTTCTGTCTGACCTTCTTTGACAAGAAATACCTATGTGAATTTACCCGGTCTTCCCAAGATTTTTTGTTACTCTGAGGTGGAAGTTCACTTTTCCACAGATTAGAGTAGAATGCTTGCATGACTGGTATAAATAAAAGCTCCCCAGTCATTATATGTACTGTTCCATGCTGTTTCTTTTGATCAAGTTTACTCACTGAGAAGCAGAAACTCCTCTTGCCTTGGTTTTCTTGCAAGCCATAATAATAATTTTCACATTACCTTCAAGCCCCACATGGTAGCACCAGTGGCAATAGCATACCCAAACCTATGGCAGTCCATAGCTTTTGGGAACAAGGAGAGGCCTGCTCAGCACATCTGGCTGTACAGTTCTCCACTTTATACTCCTCCATCTCCTCCACAGTCATAATCTAAGGGGTACATTTTCTCACTTGCCATAAAATATCAAAAACACCCAAAAAAATTATATATCTTGGTCTCTACATATTACAGCAAATATATAATGCTGTACACAATTCATCAGCTAAAGCCCTTGACAGAAACTACTTGATGTTTTAAGTCTGCTCAGAGATTCAGAGGCTTTAGAGTTCTATAGCAATAAAGAACCGAGTTACTTGACACCCTCCAGCCTTATGTAGCACACCACTGTTGTGGAAAGGGAGACAGAGTAATATCCTCTCTTGGCTTTTTCTGTGCAGGCTGGACATCTAATATCAGTGGAGTCTTTCAGACAGGGCAGAGGAAAACAGTTTGTTAGAGGAAATCTAACCTCATACTTGGTGGCACTTAGGAGTGCAATAGGTGCTAGTTAAGCTGCTGAGTGTTATTGGCAGAATGGTGCCCTAACACAGGTTACCAAATGTGGAAGACCAGTATAGCTTCTTGCTCTCAAACTTCTTGCAGCCTCCTCTTCAACCTTTGGATCACCAGTGACACCTATCAACTATTCAATGTGGTTCCAGACTACCTGTGGAAAGTCTCAGCACTCCAAAACTTACACACCACCACAGGAGGATCAGATATGATACAGATGGTCTGCATTTCAGAGCTAGGCTCCAAGATAAATAGCTGGTGCCAGGATATCTTCTGTTCATCTCACAAGAATGTCAGCTCCGTGTGGCTTACAGTGCACATGGATATTTACATCATACAGGTATGGTCCTTGTGTATTAAAAAAAAAAAAATAGAGCAAAGTCTCTTTTCTCTTCTAAACCAGCAAGTATTAGAACATCCTGTTCCTGACTTTTCACAGTAGCTGACAGCATTTTAGAAAGAGGAAATGTATGATCCAATGAACATTAGCTAAATTTGAAACAAGATGGAGAGTCCTCATCACCATTTCCCATAATCTTCACTGAATCTGAATTTGAGAGTAGCAACAAAATAGGGCATACTTTATATAGCCACATGTTCCATCTTCTCCACTTCTCTCATTTATCTAATTTCTTTGTTTGGAGCGGCAAATGACTTTCCTTTTTAAACTACTTATTGTTAAAGTCAGAAATAGGCAAAAGAAATGCCTGTTAGACTCCCAAATGTTTCACAAACTGTTTCCCTGCCACCACATTTGAACTTCAAAACTGTCTCTCCATTTTGATGAATTCTCCTTAGTTTGCTTGCTGTCTCATCAAAACTTTAACTTACAACACAATGAAGCTGAAATTCCCATCTGATACTTGTGGATTTCCCATCCCCAGAAAGCACCCAAGCTGTTGCAGTGGACCTAACTGCATTCTGTACTCACTTCTTATTATCACTACTGTAAACTGCTGATAACAGAATATGCTGCCTTCCAACATGCTCTGGCACATGTCAATGACAAAAGCCAAGGACAATTCCAGGTTCTTAATTGTTCTTCAAATCCTGGCAGTGCTGGTCTTGTATTTCTAAGAAAGCATCAGTACATTTTGCTAAAACTAACATAGTTGTGTTTCATTTCTTCTTCTTAATGAATTGGATGGAGACCAGGAGAGGAGGACTATTGTGTCATCTGGAGGGCTAGATATTTATCTTATGCCATGCAATAAATTTTCTTATTAAAAGACTTTGCACTCTTTCCTGTTTGTTTTGCAGGGACATAATTTTCATGTTCATAGGAAAAAATGTCTCCTCAAGACAAAATAGTACCTTCTTCCAGAATCCATTTAGATGCTTATTTTCCTCACTTCTTCTGGTTCAAGTCAGGATATGGTCATTCCACCCTTCTCACTCCTCCAAGAAATGTTCTTTCTCCATGCTCAGCAGTAGATAGGCCCATGTGGGGTTTAGACTACAGAACCCCCAACACATGACTATAAATTAAATCATCAAAATAACAACTTGAGATCAAATAAATCCTTCTTCCTGGCCTTTACAGTGCTTTAGGAGGCTGTCCACCTAGCATCCTGTAATTTCTCTGGGCATTGTAAAAGGAGGATATGCAACCCTGGAGACTAGGAATCTCTTTAATGATCTACTTCAGTTCAGATTCATGGACTGCTCGCACCTTAGCACAGGCTTGCTTTCCCCTTTGCTGCTCTCACACCATCACTGCTCCTGGATATGGGACCATCTGTTGTGGTGGCACCACAACAGCAACAGTGATGGGCATGAGAAGAAAAGGTTTTCTGAAAAAAATTCTGATTCAGATTAAAAAAAATAGGGACAGATCATGCTTAGGGCCAGTCCATATTTTTTGTTTCTTAGGCATTAGAAATCAGAATTTTTCTAAAAATTCATCCGAAGTTACTCTGAAAGTAAAAAGAATTCACAAAGCTGGTGTTGATTTAGACCTGTGCTATATCAACAGAGCACCTTATCAAATTAGAGGACATGGCAAAACAGGACACTGGTCTCAGATAGCAAAGTTGAAAGCCTACTAAGCAGGAGTAAAATACTATAAACACTACTCTTAATGTATATGCCTGTATATTCTGAGAGCTGTCGTTGTACCAACAGCACAGCTCTGCTGTCTTATGCAAAGTAATCTCAGTGCAGTAGTACACTGGAATTTATAGCTGGAGTCATGTGTTTTCCAAGTTGCCCGGAAGCACAACTGTGTTTTCTCACCCTTAAGGGAACTGGAATTCAGTTCCCAGCATTGAGCTGTTTCCCTAAAGCTGCTAACACTGGATCTGTGGATGGATATGGGTTAATATTAACTTGTCTCATCTGGAGGCACAGGTGATAACTGCTTTGGAAGGCTGAATTTAATTCTAAATGATGAAAGGAATAGTAGTAATGGTATCAAAACTGCACGGTGGTGGAAGTCTTAAAAAAAAGCAAAGGATGACTTCATATAAATGTCCTTTTCTGAATGCCCAGCCATTACCTTCTGAAACAGAGAGCTCAGCCAGTTTGTGTGGCAGGTCTGAAGTCCCAGCACCAGCAGGAGAGCCCAGGATATCTGGTAAGGCGTTTCGGCGGCCTGACCGTCCTGATGAGGCAAAATCTGTGACCACAGGCTCTACATCAGTCATTGCTGACTCCTTTCCTCATAGCAACATCTGCATATGTAACAAACAGAAGGAGAAAACAGCTGTAGCCTGATGGATGCTAATCACCTGCTCAATGGTCAATAGCCAGAGGCTTTGCCCAATGGTTCTTTTGTTATTAAAAACAATACATTTCAATACTGAGTGTTTAAGTTTTATTTCTTCCCCTGGAGAGGATACAAGAGTGTCTGTGCATGTCCTTACCGTGCCATTTGCACATCAGACTAGCACAATAAACAACTCTGCACCAACAAGAAAACTGTGAATAGGGTCAGCAACAGCTGTTTCTGCCAGCCATCTCCACGTCCTTTTACTGTGACCTATTCCCTTCTTTTAAGCGTTTTGCCATACAACCACCTGGAAGAAACTAAAACTCTGTTGTCATACAGTCTGTGTGAAGTAAAGCATGCTTTCCTTATTGTGAATCTTGTTCAGATTCTTATTTAGAATCTTGTTAGAACAAACTCATTTCACAAAGACGCAAACTACATAAAATGACCTCTCAAAGCACAAAATGAAACTCTTTGTAGAATTTCTTTATCCTTCACATATCAAACCACTTGTTTTCCTCTGCTGCTTGTTAGCCTGGTTTAACCTTCACTTGAGCATGTGACTTCTATCTAATAAATAACTGAATCCTGGAAATAATGAAACCAACTGTATTCTGCTCCTGCAATCCCTGTCTCAAAGCCCATTGAGCAGAATGGGAAAACTGAGGATTGCAATGGGCTTTCAATCAGGCTCAGAGATGTTTGCATGGTCACTATCAACAGATGAAGTGTGAACACCTAGACCAGAAGGACACTTGGCTGGCAAGTGGCACAAAGAGTGTGAAAACTGCCCTTAGCAGTCCCAAAAGGGTATAATGCAATCAATTTACACAATAATGTGATAATTAACAGACCAATTTATAATAATTAGGTATCCATTACTCAATTCAAAACAATAGTTACTTGTTCTATATGAATGAAATTTTGTTTGCAATGTGGGAGCAGGAATGTTGTCTCTGTGTAAATATGGTCAACATTTTGTGTGGGAAGGGATACAGATGGTACTGGAGACCAATCTGACTGAAGGCTGTCAGCTTTTGGTTGACAACTGGCTGTATTTAGACTAAGAACTGGATATGGAAAGTGTCAATCATGTTAGTGTTGATCATAAAAGAAGCAGAGCATCACAGTCCCCCTTTTAAAATTCTGCCATGCTTGGAAAATATTATTGCTTTCATTTCACAGATAGAAAAAATTATACAAATAGATATCAAACATTACTTGCTCTGATGTGCAGGAAGGAAAGGCAGAACTTAGATTACTGATACTAACCTGCCATTTCTACCACAAATATTTTCTTTTCTCCATCAAAGTGTCTTTCATCAATCCAAAACCAAGAAGAAATGTTCTTAATTTTCTTTATATCTCTAAGTAACTTGTAATAGAAGCAATGAATCCTTCTTGACAAGAAATAAAGGCACAAGTAGGACTGCTAAGTCTGAGAGGCGACCTGAACATGCAAATAAACTGCTTGCTTTAAAAAGGGCAGTAAGGGCAAGGTCTCACCTGGAAATTTAGCAGAAGGTTCCTGCTCTGCAGAAAAACAGGTAAAATCCAAATGAAACTTTTCCATCAGTGGCAAAATGTAGAAACTATACATGGGCATTCAAGAATGACATTTTTCAGAAAGCAAGTAAAAATCATGGAGTCATCAAGGTTGGAAGAGACCTTTAAGATGATCCAGTCCAATGGTCAAACATGCCTTGACATTCTCAGTTAGATTTAGCATTATACTATCTGAGTGTGAGATCAGCACTTGGCACAAAATATGAAAAGAAGGAGAATGAATCCATGATTATATATGCAGTCTCATGGCTTTTGGGGATATTCATATTTATTAAACTCTAGGTGTCCTAAATCCTTTTCCTCATATGCTCACCACAGAAAGTAAAGAGACTGTAAATTACACTTCAGAACAGAAAATGTTTGGGGTCTCCTTTTGTTTAGTAAAATTGTCAAAATTACTCTCAACGCCAAAATACCAGCATGCTTGCATTTCCTACCCATTTCATTTCATAATGAATTTCATTTCATTAATATGGTGGAGCCAAAAGTACTGTTGTGAGTAGGCTGCTGTTCAGTAAGACCTACAGGATGACATTAACATCAAAACACACTTTCTCTGCATTGGGACTTTTCATCTCCCCACTTTTCACTCTTGCATGGATGTTTTGGCCCCTAAATTATTACTTTTTAAATGGAGAAAATCTGGTCTACAACTCATGCCATATGAAGCTACTCTCTTCTTCAGTACAGTCTGCAGTACAGTTTGCACTTCTGCACTTTTTTCAAAGCCCTCGCTTTCCTCTCCAGCACATATCTTTCTCCTCTGATGTAATCTCCCTTCAGTGCATAATACTAGACAACCCAGGAAAATTATGAAGGACACAGTCTGACGTGCCCCCACATAAGTGAATTTTGATTTATGCACTTGAATAAAAAAGTATGCAAATCTGGACAAATCTAGAACATCTGTCAGACAGAAAATCAGCTGATCATTATCCATCCATCTGGTGGCCATAATTAAAATTTAGTTATCTAAAAATACATCCTTTATATACATAACATTTACCATTAAGGGTTTTTACCTTTGTTTTTTTCTATCTACACTGCACTAGCACAGCATGTTCTCGAAATACGTTTGAAAGATGAGGGACCCCAAGAGGCTTAGAATTGACATTACAAAATGTAAGTCCATTTATAGGTCCATATAACCAAACTTAAGCTCAACTCCCAACATATGACAGACATTATTCAAAGTAGTTTGCAGCTATACTTGAGAGAAATGCCATTTTGTTCATTAATGTTCTAAGGGATTTCTTTAATTTCATTTCTGAGGCTCTCTTTTATCAGTGTTTTCTAAGGCCTACATCCAAGTAAGTATACAGAATTTCTCTGCTCTTCATCTGTTTCTACCTTTACATTTTTTAAGACATTCATTGGAAAATATCTACCTTTCTGGCATCTCCTTGCATCTGTTAAGCACAGTATTATTCATGCCTCTTCACAGAGTAAACAACAATTACAGTGTGCACAGCATCTATTTTTCTCAAATCCATTCCTCCTCCTCCTGCTGCCAGCATCTTCTTCTGCTTCACTGAACCCATTTTGCTCCAGCCTCATCCGAGACAAAGATAATGTTGCCATGTTGCCAATGCCTGTGTGCAGTTGCTTCTCCAAGTTTCCAAATTACTGTTGTCATTTTTCTCCTGTGTGACTGCTCACCAGACTAATGGAGCACAGTTCCAAAAGAACAGTGCCAGATTTCCAAATCACTAAGTTCTGTATTGTGCCAGTTCCCTTTTTGCTGTAACAAAAGCCCAGTCTACCCAAAAGTATAAGGAAACTGGGCAGGGATGGAGGCTGTCTGCAGAGGGTCAATAGTAGGAAGGCAGGTGCACGTCCCAGAAGGGCTCATCTACCAGTTAGGAGACTGAAGGCTATGGCTGGCATCCCAGCTAGCACTCCATCACCAGGACTAACTTTGCAGGTCATTGTTGGGCCAAGACAGTGTTAAGGAGGTTTTGAGAGTATTAATCCTCTCATATGTACCTCTGAAATGCCTGCAGGATCACCCAGAATGCACAACAGACTACCCAGGTGTGCATGGGGGAAGGAAATGCTCTGCTTGTGAAAACTGACTACAGCCAAAAGCAAAACTCAATTAATGATCTATCAGATATTCAGGTAAATGTCCCCAGACAAAACAATGGCAAGTAAACTACCAGTGGCATTTTCTCTAAAAGACAGCTAGTTTGTTAGTCTTTGAGTCTTCTTTTGCTGACAGCATAGCCATCCCTTTGCGGGGAAATGATTCAGAATCTGGTGAGAAGGTCTTTAAATAAATGACAGGAAAAGAACAAATAATTCTCCTGAAACAATTTGTGTTGAGGGAAATAATGCTTCAGGGTGCTCAGCTGTGAGCAGGTGCCACAGTCAACATTTAATGTCAGTGTTCCTCACTCTTATCTGTTAGAAAATAGATAAATCACCACCTTAAGTATTTGTGAAACCTAATTTTGCTTCTGATCTTTCTACTGTCTAACACACACAAAACACCAGATTTGTTCTGCTTGGAAGGACAAACTATTCCTCAATAAATATCAAAAGGTTCCCAGCATTGGCACTGTGGCAACTCCACTCCATGCAGGAGCCTGAAAGACCAAACACATTACTCCTTGCTATTCAGGCACTTTTGTCAAAAACTTATGAACAGTCTCTGCCTGTGCTATCAGAGAAAGCTACATTTCCCAAACACTGTTTGTTGTGACTGCCCTTTAGCAGAAAAAAAAAACTGGAAAGCATGAAATCCTCTCACAAAACAGATGAAAAATTCAATAGCCAAGTAGTACTTTCAGAACCAGACTGACTGATTCTGTGTCTTGTGGGTCTCTCACTGTGAGATGCATTTCAGCATCTTAATATATTCAGAAAAAACTTTAGTCCTTCAAGTGGTGTTTAGTTTGTCTTTATTTACTTGTAATGAGTGTTCTCTGTGTACCTCTACCCCAGAAGCCTGTAGGTTCACTTTCTAAGTAAGGAGAACAGAAAACATATTGAATGAAGTGCTTCCCTCTGTGCAACTGAGATGAAAACCACGTCTTCTTGCTATGCAGTTGCCACGCTTTCACATCCACTTCTGCTGCAGCTGCATCCTCATGTCTTTGTCTCCTCTTACCAAAGGTCTCAAAATAGGAACATTCTCATTATACATGCTCACGTAATCATTATGCTTTATCCTGAGGCATTTCTGGACCACAGAAAAGGAAAAAAAACCACCTAGGAACATCCATGCTTTTAAGGAAGACAGCCTAGAGATTACGATGATGACTAAGAGTAACTTGGGCACTTGCATAAATTTTGTGAGAAAAATTTCTCTTATGTGATTTTTCACATCAGGAACATTTGTTACACACTGGCAACCCTACTGCTGGGAAGCACACAGAAAGATAAGCAAGTGTTCTTTACCAATACATCTTTACCATATATATATATATATCCAAACACAGGGGTCTCGATTTTATTTAGGGCTTAGTACAAGAAATCACACATTTCTGGGTATGCAGAAGCAATATAGCTAACTATATGAATACTAGAAGTGATCCACTAAGGAAAAAGAAGTATTTTGTTACTTTTCAGGTTTTTTAATGTATCACTAAACTAGAAACAAGAGTACTTTTTATTATTTTCTGTAAAAAGATGATTTGGGTTTCCTGTACAGAGTTGGCCTTTCTAAGAAAAATGTTCTCAGAAAAATTTTTTGTTTTCCTATGCAGGGAAACTGCTTATATCCCATCTCAGTAAATCTACAGTGAAGAAGCATGTCCTTCTACATATGTTTCAGTCTGTCTGTTACAGCCCATATAGGACGTGATATTTTTGGGATGTCTTATGATTTACTTCTGTTCTGGGTACATGACCTGCTCTACACTCTTGCACCAGAAGCAACATCCTTATCAATAGTGTGCAAAAGCAGCTTCCATACATGATCTTCTTAATACCAAAATGGTCAGACCAGGATATCATGATTGCACCATTCCTCCATTTCCTGCTCTCAGAAGTACCCAAGATCTTAATCCTTTTGTTCAGAAGTCCATAATTTTAGGGCACAGAATCTGAAAAACTTAGCCAAATCTGTAGGACTCTTTTTTCCTCAGAACGGAACTTTGAAACTTTCAGTTGAATTTTCTGATCACTTCCATAAAGCCAATATTATACTCATGGGAAAAACAAGTAGGGAAAAAAAGCAACATAGGATTGATCCTGCTGCCTTTAAGCTTCTGGAGGATGTGCAGATACCAATGGTGCAGTTCACCCTCTACAAACATGTACAGAGGAGAAAGCTTGACTGTGAGCTGCATTTGACCCCTGAGTATGCACAGTGCTCTGATGCACAGGAGAACACACTATAGAACTAATAGCACTTCTAAATAATGGCACCATTTTCTCTTTGTGAAAGAAAATAAGGGAGAGAGGAGAAGGGGTCATGATACTGACAACTGAATCAGAAGTTATCTGCAGTGAGTAATAAATGAAGTGACATTAGTTGAAGGCAGTTGATACCACGCAACCAAGCATGTCACTTTCCAAATGCCTGTGAGTGACCAAGAGCACTGACAGACATAAATGTTAGTCAACTTCATGGGAAACACAATTCAATTCTAACTCATCGGCTGTGCTGGAAAGAAATCAAACACATCCCCTACTATGGAATAAGAAATGAAGCTCAGTGGTAACAAATCAACTGACCAACCTAATTCTTCCTCTTATATTTAGTCCATTCATCCCCACAGAGTTTTCATTTCCGGTTGCAAATGCACACACCAGTTTCTGAGTTCAGCCACACAATTCCAACCTGCTAAATCCTTTCTTAGAATTTGTATTAGGCCTGAAATTCAAGAGAATTTTGCCCACTTTCAGGAATATATATGAGGAGTAATTTCAGAATTAGATAATTTTTACAGCTAATCTTGCCATGAAGAGTCCCTGCAACTACAACATTGCAGTTCAATTTTATTTATGATCTTTTGCACTTTCAAAGGCACACAAGGAAATGAGTATCCCCCAACCTCTTCAATCTCCTTTCTCCTCAGCCATTTGACTGAGAATTCCTTAGGGAAGCATCAAATAAGTTTTTCCCTCTGCTTTGACATCTGCTGCCCCCACATCCCACAAACACTTCTGTAAGACAGACAAGTCTTCTACATAAACCAGCATATGTATGTCAATCTGTATTCTTTGTTAGAAGCAGCAAGGGATTTGGTTCTTTACTTGCCAGCTCTGTAGAAGAAAACTGTTCTGACAAAACCACTTGGAAAACTGAGGCAAGCAAAGAGCTTGAGGCATACTGGAGTACCCTTACACAATGCACTCCAGTAAAGGAATCAGCCCAGTGAAATGTAAAATGCTTTTGTGAGAAGATGAATTTAGAATTTAGCAGATATATGGGAATGGAACAACAAAGGATATATGTGCATATAACCAACATGGCTATGTACCCAAAGTCTCTCACTGGGGAAGGCCCAAATCTCCTTGAGATCTTACTGACATGAATGAGGGATGTTTCCATCTGGCTCAGAGTGAATCCAATTGTACAAGTACATACAGTATGCTCCCAGGAAGGGAAGTCCTTGTGGAAGTGCGTACAGAAGAGGAGTTGTGGAGCAAGAGGAATTTCCTGGTAGCAACACGTGGATACAAAGGGTTGAAAGCTGGGAGCACAAGACTGACAGAGAAGTAAAAACCACAGGGAGCTGTAACTGTGCTTCTGTGTAGAGCAGAAAGATAACCTGAGGGTCTGTGTGAGGCAAAGAAATTACACAGGAAGCTAAAGGGACATGGAAAGAAAGGAGAGCTCTGGAACTTTACTGAGGAAGAAGAGCAAAATCAATAGTGAGGAGTTTCTTTGGAAGGCAAGCAAGATGGGAGGAAGAGGCTTGTTCAGTTCTGAGGAACACTGCAGGAGACCAGCTCTGGTGCAGGATGAGCAGAAAGATGGGCACAATGGAGACCCTACACTTAGCAGCAAACAAGCTAGGTGAAAGTATAACAGGTTTGTTTAGTTTTTTAACGTAAAAAAGTGTTTACTACACCAAGGATTTTTCTTCTCAGGGTTTTTTTGAGGGGGATAAATTATTGTGTTAATTTGACATATGCTACAACACCTTGGCCACCAAATATGTAGTATTTGTGACAACCTTTACAGACTGATATTGTTTGGAGCCCTCAAAAGAACAAGCAGCTCCAATAAGAGCTTCTGCACAGATGTGCATTTTCTTTGCCCTGCAGGCAGCACCATTCCTAGGAGAAAAGTTCCTGTTATTTCATATTAAGACCTCCAGAGTGTCCCTAGGAGGAAGAAGTGGGTTTGGTGAAAGGGTTACCTTTCCATTATGAAACTGGTGAGGGACAGAAGCTTGTGCTTCTTTCCACTTCTTTCCAGCAGTTGGGTAGTAACAGACTGGAAGAAAGCAGGAATTGCAGTGTGAATAGCTGCAGGCACCTTGCTAAGCTCCTAAGCCTTCAAAGCATGGGACCGAGACCATTTCCACTAAAAAGCAAGGACAAGCTCTTAGAAGTACTTTATTGATTTAGCTATGGAAATAAAAACTGATATTTCATTTTGTCACAGCCAGGTAACATTCTATAATTATATATAAAGCCAGATTAATTTTATTTAATTTGTATGATTATTTCTTCTTCACACCTAGAAACTGTATTTTTTTAGCCTGGCTCAGACCAGACCATCCCATCCTCTTCATGGACTTCTTCCCTGCTTATCTCAGTTTCACTTGACTGATGTGGAAATACTTGGGTTTAGCCAGTTTTGCAGTCACACCCCCCAGCATTTCTTCACCTGAGCATAGGAGAGGATACTCTCTGTCTTATAGTTTATGTCTGATGAACACTTTGGAAAAGCTAAAGCCCAACTAAATTCATGAACCATTCTTTTCCCTGATAAAACCTTCCTATTTAAGTTTTTAATTTCTGCATTCTGGTTTCATAGTGCAAGCACACACAAGGCAGAGTCACAATTTCCAGAACAAGAATTACTCATAGCTTTCTGTTCTAATAAAAAAAAAAAATCAAAAACCAAACCAAACAAAACAAAACAAAAAAAAAACCAAAAAAAACCCAACCAACCAAAAAAAAAAAAACCGCAGCAAAAATCCCAACACAAACCAAACCAACAAAAATGAAGTGAAACTTAGTGTTAAATTGCTACTTACTCATAGAGGACTGGAAACAGCATTTAAAACAAAGTAAGCTTAAATCTATTCTTTATTGAGTAGTAAAAGTACTAACATACTAAAAAAGGCTAATTTCATTTTCTTTACCATAGAAAGCTGCAAGAAAGCCTGCTTGTCTTTGTCATAAGCAAGTCTGTAATTCTAACACTCCAAGTTTTTTATTATTCTGCCTGACAGGTAAAGCAGTTGACAACTTCAGCTATTTCAGTAGTGCTTATTCTTGATGGGAATATCTCTACCACCCTTCTCAGCAAGTATCAGTCTGAGAGCCACTCAGATATCTTGCAAACATCACCCTAACACTTCTCTCAAACATGGTTCTTGGATTCTCAGTGCTCTTTGCTTTTGCCATGAAGCTCTGCATAACTATTTCCCCCCAAATTATTCATCTATTTCTCACTTCAATTGTGTCTCATACTCCTCAAATGATCCAGGCTTCCTGAACTATTCTACCGGCTCATCCAAGAGTACTCCTGGAAATCCAATCCAAAAAACCTCATTTGGCATTCTTCGCTGAATAGGATGGTGGAAAGAAAATAATATTTGCTCAATTCAGTAAATGTTTAAATAGTTAATAAAATATTATTTTATTAACTCAGTTCAAGGACAGTAAAAGGTCTTTGATTTTGCTTATATAAGTGAACTATTGCAGGATAATTCTATAAAGCTATCTCTACTGGTCTACCCAAAGGTTTTTCCAATTACATTTTTCTAACTAATAAAAGATAATTTCTTTCCCTAAGAATTTTGTCTTAGACCATCACAGGTGATGCAAAATTCTGCAAAATCATTCTGGTTCAATTTGTCCTCAGGGGAAGATGAACCAACAGAGAAGAGAACACTGTATTTTTCAGATTTAATCTGGTGACTGTTAAAGTGAGCCCAGGCAGGAAACAGCCATTTGGCAAGTGAAGTCTAATACAAGGAAAATGGAGCTAACCTCCAACTGCAAGTCAACCTGGTGCCCTGAAACAACCTTTAATGAGTTACTTAAGTTTCCTACAGCTCTCCTTGACATGTCAGTCACTTTAACACTCACAAAGATGAAAAATCAATAGGACATATGGATACATTTTGAAAAGTTATATGACTTTGCTGCACTGTCTTCAACAATTGCATTTTAAATGAGGACCCTCAGTTCCTTGCTCGGTATGTTCCATTTATACTATATTTATGCTTTAGCATATTTTTTTTTTTTTGCTTCAGAAACAGTATTTCTTCAAAATTCAATGAATAATCCTTCTTTTTAATTTCATTCTCCAGCATACATCATGCTTGCTCTAATACAATTTCACTGAGGTCACAGTTTACCTGTTCAATCTTCACAGTGGTCCTATTTACTGATTTTAATGAAATTACAGCTAGGAAAATTTGCCCCCTCTCATGGTGACTCACCAAGAAAATAGACTGAGATTTGAGAAATCCATCTTCTTTTAGGCTTATAATTTAAGTTAGATAACGACCTTGATTCACAAGACTTTCTCAATTATATTTACAATAGACTTTAAATTGCAAGTAAAAAAATAAATTCAATCAATTACAATTCACTGAGACATATCCTGATAGCAAAGGTTTACAATTTGACCCTGCAGTTCCCCACATATTTCACCTAATTGCAAGGCTTGTATTGCTTCCACTGAAATTTGATAATACAGCCAGGACACAGTACTAGGAATGAGTGCTTTGACATTCAAGAGCAGATCACTGAGTCAGATTTTTCCCACTCAGATTTGGTGAATAGAGTTATCTCCAGGGGATAGGACACCTGATGATACCATCTCTGGTTACCTGTGCACCAGAAAATCTGTGACTGCACCATGGTCAGAGACCACAGGGTATTTACACCCACAGGCAAAAAGGATCAGAATAACAAAACCCTCAGATTTAATCCTCTGCCAGAAGGTTCAGACTGAGGGAAAAGCTTTTTCCACAGAATAAGGAATACAGGGGCATAAGTATTTGAGAGCATCTTATTCTTAAATTTTCTGGAAATAAGCCAGCTAAGTACTGATCCACTGAGTATCACCAATGAAAGAAATTAAATAAATCAAAAATCCACAATTCCACAATCTCTTGAGGAGTAATGAAGGAAAGAAATAGGCTATATGATTATCCATAATGCACATTAAGAATTTTTCCCTTAGAACTTATTTTGGATTAATTTTACACTTCAGGTGAAGGGTTTATCTGCAGTGCTATACTTGCTTCCCCCTTCCTACTTTTAGATGATTCTGTTTCCTCTGCATCTCTGCTGAAAGGATATCATCGATCACAGCAATTTATAAACCTCCTTGACTTTCATGCTGTTTCAGAGTGTCTCTTTTTCTTAGGAGAATAGGTCTAATAGGTAAAATTCATAGTAGCTACAAGCCTAAACAAGTCAGTAAAATACATATGGGATTAATTTGGTTTAATTTCTTTAGCCTTTCAATATACTTCTATTTTATGAACATATGAATCATCTCTATTACGCTCTAATGACCTTAGCCTGGGACACTAAACCAGCCTTCCTATCTTAGGGCTTCACAGTTATGGACCCTTTTTCATAAAAAGAAGACATATTTCAATCAAAATTCTACTCAAATGCTAAGGAAATTATTTTATGGTCTCAGCAAGCTTACTTGGCAATTGAGAAAAATTATTGTCTCTCACAAAATCTAAGTCATAAAAGCAAATCCCTACCTCCAATTATTATAGCCTATCTGTTTTTCAAGAACAAGAACCACAGAACAGACCTTTCCAGGGCATGTATGAGACTGGCAGGCAGGTCATTTCCACACAGTTGAATTAATGTATTTTAAATTAATTCAATTAAAATTATCTCTAATTAAGGCAGATGGCTTTCAAAGAACCTTTTTGATTTTGATAAATGATCCTTCAGTAAACATGCCCAGCTATTGAAACACCTGGATTAAATGCTTTAAATAGGGATCAAAAAAAGGTGTATTTATATCTCAATTGATAAGGAGGCTATGGAAATCACCAGTACATATAGGATGATTTAAAAGTAGAAGGTTAAAGTGTGCTTTTTATAAATTATTTGAATGAAATATTCACTTTCTGTACTGAAAGGGGACCTAGAATAAAAGCTTCTAGCAGGGCCTGTTGTGACAGGACAAGAGATATTTTAAACTGAAGGAAATTGATTTAGATTATACATAAGAAGAGTTTTTTTACAGGAGGTGGTAAAACACTGGCACAGGTTTCCCAGAGAGATTGTGGATGCCCCATCACTCAAAACTTTCAAGCTCAGGTTGGATGGGGCTCTGAACAACCTGATCTTGTTGCTGGTGTCCCTGCCATTGGCAGGGGGGTTGGACTAAATGACTCCTGAAGATCCCTCCCAACCCAAACCATTCCATGTGAATGATTCTAAGTATGGCTGGACCCTTAAGCTGGGATACCATGATACACAGAACCTTTCTTAAACTTTCTTAATTTGCATGGGCCATTGACCCATGGGCTCTCATGGTCTTAAGGAAAGTGAAGGAATGAAAACTAAAATATAAACAAGCAATCAAGTCTTGTTCCTATTTGTCATACAAACAACATTAAGTGGAAGTTCCACATACTGAATCCTTTGGATTTAAAAGTTTAACAATAAGCTTGCTTTCTCCTCATCTTTTTAGTTTTACTTTAATATTCGGTCTGCTATATTCTGAGTGAGAGGTGGGTAATTTTGACATGTTAGAGCAATGCCATTCTTTCACAAGAGAAGCAGAAGCAACAAACAAGGTCTGTCTAAGCAAACATTGCTTCCATTTGGAGCAGAATTGGATAGAATTTTCATCTTGAAAGCTCAGAGGAAAAGGTCAATCTGCACCTCCACTGTGTAGGGATGGTACTATGTAATTCCTGAATCAATTTTAATAAAACTTTTTCACCAGGTCCAGGAAGGACAGAGACCTCTGACTGCTCCTGAAGAGTTGCTTGCCAGTATTCAGGGACTGGCACAGGGTGGGAGGACAGTGAGCTTGAGTTGCTATGGATATGGCCACTACTTTAATCACCAGGTTCTTTGACCCATCTGAAATTTTCACTTTGTGGTTTCACCCTGTAAGCCCACAAGCACAACTTCACTAGGTTTTCTTGCTCTAGAAAGAGCCCATACACAGCCTCAGTGATACAGCACATTTCCCAGAAGGTTAGAAGGCAAGGAAATCCCAGACCTTGCTTGGCTTTATCAGAGGAGGTTTGTTCCTTTGTGCTCTTATCCAGCACTGAGACAAAACCAGTCAAACCCTGACAGCCACAGAGGTCATACAGGCAATGGGACATCCTTCACCTCAACTCCTTCTCTTACCCTGCAAGAGACAGCACCAGCTCAGCCTCCCCTCTTCCTACCCTTCCAAGGCAGCAAATGCCTTCTCTCCTCTTTCTCTGTCCTACAGCAGCAAATCCACATGCTCAGAGACATGCTCTCTCCATGCAGGAAGAGCCAATGTCCCCCTCCAGCCCCCACAAAGCCTCTCCCACCCTGCCCCACAGAAGTACCACAACAAAAGTCCCCACCATCCCTGCAGAGGCTCTTCCCCAGGCAGCACCACAGGTGAATCTCTCCACAGAAAGAGGCAAGAATGAGCAACACAACCTGCGGAGGGGGAGTCAGACGTGACATTTGGAGTTACTCACACCTGCCATTTCAATCCCTTGCTGAAAACACTCTGCTACAGGGGGATGAGGAACCCAAAAGGACCCATTTCCCTTTGTATAAAGATTACTGCTCAGCACTGACATTCTGTAGCCTTCAGATTTTATGTTTAACTGGAAATAATAGCCCCCTGGCAAGCTCCTCTCAAGGTTTTGCAGCCTCCACGACATTTGGTCAGAGTGCGTACCTACTTGTGTAATGTGTGAATTCAGGAACAGCAGAATGATTAGAAACAATGTTTTCCCATCTGCTAAGCTAATGACCTCTCCTAAAATGCCTATGAGCTCTGAACATTTCCTTTTCTAGTTTTGTCAGCATAATCATATTACAGCCTGAGACTCGACAGTGTAAATTAATCTGTCTTCTTTGATTTTTTTTATTTTCCACACAGATTCCTCAGAAGTCTTTTTTTTTTCCTATTTTCTCTTATTAAGCACAGAAAGAGAGAAAAGGCAAAAAACAGGCATTATCACTGAGTGAATCTTTCTGCAAGCTGATACAACTGTTTCTAGATAGATTGAAACCAACACCAAGACCATCTTAGAGGACATACTCTGCAAAGATGTGTCTTTCCCAGAAACACACAGACCTAAGTGCATTCCTTAATGGAAATTCCATAGGAGAGTTTCTTGGGGATTTTTTTTGTGGAAGTATGGGTTGAACATTTCAAAGGAAAGCCTGGAAGTGATACTGACAAGTGTAGATCATTGAGGGATTATGCAGATGTTGTAGTACGCAAAATATTAATTTACTCCTTGTTTCATATACTGGGATTTGTAGCCATTATAATTTTATGAAAAATCCTTTGCCAGGACTTTTCTCCTGAGAAGCTGAGAAGCCTCAGAGGAAAATAAAAACAATAATTACCTGCTGCTGTGGAATGCAACAGGTGCATCTTTGATTGGTCTCATGTGTTGTTTCTAATTAATGGCCAATCACAGTCCAGCTGTCTCGGACTGTCTGGTCAGTCACAAGATTTTATTATCATTCCATTCCTTTCCCTTCTGATGAAATTCTTTCTTCTGTTCTTTTAGTATAGTTTTAATATAATATATATATCATAAAATAATAAATCAGCCTTCTGAAACATGGAGCCAAGATTCTCGTCTCTTCCCTCGTCCTGGGACCCCTGTGAACACTACCACAGGGATTTATTAATGCATTAAGACCTATATATTCAAAAGGTCCAAAATATGAATGTGCTTGTCATGGTCTCCCAATGAGTGCATATCCTTAGAGATGGTGGATTCTCTTTTTCTAAACTTCACTCAGCACTGGAGATGAGTAGAGCCTACATCTCCTCTCTAGAGCCTTGCATGAATCTGAATGGAAAACTGCTGAAAGGGAGATTTCAAGGGACTCTTTTCTGCAGTTGACCTCTTGTTCTCAAAGAGTTACCAAAGATTACAGGCATGGTTAGATTTTTCTCTGGTCTTTTCTGCTGCATCTTTATGTTTCACTTTAAAATAAACAGCTGAAAGGTTTCTTGTATTTCTAAGCTGTGTTTTTATTTTTAAAAAGTGCAGAAATAGTTCTACATTTTCTTGATTGTAGATGAACAGGCACAACCTTCCACTGAAAAGCCCCTGTATGCTAGTCTCTTTTTAAAACCGTGGGTTACATTCTGTTCCTTACAACATCAACCAAACCACTACAGCTTTGTTCAGTGAAATGGGAGGTTTAAGAGAGCACTGTCAGAAAATAAATCCCTGCAGATACCCCCTCCACAAAATCCTTGCTCATGTATGCTGACAGAGGGAAAAAAGTAAGAGCAAGCTTTGTTCCTGCCTGAGAAGTTTCAGCACTCTCCCTCAACTGCAGTCTCTCACATTTGTGATGATTGTGTGAAGGCCAAGGACAAGCAAAACCAACTATTCTTGCTCAGTTCAGGGCTGTTTGTGTCCAATACTCCATCTCAGACTCCTCATGGTCACAAAGAGCTCCAGAAACCTGGCTCTGATACAGATATCTCTGCAGGGCTGACCTGACAGTCTGCATTTTAAGGGCCAAATAAATGGTTTCACCCAATGAATCCCTCTTCCCCTCTGATGGAGGAAAAGATGCACCCACAGAGAAACTGAACTAATTTCTGTACTTCTCAGCAGGGAACTCCCTAAAACACTGGTAGTCACAGCCAAAGAACATAATTTTAACATATAATACAGATGTTTTTTGGCTTTTAATCTAACCACATTTATTATACCAAACAACAAGCATTTCAAAGATGACCCCCGCAGTGTGCAAAACCCAGCAGCAGGAGAACACTGGCAAAGCTACGAACATTTAAATAAAGGGGAACTTCTCTGTTTGCTTAGTCTGTTCAAGGCAGTAAGGAAACAAGCATAGCTCATTAACTAAAGTTCTTTAGGAAAGGCAGATGCTAATGAAACCCTGTTAAAATGTTTTAAAAACAGCTCAAAAGAGGTACAGAATACAATACAGCAAATGAGAGCATAAGAAAAAAGCTACTTACAGGACAGCAAAAAGAGGAGGCTGATGAATACCAGAAACACCCAGAAACAACTGGAAAGTGATCTCAACGTCTGTCTTCTCAGCTGACTACAGCAAAACACCAAGGGAAAGCTGAACTGTTGCCAAGAAGGAAGACAAACTTGCATACATTTAAAATAAATGAACAAATGACAAATTCACATACAGAGAGCATGCCATACAGGTAGACTTCTGGACTTCAGCCTTTTCATTCAGGGCACTTCTGGTACAAAAGTAAATCCTTAACAACAGTGCCATTAAAGGAATTCTCCATCCTCTCATAATGGAAGGCAAATCCCTCTGCACCAGCAGTGCTGTTACATTCACCCCAAAGGTGGCAACTGCTGCCTGGACACCGTGTAAGCAACAAGCCGTGGCTGTTCTGTGGCATCCTGCTATCCAAACAGAGAACATGTAACTGTGGCATAAAAACTGCCTTCACACTGCTCTAAGATAAATACTACTTTGCCAACACATTTTCAGCAAATATCTAAACCAGAGTTCGTATTTCAGCTTCTCAACACGGAGAGTTTCACAGCACACAAGAAAGCTAGCTGGAAATAACCACAGAGCTTAATTTTGTATTAGCTCTCAGTTGATTTGGATGAAGAATCAAAGAGGTGGTGGGGGGGGGGGGTCATTTAGTATGGCTTCTTGGTAATTTGCACAATTCTGCCCCGCAAAATGCTAAGTACCTTCAAGTTCATGGTTCAGGTATGCCTTCAGCCCCACAGCATGGCTTCAAGAGGGACCAGCATGAGCTACAGAAGAGAGCCACTGCTCAAGCTGTGCCAGCAGCTCCAGATTCCACTGTCTCCACAAATATAACTTGCCATCACATAACTACAAGAGAAGTAAATTGCCACTGGAAAAGCCTCTCTGCTTGTAAAAATCAGAAAGGCTGCAGCAATTTGAAGCCACACACATCTTGTGAGCCATGTACGTCAGCAGGGCAAAAAAAGGGAAAGAAACAATCAAGAAAAATTAACTTCTTGGTTGAGGAAATGATTCAATGTTCTGTACTAAGTCAAGGTTGCCCCTATCTGACATTTTTCAAGGGTCAGTCACCTACAAATGGGGGGGGGCTAAGGGGGTTTATTTACCACTGAATAGGTTTCTTCCAACACAGAAAACCCAAGCTGAATAAAACTCAGCTGCTGTAAATCTAATCAATCTCACAGGAGTTATGTTTCTCTAGATGTGCACTGGGGCAACTGAGATAGGGGTCTTACCACAAATTGTTCATATCAGCTGATTACTTATTTACTAGAGTGAAAAATGGATATTTCAGTAGATATCAGTGGACACATAAAGTTAAGTAGCAGAAACAAAATAATTTGCCTACATACATATTCCTTTTCTCTACAACGTCATCTCTATTTCAAATATTTAACCTAGACAGGAAAAAAAGGTTAAAAAAAGGAAACAATTTGTTTAAATGGCTATTTATTTAGCCTTCAAACAACTTATGTATTAATTTGGGTACAATATGAAACCACACTAGAGTCTACACCAATGTATTCGACAATTCATTTCTTGGCAAGTATAACCTTTTCTTCTCCAGATTCTCTTTTGGATGAACATTCTTTTCACTGAACTTTCATGTTGAGAAATAATGAAATCACTTCATGAAACACTGTACAAACTTTGTGAAGGGCTCAGAGAACTCCTGCCTGTTTCACAGCTGCTAGTTATAAAAATGCTGCTCCAGAAAGTTATTAGAATATTAACAAAGGTCAGCATTTTGAAGTAGATATGGGTACATCCCAGAGAGATTACTGGATTTCAAAATACTTCAAAATAAGTTGTGCTACTTTTCAGCTTCCACCTCAATGTTTCTGCCACAGTAGCTAATACAATAAAGAGAGCATAAATTTACAGGAAAACCACAATCTTGCCTGAAGCTTTTAGCACTCTGTAAAATTAGTTTTCTTCTTGTGCATATCAGCTATGCCTATTTTATTGGTTTTGCTCAATTAACACCATCCAGAAGAAA
Source organism: Agelaius tricolor (assembly GCF_023055355.1). Lineage (NCBI taxonomy): Eukaryota > Metazoa > Chordata > Aves > Passeriformes > Icteridae > Agelaius > Agelaius tricolor. Next base: position 64,540,987 of record NW_027269261.1, read on the forward strand.
ATTCAGTGATGTACCTTTCTTTGGCCACCAGTTACAAAATATGCTCCATTTATTTTAGAATAGTTGGCAAGGCAAAGCAAGAATGGGTTTCTAATTAAGAACCAGGATCTGGAGAGAGTAATGTGAATACAAGGAGACAGAAAATGTTATCAGAGTCACACTACCTGTTCTACAGTGGCAGAAAGAAGGTATGTCCTTGATACCATGCTGATGCTCACACACAGCCCAGCTGGGGTAATGCAATGGCAACAGCACCATTAGCCCTTTTCCCAAGCTACTGTCTTCCTTCCATTCCCCTCCCTTCAGTAATTCATGCCTGGTATAAGCAGGGAAACATCAAATTGTGAATCTTATCTCAAGCTAAAATGCTGTCTTGTTCCAAATCTGTTGCTCACCTGAAGACTAAACTCCATGCTTTTACTACATTACTGGAAAATTGTTAGTACAGTCAGTGCTTTGAACCACAGGCTTAGCCCAAAATGCTGCTCTCTTTGCACACATGCCCTTTCAAACCTGACATTTTGTGTATTGATTTTGGCTGCTTTATAGGTACCTAAGTGCTGAGGAGAGGTAGAAAACACCATGCACATACAAAAGGGCTGCTGATAGGTTCTCGCTATTCTATTTTGAAGAACAAAAGCATGTATATTACACATCTTTGCAGCTCTTTAGGGATTCTACCAGCTAAAGGATAGATTTTTCTGAACAGTTACTGCAGCTTCCAAAACTGTGACTTAGAAACCAAACTTTCACACTTTGAATTTTAGGAAGTGGCTTGGTGCCAGATAAAATAATGATCTAAGAGCTTCCTAATATGCAGCAGAACGCTTTAATGAAAGTTTGCCCATTACATATGCAAGGACAGGTTATTTGCTGTAAATCCAGATGAGCTTTGTTGGTCTTGCAGCATTGAGTACATTCAGAGTCTCCCAAATAAGATACTTGGGTTGTGTAAAGTCCACTCTGACACGTCAGCATTTATGAAACGGCTTTTGCATTTCCAGAAATTTATTTTTCAGATAATACTTTTGAGACTCTTACTTGATGACTTTTTCTACAATAAGAAGTTCTGTTTATTAATTTGTTAACATATGGGCAAAGTATTCTGAACTTGAATTTAGTGCATTTGAGAAGCTCAGTTAAGTCTTTTTAAAGACCAACCAAGCTATCTTGTTTGAAATTTTTGAAGAAATCAAAATTAGACCATGAAACATATTAATGGATTGATGTCCAGAATGTTCTTAGGTTTATGAGACACATATAAAGGCATTTCAGCTTATTTGTAACATGCATTTATTTTGTATTATTAGATGTGGACATTCCTACACTGATGTCTGAGGAGATACATCATCCAATTTTGTTTATTTCTGAATACTCTTGCTATAGCCATTAAGGTGAGATAACTAGGGATGAAAAGAAGTTCTCTGAATTTCATTGGAGATGAAATTGTTTGGGGTTATCCTAAAACTAATAAAGCCAGACTTTTGTCTAAAGTGAATAAAGGTGGAGCTAAGCCCAGTGCAAGTAGTCATTTGCAAAGTGAAACCTTTGGTGGACTGTCATGATGAAGGCCCACTACTGTCCCTGTAACTGATAGTGCCTTTTTTTCTCGTTTCACACACCACAATTCTTCACAGCATCTGGGGGTGGATTTTCTACATTCTTCAGCCAAGAACATGTCTATGTACGAGAGGTGCTGTGTCACCTTTGCTTGAGGTAGCAGATCTGCAAAGTACAGAGAAGCCAAACTGCAGAACTAGATGCCAACGTTTTTTCTCCCAAGCTGGATGCTTCAGAAAATTACTTCAGTCTACAAATTTCATATATGAAGGAAGAGCCACCTGGAACTAACCAACAGGTAACACCTAGGAGAAGGGCCTGCCTAGGGATCCCACAGATCACAGACTTTGCCTTGCTCTGGTTGCCAGGCAGCACCTGCATCTACTCACTGCTCACTTCAGCTGATAAAGAAATCATCACCTCTGCAATGACTCCTTCAAACCACCAGGCATAGTTCATTCTTCCTTTTGAAAACATGCACAGAGGAATACCTTGGGATTTGAAGAAAAACTGCCTAGAGCTGTTGTCTCCTAGGTGAATGCTTTGATCCCCAGGGAAGAAATTAGATTGAGCAACAGCACTTTCCACTGTGCAGAAGTATTGTAACTGAAATTTTATTTTTTGGATGTCAACTCCAGTTTTGCCCTAGTCTTCACACTTCAACCACTAAGGCAATGCTTTTATTGAGTGAAAAAAAAAACCAATGTCACAAAATTTGGGGGTCAGGACTGGCATTTGTCAGGCCATCACTTAAAATACAAAGGAAAAATATTATTCTTGTAGCCTAAAGAAACCTGCTTCTGTAATTTATGCAGTGACTATTTCTTATACAAGAAGAGCCCTTGGAACCAGACAAACATTCATAACTTCCACTTTTCCAGCTGAATACTGTGCTTGTACTTATTTCCAGCTGAATAACTGTGCTTGCTTTCTCCCCACAAACCATGAATTCTTACCTGTCCTTTTCTCCAATTAGCTCCTAGCTAAAAACTAGAAGCTAAAAACTATCTAAAGCACAGAGCTTTTAGAAAGGGTTAAACCAAACATGAGCAAAACCAAAACAAAATCAAACCAAAACACTGTATATTTATTTAAGTAAGAGTTGACACTAATAACACTGGCTATGCAGCAAGGAACTGCTGAATGTTTCTCTGAAGGAATATTCTTCTTGTATTGCCAACATTACATTACCAAAATACTGACAAAGGACTAAAAAGGACCTCAACAAGACACTGTTCTCTTGGGGACAAAAGTGACAAAGCATCTTATGACATTTACATGCTTCTTGCAACTGGAAGTAAATGAGGTCAATCACAACACAGACCTACTGATCTGATGACAGAACAGTTGTAATTGCCTCTCTTTACATGTTATGTAAACATGTTATGTTGACTCACCACACCTAATAGTTTGTTTTTCTGATCTCCCTGGGGGAATGGTTGTTAGAATTTGTCCCTGCCAATGAGGAGTTACCACATCTATAAAGAAAGTAACCGCATTAAAAGGAAGTTGAAGAGTCAGTTGTCAATTCTTTATATTATTTGCATGTACTAAACTCAAACAATGATTATTTACACTGGAGAGAGTTATTTGACAGTTTTAACACAACTATGCTCAGGAAAAAAACCTTATGCCTCTTGCCAGCCTTTGGTAAAGTTTAAGTGCATGGCATACATTTGTTTCTGAGGAACACTGGAGTTAGAATTCTGAAAATACTAAAGGAGGTCAGTGTAAGCTGTTAGACACACACCGTTCCAGAGATAGAGACCACAAACGTGTCCAAAATAAGCAGAAGTTATTTATGCAATTATTTTAGACCCTCTGGACATCAATTTTTGTGTTTGTTATGTGACTCCTACAGTTACCTCAATTACCAAACAATGACAAGCTGCACCAAGTTCAAGAGCTGGATCATCACACAGTGAGGCCTGAACTGATGACAACATGTCTTTCATCACACATCACAAAATGCCCCTTCTTTTGTTCCCCTCACCAAATAGAAAGCTGATTTGCCCAAGTTCTGAAAAGCCTTGCTTACATGGCTTTTTTGGAGAGAAGTTTTCAGGCACATCTCAAGTTAATAACTGAATTTGAAGTTAGTGAATTCTGCAATTGCGAAGAAAACAAGGAGGACCAATTTTCAAGGTGGCATAACTGGATGAAATGAAGTGACTTTTGACAGGCAAACTTATCATTCCACCTCTCTGTCAACCCAAGGTCCTGTGTTTTCTGGGAGAGACTCTTTGTTGTCCTTATTGTAAGCTAATCTTGCAAGTTTCTTCTTCAAAGTAACAATTTTAGAGAAAAATGCAATACCAAGCATCCAACAGGGGCCAAAAAAAGAGTGTTCTTGTTATATACTTCAACACAATTTTAGAAACTTTGCAGTCATTAATCCACATAAGAAATTTGACCTTGCAGTCTCTTCAATTTTAGGAAAGAAAATAAATTCTGGAATTTTCCTATCATTATTTCAGATTTATTATTAAGTCATTATTTCAGACTACTCATAGGAACACTTTGGATGATGTCTTTGTATCTGCCCATTCTATATGAATTCTGACTCTGCTGCTGAAGAAAAGCATGAGCTTGCTGAGCTCTTCTCAAAGTCAGCTGAGGAGGAGAAGGGAACAAGTAATATAATTAGGAAGAGTACAAAGTAGTTCAACTTTATTCTGTTTAGTCTTCTGAAAAAGAGCTCTGCATATAAAAATGAATTAGGGTCACTGCTTCTGGGACAACTAAAAAAAAACCTATTTAAATCAAAGCAAGGAATCCTGCTTGACTTTGCTGAATACTTTCTGAACAGATGGGGTGCATGAGACATGAAGAAAGGTCTGGGAGGAAGCAGACTGGTGGCTTCTCAGAGGCTACAATCCACTGATGCTTGCTTCAGAATTTCAGCACCCATAAATTTAGGAATACACTAAAATGTCTGCATCCTGAAAAAACTAAAAAAGAACAATCAACTCTTTCATGGTGAAAACAAGATAACAAAACAAAGTTCTTCTGTTCAGATGGGAGTAAATGGATGAGGCAGTCAGGTAGGAATCAGTAGCTTAAATTTCAGCATTGGTCATAACCATCTTCTTCTCCAAGCACATTTGCAAGGCCACAGGGACAGGCTGGCATAGGTTTGAACTCTGGCACAGAATCAGTCAAGGTGTTGACTGGGTGTGAAACATGTTTTACACTTTTCTCATGCAAGAAGTCATTCAGTCTCTTGCCAATGACACCTGGTTTTGATATATGTGGTTTAATTTTTTGTTTCCCATCTGTTTTTTTGCCTAAATGAACATGTATCCACTGTCTTTGGCTCATTTCCTTCTCCTGCTCCCAGAAATTCCTCCACTTTTTTTGGACCCTGAATACAAGTTACTTGAACTTGCTTGAGGCTGGAACTCTAGACAGTATTATTTATTCATTTGCTGAAGCAGAAAAACCCCTTCATTTTTGCGATACTAAAATACCTCAACTAAATGTTGGTTGGAATTCTGTTCTGCCTTCCTGCTAATTACTGCTATGGCTTCTTGCCAGCCACCATTTTGAAAAGTCAAGTACCAGCTTCCAGATGAACAGCACTGTGAAAGACAACAAAGAATCATTCTAAATAAAATATATGGCAGCATGAAAGGAAAGCAAACGTTTTCTTTCTGAGACAGCTGCCTAAAAGTTCTGGCTAAGCAATTCTCTTATGAAGACAAGGCAGGGTTTTGTCAAAATGGGAGTTTGTCCACATCTCAAAACCAACACACTTTTCATCATGTCACCAAGGTTCTCTTGGTGGAGAACAGCAGTGTTACCCTGCATTGTGTGTAGGTCTCTGAGAGCAGGACAGGAAGAGGTGACTGGGAAAGAGCCAGAAGCAGAGGATATATCAAGGCTGAAAACTCACTGTTATGAAATAATAGAATAATTCAGGTTGGGAAAGACCTCAGGAGGTCATCTACTCCCACCTCCTACTCAAAGCAGAGTCAATAACTAATTCAGATCACATTTATCAGGGATTTGTCCTTTCTACTATTGAATATTTTCAAGGATAGAAACTCCACAACCTCTCTGTGCCAGGGTTTTGCTGTCATCATCAAGAAAAGGCTCCTTCTTACCTCAGGTCTGAATCTGTCCTCTTCTAGTTCATAACCATAGTCTCTCATAACTATAGTCTCTTGCTCTCTTGCTGTGCAACTCGGTAAAGAACCTGGCTCCACTTTCTCAGCAACATGAGAGAACAAGCCCCTGTTCCTCATCATCTCCTCAAGTGTTCCTCCCTGATCAACTCCTTCTCCAGTTTATCAACATCCTTCCAGTAAGGCAGAAGCAAAACTGGACAACATTCCATACATAGTCTAATGAGTGCTGCCCAGGATGTTGTTATGCCTTCCTTGGTGAGTAGAGTTTAGTTTACTGTGGGCAACGCACAGAGCAGGGTAAGATGGTTACAGTTATCAAGAGTTTTCAGGTTGAGCTGCTCAACCCAACAGGTGTGAAAAAGATAGGGAACTATTCACTAGTACAGCAGGAATCTGTATTCTAAGAGTCTCCATGTTTTGGAAACTGGGCAGGGTGACAGATTTCCAGTTTGGCTGTGAGACATACAGAACAGAGCAAGTGGTACTCCAAATCAGGCATCAAAAATCAGCTTTTTTTATTCTCAATAGGGCTGGCACCGAGTCTGGTTTCCAGACGGTTTTCTTGTTGCGTGTTTCTGTTGCTTAGAGGAACACAGCAAAAGCAGAAGGGGAAGCGCTTCCCCACAAAGAAAGAAGGAATCAGAGAAACAGAAGTAAAAACATTAAGAGTGAGTCAATAATTAGTAAGTTACGTCACATTCTGTGTCACTTTTCTCCACTAAGGAACCAGCCATGGAAGCTCTCACTTTTATGCCAAACAATTCAGTGTTTGATTGTGCTGTCTGTAGTAGCTTTGGCTGGCATTTTCCAGTCTTATTTACACAGTTAGATGCAAAGCAACCCATTAAAATGCTTGTTATTTATTAATAAATGTAGTGTTTGAAAGGACAGATGCTCTTGTTCACCATCCCCTCAGATATCAGTCAGTCTTCATATCATGCTCTACCTTATGCAAAGTCTGACTTCTTTTGTTCTTTATCTGCTTTTGATATTTAATTATTCAAACTGCTCGATGACTGCATTAGGGTCTGGTTTAGTTGTTTCTATATTTGGAAACTTTCCTTACAGCTCACTGATTGCACATTCACTTATTAATCTAATTAAAAGCCAATGGGAAATTTCAGTTTAAGAATTTGAACATTGGAATAGTTGCGGCTTCTAAAAGATGCCCAGCACAGCTGCAGGGCACATACTTAATACAGTGGGGACATGACAAAGTTGACCTAGAGGACTGCTAATTACACTCACCTTCAACTCTGTGTAGGTGTTCCATTTATGTGTGGTATTAAAGCCCACTTAATACCTAGCAAAAGACATATCAAATACAAGAGAGGATAATGTAAAATCAATAAACTGAAGCATACTATACAATCAAATGTCATTTGAAATCCAAGTTGCAGCACTACACACCATTGTAGTGCACAGCTCCAGTACACATGAGCACTCCAGTGCCTGTCCAGTTTTCATAGCTGCATCCTTAAAACAATTTCTTAAGCACTCTGTACAACTGGGGCCATAAATACTTATTTCATCTTATTTTCTAATTTTGTCTTTCAAAATAGCAGTTGGAGGCTTAAGAGAGACTACCAGGACACAGAAGGCCCAAATGGTCAATTTCTGTTCTTAACTGCGCAGAGTACTGAATACTGCTGATGTCTACAATTCTCTGCCTCTGCTGGGGAGAGGTAAAAGCTGTTCAGCAACTTAAAGGATCGAGCCCTATTATATTACATAAATGTGAAAGACTTAATCAGAAAGGTTTATTTAATTGGGAATTTTTTTTTTTTAACAGTAAGAGTTTTACCTGCCATCTGATCTCATGCAACAGACTAGGTCATTCTTGTAGGGCTCTTTTGCTGCTGTGGTCTTGAACCCAGGCCCTCTGAGACTAACAGAGCAAAGATACAGCCAGTTATAAAAAACATGCTTCCCAGGATACCATCCTGCCTAAGGGCATCCATAGGAATATGAGCCTGGGACTTTTGGCTGCTACTGAGAAGCAGTAGCTGGAATATAGAGAAATTGGGGCAGGATGCACAATAGCCTCTAACTCTACTGCACTTCTGGCCTTTGCCTCTTGACCTTCAACCCATCCTTATAATTTCCTCACTCTTTACCAACTTTTCTCTTTACTTTCCATCTTACTGATGCAGAATTCAAGATAATTAATAAGCATTGCAATCTTACTACTTTTTTGTGTCAACTACAACTTACTTGACTTGAAGCAGAAATTCAGATTGTGGCAGGCAAAATGAAAACTACCTTTGCACAGACATAAGCAGTGTATGGAAAGAGGAGCACCTCTGTCCCTAATCCTACAGAAGCTAAGGAACAAATGAAGCATTGCTGCCAGCTGCACTGGTAAAAAGGCAAATGAGTGTTTGCAGCATAAGGACCCATGCAATACAAGGGTAAGCAAGCAGCATTTTGAAGGGTAATTCAATTTTAACCCCTGGTCAGAGATTTGCCAAAGGCAGAGAAGGCACTTCAGGATTGCCACTGTCTGGAGTACAGCCACACAGACGCCAGTGTGTCAGTAAAATACCTGTTTTTCACGTGCCCTACAGAGGCCAGGCACAAGCAGAGCCACATAGACACAGCAGAGCTCCAGCCAGCTTTATCTCCTGGCCTGAGACCAGAAAGAGCCACAGATTCAAATGGGGCTGGGGAGGAAGCGTGGCTAAAATAATTTAATCTATCCCATTATATTGTAGGGCCTATTGTACTTGTTTGTCTCATGGAAAGGGAGAGAGGAAAGAAATCTCCCCCAAACATCAGTATACAATATTCTGTGGCTTGCAGTCACAAATCAGCAAATTCAGAGGCAGACCTGTGTCTGAGCAAGGCTGCAGCTTATTTCTGTGCAGGTTATCATAGTGCACACAGGATTTTTAAAGCACAATTATAGCCTCTGACAGCCTACCTAAAGGAGTGGAGTGGTCACCATGGTAACACCTGCAGCACATGGCAGTGAACACCTGATACCAGTCAATCTTGAAAACATCTTTTTAAAGAAACAGCCTCCTGGAAAACTGCAGATAGAGATTTCTTTCTGAAACTATGAAGATGCTCTCTTATAACAAAAATTGAAGTTTTACCTTGCCATCTTTTCATCTGACTCTCCCTCCATACAATCCTATCCTGTATAAGTTTATGAAAGTGATAAAAAATAAAAAAGGCAATGGTGCTGTGTTGAGAAGAGTAACAAACATTGAAGTACAGCTGGCATGTAAATGATACTTTGCATTTTTCCCCTAGAGCCTGAATTGTGGTTTCTGAGAATATAGCCATGCTCTGGTTGCTAAAACAAAATAGAAATATGCCTACTGCAGTGCCCCCCCACCTTCCCAGGACTACAGATTTCCCTCAAATGTTTAAAAACCCCAGAAATGCCATCAGCTTCTTTCTCCCTTTTTGCTTTCTAAATCCGCAATTCAATTTCATTGATTAGAGTTGTAGTCCTTTGTGGGGGTGCAAGAAGAAAAATATGTTTAAGGAAGTGATGTTTGCACTCAGTTTTGTACTGTGGGTTTCTGAAGCACATTCTGCCCTCCAGACACATCCAGCAGCCAAAGAGCAGATATAGTTGCTAAAGTCTTTGTGGGTTTTTTTGGCAGTCTTTGTTTTTTTTTTGGTTTTTTTTTTTTTTTTTTGTTTGTTTTGTTTTGGTTTGGTTTTTTTTGTTTTGTTTTGTTTTGTTTTGTTTTGTTTTGTTTTTTTTATTCAGCTCAGTTTCAGCCCAACAGCCTTTGGGCTCTCTGTGCTGTGATTGCTCTTCTGCCTCTTTCAACAGTCTGACACCTCCTCTTACCCCAGTAAGGACAAATAATCACAGAAAATACCTCATGCACAAAGTTCAACAGCCTCAGCAGTATTTCCAACATAGTCTTGTTTAATTATATCTCAAGTTATTGCTACTTTCATTATTTGAAAGTCTGCTTCTTAATTTTCCTTTGAAAAAGACTTTCTTTTTCAGATGGTTTCCATCTTTGTCATCTTCCATTTCCTCTACATTCACTTTTTCAAGTAATTCTGAGCTATAATCATCCATTCTGACAGGGCTTCTCCTTTACTGAGTAAGATTTCAGAACAGGACAGGCACTGAATCTGCAAATACCATTGACTGACAAAAGTTGGATATCCAACCGCTGTAGAACTCATAACAAATCTGCACAGAAACTCTTTGAGCATCCTGGAGATGTGTGGAAAAACCACATGAGTCCAAGGAGGTAACAAGACACGCTTTCATAAGCTCATTGAAGTCACTAGAACAGGCCCCCCTCTGCCGTGCCCTCCTCACTGCTGAGCAACCACAGCAGATTATATGCACAGGAACTGCTGCCACAGGTGGTTTGAGCTCATGTCTACACTGCACACAAAAGCTGATTAGGAAAATGCTTTCAAAATTTATTTCCAGAGTTCTGCTTATCTAACTGCTTAACTCATCAGATGGCCACTTAGAAAAAAATGTGACTATTGCTGTTCAAGAAGACTGCTATCAGGATTTTTCTGAGAAAGAAAATGCAGTAACTAGTGGGTATTATATATATATATATGTCACTTTGCATGTATCCAACTGAAATATCAAATTGTACTTGTTTAGCTCAGGTAGGTAAAAAAAAAATCCAGTTGTCTCCCATTTTAGTATAATATTGGCCTCTACCTACAGGTGTGTTTCAGGAGAAAAGTAAGGCATGTTGCTTTGATGCAAGAAAAATAAAGGAAATTGATGATATGTCAAATTTGTGGTAGTTGTTCTCAGCCCTCAATATGTTATTGAAATAACTCCCAGCAGCTGTACCAGGTATTTATACTGTCTGTGATGTTCTACAAGTCAGCACTAGCTGTCATGCAGTCTTGTTATATATGTGGAAGTACAGCTTTAAATCTGCTTTCATAGTGTGGAAGTTGCATTTATTCAGTGTGGTTCTGACGTTTGTCTCACAGTAAATGGCATCTCTGCTCAACAGGGCAACAGACTCCAACAGCCGAAATATAAAGCTCCAAAATCAAAATGAAGATGTCCTTAACAGTGTATTGGGTTTTAATCTGGGGCAGGGCCTAGTTATGATTTTCAACCTGCACATAATCAATGACAGAAGAGATCCATTGATTCCACTGATTTTGGCTGGGATCAGAAACATACTTCAACTACTCCCAATATCTTTTGCAAAGGTAAGTGGCAAGGGATTATCAGGCAACTGCAAGAGAGTTGTTGCAGGATTTGAGAAAGCTCTTATGGCTTCCTGTGCTTTATGAGTGAAACAGTACTCAAAACCTGCCCTTCCCAAATCCATGGTTTAAAGACAACAACACAATCCACACAGTGAAACACAAATGCAGTCTACCCTCTCTCTGGAGAAGCATTGTCGTCAATAACCAATTAACTACGCATTTCTGCCTGGAAGCTGAACCTTATACTTACCACAAAATGATGATTCATTTGTTTCCCATATCCATTTATAAATGGTCAGCACAAAAAAATAGCAGTGAGGGTCAAAACTGCCATGGATATTTTCATTACCTTCTCTATCAGGTCTACATATGCTTTTGCTGACAGGAAGATCAGAAATCTTTCACCTCTATGCAGCCAACTCATCAGTGCTGTAGGAGCTGTCAGTACTGCAAGTTTTGAAATGTATGCTAAACTGATGCTTTCTGATAAGGCTGCTACTATCCTTATGTGTATGAACTTCAAATACCAGATTCCAGATAGTGGACATGGCATCTGCCTTTTAGGCTGGTGCTCATTTTTAGTGCTCCCTTACGAATACAGTCTTTGTGTAGGCACATCTACACTGGGAGTCTTTTATCCCTTGATGCTGTGCAGTAACAATAAATAAAGAGTTATTTATACAAGTATAAACACAAACCCACTAGATTTAATGATATATTATCCTTTTGCACTTGTGCAAGAAAGTAGTGAAAAAACAATTCGATAAAAATTTGGCCCATAAAGAGAAAACAGGATCAGAACAGCAGACCTTTCCAGCAAAACAAGTCACACAGTCTGCCTTTCAAGTTTCCCTGTCAGATTCAGACTTCCAATCCTGGCACCTATGGTAAAAGGTTTTTTTCCACAGTCCAGTTACAATTTCTGAGTCTCAGTACTATCACTCAGACACATCTGATGTCTTTTTTTCTCCTCCTTTCTGTGTCTCAAAAAGCAAAAGGCAAAGATAAAGCCTGGATTCTCTGACAGGGTTTTTCTTCACACTGTGATTAATGAGGTTAATGTGCTTTATTGAATTTTCACTCAAAAACATCAAAAACCAACATCCTCTGAAGCAGTGTGGAAGAAAGGCACAAATTCACCTCCTTGCTGCTGACAGCATGGCCTTAAATTGCTTAAAAAGGCTCAAAAACATTTGGAGACAGACAGTCTGCACTACTCCTTGTATTTCCCTATGAAGTCCTTTAGACATAAACCATTGACCAAGCCAGGGATCTAAGATTAGATTCAGCTGCACCAACACTCCAGCAGGAATTTAGAAATCAAGGGGGTCCTCTTAGCAACCCATGACTCATCGGGATCATCTCCCTTACCTTTTAGATCTTGATCACTTTTCATCCTTGCTGTCGACATAAATCTTCTAAAATTTGGTTCTAATCCAAGTTTGCTCTGTATGCTTTGTCTGTATAGCCAGTCATAGAATGAACCTTGCCACTGAATTTTGTCAAGATCCACCTTCTCAAATTCAGATTAAACCAGATGCTGCTATTACCTTTGGCAGTGATTCCTTAAGTGACCTAAACCACTCATCTGTCATAGCCCCCTAAGAGACAATTCATGATAACTGTTGCCTCATTCTGCCTTCAGTTGAGTTTCCATCTGTGTTAGGAGCAGCCTCCTAAGGGCTAACCTCTGTTAAGAGGCATTTTATACCACTTGTTGAGAGGCACAAGATTGCTGGCTGAACTGAGCTCCACTGCAGAGGAGGGACCAAACTTCAGCCTACACACAAACTCTTCTCCTTCATGGTTCCTCCTTCCATCCCTGCAATTACAACATCTTATAGGCTGTAAGAGGCAAACTTGCTCTTTCTTCTGAAATACACAAATATGGTACCAATTTAGATTGTGCACTGTTTAATTGTATTGATCTGGACCACTGTTTCTCCACTTCAGCATGGTGCCCAGTCTCTAGAGGCTTTGAAGTAAAAAAAAGGTGCCTACGTTACAGAAATAAAGATGTGATGTTAAGGTGGATTTAATACTTTATCCAACTCACACTTATGTCAGTGGGAACATTTCCAGGATCTCAAATGCAGGACAGGGGTCAAAGAGGGGGATTTTGTACAGGTTTGGACTAGCAGCAAGTAATTCTGCCTTCTGTGAAGCATCTTTGAAACCTGAGAGGATGCACAATGATGTAATCATCCTCACGCAGCCTCTGCTGAACATGAAGGATATTGGCAGGCAAGATTTCCACACTGTAAAACCATATTTGAGGAGCTTATCTTTCAAAAATGGATGGAACTTATCAATTTGCACATTTTTGCCATTCCCATACACGGGGGGGGGGGGGGGGGGGGGGGGGGGGAGGCTCTACATCTGAACAGATACTGGAGGTCAATTCAATTTCTGAGCCCATGGTTATAACTATTAAGCTAAACAACTTATGCCATAAGCATCATCTGCAGTGAAATATGTAAAAAAAATGACATTTCATGAGTTCTTTTATCAAGGTTAAAAAAAATCTATAGCTCTTTGGTAGGTTATCTTATGCTTAAGCCAAATTTGCTTACAGTTGCAGTTCTTTCCTCTACCAGCAACTTGCATAAGGACATCCTCCTACTTTCAAAAGAAATTTCACAGATGCAGAGAAAAAAACCCCAAACTTTCCATACACAGTGTTATTAATATTTATTGATAAGCATTTAAAACTCTAAATCTGTTCTAAACATTCAGGAATGAGCAATAAATAAAGATTGTTTTGAGCAGCAGGATTTTTTTTTACAGTTTTTACAGAACTGTCTGTATTAATGAGGCTTAATTAAGTAACATTTCCTTAACAGTCCTGGCTGTAAGCACATACTGAATTACTTATTTGCAGAACTGCTGAGTGTCTTCACTTCTTATGTGGAATCTCTAAGAATTTAAGTTAAATGATAGAGTATGAAAAGAATCTGCTGTAATTAGGCTTTAAGTATTAACTACACAAGTTCAGATGTTTTGTTAACATACATTTTCTTCAGATCTTCAAATACACCGAGTAACTGTTCTCCTCAACAGAGCAGAGTTCCTGTTTCTCCCAGAGTTGTAAATAGTTCCTGTTTCATTCTTTTCTTGTGGGACATCTCAGTGTAAACCATTGGCATAATCAATAGATTGGTCATCTGAGGGGTGTTCACTGCACATACACCACTTCTCACCTCACACAATTTATGTGTGTGCTGAGAGGCACAAGAGCAATGCTTTTGTCTTCAAAACTGCTCAGTCTGCAATGCACTGGCAACATCTCTACATACCTGAAGTACACGAGAAAACAATGGCAACAGCTGTAGTAGGGACAATGAGAGAATCTCACCAGCTTACAGAAGGTGATGATGAGACAACAGTAACATCCAAAAGAGAGGTGAAATATGGCAGCAACGAGGCTTGGCTTTGGGAAGATTGTGCTATCATTCCAGATGTCCTGTCACTTGGCCAGATGTCTGTCAGAAACCAATATGCTGCAAATTCACACACCTCCACAGATTTATGGTTTGCTTTCCATTACACATCATCTTAGTATTTCAAATATTCACAGAATTAAGAGGCAACAAATATCAACTGTTTGCAAGACAGAACCTGCTTGATGTCAGGAAGGTGGTTTCAGGGAGCAATTTCTGGATATCTGTAGCAAATCTATCCTGGATTTGAAACTGCATTCAATCTGAAGAGCTGAGTGGGAGGCTCAGGAGGTAATCGATAATGTTGAGGAGGTAATAAAAACCTGAAGGAAGAAAAATCTATCAAAAGCTATTAAACAGAAAAATATTATGTCTTACTCAAATAACCCATGAGCTGCTGAGCACAGAGACTATACAGCAGAAAGCACCTTCATGTGTTTATAGTGTTTTCCCTTATTTTTGACCTCTCAGCAACAAGACACTCACACTAAATACCTGTTTTGTAGGAACCAGCTCAACTGTTCCCAGCTGCTCTGGATAGAAGTATAGAAACAAAAACTCCCCAAAAGAAATCCCCATTATGTCAGTTCTTAGCAAAACTTCCTTTCCATACCAAAAAAAAGTCCAAGTCATTTACTCAACATTGGTTTAAGAAAATGTTGAGTAAATTCCTTTCTGTGAAAAGGCGAGAACATCAAGTTTCTAACAAAAAGAAGACTACAAAAAAATTTTTAGTTTTGATTTCAACCTCCAGAACTGGTGTGTAAGATAACCTCCAACTAGCCCCACAACAATCTCCTGCAGAGATGAAGGACTATCCTCTCCTATGCCAAGAAGTCTACTGTGTCTGCTGATTTTCAAAAGGCAGAAAGCAAAATCTGAAAGTGGAAAATTACAAGGGTATTTTGTGCTAATAAGCCATCAGATTTCTGATGAAAATGGGAAAGGATCTTATTAACTTCAAAGAAGCATTAGACAATGAAAAAGCACTCTAAAGACTGAAAGAGCTCAATCAGAAAAGAATCTAAGATTATCAGTTTTATCTTCCTATTGAAATTGTGTTACCCCTTCACTTGGGCTAAACTCTGCTTGAATGGTAAAATGGAAAGTTTCACAGTGAACAAAGACATGAAGAATACATAGTTTTTTTTTCTATACTGACAATTCCATAAACCCAGCAACACTGGGCTGGTGACTGCAGAGGCAGCCCTGCAGTGCTGCCCTTCTGAAAAGGCACCAACACAAGTAACCAAACCTTTAGCAGTACCCTTAAAAGCAAGGTGATGATGAGGAAATTTAAAAGTCAAATGTCCCAAAGAATGAGCACCTGCTTTCCTGTCTACAGAGACATCTCCAGTAACATCTCTGACATTGGGCAGTCAAGAGCGGGAGACAATAACAATTTATGTGATGCCTCTACCATTAATAAAGCCATCAGCATAGAGGTGAGAGCTGAAGTCAGCAGTTCCAAAACTAAATCCCTCTTTAAAACCTATGACAAAAAGGGAAAGAGGTCAGAAGCCCAGAGAGACCCCAGCTGCAGGATGTGGTCACTTGCCAATGTTTAACTAAAGCAATCTGCTCTCACATGGGGGTTCTCTTAGGGCTGAATGGCATTTGGAGGTGAGGGGAAGGCAGTCCCAGGGAAGACAATGAATCATATCTGATCCCTAAAGAGATGCAGAGGGACAGCAGAAGTGCAAAAGTGGTTTCTTCAGTCTTTATTCCTGCTTTGTGCAGGCCAGACACAGCTACAGCCTATGGGGTTCCCTAGCACTCCCTGGAACAACAGCATCTCTGCAAAGAGCAGAGAAGAAAAGCAGGAATCATTAAACCCCAGCCCTAACCTCTGCATATGCAATAATGGCTTCATTCAATAAACAGGATTTTTACAAGTGCTTTGCAATTCTCCCTGCAAGATTCCTTGCTGCTATCAGTAGGGGAATGCAATTTTACGTGTCATGAAAACATGGTATTTATAGCTGCATGTAGCAAATAACAACAGTAAGATGCTGATATCAGATAACTAGTATTAATAGCAGAACAATTAGCCTGAAGTCTGGATGAAAAGCCTCAAAAGAAGTGTCTTCAAACAATGCTGCCCTCTCTAATTTCATGTCACACTGTCCTGCCTTGTCCTCATGCAGTGTCCTGCACGAGAACACCCGTGTCTGTCAGCACAAGGGTATCCATCAGACAGGCCCTGTAACTGCATTTGCTAATGCTTCTTTTGACCTCACAGGCTGTGACTGACCAAGTGATATCCCACTTCTGGTGTCACAGAGATCAAACCTGAAATAAAACAATGGAAGAAAGCCTTGGCACGTGGGGTATCACATGGATGAGAACTGAAGGTCACCGGCAGACTCAGTGTGCTGTGACACCAAACCTCAGGCAGTGTGGTGGTGTTGCTGCTCTTCTCTCTGCTGTGTATGTACACCACTGAAATGGTGGAAGACCACCTGTGCAGCTTTTAGCAGCCTGTGAGTGAACATAATTCTGATATTAATTCACTGGGTATTTTTCCTAGTCCATCTCTGTCAGGTATGCACAGCAAAAATATTCCCTCTGCTCATTCCAGGAGTGAATTCTTCCCTTCACCTATGCTGAGGAAAAAGGATGAATGCTTATTCTGAACACAGATCACATGTCAATGCTCTATATAAGCACATGGTTAGGCCATACATCAATTAACCACACAGCTTTACAGCAACAAGCAGGCAGACCTATAGATTTTTTATTTGCCCTTGGTATGGAGGACACCTAAAAAAAAAAGCAGAGCCAGTGTACCACTGCGCTGCAGAGATCCCTCTGAGAGGCTACTGTAGCCAGGCATGATTTGTAACAGATGTTCTGATGCATATCAGGAGCCAAATTCACCCTAATTTACCTTCAACTTCCACAAGGCAGAGAGGTACCAACACAAAACTCTATCCCTTCCAGTCCTGAGTGGTCCATTCCTCAGGTCTTGATGAGTTGTGGGTCTAAACTGGCTAAAAATACCCTGTGAGGCAGGAAACTGTTCTTCCAATAGCTGATAAACAGCTCTTCTAAGGATGCACTGTTTCCAAACAAATTCATAAAACCCCCTTGAAACAGAAATAGGGCAGGATACATCTCAAAGAAGGGAAGAGACACATGGCATAGGGCCTTAAGATTCCCTGTATTCAGCCAAGTTCCTTTCAGAGTTTTATTCAATATAATAAAAATATTCGTGCATAGCAATTCAAGCACATCCATTCCCACTGAAGGATGTCCAGGCTCTACAGTCAAATTATCATACAGTGCTCTGAGTTTTTTCTGTTTGTCCTTAGTAATGTTTTGCTTCTCCAAAGAATCTACAGGGCAGCAAGAAGGAGAGGAGACACCAGGTATTTAGCAGAACTATCATGCCTGTTAGTAGCACAAAAGCTACTCTGCCCCAATTAACACCAGTCAGGGGTTTGTGCCTAACCCTCTTCCTACCACATGCTCTTAGGATCTATCAGTTTACCAGTCCTACAGCATCCTCTCAGTTTCATGGTCACTGAGTTTCATGAGCTAATACTTGTCTCTTTAGAGATATGTGCTTTGATCACACCTGGGAGCTGATTGTCAAAATACTCGATATTTATAGGAAAATTGTATCTACGTGAAGAAAAAGGAAGCAACTTCTACAAATAAACTACTCCTGAAATTTTGATCTTTCAGCTACAGAACTGAAGGCTGAAAAACAGGCATCAGATATCACAAACTGACACAGATAAAATAACTTAGTCAAAAGAGAGTGAGCTTCAGGTACACACTAAGTCCTTTACTAGTGCAAGTGGCAATTTTATCTGAAATTGTAAACGACTATAAAAAGAAAAATAAAAGTCAGGATTTACTAATAGCCTTTCTGAGATTTCATGCAACAAGAAAATGTGCTGAACCTACGTATCCAGAAAAGCGGTATTTAGAAGAGGTGGCTGCAGACTGCTAACAAAGTGACCCAAAATAGTTGAATGGACCTGGAGTCAGAGGCTGTAGGGAAGAACAAATTGAGTGAAAAAACATTGCCCAGTGTGTGCAGTGTCAGAACCCTTGCTTTGTGCAGCATGCCAGTACCATGTTTCTGGGATCATAAACATTTCACAATGAATTTCTATTATCACATGGTGGGCACAGCTAAATCCAGGGCACATCACTCATTCACCTCACTGGAGGACACGAACAGCTCAGTCTTTCAAGAAGCCTCCCTGGTGACACAGTTGTCTATTCTGTGCTTTGAAGGCTTCATCTCACAACTTAGAAGGCAATGTTTTCCCATTTTAGCAGGGACAAGCTGGAGATTCATGAGAAAAGCTGCTCATACCTCAAAGATCCCGAAAGGAAGGATGGCCTCCAGCCACAGAAGAACACTGCCAATGCAGGATGCCCCACAACCATCCATGTCACCAAACCACATGGTGGAGGGGATCTTTCAGGCACAAAACAACTCTGACAGCAAGATGTGGCTCATCATCAGGCTGAAGTAAAGGCTGAAGATGAGCAGGAATTCTGGCCACAGATAGCCACAAATCCACCAAGCTGAGGTGGAGGTGTGAGGCCAAAGCCAGTGGTGTTTATATCCTTGGATAAGGTGGCACTTGCTATGCTGCCTGGAGGTACTGTGAGTCCACACATCTAGGCTTTGTTAAAGCTCATTCTGGATTAACTGGATAGCTGCCCTCACCACTCAGTCCCAGGGGAAAAAAAAAACAAAATGGAAAAAAATCAGGGTTACATAGTAAAAATGCTTCTTCAAGATCAAGTTATGAAAAATAAGAACAGCTTAAATGAATTTCTGAATTAGAAGTAATCAATTTGGTAGTGTAATAGAAAAGCTCTTTTGATCTGTTTGGCTTTTTTGTTTCTTGGTTGTTTTTTTTTTAATTTTGAACCATCCATCCCTCTAAAGCTCTGAACAATTCCTGCATTATCTCAGTAGGCACTGCTGATTCAAAGCAAGGATTAGTCACAAATCTGTGCCACCCCAGAGCCATTAAAACAGAAAGCTGGTGGTTGGGAAAAGGGCATATGCATCTGATAACTAAGATGACCTTTCCTACAAAACTCGTGTTTGATTACCAGTATCTTTTCTGGATATACAGTTTCAGCAGTACACTGTAACATTCCAGTTCTTCCTGAATTGTGGAGACAAAAATAAGACAATCTTTACCACACCACAACAGTGCTGCTTATGCAGTGCAAAATCATGCAAAATCACTGAAACAATTTTATTCTTCAGAATAATGAAGATGCTTTAATAAACCCTATTAAACCCAAGCATCAGTACCAACCCCAGCATTAAATTGTTGAATATGGAGCAGTTTTCCTATGGGAAATTAATGACCAAAGGAAATATTCTAGCCTTGGTATTTTTATAGCATCCATTAATTTTTAAATGGAGGATGGAGCTATCCAAGATTCAAAATGGTATTCAAAATGTCCTCTACCTTGAAGAAGAAAAGTAACCTGCGTTGGAATACCGTGCCACAGCCCTCTAAAGATGAGACAACACCTGGGTGCAACTGCTGTTGCCGAAGTACATTCATTCAGTCAGGCACCATTCTCCTCAGCAGACATCCTGCCTGTTTTGGTTATGGAACAAAATCATCCTGACCTTTAATCTCACTCCTCTGCTCAGTAGCATTGATGCCCATTGCCTAAGTGTACAGACAGGGGTCCTCAAGCCCTCTGCACGTGCCACAGACCTTGTTCCCTGAGCTCTCCCTGCTCTGTCACCTCAGCTCTGCCCCTCTCTCTCCCACTGGTGGCTGCTTCCAAGTAAACATCCTGTAAACTCAACACCCAAGACAAGAAGCACAGACAGTTCAGGAGCTATTTACTAGTGACTTATTACCAAGTGCAGCATGACCTGAATAAAATAAAATAAAATAAAATAATTAACTGTTATTTTTGTTCCTCTAATTTAGAAAATGAGGGCACAATTTTCCCCAGAAAGCAGATGCCACAGAATTATTAGTCAGTGTTTCCTGCTATTTTGTTCACAGTTTAAACATTCAAATTGGAGTTGCAGTAAGTGTTTGTTGAATGTTTAGCACAGTTAAGCTGTATTTTTCTCTAGAGAAGTATCATTTCAGATGTTACAGTTCACCAACAAATTCTCAATGTCATATTTGTTCAGAGTGGCATTTCTCCTAGGATCTACAACTCCAGAGCTACACTGAAACATAATTAATAATATAACACATCACTGCAGGTCCTCTGCATCTTCCACTTGCAAACAAACTGGTGCTAAACTCTGTCATATCCCAGCAGCACTCTCTTCTCAGCTTTCCTCCCTCCTCACCTCAGCTTCCCTTCCTCCTCATCCTCCCCCTCTAAATTCAGAGACACAGATCTACAGAAAACATGCCAAGATACTTTCTGAAGAGATGTAAAAAGGAGAACAACATTGTGTATTTTCCTCACCCAAAATAAGCTTATGTGCCTTTTATACAGTCCATATGCTTATTTTCTTAACAATTTTTGAAACTCCCGTACTGATACCAGACACGAACAAGCCATAATATTCCTTCCTCAGTTTGAGGGCTATTACCCCCTGAGGATTTCGCTCCTCTGAACATTTCCAGAACATCTCCAGCCTCTCCCAAGTTCAGCAGTGGCTGTGCTGGCACTGTGCAAACACATCTCGCAACACCACTGAGCTGTTTTTAGCTCCCATGCTGCCTGAGGCTGAGCATCTTCCCCCTCATCACATCCCATTTAGTGATGAGCCATCTATCTTCATGCTTCTGAATGCTACATTCTCTCTTAGGAGATGGAGCCTTAAAAAGACATGCTCCAACAAAAGAGCATGTCTCTATGTGTTCTGCTGTCGAGGCCTTTGCCCCAAAACCAGAACGAGGTCTCACCCTGCATCTCTTTTTGTTCAGCTGTATAAATAGACTGGTGTGACGGTGTTCGCAGGTATGAGGGAAAGAGACGAGGATCTGACTCCATGTTTCAGAAGGCTTCATTTATTATTTTAGATACATGTAATACTAAAACTATACTAAAAGAATAGAAGAAAGGATTTCATCAGAAGGCTGGCTAAGAATAGAAAAAGAAAGAATAACAAAAGCTTGTGTCTCGGACAGAGGGTCTGAGCCAGCTGACTGTGATTGGCCATTAATTAGAAACTACCACAGGAGACCAATCACAGATCCACCTGTTGCATTACACAGCAGCAGATAATCATTGTTTACATTTTGTTCCTGAGGCCTCAGCTTCTGAGGAGAAAAAATCCTAAGGAAAGAATTTTTCAGAAAATATCATGGCTACAGACTGGACCTGCTGTCTTGCTGGAGCAGCTCAGACTGGCACAGGAGGAGTGAAGCCAGATCCCCCTGCCAGCTCCTGGTAAGGCATCTGAACAAATATCCCCATTTTGGGAACAGCTTAACTTCAGATGGTAATTATGTTCCACTTTAGAGGGCTTTTCTAAGCCTGAAGGCTGGACTGCCTCTCTTGCCACAGCCCCAGCCAAGGGATCTGCTGCCATCCACACATCAAATGTGACTCCTGTCAGATGGCAGCTCGGGCTGCTTCTCAGCCTCGCTTCTCCTCCCCCATGGAACACCGACACTGGGAAGTCTGAACAAGGAAACTGGGATTATGGGAGGCATCCTTTGCCCCAGAGACAGCACTGCCGGCTGTTATCTCTGCTCTCCAGTTCTCAGGAATAGAGCAGTAACAAATGCACTCAATCCTACACTGAAAGGCAGCCATACAGAAAGGCCTGGGCTGGAAATCCCAGCTTTTTGATGGCTTTAATCAAATGCAACAGCACTGGGAGGAGAGGTGAGAGTGAGCATGTGGTGAGAGTGAGGAGGTAGTGAGCCATTCAAATTAAAATTGATTTTTTAAATTTGCTTTGATTCACCTCTAATCTTACATGCTTTTTCCTAAATTCTGAAAAGGTACAGAAATGAGGCCAAGATACAGGAAAAAAAAAATTAACCATTCCCTCTCAAAATATATACCTAGAAAAAAATGCATAGTTAATATTTCTAGTAAGGAATAATCAAGCCATTAAGCCATAAAAAGCTTCATTTAAAAAAAAAAGGTGAATCCCTAAATCTCATCTTTCAGTTCTTCCAGAGTATTTATTTAATTTTAGGCAATAGAATTTCAGGTTCTAGGTTTTACAAAAATCTATAGAACAAGCAACTTTTAAAATCATTAAGGTGTGAAGTTTTAATTGACTTTTTTGGTTGTCAGAATCATGAGGTGGATATCACTTCATGTGGATGTGCAAAATTGATCAGCTGGATAAATTTGCTCAGCTTTCTTCTATGTTCTGTAGACCACCAACTGCTACTAAAGAGGCTTCCAGCTTTCTTCCTTCTCCCTTCATATGACAAAATTTACCTCTCTACAATGGCTGGATTGTTAACCAGTCACTTAATTAACACAATGACTATACAGCTGAATGTCTCATTACATCCCTTCAAGATAACTAAGTTTCTGTAACAACATTCAATTTCCATGCTAAGATGTGTGAATTATTATAGTTGACTCAGCCCAAGAAATTGCATCTCCTCAAATGAGATTACAGCAAGTAAGTTTCCATTTGGAATTATTTTAATACTCAGTAAAGCAAAATGAATCAGTATAACAATATTAATATCATAATAATCTTAATTTTTTTTTTTTTTTGCTTAAAAACTTGCTAGAATAGAACACACTGAGTCTCTTGGGAAATCTGTTCAATAAACACATCCAATTTATTCTGTTTTACTTTGGAGTGTTACTTCCAGCTACCTGTAACTAATGAGAATCCAGAAGGAGAGAAGGCACATAAAAGTGAGTTACTCATTAATAAAAGGAACTGCATGGACAGCATGTACTCTCTCTTCAAACTGTAAATAATAAAACTACCAATTCAGAACAGAAAATGCCAGCATTGCCTTTTCAGTGATGCTTTCTCCTAAAAGCATCATGCCTTATGATAAACACCTTCTATGTTCAAGTGGAGACCTTCCAATCATATCAATGATAGGTTGTTTCCATTAGAAATTGGCTGAGAATTATTTTTATTCAATTTAATTCTTTCCACAATTCTAGCTTTTCCAGCAAACAAATGCAAGTTCAAGGGGAAAGAAAACAAATATTTCTCCAACTCTCACACACTCATCTTTTTAAGCTTTTTTAAGCTCTCTGAGGTAAACAGCAAGCACTTTTAGTGACAGTTTCTGAGTAATGATAGGGAAAAGAGGGGAAGTGGTTGAAAGCACCACTGGCTTCTTAATGCCAACTCTTTTATGTTACTCAGGGAACACATGTTCAATCACTGCTTATGAAACAGCTTTGACAACATGGAGAGGAGCTTTTTGCTTGATGTTTGCTTAAATGAAACTCCATCTATTGTAGAAGCAATTGCTTATAGTTTACTTTTTGGCGTGGTTCTTTAGTATTTTCTTGTTAAACAGAAGCAACTCACAGTCTTAATAATAGATTAGTCAGTGGCTGTCTTCTCTGGAGCCTCTGTTACCGAGAGGCTTCACTGCAATCCAGCTCTTCTGGGAAGAAATTTAGAGAAATTATCAGAAGGGTGGTAACAACAGAATTTCTAACACCTGACCTTTCCAAGAAGAAAAACAAGTGAGACACATTAGAAGACCCCATCCCCACTTAGGAACCTTTATTTTAAAGTCACACCATTGCATATGATGCCTGCTCCCAAGAAAGCAATAGGCTCAGTGTTTCATTTCTGAACACAAGAACATAACTATCACATTAAAGCTTTAGCAAAACATGTTTACAGAAGTCCCTGCATTTTTATTATACTGTATTGTGCCTTGGAGAAAGCTTTTCAACAGTGAACAAAGGCTGCAGCAGACTTAATTAGACTTGAAGCCTGAAATAGATCACATGTCGTACACTTAGAAATTGTTTTACAACACTGAATTTAACCATATCTAAGGCAGACTGTATTAGCAAGATATTTTAAGGCAGGGACTGCAAACCACTATGCTGTTGTTAGCATCTGTTATTTCTTATTAAAGGTACTGTCAACCGGCCTTCTTTCAGTCTGTTAAATAGCGTTCCTCTTCCCTGTTATGTTTTTCATGCATAGATGGTTAACAAAGGCTTCACAGCAACTTTTCAGAGGCTCAGCTTTGAGCTTGGAATGACAGGGTCATGGGACAACTCTGAACAGGGCTCAGGAGTCTCTGGTCCAGCACCAAGGTCAGATGAGACTGTGCTCCCTTGGGGCTGGAACTCCCCAGAGCAGACCTGGCACAGCCACTGTGGGCAGCCCACACCTCTGCCTCCTTGGATTCTTTCCCTTGTGCAGCATCTGAACCTCTCTGGCTTCCTCCTCCCTCCCTGTGGTACCAGGGGCTGCTGTCAGCACCTCCAGAGCCATCTTCTTCCAGACTGAGCCAGCCCATCCCTCAGCCTTTCCTCATGGGGCAGCTGCTCCAGCAATGACCATTATGCTTTTGATACTCTAGAAAATGGCTCCTTCCCTGGAGGACAGTGCATCCTGTTTTGCAAGGAAGCAGGAGAGGTGAACTACACTGACACACTCCACAACATCATCTGACTCCCTGTGTCCAGGGAACCACAATGCTGTGTCCAAGCCTGGCTCTGCTACAGGCAGGGTTGCAGCTAAATCAGTGTCTTCCCATCATAAGTTGTCTCTGTGGCAGCATCCCATCCATCCTCTGGAAGAAATAGCAACAATTGCAGACCTCTGCCCTGCTCCTCAGTTTCCTTTTTTTTTTTTTCCAGAGCGGTATATAATGCCAATCCTCAAACTTTCTATTCATACAAACAGCAGAAAAACTTCAGCACTCCCACTGTACTGTGGACTAAAATCAAGATGAAGTGCCATATCATTGCTTAACACTTTTTGTGTCATCTGCCAAAGCAAACAATGCTATTCACAACTGGCTAAGCCCTGAGAAATAAGTATACTTCAAACAAACCATATCCTTCTACTTGGTACTATGGGGAAATTCTAGTTCAAACACTATTTTCAGAACTGCTTGTCCACTCAGAGACAGAATTTCTAGGCATCATCTTCCCATCCTCTGCTTCCTTTAGTCCTCATACCCAACCAAACCTCATCCACATGAGATGGAAGAGAAATAACAAGGTATACTCCCAGGACAAATCTTAGCAACACTATTTAATGGTGTTAATTAAGGACTTAATTAAGGACTATAAAATCCACCTTTGTAGATAGAAATTGCTTATGAACAAAGCATACCATGTATTTCCCAGGAACTAAAGCTATTTTTGATGAGGAAGAGGAAGGGTACAAAATCATCTCAATGACAATCTCTTTGTCATTACTCAGTGAAATACCACAGAGCACTTTCATCAGTTAGTATGAAATATTTAAGAGCTGCCAATGCTTCTGCATCTGTCTGAGCTAGACCAAGGTACCTTGTAATGAAGAAGACATAAAATATCGATGGGTCAGCTGCTCGGCTAAAGGATACAAATGACGCAAGATTCCAAGGTAGGCAAAATAAAATTTAAAAGGGATGTTGAGCCTGAGCAAAGGGCAGTACTTTATACAGACAGAACACCAAGTTGTATGGTGTTGAACGCTGCAGATCTTCCAAGGGCATTTCAGCTCCAAAGCTGCATTACTAATCACAGTTCCAGGTTGCTCAGGAGCCTATGGACAAATTTCCAGATTTCCAACAGAATGTTGTTCCAACAGATTGGTTGCAAAGGTAATTGAAAAAGGCTAAAATAAAAGGCTACCCATTTGTCCATGGGGGCTGGAAAGCAGTATAAATTATTCCCTCTGTTCTGCCTCAGCAGGTGCTCAGAATGGCAAGCATAAACATCACTGTGTACTGTAAACCCAGTTCACCTTCCTCTGTTGGATGGAATAGTGGACAGGATGGGGAAAGACAACAGAGACAGCTTTGCTATTATTATATGTGTAGTAAATACTGCTTAATCTGTACATTAAAAGAAGAAGCAGCAAAAAGAAAAAAGCAAGTGCTCCCTGATCTGCAACTGTTCTTCTGGGATCTTCCTAGGGACACAGAAAATGGAATATTTTTCATTCAGAGCTGCATCCTTGCAGCATAGCCCAGCATAGAAACTGCCCCTACCTCTGGTTTCAGCATGGAAAGATGTGTGCCACATACCAAAGCAAAGACATGCACAAAACCTCTGCCGCATATATTCAGTGCTTTTTGTGTTCTGGGAAGCCAGCTGAAATCCTCCAGTCAAGGTGCTTCAGCCTGGGTGGACCTGGCCAGAGCTCCACATCCCAAGGCTGCTCAAGGTCTGTTTCCCCATGTACAGTGCAAACTTGACCATGGTAAAATCATCACCTCCCTTTGCTGATTGTTTTTTTTTTTTTGGCTGCAGTCAGAGACGCTGCCTCAGCCACAGCTAAACCATGCAAAGGACTCCAGCTGCCAGCCCACCCCAGCTCTCCCCCTGGTCTCCCTCTGTGCAGCATGTCACTGCCCTTCTCTGCCCTGCCAAGGTAAGGGCACAAGTTTGCACATCCTACCCAATCCTTCCCCACAGCACAAGTTAAACACTTCCACTGGCAGGGTTTCCAGATCCATC
This sequence comes from Agelaius tricolor, assembly GCF_023055355.1. NCBI lineage: Eukaryota > Metazoa > Chordata > Aves > Passeriformes > Icteridae > Agelaius > Agelaius tricolor. Next base: position 64,567,853 of record NW_027269261.1, read on the forward strand.
CCTTGGATGCATTTGAAGTGAAGCAGACTGGGTAGCACCTACATACGACTACATCCCACGTTTCTGGGAGCGATGCAACCACTGGTGAGAAACTGCTGTGGGAGTTGTCTCTGACACCAGCTGGGAGGCACCCAGCCCAGGCTGCGGGGTGGCAGCTACCTGGAGCACAGGGAGAGAGCTGTGTGGGGCTGCCAGGTCAGGTCCTTGCAGCAGGGAAGGACGTTTGGCCAACTGCAAGGGGATGAGGCAGGGCAAGACCCCATATAAGTGTTTGTGCTTGTTCCCAGAAAAAAAGACATCACTGTGCACCTTGTCCTTCCTCTTGCTAATAACTAACGAGAATAAAGTCAAATGGAATTGCTATACAAACATGGTGGTGTTCTATCTTTAGTGGGGAATGAAGGCTTTAATGTATACAAATTAATGTAAAAGATATAGAGGAGAGCTTTGTGCAATGTAAATACAGAAAAATATTTTCAAAGAAATCAACATTATCCGGTGAGCACTTTATTAAATTAATTTCACTTATATATGCACATTCAGAGAGCAAGGCCAGTTGAAACAATTTCTAAAACAGGACAAAAGCTAGCAAATCAACTTAATACACTATTAAATCTTTCTAAAGAAAAAAAATTTGAAATTTTTAAAAAAATCAACCAAATCCAACCACCTCAAAAAAACCTACCCACAGTAATTTTACAGGGAGATAATGAAAGAGAAACAATACACAAGTATTGTCATGCTATTAATGTTGGCAAGACAAGAAAGGAGAAAATGGGCAATTACCCGTAAGTACAGCTCCTCAGTTGTGTAACAAAACAAATAATCAGAACAAAAACCACCACTTAAAAGTCAATAAAAGCACATGTATTCATGAAGGTCTTGCTAGATAAACTCACAACCCCTTTTCATATTTCTCCTCCATTATCCTTCTCATGAAACAGGGAGAGTTACAGTATCCTGCTGTGCAGAAAAAGCAGAAGAGGATGTTCAGATGTAGCCTTAACCAGAAGAAACAGCAGTGGCAGTAGAAAGCAAATTAAAGTCTAATCAAAACCTTGTAAGCAATTGAGAGAAACTGATTGTAGAAGAAGCTAGGTTTTATTGTGACCACAGTAATCGATGTTTGCACTGAGTCCAGAAAACAAAGAAAATTATTGCACCACCGGCTATCAACCCTCTATCAAGAAGTATTAAATTATGGACAAGGAAAGGAAAACATCAGCTTATGAAGTTGAGGAATGACAGCGTTTGCACTCATATCTCATTATCAGAAACATCTCAGACCTATTGAGCTTATTTTGAGATGACTACGGAGGAAAAAAGGCCCGATCAGAACTTCCACAACTGTGCACTCCCATGAAGCAAAGAAATTGAAAAAATATAATCACCAAGCCTTGAGCAGCTGAAGTTATAAAGCTCAGCATCCTGTGAAGCACCCACACAAATTTTCTGATGTCTATTAAGCTGAATGCTTGCTACAGCGCTTCCTTCAATGGGGGCATCAACCTCATCTCCCTGGCCACCAGAAGCCTTGAGGTTTGTAAAATTTCATCACTTTGAAATCTCTGCTCTTCTGCTTATATTGGCAGAAATTAATCCCCAAGGGTAAACAAAATACACCAAGGCAATGAGGGGAGCTATCAGTCAGACAGTATTATTATTGTTTCAGCTTCCTTAGGACATTATTATTGTTTCCTTAGGAAACCAGGCTGAAATTAATATAGTCAGGGCAGAAGGGAAGAAATAACAAACATAAGTCTAAAATGGGAAAAACTTCTAAAACCAGAATTTTTAAATCAAGTACAGAAGACATTATTTCACGTGAGGAAAGCCAGATTTGGGAGCTTTTCACAAACAGATCACCATTTCTGACTTTCTAGGATTTCTGCTAAGCCACACTCTTAGGCTGCAATGAAAATCTGGATGATCCCCTTGTAAAAACGCAAACGCCAGAATCTTAATCCATTCTAACACAGATGTTTGACTGTCTAAATACTTCTACCAGACAAGATCACTTGGATTTATTTTTGTAATTCTCCCCTTTCAGTGGTGGGGATGATCCTATGGGTCTGAGTGGCCAGTCTGGATGCCAGAGTGCAAAAAATCCATCCAAAATCCTGAATTGTTCCGCTGCTCACAAAACTATTTGAGAGAACGAGGTGCACCCTAGGGAGAAGCTGCAATGCAGAGAGGCTCTTTGGACATCAAGAAGTGGAGAGAACACACCACCAATTTCCCTCACTTCCCCCCCAAAGCCAGTCAAGAGGAAGCCACGCCCAGACAACTGAGTGTGGTCCTGAGGCATCTTCACCAGGAGGAGAAATCAACAAAGTACAGCAAAAAGGCCAGCAGGAGTTCAGGAACATATGATCTTGAGCTGGTGGAGATAACTATACAAAATGATTCCTCACAGATTGTCCACCCCAGGTTTTAGAAACTGAAGGAAACAGTTACATTCTGAAAGGCTCATTAAAAACCCTCATCATATACTAACAGAAAATATTATTTGTTAACAGGATAGTCAGTGAATGGACACAAGGGAACAGTTTTGCACTTTCAGACAGATTAACAATATGACCTGACTGAGTTTCTCTGCATTTCATGACTTGCATCAATATTTTTTAAATTTGTCATTAATTTCAAGTTCATGCATATTTTTATAGCATACTGATGTGTTATGCTGTTTTGCCTTAATTCGTAACTGTCATGACACATCTAATTTAAAAGAAAAGAAAAAGAAAAAAAAGAAAAGAGACTGGTCTCTGTTCCAACAGGATGTATTACAAAATCAAGGTACAGAACTAAACCTTCACTCTAATAGTACACTAAAGTGTGTGCTTTTAGAAGTTATGTGAGTATTTATAGTTAAGTTTCAAATTATCTCACTTAAATTTGTAAGTATTTGCTATCAACCACAATGTTATATTTCAAAACCATCCTGGCATGCACATTCAAGTTCAAAACTTAAAAGAGAATATTATAAGTTAAAACAAAAAGCTCAGTAACTCAGACCATTCTCATTCCCATGACTTCTTCAGTCAGAAAAGATAAACAAAGTGTCATTGTCTTCCCTTCAGCTGTTTTTAAGGTCTCTGTTCTGATAAAATTTTTATCAAGATTTTTTTTTCCTAAATACAGAAGGTGATGAAGCTATACTGTGTAAGTCAATATGCCCTGAGTATTTCCACATTAACCAATCCTAACCACAATGCCCCCAAAGGTAATTTTATCCTTTGCTTCAGGAATTTTTAATACTCTTTTATTTCTCCCTTTGTTAAAAACACTTGCCTGCTCTGCAGAGTCCAAAAATAACTTCAACAACTGCTAAGAAGCATCATTTATAACTGGATTAAGAAACAATTCTCTTACGGTCAACATTCTGTGGCAATCAGAAAGAAAAAAAATTTCCTGCCTTGCATGTGATCTAAATACAAGGACATTCCTTGCAAACACAGAAAGCTGAAAGTCAGTGATGTATTTTAACTGGTCTTCTAGGAATATATTTTGCATCCACAAACTACATGTCAGTTGTTCATTATCGTGTCCGTGCAACTTAAATTATGGACTTCATGCACAACGTTATCTTTCAAATGTGTGTTTTAATATACCTAAGCAGAAAATTACTCTCTAGCCTTCGTGTTGTCACCACTGATTAATTTGACCATATAAACATAATTTCAGGAAGGAGACGTGCTTAAAAACCGCACCTGGCGCACTTCCGATTGCTTTTCTGCCGGAGAAAAAGTCATTTAGTTTTTCTCCCGATTAGAGGCAAACTATGTATGACACCGATTAGCGGTTTTCCCGAAAGGTTAATAATACCTGGCGCTAAGGAACATTAAACCGGGTCAGTCCGGAAGCATCCAGGGCAGGGAGGCACAGGCAGATCGCCCGTGACCTATCCCGAGGAACGCCTGGGACGCGCTGGTCGGACAGGGGACATTACGTCCCCAGGACCACCCTCCCCAGCAGCTTCGCCGCTCCTCGCCCGCCCTCTGCTCCAAACTTCTCCCCGTTCCCTTCGATGCCCGAAGGGCTGCCCAGGGCCGGGAGGGACGCGCTCGGTACCTGGGCACTCCGCGTCGCCGGGAACGCTCCGGTTTGCGGGCGGCCCTTCCCGCGACCCCACCGCTCCTGCGGGATGTTCCCGGCCGGCAGCCGGCCCCGGCGGCGACCCAGCCCCGGCAGCCACGGCCCGGGCGGAGCGGGACCCCGCCCGCGCCTCTCGCCCCCCGCCCGGCCCCGGCTTCCCGCGCCCGCCGCCGCCGCCCTCACCCGGCGCCGCAGGTCCCTGCCCTCGGATGGCGCTGCGCCGGAGCGGCGGCCGTGCCCGGGGGCGGCGGGCTCCGCGGGACGTGGTGCCGGGGTGCCGCGCCGGGAGGCGGCGGGAAGCCGTGCCCGCCCCCCGCAGCCCGTCCCGGCGGGAGCAGCGGGGGGGCCAGGCCCCGGGGGCTGCCAGGCCCGGAGGTGGCCGGCGTGGGGCACCATTCCCCAAAGCACCGAGCGGGGCTGGCTCCGGCTGCCGCTGCCGCCGGGAGAGGAGACCGGGCTGGGACAGCCCGGCAGCCGGCGCGGAGGGACGCACCTGCCGAGGGTCCCTGTCCCCCGCGGCCCTCACAGCGCACACGGCTGTCCCGCTGCAAACTGATACGGGGGAAAGAGCGGGTCCCGGTGCCCTGAAAACAATGGGGAAAACAGCTCTTACCTGGAGCTTTGCTGACTTTACTCCTTTTTCTTTCTCCTCTTTTTGGCTGCAGTCCCTCCAACTGCACCAGCAAAATGACACAGGACATCCTCCCACTCCTGCCCGACGCAAGCAGCGAGCGTGTGACAAAAAGTTGGCACCTGGATGTAGCCATATGTGACCCTTTTTGGCTGCGAGCCTCGTTATGGCGCACAGGGAGAGGCCGTGGTGCAGCTGCACGCCTCTGTCAAGGTTGCTGGCCTCTGGGACATGCCTTCATGCAGGAGTTTGGAAAAACCCAGCCTTGGCCTGGAATCAGCAGTCTTTGCTGTTTTCCGCTTAAAATGGTGCCCTGTGAAGAGTGCTGCAAGTTCTCTGTCTTAAAAACTGTGTTCAGCGGAAACACAAAATTAACATCTTCAGGCATATTCTACCATATTGTACCAAAGTGGCTTTGAAAACTTTTTAAAAGATCTAGATTTTGAGCATAGCATAGATTTTTTTTAATTGTACCAAAAGGACTCTAGATTATCTATTTTGAAATCACTTTAAACAGTTTTGAAAATCACACTACCATCTATCAATCTATATACATATACATATGAGATTTCATCCAGCTGTTTCCCTATATCCAGTCAGAGCCAAATGAAAAGAGAATCTGCACAGAGATTTTTCATTTATACTCAGAAACTTTCCATTTATATTCTGAGAACTGGACAAATGCAGACAAAGGTGGGTATCTTACCTGTGCTTTTCAGTGTTTACACTATAAACCATGTCAAGCTTTTTATCATCTTTATTTATGATAACAAATAAAGAGAAACAGAGGATTAGAATTTCATTCCATTTTGAAAATGAGGTTGGCTTTAATGAACCTAAAATCCCTTGGTTTTATTTCTTACATATTTCTGGCGTGACCTAGAATACTTAGGATCTATTTTTAACATTATTTAAGCCATGTTGTTAAAGTAATCCTATTTACAATGGGAACTCTAAGCACCAAATAACTCAGGTGATGGCTTAGAATTGGTTGATTATGTTGCATTTTTATCAGATCTTTCCAAATGTCCTCATAAAGTACAAGAGCTGTAGTTTGGAGTCCTGCCAATACTCCCTCTAAAATATTTTTCTTAGAATATAATTTGCTGTATCTTCTTTAATGATTAGTTTCTTTGCAATTTATTTCATTATTTGGGCAGATGGCTTGATTTCTCAAAAAAACCTCTTATGACTACTATTTTTAGCTTAATGACAAAAATAACTGGTAGGTGTCTTTCCTTTTCCAGGTTATAAGGAAGGTTTATTCAGAAGAATGATTCTGCAGTTATTCTCTCACAAAGTTAGTATTTGTGCTATAGATTTGCATTCAGCAGAAACTGAAATCCAGTGTGCTGGTCACTTTCAGGGCTTTGTTTATGTGAGAACACGTGAGCTAAGGAGAATACACAGCAGATATTGGTGCCAAGGTCCTGTCCTGCGCTTAGCATGGTAACATGGAGGCCTTGACATCCTTCTAGCCCACCTGTGTCTCTTCTGAGGGAGAACCCAAGCCATGTATTCCTTCAGGCTGAGGCAGTGGTAAGAGTTGTGAGGTAGCAGGAGATGCTCCTCACCTTTCCTGATGCGGCTGGCAGATGCTGTGTGCAGGTGGGACGCCGTGCGTGGGGTTTGGAGTGGAGCCCTGCAGACACCTGCTCTGAATCAGATCCAACACCAACGCCTGGAGGAGCCACTGATGCCTAAAAGTGAGATGATTATTCCATGACAACAAGTTCTTCAGGGATGTGTGTGTCCCCAGTGTGGCACTGAGAGAAAAATCCTTTCTGCAAAGGAGTGAATCAGATACCTTAGTGGTGTTCAGCAGCGGAAAACTGCTTTGAAGCAGCTGGGATCAACTTATTTTCTGCTGTGGGCATGCCTTGACAGAAATGTGGAGCTTCCCTACTTAGTGCCACAACTGGGTATCTCTTTCATTTCTTTATTATAAACTGATATTTCTTTATTTTAATTTCTCCTTTCTTGTAGGAAAATCAATGTCACTTGAAAAAGAGGTTTTGTATTTGTAAGTCTTGCTGAGAATATTTTCATATTGTAGCCCTGTGCAATTTCTGTATTTTCAAATATCTGCCGGATTAGGAAAAAATCATAGTGTACTTTAATCATAATCATGCCAAATGTATCTTTCTTTATATTATATTGTACTTATTGTTGGGAGTTTCAGATTCCCAAAGACAATTCTAATGAACTCAATTGCTGTCACAGGAAACAAACCAGTGAGGAAAATGTTGTAGATGACTGTGCTGAATTCCAGTTGTGAAATTTATGAAGGAGATTATGGTTTACTGTGGTGCCAAGGAGACAGGGAAGGAAGTCAGTGGCCCAGATCCTTGCTAGTCCTGTGACCATGTTCCATGTTCCACTTGGCATCTAAACTTTTAAAGATAAACAGGACATAAGTAAAGTAAAAATGAAACAAAAACAAAATTCAGACTTCTATGACTGTTTTGCTCTCTGCAGTTGGCACTGGCAGTACCGCCAGGAGGGGAAGGGGATTACGCCTGGGGAGCAGTGGGGAGCTGCAGGGGCACCATCCTTCTCTGTAGGCCACCTCACTGGGTGGGCCATGCAGAAAACTTCCTGCCAATGGCCCTTCCCTGGGACAGAGCTTTGCTGAGTTGGGTTTTAGTAGGATCTGAGCAGCTGTGGTACTGGATGTAGCAATGTATCAATGAAGCTGCCCTTTAAGCTGGAGACAGAATCTTGCCATAGTAAGGGCTTCTAAACTCTCTCCCTTCTGCTAGGGAACTGATTTTAGAAAGCTGACATTTTGGACTCCTTAAAAGCATCAACTTAAGAGGTTCAAAATAAATCAATATTCTTTAGGGAAAAAAAAAGAGAAAGATTCTTAGATAAATGAGATGACAAATAGAAGAGATTTTAAATAGAAGAGATTTTATCTGAAGGTAAAAGACATTTTTCCAGACGCAGAAGTCATATGCAAGCAAGGAAGCTTACACAGATCCTAAACCTAAACCAATTAGGCTTAAAAATATAAATGAAGAGTTTGTAGAACAACTTGCTAAAGGCAAGTATAAAAGTTACTCATAAAACATTAGACCACAGAACTAGGAAGTTCTGCAGAGCTGAGGGATTACCAAGAAGTAGAAGGACCACAGAAAAGGCCGTGAAAGAGATGCTAATGTAACTCTTTCTTTGCAGTTTCTCTACCAAAGAGCTTGGAGACATTCACATCCATCCACTTTCTTTACAAAAATCAAATCTGCTGAGTTTTCCCATATTGAATGGCTGGAAGGAGGAAAAAAAAAGCTCATATAAAGAAAATGGATAATAAAACCAGCTTCCTGAGTCCTATTTACCTGTAAGTAGCTTGAGAAGTCAGGTATTGAACAACTGTCTCACTAAGTTTGAGGTAAATTTGCCATTCAAATACTTCTTGAACTCAGCCAAATAGAAAGGTACAAAATCTTGAGAAGGGCTCCAGAGGGTATTTGTATTTGAGATAATACACTTAAAAAGAACCTAAAATATAGTATCACTTGGCATATGAATAACTCTGAACTAATACCATCCTGGCCTGTATCAGCAATAGTGTGGCCAGCAGCACCAGGGCATTGATTGTCTCCCTGTACTCAGCAGTGGTGAGGCCACACCTCAAATTCTGTTTTCAGTTCTGGGCCCCTCACTGCAAGAAAGACATTGAGATGCTGGACTGTGTCCAGAAAAGGGCAATAGAGCTGGTAAAATTCTGGAGCACAAGTCCTGTGAGGAGTAGCTGAAGGAGCTGGAGTTGTTCAGCCTGGAGAAAAGGATGCTCAGGGGGACCTTAGAATTCTCTACAACTGCCTGAAAGGAGGGTGTAGCCGGGTGAAGTTCGATCTGTTCTCCCAGGTAACAAGCAGTAGAGCGAGAGGAAATGGTCTCAAGCTGCACCAGTAAGATTTAGATTGGACATCAGGAAAACTTTCTTCACCATTGGAAGAAGCTGCCCAGGGAAGTGATTGTGTCCCTTGGAGGTGTTTAGAAGATGTGTAGAAGTGGTGCATAGGGACACAGTTTAGTGGTGCACTTGGCAGGGCTGGGTTAATGGCTGAACTCGATGATCTCAAAGGTCTTTTCCAACCTAAATGATTCTGTGATCCTATTGTATGATTCTATTGTATAATTCTTATGAGGAAGCTGTGCATCCTCCCATCTCCTGGAGGCTTCATCAAGCTCCTTCATATCTAAATGATCCAATTTATAAAAACTCTTATATTTCATTAATACTTCTGTCTAGGTCTTTCAGGAAAGAACTGTGAAGACCTTTATAAGGAGTCTCAACTACCTTGAGATTAAAAGGATTAATAACTACTTAAAGGCCCATCACAGGATATTAAAGAAAGTCATCCAGATTCAACTTCTGTCTCACAAGACAAGAAAAGAATCACTGAATGAAATCCTTAGGCATTGTGTTTGAAACAAATAAAAAGAAGTACTTGTTCTATGCCACACATTATTAAATGACACTTTGCCCACATAATCAGAAAACAAAAATCATAAATGCTTAAAAAAGTGCAAATTATGGGAGAAATATTTATCAGGTGCAATTAAACACAAAAATTGAGATTCCCAGTTCTTTATATATATGAGAGGCCTCTAATAAATGACCCAAAACAACAAGGTTTATAATAGGCTACAGAAACAAAAAAGCAAGTGCATCATCTGTGTCTCAGCATCTTGCAGCTTTAATACCTGTAGTCTTTCCTTGAGGAAAGCTCAGACTCTGGAGACATTCAGAAATCTTCTCAGAGAGAATGTTAGTTGGGAAAGGTGCACACTAGGAATATTACTTTTTAAAATTTACATATTTACTAATATTTCCATTAAAATACTAGCAGCATGAGCAGTGCATGCTCCTCCCTAATTTGCATAGCACACTTACTGTAAATGACAGATCTTGTTCTTGTTACCATCGTACCCTCACATGGATCCAAAGCAGGACAGGGCCTCCACTATGCTGACTTCCAGCAACTGCCCTCTGAATTAGCACAAACCAAGAGTGAACTCCACAGAAGTTGAAAGGAACTGTGAAGCAAAAATCGAGCTTCTGAGATTGATTACATGCATGCATCCAAATACATGGAAACTGTCGGCCGTGATACAGCATTAAGCATCACGTCTTGCTGTGACCTTGAACAGAACTGACAGCTCTAAATGCGCTTCCAGTTAAAGCACTCTAAAGAGAAGGAAGAAGATGACATTGCCCAGAGGACCTGCTGCTGAAATGTGTGTTTGCATCAGAATGACAAAGCCAGGGTTTGAACAGAGATGCTGCTTTTTCAGCCCAGAGTTGGCCCTGACAGGTTGCATGTGCGATGTGCTTTGCAGATATCCAGTTCCTGCCTCCTGCCCATCTTCATGTCCAGGCTTGCACATGAATTCATAAAAGCCTTAGAGGATTTAAATAGTCTGGTTACAAAATTGTATTGAAACATAGATACTGATGCAAATTGTACAGCCTGTTGGCACTGCATGAATCACGCCAGGCCTAGAAAGAGTCTACATTAATTCCAAGTGTATTTCCATTTCCAAACTGTTCTCTTTTCATATTCATATTGTGTGTTGCCTTCATTTAGATTATTTTCTTTCTTTTTTTTTAGTTTTCTTTTGCATCTGTTAATGTTTTTGCCAAGTCTCTGTATACATAGCTAATTTCCAAAGCTTCCCTCATCCTGTTCTGTGTTTGATCTCCAGTTCTTCCAAAGAAATATATACAATGGCAATCAGAAATTGAGATAAAGAAAGAAGTATCTCTTGAACTAGTTGTTACAAACAAATCCCTATTATAAACAGAACAAAAAGAATAAGGAAAGGATCTTTCCCACTATAAAGTTGGTTTTTTGCATTCCAGATATACACACAGTGGATTGGTGTCCTATGATTTTGGTCACCCTTACTTCTTTTGTATGAAAAATTTATGCTACCCTTTGAAGGCTGTTTCTGGTTTCCAAGGGAAAGGGAGCAGCTCCCAAGTCACTGCCATGGGGAACACAGGCACACAGGCAGCCTCACCAACAGCACATGCACCATGCCATTGACAGCAGTCAGCTCTTCAAAGGATAGAGAAGAAGGAAGCCCAGTCTGGCTGGGCTGGTGACACTGCCACTGAGCAGGCACCTCACTGAGATGGCTGGTGTGAAGCATGGCCACGTTCAGGAGATGCATTTGAGAGGGGCTGTAAAACACCTGCCATTCGGAATCTGCGTTTACAAAGTCAGACATAACTCTGGTGAATCTGATGCCTGGGGGGATTAATGGGCAAGACATGCAGCTCTGCATGCTGCAGCAGCTGCCATGAAATCACGACACTGCTGTTCGATGTTAGCTTCTAAAAATTACAGAAGCACTTGTAGCAAATACAGTTGTTCATAAATCCCTGGAATAGCCTGCTGGGTGAAAAGTTCATTAAAAGTCACATTCAATTAACAAATGACTGTCACAGCCAGATGTGTATATCCTGAGGTACAGTTTAATATATGTCAGACACAGACAAAATGACAGGCTAAATGATGATTAATGCTTAACTGACAATTTCACAAAGCATCACACTAAGTAAAGGAATGCCTCTGAAATCAACAGCCTAATTTACACAGCGTCAGCTAACTCGGTGAAAGCATGAAATAAGGAAAAATAGATTATATCCAAAAAAAGAAGGAGAAATGCAATGTGCTTGCAGTCATTCCCCAGTCTATCTTTCTGTTTCACCCAGCTGGGGATGAAACATTTCCCTTTCAGGTCAATAATTGGACAAAGATTTTGTTTAAAGTAATGAATCAAAGCAACAGAGCTGTAAGTACATTTCCCAAAAGACAAAAAAGGCAAGGTAGGGTGTCAAATGTGACTGGACTTCTGAAGAGAAGCAGCATCACACAGAGGCTCAGAAGACCCAAAGTGGATATGTTCATGAGCCTTTCCAGAGCTTTGTGAAACATCCTCCAGGCCTGACACATATTATTGTGATGTTACAACAGAAAGACAGGCAGCTGAGACTGTGCTTTCATTATCTGAATGTGCTGGTAACAACATCGAGTTAAGGATTTCTTCTGCCTACTTCACAGATGGTCACTTTTAGCTCCATGAAAAGGTGCATCACTTCCCACAAATGGCTGTGGGCTCATGCTGGATCCAGGAGCAGCAAATGAAGCATAGGGTGGGGCACAGGCATTAGTGAATATTGCCAGAGGGTTATCAGGAAAGCATGGTCTCCAGCTCTGCTCCACTGCAACCATCAACATCAACATGTGCTTAATTGTGTGGGTCAAGACCTGGGCTGACTTGGTAGAGCTGTGTGTCACCAGCTAGAGTGTGTTCACATGTAGTTCTGCTGGGGTGGGGTCCAGTTTATGCATCATCATTTAGAGAGAAGACACTGACTCCTTTTGTCACACAGATCCAAGTTCCTAGTGCAACTGAAGCAGTGTAGAAAGATTGCCAGGCCATTACCTATGCCCTAATAGCTTAGCAGCATGAAGCACAGAAAAGGCACAATGCAGGCACTAGAAAATTGCTGTCTGTTAGCTTTATAGCAGTGAGAAAAACAATCAAAATTGTTCTTGTTTTGTGAAATAGTTTCCTAACCGTCTCTAGTGTTCATGATTTTGTCTTGTCTATTCAGTGACCCCTGAACTTCTGGTGACAGAAATTACATAGCAAGTTAGTTCAGTTGGAAGATTCACACAGTTCCTGATCTCTGGGGTTAGAAGACATTTACTTGTGTGGCTGTCTGGAAGGTGTTTCTTTACAACTAAGGTCAGTTCAGTCTCTCAGAGCTGCTAACACTGGCTGCTGCAGTAATGTCAGAAACTGTATGAATTCCTGGGCTGAATTTTTCACTTTTTCTGAGCTATCTGTCCTCTGCACACCATAGCAGATAGACAAAAGGATCATATGGGATGGGGATATGAACCAGTCCCAGGTAGAAATGTTGGGAAATTTTCCTACCAGGAGCAGTTTTCTCAGATGCCCAGAATAAGCTGTAGTTACTGGGAGAAAGTGCTAAAAAGGCAGTAAACTGAGAAAAAAAATAAGAGAAAGAAAAATAGTTGCATATGAAGAATAATTTTCAGTTTTCACAGTCTACAAGGTTCACAGCATTCCTCTTGTTCATTTGTTTATGTCATAGATATACAGGCTGCAGTGACATCTCTGAGGTCTTCTCATGCTATTTATAATCTACTTGATACTTCTGTAAGTGTTTTACAATATTATTGTCTCAGATTTTTTGGTTTGGTTTTTTTTTTTTTTTTTAAGTAAAACAAATAATAAATTCTCTTTCAGCTATAAATGCCCAGCTCTGGGAATTGGCTTAGGAGAACTGCTTCTTTCAGATGGCAGTCCCAGCTAAACATGTGGCGTGTTAAGGTACTCAGCTTACCTTGGTTGTCTGGACAAAGCCAGGCTGATCCTCAGACTTCTGTTAAGTAGTGAACAGTGTGTAAAGGAGCTGGAGCTTTTAAAGGGACAGGAACAGGACTCTCAGTGGTTGCAACAGCTGGAAGAGCCAACAAGCACTGAGATGCATCAGTGACAAATTAAACACAAATCAGTAGACAGACAAAAGACAAAAGAAACAGCATTGGGGAAAGTTAAGTGCATGTCATCACAAGGTGATTGGAAAACTGATATTACAGGCTTCTAAGCACATCACTAGCTATTAATTTGGCATTAGTCATTTAAATTTAGTATCTGAGTAATCTGGACTAAAAAGTTCCAGTTATAGAAGACACTAAATGCAAGTAATTTGGACTAAAATAAATCAGACAATAGAGTGGACTTGAATCTGAGTTTCCACTTCAGATGTAAGGATCATTATGTTAAGAATGATGTAAGCAGTAATAAGCTTGTTTTTTGTCTTCCTGGGAGGTACTGATTTCATGGCTGGTTGAGAGAAGTCTCCAGGGAGAGAACACGTGGATACTGAGATACTGAAAAGCAAAAAAATAAATTGCCAAGAGGGGTGAAAGGACTTTTTGTCTTAGAAAAAAAAAAAAAAAAAAAAAGTACAAGAGAAGATGTTTCATGAAAGAACCTCTCAGAATGAATCAGCTCCTTGGAGTGCATCAAGTTAGCTTTACAAAACAGACTGTTTCTATGTATTCACCATTCAGGAACCTTCAGTGATTCAGTGAATTAATTTCTTTCAGGAAGTTTCTCCGAAGTGCCTCACCAACATTACTGGAGAATTAATCTTTATAATTCAGTTGTCAAGCAGTGTGACTGATCACCTGTAGTCTAATTCTTGCTCCCTCATTAAATGGTCTGTGTTTCAAAAATACATTTTCCCCTAAAAAAGTCATGACCTAGTCACAAAATTAATCTCAAGTTTAAGCAGCCTTGAAGATCAAAGTTCTTAACTTTGTGTTTATTAGTCTCAGGAAGTGAACATGTCTAGGGCATAGACAATGGATTTGAAGATACAGGCTGACCCTCTTAAATAACCTTGTATAAGATAATCCAGGGTCTTGTAAGATGGGAGTATTAATAAATCAGAAAATATTTAAGATTTTTAAGAGAATGATGGATTTGGAGGTCCAAAATATCATACCAGGTAATGAGACTGTAGGGAAAGAGATTAAGGATGAAAGTACCTGAGATTTGATAAGTTCTGAGGTAGGCAGTTTGAGCTAGAATCTATCCAACAGAAAAACCATCAGTGGAGGGTTAGGGAGAGATAAGAAGTTTTAGAAATCAGAACAGAGATATGTCTCCCTTGGTGGTAATTAAAATGGGAACCTTTCCAACCAAAACTACCAAAACAGTTGCAAGAAGAAATCATATTCATTGTGACCCTTATGCAGAGCCTCTAAACAGGCCTATCTCAAATTTATTCATACATTATTGGGCTGCCAGAGCAGCACCTCCATTCACAGACTCTCCAGGATGGTGAGAACAGCTGCAGTGATTCACACAAAAGTTTGATGACTACAGAAATCGTGCATGCGGTCTTTCCGTAACTCAGACTTACAATGAAGTTCCTTCCTGCCACAATAATTTAGCAACAGTAAAGGGCTTGGTTACTGTAGAATGCTAAATTTTCAAATCATCACTATGTAGGGGACACACAGCCTGAGGGTTTTTTCCACTTTCATAATCCCTGAAAGACACGTTTCCTCTAATTGTCCACTAGAAAATATTATTTCCTTTTCAGATTTGTAGACATACCATGGGACAGTTTACAATGTGCAGAGATGGCTGGAGCTTTACATTAAGTAACCATATTATTTGAGGGGCTGTCACTAAAAAGTTCATTTGCTATATTGTCTAGAGTTTATGCAATGTTTACTCACTTGAATGTGCTTTTAAATTTAATAGAGCTGCTACTATAATTAAGTCTTCACATAGAGGACAGACAATGTGGTTCTTGCTACATGGGAAATGCTAAATATAGACTTATATATTTTTTCTGTTTTGGTTTCATGCAAGAGAACCGAGAATTTCCTCTGCTGCACTACAGATGTGAAATCTGTAGTGAAATTGGGAAGCAGCAAAAGGATGCTTCCCAATCAGAAAAACAGACACTTTTTTTCAGTTTGTGTGTGGGGGGAGTGTTTTGGGTTTTTTTTAGTTTAGTTAATTTAGAACAATACAACTTGATCATGACAGAATAATGTCTGGAATCAGAATGTGAAACTAACAAAAGGAAAAAATGCTTTTCATTGAAACACTGAAACGGAGTGAAAAAAAATAATTTCCAAACTTTAGTCTTAATTAGCACCTATGAAAGTACAGCCCCACATCCAAAGCAAAAGTATGACAACATCTTATTCCAAAAAACCTAAATGGCAAGATATAACTTCCATAGGGGTTTTCACCATTTTAAGGATCTTCTAAGGATGCTTAAATGCACATGAACCTCTTAATTATTTTGCTCTTAAGCATTAACTGGGTAACCAGGTAATGTCATAGATATCAGGAGCAAAAAGCAAAAAATATGGTACCAAACATAAACAGTTTGAAGGTGAAACTACCTTAGGCTAGGTTGTTCCAATGCACATTTTCATTGTAGACAGTTCTCCTTCAAATTCATTATATTCTTATTTCATCTAGGTTTTCTTTCTCTCCTAGATCACACAGTGCAAATTGAGGAGGCGTTGCTGCCTTAAGACTCCCTTCCACAAAATCCCCATGAGATGGTCACAGATGTGCCAGCATAGGAGTACAATGGATCTATAGTTAGCTCCCTTTTTTTCACTCCCTGGAGCATGAAAGTTTCTGGGCCTGATCTTTTCCCTTTCCTGCAGTCACCTTTAAAAGCCCCACTTTTTCTGCTAATGGCACATCTAGTCTTGACATGAGAATGACAGAGTGATCCACAAAATGGTGCCAGCCTTCCCAGCTCTTTTGCACTTTCTATCTCTTGCGCTTTCCTTAGGAAATGTGCATAAAGACTTGTATAAACATGAGTTCCAGCATTTATACTGTTGCATATGAAAATACCTGCTACTACATGGAATGCTAGGAATGTTACCTGGTGATCAGGATAGCATCTGTTACTAGCAAAGCTGACAAGGATAAAAACATAACACTGTAAATTCAATTTATAGGCATGGTATAATGGAAAATATTCATTATGGGTTTTACATATTCCTTTTGCACTAATGTCTGTGTTTTATATGCAAAGATATATGCTGCATATTTATAGGCCCAAACTACATCACACATATTTGGACACCAGACTGTGCCTGCTCAGATGTGCAAATCCAGATTCATCCCATCCCCATCCCTGAAAGTGTTCAATGCTAGGCTAGATGGAGCTCTGAGCAATCGGGTCTACTGAAAGGTATCCCTGTCCATGGCAAGGAGGTCGGGACTAGAGGATATTTACAGTCTCTTCCAGCTCAAAGCATTCCATGATTCACTCCAATTCACTGATCGTGGCCTTGTAGGCCGCTCTCCACTTTCATTCTCTATCATCTGTGTTAGGATATACAGGCAGGAAAGAGATTGTCTGCCTCCTGAAACATGTCTCCAGTCCTGAAACTTGGGGTCCCGTCACCAATAGCCCAAAGCCCTCTGCCCCATGTCTCCATCTTTAAATCAATAAGAAAAACACTGGTGGGTTAACCACCATCTGCTCACTGACCATGTAGGGTGGGGGAGCTTGGGGAACCAGATGTTTATCTCAGGCACATAATTTAAGAAAGCACTGGGAAAGTTGCCTTCTATTTGGTATATTGCAAGAGATAGATGAGGTCATCCCTGGGCTTGTAATTTACCCAAGATGATGGACACTGGATAGTGTCCTTCAATCCAGCACCACCTTGACCACTACTCTTGGACCTTTCTCTTTCACCATCCTCACTCACTGTCCTAAAACTGTACCTGACCTCCTTCAGGCCTGTTATATCATCTGCCTCACTTGACACAATGCTGTCACAGGTTTTACCACTTCAGAAAGAAGACAAATTCTATTTTATTCTTTTTCTTGGAGCACTGAAATTTAAGTCTGCCTCTGTTGTTGGGTAGCTTGGAGCTGGCTCTTCTAACCTCAATTTCAAGTGGGTAGGCAAGAACATTTTTATCCTCAAGCTCTGGTTCACTGCTCAGAGCTGGCAGAAAATCTCACTGCCTTTTTTACTAGACCTTGCATGCCCACCTGAAATAGGTTTGCTGCAAGGAGATAGGCCGTTTCTGTCTTGGCTAAAGTCCTAGAGTCAAAATTAGGAGTTAATCTAGTTCAGCATTTGGAAGGTTCATGTCAGGATAGGTGTGAAAACAGTATGGCTGCTTGTGGTAAGACAAAAGAGAGTGCAAAGAGGAACTGGCAGAGAGTCTCTATTTAAAGAAGAAAATTACTGAGAGTCCTGTGTTTCTCATTACAAACTTCCACATGCTGTCTACTGAACCAGATGTGTGCAACAAAACCTTGCTGTGCTTGGGTAATCTCACAGGCACAGAGAGGAAATCAGTGCTGAGCATATTCTAAAGCAGTCTCAGAAATACCAATGCTTCTGAATGCTTCCTCTAGCCAATGGCTTTTCCATCATTGCTACAAAGTGACTGCTTCAATACCACTACTCCAGTGCAGAACACCACAAATTATGAAATTCAGATTTAGCTGATTTAAACACTGTTCCAGAAACCAGCCTGTCAAGCCAGAGAAGAAAAATGGCAGAAGTATGTTTTTGTTGACCAGTGTGTGGTTTTTTTCTTTCATGGTATTAAATCAGTTTAACTTTGATTTCTGCAAAATAACTAAGTTGTCCATCATCACAAATAAGCAAGTGTTGAAAGAGAATTTTGGATCTAAACATTCTCTCAAGGTTTTTTTTTATCTTTGAATTAGGACTCCAAATTAGGCATGATTGGCCAGAGTGATCTGCTAGCAGGAGGTCCAGAGAACCAGACAGTTCAGCTGAAGTTAACAGGACTGCAGAGGAATTTTTAACATATTAATTTATATTGCTGAAAACATTGATTCTTCTTCTCCCTGTTTAAAAACTGATTCCATATGAAGTTGAAGTATTCTGAAAATAAACTCTGATTTACTTCCTTGAATGTTCCTTGATCAGTATATCCATGGTGTGTTTTACTATTAGGCTATATTTGCACACAGGCAATTTGTTCCACTCCAAAAAATAGCAGCAAACTGTTGTTGCTGCCAAGAGATCATAGCGACAGCTTAACAGATTGAGAGAGCAATTTGCCCATTTGGTACACAGACATAAATCTTTACACCTAACAGCTTTGTTTTAGGGCCAAGACTGCTTGCTCCTACACCTGAACCTGCCACCAACACATGTATGGTCGCGCTGGGAGAGAAGCGGCAGTGAGGGAGAACGCTTGGATTTACAAATATTGACTTGAAGAGTGTTGTTTTCTCTTAAGTGAGTTTACACAGATGCAGAGCTCATGCTGTCATCCAAACTTTTTATATTCAGTCCTCCAGTGCTTGTGGCTGTGTGAGCTATACATGTCCAAATTCCAGCTTCGCCTTCCCCACACAAGTGCAGCTCTTCGGTTGAAGGATTATGGTCAACTTGTGCCCTTGATTGGTCTCTCAGGATTCTGCAGAGGAGGGATCTTGGTACAATTTAGCAAACTGCAGGTATCATGTTCCTTTCTCCAAAATCTTCTAAAAACAAGAGCAATGACAGATTTCAGCACTGCCCCTCCACAATATGCTCAGAGGGCTGGAGCACCTCTCCTATAAAGACAGGCTGAGAGAGCTGGGCTTGCTCAGCCCAGAGAAGAGAAGGCAACAAGGAGACCTAATGAGGTCTTTCAGCACTTAAAGGAAGCTTATAAAAAGAAGGGAGAGGGATTTTTTATATGGGCAGATAATGACAGGACAAATGGCAATGGTTTTAAATGGAAAGGCAGCAGTTTTAGGTTAGATGTTAGGAAGAAATTCTTTACTCAGAAGGTGGTGTGGCACCTAAACAGGCTGCCCAGAGAAGCTGTGGATGTCCACTCCCTGGAAGTTTTCAAGGCCAGGTTGGATGGGGCTTTGAGCAATCTGTCTAGTGGAAGCTGTCACTCCCCATGGTAGGGGGCTTGGAACTAGATGATCTTTAAGGTCCCTTCCAACCCCGACCTTCCTATGATTCTATGTGAAAATTATTGCTCTATTTTTGACTAAAATTATTAAGTTACAAAAGGAAGAGTCCTTTTATCATTAAAAAAAAAAAACCTACATAGTTGCTACAACTCAGTGCACAGTAAGACACTTAGCTAAGAGTTCAGTACTAGGTCAGGGTAAGTATCCTCTTGCCCAGCATTATGTCCCTGAATAAGACCAATAGCAAATGCTTCAGGAAAGAGTGTAGCTGAAGGACAAGCAGGTGGTGACAGCCTTGCCATCCCAGTTCCAGCAATTACCATTTTAAGGATTTTCTGAATAGAGATTGGAGCTGGACAATTATGCTTAATAGCCCTCGATGGATCTTGCTAGTAGCTATTAATCGAAAAGGGAGCCTCTTTTGTCATTTTGTGACTGATTAGTTGCTTTGAAAGCCCTTAGTGAGGACCTTGTGTAAGGCTTTTTTAGAAATCTAGGTAACTGCAGAAGCCAAATCACCCTTATTCATACATTCACTAACTTTTTGAAATAATGCTATTAGGTTTCTGCAGCATGTGTTCCCAAGGGTCTAAGCCGTGCAGGTGCCTCCAGAGCCTTTGTGGCACTACATTTGTTGCTCCCTGTTTTCTGGGACAACTCCCACAGCCAGTTAAATAATAGCTAGTGCTTCCACATGCTCACATTTTAATTTGTTCAAAATAGCTGGTAAGCTGCATCTGATCCCACCAATGTTATTAATATCTTCAAAATCAGCCACAGTGCCCGAAGTATCAGTCCTAACAGCAGAATGATCCCTAAGTTCCTGCTTTCTTGTTCCAGCTAAATGCTTTTATGGAGCAAATACTAAAATCCTACATCTTTAGTTCCTCATGATTACCTTTTAAGAAGATCAGAATCTCTGTATTGCCGCTCCTGACTGGCAAACTTTATTCTTAGCCAAAACTTGTAATTGAGGGTAATGTCTTCACTGCCTCTAAGAATGAAAGAAAGGTCATTGATAAAACACACCACTAACAGCTGGTGTGAATCAATGTAGCTTCAATAATATCCCTGCAGATATATAAAAATAAATAAAAATATTATCTTCTCTTTAAATACATAAATGTTCCCCAGTGGTTCTGCTGACTGACTGGCTGGTTGGACAGACGAATGGATGTATTTTAAGGGTTATTAAAAAAAACAAACAAACAAAAAAAAAAACCAACTTATTTCAGTAATCAACTGGCTTCAGATCTTGGCCACCTGGGCACACACTGGCTCATGCTCAGCTGACTGTCAACCAGCATCCCCAGGTCCTTTTCCACCAGGCAGTTTTCCAGCCACTCTTCCCCCAGGCTGTAGCGCCGTTTGGGGTTGTGACCCAGGTGTGGAACCCAACACTTTGTCTTATTGAACCTCATCCCATTGGATGTGGCCCATCGATCCAGCCTGTCCAGATCCCTCTGCAGAGCCCTCCTGCCCTCCACCAGATCAAGATTCCCACCCAGCTGTGTCACCTGCAAACTAAGTGAGGAACTACTCAATCCCCTCGTCCCTATCGTTGATGAAGGTATTAAACAGGACTGGCCTGTTATAGATGGATAATGAGATGATTGGCTCTCACAATTAAAAGATAACTATTGTATGAATATTAAGAAAAGCTTTAGTGATGTATAGTTATGTTATTGTAGTTTAGATGTCCTCTGTTCTCCCCATAGTTCCCTCTCCCCTCCCTGTATTGTTGTCTAGGTCACATATAAAGAAGGTGTGCACATGTGTCCCTTACCTGGGGCAGCTGGGAATAGAAAAGCTTGTTGCTTAGGGGGTATGGCATAGCAACACCTGATCTCCAATCAAGTTACAAGAAAGCAGTCTCCACAGATAAATGGCAAAGAAGAGCTGACTTTGGGAGGGGCCAGGGCTGGCTGATACAACCCCCAGGGGTATAAAAGACTGAGCATCCATCTTGAAGATGAACTGGCTGTGTGGTATGTACAAGAGGCAGTTCCCAGTGCTGCAGCTTTTTCCTTATGTAGTCCTTTGTTGTATTTTTGTTAAGGTTTAATAAGACTTTTTAAATTTTTAAAGTGAGCAGTTGTTTCTTACAGGCCCTAGCCATGAGCTGGGGGGACACCACTCGTGGCCAGCCTCCCTCCAAGCTCGTGCTGAAGGCTGCCTGCAGCACAGCCACTGTGAGGATTCTCTCTGGAGACTGGAACCTGCCTAATGCCCTGCCAGCCAGGCAAGCTCAGGTACTCTCAGGCATCTCACCTGCCTGAACCTCCCAATACACAAGGGAGGGTGATTCTGAAGAATACAGATGGATTCTAAATTCTTGTTGGCTGATGAAAAATAAGGGTAATAAATCATTCCTTGATGAATTCTATTTGTTTCTTTAGACTTATTCCCAGGATAAGCAATGCAAACACAAAGCTTCTCATGGCTGGACCAGTAAGGAAGGTGGAATTAGACTGAAAGTTGTCAGTATTGGGTTTTAAAGGCATCCATCACACTCTGTTACAATGCTAGCAGCAGTCTCCAAAATGCCAATTATTTAGAAACCCTGAACCATGCTATTCTATACAAATTGAATGGGACTGATTTTATTACAAATATTTCTGTCTT
Organism: Agelaius tricolor; assembly: GCF_023055355.1. NCBI lineage: Eukaryota > Metazoa > Chordata > Aves > Passeriformes > Icteridae > Agelaius > Agelaius tricolor. Next base: position 64,589,725 of record NW_027269261.1, read on the forward strand.
TTCCAATTAAGAATGTAGCATTATATAGTGATGTGAGACTGTCTTGTTAATTTACCCTTGGAGTGCATTTATTCCAGTCACACAATAACAGTAACAGAGTAGAAATTAGTTTTCCTCTCTCACTTGCAATGATTGTGATGGGCCTTAACAGGAACGTTAAGAACAATCTTGACCCAAGCTGCATCTAATCTTCTGCTGCTATAAATGGAGTGACAGCAATTTGCACAATCTGATGATATTTTGTTCTTTGCTTCATGGCAGTAGCTGTATAAAACAATTTCAGATTATCCACTCTTTTCTAAAGAAGGATTAAATCCATACATATTTACAAAAAAAAAATAGTTGTTAATCAATTTCTACTCAGTAATGTATTTTTCAGGATGATAAAACATCATTTTAGAAGCATACCTGATAATGCTTTACCATTTAAATCCATTTCATTGTTTGATTTTGATCTACATAAACAGGTTTTAGAAGAAAAAAATTACAAAATCCACAAAGTTGTAAGAGGGAGATAAAGAGGAACATTTATTCTATACTCCTATCTATTTGAATCTATTAGATTTATATCTAGGTCAGTCCTTGAATAATATAGCCTCTGAATTCCATTAACTTTCTGATAGCTCTATTACAAGTCCTTGCACAGTCTATCAGAAATAAGAATTTTATTCCTTCGTGTTCCACTTCTCTCTCACAATAGAGATCAAAACCTGGGTATTACAATCTGTTGTCACAGACATTATTTCAATATTACTTTTCATTTAGAGGACAAAGAGGGGAAAAAAGGGTGGGTTTTGTAGATTTCCCTTAAAAATGACATAAATGAAGTGAAATGTAGAATCGTACTGCGTACACAGATTCATTCCAGAAAATACACCCCCGTAGAGTATTTTTCTGTGAACATTGTTGAGATAAAAACACATCTTCACATTGCCGATTTCCATTTGAACGCTGCCAGGAGAGATTTCAATTCTTTAAGTTGCACTGCCCTCTAGGGGAAAGGATCTTCAGCTGTCGCTCCGCGAGAACAAAAGCCACCCTGGCCTTTCTCCTTCAGTTTTCAAGGCTGAACACTTTGCTTCCTCCAAATGCTACGCTGATGCTTGGTATGAACTCGGCATGAGTAGCACAAAGATGAGCTTTGTACAGTACAGCCACGTTTTATTTGCATTTTTATTCCCTTACATGTTCTATTTGTGTGTGTGATGCCTTGCCCGAAGCATAAACCTGTTTAAGTAGTGAATCTTGCCCTGTTGAGCTCACCCTTCCTCTCAGTGGTCTGGGGACACAGACTCGGGGGGACAAAATGGTTACCAGTTTTTTTCTGCTGGAGGTTAAATCTTGTGTGGCCGTGTTTGGGATCCTCCACAAGGCAGCTCTGGGCTCTCTGCAGATCTGGTGTGCACTGAAGGAGCTGATCACGGTTGCTCGTGCAGACCATGAAACTGAAAGGTGGTCTCTAGTTTGGAAAAATTATATTCCAACAAACAGCTGACAAACAGGCAGGTTTTAGTAAGAAGATCCCAAATACAAACAAGAAAAAAAACCCCTTTTCTGCTATTTGAGTTCTGGTATTTTCTAAAAAGAAATCATCAGAGAGATAGTCAAATAATGGACAACTATGATTATCATATTCAAACTCAAAAGGGTCACAGGGAATCGAAATGCCACACTGGGGAAGCCATCTGGGACATACATCTGGGTATGATGAATTCCATCCCCCTTCCAATGAAGTAAAACATGGAACCAACCTTATGTTGGTATTTCACAATATAATTTAATGTTGTCAGGCAACTGTATGGCTTGAAAATGGAATACAATTCCAGAAGAGAAATTCCTATAGCAGATCTTTTCTCTTTTACAATTTCTTAGAAAAGATGTGTATTGAAGGAGGAGCAGGATGTGGTTCAGTGAAGCGTACATAATGCTTCAGTATCTTTCCACAGTGGATACTCCAAATAAGATAGCAGAAGTAATGACTGAATCAGAGAACAATGATTGGATTTAGTATTGGGAAAAAAAAAGAGATCAGGTTGGTATGGAGAGAAATAGGCTGCCATGGCTATCAGAAATTCTTGTAAGGAAAAAGAGCACACTGTGAAAATTGTGGGAATACTGAAGCGGAAAAAAATCAGTAGCTAATGAAAACTCATCTTTGAAGAAGATTAAAGGTTCCACAAAGGAGAGGGAAAGGAGATTATGCATTCATCACATGAAGCAAGCTGCAATGTTAGCTGTGAGCTGATGCTGTGCCTCCAGCACCTTGTGGCTACTGCGGTGGTGTTATGTGGGAGATGAACACAGCACACTTCACTGGCTCAAATCAGTGCACAAACAAAAGTGAACATTAAGAATTACTGTTCTGGATCTACTGGCTGAAGTAAAGATATTCCAAAATTTTTCAATATCCACTTATTCTGTGTACTTACCTTTCAAACAAATAGCTATAACAATTTTATTAATTATTCCCACTTTTTCCTCACTAGACAATTGCAGCCTTAAACCTTCAGCCTGCAAAAATTCCTTCTCAGCCTTTTCATGTTTGATTTTTAAAATAGGATTGCCTTTAAAATCAATTAAAAGTGACAGATTTAGCAACATCCACAGATAAATCAAATCTGAGCTCAGCATGTAGTAGTGTAATAAATGCACATTAGTAAGAAGGGAAAATTGTAAGAGACAAAAATGTTCTTAACTTGTAAAACAATGTATACTTCTAAGTATTTTATTTTAAAAATCCAATTTCTTTAGGTATCCTTCTTAAGTGTCTAGTTTTGGATCTTAAGATTTTTTACAAATGAAAGAGTTGTACTGAGATGGTATCCTTGGTATTATAATACCCTTATTATTAAATATTTTTAATAAATATAAGTATATATTATAATGTTTGTATTATTAAATATATAAGCTAAACTTTCTGGTCCTCTGCTGATTGTTTTTAAAAGATTTTTAGGCCCTACTTTTTCTTTACGGACTATTTTCTTTTTTTGTGGGCCTTTTCCCTCTTTTGGGGCTGTGCTCATCTAGTGTGATTAGTTGGTAATTTCCATACAGTCTACATAACCCCAGCTAAACATCTGTGCACACAGAGGGTGAGGGTCTGCACTTGGCAAGGGGTCTTTGTGACCTGTGGGACTATTAGTATTGTAATGGATATAGTTCAGCTATAGGATGCATGGACATTAAATATTTTGCCAAGTTAATAATGTATCCATAGACGTGCATCAACACCTTGATTTACTACATCCTCAAAGTTTGTTAGCTCCTAGGTGTCCTTGGCAATCTGTTTTACTGACATACAACATTTTGCTTTACTACATCCAGTTCGCTGTACCTTGATTTGCTACATCCACAGCTGACAACTAACAAGCTTTAGGCTTTAGCTCCCTTGAGTGAAGGATGCTGGCTGCTGCTGTTCCCCTGGCTGGATCTCCTTTCCTTATTACTGACAGAACAAGAGGACACAGTCTCTCTCTCAAAGCTACATCAGGGAAGGTATAGGTCGGATATTAGGAAGAAAGTTTTCACCGAAAGAAGAATAAAGTACTGGAATGCTCTTCCCAGGGAAGTGGTAGAATCACCATCTCTGGATGTGTTTAAAAAAAGACTGGACATGGCACCAGGTACTATAGTCTGGTTGAGGTGTTAGGGCACAGGTTGGACTTGATGATCTTAGAGGTCTCTTCCAACCTCATTATTCTGTGATTATTAGGCCTGAGGCGTACAGAGCCCCGATCCCCAAGCACACCCCGGCCCCACAGACTCCCGGCGCATTCCCGTGCCAGGCCGGCAGTGACGTGCCCGCGCCGTCAGGCGGCCGGAAGCGCCGCTGGCAGCAGTAAACAACGGCGTCGGGAGCCGCCGCTTCCATCTTGGAGGAGCCCGAGCCCGAGCCCACCGGGGACCATGGGGAGCGTCCTGGGCCTCTGCTCCATGGCGAGCTGGGTAAGGTGGACGCGGACGGCGCGGGGGTCCCTCCTTGCCTTTCCCTGCCCGCCGCAGGCTCGGAGCCGGCGGCCGGTGCTTCCCCCCCCCCTCCTTCCTTCCCTCCCTCCCTCCGCACCCGGGCCTCGCCCGCCGCCTCCCCACGCCTGTGTCACCCAGGGCGGCTGCGGCGCTGCTTTCCCTCCTGCTCTTGCGGCACGGGGAGGCTGGCGGGCCCCTGCCCGGCCCCATCCGAGCTCTGTCCGCCCCAGTGGCCGCGGCCCCCGCTCCGCCGGGCAGGGCTCTCTCCCCGCCGCGCTGGAGGGGGCGGGCCCCGCCGTGGTCCCTCTCGGGCTGCTCCCGGGATCCCCAGGGATCCGTCGGAGCCGTTTCGCCGGTGCTGTGGGGAGCTTCGTCCTTAGCCCAGACAGGCCGGCCTGTCGAGCTGCTGGGCGCCGCTTAATCCGCGTTGCTGTGCGGGAGGTGCCGCGGTGTCCGCTGAAATCACCTCTCCCCGAATCTCTAAAGAGTCCGGTCAAATGCTTTGAACTCAGCGTTTCTTTCGGGAAAATCAAAACCCGCACGTTTCCCTGATTCTAATATTTGTATTTAATGCCTCTTTCTTACGGCTTTGTCTGTAGCAGCTCCACCCTTTGTAGCATCTTTGTCTCGCCGAGCCATCCTTTCCTGGCGGCACAGTAATCCGTGGTAATGTGTCACCACGTCAGTCAGGTGATTTTTGTTCATGGGAAGCAGTAGATTGAGATGGCATTAAGACTCTTGGCACGATGCAGGAAAGCAAAGAAGTTGGTAAAGAGTTCAGCTGAGAAACTGCTTTTTTATCAATAAGTGATATGTCTTTCCAAGTCTAGTCCCTGTCTATATTGACACAGTCAAGTGGTTTGTGAGTTTTTAGATGTTTGCAGTAAGAATGTCACTGGGATTGTGAAAATATGATTTTTTAATACCACAAATAATTGTACTATGCATGAATCAAGTTAAATTACTTATTATTAAAGCATTCGTGCACACACTTCTAGTGATATAACAAGACCTCATATTTATCCAGGCTCCTACATCTGAATGTATTGGTTTTGGCTCTTCTAGTACAGAGTCACCTTTAATTAAGAGAGATGATCCATAATCCCCTAATCTCATGTACAAATGATATGAAATTATCATAGAATTGGAAAATCTGCATAAATTAACCTCCAGGCTGATATGCCTGTAAATAATCAACTAGAACACTGATAATATCCTTTTAACTAATTACTGTCAGGGTTCATTTTGCTCTCATTAACATTTTAAATACTACTTAATGGTTTAGCCAGTTAGGCTTGAATTACTAACTGGATATAGTTAACAGTATTATTTTTAATTATTGTTAAATACTTCATGACATTGTGACTATAGGCTTTATTTCAAATACTTGAGTTAATATATACTGCATTTTCAAGTTCATAAACAGCCTTTCAGACAACTGGTTGGTGTTTGTAGTGTTTGAAGAACCCCTATCTACTTGTTCTTGATTGTTTGTTTTTCTGCAGAGAAATTCAGCCTGTTAGATAAAATGATTTCCATGAGATCATAATCTTAAATCAGATTTACTGTGACTAGTTAACCCCTGTCCCTTCCTTTAAAGTGCCCAAACAAATCAGGGTGAGTAGATTTTGTTGGTATTATTTTTCTCTTTCCCCTGGTGGCTTTATAGGGATCATTTTCTTTCCACATTTAAAACCACAGCTAATCAGCACTTGAAGCTTGTACAGCAGTTCTGAGCAGGAGAATCTGTCCACGCTGCTCTGTAGGGATATGTCAGTACAAACTCAGTTTGTGGCTCTGAGAAGGAAGCACCCAGTGAGGGTGAGGGAGCGGCAGGACCAGGTGCAGTGGGGTTGGTGTGGTGCGGGCTGTGGCACGGCCGGCAAAGCTGCCCTGCCCCTGGGGACGCTGCTGTCCCTGCTGCTCCTCCGCAGGGCCGCGTGTTGTGCTGTGCAGAGCCGCTCTGCTCAGGCCTCCTGCCGTGCTTGTGTCTTCTGTGCCTTTGTGCTGTGCTGCTGCTGTGTGTGACTGCTCTGTGCTCCCCTGTGCTGATGAGGGAGTGCTTCACGTTAGCATTTTTAAGAGCAAGGGGAGCCTGTCAGAGATGAGGTTGAGGCCAAAGCCATAAGAGCAGAGCCATCTCAGCAAAAGTCTTCTGCTCCTGACAGCCTAGGTTGATAAGGCAGCACTGTTTTCCCTCTGCTGTGTCTTGCCTCTATTGTTCTCTTCTCTGAAACAGCTGAGCTGCTGTTTTGCTCTTTTAATATTCTCTGTCAAGGCAAAGATCTTGATTAATTCAGTGTCTATAAGCTTAAGAGTAGGGATGATGTAGCTAAACCCTGACTAGGCACATCAAGGGCATAGTGTTTTTGCAAATAATTAATTCAATATATAATCATTTAGTCATTACTCCAGTAGGAAGATTATGGTTAATATTAAAAACTTGTTCTGTGTGCATCAAGGGCAGTAAAGTTTGTCCTTCCATGATTTTGTGGGGTTTTTTTGTCTCCTCTCTCCTTCAGTATACATCTTGTTACGTGTTCCTCATGCAATTTCCACTGCCCTGGGGAATGAAATGACTCGTATCTCAGGCATGAATTAACTTGTATGCCCTGCTGGCTGATCCCAGAATAGGTGTGTGGGTTTGTCTTTTCTTATTTTGCCTTAGTTAACACCATTGAGCTGCTTATTTTTCCTCAAAAATGTAAAGGGATATGAGTTGGTAGGTAAGTAAAGTTTCTGGAAGGCAATAGATTTTATTCAGTTGTGTCTGAGTAACTTTTGTCAAAGCTTCCTTATGGAAGCGAATGAAAAAAGTATCTGTGGAGTAACTTTTTGTCTGCATCTGTGACTAAGCTGAGTCACACTGGGGAGTTGAGCTTTGATCTCCATGGTAGTATCTTGCTGTGTGTACTACTGAAATTTTTGTGGGAGGTGTGCTTTAAATTTAGGAAGAAAGTTGCAGGAACTCACCTTGTCTCCTCTGCTGATAAACTGAGTTCCATGGGCTGAATGTTCCTTGGTTCGTGTTCTTTGTGAAGTCTGTAACAAGTAGTTTTGCTGTTAGTATACTACTATTTTGTTGGAATGGTATGTATCTTATTCTCTTTTGCCAAAGGAAGAGAGAATTGGACTGTAATGTGATTCCTTGTGTAAGTAGCCAGCTTGTATAAATAGTGTCATGTATCAACAGGTGTCTCTTGTTCAGAGGTGGATGTGCATGAGCTGTTTAGGGGCAAAACGTTTTAAAAGCTGGTCTTGGAGCTCAGACACTCCAGTGAGGTGTATGGCCTCTCTTGAGGCACATTGTTTCCCAGTGAGGTGGAGACAATCATCTTCATTTCAACTACTGCAAGTCTCTCCTGTCCGTAGAAGCATTCATGCTTGTGCTTCCACTGAGGCAAAGAGCAAGTTGCTTGAATTATTTAGGTATGTAGCAAACACTGGGATTCCTTACAGAAGTGAATTTTTGTAGCCAGTGCTTCTGTTCCCATGTTTTCTGCAGCAGATGAGCTTAATTATATATTCTATTCTGCCAAACTCAACCATTTATTCAAAAGTATGTTTAGAAATATTAATGCAGACAGAATTAGTTCAAGAAAGTAGTTTTTTGAACAGAGAACTGAGATACTTTTCACTGGAAAGGTTATTTGTGTTTGTAGAAATAGTGTAAGACAGTAGTACTGTAAAATTCTGATGCATTTGAAGACTATTTGCCATACGTTTCCTGCTTACGAAGCATAGATGTAGTGTAGTTGCTTGCAGTCGTAGAGCAGCCTCAAAGGTCCACCTACTCCATCTTTTATGAAGAGGAGGGCCTGAGTGGGAGGATGTGCTACCCTGTCCAGTTGCATCTTGAACACCTCCAGTGATGGAGACTCTACCATATCCTCAGGGAGGTTGTTGCAGGGACTGGTTGCTCTCAGTCTAAAAAATTTCTTTATTATATTGAAATGATACCTCCTATAATCAATGCTTTCAAATTATTTGTGCTGCACTGAGTGGAGGAGAAGGTAAAAAGGGGCAATATAATAACTATTACACCCAAAATACTTACAATGAGACTCTCCCTAGTTTCAGTGGTTTAGCAGACAAATGTAATGGTGAAGTTTGCCAATTTAAAGATGATTCTGTACCGTAGTGAAGATTGTTGGCTCCTTGGGAAGGAACATGTACCAAAAAGAATACAGGGAAGTTATTTAAAAGACAAAGTTTGTGGGTTCGGTGTGTGAGTCTGGCTGAAACTGTAGGAATGATAATCGGCCTTGTCCGGAGGGCTTCTCTGGAGTGTTGTGGCAGTCTGTCTGCTTTTCCCGGCAGACTTCCAGTAGCAGCGGACTGCTGGCATTTTTGGTTGTCATATGATTAAACTGCTGAGAACTCCTTCTGACACATGCCTGTCATACTGGGTGACTGGAATGTCCTGGTCATGTGGCCTTCTAACTACTGCTGTCCTTCGGTGACTGAGTCTCTCATACAGTGGTGGACACCTGTGGCTTTTGTCCCATGGTGGAGTTGTCCCTGGATGTGTGCTGGGGGAGAAGCTGGGTTTTAACCCTGTTCTGTTGTAGCTTGGTTTGTTGTAGCTCAGAGAAGGGCAGTGATCACACATTCCGATTGTAACTTTCCTCCTTTGGCTAATGTTTACTTGTGGGACCTTGCCTTTCTTTCACATCCCAAATTGTCACACTGCACGTGGCAGAGAATTGTTCCCTGCTTCCCAACCTTTTCCTGGTGAAATAGCTCCCTTTTTTTCTTCCCACAATTTTCTATGTGAGAATTAAACACAGGTAAATTTTGTCTGTTTGGTTTTCCCCCCTTGTAGTATTAAACTGTACAGCATTCCCATGATACCATGATACTGGTATCAGTATCATACAGTATTGATATCAAATATCAACTTTTGCTGTTGATATTTGGTATCAATAAGACATGTTCTGCATATTTGCTCTGTTCTTACTGTTTGTAACTTTTACATTTCATAAGTTAATTTTGCAGACTAACAGAATCATGTGATCTGTGAGTAACTGCTAATATGAAATAGTTTGCAACCTAAGATTTAATCTCTATCACCTGTTTTTTTGTGTTTTGGAAATATTTGTGGCCCCAATGAGGATTTTATCCCAGCTGTGCCAGGTGCTGAGAGTGTACCTACATAACAGTTGTGTCATATCTTTTTCCTGTGGTGTGTTTGTTTAGTCTCTGCAGCTGTGGAAGGGAGGATGTAGTTGCTAACAAAAGCATTCCTTGCACGTCATTTGGCTGAAATGAAATAAAACTCAAGAGAACAAATGAGCCTGAATCCAGTCTTTATTTCTTCTGAATGGCTAAATGATTACTTCTAATCATTGAGAAGTATTAGAAATCGCTAATTTCACCATGCAGCGGCGCATTGGGAAGTGCTGTTGTTTGGTGGCTGTGTAGCACGTAGCAGTAACTTAGTCTGCACCAATGGTGGGATGCACAGGATGAGTAATTTTCCATCATATCTGATGATCTGCGCAGCCTGATTAAATATTGAAATCTAGTAATCCAAAGCTTTTTAAATAATTCATGTTCTGTCTTTTTGTCAGATACCATGCTTGTGTGGAAGTGCCCCGTGCCTGCTTTGCCGATGCTGCCCCAGTGGAAACAACTCCACCATAACTCGGCTGATTTATGCCTTCTTTCTACTTCTTGGCGTGAGCGTTGCCTGTGTGATGCTAATACCAGGCATGGAAGAGCAGCTGAAGAAGGTCAGGTTATTTATTGCTAGCATTTTTGGGAGAACAAATGTCACAAATAATAGTAATTGACATCTTGAAAAGCATGGGTTTTATTTGGAAATATGTCATTTTACTACCAGCTATGCTTCACAGTCACCATTAATTTGTTTGTGAGTCAAAGAAGTTGTGGGAAGATCCCTCTATAAATGAAAAGCACTCTTTTGAGGTAAAGCCTCTTCTTTAAGTGCTCAGAGCAGAAAAAATAAAATTTTGCATCAAACAAGAAAATATATGTATGTGTAGTTCCAGATTAAGTATTATTGAGATGCTTGTATTTATGGCACTTAATTGATTTTTATTGTGGTTGTGGTTAAAAAAAATAACCACACCCTAAGACGCCTTCTAGTTTTGTCATGCTGTACTAGTTAAAATTCTATTTAAAGTCTACAGTGTGTAACAAAAATATTTTTCCCTCATCATAGTAGCCTGTTTTCCACCCAGGGAATTAGGAAGTCTTTGTAGGATCTTACAGTTCATTAGCTATATGAAGATGCAGTATAAAACTGGAGAATGGTAATGTGAGTTCAGTAGAGCTTACGGGTTCCCTGAACTTGGGTTGCATGTGCTTCAGTTCTGTTTTGCAGTCTTAAGTTTTTTTCAGTAGATAGTAGCTTTGATTAGGCATGATTTTCATGGTTTTCCTCCCATTATTCATCTGTGAATGTGTATTGTAGGTTGGTATAGTTACCACTTTAGAGCTTCAGTGAGAGCCATGTTAGTCACCTAGGAAAGAAAATTACAGCCTTCTGGAGTATGATTTGACTTCTGAAAGATATTGCTCATGTCCTGGTAGTGACTGGAGAGAATGTTCTCAGCTGTTTCATATGGAAATTACAGATACACCTAATTGATAGGGAGGGTACTTTCTTTGGGAAAGGCTGTGTCTGTTTTAAAGAGATGTAAGCAGGCTGCCACTTCCTAGCTATGTCATAAGCCTGATAGTAACTGTCAAGTCAAATCTACAAGTTCACAGATCTTTAATTATCTCTTGATTCAGATCAGCAAGGGAAAACTGCATTTCTTTGAGAAGTTCTGAAATTGCTAATAACATAAAAAACCTGTTAATAAGATCCCTGTCCCACTCATGGAAACATTCAAGGTCAGGTGGGATGGGGCCTCAAGCAACTTGATGTAGTTGAAGATGTCCTTGCCCATGGCAGAGGGGTTAGTCTAGGTGAGCTTTAAAGGTCTTCTCCAACCCAAACTATTTTATGGAAAGATTTATTTTATTTTATCCTGCCTACGCAGGTTTTTTTTTCCTTGCATGTGTTTGATATTCTGGTTGGACTGCAGCTAATGATGCAATCCTTCAATATCATATTTTCTAACAGTGTTAATAGTTACATAATGTTACAATATTAATAAATTGATTATTGGAAATGTATTAATATTCATTTACTGACAGGAAGTCTTTTAATGATGACTGATGTGTCTTGTATTTATCACAGATTCCTGGATTTTGTGATGGAGGGTTGGGAACAAGTATTCCTGGTGTGCAGGGCCACGTGAACTGTGATGTGCTGGTTGGCTACAAGGCTGTGTACCGCGTGTGCTTTGGCATGGCCATGTTCTTCCTTCTCTTCTCCTTGCTGATGATCAAAGTGAAGAGCAGCAATGACCCCAGAGCAGCGGTGCACAATGGGTAAGATGCAGAAATGAGTGCTGAGATGAGTTAGTGATTAATTTTTGTTTCATTCCACAGAGATTTTTTTCAAGAAATAAAAATATTTAGGAGCCTCATCTGAATTACATTCCTCTTAACTTTGAAGTTTGTAAGAACTTTTTTTCTTTTCTGAACAATTTTGTTTAAAAGGTTATAGCAGTTACACATATATATCGATATAGATGTATAAAACATATCTTTTCTCTTTCTGCTATCTTCTCAGTTGCCCCTCTGCAAAAAGAAATGAGTTATGTATCTAGTTTCTGAGCTTCCCAGTGAATTTTTATTTGTATTTCATTTTAGTTAAGATTATCAGATGGAAGAATATAGTGAGTGGAAATTCAGCTTGTGTATTGACACAAGCGGTAGTTTTCATCCAAGTTCTGCCCATGTGTAATGTAGCTCCTTGAACCAGGGAAATGTAAATATTTGTGAGAGGACATGATGCAGAAAAGCCTAAAACCATTTGTGGTGCCTAATCTTGGTGGTCACAGTGATTTCTTAGACTACTGCTTTTTAGAGGCGACTGTATTTAAGAGAAGCTATGAACAGCTAAGCCAAAAATTATATTTTATATTCAGTATAGTAGGATTAAACATGTCTAACATAAAAAGAGAAAAAGCTTCAAATTATTTCTGTTGGGGAAGATAATTAAGACTGAGAAGAATATTGCTTTGTTTACTTTTGGGTTTTTTTGGAAAAGAAAGAGTATGTATTAAGATATGTTAGCAAGAGTAACTCAGTTCAGCCTTTCCCTCCACCCTGCTTTGTTCAGGAGAACATGCTTGTTGCAAGCAAAAAGAAAGTGGTTCAGCTACATTCGGTATCAGAGCTCTGTTGTTTTTTGGTTCTTTTTCAGAAAAAGGCACATGGTGATTTTTCATAATGAGGAATGTTTTTTACCTGAATTTTTTCTAAAGTGTTTGGGATCTTCTTGATAACCTTATTTGGAGTTGTGCTCTCCAATACAAATTTAGGTACTGTTTATGCAACCCACAGCAGTATGCTCTTCTTAGCCAATCTAACATCAGCACTAGGATAAAAGGAAAAATTTAACTGTTGCTGGTAAAATATTTAATAATGTTATTGTCAATACTTCTGTAATAACTCGTTGCTTCAATAATATGCATTACAGTGAGCTTTATGAAAAGCGTTATGGTTTTTAATTTTTGAAATTGTCTGTATGTTCAGTAATATTTTGAGATGTAATCTTTTTGTCAGTAAATTGAAATATTCAGAATATTAGGTTTTTGCATATATGTGTACTAACTTTTTCATGCTTGCATGCAAGTTAAGCTCAATAATACAATTTGGTACCAATGCTCACCTTCTCTGCTTTATTAATGCCAATCAGAATGGTTTCTTGCCTCAAGTTTGTGATGACAATAGAAAAAAATCAATTATATCTACAAGATAATTGCTAGCTTGTACAGAATGCACAGCAGCTTTAGGTATTATTTCAGATGACTATTGTTTTCAATTATAGAACGGGGTAGAGCAGTAAGATCCATCAAAAAAGTCTAGAATTAGAGATTAAATATATATGAACTTGAACACATTTCTATTTCTATTATTTAGAATGACATTGATTAAAAAAGTGGATTCTAAAACTACTTTTAGTGGGGTTTGTATTGCACTATAAATGTTACAACTTAATTCAACTTTCAGACTGGATTTTGTCACCTCTTTATATCCCAGGGAGTTAGTCCATTTTGTTCTGTATTCTACACTCCTGTCATCTCACATAGTTCCTCTCCACACAACTGGAATTTGTTCTTCTGGTATCCATCACTTGATTGTAACAGCCAGCAGGAGAGATTAAACTTGCTTAAAGTATGGGAATAAATGGGAAGGGATAGAAAACTTGAAAAACTGACAAGTGGTTGACATTGTGGGGGTGTGGTACATATCTTTGTGGTGTTATATTCAGTTTTGAAGTGCATGTAGATGGCATCATGCCTGTTTTTGGAGCTGCCTGTCACTGGGATCAGAAAAAATAGTCTTTACCTCCTTACAGTTTTGTTGGCATAACAGTTTGAAGTTCTCTATGCAGGGTATATTTATACAGTTAGTGTTTGGGGTGAGTTTGTTGTATCTTTGGTGAAGGATATTCCCATGTATGCTTTCTGGAAACATCTGATCTCTTTTGATGGTCTGTGAGTTTATGTCTTTTACTGGAAGAAAAATTCCAATGACACTGCCCTGAAGCAGGGACTTGGAACTTGATTGTGTCTTTTCTGTGCAGGATAAATGATTTGCTTTTGTTTTTGTGGTAAATCCTCATCAGCTCAGTAGGCCTAAAGAATCTGAAGTTGGATGGGAAGAATGTAGACTTTTGTATATTTCTCTCATGTAGGAAGTGAACCAAGACTGGTAGGGAGCTCCAGCATAATATTTTATGTCATTGTAGGCATCAATGCGATCTCTGATATTAAAAGTACAAAGAGATTTTTTAACCCATTTTTCTCATATGCAGACAAACCAACAATCTCACTGCTCTGGTTTAAAACATTCTTAGGAAGAAAAAAAGCAGCTCACAATTGGCCTAATTTGGAATTCACAAGTGAGAGGATACCTCTGGGAAATGTGTCAAACTCTGTGTCAGTCTAGCACAGGTTAAGCATAATTTTTTAGAGAGCAAAAATCTTGGGCAGATAAAATTTTTATCCTGCTTCAATTGAGGCAAGTTAAGAATGAGCAAATTAAAAAAAACCCCAACTCTTAAAGATGTGTATTTTATATATGAATTAGACCAGACTTAACCATTGCCTTATTTTTATTTCCCTTTAGATTCTGGTTCTTTAAATTTGCGACAGCGCTTGCAATTAGTGTTGGAGCTTTCTTCATCCCAGAGGGACCATTTACAACTGGTGAGGGAATGTTGTCTTCCTCTGTATCATGGTGCAATCATACTTAGTTTTAAATAAAGTAAGTGCATGCTGATGTCATACAGTTTTAATTGTAGCTGTGTAACTGTAGTGCTTCTATGTGTTTAGGGACACTGCGATGGGGGGTAAACCTATGGTTCTTAAATGATTTTGTTTTACTTCTCTTCCAGTGTGGTTTTATGTAGGTATGGCTGGAGCATTCTGCTTTATTCTTATTCAGCTGGTCTTGCTTATTGACTTTGCCCATTCCTGGAATGAATCTTGGGTTGAAAAAATGGAGGAAGGAAACTCAAGATGCTGGTATGCAGGTATGGAGGGACTATACTACAGTCAAGTTTTAACTTTAATTTAATGTGCATTGTGTTAAATAAGTTACTCACTGAATAGTTCATTTTACCAATGCAGAAAGGGCTACTTCATGCAGGAGTGTCATCTTCTCAGGTGTGTAGTTCAGCTCCATTGATGTCCTTTTGTTGTCAAGTTAAATAAGGGGAAGCAGGGAGAGATGCAGCAGCCTCTGAGTAATAAGATCTGTTCCCTGGGTGCAAGGCATGAGTTTCACAGAATCACAGAATGGGTGAGGTTGGAAGGGACCACAGCAGCTCATCTGGTGCAGCCTCCCAGCTCAAGCAGGGTCATCCTGGAGCACACATGGCACAGGATTGTGTCCAGATGGTTCTTGAATGTCTCCAGTGAGGGAGACTCTTCAGCCTCTCTGGGCAATCTATTCCAGGGTGCAGTCATACACAAAGTAAAGAAGTTCTTCCTCATGTTCAGGTGGAGCTTTCTGTGCATCATAGTATCAGAAACGTGGCAACTGGAGCTTTTTGGGTTTTTCTTGTTTTGTTTTTTGGGTCGGTTTTGGGTTTTTTTGTTGGGGTTCTTTGGTTTTGGGTTTTTTGTTTGTTTGTTTTGGGATGTTTGGTTTTTTTTTTTTAGTCATAGCTTTTGCTAGCCCTTCAGTGCTGATTAAAAACAAAGTAACTTGCTAGTGCATCATGTTGAGTAGAATCATCTCAAACAATTTTTTTTTCTGGTTGCCAGTTAATCATTCTTTGAAGGTATATGCTGAGTGAAAGGTCAAGGTAGTGAAGGAGAGTAAAGTCATCTCACTGGAGAAATGTTATTTTAATAAAGTGTTTCAGATTTTATAATTTAGGTGTTTCAGAAGACAGTATGGCCTGTCTTAATTCAGTGGCTGCTTCTCTATTTAGTGTTTTTTCTAAGATGTAATTTGGCAATGAGATTTTGTGTTAGCCTCTGAAGCTGAAGTATTTCTTCAGTTTCTTTTTTTAAGCTGTTAGCCAAGGTGTGTCCAGTACAGCTATCTATGTTCCTTTATCCTCCTTGCTCTTCTTGGTAGCTGTTAGGGCACTGGAGAATCAAACATGGACTCAGGATTCCCATGTATTGTTTCTTCACAGGCTATTTGAGAACTTCTTTTACATTTCAGTGCCCAGAATTCTCATTGTATATTGTATCCCACACTTGATAATCATGCAGTATTATTCCAATCATAGTAGTCTCTGTTATTAACCAGTTTAACTATGGTTTTGTTTCTTCACAGCTCTCCTCTCAGCTACAGCTGTCAACTATCTGCTGTCTCTGGTAGCTATTGTCTTGTTTTATGTTTATTACACTCATCCAGAAGGTTGTTCTGAAAACAAGACATTCATCAGTGTTAATATGCTCCTGTGCATTGGTGCTTCTGTAATGTCAATTCTGCCAAGAATTCAGGTACGATTTTGATTCTGTTACCTCCTGTGTTATCACAATAATCACAATATCATTGTGCCTACAACTTTTGATTGCCTAACTTCCCTGTTCGGTGACTCCTTTGTCTAGGAATCTCAGCCAAGATCTGGTTTGCTGCAGTCTTCGGTGATCACAATTTACACAATGTATTTGACTTGGTCAGCCATGACCAATGAGCCAGGTAAGTGTATAACAATGTAGAGCATTTTGGGTAGCCGGTTCAGCAATAAATTGTACTTCCACTTCTTGCAGGGCAGCATTAGAGCAGGGTAACAGAATGTGCATATGGTAGGGCTCAGCTACATGTACTGCTAGGAGCCCACTCTCCTGCGGGATAGGAAGGGATGGGCAGCAGGGAGGGAGGGCAGGGTCTGTGTGGCGGGTCTGGGCAAGCTCCCTTGAGGGGGAGAGGAAGCAGAGTGCCACTTCTTCTGGGAGGCGCTCACCTTTTCCTCCCCCCAAAAGCCACGCTCCCAGCAACAATGTGGGATGTATAAAATAGCAGCATGGCCTTGCCCACACATCTCTGAGTTCCCCCCCTCTGCAACCAGCATGCTAAAATTGTGTCTTTTTCCCCTGCTTGTATGGCATGTAATTTCTGCTCTTTGCTGGCAGAACTGCAGTATTCTAAAGCTTAGATTTTGCAAATCAGTGCAACTCCCCTGAGGACTCTAAGAGTTTTGTCTCTCTACCAGGTTTCATGTTTCTTAGGTGACCAAGATGCTACTGATTATATTTTTCCAAACTGAGGATTTATAAACAAGTATTAATAAATGTTGTCAATGTTTATTGTGACTGGAAACGGTCGAATGTCTCTAAAAATAAACAAGTGCAGAAATTATGATGATTAAAATAAATCACCAGATACTGATTTTAGTGGTTTTAATTGGGTCTCTGACCCTTTTGTCTTAGCTGTGGACAATCTTCTGTGCTTCTGTGTCATGGAATACATGAGTCATCTAATTCAGGCAGTGATTATGGGAAAATAAGATTGTCTACTACTTTCAGCTGTTTCACCAGTGTTACCTGTGGATGCTGTGGGTTGGGAACCACTCATAATAAAAAACTGACTTACTGGCATTGTTTTCCATTTCTGGGATGGTTTGGGTACCCCATCTATAGAATATGTTTGTCAAACCTGTTTTCTAGCAGTAGAATTTCTGAAGCTTATTATACAGAAATTTCTGTTTTGTTGCATCTAATTATGTCAGATGGAATAGTAAAGCAGTTGATGCATATCTTACATAAGTTCAGAATCCTTTTATCTGCTCAAAGACATAGATTTTTATGCCATATACTGTCATTTCCCTGCTCTAGAGAGATTCAGTAGGCTAAAATTAAATTCAAATTTCACTTAAAGACTGTCACAGTCACGACGTTCCTTTCTATTTCTGTGCATTCAGCATGGAAATTTGCTATTAAATACTTGTCCTGTTCTTGTTTTATGTAAGCTCTAATGCAATTTCCCTCACAGACAGGCGCTGTAACCCCAGTCTGTTGAGCATCATTGGTTACAACAGCACCACCATTCCAACCCAAGGTCAGGTAGTGCAGTGGTGGGATGCGCAAGGGATTGTAGGACTGGTTTTGTTTCTGCTGTGTGTTCTCTATTCAAGGTAAGAGTCCTTAAAAAAAAATACATTAATTTGTATCAATTCTTATTGTTGGATACAAAATTGTATTTATTTGGGTATCTGTACTATGTCCTTTCCTGTCATATCCAGCATCCGGACATCCAACAACAGCCAAGTTAACAAGCTGATGCTGACCAGTGATGAATCAACACTGATAGAGGATGGAATGCCCAGGAGTGATGGCTCCCTTGATGATGGAGATGATGTTCACCGAGCTATAGATAATGAGAGGGATGGAGTTACTTACAGTTACTCCTTCTTCCACTTCATGCTTTTCCTGGCATCACTGTATATCATGATGACACTTACCAACTGGTACAGGTATTTATGTTTGATTAGATGTGCTGATAATGAGCATACAAGAGGCTGTCTCTTACTGGACAAGGAGGCACAAGTTGCATGCTCTGGAATGTCAGTATTGAGTGAGACTTCTCAAGGGAAGTGTATCTGAAAACTGTAGCCAACCTTGTTCACAAGTGCCTGCCATATTTTCTAGGATGATTCTTGTTATTCACTGGACTGCTGAAATACTGCTAAAGTGAACAGGATAAAGTCTTAAATTATATAACAATTAAAAATTAGTAAACACTTGGCCCATGTCTAGTACAGAGAGCTAGAAAAAGGACATGTTATATCAACAGGTCAAGGGGAAGATGTTTCTTCCCATCTCCTCCAGTTCTGGAGCTTCCCAATATGAGAGAGACATGGGCATATACTGGAGAGAGTCCATGAAGGGCCACAAAGATGATTAAGGGACTGGAGCATATGTGATATGAGAGAAGCTGAGAGAGCTGGGACTGTTCAGCTTGGAGGAGGCCCAAGGGGTGTCTCACCAATGTGTATAAACACCTGAAGGAGGTGTGCAAAGAGGATGGAGACAGGACTTCTGAGTGGTGCCCAGTGACACGGCCAGAGGCAAAAGGCACAAACTGAGACACATGTGGTTCCCTGTGAACATCAGGAAACATTTTTCCATTGCTAGGGTGACTGAGCACTGGTGCAGGTTGCCAGGGGAAGTTGTGGAGTTTCCATTCTTGGAGGCACTCCAAAGCTGTCTGAGGCAGCTGGATTTAGGTGTCCCCACTGGAACAGTGGAGCTGGACTTGAGAACTTTCAGTGGTCTCTTCCAACCACAGCCATTCTCTGACAGGGCTTAGTGGAAGGAAATGATGTCTGATCCTTGGAAAAAATCCTAACAACAAAATAGTCCTCCTGTGTGTGAACTGTTGCTAACAGCTAGATCAGATGTTCTTCAGAATTAAAGAATACAGCTTAAGGTCTCTTGTTACATGGCAAAGAACAATTTGTATTGAAAAAGCAACACTAAAAGGTACTTCCTTCAGAAATAACTCTTAATAGATGGTCCTGCTGTGAAATTGATTTGTGGCCCTACTTGGGTCCAATATGACATTAAGATGATTAATTTCTCTAGGTGGTATGTTGCCCTGTTCTTCTAAAGTTCTTCTAAGCCTTCTGATGTTTACATTTTTGTAATGGAGTTTCTCACACACTTTTCTTGTAAATAATGATTGTTTTGCATTCCTTTCTGGAGGGAGGAGAGAATTGATGGACTGTTGGTTTGACCAGTATGGTTGGAGAGGTGGCAGTTTCATCCTCCAATCCATGGTCACTTTTGGAATTCTATAAATAATGAGGTTGGGAAATAAATGCCCTGGTTTTTGCCTTGGACATCTCAGCGTGTGAGTGTCGTTCGTGTTGTATTGTGACCGTGGTGTCCTTTGGCAAGACAAAATACATTCTTTTTGTCTCTAAGTGCTATCCATTTACTGCCTTTCTGCAGATTTGTTAGAGATTCCTTGTAATTCTGCTTTTTGGCAGCTTCTCATATTGAGTATTTTTTGTGCTGTTGTTGTTTTTCCACCTCCTGTGACATCTACATACAAGTGGTGTTCTTGTACAGACTGGTGTGAACTGCCTAGGAGAAGGGTCCTTTGATGTGTGAATTGAGAATGATCTCCTGTGAAAACAGTGTTGAAGGGTGGCTTAGAACACAAGTATGTTATATTGAAAAAACTGCAAATGATCCTTTTCCTTGGTTCACAGTCCGGATTCTTCCTACGAGACAATGACCAGCAAGTGGCCGTCGGTGTGGGTGAAGATCTCTTCCAGCTGGATTGGCATCGTGCTGTATGTGTGGACTCTGGTGGCTCCGCTGGTTCTCACCAACCGCGACTTTGACTGAGCTGTGCTGCTCTGGAGGGAGGCTGTGCTAGCGCCACGTGTCCCTGAAACAAACAGTATTCCGGGTAGTAGTGCGGGTGTAAATACATGTGTGTGTGCTGTCCAGGTAGTATTCCCTGCTTTGTCCTGCATGATCACCTTGAATCATGTCTTGTCATTTCAGTAAATGACTTTTTTCTAGCTGAGCTCAGTGGTAATTGCTGTAACGATGGTTTTCAGAGGATTACTCCTACTTTGAGTGCTTTGGGAGCTGTAAGATTGAGAGCTTTTGGAAGTATGTTTTTTTCCCCTCAATTGCATTAAATGGTTGTAGGAAAAGAAGTGCAAGTGTTAATTAGGGTAATTAAACAGTGCTAGGTCAGGCTTTGCAAGTGAAGAAGGGTCTGCCTTTGATGATCCCTGTTGCCTTGATTCCAAAGTAAGCCTTGAGTAAGTGTTGTTAGACTCAAAGGAGCACGGGTGGGTTCACTGGATGTCTTGCAGCACTTAGACACTACCAGCCTGACTTTTCCCATGCCGAGGGCAGCAGTACCTTCAGCACAGATGTGAGGGGGAAAACTTGCACCTGGAGCTGCAGAGGAGCCAGTCCAGTGTGTCCCATTGCACACAGGACAGGCACCCTGGGGAGAATACCCTGGTATCAGAAGCATGTTTTTAAGGCACCTGTTTACAATGTGCATCTACATAGTATTACTGGTTTTTTAAGTAGTTTAAGTAGCATAGCTGTGCTGTAATTTATTGCTGTTTTGTGTGCCACTTTCTTGGCTAAGCTACAATCATGAAGTTTGCAAAGAGCTGAGTGGTAAAAGCTGTGTAAGCCCTTTGGAGGAATTGAGTATTGTGATTAAAAACAAAAAAAAAGTGGAGAAAAAGAAGCACCGAAGTTACAATAACTAAAGGAGGAGGTTTGCATTTACTGAGGCTTCAACTGAAGGGTTTCCTAAAATATTTGGGGCTCTGAATATTGAAATCTTTTACTGTATTAGGTATTTTGCTTGTTGTCCATTGCCAGAGATGGACTTGAGCCTAGAAAGTCTAAATCTAGGCATAGTTCCTGTGCAGTTATGAAATCTTAAAATGCTTTTGTGCTTGCTGCTTTGTAACTGAAGTACATAAGCTGCATAATTCCTCTGTTACTTGCTACAACTTGAGCCTAGAGCAGCCTGACTGGGAGTGACCCTGGAGCCTGCAGCAGTCATGCTCATCCCTTTCTGTGATGTTTGTAACTGTGACTTCCTGTTGCTATTCTCTAAGCTTTTATTTTAATTCTGCACCTGAACACTGACATTTACTGCAAAAAATCTGACATGTCAAGTCAAACTTGAGACAGTAATGGAAAGATTAGTAAAGGCTTGTAATAATTTGGAATATGTTGTTACCTTATTAATAAATAAATTTGGATGAAGATGTCCCATGACTTTTGATGTCTCATGCTGCTGCCAGATGTGGCTACTGCAAGGGTTTGTGTAACCTTCTCATCCTCTCTTCTGTTCTGAGAACAACCGACAGTGCTGCAGAGCACACCTGTGAGTCCCTGGCTCTTTTAGGAGGTCATGTGTAACTGCCTGGGTGAAGTTCTCTGACAGTCCTATGCCCTTGGCAGCCATGTCCCAGTAAACACTTTGTAAACACTAACATGCTTTGCACCTGGAACTGCATTCTTGCTTTATCAACTGCTGCCACCTCACTGGATTAGACCTGTTTTAAATTCGGGTAAAACACGTGAACACTGCTTCTACTGAGTCCTGTAACAAAGTTCCTGAGCCCTGTAGCAAAGAACAAATTGCTGAATTCAGAAAATTAGCAGACTGCTCTGTCTATGTATTCAGCTCCTTGTACAAGTGGCCAGATTACTCCCTTGGAAAAAAACCTTGGATCCACTGCCAGAGCTGGGGAATGTGGTTTTTGTGTTGTATGTATGAAGTTAATGAAACCCAGTTTTCTTTCTTCTTTTGGAGGCTTATCAATAAACCTGTCAGGCTACTTTCCAGGAACTCTGCACAGCAGACCTTGCACAACTACTATGATAGGAAAACAAGATGCTGTTAAATCCATAACCACCTGGCACACAGAATAAGAGACAAACTTTTGACAAGTATCACACTTAAGTAACATTTATTTTGTCAGCATAGATGGTCCAAGTTAAAAGTACTCATGCAGTCATGGGGCCTGGCAGCTGTCAACAACTTTTCCCCAGTTTGTGCTATGTGTGAGCACTTCCACTGAAGTGAAAGTAAGGCAGAACCAAGATTTAGCAAGGTACAGGCACTTTGTTCCCAGTTGAAGCAGGGAAAAAAAAAGCCTACATCAGGTCCTGGTCCCCCCACCCCAAAAAAGCCTCATGTGTGTTAAACAAAATGTAAAAAATAAAAACCCCAAAATACAGAAAAACTCAGTGTTCCCTAACCATACACTACTAGTTTATGTCATCATATGTAAGACAAGAAGTATAAGAAACCATAAACCAAAGCTCACTATTGACAAGTGTTGGTTACTTGCAGTACGCGCAATGTGGGCAACACCAAGTGTTCACAGCAGTGCAGCAGGAGCCAGGCTCAGCAGTGCCAGCTGTGCCTGGTGGCTTGTCTAACTCCATAGCTAAACAACTGCTTGTATAAGACAGGAAAGGTACTTCAGATTCCACATATCTGGTTACATAAAACAGTGATGTACAAAAAACTCTCATACCAAACAATATTCTAAATAAATAGTTCATCTTCATGACTATATACAGAGCCTCCCTCACATCAGTTATCCAAGAAGGACATGTCTGTGTCCATGGGTGCTGGGGCAAGTTCGCACAGGTAGAACAGCGTGGCCTCACTCGCCTCTGCCTCCGTCAGTGGCTCCAGACGCACCAGTTTGCTCTGGGTGGGCTGCGGATCCAGGCTGCTCTCCAGGAGCTCATCCCCTTCCAGGGATTTTTCAGCAGTGGAAAGAGTTTCAGCTGTGAAGCCCCCACTCTCAACAGCAGAGCCTGGGTTCCCATCGAGGAATGCAAGGAGTGGAAAAGCAGTGTAGTGTATCAGCTGCTTATCTGTGGGGAAAAAAAATTCCCAGAATATCAATTCATATGCCTTTCTACATGCAGAAGGAAAAAACAAAATCCAACCCACAGTATTTATTTAAAGAATAATTACAAAAAAAGATAGGTATTCGTGTTTTTAAAGAATTGTTATGTTCATGCATAACATTATTAGTGCAGAGACAAAAATCTAAAAAGCAAATATACTAAGTATTGTGTTTTGGTTATTTATCAGCATAACATAAAATCAGATAAGGAGCAAATAACTGAGATGGCTTTTAGAGTAATGTTCAACTGTGGAAATGTTTCAATAGATGACTACAACTAACCTGATCTGGGCTTAGTACCTTGCGTTTCCTGTGAAGCTGCTGGACCAGCATTATTCTTGTTAGCTTCTTTTCCCTTTGTCTCCACCTGGGAACAAAAGCAAACTTTTAAAATACACTTTTCAACTTGTTCCAATGCCACTGGAGAACAGCTGAACGACTATGACAAATATTATTTCTTTATTTGTAATAAGATGCAGTGGCATAATCAGTATTACCCACACTAACATACCTTGGCTGAGAAAACGTGAAATGGAAACACAGGCTACACAAAGCAAGAACCAAAACTAATGCTTTAAATGAACTGGACAAATTCAAAGCGCTACATCTTTGCATCACTGCTTATTACTGGTTTCTCTTCCCACCAGAAGTACAGATGAAATCATTCTGATAGAAGTGCATACCATGTTTGCAAATAAAAAAAATCTCGGAGATACAAAAGTCAAGAGACTGGTATAATGTACAGGTAATACAAGTTTTAAAGGGCACTGCTAATTAATTCAGGTGCTTTTTACTTTGCTGTTTAAAGCCCAACAGGATGAACTCAGCTGCAGTCTTCCTATTCTCATGCAAGTCTTAAAAGCCAGAGCACAAAGTGCCATGATTCCAGTAAAGAGAACAGCAAAAGATGAGTGAATTTTGCATCTCTCACTAGTGCATATGTTGAGCAATGGATTTAAGACTTACTTTGGTATTAGTGATATGATCATGATCTGTGGGATTCATCTGCACAGAACTTGTAAAAAGCTGAATAAGACAAAAGACATCCAAGTTTTAGGTATCTCAGTGTTGCTATTAAGAATACAAGACCATTGCTTCTGTATGTGTGAGAAAAACCCCTGTACTTAGTCCACCCTCTATGAGGACTGGAGACTATGTGGAATTCCATGAACCCTGATCACAAAAGAAACAACTGTATGGCATCTAACATGGTTTGCTGCAGTCTTAAAACACCAATTTCTACTGACACTGCTGCATGGATAATTCTGTCTGCAAGATGGATGAAATTGCAAGTGACACCAAGCTGGAAGGAGCCATCAGTAAGTGGAGAGCAGAGGTGCTTTTAAGAGGGATCTCAGTGAAGTGGGAGAGGGGCCAAGAGCACTCCAGCAGGTTCAGCAGCCACATGTCACCAGGACCCAGTAACCTCATGCTCAGGTTAGGCTTAAGGAACAAATGGACAGGGAGCAGCACTTCAGAGGGGACATGTGAGTCATGGCAGACAACACCCTGCTACCAGCCAGCAACGTGGTCTTGCAACAGGGAGGAAGGTTCTTTTTAACCCCAGTTCATTGAGAAGACCAAAGATAATGTGCTGGGTTATTTCCGAGCAAGAGTATTAATTAATTGACTTGACATCCAAGTTCACATCACAACAAATATCAGCATTATTTCATTAAGAAAGCCACTGTTCAGTAAGAAACTAAAGCATTCACTTGAGCAGTGGTGTAGCTTTAAGACTTATACCAGTGCTCCAGAAACTCATAAAAATTTATAACTTCGCTTTGTAAAGGGAAGGAAAAAAAGATCATTTGTGATTTAAATCCATATTAAACAGTAACAATACACACAAATGTTTCCTATAGCCTATTATGAAAATACTTAATTTTAAGTCAAAATTACATCAACCAGGAGATCTGGATCTATGCTGAACTGTCGTCCTGACAACATAGCCTGGAAGTCCTCTAAACTGCAGTCGATACTGTCCAGATAATCCAGAAGTTCAACTCTAGAAAGCAAACAGTATTTTATTGCTGTATCCCTTAATAAAGTAAGAGAAATCCTTAAGTAAGCTTTACACAGATGTACTACATGCATCTAAAAATCTTTACCAGACCTAGAATGAACTAAGTCTTTCACAAGAAATGACCTCTGGAAAAATGAAGCCTTTTAGCCTCTTAAGAAGAGAACCCAAGTCAGCAGACAGGTGCTCTGGAATAGGTATCACAGGAATCATGTCAACATAACACTATTACATGACATTAGCAGAGATGCAATTGTTGCATAGCCCTAATGGGTCTAATCCACCTGCAGGAATGACAAAAATAAATCCTGACGATTTCAACAATCTCCACAACATTACACTGCCAGATTAAACATCTCAACTCACTCACTTAACAATTAAAATCAGAGGTCGCATCTTAAAATACTTAAAATAGAAGAATCTTCAGAAACTGGCTGGAATATCAGTAGCCTGTAAGTCTAAAGTTCTCAGTAGAAACTGCTTTTCAGTTCTTTTTACTTCAGTCAAATAATCAGTTCTAATACTAGAAAAAACAAAAGAGCAGACTACTTACTTTCCAAGAAGATTTATATTCTGTGAAATTACTCCATTTTCATTGAGTATGGAATCCATCACAGAGACTGGGTCTTCTGCAGTTAAAGTTGACTGGTTATTCAGCTGTACAGCACTTGACATGAGTGGATTTGTGCTGTCACTGACATGGCTGGCTGGATCATTACCTGGGACAGCAACTGATTCAGTGTTTTTATCCCCTTGAATTACAGGGGCATATTCATCTTCATTATCATCTTCCACAATTACAATATCGGGAGAATGGTAGCTACAGCTACAGCTGTAATGTGAGATAAATTAATTACAGCATTTCATACACATTTAAATGGGTATTATTCCACAGGTTTAGTTACCTCTCGCTTTAGTCAAGCTACTATCAGGAAATAAACTTTTCTACTGCTTTTTAATACTAAACACAAGATAGATGAACTAGATGAAATATCTATCTTCCATTGATACAGTTCTGTAATGATCAATACAATTAATGCAGCTCAGTTAGCAGACACTCTTGTGCCACACTACAGTAACCAACTGCTAAAGAGCTATAGGAACACTGACACTTTTGTCATTAGAACCACTATAAGCTTGCATATAAATGTGAAGTATGTACCAAATCATACAAGGCCACCAAGACAGACAAGACAGTATATATTTTGCCTATTTCCTGTTGAACAGCATCAACTCTGGAGCGCCCACAACAAAGCATCCCAGTCAACAGGTTTGTAGTTAACCTTATTATGCATACCAGGAACAAAACCTGAAAACCAAGAGCGAGCCTCAAATGATTTGCTTTCATGCCTATTCTGGTTCTTAACCCTTAAGAAGCTGTTAGCTATGCTGCCTCTCTATCACAGCCTTTTTTTCATGAAGCTTTTCTATCAGAGAATGCATTCTCAGGCATCAGCTGAGCAAGAACAATGGTGCCAATTCAA
Source organism: Agelaius tricolor (assembly GCF_023055355.1). Taxonomy (NCBI): domain Eukaryota; kingdom Metazoa; phylum Chordata; class Aves; order Passeriformes; family Icteridae; genus Agelaius; species Agelaius tricolor. The sequence goes on from NW_027269261.1 coordinate 64,616,177, forward strand.
GTATAAGCTACAAATATTAGGGTTTTTTCCTTGAGGCATAATACAGGCCCTATCAGTCCAATGCTACTCAAGAAGAGAGTTGCATCTAAATCCTTGAACCGAGTTTCAACTTGCTTGTGGCTGAAAGATGGAGAACTTCTGTAGCACTGGAGTACAGACAGGAAGGAACACAATTACAAAAAACAACTGGACTGTAAAAAACCCAGAAATTAACTGGCTTAATGCAAGGACCACACCAAAACCTGACACACACCACATGTAAATTTTTCTCCACAAAAACCTGGAAAAACAAGGGAAGTCGTTCCTATCTGTATACACAACCAAAAAGTAAAGAAGACTTCTCTTACTCTGGCTTTAGTATATTTAACAATTATGCAATAATACAGATTGCTTTCACCAGTTTCTATCTATCCTCCTGATATTAAAACTCCAACAGCCAATTAACTATTTTGGAACAAATCCAGAGGTCAGTAAGTCAAAAGCTAGTGTGAATTCACAGATGAAGTTTCTGTATGTGCAGGAGTGCTGAATAATTCTAACCACTTCACTAAAAAAAATTATCTAAGACATCTGAATTAGTGCATGTTATACAACACTGAAAGTTATTTATCAACACAAACATGTTGAGACTTCTTACTTGGAAGAATCTGAAGTGGTATCTTCACTTGTTTCTGGTGTAACAGGAAGATTTTCTTCATCAGCCATGGGATGTTCTTCCTCACCCACATCCTCAGTGACATCATAAATCACAATGTCATCTGAAATCTGTTCCCTTTGTTTTAAGCCCTCATTTCTGTTGAGAGGTACCTGAGAATTATTTTTAAAATAGTCAGGGCAGAGAAACAATGAGCTTCAGCATTTTGACAGTTATCACTGTATATTAAAATGCTTCACATCTAATCAAGTCTAAGAGCTTTTCTACACCTTGGAGATTACAAGCTGTTTATATAGTTCTATGTTTAATAGAAAAAGCTATACAAGTAAATAAACATGCTGGAGAATAACAGCTACAGGAAAAAGAATTGATAAATATTACAGGAGTAGAAATAAAATTATACTAGCACTGTCAGATATTAGAACTAAAAATATTAAAACAGTGACTGCTGTTTAAACAGTACTTTGTTATAAAGCTAATTCCAGTGCCACCCTACAGAACTTGTTTTAACAATTTCCTCACCAATTACTATTTGGACAGCTGAAAACAACTTTCAGTGGTGTGACTCATTCAAATGTAACAGGAACATGACATGATTTTGCTGGGCTGGATACTGCCTTGCAGAGCAGCACACTGGGCCCTTGTCCCTGTATGGGGCCAGGGATGCCACATTCCCGAGATAACAATGCAACATTATACGTGCTATTTCTAATAGCACCACTTTTAAAAGCAAACTGCTTTCAGCACCATCATGTATTTAATACAGAGATAACTGGTTTATACATGCTTATGTTGGAAAGTGAATGGTGATTAGCAACCCCTTCAGATTCTGAAAGGAAACAACAAGGCCTATCACCTGTACAAGGTGACAGCTCTCAGTACAGAGCTGTGTTATAGTCTCCATATGACAATGAATTTGATCCATGTGCCTACCTGCATTCCATCCAAACAGAGAATACCCATAATAGAAAACTTACATGGTGGCTACTGTCAGCTGGTTCTTTCACAATTTTCTGAAATACATTCGACTTTGTAGGTCCATTAGTGTTCAGAAGTAGAGGCCTACATCAGAAAGAGCAAAGTAAGGCGACCATTTCAAACCCACCTCTTTGGTAATTAGTCAACAAGGCTTGTCAGTTTATCAAGTGGACAGAAAGTGTCCAAGACCATATTTACCTTTTACGTTTTAGGCTCACTAGTTGGTTGTTCTGCACCAAGGTAACAATGAATTGTACAATCTGTAAGGGAGAGAACACTACTGTTGGTTGCTTTACTTTTTAACTGTTTCTCATAAGTACCAAGGCATCTTATAGCAAAAGACACCAGTAATAAAACCTATACATAAACAGCAAAACACTTTCTTTGCATAATAACTTTTATACAAAGCTGTTCAGAAAACCTAAAAATCAAGGTATAAACCAGTGCTGATAATCCCTAAATAGTTACTCAATTGTTAAAAGACTTTTCACATAGCAGGTGATAACAGCCAGCTTTTATACAACATCATACAAGACACAGAAAGACATGCAGCAACTCAAATGATTAAAAGAATTCTAATTAGCAATGACAAAAGGCATATAGGGATGTGGACCATATACATGACCTGAATCTGTAAATACTGGTTCTGGTGAAAGATGTTTTTGACAGATTCAGAAAAAAAATTACATGTACAATTAACAGTATTCATCAGCTGTCATTCCTTCTGAATGTTACCCTTCCTTCTCTTATGCTTTAAATCTAAGGCTTTAAAGTATGTATCTGGCTTGAAGAAACTGGGAAAAAAATCACTAAGTCTCTGCTACAAGGCTACTTGCAGTGATGCCATGGTATGTTAAAAAAATAGATCTATAAGCTCTACACATTTATATCAGTTTTAGCTGATCATAAATCTAACTGTTAAATAATCTAAGTTAACATATTATCAATAGGTTCCACTCAATTATTTATTCCTCTGGGAAGTAGGAGTATACAGTCAACAGGTCAGTTAAGTGGGGCAGTAGTGAACTTCCAATACAAAATCTTGAAATTCTTGCAGTGAGCAAGTTACTCCCAAGCAGCTGACAGAGAATTAGACATCTGATTCCCAAAGTAATAAAAAAATGGATGGACCATCTAAGGTTAATGTAATAACAGATGTAGGATGTTCTTGAGCCTCTTTCTTTGAAAATGTTCACAAGACTTTGGCCTTATTTTCTGCTTATGCAATAAAATACCCTGAATGTTTTTATTAGTAGGGTTTGTTCATCAGATCCCACCCTGCTGTTTTTTCTATTAAAGAGAGATCTGACATTATAAAAAGCTGAGTGAGGGCAAAGCCAGATAACATAGCAAAGCATTCCTGCTTCAGAAGCACTCACTCAAGCACACACAACACTTGAATGAAGCCTTACCTTTCGAATAACTTGCTGCTGTTGCAAGTGTTTTGCTCTCAGTTCTGACACTTCCCTCCAAAGGGATTCATTCTCTCTGTTTAAAAATGATGATTTAAAAGTCACACTAAAACTAGTATTTAATTATTGTTAAAGATCAGTTGGCTTCATTAAAACACTTTCAAATGTGTTTCTAGATTGGGGGTTGGAGTGGGAGTGTCACACAGGCACCAAGCAGCCTTGGAAAGTAACTGTGAAACAAAGACCCAAACACAACAAATTCTGCTTTAAAGGAAAAAAAACCCCAAAATTCCCAAATTTGGCAATAATCATTGCCCATACATTCAGCATTTAAATATTAACCATCAGCATTTAACAGTTACCTCCATTAGCTCCAGTAAACAGGCACGTTACGTGATCAAAATAACAGGAGCATGTCAGAGGTAGCAGTTTTCACAAACCACTGTTTTGAGAAACCTTGGTTCTTCCAGTACTCACAGGACTCCAATTACTGAGACAGTGTAAAAACTGCCCTTTTTGCTTCCACAGTGTATGCCATGTTAAGAGGTAGATAATGAGTACCAAAAGCTTCAGTGAATATGGGTAGACGACATACCACCCTCCTCTCTTTTGTAGTTTAATTTTCAACACAAAGAAGCAAACTGCACTGGTATATGGGGTTTTAGGAAACCTTAAACTAAGTTTTCAGAAACAGCAGCTCATATGCAGTGTGATGAAGGGTACTACTCGCTCCTCAAAGTGCTCCTATGTCCAACATACAATTTAAGAGTACAGTTTCATGACAAAATTAACAGCAGAAGTGAGGGACTCTGAACTTTCTCAGCTTTTTCACTAGCTTTCTCAACATGTTTTGTAGGACCAGGTCTTCTGATTTAGCTCCAGTTTCTACTTCATTCACTTTAAACTGATGAGATGACAATATGGATGTCAAAGATTAACCCCTACGTTCTCATCTCTACTAACTGTCAGTTAATTAGCAGCTGGCTGTCATTTCGGTCAAAGCCAGCCCTGCTCTGGGCAGCAGTTTGGACCTGATGGCTTTCTGAGATTCCTTTCAACCCAAATTCATCCAGGATTTCAAAAGGGCAAATATGATTTTTACTCTAGACTGGCCAGATTCTAACAAAGACTATGCCCTAAGCAAAAGAAGTTTGCCTCTAAATATTCTACCACTCAAGTCACTAGAACTGAAGTCTAGAAATGAGAGAATTTACTTCTTAAAACCTGAACTAATTGGTGACCTCTGCCACAGAGGTACACTGTCATGAAACCATCTTCTAGAAGAAGAAATAGAAACTACTCTAATAGAGTTTCTACTGAGATGATGTGACTTACAGCGCATGACCTTATGCTTATGTATCTAGTCTGTATCTACCTATTCTAAAGGATTAAGTAATTTGTGACACATATCTCACTGTTGAGAATAAATCATAATTTCTAAGCAGGCAGTAATGAAATTCTACAAAAACTCCATTTACATTTGGATTTTCAATTCTGTTTCTTTGTCAATAAGGTAACTAATGAATTTCCAAATTAGATTTTCTAAACACTTTTTCATGGGTATTAACACTTCCACAATTTTTAACAGTGAGGCATAAGGACAAAAACAACAGGAAAATAAAAACAATGAGCATAGACATCAATTGTCCTACAAAAGTATTATATGCAAGCTGCACAAACCAAACTCTGCCTCAAAACAAATACAGTAGCTATTTCAAACTTGAAGTCAAAAACCAGCATACTTTATACTAAGAACTGATTTAAATATTCAGACTCAGCATCTATGTGAAACTATTATTAAAGGTGTTATTTAATTGCCTACTACTTGACAGATCTGCAAACACCAACATTGCCTGTAACTTTTAATAATATCAAAAAGTTCAATTTTAAAGCAATTTTTCTATGGAAGTTTATGTTCCTAAAGCAAGAACTGAAATGAGGCAACCAGAAATCAAGAAACACCTAGAAATATGTCTTTGTCCAATATCTAGTATCACAATTACTCAGCATTAAGGATCAGATACTGATGAAGCAACTTACCTCTTTAAAAGAGACAACTGAGATTCAATAGTTGTTTGCTTAATTTGCACCTTTTGAGCACTGCATATTATTTTAGAGAGATCTTCCTGACGGATCTTGTTTTCTTCAGGTCTCGAAGAAGAAACCTTTAAAAGATTAGAATCCAGAAAAAACACTTCCCTTAACTCATGCTAAACTATTATTCTCTTTTGGTGATGAAGTATATTTTCTTACTAATGTTAACAAAATATACACTTAATTTAATAATAAACCAAGCATCCAAAAAAAAACCCAAACCAGAAACACAGCTGTTACCACATTAGCTTTAGTTGTTACAAATATTTGTGTACACTCCTGACTCTTCAGGCATTTTCCCAAGTGCTCTACTTCATCATAACTGCATCACAATAACCTAGTGATAACCAGCACATCAATCACCCTGTGCTGGTTTTGGCTGGCATGGGGTAATTTTCTTCATAGCAGCAAACACGGGGCTCTGTTTTGGACTTGTGCAGTTGTGCTGCAGTGCTGGCAATACAGAGATGTTTTTGTTACTGCTGAGCAATGCTTATACATGGAGTCAAGGGCTCTTCTGCTTCTCACCTCACTCCACCAGCCAGTTGGCTGGGGATGCACAAAAAATTGAGAGGGCACACACACAGCTGGGAGAGTTATCCCCACCTCACCAAAGGAGCATTCCCTACCATATGGTGTCATGCTTAGCACATAAAACTGAGGGAAAGAAGAAGGAAGTGGAAGGGATGTTCAGAATGATGGCATTTGTCTTCCCAAGTCACCATTACATGTGATGGGGCCCTGCTTTCAAACACCTGCCTGCCCATGGGGAGTGGTAAATGAATTCCCAGTTTGGCTTTGCTTGTGTGTGTGTAGTTTTTGCTTTATTTATTAAACTGCCTTCATCTCAACCCATGAGTCTTCTCACTTTTACTCTCCCAATTCACTTCCACATCCTGACATGGGGGTAGTGAGCAAGTAGCTGTGTGGGGCTGACCTGTTGGCTGGAGTTAACCATGACATCCAGTTTCATTTGCCATATTTCTATTTGCTATCTATATGCACTTGACTCAGTAACAGCAGAGCACATTTCAGAAGCATAACGAATGTGTTTATATGTTTGCCCCATTCTTTTGGGTGTACTGTAAGTCTAAAGCTTACAGTAGCTTTGTTCTGAAACAAGCTACATAAACAAGCAGTTTCTTACATTGATGATGGTAAAGTCAAAGTATGCTCTGCACTTCTAATACTCATTTGCAAATTGTCATATTACATAACTCACACTTTTTTGCCACCTGTTAAAACTTTACTACAATGACAGCAAAGTAGATAAAAAGAGCCTTGTCAAATCCCCCAAAATATCTTTACAAGCTCAAGATATAAATGAAAGCAGGGAAGTTTGTTTCCATAAAGTCTGAACTTATTTGCACTCACAATCCTGCAGTAAAATTTGACATGAACTTGGTTATTTATCAGTACTGAACAGTACAGGTTTTCCACACACTGGATTTTCACTAACCTTCCTTTTAATGTGTTCCAGCAAGTCCTCCCGGCCCTGCCTAAAATATGCATGCCGAAACTCTACTGGACCGTCTCGCTCCTGTTTGACAATTCCAGAATCAACATGGACAACTTTACGGAAGCCATCTTTAAAAAAAAAACAAAAGAAAAGAAAAATCTCAAAACCCACATTAAGAAATTCAAAATATGCTGTCCCCACTATCCTGTTATCAATTTTGAGAATAAGCAGTATCCTAGTCGTAGAGAACACAAAGCACCTGCTCAAAGGAAATGATAACTTAACTTTTGCATACAAGATTTAGAACTGTGCTAGAATGCAAAAATCCAGGAACTTACACATGTTTAACTGTCTGACAAAGCTTGCCATGTTGTTATGCTTGAAGTACTTGGGAAGAATCTCTTTTGCAAATCTCTGTTCATCCAACACCAAGAAACTCTTTCCATTCTAAAATGAGAGAGACACATTAAGCCACTTAAAAACCATAGCAGAAAACACACTGGGCTTTTAGAATTAATCACCAGATTGGAATGTTTCCTTTGTGCACGCAGTACATTACTGATCTGCTTGCTAACAATTTTCCAAAACAAAAAGGGTACAAACCTTGCAGTTGCAAAGCAACTGAGTACTATCAATTTACATCATTACCTGTATCTGAAGGCAAACATCTCTACTGTTACACACTGCTTGAAGATAGGAAATAATCGTTTACCAGCAATGATCACAGTTTCACTACAGGACAATACTCTCAATTTTGAATGCAGTTTTGAAGCCCTGGTAAGGAATCTTAACAAAGAACCTGAGCAAGGAAAAAATACCAACAACCATGTGACTGTCCCATCTGCTTTTCAGTGTAAAACCATGATTGGTTTGATAGGATCTGTAGAGCAGATGAAGCTGTCAAAGAGGTGAGGATGTCCACTGGGTTTTGGAGTTACCAAAAAGGTAGTCACCTAAAGCAAGATTCCCCTTCTGGAATGCCAATTGTGAGGGAAGACTGATCTTTTATTTAATCCACAGGCTTTAACTAAAATAGAAGGATCAGATCTTTGTTCTTCAATGACTGCACTCCATTTAAACTACAGGACAAGTAAATGGCAGAATGCAAATTACCTACTTCAAAATGGTCTAGGTTTTGTCTACACATCCACAATACTCTCACTCTGTAGTTAATAAAAAGTCTTATCTTCAACAAATGTCAACACTTTTCCTGCATCTTCTTAAGAGGCCTTTTTAGTTTAGTGAGTCACTTCTATTATCCTCAAATGCCAGCAGCTCTGTGATCCCAAGAAGCTTAAAGAACCAGATGTAAGACCATATGAAGGTCCTTGTCCAAAGGCAGGTGCCCTTGTTTCAGCTAGGATAGAATTAATTCTTTTCTTAGTAGCTGGTAGAGTGCTGAGTTTTGGATTCAGTGAGAGAATAATGTGATAGTACAGTGAAGTTTTAGTTGTTGCTGAGCAGTGCTTACCCTAAGTCAAGGTCTTTTCAGCTTCCCAAGCACTGCCAGCAAGCAGGCACACATGAAGCTAGGAGGGTGCATGGCCAGGGCAGCTGACCCAAACTAGGCAAAGGGATATTCCATGCCAGAGAACATCATGCCCAATATATAAACTGGGGAGTTATCCACCAGGAGGGCCAACTGCTGTTCTTGGATGAGCTGGGTACTGGCCTGCAGGTGTCAGCAATTGTATTGGGCATTTGTTTCTCTTGTGTTTTCTTTCTGTTTTATTACTGTTATCACGTACTTTACTTCATTTCAGTGTTAAATGGTTATCTCAACCCACGAGTTTTACTTTCTCTACCAGGGGGTGGGGAAGTGAGCAAGTGGCTGAGCTGTACTTAGTTACCAGTGGGGGTTAAACCCCAACAGCTTGTTCCAGCAAATCAGCAGGAAGCATCAGAAACAGGATGTTACAAATGGCTCTCCACTGGATGACTTAGGCCTCAACACTGAGAGGAAAGTAGGGAGATTAAAACTTCCCCTAATGCCTACCTACCTCCTGCTGAGAACCAATGAGTGGAAGATAAAGGGGAAGCAAAAGAAATGCAAGAACAGACTATTTTAGCCAATGCTGTGTGTTAAATTCACAAACTGAAGGTGCTGAACCAAATGGAACTACCGTGACCTGTGACACCAAGAGACAACTTCCATGTGATGCCTCACTTTATCAGCACCTTGACATTGTCCAGGCCTAGCACATGAAAAACGTGGGAAACACATCCACAAGCTCTTCTTGCCCTGACAGTCATTTACAGCAAAGCTGCACAGACATTAAGCCTGTAAGCTTCACTACGCAGCTAAATACGATTGTCAACTCCTAGTGCCAATGATTCCAGCATACAGCAGTCTTCCAAATGCTTCATTTGGTACTCCTCACCCATATCACAAGCAATCCCAATACCTCCTCACACAGGAACTGCTGGTTGTTAACAGTATCAACTGTGATGGGTGAACCTTCCCCTCTAGAAACAGCTTTGCAGAATCTCAATTATTTTTACTCTTTTTAATTTAAAAAATAACACAAGGATACCTACACATGTATCGGTACATTTACTTTAAATAAACATTAAAATAGATTTGAAAATACTCCATTAAAAGCATAAGGCAGCAAAACCAGCATTTTTTAATGTAGACAATATCAATCTTCATAAAGCCTTTAGTATCTTTCTTCCAAAAAAAAAAAAAAACAAACCCCAAAAATCACAAAAAAATCCCATCCTAAAACAAAACAAAATGGAAAAAAAAAAAAAAAAAAAAGAAAAGCTGCCATAATCTCCTGAGGCCTCCTGCTTCACTCCTTGGGAAGTCTTGGCTGAAGGTATTGGTAAATCATTTTCGGTATATTTAAGACATTTCATTATTTCTAGATCATTTAAAATAAGAAGCTCTCAATTGAGTTTAACTCAATACCACTTGAAGATATTGATACGATTTGAGAACAAGATTTTATTGAAAACAGCATATAGGGAAAAAAATGAAGCAGTTATTATTAAAATATGTGCTTAGAACTGTCAATGATGCTCACAGTATCAACTTGCCAGCCCTTCATTGCCCTGTGAGAAAAGTGGCGCCCAATTCGACTTCCCCCGTGGCCCATCCCCTTCCCGCCACCCCAGCAGGTGGACACCGAGCCCGGGAAGCCCCCGGCCATACCACACGTGGCCGCCCCCCAGAGCCCCTGCGGGATCCGGCCCCGCGGGCAGCACACAGGAAACAGCACCGGGCCTGAGCACGCCGCTCTTCCCATCCTCCGGAGCTCTCCCGCAGCCCCGGCTAACAGAGGGCGAGCCCCGTTCCCGCGGTGGGAAATCTCCCCGCAGATCCACGTTCCCCGCACGCCGGCTCCTTAACCGCATGGCAAAATCCTCCGGCTCCCGGGCCCCTTCCCACCCCCACGGGCGCCCGAGCCTGCTCAGTCAGAGCCGCCAGACAGACACCCCCACCCTCCGCAGCTGTGCTAGGGACGCGCCCCCAGGGCGGGCACCGCAGCTCCTACTCCACAGTTAAAAAACAAGGGAGAGGCTGAGGGCTGAGGCGAGCCGGCCTCTGCCGAGCAGCTCAGCTCAGCGCGGCCCGAGCCCAACCAAGCCATGTGGCCGTGCCCTGATTTTCCGTCCTCCCCACGGGCACGCCGAGAACCCAAGCAGGCCCCGATGCCCGGCGGAGCGAAGCGCAGGGTGATGGCGGGGGCTCCGCCACACGCGGGCGGGTGGGGGGGGGGGGGGGCTGCCGACCTGGCTCCAGGTGATGAGCTGGTTGCTGGGGGTCTCGCCCAGCAGGGCCCACAGCTTGCTGAGGAAGGCCGGGACCCCCGGGCTGGCGAAGGGAGGCGACGGCTGCTGGGGAGGCTGCGGGGGCAGCGGTGCCGGCGGCTGCTGCTGCTGTTGCTGCTTCATTGTCGCTCGGGAGCCTCCGGGCCCTCTGTCCGGGAGGGAGCACAAGCAGACCGGCCTGGCCCCGCCCCTCGCCCCCACCCCGCATGCGCGGCGGCCCCGCAGCTCGCGCGCGTGCCGGCCCCGCCCCTTCCCCCTGCGCCTTACATAACGTCCCCACGTGTGCCGCCCTCACGTGTCACAACAGCGCCGGCACGGGGGGAACGGGGCCAATAGCGGCGCGCCTCGCGGCGGGGGGGCGGGGCGGTGGCGCGCGGGCGCACGTTCCCGGCGGGGCAGCGGCGCGTGGCGGGCGGGCGCGCGGCTGAGGAGGCGGGCGGTGAGTGAGAGCGGTCCCGGTCCGGCTCCCGGGAAACGGCGGGCGAGTGCCCCAAGCGGGCCTTCTAAGGCCTTATCCCAGCCTGGCGTTTCCGAACCGCCTGGGAGAAAGGTGAAGAGTAGCTAGTCAGCTCTAAAACATGAGTACACAGGGCGTATGCACAACAGGAACGTGCAAACCAACTCTCCCCAAAAGCATCTCAGGCAGGCCCTAAGCAGACCCCTCTGCAAGGCAACTTGTGTTTAGACTTCAGACTTATCAGCTGCTGAAACTGAGAAAAGAAACTGGGTATCTTTAAGGAAAACAGACTAATGAATGGTGAAATACACTAATTTTTTTTTTTATACTCTACCAAGTATTTTGCAAAACTTAATCACATACTAACTGTAGATAGTTTTTAAGAAGTTGTTCTATTGAACTAAAATTAGTGTTTTCACAACAAACCTTCATTTGTTGTGAAAATACTAATTTTACTAATTTACTAATATGTGAAAATACTAATTTACTAATCAAACCTTCATTGACTGGTAGTGTTACTAATATTTTTGTGGAAATTTCTCAAAAAATTCTCAGAGAATCTCAGTGAGTTTTATCTGCTTCAGCTTACAGTGAAAACGAAGCACAATGGCAAAGGGAAGATAACAGAACCTTTAGCAGGGTAGGCGGCAAGAAAATGAAGTTCAATATTTCTGTTTCAAGCTGTGTATCACACAGCTTCCCTTTTGTCATCATTAGCAGCCTGCCACAGCCTGTAACAAACCCTTTGACTGACATTCACTAGATCATTCCTGAAAGAAGTCACAGTTGCTGAGTTTATGGCTCAGCTTTTCAGGGTCAGTATTTGGAATGAGAAAACTTAAGTTAATGCCTTTTGAATTTAAACACAAATTTACAGTAATTTTTCATCCTGATATCCATGTGCAGCAAGCTCTCACCAGATTCCATTTATCCAGATACAAATGCTAGATAAGCAGAGAGAAGAAAATGGTTGTGACTTAATCTGGACTCAGTATTGCTCTGCATCTTATATTTCTTGTTTACAACTTCCATCTGAAAAGAGAAGTTGATTTGCAGAATTGTGGGGCAGTATTTCAAAAGGTAAACCCCTATATTGAGGTCTTTGGCTGAGACAGAAATGGAACCACGCACTTAATTTTTTTTCATTTCCCTCGTAGATTGAACATCACCACGGTGAAAAAGACTGCTGTGTAACTCGATTTCCAGTGTCTTACAGTCGAGGCAGGTCTTTAAAACTTTCTTCCTAAACCTCAGTTTAGGAAAAAAGTTTTCTTCTGAAGCCTCAAGGCTTGAGAATTGGAAGTTATTTATTAATACTTAACATAAAATGTTAGCAATGTACAACTCAAGTAAGGCTTCCATTAGGTTTTTATTTTACTGTCTTATGAAGTCTGAGCACAAGGTACTTGTTTGTCCCTGTTCATAAAGCTTTTGGTCACATTATCTTACAATCCAGCCATTTTAAAACTCACTAGTCTTTAATCTGGGGCTATTTGACTTCCCAGTATCTTCATAAACAGTCTGTAATCTTTTTCCACACTGCAGTAAATTTTTCCTCCAGCTAGCTTGCAGAAATCTGGTAATTATCAGCTCTGAGACAGGTCAAGCTATTTAAATCTTCCATGATGCAGTTCTCACCCTCCCCTCTCCAGAAAAACATTGCATTTTAAAACCTCTCAGGTACTGTGAAATGTTGGGAATTCAGATCTCTTCCCATATCTCTGAACTAACCCCTCAAGCTCCAGCAGATTCTGTTCCTCCTGAGCCTCATTCCCTCCTCCCCTGGGCCCAGAGATCCCCTAAATGTCAGAGTTCCAACTAAGACCTAGTGCTCAGGGACTAAGGGAGCACTGCCAACAGGAAGCGTCTGATTTCCAGCGCTTTTTTTCCACAGCTTTCACGGAGAGGCTACATAGTTAGCAGCACCTCAAATCTGGGCAGGAGGCCAAAGAATAAAGTTAGATAGCTGTTCATATCACTGTTTGTTTTGACATCCCAGATGCCTAAAAATCACATCCATCACTGGTCTCTTCCTCTCATGCTCGAGCAGCAGGCAGCCCCACAGCACTCCCATACTCTTATAGGAACTTTGACCACTAATAGTCCAGTTTTGATGTGCTTTAAGAAAAATAATTTGGGATGGGGACTCTGTTCCACAGCACATTTACAAGTAGGGGTCACAAGGCAGCCCTCATGTAACAATACTTTTCTGATATGAACTTAATCTATCTTCTCTGACTTCCTATTTTATTCCCCTACAATGGGATATGCAGCAGGGGTCAACAGCCCTGCTTGTGCTGTTGGTCTGGCTCTTGTAAGTCTTAAGTGCAGTCTCTGTGAACTCCAGTTACAACAGACCCTGACTAAAGCCTGAGTCAGCTCCCCAAGGGATACCAGTCTGCAGATTTTCCTTAAGACAAACAGCATGATGCAAAACAAGAAACTTAAAATGACAGAGGAGAGACAAAGGCAGGGGGACAGATTTCAAGGCAATACTCTCCTGTTTTTGCTACCACTCTTTGTCCTGCCTGAAAGGCCAGCATTTGAAGGTTATCTTTATTGATTCACTGTATTGATCCCTATGAAAGCAAGAGACAAATCAAGACACTGAGCTTGCACAAATGTTACCCCTGGAACAAGCACAGGCAGCCAGCCACAAGTAGGCCATCCTGGATCAAACACTGCAGAGCATCTCATAGCCAAATTTCATCCAAGCCTTCCACCTTTAAAAATTATTACACTACTTAAATAACTAAAAGTGTTCCTGGAAGTCCCAGCTCTACACATACTAGGATCTCCTTGAATCAAAAGGAGATTCAAGGCCCTAAGAGGCCTAGCTTTAAATTAATCCTCCTTGAACCAAGGATGGTCTGAGATATCTGTATTTGTAATGAAACCAGCTAGAGTAGGCAAGGTAGATGACATTTCAGAGAGCATCTATAGAGATTAATGTCGTGGTTTAGGGCAAATTTAGGAGGAAACCTCCAAATGAGGTACCTCCAGAAAGCAAACCCAAGCAGGCTCTCCCCCAGGTGGCTGGGAAAAAATTTCCTTGCAGAAAAGTGGAAAAAACTTTTTATTTAACAAGAAAAGTATGCACAAGCAGAAAAATTAATAATATTAAAAAATAAAACCTCTCTTTGTTCTGAAGAGATGACAAATTCAGCAAGTCGTTGTCGTAGGCTGTAGCTCAGCTTGCTCAGTCTCTCATCAGTCCCTCCTGCACTGGAAAAAGCCACGTCCCAGGCCCCAGTGGGCCACAATGTGAGCTGCTGGTGCTCCTATGGGTTTTCCGTCCAGAGCAGGTTTGAACAGTTCCAAGAAAAAGAAAAAACATAGTCCAGGGAACTTCACTGCCTCAGGTAGCTAAAAAACACTAACTGAAAAACAAAGGAGAGCTTTCTCCTGCTGTCCATCCATGCTGCAGACAACACAGTCCAGGAGAGAAAAATGCTGAAGCTCTCTATGTTTTGAAAACAACTGCCTCAGACATTCCACTGCTTCTCCTTCTCCCCCCACTTCACTCTCAGATCTAGTTTTAAAGGTGCAAAACTTATTTCTGGGCTAAACAGAAGAATGGGCATACAAGTCAGTATCATAAAGTCACCCTAAGACAATTAATCTTCCAAAGTAATATCTATTCAGTTAGCGATATGCCATCCTTGTGCATCTGATTCAAGTGACACTCAGTGTTTTGGATGGCTGAGTGATTAATTTTCCTTCTTAGGCCCTGCAGGAAGAACAGATGGCACAGTCAGCACACCAGACATTTAACAGACAGTGATAAAACAAAGGCTGGCATCAAGTTTCAAAATTAGGTTTTGATAACTGATCCCCACAGTATATTTAAAATTAAGCTATGATAACTGAAACTATCTTCCATTCATGATCAATGGCTTTTCTTTCTTGAAAGGAAAATTCAGACCTACATTCATATTGACTGCAAACCGTCAAAGACAGCTTGCTTTGCAAATAGCACAGAAATGGTATCCATCTCTTATTTGCTTATGTATGAGGAATACTTGAAAGAGACTTTTCCAATTAGACAAGATCTTCCATACACCTTAAAAATGCTTGGTGTTTGGTAAAGACTGTTTTCTCATAATATGAGGAAAAGTTACAAACTTGGAAAAGGTATATTTTAAACAAGCTATAGCATTGTTTAGTTGAAATAGCATTCAATTAAACTTACTATCTTTAAAAAATTCCAGATTTAAAATGCCTAAAGCCATAAAAAACCTATCTTAAAAAAAGGAGGCAAAAAATATCTGAGTTGAAACCCATTTCTTAACCTGCTAACAATGAGTTCAGGTCAGATTACCTGATTTTCAGCATTTTCTACAAAGTTAATCTTTATATTGAAGCTTTCAAAAATATGGTAGATTTGTAAAAAAGAGGGAAGGGGGTTTCATGGGCTGTACACCTGGGAGAAAACTTGAAGTTTTAGAACTTGAAGTTTTAGAGCAGCTTGCTGTGACCACATCTTAGTAATTAGGGAAGTTCAATGGTAAGAAAAAACCCAAAGTATTTGTGCTCATTTGGTCATCCAAATGTAACAGTTTTACTCTAAAATGAAAAGTAGATACAAAAACCTATTAGCACAATTTTCTGTGCTTCAAAGAAGATTTTGTTACATAGAAGTTTGGAACATTGTGACAATGAAGGCTCATAAATCAGAGTAAAGCATGAAAAGAAACTTTCATCTCGCCGGAAGCTAGTTTAAAACCACATATTACATGCATGATTTACTTATTCTAAGGCCTCTATTTCATGCAATTTCACATTCCAAACATTAGGACCTCCATATAATAACTGTTCTATCAGCTCAATTCCAGAGCATGGCAAAGCTTTCTTCAAAGCAGAATTGCATTGTTTTGCAGGTCCCTTGCATTGGTTTATTCTTATCAAAAGCACAGTGGAAATTCTTTGCAAAGTACCAGTGAGCAACCCTAACCATATATTTGACACAGAAAAGTAACAATGTTCTAATTAAGCTTTAAAATTAACATTATCTTTAATATTAAATTAGATTAGATTAGTCTGCTCTCAAGGCCATTCAGAGATATGATTTGAATGGATAAAAAACACCTGCTCTGTGGGTGTGGAGTCTGTCATCTCATGTCTCCCCATGCTAATCTCCATTTAAAAACTCTCTTCAGCCTGTTTAAACCCTAAAACACCGAGACTGAAAACAAAACAAACCAAACTGGCTAATTTCAATCTAATTTACCTGAATCTGAATAGGTGGAACTGTAATATCCTATGTCTGTACTTGATCTACTGTTCTCATTGTTTGTTCAGGCTCCCATAAGTTTTTATGAAAAGAAAAAAATTACTTGATTTCCAGAAACATGTCCAAATTTACTAGTTTTCCTGTATTGTCAGAGATACTAGAAAAAAAGCAATGATTTACTGTAGTTTTCACAGGATTTTGCTATTTCCTTCCCAGCTGGGTTAAAAGTACTGCTGAAGCAGCCACGCACCAGAGTTGAGTGGACAGCTGGTGACTGAAAGGCTATCTATGCTGTAACTGCAATTGCAGCTGTCATCACCTTTGGTAAGTTAGTCAAATGTAAGCCCTTATTGAATGTGCCTCAATGTTGTCTGCTGTGCTAGGCTGCTTATTCTTCCCCACACAAATTGACCATTAAGTTGAGAACCTCCTGCAACTGGTAGTTTTCTGTATTATGCAGACCTAAGAGCTCAACACAGAGCATCTTGACTTCACGGTTCTGGCAGATTCTGTCTGTGGTTTACACATATTTGGTGCCTTATCCTGGAATTTTAATGTAGTCTCAACACTGTCTCTTTCTCCTCTCCCCTGCTCTAGATAAGAGCTACAGTCATAGCACATCTATGGGTATGGGCTAATACATCTTTTGGGGACATAACAAATAAATTAATATTCATCTGACTTCACTCTTCATCATTAGGGTCTGTCCTTCAGTGCTGGGGTACAAGTGTCAGGTGTTCTTAGAGCACCTTATGATTGTAGTCATAATTTGCTGTATGAGTAAAGCACTTGAAAATTAGAAAACCATGGAATCATTTAGGTTGGAAAAGATCTTTAAGATCATCAGCTCCTGCCATCAACCTAACAGTGCCAAGTGCACCACTAAAACATGTCCCTAAGCACCATGCTACTTGTCTTTTAAAAATCTTCAGGGATGAGGACTCCACCACTTCCCTGGGCAGCCTGTTACAATGCTTGATCACCTTTTCAGTGAAGAAATTTTCCCTAATATCTGATCTAAACCTCCCCTGATGCAACTTGAGGTCATTTCCTCTTGTC
Organism: Agelaius tricolor; assembly: GCF_023055355.1. Classification (NCBI taxonomy): domain Eukaryota; kingdom Metazoa; phylum Chordata; class Aves; order Passeriformes; family Icteridae; genus Agelaius; species Agelaius tricolor. The sequence continues at coordinate 64,633,301 of NW_027269261.1, forward strand.
CCTTTGCTTATTACTTGGGAAAAGAGACTGACCTCCACCTGGCTATACCCTCCCTTCAGGCAGTTGTGGATAGTGATAAGATCTCCTCTGAGTCTCCTTTTGTCCAGGCTAAACAATCCCAGCTGCTCTTCATATGACTTGTCCAGACCCTTCACCAGCTCAATTTCCCTTCTCAGGACATGCTCCAGCACCTCAATATTTTCTTGTAGTGAGAGGCCCAAAACTGGACACAGGACTCAAGGTGTGTCCTTATCAGTCCCGAGTACAGAGGGGCAGTCACTGCTCTGGTCTTGCTGGCCACATTATTTCTTTCACAAGCATGACATTACTGGCAAGTATTATGAACCAGAATCTGTACTCTGAAAGCTGTATCCTATGTTCTTCTTTTACCAAGCCAGTAACACACAGTAGGACATTCCACTTGCACATTTACTAGTTACATTCAAATAATCTGTCTTTTAAAGAAACAAAGGTTTTTCTCCATGCTATTGTTAAGACACTGCTGCTCTTAACTTCAACTAAGTGCCGCTCCTTCACAGAGAGAGCACTGCAAGAATCCTAAGAACATGAAAGGCTCTACTTCAATAGCAATTTCTCCCTGCTCTTCCCTTACAATGCAGTGTAATTCAATGCTTTTCACTCCCTTACTGCTGTGCTACCTCCCACACTAGGTTGCAATAACTATTAGATCAAGGTAAATTGGATTAAAAAATACACACACAAAAATAATTCTTTAGACACCTGGGGGGAGTGAGCTTTTATCCTGTATCAGTTCTATAGTCCAGTTCAAGTAATTCAGATCCAAAAGCAGTTGCAGCATCCCAGCCAAAACAATGTCCTAGCACTGGAAGTGAAGAGCTAAGAAGCTTGAGTAAGGGCACACTATACCTTGGGATTCTCTCCACCCAGCAAAGGATTTATGAAGAGAGGTGAAGCACAATAAAAGCCAATTAAAGACAATTCTATTTTCAAGTACTTAAAGTACTTGAAAACAGATCCTGACTAAAGGAGATCTCAGGCTTAGTAACTTTATTATACAGACTAATGCCTTTTCACAACTATTCAGCAGACTACTCAAAATCCAGCTAGCTAAAAAAAATAAGCAAAAACAGTTGAAAATTTTATTATTACTGCTGTAAAAGTTGCATTTTAAAGATAATAATGAAAATGCTAAAACTAAATTTCCTTTCCTGTGTGCATTTCTGTTGAAGCCTGTAGTAGATACTGTGGAAGTAAAATGAAAGCATTGTTTGTGTAATAGTCTTAACATTACCCTGAAAGCAAAACCAAAACACAAATCTACTCAAACATGCAGCCATAGTAACCATCAGCAAAATCTCAGGAAAGCATAGTTTCGTTATTCCTATAGACCTGAAATTTTAAATTAAATTTTAAAATAAATACAAATTTAAAAATTTCTGTTAGATCTGTGGAGTTTCTTTGAAACAGGGGAGAAAATATATGACCATAGCAGATTACAACTATGGCTAGTTGAAAAGAGTAAAATCACTGTTGTATATGCAGTTGCCAGGTGGTCATGAAGTGCAGAGCTCCCCTTTGGAAGGCTTCAAGACAGCAAAGGCCACAAATGCAACTTACTCTAACTACAGTTTGCAGAATGGCTTTCTATGAAGTATTTTCTTACTCTTGCTGTGAGGAAGGGTATTTCTACTTAACATCCGCAGGACAGTGCTACATCATGTGTATGAGATCAGTACTCCCTGCTCCTGACCCTACATTACATGGCTGGCATAACCAATGCCATTCTATAAGCCAAGCAGCTGCTCTCTGTAACCAAGTAGGTAATGTATTTGTTCACTTTCCCTCATTATCAGGCCCTGAAGGTCCTATGAACCAAGCAGACAAACCAAAGAGATTTCTTCTTCCCCTCCCAACCCGCCTCAAGGTTGCTGGGTGCCAGGATAATTACTCCCTTGCCTGCCAGCCCTGGAGGCCCCAGGCACCCAGCCAGGGAGGTGCTGTTGTTGACCCTGAGGGAAGCCTAACAGCACACAGAGCTGTAATTGTAAGTTAGGTTGTATTATAAATGCTGTATTAGGATACTTCTTAATTGGAGTACCTTCATTCTGCTTCTAGAAATCCAGTGCCATTCTAGCAATAAATTCTTTGATATACTAATTTTAATAGTTTGCTAAGAAAATAAAGCTTTAATTGCTACTACAGGTTATCATCATGATCATCCTTCTGCCTAAGATCCCTAAAAGAACCTGTCTGTCCCCTTAGCATTGGGTGACACAGGTATAAATATCTCAGGACTGAATACATGAATTCAGTCTGTGTGTATGTTATATATATATATCTACCAAGCAGTGGGAATGCCCAGTTCTTAATGGAGTCTTCTCTGCCTGGACTAGACACCTTTCTTCAGACTCCAGGGGACCACAGACCAATCACATCCTGTACCACATACGTGTTCTACAAGTTCAGCACCTTGCCCCAAATGCCAGCGTCAGAAGTGAACAAAGTGTTCCATACTATCAGTCTCAGAAGTTACCAAGGTCATTGTTTCTACTATAGCTCAGACAGCTCAGTTCCCCTGGAAAATACTGTTTTTACTACCAGTGTAGAATAAAACAAAGGACAACAAGACATTCCTCTCTTCTCTGAAAGATGAAGGAGCACTCTGGAAAAGCTGCTGTCACCTCAGTAATACACCAGTCCCCATCCTGCTCCAAGCTGCCAAATCAGTTATGGCAACAGCTGAGCTTTCCACATTTAGGGCGTGTTAGTTGTAGGACTCCAGTTTCTGACTCATCCTCACTGACAGGACAGCTGGAGAGGTTAAAGACATCTGACAAAGGCATTTTGAGTCACCCCACTATCTAAAGGATAAAATCAGTATGATTTGAATCAAGAGTCTAACCCTTTAAATACTCATTTGAGATAACTCATGTAAGCCATCATTGCTATACTTATTAAGGATTTGAAGAAAAGGCTGCATCATAGAAGAAAATAATATCAAATCAGTGAAGTAAGTGAACATGCTTTTTCAAAAAAGCTTGGCTAACCCACCAAGATTTGGATACTGACATGCCAGACATGACATATTATGCGCAGGTATTTAAGCTTCATTTTCCTGAGCATTCTTACAGGGAAGATCCAAATGTGGATGCAATGCTCATTTGAGTGTTGAAGGGTCCTAACACAGTATCTGCTGTGGTGATACAGATAAAGTAGCATCAGTTCTGCTGGTTCCTTCTTTCTTGATGTAATCTAGGTTTGTGCCAGTGACATGGTGCTCTGCTCATCCCTGAGTGGCTGTTGATGAGAACAATACCAGTGCAAAGCTGTTTATACTGACTCAAACACATACAGAATTCTCATTTCAAAACCTTTTCTACCATGAGGGAAAAGGAACTGTGTTAGAAGACACCAATACTAAATACCTAAGTATTATTACATTGAAGACTGTGGGTGTATGCAGCTCTATTTAGATACTGGTCTGGATCTGGTAAGGAATACAGAGATATTGCATTGAATCAATTACTCAAGACTTTTTTTAAAGCCATGCATAGGCATTGTCAGACACCACAAATTTAACTACAGTGTTACTGAATTAAGCATGTCATACACTGACAACAAAAGTTTGGTTTTTTTTCAAGGAAGAATAAAATGTTTTGTTGCTGCATAAACAAGTAAAGGACCAATTCCTAATTTATAGTTTAAAGGTTTATGGCAAGAGTCAGAGGCTGACATACACGGTATATGCCTGGCCAGTTCTGTGTACTATTTTATCTCTTTTCTAAAGGGAAAGCTTCCTAGGGCAAGCTGTCAGAGCATTGGTAAAAATGGAAAGAGCCATTACATCTAGCCCTACCACCTGTTTTCTTTTTCCACTGTGGGATCACAAGATCTATGACTTGCTTAAAAGCAGTTTAAGTTCAAGGCTCCACCAGTGGAAGCATTACTTGTGAAGTATGCTCAGAAATCCTGGGGAGCCTGCTGCAAAATCTGCAGTTTGTGAACTGCAGGCAGCTGTAAATTTGTTGGTATTTTTAGATCAATAATTACTGAGGTGAAGCAAGAAGTAGCAACCTCTGCTGCTTTGTAAATATACAATGCTTTATATCATGACATCCCAAAAGAACAGTGCTGTTTTGGATGAAGATTATCAAGTGAAAATCACCCACCTCTCAGAAAATATAACTTGCTAGCTGAACAGGAATATATCCTCTTTTAGGCTCCTTAATTTCTTAGTGTCTTGGAAAACACATTCAGATTCTCCCCAAGTCTGAGACATTTCACAGACATTATGCCTGCCCTAATCACAAATAAACTTTTGCTCTTTGCTTTCCACAAACCACAAGTCATTTTAGCAGAAACAAAAATGTCCCCCACAGACATTATCAACAACTGTCACAAATGCTGATTTTAGATTAAAAGCTTCTAAATAAGATTTTTATTAAAAATAGAGGTTGGTTGATTTTGTAGTAGTAGTGGAATGTGTTTGGGCAAAATGAACCACAAAATTTTATGATTGATTTTTATTGTTAATGACTTCACACAACAGTATCTTAGCATCATCATTTGATGTAGTCTAAAAACATTTATAGGCAGATGAACTGTAAGGAATGTGACCAAGGAAAAAAAAGCCAGCTCATGCTGTAGGATGGAACAGATAGTTCTAGCAAACTAAAAATAAAAAGAAAGCATTAACTCATCATGTGCTGTGCAACCCCAAATTATTTAGAAGTGTTCCAATAAAAGGTAACCATTATAAAAGTTTAGAACCTATTAAAAAAAAGCAACCAAAAGTGACTGAAGCCAGCCACATGTCTCCTTGCATAAAATAAGCAGAAGTTTTAACTAACAATTTAGTTCCTTTGATTTTATGCACACATTAGGATAACATTCATCCAGTTATGGAGTTTTTCTTGGTAACATGATTAGTAACCATGCCAGACAGGAGTTGAAATGCAAGTGATGAGCAAATTTTGGGTTGTACACAGCCCACAGCTGTGTTTTTCTTAAATGACTGACTTGTTTTGCACATCAGTTGTAGTAACTTCAATTTTAACCCCTGTGTTCATATTACTGTGCTGATGCACATTCTCTCTCAAACTGTATGAGCAAAGCTGTGAAAAAGGAGAGTTCTTCACTAAAGCAAAGGATCCTATCAGCAAGTCAAATTGTTTGATATCACAGAATCATGTCATTTCAACTATATGTTAATTTTCAGCATTTTTGGAAGTCACAAGCAACATGGGCGCCTCTGTGTGCATACACAGTAAACAGTCAACAAACAAATAATTTTCCCCATAACTTTACACTGAAAATAGGAACCAGATCTGGATTATTTCTTAGAATGTTTCAGCTAATTATCTTGCAATTGGAGGGAAGCCTAAGGAGACTTAGGAGAGGTAAATCTTTTAAACAACAGAAATGCTTCCAACCACAACAGAGTAGACAAATTCTGCTAACTCTAGCAGGGAAGTTGGTGAAATAATTTAGTGACACCACAACCTTCTGCAAATCTTGATCTAGTTTTCACTTTGCTTATAAAGTGCTGGCTGTTTCATATACCCTGCAGCAGAGATGCGAAATCAGTTAGTTATACTCTGATTTCCTCAGAATTGGCAGCAAGCTTCTCAATCTCAGCCTTCTTGAAGTGCTCACTTGTACTATTTGGGTAAGCAGCTCCAGGAGCATACAGACTGCAAGCACTACATTTTCTTAAACTTTTGTTCTGTTCTCTTGGAGTCAAAACACAGTGGTCTGCCTATCAACTTATTTGGTCTTTTGATTCTAGCAAAGAAGTTAAAGCATGGCTACAAAATAGGACACATTTGCTCAACAACTTCTCAACACCAGCCCACCAGAAAGCATGGAGGAAAATTTATCCATGTAAAAAAAGCTTCATTAAATTACCATTCTACAAGATAACCTGACATCAGTAAAAACATATGCCAAAAATTAAAACACTCTTAAGCATATTCTAGACAGGCAGTTTTAAACCAAAAGACACCTGGTTCAAATTTGTCGGATTTTGCCTGGCACGTCTCAAGTATTACCTGAGCTGTCTGAAAGAACAGCAGTTGACTCAAAACAGCAACAGCTTCATGTCTTTGTTTTGTTCAAGAAGGTGTATCTCATTAGCATGTCAGATGGTAGTTCCAGAGTCCACAATGTACGTTCATTCTAGCATACCCATATGCTGAATACTACTCAAATTCCCTTTTAAGAGCCTAACTAGAATACCTGTTCTTAACAGAGAAGTTGCGCTAACAACTGGCACGTGCACTCCTTGGGTAGGGAGCCAAAAAAACCCATTCCCTCTTCAGACCAGCACTGAACCCAAGCTGCCATTCCGAGGCCTTTACTTTTGTACATGGCAGAACTCCACACTCAACAGCAAGAACTGAAATGAATCTGTCTCATGACTCACTTGGAGCAACTGTTTGACCACAACAACTTACAGTGACTGAACACACTGTCCTCATCACTGCCCATTTCTGCCTTAACTCCACTTACAACAAAAACAGAAAACCCAAGCAAACAAAAAACCCCAAAATTCACTTTTCAACTCATAACTTACCAAATAAAAACAAGTAATACCCTGAGAACCAGCAGGTCTGTAAGGAAAGAGTCTCCACTGAGCCAGAAAAATGTTAGTGCTTCTCACCCTTGTTCTGTCACCAGAAGGGACTCCTCCCAGCCTCCTTGTATCTTACTAGAACTTGCAAAAGCTCTATTTCTTGTTCTTATTCATGAATAAAAAGGACAGGTAGGGTTATGGAGCAGCACACTATTCTTAGCTATCTCATTACTCTTTTTCCACATTCAAACATATGTAATATCCACCGATCCTTCCCAACGTGCCCTCCTACCCCACAGAATACTCGTCCTTTCTCCTACTACTAATTTTCCCCCTTTTTAGTTCAAAATCAGTTAACTCAAACCAGCTGTGATCACAAGCTCAAAAATGCTGAACTAGCTGTCATGAATCAGGGCAACTTCAGCCACAGCTGAAGGCAAACAGGATACAAGAAGGAAGGACATTAGTTCAACTTGGTTACAGAAAAGCTCTCTCCGCCTTGTTATACAATGCTAAACTTCAAGATCAAGCTAAGCTTCCTTGCTTAGCTAGATCGAAAAATTCTGGAACTGTTTTCCTCCTAAAATTAAATACACTGCTCTTACTCTTTAGCTGTCCTTTTCTGTGTTTGAGATGTGTCTGCTCCAACTCTTCATTTATCAAGACCACCAACTCCAGCTTCAACTTTGGCTCTGCTTCCTGTCCCATGACATTAATTTTCCAAACTTTGAAAGGAAAAAAAAAGGCATCTCAGTGGTTGCTTTTAGGCAAAAAACCCCTCAAACAGAAACAAACAAAAAAATCCCAGCCCCAAACTTTTCCCTGTACGAGGCTGCATTTTTCTTTGAAACAATTAAATCTTTATTCAGTGTAAAGCAAAATAAAAATAAAATTTATAACTGTATGGCCCTATTTAATTTATGTTGCAAGGAATTATTGAAGTTTAGCTTAGATTATACAAGAAATGGGAGGAAGAGACTGCTACAGTCACAAACAGAAATGACAGTATTGAATAACCTCTAAAATGGCCTTGGTTCAGCACTGCTTAGGGACAACAGAGAGGGTAGATCTTCTTTGAATGACAGAATCAAGTAGGTTGGAAAAGACTTTGGACACCATCAAGTCCAGCCTATGACCTAATACCACCTTATCAACTAAACCATGGCACTAAGTGCCATATCCATTCTTTTGGATATGGCACATATCTTAACAGCTTCAGGGACGGTGACTCTACCACCTCCCTGGCAGCCCATTCCAGTAGGAGGTTTGCTCTTAAGTGTAGGTATTACAGAGCATATGAGGGCTTTGAACTTCAGTCATTAATAACACAGATGAGTTGATCAACATCAACAAGGATCAAGAATGGGCTTCCTAACACTGTATTTCCAAATTCAGAAATTTGATTCATTGAATTTACCAAAATCCCTTTTTCAGAGAAAGGTAAATTTTCTGACATTTTGATCTTCATCCCTACATTTAACAATATAATTTTTGTCATCAGGGTTGTTTAGTGCTTTTACATGGTCCTCTCATGACTGCAGCTCTAATGCCACCAATTAATTTTTCTGCTCTTTCAGTAGGGCATACTATTTTTATACAGTCCCTCAAAAATCCTCTCCTCTCTGAAGACTCCAAACCCCATTTCTTTCAATATTTTAGTTGTATCAGAAGTTTAAAATAAATAAATCTTTTAAAATTGATCTTTTCTATTCCCAAAAAAGGATCTGGCACTTTAAAGTTCAGTAGGGAAATGAGTGTTCCCAGGTGAAAATCCAAAGGATTAAAAAAAAAAAAGTACTCATTTAATTTAAAATTTTACCCGTGCTTGCTGAATTACAGCCCCTTACAACTAGCATGTAAAAGATTAAACTCAAGTTACATAACATTCTTGCTCAATAGTTCAGATATTAAGTAGCATAGCAAGACTTTATGTAGGATATCTTTCAGGAAGTGAATATTTTCCAGATGAGTCTAATAATAAAGATTACTCCTCAATTTCCAAATATTGAGATTACTGTGCTAACAGTATAGTGTGACTACTAAAACATTTTGTTAAACTTTGAGATTCTTTGTCTCAAGACTGAACAAATGCCAATTCAACACTTCATAATATTAACTTGAAGGTTTAAAAATAAACACATTTTCAAGAACAGCAAGTTAGAATGACCATTTGTAGGTAATAAGAATTACTGTCATATGTGGCATATTTTCACAATGCCATGAAGAATATTTTTCAATATTTTTCAATCAGATGTTTGACCCTGAAAAATATATAGCAGAACACATGAGAACTCTTCCAGTTAAGCACCTGGTTTTTCCTTTTAATTTAAACACCCACACCCCTTAACACTGATATCACCCAAAAACTGCACTGGTACTATACAGAATGGAGCGAGAGCACTCTTACAGGGAGGTCACAAAAGTTACTTCATATTTTTCAGTGTATACACTCCTTGTTGTTTTCATATTATTTAGATCCCCATTGGCCATAAGAAAAACAAACACTGCAAAAACTCCATTTGCTGCATCAGTATTAAGTGATGATAGTTATTACTAAGCCAAAAAGCTAATGAGAGTTAGAGCCTAGGGACAAATGAAAAACCTCTGAGAGGAAGAATTCCTTCCTCAACATCTTTAGGGAGGATCAAGTAGAACTGTATGAATTAACTACTATGTTAATTGTAACATCTATCCATAAGCTGTGAATTCAAATGCAGACTGAGTGAGCTGGAGGCATGACAGCACAAATTTGTGTTGAACACCACCAGTTACTCTAGAGAGGGGCTGTAGGTTCTTGGGGTTTGTGATAGAACAGTTACTGGCTGAGAATACAGGGAAAACAAAGAAACAAACAAACAAAACAAATTTTATGGGAACAGAGACCAGTAGTTTTCAACTTCTATCTCAAGGATATGGATTAATTACTTTTAAGGGACCTGCAAAAGACATCTGGTAAAAACCAAATCTAAATCTATTAATATTACAAGTGCTGTATGTGTACGTTCTTACCTACCACTTTCATGACCAGTGACAGTAATTGAGAAAATGGCATGAATCTGTGTCAGGGGAGGTTTAGGCTGGATATCAGGGAAAGGTTTTTTACCCAGAGACTGGTTGGGCACTTGAGAGCTCCCCAAAAAGGTGGTCACAGCATCAGGCTGGCAGAGTTCAAGAAGTGTTTGGACAACACTCTTAGGCGTGTGGTGTGACTCTTGGGGTTCCTGTGCAGGGCCAGGAGTTGGACTCAATGATCCTGATGGGTTCTTTCCAACTCCACATATTGTAAGAGAACAAATTTTTCAGGAGTTCCTTTCAGAAATAGGCTTGAAACAGATTTAGACATAGAATTCAAACAAATGGTTTGGAAAAAAGTGTCTCTCATTTAAAAGCACTTGTGCAGAATTATAAAATTTAAGTCACTCAAATAGCTATGAAGCAAAAGGACTAAAACCCCGCTAGCCACACATTTAGATTACTTGACTATCAAGAGATGAAATTTCCTAAATTGGATCTGAAAAAACAGACTGAAATTTTAAGAGGAACCCATAGGAGATACTATAGTAGAGATACAGACAATGCAGAACACCTGGCCAAATGTTTTCAGAAAGTGAAAGTTTCACTATTGCTTTCATTTAACGGTTTTGTTTGTTTGGTTGGTTTTGTGTCAGGCCAAGAGTTGGACCATAAGATTGTAATGTGAGGGGTTTTTTTTGGGGGGGGGGGGGCGGGGGGGGGAGAGGAGGAGGGAATGTGATCTGGAGAACAGACCACTTGCCACTCCAGTTAGTAAAAGTAATTTTTCCTACATCAGTTGAACTCCAGATGTTCATTCATAATGAAGCTAAGCAACATGTGCGTTATTGTTTTCAATAAGACAAACACCTCAGAATCATGAGGTGGCATTAACTATATTAAATTCCTCTGTCCTAACATTAAGAATGCTGTAACTTCCAAACCAACAAAAGAGGTATGAATCAGAAGAGTACTGATACCCAGGTAACGATAGATAAGGTAAGGATAACCTACTAGCAACTGACCAAAATTCATTTAATATATAATTTTCAAGAGCCATAATAAAAGCCATAATAAAAGCCTTGGAGAAGGCTACAGCTAGAGGTTTATATATTACTTATGAGAGTATTGTAATTTCAATAACATCGAAAACACAGAGATCTCACTTCAGATAATCATTAGAAGACTTGAGGAATGGTTGCACATTTTAATAGAAAAGTAAATGTACACAGTTTATGAAAATGTATATTTTTGGGCACTATGGCTATATTTTCCGCTCTTACAAAAATCAGTTTTCTCAATAACTAATTAGATCACAGTTAAAAAACCCCAAAAACTTACATAATGAACAGCCGTGTGCCTTAAATTGCCTGCAAAAAAAAATATTGCTAATGAAGCAGAGGTACTACAGGGATTGCAGTATGAAAACCACCAAAGCAAAGGTGTCTTGCTGGCTCCCTCCTCTTGATCATTTTAACTGCCCCGATAGATATGTCATATTGATATATCTTATATACAAACACATTTATAAGATAAGGAAAGACATTAAATGTTTAACCTGAAATACCTCAGAATAATCAGGTATAAGTAAAGAATTCTGAAGAGAAGCAATATTAACCTCCACAATATTTTACCTGTTTAAGCCAAAATTTATCTTGGAAATCCATACAGCTAGCAAACACAGGTGGACACCAGAATGCTCCTCTGTGTCAGAAGTACTTAAGTAAGCTGAACATAATGGCACAATTTTAAACCATAGCAAGTTTTATGTTTCAGCATCACTCTGGAGCTATGGTTACTCACTGCCTCAACAGACCTATTGATGCCTCATTGCTTCTGCATTAAGATCAATAATTTCCTTTCAAAGGGCTCTTTTTCCCTTGAAAGTTCAAGGGAAATATTTCAGTGGATCTTAAAAAAAGCCTAGCATTTACAGAAGAAAAGATGAAGGGAGATTGGAATGTTGTAAGCAACATTAAACTCTTTAAAACAATCATGCTCCTGTAAAGCCTATTTACATGAAAACAGAGATCTGTGGAGATAAAACAGGGCAAGTAAAGAGACCATTACTGACACATTCTAACACTTCATTAGTTAAACTGCTTTTAAGTGTAATCGTTATCTCAAACAGGAAATAATCTTGCATAAAGTAGACCTTGTAAACAAGTTTCTAATATCGCTCACTCAGTAACTGGAAGGCAACAATAAATGTTGTCCCGTGAAGCATTGTACTGCTGATGCACACAAATTAGTTTTAAAGCAAACATGACATGGTGATAGATTACACCTGCTTATACCTGAAACATGGATGACCTTTAGGTTCCCAGAGTTATAAATCTGGGTTTCACTTACTAAAAACGTGCTCTTAAATTGATGGTGAAACACGCCAGAGGCACTGCAAAGCAAAATTTTCCACTTCAATTTAGACACATTTTGTTTCCCAATTTAATTACAATTCACACTGATTAAAGAGAACTTTACATCTCAAGTATAAAACCCCCTAGACCTGAAAAGAAAGTTGCATATGGCAAACAAGAGAGGAGGGAAATGGTGTGATTACATAGGAAAGCATGCTGTTCAGACTTGATAATGGTTACCATGTTGCTGTACATTTAGACCATGAAAGCTCCAAGTCAGGCAGTGTTTCTATGGAGAGGTAATTCCTTTTATTAGATTAACTAATGTAGCTGGAAAAAAAACCTGATGAGCGTCTGGGCACATAAGCCTTCTGAGGTCACCATGTGACCAAAAGCTTGTGTGACAGCCTGTCCCATTATAAACCAGTGTAATAAAAGACAACTACCTCCCTCCACAAACCTCAGCTGATATATATCATTTTACCACACTTAGTCTCTGCAAAGAGATGATAGTGAAAAATCAGGATACTGGTTTAGCAAGATTCATGTACTTTCATAATGCAGAATCTCTCAAGACTGTTACAGCACTTCATCAAAATGTCATGCACAGCAAAAAATCTAGGCCAAAAAAAAAGCCTTGATATATCAGAAAGCATTACATTTTTGGGAACTCCCTAGATTGAGAAAGCAGCACCCTTACACTCTTATGTTAATTTTGTACTGTGGAAAAAGGCAGCAGGAAGAAATAGAATCCCCGGGGACAGGGAAGAACTTCATTATTGTAATGGTGTTTAATAAAAGAAATTTTTGTATTACAGAAGCTGTTTCTCTTAGAAACCATGAAGATGCGTGGGAGAGGAAGTTGGCTAACAATCATCATGAACAGATGACTCACCTGAAGAAGCAGAAATTATGTACATCCAAGGTACTGACACTGACTGTCTCCTGAATTAGCTTTAAAGATCAACTCTTCAGGAAAGTGTTCAAAAGCTGTGAAAAGGTCTCAGTGAGGTATCAGCTCTCAGCTGGCTCCTTGGCTTTCACCACTAGGGGTTCTCCAAGAATAAAAGTTGTAGAGGAACATGCTATACAGTTTAGATTCCCTGACTTTCTTTTACAAGGTGTTAAAGTCTGCTTAAGAAATGTATTCTCATAAATCAGTTGCACATCAGACTTAACTGAGTAACTGCAACAGGCATAAGGCACTCCAGGCATGCTACATTTCAGCCACCTTCAGGCATCTCAAAAGATGACATCTAAGCTAATGAATCTGGATTCAGGGAGCCTTGAACATCTAAAAAGTAATTTATTGCATACTGGAAGAAGGTGACTTTAGAGATCTAATTTCAAGTTTGAGTTCTTCAGTTTAGTAGTTAGACTATTTCTTGTCTACCATGCCTTATATCTGGTCACAAAAAAAGTTATTACTAAGTTGGTTAGTACTGGGATCCTAAAGATGTTATTTAGGAACGTGGTTCAACATTGCTAAAAAAGGGCAGTGCTTTACATAAATTAGCTGCAGTGGCCCAGCCTATGAAATGCAGTACACAGTAAGCTGTTAGCTACCACATTTCATTAGCAAATCTGTCCAATCCCATTAAGCAGACCCCTGTGGCAATCAACAGTGGTGCAGTTTTATAATGCGATCATTTTCCAGAGAAAAATTGGAATTACTGTTTTCCAGCAGTACTCAAACATACAAGGATTTTGACTGTTGAGGATGATGGTAGAGAAAAGAAAAGAAGTAACCTCCCACTATAAACCAAGAAAGAATGCACATGCTCAGCTCTGAGAAATACCTACTTTAGAAGGCTTTAACATACTGTTTTAATGATCAAACTCTGGAATCAATTACATTGTGCTTTCCTTGAACCTGATGAACTAACACCTTGTCAATCTCCTCTAGATCATGCCTACCATTTTCTATGCAGGATAAAAGTCCCTAAAACAACCAAAGTGGTTGTTCCCACTGAATAAAAGCAGTCCCTAAAACAACCAAAATGATAGTTCCCATTGATTAAAAGCAGTGGGAAAGAGACTAAACAAATGCTTAACAACTTACTTTAGTCAGTATCTTGTTGCTATTGTATTGAGGACAGCTAAATGAAGTAACACATAGACTCCCAAGCCTCAGAAGGTAAAAAGCCAAGTTTATTAAAAACCACACACTTTTTTAGACAATTATGATACAGGTGGGCCTGGTCTTCAGTCAATATCCCTCACACCACCGGCTAATTGGACACACCACCCTTCTGTAAACATCCTTATGAGAAAACAACACCAGCTGCAAAGATTAGGAATTGTTTTAATTCCTTCTCTGAAATTTCCCAAAGCTTCACAGAGCAATGCTTGGGAAAGTTTATCTGACTTTCTTCTCTGTCCAGCTCTCAGCATCCACAACATCTCCCTCACTTTCTCAAATGGTTCATGGAAAGGAAAGCACGTATCTGTGGCCAGTGTCCCCCACTGTGATTAGCCTAACAGCATTTTGTAAGTCAAGCCACTGAAGCAGTCCAGCTGGAGGACGATGGTCCTTCTCGGATGTCCCGGCCAGCTATCCAGCACCGCTAGCAGTACGGAGGCACTATCCCAATCTCCGTGGTTCGGGACAGCACCTAAGGCAAACGCTCTGTGCTATGACAGCAGCGTGACCTTGTGGTAGGACGTGGCTTGGCTTATGGCTACAGTCAGCAGAAACAAGAAGAAAGCACTCTCCAGCTGTGGTGAATCCAGGTTCATCGGGTCCCACGGGAAACCAACAAAGAGAAAGAGGGAGGGCTTGCAACAGCTTACAAGGAGGGAGGGACACAGGGGAGGAGTCAGTCCTTGGACAAATAGAGTTTTAGAGGGGAGTGGGATACAAAAGATTGACATAGGGAGAACACCAATGGGGATAACTTGAGGGTGGGGCCCCAGCCCCCCCCCAGCCCCTGAGCCAATCACTTGACGCTCTAGCTGGAAGTTTCTAGAGAGTTCTAGAGAGAAGGGTGGGAGCACCGAGTGATGGACAGGGCACCGGGGAGGGATTTGAGAAAGGGTACATTGATCTCCAAAGCAACTGGGGAGGAGTTGGGATAACTGGCAGCACAAGGGAGGGAAGGGAGAAGCAGGGCAGAACCATTGCATGATAGGGGGAACAGAACAGACACAACACAACAAGCCACCATTCTCTGTGTCTGAGCAGAGAATTCATTCCCTCCCCCGTCCCCCGTTATCAGGTTCCAAAGGTTCAGTGAACCCAGCAGACAAAGCAAAGAGATTTCTTTTTGAACCTCCTGCCTGTCTCAAGGTTGCTGAGCACCATGACAATTGCTGCCTTCCCTGCCAGCCCTGAAGGCCCCAGGCACCCAGCCAGGGATGTGCTGTTGTTGACTCTGAGGGAAGCCTAACAGCCCACAGAGCTGTCTGTAAAATCAGCAGGTTCTAAGTGGAGAACTTGGACCTAAACTGCTGCTGGACTGAGAGACTCAACACCTCCCCATGACTAGAGGTTTGAGGGAGTCACTGTATTCTTGTATATGAATGTGAGTCTAGATTATGATTGTTATATTGATATAGCAAACCACATATTAAGACCTGACTTGACCTGCAGAGAGTCCAGGTGATTAGAAATTGTAAAATTAATTGCATTGCAAGTGTGTATTATAGAGTTATAAATTGTACTACATTGATTCTGCTTCTAGAAATCCTGTGCCTTACTAACTGTAAATTCCATTCTATACTAACCCTAGTAGACTGTGAAGAAAATAAAGTTTTAATTGTAACTACAGGTTAGTGTAATCATTGTTATGCCCAGGATCCTTAGAAGAACCTGTCTGTCCCCTTTGTGTCATATGACAGAACAGAAAGCAAATGAGCTTGAAGAACCAGAACAAACAAGTTTGTGCACTTCTAACATTCACATTAACTAAAATGAGGTCTTTAAATTCCAAAATAAGAACACTGTTTATACAGCTCTTTAGACACAGCAGTTAGATTTGCATGAACTGTCAGCATTTCAGGGTCAGACACAAATTGTGCCTTCCAAGACAGCAATTTGTGCCTTTGAGCCTTTACATTTTTAACTGAAGATAATATGTTAGGTGGCTCACCATGAAAAGATTTTTGGTACCACAGTGCCAACAGAGGACTACAGAGGCTGTAGCCACAGTGTGCAACCAGAAAATCTTCATAGTAGCAATACTGACACTCTCCAGCAACACCCATAAAGGCCTCTTATATCTTACAATATGAATATGACTGACCAAGAATCCAAGGCTAGAAGATATCTGTATCTGATCTGTGAGATCGGATGCTCTAAGACCAAGCAGATGTGTAATATTTCAAACCAAGGAACAAACTCAAGCTATTATTACCTAGAAGTAATAATAATAGTAATAATTGAAGTTACTTTTCTTTTTATTTTTCACAGCAAATTTTCCTGACCTTTATTGAAAAAGGTGTTGCTGCTTTCCAGAACCATATTGCTCTTGCTTAGCAAAGCCCCATATTGTATATGTACATATTGTATACAATATGTACTCGTATTAATTGGTGAAAGTGATTTAAAAGTAATGAAAAACAAATACAAAGTTTAAGGTAAACGGCATGTCTTTGTGTGCAAATAAAAAGGGAAAAAAGAAAACAGTTAAGACTTGCATCAGCCAGGAGAACAGTACATTCAGCTGCTGAAACTGGACACAGATGTGGCCAAAGTTTTGACCTTTTATGAAAAAGAAAAAAACAAAACAGACTGAAGTTTTTCTCCAGAATATGACTAGGAGGTGGGGAGAGAGAAGGAGAGAAAGAAATCTCCCTTTGGAATTTGAAGGTCCTTTTCAAATATTCTAAAGTCTAAATGGCAATTGAGGTATCCACATTTTGACAAAGACCCAGAGTAAAAAAACCCAAACACCTCCCACTCACCACAAAAACATGTCCCCACTAAAGCCTTTGACCTATGTTCTTCACTTCTGTACAAAGATAGTACCTGGATTCTCAGTCCAAGTAAATTGCATTATGGATCCTGATACCCCTGAGGAACTATTTTAAACACAGTCTCTAATACATAAAAGTTCTTCAGCATAAGACTAAAAAACTCAGTGCTTTGAAAAGAATGACACACCTTTACTCCAGCCAAGGACCCCAAACTGAACAACCGAGGGACTAAAAAGGACAGAGTTCACAGCAAAGAAAACTTACAGAATGGTTTTTGGGGGCAGAAAACAGTTAGAGGAGAAAGTTAATGAAGGAACTGAAAGATGAACATATGACAATTGTACTCTGCCAAAATCAGAAGGGCTTATGTTACATAATGTAAACATGTACATGCATTCTTTTTCCTCTCCCAGAATCTTACCTTTTAGTCAATACAAAGTCCTTTTCAATTTATTTTAAACTTTTTATATCTGTTTCTGAATTCTGCTGCTGAATTACCAAGCATAACATTTAAAATATTTTTTACCTGTTAAGCTAAGATGAATGCAAAAATTAAGGTCAGAAGTAGTCAAGTGACAAAACACCCAAGAAAAACCATCAACAATGAAAAAAAACCCCAACATCAAAACCCAAAGACAAAAACTTTTTTGCTGTCTTTGGGTAAATAAAAGCATTTACAAAATTTGTCACAATATTTGGAACTGTTTTCTTGCATTAGGATGTGACAGACTGGTTGCTCAGACAATTTATGCAAAAAGAAAATAGAATCACAGCAGGTTCTTCAAATGTATCTATAAAATGTTAGTAAAACATTTTTACTGTGTTGACTTGCAGCTTACATGTGTATGACATGCTCCTAAGTTTTACTGTAACCAACAAAGAGAAATTAGGTGTGAAAACTAATGTGAAAGAACACTGTGAGAAGTTACCATAAAAAGATGTTACAATCTTGTAAGAGGAGAATCAAAGTAGGAACAGATTCAGCAGATCAATAAGACCTCATTGAATACAAAGTAACCTGTAACACATGAATAAATTAGACAGTACACATGATGTCCTGTAAGTGGAAACGTTGCATTTTTCTGCAGAAAAAATAAAAGGAACAGTCATTTTACTGACAGGTTAACAACACAAGCCTTTAGACCAAAGCAAGTACTTTTTGTCCCAAGGGTATGTAAGGCTTTAAGGCAAGGCTTTAAGTACTGGGCTTTGAAGCTGTAAAGATTAATCCTGCCTGTGCAGCTAATAATTGTCCTCTGTGCCTGGGCTCTGACATACTACATTGGACAAGACAATCAAGCAAATATACCTACAGTAAAGCTGATAGAAATGTGACTAAGACAAACCAATGTATTTATTATGGTAACAGTCTTTTATAAACTCCAAAATGCCAGATTTCAGCATGTAGGGGCTTAATCTTTGCACAGGAAAATAATCAGACCCAACTCAGAGGAACAGAGGATGCAGAGTAATTAGTTCGGTAAAGGCTAATCTATATGGAAGACAAAACAGAAAATAGATTTTTAGTAACTCTTCATTACTAGCAATTATTTGAAATAAGCAAAGTAATGTAACATTTTAAATAATACTAATCACTTTTTAAAATTCAGCTAATTTTGTGTTTTCATTCTTGCTCTGTACTTGTCAGAAAGCTTAGCATGTCTTTCAAAACCTTATATTGCCTTTCCTGCCAGTGGAATGGCTGAGCTAGTAAAACAAATGGCCAGAATGGCACACTGCTAATCTAACAATTTGGTCCTTATATTTGAGATCTGGTTTAATAAACATATTCTGTTTTCAGCCTTTTTAGTCAAAAGAACAGCTTTAGGTTTATACAGTTTAGTTTCTTAAAAAAAAAAACAAAAAAAAAAAACCCAGAAAAACGAAAACCCAAATCAAAAACCAAAAAACAACCATTCAATCCAGTAATCTGTCCATACAATTGCATTCAATTTTTCATTCCTATCTCTTGCCTTAGAAGACAAAAGGCAAACTAATTCTCACCTTTTCAATGTGAAAGTTAAATTACTAGACTGTGCTTTCAGTCTTCTTGACATTATAATCCAATTCTGGATGATTACTTCCACTTTGATGTAGTACTCTGATTGAGAATGATAGTGTAGAAGCATTGAGTGCTTTGGCTACTATCTTTTCACCTAAGAACACACAGAGTCCTTAGCTATTTTAGAAAACGGTATGTTGTTTAAAAAGAATCATCAATGTGACATCATTACTCAAATGGACCAAAAGGTAATCAGTAGCCTCAAAAAGACTGTCATTTTCCCATATTAATGAATTTTGTTCTCTTAATACTGTTTCAAAAGCAGAATAAAATTGACAAGAAAAGTTGGCACACATCTTTCCCAAACTGTTTGTGAGACTCAGTCAGAATCACTAAGTCTTTACCAGGGGCACTCTGTGATGCCTTGAAGTCACTGACATGATATGGATCAAGAAAAAGACAGCAGGCAAAGTATATCTGAGCCTTAAGGAGATGCTGAAGGTGGCTGAGCTTACTTGAAAGACAGGTCTGATCAACTGTGTTCAAAATTACGTATACTAATACTGCAGTTTTAGTACAATTTGTTAATTTGTTTAAAACAGAACAATTTGTGGGTTTTGGCTGTCATTGCTGTGGAAAATTTTTCCATTCAAATTATATGAAAAGAAATCTGAATTAATTTTATTTCTAGGTCTCTTTCTTTCAAGGTAGAAGATAAAAGCAAACAAAATTTCCTTTTTTTGTGATTAAAAATATCATGTTTGGTGAAGATGTTGGAGTACAATTTTATATATGAAAAAGCCCCCAAAACAACTGGCCCAAGGGAGCCTCCTTAACCTAAAGAGATATGACATAAAGGCAGTTTCAAATGAAAGTCTTTTTGGGTAAGAGAAAGACGTATTCAGGTTAGTCTTTCTGGGCAAAAAGTAAGCGTGTTTTTTACGTGTGCCTCTAGGTGGTGCTAACGCTATTCCAGTGGTTAAAAACACAGTTTTGGGAAACATTTCAAGCACCAGCAAAAAACTTCTGCCCCCAGCTTTTGAGTAGAGGGAAGTGCATCATTACAAGAGACCGCATATTGATGATTTGCAACTAAGGAGAATACCCACAATTAATTTCTGATAAATGTGTTTAAATAATTTAAAGGTCTTGTTAGAACCCGCAGAAGCTTATTGTTTCAGAAATGGAGTTAAAGCTTCTTTCAGCAAATGTCAAAATAAATAGCTGCAGCATGCTGGATATTAGTTTGCTTGCTATTTGGAGCAGCATCTTACACAAGCACTAATCTAATGACTGAGTTCATGTTTATACCATATTACAGCTTGCATTTTGGTTTTGCCTGAAAGTAGGATAGAGTAATTCTCATGTTGTAGGATCTGTGGCACTAGAGTCACAGCTCTGTCTACCAACATTTTTAAGGCCTTTGAGAAACCAAGCCCTTGTAAGCCTTTAAGTATTTCAGTGAAAAAGCAAAGTAAAACTTTCTTTTTCTTCTTTTTGGAAGAGATTTGTGCAGAGTATGCAGAAAATGAAGAAGCCTTTTATGCCTGCAGTAACACAGACTCTGTTCTTTCATACTAAATAAGACATGATTATTCATTCAGACATGTTTCCTTTGGACTGTACTGTAAAATTTCTACATAGTTCAGGATACTTTTTTGTCCTCCTGCCTCATTCACACATACTTCCCTTGTCAGCCTAGGATACTTGGCATTCTGATGCTTACTTAATGGCTTTTGGATACCAAAATTGGGAACTCACTTCTGAGTCACTGTTGTTGACTGATAATTTTCTTTTTTAGCATTACAGTTTCCAGTTGAGGCAAGGTTCAGAGATAGGTTGTCCTGTAACTCACCTCAATGCTTTATTAAATTAAAAGGAAATCTATTCAAAGCTGTGTCTCATTTGTGAGATGTAGGTGGGCTGCACAGCCTGGTGAGAGAGGAGACAGCTGGGTGGCAGCGATGTGCCTTAAACTCACCCCAATCCAGTGCCAGCCAGGAAATGCTTTGTGCTTGGGGCCGTGCCTGGTGGAGTGCAGCATGAACAGGCTGTGAACCCACTGCCTTCCTGCCACACATCTATTTCAGGTCAGGTCACAAAATGACCTTATGGATTCACCAGGGAGCTTGGCAGTGCAGTGTTGTCAGAGGAAGTTTTGGTTTCATTGTATACAATATAGTAAAATTCCACTAATTTCTCCAAATTTAATCAATAGGGTTTATTTAACCATGGGTAACCAACTCTGTTGACCTACAAATTACATGTGTGTTTGTATGACTGAAAACAAAAGACATGAACCAAATAAAGTTCAGAGAAAGTCTGTGAATGTGTTTCTGGACAAAATAAGAAATTTCTCATTTTCCTGAAGCCCCAGGATGGGGTGGGTGCAGGCAGGGGATGTTGGCATGCATATGGTCGGCAGCTGAGGCCACTCCAGCAGTAATGTTTGTCTAATTTCCTACAGCAGATGATTCCAGTGATTTCATGAATACTGAATAGACAATGAAGCAAAATTATTATAAGCGGAAGAACAAGTATTTCATTTTGCTGTGGTGGGGCTCATTTGCTGAAACTTGCCTTTCCTTTGCTTTTCTTGACTCCATTATTTTCAAAAGTACCTTGTCCTAGGGCATCCCATCCATTCCAGCACACATTTGTCATCTATTAGGAATCTCTTTTGGATTAGATGTTGTGCATGGAACAACAGTAGGACTCAAGAACAGACGGTGCCTTGAAGGGTTGATCCTTTAATTTGTAGTGCAACACAGACATGTGCAATCAGCATGGGTCTGAGTGTGGTGAGCTAACCACATAGGTAATAAAAATTACTCACTCCTTATGGGTAATTAACCTGCTAATTATTCACAAAACATTTTGCTCTGTGGTAGTCTTGTAGGTTGACAGGAATCACCCAAGCTGAAAGAAACCTTTAAAAAATCTTTTTACCATTGCCTCACTTCATGTCAAATCAAATCATCTCTCAGAAGAACGTTTTTGTATATACAATGAGGTAATAGCGAAAAAAGAAACTCCCTCCTTCCACATGAATGCCAGTTGTCATTTCAAGTAACCAGAGATACCCATCTATGTGAGGAATAAAGGGATATAAAGAATGTGCCTTTGAAGACCCTTTACCTGTTTCTATTTCAGATTTTAGTATTTGGATAAATTTTAGATAAGGTCTCTTTTAGATAGGTCTCTTAGTTAATGTCTCTTTTAGAAACTTAATTGTGATTCTAACCTTTTATTCCTCAACGTTTATTTTTTTCTGTTGTTAAATGAGAGAGTTTCTTAATGTTTGTATTTTCTCTAAACTTATTTTGCTCATAATATTCTACAAAGTGTAACCTGTATGCCTTCTATCAGTGCATTCTTAGTACAAAAATGATGATGAGTACCTGAATCTTCTATATAATAAACAAAGTAAGTATAGAGCTGCACCAAATATTGTGAGCTACACCGTGTTGCTGGGTGTGGGATCTTTGAGGCTGTTTGGGCAGTCAGGTCATGTTTTCTCAGGACTTCAGACCATGGTGGAGACAGCTGCTTGCAGTGGCACTGGGCTTGCTGGGGCTTCATTTTATCCTTCATCTCAAGAGGAGAGAGACTTCTGTCCATCACAACCATCTCCCTTCTCCTCTCTGCTGGGATACAAACACTCCCAAAAACAAAGCTCCCTGGTAGCTTTCTTTTTTGAATTAAGGATACTCTAACCCACCAGACCTTTTCTGTTACTTTCCCAGAATTGCCATGTTTTCTCCCTACACTGCTGCAATATGTAGCACTTTCTCTAGTCCTGTTGCAGCATTTTAAAAGCAAGAAGGAGTGGTGATACTATGAGCTATTTTGAAACCCCCACCTTTAGGTTTATAAAGTAGATAGCATTATTATCTCAAATATGACAGTGCTTGACAAATAGCTGTGCTCTGAAAAACTCCATTCTTTCCCTTAAATGACAGATTGTGAATATCTCTGAAGGTTTCTAGACACTTAAATGGTGTATGCACTGTAGCTAAGCTATAAGGATAACACAAAAGCTCCTTTCCAAAAGGGCGGGTGGAGGACAAGGCAAAAGCCTTTTAAGATTTGTTAGTTCATACTAAACCATTTGTCCATCATTCTTTTGTTGCCTTTGAAAACAGCTATTGTTCTGATGTGCAGGAGTAGTGGCACTCATATCATAATGCCCTTGATCAGTTGTGAGTTGCAGTGAATTGTCAAGCACAGGGAGAAAAAACATCTTTCAAGACTCTGTGCTCATTACATTTCTTGTGGCAGTGTAAAAAGCACTAAAATTAGACAAAGTATCCTGAATTCATTGGAAGTACGTGCCTGCCTTATAGTGTTTTGGTATATCAGGCAAGTGATGGGGATCATATTAAATATGGGTTTGTTACAGTCATGCTGATTGAGTGGCAATTGCCTTTTATGAAAACATATTTTTTACAGTGCTTTCCTTTATCCTAGATTTTTAATTGCTCTTCAATTAGTGATTGCCTTGAAAATTTCAGAATTATCACCTCTGTGCTTTCTTCTTTTTGCCAAAAGAATTTCCATATATGAGATGGAACTGCATTTTAACTCTCATTTTGATCCTCTCATTCAGGTATTTTGTATATTTGTTTTTATGCTGTGCTTTGCTTTTTGTATTATGCATTCAGGTAGGAAAAGGATTTTGGATTACTGTTTTCATAAATAAATAGGGAAGGGGCTAATGAAATAACTGATGTTTACCATTACCTACTGGGTTTCAGCATTAAGAATGTACAGATTCACAATAGAAATGTTAAGACTGACAGGAATGAGAGTGTCTGTATATAAAAGTACCAGTAAAATTAATTTTAAAAAACCCCAAGAATCAAGAAGAAGGAATAAGAGAATGGCACATGTCGATGGCATCCAGATTAGCAACTGGTAAGTACATTTATTTCCATATTCTCAAGACATTGCAGGAAGGAAAATGAAGGACAGGGTGAGATAAAGGACATGCTACACAGAAATGGAATCCAAAGCATAAGGAGAAAATCATCAGTGTCACCTTATGACTTACAGGAGTGCTACTTGGTGGAAAAGGCAAAATACCAGCATTCCTGTCAAGCCCTAGCAGGCACAAAAGGTAAATCAGGGAACAAGCACATGCTTGATTTGTGATATCACCTAAGACAGATGATATCACAAATAGCCAGTGTCCCTTGTCTTGTCACTGAAGTGTCCCTAGCCAGACTGTTTGAAATGAGAATGGGGGTGTGGGAGAATCCATGTGAGTGAAATCAAATTTGTTTCAGTTACCATTGGTTATTATAAAGTTGTATGCTGAGCTTTTTGTGACAAGAGTATTGCAAAAAGTCTAACTATTTTGTGGCTGTGCTCAGATCTGTAGATATCCAACAGGTAAATGAAGAACAGAAAGTATTATGCACAGTTATTTGTTCATTAATTTTCTCTACATATAATGTGAGCTTTGTAAACACTGGTGTAAACTTTTCGGCTGCTTTCTGTGTTAGAAATAAGTTATCCCAGAATATCACACTACCTATAGGATGGTGCTGAAGCAAAATACAGGTTGGGATCCAAACGTACAAAAGATCTTTTTACTTCATATTTGGTAAGGGTTTTCAAGCCTAATCCATTCAGTTTCACTTAATTTCTTTGATCGTATCTTTGCTTATATTCGTGCCACAAAGATGATAAAAAATACTGTAAATTTCACCATTTAGCATGCCAGAAACTGAAGGTGAAGCTCAACAGCAGTTTATAAGTGAGTCTATCAAAGACTTCACAAGGAGTCAAAGAGCCAAGTCAGCTGATAGCTTACACACATATACCTGGACTAGTCTGTCATGCACTTCATCCTAGACATGCTTTTCACCCTGCTGCTAAAGGAGTGCAAAATTTTCTGGAAAACATTACCACAGTCCTGCTTGAGTAAATTGGAGTCATAGAAGATTTGTTTGTTGTATAGACTACTTTGAGAACTTTGAAGAAGTTGTTGCCAGTAGGAGTTTGCAATTGCCAGGTGTGCTGGGTGCTATTTTATTGAATTGCCAGATTATAAGAAAAAAGTCACACCAATGGTCTCACCATTCTTTCATTTATGCACTATTTGACACAGAGTAAATAGGCAGGATGGGAAAGCTGGAAATTAATTTCTGCAGAGAAGCAATGGTTTTGTTTTGTTGGTTTGTTTCCTTTTTGTTATTTTCTTCCCTCCTTCAAAACACAGATGAAACTAAAAGATGCCAATTTGGAATGCTCTGGGTTATATCTTGCTAGGTGGATGGCCAATTACTGTGAATGAGTGTTTTCAGAGATGGAAAACATTTCATCTTTTATCGAGGCCAAAATGTGGTCTTCATTTGATCTTCTTAATGGCATCTGACAATGAAGTTTAAAACGCAATATAGAGATAAAATGCCAAGCACAACCGTATTACAGTGCATCTACTGCCTTCTCTGTTGAATTCATAACAGCTAAAATTTTCTTTCCTTTTGTTTGGAGGAGTGATATTACCTTCAGAGCAGTCATGCTGCTTTCATGATTTATGACTTCTGTAGTGTGTAATGGCGATTCTTACCAGAGTTCAGGAAGTTTAGTGGAACTCTGCAGAAGAGTAGAAAACAGAAGAGGTTAAAAGAATAATCAAAGGATTTACTATCTGACCTTTTTAGCGTAGCTTGTAGTACTTCAGTTTTTATTTCTTGCATCATTACTTGTGATGGAGTGAAATATTGGATGACCTAGGAGTTAATATTTATTTGTACTATGGGGGAAACCAATGTCATATTACTGCTAATTTTTACAGCACATATATATACACCTGCCTTAGTTGCTCACCCCTTGTGGAGGATGGAGCCGAGTAAATACTTAGAGTGCAAGTCATCTGATTTATTTCAGATACAAGACTTTTGGAAGTAATGGGGTATAAGTAGAAGGCACATTGCTCAGTATTTACTTAGCCTTGAGGTTTGTTGCCCACAGCATAATCTCTATGGCAGTCATCTTCCCTTAGAAAAGGAGATTGCTGTCAGAGGTGCCCAATGACATTTCAAATGCCCGATGGAATCTCTGAAGGCTTTGCTCATGTGGAACAAATCCTACAGGATGCTGTCCTGTACAGGCAACTGAGGCCAAGTGGGATACATTAGGACATGTAAAATGACCCTAGAGAATAAACTAATCATTTTCTGTTTATTTTAGTTTATTCTGCTTTTGAAAGATTTACTATATCTTACCTCACCCTGTCTTCTAATTTTGTTAGCTTCCCTAACTAAGAGTATTTTCTACTTCTCATTTTTCTTATTGCTCTGCTCTACACTTGTCTAGTTGTTCTTAATCTTCCTTGAATTTTGGTCAACAGATACATTTTATAGAAAATCTCTTGATGTTGGATGGAACAGAAGGATCCCTTTGTAAATCTTGCAATCTGTAATCCTAAATAGAAATCTAATGTATCTTTTTTTTAAAATTTATTATAACAACAGCATGAAGTTATTAACTTGTGTTTCACTTGTTATCCTTTATAGCTTTCCAATCAGCTCCCACAGAACTGTGATGTTTTCAGCAGCTTATAATTCTGTTTCAAATAAATTATTTTATAAAATATTTAATACCTGAATAACGCTTTCTTTTCTAAGTATTTCTGTATTGGGAAACACAGATGAGAAAGACAGATATTTACTTTTCCTGAACAAAATAGTTTTTTTGATCTAACATGATTTCAATCCCTTCTAGTTTAGTGTTGCCAGTGTTTTCATTTAGTGTACTCTGTATAATATCCCTGAGGTGGCTAATATGAATACTGAACATATTGCATGACGGGAAGACCCTTACAGAACTTTAGAATTTATTTGGTAGGAACAAGTAGGCAATAGATGCTTTGCTAAAGTCAGTTATTACATTGCCCTAGAAGAAAGATAGAATGGTTTAAAACTATGCATTCTTGAAAAATTCCCAGTCTCCTCTTTTTCTTCTGCATAGTAATTTTAATTTTTTTCATTTTTTTTTTCTTTTTATTTTTTGTATCTGAAACAGAACAGAAGTTCTGTCAACTCAAACCGTTATCTTCTTTTAACAAGTGGCATAGTTTTTAATTTCTAAGGCCTCTCATGCCTCCCCCTTCTTTCAGGAGTTCTCAGGAATAAGTGCTGATATGGTGGCATCTTGGAAGCAACTCTACAAGGTCAAGCAGATTTGAAGACATCTAGCTTATGTGATCATAATTTCAAGGCTATTCTCCCCATCCCCTTTTCTTCCATTTTCTTGTACTGGGAATTGCTGGCTTTGTTGTTTCTCATCTTATATACCAGACCTGCTGATCTGTGGTGTCTTTGATCTGATGATGGACACTTCATTGGGAGTCAGTCTAAAGTGGTTTTACTAAACTTGATATTTTCTGCTTACAATTGGAGTAAATACTATTAGCTTTACATTCTTCTGTTTTCAGACCTTTTCTTTCTTTCTGTTACCTGGATAAGGAGACTCCCTTGCTAGTTGGGCAATGTTCAGTTCCCAAAACAGACAGTATTCAATAAATCCTGATTCCTGGAAGGCAGAAAACTCTTTCCTTCAGGCTCCTTATAGACAAACACAAATAAGAAGTTAACCTGAAATGTTTAAGTTTTTAACTGGAGTTCCTGAAGGACAATTGGGGAAATTTGTTTTACCTCAGAAATGCACCCTGTTTATATGTGTGTAGAGTTGGCCTCAGCACTTGGCCAAGGAACCCCACAGCCATTCGATGCTGGCAGCAGGACAGAGGGAAAACAAGAGTGAGAACACTGTTGGTCAAAATATAGGCAAGGAAATGATTTACAACTTAATCTAAGTATTTCTGTATTGGGAAACACAGATGAGAAAGACAGATAATTAAAACATCCTTTTTCAACACACAGGCTAACAGACTCCTGAAAGGTCACAGCATCCATTTCATGTCATCATACTTGTTTGCGCTGTTCTGAAAAACTCTACATGGAATTTTTGGGAGACCAAAAACTTCTGTTTCTGCTCAGTTCTGAAGTGTTGTGATTGCCATCTCTTTAGGGGTGACAGCTGTGGCTGCACTGGTCAAAATTGAGAGAAGAAGTAACTCATAATGCAAAAAGCGATGATCACAATATTCAGGGAGAAAAGGGTGAGAGGAGAGGGTTATATTGCCTGTAAAGACAACAGACTGTTAAACATTAAAAAGGGGAAAACCTGTGTAAGATGATCACTAAAGTCTGTGGAGAAGCACAGATAGACTCATCCAGGAATGGAGAATGTGGTCTCTGACTATCAGAGTCTGGAAGCTCTGGAATAACCCACTAGGACAAGTAACACAGACCAAAACCTAAATTGCTTCAGATGGAATTTCTGAAAAGAATGACATGGCAGGGTGTGATAGCAGATGTTTCGTTCCTAGGCTTCCTTTCCCAGCTTTGTCTTTTATTGGCTTGAAAAAATGAGGAGTTAAACGAGCATTCCATGTTTTTTTTTTCCCCTCCACAAAATGGGGTTTTCATATTCATTAAATATAAGTAACTGTCTAGATAACTCCTTTCCAATGCAAGTTTCTTTTCTTGATTTTCAGTCCTGTCATCACAATCTTCCAGGTTTTCATAATGAGCAGCTGTTGCATTTTTGGCTGTAACTTTTGTGCAGAAAGTTTCTTCAACCTTAACGACTATGACGATTTTATCATAATGCAAGCTGCTGACCTCTGCTTGGCATTGGCAATGAATCCCTGAATGGCATTTCATGTAGGAAAAATTTATTAAAAAAACCTGCTAGTTACTTGTTACACTGGCCATCACACTTCAAAAGGGATTGATATATCTGTAGTCAATCTTTTCAAGTAGACTGGACTAAACCTGGACATTGTAAATAATGGGGAGTGTTTTTCTGCTGATGTTGAGAGGACAATTTCCAGTGGAGATTAGAAGCAAGAAAAAAATTAACATAGAAGTCTTTGAATAGCTATAGGTCATACATGAATAAATTGTATTTTGGTTGCTGTTGTCACAGGTGAAAAAGGGGAAAAAAACCTAAAGTTCCTGCAGATTCGACCATTAATTTCTCAGACCCATAAAAGGTAAATTATACTATCCAGTTACCAGATACTGGGTATAGCTGCACTGAGGAAATGGCCAGCATGCTGATAAATTAATTATACTAATTTCTTGCACTACAGGTAGCTCAGATTGGAAAATTGCATTTGAATTTATCCCAAGTTCAACTTATATGTGTTTAGGGCAAAAGCAATGAGAACTTAAAGGCTGATAAATTAGGTTTCATATATCCCAGAGCAATATTAACCAACAGCAGCTACATTCCTAAGTGAATTTCTGTTATAAAGTTTAGTTTCAGTGTAGACCCTCAAAATAGAAACACTGTATGGATATTAAATTCATTCTGGACACACTTTTATGCTGCATAATTTTGCTTTAAAGCACAGGCTATAATTCAGTTAATTTTGTAGTTATATGACCTTTCCATATCCCTTTTGTTTGCTGCCTGCCTTCTTCCAGGCCAAATGGACTGCATTTCAGTGATGATTTTTTTTCTCATTTGAAAAAGAAAATAAACCAAAAGAAACCAAAAGAAACCAAGCCCAAAACATGTTGGGTTCATTCATGCTGAGAAACATTGTAAATATGAAAGTGCTTTCATGACAGCTAGTTGGCTGTGACAAGAAGCTAAACAAAAAAATTTTAATACAAAATATTGTCAGTGACATAATTTCCTCTCAGTATTTTTTTGAAAGATTTTGGAAAAAACCTAATTTTTGTGGTCAATTATATGCTTTTATTTTAAGTCTAACTGGCTACAGAATTGTGCAACAGAAGTCCTTCTGTCTGATTCTACCCAGACCTTGGCAGCAATAACCTTTCTGCTTACGAATTTTCAGTGGGACAGAATACCCAGTGAATTGAAAACTAAATAATGCACCTATCTACTAAGCACAATGGATTATTAA
Source organism: Agelaius tricolor (assembly GCF_023055355.1). Taxonomy (NCBI): domain Eukaryota; kingdom Metazoa; phylum Chordata; class Aves; order Passeriformes; family Icteridae; genus Agelaius; species Agelaius tricolor. The sequence continues at coordinate 64,663,102 of NW_027269261.1, forward strand.
GAAATAAAATAAAGTAAAATTCCTTCCTGGGAAAATTATGGAAAACATTGAGTGTGATTGGCATTTCTTCACCCCTGTCTGCTCACTGATTTCAATGGAGATGAGCAGAGCAGAATGTGCAGTAGCCTAACTTACGATGTATCACTCCTTCATCCATGAAAATGTAATATACGGACTTCCTCCAATGGTGCCCTATATTGCTCCTTCCTTCTTTTCCTGACTGCTCTAATTATCCAATATATAGTGATTTTCATCCTTCCTATGTTAGCACTAACCCATAATAAATTGCATCCCTCAGAATAATGTGGATTCACAATATTTTTTCAGTTGTCCTGGACCTTCCTCCGAGCTGTGTTGCAAACCTGTGTTGCAAAGTGTTGCAAACCTTTCTCCCAGAGTAACCTCCAAACACCATTCAATTTGTAATCAAGAAAAACTAGCATAGCTTCTTCTCCCTGTGATCATGATGCTCTACTCTCTCCAGCATCCTCTCATAGAACTTCCTCTCCTCTTTCCAAAGGATTTCCAGCCATTTGGTTCTGGTCTCTGTATTCCTCCACATGACTATCACTCTTACCCTGGCTTATGGTTACCACTGTAGACAAAGACAACCTCCACCCCCTAAGTGTCACTACTCAGAGCAAAGAGATAAAGAGATTGCTCTCCATTTTGTATTCCTTGGCTGTGGGCAGCTGGGCTCAATGGGGCAAGCAGAGCTCTGGGCATAGCTCTTGGTTCAATTTTGTCCTACCTCATAGAGGGATAAAAGCTGAAGGGAAGAAGCTGAGTGGACAATCAACCTGTTTATATCCTTCCCACAACAGGTTAAAAACTGACAAATCTATCCCTTAGGTGATAGATGCAGCTTTGAATAAAGCAGGCACACCTTGACTTTGGATCTTTTCCTGAGCCCTCTTTAGATCATTGCCAATTTAAATGTCATGTGGAACAAAAGTCATATTTGGGACCATGGTGTGAAATCTTTTTTTCAAGATGACTTATTTTTGGGAGAAAGGTGTTGAGGATAATGATGGTAATGCTTATCTTTATGAATTAGTAGCTTCATTTTCAGAAAAACAAAATTAAGATCCCAGAGAGGCCCAGCACATTGCTGGATCTTGATTGCGAAGCCCACAACCCAACTCAAACATCACACCCAGCAAGTCTGGTCATTGGAGTGAAGAATTTCATTGGGAGAGGGACAGTATCTTCTTGCCTTTAGCTTCCTCCACTGAGCTTCTGGGATGGCTTTCGCTGTTTTTGAAGGGCCAGGTTTAGGACACCAGCCATAAATAGCCACAGAAAGAAAATGAGCTTGATCAATTTTTTTTTTTTTTTTTTACATGCGTTTTGGGTTTTTTTCTAAAACTAAAAGTGACAACCCAGACTCTCAGGGCAGTGAGCTGCTATGTAGCAGCAGCAGCAGGAGCAGCCATATTTTAAAGAACGTTAGGGAAAAACAGTAAGGCTGAGATTTCTTCCTATAGGCACTCTTGTTCCCTGTCACCTTCTGTTTCTTCTTATATAAGGATTGTCTGATCTTCATCCTGAAGTGTTCGTGCTTTTATTAAGGTTTTATGCTGACAGATCTCAAGAGTTATTGGATAACTCAGCAAGACATATGTACAGTTAATTAGAAATGAATGTGATATTACATCAAAAGGCTTCAACTGTTAAGTTTTAAATGGTTATAATTAACTTGCTCTTTGATTCTGAGCTGGAATGACTAAAGAGACAATGAAGGTCAATTTCCGTTCACTTGAAAAAATAAAAAAATAGAATAGCCACTAATTTAAAAAGCCCAAGCCCTTCAATTGTGAAGCTGTTCATTTATGCTGTACTGCCTTGATGTGAAGGCAAGGCAATGAAAATCCTCTTAATAGGCACTCCTGTTATCCTTTATTATAAAAATACAGAGCCCAGTTCATTTGATATGGGAAAGAAAGAAGAGAGTCTGGTCAATGTTACTTAGTCAGCTTTGTGCATATTTAGATTTGAATTTAGGTTTCCCAAGTTAAGCTGTTGCTCTTTAAGAAATCCTTTTTCAAATAAAAATCCATAATAAACTTTCAGAATTTGCAAGTATATCTAGAGATAATGGATTCATTTTATTAAAATTACTGCTGTTCAGTACATAAAAACATGACTATTTTATTATCTAAATAAATATGTAAACTAGTTTTTAAGTATTTATGTAAGATTGGAACCCCTCCACCCTCAAAACCCTCTTCACCAGACCCTACATGCATAAAATTCAATTATTTCCGTTAGGTAAAGCAGGATGCCAGGCCTTTCGAGTTTTTCTCTCCATCTCTTTTGGATATATTTTTTCTCAGAGAAGTAGCTACCTTGGTTTGAGATTTGCTTACTGCTTTGTTGAATCCTGAGGGGATGCCATTAGTTCCTTTGGCATCACATGGAAAGGGCAAACACAATGCATAATCACATCATTAGGACAAATACAAACACAATTATCCCTCAACAGTGCAGCAGAAGGAAAGTACAGTGCAAACACAAAAGTCCTGACTGAGTGCTTATCAAAGTGAGTGGCTGGCTTTGGCTCTGGCAGAAGCAGCTTAGCTGTACAACTTTCTTATTTACTCTTCTTCTCCCACTAGTGCAGCAGCAGAGTACCTCTGTGGGTGGCAGTCACACTGAAACCAGCAGCACAGGCTGATTGACTGCCTGTGCCACAAAATATTTTTAAGACTGTGTCCTTTAAAACAGCACTGATAAAATTTGTTTATTCTGCAACAGAAAATGTCTGCACTTGTGCCATTACTGTCAAAAGTAAAAATGAAGAGCATGGAGCCTGTAACTTCTGGCCTGTCCCAAACCCTACTTCCCATGGTACAGATTTCCCTGTATATAGAGCTTATTGCCAGCTAGGATCATGAGGTACTTGGAGAATTCTAGTTCCAGCCTTGTGTTGGATTTTGATGAGCAGATTTCCCAGGGCTTGAGAGAGGGAGTTTTGGGAGAAAAACCACTGCAGCCCCAAACCCTTCCCAAGAGAGGAAACATCCAAGTATGGATTTTTTTTGTCATGGCTTTTGGTATTGTGGAAAGGTGGCTCTGGATACAGAAGTTCATAAAAAGCTATGTTGGTATAACACTAAGATCTAGAAATATTTTTGAAAGTACATTATTAAAATGTGCTGCTAAAAAATGTTAAAGGACATGGAGTGAGACCATACAGCATCATAGGACAGTAAATAAACAGTGCTACTGTGAAGGAAACAAAGTTTTAGGAAAATGGAATACTGCGGTTTTCCAAACTTGAATCTTGCCAGGGCTAGATTTGACATCTGTGCAATGGGATATTTTATGACCACTAAGAAAAATTGCTTCAGTGCAATACTGTGTCCATTGGGCAGCACCAGGCCCTGGCTTGTACAGCATGTGTTTTGTTTATCTCAAATGTAAGGAAAGAATGTTGCTGGTGATTTCAGTTATGTTTCCTGTGATGATCCCATTCCAGTTTTGAGATTGGACAAGAAAGAAATCTGACCTAATTCATCGAACCACAGGTTTTTATAACTTCTTTAGATAGAATTCTCTCAATTCTTAAAACTGAGGTCATTGCACCTACATTGCCATTAAGATGCCTTTATTTGGCTATTTTGTAGATACAACCTGAGATTTATAGCTAGATCCTTATTTAGATATCCACTTTGTATCTCAGAATTCAGCAGTGGGAAACTTGAATATTCAGTGCTGTTAATGCTGAACCTTTTCTGCCGTCAGATCTGAGTCTGAGTGAGAACTCACCAACCTCAGCCAAGTCTGACACCACAGAGCTGAAGCTGAAAAGATGTGTTAAATATCTGAGCATTCCCTTGATTCTCACAGGAGTGTGACTTTTGAGAGCAGGTGAGACTGAGGGCTCTCCAGCAGTGGACCTGGAGTAAAGCTTTGATTTTCAGCTATGTGGCATCAAATTCACTTTGCAGTTCTGGGTTTGTGGCACATGACTCAGTAGGAAACAAAGCTCTCTGACTGGATGGGCAGCAAGCCTGGAGTAACTCCTGAGAGAATATCTTGAGAAATAGGGAGCATTAATAGGCAAGTAGATTTACTCTGGGAATAAATGTTTGTCTTTTTTTTTCCTTTTTACTCACTCCACAGAAGTTTATTTCTAGGAAAATGCTTTGCAGTACTTGGCAGGTGAGAATACCCCTTAGGAAATCTATCATCTGATTGTGGTGGCCACATACTTGAGTTTACCTGTTTTCCTAGGAGAATCAGGGCTGGAAGGGGAAGGCTTTAAGCAGCATATTTGCATGCTTAACAGAGGGATAAGTCAGAATATTTGCAAGAGTTTCTTTATCAGCCTCATCATATTATACTCTTTCTACTTCCCTGAGGAAGTCTCTTCTCACACGGAAGCTGGGGTTTTAAAAAAGTTAAAAAACAAATTAAGTAAGGCCTGTATTTAGTTTATCAAGCAAAACAAATTAAGAAGCTGAGAATTGACTAAGTTAACATCTTAATTAAAAAAATTTAACTAGTTGAGGATTTTAACTTTGCACACCATTTCTCCCCCTTTTTCTAAGAAGGTTGAAGTTCATAGAGCATCCTTTTGAATTTTTGTCATGCTTTTTGTGTATATGGTGTTTGTGTGTGTTTATTAATTTTAAAATGTAAATATCTGTGAATATTGAAAGTGGTAAAGAACTGTTCATAATTTATATTTATTTAAAGTCACTTGCTTTTTAGTTGAGTACATTGTAAAAGATTTTATTTCAAAATTTGTTTCAATACACTTAAATCTGAGGTAGCTGAAAATGATACAGTGGATTATATAGTGCCTAGTATATAGTCAGCTGGTGCTCTTTAGACAACACATATTTCAGAAGAATAAATGAAATAAACTGTTTGAACTTGTACCCCTGTTACAAAAAATAATTTGGATTGTAAACTGTGCTGTAATTTAAAAATCAAATTAATTCCTTAGTATCTCTGCTTCTTGTGCACCTCTTTGCATTCATCACTGCATTTACTGGACATTTATTGTAAAATGCATGGGTTTTTTCTAACTTTAGTCATAAATGTATAGCATACTAAATAGAAAAGGCTTTTTACATTTATTTTGTATAATGAAGGCTGTGGCTATAAAGTTCATATACAGAACTCACTATCTACAATAAAGGAGAGAACAAGGTAAGAGCTAAACTCTCTTTACCTTAAGATCAAATTCTCTTTAGGTTTATTTCTAAATGATATAAAACAAAGAGATAAGCCTTGTGTAAACTGAAATGAGATTTTGCATAACTTTTTTTTGGTATCAGTTTAAATGAAATGCAAACCTTAAATAAAAGCATATAACTTTCCATCTAGACAGCTTTTGGCTGACAGTTTGGTTGCCTAATATGCTAGTAGATATTTACTACTTTTGTCATTGCTGTCCTTAATTTGTAGCATACTGTGTAAATGAAATTTATATTTGCATATCATATAAATAACTTTTGTGGTCTAGCATGGCATATACAAAGCAATAAGCATGCTAAAATAGATTACCCATGTGCAGCTAATTGCAAGAAGGTGCAACAGATATATCGTTGTGTCATTGTAATTAAAGATAGGAATGCAATGCAATAGTAAAAAAGAGTAAAGATATATATTCAACCTTGATTTTGTATTATGTATTCAGTTATGTCCTCTTAATATTCTCTAGGAACTGGAATCTGTTAAAGATAATTCATTTAGGCAAGTTGTTAATCCCATAAAATGCTGTGGGTACAATTTTTACAAGTCTTCTTTGCAAGCAAAGGCTTATTTTGAGGAAGATGATGGCTTAAAAAATTCTTTAATTACTGCAATTATATATCTCCACACCATGCCAGAACTCCATAGTTTCAGGTTGGGAATGATCATTCAGTGTTTCTGTGATTGTATTAATAAATAAATTTTACTTGCTCAGTTTTTTTATGTAGAATTAATTTTCTCTAGGTAGGACTTTACTCTTTTGCAGTGTTTTTATCTTGTTTCCCAAGCCAAGGATAGAAATCTTGAAAAAACGACAATGATAAAGTGGCTCTTTCCCTTAGAGATTATCAAGTACAGCACTATTTTTTCCTAAGGACTAGATTAATCTGCTTAATGCATAGAGAATTGCAGATAGAATTATGAAATTAATTGGGATCAATTATCACACTAACATTGCAGCAGAAAGATTAAAGGACAAGTGAACAGAATGTCTTGGCTGCCCTTTTTATATTTCTCTTAACAGTTTCATATTTTCTAGCAACCTGGAGTAAGAGGGAAAAAAAAAAAGGAAGAAAATCCTCCATCTTATTGTGAAATAGCTGGATGATAGTTTCACTTGCTGCGATGCTTTTTAGCTGTTCACAGTTCATGACCTTTAGTAAATCTGAACTATAAGGTAATGCAAAGATGAAAAATTGATTTAGTTTTCATTAGATGAAAAACATGGTGAGACAGATATAAGTTCTATAATATTGGTCACTTTCATTAAACATCCCTCTCTCTGTTAAAAAAAAAAAAAAGGAAGAAATCAGTAAATCTTTTTTCTCCTCCTCTGAAAAATGTTTGGACAGCAAACTGTCTCTACGGTGGAGAGAGAGTTTTCTGTGGGAGTTTTGGCAGTCTGTGGTTTGTGTCACTCCTCTCAGCAGAGACAAGTTTAGATGCTCTCTGAGCTGAAAAGTCCATTCTGGAGTTGTAGAGCATCATTCTGCTCTGGGAAGCTCCCCAGAACAGAAAAAGGGATGATATTCATTCACCCAGACCCAGTTGCTGTCCTACACCTATGCTGTCCTTGCATATCATTGCTTTCTTCCCATGGCTTCACTCATCCCTTTGCATGCATGGGGAAGACCTGAAGAGAAAGCAGGAGAGCCTGGTCTCTTCTAGGGGTACAGCTGATGAAGGGAATATGAATATTTATAACACTAAATAACCTAAATAACTCATGATGAAGAAGCCCTAATGCATGTACAGCCTGCAGAACAATGCAGATAATGTCCCTCTTTGTTATTATCATTTTACCTTTGACTAATCAGGTGGTTTTTTAATATTTAATTAGGTGTCCAGAGCTGTTAGATGTCTATTAATGCCATTTTCATTGTAATTTTGTGGTGTGTAGTTCAGCAAAGGAAAATTTGGCAGTTAATTTTACTATTGATGCAACCACTAGAGTTGTCAATTACCCATCAGATAAAACTTTGTTGCCAGGACAATTTTGCTAGGCTAGATGTCAGTGACAGACAGGTGCTGTGTGTGCATGTGTAGAACGTACCATTGAAATATTTCAGCTACCAGGAGCTGCTGGCGCAGTTGCTGGCCAGAAGCTGGAACTTGAGCCAGAGCCTCATGGTGGGATTCCTGGGGGTAAATTATTTCAAACTCAGCAAAGACACATGTGATCTCAAAATACCTTCTCAGAGCTGTGAGTGTTATCAGTCAGTACCCGAAGGAGAACTCAGGAATTTTAACAAAGACAAGAAGCACAAGCCTTATGAGCAGTGGGCCAAGATGATACACTTTTGGTGACCCAAGTAAAACAAGAACATAGGCTCAGATCAAAACCCATGAACAAAGGAAACAAAAAGCTACACCCTACCTAGATATTCATTGTTAGGTCATAAAACTGCTGAGTAATAATGTTCTTAATGATTTTGAACAAGTATTTCCTCTTTAGCAGAAATTTTTTGGGGGAAGAAAAGGATTTTCCCAGTTGCTTCATTCAGCAAGAGAAGGGAAGTTATGGCTGTGTAGACACACTTAGTAAATCTGCACAAGGACATTACCTGATTTAAATGCAAAATGGGAAAAAAATTCTTGCGTAGAGAAGACACAAGAAAAAAACCCAAACTGATTGGATTAGGCAAAAGCCTGATTAAAAAGAAGTGGAGCACAAAACTGACTGGGACAGGCTAAGAATTGAGGAGAAAGGGCAAGTAAGATCACAATTGAGGCATATTTTGGAAAAAGATTATGGAAAGATATCTGTAACTGGAAGTCTGAAGTCTGTCAGATGACGTTCAGACCAGAAGAATTTAGCAAAGGAGAGGGACTGGGAAAAGGCACATTTCTTGGAACAAGGTGACAGAACAAGGCTTAGAGCCAGAGAGGATGAGGCTCCCTTGTTGAAGAGACAGGGGTAAGGAGACCTGAGAAAACTGGAGCAGTAATGACAAGGATGCTCCAGATTATGCCTTGAGGAGCTGGTTAGTGGCGGATGTCTGTGTGGAAGAGCAAGAGGTTCCAACCCAGAAAAAGGCACATGTGGATCTGATTATGGGGCTGCACGCTGGAATTTGAGCTGGTTTCTTTTTGGGTTTTGTTTCTTGTGTGTTGTTTTTCTTTTCTTTTAATCTGGCACATTACATAAAAATAAACTGTCAAAAAGCATTATGGAAGTTGCAGTTTCCGCTAGCTCAGGGGTCTCTGGAGCATGAGTCTCTGTAACACAAGTCTCAGTGGCACAGTCCCTGTACCAAGGGACTGCTAAGGCTTTCCCAAGGCAGCAGTTTGTGTCCTTACTTGCTGCTGAATGGGTCCCAGGAACCAAGGAAAACCATGGCTATACTTTTGCAGGAATGTGTACATGTATATACAGACATAGGTACATGTGCATATGTATATGTGTGTGTACATGTATATATGCAGAAAGGGGAAATGTGTGATGATACAGCTAACACAGTTTTTCAATTTCCCTTATATATAATGGCATAAAGATGTTTTCACTTGTTCAGATTAAGGACCTGTCTTTTGTATCAAGAAGCATCTGCTCTTTGACTGTGGCTGTAGCAGATGGCTATGGAAGAATAATCATCTCTACAGCCATTTTATTTTGTTATGTCTCCCTCCTTCACAGTTTTTAGTTTCCAGTGATCTATGGCTCAGAGATTTCCTGTGCCAGAGGTGATATCTTAGTGTTTAATAGCCCTTGATGGATTTTTCTTCCCACCCACAATATCCCCTGGCGATGAATTTCAGTTTTATATTGTGTGTGAGAAAAGATCTGCCTTTACTTGTTTGTACCAGCTGCTTGATGTTTATTAGTTCCTGTCATATGAGGCACACTGAAAAATTGTTCTCTGTTCACTATCTTGCTGCCATGCTTAAGGATTATTTAGATGCTTCTCATTTTTCTATCTCCATCACCTCATTTACAGGATGAAAAGACCAAGTCAGTGACCTGCTTGGTATACTTTGATTGTGCTAGCCACACTTTTCTGGGAGATCCTATCATTTGACTCAGAAATAAAAAAATAATTACAATTGAATTAGATTAGGTAGCCTAAACCCACCAATAAATACTTTAAGTTCTGCCCCAAAATCCTTTTTTTGGGTATATACCATGACGATAGCAAAACATGATTGGAGGAGTATTCAAAACAATTTGCAAACTTTTTATAAAGCTGATTCACTATGTCTTTGCTAGGGTGATTCTACATATAAAAATTTGAAGGTTATCATATGTACTCCTCCTTCTTCCCTTCATAAATCTCAGAATAATTCAGTAATATTTGAAAATGTGACAGCTTACAAGTTAGATATAAGAAACCTTGTTGGTCCAATGCAAAAAACTCCTGAATGTTTCTTTACAAGTGGGCTAAGCCTTTCTTAGCAAAAAGCTAATATTTTAAGTTATGGCTATTTTGAGTACAGAAAAAAATACTGTCATTGTTATAGGAAAAATCTAGTATTTTTAGACTTCACTTACATGAAGGCATAGATTTCATAATGGAAAGAAAGGAGAAAGTATTCCTAGCACCAGTTTGATTACATTAATATATTTATTGATATATTCATTTTGGTGTTCACTCTGTCTTTGTTAAACGGTGTATTTGATTTTTCCAGCCACAATTTTACTTAATTGTACAGGGTTGGCTGGTAGTAGTCTCATAAACACTTGGAAAACTGGAAGACTTTATGGTTATGGAGAATTTTTGAGATAAAGACATCAATAAAAGAAGGGAAGACTACTATGATTATATCCCAGGAAAATAATAGTAATCCTGCAAATATTATGTATCTGTGGCTTTCCCATAAGATTTAGCACTGGTAATGCTACCAGGATTTAAAAAAAAAAGTGTTTTCACTAACTTTGAATCACAACACCTTCCTTTAGCATGCTGGTCAAATACTTTCCTCCCTTTGCTTTGAGGCAGTCCACTATTCTCTAGAGAATGGCAAATCAGAGCTATTACATGTGATTTGAGCCTTGCCCCATGGACCTTGCTTTTATTGAAATATCACTGTGGTAATTTTAAAAAGTAAAAGGTCAGTGCATTAACTCTTGTAAAAAGTTGTCATTTGTCCTGTGTGTGTCAATTATAGTGTGCAGTAATTTTATTTTCAAATAGAAAGAAAGCAAGGTGTCCTATGAAAGTGTTAGGTCACTGGTCCCCCTCTTCATTTTCCTGTCAATAGACAAGGGGATGAAGAAAAACAACTTCACTGGAGCAGTTTGTCACCAGCAGAGTGTCTTCCACAGCTTGGCTCCGAGGACATGCTCAAAGGAAGGGCCCAGCAGGCAGCAATCTGAGACATGCTGGGTTTAGAGAGAAGGTACTCAACACACTGAGCAGCCAAGCCTGGAAACAATCTGTGAAGGTTCTTGTACTGTTCCTTGAGCAGGTGTGTTGATAAACCCTACAATACCTCTAAACTGCCTGCAATCTAGTCCACTTTTAAAAGCACTGGAAATGCTTTAAAGAGGACTGCTGGAAATGCTTAAATGCTTAGTGCTCTAGACCAATCACAGCAAAAACACTAAAAATGTTTGAGAATTAATTCTGATAGGGAAACAAATCAAATTGCGTTTTCCTTTATGTGTTCTGCCTATTGATCTGGTATTGTGAGCAGTTGTGTAACATTGAAAGAAGCTCTATAAATATTTCTAACTTACTTGATAACTAGAAGATTTTTTTTTCCTGAGAAATTACTGCTTCATGTCTCTTTCTATATGTAAGTACACTTTCCAGCTAAGTGCTTGTCAGGTATTCTTGGTGATAGCACTTGTGGGATTAGACTGCTCTGTGGAAATTTCCTCTAGCTTAATTCCGATTTGCTTAGTCTCTGGCACATGAAACTAAAATAAGATACCTATATGCACACACCACTTGCATATTTTGGTTTCTATATGAATTAAAATCACATAGGATTTTTTCTATGTAGCAGGTAACAACTGCCAGCAAAATATGGTTTACTGTAAAGTACAGGGTGCTTTATGTTCTTTCTGCACGTATAGTACAGGCAGACAGAATTGAGTTATCATCCCACAGCAAAAAGGGGCATGCTTTCCCTAGGGTAAGTTTTACTACATCACAAGAAAACCACCCTTCTTCCTAGGCCGTTAATTCTTGTTGAAGCCTGGCATGCCACTACAAGATTAATTTATAATCTTTCTGGGACATGCATAAGGCAAGATGCCAATATATAATTAGATGGATTTCATTCTCTGTCATCATGAGCTTTACTTGGTAAAAATGCCTGCTTCCAAGACAGATAAGGAACTCCTGACTAAGCAGAGTAGAGCACCACCTAATCCCACTTCCCATCCTTGGTGTACACTAGTCCATTTTCAGTGAGACGTGGACAAAGAGGATGCAGCCCAGAAGTTGGTCTGTTACAAGGCTGAATGGTTTTGCTTAACTTGACTGTATGACCTCCTTATGACCTTCATTTGAAAAATCTTTGCAGTTTGGTTCATCTTCAACAACACAGAATTACCATCTGATAAAGGTTGCAGCTCCCCAGAATGTGCTGATATACAAGAGCAGTAATTTTGTCTGCCTGAATGAAATCAAACCACTGTGTTTGTGTGACTCCAGATTTGGAACTAAATGGGGCTGAAGGGCAAAGAGGATTAAGCATAGTGAAGGAGGAAATCTTAAAGGACAGGTCTAGCAGCCATGAAGCTTTGGGGAAAAGTTTGGTTTTGTGCTTAACAGAGAAGGTGAACCACAGGAAGAAGTGTGTTTGGGAGGAATGTCCAACATATGTAATTTTTTATTTTTTAATTTGTAGCGGGATAAGAGTGTCACTAATTCTGTTGTACTGTTTGCCTGTCTTAAGCAGAATAAGCTGTCCACAACACTGATTTGTTTGTATATGTTCATCTTGTGTGTGAGTTCCTGGGCAGGGTTAATTGGGAATAATTAGGCCACCTATCGTTCTGACTTCCCATACAATTTAATTAGGTTTTCTTTTTTCTTGTACGTCAGAAGCCTTTTATGGTCTAAGTCCTTTGATGCAAGAAAAAAAATCTGTGATTGCTAAGGCACACTTTGGAATTTCCTAGTCTGTTCCTTCCAGCAGTGCAATTTTATCCCATTTACTGACAAAGGGTCTTTAGCCTGGGTTTGAGCAGCTACATAGCACAGAGCTATATTTGTGTGTAGCCATTACTGTTTTCAAATCTTTTAGTGTTAGGTGTCAATAAATGGGTTTTAATCCTGGCACCATTCATACCTCTGAGCCCAACAGACCAGAAATTTGGAGAAAAGTCTTTGCTTTAACTAACATTTCAGAGTCACCTGGTGTGTGTCCAGACTTTGTCTTGGTTATTTTTGGTGATGTCTCAAGTACAGAGGTTGAGGTCTGTGCAGACATCTGTGAGGTTGGTTGTTGGCTACTCAGAGGAGGTCGAGGTACAGAGCATTATCAGGTACTGCACACCCACAGCTTCTCTGTGAGGGCAGACTGGATGGAAAATGGGACAAAATGGGTTTTTTAGTACAGCAGACACGTCAGCTGTACTAGAAAACATCTGCAATGGTTCTTTGTTCAAGTGAAGAGCATTTACTACTCCTTGTGGGAGCTGATCATCAGGGAGGAAGTTCTTCATCATAAAGGGCACTCTGAAAAGATTCTTGAATATGCTGTAGTTGATTTTCAGGGTGGTTCTTAGAGGCCCATGTTAGCCTAATGCTATTCTTCTGAAGTTTATAGAAAGCATATTCAGTGACTGGGCCAACATGATATATTGATTTTGTTCATGTGTTTCTGTTTATGTGACTGACGCCGGGATTGTGGTGATATAGTGCCAAAGACCGTTAATCTTCTGGTATCCTTTTTATTCTTGTTCCCTCATGTTAGATCCTAGCTGTAGATATAGCTGGAAAATGGCTGTCAGAATGGAATACGATAGGGAGTTGCTGGAAAGGAGCCATTGATGTGCCTTGTTACAGATTCAGAACAAAAGCTTTCAAAGAGCATTCATCCAGCATTCCTGCAACCACAGTGTGTGGCACTCCTAATACTGTTTGGAAGAAGGCATCAGGCCCACCTACTTCACTTTTTAAACTGACTGTAAGGAAATGAAACAAACGGAGGTTACTTTTAAGCTTTCCTGGATGGAATCAAAATAAAAAAGTATCTTTTGCAAGGTACTTTTTTGTAAGAGCAATTAAAACTCATTAAGTCAATCAAAGCACAATGAGGAGTAAAAGATCTGTTAATTTTTCAGTGATTTTATTAATTTTTTGTAAGAAACTGAAATAAAACTGAGAATTCACTTAGAAAGTCAAGGCATTTAATTGGTAAAAAAATTAACCATTAAAACAATCATGAAATGCACATATCTGTGAAGGACTCTGATTCTAATTACTGTGTGTATAGCTCCAGCTCTGAGAGTGTGAGATAAATTCAGGTGAAAACAGTGGCTCTGACTGGAGTGTTTTGATCCAGGTGTAAAAAGGCATCTAGAGTTATCATCTGTATGTTTCCTTGCTGATGCCTCTCACAGGGATGAGACTGCTGTCTCAGAATGCTGTATGACTGCCTCAGGTAAATTACAATTTAGTTACTAATTTTTTGGTTTGTTGAGCAATGTCATTGATCTAGAACATGCTTTCAGTAACTATTTATATTTACTGGGTTGGTAGACATATGCTCATGGGCTGAACTCTGTTCTGTTCAGCTAAGATAATATCAATCTGTAATTAATACACTGACTTATTTATTTATAAAAAATAAATCCTGTTCCTGTCAGTGTTAATATTCACTCTTTGCTCTGAAATTTCATGAGTAATTTCATAAATCTTCTGTTAAAGTGTGCTCTCAGAAAGCAAACAGCAAGGAAAAATTTAAACTCTTTCCTAAATTATGCTCTTTAGATAATACTGTAGTTAAAAATTTTGTGGAATGACTGGATGGTGTTGAAGGACTCACATGAAGGAAACACATACATGTTTCATATAGCAGTTTGGTTATTTCTGTTGTTTGGTTGTTTCATTACACATGTGGCAGAACGCAGCTCCAATCTCCTTCCAAAGCAATATATTTGGGACTTTGGAAAGCTCCTGGGAGTTGTGATTTTAATATGTGTATGGATACAGCTGGCTATGTGGCTGAAGGTCTGTTTTCTTCACACTGCATGAAATGATACATCTATAATGTACCCAAATTCTCAGTGTCACCTCTGGTCATGGTGGCCGTGGAGGCGCTGTTACCGACAGGAGACTGGAATATGCTTGTCCCTACTTGTTACTACTTGGAACTACTTGGAACTACTGCACCTAAAAACTGCTTCCTGCTTTTTACTGACAAGATCTTCAGAAGCTGTGGCCCAGGGGAAGGTGCTGTAATTGACAGCTTCTCTCCTAATATTTGGAATATTTCTATAAGCAAAAGAAAAAATTACATCTCCAAGCTGAGTGATGACACTTCTGCAGTGTCTGGTATGGCACAAGCTCTTTCTAATACCTGCATTGTGACAGAACAGCCAGCTTGGAGTGAGTGGTTCTGAAATCTGTTTAAGAATCAATAAATATTCCTACATTCAGATTAATGGACTGGATCTTTTTTCCTTACTCTAAAACTGCTTTCATCCCCACAAGGAGTATTTTCCAATAAATAGGTTTGATGTATGAATACTATGGCAATATGGTGGAAAATGTGTCAGAATATATGACAACAAACTCAGATTCTGCAAACTGATAGGCTTTTATTATTGTTTACTTTAGGAAACTTCCCATAAAAAGACAGGCAATGCTTTGTTTTGTTTTGCTTTTACTGTAAGAATGGATAAGGGACAGAGGGCAGAGCTTGGCTTCCATGGAGTGGAGCTCTTTTTCTACCTCCTGTGTGAGAGAGAGGCAGGGCCAGTTCCAGATAGAGGTAAAGGAGTCATCACCTGTGACAGCAAGCTCTTGACAAAATGGTTCTGGATCCCTAATTCAGCTTATCTGTGTTAGAGACAGGGAGGAACAAGTTTGCTGGTGTCAGACAGTGTGACAGAATGTGTGAAAAGGCAGGTACTTATGGAAACATCTATTATTCTCCAGCCAGGAGCAGTAGGATCACAAGCTCAGTTTCCCAGTGTTCCCTGACAAACCTGTCTCACCTCTCACCTGCCAAGGCTGGTGGTACTATTCCAAGAAACTCAGTTTCAGCTGATAAGGTTCAGTTTTTGATAAGAAACTCTGAAAAGATAACTTTGGATGATCTTTGGCTTCTCAAGTTGGATGTGGTATGAGCATGAGCATATATCTCATAGGAGTAGAAAAAAATTGAAAGGTTCTGTTCATGAATAATTCTTATATATCTGCCTTATAAATGCAGGCAAAAGAAGTTCACTGGGTATGGGCAACATGAACTACTAGTCTACGGATAAAATACTTTTCACAATGCATTTTTTATAGCCAACATATCTGTATTCCATCCGTAGTCATCACATTGCATTAATTTCAAAAATCTATGTGTGTAAAGACATAGAAATTGCCATCTGAAAGCTGCCTATAAAGTGACTAGAATGCATGGTTTTTCTGTCAGAATGTGTCCATTAAAATATTTTTTCCAGAAGAATTCTGCAGAAAATGAAATTTTTAAAATGGGAGTTGAGACTGTATTTCAAAAATTTTTCTTTTTTTTTGTTAAAAAAAGGAATCTCTGTCTTTCAAGTTGTTTATAGTAAAACTTCTAAAAGAATTTTCTAAGCACTGAAAAAGTTGACCCTAGACACAAGTCTTTCCCTTATCCACTTGCATGATTTTGAAGTGCAGCATGTTTCATACATAGTTCAGGTGCACATCCAGGACATCTCTGTTTTTACAAATGGAAGAAATATGTAAAGTGCTATTCAGCAAAGACTGTGGGGGCACTATGGGGATGTAGTGGCATTCCCAGCCTCCCATCCTAATCTGGCAGTTCCCTCTGGAACCATTACCCTGTCCCATTTGTGAGCTAGGAGTTCCTTCTCTTCTCCACTTCAAAGGGTGTGGGATGTGTCTTGTGGCTCTCAGGTAGGCAAAGATTTTGTTATATGCTCACTCAGCTTTCTTTAAAATATTTTAGAGATAATGATAACAACTGAGCTGCACAGTTACTGGCCTTGGAGTAAAAGGGTTTTTTTGGTACATGGGCTGTTCTGAACCTCACTTTACATACGAAATAAGCTTTGTTGAATCCTAATGCACACATTTGGTTGAGACAGCTCAAGATATTAGCAGAAATGCTGAACTGAGCAACTCAAGACTCACAATTTTTGCTTTGTTTTTCTTCAGCCAGGGAGAGAAGACTGCGGAAGCCATCCTCTTTCCTTCAGCTGACAGCAAAATGCATATTTCTTGATTGTGTGGAAAGGATATATATTGCTATGGTTGACGAATAATTTTATCTTCACTTGAGAGGGGATTCATACTCACACAGATTTCTTCTTGTTATGTAATTATGGAAATGAGCCCAAAGGATGCTTAATAAATGACTAAATACCAGGGCTGAAATTGTGGTAATAAGAGCACAATAATCTTACTAAGTGCACACAGTAAGAGTGAAGCGCTCATATTCATCAGTTATAAACACGTGCTCTAGAGCACGACATCGCTGCACATTTTTGCATTTGGAGAAAGCAATCCCTTCATGTCCAAAATCAAAGATATAACAGAAGGAACTGTTCCTAAACTGCACACTTGACATTACATGGCTTCGTTTTTTGGAAATCATTGCAATAACATGTTAATTATTTCCTGTGGTGAGAAGGGTCTCAGTCCATTTATTTACAATGGAGATAGAAGTTTTAGTTTTCACAAAAAATCTTTTGTACATTACCCACCCTTATAGCCTTGTCTGCAAGTTTCCAGTCCATAGTTATGAATTTATTTCAGTCTACATCTGCTTATACATTTGTAAAAAGGTTATGTTGAAGGATTTTTTATTAGGAAATTACTTAAGAAAATGTCTTAATAAGGATTTCCAGATCCTAAAGATCTCTAGGTCCTATCAGATATTTAAGCTTTATGCCCGCATTGATTAAATTCTGTAAAAGACCTAGGACTAATGAAGAGGTAGCTTCCAAAACGATCCAGTAAATATTTAGAGATCATTCCTGTGTTTTGTACTGAGCCTCCTCTGCTGCAAATACACTGCCAGCAGTGTTGCAGCAAGCAAGTTCAAAATTAGCCTCTGTCCATAAATATGGGCAGGATGTATTCTTGAGTGGAAATCTCCCCAAAGACTGATCATAAACTATGTTAAGGATACTTAGAAGCAAAATTCCCACTACTGTCCCAGCAAGTGAGTAGAAGGTTTAGATGATGGAATTTGCTTCCTATATTCTGTTACACAAGAATAATGTGATTACATCTTAGTAGAAATTGTGAGTGCCTTGGGAACTATTTTAAATCAGATTTTACATGTTGAGGTTACTGAATGGAAAGCTATTTTATGCTATCTAAAGCTGAACAGTGATCCTTCCTAATTTTGTGTTCAGTCATTTTGCTAGGTACAATTATGTGCTGGTGAGCTACCACAGTTTTAAATGAAATGCCTTGATACTTTTATAGAATTTCCCAGATTATCAAAAGTTAATGGTAAGTGAACAATTTAGGCATTTGCAATTGTTCACTGTTAAACTGACTTCTGGCCTAGATACAGAAACTAAAATTACTCAGATTTACTCAGGTTTAACACCCTATATTATGCCTGCAGGAAATGATAAGCTACTGTGGAATTATTCAAGATGTGGGGTAATCTTTAGGCAAAAATACAGGAACAGGTTGGTTTCTTTTTTTTTTAAAGCTTAGTTCAAAGAGTATGCAGGCATATAATTTGGGGATGCAATGCAATTACCAGAAATAATTTAAAATGGGTTACTTCACTTGACTATGACTCTTTGAAGAATAAATAGTAATTGTTTTAAGTGCATAATTACTTTAATATTGGCTCCTTTCAGCAAGTTGCAGACTTCTAGGTTAAGCTCTAAGTCCTGTTCATCTGTCCACTCAAATTCTGTTTATTCTTCAGGCTGTCATAGTTCCATTATTAAACCCCTTGAAGCCCTTTGAAGTGTTTCTGCACATAAAAAGACTGGTGCAGACTCCCATGCAGCCTGATCTTTGCCATGCTAACTTTTTTCAGCATAACTGAAGTTTGAGAACAAGTTAAAGTCATCATTAAGAAACCTTGCTAACAAGAAATACTGCCTTCTATAAATGTATTTGTGTCTACGTAAAAATGGGTTTTTTTTGCAAGGCTTTCTCATGCAGCTGCAAGTATATTTCTGATTTTCAGAAGGAAAACCAGTATTGGAACTTGGCTGTGTTTCTTTGGAAGGCAGAGGCTGTGCTGAGCCACACAACAGTGTGCTTTGATCTTACAGCTAAGTACCATGCTGTGACCCTGCAGGAAAACAGTGTTGGGATTGAGGCAGCAGGTCCTTTTTGGGCAGTGCTGTGAGTACCATCTTGTGGACTCTGAGCTCCTGACCACCTGTGACATCATCTGAGCTCATCTAAACCACTGATGACTTCATTTTTGCCCGATTTGTGCAGGTTGACAGCCATACTTTCTGCTGCCCTCAACCTCAAGAGAGACTTGTCTGGGCTAATATAACCAGAGGGTTTACAGAAATCCCACCCCTGTGCAAATACTTAGCAAAGTAAATATAGTCAGAGGCTTCCTTCAGTTTGCTGTATGCCCTCTCTACTTTTCAGAATCTCATCTTAAGATGGCTCTGTAAGCCTCTTTTGAGTGATAAGCTGTTGAGGTCCTGACTCCAGTGGAGTCACATTGCCACGGAGCTGGCAGAGAAGGGCAGTGAAGTCTCAAAGCTGAGAGAAAAGGCATTCTCACGAGTACTTCCAAGTTTCTTCTGGATCCCTAAAAACCATACAAATACCAGAGGATTTTAGGTAGTTCCTCTGAGGTGAGGGGAAAAAGAAAAGACAGCTTTTCCCATAGTTTATTTGGGAGAAAATTCCCTTTACATTTTTCTTCTCCTTGATCACGCTCATGTAATTTATATCCATTAAGAAATCCATGCTGGTTTTCTAATGAGCATTAAAACATGTTGAGCTCCATGTGTTAGCCCAAATCTGACCTGAACAACTAATTTCTAGTTTCCTGCAATTCTCCTGCTCATTTCTATTGTCTTTTGCTTCAACAGAAAGTGGCAATACACAGAACCTACATGTGCTTTTTCTAAAACATTTTCTAAGCCTTTATTTTTAAGAAAAGAGCATTTTGAGGGATAACTACTAATAAATAACTACAACTAAAGTAGTAGTAATTAAGCTTTCGAGGAAGCATGGTCACCATTTATTCTGCTCTTTTCCTTACAACTCAAGGGTGAATGTTGAATGTAAATAAGTATTATTAGCACGTCATCAACACCTCTATTGTTTCTTGCCTTTTCCTTGCCTGCCCGTTTCTCGGAGCGAGTTTAACTCTCCGTTTGGTCCGAAGGTGGCAGCATCTTACTTCCGTAGAAAGTTTCAGGCTCGTTTGACTGTGCCGTGGCTTGATCCTTATGCTGTGTCGTTTCTGTACATCAGACACACCTTTTAGCAAAGCAAATGAAGACATTTTCTGTGCTTGCTTTCTGAAGAAAAAAGCTTTCAGTGTGAGATACTGTGTCCCCAGAAAGACTGCTAGTTGTCCACAGATAACTGGCAATGTATGGCAGCAAAAGTAGAGTCACTGAATATTTTGCTATTTGCATTTTAATGCTGTGGCAATGCTGTTACAGAAGCCCTCTAAGAGCAGCTGTCACTCGTCCCTGGCAGTGTTGTGGCATGCCTGCTGTGAAAAACCCTGGGGGTGGGATGGTCTTTTGGGGTCTTCTTTCAGCTGCACCATACCCCCCAAAGCTCTCTGAGTTTGGCTGCTCAGCATGGGGGTTTGTATGTGCCCCCATTGCCCTGGAAAAAGCAACCTAGACCAGTTACCTAGGCCAGTCATCAATTTTGGGAACTTCTGTTTGAAGATGGTTTTGTGGTCGTACTGGGGACTGAGACAACACTGGCTCCCAGCCCTGTCATAAACTTTCCTTGTGAATTCAGCTGCTTCCTTCAGGTCTGGGTGCCCCACTTGCCCAGTTTGGAGGAGAGATAACAGCAGGGTGACTCCACACCTTTTTTCTGCCCTGCCATCTTAGGCTGGAGACTCTGGGGACAGGAAGCATCTTCCTGTCATTTGGCCAGAGGCTAGCACTGGGACAGGAGCAAGGTTCCCCATCCGGACAGAAAAGGGCTGTCATTATCACTGGAACATAAATAATGATGCAACATCCACTTATCACCAGTACAGCCCTGACTGCAGCTTTCCACTAAGTGGGAGGCAGGGAGGAGGGAGGGGAAGTTTGCACAGCTGTGTGGTGCATGCAGGCTGTGCACCGGGGAGAAGCTAGGTTGCTAATGGTTTCTCAACCACCCTGGTAATTCTGTGTCTGTAACAGTCCAACAGTAAATGAAATAGTTTCTCTAGCTGCAATACATGTTCCTGCTTTTGATTTTCTGATCTTTAAAAAAAAGTCTCTGCTTCCCATCCCCTCCCCCATCAAAATGGCAGCATTGAAGACCTTCGCAATGGTTGAATATATCTAAACAATATCTGCACTGGTCATGCCAGCTCAACAAGGTTGAAGCACACACAGCTTATGCTTCAAGCTCTGAGTGCAGAAGGAGAGAAAGTGGAGAATGTTTTGTGCCTCTGACCTCTCAAGTGTCATCTTCTTAGCAGCTCAGATCACTCTTCGAAATTATTCTATTACTCATCTGGCTCCCTGACATCTGCTTTATCATTTCCTGTCCAGGCAGTAATCCAAGTAACCAAAATAAATATTTTTTTTTTGAAGCAGAACACCTTTTCTGTAAGCTTGCAGAGATGACAAACCACAGTAAATATTCCTGATTGTGCGAAGCTCCATCTTTGCAACTCGAAAATCCAGCTGAGGGAAGGGAGTGTTTATAAGAAGCAGTTCTTTGCTGAGCTAAGAGTTTGTGGCATACCACGTGTATTCCTACCAGTGACATCAGTGGCAATGTCACTGATAGGAATATGCCACTGATTCCCACTCACCATTCTAAATTAGGATTGCACCTTTATGAGAGGATCCATAGTTTATCTTGATCATCTAAATTACTTGGGTGGTAAAGAATTGCAGCACACTGTCATTGTAACTCAAGCTACAGACAGTCAGAACATAAACTACACTGGTAATTTTTACAATGCTGTGACAATAACACCAGCTGAGGTCTGCTCTGTTGAGAGAGGGCCTATTGCTGATCTCATTTGCTGGGACAAGTATAAATTCATTACTTCACTGGAGTTACTTGGAATATCAGTGAGCTCAGAATTTGGCTGGCTATCCATTGCTGATTTCTGAAGCATGGTTTTACAGCATTAGCTTCTTATTCTAAAAATCTAGGACTGTGGCTGAGCTCTCCACCCCCACTTTGCACTACCTTTTAGTAACAGGACCCACAGATTACCTGTTGAAACTACTAGAAAAGATTATATTTCTTCAACAGCATGAGGAAGTCCCAGAAATGCTTTGAGTCACAGAAATTATCCATTGCAATCACGGGTGACCATACAATGGGCCTTTTCCTTGTGCAGAGCAGTCCTGGAGACATACAGCCTTTCCTCCTGTAGACCTTCAAACACTTTATGAAGGCAGTTAAGCATTATAACTACACATCCAAGACCTATTTAAATACCAATAGGTCACAGTAAATTGAGAGTATGAAGTATACTAACACATACTACTGGTGGCTGAATGCAAGACTGCTCATGATACACCTGATGGATATGCCAGTAAGTCTCACTACAATTTGACAGCTTATAGCTGTAAAAGCACACAGCAAATTAGATTCAGCCACAGTCATGGGTGTGGAAATTGCAGTCAATATTATCTGTTACAACCGTGGCATATCTTCTAGTGGGGATCCAGCAGGCATTGGGTGTTTAAATTTAACACAGTGTATTAGTCTTGATGATAATTAACCTTTTAATTTTTTTTAATGTGAGTTCAGATATAGGTTAGCACAGGAAAAAAAGGTCTTTGATAAACTGGAAGAAATTTCTGGAGATTTCCCTGGCATCATACAATTGACAGTGCCTTGTGCCTGCTATTTTACGTGAACAGTTCAAGAGGGGAAGGCCATTTAGGCTTTTTATTGGAAGGATGAAAACTGATTCTGTTTGTTCCCTGTGCTTTTATAGTATGTGGCTTCAGCTTGCCCCCAAATAAAGGGGTTAGTTTTTCAGACAGGCAACTTTTTACAGAGTAATCATGGCACATGTGAAAATGATGACAGACAAACCACAGGCAATCAGGGACTGATCTGGCTCACTTAATAATGAAAAAAGTTTTGATGATTCTGTAAACCTCCAAGATATATGGCACATTTTGAGGTTTTTATTCCTGACCCTCAGCACCAACTCTCTTCCTGCTAGCTACAGAAATCCACTGTTCTCAGTGCGTGAATGCAGCTTCTCTTGCTCACAGACTCATGGGATAGCTCTGTGGTCCAGTGCTCCCAGCCAGCAGCAGTCAGCAGAAATGGTTAATGTGGTTGCATTGCTCAGCACTACATTTCAGCAGAGCTTGTTTGTTGTGTTAAGTGTGGCTGCAGTGGTGCTCATGTTACATGGCACATGGTAGCCTCGGTTTGTGTGACTAACTTGGTCTTGTTTTTTATGTTCAGGACAATAGACGCAATCAGTGGGAGGGTGCCCAGTGAGACATGCTTAGTGGAGACAGAGAATAATTTAACTAATGTTGAATTAAAAACTAGATCTATTTCTATCTAAATATGTATCTAAGTTTATGTGCATATGTATTGAAGGCAGTTTTACAAGGGGAAAAAAAGTTTGGTCTTTTTTTTTTGATACCTCTGATTTCGGTAGATTCTACTTTGCTTGATCATATTAATTGCATGTCTAAAGGATCCATAGTTGTAGCTGTCCATTTGACATTGAAGCAAGAATATTTGTACAGGCAATTTTACACAATCTTCCTAAAAAAATGGTGAGATGAAAAAATATTACTTAAAACACCGGAACAGACTGTACTGCTTTGCTCTATTACATTTTTCACCTTCTTCCAGCATGTCCCTGAGAAGAAAAGAAACTTTATATGAAGTATAGTAGTGAGATGAGGGTGCTGGAATGGAAACTTCAGGCTTTAATTTCCACATGTCACCATTTCATTGCCTGACCTGATCAGTCCCACAACGCCTGTGCAATTCAATTTTCTGTCCAATGGCCTTGCCATTCACCTTTATTAGTTCCTGAAAGACCATTAATACTTTAGAATCATTGAAAGATTTTAAGAAACATGTACCATTGTAGTATGGAATAATAATGGTAATAAATATCTAGTTCATGCTTTTATATTTGTTTTAGATTTCTTGGTTTCTTTCTGAACCTAAACCAAACCACTTTAATATTTTCCCCTCTTCTATTTTCCTTTCTCCTCAAGCTCTGTCTCACTGCCTATCATCCAAAATGCCACTATCTCTATTGCTCATAGAAGTAAAGCATGCATTCCACTTTTATTCTACAATTTCTCACATACTCCTATATGGAATTTACCTGGTACCTAGATGCATTTGATAATCAGTGTGCAGGATTGTGGTTTGTCACAGAAAAGTTACTATCCATCTGGGGGCAATCAACGTGTTTCTGTACATTTGTTTGCTGATATTGTTTATATAGATTTCTCTGCTTATATCCATGTACTCTTTTACATATATCATAGCTTTGCAATTATCTGAAGCAGAATATGGCAGTGGAAGTACCCTTGAAATTTTATTAGAGTACAAGAATTTATTTCCTTGTTGAGTCCTGCTCACGAATAAAAATTCCCTCTTTCAGTACTCATATAAAACTGGAATTGGAAAGAACTGCTCTGTGTTCCCTGTTGCAAAGCTGATGTTTCCTGATATTACTCTTTCTGTGGCTGTAGTTCTGGCATCCAGGGTAGCAGAAACCCCGGGAAGAGTCCAATAAAATCATGGTTTCTGTCCTCAATGTGTTTTCAAAGAAGTTTTTCTCTTGGTAATTCAATTCCTAATTATTTAATGGTTTTTATAACAACTTTAAAACAGTTTACCTGTGAGTGGAAAAATCTATAAATTCCAGGGAACTGTTGTAAAGTAGTTTTGCTCATAACTGAACAAAGGACTGGACCACATTAAGCTAATCAGGTGAAATTAATGTCATTTGTTCCCTTTTTAAAGAAGAAAGAATTTTTTTTAAATCTACTTTGTAAATTTATTTGTAAGCAATGCTAGAGACTGTATGTGTCCTCTGTGTAATACAAAGGTTTGTAATACAAACAGATAATATCATATCAATACATACAGATGCTATCCATCTTTATGAAAACCAACAAGCATCTTGGAAGTCTTTACAGTGATCTAAGACATGGAGTGGGTTTTCCAAAAATATCAATAAATTGCTCTCTGAAATCAAATTTAACTATAATTACATTTTTCCAGATACTTGTCTATAAAGTCTTTGCCTGCACACACACAAGGGCTTAACCACCCAAACATGATGGTCGCCTCTCTAATAACGTAAAACTCATGCTGTGCTTCTGGAGAATTTTGTACAAATATATTTGGCTTTTTGTATAGAAGTGGGAGAAGTGGTGCAAGTGGTTCACAGATTGCACTTGCCTTTTTAAGATAGTAGGGAAGAGGCCATTATGTAAAAGCTATTACATATTCTCACAAAAATCCAGATGAATGCATTATTTTTGTATATATGGCTATCAGAATATGACAGAAGTCTTGTCTTTTTGTCACCGCTGAACTGGTGCGTTCACAATGCTGTTTTCTTTAGTGAAACAGGTTTTAGATGTAAAAGGGACTTGTCTCTTCACTTTCTTTTTTCATACCACTCATCTGTCATAGCAAATTTTGCATTAATTTTTACTGTTACATAACTATTACCTTTGTAAATGCCACCTGTGAGCTGTTGGCTTGCCTAGTTGTACACTGAATTGTGGCTGAATCCTGCATATAGTCAGGAAACAATAAATGGAAAGGCACAAGCATAAACACATTTCTCATTTTCTGATTTTTTTTTACAAGAAGTATCATAAGAATATTTCTCAATAGTATAGGAAGAGAAAACTGTGAGCAAAAGAAAGGAAAAAAAAGCAAATTAAGTGTAAAATATGACTCTAATGAAAAATTGCTTTCTTTAGATGTACATTTGCTTTGAAATCCATGCTGGGTCTCCTAGTACCTGCTGAGCTTAGCTTTAAGCCCTGAAGCTGTGATTTAAAATAATATATATTTGCTCTTTCATCTCTGTGCTCCATTATATCAATTTCTATGAAAACACCTGGAAGGATTCTTCGAGCTCCTCATGAACTCTGACTCTAGAGATTTTCATCTTTAGGTCCTGCTGTGAACTGATACTACACATGCCACAATCTGTCTGTGGTTTCTTTCTAATCTTTGGAAAAAAAGGAAACATATATCACAGGAACCAGTACAAACACATTCACCTGGCTAGCAGCCTTCTAGAAATTTGTTTCTTTTTGAGATTGCAATCTGAACTCACTTTTACTTAGAAAACTGATATAAGATGCTGATCTCCAAAGACATGGAATTTCTAAATCCAGAAACTTTAGGCATGTTGATCCATCCAAAGTTGAGCACCTAATTTCCAAAAGTATTAAAGCTTTAAAGTATCTTTCACTTTTTCTTTCTGCTTTTCCTTACTTTTTTTTTAATGGTCATCACAGGGGCCTTTTCTGCCAATGCTGGGAACAAGGACCTGAGGCCCCTCTCTTTATCAGGTTTTTCCAATTTCAAGGCCTTCATTCACTGAAAACCCACAAAACCCTTACAGACTCATTTGTAAGTGAACGAGTATTGATTTCACTCAAATTAGATTAGCCACTAATCTTCTACTGTTATTTAAGGGGCAAAGATAAAAACATCCTTTAGGTAGTTCTGTGGATTACATTATGATGATTATGGACAGGGCCCTCAGTAAAAATAAGTCATCCTCAGATGGTATACAATGATATTAGCAGGCAAATGTTTGCAATATAATCCTGAACTTTAGATGGGTGCTTAAATGCAATTTCTTTTCCAGAAGTGTTGAGAAATAGAAAAATTACGCAACGTTTTCAATTCATCAGCTAGGTCCAACAAAGAGCAAGCATTCTTTAAGATTTCCGTGAGGAAGATTGTTTCCATAATTATTATTAATTTTTCTCATGTAACTTCCAATCTTTTTCTGTTCTTCAGATTTTTTAAAAAAAGAATTGCACAAAGGCATTCTGAATTGAAACTGAGCTGTAGGTTGACATTACTGGGGCAGTGATGCTATCAGCCATATGACTCACCAGTAAAGCAAATTCAAATTGTTAATTTTGCAGAGTGAGAATTGTCCTTTGAACACAAAAGATGCCCTGGCTTTGTGAAATTCAGGCTCTTGACT
Organism: Agelaius tricolor; assembly: GCF_023055355.1. Lineage (NCBI taxonomy): Eukaryota > Metazoa > Chordata > Aves > Passeriformes > Icteridae > Agelaius > Agelaius tricolor. The sequence continues at coordinate 64,689,766 of NW_027269261.1, forward strand.
GCAATCTTTTGTTAGATATATTGACAAGACATGTACTGAAATGTGCAGGAAGAATCTGGAGGAGTTTTAAACAATGATGTACACATCAGTTTTTCTCTGTATGTGAAGATAAGGCCCCTTGGCATTTCCTCCCTTACCCTTCATTAGGAGGAGTGCCACTGGCAGGTCAAAGAGGTGATCCTTCCCCTCTGCCCAGTGCTGCTGAGATACATCTGAAGTGCTGGGTCCATTTCTGGGCTCCCCCATCAAGGACAGAAAGGTTTGTACTGCAGAGACCCCAGAAAAGGCTCAAAGAGATGATGAGGGTACTGATGCACTTGTCATTTGAGGAGAGACTGAGAACTGGGATTCAGCACGGAGAAGAGAAGGCTCAGTGTGATTGTATAAATGCATATTAATAAATACCTGAAGGGAGGATGTAAAAAGGATGGGGACAGGCTCTTTTCAGGGATGCCTGGTGACAGGACCAGAAGCAATGGGTACGTATGAAAACTCAGGATTGCCTCTGAATATCAAGAAACAATTTTTCACCGAGAGGTTGACCAAGCATTCACACCAGTTTCCAGAGAGGCTGTGGAATCTTTGTCCCTGGAAGCCATCTGGACATGTTCTTGGACAAACAGCTGTGTGTACTAGTGCTTTGGACTAAATGATTCCCAAAGGTCCTTTCCAACCTCAGCCATTCTGTGATTCTATGACTCAGATCCAAATTTTGGACTAGAAATGGCACTGGGAGCTGAGCATGAAGGACTGTGTCAGAAAGTCAGTAAGGCATTTGGTCTCTGCTCTTCAAGGCAGGGAGGGGCTGAGCTGGCCTTGCTTCCTTCCCAGGTGGCAGTCCTCTTGCGGCTGCAAACCCAGCAAGCTTCTACTGTTACCCACTTTCTGCCCCAACAAACCTCACCCAAGCCATACTGAACCCAAAAGCTTCTCAGCTTTCAAAAATATGAAAGGATCCTTAGCATAGTTTAACAATTTCATCAGTTCCTTTATAACTGGCTTCCAAAAAACACTATGATTAGCCATCTTCCAGGAAACAGAGCCTCTCCTTCCCAACTACAGCTATTTCCATAGCTGAATGTCAGGAGGAGAGCAGGAAAAGATCCTAAAGGCCTTCTCTATTTCCAGATCTATCAAATATAAAGGTGCCCTGTATGGGCAGCCACTTCTGGGTCCATCCTTGACTCACAGGAGGAGCCTGCAGTGGCTGTCTGTGTGGGATTTTTCTCAGAAAGTAACAAGCCAGGACCCAGCTTTTAAATCTGTTTCAGTAGGAGATCTGTCTTCTCACACTTCTTGGTCAGAAGTACCAATGTGGCCACATTCACTTGCATTGTAATGACTTGTGAAATACCAGTATTATCTAAGCTGGTTTTTGGGGGCAATTTTTTTCTCTAGACCTTCCTAAACGCAGAATCACAGAATCACACAGAATCACAGTATCACTTGGTTGGAAGAGACCTTCAAGCTCATTGAGTCCAACCTATGCCCTCACACCTCAACTAGACTGTGGCACTGAGTGTCATATTCAATCTTTTTTTAAACACATCCAGGGATAGTGACTCCACCACCTTCCCAGGCAGACCATTCCACTACTTTATCACCCTTTCTGTAAAAAACTTTTTCCTAATATCCAACCTATATTTCTTTTGGCACAGCTCAAGACTGTTTCCTCTAGTTCTGTCAGTTGCTGCTTGGAGAAAGAGACCAACCCCCACTGACCACAGCCACCTTTCAGGGAGTTGTAGAGAGCGATAAGGTCACTCCTGAGTGTCCTTTTCTCCAGGCTAAACACCCCCTCAGAGGGGGTGTCAGTCATTCCTCACAGCCCTTGTGTCCCAAGCCCCTCACCAGCCTCGTTGCCTCCTCTGGATGTTCTTCAGAGTCTCAACGTCCTTCCCAAACTGAGGGCCAGAACTGGACACAGCACTCAAGGTGTGGCCTCATCAGTGCCAAGTACAGGGGAAGGATGACCTCCCTGCTCCTGCTGGCCACACTATTCCTGATACAGGCCAGGAGCCATTGGCCTTCTTGTCCCCCAGAGCACACTGCTGGCTCATGTTCAGCCAGCTGTCACCAGAACCCCCAGGTCCCTTTCTGCCTGGGCACTGTCCCTAGCCTGGGCACACCATTCAACAAGGTAGACATGGCAAATTTGAGGCTGAACTTCTTTTGTGGGACTTAAAATTAACGTGGCCCCTACAAAAGGCCATGTGAGTTGGTTACTTAAAACCTTTTTCCAAATGTTTGCTTTAATCCTGGCAAAACCTTAGACTATCTTTTATATAGCCTCACAGAGAGTGTTTAGTCAAAACTGAGCATAGTGGCATTATGACTATTACCAGAATTTGGGGAGTGGGGGTTGCTATGTAGTTTAGAGATTTGAGTCTCATTCAGCCACTTGTCACCATCCCCATAGCCACAAATTCTCAGATCTGCTTGTAGAAACAGTGAGTCTCCAGTGAGTTTTGTGCTAATGCAAAGGATATTGTGATATTGCTTTACACAATAATTAAGTACAACTGAAGAAGAGAAACCTGTCTTTGTTCTGTGAGTGTTCAGATCAATTGTGGAGAGTGGTCATCTCCTGTCTTTGTATCACATAGTCTTCGTTAACAGTCCAGCTTCCCTACAATGGAGTTTATGAACTGTAAACAGGTTTGTCAAACAGGTAAACACTTTACAGTGTCTATTGTAGAGAAAAAGAGATACCCCAGCCTCTTCAAATGACTTATAGGGCACTGGAAATGCATATGCAGTGCTAGTTGAATAATTTCAGTATCTTCAAGCACACTTTCTGATATCTGAAGACAGAGTGCCTGGAAAAAGGAAAAAGCACAAAAGTCTATTGTCATTGGGACTGACTTAGTGTCTTTAGATAGATAGAGAGTTAAATAGAAGAGTCAATTCCCATTTTTAGGAGTCAAGCAACATAAAGATACGACCTCTACATAAAAATTTAAAAGCTAGGGATCTCCCAGGCTATTCCTGCAAATGGCAGTTAGCAACTGTAGCCAATGACTTAATTCTGGGAACTGCAAGTTACTGTTTAGTGACATGAAGCCCAAGCAGTTGCAGAGAGCTACCTTGCCTGGAAGTGAGATGCTTCTTCAGAAAATGTAGTAGAATAGGGATTTTTTGCTGTTGCAGTTCTGGAAGCCTCCTGGTCCTGTTCTGAGAAGATGGCTTGAGCCCCACCTCCATCAGAACAGTGTTTGCTAAGAGTAAAAGCCATTTGTTAATTTTTCTAGATGTTACTGGCTTGACTTCCTATTAATGGCAGATGCAACAGTCATCTGTGACGTGACGTGTTTTCCAGATATATCTTTGCTCTGCATACTGATGTACTTGGAAAGCCTTTATTTTTATAATCTTTTAAAATAAAATAATTATTTAAAACATGAAGTTAACCACTGGGGAAATAGTGAATTTATTTCAAAGCCTTCAGATCTGTTTATCATTTGGGAAAATATGCTCAAACTGAAACACAGCAAATGCTTTAATCACACACAAGTTACTGGCCTCAAAGAATGGTTGAAATTTGCTGGTGAAAGGGAGGCAAGATGAGTTCACCCTGAACTTCTTCCTGAACTTCCACTGGTTCATCCTGACTTCTCATTCTGCTAATAAATTCTGCTAATTCTGCTAATTAATTTGCTAGTAACATCTGTAGCATTACAAGAGTCTTCAGAGATTTACGATGCCCAGACTATTTGTTGTGCTAGTTCAGTAGTGTCCCAGGCTGGAAAAAAAATGAAGTCCAGTTCACTTGATGTCCTCCAAGTACGGTAATTGCCTAATGTCTCTTGGATTAGTTCAACCCATGTAGTGATTAAAAGAACTTATGTGAAGCTCAAAGTTGTTTTTCCTTCAGTCTAGCAACCAGAAATCACACTAGTGGGCCTAATTCTCTGCTCTGTTATGTTGCAACCCTGCTGGTTTCAATAGAGTCATGCTGGTGTCGAAATGATTTAAAGTGAGTGAAACATAGCAGCGGAAACATATCAACTATTTGAAAACCTTACGAAATCTGGGAAACTGATTGGCAGCTTCATTTTTATTTTTTAATTTTAATTTTATTTTTTTTTATTCCAAGTAATGAATGCTCATGTTTTGGGTGTTGCCATAAAAGTTAACAAAAACTGAGGTCTGGACTTTTTTTCTCTTGGGCATCTGTTTATCTTCGTTTCAGTTCATGATTGTTCCTTCCTCTGAGGGAATTCTTTGGTGCTTTGTTCCGCACAAGGAGGCTCCTGCCATTTCCTTTGAGCAATGTGAACTTGTCTGGATTTACAAATGAGCAAAGAGAGTAATTTTCCTATTTTTATTTTACTTTGTATTGATTTTTCTGATTTGAATGTTTTTCCATATATTGTTTTTCATCTTCTCACACCCCAGCAAGATATTATCATTTATGATAATACAATCTGTTATGAAATACTTAGGGCTTGCCAGAAATTTTTATTTGACACTTTAATAATGTCTTTAAGAGAGAAGTGGGAATTGCAAAGAACAAAGAATCTCCAGATGTCCTAAAAATGTATGACATAGGATTTGCAGAATATTTTTCTACTTGAGAGATCACTAATTTTCATTTGAAACAGTACAATCCTTCATTACCTTTTCCTGAATTAATATGAATACAATTTCATTTACAGATTGTCTCTTAGATTAACCCTGTATCCTGGATGTGTCTGGTTTGTTACTGAAACTGCACTCCTTGCTACTTCTTCTATTCTCTGTGGGTTTGCAAACCCACTTTAATAAAAATGCAACATATAAACACAATACTTCTTGCAGACAAGGAAAAGAATGTCAAGAAATTAACTATGAGGTTTTGGTATGTGTCTTCTGAATGGCAAGCTAGCTCTCAGTTTCAGTGTTTTGTGCTGTTTGAACTGTGCTGTACAGAGTCACATGCTTTAAACTAAGTGCTACCGTGCAAGACTTCTAGGAAATGGAAATGTGAAGTTCCTGTGGCCATTTTTTTTTTTTTCCTGGGGGTTGAGCTGAGCCTAAAATAGAAAACTTCCTTCTCTACTTTGGTTTTCATCCTTAATTTCTTGTCATTTTTATCGTCTTGTTTTTAAATCACCAGTAAGATATATATGAATCTAGTGGGTTCCTAGTGGGTTCCATTGTGTCTTCTCAGGGGTCAATCAGTAGAAGGACCATGCTTGACCAGATACTGTAGAGCATAGAGGAATAGCAATAAACAGACTATTTAAAGGAAACATTTATAATTCCAACATTTTGTTAAAACTCATTAATGTAAGCATTGCTTCTCACATGCCACCAACCCTTTGGAGGGGTGATGGCTGTTGTTCTGGATGATTCTTGTAAGTGGAGTTCCACTGCTGGATTTATAAGATAATGAGAAAAAATGAAGAGAGGTAACAGATTTTTTCTCTTATTCCTTCTTAAAGGCTTTTCAAGAGAGGTTTATCTTACTTTCCTTTGCTGAACCCCTGCAACTTATTTTCCTCACTTACATTTTGATTTTTGATAAAGCTGTTATTCACAATCAGTTCACATCTTTATCTCTTTTAATGTCAATTACATTCTTTCAGTTATGGGCAAACAATCCTGTAACTCATCAAGTTAAACTTAAAGAGTGGGAAGGATTTCTAAGGTGTATTCTTCAGTTTTAAAAGATGTACATGTACTTAAACCTTCTAATAATATTTATGGTAGCTTATTATATTTCTGAACTATGTTCTGTAGGGACATTCTTTATAAATAGTTTCTGTCATAATTTTTATCTTATTTATGTAGCTGTTAGGCTGTGATTTGACAGTGAGACATAAGGCTTTCTCTACTGCAATCACAGATTATGGCAGTCACAACAGTTTAAATTTCCGTTGTTCTAATTAATGATATTATAACTTTCTAGTTAACCCATAAGCTTATGGTCATTCATCTTCACTGTTGCTTGTAGGTGTTTTAAATAACAAGACTGCAGTCAGGAACCCAGCACTCAGTGTTATAAACCAGTATGCTGTTGGGAGGGGTAATTTTTTAAAGCTGCTTTCTGGAAGGTGCCCATCCCCAGTACATGTATGCACTGTTGAGAGCTTAGTGCCATCAACCTAGAACCAAACTCCTTGCTTTCCTGAAAAAGAAAAAGAAGGGGAAATTTCAGAACAGAGCAGTCTACTCAGATGAAATCAATATGAGTCAGGATGACTTCTTCCTTGGAAAATTGCTGTTGTTTTAAAAAAATTCAGAAAGTAGACTGCCTTTTGCTAAAAATGCCAGTTTAATCTATATTTAGGAGAGAAAGTAGGTAATTTTTAACTTATAGGAGCTTACTGAGGTTAATAGAAATTGTTTTGCATCTAAATCTCTCTGCTGGTAGCTGGCTATATACACAGAGTTTTCCTTGTTAGTGTTGTGTGTTTTACATCTACAGAAATGTCTTTCAACCTGAAGGACCCTGCTGTGCCTATGAATACTGGGATTCATTGCTGGCATGAATTGTCTCTTCAGAATACAGCGGGAGGTAAGTCTAACCAAAGTCAAAGTGGTAAGTCTGGAATTATCGCAGACAAGAAAACAATGGGGTTTTTTTCCTTTCCTCATAGAAATGGAATTTCACTATTATGTTTGTTAAAAAGCACTTTGATGTACTGTTCTTCATGGGACTTAGTATGAATCGATTTTATTTGTGGCTCTGTGCTGATTAGAATGAAAGTTTCTGTGGGAGAGGGAAAGTGCAGCTACAAAAGGCAGCCACAAAAAAAAGCCTTGTAGAAGCTCAACTCTTGCTTAACTCATAATTAGTGGTAATTTTGTGAGTTAGTGAGTAAGGCTGGTAACGTGTGGGTTATGCAGGTGATATAATAATATTTTCTGGGCTTGTAAGGCATCACTTCTGTCTGCTCTTTTACTTTTCATGAGGTATACAACTCTGTTGAAGATAATTCTGTAGGGTTGTTTTAATATCCAGATGGAGATTAAGGAATGCTATGTAAGTTTAAAGTAGGAACAGCTGTAAAGAAACATCAGGGAAGAGAGTACAAGCTTGTTAAAATCTTGGGTGCGTGAGGTGCCCACACCCTGGAGACATGGAAATCTGAAGGTGGACATGGTGAAGGTTAGTGTGAGGAGGCTGAAGAAAGTCCAGGAAAGATGGGGAATATGGGGCTGTTTAAGCTGCAACATATTTTAGAGGTGAAAGAGATGCAGAAAAGTGCCTTTGAGCAGCTAACAACTTCTGAAGGAAGCTTAATGTTGCATGGAGATCAGGATTCCTCGAATTCCACTAACTCAGAGGATAAGTGGTATGGACAGTCTCCTTCCTTAGGAAGGAAGAAGTTTAAAGATACTGAAAGAGGAAATTAGAACAAACCTTATTGTTTCCTGGGAAAAACCTTACTGCCTCAGGTGTGAGGTCTCCTATGTTTTTCATGTCTTGATCAGGCTGTTCACACCTTGCTGGGGAAATAGTGCTTTATGGTAGCATAGCTTCTGTGCTGTAGGGCTTCCATATACTAAACTTGTAGTTTAGAGAGTTAAGTCAGTGATGTCCTTAGCTGAGATGACCATGATCATCACAGAAACAGTGTTCTGTCCTTCTGTCCATTCATATGGGAAGTGCTGTCAGTTTTGTAAAATTCCCAAGTACAAAATACAGATCATTCCAGGTAAAAAAGGCCATTAATCCAGCAGTAATGGAAACTTCTGAAAACACTGGTTTGAAAAACACTATATCTTCAAAAGAATTGAAGAACAATTTCAATAATTACTAGCTTCTAAAAGATATTTCTTATGGTTTTCAGATAATCTTTCCCCCTTGGCCCTTATTTATTACTGTTGCATGAACATAGTCTTTATTCCTTCTAATGTGTATAGAGAAATTTACTGCCCTACTTGCAGCCTTTAGGCTATTACAGATATTGTAAATGTTTACCATTTTTGAATAAGCAAATACTGCCCCCAGGGTGCTTAGTATAACTTTATTAATCATTAGATGAGTAGAAGGTTGAAATATTGGTGCTGCTTGAATTAAATATTCTAATAGGAGCCAGTGATCTCTGGAAAGAGGCAAGCAGGCCAGAAATATCCGCTGTAGTTCTTGGTTAGTGTCTTTGATCATGCTCTCTTCTGGAGGATCTTTTTCTTTTGGGATGAGAAAGGAAACCATTTCAGAGTGGTACAGCTATGGCAGCAGTGTCCCAGCTATTCTGCTCCTGCTTCTGCAAAGGCCTTTTCCTGATGGATACTGGCCCCCAGAACCCTTAGTAACTAGCAGAGATGGCCTGAACAAAAATTCCAAGCACAGTTTCTTAATTTCAAGGAAACTTCACTGTGCCAAGTTTTTAATATCTAGGCCTTCATATAGGTGTTAAATTTCCTCATTATAAGCATGCAGTGGTCCAGGTAGAAGTAATTGAAGGCCCAACTTAGCAATTTAATAAAATATATGTATGTCCATGCTAATGACTGTCTCTCTTACTACTCATTGATCATTGATATGCTTTTTCTTGGGCTAATGAGTGTTTAGGGTGGAAAGTCTGAGGGGGTGTCCTTCATAGTATCACCATTCATAGTGAGCATTTCAAAATCAAGAGAAGGATTGTAGGTGGACCTGACACAACAGGCCAAAATCAAGAGAATGTGTGTAGGTGGACCTGACACAACAAAAACTTTTTTTAAGTCTTAAGAAATCCTAGAAAATGTTTTCTGCAGTAAAACTGCAGAAGCATCCTGGGGTCTTCTGAGGAAGCCTGGGGCATCAGCACATATGTTCAAAGTCTGCAAACCAGTCCGTGTGTTGGGCCAGTGTAGCGCAAAAATTGCTTTTGCCGAACTTCAAACTTACTTTGAAGTTATTAGTGTTATATGAGGAGATTTCTGTATCTCACAAAAATCAGTGGAGCTCTATAAGTTCACTTAAAGAATGATGACAGTGACATTCCATTTGTACAAAAACTGGGGACAGGAAAAGTACATGTTCTTTTGCAGAACTCTAATGCACTCTGTATAACATAACTTATTTCATGTAAATAGATATCAGAGGAAAATGGGCTTGAGGGGCACTTTGGTTTTGTGAGGAAGGATCCTGAGTAAATTTTTTGCAGTATATTCAGTGACAAAAAGAAAATTATAGGGAAAACCAAAGAAAGAATTCAAGATCTTTTTTCTCCATGGAAATCCTGAAGATTAAAAGCAAAACTACAAAGCTTTTCATGAAAAAGTTCAGGGTTTAGATGTGAAGGATTTATCACAGGAGAAAAAATCATATTTTTGTATGAAACATTGCATCTGGCTTAAAATTGTTATGAATGATATGGACAAACCACTTGATTCATTAGGTACATAATTCACTTAGAAAACCATCCTCTTCCTGTGTTGCTGACATCCATGAAAACACTGTCTTTCATGTCAGCAGACCTGGACTGAACTTTAAACCACAGAAATAATCTATTTATTTAGGAACTGTTAAATCTTCAAAATACTGAAAAGTTATGTGATATGCTGAGTACCGTTGTTTCCCAGTGGCTTACAGAATTAGGAAAAACTGACTTTTATTTCACTCCTCCATTTAGGAATTGTTGATACTATTCTTTGTTGCTTATCAGTGGAAGTTTTTTTCCTCAAATGCTTTTGTGCTTTGTTTCACCACCCCTCATGCACTGGAGGACTTGTGCACAAGCTGGGGCAAAACTAGAAGGGATGTGCGTAGACATTGTATTTGGAGCTCCTGAGAGCAAAATTTGCATATGGAACAAAGAAAAGACTTTGGAAGGCATCCTATTGTCCCATTCTCTAAATTAGGGTTGCAATTCCATCTGCTGGTGCAGCATTATGTTTTCAATGACCCTCAGAAACTCACCCAGCTTCATCCTAGCAGTGCTCTGGGTTAGGTCCTGCCAACATGGTTGCAGAATCTGCCCGGTGTGCTGGCTGGGGAATCTCTGCTGGCCTGCAGCTTGTCCTGTTTTCACATTCACCCACAATCTACTGCTGTCTGGTTGAATAGTTATCTTCTCCTTTATGTCTGTCCTCATAAGAATGTACATTTCAGGCAGCACGCATAGTCCCTCTAAAGTTTGTCTCTGCTCACCTAAACAAGCTAAAATAATTTAGTACTTTTCTTGTAAACAGAACTGTATCAGTACTCTAGATAAAGCCTCACCACTGTTATGCACAACAGCTTTAATGCTTCCATATCTTATCTAAAAGTATCTGTTTAGAATAATTTTAAGGACCACGTTAGCATTTTTACAAGCACATTGCTTCAGCGATGCTGTTCTCCTTAAAAGGGAACTGCAGCCTTCATTGTAGCCAGGGATGATACACTTCTAACAGAATCGAGGTTTCAGCCACTGCCTTTACATTACTTTTCATGGTAATGTCATTTTACAGCTTCTGTTACATGTTTTGACATTCCTTAATAGACTTCTGACACAGTCACTTATGTGCTCTTTAATTCAAGAACCACCTTTTTCTTGAGGCCCTTCAGTACTACTGTGGCACTATGCAAACCCCCAAACAGTTCAGGAAGTAAATATGGAAAGAGTAACACAGCTCTTTGCTGCTGTTGTTTTTCAACAGTGTCAGAAACAGAGGACTGTTTTTTGCTAGAATTGGTCTTTGCTAGACTGGTCTTTGCTAGAATTCAGAAAGCAAAAGAAAGAACTCCACAATTTATACATTCTGGAACCTAAACATCACCTGAATTTGCTATAGAACACATAAAAATGCTGCTTAGTGAGGGTGAGAAGTCAGTTTTCAGAATAAGGAAAAAATGTCAGAGACCACAGCTAAGTAAATACATGGAAAGAAAGACTAGACACTAAAGGAATGGACATAAAAATGTGGAGGTACCTCAAAGGAAACCATAATCAATGAACACAAAGACAGACATTGCTGGAAAAACTTTGCAGTTCCACGAAATCTTAATAAGCAAAGCCACAAGTCTATAGTTGTAGGAGCTGCTAACTTCACAGCCATGAAAGACATGGCTCTTGAACATATGCCAATAAAATACAAAAGTCAAGTGTGTATCTACTCTAATAATTTTTTTTTTTTTTAAAGAGCAATACTTTACTCACTGTGAAAAGGTACAAGGGAGAAATGACTTACCTATTTAGGCTCTGTGCACTCAGAGCACACTGGCAGAATGTGCTTTGTAACTCCTACTGCATAGTGTTATTTTACTAATGAAGTGAATCACAATGACACTTTTTAATTGATTGCTTCAGCTAATTTAGGATGCATAATGGCTCAGAAAATTTTAATTCAAGGAGGCTACAGGCCAGCAAAAACCACACCTACCTGCTGTGTGCTTATTTAAGACACTGTTCCAGTTGGTCTTACTATGACAGAGGAGAAGGTTTCTCACTTAAATTTTCTTACCAGTTGGGGATAAATAGAATTTTAATTAGTTCTTCACTTTTTTGATTAGGTAACTACTCCAGTGGACAGATGTTTTGCATATGTCTGTAGTAGCAACTGAGACCAGCATTAAGATCAGCTTCTAACTCACCCTTTACACTCTTGCACTGGAACATTTAAACCCTTAAAGATGCACTAATAACAATTCCATCATGACTCTTTCCTGACTTCTGTTCCTTCTGCACTCTGCATTTACTGCCTACTCTCCATAAAAGAGTAAGAAAGTTGAAAACTGGTTCTTAAAAGAGCTTGTCAAGCTGATAGAAATGGCCTCTAAAAGATTGATGGAAGCTTCCTGCTAAGATGCCCACAGTGAAAGTGTCTCTCACCAGTTGATGATGACTGGTCAGGGTGGAACCTCAGTGTCTGTGGAAACTTAACTTGAATTGCTTAGTCAAAAGTCTATGTCTTGTAGTAGTGTTTTGTGGCCATTGTGGCATTTTTTGGATGCCCAGTAATGCTAAATATTGTAGATTCAGTCTGTGTTTGTTCATTTCTATGCCAAGATGAAACAAAAATCATCAGTTTTCAGGAGGTGATCACTTTAACCTTAAAGTGAAAGTCTGAAAATTGTGAAAATAAATGCTGCAGTACAAATGGCATCAAGTATATCAAAGTCAGTTCTGCTGTTCAACAAAAGCAACATGCACAGGCTCTTTCATCATCTGACTGCTTAAAAAGGCCATGCTCTGTGGCTGAAAACTAGTAACATATTGAAGCTCTTGAAGCTGATGATATGAGGTAAACAAATTAAGTCTAGAAACAATACCCAACTATTTTCAGTTAATATTATTTCCTACAACACTTCAAAGACTGAATCCCAAACTGAAAATCAGCATATATAGCAAGGCCATCTTTTCAGAATTTCTCATTTCTGTTGGAGAAAGCACAACTGACTTAAGATACACACACTCTCTGTCTGGACTACTTGCCACCAGATTTTGCTATTTGAGAATTTTGAAGGGATGTTGGTTGTCTGACTGATGTTTTTATTGTGTTTATGGCACATTGCTTTGAGGGTTCCCTCCTCCCCTGCTGTGCTGCTCTTTGAGGAAGCAATGTGACTCCAGGGCAGGCCCTTTGGGCGTCTCCTTGGAGCAGCTGGTGACAGCAGCATCACCTCTGTGGAGATTCCTGGGTTTTCACTGAGCTTGCAGAAGGGTCTCTAGCCATTGCCATACCAGTGGCAACTGCAGTGACAGCAGCATCTCCAAATGCCCTGGTGGTCTGCAAAACAAATATAAGCTTTTGCATCTGGGGACAGATGTTGTGTAAGTTTGGAGGATGTATATGTACATGTGGTCCAGAGGGGGAGAGTGGAACCACAGCAGGTATAGAAATATGATCAGACCTGTTTCAGATCTCCAACCGGTCTTTGTATTTCTGAGCTCCTGAAGCTTTGAGTCAATCATTCTGGTTTTGATCAGGGTCAGCTTAACTAGTTTCTTTATAGAGCACATATGGACCTGTCACTGGACTATTTAACTGACACATTTACAGTAATCACTTATCTGGCATCCAGCCATTAACATATAAAAAGCTAGGTCTGCAAAGTTAACTTTAATAACAATATATTAAAAATGTCCAGCAGACTTCCCCACCTTTTTCCAGAGAAGCAGTCTGTGGGGTAACACATTTGCTCATAATTGGGCACAACAAATGAGCAGCAGCCGTCTAAAGACACTCTGTAATCTGCTGGAGAGGAATGTTTCTCTCTTTATTGATAGGGGCACCTATTTAGCCCTTGTTGTTTCATGGAGTGGTGAATTGGACTGGCCAAACTTCACACCTACATTAGTTTAATTTCTGTGTATGCCACATGTGACTGATCATAACTAAAACACAATTACATTCCTTGTTCCAAGGCTCATGCTGGCACAAAGCTTTTGCAGTTCTGTGTAGGCTTAACTTAAAGATATGCTGTTTCCCTTCCAGATGCATTACCTGAATAGTTCTGCAGTGTTTGGCAACTTCCAGGGGTGCAATGCTGCATTTTTCCTGTGGTGTTTAATGGCTGCTGGAGAGGTCTCCTCCTGTTAACATTGTCATACAGGTTTCCCATGTTTCAGCAGAACTGTCATTATATAGCACAGCAGAGAGATGCTCAATTTCCATTTCTTTCTTATACACTCAAGTAATCAGAAACTCTGTGGAGCAAGAAGAATACAAAGTACCATACATATAGTTGAATTGCATATTGAATGCAGCTCAGTTGTACATCATCAAATGTTTTGATTTTAAAAGCTTCCAGTAGTACCAAATTGTGCTTAAGGTACAATAATGTAGGTAATTTAAAAAAGCTTTTACATGCACTTATTTTGGCAAGCCTTTATGTGCAGAAACTAATAATAAAATTTCAGTGGCCTTAATCAACCCAATATATGATGTAATGGTGAAAAATAGCATGGAGAAAAGTGTTCATACAGAAATGACTTAGGCATGATCAGGCAAATTTTCTTAAAATAAAATAAAACTGATGTCAGAGAAATTTTAATTTTTTTTTTAAAAGTGTGCTGAAGCAAACTCACTTCAAACCGCAATCCTGTGCTCATTTCTCAAAACTTTGCCAAACTGGAGAAAGATTAGGCATAAAAGAAAAACTTATTAGTCAATTATTTTAGTCTTGAATCCTTGTTCAGAAAAAAATATTGTATCCCCTTTGCAGTACTACTTGGCAGCCACTTAATTAGTCTGTGACTGAAGATCTGCTAAAAGAGATAATCATTCAAATGCAGTAAGTACCTATTTCTGTATGAGCTGTTTTTGCATTTCTTCTATGCTCTGGTGACCAATGGAACTGTTGACATTTTAAGTGTCCTTGCTGCCATCAGGTCTAGTATAAGCAGAAATAAAACTCTTTCACACTTGGGCTTGTCATTTCTTGTTCCCTACAAATTCAGACAGGCTGTAGGCTACATTTTTGAGGCTTTCTTTGTAAACATAACAGCTGTACACTGACTTGTTGAAAACAAGCACCCTTCTCCTCCTAAAGTAAAACAAAATGCAGCTAGCTGAAACTCTGGAGAATAATTAAGTTGTCTGAGAGTTAAATTTGCACGTAACTAAAAAGCTTTCTGACAAAAGATTGCTTATTTCTAATAGTGATTTTTTCTAATGCCTGGATGTTTTTACATTTTAAAGATAAGCATGGAATCACACTGCAGAATAATCTGTAGTGGTCTGGGGTCCCATCATGTAATATTGAAAGAGGTTATCTGGTACGTGAAAAAAGTTTAACTTAATTAGGGCCTATTTTGTAATTAAGCTCTGTGGGGACAAAACAGGACAAGATGGTAAGATGCTGCCCAAAAGGACTACTGGGTTACCATAAATAACCCCTGGAAAAATTAGAATTTGGCAAAAAACGTACCCAAGTAAAAGATATGTCTGTGAAGAATATTAATTCTCTGGCAATATGAAATTTTAAATTTCATATGAACGTGGTAAAGTCTGGTAGATGTGTGTGTGCTCTTTTGGCCGTAGCTCTAAGTTATGCCTGTGTCACCCTGATCACAAAGTCCTGTTCAAGCTCAGGGTGCAGCCAAGGGAAGTGCCATAGCTGCTGCTCAAACAAAACCCAATGGGGAAAAAACTGAGGCTGTGAGCACAGATGGCTTGGACCCTGTTTTGGCACCTTTATTCCCAATTTGAGGGAAAAGCAGTTGAAGGCACAATTAGTGTTTGACAAGGTGAGCATGATGCCTTGTGAAGGCTGACCTAGAACAGAGACTGGACACAGCTTAAGAATAAAGTAGGTATTTATTAGGAGGCCTCAATGGATACACCTCGGGCAGCACAAGAGCCCAGCCAGGGCTACACCCAAGATGAGCCCAAAATGGTCACAGAAAATGGATGACCAGTCATGGGGTCTCACACTTTTTAAAGTTCTGGTCCATTAGCATATTGGAGTTAATTGTCCAATTCTAGCTTTAGCCCATGAAGTCCCATCCTTCTTGTTTTTCTCTCTTCAGTCATAAACTGTTTATACTCTTGGGCCTGAGATTTGGATTGCTTGTCCTTGGTCCCCAGCTAGAGAAGGAATTGTTTTGTCTACCTACTCTGTGAAGAGAGCTTACTATCCTTTAATATGAAGCTCAGAACTCTGCACTAAAGAAGCACAGAATCTGAAAAATAGAAAAGCTAAAACCTGAGGAATCAAGCAGGAAAAGGTATTTAGAAGGAAAAATGAGGGGGAAACAAAAATCTGAGAAGGTCCAGAGATATTTCCTGTTGACCTCAGTGAACAGTAACATTGAGAGAATGTTAAAGCACGGTCAGAGATATTAAAAATACAGGTGAGGTTGATCCAAAACCATCATATTAACCTTTAAAAACCTCTGTTCTCTTGGAGCAAGTATGCATAGCTTTGTTTTCTTAGCTGGAAAAATGTGAGTTGCAGTTCTAAACTATTTTGCTCCACTGGTCTCAACTAATCTTGCCATGCTGGATTGTACATATCAAATGATTTTTGTGAATTTTAGAGTGCCTAAGGTGGCGGACACTGAAAATAGGGTATAGATACATGGGCAAGTTTGCAGTCAAGTGTGAATAAAAGTTAATTCTAGGGGAAAAAAAAAAGTAAAACTAACCCACCAATTTACTATCTGTTAAATCATTATCTGACCATTATCTGACGCATCTTATAAAATTTCACAATAGCAACACTGAGATTTGATCTATCAACTGTTATAAACTGTCAGATTGAATGAAAGCAATCAAACACTAAAGGTGTGAAACTCTGAACAACTTAGCAAAGAACAGGGCTGGCAGCACTGCCCTAACATGGCTGTATTATTTCTGAAAGAGACTGGTTAGTTGGTATGTGTATCTCTGCATGACATGGTTTTTGGCCAGAAAAATAACCTTTGCTTAGAAATTACGGTAACTCTGGTTTGAGCAAGAGGGGCAAAAAAGAAAAATAGTTCATTAAATAGATGCTTATTTTTTTTGAAGAATGCAGGTTTTTACTTCATGAGTAATGCCAAGAGGCTTATTTCAAAGAGCAGGACAAGAAAAGTACAGAAAATACACCAAGTGTGTCAACACAGCAGGTCCCTCCAGCATTTTGTGCAGTGCTCAAAATACAAAGAAAACACAAAGCAATGAAGAAATAGGGTCTGACTGTCCAGCTTGTCATTCCTGAATTTAAAACAATAACCTGGGGCAAAGATGAGCAAAGAAGGTCAGCTGGAGGGTTGGAGACATCTCTCTTTCCCAAAAGCAGCTGAATAAATTCTGGTGTGCCTCTGACCGAGCAGCAGGGATTTGAGTGGGGTCTCTGAGTGCTGCTGAAGCAGTGCTGACTTTTCAAGCCAACAGAATGCTCATTAGCTTGGTCACATTTGTGAAAGGGGAGGTGAGGTGGCGTGATCACTGCTGGAGAGCAAGGGAGAGCCGAAGGGTGGAGGGGGAAGGATGCTGGGGTCTTCTGCAAGGGGGTGTCCAGGGCAAGGGATGAGGGCGCTGAGTCAGCACTATATGGCTCAGTCTCCCACTCCATAAAGGTGACACGTATTCTAGACAAATTGGAATTTGGCTAACACATCCTTCCTTACAGATATTATTCTAGAAAAAAATTGAAAACTTGAAAATTTCTATTATACTTTTTTCTTTTGCAACTGTGGCAAGTGCTGACAGATGAGAGGAGCAATTTTTCTAACACTGAAATACTTTTGGCAGAGTACAGTGTGGACAGTATGCCTATTCTTAGAAATTATTATCCTACTAATCATTGTTAAGTACTTTAAAACAATGTATTATGTGCTAAATACAGGCAGGGAGCTCAGTGGTGCCCAGAAAGGGAGGAATATACAGATTGTGTCCTGGAGTGTACAGCCTAAAACATTATTGTTGCTAGATGCAAAGAAAATGGAAAGATTAAAGGATTGAAGGCTTCACTCCACAAAATCAAATTACTGCAGCTCAAATCAGCACTGCAGCCCATTAAAACCAGTAGGAGTCTTTCTGCTCGGTCCATGTTCCTGGGATGGGACCCAGGGAATGGCTGGAGGGATGGGAGCTTTTGAGGTCACTGCTCACCTGGGTGGCCACCTGCCTCCTCGCTTGGCTCCTTGCTCCTCACAGTTCCAGCTCTGTGACGGTGGTGCAGAGAACCAGGCCAGCTCTGCCCAGTGCTGGTGAGGCTTTGGGAATTTTGCTGTCTAGGGAAAGAATGTTGTTATGTCTGATGTTTAATGCAGCGCTGGCACCGGGAGGCTGCAGGCAGATTTGTTTACTTGACAGGCTCTGCTAGCTTGACTTTCTAAGGGTAAAAAAATCTACATTCCTACATGGAAAGACTTCTATAGGAGCAGATCAACTGATTGCATCAGTCCGTGGTTGCTCAGAGCCAGCAGGGCCGCTCAGGTGTGCCTGGTGGGGTTCTCTGCTTCAGCTTAACAACAGCACAGCACAGGACTGACACAACAGCTCATTTTCATCTCTTCCTGCAAGGGACTCCCAAGGGCACATTTTTCTGCATTAGGGCTGGTTTCTGTCTTTCAGAATTCTGTTGCTGAGGTTTGAACCTTCATGGAATCAAAAATGCAGTAGCCTTCATGATTGGTTTTCATATTATATTTATATTACATGAAGGCAAGTTCTTGTTTCTTCTTGTGCTGTGGTAATGGTTAAATTATGTCTTAAAGTGAAGAAATGTTTGCAGAGATTGTTGATGACTCAGATGGTTTCTAGGACAAACCATTGTTTTAAGAGCAGCATGTGCTTGTTCAGTAGACACCCTCAATGCCATCAAACATAACTAAGAGCAGTGACCAAAAAAGGTATTTGTCTTGAATTTGAGAAAGAATAAATATTTAAATCAAAGCAAAAACATAGCTGCTGCCTCAAAAGGCCAGTGGAAAAATAGCAAGAGCCCTCATATCTGGAATTGGGACTTTATAAAACATTTTTAATGCAATAAATATCCATCCTATTTGTTGAAATGAACTACATGTGCTATATCTCTACTAAGGCCAGCAAGGAGAGCTGCTATTAATGGTTATTGTCATGTAATAAAATTGTGTTCAGCTCTGTATATTTTTAGATATGTGAAAATATTTTGCATGTAAGCACATACACAAATATTAACACTACAGAAAAGGTCCTGTGAAAAACATAATGTGTTTTATACTGTATGTGTTTGTTCTACATGAAATATTTTCAGTTGTATTTTTGATCCCTATGCTTAAATAAAAAAAATTATATTGAAGAATTTTAACAGTTGGTCTCAGATTTGTCTCCTCAAATTTCCTGAAACATATAAAATTGCAACTGTAATCTCATGATTCCTATGCTAAATTTATTTTTGACCACAAGCGAATGGAAATAAACTTAATTTAAGTCAAAGATTGTGAGGATTTTGTCATATCTAAACAGTATAAAGGGGTTGAAGTCTCAAGAATTTAGTCTGAGACAGCATGTAACTATTTGTTCCTATTATGCTATTGGCACCCCTCTCATCAAAAGCAAATAATTTTATTAGTTTGTTTAAGAATTTCAAGCTGCTAAGTCTTTCAAAATGAAACATGCTACTAACAGCTTGTCCCAGAAAGTCAATAAAGTAAAACAAACTTTGTAGTTTTTCATATCTGATTCTACTGAAGATCAGACATGTAATGTGATTCATGCACAAACTACAGTAGATGCTGAACTCCCAGATCCCTTAAAAATTAATTAAAACTTCAGTATGCCTTTGAGAAGATTTGTAACTCCCATCTATCATTTGACTCTTATTCCTTCCTTTCAAGAATAAAAGTAGCAGTTTGCTACTTTTGCTACTAAATAAAAGTTTGCTGCTTTCTTCTCATTTTAAGTGACCTGACTCTAAAGTGCTGCTGTTTTCTCCTTTTTCACAGGACACAATCTCTAAGCTTTTCCTGTCCCTCTTATTGATTAGCTATCAGATTTATTGCGAAGTTGTATCTGTCCCATGTTTTTGTGGTGTTTTCTGTTAGGTGAATTTTGCTGTGTGGGAGCAGGCTGTGCAGAACAACACAGCTCAAGAGACAGATAAAGTGGTGATTGGGTTCATTAGATCCTCTGGGCATGGGCACCCTCAAAAAGTGCTCCATTTTTTTTTTTAATAGGATAATATTGGCTTAAGAGCTTTAGTATTTTGCTTAGATTTAAATCAAAGATTTCCCTTTCTCTAAGTGGTCCAAGGTCCATGTTCAATTCAGAAGCAAAATTTTTTGATGTCAAGGAGTCCTGAGATAATTTTAATAAAGCATATAGTGAGAATTTGCTAATTTTTTCCCCCCAAAGACATGAAAAGTTATACCAAGATAAAAAAGATAATACTCTAAGTTGTGATGTCAAAAGCACCTATTTTTGGTGTAGTTATGTCCTATCAAACTTGCAATAGTACATTGCAATTGTTGATCCTCATTGCAATCCTGAGTAAAATTAAACCCCTTTTTGGATGGAGATATAGAAGAATACCATGCAGCCTGGAATTTGGACATTTGTTTAGACTAGCATTTGTGCTTATCACAGGTACCAGTCAGTATCTAGTTCCTTTGCTTCATGATTAACTTCTTGGATTGAGCTTTTGACCTAGAAATCATAATTCCACTTTTTATGGTCTGCATCTCAGCACTTGAAGTTTGAGGTACATAACTCACAATATTCATAAGCAAATAGTAAAAACATTGTTTGAATACTCTTGGTTATCTCATACCAAATTTCCATTAGGAGTCACACAATGCTGTCGAGCTCACACAGAACTGAATGCAAGGTAATGCATGGTTTTAACAATAATAAGGCAGCAGTTGTGAAAAAGGCATAAAAATTAAAAAGCTAAGGTCCCAGCTGAAGGTAATTTTTTTCTTTAAAAAGCATATATTCCTGTTATGTTTTATGGCTGACATACTGAGTTTTTCAGGATCCAATGTCCAAGTCAGTAGCTGGAATGGAGACTGAGTCCACACCAGGAAGTGATGCTAGGAGGGTGGCTGTGCCTGCTTACAAAGCCACAGATGCCTTGAGGTAATAAGGAAGGACTGGAAATTGTACAGGCACACAACAATTCATTTCTGTTCCTTAGTGTTTATTATAGAAATGTTCAAGCTGGAGACTTGGCACACTCCATGTTAACGATATAACAGCTTCCACTATTGTTTTACAACAATAAATACTTCTGATAGTAAAAACACATATTTTACCAAGAGATTCCATGCAGTATGACCCCATGCACTGCAATATTTCTTGAGAGAAACATCACTCACAATATCCTGGAAGTTGCTGCAACAATCGTTCATCTCCATGAAAAATGTCAAGGTCAGGTGAGGGAGTGAGAAACCTCTGGGCTTTTTAGAAGGGCTCTGCCATATGGTTAATTTTGATTTAAGGAACAAAACTAGAAACCATGGTTCCTTTCATTTTATTAACAATCTGGTTTCTGACACTATAATAAAAATTAGTTATGCCATTCTAGGTCAAGAAAATTGATTTCCTTCTTCTGGGTGCATTCTGATGTTGGACTTGCCATCTCAGTTGTAGGACAGAAGACATTATTTAACACCTTCTCAGAGAATGCAGTAAATGTGGGCAAAAAAGAGGGAAGAGGTGGAAAAGCAAAAGGGAGGGTAAACAAACACTATTTTACTAAATACTTTCCAAAAGGTTCTGTGATGCAGATGTGGGTTAAATTGAAACTGGTTTTCATTTAACATGTGGTTGAGGTTGAAAGTGGATTTTCATACATGGTGCTGTGTTTTTGTCTGTCATCATATTAGTATTTATTGATTTTAATTTACTTCTTTCCAGGGCTAGTGGAGCTTTCCAGAGTTTTCCCTTGCCTGATTGCCTATATATGCATGACCTGCTTCTCCCTTTTGTTTTACAAAGTGCTCTTAGAAAAGAGTGAATAAATGCAGCTCTGCACATGTTTTCTTATCTTCCTTCCAGAAATAAATATGTCCAAAAGCTTGGCAACAGCAGTCCAAGGATAAATCACCCTGTTTGACAGGACCTTGCAGCAGTATCTGCCTTCTAATGGACAGCTTGATTGAAGCCTTAATAGGCAAATCCCAGATGCTACCAAGAATTCAGGAAAACTTTTTCATCAGAAATGGTGCAGACTGCATTTTACTGAAAAATATCTTTGTCTTTAATGAAACAGGGGCAATATTGCAAAAAATAGGTGTTCCAATATCTAGTAAAATATTGTCTTGGGTATCAAAATCAGAGATAAATATGTAGGTATTTGTATTAATCAGCCTCTTGCAGGACAACAGAGTTGCCACAAACAACATCAAACTCAGTATATCCAGGGAACCTGTGTCAAAAAAATTATAACTCTATTCTAAAATAGCAGATATCACATCTTCATCACTGAAATGTCAAAATATTTGAACTAAGAAAATGTAAACATTAACGTATTAAACTAACCTGCCAAGTTGCAGTTGGAGAGTGTTCCAAGTAGGAAGATAGTGAGTTTCACCAAAGAGAAAAGGCCTGAATTAAGGACTTTTTTTAAAAATTAATTTAATTTGCTCGTTCAAAATTGAAGTTTTGTGCTGTGTATGATCAATTTCTGATTGTATTTCATTGCACTAAAGTGCTAGGAAAATTTCTGTCAGCATTAAGATTATGCTGTAGAATTTATACACATGGAAATTTATTCTTAAATAACTACTTTTGATTAATTGTTTTCAATTAGCTTCCTAGGTAGGTGCTGCTATAGGAAATATATGTCTAATTTTGAATGTGGTAGCTATTACACACATTTTACATGTCTTACCCCAGTACAGATTAACTTTCTGTGTTGACAAAAACATACTTTCTATTTTATATCATTTAAAAGTAAACTTAATGTTTGAATCACAATGCTCAAAGGGGGTAGTAATACCCACCACAAGAGATGGAGTTGGAAGAAACAGAAAATATTTGGTGTGCATGTGCTCTTCTTCAGATCTCAGGTGCCTGAAAACTCCTAAATTTGCTTTCCCTACAAACTGTATAATGTTTTTGCCTTAAAATGACAGGCACAAGACCACTGCTGTGTATAAACTCATTTATTTTCTTCTCTTCATAGTGAAAAAAATAACCTCATGTTAGAAGACAATGGTGTTCATTAAATTGCATTTGTCTTATTTTGCTTGTAAGTTGTATTTAATTCCTACGCAACAACCTTATATCATTTTATAGGCTAAGAAAACTGATTGTGCTTAAAAATATGCTTTTTTATGGTTTGAAGACTCTAATGCTTAGCCTTTGAAAGTTTCTGAATGTCTTACCTACCATTGTCAGTTATTTTTTCCTTTTACTGTATCTTGCAAGAGCCATTACAAAGTAATGATTCAGAGCAGGGGATATAAACCAGATTTAAATACTCAGCATTTTACTTCAGGCATCTGGCTCATCCCGTCATATTTAAATATAATCAAGAAATTCTTGAAATACTTTAAAGTTTATATTTCAGGGAAAAGGCAAAATAAAAATTCCTTCGAAAATAAAACCAAACCAACTTTGCCCGTATCTGGATGCTATGTCTCCTCCCTGCTTCTTCTTGCTTTTCCTGCTGTAGAAAGAAATTTGTTTGGGGTCATCTTAGAATGGTTCCTGTCCTTTCAGCATGACATTGGCCCACAGATCAGCATACTATTGTGAACTTTACTTGTATTTCTGTGGGCATTAAGTAGATCTGTCAGAAAGTTCAGCAGCAAATTTTATATATCACAACATTCACAATTCAATAACTCAATTTTATTGAATAGAGACAAGTAAAACTTCTAGGACATAACTCCTTTCTGTGGTTATTTAGACAATTTAATATAATTTTGTTCTGCTGGTTTGTTGTTGTTATTTTTTTTATTATTTTTATTTTTATTTTTAATTACCAAGCAGATGTTAGTATTCATGAGATGTAATTGTAAAAATTCAGCGTAGAAAAATAAGAGAATAGGTGTTGAGTAATAGTAGCACTTCGGGTGTCCTGCTGAGAGTCACCAGTGTAATAATCTGTGATTTGGCAGTGCAGCTGTTGTCATGGCCCCAGGACTATGCAGCATCCATCTGCCCTTGGGCAGAGTTCCACTGGAAAGTGGGGGCTTTCGAGGGGGTGGAGTGAGATAGAATATCTGACTGACTGCAGGTGCCAATGCTCAAACATTGTTCCTAAGTGGGTAGCACTTAAAAAGTGATCTGAATAAACAGTTATGTTCCATCCAAGTGGGAAGTCAGTTGATGGACATCATGATTCTTCTGAGAAACCACTGTGTGACCCCAGTCGAAACAGAAAGTGATGATTTTCTTGTCTCATTTGGTGGACAGCTGGCCACACACCACTTTGCTGGGAATCTGTTCCTTTGGAAGCAGCAATGAGTATTAAATGATTTGGGGTTTAAAGAAGTGGAAAGGAAAATACTCTGCAGGTCATAGAGGCTTATACTCCATCACTGCATCTTAGATCTGGATCAGTTGCCTACAGTCAGTTTCTGGTTGGAAGAAAAACGTTAGAATTGGAAGGTATCTCTCTGCTGCGGAGAACAAGGTTTGGTTGCAAAACTAATATTTATTTCACTTTCAGATTTGTGATTTTAAATGCCCTGGAAATAATGTTCTTAAAACTCTGTCCTGTCCTGACAGAAGAAACACAGAACAGGAGCCTCTTGGGAGTACTGATCTGCCAAGGGTATAAATGGATTTATGCAGCAGTATTTAACAGCTACTGCCCGGAATATTGTTAGGAGCCATAGATCATGGTTGCAACACTAAGAACTCTGGAATGGAAACAAAATTTCAGTTTTGTTTTCCTTCTGTCTCCAATTGCTTTATTCTGTTGGTGCTGTTTTTTGACAAGTCTGTGTAAGCAATAGAAATATTTTGCCTGTGGAGATCAGACGCATCATATTATGTTCAAGCTTTATCTAGGACACAGCTTTTAGAGATAAGGAACCTCCAGCCTTCCTCCTCCCTCCCTGTCTCCATTACTGGAAGCTTTTTACCCCCCCAATAGCTTTGTACCTTATTAATATTAGAACTGAAAAGGACTCACTCCACCCACCAAAACATGACAAAGACAGGATATGTCTTTAGTACATCTAGATAATTCAGTTCTGTTTTAAATAGTCAAATGAAAAGGATTCTTGTCTATGCCCAGAGAGACTATTTCCCAGTTTAACAAGACTGTTTTATTCTGATTGCAATTCTGTGTTTTCCACATTTGGAAATGAGCACAAATGACCATTGTGATCTTCTAATCATATTTTTACCCAAATACAGTCCTCAGAACTTTCTGAATTAATCTCTGTTTTAGTCAAACTGCTTTCAAGAAATGGACACCCAACTGCTAATTTGGTGAAGCATTCCATTTTATTGTTTTTTCTTTTAAATGTAAGTTTAGCTTCACTTTCTAGCTACATTGCACTACTAATAACAGATGTCCATATTTTTTTTCTGTTTTGTTCCACATTCTTTGCTTCCTTATAAAAGAAATTACAAATTAGCCACTATACTTATCATACTTGAATTACTGATTTTTGGGTGTGTAAATCTTTGCAACCTATAACCACAATGCCTGCTCTTTTGAAGTTTTAAAAGTAGTTTATTTCTGCCTTTCTACTCCTATCACTGGACTAACTCTGAGCTGTAATGATGTCAGGGAGATGTAAATCTCTGAAGAAACTTAAACTCATGGAGTTGTCGTATCAAAGCAGGTTATTGTTGGACCAGGTTCCAGGCTCATCTAGTACAGAGGAATGATTTTTACTTCCTATGTAATGAAATTTTGGAGGTCTACTATGAATTAATTTTAAAATTATTTTTAGTTTTTTTCATACCTCGTGGTATGGAGGAAAATGAGGATTAAGTGGCATGTTCAGACTAATGTTTAGACTGACTGGCAAGAGGAATCCAAGAATTAAATCCCTATCCAGCTGCAAATAGACGAAGTTTTGCCATTCATTCATTCATTCATTCATTCATTCCCAGTATCTTTCTGAGCAAGAGATTTCCATAGGTTCTTCTGTTAGAAATTTCCTTCTTATTTTTAGAAATCTCCAAAACTCTCCACTGAAATTAAAAGTAAGTTCCTGAGGGTATGAAGAGATTGTTGGAACATGGTGACAGGTTCCCCACAGAAACTGTGGAGTCTCCTCCACCTTTGCAGATGTTGAAAACTTGACCAGAGATGGTTTTGAGCAACCTTCTATAGCTTTGAAGCTGGCCCTACTTTGTGTGTGATGTTAAACCAGATGATCTCCAGACCTCACTTCTGATGCCTTATGATTCTGCAATTCTGCTTTTCATTTTTTATCAGTGATTTCTAGAACCAAGTCTTCTAAGTTTCTAGTTTCATTGTCCTTAGATACCACAGTCACACAGTACTGGCAACCTGGAGAACCGAATCGTATGAAGTACCTACATCGTCTCACCAGATTTCTGCATCAAGTGTGGGAGATTGAACACAATGTTTTCCTGGAAACTCTTGGTTCTGGGTAAAATCTTCAGTAAGCACAACCTTTAGGTTTTTTCTTGGCATATGATGGTAGAATGACTTAAACTCAGGAATGAATGAAAGGCTATAATATGCTGCTATATGTTCTTCCCAGACTGAAGAGAGAGAGTCTGGTGCGTGTCTTCGGTGATCTGTTACCATGGTTAATAGGGATGTCAAAAACAGTGAGAGGTCTCATTTACATTTTTATGTTCTCATAGTTCTGGGAGGAAAGAGAGCTCAGGACCTCCCAAAAACACCCAATTAGGCAGTAAAAAAATTTGGAAAGTGACTGTTAGAAGATAAAATCACTGTGTTGTATTTCCACACCTCCAACACCCACCATTCTGAGCTTTCTATGCTTTGTATTTAAATTTTGCAAAGTTGCAAAAACCTTTTTTTTTTTTCCCATTGGATCTTCCCATTTGTTCAGTCTCTTCAGCTGCTTTGGTGGCCTTCATGAAACTCCAAAGCTCCTTCTAAAGCAAATGGATTAATTATTAACCAAAAACTGCTATAAAAATCTGCTTGGTATTTATACCTAAAAGAAGATATATATATATAATGAAGTGCATGAAAGAAAATAATCCATGCCAACAAAACTGTCTGATGGTGGACTCTGCGTTTCTTTTCAGACTTCCATAAGGGTATTCAGGATCCTAGGTACTGGAAATCAAATTTCAGAACATTAACTTGCTTAGTAGTTGTTTTGTGATAGTGTACCAATATTTATTTATTGAATGGGACTGGAATTAGAGGTAAGATTTCCATTTCTTAACCTGATATGGAACATCTTGAAAAGACAGAAGAAAAATATCCCTCCTATCATAACAGGAAAATAAAGTTGAAGTTGTACTCCTTACTGTTAGTCTTTTTAAAATAGGAATTTCTTTTAAACTCCCCTTTAGACCTTCACTAGTCCTGGGAGAGAGAGAGAAATTACTTCCCAGTAGAAGTAATTGCATAGGAAATAGATCCTTGAGAAAAGGTTGTTTGCTCAGCTTTAAAATAAATTTTTGGTTTTGTTTCACTGAGGAATGGCTGAATTGTTCCTTCCTCCTCCCACAGGGACATAACTTGTGCTGGATTGCAGCAAATATTTTTCATTTGTAAAGGTAGTGAAGGTCTCTGGACGATGAAAGCAGAGCTACTAATCAGATTTCTGTGGGATGACTACTGTACTTTCTGAGGATCATTGATGAAATCAATAGGGATTTTCACGTATTTCTGCACTTCTGCAGAAATATCAACCACTGCATAGGGAGTATGTACCACAGGGGTATCTACAGCTGCATGCATATAAACATGAATTAAAAGCTTATAGGTTTAAGTTTATGCATATAATGTAGTAATGGAAAGTAACCTCTGTGAGGAAACTGATGACCATTGGGATCAAGACAGAAAGGTAAAAATCAATATACTTCTTGTCTAAGAATAATGCAAACATTGATGTTTTCAATCGATTACTAAATTATCAGTAGAATTTAACTAAATTTTGTTAATTTTGTGGCTGCCTGTACTTGACAAATTCTTGCTTTTGAGGTTAGTAGAACATCCTACATGAGATAAGGAACGTAGGACACACTTTGCTATGGGAAAAGCCCCCATTGGCTTTACCCATTTGACGACAGATTCTTAAGAGTAATGTTAATTACTCTATATCTGCTGCTCCCTAAAAATCGACCTATTTTGTCTTAGAGCATGGGTTCAGGTCTGCAATTGAGCCCCATTTGTTTCAGTCACCAATACTGGACAAACCTATATGCTGGAAGCTGACTTTTTATAGAGGCTGCTGCACACCCAAACCTGCACCTCCCAGTTCTTCTGACAAACATCCCCAGATGTTGCTATTCAACACCTGGCAGTTACCTTGGCCAGGCTCCTTCCCAGCCTGGGAAGGGTCCGTGGGTCCTTCCTATGGTCTGAGATGTCATTAAGGGTGGCCAGATGTAGGACAAACATTCTCCTGCTGGCAAACTGAATGCAGAAAGATTCTTAAGGCAGAGCCAATGAGGTCTTTGAGTATTTTCTGACTTCCCATCATTCATTTGCCACCCCACTGTGAGTTCAGGCACATTTCAGTTTGCTGTCCTCATTCCTGACCCCTCAGGTTGTTTTACCAATGACTGCTGCAGTTTTCATCGCCCATCATTAGGCTGAAATTCTACAGTCAGCAACTGGGTTTTAATGAGTGGTGCTGAAAGTATTACAGTTTTAAAAAGGAAATATAGCCTATCATATATATATATATATATATATATATATATATATATGCATCAGATGTATATCCTAGGTGTTCCTTCAACATGCAAAGAATATTTGTTATATATATATAAAATTGCTAACCTTTAAATTAACTTCAGTATCACCACACTTATGAACTAGGCTGCTTATTTTGATTTCTTCTGCTTAATCTGGGAGTGTGTCCTTTAATAATAAGGCTTCACCCTTAATGACTGCAGTCATCCTGAGCTGATGCCAGAAAAAACATTGTACTATAGTGTTCTATCATGTGTTACATTCATTATCTGGCCAAAAGGCTGCACTCCTCCACACAATTACACTGAGTTTGGGCACAAAAACGTGTAAATGTGTGTACTTGTAATAGGAATGTGCTTTGACAATTAGATATCTTTAAACAAAGACAGGCATTATCTCATTTATTTTGCCTAATCTCGATCTCTTCTTAAAACAGGTCAATATCTAGCAGAAAATATCCATGGCAGCTATCACAATAAATTCTCTCCTAAAACAGCGAGGCAGACTTCAAGATCTGCTCTGAATCTGGATAAAAGCAGGAGACAACAACAGCCAACAATTGTAAAGTATAAGACAAACAAATTAAAACTATGCAGTATAGGAAGTCATAATATCACAAATGAACTACAAATGTTCAGTGCGTTTTATTTTTTTAAATATAGAAAATAAATCAGAAAAGCACATTTTGGCTTGTTTTTCTATCCTGAACATTTGCAGCTGATTTCTGTGTGTTGAGGGTTTTTTTTTTTTTTTTTTTAATTTCGTTGAATAGGATCTGTGTTCTCCTAGGGATGTCCAATGTCTTGGCAAGGACACAAAGGTCTGTAGGGCAGGAAGGCTGAGGAGCTGGGACTGTGAGCTGATATATGCACACTTATGCTGAAAAATGCAGTGACTGGAGACCATCTGTGCAGTGGGATGCCTTGGTGCTGTACAGATGCAGCAAAGACGTTTCTCTAAGCTCTGCACCACGTAAATGTGTTTTGGGCTCCAAGTTCAAGGGAGTCAGCAATAATGGAGTCAGAGATCAGTTAGTGAATCCAAATGCATATTTCTCTCACTGTCTGAACTTGGTAGCTCTGTGCAAAGCTGAATGAATGTGTTTTTCATGTTTGCAATTGCCCTGAGTATTCAATTTCCAGTCTGCAGGTTTGCAAAGCAGCTGCAATCAAATCCTTCAACCCTCTCATCAGAAGCCGACTATGTTCATAGCTGAAACTGCATAAGCTCTGTCTAGGTTCTACCCTGACTGATATCATGGGTGTCACTGAAGTTTCTTACAATGCACATTCAATGGAGGGGTTCAATCCATCTGTCATAAAATAGGTTTGTGCTAGTAAGTTCCACAGTGCCAAGGAGTATTTCTGTTTATTGAAACTAGCTCTGCTTTTGGCATAGGAGGGTTTGCTCGCATGGATCAGGGGTCTGCTGTGATGGTTGGCTGAGATGCCAAAAAAAGGTCCAAGGAACATTTGATTCACTAGTGTCAACAGAGCAATATACTCCAATTAAAAAAAAAAAAAAATTACCTTTCCATTGAGGACAAACCAGTTCTCATTCTGAGCAGAATGAGTCAGTCAGCATGCTGATGGTAGAATTCATCCTGATACACAACCCAGGATTGGTTTGCATGTATTTCATTATCTTTCACAGTTTAGTAAGTATTCCCACAGTACATTTATCAGTAAAATATGGAATCCTATCACAAGTTGCAAATATGTGCTCAGCATGCCCACAGTCCTTTGGAGGATGAACAATTGTCTGACACCTCACAAAACCCAGCAGCAGACAGCATTTGGGGTTTCTGTACATCCCCAGCAATACAGATCCATGGAAGAATAGGTTCCTGCTGCAGTTTCACTCTTTGCACACCCCAACAACAAAAGGTTGTAATTTTAGGGTTGAGTGGGAGTTATGTGACTTAGATGAGAGCTGCCCAGTGTGTTGTGAATTTGTGGAAGTGTGCTTCAAGACATGTTGGCATGTCAAGCTCTTAAATGAAAAGTGTGTTTTACTGCATGCTCTGGGGGAGCCTTAGAGAAGAGCAGTCAATCTCAATTAATGCGAAAAGAATCTGGTCACACATGCATTGAAAAAGGTTTGCTTTCTGCCATCAAAGTTCTTCCCAGCTGGATGCTGTTAATAAATAATTGTCTGGTTCCACTTACTGCCTTAAAGTTCAAAATCTTCACGCTTTATGGGTAGTCAAACAAAGTAAAGAGCAGAAAGATTGGAAGATCTGAGTTACCATTCCTGGATATTGCGAGACATTTCATATAACCTGATGATATGGGAGATAATTGCTACAGTCATGCACAAAAAGTTTAAGTTCTGCAACTGCTGCCTGTACTATAGGAGTCTTTCTTTAAAATTTTTTTCTAAGGGCAATTTTGGAAGTTTACACTTGTATCTTTATCAAATATTTATTGGTGTCTCTTTTTCTAAAATTATCTCATAACTATCATTCATGCAAACAAACATTTCACTTTGGTGCATTTTATTTAGTTGAAAGCTAATGGTACCTGGTACACTTAATCTGTGTTTCCTTCAACCAGAATAAAATCCAATCAGGAAAAGGGAAGTAATGCAATTAGCATTGGTCTGCTTCATTACATTTTACACATACAAATATACATCGCATTTATTTTAGAACACCTGTTTGTTGTGAAAAATGTTTTCATCACAGTTAGGATATCCAAAGATGCCTAAAGGACTTGGATGCTCAAATCCTGTTTCCTTTTCTCCATTTGCTTCTGCTCACTGGAGAAGTTTTCCAGTGGAGAAATGTCTGGGAAGCATTTAACAGAGATCTCACCTCAGAAATGTTATGCTAATTTTAGTCTGCTCTGAGACTCCAGGAGTTCAGGATATGGAATGAATTTGCACATGTTTAATGTTTCCACGGTTTTATTCTGGAAGTCTTGAGCAATTCCTCCTTAGTATGCTGGGACTTTCCTTTTGGGAAGCTGGCTTCCTAAAAGGATATTTAAGAGGAGTTGTAAGAGTCATCCCGAATCCACATTTCCACCTCAGTATGGTATACTAAGATGGTAATTAAAAGTCAAAGCCCAGTTTTATCAGCTGAAATCAGAGCTCCGAATGGTTTTCATTTGAGGTCAGAATTCATTTAAATCAAGTCCAGCCCTGGGCATTTGTGTTATAAACACTTCTTCATTTGCAACATGACTGATCTTCTGAGCAGATGAAAAAGCCTTAGGAAAGAGAGGCCTCAGCTTAGCTAAATGGTCAAGCAAAATGCCTGCCTTTAAGGTGGCTTCATCTGCACTGTCATAGCTAAGGCTTTTGTGCCAACATGACATGACAAAAATCACCTTCTGTCTTCTACACAGCTACAGACTGGTTAGCATGCTTGCCTCAATAAGATGTTTTAGGAACCTTCCAGTAAAAGAGGAATGAGACAATAGTAAGAATAACATTAAACAGCAGCAATTTCACCCAACCCTGTCCATCACTTCCCTCCCCTGCAAATCCTTTTGATGTTTTAAAAACATGTGATGTAATTTCTGATGAAATATTGGGTTTTTTTCTATAGCCTGTAGGTCTAGGTCTTTCCACAGAGTTGTCTAGCCTGATGAAGACAATACATTTGAAGGCAGTGAGATGTAAGTACCTGAATGCTGAAGGAGAGGGCCCTGCAAATAGGGTTCTGAGGACATAGGTGACAGCAAAAAATGTGTCAAGGAATGGCAAGTAATGATATGAGGCTTAATTTATTCAAAATAATGTATAGGTTTTATGATCTCACTTATCACTGCATACAGTGATACACTACACACAGCAGATTGTTCCTCACCAGCAGGGACACATTGGAGATTAAAGATCTTCTTGAGGTAGGACTGCAGCTCAGACAGAGCTGCACTGCCCACCCTGAATATTCTTTAACAATGAGATTCATTACAGGCAGCAAACAGCTTAAGCTAATTAATAGGGATGTGTTCCTGGGTGTGCCTAAGTACTGACTTGTGTTAGGGACTCATTTCCTGAGTGGAAATGAGAGGGTTCATAGAATCATAGAACAGCCCAGCTTGTGAGGAACCGCAAAAGATCACCTGGTTCCACTTCTTGTAGGAAAGGAAGCCTAGATAAGGTTATGTAGCACCTTGTCCAGCTTCATCTTGAAAACCTTTGGTGATGGTACCTCCAAGAAGTCACTGTAGCAGTTGTTCCTGTTGACTCATCTCTTTGGAGATGGAAACTGCACACAGGTAAAGAGGGGAGACTTGATCTTGTTACCATTTTTATCGTGGTACTCCAATGGTCAAGGCATTTAGCTAAGACATCAGAAATTCAGGCTAATTGCTTTTCATGAAAGCACAGCAGCCTTGGAATAGGAGACGTGACTAATCACATCATTGTATAAAATCACAGAATGAGATGATTTGGAAGACACATGCAAGGATCAGTGAGTCCAGCTTCTGGCCCTGCACTGCACCATCCCCAAAAGCCTCTCATGCCTCTGCAGACCTCCCTGGACAAGGAGGGGTTGTTGTTTACCTATATAGACCAAGGCACTATTTTCTTGCCTAATTTAAATTTTAGATTCCAATGTCCCATTTTATATCAGGCACACAGAATATAGTAATCCACTAAAAGAGATAGCATGCCTAGTTTAAAATACACAGATAGTAAATTAATACCTTCTTTGAAAAAAGTGAAACATTTCCTTCCTATATATGCTCATGCAACATATATTTAAGCTGTACATGTAAAATATGCATTCACTGAACTTGGTCTGCAATCATTTATACCCTTCTGGTAACAAAGTGTTATTGCTTGATGAGATTACTCTGCCTGATAGCCAAATATGGGGTTTTGAAGAATTAATTTGAGGAATTTATCTATTATTTTGGATGAAAAGTTCTGGCAGTTCAAGGCAGTAAAATTCCTGTCTTGCAGAAAAGAACACAGTCCAACCTCTGTCAAGAAGCAAAATTTCATAGCTGATTTCAGCAATGAGATCCCAAATTTTTTAAAAGAGCCTTAGTTTTACTAAATATTTATCTCAGAAATATGCAGCTAAAGACCAATTGCTTCTCTGCAGCAAACAGGAAGTTTTATCTGGTTCCTGGTTTTGTTTTTCTTCTCCCTAAATTTTCTTACCACAAACATTTGCTGTATTAAATGAAGTCTGACTTATTTGTGTTCATTCTGACTAATTTCAATAGCTTTATAATTGCTCTTTATAAAAAAAAATAGGAATTTATGGAGCTGGGAGCAAAATGAAGGGATCTTTGTGGTTTAGTATATGAAATGAGCTGATGTTTTCAACTCAGTTCCTTGTTAAGAAAAAGTGCTGTCTTTGAAAACAAGTAAAAAACCTGGCATCTTTTACGAAAAAGCATATTTAATTCTGGAATCAAGGAATGAAAGAAAAATGATGCTTGAATATGCTCATTTAGTTATTCTCCTACATCACTCTCAGTTTTTAACAACCACGTTCAGTAGAACATTTGACAATTTTGAACATATTCATTACTGATTGTTGCAAATTTTAATAGTTGTTTCCAGTTTATTCATAGCCCTTTTGCTGATAAAAAATGGGAAACAGAAGTACATGATGTATGATCCTGAATTTAACAGTGCACATTTTGAATGGAGGTCAGTCACCTCAGTATTAGCAAATCAGACCAATCTAGAAGGATAGGACATTTATAAAACAACTACAAAGCAGATGATTGATTCATCAGAGTTGTGGGTAACTGATTAATATCAATATGTTTATTTTAACTGTTAATAAAAAATGATAAACATTACACAGACAGTAATGGAAATGAATCTATCTGGAAGAAATTCCTAAGTAACAGTTCATGGTAAGGCAATGGTTTTTTTACATGACAGGGAACAAAGCTGCTGTCTGATTTACAGACTTGATGTGGTTGAACAGTGAAAAATGTTTTCTCCTCAGGATAATGTACTGAATTTATGTCAATAATAATTCCAAATATAACTAGTCTGCCTCTAGGTAATTTAGTTTGGTCAAATATCCTGCTCAATCTGATCTTGCCCATTTTCATCTTCCCCGGACACGTATCTAACAACATGCACCTGTTAAAATGTTTGTAACATCTGCACTTATTAAATCAATATATACACTGTCACCTCATATTAGAACACTGCTCCAGCCAGGTTTAGTTTATAGAAATGAATGGCATTGTACTGTTACCAAATGTGTGTTACCCCAAACCAGTACCTGTTCCTATGGTTTAATCAGTAGCTCCCCCTGCCCCCTCTTTATATTTTGAACAAGACAATTTTCCTTTGAGGAGGGCACACTGAAAATAGTGGTAAATCCTTCAACACACTATATGATTTTGTGCATTTATTCCTTGATCCTGTCCTTGAAAGGCTTCTAAGTCATAGGCCAAATGGGCTATGTTAAACAGCTGGGTTTGAAGGGTTACAGATAACAGAGTAAATCCAATCTCTTTTTCTTTATAATAACTAACTATTGAATGCACCTGTTCATTTTTTGATCAAATGAGGATCTTAGTGTGTTACTTTGTTGTTTTTAAAGAAATTTGCTCTATCAGGGCTTTTTTTTTTTTTTCTTCTCAAAGCATCCATGCCCTTTTTTTTGTGTCCTGAGGCATTTCTTGGGCTACTTCTGTGTTTCTAAGTGATGGATAGAATTGGACTCACCACTGAGTCCAGCAGTCATGTGTCCCTTTTCTTGTCTCCAGTTCTCTTCTCATAGAAATGGATGCAGTTCAGGGTGTGGTGCTTTATTTTCCCTTTTGTGCTTCTTGACCACTGCCTGGGCCTTTAACTCTTGCACTGTTCACCAGCTGCTCTACTTGTGCTTCTTTCCTCACAAACCACTGCCCAGCTGGGGAGAGGTAACAGCTGTGGTTAGGGCAGAACTGTAAGGGGCAGCTCTGGATGTGTGCTGACCTGTGGCTCCATCCTGGTCCCAGCTCATGGAGTGGTGGAGAACACCAGTGGGACACCAGTGGGATACCAGCTGTGGAGATTTCTATTACACAACAGACAAACATGGAACTAACCCCTCAAACCAGTAGTTGGTACTGCTATCCTTCCCACTATGTATGCCAGAAATGGCAGCAGTGTCTGTCTTTCAGACTGTATTTCCAGCTACACAGCCCACGCTTGTTCCTTCTTTCCTTTCAAAGTGCAAGAGTAGGCAGCCTTTGGTCCTCACCTGTGGAAGGCAAAAATACAGTTGTAAGAAATCTTGAATCCAAAGTTGTGACTAACTGCAAAGCAGCCCTCAGGACAGCTAAATAGTAGCTGACAGGATAGTCCTGGATCAGCCCTCTTAAAGAATGTGTTTTTTTCACTCAGTACCAGCTAAAAGAAAATGTTATACTTGATTAATCATGGTTAATGTTCCACTAAAGCACACAACATATTTCTCAAAGCTACTTTTCTCAGTTTCTTTGCTGTAACCATATGCAGAAGCCATGGCATACAGGTACAGTTTTGCTATAAGCTTCTTAAGCCTTATCAAATAGCACTAAATTGAGCCATAACATATTCCAAATGCTACATGAGTAAGAGGGGGCCCACTTGCAAGCAGAATGTTACACGAGTATTGCAGAATCTGGTAAGTAGGAAATGTTTAGCAAGGAAAGACATTGCAGTGGCAGTCCTTGCTGGAGCTGAGCAAGGGATTCCATGTTGGATTTTATCTGACTTGCAGGTATATAGGTTTGCAGTATGATTTTTAGACATTTTGAATTAGAAAGCATGGTCTAAACAGGAGAAAACCTGTAGATCTGTGAAAGAATTATGTGTTAAGGGTTGTTAAAATGTATTTCTACAAGTTTACCCACCCAAAGTATGGAGATTAACCACTCCATTTGGAACAGTCTCACCTGTTAGTGCATAACACCACTAAATCCTTTGTCCCTGTGTTACTCAGTGGAATATATCCCTGAGCCCCTTCTATGTGTGTTGCCAGAGGGTCCAGATACCACCCTTACTGCCCCATATTCTGCAAACATCACTGGGGCACCTCAGGACTGCCCAGGGCAAGATCTCATTCCTTTGTCCCCAAGGCTAGATGGCCTCCTTTCCCTGAGATTTCCCTGAACATTACTGATCCCTTATGATCTCAGAAAAACCTCTGGTCTCTGAATCAAATTTTATCATCTCAAAGATGAAGATGAAATAGGGTAAGTTTTGTCAACACTGAAGACAGACTGTGAGTCGTAAAGCACTCTTGGCCTTACGTGGGAGCTGACTGCTCAATTCACAGGGAAGCACAAGTTCCAGGAGGAAAACATAAATGTGTAAAAAAGGGGATATGAAACAAAATCATGTTCTGTTTAGAGACAGAACAAAAAGTTTGGCTTAATCTCTGAAACACAGGTATGCTTTGCTATTTCCTCTGAACCAGTATGTTTATGTGTGCCTGTGGTGAAGATAGTAATTTAGATATTTTCTCTCTTGGCTAACTGCAGGGAGCAGAACTACTTCTTGAGAAACTGGTTGTGCTTGCGGCACTCAAATGTTCCTCTCCTTCCCCCAAAACAACTTTTATGTGAAGACTGGGATTTTGAAAACCATGCAGAGCTGGCCTGACTTTCCTCC
The DNA here is from genome assembly GCF_023055355.1 of Agelaius tricolor. NCBI lineage: Eukaryota > Metazoa > Chordata > Aves > Passeriformes > Icteridae > Agelaius > Agelaius tricolor. The sequence goes on from NW_027269261.1 coordinate 64,726,442, forward strand.
TAAATGTCACAGGAAATGCTGGAATCCACTTCTTCTGTGGTTAGCCGGCGACACATACAGGCTTTGGAAACTGTGCAACGACACGGATTTCCCCATGAATCAAAACCAAATGCAGTTGTCCTGAGAAGAGTCTCAAAGGTTGGAGGGACCTTGTATGTGAGAGCTGAGCATCACTAAGGTGGTGCAAGCCCTCTCTTCTTCCCAGGAGCACAGAAGAGCTGGCAGTCTCTTTTATACATTGTGCATTGAATCATGACCGCACTGACGCGAATGGGAGTCGTGCTACTGGCTGAGATCTAGCCAGGATCTTACCCTCTGTGTCTGTGTGCCATCCAAAATTGGAGACACTCTGAAGAGTCTCTCCGGTTTATTGCCCAGACTTCCATGTAAAGACTTTGTTCTGCTCGATTCTCAGCACATATTTCCCATCTGCATTTTTCTATGGCTTTTAATATCTCCTAAAATTGCATCACTTTCTGTCTGTATCTGTATCATCTGTATATGTGTTTGTGTTTTCATAGTCTATTCTGTCAGTTTCTGGAAAGGATTTTGTAAATTAATATGAGAATTACAAACAGGACAAAAAAATTTAGGAAATTGAGAAATATGCTGTTGAAGGATATTTTCATTTTTTGAAGGATATTTTCATTTTTTGAAGGATATTTTCATTTTTTGGTTGTGGTTCATCTGAAAATCACTCATTCTGAGAAGACCACCCAACATGAATGGAAACAAAAGTCTAGAAGGGACTCCTTATTCATCAGGTAGAGAGTCTTGGGTACAAGAGATGATCAATGCCTTTCTCCTACACAGATTTCAGTCATAATGGCAAACAAATCAAGGAAAAGTGTTATTGTATTTCAGGCTTCTTTCCTGAGTTAGGAGGTATGTGAAATTATTTAGGTCACCTCTACATCAAAAGACTATAGAAAAATTGTGACAGGTAATAGACCATCCAATAGTTTCAGTCTTCTCAGCCATCAAGGTTTTCTTACTTATATTTTTAGTAATGTGTGACCAAAGACTTGAAGGTGAAAATATAGTGAGATAATACAACTTGTAATTCACCAAGGATCTGAGCAAGTTAATTAAGTGCAGAAATGGTTTAGAAATTTTTGTCAATATTACGCCAAGGTAAAATAATATTTGAAAGGAAGTAATGAAAAGTGTCTCAATGCTCTTTATATGTATATTTAAAAGGGTCCTAATTGAAAATTAATTTTCAGAATGAAGGTGAGAAAAAATGATGAAATATGTTGGCTGAATATCCTCAATGAGAATAATCCTCACGTTCCTTATTTTCTTCTTATTGATCCCACTTGCTGCAAGATGTAAGCTGATGGTGTCAATGGGGTCCCTCAAGCACTTCCTTTCCAGTTGCCATTTTTGGATCCTGGAATTTGAAGCATTAATGACTGTTTAAAGCACCCTGAAGAAAGTTACATTTAGACTCTAGATCAAGTCACATAACTCTGAAATGCATTAAATCAATTGCTCTTTTGCTTTAGCTAAAAAGAGAGAATTCCTCATTTGGAAAAATTATGGTGCACTTGAGAATTTTAAATTATAAGCACTAATTTAGTGAGGGAAATGACTTGTTCTGCTGCAATTAGGTTATATGTATCAGCTTCCCTTTTCCTACAAAAACCCCTCCAAACTGGCCACTAATCTTTTCAGGGATTCTCACTCTGGTTTTTTTTTTTTTTTTTTTTTTTTTCCAGTGTCCTTAGAAATGGTTACTGAGCTGCTGAGGAAAAATAGTGGTGGATCATGGTGTCAGTGTGCATGAAGAGGAGTGCCAGAGTGCAATATTGCTGGCAGCTGCTTCTAACTGGGAGACAGGGGAATGCAGGAGCCATAGAAGTGTGATTATGCCTTTCTCCCTTTCTTCTTCTCCTCTCCCATCACTAAACCGCTCCATCTCAGTATCTGCTGCTTTTTTCTTGGTTTCCCTCTCTCATGTCTTCATTCTGCTCTTCTCCAGCTGGTCTCAGAGTCCTGTGTCTACTTTTCCTATTCTGGTTTTGTTTTACTTCATTTTGTTCATCCTGGCCCAAGCAGCTACCCAGTTATGACTGTGCAGCCTTTATGTGCCACAAAGAAAAGTTTAATAATGATCACACTAAGACTTTTTTGTTTACTACATCTCCCAAAGATTTGCTAGATATGTGGGAAGACATTGAGGATTCTTCTAATTCAATGGCAAAAAAGGAACCAGTTTTTGGAAAAGGAACCAGGAATTCGATATAAGGTGTTCTTGCAATACACATGCAAAAAGACTAAATTTTTTGCATTGGTGGACAGCCTGTGTGTTCCTCTTTAATTTCCTGTGCATTGCTTTAGAGCGACATACTGAGGATTCTCATCAGAACATAACCTAGTAAAGAAACTATGAGTTGGATGTCACCATCAAGGATCCTTAAAAAAATTAGGTATTTTTAAGGAATGTCAAAAAGTCCACTTGCATGTTAAGAGAGCATGATGAGGTCTCTTTTTCCATAGAAAGCAGTGAAATCTCAGGATCCCACATCCTTTACTGTGTCAAGTCACAGCTGGTCTCTGGACTACTTGCACAGCTCGGAAGAAGTGAATCAAACCACTTTAGCACATCCTTGCCTTCTGTGTCTCAGATGACAGTGACACTATTTTAAAACTTGTGCAATTAGATAAAAAAGGAACTGAAAATCAACTTGTGACCAGGCTGGTTAAATTGGTCCTTGTCAAACTTTCAAGATGTGCAGAGAATAATTTTAGAAATGCTATAGATGTAAGTTGTGCTTAAAATCCTTTGCAAGCCTAAAAGGATGTTTGGAGTTACAATTTAAAAACAGTGGGGTTTAGTGCAGCAGGTTTTGGCAAATGGATCACTGCAGTTCCTACAGCCGACAAATTAATGCAGACCCGACAGACTAACATGTACCATGTGTTTACTTTGGCAGCAAATATGGAAAAATCATTTGGAGGAAATTTGTATTATTCAACAGATTTCTATTTTTGTTTTGTTTTGTGTTTTTGCTTTCCTTTAATTGAAATCACAAAGGTAAGGTTCAGAAAAACTTTCTGATTGGTACCATATTTATCATGGTATGTGAAACTAATGATGCCATTGCATGATTTTTTATGTATTAGACTATATGATCACAGTAATTATCTCAACTACTAAAATGAAACAAGATCCCCCACAACCCAGCTTGTAGGTAAATGGAGCAGGTAGATGTCAGACCAGAAGACGCACTGCAATGTTTCATGGTTTAACATTCATTTGCAATGTGAAGTTTCTGAACATCTGATTTATGAAAATCCAGACATATCTGTTTTCAAGATAGTTTATGAAAGAATAATCCTGTTTTTCACTGAAGTATTATCAAACTCTTTAAGTTAGTGTTATGGAGAGTAAAATACTCTAATCACAAATTGTTTATTGTAAGTCATAGATTTAAAAATTTCATTCTACTCAGCTGCACAAGTTATGGTCCTGCATGACTTAAAGGATGAAAAGGACAAAAAACCAATACCATGCCTTTATGGAATTTGCATGTTCACTGTTTTTTTTTTGAACCTTGTAAACCCTTGTTACACGCTGATTTTTGTACTCAGAAAATGCTGAAAAAACTGTCTTTTTTCATTGGCATTGGACTGGTTTTTTTTCCCTGTTTGACTCATTTTCCTTCCTTTTTTTTTTTTTCCTCCTTTTTCCTCCCTCCCTCCCTCCCTGTCTCTCTTCTTCCATTCACCCATTATAACAAATTAAGTGAGATGCAAATGTAATATCCCTAGCACATCACTTCTCTCTTTTCTACAGTTTGGGGTAGAGCAGTACTTTGTACTTCTCCAAAACGCCTCAATTCTTTTGTGACCATGTCTGCATACCACAGAAGCTACAAGGCTATTCTTGTACACATGAGTGTTTAAATTAAACTGGATGTGTTTCAGGAAAAAAATAAAAATTTTCCAACCCAATTGTGAGAATGAGGTAATTTTATGGATGGCATTCTATGAATTTGAACCAGTTCTGTTAGGCAGGAAGTAGACTTCATGTCATTAATATTTTTCAACCCTAAGATTTCTGACAGATAGCATCTTGTTAGGTTACCCTACCCTGCTGGGCTTTTTTTTTTCTTTTTTCCTTTTTTTTTTCCTTTTTCTTCTTTTTTTTTTTTTGAAAGTTCTGATTACACACAGTGAATAAATAACTAGTCTTTTCCATCTGCATGGAATTTAAAATTAGATTTCATTAGTGGTTGGAAAAATCTGCTGTGGAAACTTGGGGAGGAGTGGAGGAGAGTGACCTTCAGTGACCATCAGCCCTGAATTCTCGTTGTTGTGTCTTCTTTCCTCTAAGCCCTTCAGCTCACAACATCTACAGAGGCACTGTCATACCATCATTTGTTTGGATTCCTACATCTGTGTCCTTCTCTTTCCACCCTCAAAGATGGAGAGGGTTTCTAGTGTCTCTCCTTTTCCTGGGAATACCTTATGGAATGAAGGGCCAGTAGTGGATGCTTAGGGAAAGATTCTGAAAAATTAGCAGCAGGCTTTCAAATCACCACCACTCTTAGATCAGGATGTTCATCACAATCTCTACTTGCTTTTGTAATATCCTTTTTGTTTTATGTCTTTCTTGACTTGAGTCTCATGATGGTGGAAGTAAGTTGTCAGGTACAATGAAACACTGACCTGACTGTGACACCATGGTTAGAACGACCAAATCCATGAAGAGCAAGACGAGTTAAGTCATGGTGACATCCAATATTTTATTTGCATTGAGTTTGAAGCAGAGAGCCATGACAGAAATGCTGATCAGTATCCCTGAGTGCCTCTGGTTACCAAAGAAAGAATAGCCTCTCCTGAACATCATGGTGGCTGCTTGAGAGCTATCCCTGTGCCAGGAGACGTCTGAAGACATTAATTTCGGAAGGCTGGTTTCAGTCAAACCTTTCACAGCCTTGTAACAATCTTGCTTAATTTAATTTCCTTTTGTGTAATATAATTTCCCCTCCCTTAATTTAATTTCCAATGTTGTGTTTTAATAGAAGATGAAATGTAAAAATTGAAACAAAATATCAAGAACAGGGATGAAAGGAAGACATATCCAAACATATATTCATGCCCTTAAGATTTAGGTAAGCTATAATTGACATATTTGATAAGACCATGGATAGAAAAATGCCATTTTTTACATCTCTATTTCTGTGTCTCTGGCTATGGATTTAGATAGCTCAATGAGAAACTCTGTGCTTTATGGGCATATGAAAGAAATGCAATTGTCTTGTCCTGTAAATCACTATAGCTTTATCTCTGACTAATGAATCAATGTCATGGACACATCCCAGATGGAAAAAATGGTCTTGCTAAGTTTGTGCCTAACTCATTGTCTTGGCTGCAGTGGTGGATGTTGGGACAGTGCTGGTCACAAAGAAGTGAGGGGTTTCTATGTGTCCCTTTCAGTAGTGCTCTGAGTGGAAAAACCATACCAAAGACAGCCAAAGAATATTCTAATTTGCTAATGCAATAAGAAAACAGTTATAAAGACAAAGCCAAACCAAACAAAAAAATCCCTCTCACTTCACTATTTCCTATAGGTATTAGAAAGTGTTTAGACTTCATCAGAAAGATAAGCCCAGTAAGATAATTTTTACATTTAAAAGATCTGATTTTAGAAAGGATCTTGAATTCCTCAGGATCCAACAGATTGGCAATACTAAAAAGTGAAAAATTAATTCTGGTTACTAATTGGTTTTCAGCTGGTAATTTTCCCATCCCCTTTGGCTTGTTTAGCCCATGCATTGGTACATAATTAAAATACTCTTAAATGTCAATTAACAGCTGTCTGTAGTGAAGGCTTGAAACATTACAAGTATCAGGGGCTGTTTCTAAGACATTATTGCCTGTGACCATAAGGCTTATGGGAGTGCTTAGAGAAATTTCTGTCTTTAATTTTTATTTTGTAGCCTGGCCACAACACTGGCCAATTAATTGAGGCTCATAAAAATTAAGACCTCTTTAAGGTCTTGGTTAGAATTATTTGGGGAAATCTCATTAAAACCACTCTTCTTCTGCTGAAATGAAACCTGCTGCACCAACTTAGATCAGTTTTTTCCTTAGGAAGTAGTTATCTAAAAAATATATTCTTACTCCCTGGCTTAAGTATTTTTCAAACAGTTTGGAGAGAGGAAATATAATGTTGTGAAAAAAAAATGGCAACAATAAATATCTGTGCTCTTATACTCAGGAAATTATTCTTGTCTCTGAAAAGGAGGATGACAATTTGGAATGCAGTTGGAAGGGTATAAATGATTCAATAATTAAAAGGACTGTGATACCAAAAGCTACTCATACTGCCATTTGTGACAAAAGTAACTGGCTGAGGAAAAGTATGTCTTGGCATTAGAGAGCTCTTTGTAATATATATGAATTTTTTTCTAGGAATTCAGCATAACTGGCTGTACAAATAAAGGTTCAAAGTCTGAAATGAGTGGAAAATATAAGGAATTATTGAGATAACTTCTGAGCATATGTCTGTGCATGTTCCTCCTGATAATACTTTCATGCTGTTACAGATGGAGAGGAGCATCTGCTAAGCACAAGAAGCAAAAAATGTCTGGTGTTGACAAGTTCACCCAAGACAATTAAGGATAAGTTATTGCTTTAACAACATAGCCCCAAATGAGGGGCAGGGCAGAATTACATCACCTAAAGAGGAGCATCTGCAAAATTTCTCAAAGCACAGCTCCTGAGGGCATTTCTCCCTGGATAGGAAGACTGGTACAAGAGTTTCTCTTGTGACTTGGTGGTCTAACGTCCCTGGCACATATAAGTCTGGGTGAGTCATGTCCCAAGAAAGTGAAGATGATGTTTTTCTGAATGGCTCTTGTGAAAATGTGTGAGGTGAATGACAGCAGCTGGTTTGCCCAGGCACAGCAGGTCCATAACTAGCTGAAGATTATTTGACAATTTGACTGCCTACTCATAACCTTTTATGTGTACAAACATTGTAGAGGGCCAGATTCTCAGCTGATATCAGTCTACACATTAATATGTCTCCATTCATTATCTTAGTCTTGCATTCAGTGTAGATTGCCTTGATATTTTTGTTTTCATTCCCAGGGTTTAGTACATTGTTTGTAACCAGATCTGATGTGTCCTTCCAGTTTTTCCTCTTTTACTACCTTACCTTTCAGTTGGTTTTTCAGCTGAAGAATATGCTGCAATAAGCAGACCTCAGTTGCAAGTGGGTTTGAGCAGCCTGGAAAGGTCAATAGCATCTGGCCTGCAATTAAAGAGTGTCTGAGCTTGTCTGTGGACATCAAGCCTTACTTTTCTAACTCAGGCTGGTTGCCACATGACCCACACAAAAGTGACTTAAAAAAGAAGAAATAAGAAGGGCTAAATGAAATATTTTCTTGAAAATCTTTAGGAACAGTAGTGAAGTAAAATGTCTGCCAAGAAAGCTTTATTAAATAGCCATTAAAATTTAAAAAGAAAGTTCTTTTAAGAGTCTTGGCCCCAGTCAACTTTGTGGACTTGGCATACATTCTAGAAATTCTGGGTTTCTTTTAGTTCTTTAATTTTGCTCTGTAACCACTCTTTGACTTCAGTGCCAAAGGCCTATCTGCTTGTTCAAGAATAAGTAGCTCCAACTTCTATCTGAAGAGTCACCAAAAGATTTGTCTAAGTTTTTGCAATTTTATGCCCTTTGGTAAATGCCAAAAAATGAATTTTTTCTCTACCATGTCTTCAGCATAAAATTGATGAAATCTGGCATCTTATTTGGTGATATTGACTGCTGCCTCAGTAATGTTACCAGTAGGACTCTGTGCAACATTGAGGTGATCCCTCACTGTAAATGATTATTTCTTGCTGTAAATAATAAAACGACTTTAATAGTCAAATATTTCTGAGTACAGCATCCATAGCCTATAGAAGGGCTGAAGGTTTTCTGTGCAATCTCTGCTTTATTCTGATTTCTTTTTTTTATTTTATTAAGGATGAACTCAAAGATCCAATTTGTCATCACAAAACCTAATGGTAGGCAGCTCAAATGAAGCCTGTTTCCATTGCTATGCTTGAAACATTTAGAAAAATATGTTTTGAAAGCCCTTCACTTGGGAAGCTAACAGATCAGCTTGGGTAACCTTACTCTGGAAGGTTTTTATAGTGTTTCTGCCTCCAGCTGTCCACCCCATGCTTATGCCAAAAACTATTAAATGATGCATCTTTTTTTGGCTGAACAGATTGATGCCACTTCATGTTTTTCCTACTCCTTATTTGACAGTAGGATGATAAATTCTGGTAGGGTGGCAGAGCAAACAACTAGGGGCTTTATCATCTTAAATTGTTACAGTGTATAAAATTCTCCAGACTTGCAAATACTACATTTCTCTCATAAATCCTCCCTCATCTGCTGCAGAAAGAGGGTGCTATCTACCTAGTCAGTTAAATGGCATTTACTTTTCAGAAATTCCTTGAATAATGAAATTTTTAGCTTGAAGCAAACTTCTGGGGTTTTTTTTTGTTTGTTTTGACTTATGAAAAGGAGAAATCAGCAAAGTATCAGACCTGCCTGAATAGCAACAGTACTTGCTAGTGTGACACAAATGTTCACATCAGGGTCCTGCACATGTTAAACAGTAGAAGCAGGAAATCCTTCCTAAAACACATCTGATGGATTTCTAGTGGCTGAATTAAACCAGCTCTCAGTGTAAGCTAACCTTTCCAAACTCTGTGAATTGCTATGAAACTGAATTCCAAAAAATGTACTGCAATTACACATGGGCATGACTCCACAGGAAGCCTTTTTTTTTATTCCTTCTCCATTAAGAATTCTGATCCAGAAGCACAAACTGGCTTAATTTGGCACCAAGTTTTTCCTGCCACTATTCTCTCTATTCTGTCATCCTATGATCTCAGCTTCCCAGGAAGACAGGGCATGGTGCAATTTGTCAGAACAAAACAACATGGAGTTCACTTTTCCAGGCTGAAATTCATTGCAGTTCAGTAGTTCCTATGTGAGACGTGATTGAAGAAAAGGTGGGCAAGGCATTACATAGCATTAGAGAACAGCAAAAATCCTAAAATAAGCTGTTCCCTGACTTGCATGGGAGCACAAGTAAACACAGTGCTAAGTATTGAAATTTTGGCACCTTAATTCTGTTTTGATGCTCCACGGGCTTTGATTGGCTCAGTGCAGAAAAGCAAATTTGCCCTGGTTTTGTATACCTAGACTTACCTTACTCTTTGTTTACACAGAGAAGCAAAGACATGATTGCAACATGGAGTAGAGCATAAGCCCTCTGGGCACCAAGGGCACCACACATCATCAGTGTTCACATCTAGCCTAGGATGTCTTCATTGCTATCATTACCTCTGGGAGTTTAGTTTTGATTGGTTTTGCACCATAATAGAGTTGCCAAGAATGGCAAAACAAAGGCGTTTTGTTGCTCAGACCTGTCCTAAGGAAATTTAATCTAGTCCTGACAGCATCATTGTGTGGGATTCATCTCACCTAATTTTAGCTATTTAATATTTAGGCAGCAAGTTGAACTAGTTAACAGTCACTGGAGGGGTATGGCTGTGTCCAGAGAGTGGTTTGTCCTGGCCTGTGTCTGCAGTGAGTCATTTTCTGTAGGCAGCCATCTCTTCCTGTTGACTGCTGAGGAGTCTAGATGACCAGCTTAGATGATGACTGTAACTTTCTGGTAGCAGAAGTTGGGTAAGAGGAAACCCTCCAAATAATTTTTATCAAGGCAGGGCAAGATTCCCATCTCAAGGTACACTGTACATAGCCAATGCTTGACATGCAATGTCTACAGAAATAGCTGCAGGAGCTGTGAACACAAGAAGTGTGATACTCTCTTCAAGCCTGGCCAGAGAACAGAGTGTGTCTTATGTTTTCATTCTCCTTGTTTGTTATAATTAACCTTGAGCTGCCTTTTCCCAGTGGGTCATTATAAAGCACACACAAAAGGGAATTATATCACTGCTCTTCATTTATGCTTACACAGAGCTTTGCAAGCCACAGAGAGCTAAATACCCATTTAGACCATCAAGAATTACAGTTCTGGGCCTTGTGCATCTTGTCATTCTAGCTCTAAATAAGAAAAGGGCAGTTCTTGCTTCAGGGAATGAAAGCAATTTGACAATAGATGTCCAAAATATTCTGGAGGTGACCAAGCTATGAAATGGACCAGTGGTATTGAGCAGATTCATAACAGGCCTAAATTTAATGTTAGGTGTCTAATGCTAGGCTGGCTCAATTATGGTCATCCACAATGTTTTCTTGTAACGCATAAAGATAGAACCAGCCAAATGTTTGGAGAAGCCTGATTTCTCCAGACTTGTTAGACATGTAGTTTATTTCTGTTCTGAGGAGATGAGGGAAAAAGACCCCTGCTAACAACCCCCTACACTTGTCTATAATGGTTTTGTTCAGCCACAACCAATAACCTCTCCATTGCATCAGTGATCTTTTGTCATGCTTTCTTTTCCCCATCCAGCTAACTCAGATACTAAACAGGGGAAAGTTGAATTCTTTGTTGGCTTTAAGTAGTTTTTCATGAAAACTTTCTAATACATGAAAGGAATTAGTTTGAAAACACCATTATTTTTAAGCAGCTAACAAAGATGTCTTTTTTCTCTACTTTTTTTTTTTAATTGCTTCTTAGGGAAAAGAATCACAGAAGGGGGTTAATTTTTTAAATAAAACCTTCTACTTGTAAGAGACCTTTACATGCTTAAAAATTGAAAGAAATATTGAAACTTTTGATACACTGACTATTCCTTCACATGAACATCATTGTATATCACTGAAATGCTGTGTAGTCTTTGTGCTGTGATAATCTACTGCATGAAACTAAGCATTCACAAAAGTAACCATTTACACAAAAGGTTGCTATTTCATCTGGCAATACAGTTGTTATAATAACAGCATATCTGACACATGAGAGACTTTAAGAAAAGTGTAGACAAAAAGAACTTTAAATCAGCCAGTGTCTGTTTCCATTAAGCTACTAAATCACCTCTTATTTCAGACCAAGGTATATGTTTCAGTTTCCATCCAAATTCTAATCCAGTGGCTTTAAGCTAAGCTAGTATCTGCAGCTGAACTGGATCTGCTTTTGGATGAAGGTTCCAGCGGTGCTTTTTTCTTAATTGTGCCAAGCCACTTGGCAAACTGTGTGCATACAGAGGCAAGGCACAGAACTCTCTCTTCTGCTTCAGGTTAATATATCTTTTTATCTTTCTCCTTGTGCTTGTGACACAACATCTGTGGATGAAATAATCTGTTTTAGAGAATGCATTATCATTGTAACACTGTAGTGTGTCATATTAGTAGAACAATGGCACACTTTAAAATGACTCCTACATAAGTACACGGTTGAGCACTGTGCCAAGTACACACCCAAAGGGCTGATATTCACTATTCCTAACAGGCACTTTTTCTTGGGCCTTCAGTTCAATGCTTGCTCCCTCTGCATAGTGAAGCATGAGAGACATTTCTAAAGGTTAATTTTAGGTGAAGCAAATGGATTTCTAGAGGTGTGTCCATCAGTGATAAGAACAGTCTGTATTGTTGCAGGCCTTAACCAGGATGAGTCTAATTTAAAAGGCATTTTCAGCTCACTCTTTGCAAAACATGAACCCTCTCTGAAAGGAAACAGGAACCTGATTGCCCAGGATTTGAAGAATTCTGAGGTGCTTAATCATATTTTTGCTTCCTTTTTCCCCAGCACATGCTCCAGTCACACTGCCCAAGTCACAGCAACAAAGACAGGGACTAGGAGAATGAAGAACTATCCACAGTAGGAGAAAATCAGGTTCAAGAACATAAGGAACCTGAACATGCACAAGTCCATGGGCCCTGATGAGATGCATCTGTGTGTTCTGAAGGACCTGGCAAAGGAAGTGGTTAAGCCACTATCTATTGTGTTTGAAAACTCATGGCAGCACAGTGAAGTTTCACTGAAAAGGGAAAACAACCTCCATTTTTAAAAAGGGAAATAAGGAAAACCCAAAAAACTACAGGCTTGTCAGTCTCAACTTGGTGCCTGCCAAAACCATGGAGTAGCTCCTCCTCGAAATGTGGCCAGCAATTGAGGGAGGTGATTCTCCCCCTCTACTCCATTCTTGTGAGACTCCCACCTGTGCTGCATCCAGCTCTGGGACATCCAGCATAAGAGGGATGTGGACAGTTGGAGTGTTGGGGTTGTTCAGTTTGGAGAAGACTCCAGGGAGATCTTGTAGCAGCCTGCCAGCGTGTAAAGGGGGCCTGCAAGAGAATTGGAGAGGAACTTTTTATAAGGGCATGTAGGGGTGGGGCAAGGGGTCTATTTAATGGCTCCAAAATGAGAGTAGATTTAGATTAGATATAATGAAGATGTTCTTTCCTGTGAGGGTGGTGAGGCACTGGAAAAGGCTGCCTAGAGAAGTTGTGGATGCCCCATCCCTGGCAGTGTTGTTCAAGGCCAGGTTGGATGGAGCTTTGTGAAACCTGATCTAGTAGAAAGTTCCGCTGCTGTGGTACAAATTTGGAACTAGATAATCTTTAAGATTCCTTCCAGCACAAATGTCTATGTTTCTGTGATTGCATTATTATCTGATTATCTGTATGAGAACAAAATCTTAGAGTGCAGTGCAATCAATGACTGTCTTTAGAAACAAGTGAGGTGGCTGAAGTAGTAGATCTGAGGACTTAGATGCAAGCATTATTTCTGCTCTATGGAAGATTCAGGGGCTTTGTTTTGGTCCTCTGCCTTTCAAGAATTTTGCTGATATTGAATACATAATATTTGATGAAATTGTTCTCCACGGACTGAAAACACTTTATATCAATGTGTACCTTTACCATCCATCTGTAAAAGAGAAACTTTCTAAATTAGGAAGGTTCTACCAAACTACTTTAGAGTCAAGACCTTTTATTCTTAGGAGCATTAGCTTCCCCACCTGGTGGGAAGAAAAGAAAGCTTGCATAGCTTGTAACATCTTTGAAGTATAAACCTAGACAAATAAGGACTTGTTCTTTCAGGCTATGTACATGCAAACAGAAACAGTGGCAGATAGATGATAACATTGCCATGGATGGATGATTACAATTCCATTGTATTTGTACGTTGTGATTATAAATAGGATCAAACTTATAAAGTGTTATTAAATGCAGAATCTCCCTATTGAGCAATAGATTTCCCTGACCCCCCTCTATTTTGAAGCAAATAAACTAGTTATAAAAATTTCAGGACAAAATCTTTTGATCTGTAATTCTCTTTGCCTTCATGGTGGCACAGAGAAGATCTATACAGTCAGGATAATGTATCTCTCGGGGGTTTGATCAAGCCACTATAAAACTGCTGCCAATAAATCCATTTATAAACTGCTGCCAATAAATCATTTATGTAACTCAAAACATTCTGCCATGCTTAAAAAAAAAAAAAGTTGACTGCAGAGCACCAGGATTTCTAAAACATTTTGATACATTGTATCATGGATTTTCCTGTGTCACTTATTTTACCATTTAAATACAATACCATATGTCCCTGAACAATTTTGTAATGTGGCCCATATGTTTGCTTTTCTTGATGAAAACCAAGAAGGTAGCAAATTATCTGCAGCACTGACACACACAAACTGTATTTTTTTTTACTTCTGAGTTTAGATTATTCTTTAATTTTTCATTTTGCTGGTTAATTGCTCTCCATTGAATGTCCATACTGCATGAAAAATTTCGAACTACACTTTGCTGATGGAACATTCAAGAATAAATAAGAAGTGTCACAATATAATCTATTTAATTTTTAATCTAGAGATGGTATTTATGAAAAATGTAATCTAAATATAGTGTTCTGAAAAACATTAAGGGAAAACAAGATCTAATTCTTCTTGGCGAGCAGAATTATGTCAGAAGTTAATTTGGCCAAAATAGAAATCTGGGTCTCAGCTGTAAAGATGGAAATGAATTTAAGTGTTTACTGATGAAACTCTTACCATGCTTAAGATGAGCAGGAAAAACTGAATGCAATGAGAAATGGCTAAAAGGGACCCAAATCATGACCCTTTCCACCTCCTGGAGTGTAAGCCTGTGCTTTTGTGGTTTCATGTGAAAATAACTATGTAGCTTTGGTCTTTGGACTTTTGGTAGCATAATGTTTTAATTTTGATGTAGCCCAACTGAGCTACATCAAAATTAAGCATATAAGCTATGTTTCTGCTCTATATGTATCTACATATAGAGCAGAAACATAGCTGTGACATTTTTTTAAAGCAGTAAAGTTTGATTAAAGATGCAGATGGTCTGCTTAAGTCCTCTGCTGTGTATGCTTTATTGACCATTCCAATTTTCATAGGGTTTTTTCATTGCTTATGCTTATTGTTTAAACTTCTACTAAAATTCTTGATAATTACAAATTATGGTACAGATCCTCTATTAAGGGACATTTGGAAAAAACTAACATAAGCAAGTTAAATATGTGAATTCAAACCATATTACAAGACTGTGTGGACACTTGATCTGGTAATTAAGATATCCTTCATTCAATTTAACTTGAGTCCATTCCAAGCCAAATACAAAAAATCATGTTAAAGTCACAAGTTCAGCAGAAGGATATCCACAAGGAGATTAAGGCAGAGCAGCAAGCCCACATAGAAAGCCTATTCAGCACAATTTGTGTGATGCCTGGAATTTACAGTTACAACAACTACAAATATAATCCCAGCTGATCTAAATATTTCTGTTTCCTTACTCTGAAAACCAGGTAAAAGAAAAGTTAGTGTAAAAATTTTAATTTATGTACTAACTTTTTAATGCTTTTGAATGTTTTTAGTATGCAAATTCCAAGCACTGTAGCCTGTTTCCTACCCCAAGAACTGCAGAGAGAAGATGGAATTAAAATTTAATTTTCAGAACACTTAAAGGGTTAATGCAGACTGTAAATGCTGTTTAACAGAGTTAGTTTGTGGTTTTTTGCAGGTTTTGGTGGTTTTTTGGTGGGTTTTTTTTGTGTTTTTTGTTTTTGTTTTTGTTTTTATTTTTGGTTTTGTTTTTGTTTTTTTGTTGGGTTTTTTTTAATGTTTGAGAAGATAATGAACCTTTCCAGGCTGGTTAAGCCCATTGTGTAATTTAGCAGGAAGTATGATGCTGCAGTGTGGACTTCTCCTGAGGCCCATTACTTCCTGATGTCCGCTATCAGATCAGATCAGATCAGATTCGTGATATGCCTAAAGAGGAATTTGGGTCCATTTAAAGTTTACTGCTTATTGACCTCTAAAACTGCTAAAGTGATTTCTAGCAGCAGAGAACATTATACTGAAGATCAGGATTTTGCAGGGCCTTTTTATCTCAGGAAGTGTTGATCTTTCCTAGGGCCTATCAGTTTCTGGTTCTCTCTGGGCCAGAGCAAAGACCATCCCTATCTCCAATAGGACTTTCTAGTTGAAACTCATACCTGAAGACACTAAAAATGCATAAAACATTTTACTAAGACATGTTAATTCTAAAGTAAAAGAAATCAAAAGATTCAGCTGAATTCTTTCTGCTTTAAATTCAGCAGTTCTTAGAGGCTGCCTGTCAGGCTCAATGGAGACAAGGCTGATGGACATACTAGAGTTATAGCACAACTCTGTGTGCTTGTTTCATACTTTCTTCAAAGGGCACAATGTCCACTTTTTCTTAGTCCAGAAGTAGGAAATTTCACTTTCTTCACTCATAAAGGAGAACTTTTTTCTGCTCTCATTTGTTTGTTTTTAGCTTCATCTTCTTTCGCTAGTTTAGTTTCACTAATCTTTCACAG
Organism: Agelaius tricolor; assembly: GCF_023055355.1. Lineage (NCBI taxonomy): Eukaryota > Metazoa > Chordata > Aves > Passeriformes > Icteridae > Agelaius > Agelaius tricolor. The sequence continues at coordinate 64,742,221 of NW_027269261.1, forward strand.
ATTTATGTTTTTAATATTGTTGTGACATTTTGGTATCACATCCATGCACGCTCTATACTGAATTCAGGGTTGAAAACAAAAATCTTGAAAATTATTTCATGTTTCTGCACTGACAGAGCTCTACTTTCCCAACATTACTATTATGAAATTAACTCTGAATACATAGTATATTTTGGATAGTCTTCCATTTAACTACTTCTTCATGGCATATATCAAAACCTTGGGTTGGGGAAGTGCTTTAGAGTCAGATGAGCACCAAAATAACTAAATGCTTTGAGTTTTCAAAACTGGGCTTAAAAACAAGCTTTCCAGTCTATTTCTGCTTTGGTTTGGCCTGGGAATACTGCATCTTCAGCACTGGAGCAGAATTCATTTCTCCATCTCGTCAATGGGTGGGCACTTCTTGCCGAAACTAGCCCCGGCCAGGCCTAGATAATTCTGCAGGACTGTAAAGGGAAGTAAAGAGAATGTACTCTAAAAGTAATAAAAAAGTGAGGGAAGCCCTCTGAAAATGGAAACATGAATGCATTTTTAGTATCCGTGGGCAACATTTCCAAATGCAGTCAAACACCTTCACAATGTAGTCAAGGTGATTTTGAAAAAAGTTACCCAGCACCAGAAAAGTTACAGTCTTCCTTTTGCTTCTAAGTTCTGAGTATTGTGCTATTAGCATTCTGCTCCAGAAAGCATAAAACAATTAGTAGAAAGCTAAACATAAATTAAGACTAGAAATTATTCTGCTCAGGTCAAGTTCTAGTGTTTGGAAATTATTCAGTCTACTGAAAACAAGACACCTGCTCTTATTTAAAAATTGGCTAACATTACCATTAGAGGTAAAAAAATATGGCAAAAATGGGTGAACGGCTCAAAAATCAGCTCATTCCCACTTGAATCAGGTTTCCTCTGGTATTGCATGAGCTAATACCATGGCTAATTTTTTCACTCAACAAGTTTGGGATGGTTGGTTTCACCAGCAAGAGATTCTAATTCTGGATGAATATGTTTTAATGAGATCTTACACCAAGAGTTTTCCTATTGGGCATACTAGCAAGAGTCAAAATCCGTCCCCTCAAAAGACTGGCTCATGAAAATAAGTTCGTTGGTTATAATATTTAGTCTTCCACTAGTTTATACTCTGCCATATAAAGTGAATTCAAAATTAGCACTGGTTTTACTGAAGCTGTGATGGTTCAGATGCTGTTTCACAGGTATTTCAGCTGTCAAGCAAGCTATGGTAGAGAGGCTGAACATGGATGTATATAACCAGAGACTGGCTCTTTTCTATCCATATTTAATCCCTGTTAGACATTTTACCCAGGAAGCTTGTTTCCTGCTATCCTCTGACATCCTGATGGCTTGGCTAAGAGAAGATGTTTGGGGATTCCTTTATATTTGAGTTGTTTGGGAAACAACTCAGTAGATAGAGTTGTTTGGGAAAGCAACTTTCCAAATACTGTCCTTAGAGGGGGCATCCTGTTGGCCTGAAGGAGTCCTTTTGTTGGCATCCTCAAAGACATTTATCTATACTAGCAGAAAGATTTCTTGCTGGAATGGTAACCATAGTTTACCAGTTTTTTTGATGACACAGATATATTATGTAGGACTGACTTTTTAACATTTGTAGCTGCTTCATTTATACTTAACAAATGTTTCACACCTGTTGATTCACCAAAATCTTACTTTCTTATATTTTTAATCATTCCTTTTCTTGAACTCTGGCGGGGACACTACATCCCTGTGCCAGATACCACGGTGGGAGTAAAGAGCACAAGACTTTGCAAATGCCAGTAACACAAGTAAAGATTCATGAAGATAATCATAGCATCTCAGTGCTTGAGGGAAATACCACTTATGTAGCACAAACCCATTCTTGTCTTTTCCCTCTTTTATGGTAAGACTGATATGTGTATTATGATACACACTATAATTATGTAAGAATTTAGAGGTTTTTCATCTTTCTACTTCTATTTGGGCATGAATCTATCCCAGAGCACCAAGTCCTGTAAGTAATCATAAAGGAACTGAGATAGAGGGTTGTTCTGCCATCTTGGAAAACAAATAATAGTCTCACAGCATAGTTTTTAACCAGTTTCCTTTGAAGAAGCAGAGATCCTACAATGATGCAAATCTAGTTAATCTGCTGACCAAAAACAATGGGATAATTAATGGAATTCTTCAGCTTTGAAATGGAATTCTTATGATCTAAGAATTATGAGTTGGATGGTAATCACTCTTTAAACTGTTTGAAGGATTTGGACATAATTTTCACCCCATAAGTCACGGAGCATGTCATTACTGACTTGTCACATAACTACAGAGAGTTTGCTCAGGGATAAATGTTTCATAAAACTGAAAATATTTATTTTCATTTTATCATGTATCTTTATTGTTTGGAAATTTCTTCATCAGAGTGTTTGGATGTTCTTAGGCAGAGTTTAAGTGCACTTGAAAAGTATATTTCTTTTCAGGTTACGTGAAAAAGCACTTAAAGCAATGGCTTTACTTTTTTCTGGACGAGGTAAAGGAAAAGCACATGATAAGGTGTAAGAGTTTTGGTTTTTTTGGTATGTGCAAATGATGCCACATTCTGCAATTATCATCTCTTGCAACAAAGTAAAAACAGGGACTATTTCTCATTAAAACTTCAGGGTTTTTCCACCACTTGGTGCAGGGAAAATGCTTAAAAGAAAATGCAAATGTAGTGGTTGATGTAACTTAGATTCCCTTCAAGAGGTCTGCGCACAACCTGGTTGATACATATCAAACAGGGTTAATGAGCTTCAGATAAGGCATGTAGACAAAAATTTCAATACTTATCACTATCTTAATAGTATATTCATTTTGATAATACACACCTCACTCCAGGGGTGTGGTAACTAAGGCTGAGTTTATTCTTGGATTGCTTTACTTGTAAGCTGATGGATATGTAAAGCATTCCTCATATGGGTGCAGTTAGCCTGGCATTGTTCTACCATAGACACACACCCTTCCCTAAAAAGAGGACAGTTTGATGCTATAACTGTCTGAAATTAGGAATTTCTGTCAGCATAGCTATGACATCCAGGAATCAATCCAATACATGAGTGTCAGAAGTCTGAAGGGGGAGGCAGACCTTAGGAATGGTGCAATATGGTCCCTGTGCTGAGAATGATGGATATCACTAATTGCCTGGGAAGAGGCATGAAGTATATGCATATTACTTCAGATTATTGCCTGTTCTATTTCCATATCCAGTGCCCCTACCAAATGACTCGCTCGGTGTAATAAAAAAAATGTATTATATTTTATCTGATGCTTTCTCTACTGTTCTCAACCACCTCCCTATCTTGTATTCTTTCATCTGTATTACTCATCTTCTTTCCTTTAAAACAGAAAGCATGTCAGGGCATTCAGGATATAGTAGAGAAGGTAAGAACCTGGTGAATTTGTTTGATCTCTTTTCCAGGCATTCTGTTGGATTAAAAAAAAAAAAGAAAAAAAAAGCAAATCCTCAAGTGGAATATGAATGGACATGTTTGGAATATCAAGAAAATTAGGTTCACAATTCCATTATTCATTTTCTAGTGGGATTTCAGATACATTTGCTGCGTTTGGTTATGAAAATTTGGATTGATGCAATATCCTACCCAGGAACCTCAGTCACAGTTCAGAGGACACTGTGAAGTTCATAGAAGCAAACAGAAAAGTATTTTGTGTCCTAAGGAGTTTACAATCTGAATGGAAAATCAGATAGCATACAGATAGAGTCAGATAGAAGAGAATACAAGGTAACTGGTAATCAGGTTTTTTGCAATGTCAAAACAGATATAGGGAAACCTGTTTTGTGAGGGAGACGAAAGTGAAACGAGCTACGCTTATTTTGTCTATCAAAGTCAAGGTTGAATGTAGTATTCAAAGATACATTTTGGAGATAGGAAAATATCAGGGAAAGTGAAGAGCTATTGAAATATAAGGATGGTTCAAAGCAGAATGCACAGTTTCTTTCTGAATGCAGTTAGCTAGATCTGCATCTCTTAGAAGCACAGAAATGGCCTTCCGACATGTGAAGTGAAAGGAAAGAAATGCAATTGCTTTTAGATAGAGAATAAGGCTTTCACAGCAAGACAGGGAGGATCCTGAATTTAGATCCACAAGTTGGCTGTTCAACTTGCTGATATCTGCAAGAGAGGATGGATGAAAACTTGTTTGATGATCCTGTCTATTTGAAATTAATTGAAATTAATACATTGAAATTAATTAGCTCTGTTCTTCAAAGTTTCTGCCAGGTAGGTGAAAAAACAAGGAAGAATGTTCTTTTTTCCACCCTTCAGTGCAAAATATTGCTTCTGAGAAAGATGGAGTTTTGCTTCCCTTTCATATGTCAGTGGCCAGTGAGAAGTCCATGAGGTACTTTTTTGGCTCATGTGCTTTGATCATGTCCTCAAGGCTAAACCCAGTCATTATATTTCAGGATATGTACTCTTTTTTCTATAAAACCACTAATGGACTGGTATTTGGATTTTAATGGGGAAATTGCCTTCTTCTCTTTTATTTTCATCTAACAAACCCCTTGCTTATGACATGGACCTCAGATACTGCATTTCTCCCTCTTTTCCCTGGTTGGTTCCTTTGAGAGGGCTAGATTTTGGCACTTTTGTATGTGAAGCTTCTAATAATGCTCTAAAGATTTCAGGGTGGGTTTTTGGTGGTGTTTTTTTTTTTTTTTTGTGTTTGTGTGGTTTTTGATCTATGGGATCATGTAGTATAGAGCTCTCTGGCTCTATGTGAAATGTGAAATACTTCACTGCCTTCAATTACAAAGGATTTAGCCTTTTAGTTTTGGAAGAAAGATGGTGAGGTAACTCTGTGGATGCTTCTTTTGTATATAGGGGAAGGGAGGACAGGAGAAGGGCATGAAAATGCTTGTCTAAAATACCTGTACATGAATGCTGTAGGCTGACTTCCCAGGGGCTAAGTTTTGGTAATTAGAGAGCTCATATCCTTGTCTTTCCAGGGCAGTAAATCTGCAAGTACAAGGGAAACAGCTTTTGTGAGGTGGAGGTCTCTAGTGAAGGAGAGGGAATGATTGGGGAAAAGGGTGTGGAGCATTGTATCTTCAAAGAGCATGCCATGGGGCAAGGCATGAAGCCATCCTCAGAGAGATTTGCTGTGAGAAGGAGAATAAAGCAGGCATAGGGAAAACCTGGATTTTTGCTCCCAGAGCTCAGAAGACCCAAGGCACCTGTGTCTGATCACCAGAGGAGTTCAGACCAGTTGCTGCTGCTGGCACTGGCAGCAGAGAAGGATAGTTTCTTAAATTCATATGTGGAATCTGCATGAAATTCCCTTGAAGTGATTTTACTCTATTTAATAATCACAGGAGAGACTGTTAAATATTTCTGTAGCAAAATCCACATGACACCTCCATGACTCTTTATTACTTGAGGGATTTACCTGATGAACAAATGAATGTAGATTGAGAAGTGTTCAAGAATTCATGGGCCCAGTAAACTGAGACTAACAGGCTGTAATGGAAGGGCATAAAATCTTCTTTGCTCTTGGCACTATTTTTACTATGCCATTCAGTCAAATGTTTTACAGTACTGATAAAAGTCAGTCAGGAAATAAAAAATAGCAAAAAAAAAAAACAAAACAAAACAAAAAACCAAACAAAGAGTAATTCAAAGCATATAATTCCAAATTCCACTATAACTTTAGGTTTTAGAAAAATTGTTTTGCTTTGGAGATGCCTATATTTTATTTAAAAATTTTACAATATATCTACTTTTGAGACCTTTTACTTGAGGCCAAGCAAATGCAGGCTGCTGGCCTGCCACTGAACAGAGAAGTCATTTTCAGACTCTGGCATTCAGGTAGGGGCTCCCCAGATGCATCTCAGGGATTCAACAGCTGTTTTTCAACAGAAGCTCTTCTAAATAAATCAATCTGTCTGAATATACCATCACTTTTGGATAAGGTATTACCTCATGTAAGCCTTCCCATCTAGATCTTACTCCAGCACTGGTTCAGAAGAGCAGGCTGGTGTCTGATGCAGACTTAATCAAATTCCCAAAAGCAATTAGGAAATAAACTGCTGAAAATTTCTTATCAAGGAGGAAATGAAATTTAGGCCCCTTAGTGGAATGACTACCTTTTGTTTCAATTTTAAATTGTTGTAGTGTTACCTAACTGCTGAAAGTCTCATTTTCCAAATAAGAGTCATTTTCCATCTGAATTCTGCTAAGTTCTTTGCCTCAGATAAACCTCATGATACTGAATAAAACAGATTAGCTTAGTGTATAAAAGAGATTGCATGCAACTGCTGCCTTCTATCAGCCTTAAATCAGTGCCTTTCACATTCCTTCCTCTTCTTTTCTGGTAAGAGAAATTGAAAATATATTGACTTTGCCATTCATTGCTTGATATTATCTCCAAGATTTCAAATAAATTTGTTGATATACACAACATTAGATCCTGATATGTGGATGTGAATCCATTATTTGTGTGAGAAATAAGGCATTTATTTTACATTTTTTAAAACCATGCTTAAAAATACCTCTTACAGAAAGGGAAAGGAAGATGCAGAAAACTGTGGTGTGGTCACAGTCCTGAAACAATACTTTTACTGTAAGTTCTGATGACAAATATAAGACTTCTGTGTATGAAGAGCATTCAGAACTGGAAACTGCATTCTGCAGAAGTAATAATAGGTAATCATAGGGAATAATAGGGAATTCTGACAGCCATTAGAAATCAATCACTCATGAGGATTTAACAGCTGATTTCATTGTTGATCTTAAACCATAATTAAAAAGCATGAAAGCCAAGGATCTGCAGTTTCTATCCAAAGAGTAAGATTAATACTTTATAATGGAAGCAGAAACTTTTTTTTTTCAGTGACTCTACATGATCACAATAGCATATTAATATTGAATCATGCCCTTACTAAGCCTTTCTCAAAACCTCACAATTTACTCTTGAACTTTTTTTCATTTGTATTTGACACTCTGATGTTTCCCTCTTTTATGTTATAGAGGGGAAAAAAACCCATCCCTCTTGAGAAGTGTTTCTCATCTGGTTTCCATCAGATACCAAAAATTCTTGTTTGTAAGGTTGGATTTTAATTGTAAATGCAAACACACTATTTTGGAAACTTTATGAATTTGCAAATAGATGTTGAGTAAATTTTCAGTGTTTGGAAACAGAACACTTTTTTTAGCAGCAGCTGACACTTGGTTCTACATATGTATAAACTTAAACATTTAGCTTCATGCTGAGAATATAACCCAGCAACCTGCTAGCTTTCAAGCTATCATTGTTACAGCCTTGATTGTCTCCACACTGTTTGGCTAAGGGAAGGAGACTTTTGAAACTTCTTGAAAGTCACTCCAGGGAATTCTTCCATCCCCTCTTCACCAAAGAGCTGGGTATTGATGTGGTTTGATACTGTACAGTCATGCACTGCATTGCAAAACATTTCACTTACATGAAATTAAGCCAAATTACAGAAAAGCAAATCACATAGCATCAGTAAGCACAACCCTGATAGAAAAGTCTCTCTCTCCCCAGACTAGCAATATTGTTGCAAGCATGTGGCTATATACAATGTTTTGGGAGAAACAAGGTCCCGCCACAGACTTCCTATATAATTTGGGCAAGTCAGTGTTTAATGTCTCTCTCAGTTTCCCATCTTTAAGGGGTGGACCACAATACTTTGATTGTCTTGCCTGTGAGGCAGTTTGTGAGGGTGTTTGTGGTGCAGACTGTCTCTAGTTTAAAAGCACAGCACTTAGTACAGTGGAGCTATGACCAAAATATGTTTCCCTAGGGACTTTTGCAATAAGTATGGCATGTATTTGTCTTCATCATGGCAGAGCACATCTTTTTTAGCCACACAGGCAGAGTCTGGAGCTTTAGAGATCCATAGTACTGGTATGATAGAGATTTTTTTCTCACCATCTCTGTAGAGAGCAGACTGACAGCAGTTTACAAGTTTATTTTGCTCTCTTGATTGCCCTTGTGCAGGGGTCAGAGTGTCCTCTAAGTCTAAAGGCTCTTTGAGCAGGCAAAGGTCAGAGGCTAATAACAGGATACTGAGGTCCCTGCTGTGACCTGCAGAGACCTTCAGATGGAATAATCTTAATGAACTTCACGTGTTTGTAGTGTTGACATTTACTTGAGAGATAATTTCCTTGACTCCTTTTATAGTCATTGCAGCCAAACAGCCACTTCCAAGATGGGATTCATTTGCCCTAGTTAAAGTTACTATTTTAGGGTGACATAAATCATCCCCTGCAGTTTCCCTTTTCTCTTCATTGACTACAAAGAGAGCCCAAACAATTACCTCATGTGCAAACTTCTACTCTGTAGATCTACTCTTCAGCTTGTGGTGCTCATACAACATCTATGGGTCACCATCCTTTCCCAACAAAGGCAGTTGGGAAGTCCATTTTCTTTTTTCTCTGTGGGGAAACTGAGGAGCAGTGATACGATCATGGTGCAAGGCCACCAAGGAGTCTGATATTGAGCTTGTCACACAGAGTAACAGTGCAGAATTTCTATTTTGTAAATCTTTGCACCACTTGGTTGAGACACTCTAGGTTGAAACTGCTGGATGCTTGGATCTAAAGATCTTAGATAAATCTGCCTTCAACTAGAAACACAAGTTGGGCCTCATAACTGATGCTTATAATTAGTAAAATGAATTATAAATTTTAAGAAAAAGAAATCACCAAAGACACAATAGCAGCTACAAATTGCTATGCCACCTGAACTATTTCCTCAGACATATGAAGCCTTATGTAGAGTGAGATCTCTTCTGAATAGTTTCAAAACCAAATAATGCTATGTCTGCAATAGCTGAGTACCATAGCTCTTAAGATAGAAAATTCTCATGGTTTCAACTCATTTTGAATTTCATGGGGACAACCAGAAGGAGTAGTAAAAGTGGTGTCATGCGGTATGTGTTAAATAAAAATGAGTGGAATAATTGTTAATAACTAATTCACAAGTTGGTCAGCAGCATGCTATCTAGCTGCTGAATAATCAACTGCTTAAAGCACAGTGTCCATTCCTTGGGACAAGGCAGAGCAGATCAGCCTGTGGGAGAGGCGTTGTCAAGTGGTTTCTCTGAAATACTGGAACTGATGTGGCTAGTTTCACCCTTTGGTAAAGTCTGTCCAGGAGAGGAGATTAAGCATGCATAATCTTTGCCACCTATTACACAGCTGTATCAGAGCATGTTTTAGTCACTGGCAGAATGAGTCCCTTTGTGCAGACTGCTAATTGCAAGTGCCAGCATCATGCAAGGCTCAGGTGATGTAAAATCCATTTGAACTCTTCTCAGATTTCTGGGGGCCAAATAATGAATCCTACTGGTTCTGCAGACGTGCTCTGCTGTGAGTGCTGTTGCCCACAATCCAGTGCTCAGTTGTGACATAGTGATTTACACCCTGAGCTCAGAAATGGCCACTGAAAACACAGAGAGGTCTTCAGGGAACGCATCACCATTGTCACCTTAGCTCTCATGCAGCAACCTCTTCTTACTCGCTGCCAGCTTTCTGAGCATGATTTTAAAGCATTCCTGGACTAATTCTAGTAAGAATAGATAGTCCTGTAAGGTTAGTATCACAGATAAGACAATGTAGGGGTTTAGAGTGGAGGCATATTGAAGTTTTTTCCAAGTTTCTTTCATCTTTTCATATTGTCTGAACTTGTCTATGTCAAACTCCCTAACTGTCCATAATAAAGTCAAATAAGTACACCTAAGGAGTAAATCACAAAAGTTTCTTGGCACTAGGATGGCTGAGAAAGGAGAGTTGCTCAGAGACCATCATCTGAAGAAAAACTTAAATGTAAGCTCAGATCATTAGAGTAGAAAAAACAGAAGCTGTTATATAACCAAATTGAAATTTTGAATTTTAAAAGCCAATCAAACATTAAACATAAATCTATAGGAATCTATAGGCTGGTTCTCAGCCTTTTGGCTAAGATCACGTGTAGTGTAGTGTAGAAATTGTTAGTATCAAAGAAGCACTTGTTCACATCTTCAGCAAGGGAAGGAACAAAAAAGGGAGGGAAGAGGAAGAGGAAGAGGAAGAGGAGGAGGAAGAGGAAGAGGAGGAGGAAGAGGAAGAGGAAGAGAAGAGAAGAGAAGAGAAGAGAAGAGAAGATTTGGTATATGAGGCAGAGTAGTATCAAAAGGCACTCTGGAGGCATGATGCCTATTATGTAAATGAATTTCACTTTTTGTCTGACTTGATTGATTAAATGTACTATGTAAATCAATTAAGGACATTGCTTTCTGTAGCTGTTTAAAAAGCTAATTTGTAATGATGTAATCAAATATGAGATTCCGTATTAGAACCACAGCATGTTAGTATAGGGAAAGGACAGGGGCAGAGAAAGGGATTCACAGGAAGTTCCATTTCAATATAAGTTAAGAACTTTGCTGTGTGGGTGACTGCACCCTGGAACAGATTGCCCTGAGAGGCTGTGGGATCTCCTTCACTGGAGGTACTCAAGAGCTCTCTGCCTGGATACAATCCTGTGTTCTCTAGGGTGATCCTACTTGAGAAAGGAGGTTGGACCAGATGATCCACTGCCGTTCCTTCCAAACTGACCCACCCAATCCGACCCATTGTGATACTGTGAGGGAATTAAACTTCTATACAGGTTTTAGTTTTGCTTCAAGGACTGATTGTGCCAGCACAATATTTTAAATGGGTATTATCCTAATCATGTAATGTTGCCTTGCCATAGAGACAACAAAAGCTGATAGCCTATAGCTGATGTCCATCTGGGATTCAATTAAGACAGTTAAGCCAATATTTCTTTATGACCCATTTTGTCAATTACTTTCTCCCAGCTCTTCTATGCAGCTGCTATATCCATGTATATGCACTTCAAGTTAACTCTTAAGTAATAATATAAATACAATACCTTTTGTAAAGTTGATTTCTGAAGAGTTAAGGTAAGGCTGGACATCAGGAAGAATTTCTTCACTGGAAGAGTGATTAAGAATTGGAATGGGCTGCCCAGGGCATCAATGGAGTCACCAACTCAGCTAGTGTTCAAGAAACTACTTGGATATTCAAGAATCCAAGAAGGATGTGGTGTTTAGTGCCATGGTTTAGTTGGCATGGTCATGTTCAGTCAAAGGCTGAACTCAATGATTTTAGAGGTCTTTTCAAACTTTAATGATTCTATGAATTAACAACATATTTTGTGTGGTTTTAATTAATTCCCAAGATGCATGATGACACTAATTATTCAGAGCAGCTTTGGCTCACTCAGTTCTTATACTTGCTTATTTACGCTGACTACTCATGCTTTTATTCTATTCTAATTAGTTTATGCATTTATAGTTCTTTAAAAATCTGATTAACAACATACTTGTCAGATTTTCATGTGGATTCCTCTCTTTTTCTCATCTTTACTTGAAAATGTTCCCAGATTTCAAATACAATGTTAATATTTATGGTGGATTGACCTTGGCTGGCTGCCAGGTGCCCACCAAGCCTCTGTGCCACTCCTTGCCTCAGCTGGACAGGGGAAAGAAAATATAACTAAAATCTTGTGAGTCAACAGAAGGACAGGGAGATCACTCCAGTAATTACCATCATGGGCAAAACAAAATTGACTTGGTGAAATTAATCTTATTTATAGATAAAGCAGAGTAATAGCAAATAGGAATGAACCTAAAAATATCTTCCCCTCATTTCTCCCTTCTTCCAAGGCTCATCTATACTCCCAACTTTTCAACCGCCTCCCCCAAGTGGTGCAGAAAGGATGGGGAATGGGTCTTGCAGTTAACTCATAACACTTTATATTTGCTGCACCTTCCTCACTTCCTGTGCTTCAGTGTGGGGAAAAGCTGCTCCACCATGAGTTCTCCACAGGCTGCAGCTTCCTTCAGGGCACATCCACCTGCTCCAGTGGGTGATCCTCCAAGAGCCACAAGGTGGATCTCTACTCCACTGCTGATCTCCATGTGCTGCAGGGGCACACTTTCCTCATCATGCTCTTCACCACAGGCTACAGGGAAATCTCTGCTCTGGTTCCCGGACCATGTCCTCCTCCTCCTTCTCTGCTGATGTTGGTGTCTGCAGAGCTGTTACTCACATGTTCTCCTTCATGTATCCTGCGTGATGCTGCACAGCTTTGCACAGCTTTTTTTTTTTTGCATTTTGTAAATGTGCTGTCTCAGAAGTGCTACCAACACTGCTGATGGGATTTACTTTGGTCTGTCTTTGAGCTATCTAGACCTGGCTCTGTTTGGCATTGGAACAACTTCTGGTGTTTCTTGTCAGATACCATCCCTGCAGCTCCCTGACTACCAAAACCTTGTGCAAACCTAAGCAAGTTTTCCTTTGTTTTCTCCTGATGTCCTAATTTTCTGTCCCCAAACTATTCTTCTATGGTAGTTCTTCATTCAGACTTGGTTGGTGGACTCCTTTACTCCACTCCCACCTGTGCTCTCCACTATATATTGTTTTATCTGGTCCCACTGTCGTTATGTGTGCTCATCAACTCATTTCCCTCATCTTCATAATGTCATTACAAGCAACTCTAATTTTTCAAATCAGCCAGCTCTCTCCTAGATGTAAGCTGGATGCCAGCAGAAAATCACTGCAAGGCCAAGAGAGTCTGGCATTCTGTTTTCACCCTGCATCAGGGGAGCTAACAGACCTTCATGAACATTCAAGCCCTTCATATTGTTCAAACAGTTTTTAGTTTTTCTGGGTTGATGCTTTCTTTTTCCTTTAGTGTGGTCAGCAGGAGAATTAATAAGACTCTTGAGCATGGTTGGGCAGATTTTTGTAAAGACATGAATTATGCCTTCCCAGTCAGAGGGACCACCCCACCGACCAGGACTTACAAGTTACAGTTTCAAACCACAGAGGAGTTAAAGAGTTACAAAATGAAGATGTCAAGAGCTGGAACAAACTCTCTTCCCCAGTAATTTATCTTTTGGAAAATGTTGTTTGGAAAACAAATTTATAGCAGCCTGAGGCAAGCCCAATGCTTACCATTGGTTCACCAAGGAGTCTGGAATAAGAAATGAGAGGCAGATGGAGGGAACCAAGGCAATGCTCCATCTGAGAACTGGGAAAGAGAAATGGTAGCAGATTGTCATGAGGATACCTGCTGTGGAAGGATGGGCTCGGAGCTCAGATGAACTGGCTGAAGTCTGACAGACTTGTGAGCAACAAAATTGTTGGTCCCTCTGTGAGATGATTGTGTCAGGGTGAGGACACTGAAGGCCTGAGGAGAGCATATCACTGCTGACAATGTGCTGGAAGGCAGTATTTTGCACACTTATCTATGCTTCTTGTTGGTGGACACCTGGTGACCAAACCCTCCTCTCAAATGCTTCTTTCTGTGGAAGGATTTGTGTATTCCCCTCTCACCTGCAGACCTTGAAGAAAGTGGGACCTGCCCAAAACTGCTAGGACAGATAAAACCTCTAGCAGGACACAATTCCAGCAACCCCCTCAGTTTCAACTGGCTGTATCATGTTATCGACTCCCACACACAAAATTGATATATTTTTGAAATTTTTATATGAGTCATTGATAGATCTCTTATTAAACTTAAGGTTTCATTCATGTTCAAATGCTACAAGCAAATGAAGGAAAAGATGTGTTGTTCATCAATATCATTTTCATCATGGTCCTGTGACGTTTTTACATCTGAGTATATAGTTGTGTCTTTTTGGTTTTTCAGTGGGCATAAGGGTCAAGCATAAACTGTATCTTTCCTTAAATCACTGTCCTTTGAAATTTAATGGCAGAACAACTGTCTTTTGGAAGCCTGTTCTACTGAATCATGTCCATTCAGGCAGATTTAAGTGTAGGTAACCTCAGATGAAATGAGAGCAGTTTCCACAAGCACAGTTGTTAAGCAAGAAGAGACAACATGCAAACTAACAAAGCATGTAGGGAAAAGTCACAATCTAGTCTGGGAAGGAAGCCTGCTGGTGTTTGTTTTGGGTGTGGGAATTCCCTGGAGACTCTGCAACAGAAATGTGTTGCACAGACAAGGAAAATTGTGAGTCAAGCTCCAACAAGTTCCCAGCAGGAAAGCCTTGCTCAGCCCGGCCATGGGACAGCAGCTGCCCAGCACGGCGCACCAGCTGCAGCCAGGTGTGGGGTGAACTCCTTTGCCTGTTCCCCCCTCACCTTGGTGCTTGTCCCACCACTGCCAGGCACAGGAGCTCAGGCTGCCATGCAGCAACTCCTGTGAGTGCCGTGGGGCTCATCAGCAGTGCTTCCCATGTGCTGGGATGGTGCCGTTCACCTCAGCCTCTATTCAGCTTTTCTGACTTCCAGGGAGGAGCACAGATGGAGTATTCAGCATCTGCAGAATCTAATGAAAGATAAGGGTTACCAAGGGATGTGCCTGTTTTGAGAAGCTGAACAGATGTGCTAAAATTGAGCTGTATCCCCAGAAGGCTTTTCATGTTGATTTGTTTATTTTTTGGACAATATCAGTCTGGCTGAATTGAGCTATTTGGACTTTATGTTCCTGGGAACCAGTTTCATTCACAAGAGCTAATGCCAAAAATTAAAAATTATCTAAAACTAAAGGTGAATTCTAGAAACCAGAAAGATCAGATGTCCATAGGTCTACCTCCTCTTCTGAGAATAGAAGAAAGAGCCTGAGACTGTAGAAAAATTGGCCCTACTTCAGAACTCATTCCCTGGAAACTCTTTAGCTAGCCTTGGATAATATCACAGTAACTCAGAAAGACGGAAAGGCAGGCTTATTGTTGCGATAACTTGCTACAGGAGCCATGAGATGATCATTTTGCAGGACTTAAAAAAATTCCTCTGACTTGTGGGCTGATAGTCTCAGAAATGAAATGAAATATGTAGTCCTTATTAATTTAACAGAGACAATGGGAAAAAGAACACCAAGAATGCTGAACACTACACATTTCTTGTGGAAGTTCATTCAGTAGGAAAGTGGCCAAAAGGCAAAATTGGAACATTGGAGACATCCAAGTGATGAAGCCTGCAAATCAACTGTATCACATACCATAATCTGTTTAACTGCAACACATATCCTAAAAAACTGAATTGTGACCAGAAGACCTACTTAGCTCTTTGCTTTTCTAGTCATCCAAATCTCTGCTTATGTGAGTATTTTGATCCTTTCTGCAATAGTATTTTACTCAACCTTGACCAGGCTTCAGAAAAAACATTGCTTTTAGGGGTTTTTTTTGGTTGTTTGTTTGGTTTTTTGGGTTTTTTTGTTTGTTTGTTTGTATGTTTTTTGTTTTGGTTTTTTGTTTGTTTTTTTGTGGTGTGAGAACATTAATTTGATTTTTTCATAAATATCTGAGATCCTTTTTTATATACCATTAGTCAGAAGTATTTGCTGAGGTAACAGGTTTGGTAGAAGGATATGTAAGTCTTCTGTATGTCAGCTGAGACACTCTGCATGGCACTGCATGACATATTAGAAATGAAAAAATATTTGATCTTAATAATTGACACAGGCTGCTGTCATTTTTACAAAAGAGTAAAAATCTTGAATATGGAAAGTTATTTACTTCTTCAGGACTGGAAGAATCACTTTTTCTTATAGACTTTTCTTTCTTGAATTTATGAGTAGGACTTGCTGGGATTTTATCATAATTCCCTCTTTTATGTGCTGTACAGTGCTGTCTTTGTTCACTGAGGTTAGTGGGATGATGCGGGATAAACAGGTTCTGACTGAGTTGTTTAGCTTGCATAGCACCTTCAGCTCACTTTGAAGGAACAGCACTACATTTATTGTATATATTACATAGACAGTTCCCTTCTCACATATCCCTTTTCTGAGGTGTAAATCTGCTGGCTTTTTCTAGAAAATGTATAAATTACAAGTCTAAGCTGCAAACGTGAATTTCAAGTATAACTAATACAGACATCAGTATATGAATATAGGAAAGTCAATATTATAACCTCGGTAACCTGAATATTTTGAATAGATGTCAACTTTGCAAATGAAGGAAAGGAATGGTGTTGAATTTTGCATCTGATCAAAGTCTTTTGATTATCTCTTCTATGTACATTGTTTCAGACCAAAGAACAAGATCAGAACACTCCTGAAGAATTTGACAGCCCAAGACTCCAACAAACACCTCCTACAGAAACTTTCATCAAGTGATTTCTTGCATTTGGCTCTTCAAAGTTGAACTGGTAGTCCTCCAAAAGCTGAAGTGACTACATTTGATTGAAGTCTAATTCGCTACATGTGTAAGCATGTTTTACAAGTCCCCATGCATAAGCAAATAAATGATCATCAAATATTTTGATTCTACAGAATACTTTTAGAGGGAGTGATTTTTCCCTTCCCAGCACTTGCAACATAGCTTTTTGTGATGCAGTAGCTCAATAGCTAGGAATGTTCATTGCTCACCTGTACTGATTTTGGCTGAAACAGAGTTATTTTCTTTATAGGTGCTGGTACAGGGCTGTGGTTTTTGATTTATGCTGGAAACAGTGTTGGTAATAGAGGGATGTATCAGCTACCTCTGAGTAGTGCTGGCAGAGAGCTGCCTGTTCTGCCTCTTCACCTGCCCCACCAGCCAGGAGGCTGGGTGTGCACAAGGAGCTGGGGTGGAGCACAGCTGGGAAAGCTGAGCCCAACTGACCACAGGAACATCCCATAACATTTGGTATCATGCTCAGCATATAAAGCTGGGGAAAGATGGAGGAGGCGATGTTTGGAGTTTGCCTTCCCAGGTATCCATTACCCATGAAAATGCCCTGCTTCCCTGGAAACTGAGTGGCTGTGTGGGGCTGAGCTGCCCACAAGGGTTAACCAACATCACTCAGCATCTCTGCTGCGGAAGATGAGTTACTCTACATATTGAAGTATGATTTTCATTAATTTATTTTGATGGAATCATTCTTTAATTCTCCATTAGTTCGCTGTTTGGGACATGACTACACCCTTCTGTTTGGTCAGCTCAACTGAATGAAACTGGTTGATGGTATTGCTTCAGAACAGGAAGAGTTTTCTGGTGCTTGCTGTGGGTAGAGCTGAGCAATTGTTGGTGTACAAACTGAACATTTTGTAACAAAAGTAACAAGAAGGACACATGCTCCTTGAAATATCTCCTTGTCCAGAAAGTGTAGGAATTAGAAATATTTTTTCCTTTTGAATATTAAATAATTATTTTTTGTGTGTTTGCACTGCTATGTACAGACACCCTGTATGCTGTATTTTTTACAGTCTTAAAAGGAAGTGATACTGCAAATTTTGTCTTTAAAGCTGAGTTTCCTGGATAGTTTTTATTGATTTTGGGCCCAGACAGAGACAGTAAGTTTTTGATCCCTTATAAGTTCTTGATTCAGAGATCACTGACAGTGATTCTCCCACTTAATCTGATACTAGACTGCATATTATAGACCCCAGATATTTATTGGTGAACGCCTTGGAGCTTATGGTCCCAATACTCAAAGACCCACACATCTAGAGTTTCTGAACTCACACGATCAATTTGCAATTAAAAAACCCAACAAAAAGCAAAAAAAGTATAAAGTCAGATTTTCCAACTATTCAGAATTTTCTATGCATTTAGCTGGTTTTGGTGTGTGATTTTTGGAGTAGTAGTTTGAGATACTTGAAAGGAGTCTTTATTCATGGGAAAAGATGTTCAAAGCTATTTGAGGAACAAGCTTCCTTTGTGCTGTGTCCAGAAAAACAGTATTGAAGCTTGAAATTCTTGATGGATTGATTTAGGTAAGTCTTGCATTTGCCAAAAAGGAATAGAAAAATTAAGAAAATCCATTCCTAGAACTTTCCATCTTTTTTTAAGTTGAAAAAGATCTCTCATTCCCAGTTCTTAAAAGTCCTTTTGGATTAACTGTGGTGCAAATGAGTTTAAACCAGGTTTTTCTAGCTATATTAATTATACAGAGCTGCCTACAAGATAAATTGAAGAATTCAGTAACCTGAGAGAAGCCTGAGAACCTACAAAATCCTGAGGTGAACCTTACTGTAGGTGGCAAAGTTGAAAAATATCTCCATGCCTAGAAAGTCTACCAGCAAAGGGACAGACTCTTTAAAAAATGCCTGTCAAGGATAATGCTGTGCCTTTTTCTCCTCTGACTTGAATGACCAGCTTGTAAAAATCAAATATACAAAGGAAAAAACACGGGTGCAGAATCAAGTTGTAGATCAGGATTAACCCCACCCACCGAGTCACAAGCAATGAAGCACATGTGTCACACTGCCCAAGGCTAGATGTTCTCTAAGTGCTTAGCACATGTCCTGAAAGGGTTCAGAATGCCCTGCCAGACATAAGTTTTCCTATAAACTGAAACAGTGCTGGGGTGTAACAGCTGCTCTGACATCTCTTGAGACCAGTTCTTCTTGCACTGTGTTGAATGTTACACTTGCAGTGTACTGGACGTCCTGTCAGAACATTCCAGTAATTTGGTGGCACAGCCAAAATCGGTAGAGAAAAGAAATTGTACAGGCAACAATATGAACTTGTTAGTTAATTTATGGCTCAGGATGTTTCTAGACAGGAATGCTGGCATCAGTTCCCTAAAAACTAGTGTAGCTTTGCCAACACTCTGGAAGTGGTGCATGAAATTTTAGTATGAGGGCTGTTCAAAGTAAGCTTTTTATTCAGGATTAGGAACAGTGAATGCTAAACCATGGAACACCCCTGCAGTGTGCCCTACTCCACACTCAGAAATACACTCCAGTCAAATAGAAGTCTGGGTGAAAAAACCATGGCTTACATGATTTCATCTCTTTCTGAGATGATCTTGATTCTCTGAGGCAAGGGTGAATGTGTCTTTTCTCAGTGACACACTCTACCTATCTCTGTGCTCCTATTGCCAAGGAGACTGGGCTGCTCTGAGTTTCAATGCAGACTGAAAGAAAGAGCAGCAAGTAAAGTATTATGGCTTCAGGACACAGCTCCTCATGTGGCAGATCCCAGAAAAAGAATCTCAGCCTATTTAAAGCAAGACCTTATGTCCAGAGTCTGATTAATTTCAGCGAATTTCATGTCATGATTTGGTGCTCTCTCCTTGCCTTATCACCATTTGATCAGGAAAACTGTAGTCGGGTATGCAGTGACTTAGCATGCTGACAAAATATTGCCCTGGAGATAAAATCCAAGAATATCCTTTTTTTCTTTTATTTCCCAATTCAAAGCACAACTCAAAGTTGTTCTGGCTCTTTCTGTGAAGGGGGTTAACACAGATTTTCTGTGCGAAGGCTGTTTTAGTTTTACAGGCACAATGAAGATTTCTTCACTTCTGGGTGGAAAAAGGAAGCATTCCAAAATGTTTACCAAAGAATAGCTGTTTACAAAACTAGCATCTTGCTTTTTGTCTTGGGTAACTTAGCATCCATAAATGGCAAGAAGATTGTTCTAGTACTCCAAGTCCCCCTGCATTATTCATTAGAGAAGCTCAAGCTGAATAATTTTCTCTGGGACAAAGCTGTTGCTAAGCTTAAAGTTTGGGAGATCTAGTAATGCAACTTTGCTTATCCAGGAAACTCTTCCACTCACACGATGTGAGGATATCGTGACTTGGCAAAATCCTGCTTTGTGCTACTTCCTGGATACTGGACAACAGGACAACTGTGTGAACTGAAGAGAAGATTTATTAACCCTGATACTTCAGCAATCAGTTGAAATGAAAGGAAGAGAGGGCAGAGAGAGTGAATGAAAGGGTGGATAAAACTAGTTCTTCATGGCAAATATGGTATGACATAGTTTTTCCCAAAATGATCAAGAAGAGAAAGCCATAGGCATATTTACATTTTATAATATATATATCCTAATTTCCATAATAAATGTAACTTCACCTCTGCCAATTAAAGTTCCACCTTCTATTTGTCTTATTACAGTGTGGGACATAATATTCAAGATGTTCATTGCTTTTTTTTCAGTCACTCATATGCAGACTGATGGAGTGCGCTATTTCCTCTGCTGCAATTTCACTTTAAGGAAATAGGGACTTCATTTTTGGATAGCCAAAGAAAACTTCACTCCAGTGGAAAGGGCTGAGGTTCAGAGCTGAATGACAGCTTTTGCTGATGCTTAGCTTCTGGTCACAGTGTTAGCAGTGTGATCATGGGAGCACAGTCTCTGGGCAGAGAGACTTTGGCAAAGAATGAAGGGTGAACTCAGCTGGGGAGGCTTACAAGAAAGGTGAAAGGAAAACAAAATCTGGAAACTGATTTGCAAGTAAGACATGTTACAGAGACTTAAAGCATTTCTTCAAGATTATAAAAAGTAGAACAAGACTGTCCGTCTCTGTGCATCAGTCCTTCAAGAAATGACTCAACTTGTATAAAAGTAGTAGAAGAAACAGTCTGGAATTATGTCCAGCAGCACTGTATTGAAAGAAAGCACAGAAAACAGTGAGTTAATTTGGCTGCAGTGTTATGGAACATTTGCCAAAGTACTACTCTGGTGCATTTTTCTTAGCTCTGACTCCCTAAGGGTGTTCTATCCCCCTTCCAACTTACACTGCAACTCTGAGAAATTACTTGTTTCAAAAATTCTATTCAAAGATTAAAGGCTCTTGGAAATATACTTATTCCACACTCTCTGCAGAAAAATCATAGGCTGAGTGAGCACAAAGACTACCTGTTGATATGTAGAAATGATTCCTTCGTGCCTGTGTGGAGATACCTTGGTGGACTGTTTGGAAGAAAGCTAGCACCACTTTCTTCTTCACCAGGCTACTTCTGCAGATAATCATATCAACCATATCATACCATATCATATCATCATATCATCTGCTGTCACTTTTGTCTGGAATGGGACTAAGGTGTGAGTAATGTCTTTGAGATCAGGGGAAATCACACTCCTAATGCTACTCAGATATACCTTTTATTATACTTATATTTATTATACTTTAAAACCCCAAATATTAAAAAAAAAAAGGCAAACCAAACCCTTGGTTGTCTGATTTTCATAGCATGACATATATTCTTGTTTTTATTTTTATATGCTTTTTAGAACTCACTGTTAATTTTCACATGGATCTTGTGGGTAACAGCTTATGAGGTTCTGATAGGAGATGAAATTGGACTTTTTCAGTCAGATATCTTCCAGTATCTACATTTTTTTTTGCATGAATTAGCCGAGATTTAACCTATATGTTAAAAAAGTAATTTAATCGTTAAATTTATTTTTGGGCTCTGCTCCGGTCACTTTAGGCTGAAATCTTTTCTGATAGAAGTATGATTCCATAGTTGCAGTTACCTATCTTAGAGTGGGTATGAAAATATTTCTTATTTCAGCTTTATTGAACATAGAAGATGTTAAAATTCACTGTCAATGATTAGTATAATTATTATTATTATTGCATTTTGAATGTAAACATTAATACAATAGTGAGAAATTAACAAACAAACCTAAGCAGCAGGTTTGAATCCTCTGTTACTTTATCTCTGTTTAAAGCCAGAGAGTTTCTTTGCAGAGCAATTATTGACACACTGTGATTTTTATATTCACTTGTCATACAAGTTGCCTGCAGTATGTTCCCATTTATCTTAAATATCCACATGTTCTTAATACATAATCATATGCTGAGTGCCCACAGGGATACTTGCATAAAATGGGTGTGTTGCAGGAGCACAGTGTTCATTCAGGTATCTTTATTTTGGAAAGTGTATTTTGTATTCAGACCTGCACAGTGTGCTTTGCAGCTCAGTAGCTGCAGTTCATCGGCACTTATTTAAAATGCTGATTTTTAAATAATCCGTCCACAGGCATTTGCTTCATTGATTATAAGTGATTGTAAGTTATTGCTAGGACTGCACAGCTCGTGGAATGCACATGTATCAGCTCAGAAGAACTTCTAAACACATATTTGTCTTCAAGGCTCACAGTGACCTAAGAAGACTGGTCATGAAGTGAACTCAAGGATCAAAGTGACAGCACCAAAAACACAGCACTGGGATGAAAATTGGGTGACTCACGTCCAGTCCAGCTGGGACAATTATTCTAGCATAACTTAGCTTTACAGCCATCACCAAAGGGCCCAAAGTCAGATTTTGTGTGTTTGGCCTCCCCTGACCCCACGCAAAAGATGATGTCACTCAGGAATGAGGGAAAAAATTGTTTGTGTAGGTCTGCTTCTAAACAGAATTATTTTCAAACTTTTCCATGCAGCATCAGCTGTTTTTCAATGATAATATTTTTATTTATCACTAATCCAGTCAAGACAAGACATAACATTCTTGTTCTGTTACTTTACTGGAATTCTTTTTTGTTCTTATTTTCCGTCATTTATTTTGATGTTCCCACATCACTTCTTTAATCCAATTTCAATCTGACCGGCAGTGCAGCAACTAGTTTATAGTCATGAAAGTGGCTTGTGCCAAATTAGAAAAAACACATTGTTGTTATTTTTGCGAAGTTGAACTTGTTAGGCAAACTACAAGGATAATGCTATGACAAAATCAACTGCTGAACCATCATTCTCCTAAGTCCAATACTAAGGCACTTTATATGGGCACTCAAGGTCTAAAAACTGTTTAAAAACCTCACTGAGAAGGAGCCAAGGGAAATATTAACAGAGACTAACAAAAGGCTCTGAAGAGTGAGTGTGTTTTCATGTGTCCTTTATAGGAAATTTCTTTGGTAGGTTTTTGAAGCTTACCACAGAAAAGGAGTAGAGATATTTCAACATCCAGGGCTTCAGCAGTGGCAGTTGTCCCTGTCCCTCAGTTTATTCTGGTTTCTCAGTAACCCCTTAGTTGTCTTTCAGAAGGTTTGAATCATTCTAATCCAAAAAGAGCAAGGTACTTTATTACATAGTTTCTTTGGAGAGTAGAGATTACATTTAAGCATTCATAAAGTGTGTTGGGGAGAATGAACATCATGAGAAGGGAATTTAGACTCTTACAGTGAGATATGGAGCATACTGTGAATCTTGGACATACCTGTGCTTTCATTGATCTTAATTTCTGGTGGGATGGTGATTTCCTCAAATAGATTGAATTCCAGGGAGAAAAAAGACAAACAAACCAGATGCAGAAGTATGTCTGTAGAAGAGAGTCTAGAAATCTGAAAAAAATTATAGTGAACAAAGAATTATGATGTCAGAATGGATTTCTTTTTAATTTTCTTTTTTTGCAAAAACAAATAATTTCTCATTTGAATAATGAATTGACATAAAAATGAATTTACATTATTACTTAATGCATATAAATTATTATCTATAGCTGTGTTATTCTACTGTTCACAGAAGGAGTTTGCATATCTGAAATGTGTGTAAAAATGTGTAATCCCTCTTGACAAACATGACATTTTAAGCTGCTTTTGGAAAAATGAGATCTTATATTTTTATGTGGATATCTTCCTCCCTGATTTGAGATACTATGAGTTCTGAGATAAGTGACTTTATACCAATGTGAAGCAGAAGTAGCAAGACTAGGACATAACATGATTTGAAAAGGAAGATGTTTATGTTTGATATTGTAGTAAAGGAGAGCAGAGACAGTCAAAAAAGACAGCAAGTGAAAGGATTAATTAGATGTGCAAGTAAAAACTGCCTTCATTTAAAGCAGAAAAAGAGATACTGTGCTAGCCAAGGCACAACATGAACCAAAATGCTTCCAAGAGGTCATAAAGGAATTCTCACTATGGCTATCCCTACATCAAGCTCTGGTCATGGATGCAATTGAAGCTTGTGCATGATGACATGCCAAAATGAAAGACTAAATGGGGATATTTTACATAGAAACTTAGAAAAGGAATATTGTGAAGAATGTTATGTGCTCTCTTTTAATAATGACAGCTAGACAATGGAGCTGACAGCTAAACATTCCTCAGAAAATGTCAGAGGCTAAAATTTGGGTTTGCATGGGATCAAAGAAGTTCAAGTAAAAAATATAGTTTTGTGATATATTCAGTTGAGATGCTACCTGAATTTGTTTTGGTGGAAGAGATTACCACAGAGCAGAAGAGGAGATGATGAAGGGCAGGAGAAGACATAGACAGCAAAGGAAGAGTGAGAAGAGGAGTAACACCAAGGAATGTAATGAAAAACTTGGAGTAGAAGGGCAGCTAAACAAGAAAGGAGCATGAAATCCAAGAAAGAAACGGAGCTAGGAAAGAAGAACTGCTGATGTTAGCAACAATATTGGTGGGTCAGGAAGAGAGAAGAACTATGCATTCTTTGTTTTTTAAGTGAATTTTGGTAGCAAAATTTTGAGAAACTACCAGACTGGGAAGTATCTAGGATTGAAGAAATCCAGACATTGAGATGAAGCTTGAAAGGTAAAAGATGGAGGTTAAAGCTGATGATCTAAGTTGTGTTATATGTGATATTTTTAAGATACAACAAGAGTAATGGTCTACTGCTACATGATAAAGAAAAGTGGAGGGAGACTCAAGGGTTAAAGGGAAGAATATGGAACTGTTGGGAAATATCTACTACTGTACTTGTCTGATGTTTAATGCAAGATATATATCACAAATAAATAATAAAAAATAGACCTTTAAAAAAATAGGGTAATTCTATACAAGAAAAAGATCATAGTTTCACAATACAGCTGTTTACCAGTAGCGTATAGCTGATTTCCTTTATTTTTCGTGTTCTCTTTTACTGCTTTCCCCCTCTTCTTAAACCTTACCACATGTTATACACCTTATTTTCCTTAAAAACTTATTGCTGGAAGCCCAGTGGCTTATCTGCAATGTTAAATGCTGATGCCATCCTCAAGCTAACATGTAAACATATAGATAGACTGCTCTCAGCAGGACCTGCAAACTTGACTTTGGCTCCTTAGCATCTCTGGAAATCAAGTCAGTTTTTCCAGTGGCTAAATGTTGATTTATCTTTCTAACTGTGGACATTCTAGCAGCAATTTTAAGTAGGCTGAAGAATAACTTAAAAAACAGTTTTTAGAAAACTAAAGGAAAGATTAGATGAAATTTGCATATTTTATTTCAATGTGGCTACCCTCTCCCTATCTAAACTGTGCAGTTGGGCGTCTGAGAGCTTTATATATACTTGGATGGAATTAGCTCATCTGCCCATGAACTTAGCATCTAGATGCATATTTTCTGCCTTTGCACACTTTGTTGTTTAGAAATCTGCTAAGGATCCAAGGATTTCAGGCCAGAGTTGGGTTCAGTGGTGTGAATGCCTTCTTACAGAAGCAGAGTCAAAGAGGAAAGATTGGTGGCAGAGCTGCTGTTATTCATTCTGCTGCAAATAAAAACACTAGGAAAGAGTTGCAGGCTCCCTGAATTTTTAAGGCAGTTTACTTTAGACAGGCACTGGACAAGGCCCAGAAATGATCCAGAGCACCAGGACTCCCTATTCCCAGCAGTACGCTCTTAACACCATGCTCCCTGTTGTTTACTGTTGTTCTGGCCTCATGGCTCCCTTAGTCCCAGATACTCTTGGCCACATTTGAAAGAAACAGTTGATTTTTGCTTTCACCATTAAAATATTACCTAGCTTTGCTGTTTCACAGGTGTTGTCTATTTGTTACTTCACTGAAAACTTTTTAAAAAACCTTATGCACCTCCCCTCTTCTCTTTTCAAACTCTAAATTTGGGCTGCTAAATTCACATACTTTATGCAGCAGGATTTGTGGAGGATTAAGAGCCTGAAAGCCTTCAACCTATTCCTGGGGAAGAGGAGAGGTTAAGTAGCTTTGGAAACCACACTGGAGCTAGATTTAGTTTATGTGCATCTAGATTTAGTTTAGTTTATTTCGTTTAGTTTATTCAACTTCCTGCTCCTGCTTTTTCCTTCTAGCCAGATATGTAGCCAAAATGTGTACAAAGCACAAGTAATTATGCAGTAATTAAAAAGAATTAGGAGCTCCTCTTCCATTCCTCGTTAGAAAGCTTTAAAAGGAAAGCTCAGGTGTTGTTCCCAGGAGCTTCAAACCTGAATGTGTTCAGCCGAATAGGATCCATTTAATTCTGAGCTGTTTTTTACTTATCAGATACAAGGGTCTTCTCGTGGGTTTGTTCATATACAGGTTTTATTAGCAAATAATTCTCTGTCTCAGTTGTTTACATTCCTATGTGGCCTGTTTTGTCAGAAAATAGGCAAACTTTGCCAAATGCACTTCCTGGAATTTCATAATTTTACTCTGATTTGTTTCCTCTCATATTTTGAAGTATTTTTTCTTCAATTAAAAAACAGAAAGCAAAGAGCTAAGTTAAACATGAGCTAAATTAGAAAGGGCCTGTTGGTATCAACATCTACCCATTTTGGGGTTATCATGAAACTGAAACTACATGAGATTAGGTGGAGTTGGTTGCATTCTTCACCACTATATTTAGACAAAAGTGAAGGAAGCGTCTCTCCTCAGCATTGTGTGGACTTCACCTGCAGAATCCATTACCGCAGGAAATAGTTCCAGTCAAATATTATGGCTAAAGTTTAAAAAGGATGTGTATAAGTATTGTCTAAAAATAACATCTGTTGTGACAAATTTTAAAAGAAGAGTACTTCAGTAGACTGATCTCATTAAAAAAAAACCCCAACATTGCAAACAACACTTTTGCAGCCCAGGAGGGCTGTGGGTTTGTTTTGCTTGCTGGCTTTTGCAGTGAAGGACTGTCCAGCCTTGGGGAAGTGTTCAGAATCACAGGACAGTTGAGGAGGAAAGGCCCCTTGGCAGTTATCCAGTCCAAATCCCTGCTTGTCCAGAGCAGGCTGCCACAGACTGTATACAGCTGGGTTTTGAACATCTCTGAGACTGGAGTCTCTATGATCTCTCTGGGCGACCTACGGCAATGCTTGGCCACCCTCACTAAAAAAAGGGAGTTTCTTATTTTGAATGGAATTTCCTGTGTTTCTGTTTGCACCCATTGTTTCTTGGCTTGTCAGTGGATACCACAGAGAAGGGCCTGGCCCCAACCTCTTTAGATGCCCACCAGGTATCCAGACACATCGACAAGGTACTGCTGTGCAGGCCCCCTGCTGCCTGGGTTTGATTTCCTGATCATGGGAATGACAACTCTTGAACATACATGAAGTGATTATTGAAATTATTAACTGGTCTATGTGATTCTTCCAAGCAGATCCCTAAAAAGGCTAAGATCTGCTCTCTTGGACTCCAGGGTGGTGATCCTGCTTATTTATTTGCAGTTACTTTTCAGGATGCTGAATTCTGCTATCTCATGGTCATTGCAGCCAAGGCTGCCTCATCCTTGACATTCCCAAAAAGTTCTTTCTTGTTTGTATGAAGACCAGCAGAACAGCTCTCCTCACCAAGTCCTCCAGCACTTAGAATGTTGTCATCAACACACTCCAGAAACTTCCTGGATTCTTTGTGTCCACTGTGCTGACCTTTCAACAGGCCCTCCTTGCAGGATCTGTGAGTGGGAGACTGCTTCCATTTGTCTGAAGAAGGCCTCATCTACTTTCTTCCTGATCAGGTTGTAGTAGATGCCCACCATGACCTCACTGGTGCACCAGTCCTGACCCAGAAGCTGTCATCTGGCTCATTACCCAGCCCTAGGCAGAGCCCCACGCATTTCTCCTTTCATGTAAACAGAAACTCCGTCCCCCACCCACTCCCCATCCTTTCCTGAACTCCCTGTATGACCCTGGGGAGTGGTCCAGCCATGTAAGCTACCTCCCTATTTGTTCCTGATAGGATTGCAGCCATGTGACCATTCACAAATCTCAAATTCCTCCTATTTGTTCCCTTTCTGTATGAGTTAATTTATAGAGACTTCAGAGAAGCACCCAAAAGTGCTGATTTTGAAGAAAAAGTGTGAGAGCTTCCCCAGCTCTATCAGCAGTTCTTTATTTGTTCTGTTGACACTTGGGATGGGCTCCCTTTGTGTTGCTTTTTTTTTGATTATGAAATGTCTTCTGGCCATATTGGCTGGCATCATTTTTTTGCCAGCCCTGTCCACCATTTCCTCACTTGAGTGAGGTTTATCATCTTCATCCTCTTATTCCTAGCTTAAATGTCTCATCAGTTTGGCCAGCTTGTTGGCAAAAATGCTTCGCCTCCCTTGGTCAGGTGGATCCTGTCTCTTCCTCAGCCTTCAAAGAGCTGACTATTCCATTTCATAAAAATGGAATAGTCATAAAAATGGAATCCCTGTCGCCAACAATAACTATGAAGTGAGTTACTGTTCCACAGGATCTATTTATTGCTCCTAAATTTTTTCCTCCTAATTGGTAGTATGAAGGAGACTTCGTAGACCACTTCCACGATTCTTGGGTATTTTTTAAAAAAATGAAAAACTTTTCCAGGAAAACAACATACCATACCAGGTATGAAGAATTTGAAGGATTTGAAGGGTTGAAGGTTTGAAGGATTCCCACTGGAATATGAGGAAAAATAGGTCAAGTACTTTGAAAGAAACTGGATTATTACAGATCTTCAGGCCCCAATGCTGGTAGCTCCTGGCAGACAGGGACCAAGAGGGACAGCACAGACAAGAGGTACAGAATCTGTAGGAAGAGTGTCTTTGGAATAAGCTCCTACAAGCACTGTACCTATGGTCTTGTTGGATCACCAGCTAATTTTCCATGTTGAAATTTTGGAAACACAGGAAGGTAGTAAATGGTTTTTAACATCATGCCTCTGTATGATCCTAGTCTTTTGTCTTCAACAATCCCAGCTGGAAACAATGACTCTGAGGTTCCTTGAAAAGGGTCAATGGAGGACACAGAGGAAAGGGAAACTTGAAAGGAATAGATAGCCAAAGACATGATCGCATTCAAAGAGGCTTAATAAGCAGTGTGGATGGAGCCATAGAAAATAATTTCATTGACTTTATGCCTCCAGAATAGGCTTTTCAGGGCTTCCTTAGTCTAAATTTGCTCAACCCATTTGCATTTTTGATAAGAAGCAGAAAATAGTTATGTTTTAAAAACACTTTAAAGTGTAGGACTTTTTAGCCCATCAGAAAGATTTTGCATTTCACATTGTAATTCCTGAACATAAAGGGAGTTTTTGTTAAAAACACTTGGTTTATTTGAACAAAAAGTTGTTTAAAAATTTGACATGAAAATTACCTTACAGATCCCTATTTACTAGTAAAGCTTTTCTTTTGTTTCTAAAGTGTATTTTTTGAAAGTCCCAACTTTCTGTATCCTACACTGTCCTGTGTGCTCAAAACACAGTCTTCTGTTGACTTCTGCTGTCAGACCTGGTGATAATCTTCAAAATTATGTGCAGAAAATAGATACTCTTAACTGTTATGAAAATTTTCACTTTTTGCACTTTTGTATGAAGTCCAGGTGTTATTTATAATGTGGCATTCTTCCAAAGGCAGCCTGGGGAAAGCAATGCATTCTCTGTTAACCCTCAACCAGCTTGCTTGGGACCTTCCTTGTTTTCTTCTTTCTTGGGAAATTATTTAAAGCCAGAATAAGGGTAAGTTTATCATTAGTAACAATGAACTTGCATTCTCTGAGATTATGAAACCATGGAGAGACTGTTGAACAAGAAACAGAATCCTCATCCTGCAGTAATTGTGTGTGGTTTTGACTACTTCTTCTCAGGCCCTTTTTTTGTTTTTACAAAAACAATGTCCGGCCCCAAATAAGAGCTTGCATGAGCCAAAGATGCTTTGTAGATAGACAAATACCACATAGTAATAAAGTAAAATAATTGGATACAATAATTTTGAAAAAGAGTCTAGGTATCAGATTGATGTAAATCCAAGCTGTGGTAATCCAGTAAAAATTACATTCACATAAATACAAAATTGATTTTCGGGCCCATTCCCAGGTCAGAGGAATGCTTAGCCTGCTGATTTAGCCAGTTGTGGAGCAGCCTGGTCAAGACTGACATATCAAAATACAGCTGGAGAAAACACCTAGGCTTGACTTTGTATTTTCTGACATTCTGAGGCAAGGTAGCACTAGTGTTAGTCCAGGACATCAAGAGCAGATTTACTCAACAAGAACAAAACACTGGAGTGAATCTCTTTGGATGAGTTTAAGTGCTCAGACAGAGATGCTAGACCATCCTAGAAACTTCAAGAATCTTTCCTGGTCTCTGTCTGCTATCCCAGAAGGTTTTCTGCAGGTCTTATGTCTATGCTGGTCGCATGAGGATGTCTCAGATATCTAAGTCTAGCATGTCAACGATGGCATTTACTACTTGTGGCAGGGCAACTGAGTTCCTCCCTTTAGGGCATGACATCCAGCTGAAGCTGCTGTCAGATATAACTCAGTTCCTAAACTGCCTCAGACTCATCTAAAACTATCTAGCTTTTCTGACTGTTCTAGAGATTATTCTGTGGTCCTGGTGGCTCATATAATGGAAGGGAACATACACTTAAATTATCCTTATGAACTTGGACTAGTTTCCACCCCAAAAATTATTTTCTTTTTTTTTAATCTTGAAAGAAAAAAGCTTTCAGGTCAATTAATATTTGACTGCTACCATGAACAATTCAATTTTCAACCAGATGTTTACATCCTTCTCAATGTGACCAGAAATATAGTCAAGAAGGTGAGCTTTTTACATACCAATTACATTTACCCCAATTTTACATTACCAATTTATATTTACCCCAATTCACTCTAGAGTGCATTAGCCTTTTCGACAGTTTTCAGAGCCAATTTTTGTTTTCTGTTTTCTCTAGCACTAAAGGTTCAAGTGGTGCATATTACTGACAGAGTAAGAAGTGGGTTAGTTCTTTACAAAAACTGCAGGAGGAGTAATCTGAGACATAAAAAATCAGTACTTAGAAAGCCTTTCCTAACTAATATTAGAGGTGTTAAATGAAACTATTTGGAGGCTTAGCACAGTGAATTTAATGATATTCAGAAGATATTTCTTTTTAAAACAATAATATTTATTGTGGTAATAAATGTAATTAAGCCCTTCCTCAAAGTTCCTTTTAATGGCTGGCCTGTGGTACTCCAAGAAATAGTTTCATTCATTTTATATAATATATAACAGTTAAGTTAAAATTGAATATATATACATATATATATTATATATATATATGTGTGTGTGTGTGTGTGTGTGTGTGTGTATATAAATTGAAATTATATAACACTTCACATTTAAGGGGTTATTTTTTTAGACTATTATAGCAGTGTTCTGGGAACTTTTGGTCTACCTACCTCATTGGAAAGACAACTGAGATGGCATTTGTATATTTAGGTTTTACATGGCTCAGGAACACTGTATAGTCAATGACTGGCCACAGTAATTAATACAGTCCTGTACTGGACTATATTTTTGAACAGCTTTGGAACTGTGCTATGAATTTTTGACAAAAAATTTGCCTCTGCCTACATTGAACTTCAAGTGGCTTTCTGGTGTGGATATAAACATTACTCATTCAGAGGTGGCTCTCTGGCTTTGAAGAGAAGCCTTAGCTATTTTTATAATTGTTAAACTTGTGTTTGTAAACAAATATTGATATTTTTTCATGCAGATACTCTGCATTGCTGAAATGCCAGTCCCACTTGTACAGTGTGCTCACAGCTATTCCAGCACTTACCCATGGGATTTATAGGCATTGCTGTCTGACATATGAGCTTTCAAGGGGATAATAATATTGCAAATTGCCCTGTTCTATAATCTTGCTAAGACGCAGACTGAGAGAGTTTATTGACCCTTAAATGTATAACAGATTAAAAAGTCTGGAAGTGGCCATAAAACTGATAAAGTATCATAAAATATCATCTTGTGCCATAAAAAATATGTCAGAGAGCAAATTAAAGCCTATTTAAAATCATGTACTTAGTCACCTGTAAGAAATTTTCCTGAACCTGTGATTTTTATGTATGTCTTTTGGTGAACATGATAGGACAAGGGAATAAATATATCCAAAATTTTGATCGAGAGATAAACCAATGAAGGTATTCATGCTATGTATGTTCAAGCAGATGTTATATTCTGTCCTGTTTTTAATATTTCCTTGTTTTGTATGTGAACTGTGTGCTTGTACCAGGGTAAGTCAGTCTTATCCAACACTCCTCAGGTGTCCCCAAATGGAGACTTGCAGTAGTAGTGTTCATCTGGCCTAAGAAATATGCTTCCATATTTCCATATTTCAAATTTTGTTGCCAAAAGCACTAGGGCACTGCAAGCCAGCCTTTTTTTTTTTTTTTTGGTCATTCTCTGGCCTTGCTAGTAAGTGTACCTCTTTTACCACTATAAACCTTTTTACTGAGCATGAAGATCCCTTTTGACAATATTAACTGCATGTTAAAAAACGTCAGTTGGTGGAGAAAGATATGCTAGAATTTGCTGTACATTAGGGATCAGTCCTTGTGCAGTACTGGACTCCTATGAGACTTGAAAATTTTGACTAAAGTAAAATTATTTAGATCTCAGTATGTGATAATTGGAGGGATGCAATTTCTGTGGTTTGAAGGCTACATTTCCAGACTGCCTTCTGTTTTAACCTGCAGATATCAAGCATTCAAACAGCAATCTATGTACTGCCCAACTTAACAAAATGTATTGTTCTATCTCACCTATAAAACCTCTGCAAGTTCTGTATTTTCGTGTACTTTCTTTTTAGTTTAAAAAATGTTTTTCCTAGACCACACAGCTACAGTGTATACATAAACAAAGCCTTTAAAAATGCAGTGGTCTTCATCAGCCTGAGATAGTGATTTGATATATTGGTTACATAGTTTTATACCAATGTTGCAAATGTCACATCTATTTTTTCTGTAAAACTAGTCTCAGTAGTGAATATAGAGACAAACATAGAAGGAAAATCTGTGACTATAGTGGTTCACAATGGTTTTGGGAAGAAAAAAACACAGAGAGAAAAAAAGAGGAAAAACAGGGAAAAGAACAAAATAAGGGTGATAGGAGAGGGAGACAGAGGCACTCTCCGGGCAAACTACTTGTACTCAAGCACAACCTGTCCCCCTATTATTTGCAGCACAAATAATAAATAATTGGCATCTAAGTCATACAAAATCTGCCTTTACTCTGTCCAAACATCCCAGTTACATCAGTGGGACATTTACTGTAAGCTTAGGCAAGTCTATAGGTCAAAATTTATATTCCAGCTCACAGAATGCAGTTCTTTCCCTGAGTCATTTTGATATACTCACTGTGGTAAGAAGCATGGAAGGCTGTATTTGGATTGGTTAAAAATTCACAGCTTTCTCTTGGCCAGTCTTTGAGTATTGTGAAAATTTCCATCTGCTCCAAATCCAGGCTGTAATGTACTTATGTTAGCTTCAAAATAGAAGGATAATGAGTGCAAATTGTACATTTGCCCACAGCAAGTAGCTTGTGTTATGCTTTTTCATGTGTTCAAATTTAAATCTCACATAATCTGAATGAGCAGCCAGTGATACACCTGACTGTTGTACCTTTATTGAAAAAAATACAAAATCACTGTATAGCTATGAGGGACTGGACTAATTATGGGAATATTTTTAGACTTCCTATTATGTACCATTTTCATATGGTAAATAGCTCTACAGATACAGGCTGACTACTCTTGATAGAATGATGAAGGCAGCAGAAATTATAATTTCCTAAAAATAAAAGGTAATTAATAGCCAAAGAAAAATTAGGATGTATACCTGTTATTAGCAACAGGTATGCAAGGCATCAGAATTTACTGAAGAGAAAGATATCTCAAATAGTCTAGATTAAATTTACATGAAGATACCCTCTTCAAAATAAGTGCTAGGCTAAGTGTTACATTTGCCTTGTCTTGAAACTTTCTTCTGCAATTTCCATCTTCCTCCAACAGCCTGAAATGAATTTTATTCAGGAAGAAATAATTACAAATTGTACTGCCAATCTGCATTAATATTTTATCAATAAAAAGAGATAGTCTCATATTCTGTCCTTCAGTCTCATATTCTTTCTTTCTCCCTTTCCCCCAGAAGTCAGAGACTAAAGTAAAACAAGACAAAGTTAAGCAAGGAAAAGAAAACTTTAAGTTTCATACTTAAAGTTTCATACAAAATGGATTTTCTCCTTAAGAATTTCCTAAATCAGTCCAAAAAAAAAGTATTTTCCCCATTTCTTCTAAGTATTTTTTAAAGTCAACCAATGCAGGTTATAAATCTATCACAGTAAGTGGCTGAATATAGAAATGTATTCAGCCTAATGATGCAAAGATAAAACTATGACAATCAACAAATGACAGCATCAAGATGAAGAAGCAATTATTGTGTGCAAGCTGAAATTCCCACTCAACATGAAAAGGTGTACAAATGAAGCATAATAATTGCAGTGTGAGTTGCAGTGATCCCAGATGCTACAAATGCGTCTGGGTGGGTGGCTATCAAAAATAATATTGTATGCTATTATTCCCAATTTCTAAAATTGCTTCTCTGGCAGGTGTTCAGCTTTTCAGACCTCAGCTGGTGCTGAGTATGATGTAATGGTTCTGCATATTCTTCCCTGTGAAGATCTATCTCCCTGATATTAATATCCCCTTACACAGATGAGGAAGTGCCATCTTACACAAATAAACTTCTAACACTAGAGTTATACCTGGAAAACCAGCATCTTACCAGGTTTTGGAGGTAATAAAGTAAAGAAACACTGGTGTGTGACCATATTTTGACTCTGAACAATCTGTGCCATATTTAATTGCTATAAAGACTATTGACTAAGTACAAGATTTTAGCTACTCCATCCTTTATCAGACCATTTTTCTTATTACTAAATTATTTTTTAGATTTATCAGATATTGCAGATCTAGAGATATGTGACATCAGCACTGTAATGGTTTTCAGGCTTCTGAGAGGACTCCAGCCATAACTCTCAGGCTTTTGTGCAAAGGTGCATTTATATTTTTGAAATTTTTGAAGGCTCAGCCTCTAGGCTTAAAATCCCCTTAAGATATCAAAATTTTTCTCCCATGTGGAAATAATTTAAGCTTGCCCACCTCCTTCTTTACTGCACTGGCTTAATCCACTCAGCTATAGAAAGCTGCCAAGTCCAGTTATGAATCTTTGCCTGTACACGTTCTTCTTGCCAAGTATCAGCAGAAGACAAACCACACAGTGTGCCATGACCATTTGCTAAGAGGTGTCTGAATGCATCAGATAACCCAGGACATATTCCACCTCACATGCACTTTAAGTCCCAGTACCTTTTGCAAAATTAATATTATTCTCATTAGCTGCTGACTTCTCCATTAATACAGTTAGTCACAAGAAAAAGGATTAAATTTTCAAAAGAAAACTTTAAAATTAACTGCCATCCACTTTTTTCCTATTCTCTTTCTCTGCCTTAAAATACTAAGCTCCTGCCTGGTGTGTTTTGAAGTCCTTGAATGAATGCCCAATTTCAGGAACATAAGGGCAGAAGTGCTATTTAAAGGAAAAGATGATACAGGAATGATTAGGATATTACTAAGTTTAGGTTAATACAGAGAAATAACTATCTCAATGGCAGGCAGAGAGTCAGGTAGAAGAGAGGAAAATGGATCCAAAATTTATTTTGATGAACCAAAGATGCTGAGAAAGAATAACTAAAGATGAAAGGAAAATAAAGCCAAAATTATTTAGTAGCAAAGACTGGAATAATGTCTTGAACAAGTAGCTGTTATTAGGTAGGGCTTTTTCAGTAGCAGGTTTGTATTGGTTTGAGTTTTTTTGTTTTTGTTTTTGTTTTTTTTTAATATGAGATTTGATTTTTCATTCAATACAGATGTAAGTTTACCTCCCAACTCAGATGTAAGAAAAAATAGTGACTTTCTGCTGAGAAGAAGCCAATAAAGAATTTTAAACAGAAGGTGGAGAATACTGGAGTATTATACAAAAGGGTGTCTACTAAAGCCTTCTAAGGGAAGACTTTAATAAGCATTCTATGAATCACATCAGACTTGCTGACAACGACTGGCTTATTATGTAGTTGCTGAAAGAAATGCAGCTTTGTGCAGAAGACAAAGGAAGACACGGATAGGGAGTGATTTTGGAAAACACGAATGATTTTTCAGACAGCAGGGAGACTGTATAAAGTAATGAAATAGAATCCATGATATGCTGCTGGAGAAGAGGTTGATGCAGCAAAAAGAAACAAATAATTAGAACTAGAAGAAGCTCAAGCAGAGAGGAGAAAGACGTGGACATGGACAAGCACAAAGTGTAAAGATGCTGAGGAGAGGAAACAGGGAGAGAACATAAAAATGTCACTGAAACTGTAAAATGACGTGGACTAGGGGAGGAGGTTCATTGCCAGGAAACAGAACAAGACTGGTTGGGAAGGAGTTTGGTTTTCATAGTACTGTATTTGAAACAGAGATAGGTAGGTCTGAGGACGTAAGCAAAGAAATATGCAAAGATTTGTCTGACTGCAGAAGCACATACAGGACATTTGGACAAAGGATAAAAGTGTAGAGGAAAAAGGGGAAAATACTAGACACAACATTTTGAAATGCTGAAGAATATGAAGCTTTTTCAGAGTGTTTAGTAGACACGGGTCAAAGCCTAATGGAATGTGTGAAGCCTAACAAACGGAGATAAATTATCTTGTGCTGGATACCATGCTGCTGCAGATGGATCCTTATTAATATAAGATGTAGGTACATTTTTGGTTTTTGTTACAGATCAGTGACATATGCAAAGTGTAGGAGGAAAGAAGAGATAAAGTTGTGAGAATGCAACAAATGAGTTATAAGTTGAATATCTGTATATTAGGTTGTGCTACTGAAGGTTAATCATATTGAGCACAGAAAAACAATGATGGGTGGTGGAACCCCCATTATCTATCCTATTCAAACAGAGTCCCACTTAATCTGGCCACTCTCAGGGTTCTTTAAAAAGGATCAGACCATGGCCTTCAGGAGGAAATCCATGAAAAACACTGCACAAACTGGCCAGGATTACTGCCCTCAGGGGCACATGGCTTGTTGTGGGCTCAGGGAATAGACAGTTGTGGGACTGAGTAAAACTTGCTATTAGACCTTTTAATGGGATTGTGGGAAGGTGCAAACCTTACTTATAGATATTTAAGGGAAGGACCAAAGGAAAAGGGAATGATCAGAATGGATTCAGGAAGAACAAGCATCTATCCTATCCTTTTACTTAAATCCCACTTCTAAGTGTATTCCACATGGATGTGCTTTCTTGCCACAGAAATATTCTGTATGTGATGTACACATACAGCTATATCCACCACAGATGGTGGACTGGTAGATATAGCTATATAGATATATATTTTATATGCATGTATATTTTAATATTCACATTTATGTTTACATTTATGTTTATATATTCTCTTCATCTGGGTCCTGAATGTTCATTTGAAAGCCATTTTGCTTCTTTCAATTTGTAAATGGTGCCTTGGCATCATTCTTGGAGACTCTCTAATTGTGAATAACTTTGTATAGAGAAGAAGATGTTAGCAAATGACTGGTTTGTTTTCCTGGCATATCTCCAAAAATCAGTGATTTAGAGTCAGTGCTAGAAGAGCTGGCCTGAAGAGAAGCTGATGGGATACAATAGAGTTCTGAACTTCTATTCATTTTTATGAAATGATGTTTTCAACATCTGGAACAATTCTAAACTCTCAGTCGCATTATAATGCTCAAAGCATTTAAACATCATAAAATTGCCCCTTAACACTTTGATTAATTGCTGCTTGTCTTGAATCTGCTTGCACCAGAGTAAGTATAACTGGTTTTAAGTGTTGAGAAAGCCACTGGTTTTGTTTAATAGTTGTGTTTTTTTATGTGTGTCCCCATG
Source organism: Agelaius tricolor (assembly GCF_023055355.1). Lineage (NCBI taxonomy): Eukaryota > Metazoa > Chordata > Aves > Passeriformes > Icteridae > Agelaius > Agelaius tricolor. The sequence continues at coordinate 64,779,822 of NW_027269261.1, forward strand.
GAATACCTATACTTAAAGGGACTGTTAAATGTCTATTTGTGCGGTATTGAAAAACAACACTTGAAATATTTTTTATATGTCAGGGATTGGAATGGATTAATACTTATTTTTTTTTAAATTTCAAGGATGTGTCAGAATAAGGTAATATTACACCCTGCTGTTTTACTAAAGTGACTGAACTAAATCCTGTCAAATTTGACAGGGTTCCTTGAAGATTGTGCAGAATGTGCTTGAATTGAATAACAATGAATTCAGTCTTGCTGCTTACCAGCAAGCCTAGTGTATCATATAACCCTCACTGCAGCATGTCACAAATGTCCATAGTGATAAAGTTTCTTATTTACAAACCCTGCCTTACTCAGATATACTCAGATATTGCATAGCATTTTAGGTAAGGTTTTCTGTCACCTATTCTAATCTTTGTAGGAAACAGTGGTTAAAAAAAACCTATAACTAAGTTAGGCTGGTATATTCTGAATGCCTCAAATTAGTTGATTATAATGGCACCCTAATTATGGAAGCTGGAATTTTCCATATTTGCTTTTCCTTTCAGGCTAAATTTCTTTGCAAACCTAGAAAATTCACTTTTGCCAGTTTTGATAGGATGAATAAGGGAGCACAGCAGAGTCTTTTAATACCATTTAAAATAATTTTCAATTTTTTCTGGAAAGGGCTTATGCTGTTGGATTCTGCAGAAAGGGAAGTTTGGACAATTCTGCTCAGGATTCACTCTCTCTTTGGTTTTTAATAAATCTGCGTACATCAAAGGGTTCATAACTGAGGGAAATCTTAGAACATTTAATTAAGGACATCAGGAAGTATGAGTCAGATATTTGCTAAAGGATATAATTAAGCAAATTCCAAAAAGCTGTCTGGAAGACTCAGAAATAGGGGGAGCCAACTTCTTTGTCAGCATGGACAGACAGTTCATGTTTTCAATGGTAGAAAATAATAACTTTGTTTCAAGAAGAGTTACTTTGGTATGAAACTTAAATCATGAATTTTCAAGCTGTCTTTTATATGTATTTATATGAAAAATGACCATGTCAGAAAAAATTCTCAGATATTGCAGTAATCTTTCCATAGTCCATAGAAAAAACAAGTATTGGAACCTTAAAAAATCTGTGAGATATTCCAGCCTGGGAAATAATATTTATCTAGAAATTCCTTCAGAAAAAAATAGTAAATGTACTATTTTAAAAGTACTGAACATACTACTACCACTCTACACTTTAAACAAATAATTATGAGTAAAACATTATGCAGACAATTTCAAAATCCTTCACACAATTCCTAGAGATCTTTTTCACTTAACATGAGTGTTTTCATACTTTAACCGAGGAAGATTTATAGAATATTGCATCTTAAATCCCTTAACCTGAAGGAGAAGACCATATTATTATAATGTATTTATCACTGTATATGTTTATGGTCGAATCTATACACCATCTGTATTTGTTGTAAATAAAAGCTGGTGGTGAGAAGACTTGTGAAGTATTTGCTGATCTTATCTCCTGTGTAAGTATAGCATAAGGGCTCTCATGCCCTACCAAACAGGTTGATGATGCTCACCTAGCATTCATTAGTCATAATCCACACAGTAGTAGAGCAAGAGGAACCTGACATTTAGAGGAGGGATACCTTTGGTGGAGCTGCATAGGAAACGCAGCTGATTCCTTGCTAAGCCTAAATTCAGTTTTTGAAGTTGGTGTGGAAATTCCAGCAATATTGTTTGGAGAATGTCGGTTTATATTCTGAAAAATGGCTAAAAATTTCTTTTCTTATTTAGGTACTTTTCCTCAATTTCACATTCTGATTTTTCCTGAAATGCTAGTACCAGTAAAATTCAAGCATACACGTAATTTTTTGTGTCAGGGTCTGATGCATCTTACAATTATCCTGTAGAATACTAATTAGTTTGCTGATCCAGCTCATGATGGAGCCACTGGAAAGCAGAATCAGAGCAAGAAATGCAGCGGGAATGAGACCACCCCCTTTTGGCAACAGCTGCTTCTTACGTCAGTGTAGAGTGATCACTGGCCTATAACCAGAGCGAGCCAAGGATTTTATTTCACCCACCCAGTCTGTCAATGGCAGAATGACAGATTAATGCAGACAGTTGCAATAACTTCTATGCAACACTGCATGAGCCCCTGACAGTATTTATTGTTGCTCTAAAAAGATTCCTCTTTGAATCAAATATTTGCAGGTAGCAACATTTAAATTCTGCTCTAGTTTTCACAGTGATAAACAAAAGGTTGAGAGGGCAACCCACACACATTTTAAATCTGGAGGAACACACAGGTTAGTTTAAAACCAAGCTCATGATATTGATTTTTAAGACCACCTGGTAATGTCTGAATGGTCATTATTGTGAAGAACAGGGGAGACTTGGAGTCATCAAAAACACAGCAGGAAGAAAATTGTTTTTTACAAGACTGAACAGGGCCTTATTTAATTTGCAGGACTGCTGGTACTGCTGTTGATGGATGAGAAGGAATGAACTCAGATGTGAGGGCCAGGGTCCAGCCTATGATGACAAAGGTGATAATTAGAAAAACAAAACCGTATTTTTGCTTGTGTAGAAAGTACATTTGCTTCTTGAGAGACAGTAAATATAGGGCGCTTGTGGTGACATTTATTGTCTGAGCTTATAAGACCTTGCAGACTGGCATCTCTGGATGTTTGGAATTGGTACAGTAACTTTGGAACTCCACATTTAGCCACTTCTGTGGAATGTTCTTGTTTCAAAGGGCTGAAACCTAGAGGTTTGGGTGGAAATCAGAATGTTAAAGAATGAAAAGGGAGACATGCAGAGTCCCTGGCATTTGGTTAGTTGACAGAGCAGCTCTTTAATTGTCTATAGACGAAAGTCCTAGTCTCAGAAGACTACTATCACATTCCAGCAAAACAATATCCCTTGTTTTAGCTGTTCACTGTGGTTTTTAAACTATACAGTTGAAGAGAAAGAAAAGTCATAGAAAATACAATTATGAATGGTAGATGTAGAGGAGATCTCTTAGAGAGCTCAGAAGAAGGGATATGGGGGAGCTCTAAGCAGGGTGTAGGCCCTGGAAGAGGGTGCTGAGGAGGGGAGAGCAAGTGGGAGGGTTTGGGATTGGATCTAGAGAGAACAGGGACCAGGGATGAGAGGGGAGAGTGAGCACTGGGGGAAAGCAGGGCTGGGGAAGTAAACACTGTGGTCTGGGCATGGGTGTAGCTGCAGACCAGGGAAGAGAAACAGGCATTGGCCTTACAGAAAGAACACACACAGAGATCACAGTGTCACAGAATGGGTAAGGTTTGAAGGCAAACAGTGGCTCCTAACTCCCTGCTCAAGCAAGATCATTCTAGAGTACATTGCACAGAATCATAAACAGGTTAACCTTGTGCCACAGCGTAGTATCAGATATGTTGTGGTAATGAGCAACGCAGGGACCCCAGGCAGGTACAAAGGAGTGCTCCTTATTGCCAAAAACCCAGCCTTTTTAAGCAGTTAGCCACTTACCAGTTTACACAGTTTTAAGGCACAACAAGCCCAAGTCAACCAACCACCATACACCACAATGCAGACAGGATGTGGACATGTGGCAGTCACACAGCGCGTCTCACATCTCTCACTTATCATCTCTCACGTTTCTCTAACCTTATTCCAGCTGAATCATCCTCCCATAGTTCCCTTCTACATAGCCTAAGTAACAGGCTGGAGCCATGTTCCAAGACCTTCCCTTTATAAAGCTTTACCTATGGGTAACAGAGGTACACCAAGAAAAGGAAGAAATGCTTAAAAAAAAGGGTACTGGTAAAAAAAATCTTGAGTGACTACGAACAACAAAATGGACTTACACAAATAATGGCATTGGATGGTAGAAACAGCACTTCCACAACAGCAGGAGCTTCACCATACAAGAGAAAAATGTCTGTATTTCTGCTTATTTTGTACTGTCCTGTTATTTCACTGTTTAAGGCCTGATTGGAAATCCATTTGGCATTTGACTGGTATAGATGCACACTGGATAAAAGCTTCAAAGATGAAGAAATTTGGCCTAGTTCGTTCCTTATTGTTTATAGCAAAGAAGGTAAGAAAAAATATACATCAGTTTTCAACATTAGAATTGCCTCTACTTCAGCACATAAATCACTGCTTGACTTTATTGCATTTCTGTTCTGGAAAACTTCTTAGTACCAGAGAGCTAAACTACAGAGAAAAAGAGAACCACAAGAAAACATCCAGAATATATAAATGCCACTTCCAATATTATAGGACTAAGCAATTTCCTTTAAAGATCCCAGCTTGTCAAACACTGATATGAATTACGTCCTATTGCATTAGGAACTTAAAGCAGCAACTGGCACACTCTATCCTTGGCTTCCACATTCATTCAGATGTAAATCTGAATTAAAGTGATAGCAGCAGAATTTTCTATGGAAGTAATTCAGGCAGAAGCCCTCACAATTTCTCACTCAATCTGGCTGGACGTGATCCCATGCAGTTCACACTGAATGGACAAATAGTCACTCAAGGCCTGTGCCAGGGCTCCTAGTACTTCCAGACAGTATTGGAATTAGATTAGAAATTCTGAATTTTATTTAAAACAAGGAATAAACCTCAAGTGCTTATGTTTTGGAAGACAAGTTTGAAAAGTTTGAGTACCTGGCTTAGATTCACTCAGCACCTAATTTCAGACAACCTTGTTCCTTCATAGTAGAGGAATGCTGACTTTAAAATCTACACTTTGCAGGGCAGAAGGAAAAAACTTTTTAAGTCAGAAGGCTCTACAAATTCTGGTCCCCTGTAAAGGTGTTTTACATAAGTAAATTATCAAGCCCACCGCCAGTGATCCTCCTGGTCCCCATAGGAATAGAAAGTTAATGGCAACATATTTCCTGGTTACGTGATGGTAGTGCTGTCTCTTGGGGCATAAGGAATCTCAGAGATGTAAGGTTGGATAACAGAGAGGGGTCACTGGGGTAGGATTCATCTCCTAAATTTGTCTTCCAAAAAGAAACCACAGTCCGATGATACTTTCATGGAGAATGTTGACAAGAACTGACAAGAACTCTGATAACTTAATGGCCTAAGAAGGACTGCATGGGCATCTAACCAAAAAGAGAAGGCTCAGATCATTTGCCCTAACTCTCTGGGACAAATGAGAAGCTCTGACCCCTGGCAAAGCCCAATGTCATGCATGCAGTCCCCAGTGTCTTAGTTATGTGACATTGCAGTTCCTTTGATGAAGCATACATTATTTTAAGGCAGAGGTAGAGATGAGATGCTGACAGATCTCATTATTTTGGGATGAAAGGGCACATGGCTTGTGAGATATTCAGCCCCTGAGAGAGGTGCTTCAGCCCAGTCTTCAGGAGTCTTCTGTCTCTGGCCTAGACAGAGTCTGCTCTCTTACCATTCTACAAGGAGCAAAAATATCAACCACAATAATATTGAGGTTTTTTTCCAAGAAAAGCTCTGTGGGCTAGAATTTGAAAATTTCTTATTTCTAAAACGTAGCATAATTAAAAAAAAAACAAAACTAAAGATAATTTAAGTTTTCCCAATAATAATGTTTTTTGATTTGTTTCTTCTTATAATCAAAATAGGAAAGGAAAGCATCCCTGACAGAAGTATATTTGTCCTTGTTAAAGTAAATGCTCCTCAACAAAACAGTTTATCTTTCTCTGTCTGGAAGTCCATTATAATAGTCATTCTGTGGCACATAAAAGTAGTGAACATCCAGTGGGCATGCCACACTGCAGAGACATAAGGAATTTATAATAACTGAATCCCAAATAATTAGTGTAAGAGATCATGAAGTGTACGTAGGAAAAAGATAGCCTGAAATGTATTGCAAACAACAGGGGGCCAGGACATTAACAGACTGCTGTTCCCTCAGGGGTTTTCTACAGATGGAGTTGAAAAGAAAAATCTCTTTTAAAATTTTGCCATTATGTCGTTTGAGTTTTAATTCTTACATCTGTAGTCTTCAAGGGCTAAGCAATTAGTTTGTTATTTTTACCACTACCTCATTTTGCAAAAGCTCAGCCTCTTAAAGCTCAACTTTCACTTTAGAGAAACATCATTTTGTTACTGGGCCACAGCAACACCCATACTCAGAAAATTTAAAGATAATGACAGCTGGAGCAAGAATTAAAGAGATAAGCAAAGGATAGCAATAATTGAATGTACAGAGCCCTAGTATTTCCAAATAAGCTGATGTATGCCTCAACATGGGACACTGCAGAGAAAACTAAATATCTGTTTGGAACTCCTCTATATTGTATCCCAGAACAGCTTTTATTATCCGAATTTTTTATGTGATACAAAGTTTAATGTTTCCAAAGGATTTTTAATATTCACTCTTAAGGTAATAGCAAACTGCTGCATCAAGTAAAGGTCTTAGGAAAGAATTACCTATAACAAAAATGAAAGAGATGTCCAATGTTCTTTGAGATCAGTTGATTTACTTATTTTTCTACCAAGGGTACATTATAAAAAATTCTTGCTGGACAAAAAGCTGTTCTGAATTTCTGGCAAAGCTCAAGCCCCATTTACTGCTGTGAAGTCAATCCTTCCTGTGGAGCACATGGTTTTCCAGATTAGTACTGCAGTTACTGGCCCTTGAAGTCAGGCTTGGGCAAGCTAACACTATTATTCATCCCATGTGGTGCTGATATGAAAAGAAATAAAGGTGAAATGTTTATGAGGGTGAATTTTTAAATTGGCCAGTAAATGAATTTAGCACACAAAAGTTGATAACATTTACTGGACCACAGAAAGGCAAAATAAAGCTATGAAGCATTAATAGACCATCCTTAAAACTTTCCTTTCTAGTTCTCTTAAGGGCTGAAAAAAGAAACATCATTAAAAGACCAGTGAAATCTGAGCATGGTAGACTCATAAGAGAAAACATTGATGATGCCACACCTCTACACATTCACATTCTCACAGGAAAACATTTCAGAGAAAGAGTAATTTAGCAACTTGAATCCTTGGGCTTTTTTGTTCAAAACTCACCCAAACCCTTTGAAAATGCGTGAATATTTCTTTTTAAGTGATGGTCATTCTACATGACTTATGAAAGTCATTCTTATGACTTTACCTAGCAATATTCTTGTTAGGACTCCATAGGGGAGCAAGTTCCTTCTTAAGGCCTGTAAACTACTATGTCAAATTTTCCCTCTGGCATTTGTTGGGGTCCTGATTTAAAACCAGTGAACTTGAGGCAAAACCTCCTTTTGGCGTCATAAGCCAAGTTCACTGAGTCAAGCATATGAGAGACTTTCCAACCTGGAAGAATAATTTCCTCTTTAAACAAGCTCCCTTTTCAGGAAATATCACTTCTTTTCAGTGAATGTTTGGAGGTAATTACAGCTGATATGTGATTAACTAGCACCATCTGCCAAGGTTGAGATTTCTCTATCAAAATATATATGTCTGTCTGTCCTGCAAGGAGTATGGGGCAACTAGGAGGCATCAGACCTTTTGTTCCTGTATTGAAAGAGAGCCACATATGTCTTATATGCCAAGGGTCAGGTGTGAAGCCTGTCATGCAGTTTGCCTGTGGAAGAAATACCTTTTCTGCTGTGTTGATGAAAAGTTAAACATGCTCATTGATGCAGCAAGTACTGTGCATTGAAAAAAGACAGGCAGAAAAATATAACTAAGCTACCTTCAAACTGCAAGCAGAACAGATGATCCAGTTCCAACAGTATTATGTTTACTGCACAGTGCTACTCCTGAAAGACTTGCTATTCTGGTTTGTTCTTTTCTTGATGCATAAGAAAGAAATTTTGGTCAAATCCTTCTAAAGATAAGTACAGTAAAAATTTCATTTTAGATGGCAGGTATATCAAAAATAGAGCCCTGAAGTCCTTGTTTCAATTTGATATTTAGACAGTGTTGCAAAGTTCTAGAAATTCTTTGCTGGAATAAAGATTTTTTTAAAATTATCTTATTTTAAAAACCGATGAAATTAACTTTTTAGTGTAATTCCAGGATGCAGTCATGTAGGAAATTAATGCTCTGATGACATGCTAAATGCCTCTGAGCTGTATCAGATGTATTTGATCTACTTGAGCTAAGACAATAAAGAGTTTTAAAATAAATCAATATAGGTAATTTTATTTAGCTAGGGATGATTCTTCATATAGCAGCATCTCTTTAGCATGGCAAAGCATGAGTTATTGTTTGCAAGACAATTTTTTCTTTTGTTCCAAGTTGTAAACCAAGAGCCTTCCTGCCTCTCTCTTCTGCCAGCTTAGTATTGTTTACCTGCAGGTGAGTTCAAGCACTTAAAGAGAAGATGGTTAAAAAACGTGTAGCTTTTCACCATTTCAGTGGAGAAGATTTGTGTCCTGTCATCCTTCAACACAGTCATGACTTGCCTGTGCAGTGTGCTATAAAGAGTAAAAGAGAGTCTGAGGGAAGACAGAAATATGCTGTGAATTGTAAAAAAAAAGAAATCACAAAACCAGAAGAAATACCATGGCAGATGTGACAATATGTTTTGCCTTGTTTCACTTCTTTGAGGTTGCCCTTATAACTTGACAGTGAGGAACTCTCCAGAGCTGCTCACATGCTGTGAAAAGGGTGGGAAGACAAAGAAACAGAGAAGCAAGATGTGGGAATGCAGCTTTATTTTTGAGTACATGGAGAAGCAGTTTTGCTGAATATCAGCCCTTACACATCAGAATTGCATTTCCAGAGAGTATAAATGAGGAAATTTTGGACATATCGTAATTTCTTCATATTTTCATGTGTTCTCCTCAGGGCAAGAATGTTTTCACTGTTACTTTTTGACAGCCAAAACAGATTTTCTGCAAAAGAATAGTTTATAGACTTTTCCATTTTAATTGAGATAAAGCCAAAGCCAAAACCAAAACCTATGTCATGTCCTTTTGTCTTCAGAAATACAATTCTGGGGACTGGTGTGAAATACAATTTTGGTGGACTGGTTTAATACTAGATTCCCACATGAACTCCAAAATCAGCATCAGATTAAGATATTTCATCTCTTAATTGAAAAACAGGCATCAGATTATGAGATTTCATCTCCGATATTCCTACAGATTGGTGGATTCTTTTTCTTTCTTGGAAAATAACGGGAAACAAGGAGAAAAAAAAAAAAAAGAGGAGCAAGGAAAAGTGCACAAAGCTGCTGACACTGCACTGAGATGCTGCCCTTCTTTAAATGTGGCTTTGAGTTTTGAAGGGCCTGGGCATCTACTCGAATGCCAGGCCCAGATATATTGTTCTTCTAGACTCATTCAGTCTCATTTTTGAAGCTAATTCAGAGCTTTTATGATATCTTGGATCATATACTCTATTATATATTCCAATTCTAATTTGACAACCAGCTCCATCTAAGCACAGACAAGAAGAAATTATTTTTGTGGCTATAAGAATAGGATCAAGATCACAGCCATAATGAAGACCTCAGAGATCATCTCCCTGTACAAAGACATTTCTTTTCATACTATTTTTAATTTAACATTAAACCTATAATGCTGTTTCCTCAGCAAAACTTAACATGCTAAGCAGAAATACATATGTTTTCCCTTGTGTCCTTAACTCAGCTGGTTCTGTGATGAGATTCCTGGACTATTCTGAAATTCTTGGATGTACTGCAGTTCACTAGGACGAATGCTGAAAAGTTTATTTGTATGAAAATGCATTCTCAATGGATTTTTTTTAATAAGAGAAAAAGATTTTGGGAAAGAATGGGGAGACAGAAAATGTTAAACAATATCTCTGAAAAAGTTATGATTTGATATGAAGTGCAGATTAAAGCTCCTCCCTTATCGTTTCACAATGTGACTGGATTTCTTTTGCAATTAGAGACACTGTTAAAAATTAGTAAGTAAATAGAATGCAGAGAAACAACCTCATTACATCTTTTGTCACAGAGGAGGGAATTGGGGCCTATGTTAATTATTCCTTGTCCAATCCAAGTAACAGAAGAAACACTTCAAATATTAAATTATTTTGAAGTTTGGCACTTTTTTTCACATAGATAATTTTTTAATTGCTGAGCAATAAACTGTATAACAAAAATGTTGGCAACATCAAAGTTTTTGTGACTTAAACCTCTGAAGTTTAAAAATTAAGTGTGAAATTCCTTGACGATGCTTTAACTTGCATAGCTCAATAGGAGAACAATGTGCAAAAGGGAGTCAACAAAAAAAAGTTGCTTGTTTCCATGTGAAATTAATGGGGAACAGCAGGCTACTCATTAATTGCTCATCTCATGATGACATAGTGACTACTCCATGCTTCAGCATGGGAATGGGCTAGCAGATAAGTTGCTCTCTACTGAGCCGGCTCTTTAGGAGATGCACAAGTGTACTCGTATTCCACACCAAAGGCTCTGGAATCACCCCTAAAAATGCCTAAGGAAGACAGATAATTCAAATGCTACATAGACAAGGGGTTGAAAGACATATAAAAATTATCAGCCAGAGAAAATGGCCCAGATCATCACTTCTGAATATACCAGAATATACCAGAAGCAGAGACAGATTCCTGCTGAGAAAGGTGTGTTGGTCTATTGGGACACAAACTCAGACCAAGATATGTCATAAAAGATAACTGTGATTCTTCTCACCATCACCAGTCAAAAACTTGGATTTACAAGTGGAAAAATATAATTTTATGGGAACAGAATCTCCAGTTATTGGATTATATGACATGATAGCTTATTTATGCCTTGCTTTCCTGATCTATATTTCCCCTGGACAGATTCCAACCAGGAGTTCAGAGAAGCCTCAACCTATGAAACAGCATTAGGTTGGAAGGAAAGAAAGGTCTGGAGCATTTGTTTTTACATCTCTGAAAGAAGCTGTCCTATGTCTGACCACAGATGAGAGTTGTAGTAAGTTATGATCACTAACCAGAAACTGCTTTGCTCTGATCTCTTAGAGGTGCCAAATGCTACACACCCTTTGCTGCATAGCTGGTGCTGATAATACATGCAGCTATGTCATATAGATAAAATGGTCCAGCAACTGCATTTTAGTTCTTCTGAGAGCAGGAAGGTTTGTCCCTCAGCTTTGTCCATACACGTGCAAATTGCACCAGTAAAGATGCTTCTGCACATTTGACACTCTGCAGAAGAACAAAGGATTGAGCTACCCACTCTGCTTAGTTGCTAAAATCAACATCAGCAATTGTATGGTAGACACAAGCTCGTTGAACTGGGGTCTTGGCAAATAATGCAGTTCTTTGATTCATTTTTAACTGGATAACTGATGCAGAACATCTCCTAATATAAATTCAGTCAAGTTTCACGCTACAAAACAGAAACAGTTTTTCAGGATGGATGGGTCATTTCTTACAGACAATGAGTACACTGAGAGTAAATTAAGCATATCTAATTGGAGAAGCAAATCTCTCACAGTTTCAGAAGACTTTGGTCTCACTAAATAAGCAGCCCTCCCCATGCCAGAACTAGCAGTATCACGACGAAAGGCTTCTTATGCTTTATATAAGCCAAATGCCATCAGTCCCAGTATAATCAGTACACCTGTTTTTATCTAGAATAGATGAATAAAAACCCTTTAGATGAATTCCTTTTCCAGTGCTTGTAGCTGTGGCTGATGCTTATACACTAATTAGTCCTTTAGTAAACAGTCTTTTGTAGCTATGCAATTCTTTCAGATGCACAGCATAATTTGTCTTTTAAAGTATGGGCAGCAGCAGTGACATGATCCATTGGAGAGCCAATAATTATTGGCTAAACACAAGGATGGCAAAGAATCAGAAGGTGGTAATGAGACAATGCATATCCATGCCTAATGCTTCCATACAGCTTAATGACGTGAAAGAACCACATTCATCAGAATTCCAGTTCCATTACTTTTAAGAAAAACTTTTGCAATCCTCCTCACACATTGCTATGTGTGAAGAGGATTCATCCTTACACCAGCTCCACATAAAAGGGCTTTTAGGCTTTAGTTTCTCATTAAAGCAGAACAATTTCCATACCTCACTAAGCAGATGCTTAAAAAATTATGGTTTTAAACTCTTAGATTCACTCAGCTGTTCAATGGCACCCCATTCTTGCATAATTTTGACACAGTTCTTTACTACAATTGTTTTGCTTTTTTTCTAAAAAAGAGCTGAAGAGAAAAAAAAAGTGATCAAATTCAAACTGAAGAGTCAGGGGTAGGAGATGTAATAATTCAGGTTCTCAAAACCATCTTAATCCAGTTCTGCTCTGGTACCCTGCTCTGAGAGAATCATGTCCAGTGTGACTGAAGATAGGTGAGGCAGAGAAAGTCTGGCCTTTCATCAGTTCTCATCCAATATTTTTAATAAAGCATATCAGCAAATGTCTTGAAAACATAAAAACCATGCCCTGTTTGTTTGCTACACGCATTTTTCCTTCAATGAGGCAAGGAATTTGTGACATAAGTGTTCCATGATTGTGGAATTAAATCTTTCATTGTAAAATGAAGATGATTATTTAAGATTGCATGGGTAACCCACAAGCTGGCTTTTCCTAACTTGATGTTTTTCCCAGTATTGTACAAAAGATGCCTAATAATTAAAACAATAATAAAAAACAAGAAACCCCCCTGACCCCAAATCCAAAAAAGTCCCAAGCCCCAAGGCAGTACAGTTGCAGTGGGTCTCATTGTAAAGTAAAACCCTGCCTAGAACAAACTTACTTAGGACAATTACTGTCTTTTCTCAGAGGTAATTCTTGGCAAATGTTGACTATACAAAGCACATATTGTAAACATAAGTTGTGGACTGTATTTAAGCACAGATATGAGAATTTTTTTATGTCCCCTTCCTTTTTCAGCACTTGAGATATAAAGGCAGATGTCAGGAGCTCCATGCAGTTAGTTAGTTTGCCTTTTTTGATGCCCCAAGTTGCCTTGCATGGCCTTCAGAATCTAGCCCAGAATGGCACTGGCCTCCCATGCATCCTGGTTCTTTGTTACCCCACTGTAGATGTCATGGATAACCTATGGCACCAGACATATCATGGCAGAACTTTGTCATGCTCTATGGGTCTGGATATACACAGTAACTTGTTTTCATTTCAGTGAAATATTCACTGAAGTTTCCATGACAAATCATTATTATTCCATTTCTGATTTCCTGTATCTTTTTATAGAATGGCAAAATTCACAAAGCAGTGAGAAAGAATGTTCAGACTGGTGAAGGCATTGGTATTTGAGCTGAGAGAGGCATCCAAAGTATTTATCTTCAATTCATTGTCTGTGTGACAAAGTCCAAACTGCTTTTCAACTGTGAGCTTCATTTCCCCTTTCATTTAATGAAAATGTTAAACAGCTTTTTTCAGAAATGCTTTGAACATAAGCCATTAGGGCATATAAAACCCTTATGGAAAGTAGTCCACACATAGTAAAATGTGAAAATATAGCAAATCAAAAAGTTGACACATTTTTTCTTTACAAGCATTGACAGGTTTTACTCCAGGTAGCTGCAGTAGGTGGAGGAGAAAGAGGTCCCAGCATGCTAACTGAGGGTTTGGCAAGTTTTACTTTCCTTCTTTTTGAAAGAAATGTGAGGGATGGAAATGGGTTGAGCAGAAATTGTTTGCCAGAAGCCAGCAGTAAATGAAGCTCTGGCTACAGGCAGCTGTAAAGATTTTTTCTGTTCTATAAAACAGTGAGTTTGGACTCTAGGCTGCCATTCTGATTGTCCTTATGAGGGTGAGCTGAGCCAACAGCTTCTTGTTTTAAAATATTTTTTCCATAACTAATGAAAATCTGCATCATTTCTTTAGAATTGCTGCTGCAGACTGATATTAGTGGTGTTGCTTTGAAGTTAGAAAACATGGAAAACTTCTGTCAGAGCCAGCTTGACAATGTGTTTGTGCTTTTTGCACTGCTGTTCTACTTAAGATGTTACTCTCTGGACTGGCCACAATTGGCAGTGCTGCTGAAATTGCAGATTCAGGTATGTCTTTCAAAGATCACTCCTAATTGAAGTAATTTTGTTTGGGAAATAGCGCAATATACTTAGTGCAGCATGGAGGCCCCTATGTGGTTCTGAAATCTTCCACCAGGATGTATTCAGTAAGTCAGGTTTAGGACCAGCTCTGATTGATTTGAGCAGCAGAGATCAGTAACAGGCAATAAGAATTTGTTTCCTTCTTCCTTGTCCAAGAGAAGCTGATTTTCATGATAGTTTTTCCAGAAACTGTTGATGTCTAGTATAGTAGTGAGAATTACTAGACCCCAGAAGGGATGCCAAAGAACAGAGAATGTAGAATTTCTGTGTGATTACAATTCTGCATACCTCTCAGTAACAGGCAGGAGTTTTTCAGTCCACAAGGATGGTAAATTAAACCAGAGCTGCAATTTCATGAGGCCAAATCAATTGACTCAGCATCCTATACTTCCCAATCCCTTCTGCTTCTTTTCTTGCTCCCTGCTTTGAGCTCTCTGTGCCTTTTATGCATCAGCTGCAACACTGACAGTCCACCAAACAGCCTATGATGAAAGGCTTGGGGAAGATACATGTTCCATACATTCCATGTATTCTTTCCTGTAAATGGAGTTTGCCCCCTGTCACAACATTGAGCCCACAGGCTCTGGTAAATGGGAATCACTTCTGTACTGTAATTTAACTCCGTGTTGCAACTGATGTATTGTGTTTGTATTGTGATTTCAGTACCACAGTGCTGAATCAAAATCCCATGCCATATCAAGCACATGCAAATATATAAATTTGTATCAAAAATTAAACTCTCTTCATGTGGAATATATAACAGAGCTTAGTCAGAATGATTTGAACCCTGATGTACACACATAACATCCCACCACAATGTTAGTGAGATTTAGCTCACTAACATTGCAAAAAAGATCCCAAATGAGCACAACTTTTTATAAAAAGAGATGAATGGTTTTCTGTCAACTCAGTGGTGTTTTCTTGGAGTTCTATGACAGTCATGAGACAATAGACAAATGGGAGAAAGACAAAGGCAAAAAGATGGTAAGACAAGTCCCCGTAGCTTTAGTGATTAATTTAAACTGATTTAGTTGCTCGTGTAATCATAGCCTAAAGTTTTGGGGTTTTGCTAAGACTATGCACCCAGGTGTTTACTGTTGATATGTGGTAACTTGTGATAACTGGACCCCTAAACCTTGAGCCCTGAAATAAGATCTGCAGCAAGTAAAGAAAGGAAAATATGTCAGAAAGTATTGGACAAGATTTTGCAGGCCACCTCCAGTCCTTTCACAGCTGAACCTTGTGAAAATAGAATATTTGTGGGGGCAGTTAAAGTCATATCTGCTCCTTGACAAGCAGATGATGTTTACTCCAGGAGTTAAAATATGGACATTCTAAGTACAACCATGTGAGAAATCACAGTGATGCTCCCAGCTCTCTCTTGAGACTGGTCATTCTGGCAGAGTCAGGCCCCTAGGCTCACATTTGTAAGTGTAGAATCAATAATTCTATTGTTCATAATCAAGTCCAGACAAGGCTTAAAGAATGAGAAATAAAATAAATTGATGAAGGGAACACTCACTCTAGCAGATTTTACATTCAAATGTATTCAGTAATAATCAGCCAACATCTTGATCGTGTTTTTATTTATAACATTTCCTGCTCAACACAGGTCTGGCTCTGGTCTACATTACAGAACAATCCTGGCAGTCTTTGTTGCAAAGACACAGCTCTTAACTGCACTGAGGACTATGGACCCACTGAAAAAAAATGCAAGCACATATTAGCTACTGGACAAATATTGTGCTTAACACATGTAAGATTGCTTCTTAAATATCTGAACAGAAGAGCAGATGTGAGGCATACTTAGTAGCAATGTGGTTGTCACCCTTGACGCAAATTCTTTGCAATTTGTTTTGCTTTTCCTTTTTTTCCTCTTTCGAGATCTGTGCTGCTGAATTCAGAAGGCTTTCTGTGTGCATTACATTTGACACAAGATTAAGCAATCATAAGACACTAACCTCACTATTACATTGTTGTTCCTGATGTTGCTGCATTACATCCTTCATTCCATGATGATTTTTCTTCGTCTTTTATATGCAACTCCATGAATCAGTTTGAGAGCTCCATTTTCTTTTCCCTTCTCCTAAATAAGTGACTCAAGATTTGTTTTTTACAAACAAGCTAACTCTTACATCCATTATTAGCCCCAAACCAGAAGTAGACAGGACTAATTCTTCCTCAGGCCAAGAAAGATGAACTTTTAGGATCCATGTACATGTTCTTAATTTTCAGGGGTAAGGAATAGAGACGAAATGTCTTAAAAGCACATAAAACAATTTCTACATTGAATGATAGCCATACCATGATTATGGTCCTATTCTAAGTGAATGCTCCAACTACAAGCTTGAAACTCCTTTCCTCCCTGCATTTTTTTAATTGTGAAAAAATCATGGAATGCACAAAAAAAATCCTTAAATCACTCAGTGCTAACAACTTCATAATCAATAGCATACTGACTAGAAAACTTATAAGGCACATAAAATATTATTGAAAAGGGAAGTTCTGGGAAGGGAAGTTTTGGGAAGTTTTAGGAAGTTTTGGGAAGTTTTGGGAAGGGAAGGACTAAATATCCTTCAGTATTTTTTTCATAATGTAATGGATGTTTAGTCACAACACTCATGAATATTTTTTTCTTACCATCTTAGCTGATATTGTTTCCCTGAATTATCTGTAAAAGCTGATTAAAAACAGAAAATACTTTATTTAAGTATTTCTGGATTAAATGAAAGAAAATGAATTCTCTTCTTTACAACTGTTTAGCTTTATATCTATAATAAAAAAGGCTTTTAAAAAATTCTGATTGCTAATTTAAATTCTAAATACCTCTGTCCACTCCTGTTACTGACAATATCTTATTAAGGTTAATAATGTCATAACACAGTAGATATATTTTACTAATTGCAGTGGCATGGGAAAGATGGGAAAATATTATGTGACCTTTAATAGACAATAAATTCCTATGATAGTGAATAAGGATTCATTAAAATCCCTTCCTTGTTTCCTGGATATGAAGGAAGCTCAAATTAACTTCCAGATGTAAGGCTTGTAGTTCATTCTATTTCCTCAGGAGAACAAATATGACTCTTGGCACAGATAAACCATAACTCCAGTTTCTGATCCAACAATGTGTGAAAGCATATGCTTAATTTCAATCTTGTGAATAATCCCATAGATCCTATAGTTCACAGACTAAATGTGAAGCATGGCTTTGTGGGTCAAGTGTATTCCAAGCTGAATAATCAAATCCATAATCTACTCTTCTTCATAGATGAACTATTCAAAATGTATACTATAATAGATTCACATAGAGAAGCTGAAAATCTGCCACAAGATGCCAAACAAAATTATAGTAACAGATAAAAACATATCTGTGAATTAAATGAGTAGAGGAATTCACACACAAAGAATTATGTAAGGGGTGGTTCACCTCACCTATGTGCCTGGTGTCATAGGACTACAGTCTTCCTTAAGACAGTAACATTTCCAAGTAGATGTGTTTTGGCAAGAGTCTCGAGTGAAGTCCTCTGAGAGGAGACAGTGCAGCCTGAGAATTTTGATTCCCTGTCTGCTTTGGAGGCCTCCTTGCATTCCTTCTTTTCTACTGAGAAGAAGATCTGAAAGTTGTGAGGCAGCTTATGGCAGTCCCTCTGTGTGAGAAGGAGGAAGTGTGTGCTCTATTGCCAGAACACTGGACTCAAGAAAACCACTTGACTTCAACAGTCTCAATAGATTTAACTTGTCCACCTCAAATTAATAATTTATCCACTCTAATACCTTCTGCCTGAAAGTGAGAGAGGATCCTAATACTTAGCTGAAATAGTTGTAGAAAAACACTTTGTACATCCCCCACTTCCAGTGAACTTAGTGGAATACTGCTTCCAAAACAAATCCATGGTACCTTGGTTGCATCAGTGCATAGCTGAAAAAAATTTTCCTTCAAGGAAAATTTGATTTTGTAAAATAGGGCAATTTAAAATCCTAAATGTGTAAAAAACCCAACTTTAAAAAAGATTCTAAGTGTAATTAATTGAACTCCTCCTGTGTTTTGTGTTCAAGCCTTAGCAATTCTGCAGTTCAGGTGGTACCAGAAGTGGACAACATTTGAAATACAAGGGAAGGGTGCTTGTATGAGACTTTTAGAGCAGTGCTGTGGATCCAATGGATTGATATCCAAAATTTCAAGTGCGTATCTGAACAAATCTGTTGGGACAGAGATCTACTACTTTTCAAGTACAAGTTTCCCTTTTCTTTCTTCATCTGTTTATGAACTATTGAGAAAAGAACATCTGTTTTAAATTAGTAACTGGACCATTGTTCTGAAGCCAGACCATATAATTCCCTTTCTTATTGTTTTTTCCCCTATTCTCTAAAATTTGTCTTCCAGTTTAAAACAGCAAGATATTCTGTGAGAACCAAAGTTAATGAAGTTCAGTTTCCTATGAACTGTCTTTTGTCCTGTGGACACTTCAGTGGTCAGAGACAGCATGTGAAACTATTCATATGTGGTATGGCTCCTGGCAAATGTGTACAGTCTCTGACCATGAAACTGTGTCTGAATAAAACTAATTCTGACTGCCTTTTCTTGGTAGAGACATGGAAGTTTGGATCTTTCTCCCTAACATCACATTTAGTTTGCAGAATTTTTGAGTCTTACATGCTTCCTTTAAATAAATTTTTCAAAACGTTGAAAACACATTTGAAAATAGGGTTTGCTGGCAGATATCAGATAAACAATTACTGTCATGCCTTTTGGAACCAAGGCCTCTGCCTTCTTCCTGCCCAACCCTCCTGCCCTCCCAAAAAAAACCCCAAAAAACCCAAACCACAACACTGGTACTGCATTCAGTAGATTACACAGGTACATTCGTCTTAGAGGGTTACTGGCAACAGAAAAACCAATTTAAAAGACAATTCCTGGAAGTTATTTATCCTTCCTTCCTTCCTTCCTTCCTTCCTTCCTTCCTTCCTTCCTTCCTTCCTTCCTTCCTTCCTTCCTTCCTTCCTTCCTTCCTTCCTTCCTTCCTTCCTTCCTTCCTTCCTTCCTTCCTTCCTCTCTCTCTTTCTCTCTTTCCCTCTCTCCTTCTCTCTTTCCTTCCTTCCTTGGATATGAAGGATGTCATAAAGGAGGATGAAGAAATCTTTATTTTTCCTTCTGTCCTTGTCAAATCTAGAATCTTGAAGGAATTTAGTACAGTCTGCACCAGTTTTGTTAATCTGGAAAATCAGTCTAAACCTGATGTATTTCTGCAGTTGAACTAGGCTATTAGAGTCTACTTATAAAGACTGGTGTAAAGATGGAGCAAACACTTGGCAGCTCATTTGTTTCAGAAAATATCGGCCCACCTACCTTAGACCTGTACTTCAGAGTGGACTCTGTTAGGTCCACAGGTGATCTTTAAACAGAGATACTTTAGAAGTATGCTTCAGTGTGCTGTGGCAGCTAAAAAGCTTCTCCATCAATTCCAGCTGTGGAGATTTCGTCTCTTGAGTCATCTGCCTGCAAAAGGTTGATGTGCTTAAGACTCAAGGCTTCCCAAGAAAAACCAAGCCTTTTTTTTGCAGACTACTGTCTGTATTTAAAGTTATCCCAGAAAGAACAACTCCATTTCTTATTTTCTGATTGAATCCAACTTTGAGTACTGGAAGAATTGTTATTAATAAAGCGGGAAACTAAATTTAGTTTCATGTACATTTCACTTCTAACCTTCATGGCTTTCAGTGACTCTTTTCACTGCAGTGAAGTCTATCTCTAAGCTTCCTAATCAAACTCTGAACGTGGCTGGTCTCACTTTACTGGAGGACATAGTGCCAGTCAGAGTTGCTGGGCCAACTGAGTAAGGTGGTCAAGCACTTTCTCAGCAGAGATAGTACAACACTGACACCTCTTTTGCTTTCACTACCTGAACAGTACCTGAATTTTACTTATCCATTACATTGCCAACTATGGCTTAAGTGTTAATAACATTTCCAAATTGTTAATTCTGGTACAGGATTGTTTATAGGTATTGAACATCATAAACTAAAGGTAGAGGAAGCACAGCTAAGCAGTCACAGATACTTTTTTTTTATCTCCTGAGGTTTTTTCCTTCTTTTTTGTTTTGCTTTTTTATTTTTTTTATCCCTAGGCAAAAGAATGAATTCAGTGACTATAGCAAGGAAAATGGGCTTCAGCAGAGCAAAGGTATGTATCAGCTGAAAATACTGGCTTCTGGAAATGAGTTATTTTATAAGGTTAAGTCAGACTTTCCATCTACGCAACCATATTTTTGTCAGTAAATCATAAATACTTTCCTATTGATGCTACTCTACAACTTGGAATTTACTCAGCAAATAATAGAAAGTCAGAAGAAAATGACTGAGCCTTACTTCATTTCAGCCTATTTCTGTTTTTCCACATTTCTGAACTGTTTTCAGTTTCAGCTTATTATTTGGGACATAATTCAAGCATAACTTCTGATAAACAGCAGCACTGGACCATAGACTTTCTATGCCTTTGCTCTAATACCTTTAGGTTTATACTAAAGCAATGACATTTCTGTGCAGGGTATAAAAACACCCTGATTATATAATTTTCACTTGTGTATCAGCACGAGGGAAGAATTTTCAGTTCAGTGGAAACAAGCAATTCTGCCTGAGATGGAGTGGGTTCCAGCTCACATGGCCTTACTACTGACATTTTTGGGGGTGTAAACCAATCTCTGGCCTGTCTTCATTACCCCTGTATGCCTTGATACACAGACTGTGACTCTAGTAATGCTGTGAGTCTTTTTGTAAATGGAAAAAGATCTTATGAACATAGCATTGAAGGGTTCTGACTAAAATCCTATAGAAGCACTTGACATTTGTGCAAGAGGAAGTGCTTTTTTTAGAGAAATCACTGCTGTGTATAATATTGGGGTACACATGTGGAAATAAGGCAAAGTAAAGACCATCTAAATAATGGAGCAGTTTATAAGATGTGAGCAGTGGGAAAAGAGAAATAAAATGGCATCTTTTCATGAACCATAACTGAACACTCAGAGGACAAAATAGAAGAATTATTGTTTGCAGATGTGATTGTGGCAATAAAGGGACATAATAAACTGACAAACAAACCAACCACTCTTATTGAAAATTGCTACAGAATTCCTCAATTATCATCCCAAACACTGCACTGTACAATTGTCATATCACAGAACCATAGAATGGTTTGGGTTGGACGTGATGTTAGAGATCATGTTCCAACCCCTCTGCCATGGACACCTTACACTAGATCAAATTGCTGAGAGCCCCATCCAATCTGGCCTTCCACACTTCCAGTCATGTGGCATCCAGAGCTTCTGTGGAAAATTACCCTGTATTGATAGGGTAGTTACAATAACTCTGGTAGTAAAACCTTTTGAACAACTATGCTTTTAGAATGTTATTGCAGAAAGTTTTAGACTGTGATTTAACAGGGAATGAATGAGACTAAAGTGAAATGGCTAGTCTGGGAAAGCAAATCAGTGCAATAAAAACAAATGCAAAAATTTTGGAAGACAGTAATGGAGAAAAAGATGGCTGTAGACATTCAATTAAACTGCACTATGCTGGAGGAAGTTAAATCATTACAATGAAGGAAAATGAAGGTACCCTGTGCTATTGTACTTTGGTTAACCTAATCTAAGCCTGCAGAGCAGCCCTTAGATGGTAGCTGTATAGACGTGGCAGTGTCAGCTCTGGAACATGGTAGCAGCCAGCCTATGAGCTCTCTAGGAGGATCTAGGCCAGTGGCATAGGTAGTTTCAGATCCTAGCTCCATGGAATGTTGTCTTCTCTATCTGTCCTTACCTGGCCAAGGTTCAGCTTGCTAAAGCAGGCATCTGCCACTGTCATGCATCGTTTCTGGGCAAGCATCGTTTCAGCTTCTTCTCACCCATGCATAACTCTCTGAAGGCTGAGCACATAAACAAGTACTTTAGGTTCCCTCTTTAGTCAATGGAGAGGATGTGTCTTCCAGAGAATGATTTATTTAATCCCAGAACAATTGTACTGCTGGGGAAATGATCCAGATTCCTAAATATAGGAGCTTAGTAGCCTTTGAGGTGCCCCAGATTATCCAAAACATCATCATGGGGCTGGCAGGCATCACACAGGACTTATGAGAAACCTTGGCCTTCTGGGCATTCAGTAGCTGGAAGCTGGGTTCCTGTGGTGTCTGAAGCAGCACTGGATGCCTATGTTTAGGCAACGGAAGCAGACCTGGAGCGTAGCTTTTCTTCAGCCAAGAGCCAGTTACCAGGAAGATCTGTGCCAACAGTACGGCACAGTCTTGAAGCTGTTTGCTGTTCATTTTCTGTAGAGGGAGGGTAAAGAGGTTTTTATGGTGCTAGTTTTCTGATTTTATTTCCAGAGAATTAAAAAAGAAAAAAGTTCGAAACAGAAGCCTGTCCTGAACTACACTTTGTCCTGCTGTGTTTCGGGTGAGAAAGAGACCACAGAAATAGAATTGTTATGGGGAAAAAAGTGTTGTTGTAAAATAAATTAAATTAGATGGAGAAGAGGGGGAAGAAAAGAGAGTGTTTGACAGAGCGAGAAGAAATCCTTACCCAAAAGAAAGAAGTTAGGTGCCGCAGTTGAGAGAGGTGTCCATAAAGATTATGTTACTATTGTAGCACTGGAAAACTCAGACTCTTGGACAGGAAAGACTCACAATAAGACCATAAAAGGGACAGAAACCTTGAAGTGGTAGAGTGACCTATAAACTGAACTGGCAGGTTAGCAACTCAAATGGAAACAAGACATCAAAAAGCAAAATTAAATTAATTAGAAGGAATAAAGACTCTTGGAGGTAAGCCCATCTTGGTCAGATCAGGTTTTGACAAGGTGCTTGAATTCTACAGTATAGTATTTAGGGTAGAATAGGGACAATGACAATGCAAATGACTATAATATACTCTTGTGATGGCCATAAAAGCCATGCATTCATCCTTGATTGTGAAACGCAGAAAAAACCTCTGAATCTCCAAATTGAGCATTACTGTTAAGATCAACAGGTGAGATAGCTGACATGGTATGAGCATGCTGCCATAGAGTATGAAGGTTAATGCCACTTCATCTTGAGGTTCACTGTCCACTGGCATCTTCAGATTCTCCATTATTTAATTCTACTTTACTCACATCACCTAGGTGCTGTGATATGATTATTATTCTTATTAATAAGATTTTGTCCCAAATTCTTAAACGCCAGTGTGGGCCACAACAGGGTCTGGCTGGAACAGCCATGTTTTGGTTGTTTTGCAATGGCAATCCAAGTGTGTGGGTAGGAAGGTTCACTTTCCATGATTTTTGGTAAGGAGTCAGTACAGGCTTACCAAAACAGCTTAACCAAATGGGAGCTCAGGGTCTGGAGTTGAAACCATAGTGAGTGCTGCTAATCCCACATGATTTCATAAAATATTCCTATAATCTTAAAAGTACTCTGACCACCTAGAAGGTCATAGGACTCCGGGCAGAGATTAAGGCCTTAATTAGCTACATTTGCAAAAAATTCAGCGTGAAAGTAAAAACATATGAAAGAGGAGAAAGTTCCTCTTAGGAAAAAAGGGCAGATAATATCTGCAGTTTTTTAGGGGAAATGAGAATATATTGCCCACCTCCCCGAGGGATAACCAAGGACAATTTTTTTGTTACAAATAATTTAGAAAAGTCTCTAACCATAAATATTTATGCTACCAATTAATTGAAAATCAAATAAAAAGTGAGAATATGAAAAAAATCCCTTTACTAGAACAAACTTCCTGCTTCATTCTTAAGCTAGTATAGTTTTAAAAAAATATAGTATCAGTATGGAAAGGCTTAAGTTTCCCAAAACCTGAAAAACACAGAGTAGAGCAGAATTCCTGGTGAACCTCAGGAGAAAGCACCTTCAGAACTCCAGCTGCTGGGGAAAACTGGGTGTACTTAACAGAGATAATTTTGAAAGAGAATATTCCCTGGTAAGTAGTAGTTGGTAACTCTCCAGCAGGGCCTAAGTGCAATTCCAAGCCGCAAGGGACTCAATATTCCTTAAGCCACCTACATCAGAAACCAGACAAGAATATCCAAGGCCTCTACACTCCAGTGGACATCTGGGATATGAAAAATCAATAGGGCTATTCTCTGAGCCACTAAATGATGAGTTTAAATTCACTGGTGAAACTAAGAGCAGAATCTAGTGCTGCATTTTAATTACATCTTTAACTACTAAGTGTGACCTATACAGCAATTATATATGGGACTACATTTCAGATAATAATGCCTAATTCACTATTGCAAATTGTTTGAGACCTCAGTACCAAAATGAAGAGAAAAACCTCAGATAAAAACCCAAAAGGAGTGTGCAGTGTGACAGGCAGGCCAGAGCTTAGTTCTGTGTGTACCTTCTGTTTATGACAACCTAATTGAAGATGACTAAAGAAGCAGTTTTTATTATAATATCTAATAGAATTATTAGCTTTGTAAATAGACCAATCTCAAAGTAATTAGGACAGATAGGTCAGAAAGAGGAAGCCTACATACTCTGCAAGCAAATACCTTTTTAAAAGCTTGGTTTTAATTGACTCAGTGACTTTTTGAGTCTCAACAAGTACCCTCTCTGACCAGGAAAAAAAGCAGGGAAGAGCCAGCCAGATCCTAAAGCAGATGAAAATGATGCTCTTTGGGCCCGTGGGGGCCACTGAGAATGATATTTAATTAGTCTGATTATCAAGTTTGTTACTTTATTTCTCTCCTGTTCCAGTATTGCCTTATAGTCCTAGTACCTTAAGCACCATGCAGACATCTGGTGAGGCTATACTCATACCCTAAGGATTTATAAAGAAATTTATGTGGCTACCACTCATGGAAGTTATCACCTAAGGAGGCGTGGTCTTCTAACCTGAGGACATAAGTTAGATATACCCCAAGGAACACAGAGCCCTAATGGCTTTTTGCATCCCTCCCACCATCAGGAGCAGGGGTTGAGAGTGAGGAGGGGGCTGCAACAAAATAGTTGTGTGGCGGGTGGGAAGATGTGTCAGCAGAGACATGTCTCTGTATGCAGCCACAAGCTGCCTACAAAACTTGTTTTGCTTTAATATATATGATCATGTCTCAGTCCCCTGGATACTCCTCCTGTTACAGGAGAATCTAATTCCTATTTCATAAAGCAAAAGGATTTGTTATTCTGCCAAGTGCTATACATGAAGTGTAATGGTGGAGCCGGAAAATGAAGGCACAACTTGTGAATTGCCATGTGAATTGCCCAAAGAGAATACTATACATTTTTTTGTGAAGGTAGAGAGCAAATCAATGAATTAAACAAACTTTATATACCACTAGGGTACCTTCACTCCAATATTAAGAATTTTAAAAGTGTGCCTTAAAATGTAAAAGAATTTAGGCAAAACCATACTTTGACATATAAAACCAATTCCATATACATGCAGTGTATAGATGTATATGTGTGTGTGTGTGGTAGAACACATTATTTTAACTGGAAGGAAGCTCATAAAAAGAAAAGCTTTTGGGGTTGGCTCAAACTTTGAGTGCACTTTAACATGCTGGTTGTACTTTATGAAGAAATCTCAAATGTATCCCATATGTTACAAATGTTTAAGAATGGGCTCAGGATGAGCTTTTGTCTGCCTGAGACACACAACTATTTAAAAAATATCTTTCTTCAGGAGCACCAATATTTATTTTTGTGTGCAAGTTTTGCAGTTTGAATGCTGGATTTGAGTTTCCACATAGCAATCAAAAAGTGAAAAAACCAAAACCTTTAATAAAGCTAACAACAGAATTTGGTTTCAAGACTATTTCCCATGACTCAAACTTTTTTTTTCAGAATCATTTTTCTTAGAACAGTTGATATATCATTATTGTTTTCCTTGTTTTAGAATATTGGCTTCCCAAAACTGTCCAATCCATCCTTGAACTAAAAACCCCCCATGTCTTCAGAAGTCTGGCTTCTTTTTTAGTAACTATAATGTTCTTTTTCCTTTTCCACCACCACTATTGTGTTGAGTGACTGCAGGCTTCTGGGATGGGAATAGAAATGGAATGAAAATACATAAAAATTCTGCCATAATTACCTGATTGTTCCTCAGCTGTGTGAGAACAATACCACTAGGTGCAACTTAAGTGGTGAACTCCCTTATTATCCTCAGTGGTCCAATTCCATGCTTTTAATTCTACTCTGTTTTTTGAAACTGATTTCTTTTGCTGGATTTTTTTTTTTTGTGTCATCTTGTCTTCATTTTCTTATCTGCCTTCTCTGTCATATTCAGGGAATTTTTTTATTGATGACTACAGTGTCATATCCCATCATGAGTTAGTCTTTCTTAAGTGACTTTAAAAAATGCTTTCATGACATGACATATGGCCCCTTGTTATCAACAAGATTTCAAGAGTGACATATTTTTGCTCAAAACTCAAAAATGGACTGAGGAGTTTAGATACTGCTTTTCTGTTTAAGTGCTGCTTTCTCAAATGGAGATTAAAAAAAAAACAAAACCAAAACCAAACACTAAAACAAAACCAAACAACCAAGCAGAAGAAGCAGTCCTATCCTACAAGCAGCTGCTTCTCCTGAGCAAAGAAACATATTAAATAAAACCCCAAACAACCTCTAAACAGTAAATAAGTCAACAAACTATGAAAAGTTTAATACTCCTACTTCGCTTTTTCTAAATTTGGTAACTAAAGAAGTGACAGGGAGGGCTCACTGCACACTTTTTAATGTTTTAGCAGCAGATGGTTGATGTTTTGTTGACAAGAAGCCCAATTGTGCACATCTTAACTTTTCAATAGCTCCACAGAGGTACATAATCATTGTCTTTAAATGAATTAGGGCTGAAAAACAACAAGTATCTGTGAAACACCAAGTCAGAATCTATGCTTTTGGTGGAAGTTAGGGACATGAACTGCATTTTTAAAAGTTTTTAAGTGAATTCTCAAATACTTCTTCAGAACATCTGTGAAGCAGGTCATAAGAGAAATTCAGTATTGAAGCAACAGATAGAAGCCCTCTAAACTACAGACATTTCACTGTGATTAAGAAGAAATTCCCATGGCAAAGGATTATGAACACAGAAAGAGAAAGATCACTTGGGAGTACAATGTGAGCTAATGGTCAAATTGCAAGGAATAAATATCAACATTTTTAAGTCTCCCTTTTCAGGGATTCTATAGTTCACAATCTTTTTATGATGCTTCCTGCTCTTTTGGAAAATAATTAAATCTTTATGATGAATAGTTCAAGGAGTGCAAGTGAAAAACTGTGGTAAAGCATCCATTTTGCCTTCTTATGGGAGCTGCTGCAGGTGCAGGGTCACCCATCTGGAGGTCTCCATTATTTTATATAAGGAATATAAGTATTTACATTAGAAATGCCTTGGTAGGTGTTTAAAGTCTGAGTGCATACCAGGTGCCTAAGTCAGAATTTATTTCATGAGCTCAGCTCAAGACCATGTGTGTGCTGTCCTCTCCCACTCTGTCACAGGTTTTCCCCACACTGCTGGCAGTGGTACCACACTGGCTTACAGCAGTCCCTGCTCTACTGCTGGAGGTCTCTTTGGACAGGCTGACATTGGGGATAAAGGCTGGCATCCCATATTGACTATTAGAATATAGAGTTCATCTTACACATTCCTGGTATGCCTGAAGCAGAGACTTTGGTTACCGAGTTTTCACACTGGATTTCTATATCTCTCCTTACATTTCCAGGACTTCGGTATCTTCTGTACAGATCATTATAGACCTTTACTACTGTCATTTGAAAGATAATACCAATGAACAGAAAAATTACTCAGCAGAAGGAACGTAAGTGTTCTATGTTCCCAATTTTTAGTTTGCAAAGGTTAGGCACTATTCAGTAAAAGGAAGCTTTTTTATTTTTTTAAATGTAACAGTAACCAATTAATGTGATTTGTTCAAATGGGCATAATGAGTTGTCCAGATGCCAAGCCTGTATCATTCCAGCCCTGAAAGACCTGTGCAGATACAGCTGTGGGCTAGTCCTCTCTCTGTCACAAGCAGGTATCTTTGATGTCCTAGAGATCACATAAATCCTGTCAACTGAAGGATATCATAAGGAAGAGGAGAGCCAGGCCATGGCAAAGATTTGAGCCTACCCGGGCACATGCTGAGATCAGAGAATGTCAGAATAAGCTGAGTTGGGAGGCATCCACAAGAATCATAACTCCAGCTCCTGGCCCTGCACAGGCCACCCAAAAGAGTCACACCATGTGCCAGAGAGCATTGTCTAAATACAATGTCTAAATACTTTAACTCTGTCAGGTTTGGTGCTGCTACCACTTTCCTGGGGAGCCTGTTCCAGTGCCTGTTCATTTCTTGGAGTGAAGAACCATTTCCTGATATCCAACCTGAACCTCCCCAACACAAATTCAGGCCATTCCCTCAGGTTCTGTCACTAGTCACCACAGAGGGGAGATCAGTTCTTGTCCCTCCTCTTGCCCTCACCAGGAAGTTGTAACTGCTATGAGGTCTCCCCTCAGTCTCCTCTTCTCCAAACTGAACAGACCAAGTGACCTCAGCTGCTCTTCATACAGGTTCCCCTCCAGACCCTTCATCATCCTCATTGCCCTCCTTTGGACACTCTTATGGCTTAATGTCTTTTTTATTTTGGCACCAAAACTGCCCCCAGCACTAGAGGTGAGGCTGCCCCAGCTCAGAGCAGAGCAGGACAATCCCCTCCCTTGCCTGGCTGGCCATGCTGTGTCTGATGCCCCCCAGGACACACTTGGCCCTCCTGGCTGCCAGGGCACTGTTGACTCATGTTCCACTTGCCACTGACCAGGACCCCCAGGACCTTTTCCGTGGGGCTGCTCTGCAGCTTCTCATTCCCCAGTCTATAAACACAACCAGGGCTGCCCCTTCCCAGGTGCTGAATTAAGCACTTTCCTTTGTTGAACTTCAAATCATTGGTGATTTCCCAGTCTTCTAATTTATTAGGGGTCTCTCTGAAGGGCCTCCCTGCCTTTGAGGGAGTTGACAGCTCCTCCCAGTTTAACAAATCTGACCTTACTAACAAATTCTGCTTCTGAGAGTAGGAAAAAAATTGAGTATCTTTTAGGACATGTTTTTTTTTTGTTTGTTTGTTTTGTTTTAATTTTAAAGTTTTTGGATTACTTTTTCCTAGATAGTCATAAAGCTTGGATAACAGTAGATGTAAATAAACAAAGCCCTGTCTGCTTTTTCCTACTCTAATAGCACCCTTATATGGGTACACACCAAAGACAAAAGTGATTGATCTGCTAAGTCTGTAAGGGATGATTCACAATTTCAGGAGAAATGGATGTTAAATGTTGACAGC
Organism: Agelaius tricolor; assembly: GCF_023055355.1. NCBI lineage: Eukaryota > Metazoa > Chordata > Aves > Passeriformes > Icteridae > Agelaius > Agelaius tricolor. The sequence goes on from NW_027269261.1 coordinate 64,809,122, forward strand.
TTATGCAAGGTCATAAGTGCAAATGACCAGGCCAGTGTCAATTTGCCTGTAATAACTAGAGCTCCAAGGCTGTAAACATGCATTTGATGCCTCTTTTGAATGTTGGTAAGAACAAGTACTAAGATGCCCTTTAGTATGCAAGGAGGCAGGAGCTTAACTTGAAAAAAATGTAACACTGCAAGGTGCTGGAAAGTCGCTTGTGAAAGACTGGGAACTGTGGTGGAATGGTTCTCCATTGGTAAAAAGATACCAAACTGTAGGATGGATGCATTAAATTGCACACTGACCATAAGGCAGACACCCAAAGACTAACACAACTTTGACTATGAGAAATGCTGACTTGTGAGGGTACAAGAATAAACAGACTGGCTATTCTGCAGAAAAGCAAAGGATGTCAGTGTTGCAGATCAGAAGCCACAGAACATGGATGTGTAAAATGTGCCTTGTGTGAAGCAGCAGTCAAAACATTTTTTTTCACATATAGATGAATTATCAAAAATAGCGAAATCATAGCCACTTACAGGTCATGACTATGTCTAAATCAGCATAATTCTCTGTGCAACACTAAGAGCTGTTATTAAGTTAAAATAAAGAGATTAAAAGTCTCACAATGTTAAAAATGGTGGTTAAGAAAAGAATCACGGCAAGCAGTCCCAGCTGACTGTTGTGGTAGAGCACCAGAACTCAAATGCAAGGTTTTCTCCTGCATTATCCTTGAAATAAAGTTTCAGAGGAGGTCACCTGATATTGTCAAGGCCTGAATGATGTTTAAATAAAACAATGCCTGGAGTAGTACACAATGCATAACTTTAAGAAAACAGGGTTGTTCTTTTTTTACCTCAGAAAGCTGAAAAGACAATAAGTAAAAGTCACAGCTTTTCAATAAATGAAATAATGCTACATGGAGTTATAGAAAATTCTGGTTAAAGGCATACTGGCCTGGTTTTAAATTATTAGATGCTCCCATCTGAAAACATGTTCTTGGGAACAATAGTATTGGCTCATCTGCCACTGATTTTAATAGTGTTAGTTATCCCTATTAAGTAGAATAGCTGGTTCTATTGGCTTCAACAGTCCTGGGAACATAACCAACCATTCAAACCTTTAATGGCCCAACAGAGTTAGAATTGTTATGTTTGGTAGGTATGTGCACAGCTAATGGTAAAACTGATGGGATAATGAATGCCCTGATGCCAACAGCAACAGCCACCAAACAGCCCCTTTATATGAGTTCTGCACAACATTAAATAAAGAATGGTCTTAAAGAAGACAAGAAAAAATTGCCTAATATACAAGTAAATTTGCACCATCTCCATCATAAACAACTCATTAAGATGATGTAATCATGCCACTTAGCAATCCCATTATTGTAATTCTCATTGTTACATGAAACTTCTTAGCATATATTAAGATTGCAGCTCTCATACAATTTCATAGATGTAGAGATTTTAAAGAAATATCACTAAATATTCTTAAGGACAGAAAAATAAAAAAAAAGCCTAGAATTGTAAAGTCCTTTGCAGGTAGAGAGTCAAATTAAAAGGATCTTATAATCGTTCTCAAGCATTAAAATTCCAAGAAATTCAGACATAAGTCTATATAAAAAAAAATCATTGAGCATTTAACAGAATGAAAATGCAGATTTAGTTTTTCTGCACAAAATTGTCTTTGTCCCAAAGTGAACCATGGTGGATGAAAATGAGAGAATAAACCAACTGCTCCTTCAAAAAAAGCAGCTAGTATGCTGTTAAAAATTAGCTTAATTTAAACTTAATTATTGTGAGGAGTTTCACTGCACTGAATTAATGACATAATTTACTTTCTGGAAAACATTACAGGTCCTTAGTTCTGTAGCTCAAACAACTATTGAGCTTGTTTTCAGTTCTGTAATAAAAAGTTTTGCTTGAATGTGGATTGTAGGATTTGATATTATTGTTCCCCTGACAGAAGCTTTTAACAGAAAGACAAGTGAAAGAGTGCTGGTTTGTGAAAGAGTATGATACATGCAGTCAGATCCTCACCAGGAGCAAACTGAACCAGCTCCCTTGGTTTCAATGGGTCTACAACAGCTGATGATACAGAAATGTCTCATACTTTGAAGGATTTCTGCAAAACATAAATTGCCTTTTACTTGTACTCGGGGATTTTCAAGAGAAGAAGAAGCAAACTGGTGAAACTGAGGCTATGGTTCTACAATACAGTAAATCATGCTCGATGTCTTCATGAACCAGATTAAAACAGGTGTAACTATAAGAAAGAAATGGATGAATCAATATAAACTCAATTTACTGGTTCTATTTTGTTCCAAATGTTGTGAGGTACCATCCGACTATAAGTAGCTTCTGTGCTGGATCATATATCATCTGTTTGAAATACTATGCCCCTTCTGGTATTAGCTCTATCATGCTGAGCAAGAAAAAAGTTTAACTACAGCATGATCTCTGTATCAGATACCCTGGGCTAATTCAACAGCAAAGCAGTGATGTGGCCAAGATGGATCCCTACCACATTTCTATTGCTGAATGCACAGACATAGTTTAAGGACAACCAACCCATTGCTCAAAACCCTGAAAACTCGAGGTGAGATGGGAATTCCTCAGGATGTCAAGTGGGAAGTGTAGCAGTCACCTGATCTAGTAAATACTCATGTGGCAAAGTTTCTGCACTGCTAACAGAGTCAGGATCAGGAGAGCCATGCTGTGCTTGAAAGTGTTTGTCAGGAGGCTCTGATCCCTGTCTGCTCTGAGGCAGAATCAGAAGTGACTCTGCATTGTATTTTCTAGTGTTCCTCATGCAAAATATGCCAGGCCATGGCTGCCTGCTGCCAGCAGCCTTGCTGAAAGGAAATGTTGAAGAGGATCCTGCAGATAATGCTGCAACTCATGTTTGACTGCAACTCAGTCAATAAATGAAGACACAATAGAAACCAGAACCTTTGAACATGAGAATTAAATGCAACATGGGTCTAAGGCAATAATCCAATACATAATTAATAGCAACTTGCCAAGTGGTGTTTTCAATTATGATCATTTTATTCTGTGTTAAAGTAGCACCAGACGTCAAATGATGCAGTCAGTCCTGATGCTCTTTCCTTTGTGTTAGACAATATAGAACATTTCTGGGTGCATTTTCTAGCTAAGATGAAATATAAAAGCAGTCTAAAAGGAATATAGCTATTCCAGTGTTCAAGTCCACAGCTCTGCAGAGTTCTTTGTGTTGAATTGCACTCCACTGACAGGAAATGTCTTCCAAGTGCAGCTGAACCAAGCTGATTGATATCTCTGGAATATATTCTCAGTGCTCATGCATTATTTCTTTACTCAGATTTCAGAGGAGTGTTTGACCTTTACTGTGAAACCATAAATCACTACCATTTTTGGCATTTCTGATGGTTTCCTCAGTTAAACACAATGGGTTTCCTCCAAGGGAAGAAGGAACAGTGCAAACAGTATTCAAAATGTGTTACTAATTTATTGGAGGGTCCTGTTGGATATAATTAATTCAAATGTTTTAGTATATTCCAACAGAACACATACATCTTTTGGTAGTACATGTACTTTGAGACCCCTGCACATTATGCATGCATTTTAGACCAAATATTCTTACTAGAGATGGCAGATACATTTTAGCTGTAGCGGTTGTGAAAAATGGCCCAGAGTTTTGTTGTCCTTGTTCATTAGTCTGTTAGGAACTATTTGTTATTGTAGTGAAAACCAAGAGCTTTGCTCACCCTTTTCTTTCACTGCAAATGTATGTAAAAGAAAAATATAACAAAGAAACATTTACAAAGAAAAGTAGTATTTGTAGTGACATAAATTGCCTTGGCAGACTTTTTTTGGCGGCAATTATATAGAAAAAATGTCTATGCAGACTTTTTGTATTACTGCCTGTAAATATTGCAGTTTTCTATTAATGTGCATTAGGGGAGCTACTAGTTTTGACAGTTCTTTGGCACATTTTGGGGACAACTGCTTTAAGAAAAAAACAACTACTTGCTTCTATCTGACCAGCATCAAAAAAGCATCATCTACACTGTTCACTGAGTTGTGGCAGACTGACTTTTCCTGACAGTGGTTATTCTGCAGCCTCTTATCCATGCTACTACTTGTTATCTCTTGGCGTGTGCTATTCCAGAGGACAACTTCAGTTTTTAGCTTTGTCTTAAGTGCCAAGCAGACTGATGGTTTTCTGCAAGTACTTTATCAATTCAGCATTGATTTTAGAGAAGCCTGTAACTAGAGCTATGGAATGTGACTACCATTCTGCTGTAAGTTTGAGTGTGATTTTCTACTTCCTCCAGAGAGAAAAAAAGGGATGAGGAATTCTCCTTACTTTGTTTATCTGAAGGTTAATGAAAGGATACACTTGTAAAATGTTTTCACTAGTACATTTAGGACCATACTATATCCTGGTGTAGTAGCAGTCCCTTTTTAGTTGGCAGGTTTTGAAACTTGTTGGTTGTGAAAGCCAACAAGTGATGGATTAATACAAAAGCAACTTATGCATAATTTTTCTATCATAATAAATATGCTAAAGGAAACTAAGATTTAATGGCATCCTTATTTCATTCCATTTAGCAATGATGGAAAGGGAAATGGTAATGGTTAAGGTCATCCAGGATCTTTGATTTGGGCTGCCATGTGTTTCATCAGACATGGCTACTTCTCTGACCTTAACATTTGAGACAGATGGATTTTTGGCCTATGCAACTCATGATTTTAAATCCCTACTGGAGAAGGAGCCAGGATTATTTTCCCTTTGAAAAAAACCCAACATAAAAACCTCAGGTGGGTCTTCCAGCTCCACCAGCTGCAAATGGTCTACAGAGGATCTGCGGTGGTTATCAGCCAGCAGTCAAGCAGTCAAGGTGCGGAAAGAAGAGTGAGAAAGGACTCTCAGGCACACTATCTGAGCATGTAAAGACAGAGGGAGTGGAATATAAACAAAGTAAATTTCAAGATTTTTTGGGAGAATTAGGCAACCTGGAATTTCTCAGAAGGAGATGAGACACTTCTGGACACAAGCAACTCTAGGTTCTGAGGAGTCAGCTTGCTGTATGGGCAGACCGTCCTCTTTCTTGTTGTGCTGCCATGAACAGGACTGCCATGTTCTCTCTTCAAACTCATATCCTTGCTTTTCTGCCACATCCCACAGTGCCCTCCCACACTTCTACTCTACACCTCTCTTTCCTGTTGGAAATGCTATGAACTATTTTTTACTGGTTATGTTCCTAACAAGGCTGAATGGAAAAAGTATTCTAACATGGCTGAGTGTAGTATTCATATGCAATTGTCTCATAGGAACATTTTGAGGATCACAGGACATATGTTAAGTGATTTTGAACCACTTGATGAAAGATATTTTTCTAAGCATTATTATTATTTTTATGTAAATGCATCATGTATTTAATGTATAATTAATGTTAGAAATGCTCATTCTTCATAGTTCCTCATTGTGTAATTTTTATTTTAAAATATATAAATATTCTATCTAATGTTTGTACTTACACATATATTACATTTAAAAGCTGTTGATTTTCTATGAGCCAAAAAAGGATTAAAACAAAACTTTGGAAAAAGTTGAGATGTTGCTTTTGCTGAATAATGTTCATATACTTTAGGAAAAGAATGATGGAATCTCTACTCTGAATTCTCAAATGTGCTTCTTAAGGTAATCCTTTATTGTCAGAAAGAGGGAAGTGGTTCAGAAGAAAACCAATTAAACTTCACCCAGAAAACTTTGAAGATACAGTCTCATGATCAAGGTGTTGTAAAGCATTGCATTCAGAACAAATCTGGCCTGTGCTTCAGGGAATTTGCCATTAGCATCTTTTGCACAGTTGTTCCTTGAACCATTAAAGATGTGAGGCTTAACCCTGATGTTAAAGAACCATTTGAGGTCAGTATTCTGATGTGAAAGTTCGTTTTTGTATATCTATTAAAAATCAAATAGTTTTACAGCATAGCGTATGAAGGCTTGAGATGCTCTACAAGTTTTCTGACATGTAGTAAACCACAAAACATCCATTTAATTTGTGAACATTGATGATGTGGTGGAAAATGGCATTGCTTCTTTGATGTTCGTGGAGTCGCGCCAATTTACACCAGCTCAGGAATTTGGTCTATTGTTCCTGCAAACATCCTATGACATTTTAAATTATCAAGATGATCATCTTGCAAAGACAAGCAAAGTATTAGAATAACAGTTCCCTGGCAAATACTCCTGGGAGATTTAGGTTATTAGAAAAATAAATTACATGTGTTCTTTTTATATGAATTAAAACTTCTTTCATAAGAACGCGTGACTTACTAGGAGACTGAAGATGTGATTTCCTAGCTGTGGATGCAGCTTGGTGAATCAGAAAGGCTGACATCTCAGTGAAGCAACTGATGTTTGCTCAGACTTGTAGGGCATAAAGATTTAATGTCCTCAAATAAAGGCATCCTGGAGCTAATCTCCTGTTTTTCAGTTTCTTTTTTGGGGTTTCTCCCTGTTGTTTCCATCTTGTCTTTGTCATCAAGAGTGCATGTAAAAACACATATGAGAAGAAAGGCAGCAAATATTTCATCTTGCCTTTTTTGTCTCTATAGAATTAACAGCTTTTTACCCCAATGTTGTGTTTGATCCTGGAGCTGATTTCAAGCAAACCAACTGAAAATGGGCACTTCATTTAGAGGAGTGGGAAAGATGTCAGAAGGTACAGCTATATTCTACAGAATGTCATGCAGGTACCCACAGACATTTCTGTGTTAATCTGCAAGGGTCTACAGGATGTGTCAGTAAAATTTTCTGTGGCCAGTATTAGTTGGAACCTTTCAGAAAGGAGAGAGAAAGGAGGAAAGAAATGCTCAGAGGTAGAGCTGTGCCCCCTCTCTAAGAAAAATAGGTTAGGTTGGTGGCAGAACTCAGTAGCACTAAGAATTCCACCTGAGATGATTTCATGCTCCCCTAGGGAGAACACATGGATATGGATTAATGGGGCTTCAAAAAAATCTAAAGCAATCTGAAGATGTTTCTAACTCTGTCACAAGGCTCACAGATGTAGTTTGGTGAAATTTTTTTGCCAAGACATCTTTTATGGTAAGAAAAGGAAAACATCAACCTGGTTTTTCTAATAACAAGACTCCTCAAAAGGAAAGAAAAAGCAGTCAAAAAAAGAGCTAAAAGATTCATGGAGCTTTTTCTACATAACTATACCTGGAGATACAATTTTATGTTTTAGGTATTGCTATGTCAAAATGGTAAAATTCATGACAGGCTCAGGTAGTCCAGCTTGGAAAACCTTTTTTGCATGAGAATATTAATATACTTCTGAATACATTTACCCTAAAAATGAATACACACTGACTGCTTCACTGTTTGGATAAACTTCAGGTGGCAGGAAATATAATTTAGGTGAATTCACTCATGTTTTTACTTTCATATTTCTGTAGTAAAAACACACTACCTTGCACAACACCAGAAATGAACATTTTTAGGAACCAAGCTGGAAAACACCATGCTGGAAAAAAGGAACAATTACACAAAGAATATTTATGGGAAATAGGTACTTTGCTAGAAATTGGTGGAAGTGTTCATCCCATGTCATGGAGAATTTTTGCTATTTTGAGAATAGATTTGATCTCAGTATGGAGTGAAAAGCAGCAGTTTAGACATTCTCAGGTTCAGGGAATGGAAAACTGTATGTTCTGATCTGAATAAATTATTTTCCTTTTAAATATGCAGTGTTGAAGACTTTGTCTCTCAAATCCAGGTGCATTTTATTTATTTAGTCTGAAGTTACTGAAACAACATTGGGAATTGAAAGGATACATTTGAACCGACTCTGAGAAAGCCTGACACTTTGAGGGAGACACACATAAAAAAATTAGGGGAATTCCCAGTGGAACAGTTATTTTTTTATAAAAGCTATAGTAAATATATATGAAAATGAGCTCAAACTGAACAGATACAAGCAGCAATATTGAGAAAAGTAGACTGCTCACCAGATTGATATTCTGTTACTTAAGGTTTATGTAGCCCTATGTGCTGCTTGGAAAAACTGGATTTCTGGTTGAACCAAGATGACTGAGTGCTGGATTTGGAAATGCTTTGTCCTGCAGTATCTCTAGAGCACTAGAGACACTGTGTCAAATGGTCTCTGTTTTAGGACACCTCAGAAATCATGTATATGTTTAGTTTCATTTTTTCTTTATAACAGAAGGAAAACAGCAAGTGAACTGTACCTGAATTTGGAGGAAAGTTCTTTACATCACTTAATATTTAAAAGGAGATTTTATTTGATGCAGCTCTTTATTTGACTTTCCTCTTCTTGCCCTGTTTGCTAAAATCTGTTGACTTTCTTATTTTAGAGGAAAATGACATTGAAGTTTGTAATGGAGTTGTGGAGATTTAACAGTAAACAGCTGAGAGTGTTGTATTATCAATTACCAGGTGTAAGTATATGGTTTCAGGGGTTGTATCTAAAGGAATACAAAGGTATTATTTTAGATTTGTGTACAAATACCATTTCTTTATCCTAACATGCCAAATAAGTTTATATGTTGATCCAGTATATACTTGGTAGATCACAGAAGTGAGCTTGAATAGGACAAGGAGAAACTCTTTCTGGCACCTTGTAATGATATTCTAACTCTGGGAAGAGGCCTGAATAGGCCAGTTGTGGCAGGAAAACTGGAGTCATAGGAAACAACTGAAGTTTTATTTTGAAGCCTGAGGTGCCTGCCAGGTGCAACTTCTTAAAGCATAAAGCTGCAATAGTTATTTTAGGTTTAAAATTTTATTTAGCTGACTGAGTATTAGGCCATTCAGCAAATACTTCATGTTGGGGTGCGATTTTCACCCTGTTGGACTATAAAGTCAATAAGGCATAATTTCTCACCCTGTGACTATGTTTTCCTTGTTCTTATGCACCCCTACTAACTGTACAGCACAGAAAATAATGCCATGGTTTCAGATGAGGTTAATCAATTTATTATGATGCACTACCTTCTGTTGCCAAACAAGAGAAAGTTTTAGCTTCAACCAGTTAAACCATGGTATTTAATCTTATTCACAGATATTTATATAGTGTTAATACAAATGTTGTAACTTTATTGTGAATCTGGGATTCTCCCAAAGTCATAGCTACACTTACAACTTGTGTAAACTTCCTTTGGCTATGTTGCATTCACTTATTCTCATACAGACATAAACCAAACAGTGCAGTAACCCAGTTTCCATTATAAGACTAATTGTGGTTGGCTACCTGTATAGTGATGAAGACTGATATTGCAAGTCTTAAAACTAAGGGAGAGATTTGTGAACTATTTCTGATGAAAAAAACATGTTTAAAAAGGAGTAATTCTTAATAAGCAAAACTCTGCAGTAATGGTCTTAGTGATATTTTTCTTTGAAAAAGGAAATATATGACAGTTATAAAAATATCTAAGTGTCAGTTTCTGGATTTCATACAGCAATTAACTTGTAATGTTTGAGCATCTATGTTCTTAGTGTGATTAAATGTATATTGGTGACAGAAACACATTCTCTGCCTCCTTCTCACTTGTCACTGCTGTGTCAATATTGTGACATATAGGATTACAGAGTCACAGAAGCTTTTATATCATGAAGGACTCCTGTAGATCATTTGGTACAAGCCCTTGCACTCAAATCAAGGATTACTCCAAAATGGGTTTTTAACATGCTGGTTTGAGAGATATTGGCACTCCCTGTGCTGCATGAAAGAATTCTGCTATGCAGCCAGTGACTGCACGCAGTAGCCAAAGCTGTCTTTGAAAACAAGTCTGATTCAGTGGTCTCTCCTTTAGCAGGGCTTATAATGAGAAAACAGTCAATGCAAACCAAAGCATTCTTGGCATAGATTATGTTGAATCAAGTTTAGAGGAAAACTGTATTGGGAGATGTGAAGGGAGTCAGGAAAAGTAATAATCCCTGCTTTAAGTCCTTCTGGAAATTCTTGGAGAGAGTATGTTCTAAATGTCTGTCTGTAGGTCAGCAATGGCAATTATATACACTTTAGGGAACTGGTGATGTATGTGACTACTTTCTGTTGAAAACTCTGCTGCCCCAAGGGGCTCCTGCAGCAAGCAGCCTAGCTCTCAGAGAGAGACTGGAAACATAAATTGCTAACCTTGAGTGAACAGCACACCATCCAGGCAATAAAATCCAGCTATAAACACGGGGAAAGGCCACATCTTTGATAGCTTCCTGAAATGACTGAAAGTTTCTTTTTTAAGCCTTCCTCTCAGTTATGCATCTCAGAAAGCTAAGGTGCAGGTTACTGTGGCTTCCACTTTTAACATGCTTACCCCTGTCACTCTTATTTTGCTGTGGCTATTTATTCACTTTTCTCCCTTCCACTCTTCACGTGCTTATTCCCTTCTTCATCCGCTTAGTTATATGAGCCCCACTATCCACTCAAAATGGGAACCAACCATGAAACCCATGTGATTTTTAATTTCAGTCTAATTTCTTCTTCATGGACTCAAGGAATTATTATGCAAGACCTCAGTTTTATTCACAGAAAGATTATTATTTTCTTGTTTATTTTGCATTCTTTGCCTTCTCTCATCTATTCACATATTTCACCTCTCCGAATTATTTTTTTAATCTGAAAAGATTTGGCTATTGTAGGTCGTTTATGCCTTTTCTGTATGTGTCTATATCAGATCATTTGTTAAAGGAAAAATGTTTGGCTAAATAAGAATAATGTTGTAATAAGGGTGGAGTACATTTCTTGTTTTTAAAAGTTCCTTCCAAGATTTTCATCTTCATTTTTTTCTGCAAATGTTTGGCCAAAGAAACAAAATAAACAGAAAGTCACAGAGAGTAAAATTGGTGTAAAACACCACTAATTTTTTTCCTTTGCTAGATACTGGCTGACTCTTAACTGAATTTAAAAAACAGGCCTCTTCATGTCTACTATTTATAAACCTTTCTTGTTTTTCTCTTTTTTCATTAAGACTTAAGACCAAAGTGCAATCAGAAAACAAATCCAAAGAAGGCCAGATCCTTCAGGATGTTGTGTTGTCTGCATGCCACTTTCTCTGTGTCCACACCAGTAGTTTCACATGATCTTAAGGTCACCTTAAAGCCTGAATTTACTTAAAAACTGTAAGGCAAAGCCTATATAGCCTTCCTCAGCAGTCCACTCTATACAGATCTCCAGGCTTTCTGGTGACCAGGCAGCAATCCTGTACAAGCATGGAGCACCACAAGCCCATGCACAGCAAATCTACCTCTGCTGTTAGATAAGGCTAGACAGATTGGAAGCCCACAAAAAGTTTCCTAGGATGTCTGAGTGAGGGAATTTTGGGGATGTCTTTTTACTGTGCTCTAAAGGGAATGAGGATGTTGTTGACCTTGGTGAAACTTGGTGATTTATCAGTGAAAGGAAGCAATTTGATTGGGCTAATTACCCTGGATCCAGCCTTGCTGCTAGTTCTCGGCAGCAAAACACCCCTGGGCTTTACTTTAATATTCAGAGAAGACTTTGCTGCAGATGCAAAGCTTTCAATGGTCCACAATCAATGTGCCATCTTTTCTTCCATCTGCTGTGTATCAAAGAAAAGGAGAGTTAATTAGTCAAACAGGGACTCTGGTGCAGTCACCTCTGAAATATGCTAGTTTGTGACTTTAAATGTTGGCCTCTTGGGGCCATTGCTAGTTGGGGAGCTTTTTTCAGGAATGTTTACGGAGAGAGCACATTTTAAAATGACAGGGAGGAATACTTGCCAAGTGGAAGCATTCTTACCCATATCTTGTGACTAATGCATCCAATCAAAGCAGTTCTGTTTCCCAGCCTAGGAAAATTAAACCAGATGCTCTTGAATAAACTACAGAATATTGCAAAACAATTTTCCTGTTTAATTAAAATGATAAACATTTTCTCTTAATACAAAATTCAACAACAAGAAAAGAGTTGGGATTTGGCTGCTGAATTGTTTGCTGTGGAACATTTGCGGTATTTCATACTGCAAGGTGGTCATTTGTGATACTGCCACATTATTTTAGAACCAACAAAAAAGGTTTAATGAACATAAGAGCTAATAAAATAAAGGAACATCTGTCTTACCTACCTACCTGTCAATTTGTCTGCTAGACCTAGAAAATCAATTAGATCCACCTTGTTGAAATTATTTTTTGAATGCAAAAGGGTAAACCTGAAAGGTCTTTAAATTTAAGACCAAGGAGAAATGTTGAGACAATTTTTGAGGGATAACTATTGGCCGTATTTTGCATAGCAATTATATAAATATATATAAGAAGATCAGATTACCTAAATCTTTTCTAAAGTCATAATCTGGCCCTAGCAGAATATGCAATAATCAGAAATTCAAGCTAAGTTTCTTCTAAGTCCATTCGTATAGTTAAACAAAAAACTTGCACAATCTTAGGGATTTACTTATTTATAGTATATGGTATATTGATAAACAAAAATAATGTGGTTGGTTCTTTTTTCCACTGTCAGGTGCAGAGGATTTAATTTCCATTAAATACAATGCAGCAGAAGAAGGAAAATGTGCAATATCCCATGCTCTTCTAACTGGCCATATTTGATTTTCTGTTGATTATTTTGATCAGTAAAAAGATAATAAATTGAATTAATCAATCTTTTTTGCTGCCTATTGCCCAAATGTAAAAATTTTCAAATTATGTATACATTTGTATGCTTATTCTTTTACATGTTTTGCTTTTATACAGTAGCTTGGTCACTTTAGCAGATAATATTGTAAGTATGTGGTGTAGTTAGATGTGCTAAATAGGTTAATTATGTGATATTGTTTCAGTTTCTTGGCTAAATAACTGTATCTTCTAGTTAGGCAGTCTTGAGAAAATTGATTAAATTCAAAAAAAGTTGAAGGTATGGCAGTACCTTACTTGAAGATGATTCCAAAAGAATATACATCTGTTGACATGTATCTGTCTTGTTCCATCAATTCTTAATCCCTCTAGAGTATTTTCTTACACTTTTAATTTCCCTCTGCCATATGTGCTCCATTGTCTGGCTGGCAATGCATTTGATCCAAATTGTCTAGACCCAGTGTTCTCGTTCTTCGAAATCATTGCAAACTGAGCATGAGCAAAATTGTGTCCAACAATTTTGCAAATTCTCCTACCTGTTTTATGCCACAGTTTTCCTGAATCTGCACAAATATTTCTGCCCCACTTCATACCTCTCTAAGGACCTTTATATTTCATTAGTTGCTTCACTGCAAATCTGGTTTGAGAGCACCTTCCAGAAAAACAAGCAGTGCTCCTTCCCATGATATTCAAGCAGTTACCCTGCCACATCCTTATGACTTTTGGCCTGACATTGTCCCTTTTGGCAAGGGAAGGAGGATGAACATGTAACATCCAGTCCTTACAGGACTGAGGTGCTTCTAGCTGGGAAAGAGGAGAGGTAAAGTTTAAATCCTAATGCATACCTAAAAGTTAAGGCGAAATTTTTTGAGTCACAGATTTTGACTTACATGTGGGTATCCTGCCAAAGTCCAGCTTTGAGATGGAATAGGGTTTATTAGATAAGGCAGGCAATGAAAAAGGATTGTCTATTTAATTTTGAGTATGTTCTTGACACATTGCTGTTAATAAACATCAGACATGTAAGTGCAATTAGCCCCTAGATATTCATGTAACATCACTATCCTCCTAGTGGTATGGGAATGTGAGTCAAAGATGTGAGGGTAGAGAAATGTTTAAATAGATTCAGAGGTCAAGGATTTTTTACTTTGAGAGAAATTTAGAATTGTGAAGAAGAAATAAAGTAATGACAGCTGGTCCCTGGTCCCATTTCCACACAGCAGTGGACAGCTGTCTTCAGATGCACATGAATATGGAGACAAACAACTATTTCATTTTTAATAATTGCCAGAAGTTGCCTGAATCTAGATATGTCTGGTACAAGTGTGTGAAAAAAACTGCTATGGGAAACCCTCTTATTCATTTAAGTTTGAAATCATGCTGTTTATAGCATTCATAATCTCTAAACAGTTTATTTACTTCAAATTAAGATGGAAGATGACTGTGCAAGTTTGTTTTTCATATAAAACAGTTATCTGCCTCATGAGCTGTCTCACTTTAGAGTTCAACAAGCAGAAGATATGAAATCTTACTCCCTGTCATTGAGTGGTAGTGCTTTTTCCCCCACTCCCATTCCAGTCATGCCATACTTAAGTTAGGTAGACATTTCCAGCCTGAAATATCCTGGTAAAGAGTTAACAACATTGATGACAAGGAACACTAAAAAATCATTAGAATTTATAAGGAATTCAGTGCAACCAGTGAAAATTGCAATTTTATTTTAAAATGTAGGTGCTAATTTCTTGTGACAGATGTGGTGGACAGAAGTAGCAAATGGCTCCCTCAGGGCTACTTATCTGCAAAGTCCCTGTCCACTTACAGAATTTCTTAGAGATGAGAAGGACTTTTGAAGATTTGTAAAACTTAACAGAAAGCTATGTACCATTTCCATGTAGCTATTGGAAAATGATTCACATTTCAGACTTGTATAGTGATGCAAAAGGAATCTATAACTGTGAATGCAACAAAGCTTATGTAGCTTTTCTGAAAATGCCTTTAATGATATACTCTAGGACAGATTGCTTTTTATGAATAATGGCAGCTTTCAAAGTTCAGGCAGAAGTGAATTTGACATTACTGTAAGTAATGGAATTAATATTAGGGATAGAAGGAGAACTGAGGAATTCTGCAAAACTTGTGCTTAGGACTGAGGGGAAAACAAACTGCCCCAGTAAACAAAATATAAGGCATGCTGGAAGAGTCTCAAACTCACAAAGGATTTTTCTGTTTTGTAAGAGCTACCTCACTCTAGATGAGTATGTATACTGTAAGTGGCCTCTTGCAAGAAACACCTCAAGATTAGGCATTAAGCCAGAAAATGCAGCGCAATCCATCAATCATCTTCTCAAATTAATGATATGGGCATCAAAAGACAGTAGGAAAAGGAAGGAGTAAAGAACTTTCTTATTGTGCAGAATGAAATATATGCCTGAAAGGAAAGAAAGTAGAGCCTTGCCAACTAGTGACATACATAAATAATTGTATACTCAAAATGTGAAGAGAAAGACTTCCATTTCACATTTGTTTATCAGTTAATAGGGGTGTATGTATCAGCTGTACATAGCACAGCTGATCCTGCTCACAACTGTAGTATTGACAAAAAAACCCAAATTAAAGAAATGCTAAAACATGCTTTAAAATAGATAATAAGATAAAAATCTGAAGAATATCTAGAGCAGAGAATTTTTCAGTCCTTTTTGTGTTCAAGGGACCAATGTGAATTTCTTGAGCAGAAAATTGCATTTAAGAAATTAAATGGAAATTGGGGCAAACCTCTAAATGAGAATCTACCAGACACTGAAGACTGACATAATGATGTTGTTGAAAGAGGTTAATGAGTTGTGAAGACCAAGATTTGTATCTAGACCAAAACATATGAATACAAAGTGAGTTCCTAAGATCCTCAGAGAAAAACCTGAGGTTAAATTAGAGAGTCTAGATGATAGGCCAACAACATTTCACCGTTGTAATATTATGAATGAACCTCCTCTTTCATTAAACCAGACAAAATTATCCACATCTGAAGAGGCTATATAAAAGCTAGTGACTAATGTCTAAATCTTAGATAATTTATGTGTACAGAGAGAGAGCTAGCCAATGGAGTTGGAAGATGGTTGTAAGAAATATATATTTTAGACATTCAAAAATGTTTATGTTGATGTAGTAATTGTTAAAGTGAACTTTAATCATCTTTCAGAATTTCTAGAGAGATGATTTAGCAAGTGCTGTTTACAGCCTCACCTCTAGCACAGGTAACACTGATAAGCCAACAAAGGCACTTCAAACAAAACATCACAGACCTTCTGTAAAAGAAAGCACATGCTTAAACTGCAGATAGGGATTTTGATGGTGGCAGAATAGAGGGTGTCCATCTTGCATAAAACATAGGATGAACAGTGAAAGGAGTCAGATTTTCTGAACGTAACCTCTAAAAGCCCGTGTACCTTCATTTACCTTTTAACAACATTATTTCTCTTTGCTCTTTAGCAGTTTCAAATTATTTACATAGTTTGCTAAGAATAAGCGCTGTGTCTGGTACTGAGAGAGAGTACCAAATATTTTAGAGTTACCCTGGCCCTCCATTCTGCTTACTTCTTTTGAGCAAGAATTTATCTGTAATGGAAGAGAAGGAATTATTCTGATCCATACTGTGACAGTCTCTGGAGAATGGTCAAATGACACAATAGATTTACTGCCAGCTGGAGACAGAAAGTCTAACTTTTATCATTGGACTTTCATGTGCTTTCATAATTGCATGGGAAACCTCTTTACCATTTGGACAGATCACAAACCACTTGTGGGTTTTGCTAGTGAAACTCAATGCCAGCTGTAGCAACTCTCTGGCTGCAGCGTTGGGCTTTGACCAAAGCCTTCAAAAGTTTTGTTGGAGTGCCATCAACCACTGCTGTTATCACAATATGGAAAATGTAGAGTGCCTATGTTATTTATGAAATACCTGAGGTAGTTGCTAAGGAAATTTTTCCAAATAAGGGAGTCTTCCTGAAGAAACCTTGATGACAGCTACTCTTTCTGAGAGAAAAATAATTTTATCTCCTGGGTTGAGGTAAGTAATTTAAAAACACTTCAAGTGGATTGAGTTTGGGAGATTTAGTAGCAAAGGATGAGAAAAATTGCTGGGAGTGTATATATAGTTTAGCACAAATATCACTGTGACTGTCAAGAAAGAAATAAAATCCTGGTAGCATTATCAGAAGCTCAGCCTGTTAATCCTTGCATAAATCCTTGGCTTGGGTCAGCTTTTAGTGCTGAAGAGAGATGGTACTACATGGCCAGAAATGGACACTGAGGCGTCACCACGGCTATTGGTGAAGAGACAGATGGCAACTATATGCAAGTTTGCTGAAGGATGCCAAGTCTTGAGTAAAAATTTATTTATTTTCACCTGTATTTTCCAACTGCAGCTGAGCTGACCTCTATTAGAACCTGTGAAGAAGACAGACATAAAGTATACAATTAATGGGAGGTTAGGATATTTGGTCAAAACTTTTCTGAAATGCAGAAAATGGGAGAAAAATACTCATTTTTACTTAATTCAGACAGCATGGAATAACATTAGAGAACTTTGATTCCAGCAAACACTGCAAAACCCAAAGCTGAAAGTGTAATTCCAAAGAGAGGACTGGACTCAAGAACTTGTTTATACCATCATTTCCAGTGTCTAGCATCAGATTTCAGCTTTCATCCTAAAACCAATGCAAATTTAGTTATTTAGAAGTATACATTGGTAATGTACACAAAAAGTGGCTGGATAACTTTAGGTGCTCAAAATGGTGTTCTCTGGGTGATTCTGAGTATTTTTAGTACAGACATTTTTCATCTCTTCCTTTTAACCCATTTACTGTGTAGGAAATATTCTCCCCATATCTGTCTGAAATAAAGTCACCAAGTCCAACATGAAATGTGAATAGACAAACACTCTTAATTTTCCAGCCCTGTTTTCTTGAAGTTGAGAGATCTGATTTGCTCAATTATGACCTGGATGAACAGGAAGTCCCAGCTGGTTCTAAACAAACTTTTAAGCTACTTGAGATTTTGTACATCATTAAGTACACATCATTTTCCATTTATAAAGTATTACTTGATCTGCTTATCCCTACTGTGTGGGTGATTAAGAAGCAAACATGTTTGTATGTGTGCCCATGCACATTATTTTCTTGCCTTTTCCTGCATGTAGAAGAGCTAGACTGGAAGTTCTTGAGGACTCTGGTGGACACTGCATGACTCACATGAATATCCAAGAGCCTGTTTAAATTCTATCTTTTCAGAACTGTTAGATGGAACTACACAGACAGCCACTGGATTGCAATAGTTTTTTGTTTTGGAGATTTTTTTTTTTTTGTTATCCCATTTTTTTGTTATCTCAGGCCTGCAAATGCAGTAGAAAGTAATTAAGGATAAAAAGGTTCATAGAAGACAGGTGTGTGTGTGTTCAACTTTTGAAAAGAGAGAAGTGTAGAAGAGATATCAATTTTGCAAATTAATAATGGTCTGGACCTTTAAAAACTTTTAAAGATATAAGCCTTTTTAGTATTGAGGTTGCTTTTTTTCTCTTCATTAAAAAGACCACAGAGCACTATGACTTGTTGATTACATGATTCTGCTAAGCTTTCTGTTTTATTTTGCATCCCCAGGCCTTGAGCTTTTAATAGAGTCCCCATCAGCAAGAATTGCATAAGGTAACATTATTGTAAAAACAGTGAAGTTCTGCACGGAGAGGGATGTTTTCCTAAGCCATGGATTTTGTATCTACTACATGGCAGAGCTGTTAGAAGGAAATTTGGCTCAAAAGTCTGCGTGTGCATGTGGTGTATGTGCAAGAATGAGCCACTGCTCTGCAGCCACCCCCTCCTATGGCTGGCAGGCTGACAGTAATGTCACTCCTTGCCTTCCTCCCACGCTCATTTGGCTGTGGAGAGTGACCCTGAGCCACCTCTGCTCACACGCAGGATGTGCGTGGCAGCTGCAGGATACTGAGCTGTCACCTTCCAGCCTGAGGTCTGGCAGCAGCAGCAGCAGCAGCAGCAGCAGCAGCAGCAGCAGCAGCAGCAGCAGCAGCACACGGGCTTGCTGCTGGGTCTCTCACTAGCCTCTCAGGCTGGCACACAGCCTGTAGAGCAATGAGAGCTGTCTGCAGCTGCCTAGTGCAGGCTCAGACTGCAGAGGCTTCTCCTGTTCCTGGGTGATGAGCTCCTTTGATTCACTTTGGACTGGAAGAAATCTTCATCCCCAATTTCTGTTGTTAGCATAAAAGAACATACAGTGCAAACCACTGTGAGAGAAGGGGCTGTTTTCCCGTGTGCTCATTTATTTAGGTGCTGATTGACATTGGTAAAGATACCTACCACTGTGTCATTGACTCTGATCATCATTTAATGGCTAAGGTTTTTTCTATCAATTACAAAGCCTTTTCTTAGTGATTTTACTTATTTATTTATTTAGCTTTTAAACACATAGTGCCAAGTCCTTGCTGTATCTAACTGGCCTCAATTTTTTTTACGCTGATGGTCCAGCCAAATAAAGCTTCCATCACTCTCACAGTGCAATCCCATTATTCTTAAAGGCATGACTATATGAAATTGAAAGTACTAGAGCAGATCAGATTGACCCAGTGTCCATTTAAGTCAACAGAAATCATTAAACCAAGTCCATTTTGGATCAAGCCTCAAATTCAAGGGATTGGACTCCTACTCCTTGAGATTCCCACTTAGAGGACTTTAACATCTGGCTCACCTGATATCAGCATGATAAGCCACAAAGATTATTAGCTTCCTTGTTCAACAGTCTCTGTGGTTAACTTTTGAAGAGTTCTAGAAACAACAGCATTGCTTTTTTTTAGCTGCTTACTGTTTAGGGATGGCTCAGAAAAATCTGATTAAAAATCAGCAGTCATGAAAAACTTTTATTTCCCTGTTTGAGTACATTCAGACTTTTTTCTTAAAACATGTCTTGGTTATAAAAGCCAAAGTAAACAAAAGCTCCAAAGCAAAGTTTCTTATTATTACATTGTCCAGTTAAGTCATTTATTAATTACATTTTCACCAGGAATAATCATTAAGAAATGCCTTGTCTCCTAGTTTTGCTACAAACATGTCAGATAACAGTGTAGGCTTTCATTAGAAGAAAGCTGCCCTTTCACTTCATTGTTCTGCTTGTTTTTTTGCTGCGTACTAAAACCTGTTTGTAAGACGCCCACTCAGACTGGGAAAAAAGTATCCTTTGTAGGCAGGTGGTCTTTCCTTGAGCATTTTCTGATTAGAAACATATGTCCATGAGTGTGAGGAGGCTTCTGTAAAGGGACAGTGAAACAGAAGCCAAGGAATTGGTGGTGCTGCACAGGCAATGCAGTTGAAGCAGATAATTCATATTTGATTTCATCTGTTGCAGTTTTCTGCTACATACTGCAAGTTATATTGATAGTTGAGAGTTTTTGAACTACCCTGAAAACCCTGGATACAAGGATACTGTTCCAGGGGTTCATGGAAACTCCTGTGGTGTGCGTGGGCAAGGTGGAACAATGCTCCAGAAGCCAATGCTTTTTTGCTTTCTTTCCCTAAATCTCAGTGGCCACATCAATGTGGCTGACCAATGGCCACATACTTTCTTAAGCAGAAAACACATTTGTCTGAGAATAAGAAAATTTCCCCATAGTGACAAATGAGTAACAAGAGAAACACAAAATTGTGCCTCAGTCAATGGGCCAACCTCTGCAAAGCTGAGATTGTCTCCAAGCACCCGGTCACAGGGGAGCTCTCAGGACCCAAGTGAGCAGGGTCATGCACAAGCAGAACATGAGGAAGGGAATAGGAGCCTGTGCTTGTTCCTGCTTTGGTGCTGCTGTGCCTGCTGCTCTTTATCACCTTCCCACTCAGAACTGGCCTGAGCCATCATCACCATCACATCATTTACTAGCTCTTAGAGTGTTTAGAAGGAGATATAAGTCATGGGAAGAGAAAACACTGCTGCTGTAAGTGGCTGGAGGTAGCCAGTGCTTTCCAGTGCTGGAAAAGCACTCATGGGCTGAAAGATGTTGAATGGAAGTAGGTACCAATGAGGAGCACATCACACAGGGACTGTGGCTTGCAGCTCTGTGTCTAAGGTCTTCAGTGAAACAATATGAGTTATTGGCATTCCTTCCTCTTCAAACTTCTTGCTCCAACACCTGGGCGAACATATTTGCCTATCTCCAGCCCTCAAGTGCTCCCTCTCTGTGTGCCAGAGACAGAGAAGGTTTTCTGTTTTCATCAGGAAAAGATCAGAAAATGTCCTCTCTCCTTGTTGCATGAAAAGTCAGGGGATGTTCCCTGAGATGTCAGAAAGACTCATCTGTATAAAGCATTACAGAGATTATTCAAAAGGTATTTTCTATTAATACGATGAAGAATTGATATCCTGGTGTTCAAAGTCAGGAGCCAACAACCCAGCCTAAGAGAGATAATATCACGGATTACAAGACAGATAACATCTTTCTGTTTCTGCAGTGCTGACTCTGAGATGTGCAGACACTGCTCTATAATGGCTGGCACTTCTCATGGCCATTTAAAAGCTAAAAATCAGTGGAACCACCTTGATTTTGACTTTTTAACATCATGTCCTGGGTTTGATGTTTGCAAGGCATACGAATCAGCTACTTTTCCCTTCACTGGGGAGCCCTCTTTGGCAGATGAATTCTTAGCTGTCCCTAATGTGCCAGTATCTTTCCATTTCTCTTACTGTGGCTGCACAGAGTACTTAGTTCAGAGGAGAAACTGTATCCCAATGTCTAACATGTAAGTTTCAAATGACCAAAATTCAAATATGAGTAGATCAAATAGTCATCATAAAACATGTTGCATACTAATCATGGAAATGGCACATTTATTAAGTTCACACAAGGGCAAGATACTTGGTTGTAGTCAGTAGCAAAGCTCCCCTTGACTTCAGTAGGAACAGAGCAAAACTCCTTGCATGCACCATCAGGCAATTACCGCCATTTATTAGTAAAGATCTAGTGCAGCTGGATGATGACACATTTTTGTTGCATTGCCTGGATAAAGTAAAAATAAGCTAAGCGTTAGAAAAATTTACTTTGTATTCTCAAATAAAATGGGGTTTTCATTTAATTTTATTATATGTCTGCAGGGTGTGCTCACTGATAAAGAGGATGGTTTCCATTCTGTAAGAGCAAATACATTGAAGATTGATAGACTCTTGGTGGGTCATGAGTTTTCAGTGGAGCTGACCAACATGTTCCTCATAAAACAGCACAAGCTTTAATGGCACGTGTTAAAGCTAGACTTACTGCTACAAAAAAATTCCAATGGAACATACTTAGAAACATGCTAGAATTTTCATGGCTGATTTCATGCTGAAAAAAAGACTTAGCATCTTTTTGCAGAACAATCTGTTTGTTGATTTAAGGCCAGTCTGGTGAATGTGTTTAGGCAACCAAAAATGCAAATAGATGGTCTTGTGAGATTTTGTTGTGTCCAGCTACCCTAACTGAGGACATCAAGACCTATTTTAACCTCTTCAAAGTTTGGAGATTGAGTTTTCTTGGCTTTCTGGGTATCTTTGTCAATTTTGAGGCCAAATCACCTTTCCAAGCCAAACAGTGTCTTATGTGGAAAGTTAATAACCACTTCAGTCCTGGAAAGTGTTTGCTGACATAAACAGTGACTTGGAGATGTTTTCTGTGAATGAAAAAGTAGATATGTCAGCTTGACATTCACATGATACATCCAGAGTACATAACATATTTACTTATTCATAAAACTGATTTTCTTTTATGTACAGTTGTTCCAGTTATTCCTCAATGAAGATACACAGATCACAAACATTTATACAAGACTTGAAAAGATTGAAATGTTTGCAAAGTTTTCATTGCAAAGGTGCAATTAATTACTTCAACATAGGAATTCAACTGAAATGGGAAAATGCAGTCTGCATTTGCAGGCATTTTCTGTAATTATGTAATTATTTTGCATCTCTTGCAAAGAGTCAGCAACAGCCTGTGCAACTTCGTTAGATGTCACAGGCTCTTTCGAAACTAGGTATTAAATTGTACTAAAAAAAACAGGTGTTTAATATGCAAATACTTAACAGATGGTTTATATGTTTATAAACACAGACAGACGTCCTGCAAGAGATGTGCAGAAATTGACGTTTGGTTCGTATATATCCCATAATTTATGCGCTTGCAGCAAGGAAGACATAAACAGGATCTTTTCCCAGCTTGATCAACATCCCTGCCAGATACAGGCAGTTTTGGACGGTGTTTCTGGATAATCTTTCAATTCCATCTGCCTGCAGGAGGACTTCCTGACCTGAAGGGTGAATTTTATTAACACTGAGTTCTTACAAAAGCAACAGCCCAAACCAACCCAACCCAAAGCAAAACAGAAATGCTTCCCTGTCTGCAAGACAGGTGGAATTGGAAATCTCTGAGACTTTAGCATAATGAAGGCATTTAAATATTCTTAACAACTAAGAAACAATCCTGCTCCTAACAATCCTGCTTCTACAGGTGGGAACTGAACATCATTTTCCCATTTCCTGCCTTGCTGAAGGCATTACTATGATAGTATCGTAATTAACAGCAATTAATAAAACAACAACAATGATGGCAGTAAACAATTAATGTTCATGAGAGCCTTCTGAAGCAAATTGATGAGTATTTAATGAGAGAACTTATCTGGAGAGAAAGGGTTCTCCCTCCCTCCCCATCCATCAGGCATCACATATTGCACAATGCATGAACAGGGATCATTGTTCTTTTATATAACCCTATTCCTCATACTCAATGAGGTCTCATTTAGCACCTACTATTATCTTAAAGATTAAAAATGGATGTTTTCTCTTGCGTGAGACTTTCAGAATCAGAACTGAGACAAGTGGACACTGAAAAAGTTCACTGAAGTAAATATAAAGCTTCTTCCTGGTTATGATAAACCTTGAATTGGGCCCCACACCAGTTTAAGAATGAGCTTATTCAGTGGCAGAGATATGACTATAACAAAGCCTTTGACTCCCATGTCTTGTTCATTGGACTGCCTGGGAGATCTCAATTTATATCCGATTATATTCCAGACAAAAAACATTGGGACTGGAAATGAACTTTGACAATTACTCACTGTAGTAAAATCTGAGCAATATCAATAGTTAATTTAGCCAATGTAAAACTATTATGAGAACTGATAGATATACTCTCTGACCTGATGAAGAATATAAATAGCTCCACCCAGTATTTTGTCATTTCAATTCATATTTTGCTTGTGTTTAAACATGCTTAAAACAAATTAGCATGCAAATAGTATACAAAGTTAATTAGGAATGATATTACTTCTTAACAAATGATCCCCTCTATTTCCTGTACCTACTTAAAATACTAAAAAGCATTGAAATCTCATTACGCTGGGATTTGGTAATAACATAATGAGAAAAATGTTAACTACATGGCAGAAAAAGGAAGCACCTGCATTGTTTGCTACCATGACAGTGAACAACAGAATCATCCAATAATCTATTCTGTCTGCAGGGGCTGTCTGGAGGGCATCTGGTCCCAGCCCCCACTCAGAACAGGGTCAACTTTGCAGCTGTGTTGGCTTGCTCATGGTGTTGGCCAGCTGAGCTGTAAACACTCCTGAGGATGAAGACTCCACAGTGTCTCTGGGCACCTGTTTCACTGATACATATGTACATACACACTGTAAATACAATATGCTCAGGAGTGAATGTAATTTCAATGAAAACATTTCCAAAAATAATACAAAGGTCAGAAATAAAGTTAACAGCCCTCATGGTGCAGTGATTTCTTGCAGCCCTGGAAAAGTCTTTAAGCAACACTAGCAGTGCTATGACTCAGTAACACAGGATAAGGTCCCATAGCCAGGATTTTCCTGCTGATGTGACCAGAGGTTTTTGCAGCTGGAAAATCAACCATTTGCTTCCTCCTTCCCTGTCTCTCTTAGAAAGTACAATGACTGGAACTTAGGAATAGTTGGCAGTTTGTCAGGTCTTTCAAAATAAGGATGGAGTCAATTTTTTAACTTAGACTGCCTATGGCGTTTACCATAAATGGCCCAATTTGTAAAAATTTGAGTACTCACCAATATCCGTGATGTAGGAGTGGCTAATATTCAGTGGATTTGAAAGTCAGGCTGTATTTCTAGCTGGATAACTTTTCTGGATTCATAGAGTTAGCCTCAAAATACTCCAGAGAGAAATCAGGAGACAAAGGCATAGGATTTTTTCAACCAGTAGTGGAAAAAAATTTTGAAAAGGTATTTTTGAGTGTAAAAATCCAAAGGATCCATCTTAGTGCAAAAATACATCACTAATGTGGTGGTTTTTCAGATCAGAAGAATGAAAGAGTAAATCTTCTGATGTCAGGGTGCCAGCATGCAGATATTTTCTTCATTCTACCAGTTCATGGTTAACAGCATGTAGTGCTCTAACATTGCAGCAAATGATTTTTCCGGAGTCTGTAGACAATTTTTTAAAGGCTTTTATCAGATCAATGCATATCAACAAATGTATGGTCTATACAAAGATGTAAGAATACTGTTATATTTTTCATACTTATTGTAGCATAGGCTATGTGTCTTTCTAAGACAGTGAGGTGAAATTCAATTTACATCTTTTCTGAAATCACTCATCATAAGAATGAAGGCACACATTCTGCTTAATTCTACCTGCTTCACTATAGTAAATGGCAAAGTATACTTCTGGGGAATATTTATTTCAGATAGTTTTGAAAACTTATGAAAAGAATAAAAATAAATAGGGGAAAGGTTCATTTTTAGTCTGAATTAGTGCAAATGCACTTCTTTAGACTGACATTGACCTTGAGATATGCATAAGAACATGAAAGTGCTTGGAGACACAATGATAAAGATTTTAAAAACAAGTCCAAGTCACAACTAACCAATGCAAATACAATAAAACTTCATCATGCTTATTATTTGCAGATGAAAATATATTTGCCATCTTAATTTTTTATTTTATTTACTCCTATAGGGAAACAAATGAACACATTTGCAGTAATGGTAGGCCACAGAAGAATCACAATCAGAATTATATTTACCTTGAAAGCTCCTTGGTGGCCGCTTGGTAACATAATGCTGTTCATGGAGTGGAAAAGAAAAACAACAACATAGGTTTGTGGGTATAAAGAATTCTTAAATGATTTTAAATAGAGGATAATTTCCCTCAATCCCAATTTTATCACTATTTTAAAAGTATTCCAGATTTTTTTTTGAGCTCATGTCCTGCAGCAAAACTGTGAGAAGCTGATGACTAAGATGTGTAAAATAGGACAACTTTTAACCTCATGCTCTGAAACTCCACACGTTGTTACTAGCTTTTGCTAGGCTTTGTGCTTGTCTCTTTAAAAAAAAATCACACATTTAAAATCTCCTTCTAGTTGTGTAAACTCTTTCTGGGGGTGAGAACAGAGGGCAAGTGAAGATTTCAAACAACTTAATAAGAAGAAAAATATTTACAGAATGTGAATCCTTGTGGCTGCTTGACTGTAAATAAGGTGTGAGACTTTCAAATGTCAAACTCTACAAAAAATTTTTTGTAAATTTGCACTAAATAATGAACTGGTATCCTCTAATTAGTGTGAATCATAACTTTATATCTATTTTCTATAGTACAGCCATAGTACTGAAATGCAAGAGTTCTGTTTTTGTTCTCGAACACTGTTGTATTCATGTTCATGAATTTCAAAAGAACAGTCTTATTTGACATGGATGTTCTTGCTAAAAGGGAGTGTGGTGTTTGCAATCATTTCTGCATACTCTCTGCTACACACCAGTGGCGGGTGTACCAACCTTTATTTTTTAGAAAGCAATAAATAATCTAAGGATCTTCAGAATTAAAATTATAAGATTGTCATGTTTCCTGGTTGGGATTCAGCTAACTTGAGGTTAGCTCAAGAAAGATGGGAAGGCATGCAGATGATGGTTCCTCTTGTCTCTTTAGGCAGCTCTATCATCCATGTTTCCCTGGAGAGAGCAGTTTCATCTCAGTGCTTCCAGAGACATCCTAAACTCCAAGCAACATGGAACAGCTGTGAGGTCCCTAATGCCAGGTGGCAGTTATCCTATCCAAAGTCCTACCCAAATCCTATCAGCTCATCCAGCTGAGGGTACAGTAAGTAGTAAGGGGAGTTGGTGCTGGGCTGTGTTTTCCTGGCAAGCCAAGGTCTGTGGCTGGGAATCCTGAAAGATCCTTTGGCCAGCAGTAAATGCAACAGTTTACTGCTGTACACTCACCCTTCCAACCCCCACTCTCCCCAGCACTTTTTTTTCTTTAAGTGGCATCTGTCCTGGCACTCTTGTGAGAAATAAAAAAGAGATATTTTTTTTAGGGAGTTAGGGAGGGCTGAGCTCTTTGCCTCTGCTTGACATCAGGGAAGTTTTGGGTGTCCTGTCCTGAGAAACATTCAAGGCCAGATTGGATGGAAGTTTTTGGAGACCAGAAATCTGGTCTTGGGGACCATGTCCTTGCCCATGGCAGGAGGATTGAAACTAGAAGATTTTTAAGGTCCCTTCCAGCCCAAGCCCTTCCAGCTTTGGGTGCCTGTGCCCCTTAGCAGCTCTGCAAGGCTGTCGGTGCTGCCCTCTGTGTGCATCCTGCTTGAGGAGGCTCCCCCTCCTGATCCAGAATTACTGCTTTCCTGGCCTGACTCAAGCACACCAGTGCTGCCCCTGACGGGTTGGCCACTGTGATGGGGCCACACGCCAGCTCAGCAGAGTTCAGTTTCCTCCATTGCTGTGAAAGCTGGAGCAGGCAGCATTTCTGAGCACTCCTGGACAGCTGAGGGCAAGCTGTTCACACCAAGGGGACTTTGATATATTTTTTTATCACCCTTCTGCATCCTGGCATTTCAGGGAGGCACAGAATGGGCCTTGATATCTTTTTTGCCTCACACATCTTACAAGCATTCTCTGGATTGATTTTGCAGTCACAGGCTGAGAGGAAAAGCATCCACTGAGGGTGGGTATGGGGACACTGGTATTTCCAACTTTGCCAGTGTAATGTCTATGCAAAGCAGCTATTTTCCCCATAACTTGCTTTCTAGAGCTGTGAGAAGAAAAAAAAATCCTAGGAAAAGAAAGTTGGAGGATTTTTTTCCCCACAAGGAAGGAGGACAGAGGGAACTCAAAAGAGAGGAATCCCCAAGAAGATGCCTTTCAAACACACATGTCCCATCTTGCTCTCTGGATGATGTCCAGTGCCTGTGCTTTCTGCTCACCTAAAACTCTGATCTGCAACGTGTTATAATCTCCTCATTATCAAGCAGAAGGGAGTGCTCTATTTCAGTTTTACACCTGCATGCCTCATTTGGAATAGCAATAATATGGTGATTAGTCTAAGTGAAGTGTATTTTAAAGTGGCTGATATGTTCTCTAATGACAGGCCAAGCACCTACTTTTTATCACTTATATCTGTCTATCTGCAGCTCATTTAAATTGCCATACACAATGCTCTCTGTCATAGGAAATATATTATTATCTCATTTAACTCTGTGCAAATATCTTCACTTTGTGCCAAGTCATTTCTAATGACTCAAAGAAAAACTTTACCTCACCTACACTGTCGTAAGACTTCCTTTCTAACAACATGAAAAAAAATACTCAATTTGATATCAAATTTATATTAGCAGGGATAGTTTGCAAGGCAGAGCAAGTTACAAAGCCCTCTATACTTTAAGCTTATAAATTAATCATAATTAACTCCAGATATGTTTTCACTGTTTCAGCCTCATTGTTACTATTTCCATTCCAATAGGTGGTGCTGTGTTGAAACCTAAATGAATTCCAAAATTTATGTTAATCTGAATGCCTTCCTTGAAATTATTATCAGATTCGTGCAATTTCTAAAGTATAGTCTGAAGAAGATGTTCCTGTTTTGAGCAATAAAAATAGGTATTTCTAGAGGACAATTCTTGCTGCTCAGTGAATTTTAGACTTCTTTGCAAAGGTTTTTTTGTTGTTGTTATTGTTCATTTTTTGGGGTTTGTTACTGGTTTTGGTTTTGGTTTTGTGTTTATTTTGGTATTTTTCCCTAGCACTTGCTGTAATTGTGTTTTTAAAACCAAGCAACTCAATCTCCCAGGAAAAGAACATTCTGTGCCAATGAGACCCATTCCTTTATGTTACTTTTAGCTCTGTGATGCAATCCTTACACAAATTTATAACAACTGATCGAAAAACAACTTGTTTCAAAAACCTAGTTCAGGAAGGATAAGTAATCTCATCTCCATCCTAAATTTATTAACAGCTTGTTTTTGTCTCAGCAGTGTCTATTAAAAAATGGCATTTTCTGTCCAGGCCTTAGATTTGCTTAACATGACAATGCAAAACTCTTTTAATCACCTTTTTTATTTTCAGCAGTCTTTCATTATTCCTTCAGTATGTTGGTTCCAATTCAAAATCATTCTTCTCAGAGGACTGAATGCTTTATTTCACACTGTGTAGTCTTCTACAAGGGAATCGTGCAAGGTAATATCCTTGTATGTCTCAATATCACATCTCTTATTATGGAAGCATCTCTCTGTAAGTTCATTGTTACACTGACACCAACTTGAAGACCCAGACCTTTTCATCTCAGTGCTTGTTTCTGATGAACGCGTCAATTATGGGATAAGTTCATGATGGCAGCTCCCACAATTCCCTCTGCCAAACTTCATTCTGTTGCAATGTCATGTCCACAAGTTCTTCTGGTTTGTCTCCCTGGTCTTTCCCAAATTAGTGAGCTCAGCAGGTTTAAACAGAAATTTTCATCTCCACGCTTCTTTCTATTCCGTCTGAGACAAAAATGGATTAAGGCGTGTGTCTGTGTTTGTGCATGTGTGTGTGTTTGTGTTCCCAATAAACCCAAGATGATGTCAGAAGTGTTTATTGCAAAATAATCCTTCTTTCAGCTGAAGGTCTTAATCCATATCTTTTGTTGTTGTTGCCCTTTTAGCAATTACTCAGTTACCACTCTTCTTCAAAACTAAAATCTATGTGAGTTAGTTGATTTATCTCTCAAAGGAGTAGAGACATTGAAATACCCAAAGCTCCCAGTGGACTACATCTTTCAGGTTTTGAAAAATGTGTTTTGTGTTGGTTTTGTTGGATTTTTAAGTAAAAAACTCGTTACCTCACTGTAGACTTGTACTGTTTTTCCTGGAATTTGATGAAGTTTTTGTCATTGATTTCAATTGTACTTTTGGATTTGATGCTGTCTCCAAGGAAATAAAAAACAATGCCCAAATAAGTAATGCTTAATGAGATTTTCTATGCAGTTATGAACACAAAAAACATTAGATACTTGATTTCTCTTGT
Organism: Agelaius tricolor; assembly: GCF_023055355.1. NCBI lineage: Eukaryota > Metazoa > Chordata > Aves > Passeriformes > Icteridae > Agelaius > Agelaius tricolor. The sequence goes on from NW_027269261.1 coordinate 64,839,043, forward strand.
TCTAAATTAAAAAACTCAATTGCTATCTATTTGCATCTTAGAGACAAATAGATATCCCCTCTCCCCACCATGTTTTGAAAAACAGACCTGAAGAACTATCCTTTGCAATTAGGTAACCAAATTAATCTCTGAAGTTTGTAGGAGGCTTATGTACAAGATCATATCTGTGTTGGTTTTTTTTGTTCCATGTTGCAACAGCCTGTGCCGTTTCCAGCGACCTCAACATTTCCAAACCCAACTGCTTTGGCTTAAAACCTATGTCTGCTTTTATTCATTACATTTTGGATTAATAGGATGCAATGACTTTTAAAGTAATTTATTAACTTTTGAATGCATTAAATAAAAGTAATTAATAAACTTTTGAATAAATGAAATTAATTAGTTGATTTGTGCTTCTATCTCTGAATACTGTATTTTTTTACATTTACCATAAAATTTTTACATTTTACCTGTAAAAATGACCAGCAGTTTTAGAAGCTTAAAAGGCTGGATAGCCCAAAACATACTTGATTTCTAAATTATTGAATAAGGGTCTTTTAAAAAGCAGGTACCAATAAAAAGGACAACCAAGTTGCTCTGGAACACCCTAATACATACAATTTACAGTTCCAAAAATTTGCTTTCAAGATTCTGCCTCACTATGTATCATTTTTTATCATCATTCAGTGCACTTGACCTAGTTCAGTACCTTTATGCATGAAACAGCTGCTTCTCTGTTTTGTCTCCGCTCCTGCAAAGACATAACATTTTCTCTTCCACAAGGTATGGGAAAGTTACTATGTTGTTAGCATAATTTGGACTCTCCTGAACGTTTCAAGGATAGAAAGAAAAAATTATGCCTGTAATTGCAACAAGAAAAGAAGAGGGTTTCAAATTTCTTTACTAAATGAGTATATTCCAATGACAACTTAATGCAAAAATAGTAATTGTGGGTATGTGAATGCTGAAGGCATGATAAAAAAACTGTGTATTATGCCTGACCGATGTAGGGATGGGAAACCAAAGAGGCTTAGAGGAGGATTTCAGCCTTATTTCTGTCCATTCACTGTGAATTATCCAAAGATCTTTCCCCTTTGTGCATGCTGAATAGGCTGATTGATGCAGTGTTGAGTGAAGTGTCACAGTTACCCCAGAGAAGGAATTCAGGAGCATTTGCCTTCCCTGTACCAGAAGAGGAAAGAAGCCAAAAGCATTGCTGGGAACGGGGTTGCAACTATGGGTGGTTCCTCATTTGGTTCTAGAGACTTTCCACGCTCAAAATCTTTAACTGCTTAAATAATTGGAAATTAGTAGCTGAAAAAACTTTAGTTATTGAAATATTATCTTTGGGAACTCCTGCTCAATTTGAGGACATTCCTGTATGTATTCTTCCCGATAGTTAGCACTGAAAATACCACACTGGAATTCTTTCACCTACTACCCCCAACACCTGGTTCTTCAGTTTCAAGGACAAAACCTGGCTAAATAACAGGGGTTTTATGTGAAGGGAAAACATAGATTTTTTGATTGTTGTTAATTTGGTTTTTATCTGAGCTCACTAAAAGTTACCCTGAAAAAACAAGAGTTCTCACAGCTAGCTGATTTTCATAGATCAAAAACAAGAATCTCCCAAGGGTCCACAAGTTGAGGCAGAAAGGTTTCTCACCCACTTGTGGATGTTATCATTTGCAATGCACATTAGGTTTCCAGCATGTGACTCCGCCTTGTCCTACCCTGATTGCATCATTGCTGGTGTGTGGAATGGGAAGAAACTTCACAAACTACCATTCCAGAAGAAAGTTGTCAACATTCCAAAAACACATTTATGAGCCTTAATAGGACTAACTTTAATAAAGTTAATTCTAGCCAGAATTGTGTGAGTAAAAGGGTGAGGCTTTGAGAGATCCTGGCAGTCAGATGAATCAGAAGTTGGTTCCACCTGGCCTTTTTCCTTCCATAAACATGAAAGATATGGCTGTGTAATTATTCTCTCGCTGTCCTTTGGACTAGTTGCATTCTGTGTCCTAAAAACTCTCACATCAGGGCTGAGTTCTGATGGATGCCCATATGGAGGAATAAAGCACTCCTAGATAAGTCTGTGCATAAGCAGACAAAGTCATTATGACCTTACTCCTGTGCCTCGAATATCCACACTGCTTTGTATTCTTTCTCACAGTTTCTGCAACCCATCAAGGGTGGTATGAACTAGCTGGAATAACTGGAATGGATAAATACCATCCAGCTTGCTAGGACAAGTAAAAATCTCATGCCTTCCAAGAAGGGCTGCAGGGAGTTGGAATGCAGAGCTTCCTTCCAGATCTGAAAAGAGCATTTCCAGAGACAATATTCACACAGAGACTTACTTATTAATAAGTAACACATTAAGATAATTGTGGTCAGATTTTTTGATTTCAATTTAACAAATGGTCTGTTTTATCTACTCAGAGGAAAGAAAGAAATGATAATGAAAAGATGATCTGAACTTTATTTTTGTTTGAAATTTCTTTATACTTCTTGTATATGGCATAGTTCCCAGATAATACTTTTCATGCTTTGTTCTAGTAAGGCATTGGTTAAGGGGCATTAATGATAATTTTCATGTTTTTCTAATTTAACATGCCTACACGCATGTTTGCACTGCTGCACATTCATTCTGGTTTTTCTTGGTTGTTCAGTGGTCGAATTACAACAGTTTTTTTAACCAGGTCCATGTGTATAATTCTCATATATTTTGTATTCATCTTCAGCTTTAATTAAGGTCACTTGAATGTGGGAAGGAACTGACTGCTGGCAGATCAAGTAGCTCCACTCAAATTGACCTACCATGTCAAGACATGGCAGGCAAAAAGTAAAATCTCCCCTGACACTGTTCCTTTATCAGCTGAAACTAAGACACAGACATGAGAGAAATATGCATATCTGAAACTCTAAAATTATGGGATGGAGGGTTTGAGTCTAGGACGGATTTAAGTCATGCCTTGGTAATGTACTTTTTTTTCCCACTGAGTGTGAATTTTGTTTGCATAAAACAGAAGAAAAACAGCATACTGATGTATTTACTGTTGATATTATTGATGTAATAACGATGTGCTGGCAAAGCTGGCAAATGTTTGTGGTTTACAAAGCCTCCTTTTTCAGTGTAATCATAACTGCATCCCCCTGGAATAAAGCACAGAGCATAGAGAGCACTCTTTTCAATGCTGAAGACTCACATAAGGAAAAATAATTGAGAAAAAAACCAAAAACTAGTTTATTTCTATCAATGCCATGTGTAGCATTTGTATTTTTGCATCTTTGTGATATATCAGTTTTGAAGAACAGTAAATAGGCAGACAAATATGGATACAAATCTTAAAGTGATACTGACAACGGTAAAGTTACTTTCAATTAATAATATAATCATCACCCTTCTGTCATAGGGTCACTATGGCACGAAATAAACAAAAGAGCCAAACCCCAATGTTTAAAATTCTTGAGGGAAAAAGTATGATCTTCTGTTTTATGAAGGAATTTATCTTAGGATCTCTAAATCCCCCTGTTTTATTCTTTTCCCCTTGAAAAAATAATCAAGAGATAAAATAAAAATTTTAAAAATAATTCCAAACATGTCTATTATTCCAAAAGGGACAATTGCTAATGTAGACTAAAAAAAATTTGACCATTTGAATAAATGGGATTTTAAATGTCACAGTGTGTAAACCTTCATTTCAAAGAGGGGAACTAGATGGATATTTTTTAAAACACAGGTTTATTGGTAGAAGCAGAATGCTTTTGTTTGGGAAATAATTAATTATACAGAAAATATAGTGACTTCATTCCCCCATAGGGCCCCTATAGGAATTTATGTCAACATCACTACAGTTTTTTATAATACTGCTATAATGCTCCTGGTCTACCAGCATATGTAGGCAAGTGATAAGAAAGAGTTAGACACCTAAACTGCCTTAAAATCAATTCAAAGGTGAATCACTTTCCATTAATATGTGGTGGTTCTGAACTATAGCACATAGTACACTAAATTAGCAAGACCTGGGCCTGAAATTGGATGAAATTTTAAAATATCCTACTCCTGGATCATAACATGTCTGTTTCTTTGGTTTCCTGATAGCTCCTGTGTGGATGTGTGGGTTTATTTCAAATACTGTCTCTTTGAATCATCTGTCAAAGGACTTGTTGCACATCACATCAGACCCTCTTGCCATCATCAGCTCTCCAAATATTAAGTATGTCCAGTAAAATAGTGTTTAAATAGCTCATGGTTTATTTAAAACTGGAATTTACCAGAAAAAGGAGAGCTTGCAATTTAATTAAAAGATGAAAATAAAAGAAAGAAGAACAAAAGCCACAATCACAAAACCCAGAAGTGCTGGACAAAGAATATCTCTTCCTGTCCTGAGAACAGACCCATCACAGTTGACATCCTTGCCCTCGGTGACCCCCTTCTTCCCAGATGTGGGGTAGGATATGTCCAGTCAGACTGTGGGATTTGTCACCAAGCCACACAGGCCTGCTAATGCTGGCATGGAACATGAGACATGGTACCACATTGGTGCAGCTGGCCCTCCTTCACTGTCCCAAAGCCAGGGCAGGTGACAGGGTGAACTGGAAAGGAAAGGTAGGATCAGTCCTCATCTAGTTTTTGGCTGCCTGCTGGTGACATGGTAAGAGAAGCTGTGATTCTAGTCAATCTCCTTAATGAAATCTTTTTTCTCTAACAGGACTGTAGCAGGGAAAGGCAAGATTGGTCTCCTCAGCCTTTGGTGACCTACTCTGGGGAGAATGGTGGTAAATTGGACGTGGGGGAAGACTGGCAAACTCCCAGGAATCAGAACAGCTGAATGGGAACTTCCTGAAATGAAATGCTTCTCTTGCACCTCCAACAGCTAGAAGACAGGGTAGAAAATTGAGATCTTCTCTAAGTGTGAAAAGGGCATTGAACTACATGAAGTATCTGCCCTGGCTGCAGCTCTGCACCCAGGACACAGGGGGACAAGGCATCAGAGGATGGCTGTGCCCCTCATGCACCCCAAGCCAGCAGCTCCTATCTGTGCTGAGCCTTGGAGCTCTCTCCCTTCTGTTTCAGGGCTAAGCTCATGGTGAAAGCAAGGTACAACTTCTCAGATGAAACAGTCTTTGTATCTCTTCTCTACAAATAGAGACCAGTATATGTTGTGCAGATTATTAAGCAACCATTAGATTTATACCATGGTGGTGACAGGAATTAATTCCCAGAGACCTCAAGGAGAGCAAAAAGAACACATTTTGTAACTGTCAAGTATCAAGCAATCTTTTTCCTATGAATGTAACTTTTTTCACTTTTCTGTCAGTTTCAGAAAAAATATCAGATTATTTGCATAAGAAGTTCAAAATGTTAGTGCCACTATGTCTTAAAGGGTTTGAATAGCTCTAATGAGGAGAAAAGTCATTCCAGTACTTCTGAGCAGAGCACAATGAAAGGATATTGAGAGCAAATGCATTTCTCAAGCTAGTTTTGCATACTCATAAATGTGACTAATGCAAGATACAGTAAATGGAATTAATATTGAGAAATCAATTGAAAAGTGTATACAAAGCTCTACAGCTTTCAAATGCTGCAGCTGAAATAAAGATCAACATGCAAAGATTGCATAAATGATTTTTAAAGTAATTTTTACAGCTGAGTGCTTTCAATATGCCATTGCTATGGAGCTAATCTCCATCTAAACATGTTGGATATTCCAGTACTGCATATCAGTTAATAAATAATTTCAGTAAGCACTGCAGCTATAGGAGCAGGGTACTCTTTTTTTCCTGTGGAGGGTCAGATGAATCATAGGAGCAATAGCTTCATTGTTTGTGGTTTGAACTTTTAGAGTCAAATCCTCTACCACTGAGATCAGAAGAAGCTTTGTCTATGTCTTTGGGAGAACTAAATGTCAAAAAGATTAAAATAAAAAAAAATCTTCAATTCTTATTTTATGTCTGGTGTTTTATAGATTTTTGTTTGATTGAGGTTATGATGCTGTCAAAAAAAAAAAAAAGAAAAGCAGTCAGCACATAGAAATACATTTCTATTATTCTTAGGCATCTTTCCTGCGGATTGCAAAAATTTGCTTTTGTTTTCTCTACGTGCCTCGGCACTTCTGGTTCCATCTGGAAGTGGAGATCAAAGCGCTGCAGTCCCACAAGCAAGCGAGCATTTGTCTCTTGAACTGCACAAGGAAGCCCTGGAAGGCTGACAAAGAATCACGCTGCTGCAGGGCTGGGGCCAGAGCGCCACAGAGATGCATCGCTCCAAATTGATCCAAGGGACACCAGATCACGTTTTGGAAGGCAGATGTTTAGGTGAGCTGCACAAACCTACCTGGACAGCTTATGGGCTGGCTTTTTACTTCATCATAATACATATGTTTTAGAAGGAGGTGCCTCTTTTCAAGCGATTTATTGTAGTAATCAGACAGAAAGCAGAGGAGAAGCTCATTCAAGTTAACTGGCAACATGCTGTGCACATTATGAGACCTCACTTTCAGTAGACTCATAAATTCCAAAGTATTTTGAATGGGACTGTGTTGAAGAACAAAGCAAAATGTGCTGTATTTAAGCACGATTCTATTCCTGTTCTTCCCTTCTCAGAAGGTTGGTAACTTCTGAATTAGAATAATTACTATGGCTTCTGGTTTGCTGCAGTTAGTCTCTGTCCTGCTTTCACAACCACAGTGTTGAAAATGTTGGGTCAGATAGACCCACTCCACATTTGTAACTGTCCACATAACCCTCTCTTTGTACATGTACGTTGAGCTATAGATGTGAATTTGTCTTTACAGAAGGGACCAAATATAAATATCCCTTCAATTTTTTTTTCAGGAATTCTTTAGGAAATGTTTTAAACCTGTACTTAGCAGAACTTGCCCATTAGTTTGTGCTTAAAATACAAACTACATACAGCTAGTACTGCTGTTGTTGATCCCTTTTTAAAGGTATAAAGAAACATGAACTATAAAATGTGGGTACCAAATTATATTTTAAGAGTCAATCAATAATTTAACTAATCTGATAATTTCAATTCCCATGCTACAGATGCAAAGACAAAACACAAAGTTTCATCTGGTAGGGAAAGAGAGAACTGTATGAAAACCAGCTTTTTCAGTTCACTTAGGGTTTGTACTAAAGTTACCACTGTGAGCTGAACTAGCAGCTTGCAGCTGCCAAAAGGGGGAAGTCTTGCTCTCTGCACTTTCCTGCCTGAGCCTTTCATTGCTTAGCCACCAGTCAGCCAACCCTGCAGACAGTGCTGGCATCCCTCTGACCAGGAGAGGAGCTAGCTTCATCCCTGCCAAAAAAAAATTCTTGTTTTTCTTTGGGAACGGGAGGCCACTGCATTTTTTACCCTTTCTTTTTTTCTTTTTTTTTTTTTTTTCTTGGCCCTTTTAGTGAGTCAAATGAGCTTCCTCGGCAGGCAGAGAAGTGCTAAAGCTGGCAGCTGGGTAGAGGGGACCTGAGAAGATGGGGATGAACAGAGTAGATGGATACCAGGGAAGCAGGGTTTCCTCCCCTGCTGTGGTGCAGAACCATGAATTCTACTTTGGGTGTTTAGAGAAATTATAACCTTACAGCACAAAGCAATCCGAACAAAAAGTTTCATTTTGGCTCATCCAAACCCCAGTTTTTGCTTGTATGTGGCTTTTGGACCAAGACAAATTATTGAAGTCAGATCTCTCAAAATCTTTCTTTTACATGAGAAAGACATATTTTTTTTCTGAAATGATTTTTAAGTTTTTATTTTTGAATTAAATGAACTCAGAGTTTCAGACAAAATATGATCTAGAAATTTAATGTTTGAGTTCAGATGCATCATCTGGTACGTGTACATGTGAGATTGCAAAGAAATTTTAGAGTGATGCAGGGGCTTTCAAGATCTTTGTAACATTTACTTTCCTCTCCTCTGCTGTTCTCTTTCAAGTGATTCATTTGAATATGATCCTGGGTCCTGGATGGAGGCTAGCTAAGAGCTAGTCTCTTTCCAGATAAAACAGATCATAACTATCTGCTGGTCTTGACTGACTGTATAAATCCAAAATGACTCCAATGAAATTGGTCAGCTGAAAGATCTGGCTTTTCTGATGCTTCTATGTAGTATAGTAACTTGGACAAAGCCCTCAGGACCAATCCCTCTCTGTACTGGATGCGATACAAGTATGTTATGATGGGTACAAAACTCATGACTGCATTTCTGTGAATTTTGGCTGCTTGCAGTGAATGTCTACACTCAAAAAAATTGGATTAAAAAAAAAAAGTTAATCCAATCTCCAGACTTACCTGTAGTCTAATGCAAAAAGAGCAAAACTGATCGGTCTGAAGAGATTCTCAGTGCGGCGTGTTGTATTAAATTCAAATTGGTGTTGGCTGAGACCTTCTGGCCCTAAGCTCTGGCACAGAAAAGCTGTACCCTGCCACCAGACAGGGTCTCTGTAAAGGGGTGGGGAAAGGAAGCAAGTGAAGACGTGGGACTAAAAACATTTTTACATTGTTTTGAAACCGAAGTGAGGTGATTATTAAGTTTCCATGAGTCATTTGGCGTTGCTAACACAAAATTTTATATAGCACTTTACTCTTTCATTTACCCTTTCTTACTCTTCCATACCAAATTTTCTGTTCTCAAGCAAGGTGGGTTATTTTGCTCATAAACAGATACTACCAGTGGATTGACATTCTAAGCCTGGCAGCTCTTCCTCTTGGAAGGTTGGCTGAGATTGCATGCCATGAGAACAAGGATTAGAGCTTCCCCTCCAAAGCCATGTCACAGCTCAGGATTCACAAAGGCAGGGAAGGCAAGGAGCTGCCTGTAACAGAGCAAACCTCCACCACTGCTGATGCTGGTGGCTCCTGCCAGCACTGCTGTGCCAGTGACAGTAGCCAGCAGAAGCAGCACAGGTACCGCCATTTATTCTTCACTTATTCTCCACTGTTACTGTTGAAGAGCCTTTTGGCTCAGTACTGAGCCACTTTGGCTCAGTGGTTCAGTATGGACATACTATTTTCCCTAGCTTAAATACCTACAGGATCTCTTCCTTTTCTCTTTCTCAGAACATCTCTCTCTCTCTCAGTGCTGGCTGTTTGGATGCTGCAGCACTGCTGGTATCTGTCTTCCAAGTATGCAATCTCCCTTGTCAGGAAAGGCTTTTATCAAGGCTCCCATGAGTGAGGCCATGTCCTTTTCCTGCTTCCAGGCTGTGAATATCTCTTTCTTTCCCAATTTCCAACCAGACCTTTAAAGTTAATGAGCTGGGCATGGGCAGCCCCAACCTCTACTCTCCCAGATGCAGAGCCTCACTGGACAGGAGCCTCACTGGACTGAAGCCTCCAGTACTTGCTCCAGAATAGGTTTCTGGCTTCTTCCTAACCCTAGCCTTGTAAGGATAATGCCCAATGTCCCCAGTTGCCATCTCCTTTATATTCTTAGATCTCACACCTAGGAAAGTGATGGGAGAATATTGTGAACATGATAAGACAGGGAATTTCATTCAGTCCAAATACATCCAGATGAGGCTGTGCAGAGCTTGCATGGCAGCAGGACCTATAGTCCAGTCTTCATGGATGATAGGGAAAGAAACAGTGATTTTTAAATTTTTGTGGCCTAAGTATATAAGAGAGGATTTAAGATGTGAAAAAAAAGTTCCTACTCTGTTTTAGAGCAACAGATATAATTGGAAAGGACAAACTTTTCTGGATCATCTTTGGGTGGTATAAGTCCTCTTGAAGGAAGGAGATTGTGCATTACTTTGGGTAACCAAACTTCTGTCACCATATGAGCCGGTGTACTGGGCGGAGCTGGGAGAGTTAATTTTCTTCACAGCAGTCTGTATGATGCTATGTTTTCGATTTGTGACTCAAGGAACATTTTTAACACACATTTTCTGTTGTTACTGAGCAGTGCTTGCACAGTGCCAAGGTCTTCTCTGTTTCTCCTGTAGTAGGAGAGTAGGCTAGAGGTGGGCAAGAGACTGGGGGAAGACACAGTCAGACAGGGAATATTCTCTGCTATGTAACACTGTGCTCAGGAACAAAACTGAGAGAGTTTATCAATGGCTGCCATTTGAGTGAGGTGGTGAATTGTTGCTTTTTTCAGCCCTTGGTTTTCCTTTTAATTTCTTTTTTTAACACATTAAAATGTCTTTATCTCAATCCATGTGTTTTCCCACTTTTACCTTTCTGATAAAGGTAAAGGCTGCCAAGGTTCACACACAACAGCTGGGTAATGAGTTCTTACCTTGAAAACATAACTCCCTGTGAATGTCTATGCCTGTGTTCCTTGAAGACTAGACTGTGACCTGGCTCCAACAAAGGCAGGGATGTGCTGGTGGGACAATACCTGATGCCTGTGGAAAATGTTCAAAAGGGTTTAAGTCATCCAAAATGGTTTTAATACATTCACTCTTTTCACTGTATAAACAGAACTGGAGCCATCAGGATAAAAAGGAAGTTCTGATGGGGAAAAGGCAACAGAGGAAAGGCAGGTATATGAGAGAAAGGCAAAGAAAAGTAATGCAGCGTTTCTCTGGGGAGCTATAGGTCGGCCCATAAATTTCTGAATGATGATTTCAGAGTTAAAGGTAACAAGGGAGTCTCTAGTGCTTCATTGCCTGGAGAAAGAAATTCTGATACCTCCTTCATTGCACAATGGAGACCAAATAAATCTGTATGTTTCATGCAGGACAACAGGCCACTAAGAAAAAGCAAAAATCAAAGTATTTCCTTGTAAAGACACTGACTGTGACATGGAGCTGTGGTAGGTCGTCTTTCCTGCTCTACACAGCCATTTGCTAAGAAATGGATGCTGGGAGGTGATTGCAGGCCCTTCATGCTTTAGATGTATCCAGACTCACCAATTAACTTCCCCAGCAGTTTGCTATCACAACTGAGCTTGGAAAATGAAGCATTTGCTCATTTAAGCAATGCTTAGGGAGCACTCTCTGCTGATGATTCCACCTGCCAGGGAGTGACATTTGTATGTTGGCAGAAGAATAGAGTTCACAGAAATTTTGCAGCTTCTGTCAAAGCTGTTTTTCTCTTTTCTGACAAGCTGCTTTTCTTCCCATCCACATTCTTTGCACAGTTGCTTCTCAGAACCAGGCCCCCAACAAGGTATTGTTTGAAAGGGATAAACATAGCAAGGCTGGATTGTTAAACATTTGTCAAGTGTTTGTGATATTTCACAGCTGGCATATAAAATACCTTGTGGAAGGACCAGGCTTAAACCTTATTCGCAGTTCTCTGTGGAGTGAAAAAACACTTTTTGTTCTGAATTTGGCTTCCTCTTTTTGGTCACAGGAAGATAAAATCACAGACACTCTGGGAAGGTAATTTTTCATTCTTCTCCTCCTTCATCCACACTCTTTTTAAAAATTTGACCTCTTCCCACAATGCACAACTCATTCTTCAGCATCTTTCCCATCCACTCCTGCTCTCACTCTGCTCCAGGAAAGGGCTCAGATCCCAGTAAGGCACTCTGAAGGAGAAATCCAAGTGTGGTCAAGAGAAATGAAGGTCTCCAGCTGCTCTCAGCTGTTCTCCTCAGTTTTGGCACTGCACCACTGTTGACTTTGAATTATAGATAAGGTTTTGTTTCCTTTTGATCTGTCCCTATTTCTTCAATGTCAGCACTGGCAGATGCATGCTGTGCTTAGTCCCCCCTCTTGTCACCATATTCACTCATATGGATTGTACCTAACAGTTCACAGTACATCCCTCCATCAGAGGACAGATGCTGCTTTGTCCCTCTCCTACACCTTTTTCTGCATGGAGAGTGATAAAATTCCTGATAAATTGAGCAGCCCATCTCTTCCTGTCCTCAGTGGCTGTATTGTCAGCTCCAAGTGCACTCTGCAAGGTGGCAGGTATTCCAAGAGCTTTTACTCCTTCGCAAGAACTGTGTTTACTGATCAGACAAAATCCCTGCTTTTACTCTGTTTTTTGTGGGCCAAGAACAGTCTGTCCCTAAGTCCTCTCCTGTGCTTACAATTTGATAAAATAGAATATTAGATGGTCAAAAAAAGCAGTTTCCAATGTGCTTATATTTCCAAATAGCTGGCAGATGGTGAGTCCTCTGCCAAAGTGTGCCTACTAACCTGTTAACAATATGAATCATGAATATGAGTGACTTGAGAATCAAATATTTATGGTGGAGCTGAAACAAGAATGTCCAGGCCTACTGCCATGCAGAAAAAAAACTGTAAAGCCATTTTTGTTGTTTTGTTTTGCTTTGTTTTTTTAAGTTTTCATGACTGGAAGCCCAACAACACACAGCAATTTAATGTTTGGGATTTGGCACGAGATCATGAACACCATGAAGGTTTCTTCATAGTTTCATTAGCAGCAGTAGCAGCAGGAATGCTGCAGAGTGAGTGGTTTCCTTCTTCTCAGCATGCCTGCTATTAATACCCATAAAAATCTCTGAAAAAACTGCAAGGAGATAAACCTAAGACACAATTTTACTTCCTCCTACCCTTCTATTTTTCAGCCTGGGCAGGAATCTTGTGGTGTTTTTAGTGGAAATACTGAGAGACGAGTGCTTTCAGAGGGATTTCCATCAGCCTCACAAGGACAGGAACATTGCTCTGGCTATTTATCAACAGAGAAAATAAATCCTAATATCTTTGCCAGTCAAAGTACTTGGCGTGGGGCTGCATTAATCCAAGAATCTGTGTTTGAGGGGGATGGAACTGACACCAGATGGATTTGCTCACTACTAGCACTTGTTTGCTATTCTTGACAGCACAGAGAAGGCAGGGGTTATGTACATAAGACGTCTAAATTGCTGCTCATTTGGACTACATGACCTTGTCTCTTTCATTCAGTGAAACTGGCTTTCTTTTGCTGCTTCTCTGCTCGCTGGCAGAGCATCAGGGTGCCTGATAGGCCTTGGCCATGTACAGAGGCACTGGAGGCTGTGTGGACTGTGCCCTTCCTCCCGCCTCAAGCAGGCTGGGAATCCTGCAGCATCACAGACTTTCCCATTACAGCAGAAAACAAAAGAGAAGACTCATTCTTCTGCCCACTCTGTGTCTCACGCAGGAGGCTGGTGGCAGTAGAAGCATACCTTTGGGCATAAAGCTGTCAGCTGGAAACAGAAAAGTGGGACAACTGGAAAATGTTCTACCACAATGAAGAAATCTGGGAATTGTTTACTGTTGTCTTTTGCTGGACTATTCTGTGGAAAGCTTGGAGAGATATGAAACAAACAGAAGCTTGTCTTCTCGCCTCCTTTGGAAGGTTGCTTAAAATGAATGTTCTCATTCTGCCTGTGGCTCCCAGGGCTAGGAAAGGCATTTGCAAATGGCTTTTATAATTTTAACAGGTGACTTACTCTCCATGAGATTTACTTAGAGGAAAGCCTCAAGAAATACAACCTTTGAATAGGATAATAGTAGAGGAACATCTACTTCCTACAAAGAATTTATAGCTTTCCAAATAGCCTCAATTTAAAAGAAATGAAAAGGGAATATGGTCTATTGGTTACAGCATGAAATTAATGCCAAGAAAATCCTTTCAATAAGGGTCTATATATCTTTCAGTTAGCTTGGGCTTAGCTTTCTGTTGATACTGTCCATTGGCTGTCATCCTGTGAAGATTACAAGATCTATAACACTGAAAACTTGTAGGAAATTTTGGAGTAAGAGTACATGCTTGTCACCTTTGCCTGTCAGTGCATCTAGTCTGAGAGCCTGTGTGTTTTACTTTGCAATAGGCTTTCTGGTGTCTAATAAGGTAACAGCTTAAAGTAAAACCTTTCCAGCTGTTGAAGTGCTCTGACTGTCTGCTACCATCTGTGGATTTTCTGGTGTTCAAAAGCAGATGGATTGTTACAGTATAATTTACTTCGGTGGAAGTGCTAATAGTTTTGGGGGGTTGGCTTTTGGTTTTGTTTTGGTTTTGTTTTAGCTTTATTTTTCCTGATGGACTTCAAGCTTTTAGGACCCTCACTGAAATATTTTGACTTTGAAACCTCTATTGTTCTCCTGATTCACTCCAGAAAATAAAAAAACTATTGAAGAATAAAGACATGTGATTTATAAGTGCACAATCGCACAATCATATAAGCCTCATTTTCTTAAGAAACAAGACTCAAATGTGCCATATTTGTACTTGGTATTCCATAGTTGGCAATACACTTTCAGCTTCCTGTTGTAATGACAATATTAATACATTTTAAATTTTGTTGAAGACTCCTTCCATCTGTTGTCCATTCCCAGATATTTTGTATTATTTCCTTTCATCCAAAAAACACCTCCACCACTAATCAATTCAATACCCACATAGATAATTTTTTCAAAGTTCTGCTTAGGAAAAAAAAATATTTTTCTTCAAAAATCCACTGTTAAGAAGAAATTATCCTAGGCATAAGCCATGCAAAAAAAAAAAAAAAAAAAAAAAAAAAAAAAAAAAAAAAAAGTGAAATATACCTTCTCATCCAGAAAATATCCAGAATATGTTAATTCCACCAGGACTAACATGGTCATATGACACTTGAATGGACATTTCAGAGACTGGAGATCTAGCAAATATAAATGCATATGGTTTCCATGGATGAACTCATCTGCATGACAGTAGTTCTTGTTCTCCTGGGTCAGTCCCCAGAGATAGTAGACTGCAACATTCTTTATTCTGTTTTGTAAGAACATTGTGTGAAATTAACTTTGTAAAATTAAAGAAGTCTTAATCCTTCCAACCATAGATACATGAAGATGGTATGCACAGGTACAAAATTCCTTTGGGTGTTCGTTAGCTGCTGTTTTGGTTGCCAGCACCTATTGCTGTAAAACAGCAGCAGTAGGCTTGCAGGCCTGGAAACAGATGCTCTTACAGATCTCTCCTTCCCAGGAGAGGCAGCAACTTTAGTCTGTTCCTGCTGGTAAGGTCAGAAAGCAGCAGAGAGAGGATGCCACTGTACTGTGAGGTGCAAAGGCCTAGTTCAGTAGAGAGGGAAGCTGCTGGTGATGAAGAGGTCAGCTATTACTGCTCAGGTGATGAGAAATACTCTGCCTGTCTGTGTGAGGCACAGGCACTTACATCAGCTGAGCTTTGGTTCTTCTCCCACTGTGCTCTGTAAGAACAGGTAGCTGGAACGTGACTCACGCCTGTAACAGGAAAAGTCCTGTCTGTTACTGGAAGTTCAATTATTTCTAGGCTGCAGTATAGAAACTGTTTAACAGAGAGAAGATGCAAAGTAGACTGTTGTGAATGGAGCTACAGTAACTTTATATGAGCTGAAATTTTACTCCTTAAAAAAACTGAAGTGGTGCAAAACCATAATTCCAGCTGCTGGAAAGGGAAGAGACAGAGGCACATTGTCTGTTCTTCTTCCACAGAAGTCCCTGATGCAGACTTACAGCATTTCTTGGGGGTGAGTGAAGTAACTCGGCAGTTCTGGATGGATTAGTCAGTGGTTTAAAAATCCAACAGAAGAGCTCACCATTTGTTTGTTAATTCTTGAATTCACTAGATTTTCACACAGAAGTTCTGAGTAGCACACTCAAAGCAGTGAGGGAATAACATGGTTCTTACCAGGACTCTAAATTTGGAGACTAAAATTTGTTTTAAATGGTATTTTGTATTAGCAAGGGAAAAAAGGTTTCTGGTCTGAAATTTTATATGGCAACTTTCACCTCAAGGTAATGAAAACAAGCTGCGCTATAAACTTTTCAAAACTGGGGTTTATGGAAAAGCTGACAAATCCTTTACTGGAGTGATGTGGCTGGGAGGACTTTAAAAGATTCCCATGGAGCATTATTGATCATGATCACACACTCCCGAGCACTCACACTGGAGACTGCAGGCAGAAGTCGTGCTGTTTTCAATTACTGTGCCGGCGTGTCCGGCCGATGGGGCTGTATGTCAGAGCCTGGTCATCTGCTGGGTGGGGGCTCCAGAGCAGCCCGAGGCTGGTGTGCTTCCCGCCCCGCTCTCCGGACACGTCATGTCCCAGGTATCCTGGCTGGAGCAGCAGCCCTGAGCCCCGTCATTTCTAGCAAAGTCTCTTTACACTGCCCTCGAGGGGAAGGAGGTTTATTTCAGGAGAATGAGAGGGAGGGGGAAAAGAAAAACACACAAGTTATGGGTTTCTTCCTCTTTTCCCTGGAATTAAACATCATGCAGAGATCATGTAAAAGGAAAGGGCTTTTAGTGGGAGAATATGGCTTCACTTCTCAGCCTCTTTCCTTCGGCTTTGAAAGTGAAGCCATGTGATGATGACGGAAGCACCAGCAAAAGCTGGTGATTGGACCTCAGGAAATTCACAGTGGGGTTTTGTGCTTCTAAATGAGCAACACTGCTGCTTGTAAAGAACTGAGGTAAAATACTGGCCCCACTGAAGTCCTTGGCAAGCCTCCTACGGCCTTCAGTGGGGCCAAGATTTTACCCTGAGTCCTGTAAGCCATTAGGCTTTTGAGTTTTTAATGGGTCCACTCCTGCACAGACAGACTGCTCTTGTAAGCAAGGGTTAGCTATATTGGCTCGGATACTACACAATTTAAAACTTAAAGGAAAGCAATTTTGTAGTGAAATTAAGGGACTGTAAAAGGAATTTGGCTTTAGACAACTTGCTTCTGTTTGGATTTGGATTAGGCCGCAATCTCCTTGTCTGTTTTTAGAGCACGTGTTCCTGCCAGCATCAATAATCTATTTTCCTTAGTGCAAGTGAAAGGCTCTGATGGCTCAGAGGTGTAGTCTGGTATCCAGTACTGCTCTGGATTTCTTCTTTGGTTTAAGAATCAGGCTACAAATAGTCAGAGACTGCAAGCTGCTCCTTAACATTTATGTGCTGCCAACAGCCGATTCATTGACACGTGGGCCATTAACACACTCCTTCTTTCCCGTTGCTCTTCTTACAGTCATTCCTATATTTTTTCCTGATCCCCTGAGTTAATTCAAAAGCCTTTCTTTGACCATGCAGACCATCCCAGCCCAATATAAGCATTCATTTGCACTTGGCCTGATTGTGTTTTCATTGGCAATATTAATTTTATCCTGTCCAGCAGCATATTAATCAAGAGCTTTCTTGAACTTTTCAGGTTGCTTCAAATACCTCTATTTCCCCCACGTACTCCAAAGTAAATAAATCAGGACTTTAGATAATGAACATCACATATAACATTTCACCTCAGGTCACCATATCATGTGCAGGTTAAGCTTATAAGGGGTAGAGGTTGAAGGTGGAGACTACAGAAAAAGTTGTGGAGGAGGACTGTGTGGGGGTAGCAATCACTCCAGAGAAGTCCATAAAAGATCCAGCAGTAACATTAGGAGGGACTCTGTATGGGGAGGCCCAGCTCTTGCTGCCGTACGCTGCTGCCCTGGGGAAATGTGTGCTGCAGCCTGCCAAAGCATGGCTCAACTTGTACTCTCCAAGCACACTCTGAAGCTCAGCTTCTTTCCTCTGAAGGCATCTTCTCTGCTGTCCTGTAAAATGTTTCCTTTTCCCTTTTCTTTTCCCCTCTCTCAGCATGTGAGAGCCTACATTTTCCTCTTACAGAAACTCTACTTCTCCTTGGCTTATATCCCAAGTGGTAAAGCCGTAAGGCATTCCTGGACTTCTCTGAGCCTATGTATGTGCAAAGTCTGAGGTAGGTCCAGCAGGCACTTGTCTGACATGGCATTAAGGATGCAGGGCTGCTTGGGGGCTGCCTTGCAGAAGACACATCGCAGCAGAACCCCCCAGCCTGTGACAATCAAAGATCCTGATGGTGTCACACAGAGTGTGACAGAGCAGCTCCTCACAGAGTGCTGCCAACTGTTTTCTGCTTGATTTAAACAGTGACTTTTTAGTGGAAAGAGGATCTCCAGAGAGTGGTCTCTGATATGAAATTTTTGTTCAAAAGTGGGGTGAAATGAATGTTTTCTTGGCAAAATTAATGGATTATAGAAAATAGAGCCTACTGTAATGGGAAAGGACCATCAGCTACTCCCTCCATGTTAAATATACATAAATTAGGGATTTCATTTGGAATATCCCAGAAGTTGCATCTATTTCAATGCAGGTAAACCTAAATATTTAATTTAGCCTTATCTGAAAAGCCATCTGTCTTCTTTAGCATTCCCAATGTTAACTAAAGTGGCTAATGATTGTGCTGAAGTAGGACACAAACTTCCCCTCTATGCCTGTGTTGGAAGAGTGGGTTGGGAGAGAGAAAGCTACAAAATGTGCTTGTGACAGGGCAGCTAAGTATGGTGGAAAAGGTGAGGACCTTAATCCATGGAATTCTTGATGTGTTCAAAAGCTGAGACTTAATCAGCACGCCATGGATTTTGTATGAGTGTAAGCTCCTACTCTAACACCCTAGTGGTCATACACCTTTGTAACTTTGCTGTCATGGAGCGTGACTCAGTCAAACATTAGCAGCGATTTTACAGAGCTGACTTGGTGTAAATGTCAGGTGCTTTATCTCTGCTAGGATTTTGCAACATAATAATTATTGCATGCTAATTTAAACCCTCCCACATTTTGGCAGTGAAAAAATGTATGGGAAAAAGTATAAAACCAAATGGAGTGATTGCCCTAACATGTACTGCAAAATCCAGACTGGAATCCACCTACTGAACATGCAATATAAACACAGCCATTTAAGTGCAAAGAAAGTTTACCTTTTGTGAATGCATCTATGTTTGTCATGCAAGGAAGAATATTTGAGTCAAGCTCCAGCAGTGATCATCAGTATCAGAGAGTGCCTGGCCTTTTGTAAGGAAGCTTAAAAAACATCTGAAGGTTTCTGGAGACAAAAAAATGTAAAATGTACCACTATATCAGTCACAGCTTCTTCAAGGTTAATTTCAAAATCCTTAGCACTCTGTTCTCCAAACACTAAC
The DNA here is from genome assembly GCF_023055355.1 of Agelaius tricolor. Lineage (NCBI taxonomy): Eukaryota > Metazoa > Chordata > Aves > Passeriformes > Icteridae > Agelaius > Agelaius tricolor. Next base: position 64,857,859 of record NW_027269261.1, read on the forward strand.
TCTCTTCCCAAAGAGCCCAGAGCACCTGACATCCAATAAGGTCTCACCCTATGGACCTTTGCACCTTGGAAAACTGAGAAAAAGTGCCTCAGAATTTGTAGCCTGCACTGTCAGGGAGTAGTGTATGAAGACTGAGGAGAATTAGGAGGAGTTCACTCCAGCATTTAAAAGAGAAAGGAAAGACTGTTGCAAGAAATTTGATCCACTCTAATATGTGCAAAAATTTCATTGGTCTTTAGAAAAAAAAAAAGATTAATACAATTTGGAATGTGTTCACTATGAACCTTATCTTAATACATTTCCTCATGATGACAATATTTTTCCTTACACTTTCAAATGCAAGGGACGGCTTTGGGAGCTCAGAGAATGTTGCTGCCATCAATAGACAGGGCACCAGGAAGAAATGCAATTGTCACAAGCTTCCTCCTTCTCCCCACTTAGTCAAGAACTTTCCATGCCTGCTGTGATTCCCAGCCTCACCACGACAAGCAGGGAGAGTGACTGGTGAAATGATGCATGTCCTAGCTTACTCCACGGCTGACTGCTCCGTTTCCCTCGCATTTCCCACTTGCACCGACTGCTGTACTGCAGCCATATAGATTGTATGACAAGTCAAGTTTGGGTTGAATAGAGTGCTGCCATCTCTTGGTTATTTTGGGCAGATCAACTCACATATTTTTTCATTTTCCTGCCACTCAAGAATGGTAGGAAGGAAGTAACACAGAAAAACAACTATTCTGGATGAAAAAGCTTAGGCACTTAGGAGGCATAATTGTGGTTTTTATATATTTAAGAATGTAGAACAGACTACATTTGCTGGTGTATTGGACCTCTGTGTAACTTCTATTAAGCGTTTTAAACAAAACTATAAACCATGAAGAGTTGGAAAAGTTTATACATTATGTGAACACCACAAAGAATGGAAAGTGATGTAGTTTTATAGATAATTGTTGGCAAGAAAGACATTAAAATGAATGCATTAAAGAATACTGGATTAGTAAGAAATGCCTATCTTATACTATGTAATTTCACAGTCATGAGAGGTTTAATTATTTATACTTAAGACTTGTCAAATAATTTACTTGGAAATGCTTTTGCAATTACAAATGCTTTTCCTTCCTTTTTCTTTCTGACTGTGACTTGAGCCAAAAGACTTACTTTAAGTACTTTTGTGGTTGGAACCAGGGCCATCTTCTTCCTGGGCTTCTCCAAGGCTGGAGACAAGTGTATGACTATGTTTTCTTCAGTAGTAGCAGGAGCCAGATGTTTGTTTGTTTGTGTTTTTTAATTAAAATATGAAAGTCTAATTGAATTCACAATAAAAGACAAACACCAGAAATGTTTGCTGCCACAACCTCCCTAACACAACTCCCCACCACAATGCAAAGGAGACAATATATGACAAGGATTTTGAAATAATTAATAATGGAACAGATTATACAAATAAGCAGGGACATGTCTTCTATGAGTAAATGCTAACATTATAAGAACAGGGGATTGAATTTATGATTACTGCTGCTATACTCTGGATCAGGATGATGATTCATTGGGGTCATCCTACAGCTTCCTTGGGGAAGAGCTATCAGCCACTGCCTGCCTCCCTGCTTCTGGCACTGAAGCTACAGGGCACTTCAGAAAACCAGAGGTCCCACGTTTTTTGATTAATGCTGGGGATGGAATTTAAAAACCATCAGCTTTTTCAGTACTTCTCAACCACCACCACTGCATCTGTACCAAGTCATCTCACTTCATATAAGGGCACAAATCCAGTAGCGAATGCTCAACAGATCATTACCTCAGTGCTGCCATATGTAGGACAGAAAAACATTGACTCTCGTGCAAGCACAGAGCATTCTGTGTCTGAGACCTGGAAAGACCTCCTGGCAAGGATGCATGTTCCTGGATGAGCCAATGTCATCTGCTCTTGCTCCTGCTCCTTCCTCTGCTGCAGCCTCTGCTGGCTTCCTTACAGTCCTTTGTAAGGAGCACACGAGTTCTCAGTAACATCAGGAACTTGAATTACTTTTGTTCTCATGTTTGTGCTTTCTGAGAGAAGAACCTGTCCCAGCTGCCATTAGAGAGTGCTCTCCAACAAATCTAAATAAAATGGAGGAAATCCCACTTTGTTTTATCCAAACTTTGAAATTCTCATCTGAGCAATAAAATATTAGTTATCCGTATCAGATATTTACCAGTTTGCATCTTTGTTGTGCCCCCCTCTGTCCTTCATAGACAGGGAGAGCAGAAGGTGCTGCTTGTTCCCTACCCTTCCCACTCCCTTGGGAGCACTGAGGCACCAATTTTTCTTTAGATATAAAACGTGCAAAGACCTCTGTCTAAGTGGACATGTCACTGGTTCTCTGAGGAGCCTAAGAGGATGAAGTTTCTCATTGAAGAGTGGAAGCAGGAACACAAATCTGACTTCTCAGAAGCTGCTCAGCATAGAGGTCATATCTATGGTATCGCTACAGCTCCCTGAGCCATCTTCCACCCTTACCAGTAACATGATCTGCACAGCTGGTGCACGAAGTTGGCATGTTTCATGGCAATTTTCCTAATTCTTCTACCTAAAACTTCATCTCTGAGCCAGCCTAACTTAAGTTCAGCTCCAAAAGCACGTGTGGTACACCTTGGCTCCTGCATGGACTCCTTAACCTCCTGGATTCCCCCCTTTCTCATCAGGCTGAAAATTCTGTGTTTGAAAGTTTATTCTTCTGTTTTCTTCCTTTTTTTTTTTTTTCCCCTGTTTGAAAGCAATCACTTCTGTCTTTAGCCAAGATTTCTAGCAATGTGTGCAGTGCAGCCAATGACTGAGTGGTTTGATAACTATCTCTTGCTAAAGGAAGATTCCCTAGAAGGTTTGTGACTGTATTGTGTTTACAATGTTTGGATACACCACCGTACATCGTGCATCATACATTCTCTGGAAAAGTAAACTTTTCTTCTAGTAATCATAGAAAAAATAACAACTAATTACTGAGCTGAATTCTAGGGTCACTTCTCATCCCCTTGCTTTTCAAAAAGCCACTTCCTAAGAAGTTTTATAGATAAATATATTGAGAAGTGAATTACAGAGAAAGGCCTCAGTGTCTCACATAGTAAAACTCATTGCAAAGTGGTTCCTGTAACATCAGGCTGACTTCATGAGACAGCTGCAGAAATCCTAGTCAGGCTATTACACGGTGTTACCTCTTCTACTTTCTACTTTCTCTTGAAATAAATTTTCACTTCTGCAGGTTATTTTTTTCACTCTGGGAAGTGCTGTGTGCATTCGTACACACACATCAACTGTACATGAGCAAAGAAGGATTGTGTATAATGCCAGAAACTTTGACAAAGTTGAGATGGCAGATCACAAGCTGGCTTAAGGCATCCATTACTGACTGTGGAAAGAGTAGTTCAAGGCATTAGCTCTGAACAAACTTTTATCTCCTCTGTGGTGGTGCTGACTGCCAACACTACTATGGAAATCTCTGGGTGGCAATTTCCTGGACAGCCCTGAAGAAGTTGGGCTGCGCTTGCATCAGAACTTGAGTGTGGGTGGCAGGGTGGAGGAGGGAATGGAGTTACGTGGCATAGCTGCACTTATCTTCATGGCTATTCATCCACCAAGGCAGTGACAGCGTATAAAAGTGGCAAAGTGATTTCACAGTTCTAATCTGGTTTATCATAATTTTTTCCAAGCACTGCCTCAAAGCAGGCAGGGAAACGGAATACACATTACTGCTTTGTTCTGGTTCATGACTAACCATGTTCAAAATGTGCAGTATTTTCCAGAAGTGAAGGTTTTATGACTTATTATCTTTTCCATAGCAGTACAATATTATCTACAGCTGATATAAAGAGAACTTTTTTGTTGGTTTGTTGTTTTTTTTTTCTTTAATAATGAAGATGCACCTAGTCACAGGAAGAAGTGATTCAGACACACAAAAATACACACAAAAGTTCTGTCTTCCTGTACAGGAAGTTTACCTTTAGTTATGAAATTCACATTTCTGTCTAAAGCCACAGATAGTTAGAAAAGAAAACTCATTTAATAGGTCAGGGTTGGAATAACATATTCCTGTGTGGCTGCATTTGATCTGCACTGTGTAGTCTAGCACAGATAAGTTAGGAGGTATACTAAGGTAGGTATGAGTTTTGGCTGAAAACTGGTGCTTATTCAGGATGGAATTTGTTGAGAAATCTTCAGATCTACAGCTTCAGAGACAGATAAAATTTATTTATCCTGCAACTTAACATGCTGGTGCTCAGCTTGGCAGCAGTCTTCTTCCTGACAAAGACAAATGTATGAAAATCAGGAAGTGTGTGCTTTCATGAATCAACTGCATTAAAGAGCTGTCAAGCTGATATTTATGGCTGGCTCAATCAAATTGGTATAAGTAGAGTTATCTATTCTCTTATCCAGACTCATCTTTTGACCCTCTAACTTTCATCAAAGATAAATTAACTATTGTAGCATTGCAATAACGGATACAATGGATAAAAATGGGTTATCCTGAAGACAAAAAATATAAATAAAGCCAAGTCATGCTTGGCGGTGATCTGGAATAGGACATAACCAGTAATCTTTAGAGGTAGGTGTTAGCAGAACAACTCCAATGCTATTTCAGGATTAGGATGTTGACATCAAGAAGAGACATTTCTAAATTAGCTCTAGAGAGCTTTCAATCTCCTCTGTATACTTGGTATGATGTTACCTCACAAATGCTTATTAGCTGTTTGTGTCTTAGCCACTTGGAAGTGTTAATAACCCACTAAACAACTTAATCAGTTTATTTTTGAATAATGACAATTATGTTTGAAGTATAGAAAAGTGAGACTTCATCTGAGCAGGATCCCAAAATGCTTGCCCAGGAATCCTGTCTGTGATAGTAAAGGACTCCTTATCAGATAAAAGTGTAGGAAAGTCTGTGTCTAGGGGTTGAAATGAAAACAATTTAACTAGAAATAAGGCACAGTTTTTGAAAAGTGAATAAATTTAACTTTTTGAACTAGTTACTTAAAGTCAGAGTGAATCATGCAGCTCCTTGACAACCTGAAATTGAGATAAGTGTCAAAAATATATGCTGTATTTCTGCCACAGACTACTGGATTTGATGTAAAGTACCAAGGTAAATTATTCTATGACCTGTGTTATGTGAGAGGTCAGACAAGAGCACCCATATGGTCCCTCTGAATTTTTAGAAGTATGAGGGTGCAAAGCATTTGTGAACACTATTATCTTCACAGAAAGTGACATGACTCTGGCATCCAAGATAGTGGATGAAAGTGCAGTGCAGCTTCTCTGATGTTACATTCAAAGGTGAAGAAAAAGGATTCATGTGGTGATCCTTCATTTTATGTTCACTGTAGTCCTGATCAGAGCAATACAGGACACCTGAAGGCACCAGCCGCTGATCACCGATTTGACTGAGTTTAAAGGGTATCTATGATGTATCAGCTTTGGACAACTCAGTGTTTTGATTGGGATGTGGGCTTTTAGGATTTGTAGGTTTCATCTTACTCTAATTTATTCAGCTACTAATATTTTTGAAAATGTCCCTCTAGTATTGCAACCAGAAAGAAATACTCATGGTGCTTTGTGACTTTTGTTCATACCAATGAACACATAAACCTCAAGCAAGTGCAGATCAATCAGAGCTCTTGGGCAGTGAAGCAGTAGAAATGAATGAGCAGTGACAGTGGCCTCACTGCTGAGCAGATCCCTGTTTATTGCTTCACTTAAGTGTATTCAAAACTCAATTAATATATTATACTAAATTTAGGAACAATGCCAAAAATTTTGGTATAGCTAATCTCTTTTTTCATACCTTTTCCAAATTTCACAGCCATGCACTCACTTTCTTTAATTTTCGTTATTCTAGCTAGCACTGACTTCAAACCAACACAATCTGGCTTGTATTGCTAGGCTGAGAAAAAATTATAAATAAGTAATAAAGAATGAAACTGCAGAGTGTTAAGAGTTCCCTCTATACCCTGACTGAAGATCTCATCTGTCTCTCAAGGACTGCCATAGGTACAAATGTTATTAACACAAGACAGGAGATGGTTTCCAGTACCATCAAGAAGAAATTATGAAAAACTTTGCCTAGACATGAATTTTGTAAAAATGGCTGCAATTCAACTATGCACACAATTATGGATTGTTTGTATGATCTCAGATTCAGAGGTAGACACTGAAGGCTTTCATAAGAGGGTATTGTGCTGGTTTTAAGCTAGGATTCAGAAGGTAAGGTGGAAAGAATTGCGAACCTTAAAGAAGTACAGAAACACATATACCAACACTCAGCTGCATTTACCATGATGTTGCACCACTAAATGTAAGTGCAAAGCTAAGAGGGAAGCTGAAGCTCATTATCCACCTACCCACATCCATAATTTCATAGAGGCTGGTACACTGATGCCTCTGATGATCTTTTCTCCAGTTGTCTTGTGTCCAGTGTCTGTATTCTGCCTGGAATTCTGCCAAATACAAACACATATAGGCTCTCACCCAATCTGTGTGACAGTCAAACTGGCAATCACAGCAATTTTTGAATTGTTTTACTCACTTTGGAGTGACTCCAGATATACTGCTTTGTAGTGTTTCCCTGAATGATGAAAATGTAATTTCAGTGCCAAAAGCCTTAAATCTAAGGAGTGTCCTGACCCCAGCATGGGTCTGGAAAGGTGAGAAAGGCTGGCAAATGCTGAATAACTATTAGTCAATAAAACCTTGACATCTCAAGCAGCAGAGAGCAAGTCTAACAAAATGCTTTGAGGGGAAATGTGCAAGTAAAGCAGACAGGAAGGTTTGTCACTTTAAGAATTGAATATAATTTAAAGAAATACAGAGTCTAACAGACAGCAGAGACAGCATGTGCAGGCATGAGATTAGCCTGCAGTGATGGATAGGAGGGAAACTCACTTCCATTAGTGTCTTTTCTTCTACACTATCACCAGCATAAGAGGAAAGGTGTAAAGAGTAGGTGTCCATAACACTGCATCCTTGGATGCAGCATTTGGATTTATATTCATCCCTTACATGGCTTATTTGAGGGGACAAGAAAGACAACACCTTTGGCCCATATGGAGTAAGGCTATGAGAAAGTTTTGTACTTTGTTTAAAATAATTAACGCGCTCTATTAATTTCTCCAAGAAGTTTAATCAAAAAGAATTATTACATGGCAGTCTGAGTCAGCAGAAAAAGCAGGATGATGTGATATCTGGTTAGTAGCCCATGAGAAATAGATGACAAATGCTGTTTAATATATGCATGGAAAAATCTCTTCAATCTTTGACTTGGGAAAAAAAAAATCTTCTTTAATCACTTAGATGTTTGAAGCTCTATCTTTGCCAATTACAGATACTGCATTCAACACACAGCTGATCACTGATGTTGTTTTCATCTTTGCTGAAGGTCTTGGCTTTTTAAAAGTCAAATATTTCTTCCTTTTCTTAAACAGCCACTCCAAACATCTTTTATGCGGGAATGTTTTTAAGAAAAATAAACATTTTGTACCTGCTAACATTTCACTAAACAATTTCCCCTTACCTTTAATGACATGTAAGACATTTGAATGATTCACTGAGGAGAAAATCAAGATAATGCAGGTCATTTTGTAAACCCAAAAATAAGAAGAAGCTTTTCAACCTCGGTAACAGACAGTGTTTAAGCCGTGCTCACTGTCAGTCCTGTAAGAGTTCAGAAATGTTTCTAATTTTCCCATATAAAAGGCCTATTTCCACTGATGTGTAATTTCTGCCAAAATACTGCTCTGAACTGTTAAAAATTAGAAGGAGGTATTAAGCCAGAAACAGTCACTTGAAATTCAGTTTAAATAACCTTGCTTCAGCTGACTTTAGGACACAGGAGGTGAAATTGCTTGCAGATTTACAAACACCTTTGGTTTGTTTAACTTCAAAATAGCTTTGAGTATGCATTTCCCACATTTGGCAAGCACAGACTGGGAAGGCAAGGCATCAGTGCAATTGCAGAAATTTTTTAAACAATACCTCCCATTTTCAAAAATTGTTATTTTCCAGGGTTTTTCTTTCCATTCTGAAAATTTCCCTTTATTTCTCTGTGTGCTGCTGGGGAAACACAATGATTTTTTAATTTATTTTTTAATAAACATGCCTTCAGCATGTCAGTATATAACTGGTGGCAGCATACGCCTCTTCCTGGCAATAACCTGTAAGTTTACAGCTGCATCCAGTGCTCACTAAAGATACTGAAGGGATTACTACCCACTTCAGTGGACTTTTGCTCAGCCTTGATGTGTCTTTGACATTTGGCATAGAGGACAAGGCACTGATGAAACTGTCCAGACCAAACCGCACTTCAGAGAAGGTGCGGTTAAGAGGAGAGAGCAATGTAGTCCTTTTATATTTGTGTCTATGGGAGTGTTTGTCCTTTTCTTAAAAGCAACTTGTTTCTAACATGTACAAGCAAAATATAAAGGGGAAAATACAAATTCCTGCCAGCCTGAGTCTCAGCCATAATTGTAACATTTGGAGATTGGATTCCTCCTCAGGCTAGTGCAAAGCATCTGTGTTTGACCAATTCCTAAAGGTTCACGTGGAAAATCAGCCATGCACAGGCCTTTCAAACTTGCTCTGAAGGATCATCATTTCTGTGGAAGAACCTTTGATTTGCATACTTGTCTCTTACACAGCCTTTTGATTCTTTTAATGTCTTTTACTTGTTGCATACATTATTATTTTAGACAATATTACCATGTTAAACACTCCGCCTGGTGCAGAAGCTGAAAAAATACAGAATCTTCCACAACATTAAGAACTCTCCTCAAGAAACTGGAACCAATAAGGTGTCTCTAACAGATGAAGAAAGAAATTACATTCCTACAGATGAAGGAATGCTAGTATAAATGGCATTACATGGATGATAACACTTACTGACTATTTTGTTGCCCAAAGACCCAAACTTCCCAATTTTTTTTTTTTTTTATCATGTGAGATAGCTGCTGAAATATCAGTGAAATATCCACTTATTCATGCTGTATTCATACATGTTTGTCACTTCTAGGCAGGAAGGGCAGTGACTCCTTACCAGTACAGAAGCTCCTACAGCAAAGATGAGTGCAAATTTATATCATCTTTGAGCTTCTCTAGAAGCTGTTCTATTATTGAGACAATCAGATCGTTATTCAGCAAACAAAAAGGAAATGCTGGCCAGCTGGAAGTACAAAATAAGCCTTCATACATTTTGAGAAAAGAATAGGGGCTTTCAGATAAATTGCTTTTCCTTGCTGGGCCCTCTTTTGCTGTAGTTAATTATGAGTGGCATATACAAGAAAAGGCAAGCCAATAAGAAAAGTTTACAGGCAACGCTAAGAAAGCGTCCTAATTCCTCTGGGCATTTTAGCATATTGTTGTACAGCACTAACCACTGCCTTTCCAAGTGATCTCACCAGGGTACTAACAATGTAGAGGTCTTCAATGGATGCTTGTTCAGGCCTAACAATTACAGTTTAAAGAGCAGTTGCCTATGCATTGTATGAGTTAAAATTAAGACATGCATTTTGTTCCCACAAGGGTTTTGACTGTGGGGTTTTTTCTGCTGAGGAATGTATAACACAGGGTGCTGATGAACAATAGGAACCTGTGATCAAGACATAAGTTTTGGGATTGCTAATGTGGCCAAAAGACAAAAGGGTGTCTTTTGATGTCACAAAGGTCATGAAGCAGCAAAAAAACAACAGGCACACACAATGAATGACCAAAATATGTAAGCCTGCTGAAAATAACAATTAATTTATATCAAAGTAATTTATTTCTTTTTCTCAGGGAAATTAAAATAAATTCATTGCATATGCAATTCTTTACAATATAGACATGTTTTTGTTTTAGGGAATGAGCACAGAAATAGTGCAGCAAAATATTTTCTTGAACTGCTGCTTTCTACAAAATAAAATGGAATGCAAAAGAGGTGGCTCAGTGGAAAACTCTGCCTGCTCAGAGGTACTTTGTTAGTGAATGAAGTCTATTTCCGTCAGTCATCCTAGTGAAGGCAAGGATAGAGTTAGGATGGATTATCGTGTGCATAGTGATGACCCCCTCTGTGTGTTAGGTGCTTACTCTTAGCTGAGCACATTCTGTAGTCCAAGGAGAAGCAAAGAGAAAAGCCAGCATCTTCAGAGCATGACTCAATCCGCGCATTTTACATCCCCTCCTTGCACCCTTACACTGACAGCTGTCTTGGAACACACCTGGTTCTTAGATTACTAATTTTGACATTCACAGGAAAACTGGGACACCACCACTGAAGGTGCCTGGGTTTTGCTTCTGGCTTCAGTAATTCCAAGGTCTAACCCAGCACTGCTGTAAGGGTGCATAAAAGGATCCAAACAGCATATCATTAATATTTTTTACCAAACATCCTAGTGCAAATGTTTCTTGGCTATTTGAAGCAGAGCTGTGTTGGGATATCATAGAGTACATTCTCTTTTTTTTTACTGCAATGCCTTAGTGCCCCCAGTACCAATAGGTGCAATAGAGATGCAAGTTTACTAATTGTTAACTTTTTTCCCAGTACTAGTTATCCATCATAAATTATATGACTATATTGAATTTGCTGGAAGAAGAAAGAAAAATGAAAGAGAGAGAAAAAGACAATCCAAATATCTATAATTGAGGTAAGATGCAATGTGACTTAAAATGCTGTGAAATACTGGATTTTATACTTGATGCCACAAGTTCCTGGGTGTGTTACTGTTAAGCTAGCTATAACTTAGACTTACTAAGACCATAAGCTTGGACTTCTTTTCAACATGATAACATAGAATGGTTAAAAATTTTGGGTTTTTTTCCCAGAATAGTTGATGGATGAATACTGAAGATTGATTACTGGGAATTTTACTGAAAAGCCCCATCTGGCAGAAAGAAAGACACCATCTGAATTGTTTACAACTTGAATCTGTCACACTAGGAAACTTTTAAATTGAACAGAACTTCTTAAGAGGCAGAAATACAGCTAATTGAGAAAGTATTTCCCTGATTATTTTCTGTGAAGGCCTATTGTAGGTCAGGCTGTTGCCATCTACATTAGCTACTCTGCTGGTGATTTGCAAAGGCAGAAGCCAAACAAATGTGATGAGTCCTTCAGAAACCATAAAATTGTACTGGCTTCTTGATCCATTGGAAATGATTGATTTTATATAAACAGAACATTAAAAAAAATCAGAAAGCTCTGAACCTTAATAACTTTCATTTTCAGTAAAAAGCTAAAAGTTGGCAACAACATTATTGTTCTAACCTGAGATGTATCTCACATTTTTTTACCTTGGAGAATCTTTTTCATAATCTCCTTGCATATTTCTATTACTCTCATTTCCTACTATCACTGATACTGATTTAAGAACTCAATGACCTGAACTTTTTCTGACCTTCAACTTCTTCCTGAAGTTTTTGCAAACAAGATCAATGCTACAGTCTTTTACAGCTGTCAAAATCTCCGCAGAGCCTCAAGAACAGGTAAGAGCATCTCCCAGGCAACAGGCACCAGTCTGGAAATGCTAATAATACATATTAGCAACTTCCTATCTCTGCATCTATCTACCACAGTATGCTTCTTAGATTAAAGATGAGGAATTTAGTATAATCTGGATCTGCTGGCTACAGATCTCACCATCTGGGTTCCTTGAGCTGTACACTCAAAATGCAGTGTCAGATTTTGAATCCTGTGCATGCCAAGGTATTGCCTTTTCAAGAGGTGTTTCTGCCAGCTGAGTGTCCGTAGGTGCTGATGATTTTTTACTATAAACTCAAACAGATTAATATATATATTATCTTATATACAGTTTACCTTGTTAAGAATAACAATCAGGTGCATATATAGTTGATTAAGTAGAAATTTTGTCAGGCTATATCATCTCTGGGCAGCTAGAAGTTTTACATAATATTTTTATTTCAAATAGAAACTGCTATTTGTCTTATGGCCAGTTTCTTATTCCTTATAGGATTTTTTTTTTTAATTCTCTTGTTTGTCAATAAACTAAACCCATAAGAGCAGTCACCCTTACACAGAGGGATGTGTGTGGGGAAGTCATCCCCTCTGTAGAATAGATGAGTGTGATATGAAGCTTGGGAAGAAGTGTTACTCCAGTGGCTGTGGGTGTGAAATAAAAGATTTCAACTGGAAAGAGGTGTCTGGGTCAGAGGAAAAGCACAAAGTTATAACTAGATGACTCCAGCTGTGGAGCAAATAAGGAGTACCCTGGGTGTGAGGAAATTGCTGCTTGGATATGCTGTTGTGATCAAGCCTGAAGCACTGAGTTCTTAAAAGGCACCCAGTAAACAAAGTTTTCTCTGCTCTTAACTTTGGTGTTGTCTGGTGAATATTTTTCTCTCTGCTGCAGCTCTGGGATCACTCATTCTACCTTCACATGCTCAGCCCTGTCTCCTTTGATTCTCAGTGGCTTCTAATCTCCTAATGTGCCTTATTGAATTGGACTGTGAGAAACCAACCTCTGACCCTTAATTCTTAGAGAGTATGTGTGTGTGTGTGTGAGAGAGAGAGAGAGAGAGCAAAAGGCAGAAATATTTAAGAACTTCTGGTCTCCAGAAATCTCATTCTGTCTAAAGTAGCTCACAAAAGCAAGTGTGAACAGAAAAGGGTGGGGTGTAAGTTTGAGAGAACAAGCTTCCTGATTCTCAGGATGATGTTTTTACTGGATAGTTCTTGTCAAAGGCTGAGGTATTGTCCTGGAATCCATTATTTTCTAAGGACATTTCAGCAAAACTCTCAATAGGAGTAGGAATGTTTTGGGGAGGAGATCAGAAAATGCCAAGAAACATTTCCTTGAATGTCTGTCCAGAGTTTCCTTAATAATTGCATACATATGGCATCATTTCACTTGATACTTTGGAACATTAGCAGAAAGGGAGAATCAAAACCAATAGTCAAAATTCTTTCATATACAAACAGCCTAAGGAGAAGAAAGGAATTTTCACTGGAAGGATAAATGGTACAATGCATGACCTGGAGAAACTGGACAGAGTGTATATGGGGGTATTAAGTGCTGCTCACTAACATTTTTTACTGACTGCTTTCTTGAAATAAACAAAGAGGTGTTACTGGCATTTTGAGTTGATGGACTACTTTCAGATTGGCACAAAATTGTGAGTAGGCTAATTATAATTTTCTTTGGTGGAAAGACTATGTAATCTGCATTTAGAACCTCATCTGTAAGAAAGTCTGTTAGTTAGCAAAGAAGATTAAAACCCCTAAATTTGGTGATTTGACATTTTGGCCAATGCTCAGAAGTAAATTTCTTATGCAAACTATTTGTGTGAGAAATAACTCTTGAATTGCATTCAAAAAGATAAAAGAAAGGAGCTAGAATTACAACAAACACTTGTCTATTTCTTTCCATAATTGTAAGGTTCTGGTAGACTTTTATTCCTCTGAGCATCAAATAAGATTATGTCCTCTTTTTCACTCAAAGATCTATTGCAGAAGTTGAATCTGGAACTGAACTTTAACAAAGTAAAAACTATTATCTCCATAAATAAGACTATCCATGTATGCTGACCAAAATCCATCCAGGGAAAAAGAAGGTGCCAAAGCCACAGCTAATATTCAAGTCAACAGTCCAACATTTTGCTGAATCTGTAAGTGGTAATTAAACAAGAAACAATTATCAATTGTTATCATCAAAAGAAATAAACCATTAAGTAAGGCTGTCTACTGAATATGCGCAACAATGGAATGAGAGCACTGAAGAATGGCTGTCTATGAAGGCAAACCTAATGGCACACTGGGTTACAACCAATTTATTGAATCAACACACTCCATTAGTAAATTTGATTAAAAAGCCCAATACTTAGGACTAAATTCTCCTTGTTGTACAATGCCTTTGAGTATATTTAATAGCTTTTTCTTTCATATTACGCTAATTAAATAAGCACACTTCATCTATCAGTCAGTTTTCTGACTCTGCAAATGGTTCAGGTGGATCTAACTGACATACTTTAAGTCTGCAAGGTATTTGAACACATATTTTATAAATAATTTTTATAAAGGTATCACTTTTTTTTAGTGTCCCAATTGCAGCTGAATTAATTTGTCTGTTGGGTCATTCGTGCGTGCTATTCACTCACAGAAGTGAATAGCTGGAGCTACAGTTTGCAGGTTACCAGCACTGAAATAATTTAGAACCTTTGTTTCATTATGAACAAATCCAGGCTTGCCAAAGCCTGTTTCTGGTGCTTTTCTCACTTCATTTTGCAGCACAGCTGTTTTAAACTTCCTAAAAGGATTCAAGGCTGATCAGCTGGTATTTATTGGCTTCAGAGAATATGCTAGCAGTACATACTTTTTCTGCTTAAGAAAAAAGCCATGTTTGTTATTAAACAGTTTAGGAAAATATTTTAACTAGATTTGAGAGGGTGACAAATAGCTTCTTTAAGAGAATGAACTTGAAAGGAAGTTTTTTTTCTATTTCTTAAAGGAATTCTTCTTTTGAAAAGGTCAGATTTATAAACCTCTCAAAGAGCCAGTACAGCAAAAATGCTTTTGTTACTTCATTGGCTACTTGAGATTTCTCTTTTAAGTAGTTCCCAAAAAGAAGACAAGAGGGGAATATGTTTTCTCAAGTGGAACTTTTTCACTTGTGAAAAGTGAAGGGAGAGGGAGGGTGAAGCACAACTTATACTGCATTCTAGCCTGATGTTCCAAAAAGATTTTCAGGAATCCCAGCTAAGGAAATATCCTGGAACACCAGTCCTATGGAGAAGATGATCAAAGCAAAAGCTGGGTATTTAGGATGAGGCTTGCTGCCTCTTTTTACCATACTGTTTCCAAGTCTTTCTCAAGAAGGCAGCAGTATCTTTGGAGAATCAGTAGAAGTTCCCTTCACCTCTGCTGTCTGTTGGATTTTGTTTTTACTAACTGGTACTGCCAATTTTCAACTATTCATGTGGCGAATTTCAAAAAGCCCCTAAACAAAAAGAAGAAAATGAAAAGGGTTCAACTATTATTCTCGTTACCCTACATACTCAGTTCAAATGTTAAAAAATAAAGAGAAATCGTGGCATACAAATCCAAATTACATGGGAATTGATTGTCCATCCTAATTAAATCCTTTCACCTGTGTTCACTGTTTTTATGATACAAAGCCCATGTGCTTGACCTATGCCTTCTATTCATATGAAGAGAATACATTTTCCTTTTATCTTCCTCAGAATTTTTTTTCACACTCAGCATTTTATCAAGTTGATCTTTTCACATACATAAGTGAAAGGCCTTAATTACCCCAGTTTTCATAGGAACAGTAACACATAATAGAAACTAGGAAAACCCATGAGGTCTACATGGGTTATACATGCTTAGTTGACATGAATAACACAATCAGCCACTCTAGGGCTAATGGGTAAATGACTTTCATACAACATTGGGAATAGATGAAAATCATAGAATCATTTAGGCTAGAAAAAACTTCTTAGACCATTGAGTCCAACTGTCCATCACTGCTAAGCACATCACTAAACCATGTCCCTAAGCATCACATCTGCACCACCTTCAGCAATTGTGATTCAACCACTTCCCTGAGCAGCCTGTTTCAATGCTTGCAGCCCTTTCTGTGAAGATTCTTTTTTTCTGATATCCAACCTAAACCTCCCCTGGTACAACTTGAGGCCATTTCCCCTTGTCATACTGCTTGTTAGCTGGGAGAAGAGATTGACCCCCACCTCATTACAACCTTCTTTCAGGTAGCTGTAGAGGGCAATAAGGTCCCCCCTGAGCCTTCTTTTCTCCAGGTTAAACAACCCTAGTTCCCTCAGCCATACCTCACAACACTTGTGCTCCAGACCCTTCACCAGTTCCTCTGGACACACTCCAGACCCTCAATGTTTTCCTTGTAGGGAGAGACCCAAAACTGGACACGGAACTTGAGGTGCAGCCTCACCAGTGCCAGTTACAGAGGAATGATCACTGCCCCACTCCTGCTGGCTCCACTATATCTGGTACAGGCCAGGATTAGTTGGGCCACCTGGGCACATGCTGGCTTATGTTCACCTGCTGTTGACCAGCACACCCAGATCCTTTTCTGCTGAACAGTTTTCCAGCCACTCTGCCCCCAGCCTGTAGTGCTGCAGGGGATTGTGTGTTGGGTTTTTGTGGCCAAGCTTTGGTGCAGGAGGGGCTACAGGGGTGGATTCTGTGTGAACCTGCTAGAAGCTTCCTCCATGTCTGGCAGGGCCAATCTCTGGCAGCTTCCAGGTTAGACATGCCTCTGGTCAACGCTGGGCCAATTAGAAATGGTGATAACCTTTTTAAGAAGAAGAAGAAGAAAAAAAGTTACTGCAGAGATGTAACTGTGGCCAGAGAAGAATAGGATGAGAATATGTGAGAAGAACAACCCTGGAAACACCAAGGTCAGTGGAGGAAGTGGAGGTGCTGCAGGCACCTGAGATTCCCCCACAGCCGATGGTGCAAACAATGAAGCACCTGCAGCCCATGAAGGACCATGTAGATGCAGAAACCCACCTGCAGCCTGTGGAGGAAACCTGCCTGCAGCAGGTGGGTGTTTGAGAGAATGCTGTGATCTCATGGTCTCCAGCCATCATATCACCCAGCAGCCCTCCTCAGATCACAAACACCAGGTGCAGCGGGGCACTTTCCCAGGATGGCTCACTCACCAGCTGTGCCAAGAAGTTATCTTTCACACACTCCAGAAACCTCCTAGGCTGTTTATTAATCAAGCCTTACAGCAGTGTCTGAAATACAAACCATGGCTCTTTCTAAAGAGTACTGCAGTCAAACTTAAATTACACACTTGAAGGCACTGTGCACTGTCAAATATGGAGAGAGTATGGGGAAAGAACAATCCACACCTGATACAATGCTCCTGGATGTACAGATGTTGCACCCCACTCTTTGGAGCTTTTCATTTTATCCGGGAAAACCCTAAGTATTCCCTGTAGGACATCTGTCTTGGCAGGGAGAAAGGGCAGTGTAATTCCTGAATTTTCATTCAGTAAGATGCTGCAATATTTTCTCTTTCCATCCTAAAGAGAGGATGAAAACATCCTCTTTTTAAAACGTCTTGCTAGCATATTTATGGCTCATTAAAATATTTTTGACTTTAAGGTTTCCATTGGAATCTGTGGAAGGTCTCTGGTTACTTCAAATCCAAAATGGTTAATATCACAATTACTGGTTTATAGTAAATTCATTACATAGTGATAGCTCACTATATAGTGAACATGGTAAGTTCATTTCTCCCTCTTTTTTTTTGTTTTCTTCCCTTAAATGATGAGTCACTTATGTTTTTGTAGCCCCAAGCAAACACAAGGACTTAAATGAAAAACCCAGTCCCAAATCCTCTTCTCTCCTTGTTAAAACTGCTCAGTCTCAGTAAGCCAAATGGTAGAGTGGAGTTCTTATCCTTTTAGGGAGGAAATTTATGTAAGAATATAATTTTAGTCTAACCATATGAAGCAGTGTATCTAGTGTGAAATTAAATGCAATTATGTACTGTCTATGAAACACTTGAACATAAAAAAATTACTTTTTATTTAACTTAACTTTTAAGTAATTTAACTTCAAATGCAAAAGGGACAAAAATCTTTCCTGATTGAATTCCCCACTTTTTTTTTTTCACAATATTCAGTATAATGAATCAATCTTCCTCAATACAAGAATGTAACTCTTAAATTTAAATAAAATGTATGAAAGTTTTTCTCTCTCAAACTACTTACATTTTTTATTTACTCTTACTTGTACATTTCTTTGGGCTTTTAGAGAGAAACCAAGAAATAGACTTCCAATTTTCAGCTTTAATTTATTAATGGTCAGTTTTCTCCTATTTATTCCTGTACCAGCATTGTTTTTCCTGCTCTACTATTGAGCTATTCATATTTTATGAGGAAGAGTCATATCCCTTTTTAACTTTTGTTTTATTATATTAAATAAGCCAATGTTTCATATGACAGGTTTATTCTTTCCTTACTTTTCCTAAACCAAAAATTCCTTCATTATTTTTATTGTAAGAATATTTTATGAGAAACCATACAATTTATAATTTTTTTCAAACTTACAGTGCACTAGGAATGGAGTAATTGCTTTCCTCTTAAATATTCCTACCTGCTAATGTCTTATCTACTGTTGTGCAAGAGTTTGGGAAATTATGAAACAGTGATTCATCCAGATGTTCCTAGATATTCCTAATCTGATCAAACTAAAGGTTATCACATCTCTTACCAATCTTTGTTGTCCTTCCTTTACCTACACTGCCTTTTAGCCCAGTAGTTGTAGAAATGTTATGAGCTCAAATTCACTGCCTAAAGAATAGTAAAAAAAAATCAGCAGAGAAACTCTTCAGAGAGCTCTAAATCAAATTCTTTGAGCACAGTTAAACTATAAATTAATGTTCTTAATTCTTGCCTTGAATGAATCATGAAGGTTACAGTACCCTGATTTTGACATATTGCTCAAAATTAGATCTGCCAATATAACCACACATGGTGGAGTAACTGCACTGCATGGCTCACTAACAATTCAAAAGAGATTTAAAAATGTTTAAAAAGTTATCAAATATATTGCTTACTTCATGACAATTTCTGTTATGGAGATCTACATGGTTTTTTCTTCTTTATATTTTATATTAAATTGCCTGACATTCACCTCAATCTAATTCTTGGCTTTAGAGAAGTGCTCAGAACTTAAACCATAACAGCTATTTACTCAAAGGTGCTCATATTTTGTGCATGATCATTCAAAAAAGTCATTTCAGAAATTTCAAAAAACTACTCCAAACCCTTCCAAATAATCCAAAACTTGCTATATATAGTTTAAATGACTGAAGTACATTTCTCTCTCTAATGTCTGAGATCCCACATGATATTTTGTCTGATGTTAAATGTTTGACTTAACTTATGACTTATACTTGAAATATATAATTCTTGAAATAATGGTTTTACAAATCCAAAATCTATGCTTTGGAGAGACCTAATTTCATTTTTTTAAAGAATTAATTTATTTCTTCGAGAAGCATAAAAGTATTTCCTCTTGAACAGAAGAGTTAAATGAGCATATAAGGGTTTATATGAGCACAAGGTTTTATGATTACTATGACAGGTGAATAAGCATAATTAGCCTCATACTATATTTGAACATTTAGTCTAAATATCTGCAAATGAACTAATGTGGACATTTTAGCTTTTAAGTATAGAAGAGAGGTAATAAGGTTACATTCTCCAATAAGTGCAAAAGCAATCTCCAAGAGCACTATGATGGCAGATAATATTATGGCAAGTTAACATTATCTAACAGAATAAGATAAAAAATGCATATTGTGAGGCATTGAAGTCAAGGATGTAGCTTACAAATTGGAGTTGGAGTTTACAGCTTACAGATACAAATGAGACATTTTAGGGAAAGAAGTAGGGTTTTTTGGGAAGAGATCTATGACATCTATCCTTTGTCTTGAAACCGTACTACAGAGAAAGCATATAATTTTGCAATAAAGCCTACAGAAGCTACTAAAAGTCTCTCTATCAGAAAATTTATTTGACAATCAGTAATAAGGAGAGTTAAGTTTATATTTTGTTATTTTTTACTATGCAAACATATGCTGTATGGAATAAATATATTACATTTCATAATTTTAATGTGCTGGTTTAAAAGGAGAAATCAAATTTCAAGTGTTTAATAGGCCTGATTTTATTAGTACATTTTATCTAATAGTTTACAATAATTTATATGACATTATGTGTCAGTAATTGGCATAGTACTTTAAAGAAAAACTTTACATCTGGAATAGGCTGTACTGAGTACCAGAGTTTAATGTCAAGAAAGATGCAATAAAACAGAGAAAAGTAAAAAGAGTCTTTCCCCTTCTAATAAATCCAGACCGAGTCCTGTTTCTGTTCCAGTGACATCAGAGCACTGGACCGATACCAAGTAATTCTAAAAAACACTTTTAAGAAACATCTCTCTACTCTTTGCAGACACAAAATGTAAGAATACATCGTGTAAGAATACTTCATATAAGAATACATTTTAGAGCAACATATCAAATAAATAAGCAATTAAACATTTTCCCACAAACTAGAATCAGAACTGCTTACGTTGTTTTTTGATTTATGGGCATGAATTGAAATTTCCTACAAAACAAGCCATTGTGTCTACTTTTACAAGCTAATGAGCAGCGTGTGACTGTTTCTTCTATTTCTTAAGGCTATAAAAAGTTTCATTTAAAATGCTTTGTTTATTGCATGTCACATTTCATTCCATATGTGCTTATGCTGGGCTGTATCATATCAAGATGACTTCTAACTGCAACACAAAACAGAGCAAGCCAACAGGCTAATTTCTACCACATTCTCCCTTTATGTTCTTTTCCACAAGATTTAAGCAGATTTGAATTTCATTTCTATCTGGAGGACACTTTTGGTTGCATTTGGTAAGAGGTTTAGGCTATATCCACATTCTGCTGGCTTCAACAAAAAGGCTGAGAGATTTGATAGCCCTAATGCTCATGGACCCTCTCTGCTGGAACTTGTCAACTTTTCACTTGCAGTGGTTTCCTAACCCATTTTAACCAAATGAGTTAGGTTAGCAAAGACCTGTTTATTAATACATTATGAATATAGCTGATTTTCCTGAAACACTTCATAGTACTTTCAAAAATACAGCACAGGTGAAAATGAGGATTTTCCAAAGGGAAACAAGGATCCAGCTGCCTCAGGGAGCTAGTGTGCTAATGCAACTGCTGACTATGGAGGGAGAAGTTATCTAAGAGATTTTGAATACCCATTAGGTATAAAACTGTTTCAAAAATCCCATCACATTCATATTTAAATAAATTATTGCAATTAAAATTTTGTGTTCAGATGCAAATACTTCCTTCAATGGGACTATGCTAGGATGTTCAAATAATTTTGTGAAGAATCGTGAAGGTTCCTTAACAGACAAAATAAATTGAATAAAGGACAATTATCCAGAAATCTTCTCATGCTGTTCTCAGTCCAGAAATCTAGGGTGATAGTACAATGCAAACTTTTTTTTTCCCAAAAAAATTTGTATTTAAGCATTTATTTTTTTTATAAGGACAGATAAACCCCTAGAACACTAGGAGACTAGCTAATAGGTGCAAAATTTTCCTTAACCATATTGTTTTTTTCTTTTTTGTTATTATTTTGGTTGCTTTTATAGGGGATGGGGGATTGCAGCAGGGGGAAGCTTGTCTGGGTTTTTTTTCCAGAAAGTAGATGTAGATGTAAATATTTTTATTACCACAGGCCCTGTTCCTCATTTCACAGTAATATATTCCATGTGCATAACTCCTCGGTCATGGCTTTGAAATTGCAATGATTTGACAGCAAAAAACTAGCATGACTCAACCACATTTTAAATTCACCTCTACTGAATATGGAAGTTATCACCACTGTAAGGGAATTCGTACCCCTTGAAGGATACGTTCACTGCTTCACACTGGTAGATGACTTGCCTCTTTTTTTTTTTTTCTCCCCATAAAATGCCTGTGTCAATTTGCAGTTCAAAAGAAACCACACTGTTAGGACTCTTTTCAGTTTGTCTTTATTTTTAGTTTTAGACTAACTAGTGCCTCATAACTCAGAAAAACGAATTCCAGACACGAATTTTGTACACATATTTTTCTTATTTTCCATTCATATTTGCTCTTTCTAGTAATAACCAGTTTTTCTTTTTAGATGTTCATCAGTTCACAGGAGATTTTAAGCTCTTAAAGATGGGACAATTCTATGAAAGTTTATACATAAATATGTCTTCTTCCCTACAGGATGATAGTGATCTTGTTGGAGGTATATCACAAATTGCTGTCACTGTTATAGTAAGAGTATTGAGAGCAATAACAGCCATGTTTCTGGTGGTGCATTATTCCAGTTTTGAAGGATAATCACCCCCTAATAAGTGTGTCTCATCAGTAAAGCTGCTATGAAGACCAAAAACAATCTTACATGGTCTTCAAAATGATCATTTTGAAAATGATCTTTCAAAATGTAGGGTCTGGCTTCCCTTTCCTTCTTCCTTTCAAAACAAAATAAATTTCCCTTTCCTTCCTCCTTTCAAAACAAAATAAATTTGAAAAAATAATTTTTAAAGCTTTCTCTATCTCTGGCATACCAGTAATATTCTCTTTTGTGTCAATGTTCAAGCAGTCAGAATTAAATTGGCATTAAAAAAAAATCTCAATACCTCAAGCCAACTCCAGAATGCTTATTATTTTTCCTAGCCTAAAAAGTTCCCTGAGTTCTTCCCATTTCAGCTTCTTCCAAACAAAAACGAAATCAACCAAAAATGTCCCAAGAAGTGAGAATCTCAAGATGTGAGTAACTGAATAAAGAATTCTTCAAACAAGACGAGTGAACTTAAATGTCATTGAAACATATGGTGAAACAGTTTTTCATGATGCGCCTGATTCCAGACCCATTAAAGGGAGCTGTTCCACTGACTTCATTGGGTTTGAATCAGACACTATTAAAGGTACTTAAAAAATGGTTTTAAAATCAATGCCAACTGGTGGGGCTCCTTTCCAAATGAATGTGATCTGGTTTGTCCAAGAAAGTTAATTTATTCTCAATTGGACGCCCAGTTTCACACATTCAAGTCTTCCCATGAACATTCTGGGTTAGATCTTCAGCTGGCATGTATCAGAACAATTCCATTAAGGTCTATATGTCTGTGACAATTTACATCTGGATCATACTTTTGGAACCCACGTTCTAAATCTTTGGAGATTTTCTCATCATGTCTCACTGTATTTTTCTTGTTTGGTTTTTAAAATATCAGTTGAAGTGAAACACCATGTCCAGGAAACGAGCCTGAACTGAACTCCTTTCTGTATGTGAAGAAAGACAGTGGAAATTAATTGAGAGTCAATGCACAGGGAAAGATTTTTCAGGAGAAACCTGGATATCAAATTTTCTCCAGTAAAATTATTTCATGCAAGAGAGATTGTTAAACTTCAGACAGAAACCATTTTTGTGTATGTATTGACAAAAATATTGACCACTCCCTTCTGGCCTATTTCACCAGGACAGATCTCTGACAGGATCAGCCAACAGAGTTTGAACCTCACATAAATATCAGATTGCTGCAATGAGAGATTGTGTTCCAGAATGCAACTTTGCTTGCCTCAAGTAGGTGGGTTTCTGTTTTGTTTGTTTTTTTTAATACAACATTAATCAAAACATTGTTATAGTATAAAAACAATAAACATTCTTTTTCTCTTTTCAATTTAAAAATATGTCTAGACAAGAAATAAAAGCTGCTTATAACTTTTGGAATCCAGTCCTTAATTTATTCTAAGAAGCTGTCTCGTAAATACACATCTGTTTCATTCTTTACAAGTTAGCAAGCAAAGGAATAATAAAGAGATCATCAGTTCGAAACCAAACAAAAATTCCTGCAATCTTAGTTATTTAAAGTTCAAGTGCTAAAACTGGCTCAAACAAAAAGAAAGTCGCCATTTTTTGTTATAGATTCCTATAAAAAATAGAGAAGAAGAAAGGAGACAGTACAGTCATGGGATTTATCATGTCTGCTGGTGTCACCAAATTAGATGAGGTTTGGCAGAAAGGCCTTTGGATTCAGTAAATGCCAGATTAACAGTTAATTCAACAGGAAAATGCAAGATTTACAAAATCAACATTCTTCAGATATGCATGATATATGGCATTCACCATTAGAAGTTAAAAATGCATTTGATGAAAAGTCACTTAGATGTTTACAAAACCTGTGACCAAATTGTATGTTTACTATCACTAATTCATAAAAGTGCTTGACTATTTTTTTAATAAATGTATATAAATATATTTTCTCTCCTACTGATTTAATATATATGGTAACTAGAGAACTTTTGAGTTAATTATTTACAGACCTTAAGTTTTATGCCTGGAACAAATTATTACAGCAAACTAATTTCTGTGAATCTTAAGAGGAAAAAAATGTAATCATGGCACTGATAAGAATTTTCATTGATTTGCCTAAACAATATGGAGAAGTTGCAAGAGTTAGTGTGTGTCTGCACTTAAGTGAGTTATTTGCATGTGACAAATCACACAGAAAAGAACTTTAAACTGTAAGATTATGAAATATTTTTAGATTAAAAACACCTTAATGAAAACCAAAGCACAGTAGCTGGGAGTCACAGTATATCTAACTGTCCCCTGTCACTGTGAAATGACTCTTCCCATCTTCTCAG
The DNA here is from genome assembly GCF_023055355.1 of Agelaius tricolor. NCBI lineage: Eukaryota > Metazoa > Chordata > Aves > Passeriformes > Icteridae > Agelaius > Agelaius tricolor. The sequence goes on from NW_027269261.1 coordinate 64,882,057, forward strand.
AGAGCTGTTTACTTGTAAGCCCACTGCTCCAAGAAAAATATCTGTTTTCCAGTCCACAGGTTAAGAAATGCAGTAGGCTGGGCTTGCCTATCATTTGCTGTTATATTTTATGGCATGCTAGTCCATCAACAAGGAAGATGGGAATTAGTGCAGAAAGTGCAGAGTGCTCACACATAAAGAAAATAAAAGGGAGTAAGTGGGAAAATGAAAAAAGGAAGTTTTCTGAATGTGGTAGATCTAAGGCAACCCTAACAATGTCATCAGCACTGTGCAAGGAGACATCTCCTCCCAAAGAAAGGGATGAGGTGGCAGTGACCCCAGTCAGAAGAGGCCAACAAGAAGCTGTCAGTGCAAATGAGGTGCGGCAGCAGTGCATACTGACAGTATTGTGGTAGATGTTGTATTCCAAGCAGTGTTCTAATGTGTTAGACATTTTCAGAAGCCTGAATAGGCTTAAGACAAGTGGTACAATTGTTTCTTATTGTGTTTTCCATTCAGTAACTTTTTTTCCCTAGATTGCTTTCCAAAACCAGAAACTTTTATTAGAACTATCATTGCCTACACCTCTTAATCTCACCATTGTCAAGCAGGGTAAATTTCTGCAATAGTCTCTTTTTCCTCAATCAAGGAATCATGATATTTCAATTTCTTATTCACTTCATCTTAAACTAATTGAGTCCTTTTGTCAACCTTCTTCAGACACTGCATACTGAGTTTGACAATACACTTCAACATGTCCCGGTTTATGCACTCATCAACACTTCCATTTTGAAGATGCCTCTGCTGAAGTCACAGCTCACTGCTAACTCAATCCTCATTACCAAATTGAGTTTTGAAAGAAAGTTCTGCGCAGTAGCCACCTTTCATCAACAGGTGTTTTTATCCTTTGGAAAGAATTACCTTTTTTACAATTGCTCTCTCTCTGTTAAAAATAGTTCCAAGCAGCTAAGTGAGCACTGAAGAGAGAGGAAAAGGAAGAAAAAGATAAGCTCTGGAAACTTTCTGGAAGCAAGTCTGGGAACTTATGAAGGTGTGTGAGATGGGTAAACAGCTGAAGAAAAATATGAAGTGGAGATGGATTCTTTATTGTTGGTTTTTTGGGGGGTTTGGTGTTGTTTTCTTCTTTGTTTGCTTTTTCCTACATCTGCTTTACACCATGAATATTGTTCATGCAGAGGGCACGCTGTGGGGAGGCAGAGAAAATTATTCCTGCTCACTGTCTAGTCTTCCAGGGACCTAGACTGTGACTTCCCAGGGCTCAAATTTGACATGGGTGAGGTATTTTAGATATAGATACACAATAAATCAGTGTGTGTTTGAGAGCTCTGCTGTGAGTTGAGATATCCATGCCAGTGCAGCCATTGCCACCCAGCCTCACAGACCAGATATTCAACCTGATGGTTCCTTTATGTACTTGTGAAGTTGCACCAACAATTATACCTTCCCACATCCAGCAGTGCAAACACTTGCACCCACACTTGACTTGCTCTTCAACACTACCAGTACAAAAGTGGGAGATCTGGCACTCAAACAATCACTAGACAATCCCCACACATAATACCACATGTTTGCACAGGTGTGGAGTCAGTCAAACATCTAGCCATATGCACATGAAGGAACAGTTTTGTACACAAACAGCTTCAAAGGCCAAGAAAAGGCTTGGATTCAAATACAGTCCTTACTACTTCAGCACTAACATAATTTCATTTACTTACCTAGACTTAATTGATGGCATAGCCTGGGAATGGAAAGACATAAAACAGTTGCAAAATATTTTAAAATGTCTTATAATGCATGCTGGCTAGAAACAGTAATGTGCATTTTGTATTACAAAGCTTTCTGAAATTTTTCATCTCTCTATACACTTTGTGACTAAATAAACTCATGAGTCCATTATATGTACTTATAACAGCCCACTTAAAACAGTGGAAAAAAAATCACTCTGAAGCTGAGACAAGTCAAGACACTGCTCACCTCTTACAGATTTTCAGTATCTTTATGAACTCTAGTTACTGTGTATGTTTTCTTCACTCTACCTAGTAACAAGCAATACTGTTTAAAATAACAATATTTTTGGTCTAAAGATAAGCTTTAAAACAAATAATGTGTTTTTAGGGCTGTATATGAGCTCCAAGTAGAAGTTAGTTTTCAAAAAGAATTGCAGTTCCAGCTATGCATCTACCTTGTTGTAAAACAGAGACCTACCAAACCCAAACTCTACATCTAAAAAACCTTGCATTTCTGTAGCAAATAGAGGTGAGGGTCCAGATGACAATGGAATGCAGATCTTGATATCATAGCATCATAGTTTCCTTTTATCTCTACTTCAAAAAAGTTTCCCTGCATTTTTGTAACCAGTCAGCAGGTTCTTGCCCATGTGGAAGGTGTACTTCTGCCAAAAAATACCAAAACCCAAAAAGATCTCAGCTCTATTCTCCCATTGCTTGTTCACCTTCAAACATAGCCCAGTAATTTTGAGGAAAAACCCCTGCTAGAGGGGAAAAATTCCACTGTAAGTGATCACTTGACCCACTTTAGTGGAAAGATATGTGTGTGTGTGTGCGTGTGTGTGTGTGTGTGTTCATTTCACATTCACATGCATGTGATTCTGTGAGAGTCTTCTAGAAACTTCTTTTATGTCTGATAGAGCCAGTGCCAGCTGGATCCAAGACAAATCTATTGCAGCCACACGTGCGCAGAGAAGACAAAAATTGTAACAGCTGGGAAGAAGAGATTGGGGGAGTAGCAGACTGTTCATTGCTTGCTAGGTACAGTACAGCTCATAAATTGTCAATAACTCATATGAAAAGAAATATCCTAAGACACAGAAGTTAGTGCACTTAAATGAATGGATAGAGCTCATCATAGAGATTCCTTTAAATAAAAGATAGACACACACACACAAAGAAATCTGCAAGTTGTCTCCAAATTGAGAAAAATCTTTTAAGATAAGACTCCATATCTTCACAACAAAATAATAATAAAAATGTATTACTCAAGAGAGGACTTGGCACAGAGGAAATGCACCCACATAAAGAATTACCTGCTATGTAGAATATCAAAATCAATTTAAAAATTCTTTGTCTACAAAAAAAAGAACAAAAAATGCACAAGTAAGGTCATACCTATATATATAAATGCAAAAGTGAGGTCACATCTATATGTATAAATATATACATAAAGAAAGTGGTGCTGAAATTAAGGCCAGTGTACTACACATGGCCTTCATGATACTTTGTATCATTTTCAAAAGAAGTAAGCATAACTGGTCCAAGGATCCCCTTCAAAAACATAAGCAAAACTACATCAGTAAATGTCTCTTTTGTACCTTCTACCCAAAGGCCAGACAAGCCACTTTCTCAACATGGAGAAGGACTACAACTATCCAGTAGAGCTTTGCATGAAAAAAATCATTTTATGAAAACACAGCTTAATGATCCAAAATCCTTCAACAGGCTCTGGGAATGAAGATTGAATTTCAGTACAATTGGCACTCAAGGGGGCTGAAGAAAGCAAATTTATGTCTTGTAGCTTAAAAAGGAAGAATAAAGATCCAGCACATTAGTCAGGCGAATGATAGTACCTTGGGAGATATTCAAACATGACATTGAACAATCAATTTGTACATGCTTAAAGATGAGTGAAAACAGCAGACTTAAATTTCTCAAATTTCACCAAAATATGTTAGATTAGTTTAAAATCCTTCTGTTACAGGGATTGACCCATCAGATGAAGAATTTAAAGACTCAAGATAATTGGACTTTAGTAGGACTTTTGACACTCCTTTTATACAATGTATGAGAAAATTTGAAACATATGGCCTATAATAAATTATTACAAGATATTTGTAAAGCTGATCTAAGAAAATATTTAAAGAGAAATACCAGTTATTCATAGTAGAAATATAGCTATGTATGTGCATGTAAGTACCTGTATGAAAATAATTTTGTTTGTTAGACCTGGAAACATTTTTGCTTTGCCAAAGTATGCTGTTTTAGTAAATCCAAAATATTTTGTGAAGACACAATCAGACAGATACTTGTGTCAGAACTAGAGAGGGAGAAGATGAGTATAAAAGAAACTATAGCTTTGTAGCTACAGTGTCAGATACAAGATAAAACAATCAAGTTCAGATTTACTTGGCATAATGTAGAAGGAACTGGGATTTTTAATAAACAAACAGACCCAGGATCTGAATCAGCAAGCTGCAGGGTAAAAGTTACAGTTAGAAGCATCAAAGAGGTGCAATGATTGGAGGGGGTTTGTCCTACAATAAAGCAAAACATAAGAACTTTTTAAAATTTTATAAATTTAAATTATATACTTGTGATCAGTACCTTCCAGAGGAAAAACTCTCCTCCTTAGAAAAGTTTTCTACCATCATTGCTTGCTTCCAGTTACCTCTGTCTAGTCCCATTTGTTGAATTTCAAAGAGTACTTGACTGAATGAGATAGGAGAGCCATATTATGTGTCTGAGCAACTTGGCAAGGAGTTTGCACCTAATTGAGATATTTTACTAGCTGAGATGCTCTGGCCGCATTCCCAGTCATCAGCCCCCATGGCATAAGCAGTAATATCATTAGTGTTCAGGTTTAACACCAGCTGACCTTGGAACCCCTCTTTTTCTGAGAGTAAAAAGAATTGCCTTGTCTGTGTAGCATGGGAGAATGACACTTTAATTCTGTTATTTTTAATTTCATCGTCTTTTGCCATGCACTGATTTTTTTATTATTTTTTTACAGATGACTGACCTGTAAATGGTGATTACATAATTTCTTTAACAACCTCAGTGGATTTTTAGGTTTACTCATTGACTTTGTCTAGGTACTTCAGGTGTTCTGCACATAAGCCCCCTGAGATCTATTATCCCTTTTTTTTTCTTTTCTTGGTCATTAGTATGAGTTGGGGATATAAAAATCAATCTAATACACATAAACAAGTTATATGTATGGATGTACTTTCCACGTCTATGGCCATTGTTTCTTTAGTCTTTTTTTTCCCCATGTGTCTGCAGATAACAATTTTCAGCATTTAGTTCTTCCCTCCTGTTATGCTAACTGTGATTCTAATGTACTGTTCAGAAATTCTGGTTGCAAGGCTATTAGAAAAAAAACTAAGAAAATCACCGGGTTCATTATAAAAAACTTGAGCTGGTTATTTTGGATATTTTCTCCTTGTCCTACTGGTTCCATAATCAGAGGTTCTTCTTTGATGACTTTCTTCTGACTTAGAATCCCACATATCTCCATCACATTTAGACTTGAGTAGTGTGAAGAGTTGTTTTCCTCTGTCCATAGAGAATCTTGCACTGGGGAGTCCAACAGATCCTCTACAGTCTGAAGCAGCAGCACAGAGTAGTCATTTGTTTTTAGCTACAGCCAGAATTCATGCTATACCTGTCCTGCACAATACTTAAAACCTTCCTGCTCAGCCTGGGTTTAGAAACTTCAGTTGCTTCCAGAGTGACTTTCACAATCTCATTTTCTTTGGAAAACAGGAAATCACTGTTTTGTTTTGGTTTTTTGTTTTGTTTTGTTTTTTCCAACTCACCAACTTTTGAAGACTTGTTTCTGAATAATAGGTGAGATTGAACACTCAGCTTGAGATGGGCTTAGGCGTAATGTGGATGCAGACTGCCAGACCCTCTCTCAGACATGACTGGCATTCAGACATTCAGTTTTTATATAAGCAAGACTGGTAACATCGCTGTCTTCTTCTGACATGCTCATATAAATTGGAGCAAGGGTATCTTTAATGAGTGTCCTCTGGAAGATTATTTTGGATCAAGTCCTACAAGAGATGTGGCCGAGGAGCACGTAGTGTGTAGATACTGATCAAGCTTTGGTGCTGAGTCTGCAATCTCAGACTGTCAGCATGTGCAGGGGCAAATCTCTAATGCTAATCTCTTGAGGAACATTAAACAGGGAAGTGACAAAGGTGATTAAAAGCTGCCCACCTATACTTTATGACACATTTACTGTTATGACCCAACTGTGTTGCCTGTGGCCCTTGGTAGCTAAACACAATACAAAACTAGACTCCCAAGAGAGGGAGTGGTTGCTTGCAGTATTTGCAGATTGCTTGATATGTACCCTCAGAACAATCATGGGTTATATCAAATGGGGGAAATAGTCAGTGCACAGGAGGGCAGGTCTGCACCTCAGAGGAATCTCAAACATGCTGCAGAAATGGACCAGTAGGAATATAATGATATTTAACAATGGGAAGTGAAAGTCCTGCAACTGGACCGAAATAACCTGATATGACAGCAGTCTGGGGACAGGCAGATTGGAAAGGAGCTTTGCAGAAAAGGCCCTCAGGGTCCTAGAGGACAACAAGTTAACCATGAGCTAACAATGCATCCTTGTTGCAAAGGCAGTCAACAGCACGTTGGGCTGCATTAAGATCTTCACCAGCAAATGAAATGATCCTTCCCCTTCACTGTGCACTGGCAAAAGATATCTGGAATCCTGAGTCCAGTGCTGATTCTCCAGTACAAAAGTGAGATGGAGATGCTGGATGGAGTACCTGATATATGAAGAGACATTGAGAATTTAGGCTGGGGAAGGGAAGGTTCTGATGGATCTGAACTATGTGTATGAGCACTCTGTGGAGTGGTAAAAAGAAATATTCTTTCCAGTAGCACCAAAGAAAGGTAAAGAGGCAGTTGGCACAAATTAAAATACCATTTAAACAGAAGAAAAAAACCTTTTTTACTGTGCACATGATCAACCACTAGGACAGATTGCCAAGAAGGGTTGTGGTGCCTCCATCCTCAGAGTTGTTTAAAACCTGACTGGACATGGCCTGAGGAACCTGGTCTAGATGATCTTACTCTGAGCAAAGGGCTTGAATAGACTATCTTCTGAATTACAGCCTCAGCTACTCTCTGGTTATGTAGCTCTATTTAGAGCTTCTCAGAAAAGAAAAGAAAAGAAAAGAAAAGAAAAGAAAAGAAAAGAAAAGAAAAGAAAAGAAAAGAAAAGAAAAGAAAAGAAAAGAAAAGAAAAAAAAAGTCCTGCAGAATTATTTTCTATCTGTTTTCTTGTCATTTTTCAATAGAAAATATAAATATTGTATACTAAAATAATTCAGGTTGACTTGGTTAAACAGGAAAAGTCTCAAGATCTATGAGCAAGAGTTTATTTGTTGTATCTTCAGTCAAGGAAATAAATATCCATAATTTCAAGCATATCCAACACTGTAATTTTCATAACTGGAATGTAAAATTTTGTGATCCAAAGGGTTACTGAAAAAACACAGACTTAAACCCTACTGTATGTACTTGGAATGTAAAGGTGGTACCAAAATTTTATAAATGAGCCACAGGTAAATTAAAATTTATGCATTCAAAGCACTCTCACTGCTGTTGTCAGTAAATACAGCCACATGTGTTCTAATAAAGACAATGAGAGCTGCACAGGAGTGAGACCAGCAGACATGGAATCACCAGGATTTCTGCTTTTGGAGGCTATATAAGCTTCCAAAACAAGGTGATGTTGAACACAGTTCCTACTGGGAACAGCCTCTGGTGTATCCTGACTTTAGACAAAGGGAACTGTACAGGGAAAGGGCTAACAGGAAGAGGACAGTTTTGTGTCACTGAAGAATTTAGTGGTGCATGCACAAGTGTTATCACTTTAAGGCAGGGAAGATTTTCTAGGCACACTAAAGTTTATTAGTGTAGGTTGTTCCTGTCTTCTTGAGTTCACTACCATCAGCAACAACCTGCTATCCATCTGTATTCTAGCAGACATTAAAAAGCAAAGAATTTCAGTACCTTCTGCTCAGTTTTCCTCTTTGAAATAAAGAACCCAGGTAGGCTCAGTGTCTACCTCTCATTGCCCGTACCTAGCAATAAACACCAAAAACTTGGACTTATAAAGGAATATTTATTATCTTCCTTTTTAGAATGATAAGAGTTGACCTAATTCCTGCTGAGATTGAGTCAGGATTTTCTGAGCTAAAATATATTAGGATAATATAGAAAGTGCAGAGTAGCCCTGTGGAGCAGACAGGAACTTTGCTATTTTAGTGCCTGAACAAGGTACTAAGAGTTTTCATAACACAGATCTTTTGTAGAGATAACAGCTGGGTGAGATGGCAATGCACAGCAGTCCCCACTGCTCCCAGTTCCAGGAGAGCTTCATTGTTCTGGAGTGATGCTGCATAGCTTCAGAACAAATTAAAAATAGAAGCTGATAATACACAAGTATGCTAATAGAGGTTGTTTGGGAGCAGCTATGAAGGGGAAGATTGGGTGCAGTAAGACTTTGCCTGCTTGTCATTCTTGTAGCAGAACAGTAAGTGGAGAATAAAGTATGACAAATAAAGAGGTATCAAGTTCTGTTGAGGAGAGCAGAAGGTCCTATTTCTGCATGAGGAACCTTAGGCAAGCTGGAGTCTTTCATTAGAACCACTGAGTTTAAGGTTTCAAGCTACCTGGAAGCACTCACCTCAAAAGTGAAAGGCATGACTTCTACTCCACATCTTTCAAAGAGACTTTGAGCTGTTCTCTGCCTCCCTGACAGCCTTGCAAAATGACAGGAACTTGGTTGTACCATAGTGTAATTTTTGCACTCCTCTCTGATGGAGCTGTTTTACTGTGTAAAAATCACCTGCATCTGAAGGGGACAGGCTACAAACTGACCTGATCACAGGATGGAAAAGTCTAAGAAGAAACAAGTTAGATTAGACCTCATGTCTAAATCTAAAGATGAGTGTCCCTAATGCAAACAAACTTCAGACCCCCAAAACCGGTATTTCCTGCGAAGAAATATTCTGTCAGAGCTGCCATATTCACTGATTACCACTGAAATCCACTGAAACTGTGCCTGACAGAAACAGGAAGTAATTAATTTGTTAGGAAATAGAACAAGTTTTCTGTGATACTTTGTCTTCTCACTTCTGAGTCATGAGGAATGCCTAAAATCTTGTTATTTTCTAAACACCATGGTACCAACATTTTAAAAAATACGGAACTTTGTCATATGAATATTATAGGCAAAGATGACTAATTTCACAAAATTTTCTTCTACTAGTTAATAAGGAATGTGTACCTCCAGGCACCAGCTTTCTAGGATGGGATAGATCTGTACTACTCTCTAATGTCAAGGCATAACTTAAAGGTTTGCCTAAGACAATAAAATCACTGTTCTAAAGGTCAGGAGGTAAAATCTTTATGGGACTGCATCAACTTCATCGTCTGCCACAGCACAAAATTGACATTTGATAAAGTGATTTCTTAACCCTGAGAGGTTAATAGTTGTAGAAAGAAACACTATTAAAAGGATGTTAAAATATCACTGTGTTAATCAGCACTGAAAAATGTTGAATAAAACCATGGTCTACAATCCAATATGCCCTCCAGTATTTGAACTTCTTGTTTACATTTTGTGTCTGTCTGAACAATAAAACCACTTTTCTTCCAACTCTATTTAATGTTGATTTTTATCTTCCTGTCTCTTGCCAGGAACTCAGCATGGTTATCTTTGGTTTCACTGCTCTGCATGAGATGTTTAAACGGAAAGCCACAATATTTTTATTGAAACTTTTCATAAAACCAGTAATTAAATGTCTTTTGCCCTAAACAGTGTTTTAGGCCACCATGCTACAACATTCCCAGGTAAAACCCTAAGATGGCACCAATTGTTGGAATGATTTTTATAGATGTGATACTTTTAGAGCCTCTCTATAATTTACTTTTTATGTATGACTACAAAATGTACTGGCCAGTGCACTGATCAGCTGAAGCTTGGGCCTTAAATGAGTCATTCAAATTCTTCCTCTGTTAGAAGTTGCTATTTCTTGTATATTAATGTATAAATATATTAAACAAAGTTGATAGTCATGTCCAAATCACACACCAGTCATAAAAATAACTATTGAGTGTTATCATACTAAGATGCATACTTATGATCATTTCAAATAATTGTTTTGTTTCAGCTTTCAGTCACACAGACAAATAAATACAAAGTAAGGGACTGAGAGTAGAGTATACTTAATCTGTTCTGCATAACTCACCCGCAAATTGCTTGGTCCCATATGGGAAATATGATTTTGGATCACTGCCTTATCAGGGAGAATTGAAGAAAATAGTCCCACAACAAATAATATAAGTTTCTCTTGTCCAGTCAGACAAGAGAACTGCCTGCCATTGAACTGCCTGATCTGATTTTAAAGGTTAGAATGGAAATATTCCATACTGCTCCAACTGCATGTTTGTTTGTTGCAAGATTATTAGATACACTTTTGGCATCTAAAATTTTTCCAGTGATGGCCAAGAGTTTCTCAACGGCATCTTAGCTATTTCAATTTTAAAGTCTTTGTTTGTATTGAACTTTATTCATGCTCAGTTTAACAAATCAGGCGAGTACCCTGTGCAGGATACATAATTTTGTCTGATCTTTTATAATGTGAATGCAGGAAATGCCCTGTTAGCAAACAATGAAAGAAAGATATTTGGCTGAAGAAGGAACAATACGGTAGCTCTGGGAAATAATTTAGAAAGTTCTATTAGAGCTGTAGGAGAGTTTATAACATGAATATATGGAGAAGAATTAATTGGGAGTTTTTACTTGTTGTGATATTCTTCTGAAAGTCAGATACTCCCGAAGGAGCAAAGATCTGCATACATCAGTGACAGTGGTTTTGTTAGATGTGCTTTAATCAACATAATAAGGTAAACCTCTCCAGACTTGGGACCTCTAGATGCTATTTCATATTCAGAATTTGATATTAGCCTCTTCTTGTCCATGCTTTCTCATTGTTTATCGGAAATTCTCTCTACCACAAAGCAATCTGTTCATTCCTAGGTGCCAAAACTAAAAATTAATTTGGAAATCTAACTTATATCAATGAACAGGGCAGAAGTGCAAAGTCCATTTCATTAAAAATGAGTTACAAAAATATGCACTCTCTTGTCTTATGAGATTTATCCACATAAACTGAACTGAACAAATTACTAAATAAGACTGGGACTGATTATCTTGTTATATTAGGATTGTATTGCCTGATTTCTGAGACTTTCTTCAGAAAAAAGATAATTATGTTGATCTGTATTATTAAGTGCCTTCATAAACATATATTAATTTTATATTATTTTAAAAAGGTGTTATGTACATAAATATCACATTAATATCTAGGAAAGATTTTGTACCAGCTCACATGTTTTTGCCTACCAGTGTCACCTACAACAAACTGATTGAACAAATATGGAAAAAAAGCAATATTTTCTGATTATTTTTTGATTTGCACATTAGAATCTATTATTCTTTGGACTGTGAGTATACATGAATTTAAGGTAAAAAAAAGATGTTTTAAGCTCTCTCAGTTTGCAAATATTTAAAACACAAGCTTGCCATTTGCTGTTTTTTTTTCCTCTTAGATTATGCAAAACCCGAGAATTAAAAATGTAAATGAAAATTTTGTCTATCTAATTAACTATCTTGGTTTTGCAGTGTCATATTCCTTCTACTTTTTAGAAAATGAGGGTCCATTTTACAGTGGTCTTTCAAGTTACCTGATTTCTGGAGAAAGGGCGTAATTAAAAATAGGCACTCATATTACTGATCTGCTCAAGATAATTCTCAGCAATATTTATGAGCAAAATATGTCATAAAATTTAAGTTTTGATAAAACTATGTTTCCAATAACATCTTTTGACCCATAAAAATGGGAACATTTTAAAAAGTACATTTCAGTTGTCATAATTTTCAGTGATGCTTAAAAAGAAAGATAACAATTTTAGAAAAAAAAGATACTTGAAGAAATGACACCTTTTCAATTTGATAGATTGCATAAAATCATAATACCAGCACTGCTAAGTGAGTGATTTTTTTTTTTTCCTGAAGTAACTAATAGAAATGATTTACTAATAAGGCAACATAATGGGATAAATGATGAGATACAAGCTAAGATTCCATGAGAAATACAAATTTTAAATCCTTCTGTCTTCAATGGTACTCTGGTCAAGAGTCGTGATTCAGTTCACTCAGGATGATTTGTGAAAAAGCCATCTTTGGAGATAGTTCCAGAGGCCACAGATTCTAATGCAAGACTCCCACTGATTTCCAAGAAAGAGTAACACAAGATGGGTGAAGCTATTCCATTCATCTTTTCTGTCATTCCAGCAAATTAGAAAAACTGTCCTGGTTTTGGAGTTACAGGTAAACTGCATTCAGCTCTATTACTTTTGTAGAGCTTATAAGCACTTTAAAATGACAATCAACTTGTGGACCAGTAAGCAATAGATGGTGAGAGCTGAAAACTCTATTCTTTAAATGTGTTTTCTTCTTTCAAACCTGTATCTCCATAGTCCCCATCACTAAAAATATGAGGTATTAAATTAATCTCTGAGTTATGCATTATCATGTTTTACAGAGCTTGCAGTTTATGTAGTTTAGTCATTATGATGCCAGAGGTTTATTGCACATATTGGATCTCTGTGCTGAGTCCTGAATTGGGACACAGGCAGTGAAAACCTAAAAGCCTGGTTTCCCACGCTCTGTAGAAGCTATTGTTATAGAAACAATAAGTTGGCAAGGCTAATATCTGGAATAAAATAAGTGGGAGTCTTTGAACACCTGCAGAGATATGACGAGAAAGGAGATCTCTTGATTTTTTATTTTTTTTTGGTTGAAAAGCCTTGTAGAGCCCTACAAGTGATGATTGTTATCCTAATCATGCAAATGGTCAGCACCAGGAGGCAACTTGCCTTTCTGTACATGTTGCATTTTAGTGTCCTGAAGTGAGAAAAAGAAAGATCGATAAATCCATATTTCAAAAAGATAATTTGCTTAGATATTGAGCAGGCAAATATAGATAACTAATGCCATCAATTCTATAATGCCATGTTATATGAGGTAGTTTAGAGCTTCCTCATAACAGCTTCCAGTTCCTGACGAGCAAATGAGAATGGGAATTCATTGTATATGCTTACTCACGCAATCATTTTCCATACTGTCTTATCACATTGCCAATAGCCTCTTTCCACTCAGCATTGCATGGCTTCCCATTATCCCATTCCCTATTTCAAGTGATGTGTGTTGCAATTACGTAATGCTTTATCATCATGTATCACCTGGAGCACAGACATACAGTAAAATCTTTCACAGAGCATGCAAATTGTGAGTAAAGCTAACTGAGCACTTTCCCCAGCGGTTTGTGGCTCTGATAAGAATGCAACACAACAGCAATTTGGGCTGCTTGGCAGGGCATGATGGAGTTACTGTGAGTAAGGAAGTATTGATTTTGCATGAGGAAGTTTCTTGTATTATGATAGATAGCTATAATGTATAATTCAAGAGCTAAGCTTATGAAATATGATAGTTGATAGAGAAAAGGTTCCTGTCTCCTAGTGGAGTTACCTATGAAGTATATAGATGAGAGAAGCATTCAACATGGTGTCTGCTGATCCACAGCAGGGTCTTCTGCAATCTATAAAAAACCATCTGCTCAGAGCAGGGGAGCCATGTGCAGCTCACTAAGATATAAACTTCTAACCAGAATGTTCAAAGCTCTGTGCCACCACACAACTCCCCATTAATGTTAATCGGAAGTGTATGGTTTTCATATATCCCTTTGAAAATTATATCCCATGAAGTACTTTGAAACCCTATATTCCCACAAGCATTGACTCAGAAACCAGTACTTCTGAAGGAAAACTGCAGTTGCTATAACTCTGAGTCAGTGCAACTTAAAAAATGTGGATGTTTTTTCCTCAAAGATCCATGTGGCTCATGGCTTAGAAAAGAGCAATGTTTTATGATTTTAAAAGCAATGCTGATGAGATCTTTACTGTTTTAACAACTCTCTAAGAACCAATTTTTCAGCATAAGGTAAGGATAAACCATATTGAGGGAATCAGAATGAATTCTTTAAAAAAATTTCATTGCTTAGAATAAATGAGAATTCCTCCCTTTAATTGTAACTGGACACCTTTTGGTACTGATGGTTGTTTATTTGCATGGTGTGAATGCATGAAGCATGTTTATACACATATATGTTCTAAGATGTTTCTATATTATTATCTTGAGATTTCTACAAGTTCTATCTCCATTATAAAATAAAATAAATTATCCCCACCTATCAAGTGAGACACCAGCAGTGATATTTTGTAGTTTGGATGAATAAATCTTTCACCTTAACTATGTCTGAGAAGTGTCTGAAAAAGTAAATTTCAAACTTCATATACTTGCTAGAACTGACTGAAATGGATTTACACAGAGATCACACATCAGAAAGGTGGCAACTTCACCATCCTTGTCTGTATCAAACCTGGTTTCCACAATTCAGAATTGATACATGCTAAAGCATTGCTGTAATAGCTGAGCGCTTTATGAAAATTTTGCTGTGCTCTGAGCATAGACAAATGCCACTCGGAGGAAGACATCCATACTAATCAAATGTGAAGAATGATAAATTCAATATAATTGACTCAATTTCTCCCATGCTGTGTGACACATTAGTTAAGGCCAAAAGTAACATCTGTAACCTATCCTTTAACTGCCATGTCCCTGATGTATCTTGCACCTGCTTGGGTTAAATGAAGTAAAATCTTATCTTCTTTCTGTGAAAACATTGGGGATGCAAATAACACTGCTTTATACAAAAATTTTATTTGTTCCACTCTCTCTTTTCCACTTTGGGATATGAAGGCATGAAAATCCCATGTGAAGTAAGACCCTAAAAAAAGAGTTTTGCATTTCTGTTTCAAAACATTTTAGATCAAGCCTATTCTCAGATGTTGTCCTTAATGCAAACTATTTCAACAAGAATCAAAAATTTTCTGAATTTCTTCCCCAGTTTTTTAGGTAGATTTTATTATAAAACCAATAAAAAGAATGGGTGTTTTTGGTGCAAGGAGGAAATGGGTAAAGTGCTTGCCTATGACAGGAATCTTCAGCATGATGACATCATTTGCAGTTCTTCTGTCAAAATTTAACTTCTCTGAATGAATATAATGAAATGGCTCTGCTTTCTTTCTTTCAAACAAGCAAATAGCATGTGTACATCTGTTTTGTCTGATCACTGACAACTCTCTAAAAAAAAAGCCCATTGCACAGCCTTTATCCAAATTAAGTGAAATCATTAATCTAAATACACAGACACTTCATTACCTTGTTTCTAGAAATTTTTCCTGTTGTTTTCATCCACTCCTGATTTTAAAAGAAAAGAAAGAAAATTGCCTAGGTTCAGCACAAACAGCGGGGAAAACTAGAAACTGCTGTTAGTAGTTAAGGATATCAAAAGCCAACACCTTTTCTACAAAAGTGGAAAGTGCTTCCAGTCCCCAAAATACAGACTGCTAACCTCCAAGCGGGGTCAGAAACCAAGAGGCTACTTGGGGGCTAACAGTCTATTAAACTCTACAGCAGCTTGAAAGTTGCTAAGACATTGGGTACCTCCTTGGGTTACTCATTTAATGGCCTTTGAAGTGGGATTAGAAATGCCGTGACGGCAAAAGGAGAGGACATCAGTGCGTGGCAATGGATGTGTTGCACAATTCAATTTGCTGCTGTTGGACACGTGGCAGAGCAGCCTGTTGCAAATTGGCTGAATGTGATGGAAGGCGAATGTGATGCAACACAAGATGCTGAAGATATAAACAACAAGCATGTAGTTGAAAAGCATTCATCCTGCCGTGCTATTGTCACTATTGTTTAATGCATTTGTACTTGAATTTTTTTCAAAGCTTGATAAATGCGTGAATTTTCTTCAAAACTTGATAAAATTTGTAACTGGGTAAGAAGAACACCTGCCTCCATATGCAGTCTTCTAATGGCAAATTTTATCTGGCCTATCTTCTCCTTAAAACAATAATATCACATACTATCTCTGGATTAAAAAGCTGCTGTAGTTGTAGAACTAAATTTTGATATTGTGCAGCAGCGAGAAATGAGAAAATCTCATTCAGGTGTCTCTCTGCTTTCCCTAAAAATAAAAAGGTTGCCTTGAGTTTTCAGAAATCTTCCTTCAGCATAAACCCAATTTTCATCACTGCAACTACACAGACTTTTAGGGAATTTTTCTGGTTGTACATGTTAATAAGTGACATCAGAGTTACAGCCACTAATTATCCATTGAGCTATTGTTTCAAAATAATACACCCTTTGGGAACTGACCAAAGACCAAAAAAATAATCTCTGTGTAAGACTTCCCCTAAACTTTTACTCTGAACAAGAGTACAGGAGTAGGGGATGAGAAGGGAAGGTGATATTTCATATCTCTGTGCTTCTGCATTTTTTCTTAGAAGCTGAAACAATGACAAAGGAACTTGAGAAGCTAAAACAAGTAAAAACTCCCTCCAGAACACTCTTCCTTAATTTTCTTTTTAACTATTGCTCACTTTCATTTTAGTGGAGTTTAACTATATACATACATACGTACATACATACATACATACATACATACACACATATATATATTCAGAGTGAATAATTGCAAAGTCAAATGGAAAATATACTTCACCTGTCAGTTTCCACTGTCACCTGAAAATGCATGTTTTGGACTGTTTTCTTTGCACTGAACTGATCTGTACAAAAGATATAGGAAAAATCTGCAGAATATTTCAGTCAATATTCAAAATATTAGAGCCTTATTGCAGAATTATGATAGGGATAGAATTTCAAAAGGATAAAGCATAAAGATCTACAGAATTGAAACAGGTTTCTGCAGGAGTCTTTCCGAAAACAAACAGAATTTAAAATAGTGATCTATAGCTACTGAGTTTTATAGACTTTTACAGGACTTTTTCCTAATGGCAATCATGCTCCAGTACAGAGTACAACATAAAAAACAATCTGCATTCTCTCTCGTCATTGTCAGATTTTCAAACCAGAGCCACAGAATCAACTCTCCTTTTTCTTTCTGTGTGTAGCAACAAGGAAAATTGAAAAAGGAAAACAACGTGTTTTCCAGCACTCCATAGCCAAAATTGCTGACTCATTTGAGAGTAATATCTGGTCACATCCTGAGCTGCAGTCAGACCAGCACTGCCTCTCCAGCTGGCCTTCACAACTCAGCAGTGGAGAGGGCAGAGCAGCCAAAATAACATAACAGTCAACCAACCAGACTAATGTTAAAAAAGGAAGGGCAAACACCTAAAAATAGTGCTGGGGTAGTGGGAGAAACACATAGCTTCCTTAAAACTGCCAATACTACCTAGTCTGTTGATCTAGAATAGTTTCCACAATATCTCTGGCTGTTCAGTTGACAAACATGCTGTGGTTACATGAGCAATACATCTCAGTGTAACCAGGGTTGAACCGAGCTGGCTGAGACAAAACTGCTCCCACCACGTAATCAGGACACCAGTAATCCCACAGGAGCAAGCAGGGCTTGAGTGTGAACTCTCGGTTCACTTGGCAACAATGGTAAAAAGGCACAGTGAGGCCAGTGCTTGACCTGATGGACTAAAGTTCAGTAATGTTAATTGGAGTTTTTTCCACTGATTTCACCCAGTTTCAGTCACCAGCTCAGCATCTAATTTCAAAAGAATTAACTATTCAGGCCATGTTCTTATTTTCATTGACTTAAATCTGATATTTTCAAAGAGCTTATTCGATGATGTAAACAGCATATGTAATTTATGTTAAATAGAGTTTGAAAGAATCTAGGTTTACTGCAAAAAGTGCTTCTTGAAGAAGAAATGAGGATTTTACAAGCTGTCACATATGTGTGCAAAATGATTTATATCCCCCAATAATATGTTCTTTGGAAGCACCATGTACATGTATATTTGTGACATTCAGAGAGTTTTTAAATTGGTACACTTTGAACTGCTTACTCAATTTTTATCGTTATCAGGAATTATGTGGTTAACTCCCTGCAGTACATACCACACTAAATAATCATCTACAATTCCCTCAGAGACGATAAAGTATATTTTATTCTTAAATGAACAAAATTTAGTTTTTTCTTTCAAAGAAGAATTGCTTGTAGAAAAAGAATAAGATAAAAATGAATCTCAAAGAACATATTTATACATAGTTTTTCCTTGAAATTTTGACCATTAAATTTGGGTTGTTGCTGGAAAACTGAAATGACACCAAAGGTTCTTTGGCAAAGGATCTGAAATGGGGAATAAGAAAACTGAGGGCTTTACAGTCAATACACCATCGGCCTTTTTTATCTGCACCACATTGTCTACTGAAGGAGTGCATTGGTTTCACTTTGATTAAAAGCAGATGTTTAAGGCAGATGTTTGTAGATAAAAAGAATTGAGTTCTTGCTTATGAAATACTTTCCTGTGAGGCACTAGGGCTATGAAAACAGGTACAGGTTCAAATTTCAGATATTCTAGGTAGCAGGGGGAAAAATTAGATCCTTTACCTAATACAATATTTCCATATAGACAGAAGCAGTTTTCTGGGGTTTTAAGGGTGTCTGTACAGTATGGTGTAATTACATTTTCCCTCTGTTCAATATCTGTTCAGAAAACAGCAGAACTCTGGTCTTCATTAATAATCTACCCATTTTCCTCAGAGCCCCACTCTGTCCACATGGAGTGGTGAGATGTGCAGGATGACAGGCACCTGCTGCGGGGATGGAGCAGGACAAGAGATGGCTGCTGTAGCTGTATTTTTGGTTTTTAAGGTTGTGTGCTGATTTTTTTAAGCAACCACTCATCTGTGCTAAAAAAGCTGGCTATTTTACAGTGGAGTGTGCAAGAGAATTAAATCAATAAGAGAAGGGAAGCAAAACTTCAGTATTATGGTCATGAGGACACTCATCACCTGATTTTCCCTGCCCATCCCTTTGGAGTCTCCCCCCACCCTAGCCATGGCCCTGGACCCTATTTCAGTCCCCCAAGGCCATCAGCCCCTGAGCCATGGCCCTGGACCCTATTTCAGTCCCCCAAGGCCATCAGCCCCTGTCTCAGTGATGCTGCTGCAGGGTCAGGCTCCAGTTTCCCACAGCCCACCTGCCATGGACCCTGTCATGTCCATCCTGGCCTGCCCTCAACCCTCAGCTGTTCTGCTCCTGGCTGGCTAGATGGGAGCAGACCCTGGTGGCCAGGCTCTGTCCTGCCAGCCCTGTGTCCCTCTTCATGGCCCTGAGGGAGCTGCTGGCATGGGCAGAACTGTGACCATCGGTGCAGGACTACTGATACCATCTCTGGCAGCAAACCAAGTGCCTGGGAAGCCACAGAGCAGTATAGCCACTTCCATACTACCAGACTCTGCCAGACCTCAGAGGCAGGATGGGCACATATAAAGTGTCCCTTGGGAAGTGGTCCCTGGCCCTCTCTGCCTTCCAGACCTCCTCTGGTAGAGCTAGCCATGGCCTTCCAGCTGTCCCTGGGTCTCCGGAGCCAAAGACAGAGCCTGCTTTTATAAAAGCCTGACATTTTAGAGCTGTAATATTTCAGATCTTGTGGGCTTTAAAAGTGTATGACAGTTGCATGCCTGGATAGATTCACTCTTGGAAGAGCATTATGTTTGCTATAAACATGAACATTTGAAGTGCTCCAAAGTCTTTGTAAGCAAACTTGTCTGGCACTACTTGACAATGCATGTGTTTTCTATTTACAAATAAATTTGTGAGAGTCCCACAGGAGTTATGAAGGATTCAGAGGAACACATAGATCTTTTTCTACAACATTTTATCTCATTTTAGCACAAAAAATGTATAATGCAAGTGATTTTAGTTCTTTCTATAAATATATTGTACCTTATAAAACCTTTTATCCTTTTTGGGAGCAGTGTAATCTGTTATGTTTTATATTGAAAACACATGAAGAGGGTCTTCAGTGGAAGACAAACACAAACTGAACCAGAAATAATTTTCATTACCCAGAATACTTTATATATACAGAAGAGAAGGAAACCTGTAGGCAAAAGGAAAGGACATAGAGACCCACATATTTTCAGTATTTATCCAGCAACAGTGCAGAAGCTCAGAAACTTGCTGGGTTATAGTGCTGTACAGGGTTGGACAGACAGGATTCATTTTAAAATGGACTCCTGACATTTCATCTTCACAGAATTTATCACTCTCTGTGAGTCTGTAGACCTCTACAATGATCCTTCACAATTCAGACCTATCTCACTGGCTAGTAATTTAAAGAAAATATCCAGAACGGGGACCAAGGACTCAAGGTTCATGACCACTATCAGCAGGAGTAGCAGGGAAAGTAAGATGCATCTGAATGACACACAGACAAAAAAGTTCATTAAAAGTTTAGAGTGAAAACCAGGGAAGAATGGAAATCCCTAAGTCAATGGATGGCAGGACAGACAAAAGGAAGACCAAAGAGATTGTGGATAGGAACTGGTCCCAAAAATTGCTGTGGACAGAGATCACTAGAAGGACTCCAAGAAATTTGTTGGTAGAGAGTCCTAAATGAGAAACAGGTTGGTCAAGTCCAAATAGAAACAGAGAGAAGTACACTTATATGCAGGATAGAGAGAAAGTATTTGATGATAGCGGAAAGAAGGTGTAAAGACATAAATGTCTTGGGCTGACAGCTTCCTGGAGGAGTTGTGTAAGTGGAAAAGAAATTGATACACATATTTCATAAGAAGTCATGTAGGAATTTATATGGGCAAAGTTTGCACTGTCCAATTTCTATTATGTCCTATGGTTGAGTTCATTATTATCTGTTAAAATTTCTACTCCAAATTTTCTACTCCTTCTTGCCTCTTACTTCCAAAAAAAAAAAGGTGCCACAGTGAACTAATGCACTGTGCCCCTCAAGCAGATTTCCTATTTTTAATTGTGGTTTGTTGACTTTGACACAGGTGCTAGACCCTGAAGTTCTCATAAAACAGATCTCTGCAGGTAGTGTGCAAAAAGCAACAAGCACAAAAAGCTTACAGGCAATGAACCTGAGCAAGTTTATCCCTTTCTTTTATTGAATTTCTAACCCAGTTTAATCCTAAAAGCAATTTAGTCAGATGTGCAGCCTGTGTACTCAAAGGTTTCCTACAGTGATATGCTGATAAGACATTCAACACAAAATTTCACCGTACAAATATCTGATTTAGGGACACACAGTGCATGTGAACATGACTGCAATTCGACTCAGATATAATGAGAGGAGGAAGAAAATTTCGGAGAAATTGATGTCTGAGATGGCAGAAGTAGCCTCAGCCTCTCTAGTGAGAGAGCTAAGTCTTCCATAGCTAAGATTGCTCTCAACTTGGTGTAATACCCAGGTTGTGCCTGATAACAATTCATGCTCAGAGCTGAACCAGGATTTATCAATGCTGCTGACTGGCAAGCTGACTTTTCTTCTTAGGTAAAGGAATTGCCACTGATCTTTGAAACCTTGTCACTGAAATGAGATTATCACAGCATATTTGTTATGAGGCTACCCTGAAAAAATCCTTGGGTATTTACATGTAAAGGAATAACTTGCTCATTCATAGGGATAGAGGCTTACTAGCAGATATTTTGCAAATGACATCTAGACAGATTTTTCCAGCCAACTTTATGTGTGTTTTGATAGATACATTTGACAGATATCACTCTGACAAGTAATTTTTGTGATGGCAATTAATAATAAAGATATACAAATACAATTGAAACTACATTTTTATGGTAGCTTCTTTATGGAAGCAAATTTCCTTCAACTTTATAACCCACAGAAATCTGATTGGATTTAATATAAAAAAATAAAAAATAGAAATTAGGAACCACAATTTTAGTTTTTAATGTAAGCAAACAGGGAAGGCAGCCAAATGTTTGCAGATGGAAGACAATATCTTTTGAAGACATTCTTTCAGGAGTTCAAATTGAATGTGCAATGCATATTAGAAAGTACTTTAGGAGAACAGCAAAAAAAAACTAGCAAATACAGAGATGGAGCAGAGATAGAGCCTATGAAAAAATTATTCTGCAAAAATCCAACTTATTAAAATGAAAAGGAAAACTGAAAATATAAACTCTGAAGAATTCAGTTTAAACAATTATAGAGACTAAACCAGATTTATAGAATCAATGTATTGTAGGCATAAAATTATTAATCAAGCAAAATAGAAAGAAAATATACCAGAAACAAGATGTCTGACAGAGTCTTCTGGGTTAACAAGTAGTCAAGGTGTGAAAGATCCACTCAAAAAGACTGTAAGAGAAAAGCTAGATTAATTCCTTGCATTCCTGCTGATTATGAAGAACCTGAGAAGTTTCATTCTGGAACTGTTATTTTTGTGAGATGAGTCAGAGGAGTCATCTTGAGCAGTAGCAGCAGCAGCAGAAACTCAGGAAAATGTTCATTAAATGAAGAGTGATAAGCCTCAAGGCCAAGATAATAGCCATCCAAGAATTTGAAAGGGCTGAGCTTTTAAATGTACACATTCTCAAGCTTTTAAATGTATATATTCAATCAATCCAATCACCACCTGTATAAAGGAGAAAATTGTTTCTTCTTAAACAGGGACTCATATAGGTCATATCCCAGTAGCCCCTGTTTCTGTACTCATAAAATTGGAAAAAAATCTGTCATAAAGGTAGATATAGTATGCATGTAGCTACATTAACTCACCATAAAAGAGCCAAGATATTACTTGCAATTTTGTGCTTCAAAAGTTGCTTGTGGTCGTTACATCATGTTAATACAGCTGACATAGGTTTCCAGAAGGTTCTCAAACAAACCCTTAGACAAATTAGGCTACCACAGGTTAAAAAAGAGTAAGTCCTCTTATGAATTTAAAAGACAAGCAGAGATAGACTGCTACTTAAAAGATGGAAAGCAAAGAACGGGGAATGAACTGACATTTTCCTAAGAGAGGTTAAACTGCCAGCTAAAAAGGCAGATAAAATCCAGTAAATGTAAGCAATGTAAAGGGAGGAATTTGAGGACAATCTTTGAACTATGAGTTGCTTAGAGAAGATGAGGAGATAATAATTGAAGTTCAAATATTACTAAAAATTATATAGTTGCTTTTTACCCATCAAGGCTTAGTTTACAAAAGAAATGCTGTTATGATCTCAGGAAGTCTCAGCACCACAGATTTCTAGAAGCTGGGAGGACAAAGTGCGAGAAGTACCATGCAATGTTTCTTCTGCCTCTCATACACTTTTGCCAGCATTTAGCACTGAGCTTTGTCAGAGACACAGTACTGGACTCATTACACCTCAAACAAAATATGGGTTCATGTACCCAAGGGGATTATAATCTCTTGAATAGTTGATAGCGTCCTTACATGGACTATAATTTCCACCCTATTGGCAGAAGGCTTGTTTCCAATTTCAGAAACATTCATTTATGAAATACACATTATCCTTTGATCTTTCTTAGGCTTTATACAGTAAATCATGTTCAAATATTTCTTTTGATTTCTTTAGAGTTTCCTCATATCTTCTTCAAAAAGAAAAATAGTTTAAAAATTCTCTAAGCCCACCATTTTTTCAGCTAACATGGTTTGGAGGGTTTTTTTGACATTTCTACAGCAACAGTCAGAACTATATAAAAGTCACAGAATTGACAAGAGGCATTTAAGATGTAAGCAGAAGGTGTAAATTTAATGAGCTAGCAAATATGAAGTGGGCTTAATGAGAGGATCTCACACAATATCATATTTTACGGCCATGGCTTTGTTCTTTTGGAGGTAAATGTAAGTAAAATAAAAGCAAGTAAAGCTGAGAACTCTGGTCCTGAACTCAACGTGCTGTTGTTGAGCACAGGAAAATAGTGATGGCTCAGTTAAAATGACAGCTGTCACTCTGTACTCTGACTTTTTGTAATGCACACTAAGAAGCAAATCCTGCTGGAAACGTCAAAAAGAATGGCAATAAGTACCCTCTAAGGCCTTTGTACCCTCTAATCATAAAGTATTACAGTAAAAAATGCAGTCTGATCTAAAATGGAGCAGCTAGAAAATGGTAAAATGGTCCAGGACAGCAGCTCCATCATCTGAAATTGCAAGTACTTAACTTATAGTCTATTTTCATACCATCAGTATGACTGTAGACTAAAACATCAGGAAGGTCTGGTGAGACAGTTGTCCCAGGCCAAAAAAAAAAAAAAGACTTAAAATGTGAAAAATGTGAAAAAATTTTGTGAAATATAGATACTCAGGGAATTGTGAGAACAAGAATTAGGATTTCCTGAAATGTCAGCTGTGAAATACTGTAATTTATCCAGAGCTGTGCACAGATAAGATAATTCCAGGTGTGCATTTTAAGGCAAGATTTCTCTGGAAGTAAAACACACTTGAACGGCAAAACGGCAAATGTGAACTGCATGTTTTTGCATTTTATAACTGCAAGGAGTTACACAGAAAATAATTTCACCTGGCATGATGAAATTTATTTTATAATTTCTAAAATGTGGTCTTGTAAATTGAGGATTAAAGCTGTGAGCAAGTGATCCATGCTTTAATTCATCACTTTTAATTCCCTGTGGGGTAAGTTCATCATCAGGTCCCTGTGGAGAAGTTTGTTATTTAACACTCCATCTAGCACCCTCCATGAGGCTTTGTGAAGCCACAGACCTGAGATCATACTGTCTGTGGGATTTGCCTTGTTCACAGTGGAAGCAAGCACCATCCTCATGACAACTCTGGCTTCTCTAATGCATTAGTTAATTACATTTCCTCTTGATCATTGGGTGGGAAGAATCTGCATGCTTGTGTGTTTTATTACTTGGTCTGGCCTATCAGCACATTCTTGGTGAATTAAGCCTTTGGCTATAACAGACAGAAAAGGCTAAAGAAAGCATGAGTTATGAAAAGCAAACAAGTTAATTTCTTTGCAGCTTCATGTAGACTGTGAGTTTGGAGGCAGTGGACATTGCCCTACATTCTCCCCTAAATGAGCACAGCTCCTTTCACATCCACATATGAGACTGGTGCCATGGGCCTCCAGGTCTTATGAATGTTTACATGGGTCTGAGCCTGTTTTTCTTGACTAGTAGTGCCATTTCACACACAGATTTTGGCCTGAGTTAAGATGACATTCTCTAAAGATGATACAGACAGGACATTCTTCATTAAGGTTTTGTTTCCTGAAAGAAAAAAAAATGGCATGCCTTTTTTTCTAATAGCAGCTTTTGCCAGTTAATAATAACCACAAATAACCTCTGTTTACTGTCCTTCAAACAGGGTGATTCCAGAGTTGGTCTTGATAGGCTTTTTGATTTTTCCCCACCCCTGTTTGAGTTTTCATAATTATTTTCTCCAGCCTTGTTCCCATAACAGCAATAAACTGAAGGAAAGAAGGTTATCAATTGTATAAAGGAGACCATTCAAAAGAAGGGGGAAGTGATGTAGCCTAGGATAGATGAATTTTGTATTATATTGGGCAATAAAAATCTCACTCTTTTTTTGCATAAAAAGGACTTTAATGAGGAACCATATAAGATAAGTTTGTTGGTTTTGGGTAATCTTATTCTTACAATTTAAGCCTACATTGCATCCCTTCAACAATGGGACATAAAAACACAGGAACTTATGGAGCATATGAGGTCAGTGATTCTTCCATCTGACTCTTCAGTTGAGAACTGCTGCTTTAGAAATCTAGTATGTAGTAAAAGTTGAGATATATGAGATGGATGGATAGATGGATGGATGGATGGATGGATGGATGGATAGATAGATAGATAGATAGATAGATAGATAGATAGACAGAGATATAGATAGAGAGATATCTTTATAGTAAAGGAGTACAAGTAGAAATCTTACTTTCCAGATTGACTGACAGGGTTGACCACTTGACCTACCTCTTCCAGAAATTATTTAGAATAATAATTTAAAGAAACCACCTCCCAGAAAACTCCATGCTGCTCTTCTGAATGGGACTGTTTAGATACCTATGTCCAAAGGGCATGTAGCAAAATACCTCTAGCAGTACATCAAAAACCACAGCACTCTGCCAGTTGGAGAAATTTGGGTGCCTGAACACATGCATGTTTTTTTGAGGGCTTATGTTGTTTAACACAGGTCAGACATATGATCTTATGGGAGGCAGACCTGTATTTCTTTGGAACAGGTTCTGGAGATTAGGCAGGACATACTTGAAGGTCACTAGAAGGTCACTTGTCACCTATGTTTAGGTAGCTGTACATCTCTTTTCCTGTTAGAGGCACATTTTCAGGTTGATGAATTAATATCTCTGTTTTTATACTAAATTTGATCTGGGGCAGGCAGCAATGACACCAGACCTCATTTCAGTGTAAATCAGCTCCTGTTGTAAACTAAGCATCTGTTTGGCACTGCACAGGCATTAAGTACTGTGTCTGGCAGAGCACCTAGATACTTGCTTTGTCATAAATACAGAAAGTCACAAACCTTTAGGTCTCAGGCTTACAGACTGATAATTAAAGGTCACTTTAAGCATCTGATTAAATGCTCTGCTGAATTATTATCAATGTCCTTTATTTCCCATGTTCAACTATTTATCTTTACAAAATCAATATTTTTAGAAAGATAAAAGACATATCCATCTTCCATTTCAATTTTCTACATGAATCTTCATAAATGATAGGTTAGTTATGAGAAAACATTCTAAGACAACATTATAGCCAATGGAAATTTTAATGCTGAGAGCATTAAACATTTGTGTTTTCAATGGCAAAACATTGAGACTCGGCAGTTATGCCTCGATCTTGAGTTTTGAGGTCAACCCTGGTCCTGAATAATCTTTTAGTGGTCCTCAGATCAAATCAAGGTCAGCTTAACATTCCTGTCGAACTGAACATCACTAAAACAAAAGTTTTAGAGGGAAGGGTGTAAATCCACAAAGAATGAAACCAAGGAAAATGTTTGCAATAACCTTTGCAGGAGTGAAACTGCCCAGTGCTGGGAACAGTTTTGGATGTTCTGCTATCTTCACAGCAAGTCATCAGAAAAATAAATGTCTTTTAATTCTAAGGCATTGATTATCATATGCTTATTGTATAGAGTTGTAGATTGACATGCTTTTAAAATTTCAAACTCTTTAGTTTGACAGTAGGCTAAATTAATAATTTTGAACTCAAGCAAACCCTTTGATTGCTCTAATTGAATTTATCTTTGTGAGTACTAAGCATCTTGCTGTTTTCTCATTGTAAAGATCAAACGAACATATACTTGAGTCCCCACTAAAGAACAAACAAGAAGGAGTTTTGGAAGGTGTGAAAACTGAGTGGCTAATGGACTCCACTGGGCAAAGAGACAGGTCTTTCTGAGAGGGCTGTTTATCATTTGGCTGTGGATTAAACAGATACCCCAGGAAGTGTTTTTGCAATTAAGTTCATGTTACTCCATCATATTTATGTTTCAGAATAATGGCTGTGTGCATTTGAATTCAAGGAAATTAACATGTTCTGACCTTACCGTCTTGAGAATGAGGTCGCTTTCAGCAGGTATATAATAAAACAAAGCAATGTTCTTTTTTCCATCTTTATTTAAATAAACTTGTCAGGAAAAGATTGATATCAAATAACCTATTTATGAATGTTTAACAGTTAAAGAAAAACTAAATTAAGATTCCCTCTGAAACACTTTGAATGCAGCTGACAATGTAAGCACAAAATGTTAATTTTAAAGCCGAGGAACCAACTTACATATGTAGCAATTTATATGAATTAATTGTATCCACATCTATATGAAGGAGGAAAATCTACAACACATGTAGATACACAACCCACAGTTTTATTTTTATGCATTTAATCATACAGTCACAGGACTGCATGTAAATTTTCCATTTGCCAAAGTCCAAAATACAGAACAAGGGAAACTATGGTGTTTAAATGCATGTATCAATAATCATTCTGTACATCATAAGATATCCAAATACTTCATTACTTAAAATATAAATATCTTCAGTGACTGGAAAAGCATTTAATCTTACTGAGAGTTAAATCCCTACAATTTCAAAAATCAGGAAATTGCTAAGTAATTTGAGTACCTCACTAGACATTTAAAACATATATTGGCACCATGTTTTCACTCTGGAATAAAAACACTGAAATTGGTATTTACCAAATTTATGCAGCAAAAATGTATCTCTCTACTTATACAGAATTATGTCAAATATCAGTCTCAGGCATAATGTTTGTGGCAGATATAGCTAAAGTGCAACAAGAATGAGTGGGTCAAACCCCAATCCCAGCTTCATATTGAAACAAGCTGACAAAACATGCAGTTGAATGAGTTTGAGGATCATGGGTGTAGTATGACATACAAGGGATATATATTTATCAATTATTCCAGATACTTCAAAGAAGAAATTAATTATTTCCCATGTATTAGGTTCCTTTACAAATTTATGATTCACTTCTTCTAAATTTTCATCTTAGGTCCCAAGTCTCATCCTTTCAAAAAACTTTTCACTTGTCTCTGACCTGATGTCCTGGTAGGACCAGATGTTACCCTCAATACAGTAGGTAGCATGAAATGTGCTGCTCCTGGAAGAAAAATCCTGTCTTCAGCTATGCAAAGGAATACCATTTTCATCCACCAAATATTTTAGCATGATGATTTTGCACGGGCACAGAATTGTTGGATGAGAGCCTGAGTTCTTAGTTCTTGACATTAAGATTTCACAGTGACTTTGAGATGTGTTCAAGGTCATTAGCACAGTTCATGTTTGTTAGTAGTAGTTGTTATCTCTAATTATTCTTCATTGGCTCTGCAAAACTTAAAGGAACCACTTAAACACTTCTAGATTTTATTTACAGTCTGATGAAGTAATGAATATTATTTCTGTCTCTGAAAATTTAATGTTGCCTATGGCAAGCTCGTAATTCTATTTATTACTTTGTACATATCAAAATATTAATATCTATTCTTGTCTTTGAATGCTTAGAGGTAGCTCCTCCCTGTTTGTCTTTGTTATGTTCTTGGTAAGAAAAGCACTCCCAAACCTCCAGACCTTTTAGGGCTTTTTATACTCTCACTTGCCAGTTAAATTATTCTAACTTACACTTTGAAGTATTTTTTATTTTTTTAAAAATTAAACATTGAGGCATTATCTTTACCTTAAACACAGCTGGTAAATTCTTTCCCTTCTACCTTGTTTAACCCCAGCTAAACTGGCACTGTGGAATATATCTTCCCCATAAATGAATGTTTATTGAAATCAGATTACACTCAGTAAGACTTTTAACCAAAGCAAAAGAAAAACTACATAGAATGATATGGCATCTTTTACTGGCAAAAATTTTACCTGCATTCTGTTTAAAAAATGTTGGTTAAGACTTTCTCACTGAGGAACTCAAAAGTGATGAGATCAAAGTTACAAATCTGACTGAGAAAC
Source organism: Agelaius tricolor (assembly GCF_023055355.1). NCBI lineage: Eukaryota > Metazoa > Chordata > Aves > Passeriformes > Icteridae > Agelaius > Agelaius tricolor. Next base: position 64,911,242 of record NW_027269261.1, read on the forward strand.
AGAATCCATCATAAGAGCCTCCAAAAGACTAATTAAAATTTCCATGCATTCTTAGAATGAGCAGGGACATGACCTAAATGCTGTTAAACACTAAAGGACTTTTTTCTGTGACATGAACACTGAGTAGATCACATGCCTAAGTCCAAACTCTATAGACCTTATATAATTTTCCAGGCACCAGTTCTGAACTATGTGTCCAAATAATTAGGATAAGCTATGAGATATCTGGAATGGATTGTTCCCCCTTACCATTTCAAAAACCTAAAAGGAATTTGAATTATTGTGTGTGCTTCTTGTGCTTCATATTTCCTATACACTTAAATAAAGATAGCACTTTAAAATCCTTTTTTCATTATTGTTTTCAAGAGTCTAAAATTTAGCATCTATTAAGTTTTCACAGCAAGAACACACAAACAAAAATCACAAATAACTGTATCACCATAGAAATATCTCCCCTCCTCAAACCCCTCCAAAGCCCAATTTAAGGCTGAGAATCTGTTCTGAAATTCAAAAAGCACAATTTGTATTGGCTTTTCCTGAAACTGCCTGTGTATCTGCAAGAGCAGAAGCTGCATTGTTGTTTCAACATAGAAAACAGGCAAAGATGATCTGGAAAAATATAAATTTGGCCTAAGATAGACATAACAGATATTTTTGCTCCATGACTGATACACGGAAAGTACCTGCTTATGTTAGAGGCTCAGTTTTCAAGTGGCAGGCCAGGTGGACTTCTGGAGCCTGGTAAACCTTCCAATGTTCCTAAATATTTGGGAATTTACCTTTATATGTAATGTAAGTTTGTATATGTGTGTGTGTGTGTGTGTGTATGGGGATTGGAGTTTATCCTGCTGGCTACATAAAGAAATGGCTTCTAACTTCTCAGAGGTGTTACTTTGTAAATGATTTCGCACCCTAAGGTTTTTTGAGATGTGCAAAATTGTGGTTTTAGGCAAAGAGCTTTGATTCACCTTATCAGGAAAAGTTGGATAGTGGTCACAGTTTATTTTGGGGGTGGTTTAAGAGGAAAATTTTTCACTGAAATGTATTTCTGTTACCTTTCTGCCCTACCTAGGGCAGAAAAATGGCTCTTGCCAGTTGTGCACTTGGACATTTACAGGAGGAGCCTAAGAACATGAAGAAGATAAACTGAAGTAGGCAGAACACAGTGTGCTTTTTTAAACCAATTTTTGTACTATTGAGTTTGGACAATTATCTAAGGGAACAAAGTCTAAAGAGTGGAAAGATACAGGGTTTTCTGAGGAATCAGAGGACTGGCAAATCTAGTAAATGTGCAAAGGCAGTAATGTGAACTCTGCTTTCATTCCTAGCTCTCGTGTTATTAAATGCTTGAATTATATTTTCATTAAAGGTATGTATATATCATGAAGAACTGAACATTAAACAAATACAGCATTTGGTTAAACTAAAATCAACAGTTTCCAGAAATATCCCATGGAAAGTACAATACTCTGCAAAGTAAGATCTATAGTCAAGGAGATGGGAGAGGAGATTTTTCTTGGAGGTCCTCTTTGAAGAATTAGGATAGTGTTGAGAATGTGGGCTCTAAGTCATATGATCCCTCTCATGCCATAATCTGATAGTGAAAACAATCTCAGGACCACATGATAGGATTTAGCAAAGAGAAAATCTCAAATCTGTTGAAAATCCTTTAATGAGTTCCTAGAAACTGGTCGGTATCATTAGGAAGGTTTGAACTTTTAAGAAAGTTTATGTACAAGAGACCAAAACCCTGTTACGCTTGGAATCTGCAAATAATTAATTAGCCAAGACCCCTGAAAGAAAGAGTGGACATTTAAATGTTACATTTTTGTTTTTATTTGGCTGCTTTGTTTTAGAAAAAAACAGCATTAGAAATATCCTGGGTAAAAAAAATCAGCTAATTATGAAGTAACTATTGTCCTCTGCTGCTTATAGAGTAAAAGAGAGGATAATTTAAATGAAGCCTGCAGAATCAGGTAATAGCAGAAAGAAAATGAAATGGAGGACCCTGCAGTCAGAGAGGAATTGTTGAAGCTCAGGAAAATGGGACTGAAAGAACTCATGATAAATAGCTGGACTTTTGTCAATTGAACTGGAGAGAGAGTTTTTTTGGCAAAATATCTTGTCAAGATGTATGTATTTTCTGCAGAATATAAAGCAGAGATTTAATACACAGCAGTTAAGATGTTCACTAAGATACAGCAAACAACAGTCAAGGTTTTTGTTGTGGTGGATTTGGAGTGGTGATTTGACTCAGTCACACAGATATTGAATGTTACCAGGTGGCTGTGAGGAGTGGGCTCTCTCATTACTCCCCTGCTGTGGCTGTTCTGCTTGTCAGACTGGAACAGGGTCTTTCACATCCTTAGCACCTGTTGCTGTGACTTCAGTACTTTGCTTTAGTAAATATCTACTGGATAGTGAGTGGATGACCAAGCAACTCTGGCTTGCTAATAGCATTTTTTCAGTAATAAGTGACTGGGAGAAATCAGACAGACATTACATTTTGTGTTTGTCCTGAGACAGAATGTGAAAATTTTGCTAACTCTTGAGAATTTCCATGGAGCAAGTAAAATACCTCTTTGTTCAAGTCCGTTGAATCCCATGGTTTGATCTGTACATTCAAAAAACTGAATTCCATGAGCAGATGAGTCAATTAAGAACAGGATGCAAAAAAAAATATTCTGTAAAGAAATGCTTTCACATTTGCCAGATGTTTAAGAAATCAGGCATCTGTGAACATAATAACTAACATGTACACTCAAAGTTTCAAAGTGCTCTACAATGAAAATCTATTCTTAAACCTACTTTAAAGAAACATATCAGAACATGGAAAAAAGTTTCACAAGTCCTTCTTAATATTCACTTGAAATAACCCAGTCTCTGAGATTAAGTTGGCAATGTCACAAGTTTGGATTTCTCTGTATGGAATCACTTCTTTTGTCTGCTTGAACAAGCAGTAAAAGGTAAGCCATTAACCCATATAATAATAGTAATTTGCATAACCTGATAACTATCAAACTTTTTGACCTTAAAGACAAACGTAATTGGCTGGACAAGACATTTTCTTTGGCTTTTCCTGAATCCAAGCCAATGGTGCAGGACCAAGTATGAGGGCTGTGATATGGACATCATTAAAACCAAGCTTTAGAGCTGACAGGAAATTCCTCTATTGTCATTAGTAGCATGCATTTGGGAGGGTGGGCTAGTGAAAGGTCTCATCTTCTCCCAGTGAACTCAGCTGTTGAATGCATTTTGTCATATTTAGGCATATGCTTAGGGCAGAAGTTAATTTGGTAGTACGTACCACTTCCCAAACAACTGGAACTGGAAATGAAGCTGTGAGATGGTAACTCCCAAAGTAGTTCTTCATTTCTGATTGCATGGAAGAGGTATTACCTTCTTCCTTACATTTTTACCTCTTCCACTCTCTTTAACCTTTCTGGCAAGAGGCAGAAAAGTGTCATATTAATGGCACAGAGTTAAATAACAGTATCAACCAAAGCATTAGAGCAGATAAATATTTTATTTGAGATATATTATTGTTGGAGATTTCCAAATATGTTCGGTCCTTCAGAACTTCATTGAGGAAGAACTTGTGATACAATTAATTACTATTGTAAGCTTCAGCTGTTGAAACACAAATTCACCTTCCTTACTTCTATTTGGGTTTACTGACCACAAGACAAGAAGACTTTTTGTCACATGGAACACTCTGTTTTGTTGTCACCATGCAGCTCAACAATCTTTATATTAGGTACCTGACTGCTAAGGAAAGCTCAGCAGATGTTGCATCTGCTACTGTGAGGTTGATTTGTCTTTCACATGTGTCTATGAGATCTCAGCAGGCCAGAGTCTCTGTGCATGAAAATCAGGACAGAATTAGTCTTTATTTTAGCTGAAGTATTGTTCAGAAAATATTATATTCCTGTCTTTTATCTCTCAATAGAGTAGTAAGCCCTATACACAGCAAGGCTGGTTCTAGAGACAGTCTTTTATTTTCTTTATACCATTGCACCTTTTAACATTTTATAACTTATGAAACAGTAACAATAGCTAACACTGCTATGCTCATGTGTTCAAGTCTTGCAAACCTTTTTCATCTTCACATCTATTCTTTTGCTAACCTTCTTAGCCACCAGATAACATCTGATAAATAAAGTATCTCTCCATGAGAATGAAAGAAAAATTCTTCCTAATGTACCAAGCATTCCTGGAAAGAGGATGTTATTGCCTAAAGTGCACACAGTGCTTGGATGATTGAGGTTTTTCATTCCTCCCTTTAAAGTAAATATTCAAAGGGGTCTGGTCATATTTCCATTTCTCTTTCTGCCCAGTAGGAGTGTAAGAAAGCAATATTTCTATGCGGGGTGCTTGTCTTAAGCCAAATGTTCAAGTTGACTCAAATAGAGATTGTGCAACACAAGCCAGAGGGAAGCTGCAAGTTAAACATATCATCTGGTTGGATACAGAGTAATCTGCACACAGATATGAATTTACCTCTATCATTTCCCTTATACAGTTGTTCTAAAGGAGACCAGAATGCAAGTTATGTCTTAAGGTAGAGTGTCCCCAAATAACAGCTTTGTTAGGAGTGGCTGAGAGTTTGACAAAAGATGAAGTATCAGGCCTGGGTTGTCCCAGCAGAGGTTCATCCTGGTGCTCTTGGTACGACTTCACAGGATGGGTCAAGCCCCAACTCCCTGCAGTTCATCCCCTCTTCTCCACCTCTATGGATCTAGTGCTAACTTGTTAGATGAGAGCTATCTGTTTTGCTGTAACTTCCAACACCAACATGCAGAATCTTGCTTTTATTAAAAAAGTGCTTTTATTTCTATTTTTCTGTTCAAAACAAGTTTTTTGGCATGAAGAGCAAAATCTGTCTCATCAAAGGGCAGCAGAGTATAATACAATCCATTCTCATAACAATGAGGGGAGGCAGAAGGTGGTGTTTAGATATGCTTGTAACTTATTTGCTTTGTGTGCCACACATTCCAGTGGTTGATGGAATGCCAGCAATAGAAATCACACTACCTAAGAAATGAGGGGCTGCCTTTCATCTCAAGATCAGAAAAGTAGGGTTCATGCACTTTAGTCAGTTTTCAAAAGGCTTTTTACTTTGTGCATGAAGTGAGACTCTACCAGCTCTGCCACGATTATAAAAAAAATACTGCCTGATATGGGAGAGGACTGGGACTTAAGAAGCATTTTACAAGATTACATGTAAAATCGTTTGCATGGTTTACAGAATACTTTTTCTACCAAAAATGTCTGTTTGCCAAAGTCTGTTCATTTTTCAGTTCTGACAAGACTGAAATCCTGCTGTAGGACTTATTGGAATAAAATTTGTTTATCCTTTACAATGAAACATACAGAAATCAGAGTCAATGCTATTTATTTGCAGGAAGCTTCCTATTTATTTAAATATATTTAGGAAACTTCCTATTTATTTACATGTATTTTAGCCATTTCTATGTCCTCCCTAAAATGTTAGCTCAGACTTTTTCTAGATTCTCATAAGTCAGGTCCAGTCTATAAAGGAGTGACATTAATTTAGTCATCTCAAAGTAAAGGTGTCTGTGATACTATGTCCATGAGCAGTAAGAAAATGGGACGGTTCATCTGGTGTCTTCTGACAACATAATCCCAAGAGATTGAAATCTGACATGCATATTTTGCTGTTTTAAATGTGGGAAAATGTATGCTGGAGACCACCATGAAATATGGTAAATGGTGAGAGGAAACAGGTTTAAAGGAAAAACTTATAAATAAATCTCCAGGTATGTCGCTTTAATATTGTTTTCAACTATTTATGTTTCTGTAAATTATAAAATCTCTGGAGGGAAGGCTGCAATGACAAACATTGATACTTTAGGGATAGATGTTAGATGGATTTTGTACAGTCCTTATTAGAGCCATAAATTGTGCCAGTTGTAGATAGTAAAGAAAGGCTCTGGGGTCAGAACTTGGAAGACTCTTGGATAAAAAGTTCATATCTAAGATAGTAGCTCAGATCCTCAGCTTCAAATAGCTATTACAATTTCCTATTGGCTTAAACAGAATGATAATTGGTAGGGAAAAGTATTTGTAGAACCGAAATACCTGCAGAAAGGAAACTGGCAGGTTCATGGGCATTACTCTGCCTTGCCCTGATCAACCAAACATAAGGTGATGCTCAGGCAGAGCAGGAGGCATTGCTTCTCTGTGTAAATATCTTCATCATGGCAGAGACTGATAATACACTCGTTGGTAAAAGAGGCAGGAAAAGAAGGACAAGAACCCTGGATTTCATTTCAGTGGAGTCTCTGTTTCTCCACTGGTGGAGATTGCCTAGACTGTTCTCCCTACATGAAAACTGGACTTTGAGACTGGCCCAAGCTCCACACTAACCAGTAAGATAAAGTTTTTATCTCTAGTCAGCAAAGTTATGCTCTAAATTATAGCAGGAGTGTGCTTCTTGATGTGTATCTATGGCCTGCTATATATTGAAGACTCCGGTGGTTGCTGTGGGTCTTATGCCCCCCCTTTTGAAATCATCTTTGGAAGAGTTCAAAGGCTGTCTTGGATGCTTTGGGTCTTTGTATTCAGTGAACATTTAGAATCATCCAAATTAAAGTGTTCTCAGTATATACAGTACCAGTGAATTTTCTTACTCAAGGTATCAAGAAATGAGCCACAACTCAACTGCTTTTGCAGAACTCAGAATGAGTTTCCTTGGCAAAAGGGACTCAAGGGAGATGAATTGGTCCTTTGCTATTGTATCTTGAAAATTGGTGCCACTTCCAAAATGATGCCACACCTCATCTTCTATAAACCAGACTCATGACACTAGAGAGTGTGTGTCATGAGTCTCATATAACATCTCACTCTGCTAACCTCTGAGCATAGCAACCAGCATCTTTCTCTTTAATTTCCAGTGAGACTTGCAACACAAATGAAACATTGTTGGCTTCAATGAGTCAAGGTGTCTGGAATTTCAATGTACCATTTTCTGAACAATTATGGGAAATATTTACTGGAAAATGCTTCTGCCTTTCTGAGAGTTCAAAGAGGGGATGCGAAGTTCCTGAAATCCGTGTGAGAAATGAGATTAATAAGCATTTTCAGTTTGATACAGTTGACGTGGAATAGCTTTCATTCAGTTTGTAGATTGGTTATTATTTTTGGTAAAAAGCCAGAAGGAAACTACTTACTATTGAGAGTACAGGATGTTGATCAGAGGCATAACTTCTCACAGTTTTAATCACAGATAGATATGGTGTTGGGAAGGATAGATCACATATGCATATATTCTTATCAAGCACTTTATCAAGTGTTATTGGAAGCAGCAAATAGCTTTTCCCTTTAGTGTTTCACCCACTTCTGTCAGTGTGCCATCCTTGCCAGAGGACACCTTCATCTTTTTTAGGAAATGCATCATGCAAATGACTAACGGGTCCCAGAACCACTTACAACAGAGTATCAGGCACACTGTGAGTAATCCTGTAGCTGTGGAGCCACTTGTGAAGAGAAAAAAACCCAAAATTTTAAATATGGAAAAGTCATCCTTATTTTTAGAGTTTGATTCTGTAATTTCTGCATGTTCATTTGTATGTATCAACCTATCCTATTACAGAATTGTTTACTGCAAATCACAGAGCAATGATTCCCCAAAGGTATATATCTGAATAAAACATATAAATATACTATTATACGGAATGGAAGTATTAATAAGCAATATGAGTTAGCTAGATTAAATTATTGTAGCAAAGGATTTCAGGGAGACTGCTCCCCTCAATAGACAACTGGAGCAGAAAAAAAGAGTCATTGTAACCTGTTTTTTAATTGACTATTTACATAGACAGCCTATTCTGTGTGGTTTTATAACATTATTCATGTGGATAAACTTTTCCTATCCATCCTATCCTTGCACATTGACCATTAATGTTCTTTTGCAAAGAGTGGTTGCGTTCTGTTAATTGTATTCATCAGATAGCAAGTGTTGTGTAAAATCTGCCAAGCTGGAGTTTGTCCAAAACATCTTTTTGGGAGGAATGTTGATGTATCCGTACCATTCCCCTACAGAGTTCAAAGTTGTCCAGAAACAGATTTCGCGTCATTAAGGGGTGATTGCTCATGTGTTGGGTTCATGATTGATCGCAAGGCAAATACATGGTAAGATACATAGGAGATTTGCTCAATTAGGAGTCATATCATTTGATCCTGATATCTTAGGATTTATGTCTGCAAGGCTATGAAAGACTCATTAACTTTCTCCTTGGCTTCTAAAGAAAAAGTTACATTTCTTTGGCTCAGGTTATCTTTGGAAGGAAGGCACTGTCTTAGCTCTTAATCAGAAGCCTGACAGATATTAAGTCTATGATATGTAGCTCTATTTTTAAGTATTCATCCAAGGAAATTCCTTCTCTTTCTAAATTTAAAATTTGACAGCAGTTTAACAGAGAATATTCTGGATATTCTCAAACACACATCATATATTTTTCCCACATTTTTTCCCCTACTACTCGGGTCATCCAGTTTTAGTTTCCCTTTTTTTCTTTTTCTATTTGTGATCTTCCAAGAGAAGTTCAGTTCAACATTCAGATCATGTCTTCTGTTGCTTTAGATGGTTTAGTGACCGAACAGTGTAATTTCAGATTTCAGATAACTTCTCTTATGGCTACCTTTATAATGTTGAATGCAGTTATTTCTTCCTTTATACCTGCTTCAGAAACTCAACAGTAAGTGAAAGCACAGGACCATAATACAGGGGTTGGAATATGTACACAGAGTGTTGAGACATGCATAACAAATCAAACTGGAGTAATTATATTTTATCACTCTTTAGATTATATTACATTACTCTCTTCCATATGACTGCTGAGACTATGTGCCCCTATTGACATCACCTGATGCAGAAAGCGCTCCAGGCCACAGGGCACCAAGATGTTATACTTGTCTGTCCAATCCTATCTGCCCTTCCCTCTCTCCTCCCCTTCTTTCTTCACTTTATCCAACTCTAGCCTCAAGCACCAACCTATAAGCATGAGGAGAATAATATTTTATTTGATATGGTAAACTCCTTAAAAAAAAATTCTTCTCTGTTAATTTCCTAATATGTGGTTTGCTGTGTATTTTCATTCCTAGTGACAATTTAGTAATAGCTAGATCTAACTTAGACCAGAAGAAAATGTTGTATGGTATATACATGCATATACAGTATGATTTATTAACATGTATTGCCCTGTAGTAGTCAGGTGAATGTAACCCTGCTGAGTTTCTTTTTCCTCAATATATGAAATCTCTTTCTATCCAATATATGAGATCTCAGATAATTTGACAGAAACAGAATCCATTTCTTCAATTTTTCTCCTCACTCCTTTGTGGTTATGTAACATTCTTTAGCATTTTACCTCAGCAGCAGTGAAAACCTATGGCTCTATCTGCTGGGCTCCATTTCCTCTTACTTGCATTAATTTCAGACAGAGTTTGTTTAATTACATAGCACAACAAATTATGCTAATCAATTCTATTTACACCCAATTGGGATTCCTTATAATGCATGGATATCTGTAGTTGGTGAAAAATGAGGAGAGACAGAAGTGATGAAAATAATTTGATAATTCAGCATCCTAGAACCATGCCCAGGTGGAAACTTCATCTGCAACTCCTGTCCTACCTGAAAAGCTTAGGTTTGAGATCCAGTCTGAAACCTTTCTCTCAGGGAGGCTGTTAAATTACTGAAAAGGACTCTAGATGATCTGAACTCTAGGCTTATATTTACTTTTAGGTGCTTTTAAAAAGGAATTGTTTTCATCCTTCTTACTGTAACTACATTGTTACATTGCCACACACTGTTCTTTTTTGCTGAAAGATGAATTAGAGTAGTGGGACAGGCAAGATCAGTAGAAAAACAAAAAAAAAGGGGAAGAAAACAAGCATATATACATTAATCTTCAGCCCACCACTTCTGTAGTCCATGAAATCAATGTCCAAAGATTTACCTGGTTTATTTTTTTCATCCCCAGATATGGGCCTTAGTATTTCTGGCGATTCTTTGAAGGATAAAAGAGGATATAATCCAAAATATAATAATATAAATACATATTTCCAAACAGCCCTTCAGTGAGTGCAAAAGTATTTTTTCTTCCTAATATAAGTAAAACATTTCTGATATATGTATCCTGATATAATTTCCATGGATTGAGAGAAAGATTTGTCAACATGGCACTACCTCATAGCCAGAGTCTGATAAAAGCTCATGAATTAAAATTTATGCTTAATTGATATATGGTGCAGCTCACTGATGAACCAGCCTGGAAACATATTTCATTTCAAATTTCACCCTTTATGATTCATTTGTCAGTTGCATTTACTCTACAATTGAAATAGGTTGAGGCCACATCATCACATATGCAATTTCCAATGAAAAACTGGATGTCTAAAATCTGGAGAGAGGGAGGACACTTTTTTATACATAATGCATACATGTTATTATTTAGAGCAACAGGCCCCTTTGAAACAACAAAGAGGAATCAACTGTTTTCAGCCACTTCTCTTTCTTACAAACTTATTTCTGTTTGTCCAGAAAGCATACCAGCAAGCTCCAGACATGCTCACAAAATCTTAGTATTGGCAAAACCACAATATTGCCAAGGGGGCACATTTAGAGGGAAATTGATTTCACCCTTTTAATGGAAGAAAAAATGCTTGATATTGCAAAGCCTTTTGAAAAAGAAATGACACCAAAGTGAAGAAGCATCCCTTTACATATGCATTGGAATCATTCCTAAGTCCATAGTGAAGCTTAGGTGATTTTCAGTCAGACCCAAAAGTTATATCCAGATGTGAATAAATAACTATGTGTACTGCTTTTCTATTTGAAAAATGATCTCTTCACCACAAAATAATATATAATAAATTATATATACCAGAATACCCTCCTGGTGTCACCTTTGTGATGAATGAATATCATGGTGAAGGAGGAAACTTGCTTTCTTCTTATTTTTTTCTTCCATGCTTGTAGATTTATGTGGATACAAAAAAAATGAAACTCTGATGCACTTGCTGTTAAGCAGCATTTGAGAGATACACCCTGGTACTGGTACTGATCAAATACATCAGCAATTTGTGGGATAAAATTGTGGTTACAACTGGGAAAAATCTGATGGAGGGTGGAACAAGGGGCTCCTGCCTCCATTCCTACTGCATGACTTTGCAGAACTTGCACTGTCAGTGCAGTGTGGTGTGTTTAAATGCAATGAGTGCCAAGCTGTGCTTAAGTGCAACAAGTGCCGTGTGCTCAAAGGGGTAGGATCCAAACTGCCCATTCAGGACAACTGTCTGCATGCATGCAGTGAATTTTGGCTCTGAGGGCATCTGTGAGGCCAAAAGCAGGGAGCCTGGGTAAGTGAAGAGCTGCATGGCTCCATTGTCTTTCCAGCACCCGTATAAAACTTTATATAAAACTGTCAAAAATCGGCTGCATGTAAAAGGCAGAGAGGTAGGTTATTCATAGCAAAGATAAATCCTTAAAAGCAATCCAGTGCTGTATTACTGGGAACATCTTTAACCCCTGCAGGACACATAGTTACCAGAAATTTTTCTATTGCTCACCTCCTTCCACATTTTTAAGTGCCTCTTACCTGCACATGTGAAGGAAAGACGGTTCAGCCCCGCTATATTGCGGTACATACAGTAAAGCTCTGATTTTTTAAAGGAAGCCCCAAAAGCAATCACAGCAACCATAAGAGTTTTCTGATCCAGACAAGTGTGGATGAGTCAGAACATGTGGTTTTCACTTTCCCTGTGATTAGAAGACAAGGCCAATATATTACCTTCCTAAGATTATATTTTCTCTGTGTGTATCTTACCTGATATAAGACAAGTTGCTTTATACACCTCTTATACAGAGTAGTGATGTTTCTTTCTAAAGATTAGACTACCATCATACTACAGGGAATGATCGTGGCTTTTTGCTTCACTCTACTATTGTGATAGTCAGGGAAAAAACAGGTCTGAGGCTGTTTTATAAGGAGAACTGAACATCCAGAAGTGTGACTTCATGCCTATGAGGCTAGGTGAAGCTAGAAGAAAAGAAAGGAAATGAAGAAGTGGGGAGACAAATGTAGGACTCCTTTCTCAGATTCAAATGATGATGAGTGCTCTTATCTACATTTGCATCATTTGTAGAAACTGAAACATTTGTGACTTCTACTAATGCTACCAGGACATCCCTGAAAAATTAGCAGATTGTTATCAGTGTGTTCTCAAGCTTTAACTCAGTAATACAGAGGGAAATGGTAAGGCTCTTGGCTTCCACGTAATCCAGATGATTTGTTTCCTTTTTGGAAGTCTCACAGAAAGATGGGAGAGGAAGTTTTACAATGTCAACAGGGCAGTATGTGTCCATCAGCAAAGGAGTCTGGAAACAAAAGGTTTTAAATATCCATAATCAGGATTTCCTTCTTTTTTCTTTTCTATTTTCTTTTCAAATTATGCAGTATCACATTTATCTAATTTTTAATACATCTTTTTAAAGGATGCCCTGAAAACCCTTGCATATTTTAGATTTGAAAGAATATATTTGTAGCTACAGTATGTATATTTGGTGCATCTCCCGTGCTTGTTTTCTAGAAGAAGATTCCAAATCTTCCAAATATTTTGAAGTAATCTCAACAACCTCCAGAAAGAGCAAAACAATAATAGCATGGAAAAAAGATGCCTGATCTCCAGAGTTTTCAGAATGATCACCTGTTCCTGTCAACTATTTCGAAAGTGGGAAGGATATAATTTTGACAACGATAGAAAGAACAGTTGGAAGAACAAAAGATACTTTAGCACTTCAGCACATCTCCCTTACTCACAGCACTAAAAACAAGTGCTGTGATTCACGTATGACATGCAGAATTCCTGAGATTAACTCCTCCAATTTAGTTTTCTCAGAGGCTCTCATCTATACAAATTACTTAGCATTCCTTCCTTTAACAGGTCTAACTGAAGAAAACCTGTGGGCTGAGGCAGTAATCAAAACCTTCTGGTGAATTGCCCAGTTCACCTCTTTCAGCCAAGATGTACTTCTTTACATCCAGGGCATCAAGCCAATGCCTTGCTCTGCTGTTTTTAATGGCTGATATAAGCACCATTACTTTCCTTGATGGAGAGATCAGGAGCTCTGGAGTTCACCGAAACCTTCCCAAAACTTTCAAAGGCACAAGGAAGGTGTTTTACCCTACCTTGTAAAAGGTGGGGAAGTGAAGAAGCTCATGGGGCCATTTTCTTAGTAAAGAAACTCAAAGGACCATTTTCTTTTGTTTCTGCTCCAAATCATCAAGTGCCCCTGCAGCCTGAGTGCCCTGTATGTGACCTGAAACAAGTAATTTAATCCTCCTGTGCTTTGCTTCCACAACTATAAACTGGAGATAATCCTTCTCCACTTCTCCAGGCAGCCTGGAAGATAAATTCGTTAATTCTTGGGAGCTGCTCAATACTTTGACAAATTGGGCTCTCTGCATGCAAGCACTTACAAAAATTTCTACTCCTGAAGCAACCCTTCTTCTATCTGACAGCTGAAAGATGTAGGTTTGAACATACTAATCCACTAGGCCTTAAGACTTTAATCCTCCAAAGTCACCCTAGTGATTACTATGCCTGGTTGAGCATCAGAACTGAACAAACAAATGCTGAATAAAGTCTGCCTGCCAAAAGATTTCACTTCAGACATTTATATTTTGTTGGGGTTCTCCCCCTCTTCACCTCGGGTTCTTTGAAGAAAAAAAAACAAGCTGATTGAATATTAAGACAGCTGCCATACTTGGTTTTTACCACAAACACCATAAAGCAGGATCCATGGAGCTCAAACCCCAAATATCTTGCTCTGGCGGAGGAGGCAGGAAAACAAATAAGAATATAGAAAAGGAAAGAAGAGCATTTGAGGATGTTTAATGGATAACAGTGGTTTTAGTCAGGTCCATTAAAATATTTTGCATCTTCACAGGCAGCGAGCTCTAGGACAAGGCTGGTGTGTGGGTGACATTAGCTGCCACAGCATTTATACAGCAGCCACCAGAACCATGTTGGTGTTGTTTCTCTCTACTTCTCCCTGTTTTACCATTTGCTTTGAACTGAGTTTGCCTCAGTGTCCTGAAGAGATGCACAGAGGAAAATGCTTTAAAAATAAACAATTGGAATTTTATGCCTATGAAGAAAATAATACTATGGAGTGGACAGGTCTTTGAGTCAGTCTGGTTTGATTCCCAGTGGTGCAGTGAGGTGTAGATGAATTGCATGAGCCATACAGCCTCTCTGACAATTGTGAACATAAAAAGGCCATAAAGGACAATTGGTTTCCTACATCTCTGCTATATTATCTTGCCAGATATTGCTGGTGATTTATATAAATCTCACCACTCACTTTTATGCATCTGTTAATTAGGACCATATTACACAGTTTTATAATTGAAAAGCAAATATTTTAAAACATCATTCTCTGGAAATAAAATACTATTATTCAGGAGAAAGCATTTTTAGCAACCAGTCAAATGCTCAGAAAATACAAAAAAAAATGTGTTTTTCAGGCTAGGGCTAAGTGAGCAGCCATTCTTTGTGTTGAAAAAACTTTATCTTCCACCCTGATACCTCCAAGGACTTGTACTCATCTGTTGCTTTTAACTTGTCAGTTACACTTTGAGGTTCAAACACTAAAATCACATTTGCAAGTGGATCCAAGGTTTACAAGTTTGGTGTGGTTCTAATCAGCAACATGCTGTTCAAGTACTTTTTATGAGAACTTGTTGATACAGAAAATGGGACTGGAAATATTGCAAAAACACATTCAGTCTGGTATGGAAGCAACTTCCAAGAAGCTATTTTTGATCAATTTCCACTTCTTGTCTTGCCCTTAAACAGGAAGCCATAAAAATCATAACAGTAACTATATTTAAGTTCTCAAGCTTTCTAAAACCTTGCAAACAAGTTTCTGACAGCATAGGTTCTGGTAGCTTCTTATTAAAGCCAAATAAGTTTTACCCTCCTCATTTTGTGTTTTCCTGACTGAGAATAACTGTACACTCTCAGGTATTTTTAGCAGAAGGACTTTTTAGAAGCCCAAGACTACATTTTTGTCAGTGACAATCCTTTGGAAGTAAAGAATTTCTATTAGTTCTTCACAGTTGTAGAATTTGGCTGAGAAGTCAGTGTCTAATGGTTATGTCAACATATAACTACATGAATCATGTCGCTGCTATTTTCCTGAAGCAGCAAATAATTGTAGAGCAAATTAATCTCCTCATTTGTAAGTGCTTAGGATTTTAATTCAGCATGGATACTCAGAGCAGTCGAAGGAACTCTGCACTGTCCTTCAAATAAACATTTAGTCTCGGCAAATGCTGGTAGCATTGTGGATGTTACATGTTTGCCTTATCTGTCCTTGGCTGATAATAAAGGAACAGACCTCTAGAAAGCATAATCATTGTTATGGAAAACGGAAAAATGCCACTTTCCTTTAGTCAGATAAAAAAAAAATTAAAAAAATTAAAAAGCATCTTGCTTCTAAAATTGTTATTAGCAGGAGAAAAAGTGAGAAAAGATACTTTTTCACCTTTTGAATCTCTCCTACCACACAACATGTTCTACTTTAACTGGAGAAATCATTTTATCAGCTAATTGTGTTTAGAACAATAGCTGATGAAGCACATGGGAAGCTGAGCTACATGCTCACTGCCCTTGTGCCTGCTCAGGATGTCCACCACGTGCAGGCAGCCCCACAAACCTTCCCAACAGAGGGCATTTCTGTCCCTGACCTTTGCATATGTTATGCTGGGCTATTTTTGTTTGGTGATGTTAATTTAGGATATAAATCGGAAAGGAACTTGTTACGGTGAGGGAAGAAACACACAGTACAATCTTTGTGGAAGTTTTATCTCTGATCCATATCTCAAAGCCATAAAAAAGAATCTGATATGCGTGGGAATCAAATTAGACCTTTAAAAATTAAAATTAGACCCTTAAAAATTAAAATTTACAACAATCGCCTCTTTTTATTTTGCCTTTCATTCTTTCCCCTCTTCTCTTGCAAGTGAATTAGGACTCTTTAATTTTTTTTCCTTATTATCCCTTTACTGAGTTCAAAGATATGTGCTGATTTGTGTTTTATTTAGCATTATTTATATAAAAGTTTCTTTATTAAGAAATACTGTACAAAATACAATTGTATGCTAGATGAATGAGTTAAAATGGTCAATGCTGGCATAGTTTTAGGAACAAAGATAGATGCATCTTGTTGAAAAGGATCTTGGAAAATTTGGCTGAGAAAGGGCCCTAAGAATAGAAGTAATCTCTGCCCCTTTCTCTACTTTTAAATATTTACTCCAAGACATTGTGGATAGATTACAATGATGAAAATATATCTGTCTCACTGTGTCATTACCTTAGTTAATTGAAGAATATGCAAAGTATATGAATATGAAAGCATATTAAAATGAAAGTAATATTTATTGTCCTCTCTTTGCTGTGAGGAGCTATTGATACTTGCAAGTCACACACACATATGTGTTTCTATCTCTCTCCATATGTATACATACATGCACACAATTGTTTGTTTCTTGATGTCAAGATGCTCTAATCTCCCAGAAAGGATCCTCCCTCCAGATGTGCTCACTTTTCATGACAGAAGTCTAGATGGTGGGGCAGAGAGGGGATGGGAGCAGTGCTCCTTGGCATCTGCTTTCTGCACAGCTGGACAAGAGGATTTCTCAGTACTGTGGCACTGTAGCACATTTCAGAAACAGTAAAAATCTACTATGAGGACCATTGGGATTTGAGGGGTCAGCACAGAGAAGTGAGAAAATTTTAGTTAATAGCTGAAATAAGCCTTTAATTACCAAAGCTTTTTAGAAGTTTAGAACCAGCCTAGTACTAGTCTTATTTTTCTGGGGAAATGAATGCATGCAAAAGCTAGACAGGAAAACAATCTCCCCAGTTTTGTGAGGGGATATGATCTGTGTCTTTTCCAACATCTCTGTCACATTATCAGCCCTTTCTTAAGGAAAACCAGCTATTGGAAAGCTGCCAAATCTCAAATAAACTAGCCCAAAAGAAGCAGTGGTAAATTAAATGGCAAAAATATTTTGCTTTTACTGAGTTTCATTTTGACCTTCACCCACTGTTTAATTTCCCTCCTTGTTTCTCAGTGAAGGTGAGGAAGTAATCTTTTAATTGTATTCTGGATCAACTCAAAATAAAACCCCTGAGTCTTACAGCAAGCTATTTGCTACTCAGTAATGTAAGCATTGCTAGCTTCTTTTCTTAGTTTTGTTTATCCTTTCCGAAGGAAAGGTAACAGAGCTGGAAACAGCAGTAATGGTCTCAGTAATATTCTATAAAGAGATAATATCATCTGCTACACTTTCAAGGCACTAATCTGTATATACATTTAAAACTGATGTTTACTTCCTAAGTGTTTTTGTGTGGAA
Source organism: Agelaius tricolor (assembly GCF_023055355.1). Classification (NCBI taxonomy): domain Eukaryota; kingdom Metazoa; phylum Chordata; class Aves; order Passeriformes; family Icteridae; genus Agelaius; species Agelaius tricolor. The sequence continues at coordinate 64,928,692 of NW_027269261.1, forward strand.
GGAATTCACATTTAATGTGCTACCTACCAGGAACATGAAATCTATATCAGCATGACTACTGTGCTTGTCATAATCCCTCTTCTTATAAATAAGGTATATGCTGAAATGAAACACTGTGCATTTCTCTGTGCTAAACTGCTTATTGTACAACTGAACCTACTCCATCAAGTTAGTTTGATTGCTAAATGCTACTGGTAGGAAGAAATGTGAACTCTCCAGAATCATCCAGGGTAAGATTCATCTCGTCAAACTTAACCTAATTAAAAACTGGCCATCCAGGCTGCATTAGCCACCTAGACTCAAGTGGTAGAAAGAAGCTTTTCCCAAGAGTCAATCATGTTTAGGACTGATGGGATAAATCACAATATGTGAATGCCTGGGTTTTTATCATTATATGAGAAGGCAATGATGTGATTTGCTTGGACTTCATTTCTGACTTAAAAGGGATAAAATGGATCAGATAATCTGAATTTTAAAAAATCTACCATTATCCATTAAATTTTTTCTGACAGCTTGTCTCTCTGTACTATGCCATGAACTTCTCTCTCTCTCCTCCCCTGCAGGTAATAATATTGATGGAGCAGTAATTTTAGATATTTTAACAAGATCAGTGATACTGCATTGCTTGCCAAGACCAACACTCATGTGGAGATGCTATGTTTTTTCTTCTGCTAACATGCTTTCTCAGTTTCTCTTTGTGGTTTCTTGCAATATGGTATTTTTTCTTCTCTATTTTTACAAAATGTAAAGTGAAGTTTATGAACAGAATCTTGGAAACCAAAGATATTTATCTCAGAAGTCCAGTAAGGGCACCAAGAGGGCAAGTGAACATTTTCCTGTGAGTAACCATGAAGAATTCCACACTCTTGGCAGAGTGAGCAGTTCTGGTTTTTGCAGTGGTGGGCCTTGAGGTGCATCTTTGAGAGCTCTCTCCAGCTCGAATTCAGCAGATTCCATCTGTATTTCTCTCATAAATTGCAAGAGTTATCAGAAGACAGATGTTTAATCAGTAGTGGTCTAGGCCAGATATGAAGATATTACTGAAAGTAAAGAAGCTTGCTTTCCTCCACAGTTTTTGCATTCTGAAGGTTTCAACCAAAAATCTCAGATTACACAAAACACAAAAAAACTAGGCCAAAATCTTTCCATTTACAACTAGGCAAACCTCATTGATTTCCTAGCCAAAACCTGATGCTGTGCAACCAAAACCATGAGCCTCAGCAGAGAAAACAGGAAAACTGTATATTTATCCACAGACCACTGATCTCCTAGTTTTATACTCCAAGATTATAAGAAACTAACAATGCCATTCAAGTCCCTTTGGTTGTGAATGCATTTTCAACTGCATATCACAAATACACTTTAGATCTTTTTAGGGAAGTACAACTTCTTACTTTTTTAAATGCCACTCTCAAATAGTGTCTGTAGAAGTAATAATGAATTTGATCAAGACTTTGGGATTTTTTTTCAAGGAAAACTGATGCTGCGCTTAAAGTAATTGGCTGGTATCCTCTCACAAAATTTCAAGTTTCTCCTAATGGACCTTTTTTAGTCATTTAACTGCAGAAGCAAAATTTTAACAGAGGGAGTTAGGATGGTGTAACACTGTAGTAGAACCTATGAGGCAGCCTCCCAGCTCCAGAAGTGGTACGAATTATGCAGAGCTACCTCACTGTTACAGGCAGTTGTGTGAAACATCTACTGGAATTAGGCTTCTGCACTGGGACACTCAGCACTCACAGCTGGGAACTGGGATGTTTCAAAAAGCCAGTGGGAAGTGCCTAGATTTGAAATTTCCTCTCCAGACTGAGTTGAGTACATGCTTCAATGCCATAGTTAAGCAGGATTTATAAAGATTTGGCTTTCACAGTCTGAAGTTTATCTGTCTTCAGTTTATCTGTCTCAGCTACAGTTTTTCATCAAAACTGTTTGTGTATTCTGCACCACATCACTGCTGGAAAAATCTAATGTATTCTACAGAGCAGAAAGTGTCCTCCCTATCTGCAAGCACAGGGACTAGAAGTACTGCCTTTCTAATTCCAATTTGTGTTTACTTGCCTTGGAGATATGAACAGTGTTTTCACACAGAAAATCTCATAGAATTTACTCTTTTGGTATCTTGTACTGGGGAGTCAAACCTCCTAAAGCTAAGAAGCAGGCAGGGACCAGAGATGCAAGGTACTTTACGTGTTTTCCACTTACCACCTACCATCCCTGACATCTTCTTGAGTGTAAGTAGCCATACAGATAGTCAGCCTTGAAGAGAGAGAGATGTCCCTGATCCATTCATCCATCATCTTAGGACTGCATAATGGTATGGGTTTGAAGGAACCTTAAAGATCATCTTATTCCAACCCCCCTGTCATGGGTAGACCAGGTGGCTCAGAACTCCATCTAAACTGACTTTGAACACTTCTGGGGTGGGGTTTCCACAGCTTCTCTGGGCAACCTGCTCCAGTGCCTCACTACCTTTATAGGAAAGAATTTATCTCTAATTTCTAACCTAAATCTACCCTCTTTCAGTTTAAAACCATCAAGCCTTGTCCTACCACTACAGTGCCTTGTAAAAAGACCCTCTGCCTCTCTCTTGTAAGCCCCCTTCAGATAATGGAAGGCTGCTACAAGGTCTTGCCTGAACCTTCTCTTCAAACAACTCCAACTCTGTCATCCTGTCTTCACAGGACAGGTGCTCCAGTCCTCTGATCATCTTTGTGACCCTTCTCTGGACCCACTCCAGCAGATCCACGTTCTTCTTATGTTGGAGGCCCAAGAGCTGGATGCAGTACTCCAGGTGGGGTCTCACAAAGCTGAGTAGAGGGGAAGAATCACCTTGACCTGCTCTCCATGCAGATTTCGATGGAGCCTAGGACACTGGCTTTCTAGACTGCCAATGTTCCTTGTCAGCTCATGTTGAGCTTCCCATCAAGGAGTACCCCAAATCCTTCTTTCCAGGGCCCATCTTAATCCATTCTCCACCAGACTGCTTGATATCTGGGTTTGTTCTCATGCAGGTGCAGGACCTTCACTCAGTAGACAGGCCATTAAGTAGAGGTTTTTCTTCCCTGGAGAAACATTTCCCTGAAATGCTAGACAAGATTATCCTAAATCTCTTTGCTGGATCTTGAGTCTCACACTAAGGGCATTGAGGCACAAAATTAATGTACTGAACTCCACTCTCAAGTAGGTGCTCTGTGAACACCAAAATATCTTGTTGCCTGTGGCTGTGGTGCATTCAACTTAGTGACTGAGTTGATCCTTTCCAATCCTATGTTCCTAGAATAGCTTGTCAGCACAGGAGCAGTATTTCCTTTCTTTCATACCCTTTTTGTGGTGCTCAAGGGTTTTTCATAGTACACACTCTTTGCATCATGTCTGAGAAGAAGCTTAAGTCATTGCTGGTGCCTGGGGCATTATCAAAAGGTAAATAAAAAGATGATCCTGACATTTCCTGGAAATCTCTTCTCAACATCTAAGTGCACAAGTAACACTCAATTCACTTTATATGACAGCACAGCCTGATTTGTGCAAGCCTTGACAAGCTCAGTCATTGTCATGTCACCTGAATCTTTGAACAGACCTGAGGTCTTCACCCCCACACCAGCCCACCCCCAAGAAAAGTGCTGCACATCATTAAAGACTTAGTGAAAATAATGCTCTGGCATGCGCCCAGCCTTATCTTGTGGACATCAGAAGATGAAAGCAGAGGAACTCCCCTGACACCAGGCAACCTTCCCTGTGTGGGAGCATGCCAGTGGCCAAGGTGGCTCAGCACATACACACAGTGACAAGAAGAAAACTCAGCAAGGGCAGCTCTCCAGGCCCAGCCAAGCAAGGAGAGCATGAGCCATGAATTAAGATGCCAGCCAATGCTGCCTCCCTTTGATGTCATGCAAGACAGGAGACATCAGCCTCAGGTATGCAAACATGAAAGTCAAATGCTATCAATCACAAGGGAGCAGCTGTCTCAGCATACCAGATAGAGCGTGGGTTTCCATTTAACCAAAACAAATATTATCTGAGAGAAAAGAAATAGCTGCAGATGTACCTAAGTCACAGCTGATCTCACTATGAAAGATAGAAAAGACAGAAAAATGTCAGATAAATATTTGATCAATATTACTTATTATAACAAAGGTGTATGTAGAAAAATGAAGGGTATTTGTTTTTTTCTTGCTTTTCTGTAAGTTTCTTTGAGACTTTATTCATCATAATGAAAAACACACTTTCTGAAAATCTCCACACAATTGCTCTGCAGATGTAGATTTCATTTTTGTTATCACTTCAGATGATGACACAAGACATACCTTTTCTGCATGCTTCTGTTATAAGCATTAAGACCTAGATCATGTCAGTACCCAGGGTTGGGAAATATGGATCCCTCACATTTGGTGACTGTCTTGGAGCCTCCTGGGTCTGCAGTGTAGATGTGGAGAATTTCACACATGGTTCAAAGGGTAAAGTGAGCCAAAGATCAGAGGCTGGAAGCAGGTTGGAAACTCTGACGTTTTCAAAATCCATCTGCCTCAGCTGGCAGAACCACTACTCCAGCATTACGGCATGCTTTAAACAGAGATGTCACAGAGCCAGCATTAGTTTAGCTGACTCCTTGTCTTTACCCACCTGATCAGCACCTGATCCAGAACCCTTCATTTTGGGCTTACTTATAACAACTAAATGATCTACTGACTACCTATAATTTATTAAGTAGTCCAAGTCTGTAAAATCCTTCTGTGGATGACAGTTCCACAGGACAAATGTTTACACCAGTGTGTTTTTCTGAACATAGACTGTGACATGTTTATGGAAGATAGTGACTTCAGTGTGCTGGCAAGTCAAGCCCTGAGAGCAAGTCCATAGGGCTGCTCATCTCAGTGGGGGAGTCAAGACCAGTCAGAGTGAAGAAAAAGTATAACATCTCCTCTATCTATTTAGTGTCTTCTCAGAAGCATAAGATTGTAATTAAGATTTTACATTAATGCTGAATTACTCTGAACAGCTAGTGCTTTAGGCCAGGCAATAAGTGGAACAACCAACATCATGTTGGTGATACACAGCATATGTACATGTGGCACTAAAAACAGCACCATGTTTTTTAGAAAAGAATCTTCAGTAGAAGAAGAATTACTCTTTTCTCTGTGTTAATTTTTATAGACTGCCTTCATAGAAGTCTGAAAACAGGTGACAAGATGATGTATGTAAGAGCTGTCAGCTGATATTTGGACCCCTGTTCCTGCATTCAATATTTTCCATGAGTTTCTTTCCTGCTTCACACCATCTTGCCTTGATATAAGACCACAGAGAAAAGCCAGACAGAGGCTGAAACTGCAATCAGAATTCTGCAGCATTCAGATCACATTTATGGCTGTTTCAAATCACAGCAGCCCATCTACCCAGTGACACAGACCACAAAGAACATGAGAGTCTGTCCTTTTTCTCTTCACTGGTGCCCCATTGACAACTCAGAATGCAAGGCTTCGTGCTTCCTCTCAAAGCCCTAAGCAGGACTGGCTTCAATTACCAAGTGCATTTCATGCTGTGTGACTCCCACATCACTTACATCCTGTTGGAAGGATGGACTTGTCATCTTCAAGTAAATATTGCCAGCACAGGAAACAAAGCTTCCTGAAGGACAGCCCATAACTCTGGAGCTCACTCCTCGAAAGGCACAGCAGCAGCTCTACCACAGCAAAAGGCAGCAAGATCATTCACTTCATCCCACTGCTGTGGCAAGGAATCGAGGACAGAAGCAGCTTCTCAAATAAATGGATAAGACATGTACAGAAACTTGGGGAGCTGTACATTTTCCTAACAGGAGTATATAGTGAGTGGTTAATATACTTTGTTCTTAGTTGGCAGGAGACAGTTACACACAAAAAAATAAAAAGCAGAGTATTGTTGGGTCTGAGACTTGTTCAGCATTTCATAATACCACACAAATTACATGTTACCAGTTCCTCGGTGGTCAGGAGCATGGGACTTCCTTCAGTTTTTACTTGCCTAGCTCCCTTGCTTTGGATGATAATTTTTCTTGTTCCCTTAATTCTTAGTAGTAACATAGACTATATAATATTAAGATGCTATAAAACACTGATTTTAGTTTTAGTGTGTAAGCTAGGTGATTTCCTTTTCAAACTGTACTTTATAAAACTGTCATTCTGTAAAAACATTTGCTTTCATCTTTTTTTGTTTTAGTTGGTCATCTGAGTATACTGATGAATTACCCTAATAGATCATTAATGCTATTTATGCTCTTGAAACCAGCGGAAAGCCCTTTATTTTACAAATAAAATAGGATAATATTTATGGTCTTGCAGGCTGTTGTTTTAATACTCCTCATTATATTTCTTATTCTAAAAAGTAAGGCTATTTATGTACTTTAAGAAAAAAGTACTTATGTACTTTATTTATGTACTTTAAGAAAAAAATGTATCTTTTAAACTGTAAGGATTACAGTTTTTTACAGACATTGTAAGGATAAAATTTGTCATGCACATGTATGAAAAGACCTCAAAACAGCAGAGATTTTATAGAACATGGTTCTATAATGTTTATGTAGAACAGCAGAATCCTACAGCTGGTTCCATTCTAGGATACAGTGGAACAGGTACTTCACAGCTACACAGATCCCTTACCTGTGAGCAGCAGAGAAGGGCATGAGTTACTATAAAAGCTGAGTGGAGAGTGATGCCCTCTTCACCAATTTGTTGCTAGTGTGTGATGGTTTTCCCCAAATTCTGTGAAAAACATCTAGGAAAACCCATCACTTGATTTTTTAATTATGAATTGAAAAATGACCTGCTTCTATGTGATTTTTAACATTGAATATACAGTAAATTATGACTCATACAATCCCATTTTAAGGATTTTCTTTTCAGTGAAAATATAAAACATACAAAAGAAAAAAGCTAACTTTTTTTTCCTCCACTCCTCTAAAACTGGTCTTCTGGTCCCCTTTATTAAGGACATAGCAAACATATATGGCACTGTACAGAATTGAATGCAAACTATACAAACTCATAGAATATCTGAAGTTGTAAGGAACCCATAAGGATCACTGAGTGCAACAGAGTTGCATTGCACCCAAGTATAAAGAAAATTTACCATGTAGTTAAGATTGTTTGCATGTTTAAGTACTAGGCATGACTTACATTGTAGTTTAGAAGGGTAGCTGCTGCAACTGGTGACACCAAACACCACAAAATTCTCCTTATCTTTTACCTCTCTTTGGAAAACTGGGCTTTTTTTGGTTGAAATATCTAGGACTCATTGCTAAAGATTGTACAGGAACGTCTAAATCCAGCTTCCTTTAACTACACACAAAAGCAAATGGTTTTGGTAAATAGCAATTGTCATTTCAGAATGAATTATTATTTAAGATGCATTATGTAATTTTTTTTTCATGTTGTGCCATTTGGTCTCAGATCTGTGAGGAGGCTCTTGTGCTTTCTATGGAATCAATTAACCCCAAAAGCCAACCATAGTTTTAGCCTCGTGCTTTAACGGAAAGCATTAGACTTCTTCTTCAGTCACTTCTAAAATAATGTGTGGCTTGAAATATGCAACTTTGCAAGCCAGCTGGCCAGGATAGTATGATTTCCTCCATTCCTCCATCTTCATGGCTATATGAGATATCTGGATACCTGGAGCACAGCACATGACAGTAAGTAATAGATGTAGGTCTGGAATACAGCAAGGAGAACCTTGACTTTCTGTGTGAGCACCATCAGACAGAAAACAAGAGCGTATGCAAGGAACTACACAAAACTGAAACTGAAAATCTCCAGCCCAAAGCAAAAAAAAAAAAAAAGACGATAAGTGGCTTAAAAGACTCAGTCACACAAATATACTCCATCAAGGCCACCAAAGGAAATTCTGCCTAAGTACACAGAAAGACATAAATTACAAACCCATACCCATGTATGTATACTCATACACACACACACACAGACACACACACCCCCCTGTATCAGGTTATATGTTGGAACTAAACTGTTCCTCATTTTAGAGTTCTCTTTTCTCCTCTCTTAAAACTGTCCATTTTTTTTAGCATGGGTATGTTGCCTTTCCTAGAAAATGGCATGTAAGAGTAACCTGTGTATTTCTTTTTTCTTTTAAATTCAACCACTGAATTTTCCCAAGTTGTTACAAAATACAACAAAAAAAATTAATAATAAAAAGACTAAAAATCATCTTTACCTCACCACACATCTCCTATGCTCTTTCCCCTAAACCCAGGGGAAAACTATTAGAGTCTTATTATTTTCTTCAGAGGGATAATATACATGGTTGCCTTCAGAAGAAAGGTGAAATACATTCCAAACAAGTTTCCATGCTAGCCAGTAGCTTGCTAGCAGTCTGATACTTTCTGTGCTGCACAGCACATATGCTATTTATGTTATTTCCAGTCAGTGAGCCTCATCTAATTGCCATGATGACAGATTCACACTGGAAAAGAAACATGGTCATTCAAGCAGATGGTTCATGCCACTAGGCCAAAGCCAAAAAACTACACAAGCCATCAGACCAGTGACTTTTAATCTCGGGGTTCAAGGACACTAAAATTCTACAATACTTTTCACATCTGGAGGAAATGATTCTGGTGTGGAGAGGAAAGCACCCCATTATCCACATGTCACAGCCTGCTCAGCTGGTGGGGTGGCAGCTGCTGGGGACTCACTTGCAGTGGCAATCTCACTGCAACTCTTCCTCATGCGTGTTTGCAGAAAGGCTCACCCTCAGCGAGTGTCTACTTTTTGTACTTCGCCCACATTGAATAAATGCTCACTGTAGCTCATTTGGGATTCACAGAGTATTTAAATCAAGTTGTGGTTTATTTGTTTTAGTCTTAGGGAGTTTTTTTCCCCTGTCATTTATTTTGAAAAATTTTAAATATACAACAATTTAAATATATAGGAATGTTTGCCTTCTAGATCTCTTGTGTGTCTTGTATCCAAGAGTTCATCCTCATTAAACACAATTAAAGATAGCAGAGTGAGAGAAGCAATTTGATTTCAGAGGATAAAAGTAACTGTAACATCATGAACATAAAACAGGGTGAAACATAGCAAGAAAAAGATGCCAAGAATGGATTCACTTGAATTTGACAAAGGTCAGTATAGGTGAAACTGAAATCACCTATGTCCTGGATATGTCAGCTGCAGATCACAATTAAAAAATAATTTGACTCTCAATTTACAAGGAAATAGAATCTGGGAGTTAGGAATGCAACATGTGACTGCTACAATTACCTGAAAATAAATCCTTTATGTTTTTAGAGTCCACATCATGCTTTTTCATCTTATCTTAGTGTTTTGGTTTGGTTTTTGTTGTGTTTGTTTGTTTTCTGTTACTGGTGATGTTTTTTTGTTGTTGTTGTGGATCATGAAGATATGTTTATTCAGAATATTTTATGGTTCCCATACCACTGCTTTATTGAGTTTTATTTCATTTATGTGAAAAGAGTATTTAATTTATAAATGTCTGGTTGATCAAACCTTTCCACTTCCATAATGACAGTGTAGTACACAGTTCATTGACAGAACAGAGAACAGTATGGAGATGTCATGCCTTTGAATCCACTCCTCTGTTCACTGGTCTGCTGGAAAGAAAGTGGATGGTAATATCTAATTTGTGGGATCATAAGACTCTTCCTAGCTCTTTCACCTTGTTTTAGGTCTCATCACAGGACAGCATGCCCAAATCCATAAACTGATAATGTGGAGTCAAGCAAGGAAGGAGTTAATATCTGTGATAGGAAGAGTCAGCCTCAACTGTCCCTGGAGGCACCTGGTACCTATTAAGGAGTAGTTATGAGAGACAGGTGAGAGATAAAGCAGGAAAGTTTTATAGTGTACGAGAGAATGATCTAGAGACAGCATTGGGCTAGTTGTCAGTGTAGTAAGCAGAGCCAGGTGTTTGAAGTCATGGAGAGAGATTTATAGGCTCCTTCAGTAGACAAAAACCTCCTTTCTTCTTCCATCTGTAAGTAATGAGATACTGGCAGACCCTAAACCGACTAAGAGCTGTTGTGCAGAAAATACTAAAATAGCATGTGGGTGCCTAGATATTTTCTTAAACCTGAAGAAAGGATCATGGGTTAATATGCACTTTATGTAGTTCCTGATGTTCCAGGATTCATCTCCTGCCCCTGTCCCCATTTGTTGTTTGCCTTTTGAGGGTTAAACTTTAAAAAAGATTTCAGGAATACTCTTGTGTTTCAAGAGGTATGACAATTTTTAGGAGACAGATCTGGCCAAACAGACTACTCATAAAGAAACACATTATTTTTGTAAAATATTTCTTGCCTTAAAAAGACAATATATTTCTCAGTTTCTATTAGAGCAAGCTGTGTGTTATTAATCATTATTCCCATTCCTAGGCTCTCTGCTGCTCCCCTCTCTGCCTCCTATTTCCCAATTCAAAATCTATTGTGAAAAGTATATAAATCATAGTGGACAGCTAACTTCCATATTAAAAAAATACAATTTAGTTGTTATTTCCTCTCCCAAATAATGTAAGCCTTTATTTATAACACAGATTTTACAAAAGACTGCTATATTATTTCTTAAAGGTCCTACCAAATGATAACAAAGCATATGAAGTTTGAGTTGTGGAGAAAGGTGCTGGGTGCCTGATTCTGCCAGATTTCCCCTGGAGGATCCATGGTAGCAGCAGTGTGAGAGCTGCTGGTGAAAGGACAGAGCATTTCTACATATTCAGCTCTTACCTGCAGGATCATCTTCCCTGAGCCAGCCTTTGTTACTGAAATTTTCATAGGAAGTGGCCAGCTCAGGATGAAGATCCTTTTAGACTCCTGAGTTTTATCTGCTTGCCTTAGAAGGTAAAAACCAAGGCATAGTGGTGAATGCATTAAATTTAAATTGTAAGACATAGCCTTGCAATTCCTTTCTTCATTCTCCTATCTTGGTCTTGGGGAATTGTCTTTGGGGTAATGACTAAAATGTAAACTCCAAAACTGATGTGTTTTTCTCTACTCATTAATGCTGTAGCATAACATTGTTGTCAGATGTGCTGCTTTCTTTAGTGGTCATTTGGCAACAGTGACTGCCCAAACCACAAAACACAATAGTGGACGTGCTGGAACACTTATCTTTTCCCATGATGCTTTGTCAACCTATTAAATTCATACATCTTAGTGCCAGCAAAACTAGAATAATTTGGGGAATGGATTTTGCAACAGGATTTTTGAGGAAGAGGGAGGGGCAGTGCTCAGAAGGTTAAATCTGTGCTATGCAAGTGCCCTGGCTCTTTTTCACTGCACAGCTAAAAGCATGAAGTTCTTCTGACAAGTGATTTTTATTTGAATTTTTTGACTGCTGGGTGTTTCAGAGGAGATCTGCTCAAGCACTCTAGAGATCCCATTCCTTCCCCTTTCCTGTGCAGTTTTCCTGCAGCTCATCAAACCTTTTATGTCAGGGGTTGGCTGAAATGATTTGGACTCTAATTAACTGAACTAGTAGTAAATTAATTCAATGAAATTTTGGCAGTAGTTCTGCATAATACTGGTATAACAACTCACTGTTAACTTAGGTGCTTTCCGAAGTGGAAAGTCTTAAGGAAGCAGGTGTTTACATTTAGTATGCTTCCAAAATCCTCCAAATTTCAGAGCTCAGCTCTTTTTCAGCAGTTTGAAAACACAACAGTGCATAAGCTGGCCTGATGGGCTGGCTATCATGACAAGGTTGAATGATGTACTTTCAGGAAATCCAAACAGTCTATGCCTTGTCCATGCTGGTTACCACTACCTGTTTCAGCAGATTTCTCCCCCTGTCCTGCACAGAGCCCAAGGACTCAGCTGTGCCCTGCAAAGCTTCCTGTTTACAGCTATGCATCCTCCGAAAACAGAGTGCTCTCTGCTTCCCACATCCCAGAAGCCATAGACGGATCCCGTAACATCCTGTGCCTTTCCGTCGTCACAGCACTGCTTTTTCTGAGAACTGCCGGGAAAAGTTGCTCACAGGATTGTGAACAATTGGTCATCACCTTTTGGATGTGTCGGACAGCTGAGTACTCCAGACCCACTGGGCTTTGACAAGGAAACAATATCAACAAAGCATTTGCCCTTTGTTCCCTCTGTATATTGAGTTCAGTGTGTATCCTAGTGGATAACATGCTTCCTACATGGAGAAAACTTGTAGGGTTTCATTTGGAGGGTCTTTTCATTTGGGGCTGAATGTTGTATGGCTTGAAGTGCACAGGCTGAACTGGACACAAAGGTAGCTCAGTACTGAATAGTCCTGGCAGCTGCACAGTTTATCTCCTCCATTTGTCTCCTTGTGGTTACAGCCAAGGTATGTACATTGTCTGGCTCCCACCTGCAATGTAGTCTCCTTAAGGAGAAAAATGTCCAGTCTCCAGCTCCCTCCAAAGAGGAGCCCAGATTAAGACTTTGTTTCCCTCATTTCTTCCTCTGCCCTACAAGGCACTCCTGTTGTCCTCAGTGGTTACTTAATAGCACTCAAGAGAGAATGACCAGGAATGATAAATTGGAACATGAAGAGTGAAATCCTCCCTAGTGCAGAAAAAAATTGAGTTCACGGATGCCTTTGTTTGCTGAGGACTGCCTACACAGGCATATTTTGGGCCAATGAAAAAAGAAAAAAAAGATCATTAATTAAGCATGTTCTCTTTTTTTTTAAAGTAAGTTATCTTCAAACTGTGGAGCTCAAATCTAATCTCAGCCTTGCACCCACTTTAATAAGAAGAGATCTGGTGCCATGAGCAGTGGCCTGTGCCACCTCCTGCAGCATTCCCTTCATGTGTTTGATTGGGAACTGTGCTGGTCCTATCCCTGGTCCAGCCTATAGAAGAATGCTGGGGTTTCAATGCCTCTTTGTGTGTGTCAGACAAATCTCACAAATAAAGGTCAGGATTTTGCCTCAGTGTGCAGATCTAGATTTGTGTGTTGTATTAAGATGGCATGAAGTTTGGAATACATACTGCTTCTGTTTAAAGATTGCCTCTAATTAAGCTTTTCCAAACATATTTGGGATTATAGATCACTCACAACTTTTCCATTGTTCTTGAAGTCAGAACAGCAGTAGCCACAACCATGCACAACACATTATTAAATAAAGGGAGTAGTTTAAACTAAGTTCTATAATTGCATGCTACTAAGTAAAAGGTATACTTTAAAAATTCTTTCCAACATGTGGAATGATACAATAGAGGGTAGAACTTTACATCAAAATTTGCTATAAGCCTCAAAGACTCTCCCTACTGGAGAAAAACTATTGCTTATATATATATAAAGAGTTAAATGCTTGACAAAAAAGGTTGAATAGCCTCTAAAACTACAGCTGAAAACAAATTCTTTAATACAGAGTTTAAATTAATGCAATAACAATGGAACTGCAAGTTAGCTGAAAAACTAGTTTCCTCAAGTAAAGTCAGTAATGAAATTAAATAGTAAACAGATCTTCCTTCCTACATGCACTGCAAAAACAGGCAATGAACACAGAATTTGTGTGAAATAGGGCTTTGGGAGAAGCTGTTGCCAAAACTCATTTACTGTACAGGTTTCTTAATTTTTTCCCCATCAAACTGGAATATACATATGGCCTTCTCACTGAAGAATTATTTACACACATACATAATGTCAAACAAAAAGAAACCCAAAGGAGCAATGCAATAACCTGGCACATGCCTCAGAATTTTAATGCATCTTTCTTGACTTAGTGTGTGTATGTAGTAACTTTGTGGGAACAAAACCAGAAACTTTGCTCTTTAAAACCTCATTTAGTTGATTGTTAGAGTGCTGGCACACTATCATAGAACCACAGAATAGCTGCAGCTGGAAGGGACTTTTGAAGGTCACCTAGCATAAGGCCTGTGCCATAGGCAGGAGCATCCTCAACTAGACCAGCTTGTTCAGGGCTCCATCTAAACTCACTGTCAGTGTTTCCAGGGGTAATGGCTCAGGATAACCTGTTCCAGTGTTTTAGCACTGGGAACAAGGGAAAAACTTGCTTACATGTAGTCTAAATCTACTTTCCCTTAATTTAAAACCATTACCCCTCATCCTGTCACAACAGCCCCTGCTACAAAGTTTTTTCCCCATCTTTCTACTAAGTCCCTTTTACGTACTGAAAGGCCACAATAGATTCTCCCAGGAGTCTTCTCCAGTCTGAACAACTCCAACCTTTCAGCCTGTTTTCATAGCAGAACTGTTCCCGCCCTATGGTAATCCTCCTCTGGCCTTTCTTCACGACCTGAGACAGACTGAGTGCTCCAGATGGGGTCTCACCAGGGACAAGTAGAGGGGGAGAATCACCTTCCTCAACCTTTTTGGTCACACTTCTTTTGATACAATCCAGCATAAGGTTGTCCTTCTAGGCTGCAAGAGCTCATTGCTGCTTCATGACTAGCTTTTAATCCACCAGTAGTACCAAGTCCTTCTTAGCAGATTTTCTCTCCATCCCTTCACCCCCTAGACTGCATTGATATAACATGTTGACCTGACCCAGTTGCAGGACCCTGTACTTAGCCTTGTTGAAATTCAGGAGGTTCCCATGAATCCACTGCTCAAACTGGTCCAGGTCCTTCTGGATGGCATTCCACCCCTTTGGCATGTCAGCTGCACCACTCAGCTTGGTTCATTTGAAAACTTGCTGAGGGTGTACTTGATCCTTTCATCCATGTCATTGATGAAAATATTGAACAGCAGTGATCCCAACATGGACCCCTGAGGGAAACCTCTTGTCACCAACGTGCATCAGGACACTGAGCCATTGACCATGACACTCTGGATGAAACTGTCCAAACTGTCCAACCAATTCCTCATCCACCAATTCCTCATCTACCAAGTAGTCCATCCATCAAATAGATATGTCTCCAATTCAGAGAGTAGGATGTTGTGGGGGACCAGAAATCCAGATATATGACATTCATAGCTATCAAGCTGCTATCAAGGAATAGATTTAGTGTCATGTTGCTTGGTTTAAATATTGGGTCTTTGATATTACTACTGGTGAGGCAGAGCTTATTTTCCAAGAATAATTTTGGATGTGAATGTTTCTTTTTGCTGCAGTGAATTTTGGATACCAGGTGAATATTCTGCTTTACAACGGCATATTTGACAAACTATGGCCGAGGTATATATATATTTATTCCTGTGAGAACTGCTATGTGATTTCCTTTAATTGGGTGGAATTGTCTTGTTGCTAGATCACAGTAACAGCAAAGATGACTCAAGTTCCCTGTGAATTTTTCTGTGACAGAGTACCCTAGGTAATTCAGGAAAAGTCCAGCCCAACTGCATCCCACAGCTATTGTGTGATTATCACTGAGTCAACAAAAGGGTTGACCCTGAATGGAAATTGCATGAGGCCAAGATAAACTTATCAGTCTCAATAACCTTCACACTTTTTTTCTTCCTTCCTTCTATTTCAACTCATGCTAGTTTCACTCTGTGGTAGCACAGATGCCTTGTGAGCCACTGTGACCTTCCTTTCCCTTTCTAAATCTCATTAGTATATTCCTTCCTCTATCCAAAACTTTATGGACTATGTGAAGCTTGCTGCAGTGAGCCCTCAGAGTGGCACCACTGAATTTTGGCTTTATAAAGGATGTCTCAGATGCCTGCAGGACTACAAGATGGTGCAGAATGGCAACTTAGTAAGGCTTGTCCTCTCTCAGAAACAAAAGCTTGATAGACACCTACAACCTCACTCATAGTGCCATGGGTCAGACTCTAGGTTAGGGCAGATTACTTCACATTTGTCACTCCAGATTTCAGGTACTGTCCTTTGAATTAAAAAAGACATCTTTGCTGCTCTAACAGCTGCTCTATGCATTTCTGTCATCCCCTCTTGTCTTGTGAGTCCTCAGGCCACTTCAAAGCCTTAACCATTGGACAGCAATTATATCCAGGCTTCAGCCACTACCTTATTTTCAGTCAGGACAAAAGGCCAAACTAACATTTCATAAGAACCATGGCAATTTTCACAGCTCAACCTGGGGTTAGGGCTCTAAGTAAACTTAGCTGTATTTACTCATGTTCTGGTATGACTACACTGCACCCAGCTGGGTGCTGGTCTTTCTAAATCACATCAGTACCAATTGCCTGACTCCTTCACTGATATTACAAACACTTCAGTAGGTAAATTCAACATCAACTATAAAACTATTTGGGTCTGAATAATCCAAGGACTTCATGGATGATCTGTTAGCACATACCACAGACTGTTCACTATATTCATTATGTATAAAAATCAAACACCCTGAAGTGGAACAATGAGTTTTGTAGTTTTCAGTAGCAAAAAATTTGTTCTAGAGGCCCTTTTAATAACCAATAAAAGAAAGGTATGTAGAAATGAAGTTACACATGACCCTACCCACCCTTTTCCCTTTCAGCTGACAGCTCAAGCCCCACGCCAGGAAGCAGGCGTTTGCCCAGGGCTAACTGGGCAACATTATTTGTGCTCTGCAACATTATTTAAGCACTGCCATTGGAAGAGGTGCTGTCTTTGGGGAATGGCTGTCAGACTAAGGTCATGTCTGCAAATCTCTACTATTTGCCTACGTGTCACTTTTATTTAAAGAATATGGAAATAAAGGCCAACATCCAGATTTATGTTTCCTCTATCTCTTCTAAGAAATTTATTTTGTTTTAGATTCTGTTTGTGAACTTTCTGACTGCTACATTCACCATGGCTGTATGCTAACCTATAGAATTAAACACCATGCTTTGTTGAAATTTCTGGGCATCCAATATACAACATATATGAAATTTTAGAATGAAGTGATTAAATAGGCAATAATCTCCAGAATGTAGATAACCCAAATGTCTCTTAAGAATTTACCTGTTTCTTACTTGGTAATGGTTGTAATTAAAGATCTTAGAGGTCTTTTCCAATGTATATGATTCTATGGTTCTAATGTAGTCCTTTCTCTCACACCACAATATAGATCATGGAAATTCATTTCTAGAAACTTTTCCTTCTTTCCTGATGGTAGAAACACTGTTACCATCAACATTGATTTTTATTCACTTCTCCATAGATAACAGTGAGACCTACACTTAAAATAAAATATCATATTTTTAAGTATTTTTGCTCTTCAGTTAAGACTCCTTTATGGCAGACTCACCAGGCAGAACAGGATCTGAATTGTTTTGGTTTTGTTGTTGTTGTTTGTTTTTGGTTTTTTGTGATTTCCAGCAGCTTCCCAATTTCTCCCAAGACAAATGCAAATATTTATAAGTCGTGTGTTTTACTGGAGTAAGTTACATCATACTGGCAGCCTATTGTCCCTGCTACTTGTCCATGGACCCTGGTAATTTATTATTTCTCTCTCTTTCTGTACCTGAGGCAAGTTTAGCTGAGGACTGTGCTAGATGGCTCATAAAAATTCCATTACAGCAGCTCCCAAGGTGAGGGATTCTCTGTGAGACATTTGTCATACAGACTGCCTGAAGACCAGAGACTGTGACTAGGAGACACAAAATGTCCTGAGTGTGAAAGCAGGTGTATCAAAAATCTTGTCCTGAACTTTTCCTGCCATACAAGGAAATATCAGCCAGACTATTGAGATAGGAGCAGTGTGAGCTGCAGGTGGAGCAAGCTGTAGCTGTGCTGGTGCTCTCCAACAGCCTGGTGGAGGGGAGGAATTAATCCAGATTAGTTTACTCATTAATTTCCTCTGTATTTCATTGTAATTCCCATTGTAACAGGAAGTGCTCTACAGCTATCACAAAGAGATCTTGATTTAACATATTTAAGATCAGGGAATGAAAGTGAAAATGAAGGAGCTGGAATGTCCAGGTAGGATGAGTGCACACAATTTATCTCTGTCATCTGTACTGTGAATGAGCTCATACAAAGTATAACCATCCATGATGTGCTCAACCCACGAAGAACACCATCCATCAGAGCTCCAGACTCCAGTAAAACACAGTTTGTCTAGGAAAATCTGGTTTCTTTCTTGATCAGAGCAACATGAACAGAAGCTTAACCTTCCTCAAAGAGTGATGTATTTTTCAAACTTTTCTTCCCTGCTGCCTGTTCTGGGTAACCAGCAAATACTGAAAAAAAAAAAAAAAGGTAAATAAATTCAGAATTTAGAGCTGATCATATTACTTTCTCAATCTCTGCTGAAATTCTGGGAATTAAATGGTCCTAGAAGTGCAAGGACTGCATTGAGCTTTTGTTGTTCTCCAGGCTATTTTCCCCTGAATGTGTGAATGGAGATCACATAAAAATTGGTGGAGTCGTATTCATCTAACAGCATTAAGGAGAAAGCCCTGCTAATACTTCATGCTATTGACAGTATTTATAAAAATAATAATAATAAAAATAAAAATAATAAAAATATAAAAATAAATTAAAAATAAAATTAAAAATTTTGATTTTTAATAATAATTTTTAATAATATTTGGGTTCCATTAATGTCTCATAACTTGTGAAAGCTATGTTTTTTGCATGACATGCCCAGACTGCTGAGGGAACACTTCCAGCATATATTTATATTTTTCCCAATTTTTTATCAAATATATAATACAGAAAAATACTTGAAATCTGACCCAGTTTCTTTAACAATTTAAACCCCAGTGGAAGATGTGAATAAAGGGATGGACAGCTGAGAAGCTGGTAAATCAAGATACATTGATTTCAGAATAATATAATAAACTTGTATGATTCAACATTGAAAAGACAAAACAAACCTACCCAGCAGTGATGTTTTTCCCCCAAAAATTATGATGAGCAATTTTATCTGTGTTCTGAATCTCTACCTTTTAACCTGCTTGTTTTTATAGATCTACTGTGTTGTGACTTGTCTATGCCTTCAACTCAGCCCCTCTGCCCATAACTCCATGGTGTGGATACTGGATACAAAGAAGAAAAAAAAAAAAAAAAGCACTAACTATTGTGAGATTTTAGAGCCAAGATCTCCTCAGCTGAAAGTTAATTTGCCTCTTTCTTACTTTCTGACTCTGGTTTAATGCTACTGAGACGGGGCTACAAATTAGAAAGATGTATAACATGAAGTACTAAATCAGTTTTTATCCTGTACCGTTAAACACTTTTTAGATTGATTTACTCCCCACTGAAGTCACTGGGTGGTTTTCCACTGAATCCATTAGCTTTTGGATTAAGCCAAAATGAAGGAATGAAACAGTAGGACACTACAGCACATACAAAGAGCAGGACAGTACATTAAATGCATCTGTTTTCTCATCACAATTGGTGTTTCAGGCTGTTTAATCACTGCCTCTCCCATATAATAACAAAGGATTTCTGGGCCTAGAAAAGATAAATTTTTTCAGTGTTTTTTCTTCTATTGATTTTTTTAGGTGTATTCAAATAGCACATGCCAAAAAAGTGACACAATTACTATGTTTATGTAAATTCAGAGAAGTTATAAAAAAATAAATTTCCTTGGTACTTTAAAAAATAGTTACCTAGTTTTTCCAAAATATTTAGGTACTTATAATTGTATTGCTTTCTTAAAGGAAATTGCATGCCAGCAGGCATGCATAAATTCAAACCCAAGCAAACATCAGAAGAATTCGCCTTGGTGGTAGTTCATATGTCTTGATATCTGCTAACATTAGTCCTCTGCACATTTAAGTTTTGTTAAATGTACAAACTATGTGACACTCCACCCTTGTTGCAACATCAACTTGTAATGTCCAGGATTTTTGTACTCCAAGGACTTACTGTCTTTAAGGGAAAGGGTCTGGAGTATCTGCATGGTGGGGAAAAAAATAATTACAGTATTTTGTAGACAGTGAGGTAGCTGTCAATGCCTACATTTTATTTATTTATTTAAATTTACTGAAACAAAGTCAAGCCCTGAAAAGTTAAAAGCTCATTGTGGTATATTTTTTATAAATTCACCCTTGTTGCATATGTACCACATAAAAAATGTTTTACATGGATGATCAAATAACACTCTTGTTTAATAAGACTTCCTTCCATTGGAGAGGATGGATGGTCCTCCAGGGATGAGTGAGCTGTGAAATGACAGGCAGAAGTGATGCCTTCTGTCAACTCCCAATATCCAATGATTCAACCATTCATTCAAAGGAAAAGAGGAAAAGAGCTAAATCTTCTTGGGTACATGTGAAACAAGAAAGAACTTCTTGGGTACAATAGCATAAAAATGTGCTGCAGAGCAGAGAACCTAGAAAGAAATTAGCATAATTTAAAAAGTTTGGAGAGAAGAGAGTGTAAAGCTAAGATGCATCTCTGCAGTTAGTGCTGGGCCTCTGAGACCTTTAGTTTGTTGTGAGTAGCTGTTATATATTCTGCCTCATTTCACTCTTAGAGGAAACTACAAATCCTTAAAAACCCCAAAACAGTCATGAAGCATCAAATATTGAAAATCTGAGAAAACTTGATGCTTTCTGGGATATTTCCAGATCCCACTTAATGCGTGACTCATGATAGCAATTATCCTCTCCATGCTAGGGGTACAGTAACTAATTAAGTAGGCTCATGAAAGTACCTTCAGAATCAGGAAGAAAAGCATAACTGATGTGATTATATTCCTGACAGGTTCCTCTGTCCAAAGCAAGCTTAAAACTGCTCAAGTCCACAGTTCAAATAAATAGAAATCAAGTGCCTGGGATTGGAAGTAGTTTAATGCAGTTTAATGTACCATTCACTTTAAAAGATATTGTTCTTTGGAGGAGTCATTCTTTATATTTTATGATGTTTGGAGGCAGAACTGCCTAATGACTATAACTAAAAGCTGTCTGGATTATAAGTACAATTGAACTATTTAAATATCATTTATTATGGGGGAAGACTGATGGCTACCTTGATTCACAGCCTGCCAAGTTAAAATAAGTTCAAGGTACTGAACCTCCTGGAAACCAAACAAACTGCACAGCCTGAGTGAACCTGAAGGACAACACTAAGAAGAGCCTTGCTGGCACCCTCTCTTGAGCTCTGAGTTCCCAAGACAGGATGATCAAAGCTCCCATGCTCCTGATAGTAATTCAGCTGCTTTGGTATCACACATTTACATCCTTCTTATGCTGTATTTTTTTATGTGTTTTTGTTTTGTGTTTTGCTTTATTTTTTTCTTTTTTTTTCTTACAATCTAATAAACCAGATTTTAAAAAATGACAAAAGAAAGACTAAAAAAGATGAAAAGAAGAAAAACAGAAGT
Organism: Agelaius tricolor; assembly: GCF_023055355.1. Lineage (NCBI taxonomy): Eukaryota > Metazoa > Chordata > Aves > Passeriformes > Icteridae > Agelaius > Agelaius tricolor. The sequence goes on from NW_027269261.1 coordinate 64,949,830, forward strand.
CAGAAAAGCATCTAAGCTTTCCCAGAGAAAAGATTGTTAATAAAATGAACTTATTTGTACTGATGTTGAATCAGTTATGGACTAGAATTTGCCAAGTAAGGAGCTTACATGTATGTCTGAAAGGGTTGCTCAGTCACACCTTTCCTTGTTGAACTTCTCTGGATGTGCAAGGAATGTCTTTTGCACATTGTGAGGACAGAAACTCACGACTCCATTCTGGGTGGATCTAGTGATTAAAGTCCTCCTTCTTCCCAAAGACATTTGCTGACATTTCAGTTGCTGAGGTATAAATGGGTAAGGGCAAGAAGCTCTCTTGCTTAAAAAGCAAAGATGATGTCCAAACACTTACTAAAAAAAGATTTGTGATTCAATGTTTTGCTTAGCTGAGAATCCAGTTAATATTTAAATAAAATTGTGTACATCTATGTTTGAGTGCAAGTGTATAAACCTCATGTTATGTATGCATATCTGTGTGTGAGCACAAACCAAAATGTTTAACTGTTTAGAGTTTTTCAATCTTTATTTCTTTTACTGTACAACTTTTTTTTTTGTCATTTAAATTTAATCACTTAAAGGAGGAAGACTGTTTTTCATGCTCTCAGCACAAAACACAGACTAGGTTGCCAGTAGTATAAGACAAAGTGAGATTCTTTCCCTACCTCCACACACACTAACATTCACAATGTAATGACTTATTTTTAAAAAATGGAAGAGCACTACAGCTTATCTGAGTCCTTTCAGAAGCAGAAAAAAGCATTCTTGCTCAGTGTTCAGATCACAGGATCACACTGTCACGTGCACTTCATGTGGCTGATTGTACCTGGATGACTTCACAGACTTCTGCCAAAGACATTAAGCTTTTTTAATGCTACTATTAAAGTTTTCCCTCTACAGCTAGGTTTCAAAGACTTAAGATTTTGAAATAATTCCATTACAGATCTCTGACATGACACTTTCCACTCTGATGCACACTTCTGAGAATTAAATTATAGAAATAAATGAATCCTGCATGAGGCAACATGTCTTGAGAGACTCAATACTACAAAAATATGTTTTAGCTATTTATGTTAATTGATTTTTAGCCAGTCCTTAAACGTGTCTGCAATTGCTACTGTCTTCTCCTGGAAATTATAGACCTCCTTCTGGCTGAACTATTTAGACTTTCAGAAGTTTGACACTAATTTCTCTGTCCAATTATTTTGTTCCATGGCAGTTTGCTGTAAATTAATGACATTCTAAAGCATGAAGGCATGTTCACCTGCTCAAAATGCTACATCAGCTGAAAATATGCAGTGGTTTTTTTTCAGCAGAATTATCGCCTTTAGGGTAACAGCTAAGCTTTCCTTTTATGTCTTGTATAAAGGTATAATTATTATTTTATTCATTTTTTACTGTATGCTGTTGTCTTTCCTTTTAACAAAGAATTTTAAATATAATTAACTGCACCATAAGAAAATGATATAGCATAACTGCACTCGGAAACAGATGAGTTTGTCTCTTGTAGCTAAACAAAAGTGTATTTCAAATTAAAGAAGGAGTTGCCAACTATTATGGCCTTAAGTGCACATTTCATTTATTTTAAGGAAAAGAAAATATCAGCCCTCTGAAGTCAAGGGGCAATGATTTTAGTCTTTGACTTTTGGTAATGGAGGCTGAGCCACTTAGTACTACAGAGGGTATTTAGCTACAAAATTGCAATTAAATTAATAGGAACTGCACAGCTAAGACTTGTGCTTTGTCATAGTATCAGCTGTAGGATCCTAAAAAACTGGAAAAGCTACTGTCAGCTTTAAAACTAGCTTAGCTTGTCCACTTACCCCAAGCCTTGCTAGACAAAGGGCAAACCTTGACGGAATTATTGTGTTTTCCATTTGGGAACAAAATGTGTAAATAATTTCATATTAGTAGAAAGGCTTTGTTCTTATAAATCTTTCCTACATTACTACAACTGTAGTATTGATGAATTAACCAGGGGAGGTGGGGGGAGAAATCATTGTTTTACTGCTCTTAGTATCAGAAGCAACATTCCACCAGGAATATGAGAATAGAAATATCAGAATAGAAAAAGACAGTGTAGAAGTTGTTGGAGAGAGCTTCGATTCACAGTACAGTGGGTTGTAACAATGATAATTAAGACTGATAGCTGCAGAGCGGTAATATCTCCAAAAGCTCTGTTCTGTCTTCTGTCCTTGTTATCTTAGTGTTGAACATTTTGTCTTTATTCTTCTATTGCAAGTAGAGAATCCAGCGCAGGCAGGGGAGACATTGCCCTAATAACTCCAGTTATTTTTGTAAGCCTCAAAGTGAGACCAGAAGAAAAACATCCAAATAAAAGAATAGAATTCTATCAAATTTGTCTTGATATTTTCAGCCCTCCCCACTTTGTTTCTGGAACATGCTCACACAAAGTAGGCACTTATGAAATGGGGCCAGGACTTCTCTCGGCCTCACAAAGGTTCTACTTATTTTTGATGTGAGTCAGTTCCCAGCAGTTGTACCATAAACACTTCCACCTCACAGAAATCAGGGGGAGGTGAACAAGGGCCACCAAGCAAGAAGTTGTAGGGAGGAATTAATGTGAATTCTTTTGTTTCCCTATGGCTTGGTGCAAGCAAACTGTACTCTGAGGAATAATGCTGCAATTTATTCACTGAGTCACTCAATGCCAGAAATTTTGCCTTTGTTATTGCCTTTGTAAGGTAGACAAAGTAAATGCAATTTTCCTTGTGATGAAACTGAAATATTTGAGGAAAGTATATTTGAAATTTCAGAGCACTTTAGCTTACAAAAGGAAACTGAGATCTGAAGTGCTATTATTATGAAACATCTTTAAAATATTGTGGATAATGTAATTTAAAACCTGATCCCAGTAAACTTAAGAAAATGGATACCACTACTTTTCGGGAGATTAATGTTTTTTGGGAGCTCTATAGCTCCCTATGCAGTATGCTGCTGTGTATTGTCTTACCACACCAGAAGGGCAAGAGGCAACTGCTGGGGTTCCCCTGGCTGCAGAGAGACTCTGGAAGTCTATGAAGCACAGGGAACCAGCCAAGGCACTTTGCTAATGCTGTGATTCCTCAGCTCAGCTGAGAAAAAAGAGAGGCTGAGGTGCACTCTGGAGGGAGAGAACTGGAACAGAAACATATTGCTAAGTGTTATTTAATAAAGGGAACAAAAAGAGGTGCTACGAGGACCAACAGAGCTACTAAACCCATTCTATGTCATTGCCTTCACAGAGCAAAAAACTTCCTTAACTGGGGTCATGTCGATTATTACAGTTTCCAAACCTCAGTTTTAAGAATTTAAAAATATATATCTTTTAACTGGTCAAACAACTCATAGAATCTCCAAAATAAAAATTTTAAATGTCACAATGAAGAAAAATAGTAAGGAGTTAAATCAGTTAAGTAAAAAACAACAAAATAAAATTACTGATTATAAGATGTTCTCTATGACTTATTGCCCTTCATTGTCTAGAATATGTGCAGGAGCAAGAAATATTCATGGACACAGTTGTTCAATACAAACATTGCCTTTCATGGCTCCATATTTTGTAGATAAAGTAATTTTTTAAAAACAACTCAAAGCCTTTAATTTCACAGAGACTCATGCTTTGAAAAGAAAAGAACCTTTCATTTAAAAAATATTAGAAAACAGAAAATGAAGTGTTCCTAATCTCCACCTCCCTGCCAAGTTATCATTCCCTCCTGAGTAGGAAAGTTCATTTATCTAGAGATCATGAATTATAAAAAAAATGTTTTCTTTTAAGTCATCAGAATTTTATCTGCCTCTCTAAACCACACACCCTGCTGTCTTTGTCAAAGGGTCCAAACGAAGAGATTTTCAAATTGCTGGAGCAGGTACCAAGGGAAAATGAAAATTTTTCATAATCCAAAAATGTCTCTTTTTGTTAGCATTTTGTGGAGCAGATATATAATGTTAATTTTTTAAATAAATTCTCAGACCACCCACAGTATCAGTAAATATATAGCTATACACTAACATGTGTGTACATGAAGGTACAGAGTATAAACCAGAACTGTCTAGAGAAATATTTGTGTTATTTCTACAAAATGAACAATCAGTCAATTAAAAGATTTGTAAAAGAGAACCAAATCTGAATTCCTTTATAACAATCCAACAGCTGTGCAAATTATTTTTAAATTGCACACAATTCCTTCTCTTTGCTACAACTCAGGTCCCCAGATTACAGACAAGCAAGACTTGAAAGTGGTGACTCATTTTAACTGTAAACATTCAGAGTTTACCTGAATCCTTTCATGTCTTCTTTTCCTACTTTTTTTTTTCCCCACATTTCATTTACCTGTTTTGAGATCTTTCTGTGAACAGTTCTGAACATCTTCCCAGGAAAGAGCTGCCATAATAGTCTTCCAAGGCAAAGTTCTCCATTTTTGTTTCGCTTTAGGAAGCAATTTACCATCCCTTGGGCTGTCACCATAAAGGCAAATAGGTAGGTTCTCTTTCATAATATGAAAATACAGAGAGGTAAATTTATTCAACTCCTTTGAAAAAAACCCCTCCACTTTCCAACCTGCAGCTGACTGATCTCCATTTCCAGACTTCAGCTCTCTCTTTGGTGAACACATATCAGATTCTAGGATCTTGAAGAAATTGATCACCGAGAATTATGAGGATTATGTCAGGTAACTCACACTTATCTCTACTCTTTAGAAAGGAATAACCTTCCTTTATAAAAAGGTATAGATGACATAAGGTATAAAGGCATAGAAAGCTAGAGATGGACTGAGATTTTTATAAGGAGTGATGCATAACACAATGCTAAGAAATAAATGTGAATTGTCTTCTCTGTAAAGCTGCAGTCACAATGACTTGTGCATTTGTCTTCCATCACTCCCTGAATAAGCTTTGCAATGATGCTTCAGCAAGTGGTTGAATTAGGGGGAGTAAAAAAATTTCCATAAAGAATAGTAGGGGAAACTCCCAGCTGTCAGCTTCACTTGGTGCACAGTTTTGAATCGCCCTGATTTTTTTTTCCTAGTGTGAACCTAAAAAATCTTTTGGTGTACCCTTAAGATATTTCTTCATGGAAAGTCAGATTCCTCTCACCTACCTCTAGCCATCTGAAACACAGGTCTCTAGTCTGAGAGAACCCTTGAGAGTTGCATTATGGACTGCAAGAAAGAAGTCCTTCTAATTTGCAAGTCAGGTACAAAAATGTCTGGAGCAAGTCTCCAGACACGCTCATTTTCCTGCATTGACTCCAGAGGGAGCTTACAGGATTTGTTCAGACCAGATGTACAACCTTCACATGGCTGACATCAGTCCAGCCCCAGCTTGCAAGGTGGTATCACAGACAAAGAATGACAGGGCAGAAACCATCTTAAACCATTCCTCCCACACTAACCTGCTCTCATTGTACTCCTTTTGAGAGACACATCCCTCCTGCATGTTTTAGGAACCAGGGTGTATTTCAGTGAAGAGGACAGAAGCACTCTTCCTCCTTTGTTCAGTCAAAGTACCATAAAGTTTCAGCACCAATTTTCCATAGTTAGGTTTTAAGGAACAAGCTGTAGAGTGATCATCAGACAGTTCTGCAGGAGAGACCAGTTTGGTGTTAAACAGAAGAGGGTGAAATTGTATGAGGAGAATTTTCCTTTTGAATTAAATAGCTACTTGTAAACTCACATGCCACTTTTGCAGTCAAGACTGTAGTGACTGCCATGCCCAAGTGAAATAAAAGTCATAAAAATCGTTATTCTTATTCTGTTAAGGACTTTAAAGGAAAAAAATTATGATGGTGTACAGAATAGTGTTGTGCAAAGACTGTGCTTGCTATAGGCTCTCAGCACCATCCAAACAACTTCATGAAATACTACACAAAAGCCAATGAAAATAAAGTTTGGAGCATTGAAATGCTCCTAAATTTAGATGTCTGTTATTTTATGTCTCTGCTAGTTATCCTATCCTTATTTTATTCCTCCACCCATATCAGTTCTATTTTCATCTAAGCTAACCATGTAGCTATTCTTATAACTCTATCATTCTCCCCAGTAAAATTCCTGTTTTTCTGCTAGACAGTTTGTTGAATATTGATATATCATTAGAGCTTGCCGGTGTTTAAAATACATTAGAATGACTTGGGGTTTTTATCAAAATACATTAGAATGACTTGGGGTTTTTATCATTTCACATGTTTGAAAGTGCTAGCCAGATTTACACATTAAGCAATTGTGAAACTTTAGCAATTATTTCAGGTATCCCAGATTCAAGTCTATTAAATTAGTTGAGAACTACATATTATTAGCTCTCACTCATGTGATGGAGTATATTTATTCCACTGTTTAAGCTGCACAAGTTCATTAAAAGGTACAGAACCAAAGCAAAGAAAAAGTTCTTATCTTTTTAAACTAGCTTTGATTCTGAGTGGTTATTTCGACATAAGTGTCTTTTTTTCTTTCACTGCATGTTTAGAGACACCTCTCCTATATAAAAGACAAACATCAGGACTTTGCTTTATGCTGAGCTACCTATTTCAACATCACCTTAGTGGGATAATTTGCAGTAGACACGTTGACTAATATACAGGTTTATGCCTGCTAGACGTGACAAACTGCAGGTAGGAAAACTGGGATGTGTCTTAAAAGGACATAGAACTGTTGTGCCCTCCTTTATACATTTTGTCTACAAGTCCTAGAATACTTAAAGAATTAAAAACCACCTATTATATCTGTACAATGATTGTCATATAACTAGTGCACTGATTATAGTTGGTTATTGAACTATTCATCCAAGTCAGTTACTGAAGGGCGGTGTAGGAGGGGCTGAAGAAAAAGAAGATCATGAGGGATTTTCTCATGTACATGGTATGAGTCTTCTTTGCAGCATCTCCATCTCTGCTCCAAAAATGTAGAGATACTCCCCTGTTGGTTGTGCTGCTAGAGAAAGACCTTTAAGTTAAAGCTGTACTCCTGTAGTATAACATGTAACCCAAGATTGTGCAGCTTATCTTTCTGATTGCAGCTATGTGTTCTAGTAAAGTAAAACCCAGGTTTCTGAAAGTATCTAAAATCTCACACGTTTATTGAAAGAATTTCTTGGAGTGTTGCAGAAGAGATAAAGGTGATGTAAAGTATCTACGTCTGATCTCAGGAATCTTTTACAGAAGACTGCTTTGTTTTACTCATTTGGCACTGGTCTAAAGAAAGCTGATGCAACAGTCAATGAAAAGACCCCAAGAAACTAAATAATATTCAAATTTTTTCTTTAAATCTTTCTTTTAGCAATCAAGTCTCCTCTTTCAGTATTTAGATAATTCTAATAAAATTATGTGATTTGATATTATTAGAAGGGAAATCTGTACTTTTATACCTACTAGCTGCAGGAAAATCTGGTGCATTGCAGTTTCTGTTCCACTTTCCTTACCAGAAGGAGAGTCTGATGAGCAACTTCCATTTCTCCTATTCCTTCTGCAATAGAAGGCAATAGTGACATCAGAAAGTCCTATCCCAATTGCTCATGACTGTTCATGACTGCAGGACATTGCGCTGTGCAGAATCCTAACACATTCACTAAGAGTAGTGGTTAACTTCTAATATTGACAATGGAGACAATTTCTCTAAAAAACAGAAATATTAGTAAGACTCCCTCACAGACACATGAAGGATATACATGGTACAGAACAATGAAAGAAGAACTTGACAGAATACTATACTATGGTACAAGGTTTTTGTTGAGCTGCTCAGAAATTCTTTTCAGAACAGGAAATAAAATTCCCAGATGTCTGTATTTTCAGGGAAATAGTTTAATTTTAAAGGATAAAACAAAGTTTCTGAGAACTGAAACAAAATAATTTGACTTCAGTGAATTCATCTAGTTAATATAACATCAAAATGCTTCTTCTTAGTTAAAAATGGCAAAATGAATTAGTTTAGTATTTCTGAATCAAAATGTTTTATAATTTCTGTCAAGCACAGTGTGTTTTGACCTTTTGTTCCAATTTGGAAAGTAAACAGGTGCTGAAATGAATCAATGTGACAGAAACTCCACTTCCATTCTACTGCATTTAGTTGCATGTGTAGCACAGCTAAATTCTGGAGGGTCTTTTGCAACATCCTGAATTCCAGAAAAAGAACCAGAAGTAAATTTGGGAGCATTCTGTATTTTCAGCTATTGCTGTCAATTATATCACTAATGGAAATGGTCTTTAGGTACATCAGAACTAATAACTAATAACTAATATACAAAATTCCTGGCTACATATTGACATACATTTCAGCTGAACTGTTTCAGGTTTAATTTGAAAATGACAATAAAAATAACGAATGAGAAAGTCTTTTAAAACTGCAATGTGTTCTCTTTTACTTTACAATTTCCTAGCCTATTTTTTTCTCCATTCTTCATGTGTCTTCCATCCCCTAGTATGTGAGGGGTTTTATTTAATTGCTTTAAAGAGAATCTAACACATAATATCTGTCTCCAAAATAATTAGCATAAGGCAGAGAGATGTGGGGGCAATAATTTTTTTTTTTTTAGTTTCTTTGGGAATCCAGTGCAGAGATAGGCTTAAGCCACAGACTTGGCACTGGGTTTGACGTAAACTTGGGGGAGAAGGTGCTGCTGACAGAAAAAAATGCAGTTTGCAAAAGCCCCATAGCACTTCCCTCCCATCTCTGCCACCAGAACTACAGCAGAAATAATGCACAGCACAAAGGGAGACCAGAGGCTGGTAAAAGGAGTTTCTGGCACTCAGCAGAACAGGTCCTGGCTGTGGGAAGCCAATATTGGTTTTGAAAACAATCTTTGGAGGTGGTGTACATTTCTCAGAAAGCTCTGCAGGTGGCCCTAGCGCTGAGCTTTCAAAAGTACAAAGCTTTCAGGCATCATTGCACAGATCTGCTGCATACTTTAACCTGTTCTTAGAGTGGATGTAAAGTGTCTAAATACAAGGTCATGGTAGTAGTATTAGTAATAATAGTAATAATAATAAATCATAATAGCACTATTAACAAAGGCGGTGAACACTCTACCTTATGTGATCCCTAACAGGGAAGCTCAAAACCTAAAGAGTAGAAATAGTTTTTTATTGGTTTCTCCTTTCTGCAGTATTCATGAGTCACAGGTCTGTCAAGAGGAAAAAAAAAAAAAAGCTTTAGACCTGCCTCTTTTTAATAGTTTAGCTGAAGGAGAAAGATGATGCAAACTGTCTCATTCCCTGCTGACCGAGCTTCTTACTCCGGACACGACAGAACTTGACTGCAAAGGCAAGAATCCCTGCAAGTGGCAGAATAGGAAAGGGGTATCCCTGGAGGCTGCTCTGTCTTTCATTGCCAGCCTCTATAATTATACACTGCCTTTCAAAGCAACTTGTGAAAGCTGTCTTTGCAGCCTGCTTCTCTTTCCCAGGCCCTGGGGAAAGTGCATCATAGCCATTCCCTGCCAAATCCAAACACCTTCAGATCAAGCATTTCTAAATATGGCTCTGCAGTGAAGCTGCTGGGGGAAAGAAAAAAAAGGTGAAACTTTTTTTCCAAGCATGTCTTACCTGTAAAGCTTTTAAAGTTCAGAATAGTACTGCAGAGTGAGGAGCTGAAAGCCTTTATAGTAAACGATAGCCCTGATTCTCCAATATTTTTCTTACCATTTTGAGATCACCAGTCAAAACAAACTGTGTTTGCTTGTATTTCTTAAAATCTTTCAAAATCTTAAACCTCTTCAAAAAATGGAAATCCTCTCCATCTAGCCCATGTCAAAGATGCTGTCAAAACCATGAGGAAAAAAATCTGTGCTATTACTAATAAATGCACATTACAGCATGGAAAACAAAGGATAGATGCTTGTCCTCCTGCATGCTTATGAGAATGGAAGAATAGCTATTTTTCTCTCCACAGCCTCATGTGGTAAGAAGCCAGGTCATTCCAGCTCATGTTATTACATTCCTTGGGAGCATTCTTGTACAATACTGCACCGCTTCCCCGATGCTAAGTGATAAAGATTGCAACTCCTTGCCTTGGTCTGGTGAACATTTGGGTGAAAAGATTCAGTTTCTTAAGTGAGTAAAAGCACACTGGCCTAGGTATGGACTGCAGGGGCTGCCTCTGGATAGGAAAAGGCAAACACAGATGTGTCCTTCAGCTGCTCTTTTCTCAGCTGATTCAGGTTCCCAAGGCTAAACTTGTTGTGTTATCCTTTCCAGTGACTGTGCACTTTGGAAGGATAAAGAACTATTTTAAGTTCTCATTTATATGGTATGCTATAAAATAAGGCCCAAGATGGATGAACAGGGGCTCTGTTTTTTAACAACAGTGACTTAGAGATCTGCACATCAGCCATCTCTCCTGTAGAGTCAGACAGATTTACAGTGCCTGGAAATGTTTGCCAACAAAGATGTTATTGTAACTCCAGTGCCTGTTCAGGGAAGTTTATGAGGTAGAGTTAGAAACTGTTCATATTGTCTTCCTGCACTTGATGTATAGGAGAGACAAGATGCCAAATACATTGTTGAGTTCAAAACAAAGCTACTGCAATGTTAGGATTATATCTAACATCAAGTACCTCGTGTTCTGGTCTGCTGCCTCCACCCTTCACCTAGAAAGTTTGCCTTGTTTAACTCTCCTTGCATGGCTGTGGACAATTCAGTCACCTCTTCTGTGCTTTTGCTTGCACAGCTGATAAATAGGGGCAGTGTTCATTATCTGGCACAAATTATTGCATCTGTTCAGTTCTCTGTGAGAGAGTTGCCTGGTCTTTCATAGAATTGGTTGTAGTTTACAATGCTAGTAGCCAACTATTCTCCCTCAGAAGCAATCAAAGGACAACCCATCACTGTATGATGGGTCATTTCTGTAAGCAGGCATAACTCCACTGGGAGCTAATAGAAATGAAATATTTGCTGGAGTTTTATTGTCCTTTCCAAAATATGTAAGTGCTGTTTGGTTTGGGTTTTTCTTCATATTGACCTCTTGGATCGTAATTTTGTTTTTCTAAACACCTGTCAACTATTAATACAGTTTCTTAGGTCATAAATCTTTATCCAAAGGCAGTTCCACTTGCTAGTGAAGAACACAAGATAGTTCTGCTTCTTCTGCTTGTAATTCTTGGACCATACAAGAATTTTATGTGTGTTTATGTGACTAAAATGCCTCTTAACTAAATCTCTCCCATATGACTATCAAACTGAATATTAGCTGTATTTTAAATTAGTGAAATTTTAAAGAATTTTTTGCAACAATTTCTTTTTTCTCTTGGAGGAAATTAAGTAAGCCCCATAATAAATAGCCTGGTCAAGGAAGAATACCCTGCCTCTTGGTTTCTACACTTTGCAGTGACTGTGTTGAGCCTATGCTTCAGAACCAAGGCTTTCCTGTGAATACATCACTGACATTAGCTGCACATTCCTTGGATAGCAGCAAAGTATTTGGCTGTCTAGACACAGCCAAATAAGAGCACAAAACTTACTTTGAGCAAATCACTAACAACTTCTGTTAGCCAACAATGGGCAGAAAGGTTTTCTGATCCCTTTAGTTGTGGTGCATGGGAGTAATTCCAGGCTCTACGCAAACTAAATCACTGCAACACATGCTACTCCATCATTTCCATTCTAGGAAGAAAAAATACAATCCAGAGAGGCTATAAAGAAATGTGAGAACATGGCCAGAGTGGTTGCTGCTGAACCTTTCCTGTTGGCATGGTGGGTTTTTAAGCGCTCAGGTGTAACTTAATTGTGGAGGGATATAGCTCAGGCAGGTGGTACCTGGCCAATCACTCAGTTGTTGGAATGGTTCTGTTTCTCTCATATTTCTGTCCAGTTCCATGTTTGGAATGTTACTTTGTCCAGGCTGAAAATTTATCATTGAATATTTTTTTTTTACTTGTGGTAAAAGCAGATTTTGTCTCTGTGATCCATTTGGATTTAGAAGTGGTTCTGAGAGGAGTTGGGTTTTTTTCCTAATTTCTTGGTTATATGGAACATCTTCCCAGAAAATTGACTTCTTTCAAAATATTTTCCCAGAAAACTGGCCTTTTAAAGTACCCAAGAATCAGATTTAACCATATGCTTCATTAGAAACAATGAGAAAACTATACACTTCAAGATAGCAGATAAAAAAATTCGCACTCATTCAATGTTTGAAGAGATTTTTCAACCATAAATAAAAACTGATTTACTGGAATATTGCTTCCTGTGAGTCTATTTTGGTTTCATCTGTTCGTTAAAATAACAAGAGTTTTCTTTAATCAAAATTCAAAATCATGTGAGTAATTTTTCAGTACTATGAACAGATATTATTAGATCAACTAGACATAACAATCTTGGTATAACAGAAACTGATAATTTAATCTATTCTGAATTACACAATAATGTATATTACAGTAGTACATGCCATTACTGTCAGCTAGAGAAGATGATTTTGTGAAATGTCTGATATCTCCATCTGTTCTGTAAATTTTTAATTTTTTTAATTTTAACGATCTTCATACTAAGAAAATTGAGATTACCAGTAATGATATTACAGACATCACCCATCTCATTCATTCTCCATTGGCATTGAACTTCTGCATCATTCCAATTATATTGCAACCCATGAGAAAGACCTAAGAGCTTGGATCCTCGCAGTTATATCAAAAAATGGATGCAAGTCTTTGTGAGTTTGGTACCAGCAGGACATGTAATGCTTCAGCCCACTCAAAGATTTTAAACCTTTGAAGTCTTGTGAGGAAATGACAGATAATAAATTAATTACATGACAGTATATGAAGCAAGCAAGAACCAGAGGCAGCATTATGCACTGAATGACTGCATACATTCTGTCTCATGGGCCTTCTCCTGCTTCTTCTTCTGGGAATAACCAAAAACTGGTGTTGCTTTGTTGCTACTTTGCTTTTGCAATGTGCCATGCTGCAGAGTCTCCTAGAGTGGGGGCAAAAAAAGAGGTGGCAAAAGGGGTTGGAAATATTTTCTTCACCCAAAACACTTTTCTTAGTTCTACAAATGTATTTAACAGAAATTCTTCTGGGTTTACACATGCTGCAGATGTCAGCTGTCTCCAGACAATATAAAGCAGCCAGGGAAAAGCTTTTCTTTCAAATACTGTATGAACATTTCAAGATACTAATAAAGGATCTTTGATGCAGCCACAATAATTCAAATGACCTTTCCTATCCTTCAAAATGTATAGCCAGTTGTCTCAGACACAGCTAAAGATTTCCTGTATGTAAATAAAAATTAATTGATATAACAGTTGGCTTTCAGACAACTGATTTTACAAAGTGTTCTAAGCACATTCAAGGCCTTTCCTCCCATTTTTAAAAGGCAAATATTTATGTAGAAGTAGGGGGTTATCCAGAAGTAATAATGCCAATGTCACCACTAAGGACGTGCTCATTACACTACTGCAGCCTCAGCTGGCCTTGCAAGGAGCAAAGTTCACGGTCATCAACAAGGAATGTTCCAGAAAGTTGTCATATTTAGCACAAAATAGCACACTCATCAATCATCTCTGTGAAGCAAATAAGATTTTGACAAATGGCATGTTTGTATTAAGTGCCTGAAACTATTGCTATTTTAGGAGGCCTCGCTCTATTGTCAAAGCGGAAGAGCTAAAGTTCTTTCACTTCGTCATGGAGTGAAACCACCTATTGAATCAGGACACTGCAGTCTTGCTGAAAACCAGCTCAAATACTTGAGATGTGCCTAGCCTCCTTGTTCTGCTGCAGGGCTTTGCACACAGTACCCTCCCTAGCAAGGCAGTGAGAAGGGTCCCTCAGTCCACTTCAGCTGAACTGAAGGCACAGTCCTGTTCTTCAAAGGCTGTGCAGAATGTGGTGGCTGGCAGCATGATGAGACCTTTCCCCTCAAACTTGCATGGCCATGTCCCTCAGTTGTCTGTCTTACCAACATGCTTTTTCTTTTTCCTCCCTCCTTCTTCTTTGGTATGCTAGGCAGACATCTTATTTTCCCAAACAGTCTTATGTTGTTTCATTACAAAGTTTTTATTTTAGTCTGTGCTGGCACAATGTCCTTCAGCAGCTCTTGTGGATAGATACCTTGAAAGGCAGAAAATCTGAGGAGGAGGATGACAGCAGTAAGCATTTTGTCTCCAGATAGCCTCAGTCTCTCAGCTGTCAGAGGCAGAGATATAAATGAAAGACATCCTGAGTGTGATAAACTAATATACAGTCAGTGGACTTTGTCTTCTTAATATGCTCTCTCTTGTGAAATTAGGCAGTGCATTTTAGTCTTTTGTATTTCCCCCTTCAGAGATTGTTAGTGTGTCAAAACCAACAAATACAAATCAGATGCTAATAGTAGGTAAGGCACATATCTGTTTCCTGTGCTTTGTAATTTTTGTGTTATTTTTAAATTTGTTGTGAACACTGTTTAAGTTTGAATAGTACTATTATTCAAATTTTATGGTTCTTTCATCAAGCTCCTATGACTGTACTCTGACTAAATATCATATTTTGTATCCCAGATCTCCAGTAGTATCAGTGTGATGATCTTCAGCACTCCATGATCTAAGCAGCGAATGTTATCTTTGAGCTCCTTATCAGACAGCTCCTTATCCCTCTCTCTTACTCATCATGCAAATTAAATCATAGGTTACCTTCAGCCAAGTACCACCCACAAGTCCCCACATCCTGACTGTCCACTGGAGCATATTCCACAACACCAGTCTTTTTGTAATGCCATGTTTTACATTCACTTTGCAAATCCATGGAATATTTGAAGATATGCACACTTAGGGAAATCCCAAGAATTCCTCTATTTTAATTAGCATGGGAAATACATTGGTCCAAGTGAAATTACTCGTATTTTCTTGTCTTGAGTTTCTTACATTTTTTTTGAGCAGTTGGAGGATATCCTTCCTCTTCCACACTGCTTTTTTACTTTCTTCATTATAATGTCTAAATACCTGATTCCTTCTCTGCTTCTTCAGTCACAAATAATTTGATTGAAGCATTTCACTGCTGGAAGAGCAGCTTTTCTCTTTCCTACCTTATGTCCATCTTTCACATCCCCATGTGTACCCTTGCATTCACCTCTTTGGCTTCTCTGTTTTCAAAGGGCTGTAACAGACCTTTTTTCTCTGGCTTTGTCACTGAAGAAATGCTAATGATGTAGACCCCAATGCGTCACAGAGGAGCTTTCCCCTAAGCTTCAGCTATCCTATTGTTTTGTCTGACCAAGTCTATTCACAAGATAATAACATTTAATGAGTTCCTCTCTCTCTCTCCTTCCCACAGGCAGACTTGTAGACGCCACTTTAGCTTTTTAGCGTTAAGAGTAGGGAGCAGTCACTACAAAGGCATGCCTACACTGCAGGCAGAGCTGGGATTGCTCCACATGCAGCCACACTTGGGTTACCTATTCTACCAGCCCCAGGACACTGCGTGCTTACCAGTGCCCTTACCCTGCGCTGAGCTGCAGCCTCCCGCAACTCCATTTCCTTTCCCAGCTGGGTTCCCACAAGTGTATTTCCACAGATGTATATCCAGCAGACCTCCAGCTGAATTGTAAGAATTTTGAAAGGCAGACAGGTACCCAAGTCACACAAACAATTCATAAAACCCATCTGGAAACTTTGTAGGGATTGAGGAAGTTTCTATTCGGACTCCTGACAATCCAGGTTTATGCAGTGCGTGGTAAGAGATACTATGTTACAGGAAAGAATTTTCTGGAAAAAAGAAGCTTTTAACTATCTTATACTAGTAGTATCATCCCAACAAAAGCACTAAAATGGCCTTAGCAGGCTTATAGCTATACTCCTTCAAGGACTATTGATGTCAAAGTAGTATAAACAGGTGTGTATTTACTGAGCAGCAAAGGGGAATGTACTACTGAGATGCTCCCGTCTCGCACAGGCCCTCCTGGGCATCGTCTGTACTTACAGCCTTGTTTAAAAGTGCTCTCCTGTCACAATTAACACCTGTAAAATGTAATGAGCGATCTATTTTCAGTAAGATTTGTCTGAGTCTTCTGTGTTACACCATCTCCTTCTTTGCACCATGGATATAAATATTCTGGCAAAGAGGCAAGAGTGTCTTGGCTGGACTCTTGACTCTCCTCTCTCAGGAGAACCCTCATTTTTAGCTCATGTCATGGGTTTCTCACCTCAGCTGCTGAATGCTGAGCAGCTGCCTCCCTGCTTTTGCTTTTCTCTGCTTCTACGCCTGGACAGGATTCCCGAAGGAGCACTTCCTTCCTGGCTGCAGAGACAAGAGGGCTTTTCCAAACAGCTGTTCCCCCCAGCATGAGTCTTCCCCATCCTGAGACCTGGCTCTGCAGGCGTGGGGGGGATTCGCTACAGCATGCCATTCTGCTTACTGTGTTTCCTAGTGGACTTTCAATTATGCAGATGTTTTAAAAATCCTTTTGCTTTCTATGTGAGCAGTCACTGTTGCATTTCATATTGCAACTATCTGCTTTGTCTGAAGCAGTATTTGTGGATTAGTAAGATCCATAATTTGAAAATTATGTTTATAAAGAATACAGGAACATGAAAGCAGTGGTGTTTTCTGGTAACTGTGAGGATGTTCTGCAGCTGCAAGTTGCAGTTTGGGAAAATCTGTCCTGAATTTTGAAGGTTGAATGTTAAATTAGCCAAATCTTACTTCTGTAGCCTCAATCCAACTGCACTGAGTGCCAGCTGGTTATGTCTTTCATATCAACCAAATACATTTTATGTATATTTTCTTACATATCAGACATGCATGGCAATTTTAACAAAGATTTTTTTAAAGTATCAGTGATTATTTTAGTTCAAGGTCTTGGCTAGTAAATTATCCAAAGTAAAAAAAAAAGTGTTTATTGTTGATACTGTTCATAATATTAATATTGAGCTGCTAAAGTTGCTGTCTTGCTGAACACCAGCTCTTCTGTTGCATTTTATGGTCCCAAATTTCCTTGCTAATAAACTATGACTCCTTAGTGTATTTAGCACATTAGCTGCAATCTTGGCAAATACCGCTCCATCTGTCCTTTGAGTAGGGTGCAAAATAGGCTGACAATGCACAGAGGGCGCCTAAAGCAACTTGTTCTGCAATGAACTCAGATGTACGAGTGTGATTCAGTGCCTGTTGCTGCCTTTAAAAATAATTGTCCAAAACAGCTGACTCAAGCAGCCCATAAAACTCTGCCCATACAAAGAGCTCACCTACGCCATTTGACGACTTGTTTTGGCTGGTTTGTGCCATTGTCATACTATTCCTGCCCATAGAACACCATCCACTCCCCCACTGAAAGCTCTGAAACCTTTGCAGTTGGCTTCAGCAGTGCGTGGAGCCTGTGATTATCTCCCTACAGATATTAATCCCTAAGAACAGTCCTCCTCCCACCATTGTTTTCATTAGTGGCTGGGCACCTCCCACTGCATTTTCAGGGATGGCGTTTCCAACTCTTCACTCACTGGACTATGAGTCTCTGGAGCAATAACTTTATGGATGAGTGGGTTGAAAGCTGTGAGGGGTGCTTTAGGTGAGTGCCAAGGGACACTGTCACATGAAAGTGAAACCTTCTTGACTGCATAGCTCTTCAGCCACATTCAGCTTGGACTATCTCTCCTTCTATTAAACAAAAAGTGATAAGCATAATTTAAGCAGCATCTTCTGAGACAATTTAATATTTGGAAGCAAGCAGGATAAAATCAGGGAACAACCTTGATGCTGAAACAAGAGACCACTGCTCATGCCAAGCAATGATGAGCTCTGTGCTGTTGTGTGTCAGGTCAGATCCATGAAAAGGAGACAGATGTGATTCTTCATGGGATGTTTGTCACAGCCTCAGAGTGAAATGGCTCACATAGCTAATTCCATGTAACTGTGAACGTGTCTCTTCCATGCTGATCAGATAGGAAAGCTCATGAACTTTAATCAGGGAAGGAGAATTAGCAAGCAGAGCAATAAATATCAGAGAAAAAACTGTTATATGAAAGAGAAACACAAAAGAAAGGATGTTCTGGTAGGCATTTGGGAGAAAAATAAAAGACATTAAAACATATGGAAATTATTTGTGGATATATATATATATATTATCTCAGCATAACTTCAGTCACCAACTGCTGCTCTGGTCTACCCACTGTAACTTCTTCTGCCATCTTCATTTTCTCTTCCTCTAGTTTCTCTCTTCAGTTCACACAAATAAGTTTTTATTGATAACATGTTTTCTTTAAATTATTAACCATATTTTTCAATTCATTCACCTCTGCACTAGTTATATCACCAACACCTTTTTGTGTCTAGGACTTACAAGTTTAAAATCTTCATCCCTCTGCAAATTTTTCAGCCATTATCTTCACGTTCTGTTCTCAGTATTTCCTGACCTTCCATAACTTCCTTATTATTCTATTAAATAGAGGTGTCCTGTGCAGTAAGCCTTATATCAACTTTTCCAAGATTTACTTATATTTCTCTCATTTAAAATGTATCCAGAGATTGTGTAAAGGAGAGCAGAAATTTTGCCTGAAAGGAAAATCTAGGAAAATAACTGAAAAATATACATCATATTAATTAAAATTGAGGAGCTGAGAAACACAAATTTTCTTTTCAAAATTTTCTTTAATATTAATATTTAATGTTGTAATTTAAAAATACACTATTACAGTAAAAATATTAATGTTTATACTGACTAATTTCCAAAAAAAAAAAACCCATGTATTGGATATTTCAAAAGGTGGTGTATTTTCTCCTGTAATTCTCTTCATTAATGGTACAAAAGTTGAAAAGGGCTGCTTTGGATTACAAGGAACAAAAACTTTGAAATCATAGTACAAACTACAAAAGTCCTTCCTCTGTACAGCTTTAAATAAAATAATTTACAATTTATGGCACATGTAAAAATGCTTTAAAAATTCCAGGAGAAAAGAATTATATGGACATGTTGGAGACAATTATGTTTCACAACCCTTTGGAAAGGATGGTTAATGTATTACAAGAATAATCTGATTTTCTTACAGGTACAAGCAGGTTAGGTGTGCAATCCAAGAGTTTCATGAAGAATTCCAGCCAATTTCCAATTGCAAATATAGGAAAATCTCATTATTTGAATTTTTTTTCCAACTCAAAGCAATCATATTCTAAATTTTTCTTCTCAGTATGCCAAGTCTATGTACTCTCAAAAATTCTTTACCACTGTGTACTAACATCAAAGGATAATACAAAATTATATGTAACATCTGCCTTGAAAAACAGGTCAGTATTGCATTTTAAATACAAAAATATAACTTGATTCTACTGTGGGTGTTACTAAAATCTTCTACATAAGGACAAAATTGTACCTTATTTTAAGTTGTATTCCCCACCCATTTCAGTAACCACTGAAAATAGGCTTGGGTGAATTCTTTAACAAACCAATTTTTTCCTAAGTAAAGCTAGAGTTACAGAATCAGGTCATATTTCAGTAAAAGAAAAGTGTTCTGACATTACTCATGAGCCACATTTTTAAGGCAAACAGAGAGGGTATTATCTCTTCCATGATACATTTGAGTAGCCACTTTTAAAAGTTTCCAGCTTTGAAATTTGAGGAATTTCCAGCCATGAAGAGCAAATACATTGTCCTCCTTCTCCTTCTATAATCTATAACTGTGCAGTAGTGAGAATAAAATCTCACAGAAACTATTGAATACTTGAAATTGAACTTTCTAAAATAATTGCATTAGTTTTGATGTAATAAGTGCAAGAAATAAAGAATCAGAATTTACCAAATACAGACTGACTTCTGCTACAACTTACAGAAATGTTTTAAGTTCGATTTTTTCCTACTAAATTTCTCTCTATCAGATGTGCCAAGGAGTTCACTTCCCCGAGATATGCTTTTATCTGATTCAATGACAGTATTGTGAGCTAGTATACTTAGCCCAGGCAAAAGCTTATATCCCTACTTTTAAAAAAACCCACACAAAACACAAAACAAAAAGCCCTCCACCAAAATCACCAAAAGCAACTCATGCATTTGAAATAAGTGGTTGCACATTCTTTGAGGTTAATATACTGACAGCAGAGAAAAAAGTCTAAATCCAAAAGCAACAATAAATTAAACAGATGAGAAAGTCACATATTAATCTCATTACTGGAAAAGAATCATGAAACAGAGGAGCATCAGATATAAGGCTTTCCTTTATCCCTGTAAAAAGTGATACCAGCTAAAAGGTGGGGTAGTGCAGGCACTTTTGAACAAACTGCATCCAGATGTGCACATGGGCCTGGTCCAAGCTGCCCTAGACTGACAGGAAGACACTCGCTGATTTCAGGGCTGTTCAGAACTGGCTTTCAGAAGATTGGTTTCTCAGCCAAGTGCCACATCACCAGGTCATTCCTGCACAGCTGTTCTTCTGACAAACTGTCCTTAGACTCTGATGTGCTGCTTCTGGTCAGTCATGTCACAGCACTCCTGGAAAGGGACAGAAAAGGAGACAGAACACAAATAATAAAATAGCCATTTAGATGAAGCTTCCTTAGAGACAGAGAATGAGAAAGAGAGAGAGAGAGAGAGAGAGAGTGCAACTGGGAGAGATCAGACAGAGGTTTTTTGCCAGATTCTGTGAGAAAATGATATTAGGCATTTATGCAGTCTAAAACAGTAACAGCCAACTTTCTCTCAACCTTGAAAGAACCCACTAATGGCTCTGAAGTGGAGTGCAAGGAAGGGCAATCTGTCTAGTTTGCCTGCTGCATGTTCTGAACTAAAACCACAGCACTTCAGTAGTGCTGCAGAATCAACACAAGCATCTCTTGCATTACCTTGAAAGGGACCATGAGCTGTCTCTCCAAATATTTCTAAAAAAGCTGTATACCTTCACTGATCTGGAGAGAAAATATCCATGCCAACAAATGGAGCACATGGGTTTCTGCTCAGGCTTTCAGCTTCTGTTGAAATCTAAATACGAAACTAACCCCAAAGTTTTGGCCAACTCTGTTTTGGTGTTAAATAGACAAACTCCATCAAAATTTATAGACCTGAACCCCAAAATACAGTATATAAATTTTTCACAGTGGTTTTATGCTTTCTATTCTTGCACTCACCCTTATATTTCTACACTAATGTCTCATTCTCTGATTTTCCAGCATAGACAATTATGCAGGCATTTTACTTAAGACAAGACATTTTATATTTTATTTAAGGCAGAAGATCAATATGCCCAGAAGAAGACCTATTGCCCAGTAGAGGGTGCTACTTGATTTTAGGAATAAATCTTATCAATAAACATTAAGAATAATATTTCCATGTGATTATGCAAATCATGGGGGGGCATCAAGTCCTTCTGACAGCAGCACTAAAGAAACAGAAAGGTGGCATATCTTTTGCTAACATGCTTGTTTCAGATGGTAGTACAAAGTGCTGAGGAGTGATCCAAGTAAAACTCTGGTTCAATGCTGTGACATCAGTCTAAATGGCACTAGATGCTACTGCTCAGAAATAAGCATTGTGTACACAACCCATGCTCTTGGTCTACTGGAGTAGATTTCTCATTTTATATTCTCTCTATACTAAAGTTGGCAGCAGGTTTTTACTCCTGGACCAACTTTTTTAGCTCTTTGCCTTTTACCAGACCAAACCAATTGGAATTTCAGAAGTTTGTTATTCTGGCAAAGTAGAAAATTAATAGAAAGTTTGAGGTAAATTCAACAAGATGTCTGGGAGACAGGAGGGCTCAAAAAAGGAAGTGGTTTCACATCTTGAAAGTTTTCCTAACTTTTTTTTGGCTCATAGAAGCTACAAAATGTCTTGGCGCAGGAACTTGAAATTTTGTTTTAATCTTTTGTAGATGGTGATTCGTCTTTCCTTTGGCTTCTTTTGGGGTGCTTCAGGGGGCAATTATTTAATCATTAAAAGACACTTATGCAAACATTTAGGGTTCCTAAATCCACATGACAGCTTGTATAGGGCTTATGAGATCTACAGTAGGGAAATGCAGCTTTCCCAGACTGTGTAGACTGTTCCACAGGTAATTCTTGTGATCAGGGCAGGGCAAACTTCCTCTCAGAATAGGCTTTAGTAGGTTTCTGCTCCCCTATGAGAAGATCTGAAGGGTTCCACCCAAAGCACCATCAGGTCTTCTGAGACCTGCTGGAGGTAAAGGCCATTCCCATAAAGGTATTTTTCTTCCTTTTTTTCTCTACATCTGCTTAGAGCTCTCCTTCTTGCCTCTGTTATCTGTGCATACATCTCTTGGCAAAATTTGAGGGAGAAGATATTCTCCACCACAAATCTAAACTGGTTCTGTAAGCTCTACCACTCCCAGTGCATGGCCAGAGGCAGACCTGTATGTAAAAACTTACCCCAATGACATCCAGGAAAAAAATCCACTTTTGTGTTCTCAGTGAGTGGTAAAATGTCCTGAAGATCACGTCTTTAGGTGTAGTTGACAGTTTTCCAGTAGTGAGCAAAACTTTCCATAATGAGGATTGAAGGAGATTTGAACTTTCACAGTTTGTGATTTGTTACTCCTAATTGGCCCAAAGTCTAAGGACTGAAGCAATTTACTGGCATCATTTTTCAGAGAATACTATTAAGTAAAAGATGAGGTTCCCTAATGATTTATGAACAGAATATGGTCAGAAATAACACAGTGGTGAAGATTCTGTTCCATTTTTTGAGATATTTGTCCTCCTCCCAGCTTCTTGGATTTACCATAAATTATATAATTTTCAATCCAAAAAATACAGACATAAGGAGGTAGGATCAAAAAACGTAAGTCAGAAAGAATCTGTGGAAGTTTGGGAAACATGAATCCAAGCTGTCAGAAAGGAATCAGGGAGGTATGCAAAAAGTATAAAAGAATTAATATTACACCTGCAGGCAGAATTATCCTCCAAAGAACAGAATATTTTCTGAACGTAACTTAGTGTTATTGAAACGTTGACTAGAATGTGTAAAGCTAGTCCTGAGACAGCCACAGCATTATGTGTGAGATGTCACCAAAACTCTCTCCTCCTGTCACCAAACTCTCTTTTTCCCCATTCCATCTCTTCTCCTATCTCCCTATCCCAAAGTACCCCAAATTTTACTGTAGAATCTATTTTATAAAGGGAAAATAAATTGAGGAAGTCTGGTATGTTTGCAGGTACTGGTCCCAAGTTTTATGTGTCAATAAGAGACCTAGTAGTGCCACAGAAATAAAAAACTGGAACCCTAAAGATGATATACTGAGTTTGCATTGGTTAAAATAATGACGTCCTGGTGAGTTCAAAGAGATATGGGCTTGGGTGGGAGCGATGACAGAGAACTGGCAGCTATCTCATAAGCATGGGAGAAGTAAATAAAAGAAATAATATGTAAAAACTATGGAGAAAAGGACTTCCAAAAAGGTTGTCTCTGAAGGGCAAAGGGAAAATGAGAACAAAATTATTTTCAATGAAAATTCTCATTACATTTAACAAAATTAATATGATTCATAAGTATGCAGCCTGTTAATGACTTTATAAGCTTCACTTTGCCAACCTTTTCCATAGAAGGAAAGTCTGCACTGTATGAGTTTCAACTCATCTATTTCTTCCCTTCCACCAAGCGAAAGGACTGAGAAAGCACTGATAAACAGAAGACCAGAAATGGAAAACAGAAGAGAAAAGATCTGGGCTAGGACACCTCAGGGGCAATCCTGAATGTTGTCCCTCTAAATGCTTTCTAAGAAAGACATTTTTCATCCTGCAAATAATTATGAGGACCAGTCATCCATCACCTAAAGGAAATTTCTTCATTAAAATCCATTTGTCTTGTAATTTCTCTGTTCACAAATATGCATTGCCGTTTTTTCTCATGAAACAGGTCCATCACCTTTCACATACTTGAAAGAGAAACTCCAACAAGGAGTGCTTCAGGTTCATTATTTGGCTCAGTTATTTGCCAGATGTTAAGTGAGGCTGTGTTTTGGCTAGCCTGTATGCTCTAATGTAATATTAAACCAACTAAAACATTAAATGGAGTCCAAGTGCAGACCTGCAGTTAAGAGAAACATTTAATGAAAAAGGAGAATTCCTGAAATTTAATCTTCAGTCTTGAGATTATCTAAATTATTCTGGCTAAAAACATACATTAAAATCAATATACAACATATTTTAATGTTAAAAATATGGCAAAAATCTCCTAGTTTTCAATCCAAATAATCTCCACCAGCACTCATCCTATCTTACCTTTAGGATGGCATTGTAATGTCTAGAAGGGCTACTCGTAAGGGACACTGACCTCTGCTTCCAATTCTCTTCCTGAGATTTGCAGGCTATCTGTCTGCAGACCTGGTTTCTATGTGTCCCATTTTATAATCATATCAAGAAATTTAGTCCACCAAACATCTTTAAATGGCAACATTGTTGTTTCTGGCTGGCAGTTCAGTAGAGTATCTGGACTATAACTCACCTGCAAAGGCCAGTTGGCAGGTTAGCTGCTGGTATGGTTACAGAGTGATTGAAAACTGCATAAAATGAAAAGTATTTGGTAATTGATTATTTTTTTCTCTATATGTGAGAAGATGATTTTTGAGGGTCCTTAACATTTATACTTGTAACCCCAAAGTCTGCTTGCAAGATTAATTGTTCTCTTCCATTGTTATCATTGCTATAATTATGAAAATGTAAATGACATGCTTTTATTACTTTATTTACTCACCTGGTACATAGAATAGACATCACAAAACACTAGGCATGAAATATGCATTAAAACCTTATAAAACACATGAGAATGCTAAATTAAAAAATATAATTGATGGTATCACCTGGTGACAGATATCTCTGACATAGTCTGCTCTTTTTGGATGATGTGCTTTTAGTATCATCCCCCAGCTAAGATTAAAGCAGTAAGATAATTTTGTGGGAATTTTTTTTCTTTTACTCTTTGCAACACTGGGCCCCTCTAGTTCCACAAAAGACCTGTTTTGATCTGCTGTTTTTTGGGAGGCCTTTCTAGACTTGAATGAGTTTCATATCAGGCCTCAGTTCTGTACCAGATAAAACTCTCCAAGCAGGATTTTTCTGCCATCCATCATAAGCCAATCAGGAGGAGCCAGGAAGTTATCTGAATCTTGAGGTGCACAAGTAATTGTGAAAATTACTTCTGTCTTGTGTATAGGAAGGATGAAACATTATCCATTTAACTGTTTGGGAACTCTAACTCTCTCAACTATGCCTCAAATAGTAATTGTTTATTTTCTTGGAGTCACTCTGAGATGATATACATTCTCCACGTGCAACCCATCACTCATGACCAGTCACCCACTTTTAAGTAGCACAGCTATGTTCTACTAATTCTGATATAAATTTGAAACCACATCACAGCAAGACACCATAAATTTCTATCTTCATTTCTATCTTACTCTGACAAATGAATAGGATGGTAACCAGGAGTTCATCTGTATATGTGCCTAAACAGTCATGAAAGAAACACAGAAGAATGATGCATGAATGGCCTCGAAAATAAGAAAGTAGATTAAAAAATACTTCTGGGTGTACATGAAAAAAATAGGTGCAACCTATATAAGCCTAATTCTACCTGCCTGTATTTGTCCTCAACCATATATTTATGAATGGTTGTACTGCCTGTCAGGACTTAACAAGAGGAACAAAAAACTGTAAGCTAATATCTATTTGAAGCAATATTGAACCTCTTCTTAGTGCAAAGTAGCAGGAATGTAATGATGTTGAGACAGGCATTTTGTTTAAAAGGTGCTTTCAGCAGTTTGAAATCCAGGAAAGAGAAAGCTTAGACCTGTCTGGATTTGTACCATTTTGCTTGAGCACCTCCACAGCTAATGAGTGAAGCAAAGCCTTGTGAAAGTTGGGTTGAAATAGATGTTCATAGCAGAAATAAAATACACAAAAGTTATTACTTACATTTCAAAGCAGCCATAACAAACAAGCTTATTAATTATTACAAACATAAATATCCTAATATGCCTCTAAGTATAATCATATTCAGTCATTTGATACAAACTTTTCTAATTTGTCAGCTAAGTGCTTGGAAATCAAGCAATAGTAGCTAGAAATTACTCTAGGTTTAAGCAAACATTGTTCACAGTTTAGTCCTCCATCTGCTGTGGTTATCTCTTATTTGCCTTCCACAGGAAAATGCAGATTGCTCTGTCATTAGTAGCTGTCCTCCTGCTGCCTCCTCACCCCTTCCCTCCAGCTGTTCCACTTCAGTGATGCCAAGCTCAGGGAAACAGACCATCCTTAACTTCCTTGAAGCAGCAATGTGAGAAGCCTTTCAAAAATTTTGCTCTAAATAGGAAATTATTATCTTAATATAAAAAGTATTCAGTAAAGAAGGCTTTGATTTTCATTTGTGCTTTTCCTTGACTTCAATGTAGAGATGTATCCAGAAGACATTAAAAGACTTTTCATATATCCCCAAGGCCACAGAGATACAAGTGTTTGCTGTCTAGACTCCTCATTACTTTTCCTCTCTTGCTTTTCAATGAAGTCCATGCCAGCAATGGGCTGGGAGAAAATCACACCCTTGAATTTTGCCAGGGTACTCTCCCTTGCCTCTCAAGAGAGCCTCACTCCTGCTAGATCTCTCTTCCTGTTTGAATCCGTGTTCCTGGGATCTCAGCTTTCAACTCAGACAAAAAAAAAGCCTCTCCTTCTGAATACCCTACAAAAGGGGAACCTCCTACTCTAGACAAGTGTGCTATTTGTGGGAGTGGTAACTGTGTTCAACATTGTAGGGCTTGACCAAAATTAGAGTCACTGGGTGTACTCTAATCATTGTTCAAGAGGCATCAACCAGTTTCTTTAGGGGAGGTGCCTACAGCTAGTAGACATCAGAAGAGCCAAATCCAATCCAGAAGAGCTACATGAAAGTTAACAATGTTTTGTTGATAATTCTCAAATGTAGCTAAGTAGGGAATAGTCATTTAACCACCTCAGGTGGGCAGCCTTTCTACTGAACATATACACTTTCCGTGAGCTGCTTGTGTTGGGGAGCTTTCCTCAGAAAGTAACATGTGCCATCTCAACTATTTTGAGGCATAAGCACATGAGAGTGGTCTGACTTGGTCACACCTCAGCTCAGAGTCTTATTATCAAAAAAGTCAAGTGATGGATGCCTAGGGAAGTTTGTAAGTGATGCCACTGAAGAATATTCATTCATCATTCAATAATTTGTGCCTCATTGACTTCACTGGTTGTCAGACATACAATAACTCTAACTGTATTTTTCTTATATGAATTTGTCTAGTTGCCTTTTGAAATCATGTAAACTTTCAGCATCTGAAACAAGCAATGATAAGGAGATTCAGAGCTTAACTATATATTAACACAGATGGATTAGGGACAGCTTGTTTGAACCTCTCTCCTGGAACTGAATTACTCTGGGATCTTAAGTACTATTTATAGTTCCCTCTTGGTCCCTTAAACTGGTAGTTTTATTCAACCACCTGGTTGAATAAAACCTGAAAGTAAATACCTCCCAGTACCACTGAAAAATTTACCATCATCATATTCAAGCTGTTTTTCTGGGGTGACATTGTGGTGCTCTGCTAGGAGTAAACAGTTAAAATAGGGCCTATTATTAGGTCTGTTCACCTCTGCCATTCACAGATTATTTGTTCCTTCATATTTAGTGCATTTGCCTCTGCTACCAGATGCACTGTTTTCTTTCTTTTTTTCATGAAGAGAAATATCATGCATTAATAAAAAGCACAACAGGAAGAATGAGAAATTTACATATAAAAAAATCCAATCAGACTAAGCTAAGGTTTTAGGACATTAAAATCCAGTTTCGCATCCTGTGGAGAAATAAAAATTCAGTTCAGATCTTGGAGAAGAAGCAGTGAGGAACATTATTAAATATCACATTATCTTTTGATAGAGGAATAGGTGCAGAATTATTGCTGGTAGCAGTTTAGATCTTTAATTCATATTGAACAATGTGAAAAAAAAAAGATGGAAAGAAAAAAAATCTGATTTATGTTGCAAATATTTTGGTTTTGCTTTTTTAATCTGTGTGCAAACCATCTATTTGTTTGACACAGGTCATTTTCTTGTCATTGTACATGCCATTCCCACTGTGGTATTACAGATAAACAAAACAGATAAACAGAAGAAGCAAATAAATAGCCTTCAGTGTGATGAATGCAATTTATAATTAACATGGACAGGGGAAAGATTCTAAGATGAGGCTTAGAAAAATTACAAGTCCTGATGTTCAACTTGGTTCTAAATTTGACTGTGGACCTCTGATAAAATAGAATGAGAAAAGTCTTTATAAAGTAAATGATATATTATTACACAAAATAATAGGAACATGCAGTGCTGTAAGTACTAATTAGGCATCCTGTGGTTGACTGCTGCATCATATGAACATACTTGTCAGTCCAAAACTGAAAACAGAGCCAGGAATTCAGGAATCAGTGTCCCCTGTCCAGCTATTAGTGACTCCCAAAATTCCTTGGAATAAAGGGCCCATGTGGAACTACTCATGTAAGTAAAGCAAACTGTCAGAGAAGCCTATATAGGATAAGTAATATTATATTTGCCAGAAATGGAGAGTATAAATACAAAAAGTACCATTAAAGGTCACTGAATTCAATTAGATTTTTCTATTGTATTTGTTGGCATTGAATCCTGATGGAAAAGGGAGACTTGCTTAATATAATGCATAAAATAATACATACAAGTACATGATTGTTAATCATGCCACCAGTACACCGCACCTGTTGAGTGAAGGCCTAAAAGAGAATTTTTGTGATTGGATTTGGAAACTTTTGGGATGGGAAATTTGCTTCTAGAACATTATGGAGTTCCAAAGATGCTTCAGTGCTGACAATTCCCCTTGCATAGTGTGGACACATGCTTAAGGAGATGATTGTCTTTCTTACTAGTTTGGTGTGGTTTTCAACAGCAGATTTTGGCATTCTTCACTAGAACATGAATCCATAAGAATTAATATCATCAATATAATTTTGTTCCAAACTGATGCTGATCAGGAAATAACTTCATTCTGATGAAAGACCACTCTTCATTTACTCAGCTGGTCCCTTTCTGTATTAAGTTCTGTAACTTTAAGTCATGAATATCTTTCCAAATTTGTTAATACTGCCTAAGTCAAATCAAGCCCATAAAATGAGCAGTTCTCAGTTCTCTTGTTTATTACATTGGATCCTTGCACAGGCAGACAATTTCAGATATTTCCCTTTTTTGTGCTCCTTAGTGCCTTTATTAAGACTGCTCTCAAGACTGACATTTCACTAAAAGTATGTCTCATTCTTATCCATTTTTGCCATAAATTTAACAATCTTTTGATCAATGCAAAGGGCCAGTGAGTCAGAGACCATTCACCCTGTATATTTATTTCTCTGCTTAGGAGGTGGAACATATTGCCTTCCACAAATGATGGCTACTGTGAGAGAAACATTTCTCTTTACCATATTTGTCTTACTGGTGCATCTGCCTTTTCACTCCTCTTACGAACAGGGAAAGGCAGCAATGGCTGTTGTAGACCAGCCACAAGGAGATATGATGAAGCTTATTACTAGGATTCCTAGTAGTGCTACAGCCCAAGGACAAATCAAAGAATGTGTGGCTATCTACAGAGTTCATTCATCGTTTGAGTTAGCTCACAGATCTTTCCTGCTCCTGGAGAACCCAGTTGTTAGGATGCCCAACCTTCAAGTAATCTACTCCCAGGCAAATTCTTTGTTTTTAGAGGTTTAGAAGAGACCATGCCCCTTTCTGAGTACTAATGCATTATGATACTTGGGAACAGTGTGAAGCATTTCACACTTTTATAGCACTGACATGTTATTAAAAGATAATATGTAGCTCCAAAGCTTCCAATTCATGTATGTTGCTATTTTGTGTATATTTTAAAGACTACTCCAAAAACCAGTCATATGAATATAATGACTAGTTGACCTCCCAAGAAATTTGGGTTGCTGTGAGACAAAATATAGGGTATAATTTTAGAATAGAGATTTCTTTTCATTTGTAAATGCTTAGCAAATTAAGGAAATTTGCAAATGAATTAAATTTGTGAAACATACAGACCTCTGAGTGTACATTTATTACTCATGGCTACAGCATAGAGATCTTTTGAAAATAGTATGTTTGGTGCTTAATAACTCATTTCTTTAAAGTGTTATTAGGAAATGTAGTAGGCACAAACAGAAATTAATCTACTTATCTATATATTTTACATAGACTAAGTTTTTGGTCACAATAATATAACTTATTTTATGACAGAAGCAAAAATAACATTTATTCCCTTTCAATATTTTGCTAAATTATCTAAATCTGCATTTGATGAATATGGAATATGGCTAACCAGACTGACATACATTTAGTGATCCTGAAAAAAAATTAAAAAATTAAATACAGTTTTGCTGCTGTCACAAAATTCCAGTGAAATACCTCTGCTCAGCAGCAGGCCTGTAATAAAAAAAGTACTCCTGAAATCCTAAACCTAACATTTTCCTGTTAGCCAGCATAAATGTTTTTAATGCAATATCTGATCCCATAATAAATTAGAATTTATGTAAAATCTGAAAAATGCTTTTGTAAGCAAGAACTAGTCCTGACAAAAACCTTCTGTGGCTAGGCTTACTTCCATGTCTATTGTTTCCTTGATCAGGAGGAAGATCAGTCCAGGAAAGAGCCCCTGGCACCTTCAATGTAAAGTAGAAAGTAAGGGAACCAGTAAATTCAAGAAATATTTGCTTTTAAAATTATGTTTTATTTGTGTGTCTCAGCCAGTCACAGCTTGTTTCAAGATGATTAGCAACAGTATTTTCCAGTGTGTTGGAGGAGACAATGATTTTGCATTTTTTATTCAATGCACAGTCAACCTTGTCTAAGCAAAGAGATTAACCTCAGAAAAACACAGCCACAACTTCCGGGAAAACTTATTGTAGTGTTCTCTTAGGACTTTTTATGTCTTGCATTAGATAGTGAAGGAAGAGAATTCAGATGTAGCATGTCAATCTTACACTCTAATGGGGACATGCTTTAGTGGTGGAGTTGTCAGTGATAGGTTAATGGGTGTACTCAGAGATCTCAGAGTTCTTTCCCAGCTTAAACAATTATGTGATTCTAGTAGTCCTTGTCAATAGAAGATGTCTCATCAGCAGCTTTGAACCATCAGAGAAGATTTTGAATAAATTCTTCTCCAGTTTCTGATTGATGAAGATGCAGGTGTGTGTTTCAATTGCTTTCAAATCCAGCTCTTAAAAAAAAAGGGACAAAATAATCTAATTATGCACTGAGTGTATTTTAACATCAAAAATCTACAGGCAGAAATGAGTTTTGTCTGCCTCTACTGCAAGAATACCACAGCTTACTCAATTATATGCTGGTAAGCAATTGTGTGAACACAAGTAAAAGCCAGGCTGAACCTGAGTGGATAAGGCTCACTGAGCAGAAAATATGTTTCCTGAGAACTAAGGCTACCCTACATATGTTTGCATAGCTTCTGTACATGTATGGTTATCTTCAGCCTATTGGGAATATCACTTTCCCAATGCCTTTCTGAGGAAAGGCAAGCTAGAGGGGATGGAGAGCTGCACCATCTGATGGGGAAAGTGGTATGAATAACACTGGTGCAGTCAATCTGCTCAGCAAAGTCACTTGCTTCCTGAGTGCAAAGTCAGCTCTCCTCTTTCAGGGTGGCTCCTGCTCAAGCACTGTGGGGCTGCTGAAGCAGGTTCCCCACTCTGGGACTGGCATGAATGTGAGCGGAGTCTGCTCATGTCTGCCCTTTTGTAGTGGCATAAGCCCCCCCAGAGTCAAAGTCCCAAAGAGCCACTGTCCAGTCCCAAAGAGACACTAGAGTAGCTTTAGGTTTTCTTTACACTGTCTCAGCCATGCAGCACACCTAAAGTCTACACAGCAAGACATGCAGTTGGTGGTGAGGGGTAGAAAACCAGAATACCAAATTCTGTGTGATATCCGTCAGGCAGATAGAGGATCTGGATAAACTGGCTTCCATCTAATTGCTTCAAATCTATTTCTACATCTGCATCTGCATTCACTTCCTTAATATCTTCTCACACTCCATTCTCAGCTTAAAGTTCAAGGTGCTTGATCTGGATATTAAAGTCTGGGAAATCATTGCAAAAAGAATTTGCAAAAGTAATCAGGCAAGTATTTAGAAAAAAAAATGTCTCTGCTTATACCCTCTTCTGTCCATGCAAATGATTTTACTGTCAGACACTTTCAAACGGAAAAGTTAAAGCACAAACTAGTAGCAGTCATTAACAGTGTGCAGAATATGAGTTGCAAAACAGAGATCTGGATCTAAGTGTAGACCCCAGCCAGTCAGAATGGAAGTGCTATGACCTACTTCTTCCACCTTACATAATCAAAACAACTCAAACTTCTCTTTTTGAGTACATAGCAGTAAGAACACACTAATTGCAGAAATCTGAAGGTCAAGAATTATTCAGTATAATTATATGGTAGAATTTCTAAAATCCATTTTAGTATTTGAGAAAGTGTCCACTTGTAGGTTTCAAACTGGAAAAGTATAGGTGTTAAAAAAGACATGGTGCTGCACAAATAATCTCTTAGGCTTACACATTAGATTATATTCTCTTTTTAAGAAAGGCAAATAGAAACACTCAATAGAATATGCATTTATTGAGCATTCTAGAAAATGGATTAAAATCCATGTTTTTCTCATATAGTTTATAGGCTTGATGCCAGGTGCTTTATTTTCTAGGTAAAGAATATATATGTAACGTGTATCCATTTTCACTTTTACAATAAATTCCACACCAGCTAAACCTTCAGCGTTCAGATTTTTTTTTTTTTTTTTTTTTTTTTTTTTTTTTTTTTTTTTTTTTTTTTGGCGGAAAAAGACTTTGTTAAAAGTTCCCAGCCAGTTCTAATTGTAAGTTTGTTTCTGGGCAGGGAAAAGTGAAAGGGAGGAAATATAGCCATATTTATGGGGCAAATCACATGCTATATGCATCCTTGGAAAAAAAACAAATGTGGAATGATAGGCAGAGATATCCAAAGAATCAGTCTTTGAGTTGGCAGCAGGATATTTATATTATAATCCTGGTTCTGTCACTGACTGATTCAGGTTTTACTTTCCAATTCTTTGCCTTTTTGAATTCCTTATACGTCATGTCCATTTAACTTACAAAAGCTCTGGCAAAAGAGCATTTCCATAAGGTCTGTTGCTGTTCCATAGAACCTGGGACAACCCATGCTATCAATACCGATGTATTAGCAACAGCAAACTGAAGGGAATCTCCCAGCTTAGTTCTGAGTAGGCAAAAGTAGGAAGAGATGCTGTAGCAGTGGGAATATGATCTTCTTAGAACACATTTTGAAGAGCCAATTGTAAGAAAACCAGGCTGAGCTTCTTTCAGCATAACTCTTGGCCTCTTGTTTTAAGTGCAACCTTCCTATTCATCTCCATTGTTCAGGGAGTTCTCTGTCTCTTTGCAATAATTTAGAGACTTGAAAGAAAAATGATGGGGTTTTTCTCATCCTCAGGAACTATTCTAGTTAGGTGTAGAGAGCTTTTTGGAGAATTGGTTAGCTGAGAAAAGACATTCTGATGTGATACCAATGGATAAGGGTAAGAGAAACAAGCTGGGAACTGAGCAACCGATGCCCAATTACTGATGAAAGTCACAGTGACCTTCTCTAAAACGGGAAGACGGGGGAGAAAATTGCTTGCCAGAAAATGTAGTTATCCCAAGGTAGAGAAATTAGAAGAATGTACACATAGAAGCAAAATAATTGTTAAGAGATAGAAGTAAGTGTGTTTGATCATAGTGTGCTTTAACCAATAATGAGCTCAGATTTTGCAATATGCATAAGCTTCATTAACACTAATATAAAAATGTGTAAGCTTTCAATAAACTTCGAGATTTGCTATTCATCGCATATAGTGTGTCGCATCTCTCCCGCCGTTACGACAGTTAGGGACTGATACTGTTACTGTTTACAACCAAAAGAAATTCTTTGATGTCACAGAGGAATACCAGCATAAGCTAAGGCCAATGAGATAAAATCAGCCTTCAGTGCAAAACATCAAACCTTTGAAACACTAGTAGCTAACAATTCAGTTGTTGCTGGTAAATTTTTTCCACTTGGCTGTATGGACTTTGAGCATTAGGTCAAATTTGCCTCTGAAAACACTGAGTCTGGTAGATGTGGTGTTAGTATCAAAGATAGCTGACTAGCACTGTGCCCAAAACATTTATCAATGAAAGTGTTGCATATATTGCTAAGTGCATGATTTATTATCAGTGTTAAAATTATACATGGAATCTTTATAAAATTAGAAACAATTGTTCTACAGTCATGTATTAAGAGATATGCATGTGTTTTATGAAACATTTCATGTAGAAAAGGTTTCCACTTTTTCTCAACAACCTTAACAAGGCTGTTGGATTATGACACCTAGTTTTATTTCTTCCTCTGTTTTTCATTTCATTTTTAGCCATTTAGGAAGATCTTTTTCTAATTTAAGTTACCTTGACTTATGCTTGATTTTGCTAAATTACTTTTCCCAAATGGTGACAAGGAGAGTCTTTTGAATTAATGGATAAAACCAAACTCACTCCCATTCTGCAGCAACATTAGTATGTTACATGCAATTATTTATGAATCATCCAAAATAGCTTCCCACAGCCCCATAAATCTTATAGAGTCAGAACATTGTGGCATCATCTCTGCTGACATTATTCAGTCTTTTGCTAGGCATAATTCTCCTTGCAATGGAGAAGAACTGTTCCTACTCCGCAAGGACTTAGACTGCAAATTCAGGGAACTGTGTCCAGCCAGACAGAAGGAAAGGAGGATTTATTTCTAGCAGGATGAAGCACCTACATCCAAAACTGCAGTTGTCTAAATTCCTGCTTATTTTTTGCCACGCCCTGGAATCGCCTAAGTTCCGGAGGCACCAGCTTTTCACATTAAAATTCTCCAGACTCCTGAAATTCTGCTGTGGGCATGTCCAGAAATGCCTCTCATGTCATGGCACCCAGTAAACTCACACTCTGGCACCGTCAGATCCAATGAACTCAGCTTTCCTGCACCTGCACCCATCTTGCCCAAGGGGCAGAGCCAATGAACATTCCCAAAGCACAGAGAGCTGCTGCTCTGCCAAGCACAGCAGCAGCTGTTGCTGCTTCTCTCTGCTGCATTCAAGAGCTCTGTGGTCAGGGCTTTTACCCTAGATGTGGGAAAGCTGGGGTTTACACCCTCCTGTGCCCGAGGAAATCAAAACCCACACCCTTGCCACAAGGCCGGGGCTGTTCTGGGTGAAAGTGCTCTCCACCCTGCCCTTTGAAGCTCTTCCATCCTATAGGAGCCAACCACAGCTTCACAACAGCTGTGGAGAACATGAGCGAGCACGAACCTTTGAAGGGTTATGGCCCTTGTGGGAGGAGGCAAAGGAGGTTTCGATGCCCTTTCCTTCCCCTAAGGAGTTTCTGGGTATCGTGTCCTAGGTCAAATGTATAAACGGTCTTCCTGGAGCACATGTAGGAAGGGGTTTCTCCAGTGCTTCTCCATGGAATGATGAGGAGCGTGGCAGCAGTGAGTTTAACCCAGTGCCTGTGGTCACCTCTCCTCAGTGGACACTGCCACTAGAGCTTCTGAGTGCCACTGCCACTCCGCCTGGTTGGCTCTCACAAGGGCCTCATGAAGGCTGAGTTTCCTCAACAACTCCTCTCCCAAGAGAAGCAAAAGAGCACCACCATCAAACAATGATCAGTAGTCCAGTGCAGCATTTCTAGTACATAAAATATCCATCATACTCCATGTCCCAATTGCCCTGCAGTCCCACACACTGCCATACCTGCAGCCACCCCTCTGGAGACCACCAGGCACCCCATATCCCCACAGCAGCATGGACACTGCTTGTCCTCATTTCCCAAGGCCCAGGATCCCTGCCCTTTGCAGCTTAGTGAAGGTCTTGTCTGTTTGACAAATTGCTTGAGGAGAGTCTTGAACTGGATTTCTTCTTTCAGGGGTTTTGGAGAGCAAGTTGCATATTTCTTTGTAATATGCATCTGTCTCTGTGACAACTCTTCCAGCCCAAGGCTGCCCAGTTCTGCTAGCAAGTATTGTTTCCCAGGAAAATTTTCATGAAGTGGTAGCAACCTCTGGGACCCCAGCTCACAATGAGCTTTTTGTTTGGCCTTGACTGATGGAAGTCTCCAGTGACTCTTCAGTTTCTAGCAGTGAAAACATACGTGACACTCAAGTGCCCCTCAGTTTGTGTCTATTTTCATCGGATAAATTCTATTCCTTGGCCCATAAAGCCAAACCACTATCTCACTTCATAACTTGTGAGTCGTTTGGCTCCCCAAGCACATTGTTCAAAGATTAATTCTTGATCTTCAATGTGCTTCTTTGACTCCCTCAGAAATATTTCCAGTGAAAGTAAAACTTTCTAAATCAATGTCTGCATATCTAAGCAATCCACAGTGCATTTTGCCTCTTTTTTCTACTGTCAAACCCCACATGGGGATACAGGTTTGACAAGAGAGATGGGGTCTGAGCACTCACAAGTTGTCTGCCAGCTGATTTCTGTAGAGAAATATGTGACACACAATATATATGTAGCATTGCCAACATCCTCTTCAGAGGCACATTTGGGATGTGCCAAAGCAATGGAAAATTTCATTAAAACAGCTTAACTGACAGACAGAAACAGGTAGGAAAGAAGTCTTCATACTGTCCCCACTGACAGAATTAATTTTTTCAGGGCTGGTGACGGAGCTGGGGTTGGTACTTGAGAGGGCAGGCACTGCACGAACAGGTTTAGGAGAGCGTCCCGTGCAGTTTGCCAGGTGAGGACAAGGGCTGGACCTGGCTGGAAGCAATCATTCATAGCTACCTTAGGAGCTGTTCTGGGTATATTAACTAATGCTAGAGATCCATACCCACCCAGTAAATAACTGTGTAACACAGTTTGCAGAATTCATTTTGATTTGGTCATTTATAAGGGATATGTTCATCTAATTTTAACCCTTTTCACTATGAAGAAGCCACAATGCTGTCTCTCCAGTATTCTCTGAGTAAGATAGTCATAAATGTTTTGTTTTTCCTGTGGTTTGCAGAATTCATTACTTTTTTTCTGTTACAGAAGTTGACTACACTATAACCACTTCCAAATGCTTCCCCTGACAAGGATAAATCAGCCTGTGCTGAGCTTGGGGCTGCTATGACCAGGTTGCTGCCAATACCAAAGCCTGTTTAAAAGTAGCTGAGGGAACTTAGTGCTGCTCTACTGATACAGATGTTTCACATTTCCAAATTTTCATTACCAAATTTTTGTGCTAGCCTCCTCTATGTGACTGAACTGAAATTTTTCTAAATGCTTAATGCTGCAGAATCAACTTCTGTTAAAATTAGATTGTGTTCTGCATGTCTTCTCCGGAGCTGGCAGGTGCTGCTGGCATGTACAGTGAATTGCTGTTTAGTCCTCCAGTGACCCTTTGCACTTCTAGAGCATTTCAGCTTGGGCAAGGCTTCTATCAGCTCCAGCAGTCTGCAGCTCCTCTTGCTTTACCTCTAGTGCCCTGTGTAGTTAAGTAACCTCTCAGAGCTGAGGACCATGACCAGCCTGTTTCCAGATGTCCAGATCTGCACAGCGCTGTCCTTGCAGGACTTATTAAGGGGGAGAGCATGGCCTGAAAAAGCCCAGGCCTGGAATGAAGCATGAAGTTTTTGCAACTGCGCTCCTAAACACTACTCAGCAGTGCTTTTGTTATTTTTAGGCACAAAACACCTGCACACTTCAAGTTAGAGGGTCTTGCTGATACCTAGAGATAATACCAAAAGCAGTAAAAGGCTTTTTCAGTTGAAAGAGAAATCTCCCCACAAAGAAAGTGCTGAAGAGCCCACTGTTTTCAACTGTTTCTACTGCCTAGAAAACATTTTTTGACATCATATTCTGGGCTGCTTAGAAAGCAGTATGGCCAGCAGGTTGAGGGAGGTGATTTACCCTCTCTACTCTGCTTGTGTGATCCTACCTGGAGTAGTCCATTCAGTTCTGGGGCTTCCAGCATAAAAAGGATGTGGACCTACTGGAGCAAGTCCAGAGGAGGAACATGAAGATGATCAGAGGGCTGGAACACCTTTTCTATGGAGACAGGTTGAGAGGGTTGGGGATGTTCAGTCTGGAGAAGAGAAATTTCTGGGGGAATTTTATTGCAGCCTTTCAATACTTTAGGAGGGCTCATAAGAAACCTGGGGAGAGACTTTTTTACCAAGGCTATACTTAGAGGACAAGAGTTAGGGTTAAGCAGGAAGAGGGAAGTTTACAATGAACATAAGGAATAAATTCTGTACTATGAGGGTGGCTAGACATTGAAACAGGCAGCGCAGAGAAGCTGTGGATGCCCCATCCCTGAAAGTGCTCAAGATCAGGTTGGACGGGATTTTGAGCAACCTGGTCTGGTGAAAGATGTCCCTGCCCATGGCTGGTTGGAACTAGAAGATCTTTAAAGGTCCCTTCCAGTCCAAACTATTATGTGATTCCAAGTTTCTTTCATTCTATAAAGAAAATGAGCTAGCTGCACCAGCTCATTTTGATGGGAAAGTGATGCTTCATAAGGCTTCA
The DNA here is from genome assembly GCF_023055355.1 of Agelaius tricolor. NCBI lineage: Eukaryota > Metazoa > Chordata > Aves > Passeriformes > Icteridae > Agelaius > Agelaius tricolor. The sequence continues at coordinate 64,988,327 of NW_027269261.1, forward strand.
AACTAGGTTTGTTGTTATTCTATTTGTTTGACATTAAGCAGCTCTTATAAAACTCATTCACAATCTAGCTGTGGTAGTGACAGATTAAAATCACTCCCCCCTTTCTTCATGTAAGGTTACAGACCAACTGATTTCTGTAATATTCTTCATAATTTCACATCCTGAGAAGTGGAATTTGATGATGAAGGTTGGAAAAGACCTCTCAGATCATCAAGTGCAACATCTGGAAGCTTTGTGTAGAACTAAATGGAAGGGCTGCATGAATGGTAGATCATACAGAGATGAGATATTGTGTGCCTTTAATTTTGGGAGACACTGTATTTGCACGAGAAAGAACACACCAGCAATGACATCTGAAAAAAACCCCAAAACTTCAGCTAAGGAATGACCATTTTGTTTTTCAAAATAATTCAATTTTCATGACATTTCCATCAGAAATTATTCTATCTGATCCTTTCAACAGAGCTGTTTTCCCTTCAGAACACTGTAGAACATGTGTTAGCTGACATAGCAGCACATATTTTGGTGCAGGAACTTAAGCAAGCAAAAGCCAACAAACCTATTAAGGTGAGATGGCTTAAATCAGTTTAGAATACAGACTACCAGTTGTATAAAAGCACTCTTGGTAACAGATAAAATGGCAAAAATGTGGCCTTCTTTTACAAATTAATTAATCTGTGATAACTATTAATGAAGGCAGAAGGATCTTCAGACACAGGTAAAAATATACAGCAGCTTTAGAGTATGATGTAAGTTTTACACAACTACCTGGTATGATTGATTTTTGACTTTTTTCAGTGCAGCAGACTCAGACCTTGTATGCATGCTGCACATAAAAGACAAAGCATTTTGTGCCTACTTTCACAAAAGATATATTTGCAGGAGAAGACTGAATTTGCGAATTGTCCCTGTTTTTTCCTGCAAGAACATTCACAAGTATTTTAAAAAGAATGTCTATTTAAGTGTCACCTTTAATCCCAGCTTCTTTCCCAGGGCACAAATAAAGGTTATCTCCAGGAAAGCACAGGCTGCCAGCTTGGGTCCTGGAGGGAAATCTTTACCACCATATATCTTCAGAGGAGAGTCTGCTACTTCCTATTGAAATCCAAAACTATTGACATGCAAAGCTTGGACCTGCCTGAGATCAGTAGGCTCAGCAGGCAGCTGCTGAATCCTACTTTTTAGGGAGCACTAAGGTCAGGATAAGAGAGCTGCAGGAGGCCATCTCTGTCATTGCTGCTCTCCCAGCCTGGAAAAAGCCAGGAGGTGAAACTCCTTCAAAAAAACCAAACAGTTCTCCTTGCAACTATCTTTAAAGAAAAACTGCTCATCACAGTGATTTCTTACTTGTTGGGTTTTTTTTGGCTCAGATGATTTTTTTTTGGGGGGGAGGTTGGGGGGGAGGGGGGGATGTTTTGGTTTTTTTTCCCAAATATACAATCCCAAAGGTAAAAGAAAGTAATTAATTTCCCTTCTTAGCCTGAGGGGTTCAAACCCACGACCCTCAAAAGAGCAGCCTGAATATCAGCATATGAGATAGGAATAAAACTTTCCACCCACCTTCCCCACTGAAAATGAGCTGCAGCACAGCTAAAAATTCAGAAGGCACTAATTTGGAGCTGCTTGTTCCTGTCAAGACTGGGACAGCTCTGGACATGTATGGAGAAAGTCTGTGCTCTGCTTTGTAGAAGTACAGCCCCAGGGGCCCAGGAGAGGGTGAAATTAAAAGTGGTGTTTAAAGGGGGAAAGTTCATCCAGGATTTTGCTGCTGGAAGGATCACAACTCCATATTTTCATGCTTGTTCTGGATGGCACTTCCACAGTTCTCTCCCACAGTGCTGGCGCTTGAGCTCTGAGATGCCCAGCCTTGCACTGTGATACAGCGTCAGCAGAAAGCATCTACTCACTCTACTCTTTGCCCCTCTGCCCAGTCTTTGCCTTTGTGACCTTTCTTTGAGAAAGGGTTCCCCCCTTACTCTCTCTCTTCTACATTTGGACCATATTATATCTTATTGGTGATACTTTAATGCGAATAATAAAGTAAAATTCAGGCCCTGCTTGTGCTGGTGAGGTCAGTGAAGCTGAATCTATTTGCAGCAGCAGAGAAACTGCACAAATGTATTTGTTTTCCTTCTTTGCTTGGGAAAACTGAACCCTTCATTTTCTGTTGCATGAAAAGGCACCACATAATGATTATTTTGGTGGATCATTTCCCATCCGTTCTCAGTTGCCCTTTTTTTCTGAGTTTATACTGAAGTCTGGACAAAATCTTTTTAAAATGCTATATTTGTCTGTGAACTGCATCCTGACAAAAAGAGCGGAAAAAACCCATGACTTTTTATTTAACAGAAGATTTCCCAGGTATCTCTTAAAAAGGAATAGGAAATGGATTCCAGGGCCATCAAAGTGGTGTGATTGTGTAAACTTACATAGGATATTTCATCAGAGTTTGATAGCTTTTTATTTTTAACCTGATATCTAAATAAAACTACAATAAATACAAGATGATGAACTTTTTTGGCTGTCTGTATCCCTGAGAAACAGAGGGACATGTGTTGAAATAAATTAGTTTCTAGCTTTGCTTTGTGTGTCAGAAAGGCTGCATTATTTCTACTGCACATAGTATATTAGGAGCCTAATTAGTCTTTGCCCAGCATAATGATTCAGAAATCTATCCCTACTCATAAAGTACTTAAGTGAGTGCTTCTACAAACCTAAATAAATTCTGCTTTAGTTTTCAAGCAAGAGGCCATATTTCCCAGAAAATGATGTGGTAAGATCTCATACCTAGTTTATACTTCTTTAGAACAGCTATAAATCATGTCACAGTAAAATATCAGATCCAGCAATCAGAGGCCTGAACAGTCTGCCCTATTTACATAGACTGAGTGATAGTGCTGACGTTTTAATCACTCCTAAAATTTGTCTTAGGAGGTATCCTAATGCTCATTATTTTTGCAGTCACTTGTGGCTACTGTTTATCCTAGAATTTGAAGTCCACTTCCTAAACAGTCCAGGCACACAAAATTTCAGTCCTCTACTCCTCTTTCCACCATCCCCTTTCTTTCATCCCCTGAATATTTAATGCATTTGCAAGAATGAAATGTTTGGAGTATACCAGAATCTTAACAAGAAGCATTAATAATGCAGAAGCTCCCAAACTCTTTCATAAATAGACCTTTCCCTATGAAATTCATTTTAATCAGTGTTTGTGATGAAAATTTACATATGGGTAACCTGCATTCTCCAAGCATCCCTTTCAATATTTAAGCTAACACAGCATTTAACAAATATGTTTAAACATTGAAACCTCCTGTTGGCTGCCAGATGCATAAAGCTCTACTACACTGCAAACACAGACTGCCCTTTTGCACTTTTTTGTGTCAGTCATACCATCAAAAAAAAAAAAAGGGCACTAACTGAAGGAGGTATTACAGAACATCAGGAAAATTATCAAGTCTAAACAACTGAGGAAAATAAATATTACAACTAACTTTTGCCCATAAAATCAGTCTCCCAGGAGATTTACTTGTATTTTAATTGCTAACAGGAATGTTTGAATGCAATAAAAAGTTTCTGGGTTGAACAAGAGTAATTAATGAACAGTTTGATGTTGGGATCTTGAAGTAAACTCTACCTTGATTTTACTATTGACTGGTTCTACAGGGAGAGTTTGACCACAGCTGTGCTTTTCAGAATTATTGTACAGATCTGTCATGTAAAATATTGTTCTGAGATGAAAGGTAGACAATGTGACTCATATGAGAGAAAACCAAAAAAAATTATATGAAGCTCCACTGGAATTTTGAATGCACCAAACTTGTGTCAGATGAACCAGTGAGAATTTTTCGGTCTAAATACTACAGAGCATACAAAATCTTATGACGCATTTTCTCCACTCATGTTTATCTGATGGATCCAGTTCTAAACTTAAAAACATGAACTTTCTTCTGGCTTTATTTTTATATATTTATTTTACATTTAAAACTGATCCCAGCTTCTTCAGCTTCTTGTTCTATAGGGGTTCTTGTCAAATCTCCACATCAACACAGCTCCACTGTTGTGTGTGGGCTAGGATTGTGACATTTGCAAACTATAATCAAATGTGATTTTTTTAACTTAAAACAATGCACTGTTTTTAAACAGGACATCTTCATGAAGCTATGAATAACTCTGCCTCACACAGATTTTGAAAGAAAATGTATCATTATCTCCATCAAAGGTCAACCACAGATTATAACCCTCTTTTTGCTTGTTATGAAGAATGCCTTTTCTGTGGGAAATGATAAGATGTAGCAAGATATGTGTGAGAACGGAATCTTAGGCAAAATACATCATTTGTGTCCAAGGTCTTTCCATTGTTTTGTGATGTGTTAGTTGGCCAATACTGAAAAACTACACTTCAAATTTGTTCACTTCTACTCTTTTCTTTTCAAATGTGTCTAGGGGGGCATTATGCATTAATTAAAGCTGATGGATGCTGATTCTTAGTTTCTGTGACTCCCAAGGCACACAGAAAACAATCACCAACTGAAGGCTGTTACAAGAAGTACTGATTGAAAAACAGCCCAAGACAAGAAAATCTGAGAACCAGCCACATCAATTTGGGATCTGCAAGACCCAGTTATAAAGCAGGATTGCTGAAACACATGTAGGTTTAGAATCCAAATATAACTTGTAACATTGCTTGAGAAATAGAACCATTTCTAGGCTGGACACATTCTACAGAACAGAACCAAAATCACACGGTAAAAATTTGGAACGTGTTGTGATTTGCTCCCATTGTAGCCAAGTACAGTGGAAAGCTCCAAGGAACAATAAGGCCAGACTGGAGCAGGGTGAGCTGGAGGAGACATTAGCTGAAGTGCTCTGTGACCAGACCTTAGCTCATCGCGTGTAATGGCCAAGTGTTGCCTCAGACAGCCTAACTCCCACTTTGTATTTTGTAACTTCTCCCTGCAGGGCTGCGAGATGAAGCTTACCTCCAGCAGCCATGTGGCAGCACATGCAACTGTGGAGCCATGGAACAAGCGAGTGCAGGAGCATTTTGGTTGGATCTGCAGAAGGAGAGGTCCACAAACACGTGCCTGAGGTTTCAGACCACACAGGAGAGACTCACTCTCTAGCTGGGAAGCAGAGAGGGGTGTACAGTTCTCAGACAGGCAGAGCTCACCAGAATAATACGGGAAATCTCACCAAAAAAAAAGAAAAAAACTTTTCTGGGTTAGCACCAAAAGCAGTATTATGCAGCAGCCACTTAGCATTGTAGACAAAAGCTAGGGTCCTGCTGCAGAACATGGGTTGGCAGAGACTTTGATTTCCTGGCTTGAAAATAAAGCCTCAGTTTGCCCTCTTTGCTTTTTTTTCTCCTGCTTCATTATATTATGAAATTCCAATACTATTATTTATTGATTGATTGCCCTGTAAGAAAGGATCTCAGCACAGAGGGGAAAACACTTAGTATTGAGCTTTTCTATAGGTGTATGGAGGTATTTGGAGAGGGAAGGAGGGCACTGTCTCCACCCACACTGACATTAGTAAGACTGATGGTTCATCTCCCACTAGGAAGAATTGCATTTGTTTAAAAGTGGGGAAAAAAACATAACTTATTGTTGGCTTGAGAGACGCTGAGCCAGTAACAGTGCCATGCCATGATTGATTTGTTTGTTCTATTGCAGCCTGTGCAATATCAATGACTTGAGAACATCCAGATGCAGGGAGGAAGATTAAGTAATACTGATTGGATTTCTCCACACCTTTTTTTTTTTTTCTCTTCCCAAGAAACCATTTTCTTTGGAATAGGACACATTTGGCAAATTATACGAAAGGGGATATATTTTCCTGGTAAAGTTCTTGTAGTTAAAGAATGAGATTGGTAACAGGGGTTTTCTGTTCAGTTCTCAGACATTTGTGACATCAGGCCATATTGAGCTCTGGCTATCACAGCAGCTCCCACTAGCTTCAGGGGGAGTTGTATCTGTTTAAGCCAGGTGTGCTCTTTCTGTTTGGGAATGACACAGACACTAATCAGCGACTTTGACAAGTGTGTTTGTTAAGATAATGTTTGCTCACATCTCTAAGCATTCTTGGTGCTTCTGGAACACCTAACAGTTTTATCATTTACCATTTAATTATAACCAGCAGCCCAAAAGACCCAGATATTTAATTGTTCTGTTTTCTTAGAGGTCCGTACTATGATTCATTACAAAAATGCATTTGTCCCTTGTGTCTGAGTTCCTTCTCCACTAAAGCTAGCAGGGCACTAGGGAGACTTTGTTCCTCTAGCCTCAAAAAAAAGAAGGATTATATATGTTCACAGGTAATGAACAACTTTTGGGAACTACAGGCAGCTCAACTCATCTGTCTTCATGCTGATTTAGGCCTGCCTGGCTGTGGATCACCACCATGAGCAGCAGCTCAAGTTTTCAATACATCCTGTTTCATCAGAGCTTAGTTTAAAGATGAATTTGTGCTATTATTACATTTCATTCTAATCCCCTTCAGAGTGCAAAAAAAGGTCTAGTTCCATCACATTTCCTTTATAATATTATTTCTTTTATGACTATAGTGAATTGATCTGTATGCATGTGTAAGTGAAGGGTGTCCAGTCTGAGGGTAACAGTGCCAATAAAGCCCTGGATTCCACACTTTTTGGGTATCAAGCTATTCCCAAGCTATTCCTGAGCTGATGGTATGTAGCTTTTAGGCTTTATTCTCTCAATACCTCTGCCATTTTTACAATAGTTTCAGAGAACTGACTCAAGCTCACTCTGCACCAGGTAATCCATTAATGGGGGACAAAATAGATTGAAGTTACTCAGTGGTCACTTTGAGATGCTTCTACTGTCATTCTCCAGCCTTCACTCAAACTGCTTGATTTTGTGGAGAATACAGATTACCATCTGAGGGCAGCTCTGCTAACACTTTCCATTACATGACGCTGAGGAGAAAATTTCAAACCGCATGAAAAAGAAAACAAAAAACAAAGCCATCCTACAAATCTGTGTTCAAGGACTTTGATTTGTTTAGTCCAGTCTTCAAAGCATTATCTTGCTAGGAAAGTGAAAATTCAATAATATGGACAAGGTCGTGGGAAACATAAGTCTTATTTTGGAGGCACTCACTCAACACAATCATTTAAGAACTACTCTTATTCAGCAAAACACTTGTGTTTACCTATTCTTATCATACTCTTAAGCAAGCAGGCTGGAAAAAACATCCATGCCACAGAAAATTCCACTGAAGTTAGCAGCCATGCATGAGTATTTCTGAACTGAGCTGAACTCAGAAACAGACATTTTAATCCTGTAGCAATTTCTTGAACTTACCATTAAAATTTTGTGTGTACCCATTCACTTAAAAGAGACTCAGCCATCCTCATACTGCACAGAATAAGAAAACAGACTATATTAACAAGGAATTCTAATTTCTTAGTGCACTGAGTGCTGAGACCAAGTTCCTGCCTACAGTAGGTCATATTGTTGGAGTATTACTGAGTTTCTGGCCAAACACAGGTAATCTTAGAGCTAGCAAGCCTTCCCTGGGGTGGCAGGTTTGGCTGATCTCTGGTCAACAGCTCTGATGTCACCTTAGGAATCATGACAGCTGGGCTATACAACCTATCAGCACATCCTCTATCTATGAGAGCAGGAAGGAGGGGTTTGGAAAAGCAGATCTCATTAACAAATCAGCCTCCCATACCTTACCTGTAGCCTTGTCTCCAATTAATCACTCCAGATGAAAATTTCATAAAGCATACATCTTCAAGAAATAATTCAAGAAATAAAATAGAAACAGGTAAAGCACTTCAAATTAATCCCATAAAGAATACATAGATCAGTGAACACAAAAACTGATACCAGCCTCTTCTTTAGATAGATCCCATTAAATCTTTGCAGACTGCTTCCTTAAGAGCACTAAACCCTCTGCAAACAGAACTCATTTGGAAAGCAGTTAACCAGTTTACCTACTGCTTAAAAGACATTAAACAAAGAGTGACTATGACAGCCTTGTGTACTGATTGAAAATGCAGCCTTGTCTACAAACTGCAATCAATTTTCTTTGGCAACAAGGAACCCACCTTTCTCAGTCCTTTCCATTCCTACCCAGGGTGAGAGGAGGCATGGATGGCTGCTTGTGCTGCTCTTAGCTTCTTACTGCTTGTGTCAGATTGCCTCTGCAACTCCACAGACTCCTTCACTCCAGAAAAAAAAGTCCAGACAGAAAATCAATTGAAAAATAGTGAGTTTTGTGCTTTTTAATACTTTTGCCTTATTTTGAATTTAATTTTTAACAGCTCCCTCTGAATATAGAACACAACACTAAGTGTGTAAATATCAGAGTCCTTAGTTGTTTTTCCCTCATCAAGACTGGTGTCAGTGATGAAGTAACACACAACATCATTAGCCATAAGTCCCAGGGTACTCTAGGTGAAAATCTGCAGTATCATTCTCCTCCCCTTGCACAGGTCCCACTCGCTGCAAGTGCAGTGTCATAGCAATGCAGCTGTCTTGCCACTGCCAGTACTTGCATAACAGATGCTCATTAAAGGGAGGCTGAAGGACATCACTATAAAAACAGTAAATTAGGGAACATCAGCCTCAGTTTAGGATAACCACTCTGGCCAGAGGCTTATAAACACTTGGATACACTTATAAACACTGTTGGAGCAGGTAAATTTATCAACTTTGCTTGTCATTTTCATTACTTTTTCACTCTAGAGATTCTTATCCTAATGTAAGCTCAGCAATTTCCAAATATAAAAAAAGTACTTAAAACACTGGAAAGACAATAGCAGATCCTCCTCCAAGCTAATCTGCCACTCCAAGAGAAATGGTGCCACACATAATGCAGCATAAAGCAAGTAAAGTCACAAAAAGTCCTGCAGCTGCACGAGTTTGAATTAGCTCATCATAAATCCAGTGTGTGACCCCATGAGGCCACCTCACAGCGCTTCCAGCAAACCAGTCATGTTCAAGTGCTTTGACTAGTTTAATTGCTCTGCCCAAGAGGCTTTATGTAATGCCTTAGACAACAGCATGACAGACTGATCAAAAGCAGAGTAGCTTTCTATTCCTCACCATGAACTTTCATATCAGGAGTGAATTATGTCATTCATAGCACACCAGGAGAGTTCCAGCACATGATAACATCTCTCCTAAGTCCAGATCAAGTACTATGAGGAAACATAAAATATTAAACTCCAGACAGCACACAAACACTTGCAGATACACAAAACGGTTTGTTATCACTTGCATTTGGTTGTTCAGTACAATATTTTGCTCTGAATTTATGTTATCACTCTGCAGCACCATCATAACAGAGTAGCTCAGCTGGTCCATGAAAAATTCATTCCACAGAAAAATTCAGTTCAGCAATCACATTAATTCACTCCAGCTGAAGATCTCTGTGAAACTTAAATACTTCAGTGGGGCCATTAAGTTTAACCTGTGTATTTTACAATATCTGTAATCACAATGGTGCCCGTTTTACATTTCCATGGGCCAAGAAAGAGTTGGTATTGTTATGTAAAAAGTCTCCCAAACTGGGCTTTGAATTTCATAGCAATAACATGCTCTCCAAAAATGTCTATTTAATTTTCTAGCAAATATTTTCCAGCAATCTGAAAAGATTCATGCCCGTCTTCTGTGATGCATCAATGTGTTTTGTCTTTTATCAGATCAACATTTTGTTTACTCCAGTCTTGAAAGGAGGTGAAATAAACCCATAGCAATGCAAAAAATACAAAGAAGGTCATAAATAGAGGGTAGATACATTTGCAAAAGTGTACAAAACAGACTATTAGTTTGTAACCATAAACAATATCATAAGAAAAGGTTTTTTAATAGATAGGCTCTTATAAATTTTTGCCTGAGCTTTTTGTATTGGTTAAATTATAAAATTAACTTTCAAAATAAAATGTTATGTTAAAATATTGTGTATCTTAATCTGTTAGCATTGAGATTTTATTCTTAAGATTTATTGTTGTCATTTAAATATATGCATATTGCTGTAAGAGAGCAGAGCCACAGGAATTCCAAACAAATTATATTTCTGAGTAAAGGGTTCTTTGCCCTAGTTTATATATCTCTAGCTTTTAATGTAAATATACTGCAATAAAAATCATAAGAAAACTTGGCATTCAAACTTTCCTTAAGTAGTTGAAAAATTCTTAGCTTGAAATTGTCATTTATCTGCCATTTCTGAAAGGCTATTATATCCATAATGTAAACCACAATGTTAAAAACAAAGGCATTAAACATTTATAACAGAATATGCAATCTCCCTTTACATTAATCATAGCATTCATGTGTGTGTTTTATGTCATAATTCTTTTCAGCTTTGCTTATATTTATTTTATCTTAATTGCATCTATTATTTTTTAAAATTACTCCTCTGTACATGCTTTTCTTTTTAATTTTTCTTCAGTATTGTGTTGCATGGTTGCTTTGAGGCATTTTAAATGCGGGTTCTTTCTTCTAAAAGAACATTTGAGTGACTCCTCTTAAAGGAAACTCTGAAAATGTGCAATTCCAACAAGCTTGTACTTTTTCAGTCCACAGTTTTCTGCTATTCTGATAATTTAAAGAAATACAAATAGCAGGCAGCAAGCAGATATTTTCTTTTAATGTTTTCCTAACTGGTTACAAGTGACTCCAGCTTTCATGCTCACACAAGGCACTAGCCACAGCAGGGAGGATGCCAGTGGAAAAGGTGTTTTTGAAATATATATGCTTTTGAGTGGGAGAGAATTGAGATAAGGAGCACCAAACACCTTCCATGAGGCAACTGCCTGACGGCCCAGTTGTGACTTCAGCAGTGCCTGGCATGTCCAAATTCAGTGCTATGAAGGTATTCTTAATATACTGACAGTCACAGTTGCTCTACTGCAGATAGAGTGCTATTTGCTCCCTAACATTTGTTTGACCTTTCTGGAGGCTCTGAACAAACCAAGTCTTCCACACCTTTTCCTCCCCACCTCTGTAGTCTGCTTTCATTAACTCCTCCACCCCAGCCTTCACACCCAACATTATCCTTCCCACCAAACTCAGAGGCAAATTATTCGGTTATTTTAAGGGCCAAACCTATGTTCTTTACCCTGGCTTACTAATAACTGCTACATGTTTAATGAGAAGCCTCTCCTTTCCTTGTTCTTTATATACCTGAAAAAAAAAATTGCTATTGTTCTGGTTTTCTTTGCAAATTTGTACTTCTCTTAGCATCTAACAGCATCCACTTTTCTACTAAGCCAATGTTTGACATTTTTCAGCCTTTAAAGCATCAGATCTTTTTGCTGATGAAAGCTTTTTTCACTCTCATCTCTAAATCTGTGCTTGAATCTGGTTAGGAACATTTCTCTACAAGCCTTTTCAAGTGGACCAGTGAATTGAGATAGTTCTTGTTCCATCTGATGTAAAGAAATTTCATCCAGCACCTACATTGAAGTCTTTGAACTCTTCAGTTCTGCTTATACCTTTGAAAACCCACATCTTCCAAAATAGGGCTTATTAGGGGCTTCCACACATGAATAAATGACGAACAATTTTCATGTAAACTGCCACATCACATAAATTGCTACTTGTTTGTCATATTTCTTATCCTTGGTCTTTTAGTTTTATGATTTTTTTTCCTGTCACGCCACAAATGAAAAGTGTCCAATCCGGCAGTAATGAGTCTTTTCTTGACAATTTCTTACAGCTCAAATCTTATCTATAGTTCCTTTTAATGAGCAGCCTTCTTTAAAAATGGTCTAAAGATGGCTTTTTAATTGGTTTCTGTCATTAAAGAAACCCTCATTATCTTCAAGTCCTTTACAATTCTGTTTTTTTTCTACAATAAGTAAAATATAAAACTTTCATGCCCTGTTTAATCTCTGACTCTTTTGCTGCTTCTTCAAAGCTTTTTACACTTTTTGTTCATTATCCTAAGTATGAAATCTTCTATTTGCCCAGTGCTTCCACACCAAACCACTATCCCAAGCAGTGCCATTTTTAGCTCACACTCACATCTGAGGATTTCCTGTACAGTTCAAATTGCTGTTTGAAACTTTTTCCAGAACTGCAAATATATATTGAAACCACCACCAGTACATTTGTTTTCCAGTAATTTTATTGGCAGTAGGACTAGATCATTAGAATACTTAGGAAAAGGAGTCTGGAAAAGGACAGAAGATGAGTCGCCTTATTTACTGAGCACATGGTGGCTCTATAAAAAGTCACTACTAAAGGGGATTACTAATCTTATTTTCTTAAAGTAGCCTTCTTTCAAACCAAGAGATTGGACCTGGGGCTTTTGAGACCTGAAAACTGAGTCCAAGTAGCAACCAAATACATAAGTGCCTGACTAATCTTTATAGTTGAGGAAAACATTGCAGATATATTTTGCAGTGCTTTTCCAACAATGAAGGATGAATTTTCCCAAGTTTAACAATTATACCTATATTTGAGAAAAAGCAAAAGAAAAAAAAAATGGTTTATTTTTCTTTATTTTCCTCAAGAAATCATTCATATGCTTCAAAAATTTTCTACAGGATAGGAAGATGATCAAGAAGATAGAAGAGTCCAAATTCTAACCCAAGTCATTTGAGTTTAGTCTTCTTCTGTAATCCAGCTGGCCATCAGACAGTGAAACTTGAGCTAGGGGTTTTGGGGCTAGGCCAAACACCAAGAAGTTCCGCAGTTTCATAATTCCAAAGAAATCCTTATGATTTCCCATGAAGTCCAACCTCATATATGGTAACGATAATTCTCATTTTCTGTCCTAACCACAAACTTTGAGTGTGACTCACCAAGTATGGTCTTTCCTGACTTCTGGTTAGGTTGGGGTTTTTTCATCTTTGTGCCATAGTGGTAAAATGCCAACTGCACTTTCTGCTTGGTCCTCCTTTTCATTTGCCACTGCCTGTACATGTAGTTATATTTTAATAAATGAAAAGTGTTCTTACTAAGAACCCTTATTAACAGCTTGCATGCTGTGTGGCACATAGCAGGAACACCTTGCCTGAAGATTCTTCATTCCAGATGGAGACCTGGGACTTCAAAGCAGGTTGTCATACGGCAGTCATCCGGCAGAACAAGCAGAGCAATGCGATCTCCAGCCTTGCTGCAGGCACAAATGCTGTTGTGCTGCTCTTTCCGGGGTGGATGCAATTTCTTTCCAAGCACAGTAGGCTGCAGTAAATGTGCTGCAAGTTGCCAGGAGTCCCATCCAGCAGGGACGTCACTGTGACAAAAAGTTGCCAGATATGTAGATCTAGCACTTCTGCCACTCGCTAAAAAAAGCAACATGCTTCTGGAAATCCATAAAGATGATAACTACAGCTGGCTATTTGACAGAGCAGTGCTCCCCATGGTGAGAAGTGCTGTGGCTAGTTCTGCCAAATATTTTCCATTTCCTGAAACTATTGCTTCTGTTTTGCTCCCTGTGAATTTCAGCCAGTTGACCTTTAAGAATTTGCTAATTTTAGTCAGGTGTTCAGGCCCCTATTATCAGCACTGAGAGTGAAAAAGATGCATGGCTGAGGGTACCTGCATGCTCCTGACCTTCTAGAGGTTTATGGTTTTTTCTCCAGGGTATTCAAATAATAGTTGAACAAGATCAGCAACAGTAAAAGGTATATTGGATTCATTCTAGTGACAGAATCATCCATTTGAGTAAATGTGCTCTGTGTAAATGAAGAGAAGGATGTGGAATCCAGAAATCCCTGTGCTCTTGCTCCAGGTACAGGGTTTTTGCAACCATTAGAGTCACCACAGAGCTTCTTTATGAAGATGTGGGCAATTCCTCTGAGCATTCCTCTGCTCTTCAAATTTGACAGAAGTGACTGATTATGTGACTTACAGGGCTGACAAATGTTGGTAATATAATTTGGAATGGTAAAATGACCAAGCAGGATAAAAAGTATGGATCAAGGATCATCTGTTGAGGAAGACAAATTAATCAGCAAAGAAAAGGAAAACCAGAAAGTCTTATGCAGTTCTTAAAAGGCACAGATTTTGAGCCTTTTTTCCTGATAAGGAAATGAGAACTGGATCTGTCAGTATTAAAATAAAATGAAGAAATGCCTAATGATAAGTAGTTTGGGAGTAACTCTGTTGATCTTGTTAAAAACCATGTATCTTGCAATGGAAAGCAGAAACTTTGAGATGTTAATGAAGACTGAATGGCTTATCTGTGAGTTCCAGTCATTGGCCAAGACCTCATTGTGCTGGACACAAATACATTATTCCTTACCTGATAAATTTCTAACCTAAAAGGACATTGGGAGACAATAAGGGTGAGCGGGACAATAAGGGGGAGTGGAGATTGATTAGGACAGACAGTAATAAAGAGAGAAGAAACTATTAAAAAGCATTTTCAACAGTGCCAACACACCAGCAGTCAACTTGCTGGGGCAGCAAATTTTGATTTTGCCTACTCTGCTGAGAAACCTTGAGCTGGGAATGTGCAAGTACATGTCTGAAAATCTAGGATGTGGGTGATGAAAGCTGGCCAAGAGAGAGAACAGAACTGGCTGCTTGGAATATGGCAGCAAGCCATTAGACAGCCTAAGAAGAGCAAGGGGTAGTTCATTTGATGTGGTGGTTGAGGAGGAGCCAGTAGAAGAGCAAACAGGGCCATAGGAACAGAAAAATAAGCACTGCAACAGCCTCTTGGAATGATAGGAGTAGAGCAGCATTGCTTTAGCCAAAGGACAGGAAGTTAATATTGTAGTAAAAGGATTCATGGTGGATTAATAAAGGTTCCAGAGGATAACTCAGAATTGGCAACTTATAGGGGTTACAAAGAAGAGTTTAGACATAGCTTGGATTTGTGGAACTAAAATAGATAGTGTGGATAGAGTACAAATGAGAATGACAGGCAGGAGGGCGATGTGTGAGGCACTGTACAGACATCAGGTAAACTCTGACCTGAAAAGTTTGCAATCTCAAACACAAGGCAGGTGTTTAAGACAAGCAGTTAAAGTGTAGGGATGAAATGTGCTTGTAATGCTTAGTGGAGCTGTAGCAACAACCACAAGTCACAATTTACATAAGATGGTATTGCACAGCAGGTTCCTTTTATGCATTACAGCACTGATGTATTTTAAAGTGGCATTTGAAGTAAGATGAGTTGAGACACTGGCATGTCCAGACATGTGGAAAGCAGCTAAATTTTTGCTTCTGTGCTAGTACCTATTTCTGGAGCCAGGAAAGGAGTGAAGGGAACTGAATCTTGTTATACATCTGGTTTTGGGTTTTACAGCATTTCTTGACTACCTAGCCACTAAATAGTCAGCTAAATATTTACTCACATTATCAGAGCCAGACTAATGTCAATATTTTCCTTTTAAACGGTTATCAGTATATTGCATACTCCTAAATGTGAGAATGTTTTTTCACATCATACAAAATGAGAGAGTGAGCAATAACCTCCAAGTGAAATAGTGATAGCAACATACATGTTACTATGAGTTTTGGGGAGTAGTCTGAGCAAGAAGAAAGGACCATATATATTTAAATAATGGGAAGTGGGTAAATAAAAATCTCTTAAAGATCAGAGAAATACTAAACCTCTTTGTCATAAGTTGAAATCCAGAGGGATTTTCTTTTCTTGTTAGAAAGCTGAATGACAGAAAACATGAACACACTGTCAGACAAATGTTGCCTCTTTTTTCAGGTATCCTGACCCCTGACTCTCCTTGGACCATGCTGGAGAGACACCTCACCCCTGCACAAATCTGTCCTGTGCACTAGATTCTGCAAGCTCTGTTGGAGACCTACTTACTCTACCATATCACTGCCCTCCAACTTACAGCTTTTCCCCAACAGGGCAGAAAAAAGTTCTGCTGCAAGTTAAATTATCACCTCTTTTTCTGCCTGTTGTGGACATGGTGAACAGTTAGCTCTCTATAAAGGAAAGCTTCTGGCACATTGTTCTCATCTTCTCTTTCTAGACTAAACAGTACCAGTTCTCTCGATCTTTCTTCATGAAGTGTGTTTTCCATACTACTTTATTATTCTTTTTCTTCTCTGAACTCTCTCCAGTTTGTTTCTATATATTTATCTATATTGTGTGTTGTGTTAGAGTGTTGTGCCCAAAAGAGGACACAGTACTCACTCCCCAGCACCAGCAGAGTAAAACAGAACATAAGGCAGTCTTACTAGGATGTTCTGCAGTGAGATTCATCTTTCCCCAGCATGTAATGCAGCTTACTCTTACTTAGCTTAGGGGCTGTGTAGTCTTCAGGTTTCTTTATTGTCCTGCATAGCACATAAACATCTCCCACATTGTATTCATGCAGTTGATATCTGTGGCAAACTACACTTGTTATTTTTTCTGAATTTGCACCTCTTGCATCAGATTGTCTCTCCAGGCTCTAACACAGTCCTCTGAAATACTGGCACTTCCCATCTGCTGGTGTAACTTGAAGATCCACTTCTTCATATTTCAAGACATTCATGAAAATAATTATTAGAACTAGACTAACAAGTGACATCTGTCCATATGTGTGTTATGGTGAGCTCATCTACAGTGCATTTTTCTAGTTTCTTTTTCAGAAAAGTGTGTAAGACTGTGTGGAAAGCTTTCTTAAAATCAAGATCCAACAAGTCTACTCCTCATCCTTATCTCCTTGGCCAATAAATCTGTCAAAGAACAATGACATGGATTTGTTCTGATAAATCCATGCAACACTTTTTTATCACTATAAAAATGCTCAAAGTGTCCACAAAGTGATTATACACTGTAGTATTGTAGGATTTATTTGGTAACAACAAAATTATCTTCCTAGGCATTTATAATTTATTAGGCTCCCATTTTTATTTTTTTTATAATTACAGTATATATTCTCTCACCCTGGTGTCTTCCATGGTATTCCATATTTCATTTAAATTACTCATTGCTGGTTCAGTGATTGCTTTTGTAGCTGATTAAATATTCCAAGGTGCATATGCCTGTCTGTTCTTGTTAACAAACTGTTTGTGTTCAGTGGTTATCTGGTTTCATAGACCTTACTGGAATAAAGGTGTCCACACCACACACAGAGAACTGAAACCTAGAAGAAATTGAAGGAATAGAGTGACATGAGAAATAATATATATTTTCCAGACCTTGCCATTGGTTCCCTGGAAGAGTGCTAAAGATATTTACTCAGCCATTACATGGAAACTTGCAGCTGCAAGTGGAATGAGGATTCCTGTTTGAAAGGCTCAGTAATCATTTTAGTTATGGTAGGACTACTGTTAACAAATATGTAGGGGAATTTTAAGGGGTGAATGATAACCAGTAGTCACTAATTTGACAACAAGAAAATCTTTCTATATTTGCTTACCTTCTTTGGATTTTCTTTGATCACTGTTTAACATAAAGTAATGGCTAAAGCTATGATTGCAGTTTATCTTACTAGTTAGTTTAAGGATCAGCAATATTTCCTCTCTTTATTGGTTATCCCACCTCTATCATTGTAATGTATTGCCATTTATCCCAAGTAGATCAAAAAGAGCCAAGTCTTTAATAAATGCTAGGCCTTCACACTGCTCCCTCTTGGAGTAACAGAAAGCATTGCTTTGGGTTGAATGTTCCTGCTCACTTGTCTTAAAGGTTATTTAATTAAAACAAGAGCAAAAGAAGAATGTCCCTGCTCTAGCCAAATACCATCCTAAAAATAGAACTAAAATCCTCACTTTGATGTGACAATGCTTAGATCCAGCTCACAAGTTAGTGAAAATCTTTGTGTTGAGCACAGAGGGAACCCAACTATCTCAGTGAAAAGATATTTGTTGCATCATTCCTCAGCACCTCCTGCTGGCTAAGAAACATGGACAGACTTTTATTGGTATGAGGGCTAACTGAGCATAGCTGGCCTCTAAAATAATGAGCACGAAAGTGAGTGATACCTTGCCACCAAGCAAAAAGCCAGGGGTCTCTGTAGTGTGGTCAATAGTGATGGTAAACAGAAAAAAACAGGTTTGTACAGGAGAAAAGAAAAACCACGGACTTGAGCAAGGAACAAAAATTATTTTTCTCAGCCTTGTTATTCATATTTATATTGAAAGTAATACTGCAGGCAGAGACAATCAGAATTGTATCAGAGTGAAAGATATAAGAGTGGAATAAGAATCAACCGCAAGATAGCATCAGTAAAAACGGTGTGATCTAAAACGCAGACGTGCTGCAAGGGAATGACGTGTGCAAGTTCTTTTGCATTTATATTTTCATTTCAAGCAGATGGTGGGGTAAGGGGAATATTGCTGTGGAGGACTTAAAAACTAAGTTTACTGTAACCCCAAAGTGTAGCTTAGTATCTGAGCATGTGTATACTGTGTGTATCAAAATAAACTACTGGTGTTAACCTTCTGCATCTATTCAAAATGAAAATTTCAGGGAAATTTGCCAGGTATAAAAAAATAAACATTGCTGGTTAATGTCCATGGACCAGAATGAGCTCAGCATGAATAGATTTTATTTACATAAGTGCAGAAGCAGGTTCCATTTGCTATTAGATCTTCTAAGGTAAACTTTCTTATATAAACTATGGAATCTCCCACTAAAATAGTACAGTGAAATAAAGCCAAAATTTGGGATTAAAACACAAAGGCTCCATTTATTCTCTGAAATGCACACAAAACCTCATATTTCTGCTGCTCTCTTCATCCAAGGAGCACAAAGGCAGCCATCAGTTATAATAATGTCTATGCTTTCATTATGTACCATGGCACAATAGGAACAGACCTGCAGAACAAAACAGTTAATATCAGAGACTCAATGTTCCCTGTGTTAATATTTTGAAGGTTTCAGTCTGAACTAGCTTTATTGCATTTCTATTGGTTGAACAGCATCAGATGTGGAGCTGGAGTGTATCCTCCAGCTGAGCACAAGGAAGGACCCAAGAAGCATATGGCAAGACATGCTCCCAGATGAACCAAAGTGTGGTAATCAGAGCAGATGAAGAAGTCCACTTCAAAAGCCTCATCCAAAATAAAGCAGAAGTAGAGACACACCCAGGGAATTAAGCCCTACCCAGCAGCCCCAGCATATGAGGCAGATTTAATTAACCCTGTTACACAGGTGGCAGATGGAGGTACAGCAGATTTACAAGAAAAGGAAGTGGCAGAACCATGATAAAGCTGAAGAATTTGTTGTCCAGAGACAACTGGGCACTGTGGGGCACAATGACTGCTGCAAATGAACAGGACACAGTACTGGAGTAGGGAACTAATGCAGATAATTCTTATCAAAAAACCCAAAATGCAAACAGAAATTAGAGGATCTGGCTTGATTAAATTACCTGTAATTAATCTTGTTCATCCATAAGTCAGTGATAAGGATTGGCTGTGATGCCTAGCAACTTAGGAATAGACCATGAGACATAGATTTAAGCGAGAAACACGAGGGCAAAAGAAACCACTGTCCCTGACTTGGCATTGCCAGATGTAGCACATTCTCTTGGTCACTGGATGAAGAAAATGTCACCCCACTTGCATACCGTCCACCTCCATCATGGCTTTCTTCAGGAATAGCTATATTCAACACCAGAGCATCTCAGGCAACTCACAGAAAGCAATTATTAGGACTCCATTGCTATCAGTAAAGTGACTTCACTACCACATAAATGTGAATGTTATTTCAACCATTAGTAAGAGCTAATAATGTCTTATTTTGTATGATGCATTCTGAGGTTATCATATAAAGCAGAGCTTGCCACTGCTATTTTTGTATGTTTTCCTGCTATTTAACATCTGATAAAACAGCTATCCAGACTGGCTATGATATCAGCTAGATATTTAATTATTGTGTGGCTGTACTGGAAAGTGATGCCAGAAAATATAGATACCCCAGATGTGCTAGTGTTGGTTTTGGGCTTAGCCCACATATTTCACCGGTGAAGAAGTTTCATAAGTATGTTAAAGATATCATTCAGGAGGACTCTAAGCCAATGAGTTACCACAAAATCATAGGGCACAGAGAATGGTAAACTCGTGAGAAGGAAAGCAATCTAAGTAAAAAAAGGCCTCAGATATTGCTCTCATTTGGAGCAGAAGGCAGCAGTAAGGACTTGTTATGAGATAGGGCCTCAGCCATGATGGCTTCAAACAAGTCATTCAGTAGCTGTAAAAATATCTGTAAATGAAGAACCATGCCTTTATCGCCTCTTCAAGAACCCAAATGTACAGCAGCTACAGGATGATTCCTTTAAGGTTTCTATAAAGGACCCTTTTCTTATTTCACCTAAGTGATTTTATAAGAAAGAAGTCTTGAATACTGCAGCTTTTTTTTTTTTTTTGTAAGTGTATATTTTAAATTATTTGGTCATTATATTAAGACAGTTGGATATAATAAATATTTTTTTGGCAAATATTATATAACCGCCCTTCAAAATACTGGCATCTAATCCTTGTCAAAAAGTTGAGTCCATTGCTGAGGTATGCAAAAAAAAACCTGGTTCAGGTTCCTCTCTCTCAATCTTCATTTATGATTGCTGGACTCTTCAACAGGGATAGGAGATGAAATTGTTTCAAAAGTTGCATCAGCTCTGCTCAAAGGGTCAAGCAGAGAGTGCGGCTACCCCAGCTGGATGTGCTGTTAGTCCCTCTGAGAATTCTGTTCCTTCCCTTCACCTCTACAGCCAAGCTCCAGAGCATCATGCTATGGAGTCAAGTCAGAGGTATGCAAGGCAAAAAAACCATGAAGATGTACTAAGATGCTGCATTTGCAGGATTATAAATAAGTCTTTTCCTGTCTGATATTTCTCAAATTTTCATACATACCTCTTAGCACATTCCTTAGGGAGACACTCCCTTTGAAAGATTTTGGTAGAGCAACTAATAAACTACAATAAATTCTGATGAAATGGTAGTTCTCATAACTAGAAGAAGGTAAGTTGCCAAAGAGGCAGAATGTTGTCACAAAGACTAAGAACACATTTTATGGTGTTTTAGAGGATGGAGATGAAATTGTTTTAAGGTTTCCATAGAAAAGGTTTCAGCAGTGCCATTTTCCTTTTACTCTGTTCACAGTTCATGTAAATTGGTAAATATGGCTGAAAGAAGTTGAGGTTATGGAAGCCAGAAGTGTATGTCATCTTCAGACTCCCATTTCTCTCTCCTCCTCTGGTAATTGCACAACCTATTCAAGAGTCAACCTGTCATCATAAATAGTGGCAGGCTGCATGCAGTTATAGTGTGCCTTTGTGAATAACAATTTCTCATCCCAGCAAAGTTTAAAATCAAAATGTTTTCTCTAATTAGCTATATGTTGTAGCTAACAAGATCATAAAGCTGCTCTTTTAATACATTTTTCCCTGTTGCTTTACTTTTTTTTTATCCTGGAGAATTAAACAGCTGATTCATACTTTATTTTCTCATGGAGAGAGTTTTGTTGTTGCTTTTAAGAACTTTAAAAGCACTTAAGCTCTAAGCTGTTAAACAACAATCTCAAGCTAAGATTTTGCAAATGCAGCCTACACACGATTAAAAAAAAAAAGGTAGATATAATTTTTTTGAGTTACAAAACCTTGAGAACAAAATATTTGCTTCTCCTAATTCCCCTGTCTGTTTATATTTCTGGACAGTCAGATTTTCTTGAGATTTCCATCAACCTCAACACAGGGGTTTAAGATATTTCCTTCTATATTGCCTTAGTTGCTTTGTGCCTAGAACCCATGTTTGGAATTTGCCCTACCTACAGATTCCCAAAGATTATCACATTGTCTTTTTTAAGGTTTATCTCTTAATACAATTTGTCTGTTGTCAGGCTTGCATAGCATCGCTGCACATTGCTAGGATACAGTAAATGTTTTTAAAAGTGAAAGACCTCCCCTTTTTCCTATTGCTATCTAGAAAATATAACCAGATTTTACCCTCTGATATAGGAGTGCAGCTCCCCATGGAATAAATTGAGTCCTGCATGTGTAGAAGGACAGAATTTGGCCTCAAAGATTTATAGAGCTATAAAACTACAGTAGATAACTTTGATTATATTTTCTGGGACTAAGGGCTGAATCCACGTCACTAACAAAAGTTTCATCTTAAAATGGCATTAACGTCTCTCGGACTACGATTTTCGATGATTATTGCACTCTTTTAAGTCTTTGGATTCATTTGACTTTCAGTCTGACCTGTTCCCTTCCCTCTACTTTCCTATCGCCTGGTTTCATGGGTGGGGTAATATGGGAGAGAAGGCAGCAGTGGAAATGCAGTACCAGGTAGCTCAACATCTCCTGGAAGCTGCAATAGAGATTCTCCCACTGTCCAGCAGGAGGGAGGTGTGTTGGGAGTGGAGCTGTGTGGTTAGAACAACACCAGAGACAGTGACCTAGAAACATTACATAGGAGGGAAACAACACAGACTGTGAGCTGCAACAGTAAATTACTCAGGCTTTGCGCAACTGGTGAATAACTATTTTTCTGACTTGTCATGGTGTCCCAGAATATTCTTACCTTTTTCTTTCACTACTGAAAATAATTTTCTTATTTCCTAGGCACTCACTGAAGAGCCCTCCATCAGACTTTGGCGAAGTGTGTAGCATAGTGCATGTAGGCCTCCCTTTTATTTACAGTCTGGTTTTTCCACTCTCAAAACAGAATTATCCCAAAATAAACACCAGACAATGAGAATCAAAAGCATGTGTAATAGCCGTGCCATTTCGTAACTACTTGCTACATCTTTGTTTGGCATACTGGACTTTGTTTAGCAGAAACATGGTAGTATCACAAGGTCAGAGTCTCCCACAACTTAATCCATTGCTAAAAAAACCTGGAATTCATATAACACAGACTTCTGTACAAAAGAGTTTCAACCAAAGTTAAAAATAAATCCCCTCAAAATTGTGAACAAAGTGTAATTAATTATAAAGAGTGGGGAAAAACCCTGAAAAAAAACCCAACAAACCTCCTCAATTAGTTCACCTTTTTTTTTTTTTCTTGTTTTACCAAATAGACATATATGCAAGACGTGGTGGCTTTGTTCTCTTGGCTAGGTGCAACATCATCACAGCTGTGATCATGCTGGATCTCATAAACTAAGCAGGACTAATCCTGCTCAGCAAAGTTACTCAATGGGGAGTTTTCCAAGACAAGCACAAGGGCTTGCAGATCTTGCAAGCAGTGTTTTAATAAGAGCGGAAGCAGCACTCCCCTCAGACTCATGGACTCATGCTGGATCTTAGGAAGAGTTGTGCTACTAGGAAAATTACTTCAACATTCATCTAAAACAAGTGGTGGTGAAAGACATTGCTCATTGGAAAAGTGCTCAGTAGATCCAAAGGGCCCCCAACAATTCTTCCAGTTTGGTAATGTGCACTGAACTGAAGTGCATGAAATGACATCTCTCTTTTAAATTTCGCTGTGGCCCAGGACCACCCAGGATCTTTTGCATCCTCTAGACTTATAAAATTGCTTTTATGCACTTATGGTCCTCTTCACCTGCACAACATGACTTGTGGCTTAAAGAACAGAAAGAGGGTATAAGTAGCATGAATATGTTTTCTTAAATAACCCAGTGAAAGCTTTTCTACCTCTGCTTCTTCTTTACAGAGAATTATTGGTATTGAAAGACCAAGACTTGTTCTAATGGGAATTACAAGTGTCTTGACAGTGGGAATTTATACTCTAAATCTAGTCAAGTAAACAAAACTATTTAGGGATCATTCTCTGTTCTCAAGAATAAATGTAAACTCATTATTTTCACACTTTTTTTTGGCTTCTTCTGTCTCTCTGCCAACCTTGGACATGGCAACTTCAGCCATTCAGTAGTCAATAGCAGGTGGTTGGCTATATTTCTTCCCAAGTTGTGTCTAGGACACATCTGAGGAGCAAGGCCAAACCCATGCCAGAAAGTAGGTTAAAAACTAAACAATATGGAGAGCTATGGGAGAGTAAGCAGCTTGTGTCTTTTATATTACAGTAAGGATGCAACCTCTGGTCCCTGAAAAATGTGTAGGTAGCATTGTGACCTGCCATGTGTCCTTGGCAATTAAAATACTACTGATAGGGAAACAAGATATATTATTATTAATGCTTTAATAACAATGAGCAAGCTATCTGTCTTTTTAATTAGCTCACTACACACCCAGAACAAAGGTTAAATTTGTAACAATTGCCATATGCAATAGTAACAGAGTGTAACTTGAACTGAAGCGCCCTTCTTATGTCCCAGCGATGCGACTGAATCAGTACCTAGTAAGGAAAATGTTTAGAGATTGAGCTAATGCATTTAGCTCTTTTCTTCCATCACTACAACACGAAGTGGTTGCAATTAGATTTTAAATTTTTTTGGTAGGTGTTTTGTTGGGTGGGTGGGGAGTTGTTGGTTTTCTTTGGGGGGGTGGGTGGGAAGGTATTGCTTTGCTTTCTTTTATCTTGGCTGCTGTATTCAAAGGGCACTGGGAAATACCTGAGGTGGGTCTGTATAACACATCTCTCACAAGATAATTCCTTTGGTCTTTCCCCAATGAGAGTGATGCAGCCCCCTCAGAGGCTGATATGCAAGACGTTGCCTCAAAGCCACCAGTCCGAAGGTGTGCATTTCCTGCCTGGAACCAGATATGTGTATCCACTCCTGACTGGGCCCAGAAGATGTATGTAGGTTGGCCTGCTGTCTGCAGCTGAAAGCTCTAGACTGCTTTTCAAGATCTCAGGCAAGCTGAACAGGT
This sequence comes from Agelaius tricolor, assembly GCF_023055355.1. Classification (NCBI taxonomy): domain Eukaryota; kingdom Metazoa; phylum Chordata; class Aves; order Passeriformes; family Icteridae; genus Agelaius; species Agelaius tricolor. The sequence continues at coordinate 65,012,958 of NW_027269261.1, forward strand.
TATGTCTGCTCCCCAGTGAAACTGGTTTGGTGTAAATAGTTATTATTGCTGGTGAGGAGGAAGAGAAAGCCAGGCATTTGCAACAGGAAGGGGGTTTGTGGTAGGCAGGAGAAAGACAAGCATGGTTTGATTTTAACAAAATGGAGCCTTTTTGGCTTATCCATTCATTTGTACTGATGATATTTGTTCCACAAAGAATGAAACTGAGCTAGCACTAAGTTATATCAAATACATGAGCTCAAACTTCTGTTTTCACTACGCAAGGCTTTTGCAGTTCTAGTAGTTTTAAGTGTTATACAAAACCATTGCAAGTAGTGTCTCCTGGCAATTGAATACCTGAAAGATGTTCTTTTTCATGACACCAACCAGGTCAACTCACACAAAGTGTTAAGTGAACATATTCTACTCAACAGCATAGTTAACTTCACCTTTGTTCAGTCTTGGTGATACAGCAAAGCTTGGTTGCTATTTAGACCAAACTCATTAGATTTACTTAGAGTTATACTTAGAAGATTTGAAGGTGTATTCCCCTGTACTATAGGATATTTCTCTCATGAGCATACAAAAATCTTTGTCTAATGCAGGTCCCAGAGTAACAGCCTATAATAAAACTCTCTACAAACAGCTCTGAATGGGGAGATGGGAAGTTCAGATTAAGAGAACATGTACATTTGCATTTCAATAACACTCCCCATTGAACCATTTTAAAGCATTGATAACTTGATTCTACTTTCATTGAACAAATGGCAAAACTCCCACTGAGGTCAAAGAGAGGTTGGATCTGACCCGAATTCATGAATGGCCAGATTTTGGTACTCTAACTTCAACTGAATAAACTCTTCAGTCTGTACAATTCCACTAAGTTATGTACTTTTGCGATAAAGTACTACTTACTCTCAGTTTCTGTTGTGAAGCCCATAACACTCCTTTAAGTTTCATCAGTCAAATTTATGGATCTATTCATACCAAAGGAAATTTATTAGTAGTGCATACCATCTAGCTACTCTTTAAGTAGCTATGAAACATTTCTGATAATATATTTACAATTTTGATGTTTTTATGACCTTATGGCTTTTATGGCCTTTTTATGACTCTCCACTATTTCTTTTGTGAGCTTAGTCAACCAAACCACATGTAGTTTTCTTTGCTGACTGGATGCTAACATTTTAAACATAGCTCTCACGTAACCGTAAAGTTTTTGGTATGACTCTACATAGCAGTGGCTAACATTTGTGTAACTACCTTCCTGAATATTGGTCAAGTACTCTGAGTAAGCCAAAGAAAAAGACATTGCAAGCACAATTCAAGGTTGTTTGTTTAGTTTTGTCATGCCCCCTCCCACCCCAGAAAAGTAACAGTATTGCAATTATCCTCTTAGGTAGTGTAGAGGAGCATATTTTGAAGACAAAAAGGCAAATTCATTCTTGAGTATCAGTAAAGATCCCTAGGAATTGAGCACAAAACACATTTGCCTGGAGAAGAGAAGGCTCAGGGGAGACCTTATCACTCTCTACAACTACCTACCTGAAAGGAGGTTGTAGTAAAGTGAGGGTTATAGTGAAGTGAGGGTTCTCCCAGGTGATAGGACAAGAGCACAGGGCCTCAACATGCACCAGTGGAGGTTTAAGTTGGATATTAGGAAAAATTTCTTTGTGGAAAAGGTTGTTCAGCCCTGGGAGAAGCTGCCAAAAGAAGTGGTGCAGTCACCATTCCTGAAAGTGTTTAAAAAATGTGTAGATGGGGAGTTTGGGATATGCTTTAGTGGTGGCCTTGGCAGTGCTGAGTGAAGGGTTGGACTTGATGATCATAAAGGTTTTCTCCAACCAAAATGATTCTGGAATTCTGTTCTATTCTGATTGTCTGTTAGAAGCCTCTCCATATATTAATTTACATATTTACCCACATTGTGCATGTTGCAAGGAGTGTTAAATAAATTTTCAGTGCTGGGGTAGTTTGTTGTAAGAAAGAAAAGATCTCCTGTCTCTGAACTGTATGCATGTCCCTTTCTGGCACCAAAGACATTACAGAGCAATAGCTATATCAAAGTTTCAAGAAAATTCAAAAATTCTTCATTAGGATGTCATAACAGCCACAGAAAAAGTGGAAAGGATGATTGAGATTGGATGTAATCACTCAGCATGTGTGATGCTGCTAAAGGAATGCATATTCACTGCCAAGCTCCTTGGTACAATCATACATTTCTAAACTGGATCTTCATGTAGGCTTCTAACAAAGTAACTTTTTTTTTTCAATATGATGTCAGAACACCAGTGTCCAAAATCACTTAGAAAAAGGTTTGGTTTTATTGTCATAAGAAATGACAGGAATGATAGAAATCTCATCAGATAGATCAGTTTTATAATGAAAGAAATAAGGTTGAGATAACCCAAGGAAATCTTAGACAAAAACAAACTTTCAAGTGTCATCTATTACTCATATTAAAAAAAGATGATCAATAATCTTATCATTACAAATGTAGGTCTATAATAAAATGGCAACATCAAGAGACTAGAATAAACTAGAACTTTTTCTCTTACTGCTGTCAATATTTGGACAGTGAAATAACTTTCTAGTTACAGCTCAGCAGGACTTTGATTACTTTCAGCAAATATTGATAATAAACAGAATCAGCAGGGCCTGGAAAATAATCTGCTCCAACACCCCTTTCACAATCAATTTATTTTAATAAAAACACCAAGATTTGTTCAAACTTGAAAACAAATACAAAATTTGTTCAGGTTTAAACAGAGAATGCCAGGTTTTATTTTTATCGTCCGTACTGTAGTCATCAGAATTGCACAAGATAGCATGACAAATACATCAAAATCAATCAAATTTAAAGCCAAAAATCACTTCAATTCTGCAGTTATATCAAGAGTCTTTTTTTCCCATCTACTTATTTTTTTTTAACTGTAATAGTAAAAACCTTCAGTTTTTTCTTCATTGGATAAAGGGCTACTGAGATTAAATTGAACAATTATGCTATGTTCACCTAATGGCTATAATCTTTTAAAGCCTGTTCAAAACTCTCAATAGTCTTTGATCTACTTATGATAATCTTTGGTTGATCATAGAAAATGGGAAAGGTCTCCAAAGACTGGAGCAAAGCAAATCCCTTTCCCACCTTCAAGAAGGAGCCAGGGAACTACAAGAGAGGTCAGCCTTGCCTCAGTCCCTGGGAGCATGATGGAGCAGCTGGTCCTGGAGGCCACTGCTGGGCATGTGAAGGATGAGAAGGTGATGAGGAATGGTCAAAGTCATGTTCAAACCACCTGATAGCCTTTTGTGATGAGATGACTGCCATGGTAGGCCAGAGGAGAGCAGTGGCTATTTTCTGCCACTGAAAGGCTGCAGAAAGGCTTTTGCCACACTCTCCATAGGATTTCCCTACAGAATTTGATAAAGTAGGGCTAGCTGAGCAGACAGTGAGGTGAAAACTTCGTAAACTGCCAGACCCAGAGGGTGGTAATGACTGGCATGAAGTCCAATTGGAGGTTGGTACCTAGTGGGGTACTGGTTGGTTCTGATCCTATTTGCCATCTTCATTAATACCTGGATGATGCAGCAGAGTGTACCCCCAGCAAGCTTTCAGATAACACAAAACTGGGGGAAATGGCTGATGAATAAGAGGGTCATACTGTGACCAAGAGAGACCTCAAAAGGCTGGAAAAATAGGTTGACAGGAGCCTCCTAATTATTAAGGGTCTAGAACATCTCTCCTATAAGGAAAAGCTGAAGGAGCTAGGAATTTTCAGCTTGGAGAAGGCTCACAGGGTTATTAACAACATATACATAAATACCTGAAAGGAAGCTACAGAGAAGATGGAGATGAGTCTTTTCAGTGGTTCCCAGTGACAGAATCAGAGGCAAAGGGCCATCACTGAAACACAGAACATTTCCCCTGAACATCAGAAAACACTTTTTTCACTGTGAGGGTGATCAAGAACCAACACAAGTTGCCCAAGAGAGGTTGTGAAGTTGCTATTAAGATCTAAACCAGTGACACACATTCATTCATCTGTGGTAACAATCACAAGGTAAAATCCCAGGCCACATCTCCATGAAATTGAAAATCCAGTTTTAGGGTTTCTCATACTTGCCACATGGTCCAAAGCACTGATTTGATATCAATTCACAGTGCCAGATCAACTGTGTTAAAAAATAATTACCAGTCAACTTCATACCAGTTCATTTACCACGTGCCGCCCTTCCTGTGGTACTCTACAGCCTTCTTGCCCTGCCTTAATCTTTGTCCTTTATATCCAAAGGTCATTGTCCCTAGATGATGCAGTGTCATCACATGTAAAAGTGCAAACTGTCTGTCTCTAATGCATGATAAAATGACTTCAAAGGAAGGAAATCACCTTTCCTTTTACTAAGGACAATGGTTGCAAATACCTTATACCTAAGGAATTCAACTCTTTAAGCATATAGGAATGGACAATTTGTATCAAAACATATTAGATAACATACTTGAGATCAGAAAAAGGGGCAGATATTGATAAAAGGTCACCTGTTACTTGTTTTCCAATAAGTAAGCATTTGGCAGATAAACAGTAGATTTGAGGCCTTTCCTCAGGGTTAGAACAATCATATTTTGGAAATCCTGGGCAAGCAGAACAAAAACCTTTACAAATAGCAAATGTAGATGGGGAAATCTGGGTGACATTAAATGCAACATGGCATTAAAATGATGAATCAAACTAAACACAGAGTATCCCTATATGTGGAAGTCAGACCATAAGCCATGCTTAGTTCTGCTGAGAGGACCTCAAACACTATAGCAGAAGAAACCTTGCATTGAAGTACTATCATAAGATGCTTCCAAGACTGTATACTTCAGTACATTTCCAATGGATTTTGGAACCACTCCTAGGAAATCTTTGTGAAGGTGGCACCTGCAAGTCTTGTTATAATAAATAACACATAATAAATACAGTACTTAAAAATAAAGTCTTAGTGACCTTAAATCAGGTTCAAAAAGCAGGGAATATATTCTAGCTATTCTGTCTGTGCTCTGGTTCTTCATCTCTAAATGGAAATAAATCCAGTTTGTTTCACAGTAGTCTGACAAAGATAAGTACTAATCAGTTTTTTATTAAGTTCTCTGATATCACCACAAATACCACAGCAAAGTCTGTGAGGAAATTTATAATTCTAATTTTAGAAGGGAATTCAGTAAATAAAGCATCCAGCCATCCAGCCTCACATTGAAAAAGGAGACTGCAGCTGAACATTGTTTATTATGTCATGTGAGTGCAGCACATCAGGTACAATGAATCCGGCAAGGATTCTCTTAAAACAGTATGTGAACATATAATCAAAGATCAAATTATCGTGTATAAGTAAGATAAGTAATCCAGCCTTATATCCTAGCATTAGTATGTCACTTGGCAGTCTTAGTCATCTACCTCTTTTAACGTAGGTTTTGTTTTTAACCACTGATGCCACCACTCTTCTCCTCCAGGATGTTCTTCTTCCAAGAGACAACACTACAGTTCAAGAACTGACAACAAAAGGTAGAATGACTGGTTGAGCCTTAGCCTGTACACTGCCAGACCTCAAAAAGTTTTTAACAAAGTTATCATAGGTATTTCTAGGATTAGTAGAAAGGACTAAGCCAAGATGTTTGACCTCATGTTTTATCCCTGTCATACTCTCTGTAGGTAACTTGGAAAAAACTGGGGAGATGGTATGAAAGATTTCAGACCTTCAACTGAAGGAATCAGGCAGGTGAAAGAGAAGGCTGGGACTGGCTTGGGGAGCATTCATTCATCTACCACTCAGTCGATAATGAAAGCCTCCTGATACTCCTCCCCATATGTTTTGGGAGAGAATAGCATCTGCTTTATTGGGTCAGGTTTCATTCAGTATATCTTGGGAGGATTTAATTCCTACTTGTAACAAGACGAAAAGTCAAGGGATAATAATTTGCAGTCATTTATCACACATGGCCAACTGAAGTTGCAGCAGGCTCCAAACTCCTTGCCCTATGTCCCACCTTGCCCTCCTTGCGCCACTCTGACTCCCCACAGATGGGAATCTTCCAGTTACACCACACCACGTCCTGCTCTTGTCATGTTCAATAAGAAGCAGCCTTTGGCCTTCTTGGTTTATAACAAGGAGAACTCTGCTGTGAAGGATACTTACTGGGTTTCTTCCTATGTCATGATTTTCACGTTGAAATAAAATACCATCAATTCACATAATCACAAAACCATAGAATCACAGAATCACAGGGTCACAGAATGGCTGGGGCTGGAAAGGACCTTTGGTGATCATCTAGTTCAACTCCCTGCTAAAGCAGCCTTACCTAAAGCAGGTTTTGCAAGATGATGTCCTGGTGGGTTTTGAATATCTCCAGAGAAGGAGATTCCACAATCTTTCTGGACAGCCTGTTCCAGTGCTCTGTCACCCTTGCATTCTGCTCAAGGCTGCCTCATATCTTGCAAATCCAAGCAAAGTCAAGAGCAATCACATGGAATAGGCGTGGAATGATAAGTAAGGAAAACTGGACTTTCCTTTAGAAGAATAGGACAGTTGGACAAATAGGTATTTGAAAAGTGTTTGCCAGCCTTTAAACAAAGTTCATCTGAACACACAGTTCTACCTTATTCTGCATCTAAAACTATTGTGCTCTTCTATAACTGCTGTCCCTGCTAAACACCATGATTACAATACATGCAGAAAGTTTTGTTTCAGTGTGAGATTTTCTAGATCATAAATTTTATAGCTTAACATACAACTTTAAAAAAATCACAATGGCCACATATGTTCTCTTCCAAGAACTCGATCCAACAAAGACCTTTAAACACTTTACTAATCTCATCATCCGAACTCCAACCTAAGATCAGAACAGTTACCAGCATTGTGAAAAATGCTGTCTCTGACAGACATGAAAATAAAATGAAAAATAGAAGTATACCACTGATAGTAATACTAAGATACAAAGTCCATTACAGGGAGGGATTAGCCTGTCTCTTCCTATAAACTGACACTCCTCTACCCGAGGGGTCTGTGTTGCTCTCTGCCCTTGAGCCAAGTAATGGTATTTTCAAAAAAAATCACTGCAGATGCCTTACTATCCCCTTCATCTCTCTCACTATAGCCATCAAACACTCTGCCCTTCTATCAGGTTCAGTGTGAGTGGACTTGATTTATCACAGAACAGACAGTGTAACTTTACATATTATGGCTAATAACAATGTCTCTGCTTATTTTAAAAGAACTTTGAAGCAAATATGAATATTTTCCTACACTTTATATATTCAATGGGCTGTTTGGTCAAGATGAAAAACAGTCAAAGTCTGACTAATCATGGCATAGTATTGAAAAGAGAGGGGAAAAAAAGGTAAAATCCAAAGTGAAAATTTTCACTGCCCCTTTAAATATTGATATTCATTCTTACATGTCCTCTAGAAAATACTGCATTTAATTTCCATGCCACTACATGGAAATATAATATAGAGATACAAGTGAAAAAGAAAACTTTGTAAAGGTCTTTTTCTCAATATTAAAGTATATAACAAACTTGAGGGACAGAAACAGAGCAATTAATCACAAATGCTGCCCCAAAAATCTTCAACACCTGCCAGTCACCTGAGAAGCACGGTGTGATCAAGTTTTTTGTCCTGTGCATGACAGAGGTTTTATTGTTTCTTTGATCTGCTCCAGTCTGCAGGGAACAGTGTGATTAAGATATTACCTTTAGTGAACAGCTCTCCAAGTCACACAGCTGACCCTGGAAAAGTGTTCTGGGAGACAGGAAGAAACAGTAGACTGTTGTGAATTTTTGTTATTGTTCTTACTTTTTTTTTCAAAAGTAAAGCATTGTAAATAGTTGGTTGGCTGAATGGACTGTCTGCCAAAGGAGACACGTCATTTATTATACAACATGGGGACTACCATCTTTTGCCACTGAACACACTGAAAAGATCATGTATTATATAAATATCCATATGATAAATAAGAACATAAAATTTATCTATTCTTTCACATGCTCCAGCTCATACCGTGGCTGTGTCCTGCAACTTGGGGAGCCGAAATTTGTTTCTACTAATCACCATGGGAAAAAAATAAGAGGACAGTATTTTTAATGAGTCCAGGTCACCTAGGTTAGAGTACATACATGCTGTAGTCCAGAACACACACTAAATGCTCTCTATACCATCACCTGGTCCTCTAACAACAGAAGCAGGATTTGAAAACAGAAAACAAAAAAGAAAACAAAAGACGATATCCAATATACACATAAATGATATAAAAACCTGCATGCATATGTATACATAGTCATTATAAATGCATTCTTATGATGCAAAGAATGATCAGATGCAGATTCAGTCAAACACACAACCCAATAGCTTTTTAAAATAGACATGTATATAATTGATTTACCCCATTAATATGTAATATCAAATGTTAAATTATATATTTTCCATATGGTCCTCCACAAACTCCCTTACAGGTCATGCTATTGATTTAATATCATCCCTTTCCATCTACTTTATCTCTTACCATTTAGACCTCTATTTGTGGGCATTGCTGATAAAGAGTTGTATGAGGAATGTAGAGTGAATATTCTGTGGTAATGATTGTTGCTTGACTTAAAATAAAAACTAGCAGCCTTTTAAGGTCAACATCAGTTTCATGTTTGGATTGTTTCTACTATTTGGAAAGGTTTGACATGTTTTAAATTACTAAGTAATGTGAAAATACATTACCGGCACAAGACTGTTGTCTATGTAAATATTTTATGAGCAGAGTCACCCGTCATTGGTTAATAAGGTAACAAAGATTCAAAGCTATTTATGTTGACTCATATTTTTAAAATGAGGAATTTGAAAACAAGAAAATGTGACAAAGCTGATGAGGATCTAAGATACTGACTTACAGACTGACTGTTTGTGTCTTGTATGACATGAACAGCTCTTTTAAATTACTTATTGAAAAAAGATGTAACATTGTCCACGTGAAATACGTTAAATGTGTAACACAATGAATCACCTAATGAACCTAAGATAAATAGTTATAATTCTTGGGTTTGCAGAGATGAAAAAAAGAGATCCTGATACGTTTTGCTTCCACTGATTCTCCCATGTGTCCATAACATCAAATAGAGTAGGCAGCCAGTTCATCATAGAATGTACAGGAATGTTCTCACCATAGGGTTACCAGTGTGACTGGTGCAGCCCACAGGCTCAGCCTGCAACAGCCATCCCCTTGGTACTCCCCAGTCTGCCCTCATGCACAGGCAGCATAAGTGCTTCCATGATGGACTGCTCAGTCTGGACTTTGTTGTCTGGTCTGGTGCAGGTGGTCTTCCTCACTGGTCTCGTCTGATCTTCATTGTGCAAGAGCAAACAAATGCAGCTCACACCATCCCACTGCCACTGCGGGAGAGTCCTACAGTTAATGAAGGAGGGAGATAGGGGATCTTAGTTCAGGGGCTGAAATATGATGACCTCTCTTCCACAGAGCCCATCAGACATGCAGCATGACAGGCTCCAGGAAGACACCTTCCTCTGCATGTCTGCATCAAGCAAGATGAATGTTGTACCAGCCTTTCTTCAGGGCAATGCCTCAGAAGTCTACCAGTCTTTTGCAAGGGACTTGGGGGTAAAAAAACACATACAGACCCTGCAGCTGATTTCACAGGGATGCCCAACAACAAACTCCTGTGTGTCACTTCTGTGCAGGACAGTCTTTCAAGTTTATTGTAAGGTAAACATTTCCATCAGCTGATCACAAATTTCATCAGACCCATGAAGGCTTCAACCTTAAGTACCACCTGAACATTCTGGCCAAACAAATGCATGCCTTTGCTTAAATACTAGACCATATGTCCCAATTAATATGCATTTGAAGTGTTGTAACTCAGGTTCAGTTCTAGGGAGGTCCTCAGGCAGGATTTAATTTTTTTTTTACAAACTGGTCTCTTGCAGTTTTATTGTGTTTCATGGCTATTTGGACAAAAAAAGTCCTATGTTCAACATATATTGTGCATACTAAAGCGAGGTGAGAACTGTTCTGGAAGGCTCCTGTTCTTTTATTATTGGGAACTCATCTCTGAGTGTCCTCACTCTTGTCTAGCTGGTAGAAAACTGATTTGCCCATACCTGCATGAACCTCAAGTAATTTATCCAGCATTTCCTTACAGCCACAAAAGCAACTTTTCATGTGTGTTGGCATTTTCAAGACATTAAAACACAAGTCCAGCAGTCAGAACTGTATCTTTGGGGGCCCCTTCTAGCAATCTCCATTGTTCATCCACACCTAGATACGCAGTGCTATTAGAAGAGCAGGAATGCATGAAGGATGTTCACGGTGAATTGGAAAGAAGGTGGCTGTAAAGTTCTGTTTCCATTCTAGAAGATATATCTAAAAAAGAGCTGTGGAGTGCCAAAAGTTTGGAGTAAAAAAAAGACAATTGTTGTGAAAGTGTGTATGAGCCTGTAAAAAATGTGTATTTTCCAGAGAGGTTATGGTACAGTCTGTGCAATATCCCTGTTGACCTGTTCCTAGGAAGATAAATCATACAGGAGTGAGAGGTCTGGGTGTGCTAGACAGCACTATGTGTCACTGCACAGACCAGGTCACAGCTGCCAAAGCAGTGAAACAATTTTCATGAAAGTTTAGGGAGTCAGTCTAAACTAAAGATAGGCATCCTCATACCCTCACCTCACGTGTGACTATCACACCTGCACAAGACTGCAGGAGTAAACACCCCCTGCAGCCATTGAAGATGAAGGCTGAAGATGAAAACAAAATAATCCAAACAAAAGCCCCAAGCCTTATGTTCACAGCTTGGTGCTGTTAAACCTCACATGTGAATGATCTGTTTCTGGGCTGCTAAAAAAAAACAAACCCAAGAAATGAAGTTTATGATGTGTGAAATAATGTACATGGACAACCCTCCCTTCCTCTATCTCCTCAAAATAACCCCCATGCTCCCAATGTAAACCAAACTGATCTTCCTCTCTGAGGCCACAGCCCAGTGAAGCCTCATCCCTCCCACCCTTTGTCCCCCCGCTTTAATTTACACAATAAATTATATGCAACTCGTGATATTTGGAAGCCACATCCTGCTGTAGGCACGGCTGGCTGTACTTCCTAACACAATATTTGGGGATGACTCCGCTTCCAGAAAGTGGAGTCAATGTGCTGGATGTGGTTTAATTAGTGCCAGCTTTGTCCTATTAACAAGTGTTGTCTTTGTTCGCTAGATGCACAAATGGTGATGTTCTGCAGGTTATAGCACCCTTATGCACTAAAGCACTTGTATATACTGCTGCCTGATTAGACAGGAAATAGTGTATGGTACCAGGGGATAATTCACATGAGCAAAGTTGCTTGCATGCATATGCAAAACTAGGGCTCCAGATGCGAAATACATCTTTTTCTAATCCCTGAGCTATTCTCTGTGCATATGACTATATATACATTGCATGCTTACTACTTTTAATTACTTTTAAAACTTAAAAATAAAATTGGCTTGAATTTATTTTGAGGATTGGCACCAATCCAGGACAATTCTTGTTTTAACCGAAACAGTTCGCCCACTGCTAATTTTAACACAAGTGATTTATTTTGCTAACATGGATGCAAGTGGGAAGCACACTCTCCTTTCCCACCAGGAAGCCTTGGAAGCCTAGCACAAAGACTCACAAACAGATTTGTGGAGATGATCTCTTTGTTTATGAAAAGGTGTTTTTGAGAGATGCCAAATTTTCATACCAGCTTTTGCTATCCGTGCAGGAGGGAGGGACCTAAGAACTTCATATTCCCAGATATCTGCAAGAAACTGGCAGAGACACTGAGTCTAATTATCCCAAGTTCTTCATTCCCTTTAACTTCAGGGAATTAAACCTGCCTCAATTATGGCAGATGATCAGAGTCAATACACATTCAACAAGGAGCTGAAGAGGGAAAAACTGAGGGAAAATTGCTATGTATAGACAACACAGCCATTGAAAGACCTTTAACCTGTTTATCTTTCCTTAATAAAGTTTTTGCAATGTGTGAAAGAATGACTTGGTTATTCATCACCAAGCTTCGGCACATGACCCAGCTTTTTCTACCATTCAAGGAATGTAATTTAAACTAGATTTAGAATGCTCTGCATGGCCAAGAGTGATGCCTGCTGGAATGTTCAGCTTATGTGGAATTGTTTGGTTCAGTTTAAATAAATAAATAGCATTAAAATCTAATCATGGAAAATGTAGCTGTTAAAAATAGACTGAGGTAGCACTAACTCAAAGTGCTGAGAAAAGGTATGTGCAGGAGGGACTCTGAGAGCCGATTCATCATGTGCAAGAGCAACCAGACGACCAGCGCTGGCGAGCTTTCAGGCACGTAAGCATCACCACCAGCTCTCCCCACCCTGCAGCAGGAGTTTCCAGCAGGAGTTAGACCTGTTTCCTTCTCTTTGCACTTCAGCCACCTGCTTTCCCTCTAATCAGATTCTCCATGGAGAGACAAGATTCTCATCGAGCAACCTGTGGTGAGCCTGGCACCCAGCGTGAAAACCGCTGTACGCAATATTTCTCCACCTGTGTAGCAGCTGTTTAAAAATGAAGCAATACTAGAAAGGATTCTATTTTTTAGTTTTGTTTGTAGCTTTTGATGCTCAGTTTTGTTTGTCTGTGCCACAGTAAAACCTAAGCAAGCCAAAGATGCCATTAATCCAGGTGGCAAAGACAGTTTCAACTTATTTCACCTTGCGCTGTTTTCTACTTTCAGTCATCAGCCTTAAATGTGAAACTGTTATCATTCTTGATTAAGACACGTAAGTTAATCAGAGCATTTAATTAAAAAAAAATAGAAAGACATTTTACATATTGGATTCCATGATCAGTTTGTGTTTTGAGTATTTGTGAATTTTTGCAAATGGAAAAGAATATTCCATCTGGTGCAACTTATTTTGGATTTTCCAAGAAGCACCATGAGAACAGACAAGAGACCTGGCCATGGTGTGTCATGAGGCCTTCAAAGCAGCCTGGAAGCCAAACAGGAGAGCTTATTCCAGACAGCAACTACTGCAAAAACCTAGTGATGCTTTTCTTAATGATTGTGATGTTTTTTCACGACAACTTTCATGGCAGCATTCCACTGAATTCCACTTCAGTTTTGCTCCTGAAAAACTAAATGTCTATGGAAAACACAAAACTTTCTGACCAACTGTACTCAAGCATAACAGGGCTTTTTGGTAGTTGAATTTCTGTCTCTACGCTTTGGACAGACAAATGATGGTGTTGTCGCTAAGGATGGCAGGCAAGGTGCTCAGCTGCCTACTTCACCTACACTGCACAGAGAACAGAACAGCTCATGTATCTGCTCCTAACCACTGGGTTACAGTGAGATTTGGTTCAAGTTATTACTGGTTAGAACTGGCTTTATAATGCTGATATGCACATGAAATCTCTGCAGGAACTGACTGATGGGTGGCCCACATCTTCCGGCCCTGAGGACCTGGTGGACAGACCAGGGCAATGACTGTATCTGCTCTCCAACAGTGAGCCCTTCCTATGCCTCAGATGAGCCTCAGATGTTCTCTATAACACTAGTAACCTCCTTTTCCCCAAACCATACAATTTATCTCTATAGGGCAGACAAAGGAAGGGAGTACAATTGACATTTTTCAGAAAGGAAATCTAAGAGTAAAGGTCATTCAGTCACAGACTGGAGATTTCCTGAGTCTTCTTCAGCGAATTGTGGTCACTGCTACTGGCTCAGATAAGTCCCAATTCATATGTTAAAAATCTTATGCGACATCGGGTCACTCCAACAAATTTTATAAATTTAATTAAAAACTTTAGAAAATGTGTATCAATTTTAAGGCGTTTTTTTAAGTGAATATAGGAAGTAAAAATCTCTATGAGAAATATGTACGTCATGATGAATGTTGCCTGCAAAAAGCTACATTATACTTCCAGTTCATTTCTTTGTAAATTTATCAAAGAGCCCAGGAACACACAGGTGCCAAAACAATCATTTCTGACACTCTGGTTCTAAAAAGCTGCGAAATTAATCCTCCTCCTTTGCCCAAAATATCTAACCATCAACAGATCAACTACTCAGTTTGCATGCTTCTGCAAATGCTCTATTTACATTTGATAAGGAATGCCTGAAAAGCTCACAGATTGAAAAGCTTGCCAGAATATGGCCCAGAGCAATGGAAAATAAGGCAAGATGTGGCAGAGGTCCGGTGGGATCCAAAAGCACAATTAAAACTTAAGAGAAGAAACAGTGTGGATGAAAATGCTGGGCAGGTCTGCTGTGCACAGCAGCCTGGTGCTCTTCCCTGAGATTCCCTGTCCTTGAGGCAGCACCAGCCTGGGCCAGGGCCTCCTGGTGACTCAGAGCAGCAGGGTGTGACAGTTCCAGTTGCGTGGCAGCCGCACTGCTGTGGCGCTCAGACCTGCTCAGTAACACCACCTTCTCTGCTGGACACACTGAATCAGCCACAGTGTCACTGGCATGTGGAAATATTGCCCCAAGCCCCAGGGCTGGCCGTGCCTCTGAACAGGTGTGCCGTGCTCAGACATGCAGAGTGTACCTGACCACTGAGTAGAGGCAAAAAAAAAAAAATAAAGAGAGCAATGTCAGATAAATAATAAAAAAGTAGGGCCAAACAAAGGTTCAACAGGGAATGGCAGTGTGAAAGCACAGCTGTACATATGGCTTTGAAAATGAGAAGTCTAAATAAAAAAAAAACAGCATGACTTTCCCCCTCATACCCTTGAAGTGGACATTTTCCCTCAGTGTTGCTGTATACTGTCTGGCAGAATTGTGAAGTAAACCACATTTCTCTGCTGATATATGTATTCATCATATGTTTCAAAAGTGTAGTCAAGCCCAGAGAAACTCCATGAATTCCTGGAGACTCTTAAGCTCTGAGTTTCTCACCTCCAACACTTTTCACACTGTAATCTCGAATTCAAAGTTCCATTATTGTTGCATATGGGAAGATCACAGAAAATCTACTTTAGTGCAACTCTTTCTTTTGAAACATCCGTTTTCCGGCTGTCACCTTTTTTCCTACGCCACCTCTCATGTTGCTGTGCCTTGTCACTCCCTTTCCTTCCTCCTGCTCAGAGACCTGCAGCTCCACCACTGTAAAAATAGCTGGTGTGGAAGGCTAACTCCTCTTGCTACAGAAATGAAACAGCTGTGATTGCTTGAAATCTGGAAGGACTGCCCAAATCATTCATCTTACTGCTCTTCCCCAGCCCTTTTCCTTGTTTTGCTGCTTTTCCAAAACAGTATTTCTTGTTTGAGGATAGGTGGTGTTATAGTTGTTATGTAGTGGCAGTGTTGATGAAGCTGTACTGATGCACCACAGGAGAGTGAAAGGGCAGCTTTCGTAGGTACCTCTCATACTCTTGAGGTCATGTGCTGACTTTTCCTTAAGAAGTCCAAGAGTAGCTTAAAATAAGCTGAATGCAACATATGCAGAGAACACATTTCAATTAAAACTAATGGAATAAACAGTAAAAATAAAAGCAAAGAGTCTGAGTCCAAACCCTCATTCATCAGTAAAACCCTCATTCTGACATATGGTTATGTTTATGGTTTTGTGTGATATTTAAATATAACAGGGAAGAACACCAATTCTTAAAAAAAGCAACAGTGATCTTAAAATGGAGCAAAAATCAAGACATGTGAGTGCACATATTCATTAACTTCATGGGAAGCAGAGCTGCTTCTGCCTGTCCAGTAACTCTGCCTGACCACAACTTTTGAAAACTAGTCTCCAGATTATTCTTCATTTGACCATTAATATATACAATGATGTAAAATTGTGTCCTTTTGTCCTATGAAATCTTCCATAAGAAAAATTTATTTGGAAAGGGCAAATAAATAAAAAAATACTCTGGTCCTCTGTATTCTTTTTCTCATCAGTTTGAACAGACTCTTACTGCTTTTTTTTTTTCCTTCTCTTTTCTTAAAGGTGTAGTTATGAAAAGGCTGTTTACAAATTTATGTTGGGATGATAATCTCCAGAAAATGCCAAATTGATTTAAAGAGCAAACCCCTGGATATTGACAAAGACCGGTTGTAAGCTCACTGAAAATACTTGAAAAAATACTATGATATTTTTCAATTGCCAGTGGCAAACTCTAGATAAATTGTTCCCTTGGAGTTTCATTGAATTTTGTAAAAACCTATTTAATGTTATATTTATTGTGTTGGCATCCCTTCTGGATTCATCAAATCAAAACTTTTTAAATTAAAATAAATGGATATATTCTAGTTGAATATATGAATATATATATATGAAAATGAAGATTCCATGAAATGAGATAATCTACCTGTGATCTTCTGCCAGCTTGACTGAGACATAGTTCAATGTAAAATGTGTTTAGAATGTGTTTAGAGATCTGAAGTAGTAGATTACCAGCAAAGAAAACATTCCTGTTTCCTTATCATAGGGAGACTGGCTTCCTGCTGGTTGTGGATCCTCCTCCTGTGTGAAATGTTAAAATATACTTGTTCAGCATTTTTAATTTCTTTTAGTAGTGATATGGAGGCTGTGACTGCTCAGATTCGCTCTTTGACTCTCACAGTGAGTAGTACTGGGGTTCATGCAGTATTGTCAGTGATGACTCCATAGCAAACTAATTACACAGTGTTCTCAAAGTGCTTTGAAGATGAAAGGCACTGTATCAGTGCAACTCCAGGTATGATTATTATTATTGTTTATATAGCATACATAACCATTAGTGGGAGCCTAGATTTGAGCCCCTTTAGGACTAGGGTGGGAGGAAAATTTGGACAAACTCCATGTCCTGACACTTTCACTGCACCTGGTTAAGGTAGACATCTAGAATTCTGAGTTCCTCTGCTATCTTCCTTAATTGTAAAATAGAATGAAAAAGCAAGTGATTGAAGCAAATGTGGGCTCCTATGAACTCAGATAGAAAATTACTTCCTAAACTGTCAGGCAAAACTTGTAGTAGTTAGCATTCATTCTAAATAAATGAAATAGGAGATACAACAGCTTGTTAATTAATAGATATTTAATGGAGCAGGCTCTTCTAAGGTATTTGAGTGGTCCCCAGCACATGACATAAGGAAGAAAAATAATCATATGGAAAGCTTTTTTATTACTAAACACTAAATACCTGTTGCATAAGTGAGGCAGAGAAGAAGTAGGTAGTGGGAGAAGATGGTTGCATGGGAGAAATGAAGACTACAGAGATTAAGAGAATAATACAGCACACAGTTGAAGCCTCTGTCAGAAAGCAGGAATCCTTTCACACCTTTGCAGCTTGACTTTTCAGGACAAGGAAGGATGATTGACCAACTTGCCTTGATTCTATAGGAAATCCTATGGGAAACAATCCAGATCCACTTTCTCCACTCACACACCCTTTGCCATCCCCAGTTACCCTAGCATTGAGGGATTGAGCACTACAGTCCATTTAAAGTCCACAGAGCTGGAACAACCAAAATAGAACCAGAAGAAATTCCTCAGAGATTATCCTAGACCTCAGCAAGTTACACAGGCTCATGGACTCATGGTTGGATCCTCTGTGGTCTCCAAAAAAAAAAAAAAAAAACAAACCAAAAACAAACCTACAGGGACTTGAATAAAAGAAGGAACTAAGTGAAGCTCAGAGAAGGGTTTTCATCTCGCATCACTCAACAGAAACTCCTTGTCCTCAACAGAAGTATGTTAGGTCAGGCCAGGTAGGATTCTTGCCTGAGTAATACTTCTTTGCCTCCACACACAAAACCCAGGTGGCAATCTTACAGTTGGCTATATATTCAGCTTTGAAACAACTATGAGTCTCCCAAATATATGGCAGAGTACTCCCAGTGAAACACTTTGAAGTAGTGATGCATAGATAATTTTGAATATTCCCCTTTGAATAGGGAAATTCAAAGTGTAAGCAGAGACTGTGTTTTGAAGAAGCCTTCCTGTGGAGGGTGTCCTATTATATGTAAATACTACCGAGAATAGCATGCAAATATGGTCATTAGGGAAGGTCTGAATTTTTCCAGAGCAACTTCAATTTTGAGCCAAGGTACTTCAGCCTTCAAAGGCAACAAACTCCGTGACTCAGCAGAAGCTGAGACTGAAAAGGCCTGTTTCAGCAAGGACCAGTGGTTTTCAGATGCTAAAGTATCCAGAGGATTTTCTAATGCCTTAAACTATTTCCCATGCTGCTCTCCTATTGAGTTAGTTGCAGACATGCAAAAAAGAACTACTACCTATTCCCTGATTGCAATGCTTTGTTATCAACTGTGATTATGTTTATTTATATATTTGGGATTGCTTCTGTTTTCCAGTATGGAATTTACACTATAGATGGAAAAAGAAGGAGAGGGAGGAGGATGAAAAGACCCCTAGCCAAGCTAAGCTCCCAGGGAAACTGCTCAGTTGCTTGGGATATGAATAACTTTCTAACAAGGATGAGGAGAGACAAAGATTTCACTCCCCAGCTGCCTAGCCCAGAAGAGTTAGATGCATGTTATATATTACCCCACACTACCTAATGTAAACCTGCAAAAATTTGACATGGACATAATGTAAATGTATTTCATTGCATTAACAGAATTCATGTCTCTTTGTAAAAAAAATGCAAACCTTTAGACTACTTTTCATAAATTTGCCTCTAGACCAAGTTAGAGTAAAAAGACAGTGTGAGGAAATAGTATGATTACACATATTTAAGGAGTCACATACAAGATTTCATAGCTTATACTCATCAGCTTTCCCCCTGCAGTTATATAAATGAAAATTAAATGTCATTATATCTCTTTCTTTGTCCAATCTGTTTATGTTTGATGTTGAGAAGAATTTTAGCATTGATTTAAATGACTGAAATCCTGGAACTCATGTGAGCATTTTCTGTCAGTTCTAATGGGAAGCATGTCACTGTGGTCTAGGCTTGTTTTGAGAAGCAATTTAAATGTCTGAACATTCTCCCTTTTATACTGGTCTCAGCTCACATGTCTCATTTTGTTGCGCAAATTTCCTCAACACAGCAGGAGAGACCTTTTTAAGTGATGGGAGAGGCCACAATCCCCCAAAAGCCATTACTTCTCACCAGTGACTGCCTCCCCTGGCAGCGTATCACTAACCCTGTACAGGCTGTCCCAGATTCTCTGCCTCCAGCACTCAGCTTCTCCAGCACTTACAAGGAGTAAAGGCAAAACAATCCGTGTAAAAACACGTCTGCCTTTGTCCAAGGTGCTTTTGCATTGTGAATACCAGGAAGGTGGATGCAGCATTTTGGCCACCAGGCAGAAAGAGTGAGGACAGCCATTTTAGAGGAGGCTGGTTTTACCACATTTCTGACCAGCTGGATCTATTTAAACTGTTTATATTCATGGTATCCATTGATAATGCTCAACATGTTTACATCCACATCATCTGCATTGCTTCATAGGGTCTTTGGTAGTGCTCCAGGTTAGGAAGTATTTAAGTAAGATAAGTATTCTTTTTTTTTTCTTTGTGTCTATCAAAATACCTTTTAAATAAGAACAGGAACAAATAAGCTCTTCCTGCTTCAATCTAGTGATGTGCTAGCATCATGTAATTTACATCTGACACACTTTTCCAGTACTGGCAGAGTCTGGGTGTGAATATCCTTGGGCACAGTCAAAAGCACATGATTTAAGCCAGGGAAAGGCGGTCATCATCTTTGCAGAGCTGATTTTGCAGCCCAATGCTTCTGGAGCAATTATGTTAGAATATGTTAAAATGGAGGACACTCAAATAGTTTCATGCAACTGAGACAGATAATACACCTAGGTAGAGATTTCTCAGACATGACTTATGTTTCTAACCTTATTGTCCATGTTGATAGTATAAATAAAAGTAATGTAAGGAGTAGCTCTGTATCATCATCTCTGGATTTTTGCCAGAGAAATCCTCTAAGGGCCATCCACTCCACCTCTGTCTTCTGAGCTCTTTGGCAGTTCTAATGCAAATGGCTGGAGAATGGCTGGAGAAAGATGACTTCTCATGAGCAGCATGAGAAGTCAAGACATCTTCAAGGAGATTATGGTAAATCTGACTGTTTGGATAATATCACACATTTAAAAAATGTATGTCAAGCTCAGTAGAATGCTCAGTCCTGCTAGGTTTGGATTAGGAGTAAATAGAAAGGAAAAATTCTACAGGAAGAAAATAAATTCTATTTTCTGTCCTACTTTGTTTAAATTCTTGAAAAGGGAGCAGTGGTAATCATGGAGGAATTACAAGAAGGATTTAAAGTAGTGTTCTGTCTCAGCAGAATAGAAACAGACATGACCAAAACTGGAGGAGCTTTTGATCTGACATACTCAGAACTCTGGATTAACCAGTCAAGGTAACTTCAGAACTTCTACATCTGACATGGAAAAACTCTACTTCTTACATTGCTATTTTTTTTCCCTCTGTTTTAATCAATAACAAGCTGCAGAGAAATTCTGAGGGAAAGGCAGCATGGTGGCAGTGCACAGCTGAGCCAGTGTGCTACTGCTAAGTAGCACAGGAGTGCTTTAGACAGATGTGGGAGATGTGGTTCTGGACAAGTGACACAAGTGCATTCCTTAAAAATGATGGATTTCAGTGGGTGAGGAAGGTGCCATCACATAATTTGTTCCGGTTCTCAAACTTTTACTGTAGTTTCCACTTTAAATATGGAAATAGAATTTCTAAATTAGGAAATAACCTTCAGCGTGTGCTCACAGTATTTAAAAAGTCTTGAAATTACATGATATGCATATAGATTTTAGGCTGTCTGTAACTTTTCCTTCTAACTTTACTCTTTAAAAACATTTCAAATTGTTGGGATAGGGTGGAAGCCTTAAGATGATTTGTCTTTTTTGCAAAATACTGCTACACAAAACATAAACACAATTTTTAAATAATTAACAGGATGTGAAATTGGGTTTTATGTTTTTAATTACCTTCAGAGATTGTATTTTAGCATCTTTTCCAGTTTGAAATCAATATCTAACATATCCTTCTACAAAGGCTGAGAAGTGTGTGCTAGCATTGTATCACAGCTTATTTTGTGTCATCTTCAGAAAAAGCAAATGCTGCTGCAGGGATGCACTGGGAGAAAGAACCTAAAGAACTTGATGAATGGCATACAAAATTATGATGACTTTGAAGTGTATAATAAATGCTGTCCACAGAAATAAATCCAGGTGGGAAAAATAGCCTCTGGGATGTCTTTACCCTACACATGTACACACATGCATTACACCAAAAAAAAAATCAGAGAGCCTTGGTATTGAAGCATTAAATTATTTCAGTTGTCCAAGATGCCCCATGGGACATACCTGACATTCAGCCTGTCTAGAAGATACTACATTTTATCTCAGGGTGAGCCCTTGTCTGAATGCTTCAGTGTCCACCTTTCCAAGGGCATGATCCTTACAAAATGCTTGGAATGCCCTTCCATTTGTGCAGATGAACTAGGACAAGCCAGCTTAAATATGGCTCATTGTTATTATTTAAGGAAAACTTCAAGGAGTCATTCCTTGTGCTGGTACTTTTGTAGTATCTCTCAAAGCTATAAATCCACTACCACTGCCTTGATTTTTTTACCCATCTGAACTAATAAAAAGGGGAAGAATTTGGACTTAAAATAAAAAGTAAATTTGAAAGTAAAACCTTTTATGATAATCACATGAACATTATATTTTCATTTTTCAAATAAAGGAAAGAGTTGAACCACCTTACATCTAGAGTCCAATCCTGAAAAGCCAAGCACTGTATGACTTTATCAGTAATGGACACATAAAGGGTGAAGCAGGAGAAGCATTGTGCAAAATCCCAGCCTTATCAAAATCAGTACCTTTCTCCTAATGAGCTTGAAGGAATGAGGTTTAAATTTCAGAAATTGAAATTGACTCTTACTTGAGCAATCTGATGACATATAAACTGGATGCAATGATTTCATGTTACATCTAAACCATATATAAAAATTGCTTGAGAAATTATGTGACAATCTTTTAGGACTGTCATTTTTATAATAGTTTGCAAATAAATATACATTTTCTGAGACTCCTAGCAAGATTTCTTCATGCTGAACATTACTTAGTTTCAGGAGTGGTGGAGACAATGCTTGTTTTTCCAGTTGTTGTGAGGGTGTCTGAACATAGTTTTGTGGAATTTCAGTTCAAAGCAAACCCAGATGGATTAAATAAAGGAAGCTTCTGAAATGCAGAGTGACTGGGGAAAAACGAACACAGGAGGAATGAGTTTGGATTATCAGACTGAAACTAAAGATATCCATGGACATATGAAACAGTAAAAGACAATTAGAAAATGTATTTATACTAAATTAAAACTTTATTGACTAATGTTCTCCAGACAACATGATCTGACAAACTATGGTTGCATACATGCAATGAAGTTGAAGACAACAGTAGTTTAACATGGAATGTCAAACAAATTAATATAATGTATTAAATGAAACAATTTATCTGTGTTGCTGCAAAATGAAACCAAGTTATGCATTTCCTTGGTCAATCTGTGTTCAGCTAAGAGGCTATGCATTTGAAGAAACTGGTAGATTTCTTTAGCATATATTTCAAATAAATTAGCTAGAATTGTACTCTTTAAAAATCCTTTCAACTTCACTTGCATTTCAAACATAATCTAACTGTAAACACTAAAGTTGCTAGAGCCATCTAGAAAGACCTAACTGTCAAACTCAGTGGACATTGCAGTTCAGTAAATGTGAATATTTAGAACAAGAAAAATACCAGTTACTGCAAAAGCCATTTAGGCATATTTTATTATTAATCCAGCACAAAGCACTTCTTCTAAGTTTCTCACATAAAAGACTAAAGCTTGCTTACAGTACTACATCTTCTATCATTCAAGCATCATTATTATCTATCAGGGAGATTGGCTAGATGACCTAATGGGTCTTTTCCACCCCTAACTTCTACAAAAGAAAATCATTCATGCCAGCAAGAACATGGTTCGCTACATCTTGGGCTTGATCCTGCAGATTTGTTGAGGCAAAACTCCCAACAACTTGAAAGAGAGATTTTCCAGAGCAAGACATCCAGGATTAGGCCCTTTAGATTTTTTTTATTTTTATTTTTTAAAAGAGCATCCATTTAGGATGCATGGAAAATATTTTATAGAATTAAAAAAATATAACAGCGTGTGCTTCACTTACATTGAAGGAACCAGAGAATGTAAACACCATAGTGGCCCAGATCTTCACAACATCCATGAGAAAGTGTCAACTGCAAGTAACCTGTGTGCGTTTATTTCTCAGCCTATGCTTCTGAGGGTGTTTTGTGTATACCTTTACCTCCACATCCACACACATACCTACACCCTTAGTACACATAAAGGTGTGATAAAATTCACTAAAGGCAGTTGCTTGCTTGTCTTGATGCTTAAATCTGCAAGTGGCAGCAAACTGTGTTTCATATAATACTAAAGAGACTCTACATAAGTAGCAGGACACAAGTATTGCTGTGGGCAAGACTGTGTTGTTGCTGGTTCCACGTGTGTGGAGCTGTCCCATTTACGCACATCACAAAATACACCTGCATGAAGGGCTGGAAGAGCAGGTGACCAAAGTATTTCTTGGTGGGCCATGCCTGAAATTTGAATTGAACGACTCAAAGACTGTAAATTGTCCTCACAGGAGCTTTCCAACAACCTGGGGGACCATGTAGGAAAGTTTACCTTCAAAGTGCACTTTCTAAGAATGGAATGTTCTTGACAGGGAAATGATCAGAGGCAATCCTGGACTTTTTTGCATGTTGAATAGGAAAAATGTTTTCATCTTCAGGTAGCACTTCACCCTGACAAATGTGAGTTCAGTTATTATTGGGTTTTAGTATTACAGAAGAATCTTTAGAAACAAACATGATAGTACGCACATACACATACACTCAGATATTTACAGCCTTTCTAGAAAAACAGCCCTTTACCTTAGTACTACCTATCTTTTTTCCATTTTTTTTTTAGTATTTAAATTCTTTAAACCAGCTACATTAAATATCAATGTGTACTGTACCACCCCACACCAACCCCACACCCCCCAAAGAACCAGCAAGTATTTTAAAAGTTTGTTTGCTTGTTTGTTTTGCTTTTTTTTTCTTTTACGATTGTTAAAATCTCCTGCTTGAGACTGTTAAGTACCACCTCCACTGGAACAAGATCAGCACTGACGGCATCTTCCAATGCACGTCGTTTCGTAGTTGAGCAAGTACTGCATCAAGAAGCTTAGATCTCCAGGTCGTCAGGTCGAGGCCTGCTGCTGGCTCGGCTGCTGGCTCTGCTGGGAGGCCTCTGGTCCACAATGGTAAGGGGCTGCAGCTCATGTCCTGACGCCAGTTTTTTCGTGTTCTGGTGGTCATCGGAGAAGTCGAAGGGCTGGGCGTGCGAGTTGGAGATGGTGCTGCCAGCCTGCCCCATTCTGTTCTGCTCCGCGCTGTAGTTGGCCCAGTTTTGCTCGCTGGCTTGCTTATTGTAGTTACGACAGGAGGAGTTGTTCCTGTCTCCAGTAACAAGCTTGTACCCCGGGGGAGACATAGGAGACAAGGGGGCGGTCGGTGATGAGCAGCCATTGTAATAAGCGTATTTGGGGGAGCCGCAGTCCTTGGAAGGGCTCATGGCACCGCTGTGGGAGTAGGGGTCGGTTTTCCCTTTCACACGATCCTTGACACCCTTGAAGAACACGTAAAAAAGCTCAATGATGTTCAAGGCAAGAGACACCAAGGACACCACCAGCATGAAGAGGATGAAGATGGTTTTCTCAGTTGGACGGGAGAGGAAACAGTCCACTCTGTGTGGGCATGGGTCTCGCTCACAGGTGTAGATGGCATTCAGGCTAAACCCATAAATGTACCACTGAATCAGCAAGAAAGCCACCTCGAAGACAGATTTAAACAGGATGCTGATGATATAAGTACGGAGCAGTCCCCCACGCATCTTCACTTTGCCATGCTCTTCGATCCCATACTTGAATTTCTTAATTTCTATTTGCTTGAGATGCATATCCACATTCACACCATCATTTGCCACTACTTTTAGCTCTTCTTCTCTTTTGTTCAGCTTCTCTTCTTTCCTCATTACATAGAACACATGTGCCAGGTACAAAAGGGTAGGTACAGACACAAATATGATCTGCAGAACCCAAAAGCGTACATGGGAGATGGGAAAGGACTTGTCATAGCAGACGTTCTCGCAACCAGGCTGCTGAGTGTTACACCGGAATGCAGACTGTTCATCTCCCCAAGCAGATTCAACTGCTGTTCCCAATAGCAAGATTCGGAAAATGAAGAGGACAGACAGCCACACTTTCCCTCCTGCAGTAGAATAGGCTTGAACTTTGTCAAGAAGTTTTCCCAAGGCACTCCAATCACCCATCTTCACAGGATGCTGGCTAAACAAGGACACAAAGGAAAAAAATAGCAAGGGTTAAGTCAGAGGGCTTGAATACCTTTGACACACTAAATCACTGATCAATACTAATAGAGCAGTGGGGTCAGCTTTGTTGTAACTAATGTATTTTACACAATCTGAAAAGAAACTGGAGTTTAGTAAGTCTGCAGGTGAAGTGGGAAGTCAGGGAAACTGAAAAGAGAAAGTAACATATAATGTCTCAGAGCACAATCGAAAAAGTTCCTAATTCTAATTTCACTCCAATTTTCAGGAAGGCCCATGATAACCCTTGGTGATCACTGTGGTTGGCTCAGGTTCCTTGATGGCAGCCTCAGTTCCATTACCTTCACCTGCCTCAGGTGAAAAACAGATGTGACACACAGCTGAAGCAGGGTGTGGAATAAGTAGTAGCCCTGCCTAAATATGCTAGGAATATGGAAGATTTCTCAGTTTCAGTGAGCATTGATCATTCAATGTAATTTTTATGTTTACTCTTTCAGATACTAAAAAGGTAAACCACAATATAACCTAAATACAATAGGTTACCTTAGGTTAATATTAGGGTCACATACCTAAAATTCTACCTTTGCAAAATACATGTCATTTTTCCTACACAGCAATATTAAACTGAGCTTCTGCCTGTAACTTCATAGCATGTAGTATGTTTAAGGGTGTAGTTCCTAATGATGCCAAGTTTATATTCTACTAAATTTCAGAAAAAGCATTAGCTGTCTAAATTAAGCTTATACATTAGTATTTTCATCATGAAGATCAAAGAAATCATTATTTACCTATAATTTTATGAAGGAACAAAAAATTGTAAATACATGAAACACAGCTAAGATCATGTTACTATATTGGAGGAACTGGTTTCCTGTTTATCTGTGATTTGCTTAATTCATTGGAGTTTCAGGTTTGTATTTGCATCTTTTTGTATTTAAATTCCTTCTTTGTTTTGAAAGGAAAAGATTTAGCAGGAAAAAAAAGGTAAATATGCTCTGTTTGTAAGGTGACTCCTGGCTTGTAATTTATATTCCAAGTGTTCAACACTGCAAGTTTAAAGTGTCTTTCCTGACTTGAGTTTTAAAGTGCTCATTTCTGGGACACAGGCAGCTTCTCAGGATATCTGGAAACACATAGGGTGACATAAAAAAAATGAAATTGTTTGTTTGATGCTTTAGATTCCTAAGAAAAACAAATTTCACTATAGATTTTTATCAACTGGACAATGGCAATCTTATTAAAACTTGTATTTTAACTTGCCCAACATGAAAAAGCATGAAATCAGGAATTTAAAAGGAAAAATAATCATGAAGTTTCCCTTTTAATGTGAATGCTGCTGGGCAGAGATATTTGTTCCATGGATGCTGAGTAATCCCTTCCTGGTATTAACAGTTTTGATAATGTCCAAATTATTTCCTCCCCACTGCATCATGGCTATATTCCCTAGTGAAGGTCATTTATAGAATATGCACTTTTTGGATAATTCATAAAATGGGAAATTTTAGCACCAAGGAGACTTGCTTTTAAGAAGCGGTGAGTCACTGGGAACACAAGAGTATAAATCTGGCAAACTCAAACATAACAATAGATGCCAAATAAAAACACACCGTTCCTGCCACCGAGTCTGAGAGAGTAATGGGAGACAGTGTTTAAAGTACTCGCTCTGATAGCTCTGAGATGCCAATTATCTTTGAACCCCTGAAAAATACCCCAGGGCCATTTCCTCTGTCTGCCTTAACGGCTGGCTCAGAAGTTGAGCCACTGCAGCCTGCTGACCCTTCCTCATGTAATTAGCTCTTCTCATGAATGAAGCCCCATCAAAGGATCAGGCCTGCTTCAAACTTTTAAAACTGGGAGCCTCTGCCAGGAGGAGCAAACACAGCATGTTTGTCTCTGACACATCCCCTCAGCCATCCTCAGCTTCATCCTTCCCAGGAAAAGTGAGTTTGTCTTTTTGGGCTGGGGTGGCAGAGAAGGAGTCAGGCAGAGAAGTGTGGAGGTCCCTGGAAAGTCTGGAATGAAATGTGACCACGTTCCTCCTCAGGCAGGGATTGTTAAAACAGAGAACAGCCTGTAACTATACAACACGTGAAGTTTGTTTTAAAGGCAAGCTATTTGCTCCATGTCCTAGTGCAAGGGGACAGAAGGAGCCTTTTTCAAGTAACAGCTTCTTGATTTAATTAGTCAGCTTTCCAGTGACTAGAAACTATTGGGTTAACAGACTTTCCTCAGACTCCATGTACTTTTTTTACTGTCTAAATGTTATTTCAGATTGAAAGCCTGATTAAGAAAACAGAGGATATGTTATTTCTAGGCAGTTATGTGTTGTTTGTTTTCTAATTACACTCCTCTCTGGTTCATTAATGCAATATGATTTACTTCAGTTCTGACCTACTTAATCCCACACCTGCAGTATTTGGAGAATTTACTCCCTATTTTTTAATTTGCTTCAGCATGCAAAATTGCTAAGTTTCATTTGTGTCCGCTGGCAATATAAACTCCAGGAGGAAACATTCCATGCTTGAATTACTCATACATAGTTCTGAAAAGCAACTTTTTAAAAAAGAGATCAGTTACATGCTAGCCTTTGCCAGTGATAAAAAAACCCACATCAATTCAAAACATTGTACTGTTAATCAGATAACCTTGTGGTGGCACAAATATATTATTCCTTTTCTTAAGTGGATTCCACTGCTTTATGAAACACAGTACTTTGCTTTGTTGTAGAGAAAATTCATTCATCGGATCTAACTTGTTTACTTTCAGGGCACTGAAAGGCCAGTTTTATTAACCGATTACAAATCTGTTTACCAGGTATAAAAAGAGGTTTTGTATCAAACAGGTACTTAAGTATTCTAGCTTTGTAATTAGCTTGAAATGGTTGGCAGACAACCTTTAAAAATAGCTCTTTAGCTTTCTGGACTTTAGCTTGCTTTAACACTTCCAAATAACTTAAAGGAGTCCACTGAATGACACAGGCTGGCCTATTCAATTCATACAAACTCATTACTTCAGGAGTTTAAGGATATGGCTGATGATGAGTACGTGCATTTCATGAGTTCCTACTGATTAATACTTTACAGGATCATAACCTTCTCTGAGGCAGACTAATGCTGGCCTAGTATTAAAATCCAGCAGTCTTAAAAAGATGGATTTCTTCCAGGTCCTACTGTGTGTGGGTAAAGGCAGGGAAAAAAAATCTGTAGAGCAGCAGGAGATCTGAGAGCATTCATCTGCACGGGTTTAGGATGACCACATATATAAGACATTTGATTTGTAAGCCACAATTAAGAAATTCTAGAACTGTTTTTTATGGGCGGCATTCATCATGTCATCTGGTTCATATTTTCCAAAGAGAATAATGCAAACTTGGTGCTGTGGTAATGTCCTAGGTCTGACTACAGTGTTAGAAGGTCACATGCCAGTGGATGGAAGAGCAGCAAGGGTTAGAGTGGGTTCCAAAGTGGGATTGTGCAGCTGAAGTAATTGGGAAACAGGCCAAAGGTTCGTATTTCCAACTTTTTCTGTCTTTGTATTTGTGCTCACACACACCTAGACAACAAAAGAGAAGGCTCTGGACCCCAAACATAAATCAGCTTGAGCATTTCCCAAAAGTAACATGAATCACAGAGAAAGACTATACAACTCATTGGGTTTGGACCTGCTGGAACAGGGAAGGCTAGCTTTCCAAAATCTTATAAAAATAAGCAAATGCCTTGTAGACATTCCCTTGGGAAGGTGTAGTTCATATATAGGTCTGCAGATGAGCTTCAATTCATTTCATCCACAGGACAAAGGTTACGCACAAAATGGTTCCAGTAACTAGAATTTCAAGTGTCACAATTGTGGTTTTCCCTTTGTCTGCCAGTATTGCTGGTGGTCAGTCACTACCAGATCTACCTCATAGCCTCTGCCTTTCCCATCTTGTACCCTCCACACCTAATTTAAAATTAAATCATATTTGCAAAGGCAACTGTAAGCACTTTCTTAGATGTTCCCTAGTTGTACAAGTCAGGTCTATCCTCTGTGTTAATGCTCAGATTCATCCCTCTCCTGACTCACTTTGTAATTAAGGGAAGGAACGCTGAATTCCCTGAGGGTGCCTTAGGCCCTCTGATGCTCCTGCTTGAGAATCTAGAAATCTGGATGTCCAAGTATATAAATGGCACAAACAACAGTCCAGGTGCTTCTACAGGAGACAAATTCAGTGAGTAACCTGGGAAGGAGATACCAAAGGTTGGGGAGAAAGAGAGCAATGTATCTAATGAAACAGATGCATTGCTCAATGTCCTCTAACCTTCCCCATACCCACAGGAATCCTTGGCCCTGGTTCATTGCAGAGACAGAATTAATCTCTTGGGCTTGCATAATATGAGAGCTGAGATAACCTTAGAGTGTTGAATCTGTCTGCGCTCCTGTGTGTATAAGCATTCAGCTTTATTTTGCAAATCAAATCCCTTATGTCCATCCCTGTCTTCCCTCTCCTGAGCCCAGCCTGCCCCTTGCCTTTCTGCCATTCGAGTGCTTGTTAGGTATCGTGGGTCAGTGCCAGTGTTTGGCTTTGAAGTTTCTGAAGGAAGCACTTCAGTAAACATCCCAAAGACTAGAGGCTTAAATTCTGCCGCGTAGTGTGCTGTCCAGATGTTAAAAATGGCAGGATGAAAGCTTCACGCAAGTCCTCTAACTCACTCCCTATGCGCACACACACACACGCGCACACACACACTGGGACAGACGTCAGGCAAAAGGTGTCCATATCCCATTTTTGTGCTCATTACCAGGGTTTGTGTCATAAGAATCACGTAAAAAAATGAAATCCTCAGAGGAAATATGCTGCTCCATGAGGCTTGCTGGTTATCTCAAGGCAAAATATGAGGACACATATAAGCACACAATATCCTTGTTCGTGCGTTACTCGATAAGATAGACTCTCTGCTTGGTCTGTCTTTCAGCTGAAGGCTCTTTTTTCTCCTTCCTCGTGCTGCTTTTTAACTACTGGCAAGCAACAGGCAACAACTGCTACGAGGAATGACTCCAAGTCTCGCAACATGAAAAGGTTTTGAGTTCTCCAAGAGATGCTGCTCAAGTATTTTTTCCTCTGCATTTTGACAATTAAGTCTTTGAGATATTATACAGGGAATGTGTCATATGTGGATTATGTACAGTCCTTCCTAGACAACTTTCATTTATATCTACCCAAGACTTTCATAGACATTGCCAACGTGGTAAGGCATATCATGATATCCCACATTCCTTCTCTAAAATCCCTCACTGAGGTTGCTAAAACAGAGTAACTATATACAAACCAGGTTAAAAATCCATAACCCGTGTCTGGATTTTATCACATCTATTTTAAAAGAAAAGGGGAAAAAAACTTATCAGGAAGACCACGTGAAAGTCACCACTTCAGTAGCTGCAGCATTTAACAAGGCATCTAATTAAGGAGCTTGCTCTGCTCAAACTATCAGGCATCAATCAGGATTTCCATATGAAAGCAAAACGTGTGGGGAAGGAATGGGACGCATCCAAGGCAAGGTCTCCCTGTTACTAACTTCTGATGCAATTTCGGTACAGCAGAGGAGAGTGAAGCACACCTCGGCTTTTTCTTTAAAAGAGCTGAGATAGCCCGAGAGGCAGTGGAGGGGAGAGATCGCTTGTGGCAGCAACAAATCTGCTCAGCCCGGCGCTCACAACTTCGCCGCAGTTCCTCCTTCGGCCGAACAAGGTTACAAGTTGTAAAAGTGTAGCACTTCTAGAAATGTATAGAAATGTGACAAAAGAAAGCAAAGCATTCCTCCAAGCTGGAACTGAGCGCTTAAAGAGAATCTACGCTGTTTAGAGATGTGTGTTTTTAAACAAGTTCAACCCTCAACGCAATAACACAGAGTTCTTAGTGTGCAGGGGAAAAAAAGAAGAAAAAAGAAGAAAAAAGAAAAGAAGTGTTTTCAGAAAAAAAAAAAAAAAAAGGATACACAAAATGATGAAAAAGTGAAAGAGGAAAACTTTCAACTTACCCTTGCTGATCAGCAGTGAAAATGGATCAGAGCACTTCTTTGGAGGGTTAAACTAAAATGGAAGAGCACGTTCAGGCACTCAGACCTGTCTATTTAAACTTTAAAAGTCTACTGCTGTTTTGTATTTTTCATCCTTCCTTCCCCACTAATGAAAGAAAAGTGCTGATACCTCGTAAAAGTTTTTTCTAACTTGGAACACTGGGAGAGCTTTTAACAAGTTTTCAAGCCTCTGACTGTGCGAGAGGAGGGGAGAGGGAGGGGAGGCAGCCCAGGAGGAGGGGCGCTCTGCGGGCGGAGAGCTCGGAGCTGGGGGAGGAGGAGGGAGAGGATTGAAGGCACAGCAAAAAAACAGCCCGCGGAAAGCCTGAGAGCATGGCATCCACTCTTGCTGATGTAACAAAACAAATACACGGGCAGTCAGCAGCCGCCCCACAGCCCCCGGTCACTGGGGCACCTGGGTGGCGCGGTGACCGCATCTGGGCTCGCCGGACACAGATGCCACAAGTTGGCTCTCTGGTGTGCGCCAGGAGTTTCACTGCAGGGAAAGGCAGAAATGCAGGGAAAGGCATTCAGAGTAACCAGCGTGGACATTCTGGATGCGGGGGCTGCATCCCCTAGCCACCACTCAGGAGAGGAAGCCCTCCCAAGCCCTCTCTGCTTTTTTGTTGCGAACACAGCCTTGTTTACCGAGGTCAATTTCCTTTACGTGCACACATGAAAGTACACACCAAGAGCAGCGTGTTTGTTTCCACGGAAGATACACATCGCATATTTTTTTACGATTATTTGTATGTGCATGTGTGCGTGTGTCTGTCCCACGGGAGAAATGAAGGAATGATCTCACATTCCAGGATACTCTTTCCAGGAAACTTCAGAATCAGGCTTCAATAGTGAGAAATGTTCTTGATAATTTTTGAACACATTTTACAGAATAAAAGCATGCTTCAAGACTGATCTATGCAATTGGAGCAAAACTAATTTGGCTTTGCTCCTGCCTAGACCCTGGTTAAATGCTCTTTGAAAAATGCCTTGTCTGTAGAACAGAGATTAATTTGTTTCTTTATTTTAAGCTGCTCACACGTGGAGTTCAAAAGTCATTAGGAATTGGTCTTGTACTTGTTCATGTCCTGGAGCTGCTCCATGGGACTTAAGAGCTTCTCTAGAAGTGTCCTGGTCAGATAGTTCTCTGTGAAGTTTCACAGAGAAACCAGAAATCGTGATCTGAAACCAGATCATGGTTGTACCAGGCTCACTTGGGTTTCAACTCATGTTATTCTCAAGAGCTATTTCTGGGCTCAGTAGCATGGATAAACATTTTTTGCTCTTTGAAGGGGAGAAGTTAAGTAATGGGTATGGAGCTATTCCTAGATAAATGTCCTCTTTACAGTTTCTTTTTGAAATAATGAGTTACATTCTGCAACACAACCTAGATATTACTTCTTATTTTTCACAGCTCTTCCCCACTGTTTTTCACCCAGATCTCTCCAGAGAAGAGAAGATCTTTGTAGAAATAGACTCATCAGGGAGCTTCGAAGCGAGGAGCTAAACACACCCATCCTGGTTCTTGCTCTGGAGCAGTTAATAGCAGCCTACAGTGCCTCCTGTTTGACAAAAAGAGATAGTACACTACAGTGCACACCTTCCATTCCCCTTCTCCCAGCTGCAGACAAAGACAGGTTTGCTCAGTTTCCTCTCTTTCCTTTGATAGTGGCTGCTAGTTTGTTAGTTTGGACTTCTTTTTTTTCCCCTGCTCTTGTTTTTACAGTTGTCCAAGCCATATGGCAGAAAGAAACTTCATGTTTTCTGAAGATAGTTTTCAGGTTGCCTTTTTTCATCACATAAAGAATTGGAGAGTTGTGCTTTACAGACTGTGGGCCCTTCTTCTTGAGAATAGATAAACTGAAATATACAAACCACAGTGTTTCACTGTCTTCATGGCTGTGGTATAGACAGTGAGCAGAGTACATGTAGGGCTCCTGCTACTGTCTGTAAAACACTGGTTATTCTGGAGCCAAGTATACAACTCTGTCAATGTGACTATGTGTGTCAATGTTGAGATATTGAGGACATTTTAGATGTTGTGTATGTTGATCCTGAAAAAAATTACCCCTTAGGAAAACAGAATTATGCCAGGAATAAACCCTTGAATTATAACTTGCAAGAATACAAAGCTATCATTCCCTGTTGAAGCTGGCAAGATCACAAGATCACAGGGTCCAGCTTGCCTGAGCTTGCATTTTCCCATTATCTTCCAGGACAGGCTTTGCAATTTTTCAAACATTGTGGTTTTGAAGGAAGGAAGAAGAACTATTCCTCCACTTAAATTAAAACTCCCAGCATTTGTGAGAAGCGCAGCAATCTTAAAACCCAGTTTGGAAAACTAAAATGTGTACATTAGTAACAAGGGAAGAATGGTTTTGTGGCCATATTAAGCCTAGGACTTGGTTTTGCTATGGCATTATCTACATACAAAAGGGAAAGTTTACAAGTCTCCACTGTTATACTGTTTAGAATTAGGAAGGACTATTATCTGTCCTGATAAGTATTACTTAGAAATGTCTCTTAGAGTTTGGAAATATGTCTTCATGATCACATTTTAAAGCCTATTACTAGAACATATCCAGCTTCAGGTGATGCAAAGATTTACCATTTCACGAGGTTACAAGAAATTCTCACATTCATTTGCTTGCAAGGAGAACAATTGTTTCAGATGGAACAAATGTCCTCACACACAACCCTTCTTCAGCTGAGACTGTGTTCAACTGGAAAGCAGAGGGGTGTCAGATATGAGATATTTTCAAATCTGTCCATAATTATGGATAAACAGAGGGGTAAGAAGATCACAGTTAGGTTTGAAGCCTTGCATTGTAGAAGACAGATTCTTTTCACATTAAAAAAAGAAACATTTTGGGGCATTGAACTGTCTGGGAACTCTCTTGCCATCCATTGATGTTTTGCCTTTTGGAGCAAAGAGCACTGTCTTGGCAGTGCAAGGACCCCAGAACCTGTTTGCCTTTGTTTTGGCAGGCTGCAGCACAATCTGTAAGGGCACAGTTGCACCTCAACCCAGGTGCAGTGCTGGAGCGCAGGCTCTGCCAAGTGCACCTCTGAGGCTGAACCTCAGGACGACTTCCACAATGCTTCTGTCCACTCTCTGCTGAATCCTCAGCTAAATCAGTGAAATAGTTCAGAGCCCATACTGCCCACTTCTGCTGCTTTTCTATGCAGACTTACCAAAGGGAACCAAAATTTGGATTATTGAGTATTTCCAGCTTTTGGCACATATTCATGGTTAATACAGAACTCACTCCACTGTTTTCTTTGTAATTATTACCTTAACACAAGTGAAACATTTCATTAAAAAAACTTTTTTTCCTTGTATTTCTTCCAAATAATCCCTCAATAATTTTTGAGCAACCTGATTCACTAGAAAAGCCCGAGTGAATGTTTCATTTGGAAGGCTCTATCCAGTCCTCTGACCATCACCAAACCCCCCAGGGATACCAGTGGGGTTCATGGTCTACTTCCAATTAAGCATGTCTGTAGTTTGTGGAACTCTTAAAATGAATTGCATGGCTTCACTTGTTTTCAATTTGCTTGCAAAATTCACTTCCCAGTACTTCCATGCACGGCACTGTCCTCGTCCTGTGAATTTTGGGAGAGGAATCCACAGACCAAGTAACATGAGCTGAATATACAGTAAATTAAGAGATTAATATACACAGGCAGTTCAGATTTTCTTGCTTTCAAGGTAGCTGTGTGGTCCCCCACATCGCTGGATGGAGCAAAAGCTTTGGCAGGTTTTCACTGATATCCCCTCTCATACATTTGGCTTTGAAGACAAACTTGTGAATAATGCGTGGCCCTGTTTCATGCCCTATGGAGGTAAAGCTTTTCAGAACATCCAAGGAAGAATAATGTGGTATTTCATGATTACCTAAGCACATAAATGTGCAGACTAATGCTTTTTTTTTTTTTTTTTTTTTTTGCACCCAGTGGGGTTTTTTTGCTTGTTTAAGGAATTTACATCACGTAGAAATACAACTCAGCTTTGAAGTAGCTGGCCACGGTGCTTGCACGTTCTTTCAGCTGGGGTGACTGGGTTGGAGCCCACTGATGCACTCAGCAAGTCCTTGAGTCTGCAAAGCACAGCCATATCCACCCCCTGCCCCACAATTCAAACGGTCAATGCTTGTTCAAAACAGATAGTTAAAGGCAATTGTCATGCTTCAGGGCAGTATCTGGTCCCACTTGGGTGGCACAGCACATAGCCTATAAGAATATTTTCTTACAATAATTTTAAGGAAAGTAATAGTAAAAGCAGGATAATCACAAGACTGCCTGTTAGTGAATTCGCCTTCCATTCCTTGTTGAAACTGGTCTCTCAGATTAATTTAATTCAAAGCTAGATATTCCCCAAGGGAAAAGGAATCTTAGTCAGCATAAGAGAGATTCTGCTCTTACTGCCTGCAAAAGAAAATAATTGCTATTGGAAAAGAGACCCTTCTGGAAAAAACAGCAGACTGAAACAACTAAAATGGAAGTGGGGAGTTCTCTATGACGGTTGCCATTGCATCAGAGCCCACCCTAAGAGAACCGTCACCATTCTCTGGAAATACATTGCACTGTTGTACAGTCATCTGTCTACAATCTCTGAGTGTTTTATAAATATTGTCATAGAATAAGTTACGTTATAGTAGCTTCTTTTATGGACTTGGAAAGTTTGTCATGGAGAATATCAGCAACTCTTCTGAGTCACAGACAGCTCATGGGTCAACCAGAATGAGAAGCAAAATTTCTTAAGGTCAGGGTCCATCCTTTAAGACCCAAATTATTCTGATTTGTTCTCTAGTTGTATTTTGGAATATCAGCTAGCAGGACAAACTACTAAGTGCGAGTTTCTTTTTAAAATTTATGAGGACCACAGAGAAGGAGAAGAAAATGCTCAAAACTTGGGGTAATTGTTTCCTTTCTGTTCTTTGTGCTTGCCACTTCATACGACTAAGGTCTCACCACAGCTTCATGAAAATACTCAGCTTGCTCACTTTCGCATGCTACATTTAGAAATATGAATTCACTTCTGTGTCACTGACAAAGAAGGGGAGAAGGACAATACACAAAGGTTCAGATGCTCTACAGCTGTGCCAAGAAACTTCTAAATCTTATTAAAGACAGCTTAAACACCAGAAAATTGGGTCTGAAAAGGATTTATCCCAAGATTGTTACTGATTCCAATCAATACATTCTCTGAACGAGGTGCCCCTCCAGAAAGACATTAGAAAAGTATTCAAACAAAGATTGAAGTATGAGTTCACAGATCCTTATGAATTTGGCTCCACCTTCTGTACACAGTGAAAATAAACATGAATTATATTGGATCTTGAATGCCAGGTAATATCTTTCTGTTCATTTTATTTTTCATTTCACATTAAAAAATCCAGCAGTGAGATCGTTTTTCAGTATTTTGTGAGCTTTTGTTTCTCTCTGTTGATGGTGGTGAGGATTCCAATGCCTTTGGTCCCAAAGGATAGGAGATTTTAAAAACAAATATGGCCATTTCATGTGTTCAAACCATAGAGTAACAGTGTGAAAGTAACATTGTCTTTCACAAAACTGTCTTTAAATTCTTCAGGAGGTCTGGAAATGATGGAATTTATTAACAATTAAATAAAAGAAAATTTCAGGATATGTATTGACATTGTCTGCTACTTTGTCTAATGGGTAATCTCACATAAGACAATAAATTTGCACACATAAAGTAATATCCAGCAATATAAATAAAGGTTGTACAACCAAATTACAAAATAACAATCTTCACAAATGAAAGAAAACCAGAGTAGGTAAGTTCCCAAAATTACTACCCAGCTGAAAATATTTCTGTAACTTTATTGATGAAAAAATTCGTTATTATTAAAAAAAAAAAAAAAATTATGTGCAATAATCATTGGGCTTTGGATGTTTAGAATAAGTGAGCTTATTAAGTTATTGGATGTTTAGAATAAGTGAGCTTATAAGCTTGTTAAACTTATAAGTTTTGACATAATTCTAATACTTTTTATCCAGTATTTACAAACAGCAACTGCTTTCCTATGGAAGTCTTAGAAATCTTGAAGAGATTGATGAGTTTTCCAAATGTGGCTGAACTGAGGGACAAAAAGTTTGGCTACTTTCAGAGGAGCAAAGAGGAAATGGGTGAGCTCCCTTCCCCTCAAGAAACCATGCCTTTTAAATCTTGTTCTCAGAACATCCTTGAGTTTTATTTAATTTTGCTTTTTGGTCCTATTTAAATAATTCTAGATTCACTCACCATTTGAGTGAATTTATTAGTGTGAGGCACTGTGTTTTACTAAGAGAACAATATTGTTACATTTATCTTGGCAATATCATTGGTTACAGCGAATTAAACTGAGCTGCTTCAATATTTAAATGAGCATTGAAATCTAACTAAATGGACTTTTTATCTAGAATATCAAAATAAACATTTTTTATTGCTAGTTTACACATTGATATTTAGGAAAAAAAAAGTCCCCTTTTAATCAATTCCTACATAGAAAGAAACTAGAATCAAAATTTTATAGGCTCTCCTATTATGTCATGCATTACAATAAAGTATGTTAATTATAATTGTAATGTACATTATAATTTTAACTGTTTGGCGTTTTTTTAATTCTTCACAAGATTCAAGAATGCTTTTGGGAAGCCTTTTCCTGTAGATTATTCCTTTAGATTGACATGTGGCTTCCTTCACATTTCACTGAGTGACTCTGCCCATTCACCTGCAGACTGATCATGCTGGTCATTTATTTTAAAGTTTTCTCCCCACATGACTGCCAGGGAAATAAAGAGGTTTATATTTCCCCTCATTTTAAGAGAGTTTTTGCTTGCAGAAAAGAGAAATTTAATATCATCTAGGAGAATGGGCCTGAAGAACACTATTTCAAAAAATTCTGAAAATCAGAGGCAGAGGGAGTGAGATGTTCCTGGCTGAAAGGGAAAAGTGCACTCACTGGGCTTCTTGATAGCACCACAGGGGTGTTTGAGGACATGAACATTTCAAGGTTTCCCACTCATTTCCCCTACACCACTCTGTTGCCATTTGCTGTTCAGCTGCTTATATGTTGGACAGAATCACTTGAGGAGCATAATTGCCTCTTTCTTTTGGCAGCCTGCAGGATTAATGCTGTTGGGGACATGAAAGGGTCTGCAAAGAACTAAATGTCAAGAAATTCTACATAAAAGCAAAGTAAAAATTATGAATAGGGTTTATTGCTGGTAAAAAAATAAATTGATTTAAAATATACTACTAATTAAGAGGTTCCCATAAGAACAGCTTTGGGAAAACAACTGGAAAATTAATCTACTGAAATTAGCAGTTTCTGTTATAGATTTTCCCAGAAGGAGATGTTCCAGTATAATCCATGAGTCATTTTTTTAGGCAGTAAAGAACATCAGGCCCAGAAATCTGCTTTGAATTTAAATGCGTGTACATTCATTAATTTAATTTCTCAGAGATTTTTAGATTTACTGAACTGAAAAAGAAATGTAGTCAAGTTACATAGTATATCAGTAATTTAATGACATACACAAATGATGCGTAAAGAACATAAAACATCCTGACTTCATAGTTTAGGCTGGGAATTGCTCATTAGTTATTGCCAGCACTGTTCAGCAGACATGAACATAGGTGCAAAAGGGAAAACATCACATAAAAGATAACAATAGCTTTCAGCTGTTAAACTTTAAGAAAGTACATTGTATCAAAAGAATGCTAAAAGCATGTTCAATAATGGGAGAAAAATTAGTTGTAATGTACTGAGCATTAAACTAAAGATTTCCTTTTACGTGTCAAATTTGAATAGTAAAACCCAGCAGCTTTACAACTTTCTGAGGCTGTATTCAAAATAAATACCTGCCTTAAAAGCTGACACCGGTGTATTATCCAAAAATATAGTTCTTGCACACTTGATCACAATAAAATTCTAAATGGGTACTAACAGTCTCAGACTTTTCCATATGTACAGAATATTTTCAGAGGATGAAAGGTACGATATAAATCTGTATTCTCACAACCAAGGTTATACCTGGCAAATTCTGTCTAAAATCTAAGTAAAAAATGGTAGACAATAGCTGTAAGATGTTATCTTGTATGGAAAAAAAAGTCTTTATATAATAGTGCATTAATGGTGACCTAGTGCTGTCAGCAGTGAGGATGAGAATGAATACAGAATTTAGGTCCTAGCATAGACATGGAGAGCTGAGGCACACAAGTCCTAATTTCTGGTTCTGCTGCCTTTCTGCAGTAATTACAAAGCTCTGGAAAAGCACAGATACCTGCAAAGCTCAGGAAGCATGCATGGTGCTCAACAGGCCCAGAACCACCCCACATTGTGCTGCCCAGAGCCCCCTCCCATCCTTGTTCTGACCAGAAACCCCAAAACACCAAAGGTGCTCCCACCTCCCTGCCCAGAAAGGGCCTGTTTTACCTCGTTTTATCTGAAACAGCCCAGGATGAGCTGCCATGTGGGGCTCCTGGCACCACCCTGTTCTTCCTGGATGAGGCTGCTTGGGATTCTGCTTCTGCTGCAGTTGAGATTTTTGCTAATCATTGAGTGATCAGAACACTTGCTCCCAAAGTGGTAAACCTACTTGCAAGCCCTGCTGAGACTGTAAAGTTCAAAACAGTATCTTCAGCTTTCAAAGCCACTGCTCTAATTATAAAAACTGAGGACAACTGAAGGAAAACTAATGCATCCTTTATTGCTGTTGAGAAAGCTGCACTATTTTGCAAAAATATGGCACTAGGGCTGTGGTTTAGCTTGCCTGTGCTGGATTTATGGCTGAACTCCATAAAGGTGTCTTCCAACCTTAATAATTCTATGAAGTTGGAACTTCATAGTATGAATATAAAAATAGATGATTTTTATGGTCCCTTCCAACCCAAACCATTCTATGATTATATGAAAAATAATTGAAAAGTTTAATAATATGAGAAATAATTGAGAAAAAAAAAATGGGTTTTTTTTCTTAGCGTCTTTTTCAAAAATAGTCCCAAAAATGGGATAAGATCTCATCAAGTGTTAAAGAAAATAAATTTATTTCTGTCAATTTCAGATGATCACAGCGCAAGTGGATACAATCTACATGAGCTTGAGAGCCCCTTGGGCCACCCACTGCACACAATTTGATGGAAATTGTGAGTGACTTCTACATTTTGGATGAACTTCTTTATTTGGAAAAAAATTTCTTCTACATTTTGGATGAACTGCTTTACTCACTTGTTTATACTCCTCTGAGTAAATTCTTTCTCTTGAAACTGGAAAGCAGTCATGGGTATGAAGCCAGTTAAGCTGATATCTGTAGAAGATACTGCTGAAAATGTTTACTGATAAAGGAAGATCCTGCTGATTATCCAAGTGAGCCAGAAAATAAGGGCTAGTCTTGGGTACAGGACAGGGAAACACACTATAAACTACAAGTTAAATGCTAAACCAGAAGTAAAATCTCTTTGGATTACTTCATGAATGACTATATAAAACACAGATCCTTTTATGAATTCTTGTAGAGTCAAGTGATACTGATGCACTTGCACAAATTTTTTGCTTTTCCATGGCACATAAATAGCTCTTTGTTACTTATTCAGCCTTTGTTCCCTGCTCTCAATACCATTTGATTTCAAGAAGGAATTCTACATCAAGAACAAACAGGGTCTCTACCAGCCTTTGAAATGGAAATGTAGAAGTCTCAGTGTGAAATTGTAAAAGTCCTTGATATGCAATCTGCTTGACCCACAGACTGCATCTGAGAAGTGCCTGTGTTGGGAACCCTGGTGCCATATACACTGCCATAAAACAGCTCACTTCTACCACTGGTCTCTGCTGTAACAACTCACCATGTAAAAACTCACCATGAGTTTTATAATAAGTGTTTTGCTCTGATGGCATAGGTATGTGTAGACTTATTGTAAGACAGCCATCTGGGAATTAAGTATTTATTGCATGTAATTATTCTGAATATTCATGAAATCTAGGTAAACACATCAAGGCAATAATATGCGCTTAAAAATTTGTGAAACTTGTGTAAAAATTTTTTGGCCCCTCTATGAACTTCCAAGAGCAGGACTGATAGGAAAAGCATATTACTTCTTTTGTCCTATAAATTGTCCTAAAGAAGGTTTATTCTCATATAACTATGGGTGCTTGCCAGTGTTTTCAACTTAGGGATGAAAAAAAATTTTTTTTTCATCCCTAAGTTGAAAACAAAAGTATGAAAAAAAAGTATGAAACAAAAGTATGAAAAAAAATTATAACATCATTGCCTTATTTTTTCCTTGAAGATATTAAGGATATTCAGGAAAGAAGTATAGTGAGGATCTTTGCAGATCAAATCCATAAAAGGGATCCTTACACCACAGGACTGGTCAGCATGGCCATGTTGGTGACCCCCACAAACACAACTTATTCAGAGTCCTGGTTTAGCTTAGAAAGGTGCTTTCCTTACGCAGACTGAGACACCCAGCAACTTCATGCTCTCCAGAGCAGCATGCCCCTCAGCAGTCACAGCAGGAAGCAATTAATGACTTCTCAGAAAATGAGGTACCTCCAGAGATGGCAGTTGCTGCCTTCCAGGCTATTACAGCAGGAGAGAAAGGCCTAAAACATAATTCAGCACTAGAAACAGTGTGTGTCTTTAAACCAAAAATCTTTTGACTCAATTCCAAATGTTACACTGAGACGCAATCTTTCTTTCTGTCCCTGTTAATTACCGCTTTTACGATAAGCTCACATTTCTAAGCAGCTCTGCAGACCAAGGTTGCAGACACACAATTAGACACATTAGACACAATTTTCACATTGTGCCAAGAAGAATAACTGCTGCTGGGCAAAAAGCCCGAAGGACTCTTGACAACCCAATTCTAACCAGGGTTTGAAGTTTCAGTGGCTAGAAAGAAGTATAATCTGCCAATATAGCAAATTAGCCTCGAAGACATTGGAGGAAATAACATATGAATTTTTACGTAGTCCTTATTCATATTTGCCCTATATTAAATATAAAAGAAGGGAAAAAATATATATACTTAGGAAAAAATATGCATAAAACAATGAAACGATCAAATAAAGATTTTTTTCCTAATTTTTTAAAAATTTCTATATTATGATACGAAATAGTTTAAAGGTGGAAATTTTGATTTATGCAAGACTAAGGTTTTGAGCGAGAAGGAGGCAGGGTTTGGCCGGGGGCACCCGGGGCCAGGCAGGACGTCCGCGATTCCAGCAGGTCCCGCCAGGGGGCGGTGCGAGACAGGGGAGCCCTCCGGGCCCGCGGCGCGGCGGGAACGCGGCTGGCAGAGGATGGCTGGGAACGGGGCAGGTTAGGGGCCAAAGGAAGGCTGTACCCCAATGGGTTGTCGTGGTTTTCGGTGGGTTTTTTTGGGGTTTGGTTTGGTTGATTTTTGTTTGGTTTTGTTTTTTGATTTTTTTTTTTTTTTTGGTTCAGTTCAGGACTGCCAGAATTGACTAAATGTTAAAAAAAGCTTCACTCAGACATCAGGAGCCTCGGTTCATTGTAACCATTCTCTTCTTCACTCAGGAGTGAATGTCTGAGAATGAGAAACTAGTGAGTTCTGAAGGGTTCCCACCTGAAAGTAATGATTGAAATACATTTTAAAGTCTTTTATATAATGGTCTATACTATAAACTTGTCGTAACATTTTCAGACTTTGACAAACTGATCAACAATATTTTGTTTGGTTTTGTTTTTCCTGTAAAATCCAAGATAAGTTGACAGAATGCTTGATTGGCTATCTATCAGCTTGAGTTATCTGCAAAATCAATTCTCTTTCAACAGAGAGTACATCTCAGAAAGATAGTCTTTTTTTTAACTCCTGTATCAGGATTAATGCATGTCACAGAATCACAGAATTATTCAGCCAAGTTGGAAGGGACCCTCAAGGATCATCAAGTCCAGCTCCTGGCCCTGCACAGGACACCCCAACAGTCACACCACGTGCCCGAGAGCATTGCTCAAATCACACCAAGCACTCTGTCAGGCTTGGTGCTGTGACCACTTCCCTGGGGAGCCTGTTCCAGTGCCCAACCATCTTCTAGGTAAAGAACCATTTTCTAATATCCAACCTATACCTTCCCTGACACAACTTGAATCCATTCTCTTCTGTCCTGTCACCACAGGCAAGAGACCAGTGCCTGCCCTTCCTCTTTCCCTCATGAGGAAGTTGTAACTACAGTGAGGTCTCCCTTCAGGCTGATCAGACCAAGTGACCTCGGCTGCTCCTCATACAGCTTCCCCTCAAGGATGCTATCTAATGGTTTCATATTTTTTTTTATATTATGGCACCCAAAACTGCCCCCAGCACTCGAGGTGAGGCCGCCCCAGTGCAGAGCAGAGTGTGACAATCC
Organism: Agelaius tricolor; assembly: GCF_023055355.1. NCBI lineage: Eukaryota > Metazoa > Chordata > Aves > Passeriformes > Icteridae > Agelaius > Agelaius tricolor. The sequence goes on from NW_027269261.1 coordinate 65,056,751, forward strand.
CCTGCCTTGCTTGGCTGGTGATGCTGTGCCTGATGCCCCCGGGACACATTTACCATTTGCATGGTGTAGTGATTTGGCTAGTACCCCAGGGTTTTTAAGGTCTATTTGTGCAACTAATTAATTGTCATTAATTGTTTTCTTGGTTCTTTTCTGTCATTCATATTACTCTATTTAAATTTTCTGGTTCTTCTGGGAACAGCATGTTGCATACTTTTGTCAATAAACCTACAACACAGACATTTTTCATTAAAAGTGTCAGTCAGTTGCACAGAAAGTGAGTGATTACTTGTAATTGATTTGGTCAATTCCTTCTGGGAAATATGACAGAGCAATGGTTTTAACAACAATTTCAATTTTAGAGACTGTATATCAAGCCTTAGTGTTTTCCTCTGGAGACTATGTTTACCTGCAGAAAAAAAGAGTACTTAGATCACTTGAGATCTAATTATCTCTAGAAGCATTGAAATTTCTTTACAGTAAGTTAATAGAGAAAAAAGTCAACTGGTAATGATACTTGAGGATATGTTCCCATCTGATGTCACTTCTGGAAAGGGCACTGAATGCATTTGGGAGAAAAAAACCCCAAACAAGTTACTCATCGGTAATACATGGAGTCACTGGTGGATACAAGCAGCAGGAGTTTAAACGTCTTCTTATTGCTCTTTAAAGGATAATCAAAGCACAGGAGGTCCTCTACTTGTACTGTAGATACAAGTTAACGTTGCAGTAAATAAATTAACAAAAAGTCAAGAATTGCATAAAAAAGTTAAGACTTCCATTAGTCTTAAGTTGTAGCAACAGTAAGTTATAACAGTAGTAAACAGAATATCTAATTAATTTAGAAAATTCATTTAGATATTTACATGATATTTCCAGGCATAGTTTGATAATTACAAAAGTATCCAGTGCTCAACACTATCCATTTAAATATTTACATTAATGTATTTTAGGAATGTCTTGGGAATGCTCCTGTAACGCATAATTCCAACTCTTTATTTCCAGCATGGCTTATTTGTAAACTACAGTTTGTGGCTGCTATATCAATTGACTTCTTAAACCTATAAAAGACCTTCCAGAATGTGTACTCCCCTTGTTCACCCCTACAAAAAAGACATGTACACACCCAAAATAATTTGTTTCTAATATGTGATTTTCAGAAAATAATCACTGATATTAAGACTTATCCTGAATGACTGTCTTGAAGGAAATGTAGAATACAGCATAAGATAGTAGACAAAACAGTGCAATCTAAACTCCAAGCTAGTAATACAAACAGAAATGAAGGATAGTGGTAAAGTTTGGGCTTTTCTTGTTTGCCTGATTATTTGGTTTTGTGCAGGAAAGGTGAGAAAATACAGTAATTGAAACTAAAAGGTAGAAATATGCTCTTCAATGAAGGAAAATATTTTCCAGCTGCCAGGGAATAGAAACTTCCTTTCGTTCGCAGTCGTTGTAGGGCCTGAGTTGTTTATACCTAACTTGGACACGAACACTCAAAAGACAGCAATTTTGAAACAGCAAAACCATAGGTGAGAGGACATAATGAAAGCTATTTCCAGCTCTAAATCTTCTGATTTTGCATTTGAACAATTGGGGTCTTCTGCTTCATTGTGCTGGGGAGGCCCGATATATAGTCATAGGAAAATAAACGATGTCCTCTTCTTGTGTCCTCTTTGAAGGCTTTGAAGATCAGTCTCAATGAAGTGAACAGTATAAAGAGATATTAACAAAAGCGTGGGTGATTTCTAAACATCAAATCATAGAAGATCTATCTGAAAAAGAAACATAGCACAGAGATGAAAACTCCTTATTGAAAGCCATGCAGTGCATGATGGATATGCACAAACTTATCCAACATTGCTATAGACATTTCTAGCAAACTGCTATCTCTTTAGGAAACATATTTTAGAATTTCCAGTAGCTCGAAGGAACCCTCAGCATGGAGTTGCTCTTAACAGTGGTGCATCCTTCAGAAGTGTAAGGGTTTTTATGCAAGAAAAATGCACATAGGTCTGTACAAATTATTAATGGTACAAAAGAGATAGTGATGTGATTAATGCTTTAACATAGGCTATACTTCTGTAAATGTAATCTGATTTGTTCTTGAAACAACTATATTGAGGCATTTGTTTTAATGTGATCATTACACTGACATAGATTTTCAGTTCATCTTTTCAGTTTGGATATTTGTTTGCTTGTCTTTTTACCTTGTTTTCTATTTGCTCTCATATTAAGGAGTGTGCCCTGCTCAGTATTAAAAAAATTTCTGGATCAACGAAGTCAATTAAGTCTAAAGTAGATTTAGTACTGAAATGACCTTGACTTTAAATCATGGCTCAAGGTGGAGCAAGTAATGGATAAATGTAGGAAACGGGAATTATCTCAGTTATAAGGGCTTCATTTGGAAGATAATCTCTAGAAGCATCTCATTTATATGAGATCTAATGTTTGGATAGACTCAATAAGAAGTGTATCTCCGTTATGAATTTTGTGCAGAGTTTAGGAGTGTACAAATGCCATGCTGCATCATTAGTGGTTTTGCTAGATCATTTGTTTGCCTTTTTCACCAGTTTTTCAAAACTATTCTCTTTTTATCAAGCAGTGTTACATTTGACACATACCACCTCTGGCAATCTATTGAAGGAAGACATGGCTATGAAAGAGGCTGTATTAAAAGACAGATTCAACTTTTCTCAATGTAAAACTTCAGTGGTACCCATTGTATTTACTGTGTCTGGGATGGATAGCCAGCCTTAAAACTCACAATTAGCAAAATCAAAATAATTGACATCTTGTAAACAGGTGTAAACTTTTATTTGGAGGTGAAAGGCAAATAAGATAACCATTTGGGGACTGTGAATACTAAATAGGGAATGATATTCCAGTCTGTAAGTCTCATTGCCTCCTCCCAAAGGTGAAGGTCCACAAGTCCTCCAGTTACCCCTGATCTAATTTCTTCTGTAGTTTAGCCCTTTCTGTGCTCCAGATTGTGAACCAGTAATTGCTTCCAAGGCTGAGCTTTTGTACAGGTGAGTGCACTAGTGTGATTTGCTACACGATCAACAGGTTCATATCTTATTCTCTTATCTTAGTAGCAACAGTTCAAAAAATTTTTTTCCATTTTCTGAGATCAAAACTCTCAATTTTGTGGAGACAGGGTTTTTCCTAGCAGTGATTCTCTATGTGGTTCTAGGATCTGGTTTCCTTACCCTCAACTTTTCCTCCAGGCATATGAATTCCTGTCACATGGTTTTCAAAGTTGCTTGGCTATTGAAGGATTAGCATTCAATATCTGTTACAGAGTGTTCTTCCATCTGAAGCAAAATTTGGCAAAAGACTTGAATTTTCTTTCTGTCTTGGATTGGCTGGTTTATGTATGTTTTTAACTTTGAAGTTTAATTACTAAAATTCTCAAGATTTGAATTTGCTGAATTATTAAATAATACTGCAGGGCAAGGTAGTTTTTTCGTGGTCTGTCCATTTAAAAACATGATCGCAGTTTAATCAATGTTTTAAATAATTTTTCATACTGAGACCCAAATAGCTAGCTATTAATGTGAACAATTCTGTCATCCAGAAGCAAGGATATTGATGGCTGTGTATTTGTTGGAATGCAGAACAAAATTTTATGGAACCATTTTTATACAAGGCACTTTCCCCTTCAGCAGGATTTTAGCTGGAGTTTTGTTCTATTATTTATTTGCATAATGTAATAATCTGTTGCATTGCAATTAAAAAGACAGATTGGACTGAACCTATGTTTGGAAGAATAGGATATATCACTTTCTGCTGCTGTAAAAATTCTGTTTAATTAGCACTGAAATTGGCAGCACTTACCTTTCTACCTAAATTACTGTAGCCAACTAAAATGCAATGTTTCCATACTTGTAAAACGTTCCATATAATCAGGAAGAGCAAGCTGTGCTTTAAGGTTTTCAGACTCTCTTACAGATGTGGCTGAATGCACTCACAAATAAAATCTTTACCAGCATCAAAGTAGCAGATTACAGAACTGGAAACAGTTTCAGATTTGTTAAAAGACAACACAGCTATTCAATAATTAAGATTTAAACCCATTACTTTCTTGCTCTGAAAACAAATCTGTTATTTTAATGTTCGATGTGCTCAGCAGAGGCAGGCTGTGGTCTGCATGAGTTTACATAAGAGAAAGCAAGAGGAAGACTCACTAAGCACAGAAACATTAAAGACCACATGTTCTCAACAGCTGCACAAGCTGGAAAATTGTCAGAAGCTGGGCAATATCAGTCTAGCAATGTCACCTGCCTAAGAGCCCAGGGTGCATGGTTTTAATGTCACAGTCAAATTGCTGCATATGCTGCTGTCTCAATGATTGTTGTGGAGATACAGCCTGTTCCACAAGCACCCTTCATCTTTGAAAGTATTTTAATGAAATGAATAAGAACTTTCTGCTCAGGAACTCCCTACAGAGTTTCAGTGGGATGACTTCCAAGATAAGAGACTGCTTTGTTGAGAAAGGCTGGCAATCATTGTGATAGAGAATGAATTAGGTGCAAAAAGGTGGGAAAAGCTGAGGGATAGGATAATATTTCTTTACAAAAAATAGTTTCTTTACTTTTTGATAATTTGCTGTCATCAAGAGTATAAACTTCTATCTGGACATGATAGATAGGAATTTTTGTAAGAGAGAGCTGCACTGAAGGGGTTTGCCACCAAAGCACTATGATTTTGTATTGCAGATATCCATCTGCTTGTCTGATCCTTCCAGTCACCACTAACCCTTCCCTGCTGATCCTACCTCTCCCAGCAGCTGCAGGGTATGGATTTATTCCTATGGAATACCTCTTGTGGACCACCCCTGACACAGCTCAGGGACCTCAGTGGAAGCAGCGTAGTGCACAATTATCAAGCACGAGTAGCTCATTGGTCCATAGTAACAATTAAATTTACCTCAGTAGAACATGGAATGAAATCTGTTTCTACCTTGTCACTACAGTACTATAATATTGTTTCTATTGACACATTCTAAAGCTCTGTCTTCATTTGTCTTTAAAGGCTTGGAATTAAGTTCTGTGTTCCTGCTATGAAACTCATACCCTTTTGATGGGCTCTGAACTGGAGCTCTGCCTAGGGCTGGCTAGAGAATTCTTCAAGGTGACTTGAACTGTGCAGCTTTGAAAAATGTTTTTATAGTTGGAACCTGACAAGTATCACATTTCTACCTTGTGCATTTTTATTTTAAAATATAACTACAGTCAGATGCTAATATGCCAAACACCCATGCCTCTTTCCCTTGTCACCTATGAAGAAGTATTTTCCTGATAAAGAAAACTAGATTTTTTCTTCATTCCTGGAAAACAAAACTATGGATTCTAACTTGAGCTTACCTGGGAAAATTAAAATTTTTTTATAAGAATAGCAGATTCTAACAGAGATGTTACTTGGAGGAAAAAAACTTGTATGACAGCAGGAGTCTTTTTCTTTATTAAAAACCTCGTTAAAATAAGACACTGCCAGGGCTAAATTGATCTTCCCATCAGAAATCATAAGCTATAATCTGTATTTTATTTATAAAATAAAGAGAAGGAATTAATAGTATTAATTTTCATTTGCTTAATTTGTGTGTTCACCACTTTGATTCCACATGCATCAAGTGCCTCAGAGTTAAGGGGGATGAGTGTACTAGTGAAAAGCAAATAGACTGAACTAACATGGTAAATTTCAGTGACAGGTATGCTTTCATACACAGGATGTAGGAGCCTAAACAGAAATTAAGTAGATATTAAGGATAAAATCTAGTTGCATGAATTGCACATGGTGAGACTGACTATATTTACAGGTGACTAGGGCCATTTGGTGCATTTAGGATATTCATGGGACTGTGAGAAAGAACAGAAATATAGGAGATGCTCAGCTCCTTGACAAGATTTCCCTTTAAGTTCAACTAAAGTTTGTTCCTATGTTAGTTGGTTTAAATCCAGCTTCAGTTGAAGCTCACCTGGAAGTGAGCTTAAACTGAAGGATTGATTCAGCAGTCTCAAACAGACACCTACTTCCATTTGGGATGCCTTAGGGCATTTCAGACATCTGCATGTGTCTGGCAGATGTGACACAGGACAAACAGGATGTCGACACTGTTCTGGAGCATCTGGATACCACACACACTGGGCCCAAGAATATCCCAAACTAAAAGCCATTTACAGATATCTGAATTTGATGCTTATTGTCCCACAAAAGCTTTCAAAACAATTACCCACAGTATTGTAATATAGCAAAAGAAGGCCACACTTAACCCAGGAATTTTCATGTGAATTGCTCTACAATAAAACTGGATTTTGTTAACAGATGGATCATTTTCCCATTGTTATTTTTACATTGTTCCAAATCATGTTCCCTTCAATTGCAGGGTACTTTTCAGTTCTCCTTGCCAATGAAAACTCACAAATATCAAGTAAGATGGTTTTGCACTGCCCAGTTCTGCACAGCAGGGTGCTTCACATAGCCAACAGATCAACACTTGCCCACATGCCACTAATATTCTGCCAGATAGGGACAGAAACAACTTTATGAGATTCCTTTGAGTTCACTAAACACAATGTTTTAATCAACTGACATTTGTACTTTCATTCTCAGCACTGATGATGTGGAAATTAATGACCCATATGCAGACAGAGCTGAAGCAAAGGCTGGTGGTTGCTGCAAGAGCCCCTGAACCCTGGAGCCCTTCTGCCACTTGCAGTGAGGGAAAAGGGGTGAACAGTTACATTCCAAAGGAGGCCTGGCAGAAAAGAACTTTAGCATGAAGTCTATGACTCCATGTCTTAACATGGACTTCACCTTAGCTAATTCAGTTTGTGTTTTCTTTGGGCTCCTGTTTACATGATTGGTACTTACAGAGATTTTGAATGTAATTTTAGCCAGATTCTCTCATCACTTAGAATATTATAAATGGAGCATGACTTCCAATGGACTAACTTGGTGGTGTAAAATAAGCAGAAACATGAAGAGAAATCAAGTAATTCTAGATTGCCTGCATGCGTCTTATCCACTTACTACTATGCCATTAAATGCCTTCTGATTTTGTTTATTCTTCTAGTTAGCATCCTCTCAGTTAAAAAATTCATTTTTGCCTTGTTTGTTATTCTTAGGCTCTTGGAATAATCTAAAATAACTGACTTCAGTATTGTATAAACTAACTGGTTTATAATCCAGGTCCACTGAATAATTTTCATTAATGTAAATACTTTAAAAAAATTAAGTGTTCTTCCCTTATAAGGTTTGAGATTTACAGTTCTAAATTACTTCAGATTTACACAGCGGGATACTTAATAATAATACAATACAAGAAGAATGCAAATCAGTGAGTTTTCAGAGTTAAAATAGGTAAATTAAAGAACTTTGAAGGTTGAGAAAGTAATGGGAAAATATTAAATTGAAAAAAATCAATACGAACAGTGTGACACTTTTGAAGAGAGGTGCTAAGTGTACACAAACATTTACAGGGCAAAATATCTACTATGAAGAAAGCGCTATAACAGCGCCAAGCTGAAAAAGCACAGGACAAAGTTTGTGAGTGTATGGAGGCAAAGAAGTCCTTACTGAAGGAATCCAGTTATGGTGAAAGAAAAAAAATTAGAAAATATTAGAATCACATTTTTTTTGGAAACACAGCAAAACCTGAAACAGAAAAGATTCCATGTTTCATCTAAGAATCACAATGTTTTGTACTAAGAAATATTAGGGTTACCAGCCCCAACCTATATTACAGGAATCTGAAGAAAACAGTAAACCAAATCAAAAGAATCTCAGAAGTTAAAAATCACACAGACTCAAGAAAAAAGATGCCAAAGAAAATAAAATGCCAGGGACTCTGTATTCCTTCAGGAATGTCTTTGCTGTTTTTTTTTTATCTGAAAGATAACCATATGCTGTGATAATGAACTGGAGTATAAAACTACATTGAGAATTATTTTCAAAATAGTAGCAGTGAGACTGGCTAAATAAAATCCAAATCCGATTATCTGAACTCTCACAAAGGTTGCCGTTTCTGCCACATCAAAAAGAAAACAAAACAAGGCAAGCATGCACTAGAAAACTCTCCTGGAATATCTTGTAGGGGAAAATTCCTTGACAGACTTTAGGACAGAGGGTATGACCTTAAGAGCCAACTTTCAAAGGGCTTTCAGCCTTGGCTGTAAATTGAGTATGTTGCCTGCAGGCACAAACAGGATCTATGCTTGCAGATAAGATTTTGCAATGTTCTCAAATCAGGCTGCATCAGTCACTTGCATGCAATAGATCTGCAAGAGACCATTAAGGACTCTTTTAAAGCTGCTATGACAAGTCATTTCCTTCTCTAATTCAAGCATTTCTGCAACAGACGATGATAATCTATGAACAGCTTATAGCATTAACATATTCAGAAATGTTCTACCCTCTACATCCAGCAAGACACCGTTTCCCTCAGCAAGAGCAGATGGCATTAAGCACTGAGTTTATTCCATCAGCAGGCTCACAGCTTTGCACTACTGGGAAAGTAATGTCATTATATATTTCTAATGCCAACTTTAATTTCCTTGTGACTTTGTCTTCAGCTTACCTCTTTCATTATAGTTTCCCCAACCCTTTTCTCTTTTTCTCCTGCTCTTTCATGCTGGTCCTTCTCTCCCTTTCTGCAAAACTCCTAGCTCCTAGTCCAGCCAAAAGTATCTGCTCTGGGTCTGCAAGAGGCTGCAGGTTTTACTGCGCTTTCTGGCATCCTTATACTGAGGGCTTATTTTCAAAAGTAGTTGAACTGGAAGAATGCAAACTCTTTATTCAGCTTTCTTATATAGAATTTTCAAATTTAAATTTCCTGCTGTTATGGACAAGCACTACAAGATAAACTGATACACTCACCATTAGCTGGAGAGGAAGGGTGCATGAACAGAAGTTGGAATACTTTATTCACAGAGGATATTCTTTCTTGTGATGCTAAAGTGGCTCCTTTATTTAGTTTTGGGAGGCCTCTCCCATCACCTAGAACTGATGCAAGAAGGCAGCCTGAGATTTTCAGCAGTGGCTGGCAGCAATGTGTGCAAAGGAGACCCAAAGAAGCTGTGCAGAGCATGAACGCACAGCACTTCCTAAAAAGCACGCTCCACCAAAGTTTCCTGAAATGTACTTAAACACCCCAAAATCAACTATCTTTTGTGAAAACCCTCATCACCACCTTTTAACATCCTCATAGTGTGTAACTCTTAATAAGCACTCGAAGGGAGCTCTAAATAAGCACTTGGAGGGAGCTCTGAATGGCCATCCCCTTTCTCCTCCAAGTGGAACCTTCTTCCATACCCACTGAAGTTAGTCAAGTCACTTGCACAGTGATCAAAATTAACACAAGAACCCCAGAGTGTTTTGTTGCATTAAAGGGGCTGCCACTATCACTTTAAATAACCAAATTCAGGTGGTGTTTTGCTTCAAGCCTTCAGCAGCCACTGCAAAATCCATGTGGCAGAAATAACCTCTCAATTCAAGCACACATCTAGCCTCTCTGCCTTTCCTTTATGCTTGATGCAACCACTTCTTTCCTGCAACTTAACACATAGATTCTGTTTTCTTTGTATTCAGACTTGTATTAAAATGCATTGAGAATTTGCTGTGTAGCTATAATTATTTTTTTTGTTCTCTCACCCTCAAAAGACATGCTCAGGGTGCAGTGAGGGCTGAGTGCTCCTCAAGTGTTATAATTGTACTAAACAATGCCAAAACCCCAGAATTAAGAGGAAATCTCAGCTAGAAGCACAATGCAAAAATGAGGGAAGTGTAGAAAAGATCATCAAGTATCTGTGTTGGAGCAGACCAAACCATAACTACAGTATCTGTACATTTTTTTTAATTAGCAAAGAAAAAGAATTTTTTCATGTGTCATTTTATTAAACATAACATACCTAAATATGCTAGTGCATTAAAAGCAAACACACACATCAATTTTTTCTCTGATCTGTCAGAGGTTCATATGGCTCACTGGACCCTGTACAGCTGCTTGCTTGCTTTTTTCAGAGGACTGTGGGTTTCTGTTAGTACTACTCAGACACAGGCTGAATGGTCAAAGGCAGGGAAGGTTATATTGTTTTTTCTTAGTGATGTAAGCATTATTTCTGACACGTATAATGGAAAATTAAAATATAATATAAGCTTCCCTGCCATATGAACCTCTGGCAGATCAGAGAGACTCAACATTTCATGTGGCCATAAAGTTCCCACCTTTTCCACCTAGGAGGACACTGTTTGGCCAGTGCTGCATACTTGTTAAACATGGCTATACACCTTGCTATGTGTGCTGTGTCTGTGTAATTTAGTAAAAGTCACAGCAGCCTCCTTTTCTCCTCTGTCTACTGATGATACATTTCTGTCCCATATTACAACTTACATTGTAATGATACAAAAAAAAAAAAAAAAAAACCATGAAAAATTGATGGGGCTGTGTGTTTGCTTTAAAAAACACTAGCATATTTGGATACTTTATGTTTAATAAAATTACTGTTCTTCTATTATTTCTAGAGGCCCATATTGTTGTTATTAGATTTCTAAAGTCCATACCTCTTGGATGTATTCTCATGGCTGCAGCTCTTCACCAACTCCTTCTGCTGCATGCTGTTCTCTCTCAGGTCAGGGCTCCTCCAAGGCTCTCCCTGACTGGCTAACCCACCCCCTTTTATCCCAGTCATCTTCATTGGTTACAGCTGCAGCCCAACTAAGGACATCACAGCTGCAGCCCATCAAGGGCAACTGGGACCTCTGGGGCAAAGCCTCTATACAGATATTCAAATACATTTCCTCTACTATATTTCCCCCTTTTTCTTTTACATAAGTTAACAGTTGTATAGATGTTCAAATACAATACATATATTTCTCCATGACTCACAGGCCATGTACAACCCACATAGCTCCTTGCTCAAAGGCCATACTCTTTCACAGCTCCCTAACCCAAAGGCTATGTTTTGTCACAGCTCTTGGCTGCCACAGCTCTCGGCTGTCTTATTTTGTTGCAGCTCTTGGCCATCTTATCTTCAACTATTACCACAGCTCTTGGCCACCACAGCTCTCAGCTGTCTTATCTTCTGTTAACTATCACATCAGGGTCACCAATTGTTGTTCTTCTATTATTTCTCTAGAGTCCATACCTCTTTGGTGCATTCTCATGGCTGCAGATCTTCACTGACTCCTTATGCTGTTCTCTCTCAGTTCAAGGCTCCTCCAAGGCTCTCCCTGACTGGCTAACCCACCCCCTTTTATCCCAGTCATCTTCATTGGTCACAGCTGCAGCTCGATTAAGGACATCACAGCTGCAGCCCATCAAGGGCAACCAGGACCTCTGGGGCAAAGCCTCTATACAGATATTCAAATACATTTCCTCTACTATAAATTACATGTGAAAAAATTCTTTTTCTTTGCTAATTAAAAAAAATATACAGATACTGTAGTTATGATTTGGTCTGCTCCAACACAGATAGTTGATGATCTTTTCTATACTTCCCTCATTTTTGAGGTTGCACACTTGTATAGTGTGTGACTAGGAATATGAGGCACTATGGTGTTGTGCTGAAGCAAAAGCCTAAAGCAATGGAAACACTTATTTCTTATTAGTATTTCTGCCACCATCATGTCATTATATTATTAGATAGACCCACTGTTGCTCCTGCTTGTAATGTCCTACTCAATACATGCTTAATCAGGGCGGGTCTAATGACTTCTATTTGTAGCTAGATCAGTGGCCACAGGCACTGGCATGCAGACTGATGATATTCCTGTACTGTGCACTTTGTTAGGCAGAGCTTGATACCAAAGGAGAAAAGCTCCAGCCCTGCTAGGTGGGCAGGGATCCTGTTCTGGCTTCCTGGGACCAGCTTCCTTGCATCTAGAGAGCACACAGGACTTAGATTGTGAATGGCTTAATTTATCCTTTGAGTAAATAATAAAGTTCCACAGTATAAAACTCACATTGCTGACTCTTGGTTTTTCCCCATTGAAAAAAATAGCAAGGAAAGGAATTCACTATGCTCAGACCTGACTGGACTCAAAAGCAGCTCAGCTAACACTGGAGCACCATCTCCTCAGGGCCATTAGACTTGTTAAGTGCCATCTGAAGGTCTACTCAGGAGCACTGAGAACAGAAGTCTTTACAACTACCTGTTCCCACTGAAAATAACTGAAAAAGATTTTGCAGCCTAGGGGAAAAAAAGAAAAGTAGGGATATGAATGAAATTAACTCTGACTTGCCTAGTAGTAATTCAGTAATTCTAAAGAATAAGAATTTCTCTCAAAAATTATTTTCCACTATCCCCCCCCCAAATCTGACTCAAATATTTATTAGCTAAATAACTGCTTCAGATTTAGTGTTTTGTCCTGAAGATCTAGGAAACTTTAGACTTTGTGGTTTTTTGGCCCCTCCAACTTTGTACAGACTAATTCAGTCGATTAATTTTCAAAATACTTTGAGTAACTCTAATTGACCACACAGTAAGCTATATTTTCATGTAAAATTAGTTTCATTTTCCTGACTGTTAATAAAACCATTTAAAGCAGCCTTCAGTAATGAAGAGAAAGCAGGTCTATTGACTGGCTCCCTGTAACACAAGTTATCAACTGTGGAGAGGGAATAACAGTACAGTAAAGAAAAATAAATGATCAGGAGGAATACATCTAAGAAAATCTATCCACAATTCTTCAACTAACTGTAAAGAATTAATAAACTTTTTTAAAATGCAGTTTCAGCCTTTTAATAAGTAATTAGTCAGTGAGGCACCTCGCCACAGCGCTGCAACACTCTTGCTGCTTGTTGCCTGCAGACACATTTTTCTGTCCAATTTCATGCTTTTCTCTTCTCTCGCACTTCAGCAGACCACTAGACCACAATCACAGGCACAATGGGGAAATGTTCCTATGATGTGGTTTCTGAAATTTGTCTCAGTTTTTTTTTTCTTGGAAAAGGCTTATTCATTTCCATGCTCAGCACCAATCTTGTTCCTAGTAAATGATAGCTGTGTGAATACATGTGAGTGCAGAATTTGGCTTTCTGTGTTCAGCTGGTTTCACAATGACTTTTTCTGACTCGATGCTCATTCTGGCAAATAAATGCAAATTCTAGGAAGTAGGGCTGCAAAATCTTTTTTATTAGTAAATGGATTTTTTCCTACTACTTTGATTTTGTTTTCTTTTTCTCTGACATTTAAAATCAAATCCTCATTTTTGAGAACCCTTTAGATTCTTCACTAGATTAAATTTTCAGGTGTAAGTAACATATTGTTCAACCTCAACAGAGATCCAGAGATCAGTAAGGCCTACTATAAGCATTTTAAAGAGTTACTTACAAGATAAGAACAGTCTTTCAAAAGATAAAAAAAAAAATAAATTTCAAAACATATCCTTTACAGAATGCAGACACTTACAGTTGTTCAAAGGCTAAATGATAAAAATGCTTGGGAAGTCCTTGCTGCTACAGAAGACTCAGTGCTGGCGTGAGACTAGGGTGCTCCTGTGATGTCAAACTGAACAGGTCCCAGGGCAGATGCACTGGTGGCACCCCACTGCCACCAGCCTCCAGATAAACACAATCCTCTAACTACTCTCTGTCCTTTGAGCCCAACCATCCAACTGCTTTTTTTAACCAACTATCTGTCCACCCATTTGCAGTGTAATGTCTCAACTTAGTTCCATGAAGTTCGAAGGAGACCCTGATGGAAGCTTTGCTAAAGTCAAGGTAAATGGCACCCACTGCTGTCAGCTTGGTAAGGTATGATTGATCACTCCCTGGAAAATCCATGCCATCTGTTGCCAATCACTTCCTTCTTCACCTGCCCCAAAATGTTCTTTAAGAGGACTTGCTCCATGGAATTCCTTGGGATCAGCATTCTGGAGACTACTCTAACTGGTAGAAATTGTTCCAACTCCCATGTAAGGTAAATTGTATTGCATATCCTTCTTTACTGTTAGACAGATTTGAAATCTTCAAAGTGGATACAACATTTAATTAATCACTGAACTTCATTTTAAGTTGGTGTCTTCAAGAGCCCCATTCATTAAATTCTCCTTCTTTCATAGGATCTTTTGTCCATTGCTTGACAGTAGAATTTAAGGCTTAGTTTACAAAATCCCATCAAAACTGCTGAAATCTATGAACATAGGTGAAGGAAGCTTTTTTCCTCCAGGAGATAAGTGATGACCATAATTAATTCATTTGAATTCAGTAGAAAATGATGCCTTTATTTAAATTTATTATTAGTATGATACATTTATTTTCACGCTCTTAACTGTCTGTTGTTAAAGAAACCTGAGTTATAGTTTAAAAAGTAAACACAAAAAAAAGTTAGAAAATACATTGCTTTGTGTATTAAACCTGTGGTTGGGGTACATGCCCAATCCTAGGATATGAGTACCCACTAAGATGTCCAAAAGCTGTTTTTGCAAGAAAAGTTCACTTGACTTCCAAATTCTGACTCAGAAAATACATATTCTTTTAGCATATTGCTTCTTGCTTTCTCCTATTATTTTTATTCTGTGATTGTAAACTGACGAGCACTGTTCTTTCTGTGTTTAGACAGCACCTAGGGACTGCAGCCCTGGTGAGTGACTGAGGCTCCTGGCAATAGTAAAAGGGAAGGATCTGTAACATACATCTAGTTGCTATATCCTGAGACACTTCTAGGCTGTGTGTCACTGCCAAAAACAGCTTTACCATAACCTTATTTCTTTCCTTCCCATCTCCATACACATGTAGTTTAATATGATGAAATGGGGATTCCAATCACCTGGTTTGTCTGGGAGACAATTAACAAGAACCCATCTTTTCTTCTCCCTGTTCCTGCTCTGCATATCATACTTCAGGAAAACACACAAAATTTGGAGGTTCTGCAGCAGATTTGGAGATAGAGCTAATTCCAGTCTTAACTGTGTATTTTGGCATTGCATATTGATTCCATTAGAAAGAACAACTGTTTTTTGCCTTGGCTTCTGAATCAGCCCAGCCACAGAGTTTCCCAGTACTTGAATATTTCAGCTTGCTATCAGTCTTTTCTTGTGGTCCATGAGCTAAAGAAGGCCAATAGCTGTATGAGGCATTTACACCTCAGCAGAAGCTTACCAGAATTTAACAGGACAAAGATGAAATATTTCATCAACTATAAGTACTCCTCCTCTCAAAATCCTCCAGCAAATTACCTATATATATATAAAGAGTCTTGTAGAAAAAATTGCAAGAATGCTATTAATGTAAAGTGTATAAAAGCCAAGATTTAACTGAGTTTCAAGATAGTGAAGGAATGTAATGCTTCATTAAATCTCTGAAGGCTATCTGCAGAGGTATTAGCTAACAAAAATGAGGATGTGCTTTAAGAACTGCGTCCAGTTTTCAACTCTGCAACTCAAAAAAAGATATGCACAGACTAGAGAGGATCCAAATGAGGGCCACAAAGATGATTCAGTTGCTGGAGAACCTCACTGTCATGGTTTAACACTGGCACAATGCCAGTGCCCCCATGAAGATACCTTCTCCCTGGTTTCTGCTGTGAGATGTGACCAGGAATAAGCAAAGCAGGCTCTTACTTAGGGAAAAAAGAACTAGAACTTTATTAACTACTCTACAACTACAGATAAAATGAAACACACACACAGGGAAAATGAAAACCTCACAAATGCATTTCCTCCTCCCCCCACCAAATTTCAACACAATACATTTGTTTCTCAAATCACCAACTCTCGGTCCAGCAGCACCCTTCAAACAATCAATCCTCAGTTCATCAAGAGGAGAGGAGTCCTTCTTGTGCCATGGGCTTCCCCTGGAAACACAATCGAAGCCTCGTGTGTTTCCGTGTCACTCGTGGCACCGCCCGGAGTACATCTGCCGTCGTGACTTCTTCCTTTTCATGTCCAGTGCTCTCACCACTGAACATGGAGCAGAGCTGCTTCTAGGGTTGTCTTTTTAAGGATGCTCTGTCCCGATCCAAAAAAGGCACAGTCTCTCCTTTGGGACACCTGTCCCCCCCCATATTTTTTCACCCCCTGGGGCCGAGGGGCATCAACACTGAACCCTCTTGGTTCTGAGGCCATTGCCTCCCCCTAGAATGCAGTCTCTGTGTCACAAGGAACTTGGGTCTGTCCATCTCTCCTTTGGGACACCTGTCCCCACAATCTCTCCTTTGGGACACCTGTCCCCCCCATATTTTTTACCCCCTGGGGCCGAGGGGCATCAACACTGAACCCTCTTGGTTCTGAGGCCGTCATCTCTCTTCTGGGACACCTGTCCCCACAATCTCTCCTTTGGGACACCTGTCCCCCCCATATTTTTCACCCCCTGGGGCCGAGGGGCATCAACACTGAACCCTCTTGGTTCTGAGGCCGTCATCTCTCTTCTGGGACACCTGTCCCCACAATCTCTCCTTTGGGACACCTGTCCCCCCCATATTTTTCACCCCCTGGGGCCGAGGGGCATCAACACTGAACCCTCTTGGTTCTGTCCATGGCTATACAAAAAGAGTCCAGCAAAAGCTACTCCATCATCTCTTCCCACTAGGATTCTTCTCTATTCTTCTACTATCTCTCGCTTGCCCAGACCTCTCTCACACTGGCCCATTTTCTTCCTCATCTTCCACTCTATCTTCTAGGAAAGGTCAATGTTCTGTAAAGTTCTCATTTTCCAAAAAGGGGTTAAAAGCTCCTACATGCGGCCGGCTGAACCCCCCCCCTCTTCTCTGTCGCAGCCGTGCTGCCGGCACAGGGTTACAGTCTCAGGCAGCGGCTCTCTCTCTCTCTCTCTCTCTCTCTGTGTCTCTCAGGGGGGGCTGCCCGATGGCTCCCGGTGTCTCTCTCTCTCTCTCTCTCTCTTCCACCCCCGGGCTCAGGCCTACCTCTCCTGGCCACATGGCTTTCCCCTCCCCCTGCCCAGCCAGCAGCTGGGCCGGGGGAGAGACCCGAACTCTTTCCCGCCGGAAACCCAAGAGGACCCTCCCAGGGGAGAGCTCTGCTTTTAACCCCGTGTTCTCAGAGGCGTGTCCATGTCCCAATGGCCAGGTTAAATGCCAATATTAAAGTCTGAATATCCATTGGCCAAAAACACAGCATCCCAAAAAACACATTTCCTGTCAAACCACCACACAAGGAAAACTCAAGGAATTAGGCCTTTTCTCTCATGAGAAGACTCATGTGACCTCATCAAAATTTTCTAGTACTTAAAAGGCAGTTAAAAAGCAGAGAGAAGGTCACTTTACAAGGACACACAGAGAGGACAAGGGACAATGGGCTTAAGATCCATAAGGACAGGTTTCATCTTGATATAAGAAATAATTTATTTCACAGTGAGAACAATCAGCCATTGGAACAATCTTCCAGTTATGTGATAGTCTCCATCATTGTAGGTTTTTAAGATACCACTGGACAAGGCTAGATGTCATTAGGGCTCCCTTTCCCATGAAAGTTTGAATCAAACAAACATTTTATCTTTTCCAACTTAGGCTCTTTTATTATTCTATGACCCATCTACTACTTTTTTTTAGCATTTGGACATGCTGCTTTTTTCTTTCTTTTTTTTTTTTTTGTTTGGTTGCTTTTTGTTTTGGTGGGGAGGGGGGGGAGTGTTTTGTTGGGATTTTTTTGTTGTGGTTTTCTTTTTTTTTTTTAAATTCAGGAATTCCATCCAAGCTTGAAATTTAGAAGCAGATGGGACAATTTACCATTTGCTTGCCTGAACAAGATAACATCAAAGATCTCTCCAAAATGTTTTATTATCTCGTTTGTCTCATCCTCCTTACAATTCTCCTGGATTCTAAATCAGGTTTGATAAATTATTTGAAGATTTGGTTTTGACATGAAAAATTGTCTTCTGCCATGGCTCCAATTCACAGTCACCATTGAACAAATGGCATATCTGCCTCACACTGCAATTTTTTGGCTGTCTAAAATAGCAAAATAGTCAGTGTTGCAGTGACCTCTTTTTTCCATGATGAAGGATCATGATGATATTTTTTAATAAACTAAATTACTTTGAACATCTAAGTTGGCAGGGATAAGAAATTGGAAAAAAATTCTACAGTTGAGAAATAACAGTAAAATGAGAGGAAAGGATTATAAATATCAACCAACAAAATGTAATTTGTGGATCAGCTTGCATAGATTTTGTACTATCTTCATTTGACGTAACTTTAAAGCACAATTCCAGCACATAAACCCTAAGGATTTAAAAACACAGGAAATTCTAGTTATCAAAAAAAAAGACAAGACTCCAGAGGATATTCAGATTTGTTCCTAAAGGCTGGAAAAATTGCATCCTGAGGTCAGAAGTAACTGTCAAAAAAAAAAAACAAATTACAGAGAAAAGATCTTGTGTAACTTAAGCCAAGAACACATGAATACTTGGGTATGCATAGTTAGGATATATGTGCCAAGAAGAAAATTAGGAGTTCCAAGATATGTGAAATAATTTCTTCAAGAGCTCATTAAAAATATTAATACATCATGCCTACCTTGTTATACAAATTTACCAGTCAAATATTGAAATTTGAATAGGGCAATTTGGCTAATAGGTTGAGAATTTTTAAATTACTTTCAAGAAGTAGAAAAACATTACTAAATTACGAACTTCAGTAAAGAGTAACAGAAATGGTCAGAATGTTGGGACTAATTATAGGGAGCAATTAAAAGTCTTGAATACCTCAAACTTAGCAAGGGGTTGACTGAAGGGTAACGTAACCAGTCAGAGACATTTCTTTAAAAATGTTAACCTCAATATGATATGGTTAAAGTAAAACTGGGGAAAAATTGGGTAATTATCAGTAAAAAATAATAAGCATCTTCTGGTTTTCCTTATGAAAAATTAGGAAAATTGCATACCATAGGAATATTTGGTATGTGAAGCATCATTGTAAAAGTGCAGATGTACTGTATGATTCAGTTGGCCACTTTCTTACTTAAAAAAGAGGTTTTTTTGTGGAAAGGTAGCAAAAATTCATAATATTGTGATCACTGAAAAAGTAATATTTCCAACAGCTCAAGAAACAAGTCAAGAAAGAGTTTTTCACTGTAGTAACCACTTACTATAACAGTGAACAAGTGTTTTGGAGAATGAGGGTGAGCCATGGCATTCCCCTGGATTCCTGGATAAGGTTGCTAGGGAAAGAAATTCTGACCAACACAGACACGGTCTCACGGCCAGTACAAAAACAACTTCCCTGAAATTATTAGAGTCTTTCCATGGACTTAAATAGACTCTGACATTCTGTGAATGAAGTGAAATGAACTTATGGATAGCACTCAAAGTTCAAGAAAGCCCAGAGGACAAGATCCTGGCCCTTCTATGCCTAACAAGGGGAAAGGAAAATAAAAAAAAGAACAGTAAGGGAGGAGGGCAGGTAGGAGAATGTTGGAGGCATAAAGGAGAATAGCAACTCTCTGGGCTATGTACCTCTTGGAGAAACTGATAGGCAAGGGAAGAGACATGATCAAAGGAAGGTAGGTCAAGGAAGAGGGAGGAAGATGAACCTGGCACAGCAGAGGGAAATGAATAACACAGTTGGAAGCCCCTTCATGGAGCTCTGATTAAAGCTGCAAGGGTTCAATCTCCTCCAAGTACCTCTCCCATTTTGTTATTCTTATTGCAAATTCCAACAAAACTGAAAGCAAAAAAGCAAAGAAGACAAAGAGGAAAGCTTTTGCATTGGTGGCAAGAAGAAGCAAGTATGCTAGTCATGAGAAAAAGAGAGAATGCAAATAACAGACCAATAAAATACAGTTTCTTGCATTCATAAGTTAACACTGAAGAGAAGGTTTTAGCTCAGAAAAACACTTTGTGGTTCATTCAAGTGAAAGACACATAACCCAAAAACATCACTATCTACAGGCCTGGTAAAAATGGTCCTCTATTACTCATGAACATGCATGAAGCAGAATGGTTGGCCTTAGAAAGGAATTACGAGACAAGATGGGGAAAAAAAATGAACACCCACATCAGAAAACTGATGAAATCCATAATAACAATAAGCCTACACTAAAAATATTTTAACCTAAAACTGCACTAAGAGAGCCATGAAATTTTTTATCCTAGGAGATGGTGAGCAGACCAGCTTTGACTATGATGAAGACACAGTTCCTCACCCAGGCATGGGTCATGGTGCAGATAACAGGTACTTCTCAGATCTTTCACCAGCAGTGACTTGAGTGAAAGGGTTTTGCCTCTCTTCTCCTGCCAGCTAGTCCAATCACTAATATTTATTCAAATGGGATAAACAGTAGAAACAATTTTTGGAAGAAAAAGAAATTCAGTTCATTAGGACTATGGAAACTTGATGCCAGATATTTAAAAGTATAATCAAGCCACTTAAGTCCAGCCATAACATTTAGATTCTATTTAATCCTAATGCATTTTTGTAGCTGATTTTTGATAAATCAGCCTTTTAAAATTTTTTACGTAAACTGTTCTTTAGATTTATATGCAAATACTATCCTTTGTAAACTGAAATGTTGGCACATATTCCTACCACAATTTACAAGTAGCTTAACTATTTACCCTTCAGATTGTTCCTAGATTTTTTGATGGTAAATAGCATCCAAAGAAACAAAAGTGTTACCTTTCGGTATACCATTACAATAAACTCTTAGAGATCACAAAAATTCCCTATGTTAACATTTTTGCAAGAAGGCTAATCTGAACCTGATGGGTTAGATCAATTTTGTTCTGATTGTTTGCTTAACATATGCAGTAAGAACAGTTTGGGAAATTATCTACATTATATATGAGCTACTTCAAAGACTGCTGGAGTTTGTCAAAAGTCACATCATCTTGCAATGTTGACCAAAATGGTATTCTTACCTCCAGCTGAAGTGAGACACCTGAATAGCACAAAATTCAAAACAGGCCACAAAGCAATCTCCTAAAGAGTTGCTGATCCCTGTACCAGGTCTCTTCTAGAAAAAGGGAAAGAACCTTTCATTTTCTCATGTGCCCTGCCTGTTACAGCAATGTGTGCTTCCCATAGGAGCTTCCACACTTAGATGTTTGCCCTTGTGCTACAGATATTTTCATCCCTGTCCAATAAAGTGAGTGGTCAGAAAAGTCAGAGAGGCTATGGAAGACAAAAGTCACGGTCCTGAGTTAACAGGATAAGCAGTGAGACAATGATTTAGCATAGCTAGGATTAAATATAGTGAAGGGCCCAAAAATGGCCTGCTAGAGCAAAAAAATCTCTAAGCTCACCATTTAAGAGGAGCAGAGATCCAAACTTTATCTTACCTCAGATTTCCAAGAGATCTTCCCACACACTACATTGAGGGTGACAGTGAAAGCTGTAATTTCAGTGAAATGTTGATAATGTTCATTCTGAATTTTGGTGCAGTCTATAACTGCAGTGTATAACAAGCTCCTATAGAAGCTTTCAGGTCTACTTAACTTCATTTATGTATTTCTCATAGTTAAGAATCACAAAACACTCCCTCTGAGTAAAACATCCTGCTTAACATACAAAAATACATAAAACCCCTCCAACACATTGCTATATTAGGCAGCAGACTACAGGTCTAACATCATGTCACACAATTTTTGGCTAGTGCATTCTATATGAACATGCTCAAATATCACATTTAAAATGCAAACAGAGGATAAGGCATAATGAAATATATACTATGCATCTATCTAACATAATATAACATAAAGACAAAGCAATACTTAATTTTTCTCATCAGCCAATTAAATCTTGCTCAAACAGGCACTATATATAGTTAGGATTTAAGGAGTGAGACATTTTGAAGAGTTCAGACAAAGCTGCATACAATACTAAAATTTAGATAACAAATATAACAAGGTTTACCTGGGGACACTTTTAGCTCCTTCCCACGTATGTTCTTTAAATGTACTCGGTCCCTTGATGGTGCAGAAGCAAATTAACAACATGGGAAATCTACTAAGGAAAACAGAAGGTGTACATTAATTTCACACCTAATTATTAACTAATTTGCTCAGGGTCTGCCAGAGTAATCAGCACTTAAACAGCTTCACTTGTTCCCAATGAGCCTCTGCAATGCCTGTGTTTAAAATTCCAGGGGGGCACAGTTGCAGCAGGATGAATAGTAATAATTATAGAGAGACTGAGGCTGGCTTGGGCACTCTTTCCATGGGGCCAGCACCACATTCCTTTATAGTACCAAGAAGTATTTGGACGCTAATGCTGGGGCAGACAGATGTAATTTCTTTCTGATAGATGTGCTACACTAGCATAAAATTGAAGGGGAGGATGATGCAGGTGAAGTAGCTCCATTGGTTTTGTATTGCTGTAAAATTGTAACAGTATTAAGACAAAGCCTGTGTTATTCACACTGGAAAAATTTTTCAGGACAAATGAATCTGCATGATGTACTAGGAACCAAGGCCTTGGTGCTCTGATACAAACAATATGTAGTGTTGGGAGATGACAGGTTCAACTAACATTAAATAAAACACAAATCATCTTTGACAGACAGATGATGTGAAAGGCTGACAGGAATTTTTCTACATGCTGCCTCTTTTGCAGATAAAACTTCTAAACACACAGCACAGTTCCTTATATGTTTGATCCAGATTATCTTTCACTTCCTTCTGTACCCCATGTGGGTTTTAATTTGCTGTAACACCTGTCTGGTAAAGTCTTACATGTATATAAAATAAGTGAAAATTTGAAGAAAAACATTATGCTTATATAAAGATACAAACATCTTCTACATCCTATCCTTATTATGTTATCCTAGGTAACAAAAATTGATATATAACCTGTCATTGACCTAGAAAAAGAGGCATATGTGAAATATGGAAGACATTTAGGACCAGATTCAGAAGGTTTGAAACTGAAAATTAGGGTGCAGGGTGCAGCTTCCTGCTTGGCTCTGAAGACCCCAAATGCCTACACACCTCTTTACACTTCAGACTCACAGTGCCCACTGACAGTATCTAAATCAGCTTTAGAAACAGGGAATTCAAAACAAACCGGCTTCCAGGAGAATTTTTTAGTGGCTGAGAAGCAGGCTAGGCTGAGCAGGGCTTTCCTCTTCTGCTGAAGTTTTGTGAAGGTGGTAGCGATTTGCCAAAGAGGGAGGGAAATCCAACAAGTGGAAAATTGACTCTGGAAAGACACTTGGGTAGGAGTGAGTTGTGGGACTGTCTCTATTGTCAGGACTGATCATCCATTTTATATTAAACAGTGACTGGACTTAATAAAAACAAAAGTACATACACTCCCATATCAGTACTTAACCACAATGCTGCAGTCAAGCTTCATGGCTGTGTAAGATTTCAAGGAATTTGTAATTCCTTTGGGAAAGTAATGCTTTCCTTCCCTCCCTTTCCCTTCTCAGTGGAGCTCAACATATGGAAAGCTGAGAGGAAGGTTTGCCTAAAAAATGCAAATTCAATGGTTCATTTTGACTCTTAGGTCCTATTCTGGAATTAAATCAACAAAATGAGAACTGCACAGTGTATTTTTGCAGAGGTCAGCTCATCTCATTAAGCTTAGGATCATATCATAGAACCAGAGAAAATTTATTTAGTGTCTAAATTTACTCTCTTAGCTAAGTATCAAATCTTTAATGGATAGGAATTGGGGTGTTGTGGTTAACATGCAAGAAAAATCTGCATGGGGTAAATAACAGAAAGAATAAAAGGTTCTGGTCTTCCAAGTGAGATTCTTGGCATTCGTTGCCTTCAGAAACAATTGAGAATGTGCAGTAACACTCAGGAGTGATCTTCAAGTAACCTTTGAGACGAAGCATTACAAGTATAAACTAATTTTAAAAGACAAGTGTAAAAACCATAAAATCCTAGCAGAGCTTATTTACTCTTTTATACCAAGATCTATGCTTCCATAAAACTTTGTGGAATTGCACCTAATTTACCACGGGTTATATCTTGAATAAAAACTAGGAAGAAAGGGTATAATAATTTCTCTATAATTTTATATTATTTTCATCACAGTAGATAAGCTACCTATAATAAAAATCCACCAACTCTCTTTTGTACTACTATGTTTATTGTATTGAGTTATATGCAATATAATACACATCAATACCATAGGGTGCATAAGTAGTAAAATAAATAGTATGAAACACAATGGCATTACAATTATTTAGTGTCATAAAAACTATAAAGCATTAGAGTAGCTAGCAAAATTGTTCTAAAAACGAAGCAGGTATTTTTAAAGTGTTCTAAGAGCTTTGCCAAGAACTACTCATCTGTGAGTATGTCCTCCTTCCTCCTTAAAACTGGGGTTGAATCTTCTACTGGTGTTTTCTGATAGATCCATCAGTATAAATCAAGTTAATCAATCTACAACAGCCTAGAGTCTACATCCACATGAATTCTTCCCTCCAGCTACTGCATTATTCTTCAATGCAAGCTCAGGAACCTCAGTTTAGCAAAAAAGAGTGCATCAAAAGGAAATCAGACTGTAAAACAGTAAATATCACATTCTTAGCATACTTTTCTTATTATAGAGTGCTCCAAGGATTTTCAGCAGAATAATCAGTTTCCAATCAAATCACAAGTTCACAAAACCCATCTGACCTAACAAAGGGATGAAGATTACACTCAGCCTTATCAAAACAGAATATGCTCCCATTTGCTCTGACTGCACAGCCAGTTATGAAGTTCCAACCCGCATCAAGAGTTACTGTTACTCCAGAATCACAGCTCTTTCCCTCTCAGTAGCACTGACTTGCACACTGCAGGTCTGGTATGATAAACAAGACCATTGACAAACCTGGGAAAAAGATACCTTCTGAATCAAGAGACCTGAGTGTCATCTTGTGAATTCAAATAAACTTCTAACCCAGGAGAACAGGGACTCTGTGTGTGTTTTTCTGGGAATTGCCCCAGACAGGTGCAGAAAACAATTGTCTGGCTGAGAAGGTGGTTCTCTGAAAAAAAAAAGAATTGAGAAGATGAATTTTCTGAAGAGGAGAAGAGGGATCTGGACATGCTGGATTGATGGAACAAGGCCAGTTGTCTGAGGTTCAACAAGACCAAGTGCCAAGTTGTGCCCTTGGGTCACAACAACCCAGCACTAGAGGCTGTATGATAAAACATGCATTACAAAATTTGTGAGCAGGTGTATCAAGATACAGAAGTATTTGTCTTATTCCTCAGTGAAAGGAATTAGACTGACAAAATCATGTCTCTATTGGAATTTCACTCACATCATGAGGGCACTAAAAAAATACCAGTGAAAATATTAAATATTCTTCTTGTTACTTGGAGATTATCTTTCATGTCAGAGAAATGTATTTGCAGATTTACTGAATCAAATTCATCCTTAATATTAAAATTCACGGGAATTACATTGAAACGATGGTGGCATATTCACTTCAATAATGCAAAACTATAACACTTTTTAAAAAAAGAAATTAGATTCATTATCTTAAGGAATGTGTGTTACTAATAAGATTCCATTGCACAATAGATTCTGTTCCACAACAATCTTAAAATAAATTTTTATTAAAAGACCATATTTTGTGTATAAAGATATTCAGGACTGGTGTTTTTCTTCATCCATTTTTCTTTATTTCAGACACTGTATTTGTTCACAGAATCTCCAAAGAATTTTCTCAGATGTAAAATTCTGTTAGGATCACAGACATTATCTAAGTGAATTAATAGAAAAAACTAAAAACAAGTGTTTTCTGGAATTTAAATAAACAGTGTTGTTACCAAGCAATGCTTTGACTATTTCTTTAAAACATAACTTGGAGGAGGAGGTCACAGTTTGCTAGGACACAAAACATTTGAAAAACAAAGCACACAGTTCATGTTACTGAAAGTACACAATGGAATAAAGCATGGCAAAGGATGGGCCAAATTCTGTCTTCCTGAGCCTGTCTTAGAAGAGTACAGCTTCAAGCGAGCAGCAAAGAGCACGATTTGCTTACTTTTCAAGCATTTTACAACATTCCAAAAATGAACAGAACAAAGTTATCTGTGCGTCACATCTGGTCAGATTAATCTGTACTTGTAGAAGAGACTCTTACAAGAAGACTATAACTTATATTAACAAGAGAATATAAAACAACAGCTTACACAGCAAATGTCTCCAGTATTTGACTCCCTGCAAATATTAAGATTACAGACAGCACTTGGTTGATGATCCAGGAAGGAAGCTGTATTGTGTTTGACGCTGGGATTCAGAACTATAGCAGGATAAGCCATTGGGTAAGGAGAGCAGTAGTTTATCTGGACTGGTAAAATTTCCAGAAGACAAATGAGAAACAGGAAAGAGAAGGCAGGGTCATCCAACACAAACCACAAGTAACAAAATCACTTATGCAGGCTTTGTAGTAATAATGGTGTAATAAAGGAAGTGATACCAGTGACACATATTAGAGAAATCTAAGAGGGAGCAGAAATGCAAAGAGGAATAGCAGTCAGTGTCTGCAATAGGATCTCACAGTCTCACAGGAGCTGAAGACTGTGACAAGCACAGGAATTAATGCTGATCTTGAGAGGAAATCTTAAGGAAGTTACTTTAGCAATACTTTACTAAGGATGAACATAAATTGAGCAATTATAAAAATATTCAACTTCAGAACATCAAAGTACTGTTTTGGGAGGTAGCATAAACAGTCATTGGTAGGGACAAGAAGAAAGATAGACAATTCTAAGGCACAGAAATATTCATATACAACTACTAAAAAGGCCACCAGTTTTGCTGAGCAAACTCCTTAAGAAGCACAATATGTAATGAAGTCTGTCAGTATAATTTAAAATTGTAGCATTTGTGTTCCATGCATATTTAGGAGTGGAGATTACTTTAAAGAAAAAAAAAATATTTCTTTTCTCTCAGGATGAAACATTCAGATCTAAAGTTATGCAAAGATTAGGGAGTCCGTTTGGACCAGCAAAAATTCACAAGAAATCCCCTTCT
This sequence comes from Agelaius tricolor, assembly GCF_023055355.1. Lineage (NCBI taxonomy): Eukaryota > Metazoa > Chordata > Aves > Passeriformes > Icteridae > Agelaius > Agelaius tricolor. Next base: position 65,083,633 of record NW_027269261.1, read on the forward strand.
TATGTTTTGCATTTTGTTTAGAAGCATGGCCATTGGCAGCTATGCAACTGAAAGAATCACAGAATAGGTAAGGATAGAAGGAACCACTGGAAGTCATCTAGCCTAACCTCCCTGCTCAAGTCAGGTCATCCTAGTGCACATGGTACAGGATTGTGTCCAGATGGCTCTTGAGCATCACCAGTGGGGGAGACTCCACAACCTCTCTGGACAGCCTGCATGGCCACCTGCACAGTAAAGACGTTCTTCCTCATATTCAGGTGGAACTTCCTGTGCATCAGTTTCTGCCCGCTGCCTCTTGTCCTATTGCTTGGCACAACTGAGTAGAGCCCGGCTCTATCGTCTTGACACTCCTCTTCAGATACTGACAGCCATTGATGAGGTCCCCTCTGTCTCTTCTTGAGGCTGAACAGGCCCAGCTCCCTCAGCCTTTCCTCTTAAAAGAGATGCCCCAGTCCCCTCATCATCTTCATAGCCCTCTGCTGGACCTGCTGCAAGAGCTCCATGACTCTCTTGTACTGAGGAACCCTGCATCAAAGTGGCATTTCTGGGACAGCAGTACTGGTCCTTGGGCCTTTGTCCTGGATGCATTGTGAGAGTAGCCCTGGAGCTGACAGACGACTTGCAGGCAAAAGAATCACCTGGCATAATGCAGTTCTGTTAGAGAAAGACAAAGGGGAGGAAAGCCCTGCTCAGAGATATTGTTGTGGGCTTCCATGATCCTCCATTAAAACTGCAGTGGAATCTGCAACTCCCTGACCAGGAAACTGCTAGAAAAATGAAAGGCGACAAAAGTTCCCTAAGTGATTTTGTACTTCTAATGTTGATGCAACTGCCTTGCTTCAGTAGCAGAAGCATTTCACAAAAATGCATTGTACCACATCTGCAGTAAAAGGAGAAATGTTAAAGTTTCTTTTTTTTTAATTGAAACCCTGCAATGCTCTGAGATAGTTGGCCTGATCGGCTCTAGCAGTGATTTTAAATGATTAACATCAAATGGAGGAATGGAACTGAAAGAAACCCTACAGACTATAATCTTCCTTTAGTGATCACACATGACATTTGTAGTGTTTTGAACTGCTGATGTAGGCCCCATAAAAAAGCTTACAGTTCACTTCAGAAAAAGCATACAATGCAGGCTTCAATGAAGACAATGAAATGGATAATTTTAACTACAAACAATGGTAAATTGCTAATTAAAAATATTTAATACTTTAGGAATGCTCCTTTTGTTTACGAATTTTTATCATACAAAAGAATAAGCAATTCTAACACTCCAAGTCAACATAGTTTCTTCATATTTTCTAATGATATTGTACATAAAATGTCTACAACTACAATACTGACATCTTCAAATTTTGATTTAAACATATTATTAGTATCCATAAATACAAATACATATACATTGAAAGAAATGCTGCATTACAGGTCAGTAGGTTCAAAAGTCAGACATTCACGCAAGTCCTGAATATTGCTGCCACCTTCAGGAAACATATGATAAAAAAGGACCAAAATATTCATTAGAAAAGAAATGGAAAATAAAGTCAAGATCTATGAGGCCACTTGGTTATTATGTCGTGAGATTAATTTTCATAATGGCATATAAAGATAATTTTATTATTCTCAATTTCCAATAAAGACCTAAGTGTGATGCTAAGAGATCTGCCTAAGGCCAGTCAGAGCTAGTAATACATGTCCTTGGCTCCTTGAAGTTCACAAAAAGAAAGTTGTGGATCAGAAAATTGTTTTATTGGCATTTGGATATTTACATTGTCATTGAAGCTTATTTTGTCTTTGATTCTTTGAGGTAGTTATTTAGCATTGCAATATAAATTTTATCACCTCAGTTCCAGTAGTTACTTTTCCAACTGCAAGCAGAGCATCTACTGAAAGTGCATCATAAAATACAGATGGAAAAATCAGTACCTATATATTCACTAAGCTATATTTTTAATCAATAACATTCCTGATTGTTATTGGACAGGCTAGTTCAGAGCTGATGCTTTACAATGTTATGCAAGAGTCCTATCGATTTCCTGACAGTTTCTCACTTTTCAGAAAAAAAGCGATCAGGAACAGCAAAGTAAGATCTTCAGTCTTTTTGAAATGTCAGCATAACTGAAGTTAAATCACCAAAGCAAACTGACCCAATTTAATTTTTTGATTCCTGTAATAGTTTACATGCATCTCATACCAGCTTAGCTCTGAACAGGTACGTACAAAGTCATCTGATGTAACTTTAGACCTGTCAGGACACTACTTTTTCCCCGTTATGGAAGTGACATAAATTCTCTTTGCATGTGTTTTAACACAAGATTTCTAAGAGCAGCTGATCGCATAAGTGCTGCAGCCTGCAACCCTCGTGACCATTTACCCACCAGTTCCTGAGTGTTTGTTTTAATGGAAACATCTATCCAGGGGTTAATATTTCCCCAGAGTGCACAGGGAGGAAAGGACAGATGGTCACCAAGACAGAAAATTTCCTTTGGAGATTATTTTAAAAGATTTTCCCATCAGCTGTAATATTTTAAGCAGTTTCCTTTTTTTGATATATATTATTAGATTATGATCTAATGATATCTTAAAACATATTGTTCCTCCAAATTTGGGAAACTGCCGTAAGTGTGATGTGAGAGGGCAACAAATGCCACAGCATTCATACAAGGCTGGTGAAGTGTCCTCATTTTTTATTTGGAGTCTCAAGCACTGCTTAAGGGATGTCAGTGTGCAGAAAGGTGGTGAAGACTTCTTGTGCTACCTCCAGAACCAGAATTCACACTTATTTCTGCTTTCCTAACTTATTTATTCCTTTTTATATCTTAGTCCCAGTTTGGGAAACTCTAAAGTGAGGACACCTTGGCTCCTTCTGATCTTAATTTAGCTCTGAAAAGGGAGTATAGAAAGTTGGTTTTCTTTTGTTTTGGTAGGGTTTGTCTTAGTCAAGTGGAGTTTGCCTTCCCTTTTAGTTCTTTGGTATATAGTCCTTTGAAAACTGTATCAGCCAAGGAGAGGCTGATAAACTGAAATTTCAATAGATACTGGCTATGCTAAATTTTTTAATCAGATTCTAAACCCCAGTTTCTTTAGTAGGTTCTACATATAGAGTTGGTGAAAGTCATAGCTAAAGACTCTTGGAGAAACTAACAGCTCTGCATCAACTATATAAAATCAAAATTTCTCCAAATCTTTGTGTGTCATCCAGAAAAAGAGTGGTCTTGTGGGAAGTTACAGTGAAGGAAAAGAGAAAAGTCAGAAAGAGCAGAAAGAGGGGAGAGAAATTGTGTCCTGGTTGTAATGACATGAACACCAACACAAACTGTTTCCTCTACTACCACCAGCTGTAAAGAAAATTCTTCTGTTTTTCACAGTTTTCTTTTTTTCTGGTCTGTCACATTGAAGACACTGCAGAAACATTTTAAATTTACAGAAATTTGGCATAAACTGATAATTCAAATTCTGGGACATGTTCAAGATATGGACAGAAAATCATATCAAATTAAACTTCTCTATAATACTTAAATTACATTTCTATAATGTTTCATAGTTTGAAACTCTGCTTACCTTATATGCTACACACTCTAAGAATTTGTGTATTGTTTCCCTCAAGTTTCTAAAATTATAGAAGTCAGCACTGTGACTTTCTAACAATGCTGAGATCTTATGAAGACCACGCCTTCCTGAACCAGGGTTAGGAGCCAGGCTTTCCTGTTTGTTCCACCGAGGGAGAACATCTGGAATATTTTTATCAAGGAGAAAGAATTCCTAGAGTAAGAGAGTGGAATTTCACCAGTGTGAAATCCACACGAACAATTTCACAGTGATTGCAGCCTCTCTCATGTGACAGACATCCATCCATGTAAACACACTGTACTTCAGAATGGTGTTGCTCACTCTGGAGTATCACCCCTGGAGGGTGTCTGCCTGGATGCATCCCAATAATCATGGCCAACGGCATCTGAGGTATGCCAGAGTTGCTCACAAGAAAGGGCTCCAGGTTCCAATGGCTGCAAAATGTGGCTAAAGAAGCTGGATGCAATACAGAAGGTGGGAGAGGGTAGAAAGGAATGGAAGGATTTCAGGAACATGGCAGGCATCATGAGGACATCTTTCTGTCCCAACTTTTCTTATAAGGTTTTTTTAAGATAGGGAAGGCTTCTTAACGTGGAGGCTCTTTCAGTAAGGACTATGAATGCTGAACACTATGTACATTGATTTTTTTTTTTCTATTCCTTATCAGCTATGAAACTGAGATGCTGTCACTTGAATCAGTGCTTGTGAAGTGATAAAGGAATTAGAAGTGTTGCACCACTGCACCTCTCAGTGGGTATGAGGACAGAAGAGAAGCAAACTATTCTGTTGCATGTGAAGAAAGAGCCTGGCATGGATGTGGAATAAGCTACTGTAACATGTAGCCCATTCCAAACAATGCACTTAGAAGATGGGGAAGAGTGCATGGCCAAGCTACCAGGACTCTGGTCAGTTTACTGGAGATCCTTGGCAAGCAGAAGTAAGCAGACAATTTTCCAATTTTATTTTGTGGGTACACTGGCCACATCCAAGCGCTGAAGAGCTCACTGCTAAAGGTATCACAGAAACTTTGTTGCAACTGATCAAAATCCGGTTTCTGAGAACCAGTAGTAAGAGAAGTTTGTGTTGCTCCTGAATAGTCCCTTTGCATTAGAAATATGGGAGTTTACAAGCTTAATTCTACTGTGCAAGTGGATCCCCACAACTAAGTAGAGCTCTGTTAACTGAAGGGGCTACAGGCTCAGTTAAAGGACCAAGTGCTCAGGGAAGATTAGCATTACATGGAAGATTAATATTTAAAGGACACATCATCATGGAAGATTAGCATCACCCAACATCAGAATCATTAGAAAAATGTAGGAGGAAAGGATGATAATGCACTATGTAACACCTCACATGCAAGCACTGAAAAACATCATTACGAGTGCTTATGGTAACTAAATTCTGGTTTATTATAGCTGACCTAATAGAAATTATTTAATATTAAAGTTTTTGTGTTATGAATTTATTTGAATTTATTTGTTGGAGAGAAAAAAATACTTGATATCTTTGTAATAGTTCCTTCACCACAGGAATGGAGAGTCAAAGAGGGCTAAAAAATTCCATGCCTTTCATAACTTTATTTACTGAGACAACCTTCTCCCCTGCTGATGTAAATTGGGAATAATGGCATGACTGCATTGCTTTGATTTCAGTGCGAAACCTGAGGGTCACCACCCCGGGCTGAACCGAGAGGAGCCTGAAGCCAGGAAGCGCGGAGTGCTCCTGAGCTGTGCTGGGATTGCCCGTACCGGCAAGCACATCCCGGCTGGCAGCGGAGCGGCTCTCGGCGGAGCAGCTGCCCCCGCACCCCTCACGGCGGCCACCACGGCCATCCCGCGCGGGCGGGGCGCGGGCGCCCCGCGCGCCCTCTCGCGATGTTTCCAGGGCCCGGCGAGACTCGGCGGCTGCGGCGCCGCGGTTGCCAAGGGCCGCGGCCGCCCAAGGTGAATCCCGGCGGGCTGCGGGCAAGGACTGGGAATGCGGGGATCCCGGGGCGGGGGGAGCGTGGCGGAGATGAGTGTGCCCGGGCAGAGCTTGCCCGCGCTGTCAGCGCTGGCTGAGGGAAGCACTTGGGCCGACCGGCTGCTCTCCTCTGTGGGTTGTCCCGGGAATCCTGGTTGCTGCCCCGCCCTGGTGCGCAGCCGAAGGACGGGCGGTAAAGCGCCAGAAGGGGCAGGGATTCCCGCACTGCTCGCGTTCTGGGAGCTGCTCTCCTCGGCTCGTTGGTAAAATTGTCTCCCTCCAATTGGTAAAATTGTCTCCCTGCCCAGGCGAAGGTTGGTGTAAGGATAAATGCTGGCAATAACAGGCCGCTTCTGAATCGTTGCCCGAGTTGTGGGGCAGGATTTACATTCGCGATAGTGCCGGGACCTTGAAAAGACTGCCCAAACTGGGCTTAGGGTAAAGTTGTAATTTAGAGAGAAAATTACTATTTAAATGTTGCCTGGAAACTGAATGGGGGCTCTGCCTGCTGGGAAATAACCCCGAAAGCAACAACCACCAAAAACCCAAGCACAACAAACCGCAAACCTTTACAATGAAATATAAGATATGTATTTTTGTTAGTGATTACATGAGTCAGGTAAGGCTTTTCGAGGCAAACTGGAGGTGAAGCTGCAATATTCTCATGATTTCTCTCTATGAATAACCTGGGCAAGACTTTGCACTGATGGGTATCTGGATACCTTGCACCTCTAAAAATGCCTAGTTATACTCAAATACTTGGCAATTTATTTTTTCCCCAGGGGATTAGTATATTGTCTGATGTTTATACAGACCTAAAAGTGTATTGACTTCGACTAAGTATTTTGAGATTCTATAAGAAAAAGAAGGCTGCAAATCAGTGAGTTAAGATTATTGCAAGGGATTTGGGGTATTGTGTTTGTTTGCTATGAGTTTAGTTTAATGAAATTTCTGGTAAGATGATTGAGTTAATATTGAATAATGATAGGTCTAAGTAAAATGTTCAGCAACTGTGCTACTTACCACAGAAGAGTGTTACCTTGATGAACTATTACCTTTCATAAAAGATAACTCTTCAGCTGTTGCTATATGGCTTTTCTTTTCCCCTCTCATTGATACTATTTGATACTTAAACAGTATTTTGCTATATTGTCTCTTCCAAGTGTGTGTGTATTGTTTATTCACAGGTGCTTAGAGAGTCTTTAATTTTTAATTGAGAAAAGTCAAATATCTCCAAGTAATTTTTCCTTATATAGGCTAGAAATAGATAAGCTAAAACTGCCACTGAGGTTTGAAAGTCTTCCTTGGCATATAAAGATTTTTAAGCCATTGATTATTGAAGGTCAAAAATGAGCTTGTATTTTTTTTTCTTTTTTTTTTTTTTTTTTTTGCAGCTCTTGAAAATTTAACTGATTGTCTGTCTTCTGGACTTGGCAGATGTTTCCAATTTTTCACTGCTTCTTCTCCTCACAGTTTTTCCCAGCAGTTTCCATTTAATTTGACAGGACTCTGTCAGGTCACTGAATTGTGACAAGGGCACAGGGCAGTTAAACTGTTCTGATAATGCCACCTGGCCCTTGCAAAAGCTGACAGCACTCTCAGTCATGGGCACAGCAATAGCTCTGAGTAGAGGGATTCCAAAGTCAGAACTGGGTAGTAATAGTGGATGAGAAGCAGGTGAAAGATTATTTATAAAGTTTTCTTATCAAGATACAGTTATTACATCTGTTAAACCTTCCCTTCTTTTTATTTTTTTAGCTTACCATGTAGTCTTGTGCCTCTATCATGGGCAAGTACAAATAGGAATATTTAGGCTTTCCTTAATGTAATATGTCCTTTAAGAATATTATGCTAAAAAAACAGGAGTTTTAGTGAAACTGATTTGATTGTTTTGTTTTCAGTTGGTCTTAAGATAAGCTCTGTCAGCTATTTCCTGTCTGTGTTTATGTCTTTTGATGACAATCCTGTTGATAAAGTAAAAAAGTGGCAATTTAAGTGATATGTGCTTTTCTTAGCATCTTGAGGAAAAATAAAACTATGAGAGTTTCTTATTCTTCTGTCTGTTTTCTACAGATGTCTCATTTTACAAGCGAAGATGAAGCATTATTACAGTCTATGCTTAGACAGTTGCTGCAGAGTGTGAAGGAAAAAATCACTGGAGCTCCATCAGCAGAATGTGCAGAAGAAATTCTCTTGCATTTGGAGGAAACAGATGAGAATTTTCACAAGTAAAAATATCTTTTGCTATTTTTAGTCTTTTGAAGAAGTTGATATGTCTTAAACTGTACTATTCCTGGGAAATGTGTACACTTTATATTGCTTTGTAAATGTGTGTGTATTTATACATATGTAGATATTCCTGTCGCTAATCAACTCTCAGATTATGCTAATTTAAAGAATAAAATTCATGTTGCCATTTTCTTGGTTTGCTTTTTTCCCCATCCACTCTTGCTAATATATTTTTGCTGTAGTAGTAATTCATGAGCTGTTTGTGAGAGACGAATTTAGAAAGCTCTGATGCATGTGCACACATAATGTACTAAATGCACATGTGGAGCTAGAAGAAGTAGTCACTGGAGACTCTCAGTATATTTGACACCTGCTAGGCACCAAAGTCGTGTTTTTCAAAATAGACTACTTTTTCAGAGGGCCATTTGGCTTCCATATTTGATTGTTCTCTCTGGCCTATATTACTGAACGTGTCTATCTTATCTATCTGTTCTAATAATTGTTTTGATTTATGCTTTAAGTAAAACAGAAATGTATCCCCATCACACTTCTGATAAATCAGATTTGACAGTGTGACCTCACATGCAATGTAAATTTCTAGATCATATGCTGCTCTTTCCTTTCCATGATGTTATAACTTGATTATTTTTTTGCTGCATGGGAGATTTTTAGTACACAGTTTATCACAAGCCAAGACAATATCAGGCTGAAATAACCTGAGGGCATTTTAATAAGAAACAGCTCTGTGACCTGACTTCTGAGAAAGCTGGTTCCCTATCAGTTTTTTCACAAGTGGCACTATTTACATTCTCTTAAATTTACTTGGGTATTAGCGTTCCTTTGTCAGTGGTAGGAGTTAGGTAAAAGCAAATAAGTGAAGTCAGACTAGGGTTTATCTAAAATTTCACTGTAATTTTAAAATCTTGATGGTTTCATGTGTTCTGAAGATTCTTTAAAAGGTATTTTAGTTCAGTTTTAGTTTTTGTTACCAATGTATTGAATTACACTGTTGCTTTTACTCTTGTGAATTTTGAATAATAGGTTGCTGGGTGACAAGCATGAGAGTAAAATAATTTGGTTGTAAACATGTCAAAGTTGAAAGACATGTATTTCTGAAAGAAAAAAAAATATTTAGAGAAGATATATACAATAAAGATCAAACAAAAAAAATTATTTCTGTCATTTTTTCTAAGAATCTAATAGAATACCCAGGGTGAGGGAGTAAGGTCTGTAAGTGGTTGAAGCAATGCTTATATAGCTTTTCCTTTTACAGCAGTGAAACCTTGGCATCCATTACTCTTTCTTTTATGTTAGAAAATTGGTGATCCTAAAAATACTTATTTTCATGAGAACACTTTAAATTTACATTTAATGGAAAATCAAGTGATCTTTAAATTCAGAACATGAGGATTACTATCTGATACTGCAGTATTTCTGAAGGTATTCTTGTCTTGTTTGTGACCCATGGCAGTATAGACTGGTTTTCATGGAAAGTCAGAGAGGGCATATGGTCATTTATAAGTGAGGCCATTAAGAAACTTTTTCCTTAACCTATCCATCCAGATTGCAAGCTCTGTTATTAGTTGTGGTGGTGTTCACAGGGGTTCCAGGATGAGGGAAGAGATGATAGTCTTGACTCTCATCTCATGTTTCAGAAGGCAGATTTATTATTTATGATATATATTATATTAAAAAAAATTATGCACTAAAGCTATACTAAAAGAATAGAAGAGAAAAGGATTTCATCAGAAGGCTAGCAAAGGAAGGAATGGAATGATAAAATCTTGTGACTGCTCACAGCCTCAACACAGGTGTCTGTCATTGGTCATCAAGTAGAAACAATTTCACATGCTGGGTAAACAATTCTCCAAATCACATTCCAAAGCAGCAAAACATGAGGAAGCTGAAACTTCTCAGGAGAAAAGATCCTAACAAAAGGATTTTTCATAAAATATGTCTGTGACAATTAGTAGTGTGTGCTTTTGGACTGTCCACTGCTGCTCTCAGCATTTTGAGCTCTACTGTTTCTGCCTCATGCCTATTTTGACACAGTAATTTTACCAGATTTTGAGGCCTTCCCCTTTGTTCCCACTTTGGAAAGACAGAAATGCAAGATCCTCAGAAAGCTAACAAAAAGGAAAATTGAATCAAGTACAAAATTTCTGTGCAGTAGTAGACAAAAGGATTTTAAATCACATAAGTAGCATGTTTTCTGTTACATTTAGAGGTATTTTTAACTGCCAAGTGTGATTCCTTTGTAAGTCTTACCAGATCAGTCTGAATTGATTCTGCTTGTGAAGAAGTAGTATTGTCATTGCTGAAATGCATAATTGTTACAAAACATGTCTAAGTAGAAGAATAATGCAGAAGATGAAGACTAGAACCTCAGACATAAAAGTAGTGGTGTGAATAGTGATGTGGTTACTGCATATTTCAGAGTGAAGGAGTCACTGCAAAAACTGATACCCAGGAAGTGTTGCCCTTATAAAACAAAGGGGAATCAGTTTCATGAAAGCTTTCATGCAGTGGAGAGTTGTGTGCAATTTCACAAATGAAGACAAAAATAAACATATGTTGCATCTTTCTTGAGACATATTTCTATTACTTTCACTGAGAACAAGAATGGAAAGGTAGGGAAAAAGAAAAATACTGACATACCTGATGGAACCTGAGGTAGGCAATCCAGTGAGAAAGTATCTATCATGATACAATTTTGTGTGCTTTGTTGTTTGTGTTTTGGGTTTTTTAATCCAAGTTAACATGAAGTAGTCATGCATCTACTTTTGATAAAATGAAAATAAAATTATGCATCTATTTTAACTATGTGATTACTTTTTGTGTGTTTCTGTTTGCCTCGCCGTTTACACAAATCACAGAACTAACCAAAAAGAAAATTTGATTTATTCCGAGCAGTACTTTTTAGCAGTTTCTATAGCTAATATGAAGCTGGAGGACCCAGGGAGAGTCTTTAGTTTGAGATCTCCCTCTAAATATTCTATTCTGTTAGCAAGTGTCTGTGGGTGTCTGATCATAAGACTGCAAAGTGGTGAATCCTTGAATTTGATATGTTTGTGTAATCACAGAGATCTGTTTTGTCAGTTTGATTGAGATCTGTGTATTGCCATGACACATAGAATTTCACAGGCCATAGGTGTTCTCATATGCTCTAATTTATAAACTGTGTTTTCTGTGTATTTTCTAATTTTGTATGTATAATGCATAAAGAATATTACCAGACAGTTTATACTCTAAAAGATGTTTAGAGTGCTACAAGGAATGTTTCTTTTGGAATTTGAAACTTCTTGATACCCATTGTTTTTTGTCTACAAAATCTTTACCTTTTTGTCTGAGTGGATTTTTACTTTTAGAAGGAGCACAAAATGAAAATGTGCATTTTGGTAAACTAACTCTTGGTTTTGTTTCTTCTATTTGGTGTTATTTCTTCCTACAATATGCTGATACCGACTACATTGAAGCAAATCAAACTGTAATGTGTTATTTTACACTCCTGAAGTTTATTTCTTACCTCAGAGTAACAGATCTACTGGGAGAGAAGATAGTGGTTGTTGATATAATTTTGAAAATGTTTAATGGTGAAGTCAAAGAGATATAGCATTTTAATTTTGCATATTTCTTGCAGCTATGAGTTTGTGAAATACCTTAGACAATACATAAAAAATACTGTGGGACCTGTGATTGAAGAAGAAACAGAAAAATGTACCTCTGCCCAAAGTCAGGGTGAAATATCTGGCTATGACACACTTGTTCAACATCTTACTAAGAAGGCCCGTGAATCAAAAGAGTGAGTATATACCTGTAATTCACATCTCTATTTCTTCTTTGTCTTAGTCTTCCTTTTGCTTTTCCATAATGTGTTTTGAAAAAAAATAAGATCTGAACCAATAACAATTCTGAATCTTTATCCAAAATAATTGCTAAGAAATTCACATATTGCCACTATACATTGCAATTTGTCATGCTTTGTCTCATCCTGGGCTTAAGGTTGAGAATAATTGCATAAAAAAGATAGGTAGAAAATATGTGAAATTTTTGAGGTATTTAAGATTTGTAGCATCAGTGCTCATTTTAATGTGTTGCAAAATAAGAAAATAGGAAAATAGATGTTAGGATGACCATTTTTTAGATTATGCTGTTTGTATAATTTTGTTTCAGGGATCAGGACCTTAGGGTTTTGTGTGTATTAAAATTGGTAGGAGAAACTCCAATTAACTAAAAATGTATCTTATATTTTTAATTTCACATGTAGGAAGATATTAAAGCACAATATGCTAATCTGTCTATTTGATGACTGTAAAATAAATAATTTTAGCATTAAAGTAAAAAATAATTTGAAATAAAACATGAGCATTTTACAATAGAATGCTTTTCTGAAGCATTTTTTTATTTTGAATTGCTTCCCTGTGGATATTATTTTTCAGTTTATGGAAATTAGAAAAACCTGGGTTTTGTTGAATGAAAAATATTTTGTGTGCATGACCTGTACTCAAGATCTTGAGTCAGGGTGATATGTTCACTTCCACTGGTTCTGCTCAAGATTTATAGCAAAAGAAAAATTGGGTGTTGAACTAAAAGAAACAAACAATAACAAGGATGAGAACTGACCTGTTTTCTCAGGGACAGATCCTTCTTTTTGGTGGACTCGTGTTGTTCTTTCTAAAGAATATCGCAAAATAGAATTATGATAGTGGTATTTAATTGAATGGTTCTGGAAGGGAAAAAAAGGAGTTTTGTTGTGATTTTAAAATACCATTAACTGAAACATGTAAGGTGCATATATGTTTCCTTGCTCATTTTAGATTTGGATTTGGTATTCATTAATTTCTGTAAATTCAGTGAGTTCAAGTCCAATTATTTCATACTCAGTTATTCATGATGTAGCGATTTCTTTTTCTTTTTTTTACATAGTTATTTTTTTATGTTCTCATATATTAAAATCATCTTTACTTCGAAGATACAGAGAAATGATACATGCCTTGAAGAATGTCATGATGGTTGTGGTAGAATCTTTGATTAACAAGTTTGAAGAAGATCGGATGCATGATAAGGAGCTGGCCAGTAAAGCAAAGAAAGAACGTCAGAGTGGCTATTACACAGACAACTGTTCTGACAGTGACTCCTCCTTCAACCAAGTACAATGGGTTTTCTCTCTATCTTGTGAAATAAGCATGATACTGCAAAATTGTTAAGTTTCTGTCAATGGAATGGCCCTAGAGAAAGATTAATTTTTCCCATTTTTGTTATATCTTAAACTCAAATTATTTGCTTTTCTTTCAGTTTTAAATACTAAGCTTATACTAGCTAGTTTAGGCATCATGTGCAAGATGAGATCAATATGGTGCCCATATGCTCCAAAGTACCTATCCAAGTATGGTATAGGAAGATAAAGATATAATCAGTACATCATCTAACATTTGTGATTTTACTTTAGAGGCCAAATAACCTGCAGTTCATTTCCAGACTACTGTACTAGGCTACATTTCTTGCTGAATAAATTATTATAAGGGATTTTTTGAAGATACAAAAAACTTTGAAGTAAAGCAAATAAAATATGTTATAGTGATTTCATTATTCTAAGTTTAACTTTGGGCAAACAACAGAAAACATTTGGAATGTTGACTTTACAGTAAAATTAGTATAAATGTTGAAGTCCTAATTATTAAAAGTAAATTAGGTATCAGAAAGACTGATGATTTTAATCTTCTGCTGTTCAGTTTAATAAAATATACTAATGATAATTTTATAATGTGCATTGCAGAGTTATGCATTCATGAGTCAAGAACAATTGCAGCTGCTCACAGAAAAGCTTGACCCTAGTCAGCCCAAGGAAGTAAGTTTAAAAACAGAAATGAAATGTTGATACAAATGAATGTTTATTGCATATTGTTGAGTAGGCTGTATGTACATACAAATTCCTATGTACCTGAGTGGAAACTTGTTTTTGCTGGTTCATTTATTTTACCTTCAGTGCAGAAGCTACTCTGCAATGCAATATTTCATTGTTTGTAACCATCTGGTTCAAAAACTAGTGTTGCTGCAAGTATCTATATTTTTTTAGAGATCTATGTTCTATAGATTGGCATTTTTAGTTAAAAAAAAAGTTGTTCCATGATAAAGTTACTGAACATTATTTGTCCTCTATCCATGTCCCTTGCCCTTCTTGGTAACTTCTTTGTTGCCCTTTGAGTTACCCCTGTCCAAAGAGAGAGGTGCCTGCTGATTTGCCAACAACCTGCTGCCAAATGGAAAATATAAATCCAAGTTAGGTTTGCTGTTGTGTCAGTGGCAGTACTAATTTGTGTCTCTAACCAACAACCAGCACCAGCTGCTGGTATTTTTGAAGCTTGGAAAAATACCAGTTTGAGTGTGTTGCCTTGATAAGAATTGTTGGAGCTTGTCTGGCAGCTGAAACAGGCATGGTAGGTAGGAGGTGGTACAAACAATTTTTTTAATTAGAAAACCAGGTAAAAAGTCTGATGCTATTAAATGTTATTAAAATATCTTATAATTTGTTTCAGTAAGATGAAATAAATTGCTAGAGATAACAGTTGTCTATGAATTGAAAAAAAAAGTTAGTTGAAATTACTTAGAATGCTGATGAAAATTCAGCAGTATAAGACAATGTCTAATAACTGTGTCTGCTTCTCCTAGCTGAGAGCTTTAGAGAGCTATATTCCCCACTTTCAAAATATTTGATTACAGCCAGAAAATAGAACATAAACCTTGCATCCAGTATTGAAAACCCATTTAAAATGGTTTTATTACTTCTTAGAATACACACATTTTCCCCACTCAGTGATGTAGTGTTTTGTCTAAATAGCCATAAAAATATAGCAGAAGATAAGTATTTGTTATTCCTTATCTGTTCTACAGCCAGGTTCTGTTCCTTCCTGTCCTCCCTCTCTCCTTCCCTCTGACTTGTAAACTACGTATTTCAGAGGCTGCTGTGAATGGATTTTTGGTGTTTATCTTTTTGACTGCTCCAGGTTCGCCAAGAAGCTTTGCAGACACTGTGCTTGGCCCCTGCCTCTGATATCCTGAACTCTGAGAGTTGGCCAAGTCTGAGGAAGCATCTGACAATCTCTCTGGCAGATCCTGATGCAACATTCAGTGTAAGGGAATGTTTTGTATCTAATTACCACATTAGTATCCAAAGAAAGGACTACCAAAGTGGTGTAAGAAGTTACACCTCTTACATATAAGTAGTCCAGCAGGATTCAAAACATTTTATTATTTGTGTGTGAATCACAAAAACTATTTTTTTAAGTAGCAGAAATACAGGATTCCAGTACATTTTGGTTTAAAGGACTGCAATAGGCTTTCAATAGGATTTTGAGACACCAAAGTAGTCATTTGCGTTTCTTTTAATGGCGGTGGAGACATTTTAATTTCTTTTAGCAGAAACTCATGTAAAAAGAATGGACAAAACTGCTCTGTAAAATAGGTCATGTTAATATTTCCTGTTCAAGTCAGGTTTATGCTTCCATGATGGTGAGAAAATGATACATAGTAATATGACACAGGCAGTGATAAGGAAAAAATAAGACAGCTGCTTAAATGGTTTTTAGATTATTTATTATGTCAATTAAACTTCTTTGCTTCTTCAAATTTTAAACTGATTACCAAATAAATAGGAAAGTTGGCCCATATGCTGTCATATATTTCTCTTTCACCTGAGTTCTACAATATCTTTTAAAACAGTGATAATAACAAGTTACTGATTCTGAATGGAAAAGTAATGTTCCTTGGTCTACTTTATAACTCAGTGAGGCTTTACATTGGTGCTGTAGGTCAAGTATTTGAATAAAATTTCCTTTGAACTGGAGATTTCTGTGAGCAGAAACTATATTTTTATGAAACATGCTTAACATCTGCACAGATGTCTGGATGAATAATATATAATATTAAGAATAAATTATATATTGATTATTTTGCAATTATGATACACAGTTAATGACTATTTAATACATTGCTTGATTTTTTTCACCCTTAGGAGAAAATTCTTAGGTTCTATGCAAAAACATTTTCTTCTTCTCCATTTAATATGACAAAAGAAGTCTATACAAGTTTAGGTATGTGCATTTAATTACATTTCAAACTTCATGGGTTATGTACTTTTTGAAAAGTTAAATTTTATAATGAAGATTGTATAAGATAGTTTGTTTTGTCACTGTTGTCATGGAGCTGAAGTGATTTTTTGTTGTTTGGTTTCTCTTTATTTTTTTAGCACGACACTTGGAGTTGTACTTTCTTTCTGAAGAATATTCTCTTCATATTTCAGCTGGTCTGGATGTATCTAACTCAGATGTAAATCGTTTACTTAAAAAGGTATAAATGAACTTTCCGTACCTTTTCTATCAGTACTGAAACATTATGCATTAATTATTTTCTAATTTTAATAATTATGTTTTCAGGTTCGCCTTTTAAATGAGTACCAAAAAGAAGCACCTTCTTCCTGGATCCGACATCCAGAAAAGTATGCCACCTTCAAAACCCTTAACTGTTGCTTAATTTAATAGTTATTGACATAAAATAGGATACGTGTAACTTTAGCAAAGGCTTGATTATAGTATGCACAGTGGCTGGTCAGTCACAACAGGGGAAATAAAAGTAGAGGATGGGAAAAGTAAAATGGGGAAGTTGCATAGGAGTAGTCACATTTAGCTGCTTACTCAGCTTTTGGAGTGGTCTAAGTACTTCTGAACAAAAATAATTTGGATGTAAGTGTAGTAAGGGTAATGCACTTAGAAGTTGTAATAACTTAGGAGAATATAGATGCATATTAGTTTTATTCGTGGTATTACAAAGAATTAATGTCCATACAAGAGCAAGTTAAAGATAATGCTGTTGGTATTTATCATTTATCTGAACAAGGTTTTATGAGAAGATTGTTCTTGACTATTACTGGTGGAAGGACTTCAGTGATTTTTTTGTTTCCTGTCCATTTTTTCCTATTTGTGTCATAAGGTATATGGAAGAAGTAGTGGAGAGTACCTTGTCACTTCTGTCATTAAAACACAAGCCTAATCATCCTGCCTCTCCAGATTTCTTGAGTCCAATGCACTTCTTGGCTTTGCTAGATATCAAAGCAGTGTGGTTTAAGAAGTGGACGGTAAGCAAATAACCTGCAACCCAACAACACATAACTTGTTCATGTCAGACATTTATTTTGAAAAGTTATGGTTCTGACATCACAGACCTATTGTGTCCTATAACAGCCTATACTGAGAACTGTAATTAAGGAAGTGCAGGTTTTTTTTAGACTTCCATGTCCACTGCTTTTCAGTATTACTCTCCACCTCAATTTCTGTTCAGTTACTTGTTTTCATGAAATTTAGGAGTATTTTCTGTGTTTTGTGTCCTCACTCTCTTTGGAGGAATTGACTGACAGCCACCAAAAGATGCAAGTATTTGTTTGGAAGAAGTGATGAGCATGAAAGACCACATTTATTACACTAGACCACATTACACACTACACACAACTTGCTAATTTCAGTGGACATTAGAACTTTTTCCAGCCTACCATATATAAACTTACAATTTAGGATTTACTTGGCAATTTCAAAATGCATAGTTTAGCATTTGTGTACTTATTGGTTTTCTCTTTTAACTATGTGTTCTGCTACACTTTTTTCTAATGATGTAGGAGGTTTTTGTCATAAATGTACTGCAAACAAATGTCTCTAGTTGAGTATAATACTGGCTTACACGAGCTGGAGTTCATTGAATATGTACTGTATATGGGATCTCTACTAGAACAGAATCAGAGATAATTTCTACTTTTTAGTTAAAACCCAGAACATTTCTTTGTAGTTCACATTACATCTTCTTTGTCATTCAAGCATGCATATTACAGCAGAAGAGTGGTATTTAGGCTTCTGGAAAGGAAATATAAATCCTTGGTAAGTACTTCTATTAATATACTTTATTGATTATATATGCAATAATAGTCTGTAAATAAAATTTATTGATAGAACACAGGGTAATGGCTTGAACCCGAAAGAGGGTGGATTTAGATTAGATATTAGGAGGAACTTCTTTTTCTGTCAGGGTGGTGATACATTGGAAAAGATTGCCCAGAGAAATACAAAGAAGCATATATGGCCAGCTCTGTGTAAGGGGAATTCGGATATTTTATTGCAGGTGTTTACTTAGGATTATAATGTATTAATTTGTTGTGTTTCATTCATATTTAGAATTATTTCCAAAAAAGCATAAAAATGACAAATGATGCATGATAAATACTGTAAATACACTGTGCTAAATTTGGATTTTTGTTGAAAAGAGGCTAAACAAACTGCCATTGTATTCTCTGAATCATAAAGGATTCAAAGTCAGCAAGATAAATCAAACTGGGAAAATATATTTAGTAATATAGTTGTTAATCCGATCATATATTTTGTATGGGCAGATCTCTTTACTAGGGTAGAATTTTCATTGTTTTTAATAAGACTGCTTTAGATGTGAGATCCATTCATTTAAACAGGACTTGGCTATGTTTTATAAAATCTTGTCATACAAATGAAATCAAATGTAAAATATATGGGACCAATAAAACCTTAAGATGGAGAAAGGACACAGATGAGAGACCTTTTTCTTTTTTATCTGTGTGCATAGAACAGGACAGAATAAAGCATGATCCATGCAACAGAGTTTATAATAGAAAGTCCATAAGCAGGGTAGTCTAATCTAATTTATAAGCAAGGGTAAGCATCCGATTAAGGTAGGAGGTTTTTTTTATTGTGTATGCCTGCATATTTACACTTGTGAATAAATCTTGGCAGCTCCAAGCTGTAATAAATCTAATTATTCTTCTCAGATCATAAGGAAATAGAAGAAATAAATTCTGCCCCACCTGAAACCAGGACAATGTGCTTTGTGTTTCCTTGCTACAACAATGCTTATAACTTTTAAACTTTTATATACCTTGATTAGATTATAGTGCTATGGCAGTGATACACCACCAAAAACAGTAATAGCACTGCAGCACCTGGTAACCAAACCTAGAGATAGTAAGTGTATTCAAAAAAAAGGTTTTCACTTGTGGAAATTTAAAATCTTCCACAGTAATGACAATAGGGCATTCACAGATTGCTGTTGACTTCTCAAAACTCTTCCATGTTCTCTGTACTCTTTTTCATAGACTGTCCTTATGTGTATAGAACTGGTTGTGTGATAATGTATTAATAATGGTGATATATTTTAATAGCCCTGTAAAAGTTTGCCTTCTCTTGGTTAATGCATCCAAAGCACTGAAAAATGAAGTCATTGAAGTGAAGTAGATATTTAAGTTCTTGTGTTAAGGGACAGTACTTGGATGCAAGAGAGAATGAGTTTATTGTGAAATATCAGGTACTTTATTATTTTGTGTTTTTTTCCACAGATTAATGCAGCAGTCCAGCAATGTCTTGATTATTTTGAATTTTGCAAGTCAGCAGTTAATAAAAATTCCAAAGTTGGTGACTTTTCTCAGCAGCACTGTAGTGAGTATCTTAGCATGTCTCACATTATATGTGCATACATCCCCATTCTTTAGGCTTTTGAGCATGCTACTTCAAGAGAAAGATGTTCTATCTCTTCCATTCCCCAGATGTTGAATGACTGTCCTTTAAGAGAAAACTAATAGCAGTGGTTAATTTCTTAAGCTGTCTTTATATCCAAAATGACCTGCTTGTGTTGCAGGAAGCAGCTAGGTACTGTGAAGTAAACTACAAGAGTAAAGTTCTAATTTTTTTGCTTTATTGTTATAGGTGATATGCAGGATTTTTCTTACACTGGACCAGAATTGCAGTACATCTATTTTGTTCATTCACTGTGCCTTTTAGGAAGATTGTTGATCTATAAGGAAGGCCAAAATCTCTTTCCAGTACAGCTGAAAAATAAAAAAGGTAGGGGGAGAGTTGAGGAAAATGGAACCTATTCAGAAAAACTGTATCCATTCTTGATATATATTTATATATTTTCACTGCAATATTGTGGATATTGAAGAACAATACTTTGTTCACCAATTCTGAGCCTGGAAACTTTCATAAAGGTGGTGTATGTGTGTATATATATCTATATATGAGAATTTATACACAGTTTTTTATTCTTTGATGGATGTGGTTAAATGGATTGTTTGTGTGTTTTACTTCTAATACATTAATTTTGTGTGGAAGGACAGTTGGATCAGTGTGTAAGTGATTCATTTTTTCTAGGTGTGAGTAATAGTTTCTGTCAAACCATTTGATGTAATTGGTTGGATGAGAGATATGTCCAGGGGCCAAAACTGGTTTTCAGGTGTGAGAGAAAAATCAGTATTTCAAGCTAATTGCAAATTGAAAACAAGTGCTCTGAGTTTAATCTGTTAATTAAGATAAAAAAAAGTAGAAGAAAAGTTTCATACCTGTGGAACAGAGGTGTTAATAGGGACACAAGAAGTGAGATGGAAAAGCTCTTCAACACACAGAGAAGTCTACATGGGGCAGGGCTGGCAAACAGAAATGTGTGAGGGCAATTGTAGCATTCCATTGCTTTAGTGTCTATTAATTCAACGTATAATTCCAAACATTACTGGACACTCATTCTGTGACTTGCCTTTTGTCCCTCTGGTTAGAGGACCAAGACTTGATAGATCCAGTGTAGAACAGTAAGAAATACCTACTAATAAAGTGCTTTCGTCATTTATGCATTACCAGTGTAACACCCATCCAGCAGAGATCCAGGGATGGTGGTTGCTTATTTCTTTCCTATAAAATGTAACAATCTTGCCATTTCTCTTCTTAATAGTGTCCTTCTCAGCTTCATAGATGGCAACTCTTTCCTCGCAAAGTGGCTGATTTATTAACATAATTAAATATAAACTTGGAGCAATTTTTCCTATCTTGCATTTAGCTACATTTGTTGTTTTTGTTCCAGACCTGAGAACAAAAACTGAGAAAGAGTTGTGTGACACCTTCTCTCTTTACCAGTTGTTTCACTTAATCTAATAGAAAGGTAATGCTTTTTTTTCTACAGCCAGTATTTCCAAGTGTTGGCTGTCATTTGTAACAGTGAAAGACATTGCAAAATTTCAACTGGCTAAATTGAGAGCAAGATCAAGTCTTATAAGGTGATCATGAAATACCTTAGTAGAGTCCCATGGACATGTATGTCCTTTGCTTTATAACTTGGACGTAATTATTTCCTCTCTACAGCAAAGCATTCTTTACATATATTTACAAAATCCATTTTTTATTTGGAAAATTTAACTTAGTCTTTAATTTACAAAGTACTTTCTTTCTTTCTTTCTTTTTTTTTAATAGCTACTATATCCATAACTGATGTGTTGGTATTATTTGTTCAACTTATTTATTCCTCTCCAAGTTACCCAAAGACAGCTTTGGCAGCACATACAGGTAAATGCTTTTTTTTCCTTATACGTAAATATATTTACTTATAATGAGGCATATGATAACTTCTTTTGCAATTTTTGTCTCTCTTATTAAAGCAGTTTTTCTCTTCCCTTTCACCCTTACCATTCTTCCTCCCACTATATTGAATCAGGACTTAACAAAATTAATAATAATTCAGAAGCAACTACATAATCATACAGAGATATTTGTGTAAGTTAAAATATAAATAAATATTTCTTGTGTTCACCAGAAAATTATTCTCCAGAAAGTCTTGTTATGGAGATTCTGCAGGTTTTTTGTGATCAAACAGGATGTGCTGCTGAATGTTTGTATACAGACACAGTGATAGATGCCCTGCTTCATCCTGTCCAAAGTTTGCTGAATGGCACAGAGGTTTGTAATAATCTTCCAAATGATTTTTACATGTATAGAATATTATACTTTTTTCATATTTTCTATGTAGAATGTTTATTTACTCATGTAATATGGTAACTTCTGTGGTATTTTATACCTTGACTATCATAGTGTGCATTGAATAGTTTAGTCTGTTACTATGATTGGTCTGACATGGAAGTCTTGTGAATAGTAGCAAAAATTATGCTGTAGTGAGACTGTTTCCTTGGGAAAAAACACACTGTTTAATTTTTTTCATTGGTTTTGGCTTCTGTTGTCACTTGGATATTTAATGGATGAACATTTTCTCTACCTTCTATTTGAAAGGCAGCCTACTTTTTATTTTTTAATTCAGTTGGCAAATTGTAGGTTAGGTGTTCTCAATAACTAGTGTAAATAAAAATATATAATTCTCCATGGAAAGCTACTATTTTCTGGATTGATAAAAGAAAACTTTTTTTTCTCTTTTTTTTTTTTTCCTTGTAAACATTTTTATAGGGATTATGAAAATATTGGGAATTAGTGTCCTTTGTGATGAAGATTTCTGTGTAATGACATTTGAACATAAGCTGTTAACTGTGTTTAAGACATTAGGAAAACATCAGAAAGGTGACCTTCAGGTTCTGCATACCTAAGACAGACTTGAAAAACAGCTTTCACAAAACCATTGAATTTGAAGCTTCTTTTTTTTTCCCTTCTTCCAAATAGGTGTATATCAACTGCCTTGAAACTACTTTACTTGATGTAGCTGATATTTTGGCAAGGATTGCTGCTTCAGAAGATGGTCTTTCTCTTCTTCTTTATGGAGAAAATGAAAAAAATGCCAAAGACAGGTAAGAGTGGCATTAGTGAGCACTTCAATGAATTACATTGCTCTTATGAGACTCGTTTTGTCATCTTTCATTTATCTATAACGTGATACGTTTTGGTTTTGTTTGAGTAAAATATCTGATTATAAATTAAAGTAGTAAATGTTTTATAGAATGTATGAGGGAGATATTAATGTGTTGAACCAGGTGAAATGACAATGTAAAGAAACACTAGTAATAAGGGAGATTTTAATGTTTTTCTTCTTTTTCTAATTCATGTGAGAGCTTTCCTTTCTCTGAATATAGTTCCATTATACTTGTAATGTTACTTTTCAGACCAAAGGCCTCTCTTCTTCAATTTTCTTTGTTTGATTTTAGAATAAGTATTTAAACTAACCAAATTTATTGAAAGAATATGTTTAATGTAGCATTCACATTTCAGTACATCTAGCAGAGACGGATCTTGTATAAGAAGCTGCCATGTGTAACACTGTACCTAACTTAAGATCAGTGTATTCATATGTGTGGAATATACTTAGCTGATGCTAAAACTTCTAACAGCAGTAAAACTGAGATGAGCCTTTGAAAATAGCTAAGCTGCAGGTCATGAAAAGTTTGGCATGTACATCTTCTAAGTGGAGAAATCTCCAAGTTGTCTTCCCAACTGGACTCCTATAAAACCTAGAGTCTGTGTAGTTCATGGTCCTGTGGGTTGTGTGGAAGGCAATGGATGTATTTTTGCATTGCATAGAACTATTTGCCAAGGTGACATCACTTTCTGTAAGTTTCTTTTCTTCTGACTGGTGTTACAAATTCTAACATAGTTTGTCCCTCTGTAGTGGGTCAAAGTCTCTTTCCGTAGCTTCTTTTCCCCAAAAAATTTTAAATAAGTTTAGTCAGAGGATTTGTTTCAAGGCTTACTACAAAACAAAATTTTAAATGCATTATTTTATTTCTAGTCCTACAGCTGCTCATGTACTTGTTCAGTTCACAAAGAAACTTCTTCATGATGACGTTTCTCTTTTATCTGGATCTGAGTTTATGCCAGTTGTTAAAGGAGCTTTCATTTTTGTATGCCGTCAAATGTACAGAACTTGTGAAGGCCTGCAGATGCTAATTCCTTATGGCTTGCATGAATCTATTGCAGAAGCCTGGAGAAAGGTAAATTTTGCTTTTGGATTGGGAAAAAAATCTTACTGTGAGAGGTTCAGCTTGTTAATAGTTGTTCTTATAGGTTAATTATTTTTAAGCAGTTAAATAGTACCTGAAAATGTTGTAAACATTAAGTTCTACTTGCAAATTTTCCTTCTGAATGTGAACCTAGCAGAAATTTAATTTGAGACCTTCTATACCTAAGATTAAAACAGGAACTTCTGGTGCATTGGTAGGCCTGTCATTCATTGTCCTTAATGGCAGAAATCACTCGATGTCATGATAACCACTGACCACCACAGATCTTGCCTTCATTCTTGGTTTGGGATATTTTGAAGGAAAATACTCCTGAGATGTGCTCTTATCAATTTTTAGTTAAGCTGGTTTGTGTCAGGTGAGAGAAAAAAATAGCAGATTGCAATTATTTGTTAAATAGTGAGGTGACATTGAAATATTCTCTAGAGACCATAGTGAAAAGTGCCAGGCAGGAGTTTTTGTCTTACCTGAGTACATGAATTTGTTATGAAGCTTAGATTCTGTACTTTAACTTCAATTTGATTGCTAGTCCAGTGTTTTTTCTACATGAAAGAGCTTGGATCCAACAGTTCTGTGTATTTTGCTTTCTGTTATCACAGAATCACAGAATGGGTAAGATGGGAAGGGACAACAGTGGGTCTACTGATCCAACCTCCCTGCTCAAGCAGGGTAATCCTATAGCACATGGCACAGGATTATGTCCAGAGGGTTCTTGAGTATCTTCAGTGGGGGAGACTCCACAACCTCTCTGGGGAATCTGGTCTAGTGCTCATTCACCTGCACAGTAAAGAAGTTCTTTCTCATGTTCAGGTAGAACTTTTTGTGCATCAGTTTCTTCCCATTGCCTCTTGTCCTGTTGCTTGGCACCACTGAGAAGAGCCTGAATCCCTCCTCTTGATACCCTCCTTTCAGATAGTGACAGATATTGATGAGATCCCCTCTCAGTCATCTCTTCTCAAGGCTGAACAGGCCCATCTCTCTCAGCCTTGCTTCATAAATGATGATGCTCCAGTCCCTCATCATCATCAGTTCTATTTTCATTGTTCTAAAAGTCACATGCTGTGTGAAAATCCTTGTGTATTGTAAAAAATTACTTAAGATGGAGAAATGATGGCAGATCCTGCAAATGCAGTTTTCAAAAGTTCACAGGGAAGCAAATCCCAACATTTGAAACGTTAAAATAACATTGGCACAATTTAGGTAAAGGTAGCAAACAAATCTTCAACTTTGGCTTCCAGCTTAACTGAAAGCATATTTAAACTGTAGGTATTAGGACTCATGGTGGACAACCAAAGTCTAGCAGTGTTATTCACTTTACCCTGAAAAATAGGACTATCTTTTTATATCTTTGAGATCAGATCAAGCTGGAACAAAGAATGGACTAAAAGACTAAATTTGTTTTTTTTCTGGAGGCAAGGAAGTGGGAGGGAAAATGAATGCAAGGGAAAAAGAATGGAAGAGCTTTTCTTCCTTCTTGTATGCTTCTACTGTATGCTTTTATTATGATGAGATATTTTAAAAATACAGTCACAATGTAAACTAAGGCAGAAAATACCAGAAGGGAGAACATGAATAGAAGGTACTTAAATCACCAGTTTGAGGGTATTTCTCACTGTTTCATATATTAATGTTGCCACGAAGCCATACATACATTGTCTTGAAAATAAAATGTATTATTACTAAAAATCATAATTATATCACTATAAATTCTGTTTCTCATCAAAGAATGTTGGTTTTGAAACTTATGTTATTCCTTGCATGGAAAACCTGAGGATTTTTATTGAATTAAGGAGCTTAGTTCACTTGATCCGTGCTGTAATTTACGTAACTCAACAATCTTTTTTTTGATGCTTTCCTATTGTGTAACTTGTCAGTCTTACTCCAACTAGCCTCTTACTCTATTTAATGTTTATCACAGGCCAGAGTGTTAAAAGCTTTTGATGGGCATTTCCAGTTATTTCCTCTAAAAAACACAGCATTTACACTTTGTACAAAAGACTTCTTTCCATGTTAAAATCCCTTATTAAGGTATAGAACATAATTTAGACAAATTGTCTTGACATGTAGAAGATAAGTAGACTGAATGTGTTGAGTGAAAACAAAGTTTACCCTACAAAATGCTATTTCTTCATTTCACTTTGGTAGTCAGATATAAACTGAAGTAGAATCAATATATTCTTTACTTCAAGACTCAACAAACTATTACAGGAAAGTCAACTCCATCATCTTACTACTTTTAAAACTATTTTCTTTCATTTTTCAATTTTAAAACACCTGAAGTTTATAAAATATCATGCCATTTAAGTTTATAAAATATCATGCCATTTATAGAAGTTTATAAAATATCATGCCATTATAGTGTAGCAAAACCAGTGGACTGTGATAGATTCTTTCCAAGCTGAAGTGTCAGTTTTTTAATGGTGGGACTGGTAATTTGTATCCTTTTCTTTTACACGTCTCCTGGAGTTTTAAGACTGATGGACAAAGAAATTATTTTTTTCTCAGCAGATACTGATTAAATTCTGAGAGAGAATTTATAAAGATGATAATAAAAGGGGAACAACAGATCCAGTATGATTGACTAGTTAATAGAATAGGCTTTTGTTGATTTTTTACATCACATTTATAAGGTAGTAAATTAATACCTTCTCACTTTTATTTCAATGGTTTAATTTGCTTTTTATCCCATAAACATAAAACAGCTGAAATAATTTTGAATATGCATTTTCATACCAGTTATTTTAAAATATAATTTAAATGTTTAAATATAAAAATATGTATATATTTATGTCTGTAACTCCAAGGACACCCATATCAATATAGATAAATTTATATAATTTATAAATAAATAAAATAAAAAGTGGCAGAATTAATAAGTTTGGCATGGTGACTTCAGAGCTGTTATTTCCATTATCTGTGACAGAAACAGAGTAAAGAGCTGTGTTACAATTTTTTCTTTTGTTCCTTCTTTACTTTTAAATACCAGTTTTTGATTTGGGAGTCTCCAGTTGGAAAATAAAGAGGTTTATTTAAGAATTCTAATAAAAAATTTAAAATTTACTAGCTTTACAATTGTTTATACCAAGGAAGAAGTAAAAAAATAAGCTTTTCTGGAATAAAAACAATATAAAGGAATAGTGTATTCTGTACCAAAGACTGGACTGTAACCAGAGCACTGTGGTTTTTTGTCTTTTGTATATAACAAGAGAATGAATTAGATCTGGAGTTTAAAAATGCTGTAAATAAACATTAAGGTGTGGCAGCAGCTCTCTTCAGAGAGCATCAGGCACAACCTTGCCAGGATTTCTCCTAGGGAAGGCAGTGAGAAAGCTAAGAGAAAGAAGAGAAAACAATCTTATCTGTATTTGCTGCTCCTGTTGTTTGGCACATGGAATGTGTTAAGGAGATAGTTTGCCTAAAGTGATTTCTTAATTGGACACTGGTGTTGGTTGTTTTGACTGATTGACCAATCAGGTCAAAGCTGCATCATGACTGTCTGAAAAAGGGTCATGGGTTTTTTCTTGAATATAATAAGTATAGTAGTATAGTATAGTATAGTTTAATAAAGCAATTGTTCAGCTTTCTGAATCTTGGAGTCACTGCATGTCAGTCCCTAGCAGGGGGACGTCCTGCATCAATATTAAGGAGCTGTTTATTTGGTTTTGTTTTACAGACAAGTTTGCTTTCAGAAAGAGTACCGACTCCTGTAACTGATGCAGACTCCACTTCATCAATAAGTCAAGAATCAAAAACCAGGTAACTTGGTACTTAATTTACACACATGTATGAGTGTGAACACAAACTGCTGCTTTAATTACAATTGAAACATCTTGCAACCCCATGTCTTTGTTGTAGTTTGATGCCAGCTGGCAACTAAATACTGCACAGCCATTTGCATCCCAATAGCATGGAGAGGGGAATTAGGAAAAAAAAAGGGTTGAGATACAAAGAGTCTAATAATTTAAACAAAGTCAAATATAGTAATACTAATAATAGCAATGCTCCTAATGGTAATGATAACATTAATAGTAATGAAAAGTAGAGAGAGAAGTAGCACACAAGAGAAACAAATGACACACAACTCAATTGCTCCTTAGCCTCTGACTGATGCCCAGTTCATCTCTTAACAGTGATTTTGGCCAACTTCCTGGCCAGCTCCCTGCAGTTTATGTACTAAGCATGACTTCCCATGCTATGGAATATCCCCTTGGCCAGTTCGGCTCAGCTCTCCTGGTTGTGCTCTCTCATGGTTACTTGTGTACCTGCTCACTTGCAGAGCATGGGAAACTGGGAAGTTCTTGACTCTGAGAAGTGCTACTTGGCAACAACTAAAATATCAGTGTGTTACCAACCTTATTCTTGTCCTAAATCCAAAAATCAGCACTTTACCAGCTACTTAGAAAACACACTCTATCCCAGCCAAACCCAGGACAGTCTTTTTTGCCAAAAGGATAGTGGTAGGTAGAGAAACTATCCTAGCATAGGTCTCAGTAGAGCTACAAAATTCTTCCTGGCCTTTGAGAACTTCCTTGGCTTAGAGAGTGGTGTCTGATATATGGAAAATTGACTTATAGTTGATTCTCTCTGACTAAAGAATTTGGTTAGAGGAAAATGTGAGTTAGAAAGCACAGAACAAAATAGCTATCTTATGCTTTTTATGTGGTGCTAATTTAAAATGTTGTTCTGCTGAATCATATTTATACCTTCAAAAATATTATGTAGCAAGATTGGCAGCATTTTGGCTGATACCAAGTGAACAGTGTCCTTCCTTTTATACTGAAACTTAATGTCCCTTTATAGAAGTTTATACTCATTAAGATGAGAAATACATGAGTATTTGGGAGTCTGAAAATTCAGGACAATGTTGATTTTCCATTTACTGCTCTTATGATGTGAAGCTATTGTGTAAATATAGCACCTTTCTTCATAACTCCATACCAAGTTCTTGTAGGAACCTTTAGCTCCTCAAATGTGAGTCCCTCATAGGTTTTTACATTGTTGAGAAATTCTGTGCCTGTTTGCCAACATGTAACTGCCATGTTAATATCTTAAGACTGTATAGAGTCAGACTGTAAGTCATACATATGTTTAGGGATATCACAGGGATATCTTTTGGGTTCCCCTTTACATCATCCATCTCATTTGGGTTCCCCTTTACATCATCTCTCTCTTCTGTGCTCCTACATAACTTTAGGTTTGCCACACTGTGTTTGAATGTTCACATAAAATGCAGTCTGGTATATTATATTTTTCCCCAAATGCTTTTTTAAATCTAACATATAAATTAAGCATATAGTACAGTGAGTAAAGTACTGTTGTTTTTCAAAGCTAGGAATTGTACTTTTTTTTTTTTCCCATGCTATTTTACATATAGTTTTTAATTACTATTTTGTTACTCTTGCAGCTTGTTATGGGAAGAGACTCTGTTAGATGCCTTGCTAAATTTTTCTACCACACCCAAAGGACTATTTCTGCTTCATAGTACAGATGCCATGAATGACTGTGTGAACTTTATGTTTAACAGTTTATCAAAAAAAATACAGGTAAGCATTGCAGTCCTTGTAGTTTACTTTTTACTGTAAAGTTTGAAATGCTAGAAACTTTTTTTTCTTTTCTTCTAAGTGCAAATTTTCTTATACAATGTTGGTAGGTCATGTTGAAATCTAGATATGCTAAACAAAGCTTGAAATACAAACAAAAAATCAGATAATGTGCAGTTTTAGTCAGACAATGTGCAAAAAAGTAATGCCAAAGGCATCCTACGCTATGTGTACAAAAACATTGTAATACTAATGGTTTTATTTGCTCATATTGCATGTCTCACCCACAGTATTTTGTGTTTAAATTTTTATAAATACTTGAGAAAGATGTTTGGTTAGGAATCTGACCCTGGTAAGTCTGTAGAGGAAAATATCTATGAATTGTTCAAGTCTAAACATAAAGTGGATTAAATTCTGTAAACAAGTGTAAGAAAGATCAATATTTAAGAGATCATTTGAGAGTTTCATGTCTTCTGAATAACTAACACTGCACTTTTATACTTCTTATCAACAGACAAATGAATACGAAGATTTTGGTAACAGAATCATTGTTACACAAATGGCAACAACACCAATGGCTGCAGTGTCTCTGCAGAATTCAGGTAAATTGCAGGATGATGTTATTATGAGTAATTGCATGCTGTAGTCCTTCATTTTGAAAAAAGACAGTGGGAAAGATGTTAAAAAAAGATCAACTGTGTAAAATAATTATACAATGTTAACAAAAACTCCTAAATATTTGTTAATTATTTCTTGATGGAAATTAATTCTCTCAAACTTTTAAGTCATTCATTAATCTTGATGCAGAATTTTAGAGTTTGTTTTATTTTTCCTTCTGATATTATGCAAAATCTTTACTTCACTAGTTTGGATTTACAGAAATTTCCTGTATGTGTGTGAAGACATCTGTACTGTTTAAAAATAAATTTAAATAAGAAGCAGGTGCTTCTTATTGATCTGCAGATCAGCATTAATAACTGTTGATGTCTGTAATTTTTATGTACATTTCCATGGTTACTGACTGCTCAAAGGGTGAGGAACTGCAAGGGCCTGAATGTCATAGGTGAAGTTACACATTAATGAGATGTAAAAGAGATTGTGATGTGAGAAGAATTGTCAATTTGGACAAAGTCCCTTCAGAGTCAATCTCAGATAACCCAACTGTTACCATAACATCAACAGTCCAGGTAGCCATTATATTAAAACTAGAATCCCATCAATATAATGAAGGTAATGTCTTAAGCTGCTAAGGAAGTCCATGAGGTACAAAAGTTGCAAATTGTCTCTCTGAGTATCTAGAAGGGGCTGGTGTTGACTGAAAGACTGTCAGAAAGGCAGGCAAATTCTGCCAATCAAGGAAACTGATTGGTTTCTCAGTTAGTTGCTATTTATGCCTCTGGGATTTTTCACAAAGCAGGGAGCAGATCCACTGAGGAGTTACCCATCTGTCCTGTTGTAAGGTTTTCAGCCAAATTGCTTCTTAAGGCCCTTTTATACCCTTTGGCATCAGAGACAAATGATATACCAAAAATAATCAGCATTGATTTTCAACCCTTACATTTGAAGATTTCAGAGTTAGAGGGCTCTTTCCTATTCTATTTAAATATTTAACATTTTAAATTTTAACAATTTAAATTCAGCTAGTAGTGCTTCTCTTAAAGTTGGGGTTTTTCTAGTCCTTTTCACTGTGGTCTAATTTATTTATGAGTAATAGTGAATCTGTATTTTTAGAACCACAGAGACAATACTAGCTAAGCCTTGATCCATTGCAGTTAACTTTTTAAAGAAGGTCAGAAGCTCATTTACATAGAAGATATATGAATATAGTTCTACTCTAGTGTAATAGCCTTTGGAAACCATTGGTGCAGACTGTAGATTGAACATAAGCAAACTGCTCTAGAAAAGTAGTTTGGACTAAAGGATTGAGAATAGCAGGGATAGTAACCTTAAGGCAGTCTGTGTGGTGAAATTTCAGTCTTCAGTATAGAGAATTTTACAAATCTTGGTTAGAATTGTGGTGTAAAATATTTCTAACATGAAACTCATGATTAAAACAAACATTTGTTTTAGGCTTTATAAAGGCACTTGTAACTGAATTATGGGCTCTTTTGGAATGTGGAAAAGATGATTTGAGAATAATCCAACCCAAATCTACTCCAGTTGACCCTATTGACCAAAGTTGTCAGAAGGTGAGAAATGATTTAAACTTATGTTTTTGTATGGAAAGAAACAGTGCTGTGGTTCAGATAGGAAGACACATACCTTTCTGTAAATTTTTATTATACCTGCTTCTTGGCACATGTGTCAAAATTGGTATAATACACTAGTTAAATCATGACTGATACAGGATTCTTATGTTGCATGGCTGTTCACAATGCCAAGGATTTACTATGAAATAATGAATAAAAATCATGGCAAAATGAAGTCTTAAGTGCTGGCCATCAGTTTATGTCCAGATTACTGTAATAAAATCAGGAATTTTAGATTTTAGATTATTCTTTATCTCAAGATTTTAGAATTAAGTGGTAATGAAATACTGTAATTTTCAAAATTTTATGTACCATATGATAGGTAATAGATATTTCATACACTACTGCCCTTTTAGATTATACAGATGCCTACCAGGTATGCAGTCTTATTTTCCACAGGTCTATTTATGTTAAGGTCAGCCTGTAAAGGGTAAGAACAAAGTTAATGTAGATTGCAAATAATTGCTAACACTTACTTGGTTGTGCTTAACAGATTAATATTCCCTGTTGTCCCTCCTTTTTTTCTTTCTCTAGTCATTTCTGTTTCTGGTAAACTTGCTCACTTACCCAGCAGTTTTTGAGCTCCTGAGTAAACGAGATATACCAAATAAACCCATGTACTCATTCCGTGAAGTACCCACAGATATAATTGTAAGTATTTTGAAGGAAAAATAATTCTGTGAAGACATTCTTACCTGAGAAAATGTTTTTCTTATAAAAGAGTAAGTTTTTCTTTTCCTATTGAAAGACTTTGAATTTTTCTGCATTTTGTATTATAAACAGCATGAGGGCAGTATATGCACATATCACTTCATATGAACCTAAATTTTCATTTTGAAATCTTAAAGGTAATATAAATTTTGTTGCCTAATTTAAAGATCATCTTTCTTGACTTGTGTTTTTTCACAGAAAAACAGTAACATAAATAATCATGTTTATATGTGCATACAGTTACATATGGGAAAATGTTGGAAAATATGTATACCTGTACTTTATACAGCATTGCTCTATCACACCAGCTGTGGATTTAAAAAGAATAAAAGAAAAAACCAAAACAAAATGAAAACAAAAAAGCCTCATACCTCAGGCTATTTTTTAATAGGACATATAATTCACACAAAGGAAAAAATCAGTAATTGGAAAGCTACTGATTAAGACATGCTTCAGAGAAATAGCTTCACCATTTCTGTATTTAGTATTATTTTGTATTCAATCATTCTACTGCAGTCAATTATGGCTTTTTTCTCATCTACAAAGCACAGACAATTTGTGACCTTGTGTGGCACTTAAAATCAGATTTTTTCCCTAATGAGTTAGTACTTTAAATTGCTGTTATGTTGAAGTGTTTGTCTAGCATAGGCTCTGGATTGGTGATATTTTAAGTTGTTTAGACAAAGTTTATCATAATAGTGTATATTAGGTTTGGAAGGTATTTTGGGGCTCTTTTTTGCAATACTGTTTTGAGGATTTCAAGAGGAAATTGCATGACAAATTTCATTTTTCCAATCTACTCAATGCTGGTGCGTTCAGCAATGGATAGCTTTGTTCAGTTACCAAGTTTTTTAAGGAACTCAGAGTGAGGAAGATAGATGTATGCTGAAAATCATAAGTATTTGAGAGCATTCAAATTGTGGTAGATCTCAAGAAGGATTTTTACAGCTTTTGAAAGCCGGTGTTATTTTAGCTTTAGAGGCAGTTGAGTATTTTTATGAAATTTTCTAGGTTTCTTGAAATGCCAATACTGATACAATTGTTCAAAGCTCCCTGAGGATATAAAGATATTTTGGATGAGGTTTGTCTCAGTTAACTACTGTGCAGCAGTGGGTTTTGTGGGCCTAGCCATCCAAGCTACACCTTGATATGTAAGATAGGCATCCAAGATTATGTAGTTAGCAGAAAGGAAATTGTGAGATCCTCTAATGTTAGTTTAACATATAATGGCTGAGTCTAAGTACTCAGAAAACTTCTGAAGTTAAGAAGAGATACAGATTTGTTATGACTATGTTTTTGGGCAGTGATTCCAGAAAGCAAAAGGTAAAAGATTTTGACTGGATATAACTACAAGAAGCAAAGTAAAGGCAACTTCTGTTCCACTGGAAGGTTTGCTTGGAAGACCTAACTGCTTTGTGTGCCTTATTTTTTCTCTATTTTTGAATTGTGTCCTGTTGCCACGGAATGTGACTTGTTCATGGCTAAACTATGTTTGCTAATGCACAGAACTTAATCATTTTGGTATATCCTTTATTTCTTGAATACCCAGGATTTAAACATTTTTACCTACTTTATATTTTTTATCTGATTAGCTGTATCATTGATTGAACAGATTATCAGTTGATAACAAGTGATAATAGTGATAGTTGGTAACAACTTTTACAACTTTTAACTGTAGACTAATGAGTTTTTCATTTGTGCCCTTAGGGAAATTTTTCTTAATACATGTAAGATTTCTCTTTGCTGTGTTTGGCATGTAAAATTATTTTAGAGAATGGAACACATAAATGAGGATTTTCTGCCTGTCTCCAGTCTTTGAGGGTTTCTGCAGTGTATATATTCAGGGGAATCTATTTTGGAAGGTACCCTCTAGACCTGTAGCTTTGAAAGGCATTAGAGAAGGTGATTTTCTTCAGTGATTCTAGAGAATCTTAGATGGTTTGTCTTAGGTATTCAAAGTAGATGACATCTGACCTGTAATGTTTGAGATGTGCTCTGTAGCTGAGCAGTGAAAACCTGTCCACACATTTTTTGCATGTAATCCTGTGTTAGACCTTGTTCATTATCTTCCTTCCTAAAATCCCAAATCAGAGCTTAGTCTCCTTTCTCAGTAGTCCTCTCACTGTGCCTGCTCTTTGTACTCTTTTGTAGCTCCAAGCTTTGATTTATAAATGAGAGAAGGAACATAATGCCCGAGAAATATCCCTTAGCATTTAACTCTTTGTATGCACAGATATCTGAAAAAATCTTAATTCCCAAATAAATCAATTGTTTGCATTATCAATTTTATGAACAGCCTTGAGATCCAAGTTGAGTTTTTTAGTTGAGAATTTTATTGTAAATATACTATGTGGAAAAAGCTGTCTCTCCCAGTGCCCCAGAAATCTAATAGGAAAAGTATGCTTTCACTGTATTTTAAAGGGTGCATTCTATGAAGACAGTTTAATTTGAAAAGTTCTAGACTTTGGATTTTTTTTTTCTATTGTGAGTTTTACTCATGATTTTTACTTTTCTCTGTTGAAAACCAGAGCTTTTGTTAATTTCATTAAAGTATGGGTCTTAACTTTACCTTCATATCTTATTGAAATGACTTATTGATCTAATTAGGTGAATAATAACTCCCTCTGCTGTCTGTGAAACTGTACTTCTAAAATGTGGAGAAAATAAAACTTTGTATTTAATCGAGATTAAATAAGGCTCATAAAGATTTTGTAATCTGTTTCTTGTGACCATAGCGCAGCAATCTCTCTCTGACATGATAACAACACTGAACATGAACAATGTTTTTGTTCATTCCTTAGTTTTTTTAATCAAATAATTTTTTCAGAAGCAGTTTGAGTGTGCAGTGAGCCAGAGGGGAAGATAATTGGGTTGGCTTGGTGGAAGAAGTGGGAAACAGCCACAAGTCATTGTCTGCTACATGAGATGCTCCAAGATGAAAGGTGTAAGCCTCAACATCTGAGGCAAGCCTTGTTAAACCAAGACTAAATGGCTGTCTTGAAGCATGTAGTACTAACCAGTGTGAGAAAGGGTTATTATACTGAAGGAGTTGCCGTTCTCTTTATTAAAATAGACATGTACACACTTCAAACACGCAAAAAAATTTTAACTCTTTTTTTGTGGTTTAATGCTAAAGAAGAACTAGGATAGTTGACATGCAAGGATCTTTTTGTATGTTTATTTTTTAATAGATTTTTTTTTCTAACCTGCTACATGGTTAGGAAAGTTTTGCCATTTTTGCCTTCAATTTTGCTGTTGACTTTTGTGTGGAAAACACCTCCTGTTACAAAAATAATTTCAGTGTGTGTTTTAATAATAGCTTTCATTCAATAGTAAATATCCCTATGAAACTATGATGTGCATAAATTATAAATGCCTACATGGTTTTTCACATTTCTCTTCCTTTGACAGGATATTATTGACAGGCTTATAATTTTGAACTCAGAAGCTAAAATTCATTCCTTATTCAATTATGAACAATCCCATATATTTGGTCTGAGGTAAGGTGCATGTTTTTTATTCTCTGGTCACATTAACTAAATAAGGTATAATATGCATGGATGTGTTACTTCTGACAAGATAACATTGTTTGGGTTTTATTATGTATGATGGTGAAATTTCCCCTTTTTTTACCATAAGAAGATTAAATGAAAAATGGCCTACAAAATGAGAACAGTGATGGATCTAATCTTATTATCTGTAAATTGATATATTGTAATATGAGAAGCAGTGATAGAAATTGCATGTTATTTTGCCTACTTGACTGTAAAAAAGCAAGTTTTACATCCACTGTACACCAAAATACCACTTTTACTATGTTTGTGTCATTTTGGTTTATGTATTTTCTCCGTACTTATAATTGGTTTTTAACTATTTGTTTAATTATCACCTATTTCATAAAAACCTAGTTTAAGGAGTGTAGCATTTGGTTCCAAATATTTCTAGAACCTAAAGGTACACTTAAAAGATGCTCACACTGTTATTCTCATGTATTGTAATATTCAGTGCTTTATAATTTTAACATAGAAATTAGTTTCTGCATTTTTATTCTGTTTTCCAAGGATGACTATATAAATACGTGAATTCACGTTTTTGTTGGGAAATAATTATTATTGACAGTTGAAATAAAAACCTATTGGATTGTACTTCATAATATGGAAAACTTTGATTACCTTGCTTGAGCAAGATATAGCCCAACTGATTAAGTTCTGAAACCTTAGCTTTTTGCAGCTATGTTTTTACTTTAATATCACAATTAAATTATTTCATACTATATATGAATAACCATAAGATACAGTACAATTTGTTGATAAGGATGAGCATAGCGGAGATGAACAATGGCAGAGATTGGAGTTGGGAGATATATACGATTTTGACATATAAATCAGAAGTTATAAATACTGCTTTGGAGGAAATCACTAGTTTATGTAGGAATAAGAAGTCTTAAGATTAAATTTGAAAAAAAAAATTGTTCTTCATATAGGATTAGACTGACTCCATAGAAAACTTGACAGAACTTCCATTGATTTAATTAGGATCAAGAGAAAATGAGATGTTTTACAGTTTAAAATAAAGGGTGGTTGGGCACTGGAACAAGGCTCCCCAGGTAAGTGATAAAAGAACCAAGCCTGACAGAGTTCAAAAAAGCATTTGGACAGCACTCTCAGGCATGTGCTGTGATTCTTGGGGTGTCCTAGGGGTGCAGGCCAGGAGTTGGACTAGATCCTGATGGGTCCCTTCTAACTCAAGATTTACAGTATTAAGACTTATTTAGAGTATTAAGACTTGCAGATAACCATGGCCTGTATTACCTGAACATGAGAGGTGTACAGTTCATTTTGAAGTTCTGTGATCTTTCCTGTGAATGCTGCTGACTGCAGACATCCATGTTCTGTAAAACGAACCTCGCCTTGTGTGGTTGATTTTCTCCTTGACCAAATTCCATCAAGAGTTCTAAGTTCAGCAGGAGTTATACCAAATAATATTAAATGCTTAACAGATCTGAAAATGTGGAAATTATAGCAAAAGATCTAATTTCTCTTTGCTGTTACATAGAAATTAAATATTTAGGTGATAATTGCAGCATTGAAAAACAGTATGATTTTGTGAAGCAATTCTCTGGAAACATTTCTGCTAGACTTAATACCAATAATACAGCTAAAGCCACATTCTTTTAATTGTCCACAGATCTACACAGCCATACACTATATATGTGGCTCAATTCAACCCATGGTTGTGTGCTGAACTTCAGATCTCTTTACCTTACAGTGTTATATGGTGAGGTCCTGCTTTTCTTGTTCAAAACAGTTACACATGTACTTGACTGTTAAACAACTTCTGCAATTTAGAACTACATTTTCCTTTGTGTGTATACTGAGCTTCAGTGTCTTAAATTATTTTGGTTATTAGGTGTGCAATTGCATATAAAGCATAAAATACATAGGTATTTCCACAGTCTGTTTAATCCAAAAATGCACAGGTATTTGGGATATTTATGTTTGTAATATTATTACTTCATTTTCTGGTGGATAGCTTTTTTCATTTTGAATAAGCGTGAATTCTGAATTACAATTTTGAAGGACAGTCTGGTAGAGGCTTTGCTGTCAACTTCACTTTTCAAGCTTAACCACTGTAAAGTGGTGTGCATGCAGTAGAAAGCAAAGGGAAAACATAGGGAAGCAAAATAGGGTGTGCATAGCCAATATCTCTTAGTCTTTAAAAAATACTCCCTATGGTGCATTCATATAGATTAGGGTTTGTGTGGTCAAGGGTGAAATACTCAGTTCCACCACAAGCTGTAGCTAATTTCAAATCTGTGGTTCCTTTGGTTTTCTTCTTGTTGTTACTCTTTGGTTTTGTTAGGGTTTGTTTGTTTGTTTGTTTGTTTGGATTTTTTGTTTTGTTTTGGTTTTTTGTTTGGTTTTTTTATTTGTTTGTTTTTAGATTCTTTGAAGTATCTTTGCCTAGGATGATTCTTCAGTAGTTTCAGACAGTGATCTGATATTCCATTAATTGAATCTATTATGTGTTTCTGTGATGAGATTTGTTCACTTGAAGGTCCTTTTAAGCTAACTGGAGAAAAAAAAAAGTGTTATTATCATTACTATTATTTATTTATTAAAGGGAAACCTTAGGCAAGAAGTTGGAGATAGGAATAGAAATGTCTAAGTATATAGACAGTTCCTAATTTGTCTATAGAAAGATTTTCAAGCTGTCAGTTCAGCTTTTAGCTTCAAAGCAGATTTACACTTTTTTAGAATTGAGAAGTCTCCCAGTTGGCCAATATCAGTTGATAAAAGAATACTGAAGGCTGTCTCAGACACTCTTTTGTACAGGCTGAAAATCTGGATGCACAGGAGCTAATGCAGAAATTCTCAGTGGTCTTTCTGTAGTAGAAGGTTCTGAATTTGCCATCAGAGCACAAATCCTATAAAAAGGAAATTAAGAGCAGTAATTAAAGCAATATTTTTTTAACATACTAAACAGAGAGTATTATCTTAGTTTAATGATCAGCTTTATTTCTCTGATACAAGTATACTCATAAATTTGATTTTAAAAGATATTGCATATGAGAAATAACAGTTTTCTTAAAATGTGACACTAGAAGTCTTTACCGCCTCCCTGTTGAGGCCAAGCTCTTTGAAGAGCTCTCTGTCTCTAACTTATATTAAAAAGGAATCTTTCAGATTAATGATATTATATATTATCAACACATTTTGTCTAGTATTTCAGTATAGTAAATGCATTCACGAGTTTTTACAGCCTGCCAAGAAAATATATGCATAATATATATATGTTCAAAGTCTTTGCCTGAAGGATTATTCGTCTATTTACATATTGCTGTTCTCTCTATTCAGAAAATCGGTTTTCTGTGAATGATAGTGACATTATTTTATTAGCTGGATTTAAGTGTGGCAGAGTAAGAATTTCTAGCTTTGATAATCAGGTTCCTGTCTCTAAACAGTATCAATACCCCAAAATAAATTAGAAGATACTCAATTAGTGTTGGCTTGAGTAAAAAACAGGAGAAACAACATTACTGGAATATGCCTAGACTGTGGGCAGTGGGAGGAGATAAGAGTTGGTTTACAGGCAGATCTGCAAAAATTCCCTTTTACTTAATAGAGTACTTTTGTAACACACTGTTCTTGGAATCTCTTTTTTGTGGATATATGATAAAATGGCAGTAAGGGGCATTTGAGTACTTTAAAGAGGAAAATTAGACTTTTTTTCCCTTTGGCTATCTTTTTTTTTTTTCCTCTCCAATGGCTTATTTTAAGCATAAATCAATAAAACTCCCAAATATTGTGAAGTCAAAAGATCTTTTGTACATACATTCTGAATCAGAAGGACCTTTGTTAGCTCCACACTTGTTCACTATGGTGCCTCCTGCTAGTGAGCATCAAGGAACTCTGTTAAGTGTTTGGCCTTCTGCAGGGAAATACCTGGAAAATTCTGAGGGTAAACCCTTTTCCTTCAGATATGCAGATTTTGACTGTTTAATTTTAAAGATTCAATGAGTTTGCCTGTCATTAGAGATATCTGAAGATAACCCATTTTGTAGAAGTGTAAATGTTCCATTCCAGTTGGAACTGGAATGGAAAATAGATTTATTTTAGGCTTCTCTAAGGCAAGGCTGAAAACCCAGCATTACAATGCTCTGTGTGAATAAATGCATTTCTTTTTCTCTGGAATTAAAGAAAATTGTAAATATTAGTCTAAGTCATATGGTCATCTGTATCAGCCTCAGGATTGTAAATCTACTGTCTGCTGCAAATAGAAAAATAATATTGGCTTGTTATTTTCAGGCTTGTGTAATAAAAATTTTGACATTGTTAGGTCACATTTTCTTTGTCATATAAAATATTATGGTGAATATGTTTTTGTTTATGTTTTCTTGCTTACCAAGTGAGTGCAGAGAATTATAAAAATGCCTTGTATCTATTTCTGTTGCCCTAAAAAACTAGCAGAGAAAGATTTAGGAAAGAAAATTTAAATGGCTTATACTTTACTGATATCAAAATCAATCAGCATCTTGAAATTTGCCTTAAAGCAGTACATATCTGTCAAAATTTAATCTAGAGCATTCCAGTGAAATCCAGGTGAATGAATTAAATGAAAAAAAAATGTGATAGGCAAAAGATAACTCTGTGAGTTTAGGAAATACAAATAATAAATGTTCCTGCATTCTTCTCCATTACTTTGTCAACTGCATAGTAAACACCTCCCTAATATAACAGCATTTTAATAGTGAGGTAGCCTCAGCATATGAAATAGGTCATTCCTTAATTGTACTTGCATTATGTGCATTATTATTAATTAAGAGAATGTGTGATTTTAATGATTGCAACACAATGCTGTTTATATTTAGTCTCTCTTTTCCTTTCTCTTTATGAAAAAGTATCATGAGTAGCAGAATCCAAAGGTGAAAGGGGACAGGGTCTGAATTAGCAGTGACTACTAATGATGGAGATTTGCAACAGGATTATGCGAGAATGCTTCCACATTATCTGTGATCATGGAGTTACGCAGTTAATTCAATTTTTTGCTATCTTATAATTTAATAGAAGTTTATTAGGTTTATTCACTTAAAACAAATAATTGCAAATAAAATAGGAACAGTAGATTCTGTGATCAGATTTTCCTTGTTTGTTGACTTTTTTTCCTTTACTTAACTTAAAATTTTTCACTTCTGATCTTCTAGGCTGGCAAGTGATGCTCAGGAAATGCATTTTTATTTAGCTGGGGAAACTTTTATCATTAGCAATCACATTACATGTCATTTGTAGGTACATTGGGTAGCTGAAATGGTGTAGGTGCTCTTTTGCAAATCTTTTTATGTGAAAAACATAAATATGTTAGTCCCTGAGTTTCTTTTCTGGGAGAAACATGACTGCCCTGAGGTAGTAGCTTCCACTAAAACTCTTT
Source organism: Agelaius tricolor (assembly GCF_023055355.1). NCBI lineage: Eukaryota > Metazoa > Chordata > Aves > Passeriformes > Icteridae > Agelaius > Agelaius tricolor. The sequence goes on from NW_027269261.1 coordinate 65,124,600, forward strand.
TTTTTTTTTTTTTTTCAAAACCATGCATCATCCTCAGTGGAACAATTAGAAGCCTCAATCCTTTAGCTAGACCAAATGCAGAGGCATCCTCTATCTGCTCATTTCTAATGCCTTTTGTTCAGTTTGCAAAGGCAGTGTGCAAAGCTTTGTTTGGCTGAAGCTTCCAAATGCCCTTTGTGTTCCAACACTGACTGAGTGGCTTTGGACTTCTGTAGGGTTTTTTTTATCCATAGCCTCTGTCTACTGGTCTGGCACTTGATAATAATTGCCATTCACTGTTTGGATCCATGTTCTCATTGAAGCTTAGGCTCTTACTCAAAGTGTAGTAAGGAGTAAATCAAATTATTAATGTAAGCTCTGATGTTAAATGGGCTGTCCTCCATTATGATGACACTGGAATTGTTTAATGCAGATTTGGCTTTGGATTTCACTTTTATTGTACATAGCCATTTAGTGAAAAGGAGGTCCTGCTACTGCAAAGAAGTTCCAGTCCTTGCTTTATTGCTCTTCAGTTTTTAATATTTATTCCTGAGAGATGAAAAAAAAAGCACCTTACCTTGTCCCACAGCTGAGCTCTCTACAAATATCATGCTATATATTTTGCACTTGCCTGATTAAGCCATGCTATATCTGTAGAAGGCGTGTAACTACAAGCCAAAAGAAAGCCTTTTACTAAAGACCAATTTAGTCCTCTATTTCAGCATCATGTCACTGTCTATAGCAGAAATGTAAGCATTTTGTGTTTAGTTGGCCATTTTATGCTGCATGCACACATCTCTTACTGAGATTGTAGTATAGTTGACTTTGGATGAGCTGCTTGCTTTCTTCTATGTGGTGGAAATTTTGGGCTGCTTATAGCATAAAATTTTATCTTGTTTCTCCAGAGTCTATACAGACGGGGGTCAGATTTTTTAATAGCATCCCATATGGGTGCTGTGTTTTGAATTTGGGACTAAAAGAGTATTGATAACACAGCATGTTTCCACTGATGCTGTGCAAGCAGCAGCTCAGCAACAGGGTTTTCTTTTTTATAAACATTAGCCATACTTAGGAATGTGTGAGAGATTGGGAATGAAAACAGCTGGGACAGCTGATCGGAGCTGACCAGAGGAATGTTTTATACCACATAGCATCCCACACTGAGGGGCTTGGAGGTTGATCTTGCAGGTCTCATTAGTCAGAGACTGGCCAGGCACGAGCGGTGAGGGAGTGAGAAGCAGGGTGGGTGCTTAGTTGCTGACTGATGTCAACCCACCACAGACTGTTACAGCTGCTGTTTTCAAAAGTAATATCTTGCATCTTTCACTGCCAGCTGAGAATTAGCAGATATGCCTGAAGTGAGGACAGAACATCAGAATAGCTTTGGAAAGAACTTATGAAAGTAAGGAAGAATAGTGTATGGTGGTGTTGTGGGAACTGCAGAAAAATAGAAAAACACAATAAAGGTCCTGTTTGAGAGAAATGTGGTTTGATATTGGGAAAAAGAACAAAGAACATACTCTTCTGTGTTCTTAAAAGGAACTCCTAGAAAAAATACTGAGGTGGTCATAAGCTATCTTCATAATATGCGTTTATAGCAGCTCAGAGTAAATCATGGACAGTTTATTATATTATTTTCAGGCAAAAAAATGTAGAGAGACAGCATAAAAATTAGCAAGGTTTATTAACTAGCTGATTTATACCCCACAAAGAGCTTTTGTTGTGTCATAATTAAAGAAGTCAATATGATTCCACATAGCAAAACTAAGGAGATAGCCCGTGGAACAAAATAGTAGTTAGAATGCTTTCTTTTAGATTAGGGATTTCTGCAGCGAAGTATTAATTGTGAAATTGTAGTTGAAGGGGTAGAATCCAGGGAGTACTTTTCAAGAAAAATGGATAGGGGAGGAAATGCAGAATTCAGACCAAAATGACTTATTCCTAGCATATTTTCACAACTATAATATGTATTTTGATATTTCTGAATTTCCTTGAAACTGCTCTTCTATAAAGGACTGCCTTCAGATAAACTTTTATTTTATATGCATTGCAGTTTTTTCCTGGGTGTGTGGTATATCTTACTAGTAGCGATCACAGAATTACGTAATCAGAATTGAAAGGGGGATGGAAGATGGCGTAGTACAACTGCTCTGCTCAAAGTAGGTTCAACTATAGAGCATTACTCAGGGCTGTGTCCAGTCTTGTTTATAGTATTGTCAAGGCTGGTGATCCTGCAGCATCTTTGGGCAATTTGTTCCACTGTTTTACCACCGTCACAGTATATTAAAATGGAATTTCCTGTCTTTCAATTCATGTCCTTTGCATCTAGTCTTTTCACTGGGTATCACTGAGAAGAGTCTGACTCAATTTTCAAACCTTCCTGTTAGATATTTATACACATTGACAGGATCTCCCCTGAGGATCCTCCAGGCTGAGCAGTCATAGCTCTCCCAGCTTTTCCCTATGTCAGATGGCCCAAGCCTTAATTGTTCTCTTGGCCTTTTGTTGGACCTGCTCCAGTGCATCCATGTCATGCTGTTACTGGTGAGCTCAGAACTAGACCCAGCACTCCAGGTATGACTTCACCAGAACCAGTAGAGGGGCAGGGTCACCTCCCTCCAGTGACTTTTGGCAGCACTCTTCATTACACAGCCCAGGATGGTGATTGCCCTCAAGGGCATGTTTCTGGCTCATGTTCAAACTATTGACCATCAGGACCCCCAGGTCCTTGACTGCAAAGCTGCTTTATGACTGATTGTCCCCTGCCTGTACTGTTGCATTGGGCTCTTCCCAGGTGTAAGAACTTCATCAAAGTGTATCTTCCAATTTTCAGCAGTATTTAGGTTGGGAATCTTTCTAAAGAAAATTTAAAAACATATCTCAAAAATATATGCTTTAATCATATTGTGTTATATCTCTAAAGGTTTTATACATTCTCATAAGCATGTACTTCTTATAGATGAGATATTGAGATGGGGAGTCTGATCCAATTCTTATGTTCCAAAAACAAACAAAAAAGACAAAAAACTCCATAGCTGTATTCAAGCATGTTTACAAATATACTTACTATAAAATGTGGGTTATTTTCTTTTTAATTGGAAACTTTATATATTTATGACTTTGGAAGATAATTAATGGAATAGCACAATTAACCAAATAACCTCCACTTCAATAGTTGCATTTTTAAATGTCTTTTTCTGTGTAGGTGAAAATTTCATTTAAATGCCCAAGCAACAGCTGCATACACTAGATCTTGTATATTTCACCATTTATTCTACCACTATTCCATCTACCTAATTTTATTTGCTCATGGTTGGTTGCTCTTGTTGTTTTATTTTTTGCTCTGTCTTGCCTACCAGAGGAGATGATGTTATAAAGCATTCTCAGCTACTAGTATTCTCCCAAGTGGTTTTTAACTGCTGGTCTTTGCCACTTACTGTACTTCACAGAAAAAATTATCCATCTTCATAATGGTTTCAGAGCTCTTTTCTGGGTTTTTTCTTCTAAATAATAATAAAAATTATAGTTGAACTGTCATTTCTTCTTCTGTGATTTAGAAAAGTACTGAGAACAAATTGATGTCACAAAATAGTTAATGTAAAAGAAATAAAGCTGAAGAGTACTGAAAATGAACACAACAATTTGTTTAAAAAACAACAGAAAAAAACCTGAGACATATTCTCATCTTGGCTGTTTAATCTTTGGCCACAACTGTATAAATTTGCAGGTGTTAAATTATTGAGACAATGGCTTATGAATTTTTGCTATTGTCAGTAGAAACATATGAGGAATTACATGGAAGAAAATAAGCTTTGACTAACAGACTATGAATTTAAAACAGCATATTTTCTAGTTCATATAAAATCTTATGTGAACGCAAAATATAATGCTGATCAGCCTTAATTTATGTTGCATTTTATGACTGTGTTAAAACAGGAAATAAAACCAGTAACAAGAATGTTTAGTTACATTGTTTTCCTTGAACTGGAAGCCCGCAATGAAATTATTCTGTTGTGGTCTTAGAGTGATTAGATTAGTTAAAACAAAAAGTAATGTGATTTGGACTGTTTTATTTCAGATTTATATGAAAATATATTGGAGTACTCACCCTGTTAATTTGCCCCAAAGTTATGAAAGAAAATTGTATATAATGTACTGTCTTGTGCACTTGTTATTATTCATTTCATTTACCATTTGTGTTTCTCTGAAAAAACCTAACGCAGCAGATTTGTTGGTTATGTCACATGCTAAATCTTTTATTGCTTTTGAACTGCGTTAAATGTGATTATACAGAAGGTCTTAAAAGCCTCTTTTCTAAGTGAAAGATATTTTTTTACCTCCCTTCCTTCTTCCCCCTTCAGACAACCTAATTTTGAGTTGCTTTACCAGCCTATTATTGTATAATTTCCTTATATTTCACATGGAATGTCTTACTAAGCCTGTATCATTTTTGTTACACTGTGATGTAAACTCAAAAGCAACTGAGCTGACCAGTGGGTATTTTCTCTGGTTGTTCAGTGCACACAATAAAAACAACTGTTGGGAACCATTCCCTGTTTGCTTAAGGTTGTGCCACTTGAGTGGTTAAAAAGGATATAAAAGTGTTCCTGACCTAGTTGTATGTGAGGTTTTTTCAGGCACTTCAAGTGGGTTTTTTTGTTGTTTTTTCCTCCTCTCCCTTTCCATTGCAAGATCTCATAAACATGTTTACCCTTGTCTTTCTGTACATTACTGGAGTCCTGACTGATGTGATACCATTTCAATGTCTCCTTCTGCAGGCTGTTAAATGTGCTGTGCTGTGAGCTCAATACCCTTTTACTCTTGGAGACTCAGTATAAAGTGTCACAAGTTTTACTAACTGCTCAGGAGGAAAATGTCACAGAAACTTCAGAAGGACCAGGGTAAGAAGTGATTGATGTAAATGTTATTTTAACTATCAAACTCTTCTCCTGAGAACAAATACATGAATGCCTTAGTAGCTTTCAACATACAAATGCTTTCACTTAAACTGGCTTCTAATGTCTATAAGTTTCCTTACATGCAGGTTTGTCAGCAGTTTTAAATTATGAAAAGAATAATAGCCTTCTCTTTCTCCCATGTTCACCCCATAAGTATAAAAAATAAAAAAGCAATTTTTTTTTTACTTTTTAGTTGTATTACTCTTAAGTTGTTTCTAAAACAAAAAGTGCTTAAAACTTGTGAATGTAAGTATGCCTTTTAATTTTATATGTTTTTTAATGTTATGTATTTAATATAAAATCAGAGTATTGTTTTAATGTTCATGAATTACAGGCATCATCAGTACTTCAGGGTTTTTATGGGGGAGTATTTTTGTTCTTGTTGTTATTGTTTGGTTTGTAGCTTTGTCAACTCTCCAACAGCTTATTTGTAGCTTAGTCAACTACCCAGCTTCTATGACTTTCAACTGCTGTCTTCTAAATAAAATTGCACAGTGCATCCTTTCAAAAGGAAAAAAGTATTTTTGGGACAGAAGCGGACAGTCATTTAGTTACTGACATTTTTTTCTTTCTCATGGCATGCAGAGTTTTAAGTATTTTCCTCTTACTGTTTGTTATATGAGACCATTAGAGAATGTAAGTCAAACAGTATGGGTGAAGATGATAGTTATTTACTATTTGAAATGAAAGCTGCTATTTCCCTTCTAAGGAAAAACTTTTATTAAGAAACTTGGTGAATAAAACCTGGATGTTACTGCTTTCAAAAATTTTGTACCTTGGGCTGCACAGTGACTTCAGACAGCAAGTTGTCTCTGTTTCAAGTAGTGAATAACTCTGCTTATTTGTGACAGCAGAAATATACTGGTAGGCAAAATAAGGAGCAAATTTTTATGGTCCATTAACTGTCACTGCCCTAATTATATAATTTTTTATGTGACATAAGAAAATCTGTGAGATTTTCTACTCTTTTGGGTCCAGTAATTGCTCAAATTTTTCTAATCAGTAGTAGGTAGGGAAGCTCACAGAACAATGCTTGGAGACATCTCAAAATACCTAATGTTTCTGTTTATTTATGCCTATTTGTATTCCAGCCTGTGTTTTAACTCTGGTATGTTTCTCAAAATATTCTTGCTTCTTTAAGTTTTCTATGTTAAATAGTCAATAAATCAAAGCTTGTAATTTTTGAAGGTTTGTTGTGTTTTGCTTGGGGTTTTTTCCACAGAGTTTTTATAATTGATGGTCTGTCAGTGGAGAGAAACCATGTTCTTGTAAGGATAAATCTGATTGGAGGACCACAGGAAAGGATTTTGCCTTTGAGAGAATTAGATAAGGTTAGAATTTTAAGTTTACCAGTTTCTTTCTGTAACTTCTGCCTTCATTAACTGAACATTTTTGCTGGTAATTAAGCATGTGAAAAATTATTTAACACCAGACCACCTTTAGCTTTATGAAGTGTTAATATTTTAAAGAAGTTGATACACTGAGCAAATACATTGCTCCCACTATCTGGGGATTGCCATGTACCTAGGAGATAGTATGTTCAGATGACATGTTTATTTTGCTCCATTTTAATGTTACTTTTTAAGTGAATGCAATTTGTTTGGTTTTTTTCCTTTTATATTTCTGTGGTTTCTTTACTAGCTTTCCATTTATCTTCGTATTATTTGATATTTTTTCCATTCTTGGGTTCTCATATGCAATATCTAATACCTAGAGCTTTCATCAATGTTCTAACAAAGGAGTGTTTGTTAGGCAACTTCTTTAAATGTTCTACTTCTCACTGGCTGTCAGTCTCATAAAGATGAAATGCAGATTACTGTCAGCACAACAAAGACACCTAAATCAATATATAAAGTTGGAAATGCAATTTAGTAGGTTGTTGGGGTTTCTTTTTTATATTTTTATAAAACTTGCAATTTTCTTTGTGGTTGAAAAAAGGAACTGTAAAATCAAAACTGTCAGTGATATATACGCCATAAAAAATTGTATACTCAAAGCTTTTTGGATTTTCTATCCTTTTTTTTGTGATAGCACATCTTATTGGAAATTGTAGTAACAAACTACTAAATAGGCTGTAATTCTGGGAACTGTACCTTTGTTAATCGAGAAAAAGCTATTAATGTTTCTGTTAAATTAATTTATTTCTGGTCCTGTTTCTAGGATAGTGGTCTATATCCTTGGCCAATGTTTTCATCGCTCCCTGTGCCAAAGTGCTATCTTGCAGAAATTCCTAGGAAAGCTGAATTCAGACAAGGTATGTAGAAAGCATGCGAGCAGTGTAGATTTCATGCAAGTATCTCAGTCAATTTAAAAAATTTCTTTTTCCCTCCTCCCTGCATCCTGCTCCCCACCCTCACATCCCACTGATCATAATCTCATGAAATACTTAAGGTTATTTCAGTGCTGGCCGCAATTGTAACTAAATAAGTTGGTTTAGTTTTGCTTGTCTGGCTTTGTGCAACTGTCAATCTGAAAAGCTGTTTGGTAATCTAATTCTTATGCACACTTCAAGATTAACCTCCTGACTCGTCTCTGGTGGGTGACTCATAAGGTACATTTATATAATCTCTCTAGTAACTGAAGCAAGACAGTTTGCTTAAACTGCAGAGTTCTTTGTACACTGTTTTCGTGATTCACATCCCTGTGTTTACTGAGCTTGGTGGTGTGTGAAATAGACAGCGTTTAGGATAGTTGGTTTCCACATTGAACATCAATTTGGAATGTGAGCAGACTGAAGAATCCTTTGAAGAACTACCTAGGCACAGCAGTTTAATTCACACGGAGAAACTCTTTTAAGGTTTTAGTTTGCATAGACAATGCAAAAGGTGAATTGTTTGGTAAATAAATAATTCATTGTATTTATTCATGTTTACTATATCCCTGAGATGAACTTATTAGAAATTATGAATTTCCTTAGCAGAGACAGATTTACGGAAGTGATAGAAATTTTACATTAACTGTGGACTTTAAAATAGTCTGTTTGTATATATGTGGGGGGAAAGAAATTAAAAGGTGATTTCCTGCTCTGACCAGAGGAAAGGCCATATAGGTATAAAAGAAGGGAGTTTTCTGTATCTTAGCTTTTGTAATACTGTTCCAGGCTTCCCAAGGCAAGTTTCAGAAGACAGCAATCAGATAATGGTATCTTCGAGGAGGCAGCAGTGTTGTTCTTGGGTTGGAAAAGCATATTATATTGTTATTATTATTCTCAGAATGTGTTCAAAGGATCCCTCAGTTCTCTTGTTCAGAATAATTCTGTTGCTCATCATTACCCAGTGGGCTAATGAAATAGATGTTACAGTTATCACATTTGTGGATGACAGCCAACTAAGAAAACTTGCGTAAAACTTCGATTAAAAGTAAATTTGCTGAAATGAAGTGTCAAAGGTTTTCAAATGAGTTTGAAAAATTGAAATCAAAGAAATGTTTTAATTTGGAATGGCATTTTTGATGTTAAGGGTAACTGAAGTAAAATATTATATAACTGCAAAATGAACAGAATGTTTGGTAGTGGCATCAAAATATTTTGTGTTTGTTGTTTGAAAATAAAAGGGAAATAAACCATTGAAAGTGTTCTATTTCAGTACTAGGTTAAAAAAACAACGAGCCACTCAATTGTGAACATAGGATTTGCCAGACCGAAGGTTTCAGGATGTGCAAATTATTTTGAAAGAAAGCATTAGAATAAATAGATCAAAAATTAAAATAATGAAGTTCATAAATTGCTATTGTAATGCTTGCAAAAAAAGAAATCAAGAGCAGAAATAGAAAATGGAGAATATCTAAACTGTATTTTTAAGCACTATGATATGGCATCAATAGAAATTTTCTTTCACAAGAGAGTTTAAAAAAGCGATTACAAGATGGATCCATGAGTTACATTCATACAAGATCTTATAACTTCTTTGTTGTGAATATTCAGAATTCATGTTGTGTACTACTCAGATTGCTTGGAGTTTAGAAAAATATTTGTTGAATTTTCATTCTGCTTTAGTGCAAGGAGATGGACAGGTTTCACACAGACTTCCGACTGGCAAGAGTTCTGCTGCCATTGTGTGAGTGGGAATGCATGAGTGCTTCATTGTATCTGTTGACAAGGATTGAGGGCCAGCACAATGTCTCTGTTTCCTGAACCTGTCTGTGTTCAGATTTCATGCTGTAGTGTTTCATTATGTAACCTCTGAGGTACCATTCTGGTCCCCTTATTTTGGTGTTTCTATGACATGAATAATTAAGACTGGTAGATTCTTAGTACTGTTAAAGAATGTATAGTTTCTTTTGCTGAAAAAGCTGTAACTGTAACTGTCATCCTGTCTGTCCTGACCTCTTATTTGTGTCCTCTTTTATTGCTTAAGAGGATTTTACCTTTTCTTTGTACTTTGAAAATGTATCCTCTATACATCACATAATTGTGATGGCAGATGTAAAAGCATAACCTGAGTTGATTTTTTAATATATTTATATAATAGATGGAGATGGCTTGTGAGCATTAAAAAAAAACCAAAATGATTTACAGATGTGCCTTGAATATGGTACTGCTAATAGTCCTGTTTATGACCCTCCTTTCAGATGGAGTTGAATGACAGATGCTATAAAAGAATATTTTGGAACTATAGTGGCCAAACTGAGGTCAGGGAAAAGGAAGCTTCATTTCTAGATCTCAGGACTTCATTTATCCTGTATCTGGTATAATGGAAACCATGGATAAAACTGAAAATAGCTTATGAGTGGTGGTTAATTAAAAGGACTTGTTCACACTGAGATTTCCAGCATGAAAACCCAAGAAGTGGGTAGGGGCTTTATTCTATAAATTCTTTTGAAGAACAGTGCTAAATGTGCAACACTGACACCTTACAGTTCAGCTGTAATAAAAAGCAGAGCAGTGGTAAATCTGGCATTGTATGGAACCTGTTTTCCAGCATAAAGGCCTGAAGGTTGTCTGTAACAGAGCTCTTCTTTTAACACTCTTGCTTTTATTCTATTCTGTACTATTATAGTGATCACAGACCCTGGCAAGAGCATATTTTGACTCACTGAATAAAAAAGGTCTCTATTGTAATTTAGTAACTACACTGATGTAGTAGAGTATCTCTTTGAGGACACTTTGAGTAAGCAGACTCGCCCAAAAATATGTTTGTATTTGGGGAAAACTTGCAGTGCGTCAATGTTTACAAATATCTGTCCTGGCTTTACAGATGCTGGGTATTTGGTTGTGAGGTATATGAGTCTGCAGGAAAGGATTTATGGAAAAATAAATTTGGTTGGTTGTATGTTAATATGCTCTAATAATTTCAGCCAGTATTTAAGAGTTTGAAAACTACTGGATAGCCATATGCTAACGATTCACTTCTGTCAAAGATAACTTATAGTGAAACTTGAAATGATTTATGTGGATCATTATTTATATGTGAAAATTAATTATGCCATTTCTACTTGTTTACACTCCAGCAAGAAACCCTGTTGCTTTTCTTGGTTATTTGTTCAAATATTATTTTATTAAGGTAATTTGAGGAAGAACTATTAAGTAATTTTCAAAGAGTGATATTTATATTCAGGAAACAACTGTGTAAAGATTTTTTTTAAACTTGTAATATTACTATAGTGTCGATTATTAAAAGTTAAACTCTTTACAAGGCTATTAAACTGTAATATTCACTCTTCTATTTGCACAGAATATGTTTTTCTTTTCTACTTCTAGCTCTGCAGTTATGACAGTTGGTAATGACTGTAATGACTGTGGCTGAATAGTATTGTCCATAAATTTCCTGCAGTGATGCATTCACTGCTTAACATTTCCCTAAACTTGGGTACTCCACCATTCATTAATCTTATTTTCTTCTGAAATCATACATTCCAGAATTGGTACCAAAAGTCTGGTTATTTGTTATGAAAAGTATTTTGACAATTTACCTCAGCCACTGTTATCTGAGTTCTTTGCTTTAAACTTCTAACTTTAATGGGAACATGCTGCCATCTTTACGGTTTGATTTCATTGAGGGTTTCTTGTTTGTTTGTTTGCTTGTTTGTTTTGTTTGCTTTGGGTTTTTTAATCTGATTTAATTCTGTTTTTTAATACCTGGTATTAGCAGTGTTTAAGTTTTTTTTTAAATTTTCTCTGTCAAAGGATCAGCTGTATTATCTTTCCTATTATTCCTTATAATGTCACATAAATGCCTTTATCACCTACACTTCTTTGACTTGTACTCCTTTTTATATTTTCTATGACATTCATGTAAAAGTCTGTTGCCTTTTGCTTTTAAGTCCACTCAAGTAAAAAAAGGTGAAAGAGTAGTAAGGTCTATGAGAAATGCACATGAGCTTTCCTTAATTATATATCTCTATATGGATTTGTTTCTATGTACTAGCCAAATAAATTGTAGTCAGGTTATTAATCTCTCAGTTTAGATTTTGAATAAGATATGCATGGATTTACAGATCTTAGTTATTAATCACAGAAAAACACTTCTGCCACAAAGCACGGTCAGATGAGAAGGGGCTTGTTGCATTTCTTATGTTTTATAAAACACTGATGAATTTTTCTGGGTCTTACTTGCTTTAGAAGATCTAAACAAGCTAGCTGAAGAGTTATTTGAAGACATATAAAGCACCATCTTTTAGAAAAGGGAGATCAATTTAAACTTGCTGTTATGATGCAGTGGTTCAGATTTCATACATGCATGGAAGTGTAACTTATTTATAGTGCAATTTCATAGCTTCATATATTAGTAAATGTGGGAGTTTTGGGTTTTTTTCATGGGATTACACAGAACAACCAATGCTAGCATTGGTTGTTCTGTGTAATCCCATGAAAAAAAAACAGAAAAAAAAAAACCCATGTGCAGTACAAGTAATGGATGGGATGGCAAAATATTATCACATACAAAGAAGAGAGCAGAAGTGCAGCAGATTAATTAAATTGACATTAGCTTCTTTTCAATCATGTCCATATTTAAAAGCTTGCTAGCTTTTAAATGACTAAGACCTTTTCTTCCTCATATTTTCTCTTCTTTCTATTTTTTTTCTCCTTCCCCTATTCCCTCGCCTTGTATCCTTCATGCCATTCAGAAGGTCTAGTATTTTTTCAGGAAAAAAATCAAATTCAAGTCATTAATTTAGGATAACTTGTGAACTCATTTAGTGACAAACCAGAAAAGAGAAGAAATAAAAGCAGGACTTCTGTTTCTTGGTGTTGGTGTGTTTGGAACACCTCTAGTGGTAGTGGTAGTGTGACAGCCTACCTTCAGTAACACATAATATACATAGCCCAGAACTATGTTGTTGCTTAAGTTTCAGCTACAGGGTAATGCTGTTGGGCAAGTTGTAGTTTCCTACTAAATTGTGAAAGTGAGCTGGCATTTTTGAGATATCATGAGTGTTTGGAAGCAATTGTCATTCCAAAAACCCCCCCAAGGTTCTGTCTTTTTTTTTTTTTTTTGTACTGTGATGACCTGCTGGCAGAAGTGATAGTCCACATTTAATGACAAGTTAAGGGAAGCAATGGTTTACTTGGAAGAAAATAAGCTGCAGTGAGTTTCCACAGTATGATACCAGTTTCAGTTTGTACTGGATATATTAAATACATGACTGCACCACAGTATCTTGGTTGCATGGATCTCTGGTACATTGACTGATTAAGTCTCAGCTTGTAGTCTCTGATCCTTGTCTGCCAAACTGAATTACTGCAATCCTTGAGGAAGTAAAATAACTATTTAACTTGTATCAAGGAGTGTTTCTTTGCAGTTCCAGGATTTTCTTCAGTACTCAACTGTTTCAGAAATAACAAAAAAGGGCAGAGAAAGAACTAGAAATCATACTGATAGTACTGTAAGAGTTAAATCCTTTTTCACATTAAATTTTCATAAGTAAGCTAGTCTAAGCATCACTGCATGTTATTTGGGAAGATACTGAGGACTTATTTATTTGAGGATAACAAAGAAATTTCAGGTTAATTAATTTGGAGGCATTATTAGTGATAATAATTAAGTTATTATAATAAGATTGTTTTGAAATGTTATGTATTGTATAATAAATTCCAACGACAGGGATACAATCTACTAATTAGAAATCATTAAGTTCTTTAGATGAGCTTAAAATAAATTACATGCAAAATCATAATTCTGTTGAAAATATTCTAATAATCTAAAAAGAATAAGATCCTTTGAAAAGAATGTTTTGAAATAGAAATGGTATAAAGAAGTAAAAGTACCAGCAAATATTCTTCATATCCATAGACTGGCTCAAACAATTGACACATGTCCTGGTTTAGGGCAAATTTAGGGAGGAAATCTCTGGAGAGGTTCCTCTAAAAAGCAGATTCAAGCGGCCCCTCCTCCCACCAGTTTGGGAGAAAAAATTTCCTTCAAGAAAAATGGAAAAAACTTTATTTAACAAGCAAAGTATTTGCAAACATGAAAAATGAATAATATTAATGGTCCAACAGCAGAGGGATTGTACACAGCTGGAGTGCATGTGCATTTGCTTTGTGTCAGGTACCATCTTTATTTTTCTTCTCCAGATGGCCAGAAAGTATTTCATAGCAGCATCAAGGACTCTGGGAGCCAAGTTACCTGGTTGTTGCCAAGTGCCCTGGCAGCCAAGAGAGCGAACTGTGTCCTGGGGGGCATCAGGCACAGCATTGTCAGCTGGGCAAGGAGGGGATTGTCCTGTGCTGGGGGCAGTTTTGGGCACCACAACATAAAAAAGACATTAAGCCATAAGAGAGTGTCCATAAGAGGGCAGCAAGGATGGTGAATGTCTGAAGGGGGAGCCTTACACGGAGTGGTTGAGGCCATTTGGTCTGTTCAGCCTGCAGGAGACCTCACTGTGGTCTTCAAAATCCTTACAAGTGGAAGTGGAGGTGCAGGCACTGATGTTTTCACACTTGTGATCAATGACAGGACTTGAGGAAATGGTATGATGCTGAGTCAGGGGAGGTTTAGATTAGACATCAGAAAATGCTATTCATCCAGAGGGTGGTTGGGTACTGGTACAGGGTTCTCGAGGCAATGGTCACAGCAACAAGCCTTTATTCAAGAAGTGTTTGGACAACACTCTCAGGCACACAGTGTGACTTTTGGGGTGCCCTGAATAGGGCCAGGAGTTGAACTTGATGATCCTGATGGGTCCCTTCCAACTTGGCTTATTCTGTGCTTATATGATAGAAAAGCAAAAGCCATGCACACAGACAAAGCAAAATTAATTCACTGCATCCAGGTGGCAGGCAAGTGTTCAGCCATCTGCAGGAAAACAGGACCCCATCACCTGTAATGGTTACTTAGGGAGACAAATGAAATCACAGAAATAATTAGGTTTGAAAAGACCTCAGATATCATTGAGTCCAGCTTTTGAATACCACCATGTCAACTGTCATCATGTCAACATCACTCAGAATGTTCCTCCCCTCCCTTTTTCTTCCCCTGACTTCATATACTGACCATGTCATATGGTATAAAATACCTCTTTGGTCAGTTTGGGTCACCTGTCCCAGCTTTGTCTCCTCCCAATTTCCCATGCACCCCCAGCCTCCTTGCTGGGGTAGCAGTAGGAAAGCAGAAAAGGCTGGATCTGTGTAAGCTCTGCTCTGCTGACACAGATCTCTAGAACATCTCTAGATTATCAGCTCTAGATTATCTGCAGCACAAATCCAAAGCATAGCCCCATACCAGCCATGTGAAGAAAATTAATTCCACCCCAGCCAAAATAAGGACAAAATCCCATCAGTAAAGAGAATGTTTTGTGTAAAGCAGAATATAATCAGTTTTAGGACTGCTTCTCCAGTTTAATTGTCTTAGGAAAAGGCATATTTATATAGTCTTTTCTTATGACGTCTGCCAGAAATACATGTGGCAATGGAGTTGGGGCTACATGATCTTTGAGATCCCTTTCAACTCAAACTATTCTGTCAGTGTATGATCATTATAGAATAACACTAATTTTTAATTTCTTCTAGATAAAGATCTTGACAAGCTCTTAAGAGTTTTAAGAAGTCCAGAGAAGCCAACTGGGTGGGCAGAAATTTGTAGAAAACAGTTCTGCAAAGTCATGAAAACCAGACCAGATAGCATCAGTGGACCAAGTGAGTATGACTTAATAAGTTTAACAAAGAAAACAGACAAAAGACTACTATTAAGCAACTCTAATTATTTTCATTGAGGAGTACATTATCTAAACAAGTAGTCCATAATTTTGTGTTGATTATGAAAACTATTTCAATGGTATTTTCCAAAGAAAGCAAGGTTTATGCATTTTATGTCCTATTTTTCACTTTATGACTATTATCCCTGTATGTTGTCAGTGAAACTTGACAGAGAAAGAGGGCTCAAATACAAGTCTTTGTTCCAGATCTTTAAAGGGTCCATTATTGAGATACTGAGAAAATGAAAATGAAAGCCTGAAAGAAAACAGACTTTTCTCAGAGATTAGTGAATGAGTTAACATGGGTTGGGAAATTATATTAATGGGCAGTTTCTGTAAAAAAATATCAGAATTAAGCCATACTAAACATGAAAGAATTTGTTCTTTCAGGTTTTTCTTAATTTTCATATGCATTTCTAATGAACAGTATGATCATGCAGGAGCAGTGCTATAGCTCAGTTAAAAAACCAAAGCAGCCAAAGTAAAACCACAGATAATCCATATGACATAAATCTCCTGAAGTAAGACATAATAATTCCCTTGTGATATATAAGCTTGTGTAGCCATAAAGAAGTGAAGTGTTCTCAGAAATTTCAGGCTTCTATTCCTATAGAAATTCTGATTATGGTCAGTATGTAGTCTAACTTGTTTACAGGTGCCCAAGGTTTCCCTTTATGTTATTTAGATAAGCAGTTACTACAACTGGCTGTTGCAAATCTCTTCAGATGTTCTGTATCTGCTTGGAGATATTTCAGAAGCAGCGAAATATCTGCAGCTCTGTGGTTTCAGACAAAATCATGTTTGCTGAATCCACTTTACGAGAGACAGCTGTGCATCTTTTGCAGCTTGCAAAGCTCTCCCAAATTTCAGAGGAGTGAGAGACTTCAGTCCAGATGCCCAGAAATCAAAATTTTCTCTATAGTTACAGATGGAGCAATCTCCATGGTTTACAGAACAAAGATGTACACTTGTGCTTTCTTTACTGGGCCCATTCTGAGGGGGACTGACATTAACAGGAGTTAAACCAGAATATAATGGGAGAAGATAACATTAGACTCAAGGACTGTATGGAGTAATGTGTATTGATTTGTTAAAAATATTCTGTGATCTGGTGTAAGAATTACCAGATGCTGAATCTAAAAACCTGCTTGAACTCCATCAAAAAATTCTTGAGCAAACTGTACAGTACCAATATCTGCAATTCACCCTTCCCATGTTGATTACTCTCCCATCAACTTGGTCAATACTTTTGTGCTAAATGGTTTGATAATGCATTGCTTTTGAGATGTCCTTAGACTGGTGTTTTCTCTGCTAAAGCATCACCTCTGACTGTAGCTTTTAAGTAATTTCTGTTCTCAAACTTCAAAATCTGTTTTTTGAAAGGCTTTATTGAACTGCTAAAAGGAGATAGAAACCTTCTGAGGCTTGCATGTCTTTTAATATGTCAGGACTGAAAGTCTGGGAATTTTCTTGGTCTCCTAAAACAAACCATTGTAGACAACCAGTTCCTACAGTCTGGTGTTCTAAGCACAGAAAGCGATGACAAAGACATTCTTCCAGTCATTCCTTCCATAAAAGTGCCACAGATCTGTGGGTGTTAGGGTGTATAGCTCCTTGTTTTCTTTGGGTCTCTTATCAGCAAGAGAACCATGGGGAGAGCCTTTGGCCAGGTTATGTCTTGGCTTCTTTTGGACTACTCATTACAGTATTTGTGGCTTCCCTCAAGTGTCTTTAGTAAATCTAGAAAAGAACTTTCTGTGTATTTGCATCTAAGCTTTGGCAGAAAAAGAAGCAGGCAAATCAACTCCTCTGAACAAGAGCTTAGGTTTATGTAGAAAGTTATTATTCTGTATGAATCTAGGCTTAGCATAGTGCATGTTCAAATAGTTCACATGTCTGAGAGGTGACTTGTGATTTTTTTTTTTGTCTTTTTTTTTTCTCTTGAACCAGAATCTTATCTTGACTATTTTAGCCATGCCTTTTTCAATTATCTCCTCCTTTTTGTCCTTCAGATATGGGAGAATGTTGTTTTCCATTCCAGCAACTTTTTTTTTCATCGGTTCCCAGTTAACATTGTATCAGCATCTGACTTCTGGGCAGATTCAACATCCTTATTCCACTCCCCTTTTAGGAGACTTTAAACCCAAAGCAAAATAAATTAAGGGTGTTGCAGAGATTATATCAATTATATGCTAACATTTTTCCCTTCATAATGAGATATTCTGTCCCCAAATCTTATTCTTCTCAAGCTTTATATTCATATGTGATGTGGGTAGGGATAGTAAACTTGGCTAAAATTACTTGCTCCATAGAGTCTTTCAGATTTTCCATCACCTGTCTCCCTGAGGATCTGGATTTAGATCTCCAATATTCTTTAGGGCCTATTAATTTACCTCCAAATCGTTTTTTCTTAATAAAAACCAACCAACCAAGAAAAGAAAATACAGCATCTCTTGAACTTGCGTGTGAGAACTCACTGTAAAACATAGGAATTTGCTCCAGCTTTTATAAATGAAATGTTTGATGGAAGCAGAGTGGTTACAGTAAACACAGTGTTCTGGAATCCTTTAATATTTTGTGAGCTCTGCATCATCTGAGATAGCTCTATCAAAACAGGTTGACAAAAAATACAGTGAGCCTTTGAGGCTGTGTCATTGTTTGTGATGTATGTGTGCTGCAGTCTTTAGCAATTGCAACAAAAAGTTGAAACTAACTGCAGGACTTTCCCCATAGGATAAAGAACCCATGCTGTAGTAGTGGTTTTAGTTCAGGAAAACAAAATGCTGATATTGTATTTTCAAAAGAAGTTTTTAGAATAATACAAATTAGATGTTTGCATTTTTATTTTTATGTCCTTGATTTTCCAAGGAAGCTTGTTAGAATTTGAGTGAAACAATGGGTCTTTATGTTATGCAGAAAAAACAATTGCAGATCACAAATTCTTTCTTCTGACTCCCAAATCAGTTTGGAGCCACTGTAAGCAGTGGCACGTGAGTGCACATGAATGTCTGTGCAGGTGTGTAAAGATTTGCTTTGGTTTGAAGGGCTGTTTTTTTCCATTAATAAAGAAAATACTTGTATATTTATATAACATATGCAATGTTCATCTCTAATGGAAGCACTGTCAGAATTTTTATTATCTTGTTTTCTTATTTTCAGAGAAAAGGCAGGTTGTTCATTTGTCATTTTAATGTATAATAATTGAAAGTCCTCCTTGTTCTTGCCATCAGTAATGGAATTGCTAACTCTGTTTTTCATATACTTATTAAACTGAAGTATGGTTGATGGAGTTGAAAATTCTGACACTACTCTTGCAAAAAAGTAATCTGTCCAAGATGTTCACTCTTGGATTTCTAGCCTCTAACAGAAGTCACAAAACCACAGAATCCCTTCCACTCATCAGAGTTGGAAGAGACTGTCAAGGATCATTGAGTCCAACCCCTGGCCCTGCACAGGATCATCCCCAAGAGTCACACCTTGTCCCTGAGAGCAGAACTGCTGTTAAAAAAATCCTTTGTATTTTCTTTTAAACTCCTTTGAAACATCTGGATCATAGAACATGATCCAGTTGCAGTAGTTAGAGGATTTTTAAAAGTGTGATGATTTTTACTTTTTGACCTTTTTGACTTAAAACTTTCAGAGTAGGAATTAGGTTAGTGCTCATGGTTGTTACCTATTAAAACAGTTTTAACCACATGCTTTTTTTAAAGCAGTGTTCTTTTGCAGTTTTGAAGCTGTTTCAGTTACCTTCCATTTGTACACTACTTCTTCAAGGAAAAATAAAGTCCTGGAGGAAAGTAGGCATTTTATAAGCATACTGCAGTAATTTAAGAAATTTAAAAGCATTTCTCTTTATTTTGTATATGATGACACACAGCTAAATTAAAATTATGTTTATTTTTTGTGTAAGAATTAAATTTCCATGAGATTATTTCTGCAATCTTAAAAACTTCAATACTAACACAACCAAGCTACCATAATTTAAGAAAATCAACATTTTCACTGTGTTGGTAGGCCACATAAACTTTACCTGAAAATTTTGACTTTTACAGCAATACTGACTGTACTGTACAATGAACCTGCCTAAATGTCTTTTTTCTAGTTTTCCAGTTAAATGAAGAATCACTGAACCAGTTTCTACAGTGGTGTCCAAATGGCAGCTAAATGATGTAGTATTGAAAGAAAAAAATAAAATAGCTACTTGTCATTGCACATGGACATTCCTTTGGAAAAGGCAGTGTCCTGTGAAAACCATTTATTTAAGTATTAACCACTTGTGTTTTGAGACACATTCTTGTGTGTCTTCATCTCTCAAACTTGATGAAAATATTTTCAAAGATGCTGATAGGCACTTAGATAAATACTTTCAAATGGTGGGAATGAATTTGGTGCTTGAATTTCAAACTATTACTTAGCCATTGAACTCTCACTTCTATTAACTCAAGCACTGAATTGAAGTATTCACCTTCTAGGTCAAGCATGTGGTTACCTTATGACAAAAAGAGAAGAAACGTACAATGTGCCAACTTGGTTTTAAATTTTCTGAATTATGGGATATTTTAGTCTTAACGTAGTTCTCAGTTATTATTATAGTGTGGCATATTTCAGTAATCACTGTACTAATAGTCATACAGTAAACATATAGCTAATTACAAACTTAAAGTCTAATTTCTGCATTTTGCTGTCTGCAGTTGCAGGAATAGACATGTTTGCTCATTTTACACAAGTATTTGTTATATTGTTTGTGAGCCAAATTCCACTAAGCATATTAGTGAGGATTAGTGAGTTTGTATATTCTTCAAAAAAGAATCAATTGTTACTCTTCTGTAAAGTAAATGGCTTTTTTTAGCCCCATGTGTTTTATTAACCATGATTAAAAGTAGCTATGTTATATTTAATTAGCAGTTTTCATTTCACTGCAAAAGTGCATAAGAATCTAAATTACACATGTAGGTTTTTAGTTTTAATGTAGTAGTCCCTTGCAATGCAAAATTAATTTTGTTACCATTGGAGTTGGAACTCTAACTGTAAATTCATGTTTTGCTGTTATAGTGAAACTTCTTTAGCATTACCTAAACACAGCCTTTTAAAAACTCTTTTTTGGACTCATTCAGTGTAATTTCTGTAAATATTTTAGGCAATTAATCAAGACAAAAAAGATTGTGATTTAATGTCAGTATGTTAGCTTAAAGTAATTGGAAGAAGAATTAATTACCTTTATTATATCTTTTTTTGAATTGTTTTTCTGGCATAACAAGCATCAGAGTGTGGGTGAAATTCTGTCTTTCTCCTCCTCCTCATTCCCAAAAGAGTATTCACTGCTCTTTAACTGCTTGTATCAGTTTTCCTGTCATCATGGCTAGCTCAGGAGGTTTCTAGCTTACTCCATTGCCACCTCCAGCATGTGTTGCTGCTCTGCCTCACTTGTGCTGCTGCAGCTGCTCCTACCACCGTCTGTGTACTGGTACTAGTGGTACTGGGTGTTCCTTATGGTCCCTTCCATCCCCTGCCATTCTATGATTCTTTGAACTATTCAGTTTAAAACCAGCAAACCCACCTGGGCAGTGGGTGCCTGGAGTTATGTGCAAGAATGGGGGAACAGGAGCTGAAGCTTCATTGCTATTAGCTGGAAGTGCTGCCAGGGAAATGGTAACATGGTCTTTAAACAGGAAATCCCACAGGTGGCAGCAGTTGTTACTCTCTAAATATGCTCCCTTGCTTTGCATTCTTGTGAGAAGTATCAGTATGCATACCTGTATGCTTTATATCCTATTTATGGAGCCAACAGCAGGTGTTTTAGGATAGCATTTACTTATAAAAGAAGTTCATTGCTGCTATCCTAAATTCCTAATATGGCTTGCCTCGTGCGGGCCTCCTCTGTGCAGTTTGTGTAAAGGCTTCCTTGTAGTTAGTTTAAACTTGTATGTCATGTATCATGTCATGTGTGCAGTTGCCATAGCCTCAGACTTGGGGAATTGAGGCATCAAGGACAGTTTGGATAATGATTTGTTAATGAGAGGTCTTGCTAACTTCCTGGCTAACATCCTATCAAGGTGGGAGATAAGATTTCCTCCATAGTGAACAGGTGTCAACATCGGGCTTAGCTGTGCAGTGCCTGCAGACACAAAGTTCCATAGCAAGAACTGAAGAACATTATGGTCATCATTAAATACAGAGTTTTCAAAATTAAATACTCCTATTGCATAAATTTAGGTAAATAATTTTTATCTTGTGATGGCATAGGTAGTTATATATTGAAGTTTGTTGGAAACAGCCCTTAAACTTCATGTGCTTTTGCTAGCATAATTTTGGGATGGTGTCAGCTTTTTGTTCTGTGTGGGTTGTTGAGTTTATTTGGGGTATTTGGTTGGTTTTTTGGTTTGTTCATTTTATTGTTTTCCTTTCCTGTCTCTATACACAGACAAATGTGGTAAGATATTATAGTTTAATTATGGTTAATTTTCATTTCATATTGAAACCATGTAACAAATTCTGAAGTAATCCTTGGAGGATATGAAGATAATATGAGATTCTCTTTCTGTTTACACTGAATATATTCTCAGTAAAGCTATTAAAATTTAATTTAAGTTAGAAATGGTGTTAGGAATGTAAAAGTGCAATGCATGTTTTGAGTTGTTTCCCCATAAAAATATGAATAAATATGCAGGAATTTAAATAGCTTTACTTTTCCCATACATTGTCATTTAGTTAGGTGACGTAGTTCCATATTTTGTTTGTTGCCTCTAATTTTTAATGGATTTTTAATTCTTGCAGTTTTGGCAGAATTAATTGAAAAGTTCGTGTCACATCTTTCTGAAAGCAAAACAGATTGTTATTTCAGCACAGGAAGCTATAAAGGTCAGTCTCCTGATAATTTATTGCCATGCAGCTTCTTCATATTTAAATTGCCTTTCTTCTAAATGTATCTGTATCATTTTGGGGGTTGTTTAAAGTGTTCTTTAACAGCTCAGAAATTCATTACTTCACTGTTGGGAAATACCTCACTTTGGAGAAGAAAATTATGTGCTTCAGTGAACAGAACAGGTAATTATTAGTGATGGGCTTTCACATTTCTGTGTGTAAAATGGAAAGAGGAAGATGCAGAGCAGGTGAGGATGAGATTCAGAGTATTTGTTGACAACTATTATAGATGATTTGCAAAGCTGGTGGCATAAATATTTAAGATGGTATAAGCAATCTGGCTCACCTTTGAAAGCCCCACAAAGGTATACACTTTATATTGTATTAAGGGATATGTATTAAAGAACTGTTATTGTTGCCAGAGTAACCTGAGTGTTAGTTTTGTACAGATATTGCACTTACAGCCAAGAATAAAGGATGAATGATAATGCTGATTTATTCTGAGTGTAAAGTAATGTGTTTTAATACTTTGAAGCACTGGTAAAATTAGAAGATTTATAACCAATGTTAATATCTGCTGGAAGATGCACTTTCATTCTTCACTGTTTGTCCATGACTCTTCTCTCAGATTGTAGTTTGGCCATTTAGAGTACTTATTCTGTTACTAACTGTGGATAATCAAGCCTGCTTTGGGGAGAGTCTGTTGTTTATACTGATATTTTACTCTCCTATCCACAGTATGCAGATATAGTATCCTTGGAGACTTGGGGCCTGCCTTTAAAGTTTGAAAGCATAAAACCCCTTTAGAAATTTTAGAGGCTGTCTTTATATTTAGTGGCCTTTACCTTCCAAATGCTTGCTAACAGGATACCCTTAATTTCATTTGAGAATCTGTCTCTTTGCTTTATGATGAAAGTTGTTGATGAGACAGTTATTTCAATCAAAATTTTATTTTTTCTCAAAAGATACTGATTCCTTTGTCAAGGACAAGATATTTGTCTTGTCCTGTATAACTTTTCAACTTCTCATGATGCATAATGAGCAATAATGCAATTCCATGGACTCAAAAGGCTTGCTAATTACATATTTCTGAGACTTCCTAATAAAATAATAATTTTAGTTGTTCCTTTAAAAGCTAAACATGCAAAAACTAACTAGAGGAGAAAGAAACATCTGACTCTGAATGGATGCCTTGCCCAGCAAAAACAGCAAGCCTGCTCTTCCTTAATTATGATAGCTAAGTGCTTCCATCTAATGTGAAAGATCTCTAAAGAGAAGCAGTAGGCCTTACTCCATTCCCTTACTCATCAAGTACCTTAATTTTAAACCACTCCTCTCGATCTTCTGGTCAAAGTTGGGATTTAAAATACATTCAGGAAAGTTGAACCTAGATCTTCTATTTAATTGATTTCACCACGAACCACTGATTAAACAGAGGTGGCATCAACACTGCATTATTTATCTAAAATTTAATGTCAACTTCAAAGAAAACAAAGTTTGAAAATCCCTAGATAATTGCAGGTTCAATTAATTATCTAGAATGAAAAATCCAAAAGAGTAGATACAAAACCAAAGATAACATAGTGAAAACCTCAGTTCTTGGTTTTCTTGAGCCTTAAAGATTTTCTTTTAATGATAAACTAACTCTGTCTAATATTTATTTTTGTGTTTTCTGTATGAGGGGGTTTTTGGGTCTTATACAGGCACTACTAGGCATTAATTCTGGATAAGTTTGCCTGTTCGGTTATCAAATAAAGACTCCAACATTTAATGGGTTGTCTAAGAAAGAGTTTTCATGTGCAAATGCTTTTGATATTCCATGTGCTTTAATGAATAAAAGCTTGGAAATGTGATAACAAGAAGTCTTCTCAAGAGTAGTCAGTAATCTGGTGGTAAGAGGTAGGCAGAGGCCTGGTGGTACCCTATCGAGTTCTTTCCCTGTCAGCAACAGCATTATCACAGACTTCTTTTGTGAAGAGTTCTCTAGCCCAGAAAAGAGTGTTGCTCAGGTAAACACCATGTATCATCAAAGGTTTATTTTAATTTTTATAGGAAAACAGTTATTAAGTCTTCATAGCACCTTTTCCAGACAGGTGTAGCCATAAGGATTAACCAGGGAAGTTAGTTTAGGCCAATAAATTCATGCTGATTGACATAAAACAAAAGTCTGGCTCTAAAACTGAATCTGTGATCATATTCTAATTCTACTCTGAAACAGTAAAAGGACATGATTTTAAGAATGGGTCATATAACTAAAATGACATTCATTTTGGGTTCTTTTTTACATCATAAACTAAACAGTATGGCCTTCCTATGAAGGGAGGGTGATGTGTGTTGAGAACCCAGGATGCATTATGCTTCCTATGTTTGTACCAAAGGGACAACAAAACACACTCAAATCTTTATCAGACCTTATTTGTTTAAAATTAGCTTTCTCACTGATTGAATAATGATTGGCCAGCTTTCTGTACATTTCCCAAGGTTTTCTGGTAGTTTTTATGAAGCATTGCAATTCCTTCAAGGACAATTATTGAATGCCATGTTATTTCACCGTATGTTTTTCATATCCTCCTGAAAGAGCCATCTAACCTAAATCCTAAAACTAGTTACAGTAGAGACTTTTTTTGTATGAGGTAAAGCTAATGAGTTGTTAGAAGGTAACAAAATAAATTTGGGTCTGAGGAACTGAAAGCCAGTTTCTAATAGTTGTTTCATTTCAATGAAGAAAAGTCACATTTTTCATGAAAGTGGATTCAGTACAGCACATAGATATTCAGCGTTTATCATGTTTCCTGAAATTAGAATTTGATTATCTTAAAAAAATGACGGCCTTGTAAACCTGTAGCTAGTTGTAATTAGAATAACACAGTCATCCATCTGTCGTGGAACCCCTTAGGATTTCAGTCTCTTATAAAATTTGCAAATATGGAAAAATTAAATTATATTGGGTTGTTACCATTTTCAAGAAAAGAGAGAAGGAAAAAATATCTGATAAAAAACTATGCAGTTGCAATATTCAATTATAAACAGTAACACAAATCTTACATGAAGTTTACTTTCTGCTAGCAGCAACAATATACTGCCATGATGCTTATTCAGATGACTGAATGTGTGCATATGTTGATCTCTGTCTGTCCCCTTTCCTAGAATGAATAATTTCTAGTTTGATTTTATTTTTTCTTTCTCCTTTATAAACCCTAAAACCTTGAAAACCAAACTCTTGGTGTCTAGCTGTAATAGGTAATAAAATGGCAAGAAACTGAAATTTGCTGTAGTAGTAAATACCATGCATTATATATTAGGTATACGAAGTTCCTAAAATAGCCTCTTCCCTTTCTGTTAGCAAATTCCAGTTCACTGTAACAGAAACACTTTGTGAAAATATCATAGTTTTCTCAAGGTTTAAACAACCCATTTATCAGAGAAATGTGAAGTCATCTAATGTATTGGTGTCTTGTGCTCCTTAATTGATCTCCATGATGTGTTGCAGACCACGATATGTTGCAGACCATGATGTGTTGCAGACACTTGGGACTGCTGCAATATTTTGTGATCAGCAGGTTTTTTTTGGGACCTCTGCTTTTGCAGATGACCTTGCAGTCGAATCCTCTGTTTCCACTGGACTTTGTCTCTGAAACAGCTCTGCCATTTACTGGCAAAGAGACAGAACCTCCGGGATTTCAGGTCTTGGCCATAAAACTCAAATGTCATGGTATGTTCCTTCTCCTAGATAAGCCTAAGTTCTCTGAACAAAATCTCTAGGAGCTTTCTACCATTTAATGAGCTCTTAATCTTCAAAGGGTCAGGTGTGTCAGGTAACAAACTGAGAAATTTTAAAAACACCAGGGGGAATGTATCAATATAGAGCTGTTCAGAAGGAGCAGCAAATGAGAAACACTGATTACAACCTGAAATTGTGCTGAAAGGGAAGGAGAAGGAAGGGAATTTTTCCATTCTTTCTGCATCATTTGATAAATTGACTTCTTCAAACTGTCCACCATTTTGAAGAGGCTGTTATCAGAAAGCACTTACCAATTGCCAATTTAGGTAACTGGATGGAAAATGTGGTTCATTCTTAATGAAGCTGTTGCCAGGAACAGCTTGAGTGTTTGAGATGATCATTACATAAGTTGAAGTTCTAGATATCAATATTTTGGTCTTGTATTGTTATGACAAGAGTACTAATGGCATAACAAATACTTCAGATAGTCAAAAACTAGAATTATGCATAAGGTTACCTCTGAGAAGTCATCACCATTCTCCAGCAGTCACTCTTGGATCTTGTTTACATTGTCTCCAATCCCAGTTCAAATCCAACAAAAGTAATACTTTCCTTTGAAAAAGGATTATTTTATAGACATTTCTAACAATGAATGTGAAGTCAGACTGTCAGAAATGTTCTAGATGAGTAGCCTGGTTGAAGGAGGTGACATCATGAAAAAACAGTAGCACAATGGCAGAACAGATTATGGAGAAAAACTCATAAATTTTGCTCTGCCACAAGTCTAAATAATGTTTAAAATAGAAAACTTTCGTAAGAAAGGATAGTTACTGGCATAGCATAAAGATTAATATTGCCTGCCTGGGTATCTGCCAATGGACAGGGTTAGTGTTTAGGTACCTGTTGAAGAGTAAGTGAAAACCTGCTGGTTTGTTAACAAAAATAATAAATCAAAGGAAAAAAATTATGAGTTCCATAATTTCAGTTTATATGGACAAAGCCATAGACTAGAAATCTGATAGCAAATATACTTATATACTTCTAAGTATTTTAAAGCATTTGTGAGAATCGTGCAGGTGGCTCTGGCTATCATGGTATTTTCAGCTGTTTGCAGAACCTTTACTTAAATATTTTCTTTGAATCAAAAGTCTTTTTCATCCATAGCAAGAAACCTAATCTTTCTTATGGTCACTGAAGTTAAAATTTAGCATCCATTAGTATATTCCAAAGATTATTTATATAGACATAAAACCATTTGGCCTGGGCACCAGGAACTGAAAGAGCTAAGCCAATAATGTGAGTGACAGCTTTAGTAATATTTTTTTACTTAAGACAAAAAGGGAAACCTGTTGTGTCTTTGGTGTAACAGCACTTTAAACAGGGAAATAAATTATATATTATCCAAAGACCATACAAGTTACATGACATGCTGTAAAGCTGTTTCAGCTTAGCATCCTGTCATTTCAGTATGAATGCTATGTAGCCCATTTTCTGAATTAACCACAGAAAAGCTTTGTCATGGTAAGAGGAAAAATTAATAAGAAAGCAATCCTTAATATAAATGGTAAACTTAATTGGAGTGTAGGCTGATCAGAAAGAATGCCACAGGACTACGCATGGCAGTTTAATTTATGCTGGAGTGCTTATACTATAGACTGAGTTTAATAATTTAAAAAATCATGCCTCATGGGAGTCTCTTTTTGTGCTCCTGAATGCTACAAAACATTTTGAAAAGTGCTGCCCATTAAGGTGCTTTCTAAGAATTTTCTTAAACTGTAAATCAGCTCCTAGAGAATTTTGATACCCTTCAAGTCACCAGTTTAATTTTGGCTTCTGTTTTACAGTGTTTTTCATTTTTAAAGAAAAAAAGTGTGAAATATCCGTTCAACGTAGATTTTTTTGCTTTAAGATAAATAAAAAGGAAGCTGCCAAAATATGTTGTTCATTCAATTTAATAATAGCCAGAGTGCTGTATCATATTATTAATTCACAGTTCAGAGCGGTGGTCTGGCCTTTGACGATGAATGGCATTCTTATTTAGAGAACTGATTTTTCTCCATGCCTTTTTGTTATGAAACCTTTTCAGTTATATCAGGTGTATTGAAAAATATTTGTTAAAACATTTTTGTATAAAATTAACTCCGTGCATTAAATCAGATATGTGGGCATCATCACAATAGTACAGTCACAACAAGCAAGTTTTTTGTCCATGGATTGCAATATTCCACTTGTTTTTCATAGCATTTTCTAAGTTTAATGGAGCATTTAAGGTTTCTAGGTCCAGTTTTTAATTAGTGGAAAGTAGTCCTTTGTGTATTCTAAATGACTTTACAGTGTTCTTAGGCCTAGTCTTCCCAGTTTGTTAAGTAATAAACAAAAGGGAAAGTAAAAACTTTTGACCCAGGACAAAGAACCACAATTTTTGGATTAGGAGGATACAGAGCTGTGTTTATGTGGAATACAGTGGTGTCTGAAAGCAAGAGGTTTTGCCTTGATAAGGTACTGTGTGATAGAGAATTATTATTCAGTCCAGACTTCAAGTTAATTTTATCTTCCTTCACAATACAGAGAAAAATATAAAAAGGAAGTGTGGTGGAAAAAAAACGCCGCTTCCAGCCACTAAGAAATTGTTACAATAGAGAAGAAAAGTCAATGAAAATCAGTGAAGTCAGTTGTGTTCTTTTAATGTTAATGGACAATGAGCATTCAGTACTTGCTGTGAACTGTTACAGAGCGGACACTGGGGTCACACAGCGGGCTGTGATACAGCTTTTCTTTGTTACACCCTTGCCGGACTGGGAAACCTGCACTGCCACCCACAAGAGGATCAACCTCAAAATGGAAGCAGGACTGCAATGGAGCTTAGAGGTCATTGCTGTCCTTGCCCTCTGCTGCCATTAAAAATGGTGTTGTTAGGACTGAATTAGTCATTAGCCACAGCCAACTCATTTAAATTCCCCCTATTTCCTAGGATGTATGTATGCCTCTTGCCTTCCCACTTGCACACACAAACTTGAAAATATATTGACTTCATATGGCAATTGCAGCCTGAGTAAACAGGTAACTTGGAACAGGAGCTGTAAAAAGTTATAAATGTTTCAGTGATCTCCATGGGGTTTTAACTGAAATACCCTGTGAAGTTATATGTATTCTTCCAAAGATTGCGCTGCTGGTATGCTATGCAAAAGATATCTGAACTTCTGTTCTTTGGATTGCAGAAAACCTCTCTGATGTGTGTTTATTGTTTCAGTCCCATCAGATTATTGAGTAAGATAATTTTGTTCAAAGAGCAGTTGATATTTGTTATGTATAAGTATATTGTCAAAGGTACAAGGTTAACTTCTCACAACCCTAACACAAATTATTGTTCTCTGTGAAAAATATAAAACAGAGTGGGGTTTTATTCTTGCCATACTTACTCTGCTGAATTTTATTGCTTCATTGTCGAGTGTATTTTGCGGTATTATTTTCTTCATAAAAATTTTGCCCTGCCTCATCTGATATGAGAAAATTGAATCTTATTTTTTGGGGTTTTGGTGGGTTATTTTTGTTTTGTTTGTTTGTTTTCCCTTTGAGTCCTTTCCTCACTGAACTTGTAACTATTTCATGTTTAATACCTTAGTCCCTGTTTATGTGGCAGGAACATAGAGTCTTTACCTACATGAATAGTCAGGGAATCCTTCACTTTGATTTCTCTGTCTGAGGATATAGGAAAAATACATAAGAAGTTACTGTGTGATTTGCTTAATTAGATTTTTACATTTATCGTTTACATGAAAATACTTTAACTTCTGCTGCCATATCTCTTATTTACATTTTAAACAAATATTGTAAGTTAATAAGGGTTTTAATTTGTTTCATTTCTTTCTGGTTTTAAGCAGCACTTTCAAAGTATATTCAAGGTTTATTCCCTCAGCTTTGTAACTCATAATATTATAAGACTGCAATTTTTATCTGTGGTATAGTTATCTTAGATGATAACCTGTACCTGATAGGGAAAATGCCCATTTAAAATTCAATTTAGAATTTAAAATTTTGAGGAAATGCTACAGCAGTGGTTGCTTTAAATCCTTATTTATTAATTTTTTCTAGCTTGGATTTTTAATTTAAACAACTGCAGAAAATGGGGTATATTTTACTGCAGGAAAAAATGCACATAAATATAGGATTTAATTAATTTACTAAATCTATCAGTTTTAAAGTTTTCTGTGATTCATATCAGAATAGAATTTTTGTTAATAAAGTTGGAATTACAGCTAGGAAATTTTAAGGCCTCTGGAATGGTAGAAAGTGGATCAGAATAGGCTGCCTTGCCTGATTTCTAGGCCAGAAAGGATAAAGTTCTACTAAGATATGGTGCTGAAAAAGATGTTGCTTGCTGTAAATGTAATGATAACCATACCAACCATGAAGATTTCCTTAAAACAAGGATGATTTTCATTTTAAAAAAAGCCTTGTGAAGAATGGAGATTTTTTATGACTCCTTTCCAAACACTACCAAAATAATTTTGAATAGGAGACAGTTCTCCGGAGTTGGTATTCATACACAGATAGAGCTTTACATTAGCATTCAGTTCAAATCATATTTCTTGTAACAGTTTATTTAATTTATTTTGTTTTAGCCATGGATGCAGATGTGAAGAAAGAAAACCTTTCATCTGTGCAGCAGCTTGGTGTTGAAATGACAGTCAGGTACATGGTATTAAACTATTTCCCTAGAGTATTTCTAGGATTTGTTTGATTTTCATGGAATGACTTTAATAATACTTAATCCATCAACTCATTGCTTTATAGCATTTAATCTAAGATAAACTTTAAGAAAATGAATTCTAACTAGAATTGAAAAAGGTATTAGAACAGAATTAAATTATCTTTACAGTTTATGTATGTTATTATCCTCTATTTTTGTAAAGACTAATTGTAATGTGCTAGTAAGATTTACCATAAAATTGCATTATCCTGAATTATGTGTCTTTTTTTCCCTTGCATTACTTCTCTAAATGGTTCTGTTTTGCTAAGCTTAGTTATATGTCATTTAAACATTTTATTTGGCTGGTAATTTGCAGAGCTGTGATGAAGGAAAAGCTTAGATGTCTGTACTTCCACGGATTGCTATCTTTAGCATTAATGTTTGAATTCTGATTATAATAATTACACACACAATAATTATATCGAATTCTAAAGATTGTACGTGAAGAAACTGAGTTGTGTGTGATGGAGTACTTGCTCGTCCCCACCACTGTCTCTAAAACTGAACTAAAGGGAATTTGGGTGAGGATTTGTAACAATGAGCAGCAGATGTTTGCTGTGAATCCTTTCTAGTTTTATTTAATGATCTATGTGTATATCCACAGCATAGTTTTAGTGATGAACAACTTGATGACAGCTTAACTTTTACAGGTTTATTAAATATGAGTTCTTCCTTTTTAGGAATTCAAAAAATATTAAAGAGGTTTTTTTTTTAACTTTTTGAAATAGATATGGAAAATACTTAAACTTGCTAAAAGAAGATGCTGAAAATGGGCTGTGTTTCGTGTTAAAGAATTGTGAGGAGTTTCTGAAACAACAGCAAAGAACTGTGGTATCTTCACTTTGTATCCTTTCCTGATGGTATAAGTTATATTGTCTAAAAATTTCAGTGGAATTTGAACTCCTGGTTTGTACTTTTAATAGAGGTGTAGGTGTGTTATATTTATGGAAAGAAAAAGAAAATTAAAAAAGCATTTTTACTTCGAAATTTTATTAAGTTAAATGCATTCCCAATGCACTTAGGAAAATGTTCACCCTTTTGTTCCCATACTTTGTTAGAAGTGCAAATCACATTCACTTTTCTCATCAGCTGTTTTGGAGTGGGATCACATCTTTGAATGTGATAAAGAGCCTGCAGCAATGCACCTTTGAACATTGAGTATTTGTGGTACTCCCACAATACCAACACTGTTAATGATACTGCCCATGTAGTGATAAGTGTGGTAAGTGTAGTCAGATCAACAGGAGTGGTTAGACTTTTGGTTCTTTTGGATCTACCGTGGAACTTCCTGTAAAAAAAATTAAAACAGATAATAGCTTTTCAAGCAGCTTTGCTATATTATTCTCTGTTAAATTTGCATACCACTAGTAAATTATACTTCAGGTGTATTAGTCAGAATGTGCCAAATCTCATTTTTAAGGCTTTTTACTTTTTTTTTCCCCAATAACTTTAAGTCCTGTTTTATTCCTCCACTCTTCTCCTTTCTTGCACTTTATAAGCACACTCATTTTGGTGCAGATTTTTTTTGCATTTACTTGCTTTTTTATTAAATCTATCAGTTTTAGCTTGACTACATATGGACTAAAAAATTTTAGTATATGGGGAAAACAGCTTAAATTGTTTCTCTTAATTCAGTTTGAGAGACAACTGTGCCTTGATGCTGCCTTGTGTGCAGCTCTGTTCCCCTTGGCCGTGTCTAACAACCCAGCTCCTGGCTCTGTGTGCAAGGACCTCGGAAGGAGGAGAGCTGTGGTTGCTGCAGGAGAGTGAGGAGGAGATCTCTGCCCAAGTTCCTTAACCTTCCTGTCCAGGCTGCTTGCAGGAGCACTATGCTGGTTATGACTGGTTTGCATCTTCCATCTTCCTCATAATGTCAGGAGACAGGGAGAGGACACTGATGTTTCTTCAGCAATTTTCACGTCTTTTTGCTTCAGCATTTCTCTGGCTACCAAGACTGCATTTATCCGTAAGAATTTTTATAACCTGTTTCTTTCTGAAATGCTCCTTTGAAAGTTTAAAAATGAGAGTTTATTAATCTCCTTAGTTTTTTTTTTTCTTGGCAATTTGTTTGTTTGTTTGTTTACTTTTCTAATGCATTATATTATCCTTAAGCCCCACTAGCTAAATACATGACCCTGAAAAATTCATGGAAAAATGTAGATCTGATATTTGCTCAAATTTTTGTTTAAAAGGAGAGAAGTAGCAGGTGGACTGAAGACAACGTTAATAAATTTTAAAGCTGGCAGTAAAACAGCTTTGTTAGTGGCACTAAATTCTGTGTGAAGTCAGTGATACTGCTGAATGACTTTTTTTTTTTTTTAATTATCAGATTCCAGTAAGAGAGCAAGTCTGTCAATCTGATTTTTGGTTTTTTTTTTAGTGACAGTTTTGAAATTTACTTAATACATTTGAGTATATTTAGTAAATTTTAAAAATTATTACTGCATAAATAATGACTGTATGATTGACAATTTTAAATTGTCAGTATCTGGATTGAAGTTGTAATATAGGAAGCATCGTTTTTATCTTTCATTATGGGAGTTCCCAGCTATTTAAAATAAAACCCTTTGTACATTGTCACGTTTTGAACATGAACTCTAAACTGTAGTAGAGACTTCCAGAGAACTCTGAGATACAAAAAGCACAGATTAGATTCTGTGTTTCTTCTGCATGGTGGCTTCTGTAGCAATACCAAGTGATCTGTCTTGTTCACTAGAGGGGTGATGATATCGGTCCATTCAGCACTGAATCTGGCCTGAGGTTATTCCAACCTAATGAAATTTGTGCTGAAATTTACTTCACTTTGCTAGTGCTGAAAAACCACTGCTGCCAAGGATTCATTAGCTGGAACTGGGCATTGATATCCAGAGCCTTCAATAGTGATAAAACCTCTGCTCCTTTTGTTGTACATAATAGAATTTTGCTCACAGCCTCCACACATACTGCAAAGATATGTGCACACAAAAAACAAGTTGAAATACCATGAAGTTTTACTCCACCACAAAATGAAGGAAAAATATTCAGCAGAAATCAATCTTTTTTTTTTTATTTCTATTCTCCTGTTTAAAATATAACAACAGTTTCTCCATCCCTGCTTTGACAATTAAAGCCTGTATACAATAAGGAACTAGAGTACTAATGCATAGTAACAATCAGGATATATTTATTAACACTTTAGTTACCACATGTTTTTCTTGATGGAAGTACAACCTATTTTGTTTATCCTGTTTCCTGTCTCTAAAATAATCAGAATTATTTATCTTACATATATAAAGGGTATATTTTTATATATTGTTCTCAGCAAGGCATTAAAAAACAACACATTTCTGTAGTCTGTAATCCTGTTCCTCGATTTCATTGTTGATGATGATGATGTTGTTGTTGTTAACCAGATGCACCTGCCTGTTACAACAGTGGAATATGGCATCCATCCAGTCTATTTTTGCAGTGCTCACCATGTTGAAATGTTGCTGAAAGCTGAGTTGCCCCTTGTCTGTTCAGCCTTCCAAATGTCTGGTTTCACTCCATCCCAGGTAACCAATCAAAGTCTATTAAATGATCTTCAACCTATTGACTTAAATCTACAAAATCAAGAACACTGAGGAACTACTGGCCATTTTTTTCTAAATGGCACTTGTGTGGTGGTTATAAAACTGAGGATAAGAGATAAGAACACATAGCAACTTATCTGAGTATCTGAAAATAGAAAGTGACTGACTCAGAATAATACCAGTGTATGGGAACTGATGACCTTTTATTACATGTTCATGAAGAAAAATTGATAAAAATAATATATACTAAATCCTCAGATTTAGCATTTAAACAAAATACCTTATTCCCTGGAATAATTATCTAAATCTTCCATAGGACAGAAGTGGGTAATTTGCAGTAATTATATACTACGAAGCAGTTCCTGTGATATTAGAGAAAAAAATAATTTTATATGAGCTACTATAACTATTGCAATCAGGTAACACACTGTTCTTTCATATTAAAGAAGTGTTACAACAGCAGAATAATTATCTATAACACCAGCTTTCATTTTGCCTAGTTACAACAATTGTTTGGTAGTATTGAAAGCTATGGATGAAGCATTGTTTGTAAAGATTGCAATCATGATGAAGGGTAAAGAGCTCCATGCAGTGAGTTAGATTGTCCATGCAAAGGACATCTTGCCAGAGTGAGAAAGTGTATTGCTGTGCCAAAGCAAGAAAAATATTTTTCATCCTGTACCTTCAAAATTCCTTTTTGCTGCAAGATTTGCAGCTGAAGAGACTCTTTAATGGGGCAGATGCCAGTGTGGTACAAGCATTGCTTAAAGTAGTCATCTTGGGGTTTGGTTTTTGAGGAGAAAAGATTAGCAGATGAAGGAATTTATCTCAGCATAGGAATAAGGTGCTTGTAATAAGGTTCCTGTTTTAGGATGAAGAAAATACATGGGGACAGTCACTCCTTCAGCTATTCTTGTGCAAGTTATACTATTTTCTTTTTTTAATTGTGTGCATTCAGTAGTACACTAGATACTGTTCTGAACTGCTAATAATGATTTTTTTCATTTATTTAATGAGCTACTGAAATGCCAGTCGTGGGTACCACTGTATCTTCTCTGTGATTTTGCAGTTTTACTGCAGCATTAAAAACAAACTCTGAACTGTAAAAACAATTTTGATGTATTTAATTGATTGTGTGCCTTAATAAATACATCAAAACAGATTTACTGCCATACTATGGTTGTCATCTAATTGGAATTGTGGTAATTCTGCTGCATATTTTTAAACACTTTAAGGAATGACTAGCAGAAGATTTGTGGTCTAGAACCAAATGAAATGTTCATTATACCTCTTAATACATTGTAATTTAGATCAGGGCAAAGGAGTCACTGTGTTCACACTCACTTCATTAAATGAAAATGTGTTTTAGGGAAGGACCTAACGTTCATTTATAATGCAGATAACTACTTTAATTGAAAGGAAAACCCGTGTTGAACATGTCTTCATCACTGTCATTACCCTTTAGGACACATTTAAAACAAAATCTTGAAAAAATCACTTTTTCTTTCATTGGGCTTTGAGTCTCAACCTCAGGAGGCGCTGGAATACATTCGTACAAGTGAGCTGCATGGATACAGGCTGTAATGTTTTGTCTAACTCACTAAGAGTCTATTCAGAGGCTGTGCGTTAAAAATGGTGAATCTTGGCTTCTTTTTTACTTTATCCCTTTTATTCATAGCTGGGGTGATGTTACAGGGAAAAGGTTCTGTAGTATAGAAAAGAGATAAAGCTGATTAATCATGACTGAATGTATAGAATGATTTAATGATATATCATTTCATTCTCATCTAGATCTGTCTGCAATGGATAACTCAGTGTTTCTGGAATTACATGGACTGGAGTGAGATCTGTCACTACATTGCCATATGTATTTTCCTTGGTCCTGATTATCAAATATATATGTGTATTTCTCTGTTCAGACACCTACAGCAAGACATCCTGAAGCACACAGAAGCCCGAGATCTTCAGGTTTTTCTCAAAGTAAGGGTTTCCTAATTTTTCAACTGCTGAGGAGAAGCAAAGCTCTTAATACTGAGGATATATACTATATATATATTTATATAGATATATTAATATATATTTAATCTGAAGCTCTTACTGAATTTCACTCAGTCATTTTAAACAAGTGAAATAATACTTTAATTTTATTTGTTCCCTAGCAGGAAATTTTGTATTTTCCAGAAAATAGCTTTCCTGCATTTTTTACTGAGCAATTTCGTTCATGAGCAAAGAAAATAGGCTCATTAAGTTAGGAGAGCATTTGATTCCGTTCTCTATATTTGGGCTCAATCTCACTGAACAAGGTGCTCTCCAGAAAGGTGGGTTTGCACAGTTGTCTCTTGCTGAGAGATGTAGCATGAAGCTGATCGAGCTGGTAGTTTGAAGAAATACCAATTACTGTACAACCAGCCTTGCAATTTCATATTCTTTCCCAATTATAAATTATGTTTGGGTTTGGGGTTTTTTGCAGGGTAGTGCATAGCTGTAGCTGCAGTCATTAATTGATACAGTATCTTACTCTTCTTCACAGGGATATTTTTGTCTTTTTTGCTAGTTTTTTTTCACCTGGCAAATTTTTTTTGTGAACTAGGTATCTGCATCTTAGTCTGTCCCAAGAATAATAGTTTTCTGACTAGTTTGCATCCAACTAATGTATGCTTAAATATGGAAAAGTATCTCAGCCCAATCAGCTTCCTTGAAAATATTTGCTACACCGTCTAATGAATGTATTGTTTTTTTTCCCTGGTTTTGGACAAAGTGTCTTAAAAGCTGTATCTTGATGACATTGTTGGATAGAATATGTAAAATACAGAAGAAAGCAATGGTACATTGCCACATGCAGTATAAACAGACTAAACGTTTGGCATGGTACTGTTAAATTAATGAGAAAAGAATGTAAATTAATGCAGTACTGGAATATCTGCAATTTATTGAGTGACCAGTGCAGAAAAAAAGGAGCATACTTAACTTGAACTCCTGCTATTGATAAGTCTTAATTAATTGAAACCAAAAACAAAAAAAAGAACCGTAGAATGGTTTGGGTTGGAAGGAACCTTAAACATCATCTAGTTCCAATCCATCTTCCACTACACCATTGAGCCTGGCCTTGAATACTACCAATGTGTTCCACAACTTCTTTTCAGTGCCTCACCATCCTCACAGTAAAGCTCTTCCTCATACCAAATCTAAACCTACCCTCTTTGAGTCTGAAGCCGCTCCCCCTTGTTCTGTCACTACATGCTATTTAATTCCAGATATATGTATGCATATATATATATATAATTTTATATTCCACTGTAGTCAGCTTTCTCACAGTGCATGAGGAGAAACTTGGAAGGTAAAATCTTACTTTTGCTTTGCTTCTGTGTAGAGGAGAAGAAATATAAAGACTATTTCGAATTCCTGTTCAGATGCCAAAGTGCTGTTTTCCAAGCCTGAGTAGATGTTCTCAGGAGAATTCTACTTAGCAGAGATTCACAGTTAATACACCAGAGGTACAGCTTATGTCCACAGAGACTGGCTCCAGAGAGTTTTTTGCAGCACATGCTGCCAACAGTGGTAATAATGATTGGTAGATGAGTACACAACAGTAACAAATTAACCCTTTTTACACTTAACCATTCTTCAGGATCCTGTGTTCTGTGGGGCATCCTCCTTATCCCTCCAATATAGTAGCCATGAGAAGGAACATTATGGATTTGTTTTCTGAGGGCACTTCCTTTTACTCTGTGTTTTGGAATCAGTAAGAATTATTCACTTTTAGTAGTGCAGAACGGTTTATTCTGGTTTTATTTAAGCACTTCATGAAAATCTTCTTTTATCATTGATTTAAAAAAATCCTCATCTCCTGTTTTTCTTTACAATCTAGCTGGATGTAAAAGCCACACTTACTTATAAACTTATGCCATGTGCTGGTGTAGGAGTCTTCCTTCAAAAGAATATTTTAGTATGTGGCTTTCCCTTCTTAAAGCTTACTTTCATTTCCTTAAAAATCTTCAATGAAATATTCTCCAGAAATTAGATAAACAACATCCCAGTGAAATGAAATTCTCTGATGCCAAGTGTGTGATTTAAAAAAAACCAAAAAACTGTCTGGAAGCAGATATTGCCAAATCTGTATTTCTAAATAAAACATAATAAAATCTATTTTAAACAGCCAGGCTCTGACAATCAGAAAAAAATGAGCTATCTTTAGAAGCTTGGAATTCATTAAATTTGAGTTGTACATTTTTTTTCCTAGCTAATAAATGCTTTCTCTGTGTATCTGTGCAGGAGGAAGCACTGCATGGATTTCGAGTGAGTGATTATTTAGACTACATGGAAAGCTTGGAGGAGCTCTACAGACCAATGCTGCTGAAAGACATGAGGAACATAACACAGAACACATAGATGAAGCAAACAAGCACTTTATTTTACAGTTTTGATTACATCCTTTAAAAGGATGCTGATTGATTGATACCTCAGTCTCACCTAAAATCAGCCAGGCTGTTGAAATGTACATACTGTAAAATAAATAAGAAGTGTTTTCAGAATATAGTTTTTCAATAAGACATAGCCTACTTTTGATAACCCAATTTTACCATACAGGTTATGTGCACAGCCTCATTTTCAGTTAGCAGGAGGCAGCTTCAGAAGCCACCTGTAGGATGCTGAAGTTTCTTCCTTATAAAGCCTTGTACCTGTTCTCAACTCATTCTCTCTTTGTCATCTCCTTAGAGCACTGTCCTAAAGCCTTCGTATTTTGCTTGGATCTGACAAAGGGATTTTTTTCTTTAGAAACAACTGCTGTTGTGTATTCATGTGCAAGAAAAGTCAACAAATGGAAACCAAACTCTCTGTTCCAACTTTATGGATAATATTGAGAAAATTGAATGTTTGAATACATGCAATGAAAAAAGACTTGATACTCCTGTCTTTAAAAAAACCCAAATAAATAGTTTTATGTAATAAAGCATTATTAACCCTTGTTGTGAATGAAATTAGAGTCTTTATTATTTGGCTTAAGAAGAGGGGAAAATACTATGTTTTGTCAACACATGCAATAACTTTTTTTTACAGAATATCCATAATCTCAAAATATTTTTATTATAAATTAATGATACAGTGTTTTGGAAGTACAATGGAAACCAAAAATGTTGAATTTAGATTTATCCAATATTGTTAACACATTCCTGGGAGAGAATCTAAAGATTACTGCAAAGTTCCTGAAAAACTTTGCTTGATAAAATGGTTATATATACACTAATTGAGCCCATACTCAAATTCAAATTATAAAACACATTAGAACCTGCTGTGAAGTTTCTGAAATTATATGCAACCTAGGAGTGAACATTGACAAAGGTTTCGCCACTAATTTCTACTTTCCTGACTGTGCATTTCATAAGTTCACAAGTTTAGCTTTTTTTCCTGTCTAGCCAAGATATGTTTTAAATACTTTTGCACTTTTATGAACTGTGTTAGCTCACCTACATTAATAAAAGAGGCTGGCAAGTGTGTGGAAGGAATTATGACAAGAACTGATAGAACCAAGTGCTTGCCTGACACTGAGGCCAGTGAATGCTATGACTTACATGGTATATATTCTTTTAACCTTAATAGCAGTTTCTCTTTTCTTAAATAACCTTATTTAGGCATATATCTCAAACCAAGAAACAACAAATAACAAACATCCAGGTGGTGAATAACACTTGAACACTAATATATACATATTTCTAGACAGACCATGGGTGATTAAATATCCATTATGAAGTAAGTCATCAGTTCCTTTAGCTGCAGCAGAAATTTTTCAGGAAAATAGGCCTTTGTGATAGGTATATAAGTAACCTAGGAACTCTTGCCATATCAATAGCTGTCATTTTGTATTCCTTGTCCCCCAACAAAGAAGAGAGAGGTACTGCAGAGCTGACCCTTAATAGTAATAGCTTTCATCACTACTGCATCAAATTAATCCAAAGAGATCCAGTACACAATAACCAGAAAGAAAAGGCAGATACAAATAGTAGAAAGCAATCAGCCTGACTACCAAGCAGTGCTATTGATAAAAGCAATTTTTGCATTTCCAGCAACTCAATCGACTTCAGTTTTCCCATCTGCAAAACAGCTACATTTTCATACACTCTGTATATGCTGAGATGATTAATTAGAGCGCATCCATAAAATAGTTAGTGCATGAAAACCTTATGTAAATGCTAAATCTTAATACCTGGTAGTAATTTAAAATTGCCCTATGACAGAAACAGGACATTGACACCTATTACAAGTAGACTGAAATAAAGCTTGAAGTGATGGGGAAACCAATGGCATCTTCTTTAAATCAATAACAGGCTGAAAACAAATGACCATTTTAGCAACAGATACCTGAAGACATGCTCACATGCTATATTACCTCCAGTCTGAAGACTCCCTTATACAGCTTTGCTGGTATATATAAAAATTTCTCCATTCAGCTCCCTATTTTCTTTCAGGGAGCTATTCTACTGAGATGTAGACAGTTTCTATCTCAAAATCTATTTGTATTTTTCTGGTTTCCTCTTCCAGCTGCTTCTTCCTTTCTTTCCATCATGATTGTATTTACCTCTGTCTGGCTTTTTCTCTCTTATTTTCAGCTGTCTCATTGTTCCCAATCCCCAGTGACAGCCCAAGCACTAAAGGATAAGAAGTATTTCCTTCCTTGTACTTAAAATGTGTAACTAAACTTGATTTAAAATAAACATAATGGTGCAAAACCCCCAAACAAGACACTAAATTAATCCCCGACTTGGAAATCTGAGAAGCTGGTAGTAGGAAGACATGACCCTCCCAAATATGTTGTCAGCAGCCCTGACCCAGGCTTCCTACTGGAGGAAATTGAGCTCTGCTGCATCTGCCTCTCTGTCATATGGCCCTGCCCCTCAGCTGGGATGCCATGCTGCATAGAAACATCTGTGTTGTTTCTAAAAGATATGTCATGTACAAATTACCTCCTTTAGTCTCTGCAGCATGAGCCAGCCTTTTGGGATAAAAAACAGTAATATCCAAAAATACTTTTCAGCTCTTCATCTCTGCGAATTTAAATTTTTTTAATGACAGTTCTGCAGGTAGAAAGATTCTCCATTACAATATATAATGTTCACACAACAAGAGAAATACTGACAGTGAAAGCAACTAGAAACTTTGAAATAAAATATTTTAGATGTGGTAGGAAAAAAAATATATCAGTGGTAAATAGTTGGACTCAAAATTCTGGGTTTGACTGTTTTAATAGGTCCAGCTCAATCACTAGGACAACAGTTAAAAAGTCTCAGCTTTTCTAAACCATTTTGTATTGTCTTGAAATGCTTCTTAGCTAATCCATAATTGTCCATAGATTCAAGAATAGGTGATAATTTCAGCATACATTTTCTCTCTCAAATTATAATATCTACCTATATA
Organism: Agelaius tricolor; assembly: GCF_023055355.1. Classification (NCBI taxonomy): domain Eukaryota; kingdom Metazoa; phylum Chordata; class Aves; order Passeriformes; family Icteridae; genus Agelaius; species Agelaius tricolor. The sequence continues at coordinate 65,165,964 of NW_027269261.1, forward strand.
TCCACATTGGACTAGAACAGAAGATAAAATTTTACCTAATTTGAGCAGATAAAAATTAAAAACTTGTTTGAAATGTAACAGTGTATTTGTGCCAGGAGAAGTAACTGTCATTTATTTCCTATGAGAAAGTAATTTTGAGAGCTGCAGTGTTTGTACTGTTTCTGCAAATCTGTGGGCTATATTTATGACACATCTTCTGGTATTTTGTTTATTAACTGATCATACATAAACAGACAGAGATATGACTCTTCCAAGCTAGATTACTCAAGGTAGTTTCCAGTAATTTAAAATGACATTTCCATTTAGACAGATCCTGTCTTTTTAGAGTTCATTTTTATTCAACATCTAAGCTAAAGGAGAACAATTCTTTACATTTCAGATCATGACTAAGTTACCAGTTTTACTACTTCACCTAGCAAGAACTGATTCAAAAAGTTTTGTGTACTCATCAGTGTATAGGGAAAAAACATCTTCCCTGTTCCTTTGATACCAAAACACCAGTAAATTAAAAAATCCCCACAGCTCCAGAGCAAAACGTTGTTTGATTCTGTTTCATCACAAAAAACAAAATGCCTGAAAGCATAATATACAGAGCAGTGGTGCATAGGGAGGTTTCAACATGGTTTGAAAAATGAGGTTAGATGGTGTTAAATCAGGAACTGATACCTGACTAATATTTCATATGGTCAGTTTCCTGATCAGAAATAGAACAAGACAAGGCGAATACATGAAATTCACTTAAAATGATGAATGAAGAAAGCAAGCTTTTTTGGAGCAGATTTTTAAGGAAACAAACACCACAGGAATAAAAACTCCAAGGGAAATTAACCATTTAAATTAGTGTTTACTCTCTCAAAAGATTTAATCTGCTCTTGGTATTTTCTCTGCTCTAACTAAAAGCCTGTCATGGAATGAGATTCATCCATGTTGTGGGAATTAACTCCTTTAAAATTTGACTCAGCTTTTAAAATGCTGCTTTAGTTTTAACACAGACATTCACAAGTATAACAATCCAATTAAGCTTCCCTCTCCTCAAAATTTTTGATGGCTTAGATATGATAATTTTTTTTTTTAGTTATCCAGGCTATTGCCACACAATTTTCACTTAAAAGGCATATTTGCAAGTAGTTTTTTCAGATGAAACTTTTCTTGATTTGTAAAACTACTGTCGTGAACAATGCCATAATGTGTATACTGTCACAATTTCTGTAATGGATTTTCTAGGCAAAGATTTCTTCTCCAAAAAAGCTTATTTCCCATGCTGATCCATGATGGTGTTTGGTTACACTGCCATTTTCCTCTAGCTCTAAGTCAGCAGAGAAAAGCTTCCTGCTAGAAAATAGGAAACCAAAGTTTGGAACAAATACAATTTTGGCAAGGAATTCCTTCTGAGGGAAACTATAGACCCATGAAGCCAGTTATACCATCTGTCTAAATCACTTTGGAGTCATTCAGATATTTGTAGGAAATTAATTTTGTACAGAATCTGGAAGCGAGAGGAAACCATGGTCTCTAGATATCCCAACCCTTTCAGACTCCCATGAAAATTAAATTTGATGAATTTTCAGCCAAGTCACTTGGAGCCATGCAACTTTGTCCCTTAGAGAAACTAATTTTATGTCCTGAATAATTGCCTTGACCTTCAACATGAAGTAGACTTGAAGCTTCCAAAACATCCTGAACTGAAGAAGTGGGAGAATTATCAGTGTAGTGTTTAACGACCATTGTTCTGTTTTTAGTCTGCAACACTGCTGCAGCTACCACTCTGCTATTCTTGGTGCCAGCTGTTTCACACAGCTGTGGACAACATCATGCAACTAACTAACATACTATGCTGAGGAGAACAGGGATATCTTCCACCCTGAGTCAGGTAGCTCATCCTCTCTGGTGAATAATAATGGGACACTTTGCCTCAACAGAATTTTGACAACAGATTTCATCAAATATTTTCCAAAAGCTAAGTGATTATTTTCAGAGTGGCAAATCCTTTTAAATGTCTCTCATAAAAAAAAAAAAAAAAAGTCCACTTCACCATCAGCACTGCCCCCCAAAATTGCAGGGAACTATTTAAAACATAATACTCATTACAGAAAAATGGTAATACAGAACCCCTGGAGCATGCTGTTTCAAGCAGCTAAAAAAAATCTTAATAAGCTGCTACCTTCTGTAATCCCTGCCTGAGCGATTAATAGTCTCACTGCTTGTACCACTGATTCCTATCAGATCCTTCCACTAGCTGCTTTATATAATTAAAACAGCAAAAGGACATAATCTTATTTTGTGAGGGTTGTTTTCTAGATGCTCAGGTGGAATGTGGAAGCCCCATCAGAGTTGCAAGGTGAACCTGTAACATGACTAATAGTGTGCACATGGGAAAATGTCCTCCACTTGTGTCACAAGCACTTAAACTGTCATTTGTTACAGAAGAGAAGATGAAAGCATCAAAATCCCAAAGTAAGAATAGGTTGTTTCCCCCAACATGGACTTATTTCTACTGTAAATTTCAGCCACTGAAGAAGTTTGAAAGATTTAAAGAAATACATTAACATTCTTTATGGTACATCATGATCTGGATTGTGAGCAGCCAGTTTGACTTGACTTTGAAGAGCAGAGGAGGTAAATGTCAGAGCTGGTCTTCTAAATGACCCATTCAGAAGATAAAAATGGGCCAGAAACTTGGAAAAAACCCAAATATTATTTCTGATTCTAAGTGTCCTGGTTTAGGGCAAATTTAGGGAGGAAATCTCTGAAGGGGTCCCTCTAGAAAGCAAATTCAAGCGGCCCCTCGCCCTAACCAGTTTGGGAGACAAAAATCTTCTTAGAGAAAACTGGAAAAAATCCCTGTTTATTTAACAAGCAAAGTACTCACAAAACAAGGAAAAATGAGTAATATTAGACAATGGAACTTCTCTGGGTCTTCTCTGGTGTTTTACATCCAGAAAAGAAAAACCACAGTCCAGGGAACTTCTCTGCCTCAGCTAGCTAACAAAAACTAACTAAAAAGCAAAGGAGAGCTTTCTCCCACTGTCCGTCCATGCTGCAGACAGCAGAGTCTGTGACAAGGAAAGCTGAAGGTCTCTATCTCTGTGTTTTTGAATACAACCACCTCAGACATTCCACTGCTTCTCCTTCTTCCCCTCTTCGCTCTCAGATCTAGTTTTAAAGGTGCAAAAAACTAATTTCTGGGCTAAACAGATGAATAGGGATACCAATTCAGCATTATAAAGTCACACCAGGACACTAAGAAAACAAGCTCAGCACCTATAATAAAACAAAAGTCTTCCTTCAGGAAAATCCCTGGTACGACTCACAGCAGATTTTCTTTGGCACATAGCTTCTATTTCAGCTTGCTAATTGAACTGTCCTTTTCTTCCACTATATACCACAGCTGCCAAGTATATCACCTACAGCTTTTTAAAAAACAACAGCGAAGTTACACAACAATCGCAACAGTAGAAGACAACAAACTCATCTTAGGAGTACTTCGGGGTACAAACCGCAAAGGGGTACTTGAACAATTACTTGCAAATTCCAGATTGACGGCAATACAGTCAACTCAGGTCGATTTTGGACTCTCACAATGTGGCTTTGGATCAGCCAAGGTTTTTTTCAACCTCTTTCATCCTTTTCTCCAGCCTCTCTGACATTAACCGCAGCCTCTGCACACAAGGGTTTGTTCAACTTGCTACTCTTTAAAAGTTGTCACAGAGCCTAACAGAAACCTGTCTGTAAGCTTGTCATAAATTGAATACTCTGAGCATTACTTAAAAGTATGAGCAATATGGAGAACTCCACATACATGCCTTCAAATGTCTTTTTCCAGGAAAGGGTTGTGCTTAGCTCCTCATTACACATGCCTGCTCGTGGGCAATGGCATGCAAATCAAGTTCTCTGCAAATCCAGAGCTGTAGAACACGGAGAAGAATGTTTGGTCCCCTTCCACCTAAGCTCACGCAAGATCTTCAGGAAAGAGCCTTTTTCTTTGTATTTGTACCAGCAGTTCCTATTGAAATTTCAAAAAAAATCAGGTCATGGGACAGAATGTATGAAGAATTCCTTGAAATACAGTAGCAATTTCATGGTTTGTGTTTATGAGAAAAACATTCACAAAAAGAATGTGCTGCTCACAAAGACCAAGGGACAAAACTGCACATTATCACTGTCACAAAACATTCAACTTTACTTCATTGGCCATGTAGTAAAGGCCAATGTTGACACATTTTTATTTAATCCTGATGAAAAATTCACTACGATTATATATTTGCAAATTCTACCTCAAAAGTCTCATCTGTGAATAAAGAAAGCAATGCTAACACAAAATCTTTTCCACAAAAAAAGTAAATTAAGGAATTTAGGCTAGATATGATGGGTAAGTTAATATGTAGCTTCAAACATATTTAACCTGTCTGAAGAAATTAAAGTTTTGTGTGTTCTGCTTGCAAGTATAATTTTAGCATCGTAAGCTCAGTGTACAGGGCAAAGCACTCAGTTTATAACTATAGCTTGGAAAAGTACATGCTTTTCTCTGTTGGCCTCAAACTAAAACTATTTTAAGATACATCATTACCTATACAAAGAACAGTATTGGGAATTTTTTTAGGAATATCTTACTTTTATTAACTCCAGAGCAACTGACCTAGTAAGATCCCAGTTTTTGTTTTGATAGAGCTGAATGTTAGGTAAAGTTTCCAGCTGGGTATTGATATGTAGAGTGAGAGCTCATCAATTTCAGCAGAACTTTGAGCAAACATACTTTGATCATTTGTGAGGTGACTGTGCAGTTTCATAGATTGCAATTATTATCAGTTAAAAGTTCAATTCTTTCCACAAAGTAATCAGCCAACAAAGATTAGCTCATTATGCAAATACAGGCAGTGAACACTGTGTGCACAGTGGTGTAGCAAAGATGCACTGGCAGCAAGCTACTTAAGGTACAGAGAGAAACCAGATCTTAAAACAGTAAATGTAATAATAAAAAACAATTAGAAGGAGCATAAAGATTAGGTCTGAGACTAAGAAATTAGAAAAGAAATAACTATCAAATTAGTATGCCAGCATGAGGCTGGAAAGCAAGGCCCTTCATAAAATAATCAGAGCACAACAGAGACCATCTGAATTTAAAATTGCACTTTCAATGGATATGAAAGCATCGTCTGCCTGGAACAACAATCAGCCCCTAGGGGTACACGAGCTCTTACCTTACTGTAGACTGGTGTTTTCTGTGCAATGCCTTGCTATGTTTGCACAACTATAAATTTCTTGACAGAATCCATTTTTTTAGAAGTACCAGTGTATTCACCTGAGGCAGTTCTTTTGAAATATCTTACAGTGAAAGTTCTCTATAAACACATGGCCAATATTTAGAAAACCCTCCGTGCCTTCCACAAGATCAAGCTCTTTGTACCCTCCCAGTCTGGCTGTTCTGAAAGTGGTGGCAACTATACCAAGAGCAAATTTTCAGGCAAGAGTGATCAACTTTGAACTAGCATGTCTTTTCCCATATCCATGTTAGCCTACCAAGTTCAAATCTCACAAAAAAACCTTCAAACTCTGAACACCTTCTTACAAAACGGAGAGCTCAAATAACTCCAGGTTTTTCAATGAGAAAAAATAAATCTACCGGAAGTTCCAACTCCATCCATTTGCTTAGATATTGTCATTCCAATAGCACTACAACAGACAGAAATTTTTGGAAACTAGCTCACAGAAACATACTTGTGGCAAAGTTTGGGGCACCACTCAACACCTGGCATCCAATTCTTTGTGTAGGCATTCAAATTGACATATATACTCAGATCCTTCTGAAGGGGTATTGTTCATATCTTCAGAAGGATCAAAGCCTTTAAAAATGGTGTTTGGATGTTTCACAGCCAACCATGGGTGTGTGCCGTAAGAATTTATTCAGTTTTGTTTTACAGTATTTTGGTCACTCAGTTCAAATATACTGATCACTGATACATTACCATTCAATATGAAGCTGCAAATTGTTCACTGCTTTACAATGTGATCTTCTTCAGGCTTTATCCACAAACCACCAATAATCCATATCTCAACTGCTTTTTGGAAAGCAGGAAGCAATAATGGATTTTAATTAGCCACATGCAGTAGGAAAGCATTCATTCAAAAGACTGCTTTGTTTCTCACTCTCTTCAAACTGAGACTAACTCCATATCATTCTGCAAAGAGCTATTCATTTCTTTGTGAAGAGAGAAAGCTCTTAAATGAAATCTGTTCAGAAATGAAGCAATGCAGCACTTCACCTGGTCTAGAGATAAAAGGTACAAAAGCTCTTAAGGAGCAAAGGCTGTTCATCAAAAAGGAGGAGTTCAGGCTAGAAAAAAATTAATGCCTTTCACTAACAAAAATGTAGGGATTAAGCACATGCACAGTTTGATTGAAAACACATTCCTTGAGGTATGTTAGACTGAAAGTGAAACAGAAGTATTAGAACCTGATACAGAGGAGTTTGCAAAAGAGGAATTACAGAGGAATTAATGACAAAATATTTTGGTTTCTCAAATTTCCAAGTAAACTCTGAAAGGTAATTGGAGAAGGAAGAAGTGAAAGAAAAAACCCAAAAAATCCTCAAACAACTACAAATAAATAAAAATGGGGCTAGATGGTGATCTTTTGCTTAGATTACCTTCTAAGAAGACTTGAAGTTTCAGTTCCACACAGCTGTCAAATACCAATAGGAGAAATGCATTTACAATTTATGTTCTTGATAAAATTATGATACAGGCCATTTCCCATAACACCAAAAAAATTAAGGCCCAACTACCTAAGAGTATTTTGGCTAATCTGCCTTTGATATGTTAAAATTCACTGCTGTTCTCTGATCTAACTCTGTAAACATTTCAGCCTGTGAAGCTTCAGGCAGGGAGATCGCCAAACAAAAGTCAAACTCTAAAATTTACACCTGGCTCTCCTATAATTCCTAGATCTATACCAAATAATACCTAAATCTTGGGTATAATCTCAGCCTGCCTGCCTGTGCACCAAAGAGGTCAGTAAAAGAAATTTATACCAACTACTAGTGCTACATGTATAACATTTCAAAAGAAACTGTAAGGATCTGTTATTTCACAACCTAAGGCCTCTGTGTTTTACTAGGAACACTTCTTCAACTTCACTTCTCTTTCTGTACTGTTTGTGCACATGACAGTGGTGCTTATTTGTACTGCTTCAGTGTACCTCGAGTCCAGTTTGCCCATGACACCAGAGCTGCAGCAGGCTCAGAAACAGCTGTGGATTAAAGCAGTAGAGATTAATGAATTACAGGCCGGAGTTCTTCGACATAAGCATTGTAGCTAATGACCCACCCCAAATTATATCAGCACTTAGACAAACACTTATTTGTGTAGCATTTCTCCTCGTTCTCTTTCTGCTTTATTTCTAGGAGCCAGGCAGGAGCACGCAGGGCCACAGCTCTGTGAGGCTCAGTTTGTCCATGGCTCCATGATGACGTGTGCCACTTCCAACATGGAAGCTCAGACCTGATGAGTTCCCAGCAGATCCTTTGAAACACAGAAGTCTTTAGGTTTTTTGATATAATGTCTTTCTGAACCCCTGCTAAAAAATGAGTTTGTATTTTGCATTAAAAATTGAAAGAGCAGCAAGACAGGTGCTCCAGCAGCCTAGTGTGGGAACCACACCACGAACAAAGCAGTAAGAATATTTCGGCCATTCTTTCCAGGTCTGGATAAATTATTACTATGATTTCTTTCTTTTTCTCCTCTCTTCTACAGCATATGCTAAAAATTCTTATTTTCTTCCTTTTTTCCCCCTCTTTTGTTCCTCCCAACACCTGTTTTGTGACAGAGTGAAACAGTGGCAACTTGATAGTCTGGCAGCTGGCCGATGTCAACCTCACACAATCTGGTTTCTTCTGATATGGCTAATCGTGTATTTTCTGCACTTTAAGAGGAAATCAAATACATTGTCTCCAATTCTTAAAGCATCTTTGCTATTCTTCCACACAGAAAATGAACAACTATTTTTGGTATTTTCTACATTTTTGTAACACTGGTAAATAATGTAAATGATAAATAATGTAAGAGTAAATAATGTAACTCTTTGGGTTTTGCTGCCCCTTTTTTTTTTTCTCAATAGATAACATTTACCTCATTCCCATCCTTTCAAATGTTACTTTCCCAATGTACTGATGAATGGTGCTGTGCAACTTTCACCATTTCTACAGCATCATCAATAGCCAAGTTCAGCTTAAGGCAATTTAGAAATTCAGCTATGGAAAATCTCATTTATTCCAACCCACTTGAAAGGATAAACCAAATCATAATGCGTGATCAACTGAACAGATAGCAGGATTTACTGCAGTGGCTGTATTAAGAGGGCATTATTTCCAAATGCAGAGAGAAAAATATATCTATGACTGTGAATACAGACTGAAATTTTGAAGCCCTTCCCAAAGTACTGTTGAATTCATGTTTAATATCCAGTTTTCAAAGGCATATAACTAAAGAAATTGATCAAAGCATAATCAACCAAACCTTAACCAAACACCTGGGTAGAATTTTTTTAGTGATGATACTTGTGTGTACGTCAGTACAGCAGAGGATATCACAGTGATCAATTCTGCATGCTCTTTTCTGAAGTATAGAAACAGTTAACTCAGCAATTTGATTTGCAGACTTGCAAAAACAATCCAAAGACGCCTGTATAATGAGTTATAGTCAATTTTCACAGGTTGATGCACAATTCTATTTATGATTAAGCTACCTGAACCCTGCATACAGTACTTGGCAAAAGAATTAACAGACATTTGCTGATTTTCCTTCCCATTTTTCAGAATATCCAGATTCTTCTAGCAGGAGATTCCTGCTTTCAACACTGTTCAGGATATACACCTCAGTTCCGCTACTGCCACTTCAGTCAGCACAGCCAAACAGTATTTCTTATTGTACCTAAAACAAATTTCTCTCCACGTTGCATACAGACTGATCATTTGTGCTTATGGTCTTAGGGCCCTTCATGGTCCTGTGTCTGTACTTTCAAGACTTTTGTTACCATCCCAAGATTGTTATTTAAGCTCCTTAATGGTTCTAGATTATCTTTGTTCCGAGGTGCAAACCCAGCAGACCTTATTTCTGACTGGTACACATGTGTATTACAGGGAAGCTGAAAATTTGTGCTTTATAGCTGTGTTTCACTAAGAGAATCTATCAGCACAAAGCATGTATTTATTATCCTTTATTTTGTCATGGAAAAATATATATTCCCAAAGATAAAAACTTTCCCTGCCCATGAACAGTTACTGACTTTCAACGGCATTTGAAGTTCCTGACCACAAAAGTACTTGGAGAGGAGATGAGCCATTGGTATCTTTGTTTCACAAAACACCCAGCAAAACACCCTGTCCTTTTCTTGGCCTAAAAGGTTTTCACTACATTTCCTCTCCCATGTCCAGCTGAGGAGAGGAGTCAAAAAGAAGTTTTGGTGGGCACTTGATATCCAGCTGGGGTGAACCCAACCATACCAGTCTGGAAAGAAGAAAAGTATCTTACAAATGTTGTCTCACTGGACACCAATTATTCTGTTTTAAAGGTATTTTACTGGTGCAAACTCTTTTGTCTTAAGCAAAGCAATACTGGCAACACCACAGCAGACCTGAATGCTGTCTACAATAGCCCCAGGGGAGCCATTACCCCTATCCATTGCCACAGGCCAGTGATTGCAGTTCAGGAGGATTCCTTCCCTGTTGATGCATCATGCCAGGTACTGAAATAAGACTGAGTAGAAGCAAATAAAGCTATATGCCAGTGTGGGGGGGAATTTTAATGAGAACAGAAGCTCATTTGGCATCAGCAATATTCCCAGCAAATTTTCTCTTTTTCCATGGATATCAGAGCAGGAGATGAACTTCCCCAGTTATATTCTTTAACAGAAACAAATAGGCTCTTTTAGACCTCATAAGGAGTCTACCACCATCCATTAAGTACTGCATTTCTTCTTCTCCCTTAGAAAATGAAAATTCAGAAGGTTTTGATCCCTTCCTTTTTAATTCTGCTTTCCCTTTCCCACTGTCCTCACACAATTAGCAAATATGAGTGGGATGTACATCCTCAGGAACAGTCCCTACCCTAGCTCATTACCCCTCCATCACCATCACCTGAGCCATGACTGTGAGTTAGAGGCAAGTGAATGGACGTCGGTGAGAGCCTGAGGTGTGCCAGCTTGCCAGCCATTCTTTCTGCACCTATTGCCAGAACTGAACTTTCAGTCACTTAAGAGTTTATTTTAAGTTCACACTGGCCTCTGATAAACTCAGGGTAATTTTCCCATCTACTTAAACCTCACTGATAACACACTTGTTGTTCTTTTATTTGTTTGTGAAAGGGAAGATTTGGTGGCATGTCTTTCACATGCTCGGCAGTACTTGCTATGGGGAAAGCACTGAAAAAATAACAAAAAGAAACAATCATCTTACTGTTATCACCTTGCTGTTATAACAGCATGCTAAGAGCTACACATGTAAAAACATTACAGAGTGTATTGCAAAGCTCTAACATTTAATCTTGCTTCAAAATATCCAAGCAACATTTACTAATTGCATTGATGGTTAAAAAAATTATATCCCTAAATTAGCAATGGTTTATTACCAATATTTTTTCTCCTTTCCAAGAAAAGCAAAGTAGTTGCTCCAAAAGATTTAATTAAAGATGCATTAAGCCAGAAATATCAGAAAGAAATACTTACACTATTAACATTCTAGTTCCACTTTAATGGTACTGGCCTTAACAGCAGGTCAGTAACAAAATCAAATTTTTCATTACAAGGTAATAATAAAGAAACCTAGCCAATTATTTATTCCTTCCTTACTTAGCACAATTTTCTTTTACTCTATCTATATGTCACTGTTTGTTCTCTCTATCCTGCTATGCTGTCTGCAGTGATTAGCTCTAATTCAGTCCTAAGCTCTGAACCAGACATTAACATGCCACACCTGCACCTACCTGGGGCAAGGTCAGCTCTGCCAGCAGTTGGATTTCTGAAGGTCCCACATGATTAGCTAATTCCAGGCTTTTTAATGTCATCCTATCTAAGTTTTCTAGCACACCATGATGTGGCATAAAATGGTGCATTTTTTTCTGTGAGGATGCCTGTTAATCTAATAGCAGCTGTGAGAAAGAAGGGAGACTTTGCAAGCAGGTATCAATGTTGTGTGTGCAGTGCATCAGGGAAAACTTATATTTTGTTCTTGTTGATCAAGAACTGATTGCCTTTCAACTCATAGAGAGTGACTTGGTGTCTGAGGTTCTTTGAGGTATTTAGGATCATCCTCTGGGCTCTCAAATATCAGAAACACAATCCCTTCTAAGAAAATAACAGCCACCATCAGAAGTTCATAATTTGAGAAAGGAAATATATCCATTTTTCCTGGCACTGCCATCTTGAGCAATAGCTTTCCCTGATAGGCAGCGAGACACTTCTTACAGAGTGCCATTGCTGATGAATTGATGCAAAGGTAACACAGACAGCTAAAGAGGCACACAAGGAGAACAAGGAAGTGTTCATATTGCTTTCCCTGTCATGTATGAACTGATGCCATGCTGCCAGGACCATTCAATTACAAGTTGTCCCTTATTTGCTGTCAACATAACTGACACTTATTTGATCAACCCTCCTTATCCTCACACAGAATCAAATTGTTCTATACCAAATATGCAGGAAGTTTACATTTCTGTAAATAGAAGTAACAATTTGTGATCAGTGCATGCAGAAATCACTACAATATGTGGATAAAGGTATCAAAAATTTAAAACTTTTTACCCTCCTCAATTTCAACAGAAGTTGCAAGGCAAAATTTCTACACATTTTTTTACATTTTAGGAAGAATAAGAAATCATAACTTTTTCCATTATTGTTAAGTTCTGATTTATTTTTTAATAACATTGAAGCTTATTTATGGCTTCATGTTTATCTCATTACAAGAGCTGTTTCTGTGCAAACCTATAAAGGACTCCCAGACACATAAAGTTTTGTCAATCACCATTTAAGGATCCAACTTGCATAGCTGAGACATTTCCTGAATTTTCAGCAATGCTCACATCACTTATGCAAAAGTGATAGTCTACAGTAACTCAGCATTAAAAGGGGACTGTGGATTTCAAATGTTAGATTGTTGTACTCTTAAAAACTAATCAGAGATATAAATGGACCTAATGAAAAAGTCCCCAGCCAATGCTTCTTCCAAGAAGAAGATTTCTTGGAAGAATCTTGGAAGATTTCTGCATACCTCATGTGATTCTGCAGCTTTTGTGATCTCTAACTAAAGTAAATAAGACTGTTTCTCTTCAACATTTTGTTATTTATTTCTACATGCATCCCAACTGACAGTGTCGATCCCCTAACTATTCATTCAGCAGAGACTGGAGAGTAAGACATATATATATATAAGATCCTGTCAAAGACCTACACTAGGAAAATATTTCCTTTAGATTTTTTCTTTCCTTACTTTCAGTAAAATCAAGAGAAGCCCTCAAAAAATCAGCTTCAGTAAAATCAAGAGAAGCCCTCAAAAAAGAGCCTACTGGGTATCCTGGAGTCCGTTTAAAAGCCTTGCCTGAGGCTGTTTAGGTTGTTGCTTCCTGCTGGAAGCATTAGAGTATGAGGCCTCCTTCAAGAGCTCCTTAGCAAATATTACTGTACTAAAACTTCTCCTACTTCCTCAGATAAGTATGAAAAAATAAAAAGAAAAAAAAAAGAGAAACTTTTGGTTCACTGATCTCCAAGTATCACAACTTTTCATAAAGCTCAAAGTTCTATTTCAACAGAGCCCTTTGGGACAATGTAATTTCTATTCTACAGCAGCACACAAGGAATGATGTGTCTATGCTGTCTCCTGGCAGCACTGATTATACTACATCTTTTAAACCTGTTATCAGCTCAGACTGAATACTGATGCCTTTCTCTACAGGTTGGCAAAATTTGATGAGAAAATCACATTTTCCTGACTTTAATTCAACCCACTGGCATTTTCTAGTGCATTGAGCTCTCACTGTCTCCCCAGGGGCACATTTGGGGGCAGAATATTCGTGGCAGATAGGTCTAAGTGCTATTCCACCTCACAGTTTCCCCACTCACTGCAGTACCTGCAGGCTGGACATGTACAAACTCCTGCAGATGCCACCTTTGTGTGAGAAAGATCTTTCCTGAAAGAGGCAATATGTGGTACTGCACTGCAAAAAATTCCCTTTTTCTTCCTGTTATGGCCAAATATCTTACCTCTTATACCTTTATACCATCTCATCCTCCCTCCAAAATCAATCCTACAATGATTTACAGTTGCAGAGGATATTGTCTCTTTCCTATAACTCCATTTTTCCTTCAAGAAGAGATGAGAAAACTCCCAGCAGGATGAATGGAATATTTAGCCTGAGCAGAGACTGCTCTCCTGACAAAGTGGTCAGTGCTTCATCAAAATATCTGGCAGCTACAGAAATTAACCCATACGAGGCTCTGCTACTAGGACTGCAAAATGAGGATTAAATTTGAAGAGTGGCTTTAGCAATAAGAAATGTGAATTTACACAAATAAGTAAAAGCCATGTTACTCTAACAAAAAAAAGTGAAGACTTAGAAAAAAAAAATCAAAACAAACAAACAGCAACAAAAAACCCCAAAGCAGATATTTCATCTGCCTTCCCCTGAAACACAGATATATGGAGTTTCTGGCTATAACAATGCAGGAGTGAAGTAAAAGCAGGAGTGCTAGATAAAAGCTGAAATAGGCTTCAACTTGAAAAACATCCAGAATAGGTATTTTTAAAGCCCATTAAGAAGAACAGACTATTCAAAATATCCTGAAGTGCTGTTCTGCACCTTTGTAGAAGTTCAGACACATTTCAGTCCCAGAAATGAGTAGCAAAAAGAGCAAAGTGGTTATCTTTTCTGTTCTTAGCCTCATGGCAAGCTTTATTAGTAAAAGCCTAATCTCCATTCTAGAATCACAAATTGAATTCAGCTGAAAAGATGCAATGCATTTGGCCTCTGGTTCCTTTTCATTCAATATGGACACTTCAACTGCTATGCAAATTGTTTCAGGCCACATCTAGAAAGCACAGCCCACACCACAAATGACATTTCATTACAAAAGCAAGTGATTTTCTGCAATTTTTAGAGGAAGCAATGTTATGACTTCAGACTTCTGTGACATTTCTGATTTAGCTAACAAGGGCACTAGAAACCCATATATTGCTAGCATTGCAAGGAAGTGAAGCTGACTTATTCATTGCTTCTGGTTTCCTTCAGAACTGATAGTCCACCTTGGGATGTATAATGATCGGATCTGCAAAAAATTAATCTTACTAGGGTAAGTAAAGATGGAATAAACAGTCCATGGACTGTTTAATTCTTACCACTTCAAAAATCATTCTTCCCTGCTGGGTTTTCAGTCAGAAACAGAGCGAGCAACTTTCTTCTATTTTTAGTGCAGTTAAAAGATTTTCACATTGGAATGAAAACTAGCCAAATCTCTTCATTTGGAAAATATATTAAATGATGATAGAGACCATGCTAGATGAAATTAAATTACGATAGAGACTTTTGACTGTCACTAAATCTGTGGCCCACAATGACTCCATAGATGGCCAGACACATACTTTGTACAAAAATGTGGCAATGTTCTTGCTAAGATGAAACACTCAATACCAGGTATAAAACAAACCCACCTGGACAGAAAGCTTTGTCTGCAATCACATTTCTTGTTGTTGCAGTTGAGTAATAAATAATTCAATCAAAGAATACAGTTTTGTCCTCTTTAGTCACTGACAAACCAATTGTATTATCTATAGGGACAAAACATGGCATATGAGGACAAATGTGTGTTAGCATTGCTTGCCAGTCCATATGCTCTGCACAGTGGTTACATATGGATTGCCATCCACAATGCTCCCGTTCTGTGCCGTGTTGATAGCACAGAGGTGGACTATGATGCCCGTGACCAACAAGCATGTGTAGTAAGAAGAGATCTTCTTACTGCTACCCAAGATCCAAACAGCAGATATGGCACCGAACAGCCTGGCAGCAAACGTTTGCTCAGGGAAAATGCACTACCCCTGGACATCCAGGTAACCCTTTACTTGTCTCCTTACTGCTCTGTGAAGGCCCTTCCTTGTTTCTGCCCCAAAACACAAACCACCACGTAGGCAAAAAGCCATGCAACTTGATCCCAAGTCCATCCCCACTCCGGCTAGCAATGCACAAAATATAGTCTTACTTCAAAACTGCCAAGGAGTCAGATGGATGATTTTGAGGGAATTAAAATGTAAGTGTTAAGGCATTTCTAAAAAGCATGAATTCTCTGAGCAACCTAGTTGTAGGTAAATTGAGGATTAAGAGACCTTTGGCAGTATGGATCAAAGCAACATTTACAAAAGAGCTTTTACAGAAAAGACACAAATCTTCAGGCTAAACAAGTACTTTGTGATCAAGTACTTGACCATAACACAGGCCACACACCTTACCCAACTATCCAACCTTGCTCTATTTGATCTATGAATCTTAACATAAGGCTCAAGCATTAAAGACTTGTCATGCTTCTTGATGGCCATATTTGATTGCCTGCCTTAAGAAAACTGAAAAGCAGCAATGTATTCCTTGTTATGGAAACAAATCTGCTTGTATTCTGCCTTTCCTTAGTAGTCTACATTCTTCTGCTACTTTAATAAGCTACTCAGTTCCAGGAATCCCAATTACTAGGTATTTCCATATTGTAATCAATTTACCTTTTAATTTGCTTTGTATTAAAATAAACACCAAATGGACTGGAATTCTGGAATTCTTAGATCTCTCACTAAAGTGGAAAAAATTTTAGGTTTTTTATTCATATTGTTGTTTTTACTTCCCTCCCCCACCCCCCTCCCCTTCTTTCTCTAAGAGTTGAAATGTTCTTATTTCTTTATTGAACCAAGTTTTCAATGTGCTCAATTGTGGCCAGTTAACTTCATTGATAGATCCCTGCTTTTGCACCCACAGAGTCTGTTCTAGCACAGGAGGGAATCAATAGTTCACAGTGCACTGATAACCTACCATGACACATTCTCATCTCCAGATGCATTTTGCAGAAGTAACATGTTTTTTTGTAGGTTTTGTCAAATTCATTTATAAATACATGAACTTACAAGAGGAGAACTTCAACATGCAATTGTTAAATGTAATAGCATAAAATGAAAAGCATTGTCCAAACTGAAATCCTTTTATAAACTCTAACAAGAACAGAATTCTCCTCAAGAAAAGCATTCATTTTACACTTTTTTTTTTCTTATTCCTACTCATGCATCAAAGGTTGGCCTATGCTCCTAGGTTTGTTCTTTTTATTTTCATTTTTCTTTTATCAAAATGGTCTTTCTTCCATGAAAAGAAAACTTTTACATGAATGGTCACTGGTTTGAATTAGTCATAGAATTCCTGCTATGGTAAACATCTTGTTTGGCTGTTCTAAAAGACAAAAATATAATCTTCTTCCTTTCAACCTTCACAGTGAAGCAAAATGCCCCACTGTATACACATTTCTTCATAATTTCATGTAGCACTTAAGAGATGACAAACTTTCCCACCTGACATGTCAGGTGACATTATGTTTTAGAGGTGGGGTTTTTTTGTGGTTTTTTGTTGTTTGTTTTGTTTGTTTCTTTTGTTTTGTTTTTTGTTAAAAAAAGAAATCCCAGTTGATTATTAGAAAGAGGCATTTTATGTAGCAGAGTCAGGGTTTTCTTTTGACAAAACCTTCTGCAGTAAACATTCCTCCCTAAGATTTTGGTCCGTTAAAATACATATTGAAATTGTCCCTAGAACATTTCTTGCACCAAAGAGGAGTGACAGTTAATATTTTATTTCTCTAAGTAAAAAAGAGTTGAGACTCTCTCCCACATTTGTAAGAGGTGGAAAACAGATAAATAGCTAGTAGGATTGAAGAAATAAAACATGAGCAGATGAGTATTTTCTAATACTTACTTGCTACAGGATTGGTCTTTCTGTACAGTTGTTCCAAAGTTAAATTCCACTGTAAGAAGTAAGCCCAAGGGTTTAGCACAAAACATACTACCTGCATTCAAATGAAATGTAAATGACTGTTCTGATTCATTCTGCATTCTTGTACAGTTATTGGGAAAGGCCTGAAAGAGAAGATAAAAGGAAAGTCACAACCTTTCTTTTGTATTCAAATGATATCCCACATAGATTACAGGTTCCCTTTTTAGCGTTGATGACTTTCCAACCTACAATACTGAATTAGATCCAAGATTCTTTGAAGGCACATCAAGGTTTCTGCAGGACCCAATCAGACTATTTCCCATCATTGTTATATGAACTCACTCTGTCATGTTTTCTGTGTAGTATTTTAATTAATTCCCACTTCTTTCTAAGATCCCTAATAAAAAGTTCTTACTAATACTCAATACTCCTGAACTTCAGGACATAAGAATCATTTATACAGCACCTGCCTTTTTTTAAAGGCTCTCTCCTGTCATTTAGATGAACATCTGTGTACTAAATGAGTTTTTGCATTTCCAACCCAATAAGACCCACATGCATGTCCAGCCAGTTTCTGTGAGTGCAAGAAGAGTTTTAAAGTTCTACATCATTTTCACTTGTTTAATAAAATATGTAGCGGGGGGGAAAGAAACAAAAACATCTTCAGGAAAAACCCAAACAAACAAATAACAAAAAACCACAAAAGACGTCAACAATATTTCACCTATAATACTAATACCTTCTGAAAAGCAAGTACATCATCTGTACCTATACTTAAAAACTTGAGAGATTTAGAAAGGTAGATTTTTTTTCCCTGTGAGATTTATTCTCAGTTGCTGCAGTGGGAAGCTCTGGTGTGGTGCACATGGGTGTGTTAGGGGAATGTCAGGGGAGCAGACATACCTGCTAGGAGCTCACAGCTTGTGCCACAGTGGCAAATGAGACCAGGGTGAGGGCAGAAGCCAAGGCAACCAAGCACCCCAACCCTATAAAACTCCTTGGGAGTGCCCATAGCCAGGGTGTGGTGTATCAGCAAGGACATGGATTGACACCTTGAGCAGGAAGGGGCACAGGAAGATCACTGAAACCCAGACAGCTCAACTAAGGAACACTGTTACCCACAGAGTAAAAAGTCACTGCCTCACCAAGCACTGAACCCACCACAACTGATCCAGCTGCCCAAACAGTGCTCCAGTGGGAACACACTTTCATCCAGGTTTATACTGGATATTATGAAAAATTTATTTATCAAGCTGCACAGGGAAGTGGTGGAGTCACCATCCCTTGATATATTTAAAGAATGCATTGATGTGGCCCCTAGGGACATGATTTAGAGAGATACTTGGGGATGTTAGGTTAACAGTTGGACTCAGTGTTTTTAAAGGTCTTTTCCAACCTAAATGACTATTGTTTGTAACCTATTGAAATGCAGCATTTCTCAGCAGCAAATCAATTATCTTTCATATCATTCTCTGCCCTCAGATTTTGCTGGTTGGGGTGTAAATCTTCAGGGATGAGGACAGAGAAGTTCCATGTATCAGTTCAAATCTGCATAGCCCATACTGAAATGACATATCTTCCCTGGACCTGTAAAAAAATAAGTTCAGTGTACCATCCAAGAATTTTTCACAGTCCCTGAATTTTTAGACCATTGCCTGCATAAACACTGTCCTATCTTTCGCTCACTTTCCAGAGGAATGGCTACAGAATGTTTTATTTTAGTGGGACCCAGATTTGGATTTTCTTTAGTGAGTCGTGCTGAACTTAAAGCCCTGCTCATGACTAGTTCAGAATATTCCTGCACTAAATTGGGCCAGAGCCAGTGCGTTCTCTCTTCCTCCCCTCTCTCCTGTAGAAACCTCTGCTTTACCTGAGCCACTTTTGGGACAAGGCTTCCACCTTGAAATGTGGAGTATCAAGGAATGGCTTTGAGAACACTGTCTAGACAGTGCTGAATTGCCAGCTTCGTCCTGACATTCTATGGGAAGCCAATAATCACATAAAAAAGCTGGTCTGATGTGCACTTGGAGGGCTAAGTCCTTCACAAACATAAATGCTATTACCTCAGCTGAGTAATCCATTCCTCTGGATGGGAAGAGTGGGGCAGAGAGACCGCTGCGAGAGACTCATGACAGAAAACATTAAATGCTATTTTACAACATCTGCAAAGCCACAAATGTGTCTGCTACCAGATTCAATTATAGTAATCATCCTGAAACACCCCTACTGGAAAAACTAAACACACCATTGCTCCTGTTTGAATGAGAAGGGGAAGAGAGATATGCTGCTGTCACGGTGCCTGTTGTCTATCCAGCCTTTCATAAGAAATTTACCAAGAGCATTTTATGTGTTCTAGGATAAGGGCCAAGCACTATGAATGTCAGTGTCTACTGACAAGGCAGATAATGCAATACCTTTTATTGGGCCAACAAATAAAATGTTATGCTTTAGCTTTCAGGTCAAAAAAGCTCTGTCTTTTGGATGTTGTCAGTATTTCCAGAGTATAGCATTTAAATGAGGCAACTGATTTAGGGCATTTCAACATTCCAACATCAATCACATCTTAGGGCTACATCGAAAAGAAAAGCCTGCTAGGAGAAAAAGGCAGGCAAGATGTCTGCAGGCCCTATTTCCTGTTTTAGAGAACCTGTCCTGATATCTCTAACCTAAAATTATTCTATACTTTTATTCAAAAGTGTTACACAGCCTGTATAAAAATTGTCAAAATAAGGATCAGGTGTGGAGATGCACAAGGAGAAATTACACCTAATTTCTATTAATTCTAATGCCTAATAGATAAAATTCTATTATTTCTAATGCCTAATTAATTTGAAAGAGGCTCAGAAAACCTGAAAAAAAAGCAAAAGATTCTTAGAACATCTTCCAATGAAACTGATAAACATTGAGAGAAACAAAATAGAGACAGAAAGACTCATTATAGCCCCACTTAATTTAATCTAAACTAAGCTAGCTAGAAGGCAACTAAAAAATTTCATCAGGAAAAACAAACAAACAAACAAACGACAAAAATTCCTGTGGGCCAGCAGCCCAAATCTAAGCAATTAGTTATCTGAGTAACATGATCAATTTCTTATGCATAACTAGCTTTTTTTGGTGAAGGTGCATTAAAGATCAGATCACATTGTCAGTAAAGATTCAAGGATGGTAAATGCAAGAGTAAAATTTTAAAATTTTCAAAATGGTGCTAAAAGTATCTTGCTTGCTTCCTTTGATTGAAACTTTGAAAATTGTAATTATCACAAGTGTAGATGAAGTTTTTACCTGTCTTATTCAGAAAAGTAATATAAAGTGTTAAATTATCTTAAACAGTGTATAAGAACTGCAGAACCTGAAAAAGGAAACCCTCTGTTAAGGGGCTGAGCTGGGCAAAGAAGTCTAGACAAAATGCTGACAAGGGCCCCTCTGAAACCTCTCAGCAAAGCTGTAGCTGGCCAGGGAAACTAGAGCAAGGGCTTACATTCCTCCTTTGTCTGAAAGCCCTCAGCCTGTGAATGAACAGCTTTCCTTAGGAAAGGATTGCTCTTAGACCTTCAGTTAGTAAGATGTCTCCAGATGTTTTACCTGATAATTTCTTTCACTGATGCATCTTTGGGGAGATAAGAAACCATTTCATTATTAAAAACTCTTGATGCTACATCTGAAAAAAACAGATTATTCTCATCCTAGTTTATAGTGACCAGTAAGTCTCATATATAATTTCCACTGCTTTATGACCAATTTCATGCTTTTACATCTCTTCCAGTATTGTCCCCAAATTCCTTTCTCTTCTCACAAGACTTAATTTAAGTGCTAACCCCAAGATGATGACAAATCACTGTACTTTTTTAATCCTTTTTTCAATGGCAAATTAGTACTCTCTATGCTAGAAGATGGCAGCAAGCAGTCTTTAAACAAGTTTCTTTAGTTCCCACTCTAATGGAAGAATTACAGCTAGCAATATGCAGTAGCGTTAAAACAATCATGTAAGGACACTGGCTCACCAATACCTTGGATTAAAAGATTATGGAACCCTCAAAAATCAGGAAACTGCTTAACCTATGCTATCCAAAGAGCAATTTTATTCCTCAAATACACAAGAAAATTCTATTTCTTTACAATGAAAGCAGGAGATGCAGTTGTCTAACATCTTAGATTCAAAAGCCTATAGCTAAATTGGAGCAAATTAAGAAATGTAATGCACCTAAGCAATAGTTGGTTTTTGTAACTTGTAAATTAAACTTTCCCATTATTTGAAATAACTTACAAAGTACTTTCATACTAGCAGACTATCAGACATTTTTTTCTTATTTTCTTATAATAGTTCCTCTGGTATTACCTGAACTTTTTTTAATTTATTACTCATGTTGTCATAGTGTTGATAACAATTAGCAAAGCAGCATTATAAACAGTATTGAGTTATTTGCTCTGGTGGTTTTTTTGATAGATTTCCCCCCCCAGATATTCTGAATCTTTTAAAAGATATAAGTAAAAATCATAATCTGATAAAATGATAGTATCAAAAGAAGAAAAAGAAACAATATCTTCAGGTTAGACAGCCAGATTTTCAAATAGAACAGCTAACTCTTTGGGAGATCACATGGTCCCAAGGATTTTGGTAAGGTTGCCCTTGATCAATTGAGAATCTGCTCCACTTTCTTAGCAGTGAGTAAAACATCAGGACATGCAATATCCTGTTATAACTAGAGGCAAAATATTTCTTAATCCACATGAAAAAGGTGTATCAACATTAAAAGAAAAACAATTTCCAATGTAGTCTCTTCTAAAGATGGCATAAAAACATTTCCTAACTTCTTCATAAAACAACATTATTATGTTCCTGCACAGGGGTTCAGTGCCAGAATTTAGGATCAAGTTTAGATGCTCTGCAAAGATACTGAACACCCCTGCAGGCCCAGCTCTCAAAATTTCTCATCCTCATCCAAATATCCAACTTGCTTTTTCTGGGAGATGCCTTTTAGGAAGATCATTGTTAACTTCCTCAGCACTTTGAGCATTCAGTGTTGATATGGTCTTGAGGAACATGTCAAAGTATTTAAATTTAAAATTTAGCATTTTTTAAATCAGACATGGATAGGACTTGAAACAAGCTAAACAAATAAGTGGCAAATGCTGATTTCTTAGCATTTTCACATCAATATTTTATGCCTTCTTGATCAGACATGTCTATCAAATACTGATTACAGAGTTTAGTGAATTTCTGTCAGTCAGTGACCTGTGAAATACGAATGAACAGATGGGATCCTGTCATCTGATGTTACACACCATGAATCTCACTATCAATTATGTTTCTAGTCCTAACTTTAGATGTCTACAAAAGTGGGTTTAAAGCTAAACTTCAGGATCCATGTTTGAACCTTTTTTCTATATACATGAAAATATCAACTGTATTCAGTTGCCCTTCCTAAAAGTCTGACATTTCTTTCATTGGTAGCAGTGAAGCACTTGAGTTTTGAAAATAGCAGAGTCAAAGCCAGTGTCAAAGTCCTCAAGGAACAATAGAGTTTTGCACTAAATGCTGTACTTGCTTAAATTCAAGCCCATCATACATTGGAAAACAAAGGCTTTCCCTATAGTTTAGTTTAAGATTATACCAGTCTGTAAAATTCAATAAATGTTACTATTTTCTGGTAAGTTATTTTAAAAACAGTTTCAATCTACTCCAGCTACTAAGATAAAGTGGCAAAAGTTTGCATTTCTTAAAATAAATTGTACAAATACTCAGCTTCACTGAGAGCTTTATCTGTCATAAAAGCAACAGAGTTTTCTACAAGATATTTGACAGTTTATTAAAATTACTGAAACTCCCCTTGAAGACATAGATATTTTTACTTTTATATGACTGTTCAGTCCTTGCTAGTAAAATACTTGAGAAAGGAAAACAAAGTAATAGATGTTCCAGTTTGCTGAAAGGTTCAGATTTGGCTGATGACCTGATCTGAAACTTACTACACTGTCTTCTTCTGAACAGTTCCCAATAAATTTGTATACTTCCACACACAGATTCAAAAGGTCTTCCAAAATTACTTTTGCCTGTACAGTATTAAATATCCTCTGTCCCATGTGCCTGCCACTCAGACTTCTGAACTTAGCACCTGGTAGACATAAAAATCTGTTTGATGAAATTAGAGACACAGCTCTTCACCTTCATGAATGTGTGACAGCAGCTTTCAAGATAATGCAACACAGTTCATTTGACAGACTTCATAGTTCTAGTACTCACATTAAAAAGTGATTTAGTTTCCACGTCTTCAGAAAGCAAACATATGCTTCTAGTCTGAACAAAATTAAGTTTGCTTTCAGAGAAATATTTAACAAGACTGAAGATTCCAGCGTTTATCCAATTCCTCTTGGATGAGGATAGGGATGCTGAAATACAGGACAGGGATGCTGAAAAGAGGAAGGAGAGAGGAAAATACTCTGCTCTGTAGTATCAGAGCTGCCACTTGGATCTTCCTGAGACAATAAAGTATTCTCAATGTTTTAGAGATATAATTGTAAATTAAGCTCTCTCTTATATGCAGCTAAGTATCCAACCCTAGAGGAGTCTGGAGATCACTCATACATGCAAGGCTCATATTAAAAACTGGGTGTGCAATGTGTTTCAGGATTCCATTTGTCAATACTGAGAATAAGAAAATCCAAAATAGCTGTGGAAAATATTTATCTGCTTAGCTAATAAGCTGTATCTCCACGGAGAAGATTTCTGGTTGTCTAAACAAATAGACTACTGTTTTTATTCTGTAGAGACTCTAAGCAATGGAACATGCATACCAAGTCCACTTCACAGTTTTAAGGTAAAAGTCAGACTGTGCACACATTTCAGAAATGTTCTTCAAAACAGTGCTGTAGTCGTAAATCTCAGATCACACTGTCTTCTTAAAGTAGCACTCTTCTACAACATGCTAAAAATAATTAACAAATAGAATATGCAAATGAAATATTTACTAATATTTTCTATTTATACGTCCAAATATACTATGTTATGTCTTATCTGTTAGGTACACTTCTGTATTCTCTCTCTCAAATTTTGTTGAGTTCACATTCTCAATATTAAGTAGTACTCAATGCATGAAGTAGAACAATACAAAGGCTTTAAATGAATGAAGAGGCAATACAAAGAGAAGGAGCATGCCAGGAATTTTTCCCTGCTTCAGACACAGTTGTTTAATGCTAAATGTGCTCAGCAGCAGTGTGGGTGTTTTTGAGCTGTGGCATAAAAGCAAAATCTTGATTACTTTGTTCTACTGGTAACAAATGCAACATGCAATAATTATTACATTTCACTGAAATTTTCTACTGCTTGACTATCCAGAGAGCAGGTCAACAAGTCAAATATGTTTGGAAAAATCTGCAATTATATTAAATACCCAGAAATACATATTTTAACTGTTGCATGCCTATGCAAACAAATGCACTGATGGATAATTTTTCCATTCTGTAATTTAAATGGTTTCTGGTATGGTCTTTTTTTTTTTAACCTTCATATTTAAGAACTTTTGGAACAGAGAAAAGGTGGCTGAAGGTATTAAATTGCTTCAAAGATGCACCTATTAATCAATCAGTTTGAACACAGGCCAAGAATATACAGAAGCTTGTAAATTATTATGCAGAGGCTCAAAAGAATTAAGCATTTGGTGATGATAGTAGTACTACACAGAAATAAAGAAAAAACTACATAGATGTTTCATATGCAAAATTGTTATTTTAAAAATATGATATGGAAAATCAAACTATCCTTGTATCTACCATGCTAGATACCACAAGAAATATTTTGACTCTTAATTGAAGGAAATATGTTTCCTTAATCCCAACATGCAGAAATTTAAAATTGTATAGATTGTTTTGTTTTTACACTATAAATAAATAGTACAAATTTACTTACAGCACAAGCATTTTAAGCTATCTCTATAGCAGATTAATAATTAATTTTCATCTATGGGAGCAGCAGTAAAGCTTCCACTTAGAGGACCATGATCCAAGAAACATTAAAACACAAATCCATTCTAGCCAAAGAAGAGACCACTGCAATTCCCCATTCTGCCTTTTTCAAAGGGAGAAATAGTATTTAAACTTTTTATGGCTGAGAAGTAAATTTTCAGTCAAAAAATACAATCTGAAGAGTTGATTCTGTAGCACAATGAATAATTGCCATGTTTAACATGAAAACATCCTTTATATGCAAGTGTTTTAGACATAAAATGTGGTTATAAATTGTGTGACAGAATAATATTTTACTTATTTTAAGCTAGGACACAGTGGAATTTGAACTATACAAACATATAGCATTTCTAAACATATTATAATGTTACATTAGCCAGCTGAGTACTTTCTTATTAGTTAATAGTTATGGGAGTTCACAGATATTAGGCTACCTCTAAGGAAATAAATTCTTTTTCCATGATCTCAATAGAAATGGATTGGGAATTGCAATGGAACACTAATAAAGACGCTGAATATCAATGCTTGGACATTTTAAAGCCAGTAATTCCAGCAATTTTTTCCCTTAACCAGATTTTTAGATGTCCCAGGGATTTGTTATGCGATACCTTGCACTTTTCACAAATAGAAAGAAGAAATGAAGGTTAAAAAAGGTCAGCTTTATAAACACATTCTGCATAAATTAGATTAACTAAATGTAAGAAAAAAAAAGTTAAAATGTTTAATCTACCTGTTAATATTATCTGGATAGTACTGCAGTTTTCATTACACATAACCTGATGACAATTATCTTGCAGGTAAATATCAAAATGCACATTGATTTCAAGGAACAGTTGAAAAATAATTTTGCAATCTGGTTTAGAATTATCATCAAGACATTGAAGATATGCATGGAAATGAATCAGGGTTAAAAAATGCCTTGAGTTATAGACCAATGTAAGATGACAGCAGCTAATTCAAACCAAAATCACAATGTCTTAAAAATCTACAACTAATGGAGAAAACCTGATGAAAGTAAGACTTTGATTCATCCGGAAAATAAAAGGAAATAGGAGGCACCTTTTCCAATCTGTGGCCAGGAATTCACGGCATATTCTTCAGTGGCAGTGCTAACAATATTAACAATGCTGAACACTTTAAATACAACAGGTATACTTTTTGTGTTTTCTTACATTGCTATTCATTTCTGACACTAAAAGACATTCTTTAAAGTGTCCAAGTAGGATACTAATGAGCTTAGGAGGCTTTTTACTTCAAAATAAACATTTGGAATTGGTGAGTCAACAGCTGGCGTGGTATCCTCATCACCAGCTCTGTTTTAACTCCTGACTTCCCTGTTAAGCCTTCTGATAAGGGAAAAGTCATGCTATTAAAATTCACCACCAAAGGAAGAACAGTCATCACCTAACTTCCAATCTTTCCCTTCTAGCAAGTGCTAAAAGAAAATACAATTCCTACTATTTAATCACACACAGTTCTAAATCTCAAAATCCTAGTCTATATTTTTGTCTGAGAGTGGCATCCAAGTCAAAACCTCTTCCTATCTCTCTCCTCCCAGATACTGGGATATGTTCTGTTCAAGGATTTCACTCTCAAGATCTAAATATCCAATCTCATTTGTATCTGTGTCTGACAGGAGCTTGTCAGAAACACAAGATTTCATGTCCTATGCATCTTGAAGTTTTAAAATCTCAAATTCCCATCCAAGCACTGTCATCAGAGATTGCACTGAAGCAATTGCGTTCATAGCAAATAAAGTTTAAGAGAATTTAAAACTTCATAATTGTTTTAATTTACTTCCTTCTTCAACACTAATGAGCATATTTTAAATCCATGGGTAAGATTGCTTTTCTTTCCTCAGTTTTGAAATACATATTGTAAAGAGGATTTCTTTCACGTACTCATCCATGCAGCGATGCCTGAATGTAAATGGAGCTCTTTTATATGTAACTGCTTTTATCTTCCAAATCATACTTGCCTTCTGCAAAGCAACAGAATGTGCTGATTCCTTTTCAAAGAAAACTTTGTGACAAAATGGCTCGTGCACCTGCCAGGGTAATAACGGATGCTTTTTGTTAAACAAAACCAGAACTTTTCTCCCCTCCCCTGCATTATCATTGGTAATTGCTGTATTGTTTCAAGAAACAAAAATTCACAGAGAAAATAGCAACTGCATATACAGCACTGTGTATCTACAAATTGTTGGAAGCTAATTGGAAGAAGCTTAAGCCAGTTGTTCCACTGTGAAATACAAGTTCCACACTTGTATTTCACAGTGCAGAGGCTTCAGGAAAACTAATCCTTTCATCTTTCTGGCTTTGAAAACCTTGATTTTCTTATCAGTTTACTTCTTTAAAGTGTCTTTAAATGCAGTCACTGTTGATTTTCAGTAAGTACCACAGCACAAACAGTTATTTAAATTAGAAGAGTCACTGGTTCAGGCAGAAATAAATTTCTTGGAGAAATTTCAGTTTCAACAACACCCATACCCATGCAGCTTCACACCAGGTGTGCTGCAAGGCACCAGGTGCAGTAGTTTTCCTCCTGTGCCTTCCTTCAGGCCATAACCCCTCCTGCTTGTGATTTTTGTAAGCAACTGAAATAAGCTTCTGTTCAGTTATGATTGAATACATCAGGGGAAATTTGAGACATGACAAAATAGAGGACAGAAAAGAGACTCATGCCTACAGCAAAAAGCCCAAAAGGAACCCTTAAGTTCGTATTCTGGGAGACCACATTCATTAGCAGGAAGACAGAGCGTTAGCATCTTTTTTACCTGCAAATAATGTTATTTCTGCAAATTAAGAATAATCCCTATAAAAATTGGAATACCACTGTAGTTTTACTGCCTGCTTAGTTTAAAACCCCATGTTTTCAAATCAAAGAAATAGAACTACACTGTGAATTAAAAATAGCTCCTTAATGTCAAAGACATCACTAGTTTCTCAATGTAACAGAAAAAGGGATTTTAGTAAAACAGACTAATCATCACTGCTGCCCCACCAACCTGAACTAGGAATCATTGCCAAGAATCGTGCAACCCTAATATGAAGACCTCACAGAAGCACTACCTGTCCCACAAGAACTTCCTACAAAAATACCTATGGTAAAGTGCGATCAACATGAACAGGCCCAAAACCTCTCTCAGAGATCCATTCTCAAACAGTACCCCAACTATGTCTCCCAAATTCAGAACTTAGTTTCAACCTTAACTGCAACAGATTTGTTACACAAAATCTGGGTCCAGCTCACAGAAATTAGGCTGAGCGATTTTTTTTTTTATTTTAAGAAGCAAACAACAGCTCATAAATGGCTGCAGATATATATGTTTGACTAAATATCAGTATCTGAATCATTCACCACGGACAACCTCTTGAGTCAGAGGTGAGCAAGTCAGGGTTAATTCCATTTCAAAGCAAATGTTCAGCAACATTAAAATCAGCTGAATTGAAAGCCCTCCCAAGGCATCCAATTCTCTCCACTTGACAAAGAACAGAAAACTTATACTGTTTCACAGAGCTAGAGTTTTATCTTAGGAACTATTGGCCCATATTTAAAGTAAAGTAATGACCTTAAAGCTGCATTTCAAAACCAGGTTCCGTCTCAATTTTTATAGAGCATATTGAATTTAATGAGCTTTCTTAAAAAGTAAAAATCAAGTGATAATACTTTCACTGTCCCCTCCATGAGCTTACTTCATTCATATTGGAAAGTGGACGAGTTTTTAAGGATATTAAAGTATTAATTTCCCCTTCTTCCCCATTAGAAACTTACTCCTAGGGAGAAGATAGTATTTATTCTTTTAGTAATGGAAAATCAGAAAGAGCTCAGTCCAAATCTTTTCCAAGGAGAAAGAGAAACATGCAGGAAGAAAAATAAAACTCCTTTAGCAGGTACATAAGCTACACTCCTGCTGTGGTAGTTGCATACCAGTGTGGGCTGGTGTGCAAGGACTGATGACAATAGGAAAGCAAGTTTCATTAGTTCTGCTACTAATGGAACAGTTTGTTTTAGCTCATAAGCGTTCTAGAAAAAATTAACAGCTATTAGAACCTTTGAAGATTACATTTGATCATCAAAGTGTGAAATAGAGAAATTTATGTCTGTTTTAATTGAAAAGCCTAATGTAACCTTTATGGCAGAGTTACCTCCTGATATATCTTCAAATGTCTGTAAAAGTTTCTTCTGCTGTGAATATTTTACATCTGCCAGGAGATTCTAACTAGGAGAATTAGATGGTGAGGACAGAAAAAACCTAATGGAGATTCAATTAAGATGTTCATAATTAACACTTGAGATGTGTTAATACTTGAGAGTGATTGCTTTGTCCTTTCTGCCCTTTCTAGTTGTATAAAACAAGGGGAAAAAAAGGTGCAATCCTAAAGAGGTCATTTTAGTACTGGGGGGAGTACCTCTCCACATAATGTGTACTCAAAGTGTAGACTCAATGGAACACAGGTCAGCTCCTCAGAACTTCACCTGCAGCACTCTTAAGAGAATTCTTCTATTGCAACTAGTCAAGTTTGTACTTATGTGAGATAAAGCTAACAAAGCTGCAGATCCTCATGCATCAGAGAGACAATTCTGCTCTTTGATGTGGTTGATGTCAAATAAACCTTGGTGTACAAACCACCTTGCCCCTGGCGACTGTCAGTTTACAGGGTCAGCACAAAAACCATTTCCCCTTGTCTTGTCACTCCAGGCCTTGGAAAAAATGTCTCTCTCCCTCTTTTTTATAAGCTCCCTCTAAGTATTGAAAGGACACAATCAGGTCTCCCCAAAGCCTTCTCTTCTTCAGGCTCAGCAGCCCCAACTTTCTCCGCCTGTCACCAAAGAAATGCTCCAATCCTCTGAGCATCTTCATGGACATACTCTGGACTCACGCCAGCAGGTCCACATTCTTCTTACTTTGAGGAGTTGTACACACAATTCCACTGGTGGGATCTCACCAGAGCAGAGGGGCAGAATCCCCTCCCTTATCCTGCTGGTCACGCTGCTTTCAATGCAGCCCAGGACACCATTGGCTTTCTGGGGGGCCAGTGCACATTACTGGGTCATGTCCAGACTTACTCCACCAGTAAGTCCTTCCCCTTAGGCTTGCTCCCAGTCTCTTCATCCCTGAGTTTGTCTTTATGATTGGGATTGCTCCAACCCAGATGCAGAACCCAGCAATATTAATATAAATATATATAGTTACAACTGTGTGTCTGACCATCATCACACTGGGGAGTATATTGTGAGTCAGACAGCTCCCTCAACGTTTGCATGGGAGAATTTGTATTCCTTTCTCCTCTGATTCAAGGTGCAGTCAGGAGCAGCTCATCAGGTTTCAGCAAAAGCTCTTGCCTTGAGTTTGATGGCACAAGTTGATCAGAAAGCCATCAATTACTGGCTTTAATTAGATCAAAAGTGTTTTTAAGAAATAACATAGGAAACCTCTCTTCACTACAAAATATATGTTTGCACCATCTAATAGATAATTGCTAGCTACATTACTGAAGCCTGGGAGCTCTTTGCTCCATTTGGAATACTTTGAATACTCTGTCAGAACAGATGTGGTGCATTCAACTCTCTAGCTTAGGTCAAAACAAATTCAACAGCAAAAATCTCACTTCAGTATCTGATAGCTTTTCCACAGCTTATTTAAAAGAAGTTGAGGGAAGTGATTTCTGAATGGGACCTTAGACAGATGATTTGATAGAAAAAGGAAAAATAGCTGTTGGCTGGCACATAGTCACAACTTCACTTAAACTGGTGATTTGAGAGTAGAAAATACAATTTGCATCCTTACGTACAGTGTGGAAAAATGTCATGGCACCTGGTGTACAATATGATACTTGAGGAAAAGCAAATTCTGAAGAAAGGACTTCAATAATTAATAAAAGCCCCTATGACTCAGGCAGCCTGTGCATGGAAGAGAAAAAACTCCATCTTTTAGAAGTTCATAGAAAATAATATTCCTATAATTTTCTACAGAGGATTCAGAAATCTAACATTTCTCTAAGAGGCTCAATTTTGCAAATACTAGATACTGCTGATGACCATTGATTAATGTGAGAGTAGACTATAAGTTTTTTTATCATGTTTAAGGGCTTCAATAGGGAACCCCATTATAATTTCTTTTAAAGGCACTTTTATGAAATTAAGAGCAGGACAACCAAGCAGTTCTGTGATTTCCACCTTCAGATAGCAAGAATCAAAGCAGTGTGGGACCAATCAGACAGCAAAGAAAATCTCTCTTCAGTGACACAATATCTCTGTTTTATCTTTATAATTTCAAACATCACTGTTTTTAGATTACCTGTCTTCCACAAGTTATCCTTACATCATAACATTTCTTCTTACCTCAGTTATCTGGGGATTCTCTTGTACATATTTCTAAATTTAAAGTTTTTACACACATTTAATTTTTTCATCCACAAGATAAGATAATGAAATAGAATTATCAAGATTGAAGAATATTATTAGAACTGGGAAATACTTTGAATTATTTTGATGGAAAATTAAATTTATGAAATTCAACTTGCAGTAAAATTTGCTGTGAAACCATTTACTGTTTTCTAATTACAATAACACAAATCGAAAAGTGGATTGAAAATTAAAAGCAGACACTTTGTCTCTTCTGGCATTCTCAGAATAACTTGGTTTTATAACAAAAATAGTCTCCTCCCTCATGTATTATGATTTTAAAAATAAAATTTATTTCAGAAATGTATTGGAATAAAATGGGATAATTTCCCACCAGAGATATGTTGAATACTTAATGCATTTTAAATTATCATGAATTTTTTTGCATTGAAGATTTTTGGAGGATTTTTTGTTCATTTCTGGATAGCTTTTCCACTCTATTCATAATTTATACCAATTCAGTTCTTCTGTTTTGAAGTCAGCTATTAAAGATTCTGCATAGCAATACAGCAACTCTCAGTATGTGAATCCCAGGCAAGAGCTTTTCCAGACTTTTGATTCTGAAAATTGAATTATGCATCTCTATTTAGTGATTTTTTACCAGTTTTGGTGACATTTAATGTCTTATAAGTGATCCAGAAACCCCTGAGAAGGTCAAACCTTCTGCTAAGTAATGTTCAATTAACTATTCAAAGAACCTTTTTCTCAAGAAACCTAGGATAACCTGGTTCTAGTTGGTCAGACTTATCTCCTTTTTCAGCCCTGCCAAATTGATTCTTCAACCATTTATGCCTCCAAGGTTTCTGTCAGGGCATTCTATAGAAAGTCAAATTCAGAGTTAAATGTCTAACACAGAGAGATCTCATAGAAGGTAGAGATTCACACAAATGAGAAAATCAGGGTCTTTCCTGTCAGTAAGATGCAATCTAGAAGACAGCAGTGCAGATCATATGTGGGTCAAACCACTCTCCTAAGATGCCTGATCTGTTAAGGGCCATCCAGTAGGGATATCCTGAGGAATAACTCTGGGATTTCCTTAGTACTGTTTGCATCAAAAAATCACAGGAGTATGTTGAAGAGGGAGAGCTACTTTAGAAGCACATGTATAAATGAAAAATATTTTAGGCAAATGCCCTAACAAATAGACTAGAGTCAGGCAGCCAGCTGTTGCTTCTCTCACTTCCAGGATGTTCTACATTTTTTGGATAGTGATCAAGTGCTGGCAAATATGTTCTGTAACTTATCTGAATGCTCTGGCAACCAGGTTGTAAGACTGATGCTTATCAGCCAAACATCTTCAAGTCCATATAGTCACACGAAAGTTTATCTTTGAATCAGGGCTAATTACATTATAGGACTCCAGGTGATCATATACAGCACTTTTTCCTTCCAAATCCCAAATATATACATGAGAGAAAAACAAGTTAGATTGTTTTAAATATGAGCATGTAGATGGTAGTTTATAGGTATGTTTATCTACATTCAGACTCAAGACATTATTTATAAACCTATCATTAGCTAAACCACTACTAATACTTAGGAGACAACAAAAGAATACATTATTCCACAGGAAATTATGCCTTTGAAGGCAAATTTTCCCCATGTTATTCTTTTCTCTAGGATCAAATCTGTATTTGAGTCATTAAGATGAAGAATTTTCCCTTTAAAAATCAATAAAGGTTTCAATTCTGATTTCAGTTTGAGAATGGTGACAGCTTGTGAATTACAGGTTCCTGTACACTTCTCTGACTCAGTTTATCAGCAAGGTCAGGACAGTAGTGTGGGGAATAACATTGTAAATACAAAGGTGATTGTTCTGCCAGCTAGGTGTAAATTGTCCCAGCAGTGCACTTCGAAGCCTTTCTTTTATGTGTAAATTAATTGCAGTAACTATCAAACTACAGCTGGTAAGGCAGCCAGCTGGGCATAAATAGGAATTCCAGACTGCCAGAGTCTTCCTGCTGGAAAAACATCTTCACAACACAAGTATTCAGCTGTTTGAGATGACAAACCTGAAAGGGAAAATGCCACCTCACACACCTGACTTGAAAGTGAGCATCTGAACAGCTGATACTCTTGATAGAGCCAAAAGCAGAACACAAAAATCCTTCATGGCTTCATATGATAGAGCACAAGATCAAATATTTGAGATTTCATATTTTTTCTTACAAACTGAACTTGAACTACATTACTTCTAAATAGAACTGCTGGTTTCAATGGCTTTTATAGTTATTTATCCATTCAACCACTTTTTTTGTCTTTTTTGTGGAGATGAAAACCATTTAAAAGAAAACAATTATACAACAGATTGGCAGCCCCATTATACAAGGTGCTCAACCACAGTAATAAGAATTTTGAGATTTTTCCTCTTCATACATACTCTTGAACCTCAGTGACACAACCATCTTTTGAACTGACTCACTGAAGATACATGAATGAAAATAAATCCTGAAAAAAAAGTTATTATATTCAAAATATGAAGCTGACATAAGATCCTCAAACAAATAGCCTTAATTTCCAGAATGCTCATAAAATATAATTCTACTACAGTGTCAAAAATATATTTAAATTTAATGGTCTTATTGAGTTTCAAAATTATATTTTTACCGCAGTCATTGACTGAACACTTAGTGTTCAGAAAGAAACCAAATAGGCCAGTTATAGAAATGATGAGTAATGATGAAAAATACTTCTTCAGCTTCAGGAAAAAAAAAAAAAAAATCAGAGTCCTAAGTTTAATTTACTTCTACATAACACAAACAATGGACTTCCTTTTTTTGTGTGTATTAGGAAGCTTCTCATTCCATCAAAGCTGGCACGGGGAGGAGTAAACCTATAAATCTCTGCATAGACCACAGGAGTGGATGGATTCAGAAGGTGAAAGCCAAGGTGAAGCAGAGCAGAAACCAGCAAGTTCATTTACATCCTGTATGCTTGTGAAGAAGGGGGACTGTTCCTAGTTGAAAACACACTGATGAGAACATCTGTGCTGGACACTTATCTCCCTTTTCTTTTAAAGCCTGAAAGTTTGTTTGTAAGGCTTTGTTTGTAGAGAAAGCTGATTTAGAAAAGCATTTTGTAGACTATGCTGATCATCCAAGGTATAAATAACAAATTGAGAATAACCTTTCCTGGAATAAAGCTTTCATCAATCCAAACAAGGAGGAAACACATCCACTCATTTACAAACAGAACACAATCTATTTTTGCTTCTTTGCACCTGCTCACTTGACAATCTGTCATCAAACAGGGAAGAATAAAGTTGTGATTAGGAATTAAGAGTACAGATCTCATACTATTGAAAATCCCCAATGGGCTTGTCCACTTCTAAAAAATTTCATTAATTAAGAAAATTTATGTCAATATGTCTGACACAAGATTGTGCTTGTCTGTGTCAGCTGTTCCTATACCAAGCCCAGTACTCACTAATTTAAGTTTTCAGGACCATATATAAACATGCCCAAAGCCCAGCTGTAATTACACAATAGCGACACAAACAGCTGCTAGAATTTCTACTAGGATCATATTTTCAAGATATAATCCCTACCCTTAGGAGAAAACGTTGGCTTACAAAAATACCAGCCCTGGAAAATAACTAGGAAGGTGATCTTTTCAAATAACTTATGAAAGAAAAGAAAAAAAGGAGAAAAAAAAAAAAGTCAAGGCCAGAAGAGAATGGTGAAAGATTAGAGGCCTTGGAGCCTGGAAGAGGAAGTCTAAAGTTTCAAACTGCTGGTAATTCACAACTTTAGCTTCCTAAGGCTATTTTGTGTTATTTTAGATAATGACAAGAAGTAATTTTTTATGCTTGAATTAAAAATGTTTCCAAAATATCTGCCCTTTTTCTCAACACTGAATATGCATTTTGACCATAGAGAAAGAGCATATTCTTTAAGAAAGCTCAATGACAAACATAACAACACAAATTAACAATAAAACAAAAATGAACCCCTAAGTAAAATAAAAATGTTTATCCAGAATGGACTCCATGATTCATACTCCCCTCTAAGCTCAATTAGATCTCTCAAGATGCATTCTTCAGTTACAAAATAGAATACAGTGGAATTTGTCCCTGGGAGATGAAGCCAATTTTCATCACTTTAGTTGTTGCATGGAAAGAAGACAACAGGCATGAAATTGTTCATTTAATCAAAATATCACTTTTTCATTACAATCAGTCTTGACAGAAAATGATTGATTATCCAAAATTAAAAAGCAGAAGTCCAAAGTCATACTTATTTGTGCATTGAAGCATCTCAAAACAACCACTTGGAAATCCTTCCTGATATACAAATACTTCAATTAAAAATATAAACAAGGTTCAAATATGATCTCAGCAAAAGTGTCATTTTAGCTACTATTTTCTATCTCTCCCCTAACATTTGTATCATTCATTCCTTTACCTAGAAAAAGTATTTCATAGACAATTCATCAGGAACAGTAGTTTTCTTGGATTTTGCCTTTAAAAAAACCCAAAAACCTCACTTAGCTATTCCTATACAGCCACTCATGTTCTAATTCTCCCTATTTAAATGCTATTCTAGGAACCAAGTGACCAGTGATTAGACAAAACAAGTCCTTGATGTGCATTTTAATAAATATTTAAATCACTAGATGATGTAGGACAGATTTCACTGCCAAAAAAACCCCTATGGAAATTGGTATCATCTCTAATATTAGTGCCTGAGGTACTTAAAGTGGTATAGACCTCCTTATTAACTATGTTAGTTGGACAATGTGCTTATATATGCACTAACAAATAAAGCATTTACTCATAGAATCACACTGTAAAAGAGAATTTTATCTCTACATACATATTTATATGCATATTTTTATGTGCATTGGCATGTATTGTATGTGCATATTCATACATACATACTTTTAGTCTGGGGCAGCAGCAATTCCTAATATGTTGCATGAATATTGCAGTGCACCCAAAATATAATTGTGAGTTTTCAGTGCATTATTTCAGTCCAAAAAGCTCAAAAAAAATCATGAAGAGAGATAATATTTCCCTTATGAGCAAAATTGCATTGTTTCTACAATATTAAAAAACTTTTAACAATGTGCATGTTACATATGATTTTTAGAAGAGACATTTTATTTACCAAATATATTTGAATAACTATTAGGAAAAAAAAAATACTTCTGAATGCCCAAATCATCTTTTTGACATTATATTACACAGGAAATGAGATTAAAAATGTTTTAAAAATTGTTTTTATGTATGAAAACATTGCTTACAGTCAAAAAAGCTAAATTCTTTCAACAGCTATCAAGTAGCTGCCAGCAAAGAAAGCATTTTGATCATTGTGATGTTTAGCAATTTTTTTTATTATTACTTTTTAAGATATGTATCTATCTTGCCTCTTAAAAGAATCTCACAAGGGAGGTTCTTTGAAAAAGCTCTTGCCCATTCTGGCCACACAGCACCAATCTATCACTTTCCATCTCTCCCAGAGAAGACATACAAGGGAGAAAAAAAATGAAAAAAAACCAAAAAACTGCAAATGATGAAGTAAAGAAGAGATATCAAAGTATAAAGGAAAAAAAAAGGCAAAATATCTCCCTCAGAACTTTGTCTTTATCATTGAAACTCGAGTCAATTTTTACTAAGGTTCTTTGGGTGCTTCTGTGATCAGCTGCAATGAGTTACACCCTCCTTCCATGAACCAAATCACATCACCTTCTTGACATTACTTGAAGACCATTTCATAGTGCAGCATTCACTGCTGGAGCATTGCATCCTCCCACACCATAAACTCAGCAAAATTCTCATCTATAGATGAAAACAAACAAACAACAACAATGATTTTACAGGTTGGTACAGCAACAAACCTCTTATCAGAATTACCAGTGATTTACTCCAGTCATGGACACTTTTGGAAGGGACAGCTCATTAGCAGGCAGGTCAAATCGACCAAATGACTGAACTGCTTTGAACCTTGTGTGTTACACCCTGAAGAAGTCATGGAACATATAAATTTTTTTAATTTTAATTATTATCAGTGAACGTACAGGGGCTATGCAGTCTGCTGCTAGGCAGAGGGTAACAAAAAAACTGGGCTACTGAACCAATAATATTTCAGAGTTTGATCAAGTAGACAAGTGCTACAGTACATATTTGCTTGGACTTGACTCTGCAGCTAACCAAGGTCCTAAAAATGTATGAATCTCCCAGAGAACAGTCATTCATTGTTGCTTTCTCAGTCCAAATGCATACAGTCCAAGGTGATAAATACATTAACAAATAACTTTTTAAATTTAGCCTTCAATATAAGCAGCTGTTTCTCAATACGGGCCTTGTGAGTCTGTTCTATGGCTGAAAATACATTTGTTTGCATTTACAATGTATTAATGCCCAGGGTACTCTTGTGCAATGAATTGTATTGCTTTGAAGGGAAAAAACTTTGGAAGGCAATCACAAGAAATAATCAGTTAATGAGGAACATGTTACCAGAACTAAACCTCTTCAAGACCTCTTAGATGAAAGACTAATGATTGATCAAATTAATCATACTGCCAACCATTTTATCCAACATTGTGGATGAGTAGGCAGCCATTTAAACAAGGAAGTAGATATTGGTTTGCAGACAGCCTTGTTCCCTCTAACCAAAGGGCTGTTGAGGATGGTTTGAACAAACTTTTTTCCTGCAGGGCGGAGTCCCAAAGAGGGCTACAGGCTCTCTATGTTTCAGCTTCATAAAAAAGTTGCTTGGAAGAACTGTGAGACAACGAGCTGACAACAGTGATATCTGTAGACTGATACTCTGGTATATGTTCTTTTTCAATCCAATAACACTTGACAATCTAATTTCTTTTTTTCAGATTGTCTCAGGATTAAAATTGATTAAATCAACTTTGTTCATTCAAAATGAAGTAGGAGTGACACTTATTGTCATGGGAAGGGATAGAGTGGTGTCGCTGAAAATCTTTTGGTTGATGACACAATTTATTGCTAAATTGCTTCAGAGGCACTACAGGCCTTTGGGCTTTGAAAAAAAGGGTTTGGATTCTCAAAGAACAGCACAGGCTTGAACTTCTTATTTCTCATTACTGATCTGAGAGAAAAAAGTAATGAGCTTTCTATGCTGTATTTGACCAGATCGCTAAAGATTGCAAAAATAGTCTTACCCCACAGTGGACAGCACTGAGATAGGAAGAGTGAGCACACTATAAGCATATTTATTAATGCAAACTTCTGGTAGGCATTTGGTCCAAATGTACTGAACAAGAGCTTTCCACAGGCAACATTTTGTCTTACTTCCTGGTTTACCACAACCCTAGGACACAACAGTATTATTATTTACAGGCAGAGTAAGTCACCTGGGAATTGAAAATGAAACAATTGTCAGAAACATAGTTATGCTTAGTAAGCTAAGTTTGCAACTGCAGACTGGTTGTTCACTCTTTTCTTCATCTTCTGGATATTTGGATGAAATATGACCTCTAGAGAAAACAAGGCAAAAAAAAATTAAAGGTGATACTTAAACAGTGTGCCTTTCCTCATGCAGCAGCAGCAGTTCAGCATTTTCTATCAGTCATGCAGAGCTTTGCTTACAGAACCTCTGTGGCAACAACTTCACTCAGTGCTTTGAAAAACCTAAAAGCTAACACTGAATTCTGTACATGCAAACTATTATCTGTATTTACTTAATTTTTTTTTCCTACAGCCACTGTGTTTCTCTCCATCTATATGATTCACGAAGGACTTTGAAGTGCCTGCCTCATAAAATCTCAAGAAGGAAAGAAACTTTTAAGAAACAAGCCAGCAACAGAATAAAATCTGAATGGAAGACACAGCTTTTCTCTTTTGCCATTTCAAAGAGTCAGAACCCCAGGAAAGGGGGCCACATGATAAAAATCAATCCTACGAAAGGGAGATGATCCTCTTAAGATGTTATTTACTAATAAGATGACCACCTCTGCTATAGGATATCCTGTTTAACACTCAGTAAGTATTTGAAGACATGCCTTCTATGAACATATTTTATTCTGCCATGTCTAGTCAGACAACTCAATGATTAAATATGCACTTGTCCCTGAACACCTTAAAAGATCATAAAACAGCTCCACAATGTATTATCATCCAGCATCCCAGAGGCAAGAAAAATGAGAAGAACAAATATTCATTCCTCTTCTATATGTTGAAAAATGGGCTGCCACATTAAGAAAACCCTCTTTTTTTCCAGTAGACAATGAGTTCTCAAGACAAAAGATGAAATACTTAATTTGCCTGCTTTTTATCAGCAAAATCAAATTCATTTTTGTTTGTAATGATTTCTGAAAGTTAGTTCTAGATTTAGATTGAAAAAACCCAGATCATTAACAAACAAAAATGAAAACCCTCTCCCTGCTCTCAAAAACTCTGAAGACTATAATCTTAGATTTCAGATTAAGGGTATGAATCTTAACTAAGAACTCTAGGGACAGGTTGCTTTCTAACAGCTACCCTGGGGAAAGTGGGACAGTACTGAAGAGAGACCAATCTCCATGCATATGAAGCCAGCAGACTTCTAAGCTCCCCATTTCCTTCTTGATAAAGCTCAAGTATTCTTGCATTAACTCCCAAGCAAAAATAACCACTCTATTCTGCTTATTCTGACCTCATTAGCATCCTGCCAATTGTTTAAGAGGAGATTCTTTTTCATTGTAAATTCTCTTTCAAACCATACTGCCCCCCACCCCTGCTTCCCTTTGAGGGCCTTTAATTGTGCAGACTACAGACTTTTGACAAGCATGACAACTACTTTGATTTAATGCCACAAGATTATTTATGTGCTGCCTTAATTTTAAAGAGCAAACCTGATTAAACCCAAAACCTTGAGTTCCAGGATTCAATAAATAAGCTGCAGAAACAGCAGTGCAAAAATGGACATTTCCAGCAAATGACTGTTTTACTTAGACATTTCAAAGAAAAATGGCAATAAAAAAATGTTTGCCCATATCTAAAAATTATGCATACATACTCTCCAGCCATAAAGTAAGATCTTCTTAAAATCTGGAACCCTGAAATGCACGTGTTCAATATAGTTGAGAGAAAGGAAACAATTTTAGTTAAAAGAAACCTTCTGTCTGCTCTACAGCTGTGCCTAATTTATATTGCAATGATTATGCAGGTAAGGCAATTAAATTTCAAACTGAAATCACAGTATTTTGCTGTTGTTTTGACTGTAATTATATGCCTATCAGAACACAATCTCAAAAATGAGCCGTTCTTGGGGTAATTTAGGCGAGGTTATTTTACAGCAGCAAGCATGAACAAACATTATTGCAAGGAGTTGGGGAAAGGTTTCCTTCAGTGCTAATGACTGCAGTCTTTTTTTATTTCCATAATGCTGTTTTTGAAGTGTACAAGCACTTGACTTGAAGCCTGTGACCATGAAATCCCTCAACTTCCTTACTGAGTTTGAATAAGAAATAGTAGTTGTTAACTTTTTTTTTAAGTAGTCAGTTCAGAACATCTGTAGAAGAGGCAATGTAGAGGTGAGTTTTATGACTCTCAAATGTTTTATGAGCACATGCAAATTATTAGAGTACCACAGAACCATGCAGACATCTTAGAGGAAGAAATGCAATTAGTTACTACCACACTAATCTCAGAACATTTGCTTGGGTCATGAAAAATTGAATTAAAAAAATAGGAAATTATTAAAAGATTGATAATTTAACTGAAAACTGCTTGAACAAACTTGTTAACCTTGCTAATCGTTTAGGCAGTGAATCAACACCTGACCAGCAGCCCTGTTAGGATGGGTATAAGAAGTTGGCTTCTCCAGGCATGAAGGAGTAGAGCAGCCCAGAGCTGTGAAGGAGGGAACCCTGATCGCCCAGTCAGGGACATGAGTCCCTGCCCTGGCTGCCTTAGGACATCCCAGGAGGGTTTCTGCCCCAAGGACTAGGAGTGACATCAGCCTCTGAGTCATCAGGACACCCAGTCTGAGATCACCTACAGACTACAGGGTCACTGCAGGAGGATATGTATAAATTTCCCAATAATGAACTTTTATCCTGGTCAGACAGGGAGGGGGATAGGATGAGGCCCTCAGTGCGGTTTGTGAGAGCATTGAGTGTCTCTGTCTGCACTGATCTGTGTGGCTATGTTATGTTTTTATGTAAATTCACATGTGTGTGGGTACACATCTACTGGAGGTGTATGCTCAGTCTCCCTGCTGGCTGAACCTGGGACATGGAGCTAGGGCAGCATTGGCTCCATGTGCTGCTGGATGCAGCAAGCCCTCCAAGGCCAAAACCCCAGCCAGCACTAAGGAGTACTGATCAGGTGCTTAGGACTTATTTATAGAAATCTCCAAATTATTTTTGGCCAGGTCAAAAGTAAACTTTACTACTTGTACTTCTCAGTGTGTGGATAACACACAATCATCTTCCTTTTCCTTATTCTTCAAGTAGTTTCAATTCTGTGTCCTATTCTCATACACTCCACTTGCTTAGGAGGTGACAAAATTAGGATTTAGTGAAATCTAGAAGGCAAATATCCTAAGAATGGAAATAAACTCTCTCTCCATATGAGTCTGTAACAGGGCACAATTGTAGTTTTGTAAATGCACACACAGAAAATATATAAACATATACATAAACTCCCAAATAAATATATGCATATGTAGACTTACACTATATATTTATATATAAAGAAATAGAAGAAAAAGACAATGATGACTGCATATTTTCACCACAGACAAGAAGTTGTTAGGTTTTGGATCAAGGACAGTTTGTTATAAGAAAGTAAGCCCACCACTGAGAACAAAACAAAGAAAATTAGCATAAACTATATTCTATTTTCAGTTGCTTAGTACAATTCTATTTTTCAGCCTGAAAAGAGTTTCAGTGTGTCAGGCCAGAAAATCTCCCAGCATGATGTGACCTTCCTTCAGGCTGGTCACTCAAGTGAAGTCACAAAGTTTCTAGGGCACTTCATTTTAACTGCAGTAGTTTGAGGCTATTTTAGACTCATATTAGCAACTCTCTGATATGGGTTGCATAAGCACTTCCCATCCTGTTGGTCTCTTGAGTTTTCTCTTAGTCAAAGTTGCATGTATATGTGTAAAGACAATCAAACATGCTCATCTGAGAATCTCAGCAAATCAGTAAAATTGAGAAAAGGAAGCATAAGGGACTCTCACGTGAGCCCCCAGCTATTAATTCAGTGAAACAAAGTCTTTGTTTTCTGAAGTTAAGGTGGAATCTTGCTTGGATTCCCACTGAAATAGAGAGATAAGAGAGACCCTGATCTTTCAGTCAGGACTAATGGCCATCATGGGAAATTGTGGCCCACGACCCCTAGAGAAACACGTAGCAGAGTCAATGCACCTGGCCAGGTAAATCTGCTTGCATGCCTACTTCACTGGCAGTGGAACATCAACAAAACAAATCATGTAAATCCTTTCCATATATGCATTTGCTCGGCTACATGTGCAGCTTCTCTTAGATGCTTAATATCTGTAATTTGTGAGAGGTAGAAGGACTTCTCAAAAACTGAGCACATCCATGCATTCATGTCTGCCTCTGAGAATGAAAGTTTCTCATTCTTACAGTCTAACCATGATGACAAATGCTGAGATTTAAAATAAGCAATAAGTAAAACCAGCTAATACCAATCAAATGAATGACCCACATAATTTTTTAAAGCAGACTTGTTTTTGTCAATCAGAAGGAATTCAAATAAACTGAGCACTATTTAAAAGGCAAACAAAGGAGTTGTGCCTAAACTAGAGCACATGGAAGAAATGAGGCATGTCATTCCCATTAAATTATGTTCAGCATACACAAACAAGGAGAGTACTTGCAATGTTTTTTTAGCAAATGCTCTCCTATGCCTTTACTAGTATATGCTGTACAGAATTACCTATATTTACATTTACTTTCTCTCTTGTCCTTTCATGAAATATTCTAATTCAACTTAACACTCTTTTACATAAAAAAGGTCTGAACAAGAGAAATCCTGAATCCCCTATAATTTATATGATTAATAATCATATAAAAGAAAATCATCATCTAATAGGTAAAAATCCCACCTGCAAGACAGCTCCGTATTTTCAACACAACTTGCACTTGTCTAATAGGCCTAATGTGATTTGTTTTTTTCTAAAATCTCTTCATCTTCCTACTATCCAACCTTCCCACAATACCTGTAGATACACTACAACATAATCTGTATGGGTAGCAACTGAAATTATCAAGAAAATAGGCAGAATTTTTTTACCTTTAGAAAACAAGAAATTTTGTTTTCAGGTGGAGCCTTTGATCAAAATTAGCACTTAATTAGGACAGCTTGGTATGTCTGATCACTCCACATTTCAATACTAGACTTCAAATGCCCATGAAAAGTTTCTGAACTACAATATGAAATTCTTTGAAAAAATGAATCTGACTTATTTAGAAAACAGAAATCTACCCTGCATAAAGATTCAACAAGTGTATAAACTTCCACTACTCTT
This sequence comes from Agelaius tricolor, assembly GCF_023055355.1. Lineage (NCBI taxonomy): Eukaryota > Metazoa > Chordata > Aves > Passeriformes > Icteridae > Agelaius > Agelaius tricolor. The sequence goes on from NW_027269261.1 coordinate 65,209,777, forward strand.
AGATAGAATCTGGTTAAAGTATCAGAAGAAAAGGGTTTTATGAGAGGCCCTAAAAGTCATTGGGAACTCAGCTCTCAATTCACAAGTACTGAACTTTCCATAAAAATGGGCAATCCTATCTCTACAGTTAAATTTCTCTATCAATAAGTAAATGATAATTCATTTCATATAGTACCCAGAGAACAATGGTGAAAGGTGCTATATTATACAATTATTTGAGTAATATTATAGAGCAGATTTGCCACCAAGGTTCATTTTCATTCACAGAACAACTTAAGCCCCCTATTTCAGAGAACACAGCCCTCAGAACTTCAAAGCAAAGGTGCAAGAATCACAGAGTATTTGAGGTGGCAGAAACCCACAAGGATCACCTGAGTTCAGCTCTTGAGTATATGGCCTGTACAGGGATCCAACCCATGACTTTGGTGTTTTCAGCACCATGCTCTGACCAACTGTACTATTCAAAGTGTAACAGCCTTGGGCATTACCACAGTTCAGGCTTCATCAGAAAAAGAAGCCAGCAAACACTGGTGAAGATTCTCCATGATAACAAAAATACTTTCTCTCCCCTACCCTTCTCATTCACAAGAGCCAAGTAACCATTTCTAGAGGATAACATTAGGAAAGATTCCCCCCGTTCCCTACCTGGCCATTGCTCAGGCACAAATTTCTCAGTTCTAAGTGCTCTCTGCCAGCCGTATTTTTGTCTCAGAGCTCATCTCACATGGAACTTTTGGCTTTCTCTTTCTCCCAACCCTAGTACTTCTGTCCTAACTTTTCTCAATATAATTAAACCAAATAGTCCTTTATGAGACTACCTTTTAATTTTGGAGACTAGAAGTAAGAAGTAACCAGTAGGCAAGCTAAGAGGAAGATACTTCTTGAACCACAATTAATTTGAACAGAATGCAGAGTCAAAAGTCTTTTACAAATCTATCTTATTTGCCAGAGGGAGGGCAGAAGAGAGCACTTTAAGGCTTGCAAATGGAATGGCTAATTTTCCAAATCTTTCCCTGTTCCACAATGTACAGAAAGCCTTGCCCAGTTTAGCTCACTACCAAAAAGCAATTAAAATTATATCTCTTGCAATAATACAATTTTAACTGGTTACAAGCCTTAGCCCATTAAGCACCAAATTATTCAGAAGTGTTTTAATGCTTCAGTTCGTGAAATTTTTAACCTGTGCAAAACAAGGAAAAATAGATGCATATATTTTATACATATGGACACACAGAGGAAAATTAAACATTGACTGCCTTTTTCTCCTCTAAGCCCACTGTTTATTTAGACCTCTAGCTGGTCTTCTATCTCAACTTCATCCTTTTTTTATTAGCATTAGTAAGTATTAATTATCAAATATATTAATATAAATAATATTAATGACAACAACAACCCATATATATATTATTTTAAGCTACTGGTGAATACCTGATCTCGCTGATATTTTAAGTTTCCTTATAAAATTCTTTTTGCAAGAGTGAAAATCCCAAACTACTATATACTCCTGAAAAAGAGGAATACATAGGTGGCAAAATCCACTGTCACTCAGACAGTGATAGGCTTCAAAAAAAAAAAAAAAGAAATTGTGGATCTCCACAAGTTGATGTGTAGCCTGGCAATAAGGAATGAGATACAAAATGTTTTCTAAGCAGCCTTGTAGTGGAGCTCCTACTAGACAGACATGCAGAGATTTTAGCCTTTAAAAATAACCCGTTAAAATAAGCTGATACAGAAGATTACTTGCAGTTAGTTGGTACAACTGTATCAGGAAGAAGGCAATCAAGAAAAGAACAAGCTCAGGAAGTAGTCTTTGATGTACTAGGGAGAAGGTATCTTCAGCTATTTGTGCACACCTGCCAGAGGAACAGTAGCTGCTTCCAGATGATAGCACTCTTTGGCCTTGCAGAGGAAGGGCCAGGTGATTTCCAGTACCAAAATATTTCTGTTGATGACAGGAATTTTAAACACCATGAGCAGTTTTTCAGGGTACAGGTTGAATAAATAAGACTGGCAGCTAGAAAGCATACATAAAGACAAAAAGGCAAAACCACTATATTTCATTACAATTCTGAATCTGATTTGGCAATTCTTTAGAAGGAATAAATATGGGAGTTCATAGGAACATTTGTACTGCAACATTTTCAAAGCTAGAGATACACAAAAAATATTTTACAGACAACAATTGCTGAATACACCTTCTGAATGACTGAACACTGCTCAGAAGTGATTTTTCCTTTTATTTCAAACTGACTGCCTGGCACATTTGAGCACCTTCTTTTCAATCCACCACTGTAAAAGAGGCCAAAGAGTTAGGAAAGGAAGGACAGAGTTCTTGCTGTGCACTCACAGTGGAAGATTTCTCCTGCATCATTCACAGGAAGAGGAGTCTTGTGACACAGCCTTATTGAATGGCCCAGGTGGGATGTGGTTCCATTGCTCTCAGAAACATCACTGCAGCATTCATCTGCATTGGTTTTGCTCTACATACCTTGCTTTTTGCTCTGTCCTCCCTCACTCAGGGAATCAGAGTTCACAAATGCAAAGAGCTGCTTGTTATCTTCAGGAGGAATTGGCAAAAGCTGGATGATGGAGCTGGTTGTATCACTTACACATTTGTTCAATTACACAATGCTGCTCAGACAGAATTAGATGAAACACAAAGTGGGCCTCAGCCGACCTGACATTCCTCAGTGTTTGATGAATAGCAAAAAGATCTCTGTTAGTGATTTCCTGAAGCTGGACCAAATGGAAAGGAAAAAAAAAATCTTTGGTTCCTAGCGCACCCCAACCTAATTCTAATATGGTTTTCTGTCTCCTAAAAGACTTTCCATATGTCATTTCTTAGATTTTGGAATAAAAACAGATACCAGACTCCTACAAGAATAATTGAAGTGCCCAGATGAATGAATTGAAGTCTCCCGACAAATATAAAGATATTCTATTCCTAAGATTTTCCAGACACTACCATTTGGGGTATTTCTGTACCAAAAAGCTCCCAAGATACCCATCTACTTATTATTGCCTTTTTCATTTTTTTTTTCTCTATTTTGACAGATCTTCTTTTTCTGCTTCTTATATTCACATTACTTGAATTGAGTTCCTTCGTTTTCCCAGGAAAATCACTGCAAAGGAAGGTAAGCCTAAACCTAAAACTGCAAACCAATCTTGCCTTTACATGCTGACATTAACTATTCATAACTTGGCTCCCAATGTGGCAGGAACTGCCTGTTCTTTTTCCATAATTCAGGATTATGCACGCTGTCTCAAGGTGAGGAAAAAGGATGATTTCAACTCAAAGCCATATGTTTCTGGCTATGTGTGTCTCTCTCTAAGCATAGATTTCTGTTTGCACTTTCAGTCATAATTCTTCAAATGTCTTGGAGGCTATATAAGAATAATTTTATTATTTATAGGTATTTACAAGCAGCTGGCAGCAAATGATATTAAAACACATAGCTGTGAGGTAAGGCTAGTATGTTGCTCTCTGAGTTTTGAGAACAAAAAAAAAATCCAGTATCCAGTGACAAGATAAACGTGAGGATTTTCTGAACATAACTATTTGGTGCTTGTTTAAAGTGTGGTGATGAACAGGTAGACAGAGACTACAATACCATAATTTAGTTGGAAGGAACTGTGAAAATCACCTAGTACAACAATTCTAAAATCTATAGTCTAAACATCATCTACCCCAAAAGGAACAATACAAATGTATTTCCTTTACTAAAAAAAACCCAAAACCAAACAACAAAACAAACAAACAAACCCCCCAAAAACCTAAAACTGGCAAAAATCACAGTCAATTAAGAAATGTCATTTATTCCCACCATTAACTGACTCCCACTAAACTGAGTTGTTCACAGTCTTTTCCTGTTATTGCTCTTAATTTTGATTATTGTTCTTATTTTCCTTTTGATAGAAGCTGACACAGGACTGTGTTTTGGATTTGTGATCAAAACACTTGATAATGTGGTACTTTAGTTATTACTGAGTAGTGCATACACAAAGTGAAGACCTTCTCTGCCTCTCACCCAACCCCATCACCACAACATGTGTGTGGATCCTAATGTGTAGACTCTCTCTGCATCCAGCACCATTTATTCCATTAAAGACCACAGAATGATTTGGGCTGGCAAGGGCTTTAAAGATCATCTAGTTCCCATCCCTTCACCACAAGCAGGGACACTAGGCCAGGTTGCTCAGAGCCCCATCCAACCTGGCCTTGAACACTCTCAGGGGTATATACATCTCTGAAAACCAAAAGTGCAGCATTAAATATCATCATAAGCCTAAAGCCTGGCACGCCTTCATCTTTAACAGTGTCATCTCATAATGATGTTGATGACATCCTGTGGACTTTTCTCTCCTGAGAAAAGCTCCTATCTAGGGGCCTGCCATTCTCAGTGCTGTGGTAAATATTACTTGTATCTACTATTTTAGAAGTGATTTGTGGCTGTGTGCTTGAAATACAAACGGTATCTTGGACAAGTCATTTTGCTGCTCTGTACTCCAGCATCCATTCACAGAAGAAAGTGGTCCAATCTTGAAATTAATGGGGACTCTGCCTCAATCCTCATTTGCCAAGCCTATCCTTAAAACACAGATCTATTTCCCAAAGCATAGCCCAAAGACCCTATGAATATGTGTTTGTCAAAACACTTATAAATTACAAAACCAGATAAAACTTACATGACCCCACAGGGGGGAAGAAAAAACCTAGCAAACCACTGAAGCACAGATAATGCAGGGTTTGCTGCTCCTCTCATTTGTAAGTGTACCAGCAGCCAGAACACTGCTGTGTGCAGGGCATCGTGTTTCCTCTCTGCTCCTGGGGCAAAACTCAGATTTTTTTATTTTTCCTTTGCAAGATGTCAGGTTAGGGAAACAGTGTTACTCAAGCTGCCAGCCTCTAGGACAAGAAGTTAAACAAGAGCATAAATGTCACTCTACAGGGATCCTGTATGTTTTCTAAGCTGGAATTAAAACTGAAAGGCTGTAGGAAGCAGACCCCCATGAAGACCAAGGATTAAAATATAATCACTCCCATACGTGCTCTGAGTATAATATTGCAGTAATGGTCTGGCATGAACTTACCTCTAAAATGAGATTTCTCAATTAGTGAAATAGCCTTTCCTGGCAAGCAAAGGATTACTGTATGCTTTCAGAAGCTTCTAAGGATGAGCAAAATGATACATTATCAAAGTAAATTCTTTATTCATTAACTCCAAGCTGAAAATTCCCTCACAATGCAGCTTTTCAGAGGACTATATGACCGATTATGCAACAGCAATACACTACTTCAGAATTGTGTCAGACCAGCAGCCTGCCAACAAGTTCAAGTTATTGCCAGATGAGGGACAACAGCCACAATCTGAAACACAGGAAGTTCCATCAGAATATGAGGAAAAACTTCTTTACTCTGTGGGTGACAGGGCTGCACAGAGAGGCTGTAGAGCCTGCTTCTCTGGGGGTATTCAAGACCTGACAGGATGCAAATATGTGCAGCCTGCTCCAGGTGAACCTGCTTTAGCAGACAGTTGGATTAGATGATCTCCAGAGGTCCTTTCTGACCCCAAACGTTCTGTGAGCACTGAAATCCTTCAGAGACTCCAACACTTATCTGCAGCCAAAAATCAAGAAATCACATCTCTGTGGGATGTGTAATTTCACCAATAATGAGCTTTTCCCATACTGAAAGTATGTTCCTGACCTCCTTCACCTTTAGCCCTAGTCTCCAAAAACTGGCACGCTCAAGTTTGCTCAGCTACTCTGAAGTTCTCCCATAAAGATGAACTCCCATTATCTGGTAATGATTTGCATCACCTTTTTGTGAAAAGGCTCTCTTTGCTCACCCTTCATTTCCATATTCTTTCTTGCTTCCTTCTAATGAAGCCCTCTCTATGTTCAGTGTCAGCCCATTCACATCCTCTGAATTCCCCTCACACATCTCTTTCTCCTCCCTTAATTCCTCACAGCATATTTTTTGTGACTTCTTTTCATCATGAATATTTCAGCAGACTTTTTTGTCTGTTACTGAGTGATGCATTGGCTGAACTATTCCATTTTCATTAGTTTATTGTTTACCGTACCATTCTTCTATGTTTTCTAGAGAAATCGTTGCCATTTCCAGCCCTCCCTGTACATTGCACTCATAACACAGGAGCAGAGGCCAGAGAGACTGCCACATTAATTTCTTTTCATACCATTTTCCATTTTACCAGGAAACCCCTCATCATACCAGCAATAACTTGAAGTGATATATCACAAAATAATGCAGGATGGAAATGTAGAAGCAGGTCCTCAGACTCCTAGGGCAAAGCTGACTAAGCTTCAGCAAATGAAATAGAAAACACAAAAACTGTTTTGCTGCTGGCCCCTGTGGGTATCAGCAGTTTCTCTGTGCAAATTCACTGGCTTGGTACAGGAGGTACCCTGTGCAGCACAAGTTCCAGTCCTACTGCTCGTGCAGGTGTTGTAGTTTATAGGGGGAGAACTCTCCTTCCTCATTTCCTCAGCCACTTGCTCATCTGGTAACATGACTACCACTGTGCTTTCTTGCCTGATACGACTGAAATTTCCCCACTTAATTCAGAAAATCTAACAGCTGCAATTCAGAAAGCAGGCTCACATCAAGGAAGCATCTGAACTAAGCAGGACTGTAAGCAGGTATTCATTCAGATCTTACCATCACCCTTAGTGTACTCATCCTCTCATTTTCTTTCTCAGAAGGAAGGAAAAAAAATCCCCATTTTCACAATGTTTTTGCTTCTGTTACCATATTAGATCTTACAGAAGAGTAAATATTGTATTGATGGATTTGAAAGTAGCCGATTATGATGATCTGCTTTTGCAAAAAAATAAAAAGGTGACATCTTTCAAAAATGAATAAAAATCTACTGGTGAAGAGAAGGTAGGAAAGGAATGGTTCTGTACTTCCAACTTTCACAGGCTAATAGGAAAAAGGATTATATAACCTCAATGCTATGCTTGACCCAATTGCCTCAGTCAAAATGCCTGTGGCTTCTTAATTGGCATTCACATATGGTCACCCCACCAAATGCAAGGCAAAAGGTCAGGGATATTTCTATAGAGGCTCAACTATTGAGCTCAATTACTCTGATCCCAGGAGGTTCCTGAGGAACAGGATGAGTCAATAACCTAATGGAGCTTGAATACCAGCATCCTGCTGTGTGTGTGCTGGACAGAGGTGCAGAGTGTAACAGTGGTCAGGGCAAAAGAAAAGTGATAACTGTGGGTAAAGGGCTAATTCCTTCCTATTTCAGTACCAGAATGAGCTCATCATCTTTCTCATCAGCATTTGCTGCTGTGCAAGTGGCAGAGGCCAAACAAGTGTGTTCTTTATTCCAGGGCCAGTTTCCATTGGTGAAATGAGAACAAAATCAACACATTACTAAAATTAACAACTGCCGCTGACATAAAACGGAGGTATTGATGTCTTAAAAAAAAAAAAAAGCTTAACAGGACCTTCCTTGTTTTTAGTAGAGAAATGAGGAAATCAATGTAATTCAAAGACCAATTGAAGACTTTCCTTCTATTTTGTAGGTGGGACACTGGAACAGAACACTGAAGTTTCTTGTCCATAGCGAGATACTACTCATATCAGTAATAGAATCTAGATTCCTCAGCATTGTCACTGTCCTTCCACCCTCCAACTCCACATCCAGCCTGAGGAGGAATAATTGTGCTGCCAACAGCAACCAAGCCATAGAAATCCCACAATGATTTCCCACTGAAAAAGGGAGATCTTCTTCACCATGAATTTTTAAGTCTGTTACATTATTCAGGTTGTCCAGATGGCTTGTCAGCAGCACTTTGCTTCATCTCCTTTGCAATTAGAAATACTGAGAGCTGGTAAGTCTGACACATCACAGATATTTCACAAGAATCAATTTATCTTAGAAAGCTCAGACTTTGCTTTTGTGTTCAGAGATCTCCCGAGTGAAATCACTATTTTTGAAAACTTGGTAATAAACCATGAATACCATATTTCTGTTGCAAGTCGGAAAGCAAAAGTCAAGAGAGCTATTCTCTTATGAACTCCTGGCAACAAGTGCGACTTTTTCTATTTTTATGTTTTATCTATTCCCTTTTCTTCCTCCCCTCACACAATCCCTCCTAACAAATTCCAGGCTAATTAACTGCACATGCTTCCTTATTGATGTGTAAGAATTATCTACCCGGGATCCCATCAGTAGAGAACAGAAGAGAAAACCCAATTCACCTCTCAGAAGACAAAAATGTGCTGAAAAATAAAGATTTTTACACTACCTGTAGAGTAAGATTGTTGTAATAGTGAGGCTAAACCTCTTGAAAGTTTATCTTAAAATGCTCAACTCTGATCAACAAGGGAGTCAATATTGCTGCAGAAACACTAAACTAATGTAAGAAAATAACCTTACTTTTGTCTTCCAAAAGCTTACAGATACATAGCCAGAGCCAACATATTTGTCACCTGTATCACAGGAGTTTTAAGGTTGAATGAGACCTCTGGAGATCATCTAGTTCTAACCCTTGCTCAGAGAAACATGATCTAGAATGCCACTGTAGAGTATTCAGTCAGGGTTTGAATACCTCCAGGGATGGAGACTCCTTAACCTATCTTGGCAAATTGTCCTAGAGTCAGATCACTGTGATCACTGTAAAAAAAAAAAAAAAAAAAAAAAAAAAAAAAAAAAAATTCTTGTATTTCAATTTGAATCTACTGCCTCTTGTCCTTTGGCTGAGTGTTGATGAGATGAATTTGGCTTCATATTCCTTACTACCCCCATCAGACTGATCAGATCACCCTCAACCTTCCCTTTTCAGACTTAACACCTACTCTCTCATCTGCCCCTCATACACCAGACAATCCTCATGACGTGTTGCTGGGTTCACTCCACCACATCTATCTCATGCTGTGAAGTCAAGAGCTGGACCCAGCACACCATAGCTGAGCAGAGCAGGAGGATCACTGCTCTCAGCCTGCTGGTGTTGCTCTTGGTCTTTGCTGTGAAGGCACATTGCCGGCTCCGGTCAACACCAGAACCTCACCTGCTCTATTCCACAAAGTTGCTTTGTAGTCTAGCTGACAACCATGGATGATCACAAAATGATTCATTTTCTCTATATGTCCTTTTACTTCCCTCTCTTTTGTGTATCACCTGGGTTCTTGAGATGTCCACTCTGAAATAAAAAGCTGTCTATCTTCTTCTCACCAGTCCTTGCAGTCATGTGTCATTCCTGGTCAACTTCTAATCAGGGCTGTAATTTGTAACAGAGTTAATTCTTTAGGTATTCATTTTCTCAAAATATTAATCACAATTCTTGCTTTGATATATTTTTGAGAAGACTGAGAACTCATTGCCAAATCCCCATCTTAAGAAGGCTGCTCATGCACCACTGCACACACTGCAGGGTTATATTGCATGATATATGGCATGCTTTTAAAAAGAACATGGACATCTTGCCTTCTTTCCTTTCCCAGTCATAAAAACTCCAGTACATATTTTATGTACAGATGTTTTCCCACAAGCAATTATATCAAGAACTTCCACATCTAATAACATGGTACAGAATAGAAAGAAAATCCCTGGAAGCATAAAAAAATAACTACATTCTTAGCTGAAAACAAGCTCCTCCATCTTGGGGATTATTTTTTAACTGATCTGGGGACACTCATGATGATGGTGTACAGTTCAATTATTCCCTCTTTGCTATGAGAACCTTAGGGATAATTCTATTACTATCCATTTTCCATTGACCCAGTATCTCATGGCTACAGTTTTTGGTTCCATGCTATCACCAGTATCTTCCAGGGAAGAAACCCACACATTTATAATTTTTTTCCAAAATCATGAAGAGCAATATCTATAAAAGGGTCTCAAGTCCATAGAAATGCAATATGCAGCCTGGAATTTGATTAATCACACAAAAAGGTGACTTTCTTGACATCATGGCAGTGTACCCCATAAATAAAACAAGGCTACATTATCATATGCATTATAGTCTGAAAAAAAATCACTTATTAGACACTAGTAGCAGAAATGAAAAATAAGACTTCAGAAATTTCATTCTAGTGCAGGTGGCAGAATTATTTACTGCCCCTGGTTCATGTCAATCCTAGGTTCCTTAAATTCACATGGAGGGAATATTCCTTTCCAGAAGAGAAGAGAAAATTACTTCAAAGGAAATATGTAATAGATGGCTACAGGGTGTGAGGGTAGGTAAACAATTTGCCCACTACTCAAATGCAATGCAAATTGTGAGACAATTCCACAAGAAAAGCTTACATTTTACATGTTTTCTTAAATAATTTCATCTTTTATTTCTTTTAAAATGTTAAATAATTTGACCCCCCCTTTCAGAAAAACCTAATTTCCATTTAAGTTCTACAAATACTAATTTATTTTTCCTCAAAATTTGTCTCTGCACTCAATGCAGGATGATTTTCCTGTCTTCATGCTTGTTGCTAAATTCCCCATATTTTGCATGAGGTATTCAATACCAAGAATTCTGTGGCAAGTTTCTGCTGCAGAAAGAAGAGGTTAAGGAACTTATGTAACCTTCAATATTTTAAATGGATCCCCACATTTGTGGGGAAACAGAATCCAGCAGAAGTGCTTTGCAAACATTGCCTAAGCCAGGAAGCACACTTTATTGCTAAGTACAAAGCATGTAACACCAGCATGAGTCTAAAGGGTATCAACAACTTGAAACCAGCCCCTCAGAATTTAGCTCACAAAGTAATTTTCCACACAGTAAATTAGCCTACAAGTTCACCTAACAAAAATACAGAGAAAGATGATTTTCTGGAAGAGTCAGGTGCTTCTCTACTTGTGATATGGAAGTTCTGTTAATTTATGTTGTCTGTAGGAAGTTGAAGTTCAGACAGACAGAACAACTTTTCAGGGTATCTTTGACAGGAAAATTACTTTTCTAAGAAGTATCTATGCACAATTACCAGGTGGGAAAGAGTAAAATAGTCAACAATTTTTGATGACTATAAAAGTCTACAGAATGAACATCAATTTCACTGCAGTGAAAGAGACACCAAGGAATTGATGTCAGCCCTAGCTTCCCCTTTCATCCTAACTCAGAATTTTATATTGTTGTATAAAGATCCTTTTGTTGACAGCTGAACTGAAAATGAAGAGTCAAAGGAGTAACAAATGATGTCTATCTAGTTAGTTTAAAGTACTGGACTTCTTCATGTACAAAGGAGTAATTTATGATGCAGGTCAGTATCCAAATTGCACTGTTGGCAGGGAGAGGATAGAGTTGGATGAAGTCTTGGCTGCTTCATACTCAAAGCAGAATTACAGCAGGGACTAAAATAAATCTTCCCTCAGAGGTTACAGGACTTCAGCGCTGCAAACATAATCAGCCCAAAACAGTACTCTGTCTTAATTTCTTAGTTTAAATATCTTCAACTTTGAAATGGAGGATGTTTTTTGTTTGCTTTTTTTTCTTTCAAGTGAAAAACCTTTTTAAGTTTGTGGTACTCAATGGTCTTTAGCAAAACAGTTAATATGTATTTCATATAATTTCTATTTCTGTGGAAAATTCTTCTGGTCAACAGCTCTTCCTAAGATATCTTCAAATTATAAGTCTTTTGGGTCCTCATCTACTATTAATAAAAAGACAATTACACAGCTCTATATCTAAGATCTTATAAAAACATTTGTATCTAAGATTTGGGTCCCCCCTCTAAAAAGTAACTCTCCACAGGGAATCACCCATGAGAGGGTGATGCCCACAGGAGGCACTAATAAGTCCATTAACATTTCATATTTTAATGAGGTATCTGTAGAGAATCATAAAACCTCTAAAAATTTGTGTAGCATAAAGAGTGGTGAAACAGTAAGTAGCTATGATGAAAGGTCAGTCACAATATGAAATATGGTAAGAGTCACAGCACTTTGCAGGTCAGGTGGGAGCCCACATCTACACACCCAGTCCCTCATTAGGCTTCTGTAATTAGTGCTTGGGACATGCTGATGCAACTAAATTACATAGTGCAACCTCAGCTAGCACCAGCAGTAGCTAGTCAGTGTAGTATGCATTCTCAATAGTTCCAGTCTGTTAAAAAGGGATTTTATTGCTGACAAACATGAAGCAGCCCTTAGAAAAATTACACTGTGCCTGTACAATCAAAGGGCTGCTGTGGAGTGGAGGCTGTCACACAAAGATGTAAACCATTCATCATGGCAGAAGTCCCAGCCCAGTGCTATGATCAGGGAGCCCAAGAAATTTTGGGTTGTGTAAAGAGAAACATGGACAGCAAATGTAGGGAGGGAATTGTACTGCTGTCTGCAATGTTTGTGTGGGGTTTACATGTCAAGGTTTGGATGTCACCGGGCTGCAAGGGAGAATATTCCAGGAGAATGGTGAATTCTGTGTCCTTCTGTATATGCACATAGGCTGAGACTGTTTTCTGATAAACATGCCTTAGGCATATCCGCCATATGCTTCAGTGAAACCAAAGCTATAAGGCCAAATATGAAGAAAGGTTTGTACTGCAGAGATCAATTTGAATGATATAAGAGTCAATTTTGATCTTAAAATAAATTCTAAGAAATTTCAAAGTGGATTAATATAAGGCAGAGCAGAAGACCTGCAAAATGATTTTCCTTGGCAAGATGGAGAAAACTCACAGAATTTCTATGACATCCAGAAATATATAAAAGAAATAATGCTACATTTAGTGTGAGCCTCAGCAGAGTAGGTATTAAAATGTAAAAATTCTGGGATTGCCAACTTCGTTTTCAGAAAAACATTAAAAATTACATTAATATTTCTCTCAAAGTTTATAAGTGAGGAAGAATGAATGCAGGAAGGAAATTACTCTCAGTGGGAGAAAATTATTTGAATTTTACTAGGTTGAAAGGAATCAGGAGTGCTGTATGAATTAAGCATAATATAATTCTACAGCCTGAAAGAAATACCCTAATAATAAATTTACAAGTTAAAAAGGCAGTTAAGGGTTAACAAGATCAAGACCTAAGCTAGCAGTGTAAGTGAGATGTTTGTTCCAACCTGATCAACAAGCAAACCTGAAATCATCAGCAAAATTTCAAGGCTGCTTTTGAAGAAATCAAAGGGAATTCTGCTATGCTACTCAGCAAGATCTCTTTTTTTCTTTCTTCTTGAACACCCTCCCCAGTATTTTTCCATGTGTAATTCAAAGACTCAACTCTCCACATTCCGGAACAACATTAATATCCCTGTAACTGAGGTTCTCCATTACATAATAGAAAAGCCTTCACCACAAGCCTTTTGCATACTGCTTACCTAATTTCTGACCTGTAACCTTGCAATTGTTTTAGTGGTGAACATGAGTTTAACCTGCATGCTAACCCAGTTGTGTGAAATGAAGAACTGGCATTGGGTGGCGTAACCCTGGATTGAAGTTTTCCAATTGTATACTTCAAACAGGAATTTAAACAAACAGGACTGTGTAGCTACATAAAACCACCTGTAGAGCTGAACAGATTTATTTTCCTACTATTAGTTCCATATACAGAAGGAATTCATTACAGAAAGAGTCAGGAAGAGATTGTGTCTTCTGGTGTTCCATACCAGCTATAACTACAGACATCCTAGGAGAACTGAAATGTTGCATTAATTCTGAAGGGGAGTAAGAATGCATGAAAAGGCAGAGCATCTTAGAAATTTAAGGGAAAGTACAACCTGGTGTCTGTTGAAACCAGCTGCTCCTTTCTCAGCGTGTCCTTCAAATTTCTTTTTTTAATAAACTATTCACAAGGCAAAACAAGCATTGTTAGCAAAAACTCACTCCTATCCTCAAGTATTAGACAGTGCACAATAACTTTATGGATGCAAAGGCTGCACGTAATCATGTTTATTTTTTAGGTGCCATTCAGCTGATACTTTTTTCCCTATTGGGAATCCAAACCTGTTTAGAACCTGTTTACTGTTTAATCAACCCTCTTTCTCACTGGCCACATGCTGTCCTTTACATTTACATTTGGTTCTGGTAAAAACCTTCATCCCCACAAGACATTTGATCTTTAAGAAATAACTGGAGAGAGTATGACTTTCACAGAGCCAAAATTCCCAAAAGCCTTTACATCAGAAAATATACAAGATGATGTTCTGGGTGTATGAATAATGAGCCTTGGGAGACACCATGATTATCTGATGTATAAACATTAGTTTGAAGACTTTTGTTATAAAGCAATACAGAAATGATTCTGTAGGAAGCAGTGCAAAAAAATCTTTTATTGAAACTGTCAGGAGCAGGTAGGGGGTAGGAGAGGGAAAGAGAATTGCCACTCAGTACACTTTCTGTGCAACCTTTTCTCCCACAGTTGTAAAAGTGTTAGGCTGGGAGCCATGTGGTATAGTAGAAAAGGTAGAAGAGCACTGGTGAACAACTGTTTTTTAAAAAAAAACAAAAAACCTAAGAAAACAACCAAGAGCAGTTGTGGTTCAAACACATGACTTCTCCACTGATTGACAGTAACTCATGGGAAGAGTATAATAGCTGAGAATGAAGGAATTATGTGGCACTACTCATCTCTTTGCCCATTTATATGCACTCAAGGGAACAGAAGCACAAAACCTCAAAATTCTAACCTTTTAAAAAAATTGTATTTCTATAAAGAAGTATTTCCCACATTGGTATTGCTGCTGTCTTTTTCCAATATTATGTCTGATTCCCTTTTTTGCAACTGGGTTTTCAGTTCAGGCTCACCAGGCATGGATGCGCAAGCATTGCCTGCTAAAAACAACAAGAAGCACGAGGGCTGTCCCAGAATTTGGGAATTTTATTTGATCAATAGCTTTTGCTACTGGAGGATACACCCAACCCCTGTCTGAGTCAGATCTGTTTGGTGGCTGATAATGCCCTGAGGAAAGATGCGATAATCTAAAAAACACCGACTAAAAAATTTGATGGGGGGGGGGAAAGACAGTACTTACTAGGAAAATAAACTACCAGCAAAGTAATGGTTACCATTAAAATAAAAATTCTCTTGCATGAATCACATTAGAGAAGACTGCTAGTACACTTACAAATGTACCTATGCTCACAAACATTGAGATCCATCTGCAGGCAAATGCCATTTTTATCCCTTGAAACTATTTCCATATTTATTGCAAGCTTTACTTTGTAAAAGAAAGTTGACAGATGTACTTTGTTGATAACTTCATTAAAGCACACCCAAACAGAATAATTAACAGCTTCTCTGGTCTCCTTCAACTGTATTAACAATCATGGTTGATAAAAGATCTGTTCCCATCAAAGAGAGAAGAGATTTTCCCCTGAGAAGATCCCATTAATGCCCAGCAACTGTTGATTGTACTGTGAAGAATGATGTACTTGAGCAGTGTAAAAATACATCTGCTGTGGAAATCTTCTGATATTGTTAACGAAAAAGCTGTTTATAATAGTAAATATGCAATAAAACACTAAAAAGATGTTCCTGTGCTTTCTCCATTTGCTTCAAATAAAGTTTTTAAGCAAAGAGTAAACTGTATCTTCTACAAACTACTCTTATACCTCTTGCCTCCTCTATTTCACAGAAAAATAGATATAATATAGTTATAATTAATGTCTGCATAAAGTAGACTAGAAAACACATTTTTATACCAAAGCAAGTTAACTGCCTGTAGCCCACAAGCTAATGTGGGCTACTTTATTTTTTATTTACTAATAAAAAATAAAATTAAATACTACTGCAATTCATAAGAATTAAAATGTATGGTATTAAATCATATTTTATTGGTAGCTGAAGTGTTTTCCTCTGAAGCTTTTTAAATCTACCTGATTATAGAAAGTACTATGGAACTTTAGCCATTTAACATTTCTGCTACTAGACATATCTTAGAACAAGATGGCAGGAGGATGCTTATAAGAGAACTCGGTCCACAGGTGATCTTGGAGAAATAAAAAAAAAAAGGACTTTGTCTTCTCAAAGGAAACAAACAGTATAAACTTTGTAAGGATAACCTTGAGAATATAAAGAAAATCAAGCTTTATCTCAAAAACAGAGAGCAGTTTTAGTTCATCAGTTTTCAAAGGCATATCTGTATTTATATCAGATGAATCAGGACAGTAACTTCTTTGTACACTTCAACTTACACTTCAAACCTGACCGTATAACTCAGGGGTTTTTTTTTGTCACCAGCATGTTCTGAGGAGGACAGCAGCGCTGATGAGCAGTGACAGCTGTACAACACATACTCCTCTAGTTTCTGGAGCCATGGCACAGGCTCCACAGGAAGTCCATTCTATATACTCACACAGGAGCACAGGGGAGCAGCTTCCTCAGCCTCTGTGCTGCCCTATGCCTGTCTCCCCAGCTCCCAGGGAAAGGAGGCAGCCAAGCTCCTGCTATGGCAGGCACACAGGAGACTGGCTAATGCCCCTTGCCAACAGGGGTTGGAAAATGAGCCCATGTCAAGAGGGGGCTAACAAGAGTTGAATCTGTCAAACCAACCCCTTCACCACAAACACCTGGAGAAACCCTGTCAGGATACTGGACTTCCTCAGTCTTGAGAAAATCTGCTTGTCCTGTGCTGGGGGCTGGTCATGCTCTGACCACAGAGCCTAGAGCCAGCCCTCTCCTGCCAACCAAAGCTTCTGCAAGGCCTGTGAGGCACAGGCACCGTGGCAAAGAGAAAGACTCAGCTTCCAGAAATTAGTGTGAAATCACAGAGCCAAGAGATTTATGTTGAGAACTGGAAATTACATTTAAATTGGTGTATAAAAATAAGAAAAAGGAGTAGCTTTTGGAGAAGAAAGATAATTTTCTCTGTCTACTTTATTCAGGGAACACCAGTGTGAGTCAGTGATGGTGTTAAACAACTGCAAAACCCAGTATTTTATCCTGTTATTGCTACAGCAATACAAAGGACATGCCACTGCCACAAGAGATAATAGCATTTAAATAGCATAGTAAGTGCTGTTATAAAATACTCTGAGTAAGTACAAGGTCATGTCAGTCCCTCAGAGAATACTTTCTTCATGTACCTTCTGCACTTCAGGAGAGTTTTAAATGTTTCAGACAAATCTACTTCCAACTCATTCTCTTTAACTATTCCTGACATACACTGATAATAGCTGTGATGGGTTTGCATTTGAAGACTTAAGAGCCCACCTTCTTTACTTACTGAAACTTGTGCTGAATTTGTAATGAGCCTAAATATCTTACACCAGTTTCCTCTGCAACTGAGGAGTGTCTCAAACATGCCATAACCAAACAGGGCAGAAGGGGAGGGTGGGTGAACAATACACATTTCCTTTTGTTGCAGAGGTGTTGTGTAAAAGCAGAGGAATGCAAAGCAAGAGTATTGTGTGCTTTTCCCCTCTCCTTTGCCAGACTACCATCAGTTGATCCCACAGTAATTCTACCAGCAGTAAACATAAGGTATGAAATCATAACTGCATGATTAAGGTTGGCTAGGCCAGTCCAAGGCTCCATATCCTGAGCCAGATATGAAGATTTCTTCCTTTGTGAGCATGGCCTCAATTTTATCCTGCAGAAGCAATTCATCTCTTTAAACCTAAACGTTAAGAAACACTTCTGCTATTACAGACAAACTATTTGCATGTCAGTGATCTGCTGGAAGTATGTCTAGCCTTTAACCAAAGAATTCTCTCTTCTCTTTAAGTGCAGAAGTCTAACAATAAGATATTATATGCACTCTGTTGTTTAAAGAGACAAGAACACATGCTCTGTTAATTAAGCTTGTTTTTGTCTCATTCTGAAGCATCCAAGAATGCCAAAAAAACCATTTTTAATTATGACACACTTCAAGTCACCATTTGAATTTAGCATTTTGTTATCCTCCTGGAGGATTCAGCACTGCTATTGACCATACCTCTCAGCTGGCTTTGCCAAAACAGCTCTTTGGTGTCTCCATCTGTGCCTGCTAAAGGAGCTTGACATCACCCCTAAAGATACAACAAGCTTTAATTCAGAACACAAATGCTTCAATAAATGTATAGTTAGTTGAAAGCAAGCATGCATGAAAAGGGTGATTTTTTTAATATTCTACTTTAAAATTGAGATAAAGGCTTTTAAATATCGTGCCTCTGCCCCTTTGTTGGCAAAATAATACTTTAAACCAAGCCGCTACACATACACATGAACTTTTTCCTGTGCTTTCATTTAATCTTCTCTCTGCTGATCCCCACTGTAGCATGCTACAGAAATAATTTTTTTTATTTTTGCATCGCAAGTAATAAGGAAAAACTATTATTTTGGAGGATGCTTTTATGGGGTGGCAAGAGAGAAGCAAGCTCAGCAAGCTCTCATTGAGCATCATTATAATGATATATATGCCCATTAACTTAGAATTAATTAGTCCAAAAAATTCCATGTCTAATTCATTGTTCTATTTTAAAACTTAAACACTACATTTGTTTTCACATCTTGTTTAAGACAAGAATCTGAACATCTAAGTGCTCAGATCATAAAAAGGTTGAGAAAATTGTAGCTTTAATCACAAAAAATATTTACTATGGTAAACCTGCAACCTGACAATGTCATCAAAAAATGCAGAATGGTACGCATAGTAAATTATGCAGAAATAATCTGAATTTCTAATAAGGTCCATGGTTGGGAAATTTCTAGCTTTAACACAAAATATTCATGCACAGCAGAAGTTCTTTAACACCATACACCAAACCAGACAATAATGTGACTGGATATATAAATTAACAATATACTAAAATAGAGAAATTTAGGGGGGAATGTAGCAGCAAACAGCTTCAAAATTAATATTTTTCCTTCTCTTATGATTATTGAAATTCCTCATTTCATTGCTTTATACACACAGAAGAGATTTTGAGGTTTCAATTCTTACTAGCTTTCCAGTCTCTTGTGATTTCCATCTTATTTATTTTCTAAGGTATGAACACATGACTGCAAAAATGATTTTTTTTTCCTTGCTAGAAGGTCATAAAACATCCAGAGTTTTTATTTGTCTTTGAGCTAAGCAACTAAGCAGTGATGTGTGTCTAAAATCAAGATCCTGGACCTGTAGAGATGATATAATAGTTTGACAATTATAAAAAGCATTCTTGTGATAGTAACCTTATTTCACCTGAAGGGTAAGAGAGAGGAGAAAAAAGTTTTTTACCATGTTACTGTTCACAATTATGCTGGTTTTGCATTTCATCACAAGCATATTAACAAAAGAGAATAAAATAATAAAAGTCAAAACATCTGCCTGTAACCTTGATTTATAAAGCTGTACTTGAAAGACAGATATACTGTTTCCACTGCATACCTAGCTACATATTGCAGACAGATAAGAAGAATAAGTCATTAAGTCCAAAAAGGTGAAAAAACATTATATTCTGATGAAAGGAACAGCATTGCTTGGATACACTGTATGATTTGGACAGAAAAAGCCACTTTTCAGAGTGTCATAAGGAGATGAAAGTCAAGATAAATGTTCCCAGCCTCCGCTGGAATATTTTGTAGCAACACAAAGAACACCCAAAGTAGTTAGCAAGGCTCTCAACAGAATAAGAAATGTGAAAAAGAAAAATAAAAACCAATTTCAAGTTTGGAAGCTGACACTGTTCTATTTAGAGGATTACAACTGTTTGGTTTAGATGAGCACACATTAAGTGTTGTAAGAACAGAAGAAAACAAAGAAAGCTCACCCTTGAAAAGCAAGCTCTCTCTCTTTTTTTCCAACAGCAAAGGTAGATTTCTCTACTTGAGAAGCAAAGATGACCGAACCTTGGAGTTCAGTGTGTGTGTTTTTTGTTTGTGCTTCTGAGCTTTTTCAAGTCTGCTTAGAAACAGTGTTATTCACCTCAGAAAAGCAGGATTTAAGGTTAAATTACTGAGCATGTCAAAATGGCTGAATTGAGGAAATGAAAGGCTTTTGAAACCTTAAAATATTCAAAGTCACACTGAAATTTCCCCATGACACATGAACTTTGTGTAATATGCACATATGTTGTTGAAAAAAAAAAAAAAATCACTTGCCACTAGATGACCAACAACAGTGTTTTGGCATGTGTTTCTCCTTGGAATAAACTTTCTGCAACAGCCAGTCAGACTTTGGTTCTTGCCCTGTCCTTCAGCCATCTCGTTTCTAACACCTAGTCCAAGAATAAAATTGTCATCTCAATATTTAATGGTTATGGGCCTGGTTGATCCAAGACTGGAAGCTTTAATAACATCCATTACAAGAATAATGCCTAATGATATCACACATAAAAGAAATATTCTTCACTTCCCAGATTTTTAATACACCAAACACCATAGAACCAATAGGCTTCCTAGTTTTATGTGTCAATTCTGATTTGCTAAATCCAAGACAAAAGGAATACAACTATTTGCTAAAACAAAACCAGAATTTTTCCTGAAGTTTACCTGCAGCACATTTTGGAGTTTGCTGGAGGGAACAGTATTACTGCTACTCTGTGCTCTTCCCAAACCAAACAACATCATTCAGAGCTCCTAAATCATCAAAATACAGTGTAGCTCCTTTCATAGCCTCTGAAGATCACTGGATGTCTCAAGAGAAAATATTTTATTCTGAGAGTTTTAAGTCAGATCTCTTGATCAAAGAGATTGAGTTGTTAAGGCTCAAGTGAACTCCCAAACATTTTGATTTTCACATGTCAGTTTTCCTGGAAACACACAAACACCATCCTCTGTTTCATCAACAGCACAACAAAACTCAGACCAGTCCAATGGTTTGAACCTGCATTGTCCCTTCCATATAATTATTCCTTGTCAGGAGGTCTGAAGAAAACAAACCACAATACCAGCTGTGGAACTCATGAAAATTTTCTGAGTTTTCTATTGTTTTTTTAGAAATGTCCAACTGAACAATATGGTAAGCCACAAAAACTTATTTATTAGTAATTATTATTCATAAATTTATTATCATTCATTCATTATTAATAATTATAAATTTATTATTAGCTAATGTAAGAAGAATCCAACTTCATTAGTGTACACTGGCTATTATGTGGCTGTCTGTGATCTGTTAATAACTGAATGTCTCATTCTAGGTCACAATAGGACAATAGCATGCCTAGCAATAGGACAAGGTACATGCCTAATTTAAAAAAAAATCTATTCCATTGTTCAAACTTGAGGCTGCACATGTGGCACGACT
Source organism: Agelaius tricolor (assembly GCF_023055355.1). Lineage (NCBI taxonomy): Eukaryota > Metazoa > Chordata > Aves > Passeriformes > Icteridae > Agelaius > Agelaius tricolor. The sequence goes on from NW_027269261.1 coordinate 65,230,891, forward strand.
CTAAAACTGTGCATGCCAAACTAACATACGTGTTGGAGAGCAAAAAAGAAGGTAAAAGATGAAAAATACCTGAGAGAGGATTATTTTCTCTAAAACTGATGGAAAAACAGTTCTTATGATGAGCCAGCTTGAATGCTACTCTGTGAACTGCATCCTTTGTATTACACAATTCAGCATTACACAAAAGGTGACCTTTTCAGTATGCTTTATGTGAGCTTCAGTATTCTTTATGTGAGTTCCCTGGATGTTCAGACCCTTTCCCCCAAAGGTTAGTCTGGTTATAATCAGGAAAGAAAAAAGGCAGCAAGCTATTCTACAAAAGTTAAAGTGTTCAGATCTATTCAGTGTCTTTTTAGTTATTCCCTAAGTTTCAGAACAAGGTCTGTTTCCAAGAAGGGGCAAATGCTCTGTTTTGTTGGAAAAAGCTCTGCCTAGAAGAATTCACGTCAGACTGATATGCATTCAATTGTGTGCTTTGGAGAGCAAGAACTGAAGTTTGCAACAGGTTGAGCAACCTTGTTCTGGGCACAGTCTGCCACAAGTTTCTGAGTAAAGTACTCAAGGAGCTCTGTAATCAGAAGAACTAAAAAACCATACTGTGCATGGTTGTGTCTCATGGATGACTAGACACCTAACAAGGTACAAGTCTTCAATTCCTTTGGAGGCAACTGAGGAATTCTGTGATACCTGAGAGCTAGGCACACGCTTCTTGTGTGTTTTTCCACACAAAAAACTAGGCCTGTTTTTGTTTTTTCCTTTTTATTGAAGCTCACCCATGGTTCATTTTGATTCTCTGCATGTTCCAGTTTCTTTCATCAGGATTTATATGCTTAACAGTTGAGCCTTCAGCTGTATATAATTTTAAAATTTCACAAATTGGCTTTTACTAGACCCTTTAGAGCCTCACATTTCTAAAACATGAGCAATCCATAACACAATCTGGAGAAGGCACATCAAAGTGCTATAAACCTTTTTGTTTTTTAGTTCCTCCTTCCTTCTGGGTTGCCTCCCATCCCCAATGAAATATCTATTATTGTCACAGGTGTTTGTCAGCAACCAGAACACATCTATCAATTTAACACTTGAGAAATTCATATTTACCTTTCCCAGCAATTCTCAGCCTACAGTCTTTTCCAAACAATTGAACTGAATTTCTGAATAAATACAAAAAGAACACAAGGGGGGCTCATTTAATAATTTCTTTTCCAAAGGTGATCTTTATTTTCCTTCATCTCTCTGCTTTCACAGTTGTGCTTCTAAGTGAAGAGTACTTTGAACCCTCCCAATCAATTTCTTTTCAGACTTCAGATGCTACAAGTCCTGCTTAACATTCCTTATTTACTTAAGCATTACAGGTAACTATCAATTCAGTCTAATTTTTACCTAATTTGTTTTTTTCCTCACAGCATAACAGGAAAATCATTACAAATCACATTTATTAACTCTAAAGCTGCAGACAAGGCACATGGTGTGACTCTTGGGGATGGCCTATGCAGAGCTAAGAATTGAGCTCAATGACCCTTCTGGGTCCCTTCAAACCCAAGAGATTCTTCAATTCTGTGAGCTTGTACTCTGTCTGCAGTTTTCCTTTTCCCAGTTTCTTCTACTTAGCAGTGTCTGGGTATAGTTTATGGCACAAAACTCAATTTACAACTTTGTTTCAAAACATGAATCAGCTAAAATGGTTGTTCACTCACAAAAATACAAGAACTGCCACTCATTCATATATTAAAAAAGAGATGAAGACCTCATTTTCCATACTCATTTTTAGAGCCTCACATTCCCAACCTTTTTTCTCTCCCCCTACCCCACCTCATCCCAGAACTAGAAATGCATTAAAAAACCTGCATCTTCACTGGCCACCCAAGAAACCAAATAAAAAATTTCACAAGAGTAATGCACATTTTAAAAACCTAGAGCAAAGCACTACCATGAGGTGATCTCTTAAAATAAGACAAGCAACTGCTTTAATACATACCCACACAGATCCTTTGCTGCAGTACATCTCTGCATGCCCCTCATAGACAGTGGTGCTCTAGAGAGGGCTCTCAGCTGTCTCCTCTGCTTTTACCTCCTCTCTTTCAGGACTACTTGCAGTGAGAGCACTTATGAATGACATTAATTGCATCATTGCCCTGAGCTCAATCAACATTTAAGAGCCCCACCTGACAATCTAGTCACCACAGGTGAATATTATTTGTATTACAAATATCTTGTGATCGCCAGCTGTGAGATCTCCATCTAAATAAAAACTGTTTTCCCATCTACTTCTAAAAGTCTTTTCAATATGACATGGTAACTGGTAGGAAGACTGAATATAAAGATTAATGTACAAAGCAGCATCCCATCTGTCTTACCCTTAAGACTTTAAGAGAGTAGATTCTCATGTGTTTCTAATGAATTGTTATGAAATTCAAATCTTCTTGCTTAGGCAAATAGCAAATATTAATTATGGTCACTTTCAGTGACCACTAGAGAGCCCCTACCTTGTAAATGGAGAAAAAACTTGGCCTGTTTAGCTGCAAATGGAAAGGTACTAGTAAACATAACCTGAAATAGCACAAAAAGGTCAAAAAGGAGAGAGGAGACTGCTATAAGTTCATAAAGGGCGATGCTGTCCACTGATGTCATTAAATCTTGGAATAGTAAAAAGCCTGTGTTTGTATAGCATATTATTTTGAGACTAATAAATAAATATTGTCTCTCTAAGCATGTTTTTTAGCTGTCCAGTGAAAACCACAGCAACAGGCAGATTAAACAGCAAATATAAGATATTGTTGAGGCAGAAAATGCTAAAGTTATCAAGAAGCAATTGATGAAGTATTGAATCAGAAAAAAAAAAATCCACCTATGGCAGTTAGACATAATGATGCAGATAAAATCTTTCATTTCAAAAGTCTTCTCCTAACAGGAAATGCTAAATTATCTCACCATATTCCTAGCTCATAGCTACTGTTCAGCAGTATATCAAGTTTGTTGCATTTCTGCTGCTTCTCGTATTCCTCCTGGCCTGCTTCTTAGAGGCAAATCAATGAATTGTTTCCAAGAGAAAAAGGAAGTCGCTTTCCCTCCCACAGGTACTTAACACACTTTATATCAGTGCAGCAAAAGACAGACTCAAGAGAAGTACAGGTTGGAGGAAATCTGTTTATCATCCCAAGAATGTTCCATATCTCAAGGACCAGAAGCAGAAACACAGTTAGACAGGAGCTAAATGAGGGAAGAAAAGCACACGCACAACAGCACAGCTCCTTTTACCTGTTTGCAATCCTGAGGATACGCTTAGACAGCAAGAAGTAACAATGAGAGACAATTAATTCCCTCTTCAGCTTCAGGAAAGAGCTGTCAATTACATTCAGCAATTAAACCTGGTTCTATATCACCTACTCTAGCATGAATGTGGAGGCAAATTAGCAGCTGTATTTGCATCATAATGCACTGTGCTACCGGACTGGCAGAATTTCAAACAGACATTTACTGAAATATTTTATCAGCTTTGTGTCTGAAATACTTACAGTAAAAGGGTAAAGCCTGCATGGTGAAAAACTACCATTTCAAACCAGCCCACTTTAGACCTAAGCTATCCAATATAGCCTGGAGGAGAATTAGGACTGAATGCCAACAACCTTTTGAAGACACCTGGGTATTTGTGAAAATTTAATAAAAAGGTGCTTCTTGTCTCTTCTTCTCTTTTTTTTTTTTTTCCTTTTTCCTTTGAGCAATGAAATGAGGAAGACTACAGAGTTTAAATGAGCATACTCCACATATTGGAAGTCACAAGCTTCAGAATAAATATTCCTGGTGGGATTTCAGTTTATTAAGTTCTAAATTAGAAAAAGGGCAAGAAATAAGATTAACTGAGGCATGACAACATCACTACTGCCAGGAATCACTCAGCATTTTCTTGCTACCTTGCAATAAAGAAAAAGGTAGCCAAGAGAAAAGGGATTCTATACTACAGGAAATATTTAGGTACTTTTATAGTTATTACTGTTTATTTACACATTTTGCTCCATCACCCAAATTATTCATCACTACAGCATTTCTTTGTCAGTTCTGCATGTTCCTTCAAAGCCTGAGGTTACTTGTGGAGGAGTGTGAGGGATGGTGGTTTGTTTTGGAGGTTGGCAAACAATCCCTAAATACACTTAGCAATGTCTCTTTCATTGTTAAGGTGACATACTATATAGCTGTCACTTACAAGTTATTGTAGATTTACAGAAATATAAAACTTTTCATTGGAAAGAAACTTTTTTCATTGGAAAGAAAACAAATCTAAAATTATATTAGTTTGCACAGTTGAATAAGAAAAAAAAACAAAAACAAAAACAAAATCAACCAACCAAACAAACTAAAACCCCATAATATTTATTTAGATTTAGTTTACATCCTGTAATCTGGATTTAGTCCAGAGAGTTTAAATCTAGATTCCCAACTTCTCTCCTCACAGGTGAAGATTTCACAAGGCCTGCTTCCAGCTGAGGACCAAAAAGGGTTTAGAATTGGAAATGCAGAAAGATTGCAAGGCACTGGAATAGAACAGAGAAGGGTGCTGTGAGGAGAGTGCTGAAAGCAGCGCAACAGGAGATGAGCATTAGTCCTTTAGGGGTGCAATGTCAGTTGTCAGGCTTATTTCTACATTTCACTGCATCAAAGAAAAAAGTTTTGTACCCAGCTGAGTGGCAAATAAGATGGGAAACCACTATACAAACCATCCTGGACTTTTAAGGTGCAGTTGTGCTTTGAGCAAGGGAGAATAAGAGCAGTTTTTTCTTCCTCACTCGAGATCAAAACAAAGATTTTAATTGCTGAAGTTGATTATCAAATATTTTTGACCTTTATCACTGCCATCTAATCTGAAATAAATAACTCAAAGGACAGCTGGTGAAAGCATGCTGAAGTTCATGAACTTTAACACATACCCACTGATTTTTTTCCCCCTAGCAGTTGCTGGTTCTTTAATCAAGACATAATAGTAAGTGTCAGAAGTAAGCATGCTCATACCAATAACCACCCTACATGACTGTTTGGGGGTTTTGTTTGTTTGGGAGGCTTTTTTTTTTGTTTTCTTTTCTCAATATAACCCACTGTTGCTGTGATTTTTCACTGAGTAAACAGGTACCCTCCAAGTTCTGATTTTCATTCAAATCCAGTCTCATGAACTGCTATGTATGATGATAATGGTTTATGTCACTGTACTAAGCCTCTGGAACAGTGAGTCCTGCAGAGAAAAGCACACAGCAGCCATTCAGAGAAGAAAGTTTTTTAAAGATGAAAATGATTGAGTCTGTTTGAAAGGATATCTGCTAGTAGGGTTGGCAGGTGCTTGACAGGTGAAGGCAAGAAAAATCCTCCTCTATTATAAGGCAGTACATGACCAAGAAGAAAGAGTTGAGAAAGGATTGCAAGTATTAACAAAAAAATTTAAGAGAGTCAGAAAAAGTCAAAATCTAAGAAGTCTAGTTTTCATAACTACAGACATGAAAACAAAGCCAAACATCTCCAATTGCATCCATTCCAATGAGAGAAATACCAAATCTGCCTAGCTGATAGCACAATACTTGCATGCTGGATCACATTGCACGCATGTCACATGTGTCACACGCATGTCACAACCCACACAGCTCCCTGAGACATGGGATTCCTTCAAGACACAGAGGCTGCAAGAAGCAGCACAGCTCAACTCACCCCAGCTGTCTGACACATTCAGTCACTCCAAATGGCTTGCATTGAACTCCTGGTGACCTGAAGCTCCTCAGGGTAGGAAATTTAAAGCCCAGATGAAGATTCTACATGTAGAATTGTAGATGTTCTATATTAGGAATTTATTTTGCTATTTCTTTTGGTTTTGTTTGTTTATTTTTTGTTTTTTGGGGATTTTTATTCATTTCCTTTCTCAAGTCTTTGGGTGAGAAATTAGGGAAAATCAATTTCAGTTAAGCTATACTGATGCTTATGTATCAGAGGAAATTCCACTGTGCTTAGAGAGACCAAAAGAAAATCTTTTTCTTGCAAGTGAGAAAGACAGAGAAAAGTCCTCTCCTCTCTGCTCAGCTCCATTATGGGTACAAGCCCATTATGAGTTGTTACAATTTTGTTCTACATTATGTGGAGAAAGACAGAAAACAATCAGAAAGATTGTTTTGTTGACAGAAAGATAGAAAGAGATGACAGAATATGCACTGAGTTTTGATGATCCTAGTAGGACATAACAAGAGAAACAAAACCTGCTCGAGATGTATAGAGCTGGAGCCCAGTTAATATGTGCTGCAAAGTTTTTTTTGTTCACAATTGGAAGGTCTCCTCAGATAAATGCAATCTTATACATGCTAAACTTAACTGTAGTTAATGCAGTTTTATCATCCTTAAAATGTGCAAGTCCCCAGATAAATAAAAAAAAAAATCTGTTTGGTCTTTGGAAGATTTTTCAAACACCTACAGAAGTTATATTAATGTATTTCTCCAGTAAATCTCCAGGGCAAACCTGAATACCTACTGAAACTCAAGAAGGATTGCACTTTACTGATAAAATTAAAAAATAGTTTAGACACCACATTCCTGCCCTCTAAGTTTTCACTCTGCCAGCTTGGAACATCAGGGAGATAAGAACAGGAAACAGGTTTCAAGAAAGAACTGTTGGCCTGGAAGTAAACACTTCAATACCACACATCTCATGAGAGATAGGAACTCCTTCAAATATTAGAAATATCATTAAATTTCAATGAAAGAAGAGCATTAGCTCCGTTTCTACACTGGCTAAATTCCCATTCTGATAATTACATTCTTAAAACTTCAATCTCCATTGCCATTTTTACTGACTGTAATGTATGTTATGTTCATATATTTTAGTTTCATCCTACTACCTAAACACCCAAAGTGTTTCTTTATGCCCTGTAACTTTTCCTGTGAAGACACAGGTCCTCCTTGGAGGCACTGGTTTTTGTCTTACTCACTGGAATGGGATCTGGGAGAGGAACTCCAAGATATGGTACTTAGAGCTATTGTCATCATTTAAACAAGCTGTAATGATCATTCTGTGATAAGAGACATTGTAATTACAAGGTTAGGTAGATTTGGGACATACAGGCTCCTAAGTCTCTAAATCAGTTTGTGATTAAAGCTTCTACCTTCTTCATTAAGTGACAAAAGATAAAAACAACATGAAAATCTTTTTACCTTGTGTCAGCCTCAGCTTCACTGCTGCAACCAATACTTGCAATTTTTTGGGGGCATATATTATGGCTAAAAGATGTCTCAATTTGCATTAGGTCTGCATGGCCAGGTTTTGGTAGCAGGGGAGGCTACATGGGTGGGTTCTGTGTGAAGCTTCCAGAAGCTTCCTCCATGTCCATCAGAGCCAATGCCAGACAACTCCAAGATGGACCTGACACTGGCCAAGGCTGGGCCTATCAGAATGGTGGTAACATGGTGTGTTTATTCTAAGAGAGTGATGTAGGTTCAGAAGCAGCATCCTTGTGATCACACAGGGCTGCACTGGTGCTCATACAGCAATCATTTTTCTGCTCCAATATCACAGCATGCATCATTTCACTGTGCATTCTGAACCAAATGCTGAGGGTCATCATTAATTCAGAAATCAAGATTTGTTTTCTTTAGCTACTCAGTTGTGAGCAATGAAAAAATGATTGCTTCTAGTCTCTGCAAAAGGTTTTGATTAGGATTTGATTTTGTTTTCTTTCTGCACAGAGAAACAGACTGGAAAATTGCAAATAATAAACGACATTCAATTGTTATTGTGCTATTTTCCCATTCAACACAGTTTTGAGGTCCTCAGTGTAAGATATCAAGCTCATTTCAATCCTGATCTCATCAACTATTCACTGGTGCTTAAGAGTCCAGAGGTAAACTTATCCTGCTCTGCCTAGACATTTCTTGAATTGTTAAAATGAAGTGTGTCCATCAGAAAAGCTAATGGAGTTCTGATCAAAAATGCATTGGAATCACCATACTGGGAACAGCAGAAAATGCAGAAACCCAAGAATAAAATTATCTGACACAACTAGTAGAGGAGGAGAGCTTCTAATCCCACTCATTAGAGTTTGATTTGTGCCCCGATGCACGATCACTGATCTTTCTTTTGAAAAGAGAGACTCTTTAAAAAAAATATTTTATACAGATAACAATATGCAGAACTCCATAAAGCTGTATCTGTAATGATGTTATTACAGTGAGTTTTATGGTTTAATTATACACTGATGTAATGTAGTTCCTTTTAAACATAATGCCTTTTGGTTTCAGTGAATGTTTTCATGCTATTTTGTTATAAAAGTAATCTTTTTGACCCTTTCTCCCCACAAATCTTTGCTCGTGGAAGAAAAGGGGACCATCTGTGAGATTTTTTAGTTTTGGGTTTTTTTGAAATTATTATTTTGGGTTTTTTATTTTTATTTGGAGTCACACCCCAATGACTGCTTTAAATCAAGCAAGTTTTAATCTTTTCTTTACTATACCATTCTTACATGGATGGCACTCCCCATCTCTCATTTTCCTTATCTCTGTACAACTTTTATGGGTTGTTCTTCCCTCTTGGTTTATGGAAGTGGCAGAGGACTCTGACAGAACAACAGTAGGTATTACTTTTTCATGTACTATTTGTATAGCAATTAATTCTAGCATTTCTTGTTTTCTAGAAGGATTCAGTTTAAAACCCACACATATATGTAGCTATAAACTGGCATTGCTGCATAGAAGACTGGCCAAGAACAGTTAAATTTCTATTATCATCTGTACTTCAAATGACAGCTGAAGATTTAAGTGGGCAGGAGGAACAAAAAAAAAGAAAGAGTAGAGAAGGGCGTGATTTCTGTTCTCCCTAGCTCACTGCTAGAACAGAACTAATGCAGTTTAAGAACTAAAAGCAGTATCTTGACAAAAACATCTTGTGGTAATATCTTACCAACAAAAGCTCAAGCCAAGCACAAAGACTACTCGTCCAACTTTGAAGTAAAATACTCCTTCACTTCTCCCCTTCAGAAAGAGTTCAGAAGTTCTGAGGAAAGTAATGTCCAAACGCAACTAAGTTACTATCAGATACAAATAATTCAACCCTTCCCTTATTTTTATTCCTATTCTTAACTATGCAAGAAATAAGCTCTACTTTTTTCTTAAACTGAAAAATGTTATATAAATTGACTCTGATGAAGAAGGTGTCATAGAACCCTTAAGGATTAAGACATAGCGAATGAGTATTACGTATGTTTCAGGGAGAAAAATAGACAGGACATATGGGACCTCAGTTTCCCTCCAACCTCAAAATATGCCATTGCATAACAAGCTTGTTCTGGGACTAAAATCAATCTCAATTCTGTCTTTGAACAATCCCAACCAATTTAGAAGTGCAATATTTTTAAACAAAATTTAGTTCTCTGAGTACTATGTTTCTTTTCTAACTATTGTAGCCATACACAATACGTATAACATGGAAATATTGAAGGGACTTGTACCTAGGGAAATTGTTTCTTCTTGCCTGTAGACATGCTTGGGTTGAGAGGTCCAAAATGCCCACTGTACAATAAATAGGGATCCACAGTAGCCATCTACTTGTTGTATAATACATGTACAGGATTTGTAATATGGTGTGGATGTAATACACCAAATCTGATAGTGAAGAAAATTATTTCCATCTCTACTGAGATAACATTAAGAAAATAGGAACAAATAGTCTTTAATTGATAGTTTACAGAGAAAAACAAAAGTAAATAAAGTAAAAATGTTCTTACTTTTCTAAATATTAAAATGACCATTGGAGAGGTACTTTTTATAGTCTCATGTTTTATGTGTCATTTGAGCGATCTGGCTTGCAGTCAGAGCAACTAAACTGTCATTCCCTTTATCTCCACAAGAGAGGAATATAACCTGATTTTCCTACCATAATGTGTACTCATGGAACAAGACATAAAAGCTTTTACCTGGAACAGAGCCTGGGAAGACCCCAGTGACAGCTTTTATGGCATTTCAACTCAGTTTCTGAATGGGAGCAGTTGGCCAGCCCAGAGCTGGTGACAGCTCTTTGCTGCTTGTCACAGAAGAACCTGACAAGCAAGGGGAGATGAGAAGGTTCAGCTACAAGGTTTTTTACTGAACCAAAGCCAAGATTTCTGAACTGTGACATAATGCCTTATCTGGTCAGAATAGTCAGTTCAAGATTTCAACCTATACAACACTGCAGAATAAAATTCACGTTCATCCTTCCTACTTTTCCATCAACAGGATTATTCTCCTATACAGATATCTGGGAAAGGTTATCCTCTCCTTTAGACACCCTTATAATTAGGCAACAGTCTCTGACATGCTCATTCCTTAGGACTATGCTTTGATTTTTCCTATACAGAAAATATTTACCTGGAGAATACTGAGCAATATGTATTCTAAACAGTGAGGCTACCGTGTTTGCTTTATTGTTTTCTGCGTTGCACAGGCTCTCCTGCAAATATAATTTAATTCTTCAGATAATTTTCTTCCTTTCCTATTTTTTCCTGCCCATGAATTGCAGTTATAGGTTGTAGACACTGTGCAGTTATGTTCCAGAGTGGTGCTGAGCATCAGTGGGTTTATTTCAACCTCTGGGTTGTAATGCAGATAGATGTCTAAGAAAGGTGATCTATTGTAATCTTCAGGCCTTTGAGATGACATTTATGGGAATTATGAATCTCTGTCCAAACCATTTATTTCAGATCTGTAGGTGTTAGTGTAAAGATCACCACAGAAATATACACACTGAGGTTCTTCTATTCCGAATGGAAATCCTTACTGTGACAGAGATGAGAATTCAATTCCATCATCAGCACACACTGAACATTGTTTCTTGTGAACACAGACACCAAGTCAGAGCCAGGACTGAGGGAGAAGATCATGTTTCACAAAAGTGTGTCTCTGTTGACATGGATTCCAAAGTGATGTGTGTGGAACTGTCTGTGATGAGCCTGCTAAATGATGTAAATAAAGAAAGGTGTCTTTCATTCCATGGCTAAAGGATATTACCTCTGCACTGAGCTGCTTTTCCACATATACCCCTTGCACTGTTGTACTAAACATCATCTGCTCAGCCCTGTTCTAGTCAGCAGCCAAATCTCTTTTTTCCCTTTAAGAGAGTGGTGGATCACAGGTATCTGCACACAGCAGCTTCCACTGCTGGCCTCATTTTGTGGCTGACTTACAGAAGGACAGCACCCTCATATTTATCCTTCACTCTTGCAGAGGGCTTCTTCAGCTTCAGACAGAGGAAGACAGAGCTGTCTCCAAAGCACCTCTCCACCAACAGTTGTGTCTAATTTTGAATATTCAGAAATTTAAAAACTATAGTAAATATCTTATACCACTGAATAGTTTAAATTTTCAAGTCCATTCTCAAAAAAACCCCCAAACCCTATCTCTGCCCATGCCATTGCAGCTCTCACAGGAAAAGGGATTTCCTATTCATTAGCCCCCATGCCCTCCTCCTGGAAGGTTCTAGTCATCAAAGCCTTATTATCAACATTTCTTTTTAAGGAGGAACAAGAGGATGCAGAATGTAATCTCCTTTATTTGAAATTCTGCCATCTTATATACTGGCTACACAAAACCTGGTTTGAAAGGCAGCACTGGGAACAATTACTGGTGCTTGCAGGTGTGAAATCAAATATTTCAGTGATGAATACCGACACCACATGGGCAGTGTATGCTGACTTGCTGTATATGGAATTTGGTTTTCTTAATATATTCAGTATTGTGCATTTGCACCCTCAGCATCAAGGGTTTGTAAAAATCTTAGGAAAGCTTTAAATCAAAATGAGAGAATATTCACAGTCTAAATATGCAGCTTGCATAAGAAATGAATCTTCTTTCATTATTTCTTTCTTTCTGTCTAAGGCCTTTACCCTGATATCTAAGATCTCTATTTCTGAGTCCTTAGGGTGCCTTCAGACTCCTTGCATCTTTGCTTCCCAGGTGCAATTAATTTTGAGCATTAATCCCCACATTGGTGGAGATTAATGAATGAAAATGAACTATGAACGAACTGTCATCCAATCAATGAATGAATCAATCAAACAATATTTTGACAATAAGAATATTGTCAAAACCAAAAATATATTACTTTAATCCATATAAAATCTAATTAATAGGTGAACTAATAAGTTAACTATGCTAAACAAATATCAAATTTTCATAAAGAATGAAAGCCCAAAGTATATCCAAATATAAAGCCCAAAGTATATCCAAATAAGTGAACACTGTGGTGCTCAAGGTAATATTCTTTGAATGAGTTTGTCTGTCCATTTAGTAAGTCTAAAGAGTTGTTATTTTTGTCAGAGAAAAATCCCCAAAGTTTTCTTAAAGTAACCTCTCTATATTGCATGTTGTTATAGATTAACTTGAGTTATATGCCAATACAATAGTAACCCCTTAGCTACTATTCTTTACTAGTTTTTAGTCTGCTGTTGAACACCCATACTTTATTTGCAGAGTTTCTGCCATGATATGCTTTTTTTTGAATATTTGAAATGAAATTAATAACACAGAATGAAAGACTTACCTCACAGTTCTATTTCCATAGGCAAGTCCATTTAAAAACTCCAGTCTTGTCAAAGACATAGTGCTCTTAGAAGCTGAGTGACTGGAACAAAACAGTTATCACCTCCATCACAACTCAACTACAGCTTTTATGGTGTTGTCCATTGAACCTCTTCATCAGTGTCAGTCTCCTCCAACAAAGAAAATTCCCATTCCTTTAGCATCAGAAATAATCAGGATCATCTTATAGTAGGCCTCAGTAGTAATCACCACCTAGCCCAGGTCTGACTGTATGAACACCCAGCAGTCTTGGGCCCTTGATGCCCAGGGAGTTTTAAGACTTCTGCCATGTTGTAGCCTATCTTTATGGGAAAACCAAGAATATAATTTCTGTCTCCTGAATAATGTGACATGCAACTGCATCCTCAGTTTCCCTCTGCCACTTCCTTAATCTGTCACACTGGCAGATTACAGAGTATTTTCTGAAGGATGTTTCTAAGTCGAAATTATTCACTTGTATTAGTGATGCTCAATAAGAAAACTTGCAAATGTTCTAGAATTTTATTAACTATTTCCTCACAGAATATATACTGTGTTTCCCAAGTAATTTCCATGGAATTTCTATGTTTTACTTAAATGCTCCTGCAAACAGAATGCAATGTTCCTGTAAACAGAAAAGAAAGTAACAGGTACAATAGCTAGAAATTAGCAATAAGAAATTGTGCACCACATTGCTCTATAGACTCCAATATACCTTTTAACCTTCTTTTACTGGTAGGATTAACTGTTTCACTTTCAAAGAAAAAAGAAGCTGGTTTAACAGGCAGTTCTGAGACACTGGAATATTTCTTACAGTCGCATTAGCAACTCTAAAAAGAAAGACAAAGAAATCTTTTAAAACCTTGGGAACAAAGTTCATATCATCAAAACTTGGACTGTATTAAATGGGCAAATTTACAGAGGTAGTCTTAATCATTGAAGGCAAGGAATGTTCCTCAGAGGACTTAAAAAGACTTTAATTGGATTCTTCCCAATGCTGCCTACAGAGAGGAAAAATCAGAGCCTGTGAGAGATGCTCACTGAGGAGAAGACCTGAATCATTACAGCTATGAAAAGAAGAAAAATTATTGAAAAATAATTTTTAAAAAAGAAAAAAATATGAGAAACAGAGAAAAAGAGTTAGCATTTAGATGTGGAAGGGGAAAGATAGCTTTGCTCACTGCTCAAAATATATAGAATTATGATTTCATTTAAATTCAGGTGGAAAAAAATTCCCCAGATTTAAGACTCTTCCTGTAAGCATGCAGAGCTACCAACAGTAGTGTCAGAGTCCTGAAGCCCACAGCATCATCACAGTCCTGAAGCCCACCTCTTGGAGGCAGCATGCCTGCTTAGCTGATCAGTACAGGACTCTGGAAGTAGGGCTAGCAAAAAAAACCACATTCCTGCCAGAAAAGATGATTTATTGCAGGAAACCTGTCTGGTACTCACTGAACAGCTGAAATTGGAATCAAATAGTTTAATGGAAATTTTTCAAACAACTACAATTCACTTTTCCCCCACTATTTCTAACCATGTTTCTGGCACTGTACTAAGAAAGAAATAATATTAATTAGCTCTACAAATTTTCAACAGAAAAATTAATAAATATGAAGACTATAATATCCTAGTAACATATGGCTAGTATAGTGGAACATATCCAGGACTCATGGTTTTCCTACTGCTGCACTATGGTCCCTCTAGGAACACCCAGACCACGTAAGAGAAGTTATCCAACCAGTTTACAGAAATTCACTCCCTGGAAGGAACAGTGGGTACTTCTGGCTTGCAGCCTGTCTCCCTTGATCTCCTTGTTTTCCCTATCCCTCTTGTTTGCAGTGTGCTGAAACCTAAGGGAAAGAGACATGGTGGTGAACAGCAAAGGATGATGGCAATGAAGCATTACCAGGCTTTACAGAGTTGCCAGTGACAACATATTTCTCTTCAGCCTGACTCTCCTTGCATTTCCTGTATCAGCAATGTAAAAATCCACATGGTGCAGAACTCACCACATTAACTTTACTGTTAAGAGTTTTTTAAGAAAGCAGAGGAGAATTTTCACAGCTTCTTCTGGCTGTGTGTATTTAATCTCTTTTGAGATCTTCCCAGGAACTCTTGAAGACTATTGTATGAAGAACTTTTTCGTATCTCTCAATTTCTTTAATAGACTATTCCTGAAGCCTCAAGCCTCTGTTTTATGTCTTACCCATTGAGAGAAAGACACAGTTGAATTGAGTACAGATCTTGCAGTCAGATATCTGGATCAGATATGTATTTTATTAATAGCCAGTACAGGACAGTAAGACTATTTTTAGAGAATCCCTTCCTACCCAGATATAACATTCCAGGTTCAGCACATAACACTGTTTGCTTTTACAGGAGTGAACTCCCTTTTTATGCCCGTAGTTGGCAATTAACTCCCACTTTCCCCTTGTCATACTTCAAAAGCACAGTGGTAGCTAGGATCAGAGGAAGAAAGACAGCAGACAACTCAGTAGGGACAGATGGACTCCAAAATGAAAAAAATTTTCTTGTCAGGGTGTGACAATTTAAGGCTTTGCTACAGTTTCCATGGTAGTGCAGCAGCCACTGGAGCAAGGCAGCCAAAAGGGCTGGGGCAAGCAGAGGCACAGCTCAAGTCCAGTGAGTGATGTGCCAGCAGACTGCTTCTCAAGGGGAGCCTGTATTGGGGATAAGCCATGAATGGGCAGTGCTTGGCTCCAGTCTGAATGAGAGCACCCTGGAGGGGAAACAGAAAAGGTGCTTCAGCTGTGATCCATCATGTTGCAGTTATCCTCCTTTCTTAGTGTCAGGGGAAACCTGTTCAGGCCCCTTTTGCTTTTTTCTTTCCACTGTCTTGTTCCCACATGCCAGCCCCATAATTGTAACCCAGCTGGCTCTGTGGGGACTGATGCCACCAGCAAAGAGCAGCCCTGAGCCCTGGGCTCACTCAGCACAGCCAGTATGGGTCTTACAAAGGTCAGGCACCAAGATTAGCAACCTTCCATTCATCATTGTGCAGGAGTCATTTTATTTATCCCATTTTGTTTGCATGTGGAGAGAAGAGAGACAAAGGGTAGGAATGAGCTGATCTTCTCTCTTCTGGCAAATTAAATGGTGTTTGAAAACAAAACCTAATTTGTGTCTTGTTATCAAAATCAAACAATCATTTCCTTGCCTGTCATAGATTCCGCAGCCTAACTGTATTTATCCCAGAATAAGAATATAGTTCCTGAACTAAGAAAATGGAAATTCAATAAAATATTATATGTTGAATTATGTGTGTCATCCCATGATTAGCAATAAAATGTCACCTTAACTTTATTTAAGATTAAGTTGTCCTGAACCAAAAAAATCTGTGTCATTGCCAAGGTAAGAATTTTGTGCTTTGATTTATTTGCAACCAGGCTACACAGAGGCAGGAGCTGAGATGACAAGCCAAGTGAATAGCCAGGTGTATGGAAAAGCACAAGGACATGCCTAAAGACAAATGAGAAGTGAGAATCAGGGCACCTTCAGTCATGCTTAAAATAAAATTTTGATGAAATTATGGTGAATAAGTAGAAAAAAAAAATCTACCTGGAAAACACAGTCATTTGCAGTCACCTTCTCCCTGACCCAGTTAAAGCTCCCGAGGCATTTGCCTATCAGCATGAGATTTGTCTGGGCAGCCAGCTTCAATGCCTGAGCACAAGCAAACACATCAAGCTGTAAGGCATTATCTGCAGCATGCCTGACACAAAAGAACAGCCGGGTACAGAGGCACACGGAGTCAGTCCTGAAATGGTGCTGCTGTTTTCATTACAGTAGTCAGACACAGGGTGGAAGTGCTCTTTTCAATTCCTGTCTTACCTTCAGGACATTCAAAACCCTATTCCACTTCCAACCACTGTTTTGTCTCTTCACCCTGTGCACTGAACCCCAGCTGCTTTGCAGGCAAGAAACAAAACACCCCTGCAGAAGAAGGAGAGGAGGAAAGAGGAGGCAGCCTCTTTACCAAGCAATACTTCTGTGACAAATTCAATCCATGACTATCTAAAATCAAATTTATCTAAAAAAAATCTTAGGTGGTTGTAGAGAGCTTTTTGGAGAATTGGTTAGCTGAGAAAGGACATTCCGATGTGATACCAATGGATAAGGGTAAGAGAAACAAGCTGGGAACTGAGCAACCAGTGCCTAATTACTGATGAAGGTCACAGTGACCTTCTCTAAAACGGGAAGACGGGGGAGAAAATTGCTTGCCAGAAAATGTAGTTATCCCAAGGTAGAGAAATTAGAAGAATGTACACATAGAAGCAAAATAATTGTTAAGAGATAGAAGTAGGTGTGTTTGATTATAGTGTGCTTTAACCAATAATGAGCTCAGATTTTGCAATATGCATAAGCTTCATTAACACTAATATAAATATGTGTAAGCTTTCAATAAACTTCGAGATTTGCTATTCATCGCATATGGTGTGTCGCATCTCTCCCGCCGTTACGACAGGTGGTAGCTGTTGAAACTTTTGAGTGACAAACACCTATTTTTCAGGAATACAGCACTGGTGTGTGATGACCCAGTATCCTCTCCTTGATCTAGACCACCTGAAGTAGCAAACTGCAGAAAATACAGAAAGGATCATACTCATTCTTCTGGACACTGTTTATCCACCAGGTATGAAATATTACCAGCTTAGACCAGTCCCAAGTCAGGCTTAACGAGCAACCAAAATCTAGGTGGATACATATCATCTCTGCAGAGTAAAATAAAACTGACTTGCCAATCCTGATTATTTCTGTTTCAACAATAAAGGAAGAGAAAATACATTTCTCAGTAAAGTTTCCAAAGTATAATAAGTGTCTGAGTATCTGCCAGAATAACTTCTTGACAGCTAGTTATAGAATTTTTCCTGAGAAGTATCAGAGGGTGATGGACTATACAATTAAGTGTACATATTTACTTATCTACACTCAAACATTCCTGTTAGTGTACATGAATATTTATGTTTGAGTTATCTTTGAAATTATCTCTTGCCTGAAATTTCTTGCCACAGCTGTAATGGGGTACAAGCTTTCCTTCTTCAGAGTCTTGCATGTATAAACTCGGTGATACTTTTTTAAATGGTATGGTTTTCATACCATACTACATATGTATGTACTGCATATGCAATTTACATCTATCCATATGTATATCTTTATGGAATCAGGCAGCTGTCTCTGAAAAGCTTTTATGATACATTCAGCACCAGAACTCTGGCTTCTTAGTTATAAATAGACCTATGAATGTGTCTATGAATATCCTATCCATTGTTGGGTTTTTTAAAATTCTCAATTGATTTACTTAGTCACCAAAAGTTCATTATATGTTGTAGTCTAAATAATTTGTGGTTTTTTTGTGTTTTTTTTCCTCGTAGCTTTTGTCTCATAAAGAGAATTTGTGAATACAGTAAACCAGTTTTATGATCTTTTCCTCAGTCTTAAGGTGACCTTGCACTAGCCCTTGTTGAATTTCATGATGTTCATGTTGTCTAGTTCCTCAAGCCTGTCAAGGTCCCTCTGGATGACATCTTTAACTGCATCTCTCAGCTTGATGTTGTCTTCAGACCTGCTTCTCAATCCCACAGTCTATGTCATTAATAAAGATACTGGTCCCAGTACAGAACTCTGAGGGGCATCCCTTGTTACTGATCTTTATTGGGACATTAAGCGACTGACTGCAATGCTTTGGATGTTGCCATTCAGCCAATTCCTTTTTCATCTAACAGCCTATCCATCAAACCCATTTCTCTCCAATTTAGAGACAAGGATGTTGTATGGGATTATGTCAAAGATTCAACAGAGGTCAAGGTAGATGAATGAATTTGCCACTACAAAAACAGAAAGAAAAAGTCCTGAATTGTTTTTTCCTCCATTGGTTCATTGTTATTATGTATCTTTTTAGGTTTTTCTCTCAGTTTATTGAGCAACCTATGCTCAAAGCTGTAAGTAATGAGAAAACCCCCATGGAATATATGTTAGTATATAATCACAAAATGCTCCTGCTTACTAAGTGTGCACAAAGCAGAAACTTGACTGAGATGTAACAGTTCCACTACAAGTATCTCAGTTTACAGAAAGCAGGGCAGTTATGACTGAATTTGGTAGTACTGATTAGAGATGGTCCAGCTCTGGTTAACAGTTGACCAATTCATTCATGTCTCTGGCTAATGAATAAAACAGTCTAAAAAAGGTTGCACTAAGCACTGATACTATTCTCACATTCACTTGCAGGTCTTACTTTTAACACTAGCATTTAATTAACTTATTGGTGAAATGTGTTTGCTTAAGCATGGTAATTCTCCTCTTCACACAGGCAGTTTTATTACCTTTACTGGGAGTGTTCAAATGCTGGGTTAAAACAGAAATATCTTACATTGTCTTGTATGCAGCCTGTGAATCTCAGAATTAAGAGCCTCAATTCTTCTAAGCATGACAGAAATTTTGAATCAAAGCAAATACACTTCTCTGACAATGTTTCAATTACATGAATCCAATAAGACGCTATGAAGAACTGAGCATTAGAGTCAAATTTTCAGCTTGGAAATCACATTGTCACGATGCTAGGACAGTTGATTTCTAAATGCCTGAGGCCATCTTTCTGGAGAAAAAGAAAGGCACTTAGAGGCAGTATTATGAAATTTTTAATAATCCTTAAAAATCATGATGTCATTTGAAAGCCAAGTAAAAGTTTCTTGTTGTGCAGCAAATGGGAAGCTAAAATTGTAAAAAAACTAATAAAACCCTGAGTTGAGACATGAAAAGGGACACACACCTGGACTGAATTTCACTAGGTCAGGAACACTCTATCTTCTAGAACACATATCAAATTGCTGCTTTAATTGAAGTCACACAAAGCAGGTACTGTCTCAGTCATGAATTACTAGGGAATATTTTGGAATTATGTAGTTCATAAACTTAGTAAGATTGAAATGTTTAATAAAAATAACACTTGCTCTAAAATAACACAGATCTTTTATAATTCCTTGAATTTCCCTGTGTATTTTGTCTTTTTATAAAATAACCCAAAATTGTTTCACATTCACCAAAATCCTATAACTGATGAAAAATTGCCTCTTCTCCCTTATATAACAAGAATCCATGTTTTATTTATAGTATGAGTAAGAAGGCACAAGTAACAGGACTAAATTTGTGCCTTAAGGAAAATATGCAGAACTCTAAGAAAAAAAGGTTGTTTCTACACACTATTAAATAAACTGGTGTTGAATAAGTTAGCAGTTATTTAAAAAGTTATGAGTTTCAGTTATTAAAACAATACTAAATGTAAATTTTAAACTATCAAAACCTGTAAAAAAGAGATTGCTTTCAATATGAAAACTCTTCTGTGTTGCAAGTCAAGAATTAAGGTTTCAAAGGAAATCCTATCAGTAAGCCAGATCAGCATCTGAAGATCTTTCTTGCAAATATTCATCCATTAAAATAAGGGATGTTGTGAATGCAAAAGAGAACTATAGGTTGGAGTGAGAAGTGTTCAAAACAAAATCAGGTCAAGAATGAAAAGTAAAGAGGCATCTCTTAGCTACATCAGAACAGTCTGAACAAAAAAAAGTCTCACCTGTAGAAAATGAAAAAATAAAGTGTTATTTTGACCTGGTACTTGCTAACAATTCTATGTTCTAGCCAAAATTCCCAGGTGTTTGGGTTTCTCCTTGACACTACATTTTTCACAAGGGAAAGGTTTGAGTCTTTTGCTGGGAAGATAAATTTATTCTCCTGTTTACTTACCTTGCTTTAAAACTGATGTGTCTTCCTCAGTGGTGATTCCATAAGTGAAGGGACTCTGAAGTCTACTGGTGTATCAAAAAACTTAAGCCCTTCAAATTTTTCATTTTGAAATTGACAATGTATGAAGCAAAATCAGAAAATGGAACTTTATTCCATTTTTCTGTTGGAATAATGAAACAGAAAGAAAATATCTTGGGCATCACCTGATATCGACTTTGGATTTCCACGGAATGTTTTAACAGCCATAAAATCTTTATTAGAGTGACATAATGAAGAGTAGCGAGACAAGTGGCTATTAATTGTACAACAAAAGTGGTTCTTGTTTGTCATAGATAACCACCATGTAACATGGGACAATTATTACCATAGACCCTTTCCATAGGGTCTATGGAAAGACATTAAAATGTGAAGCCTCTAAGATATCTAATATCTTTCATTAGAGGAAGTTTACACATATGTCAAAGGTATTTCTGCCAACGTACTTGCATTTCTAACATGTAAAGGCATACTCTTGACATATGATAAACTTTTAGTGATGCTACACTGTCACATGCAAAGTAAGCCTAAGAAGTCTCCTTTTGTGAACTGGCTAAAAAGAGGCTTCTGGCGAAACACAGCCCAAGTCAGATCTCACGTACCCAAAATGGTCGTGGCAAATATCGTCAGGGGCCTAAGTCAGCCCATGAGTCTTCTGCCCATTTTGATTAGTCAATGAAGGGAAGTATGTTCATAAAAAAGGAAAATTCAAAGGAGAGGTCTAATGTAGAAGATCCCTCAGGTGACCCTTTCAAAGAGGTGAGCAACCCTTTCAAAGAGGTGAGCAACTTTCCATTGATTCTGAAGAGAATCACGGAAAACATGCCAGTTAACCTACATGGCTAAGTTCAGCTGTCAGGGGCATAAATATCTTCAAATTTCTCTTCATCCACTCTTACAGCTATAGTAGTTCTGCAAGTTAGGGTATGTTGTGGAGGACTTCCGGTCACTTGAAGTCTGATTCGCACTTCTGTTAATCTGCTTGGTGCCGAAAAGAGAAAACTTCCTCCCAGAGTCTCAGCCACACGAGCTCATTTGTTATCACAAGTAGCTTGAAATCAGTGGTAGCAGTGACAGAAAATTCTAGCTAAAGAAAATAACCTCTTTTTGTCTATTTCTTGAAATGGTTCGCAGTCTTCACAGCTTTTTGTACATACTAGAGCACAGCTTAGATGTATTTCTTTCAAAGAACCATCAATCATTATCTAACTGGCTTATTAACTTATCTAATGTAATTAATAACCTCCTTCAGTTTCCTTATTTTATTTAAATATTTGGGCTATTCTAGCCTGCTGAGTAAAGCAAACAAAATGGCCAGGGTAGCTAGGTTCAGAAATCGAACTGCGATCATATTTTACAAAGTCAAGATGGATTCAGCTGTGGTCAGTGATATCACATTTTTCCTGTTCACTGCTTGTGGCATTCACATTTTCTGAAAAATCCCTTCACCCTGATGAAAAATTGCCCTTTTTTTTTACAGGATTTTTCTCCTGGGAAGCTGAGAAGCCTCAGAGAAAAAGGAAAACAATAATTATCTCATTTTTTCTCCTGTGTTTTGCTCATCTGGAATGTGTTGGTAGATTGTTTACCCACAGGTGATTGTTTGGTTTCTGGTGTGAATTTTTTTTACTCATTGGCCAGTCAGTGCCAAGCTGTGTTGGGACTCTGGAGAGAGTCACGAGTTTTGATTATTATCTTTTTAGCATTCTGTAAGTATCCTTTCTGAATTCTTTAGTATAGTTTAGTATAGCATTCTTTAATATAATATAGTATCATAAAATAAGAAATTAGCCTTCTGAGAACATGGAGCCAGATTCATCATTCCTTCCTTCATCTGAGGGGAACCCAAATACAATAATTGCTGACTATTTTTTCTTTTTTAATAGGGTACAGTCTTTTTATAGTGCTACAAAGATCTAATGTTTAAGTATTTCATGATTGGACTATGTAGTTCCAGGTCACCAGTAGCTTATTATTCTGTGGTGAGTGAGTAAAGAGAGTCTTTGGCACACTCTGTGCCTCTCATTACCATTTCTGACTGCCCAACACAGCCTGGAACAGCTGAGCAATACGATTCTGAGCCACACTGCCTTTTGATCACTGTTTGGACTCTCACTGTGTTCATTGTCTGAGCGTGACTATCTTTGCAAGAAGTGATTTATCACTGCTGCCCTCTCACACAGAGAGATGTGCAGCAGCCTGTGTAAGCCAGGCTTAAGGTGTTCTGAGAGATACTTTGAATCTGAAGAGATTCAAGAAATCTCTGATGTATTAGATGTGCAGGTTTTGTCCTTTTCTAAATTACACTAGATGTGGAAAAAGTTGGAAAAATAAAATGTCTGATCTAGGTGTGTCCCATTTCCATAGGAATTTTCACCGTTCTGTAGTATATACTGGCCAGCATTTTCAAGATTTACTCATGTATTGATTTTGCGTATGAAAAATTTAAGTGGACATATACCAGGGCAAAAGCCAAAACAAATCAAAACAAAAATCAGACCAGAATCTTGTTTTATTTGTGGCCAAAGGAGCTTTTGAAAATTTGTTTTCCTAAGAAATGTAGCTAATATGAAATTAAATTCCTCAAAGTTCCTGCTTAGAAGAGCAGGATTTTCAGATGTATGGGTTTTTTAATTTACACACTTTCATTGTAATATTGTATTATGCTTATGGATGCTGAAACAATTGTGTATTTGCAATGACCCATGGGATAGCAAGTTTATGCAGCAGTTGAAATATCCTTGTTATAAATAAAATAATAGGGAATCCCACAGTGCTGTAAAAAACTGTACAGTCATTTACTATCAGATTGAAATTTAAAGCAACCTAATTATTCAGAATCAATTCTGAAAAATTCTCAGACTTGACCCTTTTTTGCACACAAGCAACAGCTTTCACTAACACCTTCAGGTAAAACCCATCATACCAATATACAGGAAATTCACCCAAGCTAACAGGGTTTGCATATACAAATCCTGAAGCACAAGCACACATTAGCTAAAAATCTTGAGCTAAAACATTCATGCACTCTTGAAAATTCTGACCTAAAGGTTTTTTCAGTTTGACAGGTGAAAATTAATGCTAAAGAGATATTTTCCATCTGTATTTAGGAAATATTTTGCATTTGCCTGAGGTGATGAAGAGAAGTCTGCTTTTCTCTGTGTAGTATTCCTACAACTGACAACTCCAGTTTAGACATTTCTCTGAACAGTTAAATTACCAGTATGGTCTCCCTCACAGCTGGCTCTTCATATTCCTAGCATTCAGGACACAGAAAAAACAGCAAAAAATAAGCTACCAGAGATGTTTCAGAGGCATGAGGTTTGAAGATTAAAATTATTATTAAATACAGAAATACATTGAACATACATTGAAGGGAGAATGATATAGCATTTAAAAATATTTTTGCATTAAAAGCTGGCAACAAGTAACATGGAAGAATGGTTGGATATTCAACAGTGATAATATAATTATTAATGCTATTATTAATGTTTATTCCCTCTCTATACAGCATATAAAGCTAAACCCCTTACATATTTTTACTGAGTAAGTTACTAATAGAGTGGTTGCCCTTTGTAAATTATCTAAATTAAAACTACAAAATGTGTATACTTTGGATTATATTTTATTAGCTACTTGTTTAACCCCTTCAGAAAAAACTATAAACATACCTATAGTAAACTGCATTAAATGAAATCATATATCTTCTTCAAAGAAATCACGTAGAGAGTTGCAGTATGACTTTAGATTGCCCTGATATGCAAGGATGAAATAATATATATTTGTAGTGCCCTTATTTCACAAGTAAAAACATTCTCTCAATGGCAAATAAAATGACACTGGTCTAAGGTATTTATAATTTGATTGGAATATGAACTTTTCTGTGCCCTTTGTGGGAGTTCCTTAGAAAACATTTTGGTTTTCATATTTCAGAAGAAAAAAAAGCAAACAAAAAAAACAGGTTTACCTTTGTTAGCCTAAGAGATAATCTGAAATCTATTATTATTATTATATGCCAAGTTCCAAAATATGAGCATTTTTGTTGTCTGTGAAGTCAGTAATCTGACTTAATAACAGGCTGAATTCGCACAGATATGTAAACCGAGAATTATGTGGGAGGACTGCATTAAGTTGATTTTATTTTTAAATTGTTTATGTTCTGTTAAAGAGACATTAATTTGACAAATGCAATCAGTTCTTTAAATGCAGGCAATGTGCCTTGGCACTTGTTTTCTGCTATGAAATATTTACACTCAATTGCCATCTAAATATGTTTTATGTTGCACCTTATACACATTTCCAATAAACTGTCTGTTTGATTGTGTAGACTACACCCATCAGCATGGGATGTGAATGTTTAATGAGTTTCTAATGTCCACAAATCAACTGATCAAAGGAAAGAGCTAGAGAAGACAATATTTTAACTCAAAATATGGTGATTATATTAGATAAAATACAAAGCTATAAAATACAGAGCAGTACACTCAGTGCTTCAGCAGAGCAACATATAAGCGGACATAGAAAAATGACAACTCAAGTACAAATGAATATTTCATGGATTGCCTGGAAGTTGTCTCTTGAAGCCTAATGCTCCAGAGGGTGAAAATATCCTTTAGTGAAACCATTTTGCCTCAGTCTGTGTACATCCATATCTTGTTGGTTCTGATGTGTCAAACACCACAGCTAGCAAAAAGAAGTCAGTGATGACTAGCTTTGCACATAACTCCTGGCACCAGGAACAGAAAAGTTTAAGTATAGGCATCAGGGATTGAATGATGTGTCATAATGAGCTAGCTGGCATGTTTATCAACACTGTGGAAAGAATATTGTTACAGCATCTGAGGCTCTGGAGTCTAGAGCCTGAAACCACAGGGAGGCCATTACAGAAAAAAATGTAGCTACAATATCATTTAATGACTGGGTTTCTCAGGAAGGAGATAATAAAATAATTTACAAACTAGCTCATCAATGTGTTCCTCAAAAAAATTATCTTTTTTGCTTGTCAGAAGTACAGACCTGTAAGGTCTGACAGACATCATTAGCTCTTCAAAATCAGTCAGGCAAGGTGGTCAGATGGGCAAACAGTAAAGGCTGTTTGAAGAACTGATAAATGCCAGAAGCCAGGTACCAGCAGACAGCTACAAGAGGGCTGCAAGGCATTGATGAGAAATTCTCTTTGCTCTTTTATCAGTGGCAAAGTTAACACCGACATCTGACTACAGTGTGTGCACTCAGAAGGAATAATTGCTCCATAAGCTCACCTTAAAGAAAGCCAGTCAGGAACAGTACTGATGTGTAGTGAGTTCACCTTTAGGAGGTCATAAATACAGATCATAATGGTTTTGAATATTGACACTGACTCTTTCACAACAAAATAAGAAATGGCTTATTAGATATAGAGATCTGAAAACATAGCTGGGAGGAAAGGTTCAATATAAGAAATAGCTTGTGGTTAATTTATGTCATTTTATACCTATTTGTTTCCTTCCCTTCAATCACAGGATTTGAATCTAAGTAATTTATGTTGATGCCTGCCTTTCACTTGGCAGAAGTCATTCTCGTCCCTTTCTTTCAGCTTAGGAAGCAAATATTCCTGAACAGCTGTATTTTTTGCTTTGACAAAATTAAAGGCCTTTTATTTGTGCCCCCAGAAGTCCTGGGACTGTAAAATTATTTGAGAACAGAAAGAGTGTATTTTAACCTGCAATATATGTATTACTAAACTCCTGAGTCTAAAAAACCTTCTTGAAATAGGACTGTGAATTCAGATTTTAAACTTCGCAAAGTGACCTTTTGATTAAACCAGGCAAAATTAAAACCATATATCAGATTGCCAAACTCCACATCTTGGTGTTTCTGAAGACTACATCGAAATGTCATGGTTTGAGGCCATGTCTTGTTTTCCTTTCATGGTATAATAGAGAGCAAATCGAATAAATCTAAATCATAACCCTTGGAGTTCACCTTCAGATGGGCAATCCCCACTTAAGACTTGCTAAAAATCAAATTGCAGTAGTGACCACACCAGTGACACTAAATCACCAGAAAATATGCCCAGTAGGTCATAAACAGAAATTTGATAGAAAAGACTCAAATAACTCAAAAGTTACATCAAAAAAATGAAATATAAAAGCCAAAGATATGCAAGTCCTCAATTATGTACCTTATGTAAAGTTATTTCAAAAAGCATTAATCACACATCTGATGCTCAAACAACTCAGCAGTGCCCTTAAAATACTTAATTGCTCTTTTTGTTTGTTTATTTAAATACAATATTTTTATTGTATATTTATTTCACTCAGACATTTCTTTCCAAGTTCTACATTGATTTCTACAATATTTAGTTTACCAAAATATGAGTAGGAGAACAATCTGCATGTTTTTTGTGAAATGAGACTCTTATCAACAGGCCAAATTTTATGCCGAATTTAATAATATAATACCAAAAGCATTTTAAGATTTTCTCTGGCTTCAAATCAAAACTATATTAATCTTTGGAGGCAGAGGTCCAGACTCCTATTATGCTGAACACGCAGCTGCATTTTAACAAACACATAATAAATGGCTTTTTTTCCCACCCAGCATTAACAAGGTCACTTCAAAATGAAATGTCTGAAGTAGATTTAACCACTACATAAAGTCATTCTGAAAAATATTTGCCTTTCTGTGACAGAAGGATAGCACTGCATTAAAGAAATTAAACCATAAAACATATACTCAATAGAATTAAGAGTGCAAGATAATTCAGGCTGCCCTTGAAGACTGTACACTAAATACAACTGAAGGTTTTGGCCTAATTGGGGCTGCAGTCAATCATTGTGAAGCTCAGAAATGGGTAGTGTGTCTCATCCTAGTCCTTAGGGATAAATTTACATTTGTCAATGGCATACAGCTAATCAGGGTACAAAATCCTTGTTCTGACTAAAATTACTTCTGGAAAATTCAGCCTGTGACAATTGAAAATGGATGTGAAATGGCCATTGCCAGCAATCTAACAAGAACACTGGATTAAGGAAGGTAAACACAGGTGAGCCAAGTGCAGTGGATAAAGATGATCACAGAAGGATGGATTTAGGCTGCTAATTACAACTGGGAATTACAGCCCTAGTGCCCTTAGTGTACTCCTGAGGACTATCCCAGTGAAATCATCCCAATCTAATAACTTCAAGCCCACAGCCCAGACCACTCTGATATCCTGCACACCTGCCCTTCCCACTGATAGCCTTCAACTTCTGCACTGGTGTCGCTGCACCAGCATGTAAAGTCAAGCTCATTAGTAAACTCTGAAGTGTGAGTAGGAGCATGACCTCTATGAAGGCCTCAGGGAGTCTCAAGGAAAAGCACTGCAGGAGAATCAACTCTAAACAGGGGGCTCAGAGGTGTATCAATCTGCCTGCAACAGTAAGAGAACACAACTGCATTGTTGGAGGCAAACATTTGGTTTTGCCTTCTCAAACTCATTCTGAACATATCAGCATTAGAAACTGCACTGCCCTCCAGAGGTTCAGGCCATGACTCTAGGTGTGAATGCTCTGTGCTTTTACAGGTCAAAGTAGTAGAATTAATAAAAATAAAAAACAGAAATTGTCCAAAGGGTGTTTTCTTCTGAATACAGTTTTTGATAAACAATAAAATCTTTTCATAACACAGTAATGTTTTCAAAATGCAATGCAGTATCTTTCAAAATGCAAGGAGCAGTATCTTATTGGACAAGAAGTTCATCAGTGGTTCTATATAGTTTAGCTTCTAGAATATTAAAGTATGTGTGCTATTCTTCAATCAACTCTGTCAAAATTCCATAACTATTAGGAAAATGTAGCAAATTCTGAGACCTAGTTTTTGGTAATTGTTTGGCTATTGTTTGCTAGGAGTTCAAAGCAATAATATAGCTGCTAGTAGAGAATGATATCAATAATGGAAACACCAGTGTTCATCACACTTCTCTAGAAAATAGACCTTGACAAACCAATTTTGTTTAATAATAATTTCCAAAGTGGTTATTCTTTAAGATATCCCAAAATTTTCTAGGAGGCTTCTCTTAACCTGAAAAGCAGCTTAAGAATGTAAGATTGATAGAAGTGTTCATTGCTGAAGTAATTTCTGAGTTCTTCTGTGGACATGGGTTATTAAAAAGTGATGCTCAATCAACAGCAAATGGGCATTGTAGATATAAACTAGATATAAACTAGATTAAAACTTGATTGACAGATAGGTTTCCAGATGCAAGTATAAAGGGAAATCTTAGAGAGTGAACATCCCTCTGGGTTCTGCAAGGCTGAGTTCTTGGCTGCATTCTGTGCTGCATTTTTTTGTAACTTTTTGGGAGAAAACAGAAAATTCTAATTAATGTTGTTTGTAGATGCCACAAAAACTGTAAAAAATAGAAAAATCTTGAACAGTATTAGAGGTGCATAATGAACATTATTTCAATTATTTCAACTATTTCAAAAGAAACAGTACATTCTTCTACTGCATGAATATAATAAATTATATCAGAAAGTTCATATTCCCTTTGCTCTTGGTAGCAAGATCAGATGAATTGCCTAGTAATGCACTTTTTTCTGGTGTCCACAGCCACAAAACCACATTGATAAATTAAAGGGCTCAGAGAAGATGTATGGAATAACTTAAATTTTGTGAAATAAACATAACAATAATTCTCTCCAAAAATTATTATTCAAAGGTGTTTAGCCTGATAAAAAAGAGGACCAAGGGTTATATCAGTAACTGCATGAAAAACAGGAAATGTATAAGGGCTATTTAGTCAGATTGACAAATGCCTAAAATTCAACCACTACCTAAAATAGAAAAAAAATCAGTCTAAAAATATTATATAAAAGAATAGGATACATATTTCTAGCAGGAAGAGTTATCAGATCAAGCATCACTCAACCAAAAACTTTTGAATTTCTCTTGAACTAGCTGTTTTTCAGTTGAAAATTAAAAAAGAAATGTTTGTGTTCTTTCTCAAAGAAATTAATTCATTGGCAACCTGTAGCACATGAGTTAGAAAGTACAGATTGATCCCAGGGTTTCTCAGGTAGCTTAGTAGAAATCTGCAAAGTACAGGTACTATACAGGATAACTTACTATGCCCTCAATAGTTATGCACCACTTTTAAATATCGATGCAAATACATGGCAAACGAGGACCTTCAGCAGTTATTTTCCAGGATAGAAAATGTGATCTGAATTAGCATCTCTTGGCAATTCACTTTTGAAGGACTTATTCTTTGTTCAGTAGGGTGAAGAGAAAATTCTGCACTATTTTTACCATTCAGGCAATCCAAGTGCTGTTTAGCTGTTATAACACACAAAGCCATCTTTTCTAATACTTGGTGAAGAAAATTCCCTGGACCTAGAACAGAAAAAACTCACTAGATGTTTTTGACACCTTTTGGACTTCTGATGGTTTTGACATCTTTTCACTGTCTACCGAAGCAGTCAAATTGTTTTTTGATCTCAGTGGAATAAAATGTAGAATGTGAGGGGGAAAGCCTCTGCTGAAAATGAGCTCTGCAGTTGGTTTTATTTTCCTGTCTACAGGGCTCACTGTCTCACTTTTCAGGCTCACATCCTTTATTAACTGCCACTACATTCTTAGACCCCAGGTACTCATAATTCATAAAGATCACTGGAGAAATAAAAGATTTGTGACTGTTTCTGTACTTTTCACTAACATGTCAAAACAAAAGGGACTTTTAGATTGCTTTATCAGCTCTTCTGGAAACCAGCTTGAAACTATTGAGTCATTTACTTAAAGGCCTGATATAATCCCTTCAAGCACCACTGTCATAAGAACAGTATCTCTGTAAGATTGCTACTTGTAATTTTTGATTAATTTAAAAGAAAAATCAGATTTTTTAAATTTAAAACAGAATAAGCATTTCAAGGAAGATTTTTTTCTGCTCGTGAACTTCCTCAATAAATGAATATGCAGAGCACCATTTAAAATTTAGCTTTGATCACAGTTGAAGCATATTTATTGATTAGTATTTAACAATACAAAACCAAGTGTTGAAGGGTATATTTACTCAGAAATTTATATAGCAGTGTCTCAGCCTCTGCATAGAAAAACACTGAAGAATGATAAAATCAAACTATGAGACTGGTTAGGAGGAAGTCAAGCTTGAAAAGGTTATCATTAACATATTTTCAAACAGCTTAAATTTCTGACAAGGATTATATGAGTTTTTTTCCAGTCAAAAAAAAAAAAAATGTCCGCTTGGTTACCCTGAACCCTTCCTCTCTTCCTTGTGATATCTGGTGATTGTAGGGCAATTTTGCTATTCGATAAAGTAATCTGTTCCACTTCTCAGTTGTCAAGGACAGACTTACTAGAGCTAACAGAGGAAAGAAGTCATTAAGTGTTGTATTGCACTAAATTACAATTAAGTAGCTCTGTCTTTTCCTCATTCTTTGTTGCTATGTTTCCTTCTGCATATAGTAAGAGAAGAGGAATCTCCTTAGCCCTCCTTTTGTTATTATTGCTTTTATGGAAAAGTTTTTAATTGTCTTTTATATCAGTAGTCATATTAAGTTCTATTTGGGCTTTGTTTACACTAATTTTCTCCCTGCATAACCTCATGGCATCTTCCAAAGGTTGTAAGCTCTCTTTTTTTTCCTGAGTTTCACCCAAACCTCCTAGACTGTTTTCCT
The DNA here is from genome assembly GCF_023055355.1 of Agelaius tricolor. NCBI lineage: Eukaryota > Metazoa > Chordata > Aves > Passeriformes > Icteridae > Agelaius > Agelaius tricolor. The sequence continues at coordinate 65,261,895 of NW_027269261.1, forward strand.
CTTTACTGTAATCTATTATCAGCAGTCATCTGGCAAGTTGAAGTCCTTCATGAAAACAGGAGCTGGTGATTTTGAGATTTCTCCCAGGTGTTACAGAAGATTTCATCTCCCTTGTCATCCTGGTTGAGAGGTCCAAAAGACTCCCACCTGCCTTGTTGGCCTTCCCCCCATAAACACTCAATTCTGCCATCACCATTGTTAATCTCTAGACAGCCAAAATGCTCCCTGACATACAGGGCTAACCCATGACCCCCTCCTTCCTTGTCTATCCTTCTGAAGAATTTATAGTCATCCATTGCAGCACTTCAGTTGTGCAGGTCATCCCACCAAGTTTCCATGATGGCAACATTATCCCACGTGCACAATGGCTTCCAGCTCCTCCTGTCTGTTGCCCATCCTGTGTGCATTGGTGTAAATTACTTCAGTAGGGCTGCTGAGCCTGCCGCAGTTTTGGGAGGAGAAGCCCTGATTCCTATGTGACTGTGCTCAGTTGCTTCTGTGGTTTCTAACAGACCAGTAACTCTCATGTCTTTGGTGTCCCTTTGGATCTTCATCCCTTACCTCCACTGAGACAGCAGACTGAAGGACCTTGCTTTCACACAGTCCCTAAAATATTGTTATGCTGCAAACCAATCTTATCTCTAGCAAGTCTGGCTTTACCCCTCTCCTCCTTCCAACCAAGTTTAGAGTTCTTTCTATGAGCCCTGCTGACTCCTGCACAAAGATACTTTTCTGCCTTTGAGACAGGTGTTCCCTATCTGTCACCATCAGGTCTGTAGAGTAATTCATGATCAAAACCTTCAGTCTTCTGCTGGTGACACAAAGCTTGGAGTCAAGTTTTCAATCTGATGAACCTTTCTGTTTCTTCCTTCATTGTTCCCTGACACTGAAAGCACAGAGGAGAGCAACACACGAGCTCCTCTACAGATTGTGCCAACATGGAAGCTGCTCACCTCATCAGCTGAGCCACATAATGAATCAGTCAGTCACTGATGTTTCTGTTAATGGCAATACATTAAAAATAAATCCTCCAAGCCTTACATTATCTCACAGATCTCTATGTCCTGTCAGTGCAGGGGGTCAATTAAGATCAATCATGAATCCATGGAAAGGTGCTCTTGTCATCTCATGACACTTCTCTACTCAGAGCATGTCTGGCTAGATGAGAGTATTCAGGGCAGTTCCCATGTGATTTTTAAAAGTTTTCAGGACAGGAAATCTTGTAACCTCTCTGGGCGACCTCTTCCAGTGTTTGAACACAGCTACAATGCTTTTTTCCCTTCTATCAAGTCAAAGTTTCCCATATTTCAGTTAGTGCCCATTGTCTCTTGCCCTTTCATTGGAAACCCCTGTGAGAATCTCCCTCTGTGAGTCTTTCATTAGGTGATTCTAGACTATTATAAGATCTTTTTTTTTTTCTAGATGCAAGACTGCACTGCTAATCATGTATAATTTTTGTCAATCAGGAGTGCTGGCCCTTTGTTGTAAAATCGCTTTTTAGCTGGAGTGTTCTTCTGCTCTGGATCCCAGGGGCAGAACTTTTCCTTGATAAATTTCCTGAGGTTCAATTCACTCCATCTTTTACAGCTTGATCAGTTCCTTCTGAATATAAGCTCTGTCCTGCAATCTGGTGACATCCTCAAATGTTCTGATCATCTGTCCCATCACCCATGCCATTAACACAGACATAAGGCAGGACTGACCCCTGAGAAGTGCCACTAGTCAATGGCTACCAGTTGGACTTCCATATTTTACTTTTTAAGTATATTAACTATAATATCCAAGAATGCACCAGTAAGAATAAAATGTGGAACAAAATTTGTCTTAAAAGTGGAACAGCTGAAATCCCCAATGTCCTCTTCCTCTTTAATATTTACATTGCTGTCAAATTGATTTACCATTCCCATAGCTAAGAGCTGTCCCATCTCTTCCTGCATCCTCACCTTCCATGGGCTCTGCAACAGTATTACTAATTATTACAAAAGAGTGCTTGAAATTACCTTAGAAATCACAATGAAATTTTTGGTGGAGAAACACCAAAGCACTGGAGAGCAATTTGCAGAACTCTAGTTTGCAAAAATTTTACGAATTTGCTAAGAAAATGAATTTTTTTATTTTTGCCGCTGTGGGGTCTTTTTATTGCCTACTTAAAGGAATACTTTTCTGAAAGAGAGTCTTCATTTGTATTTATTATTTTTTCTCATCATATTACTTGTACTCTGGGGTTCTTAACTTACTCCCTATTACAGTATAAGTTTCACTTTGCCTGATATATTATTTGAAGTGTTACTTTTTTGTACTTTAGAATAAAGAGGGGCTTAGTTTAATGGCAGTTTGACATCTTTTCCTCCAAGCAACAAACTAAATTTGATCAAATCTGCATTAAAACTTTTATCTGTGAATCATGTGGTATCCTATTGGGAATGCAGGTGGAATAAGTTATGCTATATGAAAAATGCTGCATTCATAACTAGATCATTCACACTAAACTTCCAGTTGGCTCCTTTTATCTGTTTGACTGCTTCACTGAGTTTAAAAGAGATGGCCAGGACATCTCCTGATCTCTGAAACCAGAAAAGTTTCAGATCAAAATCCTTTAAGTGCTTTGGCACAGTTGTGGTGTGTAGTCAAAACCCAAGTACTATGGATCAGCTACTCAACTAGTACTGCTAAGGCAGCACTAGTCAAGACCTGAATTTCTTGTATGTAAAAGGAGGAGGATTTAAGCTGAAAATTGTATAGAAAAAACCTCAAAACATTAGAATGAGGTCTATTATTTGTTTGTTTAATTAAGCTAGGAATTATATTATATTGAAAAGTGAAAAAAATATTTTCCCTTTAAAACTATAACACCTGATTGATCCACTGCTTAGAATGACATTGACTAAGAGTCATCAAAGGACACATCAAATCATGTTCAGCAATGTATAATGCCAAAAAAAAGGATTTATTTATATTTTCTGATGCTGGTTGTAAATGCAAACACAGCAAATGCTGGCAAGCCCCTTGAGTAGGGAAGTGATTCTAACAATGGTGAAGTGTTAACAGCCAAACATAAACTCTTTCCCTGAAGACTATCTGTTGTCATTCTAGGGCAAGGGTTCCATATTACTGGAGTTTTGTACCTCCTCAACATTTCTTGTAGGCAGTTCCTCTAGGCACTGACTCTTCCTTGTCCTCCCAGCAGCCAACTGACTCCAGCTCCCCTCAACCACCCAATCCACTCTTTTACAACACTCTTCTGATTGGCTACAGCTGTGGCCTGTTAAAATCAGGCCGGCTCCTAATCCTTAATAATTGGCTGAGCTGCAACTCTTTAGGAGGTAAGATTACATTCTATGATCTATCTGCCTGGAACTATCCAGGGGAATTACAAGGTGTACTATAAATATTCACTCTAGATTAGTACCTATGCTCAGTAAGTAGTCTTGTTCTAGAAATCCACAGATATGTCTTTGCATAAAATGTCTTTGAAACCTGTGAAGCGTCGTGTTAATAATTTGACATATTATCTGTATTATCAGATAATTTCTTTACTTATCTGAATTTGAGACCTTCCTAATTTTTAGAGACTATGTTTTTTTCACAGTAGAAAATAAGAAAAAGTTTTATATTATCAAGCTGTAAATAATAAATTGCATTTATTTCTTGACAAATCAGTCCTTTTCTATAAGGTCCTCTGATATAGAATATGGTACTTCCATCTACAGCTCTGACAGATGCACTTTCCTGATATTTAAATGAATTATTATTTCTCTTTCACTGTAGCAATGTGAACATCTACTTGACAGTTTAAACCTTATGGAGTACTTGATTTCAGACAGCTTTGATGATGACACTGTATTAGCTGTCAGGGTTTTCCAGAGGAAAGTATTGTTTTCCTGCTACCTCACTTATTTTTTTAATCTCTCTGAAACAGTAGTACTGGGGGAATATCATATTATGACAATTCTTATGCCTAATTCACTGTCTGCTGCAAGAAAGTTTCCTGCAATTGCAAACACAGTGTGCTGTGTAGATGCTGTGTAGATGTTGTGTAAGTGTTCCTGTCTGCAACTACAGGAAGCTTGCCTTCCTCTGTATCCAGGCATTAAGAATATGCCACTTGATCATGTAAAAAAGGACTGTCTCCTTGAGTAGCTGAGGTGGAAAATTATTTACTTTACAAAATCCTTCTCAAAAGCTAGAAAGCAGAACAGAAAGCTGCTGGAAAATGATGAATGCTAGGGGAACTGAAGGAAAACATCTGCATTTAATCCAGTCTCTCTGGCTATTGGGTGCCTCTGACACATGTGCTATCATTTTATGCCTAAATCCTTTTGTCCATTGCAAAGTTTTCTATAGTTAGGATAATATAGGTCATTCTTTTCAAGGCAAGACTTAATTGCAGAGGAAATGGATGTTAAAAAAAAAATGTTTGGGATTTGTGGCATTTTCCAGGAGTTGACAAACCTAAGTGAGATACCTTTCATGACAGTGATGGAAAGTTTAGCAATAGTTGGGTGTTTATATCACGATTCTGAAATATGTTAGACTTGACTTTAAGTACAAGTGTGCTACTGCCGAATTGTGTACTCAAGGAAAACCTGTAACATATCGATCCTGCAGTAGGTCCTGTGTGGTTAAACAAAATCTGCATCTGATCTCAGCAGAAGTTTACACAGGAACAAGACTTCTTTTACCAGAGATTTGTGCTCTAAGTGTCATCTTCCAAGGTCTGTCACATACCAAAGGAGATTCCTTCTCCTGCATGCTTTATCTTCTTTGATTTTCCAGGATGTGCAGTCACGGCATGTCTCTCCTGGTTTTCCTGCCAGGCACCTATTAAGTTCATATTAAGCTGAGGTCTCCTGAGACTGGTGAAACATAAGATAAAGAATATCATGTAAGTGAAGGATAAATATAATACTCCCAGTCCTAATGTTCCTGGGGTTTTGGGGAGGGATTATGTGTGGGTCTTTTTTATAAGGTAGTTGTTTTGGGATACTTTTTGTTTGTTTGTTTTTGTTTTTTGATTAGTTGATTTTTATTTTTTTTTAATACTTGAGAAGATAGAAATTTGGTGTTAGAAGCAACAGGCTAAGCCTGATTGGAACTTGGGATGGAAACAGACTACCTTATAACTTACTTATGCTGGTTTAATGCAAAATGTTTGCAGGTTTCCATGATATCTTATTTTATCTTCTGGTAGACTTTCTCATCTGAGTTTGCTTTTAAGGAAAAAAATGCAAATTGCAATAAATCTTACCCTTTTGTTCCCTACGTGATATGAAGATGATGCAGTTAAATTTAAATATACTACAACTCATCAAGTCAAATTTAAATCCAATTAAATATATGTTTCAGTAGATACCTAAATTCTTCCCCCCAAAAAAAGCCCCTAATAAACCAGAACACAAAAATACACCAAACCTAAAAACTAGACCTTCTTTAAGGACTTCATGTGCTAAAATCTTAATAATTGCATTCTCTGATATGAAATAAATTAGTTCTATTCTTAAACCTTATGGAAGCATCTACAGTAATTCTTTTTTTTTATCTCTTACTACTCAGTTTTACATCTGCAGATGAATTAAAAGCCTGAAAGCATGTTTATAAAAATACATGAAACAAGTTTGTATGTTAAATCCATAGAAATAAGCTTCACTTGGAGTTAGTAACATTTCTGAATTTTTCTGATGGGACATAAATTCTCCTTTATTGACGTGTTCTGATTCACATCAGTTCGGTTTCAGAGACTGCAAGGATATCAAGCAGTCAATCTGATTTAGCAATCACAAATCAAAATAAATAAGAAAGAACGTGAACATGAGGACTAGTGCATGTTCCAAGATTTCCAACAACAATATGATTATTGAATTTAGTGCTTGAAAATGTCTTAAGCGCATTACTGTTGCTCTTTTGACAGGTATTACTTCCTATAAAAATTAATCTCATCAGTGTACACTATAAACAATATAACACTGAGATGAAAGAATAAATTAGTTTTTCCTTGTACATTCCAAGAGACATGTGCACTCATTCAGTTTAGGATTTTAACTCCCCAGTTACCCATGAATCTCCAAAACCTTTGACATTAGGATCATATGGGTATTACATTTACCAATGGTTTTCTATTTACTAGGTTAATTTTTCCATCCCACATTCCCTTTTATACACCTTTACACTAGAAAAGGGTTTCGTTAAGTGTTCTTGGCTATTGTTTTCCTTTTTCTTACTCATACTACTGATGATAAGAAAACACAGGCCTGAAGAATTTGGGTATATCACAGGTATGTCAACTAAGCATGGGAGACAGGGTATTAAAAACACCTGCCACACAGACTTGTGTTCTTCAGTAAGTTTTAGCTGCACTCCTTGCCTTAAGTGAAAAAGTTGAGCTTGCCTCAATGAAGTGTCAAAAGGAACTTGACATAAAATAGAATGTGTCAGCAAGTAGAAGCAACTTGGCAAGGAACCATATGAAAACTAAAATGTGGTTATCTTTTTCAATTGGTCTCCCTCTCAAAACAGTGGGATATAAAAAGATAGAAAAGTATTCATGAGTCTGAAAGATACATTAAAAATGTAATATAAGAGAAACTAAAATTATTTTGATTCTAAGGATTTTGTTACTTAATAAAGAAAAATCTAATTTGACTTTATCAGATGAAGAAAAATTACACGGTAGAGCTTGAGATTTAAATTTTAGGGAAAGGTTAAGGACTTAAAAAGTTCATAGAAAAATATCTGAGCTGTCAGTTAAAATTACTACTGTGGCCTTTCACTATAGAAGTCATCTATAGATATGAAGAATATGTCCTTATGATTTGAGTGCTTTCACTAAAATATGATGCATTCTGAACAGATGAGCTGGATGCTGAATTCCCTGTTTGAAAACTGTCTGAACAATAGAAGTTTCAGCTGGATATGCAATTTTACTAAAACGTCCTCATATAACAAGGTTAAAAAAATTAGAATTCCACAGAATAGTTCATAATGTGGAGCACCTCAAAAGATCATCTTCCCCAAGCACCAGTCCAGTAAAGGACTAAATTCAATGCTAGGCAGGAGACATTATCTAAATAATTTGTGCATATCTCCAATCAGGGAGACTGCAAAACCACTTTGGATTACTGGTTGAATTATATTTCTCAATAATAAGTATTGCAAGATAACTTCTCAGGGGCAAGGTTATCAAGATTTTAAACTGCCTCTGAATTTATTTTGTCCACTCAAATTCTGCACATGGTATTTAAAGCAATATTGTTCAGCTGCCTGGAAAAAATTATAAGGAAAGTCAAAAGATTATTAAAAAAAAAAAAAGGTAGCAGCTTTTAAAAAATCTGCTCAGTTTTTTATAGCAGTGTAGTTTAAGAACTGCAGGATAATCAAATCTAATTGCATATCAGGATTAAGAAACTTGTGATATATGGCTCCTTCATTGAAGAGGAATATACTGGCACTTTTCTCAGCAGAGAAAATGAAATTATGGTCAGTGGTCTGTCAAGAAATAGCATTACATTAGGAGAATGAGAAATGATTGTAAATACAGAAATCTAATAACCAGAGAAAGAAATTATCAGCCATTGGAACAAGATCGGCTCCTTGCCAAGTTTTATGTAACTTCAAACAAATTATTATACGAAGGTTGAATTTACATACAAGATACAGTCAAGATTTTTTTACCTTTATTTTACCCTTACTGACTTCCCTCCCATAAGTGGTTCCAGCAACATCTGGAGATAACCTGGTGGAAGAATGTACTCTTCTAGTATAAGCAATTTTACTAGAAAACTGGCTATTGGTGTACTAGCAGCAATAGTAAAATTTTCATTGTGTACACCATTACTAGTGAAGTATTTGTTGTGTATCACCTGTGGATAGTCTGAAGGCTGAGTCCAGCATGACTCGTTTGAACAGGAACTGTACAAGATCTATGATGCAAATGACTTTTACTTTATTCTGTTCAGTTAAGAAACTGAAGGTTGCATCTGCAGTCTGAGAGACCAAATTCCCTTCTGATATGCAGAGCAGTCTTCCACAGGGAAACAAATTTCGCCTCCAAACCAGAGAAAATTTTGTTAAGACTCCTAAAAAGGATACAGTCACAACACATAAAAGTTGTATTTTAAAATTAGGAGCTTCAGAGCTTTGCAAGGCACAGACTGTGCATATATAATTTAAGTTATTAATCTGTGCCTCCCTCTAAATATAATGTCCTGGGTTACTGTTTTTATGTTTGGTTCTGTGTACATTACTTATTTCTATATGTTTCATAAATCATCTACTAGCATGGAAGAGAAAAAAAGAATTCTGAGTAGGTGCAGTAGATATGAAACATCCATACATATGGTGATGCTCTTGACTGGATAGGAAATAACCTTAACAGCATACATTATGTCGCTACCAATCATACAGATGGGCATTTTCAGGGGAGAATTAAAAAAAAAACAAACAACACCATTTGAAGTCATTTGAAGACCATTTGAACCAGAAGTTTCTATCAGAGAGCAACTGCAAATAAATTTGATGAAGTGTGGTAAAAATACCGTAAACTCCAGCAGTTCATAAAAGTAGCAAAGATATCTTAGCTTTTTAGTCATGTATACCGGATCAATAATGATCACAAGCTATGATGCTGGTTTCAGTCAGAGATACAGTGTTAGATCCAGTGTTCAAAGCCAAAGTATGTGGAGCAAAAGCCTGGTACTTCACTGTAATGCTGGTTTATGGAAGTTTTATTTCAGATATTTGGAAATACCTAATAATAGAAAACACAAATTCCAAGACAAGATTTAAATGCAATAATATAGTCATGATAGTGGAGCCCTGGAAAATGTTAAAGATAGACTTTGAAAATGTTAGGCTTTGTGTTTTCTCAGATCACTGCACCTGCGTAAGCAGTATGATAAATGATATAATTGTTAGATGTGATGATTGTTTAGTAACTAAATATAATTATTGTATAATCATAAGAAGAATCATGAGAAACTATGTTAGAAATTTAAGGGGGAACCATGAGAAGCCATGCTTGACTGAAATCTATACAATAGAACAATATAAGTTTAATAATTAACATGAAAGTTATATAACGATAGAATATAAAAACATGTTCATCCCGAATGTATAGTTGGAGTCAGATTTGAGTTGAATACTCCTGACATCCAGAGCTCTTAATAAAAGCACCTGCATATAATCGCTTATGTGATTATGTGTTTCTGTACACTAACAGTCAGGCAAAATAAACTTGCACAGATTTGTCCTTCACTGCATTACACTTGTCTTCTGAAGTTTTTTGTTTTTCATCATGGTTCACATGTATACTTATACACAAAAGGAAACACATTTTTTATCTTAACTAGAATTTGAAAATAAAATTCTGCCCAGAAAAGGTAGTACCATGGCTGCAATACAGATGCAGTGCTGATTGATCAGTAAGCCTAGAAATCAATATTAATTAACAATTATTAATAGGATTGTAAGTTTGATTAACTTTCTAAGAAAACTGCCCCTCACTACCCATCACTGACTTTTGATGACTTACAAGACACAGCTCCATTATCTAAAATTCCTATATGTCATTAAATGGCAATAGCAGAGCATAAATGGACACATAAGAGACAATATTGCTCCTCCTCTTTTGGGTGTGGAATTGAGCCATTTATTTTCAGTCCAGGTTTAATGATCCCAACAGACTGATTTTCTATAGCTTTAGAATTACTTATAGCAACATTTTCCTTAAGTCAATAAGCTTTCAATCAAACCTAAGATCATTTTCTTTCCTCATTTTATTATTACTTCTTCAAAAAACAAGTTCTGATTTGTGTTTTCAGCTTCAGTGGTGGTTTCTCAGAGAATAAGAGAACCTTGGCCTTCTAAGATAGTTGTAAATACGTCATGAAATAAAATTGAATGAAATAAATGAAATAAAATTGAATGAAATAAAATTACATGAAATTGTAAATATGTTATTTTTTTCACTGAAAATAATAAGATCAGATAATAATACAAGTGGCCAGCTGTTCTTTATTTCAGGAAAATACATGGCACAGCATAATTGCACACTACCCTCTATTTCCAGTCATATGTCATATCGAATATTTGGTAACACTTCATATTTTGAAAAACATCAAAGTAAATAGTTTGAATATCTTCATATTACAGGGAGATACAGTTTTGTCTCAAAAAAGCCAAACTTCTGCAACTATGAGGAAACTGATCAAGAATTAATGAGCAGTTCACGTGATACAGAAGGTACACTTCTGGCAGTCTCATTTATTCAACAAACATTCAGGAGTAAATAAATACTGCTAATCTATGTTTTCAACCTTCTATTTGGAAGATTGAAGTACTTGCATTTAGATAAACTCTGCAAATATTTTCAAAAGATTCTTTAATACAGTTCTGCTGTGGACTCTAGAAAAGACTTATTCAAGCAGAATATTCATAAGGCTTTTATTGACCTCTTCAAAGAACATAATTTTCACAACATAGTTGGTTGTGTGATATGGCAATGGCAGGGCAGATCTGTACCTCCTCTCTTCTGTTATTTCTTAATCCTTATTGCTTTTATGTCCAGCCCTTATGTATTTTTAGAGACAGTTCTGTAGTTTGTGATCATGCAACATGAAACCTGCAGTAAATGCAGTTATCTCAACAAACTAGTGTCAAAGGATTTCTTGAATCAGACAGGATATTTTTTAGCATGACTCTGAGTTGTTGAGTCTTAAGTTTTATTTATTTATGTATTTATTTATTTATCTGGGCCAAAGAGATGGATTTGGCATTGCCACAATGATCACAGCTCAGCTATGGTCCAGTTGCCCTGTGGTAGCTGATGGAGACCTCGAGCTGCTTCTCTTTATTATGGCTGAACAAACTAGTATAATGACTAGTAGTGTCAATTCACTGAAATACAAAATCATAATAAAGTGAAATACAGATAAAATTTTTCAAGAAAATATGGGGGAAAGAGTCATATGTGGGGAGATATTGCAACCTCAGGCTAGTCTAGGATGAAGAAACAAGTATATATGTTAGCTGAAAGCTCCTGATCACTGAACTGGTTTAAAAGTTCAAGTCATTCTCTACTTAATTAACATTTAACAACACATTTTAGCATAATGATGGGCTTGCAAAGTACCTTCTAGTCAAAAGGAGTATTAGATAAGAGCAGAGGAAATGAACAAGTCCCACTAGAAAACCTATCAATGTCCTTTTCACCACTTGTGTGTGCTTTGTGCTCCGTAGACTCTGGCTAAGAATTAGGCTGGATGTCCACAATGAGTGTGAGAAATTATGGGCTCACTATGTTCATAGCATGTCACCAGTGTGGAAATTTTCCTTCTGCATTACAGGCAAGAGAAACATTGATCATTTCTCACACAGCATCATAAGCCATTACAATGTGCACTATTACTGTGATTTAACCCCCGTAGGCTTTTAAGGGACATAACATTTAATATCATCTCCCTGAGCTAAACCATGTTTTGTATTATTTTTGTGCTCAATTACAAAACGAGGATGAGGATTTTTTGTTTGCTTTAATATTACACTCTGCAATGTGATGAAGTATCCCAGACAGAAATAAACCTTGGGTGTCTGAGTAACTCAGTATGGCAAAGCAGCATTGAACAAATTCAGGAATGCCCCTCGTATTATTCTGAAGAGCCATGAGTGAGCTGCATGTCACCATAAATTCCCAAATAATTCAAAGAAAATCATTAAATTCTATTAAATCATAATTTAATTTTTTCAAGGATTTATTATTGTTACCATTTTAAGGAGATTATTTCAAGATTAAAAAGGTCACCCTACCCCCTTTTCTGAAAGACAATATTTTCCCCATTTCTCTAACAAATTCCTCATGACTGAAGACTCAAAATTTTTTTGTGTATGTGTGCTTCATTCTGCCTATACATTCTCTTCAATTTTTAACCTGTTACCTAATTTGTTTTAGTTAATAAACATAATTACAAATAATAAATAATTATAATAAATAGTTTTATTAATAATTAATAATTCATAATTAATTTAAAAGTTATCTTTTAACTGTATTATAATAACTAATTATTATAAAAGTAATAATTTATTTTAAAGATTCATGGAAACTTGTGGGCAGGAAGGTGGCTCTATAAACATCCTTGCTGAGGAAAGAGCTGATAAATGAGTTCAAACCTTTTTAAACTACACGGCATCTCCCTAGGAGATGAAGACCTTTCAAATTGAAAAAATATAAGTCATGGAACATGATGAAGGGGAGGTACTGAAAATACAATATAGAGAACTGAGTGACTATATTAAGTAGAACTAATGAAAAAGTGTCTGGAGACAAAAGTCAGTCAGTTGGACAAAATAATTAGTTCATGTGGAAATAGAGTGCCTATACAGAATTCTCTTGGCTTTTCAAGAAGTCTAAAGACATAGAACAGCTTCAAATAAATCCTCTTTGCCTTCTTACTCTGTGGGGAGCAGAAGAGAGAATGGAGAATTGGGGAGTTCCTCAAATCTATTATTGAAGCAGCTGTTCCTTAACAGCTTGGGGTAAGAGAATTCACCCATCTTGCCACAGAAGCACTGCTGAGGCATTTGAGCAGCACATGGTTTTTAAGAAAAGAAAGCTGTTGCAGATTTCTTGCTGCTAAAATATTTGGATTATCCATGCTGGTTTCAAAAGCCCTGTGACACTCTCTGAAAAGACATGGGTCATTGTGTCAATCTTCATCTTCAGAAAAGTACTTCTCCCCAAATGCACATTGTTGCTTTAGAGAGCAGGGTCTTTGGGATTAAATTCAAAGCATAATGCGTTGCACTGGAGGCAAAAAAAAAAAAAGAAAAAAAAAAGTACAAAATCTGGGTGTACCAAAAGGCTTTTAATGTTTGTAATTTTCTTTTCATGCTGGGAGGAAACCAGTAGAGACAGCACTTTTAAAATACATGAGACAGCTGTTGTTTCAGTCTGTAGACAGGCTGTACTAGCTCAAGGCATTCCAAATTATATTTTTTGCAATGCCTTTAAAGATACTCAGACAGAGACACATTACAAAGCACCATGGCATCAACCACAGGCAGTCTCTTATCCAGACTCTTAGAAAAGCAGTAACAAGGGAAGCTGATTGCTGAGCTGCATTTAGGGAGTTGCACCCAGTTGTGCTGGAGATGCTTCCTGCACTGTATGTGCCTCATAGCTTTTGTATACATCAAATCTCATGCAATGTTTTTTAAAGATAAAACATATGAATGAATCTGAATGCTTCAAAAGCCTTAGTACAAATGTAAATAACTTGTTAAATACCTTTAGCTGGTATCCAGAATAATTTGCTTTGGAAATGGATTTTTATTTATCTGTGCAGTTAAGTGGAGGATAAAGTTGTAAATTGTTCTAGGACAGCTGTTTCCATTTTGGCTGTTGTAAATGGATAATCATGCAAGCTTGTGTACACTGACAGGTGGAACCATTAAATGCCTCCGTTCTCCCTTCCAATGCCTTCACTGCTCCCCATGAATATAGCCACTAAAATCTCTACCAAACTTTCCTAATGAAATCTCGGGGAAAGTGCTGGTCCATTTGGGATTTCAACACTAATTAAATGAGGAAGTTCTCAGTCATGATTGGGCCCAGCTTCTCTGCACAAACTGTTATAGAAGCTGAAGATAAGAGTAAACCCACTTCCAAGCAAAAGTGGGAAAGTTCTAGGAGGGGATGAGATTAGCCATTAGTGATAGCATTGACAACATTTTATATGATACATTTTTATCTTATTAGTGACTTCATTATGCCAAGGTGATGGTAGTGGAATGGACCCGAATCCTTTCTGGGCAGTTCTCGCAAAACCAAATACCTCTATTCCATTTTGGTTTCAGGTTTAGTTTTCCTCTGGGGTCCAAAACCAATGAAATTGACTATCAGGGCATGTTGAAGGCAGTACAGGTGCAGATCAGCTTCTGGAGAGTCCAGCTGTTTACTTATAAATGTATGCTTCGCGTAAAGACAGCTGAACCAATCAACTTCCATTGACTAAGAATATCATGCCTCAATGCTGTTTTCCAACAGCTTTGGAAAAACAACTGCATTTTCAGTGGGAACACTTTATTATTGTGACAGTGAAGTCTTATTAAAATTTGCAATAAAACTGAAGTACACAAAATACACACAGAGTGTTAAAACTCACCTGATGTATTCAGTCAGCTAATACAGAAAGTAAGAGATAGCTCAGGTGGTTTTAAAAGTGTCTTCATATTCACCATGGCACTCCTTTGTGTCCTGGGACATAACATAATAAGCTCCATGGGTTGTGGTTTCTTACCAGTAAGAAAAACATGGTCAGATATTTGCCTATTTACAATAGAAAAAGCCTCTCCAAAATCCAGGGCAGATGTGAAAATGCAACCATATTTAATCAGGTACATCCCCTGAACTCATGTTTTCTTCACAAGGGAATGAATTTTAGAAAGATGAGAATGACTTGTATGCTAGCACAATGCTGACTCAGTTGGAAGTTGATAGATTCATATAGAATAGAGGCACCAAGTTTCATCTGCTGAGGTTTGTGGCAGGTTTTGCTGCTCACAATTTATTTTCTAGGTAGTTATTAAAGTGTGTATACATCCCAGTGTTCAAGACAAATGATGATTTTCCTTTAATTTTTACTATTTACTATTTGACTGTTTTAAAATGCTGAAATGCAATGATAGATCAAACCCAAAATTGAGGCAGCTATCTGCATAACCTAGGGGGAACCTTTTGCTTATTAATTCATACATTATCATTCTCTGTGGCTGGCATAATGTCAGCTTGACAATTAAACTCTTTAATACAATTAATAAATGACCTAAAAGGTTTCATCTGTTGTTATGGTGCTTATTTATGGCAACTTTTCAAAACCAAGTCTGTAAAAATCAAGGATCTGAAATTATATGTATTGAATCTTCCTTGTGATTTTGTATAATAGTAAACCATTTATTTTTAAACTAATCATAACACATAAGAGCTCCTAAGGCCTTGATAAATGCAGCTGGTGAGAACGAAATAATGAAGAATTAATAATTAAAGATATCAATGAGGAAAACACAAGGAAAGCAGGACTTAACTAATGGAAACTATGAGTAATTGAGTCCCAAAACCAAGTAACAGATGTAGAACTTGGAAAAATTTTTAACAAATAGAGTCAGAGAATCATATGTACCATTACCATCAGCCTGGTAAGTAAGTGAAAATAATTTCTATGGGCTCATAGAATAGAACATAGTATGGGAACCACTGCCATAAAATAGAGTAAATTATTACACGAAGTCTCAGTAGGAGTAAGACTAGAAAAACTATACATATATATACCCTCAAAAAAGGAGATATGTGTGTGTATATGTGTGTGTTATATGTATTTCTAGATGTACTTTTGTCTCTGTGTCCTCCAAATGTCTGATTTTTTTTCATTTTGTTGGATAAGCTTACTCATTTATTTTAGAAATTACCAGGCAATTACAATAGACATACAGGTTAAAGCAGTTAAAGAAAGAATTACTGAATCTGAATGAGCTAAGCACTTATCTAACCTATATAATCAGGTACTCATAATTGCTAATCCTGTCTGTGTCTTGTTCTGTATTCTTGCTGGTTCAAGAAAGTCTCTTTGCACCTCTGCCTCCCACTAATGTCAGTGAACGATCTCATTTAAATTAAAAGTATGTCAGTAGCTGAGTCAGCAGGTGGTCAGAAAATAAAGAAAATTATGTAAGTCATAAAAATGAAAGCTAAGAGGAATGAAGGGGAGAGATAGTGTAGATTGTAGCAGTTCTTCAGTAAACTTCAAATTCACATTTGATTAATATTTAAATTTGTGTTGAATTAACTTTTTTCTTTCATAAACCTGAAACATTTAAAACATAGAACCTAAGTGAAGAACAAATACCAATCTGTTTAATGTCAATGAGCTTGAACTCCCTATGCCTAATTTTTAAAGCAATATTGTTAGGAGTAAAGTAAGGTGATGAAGTAGCATAATAGAGAAATAAAAGGCTGGATTCAGGGAATCTCTATGATATTCAGCAATTATGCTTTTAGCCCACAGAGCCCAGCAGAGGAAGCTGGGTATTAAAAAAGAAATAGTACTATTTTCAAATTATGGATTCACTAATATAATGATAAATTTTGCATCATAATACAGTGATAAAGTTTACCAGTTATTCTGACTGCATCCCAGCTGGAAGACATTCCCTTCATCACAGCATGGCACATAAAAACTCATTTAAGTGTCTATGCATAATTTGCCATCTGAAAGTTTCAACCAGCTGCTCATAGATACACTTATATTCCCTTATTTCAGTAATGCAAATAGAATTTCTTCAGCTTTTTTGGCAGCTACAATTAGGGAAATTATGTCTGTTTTCCCCCTCTGATGTGATGGTATTAGTGTGAAAATGGCCATTAAATCTTTCGTTCAAAATACCCTCAGATATTTAAAGCAGAGTTCTTTAAGGATGCTTTATCTCCAGCAGATGCGTTACTGTAGACCTTTATCCTTCCAATCCACAGGCATTCAGGATGTCATTTCAACCAAATTGCAGAACCAGTCATTCACTCTGCAGTCCAGTTAATTGTTACATAGGTGTGGGGTGAGTTTTTCCCCATTTAAAAATAGAGTGTTTTTGAAAGAACATTAATAAAATTGAAGATGTAACATCTATTGTTACTTCAATTAATTTGTAATGCTGGTTTTGGCAGTTTTTAGCTGAGAAGCAAAGTTCCTTAAGCCATCACCTGATTTACTCTCTTCTCTGTGCCCTAGAATTTTTATTTAGAGACAGTGATGGAAGCCCAAGAAATGCCAGAGCTATGAAAAAAGAGGAAGTACTGAGGCTATACATAACTTTGGATCAGGAAGGAGTACAAGGGAACATTTTTCTCCTGCCCCAAAGTCATCTAGGGTTTTAACATTTATATTATGCTTCAGCATGTAAATTAACATGTAAAAATGGGTTGCTTGTCTAAGGTGCTCCATCAAGAGTAATTTCTCTTGAAGCCTTGCCCCTGCAAAATATTCTGCAATCTGATTTCTTTTCGGCCATAGATCAAAACCTGCCACCATCTGACAAGTATGCTTTATAATCTGTATATTGATGGAATACAGCATTCAGAACAGGCTTTCTACCCAAGGGTCTGAAAAGTGCCTTGACAGCAGTAACTCAGCAAGCCTCCTAATTTGTGTTAGCTGGGAGAGTGTTTTGCCCCAGCTGGGAAAGAAACTGGGAGTAGCTCCATTGCTACTGTAAACTAGCAAACTACAATGGTGTCATAATCAGGATCTCTGAATACCAGTCCTTGAGTCCAAATGACTACTTTCCTGGTGCTTCTGAGCAGCTTTTTATGTCATACAGATTACATGGTTTGCTTAATGTCTTGTGGTGCAGAGGTGGATGGTCACTGGGGTAGGAAATATTTGTTTGCAAAATACCTCAGAGCTTCAGTGTTGGTGAACAAAAGGCATGATTTGGACTATGCAAGATATTATTTCAAACACACTAATGCTTCACCAGGAACTGTGCTTAAATTTTATCTGGATTGTTTGGGGTGGTTTTTATGCCTTCATTTTGTTTTTCTTCAGTATGCTCTACAGCCCAGTTATATTGAAGGCCAAGGAAGTCCAAATTCCCTCTCAACCTTTCTTGGGAAAAACATGTGTCTTCAATAGATTTTTTGTTTCCTTCCTTTCATTTTTTAGAAGGACTTGACTTTTTTTTTAATGGTTCTGTTGAAAAATTGAACTTGCTCACAAAACACTCTGATCAAACATACTAGTTTTATAAGTCAGTAAAATGTGAATCCATCAGCAGCTCTCAGATTACAATTCTGATTCTTATCCTTCATTTTTTATGGGAAATTACCTAAGGCTCATGACAAATCTGGATTTTAAATTAATATATATTTGAGTCTAATTCTGGTATCCCTGGAGGCTGCAAAAAAACAACTCTTCATGGCAATGTAACAGTCTGAACAACTCTGGATCTGAACTTTTGCCATTGTCATAAGTAGTTTTTAGGGATATGTTTAGCTAAGAAACCCCAATAAGGTTTCTTCTAAAACTAAGCAGTTATTTTATGAAACTTTAATGTCAAATACATGCAGGATTCTGTAAAAATCACTTATAAATCAGATATTTTTTATACTGCAACCTTGCTTAAAGCTAGAGACCATTTTTGAATACCTGAAAGCACAAATACCACCTAAGAGCAGCTTTCATGGGGAGTTCAGCATCTAGTAACTTTGGAAAATTCTACCTAAGACTTGTTTTCTTCTTTATCTGTGCTTAATTGTTTTGAAATACATATCCTTAATGCATTTCTTTAGAACTCATGCTCTTGACATGTCAAGCTTCACATATTAACAAGCTGAAAAAGTAAGCGGAAAGCCAAACCAGACATTTGGGGGAGTAGAGAGGATGGAAGCTGATATATGCATGTATTTTATACTGAAAACTGCCTATAGGTAAAAAAAAAATTGCATTGTCTATGCTACCTAATTATGTGAAGGCTATTTTAGAAATAGCACAAACTAATCTTTTTATGGTCTTTGTGGAGCAATGGATAATCTGTATGCATTACTCCATCTTTTCCTTCTACCCCTGTACAGCTCCAGTACATGGATATGCTCATGTAGCCAAGCTGGCTCAGGGTTTAGACTCCCATGACAGCTCAAACAAGGCCCAGTCCATACCCTGTGTAAACATTAGAGCCAGCCAGATACATCTTCAACCTCTGAAACTCAAACAGGAGGGAGAATAATGTGTGAAACGGTCTGGACTCCCACGATTTCAAAGTCACACAGTATTATCAGCTCCAGCCTTCCTAGGACACAGATAGAAGTTCCTAATTACAAAGATAGAAGTTAGTCTTATGTCTGTGAGTTGTCAACACGTCAAATTTCCTTCTAGCATTTCCTTCTCAGTCCATCAGGGGACTCAGGGAAGGATTTTTCTTGTCATATGTTTAATATGTTTAATATATTTTCCTGTGTGATTTGTCATATTCCTCATGACTATCAAAAATGTGAAATTACAGAGTATAGAGAACCCTCTCAGGCTGCCTGATGTGTCTTGGTCACAAAACTTTGCTGATTGCTGGATTTGACGTATGGAGAAATTTTCTCTCTGAGGAGATTGACAAGGTTCCCAAATAGACTGGTACTATGTCTGATTTCCCCTGCCACATACAGCAAAACTTACCTAATTAATTGTCTTCAAAATACTGCAAGGTAGTCTGATGCTGCAAACTTTTGGTCTGTCTGGTCTTTCCTCTTCCTTATCTTATACAATGAACTTATTTTGAACTAATGTAAGCAGGCCCTTTTGGCCTTACTTCCTAAACTGTCTGAACCCTTTCAAATACAAGTAGCATGTCCTCTATAACATGTGTCAGAGGAACTGGAGACAGAATTCCCTTAACACACAGGAAATCGGTGCATTCTTCAAAGAGGCACAAAAATTATAAAATAATTCAACCAAATGTAGATGAGCAAACAGTCTTCTTGGAAAGAGACAATAATACACAAACACAAGTTTGTTCTCTATTCCTTCATCCTACAAAACTGTGTTGCTGTTATGTTCTTATTATGAGTAATCTAAATCTATAAAACTGGACCTATGTGGATAGAATATCATGGGTGCTCTCAGTTTTTCTCCCTTTGGACATTAAACCTGCTCCCACAAGATGAACTTGTCCTAGTTCAGATTCTTGATTATCAGCATTGTTAATTTCATCTAACCACAAGAAAACCTCCTTTTACTGTGAGAGTGGTTGAATAGTAGATCAGGTTGGCCAGAAAAGTCATGGAATCTCCAACTGCGGACATGTTCAAAGGCTGTATACTGTCCCAGGCAACCTGCTGCAGCTGACCCTGCTTAAACAGACCTTGGAATAGCTGACTTTCTCATGATGTCAAGAATTTTTTATCTTACTCTAGAAAGCTCTTATTTTCCTCTTCATCTGGAAAATATTTTCATCTTCCACTACCTCATTCTTGTAGTACCCAAAAAAACTGTGAGAAGATACCTTCAACCTCTCTAATATGTAATTCTTCTACAACCTTTTGGTTGATTACCTTGTAAGAGATAGAAAATATACACTGGATAGTTGGGTTTTTAGGTTTGGTTTTGTTTTTCACTTTCCTTTATACAATAAACTCTATCTTGTCATCTTTAAATCTGTAAGATTTTCTTTAATTTTTTGCAACAATGCATATTCAATAATATGATGAATGTTTCCATTTCTACTCAACTAAATAGGTTTTTATTGGTTCTCATGTGTCTTCTCTCCACATCTGTTCATTTTTATCTGCTCTCAAGCCTGATCTGAAAGTGGTTTTCATAAAAAAAATCATAGTCACACTATACACCTTTGATAGATTACAAATTTTTAGATTAGTCTGCCATTTTAAGTGAAGGCCCAGTTTAGTGAGGGTTTTTAGAGTTGTTATCGTACATAATAGTAGATTGTCCTTTAAACTATTTACAATCTGATCCAATTTCTGAATTACTCTTCTTACACTGATACTTGCCAGCACTGAAATGACTTCATATCAAGACATACTAAAACCCCCTCTTCTCACTGAAGTTAAAAAATCCTGTAGTAGCCTTTCTCTGAGAAATTCCCTAGTAGAGCACCTCAAGCCAAAGCATTGAAGCAGTTTGTCTCCTATTCCATTCTGTAGGTGATTTAGAAGTCTTGATAAAATGGAAGTATTCCTAAAGGCATCATCAATGAATCTGAGTAAAATATATAATCACAACTCCCAATGCAGTGTGTTTTTCTTTGCTGTCCTCCTTTGCCACTGCTGTCCTTCATTCCTATTATTCTTTGGAAGAAATGTAAACAAGACTGATCTCCTTTTGCTCTGGGCTAGCCCCATGCCTAAAATATCCATATATGTCCATTTTTTGTCACATTGGCTTCTTATTCAATCATTTGTTCCTAAATAATTTTTAAAAGAGTTTATACATTCTGACAGAATGCATCTGAAATATGAAACTAATATAAAGGGAAAAGAAAGGTGGATGAAAGAATCAAATGAATAAATGCAAGTCATAAATCCATTGCACAGAGAAGCTGAATGGATTTTTAAAATGGCAAGAAATGTTTTTGAACTCATACTTTAAAGTCTCTGCTATGACTACATGCAGTTTTATATTGGTAAAATTATTTCAATGGATTATGTTAGAAAAATATGAACCTTAGTGTACATCTGGTCATCTTTGGATAGAAATGTTTGGTGTGTAGAGCATAAAAATGTATGTAAAATTTACATGGGTATATCTTCTACTCTCAGGTATGACTAAATATACAAGTATTTCTATAGAAATGGCATACAATGTCATTTAACTGTTCTAGACTAATTAAACTGCTATTTTTCTGTGACTAAAAAAGTTCTGGTTGAGTATAATTTGTTCTAAATTTGTGATGTTCTTTTGTATCTAAAATAATAACAGTTAATTTTAAATTTACATTGTTTAAAAAGTGTTTGCAATAAAGACAGCTGCAATTTTTTCTTCTTTCTAAGCTCTTGTTTCCATCTTCTCATCCTTCTTGAGCAACAACTTGGCTGAATATTAGAACAGTGCAATTTTTGTTTCCAGAGAAAGTTAATTTGATGACAGTTCTGTATAATTCTAGAACAGAGCTGAGAACCTTAGTTTCATAGGTCTGAGTGTGGATACTTTATGGATAACTCATAATAAATTTAACCACACAGAACTCTGTGCTGTTAAATAGTTTTGGTCCCATTGCCAGTTAGCTGTGGTTGATGCTCTAAGGGGCCTCTGGTAGTTGTCTGAAACATAATTCAGTTCTGACAAATTGAAAGGAAACTTTAACAGTTTTCTCAGTATACAACATTGAAATTAAAATAATTTACTGGATCATGAATGGAGGTCCTTTGTCCAAAAGGCCATTGTGTTTTCATAATGAGGAAAGAGCTGGGAGGGAGAGGAGAAGAGAGAATGAAGTGAGGAAGTGCCTGGTCTGATTGTCAGGAATCTGTGATGCCTGCTGCTCTCATTGAGTACAGCAGAATCTGTACATGCTTTACACTTCATAAAAATCAGGCCATTTGGCTATTAAAAGCCAAAAGACTCCAGGCACTTTCCCATTTTGCCTATACTAATCAAAATGACCTTTCAAAGCAGACCTGGAGGGTCAGGCTTATCACATTTACAGGCTTGAATAAAATTTCCCTATTTGACAGGACAATTTGCTGAAAAATGCTGTCTTAAGAACTATTTTAATTCACCTTTCTATGTACAGTTTACAGGGCTTAATCAGAGGTGATATCTGAGGGCAGCAGCTCATCACCCATTACATTTATTAAAGCAAACCCCCTAAAACCTGTTCATTCATTGCTCTCTTCTAAAATGTATTTGGGGGGGAAAAAACCTCACATTTTTTACATTAGATAAGTGTTTCAAGAAATTTAAAAAAAGCTTTAGTGCCTATATGCCTGAGGGTAAGGGAAGACGTAGTAACATTTCTTCTGCTTTGCAGGGATAATTTTCTCTTTAGGGCCTTCTGCCTCTTAGAATTTTGATTAAGAAAGTAAGCTGAAATTGATGGTATATGAAGTCCAAGAATTTGTACAGCATTAAGGCAACACCATCATGAAGAAATAACGTAGGCATGGGCAATTCCATCACATTCTCTTTTGCACTAGAAATCACATTATTTGGATATATCTCCAGAAATTTACAGAGCTGAACAATAGATTACAACTCAAACAGTGAAAAAAGCATCCTGACATAAGAGATAGGTATGGGAAATGGGAAACCACAGAAGAAACCATAAATGTATTGTTTCTGAGAGCTGAAACACATGAACACCATCATCTAAATGTAATATAAATTTCTTCCTCAGAATAACCCTGTCTTCCTAAAATATTTCCATATATTTCTTGAATATTCTTTCCCACTTGAACTTCAAGTGGGACTTTCCAAGGTGCAAATACTAAAAAACCAAAGTTACTTACAGAACAGATTGGTTCAACCTTGATGATTCTTAATATGATTATGATATATTGAAATGAAAGCAGGAAACGTGAATAAAATTCAAGTGCTTCCTGGTCCTAGACATTTCAATTTCTAAAACAACATTCACAACTTCAGATCTTGTAGGTGGAGAAATAGAGGCAAAAAATAAATTATTTGTGGACAAAGTATAAAGTTACAATTTTGTGCAAGTTAGATTTTATACTTCTGTCTTGCAGTGGACTAAGAGAAAGATGTCACTAAGAGAAAGCTCCATGAGGAGTAACAGTGCAAGACTTTAGTACAATTTACCACCTGCTTCTGGGGAAATGGAGAGATGATGTCCAAAATTGATTTCTTAGAATATGTTGAAGGCTAAAGCTTGAATGCAAAATTCCATGATATTCAGTTTAGGTGTGGATTTTGGGGTCTCACAGGAGTCTGGTGGATAGGAGACCTTTTCTCATCCTGAAAGGCAAATGGCCATATATAGTAAAATTGGGTGACCCCCAATTGGGAATGATTGGCATCTGACTCCAAGGCTTCAGAATGCTGAATGTTCACTTTATTAAAACTATACTGTATTACATTACAACTGTATTAAAGAGAGATACTATACTATACTATACTATACTATACTATACTATACTATACTATACTATACTATACTATACTAATCAGACTTACTACTAAGAATACTAAATAATACTAAAGAAAACTTGTGACTGTCTCCCAACAGTCAGGACACAGCTTTGAGTGATTGGCCAAGGAAACAAAACAATCCTCAGCAGAATCCAATTACCAAATTTCTTCAGGTAAATAATCTTCCAACACATTCCACATGTGCAAAACAACAGGAGCATCAAATGGGACAAGAATTGTTTTGATCATTCTTTTCTCTGCTTCTCTTACAGCTTCTCTCTGTTCAGAGGGCATGTGGATACCACAGACGTACAGCATGGCTGAGCACAAGCACTATGAGCCTGAAGTGTTACAGTGTCCATGAACTTCTTCCCAGTGGGCTTGACCTAGGGCAGAGCAATAGCTCAGAGAATGCCACACTTTTGTGCTCAGAGAGCAAGGAGCAGATTGGGAAAGTTTGATGTCTGCTCCCTCACATCACAGAGCTGGTGTGTCTACAGGAATGGACTCTATTCTCACAAAATAGGCTACAGCTCATGGGCCAGCACTGACATCTTGTTTTCAGGTGACTTATTTACTGGAAATTCCATTTATGCAGATGGCTGGCAGCCTGGTCTAACCTATAACACATTGGAAACACAGCCTGCAAGTGTTAGCAGAGGCAGCAGGTAAGTATTCTTCTACTTTAGAACACCTTAAAAATGAAAAGCAGAACATTTGTGCTAAAAATATGTACAAATACTTACCTTTAATTAATACTACAGCAGCAGATAAATATTGTACTCAAGTTATCATGCTAGGTGCTCAGAGAATATCTAATGATCACAGAATCACAGAATAGGCTGAGTTTGAAGGGACTCACAAGGATCACTGACTCCAGCTCCCCATCCTGCACTGCACCATCCCCAACAGTCACACTGTGTTCCTGAGAGCATTGTCCAAATGCTTCCTTGAATTTTGTCAGGCTTGGTGCTGCAACCATTTCACTGGGGATCTTGTCCTCATGCCCAGCCAGCCTCTGGGTGAAGAAACTTTTCCTAATATCCAATCTAAACCTTCTCTGACACAGCTTCAGGCTATTCCCTTGGGTCCTGTCACTGCTTACCACAGAAAAGAGATCAGTGCCTTCCTCTCCTCTTTCCCTCACAAACAAGTTGTAGACTGCAATGAAGCCTCCCTTCTCCAGACTGAACAGGTCAAATGACTTCAGCCTCCCTCCTCATACCGGAGGACCCTCTGGACCCTTCCCCATCTTTGTTGCCCTCCTTTGGACACTCTTATAGCTTAATGTCTCTTTTATGTCGTTGCACCCAGAACTGCCCCCAGCACTCGAGGTGAGCCCAACCAAGCACAGAGCAGGGAAATCCTCTCCCTTGCCCTGCTGTGATGCTGTCACTGATGTCCCCCAGGACAAGGTTGGCCCTCCTGGATGCCAGAGCACTGCTGACTTATGTTCCACTTGCCACCGACCAGGATCCCCAGGTCCCTTTCTGTGGCATTGCTTCCCAGCCTCTCATTCCCCAGTCTATATGTATGTGCAGGGTTGCCCTATCCCAGAGGCAGAAATATGTAAAATATATAATACAGAATATATAATTTATAACATATAATACATGAATGTCTAGGTGATGCATCCTTTTCCACAGATTTTATAAAACAGTCTCCATGAACTAAATTATTTGCTTGGTTTTGTTAGCTGTAATCCTTCTAGAATAAAGCCTTGCCTTTCATTTTATCACAATTCCACACCTTTATTGCCTTATTTGTATCAAAACTGACAGTACCCTTTCTGTATGGAAAAAAAAAAGTCCTGGAGAGAGCAGTTATGACTTGCTGTATGGAAATGTAAGGAAAAAAACCAACTCAAAAAAAACCAATTTTATATGAAAATAAGGAGATTAGATATTAGGGAATGGTTTGTATTTCTAAAGTTTGTGAAAGGTTGCAAAGGTCTTCTGTATAGACTAATGGATCTCTTGTGTGTTGTATCACCAAAGCAGACTAGTTAACATCTGCCAACAATAGCTTAATTATGGTAATTACTACTCAGTATGAGGACACTGGATGGGAAATCAGTTAGATGACCTCTTGTCAAAAAAAAATTAAATAAAGAAAATTAAAAAAAAAGAAAAAGTCTTCCAATGCAGGAAAGAAAGTCAAGTCTTCATTCATCCTGAATCAGATATTAAAATAGCCAAAGAGAAAGAGGGTAGATAAGATTTTCATAAGTTCCATACATTTTTCACTACCACTTTGGAACACTGTGTTTGCAGTGAACAAATGCCAAGCTGATGGGATTTTGTCTCTCGAGCATAAATTGCAGCAAAGTGTTGAAAGAATAGTGATGGAAG
Organism: Agelaius tricolor; assembly: GCF_023055355.1. NCBI lineage: Eukaryota > Metazoa > Chordata > Aves > Passeriformes > Icteridae > Agelaius > Agelaius tricolor. Next base: position 65,287,873 of record NW_027269261.1, read on the forward strand.
AAGAAAGTTTACCAAAGAGAAATTATCTACTTAAATATTATCTCAGATGTTTAGGGAATGATGAGAGAGTTTTTATTTCTTTTAGTGTGTTTTCAAGAAATAAACACTTGCTAAATCAGCAAACTTAAAGCTAAATGAAGTAATATCCTTAAAAATTATCTGGACAATTTTTTTAACATATCTTCCTTGGAAATTTGTATTTCCTGAGTGATGGGAATAGTCAGATGTAAATTTACTACAGTATCTTCTTAGGACAACTACTTAAATACAGTCTAATAAAATCACTCAGTTCTGGAGACCAAGTACAGACATAAAACTACTTATACAAAAATATAAAACTTTATATGAAAGAAAAACATACATCAAATACTTTACTTGTAGTGAAGACTGTGAGTTTATAGAAATATTGTAAGGAAGAAAAAGGATATTTGTCTTTATGTTCTTGGGTTTTTACCACTTCATTTATCTTTCTCTTGGAAATCCAATTTGCAACACTTTGAAAATTGCCCATGTTTTCTCTGAGGATCAGAGCTTCCTGAAGCAATTCTAAACAAAATACAGGGTTATGTTTTTGTCAGACTTGATGAATGTAGGTTGAATTTTGTAGCAGGAAGTTTCCTAAGATCAGCTTCATGAACAATATCCTAGAAGTGCAGGTGACACCATTTAAAAATTTGATTTTATTATGGTTTAAGTCAGCTTGTCACAGCATTTCTAGGAATTTTAATTTCAAATAATTTAAAAGTGAAGATGGTTCCCCCCATTTGTAAGGTGTGTTTTAAAAGGTCCAATAAGAAGGATATGGATCTTGAGAGGAAGAAAGTCATGCTTGCAAAACTAATAGAATGAATGGACTTAATGGAATGAATGGAAGAGGGTGCTCAAATGCATGAAGATTATGAAGGGTTAAATGGGAAATAGCAGGGGAAGAGGATAGGAAAGGTCAGAGAGGGGAGAAATAAGAAGAGCTGCAAATAAGGTAAAAGTTAGGGAGGTGATAACGTGTAACGAAGGAGACTGTGCAAAAAACAAACCAAAATCTTTATTAGATGTATAATGCATTTGTGGAAGGCAGGTGCCAGAAGATAAGAGAATACAACTAGCAAAACCATAAAAGACAGGGAAGTGGCTTTTTGTTTTTTCTTTATCGACAGTGGACTGAACTTGGTGGCCTGTCATAGAATCTTAGAAGCACAGAATGGTTTGGGTTGAAAGGTATCTTAAATATAATTTATTTCCAACCTCCCTGCCATGGACAGGGACACCTTCCACTACATCAGGGTGCTCAGGGTCCTGTACAACCTGCCCTTGAACACTTCTAGGGATGGGGTATCCACAACATCCACAGTGTCCCACCATCCTCACATTAAACAATTTCTTTCTAATATCTAATCCAAAGCCACCCTCTTTAAGTTTGAAGATACTCTGCTTAGTCCTGTCACTTCCTGTCCTTCTAAAAAGTCCCTCTCCAGCTCTCTGTAGGTCCCTTTTAGGTATGGAAAGGCTGCTACAGGGTCTCTCAGAGCCTTCTCTTTTCCAGGCTGAATAACCCAAATTCTCTTAGTCTGTCCTCATAGGAGTTCTCCAGCCCTCTAATCATCGTCATGGCTCTCCTCTGGACTTGTTTCACCAGGTTCACATCCCTCCTATGCTGGGGTCCCCAGAGCTGGGCTCATGAGAGTGGAGAAGAGGAAGTGCCCTGCTGGCCATGCTGCTTTTGATGCAGCCCAGGCCACATTTGTCTTTCTGGTCTGCAAGGGCACATTGACAATTCATGCTGAGCTTCTTCTCAACCAGTACTCCTATGTTTTTCTCCTCAAAGCTGCTCTTGATCCACTCTCTGCTCAGCCTGTGCTTGCGCTTGGGATTCCCCCAACCCAGGTGCAGGACCTGCTCTTGGTTTTGTTGAACTCCATGAGGTTTTCCCAGTCCCACCTCTCAAGCCTGTCAAGGTCCCTCAGGATGACACCCCTTCCCTTCTCTCCAGCAAGTCAACTGCACCACAGGGCTTGGTGTTGTCAGCAAACTCACTGAGGGTGCAAGAAATCCCACTGTCCACGTCACTAGCAAATATGGTAAACAGCGCTGGTCCCAACCCTGACCCCTGAGGAACACACAGGAACCCACTACAGCCCCTGGGCAAAGCGTGAAAAACATGGTGTCTGAGGCACTCCAGCCATCTGCCATCTCCTGCCACGAGGACCTCCATGAGTTCTAGCTCTTGATCCAGAGAATACCTGATGCCTTTCTCCACGGAGCTCCAGCTGCCAGACAGATAATGAAACAGGGGACAGGGAAGGCTGACACTTCATTTTATCTTTCAAGCCATGTGCTCCTCTGTGAAACCCCATCTTGTGTGTGGAAAGGGTTGCTAAGCCATTTTGGGTCTCTTTTTCTCTGTGTTTGTGAGATTTAGCAATTTTGTATCTAATGACTATATATTGGTTTTTTTGCCCATTGCTCTTTCGCTTGTTAGTGAACTCTTATTTTTTCACTTATGTCTACTTGTATTTGTTCCTTATTTGGGGAAAGGGATTGGTTGAAACGAAGGGAGGTAACTCATTTTAGAATTTCCAGCTCTTAAATGGTCTTAAACTCAGACAACCTCCAGCCCTTGTGGTTTACAACCAGTGACTGAATAAGTTAGAACTCAGGAGGTCAGGTTTCTGACACAGCCTCTTGTTTAGGGAGCCATGATTTTCCCACCACCTGAGGCCTAATTTTCAAATTTCCTTATTTTAAAATACATTATAAAATAAAATAAAATAAAATAAATAATATGGAAATGTTACTTCTAGCCTTTATTGTTTTGGGTAAAGCAGACCTAATAATCAGTGAGAAAGGTAGAACCAGAAAGATTACTTTTGTTTATAAGCACATTTCTCAGAAGAGAAATTGGACTCAGAACATAAGCAAAGTAATTAATGCTAAATTAAAATAAATAACTGTTTTACCTAAGAAAGGGGGATATAAAGCATAAGCAACTTGTTTCTGCCAGCAAATTTTTCTTGAGGGATCCTTAGTACAGATTTTGCATAATTAAGAATGCTTTATATGTAGTGTAATGAGAGCTCAGAAGGCAACTGATGATGATGTTCTTTGGTTGTTGTTTTGCCTCAGACACATTATAATATTTTATTATAAGTAATTATGCAGTAAATAATTATTCACAATTGTTTTGCTTATGTTTTGGGGAGAAATTTTTCAAACCTTTTTCCCTAAGTGCCCAAAGCATGAACAAAGGGTTAAACTTACTATAACAATGGCATGAAGTTCCTAATGTTTTTTATTTAAAATTCCATACAAAGAATCTAATACAGAATTCCTTCAAACAAATTTTCCACTTCCTTCATTTTTACATTTCCTGTTCTTGCTATTGCAAAAATAATAAAAAAAAAAGGCAGTTGAAAATAAGAACTGAAAATATACATTGCTCAGTCCAAGTATGTAGCGTGGAATCTATTTATCATGATGTGAAGTGTTTAAAGCTGAAATACCCAGCCTACTATAGTTGTATACCTGCCCTTTTGTAATCTTGGGATTATGAGATAGTAGCACTTTGTGGAGGGCATGTCATACCTCCTAAGGTATGTGCCTTAAATATATGAGTTAGAATACAATAGCAGAAAGAACAACAGAGCAGAATAGAACAGAATAGTTCAGTTGGAAAGGCCCTACATGATCATCTAGTCCAACTATAACCATTTCAAAGTTGACCACATCAAGATTCTGGATAGTCTTTTCTCTTACCTTTAAGTATGTGGGGAAGATGGTGAACAAGCAAGATCAAACAACTCCTACTTAATGTTTATCTCACACCTTAGTGAGAAAGTGCTAGCTGTTGGCACGTCCTTTCTGAGAGTGGGAATAACTAAAACATTTACATCTTGATCTAATAAATCAAGTGAAAGGATTTTATTGGTTGGTTGGATCTTTCTACAAGATATCAGTCTCAAGTATTATATTTCTTAGCAACCTGTGAGTCATTATGCACATACTAACCTTAGGCAGAAAAGCATTACTAGAAATAGAGGATTGTGACAAACTCAGCAACAAATGATTACTGGAAAAATGGAGAGCATGCTAGATTTACCCTTTCCCCCCCACTCTCTCTGCCCCAGGAAAATCATCTGTGTGACAGTCACATGCATCAAAGCAGTTTCAGAGCCTGGACTTTCCCAGCATTAAAGGATTGTTTTCCCACTTGGAAATATTTCTTATATTTTCCATAATCTTAGTGGGAGCGTTTCTTCATTGTGTCAAAACAGTTTCTATCAACATTAAGAAGGCAAGTTTTTAGAGTTCTAAAGCTTTGCAAAGTATTTTACAGTCAGGGCAGGTATCACAGTAGCTCACAATGAAGCAAGGGATCTCATTTCAAAGACATCTCTTATGGACTCTCTTTTTGGGATTATAGTGCAACTGACATTACAAAGCCTGTCTTTTGGGGATAAAAGCAGATCTTTTGCATCAGGTAATGATGAGCCTGCATCAGAATTTTCCTTATTCCTATTGCTCATTAGCTCATACAGTGCTACTCTCAGCAGGAAAAGATTAGTTTCTTTATTATTTCAGACAAGTACTACTAAAATTAGACAGTACTGCTTTGTCCTGATAGTCATGTGTTCCCACTTCTTCTCCTATGTATATGCAAAGTGCTGGTTTTGAAGTATAAAACATGCAGTCCATGTTTATATTTCGATACTACATATTCTTATACATATATAAAAAGGAATAAACATGATTCTGATTCTTCACAGACTAGCACAGCTAGGAAAAATATTTTAAATTATTTCTGAGGCATTTTATGGTCACTCATGCTCAAGAAAATTGAACTCAAGTCTCAAGAGATTCAGAAAGCAATATTATATGTCTAAGGGAACAGAGATTTTTTTTGCCAAGGATGGTGGGAGAGATTGACTTATTCAGTCCAGCAAAAGAAAAACCAAGTGTGGACACAGACATGAAATGTATTTATTTATGTAGAAACACTAGGGTGGAAGAAGAATTATATAAGTTCTCATAGTAACATTTAAAAAAACTTAATAAACCAATACAAAGTTTGTGTAAAGTCAAAATTAGAAAAGCACTGTCCAGTCAGAAATAGACTTGGAAAAGAGGAAGGGATAGCGAATGAGGAAGATGCAAAGGGGGATATGGATTGAGACAAGGCTCACAACTGCAAATCTTTTTTTGTTTGCCTCAAAATGTCATGTCAATTTTTGAAATATCTTTCACCTGGAAAAATCCAAACAGATCCAGAGACAGAGTGTAGATGACATTGAACCAAGGAATAAATTATTGATTAATGACTTTAAAAGAACTATGTAAGTTTATGTTAATTTCTGGCCTTAATAAATACATGTTCAAAGAGTGGGAGCAGTTCACATCAACAAGACTGATCTATGTATGTATCGGGCAAGGAACCTAAAAGCATTGTTTTGTTAAATTGTTGTATATGAGTTCCTACCAATCCTCTGACCATCTGGGAGATGTGGTTTTGAGAAAGATAGAAAGGTATCTCATCGATCAGCTGGGGATCCATGGATCAAAGCACACTGTCAGCAGAAGTGTGCATTAATTCTTCTAAAATAATAATGAGTAATCATATTTTATTTGAGGTGCTTTAAAAAAAGAAACCTGGCAAATAGCACAAGATATTATAGAGTGAGTAGGATTTACACTGTTCTCTGTTCCATGAGAACTAAACTGGAACAAACATTAAAATATTTTTGTGATATAGGAGCTAAGCTGCAAAAATAGCTCATCGCCATTCTGCACCTTTCCACCTCTGCTCTTTTCTCTTGCTAATCAGTTAATTGGGCAGATTTTGTCCTGTGAGTAATGACATAGGCATTACAGAGCCATTCAGTACTTTCCTCCAGATAAAACAAGCAACTAAAGCCTAAGCCTCACACACTTGTTTTTATTTTTAATTCCAAGTTAGTTAAGTGCATTATACAATCTAAGGCAAGGTGACTCTATCAGGATTTCTCACACAGGTCTTTGTTTTTATAGCAGAATCACTTAAAAAACAAAACACATATTCCATTGCTGCTGATGCTTAATGGAGAAAGAGGCGTTTTGTATTTGGTACTTTAAAAAAAACACTCAAAAATCCAGTGAAAAAGATGTCTGTGTGTCAGATCAGATGGGTAGTGTTATGTTAATGAAGATGCCATTTTGACCTTATTAATTTTTGCAATACTCATGCCTTTTATCAAAATAGAGTTGAGAAGCTGAAGAACAGTGAACAAACTGCATTTAGTGACTGTTTTAAAGTTTGTCTCCTACACAACCAAGCTAATGAAATTCTACAAATATAAAAGGAAAACTGTGATAGTATTGGTTTAGGACTCGGCTGATGAGATGAAAGGGTCTATTGTGTGTTGTCTAACCTTCAGATATTAAACTAGATACAGTCCCTCAAAGAAATTCTGGTGATAAGCCTTCAAGTGATTCAGACAATGCTGGAATAAAGATCAATATGCCCCAAAAGACTAGGACAGTATATGACGGCTGGAGACCTAAGAGCTAATGAAAAATAAATTCTCAACAGAGATGCTGTCAAAGAAAGTGAAAGGTCTAAAGATAAAGTCCAGGAAGGAGCAACGCATATCTTGCACTAATTTTGAAGAAAAGATTGGAAGAATAGAGTTGTGAAAACCAGCCTGATCTGATTTCTAAACACGTGTCTCCTATAACCAGCCTTTAAAAACAAAACCATTTATTTCTGGTTTCCAGTCAATTATGGAAACTTTTAAAAGTAACTTTAATTCTTCACCATGTGCTTTTCAGATATATTATTATTTAACCACTACATCATCATCACCACTGCATCACAATATATTCCCTTCTGAATTCAGAAGATCATGGCTGAGTGTCAGGACTTTTGGCTTATGTGCCTTGTGCTACATTTAGGTGGGTGTTGGCTGTGACCCACCTCAGCCCTGGTCCTCACACAAAGAATAGCTAAACTCCCTACAACCAAAAAAACCAACAAACCAGACCTAAACTGTAGTATTTCCAGTATATAGTTTCATAGGGAGAAGAGCTCAAAAGGCCTGATATATATATGTTCTCCTTTTTTGTGTCTAGAAAGGTTGCAGTCATTATTTTTGCCACTGCATCCTTTACAGTATAAGCATACAGAAAAAAACCCCAAAAAACTAAAATTTAAAAAAAAAAAAACAAACTCCAAACAAAAAAAAACCAGGGAAACCAACAGCTCAGAAGACAACAGACCCTTATTTGGGCTTTGTGACTCTACTGAATGCTCTTTGAAAATTCCCCACGGTGAATAATATAACTATGCCATAAATTCAGAATTACTGACATATCCAAAATTCCTTCATGCCAAGAGTCTCTGAAGCATGAAAATGCCACCACAGATACCACTCTGTGCCTAAGAGCATTTTAAAAATTCAGCCTATACAGTTGATTTTTTGCATTACCTTTTACTTGTGAATTCTGCATTAAATATACATTAAATATTCTATTAAATGTAAGCAAGAATTACAGACTTGGCTGATATAAATCACTTCTTTAAAATTTGCATAAAAACAATCACTCTGCACCACATAAATTTATCCATTCTCTGCTTTCTCTAGCAAACCAGACCAATTACTTTGTTTTTTTTTAAAGATGGGTCTCACTTTTAAGAATCTCAAATTAGCATCTGGCAATCAGACATTAGACATTAGAATATTAGAAAGTTATTGTAGCAAAGTTAATTCAGAAATATCTGTTGGGAAAAACATACCCTTCATCACTTCTATTACCTGCAATTGATTCTAATTCTCAGTTTGGTCAAAAATATATTAGTAGGAGGGTCAAAGATTGCAGTAAGATACCCAACTGCTTCCAAGATAATGGGACACAGAGTAGAGCTGGAGGTGAAAAGGGAAACAAACCAACTCTAGATCTAGTATTTACAGACTAAAGAAAAGAAGAATTTAACTTTATTTTTTAGTTCAGCTCTAATTTCACAGCAATATTTTTTGGTGAAAAAATTTACTATAAACCATATTTTCACAGTTCAGTAGACTATGGTGAAATAACTGCATATTTTTTTACTCTTACCTGATAGTATATGTCTAAGAGTTGATAACTGTAAATAAAAATGAAAGCAGTTTGCTGATCACTGAGTATATGTAAGGAGTTTGTTTCAAGGCAGAGCAAACATTCCTGTATGAGCCTAGTGTCAGTAAAAGTCCTGGGCTTCTTTTATTTACTGGTAGAGATGATGATGTGCAGCCTGGTCCCTTCTCACATTCACTCCATTCAGACATACAGGCAGCACTGACTCTCTTATCTGCCTGGCAGTTCAATTTCTTCTAAGGAGCCTGGACCAGGAGGGCAGGGATGTGAGGGCTGAACCTATAGAGTACCTGAATATGGGCATTTTCTCTTCTTTGGTAGGGTAAGCTGAACATAGAGGGTTTGTGGGAATTTGCAGGCAGTCCCGACATGGGAAGAGACGAGAATCTTGACTCCATGTTTCAGAAGGCTGATTTATTATTTTATGATATATATATTGTATTAAAAGTAAACTATATATTAAAACTATACTAAAAGAATAGAAGAAAGAATTTCATCAGAAGGCTTGAAAGGAAAGAAAAGGAATGATAATAAAATCTTGTGACTGACCAGATAGTCTGAGACAGCTGGACTGTGATTAGCCATTAATTAAAAACAACCACATGAGACCAATCAAAGATGCACCTGTTGCATTCCACAGCAGCAGATAATTATTGTTTTTCTTTTCCTCTGAGGCTTCTCAGCTTCTCAGAAAAATCCTGGCAAAGGGATTTTTTAGAAAATATCATGGCTACAAGTGTTTCTCAACTCAAACTCGATGTTATCCATGTCTTCCAGTGTCATATTTGTTTTACAAAAAATGCAATTAAGAACTCACAGAGATGAGCAGAGACAGCTTTGGAGTGGGCTGGCCAGGATTTATTCCTTTTCCAATGCACACAAAGTCATCTGGAAAGACATCTGAACTGGCAAATTACATCCTGAACCATCACCATTTCCAAGGGCATTTTGACTGAATTGGTGACAGCTCAGTTTAAATATCTCTGCAAATGCTTGAGGAGCAATACCCAGCTGTTTCTGCCAATAAAACTGGTTTCCTCCATCACACCATGGTGAAGCATGAAGACAAGCTACACTCTTTACCAATCAGCAAAGCAAGTCTATTGTTTGTTTTGGCCTTTTCCAGATGATTCTGTGATTAGCACTCCTTTTTCTTTTCACCTCTTACAACTTCTACAGCTATCTTCTTCAACATGCCATGGCTTTTCTCTCCAAGTCTTTCTGGCTTGAGAATTTTTTTCCCTACTTCATTTCATATGAAAATTTAATTTCTCCCAGTGGCGTAAGAATATCTTGTTAACATATTTGTTTCAAATTAAACTAATTTTTAAGCTAAAACTTTGATTTTTGGTAGAAGAAGAGAAGAAGGGAAGGGAAGGGATGGGAAGGGAAGGGAAGGGATTTTTCTTTGCACAACTATTTGATCATGTCTGGAATATAGACATTCGAATAGTTTATATGTTTATATATTAAATGAAAAATATAGATTAAATTGGCAGAGGAATTACTAAACCCTATTCTTATGACTGCTGTTATATTGACAGCTAATGTTATATTTTAGTAAAACATGGCTTATTGTTAAAAATAAAGAGATGAGATCTTTTAATTTTTAACATAGAAATCAAAATGTTTAAATGAGGCATGGCATTTTTCAGCTCAGTCTGTGACAGTGGATCCTTAGATTGTATTTGATTTTTCTTTCATGTGGTATATCAAAATGGTAAGCAGTTACATGTCCTTTTATTCCAAGAATCTGTGCTTTGCAAGTTAATGAGCTATCCAATATAGATAAAGGGCAGGGAAAAAGAGCAGCCTTTTCCACACTGAAAATATACTTTACAAAGTAAAGTAATGTCTTTTTGCACAAAATATGATTTTTATATATATATTTGTCTTCTTTTATGGTCGATTAATTAACTTCTGTAAAGAAACGGTCATATTTATTGTCCCTGTAAATCAGAAGTGTAACTTCTGAATATGTACTGAAATGATCCTTTAAGGCACTTATGCTATGGATGAGAAGGATAACAGAAAGATACAAAAAAATAATACATATAAACAGACTGCAGAATCAGCTCTTGCTGCTCAGCAGCCTCTGAAAGTTAGATGGACGAAAGCATCAATCAGCAGGAAACATGGTTACATAGAATTTCTTATTTTCCCTATCCATTGCTTGTAGAAAAGAACAGTAGAAATTTAGAGCTTCATGTAATATGTGGTAGAGGTGTGCCCAAGAATGACAGTAGTTTAGGCCTATGATTTGATAGATGCTAAAGAACAGAGGATAGAAAGGAATGTTTGGAAGGGCTTCAAGAAGTTAAGTCTGTCTCTGTGCAGAAGGTGTGAGAGAGAGCATGTTCATGAAACATGAGGAGAAAACCCAATCGTCTCAAATTCTTGCTGGCATCCTACATATTTCACTTTTAAATGTGTCATCATAAATTACATATTAGATAAAAGGTTATTTTGTTTTCAGTATATCTATTTGTTAAAAGACTAAGCAGCAAATATTTGTTTTACTCAGTTATCTGTATTCCTAACACTGATTTATCATTTCTATTAAGATATTGGATTAATAACCAAGTATTATTAATTTTATAAATTAGAGGTTAAATTTTCTCTCCTTTGCATAGGATAGCACCTCTGTTCCACAAATAATCCTAAATGCAGATTATTGGAGGATGAAGGCAGCAACTGACACAAATAACCAAGATTGTTTCTAGATCAAAGATTCAAGAGGTTTCCCAACACAAAGCAAGACATTCTTGACATTTTTGTCCTCTCTATTAAGTAAAACTTGCTCTTGTATTCCAGGGAAAATGCAGAAGACAAAAACCACCTTGGTAGTACAAGAACAGCTCCCATCTGTGTTCTCCCATGGACATAGTGAAATTTATCAGGACACAACTGACTATGTGAGAAACTTGTTTTGACGAAAAAGGGAATGACACAGGGTGTTTAAATTAGAGTTTATTAGTTTGTCTGAGAAGAGATATTTTGACAAGTGAAAACAAATCTGATGGTCAGTCATGATCTCTGCTCATACCAAAGCAGCCCTAAATTTTTTGGGGTCAAAAGCATATCTTGCAGATACAGTCAAAAATCATGACTGTAATTCCTGTAAATCTTAGTGGTTAGCTTTGAAGAGAACAAAGCTTCACCCTGGTAGTCCTAATTGCAGTCAACACCATGCTGTGTCTATTTTCAAACTGTCTAAACAACAAATTATAGGGCATAAAATGAGAAAATAAAGTTGAGTTTGTAATGAGAAAAACCTTCATCAGCCCCAAATGGAGATGTTAAATTTCTACAGGATGAAAGCTGTTTTCATGCTAACTGTACCATAGTTGTGACACATAGAAGTGTTATAGGGAGCACTGAAAAGATAAAAAGTAGAGGCACTTGTAAAAATTTAGCCTGTACATTTCTGTTCAATTGAGATTCACAAATTGTTTTGAAATATTGGAGAAAGGCAGGTCTTTGGTTTGCTATATCATGCTACAGATGAGCAGCTGGGGAAGAGGGAGCAGCTTTTGTTTCAAATATCTCCTCTGTTTTTTTCAGCAAATTATCTTTTTTTACACTCCAGTCTGCAGGGTTTGTTTTGGCCACAAAGTGCAGTGTAAGTGGTTGGGAATTGAAAATTCTCACTAGACCATGCTGAGCACTCATTAGAAAAACTCACATTTTCTTGCAGGAGTGAAGCTGGTACAGCATAACCTTTATTTAACCCTCTAGTCACAGACACCCTCTTCCCCCACAAAGATACATAGTATTCAATTACATTTTTGCCTCCAGCTATGTCAAGTATAAAAAGGAAAATCAGATCTTAACAAGACTGGTTTTAAAATAGCTGCGGGTAATAACTTTTAAATGTTGGAAATTACTGTGCAATGCTCCAGACATCTTAAGTGAATAGTCCAAATGACTCAATACTAGGAATATTTCCAAAATAAACCTTCATTGTATTCTAGGTGAGATGATTTGCAATTAAACCCCAAAGGATTCTATTCAAATTTTAAAGGAATCCCCTATTTTCTCTTGGAATGAGATCGACATATTTTTTAATGGTTTTCCAAGGCTTCAGTAATTGAATTGCCTCCTCGGCATTTTTAAAGTCTCAAACCATTATTCTAACATGTTAATTTCAAAAATCCTTTGTATTTTCTTGTTTAGAAAATTTAGCAAAAGAACAGTCTTGACAGTCTACTGTGCCTTACTTCACTGTAAATCCCTAGCAGTTTTGGTGGGAATTTTTGTTTGTTTTGGGGTTTTTTGCTGCTTTGTTTTGTTGGGTTTTTTTGAGTTGGGGTTCTTGGTTGGAAGGTTGGTTATATTTTGTTTGTTTGTTTGTTAGTTGGGTTTTTTTCTGTTGTTTTGTTTTTGGTTTTTAATCTGGTTTGGTTTTGTTTCCCATTTGTTTAGAAGTAGATGGTTAGATGCTTAAAATACAAGCTAAATTCAAGGCCCAGAATCATAAAATTACTCCTTTTCACCATAACTTATACCAAACACACAGCATGTCTTGTAGGCTCTCTGTTAGTAGAAATAATGTTTCTTCTACACTGAATCTTAATTTCCCTTTTTCCCCTGATTTTAAGTCAAACATCCCATGGGGAAAATAATTCAACATTTTTTGAAAAGCTCCCATATCTTAAAAAACCACTCTGTCCTGGTTCAACACTTCTAACATTTATTGGGTTAACACTATTTATATGCTATTACTTGTCACAATTGTGGGACCTCAAGTACTTATACTGTCCACCTACAGGAGCTCATAATACATGAGCAAGGGGAAAAAAAGGACATGAAGATTTCTCAAAGACAGTTTTTTGCCCTGAAGCAAAATACAAGGATACCCTTGGACTCTTGAAAATGGGAAATGTAAGGATTGCTGTACTCTTACAACTTGGCTTTGCTCTGATCTCTGACAGGTAGCAGTAGCACTCTATGATGGGGGGAAATGCAGTGAGGCGCACACATCTACGGTTCCATGTGCTCCAGGGACCCTGTGCAACTCCTGACTCCATCTGATACACTCACAGGCCCTGGAAAAACGCTGCAGACAGACAGTGCCACCTGAACAGCAACAGCAAAACTCCTTTCTCACTTTGATAAGTCTCGCCTTATATGTTTAGGACTTCACAGTATTAATGTATTTTTCTGGTTTTAGGATCAAACTAATCACTTAATGATATAAACATATCAATTTTAATTATTGCTATCTTCTACATTAGACTTCTGTAAAATAATCTTGCTAATTTGATGATTCTCTACAGACCTTAGCTCAGATCATCTGAAGTGCAGCACTGTTGCTTAATTGCAGCTCATGCTTCAGCAGTTATGTGGACTCTACTTTGGATTATTCAGAAAGGTTTGAAAATTTCAAAGATGGAACAAGTTGAGTCCATTTCTATTGCTAGAACACCATTTAAATGAGGGTTGGGTGTGTCCATCACACCTAAACAGGAAAAGAGGGGAGCTATCAAACACAACAGCTAGTCATTGACAAGGAAAAATTAGTTATTAGACTTACAGTCATTATTTTCATGTCTAAACTGACAATATTTTTATACTGATACAACAAAACACAACTAGAAATGTAGTCATTTTTTCTGAGTTCTGCAAAGATGAAAACAGGATAAAATCTCATTATCCCTGTTCTCTTCCCTATCATATACACAGCAAAGTCATAACAAAGCTAAAGCTAAATCCAGCCTCATGATCCAATTCCCATTCATTAGATTTACTGTCAAGCACGGCTGTCAAGACTGGCTTTTCTGTACATTGTGCATGAACATTTTTCTGAAGTCCACTGAAAAATTCACATTTCATCACTGTAGACTTGCTATGTTTTCTAATTATTGTAAAATTCCGCTTGTTCTGCTCTGTTGATGCCTTGCCTAAAATATAGCCCTTGTGCAAATTAATATTTACTTTGCTATCACTGAATAATGTAATCTTTCATGCACTTAGCAGTGGCTCAAAGCATAAACTAGGGTCCTGATCTAAAAATGTGCATTTTTTTTTAAAGACACAAGACAAAGTAAACCTTAGACAACATCCAGGTCCCTGTTTGTTTAAAATTCTTTCTTTCAGCTTCCACTTGCCTTTCTCCAAAAAGGAATTATGTTTCTCAGGGTTAATTCTGCTCAGTATATCCTTGGATTCTTTGCATGATTTTTCTGCTTGTTTCCTCACTAGACTGATAAATTTTGCTGTCATTGTTATAGAGATTATTGGAATACTGTGCAGAAGCTCCTCCGTGAGGCTCACAAGTAGGAAACATTATCAGAGAATGAAAGCTTGAAAGCTTGAAAAATAGCTTCATAGCATTGATGTCTGTTATGCAAAGTCATTAATATTAGAGTCATTGATATTATGAATAATCATTGTGCAATATACATCAAAGAAATCCTCTGAATGTTTGTCTGATAAAGACAATGATTTAAGGATTAAGCCCGCACCACTATTTTTCGAAGAAGTGTGATCACTGTGATCTCTCAGAAGATGATATATTCTCCTAAAACAGTCCATATACTAACATAAGTATTCATGTATCTGCTTAAAAATTACATTCAAAACACATAACTGAATTAATGTCAAGAAATGCTTTATTACTACCATAATTAGAGTGGAAAATGGAAGTGGACAAAAAGCCATCCTTAACCTATGACAGGTAATAAATACAACAGTGCAGTCTGTCAAACTACCTATGAAACCCCACGATTAGATGTGTATGCAGCAAGCTCAGGGGGTAAGGAAGAAATTGGTTGTTGTTAACAAAAAGTGTTATCACTTTGTTATTGCTTCTGGAAAGAACAGAAGTCATTTGTCTTTGCAAACACAATATCTATAAATAATGAAGGATGTTCTTTAACGGGGATAATAAAATGACAGTTGCATTTTTACAGCTGCAAGACATACCAGGATTTGCCTTGTGGAAATATAACTATGTAGAACAGCAATAAATATTTTTCCACAAGTTTTTGTGATATATTACTGTCAGTTTTAATTGTTACAAACAACTACAATGCAGAACAGAAGGAGAACTTTGACATTCAAAGTGCTTCAGAGAACTCTGTGCTTTCTAAGAATTAGGTTGCATGATTTTTACAACCTTTTTCAAAAGCACTTTAGCTCTTTCTCAAGAACTGGTCCTTTAATTTTCCTGGGAAGCTGATTTTTTGTCTCCCTATCTGTATAAGTACTATCCTGTAGCCTTTTTCAGGCAGTACTGCATTTCTTACTGTGGAGCCACATGAAGGCACTCATTTCCTGACATATAGTTTTGCAATGAAAGAATTTGCTTTCTCCACACAGGGATATAACTGTTCAAAACATTTTCTAAGTAGACTCTGAGACATGAGGCAGACTTTCTGAGCCAGTTGGTCCTTTATCTTGGTCATAATTAGAATCTCCACAGTCCAAAAAGAGCAATTGTCAATTCCATTGCACTGTCCATGTGATATGTGTGTATATATATTTATGTATATTATAAATATAATTTTTCCCTCTCTGTCTTCAAGTACACCTTCTGTAGGCTTATCAGGCAAACACAGACTATAGACTGGAAGTAGGCATTTAAATTACACTCAAAGCTCTGTAAGGTGAACAAGAGAACCATTTATCAGATATGTTAATCTAATGGGAAGGAGCAGTAGTAAGCAGCTGAAAATATCCCTTACATGAATATATCCCTTATGTCTACACTCTTGTAGTTTAAAACTGCGGCTCCTTGTGTAATCACAATAGATCCTGATAAGATGTTTGTCCCTATAATTTTAATAAGCCCCCTTAACTACTGAAAGCTGCCATAAAATCTCCCCAGAGTTTTCTCTTCTCCAGGCTGAAAACCCCCAACTCTTTCAGCCTGTCATCATAGGAGACGTGTTCCTGCCCTCTGACCCCTCCAGCAGATCCATGGTTTTTTTGCACGGTAAATTGCAGAGCTGGATGCTGGACTTCTCATGGGGTCTCACCAGAGAGAAGGTGGAGCTAATTACAGACCTCCATAAAACTGAAAATTAAATATTGTTATAATTAATGGAAGATTCTACCCATTATTTGTGTGGGGTAATTTAAACCAGGCTCATATGCACATGTATTTTGGGAAATAATCAGCAAAAGTACTGATTTTAAATATTTTAGGTTAGCATGTGTATATAATACACAGGGAAAATGTATCTTAATGTGGTGGTTTGACAGGAAATGTGTTTTTTGGGATGCTGTGTTTTTGGCCAATGGATATTCAGACTTTAATATTGGCATTTAACCTGGCCATTGGGACATGGACACACCTCTGAGAACACGGGGTTAAAAGCAGAGCTCTCCCCTGGGAGGGTCCTCTTGGGCTTCCGGCGGGAAAGAGTTCGGGTCTCTGCCCCGGCCCAGCTGCTGGCTGGGCAGGGGAAGGGGAAAAGCCATGTGGCCGGGAGAGGTAGGCCTGAGCCCCGGGGTGGAAGGGTGGAAGAGAGAAAGAGAGAGAGAGACACCGGGAGCCATCGGGCAGCCCCCCCCCCCCCCCCCCCCCCCCCCCGAGAGACAGAGAGAGAGAAAGAGCCGCTGCCTGAGACTGTGACCTTGAAGCTTGATAAACATGGGCCTGTGCCGGCAGCACGGCTGGGACGGAGAAGAAGGGGGGGTTCAGCCGGCCGCTTGTAGGAGCTTTTAACCCTTTTTTTTTGGAGAATGAGAACTTTACAGATCAATGACCTCTCCTAGAAGATAGAGTGGAAGATGAGGAAGGAAATGTGCAAGTGTGAGAGAGGTCTGGGCGAGTGAGAGATAGTAGAAGAGTAGAGAAGAATCCTGGTGGGAAGAGATGATGGAGTGGCTTTTGCTGGACTCTTTTTGTACAGCCATGGACAGAACCATGTTCCTTGTGACACAGAGACTGCATTCTAGGGGGAGGCAATGCCTCAGAACCAAGAGGGTTCAGTGTTGGTGCCCCTCAGCCCCAGGGGGTGAAAAATATGGGGGGGACAGGTGTCCCAAAGGAGAGACTGTGCCTTTTTTGGATCGGGACAGAGCATCCTTAAAAAGACAACCCTAGAAGCAGCTCTGCTCCATGTTCAGTGGTGAGAGCACTGGACATGAAAAGGAAGAAGTCACGACGGCAGATGTACTCCGGGCGGTGCTACGAGTGACACAGGAACACACAAGGCTTCAGCTGTGTTTCCAGGAGAAGCCCATGGTACAAGAAGGACTCCTCTCCTCTTGATGAACTGAGGATTGATTGTCTGAAGGGTGGTGCTGGACCGAGAGTTGGTGATTTGAGGAATAGGTGTATTGTGTTGGGAATTTGATGGGGGGAGGAGGAAATGTATTTGTAAGGTTTTCATTTTCCCTGTGTGTGTGTGTTCCTTTTTATTTGTAGTTGTAGTGTAGTTAATAAAGTTTTGTTTTCTTTCTTCCCTAAGTAGGAGCTTGCTTTGCTTATTCCTGGTCACATCTCACAGCAGCTACCAGAGAGAGGGTATCTTCATGGGGGCACTGGCATTGTGCCAGTGTCAAACCATGACACTTGTCTAACAATTGTAGCAAATAATTCCTGAGGAATCAGTGAATTATTTCCTTCTGTATCTATTTCCTATCTCTCAAATCAGACCTCTCTATTCCTCCCTAAGTCAGTTGCTGATGCTGTAACCTAACTTTGATAAATTCAGATAAATGCACTTCTCTTGGCCCAAAGAACCTCCACTCTACCCTACATAATCAAGTTTTGCACATAGACATTGTGAAGAACATATATTCAGGCCACATCCCTGGGATAAAGTTATGTTAAACAGAGTGAAAAGGAAGCAGCAATAGGGAAACATAGTTCTTCTGATCCATCAGTTATATTTGAACCTTACAGAGGTGCCAGGACATGATCCTGAGCTCGTGATTCAGGTTCTGCTGAACGAATGTCTTGAATCAAAACTGCAGGGGTCCCCATTAAGATATTGAAATTTTTCTGCTGCATGATTTTTTTTTTCTTCTGTTTTGCATCAACAGACTTGCCTTGTTAGAGTCTGTAATTAAAATGAAGGACAGCCTGCTTATAGCAGAGAAACACACTCTTGTTTTAATTTGAGATATATTGTTCTCAAAGACTAGGAGAGAAGGGTGCCTCTGAACAGAGCAGACATCTTCAATGATGGCTAGCTCATCTCTCTGCCCTTCCAGCTTTTCCTCCTGGTGGAAAATACTCTAATTTCAAATGCTTCTCTGTGTTGCATTCAGACCTTTCACATTAAGAGGAATGCATGCTGTTTGCTGTGGATGCTCCACCAAGGCTGTATCAATTGCTGGGTTACAGTGACACATCATTATATTGATTGACTGGTGGGTGGATCATGCTGTGCTCAAGGGGCTATTGCAGTTTGGTAGCTGAAATTTCCACCTTTGTGAAGAAAAAAACCCAGGATTTTGAGAGCTATGAAGAAATAAATTTTTGCAAAAATGAGGTAATGAGAAAACAGACTCTGGAGCAGGCTTCTTTTTTTAAAGGAGGGTTCCATCAAGTCAGTGCTGCCACAAGGAACAGTGGTGCACAAAAAGTAGCGGGACTCTGCTGAATCACCAAATTAAATCTCAGTTCTTACTCATCTACTGCTAAATGTTAGAAGGCAATATGGGGAAAGGCTGGGAAAGACACTGTATGTTCATCAGGACATTTACTAATTTGCCTCTGGAGACACATCTTATCTGATGAATTGTATGTATATTATTTGTTAAAACTCTGAACTGCTTTGTATAATGACTTTTCTAGGCCATCTTTTACTTCTGAAACTAACCAGCTTTTATTTCTAATAATGTTATAAGCTTCATCACAAATTGTCACTAATTTTGAATCATGGCACAAGTCTGTATGGTAAAGGTCCTTTTTCCATTCACATTAAGTGAAAAAAAAAAAGGCAGAGGAGTGGAACAAATTTTTAGGTTGCAAAATCAAGTGCTCAGATATTAAGAAATGACAGAATTAAAGCTCCTTGAGCAGGATTGCCTACAGTCCCTTGTATTTCTGCATCATTAAACAATCTGTAATTGCTTCATCATTTAACATATGTGATGCAACATTCACTTTGTTAACAGAGATTAATTATTTCTTTTTATCAACATTTTTCAATGAGGAGCTTTGTACATCTTTGTACATATCATTTAAATCATGTGTCAGGGACAAAATAATTAATTTCTTTAGGGTTTTTCCTCAGGTAATGTCTTTAGAACATTTATATATATATTATATATATTTCCACATAAGAAAAAAAATGAAGCTTCAGAACACTTACGGAGGATGAGGTAAGGTGTGTTTCTCTTAATAGATGCTTGTTGGCCTAGCCAGAACTATCCCTGAAACTTATTTGTCCCATGCAATATGGTTTTTTTGCTGTGTAGAAAAAAAAAAAAGTTAATAAATCCCATGATTCTATAATTAATGTCAGGAAAATGAATTAGATGTGCATAGGCTATAGTCAGAATGCTTGCATATCCTAAGTTTTAAGATTGTGCTTTAATGAGACTAACACTTTCTTTTGGAAGTAATTTCTTCTTTTTTTTTTAAATTAAAAATCTCAGAACTAATATCTTACACTATATTTACTCATATATGAGTCATCTTCAGGAATGGGATCTTTAGATCTATAGCACAACCCTCTAGTCATTTGAAAGCTACATGATTAAAAAATGGAAAAGGATTCAATTGCTGACAGCATTTTTCTTTTGAACTATTTTTAAATTATGAGGATTTGTCACTAAAGAGGGTAGACATACTTTATCAGAATTTTAACAATTTTTAAATAAAAATATTGAGACTCTAGATTCACAGTTTTGTCTGTAAAAGGTTACAGAGACATAGTTAAACAATTCTGTCCACGTCTGCTAGATGATTTTGCTTTTACCCCACTTCTAATGGTTCTCTGTGTATCTCTGTGTGTGTACAAATAAATTTGTGATCTTCCACGGAAATTATCTTATAAACAAAATAGTTTTGAAAATAGGAGAAGTCAAAGTCCTGAGATCCTGAATTCTACAACACCGGAGGAAGAATTCTGCCAAGGTGAGCCCAGACAAAAGGACAGACGGTATCTTGAGTGAGTGGGAAAAATTAATAAGTAGAATCACTTTAACTATTTTTTACTTTTCTTTCCTTTCCCCCTACCTTCTGTTCCCAAACTTTTCCTTTTGCTCTTATTCTGATCCTGTCAATGCCTGTTCTCTTATACCTACAACATATACCTACAACATGACTTCTGTCTTTGGCAACTGCTGTCTATTGCCTCAGAAAAGGTTAAAGAATTTTAGCTAGATTATGAGAAAACCACCAACCCTATCAACAAGAGTCAAAAGGAGATGCTCAGCTTCTGACATGGACATGCACACCAGGCCACTGTTGGAATCAGTGAGCAAGGTGGTCTTTAGTTTCACTTGATACAGCAGCTTTACATCCTAATGAAATTTCAGCTTGCCTGTTTTAAGCACAGCAAAGCAGATCCTTGCCCTCTGGACCTCAGAACACATTTTGAACCCTTGACCCCGATAATGCATTAAAATACTGTGCCTTTGTAATAGAGTCAAATAATCCCTTCATTACAGCTTTTCTGTGTCTGGTAGAGTCTACCACCTCTAACATCAGTTTGCCATTATAAATTAAAATCTTTCCACTCCTAAAAACTTCTATTATTATTTCAAAGCTATCACTACCAGAGTAGCAGATGGCAAGTCTCAAGACTTCCCAACCATGTCAACACTGAAATCTCTCTCCCTGCCTGACCTCAACAGCATATTTCATTACAGAAAGCCAAGGAACAAGCATCAATAGGAAATGACTGTGTGGAATGCTTAGAGGAGTGTGTAAATCCCACAGGTGCTCTGCAGGGTGGAGAGCAATCAATCTAGGTTATAAGATGTCAGGAGGTTGGATCCTGAAAAGGATTGTCCATGTCTTTAACTTGATGCACTCTGAGTAGTTCCATCTGCTCAAAACAAAACATGCACAAGCCCCCAGCAGCATACAGAGGCCTCAAGCTGCAAACACTGCAAAAAACTAAAGGATGTTATATATCTCAAGCCCCTTATTAGAAATTTTCTTTAAACTCCAGATTCAAGAAATGATATGTTATTCAACAGGAAGATGACAGTCCTTCTGCCATGTCTCCCCTGGGACAACAACCACTCATGGAATGGCAGTTTGTGCAGAAAAAACATTATATAACACATTATTGGAAAAACCAAATTTCCTGGCTGTAGGAGGTATCAGGATGTGCAACCAATCTAATCTGCTGGACATTAAGTGATTTTGAAGCTTCAAAGCTGCAGGAGTGTGAGGAAGAGGCTTCCTGGTAAGCAAAAGAACAGTTCTCCAGACAGAAAAATAGAAAAAGAATGTCTGCTTTTCACACTTATATCTTTATTAAATAGGCAATCACTACAAATCAGCAATTACAGGCCCAGGCTCAAATGGATTTCAAAGCAGTGTGTGACGACACAATAATCTCAGTTAACCTTATATAAATTTATGAAACAAATAGGTAGATCTGCTAGAGGCAAATACTGAAGGAAACCCAGTCTGTGTGATGATAACTGCAGAAATATCCTTCTGGGTTAAAAGCTTGTTAATGCTCATTTTCAGTGATGTGTGAGTGTTTCAGGCAGGCCTAAAATTTAGGTTAGGCATGTTGCTGATTGAGAGATGTAGCTGCACAAGTGCAGGCTGGGTAGAAAAAAGACTGAGAGCAGCCCTGAGGAGAAGGACTTGGGGCTGTTGGTGGTTGAGAAGCTCAACATGATAATCAGTGTGCACTCACAGCCCAGAAAGCCAATTGTGTCCTGGGCTGCATCAAAAGCAGCGTGGCCAGCAGGGCAAGGGAGGGGATTCCTCTACTCTGCTCTTGCTGTGTCCAGCTCTGGGTCCCCAATACAGGGACATGGACGTGTTGGAGAGAGTCCATAGGAGGCCACAAAGAAGATCAGAGGGCTGGATCGCCTCTCCTATGCAGAGAGGCTGAGAGAATTTGGTTTATTCAGCCTGGAGAAGAGAAGGTTACAGGGAGAAGAACCTTAGAGCACCTAAAGGGGGCCTACAAGAGAGCTGTAGGGGGACTTTATTTGAGGGCAATGGAGTGATAGAATAAGTGGGAATATCTTTAAACTGAAAAGTTTGGATTAGATATTAAGAAGATATTTCTCTCCTGTGAGAGTGGTGAGGCACTAGAATAGGTTGCTCAGACAAGTTGTGGGTGTCCCACCCCCAGAGGTGTTCAGGGGGAGCTTGGATGGGGCTCTGAGCAATTTGATCTACTAAAAGGTGTCCCTGTCCATAGCAGGGGATTGGAACTAGATGATCTTTAAGATCCTTTTCAACTCAAATCATTCTATGATTCTATAGTTCTATAAATTTATTTCTGAAGGTGCAGAAGATAGCACTATTTACTGCCACAATTGGTGTAATGAAACCATTCAAACCAAAAAGCACTCTTAGGCCCCAGTGGGAGTAAATAAACAAAGCCAAATTATATCTCGTATTCCATTTCACATTGCTAGGCTTTGTATTAATCATTTACTCAGCTCTAGTTATAATGAAAGTATTTTACTTCACATCTAAAATTTTGACCCTTCCAGATCATCACTAAGAAAATAATATCTAATCTTATTCCATGACTACAGGAATATAATCACATTCATCCATTGACATCTGAGTTTTTCTACACCAAATAGCTTAGCTCAGTAAAAATAAACTGAAGGGAGGATGAAGAATTCCAGTTATATGGGAGAGAAAATATAGAGAACACAGATGACTTAGAAATACAGTTAGAGAAGCAGTAGAGTAAAAAAAAAATAATTCTTTCAACATGAATATTTGATTAACAAAGAGATATTGTACCTGAGTCGTGATAAAAATAAATGATTTATTATATTGCCAAAACACTATCCAGGAATTTAATTTTACCCATGGAAGAATTATAGGCTCAGATGTGAAACAGTGAAAATTTAGAATGTCTCCAAATATGAGATTTCAAACCCCAATTTTTCAAATTGCTCAGAGCCCCCCATCCAAATACCAAAAAACACATTGATGTCACATAGTACATATTTCACACAGTCTTAAATAGCAACTAAAATAAAAGAATTTACATCATTTATGGTATTTTTATGATCTGAGTCCAAACAAATTTTCAATATTTCTAAACAAAAAGAGTCAAAATGCTTTCCATTACAAATGTCCACAGCCCAGGCTAGGATCAGCAAAATCTAGCTTTGAAATATTTTTGTGAAACTTGACATTACAAAAGAAACTACTGAAGAGATTTCCTCATATATTAAGTCACAAAATGTGACTGCCGTTTCAGTTTCAGTCTCTGTTGAGTATGATTCCAGTATAAATACTGAGGTACCACACACAAGGTATTATTCTTGTGGAATTCTCCTTTGTAATTATTCTTTGAACTTTAAAAGTAAAAAAATTTCTTTCCAATAATGATTTTATGGAAAAAAATGATGAGATAAAAGGGTTGGTGCAATTGGAAATGCAAAAGCTGGTAAAGGTACTTACAACATGAATTTTAAGTACTACAGCATAATATGTTTTGGGTTTTTTGTTTGTTTTAGTTTTATCAAGACTATTTATTTTTATTTCTTTATTTTTCATTCATTGTACTGAAAGGATATTATAACTATTGGGAAATTACGTTTCAGCTTCTTAATAACAAGAGGATTTTGTTTTTAGATTATTATTACTGTACACAAATGTTGATATTTTCTGTTCAGTGGAAATTTTGAGTCCTGTTTTGAAAAACATAACTAGGAGGCCTTTCTACTATTTAGAAGAATGCTTGAGGAATGCCACTTTGGTGATTGATCAGTCAAACATTGAAAAGTATCTCAGTTGCAGAGGCTTGGTGGGATATTAGCAGGCAGAAAATGGCAGCTGAAATAATAGATTTATACTGTTCAATGCTCGCTCTGACTATAAAATAATGACCATATTATAAATAAAATATTATTACATAAAATAATTTATTCTGGATGTCATAAATTATTTTCACTAAGTCATTATTTTCACTGTAGCTCACTTAATGGTGCTTAATAAAGAATTAGATGTCATTGACTAAAGCACAGATTTCAACATACACCCAGTCTCGAATGGGGAAATGACAAATGGGACATAATGGTGTCTCTTGATTTTTCTTTTTTTTTTCTTTTACTATTGATCTAGTCCATCTAACTGTTAAAAATTGAGGTTTTTTCAACCATTTGAATTTTTTGGGGTCCAATTTCATCTCTTCCAATTTTTTTCTCCCCTAGACTAAAGAACCCTCTCCTGATGAGAAAATATCTAGAGAGGAGAATCTAGCAGAGCTGAACACTGTAAAGCACTTCCTCTATTATATTCAGAGCATAGAAAGAACACATTTCAGAGAGAAAATTGTGTGAGCTTGCACAGGCAGGCAGCAGGAACAGCCACAAAAACCACAAATGAAGGGTAATTTTGTTTTTGTTACCTTGTCATCGAGGGATCCCCAAAGCAGCATCTGGACAGAGGCACACAAGAGGGAATGCTGACACTGAGTCTCAGTCCCTGCTGGAGGATCACTGAACCTGCTGGTTTTGCCTGTATATCAGGGATCTGCTCAAGCACAGGTTACTGCTGTGCTTTGATCTTCCCCACAGCAGGGAAGGAATCTTAAGCATATTCTGCAGAGGTTCTCTATCACAGGCCTACACTATTTAATCACAGATGTTCTACATTTCCAACACACAAGGCTAAAGAACAATTAAAATGATATATGGGGTTTTCTATACCTCAGCTTCATGCCACTTGACTGTTTGCAAAGAGCATTGTCTATCTTCTATTATCTCCCCACAGCAATAACATTTTTACATCAGCAGGGCAATTTCTGGGTGAAGACACTGCTCAAATGACTGCATGTACATAACTGTGTTTTTTCCAGGTAATAAATGACACAAAGCTTCTTTTGCTCATAGAAATGCTCCCTGTAGCTTCATTTTGAATTTGGCACCCATTATCCATCCAGGTCCTTCAAACAAGAGTGGTCTTCAACTGGTTCCCAAGCAGCACTAGTAAATGGCAATGTTTCTCTCACTTTGCATTTCTCCCTGCTGAAATTCATGACATTTCTCTTAGCTCAGAATTTTTTTCCTCTGGATGAGGTCTCTAGCACTCAGCATGCCAACTGATCCCACTAAGTTTGCTTAAATCTCTCAGACTCCCACTTCTTGGAAGCTGAATTTATTCAGTAGTCTTTTTATCCTTTACAAGAAATACATTGTTAAAAAGTGAAGGTTTGGGAATTATTTTTTTTTATCCTATTTACTAAGCTTAACTCTAATCCTGAGATAAAGCCTTAAGGAAAAACAAGAAATTATAGGAGGAACACAACAGCTGAAGAGAGAGCTTTTTGGGAAAAAAAAGTATTTAAAATACAACTTTTTAGGTAATGATGAAAAGTATTTATAGCTTAACTTTTTAGGTTATAAAGCTTGAAGACATTTCAAGATATTATCAGAGGGTCTAAAGTGAATAATATAGTTTTTATCAGATAATACAAAGATTATATACATTTTATATTTGTAATATATATAATGTATATTTTATAATATGCAATACAAATAATACATTTTTGTGTGTGTACCCTGGTCTGAAAGAGTCAGTTTAGATTAGATGTCAGGAAGAAATTCTTTACTTTGAGGGTGGTGAAGCACAGGAACAGGTTGCTCAGAGACATTATTGTGGATGCTCCATCTCTGGAAGTGTTAAAGGCCAAGTTGGATGGGACTCTGAGGAACTTGTTCTGGTGAAATGTCTCCCTGCTCACACCAGGGAGGTTGGAACTAGATGATCTTTAGGGTCCCTTCCAAACCAAACCAAACCAAACCAAACCAAACCAAACCAAACCAAACCAAACCAAACCAATCCAAACCATTCTTTGGTTCTATGATTCTATGTTATGGAAACTTATATGGAAATGGCTGATTCGGGTATTATTGAACTTTTCCAGTCAAAACAGGACTGAAGTTTCTTTATTTCGTACTTTCTTGAGGAAAACCATAGTCTTTGTTTACTGCTGAAGGTACAAGTGAATTTCTTGTGTTATCCCTTTATATCTATTATTCAGACCTTGCTGACTGTCCAAGATAAAATTGTATCTTACATCATACTATTTTGAAATGAATTTTTTTATTCTATTCTTTCATCTAGAGTGACTGTGGTTTACCACACCCTCCAAAATTCACCCCAGCAATGGAATTTCCTGCCTTTAAATATTTATTAACTTGAAAAAGTTGGTACGTCGGAGCAATCCTATTAAATTCAGTCTGAACTAAGCTATCCCATTCTAACAGCCATCAGCATATTTGAAGGAACACTAGTACAATGAAATAAAATAGCTTTAGTCCTTTCCATTTTTAGAGTTGCTATCCAGCAAAGCGTACTAGCATGCACTGAACGTTAAGCACATGTTTCAATCCCTCCACAGCCATATAAGCATTTAAGAATGTGCTTGGTTTAAGTGCTACTTAAATCAGACTGGCAGCAATTTGACTTAAGCATATGCTTAACTGCTCTGCTGGATTGGGAAGGGGTGGGATGACTAATGTGTTTAAGACTAGAAATGGGCTGCATGTGGAGTGAAGGCAACGTGATATTATCACAGAAGGTTTGGATCTGCCTAGACTTCACCATGTGCTTCCATTTCTTCACTGGCACTGCCAGGAACACTCCAGCCCACCATAGCATCTAGGAAAATGCATTGCTATAAAACAGATGGTCCTTGAGGGAACAGGCTATATGCCTTCCATACTACTTCAAAAGCAGAGTAATGGTGAACACAGGTCTTAACTCAGTCTCAAAATCTGGGTCCTGAAAGAAAATCTCCATAGAGACGTGTTCCTTGGCAAGGTAGAGGAAACAGCTACCATGGTGCAACTGGTAAAAAACTTTGGCATCACAGAGGTTACTAAATCAGTTTTTGGTGGAAATGCTTATCCCTGCAGTAACATAACAGAAAATTTATTACCATTTTGAGGAATTACAACTTCATTTCTTTTCTTTAATGTTTTATAAAACTTAAAGGAATTACTTGGCTACCCCATCTTTTGAAGATCTGAGTCCTTTGTAGAAAAATAGAGGGCAGAAGAAGACTTTGAAGCTCTACACCCCATAAATAGAAAATGGCTTCAAGAACAGTCTTCCGATGTTTTCTTAGATCAACTGGGAACCCAGAAGGAAACTCTTAGGTACAAAAAAGTATATTGCTACAGAACATATTGCTTTCTGACAAATCAACATGTTTCATAGAAAAAGAAATTGTTGCAAGGCTTCCAGCAAGCTCTAGTCCTCAGAAGCAAACCTCTGTTACTCTTAACACAGGCAGCTGTCCAGAGGAAGAATAAGATCACATGTTAGCAATGGGTTAAGATACAGTCATGTAAGCATAGCAATAATTCAGGGAACAAGTCACTGGCAATAAAAAGCTCTAAATGACATCATCTTTAACCTAAGCCAAAAGTGTTTGCACTGAGTGAAGGAGACAGTGCTGCTGTTCCTTATTCCTGAAGGAAAAGTCACCATGGCCCTATCTGTCACCCCAAATGCTTGAACTCCTCTGCCTTCTCTGGAGAGAATTATGGTTACAGCCCAGCTGCTTGTGCCAGCACCATAAATTCTGACAAGGTCATGCACATCAGTAAATACTGTTTCTCATGGGGTAGGGAGACAGAGTGACTGAACTAATTTACTTCAAAAGGCACTCTGCACAATAAAGAACACAAGATAAAACACTTTCATGAAAAACAAATAGTAGAAACTCTGTCTGACAAGACAAGTTTGGGGGATTTGATAATTTAATTTTAGCCTTCTGGTTTTTGCTCCCTGCTAAAAAAGGTATATTCTGCTGCATACACCCCACCATTTGCTTGGAAGCACTGGCACTTCTTCTGCCCTGGAAATATACTTTGAATTATACTGTTGTTTTAAAGCCAACTTTCACCATGTCTCCTGCAGGGATTAATATGAGAATGTCACAGAAAGATCATCAACAACCTTTGCTCCCATGCTGGAAGCAAACACCTATATCAACTGCTGCTGCTAATTGGACAAATACATTGCAAGATCTACACGGCTTCAGGGTTGATAAAAGTTTATAGAGCCAGGGGTTGCAAGAAAATGTTTTACTACCATCATATGGTGGTAAATCAGATGGAAGCATTTACTTTTTGTTAGGTCCTGCAGAATTAGTCTAGAGCCTAGACTGCACTTACACAAAGCCATCTCGTGGTCCTACCCAGGATACTCCATTGTCCCTTTCAGCAATAAAACCAGCTAGGCATCTGCCCAGGCTGAGGTAGCCCTGCCAAAGGACCCAGCCATAGCTGGGCAGTGAGGTAGGAGAGCTGTCAGTGCACCAGAGTCACGGCAGAAGTGCACACACGGGGACTGACACAGGGAGATGTGCCAGCTCTGCAGGCGGAGCATCGCTGCACAGGGCTCAGGAGCTCACTGGCAGCACGTTCAGTCAAATGCAAAGGGTGCAATAAATCCCTTGAGCCCAGCATGGTCACAAGTCAGGTCAGGTAGAAACTGCCCCTCTGTGACTGCCGGAGCTGCCTCTGCCCTCCCTGCACTCAGGGCTGCCCCTCCACAGCCCCTGGCAGAGTCGCAGCTGCCTGAAGGCAGAGACAGCTCCTGCTCGGGCAGCCTCAGCAATTCCACCAGCAGTCAGTGGGAGCAGCACCCCAAAACCACTGCACTCTTCAGCAGCTCATGGTTTAATATCACTCATAGTGGAGTGCCTTTTTCCTCTGCTTGCCACTATTAGCACAGAAAAGTGCTCACCATTCCCCATTCAGCTCATACACCCTGCATCACCTTTCTCTGTTGATTGCCTCTGGCAGGAGTGTGAAGATTAGGCAGCCTTTTAATCTTTTACTAGCCATGATTGCTATCAGTGGAGTAAAAGAGCAATTGCCTGGCAGTGCAAGTGGCACAGTTCAATAAAAGGTTCCTAGAGCAGAAAGTAGTCATACACCAAGTTCAACTTCCAGCCTGTTCAAGTCCACAGTCCCTTCCCTTAAAAACTGCAGAACTTATTGATAGTTTCCTGGAGGACTTTTCATGAGCCTTTGTGACTTATATGTCTCATTAATAGCATTCCTTTAAAAAAAAAAAAAAGAGGAAAGGGGAGATTTTCATACCTGAACACGGTTCTTTTTGTCTTAAATACTTTTTAAAATTTTTGTCATAAGTACTTTTACTTCTATGTGAGACTTTAATTTATATTTGAACAGATTATTATATAATCTGAACAAAGACTAACTAAGTCTTTCTTAGTTCTTACTCTAAATTTCTAGAAAACTGGAACATCTCACTGGAATTCAGCAGCTACCTCAAACACTTTCAGCACTGGGAAAGCTCCCATGGAGACAATTGTACAGCTCTGCCAGTATATAAGCTGAGGCTATTTTGATTTTAGAATAAAAAATTAATTAATTTATTACATAGGCATTGGGAATACTAATAGCATGGATGTTACAGCTCTGTTCAGACTGAAAACAGGCATATAATTCCAGATCATGGGATTTTGATTAGTACCAGTTCCTACACTTGTTGCAATGGTAAGGTTTCTGTGTAGGTAGGTCCCTTCAGGTGTCTCCCACAGCTCTGTAAGTCTTCATCACAAAATTAGCTGTCATGTGGCCTTCAGTGCTCTTGATATAAACAATTACTGAACTGAAACATCCTGACTGTGCTTCCACGTTCCCTCCAACCTGTCCGACACAGCATGGGCATCACTGTCAGGACTGAAGAAGAAAACTGTTTTGAACAGACATTTATAGATATTAAAATCTGATTTATAAAGCTAGCTTAACCCATTAGCAAAAGGCAACCACTAAGTAACAATGACATAACTGTTAATGGTAATATTCAAGTAGGTGAAGTCTAGATTAAAATTTTAGTTATCTCATTGACATGCTCTGAGTCACCCACTTCATTCTCAGCCTCATGGGAGACATTATGTGAGTTAAAGTCAAAATGCCTTTTGAAGCAAACAGACCTGAAGTGATGTGGTTTTGCAGGTTGTGGGATTTTTTGATATATTGATTTTGTTTAAGTATTCATTAGAAGTATCTTGCTCATTTAGATGGGCACTTGTCATATTATAAAACTAAATAAACACCACAATCTCTAATATAGAAAGAAAAATGGAGCTATTAATCTCAAAAATAAATGTGACTACAGCATTTTCCCTCCAGCAATCAAGAAATATGGGTAATAAATAAATATTTGAGCCACAGACTTTGTCAGAGGTGAAGGAACAACTTGACCTTAGATGTGGAAATGTGACAGATCATAGTGTAGAAAAGTCTTAAAATTAAGTTCGCTTATAAATTCTCTCCTATTAATTTGGAATGATCCTTCACACAGATCTAAGGGGGGGGGGGGGGAGATCACATTATATCATTGGTTACATAATTTCTCTGGTATCTGAAATTTGAAATAAAGGAACCTGAAAAGAAAAAAGAAATATAAAAATAGCTAAATCATACACAATACAGAAAAGGAACAGGAAGGAAACTGGAATGATGAGGCAAGACTACCTACAAGAGTATGTAGTGACAGGAAAAAAGAGAATGGGATCAAATTGAAAGAGTAGGTTTAGGGTTTAGATCAGATCTTAGAACAAATTGCTGACAAATCAAAATATTCTTATCAAATAAAACCACAATAGAAGTGAAAGGTGCTTATTTATTTTTGAAATCTGGTTTTGACACTGGATTATTTAATTCACACCTTTCTAAAGTTGTCAAAAGTTCTAGGAGACATAAAAGTATAAGTGTACAGTGCACTTTTCAGTATGCAGACATTGCATACTGATTTGATACTTCTTCCCAGCTCCTACAAACAGCTACAGCGCTGAACCATTGCTGGCAATGACTGACTATTCTCATCTTTCATAAGCAAGGAAAAACTCCATGATTCTCCTGCTTATGTGAGCAACAGTTTCTTTCCCTTTCACCTACAAATTACTTTTGAAGGGCATCTTGAAGTGTTCATCAAAGAAAGAGATTAGCTATTTTTTTTTTGCACTGAGCTCATCTGGATAAACTTTTTGATTAGTGTATTTGAAAACCACAGCTTCATTTGCATAATATAAGCTGCATGCACCATAAAAATGAAACTTGCAGAACTTTGTGAATTCTCCAATGTTATGAAAGGTGAAGCACAGTGACAACACATTCTTTGTATAAGCACCAGTCAGGTTTTCCTCTATTTGTACACAGGACTGAAGGACAACAGCAACCACATCAGATACAATATTAAAAAGCATTAACTAAAAAAGTTACCTCTTTGACTTTCAGGCTATATAATGATACACACACCCAAAAGTAGTGTAACCACATACACGGACTCTTTGAATGATAGAAATACATGGATACTCTTCCTTATAATCTCATCAACTTGGAACTAGGAGAAGCACAGAAGCTTTTGCTGATGCTGGAATGTTTCCTTCTCCTATGCTACTTCAAAATTATTATAATAGTACACACTTAGGAAGGACATCCACTCAATCTAATGGCATTGTCAATCAGACTGGATAAATTAGGCAGCTGAGGACAGACTGCCACATGCCATCCCCAGTCAATTTTACAGTCCAACAGACAGGTTACATCTTTTTCAGAGTTTTCTCACGGTGTGATTTTCAGTGTATCCCTCTGGCTTCTAATTTCCATCTGCTCAGATCAGCTGCTGCTATAAAAGCAGGTCCACAGGGGAAGTCTCCAATGCAAATGCATATATAATTGCCATTCCTGGCAGTTACATAAAGTCTATCTATCCATCTGATAAATCCAAAGCCATAAGGATAATAGTAAAAATACAGGAAAAAACAATCCAATCAGGAAAAAAACCACAAAAAGCAAAAATAAAGCATCAAATTTATGGTAATTTTTACTTTATTAATTTCTATTTTTTATGGCATGCCTGCCATGAAACTCACTTAGCAGGGTCACAATCCGTCTCTTTTCCGGGTGAAATTTTACAAACCTAAAGATACCCAGTTTAGACCCACAGTTAACAAATCAAATCTGAGGCAAAAACCTGTTGTCAGCAATGGTGGTGTAAGAAAGAACCCTGTCAATGATTTCAAGCTGAAAGGATGGTTAGTTGAGTGACAACCAAACAATATTTCAGCTAAACCTTTTCTTATGTCCAGATAGCAATGCAGAACATATTGTACCAAAATATTTTAGGAAGTCTAACTAGAAGTAAATCTTTATGCTGTGTATCTGAATATTTTTCCTGTACCACTAAATTGTTTGTGCAGACATATATTAACATAAATATGAGATACTGCATGCATGAAATAAAATATGCAAAGCACCACTGAACAAAGCATTTGCAACTAGAAGATGAGAGGGAAGATGATAAAACCAGCAATTAGATATTGTGGAGATTTTCCTAAAATAGATATTCAGGTCAAACACTTTCAATAATGTGGCCATTTGTGCATCCAAATGCACAAATTTCACTGCTGGAATTTCAGCATTCAAATCAGCCTGATTGCACAAGGTGTTTAGACATGGAAGAGCTATAGGTCAAAAAAGAAAATAATATCCTTGAGATCTCTGGACAATAATCAAAAAGACTTCTTTGCTCAGGAAGCTTATTCATGCCTATCCAGGAACAGTCAATGTGATCTATAGCTGAAAGGGTGAATTCAATGTTATTTTATACCAAACTATTATCTGAAGGCCCTGTAGGTTTCCTGAAATGGATACTTCAGGAGAAATACTGACTGTGCTCTGCCTCTATCAGCAGGTATGTATATTTAATTTTATTTTGCCGCAATTGCTGGAAGATACAATGGCCATAGAGTGTCTCTACACTTGCCTGCAAGGCTTTTATTCCCAGGACCCACTCCAGTGCCTTCTGAAACTACTCAGAAAGGTCCTTGTGCAACCCATAGAATGGTGAATCAGACCCTTGAATTGAAGCTAACTTAACATTGCCATTAGGCTTTCACCATAAAAGAAAATAAATTTTCCAGGCAGTTCTGCTTCTGAACTCTTTAGCAGTGTATTCAACATCAACAGTTTGGAATCTTCACCATCCATCAGGTGGAGAAATAGTCCTTGAAGTGACTTTCCTGCTACCTGTCTTACACGTATATTTGAGAAAAATATATAGTGAAGTAACACTCTTCTATCCTGTAATCTCATTTCAAAATTCAAGAAAACTCAACACAGCATTTAATAAAACAAACGGTTGCTTGTACCCAAACTAGTATGTGCAATGAATATAAAAATGTGGACAAAATCACTTTCATTAAAGCCCCTCCATTTATTACGTCAAAAATTAATGCCAGGAATACTTGAATCTTACTAATCTCAATGTTCTTGTTGTGAATAAAAACTTTGGACATTGCATGCAGGTTGTACATTTGGCAGTGAGAGTAATCAATGGCAGATGTAGAGTCCCTTTGAGATTAATATCTTGCCTTTCACTGGGAGTTCTGAAAATAAGCAAAGAACACTGGCAGCATGAACTATATTTAAGGGGCTCTGTTCAAGGATCCCTCTGAAATCTAAGGCCCATGTTACAGAGGAAGTAAACTTGCCTCTCTGACCTTAAAATGTACAAAACTCCAGAAAGTTACACTGGAGACCTCCTTACGTCATTGAGTTTTAACTCAATTGGTTAAAACTCCAGTTCTTCAGAAAAAAGATTTCTCTGCTTTCTGTTGAAAAGTTCACTTTTGTGCTAACTGACATTTAAATATTCTGACTGATGGTGTCAGTTGTCAGGCCATCTTTCCTGATATGTCTGCATTAAAAGGAAAGATAAGTTCAGAAGAAGATTTTAGTACAGCAAGACCATGATCCATGCACTTAATACCTCTACTGTGTGCATTTACAATAGCAGTTTATTTTGAACCAGAAATGTGTTTTTAAAGTGACATTCCCAACCATTCCCATTTTACTCACTTGGCTCACATCTCAGAGCAGTCTTTGACTGCAAGCAGTAGATATCTTCTGGGTGAAATTAAACTGAAATACACTCCAGGAGCACCACAAATAGCCAAGGACTTGACTAGAGTTAATGTAAAACCTGATGAATGACCAACCATGTATGTCAACTGGACATCACAGATCCACCCCAAGGAGCTGAAACTTTTATTGTGTAGATAGGATAATTCTGGGTACAAATTCTGTGATGTGCAAGCTGTAGGCCAGGATCTTAGTAAGGCTGCCTCTCTTACACAAGGTGATTCCCCTTCTCCGTTGAAGTTCTCCACAGCTGCCAACACACAGGATCAAATTTTCAGGACCTGTCCTAATAATGCATTTCTGCATCAAATATATTCTTGCTTTCATCTTCAATTACCTCCAAAGCTCAGATCATGGCCTTCAAATCTCAGATCTGAGGTCTCTTGGGCAGACTGTGTAGATGGTATGGTTAGCTGATTAGGTGCATAGTGCAGAGCTCTACTTTGACATATTTTACTACAGCCCTCAGACCATGAACTGAATAGCAGCTTTCTAGAGCCTGCTCATCTAAGGAAGCTGTACTTCAAAAGGGTCAAAGATGATGGAGAAAAGGCAGGTGTATACATTATCCAGTAAAGAACGGAGCAGAGGCTGGCTGAAAAAAACTGTGATTTTTTTTTTTAAATTAATGTTTGTTTTCAACAGCAATTAAACATTTATCATAACTTTACTTATTTATCTGGGTTGGACTCACACATCTCTAAGTGGGCAGTAGTAGCCAAGCAGAATAACTTAGAAGTTTAGTCCTTCAATAATAAGACTATTCTCAGATTTATTTGTAATTGTACAGTGATATCCTCAAATCTTACAATTTTATGTTATTACTGGGCAGGGGACAATAAAACTTTTTTTTTTCCTTTCTGCCTTTCCGAGTAGGTAAAAGACAAATAAATGTCTTAAAATGTATGAAACACACTCCCCATGCTCCGTCATATGAAATAGCTACTGATCTAATGCTAATCTCTCCACCACAAAACTACAGAACACTTCCAATGCCTCTGTGGAAAATGAAGTTTTTCTTTGATTGGCCTATGATTTCACCTCCTTTTATACATATAGTTCAGGCATGAAGAAATCACAATTTTCTCCTTGAATGTCCAAAAGTCCACTCAGCTTACCAGATAAATAAATCCTTTCCCTGTTTACCCTTCACCTCCCAAATTACTGTGCATACATACAACTCCTTGACTAGGAAGTGGTAACCTTGGACCTAACAATACCTCACAGCAAGAGAAGAAAGGAGAGAAGAATGCACCAAACAGCAAATACTGTGGTCTAATAAGTCTAATATTTTCTAAACTCCAATCCCAAGGGCCCACAGTTAATGCATATCATGTAGCATTATATAGCTCTTATTATAGTATGACCTGCTGATACCCTTGTTCCCTGGTGACACCAGACACATACTGCTTCTGACCTTCTGCCTCCCCACAAACATTTTCAAATATCTTCTCTAATGCTGAGGTCTTTATAAAAATATTATTTTTGTTTGTTTTATATCAGGACACAATCTTGGGGAAGGTCATTCCTTCCCTCACAGACACAACATTTTTTAAAATTTTCATATTAGAGAAGCCTTTCCACATTTCCTTTTTCACACTAGGTGAAAAATGTCCCTAAACATCTGAAGGTGAGGTAAAAAAAATTAATTCCTACCCACTCTGATTAACTTGTTTTGAAAAGCAGTTTTAGCAGATATCCCCTCTGGAAAAAAAAAATCTTAATTGCTTCCTGAAGGCAGAATGTCTGTGACTAGTTCTTGACATTATTAGGGAAATATTTTACTGTGATTTTTGGTGTTGTGCGCACACTCTCTTACTTACAGAGAAACAAATCTCCATGCTCTTATTCATAATTTCCTGAAGTTTAATAATTGATATGGAAAGAAGCAGTTAATTGTCAATTAGCTGCATTTTCATGAGGTTCTTAAGTAATAAAAACTGCATTCTGGCACATATGTCTAAAAATCCCCCAATTATGCAGGCCTTCTATCTCCAGAAGATGAAAGATACTATACTCATGAAGTATACTCACATCGTGTGTAATGCAAATTTAGGGAAGAAAAGCCCCATCAACTGATAGGAATTGAACAATATAAAGAGATTTCTAGGCACAGAGAGCAAAGAGGGGAGCATCAATAACAAGATTTTACTTTCTAAAGTGCCTAACTCCTGACTCACTTTGGATCAGGAGTTCCTAATAAATGGCAAAGTCAGCTTAAGAAAATAGACATCACCAGGTTTCTGTGTCCTACTGAGTATATTGTTTCTGCAAGAAGAAGTTAAACAGCAAAACTCGACACTTCACTGAACACCTTCAGATGTAACAATGATTTGCACTGACTTCACAGTAATTTTCTTTTCTTTCTGATTTTGAAACAGTCTTTATTTTTTCCATCCATACAAGAACAACACAGGGTAAACTGCAACAACAACAACAAAAACAACCTGGACTTTCAAGGTCAACAGTAGCTCCAGTTATCTTTTTAGACAGTGCCTAGATAGAAGGACATGCTATGATCTAGTGGTTAATTAAACTGTGATTAACTAAACCCACTGGGTATCACCAGTGGGATGTAGTCTACTTGGCAGACAAATATGTCATGTGCAATAAAAGACTGCACTAATAATGGAACCATAGAATCTTAAGAATGGATGGGTTGGAAGGGACCTTAAAAATCATTTAGTTCAAATCTCTCCTGCTATGGACAGGAAAACCTTTCACTAGACCAGGTTGTTCAGAGAACTATTACCTTGTGTTGGGGTTATATTGTTTTCAGCAAGCATTTAAAGCAATGAGTATGTGCCAGAGGGGTGCGTTGTGCTCAGGTGGCCAAGGGGGCAAATGTCATCCTGGCCTGTATCAGCCATAGTGTGGCCAGTAAGAATTAGGAAGGGACTTTTCCCTCAGCACTGGTGAGGCCACACCTCAAGTTCTGTATCCAGTTCTGGGCCCCTCAATCCAGAAATGACATTAATGTGCTGGAGCATGCCCAGAGAAGGGCAGTGGAGCTGGGGAAGGGTCTGGAGCACAAGTATTATGGGGAGCAGCTGAGGAAGATGAGGTTGTCTAGCCTGAAGAAAAGGAAGCTTAGGGGGCACCTTATTACTCTCTACAACTGCCTGAAAGTAGGTTGTAGCTAGGAAGGGGTCAGCCTCTTCTCCCAGGTAACCAGGGACAGGACAATAGGACACAGTCTCAAGCTGCACCAGGGAAGGTTTAGGTTTGATATTAAGAGGAATTTCTTCACAGAAAGCAGACTAGATGTTGAAATGGGCTGATCAGGGAGGTGGTGCTGTCACCATCCCTGAAGGTATTTAAGGAAAGATTGGGTGTGTGCCATGGTCTAGTTGACGTGGTTGTGTTCAGTCATAGGTTGGACCGGATGACCTCAAAGGTCTTCTCCAACTCAAATGATTCTGTGATTCTGTATTCTGTCCTCCCTCACATTCCTAATGACAGACTGCCTATCAGATTGCAAGATGTTCTTTCTCTTAAGGAAAAAACTACAGACCTCTGTCTGTGAAGATATATCTTTAAATCTGGTTTAAGGAGGTAACTGTTATATCAGGGGAAGATAGATCATAATTTTTGATTTATCAAAATACAGAGGATACATGTACTCACTGCTCTTCTTCTGCTCTGGTCCTTTCCACTTGATAAAGCATTTTGATCCTCACGCTGCCTACTTTCATGTTCCACCACCTACTGACAGATGGAAACCACAGCAGACAAGAAGTGGATGAGCTGTGTTAGACACGAAGCAGAAAGAGTCACCACACAAGAGGGAAAATCATATGTCTTTATAAGAACTGGTGATAATGACAAAGATAGATTGGAGAGAAAGCTTTATTCAGTTGGGCTTAAGTGCCTTGTACAGTGAAAAAAGAGGCTTTCAACTCCCAGGATTTATCTTGCTACAGAACTTTTGTAGAAGGATTTTACAGACTTTCTTTTTCGTTGGACAACCAGACTGTAACCATCAGCTTCACAGTAAAAAATGCTGATCTAAAGCCGGGTGTGGGGTAAGCATCCCACTTTTTCTCTCTTTCAGCCTTTTAAGGGTTCAGCAGAAACACAGTTATAAAGGAGTTGAATCTGGATTCTATGCCTTATATTATAAGGTCATCCTTAGAAAAAGCATCCAAACTAGATAAATCATGTTTCAGAAAGATGCTAACAACTCAACATTTTGTATGTGGTGTACTTATCAAGGTGTTGACTGGGAGGGTGTTGCTGCAGGAGAGGCCTCTGTGAGAAGACGTCAGGAGCTGCCCCCACCATAGACAGAGACAGTTCCAGCTGGCTTCAAACTGGACCCGCCACTGGCCAAATATGAGCCTATCAGGGAAGCTGGTGGCACCTCTGTGACAATGTATTTAAGAAAGGGCAAAAGAACACTGCACTGAGACTGTGTGAAACAGCTGAGAATATGTGAGAGGAAAAGCTCCACGGACATCAATGTCTGAATAAGGAGAGGAAGTGCCAGAGCAGAGATTCCCCTGCAGCTCTTGCAGAAGACCACAAGGCTTGCCTTGTTGTCCTGCACCCCCTAGAGAACCAAGCTGAAGGAGATCTATATCTACAGTGTAGTGCATGGAGGACCCTGCATAGAACAGGTGGATGTGCCCTGAAAGAAGCTTCAGACCATGGAGAGCCCATGCCCTGCCATCCTGGCAGGAACTATGGCCCCTAAGGCACTCATGCTGGAGCAGTTTTTTCCTCAGGGATAGTACCCTATGGGAAGAACTGACATTGGAGCAGGTCTTGAAGAACTTCAGCCAGAGGAAGGGGCCCATGCTGGATCAGTTTGTGAAGGGCTGTACCCCATGGGAGGAACCCCTCATTGGACTAGCACAACAATGTGATAAGGAAGGAACAGCAAAGTGTTGTGGACTGATCACATAATTCCCAATCCCCCTGACCTGGTGGTGGGGGGAGACGGAAAGAGAATCAGGAGAGGTGTGCCTGTGAAGAAGG
Organism: Agelaius tricolor; assembly: GCF_023055355.1. Taxonomy (NCBI): domain Eukaryota; kingdom Metazoa; phylum Chordata; class Aves; order Passeriformes; family Icteridae; genus Agelaius; species Agelaius tricolor. The sequence continues at coordinate 65,327,002 of NW_027269261.1, forward strand.
GGGAGGTGCTTTTAGTTTTGTTCTTGTTTCTCACTATCCTTCTCTTAATAATCCCAAGTCTCTTTTGCCTGTGATGGTCTGTGGTGAGCAATCTTTCTGTCCTTGTCTTTACCCACGAGCCTTTCATCTTGTTTTCTATACCTGTTCTGCTGAGGAGGGGGAGTGAGAGAGCAGCTGGGTGGACACCTGGCAGTCAGTCAAGGTTAAAACACTGCACATTGTTTTGTGGCTTCTGAGGGATTGCAATACTGAGTAACATTATTGGAGAGAGCGACCACACTACTTATGTCTGTTGCAGATAGGGCTCAGTACAATAATAACTCTTCTTTTATTAGCCAGGCTAATATGGCTAATGCACATAACTGCAAAGCAGTGATTGTGTATGTACTTTTGTCCAGGGGGCAAAGTAAGAGATACCTCCTTTCAAACATTTTGCTAATAAATAAAAGTGGGAGGTGGTGTCAATTGCCACAAATCAATGAAACTTAATATTCTTTAAGTTAGCACTTGTCAGTGCTCCCTCTGCTTGCTTTTTATTTTATTCCAGGGAGGTTTCTGTAGCAACTAGGTCATGTGCCCAGTTAATTTTCCAAAGCTGTAACTTCATAGTAGATTCCTTTTGTAAGTAAAAAAACAAAAGATACTTTTTCATTTGCAGCCCCTCAGACATAATGGTAATGGAGCTCTACAAAAGGATCTTTTGGAGCAAGGCATGTGAAAGTTCAACATTTTTCCCTGGTGGTGAACAACTAGTTATGGGCAGGTACATGGAGGCCTGACAGCAACTCTTTTCTAGAACTTTTCCAACATGAAAACCAGTACCACCCTAGACACTTCCTGGAGGTGAACAGCAGACCTGACACTAGGCCTCCATAACCCTTTTCATCTTGGCAGTGTTGTCTTGTCACTGCTTATTTTTTCAAAAAGAGGGCTGATATCCTTGGAAAGAGAACCTCAAAAGCTTAAGCAAAGTAAGTATTACTTGTTTTTCAGCAGTGTGCTTGATTCAAAATATCTACAGATGTAAAGGATAAACAAGGTGAAAGGTGCCAAGCATTTTTCACTTTTAAGTACAAGCTTAGATGACAAGAGACAGCTGGTTTTATGGGACTTCTGGTCATAAAAGTCAATGTCTGAATACAAAATTGTCATGGTTTAACTCCGGATGACAACTAAGTTTCATATAGACACTTGCTCACACAGTCCTCTCAGCCCCAGACAGTGACATAGGGAATGGAATTAGAAAAATGCAAAACCTGTATGTTGAGATAAGAAAAAAGAAACAAACAAACAAACAAACAAGCAAACCCAAATTAAAAACAAAAACAAAAACAAACAAACAAACAAAAACCCCAGTGGTAATAGAGGTGGTAGTAGTAGTAATAGAAGTATAGCCATGAAAATGAAAAAAGGAGAGGAATAAAACCTAAGAGAAGTAATTGATGCACATTCAAGTTGCCCACCACTCGATGCCCAGCCCATCCCTTAGCAGTAATAGGCCCCTGCTGACCTAAATGCCCCATTTTACATACTGAGTATTATGTTCTGTGGTATGGAATATCCTTTTGCTCAGTTCAGGTCAGATGTCCTGGCTGTGTTCCCTTCATGCTTCTTGTGCACCTGCTCACTGGCAGAGCTTGGGAAGCTGAAAAGTCCTTGTCATAAGGTAAGTACCACTTAGCAGCAAGTGAAATGGTGTGTTATCAGCATTATTCTCATCCTAAATCAGAACCAGCACACTGTATCAGCTGTTAGGCAGAAAATTATCTCTATCCCAGTTGAAACCAAAAGGTTTCTAACACGAGTTTTGTATGGAAAACAATGAGCACATTGACGCATATGAGCATAGTCCTTTCTATGCAAAACTCTTGTTTTGTCCAGATATCACTCTCACATTCCTCATTCTATGAAAAACTGCTCTTTTTGCCTGCTTTTTCACCAGTTACCACCCACCTGAAAATAGCAACTTATATTTTTTAGATAAAGAATAAAAAAGCAGTAAAAAATAGGCCTCAGATCCTCTATTTGATTTCAAGGAATGGGTACCATGAAAGCAATAAAACAGCCTAAAACATTCCTAGCTAAAAGGACAATTGAGATGGATGGAGTTTTTGCCTTGTTTACAAAGACCTTTTATTCTTCTTAGTAAGATAATATGCAATAGCTAAAGCTCATAGGTAAATCTCCCATTTCTGAAAATATTACAGTCAAGAGTGAATGTCTGCACCCAAATTTTAACAAAAAATTTTCAAGCATGTCATAGAATATTAGTAAGTGTTTAAAACACTGTGTGTGAAATCACATCTCTATGGGAGGCTGAACTAATTAAACATGACATCATTCCAGTGCCTAATTAAAGTGAAATATTAAATTCATCTTTCACTTAAGAAAATGAGAAAGTGAACTGAGTTTAATGAAGAAGAAACATTCTAAGAAATTATGACACCTACAAAATTGGTATATCCTCTATTAAGAAGATCATTAAGTGAAAGAGGCCATTTCTAGTATATGCTTTCATTTAAATGGTGGTTACCTAATACCTCACTGCATGATGGCCTTTGGGAAATACAGGTTCCAGTTTTCTGTACATCATGTTCAGCATCACTTAAGAAAACCATGTAAAAGCAGAAAATTTTACTTAATCCCATTAGCACTAACCATGAGTTGCCCATAACATCTTTTAGTAATCGAATCACATCACAGCCCAAATCATGGCCTCCACTGGTTTAAAGAAATACTTTTCAGTCATTCTGTTTGAAATTGGTTCTAACCTGACTGCCAAACTAAATGAAAGATTTGACTTTCAATCAGGCTTTCCTCACCTTTTCACAGGATCTCACTGGCTCTTTTATGAAGTATAACACAAAAAAAGACAATCAAAACTCCGATATAATCTCATTCCAACACTTTCCCTTGCCTTTCATTCCCTACCTTTTAGTTCATTATCCTTTGCCACCAATGCAGATTTGAACAACTCCTTTCAGCTCTTCTAATCTGTCTGAATTATCCCCTCATTTTATACCTCTCACACTCCCTTTCTTTTCCATCTCTGCTTACCCTTTCTTTTACAGCATAAATATAAACATATTCCATTAATCAGAAAAAATTGATTCCTTGGAGTCCTTACTAGATTCAGTTGTCATTGTGATAAATGCCACGATCAAGTCAATGTCTTTAGCTCCTCAACACAGTTGCAGTGATTACATGTGTTCTCTTCCACATGATTTGTCTTGAACAGAGGGAGAACCTGGCCTGCTAAAATAATATATTCATCCCACAGCCTCCTTCCTTGATATCCCACCCTGTGATTGATGTGTGCCCATCCAGTAAAACTATTTGTGACAGATGGGAGGACAGGCATAGTCAAGACACTTCTTCCCAGATGGATTCCTAGGATAAACCTTATATTGGATCATGTGGGAGAGACATATCTAGACTGAATGCAGGAAAAATATGCATTTATATAATTTCTCATTAAGAGGCCAGTAAAGTAAACAGGAAATTAAAGTACTGACACCAGGAGAAGTGGAAGGAAACTAGAAAAAATGTCAAATTAAAGGTGTGTGAAAGACTGTACCATTCCTTTAAAACCGGCTGGAGACTTCAGCAAAATGTTTTGACAGCACAAAACAAGGAAGATTCCAGAGGTAGTGTCTTTCTTGAACTGCTAAAGGTTGAACCTCTTTAGCATTGTCACTTGAAAGGAAATGGAGGTGGCTAGAGAAGATGAAAAAGGCTGGAGAGAGAGAAGATGTGGAAAAGGGATCTAAAATAATAAAAATTATGCAAAGGAAGCATGAAAAGATGAGAAAAAAATTGGCTTAATTTTAAAAAGTATAGGAGTTCTATTAAAATTTCATTTTAAATTATATGTTTTTCTTGTTCATCATGTAACAATAAGCAGATGGTAATGGACAAACATCAGGGATTTCAATTCATTTGTTTCTGTTCTCATCTGTCCTTGACAAAGAGGTATTTTTGCTGTGACAGGTAGAACCTCAAGAGTAAACATACACAACATACACAAAGACATTACTGCTTCAGGACTTTTTTTAGTGTAGTGCTTCTGTGTTTATTGACCTTGCTCAGTAATTCTTTGTCAATGTAAAGCAAAAAATCTGTCTATGCCACAAAAATGCCTATATGAGCGGTAAAGTTGGAAACAGAGGACAACCCTGAATTGGATGATTTCTTTCTGAGAAGATACAGAAAGAGTTAACACATAACTGGCATGCACAATGGAGAGGAGCATCTGGCAATGACTCAGGTGTACACTATTTTGAACCAAAAAGTGACCATCATTCCTTTTGCTGGGAGGCTGACAGCATGTAACTGGCCACAACGTAAAAAGTTCTGCTCAGTCATTTGAAAGGAGATTTATTTGACTGTTCCTCATCCAAAATACTTAACTAACTTTATACTCCCTTTTTGAAAACAAAAATGATAAATTTTATCTCTGTATGCTTTTATAAATAATTTGGCATTTTTCATCAGAGTGTACACAAATACTTTGCTTTAAAGGTGGGATTGACAGAGAGATTTCCCCTTTTTCCAACTTTCCAGTAAGCATATAACACAAGTTAAATGTCTAAAAATATGTTAAAAATATATGTTTTTTAAATGTCTTTGTTAAACTAAAAATACCAAAATCTTTAGCTTGTGAGGTAAATTGTTGAAAATGATTGCAGAGGCAATTGATACGGTAAAAGGTCAAAAATTTAAAGGTGTCAAATAACATTTTTACCATCTGTTACTGAGAAATGATGACCAATTTAACAGATGAACTGTGAGATTATATATAGAGGTGACTCAATGTCCCTTTTCTGTGCTGCATAGCAGTGAATACTTTTTAAATACTTTTGTTAGAAATTTTGAAACAATTGTATAAGTTTGTACTTTTGTTCCTTAAGAAAGTGATAACTAACAATTTTTTTTCATGTGGTGTATCATATTGCTAATGTGGAAAGTAACATAATGTTTAGCTTCAGTTACATAGCAATGAACAAAAAGATAATTTTAACAGTCAAGAATCTTTGCTGTATGTGGATATTAAAGACTGATGGCAGTGAATGAATTGTGGGATGCAAAGGAATGTAAAATAATTTGAAGACCCTTCTTACTTTCACCCAAGTCAGTCTGGATACTGGAAACATTACATTGAATGGAAGAAGCAGCCCTGGAGTAAGTTAAAGGATGTAATTGTGGCTAAGATGCCAGGGCACACTTCCTGTTTCTTTTCACAGGTTTCTTCCAGAAGCTGCTGAACTTCAACATGTCTGATCTATTATCCCTTTTTTTTGTTTAACAAAATAAACATGATTCCTGCTTTGGTCAAAATGAACATGGTCACAGAGAAATCCTACTGTATTCATGAGAAAAAAGACAAGATTTATCCCTCAAAAGATCTATACCAGATGAATTTTGTGATTGCTTTCCATGGATAACAATTCCTTCATGAATCCTGTAACAGCCAGAGTGAGGGCAGTTACCTTGGACACCATGGTTTGCAGGAGACAGGCTCTCTCCAGCACTCCATTCTCTGGGGTTTTCTCAGCATATAATGCATATATGTTCACATAAGTGAATTCCAGATCAGCCTGACATCTGTAATAAAAATCTTTTTGGGGCTAGATGAAATTTGGAAGAGTGCATAAATTGGATTTTATTAAGCTATTTAGCCATGGGCATATTTGAGAAATTATTTAATTAAGTGCAGTGGGATTTGCACAAGGGTTGTAAAGCGGGTAGCAAACTGAGGGACGGGACAAAGCTTTTCTTAGTCATTAAGGCCTTAGAAATGAAAGAGAGGTATCACTGATGGAATTGATTTAGTTTTCTGTGTTCATGGGTTGGGACAAAAAGTAGGAAGGTGTTGCTGGTGACTGAAAGTTAATAGGTCCAATTGATGGAAAAGATTTGCTGGTTGGATGGGAAGAAATGATGAATCCAGACTGTAGCATTGCAAATACCAAAATGTAGTACTCAAAATGAAAGTCTATCTTTCAGGACTTAAGGCAAGAACTTCTGCTAGAAAAACTGAGTTTATTAGCTGGGAATGACCATGAAAAGGAAAGACTGAACTGGTTAATTGTAGAATAAATACCTGGAAAACTCTGGAAAACTATATGACTCTTTTGATATCATTTTTCATGGAAGAGATTTTCTGTTTTCTGGAAGCTCTAATAACAGTGTGAAATTTACGAGAGGGATCAGGACTTTTGCATGAAATATCATGCTCTCAAAAGATGAGCTATGTAGAAATACTATTTTGATGAATCCCATTATGACAATGTGATCCTTGATAGAATTTGGGTATATTTGTTTTTTTCCTTTGGCAAAGCTTCCTGACTTAAAATTTCCCAGTCAGGCTATCATTTCAGCAGAACAAATGACAAGGTACAAGACAACTGGAAAAAAAACATCTCTGGTGCTAGATGCAAAGTCCCCTGAAGTAAATGGAAAGATTCACATTAACTTCAGTGTGCTTTAGTAACAAAATATAAAAGGAAAAGATTATTTTAATACATACTTTCTGCATATAACTAGGTTGTTTGGATAAAATTTAAGAGAGAAAGCTGGGAGGAATAAATAGATTATTTAGGTAGCTGTAATGTAGGCATTCTGATAATCTAACCATTCCACAAGTTACTGAGCCAAGTACACTAGCAAGTCCAATAGATTACTCAGTCTCTGGGTAAAATTCATTAACCTTTAAGTACTACTCAGCTAAATCCTTCTTTACAAGAGTTTACTTCACTGTGACAGCTTTAGGCTTTTCACAGTCCTCAGAGGGGGGAGGAAAGAGAGAGCTGAAAGCCTAATATGCCTCTCTCCACTGACAAAATGCATGCAGTATGTTTATGAACTTGCAAATTCTGACAATAAAATAAAGAAAGTGGAGGTCATTGGAAGGTTTTGTTGTACTTTTGCTATCATTTACTACCCTACAACAGTGTTTTTGCAAACAAAAGATGAGTTGCCACAGCTATCTGTACGCCACCATTTTACAAAAAAAATGCTTGTTTTATTTCTTACAGTTGATTTTTTTGTTTGGAAAAATTATATTTGAGGAATCTGAAAATTGCTTAGACAAAAAAGCTTATGTTGGGAGAAGGAAGCGATTCCTTTTGGAGAGGAAAACCTAGGTTAGGGCAAATGCTCCTTTGACTCTGAATGGAATAAATAATGATGATTCAGAAAGGAAAGTGGCTAAAGCTGTTATAATACAGAACAAAGAGCAGACACAAAGATTAAGGCAACATCCTCCATATTCCTAGGATGTCCTTCTGGAGAGGCTTGCAGTAGGCCCAACCTTGAATGGCAAAATATACTGAAGAACTGGAGCCCTAAATCTTACACAGAAGATTTCCCAGGAAATAAGGGAAATTAGAAAAGCCATGTTTCTTTGTAATTTGGTAAAGGATTGCTACACAATTGAAACATTAAACTAGAAGGATGCCTCTGTGTCATTGAGACAACCTACAAAAGTGTGGTACTATTTTAGGAAGTGGAGACAAGCATCATGCAAACGGTTTGTAGGAGATTGCTGGCACCTTTGTAATTTGCCAAGTAAATATCAAACAGATTAGAATAAATAAGGATTTTATTAAAAAGATGACCAAATACAAAAATTGCATAAATCAAGCCACTACATAAGTTCTAGAAGCAGTCTTTTTTTTTTCTTTTTTTTTTTTTTTCCCATAGCAGAACGCAAGGTCGTAAGTTAAAGACATGATGAATATGCCCAAGTCATCAAACAATGGATATTCAAAGCAGGTAACCAAACTAATCAAATTGAACTGCAGATGAGAAAATTACGCTGTCATCTTAAATCAGGAAAATTTACAGAGTAGTGAGATTTTTCCTGAGATACTAAGCTAATGTTCAAAAAAATATAGTGCTTTTTCTTTCTACCAAAGGACAAAATGATCTGTTGGACATGACTGTCTGTAGGAGAAAATCTACCTTGATCTCAGATTCTTGCAAGGACAAATTGACTAAACATACACTCATTGTAGCTTGGCTCTCCTTCAGAAAATAGAGCAATACTTATTAAAAAAACTGATTTGTCATGTGCTCCCCCAGTTTCCTGTTACTATAATTTAGTTTGTCTCATCCTATGGTGGTCCATCCTAGAGAGAACACGTTGTAAACCAAACACACAGAAAATAACAATGCTAGGCCCTGGGAGGCAAGAAGCTAAGATGGGAAACATCTAGTTAAGTTGGGGTGAGAAGAAAGGAATGATGGGAAGAGTTATGTAGATTAAGTTATTCCGTATAAGGTTACTGTCTGAATCCTGCCCTAGGATTGGTTAATCTTGTGTTCCATATAAGGTATTGTTTCAGATTCTCTCTGTTCATTGGTTCCCTGCCCTCAGATAATGTCTGTATAAGGTTGTGTTTGCCCCATTTTGAGGTCGTCTGGAGCAGCTCTATACAGTGTTCAGTTTGTTTTGTTGTGCATTGATTGTTAGCATACATTTTATTTTCCTTTATTAAACTTTGATTTCCGGGCACTCCAGTCATTCTTGTCCCTTTTTATTTTGCCACACAGCTCCTGGCTGACCTGGTCCTGGGGTTGTTGCCAGCAGCAACAAGGGCTCTTCCAATGCATTGCAACACCATCCCTTCTAATAATAATGGACAAATTTTTCAAAGACTGTTTAAAGGTGGAACAGTTAAAACTTACACACCAGCTTCTGAACAACACTAATTTTAAATCCAAACAATTTACAGACTAACAGGACAGCAACTGGAATTTACTTTTAGTAAAAATTAGCAGTTCCCATGCCAGCAGCCACAGCTTATGCACATAAGCAAAATTAGAAGTAAAATTTATACTGCTTCACCTTTGTGGGAAGGGTTGACAGTTCAGATATTTTGAGAACAAGTAATGTGGAAAAAAATGTCAAAGCTCTCATTAGTCTGGTGTAACACAAAATTCTTGCTTATTTATTGTCTTTGGCAATTAACACAGTAAATCCAAGAGAATTTTCTAATCTTTTTTTTACTAGCTCCTGTAGGGTAAGCACACTGCAGCTGGAGAATAAGACAGAAGAGCTCAGTAACACTGGACAGAGAAAACAGGGGAGCAAGCAAGGATGAGTTCCACAGTCTCAGCTGATCTCTTCAAAGTGCTATGGCAATTTAAAGAACAGGGTGAATAGGCGGGTCTTGGGGATTTTCCTAACAGCTATGAGGAATTGATCTTCTTATCCCACAGAGATACAAGGCTCTTTAGGAACAGCAAACCCACTGAACAGATACCTTTATGCCTTATCAGGGAGAAAGTGAGCAGCATGTAGTGGTCATGTTGTGGAAGCACAGTTCAGTTCAACCAGCTCTTAGACCTTGCCCTGATTCTGGCAGAAAAGTTTTTAAAAGGCCATTTTTTAGCAGCACTGAATTTTGTGTGGATCATCAAAACTGAATTCTCACTTTGAGGGATTTTTACACGTTACTTTACTCATTACATTTTGTGCTGAGGCAATTGCCATCTGATTTGCCATGCTGGACCTTAAACTGTGTTTTGGCAGGATGTAGCAAGACAAAGTCTGTGACAATTAAGTGAGATGGCTTTTGGCTCCTGCACAGAGGCAGAAAACAAGCCAAATGCACACCAGCCCCAAGATGTAAACTCCTGTCTAAGCTAGTACCTCAAGGACATTAAATGTACAAAGTAGGCCTGTGGTATCAGAATGCCCAAGTTTAAACAAACCCTTCCTTGCAAATCAAGAATCACAATGCCTACCCAGTGTCTTCTATCCAATTCTCATTGGGAGTCCAAAACAACTTGTAAGGCTGTGCAATGCTGGGTTCCCAGATTTGCATTAGGGACCCCTTACTCTAACCTTTGTATGTCTAGAATTTCCACAGACTATAAATCCCCTGAGAACTGTGAAGCACAACATCAGCTCTTCCAAAGACTACCTTGCATATACGCTATTTGCCAGGTAGGAGAGAGATTACTCATGTGCATGCAGAACTCACACCTGCCCTATGTCCAGACAGACCTGAACTCCCCAGGGGTAAATCTCCCATGAAAAAATGCCACATGGTAGGTGTGTCATCACCAGCAGCTGTTCTGACAGGAAGAGGAGAAAAAGCAGCAAATATTTGGCCACATTCCCTTCTGCCAGCAGTTTCTCAAGCAGATGGAATGCCAACAAAATTGCAGCTCAGTGTTAACAGGAATGAGGAAAGGAATAACAAAGGAATAACTTAGCCTAATTACAGTAAATCTATGATGGCCTTATAGAGGAGATGGAAATCACTTGATACCGCTGGAAAGAAATTTGTCAGGACAACACAGTCTGTGAGGTAAAAATCATCCACAAAGTAGATTTCTTCTTTGTCCACAGCAATAGACTACTTAATACTGAGAGTTAGTTTGTAGTAAGTGATGCCTGATGAAAAAAAAAATAAATTAATTATTATTAGATGATTTTTGGTGTAACCACCTTACTTACTATATAAAAGGGTTGTAGAGATAGGGTCCTGCTTTTCAGTGACTAGTGAGAGCATGTCCCCCAGGACCATGATCCACAGCAGGAAATATGCTGCAAAGTTGCGCTTCCTTTTCAAATGTATCAAAATTTGCTTTATCTAAATTACTGTAGCTTTTAGTGAGCAAAAGCTCAGCCAGGTAAAAGAGACTTATAGTTGCATACACTTCACCTAAATGACTATAGCTTTTAGCCAGCAAAGGCTCTGCCAGGTGAAAGAAGCAGATAGAGGCAATACCAATAAAACTTTCTGAAAGTCTTTTATTTTTACTCTATAAAATAGCTTTTCTAAAATGTGCAAAATAAACAAAAATCCTGGGTTGTTTGCTGCAGTAGATGAGTTTATTTCATATGTTTAGGACAAGCAGAATAATTCATTCATGGCTTTACTTTTTGTGCATCAGCCAGCTGTTCTCTGCTTGAGCCAATAAAAATGTTGCACACATGTCCAAGAAAAGCAGCAAATGCGATATGAAAAACCATTCAAAACAAGTACCTACTAAAAAGTAGGTTTCTTAGTCTCTTGGAAATTGCATTAAACAGTGACTTGGATATCAGGTTAACAAAGATATACAAATTCAAATCTGCATTTTAACTGAAAACCCCAGCATTTTTCAACACTTAAAGAACAATGGACTTTGCTTGTATGTATTCTGGTAAATTTAGAGGTAGCCATGAGGAAAATTTCTGGAAAAGAGATTACAAAAAATACCCCTTACTGATTAGTTTATGACTAAAATATACATATTCACATTTCATAATCACAAAGTCTACCTCAGCATTTCAAAATCATCTGACAACATAAAATTTAATGACAAAATAAATTTAATCCCTTTTTACTGCTATTTTTTCTTCCAGCTGCTCCAGCTCCAAATAGCCATCAAGTAAAGATCTCTATTAGCTCCTAAGTCAGTGTTGCTTTAGAAAATAATGCCCTAAATCTTCTGTACTTGCTTTCCAGCCACCTCACTTCAGAAGAGCCTAATGAAAGATATATCACACTAGCTCATCATTAGCCATGGTTCCAACTCATGCAGTTATAGAATTAGCACATCAAAAAACTTCTGGAAGGGGGTTCAGTATCCTGAGGAGCCATAGAACAGCTACCTGTTAAAGGAACAGATTCTGCATTAAGGGCACATTCCAGGTCTCCTCTCCTTTTTACCAATATTAACAGCAGTCAAGGCTTTCCCACTGACATCTGCTGTTTTTACTTTTAAGATACTGCAAATGACTGCTTCAGCTACAACTTTTCTCTCTGCCAGTTGTTTCAGTGTGCACTTGGCCCTTTGCATTTCTAGTCTCAGGGGAGCACCTCAATAATCTTTTTCAATTTCCTCTTTTATTTTTTTAATTTTTTATCCCCTTGCCTTTCTTCACCAAAGATAGCTATCAGTAGTAAAATGACAGATTGTTGGGACCAAGCCTTGGATCTTTCTTCTTAAATTGTAGGGGGTCTCCTATTCTTTCCTTTAACTTCTTTCCTTTACATGCACAACATGAGCTATGTGGACACAAATGCATCTCCAAGTCCCCTCTGTAAATGCTCAGATCATGAGACATGGAGACAGAGCAATGAGACATGGAGCTGCTGCCTTCATTTCTTACAGTGAAAGGGACTGGGCTCATTTCAGAACTAACCTGGAGATTTTCACTGGTGGAAATCATGAGTTAGATACCTGTTCAAGACATTAACAAATGAACCCACTCTCAAACTAAAAGTTTAATGCTGGCACATTGTATCAGTAGAGTGAAAGGTAACAGCTACCAAAAGAAGATACAAGTGTATCTAAACCCAGATACAGTTAAATCCAAACATCAAAAATTCCTCTTGAAATCTTCAAAAGTCCCTTAAAATACAAAATTTCATTTCACCCTTCTTTAAAAGAATAATTTTTTTTAAACTGATATAGTTTCAGAGGTTTTGAAATACAGCTTCAGCTGTTGGCCAGAATATCAACTCTCTCCCTGTTTTCTGGAATAAAATATCTGAAATTTATGCATAATATTACAGGAACACTGAGCATCTCAGCTTTCTTCTGTGAGAAAGTGGACTCTTCTTTACCAAAAAAAAGCCCCAACCAACCAACAAACCAACCAACCAACCAACAACAACAAAAAACCCCCAATAATTTTAGTGACTTTAACAAATCATGTAATTGTTTCATAATTTTTTTCATTTATACCTACCAAAGAACAAAACATACAGCTAATAATCAGTTTTAGTTAACCATATTACTTATGAAATTCATCAGACTCTTCTAAATTACTTCTAATCTGTTAATTTTTCCACTGTTTATTTCTTTTTCCATCTTGACTTTTCCTATTTTATTTCAACCTTCTGGAAAAAAAAATGATGCAGTCCTGACTTGACTTCTGAAGGGGAACATCCCATACATCTTGTGTCTAAGTGACTCTCATTGAAGGATATCAAGCAAAAAAGCTGTTGCAGAAAATGAAATACTGGATATTGATTATGACATTCACAAAAAATGTTGATATATCATATGCAAAAAAGTAGTATAAATTAACATCTGCCTGTCATGAAGATGAGAGATATCTGTTATAAAATACCTGCATGGTCTTTTCTTTCGGGCTCATCAACCTGCTCAAATGTCATTCAATTAAAAAGAAAAAAAAAAGTTAACAGACAAATGACAGGCTTTTCCATCTACCCAGTCATATGCTATAAAATTTGTCAGCATGAAGCATTCAGCTACAAAGATGAGTGGAGACAGATGATTAAAGAAGTCACATGGCTTGCCTGCACAAAGTGCTAAACTACATACCAGATTTGGAGCCAAGAATAATTTTTCTCCCAAAGACTGATGGCGTAAAAGTCTCCACTTGCCTCTTGAGAGAAAGTTGAGCACAGTCTGAAGAGCCCAAGGTCAGCTCATCCTCAACACCATGGATTTGGAGGTGACCAAGTGGTCATGGGTGGTGGATGCTGTGACAGCTGTTAGCCAGCTGCTGCTGTTGTGACTGTTTAACAAATCATCATCACTAAGCTAAGGATAACTCCTCAATTTAGGCAAAGTAGGTACAGGCAAAGAAGAGAATAGGGGAAAAGAAGAGCAGAGGGACATAGAGAGAAAGCATTTGGTGAGATTGAAGAAAACCAGATCCACTGTTTCTGTTGTTACCTGAGAAGAGAGGTAGAAAAAGTACCTTTAATCCCCTCATCCTGTTGCAACTCCTGATGGAACAAGTTCACCTCCTTCCAGCTCTGCCTACTTAGACAAATTTAATGGTACAGCTTGTGGAGAAGTGAACAGGATTGTCAAATTGCACCTCCAGCAATCACAGGGAAACAGAAAGGTCTGCAGAATATTTTTATCTCACGGCCCAAATGAACTGAGTGTCACACGTGCTTTCCACTAACCTGAACCTGTAGGAGAAATTACAAGCAGAATCCTCGACTCTATTGTGCTGGAAGAGGTGAGTATAAATATTGAGATCAGTGGCACTGAGTCCCAGTAGTGGTGATTTGCTGAGTGAAATCCCCACATAGTTTTAGGAAGTGGCTCACACCCTGCATGCCAGAGGAAAGCACCCCCAAGGATCTTTAATTAAAACTGAGGGCTTGAAATAATTTTTGTTGTATTGCAAACAAAATTTGTAACACAAATTGCAGATTTACATTATTGTAAATGTCATGTACTGCAGTACGCTCACAAAACTGGGAAGACGGATTATTTCCTCTGGTAAGTATTGAATGGAAAATGATTTGCATAGATTTCCATTTTAATTTTTATTGGAAGTATGAAGGGTTGCTCAGGTCCCAGGCTGCATGGGCTCATGAGGATCCATGAAAGCTTGAGTCAGTCAGATGTGGTACTCTCTGAGTCTCCAGGCTTCATACTCTTGACACTGCTGTTCTCAAAGCTCCTCCTAGAACACATCCAATGGGAAAAACCCCAAAACTGTACAGAGCTCACACTGACAGATGCAGAGGGGCTAGTTGTATTTTCTGGACATATGTTTGATTATTGCTTTGTCCGTGAAACTTATAAACCTCAATTAAGACTCAGGAGAGATGTCTCTTCTAATCAAATAATCTCTTAAACATCCTGGACCCATTCCAATCACAGTCACTTTTTTTTTCCTTTTGTAGGATGACTAAATTGTTCTTCCAATTCCAGTTAACCTTTAAATAGAAAATAAGAAAATAGAGCCAATAGAGGCTTTAGGACATTTCACTAAGTCCTAAAATATGTTCTCAGAGTTAGTCAGAATACAAATGGTAGACATGAAAACTTTGGTGACAACTGTGAATTTTGATTGAATGACTGTGTTTAAACTCTCCCTTAATCGTTTTAAAAAAAAAAGCACAAGAAAGCTCACTGTAAGGTTTTTCTTGGAAAAGGCTCTTTGTTTATATATGCAACCACATCCTTTAGACTGCAATTAAGTGTGTAAAAATACCTCAAGAGGCTCACTTTCAGTCTCAAATAATAAAAAATTACTTCCTTTAACAGAAACTGATTTTTGAAATTAGATGGACATCACTGTCACAAAAGATTTTAGCCAGTTGTCTTTGTAGAAAAAAGGTCTTAGGGAGTTCAATTAGGACACTGCAGAGAATGGGATACATGCATAAGAAATTTACAGCTGAGCTTTTTACTCGAGGCTCTCTTTACTGCCAATTCAGAAAAATAGGCAGATCAGGGCCATAATTCATCTGTCACTAAAGGTGGTGGCTAAAATAGACTGGATGAATGACAGCTTAAAAGTGTCTATAGCCCTTCATTGTATCTAAAGAGATCCTGGGGTCACCAACTCTGAGGTAAATTTCTAGGCTGCAGATAACAAAATCAGATGAGCTGGAATGCACCCTACATGCAGGAGAGAAGTTAAGCTGAAAACTGTTCAGTTCCTTTCTTTTCCAAGCCAAGCTCTGCAGCCAGACATCATTTTTGCAAAAAATAAAAACGTTGTATCTGGGGCATGAATGTGGCTGAACTGTTTGTAGCAGAAGGCTGTGACATTCCCTTCAAAATGTGACCGTGCTGTGCCTCCCATTGCTCAATCCAGCTGCTATGGTACTAATGAAGGAGCTTCCCAGGCAGCAGCCAGCAGAACCATGTCCCCATGCTCTGCACATCCTGACCATCACTGCTCAGCTGGCACTGGGAGTAAGCGAATGATGTTTGCCCACTTGGAACACTCCTGGCTTTTTTTTCCTAATGAGAACAGTATCTGGTATCAGATTGTTTAGGATCATAGTTTGATGAGAACTTCTGGGTGATTTTTCATCTAAGGATAGTCATTTTAGTGGGTTGCCAGAAGGTTTAAAGTTTAATCCTCAATGTCATGCTTGTAAATGGGAGATGTGCACATAGCCTTGTTTTCTTCCAAAAATCCCAGACTGAGAAGAGATGAGAAGAAGGGAGACAGTGTAATAAATCAGGAAATTATGAAGGTTCCCTCTAAGTTTGCTTTACTTTCCCTTTAATTAAGGAGTAAAGCAGACTTATGGAAAAGGCAGATTTCAGAGTATTTCATGATATTTAACAACACTGATGAAATTCCATCTGAAACAGTATAGATAAAATCACATTCAGTGTGGGTAAAAACAAAGGAACCTGAATGAGGAGTAAACAGACCTAACTACTTGAATATGATGGTAGGCTTGAAATCACCTGTCATTACTAAGGAAGAGATTTTGCAGCCACTGAAGATAGTTCTCTGAAAATATCCTTTTTGTATCTTTGATGGCAAAAAATAAATGGAACTATCAAAATCACTAGACAGAAAGAGATGGCAAATTAAGTATTAAATGTTACTGTGTTTATTAAGGACATCTCTGTGTCTTGATTCCTATATGGGGTTCTGATCTCCTGTTTCAAAAGAGATGCAACATAAATAGAAAAAAACTGTTAAAAATTTGATCAAAGATATGGCATGAAGAGAGATTAAATTAATTAGGATTTTTAAGGGGGTAAAGAAAAGAATCACAGGTGGGAGTGTGGTAGATATATTATAAAATAATGAGTAGATGAAGAAGAAATATTAGTCAGATCCTCATAATGTTAGAACAAAGGGATATCAAATTAAATTATCAAACTGCATATGGCAGGGGGCTGAACAAGGTGATCTCTGAGGTCCTTTTCATCTCAAACCATTTTGTGATTCTACAACTACATGTGTAAAACTGAGTTTACTTAAGTTATAGAACCATGTGTTGCAGGAGGCTGTGGAGACCAGAATTCTAAATAGAGTCAAAATGTAATTAGATGTAGAGAAGAAGAGTTAAGGACTATTTAAATGGAAATTACTACCCTTGGACTGGGGACTCCCTACAACAGGAGCTGCAGCATGTGAGGGAGCAGAATCAAAGACCTTTTGCTCTGAGGTCTGGCCTGGGCACTTACTGATACTCATAATTTTAGAAACCTCCCTGAAGCTAGATCACATTACAGATGTTTACAAATTAAGTTTGGCTGTGGAGACTTTCTCGACATAGTTTTGGTTTTTTTTTCCGTGGAAAGCACAGAAACCCCAGTTTCCTACTTCTTCTGTGAGTGCATTGAACCTGGGCTATATAGGAGACTCTAAGGGTAAGAAGTTGTTTTAGTTACTCATTCTTCCATTTTTGTAAAGCTACATAGGAGCAAAAGTGGCAAACATGTTCCTCCCCTTAATATGTCAGTGCAGCTATCACTGAATTCAGCATGTTGGAGTGCCTAATACTGTGATTTACTTGTTCCATAAGAGCATATGTCCTATTTCATTCCCAAATCAAACTCATGAGTCCTGCCCCTAGAAACAATGTGGCATTGACATTCTCTGAACAGAGAGAGACATAATTTTCTCTCCCAGGGTTTTTCCTGGAGAAGCACAGAGAGAAGAAGGGAAAACAATTCTTATCTCTACGTGCTGCTCCTGTTGTTTTAGCACATGTGGAATGTGTTAGGAAGATTTTTTACCTGAAGAGATTTGTCAATTGGATTCTGCTAAGGATTGTTTTGTTTCCTTGGCCAGTCACTCAAAACTGTGTCCTGACTGTCTCAGACAGTCACAGGTTCTTCTTTAGTATTCTTTAGTATAGAATAGTATCTCTTTGGTATAGTTATAATATAGTAATATTGTAATAGAGTATAGTTTTAATAAAGCAATTGTTCAGCCTTCTAAATCATGGAGTCAGATGCCAATCATTTCCAAACTTCAGGGGCTCCCTGCACCTGAACCAGCACCTACTTTTTAGCACTGCTGGACTTTACAACAGCCAGAAGAGCTTAGTAAGTACAGATCAGAGATTCTTCATTGTGACTCCCAAACATTCAGTTTCCATGGCTTAAAAATGGTACAGGCAGGGTGAGGGGCATTTGACAGAGCAGAGGACACAAGGTCAAACCCCAGGCTGAGCAGCTCTTCTTTTTGCAATATTTGTCCTATGATCCACTTAGCTGATCCTATCTTGTCAAAACACCTGGAACTAAAGAGGGGAAAAATATAGAAGAACTTCTGAGAGCAAAACAGAGTAATCAGGATGGCAAAAAAGGGTCTGAAGAAACATGAAAACAAGTGCGGTCACTAATGAACAAAAAAGGAAGAGCTCTGTTTTCAGAACATCTTGCTGTGAAATGAGCTCTGAAATAGGCCATATTTAGAAAAACAAGAACTGGGTTAAGAATTCTGTTCCAAGTCTGAGAGGTTTCCTGCTGTGAGAAGGACCTGGCTGTCTCTGACATTTTCACAAGCTTTTGAAAGAGATAAAGGTAAGAAGATGGAAAAGGAAGTCAGAGCAGGACACTATGAGTGACGCCTGCTGCTGCTATCTTTGCCTCATTTAAAGTTAAGTATATGCCCAAGTACATGAATACCATTAGAGAAGCTGGATAACCTGATCTGTGTGTGGAAGTTCAAGTGTCTGAATATTACCAAGAAGAGCGCTGAATGCAGCAAATAAAAATAAATCTTGCATGTAGCTACACAGCGAAACAGCTTCAATACCTCTGTAGAGTAGATACAGAAGTTATCCTGCACTCTTTTCTGTTTCAGACTCCTGGAGACTAGAAGTCTGACTTTTCTAATCTGGTACACTCTTCAGATGCTGAGCACCCAATGCTGTCATCAAGGGAATGTTTAAGCAGGTGGAGAAGGCTGACAAATTAAGCATTGGGACTGGTATTTACCACTTGCCATATTAATACATTTTTTAAATCATACATTCCCTATACACCCTTGGGGACATGAACAAGGCACAGATATTTGGACACAAGATTAGTAGGTTTATATTGGTTTGTTCTTTGCTCCCTTTGCACTATGCTCCAGGCCGTGACAATGGAAGCAGCGAGCCAAAACGCTCTTCCACAGCCACTCATAATCATAGAGGAAAACTTAAATTTCTGTTCCAGGAGCACCATAGCAATCAGTTTATCTGTATTTTCAGTATATTAAACCAAATTTTTGTGATTTCTTCCCATATACTAGAAAATACTATTGAGTTGATGTTACAAGCACAGATCTAGCCTTCTCAAACTGTTGCTTGCTAACAGAGCAGAAACAGAAGAATGGAAACTCAGCTTCTATTTATAAGGGTGTCAGGGCAATAAAACTGACTGAATAGAATCATTGATTGTCAGAGCTGTATGCAAACATTTCCTACTTCAGTCCACTCAGTTTCTAATTCTGCTACTCAAAAGGCAGAGCTACACATTTGCCTTGCACAGCAGGGCATGGAGAGGCTGTGCTGGGAGTGCACTCCTTTGGGCAGCAACGCTGGCAGCACTGGCAGCAGGGCAGCTACAAACCACCTGGTCTGGCAGCCAGGCTCCATCAAGTGTCATTGGCATGAAACAGGAACCCACAGAGTCAGAAAAAAGCCCTGCAGAACGAGTTTGGGCCAATTTATGGATGTATCAGGGCTATATGGGAAGAGAGGAGAGAAAAGAAAAAAAAACCAAAACAACCAAAAAACACACAAATAAAACTAGTACAAAAATAAAGCAAAAAACTTTATATGGGGTCAGTTTGACTACCTTGTGGGATCCACCTTGCATGTTCCCTCTAGCCAAGAAGCAAAGATGGGAAGATATATTTGCAGAGAACTAGGAGGCAAGTCCATAACAAAAACATACAACACTAATGGCCACTGGGAAAAAGAAAACAACTTTTTTTTCCCTTCAAAAAGATTGACATCATATCCTTGATGTCTCAAGTAGAAAATTCAAAAAACCTCACATTATAAAACTCTTGGGGAGTATGAGATTAGAGCTCAAGCATCACTCCCTCTGAATCCAGATCAAAGGCTTAGGCCTTGCCTCCCTGCAGTAGATCCTATCTCTGGGGCCAATCTCTAAACTACATGCAGGAAAGATAACACCACCCTGACTGTGGAGGTCTTTTCACAACTGTAGTGGTGTTCGCAGGGGTCCCAGGACGAGGGAAGGGATGAGAATCTTGACTCCGTGTTTCAGAAGGCTGATTTATTATTTTATGATATATATTATATTAAAAGAAAATGATATATTAAAACTATACTAAAAGAATAGAAGAAAGAATTTCATCAGAAGGCTAGCAAGCAATAGAATGGAATGGTAATAAAATCTTGTGACTGCTCACAACCTCGACACAGGTGTCTGTCATTGGTCATCAAGTAAAAACAATTTCACATGCTGGGTAAACAATTCTCTAAATCACATTCCAAAGCAGCAAAACATGGGGAAGCTGAAGCTTCTCAGCTTATCGGGAGAAAAAGATCCTAGCAAAAGGATTTTTCATAAAATACATCTGTGACACACAGCCAGTCACAATTACACTGGCCACTCTGCTCAGGGTGGAATGCCTCACAGCAGAATGCCACATGTGTAGGACATTTCATCCCGTTGCCAAGAAACAGTCAGTCCCACAGATTGTTTTGATCTTCCTGGCTGGAGTATTCAAGTCTTTTGTACACATGGCAAGTGCCAGCCTGTAAAAAAAAGGAAAGCTAAGAATGTTTTTCAAAAACAAGCATGCACTCACCTTGCAAATTTGGCCTATAATTTCCTGTGTGGTTGTAGAGGTTTCATTTGCTAAAAGGCTGAAAGCACCCACCTCTTGTTGTAAATGTGCCATTAGCATAATATGTATTAAAATCTTCTGTGACCACACTGAATTTTTAGCTGTGTATCCATGCAGATATTAGGCTGGGTCAGAAGGACAAGGAAGAATTAAAAGTTTCCCAGGCATCAAACAAGACCTGAAACACACACAAAAGATAAGTTAAACATTACATGCACATTACTCAATCAACAGAAATTAATTCCATCTAATGGACCAAACATAACCTTTTTGTTTCCTATTGTAAATTAAGTGATTTCATCTGGACTGTCTCTTAGGGGAAAGGGTAACTGAAGCATGTATTACAAAGGAAAATTTACTATGCTATCCAAATTTACTATGCTATCCATTGAAGCAACATCCATGAGGAAAAATAATTTAGTATTCATTGTGAGTCTTTCTGAAGTGTTTCTCAGCTTGTGTAAAGATTTTGCTGAAATGCTAAACAATGTGAGCCTGAAAGGAGCTATTTACTATGAAATATCCATCAACTTCAATAATCAAAAATGTAAAAGGAGAATAGTGAAATATTTAGAGCCCAGTCCAAGGGTCAGTAAGTGCGGTGGTTTGACAGGAAATATGTTTTCTGGGATGCTGTGGTCAGGCCAATTGGTGCTCAGATTTTAATGTTGGCACCTAATGTGGCCACTGGGACATTGGATCTGCCTCTGAGAACACGGGGTTAAAGCAGGGCTCTGCCCTGGGAGGCTCTCTTGGTTCTGGTCAGTGAAAGGTTCAGAGCTGCCCTGCCCGGCTGCAGGCTGGGTGGGGCAGGGGCAGCCATGGGGCCGGGTGAGGTAGGCCCAGGGGCAGCCATGGGGCTGGGTGAGGTAGGCCCAGGGGCAGCCATGGGGGCTGGGTGAGGTAGGCCGGGCGCTGGACAGAAGGGAGGGGAAGGCCCCTGCAGGATGGAAGGGTGGAGGAGCACTGAGAGGCATCGGGCAGCCACCCCCCCACCAGGAGAGACAGAGAGAGAGAGCTGGTGCCTGTGCTTGTGCCACCTTGAAATTGAATAGTGGCTGGACAAGAAGGAGAAGGGGGGGTGTGAGAAGGTGCCCGGCAGGGCAGCCACGGGAGTTCTGGCCAGACAGAGCCTCAGATTTTTAACCCTTTTCTTGGATGATGGAAACCTTGCGAATGCTAATCCTCCTGGAGCTGAATGAGAAGAGAGATAGAGATGAGATAAGAGGAAATGGGCCACGAGAGAAATAGAGAACTCAGGTGGAAGAGATGATGGAGTAGCTTATGCTGGACTCTTTTTGTGTGGCCATGGATAGAGCCATGTTTCCTTGTGATACAGGGACTGCATTCTAGGGGGAGGCAACGCCTCAGGACCAAGAGGGTTCGGTTTGGGTACCCCTCGGCCCCAGGGGGTGAAAAATATGGGGGGGACAGATGTCCCAAAGGAGAGACTGTGCCTTTTTGGAGTGGGACGAAGCATCCTTAAAACTCGACCCTAGAAGCAGCTCTGGTCCGTGTTCAGTGGTGAGAGCACTGGACATGAAAGGAAGAGGTCACCATTGGCACAAGAAGGACTCCTTCTACTCTTGATGAACTGAGGATTGAGTATTCTGAAGGGTGGTGCCGGACCGAGAGTCGATGATTTGGGGGATGTATTGGGAGTTTGGTGGGGATAAGGAGGAGATGTATTTGTGAAGTATTCATTTTCCTTGTGTGTTATTTTTTTTCCTTTCCCTTGTAGTTTAGTGAATAATTTTTTTTTCCTAAGTGGGAGCCTGCTTTGCTTATTCCTGGTCACATCTCACAGCAGAAACCAGGGAGAGAGTATTCTCATGGGGGCACTGGCATTGTGCCAGTGTCAAACCATGACAGTAAGGCAGATAAGGTTCTTAAGCAGAAGATGATCAGATGCTGCACAGATATAACATGAGTGTAAAAGTGGGATGGATCTTGTTTACAACTTTCAGTGTGAGAGTAAAAGGCAACATCCAGTCTAGTGTGATCTCTGTATCTTTTTTTGATCAACAAATGAAAAAAAATTTGGAACCTGCACATCTATTTATTGGACTTCAGGGTGCCATTTGCTGTTCACACCCTGTCACATTGCCAGGATGATCTTCTTGCTGACAGTAAATGTCTCAATCTTTCTTTGCTAATTGAGGCTGTGGTCTTTATCTTCACCCAGGTCCACTCAGACATCTCAATACAACTGGCTTATCTGCACAAGGAACACTGAGCCCACTGGGATGTTAAGGAATTTTTCAGCATTGATTATGTGAAGTGCTGCTGTGCTTTCCACTGTACCATGCACTCCTGTAGCTTTCATACCCCCTTCCTTCGGGAGGAGGGAGTTGGAAAGGCAGCCTTAGTGGCTGCCCTTCCCAAGGCCAGAGAGCTGTGTCCTAACTCTTAAGGGGGCACAGTGTTTGTAGTTAAGAGAAAGGCAGGAAGGGAGCAATAAAAAGTTTTAATTCAGCTTCATTTCCCACCTCCTCAAAGACCTATGAGACATTTTACTCATAAACCATGCCTTCAAGCAGACAGCTTACATCTCACAAGAGATGAATGAACAGGTCCTGTCATCAGTAAACAAGGACAAGCTGGCAGGTCTAAACACACACAATTTTGTGGTGGTCACTTCTACCATGATACCGTTGAAGTCCCATATGACAAAGAGCTGTAGGTCCAGTGGAGCTGGCTGGAAGGTGCAATAAAAGACACAGCACTGTGGGAAAAGGGGGGTGTTGGAGTGATGAGCCTTGAGCACCAATACAGCTCAGTACATATTTGCCCATCATCTATCCAAAACAAATCACAGCATGACAAATACTCTTAACCTGAAAGCTGAATGACATTTAGGGGAAAAGTGGAAGGCAATGCTCCTCCACTGTTCTTCCCCATAGTTGCACATGCAATATGCTGGACACCAACTCTTCTACCTGAGGATTCAAAGAATATACAGCTTATTTCTCCTGTATTCTTTGCTGGGTTTTTTTCCCTTTATACTTGATCGCCTTTGCCATCTGGGGTTCTGTTACTCTCTCTGGAGCATTTCTCTTGGTCTGCTGTAGATTGCTTCCAAACCTCAGTGAATTTTTTAGGCAATCCTTGGTTTATTTCTTTCAAAGTATCTTTTTAGTGTATTGAGACATCTGTTGGATCCATTAGGGATTTGATACAATGTGGCTTTCATTTGCATATTATTTTGGTGTTTTTGAACACCTGAAGAATATTGTAGAAGAAGATACATAACTTTTTATGTCAAGTAAGCTTGGAGATGGAATTTTTGTATATCTGAAAGCAGCTGTTGCAGGTGCAAGTGAAGAATTACTGGAGCAAAAACTGAAATATGACTTTAGGCACAGAATATTCTGTATCTCTATTAAAAGCAACATTGCAATTAAAAATGAGCACTCGCTTTAGCATCAGACTATCACATTTTAAATTATTTATCTAAAATGAAGGAGGCAACTGCCACTACCAACAGAGTCATTAAATGATTAAAATTCCTGCCCTCATCCCTGTTAACCTCAGAGATCTCTTCAACACTACACATATATTCAATTCCTATTCATTTATAAACACTGCTGTATGTTACATAAAACATTTGCATTCCATCTAGGAAAAGAAACACTTGCAATTTAATGCATTTGGTCTTTACATTAACCATTCTACAGCTCTGGCTACACTGATGGCTGCTCTAAGCAGAGGTGTGTGACACCTTGATACCCATTTTGTGCTTCCAGATAATTAGGAGCCAGAACAGTCCATTTCTAGATATACATGTGTATCCCATTTTGATGAGTGAAAGTAATTTACAGGCCTTTGGATGTTGTATTAGTACAGTTCTGACAAAAGGATCTTCTTTGTAATAAGAAGTAAAATACACTCATATAGGCTGGCTAGGTTCTCTTAGAAATTGCTTCTTTAATGGTTATTTACAATTTATCCTCCATTTACAACTGCATGAAGATAAGCAATTTAAACTGTATGCATTGGAGAAACATACCAGATATGGTATGAGGAAAAATAAACTTGGCTAAGGATATTCTATTCCTCATTGCCCCATTTCTGTTTCTGTATTATGTGAATCCCAGCTCAGATACACAGCTTCAAATTGGAAAAAAAATGAGATGTGTTATTGAGCCAGGGCTGTTTTCTTATTTTCAGTAAATGAAACAAACAATCCTCAACTTGAATTGACCTGCTTGCAGTACTTATCACGGGTCTGAGAATCTCACACAATCAACAACACAGAAAAGATTTTTGAAATATCATTTAAGCCTTGTTCATATCTGCAGAGTTCAAAACATTTAACTAAACCAGGTTTCATCCCATTTCCCCTGCTCCCTTATCACAACTAAATGTACTGCTTCTCCCTTACAACTATCTGAGTTACTTAAAAGCTGCCCATTAGTCCATGCTCAATAACAGCAGTTTAAAATCCACCAGAGTCTCTGTGTGTAGCATTTCAAACTATCTGGCTCTTCATAGCTTTCTGCTGCAAGCACCAACTTAGCCAGGATTCCTGAGTCACCCTTCAGAGTCTGTCAGATGCTCCTAAGAACTCTTGGTTAGAACAGGGGCAGAGGGGAAAGAAAGACTTTCTGCTCTTCCAGCCCCGCTTCTCACAAGTTTTCTCTGCATTAAAATTCCATCAGCTGCAAGTCCTCTGTCTTGAGCAGTCAGTCAAACACAGCTCCAGCCAGCCTCAGGGACTTAGCATCCCCCAGCCCAGGTGCAGCCTCTTTAGAAAGTAAGAAAATATTTTTCCTGATTTCTTTGTCATAAACATAGTATTTATTTTCATTTATATTTCAAACTTATAAGATGCTGTGTTTCTCAATGCCTGGGTCCATGCACCAAAATCCAGACTGCAGTACCACAGGCTTTTCAGCCAGAATGGGTCATTGTTAACAGGTTCTATAGACCAAGTATCACTCATTCAGAATAATAAAATAAAACATGATGGAGTTTTTCTTCTGCAGAATCATCACCCTTGCCTGATTTCTACACTTCTCTAATGACACCCTTTTTGACATTCTTAGAAAATTCCGACACAACTTCCCTTTCATTAACATAGGATTGCAAGAAGAAATCTTCAGTGAGTTGAAGCTGAATTGCAGCTTCCCAGTCACTGACACAAGACAGGTATGTCTTGAAATCCATCCTCCTGTTAGCACTGATGCTGCAGTTACAGGAAGAAGCAAAGTGGTCTCACCACTGTAAGCTCTCAAGCACTCTGCCATCAATATTGTTTTGCTGCTGAAACCACTCTCTGCTGGTTTTGGCTGATGGAGAGTTGATTTTCTTTCCATGTCTGGTATGGGGCTGTGCTTAGATTTGTGCTGAACATAGAATTGATAACACAAAGATGTTTTTGTTGTTGAGCAGGGCTTGCACAGAGCCAAGGCCTTTTCTGCTCTTTGTACTGCCACACTGGCAAGAGAAACTGGAGGTACATGAGAGGTTGGGAAGAAACACAGCCAGGAGAGATGACCCAAACTGACCACAGGAATATTCCAGACCATATGACATCATACTCAGTATATAAAGTGAGGAGAAGAAGTAGGAAGGCAGCAGCATTTGGAATGATGATGTTCTCCAAAGTAACCATTGGATTTGATGGGGCCCTGCTCTTCTGAAGGTGGCTGAACACCTGCTCTCCCATAGGAAGCAGTGAATTAATTCCTTGTTTTTCTTTACTTGTGTGCATGGCTTTTGCTAAGAAACTGTCTTTATCTCAACCCATGAGTTCTCCAGTGAGTGAGTAGCTGTGTGGGGTTTGGTTGCTGGCTGGGGTAAAACCACAACATACTCTCAAACTAGAATTGGGCTGCAATACAGAAATCCCCAGTTTTGGCAGATGTTGGTTAACCAGGTTTGTATTTCAATTCTTGGGTGTGTTTATCATTTCATCTGCCAATTTCATCATTGCCTCCACCTGGGCTGTAACAAATGCTCTATTATACCCAAGACAAGCCTTTCTGTAATACACAGGCCAGCTTTTAAAATTTAGATATCTGATGTTTGTCCCAAATCTGTACCTAGGGTCTCATAAAGCTCCTACTAGCTTCACATCATATAGGTTCACTCTTAAACAGTGAAATTAGCTGGAGTCACCTTTTAGCTCTTCTTTTGGTCTTTAATCAGAAGGATTAAATTTATCTTTATCAAAACTATCAAAATTAATTCACAGTAAAACAGTAATTTTTAGTAATTGTTTCAATCTCCCTGCTGTTTCAGCTGTCTTGGTTTGCACGCTGTGAGCCTTCTGCCCTCTCTGCTTGCTCTTTGCATATCTGTGATTGTTACTGTAGCTGCTGTCCCTCACTTTAGGTAACCAGTGCAGGAGTGCCTTATGCTGCCGCAGATCTTCACTAAATCTTGTGAAGATCTTCTTTCAAATTGCTTAAGAGCACTTTGCAAATAAATCTTCCCAGACTGTAGTGTTTGTTGCAGCCCAGAAATTGAAAATCATATTGAGTATAATGTCTGTTTTTTAAATGTCAGTGTGTTGGAAGGAGTTTGTCATCTCTAGCACTACTGTGTGATGTTATGCATAGCTTTGATGCTGAAAGTTGTTTTCTTAGGGGAGACATTACCATTATGTATTTAATCTAGCCTGTATCAAACCATTCTCTCTATAGATGATCAAAACTTTTGAGGTAACTAAATCACCTCAAATATTTGCCAAGAGTGGTTAAATCTGTGATGACTCACTACGACATGATAGAAAGAAAATTCCAATTTTTCTGGGGGAAACGACTTTGGGTTGGATAGGCCACAATATTTTATTCTTCAGCCTAAAGGTGTATTTACATTTCTGTTTGAAAAAACAAGACAGCTTAGGTCAGAGAAAGAACATACCAGGGACTACCTTCCACTCCAGAGGAAAATGTTCTCTAGCCAGCAGAGATAGGCCAATTCTTCCCACTTACAAAAATGTCATCTACTTAATATTTCTCCATAAAATTCAGCTCCAAAAGAATGAAAAAGATTTGCAAATACCATTTATAAGTCAAAACCACTGAAGCATCAAATTATACCAGACTCGTAAAATAGAAGCCTTTTGTAAGATCAAAAGCTATGCAAATTCTGCTTTACAGCTCAGGTATATCACGTCAGGAGTATCACAAGAATACAGCCTTCAAATTATAAGAAAAAAATTCTAAGTATATGTACCATTTTCTGTTCTTATTACAATCGTGCATAACCATTAAAAGATTCTTCTTTTTCCAGCTGTCTGCAGCAGCAGTACAAGAAATCAAAATTATTTTGCCTATCAACACTTATTAAAGATAGTTAGGAAGACACAGGACTGATTTAACCTTTTCAATATCCATCCTATAATTTTTGCTAGCTGGCACCCTACCCCTACCGCACAGCCCAGAAGCTGAAACGACAAGTGTTAAGAAGTCAATTGAGATGTAGAAGAGCTTTGAAAAGGCCACTTACAGGATATTCAGCTCCTTCCTTTCACAGCTAAAAACCACCTTCCCATGCCAAAGACTAAGCGCAAATGCAGAAGAATGAGTATGCCTACACTGTGGTTTGGAATCAGACAAAAACTTATTCTGCCCACACTCTGAGGTGGAAGGATAGGAGCCAGCTCTCATCTGAAAATTGCATGGACAGATTTGCATAGCAAGGTGGCCTGTGTTTGAACTAACATGTCCCTCTGGGGCACATATGCAACACAGAGAAGGGAAACGTTTCGCTGCACTCTCCGTCTAGCTGAAATATTATTCTGAGGCAGTGCGAACCTTACGAAATGTCATCTCCAGGAAATGCCTTGAAAAAGAGAGGGTGGAAGCATAATCAGAGTCTCTCCTGTCACCCTCCTCCCCTTCACAGAAAGGTTTCCAGCTACTTCATTAATAATACAGACTCCTCAGGAAGGCATCAGATAACTCCAGCCATAACTGGACCAGTTCATAGAATATCAAAACTTATTCTGTTTGCCTTTGCATCTCAGCACAGAAGAATATTTCAAAGCAGGGAATACACACTTGAACTCTGACTCCACGCAATAGGCAAGTATGGGGAACAGAGAGAAAAACCTGTGAGAAAAGGTTTGCAAATTTCCAGAAAAGAGCAATTCCAGGCAGGATATTACAAGGATAATGTTGCCTTTTTCCAAATATTAATTTGAGAAAGCACATTCAAGTGTTCTCTCTGTTTGCAGCATGCAATATTTCAGTACTTTTTCACAGGTTTTATCAAAGTAAAGAATGATCACTCACTTCTGAGTTTTATATTTACTCCAGAGTAGAGATGAACTCGCTAGTCTTATACATAGGCTGATTAGAAGACAGAACATACAAGGCAGAGAATCAAAACCCCATAGACAGAATTTTAAACAGAACACTGCCTCTTACTTTATTTTGTCTTTAACACCAAACCTTCTATATCTCAAAGAACTTGGCATTTCTTAAGCCAACTGCAGCATTAAAGCAGCCTCGCACCAAGCAGAAACTTTTGAGATCGGCTTTTTCATCCTCCTCTGTCAGATTCTGTTTGCCTCCGACTCTTCCCATCTTCCTGCAGGGAGAAATGCAGTGCACATGAAGGTGCACATCTGGACAAGAGTCTGTAAGACCTTTTCTGCATTCCAGATAGCAGAATCAGTGGTTATTTCAAAGGTTTTATTTTCACCTATCGGAACTGTTCCTTTGAACTTCTCACTCTGGAGAAGCTTAAACTAAAAAAGCAAACTCCACTTTAGGTGTGAAGACTTCAAATTGTTATCTGTGCTTTTTATTAACAAATGACAGCATTCTGGCAGAACAAGTAGAAATATTCACTAAATACTTTATCCTGAAAGAAAAAAAAGTCCATCTTATTCCAAATTCTAGTGATAATATATTATTTAAAAATGTCATCATAAATCCTTGTAAATTCATCATTTGGGGACAGAGAGGTTAAAAAAAACATCATTTGGGGACAGAGAGGTTAAAAAGCATGCAGAGGTTTCTTACTGCATGAACTGATTTCATTCACTCACAACCAATTCACCCTCTTTCCTGCCTCAGACCTTTGCCAAAGGCAGCAGATAGAGCTAGTGAACTCTTTTGTTTGTCACCATCACTGGAAGCAGCATTAATATTGGTTTCTGCCAGATATGCTGGGCAAATAGGGAGAGGAGAAAATATCCCAAGCAGCACAGCCTGCATCTCCACTTAGTATCCCATGGGTTACCTGACCTCAAATAATCTCAACAAACTTACTGTGGTTTATTGGGACAAAGGCTGTGTTGTCCTACACGTTGTTACAATGGCAGCAGCTTGTGCAGGCATGAGAGTCCAGCAAATCCCATGCCAGTGCATTTGGCAGTGGTACAAAATCCTGAATGAAACCCTCCAATTTGTGTTGAATTAGCAAGCTTCCTAAAAGCACAGGAGAGAAATTATATTGTATCACACATCACTCTAGTGATGGTGATTGAGTTCAGTTCTGCAACACATTCACATTTAAACTAAATTAGTAAAGAGGGACAAGTGGACTGGTCTCAAATACACCACCATCTCTAGGTCTGAGACACACACAGGTTTTCAGCTTCCACTGGCAAAACCATGGTATTAGAAGTTGAGGAAGAAAAGAAATACTTTAATCTCTTCAGCAAAGATAACAATGTTACATAATAGAAAATAGCTCAAACCAGTCAGGCAGCAAAATAGCTTCTACTCAGCCAATATGTTTTCTGGTAGGAAACTGGGGAAGTTCAGCTCCAGAACTCCTGACTAAAATGTTCTCTGATGCTGATAATGATCAAGGGCATCTTGATATTAACTTACTATTGTTGGCCTTATAACACAAAATTAAATAACATTTTAAGCTAACAGGTATGGAGTACTGGTGTATTCACCACAAGACCTTGACCGCAGTGGAGCTGAGTTGATTTTTTGGTATTTTTAGGTGCCTCATGCACATTATTACCTTAATTTCAAAGATCCTGTGTGCCCTATTTTTTCTTCTATTTCTGCAGCCCTGCTTAATGGCAACAGATACTTTGAACTTTCAGATTCTGTAAACTCTAAGACATAATTTTAAGAGGAAAGTAATAGATATCTCTGCTACTTCTCCCTCCTTTTTCACTTTTTGTCATCTACCATTTCCAACAATATGGCACAGATTAAAAATATTTGCAGAATATGAGCATGACATGAAACTTCTCCTATGTTCTGTATTCTGTACTGCACATTATCTGCAGACTTTAGCAAGAAAGTCAGTCAAGATGCTTAATAGGATAGGGGAAGTCCTGTGTTGAAAAAGACACCATCATTTCAATCCTGCTCTCTACTTTCACTGTTCAAATTCACGTTACTTATCTAATTTTTGGAAATGGGAAATGAGAAAACCTCTTTTAACATATGTGATGTGGAGGATAGGTATTTTTTTCTCTTCTTAAAGCTTTCCACTGAGCTAAGAACTTATGTACATTCATAATTAAATATTATTTTACTTTTAAATAAGATATTAATGATATATATGATTCATTCTCAGAAAATTGAATATTCCAGAGGGAAAGACTTCTGTTAAAAGGTACAATCAAGTAAGTATTGGGAGAGAAGAAGATCTATCTATTGCATGGAACAAGAAATAGATAGACAGCCTGAGGAGCTATTCAGGTAGAGATGAAAGTCACAAGTATGTGTGTGAATTGAAAAGAACAGATCCATTCATCTCTGTCTCTTTACACCTGGGCTGAATGCTAAGAGCCATCTGTCAAATCTGCATGTGAGGCAATAAGAGCATTTTGTTTATCTTTGAATAAATTAACAGCCTCAGACAGGATTTCAGCAGCAGCATGGTAAGTTAAGTCAATTCCCTCACAATTTACCCTGGCAGTTGTCCTTTCTGAGAAACCCCAAGAGAGCTTTTGATGGGTATTCTCAGAGGTAGAAGGAGAAAATATAGAAGGTATTTGAAAATTGGCTCTTCCTTTTCAGTATTGTCTTTCTTACTGTCACAGTTCTCCTTTCAGAGCAGACAGCTGTTATGTTTCATAAGCAAGAACCAGGCTAAGTGGATGTGGTGGGCTGACCCTGGCTGAATGCCAGGCACCCACTAAAGATGCTCTATCGCTTCCCTCCACAAGTGGACAGGGAAAAGAAAATATAATTAAAGGTTCAGGAGTTGAGATAAGCACCAGGAGAGATCACTCACCATTCACTGTCACAGGCAAAACAGACTTGAATTACAGATATTAATTGATTGTATTACGAAGAAAAACAGAGCAGGATAATGAGAAGTAAAAAAAAAAAAACCTTAAAAACACTTTTCCCCCCACCTGTCCCTCCTTCCCAGCTCTACTTCCTTTCCCTCAGCAGCACAGGGAGACAGGGAATGGGTATTAAGGTCAGTTCATGACACATTGTTTCTGCCACTGCTGAGGGAGAGGAGTCCTTCTCCCACTCCAGCGTGGTCCCTCCTAGGGAGATAGTTCTCCATGAACTGCTCCAACCTGAGTCCATCACACAAGCAGTGGTTCTCCACAAACTGGTCCAAAATGGAGCACTTTTTTCCATGGTCCTTCCAGGACAGGCTGCTTCAGTGTGGATCTCCCATGGGATCACAAGTCCTACCAGGAAAGCTGCTCCACTGTGAGCACCTCTCTCCATGGGTCTGCAGTTCTCTGTCAGGAGCCTGCTCCAGCACAGGCCTCCCATGGGGTCACAGCCTCTTCTCAGGCATCCACCTGCTCCAGTGTGGGTCTCCTCCGTGGGCTACAGGTGGATCCCTGCATCCCTGTGGAGCTCCATGGGCTGCAGGGGCACAGCCTGACATGGTCTGCAACCCACACTGCAGGGGAAACTAAACTTGAGCACTTGGAGCACCTCCTGCCTCTCCTTCTGCACTGACCTTGGTGTCTATAGGGCTGTTCCTCCCACATATTCGCATCCTGCTCTTCTCTGATCCCAATTACAACTGTGCAGTGACTTTTTTCCCTTCTTAAGTCTTTTACCCCAGAGGCATCATAACATTTCTGATGTGTTCAGCCTTGGACAGTGGCACATCCATCCTGAAGCCAGCTGGACTTGTCACTGCTGGACATGGAAGAAGCTTCTCATAGCTTCTCAGAGAAAGCACCCCTCTAACATCCCCACAACCAAAACCTGTCCGCACGAACCCAGCACACTGGAGCTACTAGAATTTTTTTAGGACTGTTTCACTAAAGGAATGAGTTATTCTGGAAAGCAAAGAATCTTCCAGATTTGACACATCTGAACATCACCATGGCAAACATCACTGATGGAAAGAGTGTTTCTACATATAAAGCCAAGGGATCTATTACTGGAAAGATCCAAATACGCTCACACGTGTGCAAATCCTTTAACATACCAGTGAGGCCTCCAAAGAAGATAAATTAAATACCATTTCTGGTGTTTGGAAACACAGGAACTGTAAATTAGTTATTATATATGCTGTAAATTATACATTAATTAGGGCAAGTTATTTAGCTTTCATCCTTCTCTTGGAGAAAGTAGGAAAAATTGTTTCCATATTGTCTAGCAAATATTCTACTAGATTTTTATATTTATCTGATGTATTCCATATGGTGTATGCTACAAACTCTTCAGTCAGTGACACAAAATGACAGTGAACTCTAAGTAATTCTGTAATCTAAAAATAAGCAATCCTGTGTATCAAAAAAAAACCACCAAACTTTCCTAAGCTGCAGAGTGGACCCAGAACCAATAAAAGACCAATAAACTTTGTAATAAGAGAGTTTTGGGTGAGAAGAAATGAGCAAAGTTGCCTGGAGAAAAGACTTGAGAGGAAATAGCACCAGAGGAAATTTTTGGTATTCATCCTCCTGGAAGCATGACCTTATAATTACATTACAGATCTCAAATGAGCCAAGCTGAGTTTCCACCTCTTCCACAGATTTCTGGCACAGCCTTGACGAATTAAGCAAATCCCTTTGTACCACAGAATAGGCAAGCATAACAATAGCCCTCCCCATTGCCTAGTCATGTCTAGTTAGACAGTTAAATTTAGTTGTTTCTTATAGAGTATGACTTCTTCCCTTTTAAGCTTTTACAAGGGCACTTGACACGGTGTAAAGGCTTTAAGTTTTACAAGTAGAAAACAAGGTGGAGAAGGACTTTACTGTGCCTCGTTATTATTCAAGTCTCTTGCTGGAGTGAGTGTAGGAGCTTTTCTTGTCAGAAGAAAAGGACAGATTTTGCAGAATGACAAAATTCTAAGAAAGACTGGCTTTGCCATCTCAGCAATGCAAATGAAAAGCAGAGGATTTGCAAATGAAGTGGTAGAAGCAGCAGTACTGCTGGGCCCTCCATGGAGAAGTGGCACAGACTGAGAGCATCCTGACACCCTTGACCCATTATCTGCTGTGTGATTCTGGTTATTTTTAGCAATCCCCTTGTGGGAGGGCAGAGAATAAATTGTTGTTTGGCAACTTATGACAAGAATTTCAGTATACACCATTACCATAAACTAAGGAGCATGGATACTGAGCACAGAGGGAGAGAGAGTACAAGGTTTCCTGCCTCATGCTCAGTGATGAAATTTCCCCAGTGTGAGCTGTAAGCAGAAATATCTGAGCCTGCTAACACAACCTCAGATATTTTTTTCAGACTGAATCAATTAGGCTGACTTTACCTAGGTACTCACACAAATTAAGAATAACCTCTATTTGTGTGACCCCCACACAAATCTAGAAGGGTAGTTTGAAATGTCATTATGCCTTTCTTGTTTACAAAATGCCTTTGTAGCCTCTAGGTACAGGTAATCTCTTCTCTTCTTCACTCAGCAGAAAAAAAAACAAAACCAAACCAAAAGAGTACAAAATTATTTGTATGCACCTTTTAATGCATCTTGACAGTAATAACTCATGCAATTAACCCTCAGTACTGGAGAAAGTATTTCATGGTGCTCTGTTTTCTACAGTCAATGAATACACTATCATTATATTGGTAGCTTACAACAGGCACATTTTCCTTTGGTCTTGCAGGTGTAACCATAGAAAAATACCTAATTTGTTATTTCTTGATTTACTGATTTTGTTATTTACCTTCTTACCACAAAACTCGACTCCATAGTATTTTCTGGAATATTCCAGGTCTGAGGACCTTCATCTGAAGAGCCTTAAATAGTCTACCTGACAAATATAAAATTTCAATTTCTGAATTTGAAATATAAATTTCATCCTATTGAGTCCCCTTTGCATTTAGTGCTTCCAATTACTTGGAATTTTGTCAGCCTGGGGTCTAGGAAAGAAAAATTATCTTCTGAAGTATACACTGATGGTCTTGCCACACATAAAGGCCCAGAATCCACTGTTTTCTCCCTGTGTCAGAGTAGATGGACAGTTTACATAGCTGAGCACAGGGAATTCCACACTCCCATCTCTCAAGTGAGTTTGGAACTTAAAGTGATTAACTATGCACAAGATGAATGTGTATTATATTTTTAAAAAAAAAAAGTTGGGTTTTTTTCTTTTTTCCTACTACTGAAATTCTTTTCCATGTCTTCACAGCAGGGGTAGGACCCATAATCAGAAAACAGCCTACAACATACTTCTGAAGGGGTACTTAAGTAACCAAAGGTCACCTTTACCTCTCTATGTCTTCTCAGTCCTGGACTGGCCCACTGGCCTGTGGAGGTGCTTAGAAAACCCCATACAAAGTGCAACAGCCAACCTCTGGCTTTAGTTAAGAAGTTCCCTCACAATAACATGTACTGTATCATAGCTTCTGATATATTCAACTTCTTTGCCAACAGGAAAATCAGCTGCAAGGCTCGAGATGTTTTCATCTTCAGGTGTGACACTGGCCACAGTGGTTGTCACAGGGAGGCTGAAGCAGTGCACTTGTGCATGGATGAGATGTGTCACACTTTCATTAGTGATGTCATTACATACTCAATACAGGCAAATGCTTTGCACCAAAGAGATTTTAAAGCAATCAGATTGTTTCAAAGGAGACCCTGGCCCATTATAGATAAGATTAGGCAGCTGATGAATTTTAGAGGAGAGAATATATTGCACAAGCTGTCTCTTTTTGTCTTTCCGGGTACTTCTAAAATGACTTTTTCAAAATGGGGCAAATACATGAGAAGTATATATGGCAGGGTAATAGTACAGTCTTGTTTTCCTTTGTTGGCTCTTCCAGCTTCAAGAAGTGTTTTGATAAATATTCATAGCAGATCACAGTCTTTTCCCTGTTCTACATGTATTCACACCTGCCTGGGTAAAGAATAGCCCTGATTATCATAAAGCCCAAGCCTTTCTTATCCGAGCAAAATAATTCCCCTAGAGATCAAACACCATATGAGATTTAATATTCGCACAGGTATCAGTAGAGCAGAAGGAACAGGTATAAAGACAGAACAACTTTGGATTTTAGGAGAAACACACTTTTTAAGGAGCTATACCAAAGATTAAACTTGTTTACTCTGAAATTACTTTAGAGTTTGATTGTAGACTTCTGTAAAAAAAAAGACTAAAACTGATTTATTCTGATACAGATGTGGTGGTCCAAACATCCATTTTATTCCTAAATTGTTTAATCTATTCCTAATTTCATTAAATTCTTCATTTAAAAATCTCATATTCCGTCAAATTCAATCCTTTTAGGCAATATGCCCTGCTTAAATTTTTTTCAAGTCATTAAAATAAATGAAAAGGTTTTTTTTATAAAGGTACATTGCAAGCTCTTTTTTGGTCAGCTTGGAATGTAGTTAATACAGGCAGTGCTAAATTTGAGTCAACTTTGCCTTCCTACCTTTACTGTGCCCATTAGAGAGTCTGTATTCAGCTGCCCTTTTGCTTTTCTCCCTTATCTGAAGGTCTTGTGGACTTAGTAGAGGATTGGACACCCGAAATATTCTTCCTTGAACGGTTCCAAAAAGGTAAAGAATTTTTAATTTCTGAGAAATGGTTTATTTTCCTAATTTCCCTGGAACATCATTGGTCCTCTTTCACTTAGGCTCTACAAGACTTAGTCGTAAACATACCCATGTCAGAATGCTCCCTCATTTCCCCCTTGCGTCAGACTGATGCATATTCCAGTTGGAGTGATAGATGCATCAGAGACAAAGAATCAGGAGGAATGTAAGAGACTTTAACGGATGGAACTTCAAATTAGATTTCAAAAGCCAAAAATTTTTCCAAGCAGTTTTGTTAATTCTTCCAGTCCTAAGAGCATTTACATATATTTACGCCAAAAAACAGAAAAAAAACTTTGCATGTAGAGAATCTACTAGAATATTCATTTTGGGTCATAAGAAATGAGGTTATAATCCCTTTAAACATTATTTCCTACTTGTTTTTAATGCAGCTGAAAATCTGG
The DNA here is from genome assembly GCF_023055355.1 of Agelaius tricolor. Lineage (NCBI taxonomy): Eukaryota > Metazoa > Chordata > Aves > Passeriformes > Icteridae > Agelaius > Agelaius tricolor. Next base: position 65,363,839 of record NW_027269261.1, read on the forward strand.
GGCGGGGGGTTGTTTGTTGTTTGAGTTGGACATATGGCATTGTCATCTAGTGTTCAGAACCAGAAGTTATTAATGCACATTTTATTTCAGATTTTGCTGGATTTTTAGCAGGGCAATAAATTGTTCTCACCAGTGAAATTTCAACATGCACAGAATGAACACAAGCATTATGGCTGACAGGAATCTTGCTATGTCAGCCTTCTTCCTACACTCAGCTCTACATCTCTGCTTGCACAGCTGTGACTCTATTCAGAAGAAAACTTCCGAAAAAACTATAGATCCAAAACATCTGTGGTTTTCCAAAAGCTGTTAAAAGTCACAAACTTACTCTTAATTATAACATATATTTGGAGGATGAATAAAGAGGTTAAGGTGGCTTATGTGATAAGCTCAATAAAAAGACTTGCAAGAGCAACTCAGTGTAATTCTACAAGTTAACTTATGCCAAAGGAGTAATGTAAAAAGGAGGTGTGCCTTGAACCCCTTGTCTATCCAGCCATTGATATTCCAATAAGATGATGTTCCTGCAAAAATCCATGTGAATATGAAAAGCTTTTTAGTCCAGGATTTATTGTTGTTGTTTGTATTAAAGGAGCTTTGTTTTTATTACAGTTCACCCAGCCTCTTTTCATATGCAGAAGCAAGTATATTTGCATTTGCAATACATGATTTGTCATAGATGGATTTTTTTTCCCATTATTGATAAGCTACAGGTTTTTTTAAGGTACTTCCATGCAAGGATGGAAAAGAAGTAGTGCCGGTGAGGTGACCAGTCACTTCAAAGAGAATTCAGACAGGAAAAAAAAAAGTAAATAATCCATAACATAAAATGGGTTTGCTGTTTGGCAAATGCTTGCAAGTAATGATAGTTTCTATAAAAATCTGGATCTGCTTATGAACAGGAAAAAAAAGGGCTACATTCATTCAGATAATTCACAGTAGCACTTTGACAGAGATAATAGAAAGTGTCATTACCCTTGAAAGAAACTACAATAGATGTGGTATTTTCTTGAGGATATAAAGTGTTATTGCATTGTTCATAAACTCCAGGAGCATTACAATTTTAACAGATCAAAAAGTTAAACAAATCTATCATAAATATCTTCTGTGCCCAGAGGTAGGTCAGAAGTACAGAGAAAAACAAAGAAAGGCAATCCAATTTTTCGAGATTAACAAATCTCTATTAATGACAGAAAAAGTCTGTAAACAAATTGCAAAAATGGATCAAATTGAATTGCTAAGACCTTATGACCAATTTTTTTTCTGCAGTTAAAAAAAAAAAAACTAGATAAAATTTTTAAATATTGTTTGACCCAGTAAATTCTTCATTTTAAACACTGTTATTTTTTCTGGTCTCAGTAAAAAGAAGACAGTTTTTTAGTTTCTAGTATTTATTTAAACCAATTAAAATTGCCTAATCACTTGGAGTTGTCGCTAATCTAGTATTAACACCTTACTCTATTAAGTTATTAATAATCTTCTATTAGGTTATTAATACCTTATCCTATTCACACACTTATTCAATGATACCTATACAAATAAAAATATGCTTTGACCACAAACAACAGACAATTTCCAGGGTAAGTATTGCCACCATAACACCAAACAAATGAAGCCTTGGGTCTTCTCTATCCAGCAGAATAGACAAATTCTGCTACCAAACTGTCAATAAAGTGTCAGAGAGGAAGTTCAGACTTAGAAAGGACAGTGACCTGCTGGAGGGAGTCCAGAGGAGGGCAATGAAGATGATTAGAGAGTTGGACCAACTCTCCTGTGATGTAAGGCTGAGAGAATTGGGATTCTTCAGCCTGAAGAGGACTTGCTGTGACCCAGTTGTGGCCTTCCAGTACTTGAAGGGAGCCTACAGGAAAGACAGGGAAAAACTTTTTACAAGGTCATACAGTGATAGGGCAGGGGGGAAGGGCTTCAAACTGAGAGTAGGTTTAGATTAGATATGAGGAAGAAATTCTTCACTGTGAGGGTGGTGAGGCACTGTGACAGGTTGCCCAGAGAAGCTGTGGATGCCCCGTCCCTGGGAGGTTTTCAGGTCAGGTTGGATGGGGTGTGAGCAACCTGTCTGGTGAAAGGTGTCCCATGGCAGGGAGGGTAGGAATGAGATGATCTTTAAGGTCCCTTCTGACTCAAGTCATTCTATAGTTTTACAATTCTATGAAAGTTTATTTTCCCCTCATAAGAGCATATATTATTTTGTCTGTTGATTTTATATGTAGAGCTTTACCATTGTTCTGAATAAGATATTCCATCACATAGGCATGGTAGCAGCAATTAATGAGATGTATTAGACAAAGAACAAACAAACAGTGATAGGTTTTTTTTTTTTTAATAAGATTTGAAATTAAACAGGGAATGAAAACTAACTAATTATTGATCTTCTTACCTGCAACAGGATTTCATGCAAGAAAAATATGCATAGCTTGGATGGAGCAGTTCTCCCTTGTCTTAGGAAAATTTTTCTTTTTGAGATGCAGTCTCCAGTTAAATGGAGCTAACACTCAACAGGTTTAAATATAGATTAAATCAATGTATTTATGAATGCCTTAATTTTATTGTCATTTTTTTTAAGCTGCTTGGCTTTTACGTTTCTTTATCTTGGATTCTCAGTGCACTATTTCATGTGCTTCTGAGAAGCATAAAGCCACTATTTCAAGCCTCAGTACATTGGAAGCATTCCTCATTAAGCCTCAAACAGTAGTAATTTAATTATTATACACTGTTTGATCATAGCAGCAGAAGAATAGGTGAAACCCCTGATTATGCATGAGCTGAACACAGATGATGTCTTCTTCTTATACAGAGATAATACAAATTATTCAAATTCTTCTTGACTGATTCAAAAATCTAGATAACATATCAGAGAACTTCAGTGACCTAAATTTTCAACTTTACACACTCTCTTTTTTTGTTTTTTTTTAAGAGTAGCTAATTTTAAGGAGATGTAAGTGAAGTGAACAACCCTAATCCAAAAGCAAAATTAAATTTGGTATTCAAGTGTCAAATGCAATCACTCTAATTAAATGAATGCTTGTTGAGAAAACCCAGCTTACCAAAATATTCATGAATATCATGGACTTTTCTTTCACCTTGTTGATGAGTGGCTCAGTATACACAAATTACTTCATTATGTCCTATTGCCTGGGAAAATTTTCTGGAAGTAACCATTTTGTAAGCAATCCTACATGCTCATAGTTTCTTAGAAGAGGGTGAAAGCTCAGAGAAAATGATGTAGTTCATCTTCCTGTATGCTCACAAATCCAAAAGCTCATCTCTGTGGAGTATGAGCTGAAAAAAGTACTCTTGGCCTCAGCCACTCAGAATGTGACTGCCTGGGCACTCCAAAGAATGAAGAACACTGACAAAAAAAACACTGCAGAAAGAGCAGGGGGAAAAGGAGCGTTAATTCAATTTGGGGTTTGTTTATTTCAGAGTTTACTGTCAGCATGAGGTGGAACCAGGAGATTTTCTTAACAGATCTGTCTGTTGTTACTCTCTCCGAAAGAGTAATTATATAATACAGATAAAAATGGATTTTCAAAATATATTTGTGAAGGGATTGAAATGCTGCTTGTTGTTATGGGAGAACATCTGGAAAGAGGTGGTACTAACATTGTATTGACCATTGGGAAAAGTGGAATCATAGTGACACCTGGAAAAGAGTGGTTCATTTCTCCTTGAGTCCTGCCCCCCAGGTGAATGTCACCAATGATGCTATGTGGCTTTGAAGGGGTCTTGTTCTTTTGTCTCTAGAGCTCTACATCAGAATCAGAGAACTTAGTTTAATCTGTGAATAGAGACAGGGAAGCACATCTGAAACCAGGAGATGTTTTATCTTTCCATGTTTTCAAGAATACCATGTGCTGTTGAGCTGCAGAGGTCCTCAGTGGTCCCTCTGGCTACCCTTGGCAGCCTAAATGACATCTGTCAGTTGTGGGAGCAGCAACTCCTCTGTCACAATGTGAGGGAGGAAATTTGCTTGTCTGTGGTGGTGCTGAGTTCAGACCTGACTGTGGCTCTGCAACAAGGGCAGATTACAACAGATTAGGAGAGTATTCAGCTCATCTTCCTGAAAGGATTTGTGTGGTGGTGTTCACAGGGGTCCGAGGAAGAGGGAAGAGACAAGGATTTGACTCCATGTTTCAGAAGGCTTGATTTATTATTTTATTATATATATTATATTAAAACTATACTAAAAGAATAGAAGAAAGGATTTCATCAGAAGGCTAGCTAAGAATAGAAAAGGAATGGAATGATAACAAAAGCTTGTGTCCCAGACAGAGAGTATGAGCCAGCTGACTGTGATTGGCCATTAATCAGAAACAACTACATGAGACCAATCACAGATGCACCTGTTGCATTCCACAGCAGCAGATAATCATTGTTTACATTTTGTTTCTGAGGCATCTCAGCTTCTCAAGAGAAAAAATCTTAAAGAAAGGATTTTTCAGAAAATATCATAGCTACAGATTTGTCAGTGAGTGCCACCCATTTATGGAGATAGAGGCAAGGAGCACAAGGTGGAGCTGCAGGCAGACAGAGGCAAGGCAGGGATGGGATGCAGAATGGGACTTTCAGACCCTTTAACATACAGAGGAAGGAAGCAAGGAATCTCTCTGTAAGTCAGACACTAGAGGTTAGAGTTCCTGCCAGCAGGGAGTGAAGCCATATGTATCAAACTGGGCAGAATGGCTTTTAGCACAGCTGCAGCTTGCCCACAGGGTCTTGAAATACCATCTTTGAAATGCTGCTCCCAGGTGTACACAGTGCTCTGCTGATGTAAAAGATACCATACTTCAGAAGAGCAAGATGGTTTTGCATTCCTAAATATTCCAGCATTAAATGTAATATTTCAGAATTAATCTTTCATGTGAGTTTGTACAGGAACATCAGAAAGATGTGAAAGTTCCAAGACAGAGATAGAATGTTGAATTTAGAAACCAGATAAATAGCTCTTTATACAGAATCTGGAAAAAGTATGCTAAATACAGGTGTCCTGTTGTCTTCATACATCTCTGTGTTTTACTAACGTTCCTGTGTATTTTAAAAAGGCACTCAGTCTTGCATTTCCCAAATGGATATGCCTATCTCCAAAGTACTGCAAGGAAATGACTGAACTTCAGTCCAGTGCACAGCACCCTTTGCTGCTTGGCACTCCAGATAAAGAACTACAGATAAGTACTTATCTGCTTTGTAGCAGCAGTCAGAATGCTGATTTTCTACAAGAATATACTACAGCAAAGTATGTACCTGAGCAACTAGACATATTTGCAATTTGTTTCCTAACATCAACTTCAAAATCAGTAAAAGAATAGAAAGTTTTCCAAGTGTCAGGTGTCATCCACAATTAACTTATTTTCCTTCCTTGTCTTTGTAATTCATTATTGCCCCATTGCTACAAATTCCACATAACACCTACTTGCTATTCTCCCTAAACATTTTGGCACAGGGCTGTAGTGGATGCTTCTCACTCATCTTTCTTGCTCCTTGTAGTCAGCCTGCCCTACCATATCAGGTGTCATGAGGTCATTCATTCTCACTGCCTTCAAAGACTCCACAAATTAAACAGCAGCTTTCTGTAAACTAACACGTTTAAATTACTTCTGTTCACACTCTTCAGCATATTCTGCTTTGCTAAAGATTTCAGGACAGATCTCAATGATTTGCCTGCCTGAACAAGTCACCTGTTCCCTCACAGCAGGATAACACCAGTAAAAAACACCAATCCACAAGAAATTTCTCTCAAAAAACAAGCCAGTGCACTTTCACCTGAGTTTGCCACAAAACAGATGCTTAGGAAGAAAACACAGGAAATGTTTTCTGAGAGCATCAAAACTAACTGAATTATTCTCTGATTTTGATGAAATCAGAACATGCTGAAAATAGGTTCACTTTGTTTTCAGAACAGACCAAAGACAAGCAGAAAAATGTTTACACTATTCAAAAAAGTAACTATGTATTCATGGATTTCATAAGGACAGGCAGAAAAAGGTATAAAAGCAAGAACCTTTATGATGTGTGTGGACATAGAAAATAATATGAAAAAAAGGTTAAATCTAATTAGAGTTTGGGCCACAAACCCTGAGTGACCTTTGGTTTAAGTAAGATAATTTTGTTCTCTTCTATTGTCATTGATGATAGCAGCGTTGTTCATAGAACATAATTTGGGTATGGCGAAAGGTGGTTCAATGGATCCAAAATCTACTCTATTCTTGGATTCCCTGAAATAATGATTAGGCAAATACAGTACTTGACCTTCCTGTTTGTCAGTGTAAACTAAATCCTGAGCCACAGTCAAAAACAGAGAACAAGAATGAACCTCAGCACTTTCAGTGTTTTGAACCAATGCCACGTTAGTGGGCACAATCAGAGCTCAAATCTGAGGCCAGAAGTAGAGATACAACATACTATTTCATGGACCCCACAAGAATTTAAAGAAATAATAAGAAAGAAACCAGCAGCAATGTTTTAGTAAGTGCTGTTTTGCCTTACAGTGAAAAAAAATTTAGTTGGTAGGATTGTAAAATCACATCTAGTAAATGACTGTGTCCAAGCCAGGGAAGCTATAAAAGGTTGATACTACAGGAAAAGAAAATCAGAGTGACAGCCCTTCCACTGAATATACTGACAGTTTAAGAAAATGTTCTTGTGGACAGTTAAGCTCATGTTCACTGAGCAATGAATAAGTAGAGAACAGACCTAGCCTAAGACCTGGGAAAGCACCTGTAAGAATGGTGAACAGCATATGTGACTGAGCATCAAAGGGGTGCTTCCAAATTATCCAGGGCCAGCATGAGTAATGCACTATGCCAGAAGGGAGCGATCTAAATATTTTCTAAAAATCCTCTATTAAGTGATAAAAAATCAGAAAATAGCTGAATTATAAGACTCTGAATAAAATAATGGTTGCTGATTTTCAGACACAATATTTGGAGTCATAGATATTAATTACTGCTCTGAGCACTTCAAAGTGCCTTGGCTGTAGTAGAAATGAATACTCACACACTGTCAACCCACCTTAAAAATATGAGAGAAAAGGAGGTCTTCTGTGAAGTGATTTTATGTGGGGTAGCTAAAAGGAATGGTACAAAAAGTCACCACTGGTCACACCAGCAGATGCCAGAATTCATCTTTCATAACTTGAGATGTCAATAAATTAGGTCTCTGAATCTAAACTAAGCACCCTCAGCTTATGTAATAATCAAGGGGGAAAATACAAGCACTGTCCAAGTGCAAATCGTCTAAACTGCGTCACATATCTGCCTCAGGTATTGCCACGAATGAGTGTTTCAGGTCACTCAAAAAATGAGATCCTTATTTCCTGTAACTACATGAAGGAAAATCCTGGACTTTTCACTACAATAAATGTGTCAATGCCTAAGCAAAACTCTCAATATTGTGATAATCTGATGCAATTTCATTATCTTTTAATAAATTTTTGCTTGATAGCTATGGGTTTAAAAGCTCATGATAAAGGAAGGATCAGGGAAAGCTTGTCTCCAAGATCTGTAAGGGTGCCTCCCCTCTCTTACAATACCTATTGTGAAAGCAAGGTAATAGCAATAACAGTAGTTCTCAAAAATTAAAATAATACCACAGTGGCCATTAGACAACTCACAAAAAGCATGAGGAAGGGAAAAGTTGAAAATATGTTCTGTACCTGTTCTGAACAGTATTTATTAATATTAAATTAGACTGACAGACAAGGAAAGAAATAAAATGTTTCCTCAAAATTAGCTTCTTTGTCTTCCTGCCTTGGTTTTACTAGACACACTTTTTTTTGTTAAATATTGGTAAAACTGAGTGTTCTTTATATGACAGATATAAAAGATGCTATAAATTCTATAGCAAATTGGTATTTTCTCACCAAGAATGAAAGAAAAATATATACTTGGCGGCAAGTGGTTTATGAATAGTTCAGATCTTGGGTTAGGCAGGAGTATATAATAAACTCCTACCTTCTTATGTCCCAGCAGACACAAATGCTATTTACTTTCCCTGTAATTTTAAAAATTACTAAAAATTTGAAAGCTCCTACTGTTTTTTCAGTCTGTAAACTGTATATTATAATCAGTGCATCATTTCAAAAACACCCAATTATAAATCCACTTATACACAACATCTGAAGTTTTTGCTTTAGGAAGCTGGGAGTTTGAAAGTTTACAGAAATCCTCTCCTGTGATGTGCATTAGATGAGAAATACTAATTATTAAAACTTTAATATTATGGTCTGGTTTTCAGAAATTCAGAAGGCATTTAATCCCTTTAGTACTTCCTTGATAAGGACTCATGGCTGCATATTATGCATTCTGAAATTAAAATGCTTCACCTCATTCCTCAATGATTTCTTTTTTTCATTTCTGCTACTGTTATTACCTGAGGCAGAGACGGATACATGTGAAAGACTTGCCACCAGCAGTTGTCCCACTTCATTTGTTTTCCATACAAATATGTACACACACACACACCTTTGAGGGTTTAATTGCTGACATCTAATGCACAGGCACATATCAGCACACATCCTGAAAAATCAGCCTTGCTGAATTTCATTTGCACAGAGGACAGGACTTGAGGCAACACACAGATTGACTATATTTCTTCTACAGATGAGATATATTTGTATATTTGGGAGATGATCTTACTCAAAATGTTTGACTGCTGTTCAGTTTTTCTTCTTGGTCAAAATCAGGAGTAAATGCTTTAAAAAACAATGTGGAAGACTAAAAAATTATTTTTTTTTATTCATGCCTTTGCTAGTTTTTATCATTCCAGAATGTAAACTAAGAGTCTTTAAAACATTCTCTTATAGCAAGTCAGTCATATGATTTAGGCATGGATGAAATTAGTTATGGAGAGTAAAGACAGAGAGTACAATGGAACTGATAAAGGATCCTGATATCTTAAGCCTAATCAAGCAGAAATCATGGGAGATAACTGCTCTCTGGTGTGGAAGTGACCAAGACCCATGTTGTAAAACTTTGCAATGATTAGCAATTAACTGATGCCATGAAAAATGTGTAACCAATAGGAAATTTTTACCAAAAATAGAATCCTATATATGTGTCATACAAGTAAGCCCCATATAAACCCTTTGTATTCTCAATAAAATTGGCTTCTGATCCAGCTCAGTTATCCCCATCTCTCCATCGCCAATAATTAGTGATCAAAGTCTACAACTTAATTTTTTCCCAAAATCCACCTTTTGGAAAACAGATATTAATGAGGTGAAAAGAGAGAAATAAAATTGAAGGAGATGAGGTGGTAGAGGGAAAGCTGTATACACTGGGCTTTGTAGAATTTATACACTGCTTTGTTTATTGATACCATAATCTTACATTTAAGTATATTTAATACTTTCTTATAGTTGATATTTTCTCTTTATATTTCTTCAGCATACCCTACATTCTTTCCTTGTGTTCAGAAACCAAAAATTTCTGATTGTTGTATTTACATCTTTGCAAAGATATTTTCAACGAAGTAAAAAGTGGTGATCCCAAGTAAATGACATGCTCACAGTTCATTCTCCTTGTCTGCAGAGCTTCTCATTGACCCTGTGGAAAGAAGTTTTAATTGCTTCATATTGCAACATGCCCTTTTGTGTTTATGGATGAAGACTTACCAGAGTGCACAAAAAGATCTTTATTTCTGTTTCCCTGTACATGGCACCTAGGAGATCTGGAACAATTAACAATCCACAGGCTTCTACAAAGCTGCCTTCTTCACCCCAGGCTTATTTCAGCCAGGAGTGTAATTGTAGGAGGCTGGTCCCAGACCATTTCTCCCTTTCATCTTCTGCTGCATGTATGTGCCAAGTAATGGCACATCCATTTTGCACTTCAAATCCAGTGTACTCACATGTATACAGCCTCTTCTGGTGTTTCCCACCTCACACACACACCTGGGGAGCATGTAAGGGAGAATTTGAATTTATACACTTCACAGATACGTTTTAATTACTGTATACCCATACAGGAATTTCCAAAAATGTTGGTGCTTTTATAGGAATCAGCCAAGAATTTCTGCGGTTTCATCACTTCTCTGTGAGTTAGCACATGTAGGGAATTACAGTCATTATAATAAAAAGGATTTTTTTGTATCCTCTCTTCCTAAAGGATGAAATTTCTTGGGACTGTGGGGACAACAGTCAGTCTTTACCTTGCACTGGTTTCTGGTGGAGGGATGGCCTGCTAGACGTGCTCACTGGAAATCAAATTATATTGAGTTGTGTTTCAGGGTTATTTGAAAGTTGAATACTTTCCTGAGGAATTGTTTCTGCAGTGATTGCCAATTTTCTGCTTGAGAGGTTTATGATCAAATAGTTTCTGGCAGGAGCTTTTTGTTGGGTTCTTTCAACTGCTGGTTTTCCGAGGACACTTGCTAGTGAATGTTCAAAATTCTTCTGCTGTTTCTATTAACATTTAGAGAACAAATTTCAGCACCTGCTAGAAGATGTGAAGCACTGATAACACATAGATGGAGAGGATATGGGATCAGCTGTGGCAGGAAATAATAAAAGAGTACTTTGACTGCACAGCAGAAGATAAAGGTACAAGTCCAGAGACAGATGCTAAGTAATTTAACATTAAAAAGAAAAGGTTTGATATTTATTTTAAACTAACTTCAAAAGGGACCCGACTGGCCAGTAGGACACATCTGCCCCAAATATCCTTCCCCAGTGTGTTCCTTTCCAAAGCACTTTTCAAAGCGAACATGCTGAGGTCACTTTTATACACCTGAGCATAGCTGTTATAAAACCAAATCTAAATGATAATATTTATGTTGAGATGCACTTGTGAAATCAGGGGCAAATGAAAATCCTCACTTGAATTGACAGAACTGGCACATAGCAAGCATAAAAAACCTTGTGTAAGCTAGAGGAGTCAACATGACGTGAGACACACTGAATAACCTGGCACTTGCATGGGCCAAAATTATAATAATAATAACAATTTGATTCCCCTGCTGCCTGCAGCAGAAGGTTGACTAAATGAGTCACACTTAAGTTAATACTGGACATCAAAGCAAGCCATTAAGAGACCATTCCTGTATCATTTACATTTACAAGGAAAGCTGTTTTAAAATGCACACACACTTAGAAAATTAAAAATCATTGTGGAGACTTAAGATAAGCTGAAAAAGGTGTAGTCACCGTTATTCTCTTGAGATAATCCCAGCAGCTGAGAAAGTGGGATGGCCATTACAGGAAAGAAAGGAACTTTATTCATTGTAGATTCCTCCTTTTGTCATTTGTTTTAAATTGGTTTTGGTGTTCCTTCTAACTGAATGTAATGCTTGTGAGAGTTGGGCTGACAAGTTTGGAAAATTAAGTCCAATATGCTCATTCCTAAAACCAGCAGAGCAGAGGCAGAAACTGTGCAGCCTTGCCCAGCTAAATATGCCCTCTGTGTTGTGAGCTGGAAGAGGCTAGTAATGTAAATCCTGAAATGCTCATAATTCCTCTGTGCAAATAGCTTGTTCCAGCAACTGCATTAAAACCACATGTTTCCTGGGTAAATACAGGTCTCATTCACTTTCAGAATCAATTATGTCTAACCTAGAGATCTATCAGTAAATCATTGACTATTACTATAATTATCAGACTTATCTCTATTATTATCATCACTCCCTTCAGAGGTACCAGACTGTTTTATGATAGGCTGTGTACTGCATGTATTTAGGGAGAGAGCATATGGGCTCCAGTGACAGACAGACCCCATTCTCAGATGGACTAAGGCCACAGTTCAGGAATTCTGTATGCAAAAACCCATTATGTGCCAGGGAAAGTCCTTTCTCAAACAATTATGATTTCCTTTTAAGAGCAAGATAGGCAACAGATGAAGCAGGATCATTTTACAGAAGACTCAAAGCATAAAAAAAGGAAGTGACTTGTCAGCACCTGCCCTAAGGTCAGAATTAACTGCAGTGTTTTTGGAGTTTCTCAGAGTTTTGTCATATTTACTAGGTGTGGGTCATTATCTCTTTCTCTTTCTGTCCATGTGCAAATCTACTTTATTTCATGTACTCTGCTCCTTCTAACATGGCAGCACCTGTCTCATGAGGAGCATCAGGTAGAATTAAATGACACAGACTAACTCCCTCTTCTCTCTTACACTCCCTAGTGGCAAGGTTTCCTCATCTTCTACAAGCAGTCTCCTCGGACAGGAAAACCTCAGTGCCTTAATTGTTTTGTCACCTTTCTCCAATGTATTATTTCTTTGTTCCTATTTCAATGCACAGTTTCATCCTTTCCATGCCAATATTGCCATATAAAGCAGAAAAAAAAAAATCACTGCCATTTATTTCTTCTTATTCCTGCCTTGTACTTGTTTAAACAGTTTCTCTACCCACACTGCTGAGAGATCTATTTTAATCTTTGTGTAGCCATCACTTACTTAAAGTATTTAGTTTCAGTTTTGTGTGTTACGGGAATGTGTAGCTACTGCTCCTAACACAGTTTCCACATCTTTGTGCAACTTTGCTTTGTTCACAAATAATATTGATAATTGTTTCAATAATCCTTAAGTGAGAGATCATTCACCTTACTGCACCTTAGACTTTTCCAATATTTGGTAATTACTGTTTCTAGCTCTCCATTCCAAAGTTTTGGCTGAGCAAAACCAGATAAGGACAATTACAGAATCATGGAACCACACAGAATCACATAATCAATTAGGTTGGAAAACACCTCTGGGATGATCAAGTCCAACCTATGACCAAACACCACTATGTCAACTTATTAATTAATTAACTGATCATTAGCTAATTAATGAGTTGATCTAATAGAACATTTGCATTGTATCTTTTTCAAGCACTGTAATCTATATCAGAGGGAGGATGACTTATAGATGCTAAGAAATAATTAGTGACTGGGCAAAGATAGCAGGAGGAACACTAAATTTTTCCAGTAGGAGAGAAAACTTTGCCTTCCAAATAAAAGCTGAAGCACTATTTCAATTAATTCTCCTCAACAGCAAAAAATCTTAATTCAAAATAAGCCAAACAAGAGAGCACAAGATCCCAGCTGAATATACTTATTACTTTCTGCAACCTTCTCAACAAAGCTATCAAGGCTAATGGTAGCACTATTAGGAAAATGCAAATGAGAAGCAATCCCTGGAGCAATTCCTATCCAGTCAGCAAGAGGGAATGCAAACTGGTCTCTGAATATTGAAAAATTGTCAGATGGGAGTAATGGTGAGGGAAACTCAGGATTGCAGCTTTGTGGTTAAGACAGTATAACGGGATACCGTGCATTTCTTCACTGGTTCCCTTTTATAGTCCCACATCTTTAATAAATGAGCAAGTCAAAGATCAGCCCCTGATAATTGTAATGCAGACACTTGCAGGTCTGACTGCTGCAGAGAGTCAGTAATTCTAAATTAGTGCTTTCAAACTTGATGTTGGGAGTCATGGTTACAGCACCATGTATGAACCACAGAGGTTCAGAGGAGAGCACCTGTGAGTCTAATGTAATTCATGTACCGGTAGGGAAAAGAAGATACACTGCACTGCATATTTGCTCATAATTAAATTGGTATTACACCACCAGTCATGTGAACGAGAAAAATAAGCTCCTTAATGGCAATGATCTTCTAATAAAACAAATCAGAGATGCATTCTGTTCTTCTGGAGACATGAAGATGGGTGCCTTAGTTACAAAGTTAGCCTTCTGGCATAGTGCAAAAAAAGCATTTTAGTTTTGTGCATAATAGAAATATTCACAGCTTTAATCTTAAGGACTGGGACAGGGTGGATAGGAAACGGCAGGGCTCAGCCCATAATCTCAAACATAACAATAAATATCTCTGTTAGGAAATTAGATTTAGAAAATTTCCAATTTTCTTTCTTGTTTCTGTATTTCTCTTTGTATTCTGTAAGCCTTTCTTGTTTTTAAGTTACTGAACTTACAGCTTTTTCAGTAATCTTGATTCTTAGTGCTGCCTCTTGCATTGAAAATGAGTATTTTCTAAATGGCCATGTAGTTATTAACCTAGGAAGAATGCCAAAAAATTATTTCATATCCATCATATCTATTATATACATTTTCCTGTGTCTGTGTATCCTACTGCACTGTGTCAGGAACACAATTTTATCCTTGGCAAAGATGAAACACCACCCCTCTTACCTGCCATGGAATGATGGGGAATTAATTTCTTTAAATATGACTTACTGTACCTTTTTCCTGGTATTTCTAAAAGGACCTTATAGGATTGCAGCATGTGCTGCATGGTTATTGTCAGCCATTGATCCCAGAATCATAGAACCAGGCATGCATTAACACAAAAGTTTGCTGTACTCTCATCTACTCTACACCTCCCATCTTTCTGTCTACAACACAAAATTTAAATTCAAGCATATGTTCATAGAGTATTTACTCAGATGCCTATAAATTAGGTACATCACCTTTTTGTACTTGTTCCCCAAGGGAAAAAGAAGATTTGAAATCTATAATGTCTGCTGGCTATAACCATTGGCAAATGCATACCTTGTAAATGCATGCCTAGGCAACACCCCAGCTCCATGAACGTAGGAAACCGGACTAATGTCCAGCCCTGTCTGGGAACACTTCTGCAGGACATGATGTCACCAATCTCCCCGTTTCTTCTGCACATTCTTCACACTGGTTCTCAGCACCTCAGCTGTACCTGAGGAGAGCTGCTGGAGAGCTGCTCGTCCCTTGCCCCAGGTCATTCTGGCCCTGTGCAAAAGGGAGCTTGTGACTTGAGCTCATTGACTAATATCACAAATCCTTAGTTACCAGGATTTACTCAGGTTTTTAAGGTTGTATCTCAGGTCTATTCTATATGGATACCACAAACTGCATGTGCTCTTCCACAAGTTTAACCAGCAAGTGATGTTCTACTTAACAATTTTCCAAAAATCACCTTCTGGCCTGCAACACATGTAGGTAAAAACTGAAATGCTGCTACAATTGCTAGATTATTACTATTACTAAAATTTTAATACAGTATTTATTGCCAACTCTGCTTCCTTAATAACAGACCTGGGAGTAATTTTGTAGAGATGAAAACAGTCTCACTGACCTGACATTTAGTACTACACAGAGGTAATAACAAGAGCCCAAAGAGCATTCAATTTTTAAAGAAGAAAAATCATATGTAGCCATTATTTATTTACCAATACAAAATACAGGCACTTTTTAAAAGGTTTTAAAATTTCAGCAGTAGGATTACAAGTGCAGAAGAGTGGCAGTGATCCACAGTGACCTCCTGAGGGATTCAGGGAGAAAAGAAGCAGACAGAATTTTTATCAGGTTATTTTTCCTACATAATGTGAGTGCTCCAGAAATTTTATCCATAGAACTTTGGAAATTTCTGCTAACTGGCTATTGCCTCAGTGGAACAAAAGGACCCATTGTTAGAGTAATTGAGAAACATGTAGTGGTTAATATGAAATTGCAATCCTTCAATTGCAGTAAGTTTAACAGGAAAGTTTCCAGTCCAGAACTTATGAGCTCCCCTGAGTATAGCTATGAAGGATACATATTTCTCAAAGTACTGCTTTTTTGGGGCAAGGAGCTTACAAGTCCAGCTTCTTACCATACCCTTCAGGCCAATACTTTCAGGTCTTAAATACTACATCAGAGACACTGTTCTATGGCCATAAAATTTAAATTTTCCTTTTTCTGGACGGCAGGGGGGAGAAAAAAGACTGTTTTTTCATACTGCATATTCCAGGAAGGCTCTGACTTATTTGGAACTGTTACTGATCCCAGTTGCATATTTGCAGAACAGGCATTTTAATTCAAGAAATCAGAACTCGGACACAGCAAACTTTTTATGCTAGACAAGATATTCCAGTAATTTTATTTAGTGGCAAGAAAGAATACGAACCTTTATTTGAAAATATTTTCTACAACTTCATAATCATCTTAAAATGCCTTCTCCTATCTCACAGTATCATTTTCACTGCATACAGACAGGACATATTTAAAATAGATCTTGAAACAACATCCATACACTATCATGCTGTGTTCATCAGAAATACCTTTCTGTGTCTTCTCTGCATCCTGAAATTTCCTAATTGGATTTTTGGAATCCACATATGAAGTAGGAAAGATTTGTAGAAATAGCAGAAACATCACAAATGCAGGAAAGTATAACAGCAATTCATCCACTGAAGCTAAGAGGAATCAGGGAGCCCTGAGATTAGCAACACAGTTTTTCTGACTAACACAAGGAAAGCTCTTGAGGGAGAAGAGTATTTATTATTGTAATCATCATCTTCATTAGTAAACATGATAATGATTTAATAATAATTCTTATTTTAGAAGTATGGAGAGGCCTCTAGCAATCAGATGCTATTGTGTTAGGCTTGATGTAAAATTAAGTAAATGTTAATGTCAGACATGAGGAATGTGTCTATACTGCTAAACAAAAGAGACCATGGAACAAGGCTGAGCATCATATACCTCATTTTGTGTGGATGGATATACCTGAAGGTTTTGAAGCACATAAGTTACAAGCACGCTTCTAAAGAATGAGAAAGACATTGATATTCAGATAGTGTTGTAGACCCCAAAACCACCTGGCCAAATAAGCTGGCAGTGGAGGAACTGGTAAAAATCTAACCTTGTAACAAAGAGTGCTTTATTCATATTGAATCTCATTTACTGACAAGACAACATAGACAGAGGCAATTTCTAAGAGCACAGCATGTAGGAGGGCAAGGGAAGAGCTGATTGTCTCTGGTGGATATGATGAAGCTCCTTGCTGGACAAAGAAAATGAATTCTGGAAAGCACTTACAAATTTATAAACAAGAATGGCAGGGCAGGAAAATCAAAAGAAGAAAGCAAAAAACAAGGCCTTTTTCTAGGGAAGGAAAAGAACCAGGGACATAAGGAACAATACCAAAATACAGACTGGACACAGCCAGAGCCAGGTCCAACTGCTGCTCTCCAGAGGAACAGGCAGTGATAACAAACAGATTCTCCCTGTCCTTTATATATCTTTAAAACAATTTTCTCCAACACCTGGAACTCTAGCCATTCCTAGGCAAACTGAAAGTTACCTGAGTTCTTTTGGATGGGGCCAGGCTCCCTGATGTTGCAATTCAGCTTAGATTAGTCTCAAAAGCTTTGGAAAGACAATGGACAGAAAATGCAAAAATAATGATGTGTCCATAGTGTCATCTTGAACCACAGACACGGACAGACATGCAGAACAGTTGCTGTACAAACAGACACAGAACGTCCCCATCTTACAACACTGCCTGGCCAACAGGCCTATGAAGCAGAGTGGGCAGTAAAAAAAGGTATAAAGCCTTTCTGTGACTGGGTATGGGCACTGTGTTCAGTGAATTAATTCATTTTTAAGACTTTCATGTCAGGCAAAGGACACACTAGAAAACAACTACAAGTTAGGAAGAAAAATGTCTAAAAGAAAACCATACAGTGCTGTCAAATAAGAATATCGAATGCCTTGATGTTAATTTTGTATACAGCTTAATTTTTCATCAGTCATCTGATGCACTACAAATCCTTGTGTTTGCATTTTTTTTTTTTCTTTACTTTGTGGAACTTAAATCATATCTAATTTGTGCAAACATTTACTTATTACCTACTGTAAATTGTGAAACAAGGAGTACTTGCAAGGCAGCAGTTAACAGAGTGCTCCTTCTTTCTTGGGATGCCATTTCTCCTGTAAACATGGATTCAGCCTCTCATAGTATGTGGAAAATATGCCAAATAAATATAGTTAAACTCTAGATTTATCCTCCAGTGACTTTCTCCTGCATATCATAGGAATAGTAGGGGCCACCAAGATAAAAAGGAGAGGTGCAAAAATATTTGAGCCACTTACACACGCTATAATGACACCTAGAAGCAGCATTGTTTCATTATTCTATCAAACAAGACAACTAGAAGTATTCCACGTTTTTTCCCTGCTTCTGCCATATTAGACATTTGGTGGGTAGCAGCTGTGCAATACCACTGTGGTCTCATATTTGTCTGCATTCCAGTATCACCTTTTGTTGTTGATGGACCTGTGCACTTCACTCATAAGAGAGAAACAACAATAAGCTTTATTGATATTACAAAGTGCAACAGAAAATACACCGGTGGTTTAGCAAGTTTTAATGGCCAGGTACATTGGTTATTTACTCCATAGTGGAGAGGATCAGACAGAATTGTCGGGGAGACCCTCCTGTTCAGTCATGAGCATAAGTACCCCTTCGTGCTCTAAACTCCTTCTCAGAGGAAGTATTTGTGCAGCTGGATCCAGACTTGATCAATAGTTTATGTCTAAAGGATTCATACCTTCAGTGTCTAAAGGATTCACTCATTTACATCATTGAGTTAGGATTTCAAAGTTTAGCATGCCAATCACTGGAAAAACTAAAAGTCAGAGCTGCCAGCAGACCCATGTTTTGATTCTTCATTCATTCATTTTTATATCATGCACCTCCTCACCCCTGTTGTCTAATTGTACAGTTGGGACTTTCTTTCCTGTATATACTTTTTTTTAATAGATGATTGCATGGACAATTTGAATTTTTTTGTGGTCTTTTAGAACTGAAATAAGCAAACAAGCAAACTGATAAATTATTTAAATGCATTCAAGCTGGGAAATATCAACAGATAGAATAGAGAAAATTACTTTATTTATGGATATTTGCTGTTTAATTACACTGTAGCTTATTACATCTTATGTAGTGTGCCACTGCCAGCCCATGATAAAGCAGCTGGGTAGGTTTAGATGACAGCAAAAAGCCTTTCTGAAATTACTAAGGAAAGGCTAAAGCCAGGAAAACCTTACATCTTTGTAGAAGAGGACATGATTTGCCGTTGCAATCAGCAGTTCTACATCACCAGTCATATTTGTGATTCAGGTTTGGTGTCATGGATAAAATGTTTGGGGTTTGGATGTTATTGGGAGGAATACTGAAAAGTGGTCGTTGATCTGTTGCAGGTATTTGTATCAAAGTTTAGCTTTGAAGATTTTTGGAAGATTTTTGGAAGATACAGATACTTGAAAAAGTTTTAACTTGTCTATAAAAACTGTAAAGATAAAAAGCAGCAAAGTTCTGTAACTCCTTTTTTTTTTTCTTCATATTAACATCTGTGATCAATGAAGGGTAAAAGGAGATTTTTTTCTTGAGGAAAATCAAAAATAAAACACCTCCATGAAAATGTTCATTTAATCTAAAGGATTTTTTTTTCTGAATCCTTCAGATTAATTCTTGTCAGGTCTCCTTCTGGAGACCCAAGCTGAACTGCTAGCACAGAGGTCCCTAAACACAACTCATTGATCCATGCTTGGTTTCGTGTAAGCCAAATATGTAGAAGTTACAAAAACAGAAGTTATAAATATCACAACTACATAGCTGACTACCCAATGCTCCACCAAGATGTGTCTGTCAACTGTGCAAAAGCACTGGTGTTACTCAGCCATCCCTGGCATACATCAACCACTTAGGGTAAATCCCGAAGCAAAACTTATTTCAGGAGTTATACTTAAGAAAGTTGCGATCAGGAGTTGGAAACAAACTAAAGTGGTTATAAACACCATAAAATAATTTTACACAGATGAAGCTTAAGAAGAAAAAAAAATTAATAAAGAAATTAGCTCTTTTGAAACTAGTTTAAATAAACTCGTGTCCACAAATGGAAAGAGGTAAATTCCCTACCATTATTCAACAATCCTGAGGACTAGGAAAAATAAACAGAAAGGAAGAGTCTTGTGAGAGAGAAGGGGAAAATTAAGTCAGAATATCCAAAAAGGGCAAGTGAAAGACTCTGAAGGAGTGGAAATGTCTTTGGCTTCGTACTACATAATTTCAGACTATAGTGGAAAAAACCCAACAAACAAACAAACAAAATTAAAATCAAAATGAAATAAAAAGACAAAACCCCTAAAAATTTATGTAATTTGTACCAAGAGGAAAAAAAAAGTAAATCTATATTTTTTATTAGGAGACACAACTTCAGTTTCTAATCAGCATAGTTGAACTGAGCTCTTTACATTTTATGCTTGCATTATAAAACTTTGATTGTTTTTTTAATTAGAAAGTTTACTTAGATAATAAAAAACCTACTGTTTTTGCATTCAAATTAAGCTCAAGAGAGAAACAAGATTGATCAAGTTGCTGTTATTACGAGGCAGATTTTTAGTCTCAGTTTAACAATTTTTCTATTAGCATTTCTTTTACTAGCGAATATATATTCAAAGAGGAGATCTGCACTGAGCATGAACTGGAATTGCTTCCTTACACTCACACTGATTTACACCATCTTAGCATCTGGCTTATTGTTTCAACTACCATCTTCTATTACGTGATGTGCTTTCAATTTTCTCCAAAGTATGAGAGATCTAAATTCTAATGGACAGTTACGCTATTGGTAGACAGTAAAATAAAAATAAATGCTTCTAATGGCTTCCACTGCACTTTATGGATATGCAGCAAAATAGACAAGGATGTTACTCCAGTGAGATTGCAATCTATGTTGTGTTTAGGCTAACACCATCCCCTGTTCAAATTTCCCAGTGCTTCATATTCTTAAATCCTTTGCTATTTCTACAAAATGTTTAGGCTGAAATGTTGTGAGACAATGACCCAACCCTGAGATGGATCAATGCAAACAGGACTTTTCTGAGCAAGCAAAAAAGCTGAAAGAGATGGTGACTGGGAGCTGTAAAAAAACACAGAGACTAACTTGGCTGGCTTGGACAAATAGTTTAAAAACTTGGAGAAGCTTGTTGCTAGAGCTTAAGCAATTTGGGACAGATGAATAGGAACTGGAAAAACAACAAGAAGAAGAACTGTGTGAGACATGCCAGGATGGAAAAGAATAGGACCAGAAAGGAAGTGAGACTGCTGAAAGAGCCCAGGTGGTGGCATGGAGCTGATCTGAGATTGAAATGAAAATGGAGAATTATATAATCTGGTCACTTCTGAATGTGCTTCTGAGGACAGGAAAGTTACAGAAATATTTCTTTCTTTCTGCCTTCACTGAGGCTGGTCATTGTTTCATTATGGTCAACCTGAAATTTGCCACAGCCTAAACCCATATGTTACACAGCAAAACAATATGCTAGATAAGAGAGGGAATTTTGTTTTTTTAAAGAAATTGTATAACATAGCTGGCTAAACTCTGCTAATACTGTTCAGAAGAGATGCAGCTGAAAAAGGCAAAAGTAGGACATTAATTGTTTTATTGCTGAGCTTCTTGTTTTTGTTGCAGCTCTTCCATCATCTAAAACTGCTCCAGCCACGAGAGGCAACCCCCATCAAAATCCCACTCTAAATCACAGTTCCAAGGGAGTTCTCAGTTGAGCCTGAAATTCATTACTTGTCCCTAAAGCACAATCTCTCTTCAGAAGCTGAGCACATAGATTATGGATCCAAGTCTTCCCCCATGGCCCAGCTGGCAGAATCACTCTATTTTATCAGCCCTTCATGCCTGCAGGAGCCTGATGTGAGCAGGCCCCAGTGGGAGGCTCAGGTGACCAGGAGCCAGGATCCATTGCAGAATACACCAGCTCAGTCCAGATGCAGTCTGTGAGAATTTATTTTACCAGTTTCACATCTGTTAATAGGTAATATAGTAGTGATTTATCTGTCTCCTTTCTTGATGTTGATATTGCTGTTACTGTCTAACACTAACAACTCCTTCCATCTCTTGATAAAGTAGAAAATGTTTCTTACATGTTTCCTCCATTTAAAAAAGAAACATTTCCAATTGGGGCCAAAATATCACATGTGAAAGGGCCTAGAAAACCCACACTGTTTTATTGAGAATGAATCTTGCTTATTACAGCCTTGTAGCTATCAGTGTTTGGTGAGCAGTTTGGGAATTACTGATCTCAGTGAAACAGGAACAGTTTCTGGTAACCACCATAATTGAATAAACAGTAAGTAAAATGGAGAGAGTTAGCAAAATGATTGAAAATTCATGGGGAAAAACGTCTTGACAGCTTACCAGAAAAGTCCATTAAAAAATACAGCCCTTCAGATCAGCTACTCCTACACCTGAGTTCTGCAGCCCATAATTTCTTTAATTGCCTTTGAAAACTTTCCATCCATCCATTAGAATTGATGCTTTTGCCTGGTTGCTATAATGTCTTCAATTCTTAGAAAATATTACTTTTTAAAGAAGGCTTTTCATCTGGTTTTGGTATGTTTCTTGGACAGTAAAAGAAAAGAAACTGGAAAAGTTCTTCTATGTTTTGCATACAATAGTGCTGAGATTTTCTCCCTCCACCAAAGAGTCTGATGTGATTGAAATGCTGAAGATTGCTGTTTGTACTGGAGGAGAAGTGGAGGCTGGTTTGTTATAGAAGTACTTCGACAGACTCACTTGAAATAGAAGTGCTGAGCTGCTTTTGCAGCACCACAGCTTGAGTGACTGACAGACCCGTCACAGCACTTCCACTAACAGCAGGGAAAGGCACACATTTCCAAGTGGATAGTTTTCACAGAAATCTTTTACAGCAGCCCAATTATTTCTGTCTTAAAGAATAAAACTTGTTCTCCAGATATGACTAATGCCCCTCTGAATGTTTTGGGAGTTTTATCTGAAGTCTGACAGCTTCCTTGTTTATATTTGCAGGATTCCATTACATTAATGACAAATCACATATTTTTGAGACACTTGACGTATGTATATTATATCCATTTTTATCTGTTTTACTTTGGAGTGGTTAATTCTCTGGCACAATGTGTTTCTCGTAAATCATTATGTTTTCTTTCATGAGTTATATATAACATATAGATGGGTCTGAGAGGGGTAGTTAATGAGTTTGCATTAAAGGCTTTTATTTATGAAAGGACTGAGTGAAAAGGAGCGGGAATTAGGAAAAACTGCCATGTCCTTAAAATGAAGGTTTGGATTTGTGGATGACAGAAGAGACAAAACAGACCTTATTTCTCTCTGCCTTTAGGCTTGTTCCTTTTTCTCCCCTATTTCAACCAAAGCTTACAGCCTTCAAACCTTCCACTCCTCTGACAATTTAGCAATCCCTTGCCAAGAAACTAAGGTAGTTTTAACCTGCTGTACTTTGGGAGTCTGTTGAGTCTATTTGGTCTCTTGACTGCTGTTGATGCTGAAAGGAAATTGCACTTTTAAGCAGCTTTTGTTTCATAATTCAAAGGCAGTAGAAACTGAAACAATAAATTAAAAAGCTCTGAGACAAACAATAGATCAGAAAGATTACCCATATGGATAAAGAGTAAAAGAAAATGTACTAAAATACTCTAAATAAAAGGATGGAGGTGCTGAAAGGTCCATCAGAGTAGTTGAATCTCTTTAGAAATGTAAAAAAAAAAAAAGAAGAAAACTCAAAGGACATTTTCCTCTGCATGTAATAAGGAGCAGTAAATGTAAAACATCAGATATTTTTCATGGTTGCCTGGTTCCACAGATTCTGATTTACCTAATGGCTTGAAAGAAACTCCAGTAGTATTACTCCCCATTCTATAAATATATTTCATATGCATCTGATTTTTATCATATGAGGCTAGGGCAGAGTGAAAAAACAGAGGACCTTTATACTGCTCTGAAGCTGAAAAGTCCATCTTACAACTCCTAAAAGCCCAGTTGCTAAGTGACTTTAGAATAAAATAGCTGAGAATAAGGCTACATGAAGAACAAGATTTCATCATCTGCCTTTTGCTGTATAATGCAAGTTAAAAGTTTCTGGGCAGACTCTGACCTTCCAACCATAAGTAAATCTCTAAAAGCAAATGAAAAACCCAAGAACCTGTGGCAGAAGGATCACAGAACTGGACTTTTCAATATGAGCAAAATAGTGTTGCAATGTGGTATTTCGCTGACAGAGCACTGGTTTAGGCAATCCTAGAAAATAGGGAACATGGAGTAGAGCAAAAAGAACAACATTATTTCTTAGTTTCTGAGTGCTGCTAGAACACAAACAAGAGTTATGGCATATAGGATCTCCTCACAGGGCTATGGACAGTGCTTCCACAAGAGCTGAGTTGACAGCCCACATGGATGTAAGTGAAGCAGCACTTCTCCCAGTCTGGGTGTTGGCATAATAAATCACTGTGTTGCCACAGGATTTTTAGCTATTCTGAAATTTTTGTTCTATACAGTAAAAGATAATATCTAATCTAATAATTTCTCCTGTGTTTGATAAAATGTATAGCTAGATCTTCCTAAAAGGTATTTTTCCTGTCTTTAAATTATGCCAGTACTTTGATAATTCTATGTAGTACAAATGGTAATTGAAGGCAGCTATGGAGAAGGCAAGAGTTTGGAAAGCTAGATAAGGTGACTTTAAACTGCCCCAGGTCCTGAGGAACTGGGACAGAAAAATGAAAATCTTGTAGACAACAGATGTCCTCCCAGAAGTGTGTTGTACATTCTTCTTTTAGCATGAAAATTAAAATTATTATAATATTATTTAAAAAAGTAAACCTGCTGATGTGCAACTGAAGGAAACAAATAAAACTGAGCAGACTGGTATAAAAACTGTCCTGTCTGTTCCTTTGAGGGAAGGTGGCTGTCCAAAACACAACAAAAAAGTTTGCCAGCACTAACACAGGACAGTGGCAAATTGTGCTAAGAACACAATCTTATGCTTTCAGTTAAACAGCTACAGCTTACAAGTCAAAAACAAGCTCAGAAGAACATTAATAGCTGCAATCACATTCTTCATGATAGAAATGCAACTAAATCTGATAAAAAGAGAAATTTTTTTATAAACTGTATATGGAGCCACTTTTTAGAAGAGAGGAAACAATCAGTCTGTTAACACAGGAAGGTTGGAAGCTCAAACTCAAAGGCACTACTATCAAGCCAAGGGGAATCTTTCAAATCTAAAAGGAATTCTGATTAAAGACAGCAGAGAGCAATATGTTTAACAGAGTATATAACAGTGACTTAAGAATGCAAAAGTAAGAAAAATAATCCAATAATCAAACCACAACAAAATAATATTTTACTCTGGCCTCTACTGAACAGCTTGGAGGCTATCAAGACACAGTATATATGCTGGAATAGGGGCCCAGGACAAGCAGGAGAGTGTGTGTTGGTAATGAAGGGGAAAAAAACCTGACCCAAAATAAGCCTACATATACCGAGTATGTCGAAAACCATTTTCTTGTGTCATTATTTTTCAGTTTTCCATATAATAGTTTATTCTAGAAGACAGAGTGACTGTGCATGTCAAAGATGATTTAATCATCTTTGATTGCAGTACCTGATATAACAGTAATGTAACAGTGAACATTAAATTTTTGTGAGTATTAATTTAAATAGACTTTATTAACATTTATTTAGTTATTTCATTGAAAATAAACTTTCCTAATTTCCATTAGTCTCAGTAACCCTGATGTGATGGATGGGTAAATTAAGGAGGAAAAACATTATAGGGTAAGATCCCAATTATATATACTTTTTCAGGGATAGGGTGCACTGCAGCTACAGTGAAATTCTCATTGCCATCTTCTGACACTCATCTAACATATCACAGGGAACAAGGAGATCTTTGAGATCAGGAATTCAGGAAAGAAGTGTGTGGAAAAAATAAAAGGAAAATTCAAACAGGAAAACAAGAGTTATCATAATATGGGGTACTGGAAGCAGTGATGGCTTCAAGTAAATGATGAAATATGAATTTCTGTCAAGTAGGGTGGCTACAGGCAGTAATAGCTACCCAACAGCTTGCTCACAGTCTTGTAAGGTTGTTGTCCCCCCTGGACATATTCTGAGCAGAAAGGGACAACAGCACTTAAACCAGAAAGTGGAAGATAAAGGAAAAGTGGGCTCAAATTTATCTACTAGGGCTGCACACAGATAGAAGATGCAGGTAGGAAGGTAGATCCCAAGACATTATAATGTCAGAACAAATGAACTTAGTACCAGTCTCGATGGAATTCCAAGCATCACAGTGCTTAGAGTCGTCTAATTTTATAACACAATGTGTGTTTTGGGACAGAAGAAAAATGAGCAAGGATATCACAGACACAAATGTCACAGGAAAGATGAGGATGGGAAAGCAGGGATTAAATCTTACAAAGAGATACAAGGCACTGGCCAATATAATATTAAACATATTGTCTTCATGTGCTAAGTTTTACCTCAGAGATGAGCGAGGCGTAAAACACTGAGAGATCAATTCAAGTTTCAGAAGGGAAATATGTACTTAATTTTCAGTCCTTCAATGAAAAAAAAATTCAAATAAATGCTGACAAATGTTACTGCTCTACTGTGTGCCCCTAAAAGAAACCCTGTTGTTTGGACATATGTAACACAGAGGTTAACACATATAAATGAGCAAAGGGTTCCTTTTAAAGTCTGTTCTAATATTTTCCCTACAGTGCAGTAAGCGTATGGAAATATTGCTTTCTCACTTAATTCATGGGGTGTTTGGAGGATTAATTAGTTAATGCTTATACAGTACTTTAGAGAACAAAAGCAGAGGATAAGCACCAAGTACTATTGTAAGAAATCACAAGAAGCAGGAAATGAGAAACCTCCATCTCATAAAAGGAAAGAGTTTGGTGCTTGTTTTTTATCAAGCGTTCCACCCACTTGTCAGGTCTTTCATTTAGGAAGACCATTTTTATGTTCTCCTTTATGTTGCTAAGGGTTACATTTCAACAGCTGTTAACTAGAACTAGTGTCAACAGCTTACCACGTCATTAGGCAGCTGGGAAGAATATCATAATATTACTGGTACTCAGCTGCACCTTTTGCTTCTTTGAAGTGGAGGAAAAGATAGGCCAAAAGGTTCATTAACAACGTGTCTTCATTATCATTATTTCGCCATTGATGTAACCACCCAAAAGCCTAAAATAATAGAGTCACTGAATGCTTTTTGTTGGAAGGAACATTAAAGATCATCTGGGTAGATAATAAATAGTGGTAAAGCATAAATATCACACATCAGAAGGTGTCTTCAGTAGACCATTCACTGTAAGTCACAACTGCTCATCCTCTAAAAGACTGTGCACATTTTTTGGCTTCTGAGCAAGCTGCTGTTGACCCTTTTGGGCATCCTGGGTTCAAGCTCCAGAGCTGCAGGTGAGCAGCAGCTACAACTAAGTTTTCTGATCTGTTATGAAAAACAGATGGTCAGAAATGCTGTTCAAAGCCAGATAACATTTCCAGTTGTAAAGGGAGAACTTGTCCAAAAATTCTAAGTGAAAGTACATTTTAACTTGGTTTAAGCAAAAGGTCAGATTAGATAAATACTGTGGTCCAAGCTGGCCACAGCTAAGGTCATGTGCCAGCCCTCATGGTGTTACAAGAGCAGGAACCCCTTCAGTGGTAATTGTCTCTCCTATGTAAACTGAGGTAAGGGATCGGCAGCACTATATAATTTTCTGGTCTTTTTAAATAAAGTCTTTCAAAAGATGCCTCTGCTATCTAATCTGCTCACAGTGAAGCTTTTCAATTCCAGTGTTTTAGCCTCCTGACTCAACTAAATATATTAGTTTGATTTTAGAGGGTGGGAAAAAAGGGCAAAAGAATCATTAAGAGCCATTGATATTTCATATTCTTCCTCACACTACATACTTTCCCAGTTGCATTTACTACTGGTTAAATTGCAGAACAGAATTCTTACATCTGTTGTGCTCAATAGTGCAGCACGCAAACCTGAAGGAAAGACAAAGCACATGAGTTTAAAATGCCTTCAAGGTAGTGTTTAATACCTCTGTTGAGCTACCCCATTGCTTCACTTGCCTCATCAGAATAACTCAAGTCAAACTGCTTCCTCTGCACAGAACATAAAAATCAGCAGCTTTTTCTGAAGAAAGTGAAGATCCTTCAGAAAGGAGTAAGATCATATGGATTTCGGTGAGCTTCCTCAGCTCCTGGGATGGGTGGACTTTGAGCCTGTCTTGGATGTTCTGTATATTTGGTTTAATGCAAAAAGACCAGAGCTTCCACCCCTCAAAAAAAAAAAATCCTGAGAAGAGACATTTCTATCTGGAAAAAGAACAGGATTCTGTCAGAAACATCCTATCCTGAAGCTACATCATAAATTTTTATGAACTGGATCATTGGAAAAAAAAAAAAAAAAGAGTTCAGCAGCAGTTATTTTGGTGTTAAATAACTAGACTGTAAATGAATCTTTTGGATTAGAGAAAACCCTAAACTAAATTGACTGTCAGATGCATCATAACTTAGTTAATTAACACAAGGGCATGGCAGCAAAAAAGGGTTTTGCTTCATATCCCACTGCTCAAGTTCAAGACTCATTGGGGACTATCAGAAAGATCTGCTTCTGTTTAAACTGTCTCCAAATAGATATCAACAGGCAGGAGACTTAAATGTTGGTTTCATTACTCCTTTGAGCATAACTGGAAACAGGCACAACTCCACTGAACCCAAATAAATCTGTTAGGATGGCTGGCTTACAGCAGCCTGCAGGTAGCCTTTAGCCTGTGAACAGTAAATGGGGAATTTGCTTAAATCTCTCTTTACCTGTCAACTACTCAGTAATTACTGATCTTATGGCAATTATGAGTTACTAGAGAAGCCTGAGTGCCTCCCAGGCTAAGTTTATATAGGTTCCAAATCTTATTCAGTGTGGAGGCACACCCTAGAAATAATTAATCTTTTCCAGTGCTAGAAGTAATAGTATTAAGGTCATTTTCTTCTTTTTCTTTCAATAAAACTGTGCCAGATTCACCAGTTTCTAAAACTTAAAAGGTTTTCACAGAACAAAAAAACATGTTGAAACATCCACCTTGTCCATCTCCCTCTGCCTTAGGAAGAGAAATCTCCTAAAAGGATTAATGGTTCCAAATTATTGTGGGGAAAGCTGTAATCTGAATTTAAATAGAAAAAAATCCCAAGTGCCCAGGTATTCATTTTTCTTTTTGTAGCAGGAGGCAGAGCATTTTTCATGTGTACAGTTTAAAGTTAAAAGGACACTGTGGTGTAGGTCTGTGGTTTATCTCACCAGTGCACAGCCAGCTGGGTATAACTTCACCTGCCAGAGTAATGCTGAATGTTTATCCTGAGCAGCATCCTAAGAAATTAATATGGCTAGAAGGCAGATTTGTGTGAGGCCTTTATTGTGCAGCTAATGTAGAAAACACACACAATTATACAATACAGTGAAATGGCCTGGTTTATAGAAACTCATGTGCAGTGGCAGTACCAAGAAAAGTGCAAATTGGAGTGAAGACCTGGACAGCTCTCACCTGTCTCATTAGATCCTGTCCCTTGCTATCACAGATACTTTGTGCCTTCTTCACATATGAAATGACAAAAAAACATCCATAAGAAAATGAAATCCATTGAGGTCTTATACTAATGAACACCAGAAAAATGCAGCAGGAAAAAGTCTGTGCAATCCTTGGTCAAAAGCCTGTGGAGGCCACATGAAATTGATAAGCACAAACCTCAAAGGATTCGAAGGAATATGAGCAGGTTTCCCTGAGTACTCAAAATCCCTCACTGCGCTGCTGATGAGTTAATGTTCAGATAACTATATCAGGTGAAATTGCTTAATTAGAGTTCTAATTATTTTCCAGCCATCCAGAAAAAAAAAAGAATTAAGCATGAAGAAGACTCTCCTATTTTAATTAAGAATTAATTTTGGATAAGCAGGTGATTCTATCAGTCACTGACAGCTACACAGAAGATGGCATATTTGTGTGTTTATATTTTTGCATCATTATATATTCACACCCACATTCAGATTGGATGTGTGACATATTTAAGGCTCACTTCTGACAGATGCTTAATCGCATGAGCAATCCCATGGGTTTACATGAGTAAATGTTTGTTGTGTAGAGCTCCATTTAGGTTTCACTGACAGTATGTGAATTCCCACTGTGACTATGATTACCCCCCAGAATGGCTCAGGCCCCATGTGTTATATGTTTCGTGTTTGAGCAAATAATCAAGGTCTTGTATAGAGCAGAAGGTCACAGTTCCTCTTTTTGATGCTATGAATCCCAGACAGCTGATGGAAAGTGAAACAGCTTTTACAGGTATTCTCTGCCTGCAAAATACCTGTAACCGTCTTACTCACTGGTTTCTTCTGAAAGGTGAGAGTTGGGGAGAGAAACAGCATATAAGTGGCCTGTCTCTCTCCCTTTTTAGCCAGCCTGTAGGAAAATACCCAGTACTGTTATATTTGGTAAGGATCCTGGTGCAGTACTCACTCTTGGTGCTTAACTTTCAGTTTGGACACTTTGGAGGGAAAGATAAAAATATGTACAAGAACACAAAAGGCTGTAACTTTTCTAATGTATGTTTATATACACAGCAGCAGCCTTCCAGTAAACCAACCAACCAACCATCAACCCAAAACTGCAAAAACTTCACTATTTAAATATCTATTGGGCATGCAAGGAGTTTCTGAATCACAGGTGCCTAAATGGTCCTTAAGGTAACTGCACAGCTTTGGATCAAGCCTTGTTCTTCTAATTCTTCTGGACAATGCTGAGAAGGCTTTAAGAAAATGTATTGCAGCAGTACTGCAAATTTAGGCTCTCACCTAGGGCTTTTCTCCTTTGAAAAATCATCTGGTTCCCCTGCAGCAAAAGTATTCACAAAAGATTTCACCAAAACAGCTTTCTAGAAATTAGACAAAGTTACTATATTGTGAAACATAACACACTTTTGTTATGTTACGTACCTTTTGTTATGTTATGTACCTTAATTTACATGAAAGTCTAACTTCATATTTTGTAACCTTTCCATTTTATTATTTAAAAGTACAACATTTTTGAAATTATGATTGAAGAGTTAATCCACTCTTTCTTCTTTCTCATTCTTGCATTGAACTTGCTCTTGGTGATTGCTAAAACATTTAAAAATAATCAAAATACTCAGCATCTGATTAACACCTGTTATTTCAAAACTTCTAAGAGCCTGAAAAATTGGTGTCCAGTGACATGACTTTTAGGTACATGTTTATCCCAGATCCCTGGCCTGCATCTATGTTTTGGGCACAATTTGGTCATAATCCCTCTGTAACTGAGCTTTCTGCTTATAGGTGTGATGAGATTAGATCCAAATATTTTTGAGGCAGCAAATTAGATCCAAATATTTTTGAGGAGTTGTGTAGACTTCAGTGCTGTTTGCAGAAACCTTGTGCTCAGAACTGAAGCTTCTAGACACACTCTCAGGCCTAAAAGAAGAAATTATACTCCAAATACATTATAGCTGTTGAAAAATACTTAAATATCAAAAATTCTCAAAAATCTGATGTTAGTATGCATTATAATGAAGGATGTTGGTTTTCATACACAGAGTAATGTGCAATAACTGTTCAATTTTAATTGCAATTAGGTCACATATGAAATTAAAATCAGTATTAAACTAACAGTCCCTTCCTGGCCTGCCTCCAGTATCCTCTGTAAAGTACAAAGGCTCCATCTGAGCATTCAAGATAAAAAACAATCCCAGAGTGAGATCACTCATTGCTACTAAAAGCCCATGGCTTCTGTCTGCTCTACATGAGGGCAAACATTCTTGCCTTCTTTCCTCTGCTGCTTACAAACCTCTCTTTGTTTTCTTCCAATAAAGAAAAATGCTTAAAAGGAAGCAATGGCACAAGAATGGAAAAACTAGCTGAGGACTGCAGGGATGACATCTGCCCAGGGTCTGGGACAGATTTTATTTTGCTGTAGGTGAATAACCAGCAGTGTTTATTTTAAAATCAGTTTGATTTCAGACCACTCCAGGTATGTGCTGTCACATGTAAAAATGCAATGCCTCTGCCTTGGGTGAGCTGATCAGCAATATTTATCTGTCTCACTGTCCTTGCTGCAGCCTCCTCATATTTACCATAATATAATTCCATTTGGTTTTCAGCTCACTGGTTTTCTATATCATGCTCAGAGAACACATGGAAAGCTTTGATTTTGAAGGTTACTTTGGTTTTCTCCTATAAGTTTAAAACATATCCTGAGCAAAATTTATTTAAGGACTGATTTGATTCAGAGCCTATCAAGGCAATATTGCAGTGATGAAGGTGGCAGCTTTAAGTCATGTTTTGTATTGGGTGATCTGTGAGGCTTGCAGTCACTGATTCTGTGATTATTTTTGGTTGAATTGAGGAGAGTTTGTGGTACCTCAAAGCCATGGAACAAGGCTGTTGTCTGTCACCGTGCCCTGGGTGCTCTCTCAGCCATGTGGGGACATGAAATCCAAGAATCCATGGAGAAGGCAGCCAGTTTAGAAGGAGTCATGTGACAGTGAATAAATCTAATGCAGTTGCTGCAGAGGAATGTGAACAATAGTAAACTCTTTGGCTGTGGTACCCAGAACATGTAAAGCTTTATAAATGACAAAAAAAAAATCTCAGCAAATTGAATATTTCACACCAGTGAAGAGACATTTTAATATTCCACTGTGACATGTCAATAGCTGAATTCTTCCCAAATGTAGCTGACAGGCTATTCCTTGAGAAAGAAGAATATTAAATGCTGAATTGTGTGTGTTGTATACTCCTGAGCTTAGTAAGCCCCAGTTAAGCTTAGCAGTCTGCTAGAAGCCCTTTTTACCACAGCTTGTATTATAGATTTCTTTAAAACCTTTGATTGCTATCAGACTGCCAGTCTCCAAGTGGATATAAGGAATTCCCTTGTATTTTAAACTTTGATATCTGAATCCATGACTCAGTATGATCTCTTGGAAAAGGAAGTTTTATCTAAATTAAAAATATATGCATGTTTTATAACTATGATAACTTCATATGAAAAAGTGATATACTTTTATTATATAAGAGATGCTTGTAGGTCATAAGGGATTCATAATGCTCAGTGATTCAATGCCTGTTATGTACTTAAAATGTTTTGTAGACTACTTCAGTGTGTTTGCCTAAGAAGTAAAAATTGCTATAAAAATGTAAGTTGCAGTAATGGTGTTATTGCAAGACAATTTTGCCAGCCACAATGAATGATTTCTAAATGCCACAGTGTGATTAAACTGTAAGACACAACAGGTTATATTAGAGTGTGAAGCCCTAGGTGTGCTGAAATTACCATTCAACAGCTCACCTGGGAGCATCTCTGGGAGATTATAACATGACACCTTTACTGTTTTTTAGAAATGAAAAAATGAAGTCATTAAAAAGCATTTTTTTTCCCAGATAAGTGAAGCATCTTCCATCACCCAGCATGCAGTCATTAGGTCTAATGTGCTTTTCTGCAGAAATATTTCAAAATGATCCAGGATCCCTTCTTTTCTATTGTGGCAAAGGGAAGATTTGTTATAGGAATCTTGTTTCTCTCTGAATGAAGTATGTACTCACAATTACCTAAAATACTCAGTTTCCAGTTTCTACAAAACTGCCTTACCGACAAACCCACTATGTTTTCTAAAACATGTTTTGTTTCAAATATTTTTCTTTTTCTGTCCGTAAGTTTTTCTTCCCTATTTCTTTCTTCAAAGAACAAATAATACCAGAGACCTCACTACATGTAGTCCTGTAGTATTATTGGTTCCCAGGAGTTGTTTTAAGTGGAGAGACCTTTAAAATTACACCAAAAGGCCCACTAAGTCTTGATCATCATATATCTTTTGTAGTTAAGCAATGTGGAACACCAGGCTTCCCCTTGTCTTGGGGAACACATGCTCTAGGAAACAAGAAAACATAAACTGCATTTGCATGTTGATTGCACACAAATTGTTGTTGGTTGCAGTGATTCCAGCCCAGCAAACTGTAAGACCTTTGCAGAACGTGGGTAATAGTATAACCAAGAAAAGTATAACCAGAAAATGTAACTAAAAGCAGAGTAAGGTCCCTCCATGCAGTGCAGTGTGCATAATTCCCCGCCTCCAGACTTCACCACAATCTGAGAAGTGTTTGTCAGGTCTCAGAGTTAGCCAACAACACCTGGGCTCTTGACCTTTTCAAAAACACTGTCTGATCCTAGGAACTTATGCTGTCTAAAATGAGCTCTTGTTTTTGGTTTTTTTTTTTGGTTTTTTGGTTTTTTTAATGAACAGCCTTGGAAACTTTTTTTTTAAATACAAATGGCATAACATTTTTGTTCTCACACTTTCAAAGAAAATTTCCAACACAAAGTGCCTACAGGAGGAAACATTGTTATGACTAAAGCTTACTCACTTGCAGCCCTATAAGCAGTGGTCCAAAATGAGACTCTCTGAGCTCTCCTGGACCACAGTGCGCTGAGTGAGGCCTCTCAGAGCCAGAGAACTCTTAGGTTTGCTGTTCTCAGAGGAAGGCTGAACAACATTGGATATTGGGCTGGCACCCCCATTCCTTGACACTCAACCCTTGACCCTCAACCCACTAAGAAAATGTCTCCAAGCCAAAAGGTGTCCAAAGTGAATATTTCATTAATTTCAAGGGTAATTTTTCACAGGTACTTTGTACAGACCCTTTATGTCTAGGAGCATGCAAGGATAGAGCAAATGTAAGAGAAATGCTATACTTGAGATTTTTAAGTTAGGCCTGTAAGAAAGATATTGTGATGGTACAGTAAATCCTATATGAATCCTTTGCTAAATTGTTTAACCAAAGTTGTAAGCTGTTAAGTTAAAGGCTGTTAAGTTTAAGTACTGTTTAGTTTAAATGATGTCAAATTAAGGGCTTTTGGGTCTGTAGGCTGTATTTCTTCTTATCCTTACCCTTTTTATCCCTTTGTCTCATGCACACATCCAACCACTCATCCCCCACCACCACCATCCCCGGCTTCATCCCCATGTACAGTCCTCCTGGTCGCTCACATCCACACAGATATTTTTTAGCTTATTTCAGTTTTGATTGATTGACTCCAGCTTTTTATTTGTTTTTTTCCTCTGTGTGCTTTAACCATCTCGTGAGTAGTGGAGTGAACCTTGCCAATGAACTCTGTGACACTGTTGCTTTTAAGTTAAATCTGATTGCCTTTGGCAGTGATTCCTTAAGCTACCTTAAAACACTCATTTGTGACATGCAGCCACCAGGCTCTTTTCTGAGCAAGACACACTACTCTAAGTCCAGCTTTTCAGCATAGCACCAACATCAATATTCGGTTCAGATCTCACCAATGAACCTCAAGAACAAAAAAGCTTTTCACCTCTTCCCTCTGCTTTGACATTGGAGCACTGCTGGCTTTGAGTTGAGACCTCAGATTTTGTGAACTAGTGTATAGCCCAGGCAATGGTCAAATGTCGGGATACCACTTGGTAGTTTCCCAATCTCTGAGCCTCAGGTTGGGCCCTCTCAGGGGGCCCCCTGTCAGGGGAGACCCTTCTGGATTGGTTTTGTGTCAGGAAAGAGAGATGCACTGGATTTTTTTGGTCTTCAGGTTCTTGTTTATTATTGTCTTATCTAAAGTTTTGCACACTGTCAACACCAGGCTCAGCGCACTGGAAAAGCACCACAAACAATGGCTAACAATCTCTTGTTACAAGGTCTTTTAAGACTGAACTATCCAATTAAGAACTGACACCTAGATTATTTCCCCTTTTAACCCAATAACTGATCCGTAAAAGCCCTAAAAGCAATGTGGATTTTTCTGCCCAATTACAAAATGCCACCCAAACCCATGAAGAAGAAGGAAGAAGAAGCATGGAGAAGAAATCCCTGTGCCCTCCATCTTACTTCCATCCACAACATAGTAAAAATCCCCAAACCTAAATTTCTCACCTAAGGGATGCACCTACACGTCTCTCTATAATCTATTTCACACTTTTGTGAATTCTAATCTTTCTTGATGTCTAGGAAACTTTCTCCATGAATGAAGGTCAAAGTCAGTGTTCCCCTGGGGGTCAGGACACCCCAGAGCAGACAGAGAAATATTCCCAGAGCCTTGGGTTTCCACAGTCAAACTTCAGACATCATTTCTTCAGCCTCCGTGGGGGAACAGTTGACCCTCATCAGCCTCATAAAAGGTTGACTACCCTCTTGCAGCTCTGCCATTAAACATTTGCCTTTTCTTCAGCATCCTGTGCCCTGGAGAGAGGCCAAAAGATTTGTCTCATGGGAAAAATGTAAAAATAAGCTATTTAAGGCAAAGGGAACAATATAGGTAAAGGGAAGCTTAAGGGTAGCATGTAAAGATGTGAAGAGCTAAAGCACAGACGCAGCAAGTTTGGAGTCTTTCTTTAAACCTATTTAAGAAGTTAAAGTACAGCAGACCTATCCAGGTCTGCAGAGGCAAGATAAGCCATAGTGCTGTTGTAATTTCCCCATCACTTCTTTTTGATCATGTGCAATTTTTCATTATACCTGCACATCAACTTTTAAGTAGGCTGCAAAAGCTCTTAAAGACGAGATTAGAGCAAAGTCTGTGTCTGTAGTTTGTCCAACACCAACGAGATCTTTAGGAGCTGGTATCTTGGATAATGAATACTCATTGCAGGGGCAGGAGGGCATCTCTCTCTGTGGACCTTGGAAAAAAAATCCTATCTGAATTCGATGAACAGAAATTCCTTCAACCTGTATGCAGGGTTGGAGATTCTTAGGGTTAGTCCTCTACAGTAGTTACACCTTCTTCAGCTGTATATATCTGCAGTAGGAAAAAATAAAAGAAATAACAGAATCAATGTTTGCGATGGTTCTGTCTTTAAGCAAAGCCAAGGACTGTTGTAATTTACCTTTCATGTTTTGTGCTACAGGTGAACCCATAGTTACAAACCTACCACCACCTCTTCATGGTACAGATGGCAAGAGTTTATGCTTAAGTTGGTGTCAGAATGGATCATACTTATGGTTGAGTGTTTTGATAATGCTTCATTGGTAACAACACAAACGCTATATCCATCCGACTCTTAGTTCTACTTCTTTCTACAATAATTAAAGGTGATTAACTATTTGCAAAATCCCTAAACCATTGCCTATAATTTAAATTTCCATTTTATTTGGAGAACAATCCATTTTGAATAAAATAAAAATACTGCTCCAGTACAAAGGAATAGAAAAATTAACACAGTGTGAAAATTAATTTGAGGAATTCTTTTTTGTCTTGTAGCTTATATGTTGTTGCTAGAAAATGAAGTTGAGAATAGTTTCCACTATTCAGGGTATTCCAAACCCAATTTTGGAAAAAAACAGTTTACAGACATTGAAGTATATCAAATTATACTGTTGGCTTTGGCCATTTTGAGGAACTATACCTTTTCATGTTTTATTTTGGCAACTAGATCCGCATGAATTATTTGTTTTGATGGAAAATACTGTAAGAAAAAAATTCCTCTACTGTGAAGAAAGGAAGTGCAATATATTTCATGACATATGTTCAGCTCATAAGTGGAAGTACTTAATACAGTACATTACTCCCTCTCCCAAGTGTTACAAAATAAGCCAGTTTGGTTAAATATAGTGGATAAGTGAAAGGCAAGAGTGCTGTAGCTGTCCCAGACACACAGTACTGAAAACTGGGACAAACATAGTTTGGTTTTTTTAGCTGTCCTCTACCAACACAGACCTCTTCAATTTACTACATTTTCAAGGTTTAGCAGACTAATTTTTAAATTATTCACTGCTGGACTTAATACTGCTTCCCACTAGAGACTGTATCACTCTGATAGATGTCACCATCAGAAAGTAGATCAGCAGTCAGGCTTAAATAGATTTTGTCTGGTTTCATCTCAATATTACTTCATGGGCTACATTACAGAAATCCTGCTCCTCCTTGGCTGCCACATTGCTCTAGTTGAATTATTATCGTCTCTTGAAACTCCCATCAGGACTGAATTCTCCTTGAATGCTTTTAGTACAAATGCTTTATAAACTATTGTTTCTAGCTTGCCAGTTTGCAGTCTCCTCAGACAAGTAACTTGGCAAATACTAAGTGCTAAGCAGACAGAGGGACAGAAATAATATAAAAACAATCTTATACAAATGTCTTGGTACTTGTAAACAGACAAGTGTACTGACATTTGGCCTCCCTCCTTATTTATGCTTTTTTCTGGTCAGTCATCATAGGCTTGTTGGTTGTAAACTAGTCTAAAAAGTTTTTGTGTGTGATTAGGGCCTTAGACAATGGCATTTCTACAGCCCCAGATGCTGGATTTTGTAAATATTTTTTTCTTATGCAGAACTACACAAACATATTCAGGTATGTCAAACAATATTAAATGGAAACAACAGAGGAACCTAAATTTCCTGCTTGAATCAGTGAAGAAGCACCCTTACAGGCTTCTCCGTAAAAATCTTGGCTCAATATACACTTGTCACAAAAGCTGAAGTTGTAGAATGCGCACAGAAATGTGAAAAACCCACAATGAAGTTACAGGATGCTGTTCAAAACCAGTTGTGTCTCCTTACTTAGTATTCAGGATCCAGGCCACAGGATCTAGATGAAGGCAGCTGAAGAATTAAGGAAAGAGTAGAAATTATGTTCTCCAGATAATAATAGCCTGGGAAAAGGCAAATAAGAATAGTATAGTTAAACTTGCAAGAAAATTGATAAAGCAAGCCACAAGAAAGAAATGAAAAATTGTATCAGCTATAATTGTTTTCAGCCAGAGGATATGAAGGGTAAGAGATCATAAAAAAGAATCAAAATGGTCCTACAATGCTCAAAAATGCACTCCAATTTAGAATTAATTTTTTTTTTCACTTTTAGCCGCACATCCTTGACCTTCAAGATCAAGTATTTTCTGTCAGAAACAAATCTCAAAACAAGCACTGAAATATAAAACATATGGCTTTATCACTCTCATAATGGTTGTGTATTTTACTCTTTTAGTAAAAGCTAATGGGTCAAATGAAAAATATTCTGAATGCATTTTTATTAATCCACAAGAGGCGCTTAGGCTCACCTGTTGATCTTTTTCCATGCTTCAGTATTTTTTTTTTTCTTTTGTAAACTAAAGATTTTAATAAAAACTAGGAAAAATATCTGAAATGGTTGATTTTAATTCACCATATGTACAATGTTTTCTGCTGATTCTCTCAGGATAACAAGGGAAGACATTTGTCTGCCTGTTTTATCTAATTAGCCAGCACATCATGCTGGCAGCCAGGACAAGGATCAGTATAGCTGCCACCTGCCTGGGAAAAGTTATCACAATGACCTGACTGCTGGCATTCCAGGGCAAAATGATCATGGCTTCTCAAACTCTCTTACTGTGTCTCTTCAACTGCACATAAAATTATTAAAAATTCATTGCACACAGATATTCCACCTCTCAAGCAAATACTGTACCTGCCAGGATGAAGCACCATTCCCAGGGACTCTCTGAGGTGATGAATATTTAAAATATTTTATTCAAAATCAAATACCTCAAGTAAGTGAGATCAAGGAAGACCTGCTCATATGACCCTAGGAATACATAACTGTGGACCTTTCCTAGGGTTTTTGGATCTTTTTACATTACCTGCTCACAATCAGCCATGAGCAAATCTGAGAGAGTGTCTCTTTCAAAGGTGTCCTAGCGACCAGTTTGTGGAGTAATTGATATTAATTTCAGCCACTTTTGCATAAGAATGTCAGTGCTTTATGCACAGTGGGATAAGATCAATGGGACAGAGTGGGCACTTCAATTAGACCATTACTTCCCTGAGGAACTGAAAGTAAAATAGATGGCAAATAGAAGATTCTGGGCTGATACAATCAGAAACACTCTGGGTCTGCTCTCAAAATAAAAGAAAAAGATCTTGTATTTGTCTACCAGAAACTACCAGATAATTTCTGCCATATCTTGGTCCTGTGCATCCTCCCCTAGAGGTAAGAGTTCAAGCTTTCAGTTCTTGGCAACACCGCTATTCCCCAAGTGCCTGCCCTGACACCTGTCTCAGCTCCTGTGTCTGCACCCCTGTCTGATTGCAACTGAACTGAGAACCAGGCAACATTTAGTACAAGCCACAAGCAGCCCTAGCCAGCTGCTATCGCCCTAGAGAAATCAGAACTTGATCCAAAGCCTACTGAATTCAATGTGCAGACAGCTGTCATTTGGATCCAAATACAAAAATGTTTAGGGAATAAACAATATTAGAAGTTTCCTTTTCCAAAGCCAAATTAGTAAAATAAAAATACTTCAGAGTGAAAAATAGTGATTCTGACATTTGACTGAACCAAATCAAACAGAAACCAAATGACAAATTTTTCTCTTAACTTCAATGCTTAGCATTCTTTGCCTGTTAAAGTTGCAGGAACAATTCAGCTACCATCATCCTTACACCAAACCATATGTACTAGATACTTCTCTAAAAGGCAGTGATTTTGTTATTTTCATTACAGCTATTTCAACTGTTGCTGAAAGTTGTTACAGGAAGTAATAACCAAGTTGTTACAGGAAAATGTGTTTAAAAATTTATTCTTTATCACAACAGTAATTTTAAGTGTAGTTTGTGTTATGTTCTACTAAGCATTTTTACACAAGTCATGTGAGTTTATAAAAGGGACAGACAGCCTGCCTAGTTTTTAAAACAAGATTTGGCCCTGAAAGACAATACTGACTTTCATTTGAATCTGGCATGAAGAAGACACAGAAAAGTGAAAATAAAAACATCCCTACTCCTGCAATTTTACTTTCAGACCAGGACCGTGGACAATTCTTTCCTTATGTGCCTAAAGTTCTAGAGGTGTTGTAAATGCCAAAATATTTTTCTGTCATAATGCATAAATTCCTGCAGCAATTTCACTGGCAACTTCTAGGTAAGATAAAGAGATTCTCTCATCAAACCCTTGCATATTCATGCACAACTTGCACCATTAAATAACCTTCTCCCATGTCTCTCAATATCTGGGAGCATAACACTATGTTACAAACCAATGGTTACTTTATTGCCTTATTTTAATTGGCACTCGATTCTGAATTTTTTTTAGCCTTAAAATTCAGTTGTTATGTTACAGGGTGATTGATATACAGAATTTTTTTATCTGTGGTATGCCAAAGGTATAAGGTTGAGATATACTGTTAGCAACCACTGCTTAGCGTGTGCCTTAGCAGAAATTACTGTTCCTATCCATCTTAGAATCCTTAGATATCCAATGCCTAAGACTCTAAGGAAGAGTCCTAGCCTTAGCTAGGACAAAAGGATTTAATGCATCCCATTATCTCACAGTGTCTGCCAAGCATCACCTGCATAAATAACTTCTCTTGATTGGTGTATTATTTTGGAGATGTAGAGCAAAAACATGTAGCCCAAGACAGCTGAGTTAATTTCATATTGTACTGTTTGGAATATACAGGCCACTGGTTTGTTTTGATGCACAGAGACTGAAATGAAATGTATTGTAATAACAAAAGTAGCCTTGAAAATATTAAAATAAACTGTTATATCACAGATCCAGGCAAAATAAGTTTCAGCACTAATTAAAGAGCACCAATTTAAATATGCATCTCTGTGTTACTTAAAATTTAGTGATACTCTCATAGGCATGACTCTGATGTTAAAATTTTTGTTAATGTCAGTTATAAACAGTGATGTCATATTCAAAGCTGCTCTAAGTGATAAAACATTCTCCCTCAGTTTCTATACAAGGTTTTTTCAAGCACGCCTCACAGCAAAGTCACAAGCTGGATTTCACTGCTAGAGCTTTTGCTCCCAAACTCATATTTATTAGCCCACGTATAAATGCATGCATGAAAAGGAGATGACAGAACAGTGAGGCGTGAATTTCAAGTATATTCCAGCACCAAAGGTCAGAAGCAGATTTCCTATTTGAATAGCAATTATAAATAGCCACAGAGGTGAAATAGAATTGACATACTGGGTTATGTTGTGTTTGCTGTTGGTTTTGAAAGGTTAACATTCCGAATGAAAGAAGTAAAACCCTTATTTCATCTTCTAAAAAAATTAAATACTTTCTGAAAAAAAAGGGTACCAGAGAACCCTTTTTGTTGCCAAGAGAGTTATTCACAGACTCAGAGATTTAGGGCCAGAAGGATAGTCCAAGGACACCTTTCTATTAATGTACTATTGCTTTTTGTCTTCCTTGTCAGATTCCTTAATAGATGTTTCACATCCCAAAGAGATTCGCAGTATAGACTGAGAGGCAGATGGTCTCTCGTATGCACCCTGGGGACCTCATAATCTACAGCTGAGGCTGTGAAAAATTTCTGTCTCCTGAAAGCCTCCTCTCAAAGTAGCTAAATCCAAGGTGTCGAGGGGAAGGACCTCCAGAAATATAGATTTCCAACAGTATGTCTTGGTAACTCTCATCAGTATCTGTCCTTGGATACCACTCTTCTTTTTCTGCTGTCTGATTTCAATATATATAATACACAATGTTTTTGGTTTCACCTCTGTCCTTCTTTCCCATGTACCCACCCCCCCATCAGAAACATACCCAATGCCACCACCATAAGAATTGAGCATAATAATTATTGCTGGAGAAAAACAAATGATAAGAACTACTTTCCTATTCCCAGTACATTTTTGATAGGGTTTTACTTTTCAGCAAGAATGCATAGGAAAATGTACAGCACTGAAGGGATAAAAAGACTCAGCACTGGGACTCCTATCTGGAGTGAAAATCCTCATGGTTTTGAAATGTTCCATTAAACAGCTGCTGTAACAGTTCCATACTTTAGCATTTAGGGGAAATAACAGAGATAGAAGCCTTTTGCTTAAGCTGATTTTGCACAGACCAACTATGAAGCACTTCATTATAAATCAAATTACTTTGACAAGTAACAGCCCTCACAGCTACTTTGTCCTAATGCGCTCAGTGAAGGTCTCTGGAGTTGGGGTTTATCTAGGTGACATTACTGAGAAGTCAAAGAAGGAAATTTAAAATATCCTAGGTCATTTCCTCTGAACAGGCTTTATGTGAAAAATGATAGAGTTCTATATTTTGAACAGGAGGTTGTAGCAGGGGCAGTGCTGACAGGCTCCAGGCTTTGTGCCAATGTGTTTATTTACTTCTTGTGTCATGACAAATATTAAGCTACTATCTGAAGTCTCACTGAGCAGCAAAACCTCAGAGGGCCTGGCACAGAGGAGCTTGCTGTGTCTCTGTGTCCTCTCTCTATGGGGAATGAGAAGTCCATGTGTTTCATCAGTGTCCTGACCACCTGGGCTTATTCACCATAAGGAGGAAAACTATTGCACTTTTGACAATTAATAACTCAAGAGTTTTTCCCAGGACTGTCAAATTTGCACAATGCCCCACATTTATGAACAAGTCAGTTTTGATTTAACAACAGCAAAACATGCTTTAAATATTGAATGGCTGTGTTTGGGAGGAGGATTGGCTTGGGTCTTTGTGTAGCAGGAAATGGTTTCTGTCAGGCATTTGCTAAATAGAAAACAAAACAAAATTTTAGAGATT
The DNA here is from genome assembly GCF_023055355.1 of Agelaius tricolor. Taxonomy (NCBI): domain Eukaryota; kingdom Metazoa; phylum Chordata; class Aves; order Passeriformes; family Icteridae; genus Agelaius; species Agelaius tricolor. The sequence continues at coordinate 65,406,987 of NW_027269261.1, forward strand.
ATTGGTATAACTATGCAGAGTATTACTTAATTATGTGGTTAAAGACTGGTGACAGCAGACATTATCTTTTAGTGACAAAAGCTCATAGATTATAAGAGTGGTAGTAAAGAATGAGAACTATGAAATAGATACTTACTAAAAAAAAAGGTTATATCCATTTAGGAAAATTTACCTCTTTGGTTTGTGTAGTCATCAGAAATGGGTTCACTTGGATGATAAAAATATATCTTGATACACAAGTTATCATCCAGTACAAATAACACATTGTTCCATTTGCAGTCAGGATTTGAACTGTATGCACAGCAATATTAGGAAGATGCCAGCACTAGGCAGGTAAGCTTCTGAACAAATGACATTTGATTAAATTGCCTCTCTTAGTCTCTTCAGTAATAGCTTGGTGATACACTGTGCTGCTCCATTCACAAAAAAGCCAGGTCACTCTATTCTCTCTCTGGTCCTTTGATTCTCAAGCCTTGGAGAACAAAAAGCACCATGAAATGACATTTCCTGAGACTGATCCCCCACTGCTTCCCCAGTGCCATAACAGGAAGAAGGAATCAGAGCTATTGTCTTCAAAGCAGAGATTTTATTCCTGGTAAAAGCCATTTTTCAGCTTTTGAAGGAGGTGCCTCTGTGCCCTAAATGAACACACAACATGGCGTATAAACTAACGCCTGAAAACAAGATTTGGACAATGAAATCTGTTTGACAGTGCATGAGATTGAAGGGGGCCCAGAACAAGAAATCCAAAAGCTGCACTCTTAGGTCTCCTATATCTGTGATGTAATTTTGCCTGGCTAAACATAAAGGCTTTGCATCCTGCAATACAATATGAAAAGGCATCCATTTGCATCCATAAATCTAGCTGAAGAACAGCATTCAGTCTTTGAGCTAGCATGGGTGCTAATCTGCAAGCATCATAAGCTCACTTATGGAGTGAGCACAGAAAAGCATGAGGGTGAAGGAGACTTCTGCTTTCACCAAGGGTCAACAGGATACTCTTGCTCCCCTCCTCACTGCTTCTGCCTCATAATGCTGGCAGGAAAATGAAGGCTCTGAAACAGCAGGGAAGTGGAAAAAAAAAGCACCCTGATACAGAGTCTTTGCTGTCAAATATCTGCTGGCATTATTTTTGTATTCAGAGGAAAGCTGATGGGAGAAGAAAACTTTAACTTTCCACTAGCAATAATGTGCCATTGAAGAAAATCATATCTCCAGCTGTCTTCATGGTGCACCACTGTTTTGCTGCCTAAATGCAGTAGGTACTGCTGTGTTGGTCTTCTCTAGACCTCATCAGGTTTGATACCAGAAAGACTTGTACAGTTAATAACAATCAATTATCTGTGGTAAAAATATGGTTTGTATTATTCACACTCTCATCAAATTAACGAAATTGTATTCTCATCTCATCATCTGACAGTTTTTTCTGATTTTACACATAGGAAAAAATGTTTAAAATTAAACAATTGGAAAAACATGCTACTGAAATAAGACTAAGTCTGAGGTAGTGAGTCTAGAAAAATGCCTCTGCTACCAGAATAAGCTCAAGATTTCTCAAGATTTGTGATAGCTTGTTGCATAGTGACTCCACTATTGAAATCAATTTGTGAGGATTTAGGAGGAAGTTTTGTCCAAATATCCATAGTGAAAATATAGCAGTATAGAAATAGAAAAATGTAATTTAGAAGAGATAAGAGATGAGTTAAAAGACATGAATGAAATTAGACAGCATTGCTGGACAAAAAAGGGGCTGAACATACACTGCAAAGTTCTCTGTCATCTATTTTTTTGTGTGACTTTGTGTTTACATTGTGAAGTTGAGTTCTTAACCCTCCTGCTTTTAACCATTTCATTGGAGCAAGCAAATTGAAATGGGACTTACAGGTGATATCTGACAAGCCAGTCCTATTTCAGTGCTGTTGGACATTGGTCTGACTGTCCTCCCAAACTGTGGGCTGCAGTTTCCATCTCACACCAGTCCATGTGGGAGAACCCATGCCAAGCACCACAGATGGGTCAACAGCTGGCATATGTGAGCTTTGTGTATCACTGAGTATTTCCCAGCCAGCCAGATAGTTTTGGAAATTGTTCAGTGAAGACATTAGAAAGCTGTCCAGTGTCATTGATAATGAAAAGAATAATGCTCCATGGAAAACTTGCTGCCAGAGTAAAATGTTGGCATGTGATAAATATCACAAAACTTGCAACTTTTTGAGTTTCTTAAGCTGAGCTAACTCACCAGCCACATCATCCACAGCTATTTTACAAAAGTAGAAAAAGATAGTCACTGACACTAATAAACTCCTTCTACAATTGGCTCAGTACTTGAACCAAATCCAATACTAACACTCAGCTCCCAAACCTGACCCTATGTCTTAAGCCACTGTCAGGTTTGATAACATTCTCCAGCTGAGAATAGGAGAGCATTTGCTGGGAAGTTTAAACAGATACCAGGGGTAATCTTCTCCATGAATTCATGGAATCTTTTGAAACCATTATAGTTCTTGACTTCTTCTGTCACCAACTCAGTACACAAAGGCAGAGGACAGGGACAATGTAGTTCTGAGGCTATTCAAAACTGTCAAAAACTTTTCTTCAGACATATTAGGTAACATGAGAAATAAAAACTGAAAACCCAAAGTTCGCACTTGTCAGGACATATGTAAATGCAATGTTGACTGTTTATATAATGGCCCATCATCTTCAGGCCCATTTTTAACTCATAGACTATTAGTCACTGATGAAAAGACAATGAAAATCCTATCAAAATATTTAAAAAGTGAAGCTGGTGGGGGATGCTAGTGTATGCATCCAACTGACCACATGCTCAATGTAATTCCTCACAAAACCTCTCTAGGATCCAAAAGCTTCTTCCAAATAAATCCAGTGAAGTCTTCTCCAATGTAGGGCTTTTAAAAACCCAACTAAAGTTGGGTTTAAAAACCCAACTACTTTTTTTCGTATTGGCCACATATTGCTTGTTCTTGTGCTGCACTTCACTGCATTACTCGCTGCTTACAAAAACAATGTATTCCTCAAAGCAAGAACCAGCCCCTTGTGGATGTGCATTGCCTTGCACAGTGGAGCTCTGCCTCTAGGTGTTACCATAATATAAAGAATAAACAAATTCTCTCTTTAAGGATAATTATACATTTTCCAAGCACAAAGATTTTGTGTTAGCAATATATAATTAATAACCATCATTTTTCATAACAAGCAATGGCAGGGTGCTAAACCAATATTAGCCATAGAAAAAAAGGCTGTGTTTTGCTTGTACCCATGAACACTTATTTCATGCTTCCTGGAAGCTCCCTTTATCACAGATTTTTTTTTTTCAGGTGAACAGCATTGCAGTGGAAATTGCCTGAGGTATTAACAGAGCCCTGATATAATTATGAGGGGCTGAGACAGAGTGTTCTGCCAAAAGGTTCTGAACTCCAGAACTTGCTTTTCCCATCCTCCCACAGAGCTAGAAATAGTTGACCTCTAGGTCATTCTAAAAAGGACACCTTTTTCTACAAGGCTCTTCTGGGAAACTGGCATGAGTGGGCTGCGTTGGGTGGTGAGCAAAACCTTATTTTCAGTACTTTCATAAGGCTTTTATATTTTGCCACTGATTTTGACTGCGCTTTACTTCACTTACATTCTTTGACTTTTGGATAGGCTTGTTTTACACTAAATCAAAACAATAAATAATTATGCAGTAGATCACTGTTGAAATTGCAACACTTACTCTTATAATAGTTTTAGTAATTTCTGAACCGTTTGTTCCCAATAGGTAGAAAGAGGAAGGGACAGTCTGTCACTGCCTGCTGTTGTGGAACAAAATTTTTCTTGGATTTCCTGCCAGGGATGAGACTGTAGCTACCTTGTGTTCTTGTAGTGGACATTACACCAGTAGCCTATCCTAAGCCACAGCAGAATTTGCATTTCTTCTGTTATCCAAAGCTCATAGTACCTCCCAAGGAAAGTTGGGAGAGAAATCTCAATAGGCCAATTCCATAAAGAGCTTTAAAGTGTGACTTTTGCTATGGCTCAGTATGAAAAGATCTCTGAATCTAGGGAAGCCATAGCTTATCCTCAGCTGCTAATAGTATGAGTGGGGCTATTTTTTCAGGTTTCATCTGGGTCATGAGACTAGTTCAAGTTTCTCTAAACTGGCTGAAATAAATGCAGCGGTACCAGGTGTACTGGATGAAAACAGAAATTTCAGGTGCAACAGATATCCTGCCAATATTTATTTGTAAACAGACTTGAGTTTAGGACAGATTATTTTGTTAAGAAACCCACAGTCAATATGTTTAGCTGCTACAGGTCCTAGAGCACGGTGTGATGTCTAGGCACTCATCTTACTAAACACCTGATGAGAGAGTGAGCCAGGAAGAAATGTCCAATGTCATAATTCTCTGTGATCTAACTCCAAAACAGCATCTATAAAATATCACCTCTGAAATTATTTTATTTTTCTAGGGTTTTTTTGCCTTGGAGCTTGCCAACATGAGTAGCTAGTGCAGTCCTATCCAAAAACAGAAAAGGTTTTGCCCTGTGAATAAATTAAACCCTACCCAAACTGGTTTGCAATCCTTTTACATAAGAGACCTTCAGGAGTCATTTTTGTCTAGAGTTTTCTCTGATCTAGGACAAAGCTGCCTTTTACTTTGTAAACATCACTTCAGCTAACACTCACCTTAGTGGGAATTACATAGTTCAAAAATACCTTGAAATTCTGTTTTTATTCATTATTCAAGATAATAGACAGAGCCACAGAGTGCATGGTGTGAGTTGGGAATTGATGAGCAGTTGAAAACTTCTGTCCCTGACCTCAAGAGAAAGAAATTCCTCTGAAAGTACTTCCTTCCTCTAACAGAGTTAACAGTTTTTTAGATTATCACAGTTTTTAGATTATCTGAATGTAACCAGGGAAGATTTCTAGGGTTTTATTTGACTTGTGGTATTCCTTTTGTTATTTCAAAAGCTTAATTTTCTTCACTCAGTTTGGGAAGAACAGGCAAGCATCAATCACTCCACTTCTTCTCTTTTTGTCATGTGAGGGCCCTCTGTTTTGCTAAGAAAGCTGTGCAGAATCCTCCAAACCCCAAAACATCAGATTTTTGAGGAGAGCTGTTAAAACAAAAATACATATATATCATCATGCCACCAGAAACATCAGGCAGAAGATCTGAATTTTTTATCTGAATAATTGAACTTCTAGATTTTTATGGTGTTCTCCTCAGTAAATAACATTAGGACCGAGGAAGACTTCTTTGCAAAGTCAGGGAACTGCTGGCAAATCTTGGTCCAGTTATGTCAGTGTAATTCTTGAAATGACAACCAGTTCTTTCTACCTGTTAACACCTGACTCCATGGTGCACCCTCATCTCCATCATGATGGAACACTGGCAATTGTGCTGCTGCTGGAGTTCTCCTGCTCGTGTATGTGAAGTGTGGTCTTTGCCTCTCACCTCTGAACTAACTCTTATTGAAATTTCAGCCTTCTGCTGACTTGTTCTAATTGTCTGATGTTCAACAGCAGTTCCTCAACTTGTTCAGAGTAAGAAAATAGTGAAAAAATGTTGGTATTTATCAGACTTATAAGAAAAGGACACCAGTAGCATTTTCCCCAGTGGTATTTGGGGCCAAAAAAAAACCAACTTATACTCTGTGCGGTACCTGAAAGTTCTTAAAATGACAAGTCTAAACACAACTGGCTACCACTTAAATAACCAGCTGAAAGACAGGCTCCTTCATACCATATATCCAACCCATTGGGAAATGGAAATATTCTAGCTACCTAAGATCTCCATAAATCAGGGATGATTCAAAAACTGTACTTTTAAACCAAGCCATCTGCAACTAAACCACGCACATCCCATCATGCTGAAATGAGTACACCCAGAATTCACTGGTTTACGTTCTGTCTTTTCACGAAATATTAATTAAAATGGTGCAATTTGCTTGTATAGAATAACATCTTTGTCATGAAAAATGTCTAATCATCGAGTTATAAGAGAATCATGACTTTTCTCTCAACTCTTTTCAGTGTCACTAAAGGGTGCAGCAGTTCCAGGAAACAGGAGTGGAGAACCCTTTACCAGAATTCTGGGTGCCCAACCAGACATTACCTTCCTCTGCAAAGATGAGCTGTCTTTTGTATCTCTTCACAGTAAAGCTGAACATTTTCTTGGAACAAAAAATACTTCTGCTCAAGATATTTTCTTAGACACACACTTATGCCAGCATAAGTGAGGCCTCGGGGCATGGTGCGATTTGGTTTCTCAAGAGGACAGAATTCATGAAAAGAGGAAAAAACAGAGAGAAATATAAAAGCATAGCACTCTGCCCACATCATCAAGCACCAGCCTTTGCTTCAAACAGGGATCAGCAAATCCCTGTGTGAGCAATGAGAAGAATGATAAATTTACCAGAGGACAATAGAATTGACTGTAATAGTAACTATTCCTACTGCTCAGAAAATGTTAGGCTGGATGTCTTTGATTGTGGATCCAACCAAGACATTAGTCTCTAGTGCTTTTAGCTGCTAAAGGCTGGCAAAACATTATGAAGCTATCTGAAATAAAAAAAAAATTAATCCTTTCTTTAACTTGTTGTACCAGGGCAGTGGAGCACAACTTCTTCCTGCTTCTCTCTGTGCCACCTTCTGGCTCTTTCCCTTGCGCAGTAAAAAATGTTTTGGGGAATTGGAAGCTCAGTTAGTCCTGTTTTCTTCTGTATGAAAAATTGATCCCTGTGATTTAAAATATTATCTTTGGGGTTTGTCAATTTTGAATGCATCCACAAGCACAAGTAAATTTTTAGATGGCTGAAATTAAGTAGAAAAATCCAAACCCAAAATCAAGCCAAACAAACCAACCAAAAAAAAATTCAATGTGAAAAATAATGAGTCTAAAAATAAGAACTTCAAGCATTTTGGTTGCCTGAAGACAAAAAATGATATATTATTTTATTATTTCCAAATCAAAATAACATACACCCAAGTATTTTCATTTAAGATTTTTTTCTAAGAAAATAAGCCATTTTTTAAAATTTCCTTTTAAATGCAGTAATTTCATCTCAACACTAATAAAACAGGAGTTAAAAATCTATGATATTAATAACACATTTTTGCCTTGGGTTGACCAAAATTGTAAATTTCAAGGGTTATTTTGTATTTTATGGATGTATTCAGACACCCTTTTTTTTTTTTTTTCTATTGGTGCAAAAACATTTTTCTTTCTTACATTTGCTTTTTTATCTACTTACCTATAAGCTGCAGTATGTAGCAAATATCTCACACTTTTGCTACATTCGCTATTACCTTTCCCATTAAAAATGTACAGAATGTAGATAGTTGGTTTAGACAATCTACTCAGTGGATCCCCAAGAGGTCCATGGTGGTAGGAGTCACTTCCATGTGGAAGTGACTGCAAAAGATTAAAGAGATGCATTGATGTCCTCCTGGAATGCCGTGGGGGGTGGGGTCAGGGACTCCTGTCTCTGCCTGGGTTATTGGGATTCCTCTACCTGTCATTGTCCCTCTGTGCTTCATTCTGTGTGTGGGAACAAGCTTCTTGTCAGGCATCCTAATACTTAGTATAAATGCATGGTTGGGTGGGGTAAGGGTCCAAAAACTTCTACTCTGGGTGGAGTCACTCTTCAGCCATGTTCATGCCATCTTCTGGTTCATCTCTAAGCATTTGAGCAAGGCTTTATTTTGTACTGTTGCTTGGAGAATGACTGTTGCTAAAACTGACTGATCATTAAAAACAAAACAGAACAAATTTTTTTTTTAAAAAGCATTTTCTTTTCTTTTTCTTCCTAATTGAAAATGTTCATCAGTCAGTTCAGAAAAGAGGGTGTAGGTGAAAAAGCCATGTCTATTGTCAGAGATTTATTCAGTAGCTGAAGTATCGAAACAGATGTCATCTGACATGACAAAGTTATGAACACCTTTGGTTGATGTGCTATGGGCATATAATCTTCTGTCACAAAAGACACATTATGTGTACCAGATTGCTCCACATCAGAGTTTCAAAGAACAGCTGATTCTTTGAAAAATGTAGTTACAGTGCACTGTGGGGTGACAGTTGCCAATTATATTTTCATATTTCAGACAGAAGATTCTTTTACTGAAAATTTCCATTTTTGAAGCTTTTAATTTCCAATAATCTCTCTTGCAATGTCCATGCTCTGATCTTCCATGTTTACCAGTCTTTCTGCTGGAAATGGCTACAAACACAGATGCTGCAGTGTTGGTGTAATTCCTCTGTCAAATCTAAAAAGAAGTCTTGTTTCTTTGGTGTTGGCAGAGTTACAGCAAATATTGCAGTGGCTGACCACTGAGCCAGGAAAATGAGAAGCAGTCTGCTGCAATATAAAATGAGAATTGCCAGGTGATGAAGGCAATCATTGACCAGCTACAGAGAGTAGAGTGGTGCCCCTGGGCTTCTGAAACAGCTGAGAGTTTATAGCCATTCAAACTGAGTTATCAGCAAAACCATGACAATTTTCCAGTATAGAAAATGAAACCTCTGGTGGCCTTATGTGGTAGGGCATCCAGTTCTGCTCAGGAGCAGCAGCACAAGAAGACAACCCCTAATTTTTCACCAGCCCTTTGTACTATGGTCAGACTGCAATTCTTTCCTCTTGTCAGATAGTCTTGTTCATTCATCTTTTTCTTGGCTTGTTCAGCACTTGAATAAGGAACACTAATTGCTATATTTATTGAGGACCTATGGGAGCACTGTGGACTGATGTAGGGTAACATATTTTTAGACCAACATGCAGCCTGCAACATTTTTAAAAGGTATTTAAAAAGTAAGGGTGGATTTTCTGTTATTCATTGCTCTCCTCTGAATCTTGGTTGGCAACTGATAAGCTGAGAAACAGAAACAATTAATGAAAACCCACTAATGTTTGCTTATGTCTTGAATCCACAAGGCACTTCAATGACTGCATCCTCCTTTGGAAGGAAATGATCCATCTTATACCTATAGCCATATTTCAGGATTTTTCCTGCATAGCTGCTAGTATCAGCACTGCTGCTCCCACACAGCTCATTGTGCTGTGCCATAAGGGACTTATGCCATTATGGGAGGGAAGTCATCTGTGTTTGAATGACAGGAGCTAGAAGTTACTTAATGAAGTCAAAATTGAGAATTGATGCACACAGTGTCTGTATAAACAGAGTTAAATATGCAAAATTTCCTATATTTTTTTTGTTCTACACTCAACAAATATTAGCCAGCTAAACTTTCCACACATTTTCTCTTTACACCCTCAAGTATGAGGTACTGAAAATACCAACTTTTTCTGATCAAGTATGACATCATGGCACTTATAAATTAAGACACATATGATTGTCTCTTTTCTGATCTGGGAGTAGAATCTGGAACTAGAATCTGCTTTATCTTCCTTTAAATGCTAGAAAGGACTTGTTTTGTTCACCTATAATAAGTGTTTCTTTCCATCAGGACCCAAGGCATTTCTAATTTTGCCTATTTACTTTAACCACACAAATACAAACCTTTCCACATTATTTCAGCATTGAATCTGTGTTGAAAAATCTCAATTGCTTCTTTGTGTAACACCCATTTGCTCTTGGGTTGCAATACTTCCCTATGAAACTGAAAAAAAGGATTTGCTCACCAGTGAATGGTGAAGGATCTGCTTAATCATATACAATCCTTTGAGATTTCAAAGATTCTCATGGGAAAACACAAATGGTCCCACAGGACCACCTGAGTCAGTGCCCTGTCTCACAATCTTAGTCAAAGATGATGTTCAAGACTGGTTGTAATGTTCATCTCTTTATTTTTTTAACTATTTTTTCACCCTTTTCATTACACAGAGTATGACACATTGCAGGGCTTGAGCCATGAGCAAGGCTACTTTCATTCGTGAGAAGTCATATCAACCACTGTTCATTGTTGATAGAGGCACTGCTTTAATTTATGGAATCTATGCTTGTGTGTCTATCATACTGTTTTCATAAATGTTTCTATATACAACTAAGAATAATAATTTAAAATAATTTTCTGATACAGCCTTGGGAATTATTGACTTTAGTTCATGTAATCATTTGTTTTAATAATAGATTTTGTAGATTTTCTTTAGTGCAGTAGAGTAGTTGATTATAATAAGACTGCAAAGTGGGAAGACAACCTATGCTATTACAGAAAATGGCTAATGGATATGGTAAGACACTAATTCCAGCGGAAGCTCTTCAGTGGTTGAAGTGGAAGGAGGAAGAAGGGAAGAAGTTTTGCCCAATTGAAACAAGGACTCATTGCCAAAAAAACAATGTAGAAGAATAGCATATGATGGAGGGATAGGCACAAACGCCTACAGCACAAAATGAAATACAGCTGGAAGAAAACATAAAAGGCAATCAGAAAATGCTCTGAAATGCATTGGATGTAATAACGGGATGAGAGAAAGAAGGGCTTGTTAGTTAAAGGGAGAAGACAAGCTGTTGCAGGGGACAGAGTGTTCTTGCCTCAGTTTGGCTGCTTTATTCTACATAGATAGTTTAGTTCACATTTAGTTCACTTAGCATGGTTAATATTGATAGCAAGGATGAAGAAAAGAGGCAATATTACAGAACAAAACAGACCAGCTATATGAAGATAACGAAGAATAGATTTTTCAAGTTATTCCCTGATAAGAATCACTTAAGACAACTGGTTTAGGCAGTTTTCTTTGATGACTCATAAAGACTCAGTGGACTGAAAAAAGGCAAACAATGAGTACCCATTAGGGGAAAAGGGAGGGACTAGGGAGAGGAAAGCTTAAAGGAGGCATAAGCCCAACATAATATGTAATATTGATGCCTACAAAAGCAATAGGAACCACGTTATTAATAAATTTGCAAGAACCTCAAGAATAATCAAGTAATAATGAACTGCCAACATTTGTTAGTCATTGCCAGGTTTTATTCAAAATGGTCTTGTTACCTTATAATAGGACAAATTTCCTAGAAGACATAGGAAAAAGTAGATACAATCTCTTTTGACTTTAGTAATGCTTATGTTTGTTATCAAACTACTGCTAGTTTGATAGTAGTCCAAGTGGTCTTGTAAGCATAGAAAAAGAACAAAAACAAAAAAAAAAAACTTGAAAAAATGAGTTTAGTTACTGAGTTTAATCTCAAAGTAAAGAGAGCATTTTAGCTCACACAGTGGTCTCACCTATTTGATATTTATTATCCAATTACTATTTATGACAATACTATAAACAATGGAATAGGAAAACACGTATATTAAAACTGGCCATGACACCAAATCAGAAAACCAAGACTTTAAAAGTGGGAGAGGAATTCAAATTATGCTTATAAATTGAAGGAATTATAAATACAATGTTACATTATTACAAGAGTAAAGAACCAATCTAAATAGGAAAAATCTTAAATAAAAATTTATGCTGGGCAACAGCTATCTCAAAAACTGCAGTGCAGAAATAATTCTGACACAGTGGAATATACACATCACAAAAATATGTGTTACTGAAAATAAGGCAAATGACATTTTAAGAGGCAATCTTTAGAATGAGTTTTGTGTAAACCACAAAAGGTAAGGAATTACACCTTTTCATTCAACACTGCTAAAGCTTCTAATGAAAGGTCATATCTAGAATAATTGGAGAAAAAAGTAAAATGCAAGACTAAGAGTCTTGGAAAACAAGATCTGAGTGGGAAAGTTAAAAGAAAAAAAGGGGAGAGAAGGCTAGGAAAGGGAGGATATACAAAGGTTTATTCCAAATAAGGGAGAGATATGCCATTGTCTAAAGCTACAGACTTAGGAAACAAGTAGAGAATTTAGTGTAGAGCTTAGAATAAACATAAAGAGAGGCTGCCCAAATAAAATTCATGTTTAAATAACAGAATATGTGTTTTCAGAAAAGCTTCATACCAGCAATTTACAAAGTTTCATCAATATCTGCCAAAATCTGTTTCCCAATAGCAAGCATCAGTTGGGATGCTCAAACACAGTAGCATGATCTGTTTCTTCATGTCCTGAATAAAGATCATCCTTGGGGTTTAACAACCAGAACAGTACATTTGGATCCCCTAAAAATTTGCCACTGTATGATTCCTCCATTTTCTGATGGAAAACTATTAAGAATATTTCTGCACTGGTTCAGCAAAACACGTTTCCTTGGTTCCATCCCTTAGCAGTCCCACAGGCAGTACAGTACTTCCCAGTTCTATGAGGACTCCGTTTACTGGGAAAAAGAAAAAAAGGAAAGGAAAGGGTGACACTGAATTGAAAGAATGTATTGGGAAGACAGATAATTTCATTAATTCAATCATGTGCTTCACATAGTCACTTCAGAAAAGTCCCTTGTCACAAGAAATAACTATGGGGTAATATTGTATTTAATCTATAATTAATCTCAAATATGCTACTGTTTCAGAGAAAGAGGATCCAAATTGACAATCGGACAGTTATTTTATATGTATGAGAGTAACTGGCCCAAAAATATCCATTTTGTAAAGAGGAACACACATTTTTATGGTGTCATTACATTTCATTAATGAATATTTATCTTTAAAATACTAACTGATGAGAGAATAGGACTAACATGTCAAAAATAAAGTGGAAAAAAGATCTTATTTAATAAATATATATATATGCACAATTAATTTACATCTCTAGAGAAAATTAGATCTTCTTCTATTTCCCTAACCACCCCCTGCTCACTGACAGGGAATATCTTGATGTTCCAGTTTTATGTATGATCTGATTATTCATAATTTTTCTTATTCTATATTTTTAACTGAGTTTTATACTTCCTCCCTTTGTGCTTTGACAAACAGCTATCAGCATAATAGTTTTTGGAAGTGAGTGAATGCCAGGGAGCAGATGCTTGAAATGAAGTTTAGGCAACTAGAAACACAGAACAGTATGTTAACTACAGTATTAGCCATTTAACTCTCTCTTGCCATCAGAGCCAGGATTTAATTTTCTTTTTCATGCAGAAGCGTAGGTTATAGTATGAGGTGAAATGATGTGACCCTAATACTGGGAGATCAGGGTACAGCTCAAGGTGTATGCCAGTGGACTGAAGCACATCAATCTAAGGTAAGTGCTACAACAGAGTTTTGTTACTTGCTCAGATTGGCTGATTTTGATTCCCTTGCTGAATACCTATGGCCCAGTGGTACTGCATCAAAGTTCTTCACTGGACATTCCACTAGAATTAATTCACAACCATTATATTTTTCCTTAGTCTGTCATTGTCTCTTATTTAGTTTCACATCTGCTGCAATCCAATACTCTCTCCCTTGTCTTCCCCCCTTTTCACTTCTTAAGAAAACAGATAAAAGAATAAAAGTGTCTGCTTACTATAAAATACACCTACAGCTAGAAACATTCCTCCTTTAATCTGTCAGCAGCTTTTAGGCAAAGAGAGATTTTGTAAGGTGTCTTGAATAACTTTTTTCACACAGATATTATGAAGGCAACATTTCCAGCTAGAGATCTTGTTACATAGTTCCTCTTCATTGTGAGTTTTTATGGAGAGGACACAGATGAGAAAAAGACTCATTTTGCACTTCTATACAAACAATTATTTAAAAAGGTCCAGGAGAATATCAACTAAGTTTACTTCAGCATTTGTGCCCTATCAGATGCTGAAAAGAGCTGATATATAACTACTCCTAGTCTGGGGCTAGGCTTGTGTCACTGCTTTCTTCTATCCCACATTGATGCAACTCATTAGAAGGCCAGTCAAGCCATTTTTGTAGTCTTAGAGAGATAGAACAGCTGCAAAGAAAGCAGACAAATAATGACAGAAGGCAACTTTGGAGGTGAAACATCAATTTTTTTTCTTTTATGAGATGTTGACAAGACAACTTTAAAAAATGAAGACTTCAATTTTATCCGTCTTGAGGATTTGAAAAGAGAAGTAGAGTTTCATGACTATCAGGTGGAAAAAGGCAGACAGACCATTTTCACAAAATTATTCAGAAGTTTGCTGGTTTGTTACTATGGGTTTACTGCAGACAAGTCTATGACCCCATATTTCTGCTAAGTGGATCTATTGATTCACCTATAGAATTCTCCAATCTCAATAAAAAAAAATTGTCTTTGTGAGAAGCAGGTACCACAGATCACAGATATCCTGATTTGGAAGGGACTCACAAGGATCATCAAGTCCAACCCTCAAGTGAAAGGCCCATACAAGGATCTAAACCACAGCGTTGGCATTGTTAGCTCTGTGCTCTGACCAACAGATCTGAACTCAGGGTGCTCATTAGCTTGTAATAAATTTTTCATCCATCTCAATATATCACCACTAACCATTCCTAGATTCCCATCCCCTCAGGACAAGTCACACAGCAGCCTCCTGCTTGTCTTGCCCAGGACAGAAGCAGGTCTAGGAGGAGTAACCAGAGAACTAGAGACAAGTATTATACATACTACTACATCATAACTTTCTAGTGCTCAATACCTATCCATTTACCTCTGTAGGAAGTCACCTGTTTAAAAGGGCTTTGCCTTCCTATTCCCTTTTTTTGAGGCCAACAATTCACAATAGACACTGCCATATGAAGAATGCAGGGGAGGTGAAATCCACAGCTGAAGAGGAGTCCATACTGTATGAATAGAAACTGTGCATTACAAAACATGAGGCACCTCATTACACTTTTCCAGCTAAAAGAGAGGTGCACACTTTGGACCTATTTAAAGACTTCAGCAAAAAGGTGTCTGGCAAAATATATCCCCCAAAGACTTGTTGTCCCCATTTTGTCCAGCTGCTAGAAGAGGTAATGAAGTCTATAAAATCCCTAGTAGAACGGTGAAATAAGCATCATCCTGTAAGAAAGAACCCTGAGGAAAAAAAAAAAAATAATGGTAATAGCTTTTCATCTGTGTTTTCATCTGTGTTTCGGTGAACACAAAGACATGGCCATTTTTCAAATTGACTGATAAAACCACTGTCTCCAGAATCATAATTCAGTTTCTGAGTACCATAGCTGTGCCTGCACTGGCAGAGCTTCCTCCTTATTTGGAGGAGTAGGACCAAGGAGGCTGAATACTTGTGCAGAGCAGCAGAATTCTCCCAGCCTAAATTGTTCCACCAGCTATTTAAAGACCAGCTGATTGGAAGCTGATCCTTTTTCCTTAATCTTCATTGAAAGATACCTGATGAAATACCTGAAACTAATCAGTGATGTATAAAGTTAGAAATTTTTTTAAAAATGAAATATGTAATCTCAAAGATTATTATTAGTCATTTCAAATTTAGGATTATAGAGGTTAGTTACTGTCCACATACAGCTAATTCTGGAAAAAGTAATAAGTTCTGTTGCTGAGAAACACATTCAAGATTATAGGGAGAGTTAAATATTCCATCACTTATTCATCACAAATTTCATGTATATTCATCAAAAATTTCACTTAGATCAATTAATAAGCTCGGAATTTTTGATAGATGAATGAAGGAATAAAGCTTTAAAATTAGGATTAAATTTCTTAGACATGCTGACAGTAAGAAAATAGTTGAGACTGGCCACTGAATTATGTTTTAAGACAACAAATGCAGAGGATAACCCATCCACACTGGCAGATTTAAATATTATGGACAAGAATGCTCTAATTTATTATATTTTACTATGGATATTTTGTTTGGTGGGACTATTTATATCTTCAAGTAAAACTATGGATTTCCTTGAATTTTATTGGAGCCATTTAACATAAGTTACTTAAATCAGACTAATTCACTTTATCCATTTTGCAAACATAAAAAACCCCAAATCAATAAATCAATTTAAAAGAAAAAAGTAAATAAAGCCTTCAAATAAATAAAAATATTATTTGCATCCTGATAAAGAAGGTAAAGTAAAGTCAAAGATGTGTTTCTGGCTTCTATATAGCTTATTCTGTACCTGAAAATGTAGATGGATTTCTAGAAACCACATGACACAAGAAGGAAATTAAATTGGGTGCCAGAGAAATTTAAATAAGGGAATACGATCACTTCTCTTAATTTGCATTATGCAAATCTGTCTAAAAGTCAAGCAAATCATCAGCCAAGTTCACCAGGCCTGGCTGTCCCTGCCCAGCCCCTTGTACTTTCATCCCCCGCTGTCCATGGGCCAGAATGCCGTTTTGGAGTCCTGGGGCCATGGGTTCCTGTCCCAGCAATGCCACAGCACTGACTGTCCCCTCTGTCTCCTGAATGAAGTACTTCTCTGTGAGTAGGGGAAGGGAAGAAGCCCTAATTGATGCAGGATCATTAATAGCTCAATTTCATACACTGCAAGAAATGACATATAAAATGAATTTGAAGCTGGAATGAACCAGAAAGAGAGTTTTGATGTTGCTACAGCTTTTGCTAGTAGAATCCACATTGAAAATCCAAGAGAGAAGCTAAATAAAGAAATAGATTCAACATTCTACATCCCACACCCAAAAGATTTCCATTGTCAAGGCTGAGACAACTTGGCCAGGAGGCTTTTTTTGGACACCAATTGTTCATGCTATTACTGCAAGCTAAAGAAAATAAGAAAGGAAGAAGAAAAGAAAAAATTAGGAGTGCTAGTAACTGTTTGGTTGGGGAGCTTTAAGCATTAAAATCACGTCAGGAAGAATTACAATATTAGTTTATCACTTTGGGATACTTTTGAATGTAAAAAGAAAAAAGTGTCATATCTTTAAAAGAAAAATGAAGTGTTTTTAATCCATGACTGAAGGTACTGAAAGATATAATTATTTGCCTCCCTTGGCAATTTTGTTCTACAAAAGAAACAGTTTCACAGTTTCTACTTAAGCTCTCACTTCTTTTATTATGTTCTTCTCTTCCTGTTTCATCTCTCCCCCATATTACTCCACAGTACTATTTATCCCTCCCCCAGATCTAAGAAAGTGACAAATTTTGATCTGATTTTTTTTTATTCTGTATTACTTTTCTTCCTCTTTGTTACCTTATTTTCCCCTGATTTCCTTAACTCCTTCCCTTTAGACTTGTGCACAGTTCCCAGCTCCCTTCCTTGATTCTCTATTTATTTCTCCCTTTTCTCTCAATTCTTTCTTTTTTTTTTTCTTCCTAGGACCCAAGTTCTGATCACTTTTCTGCCTATTTTGTCACTTGCTTCTTGACTTCTTGTTTTTCTGCCCGTGCCCTCTATCTTCCCCAGCACAAAAAATCAGGCAAGGAAGGTTAGAGTTCAGCCTGGCTGAGTATGGACCTGCTAGTCAAATTAAAGGGCAAGAAGCAAATGCACAGGCAATGGAAGCATGGTGTTCTGGGGAGGGATAGGGACACGGTCCAGTTGTGTAGGGGTGGGGGGAGGAAGGCCAAGGTGTATCTCACCCTGAATTTGGCAAAGGATGCAAAACAAATAACAAGAAGGGCAGGTATGCCAGACAGATGAGGAAGATCAAAGAAGGCACCTTGTTGCCCCTTTCCCCTGCCCCCTCCCCCAAAAAAAGAGGATGGCAAACTGAAAAAAAAAAAATGGATAGGGAACTATATGATGTACTCAACAATATTTTTGCCTCTGTCTTCAATGGAAACACCTTTTTCCACACCTCTCAAGTGAGTGGAATGCAAGAAGGGGATTGGGGGAGCAAAGTGCTTCCCACTGTGAGAGAAGAACAGTGACCACTTGAGAAATCTGATTGTGCAAAAGTCTATGGAATTGCCATGACTTGTGTACATAAATATATACAGCCAAGATATTTTCCATCATATTTGATGTCATAGCAATTGGAAGAAGTCCCAGATTACTGGAAAAAAAAGGAAACAGTATCCATCTTTAAAAAGGGTAGAAAGAAGGACCCTGGGAACAACTGACCAATCAGCCTCCCTTCTATGCCCAAAAAAATCATGGAATAGATCCTCCTAGAAGCTGTGCTAAGACACATGGGTGACAGGGAGGTGATTTGGGACAGCTGTCATGGCTTCACTAAGGATAAGCCTAGCCTGATCAACCTGGTGGCCTTCCATGATGGAGTGACTGCATCAGTGGCCAAGGGAAGGGCTGCAGTTGTATATCTGGCTTTCTGAAAGGCCTTGAACACAGTCCTGTAGAACATCCCTTTCTCTAAATTGGAAAGAGAAGGATTTGATGGGTGGAATGTTTGGATGAGGAATTGGTTGGATGGTCCCATCCAGAGGGGAGTGGTCAGTTGCTCAGAGTCCTGACAGGAGCCTCAGGGGTCTGCTTTGGGACTGGTGCTATTCAGTGTCTGCATCAATTACAGAGATAAAAGGATTAAGCACATCCTTACCAAATTTGTAGATGATACCAAATTAAGTGGTGCAGCTAACACACCTGAAGGAACATCCAGAGGAGCTTGGACAAGCTCAATAAGAGGGCCCATGGAAACCTCATGAGATTTAACAAGGTCAAGTGCAAGATGCTACACCTGAGTTGGGGCAAACTCCCAACTGAGGTACTGCATCCAGCTTAGGGTCCCCAGCACAGGAGGGATATGGGCCTGTTGGAGAAAGTCCAGAGGAAGAACATGAAGATGATTAGCTGGACAAAACATCTCTCCTATAGGGAAAGGCTGGCATTTTGAGAAACCTGGGCTAGTAGAAGGTGCCCTGACTAGCGTGTGTGTGTGTGTGTGTGTGTGTGTGTGTGTAGTGGGGTGTTGGAAGTAGATGGTCATTCAGGTCCCTTCCAACCCAAACCATTCTATGATTCTCCATCTGTAAAATCACTAGGCATGATGAAAAAAGAGTAAAACATAGAAAAGACAGGATTCATAACCTCTACAAGACATGGCTCTCTCCCTTCCTCTTGCACCAGATTGCTCTAGTTATCAAGGGATTGGCTTTTTTCAAAGTAGCCTTTCTCATCCATCTCCTGCCCATGGGCCAAAGAAAAGGACTCCTTTCTTCTACTAGAAAGACAGATCTGCTTTTGTTGCCCCAAGAAGTAAAGCAAGAATATATGCTTAAAAACCATCTCAAATGTTGATATTCCTCTTGTGTGCAATAATATCTATAGTCCCAGAAATTCCTTCAGGAGTATTCAGAAATTCCTTCAGTGTGACATTTTCAAAAGGACCTAATGTTGAATCCTTGCTTCTACTTCTTCTGAAAAAGTGAGGTACATTATATATACGCAAGATTTTTTTAGCTAATTAAAATTGTCTAGCCTCTTTGGAGAAAAAAAAAACCCACACCTTTCTTAAACACTTTATTTTCAGGGGTAACTACAAAATTAAAGAAGATAAATGTTTCCTAGTGGAGCAATTCCACTACTTAATATCAGTAATCAATCACTCACAAGACCACTGTGTGGGTTCTCTCAGCCCCAACACCCAATCTATTCCTGAAAAGAATGCCTACTCTGGGCACAGGAGATTTTTTCCATGCTGAGATTTTTTTCCACTGGTCAGCTTCATTTTTTTGGACTTCCTAAATGCTCATTCTGTCAGAAAGACTCCTCCCCTTTTTAGAGCAGAGGAGGGTAGACACCTGTGTTTTAATTGCTGGTCTGACCTGCAGATTAATTTAAGCCCTTCTCCCTCCTCAGAGCACCACACCATGAGAATACAAAAATATTCTCATTTACCTTCCACTTCATCACTGATGTCAATGACAGAATTTTTGCTGACTTGGGGCTTGAATAAGCTGCAATGTAATTATATTACTGTACTTCATAGTGCTATACTTTTATATTCTATATCATAATTATACAGCAGAGAATTAATTGCATGCAAATGTGTTAGCACATCATTAATAAGATTTATCACACATTCTTCCAAGTAAATTAAAAGAAAAGATTGTAACATGGTAATGATGTGGTGTCATAATTTTTTGGAAAGTGTGAATGGGAGGGTTAGGGTTTTTGTACAATCATTATTATGCTGCCTAATGCAATACCTCAAGGGGCTGCTGAGGAGAGCACATGCACTGCCACTTCCTTATTCAAGACCCACAGACACTGCTGAAACAAATGTGTTCTCAAGTGCTGGCTGAAAGCAGTTTTCTCTGTACCAGGCCTTAAGCACTCCATGTCTGTGAATATCACCCTACAAGCCTGTATAACATATTGTACAACCTAGGCTTAATCTTGAGCAGTCTACAGTCTTAGAAACATCTGAAAAACTTACATTGGCCTGTAATATTAAGAAATTAAACTTAAAGTACTTCATTTTCCTATAGTGCTTTAATTTGTACCACAGATTTCCTCTGCCTCATTGTTCTTCCTCTAACACTGCTGTCAGACACAAAGTTTTTTCAAGACAGACATCAGTTTTCCATGTGCACCTGGAAGCCATTAAGTAGCATGGAAACCATGCTACTTAACACGGTTAAGTAGCATGATTCTGCTACTTAAGCTAGAGTAATACTAAGAAAAATGTACTGTAAACAAAATAGGGAGCATGCAATGGGATGCCTAACACAAGCTCTGTGGGGACCTTCTTCACACACCAGTACTTGCACATCCAGTGAACCATCCATACTGTAAAGTAGTCATTTAATGTCTCAAACAACAACATAAAGCATTATTTACTAAAGTAATGACTAGCAAAATTCTTAAGAAAATCCTTAATATGAGTCCAGAAGAGCTTAACACTTGTGACAACTCATTACAAATATTAGCTGCAAGGTCTCTAACAGCAAAATCAGATAATTTGTGGATTAAGGTAAGGACAGAACACACAGGTTTAACTCTGCAGACTTATGTGTTTGAATAGGTTCCATTTATAATTAAATTTCACACTGTTTCTAACAGGAGGAAAAAACCAAATAGCCTCTACTGTTGTTAATATATTTGTCACACAATTTTGGCAGCTTTGATCAGCTTAGTCATTTCAGGCAGACAGTAGTTTTCATATTGATTTGGGCATTAATCAGAACATATTTTTTATTTTAGGATTAGCATACCAGAAGTGTTTTGTGAGTTATCATGCTAATATGCTCTATCAAAGACTAAATTAACATTTTACTGCTGCTAACCAGAGGCAATGCTTCACATACAATTCAGATGATGTTGCCAAACTTTTCACATTACCAGCTGTTTAAATTTGAGGGTGCTTAATAGCTGTGGACCTAAAGAAAGATCTTTTGAAAATAACCTAACAAAGCCCCCCACAGTCCAGTACCAATATTCCCAGAGTTAATGAAGCCCCATACTGTTCCTGATCTCTATTGTGCTTCCTGTAATGAGGTAAAGCACAATGTTCCAAACACCATTATACAGCACCCCTTTCCATCTTCACCATTCCTTTCATTTTTTCAAACATTTTTCAGTCTCAATGGTATTCTGAAAAAGGATAGGAGAGCAGAAGAGAGGAGGGAACAGCTAACCTGCTACATCTGAACTGCTTTCATTTCCTGAGAGTAAAAGATAATGACATACTGCTAAGACTGTGTTTTGCTGTTTTCCACCATATTCACATGAAAACTGCTACCCTTCTGAAGTAACCACCCAATGTCAACCATTACCATTATGCATTAGTGTTTTGCTGGCAAAATTCCTGTCACCACAGAGGTTTCCCTGTGGCAAACATACAGGTTTCATCCTACCTGTAAATGCACAGATTGTGCAGCAGCTACTGCTTGCCAGGGAGTACTCATTGATCACCATTCAAGCAAATTTTCTTGACTTTTGTGAGTTCTATATAACAAAAGTCAGCATGGCATCTCTGAAGTTTTGGCAGCAGAAGTTTGTGTCTTCTACAGAAATGTAGAATTTTTGCCAGGGATCCGATAGCAACAGTTGAGGGTAGACAGAAGTGTTCACTTTTCACCTGAGAATGGCTCCTATCTACAATGAGGAACACAGCTCATGCACTCTGCTTGGACTTAGAATAAACATTATCTAAGTTTAAATTCAGATTGAAAGTGTCATTTAAAAGAACAAACCCTCATATGTATTTAGAACAACAGATACACTCAATAATAGAATTTAACACACACTTAGAATCACCCTTACATAACTAATCATGATTTTAAAGTAATTAAATTTAGATAGTCACTGAATGGATTATCCAGGCAGTTAACTTGCTCCAAAGAATTACCCATCTCCTTTTTCACCTTTTGATACTCAAGAGTGTTGAAAAGACTTTTTTGTCGAGGTAAGGACATCACTAAACTTTGGCAATGTCAGATCAGAGGTACCAAATTCCTGAGTACTGATACTGTCTCAGTCAATGATGTAAAGAAATACCTACTACAGCAATAATGGCAAAGAACAAGAGCTAGGATTTCCTCAGCTATTGTTTCCATTCACTCTGGGATCTGCAGGAAGCCTGTACAAACCTGAGAAGAACTATGTTCTCAGCAAGTTAATCTCCTCATAATCAAACTGCCAGAATCCCCTTCATAATCCCCCAATAAATGTCAAATAATTTAGCAATAATTTATTGTTTAAGAGATTAGGACTTGGACGACACTGCCAGTGTCTGCATCCACAAGGAAGGTCATAGCTCCTTAGCCAAACACCAATAACTCAAGGCTGTGTGTGCTTTTGCTCTGGCAGAGTTTTCAAATAGCACCTGGGAATTTACAATCACATCTTAGCTGTGGGTACTCTTAATTAATGGTGGATACATTTTTTCCTATAGAGGAGATAAAATTACTTTGTCTCCTCTGGCTACTTTCCCAACCTATCATCACAATCTCAGATAATCTCAGTTTATCCTCAAACAGCTAATTTATATCTCTGCTTTGCTCTTCTTTGTGAACTGAGGTGTTGCTTCATCCATTATAAATGGAAAAGAGAGATTTATACACATTTTCTTTATCAATAGATTAAAAATAAAAGGATCACATCCTTCTTAGGGTGGGATTCATTTAATTTATCTTCTAGCCACCTGAAGCCCAATCTGGTTTCTCATACCTCCACAAAAAAGAAAAAAACAAGAAAGTAATAAGCAGGTCCAGGAGACAAGTTATTAGACCTACTTTAAACTTATCCTGCTTTCAAAGCCCGCTTCTCTCTTCACTGTGGGGATAGTCAAAGTGTCTAGCTCAGATTTTCTTGACCCCAAAGTTAGATCCCACACTAACTCCCAAATGGCTCCTTTTCTGTTTGAAGATAAGTGAAAACTTAACCAGTGACCAGCCCTATCCTCGCTAGAATGATGTTTTGGGGAAAAAAATTATCCATACTCATCTCCTGAAATCTGCCTTAAAGAAGAAAAAAGACATTGAAGAATAGAGTTTCATCCTACTCTGATAAGATACCACTAAATCATTTACCAGTCCTTCACAAACTACAGTGGTGAAAGCAGCTGTAATCTTTAAAGCAAGTGAAAAAACATCTACTCCTTAAAATCATCAACTACTCCTTACACAAATGCTGTCAACCACTGCAATCTCTCTGGCAGAGCCATCCTCAACTTTTACATCCCAGTGCTCTGAGCCCTCAGTTTTGGAAGCTATTTAAGAATTCACTTTGTATTGAGGAAGGCTGTAATGCTCTGAAGACACAGCTTTTCATTGTTTTCCAGTTAAATTTTTTCCAAAGACCTTCTAAACTCATGGTTTACAGAAAGAGAAAAAAAAAACAAACAAAATCCAAATACTTGCTTAGTTGTTCAAAGAGATATGGAACCAAGAATACTTTTCTTACAATGAAAAAATGATGTACTTAAAAATATAGCTTTTATTTACAAATGTTTGATATTTAAAATTGACTACTGTCAATGAGTAATCTCTTTTGGAAGACAGCATTTTTCACCTGTGTTGTTTTTACAGTTCAAAAAGGGACATTGTTATTTTAACAATATATTTAACTTGTTTAGAATCTGGGATCTGCAATGAAGATTTTGCAGATTTAGGCGCTGTATGCTCATATAGAAGAGTTCTTCCCTTTCTATGTTGCTGATGCCATGGCTAAATAAATGTGTTTTCCTTTTCTGTCAGCATCAAGGGATCTTAGACCAATGAGTGAGTAAGGAAAAGAAGAGAGAACTTTAGTCTTCATACTTTGACTGGGACACTATTTCCTAGCATAACAGAAAGATTTCCTGGCAAGCTGGTGCCCCAAAATGCAAAAAACTGAAAAAAACCTTAAAAAAAACCCAAAAAATAACAACTAATTACCTAACATACTTTGCTGTTTCTTTTTTAATTTTAAGGAATTTAACTTGCAGAGAGAATTTGGAAGATCTTAGTGCCCCCTCTCTTCACATTTGGGAGTCCAACTTCCATTGAATCTTTCGGCTTACTTGTTTTCCAACACAGAGTACAGCATCCCTCTTGATCTGGCACAAAGTAATTGCCACTCATTTGTGAAACAAGCACACAATACTGCTCCAGCCCTTCACATGTAAGATGCAACACAACACGCAGGGCATCAGTAACAGAGCATGCAGCCTTTGATTAATGAGCCACGAGCCAAGGCTGCTTACTCCATCATTAGGGTGAAAAAGTGTCAGAGGCATTCCATAATTTCTGCATCAGCTCATCACCCAAAGTGCAAGGCAGCTTGCTGAAGCAATGAAGCCCAGAGACCCGTTCCTTTCCAGCCTACTGAGCCATTTTGTTATCAGTATTGTGCTTTCAAAGACAAAACAATTTCTCTGCCTGGAAAAGAGGTAAATTTGCTTTCTTAGAAGAAATCTAATTTTTTCATTAAGACTCAAAAGGAGTAAACCAAAACATAATCAAGGTGTCACAGCAGTGAATCCAGTGTGAGATGGGGCTATTTAAAAAGACTTTCTTTAACCTAGTAATGCAAATATTCTGAGTAGTCCTTGTGAGAGGAAAACATGATCTCAGAAGTGCATTTGAGAACAGAAGTGCATCTGAAACACAGGTGTCTTGACTTGCCCACTGAAAGAGCCTCTTGATTGTAAGTCAGATTTTCTCAAGCTCCCTGCAAGCCTGACCTTTTCTGGGTTTCATTGCCTTTGTAAAACTCCTTGTCCCCAAAGAGAGGAAAAGCTAGCACCTTTGACTGATGCTAGAAACTCCTCTCCTAAGGGGGTAAGGAAGAGAGAATCAGATGTAATGATTGGGAACAACTTAGTTCATTTTCTATCCATCACATGGGAGCTAAGACATTGCTGCAATTAAAGGCTGTTAGCTGTTCCCTGGCCAGTACAGAATAGTAACCAGCAGCTGCAGCTGCTTTTTACTACATTACAGAGGAGAAACTGAGCTGCTGCTAGTAATAAACTATCATCATTTAATTTTGATTTCATGTTTATCTTTTTTTTTCTTTAGTAGCTACTAATATTTTGATCCCTTTAAAACATTGTCTCTCACCGTAATGCTCATATTGATAAGCTGCTGCAGGCATATCAAACTCTAGTTTTGAGAACAACCTTTTTTTCCACAAACCTTCCATCTGTAGAGCACCACTGCATCTCCTCTAATATTTGAGTGATAAACCCATTCAATTACCAATATGTTACTTGCAATCTTTGTTTCACTTGTGGAACTTCTTGTGACAGCTTAGCTCTGGAGAGGGAGGGGGGGTGTTATGTTTATAGTAAGAGCAAGCTGTAATTACAAGCTGCAGATATAAATATGCACCTCCAAACCACAGAGAAAGTGAGTTGCTTTAGCCATTAAAGTTATCCAGCAGTGTAAACATTTCAATACTTGTAATGACAGCTTGTTCTCATTTCCTTGCTTACAGAAATTGGGCTGCTTCTGCTTCTGCTATCAGTTTGCACATCCCAACACTTTGCAGGAACGTGGCTGTCAGCGACCCCACATTCGTGTGTCAAGATAGAAGCCATGTGCATCTGAATATCTGACCTTGGCTTTCCTAAGCTTGATGACAGCTTGGGTTGCTAAAACACTCAGTCTGGCACTTCACTGAGCAACAGCTTGCAAGAGCAATAATAATAATAACAACATATCTTTATAATATGGCAATACACTTATAATAACTAGAATCTATTTCTAGCTGGAGAATAACAGGCTACGCTGGAACAAGATGGGTTTTATCTTGATCCCTTTATCCAATACTCAGCAACTACACTAAGGTATCAGAAATAAGTCTCATTTTATTTAAGAAAAGCCCAACTTTTTAAAGAATTGCTGGAAATGGAAGAAGAGATGTATCAGTGAATATTTTAGCAGTCTAAATAAATAAAGCATAAATGATGAAATATGGGACTAGGTAATTTTTGAGTCTTTTTTTAAGCAGCAGCTTAGGTGCCTGAGAGCTTAGAATGGAACAATTCATATTTACATCTTTCTTGTAAAGTATTTTCTCCAATGCCTTTGCTCTGAACAATATCAGTAGTTAAGCTTATGCTTCCTTATGATACTGTTTCCTTCAAAAATTCATTTGAAGTGTTTTGGTGGAGGTAGACTGCCTCCTCCAAGCATTTTGTCACCCTCCTTATTTTGGGTGGAACTGTCAGATCTGGAAAAATTTTAGTTAGCCTGAGTCACTGCCACTAGAGCTTGCCTTCCTCAGTAGCTCAGGTAATCTAGTGCATTGCTCAGGGTCATTAAATGTGGCATAACCCTAACCCTTGCTGAAAATTTACAAAGAACTAGCAGCAAACATAAAGCCAAATTTTTCCTTTTTTTTTAGGAATTACTCTCGGCTGCTTTAACTCATCCCCACGTCAGTTCATACATAAGTTTCCACAGTACTTAATTCCAGCAATCAGGATCTTGATTTCAATTCCCAGAGCCTCCAGTCTGACACAATAAGACATTATCATACTTAAAGGAATCTTAGAAGGTTTTGAGCTATTTAAACTCAAAAATCAGTTGCATTTAAATTAACTCTTTATTAATTAAAATTAGATTTATTGTTTCCCACCTGCAGTATAGACATCTCTCATTTCTGTATTAGGGGAAAGTAACCACATGTTTATGACCAACAAGTCCTGCCTCCTCCTCCCTTGTTCAAAAGAAGTAAAAGTAAGTTGTCTTTCTTTCTTGCCACACTGATAAACATTCAATTCCTTGAAACAAGTGGGGCTCTCTGAACATGACAAAACATTTCAGTCAGTTGGCAATGTCATTGCTACAGTTTGGAAAGTGTTTCAGATTATTTCCCAGACTTAACACTTAAAATGCTTTATCTTATAAAACACATTTAGAATCATAGAATGATTTCTATTGGAAGCAACCTTTAAGATCCTTCATGGGCAGGGATGCCTCCTTCTAGACCAGGTTGCTCTGGGCCCCATCCAACCTGGTCCTGAACACTTCCAGGGATGAGGCATCCACAACTTCCCTGGGAAATTTTTTCCAGTGTCTCACCAACTTCACCACCAATAACCTCCTCATAATATCTAATCTGAATTTACTCTTTTTTAGCTTGAATCTATTCCCCTTTTTCCTGTCACTACATGCTCTTGTAAAAAGTCCCTCTCCTTCTTTCCTCTAGGCTCTCTTCAGGTACCAGAAGGCTGCAGTTAGGCCAGCCCTAAGAAAGCTCTTTTCCAGGCTGAACAAATGTACTTCTCTCAGCTTTTCCTCAGATGTGAGGTGCTCCATCCCTTTAATCATCTTGGTGACCCTCTTCCAACAGGCCCATGATGTTTTTCTTGTGCTGAGGACTCCAGAGCTGGATTTGGTATTCCAGGTGGAGTCTCCTCAGAATGGAAAGCAAATGGCTTAATGTTTCTCCATCTTATTTTTAACAGTTATAATACAATAAAGTTTCCTTCATTTTTGTTTCAATAATTCTTGTCAATAAATATTGAAATTGTTGAGAAGAAAATTTCAAGAATTTTCAAACTCTTTGAAATTAGTATCACATCAAAAGTTTTGGAGTAAGGAATAGGCTCACAGAGAGGATCTGAGCATCAGTCTCTTCCTTGACTCCATCAAATTACAGGAAAACTTGGAGGAGGTTGTTCTCACTCCTCCTTGCTGAAGTCATGACACTTGAAGAAATGTGTCCCTATTCCCAAAAAAAGAGTGCTCCAGATCAGTAGGAAGAATGCTTTAGCACACTTTGTGAGCACTACCCATGGAGTCTACTTGCTAATCCTGCAGATATTGGCATTGTACAGTTTTTCATGAGGCAACAACTTGGGAACAATCATGACCTTATCTGTACCTTAGGGTTTTGGGAAAAAGCATGCAAAGTAACTAAATCCCCCTTAGTGTATAAGGAGACTAAATCTCCTTATCTCATACTTTAGCCAAACACTTCACATTTTTTGTAAAAATATAGGTGAACTTACATCAAGACAAAGTTTAAAAAATTATGTCACCAAATCAGGAAGCTGACAGACAACACCTGCCTGTGAAAGCTAACAGTGTGCAGAGGAACAGAGAATGAAATGTTCTTTGCTTTGGACCTGTAATAAAACTTTCAGTGCTTCACAGTGCCTCTGGTAGCTCTTCAGACTCTCTCAAAGGAGCTGTGACTCATCAGCTGAAGAATTTGAGTCTGAGGTTCACTTTTTTTTTTTCCTGAGGCCATGCCACCTTCACTTTAGTGTCTACATCCATAACAGAAGTTGAAAATGTTATGATTCTGCACTGTTTGGCACATTCCATACTCCTAGGAATAAAATGGTTTTGCTGGAAAGAAGGGCAGATGTGATTATGTAAAACATTCTTACATTTGCAACAAGTTATTGCTCTGTTCTATGCAAGTAACTCATGGTTAAAATTTCATGTTAATAGCATTGGGGAGTAGCAGGAGACAAAGTCAATATCATGAAAGAAGCTAATAAAGCAAGGCATCTCTGGGCCTTCTGCCACCCTGTTTTATCTCTACTGTAGTTTAATTCAGCTGCACATCCTAAATTTTGTAATAATATAAACCTGAAAACTCTAATTGGGTGCACTTTTGCTAATGTATATATGAATCAAGAAGGCTTTTGATAAAACTGAAGAAGAAACAAAGGAAAACCCCATTGGACATAAGCCCTGCAGAACATTTTTGTGTGGGTTTCTGGATTGTGTGTATTCTTTACAGATCTTCATACTTCAAAACAACTAATGTGGAACACATAGGGAAGGGAAATGTGGTCAGCACTCATATTCCTATGAGTTTTAATTTTCTTTGAATGAAAAACAACTTCAAAAAGAGCTGGAAAGTTTAAAAAATGATATTGCAATGCCAGAATAATTACAACATTTGTGACACTGTTATTGTGAATCAATATCAGAGTGACACAATGTCATTATGAGTTATCCTACCATGGAAATAAACACATCATGAAATTTAAGACCTAATGATGTGTGTGGAAAACTTGTAGCAAGAGATACAAAAAAAAGGGGAGTTGGTGTTGTATCAGTAAATCTCAAGCCTAGATCAAGTAGAAAAACAAACTTAAAAGCTGTAAAAATACATTACTTAGTGTGTCTTTCCTCCTCTGAATAGCATCCATAACCATGAATCACACTGGTTCCCTGTCCACACAGAATACTTTTCACCATAGGAAAGGAAAGGATAGAAAGAAGGTGGGTCTCTAAGTCCCCTCCACGTGGCCAAGTTCTAAAATTTCCAGAGTGTCTCCGACACAGACATAAATCAGAGCCTCATGCCATGAGCACTTTCAGCTGGGAAAGTAGGCAGACTTAATAGTACATTTATATGGCAAAAAAAAAGGGCTACACAAGAATGAAGAATAAGCCTGTCATGTGCAAATAATGTAGGATGAGGTGAGAATTAGGATCTTGACAAGTAATAATAAGAGCTTTTAGGCGATAGGCAGCTGATTCTGCTGAGGAGAGAACTTTCAGCCTGAAAGAGCCATTGGGACCTTTCCTTACTAAGCTCAATGCCCTGAAAGAATGTCGGGACTTAGAAGCATTTTTGTACAGCTCACACGCTCTGATTAGCCCCATTCAGAGCCAGGTGTACTGCATGGCTGAAAACAGTGAGGACACAGATGGACTTGGATGGGAATACTGTTACCAAGAATAGTGGGAATGTGACTCAGAAGATCAGAAACCAGCATTTGGTGTAAATTTTAAAATTGTGAGAATTCCAAAATTCATTACAAAAATGGTTGAACTGCATCAATGTTAGTGGATCAGGATCCACTTGAATACAAGACAAAATCAGGAAGGTTGCCAGAGCAAAACCTATGACACAGTCTAAATGTTATATGTCAAAGAATCATTAAAGTAAAATAGGAAACTATTGGAAGAGGTAAAGGGAAGACTAGAAGGTGTACACTTTGCTTTTAGTAATTTACAGAAGCTTTATTTTGGGGTTTTCTAACTTCATTACTGAAAGAGAACTTTATGTAAGATCAGGTAATGGTTGCAAGACCATTTGGTTGAATAATCAAACAAAAAAAAATTCATATCTTCTGCAAAGCACTACAGAAGTAAAAAATATCTGTACAATTGCTTCCTGCTTATGCAAACTTAATTAAGCTGAACTCAAGAATCTGCACTAATGCAAATAGTTTAGGCCTTGGGCTCAAAATGTGCAGCCAAGTGCTCATTATACCTATTATCTCCTTAGTGCACTTTTTACTTTCCCTTCCCTTCTGCTGCCTGCTATATATCATCAGCAATTTTTAGCTTGATTTTTTTCACTTGAAATAGTTAATTTGGGAATTTCACAAATAAATAAACCAAAATGACACACACTTCTACAAAAATATTCCTTAATGAAGAAGCAGACACACACACACGTGCCCTAATTTTCTCTTATTGCCCTCCTGTTGTTCTCTAAACAGTTCCCTGTTCAGGTAGGCATTTTCAGCAGGAATTATAAAAAAATAGATCATTTAGGAAGCTGTAGGACACCTTCACCATATGGTACGCCCAAAGGATACACTAACAACCTATCATGTCACACTGCTGTATTTAACATCCCTCATTGCCTCCACTTGTAGCACAGGTCTGAAGCAGGAAACATGATAAAATGCATACGTGACAGTTCTCATTCTCCAACTAGTTCATAGCAAAAATTATATCTAAGGAATGAAATAAGAATGTGCAGGGAGAATAAAACTGTATTAAGCAGACCAAATATTACCTTTTCTGTTCCTAAATGGTTTCCCTGTTCAGTAACATGCAGGCCATCCAGTGCAGAGAGGTAAGGGTACTGCCTCAGTGCCTAAGTTGCTGTATTATTTTATAAGACATATTATATTACTTATGATATATTACATTATATGTATTAGAATAGTATACATTATCTTATCACAAATATAATAAAAGCCCTCAGCTTTCTGATTCAACAGACTATCAACTATTGCCCTGCAATGTAAGACAACTACAGTGTAAGTGTTTGTGAGGTCTTTGTACTGGTGTACATGCACACAGATGGTCCAAAGCACCTGAGAGTCTGACCTAGAAATTCATCTGTTCTGAGGCCCCTTTAAATCCTATGCATACTCTCTTTGGAGCCCTGAATGAAAATAAAAAGCTTTTAGCTCTGCTTCTTTTGTAAAAAAGTCTCCACTACCAACCACTGTTAAAGTTTCACACAGTGAAGTGCCTGAAGAACCTCTGCTGAAACTCTGTGATTTAGGAAAAAGAGAAAGAAACAAGGAAAGAAGGGGAAAGAAAAAGACAGCTCACTTCTACTGTCTTTGAAAAAGTGGAGCAAGGTGGGATTAAAGCATCAGATGAGACAGTTCAGACACAAAGCACAGCTGACCGGAAAAAGAGGTTCATCACAGGTTAGAACTTCAGTGTCTGCTGGCTGATTTTTGGCAGTTCCTTCTAAAAAGCAGCCACTTGCCACTGGTCCTCTGACCAGTGGTTGAGGACAAAACACAGCATCCATCACTCACACAAAAAGCTCCCTGTTCTTCATCAGCAAAGGTCCTTGTGCTGCAGCCCTGAAGGGTGGAGAGTGAGCTCTCTAGACTGTTTACTCTTAGCTAAACTGAACTACATTCAGGTATCAATCAGGTGACACCTGACAGGAAAGAAACACAAAGGCTTTTGTTCAGCAGTAATCAGGCCTGCAGGTCAGCACCCACTGTCTTTTCTTTTCATAGAAACATAGAAGGATAGAATGGTTTGTTTTGAAAGGGACCCTTCTGCTATGGGCAGGGCTACCACACACTAGACCTGGGTGCTGAAATCCTCATCCAACTTGGCCTTGAACACTTCCAGGGATGGGACATCCACAGATTCTCTTGGCAACTTGCTCCAGTCTCCCCCCCCCCAACTCCCACAGTGTGGAATTTTCCTCCTAAATCTAGTTTAAACATACTCTGAGTTTAAGGCTGGTCCCCCTTCCCCTACCACAGCATATCCTTCTCCCCATGCCCCTCTCCAGTTCTCTTGCAGACCTCCTTTAGTTACTGAAAGGTTGCTATAAGGTCTCCCCAGAGCCTTCTCTTCTCTTGGCTGAACATTTCCAGCTTTTTCAGCCTGTCTCCACAAGAGAGTTGATCCAGCCCTTGGATCATCTTGGTGCCTCTTCTGTAGACTCTCTAACAGGCCTTTGCCCTTCCAGTGCTAGAGAACCCCAGGCAGAACACAGTACTCCTGGTGGGGTTTCAGAGGGAGAATCCCCTCCCTTGCCCTGCTGCTTTTCATTCAACCCAGGACATGTTTGGCTTTCTGGGCTGTGAATGCACCGAGCCACACAGAGCTTTTCATCCACCCAAGTCCTCCTCCCATGGGCTGGTCTAAATCCTTTTCTATCCTGCCTGTATTTATGCTTGGGATTGTCATGGCCCAGGTGCAGGACCTTCCTCTTGGCCTTGTTGAACTTTATGAGGTTCACATGGAGCCCCTTGAGCTTGTCAAGGCCCCTCAGGATGGCATCCTTTCCCTTCAGTGCTTTAACTGCACCACACAGCTTGGTGTCATCAGCAGACTTGCTGAGGGTGCATGAAGTCCCAGCTGTTTCATTTGTATTTATACTTGTTTAATTTTATTTTCTCTTCACTTTTAAATATGAGTTGTCATTATTCAATTTAAAAATTACCACTCTAACTCAAAATCTACACCACAAGTCAAAATGGGATGTAATTATAAACTTTTAGTATCATTTTGAAATTAAATTATAAAAACATCTTATGCAATTGCAACTAAACATTCTAAATAGATGGTAAAATTGCACTTTACTACTGCTAAGTGAGGCTGGAAACAGGACTGGGGTTGATAGGAATCAGTTACAAGTGTGAGATTGATCACTAATTGACCAAAACTTCACAGATAATCAACCTAATAACAGCTAATCAAACAAGAGTTAAAAGTTATACAAATAAATCCTTCACTCACAGTTCCTCCTTTTGCTACCCTGCTCCCTATGAAGTGAGACTTCATTCACTGATCATTTAAGAGACCAGACTTTTTAGAGTTCATCCTTGCTCAAGTTATAGACAGACTTGAGATAGATTTCATAAAACAAAGCCTTCAGCACCAGTGACTCCTGTCACGGCACATTATCTCCTCAATAGTATTGGCACAGCTGCCTAAGAGGCTTTGCTGTGAACCAGACCAAGGAGTTGATAAAGCTGGAAATAATCCCATGGATTTTTAAACTCTTTTTTCTTCAAGCCAGATCACTTTCTCTGTCTCGATCCTGGCAGGAGTGGGAACACGCAGGGAGGTGGCAGTTATCTGCTGCCTGCTACTTCAAAATCTGGGTCACAGCCTAACAAATTATTTTCTTAGTGTTCATTTTAAACAGTTGCAGAGTATACATGCAGAAGCAGTAATAAACACTTGGCATTTATAACATTTCCCAGAATCTCAGACTTGGGAATGAGGTATGTGGTGAAGCCTCAAAGCTGTGCACAACTGTACTTCTGCACAAGAAGGAATTATAGAACATTCACAAAGTTGAAATTTCTTTTTTGCCCCCACTTAAATATTTTCCTGCCATTTTCCAAGTGTCTTCCATTTTCCTCTTGCTAGCATCAAGGTTGCAGCAGTTAGGCTCATGTTGCTGGGCACTCTGGACTCTGTCTCCACTCAACAGAAGAGAACACTGGAGTGTGTTCAGTCTCCTCTGCTGGCTGAATCCATGAGCCAGAGCATCCGTGCTTGACTTGGGGAACTTGATTGAGCTGTAACAGATTGCTCTACACCACCTCAGTCTATCCAGGACACTGCAGTAGAAACCTACACCTATAATTAGGGGCCCATGTGCAGAAAACGCCAAGCTTTGCCTCAGATGAGCAATAATAAATGTAAGTTGGGGGATTTATAATGTGCAGTTGTGAGGAAATCTGTCTCAAGAACATATACTTAACTGATGGCATAGACATGCTGAGAGCTATTCTGCTGAGAGCAGTTCATTCCTGCAACATTCAGTTATTGCTTCAGGGGACTTTAAATATAATTTCTTGTTGTGCGGATGATCACAGGTATTCAGGCACATACAAGAAATGTAAGCTTTCCAGAGTGCTATTTCACTGAGGCACAGATGGAGCAGTATGATTTATCTGAAGTCATCCAGGGATACAGCAGCAATCAACCTCGCCAGGACTATTCCCCAAAGCACAGCCAGACTTCATAATAGATGCTGACTAAGTACACAGTCAGCACAAGTAGTAGAAATGGATTCCTCCACTGAATTCTGTTTATTGTTATAACCAATTTACATGGATAGCAGCTTGTTATGGGCTTGGTGATTCATTGAGATGTCTTACTAGATCATACTTACTGTATAACTTGAACTGTGGGTGCAACTAATGTCTGTAAGGCTGGGCAGTTGGCTGTGTTTTGGCTAATTTGTCAGCAACTCAAACAGGGGATTGATTTATAGCTATAACATCAGATTCAGCGGCATATGGCACAAAGCCCTTCCCAAAGAGGAAGGGGTTGTGAAAAAAGGCATAAAGTTTTGAGTTACACTTATAGTCTAAAGATGACATCACATCACTGAAGCCACAGTGACAGTTCTTGTAGCATCTCCAGAGTCTGGCTTTATCTGCATTGACCTTTTAAGTTTCCCAGAGGGTGATCTCAGCCCAGCTGCTCTTTTACACCAAGATACTTTATACAACTTGACCATTACAAAGGTCTCTCACCTTTCATTGGCACCGACTATAAGATTGTTTTTAACTAGCAGTGCAGACTGGAAGGATCTCAAGATGAATGGGGTTCAGATTCCCACTCTGCCCTGCTTGCTTTGCTCTTAAACATTTGTTGAGAAGCCTATAATGGTTTGCTGTAACAACCAACTCACTGTATAATGGGTGATTGAATGAGTTATAATATGCACTTGGCTTAGTACATGAAGTGGCATATGCAGGGAGTATATTTCAGGGTTTCTTCAAGTGCAAGCATTGAAACATCCACATTCTTTGCAGGAGGCAAAAGGAAATAAGACTTTGGCTTTTGGTTTTGGTTTTTTGGGTTTTTTAAACAAAACTGAAACATTCTTTGAAAGAGTTTGCTTTGGTTTTTCCATTTTGAAGTACTAAGTACAAAGCAGTTTGGCAGAGTTATGCTGAAATTATATTCTAATCTTTGCCACTCTGTATGACTTGAGAGGAAGAAGACTGTTTGTGAGATTCTTAGATACAGCTCTGTTATATGCTGCAGGGAAACTGCCTGGGCCAGGGAAACAGGAGGAGACAATGACCAGTGTCACAATCTGCCAAGAGCTGGACAGCCCAACAGACTCCTTCAGTGGGGTTTCTCCACACACACTTGACGTGGGTCTGTGGTGTATCAGTGAAACATCACTGCCAACATTAACACCTGCTCATGCTGACACCTCAGGTTGCTCTTTACCATTTAGTTTCTGTCACAGAAAGTGAGCTTTTCTAAGTGAAGGAACTGCACCATACCTGCCCTATACAATAGAGGACAGTTTTACTATTATGGTATTGATAACTGTAAAAACAAGCTGTGGACAGATGTAGTAACCACAATTTTTCCTCCCATCTGTTCTAAACCAGAGGTTTTTCCTGAATCTCAGCATCTTCACTTCCAATACTCAGCTGCTGAAAGAATGAAGCACTCTTTTTATCTCTCTTTTAGCTTATTATTAGATTTCCATTAAAAGGTGACATGTGGCTGGTTTTCATGCACAGTGGAAAAAATTTTCATCATGCCCTATCACTCTGTTCTTCTTTCCAAACGTAGTGTGCACTTTCTCCTGTTTGAGGCAACACTTGAATGTTGACACTGAATGTCTTCTATTTGAATTTAATGTCAGATTGCTGCCTGGTCATTATTCAATTGGTCCTGGACAACAGCAAAACTCAATCTATGTGAAAGTCAAACAAGGGAAATTCAATTATGGGAGAGAAAACAAAGCAAAGCAAAACAAAATAAACCAAAACAAACTCACTACAAAGAAAAAACAGAAACAAATCCCTTTTTTGTATGTGTGTCCTATAATAATACAAATACCTTTTAAGGGCTTAAATACAGTCCCACAAAAAATCCGTCTCTCCAGTTGGAGAGATATGGATTTGAAGGGTGGACTATTCAATGAATAAGAGATTGTCAGGATGGGCACTGCCAGAGAGCTGTTATCAGTGTCCAGCTGGAGGCTGGTAAGAAGGCTCTGTCTTGGGACTGGCGCTCTTCAATATCTCCATCAATGACATGGACAGTGAGATGGAGTGCACACTTGGCAAGCTGGCAGGTGACATGGACCTGAACAGTGCAGCTGACACACCTGAAGGATGGGATGCTACCCAGGGGGACCTGGACAAACTTGAAAAGTAAGCCCACAAGAACCTCAAGAAGTTCAAGAAGTACAAGGCCTCAGTGCTGCACCTGGAACAGGGCAATCCCAGAAACAAACAGTGACTGAGAGAAGAACACGTATCAAGCAGCCTTGAGGAGAAGGATACAGAAGTTCTCATGGATAAAATGTTGGACATGACCAGGCAACGTGTGCTTGCAGCCCAGGCAGCTGGCTGGATCCTGGGCTGCATCAAAAGAGCAGGAGCCAGCAGGTCAGGGGAGGTGATTCTGCCCCTCTGCTCTGCCCTCATGAGGCTCCACCTGGAGTAACTGCTTCCAGCTCCGGACTCCTCAGCACAAGAAAGATGTGGACCTGTTGAAGGAGGTCCAGAGGAGGGTCACCAAGATGGTCAGAGGGCTGGAGCACTTCTCCTGCAAAGACAAGCTGACAGAGCTGGAGATATTCAGCCTGGAGAAAAGAACAACAAAGGGCAGAAAAGTAAAAGTGATTGAAACAAAACTGCACTGCCAGCCACATTTTCCTCTTGATTCTTAATCTGCAAATGACCTCATAACTACATAATTTACACATTTTCATGGAAGACAATTATATGCATTGTCTTGCACAGTAAATTATAGAACACTTGCCAGTGTATACCTTTCCTGGCAATTAATCACACTGATATAATTTAAAGATGCTTTCTCCAATTTGTTTTTCTACCACCAACAACAAGATGAAAGCCTGAAAAACATACTTAGCTGAGTGCTTTCCTATTGATTTATTTTATCCTATTAAAGCTTTTTTTTTTTCTTAACAAAAAGTAGGAAAATACTTAAAATCAGTATGACAGAAATCCAGAATGAAAATATTTTTTTTAAAGTACTAAATCCACATACAGTCCACAATGCCTTTAATTCTATAAAAACAAACTGAATTTGCATAGGTGTTATACAACACTAAACCATTAGCCCACAGGTATGGATATTCATAAAGCACCACAGGCAACAATGTGTTTTTCTCCCATTAACCCCGACCATGACCAGCAATTTCTGTGTCTCCAAGCAATGTTAGAGGATGTCCAGGACAAAATATTGCCTACAAGGATTGGGTTAAAACCCATAATATTAGATATTCCATTTCACATATGCAAGGTTTGAAAATGTACCCTATTTGGAGCATAGAGCAAGGGAAAGGCTTGTGCTACAGGCATGACATTTCCAAGGTCAGTGAACCATGAGAAGAAACCAGAAGATACTGCAGGAATTTGTTTACTGAGCAGAGAGATTTTCTGTCTCTGTCCAACCCTATGGGCTCTGCAGCCTCTCCTTAAGTGCCTCCTCTGGGGCACTGAGTGCTTGCTTCCAGGGCCAGCTCCAATGTGGAACAGTGGTGCAGCCTCAGATCACACTGATCTGTGTAAACCTCCAAGCTGGTAGAAAAGGTGTGAAAAGCTCTGTCTGGAGCTTCTGCACCTTGTGCCAGGAGCTGCCCTTGTCTCAAGCCTGTATTGCAGCTGTGTGATGGCTGTTCTAGAATTCAAGTATCAGACACTTTAGGATATTTGACCTCCCTTATTCAACTCTGTCTTGTCC
Source organism: Agelaius tricolor (assembly GCF_023055355.1). Classification (NCBI taxonomy): domain Eukaryota; kingdom Metazoa; phylum Chordata; class Aves; order Passeriformes; family Icteridae; genus Agelaius; species Agelaius tricolor. Next base: position 65,445,012 of record NW_027269261.1, read on the forward strand.
CTCATGAACATTTCTGAATGAGTCAAACCTCCATGACTGTTCCAGCTTCCTAGAGACTTCTCAAGACAGCCTTACTGAAAACCATCTGGACCAGTTTCCTTGTTGTTTTAATAGAACATGAGAGTTACAGACATCAAACAGTAGCATTGGGCCAGGGTCAGGCAGCCTGCTGTATAACTACAGGGTTGCAGTAACTACAGGGCTGCAGGAACTGGTTCCAAAATAATCATTTATTTCCAACAATTTGAGATAAAAATTACTCCTGACACAGCTGAGTATTTTGGGCTTAGGACATGCATTGAAATTATATTACAAATATGAGTCTTTCCTTTTTCCAGTCAGGATAGGGTTAAATTTTGCAGTAGACAAGAGGGGGCATGCCAGGACTCAGAGGTTATTCTATATTGCCTCACAATTTTGGGGGACAGGGAGAAGGGCTCCCTTTCAGGTCAGGATAGCTTGGTGGAAGAAAGGGGTACTGTCAGGGGTTTTCCACAAGGTGAGCAATAACGTTTCTTTTCTTGTATCCCCTGCCATTAGTAGTAGCACTGTTACTGTTCATTTTCTTACCTCATTGCTGTTTCCAATAAATTGTTCTTATCTCAACCCATAATCTTAACCTTTTGTGCCTCCATTTCTTCTCTCCAACCCACTGCAGGGGAGGTAGAGGAGAAGTCAACAAGTAGCACGTGGTTTGGAGTAGTTTCAAGTGGGAACACTAAATTGGAGAATACCATTCCTAAACCACAGCAGGGGTATTGTTTTTACATATAAAAAGTGTGGCTGTTATGCGGATATCATAATATCAAGGTATTAACAGCCATAAAAATTCTAATTTCAGAGTATTTGTAGTGTAGGTACTAGGAATAACAAAAACAATAGGATAAAGTTACTAATTTAGGTAAACTAATCCTTATTGCATAGAAGATATATGAAAATATTCTCCAGAAATGTGTCACTGAACAGTTTTATGTCCCAGGCTGGACTCAGTTCTACAGGATCCATATATGGTTAATTCATGAATCTTCTCTAACTAGCCAGCCACATGTCCATTACCAAGCTTGTGAGTCAGCATTACTAATTCACAACAGCTTCTGCTGGTGGCTGGGGATTGTCCCTCACAGTGTGTGCCACGTTTAACTCATGTGTATGACGCTAATTACACAGGCACATGCTGAATAATTCAAGCTTTCTTGGACTCAAACACAGATGTCAGTAAGGCTTATTCATGCCTACTAAGCACTGTGCCACACTGGAAGCTGTTCACAGTGCATTCTGTCCCTATTTTCTACATAGAAAATGGCAATTCCTGGTGTAGCTGAGGCTGCCAGGCATGTTGTTTTTTCTGGGCTTCTCTTTTTCCCTGATAAGCAATATTTTCCAGGTGGAATCTGAAAATTCTGCACTGTAATTTGTGGTGCCCAGGCATGATCATGGATGAAGCACCCAGTGTGCAATATGCATGACATATCTCCTCCTTGCCATGCTTGTAAAATGGAGTAAAGAGGGAAAAGTACATTTCAGATTTCCTGGATGTGTTGGACATGCTGAAAATGTGCTGCACTAATGGCCTAAAAATTTGCAGTAAATTTGATGTACAGAAGAGCTGGAAACTCATGTGCATTTGTGAGTCACCTGGAGAGGACATACACACAGGCTGGGAACTACAATTACCCCTGTTAGGGTGGCATACAGCACAGTCTGACAGATGTTTGTGAAAATGAAATGGTGCTGCAATGGTGCTGCATTTTCCAAATGCATTAGGAAAATGGCATTGACAGAGCCAAATCACATTCACAGGTCTGTTGAGCTACTTATTGCTGCAAAGAGGAAATGGAAGAGTAAACTGAGCTCCAAGGCTGCTATCTGAATGCAGAAGTAGGGTGAATATGGTGAGAGATAGGGGCCTTTTTTAAAAGGTTGGGTTACTCTGTGGTTAACAAGCAGTGAGAGAAGCAAGTACTGTTAATAAGGAAATTGGACCTATTTTCATTCATCCTTATAGCTCATGAATGCAACAAATTAGTAGTGCTCCTGACTGGCAACCTCTGCACATTTCAAAAAACTGGATAAAGCATAGGTCCAACAGAGAATGACGAGTCCAAAGGTCATTTAATATTGTATATTTGAAGTGTTTGGTGCAATGACAGCTCTGTTTGGAGAAAAAAAAAATCAGCCTGGTAAGGTTTGAGACAGTGGTCTGGAAATTACTAAAATAACCCATGTTATTGAAGAAATATATTATTTATTGATGTTTTTCTCTTGGCTATACCAACTGTCATCTATGTGTTCAGAACAAAGCATAGATCTTTAACTCTATGAAAATTTTAGATAAGTTTCAAGATAATCAAGACAGCAGAGAGAAAACATCTCAAAACTATATTAAAGACATTTGCATCAGCCTTAAAATATGCAATAATTTAATTAAGAATAGGAAAGCTAAATTTCATCCACCAGCCTACACATTCAAGCTATATTAAAGCAAGAACTCAAGCTCTCCTTTAATTTTTCATTATAATAGAATATTTGGTACATGCTCTTCTGCCTATGCCACATCTTTACTGAAAAATTCAATCTTGGCTGAAATTAAATCCCTTTTGAATTAAGATAAAATTTCATTCCCATGTTCCAAACAACTGATCTCACGCAGGCCTCCAAGAGGGGCTTTTATTCAGGAAAGAGATAGTGAAAGAATAAACTAAATCTACTAAAACAGATTTTACTCCTCTGTAGGAGTTTGCACCTGAATCTCAAAATGGCAGTCTTGCCACTGTCTATCCTGAAGCAGGTGGGAAAACAATGCTTTTTCAATGAAAGAACTACACAAACACAACTAAATGTCATTCTCAGTCAGGTATTTATATTCTTTATATTCCATTTCCCTTGCTAATTTTTTTAAATTGCGTGATGAATGATTTTAGACTTTGGGAGAGTCTATACAACAATGTTGTGGCCAGATGTGTGTATCACAAGAGACAATTGTCATGTGCTCTTCCTCATTTACACCTCTAGATTTGCCATCTGCCTCCTGGCATTGGAAGAGAGTCAATGAAATATTTCTATTCTTCAAACACTGAACAAGGATCTTGATTAGCAAAAAGAACATTGCATAAACCCCAAAGCTACTGTTCTTCTTTTTTCCATATCACTGCAGAGTTTGTGCATAAAATTCCTCTGTGCCTGGCCTCTTACTGCAAGCTAAGATAAACAGTTTACAACATTGTCACAGCAAGCAGTGCACTCTTATATTTATATTGCCTTTAGGCTGATAAGAAGTGTGATAATTTTCCTTTTTGTTATTAGTCACATTATCTTCATGTGGCATTTGAAAGTTGTTTCTTTTAGCTGAGTAATTGTTAATCAGTCAAAAGGTTCATTCATTAATTCAGTCAATACTGCCTCTCAGCATATTCTTATTACTTTTCTCCTTCAAATATTGCATTATATGTAAGTTCATATTCAAACCTTCTGATCTAAACATAAAGCCCTAGGAAGCTTTATTATTATTGCTGTTATTCTTTTCTCTGTGTTTTGACCTATCCAATGTTTTTACTGAATCTAGTAATTTGATCTAGCAAATCAAATCTAGATTGTAATAAGTATTTTAGAAACCAGGCTACTGGAGCTTTGGGCACACCATAGGATATGGTGTATGGAGTTTCAGGGGCATTTTTGCCTTTACTTATCTTTGAAGTAAATTTCAATATCCTATTAAGAACTATTACGAGAGGGTTTTATTTCCAGCTATGTTGTTCTTTCACCTTTGGCATAAACTGGAGTGGGATCGAGTCTTTAATCCTGAATTTATTCTGAAAAACTAAAGATCAGAAATTATGGGTTATAATCTTAGACAATGTTCTCAGATACATTCAAGCACTAAACATACAGTACTTATATTACAGAAGCATTTTTCAGGTGTACTCTTTCTAGCCATTGGAAATTGCAAAATCAGTAGTAGTCTATTTTGCCTTTTGCATCATTTCTTCAGAATCAGTATGTGGCCTCTGCAAGAATTTACTGATCCAGTTTTTAATACAGATCCTTGCTTTAGCAATCCATAAGAAATCTAACCAATATTTTTACAACATCAAAGACAGAAGTGCACACACACACAAACAAACACACAAATATGGGTTTTACTATGGTTCCAGGGATATCTATATCATTGTTATGTTAGAGTGAGTGTAATGGTATTTTTTATTATGATACACAATTCCAACATGGTTCAGGAAGATACAGATGTTGTTTTCAGAACAAGCCAAGCCAATGAAATATCTTCCTCTACCTGGGACATTTCCAGATAGAAAATAGTTAATGTATGTGTATCACCATCATCTGCAACATGCAGCAAATCCTAGTTATAGAGGAAGATGAACAGCTCACTTGTTTTACACTGAAGAGTTTAACAAGTTCTATTATTCTGTTTAGAGAAATAGGCAAAAGCCCAACACCATGCACAGCACAAAACAGAGCAATGTGATAACTGCAGCTCTTGCTGATCCTAAATGAGCAACTCAACCAAGTTACTGCACTCGTTCCTATACTCCAGATTCAAAGTACAACTCTTCTGTTTTCCAGTCACACTCAACTAATTAGGGTACTTTTCCTGCTTTCAGTTCACCTTGACCATGCTTTGAGATATAATTTTCTCTCTTCTTCCTCTCCTAAACTAAAAATATATCTTAGTTACTGGTATTCTGGTTTTTTCTTCAAAAAGAAAACATTGTCATCATTCTTAGCAGCCTGCACTCCTCAGCCAGATTTCTTTTGTTTGTTTTGTCTGTTACTCAGTTTGCTGAACTCGATCCTCCAAGACTATGTCAAACATCTATCAGAGAACATTCACTCTGATTTTATGTTTCACAAAGGTGTGAAATTTGGTTGTTAACTTGAATCAAAAAATATATACCATCCATAGAAAATATCAAGGATGAATACAGTCCTGTTACAGGATCCAGATAATATTGATAGTAATAATATTTTTATAGAAATCATGCTGTATCTGAACACAAAATATTGCTTAAGTAACCTTTCCTGGATATATAAATAAAGTCTTCCAGAAGCAAAGCAAAAACAAAACCAAAATTGAACAATTACAAAATTCTGGGATTACTCCAAGGAAGTCATTGCTGATGCACACACATATGTGCCAGCTCTGATGCTTTTCAGCTGTTGAGAAACAGTGCCTTATCCTGCTTTATCCCAGGAAAAAAACCCCCAACAAATTATTCAGTTAAACAATTAATTCTTACTGTTCACTCTGTGAATGAAGTTGCAGGACACTCAGGGAGTTGTGACTCTCTCATTCTGCCTTATGGGGCAACTTTCGTGCTCAGCCCATGCTTTGGCAGCTTTGGGAGCAGCCAGGTAAATCTCCATAAAGGATTCTTACCAAGGAGCAACATATCCTGTGGTGTTGGGTTCACTGTCAGCAGGAATATCCCTGTATGTAGCATAGGATGGAAAAGAGAAAGATCCTACTAAAACCTTTACAGGTAGGTTACTGGTCAGAATGGACTTCAATACCTCCAAGGCAAGAGCCTCCCCTCTAAAATCAATTTTTATTGCAAGATCCTGAAAGGCTTTTCCTTATGGCCAATGCCTCACTCAACACCCCACTGAGCACAGTGCCCTGAAACAATCTTTCTTTCTGAGATGCAGGGAGTCTGAGTCCATTTGCAACACAAATGTACAGTTTCTCCAGTTCAGTTACAACCTGGGGATAATAAATTCTGCTTCTAAAATCCTTGGAGATTTTCTTTTAACACTTCTAGGATTTTTTTCTGCAGCACCTTAAATATTTGGCAATTGCACACATAAAAATTGTTGCTATCATTATGGAGAAAGGGAGGAGGCACAAATAAATGGATGCCATACTTTTACTTGCTTTTAATTTGTCTGAGCCTTTCTTGAAATTATAAAAGAAATTCAACACTGTGTGAAAGATTCAAAGTTCAGGAGAATTTTAGTGAATAACCAATGATATCAAAAACTTGCCTAGAATAAATGTGTACAGCTATTACATATTTACTGTGCATTCATTAAAGCCTTTCAGAGTGATCTCTTCAAATAATTTTGAAGAAATGATTGGAATTTAACATCTCCATTTATAAATCATATAAGAAAAATCTTGCTTGATTGAACAGTGTAATTATTGTCAAAATGAAACCTTTTCAGACACTATTTTTTCCTAAGTATTCTATCAAATTAAAAATTGTAAGAAATGCATGATACACTGAAGAATATTATGTGATACAAAACAGTGCAGTGGAGAAAAGTAATGGTAATATACAGGCTGTGCCACTTACTAAACAAAAGATAACAACAGTTAGTCAAAAATTGGCAAATAAACTCCACACTTATTGGAACATATGCTCTTCCAAAGAGTAGTTTATTCCAAAGTAAAAAATGTCAGAAATAGTCTAGTTGAACTGTTTTATAAAAAATTCTATTACCTCTTATTCACTATGGAGCAAAACAAAATTATTAGTTTAAATACCTAAATCCCAGACAACTGTGGTAGGTGGGATGACTGCCACCTAGAATTTCTAGGTCCTAAAGTCCAGGTATCTACCTTTGGAGCAGCATACGTTTATTTTTAAAATCCCACAATACTCCCTTGTATGTGTTTCAGTCATGGATATATGTATCCATTTACAGATAACTCAGGAGTAAATATCTTGAAATGATGATGCAGGTACTAAAAAATTCTCTAATTTTTTGGAAAACACATTACTATCACATTACACAGTACAGACAAAGAGGTGAGAAAAGACTCTTCAGCTGTCAGAATAAACACATAAGTGACGACACAGTTCAGCATTCAAAAAATTGACAGTTATATAGACTACCAAAACAGCAATTGGCTGTGAGGAAAAACTGAAATAAAATTAAACTAGCTGTGAGAAAACAAAACAAAACCAATTTAGAACAAAAAAAAAATAGAAAAATTATTTTGTCTCAGCAGATAAAACTACAATAAAACAGTATTTTAAATTATCATATGGTGATATGAACTATGTAGTTTTCAAAGACAGTCCAGCTATTTTTTAAATAAATTCTCCAAAGATTTTCCACAGTTTGTATTCATGCCCCTGAAGCCATGTACTCTCACTTCAGAGGAGGCTGGTGAGGAACATACAAGTTTTGGTAGATTTCTCCTTTAATACTATTTAACACAGGAAAAGGTGCACTGTACAAGTGCAAAGTGGAAAATTACTGGCACAGAATTGCATCCTAAAATTCTGGGAGCCATGATGTTTTTACACAGTGCTGTGGCTAATATTTATGGTACTTTTCCATTCTTAGAACTTGAGACCTCTATGCCCAAATACAACATATTTTACCTTTGCCCCCAGAAAGGCTATTCCTAACAGTGTGTATTCCTGTGTTTTTATTTTGCTTTGAGGAAACGGTTTCTGATTTGCATTAATGAACATTAAATGAAAAATAGAAAATTCAACTAGTGATCAGAAAAAATTGAGAAAATCTAATATTGGGATTTTAAAAATAAATTTCAGACCTATTATGGAGCTTAAGGTCAGTCCAATGACACTATTCATTGTGGTGAATGCAATTGATGTGACAAAAGAGGATGTCATGTGGAAACATAGGATAAAAACTGGTAGCTCATATATTCATTATTGAACATACATAAAGGAAAGGTGCAACTTAGACATTTTTATTTTAATGTGCAAAATTCAAGCAACAAGCACTAAAACACCAAGAAACAGGTGTTTTTCCAGCTTATGTATATTAGCTGAAAAAAAGAAAAACTTATTTTCAGTCTAAGCTGAAAAACTTCTCATTTCATATTCTGTAGTTAACAAAGTTCAATTCTGAGAATCATCCATTCTCAGAGAAAGTTTCACTTATTATTAAAGTATCTTCAGAGATTTCTTCTGATTGACAATTTAGTTATGGTTCATCTTTGCCTCATTTGATTGCATGGCTGTTCAAGGGAAGGTTAACTTGACACCCTCCTCTAAAGAATGATTCAGTCCAGATTCCCTTCATCATTTTTCACTAGATAATCAGGCATTTGAAAACTAAATAATTAATCAGTCAAAGAGCTGAAAACATGAAAAACTAATGAGTCAGGGTTTATGTAAGAGTCACAACTCCTGTATGATGGAATATGTGTAGGACAAATTTATATTTTTATTTAGACTTCACCTTTACAGGTACTCAAAATTAATGTCTATAGCCATTTTAAAGGTCAACAGGATTGAGTATACTGATGATTTTGTGTACCAATCTGAATTATTTTTAAGGCTGCACCTGGTGTGAGTGACTTTTGAATCATTCCTTGATCTTTACTGAAATAGATCAGTTAGCAGCAGAAATTACATTTCTCTGAAAATCCCATCTAATATATGGAGACTTCAATCTCTCTTGTAAAGGTTACAAGACACCTGGTCATGCTAATCCTTGTGTAGAATAACTTCTTTTTCTAATTCCAAGCAACATAGGCAATATTTTCCTACTAACTTTAAGTAAATATAGATTGCTGACAATCCCTGTCCTTAGAGATTTAACCTCCTTCTATTGCAAAACCAGAAGTCATCTATCCCATTCAAAAGAACTGCAAGGAAATGGACATGATAAGGACCATAGATCTAGCAGAAAAAGACCAGAAGGAAAACATGGCACTGATAGATGGAAATGACAGTGAGGTCAGGGGAACTGCCCTGCATATGCCAACATATAAACAGCAGTGCAAGAGCGTACATTACACTGTAATGTATCAACACAGCATGAAGAGGATGATTGTCCCACTTTCCTCTGTGCCATGTGTTTGTCTATTCTGATTGCTCAAAGCAGATTTGTTCCCTGGTAAAGACAGACCAATCCTTCAAGAAACATCTCAAACTTTGTGATGCAAAGCTGGAAGGCTCTGGGGGTATTTCTCATCTAACACACTGGTAGGAATCTTTTTGGATGAGTTTCAAGGGTTGTCAAAAGACATAAACAGACAACTGGAGAGCTTTAAAAGCCAACAGAGAAGGAGAGGAGCTTCCCACAGCTGTGTTTCAACTAGAAACCTCTCAAACAAACCCTGGACATGCATCAAGGGCTTGTATGGGCCACTTCCAACAGGCTGTCTGAACAAGGCCGTCCTCTTTAGGTGGGAAGAGCATTAATGATATGGACATAGGCCATATCATGCCAGCTGGACACAAAGAACTGTCCTGGATAGGGTTTTTGTTGCTGTTTTTAAATTTGGTAAATGTAAGCATTGGATTGGGCCAGTCCAATAGCTTGTCTTGGCAATGACAAATAGAAAATGTTTAGGGAAAGCATTTAAAAGGCAGGAAAGGTACAGAGTGATAAATCCCTTTTTGTATCCTGCTGCCTTCCAGCAATCAAAGACATAGGGAATTTAATGAGTCACAGACTGCAACCAGATGCATTGATTTAAATAGCTTTGTCTTCTTGTTTCCAGCCATTTCCAACTTTGCATTTCCCATTTACTCTAGGATTACTTTTAAATTGAGATCTTTGGCCAAGCAGGGAACACAACCCTCATGTCTTCCAGTTTCTGAGTTCACCTATGCACATGCTGCATTGGTCACACCAGCTCCAGTAGATGCAATCGGCTGGATCCAGAAAATTCAGTTCTGGAAAGATCCAAGTATCTGGCTAATCTGTTTGACTTCTCAATCAGTGGCCTGTTTTGGGCTCCCATGCTGAAAAGGAAACAGTCTCTCCCTATGACAAGTGACAGAAGTTCCATCATGCAGGAGCACTTAAATGCTTGAATACTTAGATACTTGAAATTCACATGAGAAATTTCTGATTTTATTTCAAAATTGGATATTTTATTTCCAAATTTAATTGGCACTATTTCCTCATATGTTTTCTGGCTTTTGTGGATTTTTCATGAGCTCTTCCAAAGCATCCTTGGCTGATAAACTTGTGGAGATAATTAAAGACTTTCATATAAATAATTTATTTTGAAGATTTCCTGTTCTCCAGTTTTATTAACATCTCTGTATGGAGTTGAAAGTGTGACATCTGCCTGTACAAGATATGACTTTTCTAAGTTCAAGAGTTGGTGCCATTGCAGAGAGAGAGGGCAGGGACCTTAGAAAAGGAAAGCAGGCAAAATACCTTTTGAATATCTGAGATGAGACAGTAATCTATGACAAGAGTAGAGGCTGATGGTCTGAAAGGAGAAGTCACAGTCTGTCACCAATTACTTCTTAGAGAAGACAAATGTAATGTGAAAATACATTTGACTATAGTTCCACTACAGTTTATATTAAAGTAATTCCTAATAATCTTTAAAACCTAGATCGGGTCTCATCATGGGCTGCAGGAATCCATGCAGGGTTTATCTGGCAGAGATAAAGTACTACAGGCCCTTGAACATGAACAGTGCAGGCAGCAGGTGACACTGCTTGTGGAGGCAGCCCCCATCTGTGTGTCTGATCACTTCAGGGGGATTAACATGCCACCTGTGGCACATATGCCACTGTTTAGCAATCTATGATCCAGTGCAAAACACATTTTTTAAACTGAGGCAAAAAACTGCCTGAAGAAGAACCTCAGCTCTGCATAGTTGTTCTTTTACTTGTGTTAAAACACGGTTTTGTTGGTAAGAGTTTTTAAATGTTTTTCCCAAATGTTGTGTCTTTGCTCATCTAGATGTAAGACTTTGTGTCATAGTACTTAGCACAAAAGAAATAAAATTATAAGTAAATCACTCAGGACAATTAGGTTCCTTATAGACTTCTTCATGGTAAATAAAAACTGACCTGTTACTAGTCAAATTCTAACTAGTCTTAAAAGAATATAGCAAGATAGACTAAGATGAATACTACACTTACCTAACCAGGAAGGTTGATTGGTGTTATAGCCTAGGCTATGAAACCTTTAGTTTATCAGCAATGTCATTAGTTATTTTCTTTTTTTTTTAGTACAGAAAAAAGCCTATATTTTTATTTGATTTTGTTTCTAAATTAATTTTCCATCTCAGCTGTTAAGGAAATGAGATGTGAAAACAGTTCTGTGTTGTGTGTGAGCACATTCTTAGCCTAGCTGACACTGTCGCAAGGCTAAATTTATCTATCTTTTTCTACGAGATGAATAAAAAAAGCTGTGTGAAAATAATCCTCTCTTTTTTTTTCTTTTCCTATTTATTGAAAATATTTAAATACATTAAAAAGATAAATTTCAGTGTAGAATGTCAACAGTGAGTGCCCAGGAAGTCATAAATTGTCCGTGACCCAAGAGGCTGAGCAGTACATCACTGAGATTTGGAAATGTCTCTCAGAGTTTGCAAAGTCCTTTGTCACATTACAAATGTGTGCCCTCTGCACACTTGTGAGGACTGGCTCACTAACCTACGTGTCACACCTGAAACAATAGGATTCTAATTTTGACCTTGCATCAATTTCACTTTACTGTAGTTGCAAAGACTCCAGTAGAGTTATTTCATAAGTCCACATTGTGCAGCTGAACCAATGCACACAGCTCTCGAATATCACAGCTGGAGCTCTTCTTCATTATCACACACATTTCTTCTCTACTCTCTCATTGTACTCAAGAGTTGCCTCTGTTTCTTTGTTATTTCAAGCTCTCTGGAACAGACTGCTTATTTATACTTTTCCAGTCATTGTTTCTGGACATTTCTGCAAAACGTGAATCTGAATAATAGTATTCAGAGAGTGTCTAGACAAGGTAGAAGCAATTACTTAGGCAAGGCCCTTCCATGATCATGCACTACCTACCAACTGCATAAATATCATCTGACTTCTCCCTGGAACCTATTCTTGTTATTTTTCTGTCATGTGAGAAGTTTGCTGTCAGTCAAAAGCTGATGGCAATCTAATCTATAGGATCATTTTGCAATTTCTTCTCATGCCCATAACATAGCCAGGCAGTCCATCTCAATCAGAGCATAAGAAAATGCAGTGTCCCTTCTGTGTCCTCAGCATTTGTGCAGCTTGCTTTGGCTGGCCATCCATCCACACTTGGCCCTCTTCAATTCTATCTGAGTGTTCTTGCTAGCAGCAGAGAAGGAAACACTGGCATGCCTTCCAGGTCATCCAAAGTGGTGGTTGCTTACTTTCTATATTTTGCTGCAATATCTAGTACTTTAATTTTTCAGAATTTGTTTTAGAAAAACAGATTGTCTTTCAGAGATCTCTGCAAAGACTAAGGAAAAAAACCAACCAAAATTCTATTTTGGGATTCAAGGTTTTGCGCATTTGTTCTCATTTTGTATACAACAAGACTGAGATACTCAATGATGTTTTCAGCTTTCCCATCATCCAGGTAGAGCCTAGAGATGAAAGTCCCCACCAGGGATAGGTAATAGCAGTATTCAAGGTTCTTTAAGGTACAACTAGCAAACAAACTTTCCAAATATTCATTTGTATGTGAAAAACCAGCTTGAATTTTGAATGCTAATTGGCAGCACCTGCTTGGGTGCATGGCTGCTGGCGTGTCTGAAACGGAAGTTTTGAAACTCTGCAAGTTTCAAGCAGAAGACTGCTACTTGGTAAATGCAGCTCATGTGGCTGGTTGCAAATTTTGATGATACTCAGACTGAACAAAGTGACATATCCTGAATACTCCAGCTAATAAGACAACATGAGGCAGAATCATCAATTAGAAGGAGAATCATGTGTTGTTCTTACACAAATAATGTACTTAGACTGGAAAAATTTGAGACTCAGGGACCAAGAAAGAAGAGCTGGTGCCAAAAAGAAGTGGTGTCAAGAAAGAGAAGAGAACTAGAAAGCAGCATAGTAAAATCTCTCTTCAACCTTAAACAAACTCCAGCACTCAGGTCCTCCACAGGTTATGGTTCAGTCTGCCTCACCTGTGACAACTCTCTACCTATCCATCCTTATTTTCTTTCATCTACTTTCTGTCTTTCTTCATATCTGTCAGCTAAGTTATATATGAAACCCTTCCATTTCAAGAGTCTTCATTTCCTGCAAAGTTTGTAAAAAAATTTTAACAATTTAGAAGAGGTAGTGAATCATTGTAGGAATTCTTTCATTTCCAAAGTGAATTCAGAAATTTGTGCTATCTTACTAGCTGCTACCTTCTCCCTATTTGGATCTGTTACTTGCTTGCTAATCGTTTCCTAGGAGCCCTGAGTGACTGTAACAAAGGCAGCACTTATTTCTCCTGAGTTTTGGGCCCACGCACCTCATTGTTTCACTATAACAGACTTACTAGGTTCTTCTGCACAAAGGTCATCATACAACATCACCTGTAAGCAATCACCTTTCAGGTGCTGCAGCTACTATTATTTTCCTCTTTAGGAATTCAGGTGTGTGAATAATGTCAAGAGGAAAGAATCTATTCAAATCGTTAAATAAAATTAGCTAACTTGACTCTTCATAAATGTAGAGAAATCTGGAGGGAAATGAAAGACCACAAGAAAGCAAAACAGTAGCTTGTTAATTTGGAAAGAATTTTACCCAGTATGAGCAAGTCATATCAGGAGTTACGCAAATTTTCATTAAAAAAAACATAAATCTAAATTAATCCAAATAGCAAAAACCTGATTTAACTATACTGTTTCTTTCCAAGTGAACACTTTCTTTGAGCTACCCAGCTGTCTGTCAATCCTCATCTTGCAAAATTTTGATTGGCAAAATACCTACCAGACCTTAGAAATATCGAAAAAAATCCAAAACCATGCTTACTGAAATTAAAGAAATAAAAAAATAAAATAAAAAAAAAAAAAAAACCAAAAAAAAAAAAAAAAAAAACCCAACCTTTCCATAATTTGAAATGTTGTGTATTCCAATTTGTTACAATATGCAATGTTGTGAGATTTAATATTTATCTAAAATTGCATATGTAACTCTTCTGGCAAACTGTTGGAAAATTTTAATTTAGTTTCACCAAGTCATTTCAAGTGAGAAGCATGTGTTCAAAGTTTGTTAAAAGTAGCAATTGGTCTTAGAGAAAGACACTCCTGTTTTGTGCTCATGGTCTGTAGAGTCCTGGGAAGGATTTCAGCAAAGCTTTTTCTTCACCTTCCTCTCAATCAAATCTATGGCCCACTCAGAGGCTTCAGAATCAGGTCTGTGCTCAGTCCCATATGCTGAAATCTTATAATTTTTCATGTTGAAAATGTAAATAGTCAGAAGTTGCTAAAACCAGTACCTGGACTGATTGCCCTTTCCCACCACCCATGCCAAGCAGGACTATCTGCTAAGGAGTAAATGCTAAGAACTCCTCAGTTGTCCAGGAAGCTTCAAGAAGGAAATCCTGAAGGAGAAGGAGCACCTGTCCTCATGTGGCAAAAGATGAGGCATCAGGGAAGAAAACTGGCCTGGCTGAACAGAAGGATTTGAGTGGGTCTCAGAGGAAAAAAGGAGAGTTATGATCTTTGGAAGGAGGGGCAGACAACTTAGGATGTTAAAAGGTTATGCAGGCAAAAAAACAGAAAGACCAAAGACCAACTTGGACCTAAGCTGGTTACTGCTGCAAAAGACAATTAAACCATTTTTATAAATGCATTAGCAATAAAAGGAGGACTAAGGAGGTTCTCGGTGCTTTGTTGGATTCATGGAGAAACAGAGTGACAAAGGATAATGAAAAGGCAGAGATACTTAATGCCTTCATTGCTGCAGTCTTTAATAGTAAGACCAGGAGTTCTTTGGGTACTCAGGCCCTTGGGTTGGAAGATGGGATGGGGATCAGAACGAAGCCCCCAATAATCCAAAGGGAAATGACCAGTAGCTGCTACACTGCTTAGACATCCACAAGTTTATGGGGTTGGATAGCAGCCATCCTAAGGTTCTGAGGGAGTTGGCAGAAGTATTCACCAGCAGTCCTGGTTGAACCCTTGTAATAAATATCCTTAGTTTAATTATTTTCTAGAAAGCTTTTGCAGAGTTAAGTTTTCCTCCTAAACTCTTTTAAAGCAAGTTAATGTATATTAACTGATCTTGGGTTTTCAGACCCAGTTAGATTACATTTATCATCAGTCCCTATTCTAATTTTACATTTGGCTGTTAAAGTCACTGTTAGAAATTCACCTTCAAGGATGCACTAGGAAATGATTCAATAAAGAGATGCACACGTATTTCCTTGTCTTCTAACTTTTCTCACTTTCATTACACAAAATACACCAGCAGAAACATCTTTCTTCCTTCTCTTCCAGCATAATTTCTTCAGGTTGTCATTTCCCTGACATGTCAAATCTACCTAAGACTTGGCCTTTTTTTCTTTTGAGTGTTTTCTTGTTCTCCAAAGCTTTAGTCCTGTGAAGAACTGAAGTAATCTTACTACCTTTCCTAGTTCTTCTAGCTGCTTTAACTATGTACATTCTTTACAGATATTTACACTCTTAAAAAAAAATTAAAACTGGAGAGTCTTTATTCAGCATTCCACAAAAGCCCAAAGCCCTCTTGCAAATATTTAAATATATTAATTAATTGTTAAATTAATTAACTGTTAAATCCAGTTAAATTAATTAACCGTTAAAGCCTGTTAAATCCTCAGATGTTCTTGTAAACATTTGTAAATTTTTGCCATATAATAAAATATTCTTTTAAAAATTAAACTTTATCAGAAAATTTTAAAAACTAAGAAAATAGTATTTAAATTTAATAATAGTTTACTTCCATTTGACTTTGTAATGAGGAAACATGATAAATTCTATCAAACAGGAAAAAATACTCCCACCAACCATCTTTTCGCCTAACCCAGACTGATGGCTCAGACCAGATGTATTCCATGTCTTCAAAGACAGAGCTCTTCTCCTGATTAATTTGAAAACATTGATCCTACAAAGAAAAAAAAAGCATGGTTTCACTTCTCCACCTAAAGCCTTTCAGGCTCCACAGGGTCATGTTCACATGTACGATAAAACACAAGCTGTACATTGTATGCTGAGTTGATGCACAGCCCGCGTCTGTGATAGGAAAATCTCAATGGATTACTAAAGTAGGGAATCTGTTGAGAATCTATGAAGCAGGGTTTTTTTTTAAATAAAACTGTGGCTGCTAAAATGAAGAATGCAAGGACTAAATGTTAAAAGTACATAATGGTTGGTATTTTAGCAGAGAAAATAATTTCAAAAAATTATATGAAATTTCACAACTTTGGGTGTTAAAAATTAACTATCCCTCAAACACTCTCCTATGCTTAGGTATATCCTTGAGAATGCAGTGATTTTAAATATTATAAAGTTTTTTTGACTGTACCAAATAAAGGAAATAAGGAATCCACTGCAGTACAACCAGAAGTCAGGTCTCACTTGATTTGAAAAACAAATCAGAGCCTGATGAAAATAGAGAAAAGTGTAAAGAGTCTGCCTAATAAATCACAGAATCAAAGAATATTTTGATTTGCAAGGGATCCACAAGGATCATTGGGTCCAACTCTTAAGCGAATTGTCTTCATGGGGATCAAACCCATGACTCTGACTAACCAACTGAGATAAATGAGCTAGAAAATCCAAGTCTATTTATTTTTAAGTAAAAGCATTTATAATTTTCAGAATACCTAGAACAAAATAGACCTTTCATCCTGAAATCATAGCAACCTTTTTGCAACAGCTCCTTTGAAATGGTTCTCCCTCTTCTTTATACAGGTGGACTGATGTTAACAGAGGAAGACTTGAGGGATTTTTCTTCCTTGTTTTTATATATTTAGAAAAGTTCTCAGTCCACAGCCTAAGAAAGTTTTGAGAACATATTTGTCTGTCCTTGCTTGCTAAGGCCGCAGTTATGATGATGTCAAAGCCAGCACTCAAAATTATGGTAGACAAGTCTGGACTATACTAGATTAATAGTTTTTATAGCTGCTCTTCCTCTTTTTCATAGTTTTTACTTCTCTTCTTCAGCAACTTATTATGTAGCCTCAACCCACAGGGCTGTCCTCTAACAGAGCCAATAGAAAACCTTGCAGTGATAAAAATCTTGCCAGAAAACACAGTCAACCACAAGCATACCTTGCCAACAAGAATCTTATACCTGCTTCAAGACTTCCTGGTATTACAACCTACTGATCAAAAGGGTCCCCAGAGCAATTTCATATGTGATGAATTTTGAATGTCCACTGAAGTGAACCCATTGTTTTCTGTGCTACTAAGGCAAAAGCCAGAGTCAATAACCATAGCTGTCTGCGAAGGATACCAAAGAAACCTTTTAAATATTTACAGAAAAAAAAAATTATATTTGGGGAAATGAAAAAGAAATTTATTATAGAAAAAAATCAAGTCCTATGCAATGAAATTACTAGCTGTATATCAAAGAGATGAATTAGAATTCAATTAAGGAATCAAATTAACTTTTTATCAAATTACAAGGGGTTAGGATTTCTGTTAGAAGTCATTACAGAGTGTTAGCAATTAATTTATGTCATTTAGTACTGACATGTAATTAAGTTCAAAAAGTAACTTTTATTTCCAGTGGAAGAGCTTTCCTGATTATGTTATGAAACTTAATCAGGTAGAAGAGCCACAAAGGCATTCCCTCCCTCTCTTAACAAGCAGCAATCTATATTGTCTGTGTTTGACAGGCAATGGCTTATACCTACATAGTTTTAAACCAATTACATATCTTGTCTTATTTATGAAAGCATGCTTTTGGTTGTATAATTTCTTCCAATAAAAATTCTATCAAACTTAATTGCAGGATGCAAATAGGGGCATAGGTAGACACAAGTTCTGAAACTAATACCAAGCAATTTGTATTTACAATGAAATGACAGTCCAAGCTAAACATTAAACTTTAACACTTTATTCATTTCTTAGCTCTAGTCTATTTTATATTTTGAACTGGAGAAAATGTCTGATAACCAGTATAGTTGTAACATCTTGTATTTTCCTACTTCCAAAAGACTCTTTTTAAAAACCGTTTCCAAAATTGATTGTTGATTATGGAAGACCCTGAGATCTTGAAGGTTTACACGGCAATCATGAGAGAGAAGTGTACCTTCCTGGCAAAGCCCCTTCTCCTCTATTCAATACTAGTGAGCCACTGACTAGATGCTGGCCTCCCCACTACAAAAGACAAGGACATGCTGGAGTGAGTGAGTGAGTGAGTGAGTGAGTGAGTGAGTGAGTGAGCTCAGCACTGGGCCAGAAGGATGTTTAAGAGACTCTAACACCTCTCATATGGGAAGAGGTTAAGAGATGGAACTGTTTAGCCTGGAGAAGGGAAAGTTTAGGGGGATCTTATCCATGTGCACAAAAGCAAGATGGCAGATGTATAGGAGACAGAGCCAGACTTTCCTCAGTGGTGACCAGTAAAAGAGAATAGAATTAATAATAACATCATAGAATCATAGATCAGTTTGGGTTGGAAGGACCCATGAAGGGTCCCTCATCTAGTCCAACCCTCCTGCAATGAACAGGAACATCTTCAACCTGATCAGGTTGCTCAGTCCTGTGCAACCTGACCTTGAGTGTTTACAGGGAAAGGGCATCTAAACGTCTCTGGAAAACTTGTTCCATTGTTCTACCACTTTCAGAGTATTTTTTTTTTCCTTGTGTCTAATCTAAACATCTCCAACTCTCTCAGCCTTTCTACATAGGAGGGGTGTTCCATCCCTCTGATCATTTTTGTGGTTGTTGTCTGGACCCACTCCAAGAGGTCCATGTCTTTCCTGTGCTGGGGATCCCAGAGCTGGATGAAGTCCTGCAGGTGGGATCTCACAAAAGTGGAGTAGTGAGGGAGAATCTCATTCCTCAACCTACTAGGCACTCCTTTGTTGTAGCTCAGGATACAGTTGAATTTCAGAGGTGTGGGTGTACATTGCTGGCTCATGTCCAGCTTCTCCTCCACTAAGAGGTAATGAGCACAAGTCAAAAGACAGAGTTATATATCTGAGCACAAGAAAAAACTTTTTGATTGTGAGCAGGGTTGAGCAATAGAATGGGTTATCCAGGGATGCAGTGAATTCTCCATCCTTGGAGGCAGTCAATACCCAAATGAATATGTTTCTAGGCATTCTGTGTTCTGAGCAGTGATAGTGGGCTAGATGATCTCCACAGGTCCCTTTCAACCTCTGCTACTTTGTGATTCTGCAAATAAAAGTAATTTCCAGTGTCTGAGCACAGACAGTGGAGATTATTAGGATTTTTGCTATTGATTCCAAATGAGTATGGTCAGACTTAATGGATGGGTTGGCAGCCTTGCAATACCATGGGCTTGTTAATGTAGTGAATTCAAAGTTACAGAACAACACCGGTGTGCTTAATTATTTTGTTGCCTTAAAGGTCATTACAAAAATGGTCTGGAATGGTGAGAAAAACTTACCTCAGATTGCAAATAATAGCTGTGAGCTAACAGCCATGGAGCTGACCTGTCTGAACAAATGGAAGGATAATTAC
This sequence comes from Agelaius tricolor, assembly GCF_023055355.1. Classification (NCBI taxonomy): domain Eukaryota; kingdom Metazoa; phylum Chordata; class Aves; order Passeriformes; family Icteridae; genus Agelaius; species Agelaius tricolor. Next base: position 65,464,330 of record NW_027269261.1, read on the forward strand.
TTCTCAGAAGTTCCATATGTGAATTAAACTTGATACAAAATGAATGATGTATGCCTGAGTTTACCGGAATCAGAACATTAAATGCATGATATTGAGTTCTTGCAGTTGACTTTTCTAATATCTATTGCTCAGTTAAGGAAGTCTCTCTCTCTCTTAAAGGAAAAAGTTTTCTTCTTTCTAAGACATTTTTCTTCTTTAAAGCAAGGGGAGCATGAAAACTACCCTCAAAGGCTATGACTGCTAAGATCCATTTGTTTTGCTTGCTTCGAACTTACAGTGCATGAAGATGAGATGGCTAAATGCAGAGGTTTACCGTATTTCTTTTTTTTTTCAGCAAAGGATTCAGAGTCCAGAAGAACGTGAGTTTATTACAAAATGCAGCACTGACAAGTACAACCTTTTTATTCTTTACCATTGCATTATCCTGTAAAATCTCTTTTTTATCCTATCCCCTGTCCCTCTCTCCCACCTCAAAAATCTTGATCAAGGTCAGACTGATATGAGTGGATTAAGGCTTAGTATTAACTCAGAGTTATCCATCTCTCTTGGGATGCAATATGCCTACATTTAATTCACCGTACGAGCCTGAGTAAGACTTTAAAACAGCAGTCCACCTCTCTTGCTTCTAAACACCTGAAATCTCTGAATTTCTCATATTTTTTTACCACATTATTTGGCTATTTTATTTTTTTTCTTAAGGGAAGATTTATTCTCTGACACAGAAATGTAGGGTTTTTTTTCCACAGAATGAAATATATGCAAGTAGGTATATTTAAAGTATTTACTCTTGGTATCTCTACTAGTAGTAACAGCAAGACAGCAAGTTTGGAAGATTTTGAAACTAACTCTTTTGAGAATAATCTTGTAAGAAATTTAATAGTACACTTTTGCAAGATGTCTATCCTAGATTTTCACAAAGTAAACCTCAGACCATGATATTGAGCTTATCAGTATAAAACAGTAACTCTCAGCAAAAAAGATTACAGATCATAGAATCACAAAATCATTTTGGTTGGAAAAGACCTTTGAGATCATCAAGTCCAACCTATGACCCAACACCACCTTGTCAACTAGACCAGCCTTTGCTTAAACACCTCCAGGGACAGTGACTCCACCACCTCCCTGGGCAGTTCCCAATCACTCTTTCTCTGAAGAGCTTCTGCCTAAACCTCCCCTGTCACAGCTTAAGATGATGTCTTCTCATCCTCTTGCTGGAATGCCTGGGATAATTTAAAAATTGAAAAAATGGATCATTTTCTTTTTTACCATGAGTAGTTAATGAAAATTCTTTGATTTATTTATAAAGTTAAGGGGGCAAACTAGTACCATCACATATTTTGAAAATTTAAATGCTTATGCTAAGGAGGAAAACAGATAATAACATAAACTATCATGAAAGAAGATAAGTTGAAAGAAAAACAGAGTAAAAATAAATGATCATTGGCTATAGGGATATAATCATTTAGAGCACAGTTTCAGTTTGTGTTGAATTTGACAATAACTCTCTGAGCTACTACTTTTTATTTTGACTTGATGCCCATAAAATGTCAAGAAATTGTATCCTGACACACCTATTTGAATAAGTATTGCCCTTGACAAGAGACAACAAAGATCAAATGACACATAGTTGAACATCCTATAGATAAAAATACAGATAGTAGTAATTACAGGCATCCAAACCACTTTATCTTGCTACAACTAGGACTAACTACATAAAGGAAAGAGAAAAGTCAGAGGGCTCTCATTAAATAAGTCCCAGTCCAGCTTCCCTCTTCCTTGTTTATTTATCTTATAGCTCCATTCACTGCTTTCTGTCCACCCTGCAAGTAGAGAACAGTAGTGATTTCTTTCTGGTCTTTCCTCCAATGGTCTCAAAGAATAATCTTCAATCTGAATATTAAAACAAGGTATGAAAATAAGCATTTGCCCTACTTCGGGTCCACATAGTACCAGTAATGTAAGCATCAAAACCAGGCCATTTGGACCTTACACTTGAAGAACATGCCCATTTCTCACACACAAAGATAATGAACATATGCGACTACAGTGTTATCTCCAATATTGCTTTCAGCATTTTGTCACCTGTAGCTGAAATAAATCCCCCCCTAACGTAGCATGTAGGCACTCAGGTCACACAGGTGGTCAGCAAACACCCTGACTGACACAGTGAGGTTTTATGAGCAGTCTTGGTGCCACCAAGTAGCTCCATAAGCCTTGGGTGCTCATGATGGAGGTGCCTCCATCATGGTGAAGCAGGACTGCCAACGCTCCTCACACATCTCAGCCCCTTTGGCTCCCCACCCTCTGAGGTAATTATGTTTTAAGTCCTCAAGAGTCCTCTCAGATGTGCTTGGAGGAGTTTTCACTCTTTTGCACAACAACAAATCTTTCCAGCACACTTTCAGGAAAATAACACTGGTATTCATACCACCTTCTAAGGGTCCGGGATAATATTGCAAAGCCCATCACAGGATTGAAATGCTTATTTCCTTCTGCTTAAGCTTTGATTGTGTCCTGTGACTCATTGTGCTAGTTTTCTGATTAACCAAACTGGGTATCTTCTTGGGGCACAAGATATTTTCTTTGAGGACAAATGTTTGGTGTTCCTCTAAGTGAAGGCTTGTGGAAGCAGTGGGGTTGGTTCAGACTTTTTTTTTTGCCAGACCTGAAGCTGGGAAACATTTTGGAGTCTTATGATTTAGATACAGAATTTTGATGCCTTGGATGTCCCTTATTTATCAACAATAATTTCCACAGTATTCTTCAAAAATATATTTCTCTTCCCACAGAAGAGGATACATACTCTCTTTTTTTTAATTTTTTGTACTGAGATTCAAAGATTAAAATAGAAAGTCTCAAAGATGTCATAAACTGAGGATGCTCAGTTAGAGAAGACTTGAGACTTAATGAAGTAATTAGAATTTGAAGTGATTTTGTACATGTAAAGGAGAGTTCCCAATAACAGACAGCTGGTCAGAACTACTAGTTGTCAGAGAGCAGATGTGGATTGCTGGATAACCAAAAGATGAAGAGTTAAGTATTAGCAATTGTCTTTGAAAACTTTAGGTTACAGGCCTACTATTACATAGTAATAATATGGAAGCAACAGGAACATAGTCCTTGACAATCTAATGCTTTTTCCATTAAAAAAAAAATCTTTTTTTATTCTGTTCTCTTATGGGGTCTAGGTTATCCTTCAGAGAATAGAAAATTTGGCAGAAAATACAGTCTTAGAGTGAAGAGAGAAGGGAGGGCTTAAGAGAGAGGATCATAAGAGCAGATTAAACAGAATGCACCTTCACAAAATATTAGTGTATACTGCATCACATGAAAGTAAAGCAGCCTTTGAGTATAAACACTTTAACCCTTGATTTCGAATAGTTGACTTTTGAAATTCTCCTATATGGGAAAGAAAAACTTAAATATATTTTGTAAGAATATGAAATACCTTTTCATGAAATACCTTTTCTTGTTTGTTTTTCTTTTTGCCTGAATAACAACAACAACAAAACAACAACAACAACAACAACAACAACAACAACTAATAATAATAATAATAATAATAATAATAATAATAATAATATCATCCAAAACTTTTCTGCTCATCTCCTGAAACAATATGGGAAATAAATAGTATTGCCAAGTCCATATTCAAAGTTTTACTTGTCCTCTTCTTTTTAGTGTCTGCAGCAAATTAGGTAGAAGTTGGAGTCATCAAGCTTTTTAACAATAATCTTTGGTTCATCTCCAAAAAAGTCTGTACTATACTACCACAAGACAAGGATTTATGTGGCTAACACAGCATATGATTAAATAATCACAAGCAGTATTGTAATGCAAATACAAAAAGACACAAAAGGGGGTTGGTTAATCATAATTACAGAATCTCAGCCTGGTACAAAGATCGCAATTGTTACTATGTCCAAGAATGGGATACACATCTTCTCAGACAGAAGTATCTTAGCACTCTGGCCTTTTCAAAGAAGGAAAAGTTATGACAAAGCAATATGCATTTATGAATATTTGTCATCAAGATTTTAAAAACCTATAATTTCAAATGCATCCCTTAGAACAAACTAGATCACATTTCTTTGGTGAGTCTCCATCTATGCATAGGTGCAAGGATATATAATAAACTGACTAGAGTCACAGCTATACAACTTGCCTAAAATATGCTTTTTTTCAAACCAGTTGCAACTACATTTTTCTGGTCTTTCTACCACAACCAACTCAAGCAGGCTGAAAACAGGTAAACTTTTGGTAAAAATTTGTATGTCTCTGGAACTACCACTAAAATGGCACCTTCTCCTAAGGCTGCACAGTAGTGTGATGTCTTATGTAAAGACATAAGAGCTTTAATCTGTGTACCTTTGCACATAAAATGCAGCATAAAAAGAATAACTTGTTTTTAACAGGAAATATCCTGGGATATTATGTAGTATTTTATGTAAGTGACAGATAAGTAGAGTCTTAATTTAGTTACCCATTCCATGCTAGAATCAGGAACATCAAAACCTACACAAACCCTTATGACCCAAATCTAGCCTCACATATGGATACCTTCAATTAAAACTACATGGACTACACTATGGAAATCTAAAAGAGCCCCAAGAGTCCGTTAATTGAATTTCCAATTGCATAATAGTTACCATTGCTAATGCCCTCCCTTCTGCTTTTCTCTGCTGCTGTAAAGTGCATAAGCAGCCGCTGCCATCTGTGCTGGCTTTCAGCAGGGCAATATCACGTTTCCTGACTGTCGCAGCCCGCAGCAGCAAGGGCAGGGATTCACACAGTGCGTGCTTCACACAGAGGATGCTCTCTCTGGCAAGACAGAATTTCTCTCCCACCCACACTACTCCTTCCCTACAAACCTGGAGATACAGGCCAAAAGTGGGCTTCACAAGCTCTCACTGATGCCCCATTGTCCCGGCCAGCTGTAGAAGCCTTTCCATACCTGTGACCAGACCTTCCATGTACCTATGCTGCATGGAAATCAACATAGTTCTATAGCCTGCTTCCTCAATATCTGTATCTGAATAACCAGATTAATGCAAGATAAATCTCTTGAATATGCAACAGTTGGATGTGACCAGCCCAAAACAGATGGTCCTAAATAGGTTTCCTCACAGAAGTTAGCTGGAGGACCTTGGTGTGCCTGCCCACACTGCAATGTTTATGGCAGCACCTCACTTTGTTTGACACGCTGCCCAGAGAAGGAGGAACACTCATAGAATAATATAACTTTAATTTAAGAAGTCTAGACAGAATATAAATTTTGCAGGAAATTCTTTTGGTTCTAATTTGTCCCAGATGGATATGCTCATTAAAGCTTGTGACATGATCTGCAAAACACAAGTACTTTGAGTTTTTCTAACTATTTAAGAAATGCAGTGTATTCCAAATATCTAAGGTTAGCACTACATACATCTTTTTGACCTGACGTATTCATCTACTCTTTAAAGTGAGAGTGACAAATTATTCAGATTATGTGTATATGTAGACATACATGTTGACAGATGTAAATCACAGGTTTTAAGAAGTGTTGTTTGAAACGGGACAGAGCAACTTTGCAAAACACAATTACCATTAGTAAAGCTTTACAAGGAAGTTTAAAAAGAAAAATGAAAGTTAGCAGTGACTTTATTTGTGCATTTTATGTTTTCTGTTATAACCCACGTGATCCAAAAATTACCAGATTGTGACTACAGCCTGTGGACACATCGTTCTGTTCCACTGAAAGCTGATTTTTCAGGCACATTCTTAGCCCTTTCAGAAAATTTTCTTTCTAGAAATATCTTGCAAAGATAAAATGCATGTGGGAAGAAGGCTAAACTACACTCTTGATACCATTAATCTAATTTGCAACAGTATAGCAGTGTTAGGTGGAAAAACAAACACAAGTTTTAAACACATGAAAGAGCAATAAACAAAATTAAGGCTCACATACGCCAATCAAAAATCATTTAGAATTATATAAACAGCAGTGTCATCAGTCCAGTCCAGATTATGGCATTAATAATATTGATAACCCTGCCCAGACTGCTCCTTTACTGAACAGTACTACTCAAAATCTCTTCAGATGTCTGACAAATGTTTTATGTACGTGTTGATGTGTCAGCTCCTGCCCCTCTCACACCTTGCCATGCTAATAAAACATTTATCAAGTTCACAGAGAGAACTGAATACCATTTATTTGCCAAGAAATTATGTGCTTACTGAACATTTGCCTGGTGTGTATTACACATTTTGCAGGATAGAATTGTCTTTCTGGACCTGCAAGCCAGCTGTGATTGCAAATATTTTGCTTTTTCATGTGTGTTGCTTTCCAAGGGTCAGACTCTTTCACACTAAGACTGTTTTACAATATTTAGCTCAAGTGGTGAAACAACCTAATGGCTGGAGGAGGTAATACTGCAGTCTTTATTACTGTCACTGTAATGGCAGCTTTATACAAGTGAGAAAAGCTGACTAACACTCTTAGTGACATCAGTGAATGGACAGAAAAATCTGTCTTCCTTCTAAAAACACATACCTTGAAATGTCTGGGAATTTTGCAATTTGGTTATCCTATGCTGTCTTAGGCCTGCTTCTCAGACTCTAAAATCAAAGTAGATTTTTAAGAACTGCATCATGGGTGAGGTATTGAAATCACAATCAGAGTAGATGGATTTCACAGAATAATTGTTCTTTGTGTCAGCTCTTCAGGAGCACTGGATTCAGATGGAGCATTCATTGTTCAGCAACACATAGATGAACGGAATTTGTCTAGACCTTGCTAAAATATCTAGCTGAAATGTCAGAGGATATCTGCAAGAAAAGTGGAGTTGCTCAGCAATTCACAGGGTCTGGTTTATTTACCTTATGTGAATGACCATTCTTTAGTGATTTGAACTTTTACTAATCTACATCCATCACATGCAGTCATTTCTTGAGCCCTCATAAAAATGAAAGTTTGTTTCTTTGTTTGTTTTTTTAAGAAGAAAAGAATTAATCTCCATGAATAAATAATAAAAGACTGAACAGAAATTGTGTTGCTGTTTGTGACAAGTCCATAACAGGGGCTAAGTTATGACTATGGGTGGGTCTAAAAAGCCAACCCAGAGTTAAGTTAGGACATGGTTAAAGGAGTGTGCCACCCAGAAAAAATTGCACAATCTTGAGTAGATTCAGAGTGTGAACTATGAACAAAGTATATGCACATTTCAGAGAAACCAAAATACTGGGAGAGGAGCAACCTTCCTTTCACTTAGAAAAGAGAGACAAGTGTTACTTCTTTATATCACCATGCAAAGATCTGCAAAGTGCAGACAACATAGGTAAAATGACAACTACATATTGATTTATTTAAAAATAAATTTATTTAAAGACCCCATAGCTGGTGTTGCAACTAAGAGGAATAATTCCTCAGTCTTTTATTGCTCAACAATATTCAGCCCAGAACACAGAGTGCACACTGTGTATACAGCCATGTATCCACTGTTTTACAGGCATATGCACAAAGAGAAAAGAAAAAAAAAACAAACAAACAAACAAAAAAAAAACAAAACAAAACAAAAAAAAAACCAACCAAACAGAAAATAGAAAGTTACATGATAAACCAGAGTGTTTATGATAGTAACCTCATCCCTGTAGGGGAGTGTGTGAACTGAATGTGTGAAAGCAAAATAATAAATGGGAAATGACAAAATTTATAATAGAACCAGTGAGAAATGTGTCTATTATAGGATGAAAGCTCACCCAGCCATTGCTGTCCCTCAAGAAAAAAGCAGTCACTGAAAGGCTGAGGCTTAAAATAGATAAGGAAGAATCGGAGACTGCTTTCTTCCATAGTGAAGGAATAATCAGAAAACCATGAAAAGAGAGCTGAAAGATCATCACCATAGTCTATACAGAAATAATTTTCTGTACCCTGAAATAAAGGTTAAAGGAAGAGCTCATTACTTGGATAATTGTTGTTTAAGAAGAACAGCTGGTAAAGCAGGCATCTTCACTCCTACTTGCAGCTGTAGGCAAAAATCTTTCCTATTGCATCTACTAGGAAAAATTTAACATAAATGTGGAAATTTTTTTTTTATTTTTCACTCCCTGTCATGTAAGAAATCAAACAGATTCTTCAAGTAAAAGTGTCTCAGCTAGATCCAGGGTTTCACTTCTGGCTGTTCTGTGTTTCACATCTCTCACTGAAAGACAGGACACATTTATGATACCAAGGGACTGTAGCTCTCAGCCTGCAATGTTTAAGATTACTGAGGTCAACTAGCAGACTGATAAACTGATCACAGTGGTCCCTTTTTCCTGAGGATATGAACTCTTGGCTGGATTAATTTTAAAGAATCCAGCAGGAATTCAGAAGAAAAAAGAAGAAAATATTTGGGGATAGAAAGAGCACATAAGTAAAGGTTCAGAATAGTTCTAAAAATATTTTCCAGTTAATAATAAATAAAATATATATCCCATGCAATGAAAACGGCATATGAGGTTCTCTTTGAAGAAAAAAGTAAAACTCCTTGCTTGATAATATAAGACCTTTGAGCACTGTCTGTCCAACCCAGCTGTTCAAAAAAAACCATCAAAAGACGCAGAGACATGCAACTGAATTTGGATTATTCAACTTAGTAAAGACCATGAGTACTAGTCTAAGATTTACATATCAATGACACAATCCTTAGGTATTCTAAAGACCAAAGTTGTTCACAAGTATTTAAAGAATTAAAGTAAGGCAATTTCTATGGGTGCAAAAGAGTAATTTAGCTCTGTTTCTCTCCAATGTGCTGTTGTGCTGTACATTACAGATCATATCTTTCCTGTCTTCAGTTCCCATGCAATAACAGAGCGGAAAAGGAAGATGTCTCATACATAACATCAGAACAAAAAAGCAGCAAAAAATTAACTTAAAAGAAGCTTATTTGACATCAAAAGAGATTTTTTTGCAAGTTGTGAGCCTCAGGATCAGCATTTTTATGCATTGGTAAAACCTATTACTCAGGAGCAGGAGAAAATGTAGATGAGGACACTGAAGCGCTCAAGGGATAAGAACGTATGGGGAAGCTGACAGAGAAGGGGAAAGTCTGGGAAAGTTTAATTGCTCTGTCCTCTTCACTTCAGTAGAGAGGGACACTAAAAAGAAGATGAAGACCAACATCTCAGAGGTGCACAGGAAAAGGACACAAGTAATGCAAGTTAAACTTGGTCTTGCTAAGAAAGGAACATGATTGAGCCCATGAATAGGTTTCCATTCCTGCAGATTAAAAATATTTAGACAAAACCCTGAACAACCTTATCTAAACTTTGAAACTAGATTTTGTTTGAACAGAAAGTTGGACTAGATGATGTACAAAATCAATTGATTCTTTTCAATTTTTTTTTCTATGAATTTATGCTTGTAAGTAGAATTTAACAGACTAGTTGAGTATTAGTAGTCAAATTTTGGAATTTAAGTAAAACCAAGTGAAACTGAAGCCCATATTGCAGATTACTGAAAAGAGCTGCAGACTAACAGTATTTCATTTTATGATTCACCTGAGAACCTCATTTCACATTCACCTCATAGTGAGAAGTAGGCAATAAAACCCACATATACCAACATCTGAATTATGCAACTGAAATTTCAGGAACAATTTTGGACAAATAATAACTTTGTAAATTTTGCAGTGTTCTGTAGGTCTTATGTTGCTGTTGCAATAAAAAACATCTAAAAATGAGCCACAAATGACTATCCTTATCTATTAAAGGAGTACCTGGGTTTCCTCGTACTTTTGAAGGATTATTCTTTTACTAACTGCACTAGCTCATAAAGTTTCCTGTATACAATGAGAGACTGATTGTGAGTGTCCTCTTTATTCATTATTAAATACTCCATTATGATTGGAGGGGTGATTTCTATCACTTGCTCTTAATTTTGCATATGAATCTTTAGATGGAATTCTTAAACTTCAGAGGATTAAGATACTGACAGATGGTTACATATGATTTATTATGGTCATGCTGTTGCTACAGAATTTTCAAAGGCCTCTCTCTACTGCTCTGTGGAACCCATGTTGATATTAATTCTTTGTTTCTGTATACTGCATTTTTAAGCTTAGTCCATGTTCCTCAGGGTTTGATCAAAGGCAGGTTGATTATATTCCTACAGGTTTTGGCTCATACATGGATTTAGTTTGTGTCCACTGAGTAAAGAAGGCTGAGTGGTGAGACTGTGCAGACTAGAGGTTTTTACAACTGTTGTAGGACTGAACTTTCCAGGCAGAGGGAATTTCGGTGTGAATACTTTTCTATGCAATCCTTTTTAAATAGTCACTCTCTTTCTAGCACTACCCACCAGCAAATATCTGTGAATTATAAGGGCCACATAGAGGCTGCATGCTTCTTTCTCCCCACAAAACACAGACACTGGAACCAGGTCTTTACTGGAAACAATTATTTGTAGCAGAATGGTGTATGGAGTTTAAACAGTTCCTACCACGAAGTACTTAAGTTTGGTTCTTCTGTAAAAAAAAGCTGCACTTATTTGATGCTCATAAGCATTACCTGCCCCTTCTGCTGCAGGGAAAATAGGGGTATAATTCTCTTCCTCTGAGAATACAAATTTCTCCATTTATGCTGGATGGCAGACACGAAATTGTTAGCAAAGCAGAGCTGACTCCTAGGGCAACATGAAGCAATGAAGGAATGCAGAGCTCTGCTAGCTGGACAGGGATCTCAGCAATGACACCAGTTCCTCTCATGCATTTCCTTGTCACTATAGAAGAGTTGCATGTTGCAGAGATAATCCAATAATTCATGCAAGTATGCCATCCACCAGTAGATAAATCCCATGTATGTGACAGATTGCAGGAAAAAGAGCAGCTCTCACAAGCTATATAACATAAGCACCAACCACCTCAAAGTGGCAGGAGGGGTATTCAGGGGGGCTCATAGAATAATAGAATTATAGAAGGGTTTGGGTTGGAAGGGCCACCTTACCCAACCCTCACTGCAATGAGCAGGATCATCTTCAACAAAATCAGTTTACTCAGAACCCAGACCAGCCTGGCCCTGAATGTTTCCTGAGGCTACTGCCTCTCTGGGCACCCTGTATCAGTGTTTCACAACCCTCATTCTAAAAAATGTCCTCCTTATATCTACTATGAATATATAGTTTAGCTAAAGCTATAGTTTAGTTTAAATTTAGTTTAATAGTTAAACCATTAACTATTGCTTCACCATTATTGTTAGACCCTGCTAAAAGGTTTGTATAGCTCCTTCTTGTAAGCCCTCTGTAAATATTGAAACACCACATTTTGCATATGAATCTTATGATTTAGATTAGACATTAGAAAGAAGTTATTTTCTGTGGGGGTGGTGAGAGCCTGGAACAGGTTGCCCAGACAACCTGTGGATGATCCATCCCTGGAAGTGTTCAAGGCCAGGCTGGATGGGGCTTGTTTAGTGGAAGGTGTCCCTGTTCATGGCAGGGGAATTGGAGCCATTCTGTGATTCTGTGATGATTTAATGATCTAATGTTCAAAGTTATTGCTCTGATACCCTCCCCTTTCACATTGTCTTATAAAATTCATGCAGTACTGAACATTTTTAGAATGGCTGGCACTTTGCAATGTGTTTTTACCTTCCATTTGCATGGGAAAGCATACAGGGACAATTCTCTGTGGTAGAAATGCCTAAGGCTGTTTGTACTGGCTCAACAGAGCACAGCAGAGAAACAGCATGCACTTTTTCCTATTTGTGACTTTTCAAGGTCACAGGCCTTTTTACTTCATCTTTAATAAAACCTTACCTTAGGAATACAGGTGCTTCAATAACTTAGGGATAAGTGAAATTCTAGTAAGGGTACGAATGAAATAAACCTCTGTTCTCATAGGTTCATTCACCACCATGCTGGTCCCAAGAGCATGCTTCAAAATCATCCTACCAGGGTAAGAGAATTGTTGGACAAAGGCAAATTTTGATCAAAGACATAAACAATCATAATAATAATCTCACTAAAACTTTTAAAAGATCATTTAAACTCTGAATCTCTGAAGTAAATCAGACTTTATCTTGTGTGGTTATTATGGACTAAAAATGCAAGATTCATAATCGCTTGATAACTACAGGAGTGTAGAAGCACAAAGTGGCAATTAATGAGTTCATACTGCTCCAAAAAGAAAAAAAGCTAAAGAATGATAGACTGAGAGTATACTGGAAAGATGCATAAGAAAGAGAGGCTCTCTCTTTAGTAACCAATTCATTTTATAATCCAAAACTTTTGTTTTAAGGGATAAAATATTTCATTGCTATTTTCAACTTGAGGCAGATATTTACTAACAAAATGGACAACCCAAATAACAAAATTCAATTTTGCACAGAAGTAACATCTCCAAGGAACAGGCAAGCACACCCATAACACACCAGAACAGCCAGCAGACAAACCTTCACTAGATGCACATTGCTTCTCACTGCTGTCAGATCCATAAGATGACCTACATAGCTGTTATATCTGCTTGACATTGCAAAGATTGAAAATACAAAAAATAAAGAGTTAGTAAAAATATTCTCTGAGTTTGGTGGGTATATTTTGCAATTTTTATCCCTTTGCCTAGTGTCAAATATTTCCCAATAGACTAAGGTGACAATGTGGTTTTTAGGTAGCAGCCAGGTACCATGTTTAAATTTAACAAGTTATTAATTTCTTCCTAAGAAATTCCACAATACCCCTTCAAACTCTACCACAGTGTGAATTCTGTCTGGGAGGACCAGATGCACTCCCTCATTTTTGCATCAGCACAAAACCCCTCCAAGTCAGGAAAGATTCCTAATGCCTTTTTTTTCCCCATTATTATTAGAAAAATATTTCTAGGCAGATTGACACAGGAGGCTAAAAATTGTCTTTTTCTTCCTCGGGGTGTGTTTGCTTTCACATTCTAACCTGTTCTTTGAAAGCTGAGATGGAATTTGCAGAGGAAGTTGCAAGTGGACAGACCCAAGGGCTCTGACACATGGAGTTCTCTGGCACCACAGAGCTCAGAAGTGCATTTCCAACAATAAGCATCTAAAACATTTGTATGTCCCCTAAAACGATTACTAAGAATCACAAGGAAAACAGACAAGACCAGTAAGCCAGACTGAAATATCTTCAAACCCTAGCTCAAAAGTGGGTAACTAATTCTCCTGGTGCTCCTGCAGGAGCTGATCAAGCCCATAGAGGTATCTATGATTAACTTAGCAACATAACTGTATGAGAACAATGAAGAAAGAAAGAAAAAAATACAATTAATTTTTCTTCATATTTATCAAATTTATTTCTCCTCTTGAATCTTCTTTTTCGCATAGAAACCAGTCCCAGTCTAGGCTGTATGGTGAAGAAAACTTTGTACCCTAAACTTAATTTTATTTTTTCTATGTTTTCTAACTTGGTTGTTCAAGCAGGTTACCAGCTGATAACACTCATGCTTGTGGGAGGCACAAGGAGACAGCATGAGGAATGGGAATGGGAAATGGGACTACAAAACCACCTCTTTCAAATGCAGTATCATTTCATACCTGCTGTAGTAGAGTACAAGATCACAGTTTGAGTGCATCTAGCCATCATAACAACATACAGGGGATCTTCTTAAATTTTCTTTTAAAAGCAGATCAAGTTTTGATGTTTTTACAGCAGTCCAGTCTAGCCTGAATTAAAGCCATTTATCCTGTTCTGTACTTAAAATCTGCTTTAGTCAAACTACAGCTTTAGTCAGAGGAAGGATTTAGGTTCGAGGTTCCTCGGTTTATGTCAAGGTTAAGAGCCTAATTTGATTAGTGACTCTGAAGAAAACCTTTTGCATCCCTTACTTTTCATTGGTAGACCCAGGGAACCTGAGACTTAGATCCTGACAGATTTATTGTCTGAATGCAAAATTTAAATGTGATCTTTTTTTCATTAACCTTGACATGAAACAATTATGTGCACATGGACAGTTCTGTGGTTAAAAAGAGACAGAGACAGCTCCTGCACTTGAGTGCTATAAGACAAGGTTCCAACAAAGTATTCTGTGAATCTGTCCTTCCTGTTGCATCAAGTCCTATTTCTTTCTATTGCTTTATAAGAAAAGTACTCACCAGATTCCTGTTGTTGTGAAAATGAGTACACGACTATGTTCATTCTGGTCCTTGACTGATTTCTAACAGATTTGTAAAGCCTTATTTTTCTTGTGGTACTAAGTATTATTCCAACCTTCAAAACACAGAGTTTTCACATGACCATGAACACTTGAGAGTGACCATGTAACACCACAAGATTGTGAGTTTATGAAAACATACTGATAGAATTGTTTTACTGCTATTTTTTAGTGTTTATTCTGAGAACTGATTGGGTATATCAAGCTGGTTGAATACAGATGACAGAACAGCCATTGTTTTAAGCAACTATTAAAAATCAGTACCAAATCAGCCCTAATTGTAACTAAACCACTGGCTAGGATACTTTTTTGAAAGAATCTTTAGATTCTCACACTGAGATGAGTTATATCTGAGAACTGGAATTTCCATACTAAGCTCCTAAGTCAGTGTAAAACTCTTTTAACTAGATCACTTTTTTAATTTCTAAGGAGAAGAAATACACCAGACACCTCATTGTTATGGGTTAGTTTCCTTTTCCCCAAAAAGAAAAAACAGCAATGATCAAATAAATAATTCCTATAACAGCAAGAACATTAGGAAAAACATTACTTTAAAGTCCAAATAAAAATATGCAGACAGATTCATCTGTTGTGAAATAGCACTGTGTTTCACAAATTTCTAGATGCCAAGCCATTACTTGAATACAGAATCATAGAATGGCCTGGGTTGGAAGGGACTTTGAAGATCCTCTAGTTCCAGCAGCCCTGCTGTTGACAGAGACATCTTTCACTAGACCAAGTTGCTCAGAGCCCCATCCAACCTGTCCTGGAACTTCAGACATGGGGCATCCACAATTTCACCAGGCAACCTACTCCGTTATTTTACCATCCTCACAGTGAAGAATTTCTTCCTACTATCTAATCTAAACCTACTCTCATTTTGAAGCCACTTTTGCTCATTGTGTCAGTATGTGCTGCTGTAAATAGTGTATCCCATTTTTCTTGTAGGCTCCCTTCAGGTACTGGAAAGCCACAATTAGGCCACCCCAATTTCATCTCTTCTCCAGGCTGAACAAACCCAGTTCTCTCAGCCTTTCCTCACAGGACAGGTGCTGCATCCTAATCAGCTTGGCAGGCCTCCTCTGGCCTTACTGCTACAGATTGATGGGGAATCAATCTGTATTCAATCCCTGTATATCAATCCCTTCCTGTGCTGGGAAAGCAGAAGGAAGTTCACAGCACCTCAAGCCTGTTCCCAGTTTTTTAAAGGGTATGGTCAGGCATATCTTCATGTTTTGAACAATACTGAATACTGACACTTGTTCTTGATTCATGTGTCAGGCTAATGCAGCTGTCAAAGATGAACATATCAAAATTCTTCTCTCAGGACAAGAACAAATTTTGCAAGCTGGGAGCTCTAATGCAAGGCAAGTCACCCACTCCTGTGTGATCTAAAAAGCATGTCCTTTGGGTTCAGTTAAAATAAGAAGCAGCTCTAAGCTGGGCAAAATAGCTGGTGGGACAGTTTTTTTGACCTGTCAGAAAAACTACATTTACTTGGAAATGAAAACTTTTCAAAAGAATGTGTCCAATTTGACTCTGTTTTGGGGAGAACTGTCAAAATAAATAATTTATACATGCTTGTTTCAGTAATGTGGAAAACACTGAATTATTTTGTCTAGATATAGTGGAAATGCTATAAATCCTGTTATTAATGAATGATAAAAATTAACGTCATTATGACAATATACATATATTATATTTGTAATTTCTACCTTCTGGAGAAAATGTTCACATTTTTTGATGCTTAGACACTTGTTAAATTCTTTCAAAATTGTATTTTGTTGCAGAATTTTAACACTCACCTGCAAATAAACATCAGTGGGTTCTGAAAGAGAAATTTCACAAAGTATGAGAGCTATTTTCTATCTAGTTTTGGCATCAGATGGATTCACAAATAAGGTGCCTAGTTTAAATATTTGCCCATGGGATAGTGTTTGGAGATCCTTAGATGCAAAATGCTGTGAAACTATAAAGCTGACCAAATACCCATGTACTTTAATAAATACCTGAATTACAGTAACATCTAGAACAGTTGAGTTTCATCAGAATTTCTTCACAGGCATTATCTGTGATAATATCATTGTATTTTTCACAGCTACACTATTTCCTACATCTGGATCACTCTTGCAGATGACAGCTGTCTGAACGAGTAACTTTACTTTGTACAGCCTCCTACAGTGCTTAACACCATTAGTTTGGGGGAAAAAATTCCTCCCTTTGGCAATCAATATACTCTGTTTTATTAAATTTGTTCTCTAATCACAAGCACATTCTGTGCAGTTTAGGAAGGATAAAATATTTTACTACCTGCCAAATAATTAAATGATTCTTATGACTTTCTACTCTCACTTCATCATTATTAGTATCCTCAGGCATAAAGATGGGAGGAAGGGAGCAAAAAAAAACAACAGGTAGGGCTCTAAAAGAATCCTATGGGAAATAATGAAAGTAAATGATTAAGTGATAGTCCTCAAATATCAATTTATTTTTTATTCAATAAGACATTTATCTACATTGGTTAATAACAAAAATATTAAAAAGTCATCTGCTGAGACTGGAAAATAAAATAGTACATACTAACATCATGGTAATTATTTTTCAATTGCTATGTGCTAGTAATCAATTATTATTTAATATAAAATAATTGTTCTAGTGAAGTCTGGGCTTTTATTTGGTTGTAAATAAATACCAGTTAAATATCAATTACATGAATTAATCTTTCCTCTGGCGTTATACCACTTGTGGATTGCTCTCGTTTTGAGCAATTCCTTTAAGAAATAATGCAACAACAGGAATTTATGTGTTATTGTCTCCCTTGAAATTCTTCCTTAAATGTATTGGTTTGTGTTTGATGTTAGTAACTTTGTTTAGGGGTGTTATTCTGAAGGTACTTTACAGTTCTCCTGTTCCTTGTATTTTTTTAAATAATACACATATTTTGTGTCTTCAATCTTCCCATGTTTTACCTGCTATCTCTTTTCTTCATGTTATTTCTTCTATTTCCTTTCTAGTGTCAGTCCTACATCCTGTACAGTAATCCAGATGTGTTCAAACTAGAATTTTATAGCTCTATTTGTACTTAATCTACTAATAGGTAATATTAAGCTACACTTCCCTTTCAATAAAACAGATATGTGAGGGATGCCATGCATACAGTCTGCACATGGAGAACCTGAATTTTATATTTGGTGCATTGCAACAGTGCAAGCAGAACAGGTTTGTGGGAACTCAAAACAGGCAGACAAAAGACTTATCAACTATTTCATGTTCTTCCATAGATCTTACATAAAGGGAAATCTTTTTCTTTCCAGTTTTATGTGTAAAAACACCACCATTTGAACTCTACACTGGCATTGTTAGTACCAAGCATGAGGAGATGTATTAACTTTCTAAGTATCCCATCTTCAAAAATCTTTTGCAAAGCAGGTTTTCAGCTTTCTGCTTTGTAGACACATATAAACACTTATCATCAACTCCTCAGCCATTGCTCCACTAACTGAGCTGAAAAAGTCACCATCAGATTGGGAATTTAGCTCACTTGATCTACCATAGTCAAGTGAAATACTGAGATAAATTTCAGTTTTCTTTCAGTGGGATAATACAAAACATCATAGAAGTGGTTTCAGGAAAAAAATACTTATTAAAAATAGACTTATTTTTATTCTGGATGACTGGAAGCCACTGGTTTATCAAGGTAGTACTTTAAAATAGTAGGGATAAAGAAAAAAAATAATAAGCTCTAAGGAAATATGGAAGCGTAATGGAACAAATATACAACAATCTAAGATGATTCCAGCAACCCTTTTGTTTCATGGTTCATTATTTAAGTTGGTTATTAGGTTTTCATGCTGCTCAGCATCATTTAAAACAACGTTTGGATGTGGATAAAGATTTAATTTATACATTCTGGCTGTCCAGGCAAACAGGAAGCTTCACATAACATGATTGCTGAATTTGCATGGATCTATGTCTATTGGTTACGGTACTGCATAATGTTAACCCATTTCCCAACAAAATCTGTCTGCAATAAGCTCTGCTGAACTAGCTGAATGCATTAGAACAGTAAATGACATTACTATGACAGCTCCGCCTTAGCATAGTATTGCCCTGCAATGCTTTTTATATGCCTTATGAGGAGAAAATGTACTTTGTCATTTTCTCCCTAAATAGTTAAAATTCTAAAAGGATTCCTGAGAAGGTGAAGAGTTCTTTGCTTTAAAGAAATATATTTAAAAGTAGTTCTTCCTGATACAAAGTCAGTAATAATGAAAATTTGACCATCTTCCTCTCCATCTATGCAAAACTTCTAGTGTCCATTATAATTTAAGCTGTCACTATTCTTTTAGTGGCAACGAGTTTGGTATTTTCCTCCAGAAAATGCCAAGGATCGTCATGTCTGAGACATTCTTGGGATGTCTCATATGAAAATGGTACAAAGGATTCACAGGCCATTAAGCAAGACAGAAAAACTAGGCAGGCAAAAAATCTTTTCCCAGCTTTAATTTCCTCAGCAGTTCAGACCACAGAAGAACAGGCTTGAGTGATGCTGCACCCAAAGGAACAGAGAGGACCATGAAGCACCAGAGCTGAGAGTCGCAGGAGTGCACTAGCATGACATGGGACCTGAACTAGTACAGCCTAAGTAGAGCTGGACATCATGATACAGACCCTAATGATGTGACAATACAGTTGTCTGGACTGAGCTTTAATCTTCAGGCCCTGACTCACAAAACAGTGGCACAAATCCATATTCTCACCTGCTGGCCCAGCCTGGAGGAACAACACTGTATTGATGCATCTGTGGCTACTTAAAATAAATCTGTGACAAAAAGAAAAGAGACAGTATTTTATAGGCAGAAAGATCTTTGTTCAGGAGAGCCATCTGTCACTGAGGCAAGAAGAACTTCTTTTTGTCTGACAGATTTTGGCAACAGATTATCAACGCCAGGCAGTGACAAACAGGAATTGAGCTGTTGATAAATGGGATAGTTCAATGAAGCCATCACTCCTGAGTAATAACTTCTCATCTGTTTTAAAATGTAAAAAAAAAGCCATGAGACTGAAGCTAAAGTGATGTAAATCTACAAACACGCAAAGGAATTGTTTCTTTACAAGTCATATGTACCTATCTAGTCTATTGGTACAAATAGTCACTGAGACAAACCTAAAAAAAACAGTCTAGGTGTTTGTTGCAAATATTAATTGTATTTGTGTATATTGTTGCCAGCAATACTAAAGGATAGTCAAACTATATGCATCAGGGATAGCATAAGGTCATAAAAAAAATCATGTTTAATTGCCAAAGATTTAGAGAAAAGAAACTAATGCATAAGTTCACAGCTATTTAATTTTACAAGGCAGTTGAAGCTTCTGAATGTCAGATAAAACTTACTCATCATTTTCAATTATCTCAGCAGTCTTCGGTATTCTACTTTATAAGGCAGAATATCTTTATCTACAAGCAAGTCCCAGCACTGCCAATGGTTTGATGATTTTCATGATATGAATAAACTACTGACCACTCTAAATTTATCGTGGTACCAAGCCACTGTGGTTAAATGCAGATTCTTTCAGATTCTTTCTATTGAGCTTAAGGTTTGCAACTGGGTTTTCAATCACTTCTGTTGTTATCATGGGCTGATCATATGTGGGGGGATAGAATGTAAGAAAATAAAGATAGTGCAGAAGGCAGTCTCACACCTGAAGAGTTGCAGCTGTACTAATCACCAAAGATTAGGAACAGGCCTGCCCTTAACAGGCCACAGCTGTGTCCAATGAGGATGAGTGCTATTAAAGGTAGGTTAGCTAGTTGTGAGGAGAGATGGAGTTTGTTGGCTGTGCTGTAAGGAGAGTTAGAGTTTGTTAGTTGTGCTGTGAGAGGAGCTGGAGTTTGTTGGCTGTGCTGTGAAGAGATGCCCATGAGAAATCACCGAAAAAGTATGAGACTTTTGAAATAAGATGACAACAATCATAGAGCTCAGTTCAGCATCTGAAGAGACACATATTTAAAGGCTTTCAGACACGTGCTTAGCATTTGTATCTTTTGCACATGTAACTGAGAATGGACCTAGCATGCAGATACATTCTGTATAAGTATCTGCTCTGACTGGATGCCTCAGTTTTAATGGACTTCAGATTTTACCTGCTCATTTTTCCTCACCCTAGCATTTTTTCTTTTCACAAAAGCTCCTTCTTTTTGGATGTGTTCATTAAGTCAGTTTTTATTTCCTTATTTTCTACCAAAAGGGCAAAAATAAAACCAGATGTGATCTGTGTCCATCAGTTTCAATAGCCTAATGATCAGAATCTTTCAAAAGATGTCTGAGATGCTCCTATTTTGAGTAGGATAGACAGGACAGTCTTCCAGGGACAAGTCTTCTTCAAACACCCAGTAGATTACAAAAAAATAAAATGAATCCTAAATGATGACACTTCCCAATGGGATACACTTACTGCTAAGGTTCACAACCCTTGGTTATGTACCAAAGATACTGATTTAATTTTTGGTTTCACTAGCTTCTTAATTCTATGTCTCATAAAGAAAATATTTCTTTTTACCAAGCTGAATCCATCACATTTATTTGCTTTGGCTGGGTTTTGGCTCAGCAGAAGGCAGCCCTCCCCAGCAGAATATGTCACAGCCCCATTAAAAATAACTAAATAAATAAAAAATTGCCCCTTCTATCTTAAAACAGAGGTAGTCACGTATTCTAAGATTTAAGTCACGAGAAAAATATAAGTCCTCATCTGTACAACAGCTTCAAAATCACTTTCAAACATACATAATGCTTTTATGTTCTGGCTACTAGTTGCCCTAAAGGAAAGGAAAAATAAAACCTAAAGCTAACAGAGTTCATTTATTAATGTTTGATCAAGTACATCTGAGGTCATTAGGGTGCTGTGAAGAGCATGATTTATTCTCTGTGAGAAAAGTTGCTCATTATAAAAAATATTTTTAGAGATCAGGTCCTTTGCTTTACATATTTTCTTGAGTGTTTATGTCTGTGCATGCCTAGGGGTGTCTCTAATAAAAAGTTTTACTTGTGACCAGTAGAACAGTTAATGCTATAGAGAAAGGGAAAATGACATGACTGACTTCTCCTCTCTCAGCTACTTTAATTTGCCTTAGCTATCGCATGGGGGTGAGGCTGATGGCAAGCAGAAAGGTGGGGAGGGAGTTGTGCTTCTGAAAGGTTTTAATTGGCAGGCAAAACAACAATAATCCTCTTAGGTCCTCATAAAAACCAAATTGTTCTTCCCAGCACGTCACATCTGCTGGTCAGGTATGAAAGTCCTTCTTTTGCTGCTGCATCTGTAACAGTGAGCAATATGTGGTGTTAGCAACCAACAAAGGCTCAGAATATTGTCTGTGAGAACTCTTGTAGAATTAGGGCAAATTCTTCAGTGTAGAGTGTTTGATGATAAAGTAAATGGGGAGATTGCAGCAAATGAGTGGAGAGGGGAAGAATCAGATGTTCATCTTTTTTAAAAAACCTCCTAAACAAACAAACAAAAGAGCATTGGTCCAGAATTCTGTAAAAAGATGACTAAGCTGCTAAAAACAAAGAGCAGAAGTGAAACTTGTGCTCTGAGTCCCTTTTATATTTTCTGTAGATCAACTCTGGTAATGCACAAAGTGGACTATTTTACAGAGAGATTTGAGATAAATTGGAGAGGAGCTACGTAAGAGCGAAATACATTCTGCCAAATACCGTAGGACTGATTAAATGAAAGAAAAATATATGAAGAGTATACGTCTAAAGACCATAATATGACTGTGCTTTACATAACCCTAAACCTAGGGGTAACCATAGCCCTAGGAGAAAACAAATCCTAGGCCAAGATATAAAAGCAACCTGGGGCTGGGGCTGGATAAAAGGAAAAAGCTGTGGAGGGATCCACATTGTGGAAGTTCTGTGTTCCCCTACATGTGACTTTGGCAGCTGTATTTGGAGGTCTGGACTTTGTGGTTTTCAGAACCCTAACCCTGGGTGTAACCCTAACCCGAGATGTAGCCCTAACCGTAGACTAGGCTTTAAAACAAGCCTAGAGCTAAGGCTGGTTCAAAATATAAAAGTTGTGTGGGAGGCCATGTTGTGGCAGTTCTGTGATCCCCTTGGCATGCCTTTTGCGTCTGACATGTACCTGGGGCTCTGGCCTTTGTGGTTTTCAGAACCCTAACCCTAGGTGTAACCCTAACCCTAGGCTGGGCTTTAAAACCAGCCTGGAGCTAAAGCTGGTACCAAAGAAAAAAGTTGTGAAGGAAGCCATGTTGTGGCAGTTCTGTCATCCCATTGGCAGGCATTTTGCAGCTGACATGGACTTGGGGCTCTGGGCTTTGTTGTTTACAGAACCCTAAACCTAGATGTATCTCTAACCCTAACCCTAGGCACAACCCTAACCCTAGGCACAACCCTAACCTAGGCCAAGCTTTAAAACCAGCCTGGGGCTAAGGCTGGGTCAAAGGAAAAGGCCCCGGGGGAAGCCACGTTGTGGCTGTCCTGTGATCCCCTCACATATACTTGGTGCTCTGGCCTTTGTGATTTTCAAAACCCTAAACCTAGGTGTAACCCTAACCCTAGGCTGGGCTTTAAAACCAGCCTGGAGCTAAGGCTGGTTCAAAATATAAAAATTGTGGGGGAAGCCATTTTGTGGCAGTTCTGTCATCCCTTGGCATGCCTTTTGCATCTGACATGTACTTGGGGCTCTGGGCTTTGTGGTTTTCAAAACCCTAAACCCAGGCGTAACCCTAACCCTAGGAAGGGCAGTAACTGCTGCCCAGAGCTATCGCTATTTGAAAGGAAAAAGCTGTGGGGGAAGCCATGCTGTAGCAGTTCTGTCATCCCCTTGTCATGCCTTTTGCAGCTGCAGTGTACTTGGATCTGTGGGCTCTGTTTCTGTTTTTTCAGAACTGTAACCCTTGGCTCCACCATAACTCCTGAAAACGCACTGAAATTACCCTTGGGCCATGGCTGTTTCCAAGAATATAGATGTGGAGGAAGCCATCTTTTGGCCATAGCCTTTTTCTCTTGACATGCTTTTTAATGATGCCATGTGCATGGAGCTCTGGGATCTGTGGTTTTGGATCCCTAAATCTAGGTGTAACCCTAACCCTAGGCATAACCATAACTCTTTTTTGACCTGCAACTAGTGGAATGCAGTTCCAGTAAATAACTGCTATCCCCATTCCCAGTCTTTCCTGAGAAGCAAGTGTCTATGGCTGGTTAACTAAATAGCAACTGGGACGTGACAGGTTTAGTTCTGCTCTCCACTCTGATCAGCTCAACTTGCTGTGCATACAGAAGATAACACTGCCTGCTGAGCAGGGACCTGGATGACTTGCTGATTCTATGCTCATTTTACCTGGGGTTACTTTAGGCTTTCAAAATAGCTTCCCATTTTTGTTCACTTACAAGGGCTGTCTGATCTTTTGAAAAGGTACTATAAACATAAGGTATTACCCATTAAAGGACACAATATGATTTATCTAGCCACCTCTCCCATTATTTCTAACATAGCTATTTCTTTTTTAGCACTTAATCTGACAGTGATTTGCTTCAAAAGAGAGAGAGTTTATGGCTTGCTGCTGATACCACAACATTTTGCACAAATCAGTGCAGAAAGAGCAGCCTCCTGGAGGATTCCCTGCAGGCTTCAGCTCCCATCCATGCAGTCCCTGCAGTCCCACACCAGCTGAGCTGCCTGCCAAGTGCCAAGGGGACTCTCCCATGCAAGATTCCACTTGCCCCCTTGCTTTGGCCTGCAGCCATGTGTTTGCTGCATGAGCAGGGGAGAGGCTGGACTCACCTGGGCCGGGCTTGCAGGATTCTGTGCGCATCACTGGGCCTCGCTCCAGAAAGGGCGCTCCATCAGCGGCCCTTCCCAGGCAAAGGCACACAGCTTCATCCAGCCTGGCTGCTTACAGGGTCAGCTTTTACCCAGACAGCTCAGACAGGAATTTGGCAGATGACTGGACACTAAAATTTACACTACTGTGTGTAGGAAACCAGAGCTGTGGGAAGCACTCAGCCCTTCTTGACTCTTTGCGGCTGAATAAAACTTGTGAAGAGTTTGGCAGATGCTAATGCACTATCCTAACAAGCTAATGGAACAAACTTCAGAACCAGCTTAAATCTGAGTCCAAACAAGGTACCTCCCCACTACTACCACTCAATACTTCCTACCCACAGAACAAAAGCCAGCACAAAACACTGTCTAGCAAGCCTATCCATTCTCAGGCGTGAACTTTGGCTGCTGAAGGAGAGCTTTGAATGAAATTGAAAAAGAATGATTACAGGTTCACCAAAATGGCCTGTTTCCATGTATACCATCAGGTTAGGGAATTGTGAAACACATGCTTGCAGCTTGAAAATGTATAAAAATGTTCTTTGGAGGGTTAATAAAAATGGGTTTCAATAGATAAACTGCTATAATTCAAAAATGACATCTCTATGCCTATGTCTGCAGCATGGGAGTCTGAGCTGCCAGAGCTTCATATCTTTTCAACAAGGTGGCCTGGTCCAAGCAGAGCACAGCGATAACCCAGGACTTGGGCTGCCAGGAACCAAATGGGTTTCCTAGAATTGCTGACTCCCCAGATCACTTCTGTGTCTTTCCTCCTTGCAGGAAGCATAAATGCTGCATCTTCAGCCTGTCAAGGATTTTTGTCAGCTGGTATTTTAAATTACAGGATGACCCTGATAAAACAGGATTTTGATAAAATGTGCTTTTTCATGTAAATAGCTGAGAACTGGAATAATATTAGACACATTCAGAGAGACTAGAGATTTATATCAATATGAAGAGGCTGAAATAGCTATGTAAAACCAGTAGTTTTAGACTCTGACAGCTTACAGCTATAAATATTTGGGGTTGTATGTTCCTTTTTATATATTTCACCTTACTCAGGAAACAAAGATACAGGACTGGGAACAACTGTTTTTTTTTACTTATCTTTAATCTGTGGGAATACAGGTGTGCATAGGAACCTGACTGCAGTGTCTGTATTGCAGGCATTACCCCAGTAATTTATCAGATTGTTCCCCAGACATGCTTCAAAAAGGACAGATATTAGCTTCCAGAAGGGAGGCACAAAGAGTACTGAATATAATGTTTCAATTGAGGACACATTTTTGCATTAATAAGTTTTAGTTAAGCTAACTAAATCCTGGGAAATTACTAAATGTGAACTGCAAGACCTCTTTCCCAAAAACAAACAAACAAATAAACAAACCAAAAAAACAACCAAACAACAGAAAGAAAAACCCAAAAATAAATTTTAAAAACCTAAATACATAATTATAAGTCAAAATCAGACTTTCCATTGAAACTAAGAGGAGGAAGATCCTGGGTCAAGAAATTACAAGGAAAATCTCTACCAGGTGGTCCCTGACTGAGGCATGCACTTTGGGTTTTAAGTCATATCTTCAAGGCCCTACTTTCCTAATCATAGCTGACAGGGATTTTGAAATGCCAAATATGCATGACCTTTTTTTCCCATCAAAATGTGTACAAACTGCCATATTAATATGATATTTGAGGCTCCAAAACTGTGACAAAGCTTTTGCAGTTAGGCTTATATTTGAAAAAGTCCAAGAAATTATGCAGAAATAAATTTAAATCCTGCATGGATTTAAATATATATATATATATATATTTGCTAAATCTGGATAACAGATTTGTTGTAAGTACTTAAGATCATATATTGTTTGTTAACTGGTGTTAAGTTTTGGCAGGGAAAGAAGAAGCAGCCCTGGAAACTGTATCTTTGTGTGCCTCAAATTCACAAGCACAGAAAAATAGGGGCAGGGGCATTGAGAAACAAATGTTTATTAAACAGAGCTTGCTGGAGGTGGATACTAAGAAGAAGAATGAGATTCAAGTAGTTGAAAGCTTCTGTGCTCCTCCTGGAAATCAATGACAGAGCTGCAAAGAGATTGCAGGCACCTCTCCTCTCCATTACCAGCGCTAATGCTGGACTCATTCACTCCGAACCAAAAATGCTGCCTGAAAGGCTTTTGCTTCAGTGAGTCTGAAATTCACTTCTTCCCCAACTACATCAAACTGTGGGATTGCAGTTATTTTATTAACAGTGAATGTGCCCCACACAGGTGAAAAGAGCAGCAGCTGATTCTATTAGTTATGCAGCTGGCTCAGAGGATTCACTGATAAGAGATGCAGACTGGTTTTTACTCATTTGCAGAGCACTTCTTTTTCCTTAAGCTGACCGGAAAATTGCAGGATTTGAGATGCCTGCTGAAAAGAGTCAAATCCATTACTACTGAGGCATATATATGCAATAAAAGCTAAAATTACAGTCTTCATGTTTAAACATCTGGTCACAACCCAGGAGGGATATATCCCCACTGGCCATGAAAAAAATAAATCTTAAATAAGTATAAATTAATTGCCTATAGTAATATGGAATCTTTGTAATCATTTATGTTCAAGCATATGAGTATTCATTAAACTGTCTGTGTTTTCAGACATTTGCAGAGATTATTTAACACATGCATTACCAAAACGATGAGCTTGAAATTGGAAAAAATACCCTGCTCACTGACACTGTCATTTTATTCTAGTCAGTGTCACTGAATCAAGGAAATAGATAATCTGTTCACATGACAGGAGAAGGAGATACACAGTTTGGGCTTCTGCATCTGTTTCTCCTCACCTGGGAACACACTCTGCATCTACCAATACTTAATGTGTTACTTCCTTGCCCTTTTCCAGCACACAGGGTGCACTGGGGTTTTTAGACCTGACCTGGGCCTTTTTTGTGTCTTCCAGAGATTTTAGTACATGACTCAGAAGTGGGGAGGAAAAAAAAAAAAAAGAAGGGAACATTCCAGTATTCTTATTCTACTTCAGATTTCTATTTCTGCCTTGATCTCCTTAGTCCCTGCACACTTCTTCTATGGTACATTTACAGAAAAGAGCAGGTGAGAGCCCACACTGGAATGGAAGGGGGGAGGTTACAGAGAGTGAATACCAGCAATGCAGTCGATTGGGGGGCTTCAGGGAAAACAGAATGACAAAGATTCATTCATGCTTGTGCCAAGCATAGGATACTAGAAATTATATTTCTCCTGTGTTTTCTGTTTACCCCTACATCATTGATCAATGTACATTATTAGCCCTTTGCTAGTTTCAACTCCCTAACCATCAGGAATCAAGTCATCTTGTTGACAAACTTGTTACAGAAACTGAAAGCCCTGGGCATCAGCAGAGAATGCTTTAAAGGTTCAGACTGGTATAAGGTGATACAAACTCAGCCACCAGCCAAAACCAAGGAATACCCAACTGTTCTGAATCAGTTACAATGCTTTATACATCTTACCTAAAGGAGCTTGCAGAAAGATTTAAAGCTTGAATGTCTCCATCAATGATAATTAGTAGTACGATGTCCACAAAGGAAAACAGTGTTTAATGTAATAAGCCTTAAACCAACTACATCCATATAAATCACAGAATCAGAATAAGCTGAGTTGGAAGGGATCCACAAGGATCATTTAGTTCAACTCCTGGCCCTGCACAGGACCCCCCAAAAGTCACACCATGTGCCTGAGAGCACTGTCCAAATGTTTCTTGAACTCTGTCAGGCTTGGCACTGTGACCACTTCTCTGGGGAGCCTGTTCCAGTGCCCAGCCACCCTCTGGGTGAAGAACCTTTCCCTGATATCCAACATAAGCCTCCCCTGACACAACTTCAGGCCATTCCCTTGGTCCTGTGACTGCCCCTCTGCTTCCCCTCATGAAGAAGTTGTAGTTGTGATGAGGTGTCCTCTCAGTCCCCTCCTCTCCAGGCTGAATAGATTAAGTGACCTCAACTGCTCCTCATACGGCTTCCCCTCAAGGCCCTTCACTATCTTCATTGCCTTCCTTTGGACGCTTTCTAAAAATAAAGAATAGCTAATCATTTTTAAAAGAGAGAGAGAGATTTTTTTATGTGCCTACAAGGAAAATGTGGTCATGGTAGAAACCAAATACAAGCTGCAATATGGTGGATTGCAAAAATAAAAATGGATCCTAGCACTTGAAATTATCAAACAAATGACATGTGGAAAATATGGATGCGATGGGAAGTCTCTTACAGTAGATGGCCTTTCAATGGTAATGGCAAATAGAAGCAGAAAACTTCAGGAAAGAAATCTGAACAAAATACCTGTCAGCCACAAAAATGCCTGTCAGCCACAAAAATGGAGAAACACTTGCTCAAAGTACAGATATGTAAATGTTGTGCATGACAGTGTTTGGTATGATTGGGCAATATTGGTTCATAGCCACACATGAGTCTTTGAAATCCCAGGGTAGTTTACCATGCATGTTTCTATGCTATGAAATAAATGTGAGAGCAGCTTCAAAGTAGCTCTACATTGTTGGGGTAGCCTAGTATGGGATGTCCAATAAATATAGGAAACAATAGAAAAGAATCATCTAACTATAAATCTCCTAGTTTAGGTTTGTTCCTAGTTTAGGGTTGCTGTAAAGCTATCTGGAGTATCTGGCACTTAGTGCCACTTTGTGTGGATATTATCATCCCTGTAAAAACAATTTAGGAATACAACAATTATAGAATCACAGAATAATTTGGGTTGGAAAGGACCTCTAAGGCCATTGAGTTCAGCCTTTGACTGATTGCTATCCTGTAAACTAGACCAAGCACGAAGTGCCACTTCCAGTTGTTTCTTGAACACTTCCAGGGATGGTGACTCTACCACTTCCCTGGCCAGCTCATTTCAGTGTTTAACAACTCTTCCCATGACAAAATTCTTCCTGCTGTCCAATCTGAGCCTTCCCTGGCACTATATCCTCTTGTCCTGTCACTGGTTGCCTGGGAGAAGAGGCCAACCCTCACCTGGCCATAACCTCCTTTCAGGCAGTTGTGGGGAGTGATAAGGTCTACCCTGATCTTCTTGTTCTCCAGGCTAAACAACCCCAGCTCCCCCAGCTGCTCCTTATATGACTTACTCTCTAGACCCTTCACCAGCTCTATTGCCCTTCTCTGGACACATTGCAGTACCTCAATATCTTTCCTGCAGTGACAAACACAAAACTGAACACAGGATTTTCTTACTAGTCTAACACTTCCACATTTTGCTTTATAAGGTTTAGAATTTAGTGCCACTTTAGAGACATGGGTATAAGCATGGTTCTAAGTAAAAATTGCAGCTGTTAATGACAAATCAACCTTCTACAACCTTCTTCTGCCTCCCCTGAAATATATGCCAGAAGATCAATGAAAACCAAAAAACAAAAAACAAGGTAATCCACTAGTTTTTTGTGAAAAAACACTGCAGGCAGCTTCAACACCAATAATAATTTCTTCTTACGAAGTTAATATATCAAATTCACCTGTGATATTCACACCAGCAGAATAAATATCAGAATAAATTTTAGAACTCAAGAAGATTCCCACCAGAGTACAGTTTCATTATTTCCTGAAGATGTCTTTGGAGCTGCCCGCTGCTTATGTATCTGTCAAATAAAAATTTTTATGAGAAAAGCAAAAATCCAAATGGATTCTCTGGGTTAGCTTTATATCAGGGAACACTGAGTTAGTAGAGGGCATGTGTGGAGTGCCACAACTGAGATAAAGGCATAAACTTAAACCTTCAGTTCATTTGGCAAACACACTGCCCTACATTTGGACTTGAAATAAAGAGCCCAAATCCCAATCAACCACATCAAGTTATGTGGCGGGGAGAGAGATAATAGCACCATACTACAGCTAATGGAAGTTCCTACTTGCTGAAACACTGAGTGCATTTAATCCTCAAGACAAATAATTCACCTGTGAATAACAGAATATTGACAGGATAGAGATTTGAATTTCAGGGCAAAAAAGTCACTTGTGCCAGAAGTACTGGTATGGTTGTGCAGTGTATTCATTTTTCTGGAATGATGTTTTGTGCTAAATCACACACAGCCTTGGCAAGTTTGGTCCAAGGAGTCCAGTAAAACTGGGCCTATTGAATGCACTGCAATGACCAAACAGTCTCTCCACATGCCAGGGTAGAGACCAGCGTGTTTCGTTCTTTCTGATCTCCAGCTAAAGAAAAGGGACTATCTCATTAACTACTCATTAAAAGGCCTAGTGCAAACCTGATTTTCCATAAGTTTAGATTTCATTAAAAAAAAACAAAAATAAAATAAAATTTCACAAAAAGCATTCTGATTACCTTTGCCATAGGCTGGCTGATTTTAGCCTACCTTTAATTCATAGTTACTAGAACTATCCTGCTTTTTCTTTTCTTTTTTTTTTTTTTTTGTATTACCATTATTTATTACCTGGCTAACAATTATTAAAAAATTTATATATGACATTAACATTGGGGAAGCATTTTGCATATTCTATAATACTCTAAAATAAGTCATCAAGAGTTGACAAGGGCCTGACATTAATGTCTGCTAGTTCTTCACAGAACAGCAAGAGGCACCTCTTTAGAAACACAGTTTGAGAACTGCTTTGTCAGTGAACTCATTTCTTCAAGGACAATAGATTATATCTTCACTTACAAAACAGAATACATCTGGCATGGATTTTTAACATGCAGTTTGAACTATATAAATACTGAAATCCATAAATATGAGGTTATATATCTATCTATCTAATTAGAGTCAATAAGGCACCAGTACTTCTAAGTTTAAAGAGTGGTGCAATAGTTTGAAAAATTGCTCTGAAAACAGATTTCCATTGTCTCACAATAATTCAATTTCAAATATGTTCTTGCAACCAAGAAAGATACTTTGTCCCCTTCAATTTATCTAAGAATATGAAAAATGAGTTGTTTCTAGCACATCAATCTATGCCTGAAAAACAAACCAAACAAAGGTAATGCAACAAATTGAAAGGAATCAGGCATGTTTTCCGTGTCTGCACTCTTTTTGCAAGGCTACCATGAATAACTCTGGCTGCTCAAAACACTTGAACTGAGATTGATCAGGTTGTGCAGAATCCCAGCAGGTAAGAAAGGATTTGAATGCTGCACATCTTCTGATGGGGATATGGTTCATACTGCATTCCCCAAAATTAAACCAATGAACTTCAAAAATTACGTTTAAAGTTGAATACTGTCTAAAGTTAAATATTGAAATACATGTTTAGACAGTTGCCCTTTTTAGAGTTGCTGCAGTTATAAGCTCTGTATCAACAGATACTGAGTATAGATACTAATAAGTAGTAGATACTGAGTACAGTATAGATACTGAGTACAGATACTAATAAGTATCTGTATCAACAGATACTCTTACACATGTAAGAGTAAGTATCTGTAAGAGTGTAAGAGTATCTGTAATCTGCATTCAATTTTGTGTTGAGTGCAGACATTTAAAACTCAGATCAAATATCTTCAACTTCTAATTATGGAGTAAAATTACTAATTTAAAACATGTAAATCTGAGATTTTTGGCTTGAGCCTACCAATGCATTTGAACTCTGACTACTTCTTCCACTTCAGTGACTCCAAAGTACTTAGTCTGAATTCGTTTTAGGTCAGATTCCCAACTGAAACATTAGCAAATTGCAATGTGGGGAATGTGAGCAGATACAGTTTGTTTTGAGCTGAGTCCAAACTATTTTTTTCCACTGTCTGTCTGAAATTTTTCAGTAGTGTTGCAGCATAAATCCAGTAGCTTTTCTGTAAATCCATACAGAATATTTTTAAGTCTATTTCAGATCTCCTACAAGTTCAGCAGAATTTTCCAAATGCTTCTGTGTACAGCATTTTATGAAGCATCTCCTTGGAGGACATTTCTGAAATCCCACTAGTTCCCACAAAATTAATTCCATGATACCCATATGATTTAAAGGTAACACACTGAGATGATGTGGGACATGAAAAAATATGCCTAATTACAGTACTTAGACGAAGTTTAATGCATAGACCATGGTTAGCAGTCAAAAGAAAGCTTAAGGATTTTCATTTCAGCTATAAAAATAGTGATATGTGCCTTCAGTATTACAAAAAGCAGCTGAAGCCTGCCAGCCAAACAATGGAGTGAAACCCAGTTGCAAGCAAATTCAAAGATGCCTGGTGTGAAGGGATTGTATGACCTGCAAGAACATCTATTATACAGATCTGTTTTCTTCCAGAACAATAAAAAAACCATTGTTGCACTGTTCTTTGGATTGGAATAGGACCCAAATCTGCCAGGAAAAATCCCTGCATTCCCTAAGGAGACTGTTTGTTTTCCAAAAGAAAGCAAGTTGTTTTTCTGTAGGGTCCTTTTCAGTGATCAGAAACTTTCCTATTGCTGGAAAGGAACAGAGGATGAAAAACACCGCATGTTTCTTTTCTTTCTATCAATACTCTTTGCACCATCTCCTATAACCCACAAGCTATTGAATACATTAATTAAATAAGCCAAGCTATAGAATAACTTTATGTAGCAGGGGAATATTTTTTAACTTGTGATACACCACACAAAATGCATCTCAAGCTTTACAAGTATTTAATTGTCACAAGAACCTTCCTCTTAAAATGTTTTGTGTGAAATGAAGATCCCTATTATTCTAGCCAACTTTTTCCAGGTTTCTTAAACTCTGACATACACAATATCTGACCTTTGGAAATTTTGTCTTTGTTTTCCATCTGCTGGACTCTCAGGAAGAGCTCAGTGGTCATTGGAGACCCTTAATGTCCTTTTGGTGTGTCTTTACACTCACATGTGGTGCTTGTCTTCAGGCACAGATTGCTCTGGGGAGGAGCCAGACCTAAGATTCAAGGCTCCTCCAGCAGATATCCAGAGAAAAATGCACTCTATTACTATGGTGGCAACATTACTGTATTATAATGCAATAAAGTGCCCTGCAATGGCAGAGAAAGGGCTGAAACCATTAATAGATCTTTTCCATCTCCAACATCTATGTAAGTGGAACAGAAAAATTATGAAATAGTTTAGGGACTACTGTAATACTTAGTGGTTACTTCATTTTTTTTCCCAAGGAAAACATTAGAAGTTGCCAGTTATAAGGCTAAATCCCAGAAAGTGTGCTTTGTGGAGAATCTTGATTGGATCCAGTTTGCTGCAATATTTAACTTATTTGAAACCAAAAAGGTGAGGATAGAGTACTTAATCACAGAAGGAAAGCTGACCAGCCATTGACCAGGGAAGTTGTAGCCACGTTGTCCCTCTGTGTTCCCCACTCATAACCACTTCTGACCACAATATGCCCCGTACCCAGGACCTGCTATACTTCATGTTGTACCTTGCACAGTAAATTCCCAACCAAATGCAAAGCATTATTTTTAAAGACCTACAAAAAGACATACCAAATGAAAAGTATGATTGACAAAAAATTCAGGGGTCTTTTGCTTTTAAAATTGAAGTGTTGGATTTTTTTTTTCTTTTCTTAGGAAAATGGAAAAATAATGCAAATTCTGAAAAAGCTGTCAACAGAGCATCCAGAGGCCATAATGCTTCACATGCTCATGAGTATGTAATGATCCTTCTTTCCAAGGACTTGAGATTGAGCCCTGAAGCTACAACACTTTGCACAGCATCTTTTTTTTTTTTTTTTAATCTTATTCTGTCTCTTTTATTAGTGATAGCTGCAGGCAAGATTTTTTTTTACCTTCACTCATTTGGTTCAGTTGTGTCACATGTCATGGTTAGCTTCTTTAATGGAGTGTTTGCAGATGAGGTTGTAAAAATCATTAGCCACGGTTGGCAGATGCTAGGTACTGCTAGGATGCTGTTCCAATCACTCCTTTTCTTTAATTAAAATTCTAAATAAATCATGAGGTTTTGCAAGCACAAGCCAACAGTAGTTGCATAAGATGAAAGCTGTGCTGACTGCTGGCAGTTTTAATGCTGCTCCTTAGCCTCTATTTCTTCCATGTTTTGTTTTGCTGTTTTTTGGTGATTTGGTTTTTTTCCCTTGGCCATCACACAAAATCCCCATATGCACTTCTTCAGTGCTTAAAAATCATTATTGCTGGAGATCAATACCAAGAAAACATCTGTGGCTCTTCATGGAGTACAAACAAATTTACTCAGGGTTTGTTTTATTTTGTTTTGTTTTTTTACAATAAATGCAACTAAAACTTCATGTAAAGAGCAAAGGAAATATTCTATATTCAGTAGCCTATTGATTTTTTCATGATATTATTGTAAACATAGATGTGGGAGTATTAAATATTCAGAGCAGAGAACATTTATTTGCCATGAAACCTGAATAAATTGAATCTTTTGCTCCTTGTTTCTATGGGAACAAGTTCTATTGAATAAACAGTCTTTGAATAATATTTTATTATTTTTAATGATATTAATTATAATTCAATGTGTCACATTAAAATAATTTCAATAGTAATAAGAAATTTTAACAGTGGTGCAAACTTAAAAAAATAGGCTAGTTGAGTTTAAAGTAATTTATGCAGCCTGTAATTTTTAGTTCCCATTGTCATGAGAGCTAACTACTAGTTACTAAACCTGAATGTTTGCATTTGAATTCTTAATGGGGTGATGTTTTATTGTGGTATTGAGAAAAGATATAAAATAACCGTGATAAAAAGATTAAAAGTTGTAGAAAAATAATTTTAGTGAAGCAATCAGTCACTAGGGAGCTTTTCTTGGCCACAAAATCCCTGCATTTTGCCATTTTCTATATAATTATTATCTTTTTTTCTTTATCTTTTGCTAAAGTATGTCGCAAACATCCCAAATACAAGTTTCAATACAAGTTAAAAGAAGACAGGTTATCCTCTTATGTCTACATAAAATCAATGGAGTTCTTCACAGGACATCTCAGAATTATCAGCATGAAGAAATGGGCTCCTAAACAACACTATGATGGAATAGTAAGATTATTTTGAAGTAAATACAGCAGTGTTTAGTCAAAAGTAAATGTGGGTTAAACTCAGTCTAACCAATATAAAGAAGAGCAAAACCAACATGAACAACAAAACAAAACCAAAACAAAGCAAAGGAATTTAAGTGGAGGCATGCCTAAGCAACATTATGGAGGAATTAAATATAAAAGGTTAAATGGCCTTTTTTTCTCCCTGTTATATACACTGATGCTGATCATCATATCGGCTTTGTCATCACACCTAACTGCTCATACACAAAATATCAAAAGTCAGGAATTTTTTTTATTATGAAAATCAGTTGTAGACCCACTGAAGATTACCAGCCTTTTCTTAATTATACTGTAGCAATGCCAGAATCTGCTTTTCTTGAAATCCTTTTCATATCAGAAAGTCAGCTAAATCATGATGTCAATGTAAATTAGAGATTAAGTGATGATTCAGAAAAAGAATCAAAAATTCCTGCACAACGGTTTTATTAAAATAGCAAAGTAAAATCTGAAAATGCTGTGGAAAGAATAATGTGTTATCACTTGGAAATCCCACTAGAAAGGAAACTATTTAAGCATTCTCATAACTGCATCTGTTTAGAAAACACTGAGCAGCAAAGTTCTGTTCTGTTCACAGTGTCATAGAACAGTTTTGGTTGGAAGGAACCTTTAAAGGTCACCTAATCCAAACTCCCTGCAATAAGCAGGGACATCTTCAAAAAGATCAGGTTGCTCAGAGCCCTCTCCAAGCTGACCTTGAATATTTCCTTTCATGGTCTCCAGAGGTAAGAATTATGATCATAGAAATAAAAATTTACTTTCAGATTTTTCATCTGCCACGACTCAAATGAACCTGTCACAATCGATCATCTACATCAGAAATATTTCAATAAGTTTTAAAAAGCCATTGCAGAGTTTTTCATTTAACAGATGGAATATCTAATTAATTTGAATAATGGTTTTATAACTGCAGGGTGCTAAGGGATCAGAAATCATTTTTATCTCTTACTAAAAGGAATTATTCACTATCCATAAATATTTAAAATATACGTACTCGAAAATGCAGAATGCTGCATTTGGCAACTTGTTGTGTAAACATGATGAGTCCAGAGACTCAAGATATAATCTTCTTTGTTCTGCATTATTGTTTCTCGGGATCTGCAATACAGTCTGAAATGGCAGGATCTTTTTTATAGTGGAATGACAGCAATTCTTTTTCAATATAGCCTTCTGTTTGAGAGAGCAAAATTGCTCTTCTTATTACAGAGGAGGTAGCACTGCTTTTAAAACAGACTAGTCCACATTTTATCCAAGAAATAAATGATAAAAAGATTTTTTTATGCCATTTTGTAGAGCTGGCACTTTTAATTCAATGAGGGTATTAGAAGTCTCATGTGCAGTTTTTTGCTCAACCATGTAACTAAAGCAGCTACTTATTGAGAAATAACTTCTTCAGAAAAAAACTTCCTGCAGTAATCCCGAATGTAAAGAAATGATTCTATAAGTCAAAGTTTTAGCTTCAGTGAAGTTTGTAACTGAGGAGGATTCTCAAAAGGAGAAAAGTCACTTAAGGCATTCATTTCAAAACAATTGAATGAGGCACTTGTCACCACAGCAGGAAACAGAAAAGCACTTAAAGCTTGTACAAGTAATTTATTTTAGCAATCATCTCAAAATTTATACAGGAAACAAAATGCAAAGGAAATAAGTAATGAGAGTTCATTAATCTAAACTCCAGCAGTTACTAATTTATAGGAATGGGATATGTATTAAAAGTTCCCACAATGCAAACAATATAAAATGAATCGTATCAGAAGAGAGGTTTAAAGCCAAATAAAAATAATTTATGCAAGCACCTTAGCTAAGGTGAAAACTTCAGGAAGGTGAAACCCAGAAGGCCAGAAAAGGCATATACCCAAGAATTTAAAGTATGCATTTTGTCACTGCTTTGACTGAAGTGACTGAAATAGTCTTTAAGTTGAAGGCTTTACAAAATAACTGGCAATTATTTTAGAAGTTCCAGAGGTTTTAGAAAATGTTCAGTACACTTCCTATACTCAAAATCAAAAAAGCCTGTGTCTGGTAACTTCTGATTGCTAAATTTATCTTCAGTCTAGTAAAATGCAAGTACAACTAAGTAAGAATGTTACATGAGAGCTTAGAAAGCTGTAGTAAGGAATAAGACTACAGGAAAAGCACCAAGAATAATACAATTCTCCACAGGAATTCATCTGAAAGAAACAGTAGGGAGCTAAGTAGAAACAGACAAACAATAAAACAAGTGGTCAAATGAGGAAGTAAAGACAGTGAAAAGATAGGAAGCACTGAAATAAAGAGTAGAAGGACAAAGTGGCAGTGGGTAGGAGATGATATATGCATTTGCTCCTCAGCATAGTTCTGTTGTCACAGTTCTTAAAACAGAACTTGAAAAACATACAAATTCTTCAGTATAAACTTTTGACATGGACAGTGATATTGAGAAATGGGATAAGAAATCAGAGATTAAATTATTTCCGGGCAGCAGAACTGCATTGTAAACGCTTCCATTGCAGAAGGAGAAGATGGCAAGAACCACAACTACAGAGCTTACCATGTTCCTGGGTTCCACTTCAAGAGAGGCAAAGCACAGCAAAGCATCCTTATTAGAGTGCATTCTTATTTCAGACTGTGGTGACACTTTTAAAACAAGCTTCTACATCTTCCACTGTGTTTCATTTTATACTGAAATTGGTCTTGCACTGCTCACACTGGTTGCCTTCTGATGAAACCAGAATATATAGGAGTCCAGAGCCCTCCTAACAAGTCTTACTGGCTAATAGATCAATGGGTGTGAAGCAAAAGCTCTTGACCTACATGTAGGTTGGATGTCATATCTGCCATGTCAATAGTTTGGACCTTCAGTGGCCCGCCCATGGTGCTGCTCCACCAGCTTACATAGATATTGCCACAGACACACTTGCAGAAACACAACCTGCAGTCTAGTGTCAGACATGCCCCTTATGCCTTTTAAAGTTAGGAAAATTTTCCATGCTTTTGTCTGATTTCACTCCCCTCTCTTGACTTCAGAAACCCTCCAGATTGCAACTTGTTTACAATTCATATATCATTGGTTTCAGTGGGTCACATGTTTTGAAAAACAAAAAGAAAATTCTTTTTGAAATTGCTGCTTGAAGACTGATAAATTGTTTTTAAAAGTAGGGTAATGCTGGAACATTTGACAAGAGCCTTCATAACAGACTCAAGAACATCTAAATTTTAAGAGTGAGATACCCTCTGTATTCACTATTATATGTCATCTCAGAGAACATATTTGACAACATGATCACATAACCACACATATTAAAGACACATCAACAACTTTATGAAGTAAGCTACAAATTTGAATGTTTTCAGTAAGATTAGTTCATTTATTTGTCAAAAATAATCAGATAAAAATCAGAAATAGGAACAGCTTTACCAAATATTTTGAAGAATATTTTAAAAGTAGAATTTCTAAGAAAAAAACAAAAGTCATTGAAACTTTATCATAATTTTTGAAGAGCAATGTCCAAAATTATAAATTTACTTTATTTCATAAATGGATTGCTAGTAGTATCAGAAATTTCATGTTCACCATGCCAATACTTATTCATACTTCACTGGGCATAAGTACTGACATAAAGAAAGAGATAAGAAGATTCAAAAAGGAATTAAGATTGCAGGGTAAAAATTTTTTTCAACAGACAAAAATATTCTGGTTTGGCAGTTCTTTCTGTCAGGACCAAGGCAGACAGTGGTCAGCAGAGATGGACAAGATCTTACATGGAACACTGTAAAATAATGGCTAAACATAAGGTATATCAGGAAATTAAGAAATTATAGAAAATAATAGAAAATAATAATATTATATATTCTATTTTTTTGTTTGTTTACATACTATAAATTAAACTGCAGGCATTAGGAACTTTTCCCCCATCTTGTCCCATACAGCCAATTTTATTTTTGTACTCATCTATACACCACTCAGAGTTCCCCAGTAATATAAGGTGTGTTAAAGTGACTTAACTAGTCCTGTTTAAACTAAGGACAATGAAAAGATTATTACTTTTAAAGATAAATTAATAATCTTTTATAGCATCTAGTAAGATTCAGCAGGTGGTAACACCCAACCTATGAAAAAAACAACTGACAATTACTTTGATATCAGGAGTGGCTTTCAGTTGCTACTGCTCATGACTCCCTGACACGTCCAACAATTTCTATTATCATTATATAAAAAACAAAAAGTAATTTCTCATTTTTATTTTAATGAGCAACACTATCTCAAAGATCAATTTAGAAAGTTAAAAGTAGACAGCAAAACTAAATGACAGACAAAAAAAAAGGGGTATTAATACAACAGGAGTAGCTTTTTGTTCTTTGTTTTGTAGTACCTTTACAGCTCTTTACTGTACCAGAGTATGACCAATTGACTGGACAAAGCTACATACAATTATTTTTTTTTCCCCATCATAAACAGAAAAATATTTTAATCTATTATTTTCATCCTGTCAAGATCCTACTACACAATATTTCTCGGCATAAGCAAACTTGCAGCTGGTGGCTCCCTCCCAGAATCCAGTTGTGGTACATTTTTTGAGTACATACTCCTGTTGGCATAAATACATTTTTAAGAAGACATTGAAATATCATTTTCACAGTCCTCTCCAAAACACTATATTAAAGAATGATTTTATTAACATTTAAAAACCTATGAAAGAAAAAGTCTACCTTTAAAAACCCACAGGTCTGGGAAATTAAAGTCTCTGCACAAGAAATCATTCTCATAGCTTGCTGCAGTTTTCTTCAGAGTCTGAAAGACATATTCTCACTTATTGTCTTTCCATTTTTCCTTGTGCAAAATGAAGATATTGATTCATCAAAGTGATGCTGGAAAGTTTAACTCATCTTATGAAGTACTTTGCAGGGTTATTCTAATGCAAAGAATCTAAATTAAATGGGCACTCGTTCTCTCCCAGGCACACGCACACACACGAAAAAAGTGCATCATATTTTTCATTAGGTACAGCTGGATCTGGCTATTTCCTGAAATCATAGGAACGATTTTGCTTTAGGGCAATTTGAGTGTAAACAGCATATGACAAGAATTAGAAATTATCCTCTACATTTTCACCTCTCATTACCTTTTACCACCACTTTCCTGCATTGAGAAGAATGCTTGGTCAATTCTTTTCTCTTTAGTCTAGCAGCTAAAAATTGTTTTCAGTTTTTAAAGCTTGTTTATAAGCATTTCATGAGCCATGCACCATCATAACTTTTCCCCATCAATGCCAAATGGAAAAGAAAGGGACAGATCAAGGATATGCATATCGGAAAAAGCAGTTTCACTTATGAGAAAAACAAATATTTCATCAATTTACATGTCTTCATGCCTCACTTTCAAAGGTCTTGTTTTATAAATAACATCAGCTTGCCTATCACAAAACTGGGTGCCGCAAGACACATCAAGCTGGCGGCCTGTCTTAATGGGAGTTTTGTATCCACACTCCAGCTAGACTCCCACACTGAAAAATGAAAACAACATTAATAAATGCACACTGATAACAAATCTTATTTTATTGACTTCTCTCAGATTACACTGAAATATGACTTTCTCTGTCCTTTGTTACACCCCACTCTTGTATGCTGTGGGAAGAGAGCGTAACATCAAGGCCTGAGGCAAGCAGAAAAGAGAGACTTCTCTGATGTTCAAGACTATGCAGTGTTTGATGGGTTTATGCTGAAAAAAAATTAAATTTCTTCAAATTTACACACTTGTTCCAATCTGATGTTACTAAAGAAGGCCTCTGGCAGTATCATGTGCTGGAATAATTTGTTTCCATAACTGTAAAAAATGCTCTCTGACTCAAGGTCAATGCAAAGAGATTACACCTAGGAGACTGCATTAGTCTCACTACATTCCCCTTGCAGAAAGGCACAGAGTTTTCCATAATTACAACGAATTTCTGCACCCTCTTTTCTCCTGTATGATAGAAAACTGGAGCAGTGGTAACCCTGATTCTTTCTATTGCTCTGAATACTGGAGGCACCTACACTAAGGTACAACCATTGGACACATCTGCCCCATTTCACAGACACACCTTATGATCTGTCAGACAGATCAGGCTTACAATGACAATTTTGCAGTCAGCTCTTTACACCAATCCAGACTCAATCACATAGAATTCAACTCAGAAAGAATATACCTATATATATATATATATATATATATATATGCGAATGTAGGCCCAAGTGCCCTTTGGAGATTTGACCAATAGTCAATGAAATCTATAAATTTTACCTCAACAGATTCTACCTGGAATCATAAAATTATAGAATGGTTTGGACTGGGAGAGACAATTAAAGATAATCCAGTGCAAACCCCTGCCATGGGAAGCAACATTTATCAACAGACCAGGATGCTCAAAGGCCTGTGCAACCTCACTTTGACCTCTTCCAATGAAGGAGCATCCACAACTTCTCTAGGAGACTTGTTCCAGTGTTCCAACACCATAAAAATTTTCAACCTTTTATTCCTTCTAAATACACCATTTTTCAGTTTAAAAGCATTGTCTCTTGTCACTACCGGCCCTGGTAAAAATTCTTTCTGAATCTTTCATAGAAGCTTCCTTTATATAATGAAAGGCCTAAAAAGAGTCTCCTCAGAGCCTTCTCTTCTCAGACTGTCTGCATAGGACCCTCTCAGACTGTCTGCACAGGAGAGGTGCTCCAGTCCTTTGATCACCTTTGTGACCTCTGGACTTGCTCCAACAGGTCCTTTTTATGCTGGGTAACCAAGAGCTGGATGCAGTACTCCAGGTGGAGTCCCATGAGAGCAGAGTAGAGGTGAAAATCACATAACTTAACCTACACACTTCTTTTTATGCAGCTTTTGCATATGGTTGATGTCTATTATTCCTACAGACAATTGTTCCACTGGCTGTAGTAGGAATCTGGGCTCCTTGCTATGTGAAGACACCTCTGTTTAGTAATTTGAACCCCTAACTGAATCCTACCTTGTATATACCTAATGTCAGGTGTTGTCGTTGTCGAGGCAGTCATGACATAAAGCAGAGACTACAAGAGTCTCAGTTGGCAACACTTTATTATTGAACATGGCTGACTTTTATACATTTTCTAATTGTTTATGCTTCTTCTATCTTTACTACTGGCTACAATAAGTCAACATAATACTATTGGTGAGAAGTTATTGTGACTTCAACTAACTTTCTAAAAATGCTTCGTCTAGCTGCAAAGTTCTTCTATCTTTCTTCTCTCGGTCTCCTTGGTTACAGCCTTGGAGAGAGCTCTTTATCAGCTTCTTCTTACTTCTCAGCTTCTTCTCGCTCCTTTAGCTAACAGGCCCACTGTTAGCCCTTTCCACAAGGTGTCACCTAACACCAAGTTGCCTGGCCTGATGTGGCATTTGGCTTCTCTTGCAGAAAAGCACAGAACCCAGGTTATATCTGCCAGGCCTATGCAGATGTCTCATCTGGCCCAGGGCATTTCACTATACCAACCAGATAGGGACCACAGTATCAACTTAGCGTGCATGAATTTGATTATCAGCCTCCTTACAAAAAACAAAAACAACATAGCCACTATCCCTGAAGACACCTTCCCTCTGAATGGCACGGTCACAAATATCAAAATGTAATACAGTATAAATTAATATCTTTGATGTGCTTGCAGTCCTTTGACATGATACATCCTAAAGAGTTACAAAACAAATAAGAACTAAATATTTTTATGCTCTATTCAAGATTCCCCTATATATTCCTATAAGTGGGAGTAAGTCATCACACTTCTGTGAAATAATTAAAATTAATTTCCTTTAATGTATTGTATCAGACTTCTTATGTGGAACCAACATGACACTGCTAATGTAATATGTTATGAAGAACAAAAATGTTATCACACAATGATATGAAAGTTTTCTGAGTTATTTTATATTTAGATAGATAGATAGGTTCATACATACAGAGATACATAGATACATATATAGATGGATG
Source organism: Agelaius tricolor (assembly GCF_023055355.1). Taxonomy (NCBI): domain Eukaryota; kingdom Metazoa; phylum Chordata; class Aves; order Passeriformes; family Icteridae; genus Agelaius; species Agelaius tricolor. The sequence goes on from NW_027269261.1 coordinate 65,507,298, forward strand.
ATAGGGAAATAAACAAAAAATTTGGTTTACTTATGAGCCTGAGAGACTGGCACATTTCCTTGCACAATTCTGTCCCTTTATACATGCCATAGCTGCCTAAATCCACACAAAAAAGACACAGAACCTTGTCCTGTGTACATGAACTTGGATATTTTAATCCTGCTCTTAATAGCTCAAAACTAAAACGTGTATATATATATATATATATATATGTATGTACATATATATAAATATATATGTTCCCTGAACATTTACTGACATGACTTCTGTTTAAGTCAGGCCATTAAAGGGTATTTTAGGTACAATAAACTATAGTCTTCAATTCAAGTGGTTATGATGATAACTGGAATGTATTTAATTAACTATCAATGTATTAATGTATTTATTACAAAGTTTAAAACTTTTTGTAAAGTTCAAGATTATTTATTGATTGAAAACACAAGTGCCTGTAATTCACAGTATACAACATTAAAATACACTACTATTCAAAGCAAAATCTAATTAGATAGAACCCAAGATTTTATTTTCTTTGGGATCTTATAGAAAGTTAATTTGGTAAGAAGTCTTAAATTTAAAAGCTTTATAAGTTAAAGAACAGGCTAAGGTCTGTGAAAAGAAAGGTGAAAGAAAGGAACGCAAAAGTAAAATCAGAAGAAGGAGTCATTAATCATTTATTTATGTAGGTTTACATTTTTTTTAAAAGCTTAAAGATTAAAAAGGATACAGAAAATAGGTTCAGAGAAATAAAAACACATCTGTGCCATGTAGATTTCTACATTCCTCCCTCTCTCATACCTTGTTTTTTTAAGTCAGCTTAGCAATAGTGCAATTAAAGCTCTGTATGGCCTTTCAGTCAGCCAGCTCCCTGTCAGGGATGCCAGAGCACTGAAATGCAGCAAGTGTGTCATGGGATCCATGCTCAGAGTTCACTTTTCTCCCAGCAGTGGGCCGATCCCATTGAACTGACCCTGCCCATCACTCAGCATCATGATGCCAAAACAGGTGTCAGCCAGGAGCAGCAGGCACATCCTCCTGACACCATGCTCATCTAGCCTTGATTTATGCCAGTTTCCATCACCATAAATCAACAAGCTGCCCCTTAGACCCAGGGAGAGACAGGGAAACAACAGGAACATCCTAGAAGAGCAGTAGGACAGAGACTGTTCTGCCATAATTTACATTTCAGCTTGAAAGCTACTTTCAAATCCCTGTGTCCACTTGCATTTTTGTGCATTTGAGTTGCCAAAACTCTACATGTGGAAAGCAAAGAAAATCTTTAACACACAGCTTCTACCAGAACTGTTATTTGTATAAGATGTGTATGCCCTACAAACCAGGAAGAGACCAGTACCTGCTGGAAACTGATGTCCAAAGCTTTACACAATCCCTTAGCTACTGTCACACCACAGCATCCCCACAGAAATGACCTGTCTTTTCTAGTTTCCTTTTGCCTTTTACTGCTGAACCTCTGTCAGCTGAACTTTCTTTCTGTAGAATGCTAATGTGAATCCAGTCTATGGAAAGAGTGTTTGCCCTACATACTCAGGACAGGAGTATTTTATGGATACAAATGAGGCTGTCCAGGTCAGGAAGATCATCAACAGCTTTCAGAGCATCTCTTTTAGGACTATGAGTTTTCACACTGATTTTCATAACATTTGGTTTTGGCTTGTACATCTTGAGACCTACTTGTTTAGTAGTTCTGATTAGAAAGTTTGTTGCTGCGTTTCACATGTCAGCACATTTAGGAAGCAAGTGTCATTCATATTCATAGAAGTCTAGTGAGACCACAAATAATCCGTCCTTGACATCCTTTGTTTGTTAATAATGCTTCTAAATGACCTGGTTTATTTTACAAGGACATAAACATATTTCTGTTGCCTAGCAAGGAAATACTTTATTCATGCCACAAAAGGGTTTCAAATCGTCTATCAGGCTTAGGATGAGTGACAGCTGCCATTCATCTCTTTTTTTCCTTTTCTTTTATACACAAATTGAACAATACAAGAATAAATTGGATGAAATTAAGCTAATCTGAGTCTGAGGTCAATAGCATTGTGCATTCTATCCATTTTGCAAAATGGGATCAGGAGAATTTTTTTTTTAAGAAGCTTTTTAACTCTGAACTGGTCCAGCTAATAGCAACTGACCTCTGCTTTATGCTGCAGATGCAAGCATGAACAGAATGATGAAAAGTTCTTTTAAATGAGTGTGCTTTACAGCAAGGCACACTTTCTGCATACAGCCTCATTTATTGGCCTCTTTAGTGCTTTGAATCTGAGACAAGAACATGTCCAGACCAGTTAGTCACTCAGGAACATGTCAGGAGTAATTTGGAGTTATGTTTCCCATGATTCTGGAGAATATTCATTCTCCAGCACTCAAAAGTGAATCAAAGGTTTCTTCTACTATTTTATATTATCCTTGAGTTTTAGTTTGTAAGCTTGTTTGTGGGCATATGATCTGAGGTCTTTCTTCCAACAATTATTTTGTATCAAATGGAGGTCTCTTAAAATGCTTTGAAAATTACCAGTGCCTTCATTTTCTTACATGGTTGTGGGGATAGAAGTCGAAATGAAATTCTGTATCTATGTTTTATTAATAATACTGTAGCTGAAAAAAAAAATTAAGCAGAGACTTTCTGGATTAGCAAACCTTTATTTTATCCTCTTTTTGATTATTTTTTAGATTGCTACACCTGGCTTTCAATATATTTCCCCTTGTTAATAATTTTACTCTTAAACTTTTTTCTTCTTTCTATTAACTTAAAAACAATGTCTAGGTCTGTCTGCTTCTGTTCATAAGAGCTTCCCATGTTGTGCTGATGAACTATTTCCCTATTCTACCCAAACCATTCTACATATATTGTCAAATACATATCTGAAAAATTCTTCAAATACATATCTGAAGATTTCTTCAAATACGTATCTGAGGATTTCTCCCAGTTTTTCCTCTCTTATCAGAAATGAAATCCCACAAACATGATAGAAAAGCTGTCTAAGGAGAAGGCTCAAACTCCTCCCTACTTTGATGGTAGAGGACACATCTGGAAATAAGCCTTCTTTGAAAGTGCTTTTCAAAACAAAATTTCACAACATAGCCCACAAGTCATGGTTATTTTCTACTTTGGCTTCTCTGATGTACAAATATCCAAAAGAATTAAACAAATCACTAATCAGATTCACACGTTGCATGTGGATTTTGCAATATTGTAGTCTTGGTCTAGGATAGCTTTGATAAATTCTACTCTATAGAGTTCTGTAGAATATACTTTGAAAAGTTTTATTCTATATTCTAGTTCTAGCTATAATAAATTCTGTTCTTACAATTAGAAAACTCCAATGTAGTTTATCAGCTTCTGTCCCTTGGCTCAGCTGATTTGTGTCCAGACTTGATCATACATATCCCAGGTAAGGCCATGCACAAGCACTCAGCTTTGTTTTGTCAGTTAAGAGACCACAGGACAGCTAATAAAATAAATGTCCTTGTCATATTATATCTTAATGAGACATTCTTAAAATAACAGCCTCTTTTTTCCTCAGTCTCCTAGTAAAAATATATCAGTCCCAGAAGGTATTGAATAAGACAGACAGGCCTCAACCTGCACTTCCTACAGCAAACCTCTTCAGTCTGTATACTGTAGCCAACAGCCTGGGTGAGATTTTTTTTCAATACAATATGTTTTCACCATAATTTCATAATTTATCAAAACTAAGAATTCTTGTTTACAAAAAATCTCTTTTTTTTGAGAATTATTCCCAGGAGCAAGATGGGCTTATATATTGATTGTAACTTCAGTGACAAATTACATAGGAAAAGTTCCATGTAGGTTTTGGATCTTTTCTCCTCTGAGTGCCCTGTCCATTGAAATAACTAATTATACCCTTTCTGGTAGCATCTAGCACATCAAAGTTCTGAGGAATGGAAGAACATGAAAACATTTTTCATTTTCCTCTTTCAATATTTCAAGTAAGCATGCTAAAAAAACTTGTACCATGAAGACTGTCAATAAACGTAGCAGTAATCTAATTTTTCTTACAATGATGCCTCAGGCAAATTGACTGTGGCAAGAAAGACAAAGTATTAAATCTCTATGAAGCTCCTTTGTTTATTTAGATTCTGCATATTCTCTATTTTCTTAAACGACTGCTCCTACCAAAGTCCTAGTGCTGTTCAGTTCTTCTGCCAAACACTGAGAAAAAAAGTTCAATGATGCTTATTAGATCAACTCTGACAAACAACTCAGTAGTTTCAAACCAAGCAATTTTACTTTTAGCAAAAATATACTAAAAGTAGCATATAAGAAAATTGCAGAAAATACCAGTGATTTAGCTCTTTTTGTGGACCCTTCTCACACACTGAAGAAATTTTTGTTTCCACTTTCAACAGAAAGTATGATGAAATTAATCTCTGACTGATGAATCCGTGTCAAAATTCATCTGAATGGCTAGCTACTACCCTTTCTGTTCCTCAGTGATTTTAGAGAAATGTCTTAAAGCTCACATAGACATTATCAGTAATTTTGATGCTGTACACACTGCATCCAGAATTGAAAACACATTAGCCATGCTATGACTATCCCATAGACAGAAGGATAATTCTCATTCTTATATTGTTGGGATCTCTCTGCATCATTCAGTGTTTCCACCATGAGACAGAAGTGTGTCATCTAAGGAGGTACTTCCTATTTTGTACAGCATTCTGCTCCTTTAACTTTCAAAGCCTGAGCATGAAATATATATGTATACTTCTGGTTTGTGCTGCTTGGATAAGGATGTATTCTCTTAAGGTGACACCTAATTCTTCACCTCATGACAGAAAGCAAGAAATTAAAATTTTAGACAATTCACACAAAGATCTTCCACTATTTAGAAAACTGGTTAGACATGACAGACTCAAATTTGGATATGTTTGCTAATGATACACAGTTCTGTTTGCCCTTCACATCATACAGGTATATTACCCTGACTAAATTAATCTACTTTTTGATGGAGATAAGCTCATGGATGAAGAGCAACTGTTTGAAAAATAATCTGACCAAAATTAAAATTACACTATGAGGTAGGGAAAACACCCTTTGCAAATAGGCATGTTCTCCTCTATTTGATAAAGTGTAATCATGATCAGTCCATTCTTAGCACAAGTTACTTGAGAATTCTTTTTCTTCACTGATAGGAAATTTTCATGATACAGTAATATCCAGGGAGAAGTAATTAATTTCCACTAGGACACTTGGTAATCATTTCCCTTAAATAACCTGACCCTATGTCTCCTGGATGTGCTTAGAAAGATTATAGCATAGTCTTGGATATAAAACAGAACTCCAGAAACTACAGTCAAGTCTGAAACTCGGCTTTGCCTTTGGGTCTCCCTGCAGAAATTTCCATAATGATTGAGATCTTGCATGACCTTTCAGGTTAGGCTTCTGTTAAAAAAAAAAAAACCTCAATCAATCAAAAAACTGATTTTTCTTTTAACAAGTAAAACGTTTAAAAACGTGATTAACAAGTAAAATGCTGCTTGTTGCCTGATGAATTAAGGTTCTTGATTAGACAAAACATTAATTGGACCTGGTTCAGTACTTCTGAAAACATTATCAGAAGACCTGGGAACCAATGCAAGGCCTGCTAACCTTATCCTCTGTCTTCACAACCAATTTTCTTGACTTTCACTCTTCTAATAATCCCTAGTAGAACATATGTAAATGTTTGAAATATTTTGACTTTTTTCATTATCCCCTAGGAGAAGGCAGAGAGAAAGAAGAAAATAACCTGAAAAAAATTAACATCTCTGAATTATTCATTTTTTGAGTATTAATAATGTTTTTATATTAAATAAGAACTCTCTTTCCTGCACACTTGAAATAACCCATAAGGTTATGACAGAATTGACTGCCCCCAAAAAATAGATTTTTTTTTTGTTTATCATTCAAACATATCAGATGTATCAAAATTTGACTATACAATTAGTGGTTTTTCTACCCTGCAGGATTCATGGTATCTTACAAAAACCTAATATTTAACCTCTAAATTAAGGAAGCAGCCTTTGATTTCTATCAAGAGGAATTAGGAAGCAGACTCCTACTTATATCTTTTATATTTTTTGCTCACATCATAAGGCTTGGTGTGATTTTGTTACTCATTGTCAGATTACAAGACAAACATTTTTACAGGAAAATGAGTCAGTGATAATAGTTTTCAACACAAAATTAATTAAACATGAATGTTATTGAATGAATGTCTTGAATATGCTTTTCATGAACCCCAAAAATGAAGTAATTGAGACTACTAGTAATCCATCTCTAAAATAATTAAAACATGAGGCTGCTTGTACCTTTTTGTATGTTTTGAACTATCAATAACAACCAAAAATCTAGTCCAGTAACTCCAAAATTAATTAAGAACATGAAGTATTTTATTTGTCTCCAACCCTATCATGTTTGCTAAGTTGCTTTTAAACTTCTGCCTCTGAAGACAGCCAGTTCTATTGCCTGCTTACACTGGAGGCAGAGCTGAGCTTTGCCATCTTTCTTGCTCAACAGTCAGCACCAAAAGGTAGAAGAAATAAGACAACTCATGTAAGACAATGCCAACTTTCTTTAGGAAGCTGAGTCCTAACTGGCTGTACTGCAAAGGTGTAGCATGGATAACTGAGGCTTCTTCTGACCTTCCTAAATTGAGCAGCTACCCACGTACCAGAGACCATATGGCCTAAAACAAGAAAATCACAAGTGCTCTGTTTCCTTTCCTCTGTTATTGATGTTATTAAGAAACATATCATTACTTTTAAAGAACAGATTCTATTGCAAGGCATAGAAATAACTCAACATACATATACATGATTTGCCATTACCATGAAACAAACTTCTTTAAAAAATTAAAATAATCCCCACAACATAATGAAATACAAGCATTATATTTAGTTCAGATGTTAGATTAATCTTTCATCTTCAAGCTAAACTATAATCTCTATATCAAAGAAAGAGCAGAATTGCCTTCTAAATATATAGCTGCTAGCTGAACTGGCCTGCTGAAGGGCCTGTAACACATTATGAATTTAATAAATTTTATTTAGCCTTTAAAGACCAGAAAAGATAAAACCCAGCTAAGTGAATTTAGAATTTGCACGGCAACACTGAGAACTACTCTGATTTCATTCTGACTGACAGGCTCTGTATTACCCAGAAGGCTGCTGAACATCCCTACTTCAACTCAGGAACTGCCTGCTGAGATAAATCGTTTAACAAAAAATTAAGCAGAAAGGAAAAGAATTGTTCAGCATGAAAACTTCAGAAACAGCTCAGGACAGTTTATTCATGGAATGAAAATGGAAAAACATTAAGAGTTACTAACTAATTGAATTTTTCAGTATTAAATAAAAATGTAGGATCTGGTCGCTGTTGTAGCTCAAGTAAAGAAATTACTGAAGTTGTATTCTCTCAGAAAATATTATTCTTGCTTATTGAAATGGAGGCTGAAGTTACAAAACTCAAATATAAGTCTCAATACAATACCTCGATCAGCAGTATTGTACTTCTCAAAAAGATGAACCAATAAGTTCAGCCACTCTGCTACAGAGCAGAATGGTTTTCCCATTTTGAGAAATTACAGGGACACAGGAGTTAGGACCACAGAAAAAGCAGACAGAAGGAACAGAGGGAAAGGATTTGAAAGGTATGGAGGGAGCATTATGCGACATTGCCTTGAATAACAGCCCTCAAGAAATTCGCTCACCATCTAATTTTGCTCAGTATTTTAGAATTTTGATCAATTCATCATTATCATTCATTTCTTGAACAAAAAATAATTAAGAAACTGACCAATAACATAAAGCCATGAAGTTAATCCTTTCAAGAGATAAATGGAATAACACCTAGGAGGAACCAGGTGACCTTGAAACACAAAGAAACAGAAATGTAATGGTAAAATAAAATACAAGATTCTGAATTGAAGAAATAAAAGACATTTTTAGCACCTGCTAGAACTGAAGGAGGAGAGAAGCACAGGTACCTTAGCTAATCATAACAAGGACATTAGCCAGCAAAGAGAAGCAGCAACAAATAGAAAGATTGAAAGGTATTTCGGTCAAGCTGTTGCTAGTTGAATTAGGCCAATGTGAATGTCATGTGATGCCCAATTTAAAATACAAATTGCACAACACATATTTAGGTACAAGGAAGTCAGATGTAAAACAGATGTGAAGAATAAGTACTGGTATGCTCTGAGCAATGACCAAGCCACCATAAGAGATGAGTTTAGATGAAACGGACTTGTTTTCAGTCAAGTAAAATGAAGACCAGGAGGAATTTGTTGTCTGTATGTCTGGGGTAAATAAATGAGGAAAAACAATGCTTTAATTTTGAATACAGAAAACATGTAATGGGATGTAAATTGTTATTAAGAAATAGAAAATTTCTAATTTCTAGACTGTCAGGTAGTCAAGTCTGAAACATCTTTTTTAGAGGCTTCTCATCAATCATATGCTTACCATCTTTCAGTTTTGATTAAATTAAATTCAATTAACTTGCACTACTATTATTAAATTATAGAAAACTGAGAGCTTACAAATATCTAGAAGCTAAATGCATTGGTAGAACTCAGCTTGGTAGAAGTTATTTTTTTCTTGTTTGCTGTTAGGTCAGACTGGCAGAAGCAGAATTGCCTGAGTCCTTAGTGTCACATCAGAACGTATCTCTGAGCCTGCAGCCAGGTAATCTTCTCCAAGGCAAGCAGCTTGTTGCTATTTACATGAAGTAAAATTGCTCATAAAAAGTGTATTTTCATGTGCAACAACTCAAATGTGGTCTTCCACCTGCAATTAGCAAAAACCTGAATATCCCCAAAAAATCTAATTTTGTGTATAGATGCAATGCAAAGCAGAGTTTCATTTATGGCGGCAAAGGAGCAGGAAAAAGAGGAGCACAGCCCAGCGTGGGTGTCAAGTCTGGTTTTGCTCATGTAATGTCTCCCAGAGTGATGGGATGTGTATGGATAAATTCTTCTTCATCGCACAGCTCAGAGGGATCCATGGGCATTGGGCCAGATGTACAGTGAGATCTGAACATCCCTTTGACAAACCTGCTGTGCATGGTAAATTTTCCTTGTTTCCTTAAATTAAATGTTTTTCTCTTATATTGAAAGTGTGGTCTGCGAAAATTGGTTCCCCTCGCAAACATAAATTACCTGAAAGATAGCCTTCATGAAGCATCCTTCCCACCCATATTTTCTCGACTTGTTATAAAATAACATAATAATCTCTTAGCCATATCAACTCAGAGATGCTTTTTCTTAGCTATTTTGTCACCTTTATATCAGGACTTTCTATATTACTTCTTGCATTATTATTACACTTCAATATTATACTTCATTATTACCAGAAACCAACTTGAGCAAACAACCTTTACTGTTATGACTTTATATTCTTTTTTAATCAGCACACCAGATCATTCTGCATTCAGGTGGTTGAAATAACACAACAAAGCACAAACAGTCCAGGAAGCTCCTGTAAATTGATGAATCTTCCTCACAGAGGCAATGGAGGATCCCACAAGGAATGGTTGCCTCCTAGTGACAAACAGGGAAGGCCTTGTCAGAGGTGTGAAGGTTGGGGGGCTGCCTTGGCCACAGTGACCGTGAGCTTGTGGAGTTCAGCAATGGGCAAGGAAGAAGCAAGGCAGCAAGGAAGATTGCAACCATGGATTTCAGGACAGATGACTTTAGCCTCTTTAGGGATCTTCTTGGAAGAATCCCATGGCAACAGATCCTGTGGAAAGAAGGGTCCAAGAGACCTGGTTGATATTCAAGGATCACTTCCTCCAGGCTCAAGAAATTGAACAAAGGGGGAAAGAAACCTGCATGGATTGAACATCGTTAGTGGTGAGAAACAGAAGCAAACCTCGAGCAGTAGTTACTAGAATGAATTAATTTTACTCGTTTAGAGCAGTGCACCTGTGTCATGCAGAAGGAATTACACCAGCTAGGCTTAAGACAGAGCTTGTGAATATAATTCCCTATGAAAGGCATTACAAGACATAGCCTTTTATCAAGTCAGAGTTTTAGCATAGAAGTTCATATCAGTCTTTATGCTTACCATAAGAATGCTGGAAAATCATTGCTGCTTCATTGCACTTTCAGAAACAGAACAACCCTGAGAAGAATAAAGAAATAAAAGATTGTGGTCAAAGGGCATATTTACCTGCATTAAGTACTTCTAAGCATTTGCCAGGGATGTAGTCTGTAAATACAGATATTGCAATTAATTATGAAGAATTTTCAGCTTCCGCATGATCCACCTACAGACAGTAGGAAAAAAAGAATAGCGCAATAAAGTTAAAAACAAGAAAACCTTGGAAAACCTGAACATTTTCATCTCTTTTTTTAACACTGACTTAGCATCAAATTCAGTATTCAGATGAAGCATTCAGAAAGACCTTGGAAGAAGTGAAACACAAAACCACCTGCAGAAAGCCAAAACTGTATTTAGAAATATAATCATTGACTGAGGAGTTGCTAAATGGCAATAGAGTATATCTGAACTTGTTACACTGATGTGGAGCACTGACAGAGTAAATGGGGTTCAGTGAGCAGGCAATGAGCAGCACTACTCATTCATTCAGCATTTTGACTGCTGCACTCAGGCACCCACCCATTTACAATCCTTACCTACAAAAGGGCATAAGTGAAAATTTTATCCATCCTGAAAGCACGTAGTGACAAGTCATTGAAAAGATTAATTAAATTTACATAGGTTAAAAAAATAGGGAGCAGAGGCTCAGGTAATCACTTTTGCAGATGAACATGAATGCCTTAGGATGTGCAAAGCAGTCACTGGAGAAGTCATACAAGAAACAGTATGATTTGAAGCAAGTGAAAGTTTAAGCTATTTCAGTATCTTGAAAAGTTTATTCGTATGGAATTAGTGATAAGATCATCTGAATTAAAAATAGCTAAAAACCATGACAAATAGGGGAAAAAAAGTGAATATATCAATTTGTGATAGCTCAGCCTCAGTGCTCGCATAGATAAGATTGTATCAGTATGTTAGAGTGAAAGATAGAAATAATCAAACCATCAAAGGGAGATGCAATGGTAACAATGCTGGTTGGTAACCATAGAATATTTATACCAGTGCAACATCACTTGAACAAATCAGTGTCCTGCTTTCTGAGTAGAGCCCAGATATACTAGAACTACCCAAAACAGGTCCATGCACTTGAAATGACACCTATATCTGCATTAGATTCCCAGAAGGATGTACTCAAATAGGCCTGACTTTGAATGGGGAGAATGCAAAACTAGGTTGTTTTGATCATTCTTGCATCTTAATGAAATTCCTGCATTGAAAATTGAGAAATAAGATAAGTTGGTCATGAAATGTGGCTGATCAAAAGTCTTGTGGAAAAAAGTATGGATTGAAGCAAAATTTGCTTTTTCCTTTTTCTTCACTTTTCGACTGGATGAAAGTAAGGTTCCATATTTATATATCTGTAGGCATAGGTTGTCTTGTTGCATAATAAATACATAGAAAGTAAATAATATATCAATGTAACATAAGAATAGCTTTTGCTTTTTTTTTTAATTTCCTAATGCAGGTCTTATATTTTAAATAGTGTTACTCTGTTGCAGTAACACTATAACTTCCATGGACTGTGGCAATTTGTTAATGGAGATGGGCTTGCAGGTAGCTATTTAGATAAAATAGTTTATCATATAGACCATAGTGGTCAGACACCTTCAGTGACAAAGATCATATGCTATTAACTCAAAAAGAGTAATTCTTCACCTGCACAGGACAGTACCTTTCTAAAGTGACCTTGTTTAATCAAATGAGTACCCACTGGAGTCTATTATGCTAGTGACAGAACATTTCCAGAAACAGAATCTTCAGTGTCTTGTTCTCTAAGGCCAGACTGATGCTACTGCTGCTAACACCGAATATCTCCTTACTAACCCAAATAACCACAGTGGTGTACAGAAGACTGCCCTCAGGAAGGAAAAACACTCCAAGAAAGGTCTGTTTAATACCTAGGGAAAATATAGATTAGAATTCAAACTGAAAGGCAACACAGCTTAAGGTTTCCCAAATTTCCTGTTCATCTGTTAAGCTTCAGATACTTTTGTGTCCCCATCCTAAAAATATCAGATATCCTTTCACAGAATAAATTTACAGTGTTCTGCATGAACATGCTCTGATGGGGCTGAGGACCCTCCAAGGGAAATTCAGTAGCCTCATAAAGACCCTAAGAGCCTCCACTGCATCTATTTCTCTCCTTTCTTTTTGAGGGCAAGAATAGCTAGTTTCCTGAGAAGTTTTGTTGCTCTGTTACTTTTGTTTATAGCAAGTGTGAGGGCTCCCTCTGTCATCCAGCTGGAAAGACTGATACTCCCAAAACTGATCTGCCCCATCTGAACTAAGGCTGAGATGAGCTACCATGTGAAAGTGCCACTCTTTTCACTGAGTGAGGTTTGACCAGCAGCTAAGATGAGGTGAAATACACATCATCCGCAATGGCTAGACTACTCAACATCCCCTGCCTGTAGAGGGGGTAACTATACCTACAAATTCATAGATACACTGTAGCTGCTGTAATTTTTGTGATGATTTGCTAATAAGAAAACACAAAAGATATTTCCTAACAGCAGTCGGAGTCCATATTTACCTCTGGAAAATTACTGCAAAACCTAATCACATAACCAAGAACAAATTAGATTCATTTGACTCAGAGGAAAATGAATGTCAGGAAATGACAACACAATAATAAAAAGAGAATTGTGATTCCCCAAAATTATTTTAAAGTAATTATGTTTAAAATTTGTACTTCTTTTAGCTTTTTTCTCTCATGCAAAACACAGCTCTCTAGCTAACAGGAAAACTTAAAGTTTTACATTTATTTTCCATTTAGATAAGCCTGCTGCATTTCAAAAAAAATCTTTACAAGAACTTATCCAGCCCTTTGAAGACTGGGTTTAGATCTCATTTACTCTGATTCGACTTTGAGTCATACATACTGAATTTAGCATGATTGCTTCTGATTTAGATTGGAATAAAGGAGTTTCAGACCTCTGTGGTCTGCAAATAGGAGTAGATTCAATACAAGAACTGCTTGTCTTTCAAGACTCCCAACACTTCTGAACACAGCTGGGAATTTCTCTAGCAGCAACACCTCTCAAGGTATCTTGACACTTCCAGTGCTGGTCAGCTCCCCAGAACTCAAGGGCTAAAAAAATCTAAAATGGAAAAAATGCCTTGAAATCTTTCAGAATCTCATAAAAGTCTATACAGCACCTGGAAATGGGGCCATTCTTGCAAAAAAACCTCCAAACAAGATGGAGTGAGCAGAGCTGTTTAAATTCCCAGTTGATTCTCTGTCCCTAATTCTGCTCTTGTACTCAAGTTTCCCTGCAGTTTATTGCTGAGTGCAAAATGATGTTTCATTTCAAGGCACAGAGTGCCTCAACGACCAGAGTTTAGTTCCCTGCTTTCCAAAGTGCTTTTATGCAATGGAGGAATGAAAGGTACTAAAATAAAATGGTGTTATAGTCTTCAAATCTGTTCACTTGCATTATGTTGGGGACTTGATATGATACATAAGACTACATAATGCCTAAGAGAGGACAGCAAGGAATTATCTCTGTGCATCACAGAACTCTGAAGAAGGTCAGTTCAGTTGTATTTCCCAGCAGAGATACACAATCATATTTTAGTCAAGTACTATTGTAAAAGATAGAACATCACCTCTTGATAATCAAACAAATTTTTGCACACACCTTTTTCCAGGCAATTATCTCTAGTAAATAATAATAGACATTTAGTATTGAGCAATATATATTTTTCTTCATTGCCATTTTCAATGTAAAAGCAACTTACTGTAACTGCAGAAGCAAAAGTAAAAGTAACTGCTTTCACCAAGTTTGTGTGACACTCATGATTAACTAATTCGATTTTCATTGTCTCTCCTTGCATACTTTCTGTCCTTTACGCCTATTACTGGACTATGAAATCTGGCCCAGACTTTAATAGTTCAGAATCATGTTTGCAGAAGAAGCCACTGTTTTATTGGTGAAAACAGCTTGAATAAAAGCCTGTTATCTTTTTTACGTATTCAGAAACAACAATTACAGAACATTTTTTCCATTGCCTTAAATTGCAGGTTTAAAGCTCTTCCAAGTCAAATTATGTTTTTCCTGCCCTTTTTATTCCTTGATGACAATGTTCACTTCCTCCTTAGGGATTTTTCACTGAAGATCATCTGACTACATGGCAAATCAGTTCAAGTTTGGCTGAAAAAAACTCTGTACTAATAATAATTAACAGTAATAACAGTCACAATAATGTAGGTATCCATGTATTCCTAAATGATAAACCATAAAATGCAATACAAATTTTGTCAACATTTTTTGTTTTAAACTTTCCATCAGCTAGAAAATTACTTGTAGCCAACTTTACTGTGGTATTGCTGGAAAAATGTAAAAAAAAATTCTTTTCTACATGGTCTTTTAAAAAAAAAGTTATTTTATGGGAAGAAAAATTAATCTCCCAGATTCTGTATATGTCTAGCAGAAAGCAAAAGAGATACACCTTCAACCTGCTTTAGGGACCTATCATTTAGATTTTTAATCTGGTGTCTGGATATAGAACTGCAAGCTTTCCTATGAAATCAGGACAGCAAGAGAACTAATGTTACATAGGGAAAAGTAATACAATATGTAATTGCGTGCAGAAACAGCTTTAACAAAAATCACCATGCAACACACACTGAGATCATTATACACTTTTTCCCTAGTGATATCTCTTTTGTCAGCACAAGCGTCATGTCTTCTACTGCACAAAAAAGCAGGTTTTAAAGCCTGTTTGCCAAAACTCTTCCACGAGCTTCCACAAGCTTCACAGCAACAGAACTTTGTAAGCCTTAAAATCAGAAAGAAAAGTGAAAATATAACTTGGGGTTGTTAGTTAAAGACTCTAGAAAATGGAGTGGATTTCAACTCACAGAGCATTCATCAGACTGGCCATCAGGCTAAGGAGTTGCATGGTTTTCTACTTACGTAGGACGCAGTTGTTGAAATCCTCTGACTTTGAATTAAAATAAAATAAGAAAAAATTCTACATTTCCTGTTCTAAGAAATTCACTTTCTTAACCCCTTATCCAAGAGGATGGACAAAATCCCTAATTATTTTGAGGGCAGCAAAATAGCTGCATTTGAGCACAAGAATTAAGTTGGCGTAAAATTGTAATGAATATTCTGTATAAAAGGTCTTTGACTATGCTTCCTGTTATAAATGAGGAAAATATTTAAATTTGTAACTTATCAAAACAGCTACTTGTTTTGGGTGGATGAGCAAGTGTACTTTTGCCTATATGTGTCAAAAAATCCATTTCCCTGCCCCAATCTTTTTTCTGCTTTCCAGTCAAAAAAAAAAAAAAAAAAAAAAAAGAAACAACCTAAAAGGACCAACTATTTCAGTTGGCAAGTTCTGAGCACTGACAAATTTTCATGAGAAGAGACATCCCAAGCACTGGACTAAGATCTCATGTTCCAAGCATAATTTTAAGCCATTGCCTTAAACCCAAACATCTGCAGATTGAAATGAAACCTCTGTTTAATCTCCTGGATCTTCATGGTATGAAAATAATTTTGCTTCTGAAGCTACATTGTGCTGGCACATTAGTCAAGCCACCCACTTCTCTGCTTCAGTTTTTCCACTAACTTTTCCATTTTCCTATTAAAGAAAATATAACTGTGATGTCATCTACCTCTACTGCTATTAATCATTTTTCCAGAATCAGTTCTCAGTCTTTATCCTTCAGGTCTTGCCAGAGTTGTCACCCCTTATCTTTCATGCCAAGTTCTCACACCCTATAACAATCTCAAGTTCCTCTGCATCTTTTGCACAGATCCTGCCTATATTTCATCTTGATTTTCATGCAATAACCTTGAAGTTGCACACCAGAAATTCTCTTACAATATTACTTCTTTGCCATGTGACTCTAACTTTCTTTTAAGCTTTACAGGGCTGTCAAAGCCTCTAGGAAGCAGATACAGCCTGCAGCAATCTGCTGTAAGGACACCAGGAGGGTACATGGGGTCATTGAAGAACAACTCCTTCCAGGCCTGCAGAGCAGTAAGCCTTCAACAACATTGAAAGCAATACATTAAAACAAGAAATACAAGTTCTCTGCAAAGAGGAAAGAGATAGGGACTGCAACAGACCTTTAGCCTCTCCCAACTCAGATATCCTTTCCCTTTGCTAGTAATTCTCTTGCTCTCTCTGACAGCCCCACTTTTTCCAAAGCAGAGTTTGCATCCTATCCCTGCTTTCTAGCATTTCCCTACTTTCTTGCCTTTCTGGAGGTGTGACCTTGTGAAGGCTCGTGTACTCATCCCTCCATAATGGAGAGATGGTGCAAAGGGGAATCAAACTCTCTGTGAGTCATTAATGCTTCTGCAATCAGGAGACAGAAAATACAATTCAGCCAGGGGAAGGAGGGGCCAAGGTAAAGCTGCATGGTTTTGAGGGGAGAGGCTTGTTTTATCACCTTATCTCAAGCTTTTTGTCCAGTAATACCAACATTGCTACACCTATTAAAGCCTCACAGAACAATGGTAGGGAAGGGTTTCATATTTATCTTATGAGCAATGTTTGCTAAAGTCCCTCTGACTGTAAAACCTCAATGAGAGGAGCTGCATGACTGCTTTGGTAGGCTAAACTGACCATGGATAGATGAAGGCAAAGTCTCATATCAATCATGGGTTTAAACATAAACAAGAGTTAACAAGCAGGCTTGTACACAGAAAGATCACGTTGCGACACCGATTTTCATTTAAGGCATGACTGACAGGACACACCAGGTCACTCCCTGTCACAATGGGAAACTTCACACTCTAACCCAGAACAGTATTTCCCAATTCCCTCTGGCAATAAAACTGCAATTTAAAGGGCAACAGATCCCAGGCTGCTTTCCTAACCATGAAAAGAGGGTGGTGTTGTCCCTGTCAAACTCTGTCAAACTGATTGCTTCAGCTTTATAAAAGTGTCTCAATATTTTATGTGTCTTACTTAAAACCTAGCTGAAGAAGCTATTATTTTTAGCTGCCACAGTCACAGAAAAGGCTCATAAAGTAAATTTAACAGGCTCTTACTTATAAAAGATTTTTTTTAATTAAAAAAAGGTGATGGCTTCACAAATTGTCATATTTTGACAGCTCTTGAGCACTTCCAGCTGCCAATACTAATGTTACCCTCTCCCTTTTCAGCTGAAGCTATCTATATTAGCCGTAAGTGTCCAGTGTTTTTGCAGCTTTGTGACTTTGTAATACTTAAGGGAGCAATCCCTAGGTATCCTCCTCCTTTCCTCCTCCATTGCCATCACCAGCCACCTAAAGAAACAACTGCTGACAAGCACCAACAGCTTTAGGTCTAAGTGAAAGAGATAATTGCCTTGTACTGAAAACAATAGACTTTGCTGTAATCTTCGCCATGGTGTTGTCTTGTCTAAATGTTGAACTAGCAGAAATGTAGGACAGAGTCACAGGAGCTGACCCTTTATGAACCCATTCTTTGCAACAGAGTACTGTAAAGTGGCAATAGCCTGCTGTAAAGGGAGTAGGAATAAAAAAGGGTTTGGTTTTTTTTTTACTTGATCACCCTTTTCCTCCCAAGTAAAAAACTTCAAATGTATTGATTTCATGCTTCCCCATCACTTTGTTTTGCCAGCAAAGCTGATGAGCCTTGAGTCAAAATTTCTAACAGTATGCTATGCATTTATATAAAATTTTAGTCTATGGAAGAGGGTAAAAATACTGCAATAAAAATTAACAAGGAAAACTGGATAAATTATCACCTGGTAGTCCCAGTAAGAGCAACACATTGAGCTAATATTAGGAGGGAGAGAGAATATTTCAAAATTGGCCCAGTTGTTGGTAGGTTTCTACAAAAAATTCTCATTCCTGGCAAAATCAGTAGGAAAGAACAGCACATTGGCATGTGTTGAGTTTTACCTGAATTGTGAATCAGCACTTGTTCAAAATATCAAGCCATGTGTTTACATCCAAGAGAAAAATATTTTGAGAATTTTCCCAACAGAGTAGGTTGAAAGACTGAATTTTAAAAAATAAGCATTTTTCACATAAACAAGAAAAAAAAGGTCATTGTTTTATTTCACTTACCAGAACCTCCTCAAATTCTGGCACATCTTGAGGTACATTTCTGACCCAGTACCAAACTAAACGTTTATGTATCCTGGACTTCTATTTTACCATTGGCTGATACAGCTGTTTATTTATTTAAATCTTAACTTACCAATTTATTTTTTTTAATTAAAAAATTTAAAAATATTATCCTAGTGCATATTCTATGAAGTTTGGCGAATTAGCTTGCATTTTTCAGAAAATGAAGATATCAATTTTGACCTGTTTCTTCGTAATAAATCCATACAAAACCCTACAAAAATAATAGATGTTTCTGACAAAACCTTGAAGCAAAATTAACACTTCAGTACAATTTTAGCAGCTGCAATCTCTAGGCAGTAGCTGAGTTGAGGACCAAAAGCAGTTATTTGACACATTTGATATTAGCTGAAGCAGGCAGGCCTATGGGGCCACACTTGCAGTCTGAGCAGAAAAATATGATGGCACACAAAGGTCAGCTCTTCTGAAGACATGAAACACAGGTCCCCAAGGTCCCAGCCTGGACCCCTAGGTCCTCTTTTTCTAAGATGATTTCCTGCTGGTTGCCCCTCCATATATACTAGTGCATGGCTTGTTCTTCCCCAGGAAAGTCTGTCCTGCAGGCAGTGCTGGTGTGAGTCCAATAGAAAGAGCCTTTAGCCAGAGAGATTAATTAGACACTGCTATGATAGCATTGCATTCTTTGTCTATTAGGGGACACTGAGACATGTGATTGAGCCTCTGCTTAGTTAAGTCAGTTACTGCTGAGTTAAAAATATGACAAAAAACCAGAAACTTACATTTCCAGATAAGTCAGACACCTCTTTCTACATCTGAAAGGAAAGGAGGCAAGTAAGCACTCTGGAAGTTAGTCACCAAAGAACTTGGGACTGAATATAGAGCCAAAACTGCCACTTCTCAGCAGCCACTGTCCAGCATAAGGTACACTGTGTTATTGTCCGTCCTGGAATTCAGGCAAAATCTGCTTTTATTCACAATAAATTCCTGTAAAGTAGAGATCTAATCAGCTTGCACTTTTGGCTTTATCAGGGTAGGTCTATCAGGTTGTCTAGGATCTCTTCTAAATAAAGCACAAATTTTAGCTGAGATTCCCATCTAGAGTCATACTTAAAATTTTCTTTCCATGGCAATTTGAAACTGAGTTATGTGTATACTTTTGGAGGATATTTATTATTCCTTCTGTTCTGCCACTTCAGCAAATGATCTGGTGACACAAGTATGTCTTAAAAAAACACAGTAATCAGCTGACTGTGTTTTCTTTTGGCATAAATCCTGCATTGCCATTCTGCTAACAGCTCTCTGTTTCTGCAGCTGGGATACATCTCTGGAAATACAGCATCAAGACAGGTGACGAGGAGAATCACCAGGTGAATTTTACAGCCTCACAAACTTGCAAAATTCTATCCTCTGCTACCACCTTCCTCTTCTTTGACCACAAAACTCATGCTTAATAAAATATCAGAGTATACACAGAACTAAAAAAGTGATAAAATGAAAGTAAAATTTTCCACGAAACTCAGCTTCTCATGTGCATAAGTCTGCATACAGCTGCAGGTATATAACCTCTTCTACAGGCAACAGAAGGAAGTTCAGATTACTGAATTTCTTTGGAGTTATGCAAATGTCAGCAACCAGAATTGCCTTTCAGCTTTTTCCTATTATAAGAACAGGACTAAAAAGGAAGAATTGGTGAATTAACCTGGTAGCAAAGGACTACATTACCAATTGTCTCATTTAATCAGGAGGGAATCAATCAGTACTACTACCCTTAAGCTTCCCTGTCAGCATTTCTCCCTCCCACCCATCCTGCTTTGTTTAATTCATCCCTAGTACCCTTCTCAGTTATAGAGTACTAGACCCTCACATTTATTTAGATTTCCAGTTTCCTGTGAAAACAAATGGCAAGCCTATACTTAATATCTTTGAGGCACTGGGTCTTAAAATCTGAATGTCCATTTGCTAACAAATAAGAAAATGTAAGCAAGCATCCCACAGGAAACTAGTAAATATTTGGCAGCAAACAAAAGAAAGATTATATTTTACTGAGATTTCTTCTCTTAATGAACAGATACTGAGTGTTTATTTTTCATTTCACAATAGCTAAGCAAGCAGAACCAAATACCCTTTTTTATCATAATGAATTCAGCTATCCAAGCATGCGTTTACAGACAGATAGCTTTAGGAGGGAAAAGCCTCTGAAACACTTCTAAAAGCTAATCAGAAGACAATGGCCCTGGTGCAAAAGAGCTTAGTTATTTTTCTTAGACTTTCTAATATACAGTGTATAAAGCAATTGTTCCATCAACTGCAATGAAACTATTCTAGAAAACATTCAACAAATAAAGCTCTTTTATTGTTCAGATCCTGAAAGTCCTGCAAACTGAAAACAAAATTCTTGCAGATGGCTTTTAAAATTACTTTAGGCATACCCTCATACTTACTTAGATACTAATGAAACTAACCACCAAATAATATCTGTCCAGTAATGTGAATGTGATCTTTGTTATCTGTGTTACTTCCTTGGAGTAGGGGAAGTCCCCATTCCCTGCTCCACTATTACACATTGTACTTGAACAACCCATGCTAGAGCAGCACCATCTGCAGAACTAGACATCACCTGTCGATCAATACCATTATTGAAATGCTATATACCAAACCTCACATTCATTTCATCAATTTCTTGATGGTTTTTCAAGCATGCCATATTCACCTGACTACATATTTGGGAGATAAAAATGTGTTTCATCACCCCAAGAAATGATTCAAAGGAAATAATCAGAAATGAAAAACATTCTATATCTACAGCATTTGAAATAAGAAATGGCAAGATGGTGGTGTATTTAATGTCCCAAAGGTTGCTGGACTAGCAAAAGCCATACATGAATACGGAGAGAAACATCCTAAAGGGAAAAGAAATAGGTTCTTTTTGTCCTTAGGCCAGTGGAATCTAATCAAGAGTCTGTGTTACTTTTGCACATTTTAGAGAATATCACCAGAGAATTTAGGTTGTAATATGTCCATACTGCACAGGAAAGAAATTAAATAGAGGTTGCTATCACATACTCATGGCTAAATAAACGACTTTTCTGTCAGACTTGACAAAGTGATAGTATAAATAACTTCCAAGGATAATTTGCTAACACTTGGCTAGTTGGCTTGATTCAGCAATTGGCACTGATAGATAACCCAACCTTATTCTCAGAAGAGAAATGGCATTATTAAATTCTTAGTTCCCACTGCAGAAAATGACAATATGTAAGAACCAATGATTTACCATGTTAACAAAGATCACCAATGTACACATTGCAGAGTTTCAGAGTGGCTATCTCTATCATCCTCTCAGAAATATTTTATAAAATATAGGGGAAGAAATGGAGCCAAAATGTCAGTCCAAAACATCCCAAAGAAAGCAAAACCACAAAATAAATCTCTTTTTTTGTAAATTCTAATTATAGCCTTCACAAACTTCCGGACTAAGCCCGATACTGGGATTGAATTGAAATCTTTTATACAAACAGACCCTTGCTGGTTGCTATCTTACTTCTCCTTTAAGTGTGTTAAAACAGCAGTTAAGTGATGGGAAAATGTCCTTTTGCATGAGAAAGCATGAAGATTGCTACTCCTGCAACTTTGATAACTACTTGCCTGTCCAAAAGAGATGCTGTCATGTGGCACCAGCTTCAAGTACATGGCACGCTTGCTGCCATGTGTTTGATTACTGCCCTGCTATCCCTAGTCACCTGTCATTCTTCCCAGTTTGAAATCTAAATCTCCCCCAGCTGCTGCTGTGCCTGCTTTATCTGCCATGGCCAACGAAACTGAGTGATAAATAGCACCCTGATGGTCAGGCATGCCCCAGGGAGAAGAAAGACCTGAACAAAGGGAATCAGACTTATTTAGTGCTGCTCCTGTTGACAACTGTCAATTCAGAAGCCTCATGTTCATATTCATTGCAGACCAGCTCACAGCAACCCTTCCTTGAGACTATATGTAGCTGAATCACATCCTCTTGAAGGTATCCAATAACAGTAATGCAAATATTTTAACAAATGCAGGATTTTTCTGGAAAAAGACCCAATTTATATTACTTAAGAACTGAACAGCAGTATGCAAAAAAATCAACCACCTGTTACAGTAGCTGGGTTTTTTCTCTTATTTACACTAAATTCCAAAAAAAAAAAAAGAAGAACAGAGGCCTGAGCCAAGCACTGGTATTGAGAACCATTTGACCCTAGCATTGGTATTGAGAACCATTTTGCATCATCCTCTGCAAGGTTTAAGATCTCAACCACCTAAGTATCTCAAACACATTGAAGTAATGAAGAACAGTAAATCTGGTGACTCAGTCCAAAGGGTTACATCAGAATTGTCTCCATCTTAATAACTGATGCAACATTTTAAAAACAAGGAGGCAGGGGTGACCTTTGAACAGCACTGCTAAAATTCTCAAAGCTCTCATTGTTGAGTGTATTTTAGGGGATAAGCAGCTTGAATGAATTTTTCAAAACTGAAGGAAATGGAAATGTGAAGGTGATATTTAGAACAGAACATTTTGATGGAAAACAAGAAGTTCCATCTTATTCTCATTTTAGAGTTCTTCTGTCTTCCATCTCCTAATGCTATGGATCTTTGAGGGGGATGATCTTTCTGTTTAAAGAAGTTGCATGTTGGGTCTGGGTAAGATGGAGTTCATTTTCCCATAGCAGTCCTCACAGAGCTGTGCTTTCCATCAGTATCTGGAAAGGTACTGAAATCACACTGGTGTTCTGGCTGCTGCTGAGCAGGGCTGGCACTGCATCTGTGGTGTCTCTCAGCACTCCCCCACCATCGAGGGGCTGGGAGTGCTCACAGTCCTGGGAGGGGACACAACTGGACCAGGTGACAAAAATTTGAAAATCAACAGACACAAAATACCAATTCTATTGAAAAGTTGAATAATGATTTTTTAAGGATCCTCAAATTCATTCTTGAACTCTTCATGGCCACTTGAATGGTCTTATCTTCTTTTGGTTTCTACAGCAGATGAAATACTCTAGAAACACCTCCATGAACAAAATGTTAATTCAGTATTTGGCACATAGTGAGAAGACAGACTCACTGTCGGAGGAGAGTATTCAGCCACTTCCTACAAATCAGGCAAAACTAAAAAACATCAAAAATTAAGGGAAAGGCTTCAATTCCCTTGAGGGCTGGCTACTGGAGATAACTTTAAATGACTATGCTCAAGCATACATACAACAAACTAGCAGAAGCAGAACCTATGTTTATTTTGTAGATCATTTATAAAAGCAGCGGGATGAATGGATTGAAAACTTAAGTAATCCCTTAGTGACAAGGATGACAACATGACATCCTGCACAAATGCTTCAGACATACAGCAGGAGTTAATATTTCAGAAATTCAAGAGAAGAGTAAGACTTGCACAAGGACAAAGCTAAAAAATAATGAGGTTATTAAAAAAGGCTGCAATTACAGGGATAAAGTACAGCCGACTGAAGAAGTTCAATAGCTAATACAAAGGTATTAGTAGAAATTCTGCTATAATCTGGCTATAAATGTTGATTAATAAAATTACAAGAGTACTTGAATACCCTAAATTCCATGTAAAGGAGTTTATTACTAAGCAATTGTAGTTACAGAAAGAACTGGCTTTTCAAATAAGCCCACAGAAACCTATTTCACAAGAGGTAAACAGAATTATATGAAAGCCTAAGAAGATATAAAACTTTATAAGCAAAAAAACAAAAACAAGAAGGATATGATGGGGTGGAGAACAGAAGAGAAAAAGACAATATTAGTCTTTGCCATAGGAAATAATAAGCAGATTCAGGTATTTTGTACAAAATAGAAGGACGGCAATTTGCATAATTAAATAACCACTTCTTGCTTACTCTCTTCCTTTAATTTTATTCACAACCTTCAGTTCAGCCGACCTCTATTTGCTACTTAACTACACCTAAATTCTCTTCCCACTTCCTTTCAAATTAGCTTCGCCATTATAGCATTCCTGAGCATGTTTATGTACTTGTAGAAAACCTGTACATTGGATATTTAGGACATTTATAATTTTTCCCTGAACAATAATAACAATAAGAAATAATTGTAATAACTATACCACCAGTAGCAAGTATTTGGCCAGGATTACAGCTTAGTAAATGCTTCATTTTTTAAATTTAGATCCTAAATGGGAAGTGGGCAGCAAAAATGTGGAGCAGACTATTTACTGACTGAGGGATCTATAAAAAAAGAATGCAAAAGAAATGGGAAGAATGTGGGCATGAGCCTGTGATGCACAACAGAGCACTTTATTTGGGCACCCACTTTGTTCTGCTGAAAACCCAGTCAGTTTTTTAACCTTCCCTGAAATGACTGAATCCACTTCATCAAGCACAGGGGAGGAGAAATTTTCAGTGTCTTCTGTGGA
The DNA here is from genome assembly GCF_023055355.1 of Agelaius tricolor. Taxonomy (NCBI): domain Eukaryota; kingdom Metazoa; phylum Chordata; class Aves; order Passeriformes; family Icteridae; genus Agelaius; species Agelaius tricolor. The sequence goes on from NW_027269261.1 coordinate 65,531,910, forward strand.
GTATGTTCCACCTTTGTAGAACATACTTACATACTTACTGAGCCACAGAAAGAAATTACCTTATAATGTATTGGCTGCAGCAGTGCAGTGCATTCCCATTCCTAGTCCCTGCTCCATGAATATGAAGTGCATCATGAGCCATAACAACACCAACAGGCAGTACTGGGAGCTGCCCATCCATCAGTGCTCTGCAAGATGGTGCTTGGGATGCAGTCTGGAGCACATACTGCAAAGATGAATTCAAACTGATGTAGCTCAGTTCTCTATAAAGTGATCCAACTACAGCATATCTCATTAGCTGCATGAGTATTTAAATATCTTTTATGAAGCCAAACAGCACCAATCGAACATAAATGCACCTACCTTTTCAGTCATGCACAGTAGCACTATGTTTGAAAAAATTTAATTGCAAGGAGGATTCAAACCCCTAATCTACTGGGCAGAAGGGGACCATCACTGTATGGAAATATTTGCTAAATTTAAAATAAATTCAAGAATAATTTCAAGCAATTAAACTCCTTAGATCCGTTTATCTTTAATGTAAGATAAATTTGCAATAAAATTTTTGTTATTCATGGACCTCATGTAAAAGAAACTGTTTAAGTATAGAATACAAATAATTGACAATTAACTTGAATTTTGAAGATGTGAAAATGCTTAAGTAGCAATCCAAAGTGATAATTTATTTTATGTAAATCTAACTGCTAAAGATTACATTAATCATTCATCAGGAACTGCAGTGATAGGACAAATTGTATAAGGTTCAAACTGGATGAGAAGAAATTCCATTAGACATACAGAAGAGTTTCTTTCCTGTGAGGGTGGTGAGACACTAGAACAGGTTGCCCATAGAAGTTGTGGATGCCCCATCCCTGGCAGTTACAGGGCCAGGTTGGATGGGTATTGAGCAACCTGGTCTAGTAGGTGGCATTCCTGCACAGGGCAAGGGGGTTGGAACTGGATGATCTTTAAAGTCCCTTCCAATTCAAACCATCACATGATCATATAAAATATGAGTTGCATTACATTCTTGGCCTTAGTTGTATTAATTTGGAAACAAAACAAAACAAAAAAAAAAAAGAAAGAAAAAAAAGACAGAAAAGTAAATAAAGTGCAACATGCACAGCTTCCTCAATATGTTTTGTTTTAAACTTACACACACTTTTAAAAAATTGCTTTTAAAAATTAAACCAGTTGAGTAGTTAAAGAACAAGTCTTTTGGCAGCTTTGCCTCTTTTTCTTCTTCTAGAATTGGCAAAGGATCCTTCCTTCTCTAAAAGTTAAAGCCACAATTGACTTTTCTACTCCTGCCTCCTTTCTTCTGGTATTATATTAACTTTTCCCCATCCCACTAATAGGATTAATTCCCTCTTGTAAATCAAGGCAACCCCCAATGAAGGAAATAATGATGCATCTGACTCCATTGATATCAGTAGGCTAATTAATTACTTTATTATACTATATTATTCTATACTATATTACACTACATCTAAACTGAATCTGCACAAGCACTCAAGCAAATCTCATGGCTGTCTGCCGTCTGACAGTTTGCACACACGTTTGGCCCTGATAGGCCAAGGAAAAAAAACACCATCACTTTGGGTAAGCAATCTCCATATTGCATTCTACTTTTGCACAAACAGGCACAGCAATTGAGATGAGAATTTTTTTTTCCTTCTCTGAGGTTCCTCGCTGCAATTCCCAGAAAATCTCCTTGGAAAGCTGTGCCTTGCTTTTCTCTGTGAAGAGAAATGTGGCCACAATTCCCTTCTTTTCCACCTATTTTTTAAATTATTAGTATTTTATTCCCTTTTTTTGTTTTTAGTAGATCTTATTACTTACATAACTCAGAACGTTTCATGAATGGACTCAGGGCAGAAGAGAGAAGAGGGCAGGGGGGAGAAAGGAATGCCTCAGCAGCTGGAAGGCTTCTAAGTGAATTCTGCATCCTATCCTCTATTCAGTGAAACACTTTTGTATTTTTACAGCCCATTTCATAACAAATGGCAACTACCACTACTTCTAGTAGCTGCAGACCCCACAAACACATCAGAGATTGCATAGTCTCAGGACAGTACAAAGCACTTGTACAGAAGGACATGTCCAGTCACTCCAGACTACTCTCCTCTGTGATCACATCCCTCAGCAGGAAGCACAGCTGGGGCACAACCAAGTGGATAAAAATGTCCAGGGCAAGCATGAAATAGTCTTAAACTAAGTTCCTGGTGTCACCTCTTCAGCTTTCACATCCTTTAAATAAATGAATAATAGGTTTCGGGTTTTTGCCTTTCCAGAAAAAAAATCTCATTAATATTGCCGTAAGACACAAATAATCTCCCCTCAAAAAAACCCCACCCACAAGAAAACACAAATAGAATATTTAAGAAAAAAAAATACCTTGAACCCACATAATTGCCCATCACGTACTTTGACAAACATGCTGATGTTTCCTCAGCAAGCATAAGCTTCCCAGCCTCACTTCCCCTCGTGGGTATTACCAGGCCTCCACAGTGAATATTAAAGAAGACAAATGTAGAAAAGGATATTAAAGGAAAGAAAAATAAAATGAAAAAAAAATCACATTAGTCATTCTTTAATTTTTAATAATAATGATGTTGAATCAATCCTTTAAAGTACTTTGGTGGTAGGCATTTTTAAAAAAAATTAACATACCAGGATCTTGAAGTGTTATTTCTAAGTCCTTTCAAAAAAAATGATAATAAAGTTTGGGAAAGTCATCTTTGCAGCCTATTGCATTTTTTCCAGGGTAATAATACAATTGCTATGGGAACAAAGTAAAATGACAAACCTGGAAAAAATTCCCAAAGGAGTACATTAGACAAACGTGGAATAACAGATGATTGTCCTCAACTTCTTGCTACTATTAATGATGCTCCAGTGTCCCCATGGGTTCACATGGGTTTAAAATAAAAATTTAAGCACTTACAGTCAATTTCAGGGACATCAGTCTAATGAGCAGCACTTGAAGGAGTTGGGATTTTTTTAGCCTGAAAAAAGTAGGCCCAGAGGCAAACTTTAAACTTGGTACAACTCCCTGAAAGCAGGCTGCAGTCAGGTGGGGTTTAGTCTCTTCTCCCAAGTAATGGGACAAGAAGAAATGGCCTCAGGCTGTGCCAGGAGAAGTTTGATTGGATATTAGGAAATATTTCTTCACAGAAAGAAAGGGTTGACAAGCATTGAAACAGTCTGCCCAGAGAAATAGTTGAGTCACTATGCCTGGAAATATCTAGAAGACATGTAGATGTGGAACTTTGGAACATGGTTTTGTGGTGCACTTAGCAGTGCTGGGTTTGCAGTTGGACTTGATGATCTTTTCCAACCTAAACAATTCTGTGATTCTATTTTTCCACAGAGAACTACATCTTGGTTTTTACATGGTTGAATTACACCTGTGTAATAAGGGAATTAGATTAAATCAGATTAAAAAAACAACCTCAGACAAGATCCAGATCTGTCCTATAAACAGTGTTTTTCAGAAGATTTATAAATGGTTAAATGTTATATGTTTTTATGTGGTTTAGAGTGTCCCACATTACACAAGGGGGACCAAAAAATCTGTTTTTTCTTGCAGACCTTTCTCTATTTTTCTAGATTACCAAAATATATCTTCTCACGTCAGTGTCACCAAGGGATGGCTAGGATGGAAACTTGATTTCTAGTATAGCTCCAAGATATTAAGAAATGTGATCCCAAGAAAAAAGATGACATTTGCAGAAATGCATAGCTCCTGCATAGCTCCCGTGAAGTTAAATTCTGAATTGTAAAATAAAGAAAGAAACAAACAAAATAATAGAATATTGCATCCCTGAGTCATGTGTCTACTAGAGTATCACAAGATTTATGCAACCATAATTCTAGCATTTAGGGACTATTTAATTATATTTTTTTAAGAAATACAAGGTCTAACCTGGTTATTCAGAATAAAAATTCCTTTTAAAACCACGTTTGCTCACATTCATACAAATGGCAAAGATTCTGAATTATCAGAATCAGTTTAGAAAATAGATTTGACTGTTACTACGAAAATAAAGCTATGGTCAAATCAGGGCAAGAAGATATTGTGTAAGGCCTAGAGAAAAACACTTTTGAAAAAGTTACGATACTTTTCCTGTAATGAGAAATGTACATCTGAATTAACATGTAGCTTGTTCCAAACTGGGTAGTGAGAATTAGGTGGGATAGCAAGAATTATACAAATGGACAAAATCATATGAAGAGTGATAAAAAAAGACAAATAGAGTGCAACAAGAAAACAGCAGTATTTATTAAAATCAGTACTATAGGGACGAAAGATTAGCAGGTGATCCCAAAAATAGAAATGAAGCTAAATCAATTTTTAAAAATTTTTTTCTTAATGTAACATTTTGAGAATAATTTGCAGTAGAATGTATAAAGAACAGAAGTTTAGAAGGACTCAAGGAACATCTGAGTATTAGTATAGACAACAGGAGTAGCTCAAGTAATGAGAACTGCTGGAAAGTATCTTTTTGCTTTTGCAAATTATATAGAGCTTAATATTTCCAGGCTTAAATCAATCCATCTAAAAGCACAGGCCAGTGATAAACAGGACTACAAGTTCTCCCGTTCTGCCTCCAAGGAATTCTGATGCTTTCCAAACCAGCTATTTGTGGTAGCTATTGTTGACAGAAGCACACACAAGACAAACATCAGCTCAATAAAATCTGTCAATTTCTACACTCACATAAAATTACAAATCTAGAGAACAACCTTTTCCCTGAATTCTCACATAATTATTGATATTTCTACATCTATAACCCAGAAAGGTTGTATTGGTACATAAACTGCTAGAGCAAGAAGTGTAGCCAGCTTTCTGAATGCAAACAGTGATAATTCCTTACTGCAGGTGTCATGCTTTTTGCTAATTCAGTCTCAGGTACAAAAAGAGAGTTCTACTTTTTTTGCCATGGTGTCATCTCTGTACTACATTTAAAAATGCTGAATTTTTCTTTTATTTCTCCTAAACAGCACTTACCCAGCACAGCAATATAACTTGAGATTGGATTAACTACAGCAGACCTGACTCTCTGGAAATAAAAAAAAAATCCTACATTAAAAAAAAAACACCTAGTCCTACATGTCTTTTCCAAGGCATAGACAGTTACACATGCAGCAAGGTTTTCTGGAAGGAAAGCAACAAGAGGCTAATGCATCAAACTCAAAATATTTTTTAAGGCTTAAAATTGAATCAAGGGAGCTACTTTCTCCATCTCCCTCCCAGCAAAGAGGTTATTAAAAAAAAAAAAGGTAGATATTTCTCTGTCTTGACAGATTACTTTGAAAATGCCAAACATTTTCCTAATAGAATTTACAAAGCCAGAGAAGTAAGAAGATCCATGTCTATTTATGTTTATATGATCAGTAAATAAAAATCAGTATAAGCACATGTGTAACAAGGATAACAGGAACAAAATAAATGAACCAAGACTTTATTTGAACAAAACACTTTATATCTAAGAGATATCAAGATCATGAAAAAGGGACAAAATCCAGGCCTTCACAGAAGATACAAAGATACCCTCCCCACCCAAATAAAGTTATTTCTGCACAAGAAATAGTGTGTTTTATACCATACCAACATCTTTTTAAAGCTGCCTAGATTCAGAAGTAATCCAAAATTCCAAATAACAATTGCAGAACTGTAAGTTCTTAGTGAGAAGAGCACAGGCTAGGATCCAACATATGATGGGGTTTTATCATCTCTATGTTGTGGCTGTTCTGTGCTAATGTCTCTAATGCTCTAACAAGGGCAATGCTCTAGAGTGAAACATTTTCTTAATATTCCTGATTCCTACATAATTTTCCCCAGATGCATTTTAGCTTTTTCTGATGACTTTTCCACAGTTAAACAGATATTACAGATATGGTGCTCAACCTATGAAGCCACAAAAGCAGTGCCCTGTGAGGAGCCACTAGCCTTAAAGTTTCAAGTAAACATCCTACAAAAGAGGCATTTTGTTCCAGCTTTCTCTGCTCTCAGCTGAGAGCCATTTTCCATCCTTGCTGGAAAATTGCAATGAAGTAGCAAAATAAAAAAGTTGTATAAATTAAAAGCAAAAAAAAAGTGAGGAAAACATTGAAGAAAAATCATTCTGTAACACATACAGTCCTTGAGTATAACTCAGTATTTTTAGTTTTGTTTAAACAAAGGGGGGGTCTTTCCCAGATTCATAGGGTTAGACTACCACTCAAGAAGTCACCTGTGTAGCTCCCTCCCAAAGCTACTTAAAGCAATCCTGACATATTTTTGCTCTTTAGAATGATTATAAAAGATGTGCACTAATAGAGACCACACAGCCACAAAGACAGTGTAGACAAGTTACCCTAGGGAAACAAATTTTCCAGTGCTACCATGTAAGGTCATTACTATTACAATGCATCAGGAGTACAGAAACAAATTTATTCTATTCCTCTTATAGGTCTTCATCTGTGCCCTTATATCCTCTTCAAGTCCAACAATGTCTCTTTCTCTTTCCCCAAAAATCATGCTCCTTTGGTCTCTGACCATTCTCCCATCAATTTCACTCCAGCTGGCCCACAATTTTCCATATATGTCGCAGACATTTTTCATGAAAAATCCTTTCTTAGGATTTTTCCTTGTGAGAAGCTGCAGTTTCAGCAACCAAAAGTAAACAATGGTTATCTGCTGCTGTGGAATGCAACAGGTGGACCCGTGATTGGTCTCCTGTAGATGTTTGGATTTACTGACCACTCATGGCAGAGCTGGCTCTTGCTCTCTGTCTGAGACACAGATCTTTGTTATTCATTCTTTTCTATTCTTAGCTTAGCTAGCTTCTGAAGAAACCTTTTCTTGTCTATTTCTTTTTATTATAATCTTAATGTAACATATATCATAAAATAATAAATCAAGCCTTCTGATCATGGAGTCAACATTCTCGCCTCTTCTTCATCCTGAAAACCCTTGTGACCACGGTCACACATATCCAAGTGCATGTGGTATGCCTTACAACTGCAGAACAGATTTTAAAAGATAACATAGCTCATTCTGAAGCTATACCCATATATATGTATATATATATAAATATATCATTAACTTAGCATGTTCAGGTCTGGTAATGGCAGGATGCTAATTCCTCTTTGGCTTATCATTCACAAAGGATGTCTTTGTTACTTCCTGATTAGAGGTATTTACTCAATTTTAAGCATCTACTTAAGGTACTTGATCTGGAAATGTTTGGTTCCTCATTTCAGTCCTTTTCATGGTCCCAAACACACATCTAAAGTGGCCTGAACTAAATAATAAATGTGACTTCTCAGCCTTTTCCCTGTGATGTATGAATTTAACTTACTGTTTTTTCCAATGAAATATTATCATAGGTCTGATACATTCAAGTATTACACACAAGTATTTCTGAATATATTAATTTCAGAGTGGATCTAGTTCAGAAATTCAAGTTATGCAATAATAGTCTGAAAATTCCTTCCCAAGGAAGGAATTTTGCTCCCAAGGACCATAGCAACAAAATTAAGTAATTAACTGGGTGATGAAATTGAACAGAAGGGTCTCACAAGCAGGTTTCTGAATAAAAGGCAAAGATAGGCTTTTTATTTTATGTGCTCTGCAGATCTGGGGACACAGAATGAAACAATAAAATCATTCAATTTTTGGCTTGATATGTAGTTTACACTATACAATAATTTTATCATTATATGCACTATTTTATCATTAGACATGCCAAGAAGCCCTCAACCTGCTGTTATAATTATCAACTCCATGCTGATTAAGCTGAATTTGAAAAAAAAAAAAAAAATCTTTGGCAAGCATCTGTAGCTTAATTGTCACAGACTCACAGAGGTTTCCAAATTCCGCTTGGCACAACAATCCCTTGCCCCATAGTTTTTCAAAGGGGTCATCCAAAATTGGATCGGGGTAAAAGCTCTGACCTAGCATATTGTATTTCAATACCTGTCAGTGGGCAATTGAGAATATCTGAAAAAGGATCTGGAAAAAGCTATATATGCAAAGTGCTAGTGAAAATTAGATGGGAAAATAAGACGGTATTTACATTACAGTGGTGTATCTTCTAAAAGCTATGCTAGAAATTGATATGAAACCTAAGAAATGAACCATAAAAACATAAGCCTTAAAAAATCTGTTGTCACCATACAGAAACTAAGAGAAAAATAGTGAATCTAAATTGCTATTCTACGAGTACTAGATTATATTCAAATCTTTATTATACTCAGTAATTAATGCCCATGTCAGGCATGCCCAAAATACATCATCAGCACTGATGAGAACTAACTTAGATTTTCGTAAACCAAGATCAGAGTCAGTCTAAAGTAATACAAGTGAACTGTCATTGATGAAGAGAAGGCCAGAATATTTATGGTACTCACATTTTATTATTTGTGATCTGTAGGAACTTAATAAATTACTGTTGAGCATGGAGTTCAATTTCTAAAACATTTTAAGGTAGTATTCTTAAAGTAAAAACCAAAAAAGATAAATTTAAAAATGCCATGCTGAAGTAGCCCTTCTACTAGCTTCATTTCAAGAAAAAAAAAAAAAGGTTTAAAAATCTAAGGTACTTTGGTACTTTTAAGGAGCCTTGACCTCCCTTGAAACATTTATAATACCTTACTTCTCCCAGGTCACCTACTGTCACAAAATATGCAGGGTTAATAAGGTCTTTAGTTTTACCATGGCAACTGGGAATTATCCAGTGGGTTTAAAAATTTTAAGCAAACTAACATTCACATGTATACAGACAGACACAGATATGTGTATTTAAGTATATCCATATATAAAAATGTACAAAAATATAAAAAAGTTTTCTTTTCTTTGAACACTAGGCAATGTTCCATATTCACCAATTTCAGAAAGAGAAGCTTTAGTTTACTGTATCATACTTGGGAAGTGGTTTGGGGTGCAAGGGTACCAGGCTTTCAGGAGTGTATTTTCCAGACTCATGCAATTATTTTAGTTATTGCATCTAGTTTTGTAAATTCCACAATATATGGAGGATCCTTTCTTTCTGTCATCCCCATAACAGCATCAAGTGCAAATTACATAAACTTCAAGCACTGCCTACAATCATATCTGAGGCTATTTTCATCTTCTAAAGTAAGCTAAAAAATTAATTTCAGCATTCTCTGATTTTAATATTCTGTTCACTTAGAATGATTAATTTATTTGCTTTGAACACTTTAAAAAGCCCATAGGTAATGGAGGAGAGTAATAAATACCTCTGTAATTCTCAGATTATATAATTTCTGAGGCTGTTGTTATTTCATGGTAACACTGTTCCAGGTTCCCAATAAACATTTTATTAAAAATGTCAGCCTATGCATACCAACTAGAAATGTAAGTAAAAAGTCCAGAAGTTCTAACACATTATCATTTCTACTGTGTACATTATTTGTATTTCAATATATTGTAGACATAAATAAAATTTATGCATTAATAACAAAATTTGGGTTGCACTTGGTGCAGATATTGTCTTATTATTATTTCCATCCACTTTTGACAGAAATATGATTGTTTTCATTTGTTCTGAAGGCACTACCTGATGCTATCAATGTTTACTTTAACAGAATGTTCCATAAATCATTCATAATAAAGATGAGGAAATTACAGAACTTTGAAGTATAAAATGCAAGTTTAGCAATAGTGTGTATTGAATGTTAAGATATCAGTCAAGTACATCTTCAGATGTAGGAAATATGCAAAGGAAATGGAATCTTTTCTGGTACAGGCAATCTGTGAGTATTGTACGAGCCACTCCAGAGTTTAGAACAGGTGTTTTTTCCCCATCTACTCTATCTGGCTCTGTTTCACTGAATCAACCTCTAAAGGGAAAAAAATGTCAAATTAAAATCTAGTGAGGAAAATAAATACATTTGTGTGCTGCTTACATAGTGATATATTCACCTGATTATTATAGGATGTTATGACTTAAAATAATGCTGTTGAGTGAGAGCAACAAAGAACTTCCAGCAGGCACCATGGAAACTCATAATCATAAAGCCCTCTTAGACTAGAATAATAAAAATATACTTAAGCAGACTTTGTTCCTTAGTGACACAGGATAGATCAGAAAAAAGAAAAATGGAAATAATGATTGCAAGACTACAGCACAGTCATTATCTGTAGACAATGCAGAGGAAATAGCAGTGAGATAGCCAAAGAGTCATAGTGACAGCACTAGAGGTCCTTTACACCTTCCATGATGACTGAACGTATTTTTGAAATGTCATATGCAAACTTTAAACAAATATATGGGGGCTCATTTTTCATTTTATATAGAATATTTCACAAGCAATAGTTAAGTAACTTTGTAAATTATGGCAGTATAATATTTCTAGGCCTATATAATTAAGTGTATATTTCTCTAACAAATTACATCCCTGAAGCTCTTTGCCCCAAAGACAGGGTGGATATTCTGCTTTGAATTCAGGCAAGCCAGTATAAAATGGTAGGGGCTAAGTGTCTAAAAGTCAGGAGAAGACTTAAAATATTAGTTCATTTAGAAAATGCAATAGCTTTTAAAACAGCCTCCAACCTATTTACCACCTTTTGTTATGGTAAGCGTGTTAATTAGCTTTCTCTGAGCTTATAAATAAAAGCTGTACACAAACACCTCACAGGTTTACTTTCTGTGGTCTGGTGCTGTTTTTACCTACTCTTGATTGCTATCTAGAAACCCTCAAAATATGAACTGTATCTTTCAAAACCATATTTTTCTCCTCCTTATGTTTTTCTTTGTAAATGCAGAAAGAAGGAAAAAATATAGATAACAAAGCTGATAAAGGTATTATTAAAATAATCCACTAGAGATAAGATGCCCTATACTCCTCTTCCAAGAGGAGTACTAAGCCTACTTTTTAGGCTTAAAGGAGCTACAAATCACATTTCAAATTCTTGAAAGCAAGATTTGGGATGTCATAGGATTAATCTTGATCTTAAGATGGTACTAACACATATTTCTAACGAGAGGAGAGGAGAGGAGAGGAGAGGAGAGGAGAGGAGAGGAGAGGAGAGGAGAGGAGAGGAGAGGAGAGGAGAGGAGAGGAGAGATCTTGAGTTAGAAGATCATCCAGCCCTCCTGCCATGGCAGGTACACCTTCCACTAAAGCAGGTTGCTCAAAGCCCCATTGAGCCCTGGTCTCGATTACTTCCAAGGTACCCACTGAATCCCTGTGCAACATGTTCCAGAGCTTCACTAACATCACAGTGAAAATTTTCTACTTAATATCTAATCTAATCCTGTCCCCTTTCAGTTAGAAGCCATTTCCCCTTATCCTATCTCTACATGCCCCTGTCAAAATCCCTCCCATGTTCTCCTGTAGGTTCATTTTAGGTACTGGAAGGTGCTCTAAGGTCTCCCTGGAACCTTCTCTTCTCCAGGCTGAACAGCCCTACCTCTCTCAGCCTGTTTCTGCAGGAGAGGTGCTCCAGCCCTCTGATCATCTTTGTGGCTTCCTCTGGACTCTCTCCAACAGGTCCATACCCTTCTTCTGTTGGAGTTCCCAGAGCTGGGTGCAGCACTCCAGGTGGGGTATCATGAGAGGAATAGGGGGGAAGAACCACCTCCCTTGACCTGCTGGCCCTGCTGGTTTTGATGTAGTCCACCAGGATATGGCAGGTTTTCCAAGGATCTCTCTTGCTGAATATCTGCTAAAGGTTATAAATCTTCTGTCTGCAGCTCTATTGCTACCTATGACAAAATCTAATTTACTATCAAAACAACACTAGAAGACACTACATTTTGATACTGCTGCCCAAGTAAAGGTAAATAGGGACTAAGTAAAGGGACCCAAGTAAAGGTAAATAGGGAGTCACTCTTAAGGTTGATGCTGTTTCTAGAGGTTCTTTTGGAATTTTGGGGTGTTTTTTACTCATAAACTTCAGATTGTGAAACTTTCTTTCTAGTCATAGTTGAAATTAACGTAGCAAAGTTTAATAATCTGAAGACCATCTTACTGTATCTTTAATTGTATTATACATAGTAGGAAACAGTCAATAGGATCAAGAAGGAAAACTACATCCATACGGTAGACAATGTTGCAGGAATTTCAGAAGAAATATTTTGTTTGTTTATGAACTAGAGGAAAGTACAACTTTGACAACTTAGGAGGTCAAACTTTGCCCAGGCTTACAACTGCTGCAAAATTCTGACTGAGTCATTGTAAAAAATATGCTAGTATCTCCCATCTTTGCTTCTGAATTCTGATTAATTCAAAAACCACTGGTCAGCTTCCCTTCATCATCCTACATTTCTGATATTTCAAAGTGGATTTGTCCAGATATAATCCTTTTGCTCTGATGAGCCAGCCAGCAGAAATCCCCAGTCCAGCACTGCTCAGTGACTGAGAGGCCCTGAATCACTGCTGGGAGGGCTGGCAGCAGCCAGCAGCCACACCAGAAAGCACAAATTGCTGCACTGGAAGAGTAAACTGCCTATTATTATAAATAACATTTGTTTCCTTTCTCTTGTTACAGCTGTCACCTTATAGATCTAACTATTTTGCGCTTCCTTTTTTTTCAACTAAATTAAGCCAGACAGGTGCTTCTTACACTGTGGGAACCACAGAACAAACCAAGAAAAACAGCAGGAAAAGCTAGTCTGTGGAAAGGTACAATACAAAGAGACAACAATAAGAACAATTTTTAGAAAAGCATGCTGTAACAGTGAATTCTCTACAGGAACTTCCTACCCTGGTTACACATCAGATGGTAGATTCAGTAACTACAGAATTGCAAAATATTACTTTTTTTTTTTTTTAGTCTTCATGTGGTTAGGTGAAAACCTGTGACACTTTTATCATATAATATATAAGTAAAACTGAATATTTTGTAGGTGGCAATAGTACACAAGTTTCACTAGACCTTTAGGATAAATTATTTCTCTCCATCTGTTGTACAGCTCTGTCATTGACTCAGCTTTGTTAATAGAACCTTAAATTCTACTGTCCCCTAAGAAAAAAATGCATCTAGCTACTTTCAGCTCAGCAATAAATTTCAAGCCATCTTGTAAACTATCATGAGTTACAGTAATCTTAAAAACAGCAAGGTACATGTTTCAGAATGGTCCCAGCTGTGCACAAGCAATTCTTCACCTGAAATGCAACCTGTCAGTCAGTACACAAGAGAAGAGTGAACCTTGAACGTCTTTCAGAAGACAGAAATGCTTTTAGAGAAGCAGCTGAGGATGTTTGTGCCTCACCACCCATATCACAAGGTTCCAACCCTGCTGCCTCTGATTTTCCCCTGCTGCCTTGCACCTCCCGTTAGCCATCCACATCAGAGCAAAATGAGTGCCAACATCGTTATGGTCTGATCTGCTACACCTATTGTTCAAGTACAAGCAGTTATTCAAAGAATTGAGTCCTTGGAGGAAGATGCACTACATACATCTCAAGCAGTGAAAGTGATCTGGACACAGAATTCCAATGGCTGTTTTCCAAACACAAGCATGTTTCAACCTCTGAGCATCGTGAGTGACCTGGAGAAATTTTTAAGAGAGTTTCTGTATATGAATGCACAAATTAAGTTGAAAATTCATAGGACAAGAAAAGCTATTTCAGGCTTGTGTAATGTGCACACAGTTTACATGTGTATCATATTATTAATGCATTTTTTGCCCATATAAAAACAGGTATCCTATGGTGACACTTGTAATCTTTACCCAAAATTTTACTGGTCTACAAAAAAATGTACTCCAGTTTTCATTAAAACAACACCTCTTCTCCCATTGTCATCCATCTGCAGCCTAAAACCTTCATTTCCTCATGGCCACTCTCTGCCAGGCAAATCCCTTGCCTCTAGAAAACACATCTGAAAGGTAAGAGGGACAGAGATTCAAAGAAACCATCTTAATTTTAGGTGTTGAGCTGCAGAGTCTAATCCTCAGTGCCACTACATTCAGAGGAGGCAGGCCGGCACCTTTATTCTGCATAGACTGCACAGAGAGCCCTGCATACAAACCTAACACCAGCACCCTGTTTCAGTTTCTGAATTTTGGTAACATGAATTCTCTTCCCTTACTCCTCTATCAGGACACATTTTGATTTTTTAAAAACTTTTTTTTTATTTTTCATTTCTCAGAAATTCCTTACTATATCTGAAAGAATAAAGCCTCAACAAACAAGCACTGCAACACAACTGGGCCAGCTTAAGACTGGGGTTTCCTATAAAAATTATTCGTACTTGACCACCTTGATAAATCTCCCACAAAACAAGCACCTACCCCAAGCACATTTAGTTTAAAAGTACCCCAGCTCATTTAAAATGATAATTATTCTGGGGTAAGTTGACAGCAGTTGTTTAAAGGTGAAAACAACCTTTAGATTTGAAAAACCCTTGCTTAATCTCCAAATTGACTTTAGAACTTCAAAAAAAATGTCAGAGCGGACCTTTGACTCTTAACTAATTACAGGGTTTTTACAGATTGAGCCCAGTTATTTTGAAGAGAGAAAGGAAAGAAAGCTAATGAAATTTTGGCTTCCACTCAGCATTCACCAGATCTGCTGAGCTAAATCAGTTAATCCAGAAAAACCAGCTGAATCAGTCAATCATTGACAAACTTGCAGCTCCACAGTGGAGACAGGAAGCAAGAGGCAAGCAGGTCAGAAGTGCCTCTGCCTGCAGATGGAGGAGAGCACACGATGGGGTGACAGCACAGGTGCATCTGCAGGTGCTTACTGCTTGTGCTGCCTGGAGGAAGCAGGATCTGCTCTGAAAAGACAGACCCAAGAAGATGTCTAAAGAGACAGAACATGAAAAGGGATCAAGGAACTCATTTAAATTAGGTTCAGGAAGGCTCCAGGCAGCAGCAATGATACCAGGACTTTTTCCAGCATCAGGTTATAAATCCATGCCTGGCAGACTATGAGCTAAAAATACATCTCAAAGAGATGCTATCAGCAGAGAACTTGGAGAGCTCCCAGAGAAAGGCAGTACCTGGCATATAGGTGATAGCCCTGTTTTAAGCGATGCGCTAATTCTTCATACTCTCCTGACCCAGAGATTTGCAGGGATTTCATTCAGCTGGGAAAAGCTGGGTTTAAACTTTTACTTCCATGGCCTGAAGGTTGCTGGAGCTGGGTTCTGCTGAGCTATCTAGGAAATCCTCTTTGCAGAGAGAGCCTCAGCTCTAACCAAGAGTGCTTGGGTTTAGAGGAAGATGAATTAAACCCTTTCCACACATATTTTATCTGCTTCCTGCAGGTCAGCAGGGGGGCAGCCTGCCGTAAAGATAGGTCACAAGCCACTCTTTCCTATACAGAGAAACCATTTTTCATACCAGCAAAAAGGAAATAGCATGCTTGCAACCAGGAGCCTCACCTGATGGTCCTCACTCCTACATACAAGGAAAATGCTTCCAGAAACCTTAGTAAGTCATTAAAAAACTCAGAAAGTGACTACCTGCTGAGCTTGTTTGAACCAGAATTATCCATTAGCTTGAACATTTCTTAAGCCTCCCCTACTTTACTTCCATGCCAAAACAGATCTAGGAGCTGTCACCATATGTTGATAGTATTCATTTACTTATGCATTACTTCTTCTTTTTACTGAACAGATGCCACTGCAATTTGGAGAACTCAAGAGTTTTTGCTTTCTTTCTTTTCCTGACATATATTAAACTAAAACTAATAGTTGAGAACTCAGCATCCTGGGTTTGGTATTGCTCTGTAACAAGGAAAAGCCAGAAACTGAATTTCACATACAGAATTTTCCATGTGTCCAGAATAAATTCCTGTTGACAATATCTTCTTACACCCATGAAAGCAAATTGCTAAAAAGCTGGTTTTAATAAAAGATGATTGAAACCCCTCCTGCCTCTTTAACTACCACCCACACATGTATTGTGAGTATTTTGGCTCATATATTTGAAAAATATTATCAGCCCAAAAAGTCCTATTTTAATAGGGGGTATTGACTATACAGAGGTAGATAATGCAACAAAATAAGTGTTTTAAGTATTATCCTCCTTTACAAGGCCCTTGTAAAACCTTACCCGGAATACTGTGCACAGCCCTCATCTCCCAAGGGCAATAAAAATTAATTCAATCTGGAACCGATCAGAGAAGGATTTCTAAGGTGCTCAAGGAAGTGGAAGGCTGATGTTAGTAAAGAAGGCTAAAAGAAGGCTAGATCAGACACCCAGAGAAAGGAAGTCTGAAAGTGGATCCTAAAGTTCTCTATTAATTGATCAAAAGGTAAACAGAAAGGATGGAAAAAGAACTATACAAAGTTAGAGTCAATGTCAATGGAAAAGCAAATGGCTATAAACTTACTGACCATAAATAAATTTCAACCAGAGGTGAAAAAAATATTTCTAAGCAACAAAGAAATCAAATTTTGGAAGCCTCCTTCAGCAGAGAGGGAAAACACTTTAAGTGCAAGATGAAGCTCAGTGGATTTGTTTGGTAATAGCAGCAAATTAGATTAAATTACACAGTCCTCTCTGTTCTATACCCCCTTTTTTTCCAAGAGAGAAACTGAGAATATTTGTAGATATTTGCACATGAAGTGTACAAGGATAACATAAGATTCCATGTGTACAACAGTTTTTTCACCCTTATGAAAGAAGCAATTCACACTGCCTTCAAAAGAAATCATAATGCAAACTACAAAATCTAGACAATTATTTCCAGATTAAGACTCAGGTTAATTTCCAGATTAATCCTCAGGTTAATTTCCAGATTAATGCAGCAAATTACATTGCTGAGGGATTGATGTAGTTTTAGCTCTCAGAAGGCTTTTTTGCTACTATCATCTAAAAAATCATAAATAAACACTTCAAACTGAAGTGACAAATGGTTATAGCTGGATTCAGCCTTATAAAATGAATGTGTAGCTGGTCAATAATCCATTCTTTCATTTGATTTCATGTGTTTATTTTTAAATGCTACACTGCTGATTTGGTTAAAAGGTGTTTCAAAATCAGTGAATCACTGATAATCCTCAGGTAACCAGGGGCTATTTTATATCCAATTAAAAAAGGAGATTTAAATAAATTTAAATAAAATATCAGGAGATAAGTATTCAGTGGAATGGCATATCTTTAACTTCAATTTGAAAATGAGTGAAAAGCAAGATAATACAGTAAAAATACCCTTTCTGAAGTATTTAGAGAGGTGAGCCTCCTCTAAAAAATGTGGCCTTTAAATTTGTCCTATCATCATTTGGAAAAGTAAAATGAGAGTCAGTGATTTTGTAAATATTCTCAGATGGGGGGCTGGAAATCACAAAGTGATCTGTCTGGATCTGAGCACAGGCATGCTTATTTCAAGGTATGAAGCAAATTTCCTTTCAGAGGTTTCAGCAGCAGTATTTAAAACATTTCACTGCCTGAGTTTGGGCTTTTGCTTTGCTTTTAGGGAAGCACAGATGTCTGTCCTGTAGTTTCATCTCATTTTAAAGGATAAGTGGGAATAGTGAAAACAAGATTCTAGTGATGCAGCAGGATGGACATTAGTATAACAGGAATAGTGGTGGCTGCTACTTCTGCAAAAAAAAGTTCAGGCCACATTACTAAATTTCAAGGCTTTCTCTTTTGGGGGATGGGGTCTCTGGAGGGCAAGAGGGAATGGTAAGAGTTTAAAAAGTCCAGACCCTGGTTGCCTACAAAGTTAATCTTTCTTTGGAAACATAAGCAAAATACATTTTTTCTGGAAAAAGGGAGAGCCAATTTAGCATTAATGGGTACAACCTGATTCTTACAAAGAGCTGGAAATCTCACCATCCAATCTCTCGATATCAAAGCCTCCCACAATATGACCTTGTGTTCTGAATACAGCTTGGATTTCTCCCTTTGACACCTCTCTGGAACAGTGAGCATTTTGCTACCAATGCCAAGCTTCCAGTTTGGAGAAGAGAGTTATTTAGTGGAGTGAGATAGGCAGAGTATATGTTCTAGGATTTGACTTTTGGGGCAAAAGTTCTGTTCTCAAAGTGCTTGCAATTGAGAGCTCTGGGGTTTAGTGTCCTTAGAAGTCCTTTTTGAAGCCTCTGTTCCTTATTAACCACTTTTTTGTTATCAGCAATTTGTGTAGAAAGCTGACTTCTGCAGTGTTATGTTGATTCACACCATTTATCCCAAAATAAGAAAAAAACTTAGTTAGTAATTTTATTGTTTGGAACTGTTTTAAGAGTAAATTCCATGGTTACCGACTCTTCCAGGCTTGAAGGAAATTAAGAAAAAAAAAGACAATAAAAAAGTAAATGGACCTTTATGTTCCAAGTCTTTAAACTCCAAGAATGGTAATACACAGCATTTGATACCTAACCTCATACCACACTTTTAGCATAATTTATGCAAGAATACTTGTGTTTATTATAGAGAAATTCTGAACACAAATTGAAAAGTCTGACTTTCAAAATAGTCCATGAATTTTCATGTTATCTGATCATCTCCTCCTCTAAGGATCATTTTCTCAGATCATTCTCCAGCCTTCACTCTACCCCACAATTAGGCTGAAAATCTGATCCCCTCCAGCTCCCGTATCTAAGGCAGCATTCTTTATTTTTCTGCTTCTAATGTTATTTTCAAATTTATTTTCTGCTTCTCATGCAATTTTAAATTCATTTATTTCCTGTTTTGCCAGGAACTCTGCAAAGGCAGCAATTTTGTAACATTTTGTGGCACTGAGTATGAATACAGTGGAAGGCTGTATGAATACAGTGTCTTTCCAAATCTTTTGTTGATGTCACTACATGTATTATAAACAAAATCTGTTCAAGGTGTTTGGCCTGCTGCACTTCTTGTGAAAGAACATGCATAAACAGATTACAGTGATAACATATTTCTCATCAAAATTTGGGAGTTTACCACACAAACTTTTCCTTGGTAACAGGGTTTTGTCTTTCACTTCCTTTAAGGCTTCAGTTAACCAATTGATTATCTCTAGAGTGATATGTGCTTCCTACTGAGAGTTTGAGAGTTTCAAAATTCACTTTTTGGGGGGATATTTTGACATTATCAATAGTTTCTTAAATAGCAAAAATTCACATTCCTCAAAGATGGTGCCTTTCTATATTATTTCCCACAGGCTCTTCATAGGATAGCTCCCTTGTTTGCATCCCTGTTGAGCTCTGGTTGTTCTCAGGGTAGTGCAAACCAAGCAGTGCCAGCTCTCAGTGCCTTCTGGCCCAGAGGACCAAAGCCAAGACTGCAATGGTCAGAACTTGCTGAAAGTGCTGAATGAGAGCTCTGCTCCAGAGTGGTCTGGCCAATGGTGCTCCCCCAGGGCTAGAAGCTGTGAGAGACCATCCATCATTTTTACATCCCAGATCTATACCTTTTTCAATTCACAAGCAATATCCCATATTGCCAGTAGATCAGAGGAATTCTAGCATGGCTAAACAGAGATTTACCATTCATGTCTTAGCCAACAGGAAATTAACTCGTTTTAAAGATTCTCAAAACATTGTGGAACCAAAGAATGAGGCTGAAACAAGTAAACAGGAGTTTTCAACAAGTTAAAAAAATTGTATAGAATGCATTTTCACAAGAGAGGGGGAGAGCGCAGGAGCTAGGCATAAAGTTCCTCAAATGCTGTTTCTTTCTGTGGGGATGTCTACTTATTTTGCTTTCATTAATTATTTCCCCTGTGTTTTTTTAATCTTCCCTCCTGAAATATTTCAATAAAAGTTAGATTAAAATAGGATTTGAGGGAGTGCTATTAAGAATTGGAATTTTCATTGTCTCAGTGTAAGGATTTATTTGCTGTCTTGGCTCTCTTCTCACTTTTGTTGGTTACAGAAACTTTAAACACCCACCCAGTAAGGCATGTTAGATTATTAACTCCTGAGTGTGAAAAATACAGTTTCCCTCAAATAACATATGCCATCCAGCTGGTCCAAACCAGAAAAACAGCAACCTCATCAGTTACTTACAAAGGGAATTAGGGAATTAGGAATTTAAGAGCAAGATTATGATCCAGTGAATAAAGGGATAAACAACAAATAATCAAACCTAGACTCCCTCTCAGTCTCTGCTTCTGATTCACTTTGAGATTTCAGGTGTCTCAACCTCTCTATCCCAGACTTCCTCCATCTGTAAGGGAAAAACACATTCTTTGCAAAGTATGTGGAAACATGAGTAAAAACTCAACGGCAAAGCTACCATAGCGGTTACTGATTTAATATAATGCAAATAGAGCCTTGCTGTACTCTAACATTGTAACATTTAGATACTTTCATGAATGCTACTAATAAAATCAAAGTTCTCAAGCTATTTTGAATAAGAAAATGAAAATAATGAAGAAATTTGCATACTGCTGTACTTCTTCCAAAACATACAAATATAAGATAATTTTTCAGATGCAGTAATTAGTTGTATTTCCAACTCATACAATATTTATTGTATGCCTCCTTTCAGCATCTTTCTCACCACATGTTCTTTACAGTGGAATTGTAAAGCGGATAATATTTAGTGCATAGAACCATGCAAATGAAACATCCTAGCCTATTAATACCTAGGGTACTTAGCTCCCATTGCTCTGCAGCTTGCAGGCTTAACACTATACATCACTCTGGACAGAAACAGCTTTTAAATTAAACTAGAATAAAATAAGCAGCCATAGAGATATTTTTTAAATAGAAATTAGACATTAGCACCTGAAAATAATACAGAGAGATTGACAATGAAGACATGTCCTTTACAGAATGGGGATTCAACCCACCACTACATCTCCTGACTTTTTTTTAAGTTTGAGAAGGAATTTGAGGTTGGGCCACACACACTCCAGATCAGTGCTTGGGCCATGAGGCAGGTCATAGTTTGGAAGCTGGTTAGTCGCTGGTTTAAGTAGAAATTCCAACCAGAATATAAGGGTAGGCACTGGCAAATAAAAAACATTCTTAAATAATCACTACTTTCTGTTTCTGTCCATAAAAATTAAAAACCCTTGCTTGTCTTGAAGTATTCAATGTGGTTAACCTTCACAGAACCAAAGGAACAATGTATACATTGACAACCCAATACTTGTGTGAGTCTTTTCAAACATATACCTACTTGTAAAAAGAAACTATTCAGCTTGTAGTACCAGTTCTAAGTTCCTGATGCCACAGCCTCAGTGTATGGTCTCCTGATATGACCCTGTTTTCCTTGATTTTCCCTCAATTAGAGCAAGGAAAAATATTTGTAATTTTGCACCAGGTTTTTTGGTATTATGTGGAAAGTCAACATTATTTACTAAAATAATTTCACTATGAAACAGTTGGTTTTCACATTGAACTGCTTTCATTTGTAATTATTGCATTTTTGAGCTGTCAAAATTTAGCCAAAGAAAATGTTATTTTGGATTACACAGAATAAAAACAAAATAAATTGCAGAAAGTGTCTATTTCACCAGCAAAACTAAAAACTCTTATTTTTGAACTCATGAGAAGTCATACTCCTCTATAATTCTTTCTGAGACCTCCAAGGTCATCTCTTCATACAGTTTTGTCTCAGGTATTCATTATTTCCATTAGAAGATCTCATCTCTGTCTTTTCCAGATTCTGAGGGCTCTCACCCATATCTTCTTTTACCTTAAAATTTACTTATTTAATCTAAATCAGAAGTGTAAATATCAACTTCCTGCAGATTGTTCAAAGCTCTAGCTTAATTCTGCAGACCTATCTTACACAACTCTAAATATAATCTTGCCTATCTGATTGTTGGCTCTCAAAAAGAGGAGGTTTTGGGGTGACTGAATTGTGGTCACCAGAAGGGACCCCACCAGAAAGGTGAAGTGAGACTATTTACAAGAGAGTGGAGTGACAGGACAAAGGGTAATAGCTTTAAATTGACAGAGAGTAGGTTTAGATTACATATTAGGAGGAAATTCTTTACTGTGAAGGTGGTGAAGCACTAGAACAGAAGATGTGGGTGCCCCATACTTGGAAGTATTGGAGGCCAGGCTGGATGGGGGTCTGAGCCACCTGGTCTAGTGCAAGGTTTCCCTGTCCACACCAGAAGGATTGGAACTAGATGATATCTCAGGTTCCTTCCAACCCAAACCATTCTATGATTCTATGGTCTAATACTTTATTCCATACCAAGCTTAACACAGCCATAAAGAATCCATCATTTTTTTCCTGCAAAACTTCACTGCATTATATCTCAACAGCCATGAGTGCTGCCAGCCTGCTCTGCCTGCTGGGTATAAACAGAGCATCATCTTCATCTATAGTACTGATACCACCATCATTGTTACATGTTGCAGCCACTCTCTCCATAACTTTTCTATAAAGAAACAACTCTTCCATCTACCAGCTCCCAAAAAAAAAGAAAAAAATAAAACAGGCTTTTCCTGTGGCCTTTTTTCTGCACTTGGATAGTAATCACACTTGATGATCATTTCTCCCGATTGTCACATCTCTGAATCACTCTCACAGCTCTGCCATCTACTGCATTGTTCATCAGGTATTTACTCCCTCTCTATGGGCTCCTCACAACTTTGTTCCATGCTCACAATTATCTCATATTCAGTTTCAAGAAGTTACTTCCAATCAGCCTACTTGATAACTTTCACTTTCAAACACACTTTGTTTTTTTTCATTATGCTTTTCCCTCTTAGGAAGAATTTAGCAAATCGTCCAAGAAAATCCTTCATTATTCTCCTCTAGATTGCTCCTAAAGTCTTTCTTTGATGTGTCACTAGGCTGTTGATGCATTAAAACCACAATCTATCATTCTGAATAACACTCATATGGGGTGATTAATTTTAGCTTTATTTGACATCCCCTGTATTCTGCAAAGACGATAGAGAGACAAAGATAAGCTAGGTTTATATTCACAATAAGTAGGTCAACAAATCCACACCCATCTTTCTTTTGTGTTGTATAATCAGTGGCAGAACATACAGGATGCAGAAATAATAGTCTTCTATATCCAGTTGCAAAATTGCACACCAAATTTGTGAGAGGATTAATTATAGCTGTACAGGCACATTTGGTTGGCTTCTTTTTCCAACCTTGTAAAGCAACACCAGTGTCACCAGGCTAAGTTTCAATTACTGCATTCTCTGAGAGACTCCCAGGATGAAAGTGGTGTCACAATTGGTTTACCTCACCTTGACACTGTGCATATTCATTCTGTTAGAGAGATGTCTTTAAGAAAATATTACAGCATACAGCAAATTTTAAAGCTGTTCAGTAAAAGTGGGTTTGTTTGCTATGTGCTTCTTTTACTTCAGAGACCCATAAAAGTGGCCAAAAGAGGCAGCAAGATTCAGTTCCAGCATATGGAAGTGAATAAGGTGAGATGTCAATCTTGTAGTGCCTTCCCTTCCTGTGGGCATTTTATATTCCTTATTGCTCCTTTTGAGTCTATATCAGAGCTAGCCTTCAGCAACAGAGCAATGGGGACAACTGTAACGTAAAATAAATATAAAACAACTGCAAAAACTCTTTCCTATTCACCTGAAAACTCGATGGCAGAAAAGTGGTGCTGCTTCAGCAGACAGGGCCTCCCAGAGGGTTACAGATAGCTAGGAAAAGCTGTGGATAAGAGGGCTGCCAAAAGAATAAGAATAGCAGACAATAAATTTCAAAGTATCAACCAGATCATAGAGGAATCAACAGAAATCGGAGAATGCATTAAGATAAATCAATCTGACTGAGAGCTGAGTGGATGACACTGCTTCCCTTCCCTCTGAGGATAAAACAGAGAAACTGCTTTGCCAGCTGTGTGGTAATGTTGAGATGGGAACTTAAAGCAATAACAGATCAAAATAATTTAGATTTGGTTGATGCAACAAGTTCCTTAAAAGGATTGTTATAGCACTAATTGACAAAGCTTACAGTATCAGCAGCAAGGTTTATACACGTGTAAATTAGATCCATCAACATAATCTCTTTTTCATAATCATTTTCCATCAGCATTTTTCAGAAATATTGCAAATTATTTCCATAGTTATTCAATAAAAGAAAAAAATCTATGACAAAACAGGGGAAAAATGGTATTTTTCCAAGCATCTAGTGCATCAACAGATGGCAACAATACAATAAAATTTTTTAATGTATTTTTTAAAAAGAACAACCAAACACACATGCATATAAAAAAAATGTCTACACTACACACAAAAGTTAAACCATCTTGCAGAAATTTACTTTGGTAAAAGCCAGAAAAATACCACAGCAAAACATAAAGGTAACAAACTTTTGCAGTAGGAAATGCAAAGGCATATTCCTTCCAAATAATATTAATCCAGAAACCTGTCCTAAAATCCTTCATTATTTTGTCTAGGGAAGTCAGTATATTTTAGCTTTCTCATATATGCAAAATTTTTTATACCTAAATTCAAGGCAGTCATTTGCCAGCTCAACCTTGCCCGAGTTAGAACCAATGCAAATATTTACCTGACATCAAAACAGTAATCATCTTGAATTTGGGAAGTCAAGAGCTGGTACTGCGAGAGATCCACAATTAATACCTCAAAGGAAGAGTAAAGCAAGGCAGTTTAAATAAATCAGAAGCCAAGGAGAAATGGAATGCTGCTGCAGTAGCAGAGATTTCTACTCGATCTCCTGAGGGTTCATGCCACAGCTCTTACTTGTGCAAACCACGACATGCATCTGCACTTACGTGAAACATCATCACCTCACATTAAGTCCACAACTCCATGACAACAGGTACTTGTGCCCATTTACAGCTGGAGGATAAAAATCACATTTGTCACTCCCAGGCAGCAAGAAAATTACTACCCTGTGTAATTCTCAAGTAAAATAAGTCCCATAGCCGGAATAATTTCTTGGTTTCGTACTCTACAGGTAGAGTTAAAATATTCCACAAGAAAAGGAAGAAAAAAGGATGATTTCTCCCACAGGAAAGAAAGGCTCTCCCACATCAATGAAAAATATTTAATTATCTTCTCCAAGTTTTTTTTTAATGAGAACTACATTTACAAGATTTTCACAACAAAAATTTAGCTCAGCTACCTGAAACCAATATTGATATTGACATTGCATGGTATGAAAAAAGATACTAAACAATGCAATTTCCAGCAGCACTGGCCACTTCTGTTAGTGTTACTTATGACATCAGGAAGAAAGACAGTATCTAAGGAACTGAAAGGTTTTTGTGGTTGTATGGGGAAAATATATGCTTGTTTTGACTTGTCCAAAGGTACCTGTGTGTTTTGATGACTGAAGATCTAACTGCCTATGTTCAAGTGCCACTGAAGGGCCTGTTCACTTCTTGCTTACATTTTGTCCTCCTAGAAAGCAGTCACTGAAGACAGCACCATTTATCTTCCACAGAGTCATCCACTATGTGGAGCTCAGTGTCTAGCTCTGAGGTGGAGGTGAGAGTTTCTCCCGAGACAGCTGTTCTGGAAAGAAACCTGAAAATGGTGAGGTGAAAAAACCTGTAGAGGAAACTGTGAAAAGCAGTCAAGAAAATATCATTTCAGTAAGATGTGGCACAGTTAAGAGAAGTGATGGAGAAGAAATGTATTTTTAATTTTCTAAAAGCATAGTGTAGAGTCTGTCCATCTTCAGGAAGCATAAAGAGCAATAAACAACTACAGCTCATGTGAGGAAAGAGAGAACCCAAATATATTTGTACAGGAGTTTCTATGCTTTAAATAATATATCCTGTAAAATTTTTAGCATGTTTATATATATTTGAATTTCTAACTCTTATATTTGACTGGTGATTTTTCTGAATACCAAGAAGTTTGTTGGTCATCAGTGGGTGAATATGTTTGTCACTGTGCCTGGATGACTCATCACATACCTGTGGCTTGGCCTCTTTTATGCTGATTCCCCATGCTCTTTAGTGGAAAAAAATGCTAGCATGCATGGAAAAAGAATATCCAGCATGCTGCACTCCATGCATGTGAACAAAAGACTTTTATTTAGTCATTTATTCATTTAAAAGAATAAGGTATACTAGACTCTCCAATACAATTACATATATACTATAACCATTAGTGCTTCTGTCCCAAAGCTAAGATCTTCTCTTACATAGAAGGTCCTTTCCACAGTCTTTAGGTGGGGAAAAAAACCTCCTCTTCCTCTTCCTCTCTCTTTATTGAATAATTTCCAGATGACCCAAGATCTATATGATGACTCAGGGAGCTCCAAGTTATAGCTCTGCCTTGAGATTCTTTCCCTCTGCAAGAAAAGACTTGAGACAATCAAGGAGCTGGCGACAATATCTCTATAAAGCCTCTCCCATGTAGGTTTTTAAAGTCTCTCAATGTGTCCCAGGAAGTGATAAACATGTTTGGCTGTGGCCCTCTGCATTCACCAGTTAGATTAGATTTGTTAGATTAGAACAAATTTTTACAAATAATTTATCAGCTTCATTTGGACTTCCTTGTTAAAACAGGGGCACTTGAGAGTGAAAAATACTGCAAATATATTCTATCAAAGCAAAATATCAAGATCTGGATTAAGAAGTTGGAAACAGAATGGCAAAAAGTAAAAACCAATGCAGTTAATGGGTTATACTTGACCATTGCAAAGCCTCCTTAGCTGGACAGGTAGCCTCTTCATCCTAATGTTATACCTAGGACCTCATTCCTGTCTACAGCTTCCTCATAAGGGAAGCAAAAGGGCAGGGATTTTTGCTTTTCTTATCTCTGGTTACCAAGTGAACAGAACCCAAGAACTCAAATGACCAGAACAAAGGATTTGTTCTGGGGAGGAGGAAACAATGGATGTTTCAGGAACCCAAGAACTCAAATGACCAGAACAAAGGATTTGTTCTGGGGAGGAGGAAACAATGGATGCTTCAGGGGAGACTTAGGCTGGATATTAGGAAAAGGTTCTTTGCCTGGAGCATGATTGGGCACTGAAACAGGCTCCCCAGGGAAGTGATCAGAACACTAAGCCTGACAGAGTTCAAGAAGCATTTGGGCATCAGGCACATAGTGTGACTCTTGGGAGCAGTGCTATGCAGGGCCAGGAGCTGGATTCAGTGGTCCTTGTGGGTCCCTTCCAATTCCAGGTATTCTGTGAATCTGTGATTCCCCATGAAGCAATCTGAGATGTCTTTCCATCACTTACTGACATTCTGTCTCTCAAGAGCTACTACACACAGCATAACCTCATTCATACCCAAAAGAAATACATATTCAATATTTACTCTTTAAAGTTTTG
Organism: Agelaius tricolor; assembly: GCF_023055355.1. NCBI lineage: Eukaryota > Metazoa > Chordata > Aves > Passeriformes > Icteridae > Agelaius > Agelaius tricolor. Next base: position 65,559,017 of record NW_027269261.1, read on the forward strand.
AAGCTGTTCTTGGAAGACTGGATGCTTTCCCCATCTAGCGTTCCAGAGGACTAAAGCTTGAACCTATGGACACCAAAACAACTTGCAGTCTAGGCCTACCCAGGGAAATTAGCATCTTTTGCATGATCATAGTTCATTGGGCTGGCAATTTCCCATTTTTTCACCATGTTTTGACTATAAAGTGGATTAAATACCTGGCTAGTCAAAGCAGTTCCTTAAAATAAAACTCACTCTTTGCAACAGGAAAAAATTACATAAAAGGCATAAACTGCCGGCTGTTATACCCCATTGGGTCCTTGCAGAAACCAAGTGCAATGCACAATAATACAGAGTCTACTCTGTATTGGCAAGGATGTATAAGACAGCAGTGTGTACTCCACCCTCAGAGGGGTTGTCAGCCTTGTCAGAACTCATCAGCTCAGCTTATGTGGAAATTGGGGGACCTTTGAGATCTCCAGAGCTCTCCATTCCCACCAGCTAGAGGGGTAAAAAGTCAGGAGTCAGTCTATCCCTGCAGAAAAGATGAAGGTTGTTGGTTCCAGATGGAGGTACTTAGGCACAAGTGCCAGACCTAACATTCTTGCACCTACAGCTACTTTGCTGGTATAGAAAAGAACCTGCTGCCTGTCCAGCTCTGCCTGTTTCCTTGTCTGCCTAAGGCTGGGGAGGCAATGAAGGAGCTATCCAAAAACAGACCAACAGGGACCGCGACATTCCCACTCAGAAGTGCACGCTTTCCCAACATGCCCACTCAGAAGTGCACACTTTCCTGGCCTATCTTCTAGCGCAGGGCAGGGAGACTAAATCTCCATGCTGTGCCAGGCTCTGACATCAAAATTGTATTTGAATATTTCAAAATACAGGCTCCTACTGTTGTCTTTTGACTGTGACTCCTTTCTAGTTGAAGCTCATCTATCAGGCTGTAAAGCCCATATACTGTAAGATTTGGAAGAGTCAGGCTGCTGATTCTGCTTACCCTGGCAAAAGTTCACCTGGGTTCATGAGCCCTTCCTGGAAGCTGCTGAAAATCAGTAAATAAGGCTTATGGTCATTCATTGCTCCATAACAGAACAGATCATTTAAAGGAGTACATTTTGTCACTGCATGGAAAATACGATGTCCAAGGTGTGGAGGAGAAAAAAGCACCTAAATAAAGGCTTGTGCACAGCATGAACACCCAAATGGTTTTACCTAGACTTGTAATTTTCCTTCTGGCACTCATGGATTTTTCAGTGGTGGGCCTTTCAACCCTAAATCTTTCTTTTATATTGCCATTTTGTATGGGGAAAATTGTAGTAGAAAAGAACTCCTTGAAAATATCAAAATTCAGAGAGATTGCAATTACAGTCTACACACACTGATGCAGGATTGCAGATGCCAAAAGGATATGTCTCGAGAAGTAATTTCACAAAATATGTACATTCCCACAATGTGTTTCTGTGCCATTTTCCCTGTTGGAGATGGTATCAATCTTGCAGATTAACTGCTACTCATTCAGCTACATCCTCCAAGGGACTGTGGTTCACTTCATAAATGATTCAAGCAGCAACAGTATGCAAACTTAACTCCTTGATGAGGAAGGAACAGCTCCTTGATCTTTTACTTTAGATTAATGCATTTTATGCCCTGTTACTCTCTAGGGCTGGCAGCTAGGAGATGGGCATCCCAGGTGAGTGCTGTAGCTTATCTCATTGTTTTGATCACTTTCACAGGCTGAGAATCAAGCCTTAGCACAGACGAAGGACTGACCTCATCAAAAAAAGCCACCATCAGTCAGTGATAAAACAAAAATAAAGTATTTTTGGACAGTTTTTTCTCATGTACCTTTAAATTTTGAGACTACAGAGAAAGCCGGACTGTTTTTATCTCCTTAGGTGTCAAATTCACATTGAACACCTGAGAAAGAGAAACAGACGTGATGCATAGGACAGCAGTATGGGAAAACTGAAGTGACAAGGAAAAGAGCAGCAGGAAGCCTAAGACAGTAAAGGACCATAACCAAATAGTGATAAGGATGACTTGTTGCTAGGCTCTGAAGGAGAACAGAATGATCTGCTGACAGCAGAATGAAAGCCTAAGACTTACACCAAAACTAGGAACAGGTACTGACTCTTGGACTTCCTTGTAAGAATTGACAAGTCTGTCACTCAGACTGTCGCAGGCAAGAAAGATGTACAATATCTGCTCTAAGGAAAAGACATGACGTATGTGTCTGTGGCAAGAGCAAATGCTGGTAGAAAATGGGGGCAAGGAAAGCACAGAAAAAAACTCCCCTAGCTGCCCTTCACATTGGAACAAATGGTGCTGCCAGAACAGCTCTGCCCACCAAGCTCAAAACAAGATGATCTGTATGATATCTCTGTCCCTAATGAAGAGAATGCATGGGATCAACAAGAAAGTGAGGATTAGCAGATGAATTCATGAAACAGGTTATTTGCATCTGAGGAAGATTTCTGATGTGCAACCCTTGGAGGAATGAAAGAGATACAGTCTTTTGACACAGGGATTTCCTTGCTGCTGTCGTCCTAAAGATATCATTAACACAAATGTCATGTTAGGGTTGGGGACATATTTTTATATGTCTTTTAGTGTTTAATAGTTCAGGCACTCAGGAAGCTCCTAACAAGAGCAGAAGCCTTTACTTATTTGACCAGCAGATAAATCCAAGCTCAAAATACAGCAGAGCCCTTTTGACCATCACAGGATCTGAGTCAGAATCCGGGTTGAAATAAAGAAAAAAAAAGCCCTATGCTATACTTGTGCTTGGCTTGAGATTGTTTAACTATCTTCTAAGACTGGTGAAGTTTTCTAGCTCCAATGCCTAGGAAAACGTCATTCTTCTTTTGAAAAGTTTACTGGTATTATTCCTAAAATTAAATCTTAAATTTAAGCCTTTTGTGAGGAAAGTATGTCAGCAAACAGTAAACACGTTCTTGTGAGCTCCTAGCTATATCTCATGTAGGAATTAAAAAAAAAAAGAAAAAAGGAAAGAGACATGAAAACTAATGAAGTCCTGCATCAGAACTTACTAGAGCAGCTGAACAAAGAATAAATCACAGTATCCAAAAAGCAGCACAGTAAAACGTTATATCAAACAGAAATATGACAAAGAAGAGGATGTGATTACTCATTAAATTGGAAGTGTGTAAAGCCTAATCTGATCTGCTTGTATTATAAGCCAGATACCTTACACCTAGCATTTTATGTTACAAGTAAAATGCTCATTATGTTTTAAACATTTTAATGCCTGAGATTGACTTTAAGCCTGCAGAATAGACAATTCGACACTTGCCAAGATCATATTTTACAGTTTAATCGTCCTTATTCTTAATGATTCACACTTCATTTTCAGCTGGCATGTTTCTTGTTTTGTCTTCCAGCTGCTGGTTCTTGTTATGCAGCTCCCTGTTAGACTAAAGAGCTCTGTGATACCCAGTAACATGAAAACACTTATCCACATTGATCACATTTCATGTAAATCATCTTTTAGATAAAACAAACCATACGGAGCTCTCTCTTTCAATCTGAAATTACCCTCAGCCCTCCTACTGTTTCTGTTGATTTCCTCTGTGTTCTTGATTTTTCAGCTTCCTTCTTTAAATACTAGTTCTTCTCATTTTAGCTGTTTACAAGCTAGACCCTTAACCTAAACAAGTCTCCAAGGTCCCTCTACACTCTACAGAGGACAGAAAGCAACTCCAGAGAGCAAATCATCTTTATCTCTTAGACACCTCTCTCAGCATCAGGAAATGATTATTCAGATGTAACTTGTTCTCCACAGACTGCAGCAGGAATTTAGGCCACCCATCTGCACTGCACACCCCACTTTCAGAAGGCTGAATTTCATTTAATTCAGACAGATATTCAAACTCTGGTATCAGTTGCTTTCATCATGTCTGTCTCTCTCTGCTATATCATAACAGAGAAGTTAATTTAGATTTCTTTCATAGTCCATGACCCCTCTATCCTTGCTAGCAATGCTCTTCCAAATTGCATTTTCTCCTTTTGTAAGCTGTTTTTGGACCTACCATGTCCTGGGAAAACAAAGATCATTATGCAAGCTGTGTTAGTATTCCCGTTGTTGTTATCATCATTCAAATAGTTTCACATCTCAGCTGGACCTTTTGAAACTCCTTGTTCAGGAGGTTTAATTAAAAAACACTAAGCTTTACAGATTAATGGCAACTTTGATGCAAGCTGAAAACTTTTAAAGATAGAATAGCTCAACATATTCCTTCATAAACAAGACCTAAAAACTCAGAGAGCTGTATTGATTTCAGCCTTCAAAACAACCGTAAATTTTGGAAACCCTAACTTTATTTGGTAATAACACCTTTTAGTGGTACAACATGGGCTTGTCTCAATAGGTAATGGTTGAAAATATCTCAATTCTGAAATGTATGAGATTATAGAGAGAGAAATAACAGTTATTGAAGAAACACTGCTCCCTAAATCTTTGAATTTTCAAGATTCTACCATAAATAGGCAACAAAATGTTATTAAAAACTTCTGCTGTGATATAAATCAAGGAAAACCTTACCACAAGAGTTTATAGATGATCCAAAGGCACTAACTATGAAATTACCAGCTAACCTAGATCTTTGAATTAGTGACCTTACAAACAGCTGACCCTGAGCCACCTTCAATCTCTTGGAGTTATTCTAAAGCTGCAAACGAGCTTTGCTTCAACTGTTTTTATGTATTACATCAGAAAGCATAAAGAATTGTTTTGAAATCAGGAAAAATGTGCAAAAAAGCTAAGATCTCTATGTATTACATAACATGAATGAAATAAATTTATAAAATTTATTATAAATTTAATAAAAAAATTAAATAAAATCCTCATATTTACCATGGACTATGTAAGAAAATCGAAGGATAAAAATGGAGTGAGTTAAAGAAAAAGAGAAAAACAAGTTTTAGAAGAGAATTAACAATCTGCACTAAAGCCACAAAAGCAAAACAAATGCTAAGGAAAGCTACCAGTTGCATTATCAGGCAGAAGTCATTCCTCAGTAGTGAGCTATGCTATTCCTCAGTTACACAGGGCATTTCTTTGAGAAGGTACCACACAGGAACATTTAGAGGAGGGGACTGATGCTCCTCCCCTGGAACAGCTACTGAGAGACGTTCCAGAGACACGGAAGGTGGCACAGGTGGAAAATCCCAGCTTGTGCAAAATGGGAGCAAGGAAGAGCTGGGAACAGACAGGCAGGCTGCCCTGTGTGCTGCAAGCAAAAGCTGTTTGAAGCCAGATAGAGAAACAGTCATTTGCAAAAAGAAAGTGGGCACGGGAAGAGCTGTATATAAGTTCTGCTTCTTCCTGTTTCATTTTCTCCTAGCCAATTTGCATTTTATGTAATTAAAAATTAGTTACGTTTGTAGCTTTTCAATCAGTTCATATGGGAGTGGGGGAAGCTGTGTTTTAAACCAGCTGATCTTTGGGGAGATGAGCACTGATCTTCACATAGCAAAATGCAAAAATAAAACAGGTAAGATGCTCAAATAATATGAGATTTTTCTTGTGAGGAATAAAAAGAAAAAAACAGAAACATGCAAAACCCAAAGAACAGCAAGTTTTAAAAGATACATTATTTAATCTGGAACTATAAATGCAAATGTCTTCATCACAAGCAAGTTACTGAGACGACTCTGTCACACCAGCAAATATTCATAGTATTTTTGATAAGTGAGCAATCCATTGGCCTCTCATGGTCATCCTTCAGCATTAGAAAAAGGACACTTATTTTCATATGCCTTTCCAGGAAAATAGAAGTCTAAAAGTATTCTTCAATATCTTGAAATGAATCAACTGATTTTAAATTATTTCATAGCATTTGAAGGAACCTATCACTTGCAAGACAGAAAAATGCTTTTGTAGTGCAAATTAATTAGGCTATAATTAATTTTTTTCTTTTTTTTTAAAGGAAAGTAGTATTTTCAAGTTAAAAATGGAAATTTGTCTAAAATTCAAATACAAAAAAAAATTAGAACAACTGAATAGGTAACTATCAGGCAGCTATTAGGTAGCTATTTCTTTCTCTCTGGGTCATCAATCAGTGATAGCCTTCTTAGTGCACTGCAATAACTCTGAGTGATGTGGGAAATGTGAAAATGGTCTCCCAAAGAAATCAGAACAGTGCAGACTAGGGAATCAGAAGAGAACAGGGACTCTCACTAGGGAGCACTAAAGATGGATGAGGTGAATGTTCCAAAGGGACAGAGAGTACAGGTTTATTGTTTTAACATTAAAACAAAGTAATCTGCAATGTGTTTACTACACTGTGGCAGTGCAGCACCTGGCAAGGTGCTTTTCTGGGACAGAGGACCTTGAACCACCTGGCTCAATAAAATGAGAACAAGTCTTATATGTGGCAAAAATTATGTTAATCCCCTTCAGAAAATGCTTTTTTCTCCCCTCTTTCATCCCCAAAGCCTTACTGAAAAATGAATTGAGAATGCCAGGCTTAAAACTGTTTCAAGAGTATTGTCCACTACACAAATTTTTATCAAGTCAGTAAAACAAACATAAAGGTGCTGTATTTGTACTGGGGTTGCAATGAGACTTTAAGGGTTACAAGATGCACCACCACAATAAGTGAAGCCCTCAAAGCCTCTTGCAATGCAGAAGTATTTGTCAAAGGAGTCATCAACAAAGCTGTACTTTGTAGTTATGCCTGTGCTTACTTTAGCAGCAATATCCCTCTTGCCCATAACCACCCTTCTAAAGCTAAGATAATGATGTTCCAGGAGCACTGAATAAAGATTTCCTAAGGTTTCTTTTGTCTTCTTTTTAAGTTGCAATCTTTGCTTTCCGCTTTGCATTTCATTGTGGGTTATTATGGCATGGGAGTGAAACTTGTCAGTTGTCAAGCTCACAGTGTCAGCAGCCTGGAAATGCTCATGCTGCTAACTAGCAATTACTCACACAGCAGTGCTGGATCTGAGCAAGCATGGGCGTCTTTGCAAAGCCTTCAGAACTTCAGTTTCAGCTCCCGGTACACACTATTAATGACAAACTACAAATCAGGCAAAGAAATGCTTTTTCAAATGAGGCATTCAGCTTGGGAGATTTCCATTCACTTTGCTACAGCTCCAATCAAGGAACTTGGGAATATGCTGATTTACATGGGTCCCTGCTGGCATTGCCGAGATGACAGATGGTACTTGGCCAATCAAATCAAATCAAAATGCGATTCTTTAAAGAAATGTGGCACGTTGTTCCAGTGCTCATACATGATGTTTATTTGCAAATGTATCAGAGATTTCCACCACTAATGACTAATTTTCAAGTTACTCAACTGTAACTCAGATTGTCATCTTTTCCTTCCAAGTTTGGGATATTATTTCTCACAAGTGAGGTGGAGTTCCAAGTGTACTGACAAAAAGGCATACTATCCTATCTTCTGTTGACAGGAAACTTGCAGGAGATTTGCTGCCATGTGCAGCATTCCTACATTTTCTTCACAAAGTAATTCTAGATTTTGTAAAAAATCTTGTTATCCCAGTCTCATTTTACACCTCTTTTTTTTTCAGCTGAACAAAAGAAAAAATGACTGGCAATAGCACTACTATTCTTAATTTGGTTGAAAATACTGGAGTTACACACTGGAGTTATCAAAATACAAATCCACCTTCACGTAGATATATCTTATTGTCTTAAGTTACTATGGCAGCAGGCAAAATTACTAGAAGTTAAATAAACTTCTTTTTAGAGGAACATAAGTTATATTGGTTCATGCAACTTTAAAAGTAGATTAATATCTGTTATTTAGCTAAGTCATATTATTTGTCCTTTAGGAGTTGAGAAGTTTTTCCTCAAACTTGTAACTCTTTGTTAGTTATTCTTCACTACAATGTCCTAGAGATTATGGTTACTATCTCCTAGAGGAATTATTTAATAAAACAAATGAAATAATTAGGTATCATATAATTTGTAAATATTTTTTCTTCTTTTTTCCTTTGATAACTGATTATACAGTCAAACGTTAAAATTTGTCACACATAATCAGACTTTAGTTATCCCTCTAAGTGTTCAAGGCCAGGTTGGATAGAGCTGTGTGCAACCTGGTCTAGTGAAAGGTGTCTCTGGCCATGGCAGGAGGGTTGGAACTAAATGTTCTTTAGTGTTCCTCTAGTGTTCCTTGCAACTCAGACCATTCTATGACTCTGTGAGTATAAATACCAACTGTCTTCAAGTACTCAGACATCTACTTTGACTTAATGGTTTCTATCAACTACTTAGATTGGTTATTTTAATCTGTGTTTTGTCGTGACCAGTAGGGGAACATGTAACAGAAAATAAACCTTGAGATATTTCTTGGCCTAGCTTCACATCCTAACACTCAAATCCTCTCTTCTCTGGAGAAAAAAAAAAAAAAAAGGATGAGTGAAGAACAGATGTTTGTACTTTCCTGACGTGTCACAAGCAAAGACTAGACTTGGAAGTGTTATGGAAAATCCACAATGATCTCTAATCAAGATTCAAGTCTAAGGTCATCCAATGTCCAGCCAGGATGAAAGACTGTCCAAAAACCTACTTCACAATGAACTGCTGCAAAAGTCAATTCAAAGAAGTAAGCTTCACTTGGCAGCACCAGCTCTTCTTAATGACAACCATGTAAGACTTGGAAAGTCATCTGCACATTCTTGGCTAAGAATCCCCTCTTCAACATTCACAATTTAGGAACATATGGGCTCCCTTGTCAGCTTACACTCATGCCCATCTGTTCAGATGGCATGGAGTCTGCCCACAAGTCAGTCAGATGGCTGCTCAAGGGTACACGTGGCGCGCAGTTATGGGTTTAGATGAGCGGCCTGAACAATAGTGAAAACACGTTTCCTGCTGCAGGATGTCTCTCATCTGTACCAGCAGTCAAGCATTGGCACCACTTGCCTCCTTACACTTGAACAAAGATGTTTGAATGTATTTGACAGAAAAGAAAATTTTGGAAGCTGTCAGCTGACCACCCTCATTGATCATTGGAAATAGGACTGCCTGGTAACAGGAAAGCAGAAAAAGGAACTCTTGCTGAAGACACACAGTCTTGGCTAATCATGCAAACTTAATAGGCTCACAAAGTAGTCCAGAGGAATATACAGAATCTACAGAACTATGACTGAATATTTCAGTGAAGATTAAGGCACAGACTGCGGTACCTAAAATATAACTAGAAGCATCATTTCACTTTTGCTTTCATCTTTCGCTGTCACTGGGAAAACATGGGAACCAGGTGAGAGCAAAAAAGATCCTCTAACAGGCACAGCCATCTCCTGGACAATGATATGACCCTCATGGCACAGCCTTCACAATGTAGGAACTTGCATTTCCTATAAAAAGTTGGGTGCTGGTTTTAGATTTTGCTCCCTAGAAATACTCCTCAGGCACATGAATTGACAGAGTTACACTGAGTTGGATGACCCAGGGCATCTAGGAAGAAGACTTACATCTGCCCAGATATTTAATAAAAAGTTAGTTTTCAACATCTGTGTGGCAGCATCCCATTGAAGCAAAGTCCTCTTGTTTTCAGTGAAAAGACTTAGCACATGAGTAGGTAAAATAGGTGAAGACAGCTGAGGGACTTCTCTTTTAGGCAGCAATGCAGCATCCTGGCACATTGACCCAGAGAGCCTTTAGAGAACAGAGCGCCACTTACCTACATCAGCACTGCACATCTGGAATAGAAACTATGTTTGCATCCAAGTAGGGGCTGGTCCTAGCATGAACTGGAGAAACTTTTCGACATTTACTGAAGTGGTTGCTCTTTCATTTGCATCACATGAAAGAGCATTCAGCTGCTGCTTTTCTGTATCACTTTTTTTTTTTTTTTCTCGAAATACACACAAATTCATGGCAAAAGTTTGCTGTCCCACAGACTGGCATATTCGAGCACGTGTAGGCATGCAGGAGGAAGTCTGAGCTGTCGATTAAAAACTTCTCAAAAAAATTATCCCTGTTCTGTTCTGAATATTATTTACCCAAACAACTTTAGGGAACAGCTTCTAGCAATTAGTATACTCAAAAAAATAAATGTAAAAAAAAAATAGTTTTCACAGCTCAGAGACCAGAAAAGGATTAAACTAGTAGCTGATATTGTTTGAAATGTCTAACCAGAAATCCTGTAAAATGCTGTCTTTCAGTTCTATTTCAGTAGAGATTAAATTAGGAAACAGCTGAACCACTTAATGAAAGTAAATCCACAAATAAGAACAAATCCAAAGAAAATAATTCTTCAGTAAGCACTGGAGATTTATACAGGTCTAAAACAATTAATTCCACTCAAATAACATAAAGCATTTCACTCAAATATTTGTTTCAATTCTTTAGGTAATTCACAGTACCACTTGTATTTCCTTTCTATAAACTTTTGAATAGCAAAGTGTTTTTTTCTACATATTCAGTGGAATACAAATTGCAAAGTGTTTTCTACATCATAAATTAAAAAAAACAGCTTTAAAATCTGCTCATTAAGTAGTACAAATAAAGAATACCTTCAAGGAATTTTTTTTTATGTATTGTAGATAAAAAGTAACTGTGCACAACATGGTATATGTTAACATCTCTGTTTCTATGTTTTTCAGACCTAGTTTTCCTGTGTGTTCACTGTTTTTTTTCTTAGCAAATAAGGCACTAAGAGACTCTGCCAGAGCACTTGCAACCAGAACTAGAGGTCGGAATGATCTTTTCTTAGTAGCAAACTTGTAATACATCCTATTGATTTATGTTGGTTTGATTCTCAGGTTTAGAAAGTTTTATCTGATTAAAGTGTAAGGAGAATGCTTCACTGAAAAAGTGTTCATTTTACCTTACACCTTTTTTTTTTACCTTTTTAAGTATTCCACTTCAAGAGCAGCAGAAACTATAGCACTTTAAAAGGTGCAAAAGACAAAGAGCAGTAAATTTGGCCTTGGATCTAAGGCAGCTGTAGAACAATGACAAATGAATTTGCTAATATCATTTATATTCTGGACAAGGAAGAATGGAGAAAATCCACCAAAAAACCCCTTACTTTTCATGAATAGATACAATATCAAATGTAGTGATTCTCAAGCTACTGAGTCTTACCTTCTAGAGTCTGTCATTACCAAACCTGAATGAACTGACATACAATTGACTAGGATTCAGTACATACCCCATAACAAAAACCATAATTTAAAACAAGGGTACAGGAGCATACATAAGTAAAACCAACCTCAATCAAGTCAAACTTCTCCAAACAACAGACAAAACCACAACGACAGATTCTCTGCTGAATGCCCAATATTAACAAATTCTCAATGTACTTTTTCACATAACTATGTTAGGAAAAAAGTACACCAAAAGTACTTTCACATACTGAAGAAATTCCATTAGGTGAACTACTTATTTGGACATTCAAGAATGAATGCCCGCAGGTACAGCAGGGACATATTCTGAAATACTTTTTTCCTTCTGCTTGTTAAATTAATTATTGTATAAAAATCTTAGTCTTTCCTCTTGAAAACAAACACATTCAGTAAAAAAAGAGGATTAGCTAGACTTTGTTCTACCATTAAAAATTTCAATTTTGAACTAATTCTTAAAAGTTTCAGGATGATTGAACAGTGCATATTTTTGGCTTTTGATTTCCCAGTGTTAGGGGTCCATCAGCTCAACACCTGTGAAGCAAGGTGAGTTTAAAGGTCCACATACACATATAAGGAACTAAATACAGAACTAAACAGACAATAAGAGAATTTTAGTAAAATTACAATGATGGAAACTCACAAAAATATTTTAGTCACTGCTCCTTTAAAGATCATTTAAAGATGTCAGCTCTCCCAGATGCAATCTCTGAGAAAAACAAATGGGCAACAGACACATTATAATCTTTTTAACTGAATTTAGATCAGTAGTGCTTACCCAATCTGAAAAGCATAAAAGACCAATTCCCTCCTATATCTACACAGAGGAAAAGCAATGCATGAAGAAATGCTATTTTTAGATAGCACTTGCATTGGGTTGTATCTAACAGTTCCATCTAAATACATATGACCTGATTAGTGCAGAGATTAATACTGAGATGCAGTACAGGGACAGAGAATTTGGGCATGCAGGTGTGTTTCCTGAGGGAAACTCTGACTAAGATTTGAATTAGTCTTTGATTAGAGAAAAAAAAAACCAAACAAACAAACAAACAAAAAAAACCACCAAAAAACAAAATACCAAAAAACCTCAGTAAGTCAAGTCAGTTGGAATTGGACAGCCAAGGCCTATAGACATGCAGGCATGCAGGATCAAGTCTACGTTCATGGAAACAGAAACAAGAACAAATGACTTGGCAAAACCACAAAAATATAAGCTTCCTCCCAATTAGTATGTGAGTACAATTCTTTATACCAAGAACTGACACTCACTGTGAGACCACAATCTTTCAGGACACTGTCTTTATTTGAAACATGAAAAGAAGGAGTAAAAATTTCAAACAACATTGCTGATTGCACAATACCAACCTAGAGATGATCATGACTTCTGAGGCACTTATCTTGTCAGAGCATCCACCAAAAATACAAAACTTGTTCTCCAGCACTCTTTGGATAATGGAATCTGTCCCATCACTAAATAGAAGCCTGGAGTGAGGTGACAGGGCTGGGAACATCAATGCACCCAGAGCCTGTGCAGCAGACACTGAAAAGCTGAAACAGACACTGAAACAGACACTGAAACACTTCAGTAGTGGAGGGACACTCTGGAACCACTGCATAATGAGTCCTGATGGAACAAAAGAAATCTTTCTGTTTCCATACAATTAAGTTGCTGCAGACTGGAATTGATTACGCAGACTGATCAGCAATGTTACTCAGCCTGGAAACTGTGCAATCCACAGAATAACACTTTATGAATACAATCTTGTGTCAAGGCTCATGATTAATATTCTGTTTGGGACTGACTTGATTATTCCAATTATAAGAATTAACTAACATTGGACTTTAAAAAAATGTAACTGTGTGGCAAATCTCTTGCAGTACCACAGTAACTCTCATTCTTAACACATTCAATATATGACCCTAGTGTATTTAAAACTGGATTATTTATGCTCATGTACATTAGAAGAGAAGAGGCATTCTGCAAAAGCAGAGATGATAGACCAGGGGAAGCCTTTCTGTGACACACAAAGTTTAAAGTGTTTGTCTTTGAATGCAACAGGGGATGGTGATGCTGTAAGTTGAATGGATATGTCTGTGAATGCCCACATCAATAAAAAAGTTTGTACTCTGTTAAATACAGTCCTTGGAGATAAGCTAATTAGCAAACTAGAGAGTTTTAAAACTCTCAAGTGAAATCTTTGAACTGTAAAAAAAAGTTATCTACTAATGAAGTCCCCTGTGGGTTGCAGTCTAGATTTGGCAGCATACAAACTGCTATAGCTGAATTTCAACTAGGCTGATGCACAGAATTTCAGCAAGAGAAGTTGCATTTAAAGACTGAAAAAATGATAGGTACATATGTAAAATACCCGGTGACCAATATCTCTTCACAATTATTAGTGTTTAAGCTGTAAGATGAAGACAAGCAATCTAAACATATCCTCTCTGAAGGGGAAGTGGCAAGTGAGATGTCTGTGGATGATTGGTTTCAAGCAATATCTGAGAAGTCTCTCACCCATACAAAATGTAACAGATTTAATTATTATTAAAGTCAGATAAGTATATATTTTAAGTATATTGCACAGAAACAGATGTGACCTCTCCTTTTTGGGCTTCATGGTTTCTGTAAAAAGGCTTCTTTTTCTGTGTTGTTTAGCATAAAGTATTCAGGTTTACAACTAGGCTTGAATTACAATCATGTTTAAACCTTGAATCTAATAAAAAATGCAAGCAGACTAAATATCCAGTGTCGAGCTCCATATAGATTTAATAATGGTACTAATCTTGACAATAAAAGAAGAATTGTACCTGAATCAGTGTTACTTATTTCTTATTAAGGACACATGATTTATCACACTGTAACCTAGAAGCTGGCCAGATGAGCCTCATTATTTAATAAACATGAAATTTTCATATGTTTTATGATTCTTTCTCTCTCTTTGACTACAAATTCTGGGAATTACACAAAGGTGGTTTTGCAAAACAATCAAAACAGATCAAGCTCTGAAGTTACCAGTTTCCTAAAACTGTCACAAGCTAGAAACACAGAGACACAGAAAACAGAAATCTGCATTAAAAACAGGAGAAGTTGTTTCTTTTTCTCCAGGAATAGCATTGGGACTTTAAAAACTGCCATCAAAAAGGCCAGGGCAGTCAGGGGAAAGGGAAAAGGTATGAAGAAAGCAACCTCCTAAAAAGTGGCTCTGATAAACAGTAGGATTATTACATCCAGACATACATATGAGGAGAGAATTACATTCCTCCTTTCTTACCTACAGAGTTTTCCAAGCCCACATACTTTTCTCTTCCAGGTTGAAGGTTGAAACCTCTTTGACCTGTGGCTTTGTAGTAGGAGAGGGAAGAAAGCACTCCCAGGCTACCTTGGAGACAGCACTGCAGAGCTGTAACAGAAAAGTTAAACAGAGCAAGGAAAACCTAGTCTTCACATTCTGAAATTTTATTCATTTCATTAAATTTCATTATGTCTATGGGATCCGCTGCTCCAGCTGGATCCTGTAAGTCTGTGGAATCTGATGAGTTTCATCTGAGAATACTCAAGGAGCTGGCTAATGCCAGTTTGAGGGCTCCCTCAGTGACCTTGGAATGGTCTTGGGAGTCTGGAGATGCCCCAGTTGACTGAAATCTGACAAATGTTGTCCTGATTTTCAAGAAGGATGACCCTGAAAACTACAGGTCCAAGAATCTTACTTCATTGCATGGTAAAGTTTTAGAGAAGATTATTCTGGGAGTTATTGAAAAACACCTGAAGGACAACACAGTCATCAGTCACAATCAGCATGGCATCATGAGCTGAAAGTTCTCCTTGTCAAGCTTAGTTCTCTTAATTTCACCATTTGTCCTTTTAGAAATTTGTTTGGGAAGTTAGGGCAAAAGTTTTTGATTCTGTCTCTTCTTCTGGACAAAATGTCCACCATTCAGCTGGATAAACACATCATGAAGAACTGGCTCATGTGTCAAGTACATAGGGTTATAGGGAATGGGGTGACATCAGATGCTGACTGGTCACTAATGGGGTTCCACAGGGCTCCATCATGCAGCAAATACTCTTCAATGTCTTCATAAATTTCTTGGATACAGGACCCAAAGGAATACTAAGTTTGCCCATACACTTTTTTTTTTTAAGTAAGCTAAACTTGCCTTGCTGACATGTTTGTTCTTTTCTTATCCAGATGGAACTAACTTCAAAGATGCACTTCTGTTTATTCAATACACATCTTTCAGCAGTTCTACTGATATTTAATGACTATAAGGGATGCAGAAAGCACATTTTCACTTGTGTTAAAGTTATCTGGGAAGAGAGGATAGTGGCTGACATTAACATTCCCACAAAACAGAAGTAATATAAAAGTTGGGATGTCACAGGGACACTATAAATGTCCTCATCCATGGAGAAAAGTGCAAGTTAAAGGTGGACACTGAACCTCTTGTTGCTTGAATAATTGTTCTTGTGATGTCTTTGGAGACCATGAGGTTCATTCTTATCCATATTTTCTGTGAGCAAATCATGCTTAATACTTCTTAGAAAACTCTAGATCATTGATTTACTGATGTTCACTAGACACTTGCTTAGAACAGACACTTATTCTAGGTGGTTTCTGAATTATTTGCTGCCTATAATTGTAACTGATTGTTTCCTTCCAGGTCATTAAAAAAACCCCACTGTTTTGAAGCTGCAAAAATGTTAACCTGTATTCAGCAAATGCATAGTGGCATTGGGGAGCTACCTGTGGATCATTTGTTTGTGTTAATGCAATCAAGAAAAACAAAATGGGGAAACCAGCTCTTGTGTATGCAAAAACAGACTGCAAAACTTATCTGCTGTGCTAGAGAGAAAAACTTGGCCCCAGAGTAGATAAACTGAAAGGATCTCTTTATTCCTCATGGTCTTGTTTTAAATTATTTCAGCACTGTTATTTCCCGTATAAAGCAGTGTAAAGAAACAACTGTCAGGTTGCAAATGCCTGAAGGCAGGGAAAGAAGAGGTCAGGCAGTCACACAACTTTTATGTTCCTTCTCTACATTTAAAAAAAATAAAAAGTATATTTCTCAGAACAAAGTCAACTTCATGCAGCATCCTGTCTGGCAGTAGACAGTAACAGATGTGTCAGAAACAAGAGGGCAATAAACATGGTATTCTCAGCTTCCAGAAATCTATGGCTTAAGGTCTCACCAAGACAGTGTTTACATCTTTGAGTTTAATAACTTGTGATGGATTTTTTTTTATTATTCTATGAATTTTTTTATTACTTTTAACCTGTTTAGTAAGGGTTTTCTTTGGTTGTTGTAAAACTGCTGCCATCTGTTTCTTTTACAGGAACAAAGAAGCCTAAATACAAATTCTCAAGAACCATAAGTGCATCATGGATCCATTCAGCTCCATGTTCATGACTTTTATACAATTTCCATTCCTTTTTCATGAGCTGCCTGCCGTTCCACAACTGGGCACCAAGATGACAGTCAATGGATCTACCCATGGTGATACCAGGATTGATTTTCTGATGACTGTTTTTGAAGAGCTATTTTTGAACCAATGCTAATTCTTCTAAGTAAGGTTATTTCTCTCTCAAGCTTACCAAAGCAGTATGTTGTGGCCTATGAACAGTACCCTGAGCAAGAAATGTTAAAAAAGCAAATTATTATTGCAAGTCTAATTTTTTAGGAAAGGCCATAAAACATATTGATGAGTGGCTGGAAATGTACACCTACTGTATTTTCATGCATTTGAACTGTATTCTGGATAGCTTACACTCCTGAAAAAAGACCAGGTGTTTGAAAAGCAATCATGTGTTAACAAAGCTGTTCATATAGCCTGTTGGAAACCCTACGAGCACGGTGCAGGAATCTGACTTGCAAGAGTTCCTGAACTAGAAAGGCAGTGAAGTAAGACAGTGAAAGGGACACAAAAGCCTTTCTAGATCACTTATGTGTTCAAGATTCGAAGGCCAAATAAACTGATGAATTAATGTACAGGCACAATGTCCCCATAGTGATTAGCAAACAAGCAACACATTTGTTCCTTCCTGGTCTCTGGCATCACATACCCATCCCCAACTGGATGGTTTTACAAAGTTCAATGTCTGTTTTAAAAAACACAAGTGCTTATTTTTTTAAAACATTCCCAGATTAGGAATGTCAAAAGAAAACATGTACAGAATGTCCAGGCCTCATTTTATTTTGAACTTTTTCACAGCGCTAATAAGATTACATCTAGACTAAAGGGAATTCTGAACTATACTGTTGTGTTTTTAATCTCCTGCCAAAGTCTTCTTCGAAATTCACAGCTCACTTGAACCTTTTGACTATTTAATAAACAAAGCTTGGTATTATCACTATTATCTCCTAATTAAGATATATCTCATTTCAGAGTTTTATTGCATAACAAAAGGCTTCAGCTGCAAGTGTCTACAGAAGTTATTGTGCAGACTTGAGCTAATTGCACCTCTGAAACCATAGTTCTGCTATAAACTGACAGAAGACAGGCTACATATGATATCAATTACTCACCTTTTAAAAAATCTAGAGAAAGATCTTACAAGTTTTAAGCTCAGTTTTACAGAAAACATGCTTCAGCCTACAACTTTGCTATAAAAATGTTATTTTTGCTTTTAACACCTCACAATACCAGAAAAGGTTTCTTGTGCAACTGGAGCTAGCTTTTCTTCATTTGAAACTGCTTTATTATTATTTGTGTCAGAGGAATTTGACATCTGTCACAATTTAAAACCAACCCCAATGAAAACTTTTCTAAATTGTATTGCCACAAAAATCTACAGGCACAATGCAAACTTTGTTTTCTGCAGGCATATCTACCACAATCTGTTTATGCTGTGAGGGCAGAAGAATTAATTTTTTGTGGTATGTTGAACATGCTTATAAATTGCAGTGGGTGTGTTACAAGAGACAGTGTAACAAAGACAAATTATACCTACCAATACTCCTCACACATAATATATATGCCTGCCTTTCTGTTCGAATCTCTGAAGGGGAAAGAGGCAAGGGAGCCACCAACTAAAGAGTGAGGTGGAAGGTGGGTACCTGTTAAGTGTGTGGGAAGATACAAAGAGGATGGTGAAAGTAGCAAGCTCTTCCTTATCATCGGTGAAGCACAAACCATCTTGGGAGGAGGGAACCTGGAGAAAGATGGGAGCACTTAACCTATGCTTCACCTGAACACTGCTGATTTTCACTTCTGTGTAACTCACTAAGACTTAGACCATTTCCATCCATGTCACAAGGATAAATTCACAGCTATGAAATGTTGCAGCATAAGTGTCTCTTTTAAAAAGTGGAGCTGGGTGCAGCAGCACAATGTCAATGCAGTGTTCATAGTCACACATTGGAATGACAGGACAGCCCTCTGCTGACCCAAAACCACTGTAATTGGGATGGATCTCACCATGAAGGATGTAGATCATGGCAGCTACACATCAGAGAGGAGCAAGGAACAGATCTACAAACTTAGTCACAGCAATTCTCAGTAGTAAATGTTTACAATTCCAGGTAGCCCTGCTGCCACTGGTACCTCCTCCCATTGCAACTGAAGCATCCATGCGCCTCCAGGAGGGAACCAAGCTTTTGATAATGGGACAAGATCCTTTAGTTTTTAAAAGAATATCAGGATCCTAACACAGTCACAACTTAGAGAGAGAGACCTTCCTCTATGTCAGCAAAGATCACTAAAATGGCATACTTCATCTGAATGCAAATTAAAGTAATAAAGGAAAAAACAAAAAAGCAGCATGGGGAGACAGAAGTATGAGCAGTTTATATGCAATGCTCTCCCTACCCACTATTCCCCTGTGGGCAAGTTCTTTTCATACAATTTTAGGATTGTCTGAGTGGCAGGCAGCTCTGTGCACTCCACCTGCTCCCCTTTCTGCCCTCTCTAGAAAATCTGTGAATGCCCTCTGGCCCTCACTCTCCTCAGAGAAGCCTTCAGACCCACCTACAGCTGCTACCAAAGTCCCTGCAGTGCTCCCCCAAGAAAGGTGCTCAGGAAGGGGCAGCCACCCTCTGACTCCAGACACTTCTTCCAAAAGAGCCCCCTCAAAGGGTCAGATGCACAAAACCCCAACACTGCCCATCACAAAAAGTGACAGAAGAATGTAACAGAATCAGGAGAGGAGTTGAGAGGAGGAACCAGGATCATCTAAGAGGTGCCATGGACCAGGAGAAATTTGATGGATGTGTATAAACAATGAGTGTGATAGAGAAAGGTTGCCCATCTTCTTTGCTAAGATAAGAATTAAAGGACAGTGAAAGGCAATACTAAATGATGGATTCACAACAGACAGAGATGGTTCTTCAGATGTGTAGTTGAGATGTGTCGTGGATACAAGATTACTTGGATTCAAAGAGGCACAGAAATTCATGGCTAAAAAGAATTATTTAGCAGCACTGAATATAAGGCAGTACTTCTGACTCAGGAGCTTCAAAAATCACTGATCAGTGGTTGCTTGGAGAATATTTGGATAAAATATCATGCTTTTGTATGTCTTGTGTTTTTTCCTATATTTCACTAGCAGGATCATTGATGACCATCAGGGACAGGAAACTAAAATAGGCTGAGTAAAGCCTTAGTTTTTCCAATTCATTAAAAATGAATTTTTGTTTATCTAACATAAATTGCATTTTAAATTGTTACATAAGAAGCCCCAGACACACTGGGTAGGTGCTACAAATAGGAGAGTGTAATGTATCCCTGTTCTGAGAGCAGCAGCATTGTTCTCTCTTAAAATTAAGAATTGACTAGTAAGTATCTTCTTATTTAAAAAAATGGAGATCTATTATTTTCCTTCAGAAGCAATCGCAGTGGTTCAGAATGAGCCTTCTTGGATTTTTGTTAAATAACCATAGAGAAATAGGGAGGAAATAAAAAAACTTGACATTAAGGTGACTGTCAGAGTGGAAAAAGAGGAAAACATTATATGACTATTTAACTACTAATTTATAAACTAATAAAATAATATATTAAATGAATAAACTAATAATATGAAAGGTGAAGGAAGAAAGCAGGACAATATAACACCTTGATGGTGTTTGGAAACTCAAACTGAAAACCCTGCACCATGACATTCAGCAAAGAGGCAACTTAAGAGATCAAGACCAGAAAAGTAGAGGAATTTAAAAAATATTGGTTTTGAGAATGTCTTAGTCTTTCTGTTAGGAGATTAGAACCGATTGCATCACAAGCCTTTATTTGTTTATGAGTTTAATTTTCTTTGTAATAAAATGTACAAGGATGCAGAAATCTTTACCTCAAGGAAGCAAGGACAACAATATCTGCACACAACAGTATCAACAGTGCCAGCAGAACAACTCTCTTCATATACAGGGGAACTTTTGATCTCAAGAGTCATTTTAATTTTGACAATATCTAAGGTTTTTTCTGTTGTATTTACATCCTTCTTTGTTAAAATGTAATCCTTATTGGTCTATTCCCTTCCTCTTTTCTTATTGGACTTAAACTATTGCCTTCCTCTTCTCACCATAGACTTTCTATTGATGATTATTTTCTTACTACACCTCTCTCAGTTTATTTCTTCATCAGTAAGGAATGTCTTGACAAACAGGTTCAGGTTGTTAAATTTCTTCATTCTTCCAATCGCTTCAGGATTTTCATTCCTAGAATATAGTCTGGTCTGTTTGCAAGTCATTTACACACCAAAAAAAAGGCCATAATTATTTCTCAGAAGAGGATGAATAGCAGCTGGCCCCACTGTTTTCTAAGTGAGGAATTTGAAGATAAAGATGTAGCACCTGAAATACTGAAGTACTTGAACAAATTCCTCTGGAATTTCACAAGCACAATTCATTTTATTCCAAGATCACCTATGTAAATTCACAAGAGGGGGCTTGGTTTTTGTTTGTTTGTTTTTAATGATTTAGCATTATAGGGTTCCAATTTTTTTATATTTAACTAGGAAACATGTTCTTACAAGGTTTCTATGAAGGCCACCTATTTGTTTTGCAGTGGGGAAGTATTTTTATTTCCTCATGTATAAACTTAGAGTCTTTATGATTTCAGATACTATACTGCCTCTGAAAGTTTTGTTCTTTTAACATGCTCCTGCCGATGATTTGTATATTTATTTTCCTGTTTATCCTTTTTATTCATTTTGTTTTACTTTGGTTTCACTTTTGGAGTTTTCTGCAACTTATTATTAGTATTTATAAAGGCTTAACCCTGGAAAATATGCATGATTACTGGATTATGCAAACAGAAATAAAAGCAGAACACTCAAATTCCTTGCCTAATTGCTTTTAGGAAGGAACCAGACAAAGTTTTCAAGTGCTGCTCACCACTTCAACACTTTGATGATTGTTGTGCTGGCTTCATTAAAGAGTGGAAAAATCAAAGATATTAAAAGTTATGGCAGCACTTTGAAAAAAATGGGCAGGTTTAGCTGCTTTTGCATGTACCAGGGATGCCACTGATGTAATACTGCAGCATCCTGCAATACCAGCACAATCTCAGAAGCAACAGCCCGTAGCCCCTTCCCTCAACCAATATAAACTTGCAGAGTAAAGGCCCTTTGGATGTTTCATTATAGGGAACAGTAAACAAAGCTAATTAAAGAAAATTTCTTGTTCACATTACCCAGTCTTTTAGGAACAAAAAGGCCTAAAACTGTCATAATATATAAGTCTTGAATTTTGCAGCTCTTAATTTTAAAATTACATGTGGTGTTCCTGTCAAAACATGTCCTTCTACAACCTAAATTATTGTTGTGAGCAGAAAAACATGATGTTTAACTCATAGAAAGAAACCAAATGGAAAATTTAAGCTTCCTTTTAGCAGTAAATAACATTAAAAGAAGTGTCATAGAGCACATTTCAACAATCAGCCACAGGCTGAACAAGCAGGAAACAAAGTGCAATGCAGCAATCCAGTGGATTGATTCATGAGGTTTTGCATACCAGCAAAGCTTGGTCTGAACTCTGTCTGGAGAAGTAAAAACAAAAGTAACAACCTCATCTCCAGCCTTCCTACAATACCAAAAACCATCAGTTATGTTCCCATATGGAGAAAGCAGCAAAGATTTTGGGCAGCTATATTAGGATGACAGCAGGAAACTGAGGTGACAAGATTTCTCTGTGCAAGAGTAACAATCAGAGTTCAAAGCATCAATTTTAATAGAAACAGAGATGCACATAGCTGGTAACAACAGGAAAAGGCAATCCCTCTCTCTGTGGCATTGAGACAATGCTTCCACCATTCTGTAACAGCTCCAAGAACTAAAGGTACCTCCCAGAGAAGACTGCTGTACCCAGTAGACCCAAACTGGTTACACTCATACACTTTTTTCTCACCACCTGCCTGGATGCAGCAGTTTATTCAATCAAATATACACTTTAACAAATACAGTATTTACAATAAAAGCATTTTTAAATCTGATGAAACACAGTTTTCCTAAGTCTGACTGAAAATGCAACTCCATCTCATATACAAAAACAGAGGTTTTAGTCATGTAGAACAGGAGAGAGTTGTCTCTCCCCAATTTCTCTGGACTGTTCTGGAGTCCATTCTTCCTTTTCCTAATATAGAATCAGAGGACAGGAAATACAGCCTATCTATATTATATAACTACACTAACAACATGTTTTTCATTACTTCTCTGCTTCAATCAAGTATTTTTGTTCTGCGTGGTACTCAGAGAAATCTCTGTTAAAAGCAGTACACAATTAATGATTCTTGTCTCAGCTATCTTCAGAGTCTTCTGATCATTTCACAAGTTCCATTGACTTTTAATTAATAATTTGATAGGAATTTATAATCACTTGCTTAAATTATAAGCAAGCACTATTCATATGCTAAACTCACTGAACAGCATGAAGTAAAGCGGTTACCACCAACACACTGAGCACTTGGAGAGCTGTAGCTTCTTTTCAGAACCTCCTGTTCAGCAATTTCCCAATGTTTCCAGTTTTCTCACAGTGAATTCAGAAGTTTTGACTGACACAAATCATAGAATCATTTAGGCTATTAACACTGTAACCATCAAACCATGTTCCTAAGTGACACATCTACATCCAACTTTACTGCAAAAAATAAGCTATATTGTCCTTGCAAGTTCTTGGTTTTTTTTCTCCCCCAGCTCATACATCGACTCAATCACTCAAGTAGTCCAGTCTAATCTATTTGGGTAAGTTAAAACAAAAATATTCTGGCTTAAATTGATTGAGATGCAATGGAATAATCCATAATCTAGGCATGACAGAAAGTTTGTGTTTCTTCTGACGCTTCCAGTGAACAGCAAGAATTCAAAACTCTGTGGAGAAGCAGAGAGTTATTTGAGGAAAAAATCTAGGACAGTGGCCAGTCACAGTCACTTCTGAGGGCACTGATCATTTCCAGAGCCCACTTTGGCTGTACAAGTTGTGTTTGCTAATTTAATAAAGGCCTAGAAATAGTGAAACCTAAGACTGCTGCGCACAAAGGTCAATATGTAGTGGTTTTCAATATTGTTGTGCTTGGTTGCCAGGGCTTCTCATGCAAATCAGTTACCTCTGGAAAGTGATGTTTGCCTGCACAAGTGCCTGAAAATTGCCCAATCTATAGATAAAAATAGACACAATTACAGAATACAGTAGATGAACAACGGTGCATGTCCACTTCCAGCAATCAGCATTGTTGCATCAATAATTGGTTTCTACCTCCCCAAGAATTTCCATTGCATTTTCTGCCTTAATTCTTAAAGTTCTAACAGCAGAAACCCAATTTCCTCTGCATTACTACTCTAATTTTGGTTCTTATGTGTAACAGGAGTAGCATAAATTTTTGGGAGAAATAGTAGTAGCAAAGCCTGATTATAGATAAGAAATAATTGACAACATTTCATAAAGTTTGACTCTGTGGTTCTATTTCAATGGACAAATTAGACATGATGATCCAATCATATCCCATCGGAGTCTAAGTGGTGTTCAGATCTTTTTTTTTTAAACAGGAAGCTTTTTTGCCCTAATAAGGGCAGCAATCAGTGCTTCTTTCTATAATTAAACATTTTCATTTCAAGACCAATAAAAAGAGAAGATGCATTCGAGAACCTTAGGCTTCCTGAAGCAGCACATCTCATAGCTCCTTCAGCTACTGGACTTCAAGGGGGAGCACTTATCACCTCACAGAAACTGAAAACATCCAGGAAGTAAGCAATATTGGTTTTGACTAAAAAAGTTAAAAAAAGAAATCCATTTCCCAAAGAGATGGGGGAATGGACCTTGTGCAGTTTTCTTCACTCTAGGAAAAAAATGTTTAAATGAGACAGAGCTGGAAATAA
Organism: Agelaius tricolor; assembly: GCF_023055355.1. Lineage (NCBI taxonomy): Eukaryota > Metazoa > Chordata > Aves > Passeriformes > Icteridae > Agelaius > Agelaius tricolor. The sequence continues at coordinate 65,583,421 of NW_027269261.1, forward strand.
AAACAAACATTTTTATTTTAAAATGCTTGCAGCACTGAAAAAGAGTACCACATCTAAATCCCTGCTGCCTGCAGCAAGAATCAAGTGAAAAGCCTGCTTGTTCCTGCCAATTAAGATTTGTGGTTTTCTTCTATAACCCTAACAAAGTAACTCCTGTAGATATTTTATGGTTTTTTGTTGTCTCTGGGTCTCAAAGGAAAAGGAAGATAAACACCTCTCATTCACTTGGTATATTTATTACAACTCTTCTGCATGTTTTAAATTTGTCTGAGCTCCTCAGGAGCATTTTAAAAAGGGAGAGACAAAATGATGAGACAGGACAAAATCCCAAGACAACAATTTTAAAAGATGCATTAAATGCACCTGAAATAATTTCTTGGATGCATTGCTTAAAAAGGATGCATTAATTCCTGACCATTCCTCCAGGAGGTTCCTGAGACCTTGTAGAAGGAACATATGCTCCTTTGGTGTATTTTTAATGCAATGTCAGTAATGTTGCATGACCATCAACATCCTAGGATTTTTCTACATATGGAAGGAATAAGAATACCAGGAATTTTCCTTATTTTGCTTCTGAGATTCCTCTGCCATTGTGTTTGTATGAACACTCTCCCCAACTTAAAACAAAAAGAAAACAGAAAAGGAGTACAGCACCACTGAACAACTCAAGTTGTATGACTCATAGTTCTGCCATGCTTTTTAAATATTTTGAGACATCTTGAAAATGTATAACTCAAGAAAAAGAAAAAGTTAGAAGAGAAACAGGTAAACCAGACAGCCAAGAATAGCCATCTGAACCACTATGTCATGACATTTTCTGCAAAGAGAATTAGGGAGCAGCAATGTGGTTTTTACAACAGTTGGTAATATATTCAATAATTCAAGTTAGAGCTGTAAAAGACACAAGTATCAACCTTGTATGTATTAGGAAAAATATTCAGAACAGAACCTCACCTCCATTTAGCTCTCAATGATTAAAAGTAGGACCCAAGCATATGCATAAGAATCAATGTATTATTTGAATAGATGGGCTTTTTTCTATAAAGGTTTTGAAAGTATGCTCAAACTACATCACCAGCATAAATTTCACTTTTATTACATCTATCTAAAAATGTGACAAAACACTTCTTGTGGGCAAATTAATAATGTATATTCCCAGACCAATAGTATTTATTCATTTATAGCACAAATTACAATCTGTCCAGGTCTCTCTCCTCCATATGGGCTGAGTTCCACAGATAGCCTTGCAGGATAGTAAAGAAACATGCTCAATTTTTCACTTATGGATAACTAAAAGTTTGTTAATTGATAAAATGAAGTATAACCATTAAAGGAAACACCTAGGAAATTCAACATGTTCATTGATACTAAACTCAATTCACAAATTTTTCCCCCCACAGGATTCCTGCAAAAGAGTCTATCTCTTTGAGATCAGTGTCCTCTGGGTTTGTGCCAGCATGCAATCAAAATTCTCATTTACTTCTAGCAATTAATTAAAAAATAAAGGCATGAATTCTAGCATTTAATAATTTTCTTCTGATTACTCATAAGTTGTTATATTATTTCTTTTTAATCAGCTTCAGGAGTTGGAGCATTTTCTGCCCAATTGTCTCTTACTTCAATAAAAAAGAATCAATAGGCATTTCCATTCTCTTTCTCCTGTTTGCTGCTCCAATTATTCTGCCCCATCATCTGTTTTTATTAAGCTTTGCTTTGCTTCTGAGACTGAATTCACAAGCTTAGCAAATGATGAGGCTGCCTCTTGTTTCAGTTCTTTAATTTCCCTCCTAAATTATCTGGCAGACCACTGTGATGCTGGAGTGGTCCACTGTCTCTTTCTCCTGGCTGTTATTTTATTGTTCATTCCTCCATTTCTTTGAGTTAAAAAGTTTTATCACTAATCGTGTTGGTTTATTATTTCTATTGATGCTTCTGCTTTTCTCCAATGATTTCCACCTTAAAATAAAAAGCAGGGCCTGATTTTAAAGGCTTCTACACAGATCAGACAATTGCATGTGTTTGGTCCTTGAAGTTTTACTGGATACATTCAGTGCAGCATCAAGTCACGGGTCTGTCTGCAGAAATGAATACAATTCCCCCTCCTCCTCATCCCTGTTTATATCTCAGCACTTGGAGGTCACAGTTTTGCAATGTGCAACCATGTTACTTCAAAAGTGTACTTGAATTCCAATATCTGAAACAGGCTTTGTTCAGATCCCACTGAGCCACGGCTGTGCCATTGTTTAGTGTAACATCATAACTGCACAGTCCCAAGGAGTGGAGAACATGTAAGGAATATTACAAGTTCAAACACAAAGGATCTCCTACCCTGTCCCTCAGACATCAGCAGGGAAACATTTCCAAGGCAGCTGGAGAGTTTGCCTGCTCCTCCCATACAGTCACAGAGCTTCTCAGATTTGCTGAGGTCTAAGCAATATTTGTCCTCTTCTGAGGCAGGAAGGTAGGGGACCACCAAAAACATCACCTGCAGGCTCAAAAACAAAGCAAAAAATAGCAGCCTGAAATGCTGAATTTGCAGCCATCTGTGCCTATCATCTGCTTCAGTTACAAACAAACGGGAGGAAGAATCCCTAGAATTTCCTAAACATTAAATGTAGACTAGAAGCCAGAGTAAAGAGTGAATAACAAAATCCACAAGTTCTCTTAGCCAAGCTATTCAACAAGGGAGAAAGAGAGGTCATCAGCTCTTACTTTGAAAAGTCACAGAAGAATTTACCAGATTTATTTTTCTTTTGTCATAAATGTTGTTTGCCATTTCTTTATCTTGCTATGCTTTTCAGAGCTAAGAAATTATTGGGCCAAATTGTTTTAGTCAGAAATGTGTTGTGGTGCCTTTATCAAGCCACCCTTCCTTTCCTTCATTCTTCTGTTTACTGTTTCAGCTTTTCTCCCTGAAATCAAGTCAAGAAATCTTGCCTCATGTCTAATACTGTGTGTAGCTGTAATCACCTCTTTTAGAGATGCTTCCCAATCTGTGTCCATTTTCTCTGTAATGGGATTTTCCTGATCCATGCTCGTTTTGCATACAGAGGGTTTTCAAGATGTGACTTCAGAAAATGGCTACTCTGATCATTGTTTCAGTGGTGGCTGAATGGCTGCTGGGCCTAGGTTTCCCAACCTAAAGGTTAACTAATGGTTACATCCAAAATGTTTTGGGGCTTTTTTTTTTTTTTTTTTTTGAGAGCAGTGCATGAAAATACAGCTAACTTGCCTTTCTTTTTTTTTTTTTTAATGTGGTGCATGAATAAAAATCCCCATAAAAGAAAGGTAGGATTTCCATAAAAGAGGAGAGGATTTTCCAGACTGTACTTCATGTCTGTTCTAACCTACAGAAGAGGCAGAGAGACCCATGTCTCTGAACACAGGAGAGGTCTCCCCATGCACTGTTCACTATAGCACCAGGAGATTTAACCTATAACTTCAGTAAAACATTTGTAACATAAAGATCCCATTTTCCATTTAAGCTTGCTTACTTTACTCACTCCAACATCAAATCTGACTGCATTTATTCTGCTTTTATATTTAAAAAATATAATTTTTTAATATATTTATTCTGCTTTTAAAGTGGTACAAAGAGGCTTTTTGGGTGCCATCATTTTCCCTTCCCCACAGTGGGGTACCTGCTATTCTTCTATTGTTATCAGAGCAGAGGCTTTTCCTTACTTCCAGCTATTCTCATCATTCTATGCTCAGACTCCTGCCTGCCTCTTCAAATGCTCCGACAATTGCCACATCAGGGAATGAAAACTAAATTTCTGACTAATAGGTACTGTAATTTCTGCTAATGTGTAATTATCTCATGGCAGGAAGCCTTATTTACTTATTATACTAACAGGTACAAACCCTACAGGAAACACAACCCTGACAAGGGGAAGTGCTGTCTTCTGTAAAAAGGATTTGGAGGGCAGTAGAAGGAGCTGTTTAGCCTCAGAGTTATTTAGCTGCTGGAGTTATTTAGCCTCAGCTGTCTCAAGAGACTAGGAGAATATCCTTGTTCTTTGATCATGGGCCTGTGTAGTCATCCAGGATAAATTTCTGATTTTCCTTATAGTCCTTAATTTCTGATCATCTGATGTTCCTGCTTCCTTGAAGTCAGTCCAGATACTACCCTCTTGTACCTCCCACTGTGATAACCCGCTCTGGTAAACCTGAAACCCTCATATTAGCTAAAGGTAGACCTCAACCTGTGATCAGAACAGATTTCATACAGAAAGGGTATTTAGACCATCCCTAAGGCAATCTGCTTGGAGTTCTCTCAGAGATACTGCCCAAAGAAGAGGAGGTTTATGTTGTCTTTTTGACGTTAGTTTAATGTTTAAAACACCTACCAAGCAAACGGGAGATATAACCCCACAGCAACACTTCCCAGATGAGAAGAATACTGAAGAAAGAGGATTTGAAACAACCATTGAGGGGCCAGGGATACAAGTTTCACAGGACCAAACAATGAACAATTTCAACTGAGTGTAAATCTGCCCTAGGATTTTCAATACAGCCCAGGTGTCATGGCTCTCTTCCAGAATACTTCTTGATTTTAACCAGCACTTTAATAAGCAATTTAAAATGCATAAACTTTCCTAAGAAAACAGATGAAAAGGTGCTAAACATAGAATTACCCTCATAACTTCTACAGCATTAGATAATGAAAGAAGTAGTAAAATTAGCAGTTCTAAATGCACAGCCATTCTTAATTCAGAAGACTTTCTCCTTCTAATAAGAGACAAACAGTATATTTATTCTGCTTAGAAAAATTCCTTTATAAAGTAAACATAGTGCTGAAGACAAAAGGTGGATACTACTGAGCCAAATATTATTTTTCAGAAACTTTCTATAACCAAATTTAAGAAAAGTTTTCTAAAATATGACAGTAAGAAAATATGAAAACTGAAATTTTTTTATAAATTCTTAGGCATGCAGTTCAGCTAATACAAATCCTCACCAGAATTATTAGTTTTATAATATTTCAAGCAGAATGAAAGAATAAAGGCATGCAAATGTCTTTTGAGTACCCCGGTTTTATGTTTGTATCTTCAATTTGATAAATAAATTAATAAACATTTGGTGCATAAGTTATTCTTTATTGGGTCAACAAAGAAAATAGAAATGTCTGCAAAGAGCAATGCAAACTGTAACTACAGTGACAGAAAACATAATATTAAAGGGACTCAATGTGACCAACCTGAGACAGCTCTCTGGGGAACAGAATAGGCTCATGCACATTCATAGCTGAAACATTAGGAAAACATCTGAGACTGCTTGACAAAGCTGTGCCCCTCCAAGGCATACTGGAACTCTCACTTATGCCACGTGTTCTTTTCTGTGGACCAAAAATTCTACTCACAGCACTGAAGCTTCTCACAAAAAAACTCAAAAACCTGAAACAAATACATGTGGCCCGCAGATCTCATTAAAGAAAAGAGTTTTGCTTCACACTTGGAAAAACAAAAAAAGCATTTACCTACCATGTACAAGATAGAAATCATCTTTGTTGTTTCTGCCAGTTGAGTTCTAAAAATGCATCTTTTAAATTGCTTGGGAATGCACATTTTGTATTGCTAAGGATATAATTTTTAGACACTAGGGATGGATAATTAATTTAAAAGGCATAGAAATATGTCACTAACAGATAAAATAAACAACAGGCCACAAGACCTGCAAGAAAAATACATGCAAATTTTTTCAAATCTAAGAAGTGTGCTAGAAAGACATGCAATTCTCACATTTCATAATACCCAGGTCATACTGAAGATAAATAATGAAATCTAAAACAGGACATTTTTGAAATAATTTACATAGTACTCCCATGATAAGTGAAGATCAAGTAGAATAATTAATCATCCTTTCTGAGCCAAAAGAGATAGGACCAGCCACAAAGACATGCAGGAATAATGAAGAACTAAGCCTAGCTGGTTTTATTGGGAAATTACTTGGAGAAAATGTTGCCTTTAGTCACAGAAACAGATGAATAATAATGAGAACTAAACCATGATAAATAATCACTCTCACTGGCATGAAGGAAGACCCAGATATTGCTAAATGTTAGAGGGGGATTCACTTAGTGTAGGTTTGTTTAGATAGCCTCACCTCCTCATTGAGGCTGCTGATAAGCACAAAGAGCAGTGGAATGACAGTGGCTAAGGGAGACATAGGGGCAGAGGGACAGAGGGACAGAGGGAGGGACAGAGCTCGTCAGCCCCTGGACCTGATCAGCCCCTCATCCCATTGCAATTGCAAGCAAGGTTTTCAAGGCACTGGGAAAGGAAGTTGTCCATGTTTCCTTAAAGTGAACAGGTGATGGTATTTTGGAGGACCTGGGGATAGCTAGGAGTCACAATCCAAGAGGGATTGAGCCCTGGGGTCTCCTCCCTTGATGGTAACTTGTTCTGGTAGATCATTTTAGCCAAAATCCGAGAGCAACTGATTAACTGATTTTTTTTCATGCCAAATTCCAGTAGAAAACAATAAAATTTCTCAACCATCCAGAGTGTGTATGTGGAACAGAAAGCCCTGCATGAGATAAGAATGTCTCAAGGAACAGGCTAAGGCACATCCCTTGTGTGCTAAAATGATCCTAAGGCCTAATACTCATGTTACATTGGGTTCCTCAGAGGAAGAGGTGCTAAGTGAACATAAGATATATTCACACAGACAAGAAGTTCATTGCCAATGCACACAGAAGGAAATGAGGTATGATAATGTTTTGCTCATGGAATACCATAAAGCAAATTCTTGGAAAAGCAAAAGACTAGCCACACATACAGGAGACGTAAGACACCTTTTCAGAAAAATGCATGCAATGCATAACAAAAATGGAAACTGGGAAGGTAATTATCTTTAAGAACTTAGATGTTATATTAGGCCTTCAATGGACCACACATCCCCCAGAAATATCTAGAAAGTTAAAACTTTTTTGAGACAATAAAATTTTTAAAAATAAATTAATTAATATCCCCACAGTAGAAGTCAAAATCACAGCATATGCAAAAAAAAAAAAAAAAAGTTTTTCCTGATGTTCTGTATTGTGGGGCTTCTAATCTGTCCTACATTCTGACACCACAATTATTTACTTAAAGCTCTTCCTTTTTTCCAAGATTGCTCTCACACATCCATCCCTTAAAATTTATTCTCATCATCAAATACTGGTGCTTACCTGTCAATATATTTTGTTGTTCAGACTCATAAGGCAAGACCTGATCAATGAAAATAAGGAAACAGTAGCTAAGGGCACTACAAATCCCTCCATAGTCATTCTGGTACATCTTTCCCTTATAGGTGCGGCAATCCAAAATTCATCCTAATGATTCACAGTTATCTGGGTACAAAATGCTGCAGACTAGCTTATTTTCCTCTTCCAAAGGTGGATCACAAGTTAGGTCTGCCTAACTTTGGGAATAGGTGTTTAAGAGATCAAGGTTTGGTCAGCACCTCGTCCGCAGGTCTGAGTGTTGCCCTATTAGACAATACACCAGATTCACAAATGTGATCTCCTGCCTTAACAGGCTGCCATGGAAATCCGAGAGGCACCTTTCTTGTAAAAGGAAATTGTGCCTGGCAAATCTGCTGCTCTTCCTCTGCATACAAGCTATCCTGCAGAAAATTAAGCCAGATGCATAATCAAGTATTCTGATTAACCTGCAAAGCCCTTCACAGAGCCCTGTACATTTTGTCTTCTTACACGTTCTTTTTAATTCTTTTTGATTGCTTCTATGTAAATTTATTAAAGTCCAGTCTTCCCTAATATCCTCTACAGCAAAAGATTACCAAAAAAAGAGGGAAAAAAAATCTCATGACAGCCATCTGGCCATTTAAAAAAAGTCTCAATAGCCAATATCTGAATAAGACTAACATAATTGAATGCTTCTCTTCCATTCCAGCTTTAACTAAAGAACTACATCTTCAAGTAATGGCTCTTGTCCATACTACAAATGCCATTACCCTGTCATTCCCATGACATAAAATGCCCTGTTCGTGTCCTCTAGAGCCCCAAAGTTATTTTGCAGAATGGGCTGGTGTTCTGAGACAGTTTCAGAACACCTTCATCCATTATCTTGGAAGTTTTCTCATAGCCTAGAGTGCCCCTGGATTCTGATATTTCTGGGTTTTAGTTTTGATCACAGACATGGTGTTCATCTGCAAGACTAAGTTAAAAGATCCCAAGATGACCCTTTAAAAGCAACTTTAGCTGAAAATCTGAAATTAATTGTGTTGGTCTTCAGAAAGACAGAGGGGTGGAGGGGCAGGGGAATGTGAAGGTGCCTAGCCATGGTTTTCTACTACTATTTTTCTTAAACAAATTATTCCTACCCCTTGACACTGACAGAAATACTATCTTCTATGCTTGTTTTCAGATGAAATTTGAAGGGGAAAAAAACACATTTCAAATAATTTGCTGCAGTGAGTTCTCACCAACATAAATAGCAGAGGTTTTTGAACTCGTACAGCCCTTGAAACAGCACATGTTCTTTATTTCTAACCATTGAGAATTCCTACATGGAAAACAGAAAAAGCACAAAGGATTCCTGTATCCAGGATACATTCATTTGTCAGAGAACCATTACAAAAGATAAATGATGCTTTGGTTGTTTTTCTGGCCAATATATCTGTATAGCAGCACAGATATTAATAGATAAAAAGTGTGTTAAATTGTAAAATAATCCAGAAAGAGGAGAAGCGTTAACAACTTTCTATTTGTGGTGCTTTAATTGCTCCATCATTTAGTTTATTGAACCATCAAATTAATTTAATTGAAGATAAGAAATATAATATGCTCTTCCAAGAATCAATTTGAACTGCCAAATATATCTACAATTAACCTCTCCCAGTTCTATTTTACCTAATTTTTCTGTAATTATTTTGAATAACAATATATTTTATACTAGATAATGTTTATGTATAACTTTTGTGTTTATTTTAAAACTACTACAAGAACAGAACTCTTTCTCTGACTGTCAAATTCTGATGATATCTGGATACTAATTCCTGTGAATAGGAAATGCATTTGCAAAAAGCAAAGCTAATATTTTCCCACCAATTATTATAAAGCTGATCATGCCAGTCCTCAATCAACAAAAGCAAAGACGGAGGTGATATTAAATGAAATTTGGATTTATGGATAGCCCCATATAAAACTATTATGGATCTTGAAATTTTTCTATTCTATTTCTAAGAATAGAAGTCCTTAATTTTCTAAGTTTCTAAATTTTCTAAATTTCTAAGTCCTTAATTCCATATTTTAATCAGCATATATAATTTGATCATGCCTCAGTAAGTAAAGAGCTTTGGCCAAGCCTCTAGCTATTACAGCCAATTTATCATTAGCACTTTATTGTCCATAATGGAAAGATATTACCTCTCTTGCAACCTGGAACTGCTATGTAATGTTTTGATCACCACTTGCAAACACAGTAGCCAAAATCTTAATGTACAACCCTCTCCTAATAGAAGAGGTGGGTACATTTTTGCAAATGGAAGCCTTCAGTCTAAGGGATAAGAACAGCTCTGTTTTCTTAAAGATACTCAAGAGATTGTTAAATATCTAAATTATAAATTAATGTTTCTTGGCATTTGCTGTGGGCACCATTTAAAAATGACCCAGGAATCTTTGGCTTTGGGCACTTCATATATATATTTATATTTATATACATATGTTTATGTTGGTTTTGGTTTTTGCTTTTTTTTTTACAAAACTCTCATTACTAAGCAGTTATCTATGAAGGTAATGCATATTTCTAAAATGACTGCTAAGGGGCCAATGTCTTTCACAGGTACAAGACATTCATAAAGATTATAAAGGACAAACTGGATAAAAGTTGTTCTATAACTTTTTAATTATATCTCACTTCTTACCAATGTACCTCCTTTAGTGTGATGAATGTTATTGAAATTGCTATTTCAAAAAGAAATAGCACAAGCTAAAGATAAAACCACTAATGCCTCTTATGTTTCTAGCACCCTTAGGTGCTCAAATAGCTACCTATCATTCATCTTTATTTGTGGTGAATTTAGAATGTACACAAGAAATTTCTTCTCAAAGCTGCCTGTGGAAAAGGTACTTCTAAAGAAGCTGTAAGATCTATGAGTTCTGTAATGGCAACCCTGCTCAATCTTTTCCATCTAATGTGGTTGTGACTCATCAGAAGTTTGCTCATTAGAATTGTGTGTTTAATTCCAGCACCATATGGATATATGTTTTTTCTCTATGTTTCTTCTGTTCTAACTGGGTGGATAGGTGGCATATCTACAGGATGAATATTTGCAAGTTAAATACATCAGCAGAGTATTTCCACCCTTGCAGCAAAAGCTGGCTGCATAGCAAGTTGCAATAACCAGCAAGTCCAGGCAAGTGATTCTTCCCTTTCACTCAGTGCATGTCAGACCACTTCTGGACTGTTGTGTTCTCTTTGGAGTTCACCAATATAAGACAGGCATCAGGACACTGGAACAAGTCCAAGAGCCACCAAAGTGATCAGGAAGCTGGAACACAGGAGGGCTAAGGAGAGGTTGAGAAAGATGGGCTTGTCTAGCATTGAGAAGAGAAGGCTTCATGGGCAGACCTTATTGCTGTCTACAGTTACCTAATGGGAAAATGTAGATCAAATAAACTCAGGCTCTTCTGAAAGGTACACAGCAACAGGATGAGAGGCAACAGAAAAGCTGAAACAAGGAAATTCCCACTAGATAGCAGAATCTTTCTATTCGTTACCACTAACAAGGGTGTTTCAACACTGAAATATGCTACTTGGAGAAATTAAGGAATCTCCATCCCTGGAAATATTCAGAACTTGTCTGGACACAATCTTGAGCAACCTGATTTGGCTGGCCCTCCTTTTCACAGGGACTTGACAAGACAGTCCACAGATTTCCCTTCCAACCTAGACTACTCTGTGGATCTATAAAGTGAATACAGATGCATTATGTGTGAGTACACCAAAGACTTGGTCACATTGCCACAGCTGTGTAAAGGTGTTAAAATTCCTTCTGGACTGGAACTGGCACACATCTTGTCATTTAGACAGAGAATTGAGGGTGCCCAGAATATGGGCAGATTTTCCAACATATGGCAGTACCTGCCTTTACATACATATTTCTACATTCTTTATTAAGAGATAAAAATCATCACTTCTGCTTTCAAACATTACATGCTTTGAAACAGACATAATCTTTTTTCCAGTTGACTGGATTTGTAACTCCTATGAAGTGCCTCCATAACTCCCTTTGCTGCTTGGTAGGGCAGGCTGTTAGTGCACACCTCTGCCCTTCACGTGGTATCTGCACGTGCTTCACTTTCCCATTACTCTGTGTTGTAGAACCAGCTCAATCTCCCCTTCAGGAAAGGTGTAAAAACCTTTCTTAGCTCAGAAGAATGCTACTTATAACCTCCATTGCCAGACACCAAGCTAAAGTTCCTCTACAGTCAGCAAAGAGAAAACAGCCCCTCTAGGGGGTGATTCATCCTCACTTTTCTTGGAAACAAGGCTGGTAGATTTCTGAACATATGCAAATCTTGGATATGTACTGTTAAGTCAGTATCCATGTATTTAGCTGTCTTCATTTGTGAAGCTTTGAATGAGGCACAGAGCAGAAAAACCCAGAGACTTCTGAAAAAATTTACCATTTTTTAGTTCATGTGACCCACAGAAGAAGGGAGTAAGGGCAAGAAAAGAGGGAGCTTTATACACCCAGTTTCCTGTATAAAAGGTGGGGTGAAAAAAACCATATAAGTTAATTTGATCTCTGAAAGAAGTTACAATTTTTATAAATGAGAGCACCTTATCCAAGTAAGCCCTTACAAAAAGTACAGAATTTATGTAATAATCCAATTAAAATGTCTCCTTCCTTCCACCCAGGAACATAATTCAGAAATTAACTCATTCTCTTTTCTCCTTTTCCAAAACCTACACCAGCAACAATAGTGTTTACAAATGTGGCATGATTTTCCATCTTACAGATGAGTCTGCACAGCAGCATGAAGAACCTGTTATCTTGTCATACAGTAGTGAACCTCTCCTGGCTAAAGAAACCCAGAGAGCTGTTGAGACAACCACAAGTCCCAAAAGCTGTAAATGGAGGCTTGTATGGCTGCAAGGCACAGCAACCAAGCTGCAAAAGGAAAGTCAAACCTCTCCAATTGAAGAATGCCAACAGACAGTTTCACATCATATTTGTTCCTTGCTAGCTCACAGGTCTTCTGTTCTTCCTTCTGGCATCATCTCCGAAGACTCATGTTGTGTCAATTAATTTCACATCCATACCAGAAGCGTGCCAGCAGCCTGCAGCTCCTGCTGAGCCCTCTCTGCACAGCGAGGAGGCCGGGGAGGCAGGAGGTCCTCCAGGAGCAGCGCTCCGGGCAGCGGACAGGTGTCAGACCATACGGCAGGCATGCAGGGGCGGGCTGCGAGGAGAAGCACTCCTATCAATGTCAGCCCAGGCTCCAGGGCGCCTGGGCATAACAAAAGAGACGTGGTAGAAACTCTCCTGCCTAGACAACTGTAAAGCAGTATCTTCACAGGATGACAAGAAGCCGGCCTCCTTTAGAGACAGAGGACAAAAGGACAATACGTCTCTCATCTTACTCTCCTCCTGTGAGAAAGAGAGAAGATAAACTCATTTCCTCGCACACTTCTCAACACATCTGTAAATAAAAGCACCTTTAGCACTTTTCATCAGACATCATTTGTGTGTCAAAACTGTTTAGGGTATGATTTGAAATCCTCTCCTTCAGAGAGCAAGCAAGCAAGAAAGAGCTGCCTTTGATTTATTAAAGATGAGCTACCAGTACTGTAAAAGGCAGAATGGCACATCCTAAGAGCAGGGAGGGATGGATACCGCCCTCACATTTATATACAAAGTTCAGTCCACAGCTTTTCTTGTTTATTAGTCTGTCAACATTCATGCAGTCACAGTACATCCACACTGATGTTTTTTTGAGAAGTTTACCTCTGTGTTATTTGCTCATGACTGCACCAATTTAGACACAGAATGCTTCCCTGTCTGTATACAGCATTATGACTTGGGAATAAAATTTTGGGGATAAACAGCATAGGAAAAAGAACACATGAGAAAAATGTCTGTTTTTTAGTTAAATGAAAGGGTGAGATTAACTACAATTCAAGGACAGAAAGCAAGGAAAGAGTAAAGTAGTGAGGATAAAAACCCCAATGTCTGATACTGCATTATTTTCAGACTACAACGAGCTCATAATTCAACTCTGGATCTCTGGAAGTGCCAGAGGACTCAGAGGCCAGAGCTGTGCCACTGCAATGGAGTTGATGGAGGTACTGCCTTCAAATTACTGAATGTAGTCCTCAGCTGACAGTAAAAACTACCAAATATCCCAACAATTCCTCTACAGAAGCCATTAGCAGGTACAACACCAGTGTCAGGGAGACATGACACACTACAGCTGTTGAGCAGGAAAGGCCTACAGTCATGCCCCTGCTCCCATTTTAATTGTTATATGTTGATGCCTTAACCCCTGAGAGCTGATGCTGGGCTGGTGCTGCAAGGCAAGGCTGTGCTAAAGTTGCTGCCACTATCTCGAATACAGAAATTCTGCCCATGGCATGAGGTGTTGGAGTCCCATCGCTTTCCACCAGCTCCTACTGCCTTAGGAGTTAGCTAACATCCAGAATTATCCTACTGGGCAAAGCAGTTCTCTTCAAAAGAAGAGGAGATAACTGTGGATGGTGGCATGTAAACAACACAGACAACAGAAACAGTCAGACCTAACTCTTGGCATAAAAGATGATTAAAACACTATTGTTTCAAATTTGTTGAAACCTAAACAGAAGAAGAGAAAAAGAAGAACTTGGGGCAAAATTGGGTTTTATGCTGTTTTTGTCTCAAAACAAAGCTATTCTCCTTTCACACAGCTCTCAGAGGCTCTCAGTTATTAACTCAACCAAAATGAAATAATCTTCAGAAGCCAAGTGCAAAGCAGCTCACTGTGGAAGACAGTTTTTGGAGATCTCTGTTGTCACTGCTGGTTTGTTTCTGTTTTCCATGTGGCACATTATGAAATGCATATTATTAGCGCCTGGGGTCCCCTGTGTCCTATTCTGCCCTGCTGCCTGTAAGAGCCATGTGCTCTCACTGTCTGAGGCTGTGCAGAAGCAAGGCTTTGCTCATTTGGTGGCTGCCAGCCTCGTGCACTTCCCCATGGAGCAGGGGGTGGGGGGGACATCAGTGGTGGCAGCACCTGCCGGGCTAAACAGCCTTTCAAAGCAAGAGTTTGAGGGGAAACAATCAAGTGTGAGGAAGACAGTCTGACTCTGGAACACGTCCCTCAGCAGCTCTCTCCAGCTGCCCATGCTTGCCCTAGGCAGGGTGACTGGCAGGCACAGTGACAACCTGCCCTCCTGCATCAACATTTCATGCAGTTCAAGCTTCAGCCTAACCCTTGCAGAGCTTAGGGACAATTCTGGCAGAGCCAGACTCTGACACAGCTCTGAGTAGTTTTCCCTTTCAAAAAAGCCCCACCACAGGCTGCCCTTGTGTTTGATGCCAAATGGCACCATGCTGCAAAAACACAGACTGCAACCTTTCCAAAAGTACAGCAGTCCCTAGAACCCTGAGCCTTCTATCACAGTGCTTTATGTCTGCTCTTCCTTCAAGTAGGCAAAAGGACCAATGTCCTTTGAAATCTGGCAACCATCTGTATGGCTCCAGTACATTTCTTGTCTTAATAGAGTTTTGAGGTTGCTGGCAGCATTTGCTGCAGTTTCTGGGCCATCCAGACCTGCCTCCCATGTTACTGCTCACAGTCCAGCACTCAGATTCACACCTCATCCAGCTGTTCAGCGGGCAGGAAAATGAGCTAACATGGCACACAGTACAGCAGAGCACCAAAGGGCAGCAGGAAAAACCACACACATTTCTCCCCTGTGGGCAGTCTGAGCCCGCTGATGTGAGCTCTGGTGATGGGGAGTGCTCTGCCCTCAAGGCTAGCAAAGGAGTGATCCTTGGCTCAAACCAGATAACCAGCTGGAGCAATAGAAAGTCTGCTGGAACAAGGCAATCGATTTCTCTCATGGAAGTGTCAGACTGGTAAGATAAAGCCTTGGAACAAGGGAAACAGAGCCATTTCCAAGCTGTCTCTCCTAGATGGTCTTCTGTGAAGCTCTATGGAAATCTGAAAACTGCTACCTGCCAGTAGCAAATTGGCTCTTCTTGCCAGCACTAAATGTGCCATATAAGGTGGCTCCAGCCCAAGCCATGGAAACTTGCTCTGTCAGCACATCTGCATTTGTGTTTTGGCAGGAAAATGCTGGTTCTGGGGGTGATTAGCTATAATTGTGCTCAGTTTTTGAACATTTGAACTGAACACAGATATTCAGTCCACATTAACAGCATAACTCAAGCTCAATATGAACAAAATAATATTATTTCCCAAAGCTACCCCCCATTATCTCCTTTTTCTGAGGCAGAGTATAATGCATCCTGCCTGTCATAAAAGCTTTCACCTCAAGACCACTTTCTACCCACATATCCTACTAGGTCATCACCTCCAATAATGTTTGAATGTGACTCTCCAATGCTCACCTATGTGTCAATATCAAAATTTTTTGCATAACCTATCAAACTCCTGGTTTTCCCATTTCACAAAATGCTTCTCATTTTACACTGCCAAAAATATAACCTTCTGCCTCAAATGCTGCTTCTTTTGTCAAAATCCTACAATATTGAAAGGAGATGGGCCAGCCCCAGCTGACACCCTAGGGAAAAAAGCTGAATTAACAGAATGAGAGAGCAGGGCTCATTACACAGGGGTCACCCAGCCCTTTGACTCCACCAGGGCTTCCTCCAGCACAGTGTCAGCTCTGCTGCCCAGCTTGGAGCCCTCTGAGTTCACAGCACAAAACTCACCCAGCACAGTGAGGAGGTCACTGCCTTATGTGTTCCAACAGGCATCTTTCAGGCTGGTCTCTGTCTCATGTTTCACTCAGGTGGGCTCTCTGCTATCAATTGTGTCGAATGCCGTGAGCACATGAAATACAGTGAAACTGGAAATGTAGGGGGAGCAAAAGTTGTGCAACTATTAGAGAAAAAAGGTTTCAAAAATGAGAAAAGTAGAATATAAACAAACGAAGTTTCGCTGCTGAATATTTAACTCAACACTAAACAGTGATACAATTGCACAGATACTGTTCAAGGAAGGTCCAGAATAAGACTGAACTCAGAGCTATGATCAAAGTCTCCATATTAAAAGGACATATGCAGTTGCCAAATAGGTTAGAGAATAACTGGTAACTCTCAGGGACACCTCTATTCAATGAAAAAGCAAACATCCCACACTGAACTGTGAAACAATTGGATAAGTAAGGCTGCTAACAAAAATAGGGAAAAATTTAGGGAAAAAAAAAGCCATTGTAAATTTCTTTACATAAGTTCCAAGTTTTCTTTCACCTTCTCTTGAAAGCCACACTTCAGTATTTTAGATCTCTCTGAGTTTCTCTCTAACTCATCCAATACTCTCAAGGGGAATTTGAAGAGAACCTGAAGACTCTACGCTTTCTAGGATAAAAAGCTTAATTCAAAATTTTGCCATACCTCATAGTAATAATCCAGATAATACTAAAGATGCAACTTGTGCTGAAATTATAGGTTTCTAATGTTTGACACTTTTCCCTCTTGTTGATCTTCCAAATTATCTTTTTTTTTTAATATTTATCTCCAAACTTTTAAGCTTTCCTGATGAGTATTTAGCTTATATTTGAGATAGTCTGATAAAGCTGAGCATTTTCTTTGCAGTTGCTCTTTGTAACCTGCCATGTCTCAGCTCTTCTATTCAAGTCACTCCATCGTCACAGAAGGTAGCTGATGAGTGGCATTACAGTTTATAGCTCAGGGACACAGCTCAGAGCCATTCCTACATTTTTGCTATTAGTCATTTTCAATAACTCAAGTAGCTCTCCAACAATCATCATTCCAGCAAAGCTTTTTGTAGGCAGGAAGAACTGGTCTGTGACAATGCCTTGGGTTTGTTTTCATCTTCTCTGGAACTGTCCTCGGCTTTCTGTTTGCATTTCCCCACTTGTGAACAGCATGCACCTTGTACAGCATTGAGGACCTTGTATGACATTCTCAGAAAGTGGATTATGAGAGATGACAGCAGGTAGACCATGAATATTTACTGAGAAAATAGTAGGCTGCATTTCAGAAATGTTTTCTTCCTCTATTGGTCTGCAGACAGAATTTCAGCATCCTTACCTTCAACATTGATGTGTGCTAACCTAAGTATTTAGTATTTCAGTGTAATACACAAATGGGGTCCACAAACCTAAAGGCATCCATAAAACTCCTCCCTGTCCACTGGCAGCTATCAGCAGTCACACAACTCACCCTGTGCAAGGTGATGGCCACGAAAGAAGAACAGCCATAATAAATGCAGTCTTGTGATGGAACAGGGCTCTGAAAAGGAAGCAAAAACTTGAGGCTGCAAAAATGCTGCTTTTATAGCATTGAATACAGGTCATAGGGTTACACAGAGTTTCACAGAGGACCATCTAGCAGAGTTGGCTTGGAAAAGGCTCTGTCACAGTTTCCCATAAGGCTCCAAGGCCTTGCCAGCCTGGCACTTCCATGAGGGAAACACAGGTCAGTGCTTGACCTCACCTGAACAAAATCTGTGAGCAAACTCAGCTGCCCAAATGCATCTGTGGCCAAAGCAACTCGTTACAATTTCTCAAAATTGAAATGGTTAAAAAATAAAAGCTATTTTCAGCAACATGATGTTGCAGTGTGGTGTAACATCTCATCCAAAATTTTACACTTATTACATATTACTAACTGTAAATGAAATATTAAATTTAGTTCCTTCAGTAGGTGACAGAATATATCATTGCTAGTGGTAGAGCTCACCGAACAGCTCTTGAATGTCTTTCTGTGCATTTTTGCACTAAGCTCTAAATAATGCTCTTTTCATAGTTAATATGACTTTATTTTTCCTTACGTTCTGTGGCCAAAAAAAATTATGTTGTTAAAAATGCTCTGATATAAATTTGAGTCTGAGAATAGATTTGATTGGAGTACACAGAGGTTTTTTTAAGATCAGGAATTAACTCTATGAACAAGCATGTCAAAAACAGGCAAGCATTCTTAAACATTTTTTAAGGATATAATTGCCATAACCTCCACTCTTCCACTGAATCATAATCAGAAATAAAAACCAGATTGCTGCTGCTATCTAATTGCTGTATTTTGTTTCCTGCTGGCTTCAGTAGGTTTTCAACACATTTTTTGTTAATAGTTTAAGAAATTAAGGAATTCTTTTATATGTCATAATCCAAGAAAAAACTGCATGAGTTCTTTGAAAAGAAATATATATGTTAGCAAGTAAGGTGTCAAGCAAAACAGACAGCTTAAGAACAGCAGAGAAATGTTGCATTAGTATTCTTTATTAGTCAGTATAAAAGGAAAAAACCAGAATGTATTAATGAGAATGTACTAAGACTAGGCATCAGCCCACGTTTCGCTTGGGGAATCAACCATTTTCCTTTGTTTACAAGTCTACTTTCTCATTTACCTGAAATAATGTTAGTACTAAGCCACCAATCCCAGCCATTAACAGCTGCCAGAAGGTTGTTTACGATCAATGCCTTATTTTATTATTTTTTAGTTTTTTTCTAAAAATTCAAACTATTTCTGAATTAGCTGAAGAATAAAAAACAGTTTCTTTCTATGGCTTTCTCTGCTAAGATTTCTTTTTCTCAAATAAGATTCAAAATAATGGCTTGTAGATACTCCAGCAGTGCTTTATTTTTTAATGCATCATATCACACTGCAATATATGGGGAATCACTCAAATTAAATTTACTCCTGAGAGATGCAATAACTTTCAATCAAACCACAGGTACTCAGCGTCCTTCAGGAGCAGGTCTATAATGCAGGATGAATGAATGAGAGAGAGCACGATCAGCTGGACAAGAACAAATTACTCTTGCTGGATGCAAATAGCAACAGGCTTAGAAAAACTATTTTGATTAGCTGAATAACTCACAGGTTATGCATGATCCCAGCAAAAGACATTTCTGAGAATGCAGCTCTCAGGTGAAATGATGTCTGCTTTCCATAAGCAGATTCAAATGGCCCACATTCAGAAATGCCTGAGTAGCATCTTAATGCTATTATACAGGCACCAATAATAATAAATAACTAGGAAATAATCCTTAGCAAAATGCATGTATTTAGCAGTTTCCAAGCTGCTTCTGGCTGGCTGTCTCTCACCCACTATGCCTAGATACAAGTAAAGCTGGTAAGAAGGAAAAGTTAGGAGTTGTGAAAAGTCAACATACAGAACCCCCCTCAGGAGAAAAACCCTTTGTGTGCCCACACCCATGGGCTAAAGTTCTTTGCACCAAGCATTCAAATCACCTTTCAGGTGTTCAGGGTCCTTCCAAGAGCAGGATGCATTTTACAACCATTCCAATCGCTGACCCCAAGGTTCTCTTCAATACAGGAACCCCTGGATACCAAAAGCTTCTGATGGCACTGCCTTAGAGTCCAACCCACCTAACCTGCCTTTTTTGACTCTTAAATTGAAAGGGCCTGTTATTTATTAAGATGCTCACCATTTATGAGTTTGTGTTGTCAGCTGGTCACACATACAAGACAAATGAAAGCAACTGCAAAAGTTTCAGCTGTAGGAGCTGTGGAGAACACACTTTGAAGTAGTTATTTTCTAAAGCTGAGACAAAGTAATTGAGAGTACTCTCTGCTTTAATGAAGGTGTTTTCAGAAAACTTTTCATCCCAAGTTAATACTTAATAGCTCATGAAAACACATGCTCAGTGATCACATATTAGACACTTTATGCTCAGACTGTGACTTTGGATGGTGCTTTAACTGCTTCTGAAAATTGTCATTTTTATAGGGTCTGGACCATTGTAAACCTTCATATTTGTCCTCTGAAAAGAAAATAAATCTTCATGTCTGCTTAAAGAAATAATCATATCCTCATAAAAATCACAACATCCACAAAATGGAGAGTTTCAGGGAAATATACAGATTGTCCACAATCTGTTGGGGCCCATTATTTTAGTCCTGCTTTGTCACACTATTGCTCCTTTGGCTGATCCAGGTGTTTTTGTCTTAAGCCTAGTGCCTGGTGGGATGAACAGTTTCCTAAATTCTTTTCTGTTATCTATTGATATTACATCATCTGTGCTCGGTTGAAAAAAGTTCTGACTGGTTTTCTGTCCCAGTTAAATTTTTATTGACTTGCATTACATACTTGACTATCACTTTTCTAAACTCTGCTAATTTTTTAGGTTCTTTTAGCTTTAAAACCAATTATCTTTTCCCTGAAAATTCAAAAAATATAAATATATAAAAAAGGAAATATAAATATAAATAGGAAAAATACAACAAGTTTATAGATTTAAATGTGAGTCAGAAAAATAGGAAATTAAGAATTAGACTACATGTGACCTAAAAATTCTACTCAGAATTTACATGCTTACTCCTTAGAAGGGCTGTAATCCATATTCCTGCTGCAAGCACTAGGATCCCTGCAGAAATTTGGATATATGAGTAATTCTATATGCAAGACTATGCCATAGAATTTGCTGAAAATACATATTCATGTGTGAAGTTAATAGAGCTACTGAGGAATGTAATTTACTTATACACACCATTGGTAGCTGCCTAGGAAGATAATGCTACATATTCCAGTCCACCCAATGACAACTTGCTCATCTAGCACATACTGTGTCCTTCAGTACACTATAGCTGGGTTACTTTTCAACAAAAAAAAAAAAAAAAAAGTGAATAATAATTAGTCAGCACAAAATTAACCAGTGTTCCTGGAAAGCACTCATTTCTATTTCTTGGAATTTGGTGCTTGATTATATCCGTGTGGATTTTGGCAGGGCTAGAGTGGATTTTCCTCATAGGAGCTGGTACAGGGCTGTGTTTTGGATTTGTGCTGGAAATAGTGTTGAGAGCACAGGGATGTTTTTGCTGTGGCTGAGCAGGGTTTGCCCAGAGCCAAGGCATTTGCTGTTCCTTACCCCACCAGTGAGGGGACTGGAAATGCCCAAGGATCTGGGAGGGGACACAGCTGGGACAGCTGACCCCAAGTGACCACAGGAATATCCCGTTGCATATGGCATCGTGCTCAGCATATAAACCCAGGGAAAGAAGGAGGAAAGAGCAGGCCTTTGAAGTGATGGCCTTGGTCTTCCCAAGTCACCATTTTATGTGACAGAGCCCTGCTTTCCTGGGGATGGCTGAACACCTGCAGTGGGGTATTAATTCCTTATCTCGCCCTAATTATTAAACTGCCTTTATCTCAACCCACAGGTTTCCTCACTTTTTCTCTTCCCATTCTCTCTTCCATCCCACTGGGAGGAGGGAGAGTGAGCAGCTGTTTGGGGCTGAGTTGCCAGCTGGTGTTGGACCTGAACAACAATATCATAAAACCATTGTTGCCTCAACACAGATTTAGGTTTTTATCAAACCAGTTTCTCTAAAAACAAACACAACTCACCTCCTTACAGTAAATCCTGGAGAATTCAGCAGGATGCACAGAGAATAAGCTTCTAGAAGACAGAAATGGTCTCTTACCATACTGAAGACCTACCTGTGCATGAATGGACCTATCCTGCCTATTAATGGAGTTTACATTAGAATTAATGAGCAATAAAGAGGAGCAGGGGATAAAAAAGATACCTATATAAGTTTCTATATACCTATATAAGTTTCTCATGAAGAAAACAGCATGAGAATTACTTTTCATTGCACTTTCAGGGATATGCTTCTTTCCTTTGTATCTATATCGTATATAGATACATATATATTGTCTCTCTAAAATATCATCTTATATTAAATTCTACATACAGAGTCCAAGGCAATTCACTTTCTGCAAGGTTAACATTTTATAACTCAATTGATGGTACCCATCTCTGCATTTAATGAGCAAAGCTCACAGAACTAAAAATATCTCTTTCATTGTTTATTAGCTCCATTTAGGTGAAAAACTGAACACCCTCAGTTTCCACTGCAGACAAAGGTATGATTATTCAGCACCTACAGAAGGGAGACATGGGGCCTGATTCTCCCTGAATGTATGTGTGTGTATGCAGTATGCACCACGCACACAAAACACATCTCTTACTGGCTTTAAGAAAAGTTGCCAATACTCAGCATGAAGAAATCTGATCATACTTACATATTATTTGCTGTAAGGAATCAGGATTGTGCCTGCAAGCCTATTAGCTCAAATAGGTTTTGTGAATGCCTCTGCTGATCTAAGAATGAATTAATGAGATGAAATTTGATGACTGAATGACTGAATTTTTTCTTTATAAGTTATTTTGCCAGCAGTTGAATACTGTGTTATTTATGTCCCAAGAGAATTCTGTACCAATTTAACTGAGTCTTGTTTTAAAGTTATAGTGATGAGGAAAATCCAGTAGCCTTAAAAACCTTTCTTTGTTGTAACCCTTACTTAATTTCAGCTGACTGGGATTATGTGAAAGTAGACATTTTAAAAACTAGAAGCAACTCTAAAGTAACTCTAAAGTAACATGACTTTTGCAATTAAAGTGATATTATTGTGCAGTGATCTAACTTTGTTTTAAACTCTAGAACAGCCAATCAATTTGCAAAATGCATTCCTTTAGCACTTTTGGTATACAGGCATAAAAAATTCTGCAGTTTGCCAGGTTTCTCAGGTGAAAATAAGAAACATCTGTAATGCACTGGTTTTGTAGCCTTAGCAAATAGTTGCTGCTGGTAAGATGTGCAACATATGTCTGTTCAAAAATTCATTTTTCAGTTTCATGTTTTTAGAAATGCTGTAAATTTTACTGACCAGCCACAGACCAAATCCTGACTCAAGAGCAATAGGTACACACAGTCAGGCAACAGGAATCTGCCAGAGGCAAAAATAATGAGTCAGCTTTTCTGCAGCCAATCTATAATTCTGGATTCCAAGACTTGGGTTATGATACACATGCTGTATTTTTCCTGGTTTAAGCCACTATGATAATATTTGCCCACATGCAATATTTACAGTATATTCATCACTCAGCCTATCATTGAACAGTTTTCTCAGTGAATTCTCCTGCTGAATAATATCCTTCTCTCCTAGTAATATTTCATTACTCATACTCTAAGCATATCCAATAGCTGGGCATATAGAAATTACTCCCCATGAACCATTTCTTCCCCACATTTTTAAGAAATGTCAGAACCAAACCACAGGTAAAGCTGACTAGAAAAGAATTTCTGCAAGAGTCACGAAGAGTCTTGGAAACTCCATCCAGCTGTAAAAAGTGAAACAGGCTTTACTCCACTGGACAGCATTTCTGCCAATGCTATGCATGCTACAGTCACATGTCAACAGCCAGAGTAGTAAAAGTTTTATTTTAACTATATAGATAAATAGATATAAATATAAATAGATATAAATAGATAAATGTAGCAAAATATATTGAAGACTGATTTTTTTATGGAGCACCAGTGGGAGGTGGCAAAACAGTGCAGACTGGTAGAAGAAAGACATCACAAAATGTTGATCATACTAGTTAGTGGGAATTTGTTTGGAAAATGCAAAAACAGTCAGCACACATCACTGCTAATTTAAAATCCTTCAGTTCAGAGAACTCAAGAGATTGTGTACATTCATGATAAGAAGCTTTGCAGAGTCATGATCTCTGGAAACATCTATCGGCACTGTCAGAAAGAAACACAGAGAAGACGCCACTAAAAGTCACTTTCAAGCTCAACAGCCCCCTAGCAAGGATTCAAGGCAAAGACATATCAGAGCTTCCCACAGAGTATTGCACTCTGCTGCACAGACCAAGCTTGTGTGGCATTTGATAAATCATCTCTGAGATATAGTTCTCTATCCCTTGGGAATGCAAGACATCAGTATCCCAAAAGGCTTTTGAAAGGATAATGCCATAAAGACAATGCCATCACTTAGCTATTAGGAAGCAGAACACTCAGATATCTTTCCTAGAAGCATGCCCAAAGGACAGCTGGCAGTCTAGATGAGATTCTTTTCTTCTGTGCAACTCATACATTGACCAGTATTCTTCCCCTTAGGGAGAATGTCACACTACTTACGAGCAGTCGAGATGAAGACAGAGGCCTCATTTCCAGAAGAGCTCTCTGTGGAGTCACATATTTTAGTCAGTGCCAGTCTGCTCAGACAAGACACCTGTGAAATCTCCAGGCAAGAGAAGCTGCCTGCCCTGCCTGCCAGCCAAACTTCATTGTGGTGGTGTTCACAGGGGTCCCAGGACGAGGGAAGAGATGAGAATCTTGACTCCTTGTTTCAGAAGGCTGATTTATTATTTTATGATACATATTATATTAAAAGAAAATTATATGTTAAAACTATACTAAAAGAATATAAGAAAGGATTTCATCAGAAGACTTGAAAAGAATAGAAAGGAATGATAATAAAATCTTGTGACTGACCAGAGAGTCCAAGAAAGCTGGACTGTGATTGGCCATTAATTAAAAACAACTACATAAGACCAATCAAAGATGCACCTGTTGCATTCCACAGCAATAGATAATTATTGCTTACATTTCATTTCTTAGGCCTCTCAGCTTCTCGGGAGAAAAGATCCTAACGAAAGGATTATTCATAAAATATGTCCGTGACACTTCATGGCTGGCAGCACAGCATGAGTAAGAGGTAAGTCAGAAAAAGACAAGTGAATACTCATAAGGCTGCAATACAACTTCTGCTGAAGAAAGCCTTTCTCTTTCCCCATCTTGCTTGACATCTCGGCTCTGAATCATGTTGTCATGACAGATCATATGCCTTGCTCAAGGTGTTCTTTCCTTATGTTATATCTTTCATGCAACAGGGCTGGAGGTGACCATTATTATGCACCAGACCCACTGTTTCACACATTTAGGGTTGCCTGTGAATACTTTGTGACTTCTTGTGAATATGTCATCCTTATTTCCTCTAGAAAAGCCTTTTAACTATAAACAAAATTTGTAAATATGTATTACATGCACAGGCATACAGCAGAAAGAAAAAGAGTCCATGAGAGCTAACACTTAGAATGAAAATAAATTATAGAAATGTGAACTGCCATTTAAGCAACATTATCTTAAGTCAATTAATAGCTAAGAAAATCTGACAACTGTCTTAAGATCCAACTCTCTCACCTTGGTTATTATGCCCATTTGCCCTTCCCACATGCCAATTTACAAGGAAGATGTTGGTGCCCTAGCCATCCTGACACAAGCCCCTGTGGGATGCTCTTTTAAAATAAGTTAAAAGATTAAAATAAGTTCTGGGACTCCCACCAGCCCCAGCTCCATGTCCCTCCTCATTCCTCACCAGCTTTTGCACTTGTCTCTTGGCTGTGTAATCTTCAGCAAGACATTGCCTGCCCATATTGAGATGTAGAACAGAAAGGAGATGTGAACGTCCAGGAGTCATCCCTCTGTGAAGATCCCAGTTAAAGTTCCTGGGGACAGCCTGCAGCCCCTTTGAGATTTCATCTGGGTGTTCCTGGGAGCAAGGCATCACAAGAAAGGAGTAAAAATAATTCTGGGACCAATCCATAAGTCTAAGAATAAAGACTATAAAAAAGAAAGCAAAAGGAATTAGAATATTAATGAAATTTAAAGCAGATTTCTGGTATGCCAGTGAGTCACTGTTATGCCATTGTAATTCATGATGATAGAACCATTGTTGTTCCTTCCCAAGTATAAAAGATCTGCCACAAGAATTTAAAAGATTCCCTCTTTAAGAAAGATTGAATTCTGTAGTCTAAAGATGCGGTCATACAGATAGATGAGAGTAAAGATAAGAAGGTCATAGTATGAAGTAAGAACAACAAAGATGAACTATCCATGACAAATAGGTCATGGAATTCAGAAGGCGCCCAGAGAGGAGGATCAGCAAAAGATTTACCTCATTTGGTCTTCCACGTGGAGGCAAACCTGACACTGCCCTTAGCACCGAGATTTTCCTATAGAACACTTATAAATTATAAACCTTCTCAAAAAAAAAGCCCCGAGACATGAACAGTGTCTGCCTTCAAGAAAAGCATGAAGAGTGTCTCCATGCTTTTTCTATAGCTCAGAGAGAATGAGGATGCAGTTCTTCTTCTCTCAGGTGTGAGAGAACCACCTGTGTGTCCCTTGCAGAAAACTATGGAAGGAAAAGATCAAGCCTGTCATACATTAAATCACCTTGCTCAAACAACAACAATGAATGAGATAGCCCCTGCTCACTGCCTCATAGCAGGGAGCAGCTGGTTCTTTCTGCCTTTTTTACCAAGCTCTGCCTGGCAGGGCATCTTGGACTGCATGTGCCAGGAACATGTTTCCGTTCACCACCCAGTAAGACCCCCTTCAACCTCGTATCTACAAAATTCTCATAGCCTTCTCCTTTTGTATGCCCTTTATCATCTCCTACTGAAGTTCTGCTGTACATAAATACACTGCTATGAGTGAATTTGGAAAGTAATTATAATCTCCCCAAAAGATTTTACTTAGGACAAAATTATTAGCTCACTGAAAGTGTTAGAGGTGACCTCTGGCATAAAATGTAATGTGGCAATAAAGGGGTTAGTTTCTAAAGATACATTCAAATCCAATGCATGGTAATAACTCAGAAATTGGCAATCATTTTCTAAACCTCTTGTGCAGAATACTGCTATTATTCCTGTGACTATCTCTTTCAAGAGGTGAGTTACAGAAGTATGACATCTCTTGAGAGTAGTTAAAATAAATCTTTACTGACATGTTTTTCAAACAGCAAGAAAAATTCTGCTACAAAAAAAAGCTTCAAGTTAAAATGTTACCCAAATTCAGATTCAAACTTTTTATTTGTTAGAAAAGATGTACAGTCATCTCCAGATGCTACTTGTTCTGAGCAGTGGAAATAGTGATACTACTCCAGGGGAAACATCTTTGACTCGAATTGTTGATCTTAAAATACAATGTAGTATAAATACACAAAGTCATGTCAATCAGACAGGTACTATTCTGAGACACAAATCACACTCTCATGATATACATACAGAGTAGTGCTGTGTAGACATTGAGAAGAGAATCTGATCAGCAGTATCTGATTTGCAACAGATAAGTTCAATTCGTTATGACCCCTGCTTGGGAACTGAGGTGTCAGCATCTACATTGAACCCCTGAAAGGGAGCAAGGCTTTCCTGCTTTGTTTGCTCTATGTTGTCACAGTAAGCTCTTTTGTTGTTACGGTAAGCTTTTACGGGTTGTGTTTTATAACCAGTTCCTTCAGCCTACAAAAACAAAGACAATTTCTGTGCTGAAACATATAATTGCAAAACGAAAAAAAAAAATAAATCAAGGTTGGCTGCATTAGTTTATAAATCTGTTCCAGTAAATAGCCTGGAGAACTTTGGTCTATTACAGGTCTGTTGGTTTTGCTAATGAAAAAGCCAAACTGTGGAAGAAAATACACAGCAACTGAGATTCTAAGATTTCACAGATGTTTACATATACCTGTCATCACTGAAAATTATCTCCAAAAGTTGTAGGCACCCCTAACAAGAAGTACAAGAAGCTTTGTGTGAGGAACAGCAGTTGAAATATAAGCAGAAAATACTCCAATACAAAGAAACGGGGATAAAAGCTGGTTTCTGGCCATGCCTAAAATCCGTGACCAAAATAATAAAATACTTTCCTACTGATGACATGGAAACTAAGCCTTTTACTAATTTTTCTATGCCACTGACAGCCCCTCAGATGGAATTTTCCACTTCATAACAGTAGGGCTGAATAAAGAACTGATACTAATTGGTCCTAGAAAACAAAATGTCACTTCAGCTTTCCAGTAAACAGAGATGAAAGGCCAGATTCTGATCCCAGGCAGATGATGCTTGCTTGCATCAGCAGGTTTCTGAAGAGCACAACAGTGTCCATAAGTGGTGAAGAGTGGTTTGTGACACAATGGCCAAAAAAACCCAAGTTTCCAAGTGAACCACTTGCTAGGAAAGTTGTACTTACAGCTGCCCATTCCTAAAAGGTGTAACTTCCCTGTCATTTGAAATAAAAGGAATCCACGGACATAGAAAGGGAGTTCTGCTACCTTAGAAGTGAAGACTGATGAATTTAGACAAGGGACAGACCTGAAAGACAACTTTCTATTAGGTTAAGAAACTCAGCTCATACAGTAAATCATTATTCATTTATCCCTGACTAATGGCCAGATGCCTTAGTGTACTGAATGAGATTTTGGGGCTCCATCTACTTGACTTGGCCCATGCTAAGTTTCTTTCCAATAACAAGTATAAGTCATCCCAAGGAAATTTTGACTTGTCTCATATAAAGCATAGAATCTTCCAAGCCTCTTGCTCAGTTAATCCCATGCTTTTGGGTTAACATACTTGTGTAGAAAAATAATGGAGGAATAGGGAGCTGTAAATACTTTCAAATATTAGGTCATTAAAAGTCATTGGAGCAAAAACATATAGTGCATGTGATTCAGTAAAGACAAGTGCAAACCAGTCATTACTCTAAACAAGAACTACCAGGTGCATAGTTATGAAATGCAGAATTTCCATCTATACATAAACACTCCCAAAAGGGATCCACAAAGTTAAGAGGTTCAGAAACTGCCCAGAGTCAACATTACCATTTCACTGCCCTGTTTTTTCAGGCCACCTATTTGTAAAATGGAGCTTCTTTCATGCAACCCTCCCACATACCTCAGAGAGGTTACAGCTCAGCCAACACCTCATTATGTCTTTTTGGCTGCCAAACCTCAAGAAAGAAGCTAATCAGAAAGCACCCAAAGAGAACAATAAGGGGGAAAAAATATGCAAACAAACAAGTAAAAAACTCAAAAGTAGAGAAAATAGATCTTTGAAGAAAAATGAAAAAAGGTGAAGTTCAATTTACTGAATTGTTGGGGAATAAAAAAATACATGGTAACAATTTCCATATATTTAAAAGATAAATGTTCTTTGCGTTCAGTGGTGAATGGAAAATCAGTAACGATTTAAAATTAAGAAAATAGAATGTAAGGTAAACACAAGAGGTCTACAATTAGAAGGATAATTAGGCAATAGTATAGAGGAGCACTAAGGAAAGTCACCCACTTGACTGGGATACTTTTAAGAAAAGAGTATGCAAAGATGTATGAGAAAGTCTCTCATTATAACTAAATCTCTCTCAATAGAAGAATGAATATGATCTCTCAAGGACCCTTCTAGCCATATTTGCCATGATTATGTCATTTTACAGTTTGGGTAAAAACTTTCACATTTTTAATGTAATAGACACTTTAAAGATACATAATTGTTGTGCCTGGGGAAGGATCCCTGGTTATATATATATATATATTTGTGTGTGTGTGTGTGTGTGTGTGTGTGTGTGTGTGTGTACACACACACACTCCTGGTTTTGAAAAAATTAGCTGCTCTTTGGGAGAAATGTGAGAGGCAAACAAATCTTGTCTCAGAGTGGAAGCAGTGGTTGCTACTACCCAGAATCCCAGCTTCACATAACACCAGTCAGAAACTGAGCTATGCAGAGGAAGAAAAACAGGCATAATTCACTGTGGGCATTCTGTAAATTCAGAGATCTGTCTGCTGTTTGCGGAAGCTGTCATTACACAACCAAAGCCTGAAATGCCAGATGCATAAACACAGGGGGTGGCAGGAGGTCTGACAGGCAGAGATGCACTTATGTGGTCTAGAAACAAAAATGAGAGGATTTTTAAAGGAAATGCAGTAAAAGATTGTAAAAGGCAGTGGGGGAGAGGGGGGAAGGAAGGCTCAGATTATCAAGAAAGGAAACTTTCTTTTACTCACTTTTACCATATTAGAAGGCTTGGAATTTTGTAAATTATTGTTCTATCAAGAAATTATCCAAATTTCCCTTCCCCTTACAAACAAAAAATAATATTCTAAAGGCCAAATACAGTCAAAGCAGTTCAGTCAAAAAAAGTTAGATAATAAACACAACAATGTGCAGCTGAGTACACAAAGCTGACATCAGTGCAAAGCTCTCCATTTGTCTAAGAAGTCAGGCATCAGACACATGATTTTAACAAAAAATAGGAGCTCAGTATTTAGCCTCAATTCATTCAGGTTTTTAAGGGCATGAATAATTTAAGTGAATGCAAGCATACTTTTAAAATTCAGCCTATACTTATATTTTTGGTTTTGGTCATCATGTAATGAGTGAAAATGGGAAATATAGAAATGGAAATATAGCTTTTCATTTCACAAAAATTCTGTTTATCTGTCAGCAATCTGCTTTTTTAAGGTCTCAGACAATGTAACAAGCCAAATCATCTTCATGGCTAAATCAGGACTTAAGTAGGCTTTTTTTGTTTACAATCAAATTCTATTTGTGTGTGCAATTCACTTCTGAAGATTTAAGTCAATATATAAATCTGCAACAAATTCATTGCATTTCTCTGAAATAAAAGACAGCAGGGAAAAAAAATGAGGTGCGGGAGGTGAACATTTGTACAGAGTAATGCGCTCGTTACAATTTTCTTAATCTCATTTTCTGATACTTGAGTCACTTTGAACAAGTGATTTCCTTTTCTATGACCCAGCTTCTTCTCCTGTTAATCCACCTCCAAAGATATAATTCTTCCTTATGGCAGTTCAGCTCCCTGCCACGCAAATGAATATAAATGTTATAAACTCATCATTAAAACTACACTGAAGAAGCAACAACAGTAAAAACGAGCTGTGGAGAGAAGAAAACGCCATTAAAAATATTGGATGATTGGAAGTTCTGGTAGCTCCCTTTTCTCTCTAGCAAATAACTCATTTAACACATATAACTCATTCCAATGCCACTCAGAACCACTTAGTTTAAATCAATAGGGCTACACTCAATTTATAGCAATATTAGGAAAAGCAGAACTTAATTTTTATGTTTCCATTTACTTATGTATTAGTAATGATCCCTCTTGCACATATTTAGGGTAATTGGGGAAAATAAAAGGTCTTGGAGATGAAAAGGTGAGGCCTGGGTGAGAAAGAAGGAATTTCTTTTCATTTTTGTGATTTCTAGAGATGATTTTTTATTACGAGGCAGTACACCCACCTTCCTTTAAAGAAAGTTAATTACCTTCAGAAGGAAGCTATGGTACTCCCATTATTTCTCACATTCCCTCATCATAATTCCAAAACAACCAATTTCAAATTAACAAAAAGCAACAGGAAAGTGGGCGGGGGGAACAGAATCAGAATCCATTGTTTTAAAGAAAAGGAATCATTGAATCAGAATCCATTGTTTTAAAGAGAAAGGATCATCATTACAGCACAGTAGTTGTATTCCAGATTACAATGATAAGTCTGGACACCTTGGCAAGGCAGATCCAGCAGATCAACCACATAAACAATCAAATACTTATATAAAAAAATAAATGTGGATTAAAAAAAACCAATAACACACTACATTAAAGGTTATGCTCAAAATAGTAGATGCATCACTGGCAAGATTTTCAATATGCAGGGGTTTTAGGACACTGTCCTCTACTGATTTTTTTCAAAGCTTCCTCTCACAGTTATTCTGTAGAAAAAGAATTAAACAGGTCTTCATTTGTATCATGCATCCTTTCCGATTACTTTGGAACCACTTTGAATCAAACTTGGAAAGCAAATACAGTGAGACAGGAGTTTCATCAGAAGCCTCACCAGTATCTGGAGATTAGTTATGACAATAGTCAATACACTATTATGGAGAGGGAGAGGCCAAAACAAAATTTAGGATGGAAAACTAATTAGGAGGAGCTGGGTGAACTGTTGATAACACCAGGTACAAGAGAGTAATGGGGAAAAAACCCAAGTGGTGTTTCTCAGGAGAAGCAAAGGAGTAGGAAATGGAGGAAGCATCTACTGCTGTGGTCCAACACGGTAGAAAAACTAAGAAAAAAGTTAAAAACAGTTGGGTAACTTCCCAAACGATAGAGTTGAGGTACCAGACCCACCAAGCAGCAGAGAGGCAACAATGGAGAAGACTGACCTATTCATTTTGAGTAAGAGTGAGGGAACTTCTGGAGAATGAAAAAGAAGGATACCACATAGACACAACACAAAGGAAGGCAGGGCAAGAGGATAGTAATGGTAGCAGTGGTGAGTGGTAAAGGGAAGCCTCAGGAGGAGAAAGGAGCAGGGAGATGTAGGGGCAGAATAAATAAGGTCAGTTAC
The DNA here is from genome assembly GCF_023055355.1 of Agelaius tricolor. Lineage (NCBI taxonomy): Eukaryota > Metazoa > Chordata > Aves > Passeriformes > Icteridae > Agelaius > Agelaius tricolor. Next base: position 65,615,577 of record NW_027269261.1, read on the forward strand.
AGACAAGCACAGCTGCAAACAAACCAAGTACTGCTGCAAGAAAAATCCTCTCAGCTCTCCTCTGGGAAAATGGCATGTGCTCCCTTTCACCCACATGTGGAGCACAGCAAGAACAAAATGGAGTGTGTGGCATCACAAGGACAACGTGCTCTTCCAGAGCCACCAAATTCCTGCAGAATCAGTACTTTCAAAGCAAACCTAGTAATTCATGCATTTAAGCTGATTTTGACTTTATTTTGCATTTCCATGTCACTCAGCATATTCGAATCACAGGTCAACCATGCTCACTGTGCAACAGCAGGGGTAGGGCAAGTAGAGGCTGCAGTGCAGAGCACAGGGCACTGACTGGGCTGTGCTGCAGCTCCAAACGAGAAACACATTATGTGGGCCCCAGCTCAGCAATTTAAATGCAAGTCTGATCATCACCTTTTTGATGGATGGATAATCCTTAAATTTTGCATAATCAATATGTCCATTTAATTTGATTTAAGCAACTCTAAAAGAGCATCTCTCACTGAAAACACTTGCCACTTCCACCACAATATTTTTTATTCAGAAACAGCAACGATCACTTTTGTCAGAGGTAGGGGTTCTCTGCTTGTTCCAGTCTCATGCCACTACCTAACTTTTCTTATTGGACAAAGTTGTTTTTATAAAGCTAATATCCTGCAGCATGTCATTCCATTCATTTCAGCGTCCTTTATCTTTTTTATTACCTATCTACTGATTTTTCTGCCAAGACCTTTTCATGATTGATCTGTTACAACTTTAATAGAAACTGTACACTTACAGAAGGCTTGAGGAGGGTCACATTTACTCCCAATGTAATTAAACTGACAGCAGTGGCTTTATCCCAAGAAAAATTTGGCTGTGTACATTCACAATAAATAATGAAATCCAAAATTACTCAATTGTTTCCATATCTCATTTCTCTTCTAGAGAGTTAAGGTCTATATTGAGCCATGTATCTTGGTCTTGTACACATCCTTTACTATCAGGAGACAGCAACAGTAATTACATCAGTAATTACATCTGGGTTAGTTAATTGGATTTAAAATATTCTGGTCATGAATGTAGATCGGACCTGGTTTTGAATCACAGGTAGTTTGAATTGCTGGCATAGTGGATATGCCAGAAACATTTGTTCATTAGTTTACTCATCTGCATTTCACTCCTTACCTATTGTTACAGAGGCAACAAAATTCCTAAGAATCTCAAGCCATTTACAATTACAGTCTTTCCTTTTATACCTATCTTAGCACACATTTCACTCTTCTATTTCTTATGTACTGTGTGTGCTCTCACTGCTTCTCCTTTTCACCTCCAGTACATGAGAGGTTGGTTTACACCACCACTTCAGAACTAAGTAATAGACTTTCCTCTAACTCATGTCTTGTATTCACCTCCTCACCTTTTTATCATCTCCTGTCTGCTCCTCATAATCACTGTTCTCCCTTCTTCTGTGGAAACTTGCCATGACTGCCCAGCTTTGAATCTACAAACCGGTTTGCACCAGAAAGTCTAAACATTGCCAATTTCTCTTCATTGTGTTATTAAATGCTAGGGCTGGCCCCTGGGATTTTCCTGAGAAATGACTCTGTGACTAAGTTTTTTGACAAATGTGAGCTGTGAGAGGAAAAGTTTGAAAGGACAAAGGGAACTCTATCCTTCATAGCAGCAAGAAAACCAAAGTAGTTGTAAACTCTGCCCAGTTGTCGATATGTAAGAAATCTATTTATTTAAAAGGCAGATCTAGGTACAGATCTCCTAGGTCATAGAGACCATATAGATGAATTTTAGGCTGTACACCATTTCTTATGGGGGCATCAGCTATTTAAATATTGAGGAACCTTACTAATCAAATAACAAGGAAAATAACCTGAGATGACCATGGGCATAGCAAACACCACCGTCATGCTGGATTATAAACACCTCATGAACATCATATCACATTATGAAAAGAATATTTTTTTGTAGTCCTAAGTTAGTCAGACCTTATACAGATGGGCACCATGTAATGGTGAGGAGTCAGCAGGCAGCTCTACTCCCTTCAAACAGGTGCTCCTGTGCCTTTACTCCTCCAGCAAAAACAGTGATGTGATGATTTCATGGCCTCCAAAAGCACTGAAGGGACAATTCTATTGGGTTCACTTGGCCAGATTTTGGTATTGGGAGGGGAAACTACAAGAGTCAGAAGCTGTGAGAATCTTCCTTTATATCCAACAGAGCCAATGCCAGCTGGCTCCAAGAGGGAACCACTGCTGGCCAAGTCTGAGACAATCAGCAATGGTAGTAATGCATCTGTGATAACATATTTAAGAAAGAGAAAAAAGTTATTGTGCTGAAGTATTTGCATCCAGTAGAGAGAGGTGTGAGAATATATAAGAGAAACAACTTATTCAGGCCCCAATGTCAGTGCAGGAGGAGGAGGAGGTGCTCCAAGCACTGGAGCTGGAATTCCTCTGCATCCTCCGTGATGCCAACCATACTGAAGCAGGCTTTTCCCCTGCAGCCCAAGGAGGCCCATTCTGGAGCAGAGATCCACCTGCAGCTCACAGAGGAGACCCATGCCAGAGCAGTTGAACGCCTGAGAGGAGGTTGTAAACATGTGGGAGGCTTGTGCTGGAGCAGAGTCATGCAGGGACCTGCAGACCCCCAGAGAGAGGAGCCCATATTGGAGCAGGTTTCTGGCAAGACTTGTGCCACTTTGGAGGAGCCCCAGTGGAGAAGCCTGTTCTTGAAGGACTGCACCCCATGGAAAGGAATCTGCATTACACAATTCTTTAAGAACTGTAGCCCATGAGGACTCATGTTATAGAAGTTTGTGAAGGAGTGTCTCCACAAACAGTGTGGAAAGGACCCCACACTAGAACAGGGGAAGGACTCCTTTCCCTATGCAGCAGGAACAACATGTGGTGAACTGACCATAACCCCCATTCCCATCTCCCTGCACCCTGGGGGGAGAGGTAGAGCCCAGCAAGAAGGAAGGGTGAAGGGAAAGTGTTTTTAAGATTTGTTTCCCTTCTCATTGTCCTGCTCTGATTTTCATTGGTAATAAATTTGATTAGTTTCCCCAGGTCAAATCTTTTTTGCCCACAAAAATAATCACTGACTGATCTCCTTCTGTCCTTATCTCACCTCAAGCCTTTGGTTAGAAAACATGGTTTTCTCTCCCATGTCCAGTTGCAGAGAAGAGTAATAGAGAGGCTGTGGTGGGTACCCAGCATCCAGCCGGGGTTAACTCATAACAGCACTGCAAGTAACCTGTGGTCCCCATGAAAACCCCGCCAAAAAAAAGCTCTAAAAGTATTTTGGTTTATGCCAGTTTGAATTTTTAATATGACAAGAAAAATGATTATTTTAGTTAAGAAAAATGTCCTTCAAAATGTACTCTAGAATCTGAAGCTGGGAAAATGCAGAAAGACAGACCATCCTTTGCAAAACTACTTGCTAAAAGGTAACTGGGGAATATGTAAAATTTCCCAGTTAGAGCAATCTCTGTGTAAACAGAAGGGGGAAAACACCCCATGGTCACCATAAGCTAAATTGTTCCAGTTCTTATCAAACAACAAAACCATCAAACTCTGCACATAGTGTGGCTCACATATAGCATGTCCACTCCTCAGGTAAATTGTGTGGTGAATCACTGAAAGCAGACCAGAGGTTGAACTTCCTTGCAAAAGCCGCCTGCCAACTGATACTGAGGAAAAACAGCGCAATATAGTATGTTTGTAAGCAGTTTGCCCAGGGGGAAAAAATGTCATTGAGGGAATAAATAAGTACTCTGATGCAAATACAGTGCCTCATTATTTCTTTGCCTCATCACTTGCTTTGGTCACACACGCTGAAAATACTTTGGTTTTAAGACCTCCAGCCCTGGGGAAAGACACTTATTATTTTCCATTTCCTTCCCTTTCCCTCAATTGTACATCCACATTTAAGGTTTCGTTCTGCTTCACTCTTCATCTTCCAGCAAATTCTATTGATATATATTTTAATGGGTATTATGGGGGATAGAGAAATTGCACCAGGATACATATCCTGTGACCACAGGTTCTGTATGCTTGCAGGTATACAGCACAGCAAAATGTTCACTTCTCCACCGCACCTGTCCAACAGCAAAAATTGATCCATCCCTTTTATCCCTTAGAAAACAGCCGTGGAGCATCACAATCTGCAATCTCCTCTACCACGCCGGGGACCTTTCCTTCCCGGTCTGGATTAGGAAGTGCTACAATGTCCCCATCTGTTTAACGTGGTTCTGATTAATATGCTGTCAGCCACCCTGAAAACGCTTGGTTATTAACCTGCTGATGCGGGAGTGCAGCTAATTAATGAGCGCGTGTGCGCAGGTGCGTCCCGGCACGCCGGTCGGTCCGCGCTGCACGCGCGTGTGGATCCTCACCCGCAGCAATGGGATCCTCACCTGCAGCAATGGGATCCTCACCCGGAGCAATGGGATCCTCACCTGCAGCAATGGGATCCTCACCCGCAGCAATGGGATCCTCACTTGCAGCAATGGGATCCTCACCCGGAGCAATGGGATCCTCACCTGCAGCAATGGGATCCTCACCCGCAGCAATGGGATCCTCACCCGCAGCAATGGGATCCTCACCCGCAGCAATGGGATCCTCACCTACAGCAATGGGATCCTCCCCTGCAGCAATGGGATCCTCCCCTGCAGCAATGGGATCCTCACCTGCAGCAAAGCAGGGAGATAAAAACTGCCCTGGAGTCCCCAGAGCCACGCTCCACCAATTGTTGCTCCTCTGGAGCCAGGCATAGCCACAGTGACACTCCTCCGTGGTAAGCTTTCGGATTTGTCACGTCTGCACCCACTGATGTAGAAAGTATGAAAGTGGCAACCAGGAGCAATGAGGAAAGGATAATTAAAAAATAATTAACAAGAATAATTTTCAGGGGGCCAAGGGACAGGAGCTTTTATTTCATCAGCTGGTGTAAGTGATTAAATAGGTACACAACACTGCTGTAGAAGTATCCCTTCTTATAAATCGAGAGGAGGGATGGAGTACAGGGAATAATTACCAATTAGTTTCTTTCTTTTGTTCTTTTGTCAGCCTGACTAACTTGCATGACCAAGTAGTTTACTCCAAAACAAGCAGCGAACAAATCACCTACCCCCACTGTGAAGAGTAGCTCTGGCAGCATGATGATATCTGATGGAGAACACAGCTGCACAGATAAAAGGAAAAGGAAGCAGCAGAACAATAGGCTCTCTGCACTTCAATGCCCCTGGATGGGGATATGATGGGAGGAGAGGAGGAAGCCTCACTGCATCTCACATCAGTTGTCACAGTGCTCCTCTCATCTGAAATAATTTATTGCTTTATAAGAAAGGAGAACCAAAAGAAAGAGTTCCCTTGTGACATTTTGTGGTTTGTTTTGGTATCTGAAACTAAGATTACATCTCTAAGAGATGCATGCTCTAAGACTTGCTTTCAGCCAGACACATCTTCCTAGCAGCTGAATGTCTTCCCTGGGCTAAGGCAGGTTTCCTGCAGCTGGTCAAAGCTGTTGCACTCTGCATAGTACCAAAAGGTATCCAGTTGTGAGTAAATCTGACTTCAAGGGAAACAATCCCCATGATCTTGTGCGTTCCTCTGAAAATAATCCAGCTTCTTTCACTTGAGCACTTTGGCTTTTGTTCCTTCCTTCTTGCAAGTCTTTGAACTCCACAGCAGTTCCTGCATGTGGATGGGACCCTGCTGTCCACCTCATCATGGACAGGACCTGTGCTTTCTGGTTTAGATTAAGAATCAAGAAGGCAGTTTTTGGGTTTTTTCCTCCAGGGTAGTTTCAAGTCCTAAATCTCCTGCTTTCTCTTCAAGGTACATTGATCTCAGGTTTTTTCCCCTGCAGCTCCCTGTTCTTCACATTCCCTTGAATTTGACCTCTGCTAGAAATGTGATCAAAATGTTACCAACAGCTAAATGATTCACAGGAGTAAGAAGTAGCATAAAACATACAACAAGCCTGAGAAGCAGCCTTCTGTTATTAAAATACCTCAAAAAGAAAGAATTGAAATCCCAGCTCAGCATCCAAGCTGCAGATTTTATGCCAGATTTCCAGGCCAGTACAGCATGAATACATTTCTGGGAAATATCCAAGCCTTTGAATACTTTTCTAGACCTTTCAAGTTCACCAAGCATTAATGACTGTATGAAAAATGCAAATTAAGTACCATATGTGAATTCAAAATCAAAGCCTTAGAAAGAACAATGTTGAAATGTAGATTCTAGATGCATTTCTGCTTGGGAGCTAAAAGAAAAGCAGCTTTCAGGATTTTGCCAGGTTCCCCTATTGTAATTCTATCCTCTCTTTTGAACAGCTCGCTATGTAAATGACGATAGAGCAGTTAAGCACCGTGATTGTTAAATACTTCCTACTGTTCTGTGGGGGTTTTATCAGAGGATTTCAAATTCAGCATCTTTATCTGTACTGCCTTTCAGTCAGTACTAAGTGCCTGCTTCTCACCAGTCCTAACAAATATCTCTTCTGTAAGTTTGATCATCCTGCTGTCACAAGTATTATACAATATAAAATCAGGCTTCAAGCAGCAGGGAAGTGGATCTACTCACATGCCAGATGCATATTCATTCACTGCACTCAGTCCTGCTGTCTTCAGTTCAGGGAGTACAAACAAGTTACCAGGCACTCCACCAAGGGCCAAGGTCTTGCCTGCCCTAGGTTGGAGAGTCTTACAATCAAAGTGAGGTTTCCCCAGTGCCCCCACAGCACAGCACATTCCAATGAAACAAATTACCATCAAGTACTCAAGAGCCATCACATCTCTCCTGCAGATTGCTCTTGACCTGAGCAAGGTTAATTGTCATATTAGTCTCTATGCTTACAGGCTTTGCAGTAACAAGCATTTCCAAAGGAAAACATGAAGCTCACAAAGTCCTTATTTTCCACATTGTCTGTGTTGTTTTCAAGATACTGAATTTTTTTTTCTATTTTTATTTCTCTGTAATCACCAAAGTCTTTTCTACACAAAGGAAATTCTTGGACTATTTCAGCATCACATTCTAACAAACATCATTCTTCATCACATCATTACATCATCATCCTGCTTACAAACATGTATAACTCTTCACATTAAGACTCTGCCAGAATAAATTGGAGTCCACAGATGTTAGGAAAAAAATGGGACATTGTCAAATATCAGCAAGCACTACAAAGCCACTTCCCAAAGCAATGCTCCAAAGTCATTCTTTTATTCATATGCAACTACAAAATTCCCTGAAGTGTACAGTACTTTGACAGAGGTTTGCACAGTGCTATCTCCCCTGGCACAAGACAGTCTTGCTCTGCCTCAGAACCTGGAGCAGGCTACACTACATTTAGCTTCTTTACCTCCTTTCATCCCTTCAGCCTGAAAGTCCACATGCGTACTGGAAAAATACAAAGAGCTGTTTACACAAAACAAGCTTTTAAGATTTTCTATTTTTTCTAGCTTCTGGTGGGTAAAATATACCAAAATGTAGCCCACAGAACCTAAAGAGCTGGCTGCTGCAGATGGAATTTCTCAGAGGCTAATACAGCATTCATAAGTAATGGCAGAGTACCTATCTACAAATGTCTTGTGAAACACCAGTAAGTTAACTTTGACTCAGTGGCATCACACACTGAAGAGGGAGCTTCTGGCTACTGTAGATTTCTAAACACAGGTGGGCATTTTATAACCCATATTAAATCAACTAATTATAGGCTGGACCTCTCCACTAATAATGGACTATCATACCACTTAAAAAAAAATTAATTGTTCCTGAATGTTGGAATACTTTGTTTTGACATTTTCTATTAGAAACTTGAAAGATTTTCTAAACAACAGAGAGAAAACAAAATAAATGTCCAAGGGAGGGAGGGGTGTCAAAACAGATGTTACCAAAAATGCTTTCCATGATACTGAATTTGTTTTGATTCAGTCACTGAAAATCTCTATTCATGTCTATCCTAACTCCTGAGTACAACAGATCAATTTCTGTCTTGGACAAAAATCTCAGTGCTATCATAAGGGCTAAGTGCAAAAAAGCCACATAAGATAAAGTTCAGCTGCTAAGAAGATAATACGAGTTAGCTAGAAATTGCTTTAGACTGGAATCCAAATGAAGGTTTCTCATTCATTAAAGAGATGAGGTTAAAACACAGTTTTCCCATAGGAAGAGAGAGGAAAACCTAGCAACTTTCATGTGGATTTTGCAACTTGATTGTGCATAACACAGGAATTTTCATTTATTCTAAGACCTTTATGAGAGTCACCATTTACAATAATAATCTCAGAATCTGTGGAAGGAAAACTCATCAAGCACTACATATGCATCTTGTAACTAAATCTCTGTGCTCACAGGCAGAAAACAACTGAAGGCAAAATCATTTGCTGCATTGGACTGAGCACAGCCACTCTGAGTAGAAGGAAAGGAAGGAAAGGAAATCAAAGTAGTCAAGTGCTATTGAATAAAAGCATTTAGAAGCAAGACATTGATAGTAGGATAAGTGACTTGAGCTCTGGCCTGATAGGGCTTTTTGATAGATCAAGGACTCTCTAGTATTGTGTTGAAGTCTCTACTGTACTCAGGGATCCTAGGAGATCTACAGCAAAATAAGAACTAGTGGAAAAAAATTTGAGCTGCAAGTTACTGTGAAAACTTTAGCTTTTCCTGGAGAAACACCCAAAGGTCTCAGCTATCCTATTGACAAAGGGCAATACATATGAAAATGTACACTGCAGCTGTGAACCCAGAATCCAAGGCAAATTTTCTCACAAAAACAGAATCCTGGTGAGGGGTGGATGGGATTGGACTCATCTTGCAAGCATGACACATTGGGCAAAGCTTTTGGCCAATGCTAACAAATGGAAATAAACAAATCTCTCAGATTTTTATTCTGCAAGGATTTTCTCCTAATTTTCCACTGGCTCAGACCCTCCAGCTTCACCAGGCCACTGCTGCAGCATATTTTTCTGATATCATCTAGAGAGACTGCTTTATTTCCATATAAAATGCCAAATGAAGTTTCTGAAGTGGGAACATTTTTTCCTCCAAGGAACAGTGCTATATCTCTCATCTGTTTTCAAAGAGGCAGACAAATACTTATCAGATGATAACCTATCGTGACTATCCAGATGACACATAGACAGTTCAATAACCTAAAGTGAAACCCTCTGGTTTTTATTACTTTCTAGCACATCTGTTCCTCTAACAGAATTGCTGGAATGCTGAATGCTTGACAAAACTGGAAAAGCTGGATATAAAGAGAAAAAGCCACCACTGTCATGTGTTGTAATGGTGCCCCTCATGGTTTTTACACAAGGAGTGACCACCTCGGTGCACTTCACTTTTATTTGGCTCTTTGAAAGAGGATAGTGACAATTTTAATGAAATTAACTTTGTGTTCGGATCAGATTGATGCACAAAATCAGAATCATAGAATGGTTTGGGTTGGGAGAGATTTTAAAGATCATCTAGTTCCAAACCCTGTACCATAATAAGGGACACCTCCCCCTAGACCAAATTACTTAAAGCCTTTCTCAGCCTGACCTTGAATACCTGTATATCCAACTCCCCATGCTACTATGAGAATCCCCACACAGTGCTTTTTATCATCCTTAACAGTATAAGTACAAGAGGAAAAACATATATCTTACTCACAGCTGGTACAAGATAAACCAAGATAAACAAGAGACAAAACTAACACACTGTAATATTTTAGATGCACAGTATGGGAGACAATAGAGAATCATCTTAAAGAGACTCCACAGTTAGATGTTGTCAGATGTGCAGTGGCCTTTAATTGATAACACACAACATCATATAGAAAAAGAAATAGAAAAACAATTTGAAACTTTATGTTTTTCTTTGTACAGATAGCTTTGAGAAAATAGCCTATGGTGATATGAAAAGGACCATATTGACCCCTTTTCCCTTTTGTCAGTTGAGCTGGCAATAACTGTCTCTTTTTATTAATATTGTTTTTATCTAGAGCCGTAATGACCATCCTAGATAGGTGAAATGAAAGACATTTGTTTTAGGCCTAACACCTCAGTGGGAAAAAAAAATTCAATGTATTGCACTAATTTGCTAAATAACTTTTTGCTGTCGAGGAGAAACAGCCCTCAAGGGCCAGACACCTCACCTGGCCTGCTCAGAAGCTAATTGCAAATCACTGTGCCTGAGAGGTGGGATCTCAGAGGCGCTGCAGTCTGCACCTCTCTGTGCTAACGTGATCAGCAGTGATGACATCAACTACAGAGACGTTCCTTGAGGACAACCTAAATCTTTCTTAAAACATTAATCAGAGCTTGCATAAAAGGTAACAGAAACTATGGGACAGCACTAACAAGCCCAAGCAAGCTGACAGAAACTGTGCCTGCCTGGGTAGCTGGCTGTGCTGAGATCTGAACAGAGACATCATCATCTCCAAGGCCCCAGTGGCAATGAATTGAACAGAGATTAAAAAGGAGCTGCTTTCCAGTCGCTCCTCCCTAGAGGAACAGAGAAATTTATTGGATGTTTTCAAGCAGAGATTCCTATCCAGGACATTTAGAGAAAAGAGGGGTATTTCTCCCACTAGCCAGGAATCTATGGTAGGAGACATCACTTTCTATGGGACCCGAGGAAATGTCTGTGGTGCAGCTACCACCCAGTATAACCAGAATATCCTCCCTCCCTTTCTCACATAACTGCCAGCGGCAGAGATGCAGCTCTGTGCTTCTCAGTGCAGGTTATAAAACCTATCTAAGAAGCTTAACATACAATTGAACAGCTTTAGCAGCCCACACTAAGTTTTTATATTGCCATAATGATTCTGTTAATGCTAACTTAAAGATAGCTCATGTCTAGTCTGAAGGACAACTGTCCTAATTTCACCTGGAAGAATAATCTGAAATAGCAGCAGTGAAAATTAAACTATGGTTTCACAACTTCATCACTATCAGTGTGATTAGGACTGCTCTGAGTTTCTTTGTGCTTTTTCAGTGGGCCTGTCTGGCAGACGGACTGGTCTGTCTCAGAAGTGCTGAAACTGGTGAGTCAAAGAGGAGGCTAAGAGGGGCTGATGAAACAGCAGCTCCCTAAGTCTGCTGAGTGTGATAAATGCAAGCAAAATACCTCCAAAACGAACAATTAAACACATTGAGGGATGCTCCTGGTATAAACAAATTTGTTATTCTTAATTTCTTTCTAGAAGCCCAGCTCTGCTTATAAGAAAACCCTGTAAAAATTCATTTGAGAAGTTGATGCATATGCAGATACACTAGAATTTCATCCTTTTTCACCTTTTGTTTTATCAGAAAACAGTGGCTTTTCTAGCTTCATCCAGGATACAAATCCTAGGAGTGATGTTTTTCTTGAGGTCTGGTCTTTCAAATCTATGTACTCAGACTTTGTCCTTTATGTTTTTCTCTCACTTCTAAATATTTTGGTTTATTTTATCTTCACTTTCAATCAACGACCAAAATTATAAATTTTTCCTCTTTCTGTCTGGATACTAGGATGACATATGTAGGTCCTTTTTCATCAGAATAACTTGCAGAATTTTTTCCTTGACCTTTTTATCACAGCAATAGCACCTCTGCATATTGTGTTATTACTAGATGATAAACAAGTCTAAACAGCAATTTTGAGAACGATTTGTGCCTAATGTAACGTCTCACTCATACCATCTTATATTAAAACAAAAAAAAATAGATATGCTTTTTTCTGTCCTCAGTCATTCATCCACCTCAGATTTTTTATAAGGTAAATTCTTCCAATTATTATGGGCATTTGAAATTAATTTCTGGCTGGGATAGAAATATTTTCCGTTCATATATGTAATTTTTTACCTATGATTTACAATCTAAAATATGCAAGTAAGAAAACACATAGTGAAACCCATCCAACATAGATACAAACAAAAATAGATTTTAAATAGCTTCAAAGGATTTACAACTAGTTACATGCCCATCTGTATAGAAAATAGAAAGTCGAGAAGTCATTGAAAGTCAAGAAGTCAAATGCAAGAAGGTCACAGAGTTGTGGAATAGTGTAAGTCAAAAAAAACCTAATTTTTCAGAAAGTACAGGTACCAAAATATTTGGGTTTGCACTCTCTGCTTTGAAACCCCTTGTCATTAACTCACAACTACTCAGTAAAGCTGAAATCTTATTGTCTGTTAGCCTCACAAGAGGATGACTTAATGCACAGCAAATTTGAAAATGCTTTTCTTTACCCACTGTGAAAACAATATATAGAAAATTCCACTGTGGAGCTTCCTCTCTTTCCTCTAAAGCTCAAAAAACATCATCACTTTTCCTGGCTCAATCAAACTCTGTACCTCACTCAGGGCTGGTTTCCAAAGTACGCTGTAGTGAAAGGAAGGATTTACTCAGATGATCTACAGCTTAAACTTTTAGAAAGAAGTAACCAAAGCAAACTAAAATCTTATAGAAAGATTCTAGTCAAGCTATCATCCCACAGAGGTTTGAAATTCAATACTACCTAAAATTTTAAAGCAACTTTATTGCCATAGGGCTTATAATGAGCATCTCCATTCTTACTGCTGCACTGGGCATTTCAGCAAGATTTGACTTGGTCACAATAGAGGAGGAAATAAAGTTCTTCAGAGCTAAATGTGTGGCAGAAACAAAACCAGCAAAACAAAAGTTGGTTAGGGTGAAGGAAGGCCTAGCAGGGAAAGCTGTTGATTAAAACTCACAGCGGAGGTGACAATACTGAGGGTGGCAAACAAAAAGTGTCAGTGTGCCATTCACAAAGGCTGCAGCTGTGCAACAGAGATGTCAGACAGTAATGTCTTGGAATGAAAGGGAAAATCAGGTACACATGCTGTTAAATAGTAGTAGTAGTAGTAATAATAATAATAATAATAATAATAATAATAATAATAATAATAATAATGGATAAAAATGGACACATCATGAGAAAAATTTATGAACAAGTTATTCCACTCCGAGGGAAATATGTCTGATATTATGAATTGGCAACATGAGATTTTAGTTAAATTGTGGGTGTTTGATTGCAGTTGTTTCTTATAACACTATAAAACACTGTATAAAAAAGCAAAGCCTTTTTTCCTGAGATATATATCTGTGCACACAAATGTGCTGCTGCAACAGCATGGAAAATTTATACCAGGGTGTTTCTCTTTGTTTTTCAATAGACTGTAATTTTTCTTTAATAGACTGTGAATTTCTGTTGTATAGATTGTTTGTATACATGAAAAATCACCTAGGCAGGGCAATAAGGAACAAATCTCAAGTGGATAGAGAAAGAAAGAAAGAGGACAACTCAATAAAATTAAGCTGCTGTAACTTGACTATTCTCATCCCCATGATAACAACCTGTAACTATCCCCATACTCCATGTAGGGTGTGTAACACAGACCAAGGCTAAACAGGGCTGCCTGTATCTGCAGAGAAGTCGCCAGAGACTGAACAAAAAGGCAGGACTGTTTTGGCTCTTGCCGAGTGTTTTAAAACCCGGACTGTCAACACACACGCACACATTTCCCGGCAAAACTGCACAAACTGAACGCTCATGGGTTTTGCTGCGTTAGCAACTTAATCTCCTCAGCCTCCCACTTGCGTCCCGAACCCTCTCAATTAGGGCTGGAGCGGAGCGGGGCCGCTCAGGGCCACCGGGCAGCCCCGCTCGGGGCTCGGAGCGGCACCTTCGCTCCGCTCGGTGCCCGGCAAGGAGCGACTCGGGAGGGACCGGGGTGCTGGCACACCCTGGGCACGGCTCTCCATCGCCTCTGCCCCAGCAGGGCAGGAAAACCCGGCAGGAAAAGCTCGGGTGGGCTCTGCCGCCGGAGGGGCACCAGGGCTGTGTTTGTGCATTCTGGGGTGCGCCCGGCGATTGCTGCGCTCCGAGCGGTGCTGCAGCTGCTTAGGGCACGACATTGTCCACCCACATGGACAGGAAAAACAGGATCTTCCTAAAACCGGCCCTCCGTGTGTTTACACAGCAGGGAGGGTGTATATGCCAAAATAAATACGATTATTACCCTTAACATTGTGAAAGAAATTGCTCAAAAGGGAGATCAATAGAAATTTGTTGTAAATGCGTGACAGGCAATTTTAAAATTGGGATAAGGGAGCTAACTCGGTGAAAAACAAATTTATAATGAGAAATATGAAATTATCTTTTTAATGTGGGAGGAAGATTTGACATTAAGGATTTTCTCTAAATATTTGTAAGCTGTGTAGTGACTAATATTAAAATACCAAAATGACAGCTAAAGTCTTATGTTAGCACATCAGCTAGCAGAGGCAGTGTATGAGTATGATTGCTGGGATGTTTGAGGACATTTAGAGGCTGACTGAGGTTGCAACACAGCTTTAATGAATATATGTCAGCAAGACATTCTGGTATTCAAAATTGTAAGTAATAACTAAATTTATGCTCAGACCAGTACAAAACAGGACTTGCCTTCCTTCATCTTTGAGGCTAGTCTGGTTAGGACATGGCCATGGTTTAGCTCCCAATCATTTAGCCATTTCAAATTGCACCCACTTTCCTTTTCAAATTATAGCTCTCTGCTTGGTGACCTTATGTGTCGATTATGTGGGATTAAGAGAAAAGTGGATATAACCTCCTGTGGAAATTGCAAAAATCACCTTCCTTTCTCCTTTCTTACATTCTACATGTAAGCAATAATCACTCTCACAGCATATAACAATTTAGAACAGTATTTTACAGGAACTTGATTAAAATTACACAAGTTGGGAGGAGGGGAAAGATGAGAGCAAAATGAATTTGCAACTGCCAGAGGAAAACCCATTAACCTTGGTGGGCTTGTTAGGAAGTTGTTTTTTAATGCATCCAGACACTTCTTTTGATGTCCAGTGTACCCAGAATCTCTGTTTCCCTGGTCCTTACAACTGACCACTACCAAGACAGAGCAAAGGCTCCCACCCATGGCATGCTCTGAATTTTGTGTCTGAAAAAAACAAGTGAGAGGAGACACAAAAGGAAAGAAGATAAGGAAAGAGAAGAATGGACAGAGGTAACTTGCTAGACAAATATCTCATCTTAATATGAAGCTAAGACATGCCTGGCACTTGCAGCCAGACAAGGTACCTGGAAAATTCTCAAGTGTTGAATAATAAACACTGCTGAGGTTTTTTTATTCGAACAGCAAACCCTTATCCAAGGCTCTTCAGTAACATTCACCATATTATCACCTCAACACTTGAAAAAAATTCTTATGCATTTAAATTTTCTTCCTTAATTCTCCATTAGTCAAGGGCTGCATCGAATAAAACCATTTCAAGTACTGATGACAGTAGACAGCAAGGAAAGTGATGCCTAGGGAGAGATGGGGCAGGAAGAAGAGTGTGGCACCTCAAAGATATTAAGGCTGAGCCAGAAGCTCCCCTCCAGACAGCTTGCCCAGTGCTTTGGGAAGCAGCACCTCTTGCTACCCCCTCCAAGCCATCTTTGCAGTATTGGCTCAGGAATGGGTTACAAATTGAGGCGAGATGCCCAGGCCTGTGAGGTGGGTGGGGAATTGAAGGGGAAAGGCAAAGCAGGAAGAAAGAGTGAAGTTCATGAAGATTACTCTACAAATTGCTGTCACCAGAAGCAACACCAGGCTGCCTTCAGGAAAAGCAGCAGCCATGCCTTGGTCTGTTCTCATCCTTCTCTGCTTCTCCCACTAAGAATGGGGTAAGGAAGAAGATACACATTTCTTACAAGGAAATATCACGTGACAAAGAAGAAAAAAGCTACTCTGCAGAGTTTCCATTATTTTTATTTTTTCTCATTGTATTTTTTTGGCCAATAGGTTGATTTTGTATGCATTTGTTCCACCAAATCACTCATTTTGGAGTATACATTGGAAAGCTCTCTCTCCTCAGAGATGTTAGATCAGTATAAGGACCAGTCCTATGCTCTTAGGGAAATATAAAACCATTATCTAGTTCCTTTTTTTCATCCTTTTCAAACTACAGATTCCTTTTCCTTGTCCTTTGTGCACTGAGAAAATGGCTTTCTAGAAGGTATTTTTGGTTTCAATTAAAACAAACAAAAAAAAAAGGAGACAAACAGGGCAGTCTGGGTAAATTTTTTTTTAGTTTATTTCACTTTAATAGGCATAGGTTTCAGCTAAAGCTTACAAATTATGAGGATCTATACTTCACTTTTTTTTTTTTTGAGGGAAATGAAACACACATCAAAAATTCAGAAATCATGGATAAACATCTATTTTATTCATAAACCATAATGAAAATAATTAGAGGAAGTAATTGAAGATGCAATGAAGGCTGGTAAGCACAAACATATAATCCCTGGCTCAAGAAAACCCTAAACTGCAGAGCACAAGAAACTGGGGAGAATACTAGGGAAAATTATTTTTCTGTTCTCATGAACTTCCCCATGTCTTCTTCAGGCCAGTTTTGTAGTCAGCTGGGTGGATCTCTGCTCTGATCCAGTACAACCACTCTTATCTTCCTAAAACACTTCAACCATCTGATAAAGTCTGACAGCACCAAAACTCACATGGGCTGTAATTAGTGATTAACAAAACATTAGGTGTTACTGGCCAAGGCTGGTTTTGATTGTTATATTATTTGCACCACAGCCAGCTTGTCCACATATGTCCCAGTTACTGACACAACAAAATGTTATGAAAAGCAGCATAAAGTGGGAGGGGATGCCAATCACAGCAGCAGGGAGACCAGTCACACAGTCCCTCTGCACACAGGGAGGCCTGGCAGGGTACAGGAGGCTCCAGCCCTCTGTTTACTAAACTCAGGCTCTGCGTCACATCACAGAGGGTCACCCCTCCACCAGGGAGCCTTGTGTACACAGCTTTGCTATCACAAACAAGCTGAAACTTCGGTTTGCCCTGTGCTCTGCTGCCTTCTGTAAATAAATGCCGTATAGCCTGTCCATCTCGAGCTTCCAACTTGCTTGTCATACAACAGACATTCTGCATGTTTCGTTTGCAGAATTATATCTTCAGTTTTGATAATAAAGCAGCTGCAGAATTCATATCTGCTTCTGGAAAGCTAGCCAAACTAAAGAAATTGCTGTAGGTATTCAATAGTTCAGAAGTTAAAAAAAAGTGCAAAGAATAAAAGTGTATGGAAAAGATGCTTTCAAGCTTTCATAGAAAATTTGAAAATATACTTTTAAAAGAAAAAGTAAAAGAAAAGGAAAATATTTTCTGATAAGAATTATACCTTTTGTCTTTATTGGACTGTCACTGAAGCCTTTTGGCCAGTGCAAACAGCGATCCATGATCTCACACATCTCACAAGAAATGTGAGAAAAAAACTTGTCAAAACTTAGAGTTCTTCTGTGCAGCTAAGCACCAGCTTTGGCATTATATTCAGGTTTAATGGAAAATTAGAAATGAGTGGATTCTCTTTTTTATCCCATGCCTCCATTCCTATCATGCACATCCATTCCACTAGGACATCTGCTTCCATCTGAAGATTCCCTGTTATACTGGTACAGAACACCAAGGGGTTCAGATCACATTATCCCATGGCTCTACAGGAGAGTTGCAGTAAGACAAGGGTGAAATACCTTTAAAAATATGTTCTATAAATGTCTTAAAGCCAAGGGCAAAATTCATTTTAAGAGCCCTTATTTTACATTATACTGTTATGCATGCTGTCTGGTTTCAGTGTACAGTTCAATTCTATGATCAGCCTTGTGTTGACCTCAGAGGCTTTCTTGGTAATGTGAGCAAGAATCCATATCCAATAATCACTTTTCTGTCCATATGCCTCATGGGCTTGCTTGCCCTGGATGCTTCATGCAAGCCCCTGTAGACAAATATTTTTGCCTCATAGGTGCACACAAACATTGGATATTCCTGAAAAAATATAATTATATGCATATATGTATAGCCACATAGGTGCACACATGCAACTGCATGTCAGTTTATTTGACATCAGTATTCTAGTACACCTCTACCTCTAACAAGCTGATGCTCTGATATTGTTATCCTTATGACCATCCTGACATTTTTGACAGCAGCAGCAGCAAGAGTCACTTTGACACTGCACTCATACTTGCCCAACATCCCAATGTCCCTGCCCTCCACCTCTGGTGGGTATCATGTTTCCAGTTTAGCCCCCATACATACAAACAAGGCTCGGCATACACAGATGCATGGGGTTCCCATTAACAACACCCATGCTACTTTCAGTGGCAGAGTGAAGAAATACGATGAAATCCAGGCAAACAGTTCAGGCTGATTTAATCCCAGCTGCTCCTCATTGCTGAAGCTAGGCAGACCCTGGTCTGTCTCATGTCCCTGTAGAGCCAACCTAGAGCAATTCACTTTTTAATTAGACCAATAGTTCCCCTTAGTTTTACTGGTTCTAAGTCACCCAATAGATATTGATCCTTTCTGAATACAGTGCATATTCTTCTGTATATCTGGGCTGCACAGTGAGGTCATGCCTGCTTTCAGCATCCAGCTGCCAAGACAGACCAACCTCTCACACATCTTCAATTTTTCCCTGCCTGGAGCCCTACCCTGACCAACCAGATTTACTACAATTCCTGAAATCATTCCTGAATACAGTTTGATGACTTCTCTAAGATACTTTAATGTCTCCAGGACTCTTTATCCTCTCTCATGAGTTCTACTGAGAGAGCAGGCTCTTGTCCTTCCTAAGGTGCTGCAAGGTACAACCAGGAGAAGGGCAGCTTTGAAGTTAGAGCTCTTCAAATGAGAGATCAAACCATATCAGAAAGCTAATGATCTCAGGAAAGAGATCTGACAGTCCATTTAGGAATGTCAATAAAATGTCCAGGGAAACAAACATTATTTTGGTTGATTTCATTAATCTTGGCCCAAATGGTTTTTTTGAGCCAGCACAATTCAGAATGGCAAGCACTTAATCCATATGACAGCATAATAAGAAAATTGCCACTCAGGCTTAGAAAATGAGCCTTTTCCATTTTCTGACATTCATTTATCCAGGGAAAATCATGCAACATCTGAAATTATGTAGCCTTATCTTGAAAAACAGTTATTGAATCATACAAACTGTCAATACAGTTTTAACCTTTGAAGAAACAGTTTCCTTTCAAAAGTAGTCACATTGCCTTTTACAAGGAAAATTTTTGAAGTGACCCATGAGCATATTCCAATGAGTTCTTTCTTATTACAGTATCTAATATCCTCTAAAATGATCTCACTTTTCTGTTCACTCAAATAATTAGCTCAAAGAACAGCACAAGTGCTATGACAGCAAAACAATTACTTATACAATGTGCAAGTTATCACCTACTTTTAACAGATCAAAACCTGACAAACTCTTCCTTATCTGTTACCGTGATAGCAGGTAACTTCTTTGAACAAATTTAGCATTTAGATACTTTCTTTTGCCCCCTTGCATTACATAATATTTCTAAACTTTTGTTTTAGTTAACTTACCTAGACACTGCAGATATTTATCCTTGGTCCCTGGCTCAGTTTTAGCCCATTATTTCTATCTAAGCTTCTCCCTTTTACTCTTTTACATTGTTCTTGTAAAGTATCAGTATAGCTACGGCTGCTTAGACAGTAATCTTTCACACAGATTTGAGCAAGCAAAAAGTAATCCAAACCAGTGAGAACTGCTTATACACTATAAAAATCAGTATATGGTGCCTCACAACACTAGAGCTGATTGATTTTTTCATCATGAACATGGTACATGATGAAGAAGTCGCAGATTTTTCACAAACCATTTGCAATTGTTTGTGATTATTGTAGATCTACTGCTGAGGGTTTTTTTGACAAATTCAAATACAGACTTCAACCTACTGGTCAGCCAGAAAACTATTTATAATTACTTATTTTTCATTTAAAATTGTGATTGGTGGCATGTATTACATATTATTTATGCTCTGGAAGAAGTAGCAATGTAGGTCATGTGAGTAGTCATCAATCTGTCAGCATTCTCAAGATCTTTTAACTACTGTTACAGAAATACAAAGGGCTCTCTAAACTTTTCACATCCTTTATTAAAATGTAAAATAATAGAAAGCTATTTTTGTGAATGTGAGGCAAACAATGAAAAGGGCGTACTTTAATGCATCAAAAGATAGCTATCAACATACAGCTCAGAATTTATGAGGAAAATATTTGAATCAAGTGGATGTAGTTCATTAAGCCACAAAAACCAATACCATGAAATGAGGTGGATCTTTTGGAAGGACAACATCAATGCAAAAAGAATAATTTCCAAAAGCATTTGCATGACGTAGAAGTCGCCTTGTTAAACTGAAGGGTTTAGCCGACAATCACAGCAGCAATTCTACAACACAAACAATCCTCACTAGCTGGGAAATGGACCTCACACTGCTATGGCAGTGAGCTAACTGCTCATGAGCTGTAGGCACCACAAGGCCCTTGCTGTGCTTAATGAGGCAGCCACTTTATATCCCTCCATGTTTTTCCACACTTGGGGATACCAGCTTATTCTATCACTCCATTCCAACTCCAGGGGTCAATACACCTGCCTGCATTTTTATGGGCTTTATACCAGTGAAATTTCTTTCCCTCAATTTTTTTTCCTCTATAAGAGAAGTCAAAACAAAGAAGCAGAACCCTTGCTCAGGATATTAGGCAGCAATGGCCTAGAAGGTTCTTGTTTTACACTCTTTTACAGGCAGATTCAGCATCATGCTGAACAATGGAAAGAAGATATTGAGCCACTATTCACCCATCATCAAATTAGCTCTTCAAGAAATCTGTCCCATCTCCTCAAGTACAGATCTTCCAGTGCAGATATCAAAACCAAGATCAAAAATACACAAGCATATCTTAAGTGCTTGTAGGTACAAGGTTAAACGGGAAGCCATCCTTCAAATTTATGACTGAGTTGTCAATAGAAGAAATGTAACAAGGGTTACAGTCCTCTTTTACCTCCATGTATATTAAATACTGCTACTGTTCTCTTCTTTGCCAGCTGCAAAGGTAAGTGTGATGCAACAATCTGCAGATTTTGAGTACCATGAGTTTTGTGAGATAGATTTCTCTACTACAATAATTCACTTGATTCACTCACGCCTACAAGATAAACAAGAATCTGAAAGCCACACTATGTAGGTAGGCAGAAAGGACATTTTTAAGTCATTTCAAGTACAGGCTCACGGCACTGAGGATTCTTTATAAGAGGTAGATCTTGGGGCTTCTTGTGTAACAGGCAAAATAAAGTACAATGGTTCATGAACTAATCTCACCAACAATTCATCTTAAATTTAGACCTTGAACTACCAATTTCTACTGAACTAAGCATGAGCCACAAGCTATTGATGAATCAATTAAGACCCAACTGACTGAGTGCTTCAAACATTTTTAAAGTATATCTGAACAGCTTAGGTCATGTTTCAGCTCTGCACCTTACACAAATATGTTCAAAGTACTCAGCCAGCAGGTCCTAGGATATTGGAGAGTGTTTAAGGAAAAAATGGATTCACTGAAAGATAATTGCTCACCACCAAAGTGCCTGATGCTTTGCTTGTCTATCTTCATGCCTTCCTATTCTGCTTTCCTTAGGACTGTTAATTCCCTGTATTCTGTGTCTCTCTTTCTCCTTTTGTCTCTGGATTTAACTGAGTTCACCTCTTTTTCTCTCACCTTCCCTCCTCACCACGAATCCTTCTCTTCAGTTCTCTGCCCAACCCCATTATTTTGATCCTCCTGTAAAACCAGGTCAGCCCTGCTGTCTATGTCCACCAGGGCTTGGCATAAATTTTGCAATTGCTGGCTACTCAACACGTGTGCAGCCAATCATCACAGTGGGTCCTGTGTTCTGGAGAAGCTGCGATGCTGCCAAGCCAGAGACAATTGACTCCTTGCTGACTATTGACTTGTAAGGCACCACAAACTTCCTGATCCACAACCCCACTGAGCTCAAAAGCAGCACAGCTGAGTCTGAGAAACATTGATCTCACCTCCAGCTGTGGCCAATACCAAATGCTTCAGAGAAACAAAACACCCTTGATGGGTAAATACAACAGAATTTGCTGTGACCAAATGGACAAAAACTACAGCTAAAAGCAGGTTATGTGACCCTTCTAAGAATAAGGTGTAAAAATTTTCTTTGCTTTGAAGTATACTTCAGCAATATCAGGTTTGGAAAAAACTCCTTCCTTGTGCAGGAAATATAAGAGAAAATCTTTACAATAGTGTTATTTGTAGATATAAATGTGAAGACAAGGATTTTGTTCATTTCATTGAGTGGTGACTTACAGCAGTGAATCCCACCTGGATTTTCATTTGAGCTACAAATTTATCTTCCCTGTGGAATCAATTACTGGGTATGTTTTTACCATGCTTTTTCAACAACATGGTTTGTTTCCTTTCTAAACTATAAGAAGAAAAGGACATCTCTTACTTGTTTTAGAGGTCTAAGCCACAAGAAGAAAAAGCAGTCTTCTCTCATAAGGCTTATCTCCTGCTTCTTCCCCTTACCTTCTAAAGTTCCTATTTATAAAAGGGGGACAAACACAGTATGACCAACAATGAAAGGTAATGTATTGCTATCACTTGCATTCTCTGTACTATTCTTTTCACAAAGCCATGCTTTATGTTTTATTTTTGCCCACTTCTGATTGGTCCTTAGAGGCATCCAGGACAAACAATTGATTACATTTTGTCATATTGAAAATTAGTATTTTCATTTTCAGTTGTCTTCTTCCATTTGTGATCCATTATGGCACTTCAGGTGAATAGCTTTTCAACAATTTTATGAAACACTATGGGTTTTGAAAGTCCAAATAAATCCTTTACACTAACCTCCAAGGCTGAAGAGGAGTTAAATCCCCTTGACGTGTTAAAAAATGAGGGTGCTTCTTTATGAATCTTACTTTCATAAGAAAATTTCTGATAATGCTTCAAAAAATTTTTAAAAAAATATGAAAAAGAGTTGTGTTTTCAAGTCCATTCCCATGCACAAAATTCCTAAGGATAACTGGAGTGATATCAGTATGTACTTATACCAGTACAGTACTACACTTCATTGGTACATTTTTCATTCGTAGTATTTCTAACACAGAGTTGACTCTTTGCACATCATCACTCTTAGGGAAATGTTTGTTGCATCTTCATCTAAAATAACAGAAGACAGCATTCCTCATTTTCTCCAGAAAAATTTATTTTCTGTACAGAACACCTGTTATCAGTTTCTGCCAGGTGGCACAGATCAGATAAAAGAAGAATTAGTAGTTTAGGCGTAGCAGAGCTCCTGTATCACCAGTGGCTCTCTTCATTACTGCTTTTGGTCTCAGTTTTCAGCAATATTGTCAATGTTATAGCAAAGTTCTTCTTTTCCTATCTCAGACTCATGGTCCCTTATTACATGTTAACATGAACAGAAATGTATCTTGTGTTA
The DNA here is from genome assembly GCF_023055355.1 of Agelaius tricolor. NCBI lineage: Eukaryota > Metazoa > Chordata > Aves > Passeriformes > Icteridae > Agelaius > Agelaius tricolor. The sequence goes on from NW_027269261.1 coordinate 65,638,945, forward strand.
GAAGCTCTGTATTTCAGCCTTATTTCTTTAGATGAAACAGCAGAGACTGATGTGATTCAGTGCACTTGTATCTTGGCCTCTCAAACATTTCCAGAAAGACACTGGGTTTTAGGTTCTCCCCTTATTTATTCTCTTATTGCTGAGACAAGTGAGAAAGCAAGACACAAAAACAAATTCATTAAATAAAATTAACAGACAATTGGAAAAGAAAAATCACCTATTAATAAGAAATCACTTACCAACAACATGATCATTTAAAATTTGGCAGACCCTCTGAGAGGTATTTGTAACCAGAAAGAAAAGTGGAACAAAATAAAAAATTAACTAGTCTCTGTTGCTGGCAGAAAACAGTGAAATCAAATTGCAGGGTATGTTAGCACTGAAAATCAAGTCACCCTGACAAAACAACCTCTGTCTTTTTGTGATTAGTACAATTATCAATCATAGTGACAAGCACTTTTGAAAAAACTTTCCAAATTTTACACTCAAGTTTGTAGTCCCTTCTTTGAGCAGATATGCATCTGCATGTACTTTATATCCAAAATCTAACTAAAACACCTAACATTTTTTTGAAAATCAAGTAACAAAATAACCTCCCAGACTTAATAGCTTGCTTCTACTTGACCTATTAGAAGAAAATCCAAAATTATTGTTAAACAGTATCAATAATCCGGTGGGTTTATCAGCAGTTGAGCTGCCAGTAGTTTTAATTTTCCCTTTCAATACAATACCACCTCTCAAGCATTTCAATGGGTTTTTTCTTACCATTACTAATAGAAAAACAACTATTTTTGATCTCCCTACCTGCTGTACACTTTCCCTTGGATGTCTCATCATCTTCTATGAGCAGACAAAACAGAAAACTGAATGCTCTCCATATCATCTGACGCTGTTAAAAATTCAGCCCAACACTCCCTGTCACTCCTGCTGATGCTGCTGCAGGCTGCATCACTGGGTCTTCACATCTACCAGACATGCACTGAGTAACACAGTGACAGCAGGCTTGTGAGCCCTTCTTTCTTATCCACTCCTTTGGGACAGTTCTGTATGTGTTGTGCAGTATCTGTCCAACCAAGTGAAAATATCATATTTCAAAGTAATTTTTCTAACCCATCTTCCCAGCTGGAGTGGTAGAGGCTTCATCCCTGGAAACATTCAAGGTCAGCTTGAAGCAGGCTCTGAACAACCTGATCTAGTTGAAGATGTCCCTCCTCATTGCAGTGGGCTTAGACTAGACGACCTTTAAGGATCCTTTCCAATCAAAACTGTTCTGTGATTCTAATTACAGCACACTGGAATTTAGATCTCAAATCTTCCACTACATCCCAGTGTTTCAGTAAATCAAACAGATATTTCCATTAGATATCTTAAATTTTGACTCTTAAATTTTGTCATGCTCCTTCCTTGCTTTCCTGTTCTACCAGCAGATCATTCTCCCAGATGCTCTAGAAGATTCTGAGCTTCCAACCCAGAAACTACTTCGACGTTGAGTTCCCTCATCAATATACACATATACTTTCTTTTTTAATCTAAATCACTGCTCTGAATCCATCTTTATTGTTTTGCCTAGAAAAGAAGTCATATCGTTAATGACAACTTGAGGCGCAGATAGGCCATCCACCAACTTTTAAAAACAGTTAAACAGTGTAAATGTGTCTCATCTCAAAACAGATCTGTTTTATTTTCTCCTTTGTCTCTCTTTTCAGGTCACATCTTTCCTTAAATTGTGTGTGTTTATACAGCACTTAGCACAGTGGGGGTCCCAATCTTGACTGGGGCCCCTGGGAAAAAACATTACAATCATTAAGTAAAAATGTTACACATGCTTTATGCTGATGCAAATAATAATGTCTTTATAAGAGGAAATTTCATTACATAACATGACAAATGTGATCAGCTAAAACTTTGTGGTCTCATTGCTTGTATACATTGTAGTATTAACTGTGTTCTTAAAAGTTACGTTCATTAAATAAAGTACTAAACTCCTAAATATTGGACCATATCTGAAGGCACACAAATAAGTGAGCATAAATCACGTGTGTTATTACTCTTGTCTTCCTAATCTTTGTTTTCCTTGTAAGCAATCCTTACAACTATCAAAGAAAGCCACATAAATCCAAAGAAAGAGGCATCAACTACATGGCTGGGAAGAGAAAGACACATAGTTCAAGGCACAGTTTCCTTATTAATACATATTTGCTGACACAAAGAGGTTCAAAAGCTCTTGTGACACAACAAATCCCTTGGAGGACAGAGAATCAGAAGGAGTCTAGACACAAGCATCCCACCAGCCCTCATGGCCATTTGCTGTGCTCACATCCCTGTTGAGCCCTTGTGCTGGAGGGACATGTCCCCTGGGGGCAGGGCACCTCTGCCCAGGGCCATCCTGCTGCCCTTGGCTGTTCCTGTCATGCATAATCGCTGCCTCGCTCCTTAGGGCACAGCTGTGCACGTGTGTGTCACATCCAAGAGTGGTCTATGCACTATGAAGTGTGAAGCAACAAAGGGAGCAGGATCTGCACTTACAACTCTCACCTCTCTCAGAAACCTTGGCACTGGGATGAGCCATGATCGCCATGCTTGTTCTCTCTTTTGCATTATGGACCTTGCAAACAAATGGCTGCATAAATCCAGACACATGTTGGTCTTCATTTTACACTCAAATAGAAAAGACAGGAAAATCTAAGAGAAACTCAACTTTTGGGGAACTCTCTCATGACCATCCCACAGCCACTGCTCAGGGCTTGCTCCTGAGAGATGTCCTTGAACACTGGCAGGCTGAGGAAGGAATTGACCTGCACCTTCCTCTTCCAGGGATAGAAGAGTTTATGTAGAACACCACTCTTTCTTCTTACCTTTTTAAACACAATACCTACACTTCCTGCGCTTCCTCCTGCCTTTGCTCTCATCACTGACTAGTCCATGGGCACCCAGATGAGCTAAGAACAATTAGCAACCCTTCCAAGGCCACCTGAACAGCACAGACCACACATTCACTGTGCTCGTGAATACTGAAATGCTTACACATGAGATTGTCACAGCAGAGATAGTTTCAATCATGTGCATGTCCTTTAGCCTTCTCCAATTCACAGGCAATGCCTACCACTTATTAGTGCACATGGATAGTGGATAGACAATGCAAAACAAAACCATGAGAAAGTTTGAGTTATTACCTAAACTATTTCAGATTTTCTTTTTCCTCTAAGTAACTGCTGAAGTAGCTTAGTTGTTTTATTTCATTTAAAAGTGCACAGAGATGGGGGTTGTCTTCATATTTATCTAGGGACATTATTAGTAAGTCTTTTAAAGCTAATACTTATAAAAGGACAAAATCAGACCATCATTGTCTGTCACTGAGGCTCTACGTGACTTTAGCTTTGCTCTGCACAGCTGGGCTTAAAACAAAAGCCTAAGCACAGACACACAGCTCTGTGATCATCTTCCTCAAACAATGAAACCAAAAACTTTTCAAAGGAGATTAGAGACATTCCCTTTTTGAAAACTGACACTGGTGCTTTATAATATACCCCATCTAAAGATAAGCAAGTTTGCTGAGGCATTGCAGCTGAAGAGGGGCATCTTCCTACTGCATCTGTAACAGTCAGCAGCTCTTGTCAGTACAGACAGGAATGTTTTAACTGCTGAGTTTTACACATCAACCAATTCCCTACCCAAAATTAAAACTGAGATAATGGTCATAATTGACAGTAAAGTTTCTTTGCGTGTTTCCTGACCAGTTGCCTAACTTTTATTATGGCATAAAAGAGAAATTACTTGATTCCACCAATGCAATACACATGCTTTACTGTAGCTCCTTTCTGCCTCAGGCATGGCACAAGTTTAACTGAATTATTCTCAGGAGAGCTATGGAAGAGATTATCTGTATGATGAAAAAAAAAGGGGGGGCAGGAGAAGCAGCCAACAAGCAGCCTAACCTTGCATTATCCATCTGCAGAGTCACTCAGCTGTCTGCTCTGAACTGTGTCCTTAGAGCAAATGTTCAATGCTGCTGTTAGTAATGCCACCCTCATTCACTCAGCACTGATGGGCACTGCAATCATTACAGAAAGATTGTTCTATCTTCTTTATTTTAAGCATCAGCCTTCCAGCCTTTTCATATTTCCATGGAAGAGCCTTTCCAATTTGAGGTCAGATGAGATACTGCTGCTAAGACAGAAACACTCATAGTATACTAAATATCTGACTTACACCTGGGAGAGGTATTAAAATACACCAAATACAGAAATGGACTGTACTCACTGACACACTGCACTTCAGAAAAAAATATTATTTTTTCTTTTTTTATTATAAGAACTTATTAGCTTTGAATCAGTGAAGACAATGAAGACCAAGATCTTTAAAAGTTTGTGTTATAAATTCATCTTTTCAGTTCTCTTACGCATGATTGTTCAATAAGTATCACTGAAACCTTTCCAGGTGAAGAAGAGGTTAATTGTTTGGTGAAATGATATAAGGTAAGCATAAAAAATAAAGATCCATGATGCATATAAAAGAACTGGGAGACTTGGTTTTGAAATGGCTTACATTACTCATGAGTGACAAAGCCTCACGAGAATTTTACAGGTCACCCTAGGTGTCAATGAGGCTGCCATGCCCCAAGACACCAATAACTTTTGCATCTCTCCACCTGTATTGCTGCATTTCCTTAGTGCCATAGGTCTAACAGAGGCTCAGAAGAAAATTACATTTTAACTCCTAAAATAGAACCTAGTTCAAGCCAAGCACTCTTCCATTCTGGAATTTAACTCCTTCTGGGAATCTCATCTACCTAATAATTTTCTGGCCCATAAGAATTTGGAGCACTAGGCAAAAGTGGGATTTATACCACTATTAAAATAGTCCCTCCCTGTGACAAATGCTACTGTTAATTTTAAGCAGATTTTGTGCAGGTCAGGTCGTTATTGACATTCAGGATTGCATCAAACACACCATTACCACAGCATTGGTGATGGTCTTGTCTGACCAAATGTTCTGGAAGCTGCTCTGGGGGTGTACCAATAAATCCAGCAGGGAAGTATTTGTGGGCAGAGAGGCACAAGTCAAATGTAGAATGTCAATTAAGATTAAGCACATAAATATTACATCCCATTCGTACACTGTATATGCAAGAAAATGCTTTTAAGACTGTAAGATCAACAACTCAGACCATTTTTTTAGTTTACAGCTCAAATACTACAAGGAGGAACTGCAATCACCATTGAATGGAAGAACATAAATTAGGATACTCCATACAGAAAAGAACAACGTGTTCCTATGTCTGGACAACCTGTGCCTGGGTCTGGAACAGATTTGTGCAGGAAAGGCAGCCAGAGAAAGACAGGAATCTTTTCCAAGAACTTTCCAAGTTTCCTCCAACAGACCGACAGCTGGGGATTACCAAGTTCTGCCCTGGCAGAAAAGCATATGTGTTCATGGGTCAGTGTCTCAGAAAGCCACCCTGACCCACATGGTGGCCAAAGATGGGAAAAATCAGCCTCTACTGACTCTCATACAAACTTTACATGGGATGATGTTCCAAGAGCTGGCCTCTTTACTGCCCACTTTGAAAATACGCAGCCTATGTCTCTCACATATACATTTGTATTAAATGTAAACCTACCTGCCCCTCATAATTCTCACTCCTGGCTAATCAGTATAGTCAGGCTGGAAGACATTGGTAACTTTTTACAAGGAAAATATTTATTACTAAATTCAAACACTTAGTTTCATATGGACAGATGAAGAACTGAATTACAAAGCACAACATTTTTATGTGGGTATATGACTTATTGAATTATCATTATGTCAAAAGGTCTATATTTCATAACACAGAACATTGAAAGGCCATCACTTGGATATTATTTTTCACTCATGCAATGGAAATAATAATAAAGAATGATTGTTGACCAAAAGTATGACCATTTCTACTCCTAAAAGCAGGAATTAAAACAAATTTAATGCTATATTTCATCTTTCCATGACTTTTATGACCACAGTTTTCAATTAAATTTTTTCTCTTTCACTGATCACCATGGAAAAAAGACAAGAGGGGAAACTGATTAAGATTCTGTCAGGACCTGTAACGTTTAATAACAGTAGGTTTAGGTATCACCTTCTAAATCAAACAAAACTCAACAATCTGAGACCAAGATTTCCTCCCCTGCAAAGAGACCTTTACACAGAGAAACGCCTAGGATCACAGGGAGTTAGCAGAGATTTAGGATGTAACTGATTGTGATAACAGGCATGACACAGGCAATGGAAACGTGGACTTAAGAACAAAACAAAAGGAGGGGATGTAAGAAAATGGAGAAGAAACCCTCTGTCACCACTTCTCTGTAACACTGTTAAATACTACCTGTAGCAATGTGAAATGTAAAACAGTGTAGACAGAATAACTATACTGATAACAGCTGTATAAGAGCTGATAACAGCTCTCTATCACCACTGTCAAAAGAGGTACCTGTATATAATACAAAGTCATTTTTCAAAAGGATGTTGCTGTACAGGGCATAAATGCAAATGTCCAAGTTAGACTTTGAGCTAAAATTCTAGGATCTCCATTAGTTTATGTTGTCTGTGACTTCCATACATTTCCCTGCTGAGGGCAGGTTATGCCTTAACAATTTTTACCGCATCGACTTTTCTTTTAGGCAATTCAAAACCCTTGTTTAAAATGACAGTCTTGAAGGGGTGATAACCCTAAGGTAAACAAGATCTAGTCAGAAATGCCTACTGAGCACCTTCAGAAATACATGGACTCTGTGTGTGAGATTCCTCTAATCTCACTTTCATAATCTAAAATGTAGGCTTGTGGTTGACACTAATGGTCCCTCTGTAATTTAGAGAGGGGAATGCAGGTCTGTTCCCAAGAGTGATTCATTTAATCAGAAAATAAATTGGATACACATTCTGCTGGAAGTGCCTGGTCTTTCTCCACTGCCTACAAAAAAAAAAGCTCAGGACAACCTCTGCACAGTTAAATAAGAAATACTCATCTCAAAGCACTTAAATGGCTAATCGTGAGAGAGAAAAAAACTTACCCTCATTGTCTATGGAGTCCACAGAGCTACAGGTAATTTTAAAATATGAAGTTCTCTGATTAAAACATTTTCCAGCTGCCAGTTTCCAACATTTTTCTTATTCTGGCAAGCTTGTATAAATCAGAACTACTAAGAGGTGAATGTAGGCCAAACATATATAGCAATATGACATTTTATAGGCAGCTTTTCAAAAATAAAACCAAATGGCTTTATTCACAACTTATGCAAATTGAAAAGAGGTTTAAATTAGAAATGGAACTGAAAAAGAATACACATATAGAATGACATGGGTATTCACACAAGGAATCAGAATTTATTGGCATAACTCCTTGGAAAAAAAATAGGTCTGAAGAAAAGATGGGAGGAATTACAGAGCAACCCAAAGGAGATGAATGACAGTTTATCACATTTGTACTCATTTTCTAACTTTTAAGCTCACACAGACTAAAACTTCTTGCAGACGCCTCAAAAGGCTTTTTCATCATGGGTAATCCATACCTTCAAGGGATGCAGTTTTATGCACAGTCTTATACAGCACTTTGACTAAAGGATATATACTTTCTCCTCAAAATTTTATTCCTGGATGAGAAAACAGACCTGCAGGCCTTCATTTTCCCAGTTTGGAGTGGAATGTGAATTAATTTTTGTCAGTTTCAGAGTTTAAAAATGCAAAAGGAGTCGGGTGTCCCATTTAACACAGCTTGCAGTACTTCAGTCAGAAATATCTTCAGTACCTGCGTTTTGCTTTTCTATCACAGAAGGTAATGGCAATGAGACAGAGAAAAACTTTGCTTGCTATGATTGAAGCTGAATTGGATTGTGTTCCACTGTTATGCTTTCCAGTCACTTAGTACACAGTGTTTGGATTTTGGAAGAAAATGCCTGCATTTTATTCCCTTCTATTTTCATCTAAAAAGAGCATAAATCCATAGAACTATTCATTAGAAAAGCTATTCCACAAGCAATTATTGTAAATCCATAGCTTTCAGATATACATGCAGTGAAGAATATGCATTCCTTACACAAAATGACAAAAAAAGAGTCTTCACGCAAGCATGAAGTTTGAATGGACTGTTGCTTTTGGTACTGGCCATTGCTGAGTGTTTCCAAAGGAAAAAAAAAACAACAAACTATGCAGAATGAGACCAATTATGAAATAATGTCGCTGAATTGACTTTTTTCCCCAAACAGATTAGTCTATGCCCTGAAACATAAAGAAGATAATCCTCATGATTTTCTTTTCTAACATGATCTTAGTTCTTTTAGATTATAATTCACAGAAGCAATTAATCTTCTTAGATTACAAAAAAATATTTCAATATTCAATATTCAGTGACAATCAGATGCTCCTGTCTGCATCTGGGATGTCAAGTATATATCCTAAAGCTCTCAAGGAGGTGTGCACTGTTACTCAGCATGATAGAATACATAATTTTAGTCATAAAGCATCCCTTATGAATAAAAGCCAACCTAATCTTAAAAAGTATTTTGTGGAATATGAACTCTCTTATTTGGTCAAGGACTTTAGCCATACATGAGACTAAATCATCTTGAAATATAAATGAGAGTATAAACTAATTCTCGCTCATTTAACATATACAGATACATTCTATTTTTAGGCTAAAGGTGAAAAAATAATATGCTACAGAGAAACAAAGTATGTCTGTGTTTATGGAAGAGCCACTAAGACCACTAGCACCACATGTAAATTGCACTGCAGGAGAACAGAATTTTTTCCCCCAGTGTGACTCTGAAAATTGTACCTTCCCCATATTTGATTAGATAAATTCCCTGTAATTGTACTCTTTTGGATGATCTTTTACATCTAATTGTAATCCTAACAGGCCTATGTCAGCACAGCCTTTGCAGCCATAAATCTTACTAATGACAACATCTTTAAAGCTTTTTTGTTTCATACCCCAAGCACAGCAAAATTGCCAGATCAGTTCATGAAGAACTGACAGGCTATTGTTCTTCCTTGCATTCATGATCAGATCATTAGCACAAATTTAATGCCCATAACATTTTAGTGGCTTTGATTAGGTATAGAAATCTCACTACACTGTGTAAGGGACAGAAGTGTGCCATCACAGTACAGAACACAAGTGAATGCTCACAAAAATCCAATCATTATTTTAAAGGGAAACTAGAAAAAAGCTAGCAGGTTCATTAAAAGCAGTCCTTTCCAGCTGGTCTTGAAGGATAAATACTTTTGTTTTGAAGAAGAATACATGAATTATTTATTTTAGTCAAAAGAGAGCAGTACATTAATCCAGGTTCTCTACCTTATGCCCAGATTCAACTGACTGTAGGCTATAAAATTACTGGAGGGAAGTTAGTTTCATTTGGATTAGCACACATATTTAGTGTATAACTCACAATACAGAAAGATCTCACACTGGGACTGAGAGAATGCCTTTTAATAAAAGAGATCTGGATTGCAATGAAGCCATGAGAATTTCTAGTCAATGGTGTATGAAATACAATTTAAAAATTGGTTATTCCATAACCTATGTTTCAATATCAGCTTAGCAAAAAATAGACTTCACTTTCTTGCAGTGCAAGTTGACTTCAAGTAGTAAAAAAAGAGCAACTGGAGCTTCAGGCTGTTCTATAGGGTCAGAAGCAAGGAAAGCCTCAATGCAGGAATAAATTTCAAAACCTAAAGCATATTAAAACAAAGGAGTTTAAGTAAGAATTTACAGTTAAGTTTTTGGTAGTGTTTCCTCAGGTTCCTAATCAGTCAGTAGCACTATACTGAATATACTGAATATTGAATATTTTTTCAGTAAACACTTCATATTTACAGCCCACTGCTTTCTCACATTCAGAAGAATACTAAAAGGGAGGTACCATGTTCACATTTCTTGGTATGAAGCTGTTTCAGGGATTATAGGCTGCTCAGGTCTACAGCCAGTGACAGGATTAGGATGTTGCTATTGGCACAGAAATCAACCAACAAAACAACCAACCAAAAAACCCTAATAATTTTAAACCCATGTAAAAGGACAGGAAAGGACTTTCCTGATAAAGAACTTGGCCTGAGATTTGATACTGGAATTTATTCCTGCTTTGCAACTTAATCATCCTTAATCTTTGTCTGTTTGTTCCATATCCTTCCCTATCTTCCCTACCACCACAGAGTCAACTTAGAAAGTGCAGTTTTTAGAACAGGGATGTCACTCTACTGCCCTAAATAAATTACAGATTTATAAATATATAGGAATTCAGAATTATCAGCTTGTAACACCCCAACCACATATGCCTTCTGTTACATGATTCAGATTATTAAACATGTGAGTTTTTCTCATAAGCCTCTTGAGCTGAAAAGGCATTCATCTCAATTCTGCACGCTGCCTCTGTGGCTGGAAGGTTAAACATATTTTTAGGTTCTGAAATACTACTCCAATGTAGTCAGTATTCTCTGCCCACACACATTTCCTGTGCCTTCAACAGGGCTTCTACAAGTGACTGTAGGAATATGTCCTCACTCAAAAGTGAGGCAGCCTCTTAAAATTTCTTTGCAAATGAAATCCAAGAGGAAGAGCCTGCAGGGTTCCTAGGCATAACTGAAGCCTCCTCTCAAAGAGGCTCTGGAGGAGACAGCATTTACAGCATCTTGTTTGCATGAATAATGTAAACCATCGGGGTGATGTTTGTGCACAGTGAAAAGTAACAGCATCATGCTTACCCAGTATTCACAGTGTCCAGCAGGCTTTCAGATCAGAATTTTCTCAAAGTACAAGCACAATTTTTTTTTTTTTCCTAGCTGCTGGCTCTGAAAACTTCAACTGAAAGTTGATTTGAAATGCTTACCTTTATTGCACGATGCAAAGATTTTGTGAGCCAAAATGCACTCTAAATTACAGGTATGAAACTGCATTTATCTTCAAGGAGTTCATTTCTACCTAGGAAATCTGTCCTATGTCTGAAGCTCTGGTAGCAATTGGTGATAGAGTATGAGCCAGGCAGAATCCATTTTGCCTTACTACAACCACAGGTTCTGTGATTTGGGCAGATGTAAAGCTGTAATAAAACCTTTTTATCTGTGAGAGTGGTGACCACCAATGCTGAGTCAGAAAATGCCATTTCTATTCTTATTTCTCAGATACAACTGCAACTCCAGGAACTACCACAAATTAATTATGTAATGAAAGTGGTATTTCCAAAAAATATCAGACAAATTTTTGAAAATTACTGGCTTTCACATATGACTGCTAGGAGGAAAATTTCAGTGTTCAGCTCAATCATTTGGGGGGACACCCAATAGCTGGCAGCTGTGGGATAACACACATTTTAGGTAGGCAGAGAAGCGTGGGGGAGCTGCCACGAGTTCAGCACAAAACCACAGCTTGTGTTAGCCCAACTGGAGTCCCTGCTAAGTGTTCTCTATAGCTGTAAATCCATATGCTCTCCTGAAAATCTGCTGTTACTTTGAGTAAATCCCTAGCACTCTTTAGCCTACGTGACCCTTCTAATACAGAGACATGTAAAGTGATAGCCAGATTATTTCGATTTCTCCTCCATCAATGACTACAATATTCCTTTGGAGTTACGCTCTATTAAGAAACACCAGCAGAGATCAATACTCGGATCTTTATCTGTTTCAACTTTATTTGCTTATTCCCCACTGTGCTTTCTGTGGGGGAATGCTATCTAGTGCTTTCTGGTTTACAGGATTGTGAACCGCACCAAGATAATACAGTTCAGGAGAACTGTTTGCCTGAATACTAAACTCATGGATGTAGGGCTGAAATTAAGATAAAACTTTGTTTTGTTGCTAGAGAAAGAAAGTAAATTCAGAGTCTTTTTCTCTGCTCTAATCTTAGCATTTTCTGTTCAGTCAGCGTAAGGTAAAAAATCTCATATCTTGCTATAAAACCTTCTTTAGAGCTTCTGTGGCAGCACTTTACAGAAGCCTTTGAGCCTGGAGGCAATGGATGAGGGAGGTGGGAAGAACCTGCAGACCACTCTGGATAGACAGTCCCTTCCCAAATTCCTGCGCCAGCTAGGGGCTTGGCCCCTCATCCTGCCCTTCCCTCCTCCCAAGCCTCTGACCTGCTGTCCCTCTGCTGAAAGTTACTGTCCTCAGCAGAAGGGCTGGTACAGTGATTTCAGACAAAATCATTACATCTCAAGTGTCTCACCTCCTCTGCATACAGCCTTAGGAAAGCACTGCCCTTCTTCCACCTGATGAGAAATACCAGGCAGTAGCATCTCCCACTATCCATTACTTACCAGCTGGAGCACAGGTGGGAGAGGGTTGGCTGAAAGCATGTAGGTATTTCTTTAGATGTTCAGATCTTCATAGACAAGTGAGGAGAGAGACTTGAGTTTCTGGAACCAGGAGTCCCCACTAGCAGGATTGTCAGTTATGGAATTGCTAAGTCCAACCATTAAACCAGTACTGCCAAACCCACCACTAAATCATGTGTTTAAGCTCTACATCTACCTCTCTATTAAATGCTTCCAGGGATGAGGACCCAGCCACTTCCTTGGCAGCCTGCTCCAATGCTTGATAACCCTTTCCTGGAAGAATTTTTCCCTAGTATGCAATCTAAACCTACCCTGGCACAATTTGAGGCAATTCCCCCTTGTCCTGTAACTTGTTGCCTGGGAGAAGAGACCCCACCTCACTACAGACTCCTTTCAGGCAGCTGTAGAGAGCAATAAGATCTCCCCTCAGCCTCTTTTTCTCCAGGCTATCCCCAGCTCCCTCAAGCTCCTTGTTAGCCAGACCATATCCAGTTGCTCCTCTCTGGATATGTTCCAGCACCTCAATGTCCTTCTTGCAGGGAGAGACCTAAAACTGAACACAGGATTTGAGGTGAGGCCTCATCAGTGCCGAGTACAGAGAGAAGATCACTGCCCTGGTCCTGCTGGCCACACTATTGCTGATACAGGCCAGATGCCTTGGCCTCCTTGGCCATCTGAGCACACACAGGCTCATGTTCAGTGGGCTGTCAACCAGCACACCCAGGTCCCTATCCAAGAGGCAGATTTCCTACTGCTCTGTCACAAGCCTGTAGATTTGCATGAGGTTGTTGTGACCCAAATGCAAGATCTGGCACCTGGCCATGTTGAATTTCATAGAGTTGGCCTTGTCCCATCTGCCCAGTGTATCCAGATCCCATTGCAGAGCCTTCCTGCCTGCAGCAGACCAGCACTCCTGCCCAGCTTGGAATAGTAACACATGCCTGAGCCTATGGGCTGCTGAAGGACAGTCAAGCCCAGGCACAGTGTTGTGCCAATGCAACACTTAAGCATGGCTCCCTCTGCACACATCTGCATAATTATAACTCAGACACATTCAAATTGTATTTTGAGTTTTCACAAGAACAAAAATTTGTATTTTTGGCAAAGGTACCAGCATCAAAATGACGGGGTGCTTATATTCCTAGCACTTCCATGCTTTCCTGTCTGTCTTGGGACATTACAATATGGCTCCTTGCCTTGCTCTTCAGTTTTTCTGTGAGCAAGAATTGCTCTATCCTCACCAGGGCTTTTACAAGACTTTTTTTATTTGCAGGGCAAATATCTGGTGAATCTCAAATGGAGGATCTGCATTTAGATTTATTTTCCAACATGCCCACCCCATTGTGTGGGACTTAGTAACACACCCACATACTTGGAAGGGGCGTTCATGCTTTAGAAACAGGCATGCATCCAAGAGCTTTGCTGGATCAGGATCAGAGTATTCGCCACCAGATGGCACCCACAGGTGGAAAGTTTTTATTCCCTTTATTACATACTTTTATGATATTTTTTGCGCAGTAGTGACTAGACACAAGAGTATTAGATACTATCCCAACAGCTGTGATTGTTTCTCATTTGTTTAAAACAACACATTTTAAAACAAAATTATTTATCATTTTTGTCTGAGTAGTCATGTGAAAGCAGGTGCACCAGCAGCACAACACACAAGTCAGACATATGCTCCAATACCTCATTCCCTCTCTGCTCAGACCCGTTAGCCTGCTGCACGTTCTCGTGCTTGAAGATCCAGCACAGCCCTGCAGATTTCATTTAATTTTATCCACAAGCACCCCCCAAGCCACAGGCCTGTGGACTGAGATGGAAAGTCTGAAGGGCATCAGAGGCACCAAGATGAGATGCCATAACTGCTTTCTGTTTATGGTGTCCGCGAGAGACACAGGTTAATAACTAGGTCTGAACACAATGTCTGCAGCATCCTCTTCTGAGAACTTAGCAACAAATCATTACAGTCTGTATGATGTCAAGCTGTTGCCATGTCAGTAATGCCAACTCTATTTTATAGTTCACTTTTGCTAAGCTAAATGCCACTCTGCTACGATCACAGGTATTCCCAGCAATACAGGAAAGCCGAGTCACATAGACATAGTTTTAAACCTGTTAATGTTTATAGGAGCTGTTGTCCAACACAGTGGGAGGTGTGCTTGCTCCTAGAACATTTTTTTGGCCTAACTGCAGAACCTGAATATGTGCCTCAAAGCATTTGGGCATGCTAGCCACAGAACATCAACACTTCATGGAAATACCTCCTGGCTGTGGGCAAAAGTACACTCACATGGATGTTGAGTCACAGAATGACAGAGTAGGGATTTCGCAGGCATCTTTTATGAAAAATCCTTTTCTTAGGATTTTTCCTCCTGAGAAACTGAGAGGCCTAAGGAACAAAATGTAAACAATGGTTATCTGCTGCTGTGGAATGCAACAGGTGGATCTGTGATTGGTCTCATAGAGTTGTTTCTACTTAATGGCCAATCACAGTCAGCTGGTTTGGACTTTGTCTGAGACACAAGCTTTTGTTATCATTCTTTGCTATTCTATTCTTAGCTAGCCTTCTGATGAAACCCTTTCTTCTCTTCCTTTAGTATAGTTTTAATGTAATATATATCATAAAATAATAAATCAAGCCTCCTGAAAAATGGAGTCAGATCCTCGTCTCTTCCCTCAATCAAGAATCCCTGTGAACACCATCACATAGGGACAGACAGGATTCAATGAGAGAGAAAAAAATCCCCGAAACACAACACAAAACTAGTGTCACGTTTTCTTCTAATACAGTAGAAGGCATCCAGATCTCCAGAAATCTTCATGGCCATATACTCCCAAATCCTACGGCAAGTCCTTATTTCTAGCATCACAACTCACCAACAATGATTCTTTAACTTACCTTTTTTTCCTCACAGGTTGTGCCACCTTAATCCCTAATGAAGACTATTATTATTATTATTATTATTATTATTATTATTATTATTATTATTATTATTATTATGCAACTCAGAGGAATTCATCTAAGTATTCTCCAGTTTTCAGGTCTCTTTCTTCAATCCAATACTAAGCAGGTTCCACTATGAAAAAGATGTTCTGATATGGAAAAGTACACTGACATACAGATTTAATAGTTAAAAGCTGTTTGTATTGTTTTTAAATACTGGCAGTGAAACTCAATATAGACAAATATAGAAGGATACAAATAAAGAAAAACAATCTAAGTTTTAAATCTGTGGGAGAGGGCTTAGAGTTGACTCCTGACCAGATTGAGGTCTTCAGCTCATAAAAAATCATTTGAAGAAAACATCAGCATGATACTGAGCAGAAGCCAAAGTAAATGTTCAGAATTATGAGAATTCTACCATGGTAGCTGGTATGTTTTGGATTTGTGATGAAAACAGTGTTGATAACAGAGAATTTTAGTTATTACTGAGCAGTGCTTTCACAGAGTCAAAGCTATTTCTGTCTCTCATGCTGTGCCACCAGTCAGTTGGCTGGGGATGCACAAGAATTTGTCAAGGGGACACATCCAGGACAGTTGACCCAAGTGACCAAAGGGATGTTCCATACCCCATGGCATCATGCCCAGCATACAAAAATGGGGAAGGAGAAGCAAGTGGGAGATGTTCTGAGTCACAGTGTTTGTCTTCCCAAGTCACCATTATGCCTGATGGAGCCCAGCTCTCCTGGGGATGGCTGAACACCTGCCTGCCCATGGGAAAGACTGAGTGAATTCTTTGCTTCATTTTGCTTGTGTTCACAGCTTTTGCTTTACATATTAAACTGCCTTCATCTCAACCATGAGTTTTCTCACTTTTACCCTTCTGATCCTTTTCTTCATTCTACTGTGGGAAAGAGAGCAAGCAGCTAAATGGGACTGAGCTGCCTACAAGAGTAAACCCTGGTATGCCACTACATACATCTCTTCACGAGTACTCTGTATTGTTCTTGTGCCCCTCTCCATTGCAAAAAGGAGCTCAGAAAAAAATAGCAGAGAAGCAAAACAACATTGAAACCAAATACAGAAGTTGTCTGAAGCCTTTTTCAGAATGATTCCCATTACGAAGAACAACTGAAATTACTAGTCTTATATCCAGAGTCCAGCTGAGGGTGAATTGCAGAAGAGATATGTGGAACTGTGAAGATGTGAACAAGGAACAAATAAATTCTCAGAGTTCACCAGTTCAAGCTGATGAACCTGTGGCAGGTAAAAGTAAGCGTGGCAGAAACATGTGCAGGAGAACACACAATTCAGTAAATCCACATGAGATTAGAAGGGGATTGAACAAAGAAGAGAATACTGAAGACATGATATGGTTCAGGAGCTGCTTATGTTAGAGCATAATCGAGGGAAATATCTCACTGTGTTTGCTCCTCTCTTACACAGTTCCCTGCACCTTGCTTCTCAAATTAAGGCTGTTCTTGCATCCATTTCCATTTTTAAAGAGTTACAGGAAGCAGTTTCCTGGTTTGTCACCTGTGTAGTAAATGTCAGGGTGGGTTCTAATGGAAATATTAATTTGCAAGATGCTCAAAAATCCATATATATAACAAGCTTCTATTTCATAGAAGAACCTCAACCAAATGGATTAATCAAGCTATTCTCGTTTATGAGGAATCATTGATGAGCACAGTGGTTTGCAGATGGGTTAATTTCTAATCCTACAGATCTTCAAAACACAATGTAGACATGGAAGACAGTCCACGTGAGAGGTGTAACCTAGTGCTTGTCACTGCCTTGTCACTTCCCAGGACAATTTTGTTTTATAGTCTAAACTGCAGAAATAGAGTGAACTCCATAGAGAAAAGGATAACCAAAATAGGTACAGTGTTAAAAGGTTAAGCAAAAAAGAAAACACCAATAAAGCTAACAAAGATATCCAGGGAAGATTCACAAGGAGGAATTGTTATCAATGGGGCTGAATCAAGAAAATACCATGGTTAAAGGAAATACAGCTTTCATTTGGGGAGGTGAAAGAAAACTGAAAATGAACTTTTAGCTCCTGGTCCTTAAAAAACTATCTGAAAAAAAACCCTCACAGATAAACAGGTTCAAATAAAACCTCTGCCTGGAGGCCTCTCAGTGCAATAATTCTCAAGAAACTGAACTGGCCTATCTAATTTATTAGGCTATTAGCCCCAAGAAACTAGGTTTTAAAGAGCCCTAGCCACAAAAATCCACTAAGAGAGGGTCTTTGCTTACATATCACTTTTATCCCCAAGGTTTCTCAAATTCTTAAGGTACATTTACATCAGACTAACAATAAACTGCCTTCCTCTCACAAAACCCCAACTACAAAAAGCACAGAGAAGAGCCTTTGCTCTCATAGAGAGGCTCTTACCTGGAAGGCAGACTCCTGGTGACAGGACAGAGAAGAAAACTCTCTTGTGACTCCTGCTTGGTAAACAAGCATCACCCTAAATCACATTAATTAGTTTAATTTAAGGGTCTCACAGAACAGTACACAGTGGCAAGAATGCAATACTGCAGTGCACAGCAAATGGGAAATTGCTAGTGGGCACTTTTTCATTCCTGTTCATCACAGATCTGAGCGGATAAAAAGTGTTGGTATTTTCCTGACTGTAACTGAGTACCAAAGTTGATACCTTAAGGAACAAAAGTAGAACACAGGAAGGACTGTGAATGAAGAAAATATAAAATATGAATGAGAAAAATGCTGAATTGGCTTAAAACAAGAAGATTGAGACCCTGTAGCCCAGAGCAAGCCTGGAAACTGGCCACAAGCTAGTGCAAAATAGATATTTAAGTGGGTTTGCAAGTTTGGAGATTTCTTTATTGATATTTTGACATTGCTTCAAACTGTGTTACACAGAGAGCCCTCTAACTCCTAAGAAAAGTATAAACACTCAAACAGTGGATATTTTTATCCCATCTTCCTTGTGATTAAGCTGGAAGGCTGTCAAGGATGGACATCAGATAAGCACAACTTATTTTCTAGGCTATTTCTGAGCTTTTCCTACACTGAGAGTGCTGGGGGAGTGACAGTTTAGACTGTTCCAAAACCACACAAATGGGCTCTCAGTGTGGGATGAAGCATCCCTTTGGAGAGCTAATTGAAAGAAGCAGCTCCACAATAGCTGCTCAAGGCCAGATCTCTATTGAAGACAGTTTGGCCAAAACAACTGTTGACAAAGCAGCCAATATCCCAATGAGCTGCTTGAGCCAGCCTCTGGCACACCCTGCTCTCTGCCTTGCTCCAGCTGGAATGCAGAAATTGCAGCAGGTTCCTGGTGCTGCATCTCTGCAATTTAGGCAAAGACACCCTCCAGTTCTGGAAATGTAGCATGCTGGCAGTTGATTCCAGTGTATTGAGAAGTTCGAGATCTAATAATTCTTATTTATAGGTTAACATTGGGACCGTTTGAGAGATAATATCTATTGTTAGATCAAAATGCAGTAGCTGCAAATTGTTTAAAAAGGAGGTGTAAATCTACATGTGTTCAGAGATTTCATTCCTCAGCTGGATGCTTGCAAAGCCTGCAAATTGGGTGCTGTTTGTACTGATTTAAACTTCTTTTATCACATTAGAACTACCTCTGTGGGAGAATGAGTGTCCTCTTCCTCTCAATGTAGTTAACAAAGCAAAATGATCAGAGCATTTTCCCTGCAAAATTTCCCATTAAAAGATGTTGACAGATAAGCAGAAAATAATATTATTCCACAGATGGTTTTTTTTTTCCCCCAATCAAGACTAGATTCCTCAATTTGCAGTAATGTGTTATGGCATATCCATCTAAAAATAAATAATATAAACTTATATCAGATTAAGTCATCTTTACATTTTCTGTGTAAATTAAATCAGATCTGATCTGGAATTCACTGACACAAGCAGTGAACTCTAAAATGTCTTTTCATCCAGACACTGTTCACAGAAGAACTGCACTCAAATGATTTTCACTCTTTTCACCAACTTAAATGTCAAAAGAAGGAAGATGCAAAAGTGCACATGAGGGCATATAATATTTCTCATTCTGATAATTTAAGATAATAGTGATATAAGTAGCAGCTATTTTAAGAAAGGAATATATGTATTTCCATCAAATGTATGCATTTCCATCTATGCATTTCCAAAACTACTTTTCTTACTGTACCTAACAGTCTTTGCAGTGCTCTCCACAAAGTATAAACATAATTAATTGATTGTGGTCTGTATTAAACTACTCCAGCAGGGGACATCACACATGCAGCTGTCAGCTGCAAAACTCAATTCTGTCCCTCAGAGCTTTGTCTTCCACATTTACATTATGCTGCACCTGGAAGACATTTTTCACCATTACCAGACATACATAAACTGTAGCTTGAAAGTATAAATAAACATACAGAGGAGCTACTCATTAAGACTCAAGCATCTATTACAGTCATCAGCACCAGGCAGCACTAGACATATGGCAAAGGATGACTTTCTCTTCCATTTCATTAATTCTGTGAAAATTTGCAAGTCTGCTGCCTAAAGATCAATTGTCTCAGATTTTCACTTCTTTAGCTCGCTCAGTTACAACCAATATTACTTACTTGATTACTGGACCTGTTCCTCATGAGAAAGTGGTGATCATTTAATGTATCAGGCCCAAACACTGCTCTGCATTCCACTCATTGGACTACATCAACACCATTTGCATATGTAAGTTAGCACTGTGGAGTGTCCAAGTTTCCCCATTTGTTCAGCAGCTGAGAATGTATGGCAGTAACTCAGTCAAAGTCTGCCTGCTGTCAGAAGCAGATGACAACGAATGATTGGGTGACAGCGGATGACGTCCATTTCCTTTTCTTGCATACTGATGATCATCAAGCATAAAATTGCAAATTTCAGTTAATCTGAGACTTCTGAAAGTCTGCTGAAACCTGTTTTAAAAGACTGCTCAAGAAATAAGAAGTAACAAAATGTTCATAGATTAAATTACCTAATAACAGGGAAACATACTCTGGGTGAATCAGCTTGAAAATAATAACAATTAAAAAATCTAACAGATGAGTAGAAATCTGAGTTGGAACTTTTTTCTGCCCTGTTTAGTTAATGCATTTTGGCACTGATTCATAGCCTTATCTCCTCCATCAGCACTAATATTTTAACTAACGTAATTCAATTAATTATGGGTAAAAGCTGAGGAATGTTCATTATTCAGATTATAAGACTGGTTTAAATGTTTTGAATTGTTTTGTTCCCTGACATAGACTGCCTTGAATCTGAAAAATGGTTTTTTCATCAATTTTGTTCTAAATTTGCAATGCCTTCCTCTCTATATTTTGCTGTTGTAAGTATACTTATTCTGAAACCATGCTATTTTTTAAAAATATGCTGGCCTTATCTGCTTTTATGTTACTTTAAAACACAAATGTACTCTTTAAAATGGTTATATTTCAAGTTTTCATATCTTAAAGATAGTGAAACATGGTTGGAAGATGCACTGTCATAACTTGCTAGAACAAAATAACTTCATACTGCCTGTGAGTAGAGGGTTCCTTCTTTTCCTTTTTCACTTCAGGTCGCATATTCCTGGGCTCAGAGGGTCACAGAAGGACAGAATCATTAATTCATCTCCCTGAAAAGTAGCAAGAACAAACAGAGAGTAAATAAAAGTTGAGACAGAAAGTATCTCTTTAGGATATGGAAGTGCTTTACACTATTAAATCTCTAGGAGATATAGATTCCCCAGGGGCTGGCAGCACACAAGCCAGAGCCCAGGACATACATCTCACTTACACTGCTCCTGGGCCTGGGCCTGTCTATCAGCTGTGCTATGAAAACATTACCACAGCATAAATGTTTAATAGTGGAGAGAGACAATGTGATTGATATAACCAGAGAGCAAATCCAGTCATGTATTGACTGCACCATTCCGCTTCCTCTGCAGCCTGACTCTGGGACTTAATGAAAGAAAAGGAGTACATTAAATTCATGCTGACAACAAAAACCAAAGCAGGGATCTTTTAGCTATTCTAGGAACCATCTGTAAAAGTTAGTTAGCTTTGAGCAGCAGTAAGCCAAAATCTTCATGGGGAAATATGTGATGATGTCATGTGGTCATCCCAAATGCATGGCTGTAAAACTCTATAGCACACCACATTTAGCAAGACACTATAAAGATTTTATGGCCATGCATCTGGGATGAGTGCTTTGCTCATGAGTGAGGGAGTCACCAGTGAGTTATGTAAGTTTTTGCCAGAGGAGCAGCATAGAACATAAACATTTTTATAGGATTCCACACCATCTCATGTAGTAATCTGAGGACAGACTTTCTCATTTTTCCTTATGTTTGGTCCCTGTTGGAAGAGTAGTGGTTAGAAACATCGTTATATGAGGAACAGCAGAACCCATTTCCATCACCACTCCCTTCAGCAGCTAAAAATATAATGGAAGTTTTGTCAATTTGGTTGCACAGTTGTATGTGACTTACAGATGCCTGTGGTATTGCCATCACCACAGATGCAATGGACATATGCTCAGGAGGAGTCAGGAAGGCAGCAGTGACCACTGCACCTCTGAGCACATTGCAGAACAAGGTGGAAACCATTCCACTGCTCTCCTTTTGATGGCCTCTGTGCTTTGTGAGTTTTCTATATATCAAGTTATTCAGCCAATATACAACACAGCTCATATAATTAAATTACACTGTACAAATCTGGGCCCCATAGCCATGCAGTGACCTCAATAGAAGGTAATTCAGCTGTCCCCTTCCCCATTTCACACTGGGAAAGGTTATCCAACAACCAGCTCCTCAGAGATCTACTTGAAAGGAAATGCCACTACACACATCCAGGATTTCATCTCATGTGTTAATAGGGAACCTGGACCCACCTTCAAAGGAGTACTTAGGACATTATCCAGTCTGGAGACTGCCATGGGGGGTCTACAGCTGATCATTTGAAAGAAACAGAAACTCTAGAATCCAAAACTAGCGTGATTTTATGAAATTCCTTCATTTATTTTCATATGTTTGTATGTTGTATTCATCTCTCTTACACGCAAGAGTGGCCGCCTTCTCTGGGGGCTAGAATTCAGGATGTATATTGCTGTTTCTTCCATGCATCCTTAAGTACACTTAATTTAGTAAAGAACTAATACACAATAGTTTAACTGGCCATCCTGAATAGGGCAAGTTAGCAGCCAGACAAGGTCTACTGGATCCTTCTTCTTCAAAAATGTGGTTTGTTTGATTTTTGAGAGATTTTATTCTTTCTTCTTCACAATCTGGTCAAACTATCCATCAAGAACGAAAGACTACTTTAATTGCACAAACTTCCTTTTGTATTGTGCTCCTTGACTGATGAAGAACTAGTGTTGGGTTCTGCTACCAATTTTAACATTTCAGAATTCTGGGGACTTGGTTTGTGAAAAAATCTATTAGAAAAATATGTCGCAGCACGCACACTTTTGTTAATATATGCATTGTTGTATATATATATGTATGTATAAAACATATTTTAGTATTTCAAGTAAAGAAATAAAGTGCAGAACAGTTTGAACAGCAAATGTTCTTCAACCTACAGAGAGATGGGAGGATGTATTAATCAAAGGGGTTGTATAATCTATGACGAGTTTAGAGGGGGCTACAAAAGAGTACAAAAGAACAAGAATAACAAGAAAACCAGGACCAAGTCATTCATACTGAGCAAATAATCCTTTTCACATACTGAAAAACAAAGGAAGATGGTACATATTTCCTGTTGTCATACATCTACAGAGCTGTTTGGTTGCAGTCACCTGAGTAAAACTGTAGGAAACACAGGAGTTTACAGGTGGCAATGAGGTCCAGTTCATAGGTGGAAGACTTGCTATGGTGTAACTGACTTAAACTGGTCCATCAAGTTCTCTATTGCTGGTAATCACAAGAGAGAAGAAAATAATCCAATGTGAACTTCAAGTTCAGGTTAAGTTCATGGGGGCTGACAGATATGAACAAAGTGTCTTTTTCATTGCTCACAGAGGACATCTGATATGGAAATAATTTGGAGATGATAGGCACAGAACCTCACAATGCCATTTCCAGAATCATTTTTCAGCATAGAGCTGCACTTTAAACCACTGTCAGATAATCAAAAGATTTGGGAGCATCAGATGATACTACCACTATCTGATGCTATACCTTTTTTCCAGAGACCATCAATTTATGTCACTGAAGAAGAGGAAAAGCAAACAAACAACAGATGAAATGATGAACTAATTGCCCTCTTTTGATCCAGTGGCATGATCTAGGGGAGACCCTCAGCATCTGACTTCACAAAGTGAGATTAATGGAGTCCAGAACCATCTACCTTGCAACTTCTTGTGTGGTTCAACACTGAAATCAGTGATTTGTACCTCACCCTGGACACTCCTGAATGTCTAACCTCCTTTCTTAACAACCTGAAAGCTTCAGCAGTGGGAGACAACTCAACTAGAAATGAAGAAATATCTGGGGAAGATGCCTATAAATCACTAACCACAGGGTTTGCACAGCTGCACATGGCCTGGGCATGGGTCCTATGCAGCAAAACCAACTGTAAAAACAGGGAACCATTTCACACAGTTCATTGTGACCTTGGCAGCACCAAAGCCAGTTTTACAAGAGGAGCCAGCGCATTGGTAAATTGAGCAAGGCAGTATTTAGAAACATAGTTGGAGGACAAAGGATGGAATGACACAGAGTCTTTCAAAGATACCCATGAGAGTCAGTCAGGCTCTCACACCTGTACAGACACCCTTTCTCAGCAGCTGGCAGCAGGTTCTGCTCTGGTGCTTTAAGGGAAGCTTATCTAGCTTTGCTCGCAGTGAAGCGTGAGATTAGGTTAGACAAAATATTCACATGGCTGTCTCAAATACCTTTCTCTATTGCTTTTCTCTACTGCTAAATGACAGGGACTCTGTATGAAGAAGGACTCTGGTCAAGCATCACAGTATTTCAGATGCAAGGAATTGCAGGTGCCTGAAACCTAGATGGAAACAGAATGTGAGGAACTCACTGAGGTACAGCAGTAAGCTTACATGCTTGTCCTGGAAATGAAAGCAAAGGACCTGGTTTGAGTTGGATTTTTACCTTAGCATAACTTCAGTGCAAGTTAAAACAAACAAACAAACAAACATCTTTTCAGATGTGCAGCCAAGCCTACAGAAAGGCAACAGGGATACAACACTGGAATCACAAACATGGCTAAGGACTCCTTCTACAGTGGCATGCATGGTAGTAAATCCTTCATCTGTATGTGTCTAAGAATATAAAGACAGAAGGTGAGAGCATCTTGTATGCCAACACCTTGAGACTTGATGCCCATGGATATTTCTTTTTTTTAAATTTTGAAACATTTACTAAATGACTGATTTATAAAGTCCTGTTGGGTATTAAAAAACCCAGATATCCACAGCCCATTAGCACGCTTTTGTCAGCACACAGCTCAAAATGGATCACCCCTGGCTTGCCACTGGTAGTCTGCAAATACTGCAAAATAGACCAAGTAAAATTAAGCATAACACTTAAAGACTGCCTATTTCTCTAAAAAAACAAAAGTTAAGTGCTTTGATTGTTCAAGTCCTGTCTTCTGTCATGAGGTTGTTGGTGAAAACTAAACTCTGGGTCCTTCAGTGCAGTTGGCAGTCCTCAGTGTGAGGCTGCCTTGATGTTCAAGATGGATGACTTGCTAACCCACAGTGCAGACCTCTGCCTTTCCACTATGCTTGCATATTAGTTTAAACTGATAATTTTTCTGAAAACATCCTGCTTGCCTTGGTAAATTAGGCGAGGCTTGTTTATTTTTTTCTTGTCATTCAGAAGTTATGCACTTAAAGAAGAAGGAAGACTTGCAGAATAAAAGGGAGAATGTGTGGAATCCAGTCAAAAACTTCTGTAAATATTTCTATTAATCTCATGTTTTAAATCAATGTGTTTTCTTTACCTATAAACAAAGTCAAGTGAAAATACCATCAATCATGCTTGAGCAATCTAACATCCTATGTGTTCTGTCTTCTTGTTGTACATAGTAAGGAACTGAAAAAATTAGATGAGATAGAGTTAGCTATGTGCTGCTGTCAAGCTGACTGATAGCAGAGATAGGACATAATTACATCCCAGCACTTCAAACAAACCTGGGTCTTGTACTGAGGCCAGATTTGAGTTGTAGGTAGTTTGGGATCCATTGTCTCTCTCTTGTGTCTTTTGGAGGGCATGGCACAGAAAGAGTTATGGAGGAAAACCCAAAGGCAAATAAGAAAATGAAGCTATTATTTTCTGAAACATCAAATGAAAGTTACTTCTAACAATGGAAAATTCCCTAAAGAGAAATAATAGAAGTCCTTTGATTTGAGCCAGTAAATCTGTTCAAGACTGATGTTCAAGAGCTATAATCTTGCATTGACAGAGCAGTGGGCTACATGACTCAAAGCTTTTCTGTTCGCTGTGAACTTTTTTCTTTCCCAGTATAAGTCTGCTGAAATTTTAGATTGACACTGTTGTAACTGAGGAGAAGGGGGCACTGTAGTATAATTACCTAAGATTCTCCTAGACAGGAGTCACACCCTGACCTTACATTACAGCTCTCCCTCCACTGTAGAATGCACTAGACCAAAGTATCATTCTTTCCCTGTTCCAGCACATCCCTCATCAGCTTCCAGCAACAGGGTCAAACCCCTCAGGAAAATGGTCCTGAGCTACCCCCAGGTGGCTGGGATTGACATGGCTCTCCAGCTATCCACACAACATCACATGAAACAACTCTAATTTGCAGTGGATTAACAAGGGTGAATTTCAATTTGACTGCCCCACTTCATCACCATAAATAGCAAAACTCTCTGCTTGGCCCTGTGATCCCTCAGAGGTACAGATACCCATCACTCCCAGTGTTTCAATGGTATCTTTTCATGAGAGAGTAAAACTGTCTTAATCTCTTGCTTGATGTCAGTGAGTATTGAGCATTAAGAACAGATCTTTCACAAGATCCTTCACCAACATTATTATATTCATTCGTAATTAAAGATCCTGTGAAAACAAAATGCAGTGGGCACAGAGTTGAACGGAAGAGAATGAAATAGAATTTTCCACTGGCTTCCCGTACCTCCAATATGGCAAATCACACTGAAATGTAGAAAACCAAACAGCAACAGTACTACAGTTAGATAGAAGTTTGCATTTCAAATACTACCAACCAAGACAGAAAATATAATCTGCTACATGTGACTTCTTCTTGGTGTTTTATTTAAAACTATCTTGAGATCTTTAGCTTCTACCCAGCTGCAAGTCATAAACAGATAAAGTGACTCATGTTATGGTCTTATCCAAAGGAAAACATTTCCTAACAAATCACAGAGCCAAAGTTGAAAGCCCTGAGGCCATATCTATACCTACACTAGTAAAGGAAATGTGCCAGGGCCTGTTTTCTGGCTCTGAGATCAGCTGACACATGTTGCCACATCTTCTACTAAGTTCTCTTAGCCTCCAAAACAGGATCATCCAAGCTGCCACAGCAAGCACAGTCCCTGGCATTTACTAAGCCCCACACTGAGCCTGGAAAGGTTTTGAGAAAACACTAGTTATTCTGGCTGAAAAGAGTGCCAGGGTCTGCTTCAACAAGTGCCTGGAAATGCTGTGACATCATTTAATTCAGCAGCATAGGTGCAGCCTAAATCTAAATTATCAGAGCTTTAAATCTGCATAAGTAATATTAAGGCAGGAAGTTAGATCTGGGACTTTTACATATGGGACTATCTTTAAACTGAGTGTCTGACTCATTATGGAAAGGAGACTCACTGTGAAAGTCACAGTAGGATTAAGCATCCTGACATTTGAAAAAATGTTCAGATCTAGGTTATCTGGGTCTGAGATTATGCTTAAAGTATATCTCTAACTGAAACACTCTGCTGACATCAGTCTTGAGAAATGAGTATAAGGTACTTTTCCACTGTAACCACAAAGGTAATATTAATGCTGAGAGACTATTTTATAGTGTTACTTCACTGCAATGAACCAATACAGAATTTATTGTACCTGGAGACCTGTCTCAGAAAATCTTAAAAAACCCATGAAACTGACCTTAAATAGCTCCTTGATTATGAATGATAATTCCACCAAGCCCTTGTTCTGGTCTGCAAGATTCCAGAAGCAGACTGAAGGTAACTTCAGACAGAGGTATGGCAAACTGCCTCCGATTAGGGAGACCAGTATACAGGAAAAGATTTAATCAAATGCTGAGCAAAAGATCAAAGGGAATTAGGGATGTACAGCTCCAGAAAGAGGACCAGATTTCTTTCCTCTTTGCCTCCTATGATCCCCAATTCCTTTTAAACCAGCAGGAATTCCAGAAGATTCATGCTGCTGACAAGAGCCACTTCTGTCTGTGCTCCTGTGTTTCAAGAAGAAGCTGCTCTCATAGATCAAAATACAAGATACACAGTTCTCCAAGATCTGTTTATTCATATGTTTTTAAAGTTAAGCCTACTCAGTGGGCGAAGCAGTTTACTCAGGTAGTCAAGAGAAAAGCAACTCACACAAGGCAAATAAGCAGGAGCAAAGTGAAAGGTGGAGCTTGGCAGCTGTTAAGCATAATCCCAGCCAGGGTGTCTGATTGCTTTTTGTTTCTCACAAGCCCTGTGGCTCCCCTTAATTTCAGGGATGTATCCACCGCTCTAATTGCTCCCACAGCTGTTGCAGTCATGGGTATTATCCCTGCAACTCCTTCTACTTCTGTAGAAGGCTATGCATGAGCAAAACTCTGCAAGGCTCTCTGTTTCTCTTAGAGGAATGCAATCTCACTTCTCCTTGATGCATTAGCAGTAGCATAATGCTTTAGAGAGGACTGTCAATAAGGATAGGAGCTAAAGCTGTCTTGTGTGAGGTGTTGTCCAAGTGATTAAAAAGCCCAGATGCAAAATGTCAGCTGAAGCACAGAGAAGCATCACAGCAGTTGGAGACCTCAGGAAAAGCCTCAAAAATGGTCTTCTCATTCACTGGAATATCTGTATTGCCTGACTTGTTTTTCCTCTCTGCCTATTTGCTCTATAAAGCCAAAACCTGAAATTTAAATGGCTACTTGACATGTCTGTTTTAAGCAATTTCACCTCAATGGATTTCCTTCAGTTTTGGTTGTTTATCAAAGTGCTGACCCTTGAACTTTATTTCCCTACTAATCTTATCTTTTACTGATCTCTAGGAAGTTGACATATGGATCAGTTCACCAGAGTGACTGAACAAGGTAAACTTAATAATCCAGTCTGTGTTTTTACATGTTTACATAGAAGGGTGAAGCAAATGCGGGAGACTAATCTATGTTTGATCTTAAAGGACATGAGAACATGATGTTCTGATTTTGCTAGATGAAGTCCTTCTGCTTTCTCTACCGTCCTTATTGTAAAATCCTAGAGGTGCTATAACAAACACTATTCAAAAAATAAATGACTAATCCATTTCAAGGCAATAGGTGTACCTTGGGCTAAATATAAACTTGGTAGCAAAAGACTGAGAAGTTATTTACTCAAATAGATGTTACTGACAGGTTAAAGTAAGTATCTTTAAGCTTTTTTTTCTTTATCCTGAAATATTTCTGCTCTAAATATACCTCCTCTGCTTCACAAACATTGTAATGATCTTTTTTTCTGCTCCTGATCACAACTGATATAAGCAGTTGGAAGAGAGAAAATGTTAGGACTGATAGTACAAAGGAATAAGGCAACACTATGCCTCCTTTCTGTCCCTGTTCCTATAGACAAAACTTCTGTTCTCTTGCCATTGACTGAAGGTTAAAATGAGAAAAATCAACAGCCATCACTAACAATAAAGTGTTAAGAAAACAGTGGAAGCTTTCTCTACATTTGTAGGAAATTCATATTAAGAAGTCAAGGTGGGAGGGCAAGGAGGCACTTTCCTCCAAGGCAAAACTGAAATGTCAGTATAGATTATCAGCTAAAGCTTCATTATTTTGTGCTCATTCCTAAAAATCCAAACACAGGCTTAATAATAGTAATCAAAACATGGATACAGGAGAGATTGCCAGTGTTATTTTCTCCAGAGGATTGGTATAAACTCTATAACAACCTCCATTTGCCAATAAATCTGCACCTACATTTGTATATTTTGTCAGTATGATTATAAAAGCAAACCTTTCCCCAGTGTTGGGTAAGACCTCATTTGGAGATCACAGAAGAGAGAAATAGTTACTTATATGCCAAAGAAAGGGCAGAGAAAATACTTCAGTGGATCCCTACTTGTAAGCAATGTTTAGCCTTTGCGCCATGTACACGGGTTGTCTCTGCAATCATTATTTACTTATGTTAACACACAGCCTGTGCCATTTTTCCCGTTGCCATATTCTCTAAATTCAAGGATAGTGCTATAGTCATGCAGACACCAAGTCACAGATGGCACTGCTCAGGTTTTTACATACTGTGCTACAGGCTTATCCTGGAGAAAAATCTGGTATTGTTACAGGTGGCCCTAATGTGAATGCACAACAACAAGGTTAAAACTTATTAACTAGTTGGGCAATGCCAAGGCTTGGCAATGCCAATGTCAGCTGGCCCTGTGGGTGTCCAGCTGCTCTGGGCATGACACCGTAGGCATGAGGGTCTGCTGTGAAATACCGTCTCTGTCACAAAATTACAGACCAGAATGTCCTTCTGCTTCATGTTCACTAATTCCTGTGACAACTGACATTTCTTGAAGCAGGCAGCATGGAGGGGCTCGATACCATGTCCAAATCACAACCAGCTACTTATTTTTCTAAATTATGTCATTCTCTGTACTTTCACTGAGAAGTATTATCTAAACAGAAGTAAAGAACTAGCTTAATCAGTACTTGGTTACTTCCAAATAAGCATATAATGATCATGAAAATCATTACCATACATTAGTTTTTATAATTTCTTTCCAAGAGAATTTCCCCATATATACTAATGTCTCTTTCTAATTGCTATCAGAAGCAGCGCTTCCACCCTCCACCTCCTCAGTTCTCATTTTTTCTCACCATGTGAGAAAATGCTTTCCAGCCCCAAAACCCACGAACTACTTCCTTATAAATCTTCCCTAATTTCAAAATGACAGCAATACAGTGTGACAGCATAGGAAAGGGAGCTAGAAACTGAGAACATGCAAAATGTCAAGCTAAAGTTTTCATTCAAAACTGGAAAAGAGCTTTGGGGTTCAGTTCTACTATTCAAAAAGCTCCTGCCTTCAGCTTTCAATTTCCATTTGATTTCCAGTATTTGCTGGTATTGGAAAAATACACAAGATCACAGCCAAAATAAAGGAAAAGCTGGTCCTAAATGGTATGCTCACCACTTCTGGAAACAGAAGTTCACAAGAGTTTGAATCTGCTTAGGTGGCTGGAATATATTAATATTGTTTAAGCGTTTCTCCAAAGTGAACTTTCAATGTTTTTGACATTTTTACCAAACCTGCATGTTTCCCTGGAACCCTACTCAACTCCTAAGCTGTTTTTTTCATTGTTGCACAGTATTGTGGTATTCACACCACTTTCAGCTTTAGAGACACACAGTTCTCCTACACATCCATGACAGAAATTGATGCAAGTATAAAAGAAAATGGCCAATTCTACTATTTTAACACACATCCCATGTAATAAACTGTTGGGCTTCAATCCCACAAACTTGCATACCTAAGAAAATGAGTTTCCTTGAATTATATGGAAGGAATTAGGAACCTAAAGTCTTTCCCTGCTTGTTTTCAGAAACAGATTGTTAACCACACATTAATGTGCACTTTGTAGATTTTTAGGTTAAAGAGATTGCCATTTATCACTGACTTTTTAGGTTACAGGATGTCACTCATAGTAGTTCTTTTGCAGTAATATCTTCTTTCATGATCTGCCTTTCTTAGGGAGACTTGTTTGGGATCATTATTTTTAAACTAAAGCTCATGTATTTTAAACAACCTATTCCACTGCATTTCTTGCTCCTCCTTGACATGTCCCTGCCCACGGAAGGGCACAAAAGATCCCAATGCCTTCCCTCCTGGCCACAACTGAGCTTGACCAGTGCAAACTTTTCCCTCCTGGGATGTGAACAGTGACAGTCAGGTACTATCAATCACATACCCATCCTGTCATTTGGCTACTGCTGAGAGCAGGATGTGGAGACAGCCAGACCTCTAGTCAGACACAGAGCCACTGCTTTTACCTACATTTGGTGGTCCTGTGTAGGACCACCAGGTCCTAGAGGCCTCAGACAGGTGAGGAGCAGTTCTGAGAGTGAAGGTCATGGCAACACTATTGTTTTAAACCAGGGCAATTAGGACTGTCCCAGCCAACCTCTCATGGCACTGAGCTCCCAGTTTAACGTAATATTGCTGTTCTGAAAGTAAGATGAAAGAAAGCCATACAAACCAAGCAATTAGAGCTATTTTTTTGTATCTACATGATTCTCAAGGCAACATCTGCCAGGGATTATTAGTGCCACAGTGAATTAAAAACCTCACTCCTAGGATTTCTGACTCACTGTTGTCCTGCTTTCTTCTATCCATAGCTCTGTCCTGATATTTTAGTTGTGCAATTACAAAGCCTTGCCTTGTTAACCCATCCCACTGATCAAACCATTTTACCTTCCTAGTACAGCATTTCATCATCCTAATCTTATTGTCCTGTGTTATATTGCTTATCACCTTCTATCAGATTTGATGGTGTTAATCCTAGGTCCCCGCCTTTCATTTCTGTTGTATCACACAGTTTATGCACTGCACTTGTGTCTGCATTGTCCTCTGTAGATTGTCATCCATACACAGAATATTTAAATGAGAAAAAATTCAAGGACAAGTAGAGTTTATACAAAGTTACTCCACAGATTCAATCATTATTTTGCTGAGCTAACTGAACAGTTGTTAATAGATTGAAGCATCAATTCCCATACAAAACCCAAAGGAAGACAGGTTCCTTTCTCTGGAAAGTTTTCTTGTAAATTTTTAATCAACAATATAGTTAGGATATACTAAGAACATATATATATATATAAAATTTTAAAATGCACTTAAATCGGGTCATTTCTTAGGATAGTTTCACCCAATCTTGCTATTCATATTTCATTCTTCAGGGTTTTTTTTAATTTTTTTGATTATTAGCAAGAGGATACTTCTTTCTGGATACATCTAAAATATTTCCATACAACAGTGAGATTACCTGGGTTTAAATTATTTTCTAAACTAAGTTGTTGATGTTGTGGTACAAACCACCTAGTCATAAAAAATTAGTAGATGATGCCTTCTTCAGGGTATTGGAAGCAATCTCACTCTCACAGGCCTTTGTGCTCACAGCGTACTTGAAGCATCCCAACATCTGCTGGAGGGATGGTAGAGAAGAAAGATAATCCAGGAGGTTTCTGGAGTTTATGGATGATAACTGCCTGGACTGTGTACATGCTGGGGACCAAATGACTGCAAAGCAGCTTTGCAGAGAAGGACCTTAAGGTCTTGGTGAACAAGTTGAGCAAGAGCTAGCAAAGTGCCCTTACAACAAAAAAGGTCAACATCCTCACAAGGCTGCAAGGGTGCAAAAGCACCAACTGATGACAGAGGGAAGTGATCCTTCCCCTCTACTCAACACTACTGAGACACATCTGGAGTGCTGGGTCCTCTTCTGGGCTTGCCAGCACAAGAAAGACATGAACATACTGGAGTGAGTCCAGTGAAGGACAACAAAAGTGACTAAACTGCTGGAACACCTGTAATACACGGAGAGACTGAGAGAACTGGGACTATTTAGACTGGAGAAGAGAAGGCTCAGAAAGATCTTATGAATTAAGTCTATAAATACCTGATGGGGAGTAGTAAAGGAAACAGACCAGACTCTTTCAGTAGTGCCCCATAAAAAGACATGAGTCAGTGGGTACACAATGAAAAACAAGAAAGTGTATTTAAAAATAAGAAAAACTTCTTAATTGTAAGAGTTATTGAATCAGATTATCCAAAGAGGTCACAAAGTCACAATCCTTGGAAATATTCAAAATTTGAGTATACACAGCCCTGACCTGCTCTAGGTGACCCTGCCCTGAGCAGCAATTTTGGACTGAGCAATCTCAAGATACCTTCCCAAAGTCAACCTTCCTCCCTTTCTGTGAACTATCTTTATTTGAATGCTCAGTGAGTAGGTTCCAATCACCCAGCCTCAGGCACCCAGTTTGCCCTTCCCTCAGTGCTCTAGATGAGAAAGTCAAAGGTCTTTCTCTAATCAATA
Organism: Agelaius tricolor; assembly: GCF_023055355.1. Classification (NCBI taxonomy): domain Eukaryota; kingdom Metazoa; phylum Chordata; class Aves; order Passeriformes; family Icteridae; genus Agelaius; species Agelaius tricolor. Next base: position 65,672,407 of record NW_027269261.1, read on the forward strand.
GAACAATGCAAATGTCTCCAGTGGCAAATTTTACCTGCCTAAGCATGAGGGGCTTTTTAGTTGAAGCATGAGGCTGTTAGCAGAATTACACAGACTGGAATTCATCCATTGATTTTTCTGATGACTGAAGGCTATAACTCAAAAAAACCTACTGAAGAAGGGAATTTAACTAAAGTTCAAGTGTTGTGTTTATCGGAGAGTTATTATTCAAATAACTGGAGCTAGTACATTATTCAAATAACTGGAGCTAGTACAGCTAGTACATCCATGTCTGAGTTTATTGTAGCTTACCACCATTCAGCTGGTGCACTATAATGTCTTACCCTTAAGTAAACTGTGCATGTGCCTGAATCAGTTCTGAGTTAGGAGTTATGTGATGCAGATGACATTTTCTGTTATCAGAAAGCAAGTCCAAGTCCCCATGCAAACACACATTCCTGCCTACATAATTTTTTCCTGCCCCCACCATTCTACCTCTATAGCACACCTTAAAAAAGCAATAACTAACTCACTAACACAGCAGAAAATAAATGCTTTTTCTCACTAGATTGGTTTTCTACTAATTGATCAAGTTTGCCCTGACTTGGAGCAAAATCATAAGAAGCACATAGTCAGCTCAACAGAGAGGTCAGGGTCACAAAGCAAAGAATTGTAGGTAAAACAGGAGGGAAATGGGACAGGGAGTGATGGGATCAAACTGCCCTAGAGGCTTCCCTGAACCTCCAAACTGGCTCAAGCTGCACCATGTAGCTTTAGCCTTAGCAAACAGCCTTAATTCCTAACACCTCCAGGCATAACCAGGTGACAAAAACAAGGCTCCCAGTCACAGAAAAATGAGAATAGGGCATTGGAAAAATGAAACCACAATGTGAATTTTCTTCTTTAAGCACCCAGTGCAACACACTGTACATAGGGCTCCTCATCCAGGGGGATGCAGGAGAGCAGGTGATCAAGGCTAATGTCACCAGCAGAACAAGGCAGACTCCCGTGTCACATTGGCAGGAGAAAAAGCTGAACAGGACCTAACATCTAAACTAGTGGATTGGCTTGATATATCACAAAAGAAAGAATCAAAACAGGAAAAGAAGTTTGTTGCAACGTATGAAGCACGGTCCCCAGATGTGCCTGTATATCCAGAAACATTTATTAAATTGTGTATCTAAAAGTGTACATAGCTTTTATAATATTTTCACTACCAGGTTAGAATGGCATGAGCCTGGAGAGCCAATAGTATTAAAGTTCAGATGCCTGCTAGACAATAATATACATGATTTATTCCCTAAGAGAATCATCTTTTTTTTCCCTAAGACAAATTCTTGTGTAACAATTTTTTCTGCAAAACCACTGGGCTTCTGCTGCTTGTTACACTTTAGAAACTTTGTTACATCTCTCCTGCCTTGACTGACTAGTCCTTTCTTTTCTAACTAAAAGCTCTTTGTTTTCTTTCTCTACATGTTGTGATAGCTGGTGCTTCATTTTAGGCTTTCACTCATTTCCATCAATATTGCTAGACTTTAAACAAAGTCCCACATAATTAAAACAGCTGATAAGAGCAGAAAAGTACTCCAGGTAAGGTATAGTATCAGTTCACATCTTCCAGGAACTCCTGCATCCAAAAAAATAGCCCTTCCTAGAGGTGTCATGACAAAACCATGCTTTTTTCCAAACTAAAGGTATGAAATCGTAAATAAGTGTGTAAAAAAATCCAGAAAAATATCATGTCCGTTCATGTAATTGTACACATAATATCCAAAATCTGAGAGTTGAATCACTGAGGTTAAACAGCTAAAAATCCAAAGTCTAATAAGTGATGTTTTGTTTCACTGTCCTGAATACACAGAACCACATATTTTTTCATGTTTTGTCTGTTCTTATTTAAAGCACTTTCTGAGAAGAAACTGACAGCTCTCCCTAGTTTTCTCTTGATATTCAGCTGTTGTTCTAAACATAAATTGTACTTTGAACACTTATTTGTTCAATGTGATGAAATAAACAGTTTTTCCTGTTGAATTTTATTACAAAAATAGAGACTTGTCATTAAATTATTCATTAGTTTAGGAAAACCATTGTCAAAATCACATAATGATTAATAAAATCATTATGTTCTAGGTAAAACTTTTGGAAAACTGGAGCTTTAAAAGTTATTCAAAATTAAGTTTTCATATATAGCAATCAAAGCAGCTTTCCCCTTCAGCAAGGATGCCACTGAACAGCATATGGATGAGGTACCTTTTCTTGGATTTGTACATGTGAATAACCAGTGGGTATAGAATTAGTCTCCCTGACCACATATTGTTTTGTTTAACTATTTGAGTGCCCATGGCATCACTCTGTTACATGCCAGTCACTCCTCTCCTAGATAATACACAGACATGATTTGGAGGATAGCACACACTTGGAGCTTGTCCACAAGGACACTTCGAGCAGACTGAACGATTCTGGGGCAGAAGTGAGATTAATTATAAGAAGACCCATGCTGTGAGATACTGAGAACAGTTCTCTGTGTGATTAAATACATTAAAAGTAGACATAGGGTCCCTGGTAAGCATTTTGAAAAACTACCAGCCTGCTCATTGACCATTGTTTTAAACCTCCATTAAACCATCAACTTCACTCTAGTGGCCCTTACAGGTGAGCCAGCACCTGTGCCCTGTGGCAGATAATGCAGATATATAACACAAAGATAGTGCCCAGCTAATAACTATGAGGTTTTTTGCTTGATCTTCCTGTTGCTATAATTTGTTTATTTCAAACATTTAGTTTAGTACATGTTGGGAAGAGGGGGTTCCAGCCTGTCTCTGAATTTAGGATTAGCAAACAAGAAAAGAATTTCACTTTCCTGAATTTATGATTAGCAAACAAGAAAACAATCAAGGCAAAGACAGATAAGACAACTGCAAGTAAGAAAACACCAGATAGCTATAATTATATTTGTTTGCTTGATTAGATTGCAAATAGGTATTTTTCTCTCACCCAGTAATTCTGTGAAATGAGTGAATTGATAAAAATAAATAAATGATGGTATGGTAGAAAGGCATTATCTGCACCATGAGCACAGGAGGAGTGAAATCAACTTATTCAGAGAGATTATATTAAACAAGTGCTGAAAAAAACCCTTTTAATACTTCTCCTGGGTTTTTAACTATTAGTAATTATGTGTTACCTGAAAAAAAACCTCAGCATTTAAAAAATATTTTATGATACAAGACCAGGTTGGATGAAACTCTGAGCAACCTGATCTAGTTGAAGGTGTCTCTGCTTATTCCAGGGGAGGTTGGACTAGATGAGCTTTAAAGGTGCCTTCCACCCAAACAATTCAAGATTCTTAAGTACATCTTTTACAGATATGCACAGGAAAAAAGAGCAGTAGATGTTACCTCACATTTGAAATGCAAATTGGGTAACATTTAAAAAATAAGCAAAACTGTCCACCCAATTAAGGACAACAAACTTTTAAAGGGAAAATTTTAAGAAATTCTGAAAACTGGTAGCTAAGATCCAATAAATCTAGAATTCCTTAAAGAAATGAGAACCATCTTAATGCAGAAAATAGAATAAACTGAAAAAGCATAGGTGGATAAATGATCAATCCTTCAGTGATCTAAAGATCAAATCACATGGAAACTGTAAATTAGGCAGAAGTGATACAAAGGATTTTGAAAGAGCTTACACAGACAAAAGGAAAAGAATGCAAAGACTGTGGCTGAAAATTAGATATCACAAGCAAGGAAAGGTTCCCTGCTTTGTAGCTCTTAGGCACTTTTAGTCCAATGCTGCCAAGAAAAAAATTTCCACTCCCATATCAGGCAGTTAGTATAATGAAAGGAATAAGTGAGGCAGTTAGTGAGAAAGGAATAAGAAGTCAGATGGAGCAGGGGAAGACCAGACTAGAAAACACTTTTATAAATTGGCTGTTTTCACATTAGTTTGGTGTAATGAGTTTCACTCTCATGTGTAATAAACAAGTACTGGACAACCTCAGAACCATTGGCAGTTGTCACTGAGAGTTCACGAAGGATGGAGAGATATTCCAGGAAATAAGGCAAATGTAATGCTGGCATTCTTCTCTCTTACAATAAAAACTGAAGAAAATAATCAGTGTGTAAGCTCCTAGAAAATGAAAATGAAATAAGTAGCAATCAAGAACAAACCAAGGCAAGGAAATCTCATTCCACCTTTGATGGAGTAACAGATCTCACAGACAGGGGACAAGCATTACCTTTGAAATACTTTGATTTCAGTACAGCTTTGGGCACTTTCACAAGCATGGCTTTCACAAGCATGTGCAGATTTGAAGGTGCACAACCACACCACAGAGATGTGTCTGCTGGGTTGCCTGGGAATCTGCCCCAGGTCTTATGTTTGCTCAACTTCTTGCTTGCACCAGTGGTTTGGATCAAGGAATACACACTGGGCATGCTGCAGGAAGGGTTGCAAACACCAGGATTAGAATTCTAATCTAAAGCCTCTTACCTAATACAGAAAATGGTCATGAAGAAAAAAAGATGCACTGCAGTCAGGACAAATAAATAAAGGTCTGTGCTTAAGTAGGAATAATCCACTATATAAATACAGAGTTTACAATAACCACTGCAGCAGTCAACATGGAGAAAAGGATTTGGCATTATGAATTACCATCTGAACTTGCATGAGTGATGTCATGAAGTCACAAAGAAAGGCAAGCAGCATATAAAAACCAAAGGCAAATATGACCTAGAAGCATGACCACCCAGTGTCAGCATAGTTGAATGCTTCTTTTAAAATGTGGTAGTACAGAAAAACACAAGTACAGCACAAGGGAGGACCATACATATCCTTTATGCATTAGTTAGACAAGCTCCTGTTGGGAACTGTACAGCTGTGGCTGATCCTGCTTTTAGGAATGTGATTGGACTGTGTGGCCTTTCAAGGTACTCAACCTTACAACTTATGGGTTCTGTCACCAGTGAAACCTTCCAGCACAGCCTAAAATTGCAGTGGCAGGACTGCCTTCGCCAATAACACTCTGGTATTCAGAGAGCAGCAGTGATGTGGGGAGTTGTCCTCTAAACAGCAGTGAAATTATTCTTCTTCACCTCTCTCTATGAGATCTGGTTTTAGAAGGGAACTCCACTCAAGTACTGCACCACTACAGTGATCAAGATGTAATGTTTTGACACTTTGAAACTGAGGGACAGGCATACATATCCTGATTTCCTTAAAAAAACCAAAAACAAGAAACCAAAAAGCCCACAAATTTCCTTGCATTTTGTCTCAGGATGTAGGAGGGAGGAGAGATTTAAGCAGAGCAGCCTGCATCCATTTAAAAATAGCAATGAAACACCTGCACAGAAGAGGCACGAAGTAAAATCAGAACTTGAAGTCTGTGTGTCCAAATTTGACTCTCATCTTCCAAAGTGACAAAAGAAATTGAAAATTCAATTCAACAATAGTGGCAGAATGAGTTGGGCAGAATGAGTTGCACAGATAAGAGACTTTAGAGACTCTGAACAAAACAGTTCATGATAATTGTGGCAAGTCCCAGGGGCAGCAGGGGAAGACTTTTCTTTCTCTCTCTCTGCCTTTCTCACTTCCCAATTCACTTCCATAGACTTTCCTCTTCCTTCCCCAGGAGGAACTTTCCCAGATACTGAAACCCAGTCATGTCTAAACAACTCACCATTTTCCTTCTCCCACAGAAGCTTCCCTCCTGCTCCCAACAAGAGTTGGCCATCCACCTACCCCTCTACCTTTTCAGGTGGGTGCCCCCTTGCACATCTCCATGAGGGTCTGGGTTGCCATGGCCCCTGTTTCCAGCAAGGGGCTTTCACTGCAAGAGGCAGTGAAGGGAGTGATGTAGCAGGGCAATCTGCAGGAACCTCTCCCTCTCACCATCCCAGCAGTGCCAGCAATAACAGCAGCTGAATTCTTTTAAGTCAAGGAAAGAAACAAGGACAGAAGTTGCTGCCTTCAGCACTCTGCTCCTGCAGGCAGCTGCCGAGGTTGGATTTATAGAAAGCGTACCCTGGCTTGTCTGTGGTGGCAATAAACAGCAGTGCCTACTGCCTAAATAATCCCTAGTCTTTGAGCTTTGCACCTTTCCCTTTTTATTGGGGAACAGCTTATCCTTCTTGTCTTTAACCCTCCTGGTTTGGGTTTGTTTGATTTTTTTATCATAGCAGAGTCTCAGTCTGTAGCAAAGGCGGCATAATGGATGTTCTGATGCCACAGACATCTTCATCATACAAAGCAAAACAAACAGAAAGAATGTGAACAAAACCATCAAAAAATGTGTGATGTGTCTTTGAAATCATTCCTAGAGAAAATCATGAGGAAAATAAATTAAAACTTCCGAAATTCCTGTTCAATTAAATTGCATGAATATACCTGAAGCAACAGATACTGGAACAGAGCTGTTACAGCTAAAACAAACAGCTTACACACATTTTATATCAGAAATTAGAATTCTTTCCATCAGTGCATTCTTGAGTCTTAAGCACTAATTTAGCTACAATGCAGCAGAGCTCACACTGCAGTAATAGAATATTGATTGTACAATGTTCAGAAACAAAGAACTCATGTTGCTGAACTTTATACACATGCATGTTGTTGCAGTAAGAAATCCACAGCAATATTCCTTGCCAAATGTACCAAATCACCATGGGGCTTGCTGATGATTTAATTACAAAATATAGAATTTTCAGTGGGACAGAGTCAAGTTCTCATTAAACTAAAATTCCAGTAATGGAAATGACCTTGAGAAAAGGGAAAGGTTAAATGTTCAAACTCAGGAAAGTGTGATGCTCAATTAATTCTACTTCTTTGCTGTTTATTAATATATAGCAATATACTTCAGAGTTGCCAGGGACTTCTCTGAAGATGAATAATACACCTGTAGTGCAAATTTCACATCCTAACTCAAAGTAACCTGCATTTTTGTAGGTCCTCATGGGTTTGAAGCCCAGTGTTAAATGAGTGATAATGAACCAGTGGTCACTGTGTGAGTATTATTCCTCAGAACAGCTTCCCAAAACACTTCTTCAAAACAAATAAATCATAATACAGGAGTAATTTGAGAGTAATGCAGGCTGCTTTCCCCACATTCCTTGCTCCTACCTCTCCTACAGGCCGAACATCCCACTCCACAGCTGGGAGGCAATGCCAGCATCCACTGCTCTCTCAGTTTGTTGCTTCTGTTTCACCACTGAATCTAATCACCCTCCAAAAGATCATCTCTTAACTCCTCTTTTGGATTTCCTGACAGTGGCATGAATATAACACCCATATTATACATATTTTAAGGCAATTTCTGTGTAATGGCAGTTATAAAAAAAGGTATGCAGAGTCAAGCTTTTCTTTGAGGTTTTGTTTAATTGTTGGTGGTGGAGGGAGGATTAGGCATTTAATCAAATATCACTGACAACTGCTAGACTAAATACTGAATTGATGATCTGATCCTCCAAGGCAATTGCCATATTTCTGTTTTCTCATTTGGGAAGGAATAACATTACTCTATTTTGTTCACTGAGCAGTATCCTATTGATGATGTATTATGAACATGCATATCCATTGAGCATACTCTGGGACTGCGAGTATCTTTAAAAAAATCACTGGAAGTAGCTTTGAGACACAGAATACTTGCAGTAAGTTTTAACTATGCAATGAACTTTATAAGCAAACAAGTTCTGTATTCTTACATTTTTGACTACAGATGTATTTCAGTAGCCCATGTAATAGCATTTTACTGTAAAAATAATAGCAAAGAAATCGAGTGAGATCCTGCCCCCATCCATTTGCTTCTCCTCTCCCATTATGCTTTTACTGTCCTTTCATCCTGCAGAGACAAATGTTGATTACTCCCCACCAATTACCATTTCCCACAACAATATACAGTACAGGAGTAAAAAAAATATTACAACCTGTATTTTTTTCATCTTCTCTGAGTTCTCATTAGCTGTTAACTACATTTGACTTCAGAGGCAAATCTCCTTCAGAGGAGGAGAGACTGGTCCCATTAGAAGTTCAACCTTCCACCAGTAACAAATATTTCCTTTAAAACACTTATAGTTATTTAGAACCTAAACATGTCTTAATTTGACCTAAGAATAAAAACATAGTATCTATCTTTTTGATAAGTATTCCTTATGGCCTTCTATGTAATTACCTTAAAAGCATTTACAGAAGATAGTGCTTGCAACCAGCTTTTTGTATCCCTTTGTGTTGTTCCTTCAAGGCATTAGTTTCATATACTATAAAGCACAAGAAAGATGCCTTTATTACCACAATTCATTAGAATGTGCTAAACAGTGCCAAATGAAGAAGCATTTTTTACAATTATTGTTATTACCTAGTGTAATTCACATTTTGCTGACTAGAAAAAAAGTTATCTTTTAAAATAAGCTTTTGTGAAAAAGAGGTGTTATTATAAACCCTGATGCAGAAAAAGCCTGAAGGGTCTTTCAATTTGCTACTTTGTGTTTGAAATCTATTAACCTGTACCAGCACCAGCTTAACTAATCTTGAACATTTTTGGAAGAAAAGTGCACCAATCTTGTCTACCATCTGAGACACCAGCATGGAAAAAATAAGGAATTCTGCTGGAGGAGCTAATTTAAAAAAAAATCATCTTCCTACAATTGGAAATATTATTTTTAGTGGATGGACAAAGTCCACTATAAGTTTTCATTTTGCATTCCACATTTTAATAGTTGTCAGGATTCGAAGGACAAATGGATTAAGTCCCTCCTAAATTGCTCTGGAGCACCTTCTGAGGGGAGAAAAAGCTGTAGAAGAGCCTATCAGGAGTGGTTCCCTTAGGATTTTGGCTAGCAGAAGAGAAAGTCCTGCTGCAATGCAGAGAGCTAAGGAAGTGTTTGATAGGGTTCTTTAACCCACTGAGTCAGATTCCCCAGCAGCTGGTTAAATGGGGAGATACCTCCTTTCATCTCTCTGAACACTTGTACCTGAGAAAAATTTGTTCTGGTAAACAGCAGGGCTACCACTTTTCGTGTCTCCATGGGGGGAACACAGATGGAAGAAGTTGCAGAACAAGAGATTTAGCCCCAGTTGCCCAGCACCACCCACATTTTGGGCCATTTCTCCACATGTTAATAGTCTGCTGAGCCTAGATTTTGTTACCATGTCTCTTCTCCAGCACAGAGAAGACAGCTGTCTGAAAGACTCTGCATTTGCACAGGATGAATTCAGGGTTGAGAGATGAGCATCATAAGACTTTGATAAAAGGAACAGCACAAGATCACTGCCCTTGCATATTGCACGTAAAATCAATAAACTTTGTCCCAGAAATAATGACAAAAGCTGAAAAAGGCTCTGAAGAGGCTCTGAGTGAAGAAGTTTTACAAAAAATATAAAATAAATTATGAAAATAGCTTTCTGTGTCTCAGAAACAATGTCTGCAGTAACAGAGGGTGGAAAAACCAGACAGACCAAACTCCAGGACTCCTTAGGTTCAGTGAACAACAGTTCCCAAATGAAAATTGTGCATGCCCAAGGAGTTAAGATGCTGTGATAAGATGTTTCTTGAGGACTTCCAAAGCAGAGAGACTTCATTCACCAGGAAACAGTCAGTTGTTTTTAGCTGTATTTAAACAAAATAAATTTAAAAATATGAATCTGCAGTGCTACATATCAGCAGTCAGCTATGATGGTATCATCAGAACTGGAGGTTCAGTGATTCATAACAGTGGCAGTATTCTTTGACACATACACAGTTGTAAGGGTCTTTCATAGAAACCCCAAGACCAAAACCATGAAATCATCATGCTCAAAGAGCACTGGCTGGTCCCTACAAGTTCTCTCCTGGCACTAAGGTATCTGAAAATTTGCAAACATTTTCCAGTGTGGTTTGCCCCAGAGCCACATAGATCCTCTGTGTATTGGATGGACATCTATATCATCTCTAGAAGGTCAGAGAAAAGAGAAACTCTGACATTAGAGGAGTCCAGAAATATTCATAAAATCATAAAATTGTTTGGGTTGGAAGAGGCCTTAAAGATCACCAGTTCCAACACCCCTGCTTTGCATAGGGACACTTTTCACTAGACCTTTTCAGGTTGAACCATTCAGTCTGGCCTTGGCCACAGCAGGGTAAACTGTTGTCTCACAGGGAAGAATTTTTTCCTAATATGCAATCTAAACCACTGTCATCCATTTTAAAGCCATTCCCCCTTGTCCTATTACTATATTTTCTACTTGAGGGAAGACAGAAAAAGAAGACCAAAGAAACATACATTCAGGGATGCCTGTGTTTGGTGAGCTATTACTCTTGTTTCAGTGACAAAACATTTTGTAGTTAGTTCATGAATAGAACAAAGTAATTGAGGCAAACCTAAGACAAGAGCAGACTGGATTTAGACCCAAAAGATGACGTGTGAATCACATTTTTGTTCTAAAAATAAGGAAAGACTGTCCAATACCAAAAAGCACATTCCAGAAATGTCCAAGATTTTAAAAAGTATTTGGCAGCCTGTGGTGCAATTGACTCTGGATCATTTTAAAGTAAAATAGCTTGCCAATAAAAACTACTACCATCATCAGAGTTTTATGTTAAGGTACACATTGTGTGGTCAAAAAAATGTAGAGTTGACCATTTTTTTAAGTGGTGTCAAGTGAGAGTGTATTTCTCTTTAGCACTGGCACCAGCTGCATGGTTAAAACAAGCACGTACACAGGGCGGGCAGACACAACGCTGGCACTGCCTGTCTTGACTGCACATTAGGAGAATTAGCTTTTAAATAAAGACACTACTCTTTCCAGTAACAGAGTAGCTGACTTGGAAGCTGTGTCAAAATAAGACAGAGTTAAAGCTCTGACAAAATTTAATTTAAAATTAAAGATTTAAAGTTAAAGATTCCAGAGAATGTGTTTTCCCCTTTTCTTTTTCTTTGAGTGGACACTTTGCTAGGCCCCTGATAATTTAATCAGAATAAACTTCCTCTCTCCTCATGGCCCAGGAGACAACAGCTTCCTCACCCTCTGAAGAGATGCCCCAGTCCTTCCTTGCATCCTCTTCTGCATCGACATCTCTCTAGACGAAGTGCTCCTTTAAGGCACACCCATGTAACAGAAATCAGATTACATACTTTGAAAGAGACAGGATTTTTTTTTCTCAGAAGGGAAAAGCATTACTAATTGGTAAGGCCAGACTACAGGCTCTCAATCCTACTTCCAATTTAAAATACTGATGTGAGGCCTGAAAATCTACCCATGCACAAGAAGGCACAAAAATGCCTTCAAAAGCACATAAATCAGGAAAATACTAGGCAAGCAGGAAATTAATTTTTAATGAATGTTATAGCTGGCCACAGAATTCAACAACATTCTGTTTCTAAAGGTACCTAGAAGGAACCTTTAGAAGGAAACCTGGGGCACTTTGAAAACAAACTTTGAGTCTGTCAATGTCAGTGTATCGCTGGGCAAATAAAGGCAAGTTGAGGAAGTGGATGGACAGTCATCTGTTAAACAGCATGTTGAGAGAAAACACAACTGTTTTAACAACACATAGCACCAAAAGGACACAAGTGAACCAGCCCAGACAACAAGGGCAGAGTTCTGTCTGTGCTTAAAGTAGTGTTCAGCCATGCAGGAAAGATTCAGAGGTGCCTATTGGCTCTTTGGATAAATGACGATTTAATTCATCACACTGCAGTAATTTATGCGATACGCTGACTTGTAGTCAGTTCTAGGGAGTTTCTGGGTGTAGTTTGTAATGAAACCATTGAAAAATGGAATTCAGGAGTAGTCAAAGGGGAAACATTTGAGCAGACAGTCTACTCTTGCGTCTGAGGAGATTGGAGCAAATTCCAGGCTCTTGAGAAGTAATAGAAGTTCCATTAATTTCAAAAGCATCCAATTGTCTTCCAATTGCAAAAGTTTCCTTAGGGACGGTAGCAGGAATAGGGCTGAACAAAGAACTCAAGATGATTTTTTCCTTTTTTAAAAATTTTAACCACCAGTTCCTTCAGTCATGCAAAAATACCACTTGCAACATAACACAATTCCTTTTTAAGGAAAGCAGTCCTCCCTCTTTAAACATTTACAAAACATAGCATCCTGAAAATAATCAAGATTAACTTTTGAAGCAGACTGCAAATGTTAAATTAATTATATTGCAATTCTTAATTATTTGAACAATTTTAGCAAATTTTTCAGTGTGATTCAACACCTGCTATTTTTGTGTGCCTTTTTCCATAAGTCTCATTACATAGGACATTGAACTGAGATCTTTACTATAAAATTCTTTTCATGTGTTCTTGAGAATTCTGTATGTGTATATTTTTTCTTATGGATTTTAGTAGGTTGTGATCTCTTAATATTAGCAACTTATCTGAATGGCACATTCATTTAGAAAAAAGGCCTTTTTCTCGTTTTGCACGATGTGCAAATTTAAAGATAATGTATTCTGTACCAGCTCCCCAATAAGATAAAACATATAATGACATTATCCAGTAACTTGAGTATTTTACTGACTTTATATTCTGGCAGTACGTTTCATGCCTCATTTGGTAGAAAACTCATTAGACTAGTGCAAACTATATTTTAATGCAATAGGTTAAGACTTCTTTCCCAACTAACTTGAGTCAGTTATTTTCTGTACTTTCATGCTCAAGTTAATAAATTGCAAACTTTCAGCTTCTCAGTTTGCTCTGATCTCCTTTACATACCATTTATTGGTAGTTCTATATTTTGACAGAGAAAAAAGAGATGAAAGTCAAATTATCCCCTTCGGTTCATGGAATAAATGTTGCCATCATATAATCTGTATTCTTATGGGGCATTATATTTTATTGAGTTCTCAAATTGTGACAAGAGCATTCACTGAAATGCAGCAATGTCAATACAAAATAACACTGAAGAGCAAATAGCTGAGAAATTTCGAAGCCAGTTTAATAAGTTTTAGTCATGATTTTGGATTTGATAGCTGAAATCAATTGGAAAATCTTCTGCTAGGATCTACTGTGGTCTAACATCAGACATAAAAGTAGATTGCTAAAATGCTTCTTAATTATAGCTGGTGTGTTTAAGAATGCACATGCAGTAGTTTTTTTGGTTAAGCAAGTGGCTATCCAACTAATGGAAACTCAGGAGTGGATTCTTCAGCAATTCTGTGTTGCAAGCTTCAAGACATCTGAGATCAGAGTGTGTCATGGCCCTAGCTCCAATATTCAAAGAACTGACTGAGTCTAGACCTGAAAGCAAATAGAGTCACTGGCAGAAAAGCACTGAATTCTTGCTAAGGTCATCCAACAAGAGTGCAGTTATCAATACATTATTTGTGATTATAAAGCAAGAGCCGACAGGACTGTGGTTGAGTCATGCACATTATATGGGGTGGAAAATACCAATCCTAGTCTTACAATGTAGTTATTTGGTAACAAATGTGTAAATTTTTGGAAGAAAAAATGATATTTTCAAGGATCTGGCTATGTTAGTAGATCTAGAACACAAAGAATAAATGTCCCTCTAATATTACACCGTTTTTCCTGAAATTGCATCCCTAGATAGGTTCGTAGGATTGGAGAACAACATACTTGATATTGGAAGGGATATCTGGAGGCCATCTGGTTCAACTTTTTCCTGAAGCAGGGTTTCCCAAAGCCATTGCCCAGATCCATCTCACTTGAATCTCTCTTATTTGGTTCAGTCAATGTCCCTTGTCTGCCTAGTTCCCTCTTCTGAGTCATATCCCCATAGGTACTGGGGGGCTGTTTTTAGACCCCAAAAATTTGTCTCTGAAGAGAAATCAGATCTCATCCCTCAGCCTCTTCTCACAGGGCAATCCATTTCCAGGTGTTATTAACTATGCATTTGTCCCCACTGAATTTCCCCCAGTTTGTTTCCCTAACCATGTGCCTTTGTGCAAATACAGTTAAGGAAGTGTCCCTCTGCATTAATTCTGGAGCTGCCACTGGGCCACCACAGCCACTGATATCCCTTTTATGACAATTCCTTAGCAAGGGTGGAGAAAATAATCCACATTTTAATCCACCCCAGTGAAGTACTGAGAAATCTTCATGAGAAAAACTGTATGTAATTATCTCCACTGATTTTACCAGGGTTTGATATCATCACTTCAAGTCATACATTCACTTCAGGTCCACGTGTACACTGCACACATTGTTGTCAGCTATTAATGAGATTATTGTAGCCCAAAGTGCTGTCACAATAGCACATCTAAAGGAACAAAATTATTAGGAGCAATTTCTAAGCCAATAAATATCCCAGATGAGGGGAAAGGAAAATAGGCTTATAGTTACTTAGGATTGCCTACAAAAATCAGAGTTTGAACACTAATATGAGCATGCATAGGAATGACAGACAAAGATAATTTCACTTTGCACCTCTGATACCACCTGCACTCTTCTTGTTAATCATTCCAGGACAAACGCCCTATGTTAAAACAGCTACATTAAAAAAAAACAACAAAAAAACCAAAAAAAACCACACAAAAACCCAAAAAACCCCAAACCAATAAAACCACAATGACAAAAAAAAACCTCTTGACAATTAAATACATTGTTATGACTATTCCTCAAAGAAGGAATACACATCTCCTAGGACAGAATCATTCAGTTCTGTATCAGTTACAAATTTCTGAGAGATATATGTATCCGCTTAGCCAAAAATCAAGAGATTCTGCTAGGCATTGTCTTACCACCTCGCTCCTGATTAGCTCTTCTCTCTCCTTTGGCTCTGAATTCCAATGTATTCCTATGTTCTGTTTCTCCCATGCCATGCCATATGATTTATTTGGATCTACATCATTGCTTATGTGGATCTAGACATAAACCTTATTACAAGATAAACCTTTATATACAGGTAAAAGCAGAAAGTCACAATAATAAATATAAACAATTTTTGTGTACCACATAACAAATTATAGTCTCTACATAAGGTTTATTTGGTACTTGTTGAGATGACCTACATAATTTAGCTTTGGCTTTTGCTTCTCTTGAGTAATGCAGGGATCTCATGCTCATGCTAATAAATTCTTTATATTACACCACCATGTCTCCCCTTTACATAATTCATCATGCATGGTTTGGGGTTTTTTTGTCCCGTGTTTCATATCCAGTCCAATGCACTTCTGTTTTCCTGAGGGAGATGGATTGGAGAAAAATATGCAAACAGAAAAGAGAGAGTGTTGGCACAGCACAGAGCTTACTTATGCAGGCGCACACAGCACATGTTCTCTTTAACTGAAGCTGCGCAATAGTTGAATAATTCTGGCCCAGCACATCTGGTTTGAAGCATTGGAACCACTTAAAAAGTTGTACATAAAGCAGGAGAAGGAGAAAAGAAAACAATATTAGCTCTAGGGTCTTCAAAGAGTGTGCCTTTTTTTTTTTTTTTTTTGAGAAATAAGTATCCCGCCAAGTTGATTCTCCTTAGCTTATTCAAATTCAAAAGATACAGATGAAGGTCACATCTGAAACATCCTATCAGGATTTTTGAGTGAAGACTCATTAAAAAGAAATTGTCTCCTCAGAATACAGCAATGTGAAAAGCCACGTTTATTTGCTTTTCACAGTCTCCCTCCTGTATACTCACTTTGCATCCTTATCATGCATAATATTTTTCAAGAGCCTTTAAGGTACTGTGAACAAACTGCAGTATTCTGAAACTAATTAATCTGTGGCACATTTGCAAGAAGCAACTGCATCTCATTATAGATATATACTGCTGTAGTGAAAGAACAGCTTAATCTTCCTAATATCTAGTCTTACAGGGTTTATTACATGGCTTCTGGGATGCTAATTCTTCACTTTCTTGACTATTTCTCTAATGATTGATAAACATTCTTAGAAAGATGTTCAGGTAAGCTCATTAGTCAGCTTTAAGCTATTTAAATTGTGATTATTAATGTCTGTGAAGTGTAACAAAAGCTAACTGCAGGTGTGAGGCCCAGGTCACCATCAAAGGATGTGGCATTTCCTGCTGTCCTGCCTTGGTGCCTCACAGTTTACTGGGAGGTCAGCAGCTACACTGCAACCTTGCAGGTAAGCACTCTAAAAATAATAAGAAAGAGAGAGAGATAGGGCTGTGGTAATAAAGTTATGTGACTGCAATAAATATTAAGACAGTGTCACAAATTACTTTGATTAAAGATAAAGCAACCAGCCATTTGTGAGTGTTGCACAGATCAAGTATTAAAATCCGGGGTTACAGAACAATAAAATGGTGCTGAGTTGTACTCCATTAATCTTACTGAAGATAAATTCTTCTCCCTCCCATATCCTCTCTTCCATGCACTAGTATTTTTCCAGTGGTACACAATAGCAGTTACAGAAGGTCTTTACAGATGAAGTGGAAATACTAATTTTAAAAAGTGAGTCTACAGCTCTGAAATCTCATTTTTTTAAAAAAGTGTTGACCTTTCTGTATTGGTGTGAAAACACAAAGCTGCAGTTCTTCAATGCAAGCACCAGACTTTATATTTGTTTTCCTCTCTTCATAATTTAAATA
This sequence comes from Agelaius tricolor, assembly GCF_023055355.1. Classification (NCBI taxonomy): domain Eukaryota; kingdom Metazoa; phylum Chordata; class Aves; order Passeriformes; family Icteridae; genus Agelaius; species Agelaius tricolor. The sequence continues at coordinate 65,688,871 of NW_027269261.1, forward strand.
GCTTTTTATAGGTGATTCATGCTACCTGTGGTACCATTTTTAGCAAAAAAAATCTAAAAATAATTCTCAGATGACTTGAATGTTTGCTAAGTGGCTGATTTACACACAAATACCTCCAACTCTCTGTACCCATGACTATTAGTGTATGAACAATATTTGTTTTCCACTTGTCATGATTTTGTTGTGTTTTGTTGGTTTTTTCCCCTCTGTTTATTCTGTTTCAGTTACCATGTTAAAGGCCAAATCCAATACGATATGATAGAAACTTTTGCACATCATAAATATTCATTGTGAGAAACTGCAAACAACCATTGCACCTAACAACTATCCAACTCATGTAGTAACTGATTATAGCTCTCAAGTACTTGCACAGAAATTAATGCACAAATATGTGTAGAAAAGAAGACCAGTTTTAGCCACAACATATTTGCAAGGAGTACAATACCCAGATCAAATCCTTACACAAATATTTGCCCCAGAAAGAGTTCCCCCAAGATAGTTCTCCCCTTTTTCTTTTTGCTGAAGTTATTTTTGTTTTCCTCTCAGGAATGGCAGCATTCACAGTGCATAGCAGGAAAAAAGCTAATTTAGAAGAATGAATCACCAAACCATTTCGCAGCCTGTCAATATGATATCAATACTTCTAATTGCTATTGTTCATGTCATTAACAACCCATTCAAATAAAGCTGTTTAACGAAGATATGTTATCAGGTGTGGTATGTTACCATGGCAGATTCATTGTGGATTCCAGGAGAGATACAGACTTCAGAGAGAAATCTCCTCTTACTTATCAAGCAGAGCTGTTGAAACCTTGACACTTCCAATTTGCAGAGATCTATGCAAACCTTTCCCTTGGCATGGATTCAAGCCTCCTGAATTTCACTGTGAGCCTTAGGTTTGAATTAGTCCAAACCCCATAGTAATGCTCAGCCAAAATTGTTAATTTATGCCAAATTCACAGAGCCTTGAATGGTTTCCATTTCTTGTTAAATCAGTGCTGTACAGCTGGCTTAAAATTGGTTCAGGTTTGGCAGTAAGCTTGCAAATTAAATCTGACTCAGCTCTGTACCCACACTAAATCAAGCCTGGTAAGTGCAAACCCACACGGGGAGGGGCAATGGGGCCTCCCTCTCCCGCAGGGAGACCCAGAGGAGCAGCCCAGGGGCAGATATGGAGAGCATGCAGCCCCCAGCTGCAGCAAGTGCCCCTTCCAGCCTGATCCATCCTGAAATCACTTATTGGATGCTAAGAGGCATTCAGAGTAAGTGGATGCAAGCATACCCTACTTTCTGCCATGGAGATTCCTCCTCCCCAGGCATTGTCACATTTTCCTTTCTTACATTTCATCTAGCTGCTCTGTCCTCATTAGGATAGCAATTAATATATCCCCATCATCTACCACTGACTAATTTTCAAGGACAAAAACCTCCATATACCATTTTTCTTCTGGATTAGAGCTGCCTGAGGCAGATCATAGCTGTGCCAGCTAGCTGGGATTGAGTGCTTTGACCAACAAATGAGGACTGTCCGCCTTGGGACAACGGTGGCAGTTCCCACTTCCAGCTTTCTGCTCCCCTTCTCTTCCTCTGCTGTATGGATGACAGAAATCCTCAGGTGGAGACACTGTGCTACATAACCAGGTGAGCTGGCACTCACTCCCCATTGCCTCAGTACAGCAGGACACAAGCTAAGGGAGCCAAGCAACAGCTGAGCCATCCAACAGGAGGGGCAAGAAGCTTTAAAAACGAGTGGGATTAGCAGACAGTCAGGAATGACTGTGGCTTTTACTGCTGTAAATCAGCTCAGTTTCTGAAGGCAGCAAGTCAAGTGTCAGGAACATAAGTCACCTCTGCTAGATCTGGGGTTTTTTCCCACTAAATTTAAAGTGGGATTTGCTAAAACTCAGACACAATTGGGAAAAATGAAGATTTACCAATTTTTCAATGACATTCACCAATATAAAACAAACCATGAAGAAAAAAAGATGTATTCAAATATTTACTTGTCAAGATAAGAATGGAATCCAAAAATCACATCAAAAGCAACTTAGCTATAATTTTATTCACATTTTGTTACAAAAGTACACTGATATAAATATATTCCCTATTTTACCCAAAGTATTTTGTAAAGTATTCACTTATTTTTCTACATTCACAACACCTAAAAGAGAAAGGATGTTTAGCTCTATCATAAAGTTGTCTGTTTCAGAAAGTGCCAGCTGACATCTAAATCCAGTGTCTGTGACAACCAGTTTGCACACCATGTGCATCCATATCAAAGCTGTAAAGTCATTTGACTTAAATCGGCAGCAAAGTAATACAAAATAAAAATAAACATAAATCAGAAAACTTCAAACTTTGAGTTTTATTTTTATGATTGCCTGGGCAAAGCACACGGCTCCTGTTTCCAGATGTGCTTACAGTAAGCAGTGCAGCTGCTCTTGGTTTCAGAGCAATGCAATGCAAATGAGCATCAGCAAGTGGTCTGAAAACAGAGGATCTTAATTTATTTTTGTTGTTGTTGTTGTTTCTTAAAAAATGGAAAAACAACAACAACAACAAATCTTTTCCTCACAATGGATGTCTTTGCTAGGAATCTTCATTAGCAAACCAGTGAGGAAATGGCCCTTGGAGAAGACATGTCTCCCAACCCAGGAGGGGTGAGCTTTGCCTCTCAGGGCCAATGCCCAGAGCAGGGTTGGCAGTAGAAGATGCTTCATGTGGCCTCCACATGGCAGTAGTGTCTGAGTGGCTGGCCAAGCACCCATGTCACTCACAGGACAATGTCCTGAATTCCCATACTTGGAGAGCTGAGTTAGTGGGGCAAAAAAATACACCTGGTGTTTTCAGCTTCTCAGACCAGAATATTAATCTTTATGCTTTCCTCACCCTGCTCTGTTCCTCCCTTCTCCTCCCATCCACCTCAGCTGCCTTTCTGCCTCAGGCAGATATCAGAGAACAACGTCTGTTGCAGGAGACCTGTGTACGGTTGCTAGGTGCCACCTTGGTCGATAGAGGTATTGCTGACAATGCAAAGAGTCATGAGGAGAATGATAGATTTTATAACAGAAAATGTAGACTAAATTTAGCCCCAGCTTCTCACATTTGCAAAAGTTAGAGCAAAGCACTGATTTGTGGCACCGTGATGAGAGTAAATGTAGATGCAGTGATGGACACTGAAACCAGTGCACTTCCCTGGTTATTAGAAATCCATGTTCTCCTTTGCAGTGTTTCCACTCACATTCCCTCAGTGATGGTACCAAAGAGCTTCACAGAGAGCCCAGCAGGGCAGCATGAAATACATGGGATTGAGCACCAAGAAGGAACAGTGTGATGGTTTCTAAGGGATGCTGTGTGCCTCAGTCTGCCCACCCTTTGCAGCTAACAAGAAAATGCTCCTTAATCAAATGCTTTTATCAAAAAAATCCAAATAATCCTAATGGGAAAGTAGTGTGTTTAATATGTTCTTGGTATGCTAGAATGGTTTCCATTAATCCTTCACATAGTGTTAAGATTTCAGCCAACAGTCATTCATTTTATTAATTCATTTTGGATTTTTTAGTCATTTCTTTATCTCCTGCTGTTTAACACACCACCAAGAATTTTTTGTTTTTGCTCCAGGATCTATTTCCTGATTTATGCTAAAATTAAAACCTTTTTCACATGTATTTTATAATTAATTTATTTCATTTATAGAATAATTATGCTAATTCCAAGTGAATTTATGATCATTTAAGGATGCAATTGTGATAGTATAACAAAATATTGCTGTTTTCACTGAGTCATAGCATTTCCAAAATTGCTATTTTTATGAGAGATAAACACCTCCAAATTTATGAAGGTTATTACATGTTTAATGACAAAATTAAATGGCAGCAAGGAGAGATAGAAATTGATACATTTAACCAGGAGTAGAAAAATTTGAAATAATCAGGATGATCCTTTTGACAGAGAGAAACTCATACTACACTGTTGCATAAGTTCTACATAAGGATAAGCAATGCCTGTCATCTGACAGAGACACCGCTAGGTTTCCCTGTCATTAAACCAGAAACAAATTGCTGGAAATCCAGCCAAAGAATTTCCTTCAAGATTTGAGTGTGTGGCTTTGGAAAGAGCACAATTATTCTGTAAATTATTCTCTGGAAGGCTGTTCATGCGAGAAGTTATTGCAGAATGACTTGGTTTACTGTGCACTTATGTTGGTCAGTTTGTACATGTTGACAGTCCATTAAAAACAGGATAGAAAAAAAGGGGGAAGAGAGACATATATCTGGGAAACTGGGAGGTTTTGAAGGGAGGAGACTAAAATTGACATTAAAAATGATTAGCAAAATGATGTGATGCAGGAGAGATTATGACCATCTGTGTACATGTGCAAAGCGAGGTGCCATTCTACTCCTGCTGCAAATGGAAAATCATGGAAGGGGGAAGACAGTAATGTCCTTTAGCAACTTATGGAAGAAATGAGCTAGTGCATTTCTCTTTGCACAGTCAACACTACCAGTATGTTCCTGGCAGGAGAAAGGAAAGGGACCAGTTGAGCAAGAGTTGGGTTATAAGTAAAAATTGGAAACCCTTACTCAAAAACTCAAGGGGAGCAGGAAGACCCTGCCATTCACCCAGATGATGCCTTTTTGCAGAGAAACAAGGGGCAGTCCCTGAGTTCTGAGCATGGCTGAGGTGAGGAGCCCTAGGCATAGAGGTAACAGGCCAAGAAATGGGACACTGTTTGCCACAAGCCCCAAGGCTTCACCACTCAAAGGGAGAAGAGAAAGAAGGACATACGAGCCCCAGGAAACTCTTGGAGGCAGTCAAAGAGGAGTTTCCTTTCTTCCAAATGGGCAAGTGAGATCATCCTACAGAAACCAAAGGATTCAGGGATTTTTCATTCTTCAGCAAGAGAAAGTGTGGTTTGCTTTCCCTCCAGCACTGGGTATTTGAGTATCCCAACAAAACACCCCTTCTTCTTTTCTCTTTCTTCCTGCTGTTTTTCATACTCTGCTCACAGAAAAATAAATTAGCATGCAGGGTAGAAGGCAGAGGGGAGTGAGGCAGTCATTGCAGACTTATAAGAGGAGGCTTTGGTATCTTGGATAATATGCAAACAAGAATTCTGAAACACAGGAAGAAACTAGAAACCTACCTTGCCCAAGATGAGTCAAAGTGGAAATTTTTTCCTTAACCTGGATGGGCATATGGACAAAAACATCATTCTTTATATCTTCTTACAGATGGTACTATGAGTGTACAGTTGAGAATCATCAGCATTAAACCATAAGATATGAAGGTCACTTATCTAAACTTCCATCCAGCCCTAAGCAATGTAGATGCTAATATACACTCATTACTTTGAAAAATCAGATGACTCATAAAATGGGAGCTAAAATCTTCCATTTCCCAGCATTATTGTGGCATTTTATTAGTTAAGACTATAATAAGGAGCAAATTCTCCCCATCATCAACATTTTTTTTACACTGTTTAGGGGTTTGCAACAAAAGCTCCATTTCAATATTGTTATTTTTTTATAACCTGCCATATTTTTACATTGTTGTTTTTATGACTTCTCAATTTCCATCAGTATATTAACAAAGAACCCTTCAACTACAGCTGCTTTCTAAAATATCATAACTGTTACCTCCCACTTTTTAGTAACACCAAGGATCAGGCTTTGATTACTTTGCATCAGAGCTGAAGGAGCAGGATTAACTCAATCTTCTATGGCAAAGTAACTTACTCAGTGGATGAGGGAAAGGCTGTGGATGTGGTTTATGAACTTTAGTAAAGCCTTTGGCACCATTTTCCAAAACATTACTCTGGACAAGCTGGCTGCTCATGGCTTGGCTGGGGTTTTGCCCAGCTCAGTGGGTGAAAAGCTGGCTGGATGTCCAGGCCCAGAGAGCAGTGTCAGTGGGGTTACATCCAGTGGGCAGCGGTCACAAGTGGTGACATCCAAGGACCTCCAGTCCTGTTTAATATCTTTATCAATGCTCTGGATTATGAGACAGCATGTTCCTTCAGTCAGCTTGCAGGTAATACCAAGCTGGGCAGGAGTGTTGATCTGCTGTAGGGCAGGAAGGCTCTGTGGAGGGATCTGGACAGACCAGATCCATGGTTCAAGGCCAGTGGGATGAGGTTCAACAAGGTCAAGTGTCAGGTCCTGCACTTGGGTTATAACCTCATGTAGGCTGGGAGAAGAGTGGCTGGAAAGTGGCCAAAGGGAAAAGAACCTCATCAACAGCCAGGTGAACAGGAGCCAGCATGTGCTCAGGTGGCCAAGAATGCCAACAGCATCCTGGCTTGTGCCAGCAATAGTGTGGGCAGTGGGACCAGGGCATTGATTATCACCCTATACTCGGCACTGGTGAGGCTGCACCTCAAATCCCGTGTTCAGTTTCAGACCCCTCACTAGAAGAAAAGCATTTTGGTACTGGAGTGTGACCAGAGAAAGGCTATGGTAATCACATATCCTCTGAACAGACAGAGACATAGCTCCCCCAGGATTTTCCTGCGAAGCTGTGAGAAAGCCCAGAGAAAAGAATGAGAAAGAATTCTTATCTTCACTTGCTGCACCTGTTGTTGTGCACATGTGGAATGTGTTATGGACATTTGTTTATCAAAAGGTGATTTAATTGGCCACTGGTGATGGTATTTTGGATTCAATGACCAATTGGATCCACCTGTGTCGCGAGTGTCTGTATGGGCAATGAGTTTCTTAATACAGTATAGTAGAATAAAGTGTGTGTATATATATATGTATATGAATATATATAATACAGTATAGTAGAATAAAGAACCAGCCTTCTGCAATCATGGAGTCAATGCTAATTATTACTGCCTTGGGGACACCCTGCTACAATAAAGGGCAACAAAGCTGGTGAAGGCTCTGAAGCACAAGTCTTGTGAAGGGTTTGAAGGAACTAGAGGTGTTTAGCCTGGAAAAAGGAGGGTTAGGGGTGATCTTATTGCTTCTTACAATCACTTGAAAGGGGGCCCTAGTGAGGTGGGGGGTCATTCTCTTCTCTCAGGTAACAAGTGACAGAATGAGAAAAAATGGATTTAAGTTGTGCCAGGGTAGGTTTAGACTGGATATTAGGAACAACTTCTTCAGGGAAAGAGTTATCAAGCATTGGAACATTGAGGTTGTCTAGGGAAGTGGTGCAGTCACCATCCCTAATGGTATTTAAAAAATGTGAAGATGTGTCACTTAGGGACGTGGTTTAATGGTGGACTTGGCAGCGCTGAGTTATTGGCTGGACTCAATGATCCCAAAGGTCTTTTGCAACCTAAATTATTCCATGATTTCATGACTTGTCTCTAGATTAAGATACCTACATCTAGTATTTTATCCAAGTTCACGTATGACATATTCAGTTAGGTATCTTACTCTGGAGATGAATCCCACTCTAAACCCTTAGTAGTAGAATTGCATAGGACTCTGTTAGTCAACTGTGTGCATGGCAATTCCAGGGGTTGTTTTTCTCTTTTTTTTCTTTTCTTTTTTTTTTTTTTAGAAGATAGCCCTACAGAAGTTCCTGTGAGAGTTCATATTGTCCCCACACAAGTATACATGCACCCAAGAAGATAGCAGCTCTTTTCTCTGCATTGATGGAACATAATGAGTTCATATAGTTGTTTATCTAATTTCCACTCATGAGGGCAAATGTTAGTAATAGATAATTTTTCCTATGGGGTTGCAGCTTTTTCTCTTCCTTTGCCACATTCTATCTAGGCTGTTATAGATTTGTCATGGATGTCTCTTGCAAAAAAGCCACTGACACCACTAGATTCAAGGTTGTAACAGGCTGATTTATCACTGGTAAAAGTATTTTATTTCATCTTGACTAAAATGACTGTTATTATTAAAACACTTCTCTAATTAGGAGCTATTTACTTGTTCAATATTTGATAGTTTTGCAAGATAAAATCTTGCAAAGGCCATGGTTTTCATATAGTTTGTTCATTTTCTGTGGGCCCATTACCTCTGTGATTAGTAACTTCCGTGATCCTTTTAATGGGCCCAAACAAAACAAGTAACCTTTCCACTCAAGGTGCCTTTTGACTGAAAATCCACCAGTGCACCTCTATTTTCCAACACCAAGCACTCAGTTTTCACACAGGAGATGTCAGTAAAATCAGTCTGACCTTCACTGAGAGCCTACTCTCAAGCTTTTATATCTTCAGGGTATTCCTGTAGTTCCATTTCCCCATATACAACAAAACCTCACCAGCATGCAGATCTTTGTGGCTATTTTACTTCCTTAATACCCCACTTCATCACAAAATGTATGAAGCAGGGATATATGAAGTATACCAGAGTTCTCCATGGAGATTGGATTAAACAAAAAAACAAGATCAATAATTCAGCAACACTATGAGATCATATTTTACCTCCTCATCCAATGCAATTAATGGCCAAATGATGCTTGTCTGGCTTTGAATGCCAAGTCCTTTAATTGAAGAGGGTCTTTGTGAATAAGTTAGACTATGAATTGGCAACAAAGAGGAAAAGAAATTTCATCTGTGCTTCTGAGATTACAGCTGCATAAACCAAACATTCAGCCCTCTAAGTGAGCAAACTAACTAACAAAACATAATCCCCAGGATTTTCCACCAAACTGACTTGCTCTCCATGTGCTACAGGAAAGATTCCCTCTGCCCCCTCCCTACCTAGGCACCCTGTGCAAGATGAAAGTGATGGGACAACCACAGAAAACACTGCAGTAGTCAAAGCTCACCACTCCCTCCCACCCCCCACCATGCCCCAGCAGAGAACTCCATAATTTTACATCTGTCCTGACAGTTTTATTGGGCCAGAACTACAGTGCTGATCCATGCTGGATTCAGTTGCAAGCCTGGAAGATCTTTGTGGCTTGGCTCTCACCCTGAGCAAGGATGCCTTCGGGAAGTTTCAGCTCCAGTTCACAGTCATGCCAAGGAAATGGGCTGCACACCTCAGCTGAATTATTTTGCCTCTATCAATCACCTTCTGACTACAATGCACTTTGGTGATGTTCTTCCTTTTCAGATTTGACCTCATCCTCAAAAGTAGTCTTCTTCCAGTGTATAACCTTGTGCTTGCTGACAAGACAACAGTTAAACCTGGCTCAGTACTGTCATTAAACTGTCATCAAGTACAGCTATTTTTGAGGATCTACTCTTTGTAGCTACAATGCTTTGGCTTATCTGTACCAACAAGAGGCTCCTCAAATACTTTCTTCTTCATGTCATGCCTCAGGTGGCAATTCCCTTGCCCTCTCCTCCCAACCCATGAACACACTCTCAAACAGCTTGTGTCAGAATGGAGGTTCAGAATTTCCTGTTAAGAAAGTTGTTTTAGTTTGGTTTGTTTTTTGTTAAGCAAAGTCTACACAGGCCTATCACAATTAATTTGCAAGCTAAGAAATTATAAGCAGTATACTTTGATAACATAGACTGTAAATCAAAGTTTTTTTCTTGAGTCATATCTTCCCACACTGGCAGGTGACAGCAACATCATACTTCACTTGGCACATGTAATTATATTGACTAAATCAGTTTCTCAGTGCAGAGGTGGTCTCTCAAGTCCAGAAATTGTGGAGCAACATTTACACACAGATACAAAAAAAAAAAAAAAAAAAAAATTAAAAAATATCCCAAAACCAAAAGAAACATTAAAGTGATGAAAAAAAAAAACCTAAAAGGAAAACATGGTGATGGCCATTCTTTGATGTCTTCTGGAAGTTGTGTATTAATCAAATATCTGGCTCTGGCTAAAGACAGGGAAGAAACACCTTAACAACTATAAGACATGAAACTCAGTGACTTACTGGTCTACTTCTGGCTTTAAAATCTAAGATTATCTGTCCGTCTAAAGTCTTGTACAACATCAAATTGGCATTAAGGGCTTGTTGTATTTAAAGACTAAAACAATACAAAAAAGTCAACTTTTTAACCCGCCCTTCCATTCTGAAACGGCAGCAGTCTCAGTAACTCCGCTGCTCAGTCTGCCAGTAAAAGTGGAGGCACAGAGCAGACAGGTTTCCTGCCTGTCAGCCCAGCACAATTTTGTCCTTTCCATAGGGGTAGTAATGCAAAGGTTAGCAGGCCAAAGTGTTCGCATGCAGGAAAAAATAAGATCTGGTCCTTTTGCCAGGTGTCCTATCACAGCAGGGGGAACAGATGGGAAGATCAGCAGAACTTGGACGCACAGAAAAGCTGCTCTGTTGGGCAGCATGCTACCTCTTTGAAAATATGACCTTCCGAAGGGAGCTTCCCTCTGAAATCACTGGCTTAACATTGCCTTAGACTGAAAGGAAATTTCAATAAAATAATTTGAGGTAAGAAATAGGTCTGATGCTTCTGCTTGTGTTCTTGAAAAGGCAAATTTACAGCTGAATTAGTCATTAGAAAGTCAATCCGCAGCTGTGAAAAACAAGTGAAGAGCTATTCAAGTCACAGCATCACCAATAGTATTAATAATCTTGGTAATGAAAAGCTGATGAGTTTTAACAAGTGTTATCTGACACACAAGATAAATACTATTAAATATGAAAAGTCTCTTTAATTACATGTGGAGTTTAGAGGCTCCTGAAACCCGAGCTCATTGGTATGCAGCCGACCCCCTCACCTGTCACTGGGCAGGATAATGCCATCACTCAGTCACTGCCAACACCACCTGAGCCCTGGCTTTCCACAGCACGTGGAAGCACAGAGATTTCTGTTCTGGATCTTTCCATAAGGAAGCCACAGGCTCAAGGCAATTACAAAACCAGTGCTGGTTTAGTTCTGTACAAGTGGGTGGCAGAGCTCCCAGGCAGACAAAAATGTTATCACATTTAACTGGATTTAACTGTGTGTTTGCTTTTCATATGCAAGCACCTTACAGAGATGCCTATATCTTGTTTTTCTCTGGCACTAGTAGTCACAAAGGCATAGTGTAGCTCTTGAAAGAGATTTTAAAAGGCACAGTCCAACAGCCAATTCCTGAACCAGGTTTGTAATTTAGAATTCAGCAGGCTTTTGTTTCAGTGTCTGTGATAAACACTTTGCTCAAATGCTTATAAATACCTGTCTGCTTTCCACTAAGATGGTGTCTGGTTAAGAAAATACATCTCTCCCAACCTTCACACTTCTTTACACCTGTATTTTTATACCAAAATTTAAAACAGCAGATAAAAGATGAGTCTTTTTCATCTTAATAGTCATTGTGCTTTCTTAATATTTGCAGTGCTTCAATTAGGTTGTGTTGGTGAATGAAATTTAACCTGCCCTCACAAATAACAGAACTACTTCCTACTACTTCTACTCTACGGCAGGAGCACAAGAGAGAAATACAATTTTATAAAATTTCACCTCTGGCTATACTGTCCCTTCCACAAACCTCTTTAAATATCCTCATATTTAACCTTAAAAACCTGAGTCATGTTCACACTACTTTGGAGGATAGGCCTGGAGTCCAGGGTATCTCTTGCAGGGAATGTTAATAATGAACCATCCAGACACAGGGAGATTAAAATCTCAGATGAATGATTTTTGTGCAGTATTTTCTTCAATAAATCAAGTTTCAGTTTTTATTAAATTGTACCATTGGTCAATTTATGTCTTAAATACACATATGTAAATATAGTTTGTCAAAAATACATATTAATTAAATTTCAATAGTATATATACAGCTATAATTAACATACTAAAAAATCCCAGTTTCATTTAATAGAGAAGTAAAGTAAAAAGACTCCTAAGCCAAGGTCCTCTGAATGTTTGCTATCCAATCTCATTTTTTGTTTTCTGAGGAAGAAGAAATGAACTCCTAACAGATATGTATAAAAGACACATATAAAAATATATGGTGTTAGTTTCTGTCTGTCATCCCAAATTTCCTGGATCCGCTCAGGTAGGAAATTATGTTTCCTATTCTTTTTTCATTTATTTAATAGTTATTAAAATAATAGTTCATATTTCATTGAAAACAAATGGTAGCCATAGTAGAAAAATTGGGAGCAAGTCCTAGAAGGCTGAAGTAGAGAAGAGAGAGAGTGGGGTGGAGAATGAATTAATGAAGTAGCTTCACCTCACTTACCAGGTGTTTGAAAACAGAGGTAAAATCAATTTCTCCCTGGCTTGCTGAGTGACACTCCAGCTGTAAGTCCTATCCTGCTCATTTTCACTGTGTGCCACCAGCATTGGAATGCATTTGTGGGGATTAGTGGTGCTTTGAGTAGCTGCTTGGGTGTCACACAGGTAAGCAGCTATGCTGACAAGCATTAAGTGTGCAAACTCCAGAAGGAACCAAGACCCTGTTGTGCCTCCCAGGCTGAGATTTTACAGTTGGTGCTGTCACTTGCTGTGGAGTCCCTTCTGGCTGCTTTTAACAGGATCATGCATTACTATACAACAGATTCTACTCCTAATTGGCAAAAGTTGCAAGACCTTACCCCTGTAAAATGTTTTTCCTTTGATATGTTCCACTCTATTGCTGCCAGGAGCTAAGGACCCTCAGCCCTCCCAGGAGTTGCTCAGATCACCTGAGGATCCAGTCTGCTTCAGCCTGTTAACATTCCCTGTGCATTATATTATTATCACCATAGAAACAGATATAAAGTGCATTTGACTTAAGGAATAAGAACAAATAATATTTTATAGCTCAAATTTAAAATGCTTTTAACTGTTTATAATCAGAACCAGATACTCTCAAATTTTGAAATGATACAGCATTTTTTAAAAGTTTTTAAGCTGCTTCCATTAAAATCACTGGAGGTGTTAAAGACATGCCTTTGACTTTTAATGTAGTAAGGCAAACTCTCAAGTATCTGATCTACCCACAGTATTTTTTTATGAATGATGGAATATGATACCCCCATGAGAACACGGTAAGAGTTTCACATCTTTACAATACCAAAGAGCCTTGATGTATTTATTACTTACTTTGTACTGCCCTAAGCATTTGTAAGGGCAAAAGAGAATGCTGAAAGGAAGGGGATCAGCAAAAAAACCACAGCATGAAAAGGATGTGAGGTTTTTCAGAGCATCAAAAGGAGATGAAAAGTTTAACATATTTAACTATGGAATTTCTATGGAACTATAAGTTAAACCATTGAACTGAACACTGTGATTCATTATACTTCTGGGACCAACCACGCTGCAGCAGCATGTTAAAAACACAGCACATAACCAACCATGTGTCAAAACTGGCCAACCACATGGACAGCCTTGTCTGCAGATACCCACCTGAGGAAGCAACACATGGCATTGCCAGACCCGTCTTTGCACAATGCTTCTGGGTAGTAACAGACATTAAACTTTTCTGGTCACTCTGCAGCTACCAGCACGGCTCAGTGGCACTGTGGGAAGGAGACAAGACACCAAATTGCACAGTGAGCACCTTCAGCGTCTCATTCTGAGCTCACTGTCTTCCTTGGGGAAGGCCACAGAGCAAAAGCAGTATGCTTTGTGGCATGTTACTGTGCACCAGATCTCTGGGTGGCTTCAGACACCTGCCAGTTTAAATCAACACAAACATGCATGCACACACGAGACACACAGCACGTGAGCTGTCCTACGCAGCAGACAGGCCGACACTCTTGATGCAGTAAAGCCAGGGAAAACATGCTCATGGTCCCATCACCTCAGTGAGTGTCTGAGGCTCCTGCTTTGCCCAGAAGGCACAGTCAGAGGATCAGTGGAGCACTGTTTGTGTTTATTGCACCTCCATGCCTGCTTTTCTGCAAAAGCAAAGCTCCTGCTGGGTCCAGTGTTGCACTATCAGAGGGAGGATGTTCTTCAGTATCGTCAGAGGATCTTGCCGTCCTCATCAAGGGAAATACCACAGATGATGCAAAGACTCCTGAGACAAAAATATTTTCTCTCTCAGGAAATGGAATTGTAAAAAGAAATAATTAGTGGTTTGTCTGGTACTAGTTTACAATGTGTTTGATCACACAGCAGTCTGAAACTGCCCTTTCTCTCTGTTTTTAGCACAAAGCCTCTAACGGCAACAAAACCACATGGATAGAGAAGTACATCATACACAGGTGTATTGTAATTCACATGGACTTTGTTATGGTTTACTTTTTGTTCAACCCTGCCTTAAAAATGATCCCTTAAAATCACATGGAGATTTGTAACTACAAGTAAATGACATAAATATTTGTAAGCTGTGTGGCAAACACAGTGAGAAAACTCCAAGTGCTAAGTTTTGGTTGATTTATAAACTGCAGAAATATTAAGACCTTATGTAGTAATAACTTCAGAGTATGCCATCTGGGAAATAAACACAAATGACTGGGAGTCATTTGGGAATGTTTTTCCTATTCTAAAATAACCACTCATGCTTTTTCATTTGATTGGTTTTGTTTTGGGGTTTTTGTTTAAAAACCAAGAAAAACAAACTACTGGAAAACCACTGCAAGAAGACATTAAAAATTTAACATATTCCCAAACACAAATCTATCTATCTGATATACATTGTAGTATTATCTTTACTCCACTATAGCAAGCAAAGTCACAAGAAACAATAAATACCTGCTTATTTAAAATGGAATTAAACACAGTTAAGAATCTGTTGACATATTTATAGGTGCACTCTGCATTTTTCCATTTATTTACAAGTTTACATCAAAATGCAGCTATTACAATAGTTGTAAAGCATTTCAGGGAAACATGGGATATTTTACCTTTCTTTTAAAGGCAGCTGGGCAGCAGACACAGAAATCAAGAACCTGTCCAAAGGTGCACAGTGAACCATTATCAGAGGCAGAAGCCAAATTCAGAGACCTAAGGGAGAAAATAAAGCATAAAACTTGAGTTTAAAAAATCTGCATAATTGTTGTAGAAAGACATTGGGGAAAATGCCCCAGTGTCTCCCATGGGACATGGAGGAAGTTAGGGTTTTTATCGTCAAATTCAGAGATACAAGAGATCTCTGCTCTGCTGCAGATGAACAGTTCTGTACTTGTATCAGATGTGGGTAGGAAAAGTTCTTTCCCTAGGCTACAAGAGATTATTAGGATTTCCACTTAGTGTGAATGTCCCCCATACTACTCACTGCTAGTGCCTTCACTCCAAAAAAAAAAGATAAAATAAACAAATGAACACAAATGGATCACATTTTTCTCTCGGTATAAACTAGGAAAATAGAGAAAAAAATCTCAAAATTTTTCATATAAAGTAAAATATCCAGGGTATTATGTCTGGAAGGTATAAACTCCCCAAAAGGTTTTTTTTTTCTCCAGACCATGGTAATTTTGTATGTTATTACTTCTATATTTTTCTGTCAGAGAAACATAGAAGCAGTAGGACTGGGAGATGCAGCCAAGCACAACCACCTGCAGATACTAGGAAAACCACAAAATATTTGCTGGAGCAACAGATGCCAATGTTTAGCTTGCTACAGCTACTGAGGAGAAACAGAAGAGAAAAAAAAAATATGTGCTTAACTTACTGAAGGATTGAGAGATTAAATTACAAGATGGCTAAATAAAAATGTAAATCTGTGTTCATATGTCTTTTCTGGGAGGTAAAAAATGTGCAGAATAAGCAGGAACATATAGATGGTTGTTTTCCTTTGACTCAAGCCACAGTAATATTTCTGGTCTCAGAAGTCTTCACTCTCATTAAAAATGAGGTGTTCCTGACAGATGTTTCACATTTTAGAAGTTTTCAGCCCGAGGGTCAGAGCTTCAGTGCGTAGGAGTTTCAATAATGTGAAGTGAAACAATGTAAATAATGAAATCAATGGGAAAGCTCCCATTTAGAGAATCTAGCTCCTTGTGGACCTCGTGGTAAGACAGTAAGAATACATCCAACAGAACTGAAATCCCAGATGGCAAAAGAATTTAGGAAAATATATTTCTACAGTTCTTAATGTAAAAAGAGCTGTGGAAGGAATTCAACCATTTATCACTACAATGTCTCTCGTGAAGATGCAATGACCCAGCTCTCCAAGAGCCCAGGCTAGCAGTGAGGTGTGGCATTTGTGCAAGAGAGCAAATTGTTACTGGGAACAGAAGCTACATTCCTTGATTGTTGGGCATATTGACAATAAACCTGTATTTTCTGACAATGAAGACTTTTAAATTTAGTTTTCAAGGTAAAAGGAAAAGAAAACATGTTGGCCATGAGAAATACACGAGCAGGAATGAACAGATGGTACAGTAAATAGGAATAGGTCAAAGCTTTCCTCTTCTTGCTGATTTCTTCTCAAAGGTTTCATTAGATCAATGCCTAGAAAAGCTGAGCAAATTGTAAAGCTTGAATAAAAAGCAATATGGAGTCATTTGAGAAAAGTTGGGTTATATTCAACCACAGAAAATAAAATGTACTAGGAGTGTAAGGATATTTCAGCCTGTTATGTAAAGAAATACATCTGCTTATTCTCTTTTTCATCATTTGCCTTTTCCTGTTTTCCAGTTTAGTGGAATTAATTTGGGATATGGGGATCCCTTCAACTCCATTGTTTGGCCACAGCTTTTAGGGGATCCAAAATTGCTGGGTATTTTTCTGGACAAGAACTACAATCTGGGAGCTGCTTAGCATTCATCTTTATGAGACAAAGAAGTAAAGCACAGAGTGACTTAGTGACCTGCACAAGGCAATTGTGGAAATCTAGAGGAAAACTGAGAAAGAAACCCATGTCTTCCCAGGCAGGATTCGGCACCAAAACACATAGATCACTCTTTTGTCACTACCTCAGTGTTATCATAGAACAGGAATTAAATTCTGACAAATAATCAATTATGTTAGCAAGGCAATCTGTCCTGGGAAAAGAATGTTTTAATCACCATTTTCCTTTCAGTCATCCTCCAAAGCCTGAAGACTATGGTATTGGAAATCAGGAGCTTAGGTCTGGCAGAATAAAGCAGAAAAGGATACAAGTTCTTTAGTGTTATGACTTAAGTGAACTTCATTGAGGTTACAAAAATGCAGCAATTGTCTTCTGCATAACTGAAAGACTAAGGCTCATTGGAAATTCACAGGATGATTTCTGATTCCTAACTGCTTATTGCCTCTCAGTTCCTGGTATCCTGTTAAGGACAGGAGAAACACTGCTGCTGGTCACTCTTGAAATTATAATGAAAAAGTTAATTCTCTTGGAACTAATCAGATATTACACATCTTTCTACAATTATTCTACTGAACAAAGGTCTCTCTAAAGAAAAAATTAATCTAACACCTCTAAATGATGCAGTCACGTGTATTTTCAATTGTCACAAATAAGAGATCTATTCACCCTCTTAACACCAATTTTTGCTGTGTGGTTTTGTGAAAATAGTTCTCTTCAAAATTCATAAGATCTGCGTTCATTTAATTTCAGCTGTTCTGAAAAAAGATATTAGTACTTTGCCAAAGATATGGACCTCATTTTTTGTAATGAGGACTGCCCAATAGTCGGATGAGTTCAAAGGATCTCTGCCTCTTTTAATTCAAGACTGAATAGCATTAAATCTTCTTCTGAATGCTGGAACTATAAAACCATCTGCCCGTACAGTTGTTCTAAATTTCTCATTATTTTAGGCTGCATAGTATGTGTTTGCTATTTTAAATTGCAGTGCTGCAATTCACATCCACTGGCACAAGAGATGGAAACAGAAAATTGTTGATGCCTACTAAAGGCTGATGTGCTCAAGGGAGAGCAAGAAGCGAGAGCAAGAAGCATAACAAGCTGGAATTAATGCCCTTGTCAGTGGTTTTTTTTACAGCAGGTGGGTTGAAACTTGTGCTTGCTGATGACAGATATATTAAATCATATGTCTGGAAGCCTTGACTCAACACCTCTCAGTTGTAAGGCTCTGCTGGCCCATCTGTGGTTCCAACACACTGAGCAGAGTACTTACTCCATGTTGTAATGCACTCAAAGATGAAGCAGCTGCAACCAGGAATTCTCCTGGTGATGGACACCAGTGTAGGCACCTTGTATTTTTCAGACCGACCAAAATAATGCAACAACAGATACACATAAAAAAAAAGCTGACATCCTGTGATGTTCCTGTTGACATATCCTCAAGGAAATCCCACAACATTCATGAACTAGTGTAAAATAGTCTAGGGAGGAAAGGAAATCCATATTTTAAGACAAACTCCTTGCTGGGAGTCTTAGAAGTCCAGATCTGAAAAAGTGCTTTTCTGTGAGATTTCCTGTGCAGGTGGTGGGCCACTATGTTTTTCTTTCTCACCTCCATCCTACTGAGATCCAAGGAAACAGCTGCCTACAGCCTTGATTTATATAAAAATCTTAGCAACAAGTGACAAGTGAATAAAAATTTCCTGCAGAAAAACTGGTGGCCTGCTTCAAATTTCTGTTACAACACTATTTTTGAGGAGAGGTATGTCCACACAGGGAATTTAGCTTAAAATGTAATAGCCATTACAACTTTTAAGGTGGAGCCTAAATTTTCCTATATGTATTTCCTAATTCTAATTGAAGAATGCTTATACAGCCTCTTCAAATAATTGTTTCCTAACTAACTTAAAAATCATACTTCTGACAAGCAACTAATAAGCCACAGCAGTTAGCAGTATAAACTTTCTCTTAACAAACATAAACTAAGAGTGACAGAGATATGGTAACTGATTTAATTACATCATAGAATATGATATTTAAATGGAGTTTTATTTAAATGAAGTTAATGCTGTCTGTAAAGTGTTTTCAGTATTTTAAGGCCAGAAAAAACAGTGAAGGGTTCAATAAACTACTTACTACTTCTCTTGCTGGGAGAAATCTCAAACAAAACCCAAGAACAACCCATACCTATGCAACAGGCCACCACAGTCAATCAACAGTACATTATGCTTTAGATGTAAGAACTATTTGTCAGAACTCAACTGAAAGTTGAGCATTGGTGTTCTCTCCCATTGACCACAAAAACACATTTGTCTCAGCACTTTGACAGCCAAACAAACAGGAATGCATGAATGATGCTTCGGGATAGCACTTGTGAATGTAATGCTTCCCAAAACCTGTTCAAGGACACATCATCCTTGGAACACACAATACCTAATTCTGTCAACTTTTGTGTCTCCACAGGTTCTCTCTCAAATCACTGTCACTTGTTTAACCTAATAATGTCTTGGGGCAATCCAGAGGTTAACTAGAACATGAAGATATTTTGGCTTTCTCCCTCTCTGCGTATTCACTTCCCTTCAGCTGCAGGTTTTCCCCATCACACCCTGGTTTCACACCTCTATGTCCACATCAAACAGTGATCCAGACATAACCTGGAGCAGAATAGGCCAGACGTGAGCTGGTTTTCAGTGAACACTGCGTGGCCAAGCTGACCCTATCACAACAAATATTTCAGAGTATTCCTGACCTTAGTACCAGCCACCTCCACATTCCTGCATCCTGTGTCACACTTCCACTAGTGCTTTCACTTCGGCCTGCAAATTATCTGCCTTCACATCCCTGCTCAGCCTCCCCCAGCCTGCTTTGCTTGGTGGGTTCCTGGCTTCACCCATTGTTGTTCTTAGTGCAGGGGAGGCAAATGGCAAAAATGGAGACCCCAGGTTTTGCTGCCACCCATAACCTGACACACTGTGTGGTTTAGAAAGGTATTCTCCAATTTAGTACTGTCACTAAAACCCTGTGTTCTTCAGTCCCCCCTACATTCTCCCCTGCAGCAGGACATAGGAGAATTGAGGCACAAAAGGTAAAGATCACAGGCTGAGATAAGAACAATTTACTGGAAAAGGCAATGAGATTAGAAAACAAACAGTAACAGCCACTGTGTTAATAACAAAAGTGTCCAAAAGAGAGACTGATTCACTTGCAAAATGCTCACCATGGAGCCCAAGACCCAGCCACCCAACCAAAGCCATCCAGAGCAGAAGAGAGCCCTTCTTCTTGGAAGAGACTCCCTTTCCCTGCCCTGGCTGTGATGTGAGGTGGTGCCAAGAATAACCTCTGTGTCTGAGCCATGACACCTCCTGGCTACTGCAAAAATTAACCCTGTCTTGGCCAGAACCAGGACATCTGTGTACACAAATTCAACAGCAGGGTCAGGAGTGCATGTACAGACACCAAGAGTGAGCAAATGTGCTCCATCCACTTTTCAGTCCAGAAAGGGGTTGCACTCATCTCGGAAGGATCCATAGCC
Organism: Agelaius tricolor; assembly: GCF_023055355.1. Lineage (NCBI taxonomy): Eukaryota > Metazoa > Chordata > Aves > Passeriformes > Icteridae > Agelaius > Agelaius tricolor. The sequence continues at coordinate 65,708,941 of NW_027269261.1, forward strand.
CTGAACTGGGACCACTTCTCCTTGGACTGACTTAGAGTACAGAAGGGTGAAGTTGATCTTCCTGAGGGAACAAAGAGGGAGTTAGTCCTTGCTATCAGCACAGCAAGGACTGGAATGGTTTAGATTAGTTCCAACCTTCTTGCCATCTGTAGGGACACCTTCCACCACATCAGGCTGCTCAAAGCCTCATACAACCTGGACTAGGTTGGGCTATCCACAATTTCTCTGGGCAGCCAGTTGCAGTGCCTCACCACTCTCACATTTATTCCTAATACCTTGTCTACATCTACCCTCTTTCAGCTTGAAGCCATTGTCCCTTGTCCTGTCACTACATGCCCATTTCAGAAGTCTCTCTCCAGCTACCCTTTAGGTACTGGAAGGCAGCTCTAAGGTATTCCAAGTCTTCTCCATGGTAAACAACCCCAACTCTCTCAGCCTGTCTTTTTTAAGGGAAGTGCCCCAGCCCTCCTTTCATCCTTGTGGCCCTCCTGTGGACCTGCTCCAACAGATCCATGTCCTTCTTTTGCTGGGAACCCCAGAGCTGGACACAACTCTCAGACTCACCAAGTGAGGTGAGAGTGGAGTAGCTGAAGGATTTGAAGATTTTACACTCTAAATTCTTAGATTTTTAGATTTTACGCTCTAATTTCAGACATGACTTTTCAAGTGCTCGAATGGTCGGTACATTGTCAGCTCACCTCTAGTTATCTGCTTCTCTCACCTCAGCCCTGCTTTGAAAATGCAGACAGAGGTAAAAATGCCTTGCCTTAACTGGAGTCTTACAGTGTTCAAACAGACTGTCATTTTTCTTATGGTAGACAAGTAAAAATGACAAGCCTTATGCTTGTTGTAAAAAATAGTATGCCATAAAACGTTATTAAATGCATCTCCACCCAAATACCATTTCATCTTAAACTCCCTCTTCTCAAAAGAAACGGAGCTAGTTTACTGGAAAGTGATAAAATAGCATGTTTTTTGCTCAATAAAAATTATAGGTAATCTCTGCAATTTCTTGCTAAGACTAGTCTTCCTGTACTATGCTTGTAATTTGTCATTTTTACCCTGTAACTATCCCAGCTATCTGCTAAAAATTCCCTTTACACAAATAGAAAAGAGATTGCTTTTCACAGTCCCAGTCCTGCTTCACTCTCAGCATGGGAGAAGAAGGGCAATATCATCCTGGTGATGGAATTCAATCAGTTTGTAGCCAACATCCACATCAGCCTTTCAACAAGGAGAAGGCTGCAGGACCAAATGTCAAAAAGCTTTGCCTGCCTCTGGTCCTTTAGGCAAAGGGGACCTGCTCCTGTTGCACCTTCTCATCTGCTCCTGTGCCCTGCAAGCGCACAGACCAGCCCACAGCACTGCCTGCAAGTTGTAGGGCAAACCATGGGGTGCTTTATCCTGTCTATCCTGCAGTCAGGCACATGATAAGAGGGGGATGGAGAGAGGAAGAAGCCCACTGACACCAGGGTGCAGCAGCTGTGCCAAAATGCACTGAGCAGTGTGCTCACCTGTGGGCAGTCAGGAATTAGGATGGGGCCTTCTGATCTGTAGTTAACAGTCTGATAAAGGAGCTTCTGTTCTTCCTGATGGTCTGCAGGAAATAAAGCGTTTCTAGGAAAGCAGGGTATGTCACATAGTTAAAAGTACATGTTTTTCAGGGGTTTACAACAAAAACGGATAGTGCCTTTTCAACCTTCAAAAATAAAACAGAATTACTTTATGGTCTCTATTATGAAGTCTTTCTTATAACAAAACCTTGTGAATCAGAAGGAAGGAACCTGACTATCCTCTGTGTGGAAGCTGCCCATACTGATACAAACATAGCACCTACAAGGCCCTTCAGATCGTGTCCCTTCATGCACTGGAGTCAACCTAAAATGCAGGAAAGCTCCTCTGAATGAAAAGCTCTCATAAGTTGATCCATAGTTTGTGTTAAATCATAGATCAAAAATCTAGAGGGAATTACATAATGTCACTAAAATTTCTCAATAAATGTTATGTATTTCAATATCTGTCTCCTTCAAAGAAAGATATAAAGCCATTCTGTTATCTCCATCCTTCTCTAAGACTTTTACCTTTATATTTAGGGCAGATTGAAATGATTGAAAAATTAATCTGGCAACAGATTTTACTTTCATAATAATAAAATTGCATTCCAGACAAGTTAGGAAAACAGAAAACGTGCAGGGGGTCGAGGAGGGTGACCATATATCAGTATTTTCTGACTTGAGGAGTTCTTTGTTACTACTGGAGGGTTTTGTACAGTGGCAACACAGTAAAGAAAATCCATGAGGTACAGGTGAAAAAATATGTACCTGGAACTAGAATTGTGGTGTCAGATAAAAGGTGCTGACTAGCAAAAAGAATGTGTCATGTGACATTCAGAGAAACACTTTTGCTTATATATTTTCTAGAAATATATTTATGCAGACCTCTATCTCACCTATGTGAAAGGCAGAAAACAATTTCACTCTATTTCTAGACCACCAAGTGCCTTATCCTTTCATTTTTGGTGTCATCTTCTTTCTATTGGACTCAGCTTCTTAGTATCTCTTTTATAACCATATAGACAAACATTTTCCCTGGTTAAGGAGCTCATGCAAAAAATAAAAGAATGCCCACTGGTTTTAAGCTGTGCAAATGAGGTATCCATGGCTTTATTTTCTGGCTGTTCTATATATGCTGACACAAAGTCAGCTCTTGCAGAATATAAGTTATTCATGAGGACCGTCTCATTCACCCTAAACAATGTCTGCTTTTAATTACATTGCCACAGAACAGTTGAACAACTCTCAAGAGTCTGAAAATATATAAAAAAATATTACTTAGCTCAGACAAGAATTCCGTTTACTGCAAGGTTGCATTTAAACTATATATTTCTATATAACAATATATATATGTAGTTAAAGACACAGATAATAGCTCTGGTAGGCATGCAGCTTCTTTCCTGGTGTTGTACCAAAGACACCTCCATGACTCCTTCCTAAAAAGCAGAAATACAAGAATACAGTACATTTGAACAAAAAAATCCCCAAAATTTAGACCTTACTCCTTCCTGTAAATTTCAGTTCCAAATCCTCTTCACTTGGGCCATATAAGCCCCTCTGTTATAAAAGGTGCTCAAATCCTTTTCTTTGTGTCAGTTTATTTTCTTCCAGATCTCTATCTGGATATGTAAATTTTGTACTTCCACGATCCATCCTGGACCTATCTGTATAACAACACATAGCTGTTTGCCCTGTGCTCCACAGACCTGTTTCCCTAATAACGCATGGATGTTAGAACTGAGATTTCCCGGGAATTCAAAACACAGAAATGAGGGGTGAAGTGTGTACACAAATATATCCCCACAGTTCATCCCTGAATCAATGAGCTGGAAAGCCCTGGTACGTGGGCTTGCCCTTTCCACAGGTTTCACAGGTATTTATGATAACAAGGGAAAATAAACATCAATTTAGTAGGCAAAGCTTTTTTAACTTCTCTGGGACTGTGATGTTGTTTAGGCTACATTAAGCCTGACAGTGAAAAATCTGGTCCCTGTAATTGCAGATGTGTAAACTGTAAAAGAAACAGCTTAAATGCCTCAAATAAAAGCTAGGATCTAAATCATACCAGAATATTTGGATGACAAAAATCTTCCTGTTCATTCACAACAGTAACGTAACACACAGTAGGTTAAAACAAATGCAAGATAGAGCTGTTGGAGTCTTAAACATCCATCAAAATCCTTTCTAAAAGTTTCTTTTCTTCCTGCAAATTTATAATGCAAGAGGAAGAACAGACCAACTTATTAGTTACAAATTTAAAACCTGATACTGAAATTGCCTTTAAGCTTTGTTCTTGGTGCATCAGCTCAGCAGTAGAATCAACTCTGCAAAGCTGTTGTCTGGTTAGAACCTGCCAAGATGAAATTAAGTTACTTTTTATAAATATGGTACCTAGAAATTTCATACAAGAACTGACTTTTACTCCTAAAACTTTCTGAGTTTCAAAAGGCTTACTTTTAAAACATGCTTTTAAATACATTGCTTCACAAGCAGTGCATTCATTGTAATATAAAAGCATAAACAATACACTATTAAAAAGATTTTGTTAAAGAGCACAACTGTGTTGTCATCTTATTGCAGGGGTTCCATACTGTTGTCTCCTTATCACAAAAACTTCATACCTTCTTGGTGGTTCTCATGGGCAGCTCCTCAGAGCACTGCCTCCTTCCTCTTCACAAAGCAACCAAGTGACATGACCCAACCCCACCCAACCAGCCACCCCATTCTTTTATAGCACTTTTCTTCTCATTGGTTACAGCTGTGGCCTGTTAAAGTCAGGCCTATTCCTAATCTTTGATAATTGGCCCAGCTGCAACTCCTTAGGGGTAAGATTATTTTCTACACTATCTTTATTCTTGTATTCTATCCCCCTACACAACTGTGATAAACTTCTCAAATGAAATGTTTACATGAGATTCCAATTCAGTCCTCAGAAGTTTACCTGTCTATTTCTTCCAGCCACTGGTGAAGAACAGAAGAAGAAATTGAATAGTTCTAGTATTCTGATTTTAGCCTCCAAACAGTATTTTCTTACCCCACTGACACTCAGATTCCTGAGATTACTTATTATGCTATAGGTGTGTTATTTACTTTTAAATGCAATTTTCAGCCCATATATCCTCATTTGTTCACTTGTTTCCACTATAACAGTGTCAAATATTCTGGCACTTAGCAGCTTCCTGCAGTTTGAGCATCTCATGTGCAAAGGATGTTCCCATCTGAAAATTACGTTTTGTGTTTCATATAAGGCTGTTGTAATTACACATAAGCAAAGACATATTTCACTAATATCTACTCTACATCTCATATCCTGTGAAAGACCAGCATATGGCACTTGCCCAATGGAAAGCTAGGGAAGTAGAGCTTACACTGATAACTTCCTGCCTTGGAAGACTAATGTTTATCAAAGTGATGAATAAGCAGACTAAATTTGCTCTGCAATAAAAGGTAGCTTCTAAATCACAAAAGGCATGTGAACATCACCTTTGTGAAATGAAAGAAAATATCTAAGTCCAGGTACTAAATAATAAAACCATCAGGGATTCAAATGACTCTCTTAATAAATAACAGAGCCTGAAACTTTGATCTCTAGGTCACCTGTTAGAATTCAGCTAAATTCAATAATAAAAGATTATTACTGTTTAATGACAGCTTCCTGAACAAGAAAAAAGAGCACATCTAAAGGTAAAGGAAGCCCAAGGGCAGAGGGAGTCCTTCAGTTGCAAATACACGGATTCAAAATAAGACATTTGTGTTAGTGCCAGCCACAACAGATTACTATTTTTTACCCTGCCCCAATGGAAAAAACTAATACCATATTATATTTGAGTGAGATGGGAAGTTTTTCTCTTGAAGCATGTTAAACTATCTCCGTTCTTCACCGTGACGCATCCATAATGAAGGAACTTTCCCACACACAAAATTCTGTCTGCCTGAGCCACTGGACAGCACAGGCTATCAGTGCCCAGCATGAACATTCCAGAGTGCATGGGCACCACCAGACCAGGCTGTGGATACTCTATTACTTGTTCACAGGGTTAAAAATTCCTTGCAAAGATGAAAGGCAAAGGATGGTCAGGACTATAGCATTCATCTCCAGTAAGGGATGGTTGTAAATCATTGGGGGTAGAAAAAGATCACTTATCAGCACTACAGTCAAGAAAACTGATCATGAACAGCAGCTCAGAGCATGTCACCACTGCTTTTGAACCAACACTGTGACGGGAACCTTTCAGAGTGCAATTCAGTTTCTTTTCATTAATGCAGTGACTGGAAACTGCATACATGTCCTAATGTTTTACTCAGTGCTTGTGAGAAGACTCTAGGAGAGAAAAGCCTGTTTTCACTAATAGTTCATGCTTTATGAGCAAGGATACAGACAAGCACATACTGCTGTCAGGCAAGAGTGGTCTTTCTCTTGATATTATATACCAGCTAAATCACTTGCCTGCCTCCCCATGCAATTCAAAAAATAAAATCTCCAGAGCTTTCCTACACCTCTGGAAGAAACTGCTGGTGCTTGTCTGCTGCTCCTGGGCAATGTTACAATGATTACTCTATAAGCTCCAGGAATTTTCTCTGTTGCAGATGGAGAGAGATCATCTCTTCCAGAAAAGATTCAGAACAAAAGCTCAAAGCAGCTATTAAATCTGAAAGGGCTTGCCTTTTTCCACTGACTACACAGGAGCCCATGGAAATGACACCAGAGGTAAGGATAGCCTTCCTCCAGAGTTCACCCTTTCCCCTTACTTTGTCTATCTTTGCAAGGACCAGAAAAGGAAAGAGAAAAGCTGATTTCAACTTATGTTGCTTTGTAGGTGTTTTATATCATATTTATTAACAACAAATTATGTTAACATATTATATATGTTAATGTTAACATAGATGTTAACATTATATATAAACAATGTATATTATATATATGTATATATATACATTATGTGTATATATATGTATACAATGTATATATATTATATATTATAATACATATAATTATATATTAACATATATGTTAACTGGACAATTTAGTGTCTTAACCTCCTAATTCATGGGCAAGAAGAATGAAAAAATACAGCAGAAGAAAAGAAGCATCAGCAGATTCTAATGTCCATATTAAAAAGTATAATATCATCTTAGGAGACAAATTTTTCTAAGACATCAAGACCATTTATGGAATTAAGAGTTCTATACTGATTGTTTATATTTGATATAAAAATGGTTCGTAGCTATTTTTTATTATGGAATACTGTAGAATACTTTCTGATATCTAGATGTGACTGCATTAAACACTCACTGAAGTTTCTCAGTAACTTTTTAATGCATTTTAGTCTAATGAGGAAAACAATTAATGTATAAGAAAGAGGGGAGCAGTGCTCCTGACTACCCATATACCTGGGCACAAGGAAGAAGCTGGAAATTTAGTGGTATCACAGGACTTGGTTAAAGAACACTCAGAAGACAGTCAAGCATAAACTTTCCTCTACTTGGTTTGTTTCTTCACTTATCAACATTATTTCTGTCCTATGTGGCACTACATTTTGAAAATTCATCTTTGCCAAGGTCCAAGCAGAGCTCTCCGCTGACTCAGTACCCCCTGACTCAGACTAAGTGAAACTGAAACACATTCTAACAGTACACAGAGCACTAGAGGCTGGCCTCAAAATCCCCTTTGATTACTATAATCAACCTGAGCATAATTGATTGCAGGACTTGATTTATGTTTATAAACACCTGAGTTCTGCACCCCGGAAGGAAAAAAAAAAAACAAACCAAACCAAACCAAAAAAAAAAAGCAGCAAACATTTTTGCTCATCCATTCATTGGTTCGTTGAAGTTCCATGCACACAGTGGAGTTTTCAGTCATAGAATCACAGAATTAATGGCTTGTGTTGGAAGGGAACTTAAAAGATCACCCGGTTCCAGCCCATCTGCCATGGGCAGGGACACCTTGCAGTAGACCAGGATGTTCAAAGCTCCATCCACCTGGCACAACTGCAGCTGGAAAGAAGTGTGAGCATGTGCAGGGCCCTGCAGACACCAAACTCTGTGAAGAAGCAGGTGCTGCAGGCTCCACAGGAGCAGAGATCCCCTGCAGCCCCTGGTGCAGACCACGGTGAGGAGCTGTGCCCCTGCAGCCCAGGGAGGGCCATGGGGGAGCTGAGATCCACCACAGCCCATGCAGGACCCACCCTGGAACAGGTGAATGCCCCAAGGAGGCTGCACTCCCATGGGAAGCCCTGGCTCCAGGAGAGTCTTGGCAGGAGCTATGGGCCTGTGGAGAGGAGCTCCTGTGCTGGACAAGGCTTCTGCAGGACTTGGGACTCCAGGGGAAACTAGGCCAGAGAAGTCTGTACCTGAAAGATTGCACTCCATGGAAGAGACACATGCTGGAGCAGCTTGTGAGGAACTGCAGCCTGTGGGAAGGACTCACACTGGAGAAATTCATGGAATTGTTTCCCACAAGAGGGACACCACACTGGACCTCACACACAGCTGAAGTGTGTGAGGAGTCCTCCCACTGAGGAGAAAGGGGTGTGAGGAGTGTGTGATAAACTGACTGCAACCTGCCTTCTCCATGTTCCTGCCCAACTGCAGGGGAGTAGGCAGAGAATTCAGAGAAAAGTTGGGCCTGAGAAGAAAGGAGGGGTGGGAGGAAGGTCTTTTTAAGATTTGGTTTTATTTCTTGTTATGCTCCTCTGATCTGACTGATAATAATTTCAATGATTTCCCCAAGCTGAGTCTCTTTAGCACATGATAATAACTGGTGAGTGATCTCCCCCTGTTCTTACCTCAACTCAGAAGCCTTTCATCATATTCTTTCTCCCCTCTCAAGTCAAAGAGAACATTAACATAGCAGCTGTGGTGAATACCCAGCACCCAGACAGGGTCACTCCAACACAGTGTATGATTTTATTACTATTGTAAAAGCATCTGGCTGGTAGTTTTTAATTTTAAAGCTGTTTGCTTCCCAGATTCCCAGTGCTTAGACTCTCTTTGCTCTATTTCTCTATTTCAATGACAAGCAGCTCAGATTAAATCTCCACAGCTAAAAATTGAAGGAGCAAAGGATAAGGAGCACTAGACAGGCCTGACACAGGACACAACTCAGCAACTTCTATTTATGGATCTGCTTTCCATAACCACCCATCCTGTTTTGGGAAGGACAGTAGAGTAACTCACTTTATGTTAATGCATTAACCTAAAGCAACCCATTCACATTTCCTTGCTCTTAGTAGTACGTCTGCTTTACTTATGTGTTGAGGCACTCATCTCAGTATTTGAATCACTGCATTAACCACTCATAAGCCACAGACCAGCAGAGTAGAAACACTGCTGCCCTGGTGGCTTAACCTCCAACAATGCTTATAAACAGATTCAACTGCAGGGAACAACTCTTCTCCTGTGTTGACTTTGTTTGTCAAGGGTTCAGAGCACACAGATTGTTTCTACATCCCGGTAAGGAATCCAATTGACTAAAATAGGATGGAATTAGGTAGTGTCTAACAGGAGTAACAGTCATAAAATTGGCTCTAAGAAAGACCAAACATGTAACTTTGAAAGGCTTACACCATTTCTGCATTTTTCCTGGCTACTGTGCACCATCATGGTCAAACCTGGAGGATCACAGGTTAGTAAGGCTAAGAAATGCTGGTGTGTAGAGGACACGAGGGATAGCTGGCTTAAGGTCTCCTTCTTGCCTCTGGCCAGTGCAAACGACAGCTACAAAGACATCTTGTCCAACTATGGGTTGCCACTCTAGCTGACAATTAGTAATGTCTTGTGACAGTATCTGGTTTCCTGACATGGTGCCTCAGGGATAGATTTTTGTTCCCAAAAGTCTGCTTTGTGTTTATTCCCTCATTTTCTTCTACACAAACACATCCTTAAGAATGTCTCTCTGGTGTCATTTTTAAACAGTCCATTTAGCACGTGGTCCATATTCCATGGACAAATCACCACAGTTGTGTTGTCAGTCTTGAATTATGGTCTGTCAGGCCTCTACTTTCCCCTCATGGAAGAAAATGACTGGACCAGTGACCCTTGCAGAATATACTAACAGAGCCATCTCCAGGCTGGGGGCAGATGTTTTCTTCTGTGCAGGTTACGAAAGGACAGGATAGTGTCCATTGTCCTTCAGGACAACTGGATATAGGGACACACTGTAGGTAAGCCTGTAGCCTGAGTGTTGCACCAGCCCAGACTCCTAATCTCCCGCTTTTGTGGTGAGATGCTGATGGGCAAAGGACTTACATGAAGATATTGCCTGACTGTGAGATCAGAGGATGACTACGTGTGGCACAAACACATCAGGGATGGATGAACAGCCAGAGGTGCAAGACCTTGTTGGTAAAGGTGTGATCGTGAAGTGCCTTGTGGAGGCCCCTCTACAGCCCCAGTTGGACTCGTAATAGGACAGGACTGGTGAGAGGCCAAGTCAGCACTGGCCTTCCCCACTGCAACCATCCTTTTCAAAAACAGAACAGCATAGTGGTGATCATTCTGAGCAAAACACTTGACTATTAATTTTTCTGTGCACCTCAGTTCTGCACTATCAAATGTCACTATGAGCTGAAACAGAGGAGGAAATGTGAGGCAACAAAAGACAGAAAATCTTTCTTTGAAGAGATACAGTGAGATTGTAGTAAAAGACATCATGACACCAAACCACTTCTGATAAAGATTTTTAAAGACCACTCTGTCTGTTTTTTCAATAGCAGTCTGTTCCAGCTCTCACAGAGGCAAAGGATAGGTCATGCCAGCCCAAACCATTAGAGAAATATGATTTTACCCTGCTGCTAGCTTGGATGCATTTATTCTTTCTTCCACTGCAACTAGAGAAAAGAATAAATTGCTCACAGATGCTTAAATGTGATGTGGTAAACCTTGCTGTCCATCAGGAAACACCCCTCACTAGTAAAGAAAAAAATTTCAAATTTTAAAGATCTGTTTTTCAAAGCAATTTGCAAATCAATGTCTTCCTAATATAGGTCAACAATAAGGTGCACACCTATGAAAATTAATTGTCTCTATGCTAACACATGGGGGAAAAGATGGAACAAGGTAAATCTGTATTAAATGGGTGATTCTAGGAGCATGACAACCTTACCCAGATGCCTCATGATGTTCTGTTTGGAATTTGTCCTCTGTGTTCATGTACATATGTTAACAATTAACTAATTTTGCTGTCTCTCTTCTGTTGATTTGAATATATAAGGGGAAAGAAGGGCCAAATTATTTTCATTTGAGCAAAATAGCGAGTGTCAATGATGAGTCAAAAATAAGGAACAGATCATGTATATTTTTTTCAAATGTAGCCAGTCACTCAGTCACTGGTTAACTCGAGAAAATAGCAGACATAGCAGATATTACCTCTTATGGTAGATATAGTATCTAAAGATATTGTTACTCATTCCCTGTTAGACTGTTACTTTCAACATTTGCAACTGTGCCAAAGGCCCAGAGACCCACCCTGCTTGCAGGGACATTAAAGGAATAGCTTACATAAAAGAGAACTAGAGAAACATGCAGAGACATGAAACTACTAAAATCTTAGAGGACCCTGTACCTCTTGTCCTCCTCTTTGTAGATTTGACTCACATACAAACATTTACCCTTTTCTCAAGACATGCATGGAGAACTTCATGCCACATATGAAAGTCTGAAAGTCAAAGATACATTATTCAGTCTTTTCATCTTGAGAGAGATTAATTTCCTTAAAAAACATTTGCTTCTGACTCAATAATTATCTTCCCTTTTCATCCTTAAATATTTTTCCAAGTTTCATCTTAAATTGAAATCTGCCTGTCGGAAAGCTACTTCAGCCTTGTCATTCTTGTGTTTGGGATCTCACACTGCCCAGTGTTTTTGAGCATAATGCACTCAAAGATGCCCTGTATTCAGCAAAACATTACACACTGCAAGCTCAGGGCTGCAGCAATGAACCAGAGCATCAGATGACATTGAAGCTCTACAGCTGTCAATAAAGCAGAAGGCTCAGGGACAACTGGACATATGGGGGGGAGAAAGGAGACCTGTGTTTCAGGAACACAGCCAAAAAAGCCCAATAAACCAGAACTGGCCTAGGATACATTGTCTGTGGTATACTACAAATCCTTGGATAAGTAACTGACCATTGAAAATTAGGACGAATTTAATTTCTAAGGAAAACAAAGCTAGACTTTGCACCCCAAAACAATATTTCACCTATGGATATCAAAGTAAGCTCCATGCATTATGTCTCACTGTGAAATAGATTAGCTCTTACTTTACAGCTGAGGAAACTAAGGTTCACCATCACACAGATGAAAAATGGCAAAACTATTTTTCTTATCAAGGTTTTCAGTAAGATATTGGTCTAGACAAACAGCAAGAGCAAAGGTCAGATTAGCACCGATTTTTTTTTCCCTGCATCATTTAGCCCAAGCGGTAAATCAAACAAAGGCATTTCAGCAGGATAAGGGATCAGATCTGAACCCAGGCTGGAACTCCTGGATTTCATTTGGGGAAGACAAATAATTCACAACTGTGTAAGATCTGAGCAGTCACGTGTGCACTGTGCGCACATGCACCATCTGCCAGTTTGCAGCTGACAGCCACTGCTTGGGGAGGGATTTTGCAAAGAAAAAATTCATACAGCCCATCAGGTGGTAGCTGAACACTTCTGACGAAATATCAGAGTGTGTCAAGGTGAGTCAGAGCACACATGGCACAGGCAGAAGAGCAAAAAAATATTAACCCTTTGTCACCAAAAGGCTTCTGTGGCTTGGAGAAGGAGAATCCACCAAGGGCTGGTGGAACTGGCCACACTTTTAAGCAAAAGTCTGTGAAACAAAAATGTGTCTTAATTACAAGCACTGGGAAAAAGTGCACCACTGTATTCCAGCTGATGAACCCGGTAAGCAGTGGAATATTTTCAATAGGAAAGATTAACTAAAAAAAATCTAAATATTGCTTATAACCCCAAATCCATAACAGATTTACAGAAAGAGAAAGAACCTTTTAAATAGACTCAAAAATTAAGTAAATTCATAGTAATGCTGCAGTCAAACAGGGCACAGTCAGTAAACCACATCTGTACTTCTATTAAAATGTGCTGTTGAGCAGAATTTACTCATCTGGTTAGGAAAATACATTGGGAGGAGAGGCACAAGGACACCACTTAAACTATTACATGAGGGCAATTTACATAATCCATGTGTCATCACATGTGTTCAGGGTTAAAAAAGCTCAAGAACATTGGTTTTTATGAAATAGGGAGCCATTGAATAGGGAATTAAAATTTTGTACAAATTAAGCATGGCTAGAAAAAAAAAAAGAGTAATTTGAAGTGTCTTTTGTTTTTAATATTTCTTGTTGATACTTTTAGTCATCTATTATAGCACATTTTTTACTCCTTAGAAGGTTTATCAGGTTAGAAATCTCTGCTCTAACCACTTTTCCTTGAGGCTACACACTAAGAGAGCCAGATCTGTTTTTCAGCCAAGACATACAGTTATTCCAATCAACTGGCTGCAAAACAGCTGTTGAATGGCTACAAATGCCAGCTCCAGTGGCCATGTCTTGTTTTCAGCCAACACATCTCCCCCCTGGTTCAGGAAAATGAAACCACCTTGGAAAGGACAGGAAGGCTGTTTTCCAAGGATCCTCTTAAAAAAATTTTGCCTTCTTGTCTTGATTTAATCTTGTCACAATCTACTAAACTCGTACCTATAAATGTGATATACAAACTTTATGACAGCAAAAAAGAGCTGCTGGGAGTTCCTTTAGTTGCTACAGTCATGGTTCTGGCACAAGACATGTTAGTGCTATTGGAGATAATTAAGTCCAAAGGAAACCACAGCAGTAAATCACTTTCAGTCACTCACAATCCACTAAGATTTGTCCCTTAAATATATTTGCCCAATCCGATGGCCTTTTACCTTTCCTGGGGATTACAGGTACAAAATAGGAGGCAGGAAGGGAAAGAACAGCAGTGTCACTCTAGTCTCTTTACTGCAGCAGTCTCTTCACTTCTGAAGAAGTGAACAGAATATGTACCTGTCATGGCTTTTAATCTCTTAAAGATCTAAGGTCCAGAAGGAATTTCATGGGACATCTCCAAACAACTTCATCCTTAATTGCTATGCAAATAATTGCATCAGATTCTGAATCTTAAATACTAAAATACTATAAGAGCTAGCTTCCATTTCTTAGTTCCATGGCTAAAATCTTCTTCAAGGATATGAACATTGATAAATTTCTGAAAAGAAGAATAAAGTTTGTAGTTCTTTTTCTTTCCATTACTTTTATGTTTACCTCTATATTCCTCTTCCTTGCACATTGAAAACCAAACCATGTCTGCTTGCTTTGAGGGAGTGCAAAAGTCTCTCACTGAAACAATTATAAAATGATAACAAGCCAGAACCAAAGTGAGATATTCTCAAAGATGCCATCTGAGGCTAAGTATGATATACTTTATGCTACTGCTAAATAAAATACTGGAAGCAGTCCCACTTCAAATTCTAGATTATCAGGTTTCTTGCAATGTTGAAGACAATTATTTTAATCTTTGATGTTTTAATAGAAGAGTCAAATATTTTCTTCAGACAGGATTTCTTGCAGTTCATTTTCTGTCTTCTGAAATCTTGGAGAGGAGAGAAAGGGCAAAGCTTTTCTGCCCTTAGCTGGATGCTTACCTGAGTGCTTACAGCAAAGCCTCCCAACAAACACTGAAAACTGCTTGCACTACAGAGATTTCTTTTGGAGAAATGAATAATCCTCTCCCTCAGGTAGGGATGGAAGATATTTCCAATTATACTGGTAGAAAAGAGACCTCTCGTAGAATTGACATCCATGCCAGGAAAGGGTTGAAAAAGTGTTTATGAAGGTTGGTGAGCCTACAGCTTCATGTTCCTGATACATTTATTTCTACAGTATTTATAAAGTTTAGTTGGTCAGCCACAATCATCTCATGTGTTAGGCTAGAGAAAATGTTTGAGAAAGGATGTGAGAAAATTTAATATTCTTTCTTCTGTTTTTCATCCTCAAATAGGAGACCAATCTTCAACAGCCATCTAATTGAGAAGGAGATAATCTGGTGTCTTCAATCTCTCAGACTAGTGCCCTAGCTCTTAGGCTGTAGCCTCCTCTGGGAGTGCAGCATTCTTCCTTCAGGGTTGTTAAGCCCTGCTCAGTGGAAAACTTTTCTCCTCTTTGCCTTCAAAGTCCTGCACTTGTCTCTGAGTCATAGCACTACTTCAAAATGAATGGTGGTGGGGGATGTACATGTTCCACTGCAAAATAGGGTAATTTGAATCCCCCAAGACTACAAAATATGTCAAACACAGATCTCCAAATCCTGGTCAACACTTCTCTCTTCTCAGAATTGGTCAACACTTCTCTCTTCTGAGCTCTTGAAGAAAAGCATCAGGCAGTCCTGTATTCTCAAAACACTGAAGACTGAACAAAGTTTTTGTGTCTGTGAATCACACTTTCCTCACAGACTGAAGTCAGAACTGCAGCCAGCTGCCAAAATCCAAGATAGAGAGCATTTCATACACATCTGGTCCTCAAATGGTCAAAGCCTCCTTCCAAAGAGCACACTAGGTGTTATGAATCCAGCTTGTGTGCCTTGGGAACCCTAAGTCTGTGCCACGTTACTTAATCTATGAAGAGCTGGATGTCTAAATTGGGTTTATGAGTCACATTCGCAAAGGCAAACATATTAAAAGTATCTCTGAAAGCTGTGTTAAAGTATTGCATTTCAAAAGGAAGCTGTCAATGTGTTTTTACAGTAGTCTTAACTAGAAAGTAACACTGGGAACCCCTTGCAAGGGAGCTGTATTGTTACAAACTCCCTATCCAAGAAGATGTATCAGTAGGTATCTCTGCCTCAGCTGAATGGGCCCAAAAGTGGGACAACTGTTAATTCTCTTCTTATCTGTGGCATGTATCTTTCAGACCAAGCTGGCTAATTCCTTATCACTAGTATCACTAGACAGGATCTAAGGTTGGAACCATGACAAATTAGGTATAAGTGGATTAAAAAAAAAAAAAAAAGAAAAAAAAAAAAGAGAAGAAAATATTATTACAGGAGCTCAGGTTTTTTCCAGGCCTTTCAGTCAATATGTAACAAATTTCCCCATTCAGAACATTTATTACAGAAAAGAGTCTTGTTCCTTATTATGCAAATCTCCCTCTCACCACCTCTCATGTATCAGTTCTACCTTTCTGTAAATGCTTGACCTGTGCATGATTGCTGGAAAATTATTACTGATTCTGCAACTGAATCCACGGAAGCAATATTTCCCTCCATGGGAGGGATACAGTCCAGTGTTTTATTGGTATAACCAAACTGGGTAGGACCCAGCATAGCAAAACCACTGCCCAGAGACTTGGTTTTTTTCCCATTTTAGTTTATGTCATCCAGGAAGTAATGCAGCTTGACTAGCAAAAAAATACCCAGCCCGAAGCTGCAGGCAGTTCGATATCCACTAGGTGGATGTGCTGACAGAGTTGTGTTCAAAGAGGCTTTCCCAGTGCAAGTCCAGGTGCAGGCAGGTGGGTTTTCCACTGCTGTCTCTAATGCAAATACCAAGCTTCTCTTGTTTGCATTTTATTTGGATTTTTAGCCACTATTTAAGTGCCTACGAACATGATTTAACTTTATAGCTGAACTGCCTGTTGGACACAGCCAGTTGAAAAGGAGCATTGTACAGCCCTTCATTTTGCCATTTGGAATCAAGGGTGTTTTTCTCTGAGCTACTTCTTGTATTTTCGTGGTCCTTGGAATACCTTGCACCTGAAGTAAATTAGTGACAAAAAGCCCGAGGAACTTGTACATCAGGGTTGGGTTGAAGCAGTTCTTTTGTCTTTCAGTCCCTATTGCCCTCACGAAGTGAACAGCTCTGTATGCCAGTAACTTTACATGCTTCAACAGTCCCACTGAATAGTTCCCACATGACCTTACTGGTAACTGTAACATTAAGTGCTAACAACAGGAACACTCTGCATACAAAATTTTGTATCCTGCTCAGAGAAGGAGGAATGATCATCTCATCACAAAGGCTTGAGAATTTCACAATTTCCACCTTTGCATAGAAAATCCTCATTGCTGCTTCCCTTATGTTCAGGATGTCCCAAAGACAGTGATGAGTGTGGCAGTGAAACCCCTTGCATGAATCCACACTTGACCCCTAGCATTTAGGATGAACACCAAAAGAAGTCAAGAGGTTGATGTGTCTCTCATTTTAGGAGACACAGGAGCATAACCCCATGTGATAGTATTTTCTGCTCCTGCATCCCTTCATAAAGTGCTATAGAAATATGGCAACCTAAGGAATGACTCCAGAATACTGAAGGAGGGCATTTCTTTCAGCAATAACTTCAGCCTCCAAATATTATCATATAAGTACAGATGAGTTTTGAGGGGAATCTGTGAGAAATATTGCACACCCACATATGCAGTGACTGAAGCAGAATATGCTCGCTGAAGCTGAGAGTGGTATTTCACCATTTAGGAAGCTTTTTCATTAGTCAACTGTCTTTCAACAGCTAAACCCCATATTTGCTACCTTAATGTTGCTTAAAAAAAAAAACAAACCAAAAACAAAACTAAAATCACCATGGATTCTTATCTCCTTTTCCAAGCAGTCTGATTTCTTCAACCCTAAACAATTTTGTCTTGGCACAGCTATTAGGCTACGTTAAACGTTTCTGGGAAATGTGTGTCAAAGTCAGAGTGCTCATTGTTTAGTTTGAGCAATAGTTTCACATCTAAATGTGGGAAAATGCAACTCAGGAAAAAATAGGATTTATAAGAAAACCAGAATAAAAACGAAATTGAATTACTGATCTGACTGAATATGAAGTTGGGCCCCTGATCCTTCAGTTTCATGTATAATCCTGAAATTTTACAGAAGCATTTGCTTATATACTTAGGGGAATTTTGCAGGACTCACTCTATCATTTCTATATAACTCTATATAACTGTCTTCCCTGAACCTGTTTTTAATTAATCTGTTACATATTCTAACTTCTAAAGAAAGGGATTTGGAAAAGCACTGGGCAACAGCCTTGCTTTATTCCTATTAAGTCAATGGTAAAACTCCCCTTAATTCCACTGGGAGCAGAATTAGCTCCATGCCAAGCCCATTTTCAAAATCGTGTCTTTAAGGCTCACACAATGCCTTCTCCCTGCCCTTGCTTAAAGCACAGACTTCCCTCTACTGTCGTTTTAGGGTTTTTTTTTTTGCTTTTTGTTTTGTTTTTTTTTTTAATCCCTTGTAAAATAAAGCCATGCAAATACACAAACAAACCAGCCTCAGCATCCTAACTTCTGAGACCACATATCTCACTGTTTTCTTTCTGACTGTGTGGTTAACCTTTTGGGGGAAATGTTCAAGATTACAGCGCTGAACTGCTGTGAAACTCTAGGTAGACTCTGAGTATGTTCCAAAAGAGTTGGAGATAAACCCCTGGATGTTGGCTGGGTTCCCTTTTTCTGTTAAAGTGACACAACATTTTATTCTTCTTACATGCCTGCTGATTATTGCATTGCTCTGTAACACGGGCAAAAATAATAAATCGATTTTTTTTTTTTTGGAAACTTTCCCTCTCGCTTAATGCTTGGGGAGCTGGATGCAGCAATTTGATCCACTATCAAACTCGGTATTTCCTTGTGCCAACACACGATGGTCTTTTCATTCGTACGAGCTTAGATGAAAAGTCGGATTTTCACACTGCACAGATATACGTACCCTGCTTCCTTGGACAAGGTGCATTTTACCTACAGAAAAAAACCAAAAAAACAATAAATTAAATTAACCCTTGTTTTTCACGCAAAGAACAGATAGAGGCTCGTCCTACCCGGCGGGTCAGGAGTTGTTCCCGGCCCCGCCGTGCCCCCGCTCCCCTCGCACCGCCCCCGGCCCGGCGCGCGCCCCCGGCGAGTGCGTGCGCGCCTGTGAGCGCGCAGGCCCCCGCCGCGCGCCCCTCCGGGCGTACACGCGCGTGTGTGTGCGCGCACCAGCGTGCACGTGGGTGCGCGAGGGCGCGCCGCCGGCATCTCTCGGAGCCGCGCACCCGCCCGCCCCGGGCCAACGCCGCCCACGGGGCCGAAGCGGGCGCGCCCCGCCGCTGCTGCTGCTGCCGCTCCCCTCCGGCCGCGGGGCTCCGGCGGCGCCCAGGGCAGCGCATCCCGCGGCTGAGCCCCGGGACCCGCGGTCCGGCAGCGCCCGCGCCCCGCCCCCCCCCGCCATTGGGCCGGCGGCGGCCCCGCCCCGCCCCGCCCCGCCCCCGGCTGCCCGGCAGTTCCGCGCGGGCGGAGCGGGGAGCGGCACCCGCGGCGGCGGCGGCGGCCCGGCGGCAGCATGGGCTGGAGCTGACAGCGCCCGCCCCGCAGACGCTGCCGAGCGCTGCCGGCGGGGGAGCAGAGGGAGCGCGCCCGCAGGGAAGGGAAAAGTTGCCGCGTCCGCCCGGGGAAACTTTGTGCGGCCGAGGCGGGGAGGGGGCGGCGGAGCCGAGCCGTCCGGTGCGGTGCGGTGCGGTCCCTGCGCGGCGGCGGCGGGGCGCGCAGCGCGGCGCTGAGGCGGCGCGGGGGTCATGCCCGCCGCCAGCTTGCTGCCGCTCTTCGGTAGCGCGGCGGGGCCGGGGACGCTGGGCGGCCCCGCGGGCAGCGGCGCGGGCGGCGGGGGCAGGAAGGCGGCGGGCCCCGGCGCGTTCCGGCTGACGGAGAAGTTCGTGCTGCTGCTGGTGTTCAGCGCCTTCATCACCCTCTGCTTCGGGGCCATCTTTTTCCTGCCCGACTCCTCCAAGCTTCTCAGCGGCGTCTTCTTCCACTCGGCCGCCCTGCAGCCGCCGCCGCCGCCGCCCGGCGGGCAGCCCCGCGCCCCTCCGCAGCCCGGAGGCGGCCCGGCGGCGGCGGCGGCCGCGGGCGGGCCGGGCAGCCTGGAGCGGATCCGCGCGGACCACGAGCGGGCTCTGCGGGAGGCCAAGGAGACGCTGCAGAAGCTGCCCGAGGAGATCCGCAGAGACATCCGCCAGGACAAGGAGAAACTTCTGCAGGACGCCCGCGGCAGGAAGGAGGCGGGTGCCCCCGGGCTGCCCCAGCGCCTTTTCCGCCAGCCCGTCGGCGCCGTGGGGCAGGAGCCCGCCGACCCTGACGTCCGGCAGAGGAGGGAGAAAATCAAAGAGGTGGGTGGTGGTGACTGTCGGTCCCGCTCCGGGGGATGCGCCTCGACGCTCCCGCGCGGGGCAACAGGTCTCTGGCGGCGGTGTTGGGGGACCCTTGAGCCCTCCTGCCGCCTCCTCCTTGCGGGAAGAGGGTCTTTCTGGCCGGCTGTTTCTCGGTAGCCGCAGCGCAGGTCGGCGGCGGTTGCATCCTCGCAGCCCGCGGTGCGTTCCCGCTTGGGCGCCCGCGCTGCCGGCTCCGTTCCGGCTGCGCCTCCCTCCCTCCCGATGTTGCCGGGCTCCCCCAGCTGTTGCACCGAAACCCGGGCAGAAAGCAAAGCCCCGCCAGGGCTGGCAGGCTAGGGATCGCTTCGCGGGTCGCCGAGGGCTGGGGACGGCGACGCCGGGGAGAAAGAGCGGCGCGGGTCCGCCTGCACTCCCCATGGGACGTCCCGGGCTCGGGCGGTGGGTGTCGGACCCTCCGCGGGTGCGGGAGGCAGCGGGGCACGGCTCCGTGCCCGTGCCGCGCTGCCGGCAGAGGAGCTGCCCGGGGCTGTCCGGCGGGGCGCAGGTGCGGTGCAGCGCTCCAGAGGTGTCGCGGTCTGACTCGGGTTCGTGCGGTTCGCTATTCAGCGGTATCGGCTGTCTGAAGAGTTGAGGACATTTGGCAAATACAGTCAATTTAGGTTGCAGCGGTAAAGCGTCAGAGCTGTGTGTGCTTTGATGAATTCCTTCAACCACCTTTTTTTGGTCCTGCTGCTCGGTTGGTTCAGGTACCGGTTTAAATCCTTCCCTACAAAAATTCTCCAAACTCTGTCTAGGTAATGCTGTCGTGGGCAGAGTTTGACAGGGTCCTCTAGCAGAAGAAGAATTTCCTTAGTAATACAGTTCAACTTCCCATCAGTGCTGGCTGGTTAATTTATCGAACTGACAATTTCAGCTGCCTGCAGAGATTAGGGTTTATGAATTAATTAGTAGTATATATTTCATGTACTGTGGTGATGGAAATGAGATAGGCTTACTACAGACTTACTACAGAGTATTTCAGTATTTGTGAAACCTGGTTAGCCTTAGTTAAAAGTATTTATTTTTATTGTGTGTTTGTACAGAGTGCTCTGAAAAGTGAGCTGTGATATCACATGGAGCATCATGTAATAAGCTCTCACAAATATCAAGTTGTGTTCTGTGCTCTGGAGTCCTTGTGCCACTTTAACTATTTCAGCAAATCGTGGAGCATAGTTTTAAGTCGTAAGCAGCATGTACCAATGCAAAGGTATTTTGAAGGGAGAAGGAGTACACGGGAGGAGTACACGGTACAGACCACATCTTGAAGTGTGCAGAGAGTATGTTGCCTTCTGGTTTAGTCATGCAGCCTCCCTGAGGTATATGGAAAGCTAGAAATACCAGCAAACTCTTTTTCCAGCTATGTGACATTGCCACGGAGAAGTATTTAGAAGTAATGAGGCTCCAGACCTGATGTACATGATTCTGTGGTACAGAAGACTGTAACAAGTAACTAAACAGGAGGAGGAAGATAGCAGCATGTTTAAGTGTTGTCCTGCTGGTCCCACTGTGTGCCAGCTGGTCTGAGTTACCTTTTGTTACATGTGGATATCCGTGTGTGTACTTACAAACATATGGCCAATATCTCTTCAATGTCCCTTTGCTTTCCATCCTCTCTCCTCCACTTCCACACAGAGCATCAGTTTCACAGTAGCCTCCCCAAACCAGAGTTTTGGCTGTTTAAGCATAGGAGATGACGCAGAAACTGCACTTTTTTTCCAGATCTTTGCTTTCCTTCATACCTCAGTTTAAGTCCTCAATACTAAGTGTTGTTTCTGGGAGTTTCTTTTCTTCCTAAATCACTATGTGATCTTAACATCTTGGTTCCTTACTTGCTTTAGCATTTTTGCAGTACTTTGCCTGGTTTGTTTTTTGTCTTTTTATGAAGAATACATTTTTCCATTGACAATAAAACAGTGTTTCTGTTCTGTGCTGACTTGCTTCACATTGTTTCATGTGTTGGCTTTTTTGTTGCTTTTCTCTTTGTCTTTTTGCAAGCTTTAGTCCCCTTTTTTATATTGTTACCTTAGTGTCAAGATGGATTTCTAATCTGCAGTCTTTTTAGCTTAGTTTTAAAACTTTAAATAGTTTTAAATTGTATCTTTTTAAAGTATGAACTTTTGTACTCTACTGTAAATGCACAGAAACCAGAATTATCCCTTAAAAGTTTTTCTCTTTGTGCCCAGTGGTTACATGCTGGAGATGCAAACATAAAAAACCTTTCTGCTTTCATACTCTTTTGAGCCTGGAATTCGCATCTGCATTGTATGATCTATGTCATATATCTAGAACTCAACATTTGAAGCTAGTCTTAGTGATACTTTTTACAGAAGGAAGCAAGTTACTTTAAAAGAAAAGAATGCCAAAAAATAAGGTTGTTCTTCCCTGTGTTTCTGTTCTGGAAGGGCTCCATCCCGCTAATGTGCTGACATAAAGCTGAGAAGGGAGATACCTTAGAGCTGCTTTGTCCATTTACTGTTTTAAATTTTAAGTTGACATGTGTGTTTAGAAGTCCAGCCAGTACAATATCACTTAGAATCACAAAACAATGAAATGCTGTGATTCTATGGCATTTTTTAGCCAAGTTTTGTTCTAGAAATTTTAACCACTTTTTCTACAGCTTGCTCTTTTATATTAGGAAAAAAAAATTAACAGGGTGAAACTTAAACCAAGAAGGAAATATAAAGGTTCTTGAACCTCTCTTAGTATTTAAACCAACACGATATTACCAAAAAGAAATGCTAGATGCTTATTGAGCAAGTAAAACACTTATGGAAACATGAAGTAGAGATCCTTTTGCTATGAGGGAACCCTCACTTCTTTTTCACTCTGTCAGAACTACATGGTTGTTCTCACGGTGTGTGTGGAAAGGTCTGCCCCACTGTGTTACTGGGGCCTGGCTGTGTGCAGGCAGGGGTGTGAATCAGAGACCAGCCATACTGATGGGTGCTGTGCTGGTGTTCTGTTTCTCTTCTGTTGATGTGTTACAGGCAACCTCAGAGGAAAGAGCAGCACTGCCAGCAATGGGGCTTTCCCCACTACTTCCTGTTCTACTGCTGTCAGTTGCTTGTGGCTGCTGATTTTTTTACTGCATGGCCTGGGTGTTGTCCTCATGCAGGATGCCTCATGGAGGCTCGAGCAATGAAGCACGCTTTGAGCATACCAGCATTAGTGCATTTGCCAGAATTTACATTCTTCAGTCAGTTCCTCCAGTGCTCCCATGACTTGGAGCAAGGTTTGGGTCCCTGGTATGCCTGTGGCAAGTGCCTCCTGTGGTATCTGTTCCCTACCTGGAAAAAAGGAGTGGAAGGCAGTGTTGATTCCATTCCACTCAAGTGCAATGTCTTCCAGTCTCTGCTTTTGTCACTGTTGGTTATGGCTGGACATCATTATTCCTGATGTCAAGGGAAGACTTGCAGGTGCATAGGTAGTTGATACAAGCAAAAGAAATTATTAGAAGAGGATGACAATAGTGTAAAGAGGCTATGAAGGCAGGAGATAATTCTTTTCATTAAAAAAATCTGATTTTGAGTCTTCTCCAAGTCTCAGTCCTCTCTCTTCCAAGAAAAAGAAAATGGTGCTGGAATTATTTAGGTGTTAAGAAAACAGCAAAACCTAAGCTCTTTTTATTTTAAAGCAAAAGAATAGAATTGATGAGTGAGCTAGCTCAGGTACTAGAAGCTATATAATCACATTAGTGTGGTGCTCTGCCCAGACTAATTAATCCTGCTGAACAGCAAGCTCTATGGTGGAGCACCATACTAATGCAGCTGTGCTGTTCTTGTACAAGGTAACTAGCTTGGAAACTGTTCACATTATTGATCAGAGCTGTTTGGACATGTTTTCAGGATAAAAGCCTCCCTGGTAAACTGGAATCAATGTCTAAAGAGCATGGTCATGCAGTGCTCCAAGTACTTGCACAGCTCTCAGCTGTTGCAGTCATGTAGTTCATGTAGTACAAGTCTTGCAGAGAGGAATTTGAGCACCAGTCCTTTGAGCTCAACAGGGCACTAGCTGCAAGTCAGCAAAACAGACTCTGCAGCTTCCCTCCCCATCTCTCTGTAAAGAAATGAATTGAGGTGGCATTGGCAGAGTGAATTCTGAAGCTTTTTTAAGTCCTATGGTGGCTTTTATGCAATTTAGATGAAAGTCTCAGTAATGTTACAGGGATATTCAGCAATATCTTGAGGAAAGAAAGCTTGTGAGCATGGAAATAAAGCACTAATCAGAGATCCAATATGTGCTTGGCATTAAATACTTGGTCATAATAAGATCTCTTCATTAACAAGGAGCGATGGCAAAATTATGGATGGTCACTCACTGCTGTGGAAGGGTAGTTGGCCCCTTGTGTCTTCCTGCATGCTTCCACCAGCTGCTTTCCTACTGCCTGGTATCCTGGTGCTGCTGCTCAGGAAGGTCCAGTGCCAGCTGGATGGAGTTTTATTTCCTTATGAGGGTGTTTACATGACAAGGTGAGCTCACTAATACTTCTTGCTATTGGAAGAGGAGAACAAGTCTCTTCATCCCACTTTTGATTGCGTTCTCCCACTATCTACTTTCTGTGATTTTCACTGCATCCCTCCATAATCTGCTTCAGCTCAGTAAGTCAGCTAAAAACTGTCAGAGAAAAAAAAGAAAGAAATTGGATGGATTTCTGCTAAACTTTCTGTCAGGTTGGTGAGTCAAAGGCGTTAATGAAAGGGTTGACTTGGTGCTAGTTTTGGCTGTGGTGAGGGAGCAGGTGGAAGAAAGGTATGAAATCTCTTTGAGTAGCTCTGTCTTAGCACCTGGTTTCTGTTCTTCTTGGCTAAGCTCTCCATTAAAACTGAATCTCTGCAATGAGACCTTTGCAGAGCAAAGGTTCTATCTACTGTAATCATCTTTAGCAGAATGAAGCATTTCACTTCAGAAGGTTTACCTCCCAACCCCTCTTCTCATAACAGAAAATAGGAGACAGGAAGTACAGAAACAGGAATTACTGAAGCCCCAGCTACTGTAGACCAAAATTCAGTGCACTTTTACTTGTGAAGACCTTCATAGGAGAGGAAACAGTTAAAATACAGCAGTTGAAGTACTGGGTGGTTTGAGTTTCAAACAGAAAAAGCCACATTCCCTGATGGTACATTTCTTTAAGAACATGATTCAGTGAAAGGAAAAGAGTTGACATGTAATGAGTAAGCAGTGTGGTGATTCCTGCCAACATGCTGATGATGCAATCAATGCATTTCGAAAGAAGTTTTCCTGAAGTATCTTGTGACCTTAATGCTGACACAGTATACTTGTTATTAAGTTTGTTGAAGTTTAAAATTAATCTTGTTTTTTTCTCACCCAAAGCTTTGTTTATTTACTTTTAATCTTCAGTATTTTTGTATTTGCTTTTTCTTTTCAAGTGTTTGATAGTGCTTTCCTTCCTGATAAATACTGTTTGTGTTGTGGGGTTTTTTTTTATGGTTTTATAAAAGTCACTGAGGAGGTGAATAAAGTGCCTAAAGATGGGAGTCACATATGATAAATGGTAAGCTGGAGGTGGCCAGGATTGCCTTATGATATCCAAAATGTCACAAACCAATAAGTTAAAGTGCTTGCTTAGGGTTAATGGCACTACAGGATGCAGAGAAGCTTCAGCTGTGTTACTGAGTATGATTCAGTGACTCACTTGGCAGAACCTATGGAGAGCCAGATCAACTTGCCAACCAGACGTGAAGCTGTTCTTGCTTTAGTTGGGTTTGTGCCCTGGGGGGTAGGGAGCTGAAAAGGTTTAGTGGAGTTCTGAGCACAGTGGATGCAGTGGACCCCCACTAAGCTCACTGCATTTAAAAGGAGAGGAAAGTGGAGGAGAATGGTCTGAGGTATCTTTATGTCCCCAAAATATGAAATGGGGTATATATTTGCCAAATTAATGTTCTCCCTGATAAGACACCTTAGAGTCTTTTTAGGGAAGGACATTGTTTGAGGTGAGTTGTTTCAGGTGCTGCCTTGTTTGGGTTTGTTTTGTTTTGTTTGGGGATTTTCAGTGAGAACCTCATAGCCTCCCTTCAGTCAAATGATCTTGGATTTGAACTGGGATCATGAGTGGGAGGGGTGTTTCACTGTATGACTGTGTGCATATCTGATTGGAATAGGGTGTGTTCCCAGTTGCTGGTTCTTGTTTTTATAGCCTTGCACCTGTTTTCTGTGTGCTAAGAATAATATTTAATTTTCCTATCTTCAGGCTTGGTCTGTATTCTCAACAGGTAAACTTATCAAAAGTAACTGAATGTCCTTTATAACCAGATCCTCAGAATTGTTGGGGAAATAAAAAGGCTTTAAATGTTGGGTGAAAAACATCTGGTTTTCACAAAAAAAGAAAAACCAAACCAAACAAAAGAAGCACATGATTAATTCTTTATCTTTCTGTAAAGGCAAAATGTAAATTCCAGACACATAGGACTCTTCATGAGAACTAAATAAGGTGATGTAAACATGTGAGATAAAGCTTAAAATGGAATATCTCCTGTACTTCAGCAGAAGTTACATTCTCATAGTGTGTATCATCTCATAGATGATTTTGTACTTAATGCTAGTGTAGTAGCCTATGGCAGCCAATTAATATAAAGAAATAGACTAAATCATAATGTTAGTAAGTACAGTTGCCTAAGGCTGTAGTTCTATGCTGCAGACAAACTGAAGCAGAAAAAATTCCACCTGTTTATTAAAATCTACTGTTAAGATAAAAAAAAGGTCTTATCTCATTCAGGGAGCAAATAAGAGTGGTAGACAGCCAGGCTTTGATACCTTCTTTGAATGTTAATGAAAGCACAGGATTTATGAAAAGGAAGTCATGGAGAGGCAGAAGACAGCTCTTCTTGTGGAAAATAATTAATGTCCTTGCAGAAAGACCTGTGTGACTGTTGGATGTACAGACCTTTTCTTAAAGTTGTCTGAAACATACTGCTCTGAGGATTGCTGTGTGTTAACTTCCTCTTTGGTTAGCTTGGGGTGTTTTCTAGCTCAGGGAGCCAGCATAAGAGGAAATTACTGTGGTTTTCATCTTAAAGATACTATCTTGATAAGTGTTTCCTTTATTTACAAATAAGAAATTTGTCTTCCCAACTTATTTGGCTTAGTAAGAGTAATATTTCAGGAAAGTGGCTTTGATTCAGTGTTCACTCCATCTTAACAGTGCAGCACTTACTCTGACAATAAATTGCTACCTGAGGTGGTACGGAGATGATGAGACACTCTGGTTGTGTGTCTTTTTTGGTAACAAACTCAAGTATTCAGACGTGTCTCTGTGTAAAGCAGGTTTTAGACACTCAGTTTTGAAGGGTTTTGTGGTCTCTTCCTAAGTTATCTATAGAAGAACTGTGATTTTACTAGTGAGGGAAATAACTGGGGGGGATGAGGGACTGTGAATTAAGCAATATGGGCAATGTACCAGATGCTCAATATGCTGATTCCTTTTGTGTGAAAATTTTCTTTATCCACAACATTATACAGTTTTTTGGTTTTTGTTTTTCTTTTTTCACTGAGTTGTTTGAGCTTTTTAAAGCATGTGACATAAAGATTGTGTGCACACTTCTGAGAGGCATCTTCTGTTTTGCTGTTTTCCATGACTCTTTAATCGTGTCTGCAAGTCTGTTATGAAAACATAATTGGTGAGTAATGAAGCTTATTATTCCCCAAACCAGATGAAATTAAACTTTTTACAGACTTGTGGTTGAGCCTCAGTTCTATTGCTTGGCAGCCCTGCCTGCAGAGTCCAGAAGGCTTTGGTGTTGAGAGGAAGCACTTGGGTGCTTTTCTAGGGCTGAGAGCAGTCCATTGATTCACCCAGGGTTGCACAGTGTGCCAGGTTTCAGAGCAGAACGTGGAGACCTGGTTCCTGTGCCCCACTAAACCAGGGGCTGTTGCTTTGTGCTGGGTGAAGGCTGTCTTGGCTCCCACCTGTGCTGCAGGTGTCCAGCACGGGTGTGTCACTTCATTAGGGTCAGTTTAAACGTGAGCTTTGAGTGTGATTCATGATTGCACATGAGCAGCTTTGCTTTAGCACTAAACTGCTGCTAAATGCATTGTTTTATTGCAGGGACAGGTAAAGCCTGAGACTCCCTGGTTCTGTGTTTAGATCATTAGCTTTGGAAGCTTTTGAAGCAACACTTGAGCGCTGTGCTCCAGTGCTGTTATGAAGGAAGGCATGTAGAGTAGTAAAACTCCTAGTTTGCCTTTCTTGCATCTTGAAATCTTCAGTTTGAACTCTGTTGTAACCAAGAAAGGCTTGCATTAAATAATATGACAACTTGCTATAAACTCTCCACGGTAAGCTGGTTGGATTTTATAGCCAGTATTTATGAAGATACAGGTATTGCTCATTTTGATGCCTCTGATTTTAAAAGCTTTTCAAACAGATTGAATAACCTGCTGTTACATTCTTATAACTGTTAAAATTAAACATTCACAGTCCTTGTGAGAACACTGAGATATGCGGTCTCTTAGGCAAGGGTAACTACAAGTGCAAAATCTATTTCCATTTGTCTTCCTACTCCTTCTTGGAAGCTGCATGTACCTTGGTTTTAAACTTGTTTTAAGAATACAGTAAGTGAGTGGACTCTGACTTATTTGAAACTTGGACCCTTTCTTTTAAGGGCAAATCTCTAATCAGGTAAGAAAATAGGTGAAAATCAGAAGAGATGGTAGGCAATACTGTGCAAAGGACTGAAAAGATTCTGTGCAATGAATGAGCTGATGACTGTGGAACATCTGGCTGTTATAAGACTTTGTGTACATCTCAGAAATACTTGTAGAAGAATCAGCTTCTTTCTCTGATACTGGGTAGAAACAGAAGTTGCAGTTTTAATGGAAAAGTATGCAGCTTTGCACTTCCCATATGGAGATATATAATGCTGGCAATTTAGGGTAGAGGCAGTTCTATGTGTTTTTCATATGAATAAAGTAGAAAGAAAGAATGTCTGATACTTTCTTCCCAGAATTTTACATCATCTCACTTGTGTAGGGGTGATCATATTGCTTGGAAACATAAACCCTCTTTTTCAATTATTTATTAAAAGTCAGTGTCTGCTTTTAAAACATTGCAGTAAAATGACATTAGATCAGTGTGGCTTGCTTCTTTAATTAGCATTCAGACCACTGTGAGACTATTTTTTAAAAGTATCTGCATACTTTTCTTTCACTTAGTTCCCTGCTTAATATGAATCTTTGCCTTTTGAAATTCCTTTTGTTCAGGGACTGCTTTCTTCCAAGGAAAAAGGAAGTAGCTAGTGTAAAAGAATATCAAGCTAAAAAAAGCCATTTTGCTTTCAAAGTGTAGTGCTTAAGGAGATAGTAATTTTACTATTCAGTGACAGACACATGCAGATGCAGACCCAGCCTTTAACTCTGCTCACACTTTTCTCACTGCCTTTGAGCACTGACATCTGTTGGTGCAGTGAATGGTGCTACTGCTGTCAAAGCTTTGCCCATACTGCTGTCTGTGGGGAAATCTGTTGCTTGCTACTGTGGTTGTAGTTCTCCACCCATCTGTGATTTTAAGAATTGCACTTGATATTCTGAATTGGACCTAGGTAGTAATGCTAAATTCTTTAAAGCCTAAAGAAAAGAAATAGATGTTAATTATTTGCAGTGATGTATTTCCATCCCTCACCCCCATCAAGCAACAGAAAACCTAATTACCATTTAGAGAGTAGAAGAGTTATAGATGTTACTTATTTTAAAAGTTATACTACTTCTAAACTGCATGCTGCTTTCTCTGTTCTGATGAGATCGTCTGAAGAATCACCATGGGGAGAACTATGACCAACTGCAAATTGGCTGGTATTTTATGTCTTATTCTGTAAATCTCTAGAGTAAGTGTGGCACTGAACTTGAACTGACTGAAATAGAAAGGTGTGTGATCTTGTCAAGGGCTGAAGATCACAGATCAAGAAGTGTACTTCAAAGAAATTACCTTTCTGAAGAAAAGCCCATATGTCTCTTCATGTAGTTTCTTAAAAAAACAAATTAATGTATTGATAGAGATGTATTCTTATCTCTCTCCATATGTATGTTTTACATAAGAGTGAAATATGCTGTGCAATTGGTCTGTTTTCTGTAGCTGAGAATGCAGTTTGTTAGGGACAAGCTCTGTGTGGTCTGAAAAAAGTTAAAGGCATAGGGTTTGTTTTGTTTGACAAATTGTCATATAAATTGGAAATAGAATTTTACATATGCTGCAAGCAAAATCCAGAACATTAGGATGAAGCAAAGAAATCCTTATGTTTCAGTAATCAGCTTTACTCAAGTTATTTTTTTATTATATAAATCTAAATATTTCAGAAAGTAGATGTCCCCTAGGAAAGTTTTCAGACTTCATGGAAACAGTTTTCATATGCAGCCTTATCATCTGTAGGCATTATGGAGACTCAGCTGGTCTGGGTTTATGCACACTGGAGTCCTATTTGTTCTTTTTCCCAGCCTTCTGCTTACCATAGAATTTTGTTGTTGAGAAGGAGAGAAATTCAGGCTCACCACTGGGCCTCTGGAGGCCTGATCTCTTTCATAGAGCAGAGCTGACTTCAAAATAAAATTGAGTTGCTCAGTCTTGTGCACTCAAGCATGGAAGATCTCTGCAGGGGGACATTCTGCAGCCCCTCTGGACAAACCTATTCCAGTGTCTGAAGACCCTTATTGTAGGATTTTTGAATTGTTATTGTGGCTAGATAAAATTTCTCTTGCTGCAACTGATGACACTGCCTTTACTCCTTTCATTGTGCCACACTGAGATGATCTGGGCTACCTTTTCTCCATGGGTATCCCCTAAGTCATTAAGAAGCCTCTCTTTTCTAGACCAAACATACCCAGCTTCCTCTGCCTCTTTTTATAGGTCATTGTATTCTCTATAATTTAAAAAGAATATCTCTACATATTGCAGAGGAGCTGAAAACCAGAAACAGGCTTCCATTTGAGGCATCAGGAACGTCACATGGGAAGTGTTGGTTGCTTCCCATCACTAGCATGCACTCATGCTAACACAGCCCTCTGTACAGTTCTCCTTCATCATTGCAAGGATGTTTATTGTGTTCGACCAGGTGTTCACCAGGACCCACAGGACATCTGTCCCAAAGCTGGTTTTTAGCCTGTAAATTCCCGTTATATACTTAGGCATAAGATTTTTGCATTTGGCTTTATTTGGTTTCAAGAGTTGGTCATCAGCTCCTGGGGTCATTCAGGTGGGAGCCCTCTTGTCCACCTTGTTGACTGCTGGAGTTTGGATTACACGTGGAGTTGGCGACTGCGTGTGTGTTTGCTCATTGGGTCAGTTGAACCCCAGGGACACGTCACTCCTAGCTAGCTGCTAGTTAGACTTTGACCTGTTTACAGCTGTCTTGAGAGTGTCAAGCCAGCCACTTTTTTATGAGTCTTGTCCATTCCTTTTTCACTGCTTAGTGCTCAGGCAGGACTGTGTCAAAAAGCCTGTCAGGGAAATTGTGTCTACTGTGCTGCCCTCATCCACAGAGCCAGTGGCTTCATCATAAGTAACTGGGTCTATTTGATAAATTTTGCCTTTGGGAAATTTTCCTTACCATTTGCAAAGGTTTTGTCCTTCATATTCCTGGAAATAGAGTGAAGGAGGTTCTGCTCCATTTCCTTCCCAAGGTTTGGAATAAAGCTGTCTTGTAATTCCCCAGAATTTCCTTGTTGTTTTTTTTTCCTCAGTTACCAGTGCCTGTTTGGTTTGGTCCTTCATTTGTTGTTGATGTAAAGGCACCTCCTGTCCTCTGGCAGCTTCCAGATGAGTTTTGGCTTCCTCTTCCCTGGTGCCCAGCCAGTGTTTCTGAGCTGCTGTTGGACATCTCCCCACATTTTCTCTCCTCTTCCCTGGAGGTTTGTCCTCCACCTGAGCTCCTTATGCAGCCACCCTCCTCTCCTGATGTGGCACATTGAAGGTCAATGAGATCTCCTGGGCACCTTAGCCCTACAGGGGATTCTCCCATGGGATCCTGTAGATCAGGTCCCTGAAGAAACTGAGCTAATTCCTCTCAAGTTCAGGGTCTTACATTGCCTTCTGCAGTTCTTTCAGGATTGTAATCTCTGCTGTCTAGCATTTAATTTAAATAGACTTGGGGTTTAGACATTTCTCATTCATGCATCAGTTGCTCTGAAGCAAGCTTTTATCCTGGGAGTTGGGGTGGTGGAGGGAAATGCCAATGCAGCCTTTCCTGGCTATTTTGCTGCCTCTCTGTTTCTCTGGGGAAGCCCAGCAGGCAACTGTATGTTAGCTCAGCAGATATTTTTTGTATTTAAAAAGATGAGGAAATGTTTACTGGACAAAGAGATTTGGTTAAGGGACAAGACAGGGACTTGCCATTAGAATTTTTGAAATACTAGCTATTGATGGAAAACAAAGCTCTTAGTTGCAGCTTTTGCCACTTTGTGGCAAAAAAAAAGATGTGGCTGTGGATGGGTGACTAGCACACTGTGTGCTGTTTTGAGGTATCTTTCCTCTGCATACCTCTGATCAAAATATCAGTCACCTGATGTTTATACAATGCAAATATGAAACTAAGGACATGAAAGCTAACAGAGTCATTTCAAAGTTGTTAGGTTTGGAGTTTGTATTAAAACTTACATGGATGCTATTAAAGTAGGTTTAAAGCACGGTTCTGTCTGATTTCTTTTTTAAGGGTAGCTTATAAACATGTATTTTTCAATTAAATTTCCTTCTGGTTTTTGTGACTTAATATGGGGGAGGAACTGTAAATATTTTTACAGTGGGGTTGTACTGTTGAACTACACACGGATTCAGAAGAGTTCAACTCATCAGCATTTGATTTTCTGTCACTTTTGACATCATAAAGAGGTCTGGCTTTACAGAAGCTTGGTTTTGAAAATGAAGTCTTTCCTTACACTGCCACATGCTCAGTGTCCAGACCCTCTAGTCACTTCTAAAAGGGTTGGTTTCCAGCATTATAGAAATACATGAGCATCCCTTCAATTTGATATACCTATTCTGATTTTGTGATGTGAGAAGCAAAGCTCCTCCTGTCTATAGCAGGGACTATATAACCTTCCTTTTGCCCCACAGTTATGGTCCTTTGTTATGGGAACAGTGACCACACATAGGTTTTTATTTGGCCCTATAAGTGTGAAAAGGTAGCTGTTAAAAACCTATAATGAGTACTTTTGGTAGGAACTGAGTAAGTTTGAGCAAAGGCTCTGAGGTTTTAAAGAGGACTTAGGCTTATTTTAATTTTCATTAGACTATTTTCTACTGTACCTGAATATGGAGGTTTCATTTCATCAAGAAAGAAAGTTATTTTGGATGTTTAGTAATCCATAGCATGACCAGTGGCTGCACCTGTCCACTTCTACATTTTTGATCAGTGACTTGAATCAAAGTTTCAGCATTTTCCTACATAAGGCTGATCCTGTAGTCTAAACTAGTGAAATCACACCATTTTGATCTCTTGCACGTGAAAAGAAATTTCTAGATGAACAGTCACCTGGTGGGCACTGAGAGAACATTTTCTTTTTGGTCAGCTGTAGTCTTGATCATAAGAACCTAGAGGACACAAATATTGATGGAGCTATTTTAAACACAGAGTAGTGCACTGCAAGGTATTACATGTGTGCATTTCAGAGTACCTCTGCAGTAGCTTCATGGTGTGCTAATTACCCATTACTGTGTTCTCTAATGGGGGGGGGGTTTTACTGAGTTTTTCCTTACCTTTTGTTTGAGCATAGTATTTTTGTTATGCCAGTTATATTCTTTATTTTTCACGAGGAGTTTTTCTCACTTCAGATTCCTGCCACTGTTTGCAAAACATGTATGTTTTCTAAGGAAGGCACAGGACTGGTGGCTGATGCCAAAGACGAGTCTCCAAACCAGCTTTAAAAGTCCCTGTGTTCAAGTGAACACTGCAGTGTAAATAAATGTGGACGTGATCAGCTGCCTCAATGCCAAACACACTGAAGTATCTGTTTTACCAGCCCTACCTTGTGTCCACATATAGAAACATTCCCTGAGAACTTTGTGGCTGATTTTACTGCAGCATCACCAATAATGATTCTCTTGTGCTTGGTAACTTGGTTGCCCTTAATCCTGTGTTATGTGGGGACCTTCTGCAGGCCGTGAATGCCCTATTATTTGGAAGATAATAACTTATTCATAATTTCTTTTGGATATTCCTGCTATGCTGTAATATCTGGTTTCAAATATGCTATTTCTAGGAAGCATCCTGGGTGGCATTGTACATGCTTTAATCAAAACAAGAGGGAATTTGTTACATGTTATGTTTTCTTCTCCCCGCCCCCTCAGTCTCGCTCAAATTTCAACTTCAGCCTTTTCTTGGACTTTACTAAATTCCACAAAGATGTTATGTATAAGAAGGAGGGAAAATTTTCTGATGTGATCAGGCAAACTTGCTCATCCTTCATTTAAAACCTAGTAACTGGGAATGTTGTGAATGTGACACATTTTACCAAGGAAATCAGCATTTAAGAGCGTTTGGAGTGGAGGAAGATTTGTATGTGTCTGGATATATAAATCTATATGTCTGTTAGTGAAAAAAGATTAAAGAAAAAGCTCATACCCTGATACATGGAATTATTGCCAAAGAAGTAAACTGAAATTGTAATTTTTACACAGCATGCTTTTCTATAGTGTGAGTATTTCACAGCTGTTCCTGCTTGTGAGACTGAAGCCTGGGAAATGCCCTTGTTTTGGCTGGTGAGTAGGGAGGAAGTGTTTAGCTCAGATGATCAAAGGTATTTCTTGAAACTTAGCATGGAGCTGTAGATAAAGTTGGACTGATGACTATTATATGGGCTCTGATTAAATGTTGTATAATTCATATATTTTGCCTTTCACCCTTTGGAATGCTGGGGATAAAGAATATTTTTGGTCTTCAGAAGGGCTATTACTAACTAAATATAGACCTCTTTGGGCAACAGCAGTATTTGCTTGCAAGTTAGAATGTGCTGAAAAACAAATTTTATTCACTACTTTACAGCTTACTGAAAATTCTTATCAGCAGGTCTCAATCAGCTTTTTCTACAAGGTACTTGACAAGAATTTAATTTCTACAGTTAATTCACATAGTTAATTTCTCACTTTGGGACATCTCTCAGTTTCCTCGTGCTCTCCAGCTTTTGTGAGATGGTTAGTATTATTGAAGTAGCAATGACCTCACTAATACCTCTAGACAAATTTAGAAATAATTTGGGGTTTTACAGCAGAATTTAATTTATTTTAGCATCTGTCTCTAAACCCACTTGCTTCTGTTTCTACAGAAAAGTAGGGAAAATAAGTATTGTGAGGGAAAAAAAAAGATTTTTGCCTTTTCATGACCTTTTAAGATCTGTACAGTCAACCACTTTCCCCAGATCAGCACAAAAACTCATGTTCTTTTTATTCTCCCTTGGACTTTGGCAGTACACTTAAAATTCTAACCAGCTGTGGTTCTGCCAGATCAGAGCTGGAAGGAAATTCACCAAAACCCCACTGCTTTTTTGGCACACACTTTACCACTGAAAAATCATCTGTCCCTGAAGTCACAGTGTGTGTGCTGGTGTTATTCATAGAATAACATGGCACGTGCACCTGGTGCCAAGCCTTTTGGAGCAGAGGGGGCAAATATTTCTGAAAGTGAATGAAGATTGTGGAATATTTGTACTTTTCCTTGAAATTTGGGCATAGGTTGAACATATATACCTCTATTTACTTTGTAAATGTGGACTAAAGCCAAGCTAAAACTGTAGTCCACTTTGATCTTAGAAAACATACCTTCCATGAACAAATTATTACAGTAGTTTGCTTCCAAGAGATGGAATCACTGAAAGATGCCTCCATCAGGGGTGGGGTATTTAACTCTCCCACTGTCTACCTTGTAAGGTAACTGTGACATGATGGCATGGAACTGGCATTTCCCAATGATTTCTTGAAACATTCTAATGTCCCATCATTAGTGTTGAGAATGAAGACAGAGAATTAGAGGGAGCACTGCTGTGAAAGTGGCTTTCTTTCTTTATGGCTGTATCTGTCACTTTCAAACATAGCAAATGATGCTCCACACAGACTGCTGTTCCTCCAAAAGAAAGCAGTAAACAATATCTCTTTAAATCAATGAAAAAGGCACTAGACTGCAAATATTAAACAAGCTTTTCAGGGCATGTGTTTTGGAAGACTGTAGTTTTTGAATTTGAGTTTATTTAATTCTGCCGCAGAACTTCAAATACAGATGTATTTCTGATGTGCTGCCTCTTGCAGACCCTTCATTTTATAATCTGCTTGAAACTGCCTTGGGTTTAGTCTGCAGTCTGATTACAGCACTCACTTGCACCAGCAGGCATTATTGACTTTTGATGCTGACTTTATAACTTCCTCAAAAAATGTAAAATACTTGCTCAGTATTTAAGCTTGACAGTTTCTTGCTCTGGCATCTGGTTATTACCTATTATTAGCGAGTAGCAGAGACATCATATATAAAGGTAGGCATGAAGTCAGGTAGAGAAATGGAAAGCCTGAGCTGCTAAATATTTTAATTCTAGTGGTGTATTGTGGCACCAACTCTTTGGCTTTCCATCTTTGGCCAGAGGCCGTGGTATGAGACCAGTTCCAGTAGTACCACGCACCAGAGCAAAGCCTTCTCTCCTGTGTTGTACAGCCCAAAGGCTTTCCTGCCACATCTCACTGCTCTTGAATGGGACATGAAAAGCTCCAGGCTGTTCAGCACTCCAGCTGTGGGCCCTGACTGGTGTGACACTTCTGGAGGGGTCTGCTTTGATGTAGCTGGGGCAATGGTTAGTGACCTATTTCAGAGTCAGTAGCAGATGAACACACTGCCTAGTAGCTCTTGTCAAAGCTACTGCACTAGTACGTGTAAAAGGACCGAGCTCAAAGCTGATTTTTCCTCAAAGAAATGACAGCCTTAAAAGAATATAGGCTATTAATGGGTACAAGTAGAATACAAGGAAATGAGTCTCTTGTGTTCATCAGGGTAAGGCAGTGATAGAGTTGCCTTGTTTGTTTTTACGACTGACAGATGGGACAATAAGATTTCCACTGCAATATTCACATCAGTACTTTGTTGCCTTCCTTAACTACTGCAGGTTAATTTTTTAACTCTCAATTAACCATGTCAGCTAAAAGTTTGCAAATATGCTTAACTGAGTGTGCTGGGTTGACCCTGGGTGGAAGTCAGATGCCCACCAAAGCTGCTCTGTCTCTCCCCTCCTCAGCTGAACAGGTGAGAGAGAATAGAATGAAAGGCTTGTGGGTAGACAGAAGGACAGGGAGAGGTCACTCATCAGTCACTGTCACGGGCATAACAGCTTCAACATGGGGAGATCGAATCTGATTAGGGTAATGAAAAGTAAACCCAAATCTCAGAATACATTTCCTCCTTCTTTTCTTCCTGGGATTAGCTTCACTGCTAATTTTGTCTGCCTCCTTCCCCTCCAGTGGTGGAGAGGACAGTAAGTGGGGTCTGTGGCCAGTTCATCACACATTTTCTCTGCTGTTCCTTTCTCCTCAGGGGCAGACTACTCAAACTCTTCCTCAGCTTGGGGTTCCTCCAGCAGGAGACAGTCTTTTCCAAACTTCTCCAACAGGAGTCCTTCCCACACGCTGCTGTTCTTCATGAACTGCTCTAGCATGGGTCCCTTCCATGGGGTGCAGTCCTGGTGCTCTGGTTTTTATAGAGAATGATGTTCCATGGTATGGAATATCTCTTTGCCCAGTTCAGTCAGCTGTCCTGGCCATGCTCTCTCACAGCTTCTTGTGCACCTGCTGACAGAGTCTGGGAAACTTGAAAAGTCCTTGACTTGGATAAGTACCACTTAGCAACAACGAAAACATTGGTGTGTTATCAACGTTAGTCTCTTACTGAATCCAAAACTCAGCACTGTACAGCTACTGAGAAGAAAATTAACTCCATCCTAGCCAGAATCAGGACACCAATACATACGAGTTTGCTGTTCCATGTGCTTGGCAGCCCTAAATCACTGGACACGGGGAATGATGAATTGTTTTGATTAACAGGAAGCAACTAGGATACATTGTGTCCTATTCTAAACAAATGATGTCAGACCCTTCCACTGTGTCCTGGTTTTTAAACAAACTTAAACAACCTAAAACCATTGCTAATTACAGATTCAAGCCACAATGTTCAGATGAGATCTCTGTGTGTGGTCAGTCTTCTCTTTTGCATGTGGAGAAAATATGATTCAGCATTTTGTGAAAGTGAGCAGAGAAAACAAACTTAACAGATGTGTCAGGAGGGGTTTTTTTTATGATAGTTTTCTTTCAAGTGGACATTACTGGATAGAAACCTTGTAGTTTTACTTTGTTTTAAAACCTATGTAGTTTTACTTTGTTAGTCCCAAACACAGCAGCAGAAGAGCATTGGAAGAACTGAAAAATCTTTCTCAAATTCTTGGAGTAAAACATTTCACATATTTGTTAAAAAGTAGTATCAGACCAACAACTATGTCTTCCTCTTCCAGTTTTGAACAGAGATACTGTGAAAGAATAAGTTCTAGGAATGAAACATACTGCAGTTTTGAGAAGATTGTAAGCAGCTGTACCAATAGCTCATGTGTTCAACTTCTGTGCTCAAAAAGGAGCTTTGTGTACTTCTGGTGAAATGTTATATCCTTAGAAGGACTGAAACCTCTGTTGTCCTAAACTGTCATCTTGGACATCTAAGGCATGTTAATTTAACATGCTAAATGTTATATTAGAATCCTTAAAAGTTAAAAGTTCTGGATTTCTGAAATTTGATTCTGAAATCAGTTAAATGTGTAGAGACTGAGATCATAGGCAGATAACTGCTCATCACTGAGAGTTAAAAAATGCTGCTCATAAACATGGTGTGAAAACTGGATACTATGCTAACACATGGCAATTTTATATAAAGTTCTTATGGATGGATCTAATGAAGTATTTCAGAGAAGATGAGAATTTCTTCCCCATCTTTGAATGCAGGCACTAAGATTTAAGGCACATTAGTTTCTTCGAATTCAAAAATAGTAGATAATTAGAAGGGAGTATATCATACGTTTCAGTCAAGTATGTTCTCCACTACTACAATCTTTACCAAAATGAATAATAAAAGCATACTTTATTTCAAAACTTTAAGATTAAATGGAGTCTGTGTTTTTAGGAAAGCACTGTAATTGGGAGAAAGAGGTGTAAGAGTAAGACATCAGTTTTTATGGTGTACTTAGTGGTGTTATTTACATCTATTCTGAGAAATATTCCTGTTTGTCAAATATAAGGCACATCAAATGAAACTACTAGGTGATAAAACCAGGAAAAACCTGCTCTTTGCACACTATGTTGCAGAGCTGTAGAGATCATTCTGCAGGATGTTATGAGTATAAAAAATTCAAACCAGCTCAGAAAACAGTTGAGTAATTTCGTGGAAGAAAATTCTACTGGGCATTATTAATCATGCAAGCATCACATCTGGCTCCAAAAGTCTTCCACTCTCAAGTTCTGAACACTCTTATTACTCATAGGAAATGTTTATTTGTTTGGACTATTCATAAGCATTTGTTAGGGGTAGGAAACCGTAGTAGATACGCCTTTTAGACTGATCTGGCAGTCATTTTTTGTGTTGAGTATCTTCTGAGAACTGGAATGGTTGTTGCCTGCCTTGGCCTGGGAGAAATCTATTTTTGAGACAGGAAAAACAATCAAAAAAAGGTCCTGAGTAAAGTTATTTGCATTGTTTCAGAATGGTACAAACAGAATTCATAACTTTCATGAGCAGAGTTCCATTAGTATTCCCCAAATGAGCTATAAACCTGGGGAAAGGTCTGCTCCATATTTGAAGAGCTCAGGAGATCCTCTCTAGCTGTTCCCTCACCTGCAGGAGAGAGAGCACGCACTGCATTGATAATGTGCCCTCAAACACCCCATTTGTCTCTCCTTGCATTCCCTTCTCCCGTTCTCTGCTTTCCAAGCTCTTTCCGTTTGTCATCCTCAGCGCAGTTAACCAGGCTGGTTTTGCTTTCCTCGCTGGCCTCCATCCTGTCAAAAGCCGGCAGTGTGTTATCTCTGCCACCTGCCTGCCCTTTGTCCCTCGCTGCCTTGTCGGGGTGCCGCAGGGAAGGGTGAGCCGTGCGTGTGTGGGCTGCTCCCGCTGTGTTATCGGCAGCATCTCGCACGCCGGGGCGGTGCTGGTATCTCGCTGCTATTATCTCGGCACAGCGCCTCCAGCCTGGCAGCGCTCACAGTCTGGCAGTCTGTAATTCTTTGCGCCCGCACCCCCAAAAAGCTTGCAGAATAACACAGTTCACACATACCTCGATGTTTATGTAACTGTAGATGTAGCTGGAGTTTTCCTGAAGTCTTTCTATAGGGATAACCGCGGCTGTTTGCACTGGAGATCTGGGGACTTGGTAGCTGGGAAAGAAGAATAAACTTGGGAAAGGGGTTGAGCCCAGAGCTGGGTAGAGAACATTCCTGGTGGAAAAATTTGAGATTTAAGGAAGAAACGTGAGACTGAAGAACAATATATTTATTTTCAAAAAATGCTTCACCCAAAAGTAGAATCTTCAGAATTTACAAAAGCTGCTCGTGGGCAGGCAGTAAGGCAGAAATGAAAACTGACAGGACCTGTCAAGTAGGCTGCTGGGGAGGCTCAGTCCCTGCCTGCTCTACTCATCAGCCATCAGTCTGCCTGCGAGGGGCTTGTCAAATTCATCTTTCTATCCATAGCAAGTGAAGTTGATGTGTTTTTTGCTTGTATATGTTTGGTTGGTTGGTTGTTTTCCGTGTGTTGAGGGAGAGCTGTTTATAAACATGGGAAGTAGATTCTCAACAGCAAACTTCATCCCTGGCTTTACTCTACCAACCATTTTGTAGCTTGGTGACTTAACATAGGTTTTTTTTTAAATTATTATAAGAATTTGAATGTTTTCTTTTCACTTTTGCCATATAATTATGTTTCTCTTTGAACTATATCTTATATCTTTGCTGCAGCAAACTCCCTAGATTATTTTTATAAGATGATTTGGGTTGGAAGAAACCTTAAAAATCACCTAGTTCCAAGCCCCTAAAGCTTCAACTTTAGGCTGAACTGTCCAAAATAGTTTGAGGGAGAGCAAGGACTTTGTCTCATCTGTATTGTAGTTTACATTAAGTTGTCTTAAGGAATCTTGAAATGCAAGTGAAGAATCAACAGAGGTTCTGGGAGACTTGTGTGGTTTTACATACCTGCCTGAAAAAAGCAAGAGAATTAAAAAAAAAGGAGTGTCTGGAAAGCAGTCACATCCAGTTTTTCCTTTCTCTCTGTAGCTAGCTTTCCTGTTCCTTCTTAGGAAAGGTCAGAAATTACAGGTAGCTGTTGAATGCATTGTATTATGGAGAAGCATTACACTTTCTATGTTTTTTTATTGTAGCTTATATTTGTGTGAGGCACAGTATATGCTGAGAAAGTGTAAATTTAGATGGCAGTGAAAGCTAAAATTTTCTCCCATTGTGGGAGATGGGGTTGTTTAGCCTAGAGGAAAGGAGGCTCAGGGGGGATGTTATCACTCTCTACAGCTGACTGAAAGGAGGCTGTAGTGAGGTGAGGTTACTCTTTCCCTGGTAACAAGCAATAGGACAAGGGGGAACGGCCTCAAGTTGCACCAGTGGTTGGGTATTAGGAAAAACTTTGTCACAAAAAAATTGTCAAGCATTGAAACAGGCTGTCCAGGGAACCCTCATCCCTGGAGGTTATTAAAAGCTATGTAGTTGTGATGCTTAGGGACATATTTTATTGGTGGCCTTAGCAGATCTGGGTTAGTAGTTGGACTTGGTGGCCTTAGAAGTCTTTTCCAACCTTAATCATGACCACATGACTCTAGAATATAAAGTCTCTACTGGGTGTGTTGGCTAGAAGGTATCTCCCAATAAAAGTCATCATGCCATTATCTGTGTTATAGGTAGTGCAAACTAAAATTATGTTCCATTTGTGCTGTGAAAACTGCATTTGACACACTTTTTGTTAGCAGCTTAGGAAATGCAGTATGAAGTTTGGGCCTCTCTGACCATCTGCTCTCTCAAATCCTTCAGTATCCTGTTAGGTTTCTGCATCTTCTGGCAATGATTCTTGAGTGTTTGCCTTTTCAGTAACAAACCTAATTGCTTGTGTGTTTCATTTCTTCCTTTTGTCTTTTACAAAGTCATTCAGGAACAATCCTTACTTTTCTAATGTCTTTATTATTATCTTGTTGCCCATTTTTCATCCTTTCCATTGAGGAAAATATCTTCATGCCTCTTAATTGTATCTTTTCTTTTTCTTCTGTATCCTCCACTGCCAGGAGATGTTTGGAACAGACCACTAGTATCCTTGGTGGCTGGTTTTGTCTCATAACAGCTTTATGGTTTTGCATTCATTTTCTTGTATAATTAAGCATCTGATTCTTTTGACTGTCATGAAAACATGATCAGAGGCATTCTCCATAAGCCTGCAACAGTTCTGCCCAAACTCACATGGAGTTGATGAACTATTAACCATCTTATGATTTTCTATGTCAATTATGTCTGCTTATTGCTGAGGAAGATTTGGATATATAAGAAAAATACTGTGTAAAGCACTAATATGCTTTGTATAGCACTGGAAGAGATACTACCCAAGGGTTAAATTAACTTTAGTACATAAAAGCAGACTTGTTTAGATTTTTAAGTTTCTTCTTAAGCGCTACCCTTCCACAAAAGGACTCATGGCATAGTGGTACTTTTCATTATAAAGGCATTATTTCCA
This sequence comes from Agelaius tricolor, assembly GCF_023055355.1. NCBI lineage: Eukaryota > Metazoa > Chordata > Aves > Passeriformes > Icteridae > Agelaius > Agelaius tricolor. Next base: position 65,751,434 of record NW_027269261.1, read on the forward strand.
AGGTGCCAACATTACTCCAGCCTGACAGAAGGAAATATAGATGTCAGTATATACATTTCACCTGTTGGGGATGGGGAAAGTGTCTTTATTACTATTTTTGCAGATGTGTTTATGTGATCTGGAAAGTTAATTTACCAATCCAGTCACTGTTTGTATCATGGATATATTGTGGTAGGGGAATTAAGCAAAGGAATAAGGTCTGAGTGTCCTGTATTTGGGGAACTCGACCAGCACTGACTGTGTCAGGATCCACAGGCCACCTAATCAGATAAATGTTTCAAGAGGAAAAAAAAAATGCCACATAAAGAATGGTAATGTTTAGGCAGCTTACAATATCCATTTTGAATACTGTGATAAAACTGATGAAGGGAAATAGCTGATACACCTTTCCTGTTTTGGTGGTTATTTCATTGTGTGCAGAGCTAGATGTGATGATTAATTTACAGCAAGAAATCTTCACCTTAGAAAAGTTGCTACTATACAACCCATGTTTCCTGGAGATAGGGCCACAGAAATAAATACTTCTTGAAATAATATTTTTTCCTGAAATCAAATGCAGCCCTAGAAAAGCTGTTTGATCAATTCTGACCAAGATAGGTAGATGTGAATTTGAAATGGGCAGAAATCATGAATTTGTAGATGACACTGGATCTTCATCCCATTTTGCCAGGGTCTGACTATCTTAACTGTTCTTCTTGGATCTTTCTATACTAGTGCCATAAGTAGATAGCTCTTGCTTCCTTTCAGAAGTGAGCTGGCAGTGTTTTGCATAGCTGACATATTTTTTTCAGTATAGAGAACACCTTGAAATATTTCTGAAGGCTGGGAAGAGCCGTTAACAATTTATGATTTTCATCTGGAATATTTTGAACAGCCACAATCTTGGGCTGAAATTTGAGTTGTGTCCTTGTTGATCAGGAAAAGCAAGTCAATTTACTTGCCCTGTAAAATGTGCATAAATATGTGCAATTCGTACTGAATTTGGTGGGATTGCAGGATAACTCGCTCTGGAGGTATGAGAAGGTCCTTGATCCAAGGTCAGACAGGGCCGCTTAGGTCTGTGCCTCCACAGTGCTGGAACCCCCCAGAGAAGAGCAGAGCTGGCACAGCCACCCTGGGCAGCCCACACCTCTGCCTCCCTGGCTCCTTGTCCTTGTGCACCACCTGAACCCTGCTAAATTCCATCAAGTTCTTGTTGGCCTGTTCTCCAGCCTGTTTTGACCTCTGCCAACAGCAGCCCTGGCTCCCAGGCTGGATTTCCTTCCCCTACCCCAAACTGGCTGGTTACAAGCTGGGTAAGGTTGCACTGCATGATATTCTTCAGGTGCCACCTGCTTTTGACCCAGGTGTAACTGGTTTTCAGCTGCTGGGAATCAGTCCCATCCTTTTGCCCTAATTCCAGGATATTCTGGTGGTAGAGGTAATGATGCAGACTTAGCCCTTGATCCATGCAGCAACTGTGTATCTGATTAATCCATGTAAATACTCTTCAGTGACCGGGCTCTCTGACTTTGGAAAGTGCAGTTTCACCGTGGCCACAGTAATGAGCTGCAGCAGTGGAGACCTTCAGCTTCTCTAACTGGAGAGAGGAGAGGGGAGGGGAAAGGAAGAGCGGGCCTTTTGTCAAAGCTGATGGCCTGAGGATGGGTAAAGTATTTATTGTCAGTACCCAACATTTTTGAAAAGTCAAATTGCCCTCCACTTCATGAATTTGGGGGCAGCATCAAGCTCTAGTAAGTTTCTCATTAACTGGGAAACTCTAGTAGCTTTTGTAGCTTATTTGTATTTTTACTTACTGTTATTAGCCATTTAACTTAAGTTGGTAATGGCCCCAAATCGACTAATAATGCATGGCTCACTGTTTCATTTTTTTTCTTAAGGAAAAAAACTGCAATAAAAAAAGCATTTAAAAGTGATTACTTCAATCAAGTACAAGTAAATAAAAGAAAATATGATTAAAGAAACATTGCTCTTAGAAAATACATCTGAAATTTTGCCTTTCAATGCCAGTCTGCCATTCATCTCACCACTATAACTTCTTACCACCAAGGATACTGTCTTATCACTTCCAATTCCCTGGTAGGGAAGCAGGATTGTGGGATGAATTTAGACTAATTTTGCAAGGGAGAGAAACTTCAAGAAGGTTGTTATTGCTTTTTTAAGTTGTTGTTCCTATCTTAAAAGACATGCTCGATAGACCTGGATATACTGACAATTTCCATTTAACAAAGTGGCCAAAACTTTGTTACTGGCTTTAGCAGCAGAATAAAACTTAGAAGCATATAAGGGGAGATTGAGGTTCAAAATGTGTGAAAGTATCTTATTTCATTTTTGTGTGTTAATCATGCTCTGAAACAGCAACTTGAATCACCTTGATGTTAATCACTTCCTGTGTCTGTATTGTAATGCATAACACTGCTTATTATTGTACTGCTTACTTTTTTATTTGCCTTGCCCCTGCTGAGATTGGGAACTTCACTAGCAGCATGCTATGGAGTGCCAGGTACCTAAAAACAAATAGGACATACAGTCCATGCCATGAATAATTTATAATCTAATCAGAAGCCAAACTTACCAAATCATTTCTTAAAGAATAGTAGGAAAAAGAGAACAAAAGCAGGATTGTATCGTGCAGGTGCAGGAGCTGAACTGTTCACACTGTTCAGCTTGGGAGCTCTTGGAAACTGTAGCAAGTCATAAGTAGACTAAGAAAAAAAAATGACACTGAGTGGGATGAGTCTACGTATACTACTATTCTTCATAATAGTAGTATTTCCACAAATTGCTTTCTTTTTGCCTTCCCTTCTGTGACATTATTCAAATTGTGCATGAACTTCAGAGGCTGCTACTAATTCTTCAATTTCTTTATACAACTCTTCAATGCTTTTCTGTTTTAAGTGAAAATATTTGAATTTTCTTTCTGGTTATTGTCAGTAATGAACAATGACCTGAGTTCTTCCGCACTACCTTATAATGTGATGTGTTTCTCTTTTAATGGGTGTTTAATTAACACAAAACATCTTTGTGATCTGGTTCTTAAAAAAATAGCTGACAGTGACTCTCCTTAGATAAAAAAACAGAATAGAGCATCACGGATTTATCCACCATAGAGATTTAAGAAAAAAATAGATATCCAAACTGCTGAAATAATAGGTTGTCTGAAGAAACATCATCTATCTGTTCTGCTATTGATAAGGAAATACTTTTTCCCTGCATCTGTTAAAGAGTCCATCTGACTTTTTTATATTAAGTGTTGAAGAAGACAGCCTTGGAGAAATGCAGTGGTTTTGAGTGACAGGCTGTAGGCTTCATTTTTTTTTCTGAAATGCAGATCTTGGTAACAGTTGCTAAGTTGTAAGGTAGAGGCTGTATGGCTTGCTCTTTAGACTCCTCTTTTGCTTGGAACTGGATGACTTGGACAGTTCAAGATTTCTGTCTTGTTTATGTATACAGACATCAATGACAAGTGGCATAAGTTGAAAAAGATTTTTGGTTACTAACATAAATTGTGTGTAATTTCATAATACTGTACCTCAGTACTATATTTTCTTTTCTTTTTCCACTTAGTCCTGTAGTTAGTGGGAATGTGTGGTTGGTTCACCCACTAGTAACTGAGAGCTGGAGGAAGAAGGAGTTCAACAATATCCTAACTGATGCTTTCAAAGCAGATATTTTCAGGAAAAACTATTTAAATGCCCACAGAACATACTCAAATCCTAGTTTACCTGGGATGGAAAATAAAAAATAATAAGAAAAAGATTATTCAAACCCCTCCATATGATAAGGAAATAGCATTTTCTTGCATATCTATTTTGTTTTCAATACTTTTGGTGGTAGACAGCTGGAGTTGAGTGAATGAGTCTAAAACTGAGCTAAAACTGATGTACTCTGGCTGGTTCAAGGTAGAATGAATGCTGTTATTTGGGTAACTATATGGGCAAGATTTTGAACCACCCTTTTTTCTATTTCCCTGAACTAGATTATTTCATTTGGCTGCAATTAAACAGACTTTTGGTTACAGTAAGTGCAAGGAAAGTGCTCTTTGTGGGAAGGGCCATACATTTTTCTTGCCTTCTTAGTTTTTCATTGGTCAAGGAAGGGGTCTCAGGATACTTCTGTGCTGCACCAAAAAGTTTGTTTTGCTTGTAGCTGTACTGGTGAGATGGCCAGGTAAGAAGCAGGCTGTAGATATTGGCTAATATAATATACTAACTGAATTATATTAATATAGGAAATATGCAGGTAAACTCTTCCTTCCTGAAGATCTTCCTTCAGGTTTCTCTGCCTTATCACTCTGGTGTCTTCTAAAATGAACAATTCAATAGTTAATGCACTGTATCCTAGCTCTCAGAAACTAATAGTAAAATATTCTGGTATCTCCAGGTTTTCAGTAAATTCATAATTTTAGCAGTACATTACTGTTAACAAAGAGAGATATTTCAATTATATTCAGTTAACAAAGAGAGGTACACCTGACAAATGAGTAAAATGTGACTTGTTATCATGGATTAGTTTCACATGTCATACAATCATTTTTCAAATGATTTTTTTTTAATGCAGATGTCAAAGCATAAGGGCTGCTGTTCTTATTAGTTATTTCTTACATGAAATAGTCTCTTTTTTCTTGTGTACTTGTGCATTAAATAAAATGTGCAGTAATAGAATAAGTGTAGAAAATACTTCACCTGCAAATTTCCTGTTCTCTTCAGTTACCTTTTAATTATAATTCTTGTTACAGAATTAATAGGATAATTGATTCCTTTTAAAATGAGTAACAGAATGAAGCACTGTGCAGAGTCTGTCCCTGGTTAATAAATGATGCCCAGAACGGCATATGATGAATATTAGTTGGATAGTTTAATACAGTCCTAAGGAGGCTTACAAGCTACTGTGAGGAATAGAAAATATAAGAATAGAAGTTTATCTGTAACTTAACACATGAGGGAATAATACTTAGCATTTCTGTAAGGCTTTCCATTTGAGAAGTTTAAAGTGCTTTGCAGTACAAAAGATGAATTAATTCTCAGAATAGGCCTTGAGATTTTTTATTTTTTCTTACTTCCTTTTCTTTTATGCAAATGCTAGATTGTTTTTTTATATTTTAATTTGTCCTTGTGGGCAAGAAATGAATTATTTGTAAGATACTTAAATGCTGAAGAGTAGCAGGATTTTGCTCGCATATCCCTTTAATGCAGATCATTAAATACAGAACCCTATAAAGTATTCCATGATATGGTGCACACATTTAATATTAAGGGAAAATCCTGTAATCCAGTTTGGCTACCTTAGTTCTGCCTTTGCTGTGGTAGGAGGCATGGGTATTTCCCCCACTTTGTGTCTGGCAGTGCCCTGCCCTGTGGGTTGTTGGGAGTCCTTCGTTCCCATCACAGTGCACAAGGAAGCTGTGAGCACCTAAATGTTCTCCAAACGCCCGTGTGCTGCTTCATGGAAAACAGGGACTGGGAATCCATGTTGCTGGCCCATAAACTAATGCTAAAGTCTCATTTGTGGCTTTTCTTGGCTGGGTGGAAGTCCCATCAGGAAGCACTCACAGGAACTCCTCCAGCCTGCCAGGGCTTCAGAGCATGGTTATCATCCACCTGCTAAATGAGAAATGGTGACACCTCGGCAGTGCCTGTTACACAAACATTGACACTGTGTGGTTTGCTTTTAATTCAGGGTGATGCCATTAGGAAATGAGGTTATTAACACCAAAAATCTGTCAAGCTCCTGATTTGCAGTAATCTTCCTGCTGACAGATAAGAAGTGATTATTTATGTGAAGGTTCATAGTGACAGGATTTATTTTACATGTCTCGAAGGAAAAAAAACAGTTTTCTGTTGCCAATAGAGAAAGGGAGTCTGTCATTTCTGTCAGATTCAAGAGAAAAAAAAATAAACAGTATCAACTGAGATGAACCTTTATACATTTGAGATTATTTCTTCAGCTTTGTATCTGAAGTAAGCAATAGTAACAGAAAATAGCTTAAAATAAAATTCAACTATAATTGCTAATTTTTAGCTTGCAAATAAACTCGAGACACAATTCTATGTACAGAAAACAGTGATCTGGATATAAACCAGTTTTTACTAGTTTTCTAGTGAACCTTGGTGTTTGGTTTAAAAATTAAGTTTTCGTTTTATGGAAATTTGCTTATAGTGAATTGTGTCAGCAGTCCAGCATAACATTAGACAGAATAACTGAAGGAGCCTAAAGCAGACATGGATCATTGTTAGTCAGATCTGCATGTTTGCTTAGATAAGGTTATGAACTAATCAGTGAAGAAGTAACTACAGTAGAACACCTTACATTTTTACCTAGAATTTCCACTATAGAGCAAGTCTGAACACACTGTGAATACTGATAAAAATTACTTAAAAAAAAAAAAGTCAAGGTAGTTATTAGTGATCAAAATATTTCCAGATGGAAAAGACACTGAAATGTGTTAGGATTGCATGCAGAACTGCAAGAAAAGATTAAAATGAAAGGTTTAAAGCATTACCAAAGCAATAACAGTGAATATTGACAAAGGTAAGAAAGATCATGCTCAAAAGCAAGGGAAAACGTCAAATGAATTTGCAATGTAGTTGTGCTTACTAATCCTAGAAAAAGCATTATGTATTGAAATAAAGAGAAAATTAACCTATTACTTCATGTTTTCTAGTTGTATATTATTCAAGAGAAGCTCAATAAACTCAGTTAATAACTTGTATTTCTTTAAAGCGCAATGTTACACTTAATATCATTATGAAAATGGTGAAACACAAATGTAATACTTTTGATAACTAAAGAAACAAAGGCTGTGTATTTCTAAAAATTACTCACTGTGGTAATCAGTAGATTCAGTAAGAGCATATTAAACAAAGCTTTCATATATCCAGCACAGCCTTTTGAAAGTGATAGTGAATCAGCTGAAGGTGGATCATACAGTTTTTCACAGAGAAATCCTAATTGGTGGCAATTCAATAATTTCAAAGGTAGTATTGCATTTGCTAATAATAAATTCTTATAATGATTTTTTTCTGCTGTGCTGCAATTTGGTTGGTTCTCAGTGGCTGTGAACAGGTTATGCAGAATAGTTTACAGAATACTTACCTTGTTGGTGAACAGTAGTGGGAACAGAAAGTAAGAATATAAGGCTTTCTATAACTTGAGGTTTTGCTAACGTTGATGTAATATTTCATTGGGGCAAAGAAACCGGAAGGTTGAATTGTGGCCACGAACTTCCTGTGCTGATGAGACGCTGTGGTGGGTCAAAGGGCCAGCAGCCAAGCAGCCACACAGCTGCTGGCCCAGGTGGGCTGCAGGAGGGAACAGGAAGAATGAAAGCCAGAGAGCTGGTGGGTCAAGATAAAGCCCATTTATTAGGTGAAAGAAGGAGGGGACAGAGACAAATGGTGCGAAGGCAGTCACTCATATCCTCCCACAGTCAGACTGACGCCCAGTCACTGAACAGCAGCCACCTTGGAAAGCTGCTCTTTCTTCCTCTGCCCCAGTTTTTGTTGCTGAACATGATGTTAACATGGTAGGAAATAACCCCTTGACCAACTGGAGTCAGCTCTCCCAGCTGTCCCCCTCCTCAACCTTACAGCCACCTCCTCCATTCTCCCTCTCAGGAGGAGTGGAAAAGGGGCAGGAGCTGGAAAAAGAGAAAGCCTTGCTGTTTTACAAGTGCTGTTCAGCAACAGCCAAAACACTGTTGTGTTATCAGCGTTATTTCAGGCACCAGTTCAAAACACCATATGGGCTGCAGTGATGGATGCTAACTCCATCCCAGCCAGACCCAGAACAGTCCTCAGCCATGCAAGTTGATTTTTTCAGGAGGAAAGTTCAAGTGGAATGCCTGTTGAGGTTTCTCACTAATTTTAGGGACTTCCTTACCCTTGCTGATACTGTGGAAAAATGATGTTTTAGTTCCAGCAGCAAGGAGAGAAGATGCAGGGAGAGTAGCCTGAGTGAACATGTAGTTCTGGTAAGGAGTTTAAAAGGTAAGAATAAGTTAAATGTGTAGAAAGATCAGTGTAAAGTGAGAAAGAAAAGATTATTATTATAATAATCCCTCCAAGCCAGGGATGGGAGTTCATAGAGACTATATAAACTGTTACATTTTCTTCAGAGGTTTGTTGCAGGGGGAGGTTTGATTTGGAAGGGAGTTGTTTGGGGTTTTTTTTCTCTTCATTTCTTGAACTTTCAGTTACCTTAGTCTTCTGCCTTCCTCCTCTGTTGGCAAGACTTAAATGGCTCTGTTGAAGGTCAGGATGGTACTATTTCATGCAATTAATCCTTTTTCTCCTTTAATATCCCAGTTCTAAAAGGTGCTTTAATTCTTTTCCTGACATCCTCTTTTGCATCTCCCCCACTTGTATGTAACTGCTAAAAATAAACCTTATTAAGTTATTATTTTCACTCCACCTGGTACTGCAAGGGTTTCCATCTAAACACCACTCTTACTGTGCTGATTCAGCATCGCTGTTGTTTTCTGTCAATGTTTGAATAGAGCTGTATTTTGCAAATTTCAAGTGACTTATATGTCCTCTCTAGGTGTTGTGTTAGAGTGCTTTGAAAGGTGACAGTAACTAAAATACCAACAAATGGGAGTGCATTATCATCATCTTTTAGTTGGCCAATATTATGGCTGTAGGAAAGGGTTTTATTTATTCTCTGCTTTCACAGAGAAAGAGCTGTTAGTCTGTTCTAGAGTTTGAGGTTCAATGAACCTTTCTGGGCTCCCCAGTTCAAGAAAGACAAGGAGTTACTGGAGAGTGTCTAGCAAAAGGCTACGAAGATGATGAGGGACTGAAGCATCTCACTGCTATGAGGAAAGGCTAAGGGCCTGTTGAACCTGAAGAAGAGACAACTGAGATAGGATTTTATCAATGCATACAAATATCTTAAGGTCAAGACAGGGTCAGGCTTTTCAGTGGTGCCCAGGAGCAAGATAAGTTGCAGTGGGCACAAACAGACACACAGGAAGTTCCATCTAAATGTGAGGGAAAAACATCTCTACTGTGAGAGTGTCAGAGCACTGGAACAAGCTGCTGGTTGTGGATTCTCCTTCTCTAGAGATATTCAAAACCTGCCTGGACAAAATCCTGTGCAACCTGCTGTGGGTGAACCTGCTTTAGCACAGAGGCTGGAGGTGGTTGATCTCCAGATTGTCTCTCCTTTCCTATCCCAACCATTCTGGGATTCTTTTTTTTTAGTATGTAGTGAAACTGGAAGAACTGAGGGATGCTTCTATGCAAATATAACTGCCTGTTAACATCCTGGAAGGTTAATATGTAATTATTTAAAATAATTGTGTTAGTTATACTGTAGAGGAGATTGAGAGTATCAGGAATCATTTAGTCAAAAGCTGTTGGAGTCTCCCTCACTGGGAATTTCTCTTTTTAACATCATCAGTAGTGTTGTGTTGATATACCAGATGTTCTCAGGAACTGTGATCTTTAGAAATTTCAAGTGATCAACAGCACTTGTACAAGTAGTCAGAGATGTGATCAAAAGACTCTTGAATTACCAAAAAAAAATCAGGAGGCAATGATTTCGTGATATCCCGTGCAAACAAAAAGGTGAAGACTGCAAAGATAGATGGATTTCTCAAAAAAACCTGTTAAAATTAATTCCCGAAATACCAGTACTAGGAGCTTTGCCTAAGCAAAGAATTACCTTGGTGAGCTGGGTCAATTAAAATTGCTCCTCAATATTTTAGAACCTTTTCATTCTTACATAGAAAATGAAGCTATTTACAGAGAGGAAGTTAATGTAGCGGGAAACTCAATATGGTTTTGTAATTTCCACAGTAGAGTATTTCTGATGTACTGAATCCTAGAAATTGAGACTTCTTGATAGGTCAGATGCCCAAGGTGGCTTGTGTAGCAAGGCAGTGTTGATTAAGGTAGGGTTCTTTGGCTGCTGTGTCTGCGGGCTCTTTGCCCAGTCACACAGTAACACTACGAGCTAATAACTTCTTTGTAAAGAGCCATTCACGGTTGTGTCTGGTTGGAATGACTCGTTTCTTTTGAAACACTAGAGGGCTCACTGACTGCTTTTGGAGCTACCTTTTGCTTTCAGTGTATGTCCATAAATCTCCAAAGGTCTGAGCAAGGATGTCCTTTCTTAGGAGTAAATTTACTCACTAACCTCAGTGGTTTTGTCTAAATCTAGGCTTTCTGGAAGAGTTCTGAAGAATACTTTGATTAGCCAAAAGAGATGAATTTGATCTGCTCGGTGAATTCTGGTAGGGTTTTTCATACTGGAATATTTCCTTAAGTTTAGGCAGAGCAGTGCTTTTTGGTTTATTGTTTGTTTGTTTGGGGGTTTTGTTGTTTTTTTTTTTCTTGTCTGCTTGGCTTGTGGAATCCACACATTGTAATTTCCTAGGAAGCAGTTAGATAAGTGTACCTGAGTAGTTAGCAGAATGGGAGGAAATTTTTGTCAAAAAACCCCAACAACCCATCTGATGTTCATTGGCATACAATAATAAATATTATTAGAAGGTAGTGGTCTACTGTCTGGGTTATCTTCCTGGGTTGTCTTACTAGCTAGGGGGTGATGAGCTATAGGGTAATCAGAGTGCTTTCTGCTACCAAGTCATGCATACATTTATGATACAATATCATCGAAGTGTCAATCCATGGGGAAAAACTAAAGGAAAGTGATTACATCTAGAACATCTTGTAGCATCACACACTTTGTGACTATTGTGGCTGGACTGAACCAGTCTGGAGCTGTTCCTGCCTTTCCCTCTTGGTAACTGATACCCATGACAATCTGATTTGGGGAATCTGACAAGACAAAATTGAGACTCAAAACAAGAATATCACTTGCAGAAGTTTCTGTTTCCTGAACTGACTTGGTTTGGGAATAGATGACCACTGCATTTCTTATGCAAGAGGAGGAGCATAGGTGTGCTAGGAGAAAAAGGAGGGAAAAAGGGAAGAACAATGTTGGTAGTGGCTTGAGCAATTATAATGTTGTTATAGTACTACATCTTTAGGCCCTTTGATTCAGGCCACTTAATTACAAGTTTAGTTTATTTAAATTTTTTAAAAAAAGCCCTTTTGTGTGGTGTGCCCTGATTAAGATTAAGCAAATGAAAAGATTCTGATGTGATTGCATGAGAAAATAAGCTTTGACAAAGTTTAAGATTTAGCTTCCCGAAATCTCTGGGAGTTTGTATGTTGATATCTAAAGCTGAGCTTGCAGGTCTGGGATATGATGGCAGGGCAGAATAAGTCTTTCTTGTACAACAGGCAAACTACCAGAAAATTTCAATTGGTAAATTAGAAAATATGCTGTGGACAAATGATTGGTTTCATGCAGTCTTGATCCTTGTACCAGGGACTGAGAAGAGCCCATAGTCATAAAGCCTGCCAGTTGGCTGCCTATTACCAGTTCTGCTTTGAGACCAAAAGCCCCATCTTGGGAGAGCTCCTAAGCCATTCTGCAATGAAGTCAAGCAACAGAAACAGCTCCTGCTGGTCTCAGACCATGGATGGCAGCAATTCCATCCCACATATCACTGCTATCCATGGCCCAAGACCATTTCCACAGGGCCTCTGACTTGCCTTTCGGCTGAGATCTGACACCAGGCTAATCTTTTGCTTGAAAATGCTCACATATTAAGTGCCATTGCCAATTTTTGTATTTGTAAAGCTGGACCTGTAGTGTAGATTAACATCTGTGAATTTTCCTGCAGGATAGATGTGCATTTTTTTTCCCATTAATAGTGGAGAAATGTTTATTCTCAAGAGTATGGCAGTATTCTAAAAAATCTGTTGTCATTTGTTATAGTATGGCTTAATGCAGATTTTTAATTGACATAATTTCTCTGAGATTTGAGCAAAGGAAAGAGGAAAGGAGAAAGTGCAGGATTACTATTATCAGCATGTCCCAAGGCTGCTGCTTTTAAATTTAGGATTATAACTGTTATTTAACAAAATTATCCTTGACACACAAGGCCTCAAGAAGAGATCTAAAAGCAAGGACAGAGCAGTGTTGTCATCTGACAGCCTGAAGCACTATCTCTGAAAAGGTCTGAAATTGTCACTTTTTGTCTAGATGATGACCTCTGGCATTTCCAGCACTGCTCTGCCTTGTGGAAGAGGGGAGGAAGAGCAGCAAGGTGGCAAAATCTTTCTTTCTGTTACATAAAGCAATGCTGCTTGTGGTGACCTTTAAAGAAGACTATCCCTGAGCAGGTGTTAAAACTGGTGGTTGCCAAGGAGAGGTGTTGGACCTGCTGGAGTGGCAGTGGTTTGTCACCAGGCCTGCAGAGCTGTGTGCATTCTTCTCACCAGATGTTTGGGGAGGGGCACGTGGGCTCCTGGACATGCACCTGGACCACTGATAAAAGACAGATCACACCAGATATGCCTGGTGATGGTGGTAGAGAGTGTGAGCCTTTCCTGAGTCAACCCACTCCCCTGACTTCCGTGTGGATGCCCCCTGCTCTTACCACAGCACTGCTGTGCTGGGCTCTGCAAGGCTGTTTCCCAAAGCAGTATTTATCTGTGGTGCACCTTTTCTTGTGCAAAATGTGATTTGGTGGTGATATGTTAAGTTGTAAAGGTTTTCGTCTCTTTGTGCAAAATGACATGTGAAAGTAGCTACAGATGCATTTATAGTCGTAAAAGATTGTATTGTACAAACCTCAAAACATTTTCTAGGTGTTCTGCCTGCCCACTTTACCATCCTTCTATTGTTACTAGCTGTCCTGAGTTTGAACCAGCTCGTTTTATGCAAGCAGGTCTCTGCCAGAATCTGAAAACTACTGAAAGCTTTATGTTCACCTTAAAGAATCTAAAGGTTCTAGGGGGAAAACCTTCTTTAAAAATGTTACTTTCCTCAGTTTCTGAGATGTATGCTTAAGGGAAATAAAATCTCAATTGAATTGGTATATGACCCAATGAACTCCCATCCTAAAAATTGATTATTTTTGAGTGTGTCTTGACCATAAGCTTGCAGGTAACAAAAGTGGAGAGGACAGTTGTGTAATTCTTTTAGCAGCCGTCCCACTGCTACCTAGAAAACACTGCCACTGTTATTCTTTATTGAATATTTCATAGATCTATGCAGGAATTTGGTTAAGAATTGTATTAAATATTTTTAATATTGAGAATATTCTCAAGTTGGTGTTTGCTGTGGCTTCTTGCTAAATCAACATCATAATCCTGCTTTGGTTTCCCTACAGATGATGAAGCATGCCTGGGATAATTATAAGCGTTACGCATGGGGATTAAATGAACTGAAACCCATATCTAAGCAAGGACATTCAAGCAATTTATTTGGTGAGTACAGTGTATTTTTGTGCTTAGTGACGTTAGCATAGAACAGTAAATCAGCTGAAAAGCTTATAAGTGATAAACATGCTTTCTTGCTGCTCCCTGTCATGCAGCATGATGTTTCTTGCTTCTGTTATGTGTAAAAAGTAACAGTAAATGTAGGTGCTTTCTATGACTTTTATAAATTAGTGTCTGAATGAGAATAAATGGAGCATGGCATTGCTGCATGATAAAAATACAGTTTTGCTGCAATAAATACTGTCCTGTCTTAAACATTTACTATGGAAATCATTGATGCCACATTCAATAAGCAGGAAACTAAGGGGGAGGGTGTGGAGAAGGGGAAAAATCCTATACAAGGAACAAACAATACTCTCTACACTCATGAAGGTAGTTAAAGCTGTGTGCAGTTCTTCGGAATTTATTTCCATTTCTTATAAATATTTGTTAATTTGTACCAGAGTCCCTTATCAGGCTTTCTTTTTCATTAATATAACTGTTGTTTGCACCTCTAAATATTGTACAGGAGATGTCAAATAAAGCACAAGTTGTTATCAGTGTAGAACAAATATGGGACTGAAAAGTTCTATTAGGAGAGGCACACTGCAGAAATCCAGTGTAATGAGGCAAGACTTCCTCGGTGTCCAAGTGGGACTTGTGGCTGAAGAGAAACAGCATTCTGAGGAAGCATAAATACAGTCCTATGAACTGTCATTATCTTCAGTTTTGCAGAAAAATGAAGAATTAAACTGTTTGACATCAATTTTTCTATTCAAATAACTTGTTTTTCAAACAGAAAGCTGAAAAATTACTATTTCTATAGCTGAGACAAAATCAATACATTATTTTGATTTTAACAGGAACTTACTTTGTTGAATGTTTGCAAAAGATAGCTTGAAGTGGAAACATTTCCTAAAACAGCCTAAATAGAGCACTTATCAAATCCCCAACTATATTTGGAGGTTGCTTAGAGACAGCAGTTGTGATTACAGAAATAAGTTGGAAAACACACAACATCTACTTTGATCTTGCTGCACTGCTTGGCTACACCAAGGTAATATAAAAAATGTTAATAAATAATTATTATCTAGTTAGTTATTGGACTTCTTTTTGAGTTCTTGAAACCAGAGTAGTTTGAGTTAACTTCAAGGCTGAGTCATCACGTTTCTTTTTCCTTCTCTTCTCTGAAAATGAAAACTATTTATTGTCTTCAGGAGAATGATAATTATGTGATTTAATATGTTTGAGGAACTATTTAATGGAATTCTGTTTTCTTGCAGTACAACAAAATGTCATAAAATTTCTTGAAAATTAAAACTCTTAATGTAGTTTCCTTTGAAATCAGAAGTGGTATATACATTTCTAAGTTTTGAATTAATGATAATATTGCATGGATTTGCAGAAAAAGCTGGAGATGTATTGACTTGTGAAATTCTTAAGTAGGAATTCTGTGGACATTGCATAAGTTTAAGTCACTTCAGGCACAATTCTCTGTGAAAGAGGACAAGTGTTGAATTGAAAAATAAAACTATTTAGAGGAGTAAGAGGCAGAGTCAGTCTAAATGCAGATCAGTTTCTCATCATGGTCATCTGGTATATGATCTTATTGCTGAGGAGTTTTCCTTAGAAACACCTTCAGTCTTATTGATCTTGGTGCAAATCAAAATAAACATGAGGTCCCTTTCTGCTGAATTGCTTTACAGAATACCACAAAGAGCAGCATATCTGCAAGCAGGTCTGCCTCACCCTTGCCCGAATCCATAGCTACCTTTTGTTCTTTACAAACAAAACCTTGTTTCTGTAAGTGTACAGATTTATTAGATCTGATCTCTACCTTCATGTTTGAATTCAACAAATGCCACCTTTTTCATAAAACAATAAAATAGTGATCTGTTTGTGTGTTGGGTTTCTTTCCTTCGTGAAAGGACAGACAAGTTTCCTTATCTTCCTTGTTTCCTATTTTAAAAAAGATTTTAAAAATTGCAAATGGTTTACTGATTTAAGGTAATTCTGAGTTGTATTAGTGGAGAATAGGTTACCTTCAGCTCTGTGTCCTGTGAATTTCCTCCCAACCTTCAGAAATCATGTAAGACCTTCAGTTCACTGTCATCCATCATAACTATCTCCAATTTGCCAAGATTGTCTTTTCTTCTTGCTGCCAGGTCTCAGTTGTTTTAAAAATGCAAGTTTGGAATCATCTTGGTATCAGTAAAATACAGCACATTTCATTAGGCGCTGTTTGATCCCTAATGAAACACTTTCCCTCCTTTGAATTAATTGCTGCATTTACATTGCTTTGCAAATACTGGGAGTGGCTGTTATGGGATACTTTTATATCTCACTGTGAGAAACAGAAGAGTCCAGTGCTGTGTGGTGCTTTATGTTGTAAAAGTTACAGTACAGCTCTCCTGACACAGAAGGGGAGAGTTGTTTTCAAATTATACTGCTTCTAAGCTTTTTTTTTGGAAGTATAAATGCATGGCTCCTTTCAATCTCCATTTTGCAGGTAGATTGAAATGACTGCTGTGTCCTGAAGGCAAGTCATAACTGTCATGCTGTGTTTCTCAGAAGGACTAAAATAAGATGGCTTTTGAGAGGTGTAATTACACATGGATGTGGCTTAGGAAATAACATCATGAAATACAGGCACTATACCAGGGCTAGGAGAAGAGGAAAATGGCCATTGAGGTGTTGATAGGAGAAAGGCTAGGGACAACTGGTGGTTCTAATTTTGGGGGAAGGAAAAGAACCCTGCTTTAGCACCTTGTACTAGTGCTAAATTACTAGTAGTAGAGCTAATCTTTAGCTGAAGACTTTTTGCTGAACTTGGAAATTACTTATTTTGTCCTAAACTCAGGCCACGAAAACAAATTGTGAAATCAAGGAACTGCCTTGGTCTTGCTGGTGTTCTGCAGGCAGTGTGTGTGTAAGGGTGTATGTGATAAGCTGAGAAAGCCTTTAGACTGGCAGACTGTAGATATATTTATGTTATGAGCAGAAGGTGCTTTCTCTCACATGTGCATACCAAGAATAATGTACTTTTAGAGAAACACTGAAAGATTTCTCCTTGAAGCCAGTGCCACATACGTGCCTCTGACCATTGGCAATGTCTTTTCAGCACATCCATGCAATGTTTTTATTTCCTTTGTACTTGCCATGTTAGGTTTTACCATGCTGTAGCAGCTATTTGAAAAGACAGAAATATTCTTATTGTTTTAATTGCATGAAGTGTACAACTGTTTCTAGATTAATCAAATAAATTGGAATAGCTCAGCATCTGTTTGCACCATATCTGTCCATTAGCAAGACAGGGCATATCTCCTGGTATGACTTCTTCCATGAGTACTAATTCTTCTCTGACTATTCCTAGTAGAAAGTAGGCCATGAGAAAGTGCTGTTACTTTTTAATTCTTTAACCTTTATCTTTCACTTCAGTTTACCATTAACAAGGTTAGCTAAAGCAGAGATTTATTAATCTACCTTCCTACTGCAAAAGTGGCAAAATCACAATTTTGCTTTTTTTTCATAGCACTCTACTACCAGCCCCTCAAACTAGGGCTATTCCTCTCTAAGCCTTCTGAACTAATTTTAAAACTAATGAGTGTTGCTGTGCTAGCAGAGAACTCTTTCTAAAAGTGTTTTCTGCACTTAAATGACTGTAACTAAAGGGCTTTTTTAATTATCTGAAGCTGTGTTTCATGTGCAGTATTGCCAGTTTGATATTATAACTTGTAGGCATAGTATAATTAATCTCTGCAAGTGAAAAGGGACCTTTTCTGGAGGCAAAAAGGGAAGCATTTAATAAATACTCACAATCTGCAAACCCCAAAGTACTATAATTTAGTAAGATCCTGCTCCTCCCACTTTGAACTGTTTTTTGTCATTTCTTTTATGGAGTGTTGAGGTGTATGAATATTTTTAAAGCCTGCCAAAATTTATATCCAAAACTGTCTTGGCAGTGTATAGCAATGTGTCTTTTCAAACTCTAAGTCTATTAATATAGCCTAGGCAATTAATTGTGCATGTGTTTAATCAATATATTAATTTAAATTGAAAGGACTCAAAATCTTCCCCCCACCCCAGTCTTGTTTGTCTTCACTCTTCCTGCTGTATTCCTAGAAATTTTGTGTTGTGGTATGTGGTGGAAGCAAGCCTGACATCTAGCTCAACTAAATTAACTTGTGTAAAGAATAACATTAGCAGATATGTGGATGAATTACTCAACACAGCATTTTTGAGAGGAGGTCATGTTGCATAACAGTGACAAGTGTATTGTCGTTTTAGATTTCTAAAAAACATTTTTCAGGCTTATTACTGGCCTCTCACAGGAATCTGTTACTGCTGAGGCCACACTCTCAAATTACTCATCCCAACACTGAAAAATCAAATGACCAGAGTGAAATTTGGCAGTGCAAATAAGTTATTTGGGGTAGCTTTGACAGTGGCAAACTGCAAACAGTTCCACAAATCCAGAAGGATTTCCCAACAGGCGATAATTGCACTTAGAAATAGAAAATGTTCCTAATTTAAACTGGCTTTTAGTAAAGCAGGAGATATAGTTCTGAGTTAATGCACAGAACAGGCAGGCTTGAGCTCACAGTAAGCAGTAAAGCTTGATAGCTTTCCAGAACAATACGTGGGGGTCCATAAAAAGTGGCATAGATGGGAACAAGGATTTATTGTTCCTTGTGGGGAGTGATATCCTTTGTAAGGAAGGGGTGGAGATAGCAAATTACTAGGCAGCAGGTTCAGACAAAAGAAGGTGGTTCATAGCTAAACATGTAGCTGAGCTGCATGGTGCCAGAAGCGTGGTGGATGCCAAAGGCTTCTGCAGGAAGCACAGAGATAAGCAATGAAGGAAAAAATATTTAAACTTTATCAAAGTCAAAGACACCAGAGCTGGCTCTAAAATGCAGAGATGTATAAAATACTGGAGATTTGGAAGAACTTTTTAGAAATATCACTAGATTGTTTAATGTTACATATATGAAAAACTAGATTTGTTAAAAATTGAATTAATTTTTCTTTTCACTCTCTTACCAGGTGTGAATAGTCACTGAAATTAAAAGTGTTAATATTGCTGAGGGTTTGCCAGTACTTGAGTCAAGAGTTTCATGTTTTGGCATAGCACACTTTAATAATTAATCACTCTTGACACTTTAAATTGCTAATGATATTGCATAGGAACCTTTTCAGTGAACTTTAAATAAAGGAAAACACTGTTCTAAGATATGAGTCAGCTTTTGAAGCAACGCTCCAAGAAACCTCCAGCACAAATCAAAATGTTGCTTTAGTCAAACCTGTATGTATTCTCAAATGCCAACTTGGTGTCCAAGGGATGGGAGGAAATTTTAAATTATTAAGTGCACCAACATGCATTGATTCTGAAGTATTCTATTTCTGGCCATATCTAAAAGCCTGGTCTAGACAAGTGAGAACTTATTTTGGCACACACTTCAAAGGGTTTGGCCATAAGCCAGGTGTGGTTCTTCAACCATATGGCCATATAAGCTCAGTCACAGAGCTGTGCTAATAAGGTTGTCACTCACATCCAGAGCAGTTCTCCCTGCAGTGGCATCCTGGAAACTCATACAAAGTTACTCATCCTCTGATCACTTTTCTTATTCTGCTCTTGCTGCCCAGTCCTGAGATGCTACTGCATTCTCTGACGTAATCTCTTCTTTTATTTGCACGCACGTACACTGGCGCTGTTGGATATTAAAAAACATGCAGTTTAAATGGGCTGACTGTGCATTACCCAGAGGAGATATAGGCTACCTGTGCTTTTAATAAGCTGTTGTGCTTAACAGTCCACAAATCTTGTTAGCAATATGCTCTTTTTTGTTTTTTCTTCCAGATCATTGCTTAAGATTCTAAGTGTTAAACTGGAAAGGAAGTCAGTCTACTCAATAGTCTACTGAATAGTCTACTGAAAATTTTGTGTTGACTGATTTCTTTTGCATTCTTTTCAGCTAATAGTAGGCTATTTTATATGTTCTCTATTAATCCCTTGGAGTAAATCATGCTGTCAGTAAAGATGAGTGATAAAAGTAAAGGGTTAACAACAGAAGTAAAATGGCGCATATGTGAGTACCTGGTCTGGAGGCTTTGATAGACACTAATAATTCTTCATTTTGGTAGGCTTTTACATCTGATTATCTCTTTTATCATCAAAATTACTTCCTTTGACTTATGTTTTATGAGTTTCAAGTTCATTTTCTCTGCTTTGAGTATATATATATTTAGTTATCTGCAAAATATATCTGTATTTACCTGAGGTCTATGAATTTTATCCAAGTCTTTTTTGTGATATCTTCCTCCTGCCTAGGGCAACTCTGAAACTCTACCACTGTGACTGCAACTTGGCTCGCACTCTGTAAGGCAGAGTTAGTCAAATTTGTAGCAGTGCTAAAGGTGTATAGGAAAACAGTCCTCTTGTCCAAATATTCTGTGTCATGAGTGTGTACTGTAATTGCTTAGCAATAATCTTTGCTTCTTGTAGACCATGACTGCTGTGTAATTCCTTGGGAATGTTGTGTAGGAACAAACAAGTGATAACCATATTTAATAATTTATGTGCTGTGCTTTGAGAATCATAGCTTATATAGGCTTGTGAAAGGTTTGGTCTTATCCCATAATAAGGAATGTTCATTTAATTTCTTTGCACTCCTTCCCCCAGCCTCACCACTGGTTTGTCTGACTGGTTATTAATGAACTGTTCAGCATCACGATTTCCATACTACTCTCAAATTTAAGTTATTCTGTTGGCTGACTTAGCACAAACTGCAGTTGTTCACAAGTCATAATTCTGGCCTCTAAACTGACTCTTTCTCTATTCTTTTGTCTTTTATCAAGAACTTGGAAGCACAGCTGTTTGAGACAAACTTGACTAAGTGTCACATTAATTGTTTTATTCCATTTTCCGAGCACTCAGAATAATAGCAGAAATAATTTCAAATAAAGTAAGATCTACTTGAGATTCTAGCATTTTTTTCAAACTGTGCTCTAAGCAGGCCACAAATATGCCAGGTTCAGAGGAAAAAAAATCATAATAAGTAGGTGACTCCAAGGGTGATTTCTCAATAAGTTTTCTCCTTATTTTCTCCTCTTTTACTTCTGACTTAGTGGTGGGTTGCAGCTCAAGTACTAATCCTTAAAATTGAAAGCTTAACTGTTTAGTGGTGGTGTTAGTTGTATTACAAGAGGATTATCACAAAGAATGTCTTTGCATGGTGAGCCTATCACAATCCACTGAAGCAAATCAGATTATCGATGGTTTTTCTGTAAGTAGAGCTCAGTTGTAAAGGTTCACTAGGAACTGCTTTTGTTGTATGGAGTTACCAGACATCTCCAGAGCTTTTGCAGTAGTGATCTTGAGCAGATGTCCTCCAGCAGTTTTCCACTCTCACTTTCTCATAAGCTCAGGAAAAATATAAATTGCTTAGCCAAGTTTAAAGAATACTGTTCCTTTAATATTAGAGAAGGGCAGCCAAGTTCCAAATAAGCTCTTGGAGGATATTATGTTTTTCTTACTAAAGCAGGCTGCAGTTTTATTAGTGGAATATCTGGGGGAAAATGTAGAGATTCCTTCCTTCAGAGTAGGAAAGTGACATTCCAAAAGTGGCTGGTATAGACAGCTGCTAAAATAGAGAAAATAGCTGATTCTGTTAAATGTACCAAATAACTATTATAACAACCTCAAATATTATTTTGTTAAGACAGTGGAAATGGAAAATTATTTTCTACCTGGAACCTTAATTTAAGGTAATTATGTCAATCCTGCTTTACAGAGCTCTCCAATCACCTCTCTGTTTCATGTGGAAACAGAAACCCATGATGGCAGTGAACGCAAGAATTGACTGAGAGTAGATTTCTTTCTTAAATATGAAAAATTGAATTCTGATATTTGATAAGTTTATAAAATTAAGTTTACTTTTTCATCAGGTATTTCAGAGACAAGAGGATAATCAAGTTCCTTAATTAGTTGTAGCTACTATCTTGTTATTCCCCTGGTATAATCAATTCCAGAATGAGTAGTCAGCTATTCACCTGACTCATTAGCCCTGCTGAGGGAGACAGAGATTGGACATAATGACTTTCTCTGTTGATTGCAACCTAAATTATTTTCTAATTCTAAATGTTTCCTTCTGTACCAGAGTCTTCTCTAAAATATAACAGTGGTCTTCCTTTCATTATGAAAACTGCAGGAGCCAAGTAAGGAAATAAAAGTCTTAGTAGAGTGGTCAAAATTGAATTTTTGACATTTTCCCATAAATAGGAATTAAAACTCTTCCTAGACAAAAATGATATTTTGAAAAGGTCAAGGAAAATTTGGAGTAAGTATGGAAAAGTGTTTTGAGTGACTGTGTTTTCTTGAACCCCACTGTCCGCATTAACCTTTCAGTACAGGATGATGAGCATTTAATCCATTCCAAAGCCAACATACTGGTGATATTTCATCTTGCAGTGTTAGGTCAAGGCTAGCTCTTGCCCATCTCTGTAACAGAGGTAGAAGGGTGCCATTTTTGCAGACCACCAGTGCCTTGCTCTGAAAACCAGTGCCTTGCAGCCCTTCCTGAGCTGACAAATCCATGTGTGCAGGTTTGCCTTTGCCTCCCCCAGTGCTATCTTGTGCAGACTGTACTTCTTAAAGGGCTTTCCTAACTAAAATGGGATCAGTACTCACCAGCTTCTTAAAGCTTTATGATATGTTTGAGTATAAAAACAAAAAAACAGCTGATTGGTTTTGTTCCAAACTGGAAGAAACAGGAATTTCTCAATTACCGAGATTTACTGGGTTTTGTGTTATTTTACGGTGAACTGTTCTGTCAGTGGTTTAAAATGCAAAAATATGGCTGAAAATACAGTGCATTAGAGCAGCTCTTCAAAAGTTCATTAGTGGAAGAAATACTTAAATATTATGATGTTGTGTTGTGGCATGGGAGTCAAAGGGCTGTGAATTACTAGTTACCACTTGAATGCTTATGCACCCAGTTTTTAACTGGATTAATTGAAATTGGATTTTGAAATTAGAATTAATTTAAATTAATTAGATCTAACTGAAAAGTCTTCTGTTGGAAAGTAAATTGCTGGCTCTTCATGTATTTCAGGTAACATACAAGGAGCAACAATCGTGGATGCCCTTGATACACTATACATCATGGAAATGAAAGAGGAGTTCAAGGAAGCCAAGGAGTGGGTTGAAAAAAACTTGGATTTCAATGTGGTAAGGAGCATTGCTGATTAAATTTTAATGCTCTGTTTAGTCTCCAAGTGCCAACTGAGGACTGGGTTCTTGGTATTACAAGCATAATGCAAGGCTAAAGAATTTAGATTATTGATAGATAAAGCAGGAAGCTGAAAGATAGGAAATCTACTGCTCTGCTTATATGCTCTTTTTCAATCAGAGAGATTTAGGTAGATGGAAGGCAATGAGCTGGACTGGAGGAAGGAAAAAGGAAATAGAGTATTTGTCATTATAAAGTAAAAAACAGCCTTTTCAGCTTTTTTGGATAGAAGAATTGGGACTCTTCAAGCATTAATTTTTTCATTATGCAAACCTTTTACATTTTCCCTTTATAAAATCTACAGATTTTAGTTGTGTTTATGGAAAGGTACATGCCATACATACTACTTAGGTTCCTTTGTCTACTCCAGTAAAGTTGAATATTATGAGTTAGGCTGAACTATTGGCACATCTGAACTGCTTTAGTCTTAGGAAGCATCAGGTCCTCACATCTGCACATACAAATCACCCTATTAAGTGACAAATGTGCAGCTGAGGGCAAAGTTCATTATTAAATTTTTATTCTAGAAAGGCCTTGAACAAGTAGGAACCTCTTCAATTAAATGGCAAAGTCCTGGGTTTAGTATTTGTTTCTTTTTTTTTTCCTTTTGGGTTTTTTTTTTGGGCCAGAGGATTTATTGTTGGGTGCAGAGAGCTGATGAAGCACCTCTGATCACTGTAAAGTAAGCACAGTACACTGAGCACTTGAAAGCTCTTGTAGTTGACATGCGTAATGTTAGAAACACTTTCTGAAAACAAAGTACTCTTTCTAATAAGTTATGCAAAAGTCAGGTTTAATTAGGGTCTATTCCATGCTTGAAAATTAATTATCCTTTTAAGGAGTTAATAAGAGTGGATGTAGCATAGTTTATATAAGCAGTAATTTAGTATGCATTTATATTTACATTTAGAATGTAAATAGAGGATATTAAACAGTGCTCCTGTGTAGTGTCAGAAGCCTGAATGACATACTAATTTTATTTTGTGCATAAAATTTTTTTCCCTAAAGGTATTTTTGTAATACTAAATTCCTGTCTTATTAGCTTGGTATTATCAAGATGTTTAAAAACCAGGATAAGACAGCAGAAAATAACAAACTCCACTTAAAAGGATGAGCTGAGCTCTACTTGGAGGAACATTGTAAAGCTTTGTAAAGTGATTTACATTATTAACATGAAAATCTTTGGGTTTACATATATCTTGATATATTTCATACTGGAAACTTTTAGATGGTATTGCCTACATTTCCTCTTTTTGATGTACCTTTTTTTTCTCAGTAATGCTTATAAGCTAAGAAAATGTCGGAAATTTCATATTCTGTTAGCTGTTCAATGCAGGAGTCAAGCTGATTTACCAAAGCAGCTTCACAGATAACACTGACGTGCGTCACTAACAGTATATTGTTACTGATATTCCTGTAAATAGCAGCCTGGAGTTCAACACCTCACAAAATTATTTTCATAATACTTCATAATCATATGTAATTGAATTTTACATTGGCATCAGCAGTGAGTAGATGAATTTTCCCAAACTGGAACAAGGAAATTAAAATAAATAACTGCGATGCCAAATTTAATAATGGATGCCCGTTTGTTTAATGGCGGCTGGATTGTTGGAAGCTACTCAACTTGCACTTTTATTTAGTTTTCCACTTTAAGTATAGATTTTAGATTCAAATGCCATTTTGTATTTATATCTTACAGTTTAAAGAACAGCAGTTCTCTTTTGTGTTGAAGTGTTTATCATGTATCAGACCTTACATGACATATTCTGCAAAAATGTTATGTACACTATTACTTGCTTCTGTTTTAGAAACCTTTGTCCCATTAAAGTGATTTATTTGGAATAACTGACTCATATATCCTTAAGAGTTATTTCTTCTGAGTAGTATAAACTTGTCTTTGATGTTTCTGATCATTTCCTGGGCAGGACTGCTTAATCAGCATATTTCCCCTTTATTTCCATAAGTAGAATACATTTTTCTCTTCATTTATTCTTAGAACCATGTCTTTCAAATCTTTAATTTTCTTTAAGATGTTATTTACAAAAATTGCTGTGACTGTATTCTGTAGTAGAATTTTTACTCCTTATGTTCTCTCTCAATGCAGCTGGATATAGGAAACTTTTACAAACTCCAGAAGATTCACCAAACTATTTGGCCAGCACTCACACCACTCTCAACACCTGATCATAAAAGTTGCCTGGTGTTACTTTGTAAAGTAGGCACTAGTTTATCCACATGAAAGGATTTATGGAATAAAGATGACTTAATGGGAAATGGCAACGTCTCCTTATGCGTTGGATTTCAATCTCGCAGTTCAATGAATTAGATGTCAGGGTTGCTCTTCTTTACCTTTCCAAAGATAGGTTTTGATTGTGAGGGAAAACTCTAGTCAAGTCAGCAGCACCTTTCTTGGCAAACTTGTGCACTTTAGTAAGCTTGTCAGTGGGTATGTTTAGAAGCTTTCCCTTTTGGAGTATAACACAGGCTATTTTCATTAAAGCTACAGCTGGTAGCCCTGTGATTTTATAACTGAGATATCCACATTGCAGTGCTTGGAGCTTTTTTATGTCACAACTGCTGACTTTTTTTTTTTAATTTGAAACCTTGCAGAAGTTTGAGCTAAACTGAGCCATTCCTTCAGGAATTATGTTGCATTTTCTGATTCTGTCAATATTATAAGAGATATAGACATACTTTTGGAAAAAGATGATATTTGCAGTGGCTAAATCCATGGTCTTAGCTTTGAGTAGCACGATGGGTATGTGCTCTGTTCTCTCTTAAATCACTTCATCTCTCTGGGGGATTCATCTTTGCCCTTCTAATTAATATGGCCAAGGCTTTGTTCTGACCTCCCCACACAGGCTGCTGCCCACACGCCCCTCCACAGTGCACAGCCCAAGGCTGCAGCAGATGGGCTGGGCTCTGTATCAGCAGGTTACAAGGCAGGAAAAGAGAACCTGTCTATAATGGGATTTTTAGGGAACTTGGCTGTTTCCTAGCTACAGCTATGCATGCTGTCTGCTCCTCTGATCTTATTTTTTCTTATTTGTTTCAGAAGCTTCACACACACACACACACACACAGAGCATTCTGAAGGAGTTTCTGTAGCACCACCCCACTTCTGCTTCACACTGGGGAGGAAAAAGCTATTGGTCTCTGCAGTCCCAGGGCCAAATAACATTGAATACATACTTGGGAAGAGAGAGAGAGGAAAAGGGATCTTGATGAGGCAGATGAAGGGGTCAGGTGTTGGGGAGTAGTGGTGCAGGAACTGAGCCACGTGGTGCAGCAGTGAGGGTTTGGGAGTTGTTCAGTATTGGATTGATAGTGCTCTGCATCCATGCCCAAACACACCCCAGTATGTTTAGGATGAGTGACCAAGTGGTCCATCCCCTTCTTCCTCAGCCCTGCTAAACTCCTTCTGTGCAAAGGGGCAGTCTTGCCTCTACTGCCTACTGGGAGCAGTCCTTGGTCTACACAGTGTCCTAAAGCGTGTCTGGGCGTTGACTTGGAACAACAGGGACCCACAGCAAGACCAGAAGGTGCTAGCAATCAAATTGTACACGGGACAGGACTTGGATTCATACCCTGACCAACTGACCAGCTGTCTGATGGAAGTGTAGCCAGACAAGATCAGAATGGGAGCAAGGTATGGAGCAGAAAGCCATGCACTCACTCAGATAAGAGAGAAATAAGGAAAGTATGAAGGGCATTTCATTATTTGCTCTCAAAGACAGGTACTAATGAATTGAGGAACTGCATAAAGAGAAGGAAATGAAGAAGAAGGTGAGGATGCCCTCTGTCTTGTGTCCTACCAATGCTCTTAAGCAGCGGTCAGTCACTGTATCTGATTTTATATACCACTTTTGAAGCTTGAAGGCTAACTTACCACTTCTGACTTTCATCTTTGTGCTTAGCTCAGCAAATCTGAGTGTCTTTCAAAGAGGTTTGGTCAGCAGCTTCATGCAACCTAGAAGTTTTGTGAGTGACATGCCTGTTATTTGAGAACTGGAAAAGAACTGGTGAAAGTGGAGAAACTTGAAGTTATGGGGGTTTTTCTATTGTCATGTATAGATTAGCATACCCCCTTTGCAAGGTCCCAGAATAGCAAATATTATTTGCATAAATAAGGCTTCCAGCATTTATCATTGACTCAGTTGTATCTGTGATGTGGCAGTCAGTAACAGTACAGACTTCCAGACTTCAGTTTGCTTATTTCAAACTTCAATATTTACAAACCTAAATCCTATTTTCAAACTGTAGGTATTATGATTGACTTGTATTTTACAGTCAACAACCTACTGTTCTAACTTGGAACATTATAGTTTTTTGGCTCTTTATTCATGGTATTTTTCCTGTTCAAGTGAAAAAATCAGAAAGTTTCCTAATACAGCTATTTGGAACAGCTTTCCCATTTGAAAAAAAAAAGAAAAAAAAAGTCATGGGTCAGAGAGAAATCTTAAGCCAGCAGGTGAAAATGGTTCTTTAGTTTGTGGGACTATTTGATTACTAGTTTGCCACATAACACATAAATGCCAGACTTCAAAGTGACTTGATTTTGTTTTAATTATGTGTAAGAACCAATTTTGATGGGCTAAAACGAGATCCTGCAAATTCATTACTAAACACAGTTCTTTTGCTGCTAGAGTTTATTAATGCCTTCAGTAGCACTTTATTTTTGTGCCTGCAGTTTGCAATGCAGGGACTTCAGCAAGGTTAAATAATGTGTTATGCAATAACAAGGCTTTGACACTTGTGATAAAAAGGTTGCTAAGATTATTTCCCATGTCTTTGGGAACTGAATATTTTAGCAAGCTGCCAGTAACTTTCATTTGTGGAATATGAATGAAACTTTTTTCCTCCCACAATTGCAGGTAATTAAAATCTTGTTTAATTGCAATAGTTGAAAGTGAGCTATTGTAGTACTATCTGTGACTCTATTGTAATTCCTGGGCTGCTTGAAAATGCTAGGATTTGTTGCTGTTCCCAACCTTTGTGCTTCAACAGGGGAATATTATTATTTAATAGTAATAATAATTACAAGTTCATCTCATTTCACAGGAAATGTGGGCCCTTTGTGTCCACTTTTTAGTCTAGAATTATATACATTATTCAGCATTGTTGAGTACAGGCTCCCTGGTGTTCTCTTGCACAGCTTGTTAAACTTCAGGGTATGGGCTGCTTGCCATGGTGTGTGTGCATGGGGGGGGAGTTGCTATATTCCTTCTACACAGGAGCAATAGATGGAAATGCAGATGAGATGGCTGAAGTTCTGTACACTCTTGATGATACAAGAACAGGAGAACCAAAGGAAGGAAGGTTTTGGAAGGAATCTTTGCAATAGAGAAGACTGAAACAAATGATATGCTAGGACTTGTGGCATTATTTTTTGTTATCTTTATAAAAACTAAGAGAGTAAGCTCTTTATCAAATGTAAATTAAGGTGATTTGTTCATTGGGAATACATTCATCTGTGTAAAGAGCACACAGTATTTTCTCCAGCTGAATTTTGAATGACAGAACATGTAACCAGTGCTGCTGGTGAGTGCCAGGTGGATAAATAAAAGAGTGTTGTGTTTATAAGGGAGGGTGACTTCCCATGAGAAAATACTGATGGAAATTGTTTTGGCCTTGGTCTGTGAATTGTGGAGAGGAAGATTATCAGGAATGAGATGCATTAGGAAATGATCCAGAAGGATATGAATACTGATTTTTGGGAAGCTGGAGGAGTTCAATGGGAGAAGACCTTCAGGAGAGCCCAGTTGACAGTAGTTTGTTGTCTGAACAATGTTTTCAATATTAAATTCAATATAACAGCTGTTTGAAGCCTCAATAGTTTACCAGTTGCAGTTGTAATCCTGCAGTTTAGGGAAGGGTGAGGGAAGTCGAGTGGTGAGATGCAGCTGAGATCAAATTGGCCCTGTCATAGATTTGCAAATAGAATAGAAATGCAGAGTAACACAGGCTAACTAATATAAGTCTTGGCACTTTATTCTGCCTGCCCCCTCCTTGTTTGGTTATATTTGTTGCTTTTTGAAGATATGTCTTGCTAAGTCATTGTCACTCTCCCTTTCTTTAAAAGGAGTTAGTATAATAGGTTTCCTAGTTATATCTGTAATTTTCTCCAGCATCTTGAGTGTTTCTGAGCGATGGGTTTTCTTCTACTAAAAAAGAAATTTTAACATAACTTTGGTGTTATGCATCTAGTCAGTAATGTAAAGGATGCTGTATGTCTGCATCAAAGTAATTTCATCTTTAGATGCTAATAAAAAAATCAGATGAAATTTCTGAAACC
This sequence comes from Agelaius tricolor, assembly GCF_023055355.1. Classification (NCBI taxonomy): domain Eukaryota; kingdom Metazoa; phylum Chordata; class Aves; order Passeriformes; family Icteridae; genus Agelaius; species Agelaius tricolor. The sequence continues at coordinate 65,780,302 of NW_027269261.1, forward strand.
TGTCAGCTTTGCTCTCACAGCACATATTGGATTCATGCATTGCTTTTTGTTTTCTATTTTTTTCTCAAGTACACTGATCAGAAGTCACAATTTCTCCAGATCTTGTATAGTAGTTGGACTATTCCATTTATGGTTCAAATAGTGAATGATAAATTACTGAATAAATATAAGATGAAAGACCACATTACTCACATTCTACAATTAACATAAAAGCCCTGGAATTAAAACAAAAACATGTTATTCCCAATACATGTAACTCTTTTCCAAGTACCTGCAGACTTTCAGAATCCTTTCTAAAAGTGAGGCCTGCAAATATCAGATCAAACTGATGTTTAGACGTTAGCATAGATAAGAGGTGTACTAACAAAGGTGTTTCAGATATTCTCATACACAGCACAGTCTATTTGGGGTACTAATGTAAAGACCATAAAACTGGAAATTATATTTATCCAGTTGTTCAGACCTGTCTTTTACACTTGGTACCTTAAAAAGGGAACATCTTATTAATCTTGAAATATGCATGTCCAGTCACTTCGCCTTACAGAATTTCCATTAGAAGTAGTGGAATTAATTCAACCACTTCTCAGACTTGCTATGTAGGTGATACAATAACTGTTTGAAAGAGAAGGCGAAATTTAAAATAAAAAAATTATTTTATTCTCACTTCTACAGATGGTGAAGTAGAAATTTTGGGAAGTTCAGCTGAAAGTTTTTCTGATATATTCTGGTACTGTTAAATGAATCTTTAGGTATTCATATACAGATTGATCTGAGAGCAAAATAAAAAATAATATTGCTTACTTAGAATTTTACTGCTGAGTAGAAATATACAGACTCATTTGTGCAAACTGTATGTGGATGATTAAATGTATGAAAAGAGAGTAATGATCAGGGTATGGCATTTTCAATGTGTCAGATCATACAAAAATTTTAAAAATCAAACCAGGAAGAAGGGTAAATTTGGTGTAGCAGAAATCTTCTACTTTTAGGAAAAGTTCATTTTTCTTAATAGACTACTTCTTCACACAAACTTTCCTTCACAAACTTTACTTCACAAAAATATGTAGACATGTTTTCTTGATGTGAAATTATAAAACTTTAATTGTTTTGCCACTTACAGTTATTTGTGTGCTGAGAATAATATTAACCTGGTACAATGAGTTTAGGAATAACTATCAGGCATACAGATTTCAAACCTACCATTCATGAAATGACTGTTGCAGTGTTTGCCTGCTTCAGTGGCTTGCATAAAGATTTTGGTAAGAGGCAAATATTCCAAATGAAGGTTCAGAGGTTCAAGTGACCTATTGGGAATCTGATGACATTAGAACAATGGTTGCCTTCGAGAAATGTCCTGAAAGATCACCCCTTCAACACATGTTCAGTATTACAGTGCAATTAATCTTTGTGGCTCAACAGTAAAACCTTTATTCAAATTATTTCCAAGTAGTCTTCTTGTCTGTAGCTGATTTCCAGAAGCAGATGCCAGTGCACAAATACTGAGCCTTCCTTAAAGGGCCTTTGCACTCCTTGAAAGATAGCAATGGTTTTGGGAGTTAAGTGGTCATATTTAAATCCAGAAAGGCAAAATGTAAAGTTCTGGAGACAAAATATTCAGGTCATACACCACTCAATTTACTTCAAGCAATTGAAAATCAAAAAGTAATTTAATTCAGTTCTCAAAGGAAACACAAGTGTCTGGGATATCTGATTAACTCATTTCCTCATCTGAGACCTACCTCTTTACAGCTTCAACCTTCCCACATCAAAGAAAGGTACTTGACATGTGCTAAGGCTCAGGATTGAAATGGAAAGGACCTGAACTTCTGAAGAAGGTTCACATATTCATATTCTCATACTATTCATAAAAATCAGTCTCCACAGAAGAGAAGCCACCCCTTTCACTCATTTGATCATCCTTTCTTCAATCAGATCAGGTCAGATCAGCCTTTCTTTAGTCAAATCAGTTCTCTACCAGCTGTATTATATGTTGGATTTTCAGGTGTACTTCTGTATTTAATGTACATGTACTGTAGTTCCAACACAGGTAGCCTGATTAGCAGGTGAACAGATGCATCATCTAGTTAGTTCAGATTTCTAGAGAATTTAAATGTTGTTGTATCCGCCTCCCCAGGTTTAATATGGATCATGGCATAATAAAAAAGCCTGCTGAGGAATGTTGAAGTTGAGATGAATACCTGTTTCCATTTGCCTTATTGCTGCATTCAGTGAGACAATGACTGAACACTTGTAAAGAGAAATAACAGAATTTGAATAAAAGGCATTTTGGAAACAGAAATTAAGCTGCAGAAATTAGACTTTGTCATTTCTCTTAGAAAGAATAGGAGAGGAGCAGTGGGAGAGAGCAGTGACAGAGGAGAAACTGCAAAGATTACTCAAATTTAGATTATTTAGATTACTCAAAATAAGCTTGTAAGAATGTTATGTTCTGAACACTGCAAGACAGAAAGATAATTTTGCAGTCTTCAGCCATGATGCCAGTCTGAGTTTTCAAGGGTCAGATATGTGTGATGGCTTTACTTTGTCAGCCCCTTTGAATTGTGCTCACATGTGTTAAAAAATTTTACAGGCACACACATACTATATTAATTATGTATTAATCAGAGTCATTCTGAATGGAAATTATGTCCTCTTTTTAGAGGGGGAAGTGCAGAATACATTTTGGAGGAGAAAAGTTAAATTCCTGAGTGTAGACCAACTAGCACTGTAGCAAGCCTGAGAGTGTGTTTTGAAGCCTGTACCTTTACAATTTACAAGAAGCTCACCAACTCTGCAAGGTGTCTAGGTACCTTTTCTTAATCAGAGCACCTTGGAAACTGAAAAGCATGAAATAATATTTCTGTTAAGTAGCCCAGTGCTGGTTTGTTTGTTTGTTTTTTCTGTAAAGGCAGTTTGCTGCAATTCAAAATCCATAAAAAATAGGGAGCAACTTCTTCCCTCCTACACAAACTGACATCTAAATGCATAAACTGGAAAAGCACAAAACCTAGCTAAATGAAAAAAGCCTGCAAGCCTTTCAGAAGAAAATCCATCAGCTCCACCATGCACTGATTTATATTAAATATAGCTATAGTGTATGTTGGCAAATAGAAAAGGTGACTCAGTAGAAGTAAGAGCAACCCAGAACATGTGAAAGTCAAATGCCTTTTTTATGTGCCCAAAATTTTGGGACACTGTTGGATACCTTTTTCTGTAGAAACACAGAAATTAAAACAGTAATATTACATAAAAAGGCAAAAATTTAGAAACTTCACTAGACCAACTTTTTAGCTGAATGCCTCGAGTGAGTGTTGGAGTAAAATTGGAATTGCCTTAATAAAGAACAAAAGCATGTGAGACTCAGATTCCTCAATTATGCTTGAATTTCAAAAGGCAGGGAAAGAGTGTGCTTTGAGTTTTGAGGTAGATACTGGCTGGACCAAGTCTTTGTCGTTAGTAAAAGATTGATCCACACCAGCTTGGAAAGGGCTATCACTGTAATAGGGAACCATCTTCCTTGTGAATACACATAATGATTACATTTTTTTATGAGCACGTAATAAACTCATTCTAGTGTCACCTTCTTGTTTGCAGTAAGCAGCATTTAGACTGAAGTAGGAAAGCACTTGATGGGACATTTTGATCAATACTGATCTGTCTGAGATGGAGTGAGGGGAGATAGTGTGGGACATGAGATCCAAGAGCACCTTTTGGGCAAATGCTGAATCATCTGCAAGGAATGATAAGTACTTAGGTATGTGGATTTGGAGAAAGCCCTAGAGCCCAAAAGAAGACATGAATAGTTGAGCAGGATGAGGATATTTTGTCAAAGCGAGGAAGAGAAAGAAATGCTTTAAATTCTTGTGTTGGCCTTCCCTACATCTTTTGTGTTTTGCTATTTAAGGCTGTTGTGCCTTAAAACCTGTATATGTGTATGTATATGTGTATATATATATATATAATATATATGCATGTATGTAAAAATAAACCTCTATAGAAATAAATTTATGTTTGTTTCAACAGAATGCTGAAATTTCCGTATTTGAAGTCAACATCCGTTTCGTCGGTGGACTACTTTCAGCTTACTATCTTTCAGGAGAAGAAGTAAGATGGTTTATCTGATATATCATCATCTAGATAAGTCATTAAATTTAATTTTAATAGTTTTATTTATCCAAATTAAATAATTTCATTTATCCATTGTTTAAAACTTTGAAAATGGCTTGTACAATGGAGACCAGTCCAATGGATCTTCTTGTTTCTATTGCTGCTCCTTTCCTTAAGTCCTAAAGCTATTGCTTCTTTTAGGTGTTTAGTGATATTTCAGGTTTTATCCTGAGTGGGAATCACACCCAGTACATCTTCTGGGCTTCATGCTAGAGTGTGTAATTGTGGAGTTCCTACTCTGTGGTAGTGGTAGGTTTGGTGCACCACCTTCCTGCTTCTCAAAAGGGTTTCAAGTGTACCCTTGAACCTGTTTAAACTCTTACTTTCTGTTTGCATACCTGAACCTGAGCCTTCAACTCACATGGAGAAGACATGTTAAGTAAGAAAAGGTAGCTGTAAACCTATACATGTGAATGTCTCTAAAGCATTTATAACCTATTAATCTCTATTACCTGCCATGGTTTCTGGAGAGAATGAAGGTGCAATTTCATCTTAGAGCTTTGTCTAAATGCAATTACTTATATAATATTTTTGGAGAAGGCCAAAAGAGTCACAAGTACCATTTTAAATGACATGTATATTTTCAAGTTTTAGCTTGGCAGTTGAAAACAACTGAAAAAGTTGAAATCTTACTAGTTTAAATTCTTGTTTTGTCTCTGGATTATAGTAGTATTTTGTTGCAGGATTACACAAGTTAGTACTCTTTAACCATAAATTGAATTTATCGTTCCTTAAATCCAAAGCAATTACTAGCAGAAACTCCACAAATTCAAGGAAATTAATTTTTTTTCATGAGTAAATTTCCCAAATACTAGTTGAACCTGTCACTTTAAATTACTTTAATTCTATGGCTGTGCATGATTATTTTTTGTTAAAATTTATCATTATGTTAAAGCTGTTTTAGCAGGTACTGCTGGTTCGTGTACCTGACAAAGCAGTTATAAGGAGACAAAATTACTCTGACACTTTTATATCTTAACTAGACTTACCTGCTTATTTCACATGGGCCTGTGCTGAGTGTAGATGGTATGGAAAAGACATTCCTGTCTTAAAATGCACAGGTTTTATTATTTGAATAGTCTTGTAATTTTACAGGAGAAAAAATGCAGTCAGACACTTAACAGTAATGAAAAAAATTGAGATGTTCTTGGGAGCTGGTGTCTGGATCTTTGCTAGATATTATTTCACTTATGTTTCTTCTCTTTTCACTGGAAATCTACTTGGGAAACAGATGTGGGCTTTTCCTGCATAAGCTATTGGTACAGGTTAATTAACCAGTCCTGACAGAAGCTCATTTCTTGGCAGATGAGCTGGTAGATGAATGCTCATGGGCCTTTACATCAAGTGGCAGTTTGTCTGCCAAGAAATGCCTTAATCCTTTGTCATCAGTGCTGGTGATTTCATATGTATGTTGATGGTTTATGTCCTGTGTCTGTTAGTGTGCAGTCTCACTTTCAATCAGTGTGTATAGTTTCTCCTAAATAACACCTAGCCATTGCTTCTCAACCATTCCTTCATCCTCAGAGAGGCAGTTGTACCACCCCCTCTCCAGCTAGATTGAAAGCAGCACTCGTGTTCCAGTAAAACTCTTGCACAAATGAAATGAGGAGACATCTGAAGCACAAGAAAGTGTTTCTCACAACGGATTATTAAATGGAATGGAACCCTTTGCAGTAGAACATCAGTGATAAAGGATGCTAGTGCCCATTCTAAAATTGAGGGACTCAGTAATGAAAGTAAAATTGCCTCTTACATACAGAGAAGAGGTTTATTATCAAGGAGGATGCCAAGCTCTTGCAGGCCGGAAGGGCATCGTCCATGTTTGCCACTGGTTCTCACGTTCTCTGTTAGACATCTGCTATCCAAGACAGAATGAAGTCCCTAAACAGTTGTTCTGGTGGCTTAGAGAGTTCAATTCAGCATGCTCTGCCTTCATCAGATTTGGGGAAACTTCATGATTTGTCTCCTAAATCCCAACATGCTGTGGCAATAGCCAACCTCTGCCAATGGAAAGAATGGGATGCAGTAGGATGAGGTTCTTCTGTATTATGTGGGTCTCTTCTTCCCTGCTGCTGCTGAGAGGTGTGGACAGGTCTGAGGGCCCCAGAGGCTGGCTGCCACCATAGAAAATACATCTTTAGTAATCTGTTGCTCCATGACATTAGTGGGTGTTCCTAAAAAGGTAGCACAATCTGTATGCACACTGATTGAAGGATTAAACTTCCTCTGTTAAAAGCTTAATTAATTCTTTATCAGATTAACTATTAAAAAATCTTATATTTGCTGTGCTCACTTACCAGTATTCTAATTAAAGAAAGCTATGTTTCGGTAGAAGGAGTGATGGAAATAATTATTGTTTGTGCTTCTGAATTACATTTCCATGGGTAATGATCCAAAGCTGCAACACATTGTATGTTCCATAATCATTTGTAAGTCTAACTAATCACGATTAAAGAATATGCTATCATACTGAGTAGTTCCTAAAACATCCTACTCACATAATAGTTCATTTAGATAAAGTCACCAATGTGAATCATTCTATAAATGAACAATTTGAATACTTTACCCCTTGATAACTATATGTGCTGCTCACTTGCAAATAGAGCCACAAGAAGTTTTCTGTTAAACTTCCTACAATTTCTACCTTACTAGAATTCATATGAAATACCTTAAAGGGGTAGAAATATCATATGCCTTTTTTTTTCACTGTGATATCTGTCTAAACCCAAGTCAAAAAGAGTTTCAGTCAAATATCAACTTAACTTGTCATATAGCTACAAATATCAGAAAACTTGATTTTAAGATGAATAACTGTTTAACTGATGCTCTTTTTTTTGTTGTTGTTGTTGGTTATTTTTTGGTTTCTTTTCAGTTTTTAAGTCCCTCATAATAATATTGCATGTGAATGCTTTTCTTGGTATTTTTTTTCTTGGTATTTTTTCCATGAGTCACTGGCTGTAAATTATTATTAAAAATAAGCCTGACTCCCTAAAAGCACTGCTAGTATTAGAAATTTTTTTGGTTTTAAGAAAATATCTTTAGGAAACTGTAATATGATAGATTTATCCCACAGGACTGGGACAAATTTTTTTTCAAACTTTCTTGATCATTTTGTTCAAATTAAACCTTGATTAAGTACAAGACATGTCTTAGAATCTTGGAAGATTCCTCATTTAAGTAATTTTTTTGTTTTGAAATGAAAAATAAAATGTAAGGGAGAAATTTGTTTTACAACTGCCTTGCTGTACTTGCTAGTTTGATGTTAAATTCTGGTATACCAAGGGTCAGGAGTATTGCATGCAGCAAGGTCCTCTGTCCTGCAGACCCAAGTATTTACACTTCCAAATGTAGTCATATACAGAGATAATTCATTAACTTTTGGAGGAGGACAACACTGAACCCTCTAACAGCAACTAAGATTTTTCTTGGAATTCATGGAGACCACAAACATTACTTGTGAGCACTGTAGTTTTCACAGCTGGGAAAAGCTGTGATACTGGTGCTGAAAGTCATGCCAAATGTATGGCCCTGCCTTAGTCCAGTGGGGTTGGTACATTCTCTAAGTCTTCTGATTTACTCATAACTGGCTCTAAAAGGCATTACTAAAACTAAGTAATAAGGGGACTGTTTTACTTGAAGGTTGGCTCCACAGTCTGGGAATACATTGCACAGGCAGAAATAGAAGGAGCTTTTAGTTTGCTGTTTGTGTGAGCAGCAAAAAAGTTAATCCAAAACACTCTGAAGTGAATAAGAAGGCCATGAGTTTCAGATACAGCTGGTAATTTCCCAGATTCCTTTGAAGCTTTTCTGTTTTCTGAATGGGATAAGTAGCTTTTTCTTTTTTTTTCCTAGAATTAAAATATTTTGGATGCAGCAGCTGTTCTGCTGTTCTTCCTGTATAATATGCTCATATTGCCATTCTTCTCCATGTCATGAAGCTGAAATGTAACAGATTTGTAATTTTTTTACTGTGGCAGGATAACCTGTTTGAAGGAACACTAATTTATTCTAATAAGGGGGAAGGAATAACAAAAACAAACCAGAACAAACAAATTACCTCCAAAAACTCCCAAACCAAAAAAAAATCAAAGGAAAAAAACCCAAGTTCATGATAGGTATTGGACTTGGAGTTTCATGTGTTTCTCTCTACTAGCTGTTAATTAGAGGTTAAAAAAAAATGGGGGAAAAAGTCATGGCATACTTAATTAGTTTATATCTGCATTTAGAGTTGGAGTTACAGTGCCACTGTTCAACCTCACTTATCTTGGCTTCCTGTCTGACTTCAGACAGGCCTAATCATTGCTCACTGTAAACCACTCTCCCTCAGTGATTGTCAAGCTATCTTACTAACGAGGAGCAGGCATGAAATAATGATGCAGATGCTATTGATCTCCAACTGCCTTTGCCAGGCTGACCACAGAAGATTGCTGACTTCATATAGTGCTGAGACATTCTGCAGAATTTAGCTGTAGCTATTCTCTCGGTCTCTCCCTCTCTTGTAGAGGTGTCTCTTCAGAGAGAATATTTAAATTCCATAAATACAAAAAAAAAAAAAAAAAATTCCATCATTTAGCAGTCTTGAATGGTAGGAGAATTAAGTTTTTGTCACCTATACAAGGGTGTTGGCCTTTTCTGCAAATTGTGATTGAGTTCCAGTGTATGTGCCTTGGGGATCTGAGCTCACCAAGTGTGAGCACTGAGCGCATGTTTTATCTCCTGCTTCCTCTCACTTAACTTGACACTAGTTAACAAGAGGACTTTCCCTTTTATGTGCTGGAAGCTTGATTTCTAATGCTGTTTGAAACTCCAGGCATACTGTATCAGCTTGATCACTTCTCTGTGACTGCCACTTAACTCCTCCTTAATCACCTCCACAGACTGGCAGTAGAATTCCCTGTGTGGTACAGACTAGAAGACTGCAATTGCCTGTAGCTTTCTACAGCCCTGTTTTCAGACTTGGGTCCTGTTTCCCACCTACCATCCATCTGCTGCCACTTTTAAGCAATGCATCAGTGTTTCAGTGGTGTCATGTTTTAGTTCCTGTAGAGCTCTGAAATGATCTTTATGCTCTCTTTCATTTTTATAGATTATGATTTCTTAACTTGGTATTTCAATGAATTCTGGAGCTATTCAACTTGGAAGTGACCTCAAGAAATCTGCTAGTCCAGCCTCAGTAGTGCAACAGTCCATTAGGCTTATTCTTTGAAGAACCTTCTTGCATGGGAACATGTCTATGCTCTTCAAGACTAAACACAGGGACAAGTTTATCTTTTTAGCAAGGCTTTGGTTCATGCACTATGCTCTTTTAAACAGACATCTGCTATTGTTTCTCATGGCTCTCTAGCAGGCCTCATAGGCCTCATATGCAGGCCTCATAGGCCTCATATTTCTCTCTCTTTTTTTTTTTTTAACCTTAAACACTTGTTCTTCAAAAATTAGATTTAGCCTGACTTAAGAGTTTTCATTTAACTTGTCAGTTTCTGTATTCCTTACTTGGACTCAATATAGTTTTACTTTTAATTACCTTCTTTACAGTCAAACCAAAAGAAGGAAAAAGTCATCTGAACCTTTTGATTTCAGAATTTTTGGACTCTGAACCTCACCTTTTGATCTCCAAATCATCTCCAAGCAATTTAACCTTGTGGCTGTTTCTTTCTAAGTTCATTTCAGCTGGTCAACTTGATTCTCTTTCTAAACTTAAACATTACCAAAGTGAACCTTTTTTTAAAAGAATGTGTTGGATTTGGGGCATGCAGCCCCTGTTGACAGTAATATAAGTCAAACTAAGTTAAGTGCTACTTTTTTTCCTATAGATTCTTAATTTCTGTAGAAAGCTGTCATTACACTGTATAAAATCAAGGTTTATATCAGCTCTGATGTAGTACTTAACAGCCTACTCAGGGACAGAGAAGGATTTAAAATCTCCTCTGTTTCCCACAATCACAGTCTGTAATCTCCATTACTATTTCAGCCTCTTCTCCACCTTTAATAAATCTAATGCTGTTCATTTTCTGTGCTAGCTGCATCAAAATGTACTGCAGAATCCCTATGGATTCACATTCTGGAGATAACCTTGACTCCTAAGATTTTCTTTTATGTAGGCTGCTCTGCCATTGCCAGCAGACTGCCCTTCAGTCTTCCATTTCTGTCTCTTAAGTTCCTGCAGTGCAATTACACTGTCACTGTTGATGAAACCCATCTCTCTCAAATAGGTTCCCTTTACTCCAAAAGTGTTCTCATTCCTAACACTTCTGTCCACTCTCTCCCAGTGCTACTTGCTCAGCTGCTCTGTGCCACTGTGCTGCTCAGGCTGCCCCCACACCTAATTCTGAAGAAAATTGGAAGAATGGTAACAGAGTTGTGGATTTCCAGTCTTGCACTTAATTAAGATGCTGCTGCTAGGTTTTCCTTCTCTTCCCACTCTGCTGTGGGGTTACTGATGACACCCACGTGTACATTGGCAGGGAACTGCTTCTGGAGTCTGAGTACCTGCAGTGTGATGGAGGCTGTGCCCCTGTACTGCAATCAGGCACCACCACCAGGCGCAGCATCAGCTGCCATCACCAACAGGTTCTGTGCCTCTGAATGAGGGCCCTCAGGCCACTCTGCTAATGTGAAGTGGGAATAGTTGTAATTTGCCTTAATTCAGTGAATTGCTGTCTGCTGGAGTCCAGCAGTGGGTATGTTTTGCTTTTGTTTGTCATTTTGTTTGTCTGTCAGTGTGAATACCCACAGCAGGGGACTGAGAAGCAGTGGTGACAGCCTGCTGCAGCTGCTGTAACTAAGCCTGCTATGAAACCAGCAATCAGAGCCCTGAGTTTGATCTGAGAAATATCAGTTTAGAACTCCAACCTGTACATAACTTAGGTTGTTCACTTTTAGTGGTTTCCCATTTGCCTAGCAGAAAAAGGTTTGCTTGAGGAGTTTTCTCCAAACAACAAGAAAATTTGCTTTGTTCCATGGTAAACCTATTTGACATGTTTTTGCATTCATATGTTGACTTCGGAAATAAAAAAAAGGTTCACTGCTCATTACATTATTTTAACTAAAATCCCTGCTCACCTCCACACTACTGTAGGCTGATGGTAAATTGCTAGAAAGGAGGATGGATTATAATGAGACCTAAGAAATACTGGATTGTGATTGTAACAGCTGGTATATTTGACACAAGCTCATGAGCTATGTTATTAAGTAGAATTCAAGCTGCTGAGAGGGAGCTGTTTGTTTCTTCTGAGGATTTGGCTTTCAACTAGCTCCTACAGTTTCACTTCATTCTGCTTCTACAGAACAGTAGGAAAGAGAATGTCTGTCAGAAATAGTAGTGTTAGTGCTTTCCCTTTGAGCAGCAGCTCTAGATAGACTCTAAAGAAGAATTCTTTGCATGTGGGTTGATATACTGTACAGAAGAAATTACACGCTATTAACAGTCTGTCCAGAATCACCAGGCACCTGCAAAGAAGTTGTTTGCAAGATATTTCTCTCTTTTATTTATCTTAGTTTCCAGTTCTGTCACTTAGCAGCACAAAATGCAGTTTCATAATAAAGAAGAGTAAGAGGAGGGTAAAAACATGCTGCCTGAGGAGGTGGTGGAGTTGCTGTGCAAATTTAATAGAAAATGTACAACATATGGTTAGATACAGGGTTCAGTGGAGCCATTTGCAAGCAGCATTTAGATTGTTGGAAATATACTAGTCATATCTAAATAACAATGCTTATGTATAATAGTAGAGTGAAGAATTTTAATTCTTTCTGCAAATGAAAGCAACAAAAAAAATCTCAGTGCTGTCAGTGGGATCAGCATGAATTTATACTGCTTAAATTCCAAGCTATGTAAAATATTTGGGAAGTATATTCTCTCAGTGGATGTGGTATAAATGTTCAATTAGGTGATAATAATAGATGTTATTGAATCATTGTACTGATTTTTTACCAAAAGTCCATATGAAAATATTATTTTACTGTATATGTGGAGCAACTCTTCATTTCTTCATCTAAATATTTCACAATGTATAACCAGTGTATGGGAGATTCCACTTTGTGCTTTGTCTCAGTAAACTGAATCTGAGGTTATTTTTCATTAAGTTGGGAGTTAAGTAGGTGATGACATCCTTCTCTTATTAGCTTACAGCATAAACCATCCAGTAGAAGATTACCACGTTTTTGATTCTCTTGGCAGCTATGAAGACATTCCATCAGATTCCCAAAGCTGACTTTAGCAAAGAATCTTTCTATCTTCACATCTCTTTCCAAAAATTTAAATTACATCTAGTAAAAAATATGTAGGCATATTCTTAATATTATAAATACAATTTGAGTGAACAGAAATGTATAATGCAATTTGGGAAGCTTCCTATCCAATTAGCTCTTTAAAGGATCAGATTAGAAATTAATTTCAAAGCACCACTTTGTGCCACCCACCAATTCTGCTGCTTCAAGCTAACTGAAGATCATTGAGAAGATGGAATGCCTGAAATCAGAAGCATACAGACATCATTGCTGCTCTTGCATGCTCTTCATATCTCTAGCAACAGGTAGAGATAATGGCATCCTTGCTGCAGGAGAAAGAGATATTCTTTTAAAAGTCTCCTTTGCACTTGCAACACATCTTGCTCAGCAGATCAAACATGAGACAGATACAAACAAGGTTCATTTGCTTTAAGTTAGCACCAACTCTTGGGATCAATTTATGGTGAGGGCTAATTGTCCTGTGGATTTTTTTTTTTTTGGCAGGATCAATTGTTTATTTTCAGGCAACAGAAATCTGAAAGATTTGTAAGATGAGTAGGGAGCATTCTCCCACACCTTTCAAAAACTGCAGGAAGCCACATGCTTTGTTTGCCATTTGTAAAAATGCAACAGTTGAATAATGTTGGTAAATGTTTTGGTTGATAAATGAGTCCAGTTGCTGTATCATCTGTGCCAAAAGCTTGCCTCTGCCATACTCAGACTGTATTTGCACCCTGTGTGCAAATGATTGAGAAGGAATTTGGAAAAGATGTGCACATTAAAAATCCTGTGTCACTTCCAGCATGATAGATGCCAATGGGGTTTTGTGGTTTTGGCAGGTGATTGCCCCTAAACAGAGCTGTCATGAAACATTTGAAAAACAAATCTTTGTTTTCCTCCAATCAGTAAATGTAAGGGTTCATTTTGCCCAGGGCTATGTGCACAGAATTGGGCAAACTGCAAACTTTTCTTAAGCCAGAAACTGAGAAGAGGATGAACATGAAGATTTGAAAGCTGAAAAGGAGGAGTGGTATGTAGTGCCAGTGTCTCAGACAAATCTTACTTGGTTTCCTCAAGAAAAAAAATAATTTAGGACGCAGTTAAACAGCAGATTCAGTTTCTTAGCTCACTGTTTACATTGCAAGTCTTTTGTCAACTCGTATACAAGCTTCTATACCCCCACAGGTGTTAGCTGGTCAGCCATCTGACTGTTTAATTTCCTAGTAAAGCAAAAGATACAAGAGAGGTCAGGAGGTGGTAAAATATTCTGAAGAATTTGGATTTTGTTTTATGTGTTTAGCTCTGAAATTCTTTACCCAACACCTTTAATTGCTGAGATTAACCCACCCAACCCTGATGAACTCCTTCAAATAGTTGCTAATTAAAACAGTGCAGGATGAGGGGACTCTTGTCATTCAGCTACATGAAGGCTCAAGAGCTTGTTTTAACTTCCAAGTCTTATGTAAACTGACATAACTCTAAAGCAAACAAGGAAGATCACTCCAGCAGCAGTGTTTCTGGAGTAGAGTCAACCTTCAATTAACAAAGAGCTGTCTTCTTTCTGGCATAAAGGGCCAGTTCTGTTGCTTCTGATTTTTCAAATGCATTGAACTACCAAAAATACTCTGTAACTAGTTCATCTGAAGAACTAGATGTGTCCTGTTTGTTTCTTTCCCTCAGTCTTTAGGCAATCATCTGCTTTTGCAGGCTAAGCAAAATAATCATACTAGTTGTTTTTGGGAGCTGGTTCAGTCCTGTTACTGCTTTAAAGTTTTGTTGTCCCTTGGGGGCCAAGTTGTCCTTAATTTTTGCAAGCATGACTAGATGATTTTACAGTCCAATAGATCCTAAGGATCATCATGGGAAAAGGATGTGCTATGAATTTCACTTCCTTCCATTGTACTTTAAAAACTCTTTTTTTGTTGTTTTCTTCAAACTAACAGCTGCAGAATAAAGTCAGCAGCTTAGAATGCCGTTTTTCTTAAAGGATGCTATTTTCCCCAACTTGCTCTTAAAAACACTATTCATAGTACACAGACAATTTCAATCTTTTTCCTTTTATCATGCAAAACTAGTGAATAACTGAAACCTTCTCATCAGCATTTGCTGCTTGCAGAGTATCTCTTACAAACATGCTTCAGTCTGTGCTCAGCCTTTTCTTTCCAGAGTTGCTTTTATTTCCATTTATATTCTAGAGGGAAGAATAGATAATCTTCCTGATTCCAGGCAAGATTTACAACCGCTGTAATGCTTTGGGCCATCATTGCCACACTGCTGCAGGAAACTACGGTGGTGGTTCTCAGCACGCCTGAGCAGAATTAGTTCAGTCTTAAATGCCATCAGCTTTTCTAATTCGCTTGAAGGGTCTGTCTTAAGTTAATATGGTTATTAACTGACCCAAGGTCAAAAGTAAAGATTTACTGGGATAATGAGGAGGACTTACTCAGCCATATTTTTTTCTTGATAGACTGTGACAGTTGGTAACAGAATTAATGAGTGAGTGAAGCTGGTGACTAAGATGCCCTTTTTCAAAATCATACTTTGAAGACTTTTTTTCTATCTAGTTCTGCTTGAAATTGCACTTAAGGTACTCTAATGTTTTAACTTACATGCTATTAAATATAGAAATAATTTAGTGAAGTCTGAAAGGCCTTCTCTCTAGAAATGGCTGTGTAGTGTTCAGTTAAAGAATAAAATAAAGCACTACAGCCTTGTAACAAATTTTGTTAAAAATGGAGAGAGTTTACATGGTTGTCATGCCTTTTTTTTTTCTCTTGCTTCAAGTGGGGGCATGGAAAGCAATGTCCACATGCTAATACACATACTTGAAGTCTTTATTAATACTTCCAACCATTGTTTCCTTCAAATATGTTCTGCATTCAAAAATAGTTTAATCTTTACAGAGTACAGTTTATGGCTGTTTAATTACAGGAATGGTTTTGAGGTTTAGCTCAAAAAAGGTAAAAAAGTTTTAACTGCCGGAAATTCAGAGAAGCAATTGAATCGCTCATAAATTTGATGTGCTGGCAGCCCTGCTGCTCAGTCAGAGGACTTGTTTCTGAGTCTTTAAGAATTGGAAATTCTTATATTTTAGTCAATTTAGTTTTATGACTTGTCCAGTAAGAGAAATAGTCTTACAGTAAACAGAAAGGAATTGAATTAGTCTGCCTGATGATTTAACTTACAACATAAAAGGAGCTTCTTAAATCATAGTTCTCTCTTGAAGCCTCCTGTTTGGCTTACATGCAAAGAACTACAAGAGTTCACATCTCTTATATTTAATTTAAGGAAAATATACAAGCACTTTATTCAGGCTCATTTTGATCCTGTCCGTTATTCATCAGACAATTCAATGACTATTGTCTGTCAGAGAAATCTCAGTAATGAGAAAGAAAGCACTGAGTTAGGAAACCATCATCTTTTTGTCCTGCTGTATAGAGGAAGATTTTTATTGTTACATTACTTATATAAAAAGCCATCTAGATGGTGTGTCAGAGGTGTTGTGGGGAAAGGAACCTGCAGAGTATGCTAAATTTTAGCCTGTTCCTCCCCTTGAAAAATAACTTAAGAATGCGTCAATGCAACTGTTGGTGTTACCAAACTCACCTGTCATGGGGTCAGGCTCAGCTGTTCACATAGTTGCAAATCCAATCTGAAAATTTGTACATTTAAATTTGTAAACTTGCTTACCCAAATGGCACGTCCTCAATCCCATTGTTTTTAATGAAATTGACCAAAACAAATTGATTTGTAATCTTAGCATCCACTGAAACCTGAGGACTGAAACAGCTAAAACACTTGATTTATGTCCCATATATCTATACAAGTGAGATAGAAATAGTCTGTAGCTGCTGGTGCTACAGAAACTCAGTGAGAGAGTTTTGTGATTCAGTGGCTTATTCATAAGTGATCCATGCTGTAGATCTAACAGAGGGATTGTTGGCAGTGTCTTTGTACTTGAGATCATTCTACTTTTTTCCAGTACCTGTGATGACAAAATCTGGAAATTCCTGTATTGACTTCAATACTAGTATAAGGATTACAAGAAGCACTTTACTGTTTAAACACGGGACAGCCATAACGTACAACACTAATTTCCATTGAATACTCAGTATATTTTACATATGTTTAAAGAATATAAGGGACACTCTAAAATAGTAGTGTTTAATTCAATTGATTCTCCTTGTATCCATGAGCATATCAAATTAATGGGCAGTGGAATGTGGAATTGACTATGCACGAAGAGCAGCATAGGGTCTCTGGCAAAGGACATTAGAGTAATGCAATTAACTACTTAGGCTATTTGTGTTTAATGAAGACCATGTAAAGCCTGGAACTCCATAAATCTGTGCCTAAAATCATGGCTTGTTTCTAAAACTTCAGTATTCAAACTTGTCAGTTTGGATTCTCATCATACTTTGTTCCTTGTGCTAATCCTTTCATAGTCTGCATTACATGTAGTTCACTAGCTATTAGTTGTCCTTATTGTTGCTATTATTACAAGTTTGTTGCTTACTTCATTTGAAATCAAACAATTAACAAGACCCCTGATAAATACCTTGTTGCAATGTCTACTGAAGATACAGCTTGTCACTTAGACCTTTACTATGATTCTGCCCTGTCCATGTCCTAATGCCAAAATATAACATTTATGTTAAACATCAAGCAGAAACTGAAACCCAAGAGGTTCCCTTTGAACATCAGGAAACACATTTTTACTGTAAGGATGACTGGGCACTGCAGTGATTTGCAGTGATTGCCCAGTGAGATTGGGGAGTCCTTGTCCTTGGAGATATTCCAAAGCTATCTGTACACATTGATGTTCCTGGGCAGCAGGCTCTGGGTGGCCCTGCTTGAGCAGCACAGCTGGACCAGATGACCTTCAGAACTCCTTCCACACGGGTCTCCTCCAACCTCAACCATCCTCCTGTGAAATTTCATTCACAGCTTCATAAAAACACAGCCCTTGGCCATCTGGAGCACCTTGCATGAAAACAGCAGGAAAACTTTTCTTCCTTACTACTCCTGCACTTACTGCACTGCTGCTGCAGACCCAGCACACTTGCTGTAGAGCAATGGGAGTAATTCCAGAAAGAACAAACCCTGAGCTGGCTGGAGAACTCCTACTCTGTACCTTGTCTGAGGACACCATCAGTGTACATTTTAACCGTTTAAGGACCAGCCTCTGAATGATACAAGTAACTGACTTGAAATACTTGTGATGATGTCAGATCAAGACTATGTAGTGATTGAGGAAGACCATCTTTTTGAGGGCAAACAGCAAAAAGATGGAGTAGTTACTTGTTCCATTTGTTCAGTGGGCTGCTCAGGTTTGCTAGTGGTCAGTTCAAGGGAGATGGCAGAATATGGGAAACCCTGAGTTTTGGTCCCTTTTATCCAAGGATCTTTTTGATTCAAACCGATGAGAGTAATTTCATTAAGCTTGTTCTGGTGTTGGAGTAAAATATTAAAGTGAGTGAATGAAGTAAGGAAAAAAATTAATGGTTGAGGGAATAAAGCAGACACCCTTGGTATCCTGTTCACATTGTTATACTTGTGTAATTGATAACCATCACTTAAAACTCTAGCCATTAGAGCCTGGAAGAAACTTGCAATTGTCACATAACATTGGCTGAAACAAACAGCTCCCCATTTGCTGCAGAGTTACCATTAAAAATAAAATAGAATTCCCTTTATGTACAGAGTGATTTTGGCCCTTTCTGTGCCTGCCACCATGGTCTAGGATTGTCATTTAGAGTGAAGGTATCACTCTAAATCACTTAATGATATTGGAATTAAAATATGCAGTCAAATTTACAAGCCTAGGAATGAATCTTCTGAAAGCCCTTTCTGCTGTATTGAGGATGTAGTTATTGATTCCCCATGCAGTTTATTAAGCTCCTCCACCCCACCCCCTGCTTTCACACAGATGGTGTTGCAAATCACCCCTCAATGGTCACCTGCTTGAAAGGAAAGTTTCATATGCAAAGTGCTGTTCTTTGTTTA
This sequence comes from Agelaius tricolor, assembly GCF_023055355.1. NCBI lineage: Eukaryota > Metazoa > Chordata > Aves > Passeriformes > Icteridae > Agelaius > Agelaius tricolor. The sequence goes on from NW_027269261.1 coordinate 65,798,701, forward strand.
GTCATGATAGCTTGCAAGATATAAACTGAGGCAGCTATTTAAATTTGTTGGTATAGCATTTGAGCTGGGTACACAAGATTAAATAAAAAGAAAATTAGGAAGCAGATGCTTGTGGCTTAACAGAAGAATTGAGCTAAAAGATACTCTTTGTTACTGCTGGATATGAGTAATTTTACTAAGGCAGCTGTTTCCTTAATCAGGAAAAACACCAACCTCTTAAGATGACATCCAGATGTTTTCTGTATCACTTCACAATATAATGAGTTTCCATTTTATATGCCATATTTTTAATTTCAGTTGCATTCACTTATATCCAATATGCTTTCAAATGCATGTATCATCTTCCTGAACTGTAGAAGACCTCACTATGTGAGGTGCATGACATATTCTGTACTCTTGGCATCCTTGCCTGGTGTTAGTCTGTGAGTTGCTTCCAGGGCTGATAGTGCCTTTCACCAGCATCCAAACATGTGAATATTTGACTTCCACAGGTTGGAGGAGGCTTATTTTGTTGGGGACAGAGGGGCCTTGGGAAGGAGTTTTTTAGTGCTAGTGTTTCTTCATACTTTAGTTGTACAGTTGTATGGGGTCTCTTAAGTGGTGCCTGTTGGTCAAAGCAGGATATAACATAGTATTAACTCATATGGGTTAAGATCCTGTTCCTCTAATGTGGATATGGTGTAAAAAGAGAGATTTAAAACTTCCACTAGCTCTTAGATGTGGGCTCAGTTTTCCATCATGGCTGCTGACACTTTTAATGCCTGCTAGCTTGCCATCTGTCCTTGCTTGAAACAAATGCTTTGTTTGACCGGAGATCTGCAGTTCCAGGCTTTCTATTGCTGATAGGACACAAAGCTGGCACCCCAAATCTTTGACACTGATTTGCTGACACTGAGCTGTGTCATAATTTATGTATTTGGGGTGGTGTGGTATTTCAGAGTCTGAAGATTTGAGCACAGTTTTTGGAGATGTGGGCCTTGTTTACCTGTAGCTGGGGCCTCGGGAGCCGCTTGCCAGCGCTCGGTTAATCCGTACGCGTGCAGTAAATCCAACTCGTTACTCTTTGTGCATGCTGCTTATCACACCTCTTGAAAAATTAAAGCTGCCCTGAGTCTGGGGTGAGGAATTCTCAAAGGCTTTTGTGAGTAACAAATTCCTTTTGTTATTACAGGCAATCATTGCAGTTTGTTTACTGCATTCATCACTGCCTTTTCTTGAATTATTGCAGCAGGGATATTATTAAATGGTTGGTTCATAAGCTCTCCAGTGCTAATGGGTTGTAGCTAAGCTTCTAATTGTTCAAATATACATAAGCTTTAAAAAAAATTAGCTTTTTGACGTTGGTCGATAAATGACCAGTTGCTTTTTCTCCTGTAGTCTAAAAGTTCTTCCTCCTAAGTACTTCTTGGAGTTTGTCTGTGTAAGCAATCCTAAATACACATGAATAGCACAAAAAAAATTTACCAAATATAACAGGAACAAAGTATTCCTTTATGATTTTTTGAATTCTGCAGTTAAGATAGCAATTCCTGTCTTCATTTTTAATGTACAAGTGAGGTATGGAAAACTTACTGTACATTACATTATTTCTTTCGTTTGTGCCTTGCACTCTTTTTTGACAGTTTGTACCATTTAATTCTGGCCTTCCTAAAATAAGATTTCCAATCACAGTATATCTACATAGAAATTCTTAGTTAAAAAATAACTCAAGTAATTACATATGTTAGCTACTGCTGATAACTTGAGGGGGCTTGTGCTTTTTGCTGTGTGCATTTGAATGAAATCTGGAAATCTCTCACTAATCCATTTACTTCCATTCGATTAAGTTCTCTACAATCTTTTCCACAGAGGGGATACTCTTCATGGTACTATGTGACTTCTTTGGTACATCAGTCAGCTAGAAAAGAAAATTAATTTTCTTGCCACCAGTGAAACCATAACAAAAAAAGACTGATTGAATAAAAGAAGGGTTTTTTGCTTTTGTTTTTTTTTTTACTCTAATCTAATTTTTGCAAATAGGCAGGTTTTTTATGTGAACTTTCTTCTACGAGCTGGTCACCAGCATACTGGATTATTCTGGAAAGGGTAGTACAAATCTAAAAGCTTACTCATGTTTTTTACTTTGTGTAGTTGTGAAAAAGACACCTGTTATTCCAGCAGTTTGCAGATGAGTGGTTACTCACAGATACCACAAGCTGCCTGAATCTCTGCAGAAAGTCATTTGCATATTTCTACAATCACTATTTTCAAAAGCTTTGAGAAGAACTTTACAGATGGGCACAGGTGCTTTGGGTTTGGTATTACGCTTGCAAACTGGAAAGCCTTCCCAAAACTCAGGGTGGTGAAGGGTGTTTTGGTGTCTGTGTGCAATTGTGTTGATCAGCTCTGGCTGATCTTTGGCTGCTGCAGGTGTAGCTCAGGTGGAACCACTTGTTTTGAATGCACTGTCCCCCTCTTCTGAATCCTGGTAGGAAAACTTGAGGCTGGGTGCAGTCCTGGGCTGGAGGTGTTTTGTCATCTTATTGCAAATCTTCCATACCCTCTCAGTGATTTCTCATAGGGCAGCTTGCAGCTCTGACTCCTTCTTCACAGCACAGCTAACAAACTCCAACTCTCTTCTCAACCAGTTAACTTGCTCTTTTATAGCACTCATCCTTATTGGACACAGCTGTGGCCTGTTAAGGGCAGGCCTGTTCCTAATCTTTGGTGATTAGCACAGCTGCAACCTTTAGGGGTGAGATTGCCTTCTGTACTATCTTTATTTTCTTACATTCTGTCCCTCCACAGGGGTGGGCTTGTGTTGGTGTTGCATTTTACATGCTCAAGTCCAGCAGGACCAGGGCTGGCCCAGAGCTAGGAAATTGGTCTTGAAAACAGTCTGTTTCCTGGGGAAAATGCTCAAAACACACTCTTGACACTTGTGGATCTAGATGTACAAAATACTTCTACAGCTGTGAAAGTCCTCTTTGAAGGCCATTTGGCTTCTTCTGTTGGCACTGATGATCACACTGATGTGATTCATTATAATGCTTGTTTCCAGAAATGTTATTAATTTGTCTCCTCACCTTTTAGCACAGAATATTCATAAATTACTTCAGCTCAGCTGGAAGTGAGGACTGAATAAAATACAATTCACTGGCACCTGCTAGTGTCAAGCTGACAGTAATTGTAAAAGCTCTAGTTGCTGATGAATTAACATCAGCATCTGGGTAACTTATCCAGCTGTCATAAACACTGAAAATGTGTTATAGGAAATATGTTTCAAATAATTTGACTTTTAGGTGTGGTATCACTTGGTATTGCAGATAGTGGCAGAATTCAGCTTACACTACTTCAAGTATTCTGTTACGTCAGGAGCACCACAATTTTTGTAGCATTTCTTGCCTTTCATTGTAAAAATAAAACAAATGTAAATACAGCAAAAATTCTGGATTATCTTTCAGTAAAGAAGGTATTGGAACAAGTTGTTCTAAGAGGGCTCTTTTTTGTTAGCACATCACTTTGAACCCAAATCAACATTTGTTATGCTGAGAGGATTTCTATTCAGTGTTCTGAAGAGCAGGAAAGCGGCCTGTCCCTGTTCATTTTTCTGCTCTCGTTTTCTGCTTTTGCATTGAAATATTCATTCCTTACCCTACTGGGAAAGGCAGTCAGGTACAGGAAAGAAAGCAATAAATCTTACTTAGTGACTTGTCAGTTTTTATCTGTAAATATAAAAATAAAAATGAGAAATGCTTAATTTGATCGAATTAGAAATGTAGACAGAACGTCTTTGTCAATTGAAAAAAAGATTAAAATACAGTATTCCTTCCTTTGATGTTAAATTTTAACAACTAGTTCCCTTTATATGACAGACTTCTTAAGGCAGAATTCTGGCTGTTCTTTAATTTATGATGCTGTACCATGTTATGCCTTTTTTAAAATTAGATGTGCCACATATGCAATTCTAAGATATTTGTTTCCTGTGCTTTCTTTTCTTCCTGATTAGCAATAGCAATTAAAACTACAATGAGGTAATCTGACATTTTCAAAGGGATTTGTCATTCCAGCCAGAGGAAACATTTTTGTTTATCCAGAGGAGATAACATTCTTGCAGTATAATGAAAGCCAGTGCTCACAAGATGACAGGTCTGGTCTTTGCCCTGTGGTTGCATCTTTGCAGGCAGAGCCTTGTTCCTCTGTGGGAACACTCTTTTCCCTAATAAGATTTGTTAATGGACGGAAGAGTCTGCAAGATCTGATTGATTGTGACATTGGGTGTTCTAACATTAGCATCACAGTTCTGGCTGTATGATCTCTTAGTTAGTTAGTTTGTTCTCTCTTATGAAGACCAAAAACGCTTATATGCATTTAAGAAATATTTAAAGCTATCTAATGAGTGAGAAAATAATGTCTTGTTCCCTGGCTTGGCGTGTGTGTTGCCTATGGAATGAATAGACCTTAATAGGAAAGATGAGTGTGTGCAGCTGTAAGGTGGATTTCTTGTTTACCTACCAGTGCTTACCCAAATGTTCTTCAAAGAATTGCTGGCTTGGAGTAATGGTGGTGGTCCAATGTGACTTTTGTGTTTGTAATTATTCACAACTTACTAACATAAACAGAGATTCAAATAGAAAGTATAGTAACTCTGTCTTCTGCCTAAACTATTGTATGATTATAGTAAGTATCTAATTTGCTTTAGTGCTGATTTTAAGTAGGACTGAAGAGTGTGAAGGAATCTCTACTTGTTTAGTGGAGGAGTCCATCTTACACAGGACCTTCACACAGTATGAATCAGCATTATACTTTTAAAAAATGTTAGTAACACCTTAGAGTTCAAAAAGAGAATTATCTCACATCCAAAGTCTGACTACTGGCAAAAATTAGATTAAAGAGAAATGATTGAGAAAGCATTTTGTATCCTGCCCAACCTTATACTTTTAAATACTGATCGTGTATTTGTGACTGGTTTCAATTATCATTTTCTTTCCTGAATCACAGTGCTTCACTTAGAATAATTTTTTTGATGTAGTATGGTGTTTAGCTGAGTCAAATACCAGTGCAATTTTGAGGGGCTTCATCGCTCTTTAAAGGTAATCATAGTACTTTGCTTTGAATCCTCAATTTAAAAGAAGGGATTGATGGCAGTGTGGCTTATTCTGTGCACCACCTGGTAAAGGGAATGCCAGTATGCTAAGGAAGCAACTCCACAGTCCTCCTTTAAAAAGTATGCTGTCTAGATATGATAAAGCATTGGAGAAAGTGATAGAGGCCTCAGGAGTGCTTTGTAGACTTTTGTATTTGCAGATAAATATTTAAACTAAGCATGGAGTGGTGGGTTCAGGTATGGGACTGTGACAGCTTCTCCCAGGTCTGACCTAGTTGGAGTACTTCATGTAAGTAACCTTTCATTACTGCTGAATGAGCATTCATGAGGAAAAGCCAGGAAAATTCCTTGAGGCTCTAAAGATAACCACTGGGTTGGGAAATTTTGTCCTGGATGTTTTCCTTTATTATATATAATGTCTCTGATTTTTGTGCTCTGTCATTTCTGCCTTTGTTTTGTGCTTCTTGTAATGGCTGTCATCGTTTGTGCTTACCAAACAATCACTTTACTGGTGGTAGTGGGGAAGGATCAGGGCTTGGCAAAAGTTGAAATTCAATTCAGAAGCAGAGATAATAAGTAGAAGCTGCTATTGTTTATTTACTTGTATTACCAAGAAAAAAAAAATCTTACCCAGCACAATATTTATTTCTTTTCCAGTGCTGTAGGTTTCTGCAGAAGAAAAATACAGTGAACATTGTGGATGATGTGCAATAATTGCAGCACCTGCTTTTCCTATTATTTTTATTATTAACTTTTAAAGTTGCAAATTGAAAAATAAAGGGGTTCCTTTATTTATCTTCACCCTTTTATCCTAGCTGAAAGAAAATAATTTTACTGCAGGAGGCTACAATTTATTGTGCTCAGTCATTCAGTGTTGTTATAGTCTTGTCATTACTGTCTATGCCATTCTTCTTCATAGATAGTGATTTACCTGTCAGTTGTTCAGCCATGTTAAATAAGACCTAGAGATAAAAGTAGACAATGTCCATAGTTGATTTTTATTTTTAACTTTGGAAGGAGAAGGAAAATCACCAGCATGCTTTAGTAATAACCTGTTGAAATTCTCATGTAAACAAGAAGTGCATCTTCACGTCAGCACTTGTTTCAAAATTGTGCAATGGTTTAAAAATATTTTAAACTTCTATTTTCCTAATTGCCTACTATGAAAACTGTTTAGTGCATTGGAAGAGGTGCATTTTGGACAAGAAAGAAGTTAGAATGCCTGGCTTCACTGTGTATTCTAATGTTGGTGTTCAGGACACTAGCTTTGACAGGACTGAATTACGTTTTCCTTCCATATCCATACGTGGAACAATACTTAATGCTTTGTATCTCATCTGTTTATTTTTTGATAGTCATTGTTTGTGACAATTCCATAAAGTAGGCAATTTTTATTTTGAGAGAATTTATGTTGTTTATGTATAAAATAAATACAGTAGAATTTTAAAAAGATGTTAGAGTTGGTAGAAATACTTCAATGTGAAGCATTATTGCTCTACATCAAATTAAGATGCTAAAATATCACATTTTTGTCCAGAAGCAATTATTGTAAAAGATCCCATTCTGAGCTCACATGTAATATTTTTGATGAAGGATTGATACAGCCTGCAAGGTACAGCAGGTACTGAGCCTTGCTGCCTCTCCAGTGGTTAAGTATGTGTTTTTTGAAGGGGAGATCTCCTCTTGTCCTTACATAAACAGCTAAAAAGAATACATGTGGCACCTTTGACAGCATTCCATATGATATCTATCTAGCCCCTTTATGCATGGCTAAAGGTAGGGGGTTCATGCTGTGCAGCAGATGCTTCTACAGAATACCAGGGTCCTGGTGTGCCCATGGCTTAGGAGAATGACTGCAGCCACTCTCCTGTCAGTACTTCAATGTTTCAGGGCAGAGAGGCTGGTGAGTTGATCATGCCATATGCTGTGAAAGGCTGAGGGAGGCCTCTCTTGTGCTATAAGAGCAAAGGATAGGTTTGGTTTCAGCAGACCAAGGTGAAAAATGTGGCTGTGAAATGAGGGAAAGCTTGTGCACTCCAGGTGGGTGACTGTCCCTGGCTCCTCCCGAGGAAATCTGCTAAGAGGTGATTATGTTCTGCACCAACTGGTTCTGAGTGTTCACCAAGGCTTTAAGCCTTGGGAAGACTGAATTATGTGCTGGATAAAGATCACAAATCCATAACTAATTCTCATCAGAATCCACATAATTGGTAAACTGGGAAGTCAGAAATATCATGGATTGTGAAGGGATTTCCGAGCAAATTGTTTTCCCTGCTGCTTTGCTTCAGGTTTCTCCCAGCACTCTGATGCAATCCACTCAGGAAAGTTTTCTGACTCCAGACATAATTTGGCTTGAAATTAGTTAATCTCCCTCAAAATATGTTTTACTGTAATTCTAAATCTTGAACTGTTGCCAGAGAAATCTTGAGATATGTATCATATGGAGAGAGCGTGGGATGGGATAGTCTGGAGCTTCTTTATAGCAACATGATTGTTCCAGAGTTTTATATTCACTCCTGATCACATATTGTTTTCAATAATAAAATCCTTTTTTCAATGTGGCTTTTAGAAGGTGGTGTTTTACAAGTTATATTTTATTTTTGTGGAAAGAAATTTCTTCATTACCTTGTTTTGCCCAGCAAACGGCTTTTTATATTCGCATCAACATATATGCATGGCTGCATCACAAGATGCATCAGATGTACAAGCTGATTCCTAATACATAAATAAATATAAATCCATCATAAATATGTCTGAGGAGAAAAAACGAGTTGAAAGGAACCATTATTAGAAAGAGAGAACAATGAAGGTGACTTTGCTATTTTGACTACTACACCTGGGATAATCCCTTTCAGTGTTGCACAAGATCCCAGTGTAATTCTGAGCAGATAGGCCTTGAACATCCACATATTGAAATCACTAAATAGGTTTCTATATTTAAGTTGGAACAATATTGTTTCTAATTAAAAACTCTCTTAGTAGAGCGCTCAGTGCACAAACAGTAAGGTTAATGTAACCTGAGCTGAGCTGGCAGTTGAAGGAAAGCAAAATCCTCTTTGTTCCAGCTTTTTAACCTTTTACCTGGACACAAAAGTTCCTCTTGTTAAATTGTCTGTCATTCTTGTGGGCATATGGTAAGCATTTGGGGTTTTTCTGCTTCATGTTTTTGAAATGGAAGCTGAAACTCTTTGGATGCTGCATATCAGTTAAGTCTCATTGGCCACAGGAGTATATTCCAATTTTTTGATTAATTGTGGCACTGACACTCTGGGTATCAGCCAGCTGAGTCCATAAAGACTGGAGCACTGCAAAATGTGTGAGGTTTATTTTTTTGGTGATGTGGGGGGGATGTTTTTGCCATAGACTGCAAGGTTGGCAGCACAGAAGCCACATGGAGATGCAGCCCAGGCTCCCACAGCGTGCTGAGCCCTGTGAATAAACCTGACAGAGAGCAAAGGTGCCCTTGCAGCAGCTGCATCCCCATGCTCCAGGAGGACATGGCACTTGGGGCAGGGAGCTGCTGGCCAGCCAGGGTGCAGCAGCATCCTTGGCTCACAGCCCCTTCCCTGAGCACAGGGTGCCTGGCAGGGGCAGCCAGGAGTGCATGACCTGCTCTGCAGTGTCAGGTCTGGCTGTGCTGGTGCCTCTGGCTCGATGCTGGTGGTGCCAGGAGCAGGTCATCTGGGCATTGTCACTGTGTGTTCCTGCTGTGTGAGTTCTCTCCTCACCAGGTGCAATGGAAACAGACTGTGCTGCTTCGTTCCTTTGACGTCACGCTAAAGGAGCAGGGATGCTTCGTTGTGCTGAGATGGATTGTGCCATATGCTCAATAATGATATTAGCTAAATTAATTGAGTTGGAACAACAATGCATTTTCCAACACTTGGTTTCTTCTTAACTTTCAGGTTTTCCGAAAAAAGGCAGTGGAGCTTGGAGAGAAATTGCTACCTGCTTTCAACACTCCCACTGGGATACCTTGGGCATTACTTAATATCAAGAGGTAAAACTACTGCTTTTTACTAGAAACACATAAAAAATTATATTGAATCCATCTTTGCCACAAAACTACTACAGTGGCTGCAGAGTTTTATATAGTTTGAAGTGGGAAATTTAAGTGGCTATATGTTGCACACAGAAGGATACATACAGAAATATATTTATTCATTTAAGAACAGTGTGGTTTTGTCAGTTAGTATGTTGTTGCTCATCCTTTTAGTGTTGTTTTAGGTAGTCTAAGAGCATTAGGACATGTGCTACTTTAAAAGTTTTCTAGCTACTTTGTGCTCTTTTTTTTACCTGTTCTCAAATGTGGTATAAATATGTCCTTCATATCAAGAAACAAGAGGAATACCAGCTACAAAAGACTCTTTGTTTTCTACCCTCTCCCAAGGAGTGGTTTTGCTTTGGGCAGTCATGGTTTGAAGGCAGTTCTGTGTTTGCTGCTCTGCAGGACATGCTTGCTTTCCTGAAGTCACTCTTGCCTCCAGTGTCTGGCTCCAGACATGTCAGCAATTCCTTCGTCCAACTCAGCACTGCTACCTGTGAGACTGTGCTGGTAAAGAAAATAGTTTCTTTGCACTGCTTGGTGAAGAATATTGACAATTACACCTGTGGGGTGTATCTGTGTATTCATAAGGATACATCAACTTTCTTCATTCTGATGATAAACCCCAGCATCACTTATCACAGGAAAGTGAATAAAAAAGAATTTCACATGTGCGTGTGATGGTGATGTGTTTTGTTGAGTGGCTGCCTCCTTGACAGTCAGCATCTTCTGCTGTCCCTTGCTCACTCTGTATTTATGAGTGCAACTTTTCCCCACAGTGGGATGGACATTGACATATTGCTTGATTGGCTGTGTTTGCTTCTAGCTTCCCAGGAAACTGCTCAGGGCCAGACCTACAGAAACCCCTGGCATGTCAGTTCAGACAGGCTTATCTTCCACCTTCCTTTCAAACAGCAGTGAGGTAGAAAGCCAAAAAAAGCACATCTGTGTGTGGGAGCAGGAGGGAGTTAGTGACTCCTGGACTTTCTCATCATTGAAGGGGCTGGTTAACTGCTGCCTGGTGATGATCCCTGGACTTTGGCTGGTTACTTGCATGCTAATAATTTTTTCACAACAGGCTTTAATAAGTTCTGCCTAAGTTCAGCAGCTTGGGTCATGTTTTTAAGCTGTTAGAAAAAATTCTGACTACAAAAGCCTTGTATATGTTTGTAATTGCAACAAACCTTACTCTACATAGTATATTTAAGCATGCATAAAGTATTCAGGCTAAAAATATATCTTTTATATAGCCCTTGTCTAAATCCCTCCTTAACTGTTAATATATCAATGGGTTTTTTTGCATATAGTCCAAATTATGTGGTAGTTCTTTATGGTTTGTTCCTACCTTCTCACAACAACTGCTGTGGGGCACTACAGATGTCAGCTGCCAGCAGTGCAAGGTGGTAATGCAAAAGGGATTTGTTTCTTACCTGGCACAAAAGTGAAAGAGGACTTCTGCTGAAATAATTTCCTTTGCTGTGGCAGAAAAATTGACATGGAATGCTGGGTTCTTGGTTATTCATTCTGAATCCTTGCACATCTGCCTAGCTTTGACCTTCAGTAGATGACTCTTCCATAATACTGTGAGTAAACAAATATGCTGTCATCCAGGCTTAGGAAATGCTAAGCCACTGAAGCCTGCATACATTGCAGATCTAATGTGCCTCATTTCTGATTAGTTTTTGGTTTGATTTTATTTTGATTTATGCTTCAAATTGGAAAACACTCACAATAGATTATGGATGTCAGTGGTTATTTTTAAATTATTATTTTTGGATTAAGAGATGAGCTGGATATTTGTTTAACTTTGCAAATGTTCTTCAGAAAATAGTTGGTTTTCTCTGCTTATCCTGTATCATCATAGCCAGATTTGCTCACTTCTTGCATGCCTCTGTGTGTAAACATATATATGTGCTTTTGTCTCCTTGCATACCAAAGACATCCAAGTGAAGTATTATTCTCTTTATCTTTTCCATTGTTTCAGTTCATCCTGCCTCTTTCCTCACCATGTAATCATGGGACACTTAGTGTCTTGTTTTTGGAACTCTTATTATCAAATATGATAAAAAGTTCATTGTACTATTCTTCAGCTAAAAATACTTGCCAATTAATGAGTATGTTTGCTTGAAAAACTTCCTTTGACCTCTAAAGTACAATTTAAATAATTAGATCAGTGAGTGGTTTGTAGGGAGATTTCCTTCTCTTTCTTTCTAAAATTTCAATTGCACTTCCACATTTCTGATGTTCCTTGGTATTTTCAGTTCATCTTCAGCATCTGTTTTTCACTTTTGCTTGTGCTGCAAAATTTGAAGTTCCTTCTATGGCTCACTTGCTTATTTAAGTAAACTGTGTGGTATAGCACTTGTGGACTCCTCTGGCTTAAAACGGGTAGAAAGGGCTGTAGAGAGAGTGTGTAAAGCAGTGGTGTGTTGACAGACAGGTTTGAGTCTTATTTTTGGGTATAAGAAGCACAAACTGGCAGAGCCACTTTTATTTCTTTATTTGTTTACTTATTTGTTTTCCTCTCTCATACAAATCCTTTGTTTAGATATTTCCTCTTCAGTACTTTTAAAATGCCAACTATAAAAGTTTCTGCAAGTACCACTAGATCCTTTCTTTCTTCTTCCTAGTAAGCTGTGACAATCTGGCTTCTCCATGCTAAAATTGTCATTTCTCTTTCTCTCTATAAACTTTGCGTGGTTTATGACTGATCAATCAGGTTGCTTTTGTATTTCTGTAATTTACCTCTCAGATTTATAGAAATTTTAAAAATCTGAAATTATAACTCAGTGAGTTAAGTAATTTTAACAAATACCCAGACTTGCATCAAGTTTGCAAGATCAAGTAATCTTTTTAACACATCTATTTATTATTACCCCTGTAATTATTAAAGGGAGTGCTGTATGGGGCTTGTGTTTATGGGATGATGCCCAGCTGTCAAATACAAAAAAGAAGCCAGATTGTTGTTATTCTATCGAATCAATCAGAAGTAAACATCTGAGTATAAAAGTCTGTGCTTATTTTTTTTCTTTCAGATGGAAATTTTGTCTTTATGCCACTTTTTCCCCCTTTGAAAGCAAACCTGTATCTGGTTTTCAGTCACTATTTCCAATAAGACCACATTACTCTTCGCCAGTAAGGAACCCAGAAGAATTTCTATATGAAAGAATATATTTTCCATTAAATATTTGCTCTCTATGCATTGACCAGTTGCATAGTTTCAAGGTTATTTATTGTGCCTTGTGTGCTGTGATGTAGCAATACTGTTAGGCATTTAAGTGCCTGCCTTTTTATGAAGAATCAATGTAGCATATAACCTTTAAGTGCATCTGAAACTTTGAAAAATAGTTATATCTTGCCTTAATGAAAAAGTTTCAACTAGAGTAAATAATATTTTTATTTCTGGAAACATAACAAGCTGGAAATGGAGGTTTTTTGGATGTCCAGCCTGTTCATAAGTGTTGTTGTGGCTAAGGGGGATACTGTGCCTGTTTCTCTGGCTCACTGACAAATCTAAATTATATAATAATTTGTGGCTTAAAAGGGTCATGGGAAGTGTTGTATAGAAGGAAAAGCTCTGAGATGTTATTGGAGTGGGTCAGAGTGGGAAAGCCTAGCAGAAGTTACAAAAGAGGAGTTTGAAATACATGTGATTAATTTGTATTGAAATCAAACCACAGGGACTGGTAAGATTTACTTGACATAATTGTAGAATGTTTACTGTGTCTGGTGTCAGTTCAGGAGTCTTTACCTTTTACAGTTGAATATTGATTGTACATAAATAGTGGATCTGAGTTGTATTCAATATAACATACTTTATGAAGTGAAATAGCAGGGGTCTTGCTAAATTGTTTGCACAAAGTAGTTATTCATAGGTAACTGAGGATGGAAGTGACAGAGCTGCAATATTTATGTCACTGGGATGTTGTCAGCATGATTTTAAAGCAAGATCCTCTTTTGACTTTCAAAATTACTTTTTTTTTTAAATTGCTACATTTTGTACAGCACAGTTAGTTATGCCAGAGGTCTTTCCAAGCCTCAAAGTGTTTCGTTTAAACAATAGTTTCTTGGCACTTCTGAGCCCTTGCAGCCCCTGTGTATTCAGAAAAAGGAGATACTCCCATAGCACAATTTCAAACATTGTTTTTTTATCTCACATCACTTGGAAAAAAAAAAAGAAAATAGCAAGAAAAAAACCGCCCATAGTTTTTTTTGTTTAGAACAACTTTTTACCACCAGCTAAGATTTCTGTTCTGTGGCAGTAGTGCTAAACAGGATGGTTCTGCCACCATCTCAGCTTGCCCAGCAGAACCTGGCTGCTTTAGAGAGGGGTTTTATGCTAAAATGCAACAGTGTTCGGAAGGATGACACACACAGGTGGTGTTGTCTTATGGGACACTCACTCTGGTGTTTCAGACTGCTGGTGGCAGTGGTTTAGGTTGCAGGCATTTAAAGGAGCTTCCCTCTCAGCACTTTCCTCATAGGTGAAAATATGGCCAATGAACCAACCACCTTGGAGGTAGGAAATGTTGGCCTTTAAACAATGGGATTAGCTTGAAAATATTTCAAAGTTTCAAAGTACTTCCCAATTTCAAAACATATTTGGAGTCTCATGGTTTTCAAAAGATCTTGTGTGTGTGGTACTTCATTAGAAAAACTCCAGTATTCTTAAGGAAATAATTCAGCATAAAACAGAATGGTTCTTTTTGAGTTCTGTGACATCTCCAAAATATCATAATACATCTAAGAGTTCATATCTTTATAGTTAGTAAGGAGTTTTAATGCATTGAGAAAGTTTAAGAATATTACAAAAGGATCCAAATATGTAAGTTCAGTAAACCTTTTTGACAGCTTGATTCTCCCACTTACAGTCAGAAATGTCTGAAATATGATTGATTGTTGCATTATTTTGCAAAATTTTTTGTATGATACTATATTCTTTAACAGAATTAGCAGTTCATGCTTTTACTCACAAGAAGCACTTTTTTGCAGAGATTTAACCAGGATGGATAATTTAATTTTTCTGGTTTGCACTGCTAACTCCAGTGTATAAATTAAAAAATAAATAAATTTTAAAAAACACCTGCAGAATTTGCAGAGGTTTGAAGAGTTAAGTAAATAAGTTGTTCTTCAAAATTTGACTGTATTTGGCAAAAATAAACCTATTTTAAAAGAGAGTTTAGATATGAAAAGCTCACCCTGTCTGCACAGTTTGTTATTGTAGGATCATGCAGAACTGTGTTTAGATGAAATCTTTAATTATATTCCTTCTGTCTAATTTTGGCGTAATTTTAGAGGAAGAAATCAAAATTACCTAAGAAAAAAGCTAAAAGTAGCAGACATACTTTATAAAGGCTTTGTATGTGTGGTTTTGGCAAATGACTCCACTGATGTAATAAAGTGGTAATAATAACAAAAAAGGATTTGGATATTGAGTTAAACACTGAGATTTCCCCTGCAGCAAAGGAGACCAATGGAAAGCAGACTTTTGCCTTCAGGCATTTGGATTGCAGTGTGGCTTTGTATTAGCACTGGATGCAAAGGGAAAATTCTGGCTGAACTTTGCCTCTCTAAAAATGGTTTGTTTTGTGTTAAACATATGTTTTGGCATAGAGTGCTCTGCTGTCTGGATATACTGATCTCTTTCCATTGACTAAAGAAGACCTTGCACAATTAATTGGAAGCACTGACATCTTGAGATGAGGAAATTAATTACATCCTAATTTATAAGTAACTAGTGACAAGGATGATTTCAGCAAAGGGTATTTTTTCAGCACAGTCATTTCAGTTCATTGCATGATTCATAAACAAGTTTACATTTCTTGAGTCAGTATTGAATGCAAAACAACCTGGAAAAATATTTATGCATGTTAAATAACAGAAAACTAAAAATTTCTATGTTTTAGGACATGTTAGAACACCACAGGAAACAAATTCCTTGCTGTGTTGTCACCTCAGCTGAAATAATAGCTGCTTCCACGTTGCATGACTAGTGCTTTATTGCCGTAGACATCTTTTTGTGAAAATCCTTTCTTAGGATTTTTTCCCTTCTGAAAAGCTGAGGCCTCAGGAACAAAATGTAAACAATGGTTATGTGCTGCTGTGGAATGCAACAGGTGTGTCTGTGATTGGCCATCTTGGATGTTTATAATTAATGGCCAACCACAGCCCAGTCAGCTTGGACTCTCTAAGACACAAACCTTTATTATTCATTCCTTTCTATTCTTAGCTTAGCCAGCCTTCTGAGATGAAACCTTTCCTTCTATTCTTTTTACTACAGTTATAATGTAATATAAATATCATAAAATAATAAATCAAGCCTTCTGAAATATGGAGTCAGATCTACGTCTCTTCCCTCATCCTGAAAACCCCTGTGAGCACTGTCACACTTTATATTCAATATTCAGTATATTTGACCTGTGGCAATGTCTGATTTACCATTAAGCAATGTAAAAAATCTCATTCATAATAACATCACAAAAATTTCATGAGATAGTTCAGGCAATGTAGCTCTTTGTCAAGAAAGGAAAAGAACCAAGAAAAATATTATTTTGGTGATAGCCCATAATGATAGGCTTTATTATTCAACTAGCAGCTTCAATTCAATATTGTAATGCAGAATTTGTGTGGGAGGCTGCCCTCTGGCAATAACACAGGAAGAATTTGGGACCTATTATTATTACTGCAAAATATCCTTCTCAGTTGAAGTGCTTTCTTTATAGCCAAAAGAAAGATTCTAGTCCCAGATTCTAAGTTTAAACACTCTTTCCCCACAGTTTACTTGTGCAATGTAAAATGAGTATAGATACTTGCAAGTTCATAATTATCATATTACTTATCTGTGTAAAAGCCTATGTGAGTATTAGTTATGGTACTCCTCAGCACAAAATGTACAATTACAAACCCTTTCTAGATCTCTGTGGTGCTATCAATAGGTAATGTTCTTTCACAAAACCAAACAAACCTGCTGCCAGACAGTCCCACAGAAACCAGCTGGTTACCAGAGGCTCCACTGCCTGGGCCTTGTGCCCCTCCTCAGCAGACACTACCCAGGGCATCCAAACCTTCCCTGACTATCGTGACGTTTTGTCTTGATGGTTTAAAAAAACCAGGGAACTGCTTTTTTGGTGTGTTATTTATAAAGAAGATATAAAGGTTTTCTGTGCCAGAAAGGGGGAGGATAGGCAGGTTGAGCTGTTTTGTGTTTTGCCTAGAAGAAACCAGGACTAGGAAGTTCATGTGCCAATAGGTGGCATGCACCGAGCATGTACATCCAATTTCCTGCCAGTCTGGTTGTAACCACTCCTTTGCTGAAATGTGGTGACATAGGGTGGGAAAGTTGCATCAGATCCTCAGTTTGCTTCCTGAGTTAAAACCATTCTTGCTCCTCTGCAAGTTTTTGAAATCACATTTATTGAGAATAGGATTTTATAAATGAGCATATGGCTAAGGGTGTTGCTGGTGCTCCTGCTTTAGCTGGATAAGTGCTGTTACCACCTCGATATTGGCAGATAATCAGGAGTTGTTTCTATGCCATACCTTCCTGTTGCCTAGGAGTTGCAAGGGAACCCTTGGTGCTGAATTGCCAGACATGTTTGAGAGTTGGAATTGTTTGTGAAGATGTGCAGGATGAGGCCCAGCTCCAAGTGGGATACCTTTGTATGTTGCAGGAACAAGCTCCTGCTGGAGTGGGACCCTGCAAAGGGCACTGTGAAGCAGCTTGAGGAGCATTTGTCCTGCCCTGAAATCAAGCACCCAGGGCCTGGCTTTTCCATGGCTGATACTGACTGTGCTGGGAATGCTGACCCCTGAGTGAAGGCACATTAATCTTTGCACTTGGTTAAAGATCATTTCCCTTTTAATTGCTTGCATCATGTATGGCCTAATTTTTATCTGTGTGTAGTAAATGATAATCTTACAGCAGACAAAGTGTGACTGTCAAAAGAGGCCTCCTTCAGAGGGAAGGGAATCAGTTTTTAGAGACTTCAGTTTTCATTAAATGCATAAAATGAGCAGAAGTGCTTCTCAGTCACTTTCACCACAATTCAATTTACCTCAGAAAAAACACATTATCTAAAAACAATAGTTGTGTTGTTCCACCTAAGAATTTTCCAACAGACAAATTATAAAGCCACTTATAAGTTGTTTACTTTATGTATTTGTTACAATCTATGTACTTTTGCAGTATTTTTCCTGCAAAATCCATGACTCGTTACTCATTAGGGAAATTCTGAAATGACCATGAGAAGCAGAGGGGGGCATTTGCAAAGTGCTTTGCTTGTGTATTTTAGCTGGAATTTGATACTTCCACCTGGTTAAATTCTCAGCTATGTGAAGTTGTTTGGTTATTTTTCCTGCAGTGGTTTAAGCATCCATATGATGTGGTAGATAATAAGAATTGAAATTGACCAAGGAAATAGCTGACTGATGTTTGTAGTTACTCTGCATTCTTACCATCCTAAAATGATGAGCATGAACAAGAGTTGCTAAGTGTAATTTTTTGTTACTGAGAACAGATTCTGCTGTTATCTTCAAAGAATATTTGGTTTTCTCCCTTGCTGAAAAAGCAATTTCCTTCAATACTTCTTGAAGTACATCTTTGGTTTCAGATAAACACACAGATAGATGCATGTAAATTCATTGGTAAATGATTGGTAAATCTTTCTTCATCATTTTCTGGTTTCTTACTGCTGCTGATACAAGAGGCTCTCTCCTTAACCTGCACCCATCCGTGGCCTCTTAGCTGGACAGCCAAAACCCTGCTGCAACTGACACAGTTCCAGTGCATCATGTACATCACAAATAACAGTTTTACTTATCTGAATTTTCAACTTCTCTTTTTAGCACTTCATAATCTAATTAATACCGTGAAACTTGAATTTTGTGGTTTTCAGTTTCATTGTACCAGCGTTGAGGTGTGTGTGTTGTGCCATTTTTATAAGCATGTTTAATTTTAAGATGACTATTCCTTACTGCTTCTGACACCTTTTGTCATTCTGAAATTCATGGCATATGTGTTTTCATGGATATGTCAGATACTCTTGCAGTACCATTTTCCATTTAATCTTTTAGATTGACACTTAAAACAACAAATTAGCACAAAATGGGCTATCGTTTTTCCCCTAGAAATCAGTTTGTTATATCAGAATAGTAAGAATATTCATACAGATTCATTTTTTGCTTTACCTTTTAACAGAAACAAAAGTTTATTATTTGTAATAGTTCAGTTATTTTTAAGATTTGGTGAGAATTCAAAAGTTTTCTTTCTTTTCAGGTATGATGTAAGTATTAGTTGCTTGCCTGCTTGCATAATTACTGATTAGTACTTGCATTTTCTCAGCTTTATGACCAGCTTCATACACCCAGCTGAATACAGAACACCTAACTGTTTTTAAACAATAATCTCAGCATTAAATACAGATGCCTGTGGTGCTGTGTTTGTTACTTTTAGTTACTAGATGTTGATCATTGTAACAGCACAGTTTTTGGTTGGAAAACAGCTACATTTTTTCTCATAGTGTCCCTTAAACATCCGGATCCTTGATCTAAGTTGCAATATTTTAGTACCAAGGTTCTGAGGTCATCCAGTTCCTTTTTGTGGTATGCCTTCTGTAAATCAAAACTCTTGCAGTCTGTCTTTGATCCTGCTCTACTTTGTGTATTTTCTAACCCTGCTACTCTTCTTCCATGCTTGCTCCCCTTTTCTAATCCATTTTGATTTTGGAGGAGAAACACACTAGTGATCATTTTCAGCTCTGATAGTTTTCTCTACTGAGCTGTGATTCTGTCCTTGCCCACACATCCTCCACAAGAGGAATCTGAATCCTGGATGAATCACGTTTTCCCAGTCTGAGGGTTGCTTCTCTGAACCTTTTGTTGCTTCTCTGAACCTTTTTCCAGATGTTTCAGTTTGATGGCATGTGAAAATTAATATTTGAGAACTGTACTGGTTACTATCCCACATATGTCTTCTGAGACTTCTGGGCAGACTGTGATTAATTTCCTCCCCTTCCTATCTTCCATCCCCCCGTCCATCCTTCCTTCTTTACCTCCTTGCATTCCTACATCCCTAATGTTCTTGAGGTCACCTAGCTGATTGGCTCTCTGCAGCCCCTCAATGGGATGTATACTCAAGTTGCTGCTTTAAGGTATGATCATTTATGGAAGAGTTGATCCATAAATCCTACTTGTCCAAGTGTATCATCTAGTACATTGTTCCTTAAGATCTTAAATATATTGAAATATTTGAATACTCTGGAAAGAGTGCTAATCAAGCCTATGTGTATTCTGGTATACATTGGGGGTGGAGGGGGTGTGTATGTATACCTCAACACAAACTTATAGATGTTTTACATGTATGTATAAAAACATATTTATAACATTTAGCAGTGTAAGGGCAAATTGGGCTCCTCTAGGGAAGCTTGGGAGAAAAAAAACCATAATAAAAAGCTTGTGCCTGCCTTTGCTGCAAAAGGCTATATATTCTCTTAAAATCCCTTTTCTTATCTCTAGTCTTTCACAAATACAAAATTACTTTCTCTTTACCATTCCCCAGAAGACTTCATAAACATTACAAAACACAATCACCCAAATAACAGATATTGTCAACCTTCATTTGTTGCTGACATTTGCTCTTCCCTTTCTTTCTTTCACACTTAAGCTGACCATGTGAAGATTTCCATTAGATCAAAATAAAATAGGCTACCACACTTTGGATGCCACAATATCATAATTCTCATATTTCTACATTCATGTTTTACAAAGGAGGGAAAGTGAGAGGAAAAAAATATATGTTTTAAGCAGTAATGAGGTTGGAGAAAGAAGCGAACTTTTGGGCTTAATGGAAAATGAAAAAACGTTGCATTGACTTTACGTGAATAATCCCTTCCATCTTATAAAAACACCTTTTGTTACTAACACAGATATGAACACAGGGAAATATATGCTCTTTGAATGCTGCTTTAATTATCTTTGCTGCATTTATAACTGAATGCTCTTCATGAGAACTCGGATGAACTTTACCCTGTATCTCTATGAAGTTGCTTTCCTTTACTAGTTCTTAAAATTTCTTGCAATATGTGCAAAGGTCTGGAGCATTTTTGATGACAAAGTCAGTTGATAAAGAAATTTTACAAGTCTCACCAGTGAAGGTTTTCAACAATGCCACTATGAGTAAACCCTCTTTTCCTTTTCAAAAGACATTGGAACACGGTATCCACTTCTATGTTTTGTCATTAAGAAGATTCTTTAAGAATTAATTTTTAAGCTTTTGTGGTTTTTCTACTGACTACACTAAGTCAAATTATAATTTATAATTTATTGGCCTTATTACAACACTTCATTAAAGTGTCAGAAGATTCAGCTTCTAGGCAGGGTATTAGTGCAAGAGCTGAGTTCTTCGCGGATGGAAATAGCTACGGCAGTCATGTTCTGCAGCGTGAATTAACAAAGATTGATTGCAATCTGTTTTTATTAACTCAAGGAAGAAAAGCGGTGTAGTGATATTAAGAAAATTAATTATAACTTTCTAATCTAGTAATTAATGTGCAGCTGGGCATGAGTGCAGTTAGTGCATTTCAGTAATTTGGCAGTCCTCACAAATTATCATCATCTGTTCTAAGGTAGACAACTGTTCCCTAATCCTTGCTCATATTTTTATAATCTTTAGCATTTCAGAATGGTTTTAACAGCATAGATGTTGGATATGGCCTTTTACCGTAATAATGTGAGCTCAAGTTTAGCTTTATCTTTCAGAAGTGAGGTTCAGTTGTAATTTTTAGAACCATCTATCATTCTTTTCCAGTGTTGTACTGAAATTTCTTCTGAAGCAGTTGTATGAATCTGTGATTACTGGTAATTGACCTGCATATGTTGAAGTGTCTTAAAATGCTACTGAAAATTTAATGTATCCTGTAAATTGAGATGCTTCCAATTAAATAGAGTTCTTATGATGATCACTTTCAAAACTAATCAAGTAATATAATGGTGTTACTAAAACTTTTATTGACTTAATTTTGACAAATTAATAACTGTAACCAATGCAATTACCATAATGGTCATTCTAGTCTACGTTTTTCATAATCTATCCCTATATGTTTTTCAGAAATGCAAGGAGAAAATAGAAATTACCTAGGTATATTGAATTAGCATGACAAGGTGACTTGAGGGGGAGAGTATTTGTGCCCTTCTTGCTTTCTTTATGAGGCATGAAGGTTATTGTGGGTCACCCCGTGCTCAGAGCCTCTTGTCTCTTAGGAAATTAGATGATACTGAACAGAAATTACAACTAGGATCCAAGCAGTAAAATTGGTAAGAGAAAATGCTCTTAAGCAGACTGCCCAGTGTTGCAACTATCAAACTTGACCTACTAAAATCTATTAAGAGTTGTAATCTTCTCAGTACGGTTTATATTTAGTCTTGTTTTTGACAAGTGATTGGGAAAAAGCACAAAGCATCTGTGTAGATCAGACCTGTAGATCAGGTCTAAAACTATTCAGTGTCCTTACACTGTCAGTGAACAGATAGTTAAAACCACCTGATTTATTTACATAAGACTTCTGGGGAATTTGCTTGTCTTGTTTTAGGAATTTTGTTGTTAAGTTTTGGTTAGGAATGCATTAGAGAAGGTGTTCTGGGAGACCAAAAGCGAGGAGTTTTAAGTTCAGTGAATCTTGTTCTTTCAGTTCTTTTGTGACAAAATTTCAACAGAAAATGGACAGCATTTGCTAGAAGAGTTTTTCTCCTAGTACTTGAGACATTCTCCAGGAATTCAGCAGACTTGGGTTTTTCACTTCTCAGACATGTGCTTTTCCTCCCTAGGTTATTGCTTCCTTTAAAAGAAAGCATTAGCTAGAGAGTCCAAATTGGATATTACTGCTAGGTGAATAGTGGGCAGGTTATGCCTAAGGGCTTGTGAATAATTAAGATCAAGGAATCAATGTGGGTGTCTTCATCAGCAGTTTAATTCAGCTCAGGAGTTGAACTTCTTAAGTGTCTCTCCCAGTGTTCCCCACTTGCTGTGCTGTGTTTTGTGGGTAAATGCAAAAGTGCCTAAAAGTGGATATTTGTTTGGCACAGTTGACCTGCTTGTTCTCAAGGCATGTGGGGGATCACAAACCTGGCTTTGGATAACTAAGTAAAGCAAAGCCATCTATATCTTCTGTTTGATCCAGCTCAATCTGAGCAGAGAGCTAGCTAAATCAAATATTTTAAGCAGAAATTCAAAGATTTGACTGCTCTATAATGACAATAAAATATACAAGGGTTTGGGGGAGGTGGGGAAGTGAGTTACTGAGGCTCTAATCAAATAACAGCCTTGGAATTTACAAAGGACCTAGTTGGAAATTTTGTTGGTTTATTGGAAGAGAATAGGATTCATACAGATCTCATGTCAGTTTTGCTTCATGCATAGCTCTCAGATACAAAAAAAAAACACAAACAAAAAGAACCAAACAAAACAATCACAAAAAATCAAACACTAAGCATGAAACTTGCAAATTGTCTGAGGTTTGTGGTTGACCTTAATGACTGTGAATAATGCATGGTGGTGGTGACCATCTTATGCTGGTTCTTAATTTGTGTTTCGCAGCCGGTGGCATATCAGTGGTTTTAGGACCCTGAAATATTCCATTTTGTTTTTCATATCAAAAAAATTAATTGAATAAACTAGCTTGCTCTTCAAAATTAACAAATGGGCAGCACTGCAGTTTATTGCATTAGTTATAGTGAACAAATCACTTTGGAACAAACCAAATTAATAAAGAATATAGTTAATTTGGCTTTCTTTTTAGACACATGGTTGCAAATAATTCATATTTGAATTGTTTGAATAATTGAATGGTTTGAATCTGCTCCAAACCATTTTGTCAATATCCTAAGTTTCTAAATTATTTTCAAATTTGCTAATTGTTTTCTTTGAAGCTACCAATGTAACACAATTTTCATGAGCACTTGCAGTAATAAAGCTCAGTTTGCACATGGCAAAACAAGAGTAGCTACATGACATGCAGCTCTTTGGAGAAAGAGGTATTTTTAAGTGTCTTATGTATTGTTTGAAATCATTCTGTGGTGGATTAGGCAGTCCAGCACTGTAAATCAGTTTGATCACACTGTAACTTCCAGTTAGATCAGCTGCACTTTTTTTCTGTGTTTTCATGTACTACAAGGTATTACAACTGACAAAAAGTACACATTAAAGAGTTAGTTCATAGATATGTAGGATCAAATATAACCCTAAATGATATCCAGTGCTGTATCTCATTCAGATGTGCCGAGAAAATTGGCGGTTGCAGAACTGACATGGGTACTAATGTCCAAAAGCTCCTCCAAATTCAGTCATGTATATGAGTGCCTCAAGGCTTTTTGTAGCTATCTGAGGTTTTTCCTCACAGCATTAAAAGGTATGGAATCTTAACTGCAAAACTTCAATTTTTCTGTCAGGCCATTCCCTTGGGTCCTGTCACTGGTCACCACAGAGAAGAGATCAGTGTCTGCCCCTCCTGTTCCCTTCACAATAAGGCTGTAGACTGTGGTGAGGTCTCCCTCAGTCTCTTCTTCTCCAGGCTGAACAGACCAAGTGACCTTAGCCACACCTCATGAGGCTTCCCCTCAAGGCCCTTCACCATCCTTATGGCCCTCCTTTGGACACTCTCTAATAATTTAATCTCTTTTTTATATTGTGGCACCCAGAGCTGCCCCCAGCACTCGAGGTGAGGCCACCCCAGCTCAGAGCAGAGCAGGACAATCCCCTCCCTTGCCCTGCTGTGATGCTGTCCCTGATGCCCCCCAGGGCAGGGTTGGTCCTCCTGGATGCCAGGGCACTGCTGGCTCATGTTCCACTTGCCACTGACCAGGATCCCTAGGTCCCTTTCTGCAGCACTGCTTTCCAGGATAACATTCTCCAGTCTGTCTGTACATCCAGGGTTGCCCCATCCCTGGTACAGTACCCAGCACTTTCCCTCATTGAACTGCTTGGTTGGTGATTGCCCAGCCCTCTGATTTGTCAAGGTCTCTCTGCAGGGCCTCCCTCCCCTCAAGGGAGGCAACAGCTCCTCCCAGTTTTGTATCATCTGCAAACTTGCTTAGTATCCCTTCCAGACCTCTGTGCAAGTCATTTATGAAGATGTTGAAGAGTACAGGGCCAATTTGATGCTGTGTAGGCTGAGTCTGCTGGGTTTTGTTCTCTAATATTGCCATATAATTTTGGAATTATTGTAGTAGAGAGTAAGTAGTAAAGTGAGTAGAGAGTTAATGCCTGGCAAGTCAACCTTAAAAATGAATAACCCAGTGAGCAGCTCTTTGGTGATTGTGTTCTGCCTTGACTGACTTTTATCTCACTACAGACTGACTCTTGTAAGGACAGGGAAGAGTAGGAGCTCACTAACATGTCTTTATGTTGGGGAAGACATTCAGCCTGACTTCTTATCCAATAGGCAGATGTGGACTCTCTTCTAAGTGTTGAGTTAGGTGAATGCACCTAGACAATATCCAAAATTCATGGTGTTCTCTCTCTAATCTCACATAAAAAACTGAGTGTCCTGGTGTTTCCTTCTTTTTAATGAGCAGACCTTGGCACTGTAGCACACCATAACCTAACTGAGTAGACCTGGCTTAGAGGATGTGGTATTACTGAATATAATTTAAAATACTTACCAGAATAGTCTGTTGTTTTATATCAAACAAGCAGTAGTAAAACCCCAGCAGTAAATGCTGTAGCTACATTCACATTGCTGTAGAAATCCATATAGCAGAGGGTAAAGACAAAATGAGATTTGTACAATGATGGGCTAGTTTGAGACCTATTGAGAAGGAAATAAAAAGAGGTTAGCAAGACAGCCAAGTAGTTTGTTCCAGCAATTTGCCTTCACTGGTTTAAACTTCATGTTAAAATGACGGTTTTATTGTTATAACACTGACACATGTTTAGGAGGAAATTAGTTAATAGGAGGGAACAATCTTTCAGAAAATTAAATGAAAGGCTACTATTTCCACTTGACATCTGTGAAACTGCTGCTACAATCCTTGGAGTAGTGCTTAGAGAAATAAATGAGCAAGTATTCCTTATAATTGAGCTTTAATGGTATCCATATGCTATATATCTTGTAATGGTGCTCATGTTGAGCAGTTTCTGTGTAGTATAAGAAAATTGAGTATTAGTCTGTCAAAGGCCCATTAATGTAAATGTCTTGATTCAGTTCTTAGCTGTGGAGAGGCCCATGTGTTTTAAATACATCCCAGCAAATTGTG
The DNA here is from genome assembly GCF_023055355.1 of Agelaius tricolor. Lineage (NCBI taxonomy): Eukaryota > Metazoa > Chordata > Aves > Passeriformes > Icteridae > Agelaius > Agelaius tricolor. The sequence goes on from NW_027269261.1 coordinate 65,824,077, forward strand.
GTTGGTGCAGCAACTCTGATAGTCTTTCTGGTTGACCTTTCAGGTTGCCCATTTCATGTCATACAGCAACCTCTCTAGGTAATGAGATCTACTGGAGCAAAGATTTTAAAAAGGCATCATTTTGAATTTAATTCTTTTCAAATGAACATTTTCTAACAGGCATTAGAATATTCAGTCTTTCAGCAATGTTGTTTCACATCATGTCACGGTGTTCTACTGAGGCCATAAATGTACTGTTTTCTCTATCTTTTACCCAGAATTCCCTTTGTAAATTAATTGAGTTTTGCTTAACTAACTTTGTCAGCATTGTTTTAATGGCTAATAGCTTTTGGGCTTGTCTTTGAAGGCTTAAATATGTCATTTGAATATTCAGCCTGTTGTATGGGTACAGTTTACTGGCATCTGAGATTTTCATGAGTAGTACAAGTTCACAAAATCCTACTTATGAGTAAATTTTGTTTGTGACACAGATTGGTTTGTGTTGTTAATTGGCTGTGAATTGACCAAACATGTCTTAGGTACTTAAGATGATTAGAAAAAGACCTGTGCTCTCCATAGAGCTGTAGCAGAGGTGGTTCTTCATGCTTTCCTCTTAGGGAGGAAAAGGGAGCCTGAAGATACCCTTTGGAAATCTGCCTTCCTGAAAGAAGCAGGAGTGAGAAAGGGCAGTCATCTCATTTTTTTATTTTTTACTCTGATCACTTTGACTTGGGCCAGTGTGTTGCTCTCAAATTCCCAAATACGTAATGTAATGTGTCAAGAAGTTACTCATAACAGACCTAAAGATAGTTTATTTTGGTGGCTTTTTTGAGTTCAAGGTCTCTCTAGTATTGAAAAGACAACTGTGCACATTACCAAAAGTACTTATTTATCACTGACATTATCTTTCAGAAGTGTCAGAAAAAACAAACCAGTATGGCATATCTATCCAGAACATACTGCATTCCAGACATGATCTTCATTGCACTGGAAAAACAAATATGGTACTTCTTACATGGCAATTCTTGCAAGATATTCCATACTATATTATTCCAGTCTACAGCTGGGAATACAGAAAAGAAAAAGAGGGGAAAAAAGGGCAGGAATAAAAAAAAAGCTTGAAATACTGATTCTTTCACTTAAGCCATCAAGAGCAGTGAGGGATTACAAAAAACATTTAAAACCTTTGACCAAATGTTTTCCTGGAATTGGGACAGAAACCCAATTTTCTTAAATGCTTTATAAAACTGTATCATCATTGTTCTCATTGATAATTTATAAAAGAAAAATAGCAATGTACTTTCCCTCTGAATGTTGTTAATATGCAGAAGCTTTTTCAAGGTGATTCGTGAAACACCGTGCTGGTACAGGAACAAAAAGTACACATATTGTCTCCAGCAGGGTTCCAGAAGTGTGGGGGTTTTTTTCTGAACCTTTTTGTTCTATTGCTTTAAATAGTAATCTCTTCATGCTTATTTCACTTCATCCTTTATTATATTATTTTCATTGTATTGATTAAAATCCCATTACTATTAAGAAAAGCTTATTTGACTACTCGATGCCAGGTCCTTTATTATCTGATAATCTGGTTTACAAAATCCTCCAAGGAATATCTTAAATGTGGCCATGAGTATTAGTACATGGATTGTGATTATGTAGTTTAAGTACTTTTAGAATAAATGTTTGGTACTTCTCATTTTCTGCTCTACCAAAGTAACAAATGTCTTTCAGCCTTTTTCAGCTCTATTGGATTGTTAAGTAATTGGGTGGAAAACTCCTTTCCTTCTTCAAGATATTTACTGTATTGAGGTATTGTTGTAATTTAATACTGCAAGAAGATTATGGAAGAAATTAATTTTTTCTTTAAAAATTCTAATCTTGACTAATCTGGCTTTCCTGAGTTTCTGCGGTAATATTTGTCCTTTTCTTTCTTCTTTGATTTTTCTTTATGATGTATTCAGATTTTTCGGGATCAGAATTTTTAGTGCATATGTGGGAATTAAGCTGTATTGTGCTGTGCCTTGTCAGCATCATTGGTTTCTTGCAAATAGCTCATCTGTAAGATGAACAGCAGCTGTGTAAAGGTATTTGTTGCTTGAAGTAATAATAAGGAGATTACTGACGAAGTTCAGGGTTAGGTAGAACACAGCTGAATAACTGGTGATAGAAACTCTTATCACAGGGAACATAGTGTTATTTCCTCAGGTGAAAATCAGATGTGTATTACATTATGTGTCATCTTTTTGTTTCTTTGTGGGTTTGGTTTTTTTCCATTTGCTTGCTATACAGTAGGAAGTTTTCTTGATCTTACCTTAATTAATGAATTTGATCATATTTAAGCCATTGGTTGATTTTCTGTGATAATGCAAACAGCAATGAGCTTGATTCACTTACAAAAATGTGAGCAAATAAAATAAAATTTAGTGTTTATTAAACATGGAGCAAAAGCATAACATTCACAATCAAAATCTGATAAATATAATGTAGGACTTCCTCTAGCCCTGTGATATGCCTGAAATTAATGTCATTTTGAGAAAAATAGGGATGGCCCTTTATTGTTAAATTGCCTGTATTATACTGAATAAATGTATCTTCTATAAATGTATAAAGATGGGGAAAAATGATGTAAATTGCATGTAAGTACTTCTTTAAATCATTGACTTCAATTTTATTTTTGTGTGGTTAGTAGGCATTGAAGGACAAAACTGTGCATAAGCAAATGTGTCATTTGCTGGGAAAAGAAACTTTTTTATGTTGTATCACTGATTTTTTAGAAAGAGAATCAGCTCTAAGTTCCTGAATCTGAATGATGCTAACAGAAAGGATTTCTACAGTGATACAGGTGTTTTAGTCTGGCTGCAGGGATTCTCTGCATTCCTATTAACTTATTGTCTCTGCAACAGTTTTAATGACAGTTACAGGATTTTAGTGCTCGATCAGTCCCCGTTGAAGCAACCACAAGTATTTCTATTGGCTGTGAGTAAGGATCAAGGCCTTAGTGACTGACAGTGAGCAAAATAAATTTTATCTGATCCCAGAACAAATGGATTTTTATGACACAGCAATGTGTGGGTAAAGAGAAACAAGAAGATGGAAGAAGACTGGGAGAAGAGGACATTTATACTTTTCTTAAAGCATTTGTCAAAACAGATTATGTCTTTCACAACACTAGTCTGAAAAAGACTATGTAAGTTTTTTTAATCTAGGGGAGCTGTCCCTTTCAGTGAACCAGAATGCCATTTCAGTAGAGTTTCATACAGCTGTCACAGCATCTGTGACAGCAGATACTGAAGAGAGGTTTCCCTCAACAACAGTGGTGTCTCTGTATTGTGCATGTTTAGATTGATATACATACCCACAAATCCATATGCAAGTGTAATTTACAGCATGTGTTAAGTTAATGTTAATATCTGATGAATATCACAGCTGCAGGTCCTGTGACAAGCTGTCCAGTATGCAAAACCACTGTTGATCCAGCAGCTGCATTAGAAGGAGAAATAATTGACTGCCAATCAGCAAGCCTTTGACACAGGCTCCTTGCAATGACTGGAAGCTACAAAAGGGCTTGAAGCAGACCTTTGCGACTTGTCAGCCCATTATTTTTAATAACAGAGCCATGCCGTTAGTGTAATGATTCTGATTCTATGTTTCAAGCATTTAATGGCACCACATGCAGCATCAAGCACAATAAATGTGACTAGGTGCTTTGAAAGACTTTAACCTGAATGACTGTGAACCCACATAAAATATTTTTGTGGCACAAGAAGCTAATACGAGCCAATTGAGTTCAGAGAAGAAAAAGATTAAATCTTTTTAGATTTACTGTCTGATGATAAGGAATGAATATGAACTGTATTGACAAGAGTGATACAGATATATTTTAAATGACTGAGATTGAGTTTAGGATTATTTAGGGTACTGGAAAATGAGTGGTAGGAAATGGGAAAGGGGAAATTAGTGGCAGAGAAATTACATGTAGCTGTAACTTGCCCTCTGTGCTTTGGTGCTTTGAATCTTTACCTGTTCTTTTGAGTCCTCATCAGACTGAAAAGACCAAATACTGGAATTTTATCCTGTCCAGAAGATTAGTAGTGGCTTTTCTTGAAAAACTGATACAACCCTTCTGATAGAGAACCCATTGTTTTCACAATGCTTCAGTACAATAATACCCTTAGTTGGGTTGTGAGTGTCCTTAGCCTGAGCTGGAGGGGACTGCTGGTGCAGGATCTCCACCAGACAAACACATCTCTCTGCCTTCACTTGAGAAAGTGTGGAGACAACTTGATCTCCAGTGACTGGCAGTAAAAGAAAGACTATCTGGGATTTGGAATTGAATATCTGGAATTGACTGGGAGAACCAGAAGAGAGTTGTGGAACCAGAAAGAACAGAGCAGCCAAAAAAAAAAAAGGCCCAACAAACACATCAAGCAGAAGAAAAAAAATAAAAAATATAGGGAAGTTCTGGGTTTAGCACCAATTCTCCAGCCTATTTCTATGTCACCTAGTCACCTCCAAATGCAAACTGTTCAACACTCATCCACATTACAAAGTTTGCAGACAGAAGAAGTTAACATTTCTTTGCACTTGGACAATGCAACTGATATAGCAAAAGAACAATTTAGCAGAACTTGAACATCAGTTACTAGTAAAGGAAATCAGATGTGGGAGAGAAACTAACTGAAGTCAGAAGTTAATTATCTAATCAGGGTGGAGGGGGGAATTATAGCAAATCCTCAGGAGAAAAAAAAAAGGATAATCTAAAAGTTGAGTGTTGGAAAAGTGATGTAGAACTGGAAGCAGAGTCTTACAGAGGGATGTACTGACTAAAGTATATCAAAAGTGCCAAATGCCATGGCTACAGTGGTTTTAAGGCAGCAAGCAATCTTAATGTGAAATGTGAAGTTCTAAAGCTTTAAACTTACAGTTAGTTTGTCTTTTAGTATTAAAAGGCATGGTAGAGAGCACAAGAACAGAGATAAATGGTGTTTCTCATAGATTCTTCCAAAACTCTTAATTATTTTCCTGCCCAGTGAATCTGCTTCTCAGAAGCAGGAGTTGGTTTTTTATCGCTTTGCTTAGGATGTTTTTTCTTTGGGTTTGGTTTTCTAAGGTTTTTGACTGTCAGTAGCACTGAGTTACACCACTTGCTTCAGCAGGGAATTTCATTCTAATACCACCTTCTTTTATTCTGTCTTAACTTATCACATGGATGGCAGAACTGTGCAAATCCATTCATTACTTTCATTTCCTGTTATTTTCACTTCTCTTTGGGGACCTGATTAAAAGTAGTCCATGCTAGTACTTATTATCTCTGGCGTTGCTCTGTTGTGTTCTATTCCCTCTTGCTTTTTTAGCCTTTGGAATTGATTAATTAAACCTTAGTATATAAAGTAATAGGAAGCACAAATTTTTTAGTTTATTCATTAGTGTGTTGTGGGAGACATGTAGGTCTGTGCTGTGCTCAGATAACTTTTATCAGAAATTATTTTGGTAACAAATACAGTTTTAGTACAGTTTTAGATGATGACACTGAAAATACTTTACTTGTGTCATATTGATATTTCAGATCATGTAATGCCTGACTAATTGTCTCTCCCTTTCACCATGTGGGCTTGTAAATGTGAGCTTAGTGCTCTGATGGTTTGCCACTGAGTGCCAGTTCCACAAGCTTTGATGCTCCCTCAGAGCAGCAGTAATGTGAGAAGTGTCATGGGGCAGACAGCCATAAGGAAAGGGTTGTACGAACCCTGCCTGCAAAATCCTAAAGAAATTCGGTCTTTTTTCCACAGGGAAATGTTACAAGAATTTGATGTAAACAAAGCAGCTCAATGGTCTGGATGGACTGTTTTGTAAAAATAAGATACTCTGATTATTTTAAGTGTCAAAAGACACAGTATCACTAGATCCAGATGTCCAAAAACCATGTATCAGACCACCGAAGAAGTATACCATGCTATCTGGCCATTTTTGGAGCCCATGGAGGAGGTGATTTATTTTTATTCTGAGCGGCTGTCAGACTTCCATGCCTACAGTAAAGCATGGTCTTCCCAAAGGCAGTTTCACTGGCCTCTGCTTATTCTCTGCTGCTCTCCAGAGGCAGATGAGATTGCTTCCACTTCACCTTGGTTCTCTCTGGCATTTTGGTCTCCACCTGGGTTTTGGCCCCTCCTGCTCCATATCTGCTGTTTCCATTCACTGTAGAGTCCTCTCACTAAGTGTTCCCCAGCTGCCATCACTCCTCTGACCTAATCATGAGCAGATACCTTTCACCACAGAGAGTATTTAGTGGACTTTCATGTAGAATGACTTGAACATGGAGCAGACAGAGCTCTCTTGCCTTCCCTGTGTCCGCCACCGCTGGCTGACCCTCCAGGGAGGTGGGGAATTGTCCTGGCAGAGGCCATAGCACAAGTTGGTACTGGAAACTTTGTGCTTCATGTATCTCCTGCTCACCTTCTGCTTTTACATGAATAGTGCTCTTCTGTCTCTTTTGCTGTTCTGTCCAGTTTCAAGAGAAATTGCCTGTTGGGTGGTCACCTTGGTGAAGATCAATCCACTGGATAACATTTGAGCATTTTACTTTTTTGCCTGAAAGTACAGTAAAGAGCCTGAAAGTAAAGAAAGTACAGTAAAGACCATTCTAGGGCAGCTTTAGAGGTCTCTGGGTGTGTTTCCTTATAAAGATAAAAGGCAAAAATGCTGGGACAAGGGTAACTTTTCTTCTTGGAAAATGTAACTATAAACATTACCTTTGAAGGACCTGATGGACTTCATGGAGAAAAGCAGGGATCTTGTTTTAAAATCTGTTTCATATTAGCATCTTTTGGGGGCTGTGCTGGTAGTTTCTCAAATGATGAACATTTAGCCACAACACTCTGATTTTCTTGCTCTCATTTCCAGACAGATGAAGACATGCATGTGTCTCCAATACAAATGGATGCATCTCCACCACTGGCATCACTGAAGTGGCCAGGAAATCAGCATATATTAATGCTGACACTGCATTGAATAGGCAAATAGACAAAATTGATGTTCTCAAGCGAATAGCTCTGAGATTATACCTCTTGGTTATCTCACTTGTTGCAGTGAAAAACATTTGTGTTTTGTCTGACATTGCAACATATGTAGAAATCTTTTCTATTCCCTGTCATCCCATAAAATTGAGTAACCACTTGTGTTAGTCTTCCTCCTGGGATTGCTGATGGTACTAATTCACTGTCTGCCTCCTCCTGCTAAGTCAGCATCCCTAAAGATCATCTCTCCAGGTAAGAGCTGATATGAGTTTCAGAGAAGGCAGCTGGGCTGAGCAGGAAGCTGCCAGCTGGGCAGTGGTTAGGCAAGGGCAGCAGTTAACACATTTATTGTCACAGCTGAAAAACTCACCAGCTGTTAGAATTTGCCTACACGATCCTCCTTACAAAGAGGAATAAAACAGACATCAAAAACTGCCCTGCAGGCTAGCTGGCTGATTTTCAGTTTCTTTTTCAGCTGTCTCCAGCTGTCGAGACAGTGAATGAGAGGTGTTTGACCAGATTATAATAATTTTCCTGTCTCAGAGAAGGGACACTGTGGAAAAGTCAGAGCTCCAGCAGGAGCCTGGGTGCCTTGGGTGATTCTGAGACCACTTAAGCCTGCAAAAAGTTAACTGTCATTTACTGGAAGCTGGACAGGAAGATATTCACACTTGCTGCTGGGGCTAGAAATACACAGTTACTGTGCTAGTCCTGTCACAGGTTCCTCAGTTCAAACCTGCCTTGGCAGCTCCCACCACAAGACTTGGGTGGAAAAGTTGAGTGAGTGCCAGTGGTGTGTGCAAACATGGGATTTCTGTACTTTTCTTTCTACTCTCAGACAAAGGTAAGGATGATTTGCCAGTTAGGGGGAAAACAAAAATACAGTAAATATATTTGAAGCAATAGCAAATAAATCATTAGTTTCAGTGCTTGTGAAGACAAGCCCTTAAACCAAGATCCACGATGCTATATAGTGTATTTCTGGGGATGGGGGAGAAAGAAGTAAATTTTTAAAAAATCTTTTTAGCATTTAATTTCTGAAATAGAGGATTGAAACTTTGAGCAAGCATTGCCTGTGTGCTTCATAGTTGAGTTTGGTTTTAATTTTGCTTTAAAATATTAATCTCTAATTAAAACTCAAATCACACAGCATAATTTATTAGCATTCTTAGTTAGCTGCAGTACTAAAAGGAGAAAGATGTAGCTCAGGAGTTTGAAGGGAACCTTTTCTAAGTATTAACTCATCCTTTAACTCCCCCAGTGTGGTCTGTGTTGTTGGATTTAACTTCTCAGCAAGTTATTAGGAAGGAATGTGTGTCTAATGATTAACATTTTGGTTTCTGAGAAGAGAAGCCACTCATCTTTCTTTCTTTTTTTTTTTTCCCTTGGTGACACATTGACAAATCATTCCGTTCAGGGCAGTCCAAAAAATTATTCTTATGAAAGTATTTTCAGATGTGGCAATCCTAAATTATACATGAAACATTAGATACTCTATCAAAATGGCCTCTGAGAATCATCCTTTTGGCTGCCAGTTGTCTCCCTTTCCTAAGGGATACAGTATACCAGTATGGGCCAGGTTGGCAGGGACTACAGTGGATTGATCACCTGGTCCAACCTCCCTGCTCCAGCAGGCTTATCCTGGAGTACTCTCCCAGAGGATGCCACTGTAGTATCCATAAAATACTTTTTCCCTAGTATTTGCTTATTTTTATGTTGAGTGTGTGTGTATAGAACATATTAATTGTTGGGGTTTGAGTTCAATCATTTGCCTAGGAATTTCTGAAAGCAATTAAGTTTTATTTAGCATTTTGATGTATTTTGTGCCATCTATGACTCTAGAGAAACTTCATCTTTGAAATGTATTTTGTTTAAAATCAAAAATAGATACCAAGTATGTAAAAGAAAAGCCTGATGGTTTTCAGACCTCTCTTAATTTGTTCTAAGGAGACTTAGTTGATTTAATTAAATTAAAATCTTATGAAAGACTGGTAGTGACAGAAAAGAAAAACACCAAAGGCTTTGGCAGTGTATAGACTGAAGGCTTCTGCAGTATATAAACACTTCATTAGAAATGCTGTGGCTGGACACTGTGTATTTATATTGACTTTTTACAAAAAGAAGACATAGGAATAATAATAAACCTTTCTCAAAAATAAGCAAGTCTGCCAAAATGGACTATCCCCTTGGAGATTGTTCTAACTGGATTGAAATACAAAACTGTAGAATGGTTTGGATTGGAACAGACCATAAAAATCATCTAGTTCCTAAAAAAATCATTAAAGATAAATTGTGAGCTAGGAAAAAACCTTTTATGTAATTAAAGATTTTAAAATATAACATTACAGAGTCTTTATCTCCAGTCCTCCCTTTTGTTATGTGTATTAGCCTGTAGAGAGTTAAAAAACCCATTTGGTACCTGTGAAGCTAATTGAAATTTTGAGATTTGGGCACCTGGCAAGGGGTAACTGTAGGAGACTGGTCTCCATGGGTTTATTGTGTAACAGGAAAGACTCCATCTTCAGCTTAATCTCCTCTGTGAAGTGATTTAATTCTGTTATCTCCATGCACTGATTATCAGGGGAGCCCCAAAGAGATGAATTTCTGAGAGTGCCCTTGCTGGAGTTGCAGAGCTCTCCCATTTCCCCACCTTCTCTCATGGTCAGACCTGTGGCTGGCACACAGCAGTGCTGCTGGATTACAGTGTGGGGTTTCAGCTGTGCAGCCAAATGGCATGTGGTCATAATTTTAAGACTAAAACATGGAAAAACAATCATATTATGCTTTCAAAGTTGTCTGGGGACCACAGGCTTCCTTCGGGGAAAAAAGCGGGGGAGGATTTGTGGTTTTCTTTGAAGCCCTGATGATTCTACGTTACTTCTGCTTTCAAGGCATGTTTGCTTGGGGGTTGAGACTCAAGGAGAAACATGAAGTGCATCCTGGGGTGCCAGGAGAGGAAAGCTGCAGGAAAGTTTGTGTGTCCATTGCAACACCCTCTGCCTGTGTCTCCACCTCAATTTGGAAAGGTCCCTCTCTCTCCTGGGTGTCTGAGCCACAGCTCTGGTGGTGTGGAGGGACATAAGCCAGGTTCTGAGGACTGGGCTGGGCAGCACTCTGCTCCTGCAGAAATCCTCTTAACACAGGATTAAGTCTAACCAATTCCAGTCCCAATCTGTATTTTCCAGGCAGATCCTCCTTGGCCCCTCAGCACTGTTGGAAGTACCAGGCACAACCCGCGTGCTCCAGCTCTGGTGAATTTCAATGGACCCCTCTCAGTGATTTCTCTGTCCTAGCATTTTGCATTTTCACCCATAATCACAGGGTGGTTTCTTACAGAAAAAAAAAATCAGCTTTAGTAAAGTCCAAAGGGACTGTTGGGGCTTATTTTCATATTTAATTCTAAAACCTTTCTCAACAGCGGTATTGGACATATCACATTGCTGCTGCTGTGTCTCTTTTATTCTGGCCTTTCACCTTTTTACTGGCTAAGTCTGCAGGAGGATACTGACTATCCAGTTGTGCTAGTGCATTTTGCATTAAATATTGAAATTCTGACTTCTTGCTCTGCCTCCAGCTTGCAGAGTTGTCCTGGCATCCTCCAGGAAAGGTTGGGGTATAGTAAACAAGTTGTCTGCAGAGACAAACAGTTCTGCTTGCTGATGACAAGAATTTTGATAAGTGTTTTGACCCTTTGAAGTATTTGTGCAGTTTCCCTGAGGATTTGCTTTTCCTTTCAGTTGAAAATTAGCTGCTGCTTTATATATATTGGAGATGTAGTATAATTTTTTAAAACTCTTTTAAATATGGTTGTGCTTCTGAATTTCAGTGATTTTTTTTAAAAAGCAACCTTTGAATATTTATATTTCCTCTGTGGTTCCCTCTCTTCGTACACTCTGTACATTTTAGAAGACTTAGTGATCTTTCTTACTTTCTGTTCTTATGTACAGATGAACCAACAATGATCTGCTGGAAAAATACTGAATTGAGTTACCAGCAGCCCAGGTCAATCAGGCTGATATTTCCCAAGAATGAATGACAGTAGAATTACAAACACTGGTTTTCAGATTCTGTGGCACTCAGTGTTCAGAAACAAAATTTATAAAATCAATAAGAAATATTATTAACCAAAATACTATGGTTCTCTGATCCAGATCCTCACTTCAAATTTGTCTTACTTACATAATAAAAGTTATAATAAGTCCTAAAGTTCTCTGAATATGTTACAGAAACTTTTTGTGTGTTTTATGCAGTGTAAAATATACTATTTTAGACACAGTGATTTCAGATAGGTTAAAATAGTACCCTGTAAACTGAAGATATTTTAGTACTCATCTGGATCTTCAAAGTAGTTTGAGTAGTGTGTCTCCTTCCCTCTTTCCTTCCTGAAGTGTACAGTAGGAGTTTTGTTTCTAACTCTGATGCCAGTACATGACTGACACTTAGTACAGGTTGTAGTGGATCAACATAAGAAAAATTGAAAAATTCAGTGGCAAGGTAAATTACAAAAAGAAAGCAAGACAAAGGAATGCAGCTAATATAAAAAGTATCATACCTGGCCCCATTTGCTGTCCTCCATCTCCTTCTGAAAACTGCATTTGTCAGTTTTCAAGACATTTGTGACATTAAACTATTAAACAGAGTGAAAATAAGATGCCAAAAATTTTCAGTGCTCTACAGGTTTTGCTTTGACTGGGAGGAGTGATCTGCACACAAGTTTGGCACAGAGTCATAAACCTCCTTTTGAGAATCCCCCAAGTGCCCTGATCAATCTTTGGGTTCAGATTCCCACTGTTGTTTCTTGACTTGAGTAATGGACATCCCCAGACAAAAAACCTGTAGGAACTTGCAACATTATGTAGGTTTGCTAAAACTTGGGAGTAGAAATAAAACCTTTCACCAGAGACTCAGGTTTGCATCTCAAGACTTGAGGAAGCCAGTGCATAACTTCATAACCGAAGAGTAATGAGATACCCAGCGCTGACTTTATGGCTGAATGGTAAATAGGTTCTTAGCATTGATTTGTTTTAACTTTGCAGGAGTTTTTGTTCACCCTAATAATGGTAATGGTATAGAGCTTGAAAAATGTCTGAGTTGGGACCACTGGTTATGTTATCTCATGCAAGGACAGAAATCAGTACTTTACTATGTCTAGTTATTAAGATTTACTGAGCTGTTTTGTTTATTTATTGCATGTTATTTTCTAGGGCACCTCAAGTAATTTATAAATGTACTCATTGTTTATAATCCCTGACACAGATATATTTTTCCATTTATTTTGTTCTGTTTAGTTTCTCTCCTTTTTAAAGTTCTGTGTTTTGTTTAAAAGTATACAATATTTATGATTTGGAGGGTGGAGAGGGCAGGGCTGAAAAAAGAGCACCCTCCCCATTTCCTTTTCTTTTTTTTTAAGCCTAAATACTGTTAAACACAAGTCAAAGTCTACTTTCCCAATCAAAAATGATCAGAGTGTGCAATCTGTCCCATTCTGTATGCTGAAAGCTTTGTTTGATTATTTCCTGGTCTCTCTCTCCAGGAGCTGACTGTCTGCGTAATGCACACTGCAGTATCATCTTAAAATAAGGATGGAGTTAAATGGAATCAGAAGTAGTACTGTGGCTGTTCCAGTTAGTGTGAGGGAACATAGAAAACTTTCCTGTTCCTTTGCTCCCAAAGATGAAATATATCCTATGATCAGTTGGCTGGAGCCCCCCTCCTATGAAGATATGCAGAGAAAATTGAGCTGTTCAACCTGCAGGAGTGTTTGGAGAGACCTCACAGCAGCCTTTTAGTACCTAAAGGGGTCTGCAAGAGAGCTGAGAGGGACTTTTGGCAAGGGCAGGTAGTGATAGGACAAGGGGGAATGGCTTTAAACTAAAAGAGATTAGGTTTAGATTAGATAGATACCAGGAAGAAATTTTTTATGGGAGGGTGGGGGGACACTGGAATCAGCTGCCCAGAGGAGCTGTGGCATGAAGTGTTCAAGGCCAGGTGGGACAGGGCTTTGAGCAATCTCTGCCCATGGCAGAGGGGCTGGAACCAGATGATTTTTACTGTCTCTTTCAACCCAGGCCATTCTATGGTATGAGAAAATACCACACATCCATAGCTGAAGCTTGCATGAAAAATAGTTGAGGGACTGAAGTGCAAATTGTGGGTACTACCACTTATTGAAATGAGCTTTTCAGTGACAGAGCTCACATCTGAGGTTAAGCCAACACATAGCCTTGTTATTTTGCAGATTTACCAGAAATACGTTGATGCCTTTTTTTTCCAGCTGACCCAACTGAAAAAAATCAAAGCTCCATTAAATAGTACCTAAGATGTTACATAGATGTTTATTCTACTTTTTTTTTGCATTAAGATCAAAGAATGCAAGTTCATAATTTTCAAACCATCTTAAACAAGGAGAATCTTCCACTCATGGCAAAACACATTGCTGCATGCAGAAAACCTTTTGACAGCTGTGTTTGGAAATGTTCCTTGTTAACAAAACACACTACATCAAAGTGTTCTGGCAGGTTGTATTGGTATCAGCAGACACTGGGGTGAAGTGCAAGTAGGAACTCTATTAGGTTTTCTGTCAATTTTGGTTGATGCCTTGCTGCAGGAACAGCTCGATGTTTTCACTTTGAGATTGATTGAGAAACTTTCTAGAAAAAAGCACATGTGCTTTTTCCATTTGTACCACAACATGCTAACTTTTTGAAATTCTGAGGGGGTTTTTTTTCATTTTTTTTCTTCCTGTGAACTTTATGTCAGCTCTTTTAATCTGGGTGATTTGGAAACAGGATAAAATATTTTCATCTAGAAGTCAGCAGTTAGAACTTGAGATAGCATGTAGCAGAGATGGGGGTCTGTTCTTGGGTGAATAACCAGTCTGCAAGTTCTTCAGACTGTAGAGGAGATGTTTCCAGACATGTTGTCTGCTTGTACTCACCTTGATCCTGTTTCCTTTAGTATCTGATGCTTTTACATTACCATTCAAAAAAATTCCAAGCCACAGTAGACTGAAGTGCAGACAGCTTGTAAACCAGATGTGGGTTTCTCTTCACTCTGTAAAAAGTACTCTAATTTTTGTAAGAGAGATCTTAAAATGTGTTATTAAGATACCATAAACTTGTGTTCTGTTTCAGTTACTCAAATGCCATACCAAATTGGACTTGTGTGGATCTTTGCAGTATCCTGATTTCATTGTGTCATTGATTTTAGTCTGCAGCTATAAAGATTAGAAACACTTTTTGGGCTATTATTTACATCAGAGGACTTACATGTGTCCCCACCTCTTGCACCTTTATGGTCAACCAGGGGAGCCTCATCAGATCTCTTTCCTTTGTGCTCTCTGTGCTTTTCTCTGCTTTTGAAGGTTAATGACTTGGTTTTATTTTGTGTGTCTGGCAGAAGTCTCAAAATACCATTTATATAGCTAGCAGGGAGATTGACTTAATGGAGTCTTAATTCCCATGCATTGGTAAAACTTCAGTTATAGACAATCTTTTGAAGAAGAGATTTTAATGTATCTGAGAACTTCTATCATGATTTATTGGAGTTTTTGCTGGGTTTGGGTTTTTTGAGTCACATTTTAACTCAGGAAGAATACCATATTTTCATGATTGTGCAACTGCTAATTGATGTAGTGGCGGCTTATGTGTAAAAGTAAAATGAAAATTTTATTTATATACAGATGTGTTTGTGTTTAATGCTCTTTACAACTTGGAAATGTGGAAGATGTTCCAGTAGCTAATAAGTGTATTTGTATGTAACATTCATCCTAATAATAAGCCAATCTAATATGTCATTATTCAACTAGGTGCTCTGGAACACTGGCTAACCATTCTTTAATTTCAGGAGTTTTTTTGCTGCTGGAAATTTCCAGGGGGAAAGAACCCCCACCTTTTTGTAGTGAAACTTCAGTAGACTTACCATTCTGAGTCTCAAGCAGCTTTAGTTTCTAGTTTCTAGTGGGGTTTTAGCAATAAATGTGATTTTCTCTATTCTCAATACAAATCCTAAGATTAATTTTGCTGTGAAGTATCTTCAGGTCATAATTATAACTGAAGTTACTCATCCTGGTACGAGTGCCCAGACAGAAAATACATACTTATCCTAGCCTATCAAAGTCTCATGCATTAAGAAGTATATGCTACATGCAATACTTTAAGTTAAAGCCAATTCTGTATATATGCATTAATTTAAGTTAATGAGCAATTGCACTGTAGAAATTAGAATTAGAATTGGAGAGTGCTGTGTTAAGTACAGAGGAAAAGAGGTGAAGTATGAGAATGCTTTCTTATAGTCGGTAGTTTTTTGTCGTGTCTTCAAACGTGATATCCTGCAATGAAACACTGTGACAGTGATAAGTGTGATGGAGCCATTTGTGAGCCAAAAGACTGGGTTGTTGCAAAAAGCAACTGTACAGCCTAAGCAGAGCTGGACTGAAGTAATTCAAGGTCCTGTGGGGAAATCTGGAAGGCTGCTGAAGCATGGCTCCTTACATACATATTAAGTACATTTAGATTAATTATCTTCTCATGATAATGTTATAGCTACTGCCTATTACATTTTATTAACATTGCCTTATAGATGCTCATGATTATTTTCTGTCTTTCTCTTCCCCCCATCTTAGTGGAATCGGTCGAAATTGGCCATGGGCCTCTGGTGGAAGCAGCATTTTGGCAGAATTTGGGACTTTGCATCTGGAGTTTGTACATTTGAGCCACCTGTCTGGAAATCCTGTCTTTGCTGAAAAGGTTAGACTGCTCCGTCAAAATCATGTTGTAAAAGATAAAGCACATATTCAGAGACTAATATCAATAGGGAGAGATTTGGATTTTCCTCAGTTGTAAGCATTTGTCACATTTTCTCTAATTACCTTGGCATGTTTTTGTATTAAAAAGTCAAAAGTCTCTTCCAAAATTATTCTGATATATGTTCTTGTATATGGCCCCATAAAACATTTAATTTCTGTTTATCTTCTACATTAGTATCACATTAAGCAATCAGACTGTACAGCTTTCTTCAGTTCTTTACTTAATGGGGTATAAACAAAACGTGACATTATATTCAGAATAATAACTGATGCCTAGAGAAAGCAAAGCACCATAGTGATTTCAACAAGTTTACTTTTCAAAATGCTGTATAATATGACTGCTGTCAGTGAGATCAGAAAGCCCTTCCATTGCACTATAAGAAATATATTTTGAACTCTCTTTGGGGAAGGAAAAAAGAAATCACATCCTTAGACAAACCAGTTGTTGTGCATACTAATTCTTCCAAAAGTTGATAACATTGTCTTCTGGATACTTTATATATATATATGGGCCATGGAAAGAACTCCTCCTTCCCTCAACTCCCACCTGAACAATTTTGCTTTGCTTTTTAACATACTAATAGCCAGCAAGTCCTGTTCTTTATCAGGACTTTATCACTTTATCATTTATCACTTGTTCTTTATCACTTTATCATTTATCTTCTTTATATTTCCTAATTAAAACGTACACTTGTTCTGATTTTGTATTCTTACTGCAGCTGCCCCATGTTACCTAAAGCTGATATTATCGACCTAGTAATCTAATTATTGAGACTCCAAATGTGTAGCAGTAGGTCTAAAAGCATTAGTCAAATCTAAAATTATTATTGGGTAGGGATTGAGTGGCTTTGCTGCAGGACCATTGTCAGCATTGGAATAAATTTTGTGAAACAAACTCCTAGCAGTTTTCATGTATTTAGGGGTAAATATAAGGGCAGTTTCTCTTAAATTTGGACTGGGGATGGGGAGTGGATGAGTAGGGAGTGGCAGCACTGAGGAATAGACAGAAATAAATTTTCAACATAAGTTAATTATCTTGTGGCATTTATGGTAATTTAATGCATAACATCTGTTCTACTAAGGGACAATGAAAGTGTGTATCTTAAAAGTCCTAGCCCATGGTTCTTCTACACAGTGGCATCATGCTCTAGCTGCAAGATGCTGGAAATCTGTTTACGTAAGCTATTCTTAAAACCTTTTAGAGACTGCAATTCCAAAGCCCTCAGAGACAAACCATTCCAGGGCTGGTACACTTGATAAAGAAGAAACACTGGAATAAGCTTTGCATGGGTGTATTCATAGAAGAACTCATTAATTGAGGTCTAGGACTCATTGCAGCCTACATTTGGGCAATGAGTAATGTCAATATGCAGGAGGCAGTTTGTGTACCACAACAGAAATCCTTCTGCAGCTTGGTATAAGTTAATTTATCTTCTTTTTCAGTAGCTACTTCACTGGGTCTCTAGGCACTCGGGGGTTTATAATGAAGCTGTCAGTACCTTTTTGTTACAATTTCTGGCCTGCAGTGCTCAGGGTCCTCATTCTTCCAAGCTGCGACATTTGTTTTTCTGTGAATCCTAAAATGCAGTATAACTCATTTCATGTGCTCTGCAGTGGATTGTGCTGCTGGATGGCTCCAGCTGCTGAGCATCTGGACTGTAATTGTTTCCCCGGGCATCTCATTTGTAGTGAGCTCCTTAGCAGTGCCGGCAGAGCGCTGGGGGCTGCCTGGGTCCCTGCTGCTGGGCAAGCTGCTGGTGTAAAGCTCAGTCAGTTCCAGCCGCGCTCTCCTTTCCAGGCAAAACTCCTTTGCAGCGCGCTTCCACATCTGCACTAGGTGATAAGCTTAATATTTAACAGCATTTTCTGATTTAGGTATACAAGGAATATAAATGCTGATGTAGCTGAGGTAGTTAAGGCATACAGCCTCAGTGAATTTCAGCATCCTGGGGAGAAGGGGGATGCTCTGCATGGCAAGTCCTGAACTTTGGAGCTTGCTCCTGTTGTGTTGTTTCATGGCTGACAATTGACACAGAAACTCTCGAGGTTTTCCGGAACTTGTTTGCATGATGATATCAGCTTTTTCAATAGTGATACAATTGCGCAGGGGTGTTTGGGTGTGTGTGTTGAATAAGATCAGTGGGTTATTTTTAGGCACATTTACACTCCTGTATTTTGTGGGGAAATGGATAAGTGCTCAGTGTTTTGTACCTTCCACTAGGTAATGAATATCCGAAAAGTTCTAAATCGCCTGGATAAACCAGAGGGCCTTTACCCCAACTACCTGAATCCCAGCAGTGGCCAGTGGGGCCAGCGTAAGTAGCTGAAGTCTTTGCTACTGTGACCTGTCTATCAGTCATTAACTTCTTTCAGTCACTGTTACATTTTTTTTACATAAAAAGAACTTTTATAATGTATAGAAACTCACTTTGTATCTGAGGTTATATAAAATGTAAAAAAATACTACAAATATAAAATTAATAATCTTACTTGCTATATTGTAATATACTTTTTCTGAGCTTTCAGTGTGACTTGTGGAAGCGGGGAAATGTATGAATATGTATGACTTTGGAAAGGAATTTGTGGACTACAGAAGTCTCTTATTCAAAAATCTAAAGTGCTCTCTGAAGTAGCTGTATAAGGAAGCTTTATCAGCTTGTCTGAATCAAATTCCACATTTCCAGAGTTGTGTGGCTCTACTGAAGGAAAAAAAGTAATAAGACAAGTCTTTCCAGTTAATCCTAGCTGTGATTTCTGTTGAAATTTAATGCCACCAACTGAGGAAGCAAACTAAACAGAAATGTGTCATGGCATTAATCCCCTTGGAACCATTACTGTAGATACCAAAATTAGAAGGAAAAGACTATAAAATACTTGAATTACTTGAATTCCTTAGCTCCCTCATGATGACTGAGCCTTTTGTTGTTGTTCATTACTTTCTCTGATCTCCATAACTTGCAGGATCATGATTTTAGAGACCTTATTGCACTTTTCCTGCTTAGGTTCAGTCTGTAACCATCCTATTCATGCAATTCTGTCTTTCTATTTTTTCTTACTTACATTATTGAATAAAACCAAGCAAGATATGCAAGGTAGCCATGAACCAGCAACACCTTTTTGGCCAAGAAGGCCAATGGCATCCTGGGCTGCGTTAGGAAGAGCATTCCCAGCAGGTCAAGTGAGGTGGTCCTGCCTCTTTACTAAGCCCTATTGAGGCCACAGCTGAGGTGCTGTGTCCAGTTCTGGGGTTCTGGTACCAGAAACAGGTCTATCAGATGGAGCAGGTCTGTCAGAGGGTGACAAAGATGACTGGGGATTGGAGCATCTCTCCTTTGAGGAAAGGCTAAGAGAGATGGGCTGGTTCAGCATTGGGAAGAGACAACTGAGAAAGAACTTTGTCGATGTCTCCTAAGTACCTGAAGAGAGGATGTCAGAGGATGGACCAGGCTCTTCTCCTGGTTGCCAAGCAATAGGACAAGAGGCAACAGGAAGAAACTGATGCACAGAAAATTCTGCCTGAATATGAGGAAGAACTTTTATGTGCAGGTGACAGAGCACTGGAGCAAATTGCCTTTGTCTGGGAGAGGTTGTGGAGTGTCCTTCACTGGAGATATTCAAGAACTATCTGGACACAATCCTGTGTCATGTGCTCTAGGATAACCCTGCTGGCACAGGGAGGTTGGACCAGATGATCCATTGTGGTTCCTTCCAACCTGTTCCATTCTGTGATTTCTTTGATTTTATTGATTAAAATAAATTTTTTAAAGTTTTATGTCACTCTGAGTTAAAATGGTATCCAAAAAGATTGTGCTGCTCAGCTGTATTTTCCCATCAATGCAAATGCCATTTCCCTTTATGAATTAGAAGTACACTGTCATTTCTCAGTCTGCTATGCTGTGAGGCTTCCTGCAGGTCACTGTGCCTCAAGGCCTGTGGCAGCTCAGCATGCATGACCATCAGCTGTGGTTGCATGTTGGTATAAACCCTGACATCCCTGCACAGATGAGACGTGTGCCCAATTGCAACACGTGTTGGTTCAGCACAGCTTTACAAGACATAAAACCTCCCCTGGAAGTGTTGATCCTACAGCAGTAGGTACTGGATTTAATTAGAGACAATCTCAGCACCTGTGAGACAGATGTAGTTAACTCCTTTCTTGGCTTCTCTTAGCCACAGAAGCAGCTTTTTGATGCTTCATTAGAGCAGATCTTTCCAGAGGGTGAGGCAGTTAGTAGCTCTGCCTTACATATTTTAAAGCAGTCAAAACACTTATTCTCCCTTATGCCTTTGTTATTCCATATTTTTAATATAATTGCGTCTTAAGCACTCCTCATTCACATGAAATGCCAGTTTTTGTTGGTGTGCACAGAAAAATTTGCAGTGTCCATGGAGCTTTGTTTTCCAATAGCATGCAGTGCTGATGAATAAATAGCTTCCCATGCCTGTGAGTGATGGGTGCAGGTGTTGATGCAGGTCTGTCCCTGGCATGCTGAAGCAGCAAAGACAAGTTCCATCTTGTTCCATCTCTTTCATATCAGTTGCCTCCATTCACCAACACTGATTAACTAATGTTTTCCCCACAGAGAAGATCAGAACGTGAGACTTGAAAAATATGTCATTTGAAATTGCTTTTCTAGGCTGTTTTCAGCTGATTACAACAGAAGGGAAAAACCAAACAATCAAGACCCTTAATTGGCACAAGACAGAAATATTTTCTCTTAAATATAAAGTGTAGAGAGAGGAATGGTTTCTGAGTGTTTCTTCTCCAGCAGTGCTGTAGCTGTGAAGGTCGCTGATGGATCTCTGCCATTGTTCCTGTAAATTCATTTAGCCCTTGTTATTTTGACAGTAAACTGACAGTGATTTGCTGCAGCATGCGTCAATTGGATTTGTCTACTGCAATAATGTATATAATAACAGGGCTTATTATTGATGAAACTCTGCTTGTGCTATTTAGTTTGCAAATGTCAGAGGTTTCTATGGTAATTTATTTAGGAAACTGTAAAGGTCATTTAAATGCTGCTGTTCAAAGATCAGCCTTTGATCACAGGAAATGTTCCCATTGTTTTAAGAAACCTCTTCTCCTTTTGGATCATGAACATTTAATTTAAAAAATGGTGTAGTCTTCCCAGAATTTCAATATATCGCATTCAAAAGAGGTTGGAGAAGAAAAAAAGAAGCCTTTTCAAACCCAGGTTTGATGGTACAATGTACTTGGTAGGCAAAGGGACAGGATGCATTCAGGAAACTAAATTATTTTTTTTTGCATGTCACAGGCTAGTGGAGGAAAAGGACACTGTTGATGTAGTTGGAATAGACAAATATCTGTCTTCTACATTTGCATGTCTTTGCAAGCTGCCTGGAAGGTAAAGGGAGGCTTTCCATGGAGAAAAGATACAAAGGGGTATAAAAATAAATTCTCTGTGTTCCTTTGAATTCTACCAACACGGGCATAACTTTGAAGCTAAGATCAGAGTTAGGTGTCAGGGAGTGTGAGCGCAGGATCGCTAACCCTTCTGCATCTCGCTTTATGAGTCTGGATCATCCCATGCAGGTTTTTTTTTCTTTTCTCATGGCCAGAATTTTGTGGTATGACTCAGGAACTTGCTGTGTGATCTGTGTAATGACATCTCCATCCTGGATTTCTTGAGTGGAATTAGCAGATCCCTCCTTTGCTGTAAAAATGACAGCTATAGATGGGAAGTCCCAGTAAAGCACTCCGAAATTTTTCACTGAAGACTTGATAAATGCCAAATCACTCAATTTTGCCAGGCAATATCACTTAATTTTGCCAGCAACAAGTTTCAAAAGCTAACCTCTAGCTACTCTTCTTCACTTAATGGAGCTTAGAAAAACACTTTACATGTATATATAGTTGTAGCATTTAATGCATTTAAGGGATCTATGCCGAAATCATGATAACCCATCAAAATTTTGCCAAGAATCTTTTAGGTTCCTGGACAGTTAGTGGGTGCAACCTTGTACAAGCAGCTGAGAGCATCACTAAATCTCCCATCACTGGTGCAACTGATGTTGGATGTCTGGCTTCTGTGACCATAGTGTTTCCAGAGTCACTAAATTGTGCAATTGAATAATCACAGAACCTGTAGTACCAGATTGTTTCACATAGTAAGCATAGGGCAGAATAAAGCAGTGTCACAGCAACAATACTCTGTAGATGAGGTGAAGTAGTTTTTTTTCCTTCCAAACCACTGCTGAGTTCTGAGAGCAGTCAGAAGTTTAAAAATGTAGTATTATTTTTAAACATATGGCTCAGCATTTTGAAATACCACTAAATAACCTGAAATTCAACTCTGCAGTAAGGAGCTAAAAGCCTTTTTTATGAAGTGACTTAAATGGAAAGTTAGTGACTAAAAGAGCAATGCCTGCACTTTAAGGGAAAGCCTTTATCAAATCAGAGAACACTTTCTACTTTTTTACCTTTTTAGAATAAAAAGAGAAAAAACTTAGTTTGACATGGTTTTGTATGGAATAGACTACATGAATTAGAATGGACACATATAAATTGTTTTCTCTTTGCCATGATCTCCTGCAGTACATTGTGGATATTAAATAACTATGGTATTTTAGCTAGATTAAAAATATAGCAATAAAATAAATAATTCTCTGTATATATCAGTAAAGTTTCTCCTGAGGTTCAGGGCTTATGTTTATTAAAGATGTTGTAGAAATAGATCATTAAATACACTGTTTCAAACCGTAATTGTATTTTATTGTCATGGCTGAGGATGAAATTGCTGTTCAATCTCTTTCTTCCCTATTAAGATCATGTCTCCATTGGAGGGCTTGGGGATAGCTTTTATGAATATCTGCTCAAGGCATGGCTGATGTCAGACAAGACAGATGAAGACGGCAAGAAAATGTATTATGATGCTGTTCAGGTAAATAAGACATTTAAATCTTCTTTTCCATAATAATCTAATATATAATAATCCTAAAGAGACAGGCTGTGAGGACAATATGAGAGATTTATGTATTTGCTACCACAGGGTGTTTTTTCAAAGAATTAGTTTCTGTTCTAAAAAAGACTTCTTCAAATAGAAGTGCTAAAGGAATACAGATACTGCGGGAAAGGGGAGAATTTTGAAGTATAACTATTTTTTTTCTTTTACTGCAATATAGTCAATTGTCGCTGGAGGAGAGGGCTATAAAAAAAGCAACAAAAAATGCATCTACAAGTAGCTCTCAGATAGACATTCAACTCTTTTTCCTGAGTCTTCTCTAGATATATATTAGTCTTGTCCTTTTCGTTCGTATCCAGGAGGGAGTTCCTCTCATGTGTTCAATTCTCTCATGAGTTTCAGCCATAAAAAGTGTTTTGATTATGGTCCACACATGGATCATTGTGTTATGGTAGATAATTAGAAATTATAATTGGGGTGTCATTTCACAATAACTTTTTGGTACAGGAGCATATACTTGTCAGCTTCTGCAAAACAGCCCAAATGGACACAAGAGAAACTTTTATAAAATCAGAACTGCTCATAATTACAGTTCAATATGTATTTATGATCCTGCTGGTCTGCACTCTCTTTTTTATTTGTGGTATTTCCTTAATATGCTGTTTTGGGAGAAATAATGGGTTTGTGACACCAGATTGAGACTTGGCAAGTATTCTGTTTAAATGCATATTTACAGGCTTTCCTTCCAATCCTGGGCAAATGACCTATTTTCTCAGTTCTTTGCTTTCGTATATATAGATATATATTAAAAAAGAGGATAATATTACTTCTTTTTTCCTTATCCTTTCATCTGTTTTGACTGGAAGCTGTCTAGGGCCAGGACTTTTATCTCTTATTAACTGTGTGTATCTACAGTGCCTCCATAGACAAGGCTTTGAGATGCTAAGCAGTATCTGCTTATTCTTTCATATATCTGGAAACACACCATCCCTAGGGAGGTCATAAGTCTCCTTTTACTTCCCATACACAAAAAGTGGTGGCATTAAAAAAATATAACCGTGGTTGCTTATTGCAACCATCTTTTTTTCCATTAGAGAGGAAAGTCAGTGTGAAGATCTGAGGGAGGGTGTGATCTCTGGTGGTTGTAAATTTGACAACCAAGTGTCCTCTGCTAAGGAAATCTTGCCTTTAATTTTGTAAGTGCAGATTTGGATGCAGTCAGCCTCATCTTTGCTGCTAGCATGGCATCAACTTTAGAGCAAAAGGTGGATCTTAAATTAGGTTTGAGTGCATTTGAGGCTATAACATAAGAACAGTGCTGTTGTAATAGCTCAGACATTGGGTTGTCAGCCAGAGAGAACATAGTGTGTGAAATTATCAATTCATCTTAGCACTGAAGACATCTTGAAGCACCTCAAAGCTGCTTCCAGCCTTCTACTTCTGCTGGTTTAAAAACATCAGGTTTTTTGAGGTCCCAGCAGGGAGCAGAAGTGGGGACAGCCCCCACATTTAAAGACCACTCCTTGCTCGGATTTCAGCTGGAGGAGCAGAATCACCTGTTCAGCAGCATCACCGAATGTGACAGTATCAGTGACAGGGTCTCAGCTCTGCTCATATGACTGTATTTAAAGTACCTATTTTCTTAACACTTTTTAGTAGTACTAGCTCAGAAACAGTTCAAACATCATGTCTCACCAGAGTGTTAATGCTTGAGAGGACCTGACTAAAAACCAGATTTCCTTATGGTGCTGGCTGTTGCTATTTCCGGTATTTTCTGATTGATGGCATTCCTGTTTGTTTTTTGTACTGAGGTACATCTGTACCAAAGCTGGAAGTGTACATGCAGCATTAGGAGTTGGCAGCTTGATGCTGTAAAGTAGCTTGTTCAGAAAGCAGCAGCAAAGTTTCAGCCTCACAGAAGCTGCAGGATGATTGGGCCCCTCTGAGATTCCAGGTTCTTCATTGGATAACTATCCTGATTTGAAATCCATCCTGGTACTGACTTCATTGCTATTGATCCATTACTTATCTAAATTAAAGCTGATTTAGGAGTCTGCACAAGCTGCAATCTTTCTTTACAACTGAGTCTGCAGGGTTTGGGCATTCTGAGTCTGCTTGGTATTTTCTTAGAGATATTTCCCCCAGCGCTCTCAGAATCTTTTTAAGACTGTGCCAAAGGGAACAGCATGATTATTCCTGGCCATTCAGTCCAGCACATACCCCCCAGATTCTGAAAGAGTGATGTGAAGGCTTGATGCCTAATTCAATACCTTCTGCTATCCAGAAACCACAAATGAAAATATATGGTGAGTTATATAGTTCACTGTGAAAAGCTGAAATCTATTTAGATGGAGCTTAGGGGTTATTTTTCACATTGTTCTCTAAATCATATTTTAAAAAAGGAATGCTTTCCATTAGAATTCTTCTATCACCTATAGATTATATAATGGCTTAAGTTAAAAGCAATAACTAAGATGTCAGGCTAGATTTAAAAACTGCTTCTGCTTGCCATGAAAATGCATTTATGGCTGAAGCCATTGAAAGAGTTTATTCCTAATGGGAAAAGGGACCAAGATAGTCTTATTTTGAATACCAGAGCATAGTATGAATGTGTAAGGCCATCAGAGGGATTCATAAACTGTAGAATTCACACAAAAAGACAAGTGAATGTATTTTTAATGTAAGTTATTTTTTCTCTTTTGAAAAGTAATACAAATAATGTCCTGCTTCACATAATACATTAAATAAGAGATCTTTCTAAACTGGTTTCAATGGGTAGCATGCAACATTTAGTTACAGAACAAATGTGTATTCAGCTTTTAGCTATATTTTGAAGAAATAACTGCCAGTAGAATAATCCATCAGTCTTTGCAAGTATCCAGGACAGGAATCATCTCACTCTTCTCAGTTAACAAGCTGATCTCTGAGACACAATTGAGTAGGTTTATAAGAGAACATGATAATTTAGAGCAACAATGAACCTTATTACTAGACATAAGTGAACCCCCTATAAGTGGGTTCACTTATATCTACTCCAGCAACAGCAGTGTCACAAGCAACTGCATCAAATCCTCCTGTCTTAAATGTCTCAGCCCTCATTTCCTAAGCTGAAGGGCAATTTTCCCTCTATTCCTGTAAGTAGGTTGTCTCACACTTGAAGCCCGATGGTCAGGTATCTTTTCCAAGTTTTCCCATTACATTTATTTGTGGCCATTTCTGCAATCCTTCTGCGTCTTACAGATATATATATTTATTCTCTCTCTTTGACTCTGCCTTCATCACTTTCTCAGTGTAGTTCTAGAGAAGTAGCATATCTAGAGGCTGTAAAGAGAATGGTAACTCACCCCAGAAGAACTTCAAAGGAAAAGGGAGAATCCTCACCAGCACTTCCCAAGCAGCTCAGTTCAGTGCAGCCTTTGGTGGCCCTGTGGTTTCAGTGAGGTAAAGCAGCTGCTTTCTGCACTTTTACCTTGAGTCAGGGCAGCTAGTTCCCTTTAGACATTAAGATTGTTTATTCTTTCTTAATGGGTAACAACTGCTCAGATGATCCTAACAAGAAAACAAGTGATTTCTGCAGAACATAGCACTGGAAGTGGAAACAATGGAAATGGCCAAAAGAGGAACGTGTGTTGTGAAGCAGTGCCACGGCCACTCTGCCAGATTTCAACATCATTTCAGAAATTGCTGCTAGGCTGGGTTGGACAATTAAACAATGCTGTCAATGCAGTAAACTTCTGTCAAAAGAGGAAAAAGTAATTTCTGGCCTCAGGATTGAGACAGAAAATATATAGAATTATTTTTTCAGGGGGGTTTAATTTTTTTTGGCACATTGCTAACTTTGGAGGCTAGCGTTGGAGGCTGGCTTTATATACCCAGTTTGCACCCTGCCAAATGTAGTGATTGAGGGATTTTGGGTATATTTATTCAATATTTTGATTGGGGGATTTAACTGGGGGATTTGATTGGGTATATTTAACTGTCAGCATTAAGTAGTGAATATTTTTCAGAGATGTTGATTTCAGCCTTTCAGAAAAATAAAAAAAAAAAACCATGGGGACTCCTTTCTCCTTGAAAGGAGAGGGAAAACGAAGTGTTGTTAGCAAACTGAAAACATGATATTGGCAGACAGGCTTTTTTCATCTCTGGAGCTTCATGAGGATCTGTTTAACTGAGGTGACAGTCTGGTGGCTGGTTTGTGCTGACTGCAGTCTCCATTAAGCTGCTTGAAGGGGTTTGCTTTGTGATCGTAGTGGTCTTAAAAACTGCATAACTGATGTGGACAAGGAGAGAACTGCAACAACTCAAATATAATGGCTTGTCATACTAGGTAAAGCTAAAAGTGATTAATGTCTTGAATATTCAATACTTAAGCACTTCTTGGCATTGAAGAAAATACATAAATGGGGCAGGCAGGATGCTGCAATAGCAGCCCATCTTAGAATGAAATAGTTGGTACCCAGCATTCCCACTGCATACTTTGTTTTGGAGCTTTTTTTTTTGGTGTAGGAGGTGGGAGGCAACTTAACTGAATGTAACTTAAATGTGCTAAAATCAATAAACAGGCAGTTTTGTCAGCTGTCATGTTTAAAATACTTATCAGCCAGCTGCACTGGTGTTCTGCACATAGTGATAGTATGGCTGCATTGTGTAGGAACACAAGGTTCATTACAGTGAGCACACCAGAACGTCCAGAGGACCCACTGCTCCTTCTTATTCTCTTCACTGTATTTCCCCTCTCAGCATGAGTTTTGAGACTCTCTACAAATGCTTACAGAAAGCATCAAGGCTAAAGACAGGCTTCTATGGATTTTTAACTTGTTAATAATTCGCTGATAACCACACAATGTTAAGTTTCGGACCAGATAAAGTATTTATTCAAATTTTTGGCTTGTTTATGGACTATCAGGAGAAGCAGCAAGTTTTAATGTTAGAAGTCTTTAAGGAGGATTTTAAGTAGAAAAGTCTAAAGAGAAATTGTATGGGTTTTGCTCATGGCTTTGCTCTTTTCAGAGCAGCCATGCCCTTACTAGTCATGCTATTTTCCCTTCCCTTTTCTGACAACAAAAAAAACTTGTCAGAATCAACAGATATCCTAGAGTATTCAGAACATGCACAGTGTAAAGTTTTGAGAGTGACTTGATTTCATTCATGCCAGACCATTAATACTGTTTTAAAATATGAATAAATTTTTCCTTCTGGTAACACACAACGTTTAATACATTTAGAGTTAGAGCACTGGTGCTTTGAGAGACACCAATAGATCTATAGAGGGAAAAATTATTTTCAAACACAAGTAAATAGTCAGCTTTCCCTTAGGACTTAATCATCTTTTTAGTGATCAAATGAATAGGTCTCACGGTACAAATGTTTGCCAATGATTCCCCTTTAAAAATTTAGGTACCTCCATTATAAGCACTCATATTTCATTGCACATGTAAGCTTGTCTACATAACATGTCTAAAGTCCAAAAGAAGTAAAGTGCTTTGGTGCTTTTAAAATGTTTCTTATATTTTGTGTTTAACCAAATCAAAGTTCTTCTGTGTTCAGATTTCAGTTCTGATTTTTAAAGCTCAGTTTAGTAAGCAGTGAGGACCTCAGCATAAGACACTACTTTTCTTTGGCAAAAGTATTTAAATTGTTTATAGCAAGGGCTTGAACTTCCTACTCCATCAATAAACTTTTTGTAAGGAACTCATTGGAATAAAGGATAAATTGGATAATTGTGAAGGTTGAGAAAGAAAAGTATCTATTGCATTAGATCAACAAAACAGAAAATGTAAGGGAAGTAAAAAAGTAACAAGAAAGCAGACAATTTACTTAGAAACTCACAGAATGTAAATCTGCAGTAATCCTGACCTGCTGCTCTGTGCTGTTTCAAAGCAATAAAATGTACTGGTGCAAGCTGTAAATATTAAAAAAATAAGTAAGCAATTGACATTATACATCTTTGAATTATTGGAAATAACACATAAAAGAATTCTCTTTCATCCTCACGGTTGCTTCAGTTGATCAAAATACTGTTTATGAAAATTCCTAGGGGAAGAAAAATGTATTAAAAGTTTGAACAGAGATAATTTATGTTGCTTTGTTATGAAGACGCCTGCAGAGTTGTAATTATCCCCAAAACAGACATTATAAACCCTTGAAACTTAGAATCATATTTCTGAAGTTTCAAATTTATTAAGGTATGGAAATATGGAGCTGTCTTGCTGAGCAGTTTTATCTCCAGCTACAGTGACATCTTGAGGCAGGAAATGAAACCACCTGGGTTTTGTTAAAACAGCAGTAATCATTGAAATTCATTAATCATAATTAAGAAGATGCTGTAAAAGGAGAGGTAAGATGCCCAAGAGCTAGAGGTAGCAGAACTGTGAGGTCACATTGCCGTTTGAGGTTTGTAATTTGTTATCTCAGCTCCTCCAGCAGAGTTAACACTTCTGTGGCACATGTCTATGTAGAATTTGAGCAGCCTTGAGGAGCAGATTGTTTTTCCTAAGAAGCCTCTACCTGTGCTCTGCAGGCATCTCAGTTAGTGTTTTTGTTACCTGTCAGTGTAATCCACCAGGAGAACCCCTGTAAAAATAAGCTTATTGATTAGTTTTTAACTCATTTGAACAGAGAGATGATTCAGTTCTGGGTCTTCCGTGTTCCCCTGTAAACCATACATTCTAAACAACTCAAAGGGTAAATGAAGTACTTTGCAACCACAAAATCAAGTCAGGGATGGACTGAAGGGTGTGGTGAAGACATCATTTAAGATGTGTGAAAAGCTTAAAGACATGAAGGAATCGAATGAAGAAGAATGGTTGTTTATTAGGAGGGTCCAATTCTGCTTAATTTTGCAAGGTTAAGAGCTGGCAGTGTAAAGTATAGGTTAAGGAACAGGCTGATAAGCAGAGAACAAAAAACATATTGCCTTAACAATGAGGGCAGGAGGGCGAGGAAATCAGGTTGGGAAAAACTGAAGAGTTTCTCCTTTATTCTGGCAATAACAGAGATTACACAAATGTGCAATTTGCAGTCCTGTAGTTGAAACCATTCCTAATGTCTCATTCACTGTGACAGATAGGCAAGGGCATAATTTTAACATGCAAACTCATGAGAAAGATGCCAGTAGTAATGCAAGGAGCACTTGAGTCACAATTCAAACAGTAAAAAGCACTGTTAGTGTTTCTAATTGAGTGCACAAGCATTTATACAGTTGTTGTGTCGAAGGAATCATTTCCCACAAGATGGAGAAAAAGGTAATTTGGCTGAAGGCTTTACTGCAATGAGGTATGTAAGCAAAGCCTTAGGTAAAAGCTAAAACAGAAAAATTGCCAGGAACTGTATTAGCTGTAAAAAGTTACTCTGGCTCTAAGAGCTTATGGGCATATTGTATACCATACCAGCTTTACATGCAGTAAATGTATTTCTCTAAATGTCCATAAAATGTTTATTTACCTTTAGTTTCCCCCTCCTTTTCTGTCCACTACAGCCTCAAATCAGGTTGTCTCCATTTCTTTGGTTCAATTTTTTTTTTCCACTCCCAGGTAGCATCTGCTATTGCTCCCTTTGGTGACATATATTTGTAGCTACCTTTCACTTGCTCAGAGCTTGAAAGCTTCCAGGGATGGGGCATCCACAACTTCTCCGGGTTACAAGTTGCAGTGCCTCTTTCCCTCACAGGAAAGAACTTTTTTCTGATGTCTCATCTAAACCTACCCTCTTTCAGTTTGAAGCCATTCCCCCTTGTCCTGTCACTACATGCCCTTGTAAAGAAAGTCCCTCTCCATCTTTCCTGTGGGCTCCCTTTGGGTACTGGAAGGCTGCAGTTAGGTCATCTCAAACCACCTCTAATCCCAATCCCAGTCAACCTTTCCTCATAGGAGAGGTGCTACATCCCTCTACCTGATCTGAAAAGAGTGCAGGAAGGAATTATTTGTAGCTGGGGAGAAAGTTGAAATAGACATGCAATTCAAATAGATGTGTCTCTTGAAGTGAGTACATAATGATATCAAAATAAAAATAAATTTGTTTTAAGTATGAAAATCAGAATTAATTGTACCAGACAGATTTTTTCACATGGGTGGATCTTTGTCACTACACTACATATTTTCCTTTTATGATAACTTGTTTTACTCACTTGATTTCCCTGCCAGAACTGCACCCAAAGCACTGCAGATAGCAAATAGCATTCCCCTATGGGAACATAACCCTTCCTTCCTATCCTGGTCTTAAACCTCAGCTTTCAGGTCTAGGTAAAAATGCATAGTGACCTAGCATGCTCTTAACAAAGACATACACACTGCATAGGTATTATCTGGCAGCCAGGGACCCAGGATGGTACAAAGCATGACAAGGCAATCTGAGTGTCTATAATATGTCTAATAACTACCTCATAAAAATAGCTTTAAATAAGATGGTTACATAAGAAAATAACTTTTTATAGACATATGTACTAGTTCTTAATAGGCCCCATTTATAAAACAGATGATTTGCTTTACTAAACACGAATACTTAAATTGGAAATATATTTTTAATTTGTGACATTCTTGGTATCAATCAACATCAATTTGTTAGTTCCTTAACAAATAGTTTGCTAGAATAATTTTAAAACTCTTGGAAGTCATCCTTTTTCATCCTGAACTTTAATCTTGAGCCAAAAGAGGAAAAAACTTACCAATACTAATTGGTATCACAAAATCCATTTTTATACTACAAGAATCAACTCTGATCTAGTTAATATAGCTCAAAAGTGCATCATTGCTGTTATGTCAGGCAGATACAGTAATACTTCATTCTGGTTTTCAGTCATTGCTTCAAAAAAAAAATGCAACATAGGTAAATTTAGTTACCAATCTATTTTAATGGTTGCTTACTTTTTAAATAAATTCTGATCCAACAGCTAAGTGACCAGTAGAGTTATTGCCTATTTTTAGAACTGTTGTTTTAGTGAGATGGGAGATACCATGCTGAAAGGTTAAATGAAATGTCATTAAAGTTTTTCCTTTCTCAACTTGGTTTTAGGTAGCCTATTGTTAGAATGCCCAAATAGGTCTGAAAGCTATTTCCTGCAAAATTATTGTGTGTTTTCTCACCTTTTCCCTTTCACATCTAATTCCTCTTTTTATAGGTTAAATTATTCAGGGTTTTTTTAAAGAAGAATTTATTCAAAGTAGAGGAATTTTCATTATTCACTTCTGCTTTAAAATTTAGGTATGTTTTCCAGTAGGTACCTAGTAGTAAAAGCATGCAATAAAGGTGGAAACAAGGAGTGGAGGAGTTTTCTGAGCTAATAGTGGCTCTGGATCTGGGCAGAAAACATCCTTACCAGGTGCTTTGCATTCATATTACTGGAAAATAAAGTCTAGTTTTCAATGTGACATTCTTGGCAGAAAAAAAACAGTATGTAAAAACTGCAGTTATTCTGCTGTTTCTAATTTAGAGAGGATTTTTCATGCTTATAAGAACAACCTTTACAAATGCTTAAATGGGGGAAAGCATTACTGCAATCACTACTTTCTCTTTATAAAACTTTTTTTAAAATCCTGGCTTTTTTGTTAATAGTTTTCTGTAGTGATATTTTTTAATGTTTTTTCCCTTATATAATGCATGTTTCTGGATCTTATGATTTCAACAGGACAACCAGAGCACTAATGGATAGCTGAATGTATGACAAAGTTTTCTCCTCTCCATTACTTCTTTTAAAGAGTAATACCTTACTTTCCTTGTGGGCTTCTAATTAATGTGCTCTTCTGCATCTCCTCTCTTGTTTTAATTCTGTTTCTCCCACGATAGCAGGCTGCCTTCCTGGATTTTGTAATTAGTGACCATGCATTGCTAACATCATCAGCTTCCAGTTCCCTCTAGATTTCTGTATTTTTATTCTGCTTAGGTTTTTTTTTTTTTTCCAGGAGATCTCAGTGAGACCCTGCTCTTGATAAATAAGTGGAGGATTTCAGTTTGGGAGGGGAAACCTATTGGACTTTGGGAATGCCATCTAGTCTCAGAGGCCTAACATCATTCACTGCACACACTGAGTCATGTGTTTTGAATATGAGTTATGACTGCATATAACTTACATGAAATTATATCAATAACTACCTCCTTTAAGTCAGAATTAAAATGAGAAATACAGAACCTGAAGTGATGGCTAAAAACTATTGAAAGTTAAATTACTATTGAATGCTAAATTACCTGAAAGTGCTCAATGTAAAAGGGGGAAAAAATAAAATATTTCAAAATTTGAAGTGTATTTGGTAGGTCTGTCCAACATTGTTATAAAACTTACCCTGTAAATTGCTCAAAGTTGAAGCAAAATTAGTCATCATTACCGATGTATGTTCATCTGCCTTGGTTTGGCTGACTTTGAAGTTATGCTGGCTCCTATTATCCATTGCACTTTATGAGCAAAGGCAATACAGAGCAAAAACGACCAACATACAAGGACAGCTTTGTCCTTTGCACTTTACCAAAGGGCCTTTGGTTTGAGGTCGTGTCCTTCTGCAGGCCATAGAGACCCACCTCATCCGAAAGTCCAGCGGGGGCCTGACGTACATCGCTGAATGGAAGGGCGGATTGCTGGAACACAAGATGGGACACCTCACTTGTTTTGCTGGGGGCATGTTTGCTCTGGGAGCAGATGGAGCCCCCAGTGACAAGACAGGCCACCACATCGAGCTGGGTGCTGAAATTGCCAGGACTTGCCATGAATCCTACGACCGTACGCGTGAGTACCACGTTGCAGAGTCTGGCTGCACCGCTTGCCCCCATGAAGGCAGCCACTGGTGGTTTTGCATAAAGCTGTATGAAAATTGTAGCACAGTGAGAAGTGTTCATCCCTTCTGAGCAAATGCTGCCTTGCTTTGAGAATAGCTTTTAAAATGGTTGCTCTCTTTTATAAATAATTTCTGTGCACCTGAAGTGTATCTCCTCACTGTAGTAATTGACGTGACAGTTACATAACAGTAATTAACAAGGTTCTTTCATTATGCCAATTTCTGTATAGCTGAATACAAGTAATAGAAGGACTGTTCATTTATGCATCAACACAGGTATTACTCATGTTTTATGCACAAAAGAATATTTTACACTCAGTTCTGTTGATGCAATGCTGCAAACAATAGAATTGTACAAAGAAAGTGGATTTCTGTACAGGAAATTTCTTTGGATTTTATCATCTTCTTATAGAAATAACCCTGGCAGCATTTCATGTCCCAGAGTGTATTTTCCAGTTTGATATAGAAAAGTAAATATCCTCATCTTTTAGGCAAAATTCCACTTGTTGCTAGTTACACGAAGTCTTCCAGAATGCAAATGTTAGCATCACTGGTTAAACTGAAACTGCCATTTAAGGCATTGGTGAAGAACAGCTCTCTCCTACTCCAAATTATTTATAAAATATCAAAACCAGGAGGAGCTGCAGTATCTTTCATAAATTATATTGTTCTGGGTAACCTGGCTTTGTGCCACATAAAAGCTTAGCTTGATTTGGTAATTTGGGGAGTTTGATTTGGTTACATAACTTGAAACCTTTTTTAATGCCTTTATTTTAGTCTGTGCTTTTTTTATTGACTAGGAATGAAACTGGGACCAGAAGCCTTCAGGTTTGATGGTGGTGTTGAGGCCATTGCTACAAGACAAAATGAAAAATACTACATCCTCCGACCAGAAGTCATAGAGACCTACATGTACATGTGGCGCCTCACTCACGATCCAAAGTACAGGGAGTGGGGATGGGAAGCTGTTGAGGTAATGTTCTCTTGGACTTCTTTGTTGTTAAATCCTAGTAATATTGTTAAGTGAGCTATTGAATGATAGCTGGACATTGTTCAGCAGTTGGAAGCTGAATATTTATTTTAAATCAGGGATATCAATTCAGATTTCCAGGAATTCATTTGCCAAATAGATGACATTTTGAGAAAACCAAAAACTGTTGACATTGTATAATAGAAAAGTACCTTGTGATTTCTCTGTCTTAAATACTTCTAGGATTAGAGGTCACATTTGGATGTACTGTCCCAGATGTTGAGTGCTGCAGCATGTGAATGGAAAGTGCATACATGTGTCAGATTTGAGCCTTGGATATGGAAATAAGTTTTATGAAATGTATTTTCAGTAATAGTATGAAGGTGATTTTAATTAAGGTGACAAAAGGCCAGGATGAAGGACTAGATAGTACCAAACATAAAACCATGTCACTTTCAAGAAACATAAGTTATATGGACCAAACTCCCTAAATGGCAGTAGTCTCTTATAGATTTGAATTTTTTGTCCCACTGGCCTTTGAGCTTCAAGCAGTCTTGCTGAACCTAGTTATTTGTGTTTGTCTAGCACAAGCCTTCCAAAAGGGCAGCTGGTCTGCACTGCAAAGAATGGGCTTGCCAAATCCATTGTTTACCTTATTTCAGAGGTTAATCACCCTTACTCTTAAGGTTGAGAGCCTTAGATTTACCACATTTCATCCTCGAGGTATGGGTCCTTATTACACTTCTCTGGAGTTCACTTCTGTCCTCCTCACACTGACATTGCCCTTGCTAAATTAGCTGACATCTGACAGGAAATACAGCAAGTAGAAGAACATTATTTTTCTGGCTCTGTGTACTTAAGAAAAATGAAAAAAAAATCAAAACTCTCTGCAGTATTTTGTTGACAGTGACCTCTCTTGTGCAGAGGTATTGCTTTCCAGGATTTCAGAAATATCCTGGTTTTCAGTTTACCCAACTCCTTGTTTCTAGAAATGTATGATTACAACCTTCTTGGAGGGGCTTACACCACTAGTTATAGAAGGTTTCTCTGCTCTGAGGGTAGAACATGTAGACTTATGCCCTCCAATTTCTCATCCCTAAGGGACCCTACTAGAGAGCTGTTACTGGGTTATGACCCCATAAACCCAACTCCCTCCACAGCAACCAAGATCTCTAAATGCATCCAGTATTCACTGTGTAGATATTGATCATATCAGAAATGTTGTGCAAATGCTGTTGAGCATTGTGGAAAAAAGGTTATTTCAAGTCAGGTAATTAGATATCCTCCAGGAATTAAATGTAAAGCAAAATCTGCTTTCCAAAAAAGAATAGTAGTATTACCTCTGCTTATACTCTCAAACTTCTTGCCTGAATATTCACAATTGTTCCCTGCCTGCACTGAGCACTGTATTCAGCTAGGTAGAGAGCAGTTATTTAGGGCATTGTATTTGCCTCCCTCAGGTGTTGGCTCTGGGGGGCCCTGAAACAATATGCTTCTGAATTACTAATTCCAAAGCAATTTGGGTTTTAAAACCTCTAATTTAGAGGGCTGTTCCCTTACTTTCTTCTTTGCTAACACCACCCATAGGCACACATTTTACTACTGGAATCTTCCCATGCAGATTATAATTGGCATATTTACAATGGCTGTTTGTGGAAGTCATCCCATCAGGCTTCAGCAATGCCAACTGTTCCTTCTCCAGGAGATGTTTTTCCTGACTCATTGTTACTGGCCACACTGATAACATTGTTATAAACAATTGAAATGTTTTCCTTATTATTATTCTTTACCCATTTGGTTCAGTTTGTTTGTGTTTCTTTCAAGTTGGTACACTTGTTTACCTCTTTCTCACTCCCCACGTGTCCCTTGTTTAACATTCTTGTGGTTATTCTCAATCTGGCTCCAACACAGCCAGATGGGTGTGGGAGATGCAGCTGGTCCCATTCTGCCCAGGGCACATCTTCCACTCTCCAAACGTGCAGTTGGGTGTTTCACAAAAACAAATCTTGCAGCTTTCCAGAACTTATGCAGTCAGTTGTAGGTTTAAAATCTTTTTCCTCTCCGTTCTCTCTTGGTGTTTATAGCCATACAGCTCCACCTAATACAGTATTTTTTTGTTACAGCACATATCATGCTAGTTTGCCATAACTATGTCATAAATTCTGTTCCCTCTTGCTCCTTAATGCTGCTCGAAAGAGCTACAGACCCATTCTGTCCTTGGGGAAACCCCCAACCACTGAGAGCCATTGGTTTAATTATCAGCACAAAGGGGAACCTGAGATTGAAACAAGAAAAAAGAGGAAACTAACGATCAGACCATTTGGGTTTTGTCCAAAAAAAGTTGTTCTGCATGTGTTTCATGTCCACTTTTAACTCATCACTCTGGCAATAAGAACTCATTAGGTTTTTTTCCCAGGGCCTTTGTAATAGAAAAGGAGGCAGGTTTAGAGTCATGACTTCTAAACTCTCTGACAAGTCTCTTAAGTCTTTCTCTAACTTTATAGACTTAAAATATGCTATAGCCTGTCCTTTTTTTTCTTTGTGAATTTTCTTTGCTGCTTTGAGTCCAAGATAATTTTGTATGTACTTCGGCAGCTGGAGAAAATGCAGTTATGACCACCAGCAATATCCACTGTTACTGAGTCAGAAAGGTTTTATCAGCTTAGCTCATGAAAGCCTCCCTCTCTGCATTATAAATGTGGCACATATTTTAAATTTGTATCACTTCCTTTGTTTTCCCCTTTATGATAGTTTGAGACTGTCAGTCAGTTTTCACTGTGCTTGATGTTTTCCATTACTGTATCATAACTGATCCTAGCCACCCTCATTTCCTGAGAACTACTTATTTAAAATGTGCTTGATTGTTTCTTCCTGCCCACCTCTACCCCTATCACTGTGAACATCACTGTTCTCTCAAACTGCAGGAGAGGGCACAAAAGCCCATCACTGCCAGGATGGTTGACAACCTAGAGCCTTTTTATCCTACTAATCCTGCAGGTGGATGTCCTGTTCCTTTAGTTAGGTGGAAAGGAGCTTTGAGGGATGAGATGCTTCATATTTGCATCAAGCAAATACCACCAGAAGGCAAACATGGGCAAGTTAACCCCTTAGTTTACATCCAGCAACCTTTATGATGCCTCTGAACTCAGAGAATGCTCAAAGTACATTAGAGCATATGAATGGTAAATGCAATTTGCTTTTATTTTACCTCATCCTGTTTAGAATGCAGATATTTCCTTGCACAGTAGCCTTATCCTTCAAGTTCTGCTTCTGCTGTGCCTTGAAAAGCATCATCTTTTGTTTGACATTGAAAATCCAGACACAGATGCAGAATTTGGAATTCATTGCAGGTTGAAGTAGACAAGAGGGAAGGAATACCAGCCAGAGGAAATGACTTCTTTAAACTTAAGTATATTTGTCATTTAGTAAAAGTGTCCAGGAAAATTAAAGAACCTAAGGACACATAAGAAAAGACAAATAGGCTGTTATACTTTAAAGGATCTCTTCTGGAGAAAAATCCCTTTTAAATATACGATAGGCAGCTTATTCTCCAGTGAAAACCAAGGAGAGCCTGACGTGCAAGCCAAATATGTGCACACAGCTACAGGGACTCCAGAAAAATCAAGGACATTTAGGATATCCACTCACAGCAAAACACAGATCTTAAAGAGCCTTTAGAGCAGGGGAAGGTGATGAATACTTCAGTAATTATTAGTGACTCTTAGTCCCATCTGTCTTCAGAAAATACTTATTCTTCCTGGTTTAGATATATCCTCTGCCTTCCTTTTTTAGCTTGTGTGTTTTGAAATGCAGCATCTTTCCCTAAATAAAATCTACACATCCTGTACTCACTTCAGTGGTATTTGTAGTAACTTCAGAAAGGGAGGAACCAGTTATCTCCTGACTCTCTCTTGGGGAGGGTAAAGCCCCAAGTATTTCTGCCTGAAAGTTGTTGTTCCAATACCATCTCCACAGAAAACACCTTGTTTCACAGTAGTCTGGTCCTGAGTGAATGCAGCCATCCACAATCCTTGCTGTCATTTTCATTGCAGGAAGTTATTTAGGGTTAAGTAACATTTTCCTCATTTGGTTTTGAATAATGAGTAGTTTTAAATATAATCATCTTAAATTCTCTTTACTCCTTCCTTATACTGTCTGATACCAGAGAGCTGTTGTAAAAGTGAAGAAAAATGAATGGAGTAAGAATACTTGTAGCCTCGTTAGATACATAAATTATAGAGAAAAACCCTATTAATTAATATTTTAAATATAGTAGTGATAGGATAACCAATATTCAGATAAGGTATTGGATAGCAGTGTATTTAAAGAAGTTATGGCTCATATATATGCATAGATGTACCACCTTTCTATTGCAAACACCTAATATAAATAAAAGGAACAAAATTTATTAAATAGTCTCACTGTATATGCCTTCTACAATTCCAGCATCTTTTTTGCTCTTCTATATATGCTTTTCATCTGATCTTTTTTCTCCTTCATAAATATAGGACATTTCTGTGGGCAGAAAAGGTAGCCCATGTACTCCTTTATATTGTGAAATAGGAATTAGTCACCTGTTTTACACCTTTTAACTGAATAAAGAGTTTGGAAAATAGCTAGAGAAAAATACACTGTTACTGTTACAGCTAAATTATGTTGTGTTAAGTCCCGGCTTTCTATCTATGCCTGTGTAATAGACAAAGCTTTTTCAGAGAGGTAGCAAAGAAAAATATGACTGCTGAACAAGAAAAATTCACTCAGAGCCCAATATCAGTGGTTTCCCATTGAAAAATTCAGTAATTGCTAAGAGAAGCCATATAACTTACACAGAAAATGAAGAGTTGCCTTTCCTTTTTTTGAAGGGATTTGCAGGAGGTAAGGAAAAGACTGATCTTTAGTATGGTGTTCGATTATGTCACAATCATTTTAAGTACTAAAATATGACCAGAAAAGGTATAGGTAACACAATTTCCAAAGGCTGAGAGATTGGGAGAGAAAGGCTATCGTTACTCCTATTAAAAAGAGGAAAAAGAATATAAGTGAAAATCCATATGTCTTTAAATCCTTATATCAATACATCTTTCCTTCTGAAAGCTGGTTTTTGTTCACTTTTTATTCATTCATTATTTTGCTTCTCTTCCTGAATATTAAATTAGACTGGTATGCCTATGTCTTTTTTTAAAAGAGTTTTCTGTCTGGACTTTTACGAAGTTTTCACCTCTTTATCAGAAGAATTGTGGCAATTGTTTTTTGCTAGTTTTATTGCCAAACAGAAAAACTGGCATATTATTCATTTTGTTAATCCCACTGATTTGGGTTTTCTCTTGTCTGTTTCAGGCATTGGAAAAACACTGCAGAGTTGACGGTGGCTATTCTGGCCTTAGAGATGTTTATAACAATCATGAAAGCCATGATGATGTGCAGCAAAGTTTCTTCCTTTCAGAGACACTCAAGTAAGTTGAGAAAGTTGACTTTCATTAATGTGAAGTAATTCTGTGTATCATCTTTACAGATAAGTATTTATCATTAGTACCCTTGACACTCTCATGTAACAAAATCTGAGTGAAATAGCAGAGCTCTTCTTAGGTGACAGGAGGCAAAATTGCATTTTTTTTTTCCAGGTTTTGTCAATAAACTAAATTCCCTGACTTCTGCAAATTATCTTTACTTCTGATAAAGGTACTTGATAGTTTTTGAGACATTGCTTCTCTTGTCTTTGATAGGATCTAATTATATGTGCCAGCACTAATGAAACAAATTGACTAGGCAGAGAACATAATAGGCTTATATTGCATATTTTCATTTTAAAACTTTAGAAAAAGAAGACAAAACAACTTCCACGGAAAGCATGCAGGGCCTGTTACAAGAAAAAATCAAATGCTTTCATTATCTATCAAGATCTCCTAAATTTTTTATGAGATTAAACTTTTGTCTTGATCTCTTCTGCTCTGGAGGTTTTTTTTTGCTGTGAAAGAAAAAATCAGTCATGCCATCTCAACAGGAAGTTTAATACTCAAGTAAATTAAATATGAATTATTATGTGTTTTCCTGAAAATGACTTCCCTGATGTGGTCTCATTTCC
Source organism: Agelaius tricolor (assembly GCF_023055355.1). NCBI lineage: Eukaryota > Metazoa > Chordata > Aves > Passeriformes > Icteridae > Agelaius > Agelaius tricolor. The sequence goes on from NW_027269261.1 coordinate 65,864,610, forward strand.
TGCTTTTTTTTTTCTTGCCAGGTACCTATATTTGCTGTTTTCTGAAGATGATCTTCTTCCATTTGAACACTGGGTCTTCAACACAGAGGCTCATCCTCTCCCTGTTCTTCACAAAGATGATGGGAATAAAGAAGAAAACCAGAAATAGATGAAGATTAATTTATACTTTGTTTCATTCCTTACATTTCCAGGACTAGGGCACATGATTTGGTTTTAAATTCCTAAGTTAAATTTTTTAATCAAGTGTTTTGCAGTCTGTTTTCTTTAACAGTAAATTTTTATGAATGTACCCTATTAATTATGATAAAACCTTAATCCTCTAATTCAGATTAATACCTTCTTAGAAGTGAAATAGGGTATCTTCCCAGATTCTGTTAGGCTGCAGTGTCATTTTGGCCAAAAAAAGCAGAAGGTCTGCATGTTACTTGTTTCCTGTTATGCTTTTAATTTGACTGCAAAATTCTTCTCTCCTCTGTGAGGAGATGTATGCTTTAAGCTGTAATATTTTGCCATGTTGCAAAAAGCCATATTGAATTAAGTATAAAGAGCTTTTTCTTTTTCTTTTTTTATGTTCTATGTTAGTTTGTTTTGTGTGTCATCCAGGACAAATCTTGTGACTGTGACAGCCTCTTCTTATGCGGGTCTATCATTACTTGCTGGAGTATCTGATGTATTTCACTGTCAATGAAGTCGACATAGGGGTACTTTCATCTCATGCAGACCCAACTCTGAAACTGCAGTATAAGTTGAAGTTAGATTAAACTAGTTTCTATGAATTTAGCACATTAGTTAGCAGACCTTAGTTTTTCAGGTTTTGATTAGAATATTGTAATAGAATAAATTGTTTCCTCCCTTTTCTAGGTGGTGTTATTCTTATGTCTTTAGTCAAGCTACTATGGAGTAAAATAAGGTAATCATTTCATATTAAGAAAGGGACTATTAACCTTCTTTATATATTTAGTCCAGTAGCTTTCATTTGGTTGGTTGGCAAAAAAAAATCCACTCAACAACATTTTCCTGCAAGTTCAGATTATATCAGATACAGTCTGTTTGTTTTTCTGTTACTTTTGCAAAGATTTAGGTAGGTCCAGACTTGCCACCAGGCTTGGTGGTTAATTGTCACAAAGCAGTTTGATGACTCTGTATGAATGAAGATGGGTGTTCAGATGCCTTGAAGAAAACCTGCCTCCTCAAAAGAAGAGAAGTCATTCAGAGAGGAAGTTATCCTGCATTGAACTAAAACTTTCTGACAACACTGCCTTGTCTTAAGTAACAGAAATGCAATGGGCTTAAAAAATATTCCTTCGAGTAGAGGCCTGGCTTATTAAGAAAGGTAACAGCTTTGCCAAAAATGTTTTGCTCTGTGGCATCACCAAAGGTAAAAAGAAATGAGGCACAATTAATTCCTGTTTCTACTTGGTTTGAAGTGGTTTACATGATTTTTAAGTCTACCTGTTTTCATTTAGTGATGGGATGACTTCCATACATTTCAGGTAGGAAAAACCTGGCTTCCCATTCTGAGAAAGAACATTATTTATTGATTGGACTGCAGTGGAACAAACCTGGTTCTGAAGAGTAACCTTCTTGAATGGTATTTAGTAAGATAGCTCACATGTCCAGCATTGCTAATCACAGCTGAGGGAACACATTTGTTTAAGCTTTAGAGTGCATTTTTTCTATGCTGATAGAGGTCTGCAGTGGAGGTTTTCTTAGGTAGAAGCCAAAAATAACTAATTACACTTTTATATATAGCAGCTAGAGCTTGCCCTCAAGTCTGCAAGGACAGCACTGCCTGTTGCCTCCCCTGCTGACTGAGGAGATGGCACATGCCCCACAAGCTGCCAAAGACACTGGTGTAGGGGACAAGGCAAGGATCCACTGATGCTCCAGCACAGGCTTGGCAGAGCTGGCCAGTCCTGTATGAGAGTTATTGGGGCACCTTGGTGAGCCTGGGCCACCCAGCACTGGGAGAATGGATAGAAATGGATGTGCAGGTAAAGCCTGCTCACACAGAGCCAGGCACAGCGGCTCAAAACTTTGTGCTCCATTGTATTTTTAAATTTTTATCTTCTTTTTTAAAGCATGGATTCCCTCATGCCACAGCAGATTTCTGAACCCAGCCAAGCAAGGATGAGTTCTTGACTCTCTCCTCTGTTGAAAATCAGAAATTCTGCTGCTTTTGATTGTCCAGAATTTGTACCACTGGAGGACTATACTTCATTGTATTTCTTTATAAATAGTATTTATAAAGGAGATTTTTTTCCATCCCCTGAATCACCATAGCTGTGGAATAAAACCAAAATATTTCCTCTCTTTTTAACATGTAATAATAATTTTTTTTCTTAGTTATGCTTAGTGGGTCACCTGCTGCTACTGCCTCTCACATGTATGTGCTGCTTTAGACCTCATCTCAGTTAAATAACTACAAAAGCTCAGACAGAAACAGTCTTTGAGAAGTGTGTCTTCTAAGCCACTTTCTACATGGTTTTCTTAACCAAGGTTTGCTTCCCCCAGCTGTCTATGGTGATGTTGCTGGTACTTAGCAAGCTGAAGGGAAGAGCAGAGAACCAGACAGGTCTCCACGTTTCAAAAGCAGGCTCCAGTCACACAGCTCTATGTGCATTGGGTCTTAATGTACTTAAATATAAGCATCATGGTTGTTTCCTTGTAAAATGGACATTTCATAGCGTGGAATTTTCCTTAGCGTGGGAGTTAGGACGATCTGAAAGAGCACAAATTTGATGTGGTATTGGTATTCAGGTTGTATGTACAAACTGCACTATACTGTACTTTTTGTAAAGTAATGTAAGTAGACGAGAAGATTGTACAACGTGTAGATCTGCCAGCTGTAAGAAAAAAACTTTTCATAAACTGAGAATATATCAACTTTTCTTTTTGTTTTTAAATAACCCCAAAACACCAAAGTTAGACCAATCATTTTTGAACAGTTCATATTTACCACTGCTTGTTAGATCAGTAAGGTAACATGCATTTTAATTCCCATTCACTTAACTCACTTCATGGAAGTGGCTAGTGATGGTGACTTTGTGTTCCCAGTCATTCATAAGGGCAAAAGAAATTGCTCATTATTGGGGGAGGTGGCAGGGGGGAGAAGACAGTGACATGGACACATTATCTTTACATAAACGTACTGCCTACACTTCTTCCACTTCTTTGTAGCATAATAATGCATTTAAATCTACATATGTTGGATCCCAAGAGGTAGATCCCTTTAAATGGCACCAACATTGTGTCACAGGGGAAAAAAAAAATTTTTGATTGTTTGTGAGATAAATATTGCATATGTGTTGGTTATACACAGATTTTTGCAATGCCCAATAGCTCACTGTTTCTATGGTAACTTCATACATATCCATTTCTATCATGTATTTAAATTGGTTTTGATTTGTACATATTCCATTTAGTCTTTTCATCTTTATATGAACTGAAATTATGGAATACATAATAGATCAAGATGCTTAATTTTTAAGAACTTATATTTGTAAAAATTTCTCTATTGTGAATAAAGTCTTTTAATATATCTGTTCAACTGGTTATAGTTTTTCTTACGTGTGTTGCCAGAAGTAACTATAGGAATCTGCTGCAATTCTGGTTTAGCTGCTGTACTCACCAATTTTTTTGTCAGTACTCCATGTACTTGTTAAGATGCTGTTCTTAATTAATGTCAGTGTATAGAATTTCTACCACTGAAATAAGTTTCTAGGATTTTTTTGTCAATAAAATTCAGCATACCAAATGTACTTTGGTAGAAAACGAGCCTGCTAATGAAAAGAGGGAAGCTGGGAAGTGGGAGGTGGCAGGCAATAAGCACAGTGAAGGTCAGTCACTACAATTCATGCTCTGCACAACACAAGTGGGCAAAGCTAAATGCCATTTAGGAGCCAACAGCGCAGTGGAGATGACAAGGCTGTCACAGTGCCCAGTGTTACATGACCATGTAATGAAATCCTGTCGTTAGCCCGTGCTCCAGAGGAGAAGGAAACAGTTGTCATAGGAACTGTAACTATATTTTGTTTCAGAAGGACATTAAGATTTCCAATCTAAATATTGAAATAACAGCTACACCTCCTGGATAACCCTGTTTTCTCTGTTTAGTAGAAAGCCTCCTCCCAAGATGATACTGAAATAAACTGCTGTGGTTTTACAGAACAGTCTCAGTAGTATCAATTTCTGTCAAAAGACTTACTCATTAGAGCTGCTTAAATCATTTTTGAGGGCAGCTCTGAGATTTTTTGCAGCAGTTTCAGCTACACAGTGAAGTCCTTGGGGCAGTCAGGAGACAGTGCCCTCCTGCAGCTGGCCCCAGGACTAGACAAAGGCAAACATAAACTAATGCAAACCTTCCTGCAGACTGGGATTCAGAAGAGATGTAAACACAAGCCTGGGTTAGAATTTCAACCAATTCACTCTCCTTAATTGGATGCTTGGTGTGGTTTGTTTTCTGCAGGGGGAAAGGGAACTAGAGCTGAGTTGACAATTAGTCAAGACAAACAGGATTTGCCCCATTTGCATTGCCCTATGGCCTTGCTCTATCACAAGAGGAACTCAGCACTCACACGGCAGCATCTGCTATGGAAACAGCCCTTCCTCTGATCCGCCTTAATCTTGGGATTAGTCTGTCCTAGTTGAGCTCAAATGCAGGAGGAGAGATTACACATTGAAAAGCAAACTGCCAAACCCAGGAAATGGTCACTGAGATTCAAGAGTTCCGCTCTGAATATATGGAATTTGCAGGCAACCCCAACAAGGGAAGAGAGAATCTTGACTCCATGTTTCAGAAGGCTGATTTATTATTTTATGATATTATATTATATTAAAAATGATATACTAAAACTATACTGAAGAAAGAGAAAGGAGACATCAGAAGGCTAGAAAGGAAAAGAATGGAATGAATAATAAAATCTTGTGACTGACCAGAGAGTCCGACACAGCTGGACCTGTGGTTGGTCACCAAGTAAAAACAACCACATGAGACCAATCAAAGATGCATCAGCCACATTCCACAGCAGCAGATAATTATTGTTTACATTTCCTTTCTGAGGCCTCTCAGCTTCTCAGGAGAAAAAATCCTAGCAAATCCTAGCAAAAGGATTTTTCAGAAAATATGTCTGTGACACTGAATACTGCAACAAGTGGTAAACCACAGGGTTTTGCTCTCTCCTGGGTTTATCCATTCATACATGCTCAGAGTGGTGGAGGGAACAAGTCCCACATCTGCAGAACCCAGCTAGAGCCCAGCAGGCTGTTAGCACTCAGCATTATTCCAAAGCCTCATGTCTCAGGTACCTGCTCCTCTGTCTGCACCAGCTCTAACTCACCCTGTAAACTCACCATAATAAACCTTCTTATTGGAAGCCCCTGTTAAACTTTCACGGGCTCTCCAAACTCTGTGCACACTTTGTGGCCAAGTTGTGGAAGGTTGTTCGCCTTTTACCATTCTTGTGCTGACATTTTACAGAACCCCTGTCATTATTAATATTTTATGTCTTCATTCCAGTTGTGGGTTGCTTTCACATCATCAATCAAAGTAGCTCAGAGCTATTATTAGTCTTGAGCACCTCAAGTTAATAAAAGTTGTTAAAAAAAAAAGTTAATTAAAGAAAAAAAGCCAATTGGCAATGTGGTTTTAACATACTGTAACAATCTTGTCCAGGAAAAATACTATTGTCCACATCTTACTTTAATCCCAAACCTGAACATTTCTCACTAAAAAAGTGAGAGAACATTCAGACTCTATTTGGGTTTTATACTATATTTACAGATCTAGGCAAACCTTACAACTACCCACTTCTGCCATAGGATTTGATAGACTATAATATAGTTCTCAGGATCTAATTCTCACTTCTTTCTGTTCCAAAGCAAAAAACAAGGAGGCAACAGTGTCACACCGAAGTATATGAACATTTTTTAATTGGCTGGTCACGGCTGAAACCTGCTTGGGCAATCTTCCGTCTTTATATCCGTGGTGTCACCAGGAATGGGCTAACAGGGAGAAATTTCTTGCATCAATGAACATTTTTCTTTCTAAAAATAACTTGTACAGCGAGAGAACCAGCTCCATTTAACTCAGTGGCAAAATTGTTCATTTAATCAAAGTCAATTTTTCACTCAGAGAAAACAGTTCCATTGAATTTTACATGGAGACTTGTGGAGGGGACACAGCTTAAGGAACACTTGAGGGAAAGGCAGCAGACATGTTATGTTTCTCTTTTCTTTCTTTTATTTTTTAATATCCTACCAATTATCAGGTTCTCAAATATGGTTTAGACAATAAACATCATGTATGAATCTATTCTCACTAAGCAAACTCTCCATCTTCTTATCACTCAGACTTGTTTTTTCACAGTGAAAACAAATCAGTGACTTCAATTCAGCTGTTGCTTGGCTTCTTTAATGAAAGTCTACATGTCTTAACTTGAATAGCTTCAACAAAATTTGAAGCTTTCTTTTCTCTATCATTCTAAAATGTTTTAATACATCACATATATCATTCTGTTTCCAACACTGGCTGCCAAATACACACAAAGCCAAATCTTCAGCTTTCATATTTTGCATACAAAATCCTGCAGCCTCTTTCCACTTCCCAGCAAAAATTTTACAGCCAGACACAGTAGCGAGTTCCCATTTTGTGGGACTCCATTAATTTTATGAAATATGCTGACAACTAGCAAGCATGACATAAATATTATATGTTAAAATAAAAGTACACTTGTCAAATAAGAGGCCATTCTGGTGTGCATTATTAATAACAACCATTTCTACTCTGTAGTGCCATAAAGGTAAAGCAAGTTATGTAGACACATTCTCTTCCTGAAAATTTTTAAAAATATGAGATAAGGTAAATCTAAGTCACTGGGCAATTATTCAAACATGAAAAGGGCGTAGGGAGATCAGCAGTGAAAAGAGTAAGGCAAAATAGGTCACTGAAAGCATTGGGTTGAAAGGAAGATGGCAAAGGGACAATGACATAACTTATAAACAGGAACTACTGCATTAGGCAAGATGATCCATGAGAACAGTAAGGTACTTCAGAATGGAGGAGGAGAAGGAATCAGAGATAATGGGTAGGAATCACAATTTGGGCACTTCAAAAGCATCATCTTCAGACAGGCCAAGAATTGAAAAATGGCGCTTCCTTACAAGGACTGGAGCTCACAGAGCAGACAGGCTACAGAGGGAAACTGTAGTGTGCCTGTTCTGCATCTGCAGGGGCACTGACTTTGAAAACATTTACTACAACCAGAAATTAAAAAATTCAAAACACTACCCAATTCTTACCCTGCACTGCAAGATGATTTTCTGTCCTCTCACAACTCCAAAATTCCCATCCCTCATCATGGTGTATCTATGCATCTCTGTGCTTCCCCACGGCACAGGAGGCTGCTGGATGGCTGAACACCTGCCTGCCCATGGGAAACACTGAATTAATTCCTTGTTTTGCTTTGCTTGTGTGTGCAGCTTTTGCTTTCCCTGTCTTTATCTCAACCATGAGTTTTCTGGCTTTCACTCTTCCAGTTCTCTCCCCAATCCTGCTGGTGGGGGAATGAGGGAGCAGCTGCCTGGGGTTAAACCACAACACCAGGAAAAGTTGCAATTATTTGTGCATAGCTTCCCTTTCTTGGGTTATTAACTCACTGTCCTTAGCTTCTACATTTCACATTCGCTTGAACCCCTCACTGGATTTGCACGTTCACTTGGAGGGGGGAATCTAGAGGCATTCTTCACATAAATCACCCAGAGATACCCACAGACCTTTAAAGGTTAGGAGAGCTGGAGATTTCCCTGAACTCACACAGCTCTCCCCTGTCTAACCAGACCTCAAGCATTTGTACAGCTTCCTATATTTGAATTGGCTTTTTTTAAAATCCTGGTGGCAAATCCCAGCCCAGGCTGCAAAGCAGAAGGATTAGCACTTGGGCTCGAGTGATCACTGGGGACTTTAGAAAGCCCTAGGCTGAAGCTGCTTGTAGTGTTTAGCCAAGAGCCCCAAATTGTTGTAAACAAGAGTATTCACAGATCTGCAGCATGATGAGCTGATTAAAAGCCCAGAAGTACCATGTGTGGTAGTACTGAGACAGCAGCATCTTCAGAGTAATTTAGGGGAATGTTATAAAGAGGCACAAAGTATTTTTCTGTCTCCAGTTACCAGCCATAATGTGCAAAAAAATTCATTAAGAAAGGGCAGCCTGCACATCATCACCACTCAGAGGAACCAGAAAGCCCACAAAAATGAAAAGAGAAACATAATCATTATATTAATTACCGATAATGCAAGGTTTAGAAACTCCATTTCCTATTATAATAGCTCAGCTTCAAAAAGACTGATGCAAACACTTCTTAGGAAACAAAACAGTAGAAATGAGCCAGTCTCCTTGCTTAGATTTCTTAAGAGCCTAAAAATGCTGAAAGTGACCAGGTTAGGCAAAAATGGACATTTTGTGGGGTTTAATCCGTTGACACCAATAAACAAACGTTACCCACACTGCAGAACCAATGCATTTTTGCTAGTCCCATAGATTTTTATAAAGAACTTATTTGAACCTTTGAAAGCCAGAGGCCATCTCAGAGCCAATCCAGAACTCTTCTCTTGCTCCACCTTCAAAAATAAAACACACCCCACCCCTGCTGTCCTCCTCCACAGTGGAAGAACAAGGTTCCAAGGTTCTCCAAAAACTTAGCAATGCAATATCTTTACCTCTTTTCATGCCTTTTTTAAATTTATTTTTACATCCCACTCATCCGTGCCAAGTCTCTCATTTCAGGCAACCTCTAAACCCGGAGAGGGAGCTGCCGTTCAGCCCACAGCACAGAGCAGAGTCCTGACCATCCTTTAACTCAGGGATTTTCACAACATTTTCACTAGTAACAGTCCTGGAAGGAAGCTCTCAAGCACATTTCATTTGTGCTTTCAGTCCAGCTTATTTGTCCAGCAAGGTAGAAGATGATGTATTTCCTCTAAGTCTCATAATGCCTACTCCCACACGCCCGAATCTTTTCATCTTATTACTATATAACTTTAAAACCAAAGGATATTTGCTTTTCTTTCAAGATTACTTTCCCCTCTGTCCCCAGGAAAGATGTGAAGACTGAAATACACTTGGAACAAATATATCAGCTACAGGAGAAGGAGAGGCGGAAATGCTCTTATTCAAACATAGCAATAGAGCAGCAGCCCACCAGAGTCCTATTTTCTGGTGCCTCACCTGGGGAGAGCAAACCCCTCTACAAACTAGCCAAGAATTAGATCTGTATTTACAGGAGGCAGCGTGTACACCACGCACGCTAAATGACTCACCCGAGGTTACAGAGCCAGGCAGTCAAACCCCCTCAGCACAGCTGCCAATTCTCAGCTCCACTCAGCTTTCCAGCTGCTGAACAATAATCTTTTTCCCATCCCCATGTAAGACATGAGCCAATTTTACTTTTATGAGACTAAATTACCTCTATTCATCTCCTGTCACTGTAAATGAGTTACTAGTGAACTCTCTCATTTCTCAAAATTTTATTCACAAATGTCTTTATAATTCCGTTTACCTGCACGTGAAGAGATACATGCTGTTTATACAAGCATAAATCAGGTATGATTTACTTTGCATTAAGTTGCTGTTTCTTTTATTGCTGGAGAAGAGATGAGTGTAAGTAGTAAAAGCAAGCAATAATTTTTTACAAATTAGAAGTGGAGAGACTGTGGCTAATATGCTTTAAATGGGAAAAGGTTTCAGGAGTCAGACCATGAAGCAACAAGCCCAGCACATGTCCCTCAACATGTGGGAGCTGACTTAGAACACCTCCTGCATCCTTTCTTTGCATTCCCTGTGAGGGCAGGAGGAAAAGTCACACACCATTCATATTGCTCCATGAGCAGTTTGGTGCAATCAGGAATCTGCAATACAAGAGGGCAAGAATAACCCTAAATAAATTGGTGCAAAGATTTACTAAAAGGGATACCAGGAGACACCAGTCTTCATCTTCCACTATGCACAATGAGACAGGACAGCAGGTCATGGCCTGACAACACTCCTGGAAAAAATATTAGATTTCTAACCATAATCCATTTCTAAATGGCAATTTAGTCTGGCCATGTGGGTTTGTACCTCTTCTAACCTGTCAGGTTGATTTCTGACAATTTTTTACCAGAGATAAATTACTCCAGTTCCACTAACAATCACACACCGTAAAAATACAACGTTAAGAAAAAGGAGAGGGGATTTATGGCAGCTTTTGGTCCCAACAAATGTGATGGTGGTGGTAAATCAGCTGGGAACATGGAGCTGCTCACTTCAGGGAAAATAGGAAGCACACAGTCAGACATCAGTAACTCCCAGCAGCACTGCTCTCAGCAAGAGGGGCATCAGGCAGAAGTGGGGAGGCAGCTGCACCCCAGCAGGAGCTGCAGTATTTTGGAGGCAGCAGCAAGGAAATCAGCAGGTTGTGCTGTGCAAGGTGAGGTCTGCGAGGAAGAACCTTTGAGCAAAGATTTTTCTTTAAGCCAAAGAGAACAAGTAACTCCTTAGCATCTATACCTGCAACCAAGTTATTTTTCCCTTGAGGCAATGCCCAAAATGTGCCAGGTCCTTCTCCTAGCCTGAGAAGACTCCCTCCATTGGCAGTGTATAATTTAACAAAATGAAGTCTTTATTACCAAATAAGCATCTCTTATGCCTATGAGGTTTTGTTTATCCAGTCTTGTGACCTTTTTCAGGCTGTTTTTGACCTTCTTTGATAACTTGGAAACTATAGTCACATCAGAGTTTCTGTCGCCAAAAGTTTTAAAAAATCCTTGTAAGAACTGTATAAAGAAGATGAATACTTAACAATTTTTTCTCCTTCGCTGAACAGAAATAAGCAAGGCCCTGGGAGTTGTTTGGCTTTTTTTTTTTTTTTTTTTTTTGAGTTTTATTTAAGGGCAGGTAAGAGGGGAAGAAAAGGATCTTTTACTAAAAAGTTAGTCTACTACAGTTCAATGGATTTAGAATTCCCAAGTTTTCAATTAAAACCTGGATCAAAGTAAAAATGAATGCCAGTTGGAAAGCCTGCATTCATCTGAAAACAGAGACTAATAAGTCCAGAGCTTTCCAAACCCATCACACTCAGCAGCGCCACAAGGGATGGAGAGGAGCAGCACAGACCTGCTCAGCCAGCTGGGCTGTCAAGTGGCTTTTATTTCCCTGTGCGAGAGAGCAGGAAAGGTGTTGAGCAGACAGGTGATGAAAAAAATGGGGGGGAGGAGGGCAGAACATCAGAGGCAACAAATTCATAAGAATAATTTAATTTAGAACATAAAATTAATCCAACAAAATAGAGGAACAGATGCGAAGGGATTTGAAACTCCTTCTTGGATCATATCCCCTTAACTTTACTGTACTCACAATCTGAATGTGATCTTATTTATTCAGAATATTGAAACCATATTAATTAAGCAATAAAATGCTCCAGACTGCTTGTTGTTAGGATTATTTACATACTATGTGTGTTAAAGGGGGAGGAAGGGAAATTAGTATCTCCATCCTGAGAGGTGACTAAAGGCTTGAGGAAACAATTCCAGGCTTTTTATAGCATGAAGGATTCCTCTTTGCTGTTGGAGCACTTGCCACAGTCAGTTTTTCAAAGGACTCTGCTAATTAAGATATGTACTCATACAAGCAAATATTTGGCTGTCTCAGTGCTGCTGTTATCTCCCCTGTGAAGCTGAGAAAACCAAGGCAAACAGAGGAATAAGGAGATCTGAAACTTGCCCTCTCTGACCCTGCTAAGGAGACTATGCCAGGCATCTGCACTAACCACAAGGTGATTAGTACAGAGAGGACAAACAGATACAAATCTAGATGAGCCTTCTGGGGAGCCTGCCAAGGAACACATTGCCTTCCCAAGCAGAAGATGTGCCACTCCTCACACTGCCATACAACTGATGTGCAGCCTTGGGCAGCAAACTGCAGAGCCCGAGGGGGGCACTGGGTTTGCCTCCAGGGTAGCACAGGAGAGGTCACATCATGGCTTCCCTGCCTGGCCAGGCCTGCTGCTATTGCAGAGCTGTGGCGTGCAGGACACAGATGAACTTTGTCTATACAAGCAAACTTGACAAACAGAACTCAAGAGCAGGAAAGAGAGGAGGGAGTTCATCAACAGGTACTTGCCTGGATACTTGGGGTAACAGAGGCAACATGAAAGTCATTTTCTTTCTCCACATGAAAAGAGCTCAATGTACAACCCTTGCACTGCCTTCAAGTTTAGCAGAGATGGTTCCACAATCTCTTCCAGAAGGAAAGAAATAAACTCTGCTTGTGTTGAAGTTGGATTCACATTTGAGAGACACCACAGCTCTCCCAAGCAGCTAACAATTGGGTCAGGCCCTCATGCCTGGGTAATTTACTGAGACAACTGCATCTGTGCTCCAGGTGCCTTCACTGCTTCCCAATTGTTTTCCCTTGGAGAAGGATGAACCATTACCACCTGAGCTTTTCTTCATAGTTTTAGGCTTCCTAATCCTATGTACCAGCCAGTCCCTGCAGAGCAGTGAGGAACTGATGCCTGAGTACAGCTGGGAGAAGTAGGTGGGACCTAAAGTCTCTCATGGCCTGGGTTCAGGGTCCATGAGCAGCAGTAGCAGAATAATGTTTGAGAGGACAGAAGGCAGATAAAAGCAGTTTGTATGAGGAAGACTCAGTCCTGCTGGGAGCCCTACATGTATATTATGGTAGTTAAGAGCATAGACTTCCTCACTGCTGTGGACAACCTGTTATTTTCTGTGTTGTAAAGTTTATACATAACTTTTCTCTTGCAAGAGAATGCTATTTTTTCAATTTCCCTTCAGAGACTACCTGGAGGAAGGAGACTTCATTGGTAAGACAAAAAATTTTCAGCCACGAGGGTGACAATATGGTAGGGTGCAGCAGTTACTCTGTCTAACATTGGATACAGCTGCTCAAAAGGATCTTCCTCCCCTGAATCACTTTCAAGGATGTTGTTTTTCTCCCACAACCAAAATATATATATTGAAAACTGTATTCTACCTTGCCCTCAAATAATCATCTTGTGTGTATGTACAGTCACAGGGAGAATATATAGGCTCTATATTCAAGGCTATAAAAAGCCTCAAATTGCTTCCTCTAGCATTTAGTCACCTCTCAGGATGGAGCCACTAATTCCTCTCCCCCCCCTTTAACACACACGGTATATAAATAATCCCAACAACAAGTTGTCTGGAGCATTTTATTGCTTAATTAATATGGTTGCAATATATAAGATGAATAAATAAGATATTCAAATTGCTGTACTGAAATCCAGAAAGCCTATGTTCAGTCAGTCACAAAAAGAGACAACACTGAGGAATGAGTAGAAGAGTTTCTATCAGAGCAGGAGATTACTGATCTAACCCAGTTACCTGGGAGGCCCACGTCTGAAATGCTATTTTAAATTGTGTCATTACACAGTAAGGAATTAGAATTATTCATCGTGTCTAACCTAACCTCATTACAGCTTCCGCTGGGAATAATTATTTCAAAACATTTCTTGCTCTTCAGAACCTAAGGGCACAATTATTGAGTCTTCCTGAACTCGGCTCAAATGACTTCTCTAAATTCTAGGGAGCTGCTCTGGCTCCCAGCACAAAGTGAACATATCTAAAAACTAATCTTATTTGCAGCAAAGAAACACAGACAGCTGCTTTACACATTCACCTACCTGCCTGGCCCCACCATCACATCACAGCATGTGGCTGTGTCCCTCACATCCCTTTCTATCCCAAAAATGCTTTTCCCCAGGTGGGGGATCCCACCTTTCAAGTCAGGGCAATGTTACTGCTACCAAATAATTACAAAGCAAACCTGCCCGAAATCAGGGGCTTTACTACTTTGTTTGACTGTTCCCTGCAGAAATGGAAGGGCAATGAATGTGTGTCATCATATACAATTTACAACTTATGTAAGTTTTGGAGACACCCCTCACACACCCCCCATCAGCTTCTGGCAGACAAAGCTTTTCTAAAACAATGGCTCATAGGGAGGACAATACAGACAATACTTTATTTGCAGAAGATGGGTCATTGCAAATATTTCTTTCAAAATCTTGTCTGATTTGTGAGGATCAGAGTGTACTCATTAAGAAATGTGAGGTCAGCAAAACCTGCATAAGGTTCTGGTGATGTTAGCAGAGCTGCATGAGATTATCAAATTTCTGTTTAAAGGTATAATTAGAAATGATCTCTCAGTAATATTTCAGATTCTTTTCACAAAGATGAAGTTCCAATGAAAACATGTGCTGTGACTTCTATCAATCAGGTCTTGACTTGTCTAATACCATTTTCTATTTTATATATAAATTAGCCTGTTCAGATCTGACCTTTGTCCTTTCAAGGATTTTTAATGTCTTTTTAAATAGATCTAGAGAGACGACATCCAAAGAGGGTTGAGATGGAAGATGTTCTCCTCTCTTGTTTTAAACTCAGATGTTCTGTCTGCTGAAAAAAGGCACATTATATCTTCAGCTCAGGAATATTCTTTTATGTTGTTCTGATCTAAAATTATGACCAGTACAAAATAGGTATAAACATTGGTTCCCAGTAAGCTACTTAAGACTTCTGGAGACAATTCAGAATTGAAATAGCCTCTCCTGAAATTAGCAGACATAAAATTATTTCATCTGCACAAATAAACAGATTGTGATGCATTTCCTGATTAGCCAGAAGAGCCCAGCAAGACAAGATTAAGTAAGCCAACAGATGTAAAAGCAAGACATAATATCTCATCTAAGTGAAATGTTGAAATGCTAAACAAAATGAATGAGGACAAAGGCATTTGTAAAGGTGGCCCAGTGTTTGTCTGTATGCTTCTTAATTTTCAAAGCTCTTATTACAGCACAAGTCATAAATAAATTATTTTTTGCTTTCATAGAGTTCCAGTAACCATCATTTGGTAGTTAGGTTTGTTATCTCAGATTTACAGGGATTTCAAGGTACAACATTAATGTATTACACAGGTCCAAATCAATTCATAACAATACAAATAAGCACAATATAAGTACTAGAAACAATATAATCACACCACAAATTTTCAACAATACAAAACTTTCATGTTTGAGCTTTGACCAGCATGCCCCAGAAACTTTGGTCTGCTGTTTGAAAATTGACCTTTCATTCAAAACATGCAAAACAAAGACTATTCCTGTTAATGAAGGAAATGGGCAAGGTTTCCTTTCAATGCTCTGTGAACTTCTTTTCAGAAAAGATAATTTTTGACACTCATTCAGGAAACCTTTTATTAGTACTAAGAACTCTGAATGATCCTTCAGTAATCCTACTGTTGTTTTCATCAAAGAACAAAGAGGGTTCAGGAATAAAGTTTTCAACATATGCATATTCTTATAGCATGGTATATATTTATATCAACCCAGCACCTTCATTGCACTTATCTGGGGAAGTGAGAGAGAAATGGAGTTTGTACCAGTTTTTCATTGAGGTACATAGATCTGGTTTTAGGAGGCTTAGGATCTGCTGGGTTTGGTGTTGTATAGCCCTGCTCTCAGCACTGTAAATTTCCAACCTGGTCCAGTAGCACATTAAGCACTTTGTTATCTCAGTTTTTCCAATGAGACAAAATTCAAAATGAAGCATTTTAGGGCTCTTGGAAGCATGCCTCCTTCTACAAACGTGGTTCATTCCTCACTGCTATGATTTGTACCAAAATTCTTCACTCTGCCCCCCAGCAACATCTGGTTATATCCTCAGTACCACAGTTTCTTGCTTATCTGCCTTACACTAAGAGCTGGCCTGTTAGTTGCTGGCAGGACAATCAGCAAGAGCATCAGTTAGAGCATTTAATAAGTTAAAGATCAGTGGATGATCTCTGAGGCAAGGTTTTCTCTGCACACATACACTATACACACAACTTGTGGCTCTAAACTTTACCACGGAAGCGTAAATCAAACAATGAGATACAGCTTAAAACACACTGAGCAAACAGAAGTTACTTTTGCCCCGTTGTGAAACAAAACAAACAAAAAGGTACATTTAATTGGAAGCAATTGTGTGTGAAATGATTTACAGCCACTCAGCACTGCCGCAGCCTCGACAGCGCGTGTGGGTGAGCTCTGACGGGGCTGTGCTGCCACCCTCTGTCCTCAGCCCTCCAAGTATCAGCACCTAATACTGGGGTGAAACGAACTTCTCCTCAACCTGGGAATCTGGGAAGGTTAAATTCTATATGCTACAAGCAGCTGATGAGCTAGCAGAGCATGAGGGGCCTTGTTTCACTTCCCAAACATATTAAGGTCTGCTGAGCACCCTATGCTATCCATAACACTGTGATTACAGGACCATTTGGAAGCCTGTGGTAAAAAGTCTTAGCTCAGAGGAAGAGCCTTGATGAAGCAGCTTGTGAGTGCCTGCAGCTGCACTCAGCGTGTCAAAAAAGGAGCAAAACCCAAAGTTGACCCCACACTCATAAGGACTGAACCAATTCTGCTCTGGTGATATTCTTCAGGTCCCTAAAGTCACCAGGTCTGCTTTATTAGTCCACATTTACTCTGTGATAGCCTTTAGAAACAAATAAACTCAGGCATTGTTACATCCTAATGTTTCCTGGATTTCAGGGTGTGTTTATTCAGTATGACTCGTGTTTGAAACTGGAGAAATGCATCTTCTCTTGCATGTCCCAAAATGTCCCAAAGGTCCACTGCTTTGCAAGGCTTGTCACTGTAAAGGGAGGCTCAGGATTTTCCCTGTCACACCAACAGGCACTGACTGGCCCTGGGTATTTTCCATGAAATTGAGAGATAAGCTATTTTGTCCACAGGATCCTCTCCCACTGGATTTTTTGAAGGATTTCAACTGCACATTTTGACTCACATTTGTGGCTTTGTGAGGGAGGGTGGACCTCTTAATATAGATGGACATAGAAAAACATCACAGACCCTAAAACATAAAGGAATGGAGCAATAACTTAATCAAGAGGAATGGCAAAGCAACTTCCACCTTCCTGCCTAGAGAGTGCCTGGCTCCAACCCTTCAACTCAATGGCAAAAAACTCTTCTTGTTCCATGTTTAAGCAGATTTCATCAAGAAATCAAGAACCTTGACAAGAAAGACCAGATTAATAAACTCTGAGTGGTAACTACAAATAGAATATACACACCTTTCAAATACACACCTTTCCAGCCTAGCCATATAACAGCAAGAAAAGGAGCCCTGAGCCTGGTGACATGGAAGACCTGAGCAGAATATAAACAGCCCAAGAGCATCCTCAACCTGTTAAACTCACTTTTCTATAAGAACTGTCAATACCTCTTTTGAGGTATTCTGTCTGCTCTGAAAGGAGTGCATAAAGCAGATCATTAAGCTGAAAAGAAGGATAAATGCCAATAAAACTTTCCCTTTTGTGTTCTTTTTCCACAGGAAGGGGAAAATACAGACTGTAACCTACAACAACAAGCTGGAGTCCAAAGAAAGCTGACTGGTTTTTAAAAGGTTGTCAAGCATTAACAATGTTCTACCATAAAGCTGCAAGCTTACATGGAGACATTTTTACATGGTGTTAGCAGTGCCCCAATGCTTTGTAAAGCCTAATTTAAAGCACCCTTGAAACACCTAGGCAGAGCTTTGCAAGCTGCAGGGAAGAGAGGAGGAAAGACCTTCAGGGTGGGACAAAGTCATTGCAGGGTATGTAGTTATTTCTAGATGGCTTTGCCCTATTTGCCCTTCAGTGTTTTGCTCTTTCTGCTCACTTTTAGATTGTCTCCCCCATGGCACTATTATGCTTTGCAATGTTTGGAAGTCATAAGTGCCCTTTTGCACTCATTAGGGCTCTCAGCAGAAAGTGGCTGTAAGTGTAAAAATAAGTCATGCTGTCAAAGTGTCTGGCAAGAAAAGAAAGCAGAAATTGTGGAAGGAATTCCAGGAAGACACAAGGGAGTGTGTCAGCCTCTCCTTCCTGGGCAGGGGAGAGTTCATAAAAGGGCCAGGGGTCACTACACTGTTGCTGAAGCCAGCCTCCCATTAGCAGGCTGCTGAGCTCTGTTTGGGTGGGCAGAGGAAGGGAAGGACAGAAAAGCAGGCGTTGCCCTTTCACAGCTACAGCTCCCAGTCATGCCAAGCAGAATGACAAAACCACTGTCATTTACAGTTAGGAAGGTCACCTTTGAGGCTGCTTGTGACTTTAGCACAAGCTGTAAGGGCCATACCAAGCAGTGTGTGCACACACATGCACACACCCATGTGCACAGGCAAAGGTGAGACCTAAAGACATTCTAGCTGTGCATGGACTTGTGAGGCTAAAAACACGTTGTAAAAACTGTAATAGGTGTGACTCCACTTGGAGACCTTAAAATCACAACCTTAGAAAGCCCCAGGAGATATGAGTAATGCATGTGTTCACTTGCATCCCCACTAGTACATAAAATTCTCTGCAGAAGGGAATCAACATTTTCACTTACACCAATGACAGCCTCTCTCCTAGAGGAAAAAAATGGCCTTGTATGAAAATAGCCTGTATTCATTGACCCTAAGAAAGAAGCAAACATTGCTTTTCTCCTGTTGCTCAACAGCAACTTCAAAATAGCTCCTAGAAGACAGAACTTTCCTGGCCCTCTGACACAGAACAGCTCCTTCAGTTTTTCTCCTCACAAATATGTTGGTTTTTCATATCAAACCACAAAGTGCACCACCAGCATGAAGTCAGTGTCTCAACTTTATACTCCTTCCCCTCTCTCTCTCAACATAAACCTGAGGCTCCACTGGTCTTATCTGTAACTACTATCTCAATACCATTTCTATCATAATTATTGTCTAATTCTTTCCAGTTCAGTTTTCATCCTTCTTAGCACCAAAATCCCTCCTGAAATTCCAAATGACGTCTTCCTTAGTGAGGTTTGTATGGCTCTGGTTTAACTTAATTTACCTTCTCTCAGTTTGTTTATTCAACTACACCCTTATTCATAAATGTGAGCAGACTTGGTCATGACTGTTGAGTACACCCTGTGGGTCAAAAATCTGTTCTCAACTTTCTATCTTCCATGAACATATTGAAAAAAAGGAAACAAAAATTCACACTTCCATGTAAAATTATTTGTACTTTGAGCTTATACAACATCTGTAGCAATGAGGTCTCCATCCTCACTGAATACTGTGTGAAAGACTACTGCGTCCTCTGCTCTAAGGCTGCTGTCTGAGTTTTATGGTGTGTCTCTTACTCCTGATGAGGGGCACAAAAAGGCACATGAGTACCAGTTCACTACAGGAGATATGTGTGCAACCCACACATGCTGAAATAAAAAGGATGTTGCTCTTTCCTACCAACTTTGGCATGAAAGCTCTTTCATCACTGTTATTTAAAGGGCCAACCAAGCACCCCAATTGCTCAAATAAAATCAGGTGAGTGTCTCCCTCCCTCCCAATCTGCTGCCCCATAGTTTGCCATTGTTAGGAGGCAATCTGTCAGTGGCTGTAGCTTCTGAGGCTGGACCTAAATTTTCTTCCAGCAGTCAGAGTTAGCTGGCAGGGAAAGTGACAGGCTGACAGCCTCCTGTTAGCACTAAGGCACTGTCTAATGCTCCTGCTATCAGAGGTAATTTTACAGAGAAGTCTAGAGATAATTTTTCAATTTGCTCTGTAGTAAATCAATTGCAGCTCAGTAATCAAGACAATGGCTGTAACATGCAATGTGTGCAGTGGGTAAGTGGAGTGAAGGTTTCACACCCAAATCTGAATCAGAGCAGAGTAACAGACAGCATTTTCCCTGCAGCCTATGGAAACCCCAGAAGGGCCTCTGAATGTGAGTGGGTAGAAGCAAATTACTGCTGCTGATACTCTGAAGGATTCTTCTTGTTCCTGGTGGAACTCCCAGTGAAATTGGTGCAAACAGGCTTCAGTGATAGAGTGAGATATGGAAAGGCACAGTTGAGATCAGACCTTTCTAATAGAAAAACTTAGGAAAATTTAGGGCTGCTGTAAATCAGGAAACAATTCATAGACATCACAGTTGCTTTTCTCTTAAAGATCTTTGATTCAAACACAGCATCCTAAAGGTAGTTACATTGTCGCAATTGTCATGTGAATAGTTTGGAACAAGGTTTTGTCTGGATTTTAGGAAGGAGAAGAACTTGAGGAAATAGTTTATAATAGCAGAAAAAGAAATAAAACCTAAATACCTGATACTGTGACCTTAAAGTGTAACAGAAACTTTGTACAAAGTCTTCTGTGGTAGAGAGGGATTTAAGTTATCAGCAAAGTCCTTCCTGATTCCAAGAAATCAGGTTTCTCTAAGACTGTCAAACTTCTGAGAGATTGTTTGTGACTCCCCAAAGCTTGGCTTACAAAAAGGTTTCAGTTTCACACAAAACAAGAAGGAAGATTCTATACACTGCACTTCAAGAGATAGAGAGTCCCTTTGTATGCCATCATTTTCCATTCATTAATCATTTATATTTCTAAGTTTACATTTAAAAGATTTACAACCAAAAAGTCTGAGGATGTCATAGCAAATTTCTCTTTCCCTTACTCTGCATTACATGAGTAGGCTGGAAAATTACAGGTCTTCCTAAAGTAGGGAGATTAAAAAAGATTAAAAAGGAATATTAACAAATTTCTATACTAATGCCATGGTGCAGATAACTGAAAAGGGTTATGCTAGTAAATAACTTCTCCTAGAGGCAAAGGCCATACCTTATAGAAAAGAAAAAAAGGAGAAAAAAAACCCACAAGTTTTTCTCACACTTTACACACTTACATTCCTCAGGGTTGAGTAAAGCAGCTCTTCACTAAAAAGGGAACAAACTTCCAACAGGCTATACCACGTATATGAATTGAAAAGGTTTTACCTAAAGGAACTTTAAATCCTGAGCAGTTATAAACATTCTAGAAAAGGACCAGCAGCAGAAACAAGCTAGTTTATTTCCTGCCTAGAAGCTGGCATCAGTATATCTTGTATAGACCCTATAACAGATGGTTTTGTCTCAAACAACTTATAGCCTACTAGGGGAAGACAGAAAGGTAACAATAGTACAGAAATCCCAACAGAGAAAAAAAGGAAAATATTTAATTTGCCTGCAGTAACTCAAGAATGCTACAGCCAAGTGAAAAATTCTCTGACAAGTCCTTTACCCACAAGCCTATCCTTCTTTCTAGCCACTAAAGGAGGTTAAACATCTAAAGAGGGCTCAAATATTTTTTTCTGCTGCTGAAATGAAGCCAAAGAACTTTCTGTTATTTCTTGTGGAATAGTGTAAAAATTAGCAAATCAAGATAGATGAAGATAATACTACAGTTATATGTGGCTTGTTTTGCCTATGAACATTTACAAGGAAAAAAAATAAAATTAGGTGTTTCATAGCTTTGGACAGATGCACCATTTTTAGAGGCAATAATTTAAATTCATTGTCAGAATAAGCATACTTGCACTTTAGTCTAGTAATTTATCTGTCTAGGAGAACTGCTTTTGCACAGCAAGCACTGCCTACTTTGTTATTGAATACTTCATAGATCTGGCACTACAGGCTGCTAAAATCCAGTTCATGAACACACAAGATCCAAGATCCAGAAAGAAAGTTTGGAGACTCTTCTAGTTTTATTAGTACATTGATTTGTAGAACAGTTTTTTAAAATCAGATCTCTATTCTAAGAGGAAAATTAGCAACACTCAATCTGCACTTGGCTATTGGATTGCTGGAGCTATCTTAGTACTGGACATTCACTTCAGGTACATAAACCTGAAAAAAAAAAAAGCTGTGCATTGAATTTAAACATTTTGATAGGTTTGTTAAATGTTTGTAAACAAACATGTGGCCATATATCCCTCTGTTTCTGTAAGTCCCATGGCCAAATATATGTCTCTGGCAATTTGTCTATGGCAAAAGGTTTTAGCAAATTAAGGAAAGCATTTCAACATCCACAAATGTTGTTTCATGCACCTCTCAAGACTTCTGTTTTCTCACAATCACTTACTCCATGAGAAGTGCCACTTCAGGGACTTGTGTGATGGAATAGACATGGCAGACTCAAGCTGGAAATAATAAGTAGCACCTAAAATGCTCCCAGCCACTAAAAATCAGCAAGATTGTGTGGGACTGCAATTTAACCAGCACAGGAGACATTGCCATGGTTTAACCACAGCCAGCAGCAACTCAGCCCCTCACAGCTGCTCACTCCCAGTGGGTGGGAGACAAAGTGGGCAGAGTAAAAGTGAGAAAGCTCATGGGTTGAGATGAAGGCAGTGTAATTGTCAAAGCAAAAGCCTCACACACCATCAAAGCCAGACAAGGAATTCACTCACCACTCCCCATGGGCAGGCAGGTGTTCAGCTATCCTCAGGAAAGGACAGCTCCATCAGACTAACGTGATTTGGGAAGACAAATGCCATCACTCAGAACAACCCCTCTTCCTCTTTCTTTCCCCAGCTTTATATGCTGAATATGATGCCCTATGGTAGGGAACAGTCCCTTAAATTTGTCAGGGCCAGATGTCCTGGCTGTGCCCCCTCCCAGCTCCTTGTGCACCTCCAACCTATTTGCTGCCAGGGCAGTGTGAGAGGCAGAAAAGGCCTTGACACTGTGCAAGCACTGCTCAGCAGAAACTAAAACATCCCTGAATTATCAACACTGTTTCCAGCACAAATCCAAAACACAGCACCATGCCAGCTACCATGGAGAAAATTAACTGTATCACACTGAAACCCAGCACAGACATCATGAGTCAGTGTGGGCTTTCCAGTATTGCAGTATTTTCTCTCCAAGCCAGTCATGTTTCCTCACATTTAATGTGAAAAAACTGAGATCAGAGCTTCTCTCTTCAGTGGAGATACAAACCTTAGTCTTGTACATCACAAGGGATGCCTTCCTGTTCCTTCAGAGTAATTCTCTCATTTTCTAATTTATATGGACTGAGTCAATCTGTTTCTACTGTCCAGCATTTCTGACATGTCTGACAAGGCAAAAATACCCCAAAACATGGAGCTTAAAAAAAAAAGGGCAGGGGAGTGGGAAGGGAAGAAAGAGGGTCACTTTATTTATACAAATCCATAAATCCTGAAGACAGAGCAATCATCTTATGTGAGATTTCACAATATTCAGAAATTCCTCTGGCAGGTTTTCTATACCACGAAGTAAAGGCTTGACCATGGCCAAATTCACAGCAAAGAATCCACTTTTCTTCTGCCATGCTCTGAGAGAGACAAGCCAGCCTTCTTTCCAAGAGAGTATGCAACTGAGAGTTAGATGAGGAATTAGGCACTTGTTTGTCTTAGTTGGGTACCTATTTATTTTTGGCATTTCTAGATACCTTGCTTCTCCCACTGGTGCTCAACAATCCCTTTCTTAAGCACCATGCATCACCTGAAAGGCCTAGGAACATAGGTCCAAGTTGAATATTCCCTTCTCCTTTTTTTTTTTTTTGCCAGAAGGTCACCAATGCAACAGACATGTTGGACATGTTAGATTATTTCAGCCAGTCTTATTGGCATACCAACAACAAGCCTACATTTTACCAAGAGGGTTTTTTTCAATTATCCCTGGAGAAAAATTGAAACCAGGTGAGTTAGAAAACTAAACTGGAACACTGAACACAGAAGATCCTGTTAAAAATTAATCCTTGTGAGGCACAGTGACTGACCTGTGCAGTACCCATGCAGCAGTTCAAGACTTTTGGGTAGGTTACATTTCACCCTGGAGGAGTTATTAACCTTTTATTGGACCATGTGTCAAGTTCTAACAAAAAAATGAAAATAAAATGTTTTCCTCTCCAGCAGGTCAGAAAGTATCACTGCTTCTTCATTCTATATTTTAAACAGACCTTCAAGCTGTTCTACATTTAAAACAGCAGTTCAGGTTATTTCCCATTTTGCCTGACTAAGTAAAGAACCACTATAACAAGGATTTTCGGTACTTCTGCAACTTCCATGCAGTAAAATAACAGTCTTCACACTGAAGCCCAAGTGATCTTCTCTGCCAAGATCCCTTTCAGGCAATAAGTTGGACTTTAGGAGCATTAATAACCTCTCTGGTTTCTGCAGAATTTCCACAGTTCACTGAAGATTATCTCTTTCACTGACAGAACAGCAGGAGCAAGCTGATGATTAAAACTGAAAGATTCTGTTTCAATGCAAAAGAAAAGATAACAAACAGTGTCTCAGAAAATAGCTATGTTCTATTCAAAGGGATCTCATAACAGAAAGACTGGTAAGAAAAGCAAAAATTCTAAGAAATGTTTTCATCTTTCTTTTTGTTTTTTTAAGGGGGAGGAATTCAAGATTAAAGTCACTCAGCACTGCCCTCCTCACACCCAGAAGAGGGCAAGAGCACTAAACAAAGCACAACACTGAATAAGTTGGACAAGTTCCTAGGCAGCAGCACACATAAAACCTCCTTCAGCAGGTTTCAGAGTTTGAGTGATTATTTAGAAGACAGGATGGATGAAAAATCACAGCAACACGGTGTCACAGCTTTGCACATGGAATGCTCAGGGAGGGTACCCAGATGGAACATGCAGGAAAACCCTCTCCCTTGGTACCCATATGATTCTGAGTTTGAGAACTGTTTACCTTGGAGTGTTTCATGCCTGGAAAGGAGTAGCCATTGATCATCATTTCTCAATAGATAAGACTGAAAACTCCTGCCAGTGCCACACCAGAAGTGGGATTTGCCATGACTAGTGGCATTCAGAGTATGCTGGGTTGTACAAATAACTCCTGTGTCTTTCTGTAGGCCTCCTGTATCCAGCTCTCTGTCCCACATTGAATAACAGAACACTGAACTTTTAAACTGATCAATATAATCATGGCCTACAAAACCAGTAATTTCTGCCTCATCCTTCATTTTACCCCTCAAGACAATTTGTCAGTTAGATGCACAATATGAATAAATTATAAATCCTTGTTTCACACAAATGCCCTAATCACCAGTCTAGGAGGATGTCTGTAAGTAAAGATGCAGTCCATTATTCCTGGTCAAGGCACTCAGCGTAAAATAAGAGGAAATCAAGATTAAATGAGCCAGAAGAAGAGCATAAAAGACTGCAACTCTACATTGACTGTAAGCTACAGTTCCAGTCTACTGGGGGAAAGGATTAATTCTCTTCCCCTTCTCCACTAATTGTTTAATTTCAATATAGAAAATCCTCAAAACAAAGACCAGAGCTTAGAGCATCACCTTGCAAGTGAGTGACTTCATCCCTACACATACTAGACAACAGCTGAGTTTGTTATTTCAATCAGATTCAGCTTGTCTCCCATTTTCTAGAAGAGATGATGGCTACTCCTACACAGAAAGGTAAATAATGCTAGAGCCTATTCTCTATAATATCAGCTGTTTCAGACCAGCCACATCTACAGCAAAAAACTGTAAACCTATACATTTCTAGTTCAACCTTTTTATATTATAGCCCTTTAGTCACAGACTGTTGAACAAATCTCAGACTAAGTGGATTGAGCCACAATTAGACTTCTCTGAAAAGCTGAGGAAGTGAGGGTATCTCACCAAAGCTCATGACTCAACAGGAGGCACCACAAATGGGTTCTACTAAAATCCATGAAGAAGACTACAGAGCTGTTATTGAGGTACATTGGCAATATTTGAATACTGTATTATCTATAAAGCTAATCTTAATCCTCCTCATCATCACTGTGTCCTACTTCTTGTGCCTATATGGGCACAATTTATGGTTCCTGTTCAGTCACTTCTCTGCCAGTCATATACACAACAATACAGAGCAGTGTAGCAGGCACACAGTTCTGAGCTGCTAGAGGACTGAATTTCAGAAAGGTGGTGACATTGCAAAGGTTCCTTATTAACTCATTTCTGGTACTCTTGTCTCCTTTTGGAGTAGTACACCTGGTTTGCCTACTATCATCAACTTAAATTACTTAGTTTTGTGTTGCATCCCTTGATGCTCTTTCTTCCCCCCGGTCAGTTTGCTGTTCTGAGCCTACTGATACAAGAAAAAAAATTAAAGCAAAACATTAAATATATAAATGTGCTTGTTGGGAAGCAATTGAAGAAGGCAGGGCAGGCTCTGAAAACAGGATTCCCTGATGCCTGCAACTAAAATTGTAAAACCCTCACTACATGAAAGCTCATCAAAGGGGATTCAGGAGCAGCATCTCAGGTGGCACACTCTCAACCCACATGTTATTTGATATTTTGCATCACTCCTCACAAGTGGGCTTCAACACTGAAAGACAAATGGACAAATGTCTGGGAGAGAAAATTGATGTGGTGGAATTCACCCTCAGTCCAAGAATCAGCACACACACTTTCAACCACAATGATTTCCCCTCAAGGAAACAGCTGGCCAAGGATCCCAGGAACAAACCCCTGCATCAATACCCCATAGGGAGCAAGAGCCTTGCAGCACTGTGTGTGCGTGTATGTGTTTGTAGTCATCACCAATTCTTACCAACACCAGTGAGGCACATTTGGACTTTCTACAGTGGTGCCATTTAGCTTTGATTTTGAGCCAAAAAAAAAAAAGATGAGGAAAATAACAATAGAAAGCCCAATTTATCTTTAAAACTTCTACCTCAGAGAGCCATTTTCAGCTTTGTCAGGTCATTCACCCCCTCCAACCCCCAGTTAGCTATTGTAAATTCCCACCAGCAATCTTTTTGAAGGAGGAAGGCTTTGATTTTGATGAAGATGCAAGCAATTAAAATAAAATAAAGTCAGGGTACAGACAAAATGGTCAGATGCTACCTCAGCCTTAACCAAAAGAAAGAGAGAGGCTTTTCATACAACAAAGCAGGCAGCCTCTGTGTTTTTATAACCTGTTTTGGCACTTCTGAAGTACACCCTCTCTGCAAGGTGCCAGCTCAGTGCAGTCACTTCCCTATCGATCTGTCTGCTGCATCTCTGCAAAGGTCAAGTAGGATGAGGGCCTTTTCCAGTGCTCTTTCAAATCACTTCACTCCTTCCCAGAAAGGGCGAAAACTCTCAGGTGACACACTAATTAATTCAGTCTTTTCAGCTGTGCAGAACTGTGACATTTATAATTTATTCTGAAAGAAAAAGAAATATAATCCTATTGAAGACATCACCACATCCCTCACCAAAATCTGGTCTTGCAGTGTTTCATTCAGACAACACAGCAAATCTATCAGGTTTACACTTTGTACATACCTGTATTCTATGCTTACATGTTTAAAGGTGGCTTCAGTGCTACCACATACAGATCACATGCATTTATATGAGATAAATTAAATTACAGTATTTCAGAACAGTGTCTACAAACTCCTAAGCAGAGCCATTGCAAACTCTTACTTAAGGACTACTACTGAGATAATTTCCAAACACCAAGGTTTTTTGATTTCTGCTGCTTCAAAAACAGTACAGTTACATATTTCAGTCAGTCGTGGTAGAAGTTCAGTTTATTTTATATTTTTTTAAAAATTGTGTGGTCAGATAGAAAAGTGAAATTTTCCTTCAGGAAATGTCAAGGCGATTCTTGCAAACAAGAGATGTATATAAGAATATAATCACTGCAGAGCAGTGAAATTTAGGGAAACTTAAGATGCACTATATATTTAGAATAATTTCTGACAAGTGCCCAGACCTCAGACTAAATTTAAACAATCAAAATACAGATTACTGTGTTCAAAAGTGCCTTTGCTTTGCTTAGATGTGCTCAACAGGTCTCACTATCTCCCTGGCAGGGCAGGACCCTTGTAATGGCTTTAGATGGACAAGGTTGATTCAATATTAAAACAGGTCTAGTTCAGATGCAGTCTGTCCTTCAGACAAAGGGATTCCCGTACAGAATCTGCCTTCTGTCAGAGCAGCAAGCAGAGCAATTCTTCAGCTGAAGGAACCTTACCCCTGGGCCAAGGCAGAGCAGAGCCATTTTCCATGCAGCTCCTCACAGTGGAGGGCCATGACAGCTGTATGGATGCTGGTCCAGGCAGCTCTTGAGTCTAAGTCTCCTTGGTAATAAATAGCTCTTACATTTTCAGTGGCTCCGGATGTCCTAGATCCTTTGGAGGAATAACAACCCTTTAATACTAATGACTTTTAAGAATCAGAGTGATTTACTGTAGCTTTTCATCAAACTGCTCTGCTTATATTTCTAAAAGACTATGTCCTTCCCAGTCTTATGTTTCAAAGTCATCAGCTCTTGTCCTTTGCTGTCCCCACAGCCATATCAAATAATTTTTTTTAACAGCAGTCAAGGCCCTGTTGCCTCTTCTGGGAAGTTATTTCAGAAGTTGAATGCTGAATGTGGTGGTTTATAACTTGATTCAATGTTTGCTAATCATATAGCTAGAAGTTCTGACCCCAATATCTTATCCTGTACCTTAAACAGGCTTTCTTCTATCATAAAGCTTTGATGGACTTTGATGTACTTCAAACTGTTAAACATTTTGGTTTTCAGTCTAATCTTCCTAAACTAAGTCAAGTCCTTTCAAGAAAAGCTCTCCAATCCCTCAATGCCTGACTAATTCATTTAGGTTTGAACTCGTATTTCCTGATAATGGCCACTGGAAGTGCTGTCATCTTAGAACCATATCTGCCTTTGCCATAACTGCATCTGTGCTGGTGGCCTCATCAGCTCATGCATCCTCATTTGATCTGGTTTGTCCCTTAAAAATTCTTATTGTTCCCAGCTTTTTACATAGCAATGCACAAAATGGTTTCACTGCTATAGCTACCGTCTTAGTTGTTTCTCATCTATACCCTCATCTTCCTGCACTAGGCAGTATTTCCCAAATTTTCCCAGAATTGTACAGCTAGAATAAGTCAAAACACTTTAAAGAGCCCCAGAAATCCATACTTGCAATAATACACTGATAGCACCCTTTCATTCATAAATTTTGCCTTAGAAAAGGATCTTTCAAAGAATTCTAGAATAATTTAATTTAAAATGGGTTTCTGGATATCATTTGATCCCATCTCTCACTCAGGGCAGGGTCAGCTTGGACATTAGATCTGACAACTCCAGCAGAATTCTGACCTTCTTCAAGGGTGGAATTTTATCTCCAGACAACTTTAGCCAGTGTTTGACACTGCTCACTTTAAAAGAAAAAACATTTAATAACATCTAATTAGACTTTCCCTTGTTGCACTATGTTTCCTTCATCTCCCCTCCTACCACTGTGTGGTCTGTTGTAAGTTAGGTCTGTCTTCCACCAGTTCCACATTTTTCCACTAATTTGACTCTTCTCACATAATTATCTACACCCTAGAATTGTATCAAGTGATGCAGAGGACTAATAAAAAACAGAATGTCAGCCTGACCCAAAGTACCGCTAGTAAATACATGCATCACATTTCATCTCGATTTCTATTTATGTGGAAGTTCCCACATATTCTTGTTTCAAGGTTGGTTATAAAGGCTTCTACATTTTGGCAGTCAAGCAGGCCTGTAGCAATATGGATTACATTTCTTTGATTAGTAGCATATGTACTAGTTTCCTATTATTTTAGCACAGACTGTAAGTTTTTTTTTAAATCAGATTAACTTATATTTTCAAACATTCTCATAGAAAACTTTGATCTTAGCCTCATTTAGCTGTGTTCTAACTGTACTTTATTGCATTACTCAACTAAAAGCTAAGGCAAACTGCTGCCTCCATTCTGCTGCCATGCTAACACCAGCTGCTGGCCTGTTTCTACTGCACAGTACCAGCACACCCCCCCTCCTTCCCTTTATTTCCTGCTCCTTCAAAGCACACCAGCTACAGCAACTCTTGTCCAACTGTCAGTCCACTTAACAGGCCACAGTAGTTAATTACACTTTAGGTTTAATTACTTTTACCTAGTTCAGCTCTTCCCTTTCTTTTTACTCATCAGGTTTTGCAACTATTACCAAAGATAAAATACTTCCAGATGCCTCAGGCATGAAGGCTCCACCTTTACATCAGCATCCAGCTCTCAAATAGTGTGTGAATTATCAACAAACCAAGCAAAAAAACCACAGAGATAAAATAGTATGCACTCAGAAAAGATAATTACCTCTTCAGCAAGAACAAATTTCATCTAAACATCCTTTTTTACTGCTTTTTATTCCTCAGTCATCTCAGTAATTGCCATCTATTTGGCTTTCTAAAGCTTTTCCCTCAGCTGGCTCTGCCCCATTTCCCCTCAGCATCTAGCTCTAGCAGCAAAAGTAGGGAGTCCCATCAAGTCAGCTGCAAGGTTATTAGTTTATTCATAACGCAGAACTTCCAAAAGGGAACTAAATCTATATCAAACACACAACTACACAACAAACCAGCAAATTTCCTTCACCCAGAAACAAAGCAGGGAACAGGGGACCAGGAAAGATGATGATGCAATGTCCTGATCATGAGCCTGCTGCTCTATGGGGGAGCCTGTCACGCTTCCCTACACTTGATCATCACAGCTGGAGCAGGACAATAACCAAAACACCCTGTGCTGATTACATGGCAGTGGTCAGAAATGCTGAGGACACAGTTTCTAGAGAGTTTCTATCAGTTTTCTTCTTCCTGGCCCCTAAAAACCTGGGACTATAAAATCAAATTGGCACATTTTGGTCCTCTTGCTTTTTGAACTCCCCTTTTTCACTAGCTCCATGGCAAAGCCTGTTTATATTCCCAAGGACATTAAACCAAGTGCCTTGACACTCAATAAAAAGATCTCACCATTACTTATGTTACAGGATTTCACAGCTGCCTTTTAGCTCCACCCTTGGGTATTTTTCCCAACTCCTAACTGTTTACTCAAACTTGTGTTTTCTCTTCAGACCACTGGGACCATTTTGAGAGCTCATTCCACTTTCCCCTCCTAATCTTGCAATTTAGATGACACTTAAGGACTTTTTATTTCCCTCCTCCCTTCTTTACCTTAGTTAAGTGTTGGAGGAATGGGAACAACCTCACCTCTTTATCAAATGAGCTGGTAATATTTTATTCCCTCTTTCTCTCCCTTGTCATGTACATTGTCAACTGCAACAGATCATAAAAGAAGTAAAGGAGAGTTTTGCTTGATTTATGTAAAACAAGAGTCATAGATCTCTCCTTAAGATAGGAAATTTTCCCCATTCAAATGTCAGAACACATGGCCAATACCTAAAGCTTAAATCTAAGTGAAGCTGAAGTTCTAAATGACACATACTGAGCTTATGGCAGATACAGTATCTTGAACCAAGTTACAAACTGAACCTTTATGGTCTCTCAGAAAATTTGTAACTTAGACTTTGTAGTACAGAATTAGAGGAAACAACACCATTTAGTCACTAAGAAGTTTAATACAGAATGTAAGGTATTGTCTCCTGTTTTTCTTTTATTGCTAGGTTGTTGCAGGGCACTCTGAAGTATACCAATGGTTTAAGAAACAGGCTAAAGTTACTTTCAATATTTGCTTAGGTTATACTCTTCACTAATGCAATCTGGCAAAAATGTTTGGATCTCTCCTTTATTTCAAGATACAATCTGAATGCATTACAATACCTTTAGTTTATTAATCTAGTTTTGCAGAAGATAATTTTTGTATCTATGAATTCTAAATGTCCTCATCAATAGACAAATTACATAGTAATTTGTAATATATAATAACATAGCAATTATATAGTAGTAAGAGCTTTTAAGGCATACTAAGTAAAAAAAACTTTTAGCATTTTCATCAACAGAATTATCAAGCTGGTAATAAATTTTTCACCTTGTAGATACTGAGAGAGAGAAATGGATAGTTTCCCAGGCATCATTCTGGGAAAAGCTGTGAAAAGCTCAGAAAAAAGAATTATAAACAATTCTTACCTTAAGTTGCTGCACCTGATATTTGTGAACATGTGGAATGTGTTATGGAAATAGGTTTACCAAAGGGTTGGTTTCTTAGTAAGCCAATCGTGTGAAATGTATTGATTAAATCACCAATCAGGTCCACCTGTGTCGGATGAGGATATAAAAGAAGACATCTTAATAAACACAAAGCTTTTTGCCTTTATTGTCTTCTGAGATTGTTTGGAGTGTGTCACTCATTATCTGTGTCATTTCTGACTCAACAGTGACATTACTGACTTTCTAGTGAAAAAACTGACACCTAAATTTAAAGACTAAAAAGAAGATAAGTGTTGTGCTTCAAGTCCAACAGTAGATAATGGGATAGCCCAGACTCAATCCCATAATTCCCAGATACTGAATAAGAAACCTGAGCACTTCTGCACATGTGAGGATTGTGAAGTCTTCCCATGAGCAGGAAGTGGAGAAAATAAATTCAAACCAGATGAAGTCTATTTCCCTAGTGACCAGAAATACTACCCGATTCCCTGGAATGCCTTACTACAAAGTCTTGACCATACAAACAATTTGTTGAAACTGGATTGACCGTGGTTACAATTTCTGACCTAGATCCCAGCACAGAAATACTTTTTTATTATGTGAATTTTAGGATTGCTCTGTTAAGCTTTCTTTTGGAAAAGATACGCTGGCAAAATTTTAGCACTCATGTTTCATATACACACCATCTGCATAAGTAACAATCTCCATTTGTCAGAAGAGATTAAGACACTGCTTTTATGTGACTGCAAAAACAAGCTGGCAGTTCACTCCATGATTTAACTATAGTAATTTGATGTACTTCATGCTGATCACTGCTATATTGTACTTTATTATATTTGTTGATGCTTTAAATACTGCAAATTGGGAAACAGAACATAAACTATAATATGCAGAAGGAAAACTATCATTTGAATCATCATTTATATCTCTCAGTTTGAGTGAAGTGATTATGAAACACTTAAAATCTAGGGGTAGATCTTCTCTTTCTCTATTGGCTTCAAGGAGATACAGTGATTTATGGCCCTTGACGATCAGGCTTAATACTTCTTAATTTTGCTAAGGTTTGTAGAGATAGGAAAATCAGAAGATATTGTCATACTACATCCTTATGAGTACAGAGATTTTTAGCTGGTAAATGTGTTGTAATAAAGGAGTTAAAACCAATACCTGTGAAATGGGATGCAGTTCCTTTAGTGGAGTGCAGAATAAATAATTTCTTAGACTAAGACCTCAGTAAAGTTGCTTGAGTAGGTTAATTTAAAAAAATACAAGACTGTTCATGCCACAACAATTTAATACATCTACTCACTCCACTTGTGCCATTCCCATTATTTTATGTGATTATTTACATGTTTCTGTAATTACTTGCAGGATGTGTGAAGAACTGCATGAATTACTCTCCTACTATTTAACATGCATTGTTTACTAAATCATTAAATATTTAGAAATTACGTCATTTCAGGGAGTTTTATGGGGTTTCTTTGTTGTTGTTGTTTTGTGGTTGGTTTATTTGGCTTTTGGGGGGTGTTTGTTTAGGTTTTTTTCAATTATTCCGAACATCCCATGATGCATCTAAATTTTTTGGGATCTTTTGGTGTCTAGAATGATTTCAGTACTGTGGGAGTAAATATTATTACTTTTCTTATTTTGTTTTATACAGCAAGCTATAATGCCTTTCTCTTCTACACCATATATCTCAATGAGGAAACCCAATACAGTGTTGTGGGAAGAGGTATCTTACATCAGCAGCTGTCTTTCTTTTAGAGATGAGACAAGGAGATAGTCCAGTTCAGAAATGCAGATGGTCAACTCTCACTGCCAAACCAGTCCAGTTCTGAGTTAAGACTATAAAGTTTCTGAACAGTTTCCACTCGAAGTTTAAACAGTGGGATTGTGTCTTGATTGTGTATGGACCAGAAATGGAACAAATTGACCAAAGCAAGAGCTGAAGAGATGCCTACCAGAGTTTGCTATCTATCCAGGCTGCCGGTGAACTTTACAGCCAGGAGGAGTTAAATAAATTTAACTTCTAATTCCTTCTGCTGGAGCAGGGAGTCAGAATAGAATGATAGTTCCTCACTGTATGTTTTGTTGCTGGCTGAGATTTGAAGGTCTTTGAAGACAGGGAAGATTTCACTCATGCAAACTAGGATAATTATTATGTTTCAACTGCAGATGGCAGCAAACCCCCAAATATATCTATAGTCTAACCCTGGTAACTTTTGATTCCTATACAAAGAAAAAAACATTTTCTATTATATTAGAAATAAACAAAACTATTTTAAGAAAAGAGCACATTTGCTAAATTAGAAGGTGACACAGCTCACAGAAACATGCAGAATTGTTTAGAAACATTCAAATGTCAGAGGATGATGAGAGGTGACAGCTCTCCCAGTGAAGGTGCCAATCACTTGCATAAAGTCACAGAAAAAAATGACAGAGAGCATGGGCTGTAGATTCTCCCTGCCTTCTGTCAGGCCCTCTAGCACTCCCTGCAGTTCTGCAGTCAGCAGCAGGAGGAAGAAAGTCTGGTAGAACAGGACACTTGCATGTCCTTGCCTCATTATTTAATTCAAAACAATTGGGGGACATCTACTGAGGACACTGTTACTGAGATAAATAATAATCAAAATGGAGCCAGCAAAATTCCGGCCAGAAGACCGGCCTCAACATCTGTACACTGTGAGACAATCCACATCTGGCTTCACAGGGGAAACAGATGGTGTGACACAGTGCATGGGCCACAGTGAGGGATGGGCTTGTGAGGAAATCACTGAGTTGGGGAGGTGCTACACATGCCACTGGCAGGACCCTTGGAACTGAGCAGGGTGATCATCTGAATGTGTCTAAACCCAGCAGCTTGGTGGGTACATTAGTGAAAAGGTGGTCTTGAAGGACAGGGAAAAGCTTCACCCCAGGATACAGCCTAAATGATGCTTTCCCAGAGTCTGTTTGAGTATATATATGAAATTGTTTCATGGCCTTGGGCTACGAGGACATGCTTATCTCATTGGTTCAACATCTGCCTTTTTGTTTCTGTACTTTTCTGAGACAACTACAGTAGTAGAGATGCAACATTCAGTCCATCACTGAAACAAAAGAGCAGTGAGACAATGTAGCTGTAAGCACTAATCAAATCAGGTCTCATATTTTAACCCACATGAAGGGAATTTCAGATTCTTTTTTATTATCCTCTCATACAGGGGGAGCCCTGGGTTCATGCATCACTCAAAGGCAGGCCAACAACTTCAATTTGCCCATGCTGTTGAATATAGTTTTTTCATATTCAAACAGGCCTATAGAGATTTGTGACATATATCCACTCTCTCCTAAACCACTAGGTACTAGTTATAGGTAACTGTTAGCAAAGTTAATTGCTGTAGGTTAATTGATCATGTTTCTTTATTGTCTTTTCCATTCCCTTTTACCTCAGCTCCTTCCTTTCTCTCTTATATACACATCTATCATTTTCCCTAGCACTATGGGTATTTCTATTTAAACTTCCTTTAGGTTTATTTCCTTTTCTTTCTTGATGGCCAGGAGATCACAGGAGCCTTAATGTGCCTTACTCATGATGCAAAGCAATATCAAAATGCAATTTCTGCATTGAAAATCCAGTTTGATTTCAGAAATCATACAACAGAGCTTTAAATCCATCAGCTGAGGAACAGGCCTATGGATTGATTCTCAGCATTTATGCATGGTTTCTTTGTAGCTTCCTCAGTACCAAATACATCCTGTTAAGTATAAGAAGATAACAGGTGGAAAAAAAATATTGAAGTCAATCCCAGAATTGCTGCTGAAGTTAGTGCAGTGAGGATTTTATACTAAATCTGAAACCCAGTGACACATGAGTTTTGGTGCAACAGCTTATGTTTTGCTTCCCAAATAATAAAAAAAACCCCATGCTGTTAGAAACTCAGCAGAACTTTGAAGTTGATGCTTCGCAAAAAAATCTTTCTGCTTTTAATCCACTTTTTCTTGGTATCTTGCCTCAGTGTGACTCCTGAGGACAGAATCCAGCAGGAACCAAGACTTGGGAATTCTGCCTGACCATGTCAGTGCTGCTGCTATTACAGGAGGAGGATGAGAGACAAGAGTAGACACATCTTTTGGGTGGCTATTGGGAGTGATGGGAAGAACCATTCAAGAAGGTTTCCTTTTGAAATGTCAGGGTCCTGTGGGAACCCATAGGCCATAATGGACCTGAGCAGCTACATCTGGGACCTTCCTCCAGTCCTGCCCACGACAACCCCTGCCTGGGTTGTGTGGAAGCAGTGCCAATCTCCCATCTCTGTCTGTGGCCCTGCCACCTGGATGTCCATGGATCTATTTTTTCCTGGATGGCCCCTGTGGTCATATGTTGCACCTTGTTTCCAGTCTCTGTCCCTGTCGCTTGTATGAACTTCAAACCCTTCATTGTCTCAGTCCTGCCCCCAGCCCATTCTGCTTTAGCTCCTGATGGGAACACCTGGATGGTCCCTGGCCCTGGTTCTTCACTATCCATCTCAGGGGCTGTCATTGAACCCTGTGAAGTCCCCCCAGCTCTGCCCACTATGGTCAAACACACCCACCCAGGAGGTCATGGTTAGCACTGGGGTAACCCTCAGGACACAGCTCATGCTCCCACAGGGAGCAAGCAGCTCTCATTGAGCCTAGACAAGAAAAAAAAAACAATCAGGAAAAATGTTTATATTTGATTATGAAAAGCATTGCTGCTTCCTTATGAGCTTTCCAAGGAAAGGCAAGGAGACCTTTACTCCTCACATTAGACTTGTGGAACTGCTGTAGGAAAGGCTCATGGTAAGTGGATAATGAGAACTAAGAAGCTCTGAAGTTTCATTAGCATCTTTGCAGGTAATGCAGACTTCTATCATCACTGCTAGACATGGCACACTCAAGGAAAAACCCAATCTGCATCTTGAACATCTTTAAGGTTCACTTGGGGAAATCTGATTTTATTTCCATCTGCATGGAGGACTCTGCATGGAGTTGAACAAATTGATAGAACAACAAAAGTGACATCTCCTTTCACTTCTGGACAGTACTGAGAGACTGCAGGTTCTTGAGGATCACCAACACTAACGTCTCTACACTGAACTTGTTTTACATCCTGTAATAATTTACATCCTGTAATAATAATCCTAAAAGTTACAGGCTTGAACTTATTCAGTAAACACCAAGGCTCTTGTATGGAAGGAAAAGCACAGCTTTTGTCAAATCTTTCCATTAAATGCTGGCAATCTTCAGATATGTACTTTTCCCTCAGTATATCATGGCAACACTTTTTTTTTTTTTTTATCTCTTTCCTTTTCTTTCCTGGTACATATTTTAGCACCAGTGACCTTTTTCATTTCTCTAAATATTGCCTTCCAACTGCTAGGCGCCAGTGTGTGTGGCTTTTTGGTGCAGGACCCTTCCAGAGGCTATTCATTATGTTGATGGGCTTTACAATCTGAAAAGCAACTCTAAAATGTATTCTGCTTAGAATACCTTTCCCTAAATTGAATAAGGTGAGCAGATGCAATGCAAATGCACATCACAACATTCCCTAGGAAAACTGAACAAAACCAGAATAAAATCTGTAATAAAACTGAGTAGAGCTGATGCAAGGTTTTTTGCTGCCCTAGGCAGATAAAAATTGCTGTCCTCTTTCCTTATCAGTACTCGGTCTCTTTCAAAATGTTCCACCCTGCCCTGTGCAGCTGTTACCTCTTTGGGCTCTGACAGATGCCCCCTGGCAAATCTTGCAGGGAGATCCAAAGCCTCTGCAATGCACTGTCCCTGTGCCAGGGTGTGCTGCTCCAGTAGCAGCAGTGGGAAAAGAGAATGTGGGTCCATGTTTGTAGTGCCCTGACCAGGAGCCTAAGCCATTCCATGAACCCCAGCAGTGGGCACCCTAACTGGAATTAACAATAAAGGGAAAAAAATGCCTCAAAATTTACAATAAACCTGTTAAAAACCTGTTAAAACCTATAGTCTGGTTCTTACTTATTTCAGGGTCAGTCCTCTGTCCCTTTTTGTCTTTGACCCTCAACCACCTCATTTGCAGCACGCATGCCCCTGACATAGCAGTTGAGAAATGCCAGCCTAGAACTGGAAAAAGGCACCAGACACACACAGGATACGTACACACCTATGTCACACTTGTCACATATTATAGAGTATGAGTAGACAAAACAGGTTCCTACTTACATATTTGCAGATGCAAAAATGCAATTACTTTTTTTCTGGGTCGACACAGACTTCTGAGAAAATTTCCTTGAAAACAACTGGTTCCTTCTGAAGCCCCCAGGCTCTTAACCAGAGCCTCATTACAACTCCAATTAATGGGTTTAAGCACAGGTATCCCATGCTGTGAAGAGCAGCAGAAGGGCAGCACATGCCATCCCCAGGGAATATGTTTTGAAGAAAGGTAAAGTCTGATACACCCACATTTGTAATTTCAGTGTTATTTAATTCTAAATACAGTCTGTGAGACTGGGTAGCTTATAAGGCAATTGCAGGTATTATTTCACTGTATTTCCTGTAAAAATTACTGTATTTTTATTTGATTAATCTTGCTGCGTCTTGTAATTTTTTTCAGAGTAACTCTATGGAAATTATAACTATGAATTTATAAATAAAACAGCCCCAGGGAAAGCTGTGGTTTAGTATGTATGAGGCAGTAAATACAAAGAAAATATTTTCTCTTAAAATTCGGTATTTCTTATATGCTTTTCCAGCAAATTGCTCAGATCCTTTAGAAACACATAAACATATCAGATTCACTCCCCCAACATTTTTTGTGACAGAAATACACATTTTCCCTTTTCTATCCTTTCTGTTTTGTGCTTAGTTACAGTTAACTTACTGTATATGCAATTTATTTATGGATGTTTAGCATAAGCATGTTTATGCATATCCATTGGCACTTTTTAAAAGGAAGCCTCACAGTACCTGGAAGCCACATTGCTCACAAGACAGATTTTTTTGAAAAAAATCTGCCTTATTTGTAGCTGTCAGCACTTGTATGTTCAAGGGTGCATTTAATTTTTTTGCCTGCAGACAATGAGTCAGAAACAGGGGCCCGCCTGCAGACTGTAAGAAGGTACACAGGTCACAGAACGCTTTCCCTCCTAGGACAGCAAAACCTCCCCTTTTCCTGTCACGTTGCTGGGTGGATGACATTGGCATTCATGTCCCAGGGACTGGGCTGAGAGCTTGGGAAGGCAGGAGTGTGCTGGGGGTGTTGCTGTGAAGGTTAACTTGTGCTCTTCCACGTGCTCCAGCAGGCACCCAGGGAACACTGCTTCTCCTGGGTTACCTTGCCAGCTCAGAGGCCCACAGGCATCGCCTCTGGGAAGAGAAAGCAGCCAGCAGGAGGGATGGAGCAATTCACACATTGCAGGGCTCCTGTCTCTGCCTGCTTTCACTTCCAGACTCCTCCATGCAACAGAGATCTTTCAGTGCATAAACCACATCGCCCTGAAATGCAATTCCATAGCAGTTTAAACAAGCCTAAGTGGGTGTGTATGTGACCAGAAAGGGAAGCTGGCTCAGCAGCTGGACCCTTTGCAAATTAATCTTACTTAGTAAAAAAGGGTAGCTAGTTTTCAGCTGATCCCTGGACCAGTGCAATTTCCATGTATGCCAATATCTGCAGGAACATGCAGCCAGGAAAATGAACATAGAACTGCAGCTTAATCCTGGTAAGCCTTGGCTGCCACAAACCTGTTTGACTTCCAAGACAATTTAAGACAACCCAGATGCTGCAATCCTACCCACAGCTTTGCGTTGCTCTCATGCTGCCACCCATAGTGCTCATATTGACCTTTTGATATGTCAGTGTGGAAATTAAATCAGTTAGAAAAGTGTACAGCTCTCTGCTGCTTTTACCATCCCAACTAGCTCTCAAAGGGGTGAATAAAATTCCAGTGCCAAGGGAAAGAAAGGTGAGAGCATGCAGCTGAGGGCAGGAAGGAGATGCCATGGGACTGTGCCAGCACCAACCTAGCCTGACCTCGGTCACTAAGGAGGTGCACACCCAAGCTGTGGGTAAATGAACACCTTAAAGCAGCAGAGACTGGCAGTCCTACTGAAAGCAGCACCTATGTCACCTATAGTAGAGGTGGCCTTGGAGTCCTAGCAAAGTGCATGTATTGTATTTGAATATCTGTATAGAGGCTTTGCCCTGGGAGGTTCCAGTTGTCCTTGATGGGCTGCAGCTGTGATGTCCTTAGTTGGGCTGCAGCTGTGACCAATGAAGATGACTGGGATAAAAGGGGGTGGGTTAGCCAGTCAGGGAGAGCCTTGGAGGAGCCCTCAACTAAGAGAGAACAACATGCAGGAGTCTGTGCAGTGAAGATCTGCAGCTGTAAGAATACACTGAGGAGGTATGGACTTTAGAAATCTGGTAACAACAATATGGGACTCTAGAAATGGAACAACAGTCACCATTGAGGCCCCACCTAGGGCTGTCACAGCCTTCTGTGCTGCTCTCCAGTGAGTCTTACCAGAGAACTCATCCTGGTTAAAAAGACACATTTTCTGAGATGGCTTTTTGATTCTGTTGTAAACAGGGATGACTCCAACATCTGGGAATGATTGGCATCTGACTCCATTGATTCAGAATGCTGAACAATTGCTTTATTAAAATGATATTACATTATACTACACTATATTAAAGAGATGCTATGCTACAAAGAATACTAAAGAAAAACCTGTGACTGTCTGCCAACAGCCAGGACACAGCTTTGACCCAATAGGCCAATTAATATAAACAAAATCACCAGAATCCAATTAAGAACACTTCAGGTAAACAATCTTCCTAACACATTCCACATGTGCAAAACAACAGGGGCAACAAGTAGAGATAAGAATTGTTTTCTCTTTCTCTGAGGTTCCTCTCTGTGATTCCCAGGAAATATCCTTAGGAAGTTGTGCCTGCTTGCTCTCTATTAAGAGAGCTGCAGCTTCAGTGTTATATATTTTTCATAATAAAGTAGAAATTCAGTTCTAAGCTGTGGAATTTTTGGTACCTTTCTAATTTTGCCCTAAGTCTATGAAGTGAGTACATTTAAACAACCTCCACAGTAAGAACTCTGTGATTAGTCTATCAAAAAGCTACATATAGAAGTAGTACCCTACTGTCATGTGCAAGGAATTTATTTATTTTGCTTATTTTTTTAACACCCATTGCCTAAAATTTAACAGCATCAAAAAGTTTATTTCGGCTCCTACATTAAAATTAAGTTTTAGGATATGACAACATGGCATTTGTAAAATAATGCAACTATGCATTTGCTATAACTGTAAGCACACTTGGGGCATTTTATACTCATTACTTAATCCTGCATACTTACACTAACTTAATCATGTTAATGGTCCAGTGTATTTCTTTTTACTTAGCTGTATTACTCTCAATTTCGTTCCTCAAGAATATATTTAAATAACATTAAAACAGCTTAAGTACCATATATTCATTTTGGGTTAGCTATACAACACTCCTTAGGTGAAAAAGCAAGAGGTTAGGCAGTGAACTGTGAAGCTAACTTGCACAAATAGGTGACCTATATTTGGCAGAAAATTTTCATTCTTTCTTTTTCCACATATAATTTTAACATATTTGATACTTTCCACCTACGTGACTTCCATGAGCACTCCATAGGAAGAGTCCCACATAGTATCACAAGACATTAAACTTTCTGTGTCAGGTACAGAAAAGATGTGTATGATGTTACTTAATGGAATGTGCATAAATCAAAGGTTCTGTGATTATATGTACTGACAACAGGATGAGTTTTTCTTGATGTCTGTGTAAACATATGATAGATCCTTCCATGTGCAGATGCAAAGGATTGTCTAGTGAAACCTTTTCTCCCCGTTGCCAAAGGCAGCTCTGAGGAGGAGGTCTGTACACTTCAGACTTACAGACATGAACTCGGGCTGGCTGGAGCTACCTGCTGCTTGCAGGAATTGCAGTCAGCCCAACACAGCTGACAAGTGAGCACAGTGTCAGGCACACCTCCTTATTCTGCCCAGGAGCAGCCCCCAAGCAAGGCACAAGCTGGTGGTCAGGCAGCTATGTGGAGAGGTGGGAGGCACAGCTTGCTTTATCCTCAGCCATGTCAGCTGAATATGGAACACAGAAGAACTCCACATTGATATAGGTAGACATCAAAATATATAATTCCATAATTGTAGAGCTTCATTATGAAGTTTTTTATCTCAGCTCCTCAGATTTTTAATTTGCTTTGCAAAAGTCACTAGGTACTTCCTGAAGTTCACAGAAAATTATTCCAAGACTCCAAGCCCCTATGATTTATAACTCTATGTTTGTCTTCCCCTTCTTTTTCTAAGCATCTGAATTCCAAATGCTTGCACAAGGCTTTTTTTATTTTTTAAATGTGTGCTCCATTATTTTGATAAACAGATTAAACTGCATAAGTAACAAATAATTTTTGAAATCTTATAGTAATACCAAATAGAAACTAATGTTCCCTTTAACAAGAAAATACATTTGTTAAGATTATTTCATGCCACATTTTATTTTGCAATTTGAGCTTCTTAACTGCATCTATAGAGTCTGACATGCTTTTTAACTTTTAGTTTTTAAAAGTTGCAAGTTACTGACAGGCAAAATCATTATGCCTGTGACTGCATATCCATGTCCATTCGATAACATTTCAGTCACTCATAAACTCAGAACATTACTGCCACTACTGAATAGTGCAATTGAAGCTTTCCATTTGCTTTTTTATCATTCAGGCAAAATGTATGCACACATTAACTAAAGCCATTGCCTCCTTTTTTCAGCAGTATGTCAGAAATCAAGTTGAAGCCTTTATCTATTATTGTCTTCTCTCCATGCATCAGATGTACAATTATCAGAAGATACAAATTATGTGCATCAGTGGGAAAGAATGCTATTTTCTATAAGAATAGCTGTAAGTGGGTGGATGGCTTTAGTAATGACTGAACAAACGAAATTGTAGTGTACTACAGCAATGAGCAATCCAAGAACAAATTTTGGAAGCCTTCAATTGTTTGTGCTAAAACTGTGTGGGATGCCCCAGCTCAGCGAGAGATACAGTCCTGAATTTATAAAATTTCCACTCTCTTCTTTTCACTGTCTGGCCACTTCTTTCTGATTTCAGATGGATGTAGTGGTTACTGTTTAGAAACAAGAGGTGCTGGAAAGGATTGGTGACAATCCCAGCTGGAGTAAGCAAGTCATGACCAGACAGGGGCTTTGTTTCAGCCTTTACAGCCATCACATTTGGGAATTGTTATCCATAGCACACAGGCATTTACAGGATGCCCATTGTAGTGGGTTAGTGCTGGCTGGATGCCAGGCACTCACCAAAGCCACCCTATCACTCCCCTCCACAGCTGAATAGGGGAGAGAAAATATAACAAAGGGTTGATGAGTTAAGGACAGAGAGGGATCACTAACTGAATACTATCATGGGCCAAACAGACTCGAATTAGAGATATGAACTGATTGCTTTACTAAAAAAATAAGAGCAGGATAATGAGAAGTAAAATAGGATCTCAAAAACACCACCTGCCCCCCCACCCCTCCCTCCTTCCCAGCTCTACCGTGCCCCTCCTCCCTTTCCCCTCAGTGGCACAGGGAGACAGGGAATGGGGGTTATGGTGAGCTCATCACACATTGCTATTTCCACTGCTCACGGGGAGGAGTCCTTCCCCTGCCCTTCCCCATGGGTCTCCTGCCCCAGGAGAGAGTTCTCCTTGAACTGCTCCAGTGTTAGCCATCCCACAGGCACAGTCTCCTCAAACTGCAGTAACATGGGTCACTCTTCCAACAGGGTGCAGTCCTTCAAGGACAGGCTGTTCCACTGTGGGTCCCCCATGGGATCACAAGTCCTAATCAGGAAACCTGCTCCAATGTGGCCTCCCCTTTTCACAGGTCTGCAAGTCCTTGCCAAGAGCCTACTCCAGCATGGGCCTCCCATGGGAGGCTGAAGGAAACACTAAGGTTTTTGCCATGGTGCTAAAAAGTCTCTAATAAAGTTTTATTTTAAGTCTGGCTGAGAACTTTCATATCCACAAGCATCTCCTGAATGTAAGCACTTTGAAAATAAGGACAGAAACCCTAATGTGGGGCTTCATGAAGGAAACCAGTGTCAGGAACAGCAAAAAGCTACTTTTGCTCATAGCAGTCACTGTCATCAATGTGTGTCTAAGATTAGCCTTTTTCCTAAACTGCTGGCTTGGGCTACAGTCTAGTGCTGAAGTCCTGTGGGAACACAATATAATTGTTTCCTAGATGAAGTCAATTCTGTAACCCAGAGTGCCATAATTTCTTCTATGAAGAATATAAAATATTATTCATGGGTGTCATGGGTAAAGAGCTCATTGTGGCTAAAAATTTATTCAATTTACTTCATTTTGCCTTCCTGATGGCTGTCGTACCGCTGCACGTTGTCAGGAGAGATGAACCCAAGTGTTGTCTCCACCTCTGTGGTACCTGGGTTCAAGATCTGTCTGCTTTTGCTCACATAAAAATTATGCAAATGTAGAGCAAAGACTGACCTTTCTGGGGCTCTCCCAGGTAGTCTTTAGTGAGCAGTGCCCACTGTATTCTGATCCGGTCTTCAAAGCCTTAGCGGTCTACATATTAATACATAACCAGTCTAAAATGGGCATAAAATTTCCTAAAATAATTTCTCCTCTTGTCAGTCAAGAAAAGAAATAATTCATTCACCATGGACCAACAGTGTTCACTGAGACAGAGCAAAGACAGCCCCAGGTTACTGAAGTGACCTAGTTTCATCCTATATATTCACCACAGAGCAGCAGTGAAAATTCTCTGACAAGTCAAAAGAAAGACTGAAATTTGAAAGTGGTAAATAAGAAGTTTTATAACAGGAAGAGACAGCCAAATGACACAATTATTTTATAAAAATATTGTAATACCACCTTGAAAAAAAACTTGATGGGTTTTTATCACTGCAAGTGTTTGCAGTGGACAATTTGTTAGTCAACAACAGTTCTTCACATCCCTGAATGGATTAATTCCTGCTTGTATGGGAATTGGGAACATG
The DNA here is from genome assembly GCF_023055355.1 of Agelaius tricolor. NCBI lineage: Eukaryota > Metazoa > Chordata > Aves > Passeriformes > Icteridae > Agelaius > Agelaius tricolor. Next base: position 65,909,386 of record NW_027269261.1, read on the forward strand.
AGGCTGACAGGGTGTCTCAGCCAAAGTTACCAGAGAGATCCCAACTACCTTATGTTGATATTTCTATTATCATATTCCTCTGTCAAAACCTTACAAAAATAAGGGAGAACGTTTACATCAAGCTGTAACTGGTTTTGTAGTGCACCAATACAGTATTTCATATGCTAGAAAAACGCTATTAGTTTTGTCCTGCACTTTTCTGTTGCCAAGAGAGAGAGCAGGTGACTCTCCCAGTACCTCTGTTGTGAAGGATTGTTTATGACAGCATTTCTTGATGAGAAAGCTTTTATTTTGGTAACCTTATTTTAGAGCCCTAATTTAATCCTGTGGATTAATCTGGGCTGTCTAGCAAATATTATGCAGGGCTATGAAGCAACAGCTCTACAGAAAGTGACATCTTGCACCTTACATGATGGCTCTATATGAAAGCTTTTCTGCTATCCTGGTCAGGCTTCATTTTGGTATCATCCTGCACATCTGGGAAGGATGCAATTATTTTGTTTGTTTAAAATTTTTCTGTGTTATATATACAGGATATCTGTCGGAGAAAGAACTCTTCCCATCATCTTTCCACCTCCCACACAGGCAGAATTAAAGGAAAAAAGCTTTCCATAAGACTTGATACAAATAAAAACAATCCATCTTATGATTTTTGCTCTCCTTCTCCTCTTGTTCCTCAAACCCTGGTGATGGAATTACCTCAGATCTTAAATTAGGAGAAGTCACAGTAAATAGCTGTGTTTTGTTAAATTATTCTTTTATTAATTTTATTATTTTAAGACCATAATCTGTTGTTTTAGGTATTGTCCTTTGCTAGGAAGAGGGAATGTTTATCACTGAGGATGATGAGATGTATGACTCAGCTAGTATAAGATGTGCTCAAGGTTGCAGGATAAATGCTGCAGCAGGATATAATAACCCAATAGCCCAAAGTTGAGTTCAACCAGTCCTAGCAAAAACAAGGAACCAGAAGGAGGAACATGTCAGAAAACCCTTAAATAAAACCAAAACCAAAACCATAAATAATGCAAGCTAGTGCCTGTTCCTGATGCTTTCTTTTGAAGCTAGTCAGAATGGATTTGCAAATGCATTGTTGGAACGTGTTCAGCCTGGAGAAGAGAGCGCTTAGGGGGATCCAACAGCAACATGCTAATACCTACCAGGGATTTATCAGGAAGATGGAGCCTTGCAGTGGCGCATGGCAGAAGGATTTGTGCCAGTGGCATAGATGGAAACAAGAGGGGTTCAAACTGCATGTGAGGAAAACCTTTCTCCATGAGGACAGTCAGGGAGAGAAGCAGCAGGCTGCAGGAGAAGCTGTGCTGCCTCCATCACTGGAGGTTTTCCAGCCCTAACCAGACACAGCCTGGCCTCACAGCTGAGCCTGGATAAGTCCTGGCTGGTCAAGGGGCCCCCTAAGGTGCCTCCTAACCTGAATTTTTCTAGCAATTACTAACCTGTCTGGGTAGGAATACTTTGTGTTGTAATTACTTAGCTGAAAAATATTTGAAGTAAATTGTCTTTTGGTTTAATAAAGAGATTTTTAGCTGATGTGGTCTATTGGGTTAATGTCTAATATTAAGATTCCACAAGACATTGTAAGAGCTAACAGGGAATGGAATTGTCATCAGTAAAAAATGGTTTGCTCTAACACCTGGCCTTCCATGTGTAACCCTGTCTTTTCCTTCCAAGTAGCATGGAGAAGCACAATGCATGAAATTAGTTTTGCATATAATGCATGAAATTCCTTTCCTTCTTAGACACATCTATTGCCTTAGAACTATGAGGAGTAAGTCATGCTAAAATGGATTAACATAGACATATATCAATTATTTCTATGATATGTAATCCTGCTTCTTAGCAGTTACTTTACCAGAAAACACAAGTATAATTTCTCAAATGATTTTAAATATAACTTTCTGTGCATATCTTTAAAGCTGATCCATGAATTTTAAGTTTAAATTTATAGGTTTTGTGTGAAAATATGTTAGTTTTCAAGTGGGGACAGAGGCACCAAAGTAGAAATGCTGCAGAGGAGAAAAATGAAAGGAAATAATAATGAAGAAATATATTGGAAAGAAATCATGGATGACTGGTTTGTTACCACTGTGGTTTGGTTTTGGATTTGTTTTTTTGTGTGCAAGACTGAAAAGTAAGTCCAAAGGCATTACTGTAGAGAGACACTCTTCCTACTTGAAGGGTATGGGAAGTACAAAAAATATCACAACTAATTGGAAAGGATCAAAGAAGAGAGAGAAATCTTTGCTTTATTATATAACAGTGAGGTAGCAATACTTGGTGGATAAGCAATGTAAAATTATTAAGATGGATTTTTCACTTGTTAGGATGTCAAATCTTGATTACATTAGTATTATGCAATTACTCATAATTAGTATTATATTCTTCTGTACACCTGTCTTGGGATCATAACATGAAACTGGTATCAGTAAGAACTTGTAAGAGCATTGTAAAAACAGTTTTCTCTAGGTGATACTGATTGAACTGGAGACCTGAAACTGCCTTTGAAAAAGAAGGATGTTCAGTCTCACTAGATGCTCTGATATCATGCCAAACCAAAAAATAACTGTGTCATCTATATTCTAAATTAGATCTATACTATTAGAATGACTGAGTCTTTGAAGAGCTGGATGTCAGTTAAGGAAGTTTCTCAGCAGTATTCTGTATCATCCCTCTATCAAACACAATGCTGGTAGTTTATTTTGGTCCTTTCCTAGGACGAAATTATGTTTGGCTTATTCCTCTTGTCCAGGACTAGTATCTGGTGAAGGCAACTTCAGAACTGTGCTCACTGAGGAAGAATAAAATGCAGAAGATGCAGGAATTCAAACAGAGGTTAGTATTTTTCTCTTCAGCCATGTCAAACCCATTCCATTTTCATGCTTGCTTTCTCAAATATGGAAATACTTGGAGCTGCAGAACTAATCTCTCCTGAGTAAAAATGCATCTTTTTTATTTGCATATGGCTTTATCCTCTCTTTTAATTTTTATAAAAATGGTGTGAGAGAAGACCATGTTTTTAATGGCACAATCCACAAAATATTTCAAGTAATTTATTATAAATTGATTATAAAATTACTTGGTGTTTGGCATGGCATTTGTTTCCTTAGCATGAGTACCTAATGCTAATGATGAAGACAGAAGTGGGCTACATAGCACAGTATAGAAATTCTAAGATACAAGCATATAAATGAATTTTTATTTATACACAGGTACAAAGGTATATTAATACATACATATAATACATACAATACAAAGGTTATTAATAAAAAAAAATGCATTTAATTCAGCTGATACTTGAAGGTATTGGTAGCCTACTGATGGCATAGTATTTAGGAAGTTCCTCATATTTTCATAAGAAAAGCAATTAAGCATCTTAATATTCTTTTTAGTGTATTTTATTGCTTTTTTTTCCTAAATACTACTATCTGACAATGCTAAGCAAGTTCTCTAAGGTGCAGTTCAGAATTATATTTTTCTTTCTCCAAGGGGAAGTCTAGCATGGAAGTAAATAGCATGATGCATTCCCATTCAAACAAATTTTTCCTTTACCAACACAGAGGGCATGAACTTGCATACTAATATGGACTCTCTCAGCTGTGGACACCAAAGTATTCACAAAAAAACCAACAAGAAATATCCAATCAATTTAACTCAATATTTATGGGCTAGCTAAAGTAATTGAGGACCAGAATTAAAAATAGGCAGTAGTATAGTTTCCTTAATTCTCATGACTGAAAAGAAAAATAAATGGAAGGCAATTTACAAACCAAACACAAAGTGAAGAGCATGATAATTATGTAAGGCTGACTGATAATTCTGAAAGAACTGGTTTGTGATGAAAAACGAGTTTGAGCGGTGGGCAGTATTTCTGGATCAGACACTTATCCCTGAGTGATGTTAGAAGAGAGCTGAGCAGCTGAATTATGTATTATTATAAAATAAATATTAATTTCTTGCATGAAGAATTAAAATACTCTTTTAATGAAAAAACAGTTGTGTATAGATTTTCCAGTAGTTTTCATCCTTTGCATATCTACCAGATGACAACAAAGTCTCTATATTCTTTCTCTAAATATCACTTACATCTTTTACTAGACCTAGATATTCCAGTTTCTCAGAAATAGAGTAAGAATTGTGCCACAGTCTTTTTACTCCAAGAATTTTATTTTAGAGCACAAGTATCATATTCTTGTGCATGTCAAGAAGGTTATAATTTAAACTGTAAGTCTGCATTTATCTGTGAATTTAAATAGGGTAGTTATGAGCAATAATAGAAATCACTGTTTCATTAGAGGGGCTTTCCACCTAAGCAAGAACAAGTTAGTATTCTTCCCCTTTACATATATGGGTTACATGTGACCCTGAAGGTGTTCTTTAACATTAGTATATTATAGAGATTTATCTTTTAGCATCAAGGCTTTTTCCACTATATCTGCAGGACATGATCTGAGCCTATTTTTATTACAATTCCTGCTCTGGCAAATTTGACATCTCTCCAGAGAACACACTGTATGACAGCTACATGGGGTAGAATCAGTCACTTACTTCTCAATATCTGGTTGGCCTTGCACTCTGGTTTGGGTGCATGCCAAACTGAGAGCTGCTTGCAACTATGATGGACCCATTTGTGCTGCAGCAGAAGCTTTGGCTTAGAAAAAAGGGTTCAGAAAGGCAAATTATTTTATCCTGAAATAAACCAAGTGTTAGAGATTTAAGATATCTTTATGAGGGCTGATATGATTTAGAATATAAAAGTGTGGAACTAGCATATGACCTCTTTCCTCAGGAAATTTCCCAAGATAGTAGGTATTCATTAAGTAGTTAAGTGCAGTCCAGCATCAAAAAGCTTCTGTGGCAAACAGTGCAGAAACCAGCTGCACAACCCATAGGAAGACAGAGCTCTCCAATGACATGGGGTTTACTAATTACAGGACATCTATGTAACTATGCAGAAACCTGGCACTAGAAATTACACAGGTACGCTTTCTAAAGTACTTTAAAAGAAATGAGGGTGTTTTAAAGATAAACTGGACTTTTCATAAATATTAGAATTACCATATTTGCTTCAAAGGTTTTTTTGAATACTATGTTTCAAAGGCTTACAGATTTTTAGATTACAAAAGATTAAGGCATTATTATTCCTAGAAAGTTTATTGTGCTTTTTGGATTTTCAGTCTCAAATAATTCACTGGTTCTGATAAGCTTGGCAAGAAAAAAATAAACAAACAAACAACAAATAACTTTGGATTAATACTAAGCCCTATAAATGTCATACCTGAATGATCTTTGAGAATGCCACGGACAACTCAACTGTGGAGAAATTATACTCCTGATTAAAACAAAATAAAAAAACTTTTATCCTCCTGTGAAGTGTTGACAAACTGTTTGACTAAAGATCAGCTGGGAAATGGCTCCTAAAAGATTTCATTCTTTTTTATTGCTCTGACTGACTTCCTTTCCAAAATTCTCTGAAAGTTATGGTAGGCTCAAAATACTAGATAGCAAAAAATCCTTGTAGAGATGTGTTTCTGTATTTGGCTGGTAGTGTGTGGCAAGACTGATCAAGAGAAAGCTGATCTCAAAGAGCTGGCTTGAATATTCAAAGCCAAGAATGTACCTGCTGGATTGAGGCACTAATCACCAAGCTCAGTCTAAGTGGATGAAGACTTGAAGTGAATTCCTTTCCTTGCCCTTCATGTTTTCTACTTCAGAGACACTACATTGCTCCATAACACTCTTTGACTAAAAAATTCTTTGTGGATATATAACTCTTGATATTCAAATGCTTTGTTTTATGACTTTCCTTTCTAAGTGTTGTAAATATTTATTTAGCTTTATGTAGTTCTAGTCCTACAAATCTTGAAACTTTTAATGTTCAAAACATGGATTTATATGAAAGCCAATAAACTGTTGTAACTGGCTCAGTTTACAAAGAGTTGTAATAATTATTTCAGAATTATTTTCTTAATATCTAGCAGGATATGTCTACAAGCAAGTAAACTAGATTTTATTATCATAATTAGGGGCATTTGTAACTAAGATGTAAAGTAAAAATGAATAATGATGTAAAAAACCACTAGCAGTGATATATAATTTTTACAATTTTGCCCTAGTACTTATAAATTTCAAAAGATACTCATGAGCATTTTACATGCTTTGTGCGGAAAAATATAGGTATTTGTTTTTTCTGTTCTTAAACTTCATAAGCAATAGTTTGTAAATTTAAGTACTATTCTGTCACGGAAATTATCTGTACATTTTATTCCTAAGAACATTTTTCAATAAATTTACAACCTTTTCCCATAATAATAAAAAATACTGACATTTTGGTGTTTATAAACTAGCTTGATTATGCACCAAATACGATGCACCAATATTTGACGCACTTTTTGAAATTTAAATCCATGATATGCTAAAACACAAGTTTATGCTGATTTGGGGTAGAATGTATTTTAGCTTTCAAGGGAAGCCCTTTCCCAAAGTAAATCTCTTACAGAACCAAGCATATGCAACACTAATCCTGACCCCTTCCAAAGTTTTAATTATTATTGAGTGAATTAGGTTCCCTGTCAAGAACAGGGAACCCTCCCTTCTGCTGTATGCAAACTGTGCTGCTGCTGATTTGAATTAGAGCATAATGGGACATTTTCAGGCCTGCTGCACTTTAATCCAGACACATGACAGACAATTCCTTACCCTTCAGTTCAAATCCAGATGTCTGGCAAGCAGGTCCCAAATCACCACCACTGTGGATAATAATGGAACAGTCACCAGATAATAAGCATGGGCACTGGAACTTAGAGTAATTGCAGCTTATCTGATTTGGGGCAGATAACTTTGCTCTGTTTCCCCTACCCCTGATGGTTTTAGTTACTGTATCAATTTCATTAGATTACATCAAGAGCTATGAGTCTTGATTTTGACAGCATAATTGAAGACCAGTAATAATCTATAAGTACTCTTCTTTATCCTCCCTTAACCACAATTTCTATGCAACACCTCTATAAAATGGGACTTCAGTGAGCAACCTGCATATGCAAATAAATCTTAAAATATTGCAGTTTTCAATAGATTTAATTTCAAAAGAAGCCTTTGCCTATTTGAGGGTAACAAAACCCGTACAAAAGCCTTTTTACTTGAATATTGACACTTGTGCACAGCTTTTGGGGCTTCAACACAATTTAGCACATCTGTCAATTTTCTGGAAATATACCAGTCTCTATCTTTCTTCCTTCCTGAAGCATAACCAAAATCCTCTCTAGTCTCCAAATCTGAATGCTCAAATCCCCCAAAATACATTGGCAAGAGACAGCAATTTGAATTCATATGTGTCAAGGAAGAGACCAGAGATAAGTATGTGGAACAGAAAATCCCGAACCAATGTTGGAGATTAATTAGCCACATTCAAAGTAAAAGCCTTCAAGCAACCAATCTCCATTTCCAATAACACAGTGAGAAATACAGATGACAAATGTTGTCTGTGTTGCTCTGCAGAATGACCCTGAGGGCAGGATCAGAGCTACACCAGCCATCTGTTTGAACTTTCCTACTGGAGCATTTCTGTGGCTGCTTCCAAGTGATCCCATTGGTACTGAGGGAGAAGGAAAACCTGAGCAGTCCTGGTGCTTCTGGTGCCTTTGCATGCACTGTAGTTAAACTATGCCACTCAGTGTGGCTTTCAGCTGTCCCATCCAACCTTCCACTGATGACCTCATGAAAAAAAAAATTACATTTCATCCAATATGCCTGTTGCAAGACCACATGAATTTTATAGGCATCCTGAAATCTGAATGAGTACATGTAAGGAGCAATATAAATGCCAGCATAAAAAATAGTGAACTAAATCCTTGCCCTGCCTAACTCTGTACCTGTGCTCCTATAAACACAGAATCATAGAATGTCTTGGGTTGAAAAAGACCTTAAAGATCACCTAAGTTCCAACCCTCCTGCCCTGGGCAGGGACACTTTGCACTAAACCAGGATGCTCAGAGCCCCATCCAAGCTGGTCTTGAACACTGTCAGGAATGGGGCATCCACAGCTTCTCAGGACAGCCAGTTTCAAGAGCCTCACCACCCACACAGTAAAGAATTTCTTCCTAATGTCTAATGTAAACCTGCTCTCAGTTTGAAACCACTCCCTCTTGTCTGTCACTACATGCTCTTGTATGAAGTGCCTCCCGTTTTTCTTTTAGGCTCCCTTCAGGTACTGGAAGGCCACAATTTGGCCACTGGCTGCTCCTATGCCATCTCTTCTCCAGGCTAAAAAATTCCAATTCTCTCAGCCTTTCCTCACAGGAGAGGTGCTCCTTCCCTCTGATCATCCTTGCTGGCCACACTCCTTTGGATGCAGCTGGGATACAATTGGATCTCTGGCTTGGGAATATACATTTCTGGCATGTCCAGCACCATGGACAGATATGAGATGTTAGATCAAGGTGCTGAGAGCAGCACAATTCAGCAGCTGGGGACAGTCTATCTAGCTGCTTTTTCTTACCAAGAATTTTTCCCTCAAAATGCACAATAGGTGTAATAAACATCAACTGGCAATAATGATGCCAAAATCAAACAAACATCATCAGCCAGCCAGATTTTCCCAGGAAGGTCAGTGTCTTATTCTCAATCACAGTTGTTTAGGATTTTTTATCACATATTTTTAATCTGAATAATATATTTGTTGGTCAGAATGTTTTTTATATTTTAACCTATAAAACTGCTTTTCCTCCAAGAAGAGAATAAGTGCATTACATTTCTGTGAAACAAATCCAGCATATTAAAGAAATGTCAGGATTGAGCTGAGCAAGTCACATTAATATATCAAAGTAATCTTTACCAGTTTCTACTAAAAGGCCATGCAGATTTCCTTCTATTTGTCTCCTTTCTGAGCTCACTGTAGCACTTGCATCAAGACAGCCTCACTTATGGCACTCCCTTCCATTTAATTAAGTCCTTAGAGGAACATTACAGAAGTTAGTAAGATTACTTAATGCATCCCTGGGAGAAACTCCAATAGTCTACTAAAGGTCACTGCTCCTTTCAATAGGAGTGCTTTCACTGTAACAAGGATTAATATGACTGTATTAATTGAATTAAGTGAAATGTATTCATTTTCTAATCTGAACAGTCTCCTTAATGAGTTATTATCAGAGGAGCATAAGAATGTAAAAGACTAAAAGTCTATGAATAAGACTTTCAAATTCAACTTTACTTAATACATCAAATTTTGTTCTCTCTGCTCTTTTGTCCATGAACTAAACAAAAAATGCCTTCAAACCTACTTGAATAAAAATGTCTTAGGCAAATGATTAGATTTATATTCCAATGTGGAATGCAAGACTGGACATCTCCTCTGCAGTAGATAATTCCACATAAGAGAAAGTATGCTAGATTTAACATATGTTGATAAATTTGCATTTTCATGTGCAGAAACGTGCCTGCAACTTGAGTTAATCAGAAAAATTAAATGAAGCTTTCTCTGCATCCCCAAATTTATTTGTAGCATTAATCTAGAAAGATTTCTTTGAAACATTAAAGTCAGGATTTGGTTTGACATATTTCAGGGAGTGAAATCAACCAGGTTGATTTACACAAGTTGTGCAGGAAAGGGTAGTAGTTCTTTTTAATGTCTGCTAAATTCACTGTCAGAGTTCTGCTGGGCAGGCCTTATTTCAAATCATGTTCTTTGGCCTCTTATTCCTTGGCATAAAGGCCCACCCTGCCCCAGAGGGCCCAAACTTAAACAACAAGACCCCCCTGTTCCTTTCCTCCTGTCCGTCTACCATTCCTCTGATGCACTTGCCCTTGGCCAAGCTTCCAGCTTCTCAGTTTTAGGTCTAATTTTTAATACCTAAATAACATCCAAAAGTTAAATAAGGAGAACATGAAATGAGGAACCTTGTTAAGAAGAAGCTCAAAGCAGTAGCTTATATGTTAAATCTTTGCAGGGGACATGGAAGGCTACAAGGACTGTCTTATCCTATTGAAGGACTTTATTGACAACTTAAACCAAATGTGAACCATGTGTTTAAAAAGCAAACTCAAAAGCCTTGAGAAAAGGCAAAATAAAACATTTAGTCAGAAGGCTTACTTCAAAAAGTATATTTTGTCATCCAAAGTACTATCTCTAAGCCAGGAATGAAGTGACTCATTACTAAAAGCTGTTACTGAGAGGCTCCATAGGGTTACATGCTGCATCTTGGCACAGATGGATGGCACAAAATATTCTGTACAGGCACTATTGCCACTTACATGAATTTTCTGGCTTTGCAATGATCACTTGTTTTATTAGTTTTCTGTCCAGTGGTGAGCACTGTTAGGTTTAGTTCTGTGTTTTGATGGGAAAAGCAAGAGAGTTGATTTTTTTATGTGTGCAGCTGCTTTCTTGATGTTGGCAAAAGCTTTCCTGCCCCGATAAACTAGAAAGGGGCTGAAATAGTACTTGACAAAGAAAAAGTTATGATAACTAACAGAAATCGTAGGATTCATACTTAACTGAGGATTCATCCTGTCTTCCTCATCTGTGCAGCTGAAGAGGATAGAAATTTTTCCCAATGCATTACTTTTGTTCCTGCTTCTTCTGCTGCTTTGGGGTTTTGGTGTTTGGTTTTTTTGGTTTGTTTTGGTTTTTTTTTTTCTTTGTCTGTAAAAAAGTTTTCTCTGTAATTTTTATTTTCTTTAAAATAAAACTTCTTTGCTGAAAAAAATGTGGGTACAAGCTTAAAAAACAGACAACTTATGAAGCGAGTGAAGTATTCCAAGTGAGAGCTATATCAGAAGAAAAAGCTTTACACATTTCTTATTGATCTTCTTCAACTTTTCCATGCTTAACTACTCTTTTGTGTTTGAAATTAAAGTAATAGAAATGTCTTTACTGATTAAAAGCAATTAATGTAAAAGAGTGGATTATTGTTAATTTTTCTAATAAAAACCCATATGCCTCCAACTGCATGCGAGGATATATCCTCAATGTGAGGATAAAAATATTGTGCAAGACAAGGTATAAGTGGATTTAAAGAAAGAGAGAAATACCTGGAGATAGTTGCTCATGGGATTCTTTCTGTGTGCCAGTGCACATCTTTACAGTATCTGGAATTTTTTTTTCCAAAGAATCAGCAAAAAACCCCAATCTTTCAAACATGCTTGTTCACAAGTTGCAGGCAAAAATATTCTCTCCTTCATCATACCTTGACAGTAGTTTCAGTTTTGACACATGCATGAAATGGCATCATTCCTTTTAGGATTTGGTGACCTAAATTATTTTCCTCACACTAACAGTTTCCTAGATGGGCAAAAAGACATAATAAAGACAACTTTATCTATATCAGATAGGTGTTCACCATTCTCTGCTTTCTTATTCAGAAAAATTCAATTTATGCCAGGTTTTAGTTCAAGATTTGCAGGGGTTGAGTTTTCTAAGCTTTGAAGGCCAAGTCAGTGTGGAGCCATAAAATTATAAAACCAAAAAAGATGTAAAAACCAAAGATCTACCAGGTAGTCTTAAACCTGTGTCTGTCACCCTGTGCCACTGGGTCATATTAACTGAAATCTTACTTGCATACACAGAGGCAGCAAGGCACTGAACTACTCAGATGGAGTATCCTGAAATGTTGATCAGATTGTTCACCTTCCATAAATCAGTGTCTTGCTAACCCACAAATTAAAAGGTCATGAGGTTATTTCAACACTATTAGGATATTTAATTTTTATTTTTGTTTGGTTCTCCTCCTTTCTCCACATATTCTTCATGATAGTATTTGCAACCAGAGCAAGACAATTTTAGGTACTCTGATCCTTTACAGATCTGGAAATATGGCTCTGTATACAATTATCTATAGCTAACAGAAGAAGCCTTTGTTACTTGTACACTTTCAAAACAAAATGGTTTTGCATGATTTCTTACACAGAAACCTCAGCATCCGAGATTAACCTCAGCCTTAGCAATGATGTCTTTATGTTAAAGTAGGACACCATGGGCTTATTCAGTTATTATATTCCACCAGGTTTGTTCAGACTAGAAAATTAAAGCAGGGATGATAGATATGTTTAAGCTCTGTTGTTATTTTGAATACTTTATACTATTCTTTTAATGAATAAAGAATTTCATACTTTATGAAAATAATTAAACTTGCATATAAACTGAAAATATGTATATAATAAATTATTAGTTAGAATTCTTGTAGCAATAAAATGTTTTTCTTAAAGAATCTTAGTATTTTAAGTAACTAGTTCCTATATTTTGTATTTTTAAATATTTAGTTACTTTGTTCATACACATGTGCAAAAAAATTTGAAAATTCTGTTCAGAGTTGTAGCTGCAGGGTTACAAATTAAATAGCACAAACCTGCAAATTCCAGTAGGTCAAATTTCTTGTTAACTGTCCTTTCAGGAAAAGCCGCCAACTTCCTGACATCTTCAGAGTTGTCAAAAGACATTATCACAAAGCAAGCTTGACCCTTGTAACACTTTCTGTCTATAAAGAATCAGAGACTGAGTTTTGTGCCTATGGCTTGAAAATAAGGCATACAGTGATTGCACAAATTTATCTTAGTCAGAGCTGTGATGAGGTAAATAAGGGGGAGTTAGTGCACATAGAAATCTGTAATCCATAATATTCCCAGCAGATTGAGTGTAAATGACATTTATTTCCTGGTTTTGCAAACATCAGTGATGTTATTTCATAATTTTAGAAAACATTACATACATACCAGAACACTTGAACCGCAAATATGCAGATAAATAGATAGGCAGTAGAATACAAATAAAGGCACAGGTAGATTTCCACACAGGCAGTGTTGCTGATTTTACATCAGAGAAAGCAAAAGTACAAAGTCCTTCCCACATGCTGCTATATATCCATAGCAAATGTATTAAAAAAATGCAATCTTAAAGCACATATTCACTGACTCTATTTTCAAATTCATAAAAATGTTCCATATACATACAGCAAGAGCTACATAGTGTGCATAACCCCATGGAGACACTGGATAGATCCAAAGTGTACCTCACTTATGTAACCCCGTGGTGACAGAGACACCAAAGGTTTCACTGTGCAGCTCTGGAGCAGTGATCCGTGGCAGGAGCCCTGCCTTGTTCCACAGCTTTGTGCACCCTTCAGCAAACCCTGAGTGCTGTCTCCTCATTTGCCTCTGGATGGCCTCAGCCCAAGCCCTGGAAAACCTTCAGACTGACAGATCCTACTGCACATTAAATCCCACCAAGGAGAAAAACCCACTAGGATCCTGACTGCGCTGCTGCTCCTTTTCATCAGCGACCTTAAAGAAAACAGGCTCTTTCCTATACGTGCAGACCTGAAAGGAAAAGAGCTTAGCAGTCACCATCTGAGCTCTAAAGGCATAAAAAGTGTAAAGAGAAGCTTGAAAAAAATCGGAATAAGTTAGCTACTAAATGACACATGAAATATTGACAAAGAATATTTAATCGCTTTTTAAAAAAATTTAAAATCACCTAGACAAAACTCAGTACTTAGCATCTCAGTAGGAGACAGAAATTGAACATATTTGACTGTTTTGTTGAACATATATAAGCATGGCCATATATAAATCACTTCAAAATGCTCCAAAACAATGATTTGGGGCCAATATGAACCACAGCAAAAGGGGTTTCTAAAAAGAAACTGAAAAATAAAACACTAAGGCTTTTTGTCTCAGAGAAAATGTTAATAAATCCAAACTGCTCTAATTTATTTAAAAAATAAATCTATCAAAAATATTTAAAATGTGTAGATTAAAATAAAAATACAAATATTCTGTAACTCTTGAAATTTCTAGGAGCACTAATAAATTGAGCCAGCCATTCCTTCATATTGGGGCATTATTAGGTGCATTAAAGAATGTGTCTTTTTATATGAGAATTAAGTAGTTTGCACAATGACATACATGCAGCCAGACACAACCGTTACCTGTAACCAAGGCTCCACAATCAGTCTACTGCCTTAATTAGTAGTTTGACCTTCCTAGACATGAAAAATCACTGAATTATTTTTTAATTGGATAAAACTGAATTAAAAGTATGTGTTATTCATGGATGTAATCTATGGACACAGATTTGAAACAGATGCTCTTAATATTCTTTCTTCCCCTTGTATTTTATCTGTATGAATCACTGCCTGGGTAGGCACCATCTGTCCTTTGTTCTCTGTTGCCAGAATGGGCCACTTCAGAAGGAAAAAAAAATCGGTGTCAGAATTTCCTGGACAATGCAAATTCTGAGTTAAAGCAATACAGCTACTTCAGATTAGGATTAAATTATTTCTTAGTTTCCTTGTTATCCAAAATAGTTTGGGGCTCATTATAAGAGATTTTTCCCAGAACTTCTGACCTTTTGAAGACCTTTCTAGTGTGTTGATGCATGGAAATTGCAGAACGCAATGCAAGTATTTCTCTCATGCTCTCACAATCAATAGTAGCAATATCTAATTGTGCCTTCCAGACAGTGACCAGTTTATGCATCACAGAACCTCATTTGCCCCATGACCTCAGGTTTGCACTGGCAGTTTGGGTTTAGTTGGTTATTTATCATACAATACAAGCACGAATCTCTATTAGCAAGTGAGGCACATTGCTCTGTAATACGGATCTCTTCTCCTACTTTACTATTCCACCTACTTCTATGATTTGCAAATTCTAAGTGATGCTTTCCTCCATAACATTGCTGAGAAGCACAGACTTAGCTGTATATTTTTGTGGTTTGCCTCTTTGATACCTCTGTCTGCCTACAAAGAATGCAGGCAGAGAAGAGATTTTTAGAGCAGGGAAAAAAGCAGTAAAAAGATAAAACTACTCAACAGAGAGTACCAAGAACACTGTAAAGGAAGAGTGCAGAGGCTGTTAATCTGGGAATCAGATGTGTCCAACCACATTAATATACATATATTCTCACAAGGCCAGAGCCTAGCAAGGAGATGTTAAATTCTTAAAGAGGGTGGCAGTTCTCAGGAGTTGCACGGGATGGGAACTGAAAAAGAGAGCAGTCAAACCCAACCTAAAGGTCGTGCTAAATCCAGCTGTGAACCCCTCCGGCGGGAACCTTTGTTCCATGCCCATCGGTCTGCTGGCCCGTGGCTGTGTGCTGCAGGAGCAGTGCCTGTGAGCCAGGAGAGACCGGCTGGCTCAGCCGGACACCTCCCCACTCGCTGGCTGGGTCACCGCAGCACTTGTGGGCGTTTCATCACAGAATCAGTTTAGTTGGAGCAGGCCTTTGAGATCTTCGGGTCCATCCCATGAGCAAACACCATCTTGTCAACCTGACCACGGCACTGAGTGCCACATCCAGTCTTGTCTTTAACACCTCCAGGGACGGTGACTCCTCCACCTCTCTGCACAGTCCATTCCAACATTTATCATCCCTTTTCGTGAAGGAATTCCTCCTAATGTCCATCCTAAACCTCCCCTGGGGCAGTTTAAGACTCTATCCTCTCGTCCTGTCGCTAATTGGCTGGGAGTAGAGGCTAGCCCCTAACTTCCTTCAGACCCCGAGCTAACCGTGCCAGTCCCGTGCTACCTGCTCCTATTTCCAGTGGCTCCTTGCCCGTGCCCCTCCTGCAGCGAGAGCACGGCACGTCCCACGCTCACAGCGGTCCGACCCCGGGGACCAGCTCCATCCACTCGCGCATCCCGCACCGTGTTGCCCTGCCCGGGGCATCCCCCGCCACACGCTCGGGGCTTCCCACCAGGAGAAGCCTTGGGCGCTTGGCGCAGGCGGCCCGCGCGGTGCCGCGGAGGAGCAGCGCTGACTGAACCCCGACTCCCCCGCGCCGTGCCCGGGCCCCGGAGGCCAAGGGGCTGTCTCCGCCCCCTCCCGCAGGAGGGCGGGTTCCGTGCTCCCGGTTCCCTGCTGCCGATTCCCATTTCCCGGGACGGGGGGGCGGGAAGGGGGAGCCGAGCGCGCGTCCCCCTCGCTGGGCGGCGCGCGCGGCCGCGGGCGGGCGGGCGGGGAGCGCGCGCGGGCGGGGCCGGCGAGTGACGCGGGGGCGCGCGGCGTAAACAGCGCGGGGGCGGCCCCGGCAGCCGCGCCGCGCCCGCGGCCCTCACGAGCGGCCTCCCCCGCCCGGGGACGCGAGCAGGAGCGGAGAGGAAAGGAAAGGAAAGGAAAAGAAAGGCGGGCGTCCCTTCGAGCAGCGTCCCTGAGAGCTTTGACGCCGCAGCCCGGCGGGGGCGGCGGCCGGGGGAATCGCCCGGGGCGGGAGCAGCCGCCTCGGGCAGCGAATCGCGGCCGGGGCGCCGGGCTAGGTCCTCAGTAAGGCAGGCAGGAGCCCGAGCGGCGGCGGCGGGAGCCGGGCGGTGAAGATGGCGACCCCGGGCATGGGCTGGCAGCAGCCGCAGCACAGCTACGGCGGCGGCTCCGCGCCCGGCGCGGGGAAACTCGGCTCGGGCTCGGCACAGACGGGGCTGGGCGCCGAGCAGACCGCGGACCTGCACTTCAAAATGAGCAAGAAGATCGCCCAGCTGACGAAGGTGAGGGAGGCGCGCCGGCTCCTTCGCCGCCTCGGGTGTCTTCCTCCTCCGCTCTGTCTCCTTTCGCTCCTTGCCCTCTTGCGGGCGGCGATGGGCCTGGAGAGGGGCAGGCTGTCGGGGCTGATGGCAAATCCGGGTGGGATGCGGCCGGCTTTGTACCCCGGAGGCCGAGCCTGGAGCGCCCTGGGTGCCCGGAGCATCCCCCGGCCGCCGCGGGCAGGAGCGCGCCGTGGTCCCGCGGGGAGAGCGCCGGCGGTCCGGGG
Organism: Agelaius tricolor; assembly: GCF_023055355.1. Lineage (NCBI taxonomy): Eukaryota > Metazoa > Chordata > Aves > Passeriformes > Icteridae > Agelaius > Agelaius tricolor. The sequence goes on from NW_027269261.1 coordinate 65,926,140, forward strand.
GCCGCGGGGCTGGAGAGGAGCCGCGCACCGGAGCTGCCGCAGTACCGGCCCCGCTTCGTGGTGTCCGAACCCCTCCTGGCACAGCCAGGTATCCCGGTGTGCGGGAGCGGATCCCTGACTGCGGGGCTGGTGCTGGTTATTTAGTCTGCGGAAATTGTGGCTTCTCTTCTAGCGCTGTTATAAGCCCTTAAGACTCGGAAGTCTCTTTAAATGGGGAAATTCAAGTGATGCTTGCCTTTCCTTTGCTGAAGTGCTGTTATTTAAGGTGTCTGGTAATAGCTTAAGTGCCTTAGAGGGTGACGGTGAAGTGTGAGAAAATTTCTGGTCTGCTGTTGCTGATTGAACGGTTTTCATTATGTCATCCCCAGCCTAGAGAGAATACATTGTGTCTTTTTGAGAGGCTGGAGTCAAACTAGGAGGTGTTTTTAAAGCCTATTGCTAAGGCAGGTAGGCCCAATGTTTCAGATGTGATTTAGTTAGAATAACTTAAAACAATGCTTATATGCTGTAATCTCTCTTGTGTGATGCTCAAGCTGTAGGCAAATGGCATTAGTTAGGAAATGAGAGGCAGACTCTCTTTATTAAAGCAGAAGAAGTAATTTTTGTCTGGAATCAAATAGCTAAAACGTTTAAAGGTAATTTTAAAGCACTGTGGGAACTGCCAGTATTCTTTACATGTATGCTAAAATGGATGAAGGTGACATTTCGTTGGAACTAAGAGTGAAGAGAATGAAGACTGCTGGCAGGCTCACAGTGGAGACAGTTCACATTTATGTACAGTTGATGCACCATTAACCAGTTAAAAATAGTATTTATTGTGGCACACTGTGCACCTTAATGTGTTGGAAAGCTGATAACTGAGGGGTATCTTGTCCTTGAATTCAAAGTCCAATTTCTTTTGATGCTAACACCACTGGAACTCTTAATTCCATAAAGAGAAAAAATAAGCTGAAGGATCTCCTTGGTTTTGCTCCATGTGCATATAAATAATGAAGTAAAGCATTAAAGATATTACTACAGCTTTGTGCTCCCTAAAAGATGTAAAAAGCACCTGAAGACCCTAAATGGGTTTAAGGCTTACCTTAAGGCCTAGGTGCATATGTAAAGTAATACTTTCAAAGAAGAATTTATATCTGTGTGTATGCCTTTGGTATATTTCCCTTACTTTCTCTAGGAAATTGCCCAGCAGTTTACAGTTTATTTCAGAAACAGCATTCCACTTCTGATGTGAAGTCATTTGTGTGTGACCCATGAGTTCCACATCACTGGGCATGTGCCCTGTGCACTCTCACTTACTATGCCTCAGATATCTTGAGGTGGATGTGAGTTAATTATGGATTTAAATGCATGGTGCTGAAATATCTTGAACGTCTGTGCTGGAAAATGCAAAGACACTAAAAGTAAATTATTTTTTTTTTCTTTTTCCTTTTTTTTCTTTTTTTTATGATCCACAATAAAGTTCATCTAAGATTCTATATATTGTATGCAAGTCTGTCCTGACAAAGACTTCAGATTAGGGTAAATAAAATCTGCGAGTTGTTTTCTGCAGTGTATTTCAAATAATTGCAAACTATGTGCTCATAGAAGGAGTTTACAAGTGAATTAGGCTTTTGCAGGGCTGGAGTCTTGTATGTGCAAGTCCCAATGACTTGCAGATTCTGGCGGTGTTGTAGTTTGCATGTTGTGTTCTGTTTTCAAGTTTTAGGGAGAAAGCTTGGGAAATCAGCTGATCTTCACTGGGTGAAGTTCTGGAGTGAATAATAGTGCTTTTAAATGTAAACCAAGGTGTATATAAAAATACTTCTCTTGCACCTATAACAACAATAAAATTAAGACTTTCAAGATGAGGATTAAGATTAAAGGTATTGTATAAGATGTATTTCATTAAAGTAGAGGTGCACATTTTGACAGTTTTGTGGCTAGAGGGCTCAGGTCCTGCATTTCTGTTGATCTAGTTGACCTTTCAGGAAGGGAGGCTTAAAAGAATTATAGAAACTTCTGGGTAAAGTATGATCTAAACTTTCTAATCTGCTCTAGAAGCTGAAGCCTGGTTTGATAGCTGGCTGCAGAAATCAGTCCTTGGGAAACGACTCAAGCTACAGGGGGAAAATATAAATGTAATAAACTTAATTTCTCTAAGTGAGACTTATCTGTCAGAGAAAAATTAATTTCACTTTGCAGAAGAATCCTTGAAGTAAGGTGTTGCAAAAAAGATTTGAGGATATATCTGTTTAGGTCTTTTGACCAAATTCTGCTGTTCTAGCTTTGTCAAATGCTTACCAGCATATGTGCATAAAATTCCTCTTCAATAATCCAGAAATTTATTGTTACGAGTACCACTTTTTAATTGTGCTTCTCAAGTTGTTTAGTGTCATATATAGGTACTTCTTGCATGTCTTTCAACTGTTTTTAGAACTGTTTGTTCTAACTCTTCTCTAAGAGTGCCTTGAAGATATAATAATTCCCTGTGTGGATTTAGAGCAGAAGACACTTTACTAGGTTAAAAAAAAACCACCAATATAGTGTGGAAAAGAAAATCCAAATACTCATTATCCAAGGAGTACACACAGTGAAGTTATCCAGACAGCTTCTGTTTTCTGACAAAAGAAGTGTGACTCCATACATATTACTGTAATATGTGACTCCATTACTTTTGTACAGTTTGTGTTATGAGCCGGGAGTAGGAGCAGAAGAAAATGCTTTCCCCACAGAGGATGAGGGTCACTCATGAATTAAATGTAAAATTCCAAAACTAGGATTCCTCAGTTATGTTTTCGCATTACTTAAGGGAATCTGATGTTTTAGTCAAAACAATACAGGAACACAAAGTAAAAGGTGAAATTTGTTTAATAACCAGATTTTTAATCAGTAATTCAGAGTGAGGCAAAATAAGGTATGAATCCATTTCACTGAGCAAAACACTTCTTAAGTGCTTAACTATATTTTTACTTTTGGGTAGGAGAGAAAGACTTACTTGATTTAACTTTAATATGCTTAATTCGCAGGGGAAGGTAAAACAAGTGGTTAGAAATGCAGGTCTAAAAACACCAAGATGATACTTCATGTCATGTTCAAACACTGCAGTAGACTGTAACTGAAGCAATTTTAGGTCTTCCTCTTCAGTATAAGCTCCTTATTTTCAGGCATTCTGCGAGATCTGTGTACCAGTTTGGGATAAAGTAGCATCTGACACAAAGATTAAAGCCAACAAGAAATAAACTGCGATTATGAGATTGCATATATGTGTTTGTACTACTGCATGCAGGAGTGCTGATGCAGTGTTGAATTATGCCTGCTGCAGATGAAAATATACATATATATTTAATTAGTTTGCATAAGACAACTGTATTTAGAAAAAAAAGCAAGGTGCTGCCATGTTTACATCAATAGAAGAGAATGGCATTAGTTTTCACAATTTCCACAAGAGTTCAGGAGGCTTGTTTCTCATTTTGGATTTGTTGGGGTGTTGATGTGGTTTTTTTTTTCCCCTCTTTCTTTCTTTGTGATGTAGTTTGTAGCTTGGGTGTTTCTGATTGAGAAATCCATATCCGAAGTGTGTTGGTAAAGTCTGTTGTGAAAGTTTTGTGACTTCAGCATAAATCTTTGACTCCTACAGAATAGCTGCATGATTTGAGCTGGGACTATAAAAGAGACTCTTCATTATTGGTTTGGTTGTATGATATTTGTTGCAGAAATTTTATATTAACTGCAGCAGATCTGACAGGAAAGAAACACCTGGTGATGGATGAGAAAATACAACCTGGCAATGTGCTCTTGCACAAAACCACCCCAGTATGCAGGGCTGCACCAAGGGAATGTGACCAACACGTCAAGGAAACTGATTCTCCCCCTCTACTTTATTCTCCTGAGACCCTACCTGGTTGCTGTGTCCAGCTCTGGGGTCCCCAGCTCACAAAAGATGTGGACCTGCTGGAGCAAGTCCAGAGGAGGGCTCAGAAGAGGATCAGAAGGCCATGGAGAGAGTCCAGAGGAGGCCACAAAGATGATCAGAGGGCTGGAGCACCTCTCCTATGAAGACAGGCTGGGAGGGCTGGGCTTGTTTAGCCTGGAGAAGGCGTGGCGGAGGCCTCAGAGCAGCCTCCCAGTACCTAAAGGGAGCCTGCAAGAGAGCTGGAGAGGGACTTTTGATAAGGTCCTGTAGCAATAAGACAAGGGGGATTGGCTTTAAACTGAAAGAGGATAGATTTGGATTAGATATGAGGAAGAAGTTCTTTACTGAGAGGGTGATGAGGCACTAGAACAGGTTGCCTAGAGAAGCTGTGGATGCCCCATCCCTGGAAATGTTCAAGGCTGGGCTGGATGGGATTTTGAACACAGTGGAGTTGTGGAAGGGGGCTTGGAATTGGCTGACCTTTGTGGTCCTTTCCAACCTTAAACTATTGTGTGATTCTGGAAGAAGAGTCTGTATGTGCCATGAAGACTATCTCTACCCTACAGTTAGCATTTTTCTCTATTTAATAAATAGAAACTGTGTAAAACATTAATGTTTTCCCTTGGTACATACTTAGAACTTGATGGTTCTGTTTTGGAAAGGTTCCAGAAAAATCAGTTCAAAGATTATGGTAACAAAGTTAACCAAGGCACATCATCCTTGAGTAAACAAGAAACTAGAATCTAAGACGCCTGAGACCTGACTCCTGTTCTCAATTCTTCCAACAGCTTCTTGCCTATATTTGGGAAAAAAAAATCTCTGATTTTTCCTTTGTTAGAGAGAAGTACTTAGACAATAGGCATTAATGTTGTCAATCCAGTCAGTTTCTAGGGGATGTGGATAGTAAATTTATTTCAAAGACTGAAGTGCAAATTTGATGATTTTTAATTCAGATGCTTATGGTTTTTGTTGTATGTACTCATTTTCTGGGATGGTTAAAGGTCTCCCTCAGCAATCACAGAATGCAGTTTTATGCAAGTAAGAGCTGTAAGGTTTAACTTATATAAATGATTCTTAACAAAATGTTTCCAGTGAAACTTTGTCAGTTTTTATTTGGAAGTATCCTGCCTCAGGAAACAAAACAGCTAAACCTCTTGCAGAAGGTTCATTGTGCATAAAATTATAAGAAAACTTTTAAAAAAGAGCCTTTAAAACCAGGGAAGACATGAGAATTTAAAAATCCTGTAGAACTGTTTTGATGTTAGCTGTCATCATGTTGTAGTTGATGCCATTAACAGTTTTGTAAAAACTTGGGATTTAGCTTTTTAAGCAGCCTTATGTCATCTCTCCAATGTGTGTTAACACTGGCAGTAGGCCAGTATTTGTAACAGTTCCAGGATTGCATGAAAAGAACTGAAATTTTGAGGCGGGTGTGATTTAAGTATGTATTTTGAAGTCAGTATTTTCCATATTATTCTAGCTGGTAATGTGCGAACAAATATTATGTTACTGCATTAAAAATAGTAGCAAGGGCTAAAAGATCTGAAAATTTAATATTAGATATTCAATTAATTTACATTTCTCTGGAGATATTTAACTTTGTTTTGTGTTAATTATTCCAAAGATAGCTGAAATAAGTCCTTTCAGAAGGGAGAGACTTCTCAGGTAGGAGATGAGAAACTTGCTCCAGAAATATTGTCTGTCTTAAGATTTTTCTTTTTTAAATCATGCTAGGGTAGTTTATCCATCTTCCCTGCCGGACTCTTTCCATGTCATATTCCAACTCCGTCCTTATTCCACAGTAATTATGATCTTAGCAAGGGATGTTCACAGAGAAGTTTTCTGTACCCATGACAGTATAAGGAGAAAGGTGGAACTGGGTAAAAATAACATGTTTTTCATAACATCTGATATAGTTCAGAAGAAGTAGGTAGAGTTTTCAGGCTCTCAATATCTTCTTCAGAACTTCAATAAAATCCTCAGTTATTGTCTTTGTCTGAATACGTTCTTGTTGATGTACTATAAATTACTTTAAAGCAGCTGTGGCTTATAATTTAGACCTGAAGAGGTCTTTCTTACCATCCACATTTTGTAGGACAAAAATTATGGAATTTGGTGATTAATAAGGGTCATATAGCTCCCAAATGGTTCTTCCCTTCATTATCATTGCAGACCTGTAAGGTGAGACTGCAGGGGTTCTATGTTGACCTGATGTGGATATATTTCAGAGCTCAGTGTTGTGATGTGTGAATTGGGTCAATGACTTTGCAGTCTTTTATCACAAGTCATCAATGAGAAAGGAGGAGGACAAGAATGAAATATTTTGAATATAAAAAAGAAATGTACTCAAATTAATTCCTTTGCTCTCCACCCACATAGTTTTAATGGTTGACTGGTAACTCAGAGTTCTTCTGAGGCTGCTGATAACTTGATGTTCTAAAGATATTTCCTGTATGTGTGTGTAGTTGAAAGTGTGGTGTTGCAAAACTGTCTGATCACACATTCACATATGTTACTAGTCTAAAATGCCTCTTTAATACACTTGTGGATATATCAGCTTCTTGGAGATTATTTTGTTTGGTTTTTTTTCTCCTCATTTTTGAACATCCAAAAGAATAATAAAAATTAAGTGATAAATAAACTGAGGGAGAGGATAAATGGCAGCTGGGGATATAGTTTAGTGGTAAACTTGCAAGTGTTGGGTTTACAGTTGGACTTGATGATCTTAAGAATCATGAGGTTGGAAAAGATCCTGAAGATTCTATATGCATCCTCTTGTTCATTATTCACTGCCAAAATTAAATAATACAGAGTTACAAAGAGCTGGAAGACTGTGAGATATTATTGCTCTGTTCTGTACTTCAGCTGTTAAATCCCATACATCAGCACTTTAAGGATATTTAAAGAAAAGCTGGAAAGACATGGATTTTACCACTAATGTCAATGTTAAGAACATCTCAACATTTAAAAATTAGAGAAGGAAGAACATTGAGGACATAAACTAAACCTGATATTGCAACACCTGGGAAGTTTAAAATCTGCCAACCTTTAGCTGCTTTTATATAGGGCAATATAAACCTTATAAAAAAATTAAGACATATTTTGAATATGTATAGATTTAGGTTTTGTTGTTGTTACTGTTTTCAGCTGAGTACTGCTTTATGGAAGAAGGCTTTTGCAGTTTGCTTTTTAGATGGAAGTGCCAGTTCAGAGTTAAGAATGCAATACTGAAATGCTTTCCTTCAGATGTAGAAGTTGTAAACTGGAGAGTCTTTTATGTATATTTGACAAAGGAAATCAGTAGTTGAACTCTGTAACTGTACAAGGTATTTATAGTTAAATTATTTCATACACTTGCAAATTAGTATGGGCACAGCGCTCTGAAGTACTCAATCCTGTAAGGAGTTTTGATTTGACAAGTCTTACGAAAATGTATCAGCAGAACACAGTCTGCTGGGTTTTTTGGTGTTGTTGTTAGTATTGGAAATATCATGAATGTGGAAAGAATTTGTTTCAAATTGACAGACTTAACACTTCTTTAGAAGAAGACAGATTGCAATTTAATATTAAACATTGTGGCTTTGTGCACATACTTTAGTTTTTAATGTCTAGAAGTACAATAAAAGGTATATGTCTAGTTGTACAGTTAGATGTACTGCATCTAATACGTGCATAGAAGTGTTATTTGTCATAAGTCATTGTTTTGGTGCAGTGACTTCTAGCCCTGAGTAGTTTCTAAGCACTTAAATTATTTCAGTATCTCATCCTTTGAACTCAGGCTTTGGCTTTAATAAAACCAGTAATTTTGTCAGTGGCACTACTGTTTTTCACCCTTCCAATTCTCCATTGAAGCTTCATTGTCCTGTGACCTGTAAAATGGAGGAGAGCATTACCTTAAAATAGTCACTAACTTTTTCTAGCTGTTTGCAGGCTTGTTGCTAAATAAACCCAGCAAATCTCAACATAATATTATGAAATCAGATGTATATGTCTCTTGGCTGATACAAGTTTGGCAGTAGTAAGCCAGGCATCTATGTATTCTTCTAATGACTGATGTCATACCAGTAACCAAAGGCATTGCATTCCAAAAATAACCAGAGAAACAAAACAGTCTGAAGTTATTCACCATCTTGTCCTACTTAATGTGTATTACCTGGTTCTGTTTCCTCAGCCAGGCTCTTCTAACTGAATCTAGAAGGCTAGGAGGAGGAAGAAGAACCTTTTGCTGAGGTTGTCACTTGACTCAGATCAAAATGACAGCTTTTAAAAATAGCTAATGTTAAAAAGTTCATGAAGACCTTCTTCAAGATGCTGCCATTAAATGAAAGACGACCTTTTAGCTGCAAGAAGTATTATGAGGTGAATATGTGAAGTACTCATTTTCTATTTTAATTTTTATGAGATTAAAGTAATCTTTTCATCCAGTGTCCTAAAATTTAATTTCTAGAAACCTGAATTGTAATGTGTTCAGAAAACAGGTGTGCCATAATCCAAAGATTTGTATTTGAACAGTGTTTTTGCTCACAATGTGACTGAAAGCAATAACTTCTAGTAAAGGGTATCTGACGCTGCCTTCTCAGATCTAGTATTTTGCATTATGGATGCTGATGTGTTTGGATAGGTTGTACTAAAATGTATTGCAGTAATCTTCTGTGACTGCCTTTGTCCTTTTAAAATTTGACAAATGAAGATAATGGGAAATTATTTCTTTAATAAGGATTAAGGAAAAGGACTTTTTTTTTTTCATTTAACTGCTTTGTGTAATTGTAAGTGTAGGTTTCACACTTATATATAGTTTATTGTAGCTGGTTGTAATAAGTAATCAATTGTATGTTTATACATAAAAAAAGGCAAAACACCTTGAAAATCTATGCATGCCTTTCTTCTCAACATTAACCTGTCTTATCAACATAACTCATTTATTGAAGAAAATACTTTGTTGTGACACAAATGGTAGAAATTTATTTAAAATTTTGGATTCCGTTATTTTGTCTGTGTTGTTCACTAGCTTTCAATCTATTGTGTAGCGTTATTGTGTTAACTTTGATTTATATGTCTTATATGTCAGTCCTTTCCCAAAAAACCCTTCTCTTTTTTTTCTTTTAAAAACATATGTCCATTTGCTTTATGCTGAGGCTGTACTTGGACACAAAGCTCAGTTTACATATTCCTTGAGCAGACCTGGAAGTGTTCTGTGGCCATTCTTTCTATTCCTATGATTCTTGTCTTCCTTTATTTCCATGCTGTGTTTCACATCCTGTGAATGGTCCACACTGTGGATTGAAAAGGTATATATGGCAGTTTGGTGTATTAGGTATATTCTGTCTTGCCTCCAAATATCTGATGCATGAGATCGTAATTCTTATCACTTTGGGCAGACACTGCTTTAGGAGATGTGTTCTGAACAAGTGAAGAGCCTGAAGCAAGTTTAGCCTCTGTTGGTTTGCATTCTTTTCCATAGCTCTGAGTTCGTACTCTAGAATAAACTAGATTTCAAATACCAGATTGTTGGGAGGGTGAGGAGTGTTGTTTGTTGCTGGAGTTTTTTGTTTCATTTTGTGTTTGTTTTTTTTTTTTTTTACAAAGCTGTTTGTGTAATAGAGTATTTTCGTCTAATGGAAATTTTAAAATGTTTTGGAATGAGGTTTTGTTGTGGTTTGTTTTTTGTTTCTGTGGGTTTTTTTTGTTTTCTGGGGGTTTTTTTCCCTTATGCATCTATGCTCCCTGGTCCTGAGGGAAATTAAATTTCCTGCTTTCAAAAAAGCGTTAGCTTGGTAAAGTCGTAGCCAGAAGTAACACACCTTCTCACTCTAGAATATTAAAAAAATTACATACTGATCATAAACTCCAGCTTCTCTATGGGCCTATATGAAATTTTGATAAAGTTGGTCCCTTCATTCAAGTCCTAACTCACAAGTTATGTTCAACTCTACAGTAATTACTAATCTTGACCCTCATCTCTTCCCGCATATAGAAGAGGAATTCTTAAAAGAAAAAGGAGACTTTATTAAAGCTTTAGAAAGAAATGAAGACAATTCTCTGGTCTTGAAAGCATAAAAACCCAGTCACTTTGTCAAAGAACTGAGAATAGTCTTAAGTTTACCTACAAGAACTAATTTTATCAAGGAACACAATCTATATATACTTAGTGAAGTGTGAGGCTGTATGTGTGTTTCTTGGGAGAATTGTGAGGCTCTTCTCTTGGGAAGAGGAGCCTTGGCAGATACTTTGCCTGTGGGCTGCGCGGGGGCTGTGTTGAATTTTTCTCCTTAGCCGTGTTGCCCCTTGGCAATGGGCAATGTGGGTGGCAGCCACAGCTCTCCGTGGTACCGAATGTGGGGCTGCCTCCACACCTTGTCCTCACCAGCAACCAAGTCTGCCTTGGTTTATGCAAACCAGTACATTTCCCTGCTGGCAAAGTCTCATTAGAGGCCCAGCTTATGTAACTACAATTTCCCAAATGTTTTATGTAGTCAGTGTGGCGAGCTGTAACATTGATTCTGCTGAGCACGATGGAGGTAAGTGCAGTGAATTATTTCTCTGAAAGTGTGTGCCATGCTGTTTTGTAGTGTCTTCCTAGAAACCTAGCAGAATAAAAAAAAAAAAGGACAAATAAGTGAAAATTAAAACAGGCACATTTTTCAGAGTTCTGACTGTTAGTAAGTTAAGTAATGTTTGAGAATATTTGAATGAACAGCAGGACTTTTGTCAGGACTCTGAAAGAGTGGTTTATGTTTGATTTTCAAAAGCTGACTTACAGAATATACAACAAAAAAGGATTAAATATTTGGTTTTATTCTGTTCTGAAATAACTGCATTTTTAGCTTATAAGGGTCTTAAGAAGCTGGAAATGCAATTGTCTTGTCATAAAATTCACTAAAGATATGTCTTTTATTTCTGGATGTTGCCCAATGTATCTTAGGTTCACAAGTCCTCAAAATAAGAGTAAATTTCCTATTGAAACCACATACTACTAAAACCCCTTACTTTGATGGTTAATCAAAAACAGTGATCTGGGTTTGTAAGATGAGTACCATTTTCACCCTTTTTCCTCCACTTAGGTGTTACTACTTCCTGTTTTGGGAAATTCTGAACTTAATATTACTCTGCTGAGAGAAAATTCCTTTGTTTATATGTGGAATAATTTTGTAGAATGAGGATCTCTAGGGATCTGTATACCTGAAAGGCTAAAATCAGATATGCAAGTATTTAAGAAATAAATGTGAAAGGAAATGCAGCTCTGAGACAAACACAACTTGAGAACAGCCCCTTGGCCTGTCCTGTTTTCCTTGCAGCAATTGAAGGTCCAGTCATAAAGCAGATGTGTCAACTATAGTCTAGATAGGTGATTAGAGGGTAAATGGGATTCTTTCACGTAGTGAGGCAGATTGGGGAATTTGTACATCTGTCACTAATTTTTTTTTTTCTTCAGTATGTTTCTCAAGATTTAACTGTCTTGGAAAATTGTCTGAAGCTACTATGCTATGGATTTGAAGTGTTTTTTTCTGGCATAACCTGATTGATAGAGGTTGCCAGAACTGAAAAGGGGTTTTGACTTGGTGTTGGCACTGCCATACCTATCCCAGCACAAGGGTATTGATTTGTGGTTGCGAGTACATCCCAAGGCAGCCTGTAACAGGAGGAAATAGTTGTTTCCAGTTGAATGAATAATGAATTGGGATACACAATGAATTAGTTGGATACTTTGCTTTGAGTTCTAGAGTACTTTACATCTGGTTCTGTGACTGAAGACTGCCCAAAATATAGGAAGTATACTGAAAACTTAATGAAAACGCTGGAAAACTAAGAGATACAAGCACATGTTTAACTTTTTATCTGTAAAATGAGACATTTCTGAAATATACATAGCTCTGGTTTTATGCATAAAGCTTGTTCATTTTTAATGAACTTACCATAAAAAAACCTTACACATTCATGGAGGAGATTTTGTTTCGGAAGCTGTATTGTATGCAGTCTCTTTAACCTTTAAACTATATGTAGAAAGCAATGGAAATCCTCAAAAAGTATAGATTAAAATTAGGGGGAGGATCTGCTGGAAACAGAACAGAGCTAAATGTAAAAAACTTTTATCTTTATTAGAATCTTTCTCGACTCTGTAATGGAAGCAGTGGTGAATTAGTAGCTGAAGATACTTGTGCTTAGTGTGTAAAAGTGATGTTAAAAACCAACCAACAAACCAAAGCTTAAATGGTATTTGCTAGCTAATTTGGAATTCAACTTTGAAAAAAGTATTAGAAAACTTAAACAAATTTGCTGTTAACTGTTAAATGCCATAAGTCTGAAAAACAAATTGTTCCATGCCATGCTGTTTCTTAACAAGTTAAGATGTGAGTTATAATTTTTTGTATTGAATTACAGCTGGTGTATTGATAGTTGCATTGTACATAGAATAGTCTTAAAATGGGCTTTGGAATGATGTCTCAGTGTGTTCTTTGTATACGAGTTGCATAGATCATTCTTAAATTTTTGTCTTAACTAATTGTGTATTTTGCAATATGCCACCAACTTAGCTTATTTTTTGTTTCCCTTATTGTGTAAAAAGTGGAAGATTTCTGCAGTAGTAGTCAGAACTAAGCATGTTTGTGTGAGAGACTGAATATATATGTGCTGACAGGTGCATGATACAGACCTGTACCCACCAGAGGCCTTGAGCTAATTATTTAATGTGAACTTGCACACAAGTGCTCAGTGGTTGCTTTTTTTTTTTTTCATTTCTCACAGATCTACTTGTTTGATTCATATGTATTCCTTGATTTAAGACTGCCACTGATTTCTCATTTGTTGAATTTAATAAAGGAAGTAATAGATGCTGAAGAAAGAAGACTTAGTGTTCCTTTAATCATCTTTATCATATTAGCTATCACAGATTTTCTTCTTAAGCTAACTAATCACAGTGAAAACTTGAGGTCTCCATGAAGATTCTTATTTGACTGACCCATCAAGTGTGGGGAATTTTTGTTGGAAGTGAAAAATTCTGAACAGTCTTAACCTATAGAATTCTGTATGATGAATTGCTTTAAGAATAGCAGTTAATGTCTCTCATTTTATGTGGAATAAAGTATTGTGAAAGAGGCAAATCTGGCAAATCATTTACAGTATAAGTACTCTTAAAATAAAAGTATTGTATTCCAGCTGCCAAGCAGAAACAATAGTAGAAGCCTTTATTACAATTTCATGAGACAAGTTTTTAAGAACATTCACTAGGGTAGCTCTCCAGAAGATTATCTCACTTAGGAAGTTTTGGTTCAGCTGGATAGCCATAGTAAGAAAGTATGGCTGTTGGGCTGAGTGTTCAGGATTCTACTTTTACAGTATTTAATGGGATGAATAGAAAAAAAAGAGATGCTTTAGGACAAAGCAGTATAGTTATATGCTTTTATAAGAGCATCAGTTTTCTTGTAGGTCTCTGATGGAGATACTACCATTTTCCTAGTTATGTATATGAATTTTTTTCCACTTCTTTATGGAATGATTTAGAAAATTTGTGGTGGAAGGGACTGCACAAACTTTGATTAGATACTATGAGGAAGAAATATATTTAGTCTTTTTTCTTTTTTTTTTTTTTGGTACAACTTTTTAAAGGAAATTTAAAATCAGTTACATCTCCACTGTTCTTTGTTGTGTGGGTGTGAGTCTTGTCCAAGTGTGTGCTAGACAAGTAGACATTAAAGTAGACTAAAAGCTAGCTGAACCTCTGGACTTTGTGGTCAGTTGTGTGAAGCCCAGCTGAGGGCTGGTCACTAACAGTGTGCCCTAGAGGCCAGCATGTTTAACATCTTTGTTATGAGCTGCATGATGAGACAGAATGCACACTCAGCAAGTTTGTGCCCAGTACAAAAGTGGGACAAGGGGTTATAAAACAGATGGGTGTGCTGCTATTCAGAGCTGGACAGGCTGGAGGAGTGCAGCGACAGGGACCTGAAGCAAAGGCCTATCTGGGGCAGCGCAGCGGGGACGTGGTTGGAATCGACTGGCTGGAAAGAGCCGGGCCGTAAAGGCCCCGGGGTTCTGACAGACACGGGCTGAACGTGGGCCAGCAGTGTGCCTCTGGCAGAGAAGGTCAATGGCACACTGGACTCTGTGGGAATGAGTGTCACAGCAGGTCAAGGGAGGTGATCCCTCCCCTCTGCTCCACACCTGGACTGCTGGGTCTGGTTTGAAGGCTCCCGCATATGAGGGAGTCATGGATGTACTGGAACAAGTCCAGCAAAAGGCTGCTGTTTTGAGGAGACTGGACCATCTGTCATACTGGGAGAGGCTGAGAGATGCAACTGTTTAGCCTGGAGAAGGGAAGGCTCAGGGGGATCTTATGAATGTGTGCGTACACCAGATGGTGAGGAGTAAAGAGGACTGAGCAGGCATATTCTTAGTGGTGTCTCATGAAAACATAAGGCAATAGGCACAAACAAAAACACAAGAAAACACTTTTTTTTTTTTTTTTTTTTTTTTTTTTTTTTTTTTTACTGTGAGGATGGTCGAATTCTGGCACAGGCTGCCTGCATATGTTGCATCGTTGTCTTCCTTGGAGACATTCAAAACCCACTTGAGCAAGGCCCAGCATAGTCTGTTCTAGCTGACCCTGCTTTGCTCAGGGTCTAGGTTATACTAGGCAACCACCAGATGGGTCTTGTGATTCTGTATACACAGTGTTTCTATAATAGCTACTGTGTTGAACCTGTAAGTTGTGAGTGTCACATGCCAAAACTAATAGTCGTTATTGTGTAACTGTTGAGATGCAGCTAGGAATTACAATTTTTTTCCATTGCATGATTGGTACCTGTAGGTTACTGGAAAGTATCCCAGTAGGCCACTACAGATTTGTCCTAGATTCATCTTGGGCTTGGCTTTGAAAAATAAACTTGGACTCTCAACTGTGTGACTGTGCTACCTTCTGCTTACTTTGATTTTGCTTCCATAATATTAAAAAAAAAGAAAACAGTCGAATTAGTGATAAGACTTAGCATGAACATGGATTTTATTTTGTTGGTTAAAATCTTGACTTTTTTTTCCAGAGGAAAGAAGAGAAACTGCTTCAAGGTAGTTTCTTTCTGGGAAAGTAGCTCAACTTCTTCTGCAGTTATTAAAAATTCCATGATTCTGGTTGGAATTTCCTTTATTTATTCTGGAAACTTAGCATTAAATCTTCCAGAGGTGGTTTGTAGTTAATGCCTTCTTGAAAAGGGAAAGATGCTGTAGATAAAAATACTGTGTTGAGAGTCTTGCTGTATGTGTTTTTCACTAATATTTCTTTCCTGTGGAACTGTATATTTGCTTGGAAGGCTCCATGCCTTTCCTTCCTTTAACAAGTCTGGAAAGTAGAAAATCAATTACGAGCAAGCAAAGGATTTGTTTTCCAGTCTGCTTTTCAAAACACTGATGAAGAGTTCTTCTTTGATCCACTAGTGGTGTATTCTTATCTGCATGGTCTCATCTGCTGTGAGGAACCACTAGATACACAAATTGTATAGAGTCTATAGAAATTCTTGAGGAAATTAAACCCAAAATAGATCAGGCATTGAGAGGACAAGACTTGCAGGCAGAGAGAGTGCAAAAATGAACTTTGTTTCGGTGGGGAAGAGGAAACTGGGAAAACCTTTTCTCTGGCTTGTCATACAGTACTGCTATTTTTTTGGGAAAACAGAATACAAAAAAAACCTTTTGCTAATGCTTTCATCAGCTCAACACTTGAGGACTCTTGAGTAAGAATGAATAGTGTGTATGAGTGATAACAATGCTGACTATGCCTTGCTTTCAGGTTTACAAGCAAACTAAGAGGAAAAGAGATCATCTTTCTTTAGTGTCAACTTCATTTACAATTATCCAGAAGTACTTGTGACATTTTCAGGTGATGGCACTCAGAAATATTGCTTTGGATATTCTCTAGAGGAGATTTCGAAATGGAGATGCTTCATTTTACTTTACATTTCTGCAGTTGTTGTTCTGCCTCTACCATCCCTGCTTTCCTTTCTTCCCCCCCCCTTGCCAAATAAAAGAAAAAACAAATCCCTTTCATTCTAAATATTTAAAGCCAGTTCCCAATATTAGTGGGTACTTCTACAAAAATTATGTTTTCCTAAAAAGCAGGACAACTCAGTTTGCATCTCCTTAGTTATTTAAAAGCTATGTGTTTCTAAGCCATGTATTAAAAAATCTAAAACAATGACCAGACAGGTTTTCATTATAAACATCTAATGAAAAATAAATATTTAAAAACATGACACATCAGATGGTGAAAGTTAATAGGGGGTTGGATTTGGAGGTGAAATGGATTAAAATTTAAAAGCAAGTTTATAGTATTGAACTATAATGAAAGTTAGCTTGAATGATAAAGCAAGGAAATAGATTTAGAAGGAAATGGGACAGTAATTTTTTAGAATTTGGATTATTTTGAGTGTTATAACTTAATCTACGTAGTACAGATAACTACACGACTTAAATGTTTCTTTCTGATGAAAATACAGTAGGTGAAAGTAGACATGATGTGATTGTATGAAGGATAATTTAGCCCAGTTTAGCAAAGAAGGGAGACTTAAATTATAATTGATATCAATGTAATTGCTTATGACTGGGTTAGATATTACTTATAGTGGCCCTTAAAAAAATACTTATTTTAGAACAAAATAGAAAAACTTAAGCTTTGCTTTCTGACAATAAATGGTATCAGCTGACTAATCTTACCCCTTTTATATGATTGGTTTTTTTCACTCCAAATTGAGATTCTCTAAGTGTGATGGATTTATCATAGAAATATACTTTGCAGAAAATTTCAAATTCTGTTCATCCTTTTATGCTCTCATTGCTTCAGTGTCAGTGAATGTCATCCTTTAAGGCATTTGACCCTACTGAAGAGAACCCACTTCCTTAGTGCCATCTCTCATCTTTTGCATGAAAAGGCTGTTTTTCTATTGTGGATGGTTTTTCAAGGAGTAATATGACTTTGCTTTTTGTTAAGAAAATGAATAATTGTTGAATTAGAAACTATATTTTTCCTTCTAAAAATACCTAGAATGAGAAAAATTTCTTAATGACGTCGGGGGAAAAAATTCCAACTTCATAAACTATGGCTTGACTGACCATTAGGATGTAATTTGATGATACTAAATACAGAAATTGAAAAAAGAAAGGATGCACTTACTATAGCTAGCAGGTGATTAAAGCAGATGAAAATATGGCATCTCTATGTTCTCTGTAATACAGTTCTGAAACAATGCTGATGATTTGGGATGAACAAATAATTCTTAAGTCACAGTGCTGAAGTGGTCTTAGAGGCATAAGACTGCTTGTCTTTTTGGTAACATTTGTATAGTAGAGCTCTCCTTATCAGTTAAGCAAGTTTGAAGTTTAGTACCACTCAATTTGATTTACAAGTTGGTTGTGTTTAAAGTGGTTGAGTTTAAAAATAAGGGTTGATTTTCAAGGAGCCATTACAAAACATTTAAACTGTTTTCTGCTAGAATTTGTTCCCATTCTGATTAACTTTTGAAGCTTTTTCTAAACAATTTTACCCTCTTTCGTAACAGTCTTTCTTCAACGTATTCTTGTGTTGTATTAAAACCAGTTGTCGTGAAATATTTTTGATGTCATAATGAGATTGAAACTTACATTAAACTCTATTTTGACTTATTTTGCAAGCTGGTTTTACACTTTGGCACAGAAAGCAAACTTACGTGCAGCTAACAAAAGTAAATGTCTCAGTCACATTTTTTGCTTAAAAATCGCTCTGTTTGAGAGCAGTGCGACATAAATGTGCAGAACTGGATTGCTGAACCCTGTAAACTTATGTAACTCCATTAGAGATAGCAATGCCAGTGTAGAACAGCTGAGCATTTCTCTCAGAAATAGATGTCACGTAGTAGCCAAGTGGGGGATTAAGTGCCAGGTCATACAAAGCACTGATGGTGATGTCTTCCCTAATTTGATTTGTAGTAAAGAGTTGCACTTCACTTCTATCCAGCTGCTTCTTGTCTTTCTGTCAAGGTCTTCAAGTCTACTTTTTTCTGCCTGGAAAAATTATTTTGGTTCTGGCTTGTACATATGATTCTGAGGTGTTCTACTCCTGAAAATTGGTTGAATTCAATCTGGCCACTTGCCTGTCCATCTGCAGCATTCTTTAATGGCCATCTTGGCCACTGACTAGAGATGTCTAGTGCATACCAAACCCATCTCTCATAGTCCTGTGATATTATCTTGATACAGCTCTTCTCATTTAATTGGTATTTCTTGTTTGCTTGACATCACAACTGCTTGTTTTGTAAATTTTTGCCTCAGCTGAAGCTATTCTGAAGGTTGTATCATGTTTCATAGAGGCATAAAATCATCAATGTGGGGAAAGGTGTCCAAGATTGAGTCCAGCCTATGACCAAACACCATTATATCAACTAGACCATAGCGCTAAGAGCCATGTCCAGTTGTTTCTTGAACACCTCTGGGGATGGTGACTCCACCACCTCCCTGAGCCACCCATTCCCATTCTTGACAGCCCTCTCAGTGAGAAATTCCCCCTGATTTGGGTGGTGCAGCATTGTATCTGTCTGTCACACTTTAGCCAGATCATGATTCTTTTAAAAGCCTTTTTAAAGTGAACTGTGTTTTTCCTCCTTTTCCCTCTTTTTTATTTTGATACATGTTTATAAGAGATACCTGCTCTTTTTCTTTCTCAGAAACTGGAGTACAGGTATTAAATTCCTTTGTTCATTATAATTTGTTGTGGTGAGGAAAATACCCCACTTTACCCTTTTCTGCAGCACATCCAAAATAACCATGTAAGGAAAAAAAGGAATTTTCTGCTAACTATATCAGGATGCTGTCTGTCCTTATATCCAGTATTATATTTACTCTGCTTAATGGAATGGGTTTGCCCCAGATATCTTTCTGTCACTCTCACATATGTGCTGGTGCCTCTGTCAAATCCCCTTTTGTCCCCTTCTGGTCGTATTTCACTGGTGGACCCAGTCTTAGAAGCACTCTGCTGCTTAGAGCAGAAGGAGCAGCAGGGCCTGATTGCCCACTTGACCTCTTGTCATGGGTGAGATCCTTCTTGGTTCTCTGCTGATTGCTAAAATCACTTGTAGGATCGCATATTGTTGTGTCCTGGCCCTGAGGCCTCAGGTTTAAACCACTCCTGACTGCCTGGCTTCTGAACTTGTGAATTCCATTCTCATGTTGCTGCTCAGCGTGTTGGGCTGTCAAAAGAGGTGCAGGTAATGTGCTCCCCTTGTTGAATCTGATTACAGAGTGCTCTGCAGCTGTAGCTTTACCTGCTGCCTTGATTTTGATTTGTGTTACCTGATTGATAAAGGCTATCCCTGTTCCTGGATTTGGACCAAAAGTATATTTCCAAGATAGGCTGTGGTAGCATAAAGCTCCTGATGAGCTCCCAAAAAGCCTCTTATTTGCTGTCTGGTACAGCTCTAGGAGAAAGGCCACAGTGAATAAATGACCTATTCAGCCACGCTGACCACTCTGTCCCTGTGTTGAGGTGTGCTCTGAAACTCTTCTTTGAGTGGGACATCTCCTCCCCCACGATTAATTGGACTGTGACATGCCTTTTTCTGATAATGAAATTTTAAGGTACAGGCACTGTAATAATTTATAAACATGCTGAGCTGTAAATACAAGCAGATATTTTAAACAAGTAGGATTTTCAGATGATTCAAAAGAGTTACTATTTCATTGTGGGCCATACACAAATAAACAAAACACAGGAAGGACTGTAAGTCAAGTTAAATGTGATACTGATCTGTATTTGATAGTTCTGAAAGTAGAAATGGATTATCAGCACATCAGATTACAGGTACTTGAGAAGCAGGTATTTAGGAGCATGAAGAAAGCTCCTCTAAGTGTATGGGCCCCTGTGAGGTGTTATACCTACTGTATATAGTATTAAACACCAGGAAACCTGAAAATAAAAAAATGGTTTTTTCCCTGTATTTTATTCTCAGTGTAGATGTTTGTGAGTGGTGCATGGCTTGGACTTACCCTCTTTTACAGAAAATTAGGTGTCTATCAATAAGTGTGAAAATGAAAAAGTTCTTATCCAAAGGTAGAGCCCTAGGTAGTAGTGGATATCTGTTAATGCTCAATACTTAGAAATCATGTTGAGCTTCACAGTGTCATTCTCTAAATAATTAATTGTAAACAAAAGTCATTAAATATTGCTTTGGAAAGCTAGTTGCTGTAATAAAAATAATCCAGTATTTGTTTCCAGAGTTTCTAAAGGAATAAAATACTGAATTTTACTTAGGTATTGAGCTAACACAAGAATACTTAGGTATTGAGCTAACACATGAAGACTGTTGAATAGCATAAAGGATATTTTAATAATAAATTTTATGTGAAAGTGTGTTTTTTAGGAAAAAAAATCAAGTTCTTGCCCTCTGTGCATTTTATCTCAAAGGAAGACTGGTGTAGTTAGATCAGCTTTTTGGGAGGCGGATGCTTTTGGCAAGGGGCATTCCTTTTACAGCTGCAGACCATATTTGTCCCTTCCCTGCTCATTGTGTTGTGCCCCTAATGCACTGGCCCAGGTATTTAGAAAGACTTGTAGTGAGCCATGTAGCTGAAGAACACCTGTCTTCCCTCCACCTTTTCTGTGATTTCTAAGAAATCCTGACCTAAAGGTCTAGGCTTGTTTCTGTGTTTGTTGTCAGTAATAAGATCTTGATTGACAGAGCATCATCTATTTGTGAGATTTTCCATAAGGAAAAGATCTTTCTAGATAAATGGATTTTTTAAAAATTTAAATTAAAAAAAAGAAAGATGGGCATACATAGGTTTTGAGGTTTGTGGGTTTTTTTGTATACATGTTATAACTGTCTGTCTACTTTTGTATGTAGTAACACATTTGTAATACTGTACTCTGCAATTGTGGTCAGCTTTTATGAATGGCAGTTTGAAGTAGCTTTGAAGTACTTTCCTGTATCATTGTATTCTTATAATGTGCCAAGGAGAAGAAATTTGTCCTGTAAAGCAAACTTTTCCTAGCTATTAAGTTGGGCATTTTATTTTGTCTTAAATTGATCATATTATGCAAATTTTAAATGCTGATACATAAATCTATCTCATTTTTTGGACATTATTTGGTCAACTGAAAGAAAAGGGGAAAAATTGATGTAATACCTATTGTACCAAAAAACATATGATTGTTTTGGACTATCATAGAGGAAATATTTCTACATAAAATTAATTAATAGTAATGCTTGCAATTTTTTTAAGGTTTCTGACTGATTTTGTAGGCTGAACTTTTCTGTTTGCTGCACTTTTTACTCTTTCTCAGTATATGTTACTACTTCCTATGTGAAGTAATTCTTACCTTACCTACAGAGAACAGGGATGGGTCAGGCTTATTGGTCCACATCTTATAAATCATTAGCAGGTTATGCACAAGTGTTTCTTGTTGGCAGTGTCCTTGTGTGGTTCATTCCAGAGACAGGCAGCACTGGCAAAATCTGGGGCTGCCTCTGGAGGCTCTGGTGTTTCAGGCAGGTGTTCAGGCAGCGGCACCCTGGGAGCACTGGGGACACAGCAGTTGCCCTGAACAAGGCTGAACATGGTACTCTTACCCAGGGACCCACACATCAAGTCTGAAGTGAAGGTTTACCAGTCATAAGATTGATTGTGTAAGATGCGAAGTGATGGTTTTTTCTCATAGGTATCAGCTCTCGTTTTGATGTAAAATTAGAGAAAATGACCCATGCACATTTCTTGGGGTATTTTCATAGAATCATAGACTGTGGTTTTCTGTTCTGCAAAAGAATTTGCACTCAATTCTAGTGTTAAGGTGAATTACACATTTGTAATTAGAATAGCATTCTATCCCAACTAAATTGCTGTCAGGAGCAGATGACCGAAGTACAGCTGACCATGTGAGAATTGGTCAGCTTTCCAATCCCTAACATCTGGTTTGGGGTAAAAAGTATTTCTCAGCCAAACTTTCAGCCACAAACAATGTGGAGCAGCAATTGTTGTTTGTATTCCGTGTAGCTTAAAACACCAAAGCTAGCGTAGGATCTGACTTGCTTCACCTTACCATGTAGAACATAACTAAACAATAATTATTGACATAACCAAGGTTATTGCTGTTGTTGATACTAACTTACTCTATTGTAGTTCTTCAGATCAATGCACACAGTATTTCAGTAGGTTTTCATTAATAATTAAGTTACTGTTCTGTATAAAAAGTTTTAGCTGGCAATCTCAGTATCCTTAGAGTATGGTTCAGTCTGTCCCCCTGAAATGATATGCTGATGAAAATAGAATAAAGCATGATTTTTTTTCCTGTCATGTGATAAGAATTGCTATGTGCAGTTAGAGTAGAGCTAAAAAAATATGAATTACTCAAATAAGCAGTTTATGGGTCTTAGTATTAAGCAGTTGTACTAAAAAAGCTGCAGGGATTTTTAAATCATTTTAAAATAAGCATTTACAAGCATGCTTAGTAGGGATTCATGCTCTCATTTAAAAACAGAGAGTGCAAAACTTTTATCTACTTACCTCCAATGTTTGTAACCTTACTGCTTTTCAATTTTCAGAAACTTACTTGAGAAGGAGCTCTTTATTTCAGTTAGAACTTTAAATGTATTCATTCGCTCCAAGCTACTTCAATTTCTGCTTGCGTTTCATTGAAGTGCTTTTAAGTTGCTTTTGCTTGTTAGTACAGACTTTTTTCCCTGTGTTCCTATGTTAATACAGTGGGTCAAATTCTCAAAGATAAAATCTGATACAGCTATTCTATTTCTTTAAAAATAGTGAGGTTTATAGTAATCTGATGGAGCTGGAATTCAGGCTGCTGTAAGGCATATGTTATGATGAAATATTCAGTTGCATGCATTTTATTTTTGCATTTCCCATAAGATATGAATGCCCTTCTTTTAGGGTACGAGTTGTGCTTGAATTTGAATTGAATTTGTTGCTGTTAGGTGCTTTTAGTAAGGAGCAAGCCAATAATGAGAATTTAAAGATATCTTCTGAATGTGGCATTGCACATGGATTTATTTTTCACTTGGACTTTTCAGTGAGCTTTCCACTGCTAAATCATAATACCCTTGAAAATCCTTTATGATTTATACGTTCTGCAGATCGTAGTGCTGCATAACTTGAGACTGGAACACTGCCTGAAGTGAAAAACATTATGGCACTTCTGTGCACAAGGACGAGAGTCAAGGGCTGTTTGGAGTGTGGGACTTGACCTAGTGTTCTGCAATTGCTTATTATAATGACCTGATCCTAAGTGTGAGATTTATTTTTTATAGTACTTGTTAAACTACATTTTCCACTTCTCTAACCAAAACTGAAGCCTATTCATGTAAGATAGTGCGTATAACATTTAGATAAACCCCAAAACCTCTGTTTTCAAGTAATTTTTAATTTGAACAAAGTTGAACACTAGACACCATTAAACCAGCAGGGAAATAAGCCTTTGGGATCCAATAGCTGAGACTGTTTGCTGGTGCCAGGATGGAGGTGAAAGCTTCATGATCAGAAGTTACTGTTGGCATCACCAAAGACAGTAAGAGTATAGAAGGTTAAAACCTTGGGGGAAGGGCATTTCAGTGATAGTTGTGATTTTGCTATTGAGATTGCATGTGGTTTAGTTATAATTTTTTGCAATGTTTTGTTAGAGTTTTGTGAGTCTCTGTACCATGAAGCTCCTTCAGGATAGGAAATTTTATTTTAATTTTTTTATCTGGGGAGGAAGAAAGCCAAAAGTGTCCTTGATACCTGCAGATATGTAAGTAGTACTAAAAACAAGTTGCCAAACCTATGGAAAACCTATGTTTTTTTCCTCTTTCGTTAAGTAGCATGTACATTTGTTAAAAAATTGAAGTAGAATAAGTTAAAAGTGTTTTTTGTGATATTTTTAAGTTAATTTCTTGCTATATAAAGATAAGTGAGGCTGGGGGAGGGGTTGGTTTTTTACATCTAATGTTGCTTCAGAACTTTTTTGTTTTTTCTTTTCAATTGTAATTTAAAGCCTGTCCTTCTGGGATTTTGTGGCTCAGGTAACAGAATGGGGTATGTTATTTCAGGCATAAAATTTAGAATAAATTTAGACTAAAAGGCATAAAATCTAGAATAAACGTCTGGACTTTTGTTCAAATAAACAAAGGAACACCATGGCCTAAGTCTTAAATCTGCTCTTTCACTTACAATAACTTTTTTGAGCTTCGTCGCTCATCTGAACACTTGACTGTAGACACTTTTCTTTAGTCTGGAGCATAGAGGCTTTTGCTTGGTGTCAGGAGAGCAATTCTGTGCCTTCATCATATTTCCCAGCCTTGAGGGCTAGTCAGCACAGCTTCCTCTGTTGCCTGGTTCTATGCTGATGGAGGTCTGGTCTAGGTTCTGTCCTCAGTTAAAAAAGAAAATCCCCTGCTGCTTCTTCATTGTTCATTTTTGTTGCTTCTTAATTTTTAAAATACACAAGTTATACCAATCAGAAGACCTTTTTTTTTTTTTTCTTCAGATGTGTTTTATAGCTCTGCTGTCTGTATATCTGGGAAGTATGGGGAGAATTGCTGGAGTTCTTGAAGCAATGCAAAGATTGCATTAACCCCACCTATTGCATGGATAGTTTATTCACTCACATACACATATACAGACACACATACTTATCTGTACTTCCTAGTTAAAAACCAAAATCTACTATGTTGTGGTGCAGTTGAAACATCCCTTAGGATATATCTGGTTATCTTAAAACTTTCATTGAAAGCTCGTGGTTTTGCTGCTTTCACAGCCTTCTTGAACTATTTAGCTCCCTGGGCTCCCCAGATTGCTGGCTGCCCTGCCCTGAACTTTTCTGTTCAGCTGACTTACTAGCTGGGAAGTCAGTGAATTTATGTAGTAAGGTACCTTAGACCTTAGGAGACACAAAATGTTTACTAGATAAACTGTCAAAAGTGAAATTCTATCTTGGCAACCATCAAGATTACAATCCAGAATAACTAGTGTTTGCATTTTTGATGTTTCTGAAATGAAATATTTAAGAACATGCAGTGTTTGGGAAGGAGGGATCTGAGATATTTTTTGTTCCAGTTGAATTTCTTGTTGTGATATATATACTCTGTGTGTTATTTTCCAACAGAAAGATCTCTTCAGTTTTTTTTAAAGTCTGTGCTTTGAACTATTCCAAATAAATTCGAGAGTTTTTTAAAATGTGTTTTTAAGTGTGCTTTTCTCCCCCAGTGTATTTACAGCAACAACATGGCTATAAAGACAAAGCTTTCATTAGAAAAATTAGGTGTTTAAGGAGAACAGAAAAACTACCCTACTCTCTAAGATGTATAAGAATATCATGACTAAGACCGCATTTATGCAGTTACGTCCTTAATAACATGTGGTGTCTTATTTGTGTGATGGAAACAAGCCAGATTGGTGAAGTAGCTTTCAGAGTACCTAGGTATGTTTTTATTGGGATTTAACAGATAACCAGAATGCCTTTTCTCTTAATATAATATTATTTCATGGTTCCAGGTAATATATGCTTTGAACACTAAAAATGATGAACATGAAGCAGCTATCCAAGCCCTTAAGGATGCTCATGAAGAAGAAATCCAACAAATTCTTGCAGAGACCAGAGAGAAGATCTTGCAGTATAAAAGTAAAGTGGCAGAAGAAATGGATCTCAAGAGAAAGATTCAGGTTTTGGAAGAGTCACTGGAAGATCACAAAAAGATGAAACATCAGGCCTTGACAGAATTTGAAGCATATAAGGATAGAGTTGAAGATATGCAGCTTTGTGCAGAAGCTCAGCATGTCCAACGTGTAGTGACCATGTCAAGGGAAGTAGAAGAGATCAGAAAGAAATTTGAGGAAAGGCTACGAAGTTTCATACAGTTGCAAGTACAGTATGAGAAGGACAAGCGTACAGCTCTGGAAGAGTTAAAAGCTGCCCACAGGCTTGAAATTCAAGAACTTCTGAAGACTCATCAGAGTCAGAATGCTACTTTAAGTAAGGGGCAAGAGAAAATGGAGGAATTGCATAGACTGGAGCTGGAAGACTTGAACAATAAGGTTGAAGAGTTAAGGCTGGAAAAAAAAAAGCTCATTGAGGACTATGAAGGCAAACTCAGCAAAGCACAGTCCTTCTATGAACATGAACTTGACTCTTTGAAAAGATCTCAGCTTTTTACAGCAGAAAGTCTACATGCCTGCAAAGAGAAAGAAGTGGAGCTAAGAAAAGAATTTCAGAACCAAGAAAGTATGTTACGGAAGAATCTGGGGAAGCTTAAAACTGAATTGCAAATGGTCCAGGATGAAGCTGCTAGTCTACGGGAAAAATGCCAAAAACTTCAGGTGGCTCTTGGTACTGCAGAAAACAATGTTCAGGTGAGACTGATGATATGTTGTTCCCAAGACTGTGAATTTCCTTTTCCTATAAAAGCAATGTTTCCACGTGGCTGTTAGGTTGAGGTTATTAGAGTGTGTAAACTTAATTTTCCATCACTCATATATGCTTGTCGTCTTCAATTTTTTTTTCATTCATTTCTACTTTAGGCTTAATTGTTTAATTACAGTATTTTCACAAGTGGCAACTGAAATAGTGCACATTCTTTCAGTATGTTAGTGGGTTTGGCTCAGGTAGGGTTAATTTTCTCTATAGGAGCTTGTGGGGTGCCATGTTTTGGATTTGTTGAAAACAAATCAAAACATGTTGGAAACAGTGTTGGTAATACAGGAATGGTTTAGTTATTGCTGAGCTGTGCTTACACAGAGAAGTCAAGGTCTTTTTGGCTTTTCACCCCACCCTTCCAATGAGGAGGCTGGGGATGTACAAGGAGCTGGAATGAAGCACAGCCAGGACAGCTGACCCCAACTGAACACAGGGATATTCCATATTGTATTATGTAATGCTCAGCATATAGATCTGGGGGAAGGAGGAAGGAGTGATGGTCTTTGCCTCCCCAAGTCAGTGTTAGGCCAGATGGAGCCCTGCTTTCCTGAGGATGGCTGAATGCCTGCCTGCCCATGGGAAGTGGTGAATGAATTCCTTGTTTTTATTGCTTTTATGTCTGTGGCTTTTGTTTTCTCTATCTTCTACATCTCAACCCACGAATTTTCCCACTTTTACCCTTCCATTTCCCTTCCTTGTCCCACTTTGGCAGTAGTGAGCAAGTGGCTGTGCCATACGTAGCTGCTTACCAGGTTAAACTCCAACACAGTTTTATTTAGTGTGTTGGGTTGATCCTGGCTGCATGCCAGGTGCTCACCAAAGCTGCTCTACCACTCTTCTCAGCTGAACAGAGGAGAGAGGCTGTAATGAAAGACTTCTGAGTTGAAATAAGAGGGAGAGATCACTCATCAGTTACCATCATGATCTAAACAGACTTGACTCAGGAAAAGGATTTGTTACCAAATTAATTACCAAATTTATTACCAATCAAATCAAAGTAGGATAATTAGAAGTGAAACAAATCTTAAAAGAGCACTTTCTCCCCACCCCTTCATCTTTCCTGGACTTAACTTTATTCCCAATTCTCTAACCACTTCTCCTACACTGATGCAGGGGGATGGTGAAGGGAGCCTGCAGTCAGTTCATCACACATCTCTGCCTCTTCTGAGGGGCTTCAGGAGGTGAGTTGATGGAAAGCTGCGGTGAAGGTGAAACCAGTTGTATGTTGGTCATTCCTACAGTAAAGGAAATTTGTTCCCAAAGAAGAAGAAGAGTCTAGTGCAGTATCTGCTACAGATTTTAAGATCAGGTCCTACTCTGACCACTGTGGATGAGGTGCTGAAATGCATAATCTCACCACATCTGGTGTCTGTTTCATTACACATCCTGTACAGTGTTTTCCCCAATTCTCTCTTCCACTTTACTTTCTGAAATGTTACTGTTTCAGTTACTTGAATTATAAGAAATCTATATTTTCTTTTGAACCAGAACAATATTTTCTTTTCCCTCCTGCATGGCTGAAACACATTACCCTCTCCAAGATGTGCTATTGTGAATCAGTACATCTGATTTAAGGCATAAGAAAAGTTCAGAATCATAGAACTATAGAATAGTTTGTCTTGGAAGGGACAGTAAAGATCATCTAGTTCCAAACCTTCTGCCATGGGCTGCCTTGCACTAGACCAACTTGCTTAGAGTCCCATCCAGCCTTGAACACCTCCAGGGATGGCAAGTTCACAACCTCTGTGGGCAATCAAAAAAAATAATTTCTTACTACCCTAAAAAAAAAAAAAAATTCCTCATAATTTCTAATCTAAACCTATGCTCCTTCAATTTAAGGCTGTCTTATCACTACATGTCTTTGTCAAAAGTCCTTTTCCAGCTCTTTTAGGCCTTCTTTAGATACTGGAAGGCTGCTCAAAGGTCTCCCCAAGAACCTTCTCTTCTCCAGGCTGAACATTCTTTCAACCTGTCTCTATAGGAGATCCAGCGATCCAGCCCTGTGATTAATTTAGTGGCCTCCTCTGGACTTTTTCCAAAAGATCCTTGTCTTTCTTGTACTGGGGCTGCTACACCTGGACACACAGGAGTACAGGTGGGGTCTAAAAAGAGCAGAGTAGAGGGACAGTATCACCTCCTGTGACCTACTGGCCATGCTGCTTTTGATGCATCCCAAGACATGATTGGCTTTCTGGGCTGTGAGGGCACATTGCTAAGTCATACTGAGCTTTTCCTTCCAGAGTCCTTCTCCCCAGGGCTAGCCAGCCTGTACTTGTGCTTGTCCTGACCCAGGTGCAGGACCTGCCCTTGGTGGTGTTGAACTCCATGAGGTTTGCCCAGTCCCACCTCTCAAGCCTGTCAAGGTCCCTCAGGATGATACCCCTTCCTTTCTCTCCAGCAAGTTGACTGCACCCCACAGCTCGGTGTTGTCAGTGAGCCCACTGAGGGTGCACCCAATACCACTGCCCATGCTGCCGAGAAATGTGCTAAAGAGTGCTGGTCCCAACAGTGATCCTGGGAATGTTTGATAGAAATAACTGCCCAGCTCTCATTTTATGTAGCTCCCTCCACACGTAGCTTAATTTGAGTCAGTAGTAAACACTTAGCTGCTCTGAACTCATAATGTATTCTTTAATGTGAAAAACTCTCAGATACCAGAAACCAGGTTTCTAAAGTTGACCCCCAGACTCTGTGGACCATTTTATTGGATTTTTTTTTCATGTACCTTTTGAATATTGTCACATTTCTCTTATGCATTACTTGTCATGCCATGTACCCATTATCTTGATCTTCAAAAAGTATGTTTGAAGCATTACATATAATAGACAATGAATATGGGAATAATATTGCACTATTTCAGCTTTTGTGTAAATAAAACTTGTTTGCTGAAAGGTCTCTTCTGTACCTTTTAACCTAATGTTCATTTAAATTGACATGATTGTATATGATGGTAACAAGTATTATGTGTTTCCTCTAGGTTCTTCAAAAACAGCTAGATGATGTGAAGGAGGAGGAGATGTCATTGTTAAGCAAACACAAAGAAGTGGAAAGCGAGCTTGCAGCTGCTAGAGAGCGCTTACAGCAGCAGGCCACTGATCTTGTTCTCAAAGCCAGTATGTATGTCAGTAACTTAATCTGGAAACAAACTTCATCCTTTTATTCTAGCCTTTTCTTTTTCTGTCAGCCTCATGCAGGTTTAGAGTGCCTAAAGACTGTTTAATGCTTTACATAGAATTTTCCAATGAGTTTTGGGGTTTTTAAACTTTTTTGCTATCACATGCATTGTACTTAAATTTCCTTTTTTATGTACTCATTTGTCCAAGTGCTGTACTTTGTATGGCATGTACGTATCTTCCAGGCCTTGGAACTGTGCTTATACAGAACAATTCTGCTCTGCATCTGTTCTCCACATAATAACTGAGACATGCTTCCTGTTCTTCCACCTTTTTTCAGTTGTCTTTTCTTTTTGCTGATGCTGTGGTACTTTCCTTTATACCTACTGTCAGAAGATTTGCAGCTTATTGAATGATAAATTCTTTAAAGTTTTCTCTATAGCTGCTTTTGTTGCTCCTTTGTAGTTGCTGTCATGTGGAAAGGCACAAAAAAATAGCTTAAGACCTGGAAAAGAAACATGCAGGTTTCTTTTCCATCTTTGGCATTGTCTCCCTAGTGTGCTCAGTAGTAGGCATGGGCCCCAGTACTTGAACTTAGGCAACTATACAATAGGTAGGGCTCTAGGGCTTAAAAAGGGGCCCCTGGCTTATCTTTGGCTTTGTTGAATTAGACCAATTATAACAATTTTTGATTGTTTTCTACACAAATTAGCACAAGCCCAGGAGTAGTCTAGGCCGTATGTTGGAAGAGTATAGCAACCAGCAGGAGTCCAAGACTGCAAGATCCTATTAGATCAAACAGCTAAAAGGAATAGGCTTGCTGCTGAGAGAATGTAAAATGGGCATCTACCCTCCAAAAGGTGATTTGTGAGGCAGCCATAGAAAAATTGATGGCTATATGAGAGTCCTGTTCTCATGCACTCTAAAGCTGTTGCTGCTTCATTCCTTAGGCAGAAGCATGAGAGGGTTTCACCAGGCCACCCCAAATGTAGTGGAAATAAATACCCAGGCTGTTTTTCTGTATTACTGATGGCATGGAGTCAGCTAGCCTGTGATTGAGGCCAGCCCTGGTGTCCTCTGGCACTGAGGTTTTCAGCTTTACCAAGCTCAGTGGTGCTGTCAGCAGTACCTCTTTGTTTTAGAGCATCACTGTGCAACAAGAACCAGGATCCCTGTTTGCAGTGGTGCCACCAAGCCTTTGCCATGTGGGGTAGTTGGGTGCCAGCCTGTTTGGAAATGGTTTCTGATGCTGGCCCACTGCCATCTCCTTGATTTTCAGCTCACACGGTCAAAAATCCATCCTCAAAGAAACTGAATTCTCATATTTAATTACCATAAAGAATTTACTCATCGTATTGATATTTTAGAACATTCTGTTGAGTCTCTTTGGTGCATTTAAAATACTCTTCTTCCATTTATCCTGAGATTCCCAACTTTTAAGGAAATTGCTGCATTTCATGCCTTTTTTGTAGAGCATGAGGAATTGGAAAGCTATCTTCTGTGTTAGTAATGCAAGGACAAAAGCTCTAGATCAGTGTCTATGTGTACTTACAATGAAATATGTATGACATACTTGTATGAAAAAAAGAAAATTCTCATTTTATTATTATTATTATTGCTAGATTATAAAATTTTGGGTTTGAAAATACCTTTCTTAAATAGCTGAACTTTTGAAATAAGGATTTTTTAAAAATGTTTCAGAACCTAAGCATACCCGTTGTCCTAAGTCTTCAGTTTTCAGTTTTCCAAACAAAAATGTCAAAAAAAAGTTCTAGCATTTTCCAGGGCTTAGTACAATTAGAAGTGTGCATTTTTAATGAAATTACTATTAATTTTGAGGTATTTTTAATTTTTGAATTTCATTATATATCTCATAGCTCTTCCCTTCAATCTGTGTCCACAGGCAACAAACAGTTTCCTTCTTGGCACATCTTGCTTTTTATAACAAATGGAAATTAATCACGAGGCTCAGTGATTTTGTCATGTGAGAAATAGCATATACTCCACTTTCATAGCTATTCCTTAGTGACTTAAATTTAAAAGCAATGCTTTGTTATAAAACTGAACTGTCAGTCAACCTGTCATTTTTGAAATTTATAATAAAGTGAGAATGGAAACAACAGTCTTTCCTAGAAACTGAGACTACAAAAAAGCAGTAGAAAATTATTCTGAGTAAATAATACCTCTCTTCTTTCAGTTGGACCTAACTAGAAGTATCCTCTTTTTCTAAACAGTCTTCTATTCACTCCAAAGCATCTCCCATAATAACAGAAATTTCACTGCTCTAGTCAGTTACCTACAATAATAAATATATCAAGAAGAACAGACAGAAATTTCTGAAGTCATAAACCTTTGTCAGCTGGTTATGTGAAGGACAGATGATTGTATTGTGTGGTTTGAAATTGTACTTCGTTTGTTTTTTTTTCCAAAAATATACATAAAGAAATTAAAAGGAAACCTCCAACCTGCAAGGATTTAGATTTAGATCGTACTTTACTATTTACTATAGAGAGAGTTTTGTTATGTCTTTTAGTCATATACATTTAGCAGAATAAAGTGTCATTTCCTAAGTTTTACAGCAGATAAAGCTATGTATCTAGTCTGCCAGCTAAATTATGAGTTTGATAAAACAATGACAGGTTTATCTTTAGACATCAGTGTTCTGCTTTCTGTTGCCAATCTTATTCTAGGATAGAAATATGCAGGTTTAGGTGGGATCAGTTCTTCAGCGTTCTTACAATTGCCTAATTCTGCTTTCCTTTGGGAGTCAACGTGCAACTTTGAGCAAGGAAAATTGAAACGAAAGGCGCCCCAGCAGCAATTGCTCTGCTGTTGTTGGGCATTTTACAATAAAACTAAACAAGTGAGAAGTGGAGAGGAAGATAAGTATTGCAGTGAAGACAAGGGAGATCCATATGCAAGCTTCCACTAGAGTGGTGCTATCACTGGAATATAAATGTGCACTTCAATTGCATGAAACCAATGCTATGAGGTTTTAAAGAGCTGTTTTGTTTTTAGGTCACATTGGAATGCTTCAAGCTACTCAAATGACTCAAGAAGTTACAATCAGAGACTTGGAATCAGAAAAGTCTAGATTAAAGGAAAAATTGTCCCAGCTGGAAGAGGAAAGAAATTTATTACAAAGCAAAACACAGAGTCTGGATGAGCGACAAAGGCAGCAAATTCTGGCATTGGAGAAGGTTAAACAGCTTATTGGCTTTAGTTGAATAAAACAAGAAAACACAAGGATTCTTAGACAAGAAAATACTATGCTTTAATTTTTGTTTGATATGACCAGACTAGGACCAGTATGTTTCAAGTATATCTCATGTAGCAACAAAGAATGACTAATGCAGAGTGTGAAGTGAGATTAAAGGGAAGGCAGATGAAATGCTTCTTTGTCAGAAGATTGTCCAATGCAGTCAGACTGCTCTGGACAATCTTCTAACAATTTCATTTGAGTTATAACCTTGTGTGTATATGCCTAGTATCTAAATTGTCTGAGGAAGGACAAATGTGAAATGATTAAGGAACAGTCTAAAAAGCCATTTGCTGAAAATGCATTGAACATGTTTGAAAATACTAACCAGAAATTCTCTATAGGCTTGATACCCGATTGTTGTTTTCCCAGATTAAACAGAGGAAAAATTAGGTTTTTAATAAGTATGTATTGTTTTGCGTGGATTTTTTAAAATTTCCTTTTTGGTTACTGAATCACATAGTCAGTGCATAGTGTTTGCTCAATTTGTTTTATATGGAAGTTAATTTTTTACAGATTTATGTCATCAGTAATGTTTTGGTATTTTTTTTATTCCTACTGTTCAGATTTTTTAACCATTGAATAGATTTCTTTTCCTGTACTTCATAGAAAGTAAATGAAGCAAGGGAAACACAACGTGAATATTATGAGAAGGAGCTGGTAAAATTACAAGCAAGATTGGAAGGAGAGGCTGCACAGTTAAAGGAGGCTCATTCCAAGACCTTAGAAGAATTGGCATGGAAACACCATACTGCAATTGAGGCTGCACACAGTAATGCTAATAAGGATAAGAAGAAACTGCAGATGGTATGTTCTTATTTTCTTAGTAATCAAACAAAAAGCTACTGTTACAGTTTGCATCTTGTACTGCATGATTTTGTTTTATGGCAAACTTAATTTGGAATTACCTGCAGGCCTCTGAAGAAACTGCTTAGTGTTTAGAAAAAAAACAAATATCTTCGGAAAAAAACCACTTGTACTGTCATTTGTCTGCATACAGAAGATAAATTCTCCATTTATACAAATGTATTTTCAAGTATAATAATTTTGTTTTCCTGGAATTTGTGACCCATATTCAGAAGGGTTGGTATATCAAGATCTGTTCTTCTGAAGGAGATGAAAGATTGTATTATTATAACATTTATTTAAAATTCTCATTGACAGTTCAGAAGTACAGAAAGATATTTTATTAGGACTGATATTTTATTAAGCTCTATATGTACTCAGATGATAACAGCTGTTCTAAGTGTGCAACATAAAATTATGTACTGTACAGCAGCTCACTCTCCAGCAACTATAAATTTACCTTTGACTGGAATCCTGAAGCTGAAAGGCTTTGTTTCACAAATCTGGCCTTTACTTTCTCAGGATGAGGCCCATTTTTAAATTATTATTTCCTAATCTGATTGGGTGTGTGTTATACACAAATTTTGCCTTGCACAGGAAATACAGGATTAAGTGTTTAATTTGAGGCTTTGTAATATTTCTTTTGATGTATTCACAGGAAAAATACCAAGAACCATGGTTGTAGTTAGTGATGTGCATCTCAGACAGATTTGGTTTGTTTTTGTAAATTTTTCTACCAGTATGTTGTTTCTTAGGTCAATTTTTAATAAATACAATTTTTTTTTTTTGTCACCTAGTAATTGAAGTAGTTCTCAGACATATCTGCATCGGTTCTTACAGGTTTACTTTCTTAAAAACTTTAAACATGCCAGTTATTAAGACAATGTCTCTTAGGGTTTCTGTGTATCTTTTTCTTTTATTTCAGATGTGGGGTTCTTTTTCTTTTGTTTTGTTTGTTACTAAAATAATGTGGAGAATAAAACAAAAGGAGATCACAAACTTTTTTTCTTAAATCACTAAACTATTTTAAATAGGGAACACCTCTCTAAATGTGAAAAATATTAAATTATTTTAACAAGAAAAAACTAGCTATGGAGAGATGTTGGGATCAAGATCTCAGTCAATCCGATTTCACTGATGCTAAATCTAATCAGATTTCACTGTCTCCTCTGTCAGACCTGTCTCACTAAGCACATGCTGTGGTGATCAAGTAATCCAAAGAAGAAAACAGTCAAGCTTAAATGTGGAGCAGAGTTGAATTTTGTATGAGAAAGAAGCATGGTAGCAGCAGCCTCGGGATAGAGGACATGAGGATTCATTGGGATTGGAAGCCTGGGAAATGCATCTGGGGAACAGAAGAGAATTCAGCAGAATTAGAATAGGACTCAAAAAATAGCTCAAATATTTCTTTTTGCTTCAGTATTTCCATCTATAAAATGAGCTGTAAAAATGGCATCAGGAGGATTATGAAAATAGAGCTGCTAATAATTTTGCAGTACCGCACAGCTGTACTGACAAGTATCATCAGAGAAATAATTGCTCTGTTATCAGAATAGGGTCTAAATAGCACCAGTGGGATTTTGCAGACAGCAGATTTCAGCATGAACAGGACAAATTGATCAAGTTTCACTGAGCAAGGAGCATTTATCCCACGTGTTGACTCATGTGGACCCAGTGAAGAAGACAGGCACTTGTTGAGTTTTACCTTGTTTAGTAATGAGTTTGTGACAGTGTACCCCTCTGTGCTGTCACTCTGACCAACTTCCACCATGAATGAAGAGATCATGCAAGCAGTGTATACAGGAATTGTTTATTGCCTGCCACATACCCTAAAGCAGTGCTAGAACTAACAAGCTGCTTAATAAGCTTTCCACCCCCTGCAAAACACTTGAGTCGTCTTTGGGTTTGAATGACGAAGGCTTGGCCTCTCTTGCTTCTTGGATTGGCTGGATTGACACTACATTGCTGTCTTGCAGCAGGAAACCTTGGGTTTCCTTAGACTTCTATATCTTTTAGTGACTGTTTTTCCTCTTTAATACTTTGGTTCTTTCTCCCTGTTTCCCCTAATTTTACCAATACTGTACCTTTTGTTTCAGGCTGGCTCTGGTGTATGTATTTTCATGGCAATTTCTGAGATAATACTGATTTTTAGGAAACCTGAG
This sequence comes from Agelaius tricolor, assembly GCF_023055355.1. Classification (NCBI taxonomy): domain Eukaryota; kingdom Metazoa; phylum Chordata; class Aves; order Passeriformes; family Icteridae; genus Agelaius; species Agelaius tricolor. Next base: position 65,961,823 of record NW_027269261.1, read on the forward strand.
CCCAGGTCTGCACCAAGGCACTTAATTGATACTAAGCCTTGCGTTTCAGCTGAGCCCCTAGGAAGGAGTTAGTTAAAAAGGCTCTAGCTCCATAGAAAACCTTGAAGCCTTTTATGGCATGACTCTGGAGCAACTTGCTTGGAAACCTTAATTTTCTTCACTTAAACTTCACAGTATTATGAGCTGTATAGTATATTTCACTGAAATATGTAATAACATTCTCAATTTTGATATGTTTCCTTTAAAGTATTTTGTGAAAGAAATTGTTCTTCTGAAAATGTATTCTGAATATTAAGGCCGAAGTATAAATTTATAATTTTCTTTAAAACTATGAAAGTTTCTAACATTTATGTGTGCATATATACACACACATAACATAGGCTCTTGTAAGAGAAATATAATTAATCCAGCAGTTATTTTGAGAATTTGGCTGTTACACCATAAAGGTTGATGAAAACAGGGTTGTTACATGTTTCTTTCCATATAGGTAAACTTGAAAAGTAATTTGATTCTACACAAATGTAGTAGATATATGGTCTGGGGCTTTTTTTTCATTAATTGTAACATTCTAAAAAACTTCACAGAGCTCAATCTGGATTTTAAGATTTATTCTTTCCTGTGGGGATTATTTGTAGGAAATAGATGGGTAAAGGCTGAAAGACATGCAGATATATCAGTGTAATTTTATAGAAAATGAAAAATTCTTCTTTCAACTCAGACTGAAAAATTGTGAAAGTAGATATATTTTTAAAGCTTTTGATAACTGAGAAGTAATTGAGAGAAAAGTCCTGTTAGTCTTTATTTTGTGATTTAAGGATGTTAAATTATAAAATAAACTGGAAAATTACATCTGTTGTAAAAGGAAATAAATATTCATGCTCTAACAGTTTAAGGAAAGGGATGAGATCACAAGTATTTATGCTGGTTAGAATCATTTCCGTGGGTAGATCTGTACTTTGCAATGACTCTGTGGCAAGTATTTAATATTTCTTCCATCCTTCCTGTTTCTGAAGGAGTTGGAGCAGCAGTTTGAGAAGGAGAAACTGCATTTGGAGGATGATAAGAATCAACTCCGACAGCAGCTGGAAAACATGAAGGAAGAGCTGACAACAAAGCTGACTTCTGCCAATCAGGAGGCAAGGACTAAGTTGCTTGTTTCACTACCACATCTCATCAATAGCAATCTTAGACTCCAGGACAGGTCCAGGTCTATGCTGTTGAGTGTTTAATGCCTTGCTTCTGTTTAGAGTGGAGTATTCTTAAAACATGGAAAGTTAGTTGACTGCTTCTGAGGAATGATTTTATTGTCCTTTACAAAATTAACAAAGCAAGAGAGATGTAAACAGCTGATGTAAACAGCTTTTTATTTTTAACTGTTTTTATCTTCTCATTAGGTACACAGACCTCTACACAAAATACATCAGGAGAGAGGGAAATTTAACTGGATGTAAACTCATATTTGCTTATGGTTAACATATCATAAATTCTGGTCAGTTTCTGACTTGCAAATCATCTTCTTGTATTTTCATCAAAAGATGATATGAAGTACTTCTAGTAAGACCCAAATTATTTGCTATGTCATGGTAGATGCAATTGATGTCAAATGTATTATATGTCAAGACAGTTTAAATTTTTTTTAGTTGGAAATCACAACCTTTTCACAGTATTTTGAAACTAGAAGTACATTCTGCTGATATCAAAACCACCAAACCATTTTTCTCTGCAACTTTTGCCTTGTTTCATCAGCTTTATTGTTCAGCAAGCCCTATGCATGATTTTAGTGTGTGCTTTGAGAGACTTAAACAAGAATTTAAGTATTTTTTGCAGCAAAATTTTTCATTGCTGCTTTCTATACTGTACAATATTTGGAGAGAGCAGGTGTTTCATTCTGGTAACTTGCAAATTGCACAAATACTAAACTAGCTTAAGAAAAAAACCTGCATGTTTTTAATATACTAAATAGGGAAGTTTGCCCTTCCAAAAGTATAGATTTTACTTGTTAATATATATTACTGTATTAATAATCTATTGATACATTACTATATTAATAACTTCATCATGTTACCTACCAAATAGATGGAGATGCCAGAGATTATACACTGCCAGGGTAGCTGGACCTCCTGCCTTTAGAGTTCAACAGCTCTGCTGATCAGTCAGTTGTGAGTAGTTCTTTAAACAAGAGGGTTCTTCCTCCTTAGGGTTGCCAGTATCTTTGTTTCAGAGCTTAGAGAAGGTGCAAGTTTAAGCTGGAACTGCTCTTTCTCTTTTAACAGTGTGCTTACCTCCATTCAAATTGATGAAAATATGATGTATTTGTTATGCATCTTAACAAAATCTTACACAGCTTTATTTTTCAGTTCAAAATTACAGGAAGTTTAGTTATTTATTTTCAGATTTAACTTCTCTGTTGTATGCTAACTTTCATTGTTTCTGGATTAGATCTGAGTAGAGCACTATTGTCATTCTATCATCATCTAGCACTGTAGGCTTCAATTTAGCTATTCTTTATCAATGTCTCTTGGCTTCATGAGCAATAAACTTTCTCCTTCCTTGAAGGAAATAACTTGAAATGTTTTAAGAATGAGTTTCTATTATCCAACTGCTATCAAATTCAGGCTTGGAAAATTCCATCAACATGAAAGTTAGCCAAACAGAGGCAAAGTTAAGAAACAGAAGACTAAAATAAGGAGCTAGGTCCAGCTGCGGTCCAATTCAAGTTTACATACAATCCTTTGCCAGGGTAAGTGTAATACCATATATTGTGCATAGTGATAGAATGAGAGAAAACATATAGACAATAAATTGGGGTTGGTCTGTAAATCTTCTCCATGTAGTGCAGAAGATAAATGTTTTTTTCATTACTATGTCTATCTTGAGCACATGAAAGAAGTGCTTCAGTTGCAGCCACAGCTTGGCCTTAGATCTCTATTGACAGCTAACAGCAGTTTCTCAATGCCATCACTGACCTTGAAGAACCTTCCCCTGTGATGTGTCTGACACATCATTAGCTTAGCCCTTACATTGCTACTGTTGCTTCTTTTTTTTTGTTTGCTTTAAGTTACAGAAGTCATTTAACACAGTAGGCTTGTATTCTTTACTTTCTGTGGATGCTCTCTCAGTTCTAGCTTCCCTGCTGAGAAAGCTGCTTTTGAGCCCATGCCATCTTCTTTTCTTTTTGACAGACTTTCTGGTGGCAATTATCTTAGCTAAAGGATGAGGGAAAGATTCAAGCCTCATTAGGCTTTCTCCTAGTACTAAGCTATTTAAGAGCAGTGTAATCTTGAATACTTGCCAGAGATTTTTTTGGGAGTTTGGGTTAAGTCAGAATAGTGGCTTTCTCATGCGTGTCTCAGGATGAGATTGGCTGTTCACTCTGTGTTTCCTTTCACTGTAGACCAGCCAAGGCTTTTTAGAATGTTGATATGTTTGTATCACTTGGCACAGTCATCTAAGGACTTAGGACTTGCTGTCTCCATGAAAAGGATTTCTGATGATGCTATTAAAGATAATTTTAAACAGCCTCCGTCACTGCTTTGTCAACAGTAGACTATATCTTAAGCCCTATGAGCGACATTCCTGCCTGCTCCCACATCCTTTAGATTTACAGGACTGCTATTCATATGATGCTACTATCAGATACATAGACAACAGTGCACCCCCAGGATATCAATACAGTTTGGGGACAGTTTGTCATGTAGGTAGCACTGCTACCTGAAGGTAGCAGTGCTCTGTAGGGAATTACTGGCTGTTTGAATATAACTCAAAGGAGCACAGAGACAAGTGCTCAACTTTACAGGAGTTTTTCACTGAGATCTCTCATGCCAAAGAAATTTTGGATTCCATTCTGAGAAGAAAAGGAGGAGTTCCACTTTTTAAACACTTGACAGGTTGTTGACAGAGGGAGAGTTCTAGGAGAGAGAGGTGGTGTCTCTGTGTGTATTATAACAGTATTTGTATGTAATTATTCTAACAAACAAGAAGAGTGGTTACAATTCTTAGCTGTGCATGCTTGTAATCCAAAAGCTAGTATTTTCTTGTGACACTACTCCTATTGTGAATGAATTTATCTCAACCTACAAAGGCAACAGCATAGACTATTGCTTCAGCAGAAAATGCACTTCCAATTAACTGCTGTTCTTTGTTCCTCCCTGCCTCCCATTTTTCTGTTTTTCCAACCTACATACTTAAAATCTGTTTCTTTCCTGTAACTGGTGAACAGTGTTCAATCTCTCAAATCTCTCATATTTTTATTTGAAGCAAAGAAGTGTAGTGTCATCATTTTACAGATGGGAAGCTGAAGCACAAACAGGCAGAAAAAAAGACTATTGTTCCATAGCAGTTAAGGAGATTATTACATTATATGTACAGTTGCTAGGTTGAGTTTTAAACAGGCTGGACAGGTAGCAATCTGAAAACAGAAACTTAAACCCTAATACAAGGTAATTTATATATTAGATTAGATTTTATGTATATTGAAATATTTCTCATTAATTTGCTTAAAACATGCTTTCTCACAGTAAACTAAGAGGCATTTTCAGATCTTTTATGTAGCCCCTTTCCTTGCAACGTGGATCAAACACATTGGATATATTTTTTTTTTGCTTATAAAAATCCTTTAATTGACTCTTTGCTTTTATAATATTACAGGAATTTGTTTTTAAATACAGAACCATTGAGTGATATTAAAGGAGAACAGGTAGTGCAAGTAAAATATTGTCTAGGTCAGAATTAGGAAACACTGAAAAACACCAGGATGGCTTGGCTGCCATTAGTAATAATCATGGAAATTACAGATTTTTTTTGCAATGTCACAGGTGTGTCGTCTGCAAGACCTAGTGCGAAAAAGTGAGCAAGGCCTTGGGACTGCAGAAGGACATATCTCCAGTCTTCAAGAAGCTCAGGAAATACTCCAGAAAGAACTAGAATTAACTAGAGCAAGACTGCGAGAGACCACAGATTCACTGTATAGTGTTGAGGTAACCATGCTGTTGGAGAATAAATTGTGCAAAGTGCAGTTAGGGTGATTTTGGTCTTGTTTTTAAAATAGCTGGAAATGTTATGGAGTACCCATGACAGAAGAAGCCTCATATGGCGTCATTAAAGGAGAGATTTCTATTTTGAGAAGAAATTTTAAAAAATAGAAACTAGGATAGGTTCTTTTGGGGCTTGGGGGTTTCTTATTTTTATTTTAGTAGTTGGTTGTTTCGGGGTGGGTATTTTTTGTTTTCAGAACATTTTTAGTATTTAACAGGTAGTGCTGCAGGCGTATCTTTGTATGGTTAATGTAAGTTGTAGCTGCCAAAACATGTCCATACAAAATATGTTCAGGACTTTAATAGAATTTCATAAAAGGATATGAGTTAACATGCAATTCCAGACAGTTCATGTCATGATGCAAAACAAGGTCCAGAGCTTACTAACTCTGAAATTCACAGAAATCTTTTTGATGAGTTATTTGAATACATATATGCCATGTTTTCCTTGGAAAATGGGCACAGTCTTCATTTCCAACTCGAATTTGGAAATTCAGTAAAGACTTGAAAATAATTTTTAGGTATATGCTAGGATATCTGTAAGGATAGCAGACTGTCACCAAGAAAATGTGACCACTTTATACCATTAAGCAATTAATTTGCCTAGGCACAAATATATTGTCATTTTAATTGGCTTAGATGGAAGTAGAACTGTCAGTTAGTCTGTCAATACCTTATTGACTGCAATACTGGGCAAACATTTCCTTTTTGTTTCCTCAGTAAAGAATGTACATTTACAAGATCACAGAAGTAGTTGACATAGAGCAGCAAATATTATACTTTTTTTTCACTGAATATGTTTTCATATTTTCTTAACAAAACCAGCCTGAAATAGCTTATTGGTATTTTTTTTAATTTTTTTCAGCTACAGTCATTACAGGTGCACAATATTATAGTTTATAACTTTCTCTGTATTTTTTTATAATGTCTCTAAATGTTATTACTAAGCAGTATTGCTCTCTTCACCTATTAAAGCATTTAAATATTCATATACAGTAGGTTACTGGCAATAAAATTTATCTGAACAGATTTTAAAATTTATAATAATGCTGCAGAAAAGGTCTCATTTTAAAAATTAATCATTCAATTTAGGGGGCTATGTTTGCTTCATGAACGAAGCAAGCACTGCTGAACAACATTCATGTAAGTAGTATTTCTAGGTGGTACCTATTCTATTAGGGTAAAGTTTCACCAGAAATTGATGGGAATTTTAAAGGTGTTCCCTGTGTTCAGACTGTGAAGCCTTGTTTCTAGCAGACTTGTCCCATTGAGAAACAGAAATGAACTTTGTATCTCAAACAGATAGCTCACACTTTGAAATTCAAATACTGGATATATGATGCTTTAAAAATTAAAAAAAAAAATTCAAAGCATTCTTTACGAAGTGCTTAAGCCACCTGCTGTAATGTGAAAACTAAGTCCTTCAGTGAATGGGATTTGTTGACCTTTTGAGGTTTTTTGCAACATGAATTATTTTGTGATTCAACATTAATGGTATTTGAAAAGATTGCAGAATGACTTACTGGAAAATTGCTTTTCATAGGAATACAGACTTCTGTTTCACAAATAAGAAATATCAGGAGATGTATAAGCATTAATTGTGCATAACTAGGAATTTCACACTGAAGAAGTTGTAGTTCAAATTTCTGAGTCAATTGTAATTGATATTTTTATTATAAATACACTCACTTAATGTTTGAAATACACTTTTGCTGCTGATCAGTCTCTATTGTAAAGTTTGTACTTGCAGGGAGAACTAGATCAGGAGAGACAACAGCATGAGGCAATGATTGCTGCCATGAGAGAGGAGGAAAAGTTCAAAGTTGACAGAATGGCACGTGACTTAGAAATCAAATGGACAGAAAATCTTCGGCAAGTATTTTTTTTATTCTTTAATAATAAATGAGCTATATATTATATGCAACTGTACTATCAAATGAAATGTAAAGCAAATGTTTCTGTTATTTAAGATTTTCCAGTTATTACTGAGATTGTAATTCTTTTGTACCTCTTGCACAAGTTCCCACTGCATTTTAGTTATTTGTCCTTTGTTTTTAGACAGGAATGTAATAAGCTTCGTGAAGAGCTGAGGCTGCAGCATGAGGAGGACAAGAAGGCAGCCATGACTCAGTTGTTGCAGCTGAAAGAACGTGAAAAAAATGCAGCAAGGGATGGATGGCAAAAAAAGGTCGAAGATCTTTTAGACCAGGTAACTAACTATGGTGTCTTTGAGAATTGGAAAGCAATTACAATTTAATTGTTGGTGGCTTATTACCAACTAAGTAGGTGAAATCAATTGTGATATCTGACTTTTAAATGAAATTTGTTAGCTTAGGGCTTTTTAACCTAATCATGATTTTAATAATATGTGGATATAATTTTAATTATATGAATGTTGTTCTTTACACTAAATGTGAATAAAACTTTTTACAGTTTTGAGGGGAGGAGGGAGAGGATGTTGACAGACTCACTTCTTCACTACAAGATTGTTTTGATTTTTGTCTGCTCACCTGTTGTGCTGTTAAATATCTACCAATGCTAATTGTTTGGACTTAAAGGTATCCCCTATCTTTACAAAAGTAATAATCCCCTATGTGTACAAGAATAACACTGTACAAGTCTCTGAGAAGTCAAAATGTGTCTCAGTTTTTATGACACATTTATTACAGCTATGTCTTAAGTGATTTTGGCCATTATTTTGGGATAATCTTGTGTGAATACTGAGGTTTTTTTAATGGTAACTCTTATTTATCATCTCAGCTATGTTAGATAATTCAAAGAAAATACTTGCTTTGTACTTTTTCCAAGCCATAAATGCTGTAGAACTGGTTTTATTGACTCCAGTTTGAAGAAATAGCTGAAAATGAACAAACATACTTTGAAGTAAGAGTAACAGATTTTGGAACTCATTAAATGACTGAAATGACTTTAAGTGATTTTAGGGTGTTATTGTGGGTTGTCTTTTAATTTGCTGTCTAATTTGGGAAGTCTAATAACTGAACATGCATTTGAGTATACAGCCTCTCACAGGAGCACGTCACAATATATTTTGCTGATTGGGGGAATTTAAGTTTGTCAAGTCTTGTGGTTTAGGCTCATAAAAGCTGGAGGTTTTCAAAGTTCTTGGTCTGTTACTTTTTACAACAGGAGCATAAAGAGAATTGGACTAATTTGATTCTAAGTTTCACATTACCCAAGTTCAATTTACTTTCTTGACTTCTACCTGTAAAGGTAGAATATCCCTTGAAAGGGATATATTTAACTTTCCATAGTTTTAACATACTTTTATCTCTGCCTTTCAAAAATACCATGTTAAATCTAACCTCCAGTTCCGGAATGGAAAATTACCATGTTACAAATTAACTTTTTTTTTCTGCCTGTGCAAGAAATTTTGGAATGAGAAAGCTCACTGTAGTAAGGAGAATTTACTAGAGAATTTTCGGACATAGGAAAAGGTCTCCATATGCAAAATGGTTGTTTTTCTTTTTTCTTCCTATCTTCTACTGTATCAGAACTGTATTCAAATAGATTAGTAGCATGTGAGCACTATTTTTTTTCAAAACAGCTGTGACTTTTCCATACCAGTGTTGGAATTGGGTAGGTATTTAACAGAGATTGAAATGGTAGTAGGGAATTAAGCTTTCCCTCTGTAAAAATCTATATTTTATCCATTACAGCTGAAAGAGAGAGAATTCCAGACCACAGTGTAAGAGATTAATAACTTAATTCTTGGACAAATGGATTTTTAGTAAGTTCCTCCTGACTGCCATACACAAAAGAGTCTCTGAGAGTTGTAGTGACCTGGATGACAGAATCACAGACTTGCTTAGGCTGGAAAAGGTCTCAGGAGGCTGAATTCAGCACTGAATTAGAAGGTTGCTTAGGGCTCTGTACAGTCAGTTCTTGAATAACCTCTAAGGATGAAGATTCCACAGCATCTCTGAATAATCTCATTTATTGCTTAATTATCCTCATAGTGAGCTTTTTCTTTCTATTCAGACAGAACCATCTCTGTTTCAGTTTGATTGTAGTCTCTCATTGTTCTGCTGTACGCCTTTGTAACAAGACTGGGTCCACTTTCTCTGTAACCACCTCCTAGCTACCGGAAAAGTATTAAGTCCCACAAAGCCATTTCTTCTTTAGCCTGAGCAAACAGAGTTACCTCAGAAGGACATCTGTTCCAGTCCCAGCCTTCTTGGTGGTAGTTCTCTGCTGAATATGAGCAAGTCTATCAACATGTGTCTTGTACCAAAGCTGAATGAGCTGGAGGAGGAGACTGAATATGCTATTGGAATAGCCGGATGGGACGTGCCTGTCTTGTCTGGCTCTTGCTGCTTGACCAAAGGTGACAGCTGTGGTGGTTTTACCTCAGAGACACCTTTGGCTAAGCTGGATGCTGCAGCTGGGCACTTGGGACAAGTCCAGGCATGCAGGAGCTCAGGTTTACCTCTGGTGGAGAAGCTTCAAGGCAAGGTGAAGGAAAAGGAGCCAGTTCTGCTGGAGGGTTTCGATCCAGAGCTTTATTCCTGGCACACAGGCCTCTGAATCTCGTAACAGCTCTAAGAGAAGCTCGAACCGTGTGGCTGTTGTTCCTTTTAACCCTGGGGAGAGGAGGAGGGAAGGGGTAGGGGTCCTACCAACCAGGTAAGGTGGGGAAGTCTCAGGGGACGAATGACACCTGGATGGCCCAATGTCTCCCAGGGCTGAAAGGCATCTTTTGAACTCTGCCAATCACTCAACGCCCTTCTGGAATGCCAGGATTGACAGACAGTGCTCAGCAGGGGTCAGGGTGGGGGAAAGAAGAGGCGATTGACACCTGGGGAAGGACCGGGAAAACTGAGGCAAGCTATGACATCACACCACAATAATATGCCCTCCAGGTGATGTGCAGTAAGGGCCAGTCCATAGCACTGGTCCCTTCCCTCAAACTGCTGGTTGCTGCTGCAGCCCAGTGTGCTGCTGGCACTCAGTGCTGCCACACCACGCCGCTGATTCATGTTTAGCCTACCATCACCAAGGCTGTGCAAAGCAGATCTGTGACCCAGCATGGACTAGTGTATGGGTTTGGTCCTTCCTGTGTCAAGGACCTTGCATTTTTCTTTGCTGAATTTTGTGTGGTTCCTGTCAGCCTGTACTTATAACCTAGATGGGTCCCTCTGGATGGCAGCCCATTTTTTTCAATGTATCCTTTCCACTGTGTTGCCCTCCACCAGGGCATTCTTCCCAGCTTGGTGTCACCCACAAACTCCATAAAGATGCTTCTCTGTCTCCTCCTCCAGAAATGATAAAGTACTGAAATAAGCAGGTCCTGGAATGTCTTAGAAATTCTGCCCTGAACTAGTACTGCCTGAGATACTGCAGTAGGGCTGTGAAATTGTGGATTTGTTACACCCTGATTTTAATTTGTGGGAAGATGTTTTTAAAACCATTTGAAAGGTGTGAAGCCTGTATAAAATTAGGAAGAGAGGGAATCCAGCTTCTCTTTCTGCAATTCAGATTTTTACACCTGAAATAGTGTCTGCTCTATACCAGTAATATTATACAATGATTTATCAAAACAATACCAAGACCAGGGTCTCTGCTAAAAATTTATAAATCCTGACTTGACAACAAATGTGGCCGATATGTGTTCTTTATGTTGAGAAAGTGTCTAGAGGCTCACCACTTAGTTGTATAATTTCTGTTCACAAAGGTTGAATTCAGAAATTAAATGTTCATCAATACAGGTACCATTTTCTAATATGTATTGATGCATCTCTGATTTGATTTAAAAACAAGCTACAAGGAAGTGTATCGCCTATCTTGAAGTGTAGAAATGGTTGTGTAATCATAAAGGGCTGAACAAACAGGTTTAAATATAGCTACCTAAACTGTAGAAAAATACAACATAGAGTATGCCCACCTGGGAGTGCTGCTGGCTGGTGCTGGAAAGCTGAATGAGCAGTCACAGATAAAAATGTTAATTAAAAGAAATCCAAACAGTTTCAATCAAGAAAATTATGCCCATAAAGTGTACTAAGCTGATTTGAGTTTTAAAAATTATGTTATTCTGATGTACAAATTTCTGCCACTTCTATTTGTTGCACATTTGAGAGGTGGTATCTAGCTCTTGCATAAAGCTAGGTAATGATTTTGCTTTTGGACCAGTAATGCAAAATCTCTGGTATGTAGGGTTATTGTTATTCTAACAGTATAGCTTTGTTATGAATAAAAGAATCTTGAGATGAAAATCTACTCAGCTGATTAAATGCTTAAACACTTTCTTAAGCACCATCAACACATAGATGTGGTTTGTAGTTTAACCATTATATTGTTGTATAGAGACCAAATGTGTAATTTTTATCTCTGATACACAAAATTATTCTAGAAGACAAAAGAGAAAGTACTTTTTCCTTTTTTCCCTTGTAAATTGCACTTAGTATTTCTATGTCAATCCATTCAAGGGTTTCATAATGAAATATGCAGTGAATTCAGATATGCTTGCTCCTTTCCATTCCTCTTAGCTCTATAATGGGGTTTTAACGCTTTTCTTAAAAACATTTTACTGCTGAGAAAGCTTCAGCCAGGGCCAAAATAGCTGGAATTTTCTTTTTCTTTTTCTTTTTTTTTTTTTTTTTTTGAAAGCATAAGCATGTTCTTTCTTTGTTTGTTTTGTGCAACCTTCATTTCTGGGCACTGAAACATGCAGGTTAAGATTTGTATTTTTCTTGTCTGTTTCTTCTTGTGATATGTTTTTTTCAGTAAACAGAATCAAGGGTTCTCATTGTGGATGGACTTTCCTATATTTGAGCAAATATTGGTTCTCCTGTCTTCCTTAGTTTTCAGTAAAATGCCCCAGTAAAATAAATGTTTTTGTCATTATTTTTTCCCATATGTAGCTTTCCCATTCTTAAATAGCTACATGGTCAAGCACATGTGACATTCTTCTTTCTTAACTTTGTCAACTCTTCACACCAAAAATGTGTCTTCTATCAATGGAAATACCAGAAGTAGTACAGCAAAACTGGACTAAAGTATACTATATATGTTTTGGTAGCTGTTGTTTGTTTTTCCTACTGCAAAGACTCCTTTTTTGAAAAATATGTTAAGATTTCCTCTTCAGAGTTTGTTTCTGTGATGACATGCTCCTTTATAAACTGTCAAAGTAAATAAGAGAAACTTTGACGTGTATCAAAATGTAAATATTTCCTTCTGATGTAGTTATTATTTAAATGGTAGTTTTCAGGAAATAACAAGCTCAGTCTTAACATACTGGTCAAAAAGTCCTGATTATTCTGCTGTTGATGGAATGCTGAGAAAAATCCTTGACCTCCTGTGCACATCTATAGATGGCTTTTGATCAGCTTCATCCAGAACCAGTTACTTCTCCATCTTTAGTTGCCTGTGTGGAGGTGCTTATTGCAGAGCTGATGTGCATCCACATTAACAAAATCAGAAAAAGCTGCTTTCTTTCCCCAGCACAAGGATTACTGGCCTGTTCCACAGCCTGGGCAATCCTTGCATTAGAAGATTTGCTGTCAAATGGATGCTGGAAATTTTTACAAGAAATAACCTGCACATACCTTGTATCAGTTTCCAGAAAGAAGGGAGATAAACTTTCAGCACAGAATCATTTTACTCAGCTCCCTGTCACTTGATACTGTCCTGAACACCCTGTCTAAAGGCTTGTCTGTCAGAAACAGAGTGAAGGTAAACTTCAAATAACTCCCTCTGAATTTGCTCAGGTGATTCTTGTATTCAATAATACTAGTAAGGCTACCATGACATCTAGTGGATGGTAAGAGATGTTGGGCAAGTTTTAAAAACACTTAAAAATCTAAAAGGTGGAAATCCAAAAGAATAAAAAGAAAAGTCATACCAAGAATGGAGAAAAGAGCAGAGGGCACCCTGGAATGTAGTTCAGGTTAATGTTTTATGGCTCTTCTTCACTCTGCAGATACCTGTTTTTCTGAAGGAGCATGCTTGCTTTGACTGTTGAAAATTTTGACAAGTTAATACAACTCTCAAAACTGTGGTCTTAATGGGACTGTGCTGTAACTCAGGCAGGCCTCACAGAGAATTAGAGGAGATTTGGGAGTTTCTGCCTAGATCCATTGTCTGTGTGCATCCTGCCACTCACCACTGGTTTAGAAGAATTAGTGCTCCTGTATTCCAGGTGGGAAACCTATTCTTTAAACAGGTCAGAAACTGCTTCACATGAGCATGTGGACATTCTCATAGTTCAAACTCACTGCAGCTCTCAGAGGCCCAACTACTGAGGGTGTTTCCCCTGGTTTCATGACTTTGTACTTCTCAATAAGGAATCCCTCATGTTCTGGGCTCCCTATTCTCTGCAGAGGTGTGATCGTGATGGTGAGTTGGTGCATTTGTTCTGCCACATTGGCCATTGTAGTGTTGTCTGAAGCTTGGACATGAAAACAAATGCCTAAAATTCAGCTGTTCATTACGAGCTTTTGGTTTTGGTGATCCCGTTCAGCCTGGACCATGCCTTCATCATTATTTTACTCTTTGTTTAAAAGATTCTGAATATAATGGAGGAAATTCATTAAAGACCATTTACAATTAAGAGCTACTCAGCAAAACAGGCAATTAAAAGCTACAGAACAAATCAGTATTTTCGAAGTGTGAGTTTGTTCTCTGTTTTGTAATAAATGTCTTGCTGGACTTCTTCATCTCTCTTTTGGTTCCTTAATTTTTTTTTCTTCCATGGTGTTGTGTTTAATTCAGTTAAAAATATATATCTTGGCTAATGCTTGAAGTTGATATTTTCTTACACAAAGAAACCTGTCTACCTGATCCTAAACTTCTAGTTGAAATTTGATATCATGAGTTTTTGTTTGGCAGTAAAACTGGAGGAGATGGAAAGGCTTTTAATTCTATTTGTCAGTGGATGAAAAGAACATGAAATTCTTAGTATTGTGCATGAGTAAAAGGTTTAATTTGACATTTGGAAGTTCACACTTCCAAAACTAGTAAACAGAAATCTAAGCCAAATCCAACAGTAACACCATCACCAAAACAAAATTTTAATGCTGTATTTATATATGTTTTTCCCTTAAATGTAAGATAAAGACTTTGGCAAGCATTTAGTTTTTAAATGCTTCCCTTAGCCTCTTTGCTCTGTACGTGCTAAAGTAGCTTTTGCTTTTGGTTCAAAACCAATGAAAACAGTGGACTCTGGAAGGAATGAGAGAGAACTGATGAAGTGGGGCAAAATTTGTTTGAGATTCAGCAGATGATTGAAATTCTAGATTAAGGGCAGTGATACTTCTGTGCTCCAGGAGAAATTAGTTAAGGTGTGTCTGTAATCTTTAAAATCCTGACAGCATTATGACAAATAAATGAATGAAGCCCTAGTAACTTTCCAGAACCTTTAAAAATTATCAGGACATTCAAATGCACTTGTTTTTCCCCTGACCATTGGACTTGCACTTTGTTGGATTAAAAGAGTTTATTCTAATATCCAAACAGCTTCAAATCTGCAAAATACCTAGGCCAACCCGTGCCATCCTGTGATTTTGCCTAGAAGTGTGATAGATTCCTAGAACTGGAAAAGATAAAAACTCCATCTTTTTTAACGCAAGAGGGTGAGTTTCCCACCCTCTGGCATCCTGAAGATAGCACCTTCCCTTTGGGGTTGCTGCAAAACCAGGAGGAAATCAGCACCAATTAGATCCCAGAGATTATTAAAGATTTCAGAATGCCTTGTATATGCTTCTTTTTCCTCATCAGAAAACTGTTGAGTTTTGAGACAGGGAAAGGACTCTAAATGCTGCTTTTTCTTACCAGTCTGAGAGGGCAAACTTTGATGTAGCTTTCCACTTCCTAGCGTGTCAGAAGCCTCGAGCCAAGTACAAAACGTTGTAGTAGCAAACAGCTGCTTTCCAAATCTCTGCGGAGTCATCTGCCACGTAAGCACTGCGCAGCCAGAGACTGTACATCTGCTGACAAATCAGTCCTTCTCTTCAAAGGCCTGTCTCGAGGGAGAGTTTTAGCGTTGTTGTTGCCATTATTAGATGGATAAAGTGGGCTTATGCCAAAGGTCCCTTTGGCTTCTGTGCTAGACACTTTAGAAACTCATTTCCTTTACTGATGTCTGATGGGTGCAGGTAGGATTTGTTCTTCAGAAAGGTAAGCAGAATCTCTGGGGGGTCATTCTTAAAATGAAGCAAAGACTGTAGCCATCTATATCTGCTTTGATAAAACAGATAAAGTAGGAGCTTTCCCAGTTAGGGTCTCAGGTTTTACACAAGAATTCCTATTTTTCAGCAGTGTTTTGAAACTTCAGTAAACCATATAGCCAAGTCAGATTGTGATAAAATATGATATTGAAATGTCAATGAGGGAAAAGTGTTACATAACTGATCTTTGGGTGATATGAAGACTGATGCTGAAATTAAGTGTCAAGCCTCTCTAATCTCGTTGAAAGTAATTTTTAGTTCAGAGAAACCATGAAACAGGAGAACTTCCATGCATTCAATTGGTTAATGTCCTGTAGGAAACAAGGTAACTGAATGAAAATGTGAAAATGTCACTGGTGCAGTAAATGTCCTTCTTGAGGAAAATGACACCATTTCATCACCAAGAATGGCCCCTGTGACAGCTGTGATTGGAACACAAGCAACTCTTCATTACAACAAGCAAACACAAAGCTTGAATAGCTTCAAATCACTAAATCTGTTCTTTACTGCAACACACATTTGCCCAACTAAACTGAAAACTCAGCTCTTCTACAAGAGATGTTGAAAGAGAGCTGAGAATTCCAATCTTGTTCCATGTATTGTTTGCAAAGTCTTTCAGTCCTGCTGAGCAGCCTGCAATGATCAGTGGGTTCTAAAGA
This sequence comes from Agelaius tricolor, assembly GCF_023055355.1. Lineage (NCBI taxonomy): Eukaryota > Metazoa > Chordata > Aves > Passeriformes > Icteridae > Agelaius > Agelaius tricolor. The sequence goes on from NW_027269261.1 coordinate 65,977,696, forward strand.
TGCTGCATATAAAGATTCAGATTCTATTCTCTGCTGTAGCTCTGTTCTTCCTCTGCTCTTCCTCTGAGTCATGATGAAGCTTTCTTGGTTGCATCTGAGGCAGAGCTTTGCATATGCTGAGGGTGGAGAAGATAATACTTCTACTGAAGAATGAGACAGCAAAAGCAAGTGAAATCACGTTAGCTAATACATCTATACAAGTAGAGATGTTTTTTCAGAAGTGTCTGAACTTACAAGAAGTAATTTAATTCGCTTGTACATCCCATAGGTTTCAAAGAGAACTGAGCAAAGATTTCTTATACCCTAGTAACATCACAAATGAAATCTTGAATTCCAACCTGTAGAAATAGAGTGATAGTTCAACCATGTGCTTACTTGTTTTTTAATCATCACTCTTCCCCATCATAGATATACAGACAGTAATAACTATGCGTGCATTCTTTTTGGTTCTTAATACTTTCTTTATCCAGAACATGGATGGACCTTGCTATGGAAGTACTCATAACAATGTCTGGATTTTTTATGAAATTTCTTAATAACACTTAAACCAGTGCTATTTTGAAGTACTACATTTTGAATGTATTCTGCATACTTTTGAATATGGAGTTCCATCTGCTTTAATTGCTGCACATTTTGCTGGAATGAGCCCCATTCCAATTGACTAGTCTATATTATTTTATTTTTACTTGGAACTTCTCTTCAGTGTAGTACAATGACAACTTATCTGCTTCAGGTGTAAAATCTAAGTATTTCTTAGTTGTACCACAGTGCTGAATAGATGCATCCACCAATAAAGTCCCAAATGTTCTAGAAAGTGAACATTTATTTAGCAGGAGTTCATTCCTGTTCATAACAGCTTCCCCCCTAAACAAACTTTTTCCCAAATGGGAAAGGAAGCATAGAAAAATTGGGTGGATTTGTTCAGAACAGCAGTGTCAAAGTCCAGTGTTGGAATCAGAGCTGTTGGATGCTGGTCTCTTGTCTTGTCTGCTGGAGTATGATGCCTCCTAGTGTTCCACTCTTGCATAGATTCATGTTTATAACTCCCTTACAATTTTAATAAGCTTATTTTGGCTATTTCACAATAATGTATTTGTGCCTTTTTTTTAGATTCTTGAGACTGAATAACAATTTCTTTTTTTTTATTTTGGCAAAGTGTTATCTAATAGCTCCCACCTACAGGCTTTCAGGCTGGTGTCAAAATACCTGCTGTCTCCTGGAGAAAGCCATCTTCTTCAGCAACCTGTCACAAAAGGGGAAAGTGGTCATGCTGAATTTGAAATTACTCTCACTTAATTTCTGATGACTCTGTTCTGTGCATGTGTTTGTGCTTATCTACATAATTCATATATATAAACACACAGGCATTTTCATATACATATGAATTACATAGATTTGTATGATCAATAATATTTCACTGAGCATTTTTGTGGAAATATGTTGGGATTTTTTGCTTTTCATTAGTAATCACCACTAACATAAGTGGTACATTAAATCATTTTATTGCTGGACACTTTCAGGAAATAGTCTTTTATGTATGCCTTTGGTTCTGAATTTTAAGAAAGATAAAAGTAGTATTTTAATAGAAATGTCTTCATTAATTACTAAACTCATTTTCTGCCCTTTAACAGTGAAAATTTATCATTAATATTATGTACTTAATATGCTTGTGATATTTCAAACATAGCTGATTGTCGATTGTGCCCTTATATAACATCTGTTCACGGACTTAATGATTTCTTCCCAAAATTTTTTTGCCGTAAAGGAGAAGAGAAAACAAGTGGATAACTTCAAAAGTGTTCAGTTGTGTAATATATGTCTATATAGTAATATTATGTTAAAGAAATAATGCTGTACTGTATGTCAGAAACATAACATGGTAAACCACATCATTCTGTTCTGTGTTCAGTAGCTTATAGACTAAGTCAAAGCAACATATTCATATTTTTCCAGACGGCTTTCAATTTATTTTTCTCTGATCAAATTATAATTAATGTTCTATGTTTACCCTTCCTTCCTTATCCCTTTTTCTTTTACTTAGTTGATTTCTGAATGTTTCCCTTTATTCCTGTGATCTTTCCTTCATAGCGGCACTGTCTCGGTGAAGCTTTGCATAAATCTATCAGCAATGTAAGTGATCTGCACTTACAGCTTGTGAACCAGGCATGCTTGCACTAATCAACCTGCATATCCTGCAGTGCTGCTTTACAGCTTAAGCCCATGAAATGGGAGACATGATAATATTTGAGACGAGAACATGTGCTGCTATCAAAGCTTGTGGTTGTGGAGCGCATCCCCTCATCTCTCTGTATGACTGTGTGTCATCAAACACTGTGTATGTCATAACATGAGCAGCGTCCTTATGTCATTGTTAATGCAAGCAAGCTTGTGGGCAGTGCAGATGTGTATTGCAGAGCTTTCTACAAAGCATGGGATTGATGCTCTACTATAATTTGCAGTTTTGCAGTGTAACTCATAATTGTAGCCAAACTGTTTTTTTTCAATTTTTTTTTAATTCTCACTGATGTTTTTAATGTGCTGAAAACCTGGGATAAAAGTATTGGAAGTTCAGAGAGTGGTGTTTAGAACTGTTTTCTTTTGAATCCTCAGTACAGAGGTGTACAGAAAGGGTAGTCCAAGGACATACAAAAAGAGGCACTGATTTCTCAAAACATGCTCTTAAGGATATCAGTCTCTGCACTGAATAATCAAAATATTATTTAAAATCACATGCTCCTCTAAAAAGACTGATATTTTAACTTTTTTTGTACTTTTCAGCATCAAAACAAATTATTAGAAGAGTAGACTAATCTGACTTGCTTGCTAGAATCATTTAATCCTCATTGTCCTTTATTTTCTGTATAGTCTATTGATGCAAACAGACATCTCCAGACATTGACTCATTTCAGGCTATGGTTTTGCAGTCACTTTAATCTGGTGGAAGGATGAGCTGCTCTTGCTTAGTCCTGTTCTCTTCGAAGATGGCTTCCTGCCCAGATGTCAGACTTCTCTTGGTCATCTCAGTTAAAATGTTTTCCACATTTCCAAGACAGAAATGAAAACAAAATCATTTTGCCCTTGGTCCATGCTCAACATATTTATAAATTATATACTGATAATTGTCAGAATTTGGAGCAGGAACATAAGTGAGAGATAGATTTAACTTCAAGCCAAAGATACATTTTTTCATGTTGTTTTAATTAAAATTTGCCTAAGTTACCATGGTTGACTCTATTTGACTGTTATAATGAAAGGCTTCTTAGAGTGTGATCATTAAATTACCAGAGGTTCTGCAGGACTGGGCAGGACTTCCCCTAGAACTGTACCTCCTGGTGGCCAGGGTGAACAGGACAGGACAGTGGTGAGAGACCTGAGGGACAGAAACATGGTCAAAGGGACCAGTGAGAATGGGCTTACAGGTGAAGAGAAGGACCAGGTAGGTATGAGGTTACAGAAGGGTGGGAAGGGGAGAAGGGCCCAGCAGTGAACATGGGATGAATTAGAGTAGATGGGGATGTGAGTAGACCAAGGGAAAGTTTAGGTAAAATAGCTTATTTTTTTTTTTGCTGGAGAAGGATAACAACCACATTGCAGTATGAGAAAATGATGCAGATATGAAAATTCAGAGCTGGCCGTGCTGGCTGGTGCATGGTGCAAACTCACCTCTTCAGTGGTGGGAGTTTCTAGGGGTGAAGACAGAAAATACACTATATATTATATATAGATATTAAATAAATGTAATAATCCACAGTGAAGGTAGATGATCAGTAGAGTTACACTGGAGCTAAAAATATTTTCTTTTACAGGTTGTTGATAAATAAGTAAGGTAGGAAACTTTGCAGCTTATAAAAGCTTATTCAGACTAGAATAGCTGTAAAAGGCAAAGGGACTTGGCAATAAAATATCAGATTAAAGCCAGTGTAGGTAAATGCAAAATGATACACAAGGAAAGAAAAAGTGTAACTTTTTCTGTAAAATGATGAGCCTTACCTTGACCTGTTACAACTAGAAAATAGATTTGGGGACTATGATATATAATTCTATGAAAACATCACCTCAGTTCTCCCTAGGAGTCTCAAAAGCAAATAAAACTTTAGGAATATTGGAGAGAAACAGAGAACATAACATGTAAAACCATATAAATCAGTACATAAAAACAGAGTTTACTCTCATGTCCAATAACTTGTGCTGCTTTGGACTCCTAATCTTAAAAAGAAGTAGTAGAAAAGGGGTAAAAGTAGGAAAAACGTGATCATAGATACGAAATAACTTTCATACAAGGAGAAACTCATTAAGCCAAAGCAGTTTAGTGTGGCAGAGTTTGTAGGGAGGGAAATGATCGAGAGCTATAGAAACTCTCATGAGTAGAATACAGTGAATGGAAAGGGAACTTCTTTTCACTTCTTTCCATTACAAGTACTGAATATCATCATGTTAAATTGGCATGTCTGCATGGAACTTGATACAGGATATTATGGATACTAAAAACTTTTATGGGCTCAGATAATGGTTGTTATTATTTCTTCTATAAATCTGCTCCAAAATACCTCTTCTGATTTAAGAAACATTGCTAGTTCCAGGTAGACTACAGAGTCAAGCTCCCTACATCTGTGCTTGGCCTTTTTTTTCTAGAGTAATCCTAGTTGGTCCTTTCTGCAGGCAAAACCAGAGATCAGATAAAACTTTGGTCTGACACTATACAATTATTATATGAAATTTGTATTTAATGTAGTTAGTAGAAGGTTTTGCAAAACATTGTGTAGGCCTTCCCTACACTCCTTTAATAGTACCTAATCTTTTTCAAAGGTATCTGAAGTATAATACTATTTATACAATGTATGTTAAAGGTAGAGTGTATATTCCCAGACACAAAGACCTTGTGAACCTGAAATACAACAAGCTATGCTTATTTCATTTAAATTAGTCTGATTTTTGTTTTCTTTTGCTTTACTTCAAATTTTTGTTTCTGTAGCTTTTTTCTTTCAAGTCTGCTTAAGCTGTGTCCTCCTGAAAAAAAACCTTAACCCACGTGTTCGGCAGCAATGTTCATGCTAGAAGTTGTACTTGGTATGCTGCAATTTATATTTTGCTAAGTGGTGGATTTAATGTTCTCTAACTCAATAACTTGATGTGCAATGTCGTTACGAATTTGACATAATTAATTTTAAGGTATGCTGAACCAAATGACACTATCAGACTTCCATTTATAATTCCATATTATGCAATCCTCTGAGGCTTGAAAAGTATCCTTACTGATTCAAATTCTTTGTCACTTGGCAATTTTATTACCCTTCCTTTGAATCACTGTAGCAAAATTCTCTTTTGGGTAAATCTTGTTTCTAGAACTGGAAGGTATCTCATGGCTAGAAAGGGAATACAGGTTTAGTACTTTAAGTCTGAGAAGATGCTCTCTGATGTGGAGAACAAAGTATATTATTATTATAAAAAGGTAATGGGACTAAAAAAGGAATATAGTGTACTATAATACTTGTTGGATGAAAAAGCATTGTTTGTAAAATCAGGTGTTTCTAGGAAAATTAGTTGCTTGTGACTCAAATTATTTAGATCTTGGAAACAAGCATAAAAATCACTCTCATAGTCTTACTGAACTAACAGAAAAATGTGTGATGGGAAGTCCTCAAGTGTTACTTTTTTTTTGATGTTGAGTGGTACTGTTTCTTTCTAAATGAGAAAACCACTAGTAAGGTAGGACCAGAATACAAAAAGATATAAAAACCAGTGTAGATGTCACAGGCTGTCCTCCCCTATTCCAAGTGCAAGATCATCCTTGCAGAATGGGTGTTCTCCTCAAGAATCGTTTAACAATCAAGTGTTTGGTTTCAGACCTTGATAGTGTCATTTTTATCAATCTTTTATATAAAACCTAAATAATCTTTGATCATTTGGCCATTAAAAATTGTTTTACAGGTAGTGCTGCAGTATGAACTAACCAATATGATAATCCTTACAAAACCACTAAAATGTCATTATTATATCTCTGGTTATATACATATAACATTAACAGCAGATTCACTAGATGGATGACATTGCTTGTCTGTCTTTTAGCTAATGCTCTTGCTCTAAAATTTCAAATGTTTTCTGCTTCTGAATGTCGTCTTTACAGCTGATGTTAGTATTAATGACTAATGAATATTTGCTGTTCTGTTGTGGGTTAGATCTCCTTACTGAAGCAGAATCTGGAGATGCAGCTTTCCCAGTCACAGAGCTCTTTGCAACAGCTACAAGCCCAGTTCAGTCAGGAGCGACAGAGACTGACTCAGGAGATCCAGGAATTAGAAGAAGAGCATCAGCAAAGGCATAAGTCACTTCAGGAAGCCCATATCCTTGCCTTTCAAAGCATGGAAGAAACAAAAGAGCAAGAACAAAAGGCATGTTTGTATGGTTATTCCAAACTCTGTAGAGAATATTGCCATTTTAGCATTTTGCCTACACAGTTGGAATTAGTAAAGAATCTGCATAACTTCAACATTTTCTTTTCAGCTGATGTAGTGTAGTAATACTATTATCTATCCAGTTAAATATGAACAAAACACATTGAAAATATTTTCTAACACTGGCATTGTTTCATGTCTTACTTTATATACACATTTATAGCTGTGTGTGTATATATGTAAAAGTATTGTCAACACATGCATTTCTTTATGGTAGATTGACATTGTTACCCTTAATATTATATTCTTGTTTTGATTTTTGAGTAGGAATTTTCCATTATAGTTAATTTTGCATGTATTTTTCTGTCAATAGACTCCTTTGAAATGTATTTCATATTTTTCTTATGTTAAAAATCGTGTTAGCTATGTTCTGTGACTTGAAAGATAATTTTCATATCCCACTCCAGATACTTTTTTAAAACCTTGACAAAACCAGCTTTAAAAATGGAATTTTGATAGTGCATGGTATGTGATGGGGGGGTATCTTAAGGTTTAAGTTCAGCTCCAGTGTGCCTTTGCAATCAGTTTCCACACTATGTGCCCTGAAGATCAGCAGAAGATGTGTACCAGGAACATTATGATTCATACAATTCCACAGGGAGTAAACATGGGTGTCCTTAGGGAACAGAAGTCCCCAAATGTGTGCACACTAAACCCATCTATGAAACTGCACCTTATTATATTGCTTGCTTTTGTAGATATATCCATGCATTGATTTTTTTTGCTTTTCCAGCTGTGAGCCAAATAGGTTTTGTGCACAGATAATCTTGGTAACCATCAACCACTGAAAAGAAAAAATATGTTAGGAGGATAAGAAAATATGAGTAATACTAGAGTGGTTTTTCTCTAGAGTATGTTAATGCCTGCTTTTTGTTTCCAGTTGTTTATTGTGTAATGTTTTATACATTCTTTAAGTTGGTGTAGAACAAATTTTGTCAATTTTGATTTCATAGGAGTTAGAAGAACGTTTACAACAGAAGCACTCAGAAGAGCTTCATGCACTGAAAGAAACACACAAACAGGCCATGGAAGGCTTTAAATTGGAGATGGAACAGGAACTTCAGACTCTACGATTTGAGCTGGAGGATGAAGGAAAAGCTATGTTAGGTATACTATTTTCAAATTTGAAAATGGGTCCAAAACCATTATTTCTACTCATGCAAATATACATGCACGTGTGTGTGTGTATTATAACACTGTAGTGTCTCTCTGAGTCATTCAGTGTTGACCTAAGTGTTCCTCTTAAAATCACTATAAGCTTTAATAGGTAAGCCTAGACTCTTCACTTTGGAAATACCTCACCCTTAAGGCCTTTTGGAAGGAGTAAGCAACCAAAGCTCCTGACGGAGAACTCGTGTTTTCAGAAAGCAGCAGGAATAAAATACAGGACAGTTACTTAGCTGATGTAAAGTGTGTTTTAGATCAGCAGCAATACTAGATAGAGCTGGACTGTTGCTGTTAATTAATGTAAACATGTCCAAATTAAACTTCTCTCTTTGTTACTTCTCTCTGGTAACCAGCTTCCTTGCGCTCAGAGCTCAACCACCAACATGCAGCAGCAATTGACCAGCTGAGGCACAACCATCAACAAGAACTGGTAGCTGCCAAAATGGAGCTTGAAAGAAGCATAGAACTCGGCCGGCGACAGGTAGGAAGCATGTCTGGGATCTGGCTGCAAAATGGCATGGTCAGTATTCATTTTTCCCTTTGCAGGAAAGGGAAGAATGAGAACAAACAACAAACATGTAATCCTTCAAAATCATCCAGCACCAGCAGCTAATGCGTTCCAGTTTCCTAAACTTCTTTGCTTAGCTTTTTCTGCCTTCCACAAACCTCATTCAAAGCCTAGAAAGGCTCCTATATCCAGGTAGTTTCCTCTCAGAATGGCACAGCCATCTGGGACAACCTTGGCTTGCTGTGGGAGGCAAGTGCCCATTCTTGCAAAATTGAATTCATCCTCAGCTGCCAGCAGGAAGGAAAAAGCTGTTTCCCTTTGAAGCCTAAGAGATACGGCAAAAGAAGTGGTTGCTTATAATCAAAGGATTGCTTCAAACTGAAGAAAAAAGTACACAAAAAAGCCCCACCAAAACCAAGCTCCCAAAGCCAGTATGAACTACCTTTGCTTTCAGTAGCAAACTGATTAATTCACCGTTTATCTTTCATTTTTCATTTTATACAGTCAGTTTTTCTGTTAGTAGTTAAAAATTCCGAGTATAAGCTCTATTGAAGGCCAGACTCCTGGAAATAAGAGGACTGGAAAACTACCTATTTGCCTGTATAATAGGCTTTTCAAGATCGATTTACTGATACTCCAGCACCAAGGAGGAGGAGTCAGTTTAGAAATATAATAAGAGAGGAAACAGGGTTTGTTAGACATAGCCTTTACACAAAAACAGACACAGTTTAAGATGAGCCTGTTTTTACCTATTCCTTACTGGTTTAACAGTGTGGGCAGCAGAGGCAAAACCAAGGTGCTGTCATGCAGGATTTAGGGGGATATAGTTTCAGTCATGTGTTGTTTAAGCCCAGAGTCTGACACCTAAATGAAATGTCAGAAATAAAAAGTTGAAATTACAAGAACTGGTGTTTGATCCAACCAAACAGGGGATACTTTTTGCCTCTGTGATCTGCTAAACATGACCTTTGGTTGCACTGAGGGCAAAACAGTTACTGAGGTTTCTTGTGTTAAAATGCTCATCAGTTCACAGGATCAGGGTTGAATGAGAGGAGAGTGGTCTGATCAGGATGATTATATTTGCTACTTTTTGAAATATTTATATATGTAGATGTAAATTTTTCCTCTGCTTTTTCTTATAACTTTAACCTAGTCTTTATATAGGGAGATAAGTATTTATATTTAATTGTTTGCTCTAAAAGGTGCCCTAAGAAGTTGGTGCACTAGGACATATTTGTATTTCCTTGAGACGTGAAGGCACAAAACACAATTATACATAAAAATACTTTGGAATATCTGCTGATTTTCTCTGTGCGAACTACATGGTTATTAAATACTGTGAAACTGTAACAAGTGAAATAGATGGAAATAAAAAACTCTGAAAAAGTTATTTTCATTACAGACTTTTCTGAAACAAGGATGTGCATTATCAAGGCCATTGGAATGGGTTCCAGCTGGGTTTCCCAGATATTAACTTCATTGGAATTTCTTAGGCAAAAAAAGAAAGACTTTTCTTGATTTAGACACAATATAAATATAACATAAACTTTTTAACACATATTCTGCTGTAACATATTTATGACCTGTGTATATGGTTGTAAGATAGGAGACTTCAGAATGAGTTTGTTTGTGCAGGGCATACATCTTGAGCAATTTTCTCCCATTGAATGAGGCTGTAAGGGAGAAAAATGTTTCTCTGGATTGTATGCTGATGAGGCAGGGAAAGTGAAATGCTCAGACCCTGGATCTTAGTGATACTTGTTTTTTTTCTTGTGTGTGTGGGCAAAAGGAAAATGTGATGAGCTACACCAATTTTAACAGGCAGTGATAATCATGGGTTTTTAGTGTTCTTGCAAGTGGAAATCACTTATTACATAACTTTGATTTCTTCTTTCTTTGTACTTGTACACAATAAAAAAGCCCTTTGCTTTGATAATAATTTGTGTCAGCATCAAAAACTGAAAAAAATGTCTATTGGATGATAAATTCTTCTCAAATGTTTTCTTCCAAAAGCAAGTATTGCAGGTATCACCTCTAAGAATTAGTCTATCTAAAGTATTTTTTGCTGCTTTTACTTATATCATAGGAAAAAGAATTTTTGTGCCGGATATCAGATCTACAAGATGAACTGAGACACCGAGACCATCATATAGCTGAACTCGACAAAGAGATTCTGCATCTTCATGAAAATATAAGTGCATTGACGAAGGAATTAGAGTTTAAAGGGAAAGAAATTCTTAGAATACACAGTGAATCCAACCAACAGATCAGGTATGAATTTTTCCACTCTAAATTCAAACCTGTATTGTTTCACTTACCGTTTTACTTTAAAAAAATTACTGCTTGCAGTTTTAAATATATCCTCTAAATCAAGTCATGTTTCATATCATTTAGTCTTCTTTAGTAAAGCTCTGCCCTTTACTGGTAGAGTTAGTGACTATGCTGTGCGGTTAAGTGACATTTCAGTGACACATTTTGCCATATTTTAGTAGCAGTTCCCTCAGGTGTTGGTTTTTGGTGGGTTTTTTTTCAAATTCATTATGTTTGTTTATTTGAAAAAGCATTAAAGGAGATGCATTTACCATGAAATAAGCTAGAAGATTGGAGAACAGTAAGTAGTAGGCTTTGATGAATCAGTAATTCTTTCTGTGTTCACTGATATTATGTAAGAGCCATTAGAAGCATGGCAGAAAATCATGATGAACAAAAAAGTCTGATTTTAGAATAACTCTTTTTTTAACAAAAACTAAATTAAACAGGATGCATGAGCAAGATTTAAGCAAGAAACATGAGAAAGAGCTGGATGTCTTGACAGCAGATCACATCAGAGAGAAACAAAGCATGCTGGCAGATTTTAATAAGACCCAAGAGCTGCTCAAGGAAATTAATTCAGCTTTACAAATTTCGTAAGTTTTGTTGCATTAAAAAGAATTGTATGTAGCTGCGTTTGAGTGAATAGTTTATTCTGGTGTCCATAAAGTCCTGAAGGTACTACAGAGATGCAGATGTACAAATACCTCAATAAAGTATGGGGGCTAATCTTGCATTCTTTAGGCAACACAATTTTATAATCTTTAGGGGAATGTAGTGGGCTAAGTTGTTAAGGGTTTGAGACCAAAAAATTTCAGGTAGGAAAGATTAAATCTGTGCAGTTCCTACAAAACCTGAGAAAACAGTATTTCAAGTGGTTTCTTTCTCAAACTTTAATACATCTGCTTTGAGAACACAAGAATTTTTCTACAAGTTTATAAGCAGTACAGTATTCTCTAAACAGTTTTACGACTGTTTACGACTACTGAGAAGTGAGATTGTAGCATGAGTGATGCAGACGTTTTCAGGTTTAGTAGCATAAGGAAAATTAGTGTCTGAAATGGATTGTATGAGCATAACAATAACAGAAGGCTTAAGGGTTTGTCTGAATCAAAATGCCACCAGGGATTAGACCACCTAATGGTGGCAGAAGTGATGTAATAGTGTGTCACCAACCAGTGTTTTCCTGTCTTCCACATCCTTCATTCTCTGTCTCTGTGGTGTTACCCATTTGGTCACAGTTTCTGGCTCAAGTTTCTTAGCACAGTGAGGGCTTCCTGCCACAAAGTTGTCACTAAGGGATTTGTGTTTGCAGCATGGAAGATTTATGGCAGAGAGAAGAAATAGGTTCTGTGTTTTTGATGGGAAGCTTTTCTAAATAAATATCATTTACAAATGGACAGTAAAGCCAAAATGCATCTAGCTTTTTCCGGATAATGAGCCCTCAGAAATTACCTTCAAATAAAATGGTTATAAAATTCTAGTTTTCACCCCCTTGTAATTGTCCACATGCATGCTCTTATGCCCTGATAAATGTGGTACCTTGCCATTCAATAAATTAGGTGTAAGCTACCTCCTGTTTGCTGCATTTATCTTGTATGAGAAGCAGGCCTATGAGCAGCCACCAGAGCTGTTTTAGAACTGTTTACCCTAAATGTTTTCTGCATTAAGAAAATTCCCTTCTCAATGGCAGGGAGTTTTCTGAATTTAGCTGGTTTTCTACTCCTTGCTTTAGTTCAAATTAGAGCTTTGAGGAAGCAGCCACTGGCCCAAAATCAGCAAGCACCATCCAGGGTGCCCTGACCTGCCTTGCAGTGTGTTATTTCTCTGTTCACACTGAAGCAAGAAGCTGTCCAAAGAGGAGACTATGTAGAAAAGCAAACAAATTTAAAAAACCAAAAGCAAACAAACAAACAAAACAAACAAACAAAAAAAAAGCCCCAAAACCAAAAACCAGAACAAAACCCAAAAACACACACACACGTACCCCCACCAACACAGAGAAGTTTTATGCAGCTGTTTCTCAAGTAACTGTTCCCAGGTTCAGCATCACCTAAAGCATGGCCTCATGAATGTTTGTGGAATGGAGAATGTGTCTTGGAATACTTGAGAGTGGGTGTCATCTGTTAGGCTCTACAACTAAAGTCTTAAAATGACAAATTATCTATTTGAAACAGAAAAAAACCCTCCAGTTCTCTGAAATACCTGAAAATAAAATGACAGCTGTGTGTAACTATCTACTGTACTGTTGGGATCTAGGTACAAGAGCTTAACCCAGCATAAAAAGTATGCACAAAAATTAAGCCAGCTGAGGCTATTTCTGTTCTGCTGAGTCAGATGCCTTCTCTGCAAGTAAAAACAATCATGTTGTTCTCATTCATATTGTTTTATGTAATTGCATTATATAATCTCCTCAGAATATGTACAGGTTATTTGAAGGTTATTAAACTATCTATATCATTTAATATTAACTGATTTTTCAGCTGCAAATCAAGGTAAAATCTCATAGTTGCTTTTGAAGAGAAAACATTTATCTGAAGTGAAAAATTAGGTCTGCTTCCAGGTGTCTACACTTTGTTTAATTTTTGAGGAATTAGGCTTGACCTGATTTAGATTCAATTTAATTAATACATTTTTCTCAGAGTTTGGTTGGGATTTCCTTTCTTGTTTTCACTAAGTTTCTTAGATATCCTGAATCTGTTCTGATACTTGGTTCACTAATCTGCATGAGGGCTGAATATGTGAGAGACATATTTTAGTACTTTCCTTTGAAACTGTATTTAGCATCATGAGCATGTTATTAGTTTAAAGGAGACACAACAACTTGAAGTTGTCATGTCTTCATAACTTGTTCTTTAAGTAAAAGGGATATTTATGTGGTTATTTGTACAATTCGTCTCTCAGTTGGCTTATTTCACTTCTCTCCTTTAATGCTTTCCCACCAGACATTTCAAATTTCCTCCTTTTTTTTTTTGAAATGTTTATTAATTGTTACATTAGATATCCTAATATCCAAGTGTTGTTCCTTTTGTTTTGCAGCTCATTCCTTTATTTCATCTCTAATAGTACTAAGTAGCTTTTGTGGAGAGGAGTTAGTTACCAATTAGTCTTCAGTGTTCTTGGGTATCTTCTGTTCCAGTATGTTCCACAAGAACTGAGGAAGATGCCGTGGTTTTGAATGCCTTATTTTTAGCCTGACTTACAAGTGGCCCTTTTCAAAAATGCAGTAGTGCATGCACAGGAAGGATGTTAAGTTTTAGAATGTTCCCTAAATTCTTAGCTGCTGGAGCAAAAGTTAGGTTTATTGGGGCTTTTTTGTTTCTTTTGTTTCTTAACTATCTAAAGTGGAAGGAGAACATAAAAATTGATTTCCTTCAAGGTGGTAAGAAAGTCATCCTTTGTTTTTACTCCTTGAACTCTCTTTTGTACTTATCAAAAATGTGACTATTCACTCATCATTTAACACTGGATCAGGCTAAAGGGGATATTCTTCTTTTCTATAAAGTTTAGAAGAAATGGAAGAAAAATATAAAAACAGAGAATCAAGACCAGAAGACTTGCAGCTTATCTCAGAACTGAAAGACCTAATTGCAGAGCGGGACCAACTGATAAAGAAATTGATTGTAAGACTTCTATGCTCTCTTGGTGTAATATCTTGACAAATACAAAAGTTAATCTGTTTCAAAGTGTTTGAAATGTATTTAAAGAACCAATCCTGCTAGCATGTTATTCATATTCTTTGACACATTATTCCTCTGGTTTCAACGACTCATAATCGTAAAACTAATTAGACACAGAGTGTTTCCCAAAATCAAGCATAATACATTATTACAAGAAGTATTTTGGTACATCCTTTATCAGATGTCTCCTGCCTCCAATCCTGGGACAAGGCAGCCATGTAAGCCATATAAGAAGTTGTTTCTTCTGTGAGGCTTCTAAGACCAAGATCCTGACCCACTGAGCTTCCCAAATTCAGGCACAACACCCTGGCTTGGGTTAGTCTGATTAGATCCCAATTAAGAAGCATGAAGGAATTAGGAAATCAAAATTGAGTAATTATCAGAATTTAACTATATTGAGTCTTTTGCAGTACATAATCCATTAAGCTGTGCTCACTCTCAGGACCACTGAACTATTTATTTCTAATAAATAGAAATTATTTAGATCATTCTATATAATAATATATAAACATGAGATGCAATTTTTAGAATTATCAGTTTATTTTAAAATGTAAGCATAAATTCATTTGAGACCATTTTACAGGCAGATTTGGCCACTAACTGATTTAAAATGCATAAAAAGGAGTTTCTATCTGTTGTTCTTTTTAGGAGGACAAAAAGTTCTATCAGCTGGAGCTAGTAAACAGGGAGACTAACTACAACAAAATGTTTAATGCAAGCCCTAATGTTGGTGTTATTAATCCATTGGTGAAGGTATGTTCCATGGACTTCATTGCTAAAGTAAAAAAAAGAAGAAATCTAAAGATATAGTAAAAAGAAAAGATTTATGTCTGTGTGTGTGCCTGCATCTATACATAAATCACTCTTAACAGACATGTTCAAAACAAGGAACATAGTTTTCCATTTGTCTATTTATTTTTGTGGATGTTTGTTTCTTTTGTGTTGTTGAGAGATCCACTGATGCTGTTGCCCTGGTTTGCTTGACATGTGTGACATAAAACACAGGTTCTTATCACAAAACTACAAATTTAAAATGGAAAAGTGACAGGCAATAGAGCATAGAACTATATCATGCAACAGAGAGCAGTGACACCCCTAAGTGGTTTTAGTTTTGTAATTTTTCTTGGTTATTATGGGAAGTGCAAAGGCACTTAGCACTTTTTGGGAAGCACTCAGGGTGGAAGAGCATTAGAAAGACAGGGAGAAGGAACAGTAAAAGGAAGGGAATAAGGGTAAAAAGGGGAAGGGGAGATGCATGAGAAGGGCATGGAATGAGTCTGAAAGGGGAAAGACAGAGTAAGATTGGAATAGTGGAATGGCAAACCAGTGTGGACAGTGGAGGCTGCAAGAGACTGAAGTCAGTCTCTAACCTTCTCAGTTACTGTCACCACCCATGCAAGTGGAAGCCCTTCAGTAGCAACCTTTGCGAGTTCTCTCCGTCCTGCTGCAGAGCAGCCAGGGAAGGCTACTGTACACACTGACAAAGTAGCCTTCCTGTGAGTTCAAAAGCCAGCAGCATTGCTTCTTGAGGGAAATGAATAGACTTCCTGGTAGAGCACCTAAATACTATTCCTTTGCACCTCTTCAGGAGTGAGTCCTCTGACATTTCCTTCCTCCTTGTGATAACCCATAGGTTATTTCACTTGCATGGAAGGGGAAGTGAAAGCTGGAGACAGAAGCTGGGAAGGTTCTGAAGCAGAGGCTAAAACCCAAGGGCACAACCTGAGTGGATCAGATGCTCAGGAGCTTCAGTGATCAAGGTTCAGGCTCAGGTTATTTAAAAGGAAGTCTGGCTCCATTATTTGAGATCATGCTGTGGTTTTTAGCCACCCTTACTGCATTTTCACATCAGATCTGATGTGAAAATGCAGTAAGGGTGGCTAAAAATTATCTCATTTTCAAATCAGATATTTCAACCTTCTGCACAAACTCTGCTGCAAAATATCTCCTATCATTTTCACAAGCCCAGCAGCTCTCCCAAGCTTATCTGGATGCCTAATTTTTATGCTAACTGCATAAAAGAAATTAGTTTGGGCCCATTTGAGACAATACCAGGACTTCCAGGTACAATTTCAATGGTTGTTTGAAAATGTTGGAAGCCTGTCTGAACCATCCATTTTTAAAGATGTAAAATGTAACCATTTAGTATATAACATTATGTTTTGTGTGAAATCTGAAGTGTTTGGGAAAAGTACTTCAGCATCGGATTTCCATAGTGATAAGTCACATATTTTTATAATATGCTCCTATCACTTAAAGTGTTTAGACTTTAGAAGTGTCTTGTATGCCAGTACATTCTGATCTTTCATTTCGTAAGTTGTGGACAATGTTATGTTATTTTGACAAAGCACATACCGTATTATTGGAGAATGAATTACAAAGAAACTGAAAATCTCATTCTCTTTTCTTTTTTTGTAAAAAAAAAATACAGAAGTTATGAGTTACCACAGGCTTTGCATTTTAATACAAAATTACAGCCATTGCAGTATGTGTTAGAGCTTCTGTAATTTCTGCAATGTTTAGTATAGTATTACATTCTTATATCTAAAGTTTCTTAATACTTTGCATGAATTTCATGGAAACAATTCACACAATTTTCTCTCCAGATTTGACTGCTTCAGAAGCATAGATTGTTTCATAGAGAATATTATATAAATCGTAGTATTTTTCTAAGCACTTATGTAGATAACATACACTTTCCAGAGACAAGCCACCTGTAGAGCACACAGATTTTAACAACAGTTTGTTTAGCACACTGTTTTAATTACAGCAGATACTGTCCTGCAAGTGTATTTTACATAGTTGGTTACTTTCACCAAACTATTTCTTCTTATTTCTTGTTTCTTCAGCTACTACAGCAGACATGAATGGGACAATCTTAGTTTAATCCTTTATAGCTGATGATCATTCACTGTGATGCTTAAAACCCACTTTTTTCTATTATTGCCTTCTGTTAGATTGTCAGGGTATTTTAACTGTGTATTGACAAACACACCCACAAGTACATGTCTGCAATTAGTATCATTTGCATCTGCCAACACTGGAGAGGTCAGGCACTAAAATCAAAGCTAGCAGAGAGCCTAAAAGAAGAACGTGCAAACAAACAATAGGACTCTGTCTCCAGCTGAACTTGTGCCCACCCTCGAATAGAACAGCTCTTCTGTTTCAGGTGGAATTCTGATGGAAAATATTATATAGAAACAACATGATATTCCACTTGTCTTTCACTTTATTTAGTTCACATATATGTAGTTAATAAGCCCTTAAGGGGTTTTTCTCCTAGCTTCTTTGTTAGAATTGCATATAAGTAATTGGAAGAAATTATTTATTATATATTTAAATAATACCTAATTCATTGTATTTTTGAGCAAGGAAGTTTTTTATTTCTCTGGGGATGTCAAAACCTCCTACTTTTGGAAATAAGGCACTTTGAATTTTAGTATTTTATTGTGGACATGAAAAATGTGATAGAAGTCAGAAAATAACACACTATGTCCTGTCAGACAGCCATTTAAAAGAAAAGTGATAAAATTATTTGAAACATCCTTCTGCATTAAAATATCTATAAAAACAGAGAGGATCACTGACTCCCTTGTGTGATGTGTTCTGGAATGTAAAATAGTGAAATAAAAATAGAATTCCTAAAGATTTTGAATCCCTTGAAATACTGTCAAGAGAAGTATGGAGAGTATTGAAAAAAAATATGTTCAGTTGTGCCATCTGGTGTCTAGAAGTGGCAGCTGTATTAGCATCAAAGCCAGGCCTTTTCTTTGAGCAAGAAACTGGACTTCTGTACAGTAATATTTTTATCTTTAGCTGTTCTGCTATAATTCTTTGCTGACTGAGAGGGTGTAATTGCTCTGAAAGAAGTGTAGGTGCTTTTCCAGATTTTATGGTCCAGTTACCAAAATGTGCCTCAGTGATGGAGTGAAATGTGTTGGAAAGACCCATTTTTTTAATCATTTCAATTTGCTGTAATTGCATTTGATAGTAGAGCTGTTTCACGGATATGAAGAAAAGATTTAAGTAAACATGAAAGGTTTAACAGACTGAAAGGAAATTTTCCACAAGATTGTCAATCTCCAATGTTTAAATAGAACCAATACATGTTTAAATAGAACCAATGTTTCAATATAACCCAAATGTTATATTGAAAGATCATATACTCATGTAATAAAGTCATTGATTATTGCACTAAATCATAATAACCTAATCATTTTGATTAGAAATTCGATTTTTCTGTGAAAATTTGTGGTGTTCAGGTCAAAGGAAACAGAAGACTACAATTGGAAAAAGAGCCAAATCTGTCCCAGTTTCTCTCCTTCAAAAAAACCTCCAAGCCAGCCATCACAAAACTTCTAAATTAGCCAATGTCCTCATCTGTCCCGGTGCAAGAAGCCTTCCTTACATTTGTTATTTTTAATGCAGCAAAAGAAGAAGAACGATAAATCAACAAACAGGTTTGTGAGTGTCCCCAATCTAAGTGCTCTGGAATCTAGCGGAGTGGTGGGCAATGGACATCCAAACCGCCTGGACCCCATTCCTAACTCACCCATCCACGATATTGAGTTCAGCAGCAGCAAACCACTACCACAGCCAATGCCACCCAAAGAGCCCAAGACGTTTTTGAGGTGAGCACTGCCTCACCAATCTTTTTTTTTTTGCTTAACTTTGGAAAATTTTGCATTCTTATTGAGCTGAATCCCACTTGCTCTGTCAGCCTTTCAGAGGTACAAGTACTCTTACAGTGTTTTTAATTTTTACGTTATAATTATAACCTCTTTATAGTATTCCTTTTTATTGTAGACCTTGTTGAAATGTGGAGTAGTCTCTCACTTTTCCCTAAGTCTTGAACTTTGAAAACCTTTATAAATACCTTAACAGAATTCATGTGCTTCCAATTGTTTACATATATGAACAATTGTTTTAGATGTTTGTGTTATTTACTGGTTTTCATTTAGGAATCGATACTAGCACGAAGGTTGTTTTATTTAGTAATATAAAATAATGATTTTTATATAAGAAAATTATTTTCCGTGCTAGGTGAATGTTTTGTGTTTCCTCTTTCCTCACCTATATGAAATTGTTTCATAGGAGTAACCTTACTACAGCAACAGGAAATTTACAGGCTTGGGTGCTTAATGCTGAGCTTCCAGTAATCAAAACCAGCATTAAAGTCTCAAGTAGTTCTCTCACAAAATAATCTACTGAATTGAATAACTTAAAAATGACATTTTAGAGGCAGAATTTTAATCTTTTGTCTTGATATCCCACATATTAAATGCACTGAAGTGCTGTACTTTGTATCTATCAGGTGCTGATCTCTTACCTCTAAGCTGCCAACTTAAAGTGAAATGTAGAACCACAAATGTGGTTCCACAGCTGGTTGTTTGCTCTCTCCTTTGGTTTAATGCAAAAGATCACATACCTGGCAACTGCTAATTATAAAGGGAAACAAATGATAGAATCTAAAATAGATAGCAGAAAACAATATTTTTCAAGAAAAACTTTTTCTTTAAAAAAAAAAAGTACTGTTGCTATTTTTTTCCTGTGCATGTTATATGCATGAATATGCTCAGGTATCTATAAACATGCATGTGCATGACCCCATGGACTGTGATGCTGGAGTTTTCGCTCCAAAATGTTTTGTGCTCTGTATTATCCTATAGTAAAAATTATTCTATTACCAATTTTTATTGATAAAGGAATTTGTGTAATTAAATTTAAATTATTCTTTCCTGCTCATTTTGTGAGAATGCTAAGTTTTCAAAGAGGAGCCAAATGCTGTTTGCAGCACAGCAGTTTGTTTTTTCTAGTATCTTGGCATATTTTAAGTGTGTGCATGAACAATTGCAAGTGATATTTGTGATGGGTATTATTACAAAAGTGTGTATTTCTGTTCAGTTGCCAGCCAGTCTTTGTGAGCACATGTCTACAAATATGATGTTCACATCATATTTTTCAAAATTAACTTTACCACCGGAAAAGGATGCTAAAAGAGGACCTTCTACAGTCATGCTTTTCCAAGAAAACTCTTTTTATTCTTCCTGCAAACTACAGCTCTTTATGAGATTTAAAATTATGTTTTCCAAAATACTACTTGCCCACCCTCTAATGTGGCTACTGAACTGACTTGTGCTGCTGATGCTCTCCAATGGAGTGGATGATCACAGATTCTCTAGGGAGACATTAAATCACATCCTAAGGCACACTGATAAATTAATCCATGGAAAAACAGACTGTGTTCCTTACCGAATATTCTTTGATTTTCATCTCCTAACAGTTGTACTTTTCACGTAGTTGTAGGATAATTGTTTTTTTGTTTTCTTTTTGTGAATTTAGCCCTCCTCAGACTGATGCCTCACCAGTGGCTTCCCCAGACCCACAGCGCCAGGAGTGGTTTGCCCGATACTTTACGTTCTGAGAGATGATTTGTCTTTGTGGCACAGCGTGATGTGGACTGTTTATAAGAGCATGACCTTAAGTAAACCCTCATGTGAACAAGCTTTCCTGTAATTTGTCAAACACTGTGAATGAGAAAGTATTTGTCTTTCTGATTTGAAACTGCACTGTATTTCATGTTATATTTGTTGGAATCACCTGACATGGTACTATACAATATGTGTAATTATAACTATTATTTTTATTTAACATGGAAGACTCTTTAAACTTTGTAATTACTACATAATAAATTTTGGTAGAACAAACATAATGCTTTTTCCCCCTTTTTCCTATAAATGTGTTTTCTTTGATTTCAGGTAAGGCTTTTCCCCCCAGATAACATAATTGCATGGTTACTATAAATGCAATTTGAACTGTAAAAGGAAAAATATATATCTCTCACTCTCTCCAATTTGGGTGGGATATGTCTAATGCATCCCAATTCTGTTACTTTGTAGCAGTTTAAAAACCTTCTCTGGCTAACATTTAAAAGGAAGAATGCTAAACAAACCTAGTGTGGCTGCTGGCCTTCAGAGCAGATGGATTCTGACAGAAGATGAGAAACACCACAAACCAGGAGCTGTTCATTGGGGAGGGAGGGTTGACTCCTCACCTGTTGCTTATGAGACTTCACCACCTAGTTATAATCAAAGATTTTATCATTGAATTCAAACAAAAACTGTTCCCACAGGTTCTATATTTCTTTTATGAATATTAACAAAAACAAATGCTTGAAATATTTAGAAAAGTATTTTAGGTATCTCTGTGTAAATCAAGAATCTACATTTTGAGCATATAGTCTTGCTTTGGATAAATTTAATGTCTGAAATTAAAAAACAGAAGCCACAAACAAACAAATACCAACTACACTACTTTGTCCCATTAATACATACTACAGATACAGGTCTTTCATTAAAACTTAGTTACCTTCCCTTGTCTATATTAAATTTTTTTCATCTTCTTCTTAAACTAATATATGAAACTGTTTTTCAGCTAGTGAGCATGATTCCCCAATCTATACCTTTTATGATGTCAGTGTTGCTCAAGAAATTTGTTGCAGCTTAGAGAAAACCAGAGCTTATTGTCTTTTTTATATTTTTTCATTCAAAGATTACCACAAATTAACTCACACTGGTAGTCTCAGGGAGAATATTGTCTTTGTTTTATGAATGTATTTTTAAGCTAAATCTCTTATCTTTTAAAAGCAGGAAAAAAAATATGTTTGAGTTATTTGAATAAGGTTCTAGTTAGCATATACAAAGGTCTTGAACTTTAATATTTCATCTAAGGCCCTAACTGCATCCTTTTTTGCTATATGCACAAAGGTAAATACCCAGATGAAGATACTTGCTAATTACAATGAGTTTTGTATGTACTATATGTATAAATGAAAAATTTGTATGTTTTCATATAAACGATATAAAAATCTTCTA
Organism: Agelaius tricolor; assembly: GCF_023055355.1. NCBI lineage: Eukaryota > Metazoa > Chordata > Aves > Passeriformes > Icteridae > Agelaius > Agelaius tricolor. Next base: position 65,999,687 of record NW_027269261.1, read on the forward strand.
AATGCACATTTAAAAACTTCTATCATATAATTCACCTTGAAAACACCACTGAAAGCTGTATTCTGGTGATGCTGCCATGGATTAAAAATGTATACATCAGATTTTCTGTAGCTGGTGGACTCAACTGTAGGTATATGCAACTTTTTAATTTTAGAAGAAAGCCATATGGGGCAAAATGTCAGATTTCTTGGCTGTTACCCAAAATAAAATTCACTAGATCATTTTGTTACAATGTTCTGAAGTGAGTGTTGTGTATTTTTTCTTGCATGCTTTGCAAGGGATCAGCTGCCTTCTCCCATCTTCAATTTCATTTGTGCATTTTCACATAACTGGACAGGAATACGAAGATAAAGATCCCTACATTTACCTATTCAGTGAAAGGTGTGCCCATTTTTACTAGTAGGCATCTGAATGTTTAGAAGCTCTCAGTTACTAGGTCTGCCACACTCAGAGCCTTATCAGTCTCCTCAAACCAAAAAAATAGCAAAAAAAAAGTCCCCAAACCAACCAAAAATAAAATGCCCAAAAAACCAATGAGAGTAAACTAGGAAAAATTCTATTTTCTACCAAATGGCCTTGAGAACCTGTAAAATGTATTTGTCAAATAAGTCAGTATCTGGCTTTTGAGATTAAGGAACTTGCATGAGGACAATGCCACTGTGTTCCTGATCTTTGCAGTACCGTATTCTGGAAGAAGCTAAAAGTGCAAGGATTCATGAGTTCATAGGCAGCCCCAGCCTCAGCTGCCAAGAGACACACCTTAGGGCATAGTCTGGAGCCCATGTTTTACAGCCACGTGAACATCCAGCCATATTTATGCTGCCTGTCTAAACCTTTCCCTAACCTGTGGGATCCATGGGCCCTTCTCAGTTCGTGTGCAGCCCTGCTGGCAGTGTCCATACTGCACACCGTGCCACCACCCTGACCCCAGCATTAATGGGCACTTCTGTACTCTCCTGGAACAAGCCCACATTGAGGGCACACTCTGTGTTCTGAAAAACAGAGCAGGTTTAAGTCTTTGTCTTCATTACCACACAGGACTATCAGGAGGGACCTCAAAGCAAAAATAGTAATATGGTTTATGTAAGAAATTATTATTCCAAGTGGAAAGCAGAGCCAAACCAGGCAAGTGTTCCAAGCCTAGGACAAGAGAGCTTTTCAGGCTGGTAACTGCCAGCACTGTCTCCATCCACTAGTTTGAAACAATTACTTTTCCCTGTCCATTTTGCATCATGACTTCAAAAGAGGCTATCTCATGGGTTTTTGAAAGGGCCTCATACTTTTTTTGATAACTTCTTATTGAGCAAACGTTTCTTCATTACTCAGCTAAGCACATAACAGTTACTAGTTACTATTAGATAATAGTAAATTGATAAATAACTTCAGCCTTTTCTTGTAGGAACCACTACCTGATCACAGCCTTTACACACCAACATCTGCTACTTGCTCTGTAGTTGAAAAATCAGCTGCCCCAGTTGCAGGAAGCTGCACTGTTTTTCATACTGCTGCCCTGGTTGTTCAGGCTACCAACACAGTCTGAGGAAGCACACGTGGACACCTCCAGGAATTCACAGAGATGACAGCTCCACCATACCAGGAGGCAGGTAACTGCTGACAAATGTGCAGCAATAATTCTCTCATTGTTGGAAAATAGCAGCCTGGGTTTGTAGCTTGCAAAACCAGCACTATAAACTGATTAAAGTTGACACTGAAAGTGTGTGCCAGAGAAAGAGCTTGTTTTGAATTTTCATAGTGATCAATTTATATTTTAAGTGCAGATCTCAGGAATGCCTTTGCAGCTGAAACTATTACATTTGTTACAACAGGACCATTTTATAAAACAAAATGTATTTTTCTTCTAGATACATATCTAGGGGTTAAAACACTTCCTCTTTATAATCCCCATGAAGCAGTCTTTTGCTGGAAACACTGTTTTCTTCAGGTGAGGATTTAGGCAACATCTACAATTACGCTGAAGTTTGTGTTTGCAAACAATGCAGGAGAGGTAACTGAACATCCATCCACTGATTCACCAGACAGGAGTCCTGTGCAGAAATCCTCTTCCCATAGCATGTGGAGTAGCAATTCAGAGAAATCTGATTTGTAATTTAAAGCACCTGTGAACTTCCACACAAACTTTTTCCCCAAACATTCCAAGACCATTCCCTTCTTTGCTGGCCAAACATTCTTCAGATGAACTCACGGATAGTAAGATAATATAGTCAAGAGGTAAAGTATACACTGCAGCTTTCTTATTCATTAAAATTTAAATAGGACTGGGAGGGAAAAACAACCCAGCATGCTAGACATTAAAATTAATTATCTTAGTTTTATTAAGGCACTAAAGTAGTTACTTTACCTATTAAAGCCATACATCATAACCTGATAATAAGGCATCTAAAGGATATTATTTTCTGTTTGAGAAGTGTTGATTTACTCCTCCACCAACTGTAAAATTTTGAATTAAAATACAAACTGTGTACATTTCTTTTGGTATGTTTTTATTATAGAACTATTGGTGTTATTGTAGTACACTTTTTGGTTAAGATCTTACATGGACAGTGATTTTTGTTTTGATTGCCTATCAAGAATTCATCATTAATACAGGCTAACAATGAGAGGGCCTGGGAGTGAGAAGCTCAATGGAGAATAGCTTTAAGATCACTCAACACTTTGAAGTCATGGGGACATTAAGCTGTGCTCTGTGATACTGCAAGACTTGAATGGATGTATGAAAGAGATTCAAATACCTTCTCAGAGGTATCAAGAAAATATGAAAGTAAAACAGAAGGCAATCGTTGGGACCCTAAGAAGGGCAATATGTTTCTACCTAACCTCTGTCACTCTCCCTGTCCTCCCCACCCCCCACACACGCTTCTCTGTTTCTTTTTTTTTCTCTTTGCCTCTTTTACTATTAAATAAAATATATCAATTTTTCCACACCAACATTTAACCCCGTTTGGTTTTAATCATGTGTTTTGAATATATTTTGAACCTTCAAAGTTCTTTCCGTTTGATAATAGAGACTTAGTTTTCTTTGCTCTTCTGGTTTTAAACCGGATGGTAGCAGCCTGGAACACGACTTTGATACAGCATTAGCTAAAACCCAAACTATTTCAAATAATTGTAGAGCATGTCACTGGGTTGTTAAATGCGAGGAAAAATAGATAAGAAACTATTTAAAATACCATACTGTAAATTGCATAAGCAACAGCTTTAGAGCCTGTAGCAAACCCTGCTTTTTGGTTTCATTAATAAAATCCCCAAACTCCTCAGACTCTGTTACGCCCTCATGAAGAAGAGGGAAGAGGCTGGCTTGTCGTGCAGCTCTCTCCAAAGAAACCAAATTTAGACTTCGAGGTGTAACCCACGGGGGTGGAGAGGGAGCTTGTAGGAAGCAGCTTCAGCTGCCTCGAGGCTACCGCTGCCCACGGCCCTCGCAATCCTCCACGCTGTGCAGGGGCAGCGTCTCTCTCCAGGGGCTGCAGAGAGCGGCGCGGAGAGCCCGCGGGCGGGTCTTTTGTTCCCGAGAGGCCGAGCAGCTGGAGCGAACCCGTGCCCACGGACTGCCCCGTGCCGGCCTCGCCGCCCCTCTCCTGCTCCTGCTCCTGCTCCCGGGCGGGCCGGTTCTCCCGCGGCAAGCGCCCCGGCATTCCGCCCGGCCCCGGCTGCTCTCCGCCGCCCCGCCCCGCTCAGGGCCCGCCGGGCCCGGGTGTGGAGCGACGCGGAGGGGCGGGGACGGAGCCGCTCCTCCCGCCGGGTGAGGGAGCTGCGGCCGCTGCCTCGGCGCGGCGGGAAGCGGCGGGAGCGGGGCGGCCCCGCTGCAGGTACCGAGGGGGAGCGGGAACGGGCGCTGCCCGTTTGCCTGCCGGGCGGGCTGCAGGGAGCGCCGCGCATCCCTCGCTGCCCGGCGCTGAGCGGGACGGGACGCGCTTGGGGCAGCACCCGGCTGGCCGCCCTCAAAACTTGCCGTGCTGGAGGCGGCCGGAGCGGGAGGGCTGGCAAGTGGCTGCAGGAGCCGCCTGCCCTCATCGCCTGCAGAGCGAGGGAAGGAGAGCCGCCCCGATCCGCTTCTCGCACTACCGGGAGGAGCGCCCCGCCTCTCACCGGCAGGCGGGGCGGGGCGGGCTGGGTTGGCGGGAGCCGTCACTGAGGGGCGGCTCAGCTCGGCCCGGCCCGGCCTCGGTGCCTGCCGCGGTCCCGGTGCCGGGCGGCGGAGGTGCCGCCCTGAGGAGGTTTCCCTGCCCGAGCTCAGGAGCCGCACCCGCCCCGCCTCCCCTGGCTCCTCGCTGGGCTTTTCCCAGGGAAAGACAAAGTTTCCCGCCCGGCGCGCGGCCGTAGCGGGAAGCGGCGCTGTGTGAGTGAGCGCCTCCCCGCGCCTTGCCCGCCCCGGGCAGCCAGGGACAGCATGGTGCTGAGCGCGGAGCAGGTGAGCCTCATCGGGCAGGTGTTCGAGTCGTACGTGCTGGAGCACCACAAGGACGAAATCCTGGCCATCCTGAGGGAGGCGGACGAGCAGGCGCACTACCCGGTCGTCGTCGACGCCTTGACGCTCTTTGAGACCAACATGGAGATCGGGGAGTTCTTCAACGCCTTCCCCAGCGAGGTGCTCCCGATTTTCGACAGCGCGCTGCGCCGGGCCGCGCTGGCAGCGCTGCAGGACAGCGCGGAGCCCGCACAGCTCAGCCTCAAGCAGAACCTGCACGCCAGGGTCTCGGGTGAGTGCGGGCTGGGACTGCAGAGAGCTGCACCTCCCAGCCGGGACTGCGGCATTTCTTGGCTCTTCAGGGAAACTGCCAAAAGTTCCGCACTCTGTAACAAACTATTCTTACTTGGCTCTTCAGGGAAACTGCCAACGTTTCCGTAACCAGCTATTGGGGTGCCATGGAATGAGCGAGTTTAATTCTTGCCGTTCCTGTGTTTGAAACCGAGGGAATCCTCAGTGTTTATTGAGCAGCAAGGGACACGTGCAAACATGTGGATGGGTGTAGATCACCTCCCAAAAGAAAAGCTGTGGCCATGCCCACTGGGCTGCGTGTCTCTCGCTGGGTCAGGGCTTACACTAAAGCCTTTCCAGGGCAAAGACTTCTCCAAAGCAGCAGCTGGTCTTACATTATGTCTTTTAGACAGAAGATGTGGACAGAAGAAAAAAGGGAAAAAAAGTCCTGGGAAAAAAGTTTTAGGGGAAGATAAATGGTTCCAAAGTTTTACTGCAGGTTGCCTTCCCTACCATGCCCGTTGGCACTCAGTCCTTATTGGCTCCAGCCATCTTCCAAAGTCTAAATTTTGAGTTGTCTTGTAACAATTTCGTCTGAAAGTGTTGAATTTTATGCTTAAGTGTTATAAAATTGCTTGTCATAAAATTGGAAGGAACTGTTGGAAGGCGTGATTAATAATGGAGGATTCAGTAAAGTTTTTACTGCTAGATGATATATCATTATTCCTTATTATTGGGAAATTTTTAGTAGCTTTGAGTTTTGGTAAATGTGGAGTGCAGGTTCTGGGATTGAAATGTCTTTTTTGCCTGTTGTGGGAAACAGGGTCAGCAGTGGCACCATCCCTTCTGGTCATTTCTGATCATAACAATTTGGAGCAATAGTCTGCAAAGCTGAGAGCTGGCAGCCTGTGTTTCCCGCCTCTGCCCTGTTGTGGAGTGGCTTATGATCATTCAGTCTTTTGGCAGCTTGAATTTGGACAAATCACATTGTTAAATAGGCCTGTGTTTCATTCCAGTGAGTTTCCATAAAAATGTTGTAATGACAATGCATATATCAGAAATACATTGAGCCTGTGGTGTTCAGGTGCTGAGGAGCTTGTACTCAGCTGCCGAGTGTGTGAGGTAAAAGGATGGCCTCTTGTCCTGGACTGAAATTTGACCTCAGGCTCCTTCCTGTACCTATGAAAGCGGGAATGAGGTAAGGCTTTCCTCCTAGTGTTCTGAGATGCATTTACATCATTCAGGGCTTCAGCATGGAAAATGACTCCAAGGAAGTATTAGAAGGAATACAGCAAGGAGAGATGATCTCTGCATGAGTAGAGGTGTCTTTAAGACATTCCTTTTCCTCCTATCAGCCTCTTGCTGGAGCTGATCATTCCTCCCACAGTGATGTTTTGTCTAAATAGTCCCTTATCAACCTCTGGCAAAATTAACCCCCTTGATCAAATAGTTTTAGTAACTGATAAAAGCAAGCCTGACTGATCATTGATAGAATTCAGTCAGCAGACTCACAGATAATTCCATCCATAAGCTGGAGAGATGTTGGTGAAGAACAGGGACAGTTATCCTTGAGAGGTCCAGCTGGATCAAAATAGCATTTGTCCACAGAATTTGGTTAATGCTCTGTACCACTGAAAGGCTCACTGCAGAAGAAACAAAAGAAATAACCTAAATTTTCTATAGCCCTTTTTCCACCCAAATTTTCCCACGACACTGTTACCTTTAAGTGGGTGCTGAGTTCTGATTACCTTCAGAATTCTCATCTTGGAGTGCCACTTCCCATTCCCATGTCAGAGAAGGAGGGAATGAGAATGTGGTGCACTATTCTTGGTGGGAGCAGCAGGCAACTACCACGAGTTTGGTGATGGTATCTTTGCGTCAGGCTTGGAATTAAGTGAGGAAAAGTGATTTTGCATACACCAGATATAAGAAACAATCTTTCTACCAATATGGACAGGGCATCTAGGGGTTCAAAAAAGGGTGGAAGGAGTGTGGATATGCAGTTATTAATAATGGATGATTACCCGGAGTTCACTGAAGAAAGTAAAAGTTCTTTATCTGAATTTCAGCATTGTAGGAATTTGATTGTGTAACTTCTATTTTTTGCTACAAATCCATTAAATGATTTTTCCTTGTTTATCATTAGCCTGAGCACCACTGTGTTTGTTAGTGAAGGCCAAGCTGCTTCTGATATTTTAAATAGCTTTTTTGTGACTAATACAAAGAGGCACATACTCAATTAAAGAATTTGTCAAGCAGTCTAGTATGATCAGAATGAAGGCTCTTTTTGTCACATTTGTCTCTTCAAAATTCACAGATGATCATCATATATCCTGACAACAGTGCTGCAGCTCTCTCTAGTGTAAGATGTGGTGCACTTTGCAAAGCTTTTTCAGGGGCAGCAATACTGAACTAAGGAAAAAAAAAAGCCAAAACAGGTGGAGAAATAACGGATTTTTATTTTTTCCTGAACTGACTAGAAATGCAAATCTGTGGTAGAATGAAATTTTCAGCAGGCTGGGTAGAACATTTAAATAGCTTTATTAGAGTCAAACAGAAAAAAATGTTTGCAGTTTTACAAAATACTTCCTCCTGATTATTTAATGCCACTTTTTCTACTTTATTCTCTTACCTTTTAAAATTAGTTCAATTGTTTAAAAAATTTCTTTGAACAAAAGCAGAAAGTCAAGTGTTGCTTAAAAGTATCAAACCAGAATGTTTCTACATGTCTGAAATAAGGAATTTAGGGTTGAAAACACTGAAATAAATACGATTTTTTTTTCCCCAGCCAAAGTCACTGAGAATATTTGCCCTAAATGCACAAATAGTTTTGGTCCCCTTAGAAACGTTATTTCCTAGCAGATTTGTAGTTTTACATCTCTGTAGAAAATAATTTCAAAATATTTTGGAAGTAAAGATAAGAAATTAAGTTTATAATTATTCGTTATCTTGTAGTTCATTACTAATTTCTGAGTAGGCAATATTTTGCTCAGGTGAGCATTTCAAGACCATTTACTTTTGTAAGGACTTTGTAGGTTGTTGAGATTAATCTTCCTGAGGATTTCAGCCACTCTGGTGCCAAGTGATGGGTGAGCTCTGGAGCCTGATCAGCACATGACTGAACTGGCTGCTGGGGTGGAATTAAGGGAGAGCAAGTGGAAAGTGTCCTGTCACTATGCATTTGAATATACAAGTGATTTTGCTTTGCCTGTGTTCATAACCCCTTTACATTCTTTTTATGCTATCTTCCTTGAGCTTGAGGTTTACTGGTATCCAATGTGGATTTAAGATCAAATGCTCTCCAACTGTGAGTTTGCCTAGACTTGAGAATTCACACAATATTAGGAGCTACACCTGTTTAACTGTGGGATAACACTGGACCACAATTAAGTAGCATAACCAAAAATTTGTCATTCAGATAAAACAGTTGTAGAATAAATGGCATTTGCAAAAGGAACATCTGAATTAATACAGGTATGAGAACATCAGGATCTGTTTCCATGAATGGAAGCTGTTCATGACTGTTCACCCCTTGGCAAGAGTGGGAGAGTAACCTGGCAGCATTTTCAGCTAGTGCTCAGTGTCTGATGATTTTCACCATCTGAGGACAGTGAATCAGATTTATGCTACAACAGATGAGTAGTTGAATCATGTTTATAAAATGCTAATAACAATGGCTACTGTTTATATGTCTGGTGTGTTTTCTGTTTAACTGCATTGTAAGTCCTTGTTTGATAAGCACAGCCTTATGCTGCACATGTTTCTGTCTAACAGGTTTGCCTGTTTGCCCAGAGCTGACTCGAGAGCACATTCCTAAATCCAAGGACGTGGGACACTTTTTGTCTGTTACTGGGACTGTCATACGCACCAGTTCGGTGAAGGTTTTGGAGTTTGAGCGGAGTTACATCTGTAACAAGTGCAAGCACGTGTTTGCTGTCAAGGCTGACTTCCAGCAGTACTATGCCTTCTGTCGTCCGGCAGCCTGCCTCAATGAAGAAGGCTGCAACTCAACCAAGTTCATGTGTCTCTCTGGAACAACCTCTTCTCCTGCCTGCTGCAGGGACTATCAAGAAATCAAAATTCAGGAACAGGTGAGGGAAAAAAAACAGACAAAAGGGGAAGGTATTAAAGTATGGATGTCTACTGTTGTTTAAAACAAATGCCTTAGATGACTGAAAGGAGCCAGGTAACCCATTGGTCAGAGATTTCCTGTCAAAGAGTTAAAAAATAAGCCAACATGTAGACCATACTTCTGTTACTGGGTAATTCTATTCAATATTGTACAAAACACCAGCAGTCAGTGAATAGATTAAATTTCCATAGATGAAATTCCCTTCCACGTTGAATCCCTGTAACACCAAGTGTGCATTTTTCCTCTAAGCACTTCCTGTGCGTGATGCTGATGTTCAACACTGGTTCTGAGGACTAAAGCTAGCCCAGTGTAGGCCAGGGCCAGCTGTAGCTGTGCAGTGTGGTCAATACATGGTGTCTGCAAATGTTCTTCCCTTCAGCCAATATTGAACTCCACAATTATTGCATATGTGATCCTTACAGAACCTGCAGCCAGAATTTGTGTTTGGTTTCTGATGGTAGCCCTGGGTGGAAGTACAGACAAGGTGGAGGAGAAATGTGTGAAGTTAGAAATTAAATACTATTAAATTAAATAGTAAGGGAATAAACTTTCTAGGAAATAAGCCCTATATTGCATGAACATATAATGATTGTTTCTGACATATGGAAAATCTCTTTAACTTAGATTTTGTTATGCCCTGTGACACACATATCTCACTGGTAGGAAGCATTTTCAGCAACATGAGCTTGTTAAAAACAGTAAAGTTAAACTAGGAGTGAATTTCCCTTGTGTTTCCTACTGAGCTCTGCAAATAACTGTGCATGTGCCATCAGTACTGACAGTGATGTGAACTGCCTGTGGCCATTTAGATAATACACAAGGGTGAATTAACCTTCCTAGGCACCAGAGAGTGAATACATTTAGAATTCTGGCATGTATGACCTGGGCTGCAGAACGAAAAGGTTCTTCTGACTGTTGTTCTTGTGCAGTGGATACTCTCAAAACTATTGCAAGCTCTAAGTGTAAATGGAAAGATTGCTTGTTGGAAATGGACTGTGACAAGATTGCAGAGACTTTGCCCTGAAGAAAAGAAAAAGAATTACAGGAGTTACTGGCACATTTGTCAATATATATTTGGGGTTTCCTGTTTTTGATTTAATCCTTGGCACCTAAACTTAATCTCAGACTGTCAAGTCATGGTTAAATACCAGAAAAATACAGAGAATATTCATTCAGTATCTACTTCAGTGAAGCGTTATCTAACCCATGCACATGCTTCAGTACCCAAAGTCAACTTTACATATCGAAGAAGTACCTAGTGATAACTCAAACCATAATAAAAATAAAAAAATTAGTCTTTCAAATGACCTCTTTTAGTGAGCTTTGCTTTTTCAGCAAGATATTGAAATCACACAAGATCTCCCAGCACTGAGCACCTTCTGCTAATTTAATACTCAATCCCATTTCCTTTAATATTAGCATTAAACTTTCATTGTTAAGTTCAGGGCAGCATTGGCATCCTTACTGTAAGTTTTGTGGTAAAAAGCAAGAACTGACCTCAGTTCCAGGAAAGGACCACAGGCCAGAGCAGCTGTAAATTGAAGGCTTTTGAAAGGTGCAGTTCTTAAGAAGTGCTTTTCCTTCCCATCCCCTAGGTTCAGAGGCTGTCTGTTGGAAGCATCCCTCGTTGCATGGTGGTTGTTCTGGAAGATGACTTGGTGGACAGTTGCAAGTCTGGTGAGGATATAGCATAAATTACCTATGTCTGTACCCACAAGCATTTTTAGTTTTGCACTTGAGATGAATCTCTGTCAGGTGGCTGTCAGTGGTGGGGGCTCCCCGAATGAGGTGTGTTTGTCTGTCATGGTGCTGTTTCGGGCTGAACATTAGCATGGCAGCTGATGAGACCATTCCAGAAGATGTCATGCACCCCCCATGTCAGCTTACATCTTGACTGTTTGACAGATCAGCATCAATAAGTAATGTGTTGTGACAGACAGGAAGTACATTAAACCTTGTTAGTGTAGATCACCAAATCTCCCCAGGACATCGGGTCACACAGCGTGAGGTGCCCCTCCATAGGTTCACAGGGCCAGGAAAGCTGACCTCTCTCTAAGGAGTACTGCAGGTAGAAAAAGCTACTTGGCATTCAAAGAAGAAGCTCATTGGCAGGACAATGAATGGAGAATGGACTAAACATTCTCAGATAGGCACATTTCCACAAGAAATTAATTTGTGGTTGTACTTTCTCAGAAGAAAGCTCTACTCAGAATGTTAACAAGTGATTCTGGGGTTCCTTCTCCACAAAGGTTACCAGAAGCCAAATAAGTTTTGACTAATTTTTTTTTGTATAATCAATCTAATTGAAAGAGCTTCTACAGTTTGCCAGGAATTCCTCTCTTCTAAAAAAGGAAACGAGCAGAGGTATATCTTTAAGAATTCACCTCCCTTAAACAGAAGTGGAAAGACATAACACTTCCTACCACAGACTTAAGCAATCTACCTTATCTTTGTTTTAGACTTCAGTAAGTGCAGGAGGTTCTGCTTTTTGTTGTTAGATTTTTTTAACCTTGTTAACTGTAACACATGACCTAGATCATGTTGTTGTGCATTACAGCTAGCTGAAGTGTCTACATGTCTCAAGTCAGATTTTTTTTTTTTTTTTTTTTTTTTTTTTTTTTTTTTTGTTATTTTACTAATTTTTGTTGTTACCTCTAGGAGATGACATCACAGTGTATGGAGTGGTAATGCAGAGGTGGAAACCTTTCCACGAGGGTGCACGCTGTGACTTGGAGCTTGTTTTAAAAGCCAACTATGTTAAAGTGAACAATGAGCAGCTAGCAGGGGTTGTAATTGATGAAGAAGTTCGCAAGGAATTTGAAGACTTCTGGGAAAGGCATAGGAATGATCCCTTAGCAGGTTAGTGGTTGAACACTTTTAAGTAGGACACTTGATTGGATAGAGATGAAATCAGGAGCGAAAATACAATGACTGAACACATTTTCCCCCCATTATCCTATCTCACCACTCATTCATCAAGAATATATTTTTTTCACTACAAGAATAGAAAATTCTTACTTTAATATTACTGGGATGGGGTGGAAGGAAGTACCAAACCTACTGCATTGATCTTCATCCTCTGAGCTTTCTATTCAAGTCTTTTTTGGAACATTTATTAACAAGAAATGAAAAGGAATGTAAGTATAAGAGGAAAAAAATAAAGAAAAATATTTTATAATCAAGAAAGAAGTAGCATATTTCTCAGAAGAAATAGTGTGGATCAGATCTGCCTTTAGTCAGCACAGCTGTTGCCTCTGGGGTGAGAGTGCTGACACACTGTCTCTGCATCCCAAATTAAGCTCTGCTTCTTTACCGTAGGGATTAGCACATCCCATCTTTAACATAACTCTGGGATGCCTAGATCCTTGAGTTAGGAGCAGGGGAGCCTTCAATTCACAATGGCTTCCAGAACAGTCAGTGTTCAGTATGCTGGCTCCTAAACTTAGCATGGTCCACAGTCAGCCAGCTTGGAATTCTCAGTAGTTCTGTGTGGAACTCTGTCCTTCTCCATAATCTGAGTGCCTTCTCCTCAACTCTGCAGAAGCTCAATGGACTCTTTAGGGTCTCCACCCCTGGACTTTATTAGGCTGACAGTCTGTTTTGTAAAACCCTGCAAAAGGCTTAGTCTTTCTTTTTTAAAGAAAACAGGAGGAAAAGCAGGTGGGAACCTCCCTCAAATGAGCCTGCTCACAATAAGAAAGTGTAGATCCTGTCTATGTTAAAGATTCTTCAAAACTGCATTTCCTGGAAAGCAATTTAATTGCTAGCTTCATGCTGTTTGGAATGATAACATTTCTTCCTTCTGCTATTTGGAATGAGAATATTTCTTATCATTCTCGTTAGAACTGTTCAGAAAGTAACTCAGGATCTTGAAGGTCCCTTTTAATCTTTCATTCTCAGGACAAATTTTGGAAGCCTGCAGAGAGCAACGTGATTTTATCTAATATTACCCATTCAGAATAAATAAATTTCAAGTGGCTCCAAGAAAGTTGAGGTGGAAATTAGAAGGACCCTGACTGCCCAAGGTGTCTGTTTCAGTCAGTTTGTCTGAATTTTAGTTGAAATTGAGGGCAAAGATTAAACCTGACTAAGGAGTCTGAGGCCACAGAATGTGTGTGTCACTTAATGATGCTAACTCCTAACTGTGAAGTTAAATCTTGACCAGTGTGTGGCTGAAAATTTAGTTGTTAAAATTTCACTTTTGGATGAACAAAGATGTGTTAATTCCTTCAGAAGAACTCCAAATGAAACACATATACCTTAAGTCTTCCATTAGGTCCGTATATTTTGCCAGTACCATGTACTTACATCTAAATTTAAAACATGAAGTTAAGCTCTCAAAATGAGTCACTCTCTTTTATTCCCTAGCAATGGAAGTAACACATGGCATATAACCTGAGACCCCTTATCTGCTGGAGGTGTCAGAATCTCAAAAAACAGAATTAATCCTGTTACATATCTTCCACACCATCAGCATTTTCAGAGCAGATTGAAATATTCTGCTGCTAGAAAGAGACTATAGGAGGGAGGAAGAGACACAGAGGGATCTGTGACACTGGAGGATCAAAGGAGAAGGAAGCTAACAATGAGAAAATAAACACACTATGTGTGCACAGGTTTAAGGCAAAATAAGTGTTAGACTTTTTCTTAAATGTACAACACACAAGTTTTCAAGGGGACATTTTGAAATCTGTAAACTTTCAGGTTTTGTAGCTTCTACACTTGTAAATGTGGAACAAAAGAATTTGCATGATGGCGTTTCATTCCTTAAATTGCAATAGGATTGGCTTTGCTGCTTATGACTGTGACTTACTTAACTTCTGTATCATGAAGGAAGTTTGGATCAAACAACCGCTCTAGGTGCCATTTAAAGAAAAAAAATTTAAAATCTCCTTCCTACCCTACTCTTCTTGCCCAAATTATTTGTCAGTCTACATGGGAGTCCCTGGAAAACCAAGTTTTAACTCTGCTGAGTGCCATTTTTGCTCCTGTTTTAGGGAGGAATGAAATTTTGGCTAGCTTATGTCCTCAAGTTTTTGGATTGTACCTGGTGAAGCTGGCTGTAGCCATGGTGCTTGCTGGTGGTGTGCAGAGGACTGATGCTGCTGGAACTCGAACCAGAGGTTTGTATTGTTTCTAAAAGTATCACGTCCTTTGTAACAATCATTCCCATCCCTGTCCTCACCCACATCCCCCCCACCCTTCCAAAATCAAACCAGTAAGAACTTGGAAGCGCAATCATCCCATTTTCTTGAGTGAGAACAAGTTTTAATCAATTTTGACTTTTCTTTGAAAATCTCAGACAAGTTAAAGTGGGTGTCTAGACTTCCTCTTTTTACTTAATTTTTCCCAAATAAAACCCAATAGAAGCAGACTTTTAGGTTTCCATTAGGTAGAATATTAAAGGCAGCTATTTTATCTGAAACATCTCACTTTTTATTGTAAAAGTGACATTTTGAATTTATTTCTAGTAGAACATTCCCAGCAGTATTTGGCATCAAAGGATGGAATCTTAATGTTTCCTTAATATGGATCACTATAGTATGTTAAAAGGAAAAATTAAAGGATTAATTTCACTTCCTAATGCCAGACTTTTCCATCTGTGATTGTCACCACATCTCACTTAGTGTTGTAACTCCAAGTTACCTGCCTGCTGATTTGCCTTCTGTTGTTGTTAGATGGCAAATATGCCATCTGCCAGGTGGTACACAGGTCATAATCTATGTAGGTCATAATAATTTTTAGAAGTATGTCTCTATATACAAATGCAGGATTTTCTTAATGCTCTAACAGCTAAAAAACTTATAGACTTCATATTTGAATTGAAGTTGGATTTTGTAGAAAACAGTGAAAAAAATTTAGAGCACTACTGAGATTGTAGCAGATGAATTATTTACTTCTGTAATTTCATTGTTGTGAAAAGACAAAGTTGTGTAACTGTTGGCAAAGAATTACTTAAGCAAAACAGCCTGCTGATTTTATTAGTCCATTTTGCAATAATTTAAATAACTGAATAGTGGAATGGTAACTAAAACCTGATATCCTTCTGCTTCATATTCAAGAATGAACTGAGTCTGAGAAATGAGCATTCTAAAATCTAAGAACTCATATTACAGGAAGTGTCAAATACCTGCAAACACTTCACAAATACTCAATTGTAAATATTTGTGTCTAGATGACTTTATTAAAAAATGTATTTATCACACCAAATAAATAGTGCAGAATTACATATTTTAATGTATATATAATGCTAAATTTTAGATGAATATGACAAGTATTATTTAATCTGAGCATTTTGTGTCAATGTTTGTCTGTATATTAACTGCCTACTCCCACATCACTGTTTTCCCCCAAGGTGAATCACACCTTCTGTTGGTTGGAGACCCAGGTACAGGGAAATCTCAGTTCCTCAAGTATGCAGTAAAGATTATGCCACGCTCTGTGCTTACAGCAGGAATTGGATCCACAAGTGCAGGTATGTGCTTCTTCAGCTGTAGCAGGTTATCTCTCACTCAAGTATGTTTGTATAGAAGCCTTCATGTATGTGAACATATGTGCTCAGGTTGTTGTGAGCACAGTTGAAGCAGAGAACTGCTGTGGGGGCATGTGAGGCCTGGTCTGACTCTCTGCAGTCCCGCCTCTTTGTCTGTATCCCTGAAGGACTGATGAGCTTCTAGCAGGGAGCCTGACAAGCCTCATCCAGAGACACCTCTCAATGCTTTGCTAGCAGAGAGTGATCTGAACCTGTATTTTTAGCATTTCCCAGCTATGACAAATATGACATCTTTCCAGAGCTCACGCTGTGTGATGAGCTAGCGTCATTTGGTTTCTCCTGAACAGATAATCTCCTCTCTTCCGTTCTTTTATGTGTTCTGTCTGGTGCCAGTTTGATTTCTGTTTGCTTTCTGGAAATTCACCCCTCTGTTGAGGAATTATTTCTTGCTCATGAAGATGGTTTTTAAATGGTTTCAGAGAGCAAGTGGGTTTTTTTCTTCTTTTTTTCCTCTTTCTTCCTTTTGTTAAATTTAGGCATGTCTCAGCTGGCTCTCAATGCTAGCCATCTTTGCAAACTCTTCTGGGTTAATGTACAGGGTCAGATTACCTCTGCCAATGACTTTATTTGAACAAATGAATATACTACTTGTATGTTCAAAATCACAAAATAATTAGGGTTAAATTCCAGTGTCTCAGCTAGCATGTGTAACTTGAATATTCCTTAGAGAGTGCTGCTTGTCATTGTATGTCTGGGAAATAGCATTATTTGTACATGGGAGAACCAGAGGATAAATCTTCCCTAGCTATGTATATACTGACTCTTCCATAGCTGTGGAGGTTGAACATGATGTTGAACATGTACACTCCTGTGTGCAGGGAACTTGTTATGAAACACATACGCCTCTGACTTTCCAATCAAACTGTTAACAAATAGGTCTGGAGAGAAGCCAGAGAGAAAATTTTGGCTTAGCAAAATCTTTTCTCCACTTTTTGTTCTGTGTTAAGAATTGAGAACAGTCTGTATGATTTCAGATTTGCTAGGGGACTCGCAGTGACCTGGAGTGCAATTTTGCCATGTATTTCAGTGTGACTTTGCCCATTTTTGTAAGAAGTGATTTCCTGTGTCCGTTGCTCTCAGTCTCTGATGTTGCTGTTGCCTTCTTCACCATGTCTCCCTCCCATGCTTCACCTTCCTGATCTGAATATGATCTGATTTCCAGCTCAGCCATGATGGCTAGGTTCAAACACATGTCCCTGAAGACAAATATTGCTTACTGTGGTATATGTGCACTAATGATGTGTGGAGATAAAGTTTCATCTCATTAGAGGATTGTCTTGGGCCTTTAAATCATCCATATTTCACTTAAATATTCCTTATTTTTAAAAAACTTCTCTCTCAGTCCCTTTTTCCAAATCTGACAGCAGCACCAGATTTGTACTTTAGAATTCTTCAGGACCATTATCACAAGTGAAACTTGAGTGCCTAGCAAGGAATCTTATTAATCTAGTTTAATTTCAGGGAACCTTTCCATGGCTAGAACTGCTGGACTAAGGTATTAATTTCTAGACCAGGAGTTTGGATGTTGTTTGAATTACTATTTTCTTTGCCTTTCCTGTGCAAGGACTGTCTTATGAATATGCTTGTAGCTAGCTGCACCTAACATTGACTTTTGTAAACTTGCTCTCTGTGCAGAAGCCTCAAATTAGTTTGGAGAACTATTAAACTGCTTTACTTTCTTGTCATAATTGAACACTTTGAGTTACCAGTTCTGTTTTCCCAGAGAGGACAGCCCTAATGCACATTCTTCCCTCCAGTGTATGAATATTAATAAATATCTAAGTTTCACTTTCAGCTAGTTCCTTGCTGTATATAAAAAGCAGTCTGAATTGCATTTAATTGCTGGTTCTGGGATTGTAGTCCACACGGCCAAAAGACACACCTGAGATTGGGTAAACCCTAAATCCTAAAAGCTGGGGTCCCTCTTTTGGAGAAAACAGCTGGTATGTCACCAGCCTTTAGTTAGATTCTGTGTACACTGACACCTTGTGCCCTTTACCCATCTGGTACTGGTTTAGGACACAAGCTATTTAAGCATTGAATTAGAATTCTGTATCCCAAAATGTATCATACTAGTTTTACTTGGTTTTCTGTACAAGTATTTATTTGTACCAGGACAGCATATTAGGTCATTAACATTCTCCTTGTGCCAAAATTCTCTTTCTTCCCTGGTATACCTTGGGCATCACCTGCTCTGAGATCCACTATGATACTTTGTGTCCCTGCAGTATCATGTGCCTGCTGCAGTCCATTAACCCCTACCGACATGACTGGAATTGGCTTGTAGAATTTCAGAATAGAGTGACCTAACTCCTGCAGCTTAATTTGCTGTTGGGCCTCTGCTTTTTCAATCAGGTTCCTGCCTTCCCCTCCACTTTCTAAACAAAGTCTGTGCTGTTTTACCTGATTCAGAAAGTACAACCCAGGAGAAAACCCTGCTTTCTTGCTGAAGGTTTGGAAGACCTTCATCTTTCTATCTCACCCACAAGCTCAAGTTGCCCGCTTGCTGCAAACAGCCCTTAGAAGTGACAGATAATTTGTTCTCTGTTTTGAAAAAAACAGAACTTTACCTCCACTCAGTAAGTAAGTTTCTGAGCTTACTTATTTATTAAGTTGCCTTTCTTTCAAACACTTAGCAGAAGTTTTCCGTTGCAAATTCTCTACAAGTTTAGGACTTATATGAGGAACCGGGGTTTGTTCCTCCCACATCTCTTTAATGATAGTTGGCAGGCAGACCGGCCCACACACAACAACTCCATGGTAAGAATTTATTTGACCACTGTAGGACTTTGTGATCTGTAAATGAAAGATGGGGGAACCATCTGTCCCACTGTTTCCTTCTGTCTACACTGGTTTTTTACAGGCCCGGTTCATTCTCCCTGACTTGTGTCTTGTCGGAGAATCACAGGGAGTCACTCAGCTACCTTTTATTTTTAGAAATTGATACACAGTTTTCCATAAAGATAGAGACTTAGAGAGGCTTAGCAAGATCTCTCTGGGAGTTCTCACCTTACTACTGAGTTAAATAAACTGTTTTGCAGGCCCCAGAGGCACAGTGCTGCTTATGTTTATTTGGATGAGATAATCGCTAGTAAGAAAACATTTCATTTGCCTCTGGAGCTTGAGATTTGCAGTGATCGAATGGTGTGCAACAGGAACCAACACATGCAGCAGCTGGCAGCTCTGGAGCTCATGGACATCCAGGACTCAGAGTCATTCTGCTGCTTGCTAGTGCATATTTAACGGTTCACACTTCAGAAAATTTTGTTTGGTGTTGCATCCCTCCACAGATTGATTGCTTAAAGAATTTTGTGAACTGTTTTTAAAACAGCTTGCCTAAAAATCTGGGAGACTATCAGCTGTTTCTCCAGCTCTCCAGTTCTGTATAACATGCCTTTCTGAGCTGTGTGACATGCACCCTTATGGCCTCTCCTCTACAACCTCTGCAGAGCCTTGCAAGTACTTCCTTTTGCTGGTATTTTGTCATGTGTAACACCGTCCATTCATGCCAACAGCAGTTTGCTACTGATTTCCTTTCTTTTCATTGAAGGGAACTGACTTGAGGGAAACCACCCCATTTCTTCTTTCATGGTAAGCTTTCCCCTGCTAGGCAGGCTTCAGGTGCTAACAGCTGTCTCTCTTCTGATCCATTAGAAACCAATCCAAAGCCACTGACATGAGCCATCCAGCTGTGGTTATAAATAGATTACATGGTGTCAGTATCCTGAGGTATGCAAGACTCTGAAACTGGAGATACTTTTCCCTCTGTGTAGATCTCCAACTGTTCCTGTGCCTTCCCTAGTTGACATAAGCCAAAGTAGTGCCAGGAAACCATTTTCCACCATGGATTCATACCCTGTCCCTGATAAAGTTATTAATACAGATGCAGTATTAATTAGGTTGTCACTTTCTCTGATCATCACTTCTACCACAGGATTGTTTTCCTGAATACTTATAATTGTACATGAACTTGATCAGTATGTAACCTGAAAATATTTTCTTGAGGGTGGCTTCACTGGCTGTTCCTTCAACATCTGGGCCTCAAGTTGGAAAGCCTTTAGCTCTATAGGAAGTCTACTAAACTTGTTGAAGAAATGAAATTTGAAGCTGTGATCAAATATTGTCATACATGCCCCATCTGTAACGATGTCCCACTTCTTTAGTTCCCTTAATTTCTTCTCAATAATGCTGTTCCAAAATGGCTTTGTCCTGGGAGAGCTTACCTTGTCTACCTGCATGACAGAGATTATTTAGCCCAAGAGATACCAATCTTCAAAAATTTTGCTTTTTTCAAACAGCTATATATCTGAAGGCCCCTAGTTAGTTTGGATGGGAAATACTGCAGGAACAATATCTTGTCATGTTGGTTGAAGGTTTCAGGTCTTACACACTTCTAACACCTCCAGGCCAGCCTTCATCAGACTTTTTCATCCTGCTGTTGAAATGGCAGGCATTTCAAGCAGTTGATTTTTGGATGAATAACAGATATCTTCAGCATTTCCTTTACCATACTGTGAAGCCCGTCCTTCTTTCCAGTTTGTTTCTGCCCCACCCTCCTAGTGAGAAAGGACAAACTGGAAGGATACCTTTATTTTGAAAGGATGGCCTCCTTATCTCATGGGGCCAAGGGAGTTTTGGAGGGAGACCACAGAACTCTGTAAACAAGGTTTCTGCCAGTTCAGTTCATCCAGTTTTTAACACCTTAACACTGCTGGTAACATGCAGCTGTTGTTGCTTTCATCTGGTGTAGCACACACACCTCTTTCCTCTGACTTTCTCTTGTCTGCAGTCATACCCCTTAGGCCATGGACAGTGAGTACCCAGCCATGCCTCCAAAACTGCATTACCTAAAGCTGGAAATGTTTAAATATATCCTCCCTCCATCTCCCCCTGCAACGACCCCCTAAGTTCCATGTAGAAGCCTTGGGTTTGCCTTTAAGAAAGGCCTCCTAGTGCCTCCAGCTGGCTCTTCCTTATATCATTTTTGCCCAGACCAAAAATTAAGGAAAAAGCTCTCCATCCATCTTCTCCAGCACTGGTCTCATATCACACACTACAAGACCAACTTTTAAGCAGAACCATAACTGGAAACAGAAATGGGAGTGCCTAGGAAGAAGAGTTCCACACAAACTGCCAGGCCTTACATGTAGTTGTCAGTTTTGCTGCATCTTCCTTGCTGGCACTTAGCAGAGCCCCCCAGCCAGCAACCACAGCAACAATTAACCCATCATCTCCTGACCAAACTTCTGTGGCTCTCAAAGAAAATTAGATCATCTGTACTCTTGCAGATGGATAAGGAGTAGGGTAGTTAGGTACATGAAGGATCTGCAGCTGTCCAGACAGAAGCCAGAAGATTTAACTTTGCCCTTTTCTGTCCCTGATAAATGAGGATTTGCCAGGAGTATACATGCATAGCACGTTCAGGGCTTTTCCCTTTTCCTTCCTACCAACATTTTCAGATGTCAGTGGACAATCAATCTAGCTACAAGTGGCTACCTTTCAATCTGAGCTGACTTCCAGAAAAGCACCAGCTGAGGCACTGCAAAGAAAATAATGGACTGTCAGACCACCAGATTTGTGACTTTGTCACTCCCATCTCAAGAATACAGTGTCTGGTAAGCCATAAACTGTGGTTATTGTAGTAAAGCTCCAGGTTGCTTCATTGTTGAAGATTGGTAGGTAGGGTTGGCTTTTTCAGTGGAGCTTTGTAAAGCTACTGGAAAGATGAAATTTCACTAGTCTCCATTTTGATGGAGTTGGAACCATTTTGCCTCCTTCAAATTGAAGTGTCATAGTAATTCAGATTGAAGGTGATGCCTGAATAAATCAGTGACTATAAGCTGAGGGAGAACTTTTTTCCAAGCTACACATGAAAACCACACACATTTTTCATCCATGTTACCTTGTCTGATCTGCTTACTTCTTTGTACATTAATAACAAATGACAGTCTTGTAATGGTCTGCCTGCCTGAGATGAAAACACAGTGAGATACATCACCAGTCCTGTCAGCAGAATCTGTAGCATTGCTTTGCATCTTGGTGGCCTCTTCAAGTAAAAGTTTGTGGCAAAGTGAAAACATCTTCAACCTTGAAATTGTAATGCTGTGATGTCAGCACTGGTTGGCTGTGCACAGACCTGCAGTTTTAAAATGTTCAGAGATCAGGGACAAGTCTTTACAGATGCCCTACATGCATTCTATCTTTTAATACCAGTAAGTTTGTGCTGTGATATTGCCTGAAGTCTCTGGGGGACTGGAAGTTGGTTCCTCAAATTCTTTGTCTCTGGAACGTGATTTTGTCAGGAAATACGATACTCAGAAGGCAGGGTGTATGGATTGCTAAGATCTGCCAAAGTTGCGAAGACCTGAGGGACCCAGCCTCTCAAAAAACCACAGAAATGCCATTTATCTTGCAAAGTTCATGAGGTAGGGTTGTTTGTCACCAATTTTCACCAAGCACAGCATTATTTTTCCTGCTGTTGGTGGGTCAGTGCTATCCAAGCCACATGAGTGTATGAGGTAAGGTGGTGCCAAACTTTACTGCAGCATCCTACCACAGTGAAGCCTGAAGTTTATAGCACCCAAGTTCTCATGCACAGATGACTTCTTAAACTTTTTGGACTGACAACAGAGCTTCACTTTTCCATTCCTCTAAATTAATTGGTTTGCTGGGTGACATAATTTTGCTGCCTAAATTTTGTAGTTGGTTTTGCAGTAGCAGCAATAATGGGTTGCTTCCCTTGCTTTGTGGCATATGCTTCTAAAAAGCCTTCATGCTACCAGTGGGATGGGTTCTGGTTACAGCCTGTGCTTGGATCATGTTTTCATTTGAATACTCAATAAAGGCAAGGGTTTGAGATACTACTACAGTAGCCGTAATTTGAGGCAGACTTCACAAGCCTGTCAATCCTTCAGCAGATAACCAAGTTATTTACATGTTTACATTTATGAGCTATCCTAAATAGACTTACAAATAGAACATAAAGTGCATGAAAAATCTCAAAATGTCACTGCAGGCCTAAAAGTTGCAATATAATTGAAAATCAAAGATAAGGTTCACAGAATTTCAGCCCTCAAGTAAAGTAACTGCTAGTTCAGGGAACCAGTTTTTTGTGTTAAGTCCTGCCAATGAGTGTTAATATTTTTAGATTTCTGGTTATCACTTTAAACACTTAGAGAGAGATTGTTAAGAGCACATATTAGAACTAGGCCTCCAAAGATGAATGGATTTCATTAATTCATTCATCCACCCTAGATGTGTACTGCTGAGTTTCCATACACAAAAAACATTCAGATCAGGCCATTCCTTTCCAGTTTCAAAACCACACATTTGAAATGCAGACAATTTCACTAATGATGTGGGAAGACAGAAGCACTGTCTTCATCCCATTAGAGAATGCAGAAAGAGAACAGCAAGCATTCTGTATTTATTCAGAGCTACACTGTTAATCATCATGAAATGTGCCTTTTTTTGAAGGGCCCAGAACCTACAAAGGTTCATAATTTGGGCAGTGACTAGTAAATAGAACTATATTCCTGTAATCTGGCATGACAGATTACAATTTAAATGCACATACAGGCACAGTAAATATAAATAAGGCTAATGAGGATTGGAAGGAATAAGTAAATTCTTAAGTGTCATAATAATGGTTTAAGTCTTGACAGGTTACTGCTTAGTTCCTTTTATCTTCAAGGATGCTTCCGGTAATAAGGATGTCTCACTGCAAAAGCTTCAAGGCAAGTAATGTATTCTTGAGTGTCTCATGCCTGCCACAACAGGGTTTATACCAGTAAATAGGATTGCCTTAAAGGCTAGAGAGAAAACAGAGAAGTTTAAAATTCCAGGTGTTTTCAAAAAAATGGAAGAAAACACCCAAACTTCTTACTACTACTGAAAAAAGCTACAATAAAGCATGCCTGAAAACAAACATACTAACCAGTAGTGATCCATAATAATCTTACAGAAGAGCATATTTGGGATATTCACACTATTGCTTTTGAGGCTTAGAATCTCCCAGTAATTGCTTGCATCCTTCCAACCACTTGCATATGCTATTAGGGTAGCATACCTTCCTGAAAAAAGGCTCTGTCCTAGGTACCCACCCCAATTCACACGAAACACTGTCCTGAACAAAACCACAGTTTGACTAAACAGCAGCAGCAAGAGATTTAAAAAAAAAATCCTAAAATCCAAGACAGCAGATGGTAAATCTCAAATTGCAGGCTTTAAGTAACAAGTATGTGCCTTGAAAGGAAAAGAAGCTTGCACCTAAAATTATACTGTGCTGTCTGCTTTCAGAGCAAAAGGACATTTTTGGACTTTGTTATTAAGAGATACTTTCTTTCTCTGCACTTCATCTAATGACAATTTTGTTCTTAAGATGCTATTAAAGGGCACTTTATATTTGGCAATCTGGATAGCAGAGATGAGGACATGGCACTATTCCTTCATTTTGCCTAAATTTTTAACTTTTAAACTTTTTTTAGCTTTTAATAGTGCTTACAAAGTAAGGGGGGAGGGGAGAGAATACATATACTTTAATCAGGTTTGGTTTAGACCACATAGAATAACACATTAGAAAAAAAAGGCAATTACTTAAAAATAGTTGTATTTATATTTCACAATCTGCTCAAATACTGTTTGTTTGTTGGGTTTTTTCTGGGTTTTTTTTTTATAAACTTTCTACAGGATGTTTTAAAACAAGTTCTTCACATTGCTTCAACTATGTACTTATGGAATTTGAGGGAAATAGTTCTGGTTGTTTTTACAGTTTAACACATATACAGTACCAAAAGGATGGTGGTTAGTCACATGCAGTCCATATGAGATTCTAACATAACATTTAGTGAATTTTCTGATGTTGACCACCCCTTTGATGCTGAAGGTAATGCATCTGTGGAAAGCAAGGACTGTAGATTTGGGTTACTGCTCTCTGCATCTTCCAGTTTTTCAGTGTTGTCCTCCCAATTAATGTGGAATCTTGTGACTCTGGGATTAGATGCCAAAATATTCCTTTGAAGCTGGGAAAGAAGAAAATATATGGATTGTAATGCGTACATCTAAAACTGGAGTTCATATGCATATAGATTTTTTCCTTTTAGTCTCTATAGCCTTGTTTGCTTAACAGTTTGTTTAAAAAGGGAATTCACATCAATGTGAATCTATAGCTACTACCTATGGATCAGAAATATGCTTACAGTACATCACTTATTATTTTCCCTAATATTCTCCTCAGCAAAATAACCACTTTCTCAAGAGTGTTTTAACTGTTCTGCAAGGTCAAGGCTGTGAAAGAGATCCACAAGTAAAGTGCAAGTGTTTATTATTTTATCCAGCTTCTAGTAAAGCAAATAACTTCTACCCCCACAAGGATTTTGCAAACCACAGTACTTCATCAAATTTTGCATCAACATTATGGTATTTGCAATACCTATCAATTCCATCAACTTCTCATCTTCATTTAAAAGTACAACGTTATCTTTAAACTAGCACACTTCAGACTGATTTCACTAAGAGGATTTATTGACTAAAGTTTTAAAATAAAAACATTTATATTTCGAAAATACTAATACTGTGGCAGTGGACATGATTAGTCATCTATCTTATTCTCATGGCTGGCCTTCATTTTCTTTTGAAAACATGTGGCATTTGTTTATGTATCCAGCAAAAAAAAAAAAAAAAAAAAAAAAAAAAAAGGCAAAAAAAAAAAAGCTGATTTTCTCCTTATTTTGAAAAGGGGTGAAAGAGTATATATTCTTACCTGGAGGATGGCAACTTAGAGCCAGTGGACAGTCACTATGGTATTTCAGAGTGATCACAGGAAAGGTTTGCTTTGTCCATTTTATTCTCCAAGAAAGTATACTCTCATTAAGTATTTCCTGACCCTTTACACTAACTAAAAAGACTATTTATTTTTTAGAAGCTGGTTAGAGCTTATTGCCCAATAGTTAATCAATCACTTCAATAACCTTCTACTTGTGCACTTCCATTTTTTCCCCAAGTCACATTAAGGACTCTATACAAACATATGATAGCTTTTGCTGTTCTCTTCCATAGCAGCAAAGCTAGATTTTATATAAATGGAGAATGAAGAGAAGTAGTTCTAGGCATTCTAAATTCAAGTGTTTATAGGGAGTCACCATTTTGGCTCTGGCAACCAACATAACAAATAAGTTATGTTTTAAGTGAAAGAAATAAAGAAGAAAGGAACATATGCAAAGTTTAAAGAATCCTCAAACTTTACTATAATTTTCAGTAATTTTTTTTAGTACCTGATCACTGAAAATAAAGTTAAGCATAGAAAAACATACTATTTCATCTTTTAATTCTAGTCCTGGTTTAATTATTACCATGAAGAATATATGTTTTTATAACTTTATCTGTATATTTCCTTTGTCAAATTAGACATTTATCAGATAATGATCTAACCAGGCTCCCATGTTCTCTCATTTTGCACCTAATTTGTTCCTCAGTTTGTTTGGTAAAGTTTTGCAGAAACTGTAGCTCTGACCCTAGAACAGCTGAGTAACAACTGTAGTAAATAAATATCTACAGCTTAGTTCCAGGTTGATGGGCTTAGGAAAAACATTATGATGGTTGATGGCCTTAGAAAAACATGTTTTTCTGAAGAACACGGCCATTTTATAAACAGTGGTGCAGGTGGGAATAAATCCAATAGTTTATTTCACAGTCAGTGTGAAAGTACAGCCAAGTCTTCAGGATGCTGGAAATTTTTGATGGTCTCTCAGTATTCACTAAATTTATGACAACTACATGGCACTTGCAGTCTGTCCCCCCAAGTATTTTCCATTATTTGATGCCTCATTCCATGCACTTAATGAAACCACTTGGGGCTTGGGTTTGTTTCTTAAACACCTTTTTCTACAAGCATACCTCTGACACATGACTAAAACAAAACATGCCTTACCTTAGAAAAATCTGGCTTTACTGGTGGATTCTCTCTCAGTTCTGTTTCAGTGTATTCATTGTTTACATAGTAGCCGACTCTAATAAATTCTTGACCTCGGTAAGTGCATGTAATTAGCACAACTGTTACACCTACTGCATCTGCATCTGGAATAAGCCCTGGGTTAGGTGCATCAGCCTAAATGTGAAAGGGAAAGATAAATTAAAATTGATAGCACATGCCTACCTAGCAGGGGACTCTCAAGTAGTGTGTTTCAGCAGCTAAGTAGTGACTATATTTAAAATTGTTCAAGTTAACCAGAAAATATACTGCTTTCACAACATCAACTCTAGATTTAGAACACCATCCTCCAACGACAGAATTGGAATACAGTAAAATTGTTTGCTGACATTTCTCATGGGCAAATGGCCAGGTTTGATCCAAAACTCCTTTTAAATATATGATCAGCTGAACCATTGTTCACACAGGGGTATCAACATCACTCCAGTTCTACAGTGCCACAGTTCTCCAGCCCATCTTGATAATTTAGTAGAGCAAGATTATTTTCTCATACACCCTCAAGGTTGAATTGGTCTGTATGTGTACTCTTAAGAAGACTATATCCTTAAAACTAGACTGCAAATTATAGTTCAGCAAGAAAAGGGATGGGCTATGGTAAGGTTTGAGCTGTTCCACAGATTTCTAGGAAAGGAATTAAGAACTTTCTCTGGCTTCATTCCTAATACCCATATTCATTAAAATTTATGCCGTTAACTGCATCATCTCTCCAAGACACCTGAACATTTTCTACCAGTAGGCAAACCTAATTAATATGCAACTGATACAATCTTCCTCAGTGTCCTTACTTACCATGGCTCTGCAGTTACTTATCAATAAAATTTGCCTCATAAAATGTGGCTCACATCAGTCCCTTAAAATGCCTCCTAACTACCACATCTATTGATAAAATGTGATGCCCGATGCTGCTGCAGGATTTAAAGTAACAGCAACACAAGTATAGTAAAACAGCTTCATATTTACAATTCCACATGAAGATCTGAAGTCAACAGTGAACACCCATGTTGTGAGAACAAGCTGGTATTAGTAATGTGTGTTCAGATGGTTTGGGTGTAACAAACCTTGCCTAATGACAGAGGATGAATGGAATGAATGCCTGTTGTCCCTCTCATTCCTACTTTTCTATAGTATTTATATGCTTCAGCATGGTGAAATTTGGGAGCTGCTGCTCATGCAGCATTGGCACCTACTCTTTGCCACTTGAATTTTAAGCCTTCAAACCAGTCTGGCTTTTTGTGAGAAGCTGTAGGCACTTCACACAAAAATTAGATGAGTCAGACCTCTCGGGTAGAAATACACCCAAGGGATGAGAAGAAACCAGGGAATCAGGTAGAACTCCTCTTCCTCCAGCCCTGAAGGAAATAGAAAATGACTGAATGGCTTTACAACTAGCATAGGGGAATGGAAAAGATGGCCAAGAAACAGAAAAAATGCAGAAGCTTGAGGAAATCACAAGAACTGCCAATACAGTTTACATCATTACTTTAACTCAGTAGTCTTGTTCTAACAGTGCCCAGAACTATCTGATCACTTTAAATTTCACAGTAATGGGCAACAGAAGAACCACATTCTGTTTAACTTCCCATTAAACTCAACTCCCATTCTAATGTAAGATCTTAGTCTTCCAGGTTCCCACTGTCACTTTCTGTCTTGTAATATCCTGTGACACAGTTCTGAACCCAAGGAAATACTCTGTTCTAATTCTACTTATCTCTCAAGCATTGTTTTGCTGCATGAAAAAGACACTGAAGACTGATTAAAACAGTTTTTTCAGATTTTTAGCTCCCTGGTTTTGTCTAACTCCTTAATTACTCAGGAACCAAACATCATACACAGATGGCAGAAAAAAAACAAGAGCTTGGTATGACCAAATGATAAATAAGCAGATTACCTGCAAACAGATATTTTGTTGGACAGAGGCAGTAGATTAATTTTTGCATAAAAGTCACTGTCTTAATATGCCATAATTATGCTATAAATTACTCAAGAATTCGATGAAATCAGCCCACATGTTGCCTTGAATTATCTTGATTTTCCACATGATATTTATTCTCATAGCTATTCCTGCAGAGTAGGTAGCAAAGGTTATATGTGCACTTAAGGATAGTAAATTATTTATGTGCTTATATGCTCAAAAAGAAGTTTCTGTGATTTTATTACAAATTCCCAAGAGAATCGAGAAGGAATCAGGTTCCACTATGTATATCTTGAGATTTAAAAACAAATAGGCCAAGCTGTGGGCCTTTACTATTGAAACCTTTTTAAAGGTAATGTTTTGGGGGTTTAAACAAAAAGCTGTTTTTCTAAGTCTGAAAAGCACATTAATTGTCCATCTTTCTGTAAAGCTGAATTCCCAACCTGTTTCACATATTTTTTCATCCAAGGTATTTTTGTCATCCTTGGTAATCTATCTGTGTGGTACTCCATTTTAGTTGCTATTTCAGCCATTTTCCTATCTAGAAAAATCTACAACAGATTATCTGAAAATTTTATACTCCTCTGCAAAGGTCCTTTCCTTATGCTATTCCCCATGAACATAATCTCTTTTCTTTGTGTCACATGCCTCCTGCAGTTCTGTGCTTTGCCCTATTCTTGCCTTCCCTTGCTTGTTTTCTCCGTATCCCAGGCTGCTTCAGCTTGGTGAATAAAATTGCTTCAGTCATCAGCAAAGGCTTCTTGCAGCACTTTGGGTTTTGGTGGTTTCCTGTGTACACATGTGCTGAGTCCTACCCTCACCTGAAATCCAGAGCCTTTGAAGTGTAATATACGCAGACCCAACCATGCTTCCGTAAGAAATAAAAAGTATATTTTAACAGATGGAATCTCTTACAGGACCTACTCCAATCTAAGCAAAAATCTCTACACATCTCCTCCTAATTTAGCTGTAGTGTCATTTATAACCACAATACAATTACTGAGTCCATTCTACAGAAACTGCAAGACCAGTAAATTTAATTTGAGACCTGCCTAATCATACAGCCAAAACGTGCCTTTTTTAGGCCCCTGCTTCTTGCTCCTTTCCCATCACCATCAACAAGGAATCTTTGGACCTTTGATTGAGAACAGTGCATCTTCAAATTAGAAATGTAAATGCCAGCTGATTTTCCACCATACAAACACAAGGTAGCCCCTCTGAGAGCAATAGAGGATCACCTATTACTGACCAATTAATGCCATAAGCTATAATGGCTTGATAATGGAAAAACTGTTAATAAATGATGCATTTGTTACACATCTGCTTTATCTGTAGTGTGAAAAAATTAGGCCTGGCTCCAAAACCAAACAGAAATGTTTCAACACTGATTTGGGTGTATGTGGTTAATAAATGCTGCAACAACCAGTCTAATCCTATCCTTAAGCCTGTTCTTTAAGGAAAAAAAAACCAAAACAAAAAGGCCCAGAATCAACAACAAACAAGCACCCACAAAACGCCAAATAAACTACCCTTCCTGCAACTTACAGAATTAATCAGGATTGCCTCACAAATGTTGGTATTATTTTAAACCAGTTACAGCAACCATGAGAAATAAGGGAGTCAGCACTTCAGTGTTCTTTAATGCTCATACTTCAGCATGCATTTGCCATTAGTTAAGTGAATTTATAATATTTGGGGAAAAAAGCAGAGTTCTTATACAATAAGATTTACTCAGTTTCTGTCTGATTTTTTTATCCCATGGATTTTGCTCTCAGTTTACAAAAAAAAAAAAAAAATCTAGTACTTCATAGAGAAAATGAGTTTTAATAAAAATTATAGTTTTGAATAAATAGACTAACAAAAACACCCCACCACCACAACAGAAGTTATCCCAAACAAAAGAAAGCTTCTGTAAGAATTCAGGCAAGTCTACTTCAAGTTTTCCCCCCTGCTTCTCACTGAGTTAAAATAGAAACAAGTCATCTTAGTGTTGCTCTTTCCCTGTTTTCTTTTCCTTCATTATTCCTTATTAACTTTTGGCATTAACAGCAGTATTTTATAGACTGTCACATGTTCTAGACTTATTTTTGCAGTCTTGACCTACACACTTGTGTACCTCCCATTTACCAGTGAATTTCTATCTTTATTTTAGAAATCACTGTATTTTGTTATGATTTAGCATGCTTAGCCAAACATCACAGCTGACCATGTGTTCTGCCAAACAGAAACAAATGTCTTGATTATTCCAGCTGAGTTTTTCAATTAGTTTGTTGGTCTGATCCTCTGAAGGTGTTGTGTACATTAACCTAGTGCTCCTGATTGTCTGAAACTGCTACCAGCAGCAGAAGAGGTGAGCCTGATGGGGCTGGTGTAAACCAGGCACCTGGCACTGCTGATTATGAACCAGACTGGTTAAAATTATCAGTAGCTATGGGAACTGTGCTTTTATCAGTTATTACTGATACCACAAATAAAAAATATAACCAAGCAATATCAGAGGCAAGAAGTACAAGCTCAGGAAGGTATATCATACCTGAGGGGCTCACTGCAATATTTTTTCACCATTATTTTTCAAGTGCCTCTTAGTTTGATACAGTTATCCCGTATCAAATTAGCACAACTTTTAGAAAGGGTTAAATCAAACTTACCTGAAATACAAACATGTGTCTGCCTGCAGGAACAGGTCCAACTAAAACAGAGTCTAACACCTGATCATACTCTTCACTTTCAGCTGAACCCACATAAATTATTTTCCATTCCAAATCTACATAAAAAAGAAGAAAAAAACAAACATTATTTGTCATTACAGTTAGGGGGTCTTCCACTCTTGCCCATCTACAATTTTGCATAGCCTAAAATTACTTCTTTGGCAACAAGCCTAAAATAACAGGGACCTGTCTTCATCAGAAAAATTTACTGATGCCTGACCCTCATGAAACAGATCATCCCACTTTCTCTCTCTAGTCAGATGTACCACAGGAATCCCTCTATTTTTACAGTGAGGTTAATTTTCAAAGTTCATACAGAGAGTAGGACCCTTTTACTAACTGGGAGCTGTGTTGAGCATCTTCTTAAAGTCTGTCAGAATTATGCAGCAGAGGGATGATACCTATAAATCATCACATCCTTGAATACTGACTAACCTCCCAAAACCAAAATTCCCACCTTGCACATACACACCTCACAGCTTAAATTACAGAGATCATGGAAAGTAGTTAATTGAGTAAGAAACCCCCTGGGCAAGCTCCAGGCACACTAATTGTATGCCCCCCTTTCTTCATATGTCACTTGTGTTACCTGGGAAGTACATAAAATTGTGACAGCATGACTAGACCATATTTTTAAAGACAGTGATGGTTGGATCTTATCTACATCCTGAAATTGAATTATAGACCAAAAAAAAAAAAATCAGTGTAGCATGTTGCTTCTTAAAGGCATGCACTAAACTAACATTTATTACAAATCAGTGTTTTCTAACTCAGCCTCTTCCCCACAGATGTTTTAAAGTTGAAACTGCAAATTAACCCAAATTAGCTCTTCCTGGGTCAGCTTTTCACCTTCCCTTTTTGATTCAAGAAACAGTATTATTCACACATATGAAACTAATCTTGCGAGACAGATTTTGGGGTTATTAAAACAAGAGGGGAAAAAAAGAGACCACCATTACAAAAAACTATAACTAACACTTCTTAATTAAGCTGTTGTTTCAGAACTGTACCTTAAAAACTTACATGGTGTATTTCTTTTTTTTCCTGATTGCCTTTGCAAAACACAAACCTGTAAAGCTATTACATTAACTTGATTAGTACACTTGGCAAATCCAAAGGTCTGCCTCATGGTTTCTGGATGCAGGAATGGAATTTAAGCATAGAAAAAAAAAAATAGCACTTGGAACAGAACGTGACTGCTTAAAGACTGCAACTCTCTTTCCTCATTAGTGAATTCTTCTCGCTTATTTTGTTTACCATTAGTGCAGGTTTTGCAGGTTTAACTATCATAACAAACAGGGCTTGGGAAGGGATTTTACTCATCTGTACCACACAGCAGTTTCCTAGGTACTGTATCAGAGGTTTTATTTACCTTTTAAGCATGAAGTACTAGCTGTTGTCAGTATTGCACGGTACTCATCCAGGATAATTAAGGAACTTTCTTGTCTGCATCTGAGGACAAATTACTACTTACAAGAAGTGAGGACTTTTAGGCTGAACTGCTTAAGACTACCACACCATCCTGTGCCATTATTCTAGGAGAACAAAATGTAATTTGTTCTAAACAACTCATAGTATTTAATACTAAGTGTAGACTTTTTAAAAGTAAATTTTAAATGTTATTTAAGTATGTTGATACAGAACAACCACTTTAGGAGGGCTGGAGTTCATGGATTTCATTTTAGGATCATTACTGCAGAGCACAGGCCAAAAACAGCAAAGTAAATAGATGTATTAGCATAGGAAAGCTGAGGCAGTGACTTTTTATCAAGTATACAATGGCTGTGTTTAATCTTATTTTTAAATGTGAAAGACAGCAGCACTCATCCCTAATTTATCCTATAGTCTTAACTTGCATGTTGGTGGGGGAAAGGAGCTGAGAATTCTGTATCGGACCATTTATAATTCTTCTCATCACAACTGTCCAGGATTAACTTTTACGTAAGTCCCGAGTGTGAGGAGCGCATCACCTACAGCTGTGTACAACTGGAAGGAAAAGCCTAACATTGCACAGAGTCCCTGTCAGGGGCACTGCCACCTGCCATAGCAGTTGCCACGGAGGGGGTCCGGTGCTGCCCCTCTAGTGGGCAGGCTGACCGGAGAGATCCAGCCAGCAGCGTGGCGGGGCATGGAGCACAGCTCCAGCCGCTGCGTCGGTCAGTTGCAAGAAGGCAGGAGACAGGCTGAGGAGGCCTAGAGAAACCCTGGCTCAGGCGAGACTTCCTCTGAAGTTCCCGCCACGGCGGCCGTCCCTCCCTCCCGCGCTGTCACCATCCCGCCGGCACGCACGAGTACGCGCTGCTGCAGAGGCAGGCGGGGTGAGGCGACTTAAGCCGCAGCGACAGCGAGCCTGCCATGGCACCTCAGCCAGGACAGCGCTCTTCTCCTCAGCCCTGCCCTCGCCCCTCCGCCCGCGGGGCTCTCTGGCGCGCAGGCGGCGCTGGGCTCCGCCGAGTGCCGCCCGGGCAGTGTCCTCTCCCGCTCACAGGCAGCCCGGCCGGGCGGCCTCCTCCTGCTCTCGGGGCAGCGGCCGCTCCCCGGCCCGCCGGCGGGCGCGAGCGCCCCGCACTCCCTCCCTCGCCCGGAGCCGTTCGAAACTCCCGCCCGCGGGGCGACGCGCGGCCTCTCGGGGCGCGTCCCGCGGCCGCCCGGGGGGCGGCGCTGCGGAGCGCGGCCGGGGCGAGGGCGGCTCGCGGCCCGCCCGACTCGGGGGGAAGGCGGGAGCGCGGCGGCGGCCCCGGCTCAGGACCGGGGTCCCCGTGGGGCGGCAAGGCCGGGGCCATCCCCCACCCGCTGGCGGCTGCCAGTAACTTTCGAGTGACTTCCAAAAATAGTGGCAGGCGGGCGGCCCCCTCCCCCGCGGCGGGGGCTCCCGCAGCCCGCACTCCCCTCCGAGCCCTGCCCCCGACCCCCGCGCACCTACCGCGGCTGCCTGCTGCCGGCATGCGGGGCCAGCCAGTCAGCCCGCCCCTGCCTCCCACCGTGAATTTTTTTTTTTTTTTTTTTTTTTTTTTTTTTTAGTATTAAAATGGAGCACGAGGCCATCGAAACGCATCCCCGCGGAGCGTTTTCCGCGCTCCGAGTACCGCCGGGGCTAAACACGCAGCATCCCGCGTGCCCGCGGGGATGCGCGGCCGCCGAGCCCGGTTCAACCCTCCTGTCTCCCGCTCGCTCCCCCCACGCACACACAAAGCTGGCAACATGGCTACCTCCACTCTAACAAGTTCCTCGCAACTTGAGGCAGCTCGCCGCCTTGCCGATGGCGGGGAGAGGCGGCGGGCCCGGCTCGGCGCCCAGAGCGGGCGGACACCGCCAACTTTCCCCGGCGCCGGGCTCGGCGGGAGCGGCACATCCCCTCGCCCGGCCGGCACATCCCCTCGGCTCGGCACGGCGATGCGGCCGAGGTGGAGAGACTGTGAAATTGTAGGCGCAGGCCTGTGCAAAGTTTAAGCCTTAAATGCTCCGAGCTCAGAGCCCCGGGTTGCAAAATCCGTATCGGGGAGAAAAATTCTACTCACCTTCAGACAGGTCCTCTATGCACTCGAATGTGATTTCGAACTGGAAAGGATTGTAGAAAGGAGAAGGATTATCCAACACCACTACATTGTTCACCTGAACCTTTGCCATATTTTGGAAAAAAACACAAACAATAGGCAGAGCGTGTTAACGCCGCGCACTAAAGTCCTCCGTGCCGGGCTCCCGCGCCGCACAAGCCCCCGCTCCGCTGCCCGAGCGAGGCTGCAGGGCGGCGACTTCCACAAACTTTTTTTTTTTTTTTTTCGCCCCCCCTTTTATTTACACCGGGAACGCTCCACACTGTTCGCCGCTTTCCCTATTTCGCTCAACTACAGCCCATTCTGCCCCTGCTCGCCGCCAGCGCCCGCCCGGATTGGCCGCTCGCCGGGCGAGGGCCCTCCCTCCGCGGGCACGGCGGGCACCGAGCGCCGGCCAGAGCGGCCTCCGCGCGCGCCCGCCCCGCGCCGCCCCCGCCGCAGCGCCCCCGCCCGGCGCGCGCCGGCAACGGCCGCCAGCAACCGCCAACGGGCCGGGGGGCGGGGCCGAGCAGGGGGCGGGGCCAGGGCGGGAGAGGGTCCGGGCGGGCTTGAGGGAGGCGCGGAACATCTGCTTCTCTGATTTCCAGGAAAAGGACTGAGAGCTTATCTCTTTTCCTCTTCGTTTTTTCTTTTTTTTTTTCTTTCTTCTGTGTGCATTAAAGTCCAAGCAAGGGGAAAATCAGGAGGAAAGATCTTATTATGCAACTAGTCAGCTCTCCATTCGTGACCGAGGGACTCTACCTTAATTTAAAAGCTGTTGCTTTGCAATGATTTTATTTAAAGAAAAAATTAAGTACTAAGATGCGACTTCATTTCAATTGCTGTCATATAGCTTATGGGACTGTGTTTATCCTGCCTACCACAATAACTTTTATTGAAATTTATAAGGTTTAGATTAATATATAGAAGATGCATCTTTTGTCAGTGTATTTTATTTAAAGTTGTGAGCCCTGTGAGCTGAAGAAGAAAGTAATTTCCTTTCAAAGTGTTCATCCTCTGCAAGTTGTAAACAATGTAAGACCACATCCAGCTTGGAAAGTGCCCTAAGCTGAAAGTTGAGGCTGGAAGAATAGTAGGGCAAAATATCATAACTGAATTGGAACCATGGGTAGAACAGGGACAAAATATAATCTTTTGTCCATTCACTTTAGGCAAAATGGTAAAGAAGCACTGTATCTCAATAGGACAGAAAACTGCTTGCAACTAGAGCTCATTTTAAAGTTTTATTTAACCTTATTTATTAAAGGGAAGATTCAGAAGTGTTTAAAAGAATCCTAAGTGTTTTTTTATATGCTAGGATTGTGCAGTATTGTAT
This sequence comes from Agelaius tricolor, assembly GCF_023055355.1. NCBI lineage: Eukaryota > Metazoa > Chordata > Aves > Passeriformes > Icteridae > Agelaius > Agelaius tricolor. The sequence continues at coordinate 66,035,565 of NW_027269261.1, forward strand.
AAACAACAACTGCAACGCTGGCTGCTTGGGAGGAGTGAAAAACTACTAGGCCAGCACTCATGATGAAATTGTTGCCAACATCTTCCAGAACAAGCACTTTTGCTGTCAGAATGCACAAAACGAGTCTAATCAAGTAGGAAGGTGTATTAAGCTTTCAGCATCCCCTAAGAAAAATGTGAAAGAAAGCAGTGATTCACTTACAGGCTAAACCATCTTGCCTGCGGGGCTCCACCATGTGCAGAGGGGCACTTTCAGTTTTGGGCCCATTTCAGCCCTTTTTGGTTTTTGTCATGCTTTGTTTGGTGAGTTTTTATCTTCCTGTTTCTGTGCTGATTGTGCTGGGTGCTGGTGGCGTCCTGGGTGCCAGGAGCCCCCCCAGCTCAGGGCAGTGGGGCTGGGCAGTGGTGCCAGGCTTGTGAGCCCAAGCCTGCAGCCCACGGCAGTGACCTCTTGGCCGCTGGCAAGGGATATCCATGCTGGGATAGAGCACCTGGCTGCCTGGGATAGAGCCCCTGAGCACAGCGGCCTTTACTGCTGGGTGCCCCGGGGGGGGGGACAGGCTGTCTGCAGGGCCCTGGGGGCTGCTGCTGGAGAGGCCACCCCAGAGGGGCTGTGCAGGGAAGCAAGCATGCCTGTCAGGAAGCCATCCCCTTCCTCTATTTGTAGAAGTGTGCCCTGAAGCGCTACAAGACAGGACATCTGCCTGCACAGCAGCATTGCCAGTGCGAGGGCCCTGTGTGCAGTGCAGCAGGGGAGGCCATCTTGTGTGGCGGCAGGAGCCTGCAGCAGAGGCCATCTCATGGCTGCCATGCACAGGGGACAGCGCGGAGCAGAGTGACACTGCAGAGACAGTGACAGAGACACAGACACTGCAGAGCCACTGATGTCCCTCACGGCTCGGGGGGAGAGCAGAAAGTGCTCATGGCTCCAGGGGGGCAAGTTGCGTACCTCCACCACAGAATATTCCGAAGGAAATGCACAGTACCTCGTACTGCCTGGTACTCTGTGTTTCTGTAACTCTGCAGGGTGATTGATTGCCCACAGTGTTCGGCACACAGTCCAGGAAAACCAAAAAAGATTGGACATGGTGGAACAGATTCCTTATTAGAATTTGAAGTACATATTGTGTTGTCAGGAAGCATTTAATTCCAGTAACTTTTTGCTGGTCATTTGCAAACAAATAGGTAGTGTGGTGGGCTGCACAGTGATGACAAGATCTTTGTTGCCCTGAACCAAATGGTGATTCTGTGATTCTTGTGCAGGTTTTGCCATAGAATTCCAGGAGATTTTAGGCTGGTTGTAGCTTGTCAACTATTAGGATATTTTGAGCTGAACACTGGAATGGAAAAGAAAGGCTAAAGATAGAGAAGCGGCGAGGAAATAGGGAATAGAAGGATTGGAGGGAGCTGCACATACTTGCTAATGAGTGGCTGTTTCCACAGTTGTGCAGGGGTTTTGACTGGCTATCCACCCAGTGTTTTTTTATTTCTTAATTTTTTTTTTTTTTTTATTTCTTCCCCCATTTCATCCTTGGTCATCTTTGGGTTATCATTTTTTCTTAATGCTTAGAGGAAACCAAAAACTCATAAAGAAATTTAATTTCCTTAGTTTAAAGAAAGCATTTGACTCCACTTTCTGGGGCCATGAGCTAAATGACAACTGAATTTTTTTTTTTTCCAAGCTTGTTTCGCAGCTCCAAAATTTCTGTCCATTTTAGTAGCTGATGTGGAGGAGGACCTGAATGGGTCTGTTCCATAATTTTGCAATCTTTGCCCCAGTTTTCAGTATGATCTGCCAGATCTAGTCTTTGTATGCTAATCCCTTTTGTTCATTTAACAAAGTTCTAAAACAAGTCACAATCCAAGCATGGGAAACTTAGCAGAATCTGCTCCACAGCTCCAGGCTAACCCACCTCAGCACTGGTGGGATTTCTTTCTGGTAGCTGTAAAGTGAGTTAAATTACATGGTAGAAGTACATGATGGAGCTTTCCTGCTGGTTTGCCCTCTGTCCATGGCTCAAGCCACTGTGCTGGGTCCCTTTCTTTCACTCAAGTTTACTCCTGTATTTTAAGGAAGAGACTGACTGTAGTATTTGATTCTTCAGGTTTGACAGTGACTGCTGTGAAGGAATTTGGGGAGTGGAATTTGGAAGCTGGAGCACTGGTACTTGCAGATGGAGGCCTCTGTTGCATTGACGAGTTCAATAGTATCAAGGAACATGACAGAACCAGTATCCACGAGGCAATGGAGCAACAAACCATCAGTGTTGCAAAGGCAGGGTAAGTGGCATGTTAGCACACGTGAGAAAACAACATGAGATTTTTCTCTTGTACTTACATGTTGGAGGGATGCTGATTAAACATATCTGTTTTCTTCATTGTATGCAATAGTTTTGTTGTCAACAATATTCCTGAACTAGACAAGTCAGTATTTCATAGGACAGTGCACTAGACCAGAGGCTGCAAGCAATCAGAATAAATACATACCCTCTTCACTGCTGGGTTTCCAATCTACTGCTACAGGCCAGGGCAGTTTTCTACAAAGACTTTGCATCCTTTTTCTTGCCCTTTGCTGCAAGGGGTTGAGTAATCCTATGTGAAATGAGAAGCTTTGTGACTTTTTTTGTTGCAACTCAGAAAGTGGGGCTTTGTTTTTCCAAAATCACAAAATCACAGAGTCATTAAGTTTGGAAAAGACCTCAAAGATCATCAACTCCAGCCTATGACTCATCACCACCTTGTCAACTAGACCATGGCACTAAGTGCCATGTCCAGTCAATTCTTGAACACCTTCAGGGATGATGACTCCACCACTTCACTGGGCAGCCACTTTTTCAGTGAAGAAATTCTTCCTCATGTCCAACCTGAACCTCTCCTGGCACAGCTTGAGGCTATGTCCTCCTGTCCTGTAAAATCCGGTAATATTGCTTGGTAACCAAAGCACATCAGGAGATTTCCAGGCTGCTGAATTTTGTATGTTGGGTGTGGCATAACTATAAACTCCTGGTTACTTTAAGTTCCTCCCTTTCTTTTTTCAAAGTGGTGTGTGTTCAAATTTTTTATCTCCCCCACTACCCCTGCCCACCACTTGGATCTTTGAGCTCATATTTCAATTTGTCAGTCATATGCAGCTCTTATTCAGGCCCAAATTATTTCCTGGCTGGTATTTCTGAAATCTCTGCTACTTAAAAGGCATCACCTTTTCCACGTTCCTTCTTGTCACCTTCCACTCAGCTCTTGCTCCAGTCACATCTTGGCTCCTCTAAGTGATCATATCCTTCCCTTATTGTGAGCATCTCCATCCTCTTCATCAGACAGCAGACAAATAATCAGAGAATATTCTGAGTTGAAAGGAACCCACAAGGATAATCAAATCCAATTCTTGAGTGAATGGCCTGTGTGGGGATTAAACCCACAACTTTGGTGTTTTTAGCACCATGCTCTTACCAACTGAGCTAATCTCAGGGTCATGTTGCTCTCACCTGGGTAATTACCAGCCTTTGCTAGCTGGGCACAAATACTTGGGATTAATATGGTCCTGTATCCTTAGTGAGGCAGGGACATATTTCAGCTGAGTTCCTTGTTGCAGTTGTTTGGATTTGATAGACCCAAACACAGTTTGCTGACTTGCACATAGATGCCCAGTTGCTCACTTTTAAGGACTACATATAATGAGGATTTTTTTAATAGTAACTTAGCACACATAGGTTAAGCACCTTGTTAATTTAGAACTTATTTTGGTGCATGGGAGAATAAGGTTTTTTCCTGCTGGGTATAAGCTAGTGGAAGATCTGTGGTCCTTCCTCCCAGTTACAGAAGAACTTTGGACGTGAGGCAGCAGTTACTCAGGAGCTGACTAGAAATAGCTCAGTGACAAACCAAAGTTAGAATGCTTCTGCTGCTGCCTTACCCAAAAGGAGTGCATTTGGACTACTAGAGTAAAAATAATCTCTCCCCACATCTACAAGCACATGCTAGGACATAATGGTTAAGAGTGGAAAATGGCTGTTTCAGTTGGTATGGCTGCCATCACTGCTAACTTGGATTCATATTCTTGTTTATACACAGGAACAAAACATACATTCATGTCACATGTTATTTTGCTCTCTTAAAATATGAATTAAACACAAGTATTAGTATATTGTACAATCCTGCAATGCAATATTTATTTCTGAAAAGCAGTGTTGGTTTTCACTATTTAAGGATTTAGCTGTACACAGAGATTTATTGTGGCAATTTTGGTTGGTGCCTTTTGATATCCACATCACTGTCTGTCTAGTTGCTGTTCTCTGACTGAAAAATGCTGTACATATAATAAATATTAATACAATAATTGTGTACATTGTTTAGCTCTTATGGTCTTTCAAGATAAGATGGGCTCTTTATAGGCTAAAACCACAAAAGTTTTTAAAAGCTTTGGAATCCTTTTCCCTATCCAATTTAATTCAACCATAATGTTCCCCATACCTTTCTCCAGCTTGGTGTGCAAGCTTAGCACGAGGACAACTATCCTGGCAGCAACAAACCCTAAAGGCCATTATGACCCCAATGAGTCTGTCTCTGTCAACATAGCTCTTGGCAGTCCCCTGCTGAGCAGATTTGACCTGGTTTTAGTATTGTTAGATACAAAGAATGAGGAATGGGACCACATAATTTCATCCTTCATCTTGCAAAATAAAGGTAAGAGTAGTCTTTTTAAATCAGAAGGTTGGGTTGGGGTTTTTGTGGGGTGGTTTTTTTTTTTTGGTTGGTTGGTTTCTGGTTTTGTTGCTTGTTTGTTTGGAGTTTTTTTGGTTTGTTTTTTTTTATTATTTTTCTCCATTTTTTAGTTTGCTGTTCTTGAATCTTTCCAATTAATCAGTGTTTATATTTTTGTCATGGTGGTTTTCTGCTGTATGGTTGTTCTTCAAGTAGATCACTAATTAATTAAGAGGGGTAGGCTGAGAACCCTCTACTTTTACTCTGGGATCATTTATAAGAGATTTCAGCCCAGGCTGCTCAGTAAGTGGATTGTTTCCATCTCAGACCTTTACGGTGTTTGATCTGCAGATCCTACATGCCTTGCAATTGTACTTTCTATTAATCAGAAACTTGATTCAGGCAGAATAGCTCAGAGATGCATGTGCTGCAGGGCTCAAAGAATGAGCAATAGCATTCCCCATGTGGAGTTTGTGCTCTGGAATGAGGGAACGCAGTGTGATTTGATTCTGACCAGCCCCTTCCCCATCCACATCATGGAACATGGCTTCAATCCCCTTTACAGATGAAGTGGTTAGAGGGAGCTTCTTCAGCTAATTCCTTTCCTTTCCAAAATATTTGGAAAAATGTTCAGAATATGCCAGGTAGCTCTTGGCTCCAAAAGAGTAGGTAAAACAGCCAGAGGATGTGCATACACTCATGTAGCATCTTTCATTTTAAGGAGTTCCTGAGCACTTGGCACTGCCTGTACCATCTGGTGGGCAGTGAGGCTGACAGCAGTTCTCTAGAAATTACTGGAGGCTTTACTGTGGATTATGATATGGGAGGGATTGGATGGTGTGTAAAATTCTGCACTGGAATTTGACCAAGTCCTTGAGGACTGGTGTACAGACAGCCAGTGTGCCCCAAAAGTACAGTAATGTGTCTTTCATAGTCAGCTGTCTGTTTAGCAGGAGTTCTCAGGAAGAAGCTTGATGTCTGTTGTTACAGAATTACTGACAAGGGTGTTGTAATGCAGGCTGCCCAAGCAAATCAGAGAAGCTGTGGAGCATGGAAAGGATGAAGACCTACTTCTGCCTTATAAAATGCATACAGCCAAAATTGTCTGATGAGAGCAACCTGATCCTTGTTCGCTACTATCAGATGCAGCGTCAGAGTGACTGCAGGAACGCTGCCCGCACCACCATCCGCCTGCTGGAGAGCCTGATACGCCTTGCAGAAGGTAAGGCCTTGGCATTTCTATTTTTAGGCTAACAATTAACCTTTATGAAAGGAATAGAACAGTATAATTATAGCCAGTAAGCAGAGTAGCAGCTTTTCCATGGAGGTAGGGATAGGTGGTTTAGGTGATTCTTGTATGATTTTGTTTTATCCTTCTCATCTAAAGAGCCTCGGGGTTGGAGATTTTGTGTGAGAAAGGGTGGTACATTTAGACTACCAAAGCCAGTTTTAATTCTGACATTCTCATGTATATAATAAATATTAAAACCTCTAGAAAAAGTCACATTTAAGAGAAAAATCTCAGAAATTTTGTGTCTTTATGAGAGGCAATCTCAGGATTTACTTGGCTCCATTTGAGTCAAATATTTGCTCCTACTCTGAAATTATTATAACAAGATAAGCGTATTTTTAAAATATTAATAATCCTAAAATTAATATCACAAAAAATATAACATATTTTTTGTTTCCTGAAGTATTAGTAGTCAAGCCCATATTTTGTCATAGAATTCAAAAATTTCCAAGTTCAGGTCATATTTCATTTACAAGAAAGAACTCAAAGGATGCAGTAAGTCTCTGCTTATTTTGTTTTATAAAATGGTTTTATTTTATAAAATGGCATCTCAATATTTTCAGGATGAATTTAAAAAAATGTACTGTATTTTGTATAGCAAGCATAAATGCAGTGTAGTGCCTCCTACTTTAGATGTCTGCATTTTGTTCTCTATTTTGAGGGAAAGACATTCTCCATTTAAATGAAAGACATCCCTAACTTTTCAAGATTCACATATAATTTGCCCATTCAGTGTTTCTTCCCTTCTTATCAGTTCATGAGATTGGGGCTTTTAGTAGGATTTTGTTCTTTCAAAGTATTATTTAGATGGTATTAACTAACCTGTCTTTCTATTGCTGAATAAGAACTGAGTGTGCTTCTATGGCCAATTAGGAAAAAGGCTTCATGTGGTAAATTATTTGCATTATATCTATTTACAAAAATCATTTTTATTTTGCTGAATGAAGAAAGAGAAGGAAGAAAAAAATAAAGCTATTGTAGAGAAAAGCATTTTAGATAATACCAAATCTCTGACACAGACCAGGAAGAGGAATAAATTTTTTATGACCTGTGATGAAAATTAGACCTTATTTTTTATTCTGTGGTGATCACATGTGTCTGTGTAAAGAAGGATGTTTCATATCACGCCTGTTGTGATATCCAGCACTTTACATTTTTTAACTGCAGAATTTTAAGCGTCTTTATTCTGTCACTGTAACTGCAATTTGAAAATTACACCCCATTGAAAAACTAATCCTTCCAGTTTTTGTTGAAATTGACATTGAAATCAAAATCATTGTATTTATTTTTAAGTTATGCCCATGCATGATTGTTTGAGGGCTGAAGAAATTTGAATATCTTGTTCCTTCTAGTAAAAAAACCAAAAAATTGTTTTTTGACTTCGGTAACACTTGCTCCCATTTATTTTTGATAGCTCATGCCCGGTTGATGTTTAGGGATACTGTGACTTTGGAAGATGCTGTAACTGTAGTGTCAGTGATGGAATCTTCTATGCAGGTAAGGTTTCCTGAAGACATTTCCATTGCTGCAATACCACATTTAAGGGATTCAGTTTTACATGTAGACATGTGCCAGCTCCCTTCTTCTCTTTGGAAAGGATTTTATGGATTCATGCAAAGTAGGCAATCAGAGACCTTGGCAAGTCTTTTTTAGTCCATCTTGATTGTTAAAATCCTTAACAGAGATTATACTGAAAAACCTGGATTAGGATAAAGGCCTGCTACCCTTTTTATAGACTATGCAGTCTAAGTGAAGTTTTGGCATACTGTTGGCTTTTGGTATCTACATTTTAAAGACATTTTGAGACAGAAAGTGTGTATATATCACTGTGTTTAATAGCCTCTGACAGGTTTTTCTTCCACAATGTTATATTGTCACTCATCAATTCGGTATGAGAGAACCAAATCATTCTTTGGAGCTAGTTCAAACAGTTTCCTAGACTTACAATTTATTTTGCCATTAAATAATTTTAAACTATTTTGGTAGTATTAGTAAAACTCAGAACACTTAGAAGACAAATTTTATTCTTAGAAGCCTTAAAATTCCAAAACTTTGGTTGGTCTGTAACTCCTGCATTCCAGTTATCGCATGGATTTATGTAATGTTTCTGTGCAAAAAGGCATTGAAAAAATGTGAAGGGTTAGATTTTAGTTTACTGTAGTATTGTTATTAGGATGTTGAAAAAGCAGCACACTTAGAATTAGTAAAAGAAATGTGAATCTGAAAAAGGGGTTTTTTAGTAGAAATATGGAAAATAATATAGACACTATTACTTCAGACAGAATATTTTTAAGATAAATAAATCTTCAGGCTTTGAAGTAGGAGAAAAATTACCATAAGCAGATTATCCAAAGTTTTATGTATGGGGGTTTTTAGCACATCTGAAATGTTTGTGTTTGACTCTGTCAGAGATGGTGTTCTGCTACTACCACTACTCAGCTGACTGGTGTGACCCAAAATGGCATTTCCTATGTTCTGTATAGGTTGATTTGAATATTTTAAAATTGAAACAGTTTTACAGAGCACCTGTTAGTTCAATAGGCCTGAAAGACCTTTGTGGAAGTAGATATGCTCCTTTTTTTGAGACAAAGCTCTTCAGGATAGATGCACAAGTCACATATGGCAGGTAGGCACTTGTGATCTCCCTTGTCCTTTCAGTGAGGGTTGAGAGACTAATTGCAGTTTGTGCCACAGATAATCTATTGCACAACATTGCAAATGGAATTTATCTCAAAAATACTACAGGGCCTGACCTTATTAAGTAGGAAAATTATTTCACTGTCTGCTGCACTTCATCTTGCACTGTTTTGAAGAACTGAGCTTTTCAATGACAGCACTGCATCAAAGTTAAATATGAAGCTGTTGAAACTGCAGAAGATACCACATTAGTCTTCATTAGCTGTAATTAAACCTGTAATTAACTAGATGGTAAATTGATGGGATGGTGGTTTTAAATTAATATGGTTTTGAATATTAGAACTCTGCAATACTGATTTTTTTTTTTTTTGGTAACAGATCAAAAAGTGAAACCTATGTATATAATAATAATAATAATAATGAATGTATCCCCTGTGTGTCTCTCTACATGATCAGCACAAGTAAAAGTAAAAGAATTGTTTTAACTGTGGGTCACCATTTCATTTTCATACAGGCCTGCCCTCAAGGGCTGCAGGTTGACCTGGCCAGGGTCAACCCACTACATTGTGTAAAAGTTTTTGTCTAATAAGAGTCAGTGAGAAATTTCCCTGAATTATGACTGCAGAAGACTACCTGGGAGTACTTGGTATGCTTACCATCTTTGCTCCACTCTTAGCTTCTTATGAGCAAGTAGGCAAACGTGTTCATTTTTGCTAGGAAAGTGCAAATTTGAGATTTGCTATTTAAGGTCAGATTTTACTTTCCTCCTGATAAGTATGAATAATCACTGAAGTAGTTTATTTTTGAAGGAAGTGGTTTATTTGTTTTATTTTAAAAAGATAGAAGTAGCATGCAAATCCTATTTTCAGAAACAGATTCCTTCTCTAGAAAAAATAAAAAACCACAACATTTTGTACAGATACATCCTTTGTTTGCTGATTAATTGTCAGTCTCTAGAATGAAGTTGTAAATGAGGAAGTGCCAGTATCATTCTGGAAGGACTGGCTGCCACCTTTTAGCTCAGCAACCTCCCTCTTTGACACTGTCTTTGCAACTTCTAAAATAAGTCATGTTCTTGCCAGTATAAAATGGAAGTTCACAGTTCTTCTGTGACTGAATATTTCTTGTGAGCTCTCTTGAGAAGGAAGACTGTCACATTTTCATCATCAACCAACTTCATTGGAGTTTTTTGTTTTGTTTTGCCCTCTAATTCACCTTTATATTTCTCTTTCCTACTTTGTTTTTGTGAGCATATTCCAAACCCCCCTGGCTTGATTGTTTCTTTCCCTCATTTTCTTTTGCTAGCATCATCTCCCTTCTTCTCTTGGCCATGTTTCCATCTTCGGTTTATTCTCTTTCCAATCCGTCTTCTTTTATTCCTTTTTATAATTTGTCTTTCCATTCCTAGGCATTTTACACCTTTCCTTTCCACTAACTTTCCTTGTAACGTTTTCTCTGTTGAAGATCCTCTGCCCTCAATTTGCAGTGGTTTTGTCATATGGTTTCCCTACTCTACTCAAAATGATATCTCAAAATCTCAGAGGGGCAGGTATCTCAGAGACATACCTGAGAGCATATGCATCTCAGAGCTGCAGCACAGGAATTAAGCTTCACAGCTGTCTTAAATTCACTTAGAATTTCACATGCACACACAGTATTTAAAAGAAGCTCCTTGTGATGGCCAAGCAAAGGACTGAAATGTCAGTGAGGGCAAGACATTATTGTAGCCCATGGCTGTATATCTCAGGATATACAACCACAGTCCTCTTTTTTTCCACTGGGTTCCTAGGTCAGATGTTGACAGTACTCAGTCTAAAAGCAACTATCTTTTGTCAGTGTTTTGCTCAATGAGTTATTTATTACCTTCTGTTGTAAAGGTAATATTCTCAATTTCTTAAAGTAATTTTCTTTGGAATTCATCTCCAGTGGCCTTGAATATTTCAGAAATACCAATTCACCTATCTTAACACAGTCCTTGCAAAGTGATGGGATGGTGCTACTCCTCTGATCTGGAGCTGAATTATGTACAGTCCAGAAAAAATTGTCCACTAGATCATATCCCTGAGAGATGGTTGGGGCCCCAGTTTCAGAGCAGCAGCACTTGGAGTGTTTGAGCACGTTTCCTGTTGTCCGCAATTTCCTTCTGTGCACATGCCATGTCAGGATCCCACTTAAAGATTTATTTTCTTTCTTTTCTTGACTGGCTCTTTCTGAATCACAAGAACTGGAGCATAGCATCAGAGGTGGAATCTGGTCCTCCTTGTCTGCTTTTTATTGTTCTAACCAAGAGACTGAGTCTCTGCCTCATTCCCTATGAACCTTCCTGAAGCAAATACAACAGAGGGGTTCTGCTGGAGCCTTTTCCATGCCAAGAGACTGGTGCTTCTATGTGGAACAAATCTATCATGTTTCTGAAGTGATGGCTGAAAAAAACCCAAGTGGTAACCTCAGTGGGATGCATTAAAGGTTGCATGGACAGCCTTAATTTTAGCATGTTGTAGTCTTAGAGAGCTTTAATTAGCCACAGAGTGATGGTTTTCAGTGTAATTTTTTTAATATAATATTTTAACATTGCAAAATGGCAGAACCGGAAATGACCACATTTGAAGATGTGTAATCCATGTGATGCCATAGGTAGCAATTTCTGGATCTAGAGACTTCATTGACTTTTGCTATTGTGCCCATGGCACTTGATACACATCTTGTTCATCAGTTGTACTGAGCTTTATAGATTAGACAGGAGTGGTAAATGCTAACTAATCTGTGGCAAAATAGAGGGTTTGTGGTGTGAGGTGTTTTTTTCCAAGAGCAATTAACTACAGAGCTATTCTAGATTATTTTTTGTGGAACAAATCACTGAGCAGATGCTCTTTTCCCAGTAAAAATGAACTTCATTTTTATAAGGTACAGCAAAAACTGTCCCAGATTAGAATCAATTACAATTCACTGGAATTATTCACAAATAGTAAGTTATTCTTAAAATGCTATTCCGAAATATTTCTGCCTAATAATTTACCCTGTGTTGACAAGTCTTAAGTCCAGGTCTTTTCCTTTAAGAAATTAGGAAAACCTAATTAAAACTTCTAGCAGTCAGAACTTCTTCAGTTAAAAAAATTCCTCACATAGGCACAATTTTTACAAGATATTTGGAAAATATCTTCAATCTTAATTTTCATTTTCAGTCATGATGTTCTCAAGCTTTAGGTGGACTTCCCATTCCATGTGTCAATAGAAATAAACAAGTATGAGTAAACTGCAAGCTTGATCATGTAATTCCTTTATGTTTATGACAATTTTGACCATGTGATCAGATCTAATAGGATTATTTGTGTGGATACAGTTAGCAAATATTTGCTACCTTAAGCTTTAAAAAATCTAAGGGAGAATTTCAGATAACATCTCTGTTGTTTAAATTTGGTGTTTAATAATAAAGGTAATTTCCTATTTTTTTTTTTTTTAATCTCCTTGGTGCCATAGGGGGGTGCACTTCTTGGAGGCATCAATGCCTTACACACTTCATTTCCAGAAAATCCAATGGAGCAATACCGAACACAGTGTGAAATCATACTGGAGCGGCTGGAGCTGAGAGATCTTCTGCACAAAGAGCTACAGAGACTTGACAGGTTGTGATACACAAAGTAACAAACTAATTCAGAAGGGAAACAGAATTTGTTTCACAATAATATCTACAAGGGATTCCTTTAGAGGACATGGATAATCAGGGAGATTGTTTTAAAGTGCATTCACAGATCATCACAAGATCACTTTTGCCTCTGAGTTATAGAATTTACAAATATTTTAATGATTTCCCAACTCATATCTCAATGTTATGCTCAGATAAGTTTCAAAAGTGCTTCTTAGAGTCAAAATACTGGATTATGTAGTTGAGCAAATAATTTTATATAACTTTTTCTATTTGTTTGGTAAAATACAGCAGATCTGCTTCATTATTTTTTAATCCACCTTTTGTATTGGGCTTGTAAGGATCCTTCCCTTTCTGTTAATGGACAATGTAAGCCTGAATCAAACTTCTGTTCTTTTGGGCAATTTTTCTTTTTTACATGCTGTACTTTTCACTGTTGCATCTCTATTTTTCAGCTCACTACAATAACCTTTAGGAAACCTATTTGTTGGTATTAATAGAAAAATTTTAATGAAATCTTTGAAATTTTAACCTCAGAGAAAAACCGTAGAAGTGGCAGGAAATAAAACTAAAAAAAACAAACAAAAACCCCACATTTTCTTCCTCAAATGAGATTAAGCTTTAAAGAAACTTGTTTTTCCTTACTGTTAAAGGAAGATAAAAGATTAATTTTGTTAAAATTAATGGAAACAGCTGGCAGAATTCACTTTGAATATTTTTGAGACTTATTTTGTAAATTATAGTAATGATGTGTTATATAACCACAGAGTCAACAGAAACAGACGAAAGTGAGATATCTTCAACAGACAGACAAAAGCTAGTTTTAAAACAGAGATCATTTATAGGGGTCATAGAAATGCAGGATGGGATGGGAGATCAAATACAAAGAGAGGATCAAGGCTGTGTTTGACCTTCCTGGCAGGAGCTCTCATTATCTGCTCTGAAGCTTTCTAATGATGAGGATTTTCTGTTGCCATTCTATAGTCTCTTCCATGATTGCTCCACCCAATGCCCATAAAGGTTTTCCCAATATCCCACCAAATGGCCTCTGCTGCAAATTAAGCTGATTTCTTCTTCTCTCAAGCAGCCTAGGGAATGCTAAATTAATGTCCTCTTTAAAACAACCCATTCTGTATTGCAAGATTTATTCCATGCATTCCCCCTAAACTATATTTCAAGAAAACAAGCATGTGTCATATATCTCATCCCTTCCTGATGAGTCATATAATTTCTGCCACATTCCATTTAAAAATTTAAGAATATACATGTTAGTAAACAATTAGAGTAATTATTCTAAATATGTCTATACATGTCTACATAGTGTTATATCTCTCCCAGAGCAGCGAAACTGTTTAGCAAAAACCAGATTGCTGTCTGCCTTGGAAAATACATGTTTAGGTACAATAGACAGAACATCAGCTATTCTGAGATTGGAGAGAACCCTCACTCAAGCACCTCTGTTGTTTTGGAGGGCCCTGATAATACTGATAGCCACAGACAGTGATAAATAAGTTTTATAAGTGATTTGAGATGCTTTTATTCTTTCACGTTTTTGACAAGTTGAGTATATAGTGATTATGAGAGAAACCCAAAAACAACCACTGTTCCAAGTAATACCCAGGTTTTCCATTCTAGTAACTCATGTGAGACTTTACCTGGCTCAGGATAAGATTGAATTAGGTTCCTGTTCTAGAAGATAGACTTAAAGAATGTGTAAAACCTGTAAGGGACTCTAGCAATGATTGTAAGTAGTGCAAAGCTGTTTGTGTCATTTTTATTTTTTTCTGTTTGGTTTCCCAAGGAAATGTAGTTTAGGTTTAGGTTGCTTTCTCTGTCCATCTGCCTGCCTTCTATTGGGGACACTAAATTCTGCCACTTTCTCTCAAAGGTGCTGAAAGATCACAGCTTGCAACACCAGCTTTCAGAGCTGTGTGTGAAACTTAATAATATATTTTGTGACCTACATTATTTGTAGCTTTCCACCAGTCATGCATGTTATGTATCACTAATGCAATGAAGAAAGAAAAAGGAAGAAAATTAATTTGCTATTGGTTTGGGTTTCTTTTTTTATTGTATAGATTGCAAAAGGAAAATTCATTCCGGCAGCAGCCTGAAGAAACAGATTTCAGTACTACCACAAGGTGCTCAAATGAGGGTGCATTTGGGCAGTCAAAGCAAAGGTCTCAGTCAGAACCTTCAAGTCAAGAAGGGGATAACTCTGGGCCACACACACCTTTACTTGAAGGCAGCTGTGAAGGGAATATTCATCTAGAACCCTTGTGCAACTCAGCACATGCTAATAACAAAAATACAAGCAGCCTGGCATGGTTTGACAACATGGAAGAGAACAGCATTGATGCTGAAGAAAATTCTCAGAGGAAGTCTCATGTGCCCAAGGTATCTCCAAATAATTTGTCTTCAAAAACTTCAAGTTCTGAAAAAAGCTCTGCTTCAATACCAAGGAAACAAAATGGAATAAGAGAGTCACCAGCAGCTGTGGATCTGCCTGCTCCTCTGAACCAAAAGGACAAAGTTTCCAAGTTAAGGAGGAAAAGAACTGAAGAACACAACTGTTCTTCCTCAGAAGATAATATTGCAGAGCCAGCACCAAGTGCTAGTGTGCAGGATTCAGTTATTAGACAACATGCTTCTAGAAGCTGGAAGAGGCTGCACAGGGAGAAGTCATATGGATTCTTTACAAGTACACAGGACCCTGAGGCAAAGGCCCTTCCTTCTGTATTACCTGCCTCTGGCCTGGCAGATCTCTCAAGTGATGCAGATTCTGTGCTAGGAGAAGAGAACAGCACATCAGTAGCAGCAAAAAGTACAGCAGTTTCCATAAGAAAAAGAAGTAAAGATCAAGTAGTGAAGGAAACAAAGGTCGTGAGTTCCCATGAGCAAGAAAGTGGAAGTCCCCCAGCTGCTAAATTAGCTAAATTTTCTTTCAGACCAAGGACAAAGCTTGGTCATTCTTCAGAGAAGACAAATGAAGAATTTTCTCATTTACCAAGTGAGACTATTTTTAAGCCAGGAGAGCAGGTCCAGGGAGAGCAGCTTCCAGAAGAATGCTGCCCACCTGAGAAAAGCAAGATGACATTGACTCGCTTAGGAAAATGTAGTTTGGAAAAAGGATCAATTGATAATAAAGGGGTAGAAGAGCAGCAGAGTCAGGCCTTAGGGACAGAGACCAGAGAAAGTGCAGCAATATGCTCTGATGTCAGTTTTGATGCTGTGCCACCTCCACCCCCTGAGAAGAAAAGGGAGGCAGAGGAGAAACTGGGTGGTCCAAGCACAGGGAAGGTGCGCTCCAGCACATTAGCTAAGCTCTCCACCTTCTCCTTTGTATCACGTCCTGAGGCAAAATCAGAAACCTCACCTGCTGTTAAGAATGACACCAGCAAGGAAAACCACAGCCCATCACTGCAGGTGCACGTGAGCAATCCTAGCAAAAGGAAGAGTTTTGCATTTGGAAATTCTAGTACAGCCAGCGTGGTCACAAAGACATCTCTCTTCTCCATAGCAGAGCTGGATGATGCTACATTAGATTTTGATTGGGATAAAGAGGTTAGGAAAAATCCAAGCACGTAAAATTTCTATCCTCCCAATTATTTAACATGCAGTTCTTCTGAATCTTCACTCTTCTATCACTTGTATCCATGGTTTTCAAAGCATTTAATGGAACCATCCTGGACCTGTGAACATCTTTCTTTAAGGGCCATATATTTTACGTAAGCAAGAACTGTGTGTGCTGCAGGCCTGATTTGGCTTTTAGTTTTCTCAACTCTTCCCAAGACTGTTTATCTCAGTTCATTGTTTTGACTGAACTGATGAACCCTAAAGACTTGTATAGCTATGTTTGTGTGTCCAGAGTGAGTGATCTTGCAGAAGAGCAGTCTTAATTGTCCTTCCAAGTGACTGTGCCACTTTAGAAAAATTATGGCACTCAAGCTATGTCGTTATATTTTGTTCATCTGTATGTGCAATTTGTCTCATAATGCCTCAGCATTACCAATATTGTGATCTATCATCATGCTATGGTAAATGTTTCTGTATTATGAATATCATGACAACTTTGCTTCATCTTTGATTTGTCACACAGCTGATGTTGAAAACACAGATTGAGAGCTTTTGGTTTCTGATTTTTACTTTCGGTTTTAAATACACTGGTTTAGATATCTATGTCTCTATTCTAGGTCATTTTATCAAAACTCATCTCTGTAATAAACACACAGTTCCCCACTGCAGAGACAATGAATTTCAGGTGATTGAATGGGAGTTGTCAGTAACCAGGGTAACTTTAATGCAGGCATTAAGCCCTGGCAGATAAACTACACTTCAAACCTAGCAGCACAGTGAAGAGCTTCCCTAGTGTAGCTGGGTTCTGAGTCAGATAATGTTTACTTGGATATTTTAATTATTATTAGAGTTTTACTGCATCTGATCTGTAGTTTGTCTTCTGTAGCATGCTGCATCTTGTGCCATACATTTGTCTGATGGGAAGTTAATCTACTAATGCATTCCATATTTACAGAGAAAGGTAAGCCTTAATTTTCTTCTAGTGACTTGCTTGGTGTGTTTCTTCTGTGTTTGAATTCTCTGCAGAATATTCTTGTTATAACCTGCAAGGTAAACAGAGAATGGAGGGGTTGCTTACTGCACGGTAAATCCCTTGGGAGACTTGCTAGCAGAAAGACCTGATTGTCTCTTGATTTGCTTAGAAGTAGCTCATTTGAAACCAAGTGAGTTAAAATACTGCAGAATTTCAGAGAATTGAGGGAGTGTGAGGCCCAAGTACACCAGAGTGGTACAGGAAAATTATGAGAACACTAAGGGTAGTGTTGGCTTACTGTTCAGAGTTCAGCAGAATGACAGAAACATTGCTGTCCAGACTGATTGTGTGGTAGTTCTTCCACTGAAAATGTGCCATCAACCAAAACAAGTGGAATTCATCCACTTCCCTCCCAAAGCACAGAGCCACCCTATCATATTCCTCCTCATACCTATGCCAGGGTGAGGTTGATGTGCACCCATGACCTATTGCCCATGAAAATCAGACTTATCCTATGGGCTGCTGTGTCTGCCCTGAAAGAGGGGTCAAGAATTCTGGACCCATGAACATTTGTGATGGTCTTCCTACTTGAACATTTTGCATCAGCCGCTTGCATGGTGATCTCTTTTGCAGTCAGAAATCCTCTTTCCTAGTTTTTAGGTTTGATGGATGTTACTGGCTGGCCAGTGCAAAATAGCTACTGTCTTTACTAGCCAAGCTTCCAACCCTAAAAATTATATGTTTGAGCACATTAGGACAAGTTTGATAATGCCCTGGAGACTTTCCAGACTTTCTGGAAAGAGCATGGTTGGGTCTGCCACTTAGATATGTTTTTTAGGCAGCTAAATCCAAACATAGACTGTGGAATTTAGGTAGAGTGAATTTCTCATTTTTGATCGTGTCTCACTGGTGATTAGTTTTTGTGGGATAATATGCTAGATAGTGTATCAGTAAAAAAGAAACTTTTCAGGCTCCCCTGATTAGAAGTAATCAGCATACTACTTTAGGAAATGGAACTGTGATTCTTTGCTGGGCAGAGGTTTTTGAGATTTCCCATTTATAAGCAAAGGAGGCACAGGAATATTCCACTGAGCTTGCAGAAAGGCCCATCTTCTCTACTGTTGGAGGAAAAGCACTGCTGCCTTTCCAAACTGTCTGCAAACAGGTCATATTCACCCACGTGTGAGGGATAAGCTACCAAAGAATAAATTTGGAAAAGCAGATACTGCTGAGATTGTTCTTTACCAGACCAGTTGAAATACTGCTGTTGTGGTATTGCTTCTGATTCATAGCATGAATTCAGAGCATCCAAGATAAATGAGGAGCTCACAATAATAAGAAAATTATACCTGCTGTTGATTTACTCCCTCACTGTTGCCATTGCTACAGAATCCATCAGTGCTTTCACAGGGAACGTTGCTAACTTCTTTCCTTTCCCGTTATAAACCAACTTCCCCCACAAATAATCACAAGTTTTAATGTTTTGGAGTGCTACAATAGCCCAATGAAGGGAGAATTTAAAGCACTATGGCAGTAGCAGGCTGCTGGGCTAACCTACAGATGAATTTTCTTTTTGAGTGCTTTGTGCAGTCAAGGGGCAGATGAGTCACTTCCTGTCAGCCTGTCTTCCTGGGCACACACTGAGCCATTATCTGTTTTATCACTTGCCTCTCTGAGTCTATGGTCTATCAAATCAATTACTATACTTAATAAAATACTCTAGTATTTTATTAAGCTGTGTTCATGGAAGGAGAGTATACACTGCCTGGTGATGCAATGTCAGTGCAGCTCCCTCCAAAGCTCCCCTGGGAGGTACTGCCCATCCTGTTTAAGGGACTTCTGGAGCAGATACCTAGTTCTTAGGCTTGTAAAACAGCCCAGAATAGAATCACTTGCCATGTAAACATCTTACAAAAACAGCCTTCAGTTCTTTCTAGCAGTATGAAAATTTTAAACATGCCACAAAAAATATGGCAGAAGTTGAACTGAAAAGGGAGTGTGTGCCATGTGGCTGAGCTCCTCTGCTAACATGTTCTTGTGCTGACCTCCAGCCAGTCTTATTCCCCTTCGTATGATGCTTTTTATTCTAAACAGCTGGCAAGCAGAAGAAAACCCTACATGGCTGGGTTTTCTTGTTGTTTATGTTTTTCTTAAGTGGTCTGAATGTCGTGATTCTTGTTGGCTACATGAGTTAATGAGCTAAATATCATAATGTGATGTGCACCAGGATTACAAAACCAAGTGAGCTAAAGACAAAGCAAAGTCAAACTGAACTGAAACTTCTGATTAGTGGATTCCGTGTGAAGAGATGTCCCAAGTGAGGATATATAATATCCCATTCTAGAGAGAATGTATTTATTGATGGGAAGATGAGGGAGATCGAGTATTAAGTGCTCTGTATTTCATGTGAATGAGGCAATAGCTTCATTAATAATGAATAATAATTATGTCATCTCCCTTAGGTATCTGGTATGCCTTTGCTTATCAATACTTTTCTTCCTGTTAGACAGAAGAATATTAATAGTTCCAAGGAATAACACTGCCCTTTACTTAATAAGGAGCACAGCTATTTTAGAAAAGAGTAAAAATGTGGTTTTTGTCAAGTTTGACTATTCTGAGCCAATATGTGCAATTACAATTGTGCACATAATATTTCTATATGTGTCATTGCATAACTACATACACAATATATGCATAACAAGGGCATATTGTTTAAAAATTAGGTGTTATTGTACAAATAAGATGTATTGTGCAATGCCATTTAGGAAGAGATGTCCTTTGGAGCAGTGACTTTTCAATCAGTCACATTTCTTAATTTGAACTCAGTAGTCATGAGAGAGTTAGCATGTGTAAAAAGGCAAGGAAAGAAGTATGTGTCATCACAGTCCCCAGCAGAAAAGCTCGTGCAAGCCTGCATGACCATGATCACTCACAAGGTGTTGGCACCTTCTGAATAGCAGGTACCAAGTTCCAAATCATCCTGTTACTGCTGTCAACATTATTCCAACTCCATTCTCCCTGGCAACTGAAAGCAGGGGTGAAGAACAGTGGGAGCTGCAAGTTCCCTGATGTAGTCATCTTCTGTGTTCAGCAGCATCCTTATGTTGCTTATCTTCATTGCCAGATCCTAGGTGAGTGCACCACATTTTTCCAAAATGTTACTTGTCTTTCTCTGGAAAGGTTTTCTTTCTCCATTCAAGGCACCTACTCACCACAACCCACTGTTCATCTGTCAGAACAAAACATCACAAGGAAGAAAAAGAACACTTCTGTAGCTTGAACGTGAGAGAGGCAGTCAGCAACTTGAGCAGCTGCACCTGCAGCTCTGCTTCTAGTCCATCTCAGTGGTCTGGAAGCACAGCTCCACTTGAAGGAATCATGCAGCTTCACCAGCTTCACTCCCACTCAAAACTACCAGGACAGCAGCTTTACTCCATTCCCACTTTCATGGGATGAGGAGGTGAAAAAATGTCCTTGAATGCAAAGGTCTGTGTGCTTTACAGCTATGATTTTTAAGAGGTTCTTTTGGATCACAGATTGACCTCAGAAACATTTGTAGTCAGAGTTAGAATGAATTTCCTCTAAACTGTCCCCTGAATTTCCCTACAGTATTTTTGGTAAAAAATACATTTACAGCATCTGGCTTATAGTTTCTGAATACTTATGTCTGATGTCTCTGCTATACTCTATAGCTAGTGATTAACAGCATCACTGAAAGATCTTTTCCTGGTTTAAATAAATAACAAAGACCCAAGCCAAAATTATTTTAAATACACCATAAAATGTTGGAAAGATCGAAAACTTTAAAGTCACTAGTGTGTTATTCCAGTTTTTGCTTGAATAAGAAAGAATATTTCCAGTGACTTCAGTGGGATAATTTTCTTATAACCTTCACAAGATTCAGCTCAGCACCATGTACTTTTGGGTCCATTACCCAGCTGTCAAAATTCAGAACTAAGTACCTTTCTAATCTTTTGAAAGAATCCTTTCCTTCAAGAAAACTGGAATTGAAAATATTCCACGTTCTCTCAATGAACATAGAGAAAATAGAAAGTTTTTTTTCTATATTAGCAATTAAAGAAATGTAAATTGAACTGTTAAAAAGTAGAAAGTTTAAGTTCCATCTCTAATCACCTCTCAGTGTCACTGAAATGATGATATAATCTAATATAATCATTAGAATTGAAATTACCTTATTCTGTTAAGTGTTACCTTGATTTAATCAGCCATTCTTGAAATTACATTATTGCTCTCCCATTAGTATTTTATCAGCCTTATTGAGACCTGTATACCTCCACTGTTAACATTTTTTTTGTAGGATACAGTTGATGTGCAGACCTCAGGCTGGTTGGAATTTATGGCAGCTTAACTGTGAAACCAGTGTGGTTTAGCTACAGGAAAATGGGAAGAAAATTTGTACAATCTATTTTCAGACACCATTCAGAAAAAAACTGGATATAATGAAATTTTACCTTTTAAAGTTAAGGACTCTGAGCTCTCTTTAAAGGTAATGAAGACAGTGAAAGCTGAACAATACCTTGGGCAAGGCCTGTTCCTGATGTCTGAGTTCTCTTTGTTGTTTGGCTGGTTTTTAAATGGGTGCACATGAAATACCCATGGGATTGTGTTGTGTGGCACAGTGAGCTGCCTTAGAACAGCAAACTCTCAGCTGAAACCCTTTAGTGCCATTTACATACATGACAGCAGGAAAATTTTTTTGCATAAAAATAAGATAAGTTCTCGACCATGTAACAGTTAAATGAAGTGCATTAAGGATGAGTTTGTGCTGTTTTGTGCAGTGTTTTCACGAGTTCTGGCTTCCTGGTTTACCTTGTTTGTACTTAATAAGGCAGACTCTAACATGTATAAAAGCAGTCACATAACATGAATGCACACATATTAGGAATCTGTAGAAAAATTGAGTGATAGGGATATATGCTCCCACTAAATACTTGCATGACTATGTATTTGCAAGTTCTGAAACTAGACATAAAAAACATTCTCTCTTTGTGAGAGGAATGTCATTTTTCTCCAATATACATCAGCTACCACAGACACATGCTCCAATAAGCTGTGTAGTAACTTTATTTTTTTTTTGATACAAATACCTGAAGTTAATTATTTAAGTGATAATGAACAATCGGAGAGAAGGAAAAGTGTTTGCCTGAAAGTTGTCACAGAACCAGCAGAGGGAGCTCCAAAATTTCAATTATTTTTTTGTTGAGGGAAACATCCTTGGAGCCGACTGTTGAGAAAAATACTCATCAGTCACTGAACAGGATGGCTGTCTGCACTGCTTCTTCCCTGGTCCCAGGAATCACAAGAGCAAAATTATATCACATTTCCTTGGGTAGGAATACTCTCCTGACGTGCTAAAAATGTAATTTAAAAGATCTCTGAGTACCACTGTTTCTTGGAAGAAATAATCATAGTATAATTGTAAGAATCTCAAATTATCAAAGGATATGCTAAACTCTTTCTTAATATATTGCATGTCAGCACTGCCCTCGTTACCTGAAACCATTGCACTTAACAGTAAGCCATGATGAAGACACAAACTTTGACCTTAAATACTCTTTTCTAAACTAAGCCATATGATATTTAAACAGAGTGCCCTGGCCCAGGTCACACCATGATTTCTTATTTTTAGAATTAGTTCCAATATTATGAGTGCACTGAAGGAACATGGAGCATGGAGTCAGCTATGGAGTGCTTTCTTCATGTGCTGCATCAAAAGAAGAGTGGCCAGCAGGTGGAGGGAGGTGATTCTCCCTCCTCTCTTCCACTCTGGAGAGACCCCACCTGCAGTGCTGCATCCAGCTCTGGGGCCCCCAGCTTATGAAGGTTCTGGACCTGCTTGGAGCAGGTCCAGATGAGGCACAAAGATTTTCAGAGGACTGAAGCACCTATCCTATGAAGGCAGGCTGAGAAAATTTGGGTTGCTCAGCCTAGAGAAGAGAGGGCTCTGGGGAGACCTTAGAGCACCTTCCAGTAGCTAAAGAGGGGCTGCGAGAGAGCTGGAGAGGGACTTGATACAAGGACAGTAGTGACAGGACAAAGGACAAACTGAAAGGGGAGAGATTTAAATCAGATATTAGGAAGAACTTCATCACTGTGAGGGTGGTGAGCACAGATTGTCCAGAGAAGTTGTCCACCAGAAGTGGGTGCCCCTTCCATGGAAGTGCCAAGTCTCAGCCTTGAGACTGGATGGAGCTTTAAGGAATGTGAACTAGTGGAAGATAATCCCTGCCCATGGCAGGGGGGTTGGAACTAGATGACATTTAAGATATCTCCCAATCCAAGCCAGTCTATGGTTCTATAATCTGGCCAAAAAACCTAATATACCTCAGCAGTTCTCCCTGGCATGGACTCACAGAGACTTGGACGTTTGGGCATTACACTGTCCTCAGCTCCGGGCAAGAAACTGTCCTGACCAAGGAGGAACATAACTGGAAATTATTTCACTGTCAAAATCTCAGACTGAAAACCCAGGTGGTTGCACAATGAGCTGGTCAGGTGTTCTCCAGATCTCTTTGCTAATGCAGTTAGCAAATGCTTCTATCCTTAAGTATTTCTTTCAGGAAAAGGAACTGGAGAGACAATAAATACCCACTCAGCACAATGTATTATCACTGGCAGCTGCACAATTTAAAGCTCCTTGTCAGCAGTGTCCAAGGCAAGGATGGCTTTGGTACCTCTCATCCTTTCCTCAATAACATGCTTATGCATTAGCATGGGCATTAAGCTGATTAACATGAGCTTAATTGGTAGCAATCCAGGTTTGAGCTGAATGCTCTTGAAAACTTTCCTTGAATAATATGGTGGGAGACTTTTCCTCTCTCTGTGGGAAAAAAAAGTTATTCTCTTTTTCTGATAGCAGCCCACAAAAGTTTCTGAGTTATGCTCAAACAGCTTTGACCAGTACCATAATCCAAGATCTTTAGAGGGGTATTGCCAACTTCTCTGCACCATGTCTTTGCCAACTTCCTTCTTCCAAGTTAAGACAGTAATAACATACTTTCTGTACCTGGTAATATTTATATTTCTTTACTCCTGGTTTCTGGTGAAGTAGCTACCACTCCCAAGCTTTTTGCTGGTGGCCCGTGAATGTTTTGGCTAAGGAGTCTGTTACTGACCCCTAATGCTTCCCTGCCTTTCAAATGCTTGTTTGGTGGGTGATTAAAACTCCACAGAATTCAGCCAGTTTGCTCCCTGCCACACTTATCTAACACCCCCAGAAGTGATGACAGTCAGCTCATCAGCAAGGCTGGGCTGGGACCTCTGGGATCTGGGGACAGAATTATCAAGGCTTTTGCCTTGCACTAATGTGAGGTGTAAATTGAAACTCCAGCATCTGGATTGTATCTGTAATACAATCCTGGTTCCTTTAACTTCAGTTTAAAAGTTTTCAACAGTTCCTTAATCAGTGGGCCTTCACTGCTTTGCTGGCAGTTCCTCCCAGCAGGCACCTCTGCCCTGCTGGCTGACCTGGCTCTCAGCTGTGCTGGGAACCAGCTGTGCTGGGAACCAGCTGTGCCTGCTGCTTTGGGCACTTCGTGGTCCAAGCTCCAAGGAGCAGGGCTGGGGAGCTTGCCTGTATCTGACACTTCAGCACAGGTTCCAGACATTCAGGGGAGGTTCAGGTCGGACATCAGGAAGAATTTCTTCACTGAAAGGGTGGTTAAGCACTGGAATGGGCTGCCCAGGGAAGTGGCAGTCACTACCACTGGAAGTGTTCAAGAAATGACTACGTGACAGTGCAGTGGTCTAGTTGATGTGGTGGTATTCAGTCAAAGGTTGGACTTGATAATCTTGGAGGTCCTTTCCAGCCTTAGTGGCTCTGTGATTCTGTGTCACATCCAGGTGCAAGCCTGAGGACATTGCAGATCTGCCCACCAGCAGATCCCTGAGGAAAGCTTGTGCAGGTGCTTCCAGCACAGAGTTAGTGACAATAGAGAGACTGTGGCAGTGTCAGCACTGAAGGTCTGAAATTAAACAAGCATTAGCCTGTCTTGGGAGGGGACAGTGCACCACTGGGGTACTCCAGAGATTCCCTTCCTCTGATGAGAGAGAAAACACACTCACCACAGGTGCCTGCAGATATAGAGCTATTCCAGTACAGATAAACCTTGAGGTGCTGTATCCCATTGTGCCATGTGTTTGTCATCTGTGAGCCTTGTACAAGGACACACAGGTTGAGATTTTAAACAGTTTGTTATTCATTCACTGAACAATTCCCATTCTGAGTTAATGAACTCTGTTTATACTCACTGTTCAGGACTCAAGATAGCATAGTTTCTTTTGAGAGTGTGAGTTAGTGTGCTTTATTTTAAAGATATTCCTTATATATCCAAATTAAAATTATGTTCCCAGCAGGCTTTATTAGAAGTTCATGAGTGATGGATATGTTAACTTCAGATCACTAACTAATTTTAAAAGAATAATTATAGGGAGCACCTTATCTAATTTATTAGGAAATTTCAAGGATTTAATCTAAACATCACACACATGTTTTAAAAAAAATCCACATATAATCTTTATTTTTAGTCTTAACATGCTGAACTCATATCAGGGAATCTAAACTACATAAAAACAATTGCTCCACAAACTCACATGTCCCCAGGTTGACATTGCTGATAGACTCTTGGTCTAATTTAATTTTACTTCTTCATCCAAACTGCCACTGTTGGAGCTTCCTAAGAGTTCTATTTGAGATGTCTAAACCAGACAAACAATACAAGTAATATCTGGTTCCTATTACTGCCACAGAACAACCACCCTCCCTAAACTGAGAGTGTTTGTGACGCCAAAAAGCTTAATTGGGTCATGGTGTCAGTTTAAATTGTATAGGAGATGAGCATTACATGTTTATTAAATTTAACTGTCTGTTTCTGGATCTGGAATGTCTGTTTGCTAGGAGAAAGCAGAAGCACAGACACTGGGTTTTAAATTAATCAAAACCAGTATGCTGAAATTCATGCAGAAAATGAAGTGGCAGTCAGAATTACACTATTTATTGTATTATCTCAATTACAAGACCAAGCAGAAGCTGAATAAAGGGGTGGTTTTCCAAACTGATATTCTGCAAGCATATAGATGGCTTGTTCTGGCTGCAATTTGGAAAAAGTGACTAGATAAATCATTAAAAAGGTAATGTCAAAGAACATTTTTTGGGGTGCATTCAACATGAATATGCAGGTGTTCCTTAGGTACTTTCAGCTATGTTTAAAT
Source organism: Agelaius tricolor (assembly GCF_023055355.1). Taxonomy (NCBI): domain Eukaryota; kingdom Metazoa; phylum Chordata; class Aves; order Passeriformes; family Icteridae; genus Agelaius; species Agelaius tricolor. Next base: position 66,061,613 of record NW_027269261.1, read on the forward strand.
TACATGGGGGCACTTTCTATGTCCTGGGTCCAGGAGTGTGCCCCAAAGGCATCCCATCTTAGTCCTGTTTAGATGTTAACATGCACCATCCCTTTTCATTAGTCCATATGCTTGATTCCCTGGGAAAAATCTGGATGCACCCCTAGAAGGCAGCACTACAAGCTTCTGTCAGGAATTCAGCTATGAAATCCTCTGAAACATAAGGGTTAGAGTACTCCCTCATAAAGTGAGATCTTGATTAATAATACTCCTTCTTAAGATTATTCTTATACGGTCCATGACAGTTCACCATCACTTTTTGCTTTTGGGGGAGGTAAACTTGCCAATTAACAGTGTCAAACAGCCTTTCTGCCCCAATATGGAGCTCTCTGATGAGAGAATTGAGGGGAAAGTGAGTCCACCAGGAACCTTCTTGTTCATGATTTTGCAAGGGGAGGTCACAGGAAGTCTGTTTCCTTCACTGCAGCTCATAACATCTTGGGGTGTGAAAACTTTATACTTTCTCTGTTGCCTCAAGTTGTAGAATATCCTGATGATGAGACTGGTGATCTTCTGGGGAGAGGATAGAGGAGCACTTGTGAGTAATAGACTGGAGAGGAAGAGTAACTTAAACTCAGCTAAGTTTAGTTTTAAAAACTTGATGGAATCAGTAAGAATAGCAGTTAACATGTCCTTCCTGCACTAAAGAGATTTATTTTCTGGTACTAAATGTTGTGCATGGGCTTATTTTTAGACAGCATTACGCAGTTTATGCTCAGACAATAAGCTCTGGGGTGTGATGACAAAAATGATTGGAGTAAAAATAGATGGTTTTCCTCTATATTCTTTCAGCTTCTTGGAATTGGATGCTTCTTAAGGAACTGGTGTGAAAATAAACCTGCCAGAATGAAAAGACCAGCAGTCAGCATCTCTCTTTTATGTGAGCTGATAACTTGCCCAATGTGGACTCTCCATTCTCTTCTTCCAAAGTATGTTCTACACAGTGTAGTCTTCCAAGATTTGTAATCAGACAGAAGCTGCTGATGTATCAGCATCTGATACCAACTTCCTTAAAGGATTCTTTTCACTTATTGTCACACTTTCTGTATAATTCTTATTTTTGTTAGTCAATATCTAGTATGCAAGTAGGTATCTTTTTATTTTGGTGTCTATGAAACAGAAAGGGAATTATTGATAAGAAATTAATCAAATTTAGCTGTTGCTGTGTAATATGACTACCAGGAATTTACCCTCTGGACATGAAAACAACAACAACAACAACAACAACAACAGCAACACCAACAACATCTACCACCGAACTGGCAATATCTGTTTGCCTCTTCTGGCTTTTCAAAAATAACCAGTATAGGCCTCAGTTGATCTGTTAGGAGTTTGCACAGCTGTCATCCCCAGCAGAACCTGAAAATAAGGCATCCTCCCTATGCCATGGCCTCTCTGAAGAATACCCATAGTATTTTGGAGGCAGCAAAGTAGAATACAGTCCCACATACAGGAGCCTGGATTCAAGATCAGGTTGGATGGGGCTTCAGCAACCTGCTCTAGTGGAAGGTGTCCCTGCCCATGGCAGGGTGCTTGGAACTAGTTGACCTTTAAAGTCCCTTTCAACACAAAAAATCCTATGATTCCGTGGATTTAAAGGTCAGTCCATCAATTAGCATTCAGGCTCTCTCAGGCAGATCAGTTTCCTGTGCTATCCCACCCACGGATTTGATTGAGAAGGGCAAAACAACTCCCAAAGCCAGATGTAATGGAAAGGCCATGCAACAAAATATAACTGTGAGCCATGCTTGTATGTTGGGAATAGAACATGGGGACGGGAGGTCAGGGAAAAACACCTGTTTGGGAACAGCAGCCTTTTGTTCCCTGGGGCTTTCTGGTGGCTGTGCTGTGGTGCTCCAAGCTGCAGTCTGCCTGAGCAGCTGCTGGCAGCTGCAGCCACCAGCTGTATCCAAGGGGATCCCAGGAATGGACCCAGCTCAGCAGCCATGAAAATAGTACCCTGAAGACATGAAGCAATTGCTGGTCTGCATGCTAGGGAGAATCAGCACTGACTGAAGGGAAAAATGCACTTTTCTCTTCTGACTCACTTTATGTATCCTGTTCTCACAGGATACATATTGGAGTTCATTCTTCTCCTATGATTAAGTATCAAGGTGATACTTTCAATAGTTTTTGCATTTGATACTTAAGGAGAGGATAAAAGAATGAAACTCCTAGAATTAATGCACATTGACCCCTAACCTTAAGCAGTGATATAACCCTTCTGTAATTCTATCCTCTGTAAGTAACTGTACCCAAGAAATAAATATTAGTCTTTAACAGCTGTCCTGGAGATTACATCCCTATTACTACTCATCTTGAACAGAGTAAGCTAAATAAAGTTAAATGAAGTTATCAGATATGATCTTATAGTCAAAGAACCAGTGTCATTAAATATTATTAATTCAGCTGTCTAAGGTAATTATTACAGTGGAATATGGTCTGTTTAGTAGCATATTGATTTTAGCCACTCTCTCCTAATCAGTAGCAGCAGTGCTTTGGCTGGCAGTGGGTTGGACCTGTTGGTATCATTACATCTTGAACATCATCTACAATATAGCAGTGAATAATGTTAATGACCAAAATTTGTCACACAGAGTTTTCAGACTTGCTGCAAAGTATTTAAACCCAACATTAAAAGGGAGGGCTTGTACTTGTGGGAATAAGTGATGAAAAGTAACAAGAAGCTAGAAAGCATAAGGCACCTCTTTTTCTTGTCTAGAAAAGGAAAAAAGTGACTTCTCATGTTCCTTTCTGTGTAGGATGATGCTGGGGGAGAGGGAGAGTTCTCAGAAAAGGGACTTGTGAGATGTGATGGCATTCTTCCTTTGTCCTTCCTTCCTGCCTTTGCTGTCCCACCTTTAATTCCTTCTCAGTGACCCCATTTTTCACTTTTCACATAATTTTTTCACTCTTTAGTGCTGCCCTTGTAACCTCAATCTATGATTATGTGCTTTTATGGCTCTTATTTTAACATAGCTCTTTTCACCCTGCATCTGTCTCCTGAAAAGCACGTACCTGATGTACCTGTGCACATCCCCAAGAATTCTCTTTCACTTCTCATCTCTTCCACCATAGGTTTGTACCCATTCTATACAGAATGCACACACATATATGTGTATATGCTGGATCTCAGACAATGAACGTGCTGGGTTTTTTTAGAAATCCCTGTGAAGCTGAGCATCCCCAGGCTTGCCAGTGAGCTGTGCCAAGTGTGTCACACACCAGCCTGGCTAGGCAGCCACTGAGCTAAAGGATGAGTGCTCTGCTTTGAGCACAGCAGCTGATACACTGGGTAGCTGAAGCCAGGGCCAAGCCTGTCTGCAGACAAAAGGCTGGAAGAAAAAAAGGCCAAAGGTGATAAAAACTGACAAATGACCCCGTTGAGGAAGGCATTTAAATCCATTTTGTGGTTGGTAAGGAAGAAATCTCCTTCCCCTGTGTGCTTCATCCCCTTCTAAGACTGTTGTTTAAAACAGCACCCTGCCTGAGCTGATGCACTTCCAGCGTGCTCCAAGCTCTCATCCCAAAATGTTAGCCTTGCAGGGCACCCACAGCTAAACCAGGCATTTGGGGCACTGCCCAATTACATTTACAGATACAATTTTAGGTGTGAACTTATCACAAGTGTGTCAGCTCTGCTGCATGACTGCCATGAGTTATTGCTTATGTGTAATAATAATAACTGTTACTCACGAGTTATTACTCATGTGTAATAATTACAGTGTTTGGCATGATATTTGTGGGGCTTGTTCCTGCAGTGATGTTATTGGGAATGCCCTTTTGTATTTTTAAACAGTAATTTACTGATTCCCTGTTGATTTGGTAGAGAGAAAATAGAGGACCAGGGTTGCAGTGGGAGAAGCTTTGTGAGTGTGCTCAAAAAAGTGAAAAAAAACAGCTAAAGAAATCCCACTGGTAGTACAGTCAATCTTTAAATCCTGTTTGTGGTTTTTGTTTTTTTTCCAGCTGGGGAGTGAGCAGTATTAGTTTATGTGTATTTGGTCTTCTTGTGTAAAGAGGAAAGAAATCTCTTCTTCCTTGATATCATACATAAAGTGAAACGTGCAGTTTATTGCTGAAAAGGTCGTGGTTTTTTTCACGTGTTCGTGGTAGGTGCACCGAGAGAAAGCCAAAGAAAAGAAACTGCTTCCAGCAGAGGGAGCTCCAAAATCTGTTTTTATTTATTTTTCCTTTTTTTTTTTTTCCTCCCCCTTTTTGTGTATAAGGGCGACAGATGGTGCTTTTCTCTGAAATACATGATCTTTGGTAGAATCCTATTTGTTAACATATAAATCCTTTGACGATTTTCATTCCCTTCTGTTAGGAATTCCTCTCTTTCTCTCTTAACAATCCTGAACACTAAAATACCAGAATTTGTCACTGCATAAGGATATTTTTTAGACTGTCCTAATATCCTAAAGCAATTTTTATATGTTTAATTTCAACTTAAATTTTAAGGCAGAAATTGGCATGGTTTTTGTATACCATTTATTTAAAGTATTTCTGTTCAGCTTTTCTAGGAAAAAAAAATGAAATCACAATAATTATTTTTGTGCATTTTCCTAAATTTCCATATGAAGCTTCTTCCAGCTCAGCAAATGAGCAAAGCTTATTCCATTATATGAATTCCTTTTCATGTGTTTCATATTCTGGTTAGTCAAGTCAGGTAGTCCCAGATGAAGCAGATTATATAAGTTTAAACTCTCTTCTTCATTGTTCAAATTCATTGAACGATGGCTGCAGATCTTGATGCCACTTTCTTGCTTCTGACACTGCTTAGCCACTAATCTAACAGATCTTCATCCAGTCTGAGGTGTGGAAGGTGCCATTCGTGGGCTATTGCCCTCACAAATGTCCTTGAGTAAATATGTTTTGTTTCAGTTAAGGTGGAAAAAAAAAATCATTACCTTCTTCACTGTGTTTAAACCTTTATCTCTGGGGAGAAGCAGATCCCAGTGACAGAAATGGGGAGAAGCAGATCCCAGCCCTCCCTGGCCCAGTGACAGAAATGCTGAGTAAGTGAAGTGTGGACAGAAAACCCCGCTTAGCTCTCCCTTTTGGCTTCATTTTCATTTTCTTAAATTTCCCAAGGCTTTTTGAGCATCAGGAACTTGTAGAAAGCCGTGTCTGCTGCCCTCAACTTTTATCACAATGAAGACAGAAGACATATGGCATTTTGCTGCTGGTCACATCACGCCACTAAAGTATCCAGTCTGATGGGGATTCTTCTTTTTCTTGGGTGAGACACAGTGGGAGAAGCTGCCTAGGGCTGGCTGTGCAGTCCTCCATCAGCTGCTCTCTGTGCACAAGGGCTGCAGACGGCTGTGGGGGTGATGAGCCTCCTGCTGAAGCAGTGGGGCAGTGCCCTCGATGTGCCCCCTTGTCCTGCCAAAGCATCAATGTCGTGATGCGCTCCTTCAGCATTGCTGGTGCTGAGGCAGCCCCAGGTGTGCCAGCTCTCCTTTTGCAGGCAAGGAGGCAGGAAAGGTTTGATTTGCTGCTGCCTGCTCCATTTCTGCACACTCTGCTCTACAAAAAATAATAAAAAAAAAAGAGAGCTGGAAGCCATTTGTGCAATTTGGAACTTCCCCTCACCAACTCCTGATTGCGTGGTGACTGTGTTGGGGCCAAATAATCAGAAAGCAGGATCTGCCTCCAACAATCTGTTTTGCTCCCCTCTTCCCCTACCCTTTTTGATTTGCTTCCAAGAGCTTCCTCTGGAGTCAGGATGATGGCTGGGCACCTTGGCTATCTCAAAAGCAAGCCACTAATGTAGGTGTAAATTTAGTGCTTTAGGCTTATTTTTCAACATGTTTACTGATGCCTGGGCATGCAAATATTGAAACATTATTTGTCACACTGCAAAGAATAATTACTAAACAGTTAGGATCTGATTTTTTGTGCATTTTAAATGTGTTAAAGTTGTGTCACAAACTATTTCTTTTAAATATGGTGCTTTCCAAAGGCAGCATTTCTTAACAGAGAATAGAGCATCTGATACCTTCAGCTCAATGCCTGCTCACATCCCAGCTCCTCTCCCTCTGACATGGTGCCAGACAGAGCTGGGAGATCAGATTAATTCCTGGAAGTCCTTGTGGTCTCAAACCACAGCTGAATTCCCTCTCCAAGTGCTTTTCAACAGGGCTAATTTCAGGAATTGGTTGCTCAAGTTCACTCTGTCTTACATCATGCCTGCGCAAAGGAATATTCTTTCTTAAAAATCAATGTGTTCTCAAGATCATTTTTCTCTAGAACTTCTCCCTCTCTCCTGCTTCCACCATCCCATTAGTCCAAGATCAGTGTTAAAAAGGTAAATGTTCACTTCATTAGGTATCTGTTTTTTCTTCTTGCTCCTTTTTTTTATCAGTTTAGAGGTTTGTGCCTGGTTCTTACCTACTTTGCAGCTGTGTAATCTCCAGTACTGCAACTTTCCAGCTCACTGTATCTGAAATACACACTTCAACAAGCCTGCCCTCTGAGCATGGGATTTGATGGAGAAACATAGCAGAGACCCTCCTTTGGGTCTGGCTCCTCTTCTCTTACATTCCCACAGCCTGACCCCAGCCTGTGACAAACGTGGGCTCAGCACTCACCCCACACATGGCACAGCTGGAATAGGATCCCTATAGGTGCCTCAAAATGCCACCATGCCTCTGCAGGCAGCCCTGGCCTGCTTTCCAGCCCCCAGCACCCCCAGATGGAGTATTTTCTGATTTATTATTTTTATTTAATTTCCATTTTTCTTTCCCCACACATACCCTCTTACTCTGGAAATGTGCAATTTAAAAGCTTTCAGCAGCCCACAAACCATTGCACTAATGCACATCAGGCCTTTCAGTGGAGAAGCTCCTGCCGTTCCTGAGGGGATATGGGCTGTGCCTGTGGAATCTGCACTGGTATCATGGAATCCTAATGGAATTGTACCTTTCTTTTTCCAACAGAATTCAGAAGGTAGATTCAAAACTGAACTGACCCTTAAAAAATGCAATTAGGCACATAGTTTTTCTGTTATTGTTCTCACTAGTTTTAAGCACTAAGTCCAAGAAGCCCACAGATTCATAGATGTTGAGGTTTTCAAAATGAGCACATCACTAGGCAGGAAGCTGAGGCCATTTTCTTGGTGGTAAAGCTCTTCTTAAATTCAGCAAGCTTTGAATCCAGTCAGCAGTTTGTGTGTTAGCAATAACACCAGGTGAATGAGAGAATTGTATTTAATCCATACTTATTTCTGGTCTAGAGAAATACGGAAAACCGAAAGTTCAGAAATATTTCAGGTTTTCTACTTGGTTTCTATATAACTTTTTAGAGCTTGTAGGAATATGCAAAATGGTGATTAAAAAAAAAAAAAAACAACAAACCAACCACATGCACACCAACTTTGATGTGTTTTTCCAACAACACAGCTAGGTTTAGCAAAACCAGCTGGGGGTGCACCTGTGATATCCCTGTAAGGAATGGGTGAATGGGGGGATGTCTCAGCTGGAGCTCATCACTATGGCAGGTCTGTGCTGTTGCAAGTATGTTAACATCCTAACCCCAGGATCCAGTGGGGACCGTTCACCAAACGTATCCCATTTACTTCTTCCAGTTCCTTTTCATTTCCAAACCTCTCACAGACTAGGCAGCCATGGTTATTAGTTCTATTTTCTAACATAGCTTCCTCTTTGGTCATTTGACGTGGTTGGTGCATGATACTCTAAGAATTGTTCATGGGTCACTGTTTTCAAGTGAAAGAAGCCCTTTATCTATTTATTAGTGAGTGTAAAGCATTGCTGTTTTCTCAGGCAAGGTCTGAGGACCCATTGGTGTCAGCAACTAAAACTGATAAAGTATGGGAGAGCCCCAGAGAGCCTTTTAAAAGGCTTTAGAAGGCCATGGAATACCCATAGGCTATGTCTCTATGCTAGAAAGTAGAACAGGACCAGGGCACTGGTCTGCAATTGTGTGTCTTGTTTAATTGTTACAATGCTCTGTGTCACAGATTTGGTCCATGCCAGCTAGCAATATTGCTGGAAACAAAAAGGATTGGATGCCTCAGACCTCTCCTAATGCGTGCTCAGATATGACCATCATGTCTGGAGGCAAAAGGGAACGGTGTAGATTTGTGTACGTGTGCCAGGCCATGCTGCATTGCTTCAGGTCATGGAAAAGTGTCTAGCCTGTTTCATTCACTACTGGAGATGTAGCCTGAGAGTTTTACTCTTAGTGCTGCCACTCATTTTACAGCATAGCATCAGTGTGGGGCTCTGAACACCTGTCATGCTGTTACTAGGCTGCTGGAAACTTTTAATGCTAGGTTAGATGCATCTGCAAAATATACAATCACAGCAATGCCTGTGCTCTGGATTACTAGCAAGCTGGTAACCTTCAAAAAGTCACTTTACTTTTTTTTTTCTCTGCATTATAAACCTCCTTGTAACTGCAAATTCCTTGGTAGCACTCTGCTGTAATTCAGTCAGGCTGGTAAAGAGACTCCCCATGTAGGAGCACAGCAAGTCTGCAGAGAACAGAGCCGCCTCCACCATTTGTTCCAGACTGACCTGCCAGGAATCGGTCGGTTTGTCCTTGTTTGGTAGCTTTACCAGAAATCAGGGCAATCTGTTAAAGAGTTTATATTAGTAAAACAGTGGTAAAACATTGTTAACCACTCACTTACCTAGCAGTGAAGAAAAAATACCTCCACTAACCAAGGTGCTGCAGAGAGAAGGGTCCTCACATCAGAGGCTCCCTGGGTTACAAAATGGAGATTTCAGGTTCGTGAAACATGTCTGTGTTAACACTCAGGGTTATTTTCCCTTCAGGACCTTAAAGGGAAGGCTTTTAGAAACCATTATATCAAATAAAATGTTATTGTGACTAACATTTTACTTTATGCCTCAAGAGAGGCAAAGATGATGGATTTTTGAAATTTACCAGCAGGGCATGAATCAGTTAACCCCCAGTGCCTGGTGGTTCCTTCCCATGGAGAGAAATGTGTGTGTAGCACCCTGGCAGAGCACTCTCCACCTCCTGCAATGGCCCTGCATTCAGGGCTGCCAGTCACATGGGAATGTCCCTTGTTGGAGCCTTCAGCAATGATAAAAGAGGTTTTAGAGGCAGACTTTCAGCCTTGCTCCTTGGCACACATCCCTTCCTCCTGGGGAAGGGCAGCCAACTGGATCCCCAACAAAGGCACCACTTCCAAAGTGGTTTACAGGAGTGCCAAAGAGAAGGACAGTTTTTCCCAGACATGCTGGGAGAGACTGAAGAAAAGAAAGGCCAAAATTTCTGTACTCCTTCTTTTCTTGTTGTAACTCCTTGCAGGTATGCAGGGACAGAAGGAAGGGACCTGGAAGGGTCAGTGACAGACATGTATTAAAGCAGTGACCAAAGGCCTATCTAGCCCAGGTTTTGTGTGTCACTGAGCTGAACAAGGCCATTACAGAAAGAGTAGATGCTGCAGGAAAATGGAAAACTCTGAGAAGGAAATAGTTGCAAGATATCAAGAAGATGTCCTGAGGTGGTAGCGAGAGGTCTCAGTGCAAGTGCTTGTTCCAACAGGCAGAGACACGGGCTGACATGTTGTGGGAGGACCCCAAAAAATGGATCTGCTTAGGCTAGGAGAGAATCCTGCTGTGGCAGGAAGCCAATGAACTGGAAGTACTCCTCTGGAGAGAAGCAGATGAGAGGCTCAGAAGTTCACAAACAATGGACCAGACATAGGCTCCATCAGATGCTGAACGTGCCCAAGACCAACATAAAGAAAGGGTGGGATAAGGACAGGGGCAGATCACTCACCAGTTACCATCAGAGGCAAAACAGAGCAGCTTTGGTGCACGCCTGACACCCACACAAGATAACCCACCACAGAAATATAATTGCTCTTGTGATTAAAATAAACTTTGCTTCACAAATAAAAAACCTGATGTGCAGGGAGAAAAAAATTCTACCTGATACTTTTTGGTATTTGTTTGTTATGGTATAATGACCATCTGCTTCCCTGAAGGTGTAAAAAAGTTTTCTTTCTGGACGTGTTTTTATTGCAACGAATGTCAATATGTTGTGTTTCCTGTTTTCATGGCATTGGACTCTATTATCTGTTACAACTACAAACTGATTGGTTCCTAACAATAGAAAATAGGTCATAAATGAATGTCCTAATTTTTTTCTGAATTGGGTACCAAAAAAGTGGAGCAGATTTAAAAATACTCATGAGGTTTATATCCTACAGGGAAAAATGGTGATGAATTTTTTTTTTGGGCCAAAGCTGCCTTAAAATGTTTGTGGGAATGTGAAATTTTTCACTGCTACTAGTAAAGGGTTAAAAATCTGTTTTGCCTTGTTTAAAGTAAGGAAATAAAGAGGTTTAGATTAAATATTAGAAAAAGGTTCTTCACCCAGCGGGTGGTTGAGCACTGGAACAGGCTCCCCAGGGGAAAGGTAACAGCACCAAGCCTGACAGGAGTTCAAGAAGTGTTTGAAAGGCACATGGTGTGATTCTTGGGGTGTCCTGTGCAGGGCCAGGAGTTGGACTTCAATGATCTTTGTGGGTCCTTTCCAAGTCACCATGTTCTGTGATTCTGTGATTCAAAAAGTGGTCTAACTTTTAGGCTGGTTGTATGGTGGTAGTCACCAGGCTGTGCACAAGGTTTTGCTTGTTTAAGACATCAGGACCTAAATGTCACATAGCAAAGTAGCAGCCTCTGAAGTCCAGTCAAATTGAAGTTTAGTACATGAAGTAACACTAAATTGTTTGAGATTTTCCTGCCCCTCACTACTGACTGAATTGATGTGGAACAGCAGCCCACTCTCACCAAAGGTTTGTTGAACATTATTGTATTTGTTTAATAAAGTGTAAATCTACTCTTTAGAAAATCAATAATGGTAATTGTCAAGGGGAAAGAGAGTATTTACAAGAGCATGTAGTAACAAGACAAGGGAGGATAGTTTCAGACTGCAGGAGGGCAGATTTAGATTAGATACTAGGATGAAAATCTTTACTGTGAAGGCAGTGAGGCTCTGAAATGAGTGGCTCAGAGAACTTGTGGATGCCCCATCTGTGGAAGTGCTCAAGGCCAGGTTGAATGGAGCTCTGAGCAAGGTGGTCTAGAGGAAGGTGTTCCTGCTCACAAAAGGGGGGTTGGAACTAGGTGATCTTCAATGTCCCTTCCATCCCAGGCCATTCTATGTTTCTCTGATTCTCTGATTCTATGATTCTGTGATTCTATGATTCTATGATAAGTGGCCACACCAGAATTTCAGACTCTCCTTGTCCTGTGCTGATGCAGGGCAGGGAAAGAGCAGACAACATGCAGTACCTGGAGCCCAATCAAGGTATTTGTATATGGAGAAGCATCACTGCTCAGTAAAACAAATGTTTGTTTCTGCCTTCCTTTAAAATCACAGAGCAGGGACATCACTGCTGTTCCTCTCAGTGCCTGCAGGCACAGAGTATGGTGGAGATGCCTGTGAAGAGCCAGGAGGCTGCTGGGCTGCAGTTCTGTGCTGGAGTTCAGTGCAAGGGCCTTGCTGCTTTGGTACAGTCCCTCTGAAAAGGAACCCTGGGTGAATGGTGTCCTTTCCATGAGCCCCTTTTCCTGCCCATATTTCACAGGCAGGCTTTGCAGCCACTTGTGTCAGTCTGAAGCTGTTTTCTTGCTCTTTGGTTTCCTTCCAAGTATGATCTCTGAAAGCTCTTCACTAGCTCACATTTGTAGGCTGTGAAATGCATGGCAGGTAGTGGGGAAAACAGGAAGTTTCAACGTAATTCCCAGAGGTGATGTGTAGGATTGAAACAAAAAATTGTTTTGTGTTTGTTTTGGCTGACATAGCTGGAACCGTGTGCTGTGGAGTTATTAATGTGCAGTAAAACATTCCAGTGGGCATGCACCCATGAACCTGCTGACATCTTGTTACTGTATTTAAAAAGATGCTGTAGAAAATAAAACCCAGTTTATCCAGTGAACTTTACCAGCACTGCATCTGTTCAGATGACGCAGTTTCTAAGAATATGCTTTTTCTAGAGCTCCTGTTACTTATCTGATCCATGGGCCAGGACATAGAATCCTTCATGCAAATACAGTTTCCTACATTCCCTGCTGCTCTTTTATCTGACAGGAGGAATAGGGAGAGTAACAACTCTATGAATTCACCCTCTTCAGCACACTGAAGGTTTTTCTCCATGGAGTCCTTCCTGGAGTTACTTCCTGCAGTACAGTGGAATTTTGTATATGCCCTTTCATCCATTTTGGGCCTCTCTTTGCAAATGACTTGTCTGCCTCACATCCTATTAAACTATACTCTAATTTCTGTCTCTTTTTTTAAACCAGCAAACAGGAGTCAGTGTCATGCATGTGTTCACTTCTCAGCTCTGTGGTGAGCATGAGGAAAACAAGATTGGGAAACAAAAAGGACATTAGCCAACATCCAAGGCAAACTCACTCTGATCTATAATGAAAGCATCTCCAGAAGTTCCCTCCATCACCAGAATTGGAGTCTGAATTAGAGTCTTATGTGTTCTGAAGCATGAGGAGGCAGAGGTATAATCCTCAAGTTATTCTGATACTGCTGTGAATTAGGGTCCACCTAGAACTGCACAGTGAATGTCAGCAGTTGGCTCCTGTTGGAGAGTAGCAATGTTTTGTGCCTGTCCAATGGAATTTCTGTGGCTAAAACCTCATCCTGGATTTTGAAAAACGATGAACAGTGATGATTACATGAAAGTGTACCCATTACATATAATAACTAGCACTCATTCTGCTAGCATTTAGAGCTGGAAGCCCAGCTGGAACTTGGCAGCACAGTTAGAAATGGTAGCACTATGGAAGAATGTATTTTCATCCTTCCTGTTCAAGAAACTACTGGATGTGGCACTTAGTGCTATGATTTAGTTGTTATGATGGTGTTCTGTCAAAGCTTGGACTAGATGATCTTGGAAGTCTTTTCCAACCTTAACGATTCTGTGATTCATATTTTTTCCCTCAGCTCTATACTAATGCCCTGGGAAGGTGTGGGAGATAATTGAATTTTGGTAGAAGGTGGCTAGAAACTGGGGGAGGAGGGTGATCTTTCATCTTCACTGCACACTGCACAGTTATAAATAGTAATTTGTATGAGCAGTTCAAACAAAAAAAAGATATGCCCTACCACAGCTTACCTTAAGGTTTTTACCTGCTAATTGAAATTTCTCTTTCACTTAACTGCCTTTCAAAGTCATTAGCATTGTTCAGCTGGGGAAATAGCTAAATTGTAACTGAGACTGGTGGACATGAGAGACAAGCATAAAAACCAATCAAGCTCTTTTCAGTAACTGAATACCCCAGGCTTGCAGCAAAGTTTAAGCTACATGCTGGGCTATCTGGTGCTGGCTGATGAAAATGTCCAATATTGCACCAATTCCTGAGGTAAAGGGCAGCAGGACTTACTGTGATCTGTGTAAACAAGCAGGATACTATCTAAAGGTGAATAAGCAGGAATAAGCAGGACTGTGACAAAATATGTTGTTATTGTAGGCATGCCAAAGCCATCTTAAAACCAACAGCTTGACAACTTTCTGAGCTTCTCAGGTAGATATTGCAGCACACATTGGTTTCTGCACTTCCACAGCTGTCCTGCTAACATCATGCAAGCATCTAGTTTAAAACCAGGTCTGTCACAACCATGGGACTCACACTTGGAGTACAAGCAGTGCTGGTTTCCCCAGACAACTAAAATGACCCTTTAAACCTTCAAAATTAGCTTGGATGTCAGGGCAGAAAGAGAGTCTAGTCCATACACACATTTGTGGGCACTCCTCCTGCTCCCACTGAAAGTGGGAGAGCCATACCAGATTGGCTAAGTCTTCCCTTCTTAGCATTGCTGCGTGTTTTGAAGAAGGAAAGTCCCCAGGATGTACCTTGCCAAAGTCACAGAACTTCACAGCCACCTGCAGACTGGCAGGACACAATGCTGGTATGCCCCATTCTTTATTTCAATCATGACCCCAGACCTGCTTCAGAGAGCTGGTCCTGTGTCATGGCAGTGAGACCCAGCTTCCTTTGTGAGGATGCTCAGAGAATCCAGTCTGAGGGTGGCCCAGGCTGCAGCATTTCTGAGTCTCTCCAGTGCCACTGTTTCTGCTCTTCCAGCTCAGTGAGTCTGCTGTTGGGCCACGTGTCATTTCTAAAAGTCATGAAAACTTGTTTGTGGATGTGCAGGCAGCACGTTTCTAGTTTCCTACTTTCCAACTTTCTCCCAGGAAATCCCCTAAACTGCTGCAGAGACTGTAGTTTGAGGACTTCAGTTTGCTTTCAAAAAAGGAGAGTGGGGGCTGGTGGTGTAGAAGTTACTATTTTTGCTCTAAGAGAGGAAACCAAGCTTTTCTTGTAGTCTGATTCCATCCAGCTGACCTTGCTGCTGTCCTCATCTTATGGCAGGCTTGTCTGAATGACCTCAATTCTTGTCCTGGTTGGAGAATTCCTCGTTGTTCTGTCACAGCTCAGGTCAGAGCCACAGGGGAAACCACAGTGGAGACACTGCAGACAGCTGCTGGTCTGTGACATACAGGAACATGTTCCAAGACTGTTTGCCAGTGCTTCTGCCTCAGCTTCCCCCAACAGATGTGAACAGCAGCATTTATTTGCATCCCTGGCGTCCGGCTTCTTGTGTTTGTTTGAGTACCCTCATCTCCTTTTCTTCTCATTTGTTCAAATTCATTGTTCACACTTTTTTACTTGTGTCAGGTAAGCCAGTGCAGTAATGCTCTACATAAAAGAATTCTCAGACTGTGAGCACCCCAAATGTGGCAGCTGTTAGTGATACATCCTCCTAAAAATCTATTCTTAAATCCATAAACCCTCAGACACTCAACTGAATGTGGGAAAGTTTTGCTTCAACATGGATGTTTCAGTGAGACCATCTAGGACTTCTCTAATTTATGGTGTTTAAAACACTTAGCTCACTTTTATGCATTTTACCTGTGGATCTGGAACTATTATAGCATCTTTTCCCTCCTCCAACACTTTTTTCCTATGCTTAGAATGAGAACTGAGGGCAAACTGTGCTTGGCTAGTGAGTTGTTGGGAGAGAATGAAAGAGCAGAATGGGAGTAATTTTGAGGGGTTCAGATTATCTTTGAGCATCTTCCTTGAATAATCTGGGCTTGTGGATGCTTCCAATGTACCCCTTCTTGTTCTGCCCCACTAAACTGAACAAAATGCAGCTTCATAATGTAGTTACCAATATGTGGTTGAGTCATTAAAGGATTAAATCTGCAATATACTTTGCATCATTTGCATCTTTTCATCTGAGGAACAAAGTCTAATTATGCAATCTCATTTATAAAACCTGCTCATCCCTAGCAGGATAGATATAAAAGAATACCCCAAACCACTTTTCATTTCTGTGGATTACAATAAACAATACTCAGAAAGGAATTTTAAAACTGTACACCAAATTCAGCTCCTATGTCAATGTGCATTGCTTCTTCCAAAGTGCCACAACATGGACTTGGCTACAAGTAAACCCTGTCCCTGCATGGCTGAATTTGGCCAGAGACTTCTGCAGCATCTCTTAGGTCATTAGTTGAGGTTATGCAGAGCCTTTGGACACCACACCAGTGGAGTGTGAGCAGCAGCAGCCAGCTCTGTACTCCAGTTTCACAGAGCCACATAAAGCAGCAGGGGAAGCAAAGATGACAAATCACACTTGCTGGCAGTGAAAAGATTAGTATTAATGGATTAGGAATCCAATTAGCCACTCCTCTTCTTTTAGCAAAAGCTGGCATGTCAAAGGTTGCTGTCTCTCATGAGAATAGTGGGGTGCAGATGGCTGAAAATCATGACCTGCTTTGATGCAAAATAAAATTTTGGCCCCATCTTTTTGTTTCCACCTTTGGACCTCCTAAGGAGAGCAACCCTGTCACTGGCTGGCTGGGCTGCTCCACACAGCCACTTCCATCTGTAGCCATCTTTCCATGCTAATCGAACAGATTTCTTATCCAGATTGCTATCTGTTTGCCAGACAGTGTTACAGGGCTGTCAACAAATGGACTGCAAATCAGCTTTATATTTGTTTAAATGAAGTTTCTTCTCTTGTCTTTCACACATCTTCAATGAAGCTCAAGGTCAGCAGTTAGAGGATTTTTTAAAAAGAAAAAAAAGTGTTTCTTTTCCACTTTCTTTCTGCTCGTAGAATTTTTTTTTTCAGATGGGATTTAATGCTGGACTGCTTTCAATATTGTATCTATTACATAGCAGTATTTCCTTTCATCTTCTGAGAATTCCCTTGTACCCTTTAATGAGGAATTCAGAAGGTTTTGTATTTTGTAAAATACGTGCTAGACCAACAATGACCAGAAAACTTGCAGAATTCCTAGATATTAATCTGGCCTCTGCTGGGCTTTGCAGTTGTTGCAGAGGGATTTGTCAGAGAAAATTAGTGCTTTAGTCTGTCACACAGAGTGCCTCTGGCAACTTGGAACTCCAGAAGACAATGGGCATTTCTTCCCCATTGTACATCCAGTGTCATTTCACAAAATGCCCAGTTCATTGCAGATTTTTCTCCAGGTCTTAAGGGTGATCAACAGTGAGATATGATTGGTGGTGGTAGGGAAGAAGGTTGCTTTCTCCTTCCCTCTTTTTTTTTTTCCTCTAGCTTATATTGCCCAGATACTATAGAAGTCTTCACAGATATCAACCTGGATTTGTCAGCAGTTGCCAGAGCACTTTGAATCATGGCTTTGAATGTGTGACATTACTGATAAAGTGGGGTATAGGTAGGAATCTAAAGAAATCTAGATGATTTAACCCCAGCCAGTCCTCTACAGAGAACAAAATTTGTGAGGCATTCTCCAAGAGCTCAGAAGGGAATTAGTAGGCATGTCACAATAGTACTCCATAGGCAAAAAAACATCCCAAACATGCCATGGAAGACCACCAAGTGTTTACTGTTACTTTAACCTCAGATTCAGGTATGAAAGAGGGTCTCTAGCATGGTCCTTGTTGGCTGCCAGCTGATACCAGGCTCACCAAGGAGAAGAGCTTTCAAATTCTCTGATTGATCTTTTTCACATACGACTGATGAAAGGCACTGTCAGAGGGTGCTGGTCTTGGGAGCAGTCACAGTGCCTTATTCCCTTTGCATTTTCTCAGTGTCTGAAGAAGATAAAACACTGCAAACTGAATCCCCTAAATATCTCATTTGTTCTGATCTTTGTTCAACTGTACTATAATCAGAGATTTAAGAATTACTTGAGTCTGGCCAGTCTGTCTCCTATACCTGATATTAACAACAACACTGACTTTGGTAGAACCACATGCAGACTCCTGTTGATCTCCCTCAAAATACAACAACAGAATGCCGTTAAAAAGAGAGCTATTATTTTAATTAAAATGGGATCAATTTTCTAGACCAGGCATCCATGTACTCCACAAAGTTCTATGACCATGGAAGTGCTATGGAGCAGAATGGATCCACACAAGCTGTGCTACCTAAACCTTCTAGACTGCAGTTATCAGTATCCAGAGACCTAACAATGCCTTTTTCCTGATGGTCATGACCAAAGGCCATCAGATTTGTAAAACTGGTAGAAAAATAAATCTTTAGTTGATGGCTGGGGTAAAACCATGACAGCAGTGCATGGAAACAGGCCCTCCAAGGTAGTAAAAAGTGAAAAGCAATAAACAAAATAATTTAGGATGAAAGATAACATTTTACATAAGTTTTTAATTGTTTTGGTTAAATAATTTGTGCTGTAAATTGAACAAATTCTGTATTGAACAGCTAGTATATCCTTCTTATAGTCTCTAAAATTGATATAATTATATATTCTTGTAATTATAATTCAATATCTGTTAGCTTGTTACACTGTCTTTGGACAACTCAGACAAGAATTAATAATGTCTATTTAAAACCTAATTTAATTTTCAGTGATTAAAAAATAATTAACACCAGTTCAGGCAATCTGCACATCACATTTCTTGCCATCACTTTAGTTTTCTTGGAACTGAGAAAAATAACAGCTTTTTAAATTAAATAAAACAAATGTTGCTTTGGTCTTTCCAGGCTGTTCACGGAAAATCCCACTATCTTCGTGTTTGTAATTAGTGGCAGTAGTTTCATTAAAATCCCTCACTTCCTATTCAAGCACCTCTGCCTTCCCATGCTCTGCAGTGGGGTTGTGAGCTCCTCCTGGGCAGAGCCCAGCAGCTGGAGGACATGGACACACAAGTGCAATACTGCTATTTTTACCCTTTTTTACAAGCAGAGGATTTGGCTTCTGGTTTATCTTTTTGGTTCCTTTCTTGTCTGGCTCCATTGTTTCCTACTTACAGATATGTGTGTTATGATGACCACTTTTCTTTGATGTATATCTCCTTCCTTCTTTTCTTTTTCTTCATCTCTCTCTCTCTCTTCCTTTCGGTTTTTCTGTTCAGGCTTTGTGCAGTTGCATACAATTTTGCTTACAGTGATTAGGTTAAACCACGCCGCTGCCCCACACATCAGCCCAATTCACTACCAAAGCTAAATTCCAGTTTGAAGCATGTCTTTGGTTCCAGCAAGTTTAATGTGATTCTCATCTGTATGAGAGGAGAGACCCGTGGCTATCCCAGCAGCCTCCCACTCTGGAATCCCTGGGACAGCAGACAGTGTCCACAGAGCCCTTTCACACCACAGAGCAACAACACACACCTTGAGAGCAGAACTGGGCCATTGCTACCAGAGCCTCTAGAGAGAATTATCTTTTCCACTTTGTGCCATACAGATGTAACTCTTTTCAGTAGCACAGAGTTGTTAAATGTTAAAATACATTTTAAGCTGCTGATACATTTCCTAAAGGAGTCAGCACTAATAATTGCTCTGGAAGCAAATCACTTTGGTAATAAATCTTTCCATCCATGTGCTCTAGGAAACAGAAGGAAAAGGACCAGCAGACCTGATTCCTGTCATGGTTGTTTTTATCACTGCCCTGCTAAATTATCTCTGGTAAGTTGTCTCACAGCCCTTTTCTGATCAGATTTTTGTCAGTCTAGAATAAGAATTCCCAAATGGCACAATTTTACTTGTAATACTGCTAGCAAAATTGTTTACAAAGAAGGTCCTCAGACTCAGGGGATTCACTAAGCAATAAATGTGCCTTTTACAGCTGTTGGGTACGGGTTTTTTGTCATCTGCCCATTAAACCAGATGCTGAAAGGAGTTCACCAATGTGGGACTCTCTTTAGAAGCAACTTGCATTTCAGTTTGATGGTCTTCCTTGGCCACACATAGAAATAATGGCCATTCATTACACACAAATGGGTATGTTCAGAGAAGTCATGTGAATATATTTGGTGTGGTTTAATCCCCCCACCACCAACCAAGCCCCACAAATCTCCAGGGGGACAGGAAAGAGAATCAGAGGAGTAAAAATGAGAACAACTTGTGTGTTGAGATAAAGTTTAATAGATAAAACAAAAGCTGTGCACACACAAGGAAAGCAAAACAAGGAATTCATTCACCACTTCCCATAGGCAGGAAGGTGTTCAGACACCCCCAGGAAAGCAAAGCCCTGTCATGTGTAATGGTTACCTGGGAAGACAGATGCCATCACTCTGAATGTGTCCCCTGCCCCTTTTTTCTTCTTTCCTTTTTATTTCTATGCTGGCCATGATTCCATGTTAGATGGAACAACCCTTCCATCATTTGGGGTCAGCTGTCCCACCTGTGCCCCCTCCCCTCTGCTTGTCCACCCCCAGCCTACTCACTGGGGGAGAGAAAGGCAGAAAGGTCTTTATTCTGTGTAAGCCCAGCTCAGCAAATAGCAAAACCATTCCTCCTATCATCAGAAGGGATTCCAGCACAAATCCAAAACACAGCCTCACACTACATACTACGACGAAAACTCACTCTACCTCAGCCAAAACCATTACATTCTCCACCATTCCATTTATATTGTGTTCCATGCCATTTATATTGTGGTCAGATCCCACATTTCCTAATACACTTCCCCTCCTTTGGTGTAATATACAGGTATCATTCCTTTAGTATGGGTGACCCCTGAAAATGTCCATAAAATGTCACAAATGTCCACTGAGTTAATTTATTCCATGTCTCTGGGCTCCCTTGGTTATGGTGATCACTCAGGGTGGGGAAGTGCTGTGGGTTTGTTGTGTGGAGTCACTGGGCACCAAACTCAGCTTGGGTTGGGGTCCCTGCAGCACTTGCACTGCTTCTTGTGAGGCTTCTCCTCTGTTGTTCGGGTAGATTTGGTACAGTAATTCCTATACCAACAATTTAAAGTTTTGTCCATTACAAGCTCTATTCCTGGTCCCCCTGGACCACATTACAGGGCTTAACATTGCAGTGAACACTGACCAGTAAACCACAAAAGTAAATCTCCAGTAGTTAAAAGTAGTTAATTTTCCTGTCTTTCTTTGTATCTATAATTGGGCTCTGAGGACTCTATTGCCCTCAGGCAGACTGCCTGTCTCTAGCAGTTGCACAAAGAATCACAGAACCATTTAGGTGGGAAAGGACCTTTAAAAGCATCAAGTCCAACCATTAACTGAGTCTGACTGACTCCAACGTGCACATTTCTACTGTTCCCACATCCTGCACTTCCTAGTTTCTTTTCATGGCCCATTGCCTAGCAATTGATTTTACTTCACACTGTGAATTCTCCATAAATAAAAGGCGGGCAATAACACTTTAACATAAACGGGCAGTTCTTGTGATTCTCTATTTATTCACTCAATCAATAACTTACAGTTGGTAAAAAAATTCATTGACAGGACGTTCCTGCACTCCCAACCTGAATTGCTTCTCAGCAGTTGCAAAAAGACCCTACAGCCAAGAGTGAGCAGTGGGAGTTACCAGTGATTGCCACAGCACCCTGTCTCTCTTTCTTTCTGAATTACTTCTACCTTGAAATATCAACCGGCAGGCCCAGAGTGAATTGGCTTGGATAGGTGTTCCTGTATTCATTTATATTGATACCATAGAAATTATGATCTCAAAAGTCAGCCTCTTACTTAGGCAA
Source organism: Agelaius tricolor (assembly GCF_023055355.1). Classification (NCBI taxonomy): domain Eukaryota; kingdom Metazoa; phylum Chordata; class Aves; order Passeriformes; family Icteridae; genus Agelaius; species Agelaius tricolor. Next base: position 66,082,632 of record NW_027269261.1, read on the forward strand.
TACTACCTCAGCAGACAATGCTGGCATACCATGGACTGGGTGTTGGCAGAGAGAAGCTGCTTCAGGCTGCAGCAAGACTGCTTTTTAAGTTAATTGCTTCATCTTTGCCACTGCAGGATCATGCTCAGCAATTTATGCTATCACTTTGTGTTGGTTATTAGTACTAAAACCTTTTGTCATTTGAATAACTTTCACTTAATTTGAAGCATACACTATGAGTTTGAAATGCAAAGTGTATCTAAAAAACAGAAATTATTGCACTGGGAGTTAGTGGACGAGGGAGACAAGCTATTGATGCCAAAATTCCAACAATCTATGCTTTAAATCTTGGTATCATCACTTGGTAATCTTTAGAGTATCTCACTTTGAAGCAATATTGTCCAATGCTAACAATCTCCGGGAACAATGATAAAGAGAATGTGACTAAAAAATTGGATGAAAGATAACAAGAGAACATCAGAATATTTTATGAGCATATGACTTTGGGGAGCAAATTTTATCTGATATTTTTAACTGATAAAAAGGTATCTGAAGCCTTGATCCTGCAAAAGCCATTTAGTCCTTCAACAATGAAGAGAAATATAGAATATGCCTGGATTTAGAAATACAAAATGTATTTTTTAATGTTTGAAATAAGATGTAATTTTGAGATTCTCTATGCCTGTAAAAATATTTCCTATGTCTCTTTGGAGATCTAAGTTCTGACAAAAGTAGTGCATTGAGAGAAAGAGTGGGTTTAATTGGAGCACAAGCTTTTCACATTAAATTCACATTTCACATTAAGTTCTGCATTTCCTAGAAAGAAACTTTTGTATATATGGTAATAGATTCTACCTATATTTCTGCTACACCATAAAAGAATTCCAGCACCTAAATATGTCCTTTAGGTAAAATTTTGTCATCAGATGAAGGGGATATGCATGTTTAAACAAATTTGATCTCCATGTCTGATGTTACGCCATCAATTCAATACCATTTCTTAAGTTCTTAAGGAGATCCATATATTAAAACCCCTCATGTATATGAATAAAAAGTGTTATTTACTATACATATCTTCTGAATCATTACTCTACAATTTTAGGTTCTGTGTTTGCCCCCCCCCACTAAAAGGGAATTTATTCTAGTGGATCAAACATTATAGGAAGGAACACAAGTGTGAGCTGCCAAAACACTTTGGTACCTGAATTTCCAATTAGTTTTCACAAATTGCCCATAACAATCAAATATGTCTTTCAATGAAGTCATACTCAGAAGAACCCTGGGGAATACTGTGAGTTGCACTGGTTTCTGTAAATTGCAAATGAATGGGACCAAATTAACAAATTTTTCATCACAGACAAAGTGGGGTAGGATCAATGGACCCTTCTCTTTCATGTAGTCTCCACAGGTCTCAAGAAATTTAGAAAAGCACAGAAACTTAAGTTGTCAGTGAAAACAATGTGATTAACAGCAATCTGAGAAGAGCAAAACCACAGAAGTGTGGCCCTTCCTGAAAAATTTCTGTATAAAGACATGTTTTAAATAATGGAATTTGAACTTGTGCTTAGACTGAAAAAGATCAAAATAAACAGATACATAACCAGCAAAGTGAAATAACAGAAATATAACAATCTGACATTCCACATTTTGTGTTCTTGCTGAGGTCAACAAAAGTGAGATTTATTTTCTTTGTATTGTACATATTTTTGCATCACAATGTCAGTGTGGCCACATTACTAAAAGTCACTGTAATTTTTTAACCATTCCTTTACAATGCTCTGAATTATTCTAGTGAGACAAGCCTTTCTGCTTTTCTTTTTTCTATTTTTTTTTTTCTCTGTAAGATGAACTTTGGGGATTCCTACCGAATTAGTGATTATTTCCAGCTGCGTTAATAAATTTTCTGAGAATTCAACAAGGAATTGTTTAGATGTTGTGTTTTAACTGTCCAAAAATAAATTTTAAATTTTTAAAGGAGAGGTCTGTTATTCGTTGCAAAGAAGTAGCAATTATACTGTGGGAAACAAATCTTTATGAGGAATGGAGAAGGAGCAGCCCTGAAACATTTCTGTGATTCATATCTTTTTCAGGAGTCTTTCCTTAAGAAGGGCACTTCAAATGAAAATCCTTCCCTTTTTAAAAAAGTGTAGGACTTTATGCCATGTTTGGTTTTAAACTTACCCTTGTCTCTTCCCCCACAGTGAAGCCACATGGTTTGAATTAAAGAAACAAAGTACAAAGCAATAACTGTATTTTTAAAATGTTACTCAGGAATGCGTCCATTAATATGAATAGCTAGTGTAAAGAAAAAGCTTCACATAAAAAAAAGGCTGAACTCCAAAACAATTCCTTATCCATTCAAAAAGTAAACTTGTATAAACACCTATTTACTATAGATAGTGCTGTCAGCTCTGGAGAACCAAGACTTTATATGAATTCCCGTGGTTTGCTTTTGTTTCAGACAGTGTTTATCAAAACAGACTGTTTAGAGTAATTATTTAGTCCACAGATCTTTGTCTCTGCATCCAGTGAACTTCTAGAGTCTCCACTTCCAGAGGTAAATTATAGACCTGAGCTCCAGAGCTGGTTTAGCTGATCTGATCATTCAGAAAACTGTTAGAATTTGTTCCAAAGAAAAATTTGTTCCAAAGAATTTGTTCCATTTGTTCCAGTTGTATTTGCAGTAATCTTTACTTGGGTTAGGACAACAAGGTGTTTTACCAAGTGAAAGGAGTTGCATAAATGCATAAATGGAGGGATCCACAGGCAGGTAATGTCTTACCCAAATGTTACCCAAATGCAATCAGTGGTAGCTAGATCAATATTTATCATAACCATAATTATCTGAACAATTGTCTGGATCCCAAGAGAAAGTGGCAGTGTGTAAACCCTGTTAATCCCATGAGGAGATGTATCTCCTAGCAAGGAAATGTGTTCCAGGGTTTCATTTAGCCTCAAGAGTATTGCATCAGAAAAACAAAGACTTGGGTATCAGAGTTAAAAATTTATATCTTCAAAACCCCTGCAGTACTTCTCTACAGCACAAAAGGGAGTTCCTCCATGCCAATTTTCCAGCAGTGAAGTTCCCTCAGGAGTTAAGTGTATGTTTTGTGTACAGTCTGTTGCTACCTAGTGCATGTAGCTAAGCTACACTGAGATCTCTGTTTTAAGCAAATATCTACTGAACTCAGTGGTAAGACCAGGTACATTTTGTATTCAATGAATCTGGTTCAATGTACAAGATAATTTGCCCTTTAAACAATAGTTCAAACACCTGTGTTCAAGTTCATTTTCTGGTCATGAGTTTTTGAACTCACATCTATTATGAATGCTTAAATTAGCTACATAATGCTATAGGATGTAGTTTTAACCTTTTCATTGCAAAATGGGATGGCTTTATGTACTAATTAGAGAAAGGCAATAACTTTAGGACTAGACCACTTGTCTAGATCGGGGGAGGAAAAAAAGACTTAGGTTCTTCCACCTACTCTTGTGAATCCTTAAATATCCAAACAATACATGGGTTTACCCAAACCCAGGTGAATGCTTAAACATCAAGAGCAAGAAGAGACACAGTGTAAATGTGTAAATATTCAATGCAAAGAGCAACACTTCCAACGCAAGGATTTAAGAGAACCCCATCCCATGCCAGAGGCCAAAGCTGGTCCCTCTTCTGCAGCTGTGTTGGCATCTCTTCCCTGTGAACTGAACTGCTTGTAACAGTTCAGATGCCTTTTCCTTTAGCTGTTGGGGGTTTCATTCAAGGATTAGGTCTCTGAAGATAAATAGAAAGCCAGTCATTTAAAATCTAGGGGATTTTAGGGAAGCTGGTGCCTATAATGGATCCCCTTTCCCCTCTCACACTGCAGATCAGCTACATTCTTGCAGCACAGCCCAAAATAACTGGCAATGCTTGGCCAGAGTGATGGGCTGAGAGAGAGGACAGGACAGCTGGGTGAACTTCCACAGAGGGTCAGCAGTGTTAAACTGAAGAAAGAGAAATTATGGTTATACCTGCAAAAGTTGGGGACAAGGAGAGAGGGGAGAGAGCAATCACAAAGACTGCATTATACAGTCCATTCTGAAGGGAAAAACATGGGAAGAAAGGGAAATAATCAAAATATTAAAAGGCCTTTAAATATACAATTGTATATTTAAATAATTGTAATTATATATATTATATATATGTTAATTGTATACAATTGTATATTTACTTACTAGAAGTCTTCTTAGTAAGACAAGATCATGCAGTCAAACTTTTTAGTAGGCCTGTAGCAATAGGACAAGGGGCAATGGTTTTAAACTGAAAGAGGATAGATTTAGATTACATACAAGGAACATTTTTTTTATGGTGAAACACTGGCACAGATTGCTCAGCAGGTGGTGGATGCACCATCCCTGGAAATATTCAAGGTCAGGTTGGACAGAGCTCTGAGCAGCCTGGTCCAGTGGAAGATGTCCCTGCTCACTTCAGGGGGTTTGGACTACATGACATTTAAAGGTGCATTCCAACTGAAACTATTGTGTGATTCTAGGAATAAGAGAGAAGGGAGGAAGCTGGAAAGTGAAGAGTCACTTGAAAAGGAAAGAGAGGTTTAAGGCAGTAAGAAGAACCCAGACAGGAAATGAAACTCAAGGACAAAAGGCCCTTTAATTCTGGATCAATTACCGAGGTGTCAGCCTCTTCAGTCTGTGAGTAATATCCACCATTCTTGTCAAATCATCTCCTACCGTTATCTGCTGATAAGATTGTAGTAGGGGTGGGGGGAAATTGCTGCTTTTTGTTCGCCTTTGCAGGTTCTTCAAAAAGTGGCAAAATTACCAAGGGTGTCAAATAACCCCCAGGGCAGGTGTGCTTGGCACAGGCAGGGGATCTGTGGAAGCTCAAACCATGTTTTCCCAGCCACTGCTGTTCAGGCTATCTGCAGAGTCAGCAAGGAAAGACTGTCTATATATAATGGGAAAAATGCAAAGAAACCAGATGGATTTCACTGAAGCTAGGTAAAACTTCTCCTCCCATGCCTTTTGACTTGTGTTGTGCAAGACAGCATGGCTAACTTGCTGGCACAGATGTTTCCTTTCACATGTGTGTCTCCAGTGGTTTTCAGTCTGACATGGAGCTGTGTAAGCAGGACCTCCTGGAGTCTGTGTTACGGAGCTGACTCAGCTTGCAAGCAAACACTTCTCCCTATTCACCAACCCTGCAGATGGAGTTCCTGGAGGAATTCTGCAAGTTTCTTGACTTGTGCCCAGAAACACAGGTTCTGTAGGCAAGATTTGCCCTTCAGCAGTCCTGTACAACTGCTCTTTTCTGTAATTCCTTTGCAACCACAACATCTCTGCAAGATTTTTCAACTGTTCTTGCAGTTATAAATTAGTTGTCAACATTTCATCCACTTGCATGAATAGTTTGTTGCTCTGCTGCTAATCTCTACCTTATCTAACTATTCAGTGGGTACTAAACTGAGTGACAAAAATGCAGAGCTGAAAGTCTAAACCCTGGTGAGGCAATCCAGTTATCAAAGACACACCACATGCCTGCAGTATGTGATGCTATCAGAGCTTTTCCATGAGTTCCCAGTCTTACTTTTGCATATTTCTGTGAGCTGGATATTAGTGGCAGCTTTCTGCATCTGTCAGATGCTAATTCAGAAACAGAAAAGAGATTGTAGCTCCTGTCTAAAAGACTGTGGGACACTGGCAAGGATTCAGGGAGCTGTCTGCCCTGCTATGAAACCCTGTTTAAGAAGGTAGAAGTGGGGTCCTGATTAACTTATGGGCAATGTTCTGCCTCAGCAGAGAATGCAGGGGCATGTGGAGATGTCTGTGGACCTGTTCAACCCTTGAGCGTGCACATCTCTACCACACTGCAGCAAAAGGCAGGGCAAGAGAGGTCCAAGTTCATCCCTATGTCACAAAGAGGAACTAAAGGTCAGTTTTGCCTTTAATAAAGACCGTGAACACCTGTCCAGATGAAATCAGCATTAAGTGGCAGCAGTCCTGGGATGCTTTTCATCTGTAGGTCTGGGAGCACTTCACAGAGGTAAGCACTGCAATTCAGAGCAATAAAGCCTTTTCACAGACATATTTCTAGCAGATCTTTGTTAAAGTCACTTCTCTCCGCGTGGCGTCAGTTTAAGATTTACATGCAAAGTGCAAGAAGGAGGGAGGTGGCTGCCTGTTGCTGTTACCAACCCAGGGCTGAGTGCCTCTGCACTTTGCAGTGCGTGGTTTGAGCTGCAGCCCTGCAGCTCTCCCCTCACCACCACGATTTCCTGTTGCACTCATTTGAAAAGACAATGTTCCTGAGGAAGTTATGAAGACGGCAAGTAAGTTGCTGCCCTAATTTCTTTGTGTTTGGTTAAGAATGCTTTCTTATTTATGCTGGTTAGAGCTTAGTTACGGCGCTTCTCAAACATTTGGAGGGATGAGAAGCCTGTGCTTCCAGAGAACATATGGGCAAAACTGTGCATTCTGCAGTGCCCTCAGCATGTTGCTCAGAAACAGCTGCAGAAGATTCAAGGCAGCTCTTTTCTCACTGGTGCTGAAACTGTGAGGGAAGTGACTTAAATATTGAGTTGCAAGACGCTGCTGCAGCTGTGATGTCAGATAAGAAAATGTAACTATTGGTAAATCTGCTGTATGACTGTAAATGTTTCTAAAGGCAGTAACTGGAAAAAGCAATTTCATATGTTTAAGCCAGCACTGTTGTTTTAAAGTGCTTAATTATTTACGCCTTCAGATGGACTCTCCCAGCAGCTGATAAGTGTGTGCTTGCTAGAGATCTCCCTGGCAATTCACAAAACAAGGTTCTCACTAGGAAGGATGTCTGTACCTTTTTGCTGACAGCCATGGCTTCCTGCCTTTGTTTGGGGAGATGATGCAGTGGAGGGAAGCAGCAAGTTTGCTGTCTGCCTGAGGAGCAGATAACCTGCTCAACTTGCGGCGGGGATCAGGGGACTGCTTTGGCTTTGCCTGCCCTCTGTCACGACAGCAGCTGCCTTGCTGGTCACAGCTCCCAAGTGTACAGAGGGCTGGACTCAGCTCTCGAGCAAGGGGATTATCCAGAGAGAATATTAGGTGCTATCCTTTTTTTTCTGGGCACACAGGAAATGTTGTGGGAAAAGCTGAGTTGCTAGGCAGTTGTTTTGCTGGTAATGCGGGAAGGAAGCCAGCACAGAGCGAGCCACAGAGGGGCCGTTCTTCTCAGGCCACAGAGGAGCAGAGCCTCAGTGGGCTCTTTGCTCTACTCCCAATTCTCCTGTGTGCCTGGAAACCCTGGATGCCATGTATCACTGCTTTTAGAACTGATAAATCCATTGTGGCACTCTTCTGTCCACGCACCCAGAAAGTCTTAATTTCTTTAACATGCGTCTGATCAGTTTTTAAGTTTCATTTTGCTCAAGTAAATCTTCTGTTGTTGCTTCTAGAAAATGTGAGATTTAGAAATGGAAAGGAAAGAAAGCCATTAACTTGAAAAGTGGCAAATGCAAAAAAAAAAAAAAAAGAGTAAAAATTATTATGATCTAGTGTGTGAAATGAACAATAGAGAAAATAAATTCTTTAGCTGTATGCTCATCAGTGATACTTCAAGTTTTGTTGCAGCTTCACTTTAAGGATTCATTGTGCTTAAGGTAAAGTAAAGTAAGTAGAGTAGAATAAAGTAAAGTAAAGTAAAATATTCCCCTAAACACACTAATTTGAATCATGAAGTGACATGTGAAGGCCCAAGACAATCCCTGTAGTTTATGTGAAGAATTGAAAAATGCAGAGACTTAAAATGGTGAGACTTACTAGCCTTAGTAATCGGCACTAATTTCCATTTCTGAGACCAAGCAGAGAGAAATGCACAGTCCTTGGGCATCACAGTCTATTTCAGTGAGCTGTGAGAGTTAGGTACTTCAGCTGCAGAATTAGGAGCACAATGCCAGACAGTGGGAAGCCAGAAAGCTGTTCTCCAGGAGAGTCACAGACACGATATGGACACTCTGATGTGAACAAGAGAGAGGATGATTTTCAATGCCACTACTCATCTTGTCTCCCCTGTCTCCTGTGAGTCTCTAAAAGGCTTTGTGTAAGAGAAACTACCCTTAGGTTTGGTGCTCATGGCACCACCCCTGACAGTGCCAGCAGGGTCTCATGGTCAGACAAGTGTGGAGAACAGGATCTTGCACTCTGAGTCACCTTCCTGCTGCCTGGTGGCAAATCTTATTTTAAAGGATTATTGTAGCTTAGCATTGGTGCTGCCAGCCCAAATCTCAGTCAGTGCCAAGCCTGGCAGTGGTGTGAATGGTTTGCCATGAATGCTCAGGAGGAGGATGAGTTTCATGCAAAATGGAGCTCTCATTTCTGCTGCCTTTTATGCACAAGATCTTTGGCAGCCTGAGAAACCAGAAGCTGGGTGTCATCTTTCACCATTACTATATGCAACTTCCTTCATTTGCTTTGATGTGCTGCAGTCAATATTTCCTAAGAAGTAGCTAAGATCATTATGCCATTTTTCAGCTCATGTTTGTTAGTCTCAATTTTTGCTGGCATAGTAGCTGAATATAAAACCTTATTTTCTTCACACAAGAATTCAATTTCTTTCTTACTTCACTTCATAAATAAGTCAATGTATGGAGTTGTATTACAAAAGCCCTACTAAATAATAAATAATGCATTTGGTCTGCCACATGATTCTGTGCTTGTCTCTTTGCCCAGTGCTCCTCCAATTCACAAAAATGGGTTTTGTATCATAGTGCATGCAAGTTTAGATTCTTTGCTGTACCTTTCTTAAAACTCATGCCTGCTCTGAACTAGACGCTTCTGCTAAGAGTTTATACAGAGCAGCATCATACAGAGCAAAAATATCTTTATTTATTTTACAAAGTCTCTCTGAAGTTTTAGTTATGTGATGTGGTTGTTTTTTGGGGTTTTTCTTCTTTTCTCATGAGATAATGAAGTTTGGAGCTGGTAAGCCCCCTGACTCTGTCACATACAGATTGTGTTTTGAAAGACCTTGTGAAGGTGCTAGAGGAGCTCAGAGTTTAGCTGTTCTGTGTCTGTTGTGTGCCTCATCTGTATGAACTCCATCCATATTATCTGTGTGCTTCAGGAGGCTGTGCTACAAGGGGTCTAGATAGCAGTTTGAAAGAAATGTTTGTTTGCTGTTTGAACTATCCAGGTGCTGAGAGCTTGCAAGGGTAACTGCAACCAAAACCAAAACCCAGTACATGAATGATTGTCTCTCTTCAAAAGCTTCTACTACCTCATCTACATGTGCATTATTATGCTCAAACTAAAGGGAAAACTGACCTAGAAACATCCATCTGGTATTGACAGTATCATGAGTGATTTTTCCTTGAAACTCACGTTTGTTTATCTCAGTGACAAAGGTTCTGGCTGATCTCCTGGGGCTTCATGGCAGCACAAGCAGTGAGGGGAAATCCAGGCATTAGTAGAACCTGCTAGAGATACCAATGACAAAACTGGACTGTGAGAAGATGGTGAGCCACAAGCTTTTGGCAGAAGGCCAGAACAAAATGCAGAGGAATATCTAGAGGTCCTTAAAAAGTTCTGTCTTGAATATGCCATGAAAGTGAATAAGGTACCCTCGACAGTAGAAGATATCCTGGCCTGTGAAAAGGCAGAGGCAGGGAATGTGGTGAAGGGGTGTGCACACTATGAGTGGGAAAACCCTCCAAACTTTACAGAAAATTCAAGCAAACAGATAAAGTGGAAATAAACTGATTTTTGAGGAACTTTGAAATTGCAGAATTGTCTTCAGATTTTTCAAGGTGAGAGAGGTATTCAAAGTAGTAGGGACTAATAAGGAAGTATTACATGGCAGACCCCAGAACACCAATGCTGAACAACTGATGATCTCAGGAAATGACACTCTAAAGACAAAATAATATTTAAAATATAGAAGTCTGCAAGCAGGATGATGATGAGTAAGACTGCATTGTTAAGAAGCAGAGAAAGTTAAGAGTGCCATCCAGAAATCAGTGAAAACAAAAGGTCCAAAGAGTGGATGGCTCTGAGTGAAATGATCCAGGGAAAGAGGAGCCGGTCTGTTCAGGGAGGTACATGGGCTATATAATACACAGAAAGAAAGAAAGAAAGAAAAAAGTTTCTTAAATAAAGAATGAGAAAAGTCAATTCTGTTGTTAGTGCCTAAGAAAAGTGAAATGCTAAGCTGCACAAGTCACCAGAGATGGCTGATCAGGGAAATTAGGTCCTTTTCAAACAGCTGTGGGATGTTAGGTCTGCCTTAGTAAAGCACTTGGTGTTTCACAAAGCACTGCTGTGGAATCAGTTGAGGCAGGTAAGTGTGGCTCCCAAAAACTTCTCAGGTGTGGTAAGACCAGTAACAAACACCACAGGCCCAAGCAATTGGTTCAAGGTGATAACTAGCACTAGATAGGACATCTGTTATTTCTCAGTGCCTTCCTAGCCCTCTTGGAGGAACTCATTAATGGAGTTAAATCAGCAGAAAGGGTCACAATGTTTGGTGAACTCAGAGAATGGAGGTTGAAGAGTAACGGCAACAGCTTCTGCAGTCTGGTAAGCTGAAGTACCGATCAGTTTGTAGAAACCTGGCAAGAACAGTGGCAATGGAGAAATATGAGATTAGATGGATAATAAATAACAAGGCAGTGCTGTGGCTGAGGTGGATTACCTTTTGTCAAAGGCAGCTTGATCACAGAGGATAGAAATTGTTTAAGGAAACCACAAGGGATTGTACAAGGGAGGTGTTCTTGACTTATGGAAGGTCTCCACAGAGGGAGAGATTACCAACATTCAACCTGTGGTTTACAAGTCCCTAAGGATGTATGGACTAATGGGCACTGGAACAGGGAAGTGGTCACAGCACCAGTCTGACAGAATTAAAGAAACATTTGGACAACACTCTCAGGGATGTGATGTGACTCTTGGAGTGTCTTGTGCAGGGCCAGGAGGTGGATTTGGTGATCCTGATGGGTCATTTCCAGCTCAGCTTATTCTATGGTTCTGTGATTCTAAGTCCATGCAGCACCTGTAAAAAAGCAAGTTTTACTGTCAGTGAATTTAGCATTTGTGAATGGTCTTGAGAAAGCAGAGAAGGGGATTAACAAAAAAAGGATAGAAAGAGTGGCAGGTGTTGCAATTTAGTTCCACCTATAAATGACTGGAGCAGATCTGTTAGATCTTGCAACTCTCCCTGGACCCTGTAACAAAAGTTGCTCTAATCATACACACCTAGTGTCTGCCTTCAATCAAAAATGTTGCTGCCAAAGCTTTTTAAGAGATTTTTTTTTAATTTTCCAATGTGCATCATCAGTACCTAAATTGGGGCTGGACTAAACAATGCTTTCATCATCCTCCAAGTCATTTCAGGCACTGGTCTTGCCTCCATATCCTTCTCAACAGCCTGCTGGGAGGCAAAGGGTCTTGTCCAAAGACTGTTGCATCTACTGCTGACTCTGATGGAAATACAATAGCAATATCTTTAAAATACTGCTGACTTGTGTGGCAGGATAGCATTTGTTAAAATACTCCTCTGCCTTATTTAATTAACTTGTATCACTTAGTGTCATCTTAGTTTTAATTTTGCCATCTGCTGCCCTTAGATTTATGGGTAACACTGTGGTGTCCCTTCTGAAATGATTCCTTGGAATAGTTTGTGCAGTGATGTCTTGTGAGGAACAAGGACACAGATCATTGAAATCTTGTTAGTCCTCACATAAGCTGAAGTATCTTCTGAGAGCTTCTTAAAAGCAATAAAATGTCCATAAAGCAGATTGGTAGGAGGAGCACACACTGAATGAAATGCACAGGGGAGAAGAGATTGTACAACAAAAACCTCAGTGAAGTGCTAAGAATTAAGTGGAAGTAGCTACCTTCCTTTGAAACTTCTCAGTTTTATAACTCCCCCTTCAAGCAGAGGTGTAGTTTTGCCCACTTTGTCCATCACCATCTACATCCAGAGCTGCTTGCTGGTGGTCTGTGCCATATAGCATCCCTTTCAAATGCTGATGATGCATTTCTGCTCTCATTTCCTCCTCTGCATACACATTTGTCACACACAGACACCCTATGGTTGTATCCTGGTGAATCCTCCAAGGTAAAAATAACAGGAGCTACCTTGGGGAAGGAGTGAAGTAAAATGGCTCCAAGGATTGGAGCCTAAAGTTCCAAACAACAATAAGAATTTAAAAAGTGATGCTAAGGGAAGTAAAGACACTTTAGAAAATGAGAAACTGAGCCTTCATTTCTGACTGTGGTTTTCAAAGTAATAATGATTTCCTTCCCTCACTATGCCCAGCACATTAGCATGTATTTCCCCCAAAATAGCAAATTATGGTGACTAGAGAACAGAGAGAGAGCCAAAGGATTTACTAACATATATTCTATGCATACCAGTGGTGCTTATGTCATAAAGAAAAAATGCCTGGGATTTTTTTTCCCAGTTTTTATAGCAATAACCAACAGAGGTCAGGGCATTTCCTAAAGATTTAGTGACTGTTTGGAGTTAATATCCTTCACCTTACTTGTGGACCACTATTTGCTCCCATCCAGCCATTTATCTGCTGGAAACACTCTGCACAACAGTCACCATTTCCTATGGAATAGGAGCACAAATCAGTAAAAATGGTGTTTGGGCAGCTACCCTGCACGTAAAATGCACGTCATGGGCAGGAATAAAGGCAGGAAACAAAAGCCTCCTGGACACAGGGCTGGCCTGATATTTGTGGGACACAACCCTGTCCTTCTGCTGGACATTCAGGAAAACAGGTTGACCTTTTCTGACCCCCTTTTACATAGCAGCCTCCTCACTCAGTGTTTCAAATAACAGAATTCAGGTTTTTTTGTAATTTAAATAACAGAGCAGTTTAAAAGGTTATGCACAAAAACTCTTGTAAAAAGCTCTGTTTTCAGGCCAAGGTGTGTCTTTACTCCTGCAGAGGCTTTGATGCTGTAAAAGTGTGTCTTTCCACCTTATGTAAACTGCCTGGCACCTTTCAAAATGATGCTGTCTACACTCATTAATTCAGTTTTGCAAAGCTCCTGGGGCAGAGCTGGAGGGGAGCAGAGAGGGCATCAGTTCAGAGGTCCCGTAGCAAGAAAAGCCTGTCTGAGCAAACACCCAAGTAAGACAGATGGTGAGAAGGTGAAGGCATGACCCCAGAGGAGAACATCCAAGCAGAGTGAGGAGGAAGCTGCATAGAGAATGTGATTGCCCACAGAGGGGCAAGGAATGGGGAAAAACCAGCCAGGTTTATGAGAAAAGGAGCAGAAAAAAAATATAATGAAAGGTTTACTCTCAAAAAATCCCCATAAAATATGAGCCCAAATGATAGAACTTGTGGTATGTGCCTGAATATTTTGAGCAATTATTTCTTACAGTTTTGAATAAATATTTCTAAAATACAATAGTATGGTTTTGCTATTATTATCTTATTATTTAAAAGTCCTTCATTTAGTTCTTCTGGACAAAATCCAAATAAGATTAGTCATGTGTATTTGAATCCTTTGTTTTGGAAATTATCTTACACATGTGAGAGAAACACATCTCTGGTGAGCAGTATTGCTGGAGATGGTGAGGAAGAGAATCCCTGTGTTGGTATTCCTGCTGGCACTACTCCACAGGCCCCAGCCAAGAGACTGAGATTATACAGACATGGGGTGTCAGAAACAGTCTGCTTTGGAGAGGGGCTTTTCTTCTCCTTTCATTCCCAGCTTTGAAGCCTGGGAAGCAGAGCAGATGCCATAAGAGCCACACTTCCTGCATCAGGACTCACGGCCTGGCACTGGCAGCTGGAGAGGCACACATCCCAGGCTGGAGGCCAAGGCATGTCTAACACCTCCATGGGGTTCTGTGACTCACTCTGGGGCACCCAACCCACCCTTCTCCCACAAGGGCCAGGAACCAGTGAGATCCCATTGCTATGGCTTGGGAACACAGGGAAAAAATGCATGTTATGAGTTAGAATATGGCAGAAAATAGAATTCTGAAAACTTCAAGCAGCGTGCTCCAGCATGGCAATGTATTCTGGGACTGTCCTGGCTGGATGCTCTCTCTGTGAGTCCAGCCAGCACAAGTGTCCACTCAGACTCTCCTTGGGTTTAACTGATCATTTCCTGGAATTTTACATCCATTATATCAGGAGGAAAAAACTTTTGACAAGCTTCAAATCAAAGATAACGAAACCCTCTTAACTGGAAATTCTTTTATTTGTTTAGTTGTGATGATGATAGGGCAGTTCAGTGGAAAGGCAGGAGGCATGCAGCAAACAGACTGCTCTGCTGGGCCATCACTGGGCTGCAGCAAGCCCTGAGGAAGCAGGGAAGTGAGTGGCCAAACCAGGGAACAGGGACAAGCTGAGCCACGGGGCAGGACACTGAGCTTTGGTGCAGGGGAGAGCAGAGGGAGAAGCTGGGTGGGAAGATAACTGAGTGCTGGTGCTTGTGTGGATTACTGGAGTACAAGTCCCTCCTCTCCTGTTCCCACCCTACTCTGTTAGTGCTTCTGGTTTTATTTTTGCTGTGGCACAAAAGGGAACATGGGGTTCACCAACTCAAATGGCTTCTAATTTAGGTTGTACATTAATACATGGAACAAATAAGTAGATACTTAGCCAGGAGGTGAATGTATTGTTCATTAGCTACTTTGAGCTATATTTTTTTATGGGTGTTCTCAGTATACAATATATATTACAGTAAAGTTACTGTTTACTCTGTTTTACTTTGCTTTCCCAATGACTATGCAAAAGCCTTGTGCAGATGAGTTTGTGGGCTGCAAATTCACACTCTGGCTACTGCACACTAAGTTTCTCACTGCAGACAGACCCCACCTTAAAACAGCAGCACTCCTTTGCATAGATTAAGTTAATTTGCTTGAGCTTGTAGTTCTGCTATGATCAGGCATCAGGTGCGGTGGGTAGCCCTAAGTGGTTCCAAAACAGAAACAGAAAAGTAACAATAACTAGTTGAAACTGAATCCATTTCCATTGATGGTCTTGGCAATGTAAGGTTTATGGTTCTAGCTGATGATCCTAAAGGTCTTTTGTGACCTAAATGATTCTGTGGTTTTTAATTGGTTGTGTCATAGTAGGTGTCCTGTCAGACGAGCTTTGGCCGCTCATAAGTGGAGACACACAGAGGCCAAGTTCCAAGTCTTTCTTAACTCACATCCAGGACACCTGTCACACCTGAGATACAATTCTTCCACCAATGTTCAAGCAGTATTTTGTGTTTTGGCTGGAGCTATCTGCCATTTACATTTCCTAAGTCCTTCTTGCTTCTTGTGTGTCAGGGAACTTTTAGCTCACGTGGACTTGAAGAAGTAACTGTGAAGCTGAGATAGGAGGCATCTTTCTTCAGCCTATTCTCTGCTTGGCCCAAGCTCCTGGATTTACCAGACTTGCAGAGCTAGAGAGCAAGAAAGCTTCTGTGGAGACAACCAGTCCCCCTTTCCTCAAACTTTTGGAGAGCCATTGCTTGGAGGCAGTGTTCAGGGGGGAGGGGGGTTTAGTGGGATAAGCAAGCACCCAAAGCAGTTCCCTGTATTGAACATAGAATGAAAAGAAAGGTTTACTTGTTGGAATTAATCACAGTTATAAAGGCTGAGATAATTAACTCTGTGTTTAATTAGGAGATCATATCTGTGAAAAGGGAGGTTTCATGTGTTAATAGTTTCCTGCAGTGCATAAATGCTGAGACCAAATTAAATAGCATGGTGAAAGTAAAAGCTGAGGTGAAGGGGTAAAAACACACAGTATGTAATGCACATGGGCTTGTGCTGGCAGGAATTTATTTTGCCATGGAAGATGACTGAAAAGGCTTGGGATGATGCCATGCAGACCTGAAGTAGAACTCAATGATCTTTGAGGATCCCTTCCAACACAGCTTATTCTGTGATTCTGATGACTCCAACTTGATCAGCAGCATGTGTAACTGGGAGTGTAACACAGGGAGTAATTCCTTTTCCATGTAGCCAAAAGGACTTCCCAAGTTCAAAATATGTTCCATGCAGATTGAAAAGTTGCTACCAATAACTGGCCAGAAGAAAAAGAAGAGAGTCAGAGAATGCAGTATGTATTTACCTGTATGAATTAAAGATCTTTCTGGTCTCCACTCCCTATATTTGTGTTGCAAATCCTGAGCTGGGCAACCTCTGCTTGAATGCACCACTGCAGCACAATTACACTGATACTGCAAAACTCCACATCAGAACTGCTCCCAGCTGTGAATGAGGTGTGCAATGAATGAAGTGTCAAAAACAAGCCAGGTTTCAGGGCCTGTCTATCCTATTAGGAATGTTTGGTGGGTCTAACATCACCTAGTGAAGCTATGAGATGGGTACATGCTCCATGACAGAGGCAATGCAGAGTGCTTTCCAGAGGGAAAACATTTGGGGTAGTGCAAAGCAATAAAATTCCAGAGGTAGTATTGATAGTATTGTCTCAGGGGCTTGATCTTGTTTTAGGGTTTGGGGTTTGTCTTACTTAATTCCTACTTTTTTTACTACTAGGAGAAAGATACTGCCCTGGACTGGGCTGTTATTTCACAGTCTCCAGGTCAGCATATTGAGATTCTGGAGTTCCTTGAAAAGTGCTGGAAGCTGTACTCTTCAGGACATTTGAGAGGATACTGAAAAAAAAAAATGTCAAACTTTAAAAAAATTATTATATTTTGCAGGGGATTAAGTATGGCACCAAGTAAGTTGCTTCTAAATGTACCTTTTCTGTTTTTGAGCCAGAGAACAGGATCATAAGGATGATGAAAATAACGTTGAACAGCTTTCAAAAAAGGTAGTATTTTTTTCTAGTTCCTGCAGTACTAAGGAAGATTGAAGGAGAAACTGTAATTGTTGCCATCATTGTTTTTTAACTGAAGTCTTAGTGTATCTAGCAAGATGCTTATGTAACACTGTCTAAATGTCTTTGTACTCAGAAAACGTCATAAGTAAATGTCTTTGAAGCGTAATCAGTGGAAGTACAGGACAATTTCAGAATTTCATTATAAATCTACTTTAAATGCAGTGAAGTCAGCAGAGTTACTAGAGATTTACAGTAGAGTAAGTGTGTGCAGAATATGGCTCCATGATTTTAAATGCTTTATTCCCACTGTGCAGATATTATACGCTTGTCAGCAACTTGCACAGAATAATTTTAAAGAAGAGACTCAGCTTGCAAAACCATAAAATACTAGCTATAGGACAAAAAAGTGAAAACTTTAACATTGTTTGATAATACAAAAATGTTTTCTAGTGTTCCTACAGCAGTGTATAAAACTAGTGAATGTTCCATGTAGGGATTACAGTAAATAGTTTTGTATGTAGGACACTTTAGAATAGGATATAAGAGTAGATACCTGTTCCCTTTATAGTTGTGGTTATCTGCTTGATCCATTATGTATTTTTGTGATCTATACAGAAAGACGTAAATCCTTTGGAGGAGGAGCAGCTCTCCTCAGCAGCCTGGTTTAACTTCTTTTTGTGCTAGTTTAGACCCCTGGGTTGGCTGGCTTGGGGTTTTTTGGTAATCAGATAACAAAGCACTTTCACCACCTCAGATCCCACAGAAGAAATGGCAGGGCTCTTGGCTTCAGGAGATAAATGTGCCATCAATCATGCTGGGCAAGCACAGGCAGCAGGAGGAGACAACTCTCAGCACAAGTGGTCTGTTCCTTTTCTGGAGCAGCTGAAAATTAAATTTCATTTGAGGTGTAAAACAAACCCTGCACTTCTGTAAAACTGCTTATGAAGAACACAGTAAAAGGTGAGAACTGAACAAAGAATAAAAACCATAGAATCATAGAAATCACATTTGGCTTCACAAGTCTTATATGCAGGTCTGTGTCAAAATTTTCACAGGAGTCTTGGAATTTAGATCCTAAGCCTGGGTTTTTTCCGTACTAAGAGGAATGATGTAAAATATAGAAGAGGGGAAAGCAGCCAGAAAGCTACTGGTGCAATAGACATGTAGTCCATGTAAAACAACATTTCTTTCTTGGGATTCCTGCATGCCTTTCTCTAGATTGGATCTATAGAGTCTTACCGCTGCTGAGCAAACTGCAGCTCCTGCCTGTCTGCACTTCCTGTACTGTGCACTGATCTATATACAAAAAATGCTCCAAACCTGGTCCTGGAAATATAAAATAAAATTACAGGAAAGTTTTGTCCAGTGCTTTTGTTTTGAGAGATGATTTAGGCTGTGCAAATTTCAAAGGGGTGGTTTTTCCTGTTTATTTTCTAATGATGAACTTTACAGTGTGCAAATATGGGAGGTGCAAATATATGAGGTAATTTTTCCTGCAGAAGCATCATGGAACAGGCAGATAAAACAGTACAGGAGTATTTAGGGGTGTTATTTAAAGGTAAAGAGTTGAACAACACAAGTGACTGTTAAATTCATTGCCAAACACAACAGCTTTTGGGAGTGCTCCAGAAAAATAATCATAGAAGTATTTTTGTGAAATCTCTTTTGTTTGTGTGTTTTGCTATCTCACTGCAATTAAAAAAAAAAAAAAAAACTCTTCCTCCTGGGAGAATTTAGTGTGACAATTACTTTTTGAGACAAACCAATTTGGAAGACAAGGTGCAGCTGTGCGCTCTAAGGAGGAAAGAACACTGTTCCCAGGCATTTCCTGGCCCAGGAGCACTATGACTCCCATCAAATAGCCTGCTGCTCCAAGGGAAAAGCTTGTCCCTCTTTTGGCTGGACACCTTTCTGTGCCACAGTGGCTCTGCCAGGCAGAGGAGCAGTGCTGGGGTGCTTCCTGGCAGGCCTCTCCAGCAGGAGAACGCTTGCTGCGCTGGCATCGAGGTTTTCCACAGCAAGATGTCCATTTTGCTTTCAAGTTCAGCAAAGGAGCAAGTGAGGAGGCAGCCCGGCTCAGAAGTGACTTTACTTGTGATGTGGCTCTCTGCCTGCTGGCTCAGCCTGCTGCCAGGCCACCCCATGCTCCAGTGGGCATCCGGGCAGCACAGGGGGCAACTCTTCCCCTGGAAGATGAGGCTGGGAGGCAGCTGTGGGGAAGCTTTGGGGCCAGGGACTTTGCCAGGAGCCAGACTCCCCAGGACCCTGTGCACCCCAGGGAACAGGTTATCTGTTAGGACACCCAGGGATCCACCTATCTCAACTGAGAACAAGGCCACATCCCAACTGATCCTGATTTCTTGTCTTCAGCAAAGGAAAAAACAACATAAAAAAGTGTTATCCCACTGATGCTAGGCGTCAGTAAGGGCACTAATAATGCAAATCTAGTAATGGGGGGTTGCACATTTATCCCTCTCTTTTCTAAGATTAGTCTAGTCCTCCTACGCATGCAACACTTTCTATCAGTTACTTGATAAGCCATCATTATGAATTACCCAGTGATTTGTTGATTTGGCATGTATGCAGCGATTCCTCTGGTAAAGCAAGCCAAGAGAATTCATTTCTGACAGGAAGTTTCTGAATAACTAGAGATGGAGTGCCACTAGACATGTATTCAGATTATTTCCTTGTGAAATGGGCAGAAATATTTTTAAAAGTCTTTTTTTACTAGGCTTAATACTGTATTTTCAATGCTGACATGGAAATCAGTTCTTTAAAGGTCTGAGAGATTTGTTGATGGTGATTCTTTGTTTTAATTACAACATCAATCTACATAAGTGTATGAAATTACTGAAAACAAAACAAGGCATAAGAGCATCAGACACTTGGGTCCAGTCTGCATGTTCTGGTGGCAGGGCTGGCTATAGTGTGAAGAACATGACCAGAGCAGCTGGTTTCTGTCAAATGGCATCATGATGGCATAAAGGAAGGTGCACTGGGCCCTGCTGGCTCTATCATTCATGCTCTGCAGCTCAGCTGATGTAATTTTCTCTGATGGTTCTCTCCCCTCTCTGCAGTGTCCTGGGGAGCTGCACGGCATTGCCCATTCATGCTGCACTTGATGGATAGCAAAGAGAACAGGAGTGCACCATCCAAAAAGGCAGCAGGGCTGCCTTCCCATTAATATTCCCATGTATCCTTTTGGGGAGCTCTAGGGGTAAAAATCACCAAGTCTGGAACTTCTTACCTACTGAGCCTGGAAATTGTTACTTTACAGATGTGGCAATGTTGATGTAAGGCCTTGTGATACTACAGGCTTTGCAAAATAATGCCATCTGTCCCCTGGAAATGAGGCTAAGATTAAACACACATCTCTCTTTATAGACCAGTGACTATGTGTCAAGGGCAGCATCTTTTGTTCACTGACCTGTAATATGATTTGTAAATGCATTTGTCTGGTTTTATGTTCCTGTGTGTCCTTTGAGGGCTTTTCTAGCATACTAACACCCATGTAAATACACTTAGTGAAGCAAGCACCTTGATTAGATTTTGGCTTGTGTATGTATTTTATCCTAAATTACTTCTTCCAAACAGCCACATTTTCTTGCCTGTCTAATATAAAAACTTGCCTCACAGGCTGTTGCTCTGGTGCCAAATTACTTCGGCTTTAACTCTCCCACAGAAACATTTGTGTGCGTGTGCAGTATTGGTTTTGTGCATGCTTTAAAACTGCATCGTGCAGTAAACTCACTGTTCAGTGAGTTCTAGAATTTATTTAGCAAAAAAAAAGTGTGAAAAAATGTAAATATGAAACAATTATATGTCATTTAAGAGCCAAAGCTATACGTCATCCTGATTCACCAGAAAAATTTTGTCTAACAAAAAGCCCATATGTAATAGTATACTGTAATAATGACATAAAGAAAACACAGAAACTTTTATTCTTTCTTAACATAAATTAAAATAATTTCTGAAAGTCAAATCCTTGATTGCTTCTGCTTAAGTTTAGTCTTCTTTAAGAACAGCAAAAAATTTTCACTAAATTCCTCCCTCTCCTTCCATGACATCTTGAAACTTTGAAGGAAGAAGGTTTTAGATAAGCTGTTAGATAATTTTCCGTAGCCAAATAATTATCTTTTGTTTAGAATCTGTAAACAAATGAAATTGGGTTCTTTTTTAATCTATGTTGCCAGCATGAAATTAAATACAGCTGTAAGTAACATTTATAATGGATGGTGCTGCAAAAAGAGCAACTTTGAGTGTCACCTCAACTGACTGGATATATTCTCTATTTTTCAAAATTAATCAAATGAGAAAATGCAGGGCATAAATGCTCAACAGAACTTTTAGACAGCAACTTTCAGTCTAATTGCATGACTAATTATATGCAAAAGATCATTACACAACACATCAGTCAGAAGAGCGTCATCCTCGTGGCATTGCTAAGGGCAGGGAGATTACAACAACCATCTTGTGCCTTGTCTAAGCTCTTTATTTTTATTTGGCTCTGGCTTGAAAGACATACAAATTCTAGATTAGAAATCCAGTGTATTACATGCTTTTGTGAGTAACCCAGGTTAGTTTTAAATTGCATAGGTTCTATGGCCTGTTCTGTGCATCCTCAGATCGTCACCTACAAAGCCACTGCAAGGAATAAAGCTGTGGACTGACCCCTGCACAGCCATCAGATCCAGAGGGAGTGTGTGGCAGGCAGAGCCTGGAGCTGGCTCCAGTCCCCTCATGGTGCCAGTCTGTGCACACAGAGGCCAGGCACTCACACAGCATTTGGGATGTCACCCAGGCTGTGAATTCTTTTTTAAAAGGTTGCACGGTGGCAATTGTCTTCAGCTGGGAAAGGGTTTTCTGTCTCAGCAGAGGACACTGATCCAGATAGACAGAAAAGCATACTCAGGTGAAGTTGCTAAGGGATATAAACCTGGTGAAAGGGTAAGTGAATGCAAAGCCTTAGAGCCGTACCTGTACAAAGAGCTTGTGTTGTCTCCTGGGAATCCAGTCAGACACAGACCATGGACACCATTCTCAATGGAGGTTAAAACAAAATGGGGAACTTCTGGTTCAGATGACACTATACTTTCCAGCCTGTTGACTGTGTCTTCTTGCTGCAGGCTATAAAACTGCATCTAAATACAAATTAGTCAGAGCAATTAGATTTTTCCATCCAATCTGAAAACAAGCATCCCAGTTTACTTTCTTATGTGGAAAACTGCACGTTTCCCAAATAAACCCCAGCTGGGTTGCTGGAACTCTGCTGTCAGGAAGGTTTTCATTGGTGTGCACTGGAAATCTGGATGCTGTCATGCTCAGTGCCCATACTCTGTTTTATAGCAGGATTTTTCTTTCTTCAGGCAGAGCTGGGAACACTGACGTTCACCCAGCGTGTTTCCTCTGTGCTGAATTCCTCTACGTTGAATGACTAACAAGAGACCAAGGAACACTCTGAAGATATCTTTTCATTGCTAATGCTCAGATTTTCCATTCATTGCCAAGACACAGCATCCATTTCCAGCAGTAAATGTCATGCACACAATGGCTCTGCTGTCGGTGTGAAAACCTAGCTTAACTAAAGGAGGAGGCATAAAAGATCAGAGCATATCCTCTGTGTGCAAAACTGTACCATCCAAAGAAGGTTTCAAACTCCCAGTTTTAAATAGATAGATTAGACAGGGTTGTGTCCTAAGGCTTCATTATCTGCCTGCATCAAATGTAACCTTTTTATTTTTTTAATTTGAATCATCTTTACATGTTGAGGCACTAAAACTGATTATGATCCTTATTTGGCCAAAAGAAAGGAGCATTTTTAGGAAGGTTTGCAGACTGCTGACCTGACTGCATGGTCTTCACCAGGATGAACAGTGTTTGTGGGAGCTTGTTCTTAGCTTAGGAGAAGATAGCATCCCAGAAGCTGTGTTTAAGCAAAGAGGAGATAAGCAGGGATGGCAACAGAAGATGATATAGGACAAAGGAAAGCAGAGCCAGCAAAGTCTCAGTGAAAAACAAATGCTGGGGAACACGTCTGAAGTCAGTCACTGAACCAGAAGCAAGACCCAAATCAAAATCTGAATTCGCCTTGTAGATTGATCTTCAATGCACAGCCTGTAAATTGATTCCAAAGTGGTATAATTCCTCAGAGCAGAAGTGTTGCATGTGTATGAGACTATTTCCCCAGCTTTATATAGTCAGAGACAGATAAAATCTGATTTGAAAATAATATAGCATGCAGTGAATAAATTATATGCTCTGGCATTTGGTGGTGTTTGTGAGATATAATTCTATTTCTAGAGCAGTGTAGGCTTAAATAGCCAAATGGTGTTTATAGGAGATGGGCTGCTGCATTCCTTTTCAGTTTGCTAATATGCACTCGTCTGCTGAAGCAAACCAGCCCTGCAACGAATAAACACATGGGACTCTCTTCATCTGTGGGATGATGTGAATAAACCATCATGTCTTCACTGGAGATCTATGCATCATATCTTAAATTGTGAAAAAAATCAAACTATTTAAACTGACTATGCTATTTGGATGCACTTTCAGTCTGTGTGCCTTAACTTACCGAGTTGAAACTTGAACTAAAAATAATCTGTAGCTGGAAAATCTTTGTGATGGACACTGTAGAATTCCAGCATGATGGTTGAGAAGTGCAGTTTGTTTTTTAAAGGCTTTAGGATCTTTGTTTTAAGTGTGTTTAAACCATAAATGTTATTAAGTGTTTGTTTTACTGCTGTTCAGCACTTTCAGGGTTGCATTAGGAAATGGGGACATGTCATTTTGACTTGATTACCATGGAAAACTTTATTTTGTACAGTCCTCCAGGCAGAGCACTGAAACATGAGTTCTGTGCTGGTGTATATACTGCAGAAGTGGGGCTACCATGCTGTGTAGTGCCACCACCAAGCAGTAAAGAAGTAGGGAAAATATAATCTTTTATAACTGAGCTGACAACACTCAGTCACTGGAAAAAAATAAACTAAGACAATGGAACAAATGTTTATGATTCAATGTAATTTTCACTGCTGCAAAGTGATTCTAAACACAAAGCACTTTGGGAGATTGTGATAAAGATTTTTTAGAGTAGTTCTCTTTCTCTGTAGTGATCTGAACAATCCCCCAAGACCAATGTCTGAACTTGTGTAGCTGCAGTTAGTGCAGTTTTAAAAGGCATCAGGCTTTATTCAGGATCCTGCTTTCAGTCTCCAAAAATTCAAATTCTGTCTGGAAAGGAAGGTGCTGAGACAAAGCCCTTGATCCTTTCTTCTCAGATCTTGCTAGGGTAGTAGCTCAGTGTAAAGCTTCACCCAATTCTGCTCAAGTAGCTCGCCCCTACCCTTTTAGTGAGAATCATTTTAGCTGAGATTGTTGGTGTGATCAGCTAATTAAGCCAGACAGAAGCAGGCAGAAAGCCAAGGCATGATTTTTCACTTGCAGCTTCTAGGTCTTGAGAAGGAAATTGTTAACATGTGGTTGCTATCTTGCCACTTGGAAATGAACAGTTGTGCTTGAACACTGTTTCACTATGGAGGGGGACTCTGTCAATGGAATTGCAAGCCTTCCTGATGGGAACAAGGACAGATCACAAACAAGGTAACCAAAGTAACTGCTTGATTGTTGATATTAATGCCCAGAAGGAAATATGTCTAGTAAGGTTTTTTCCATGGCTTTCTATTTTATCTTTCTCTCATTTAACAATCATCCATATTCAAGTAAGAGTAAGGACAATGCAAACTGAAGGAAGGAAATAACTGTCCTTAAGCAATGTCCTTTTGCTTTTGGACTAGCTGGGATTATTCTTCATCTTTCTCAGAAATCCCTGTGTATAGACAGTGAGCAGGGTTGGCTGCTTGGTTTGAATTTCTCTTTGTTTACAGTGACAAAAAAGACAGCTTGTAAGCAAAGCCCTGAGCAAGGATGTGTCCTGAAGGACAGGAACAGCTGGGCCTTCTGCAAACTCTGCTGGGTTGTGTGTTCTCCAGGCCAATTTTGCTTACAGTATGTGAATTATCTGCATATCCAATTTTATAAATTATTCCAAAGAGGAATTAGTATAATGTTACTCTCCAAGCTTCCCTCCTACCCTCTCCAAGATGAAGCAAATCTGCAGGTTTTCAGAGCTTTCTCCTCACTCTTTTTCTGTTTCTCCTTTTCTCCTTTCTTTCTTTCTACTGACTGCCCAGACTTCATGAAAGCAAGCAAGAAAAGACTTATCAAGCTACTTATTTTTCTGCCTAA
This sequence comes from Agelaius tricolor, assembly GCF_023055355.1. Lineage (NCBI taxonomy): Eukaryota > Metazoa > Chordata > Aves > Passeriformes > Icteridae > Agelaius > Agelaius tricolor. Next base: position 66,107,642 of record NW_027269261.1, read on the forward strand.
AACTTTTACATCAAAGAAAATTGGAGTAGTTTCTGAACTGAAGAGTTTTTGAAGAGAACATGAAAACTCCAAAACCTGATACTGACACATTCCTACTACGTCATGGTACATACATATGTTTCTGTGTAGCATCCAGAACATTACATTTGACTGTTGCTATTTAGTGAGAACTGACAGTGCACTTCATGCTGTTCAAGAGGCAAATGAAAATTCAGACCTCCTACCAGGAGCCTGTTCCTTTTTTCTGAAAAACTAACTATGCCTTAATTTTAGTCTGGGAGTTAATGTTATTTCAGAATTGTCTTCTTAATTGCCATCATTCCTCTTCTGCAGATGTGGAAAATCACCTTTTTTACTGTATCTCCCACTATTCTCTTCATTACCATCTGCTAAGGTTCCAAAATCTGTTATGAGCTTGCTGCTAATTTCAACCTCCTTTTTTTTTCCTTTTGGGAAGAAAAACTAAATCAAAACCAAGCACAAAATTCTTCCCCCTGCTCCCCCCACCCCCCAAACCCAAAGAAACAACCCCAAAAAACAACCCAAACAAAAGACCAGTCCATCTGTATAGCTGCTGAACAACTTACCAGCAGTAAGAAAGAACTCCATTCAGAGACCCAAGCCAATACTTCTGCTTAGGTCAGCCAAGAGGAATTGTCTTTTCTTGGGTACATCCTATACCCGTCTCTTCTTTCCAAGGGAAAACAGTTTTCACTAGGCAAGCTGATACTCTGCCAGCCAGAAAAACCTGTGCTGTTTGAAAAACTAAAGCTGTCTTTAATAAAAATCTTCTGTTTAATATAACCATTCGTTCTCTATTAGCCATCTGGGTAGTATCAAAGGGTTCAGACAATAGTATTTAATGGTATTAAGAAAACAGCAATTTTCTAAAAAGTGCATTATTTTTAAATTTTATCTGTTCTTTGATACTTTTTCTAAAAGCCATGCACAGCATAGAGGTGTCTGAACTGCTTGGATCCTCCCTGTTTATTTTGAAAGGAATTGAAACTGGTTAATAATAGTGACAGCACTGTTACAACAAAATCAATTTTAATCAAAATGTCAGTTCACTGAGCTATGAATAAACAGATCTATGGGTAGTAGGCACATTTAGCACAGTCTAACAGGAAAACATTAAAACTGGAGAGCCCTGGACTCCCTACCTAACTCCACAGTGGGCTGCTGTGTGCTCAGTTTTCATCATCTTTGAAATGGCCACAGCAGGACTCACTCCCACGAGTTTGGAAGTGATGTCTGAAACTGCAAGGCAGAATAAGAGTGAAAGATTTTGAGGAGAGGCTCTGTACCACGAAGGCCTGAAGGAACAGATATTTTACACCATCTCTTTGAAAGCCTCAACACACACCCACACACGGATTGTCATGAATAACTCTGATGATGCACTTGCCAGCTACTCTGCAGATACAAGCAAGCCAGTAAATGAGTTGCCTACTCATTTGCAGTGGTTGGCAGTGCCTGCATCAAAGCTGAAATATGATGAAAGGATTTGTGTCATGTGTCCTGAACAGGGGCAGGCCTGCATCATGCTCATTTGCTGTCCAGCAAATTCTATTTCCTGACACTGTGACATGCTCGCAGGGGCAGGTCTCCCTCTTTGCTGGGCCGAGCAGTGAGTCCAGCCAAGTCTGCCACTCTTCTGTTTAATCTGTAACAGTGTGACCAACTGTCAAATCTCAGGAGATTCTATGGAGCTAGCATTGTATTTAAAAATAGAGCTGATAAGAGTGTGGGTGAGGGAAGAGCACATACAGGAATCTGGCTTTTTGTTCTTTGTGAGAACTCTCTCTCTCTCTCTCTCTGACAGATTTTGCAAAGAGCTCACCATATGGGGGATGAGGGCTTGGGAAAACCTTACCCTGAATTCCTTCAATACTGTCCTCTGCTGGGGTGATAAACTGCATGATTTAAGTTGCACAACTAAGTGGATAATTTGTTCTGTGGTCCTAATGTGCTTATTCATCCTTCATACAATCATTGGAGTCATTACCAAGGTCTGGTCAGTCAAATTGATAGGACAGACAAAGGGTGATGGCTTTAAACAGACAGAGGGCAGGTTTAGATTAGATATTAGGAAGTGGTGGATGCCCCCATCCCTGGCAGTGTTTGAGGCCAGGTTGGACAGGGCTTTGAGCAACCCAGTCTAGTACAAGGTGACAGGAGGGTTGGAACTAGATGATCTTTAAGGTCCCTTCCAATCCAAACCATTCTGTGATTCAATGGTTCTATGAAATTACTTTTCAAGCCTTTACAAGTAGGTATGCAAACCCTGCACATGCATCAAGCAGAGCTTCCCTACAGACCAGTGGGGAAATATAGGTTGGATATTAGGAAAAAGTTTTTTTACAGAAAGGGTGATAAAGTTCTGGAATGGTCTGCCTGGGGAGGTGGTGGAATCACCCTTCCTAAATGTGTTTAAAAAGAGACTGGATGTGGCACTCGGTGCCATGGTTTAGTTGAGGTGTTAGGGAATGGGTTGGACTCAATGTTCTTGAAGGTCTCTTCCAACCTAGTCATTCTGTGAATTCAGTGCCACAAGGACCTTGAGCCCTTGTCCTCTTCAACACGGAACTAGTGACTCTTCTATCTGCTTTTACCCTTTTACTCTGGTAAATCCAACCACAGAACTTGTAGGTCCATATTGTGCTCCCTGCTGGGCAGGGAGGACCTGCAGTATGCAGCCTGAGGCCTGTGCTGTGGAAATGTTTGATGTGGCTGAGTTTCAGGGGCTGTAGAACCCTATATTGCAGTCACTACTTAGGACAGCAAAAAGAATTTCTGTGAGAAATCCTTGCAGCTGGAGATACAGTTGATCAGGACTCTATAAAAACCATCCATTTCAGTGACTGTTCACTTGTACTTTAAATAAATGAGTCTTTAGCAAAGAGTCTTTCACCATATGCTCCAGTTTGAGTACCTATATATACTTCATGTAAAATTATACTTGAAAGTCATATGAAAAATTATGCTAAAAAAACCCAGGGAAAATAAGGGACTCATTAGATAAGGAAACACAATTCACAGCCTCTCAAATTAGATATCTGGATCTGCTTAGCCAACTTGGCTTACTTGCCAGCTCCATGGAAGTTACTGTATTTACTAACTTATCTGCTCTTTTTAAAGAGGGAACTAATCTTGCAACATTTTCTTTTCCTCTCTGCTCAGACAAATTTGAACTCCCAGCAGATTCTGTTTCCTTCATGATGGTGAGCTCCAAGAGGGTTTCAGTATGTTTTTGTTCTTTGTATTTTTTATATTGGGAGCATATACCTGACGGAAACAAAATGTTGATAATTCATCTGTATTTTAGAACTTTGTGCTTCAGAACTGATGCAAATATTTTTCAAGGTGAACTTTCTTCTGAACATTCAATGTGCCTCATAATGGCATTTTTTCTGGTGATTTTTTAATGCTTTTGTGGAGGCAGTTTCAGCAATTAAAGCACGACACAGCAAATACTAAATATAGATTCGAGTGGAATGGTTGGTAGTTTTTGTTTTACACAGCTCAGTTTCCTTATCTCTGTGCAAGGGAGACTGGTTTACTTAAATTGGAATGTATAAGCTCAAAGATACACAGCACTGAGTACATATAGTTATGTTGTGGACCCTTTGGAGTTTGTAACATACTTCTAGGGCTTTAGATAGTTCAGTTTACTCTAGAGGTCTGTCAGAGTCAGCTTTCAGAGGTTGTGTTCCTGCCTACCAGTAGCATCTGAAAGCAGTAACATAAAAATGCAGCAAATGTGCTTTGGAAATACTGATTCAATTCATCAATTTCAAAATTAGCTCCTGATTTCTACCTTAATATGATGCACCATGGTTTTTTTTGTGTTTTTAATTCAAATTTTGAGAGTTTATCCTTGCTGCAATCATCTTGGTGAAAGACAAAGAGTATTTTCATGTATTTCAAGATACTTCATTACAGCTGTTTTATTTCTTTCTTAATTTTCCTGTTCTATCTGTTAACTGCAGTGGCTGTGCTAAGTAAAGGTCTTGTCATGGTGAGTGCTGGGGCTGTGTTCCAGCAGGGCCGACACTATGAAAGGCTCAGTTAACATATTGTCAGTGGTGTCATTGAGCAAGGACTTCCATGAATGAACTGACTTCATGGAGCATTTGCTGGGGTAGGGTGCAGATGGGAGTCGTGTGTATGACTGCCTCTTGCACTTCCTTAATGCATTTTTGTTGCTCTCCATTTTGGCTTCCTGACTGCTTGTCATTTCCTGTTTAAGTATATATTTTTTTTTTGTAATTTTCACATTAGAAGCTTGTGCATAACATTGTTTTAAAAGGATGCAGCCAGATCCAGATTTTTAGTTAAGCTATTTATCTTCTCCTATTAATGCATTTTGTTTGGGTCTTTCAAGCTTCTTGCCTTGTGAACAGATGGCAATTACTTTTCCTTCAGAAGCCCTGGAGACATTCTCATGTTCTGGGTTGACCTCCTGATGCTTGGCTCAGAAGACAGCAAGACCAAGAACTAAATGGTCAAAGTAGAGATATTTGTATCATACGGTCCTGCACTACCCAGAAAATTGCAACTGTGATGCTTCTGTTTTATTTTAATTGATTTAACCAGATATTCTTACTCACAATATTAGAATGGTACAGCAATGCACTACATGATATGCAATTCTTAAACCACAGGATTCCTAAATGAGTGGGACTGTCCCCAACAAGTCAAGCAGCAAAACTTAAACTTCTATGCTTCTTTTACTCATATATATTGAAAGTTACATGCTCACTTAACAGCTTGATTTCTTGTTGCTTTCTGAGTGACCAAAGATCAGGTTACATATTTACTCCTCCCAGATCAATTTGGTCACTCAAGTAATGTGTTAAAAGTAGAATGATCTCACAGCCAAGCCAGAGCCTCAAAGTTACTTTTAATAAGCACTCTTGTCTGTGTTAATTTTAAGTCAAAAGCAAAACAGTCTGAGGATACGGTAGTAGATTCATACACATGTCATATACTAACCCTGAGGTCCCATGAAACAAATCTGAGAGGCACTGTGGGTCAGTACAAACCAGTACAGCCCAATCTGTGTGTTTCAGTCATTTTCAGTCTTCTTGGGAAAAAAGGGTTCATCTAAAAATGTGTTTTCTATATGTTTACTAGTTTACTGTGAGAAAGATACAAGGCACAAGACATAAGCAAAGGATGCTTTACAGAGACAGGCATATCAAAACCAGAGTTTTTCCTAAGGCTGCCTGTCCTGCACACCAGGCAGTTCCCAGCAGTGCCATGGCTGATGGCTGCTGGTCCTTGAGCGCTGTACAGGAAACAGGCCAGTTCTGAGACATCTGTGACATCTTCTGAGACATCTGAGACATCTGGTTGGGTGATGGGTGGGTATAGAACTGCCCAATTAAACTGGATTTTATTCCACCAGCATAGAATACCTTGTCATTTTAGTTATGGAATTCTCACTGCTGAGAGAAAAAAAAAAGTATTATAATAGTGATACATTATTCTAGCATATAGTATGCAATTAACTCTTCTAGAATCACTGTCAGTGATTTTTGTAGAATAAAAGTCAATGGAAAAAAAATGGGGTAGGGAGCCTCATTAAGTTGGAGTATTTATAGTTACAGCATGAAATAAATTTTTCCATCCGACTTTTACGTATGGGCATATGACAGTACTGAGCTGCCTAAACTAAGCACTGGCATAACTCCATTGACTTTACTGAAATTTCATCCCTTTGCAGCAATATTGGGTTTGGCTCAAACACAAGAGACCAGATAATTTTCTGACTGGTAATGCTCATAGCTTGTATTTCTGACTTGGAATAAACAAACAACATATTTTAGGCTATAAGCAGATAATGACGGCCACTTGGAAGAAATTTCCATTTTCAAGTATTCATACAACATTGCATCTCTGGCTGGTTGTGCTGTAGAGTGTTTGGCCTTCCTGTAACAGTTACTTACAATTTAAAATTCTGATTGACTGCAAAATTATATAATTCACCAGGGATGTTTGTTGCAGAAGGAAAACAGGACTTACTCCTTTGAACACTGAGGTGAAAAAAGGCCAGGAACCTGAACTACATGGTCTGATCCTTTGTTTCAGTGACTGCATACAAGGGATTGCTTTTTGATTAACCTTTAAAGCAGGTAGGTTTAAACAGGTCAGGCAAAATGCTGGTTTTGTGCTTCTAATACAGCAGCTACTTCATATTTGAGGTGGAGTTTAACGTATACAAAGAAGCTTAAGAAACCCTGCAAGTTATTGTGTAGTGGTATCATCCAGTTTTGGATGCATCATCCTTCTGCACTCACTTGTCTGTGTGTAACATGGAGTCAAACAAGTCTGCCTTGAAGAAAAATGCCAGCTATGAAAATTTGAGCATTTTCAGTGGCAGTGGGATCAAAACCCTGAACTGCAGCACTTCCTGGGCTTTAGCACAAGTTTTAGCACAGAGAAACAAATGCAAAAAGTATTGGTGCTCCTAAAATCAGAGAGTGTGTTCACAGAAAGTAAGGGTGACTCAAGGGGGCTCAAGAACAAGAGAACTGGAGATTCTGTGAAAAAGTCATGCAGTAGAGTAAAAGAAACAATTTTTAAAAAATATTTTTTAGTGAAAGCATGATGTCTTGCAAGAAAGCTGGATATGTCAGTGAGTCCAGGGGAAGAGGTTCCCTGGCTGCTCTGGTAGAGGCACTTAAACTTTATAGGAACCAAATTGGAAGCCTGGGAGAAGACCTGCCTCCAGCCTGTTGGTTTTTACATATTCTCTCCATCTGCTCCCAAACTGTTTATATTTCCTCTTCTTTTCTACTGCCTTTGGGAAGAAGGAAGGATGGAGGAAAGGGAAGATAGAATAGCAGAACTCAAAAAACTTCCCCTTGAGAAAAATACACCTGCGAAAATCCTGTTTATCTTCATAAGTTACTGGTTAGATGCCACTGGATGCCACTCCTGCATTTGTTCTTCCTGCACTATCTGAATTGATAACACAAAGTTGATTTAATTTCTCTGTGATTTATTTTAAATTAATATGATACACACACCCAAACAAAAAAAAAGGTGAAAAATTCCTGACACTAAAAGGTCTTTGAGCAATGATGTAAATAATTTCTCAGGTGAAAATCTGACTCTGGCAGCTGGAACATTAAGAAGAATCTGCGATTTCAGGATGTTGGAAATAAACCATAGCTATGTTTATAGGTATAGTAACAGTGAGCTGCCTGTTTTGACTCTTTCCCATGGTGTAAGCTGTTAGTAAAAGCACAGTGCAAAGCAGATTCAAACTGCTATCCACTTGTGCTCCTCTGTGAGACATGTGCACTCTCATTTGCTTGTAGAAAAGGCAAAAATGAAAACATTGTATACATAGTGTTACCTCACCATGCCTACTTTGCAGATATTAGATGACACAATTTATTGTTAATGCTGTGCAGTGCACTCTGTGCACTTTGAACAAAACATTTCAGTCTTTTATAGGCCAACATGCCCCTACCAGCAGGTGTGCAGTTCCTTAGGTAAACTAATCTGTTCTTAATTATACTGACTCCCAATCCAGTTTAATATCTTGCTTTGTAACATACATAGTTATTTTTTTTGGAAAACAAGAGGAATTGTTCTAAGGCATCTTAAAGGCTGCTAAGACTTTGCTAGGACACAGTGTTCAACTGTAAAAGTTGTGGGTGGAGGGAAAGAATTGCTGTACTTAGTGAAGCAACTCAATAACTGAAAATTTGTGATTTTAATTTCAAGGTAATTTACAATGTAGATATGCTTGCAGAAATACCACTGTTGTTTTTTGATAGAATGCACACATGCCTAAAGTCTTAATTAGATAGGGAAATGGTCTGCATTCTCTTAGAACAATGTTTAGGTATTGGCATTTGGGTTTTTAAATAAAATTTTAATTTTATTAAATGTGAAAGCAAGTGTGTAGAAGAAACATTGAACTTATTTTTGGCTTTAATCAAAAGAAAACGCTGCTTTCACAGATTATGCTTCAGCTTAACTCCAAGCATTATGTTTTTACTGGGGGGGAAAAAAAGGGATGTGATTTCTGAATCTGGATCCACAGACCATTGGATAAGATGTACTCCAGCTGACCTTAATGAGACTGCATTGCCTAGCACCAGTGCTTAAACTGTTACTTTCTATTGTCTTTTTCCTCTGTTCATTCTGCCAAGAAGGTGGAGTTTGTGTCAGAAAAAAAGGAGGTGGGGAGAAGGCTTTTCAGACACTAAGAAATTGAGTCCATTCACTGTCTGGAGCATCAAATTTCACTATAATTACCTGGGGATGCAGACTGTTTCCACTTATGGTTTTATTTACGTGTAAGGTTACATGAGTTTCCCCTCACACTGTGCTGCTGCTTTCCATGAGTATCAGGACCTTGATACCCCCCTTGACTGAGGCAGCACTGAAACACAGATTTTCACACTCCTAATTCTTATCAGCCTAAGAGTTGTAAGAGGTGACAAGCTTAGCAGTTGAAGTGGATGATCTTAGAGGTCTTTTCCAACTTTAGTGCCTCCATGTTTCTACTCTCATGCAAGTCCCCCAAGGTAAGATCCACATGAAAACAGAGGATTGCTTCAGCAGCATTAAATGGCATAAGCTCTTTTTTTTTTTTTTTTTTTTTTTTTTTTTTTTTTTTTTTATCCCAGGAGGTCCAGACCAGTCATCATAATTTTCAAGAGATTTTTGAAAATCTAAACCAAATACTGCTCCAGGTCTAGAACTGGATACAGAAGCAGACTGCAGCTGTAAAACATTGCTGGATAAAGAATAAAGCATTAACAACCTAAAAATTTATTTATAGAGTAAAACCACTGGCTTCAGTTGGGCCTGGTTTCCAGACAGATACACTGTGGTTATTAGTAGTGAAAAAGCTTTACTAATTACATTCAGTTTCTATAAAAATAACTTAAAATCCAATCATAACAATGAAAGTGTCTCAGGTTTTGCTATCTGACCGCTTGTACTTAAGCACAGTTGGTTTTTTATCTCTGCTCTGAGCAGTAGCACTGTCTAAGCACACATGTCCCAGTGGGGACACCTTGGAAGACACAGCCCTATGGTTGGAGGGGATTCAGCCAGGCTATCTGAATGTGTTCTGCCACCCTCATCTCAGCCTTTTGATCTTTTTTTTTCATCTGTGGTATTGCTCATGGCTAGACAGGAGATACATAAGAAACTGTAAAGCTTCCATGAACGACAATACAAATTACATAAAACCACTGCAGTGGCATTTATTAGAAGATAGAAGAACAGTTTCCACACCTTTTCTATGCATATAGCTTTCTTGCAGTCATGCTATGCCTCTGGTTCTTGCAGCTGTATGTCAGGACAGCACCACAAACTCCAGAGCTTAGCAGTCATGAGGCAATTTTTCTTCTAGCCTGCAGCTAGACACCTTCCCCATCTTAAAATTCAGCTTCCTTACAGCTCACCATATCCTCCTGTAAATATGCTAAGTACTCAAGCTAATCCAACAAAATAGTATGCTGCAAATGTTACACACAGTCAAGTCCTTTAAAGAGGCCTTGAACTAAGCTGTTTATGTGTTTGTCTTCAAAGTTTTGCGATATACTTTAGCTTTTATTATTTCTTCTAATATTCATGCATCTCTCTCGCAAATATTCTTCAATATTGACATTGGCTTCAGGGTTGAAGGCTGGACACTTTCACTGAGGTGGTGATAACGAAAATTTAGTTCTTGCTTTGGTGTTCTGCTGTAAACCAGTATTTGTGGCTTCTTGAAAATGCTTCTGACCTTTTACCATTCAAGGACTTCCAGCAACAGTCTGAGACAGGATCTCCTGCAGTTTTACTATTTGGGTTTTTATTCAGTGTTTGTAACATTTAAAGTCTGTGTTTCTACAACTCTACCTACAGAACACCCACTGACACTCTGAAGTTAAAACAAGCTGGTGAGGAATGCACATTATGTCAGGTCTTCAGTGAATGTGCAAGGGCATTATACAGATAAGAAAGAGGATGAAATAACAACATGCAGCATTTCTACATGCTCATGCCAGTACTTCTGAGGCCTGTTTTATTGAGTACGTTATGAATACCAAGCTAGGCATAAATAAAACATGCCTTGTGCTGAAACAAAACATATAACTTTCCGAAGAGATGAAAGCTGTTCTGTGATCACCAGCTACTAATTAAAAATGCATTGGGTCAGCAGGAAATGTTTGAATACAGTTTTTTTTATTGATTGTGAATGTCTCCACACAAACACAGAATGTATCTTGTTTCACCTCACCTCCCTAAACTATCATGTCCATCATAATCTACAATGCTGTCTGAAGCATCGCTTTTCTTCTTTTGGTGGGTGTGCATTTTGTAATCTTGGTATGGCTATGCTGATGTTAGAAGCTGTCCAAATGCTTTCTCCTTCCCTTTGTCTGATAATGTGGATTGCTGATTGGGTCAGGGTCTTGTTCAGAAAGTAATTTACACGGGGCCCACTGGGCTGCAGTTGCAAGCAGCAGTAACAGAAAGGCTGCTATTGCAGAATTGTCTTTTGAAGTATTTGGAGCAGACTCAAAGCAGCGTGGAGAGGGGATGCGCCTCTTACTGGGTTTTAGTTATTGCTGACACGAGCATTTTGTTCCCAGTCCTGTGGCTTAAACTTTTTGATGTTACTGTGGATCTTTTGGTGGAACTGATCGTCCAAACGGATGTCACGATTCTTTATTTCCACATCCTTTTCTTATTAAAACATATATAAGTAGGGGGAAAGAGTGATTTTGTTATGAACTCTACTTACTAAGGTCTGTGCATACTGACCTTGGGTATTTCCAATGCCGCAACTCAGGCATTTCGCTTTCCTTTTCCGATTGCCTTTACACCACGCTAAGTGCTGTCAGTTCAGTGCTTTCCCCGGCGACGGGCACACGCCGCTGCCCCTTTCCCGAGCCCGGGGTGAGTGAGCGGCGCATACACGCCCAAAGGCGAGCCCAAAACCAGCTCCGCGGCCCGGGGGGGCCTGAGCGGGGCGGGATGGACCAGCCCGGGCCGGGATGTGCTGTGCTGGGCCGGGCCGGGGTGGACTCGCCCCCCGCCGCAGCCCCTCGCTGCAGCTCGCCCCGTGGGCCGGGTTATGTAAGCGCTTCGTCCCCGAGCAGCAGCCGCCGCATCTGCGGCGCTCCCGCCCCTGTCCCCGCCCCGCTGCCAGCGCCGGAGAGGCAGGAGGCGGCGGCGGCAGCGCAATAGAGCAAGTTTTGTCTCGGCGAGGGGGCGGCCAGGTCCCACCGCGCTCGGCAGCGCCGGCAGCATGGCCGCGGCGCCCCTGGGGCGGGCAGCAGCCCCCGCCGCGGCGGCAGCGCCCCGCTGAGCTCCCCGGGCAGCGGCAGCGGGAGCGGCCGCCTCCACCGCCCATCCGGGCCGCCAGCCCGCCCGCCCGCCGGAGAGCGGCGGTCCCCCGGCCCGGCCCGGCGCGGCACCATGTGGGGCGGGCTGCACCCCCAGCCCGGCTTGCGCGGCTACAAGGCGGGTAAGGAGCGCTACGGAGGGAAGGGGCTAGGGCGGGGGGGAGGCACAGGGGCCCGCGCCGCTTCCCGTCCCCTCCCCCGGCCCGGCCCGGCTCCTTCCCGGGTCCCCGCAGGAACGCCGGAGGAAGCGGCTCCGTCCCCGCCGTGCGCGGGAGGCGGCGCGGCCCCTGCCCCGCGCCCGGAGCGGGACGTGGCGCCCCGAGGGGGCGCGGGGGCCGGCCCGGGGCCGCTGGCGCCGAATCGGCCCCAGCCGGGGGCTCGGCGTTTCCTTAGCTGGACCTCGAAGCGGATGACAAAAGCTGAGCTTAACCTACATAATCCGTTTCCATGTTTTGAGCTTTCTCTTCCATCCCCGATTTATGTTGGTATACCCTTAAGCAGAGTCTGGAAGCGTGCTTCTCTTGTAAATTTCGTTGTAAATTTAGACCGGAACAAATGGGTCGAGTCCTGGTTTTTTTTTGGTTTTTTTTTTTTTTTTCTTTCCCTTTTTTTCTCAACCACTTTTCTGTCTCTGGATTAATTAGAGCCTAGCTCCTGCAGGCTGGCAGGGCTGCGTTGAAATGTTAATGCTTAGAGTTAGGCTGTTCCAGGGGAAACACCTCTGTGCAAGCGATGGGCTGACTTCCCGTGTCACGGCTGTCAAACTGGCAGAGCAAAACCGGTGAATTGGCTGCAGAGCCGTGTGAACGTTGCTTTTGGGCAAAGGTAAGGTAAGGCAAGGCACCGGCTCTTTAGGATGCCTTTTTTAGGATTTGAAAGTACTACCGACTGTATCACCTGTCTTACTTTGGCAGGGCTTCTGCAAATATTTTGTCATGTTTTGATTTATTGGAGCAATTGATCACAAGTGGAGGTCTGTGGTTTGGCTCTGCCATTGCAAGTGCAAAGTGGTGCTGTTGGAGTAATTTCTCTCCTATAGAAATTTGGATTTGTGTTTTAACTTTGGGTTCACAAAAGATGACTGTATAATGTGTATACAGTTAGCTGACATATTTAAATGGTGAGATTGTTTTGCTTGCAACTGACAGGGTTTTTCTTGCAAATACAAGAGCTGCTAAGACATTCCTAGCAGCTGCCTGAATCTCTACAAGTAGGCTAATGTTCATCCCTATAAGGTGAAAGAAGACATTGTTCTTTTTTTTCTGTACTCTGATTATTAATTTCTATGTATAATACGTTTGCCTTGTTGAAGCATTTTAAAAACTATTTCGTGCTTCCTGCAGAAGAATGGAGTTGCATTATCTTTGTACTACAGCTTGCAAAGATAGTGGGTATTCTGAACAATAGGTGTGGAGATTTCAGTTAATTTGATGGAAACTGCAGGATTTTAGGATGTTTCAATTCTTGATTATTTGTCTTTGGGACAGGAATATTAAAAGGTTATATCATCACCATGTACTCTGACACTAACTTCAGACCATTACAAAGGTTGTTAGTGTTCATTTTTCACTTGTTTCAGAAAACTTTAGATTGTGATATTTGATACATTGTTTTCCCTTTTGTTTGGGGCACATAAAGTGTTTTAGTATTGCGTTGTATTTATCAGCAATTCCAGTGAATTACTGAATTAATGTTTTGCTTTGCTTGTTTGTCAGAATTGACTGTAAGACTGGAGAACAAATTTTGTGTATTGCCTCTAGTTCCTCCCCCATCCCTTCTTTTCTTTTGAACTTGTATTAACCCTGGGTATTTAAATGTATGTGTCTCTGTAAGCAGTAGAGGTGTAAGGTAGCAAAACAGGTAGAAAAAAGATCTAATTTGAGATAGGATAAACTAACAGAAAGTGGTGGTTAATTAGAAGGCAAGTAGATAGAGATTTAACCTTGAGAGATGATGTCTGCATTATAGTTTCCAACTGAGGAGTGCCCTCCTTCATCTCTCCTACTGGGAAAGAGTTGAGAAGCTGTTTTGTGTGGTTTGTAATCTGTCTGAAGATGTGGAAGTTAATTAGCTCCGTGCAGGTATTTTTATTGAAGGAATGACAGCTACTAAGACCCTATGCTGTTGTTACTACCATGCTAGGTGTTTTTATTTTTTTCCTAAAGAGGCTGTTCATGGGAAAAGTATTTAACAGCAGAACAGTAGTGTCCTACGAGGAAGCAGGAGTTTAGGCACTTATTTCTTAAGCTGAAGGAACCTTTCTTCTGCTAAGATATGTTTAATACTTTAATGGCAGCTACTTGATGGGGATTCCAACTGGTGTGGGAGTATAACAGTAATAACTTGATAATTCTTGGTAAACATATTTTTGTACTGAAAAGTCTTCTATTTTGCTAGTTGTACTTTTGTTACCTATGGATATAGGTATTTAAAAGTCTTACTTTTGAAAATCACTGGAAATCATACAGTTGAAAATCATATAATTCCCTTACAAAGCTAGGTGTTTACTGAGTTATTCTGTTTACACAGGGGAATTACGAGTTTTTTAGTAATAGATGCAAATTAATTCTGGTTATCTTAAAATGTAACAGGCAAGGACACTTTTGGAGCATATTTAATTTGTGACCTTCAGTTTTACTCTTTCTTCTCATTTCAACATAGTAGTTGCTTTTTGGTTCAATAGGAGTGCCTTCTCTGAAAAAAAAAAAAATTGCTGTCTTGTTTGTATCCCACTGAGATTTTTTTTTTAGATAGGTGCTTCTTGTATAATCAGTGAATTTAATGACACAGTTTGATGCTCATGCAAAATAATTTCAGCTCCTTACAGTCTCAGTGCCTGTCCTGAAAAATTAAATTGCTGAAAAATTAAATTTGAAACGTATATGATTGACTTAAGTCTTTCAGTCTTCTTGAACTTGTTGCAGCATAGTTTGTACCTCTAAAGCACGTGAGTAACTGCTGTCTTTACAGGAATATAACTGCAGTGAAGGGCATACAGCATTTTAATCCCTTTGCTTACTTATCTAGACCAGCCTTTGAAATGCACATTTGGTTAACAGCTCTTTTAAGACTATGAAAGTGCTGGTCTAGATGTGGTTGGGCCATGTGTGTCCAACAGATGCCTGTGGAAAGTGAAAGAAGCCCTCTTTGAAATGAAGTAACACATATTTATTACTTGTAGTAAACTGTGCCACCTCTAGTCAAGCTTCTTTCTACTGTCCATTATTGCCTATTGATAATGTTGGACATCAAAAGGATTTTATTGACACTCCCTAAATATAGTAGCCTGTACCCCTCTGCTCCTGGAGCCCTGGCAGTGTGATTTTGCCCTGTGTTCCTTGTACTTGAGCCTCACTGGCAGCATGGCACACGTGGGTCTGAAAGATTATTTAATGATGTCACAAGTGAAGTGGCAGCAGCAGTAAGGTCCCAACACATTGTAAAGCCTGTGTGGCACTGCCTTCTTGGGGTACATGTGGGTTTCCAAGGCAGCTTCCTAACTCAGCCAGGGTGGGGAGGATGGGGCTGATGACACTTGTTTTCATCCTTTGAGGTGGAGGAAGAGACAGAAGTCCAGTGGCTTTGTTTTTGTGATGTTTTCTTGCTCTGCTATTGGAGATGTGCAGCCAGGAATGGTACAGCTTTGGAAGTATCTTGAAAAGGCAGGTTTATCTTTACAGGCAATAAATGGTGAGTTAGTCCAAGCATAGATTTCAAATTGGTTACCAGTTATAGGTGTATAAATGTGTTTGTATGTGGTGCATTATAAAGATTGTTCACCCAAACTTAAAAATGTAATGTTCCAGCTGCAAGACTGGCTGTTAGAATGGCCTCTGCTGTCTTTCACAGATCACTATGGGGTCAAATGACATTCTGTGTTTGAATGATAGTGAACAGGAGCTACTTACTTCCCTTCAAAAACAACGCCTTTATTTTTTCATCCCTCCAGGCAATTCACTTTTATGGATATAGCATCCACTCCTTTAATGTGTGCAGAACACTTATGTCTTAACTGCTTGGCAAGAGAAGAATGATGGATGTAAGAGTGTATTATAGTGTTGGGTTTGCAAGTTAGCAGTTATTCTGATTCTGTATGTTACACTTTGACTGAATATAGACTTGTGGTTGCAATAATTCTTTGCTTTTAAAATTTTAATTAAAGGAAGTAGTTATTACTTTAGTCATTTTGAGAAGAATGTATTTGTTTTAAGGAGTTTTACAGAATAAATATGTAGTAAAAAGCAGCCTGAATAAATACGTAGTAAAAAGCAGCCTGAACCATTCTGTCTGCCCTAGTGGGAGGTGGTGAAGGAAGTGCTGGTAGGAAAACAGCACCTGTAGATTCTCCAAATAATGTCTAGAATTTATGTCAATCAAATATTGATTCTTACAGTGCAAAATTATTTATGCTAAGATTTTAGCCAGGCACTTAATACCTGTTAAAGAACCCGTGTATTTCAAAATGTGATGCACGGTGGTAGGAATAGCTGAAAGCCTCCTAAATTGCATGACTTGAGGTTGTAGCCAGAGGTGATCATCTACCATTGTTAAAAGCAAAGCTTGTTCATTGTAGACAAGTTAGTTAAGGAGAAGAGAGATAGTACTATTCTTGTTCAATATCAACTGCTCTGTGTTCTGTACTCTTTGGATACTTGTTTTTAACATACAACTTGCTTGTTGTTTAATAGTTAAAGAGTTAAACTAATTGTCATTTCCTGTGCTGGTGGTTCTTTGGCTGAAAAAGTGCTGACTTGCCTGTAGTTGTCAGTAATCTCTTGAGTGGCCAAATATGTCTTAGAATGAATGACAATGAAATGAATGACTTTCACTGACAATGAAACAGTCTCATTGTGGTTGTGATTAGCCCAAAAACACATTCAGGCGTATTCACTGTGATTCAAAAAGTGGCTTTTGTACTGGCTTTTGCCATAGGTTAGCCTTGGCTCACTGCTCAACGGCTTGCTGCTCCCAGTCCTCAGTGAGGCAGGAGAGAAAATAGGATGGAAGAGCTCGTGTTGAGATGAAGACAGAGAGATTGCTTGCCAGCTGCTGTCACAGGCAGAGCAGATTTGGCCGTGGTGTCAGTCCATGTCGACTTTTCTTCACACTCCTTCCTTGTGCTGTTGCCCTGCTCCATCCTGATCTCTCTCGGACCTTACAGGGGGCATCTGATCGGAGCTGCTGCTCCTCCCCCTCTGCTCCTGTTCCTGCCTCCGGGTTCGCAGGGCTGTTTCTCACACTCTTGTTCTCCCTCACTCATTGCTCATGGGGAGTGTTTTGCTCTTTCTGAACAAATGCTTTCCCTGAGGCACTGCCATCATGGCAGCAGGGCTCGGCTGAACCCTGCTGTGGCTGCCTTGGAGCTGTCTGGAACCGGCTGTGTCCATGGCCTGGCAGCCCCAGACACTCCTCACACAGCCCTCCCTGCAGCCCCCACCGGCAGCTGGGCAGCTGCACTCCATAAAACTTCTTCAGGAGGAAGCCATTATATTTTGATATTTCTTTTCTGGAATAATCTAAATATAGTGTCCTGAAGTTTATTGCTGCCAGCACTGAGGGAAGGTGTACTGAAGTATAAGAAGTTCTGGCTCCTGCCTTAGGTTCCTACATGACGTTTTTGCTGTCTTGGACAAGTTGAGGAGGCACTAAGTGTGGCCTGTGGGACACTGCAGATCGGCTGCGGAGGCCTAGAGAAGAGGAGGAAAAATTGCAGCAGGGAATAACTCCTGTAAATATGCTCACAAGTGTGTTAGTCCTGACACATCATGCCTCATATTCCCAGAAACTGCTGAGCCCTGTGGAATTGCCCCTGAGGATGCTGGCTTTCCCTGGGCACTGTGCTCCCCAGCATCTGGCTCGGTTGCCTGAGTGCGAACATCCTATTGATTGCACAGCCATGCTCAAGTGACCTATTTCTCTGCAGCCAGCCGTGCTGTAAATGACACTGCATCTTTCTGTTCCTCATTCCCCAGGGATCTCTGCTGTTTTTTGAGATTTGAAATGCCCATCCCTAAAAGGAGTCAGTAACACAAAGAAAAGAGGCTGAGTTTTGAGAATTTTTTATTCTTTTTCCTTAAAGGTGTAATAGTCTCTGAAATATGGGAAAATATGGCAGGTAACCTGCTCTTTTTGCCTGAAAGGGTGTATGCAGGTGGATTG
This sequence comes from Agelaius tricolor, assembly GCF_023055355.1. Lineage (NCBI taxonomy): Eukaryota > Metazoa > Chordata > Aves > Passeriformes > Icteridae > Agelaius > Agelaius tricolor. The sequence continues at coordinate 66,125,173 of NW_027269261.1, forward strand.
CAGGGCATGATTTCATTTTGCAGCTGAAATAATCTAGTGAGTAGTTGCTCCCAGTGTACCTCCACTCGTATGCCTCCTGTGTACCCACTCTAGCACTTTCTCAACCTTCCAGCAAACTAATTGGGGAAGCTGGACCAGGAAAATACTGAAGTGAAATACTGAATGAGGGATTTACAGTTGCCTGGTGTCAGGCACCTGACAGAAATCTGTCTGTTTCACTGCAGGAAACATCTATGCTGTTGTCTGGCAGGTGTGGGATATTTAGAATCAAGTAGACTAGCTCTTCAATCAGCTGGTGGACAGTGGAAAAATCTCCCAGCAAGCACAGTCTTGGTTTGCTGCTGCAGATGACATCAGGAAGTATATAGTTAATCCCCAGACTTACCAGGAAGGTCAAGGAAGGTTAAGTGAGGATCAGGAAAAAGTGACATTAATTCCATTGGACAGTGTAACTTCCACCAATTAGTGGACTCACAGGTTTAAGCAAGTCCAGAATAATGGATAATGACGGAAGAGGTGGTAGGAGACTCTCTCAGTCTTGCTGAGGAAGGGCAGTGCAAGTTGTGTCAAGTAAAGGTCTTAACTGCCTCTTCATTTCTTAAAATATCTGAAGTACACCTAGCAAATGCAATTAAAAAAGAAAAAGATGCTTTCAACCTTCTGATACACTAGAGACCAGTGGTGTGGTATTCGGACGAGAAACATTCTTGAATGATCCTGGAGTCAGAACTGAGATTCCTTATAAGGTATCCTTATGTTTTTAATGTTTGTTTTACTCCTTTTGTAGCATAGTTTCCAGATGGTGTGGAAAGCTGCAACTTTTTAAAATATTTCAAAACAAATTACCCTTTTTTTTTTCAGGACTGTCTTTCTTGTAAGATGATGTCTTCCCTCCCGAATGCCTACCTTCAGCATTTAGACGTTTTGGCAATCAGTGCCTCTGGAGGCATTCTTATAGTTGAGAATTAGTGCTTTGTATAAAAGTTCAGTGGCTAACACTGATCAAAGACCTGGTGGTTTTGTGGGTAATAAGAAAACAAGGTATGAAGTGTACTGACCTAACTAAAAGCGCAAAAAGACATTGGAAATACCATTGCTCAAAACTTTATCATTTTTGCTACTTAGCAAAACTAAAGCTAGTAGTTGGAGTCTTAAATACTTCCTGTTCTCTTCATCATCTGAAATTACAAAACTGATTGACAAAGGCTTTTGTGTGGTTGGTAGAATTATTGTAATGTAAAGCTTTACATTGAAAGTGATTGTAGTTGTGAAGACAGAAACATAAGAAGTGCTGGTTTTGACTGAAAGTATCCTGAATAGAGATGATGGTGTATTGTGTCAAGGATTATTTTTTTTTCCTAACTACTTCTTCTCAGTTTCTAGGGTATTGTCCTTCTTTACATTGAATAGGAGTGATAGGAAGCTGTGAAGCTAATTGTGAGGAAAAGTTGTGCTCTGTGACATTGGGCACTGGAAATTTGTAAGGAAAATCTCCTCATGTCTTACATTAAGAGAGAATTTCATCCTTTCCACTGAAATTTAACAATGTGGGAACTCCCTTACATAGTTCTGTTATTCTGTGCATACCTCTGTTAGCATGCACTAAACCTATAGCCTGGAGGCTCAGTTTTCTGATACTTGCACATTAAATTAGGTCCTGTTGTGTTTATAATGCACATTAGACCTCTTTAACAGTGCTAAGATTTTGTCCTTCATTTTTCATACTTGAGCAAAATATTTCAGTGAAATTTTATTTTGGGGGAGTCTGTCTTCTCCATTTATTTTAGTGTCAAGGATATCTTTAGAACTGATATTTGACTACAAAGAGGAGAGAAATGATGCACTTTTCTAAAGTAAGACTGTTGGACTCCTATTTGTTCCACTTTGCAAAGTGTGGGAGCTACTTAAAACCATTTAGTATTTTTTGACTCATTTTAGGATTACTTCACTTTTCCCCACGCACAGAGGAGATTTAATTAAGCCTTTAAACAGAGAGAGAGAGGACAAAGGTAATTCTGTAAGAAAAATGTTAGCATGACAAACAGCTTGGAGAGCAACTTACCTGGTTTTGAATACTAATTAAGCTGTAAGGAAGGGTGAAGCAGATGATAGGCTATGATCATTACATTTTTTTTTTTTTGATAGGAGGATTCAGCTGATCAACTACAAGTGCCCAGCTTTTTTGACAGACCCTAGGAGCTGGCTGCATGTCCTGAGGGCTTGCTGTTGAAAGTTTATATTAACTTCAAGTATAACTTAATGTGTTTATTTTCCTAGGTGTTCCCCTCTTCATACTGCAGTTGATAAACTTTCCGAGTTTAAAAGGTAGTCTTCTCCTCTGTAGCTGTTATGGAAGTGGATGGAAACTAGGAATATCATTTTGTGTTTCCATGGGGTGAATAGTGCATTGAGTCCGAAAACAAAGAGGCAAGCCAGCATAGCAGCCATGAGGTAATAGTTGTAGTCTGTGTGCCAAACATGAAATAAGAAACATCTGCAGTTTGTATTTTGAAGTTCTGTTTTATGCAAATGTTCTATCTGGAGGCAGAAAACTCACAGGAGTGCCATCAACAATTGGATTGAGCTTTTGGTCTTGCTCCTGTCAGTGATGAAATGAGAGCAAACCGCTTTCTTTCCTCTCAAGGCTGGAATTTTATCATTGGTTTGATGCTAAATAACTACAGCTAAATGCTGTCTGTGTATGAAATATGAAGTGTGTTATGAATTTGTGTTTGGGTTACATACTTTCTAGAGTAGAAGTCAGGGAAGGCAAAGCTCCATATTTCATACCTGTGTCAGTTTAAGGATTTTGCCATCTTTTTAGTTAAGAGTTGAACACAACTCTCTGCTAGCTGAATGGATTTTGTCCTCCTCAGTGAAGGCAGCCAGAGATTTATGCATACCTAGCTCCAGTTTAGAATCTGCCTCATCGTGCAGTTTGGCAGTAGGATAAGCCTGGTTGCTGCTGGGCATCAGACCTGTATGCTCCCACTCCCTCCCTGGAACTCCTTCTTGTCTGGCCCCTGGCTGAGCAAGCTTATAAAGTCAGATTAGCAGATAACCTTTTCCGTGAGTGAGGACAGTTTGTTCCTGACCCACTTGCTGTAGGCTCTGGAGTGGCAGGGCCCATGCTGGGGAAGCAGGATGAGTGTGAGTCTGAGCAGAGTGAGCAGCCTCTGCCTAGCAGCTGACCAGTTGGTCCAATTAGCTCTGATGGCAAACAGCCTTCCCAGCTCAGACCCATTTTAGCCAGCAGCATAAGCTGGCCAGCTGGACTCTGATGGAAAGACAGAGCTGTTCTCCTCTTACTTTCTTAGACTCTGGTGAGGGTACAGAGAGCGAGCTACCTGATGCTCATCCGTCCAATTGACTTAGTATTTTTAGTTACCATTGTTCCTTTAAATTGCATACTTTCCTGCATGGGATGCCTTGTAGCTTGTTGTTGTACAGTCCTGTGCACATTTGTGAAGTCATAAAAATCAGACCTTGTAAAGGTTCACTTTGAAATACTGTTTTGTGTAGAAGACAAATGTTTTATAGTTGTAATTATCTATGATGAGAGATTGTACATTTAGCCACTTCTGTGAGGGGAAAAAAAATCAAAACTATTTAACCTTTATTAAGGAATTTGAGAGGCAAAAGAAGCTGTAGGTTTGGTGACAATCTACTTTAAATTTAGCTCACAGGAAACTGAAGCACAAGTTTATGTTCCTTAAAATATGACCATAGCCCTTTTTTGTAAAGGCAGTTTTGATACTGCCAGTCCAGGTGGATGTGTACTCTGAGGATTGTATTTTGAGTATTTTCTTCTTAAGGTTTCTTTCTTCTACTTTAATTTTTTTCCTCTACCATTTTATGTTTCTCTCTCTCTAGAAGGTGAATTCTTTTGCACATTAGTAATACAGAGGACAGACATAAGCCTTTGTATACCAGGCAGTGTTATCAGCCTTTGTAAGTTGATAAAAAGGTCTCTCTCAATATTCTTCTGTTTAAACTCTCACATTCCTATTTTTCTTCCCTGTTTCCCTCTATATCTGTACATTTTTATCTTTTTTCATGCTTAATATTGTTCTAATCTGTTTGTAACTGAAAAGCTTTGAGAACTTAGTTAAATAGCTTGCAGTCTCTGTCAAGAAAGCACACTAATAAAGGATATGAGTCCGTAGGATGAATCATACTTCAGTTATCTGACACTGTAAAGTACTTTTGAGAAACTGAAATGTAAAAATGAAATAGTTCAGGCTCTCATTTCATCCCACCTTACCCTGCTTCTTATTGCACTTTGATTAAACTGCATCATCCACCTACTCTCAGCTGCATTCGTGTGAGAGGAGGGACTGGGACCTTCTGGTATCTTAGTTCATGGCCAGCTGGTAGAGCTATGAGTTTCCACCACCTCCAGAGCATTTGTAAAAAAAGGATCTTGAAACTGAAATCTGGCCACCTTCGCTGGAAGCATTAGAAATCTCTATTCCCAATGTTCTGCTCACCCTGGAAGCAAACAGCCTGTATTGTAGACCTGGAACTTGTTTTGGATATTTGTATTAAAACTTGCAATTTGTTTTACAAAAGGACCATGGAGGTGAAGTGCACCTAGGAAGTATGTGTCTAGGAGGTTAGGGTTGGGATGCCATTTTTTAAACACTATTTTTGAAAGAATTTATGAAGTAGTTACTTATCAAAGTAAGTTGGTTTTTTTTTTTTTTGCCTGTGTCTGGAAGGAACACTGTCATGCCAGGATCTTTTTATTGTGTCAGAATATCAGATTGAATGACTGCACCTTATTATTTGCTTCACCTTAGACTGAAGGAGGCTGCTGTTGCACCATTCTATTGCTAGCTCTCAGCTTTTTTAAAAGTCCTGTATAAATGTGTGAGGTGTAACATCTGCTCTTGTGTCTACTTTTGGAAAGGCTTTTTAGCATTTTGGGTTCCCCTGCCTCCATCGCCTTTTTTCATTGTGTTGTCTTTCCAGCAGTTAAAAAAAAGAATATTATCCACGAGGGCTTGTTGTGCATGAAGTACACGCCAGAGTGAGATTTTCTTTAATCTTGTGGCAGTAATAATCTTCCAGGTATGATGAGTAAACAAACATTTTCCAGCCAAAGTAAGTTTTTTCTTACAATACAGCAACCATATCATTGAGAGACCATTTGTGGGTTTATTTTCCTAGATGTGGGATTATGCAGCCCTATGGTACAGGAGAGAAAGTGAAAGTGAGGCTATTACACCTTAAAGAACTTATTGAGAAGGGAATGTGTAGAAGATGCAACCAGAATAAGTTCAGCAATGTCAGGGGATTATATGAGTGGATGTGGGAGAGCTGGGTTGAAGGTGGGGTGATTTCTTTCAAAATGCCATGTGATCTTTGTGCATAATTAGCAGTGTTTAGGGTAAAGGTACAGATGGTGAGGGTAAACTAATTAACTGTGGCAGTGTCTTTGGGCTGAATGCTGACTCTCTTTCCTTGCAAGGGCTTCAGGCAGACTTCAGTGCCATCCTGGCGTGAAATATGATTGTACAGCCTGGTCACATCCATGATGACCAGAATTAATTTTGTGTAGTTAGTTTTGATAGTCCTGTATCAATTATACAGTCAAAGGATTCTGAAGAAGATCTCTTCAGAATCCTTTGACTGTATAAATTTGCACTGGCTGTCATGGGTGTTTCACTTCTGGTCACAATCCATGTCAGTCATAGTGTGGAATAGAAAAATCAGTATTCTTAGTTCAGGATGTATCTGCTGTGAAACCCAGTTAAGTCTTTTGCTGTTGCTTTCCATTCAGTGTCTAGGTAAAGTAACAGTATCACAGCTGTCACTTAAAATAACAATCTTTACATTCAGGCATGTTAGAGGTATTTTAGGAACCAAATGTAAAGACAGTAATGTTGTTATTTTGTGTATGTACTTCACAGGGGATCTGTGCATGCCACTGAAATTAGGCATGGTAATGATCCAGAATTAACTGTGAGTCTTTCTCACAGCAATAGATGACAGTGTTCTGTAACACAGAAAAAGATACATGTTTTGGTGGAGTGAAATTTCAACAACTGTTCCCTTTTAATAAATAATCTACTTCCTGCCCTTCATATACTTAGTTGTAAAGGGATATGTTTTAAATGCCTAGGCTGGAAACAGAGAACTATATTGGTATGTTTCACTGACCAAATTTAAGGAGACATTCAACTTTTTGTATAAACAAGGCTTCTTTTGAAATTTTTTTGTGATCTTATGTGTATGTTTTCATGTTTGTTGATGGAAATTGCAGCCTGGTAGGATGACACTACTTTTTTTTCTCTCCTAGTGAATCCTATGAAAGGTAGATTTTTCTAACCCAGTAAAGAATGCTCACAGACAGATGCTAATATGCAATTCAGCAGCACAAATATTGATTAGAAATTTTTACTTGCTTTTCTTACTCCACTCTGTATTTTGGGCAGATGGATGTTGGCTGTTGATTGGCAGGTTGGAGATCAGAGCAGCAGGGTGAGGCAGGTGTGCTGGCTGAGCAGCGTGGGGACTCCTGTGTATCTTCTGCTTTTACACTTGGTTCTTTTAGTGTGGGCTGTTTGCTGTATGAAAGATTGTACATTTGCAGAGAGCTGTTCAGAAAGGAGATGGGGAGCAGAGAATGGGGTGCATAGCAACTGGGGATTCCTCAGGACTTGGCTCAGAAGGTCAGTTTCAAAAAAAGAAATAATGTCTCGGACTAATGAGATCTATAGGGTCCTATTTTATGAGTTACTTACTGTTCAGGCTTAATATTTGGGTTTGTTTCTACTATCTTGGTGCTTGTATTTGGCTGTTTATGATACAGCTTTTCAAAGATGATTGAACTCACTTTCTCATGCAGACACTTGCTATTTGTAATGGCCTTCTCTGAAATGGAATCTCCATTAGGTCTGCAAGGTAACACAATTGTGTGGGTGTGCCATGAAACATCAAAAACTGCAGACTCCTGCATTATTAGCTATCCTTTTTAGGAAAAAAAAAGGAGTATGCTTAATGTCAAGGGGCAAAGAAAAAGCATTTTTTGAAGGATGCACCTGGGGCTTGATGTGTCCCCAGGCTGTCTGTGTGTGGGTGTAAAACTGAGAATAGATTACAGCAGGGTGATTTGTGGTGCCTGTTACTTTCTCTACTCACAGTACCTGCAGAGATCCTGATGGGAATCAGTGTCTGCCCCCTCTAGTATGTAAACCTTGTTTGTTAACCTAGTCTAGTTGCACTGGGTTGTTGCATCTTTTGGGGTATATTGCAACAATTTGTTCGGAACATGAGAGCCTCTTGAGGTGTTTGGAAAACTTTCTTGGAATGAAGGGTGGTAAAATCTGGAAGAACCAGAGAGGTTGGGAAATCTGTGTCCTTGGAGGTGTTCAAGACTCAGCTGGATGAGGCCCTGAGTAGTCTGATCTAATTATCTTGCTTTCAGCTGAAGGTTAGAGTACGTGTCTTCTGAAAGTCCTTTTTTAAGTTACTCTCATTCTGTGGTATTTTTAGCTTTTACTCCTCAAAGTTGTACCAGAGTGAAATGCAGCTCTCCCTTTTGGGCATTTGTGTATGGATGGTTGTAGTTTCACGTGCTGGGCATTTGTCTAACCAAGAGAGCTGAAGGGTTTGGCACTTAATACTGTCTTAATGCTACCACTACTCCATATTAAATTATCTGGTGCATTTCCTTTAACACTTGTGTAACACCATAAAAGCTGAAATGTCACCAGAGTTGTATGGTGAAAAACAGCATAATGAAGGGTGAAACTATCTATATTTCTGTTCTATAAATGTATTTTAAATGTCTCCTAAATCCAAATTGTCTCTGATTTAATTAGCTTGGCGTTCCATAAGTCAGTTTGACTCTTGCTTGAATAGCTAGATGCAGCTTGAGAGGGATGAAGTGGAATTCTTCTGGAAAGTAGCCCTGTTCAGAGGGAGGTGGGGTAAAATTACTGTTCTCAAAGCAGCCAGAGTATTAGTGAAAAATATGCTGGATGGTAAGAGAAGAAGAAATGTCCCAGTTTCCCACTAGCTGTATGCAAAACTGTCACACTTGAGTACATTAGATGATGACACAAGAGAGGGTGATATGAAGGATGACACCTGGAGTGGTATTCCATTGGAATCTTGGCTGGGACCCCTTTACAGGGTGTGACTGGTGAGCCATGGGCACTTGTATTCATGTCTGGCTCCTCTGGTCTTCCCCCTCACCCTTGGACCTGAAAGATACTCACTGGAATAGTTAAAGAGACTTCTGTAGAGGCAAAACTAAGCTTAAGGAAGAGAAGGAAATACATCAACAAGGTATATGGCAGAAGTAGAATGAAGGGGAAGGAGAACTGGGTGATTTTGAATTACAGGGAGAAAAGGTAGGCAAATATGCTAAAGGGAAGAAGAGGCATAATCTCAACAGAGAATGAAGTTGAGGCAAACGAGATGGACAGGCATATTTAAGGCCTTCAAGAACCTACCTACAAAAAAGACTGTTTTAGATGTTATGTACCAGGTCAATAGCACATGCCCCAAGGAATTTGGTGTATAAGTATTTATCGTGTTCCTCAGTTTTCAACTGGCTTGGCAGGCAGCTGTCACCACTCCAGCCACTAGGTCTATTGATTTGGCTGCTGTATGGGAACCATGTATGTATACATGTATGGGGATTTGGGTTGTATATATACCCACATATTTAATTTTTGCATCGTTTTCTGAACTATTTAATTTACTGGAAAACAAGTACAGCTGGAAGTAGCAAATGTCCTTGCAGAGGCAAATTGCTGTTACAACTTCAGATGGACATTGCTGAAAGTGTTTAAACGATCTAAAAATAACGTCATGTAGCCCAAGAGACATTATACGTGAGCTGATACTCCTTCATGAATCATTTCCTGCTGAAAGTGCTATACAAAGCTAAGTGCTAGAGGGGGTGTATGTATGTGATTATATATAAATGAAGAGCAGCCATGCTTTTTTCCGTGGTTCATTATGTGCCTGTGCTGGTTCAGAGTATGAATGTGGTGATCAGTATTCTGCCTTTAAACAATGCTCAGATTTAGGTACTGGCTATTGGAAATTGTAATGGTCTTCTGGGATTGTACTCTGAGATAAATTTTCCCTTGAGGTTGGCTGTGAGAATATGTGGCCTACTTTAAAAACTCCTTGAACAGCAGAACTAGTTGCTGCTCTGAATTGTGCTTTAAAATGTAATATTTTAACAATTATTTAAATGAAAAGAAGTAACCAAAATGAAACAAACCACTAGATGGATACGTGTCTCACAAAGGCTGTTTATGTGCAGCTACATAAGGAATTACTTTAGGTATCAGTGTTGACGATTTTATTGCTGGCTTTATCACCTAGGTCATGTGGTTTATGCACAGCAGAAAAGGACTGTATCTCAGTGGCCAAATCTTCAACTGGTTTCTGTCCTAAAATTAATTAATTGCTTTGTATTTGAAAGCTTGCAATGCAAAATTCTGCTGTGATTTGAGGATCAGTTCTAGGATAGGAATCGTATGATAAATGTCTTGTTAAAGACTACAAGAAAAGTTTAAAATAGTAAAAATATATATGTTAGAATTTTGGGGAAGCTTTCATCTAGCAAAAGGATTTTACTTAACAAAAAAACCCAAACCTCTAAGACACATACACACTCTGGCTCAAGTTTTATCTATGAAACATAGGATTCAGTTTTCATCTTGGCAGGTATTTTGTTCCTGATTTTTGTATTGTATCTCCAATGACAGACTTCTGGCTTTCTCTTTCATAGGCTCGGATTATTCCTCAGTGGGATGGTTACCTGGTACTGAATCCCTGTGGCAGTCCTCAACAATTTCATCAAGCAGTCAAAACAATCCTGTGAGAAGACACAGCATAGCTTCTGACAGCGGGGACACTGGGATTGGTACCTCCTGTTCTGACAGTGTGGAAGGTGAGTTAACACTGCTAAGTTCTGTATGTTTCCAAGAGAGAAACAATCCAAAACGTTTTAAAGATGTTTTTCACAAGCTAACTGTACTTTTGTAAAGCTGTTGAGCACACGCAGTTTTTTCCTTGCTGGAGCCAAGTAATTGTTTTGGTAAGGGTTGATTAATTTAGTTCTGCATGAGTTGCGTGTGTTAACTTGCATCTCTGCCACAAAGGGGGTGCTTGTGTTACATGTTTTGATAATTGCAGTTGCAAGAAGTGCCAGATTTATACAGAGGAGTAATGTCCTGTACTACAGCACTTGATAAACAACTGGGAAAAAAGCAGAAACTTTCGAGGGAGTTGATAAAAGGACAATGCTTTCTGGTATTCATTGTGTGTGTCACATAGTGTGTGTCAGCAAGGAAAGTTTGCTCATCTTGCCATGAGGAAAGTGTGTTGGCTCTTCTCCACTGGTGGGAAGGAATTCACATTTTGTTGTATGGCATTTGACACATAGTTAACGATCTCTGAGAAGAATTAACAGTATCTAAAGATTGTCAAAACGTAATTTGGATTAAATCATGATTAGTCAAAGGTGATTTTATCAGGGAGGGGTACAGCCTCTACAATGGTAGTGTTTCCATAACATTGTCACCCTCCCTGTACAACCTGTCAACTGGAATCAAGCTGGAATGAGAGAGATGTAGTGAGACTTGAGGTTTTCTTCGTGCATTGACTTATTTCCCAGTAAGATTTTTGAGACAGATAATGAATGACAGCAGGATTGTGATATACTTTTCTCCAGCAGCTTTCTATGCCTGATAAATTTTGCAAAAGGGGTAGCTGGAATGAGGAAGAACAGGAAGAATTACTAGAAATGAAGTAAGGAATGCTGAATCGGTGTAAGACAGAAGGCTCTGTGGAGGGCTGAGCATTCCTGAGGAGAGGTCCAAATGCCTCAGTTAAGTCTGTCAGGCCCCTTTTGCACATGAGAAAATCCTTTCCACCCTGTTTCTGTTGCATCTGTCAGCTCATAACTTGATTTCTGCTTCCTTTCATTTGTAAACAGTTGTTGGCTTTGGCAAAATAAATCTTTTGCCAGAATATTCAAGTTCTTGGGTGTAAAACTGAAATAATAAATGGTTATTAATGCAAAAGTTTTTTGGTGTTTTTTCCCCCAGAGATGTAGGGGGGATGAAGTACTCTCATGCTGTGTATTTATATATAGCTTTAATCACTCCCAGCCAAATGCTGCACAATAGTATTTTAAGATGCAGCATTTGAATTAAAACCATACCCTCCCCTCCCCCCTCTTGAGGGCTTCCCCATTTGAGGGGTGGGATGAAGGAGAGGAAATGAAACAGCAGCTCCTCATCAGATGTTCTGTTCTCCTCTGTAGCCAAAAGAATAATCTGTTCAGGGCTGGGTGGGGGGAGAATAAAATAAAGGGGGGAAGGTTGCAAAGTTGCAACAACAGAGAGTTCATGAGGTTTGTCTTTGGCAATGCTTTACAATGGTCAGTTCTACTGCATCCTTTATGTTTCACACTTCCCACCACCTTGTTTGAAAAACTTTTAAGTAGCAGAAAAGAAAGTGTTAGAGTAAAAAGGAGGGAAATGTAATGGTGAAATGAAGATTAATGGGGGAATCATATGACAGGCCTGGAAATTGATTGTATATGTATATTTTTAGTGGAAGGGGTTGATGCCTATGATACCTAGCAGTCTGCATCTCTCAAGCTGCCCCCTGCACACATCCACAAAAAGAAAAGAGTATCATTGTCATCTGTGGGACTGTCAGGCCAGGCTGGTAATTACAGACTTGATGCTGGCCATCTGCTGTCGATGTGGTGCTGGGGAAGAAGCTCCTGGGGCTTTTTCAGAGGGGAATTTTTTTCACAAGTTGGCAGATTATTGCAGTTTTTAACAATGCTCAGATAATGAATTGTGGCCTTGCTATTTCCTTTCTGTTACGTCAACTAAAAATAAGAAACTTAATTTGAGAATTAGCATTAACATCCCCTTTAATTCTGAAGGTTGCACCTGAGTTTGTTTGTACATATATATATAGTTGCTAATAAATTCACTCATGCAGGGAATGGACTGCAGGTGCATTTAAAATATGTTTGTAATGGGATTTTTTTATAACTTCTTAAATGTTCTTTCAAATTCATCTTCTACTCATACTTATTTCAGGAACATTCATTCTCTTTGAAAATGCAGGGTTTAAAAAAAAGACAAGTACCTCTTGTGTTTGGCTCAAACCTGTGTGATTTGGAGGAGAGATGGGTTTTGACAAAGATGGGAGAAAGAAACCTTTAATGTTAAACTGTATCCAATTGATTGTATATTATGTTGTGCAAAGGTAGGAAAATTAGGAAATGAAATAGGCAGTGGAGTTGAAATTGCATGATGTTGATTGTGCACTGTGGGAGCTGAGGACAGAAACGTACAAACCTTAAATGTGGGGACCTTGAGGTTTGGGTAGATCTGACACTTTTGAGAGTGCTCTAAATTTAAAGATTAAAAGGCATTTTATATCTGTTTAAACTACAGTTGTATCTGTTTAAACTACAGTTATTGTGTTTGGGGTTTTTTATTTGTTTCCTGTCAGTTTGTGGCCTTTTCTGGATTCACATGAGCTTTTGCACTTCATTTTTAACAACTGTTGGGATACCTGTGTATAACCATTCTTTCAGTAGCACTTACAGAAGAAATACAAAGTTTATATTTTAAGTGTTTTTGAGACTGTTTTTATTTCGGTTACCTAATTAGAGAATCAGGGACTTGGCAGAAATTAAATGGTCTCTAAACCCCAGCAGAGCCTTTTCTCATGTGCACATTCTGAGTTTTGCCTTTTAGAATAGAAGGGATAAGAACTAGATATTAATGTGGTGAGATACAGGGCCCATGATTCTTGCAGAACATTTTCCTTCATCAGCTAAGCTTGTTGTGCTGTGGAAAGTCCCCAGATCTTTCTCCCTTATTGTTACATGCAATTCATTTAATTTAATTTAATATTTCTGGTTGCAAGCTAATAGTGTGAAAATTCATAGAATGTTGCTTTCCTGGAAGAAAGAGATTGGATGCAGAGAATCAGAGTTACTACTTTTTTAGGAGTTCTTCCAGTTTAACTTTAATAAACCCCCTTTTCTAATAACCTTCCAACAACTTCTCTCGAATGCTTAGCTGATAGAATAGGAACTTGTTTTGATGTTATGAGACCCTGAAGTCTATACTGTCTATCATTTTTAAGGGAATATATTATCTTTTTAAGGATTTAAAAAATCCTGATTACTTCAATTGAATTGTAGTTTTTCTTTATATGCCAAGGAACATGGAAAACCAGAATCAGTTACTTGGTTTTGCTCTTTCAAGCACTCTTTCTTCCAGCAGGTCCCAAGCATGGTATTCTAGTGCTTTCTTTTTTTTTTTTATTAAGGAGAAAAAGAAAAGTTAATAGATATAATTATTCAATATAGTGAAAGGCAGAAGTGAATTTCAGGAAACAAAATTTAATTATGAAGTATCTTGAGGGGGGTTTTCTTCTGCTGCTAAATATAATGGGCTTGACAATGTGTAGGTGAAGCATGTAGATTGTGCTATCAGTTTGGTATCACAAAAGTGCAATAACACAAGGATCCTAGATCTTGATTGCTGGCAATGCTCACTGTCTACTGTGTTCTGTGATTTTGGAAGATGATGGATTTTCAGAGAAGTTCCTGATTTTAATTGAATTGAGGTTAATCTGTATGCCCTTGGATCCTGGCAAGTATTGGCATATGTTTGGTGAAGTAGCTTGATTATTTGGAGGGTAGAAAATAATCATGTTTGAGGCATTTTTCCTTGTTTCCTTCCTTTCTGCTTGCCAAGTCTCACATTATAAAGTGGTGTCCAGCCCTCTGTGAGTCAGAGTTATTGTGTTACTTGGATATTATCTACCCTTTCAATCAGAAATGTGCACTGCACTTAAGCCTGTATTACTCTCTAGTCCTTCTAAGTGGTATTGCCATGGCTTGCTAGAATAAAGTGTCTGTATAACTGATGGGAGTATGAAGATTCATGCTCAGAGTTTGGCTGTTTATTTCTGGGGGGGTTTAGGATTAAAAAAAAGGTTATTTCAGATTCTGGTAGCCTATTTCCAGGATTTAACGAATAGGAAAAAAGTATGGTAATAATTTTCCACTAAAATAAGATGGAGAAATTGCTTCAAGTAACAGTGACATACTCTATGTGAACTTGTATACTCTGAATTTCAAACTGGCTTGAACTAAACTAAAGGCACTTACTAGTTTCATACATTCATGTTCTGCAGAGAGAAATAGCTGCTGCTTTAACCTCATACTTTGCCTTCTTTTGTGACAGTTTCTCCTTAGGAAAAAGCTCTCACAGTATGCTCAGTTTTCCTCACATAAAAAATACCAGCAGGACTTCTTTCTGGCTAGTGGGAGTGTTCTGCACAGTGAACTTGGTGCATTTTGCCTTCAGCTAACATTAGTAGTTGTTTCTCAGAAAAATTATTTCTGCTGTTCTAATTGGAAATAACTCAGTGAGGATAAGTTCTGCTTACTTAGAATTTAGTGGCATTCTCTTAGTTACCATGCAAAAAGTTATTTCTGTCATAGGATGTATTTTGGAGCTATGTCACTGAGTTGTACCAGAATGTTTAAATGGTGAGATGGGGGAGGATCAGAAGGGCAAAAAAGTAAGAAAAAACCTCCTAAACTTCAGGTTTGAGAAAAAGACAGTTTAATAATGAAAGAAAAAGTGAGTGAACATTGTGATGTAAATGCACCACCAGGAGACTGATGCCCAGCCAGCCTCTGAGTAACAAATACTTGGGAAGAAACCTGGCCCTCAGTTTCATTGCTGAGCATGACATTATATGGTATGGAATCTCTTTGGTATTTCAGGTCAGCTGTCCCAGCTGTGTCCTCTCCCAGCCTCTTGTGCACCCCTCACTGGGGTGGCAGAGGCCGTGGTGCTTCTCTGAAAAAGCAGAGACAGTGCTGTGCTCCCAAAACAAGCACCATAGGGGCTGCTGTGAAGGAAATTACCTCTCTCTCAGCTCAACTCTACAATTTCTGCTTCTTATCCAGGTCATTTGCATCATACTCAGGTGAAATATCAGGTAGATGTTTTTATGTCCTGTAATCTGTATTTTTGGAGTGTGGTGGGTATCTAGTATTCTGATGAGAAAAACAAGGAGCATCCTACAATTCTCTCACCTGTACTTAGGTTAATATCACGAGACCTGGACATGCCCGTCATTATGCAACTCTGCTGGGGCATTTCAGGGAGGACTTTTCACTTGTACTTGCTACTGTAATGTCAAAGAAGACTCTCTGGCCTGTATTCAGCAGTTCTGTAGATCAGGATCTCATGAAGGGGAACAGGAGTCAGATGAGTTTCAGAAAAGCCACAGAGAGGAACAGTTGTAGCCTTAGACTATTTATCTGTGAATACTGGAAACATTCTGTAGCTAGTCAGGATTTAATGTACATATTCAAGTAGCCTTTGCAGCCTTTTCTGAAGAAATCACAGGACTCATTTTTAATCCTTTCCACTACAGACAGAACAGTGCACTTAGTGATGGACTGGAGGCATTTGGGATATAGGCCACAAGTTCCTTGTAGCCAGAAAAAACCCATTACTGCTGCTTGGAGTTCTAGCCTGGGGCTTGACAGAGCAGATTATTTGTATCCCCCATAGAAAAGTTTGTAAATCGCTGGTTTTTAACAGTAGAGCAGATTATTTGTATCCCCCATAGAAAAGTTTGTAAATCTCTGGTTTTTAACAGTTTGACAAGACTATCCATTTCTGGAAGGCTTATACTTTGCTCTTTCTTAGTTTTTTTTTTTCAGCAAACCTCTTTCTACTGTAATGTGTGCACAGATTAAGCTTATTTCTTAGTGCAAAGTCCAGTTAATGTATTTAATGTCATCCTTTGTTTTAGCCGTGATTTCAGTGTGCTGATAATAAGTAATTTCTGTAAAAGTTCCCTTTGAAGTTCAACATAAAAGCTCACTGTTACAGAAAACCTTTTCCAGGGCCTTGCTTGTCTTTCTATGATAAGTCAGATGGAGTTTTTACATCAGTTTTGGCAGCATAAAAGCAGCAGTGAGGAAGAACAATGTGCAGAGACCACTTGTGCATGAAGCATGGTTAGTCCATCTCACTTCCTGAATCTCTGACTTTCTTCACGTTGAGGGAATTAGAGGTCTGTAACCGGAAGTGAGAAATACTCAGCAAATGACAAGTTTCATCAGTTAGCCCAGGTTTGGGGTAGAATGAAAATCTGAGCAGTGGGGACTGGTAATGGAGGGGGCAGGGGGTAAAGCCTCAAGAATGCTTGCCTGTCTGCTCATGGGGCATTTGTTTGCAGTAACCTCGCTTGAGTAGTAGTTGTTAACAGCTGCTCAGTTTTTTTCAGGCAGAATATGAGCAAGTTTGTTGCTTTTGATGTGTTAAATTCCTTTGAGAACTGTGATCAGCTTCTTTTAAAAGCAATTACTATTACTATAAACGATAACAGTGCTTTTTTTCTTTTCCTTTTTACCATCTTAAATGCTTCTTACCCCATCAAATTTAGAAAGAAAACTGGTATGGGTTTTTCCCAGTGCAAAATATGGTGAAAGAAATCTCTTGAGGTTTTTTTCTTCCCCTTAGAGGGCTGACAGATAAGGTTTTGCTATGACAATGACTGTGTTTGTGTCAGCAGCAGGCATGAAAGTCAGCATTGTAGAAGTGTTGTCAGCTTCCCAGAGGTCACTTCTTTGCTCCTGGAGCATGTTCTAGTATAGTTGTCCTGTACATTATGTTAAAAAGATTATGCCTTATTCGGCTTATATAAGTAAATACAACTTATGCAACAAACAGCTTTGTAGTGAATACTCAAGCTTTGTCTGCACTTCTGAAGCATCCCAAGCAGGAAATGTTGGTTGTATACATCTAAACAGTATTTTTTGTGTATGGGCATATTGTTTTTAAAATGTCTGTTAAGTAGCAAGATCAGAAAAAAAACCAGAAGGCAACTTAGGTGTTTGTGTAGGAATAAAATGAAGTCTGTCCTTAGAGGCAGAAAGACGATTGGCAGGAAAAAAGGCAGTGTTCAGTTCTCTCTAATGGCTCTGACACCAGTCCTCTTTGCAGCTTTCTCTAAGTTTTTTGTAATAACAATGAAAACCGGAAAATATACTGGAGTAACCTTTCTAATTTTATGTCAGTTTCTTCTTGGTCAGTTTCCAGAATTCTTGTGATGTTCAGGAATTGCACCCTCTTCTGTTCCCTGTTCTCTGTGCTGCTGTTCTTCCCAGGGCTCAATCCTTGAAATAGAAAAAGTGGTAACAATGAAATACTTGGAAGGAATTAGTTACATTTATGAATGACATAAACATAAATTAGCATCTCCCTCCATGTTAACTGTTATTATATTACAATTTATGCCTTGTTCCTCAATATGAGTGGATTTTTTTTAAACTCTTACTGCATTGAGTAGAAAGTTTATAAGGATGTTGCTAACAAATTGAATGGATTGCAGAGATTCCTGTTTAGTTTTTTTTTTTCCTATGAGCTTAGTGTCCCAGAAGAAATGCATCCCCGTTTTGAGATCACAACATAATGCCTTTGATAGTATGGCCCTGAAAAAGGGATGGAAGTGGAAAAAAATTTGCTTTCATCTTGCCAGATAATAATACAAGTATGACAGTCATCTCTTAAATAAATGACACACCTGGTTCTGAATACCAGTGTCATATTCTACCTGGTTGTAGGTTGGCTCCTTGCAACTCAACTGGGTTTGATAATTTAAATGCCACTGCCTACCTCATATGAAAATAGGAAGGAAATAGTTTAGTTCAGATATTTTAATGCAAAATTAATAAGGATTTTAGCCTCCTTGAGAAACAATTAGCATATTTTCATGCTATTGAATTGTAGAAATATGGTTTGGAGAAGACTGTAGGAGACCTCTGTTTCAAGCCCTATACTCAGAGCAGGATCATCGCCAAAATAGTCCAGGTCAGCCCTGACTTTGTCTTTCTGATTCTTGCAAACCTTCCCAGGTACCTCAAAATCTTTGAATAACCTTGTGCCAGTGCTATAAGATGTCCTTGTGAAGAATTTTTCCCTGATGTCCAGCCAGAACCTACCAAGCCATAGTTTTTCTGTTGTTGACCATTATTTTTGTCTGCTGCTACCAGGAATAGTGTGTCAAATAAATTTAACTAATTTAACTACCTGACATTTATGTATTTTTTGAGGAGTGGGGGAAGGTGTGAGAGTGGGTTGTTATTGTTTTCTTTTTTTATGGTCAAAACTGTGTACCAGTTCATGTTATCTCCTGTTTGATTTTAGCAAGTCCAAAGACTATAAACTAGAGTTTAAATACATGTATATATTTTTGATACATCTTGCGTTGAATGTGTCCCTGTGTTTGGGCTGCTATTTTTAAGCATACAGGATGATTCTAGTCTTAATGTTGATCTATGAATCAGAAGACTGTATTATGTGCATTTTTCTTAAGTTGTATAACTATCATAAGCTCTTAGTGGCACATCCTTTTCCATCAAGGATTAGTCTGTCCCTGTCAAAGGCTAAAAATACTTTGTATTTTCAAAAATAGAACTGTCTTTCTTGGTTGACTTAAACAATGGCATTAATTGTATGAAGTGGCAGGAGGTTTTCAGTTTTCCTGTTTGTAAGTTTTATTCTGTAGGAGTACCTAGAGATTCAGGACAGGATTATAGTTTATTGTTCTCTCTTACATAAAAATTCTAAAGAAGCAGACACTTTTTAACTGGGTGAGAGGTGTTTCTGCTGTAAGCTTTTCTTTAGAGAGGTGATATGGTTAAAAGTACTTCTTTCTTTCTCATTGCATCAGCCATCTGCATGCAGTCATACTTTGCTGTTGAGAGTGATGGCAAGGTTTAA
Source organism: Agelaius tricolor (assembly GCF_023055355.1). Lineage (NCBI taxonomy): Eukaryota > Metazoa > Chordata > Aves > Passeriformes > Icteridae > Agelaius > Agelaius tricolor. The sequence continues at coordinate 66,144,003 of NW_027269261.1, forward strand.
ATTCTAATTAGCTCAGCTAGAAAACTGAACTAAAAATATGTTCAGAGTGATAGAAAGGGAATTGGATTCACTAGGGCATCCATAATGGGGTTGTGTTCTCCTCATGTGTTAGAGAAATCTTCGTAGACAAAAGAAGTTTAGTTGAAAAAATTATAGACTAATGAGAATTCAAATGAGATGTGCAGAATTCTTGTTTTTTACTATTATGCCCTATTTAGACTAGGAGAAAAAATGCTCATGATAAAAAAAAAATCTCATGTGAAGAAAACACACTTCGGGGAGGTTGGAACAAGATCATCTTTGATACCCTTTCAGCTGAAGACATTCTCTGATTCTGTGAAAACAAGTGTAATTTCTTGTGGTGGTTGCTTGGATATCTATTGTCTAATAGAGCTTCTGAAAGGTTCAGAGTGAAGTGAGTCATGGCTTCTGTAAAACTGAAGCGTACTCTCCCTGGGTCTGAAGGGGATCCTAGGTTGCTTTGTCTCTCCTCAGTTCATGTCAGTGTCCCCCAGTTTGGTATTCCTTTTCAGATCTCGTTATTCCCCATCTCCTCTCCCCTAGTGGAGTTCAGGAAGAAGAAGGGGAAAACGAATCTGTCTTCAAGCAGCCCACAGGATAGAAATGCTTTCCACATTGGTCTTTACATGAAATCTTTGCCACCTTGATCAGGAATTCAGGTGATCTTACTAGTTGACACTGAGGAGACTATGACAGAGGACTTCAGTACAGGAGGCCCATATGGGTTAGTTTTATGTACACAACTGCTCCAGTTTGTTGGTTTTCTATTCTTTCAATGTCAGTCCCCAAAAAAAAAAAAGTACCTAAAGGTTGTTCTGGCCAAATTTCCACTTTAAAATCTGTGATTTTTGCTGTTCCAAATGGCTCCATTCTTGTAACACTTGGGTCTTCACTTAAAAAGAACAGTATGTTATGTAAATAAAAGAAGGAACAGTCCATGATTTATACTGGTAGTGTTTCAGCTTTTGGAATATCTTTATGAGATGGTGCAGTAGTACTTTCTTCCTTCTGTTCCTGCTGATTTTTTTATTTTCCTTTGTGAAATAAGATCTGGGATAGTTGTGTTGTTTTTCTACATGTTAAGAATGACATCAATAAGTAATGTAACCAGACTCTTGTGGAATACAAACAAGCGGTCTATATGTAGACATGATGAGTGAACAACAAAAATGGAAGGTTTTGTGTTTACCCATGAGTAGAATTTGATTTTTTTAATGAAAATTAACATTTACTTAATCCTTAATGGAAATTGTAATGCATTATTTTGGAAGAAGGTGAAGAATGTGAAAAATTCAGAATCTCTTAATTATATACTTCTGAAGTTTTGGAATGAAATGGGAATTCAAAAGTAGGTGGGAATATTATGACTATATATAGAGTATTTACTTTAGTTAGTTCTGGCAGGTAGCATAGTCTAGTAGAATTAATAAAACATGTGACTTATGGCCAAAAGTTCATGTTTATGTGGTTCTGGGAGTATGGAGTACTCCCATAAGAGTAGTATACCTCTAATTTACTGTAAAAGTTAAAGAACATTAATTAGACTGATGCTTACATGAGTGGCTGTTATTCCAGCTGTTGAGAAGTGTGGGACTTGGAACTGGATATGCTTGGTGGAGTTCTGTATTTCAGAAGTCTGATACCAGACTTGAAGCATGAATTCTATTCTTTTTTTTTTTTTTGTGGTATCTTCTGAAGCTTACTGGTTTGAAAGGCTGGTTAAATCAGTTTATTTCATTACATGTGCTTATATAAACAGGTTTACTAATATGCTTTATATGAGAGTTTCTGTTTGCATATATATATATAGATAACAGTTACCATGCTTGGTTTTCCAACATCATTAATGTTTTTGGCTTATAATTACTAAAGATATAAATGGAAATGTTAAAATAAAGTGCATTACAAAAAGGGTAAATAAAGATATTTGGAGGTTCTGTTAAGAAGCCATTTTCCCATTCAGTGTTTATAATAGTTATTGCTACAGTTATTTCTGCTGCTTCATTATTTCAGTATTGTAATCGTCTCTAATTTGCCTATAAGTGTTAGCCCAAGATGCAAAAGGGAATTAAGCAGTGTGTGATTATAAAAATACTTTGTGCAAGGTGAAGCCTGCCAGTTTTGATTATCAAAAATCATTTGTGTTGACCTCTCTTCTGCAGCTGAAGTGCATCAATAACCTTACACCACTTGAGCAGGGATGTGAAGATCTGTGTGTAGCTTCTAAAATTGCTACCCTTTGCAGAGTTTCAGATTTCATCCTGGTCGCTGGGATGTGGGCTGAATGCCATTACAGTTTGCTATGTTAGGGATTTACTGGTGCTGTTGGGTAACTGATGAGTGCTGTGGATACCGCATTGCGCAAAATTACTGTCTTGCTTTTCTCTGGGGTGGAAGATGACTTCAGTTATTAACATAATTAGACAGATTTAATTTTTGAATTTTTTTATAATTTAAATGCTTTCTGTAAGTATGCAATTCAGACTTACTTAGCTAGTGGTTATGGAACTGACTTTGAGAGCCAGAGATCAGGTCTCAGGTCTATCACACCAACTTTTATGATAGACTTTGATCCCTGTTTGTTCTGATAAAAAAATTAGATCTGAAATGGAGTCTACCTTTTGAAAAGAATTCTCTAATTTCTGGAACATGCCGTGCTTCCCCACCTTAACTGAGGCATTTCTTAACAGGTTGGAGAGCAGAGAAGAAACAGTTTTGTTTTGTTTTCTTTGTGGGGATCAGAGCACTGCTAATGTGCTTGGATGCCATAGTGATAAGTACTATAAATATCCAAATGTATGAGCCAACAACTGGAAATAAATCTGTAAACACTAAATTCTTTCCATTATCAAAGGCAGCAATTGAAACATTTTCTGCTCTCCCACCTCTTGTTCTGTACTTTTAATTGTGCACATCACAGAAGACAAAAAGGGCATAAAAACTGTCTTCAAGTATTCCTGGGGAGCAGAGAGAAGTGATCACTAAACCCACTGAAAGAAAATGTAATTCAGATTGTTTGTGTGCAAGCTTGTTAGTTGTCTGTAAACCATGAACCACTCTTCTATTTAAATAAAGTCTAAAACTGGGTAGTAGTACAGGTAGTAGCTCTTAAAATAGCTGCAGTTTTTATGTCATGTGATATGCTGTGTAAGCATGATGGGCTGTGTTCAGTAGTGCTGGAGATTCCATGGGTACTCAAGGAGGCGTGTTGGCAGTGAACCAGCATCCCCATTCAGGTGCTAGGTAAACCTTGCTGTTGGGAATTGAGATGCCAGATTGATTTCTAAAATTAGGGTGATCAAATCCCAAACTGCACCAAGGAAGGACTTCTTTTTTTGTGTGTGTGTGTATAACGTCTTTTTGTTTTGAATGCTTTAGCATGTTTTATTTTAAATGATTACAGAAATCATCTCAAATATGCAAATTGTAGTTGGGTTAGAGTTTTGTTTTCTACAGTAGATCAAGTCTTTTAATCTGGGGCTGCTGATATAATTTGTAGCAAGTGTGTTTCATTCCAGGGAGGATGAATTCAATGGACCAAATGGTGCCTGACATATATACGATTTGGCAAAGGAACTTCTGTTCTTTCACGATGAGAAACATTCTGTTAAAGCATTTTTCATAATTAATTACTTATATTTTCTTGCTTTTATGATTTAATTGAATTTATTGCTTTCATTTAATTAGTGTGCTAATCATAAAATTTTCCAAGTCATTGTAATGTCAGGACACTAAGCTCTTTTGGCATAGGAAGTAGGGGGAAAAACAACTTTAGAAATTGATTTGCCAGTAAAAGAATATGGCAGCTCCAAACTGCTGTTAATTTTTTAAAAAATTATTTTAGAAATTATTTACAAGGCTAAATCTCTTCAGTAGGAAAAGCTGTGATGAAAGACTCTACTGGTCATTACATGTTTTTCTCCTGATTCACTATCAGTTTATTTAAGCATTGGTTGTAATTAAAATCAGATCTTTCAGTCAGTCTTGTCAACCGGTACAAATGGCCTTTAGTTTTCAGGATACTTCTAAGAAATGTGACATACAGATTCATTTTAATAGTATAGAACTGTCTTTATGTTACAGACAGACTACTTGCAGTGAAAACACACTCTTAAGAATTAGTGCATGCATGAAGTTTGGGTTTGTTTTTCCTCCAGCCTTTAAAATGATACTTCATGGCTTCTTTGTGGATGGACATATAAGGAAGTAATAGTTCCCTTCTGGAGTGGAGGCTTGTTTTTTAAAGTACAGAAATCCTCCTAAGAGTGTGAGATTTGGTCCTAAATACATCCTCAGAATTAACGCTCCTAATTTCACCTTTGTAGCATTTACTTTTGCTCATACTGTCCTCCAAAAAACACCCAAAATTAAGTTCTCAGAGTATATGAAGGTTGGAGGTCCTGGAGGAAAAGTTGTTTATGGGCAGTACAGAACTGTGAATCCCTCTCCTTTGTTTTCTGCTGTAGGTAAATTCTGTATTAGAATTGGAACAACTCTCTGTTACTAGTAGTCTTAGTACCATGGCTCCACAGGTGTGCCTGAAAAATAGACTGATAAAAGCTGGAGTCAAAACAGTGAAAGCCAAATGGTGCACGAAAGCAAAGGCTTTTCCACATCTGTTTATTATATTGTAATCAGTTTTGTGGGATGGAATGCAGAAACTCTTCCATATCTTCTTGTTGCCACTATTGCTTTAAGAAATGGTTCTGTTAGTAAGGGAAATCTTGCTTTAAGAAAAAGCTGGGAGTTCCAGGTGGATCTTACACTCCTTTCCCCTAAGTTTATTATTACTTTGTTTTGCTTGAATTTGTGAAATTTAAAAAGGTAACCAGGGTAGCCACTACCACTCAGTGTAAAGGGCAGTGGAAGGAAGCAGGTAAAGTTTATAAGTGACATGAGTCTAATTGTTCTAAGAGTTTTTCTCCTATTCTTCATTTGGAAAATACAGATAATGATACTTAATTTTTGAAGTATGAGATGTGGCTTCTTCTGTAGGATATAGAGCTGTGCTACAATCCAATTTAAAGTTAATCCTCTGTGACCTGAGCTGAGTTCCAGATGGTGACCTACATGTGGTGTAGGCTGTTAATTTGTTATCAAAGCCCTGATGTGTCTAAGAAACTTTAAGGGAAGGTGGGATTAGTGTACGGTAAATGATAGGTAGAGTAGCAAAGCTAGGAATATAAAGGTTAGAAAATAGAATGCTAAAGCTACTTCTGTAACAGTGTATTTTTCTTCTTTCTATTTTTACTTTACAGGGTTTTAGTAACATTTTTTCTTTTTTTTTTTTTCCCTCCAGTTTCTTATTTAAATTTTCCAAATTTCTTATTGTGGTTTTCCCCAAATCTTAGTAAGTAATTAAGTAGACTGCTGGGTCTGCAAAAGACCTACTCCAGTTGAATATTAGCTACTCTTAACATATTACCATCTCTTTTACCATTTGGGGATCAGCATCAAGGAGAGAGACTTCCCCAGTGAGTTAAGTTACTCTGGAAGTACCTGTCGAACTTTTGGGGTTGCTGGGGATGGCTTCTGGCCCTTAGAAGGGATTCCTGCTTGATATAGGCATTCCCAAAGTGTATTAAGTAAATGGCTTGTGGCCCATGAAGTGCTTCCAAGAGGTGCAGAGCAGCAGCAGTGCTGGAGCAAGGCAGGCTGGCTGTGCTTGGCGACCTGGGCTGACCTTGGTCTGCAGCAGGAGGAAGGAGTCAGGCAGGGACAGTCCTGCTGTGAAGCTGGGAGAGGCAGCAAGCAGTATCCTCCTGCCTCACTGCACCCATGGCAGCCTCACTGCTGGGGCTGCTCACAGCACCTGCTTCTGCCTGTTAAAGGATTTATTTTTCCATCCGAGTAATGTACATGTGTTCTGATTGTACAGAAGTCTCTGTGATACTTGGAAGAGTTACCAATTAAAGGGCTGTCAGATATTGAAACAGGCTGCCCAGGGAAGTGGTTGAGTCACCATCCCTGGAGGTTTTCAAAAGATAACATGTAGATATAGTGTTTGAGGCCATGGTTTTACTGTGGGACTTGGTAGCGCTGGGTTAATAGTTGGACGTAATAATCTTGAAGGTCTTTTCCAACCTAAATGATTCTGTTCTATGATTAGGGGTTCGGGCTGGGGCTCCCAAAGTGAGAATACAGAGGTAAACTAGGAGGATGACTACTGTGCAAAGCTCAGCTGAGAGAGATCAGTGGAGGAAATGAAGCTGAAGTGTGAGATTGGGAGAAAAAATGAAGGTGTGTTCTCTCTTCTCCACTTGTGTGGCCTGGCAGAAAACTGAAGGGTGCTGGTCCTGTTCAGAGCTATTCCTGGTGGGCTGGAACCAAGAGTTCCACTGCTCTGTGGTGAGGATAATAGGTACCAGTTGACTCTAAATATTCTAATATTTAATAAATTTTTAATTATTTCAATACAAAGTCTTAGTAGAAAGACGGGTTAAACTGTCATTAGTGGATAATTATCTCAAAAACATGGCCAGAAACTCCAGTCTCCTTGAAAGTGGGATTTAACCTTCTAAAGTTGCTCGACATTGAATTGAGGGCTCTGTTTCTACCTGTAGTTATGAAGAAAATGTGGGTCAGCCACAGAGTTTTAACTCTCTGCAATGATAGTGCTCTCTGGGAGCCCTCAGGTTTTGCTCTGGTCCCTTGTGTTAGAGGGTGTCTCTTAACTCTCCTCACGTGAGTTTGTCTTCACTTGCACATCCTTTGCCCTTCATGTCTTAGGTGAGGTAGCTTTGCTGCTGAAAGGTATCAGCCTAGCTAATCTGGGAATGTTGTGGGAGATGATATCAGAGCCAAGTTTGAGAGTTGGGATGATACAAGTAAGTGGCCTGTGGAGACTGAGAACACACAGCTTGCATCTGTCTTGGTATAGGAAAGGTTAGGTATGTACTTGGTATAGGAAAGGTTAGGTATGTACCTGGTACTGGGTGTTCTCTTGCAGAGAACAAAAATACCTAGGATTATCCCCCTCTGGAGGGCAGGGGTGGATTTCTGTTCTGATGGGCTAAGGTACTCTAGTTTTTTTGAGTCATCCCTAGCGAGGGATGAAAAAATAATGCCAGCAAGAGGGGGCTGTTGAAGTAGATGGTATTTGTGGCATGGGTATCTTGCAGATACAGAAAGGAAGGAGAACAGATATAGTGTGGCATCCACAGTGTTTTTTCCCCTTTAGCCATTACTTTTAAAGCGGGTCCTAGGGGGATATTTGATTTCTTTACGTCTTCACTGTTAAGTGCTTGTTGTCGGAAAATGGAATTGGAAGCTGTAGATGGCCTTCATAAAAGGGCAAATGCAAGTTAAGATCTAGACTTCTAAAAATGAGACAGCTAACTACAAAAGAAACTCCCCGTGGCAGTATAGGTTTTCACTCATGCTTCTCTTTCAGTGAAATCAAGTTGCCTGTTTACGTGACTGCTGTTCTGGAATATTGCTTTATCCTCTTATCTGGGGGGGTGAAAATAGAACCCGTTAATCTAAAAATTGTTCTACTTAGTTATATAACTGTTTCTTAAAAATAGCTCTTAGATGGCTGGAGAAGATAGATGCTGGGGGATTCAAATTTCGCTTGGTTTGTGATCTTTTGCATAGAGCATCCACATTGCATGCATAATATTTTTTTACTGTTTTTTGGCGGCCAGCTGCATGCAACTCACATGTGCTCACACAGTGGCCAGTGAACATCCTGTAGCACAGCTCTCTCTCAGGTGCTATACATGTACAGCAGCAAAATAGCACCAAAGCTGAAGCTGAGTGCAGAGAGGCGCATCAAGAGAACACACTGAGAATGAGATGTTTCTCTGTGTGTGTGTCCCTTACTGCCGGGAAAGTTTAGCTTTTTGAAACTGGTTGCTCAGAGCATCCTTTATTCTGTTGTTTTTCTAGAAATTGCTATGGCATTTGACAGTGGATTTGTGATATCCTTGGTTGAAGAGGCAAAGTGCATAAATCAAAATTTTATTGTACTCTGGTAAAACAAGTTCATTCTTTTAAGACATACTTCTATCTTAACATGCTCAGTTTTCTCACCTAAAGAGATTTTTATACAAGTTAGGTTAGCCTTTCTCTTTACAGATTAATTTAGCAGATGGCCATTGCAGGCTTGGACCAGTAGCAGTCACAAATAACTTGTTTTCAGTGACTGATGTGGAGTGAAAATTTACTCTTGGGCTTACCTGCTGTTTGCTTTAGACTTACCTGCTATTTGCTCAGATAAAATCTGTGAAATATTTTCTGCTTCAGTTAAATATCCCATGGTATTGTATTTGTCACTTTTCTTTTAATGAATCTAACATTCATTTTAATTCTCTAACATTGGCATCTGGAATAATTGATTAGGGTAGGGAAAACAAGAATAGAATCTTGCAATAGTTGACTTTGCTGTAATTTATTTTTCTCTGCTGAATAATCTTTTCCTGTAAAACAAATTTTGCCTGCTGCTTTTTGAAATGTGTGCCTGTTTGTCAAAGCTGCCCTTGTTGCACAGGGCCAGTGCCTCACTTCATTTTGGAGTGGCAGCATCTCACCTCTATACACTGCTACTTTCCTTTACAGTCCCTTGTTATATCATCTTCTGAATCTGGGTTTCATTTAAGTGAGCTAAGTTGACCCAGATCTGGCTCAAGAGTAAAGTTACTAAATGTTTTCGAAGACGCTTCTCTTTTGGAGTTGTGGATTCCCCAGCTGAGTATTATTAGCCTAGATATTGCTGGGTAAATTGGCAGTTCACAGAAATATTAATAGGCAGTACTCTTTTTTTTTTTTTTGTGTCCTGAAATACCAGTTCTGCTAGATCCCGTGGGCAAGACAGATCTACTTGGTGTGTATCTGGTATGTTGGGGGCTTAGGGGTTTTCTTTTTACTCTCTTCATATATATACCTAATGAGTGTTAAGACCTCAGGTTTACTGTACCACTCACATGCACTTGCCTTTTTGTGTTTGTTTGTGGAGTTTGTATTTGTTTTCCCCTATCAAAAACTGTTGCACTGCCTTGGTACAGTCTCCCTAAATTCAACATTCACAAAACAAACTGTTGTTAGAAGTTTTTGTTAAGCTTCGTTTGTTGAAACACATGTAAAATTTTATTATTTGAGTCTTATAATTATACTGCCAAACAGCTAGTTTAAAGAAGTTTATTTTAAAGCAGAATGTGGATCATTTTACTCAATATTTTCTTGCACAAAAAAAAAAAAAAATCGAAACCCAAACCAGCTATATAAGTCAGGGAAATGTGTATTAACTTTTAATGAGGAATGTTTTGGATGACAGGTCATTCTACCAAATGTATTTTAATGCCAGTTAGTACTGAGAACTTTGACCTCAAATCTGACTGCAGTGGCACATAGGAGTAAACTAACACTTTCTACAGAGCTTATCTCCTGTGTAGTATCTTTTTAACTGATTGTGTAGGATCAGAAAAGCAAATCTTATATCTCTGTGTGCTTCATTTGGGTACTGATTTTGTTTTGATCGCCCCTGTGCAATTCTCTGGGAAGATGCTCAGATTGCCTTATGTTATCTAAATTAAATGATGGAATTAAGAACCTTGGCTCTTGAAATGGGATGTAGAATGCAGAGATTGGTTTGTAGTGCTAAGGTGAGATCATATGAAGGTGTGGCCCACTGTGTTACTTAGTTGTGTGTTCTTGCTGCTAGAATCTTTAGAACTTTGCTAATGAGGTTTTTGCCCGGTCTGCTATCTAGGAAGGTGTGGTGGCAACCAGATGTTAAGGTACAGGGATGACCTCTCAAACATGGGACAACACTCTTTAAATAAATCAAAGCTGGTGAGTGTTGGCTGTGCCCTAATGAGACTTGATCAAAGAGCGTATTTTTGAAAGACTATTTCAGTACCAGAAACACTACAGCTTAATACAAAGTAGTAGCTCCTCTATGGCACGTTCCTTGTCAGTACTGTGTGCTAGGGGAAATACTGTGTTTTCAGATAAATCTAAGTGAAGCAAGGCAACCTTTTACGTGGTAAGATGAAAACAGGATGTGAATAATGTGAAAATAGTGAAGTACCAGTTATTTTCTTTGAGTGAGTATTTTTCATTTGCTCAGTGAGGAGCTATAATTTTCTCTTATTCAGTGACAATTTCTTTGTTAAGCTTTAATAAATTTTCGAACATACTTGTTTTTCACTCGCCCTTTTTTCGTATTGTTTGCAAATTGAGAGTGTTGTCCTCATGACTTACTTTGAGAATGATTGTTGCCTATCACCTCTCTGTCAAACAGGGGAGAAGGTGTGTTTGCCTCAAGGGTGTGGAAGAGAATGAGAAGTCACAGCTGGGGGAAAAGCAAATTCATTAGCTGTAGAGGAGGAGGATAAGGAAGATGGACACCAAATGGCCAGGTCTTAATAAATTAATGGGATATGTCAAGCAAGTTTCTGTTCAAGTACGTTCATATGTACATAGCATTCCCTTTGTTTGTAAGGGTGTCTAAGAAGCTGTTTGCCATTTGCTGGAACTCAGTGTTACCTCTGCAGTTCTTTCCTTGCATAAGTGCGGATGCCATCCTGGTACTTATGACTGCAGCTTTTACTCTTTCCAGCATGGCTTTTTACTCTACTTACTAAAAATCCTTGAAAATTGCCTTGTAGAATTTTTTGATGTCTGTACATTGTAGGAGGCCTGTGAGGCTGTCCTACCATTTATTCCTTCTTCCATCTCTCTATTATAACATTGCTCAGGGATAGTAGCGTTATCAGTATTTCATCTGAAACAAAGTCCTAAAAGCAACGAAATTGCTTCAGTTTTTGAAAATCCCATCTCAACTTCAACCTTATAAATTCACATTCATATTATTCAGCATTGTACTGTTCAAATTATTTGTGAATTACATAGCTTTTAAATTCCTTCACCTTTTAAAACTAGCGAGTTTTTAGGTACAACTTGCATTCCTTTGGTATGCAACACAGTAGATTACAGAAAATCCCATACAATTAATGTGAAACAAAGTAGAACTGACTTGGAGTTTGCAACCCACATCTTATGTAAAAGAATTCTGATTGATACTGGCAGTACAATGATGGTGATGGTGGAAGGCAGTGAACTTCCTTCTTTTTTCCAATTGACATTAATTGGACTTGCTTCTAAACACCACATGACTGTTTCTGCTTTGAAGGCATAGATGTTTTACTGGCAGTAGGTATTTTAGCATTTAATACTATTTAAAATTAACTTTAGTTAGTATTCCGTTTTTTTCTCCAGTAAGTTTTTTGTTAGTTACTCTTTTATATTCGTTCCTTGCTGTTCAAACACAGAACTCTATAAACAAATAATGTTTAGGAATTCTTTCTCATACAAAACTTGTTAAATGTCTGAACAGTTCCCTGCTTTTCTCCCACAGCTTTCTGTGATGCATGTTCTTATTTATTCTTTGGAAGAGAGTTATTTGCAGAGATTCCTTCCTTCATTCACCTCATATTTTGACACAGTAAACGTGAAGTAGTATGAAAAAGGCCTGTAAAAATAATGATGAAGAATTCTAGACATTACAAAAAAACCAAAAATAACAAAAAAACCCCAAGAAACCAACCAAGCCCAAACTGTTCCTGTGAGTGCTGCTGCACCTTAGAAAGGCATGCTTTTGCTCCCAGAGGATGATGAGTCAGTCTGCTTAGGACTTTTTACAAGAACTGGCCTCCTGCCTGGCCACTTTGAAATGTCTCATTTGGCTCATCTGATTATCTCTGTTGCATTAAGGCCTGTGCAGTTTGTGAGTAGGTACGCAGGGAGGAACACACATGTAGCATCAGTACTACTGTAGTGGCACATCATCCCAATGTCTTTGTCTTTCAACCAACTCCCAGGAGAGTTAGACACTTCTGTTGTTGAAAACAGCTGTTTTGGAGATTTACGGGAAGCACCCACATGCTTGCATGGTAGATGGAGGACCCATGGCTCCTTCAGTGCTGTGCTGGATGCTGGAATTGTTTGTGGCCTCTTGCTGGGGTCCATGCAGTTAAGAGCTGGAGAACAGTTCAGAGGAACTGAGATCCTATAATGAATTCAGAGCTTTTGTTCACTAAACCACAGCCAGATTCAAGACCTTCAATTTGTATAATGGAGGCTTGACTTCCCCTGTTTATCTTCTGCTCAGTTAGTAAGAATAGTTCAGTTTATTTTCCTGGATTGGGGTAAACTATGTCAGTTGTTTTGGGGAGGTGGGTGGGAAGGAAGGACAGGAAGAGAAGGTCAGCTGCTTTTAATACTGGTGTTTTTGTCCATGATCAGGGCATTCTAATTATACCCTGGATAAAATATCAAATTTCAAAGTCCTTCACACAAGGAAGGTTCACCACTTTTCAGCAGCATTAGCTACATATGCATCCTATAAACACATATATCAAATGCATTTTGATTTTTATTAATATTGGGTAACTATGTTAGCTGATTACTCTGCTATTGTTTGATAATATCTTATCTGGAATACTGAAGAATTTGTCAGAGGTGTATCTTATATGGGAGTTCTCATAAATAATTATTTATTAAATTTATTAAATTATACCAGCTGGTATAATTTTGGAGCTGGTATAATTTTGGTATAATTTTGGTATAATTGGTATAATTTTGGTATAATTTATAATGGCTGGTATAATTTTGCAACTTAAGTTGTTGTTGAGGGTTACAGTGAACCTTTTCTGACTTGTGTGTTTTGACTAACTTTTGGGCGACAGATAAGGATTTTAAGTAGCTGCATGAGGGTGGTGTGTCCAGCCTGAGAAATTACTTCAGAGGTTTTTCTTCCAGTAATTTAAAAAGCAGAGCACGGGAAAATGCAAATGAGTAGAAGGTGTTCATTAACTTTATATTGAGGAGTTTCTTTCTTCTACCCCTTTTTCAGAAGAAAGTGCCTGCTGTGCTCTCTCTTTGTGATTAGTTTTTTATTAGGACTAAAATTGGTACTGTTACATAATTTTCTATGCCAGATAAGCAGTAATTAAATATTTCAGAAGTGTAACACAAGATGGTAATAAAGCCATATGAAATGTTCTTAATTTTTTATTCCATCTGCTGTTATTACATGGTAGAAATCTTGTAGTGTGGTTTTAAAATAGCGTACTTTCAATTATCTTATTTATGTGGTTTTGGAAGTACTGGATCAGGTATTAAAATGTCATGCCTGTTAGAAAAGTACTTCTGGGAGTTTTGTGGTGGGCACCAGAAAAAAGTTATTAGGATAATTGAAAAGAAAAAGTTGTCATATAATATTATTTCTGTTGAAAGGAAAACCAGTAGCATCTAGCTACTTTTTTATCCCCATGTCTCTTTCGGCTTTCATTAAAGAGAGCAGTTTTAAGCTTTGAAAGACTCTGGAGACACACAGGCTATGTTTGAGAGTGTTTGTAATCTTCAAATAAATGCCAGATCAGTGAAATAAACCCCAAGTAATCCCAAGGAGAGAGTGCTTTCAGGTCTGAACTGGCATTTGCATACCCCCACCTGTATGGAAGGGGAAAACCTGCTGCTTGGATAAAGTTGTCTTTGACAGGATTTGGCCAGATGGAGCTTATTCCTGTGACTAAAGAAGAAATAATATCTCTTAAGTTTCATGATTCTTTCTGTATTTTCTCCTATTTTCAATGAAACTATTAATTTCCTCTTTTGTGTTGCGAGGTGTGTCCAAAGGCAGACTGGTTCTCTTTCCAGCCGAGCCTGCAGGCAAGGCAGACTTGAGCAATATGCTCTAAGAAAAAGTGTGAATTTTCTCATATGTTTCAGTGAGCGTTAATGGGAAGACTAATTAGGACAACTTGAAGCCAAAATTACTGTGTTTCTCTTTGAGACAAATTATTGGAGACATCCATTAGCTGTACTTGGATATAAGTGGCATTCTAAGTTCAAATCTGCTTGAAGAGTTTAGAATTGGAAGTGAAGACGTTTAAATCTTAACTCAAAATTAATTATTTTAAAATTAAATTTAGAAGAAGGAAAAATAAAAATCTACCACATATTAATAAGTTTGTAATCTAATAAATGAAGGAGATAAGGTATTTTTAAATATTATTGGTTTTAATGTCAGTTTTAAAACCATGTATGTCTAATATTAAGTCAGTATTTTAGATGGAAAATGCTATATTAAATACTATAATATATTTTTTACTATTTTAAGTTTTACAGATACATATATACAGGATTTCTTTCACCTTTCTCTTGCAGATGTAATATTTCTACTCCTAGAAATCTGTATAGCCTAAAACATAGGTCAGTTCTTTTTGAATCCTAATACACCCTTATTTTCTTTGGATATGAAAAGGCCTGGGACAGCTGCCTTTGCTGGACTGACTTTGTGCTGTGTCAGATTCAGCTTCTGGGTAAGGTTCAGTACAAAGGTTAGTTTTCTCGGATGTTACAAAGCCAGCAGCCTCAAGCTGAGGAGTTACCTGTACAAGAGGAGAGGCATTTCTTTCTTCTGTGTATTTCCATCCTTGCTTTCCCTGAGGGTCTTTTCCTGAAGAAAAATATTGTAAGAAAAGTAACGAGAAAGAAGAGCCAAGAAATGCTGCAAATGAAAACAATTGGTCACCACCAGCTGTCTGTTCCCTGGGCAGCAGCCCCCCAAACCAGCCTTCCCCCAGTTTTATTGCTGAGCAGGGTGCTGTAGGATATAGAATATCCATTTGTTCAGCTGGGGTCAGCTCTTCCAGCTGCGTCCCCTCCCAGCTCCCTGTGTACCACCAGCCTCTTCATTGGTGGGGTGAGAAGCAGGAAAGGCCTTGATTATGTGTAAGGAGTGCTTAGCAGGCACCAAAATATCCCTAAATCACCAACACGGTCTCCAGAACAAATCCAAAACATGGCCCCATACCAGGTCCTGTGGAGGAAATGAACTCTTTCCAGCCAAACACAGCACAGGAAGCATATTTGGAAATCAGTGAGATCCAGAATGGATAACTCGGTCCAAGTGACCATTATTAAACTGGCTTGTCTACAGCACTGCCATTTTACCAAATGCATTTATTGAATTGTTCTGCCTTCAAAAAATGAGAAGAGAGGGGTGATGGAAGGAGAACGAGTCTTGGGGCTCCTGAGCACCTGTACTGTTAGTGATATAGAAGCTGCTTAGCACATGTGGGGTGGGGGAGAAATCCATCCTGCCACCTTAAAGCTGGCAATGGTTTCTTTGGCTCACAGGCTGAGAATTCTATCTGAAGCTTCTGTTGCCAATGCTTAGTGAGCTTTTATTTTTGTTATCATGACACCTGAGCAAAATAAACTTGAAAATCTCACACTTTAATTAGTTTCTATTCTCATGGTTTAGAATGAGCTAGAAGGCCCTATTTTGTCAAGAAACCTCTTTCCTTCTATTTTTGCATTTCACCTTGAATTTGATATTTTGTCCTATCTGAACTAGTGTTAATGAGCTCTGTGTTGCACTTATTTACGTGACAAATTTCTCTTCACAGATCATTCAACTTCAAGTGGTACATCATCAATTAAGCCCAGCCGATCACTGGTTTCTATTCCCACTGCCCATGTGATGCTGTCTGGTGCCAGCTCTTCACTTTCCAAACACAGGGAAGCTTTCAAGTCTGATGGCTCAAAATGGAGTACAAGCTTTGTACGGTCAGGAGGGGGCAGAAATCAGGGAGCTCTGGACAATTCTCTTGACATGAAAGATGCAAGACCTGTAAGAAAATGGTCCTCCTTGTCTAAACTCAGCTCACCAAATAATTTCAGCCAAGATGGAAGTAGTCATTCGGTGGAA
The DNA here is from genome assembly GCF_023055355.1 of Agelaius tricolor. Classification (NCBI taxonomy): domain Eukaryota; kingdom Metazoa; phylum Chordata; class Aves; order Passeriformes; family Icteridae; genus Agelaius; species Agelaius tricolor. The sequence continues at coordinate 66,159,745 of NW_027269261.1, forward strand.
TACAGGGCTGGTACGGACAAAGCTGTGCCACCTCAATTAAGGACAAATGGGCCCAGTTGTTTGCATGACAGCATGGAGTTGCTAAAGATTGAGGACAAAGAAATGGGGAAAAAACGATCTTCTCTACTGGACTGCAAATACAAATTTGAAACGTGCAGCAAAGACGACTTTGTTTCGGATTCCCCAAGTAGGAGACACGCCTTAGACTTGACCTACAGTGCCTTACCTGAAAGCAAACCTGCGGCAGGCGGCTGCGAGGCTTTTGGGCAGAGATACGCGACCCTGGGACAGCAGGCTGTGAGCGGCGCTCCCATACAGCCGGCTGTGAGGACTCAGATGTGGCTCAAGGAGCAGCTGCGGGCAAATCCCCTGGACTGCAGGCCTGCCGAGGAGCCCTACGGTGTGCCTGCATGGCACATGCAGCAGCTTGAAGACTTCAGAGCGGCAGGTGACCAGCCCATGCAGGTAAGGCCAGAGCTTGGTGTTTGCTGCCATCATGTGGCATCCTGGGTTATACCTGAGGAGTAACAGGCAGTTTTTAATGAAACAGGAAGGGGAACAGGTCCTCCTGACCAGTATTTTAAGCTTTGGTTGTTGCTGTTGCCGCTTGTTTCTCAATATTCGTTGTTTGTTGGGTTTTCTTTTATTTCTGCTGTCTGCTTACAGTTTACTGTGATTCATTGTGCCTGACTGCATGGGACTAACGTCTTCATGTGAGGCTGGGCACAGGAAGAGGTTCACCAAGTAGCCTTTTTAGTAGTTTTAGAGTAACTGTATAGTGGGGGAAATGTGAAGGTATTTTTATCTGAAAGGGATTACAGAGGCTGCATTTATGCATTCAGCAAAATAAGAACGACTTTTGTGTCGTGCAAGAGTGAATGAATATTCAATCTCCTTATGCCTAGCACTTAAAAACGGAGTTCGGTTTGATATTACTGCTTATTTTTTAACTAATAAAAATCAACTAACAGTAGCCAACAAATCTGGTTTATTTTAATAAGTATGTGTGGTTGATGTATCATACTTGGGATATTTTTATATCGAGATTATCAAGCACATAGTTTTAAGATATAGGCAACCCTTTCTAACATTGCAATTCACAGTCTTTGTTTCCAGCTCTTCCCCTAATGGGGAAGTACAGTTTGTGAAGGAAGGCAGTATTTAAAATCTACATGTTCATGTTTATGTGTGTAGTAAGTTTGGCTTGACTTGACAAAAAAAAAATCCCAATTTACAATAAATTCCTCTGAAAGGCATTTTAGGGTTAGACTAGGATATTAGCTCAGCAGAGATAATCTAGCAGTATGTTCAGATTTCCTGTTTTCTTCAGCCTGAAGTACACAAATGTAATTTAGAAAGAGTTGTGCTCAAGTGTTGTTGCTCCTTTTATTGTATATTGAAGGAAAGAATAACAAGTTTAGAGATTGTTAACGTCCAGTTTTGCTCTTATTGGTGGTCTGATTTTGGTTTTTGGTGGTGTTTTGAGTTATTGTTATGTTTTTATGGGGTTGGTTTTTGTTGGTTTTTTTTTCTTTTTTAACTGAAGAAAATTGAAGCCAATTATTATGGCCAAACGAATAGTAATCTCTAGGGGTTTGTCTAAAAACCTGACATTGTTACAGGTAGCCACCCTTTATTGCTGCAGAAGCCCTCATCTTTCTCTAAGCACTTCAAAGATTCTGATGCTGATAAATTCCCCAGGTAGGGAGCAGAGGCTGATGGGGTCCTCTCAGAACTGAAGTGACAGAGATGGGCTCAGTGCTGAGGCTGGGTCCAGGGCACTGCCAGCTGGACAACAGGCAGCTGGCACCTGCTGGTGGCATTGAGGAGCACACAAAGGGTTTGGGAAGCAACAGCAGGGTACCATCAGGGAGCTTGGTCTATCCATTCATTCAAGTCTTCCCAAACACCTGAGATGGGTAGCTGGCTGCAGCTGCCAGTGGTGCTGTCTGTGAGATTTGTGATCAGGTTACTGTGCCTGGATTTAATTATACTGAATGATGTAATGTTAAGGGTTGGAAGGGACCTTAAAGCTCATTTAATTCCACCCCCCTCTGCCATGGGCAGGGACACCACCCACTAGACCAGGTGGCTCAAAGCCTTATCCAGCCTAGTCTTGGATACTGCCAAGGTTGGAGCATCCACAACTTCCCTGAGCAACCTGTTTCTGTGTCTTCCCACCCTCACAGTAAAAAATTTCTTCCTAATATCCAGCCTTGAATTTCCCCTTTTTCAATTTGTACCCGTTACTCCATATCCTATCACTGCAGTTCCTGTGAAGGAGCTCCAGCAGGCCCCCTTCAGATACTGCATGGTTGCTATGAGATTTCCACTCAACCTTCTCTTCTCCAGGCTGAACAGCCCCACCTTCCTCAGCCTGTTTTCACAGGAAAAGTGCTTCAGTCCTCTTACCAATTTTGTGACCTCCTTTGGACTTGCTCCGACAGTTCCACATTCTTCTTTATGCTGGGGATACCAGACCTGTATGGAGTACTCCAGATGGTGTTTCACAAGTGTTATTTACTTATTTACTTTATTTAGGCATAGATCTCTTCATCATCTTATATGTGCCTTTAAAGGCGCTTTGTTTAGGATTGGTATTTTAGAAATTTTTTTTTTGTTTAGATCAGAAGGACTCCCAGCTTTTGTCCTTCAGGTCTCAGAAGTGCTTTCTTTCTCTGATCATGTTTAAGTAGATATGAAGGCAAAGTTAAATGTTTGAAACAGATGAAGCCCTGTATGTGTTATTACAATTACTCAAAAGCTTTCGTCCATGCAGGCATTGCTACCGAGCTGTGTTTGGAGGACAGAGCCAGCAGGGGGAACACAAGCATTATTTATCTTTGGCTTCAGTTCACAAACAGTGCTGCACCTTTCCAGGTTTTTGAGATTTGATATTTTGCCTAAAACTGGATTGTTTTGTTTTGTGGGGTGTTTTTTTGTGGATGTTTGGTTGGTTGGTTGGTTGGTTTTTTGGGTTTTGTTGGGATTTTTTGTTTTGGTTTTTTTTTTACCTGTAACTTCTACATCTCTGTGGAGGAAATTCCTTATGCCTTTAGCAAGTGCTTCCATTGGCATGACCTGGAGTCATATTGCTGGGCCTTGAAATGGGATCTGTTCTATGTCCTCAAGTGAGATGTGGTTGTGAAGTAGGACCCAGTGAAGGTTAAAGTGTGTGCAAGAGCAGTGAGCCTTTGGGCTCTTAGAAACATCCCTTGCCCTCCTGTCTTTCTGACAGAGGTTACACCTGTAAGGAGGAGAGATGCCAGAAGCAATGAAAAAACAAGAATGATTCTTCCTGTTTTGACACCTGTTTTTTAAAGAAGCCTCAGCATCATTTTGCTGTGGCCTTTTTTTAGAGATCACATGTACCTGGGAACTGGTATTTTATTTCTGAGAAACCAAGAAAACTGCAGTCCCAAGTGAAATATATGTCTAAGAGATAGAGTAGAAGGCATAAGAGGAAGCTGATGATTTATAAAAAGTGCAAAACCCACAGATCTATGTATTTTTTTTAATTATTCTTTTCCTTTGAGGATTACTTTTGCTTTTTTGCTTTTAATATGTATATATCCTGATGGAAATGTAGTGGTTTTTCTAGGACTGAAAAAAATCAGTTTATCATTATTTTTCTTTAAAACTACTATTGCCAAGAACAGAGAATACAACAAACTTTACTTTTAACTGTTAATCTAGGGCAGCTTTGTGTATCTTTAAGATAGCTGAACTCTTCTTCCTGCCTATCACTAATGAAGTAAGAATAGACAGCAGCAATTTTCTGAGTTGATTTTGAGGACTGATGGTTCAGGAACAGTTTAATAATACTCAGTAAAAATAAGTTTTTATGTCCTCACAGACTAGTATAGACAGTTGACTATAGAAAATGCTAATTCACAATTAATTTTTGTAAAATCAGAGAAGCTTTCTATTTGTTTACTCTAAAGACTAATGGAAAGTATAATGTAGCACCCTTCAAAAGGTTAATTACTTTCCAAGGTTAATTACTTTCAAGCTTAAGATTCTCTGCTTCCTTAGTAGTCTGAAGTTGACTGAACTCAGTGGTATTTCTTATACTTTGCTCCCCAAATTATAAAGCCTGTCATGTGGCTTTTCCATTCCAATTGTAAACCATGGATTGTAAAGTAAAATTTCTTGTGCATTGTAAGGGAAGCTCAGAGTGTTGTGTAGAAGACCTACAGCTGCATTGTGATTGTCCTTCAGGATGTGGTCAGGTTTGCAACTGCAGAAAATGTGCTGTGGAAGAGCAGAATGCCTCTTAGAGAAGGTGCATCCTTCAGCTGTGGGTGTGATGTTTGTACATTTCAGAAATAAATCTCCAAGGAGAACCTGCTCTTTGGTTATTGTGTAACATCGTGGAGTTGCATCTGGAAATTCATTTCCTTAGTTAATGTGAGTTATTTAATGTATGCTTTTTGAAAATAAACATTCTCCTACACATTTCCTAGGAACAGTGTATGGAGTTCAGTTTATGCACTGAAACAAAGAAATATTGCTTTAATGAAAACAGTTTCCATGCAGAATTTATATTTCACCATATACTTGTTTAATTGTTTTCAGTATACAGCTGATCTTTGAATAATGAAATGTGTGATAAGGACTATATTAAGAGAAAAAAACTGCTTATAATACGTCACATTTCCCATGTACTGAACTTGGAGGCCATAAAATCTAAATTAAAAAGCTCTATGTTTTCAAGCAATGGCATTTCAAAATTTTCAAGCAAAAGCAATTAAAGTCTGATCCTATTATATATCCTATTATCTGAATGCATGTAGGTACATGGTATGTCCTAGTCCAAAAATTAGATTTAAAATGAAGGCATGCCTTTAAAATTGTTGGAGATCATATAATAAGAAGGAGAGCTTCATAAGATTGCATATCTACATATTAACTTTGTCTGGTGTTGCAAGTATCACAGTATGAATCTCTTTATTCCAGTGTACAGAGCATCTGTATGATTTCTGCATGGTGTGCTAAATTGTGTCAGAATATTGCAGAGATAATAGGTGGAAATTACTTAAGTGCATCTTTTCCCTTTAATGTACCAGGTTTAGTGGGGTTTTTTAATGAGGAAAACACTGGATTGATCACACCATGTATATAAAAATTGCTGGAAATTAAGTTTTAATGTACTGAGAAGTTTAGAGTTATTAGAACAATTATTGTTGCAAAGCAGAAAAGGAAGAAAGTAAACTGCATGCATATCTAAAAATTGGTAAACAAAGCTGTAAAAGTTTAATTGAAAGAAAAGTCATAACATTTGTCAGATAACATTGTTGCCACATAGAATTTTATTCTTAAATGTCAACTCAAAGATAGGGTTTTTTAACAATTCTCTCAGATCAGAAAATTAAAATTATTAATAACAATATTTTTTCCTATATCACATTTTGATGAAATGATACTTTTCAGGAATAGGAAAGTTTTCAACATGAGGGATTATCACTTTTAGCTAGCAGAGTGAACTCCTTTAATGTAAGCCATAACTAAGCTTTCGATGGTCTGTTCCTTTTGGTGTGAAGTTGGTAGCCCAGCAAATGGGATTCCATTCTTTACAAGGTGCTTGTAGGTTCAGTCTGGAGTGCAGCAAATGATTGGAAAGCAAACTTGGACTGTGCTTGATTGCAAAAAGAGCCTTGGCATTGGTTAGCTGATAACTTTGCCAGCTTTATATGTCATCTCTGGAAAATGCTTCAGTTTCAGCAGTGTATTTCAGCATTTGTTGAGGATTCTGTCATGTTCATTGCTGGCTGAGAGAAAGCTACTGGGATTGTGTCTGGACATTGTTTCTCCATGCTCTGACAGCAAAGTTTCTCACAGACTTCCTTGGTATGTAATTTTCGATCTGGAAATATGTGCTCGTTGGTGGCAGTAGGCTCATCTTCCTCAATTTATTAAAAAGGAATATGTGATTTCATTGTTTTGTCAGGGCCAACTGATGTCACAGTGGTTTCCCTAGGACAGGGAAACTTCTGAATATAGAGAAGGTCATATAGACAATAAGCTTTGAGTAGTCCCAAGCAGTGAATAACCATTTTGTTGGGAAAACTGTTCTTATTCTGCTTTGGGCTAGAGTGGGTTTCCTGTTTGTTACAGTGGTTTTGGTGTGCTTTGAACCATCTATGTCAAGCATCAACAGGAATTTTCCTAATACAAAACTATGTAACCATTACCACATATATCTCTGGTATATAAATTTACCGATTTTTTTAAAGCAGAATATTTCAAGATTATAAAAATAAATGATTGCTTATTGTGATGTAGCTGTGAAATGTTTTCTGCTTAAAATGCAAACAGATTGGAATTCATACTTCTATAACTATCAACTTCAAAAAACTATGGGTATGTAGTTTGCAGAAGCCATTATGCAAGAACCAAATGGTTATTGCACATATTTCAGAGCAGGTGAGAAAAAAGCTTTCGTTTTAACTATCTCTGCTGCTCTAGGCCATTGTGCTGCTTTGGCTGGGACAGAGGCAATTTCCTTCATCATAGCTACACTTTGTACTTATACCAATCCATAGTCCCATGCTAACTACTATACCATGAAGAAAATTAACTTTATTCCAGATAAAACCAGCACGCTAATGCTCTGTAAGCTTTGGAGCAGGTAGCATAGAATGGAATGTGGATACTTACTAATGGCAGGACTTCCTTAAGCTTTCGGGTTTGCTGGGCATGTTGCCTTTTCCTGTGAAAAGTCTGTTCATAGATCCAGTTTAGTTGAGTCTCCTGCAGATAACTGAATAACAGCAGTGATCATATGGAAGTTCTGGGTGTGAACATGAATAGATCAGCTCTGTAATACACTCAGCACTCAGCAGTATATGTGTTGAATCAGGGATGTGCTGTTGGCAGTAGGACGCTGGAGCTGGAGCCTCCCCCATCCATAAAACAACATCTGCCTCTTATGCATGTGTGTTAATATGCATATTTATGGCAATAAATTTACTGTACAATATATATTTTTTGGTTTATGCTTGGTGGTTCTTGTGGTTGGTTCCTGTGTTTCACTTGGGAAAGTGAGATGCTAAGAGAAAGTTGTTTGGCTCCAGTGTGATATATGAAAATCTGCTTCTGGTCCCCTCCTTTCCCAGTACTTCTCATGTTTTTAGCTCTACCTTCTGGAAAATCATTCCAACAGAAGTGTGCTCTTGTTGGTCACTCTCCTTCCCAGGAGCCTGTGGGAAAAGTACATAACTCTGTAAAGAGCCACAAAGGAAAGTCCTGTTAGGAGTTTTTGCTGCATTCCTAGAGGTGAGGACAGGCTATGGACTGATGATGGCACTGGCAAGTAACAAGTGGTCTGTCAAATACGGCTGCAGGGCTCCCACACTGCTCACTTGACCTGTGCATAAGTGGTAAATCCTCTTTCTGAGGCTGGAGTGCATCTTGGGTTTGTGCAGCTGTGCCTACTGCTGGTGTATGTGCTGGGGCTAAGGGTCTCCTGGCCAGAGTTATGGGTAATGGCCCTTTGTTTTTCAGTTGTTTTGACAGGTGCTTCTTTTGATATGCTGGTTAACAGAAGGCTTCTGGCTTTTGAGGTGTTGCAGTGAACCACAGGTGGTCAAAAAAAGCCAAATTAATAATAATAATAATAATAATGTTTTCATATTTGACCTTCACTTATCCCCATCTCTGCTACTGCAAGCTGTGTTTCAGGGATATCTTTGTTTCCATTTACAGCATCTGTGCTTTTCTCTCCACAGGTAATTTGATGTGTGCTGTCAACTCAAAGCTGGCATTTTGGTTTGCCTTCTTGCTGTCATTTCCCATTAAGCATATGTTCTACAGAAATCCCATTTTAAAATTTTGATTTCTGCTGTCCCCTTTTTGCAGAAGTTCTGTTCCTTGAGTGTTGCAAATAATTTGTAGATCTTTAAATAACAATCAGCTGTAGCAATGAGAACCTACAGTAGCTGCCGATGCATTCCTGGGTCTCTTCGGGTACTCAGTGAGGCTGTAGGTGCTTTCTTCACTCAGTGGCAGGTGCACAGCTTGTGCACAGCTCTTAGGATTGCTTTCTGATAAATTTGGGGTGTGAACACATTCTCTTTAACTGTCAGATACTTCAGCCTCTGCAGACTTCACATACTTACATTCAGGTAGTGTAAAGTGTCTACATTATCATTGCAAAATCCACAGGGTGAAATCTGAGAAGGAAGCAGAGCCTTGCAGAGGTTCACATCAGCTTCACAAGGATAAATGCAAGCACTAGGACCAAGACAATGAGCAGAAAGTTAAGTAGCAGGTTGAGACCCCTGTTGTTGGCAAGATCCATAATGTGCATCAGTCTGCCCTCTTGTGCCTGCAGCAGACTCTTAATTGTAGCTTAGGGCTGCTCCTTCATTAGTAAGCTGTGTAGGTTCACATGAATTTCATTGTGTCCATAGCTCTTCCCCTGGTTTTTAGTTTCTGCCACTTAAAAAAAATGGTATCTTTAAAATAGCTAGTTGTTTGGTTTTTTTCTGGAAAAGTATTCTGGATGCTCCTGCAAGCCTTTTTTTCTCAAATACCTTAAAAATAAAATGAAATAAATTTAAGGTTAATGATAACTTTCATTCCAGTACTGAAGAATTTCTGAAAAACTAATAATTGGAGGAAGGACTTGAATTTTCTTACACAGTTTGGCACTTCACTGACTTTATCAATGTGTATGGTACTTTCCAGGCCCATCAAATTTTCAGAAGAATGAATGTTCTCAAGACTTGGTCTCTTTCAGCAACAGACTGTTGAAAATTTACTTCTAAAATACCTCTATGGGTGAAACACTGCTCTGCCCCCTGCTTTCTTATCTGGGCAAAATGTCTGTCTGTTAATAGAAGTATTTCCTACCCTTCTAGGGTTTGGCATTGTGCACTGCAGCCACGTTTAGCTGGCAATGTGCTTTCTAAGGCCCACTGCAGTCTTGCAAATGCCTTACCAAGAATCTGGATTGAGCTGGCAGAGGATGTGTCCTTAGTGCTTTTAATAGCACATATGCAATTACTTATTTTAAGATAGCATTAATAACTTAACAATTGGGGTTTATTTATAGAAATATATATACATGAATGAAAGGAATATATAAACCCACTTAACCCTAATACTGCCAACAGTTGCTAAAACTTGCTTTTAATAATCAGCTACATTTTTAGGGAAGATCACAAGAGGGCAGTATTTTATAGTTTTACATCTTATACAAAGGTGTAACTTCTGGCAAAATTTTGCCTTTAAAGAAAGAAAAAGCTTATAAAGCAATCAATTATATATTACTACAGTAAATATAGTGTTAATTAATTTAAATTACCAGGGTTCTTACTGAGGGTAGCATCAGTTCTTAAAAGAATCCTTATAAATATGTTCTGGGTTTTGGTTTGTTTGTTTCTTCTTTTTTTTTCCGCACTTTTTATCATGGAGGTCAAAGCTAAAAGGATTACATTTGTTGTTAAATAACACATCTCTGGATCTTGCAGGATTTCACACAAAAAATTTCCAATTGTATTCTCCTAGGCACTATTCATTAATAGCCATACAAATACAGGTATCTGGTCTGTAATCTATAGTGTGTTTATATCCTTCCAAATATAAATGGGAACACTCTTTAAATGAATGTGTTCAATTACTCTGCTCTAATTTTGGTAGAGAGGATATAAGTAAAGTATGTTTCAGCATACATTAAAAAGTGTAACCATTTTTTATGATTATTATTCTGTCTGTATCCCAGAATGGATAAGGTTGGAGGGGACTAGCATCTTCCTGCTCAAGCAGGGTCATCCTAGAGCACATAGCACAGCATTGTGTCCAGGTGGTGTCTGAACATCTCCCATGAGGGAGACTCCACAGCCTCTCTGGGCAACCTGTTCCAGTGCACAGTCACCTGCACTAAAGAAGTTCTTTTTCACATTCACATGGAACTTCCTGTGCATCAGTTTCTGTCCATTGCCTCTTGTCCTGTTGCTTGGCACCACCCAGCAGAGCCTGGCTCCATCCTCTTGGCACCCCTTTCAGACAGACATTGATAAGGTCCCCTCAGTGACTTCTGGAGGCTGAACAGGCCCAGCTCCCTCAGACTTCACTCTTAACAGAAGTACTCCTCCAGTGCCTTAATGATCTTTGTAATCCTCTGCTGGACCTGCTGCAGGAGCTCCATGTCTCTCTTGTACTGAGGAGCCCAGAAGTGGACATGGCACTCCAGCCTCACCAGGGTGGAGTAGAGGGGCAGGGTCATCTCCCTTGCCCTGCTGGGAATGCTCTTCTGAATGCATGCCAGGATACCCCTGGCCTAGTTGTACCACTGGCCATTGGTGTAATTGTAGCAAAACTTACATACAAATTTTTTGTCCAGGGGGGTGACAAACATTTTGTGCGTGTCGTGTGAATAATTTTGTTTAAGGCTGTTTTACTCTTGTCTGTCCAATGAGTGGTTCAGTTCTTATAGGAAGGGAAGTTGTTGCTAAATTGATGTAGAACAGTTATTAAAGAAATGCAAGTATCTGCTGCCTTCTAAAACACCTTCTGACTAGTCTTGGTCCGAGCAAAGTTTCAATTTTTAAATGGGTCATGTTTTCACATAGAGAATAATATCAACTATTCAATTATTAAATCAATTGTTGTATCATTTTTTGCTGAGGAGCTGGCTGAGGAAACACATCTTTAAAACCAGCTTATTATGGTTCCTGATTCAGCTCCTTCCCGGTATAAAATTGTCATGGAAGTTGGTAAATTTTTTTTTTGGAAGAAGAGTAATACCAGATTGTTGCCTGTTTAGCTGTCTTTATTCACTACTGGTGTGTAAAATGACCTTAGGAAAAAGATTTAGGCTTGGGTGGAGTGGAGCAGAGTAATAATAAACACGTAATCCAAGCTATGTGCTGTACATGTTTGCTATTTTTATTATGACTCATAAAAGTGCTAAACTTTTTGATTGCATTTGCAGAAAATTAATTAGGAATAGTTACAAGCACTAGCTACATGTAAGTGGCCTGGACATTGCAAAATAGTCAAGATTACTCCTGAAAACCAAAGCAGAGTAAATAGAGATTTAGAGAATTAGAAAGCTATGTGATGACTAGCTTCTTTTCACATAACTTTAATAGGTAAATAATAGAATGGATGCTTCTTTCTAAACAATTGGATATATTTTATGCATTAATATTTTTCAAGCAGTCCTTTCATTAAATAAAAATACTGTAGCTATTATTTTTAAAGCTTGATAAGTCTACAAAGAAGATTGTATTATGTACAAATGGGTTTTTTTGAAATTTCTGGGTTCGGTTGACAATTGGTGATATAGAGGATAGTAACTGATTTTTTGATCAACAGAAGCCTAAGACACCAATGAACCATACAGTATATGCAATATAACTGCATTGCTGTAAAATAGCAGTAAGGCTTCCGGTTTATTGATAACTTGGTTTTGTTCTTGTTTGGTTATTGTTTTAAAATAAGTTGTGGATTTTCACGTACATAAAAGGAAATTGGAGGGTTTGTTTTTATTGGGCTACGTTTTTTACCAATGCTTTACTCTGACTCCTTTAAATTATTGGCTTGTAAAACCTCTAACCCAAACATGTCCTCAGAATGCAGTGCTGATGCTTTACTCTTAACACTTCTTTCTTCAGCAGGTTTTCAGTACTGTAAAACTGTCTATTTCCAGTTGAAGTCTCTTGAAACACATCCAAAGCAAATTAAAGCTAGAAACTCTATCCATCACAAAAATACAGATTCGAAAAGAGAAGAAAAGCAAGAAGGATTAAAAGGGGAAGTACGCTTGCTAAAATCTCTCACATTTGTGAGAGTGGTCAGAATGCATGAAATGGAAATTGAGATTTACACAGACAGTTCAAACCAGTAATGCTTATAATACTAACTTGCAGGTTTGGGGGTGTGTTGCCAGTCTTGCCCTACTCCTCATACAAGTAGCTATCTTAATTTCCTCTTGCGGGTAACCTTACTTCAGAGTCTGGTCTCAACATACCTACTCACCAGATAGGAAATTCACCACTGGATTTGCTTGCATTCCATTGAATACAGAGTTTTTTCAGAGATTTCTTCCCTTCCTGCTCAGCTGTTTATTATCAACTTCTACGAATGAAATATTAAGTCTTAAAGGCAGAATGCAAGACAAACTTGTTTTGATTTTTCTGTATTCATTAATAAGAATGTTTACATAGAATGGAATGGAAGAATATCTCTTTAAAAAATGGACGTCTGTCTGACCTTTGTTGATTCTTAAGCTTTCTTTAAATTTGAGAAGTGTATCAAATTTCTGGGGATTTTGCTTAATACCAGCAACAGGTAATAGGGTAAGTAGGGTTGGAAGTCTTCTATTCAGTCTTGTTACTCACAATTTCTGGAGCAGAAGTGTCATCTGTTATGTGTATAGTCTATGGTTGAAAAGATATTTCTGCAGTGCTTTTCCCTCCTATGCATAATTGTTTACAATGAACTTTTTAATCTGTCATTTATTTTAGGAAAGTACTTTCATATTCTCTAGCAGGAATTTGCAGTTGAAGATGGGGATGTTACTTTTATTTGTATAGATACACTTCAGTCACAACAGTAATGATGGCCTAGACTTTTCTCTTTGCCACATCAGGTGTGAGCCACCTCATGTGACATTGGCAAGTTCCAAGTTTTTTGTAGTTTTAAACTAAGGGAATTACTACATAAATAAGAACAGGCCTTAATTAAGTTGTCTGAAGGCAAATGTTAAGAACTCTGAGAATCCAAGTTGTGCCAGTTGTCATGTCAGGCAAATTACTATGGAAAACAATATTTTTTATTTCAGTTATGGTAGTGTCAATTTTTTTCTGCAAAACATAATGAAAAATCTTGCCAGATGTCACATATATAAGATCCCTTAAATAGAGAGAAAAACATATGAACTAGTTTTTCCTTTCTGAGTTAGAAGAGATTTTTGGTTCATTCTCATATTCCTTTGAAAAACACTAAAGCTATTTGAATGCCTTCAGCTGATAATGCAGAGATGCAGCACTTTGAACTAAGCAGAGCAGAAATTTTCCCAGGATGTGTTGAGGACTGTGTACCTGTAAAGCTCTTCTTTGGGTAGGCATGGTCCAAATTTGGAACCCTTCCAAGGGCTTAAAGATTTTCAGAGAAACCTAAAAAGACTTAGGCCCCCAGAAAGTGATGATGTTGTTTAGCTGACTAAAACTTTGAATTTACCAGCTGCTGGCTGTTACTGATCGGAGCAGATAATCTGATTTACTGATACTTTAACCCATGTAGTAAAGACATCTCTTAGTTGAGGCGGACAAATTGAGTCATGCACAACTTCGTAACTACAGGCTCTAAACACTGTTCTGCACAGAAAATGTGTTTTTAATACATGAGCAGGCAGTAAGATAACAGAGCACTGGTTGGCACACTCTCTAGTCCAAGTGCTAGCCCCTGTCACATGAGGATCCTTGCACTGGGAGTTTGCACGTGTAGGTCTCTCTTCCCCCTGGGGTGACTTTCCTAGAGGACAGGGCAGAGAAGTGCTGGAACTTCAGAGAAGCATCACTATGATACAGATCAGCAAGAGGCAAATTAGAATCAGGCAGAAATTCACAAAGAGCTCTTGGAGCCTTTGGCGTGCTTGTGGGTTGACCTCAATAGTTGAGGCTCTCCTCAGAGCGGAGCGGGTCATGTGTTGGACCTTCTCCATGGCAACAGGAAAGCAGAGGGCACAAATCAGAGGTTTTAGGAGTGCAGGAAAGAAGAGCAGTGGTCAGGAACAGTGCAAAGTGCCTAATATCTTCTCTTTGTTTTAGACAGCCTTTGCAGAGCTGGAAAGCAGGAAAGCAGAGAATTAGAAGTGCAGAAGTGTTTTTGAGTGTAGAGATTGTAAAAGCAATCTGTTTATTTCAGACTTTTTAGAGCTTTAAAGCAATGTTTTTAGGTTAAAACTGAATTTTAAAATTTTAGAGTTTTAATTTTAGATTTGTATTGTATTATGCTTCTCCTTCTGAAGACTACTGAGCACCTGCTTCTTAGCAGTGTTAAGTAACTGTACTATGGAAACTGTGGATATCTGAGTTTTGCCCAGATTATTGCCTTAGATCCTAAGCTCTCTATCTCACACGGCCTCTGTGGCTGATTGCCTTTCCACACACACCTCTCTGCTTTATTTGCTCAAGGACTTGTGAAGGCTTGATGATAAGTGTAGGGTCACAGACCTTTCGGCTAGATCTGGATAGTCCTCCTGGCTGGTACTGACAGGGCAGATAAGCTGATTTACCAGTACCTTTTGATGGAAGGGAGGAAAAAAATTCTTGTTGAAATATTTCCATTCCAAGAAGAAGTTCTTGATGGTGGGCTATTAAAACCTAATGCATCACTGCTGTAGGGAATTTTAGTAACGTGCTTCTCAACAGGCAAGACTGAGTAGGGACTAAATATTTTTTTATGCATGTTGGACAGTATGTTACAAATGTGGGTGCAAAGGCAGAGGACTGCTGCAAGGAACAAAACAAAGCAATTACACAACTTTGTCTTTTAAGTGAGTATTACATTTAAAGTGTATTTTTCCTATTTAAAGTGCATTTTTCCTATTTAAAGTGTATTTTTCCTATATTTTTTAGTGGCAGATGGAAGACAGGGTATCAGTTGTTTCAAAACTCTAAATAAGTAGTTGCAACATAAAACCTTCCTGTAAAAACCTTCTGTGGCAAGAAGCTGGCTTTGATATATGCTTGTTTAGCTCATGGTGAGTTGAATTCTGAATGTAGGTGCTGTCATAATGTGAAAACTTGGTTTTTAAAATAATGATGATGATCTGTCAAACTTTATTCCTAAAGCTGCACTTACCCCTAAACATTTTATGAATTAATATTGTGTTCATATATTTCATAGAAGGCCTCTCCTTGTCATCACTTCATTTTGTTTTTCCTGGAAATAAGTGAAGTTATATATGCCACGTAGAGGAAGACAATTGCTTAATGTCTGCTGCCCAAATTACATGATGATCCTGACTGAATCAGAGATACTTTGCCCATGAATTTGTCTTTATATGTGGCTAAAATGGAACAACCTTAAAAGGAAACGAAAGTGTCTTTCAGACTCTTCCTTTTTTAATCCTTTCATGTTGGGCTGTAGAGTGAAATGTTACTGTATGAACAGAATGCATGTGTTTTCAGTGGCAGTGTTGGTATTTAAGAGAGACTTTCAAAAGCAATCAGATTGCACATGGTCCTCTAATACCCTTAGAGGACTCCATGGGATGACATCTCCTCAAACTGAACTTCAGATTTTGTTATGATTTTTTGAGCTGTAGTTGATCTTAACTTTATTGCGAAAAAAAACATACACCAGAACATACTCTTGTAGTGACTACAATTTTTTATCTTTGTTTGACTTTCTGCTGTACCTGTTTTCATCTATTTAAGCAGTTAAATGCTTGCCAAGTATATTCTGCTTAGTTCTTTACTAGTCATGGTCTGTCCCAAGTGCAGTAAAAGTAAGACATGCACAGGAATTCTAAAGTCTCTTGGCTGAATTCACATTCATTCTCCCAGCCCAGTACAGGCTGGAGTGCATTAGACTGGTTATCCTCTTGCAGAGAAGTCCCAGTAGATGAACCACAAATGGATTTACATGGATTGAGAGGAGTTTGTGTAACCAGCTTCTGTGACAGACAGTGCTCAGAGAACAGCATTTCCTGTGGGTGACTTCATCATGGCATTTTATGCCATTTTTTCAGTGTCAGGTGTGTGCAACTCTTGGTCTTTGGGCTGTGTGTGACTTGCTGCAGCAACATTTATCTTTCCTAATTTTTTTTTTCTTGGAGCCCACAGAAGGATTGGAACAGCATCAATGTGTACTTGTGCACATGCAGAATAAATGTAAATTCCATTTCATTAGAAACTAATGCAACCCTACTGCATTAGGTGTAACTGCACTCACGCTGGCACCTGCACTGCAGTGTTGCTGCATACGTTTCACTTGCATGACTCAAGGGGCAAGGCCCTGGGGCTCTGAAGTGCTTCCATAAAAAGCAGTGTTACCTGGTTGGGCATCACAGATGCAAGGCCAAAATAGATTTTTAGACACATGTGACCAGAAGGGAATACAAAAGGATCTTAAAAAGTGGAAGGTAGCATAAGTTAAGACCTTTCTACATCATACAGCTAGAAGACATTGTAGAGAAGGGATGAGGAGAGGACAAAATAGATTGAGTTTCTTGATTTAATAGTTTATGTGGTTTTGGAAGTTTTTGAAACATCTGTGTGTTGTTTAACCTCCTGTCTGTGGGGTAAGTTTTCTTGTAAGCAAAGGAATCCAATTCTGTGTCTGTATTTCAACAAGTTTGTCTTTACAAGTGCTCGGGTTCAACTAATAAACACATACCTTGCTTGTTAATCCTCCATGGTGCTGTCACCCACCTAAAGTGTGCAGAAAGAGAAACAGATTCAGTAACACAGCTGCACACAGGCTATCAAGGTCAAAATGGACAGCTTGGAAAATAATTACACACAAACAAAGACTGGTCATTGTCACAAATAGTAACTGCTCTCTGCTGTTCAGTGCCTGGTGTTTTAGGCCAATATAAAGAAGAATTGGTCCTGCAGACACCACTTCTTGAAACAAATGTGCAGCAAAAGGGCAAATTATATTTGATATTTTTTAGGAGTCACAAAGTGTGACTCGTGTGACAAGACTGAGCATCACACAAGGGGAGCAGTTGGCTGCATTGCTGTGCAGTTCTGTTTTATGAGTGCTGTTAAGGGATGTGCAAGGCTTGTCTTAGGCACAGAGTGAATCTGCAGAAAATGTCTGGTGGCTGACCCTCTATGTTACTATGTAGGGAATACCCTATACTCCATACTTCAGAATGAGTCACTGATCACAGTTATTGCTTCCCACTTCACTGACATGTGACTGTTTCCCTGATTTGTATTAGGTTATTTTTATCTTTGTTCCTGGGTGCCCTTCACAATGAGAGAGGGTATGTGACCGAAGTGAAAACTGTGGGCCATTCCTGGTGCAACTGCATTGACTCCTTTGAAGTCACACGGGATAAATTTGGCTCCCTTGGAAATGCCACAGCCTGTTTCCTGTCATACGTTCACTAAATGCAGCAGTGATATCAGTGGAATAGAAGAAGTTTGACTTACTTGAATTCTTGCAGTTCCACATGACCAAGTGAAGCCCTGAGAGGCTGTAAAAGTTATGTTGCATAAGTCTATTGCATAGATTTTTAGAATGAGATGTCCCCAAACCCCAGTAATTCACTTCTATCCATTGAAAAAAAAAAGTCTTACTAACCATGAACATAGTGATGGAAAAAGTACATAAAGTTATGTTGATTAAAGATTTAGGCACTGACTTGTGGCATATAATATAATTTTTCAGTCATATGGAGACAGTATTTCCTTGGGATGGGGAAAGAAGCAACAATTCAGCTTGTAGTATGAAAAGTGCTGGTAACAGGAAAAACACACTCATTTTATCATTCTCTTTACCTTTTGTTTGTTTTGTACTGAGGTGTCATGTGTGTTTCAGAGAGCACAGGGGAAGACTCACATTTGAGATTATTTTTTTTTCCCTCTCTGACGAATTCATTGTTTCTACAGTCTTCCTTCTGAGTAGCTTTGATGTTTTTGGTGTTCTAAGACACAAGACCAACAATGAGAGCCTCTACTTGTATTTCAAGTCCATGAGAATGTGAACAGTGTAGGTGACAAGAAATTACACTGATGAATAGTTGAACACACCAGTCGTTTTGGGTTTTGAAATTTATCTACATATCTTGTGGATAACTGGGACTTACATGTGTGCTGGTCCATTAGAGTAGCCTGGGAGCCAGTGCTTTGGGCTAGTTTTTAAGTTGGTTAAACTCCCTGCAACTGCTGCAGGACCATGCAGTAGGATCTTGGGCAGGTTCTTCAGTTTCCATACTCATCAAAGCAAGACATAAAATAACTGTATACCAATTCCAGTCTGTCGATGTGATCTGCCTTTTACTTAGTAAATTTCTTTTAGGAAATTAACTCCATGCTCTGCTGCGTTCACTGATTACCTAACAAGTTGTTTCATGTTGAGTTTTAGCTATGGTGGTTCATAATGTCACTTTAATAGGAAATAGTCTAACTGCAATTTGAATTAAAGTAAAAATTGAAATACATCTAGCATGTATAAAAGGTAGAAGTGGAAGGGTATGTTCCAAGTTTTGTTTTTAACCTTCTAGCATGTCAGGGAACAATGATATGGCATTGATTCAGAAGGATATAGTAGATAAATTCAACTTCTGTGAAGTTACTTGATGCCAGGAAGGTCCTGTTTAGCCTTTTCTCAATCTCCAGAAAGTAAAAGCAATGTTCAGTTCTAAAGTGTCTTGTAGTTTTAGGGAACAGAACTTTACTTCCCTGTGGGATTTTTTATTTCTCCAGCTGGGGTACTTCTTTATTCCTAAATCAAATTATTCTTAAAGCAAAGAAAAAGTTGCTGGGGTAGTTCTGTACATGTATCCCGTACCTTTTTGCTTGCTGATGGTCTGAAAAAGCAGTGAAAATCACCTTTATACTACTAGTTACAAACTGATGATTTCAGTGAGTTTCCTGCTGGAAAGCACTATGGAGGCACTATATTACTAACTTCCTCAAAGGATGAGAAGTAAATGCCGCTTTTAAAAATAAAAATGTGGTAATACATAAATCTGAATCTTTCTTAAATAACAATTGCATTGTCATCTTGACAAATGAGTAGCAAAAAAAAAAAAAGGCAGAAAATTGCCTGCTGTAAATTAAATGCCTAATTTCACATTGATTTGTAACACTTATCACCTGTCCTGTAGCACATGTCTCTGTCATGACTGTAGGTTGTTTCTCAGGGCTTGGATATCTGTGACATGGGATGTTATAAGTGTGAAATTTTAAAAATTAATTTAACAGCTGAGCCACTCTCTCATCTACATTAAATTACTGAACTCTAACCAGATAAAATGAGAGATAATGGAGCAGCTGACCTGCTGTAGCGATGGGATGCATTCCAGCTTCCAGGGAAGAGCTGCCTATGGCAGTTAAGCGTCGGTGGGTTGTTCAGTCTATGTGGGTATTTTTAAAGTCTGCATATACAATATTTGTGGTAGAAGAGAAAGATTCTCTTGGTGGTAGAATATACCTTAACTCCTATCTTCACTTAAAAATACATTTTATGTATAACTTCAGCCTTGAAAAAAATCTGTCTCAGAATCTTCTTGCTCTTTGTAGGCACTGGGAGGTCTGAAGTGCTGCCTCTGCCTACTGAAAACAGCTTCTAGGGAACTCTGTACCAGACTGTTTGCCTCAGGAGTAACAGCATGTCCAGCCATTTCTCTCACTTGAATATTCAAAAATGGCACAAGGCTGCTGAGCACAAAACCAAGCACCTGGATCTATCTTTGCCTGATGGCTGCCAGTCACTAGGAAAAGGAATTAAGTGTATCTGTTCACTAACAGGGAAACACACACCTCACAAAATTACAAGTCTGTATTAGGTTTGTCTCTTCTATAACCATATGTAGACATAAGTAGTAAGGTGTCAATTGATGAAACGGAGGAACAAGATTTTAAGGAGCATAAGTACCCTAGAGACATGCATATTCAAGAATCGTATTTATTTTTAAAATATTTGTATACGTAAATATTGAATGTTCTCTATGTGATATATTTCTCTGAGATGCACCTTATTTCAGTGATTTTAAAGCTGGGATTGCATTTCATTGTACAACATGTCTGCGCTTCCCTGAGAAATAAAAGGGTTCTTTTCTGCATTTGAAATTCAGTTCATGATGTTACAAATCCTAGCTGAATTATTTCTCAGTTATTAGAAGCAATCTAGGACAAGTGTTGTGTTAGTTACAATGAATAACAGGAGAAAATAAAATTTCAATGGATGTCAAAGCAAAAACACTACATTGATTCTGTAGCTTGAGCTGCACTTTGAGTAACGTGGTATAATTTCATTTCTAGTAGTGCTATAAATCACTTAAAATTTTTAATTAAGGGTAATTTTTCATCATACAGCAAAAAAGATTTGCTCTCTCAATGTGTTAGATCAGAAAAATGTTTTACAGAATTAATGGTGAAAGAGCTTCTTTGCCCTTGCTGGTCTGTGAATAGGCAGCTTTGGGAAAAAGAATGCCTCTACAAAACTTTAAGGGAATTATTCTCCTTGTAGATTTTGGATTAAAAGCCAAGAGCAAACAGAAGAAGAAAAAACAAGCAAAAGGTATTAAATTTAAAAGGAAAGAGAAAGGTATGGGAAACATGATGAAACCTTCTCACCTTCTTGTGCAATACCACCTGTATAAATCATCTACCCAAGGACAGCTGGTGTCCTATGAACATATAGGAAATTATGTTGCCTTTACTGTTGCTGAAAGACTCCCTGCCTAGCAGTATATCTTTGACTCAGAGCTATAATGCCTATATTTCCATGTTTTTGATAAACAGTTAAAAACAGCTGTTAGTTTAAGTAGAGGAGGTTTTTGTAGAAAAGTACGGTTACAGCATGCCTTCCTGCAAGATTTAAAAGATAAGACAGAAGAGAGGTTCCTTACCCCTGGTGTGACTTGGTGAAGCACAGAGGAGCTTGCTCCGTGCTGTGGGACGTGCCTGCCGATCTCTGGCAACTTTTCCGAGTCTGTGACCAAGCTGTGGAAACAATTGAAGTAGGCTGAGGGGAAAAAATAACAAAAGTTTCAGAGGCAGGACTCACAGTGTCACTCAGCAGCTCACAAGTTGATTGGTCCCATTTGCCTTCTGACACAGGCAGTGGCTGCTCTAAACTTGTTCCCAGCAGTAATGTATTAAACATGGGCAGCATGGGCAGCACCTTTCCTTTTGTGAAGGGACCTGTGTGCCAGGGAGACCACCTGCTCAATCACAGGATGAGGGAATCTGGGAGGCTGCATGCCTCAGTAGGGTAGCAAAGGGAGCTCTTCCCTTGCACCCTGCCTTTTTTTAAACAGGAACTTAAATGGGAGCTTACTCAGGGAGCTGCTTTGGATGTGTTACTTTTGCTACAGCAATGTTTCTTCTTTATAGGAAAACCTAAATAGTGGGGCCTCATACATTTCTTGTGGGTGTTTGACTTGGAATGGTTTTCTTTTGTCCAAAGTATTTTTTAAACTACACTTTCAATATATATGGTTTTGGTAATTCTGTTACGTACCTGGTATTCAGTTTATAGTGCATGATGAATGCTTCCCAAGATAATCTTTCTTCTCAGGATGCTCAAACTGAAATAACTTTTCTGCATTTCAAGCCTCTTCCAAACACTAATAGGTGGGTTAGAGGATTTTTTTTTTCCAAATCTGACATATGTAAGTTCATCTCTGAAATATATCATTACTATATATTTTGAAGTATTTATCTTTCCTTTAAAACACACTTCCACATTTTTTCTTCCTCTCCCACTGTGGCTGGAAACTATTTAAGTTAATTTTTTGAGAACCCTTTCTCTTTGTTTGGATAATAGTAGCAGCTTGATGCTACTTTACAAGTTATCTTACATATACTTTGCTGTGTTGAGAAGTGACAACACAGTGCATATATGGAGTAGGTTTTGTGCATTGGGGAAGTGAAGGATTTACTGGATGCAAAAGGATTAAGCTGTCAAGTGAGAGCATCCAGCATCAGGCTTTCTGTGTGGATACAACTGACAGCATGGGCCATTTCCTCATTGGGAAATTGCAGGCAAAAATACAGAAGCTCAGCCAAACTCTGAACGCTTACAGATTCAGTTTTGACAATAATTGTTTAGCATAGATGAGTGCTTGGCTTTAAGCAGGAACCCAGACAGGGTGAGTTTTTTGGTTTAGTTTGGGTTTTTTGTTCCCTGGAAGCCCTGCTGTGGTACATTGTTCAAACCAGAGACAGAAGGGCTTTGGGGGTGATGTACAACCCTGTTTCAAGTTGAGCTCTGTTTTTGTCTTTGTAAATATGATTTAGCTCTTCTGCAAATTGGTTATATCACAGTTGAAGTTAGCAGCTTGGTTTTAGTATCATAAATCTGCCTGCTTTCAGTTGTCCTTTAGTATCAAACCCAGGAAGTCTGGGGTCACATATTTCAGTTGAAAGTTAATTGAATATCTTTACAGTGAGGAGTCATGGTTCTTTACTGGTGCAAAGTGTTTCATAATTTACTGATAATGGCATTATTAATGTTATAAATCTCTCACAGTCAAGCAAACTGTATTTGGCTTTTTTATGAGGGAAGTTTCATGTTTTTATTGTATGCTGTCATCCAAGAAAAGTGCTAGCATTGGATTGTTGGCTTTTTTATGAAACTTGTACTATTGAAATTCACCCTCTATATCTTGTTATGAAGTCCAGCAGTACTGCAGCACTGCAACAGCTGCAGTGCCATTCCTCACTTTTACAAATTTGATGTAAATTGTCATGTTATTTAGTTACACTACCCCAAATTTTTGGCTCTTTTTGTTAATGAATTGGAGCTTTTTAGAAATGAGATACCTTAAGAGAATTTGGTTTTGTTTGTGAGCTGCTGACACAGTCATAGCTTGGTCTCCATTTTAAAGCGATACCTAAATGTACAAATTAAGGCACTGAAAAAATACTAGGATTTCATCAGAAACATAATACACATCTTCTCTAAATGTCAAATCTAATAAGAATTTTAAGATGGAAAATGTATTTCCCAAATAGCAATAACATAACATAAATAACAATAACATGTACAAGTTCAGACCCACATGAGTGTTGTAGATGTTGTATTAATGTTGTTTCTCTAAAAACAAGCTTGTTTAGGAACACTCTCTTGAGAACATTTTTCTAGTTCTGGTTGGTTACATTCCCTCATGTAACTCATGGAGGTTTTGGTGGGGTTCTGAGGCAGATGCCAAAGTACTGCTTTATGGGACATGTCAAGTCTGACAAGTACAGACACAATAAATGAGCACATCATTGTACTGTTTTCATTCACTCCTGGGTGAACAGGTCCAGACACCCGTGGATATGAGAAAGGAAAAGCTTTAAAAAGGGAATCTGTGTTGAACATTTTGGTCTGCTGCATTTTGTTCTGGGGAACAAAAATGTGCAGCTGTTGCCTGCTTGACCTTAAATGGAGATGATCTGGGCTTTCTCCAGGGGGATTAGGAATCTACCACTTGAACATGTTTCTTCTCAGAAATTATTTAGAGATCCGGTTGATGTTTGGAATAATGTCTAAAAAGAGACGTGTTGTACTTCAGCATATGAGCTCCTTTATTTAAATAATAATTGTGAGACTTCTATTCACATTGGTAATAATTTCCTGGATTATTTTTGCCTTTCTTGTTCTAGTTTTCAAAATTCCAGCTGTAGACACTGGCCACGTGTATAATCTGTAAAGAGTTTGAGGTGTCACTGTCTGGTCCGCTGATAATCGTGATTCTGTATAGAAATGGACTGCGACCCAAGTCCAATTGTTTATAATATACAAGTAAAGAAATTCAGCAGTGGAGTACTCAGAGTACTCCAGTGGAGTACTGGAGTCAGTGAGTTTTTTCATGATGCTGCTGCAGTTTTCTCTCACACTGCAAAAGTGCCTCTGTGATCTCACACGGCACAAGTTCTTGTGTTGGCATGTCTGGTTTAACAGTAATGAAAAGCACACAGAAGGGAGATCTGAATGCTCCCACAAATGTGCAATGATTCTTGTGTGTGTGGGACAGAGTAGCAGACTTTGGTATTGAAGCTGAACTCTAAAATGAGATCTTTCTTTTTTGTAACCAATAGTTTTCTGGCCTGATTCTGTGGTGGGTAATTTCTTGTAGTCATCCAGGTATTAGCAGATGTGGCTTACAGGACCCTTTTTAAGGTTCTCTAAAGAGAAAGGAGCTAATGTATCCTTCAGTTACATTTGTGCTGTGAGCCTAATACATCCTAAAGGAAAATGTGAGTTTTTCCCTCCTTTAAAAGTACAGAAAAATCAGTATTTTCAGTGCTGATGTGAATAGCATTCCAGAATCACACCAGAGAGGGTAACAACCTAATCGATTGAGCGGTAACTTTTTTAATGCATTTAAGGTTTTTTCTTGAATTTCATAGATTTATGACCCATTTCCTTATATGTTTTACCTGATGCCTCCTTTAATGATTATCTGACTTCAGTGAATCTCGCTCACATCTGTAGTCTCAAATCTATCTTCTGGATTTATGTGGAGGAAGTTGCCTTTCTGAGGCTGCAGATGTTCCTGCTTTTGTATAGTGAGACTTATGGTCTTTGTTAGCATTTTAGGAAACAGCTCTGCTGAGAAATCTAGGCTTTGCATCGTGTTACTTTCCTCTGGGACAAGACGTATTTATTTTTCTAACCATGGGACAAACGTTAAATTAGTTTGGTTTTCACGTTTTTTTCTTTTTTACAAGCAAGATGAAATTACTTTTTGAGGCAGCAGTTTATAAAGCATACCATTGCAAAGTGATTAGGAAAAAGTACAAAATAAATTAATAGAAAACTTGGTCTGAAATATTTCTCTTTTTGGGAATGGTGAATGCTCTGGTAGTAGTAGTCATCAGATTTGTTACTGACCAAAGGCATTTTTTGAAAGGTCTTCTTGAATGTTTTTGTTTCAGATGGTGTTACTGGCGCAAACCTTAAACTATTAAAGTAGAACACAGGGTGCAGAAGTGTGTCACGCCCATTTATTGTCTTTGCTGCTTTGACCCAGTGTTAAAAGAGAAGGGAAACAAGAAGTTTTGCCTGGCTCTCGCTCTGAAAATTGGCTGTGTCCTTCCTCTTCCCCAGCCCCGTTAGGAAACATTTATTTCATGTGGATACAATACAATTAGCACAGATTTGACCCATGTAGGCAGTTTATTTTGCAACAAAATATTGACAGCACAAAAAGCTGTGTTCTTGTAAATAGCTGGTGGCTTTCACAGTGATGAAGTTTACCTTTTTACTAGGTTAATGAAGGTCAAATAATTTACTATAGCAGTTATCTTCAGTGATGCAGAGTGTCTTCAAAATAGGAACATGAGACAGGAGAGGAAATTCAATGATCTTCATTACAGGGAAGGTTCTTTATTTCTATGAAACGCCTGGGAACACTGTGTTTTAGTGCTTACTGGTGTCCTCAATTGGTTAAGCTGAACAATGTGCTTTAGGTGGTGTGCCGAGATCCTTATACCTAAGAAACTGTGTTGAGTGTCTTTCAGATAAACTGTTCTGGGAAGCACAGAGATTAGTTGTGTTATTTGACATGTTGTGAGTGATAGATGAACAGCGGGACAAAGGCACATGAAGGAGAGATAAAGTTGGAGGACCACGTTTCAGTTGCCAAGTGGTGGTGCTGGATTATCTCCACTTGAAAGCGTAACTGCAGAATTGAGGAGAAACGATTGGGCTTTAGCTTTTGCTGCTACCTATCTTCAGCTGAAAGTTGACCTAGCAGAAATGCATAAATATTGCCCAAATGATGAATGTTTTGGCATCATTTAGAAGTTGAAAGATTCTCTTGTGCAGATTATTGCAGTGATCACCCTCAGGTAGCGTGGAGGGGCAGCAGGTAGACCAGTGGCCTCAACAGGGATCTTCATTCAGATCAACATGGAGTTGGCATAAATCAGGCTTTTAAAGAGTTCTCAGGCTAATTTTCACGTGGACCTACTTTGAGAAGTGGGAGCCAGCAACACCTTTCTTAGTGTTACAGAATGGTATGTGTCTTTTCTTCACTTCTTCTTTCCATTGCTCTGAAGTTGGGTTTTTTTTTTCCTCTTCCCTCAATTGAGTGACTACAAATAAGACTAATTCCCATGGTGAGCGTCAGCTCACCATTGGTCAGTATCTTTGTTTCATGCAATTCATAGCTAAAACAGGGGAAAAAGCATTCAGCAAAAAAGCACCCCAGAAAATTAGGATCCTGAATTTCATTACCTGAGAATTTGAGGTACAAAACTTCATATTTTTCTTTATTCTGTTGCAGAATGTGCCAGATAAAAACATGGCTCTACTCCTTGGTTCAGACCAGCTCTGAATAGCAAGAAGAGATTTCCTGGTCTTGCAGATATTTTCTGACTATGTATTCTGTTTCAGGCAGCTGCTTTCTCATGGAAGTTCCGTGGTCAGTCACTGGAACATGGAAGCTTTGTCAAGTGTAGTGTCCAGACTGTTTTGTCTGTAGCTTCCTGACCACTGAGGTGATGTGGAGAGCTTTTTTCCTGCTTTTATGACTCCATTCTTATAGAAGAAGCTATTTGCTTTTTTCCTCTTTCTGTGGCCTTCATTGAAAATTAATTGGTTCTATGGTTTTGAAATACAGTCCTCTTGTATCAATTGGTTGCGTGAGTACTTGGTATATCATTATTATTGACATCTCTGTGAATTAAAAAATGAAAACAAAAGTAGTTCATTCTGAAACATCAATTTTCCCACCTTCTAAATGAACCTACTTCAATCAACACATATTTATTTTTCTTTAGGTAGAGATAGTCTCATTTGTGTTTGTTAAAACCAGGATTTCGCTTACAAAATGGTTTCCACACTAGAGAATCCTCTGTGTTTTGGTGCTCTTTGAAGAGACCAATTGTCTTTGTTCTTGTCTCAGTTTCCTCTCTGTAGAATAAGTCTAGTTTCTTTGTAAGAAACTTGGAGACCTACAAGTGACAAGTACTAATTGCTGGTGATGAAAATTATATTTATTTTTTTAGTGTGAACTTCTGCCTTTTCTGCCTATATAAAGAAGGTGCTAGGGCTCCCCCAAGTTTATCTTGTAAGGAAGGAAAACACCTTCACACACTGACACGGATGTTTGGATGCACCCTTACATCATACTGCTGCTTTTGCTAGAGACAAGTGTGTTTCAAGTACCCCTCATAAACTCAAGTGGAAAAGGTTCAATCTGGATTGAAGCCAAACAGTTCAAATATCCGTCACTTACTCCACACACAAATTATGTGACTACCTTCCATGGTTGTGTGGTTGCTGCTTTCACATGCAGTGCAGTGTTACATTAACAACATTTCTTCTGTTTATCAGTGATGCAGGTGTTTCAGGCTTGGATTTTCAAATGTCTGACTTTTGAGATTCCAGGATTTGCCAGAGGTGCAGAGCCTCTATAAATCTAAAATTCACAGAGTCATGCAAGTACATGGTGTCTCCTTATGAGTTAAAAAAATATATGTATAATATTCCTTTTTTTTTTATTTTTCAAAATTCTGGGGCAAGTGACTGAAATGTCTACGTGATGATACATCATATATGTGATGCTGTACAGGGATGATGGTAGAATCCCTGCTTGAAGCAAGTCAATCTTCACAGTAGGTCCATGTGCTGTTTTGCTTGGTTTGCTGGCTGAAACAGCTAGTTCTGTCTGGGAAGAACTTCTGGAGTTGAGACAGAAAATATGAGTATGCCTCTAATTTTCCCATTCATGGAAGTTTTTCAAAGTAGTCACCAATAAATGTAGATTAATATTGTACTCACATTGTGCAGCACTCTGATGGCCACAGATCTTATTAACACTCTGCATGAGACTGTTTCAGTAGAGAACTCGATTTGGTCTTCCAATCCCCACTAAGGCAGCTTTACTAAATCCCTCCTTTGCCACTATATATAGAGTATCCTTGTCTTTTTTTCCGTGTTTTTTAAATCCATGTTTGTGGTAATAAGAGCTGGAGAAGAACAAAGGTGTGCGTGAGAGGATGTCTTTGTTACTGCTAACAATTTTGGTTTATCAGCCTAAAAGGAAGTGGAAAAGAGTGTATTATCTAATCATTCCTTCCCCATCAGCTATAGCATGTGCAGAAGTTGCATGTGCAAAACTTGAAGTGCACATGTTCCAGTAATTTCACTCCCTTTTTTCTGCAAGTGCTCATAGGGACCAGCTCTGGATTTCTGTTTTTAAATAAAATGTACTTTCTTGGGTTTGTGGGAATTGTTGGACTTGTTCAAATATAAATATTCCGAATGCTTCTGCTTTATTTTTGTGGGATTTTTTTTTTTTGTTTATTTTAAACTTCAGTTAATTGTGATGAGTATGGCTCATGTTTCTTGTGAAGTCCTGAAAAGCTAAAGCAAATGGAACACAGGAAAGGAGAGGCTCAGTTTTCTGGTTTAGGGGCCAACACCCTTCACAGAATCTCAACAACTTCCATTTGAAAAATCAAGACCCTGGATAAAGAATTTGCAGAGCATCACTTTTCCCCAAATGCATGCTCCTGCTTCACATGAAATCCATAGTGGCTACCCTCTCTTTCAATATGTTTGCATGTTTCATTAAGAGAATTTGGTGCTCTGTGCTTAAAAGGTTTTTCTAACTTTTCTTCTCCAATTACTGCAGAAGTATGGGTTGTTGGTTTTTTTCCTCTAATATTCACCCAAGTTGCACTCTCTTTTTGTCCCTTCATGTTACAGGAGGACTCCTGTTCGTTTCTGTGCAAGATTGATAGCCAGCTCTGCTCATCCTTGCAAAGTTTGTGCAGACTGGCAAAAAATAGCTGCTTTTTTGATTGCTTTCTAGGTCTTTTGCATCCACTTTTTGCATCCACTTTTTGCATCCACATTAGCCACATTAGCCATGAGCAGGCATAGTAAGTAATCATGAGCAATCAAGATTGGCATTCAGTAAACTGGTATTTGTAGGAATTAGCAGTGTACATTTAACTTAAAGGTTTTTATAAAACCTTTATAAGACTTGGATCAGAACTTGGTTGAGGATGTCGATTTTACATGTCCTTCATGACTGATTTTTGCCAACTGTTCCTATTTTTTACGCTACTTCTGTCAATTAGTGCTTATCACTTGTAGTTCTCAGAGTTTCTGACAAAGAAACTAGACTTACTCTCTTCTGTGTTACTTGTACAGTTCATGAGTTTTTGTAGCGACTACATGCCCTGTATTTATTGAGCACATAAAACAATGGTCTTTTTGAATAACTATAGTCACTTTGCTTTCCAGGACAGAATAAGAAGCAAAAAGAAATCATGAATTTACCAGTGAAACTTCAACTAAAAGTTAAAAAAAAAAAGTTGTTGTTGTGGAAGCTCCCTTTCATCTCCAGATGTTTAAAGTTTTTTTTTATAGTAAAGAACATTTGAATTTCAATGCAGTGGGAAGATAAAATGAACACTTAATAAAACAAGTGCTTCTATACTTAGGAAAGACCCAGTTGTTATCAGTGGAAAATTCCAGGCACTGTTGCTTTTAACGTCATATTAAGTGGCACCTAGAAGTGTTTTGTGTTCATAACATTTGCCAGAATATAAATGGAAAGGATTTATGACAAAAATAATATTGGTGTTGCATGAAGTATGAAGGAATGTTATAAGAACACATAAAAGCAAGCAAAGTGTGGTTGTTCAGGGGAAGATAAGCAGAGGAGGGCGTATCGTCATCATCCCCTGTGCAACTGCAGGAGTGCTGGTTTCACCCTTCAGGAACGTAGGGGCTTAGGGGACAGAGATGAGGAGTCAGGAAAGGCAGGGAGGACTGCTAAGAGGCTGCAGCCTCTTCTGGGAGACTGCCCTTGTCTCTGCCCTAACAGCATGCATCCCTAGGGACTGTGCAAACTCTTTCCAGAGTTAATCCATTGCTTCTTCGTCCTTGGAGGCTTCTGCATAGTACCATCAGGGATGCTAGAAGGAACAAAACCTTGCCAGTTAATTGGTGACCAGAATTCCAGTTCCCTTCCCTTGCAAATCCCCTGCTATATTTCTGCTTTATTCGGGATCCCCTGCTGAATGCAAATTCTGAGCACATAGGTGTCTTACACATGCAGTCTCTGACTGTAGGCTAGGACTGTGCTGCTGCTCCTGTGTGTGCTGTCATAATTCATAGAGGCAACACAGGGAGGATTATTTTGAAAATAAAGTGCAGGAGGCTTTTGGTTTTATTCTGTTATGCAATCTTCCTGTGCAAGTTCCTTTTCTTGAACTGATTGCTTACCTAAACACCAGGTCTTGGCCAGTAACTTAACAATGTCATTGCAACTGGATAATAGGATTTTTTTAGAAGCTTGGAAAATACTCAGTCTATACACTGATACTTTGGAAGGGTTTGGCAGTGCCTGTAGTTGAGATAATTCAGCTTGTGGTCATGTTCATACTAATCCAGCACAAATCTGTGCCACTGCAAAATGTGTTGTCTTGTACACTGCTTTCCCACTTAGGAGTGTGTGCCAGTGCTAGATCTCACATGGCCTTCAGTGCAGTGAATCTGATAAGAGTCTGACCGAGATGCAAATAACCTTCACGTGTGTGGGATGGGGGGAAGAGTGTGGGACTGGGGCTGTCAGGAGGGAGCTGAAAGGTATGACTGTTTGAAGTGGTGAGAAGAGGCAGGAGAACAGGCCCCCTCCCTTTGATAGCCGTGTACATTTATGCCACATTTAAGTGACCACGCGGTTGCTATCAAAACCCTGTAGCTGTGCCATCAGTAAAAAATCTCTGCTTGTTTTTTGTTTATTTAAGATTTTTTTCCTCC
This sequence comes from Agelaius tricolor, assembly GCF_023055355.1. Taxonomy (NCBI): domain Eukaryota; kingdom Metazoa; phylum Chordata; class Aves; order Passeriformes; family Icteridae; genus Agelaius; species Agelaius tricolor. The sequence goes on from NW_027269261.1 coordinate 66,190,162, forward strand.
ATGGTGAATAGCTACCTGACCTTAGCTTTTGTTTTCTCCCATCTTTTGTTGTATCCCAGCAACCATGTACTTGCTATGCTTTGCTCTTAATTCATTTGTAAGCTGTTGTGTGAAGGGATCATGTCTTCCTCCCTTGTTGTGATTATCAGACCTGACCTTGATGAAGTTCAGGAGCCTCAGCTGCAGTATAAACAATGTTGGGGAAGAAGTAAATATACAAATAACAGTAAATTGCAGGATTGTCAGATTCCTCCCAGGCTTATGAGAGTAAAATCTGTGAGGTCTGAATTAAGTGTCTTGCCCTGTGTGCAATGGGGATTTCATTTGTGAAGCAAGTTAGAACAAATGTGTTAGTAGAAGTGTAATGACTAGAGGGAGTGCTGCCTTTAGGAGGCATGTGAATGCTATTAGTGTTTATTCTTCTCCATTTTGAAAGCTTTCCATTTTCTCAAAGTTTATGATGATAGTGGTGGTGTCTGTAAATAGCACTAGCATTTTAATTTTTTATTGGAAAAGTTTTAAGAAGTCATACAAGAGATGTAGCATCCATGCAGCTCAGCTCTGGCTATATATCTTTGAGGTGATCCCTTCTAAAATTAATTCTTGAATTTTTGTTGATGAGGTTGGTGCCTAACTGTGATTATTCTGCTCTTGGCATTGTGTAGTCAGTGTGTCGTTAGGCACAAGAATGCATTATTTAATCCTAACTCAAAGGAAGTCCTGATGTGTCATCAAGTAAGGGCTGGCTTGCTCTTTAATTCCTAAGCTTCATCCAGTGCAGATTCTAAAATCTTAAAATTTGGATCTTCTCTCAGTCATTTGTGATATGTTTTTGCTACTTTTCTCCATCTCTTTAGTTGGTTTGATGGACTTTTTTGTTGTTTTTTGCTGTTGTTTGTTTGTTTTCTCCTGATACTCTTATCCCAGATTGCCATATCTCAATTTTCATTCCATCAACCTTAGTTAACATGGACTCTCAACCTAGAAAACAAGGTATTTGCTGTCTGATTTCATGTCTCTTCAGGCTTTGTGATATTTAGTTCTTTATCATAAATCATTCTAAGCTTTTTAGCCATGAAAGTTTCTCTTCTTTGGACATGTTTTACTGTTCCAGTGACTTTCTGGTTCCTCGCATTGTATTACCAGACATACTCTTGCAACTGGATTTATGCCAGAGCTGTTTAGAGTCACTGCTTTATCCTTTCCCTCACCCCCTTTTTCTGTAACCTGACATCCCATATACAGGCAATCCAAACTTGCATTAAGCTGATTTTCAGGCAGGTTAAATTGTCATCTCCTGTCAAGTGCATTTTCCTTGTTAGTTGTGGTCTCTTTTGTATTAACTGCTTTGCAGCCTGCATGTCTATATAAAGTATGTGTTTGGGATTTTTTTCCAAACCTTATTGATTTTTATTTTGCTGTTGGCTAACCTCTCTACAATACACCTGTATTTTTGAGTATCTCACCATTTGATGGTGTTTCAATGTTGATTTTAATGATGTTTTCCACATTAAAGAAATTCCCCAAAGAACACCACGTACCATGGCTGGAATAAAAGTGCAAGGGCATGATTAGATGTTCTTTCCCCCGTGACTGCTGGAAATTTGTGAAAGCATAGGCAAAATGTGATACAGCCTAGGTGTTGCTGCCAAGAATTGTAGTGATTATATCCTGCTGAGCAGAAACACTATCTTCCCTAAAAGGCAAAGATGGAGCAGAGTAGAGCAGTAGGTGGTGAGGTACAGATACCACAAATTATAAATTCTTGTCTGTAGTCTTTTTTCTGCCCAGCTCAGAATCTTTTACAGTGTGGAGGGTTCAGCGTTTTAGCTGTATTTCTAGCGCATTTCTGCAATGCACAGTCTTTCTGTAGAAATCATTCCTTAAAATTAGGGCCTTATTCCATGGTTGCAGCCTTCTGTAGCTTTTCCTGCCTGACAGCCACCAACCCTGTCGTGTTTCACCTGCAAAAGGATGAATGATCTTTTGAGATTGTCTCAATTATGGAAGCTGTTCTGACCTGAAACTGATCTTAGGAAGAAATCTGTGTGGGGAGGAAGGGATGGGTGAATTGGTTTTCCTTACCCAGGGTGTGGAGCAGTTACAGAGCTCCTCAGTGGCTGCTGCTCTGCCTGTGCAGATTTAAACCTTTTCCTATCACAGGTGACCCATAGGCAGGAGGCATCTCCATGACATTTGGGCTTGCTGCTGCCACATCCACCTCTTCTTTCTCCCACATTATCCATCCAGTGATGTCCCTGAGGCACAGCCTGAGCGGTCACCCATATTTGTTTCCTCAACTGTCAGTCAGAAAAGGAATCCTTAGCTCCTACTAACATTGCTTGTGTTGGTTCTTTGCCTTGGATTAGCTGTGGATGCAAGGAATTTTCTTTCTGTTGAGTAATGCCTGTTAAATGCAGCAGAGAGGAATGATTCCTATGGACAGGAGTTTATGATACAGTAGGGCAGTGTAAGCAGTTGTCTGGAAGGAATCGCTCACCTGGCATAATTCTTGGTGCTCTGCTAGTTGTTAGTAATGGACTGTGAACATCTACAGTTGGAGTATGGACAGCACTGGATTATTTAAGCTGTGACTTTAATGAAAAAACCCTTTCAAATAGATTGGGGTTTTTGGGGGGTTTGTTTGGTTTTGGGGTTTTTTGAGATTAAGTATTGTGTTGACATTTTCAGACTTTACTTTGTGATGTAGTAAATGACATCATTTGACATGATACAGCATGTTACATGTGGAATGCTGGGCTCCTCTGTGTGCTGAGACCCTGATCTGCTTCAGGCAGAAACTCTGGGCATGTTTGAGAAGATAATTTTAATTAGCACAATTTAAAACCCAGCCATATTTGATCTAAGTTATCTAAATGTTGTTACACTCTGTCCACAGGAAAATTGTTTTTCCACTGATAATAAGCATGAAGCTATCAGTCAGCAATGTCTGTTCCAGCAGTATTTGCATCTAGGTTAGTACAGCAAAGATTTCTTATTTTATTTCTTTTTCCCCAGCAGCTGACTTTGCCTCAACAGTGACTTGAAGGTTTGCCAAGCCTCTGTCACAAAACAAGCTAGTGAGGACCTTTGGATGTCACTGTGCAAAGGATACTGTTCTAACTGAACACATGTTCTCAGGACAAGGCTGATACTCTCAGAAGAGGTGCCAGGTGACAAAAATAGTTGTATTTTGTAGGACAGATAGAAAAGAATGCTGTGTCTTTCCAGATGGTATTTTGTTTTGTAGTTGTGGACGATTCAAGTTAAGGGCTTGGAGTTGTGGATGGCTTTCTAAATATGACTCCTGGAAGTGTATCTGGTCTCACTATTTGGTTTGATATCCTTAGGAGACAAGATACTCAAACGTAAGCGGGCTGCCTGTGTGTTACCACACAATTCAAAGCAGCTAGAAAGCTGTTTGTAGTAATCAACACCATGTGCTCCTAAATGAGTGAAGTGTCTTGTTATTTTGGGAAGTGCTAAGTATTTTTAGTATATTCTTTTTCTTTTTTTTTAATTGGATTAAACATGATATCAGAATCAAACATTTTTGTTTTCATTTGTTCAGAGTGAAAAATAGAAGCATACAATTTTAATACAAAGTAATATTTTATTTGGTGTTACATATGTGTATGCAGCCTGTATATACTCCATAGGATTGGGTATATTCCAGAGTTAAAGTATGTCAGTGAGTAATCTATGGAGGCTTTATGGTTTAAATTTAATAAAAACCCCAAACTAACACACTATTGTTGGCATGTCATTCACAAAATATTGCTCTGTTCTTAACTTTGCAAAACACGTTGCGTTGCTTTTCAGCAGCTACAGTATTTGACTTGTATACTTACTTATTGTACCATATTTGAAGGGGTTTTTTCCGACTTCAGTGCAAATTAGCGTTTGCAGAGGTGCTAGGTGCTTGAAATAAAGGGTTTGTATTGAAAAATTCTCTTAAAGAAACCACCCGTGACTTCCAGAATGTCTTCATTCTTAAGATGGGTTTGTATTTAAATTCCTGTCTTTAATTTCTTCATTTTTATAGTTGAGTTTTAAAGACAAAAGTAATCATGCTCAATAAATTGATTTGGCTTTATAAAGCCATATATTTCCTGTTCATCATGTCAAATGTTTGTGAGTTTCCTCTTGAGTAGAGAAAGAAGTTCTGGCTCTGAGAAGTAAAGATCGAATCCCAGCTGCAATAAGGACTGTTTCTTTTTTCTCTTTTGACGGTAGTGTAGTGGTGTTGAGGTGGATGTCTGTTCCAGCATTCATCAGCACTCTAGTGGGAAAAGCAAAGGAAAAAAATTCATAACATGAAGTTCAGTGATAGTTCCTGATGTTGTCACTTTGTACTGCACGACATGGCATGGCTGACTGAGAGACTTTGGCTGGAATAGGTTTGTGCTGGTGCCTCTCAATTCAGCCAGTCATATGTATAATACAGAACAGTATGTGAGAATCCCAACGTATTCTGTAAGCACTAAAGATGACTTTGAAGTGATGTGGTCTGGATGGAGCAACCCAGGCAAAATAAACTTCTAAGCTGTAAAGACTCTACATATGTGTTACTTACAGGAAGAATCATGACTAGGTGTCTTTCCTGAGTTTATTAGATCACTGCCCAAACCAAAAATAAAAGTATTATATCACCAGTCCAGATTTTGTTTTTAATTGGTGTGTGCAGTATTTAATGTGTAGAACTGTTGTTGTTTTTTGTGGTCAGTTTTTGTTTGTTTGTTTTTTTTAATGATTCATAACTGATCTTACTATTGAGGCTCTCCAGTTTGTTAAGCAAAAGAAATATTCCCTGAAGCAGATGAATTGGACCTGGGGGGATGAGGGGTGAGGTGAGGGTGTAACAGTCTTGAAAGATTTTTAGAAATTTTAAGTCTTGTCATCTTTCCTGGTTTAGGTTATGAATTCAAAGATAATAAATGTGCAGAAACACATCAGTGACCAAGCTAGGGATAGAACTGAAGTAAACTGAATGGGAAGAAATACTTTTTAAAGTTACAGAAGGGATTATAGTTGTGCGGAATTGGCTCCTGACTTTAGTACTTCATGATATTGGGGTTTAAGCAATGAATTCTTTCCATTCAGTGTTATAATTCACAGTAAAACTTTGACCAGAAGCGGGGAGTGCTTGGCAGTTGTTTAACTTATTTTAACTGTTGATCATATGTCTTGGTCTTAATACAGTTTGTTGTAATTTCACGTGAAATTTAAAGCATTGTGGCACTATAAAAGAAAAAAGAGCTTAAAATATCTTTTTTAATAGCCATGTTTTCACTTTTTTTTTCTTCTGCTCTTTTTCAAAAACATAGAAAGACAGCATTGTCCAGGATTCCTCTCAGAAAATAAAGACAGTTATCTTTTTTCAGTGATTCAAAAAACTGGTGAAAGATTAAATGGTACTTCATGGCAGCTGATGCTGGGACTCTTCAGCTTGATCTCAGAAGCTCTAGCTTAAACCATCCCTTACGTGAATTCCTGATGCAAAAATTTGTAACAAATGCTTTCTTGAATGCCCCAGTTTTTTTACTTTTGTTCCAAACCATGATGTTCTTGGTTCATATTTAGTTCAGTTGCTGCCCTCAGTTTGTTGTGAGACATGAAGCCTGGCTTTTGTGAAAATTAATAGAAAGCCTGAAACCTGTTACTTGTGAAGGTTGTATTCTCTTACAATGCAGCCAGAATTATATTCCCATAGTGTGTTTTTAAGTGCACACACATCAAGGGAAATGTCTCTTTCTCTGTAAAGGGACAGCTGTTATGGGCGGGAGTTGAACGGGGCAGTGGTGACTGTTACCTGCCATTACCAGCAGGTCTGAGCTACCCAGCCCTGGCCTTTCAAGTGCTACAAGGATTGCAGCAGGATGTGATATGAATGCTTTGTGCTCTTCCTCTTGATGAGATAGTTAATTCTAAGTGAGCTTTTCGTTCCAAACTGCTTTCAGAGCTATGAATTGTTTAGTAGAGAAATGATAAAATCAATGACACTGGGCTGAAGTTTGTTTCCAGAAATTTGTTTATAAATCCAGTTGTTTTGCACAAAGCAAATCTGAATTAAACTGAAAAACAGTACTTAGGTTTCTGTAAGAGCAAACTTCTTTGTAAATGCTGTAATATGTAGCACATTATTTACTTTACCTGTTTTGGGGCCTAATCCTACAATTGTTTTATGCAGGTTTCACCTGGAACATCTCGTTCAAGTTACCCAGCTACCAGCTATCAGGACTCCAGCAACTGGGAATCTCTAATGAAAATTAAAGAAGGGCTGCTAAGACAGAAGGAGTTTGTGATTGATAGGTGAGTACCCAGCTCCTGGTGCATTAATTAGATTAGATGAAGTGAAAGCTACAGTGTAAAAGCTGGCTTTCAAGGGAAGCTACTTACTTAGTAAAGTTGTTAGGTTTCAGTCCAGCCACTATTTATGCCCAAGTATGTAGGAGCTAATCCTGCTAGGAGAGAAGACTGGCAGCTGGCCTAAAGTCTTACACAAAGTTGGAAATTATTTAGGAGGTTTAATGCCTCTGGAGTGGAAAAGGAACAGTGAGCCCAAGAGCCACTTCTGCTGTCAGGTTCCCCTCTTAGCTTCTTACCAGGCTATAGGTTTGTATAGGACATCTTTCTGCTTGTAAGGGAGTTCCAAGGTGGAAATTGGTCAGCTTCATTGTGCTGATTTTCTTTTCCATCACAAGTACAGAAATACTTGAAGCCAGTCGATAAAGCTTTGAGAAACTGGCCTTTGTAGTAATATTCAGCAGTAAAGTCCTATTCAAGTCCTCATACAAATTGTTCTGATTAAAAAAATAACTAAATCATTAAATCCAGAATCTTTATGTCAATAAATATATAAGCTTGTATTAAAATTCCTGTCAATCTGAATGGGCCTTAATAGCAACTCTCTGCCCAAACTCACAGTTTCTAGTACCAGGAGGATTAGGCTTGTGCAAGATCTGTTCATTCCTCTATTGCAACAGAATGAGGCATTGCAGTGGAAGGTGTTTCTGTCCCTTCGCACACTGGCCAGTAGCTGTGGTGGCTTTTCAGCAATCACTGCAGTTGTCACTGGGTTCCCCAGCTGGATGTAGGATGCTAGTGTGTGTTTACCTGCTGCTGCAGCAAAGATGGCACAGTTAGGAACTGAGGCATTGGCTCACCATCCCACTCTGCCAGCTCTCCTGCGGAGATCGTGATCTCCAAGGGGGTAAGAAGTTAAAATGGAAACATCTTTAGCTGTTGTTTACATCTCCTCTGTCAGAGCCTTTTGATCAGCTGCTTGAAGGCCATCTAAATTACAGTGGGTTCTTTTCAGGCTTGCTATGTCAGTAGTAATGCTGCAGTAGCAAACCTGCAGCCCACCTCCTGGGGCCCGGGCTGTCTGCAGTGTTTGTGAGTGCATTGCTCATGATGGCTGGGGTGGTCTTCTGTTGGGGGTTAGAATATAAGCAAATAAAGGTAGTATAGAAAGTAATCTTACCCCTAAGAAGTTGCAGCTGAGCCAATTATTAAAGATTAGGAGCAGGACTGACTTTAACAGGCCACAGCTGTAGCCAATAAGAAGAAGAGTGTTATAAAAGAGTGAATTGGTGGGTTGAGGGGGAACTGGAGTCAGTTGGCTACTGTGAGGACAAGGAAGAGTCAGTGCCTAGAGGAGCTGCCTACGAGAAACATCAAGGAGGTATGAAAGTCTTGCAATAAAGGGACAGCAATGTGGAACCCTTGCACTGTAATGATAACAGTTTTCAGTGCCTCTGCTGGGTTTACCATCCTGTGCATTCTGCAGGGAGGCTTGTTACACACTGGCAGCTGAAAATACAGTTGGTGTTGCTCTTCTCATGCTGAAAGCATGTTTACAGTCAAGGAAGAAGTTTCTGAAATGACTCTTTGCAACCTGGCTGCCTGCTAATGTTACCCGAGACTGTTCATGTGGAGGAAGAAAAGTTATTTCTTGATACCCAGTGATGGTGTGCTGGTTCATTTTTTGTACAAGTAATTTCTTTTGTGTGACTTTCTGATAATGAATACAGTTCCTTCAGGATTTCTTGCCAGAAGTCCGTTTAGATAATTTCTTTTCATTCAGCTGAAAAGGAAAAATACAGTTTGGAAGCTATTGAAATGGAACAGACCACTTAGTGATGTTACATATTCAAATAGATACTTGGTGTTAAATATTGTAATTTGTAATAATGTGGTGTAAAAATACATCACAGAACAGGCTCTTCTTTGAATATTGAATTTCCATTTGATAAAATATTTGCCTGAAAAGGTATTTTAAAATGAAATAGAAACATCAGTGGATTTGTATTTTTAAGATGAATACAAATTGATGTTGCATATTTACAAAGTTTTAACAACAGATTGTTTAGGGTTTTTTTTTAAGAAGAGGTAGTGCTTTCTGTGATACATAAAAATACTTTTGGTTTCACTCATGAAGAAAATGGTACATACCTGCTGCGCAAAAACCTTGAAATAGAACTCCATTAAGAAGCACTAGTGTTACATTTCTTATTAGATGGTGTGTTAATAAGGCTTAAGTGTGAAAACTACCTTTCTTTAAGGCACAAATCAGCCCTAAGTGAAAATGTGGTGTTACCTACATTTAGCACATGGGAGCACAGGGCCTTCTTGCACTGAGCCTAGAATGGTATTTGGGAGTAAACCGAAGTATTCCAGCTCTTGGTCTTCCTGAGCTTAATTTAAACTTCTTTTCAGAGTTTGAATTTCTTTGGGAGTACTGACCTAAAATTAAAAACATAAAGTGCTTGCTAAAGTGTAGTTAATTCAACATGGTGGTAGCTAAATTACAGAATAAAATTTATGCTTTGGGCAAATGAAGAAGAAAGTAATTTGTTGAATGAGGTTAGGTAGGAGGTGTTTGCTGAGAGGGCTCTTTGTATATGTGGTTTTCATGGAGTTATAAAAGGTGCAGCCTCCTTAAGTCGCATGCTGAATTTACAAACAGGTAGTTGAGGGGACAGGAGCTCAGAAGAGCTGTGTTAACCTCCTGCTGCCTGGTAGCCAGAGGAGCAGGACAGCAGCTGGCACGGTGCCCCAGACCCAGCTGTTTGCTGCTGGCAAGTACAAGGAACAGCTGGATGGAAAGAGGCACACCAGCAATGCCTCCCTCTTGCCCTTGCCACCAGCCTCCCTTTCATCCACAGGGTCATTAACCCATTTTTTTTAAGGTTAAACACTCTTTTGTTGGGAATTTTACTGGTGTCCCACTTACTGAGGAAGTGGAGGAGATTAGCATCACACACCTTGTTCTTCATAGCCGTGCTTAAATCTGTTGATATGTAGGAAATGGGTGCTCTGTACAGGGTAGTATCTTTAGGCTGTTGTACCTTGGTCTTGTTAAAAAAGGGAGGAGAAGAAGGAAAGGGAAACATGCTTCCTTGCTTTTCTTCTTTCCATACAAAGATAAAAAGGCAAAAAAATTCTGCCCTTCCAGATTAGATGAATAAATTTCCTTCGTTTTGCATTGGAAATCTACCAGATAGGAATAATAGCAAGTAAGCTTCCAATAGTTACAAAAACAATTCAAGGAGTAATGCTTAGCAGTTTGAATCATAATATTTGAATACTTTGGTGTGTCACTAGAAATGCAAGCATTTTTAAGTTTTTAAAATCCCAAAGAGCCACTTGAGCCTGAGAATAGAACAAGTACCTTGATTTTGATCTGTATGCTGTGTTGAGCAGGTTTAGTAATAGATAGGTAAATGCTAAACAGACTACACAAAATACATCAATTTAATTTAAGTAGTATACAGCATAAATGAATGGGTTTAAAAGTGGTTTTGGTTTGCTTTTTTAAACTGCTGTAGGGGTCACTACTAAGTTAATAAGTAGAAATCAGAAATGTTTTTTTAGTCTACTCTTAAGAAAATGAGGGGAAGACTCTACATTCAGGAAGTGAGAACACAGTGCAAGAGAGCAAGCCTGCTCTGTGTGTTCATACCAGAACACAGTGGCCCTTCTTTAAGGTGTGTCTCATGTTTTTTCCACATAAGAACTGTTGCACAGGCCATGAATGAGGACTTAAGGATTTAGTCTGTAAGAGGAAATTTCCTGCTGCAACACTTATTACTGTAATGTCTGTCACCTGCTGTACAAAATAATTGGATTATATCATTGCCTTATTTCTCTGGCAGCTTAGTATGTAACACTGCATTATATTTAGCACCAGAGGGAGCCAGCAGTGTTTGCATTGGTTTAGAAAATCACAGCATCACATCTTAATTCTTCACATTGCTCCTCTGTTCAGTACATGAACACCACTGAAATTGCAGTGTTCGGTGCAATGCTGAATGTCTCTTGAGGCTGCCACTGTAGATATGTGACAGGGGCTGCATGTAGTATGAATAAATGCCAAATATCTGGACATATGACACAAGCTGCTGAGAATAACACTTGTGCATGCAGTGCTCTCTTGCAGACAGCATAAGAGCATTTGAACAGCTTTTCCAGGAAAGATTTGGAAGTACAATTTTATTGAATAACTGTTATCCCTCAGACTGTAACAACATATACATTCTTAAAACACTTGCTAAATCATTAACTTTTAAATCCAAATCTGAATTTGGATTAGAAGTTTTCACTGAGACAAGAGAAGTAGATTTTCTTTGCCTTGTATCAAATTGTCCTGACTTCAGTAGATGACATGAAGCTGTATGTGCTCTGGTAGTGCTCATTTTAATGCTAGTATAACGCTATAATTCTTGTAATTTTGATTTGCTTGTTAAGATCTGCAGCATTAGCATATCCTGAGTGATAATTTGATGCCATTTTTGAGGAACCTGAAGCTTCATACCACCCATGGGCTGAGTGCATGCTTGTATAACAGGAAGTGGGGCTGCAAGGAACCTCCTCAGAGTGCTTTGCTGTATAAAATACACTTTGCTTCCAATAAAAGTGTTTAAAAGATGCCTTTATCTTTTCCAATATCACAAATCACCCAGGTAACTTGTGGATGAGACTTCTATATGTCTTGAGCTGGTAAATATTCATGAAGGTTTTGTTACAGAGTAATAATTTTAGCTGTTTTAAAAAGTCACTTTTCCAGATGTGAATGCTAGTTACACTGGTGAAATTAGTTTTCATCTAATAACCTAAATCTTGGCAATAAATAGAGGATGTTGGGCTAGAAACCACCTATTTAACCCAACTGCCAGGCCCTGGGAAAGGCAAGCAGTAGTGCTGTCACTAGATAGTTACACTATTGGTATGTGGAGTACCAGGTGTTCTGTAGCTTTTCTGGGTTGGGCAACTTGGTGATTAATTAGCTCAAATGTTAGAAAATTTTTCCTGATATAACTTAATCTTTCCTCCTGGGTAATGTTTTTTTAGTCATCAAGTAGTTTTTGTTATTTTTTGAGATCTCTCCAGCTGATGAGCATGTCTTCTATGAAGTGTCCAAACTGGCCTTTGTCAGGCTGAGCACTGACCATGGTTGTGTGGTGTTTGTACAACACTGGGCAGTTTTGGTCAGTTGCCATCCCAGATACTTCTCTGTGGAACTGGTGCTAAATCATTTCATGTATTCTGAGGATTTAAATATTTGTAGGAAGTTCTAGTATTTGGCAGAGAACTGCAGGGGAGGTTCAAGAGTTTCTCTGTGTTTGTCCTGGCAGGAGACTACGGAAGGTGAAGAGCTCCCACCATGGGAGGGAGAGTGCAGCCCTCTCTCCAAAGGGATGTTTGTGTCTGTGTCCCTCTCATGCCTCACTCCCTTGATTAAGTAGCACAAAGCTTTTGAGAAAGTAGAGTTACTATCTCTGCTCTTGCCTTCCTTGCTTTAGCACTAGCTTACCTCAGGCAAGCATTTCAAACTTTATGCATTTCAGAAAAGTGATTCAAAAATAGCATGAAAAACCAATCTATACAGAGCAGAAATCATGTCTCAACTCCCCAAGGTATTGCTCCCCTATTTCCTTCAAGATAAGTTCTGCTTTGACTGGAAGAAAGGTTCACTTAGAACAATTTCACAAAAAAGGAGACTTTATTGCATAGGAAATTGGAGATCTTTTCTCATAAATTTTGCTGAGAATGTTTTCATTCTCTGGCATTATCTTCTGAATTCCGGAAAATGTATTCACATTGTTTTTAGGACTTTGTGTACTAAGGATCTCTTTCCCTATCAGTACTCTGCACGTTGGACTTCTGGTCCCAAGAGATCATGCCTCTAAAACAAAGGGATATAAAAATTTGTATCCAACTTCTTAAGCAACAAAACAAAGCAGTGTACCTCCAGCTGCAGCATGGAATAAATTATATCTGTAATACAGATCCATGTTGTATTTTACTTTGTATCCTGATTCTGAAGAAGTCTGCTCAGACATTTTCACCTAAAGCAGAAAATTCTTGTTAACTTGTGACTTTTGAAGGTAAGCATCATTTGTCATTTGTTTTCTTAAGAAGTTACTACTGTCCCCTCTGTGGTGGAGGAAGCTCTGTTCTAAAGTCCCTGAATTGTTTCAAGATACTTATCTTACCTTGACTTAGAGTGTGGGACTTGGTGTATGCTAATCTAAAGTTAAGAAGAATAGCTTAGAAGTTGGGGGGATGAAGTGCTTCTCTGGCAGTTGTGGGTTTCTAAGATGGGCTTATGGAGAATGGGTGAACTGGTCCCAGATTCAAGAAATATGGTTTATTTCCAGACAAATGCATATGTGAAGGTTTGTATAAGCATGTGTCCATGCTTGTCCTGCAGGAATGTGAGAAAATTATATGAATGTCAGTTATGTCATACAAATATTTTTTGAGACTTAAGGAGAATCAGTTTTAAATTAAGTAGTTTGTTAATGCTGTACTTTGAAGACAGTCCAGGCTTGTGCACGTTGAGTTGACTGCTGTTCTCTGCTATCCCACATCCTCTGTGCTGACTTGAATTTTCAAAGGGGATTGTTTCAGCTAAAGGACAGAACTGCAATTGAATCAAAATAAAGACCTTCCTCTTACCATTGATAAGTCATGGTTATGGTTCTAACTTTCTTTTTGCTAGTTTCAATAGATTTAGTTAGGGTCAAGTAGCATTAGAAGTTTCCCTCTGAATTCTAGACAGCTTTTAAGTAGAGTCACAGGACGGGGGGATTACGAATGGAAGTGTCTGTGGCAGGCAGAAAGACAGATAAGGAATACTACTCTCCTTAAATGCCAAGGAAATAATTACACAGAATCAGCATCTGTGATCGCCTAATCTCTAGTGTCAGGATTTTATGAAGGGGTGGCAGTTGGTAATTCTGGGAAAGGCGAGAGAATGATACAGTCTGCCATGACAGGTTTTTAACTTTTCCTTCCTAACAAAATGTCATTGATCTGAAGTAGTGAAACATGACTGAAGCCTTGAAAAATAAAGAATGTTGACGGTAATGGAAGAAAAGGGAGCAAAATGCGTGTTTATAAGACCTGGAAATAACCCAAAGTCATTACTTTGTGAAAATGATAGGGCTTTCTGTGAATAATCTAAATAGAATAGCTAACATGTGGAAACTGGGACATAAAAGCTGGTTCTGGAGACCACAGAGCAGGACACAGCCACCACTTGAGTCTTGTACGTTGTTGGATAACCTATCACTTCTGCTGAGATCCCTCAGAAGGAACGTACCTGGGAGCAGTACAGGGTGGATTTGATCTCAGCTTATTTATGGTTCAAAAGAGATTGAAAAGGCATAGTCCAGTGTATATCAGTGAAATTAAAAAAAGAAAAAGGATGATGAAAATATAGCAAGCAGGTGGCTTGTGAAGGAAAAAAAATCCCTTTAAATCATTATACCTGAAGAAAAAGACAAGATGTCCTCAGTGCAGAACTCTTCTGTGGGCAAATGTGTACCAGGCAATCTTCTTCTACTTCGAGAGAAGTTTAGATTCTCTTTATCTGTTTCTGTACTGCCACCCCCAGTTTCTGGAAATAATATTACACCTTGAGGGACAGCTGGAAAGATTTGTGTCAGAAGTGTTTGTGAAAACAATGTTATTAGTCTCACGTTTGCATTAATTGATTGGATAGAATATTTACAGTTTATGCATCTTTTAATGCCATTTCCTTCTGGAAGATCAGTTTACATAAGGAACACTAAAATGTCCCTTCCAAAAGGATGTTTTTTATTCCTGCCTTTTCTGATTTATTTTCATTTTTTAACTTTTATTTATTTTATTTAAACAAAATTCTCAGCTCTGAGTCCCTTTGGTTGGTTGATGCCTTTGGATCAGGGTATTGCCTCCTGTTCCCTTCTACTTTAGTCTGAGTGTTAGGGGAGGGGATGTGTCAAGACAGACACTTGAAGTAAAATAGTGATTTTTGCATTGGACAAAGGGATTGCATGAAACCATGTGAGAAGTGCCATGACATTCAGTACACCTGTAACTCTTCCTTTGCTGTCAGCATAGAGTTGTAACACTCACTTATGGGGAAAAAAATAAGGACATTGTGAAGGAAAGCAGTTTCCATGGTGCCTAGGTACAGTGCTTTCACTGAACCCAGATGTGTGAGGTGAGGTCTGGTTTCTGTGCACTGAAGGCTGGATTCCTGTCAGATTCCCCCGTGCCCAGAGCTGTGCCCAGTTGTACTCAGATGGCTTCTAGAAGCACTAAAGGTTGAGGAGCTTGACAGAAACTTGGAGGCACTTAAATGCTAAAGGCTGGTTGTATTTGGTTTTGCTTTTTTAAAGTGCTGGGCTGATAGATTGCTAATAGGGAGGCTTCTGGGGACAGTGTTCCCACTGTAATAGGCAACCTGTGTTTTTGAGAGCAACTGAAATTTCTAAATTCCTTTTGGATAAAGCTCAGACTCTCTGGTTATGCAGCAAAATGTTTGTTTCAGAGTGCCATGAGGTTAATGTTGTTTTCATAGAGGCAGTTATGTGAAGAAGTTGTGGAGTCTACACAGCCCTAAAACATTTCTAGAGTGTGTTTTGTTGGCGAGGTTATATAATGATGGAGAGTTTTGTGCTTTGCAGAGTGAAAAGAAGCAAGCTAGCTAAACTCTGTGTTCTGTCTCATCTTGGTTTAACTTGTCTCACCTTTTTTGCAATAGAGATATGGTAGGGTAGGGAAAGGATTATGAAAAGAAATATAATAATGTAGTTCAAACTACACTGGTACTTCAAAAATATTTTAAAACATATTCTCCAGGCTGTAGTGTTCAGACTCTTGAAATCCTGCCTGGGAGGGGAGGCACTGCTAAATTGCAATCAGGCATAAACAGAAAATCCTATAGTGCTTTCAAGGGGTATGTGACAAGTGGATAAATAATTTTAAAACACATAAATAATTTTAAAACAATGAATTTTTAATAGATCTGTCTAGGAAGTAATAAGGTGATAAAAAATAAAAATTTGCTTCAGTTCATAGGTTTGAATAACTCATGCTAAATAATTTTGTTCTCTGTGACCAGGCATGCACAGAAGTCATTGAGACTTCATATTTTCTCATATAATTGTACAAACTTTTGGGCTTTTGTAAGGAATCTTACAAGTTAAGAGCATATTCATTTACCTAATCTTCCAAAATAAGTTGGAAGCTTTTTGTTTTAGTGCCATCTTACAGATGACAACCAGAATTGTGCACAGCCTTCTGATATCACATACTCCTTTTGTATTTGTTCCTTTTGTATAAGCTTGTTCAATCTAGATACTAGAGGGAACAGGAAAGCCTCAAAATCACATGTGCTGATACAAAATATTTTAAAATTCGCTGTAGTCACATAAATATATTCACTTGCTCTCTCTTTATTCATTCATGTTGAATAAATTGTTCTAAGGTACCAACAAATGGCAACTTACATATACTGGCTTTCCATTCATTGCTGTTCTTTATAGATATAAAAATAGGGAAACAGAAAAAAAAGTTCTCATTATGTTTTCTTTAACATATCTGGCTGAGAAATAACTTCTACTATATTCAATATTTTTAAAATATGTTCTTGCTTTTGTAAACCAAATAATAGGGATACAGTTGGCTGATGACTAGCTAGAAGAATATGAGTAGCTAAAATGTTCCCTTCAGCATCCTAATAAAATTTGCAGTTGGCATCTTTTCAACTAATAGATATTTTGTATTAGTTTATAGTTTATATAATCCATATTTTTGAACACCTTCTACTGTTTCCAAGATGCTCTCCCTAAACACAACCCTTCCAAATTTTAAAAAAAGCAACAGATGTTGATATTTTTCTGTATACTTTGCAGGATTTGCTTTTCCAGGGTATGCACGGGAAAGGTCTTTTCCCTTGAAGTTAACCTGTATTTGCTGTTTATCTCCTCTTAATATTGGGTTTAGTCACCTGGGTTCAGCATCATTGTTTTCAGAAAAGCCAGTCATGCTCCATGCTTAGGTGAAACTGTGGAAAAAAAAAAATTTCTTGCTTGCATGCAAATATATCCTAGAATTAAAAAGAAGGAAAATTACAGAGTGCACAAAATTGGTTTTAAGTTTATTGAGAGGTCTGTGTGTGTTTCTGGTGGGTGCTGACAGCTCCACTCTGGGTCGGGTTTTGAGGTGCCTATTGCTCCATGGAGAGTTACTGCACACCTCGTGGGGCTGTGACTTGTGCCATGGCAGAGACCTGGCAGGTGTTTGCCCTGCAGTCCTGCCGAGTTCAAATGCAGTCAGGATTTAAGCAGTGATACGATTTGTGTTATAATTCAATAATGATACAATGCTGATACTGGTTTTGTTGTACACTGGCCAAGCAGTGGGTGTCTGCTACTTGTGGTAGCACACAGTGCAGTATTTTACCCTAGGGGAAGGTACGTCTTAGGTCAAGCAGTTGATTGAGAAAGTCTTAAGCAAAGAAAAAAGCAAGACCTTGTAGGGAAGCTGTGCTGACTATCTTATATAATGGCCTTTTCTTCTCAAGTTCTTTCTGTTCCTCTTGATTTGTAAATCTCCTCAGCTTTTATCAGAAATCGGTTCTGGTAAAAAGAGGGGCCAAGCAGGAGGAGTCCAAGTGAAATGAAGGTGCCATTTTTGTTTGGTTTTGTTCTGCTTTCTGTATGCTTTCCCCTGCTTATACTTCCAACCCTAGCAGCAGATGGCAACAGAAGCCTCCCTCAACCCACACAAAATTGATAAGAGTTTTCAAATTGTATTTCTATAGTTGCAGTCTGGCTGCAGTGAGAAAAAACCCACAGCTAGTGTAATCCTGGATAGTTGAATACCACTGTTAATGTATTCTTTAGTATAAGTCTTAAGATCTCTGTTTTTCTAATCTCTGTTCCATTCCTTTTTTTTTCCCCCAATTTAAATTTGTGTATTACAGGCAGAATCAGCAAATTAACAGTTTACATCAGAAGATAAGGGAGAATGAAATACGAGCTCAACATGCAAGACTGAGCCATCTTGTGAACTGCGAAGAACCATACCTGACTAACTTACAGGTAGGATGAATGCTTTTCTTTCAGCAAAGCTTTCCACTGCCCAGCACCTGGCACCTAAAGCATCTTCACCATTTTCTGCAGGCCAGAGTGAAGAGCTTTTGTGATTATTGATGGCTGTGTAATTTCATAGCTGCAGATTGTGCAGAGAAAACCTTCTGCAAGTGTTGTAGTTTACCTTATATTTGCAGAAATCTAAGTTTTGTTAGTCTTGTACATACTTGGAAGTCTGATAAAAATAAGATAGTAATGAAGGATTGTGACACTATAAGAGTTTAACAGCATGCATGTATGGTAGTCCTACAGGGAGATAGTAGGAGAAAAAATAGTTTGATAGGAGAGTATCTGAAAATATCTAATGAGAGATTTTTCTGAAGAGGAGGAAATACTGTTCTCCTGGATAGATGGTTAGATTTTATGGATAGAGTAGATGGAGGAGATATGAGAAGGGAAACAGACTGGTGGAATACCTTTTGACAAGAACCTGAGAAGGATATGGGCGAGTGCTTCTAGGGAGCACTTAGTCTGAAAGGGAATGTCTGGTGGTATTTTGAGTATACTTGTCCTAAGTTTCATCTACCTAGCACAGGTATCAAATGGCATAAGGATATGAGGTAGCAAAGGTTCACCAAGAAATGCAGATCAGTGTGAGGATCGTGGCTGCTTATAGCACACAAATTCCATCTCCAGGCCTTGGCATATCTAAAAGGCATTACAGCAAGGGATTCTTAAAGGCAGATATGCAGAGAAATAGCTTTTCTGTCCCTCTTTTGTTATGTTATCTTTTTCTGTCACAAGCACTGCAGTAGGATCTCAGCTAGGGTACTTTGGCATGACATTATTTGTGTACTTGGAATAGCACAGTTGTACATCGCATGAGACTGTGGTTTGTGTGACAGCAGAGAAATTCAAGTGGAGCCTCAGCTGAACTTAGGTATACAGAAACTTTTGAGACATCTAGAAATGTCTAGGATTTTGTTGCTTCCAGATCTTCTTTTACAAAATACTTTAAATTTTAAGGTTTTAACCTAATTTGATTTTAACCTAATTTGTAGGTTAAGAATTTTTTTTGAGGGGGAGAGGGAGAGAAGATGCAAACAAAAAACCCAGATAAACAAACAAAGGAAACAATATTGCAGAAACTGAAATTTAGTGCACGTATCTTAGTATGTTATGCTTCAAATAAAGCAGCAGGTGCATTCCTCTTTCATAATTTAAAGAAGATTGAAAGTTTATAATGTATTTGGGTTTCTGCTTGATTTGTATTTGATTTTCTGCTTGGCTTCTATAAGACAAATTTATAAAAGCAAATCTAGTTTAATGAAGGTTTTAATCTTTTAATACTTTACTGAAGGAATGTCACTGGTTAAAGAAATTATACAGGCAGTATTTTTAAAGATAACCAATTTATGTTATTAAAAGAATTTTGAAATAAAAAGCTTAATGGGATGCATCTCCTTTTTCATCCCACATGCAGCCAACTTCCATTTTGTGCTTGTCTGTCTCTAGGCAGTGGAGATGGAAGTGTTGGTACACAGAACAAAAGACAGCAGACCTGCCTTCTGACTGTAGCTCTAGTGTTCCTGCTTGTTCCTGAGTGATTGCTCTAAGCCTTGACTGGTATTGATGTTCTGCTTTAGGAGGATCTTGAGATTGAAGTCTCTTACTTCAGTATATTCATAGCAATTTTAAAATGTTTTTCTTCTCAGGAGATGGTATGATAAAGCAGTGGTAGTGATTTGTTTTGAAAATGCTTTTATTCTGCATTTATAGGGATTTATTTTGAAATAACACATCTTCCATAAATCTGAGGGGGAAAGTAGCCACACAATGTTCTTGTGCATTTGTTATGAGTGTAAAGGTGTCCAACTTCTTTGTCTCTTTGCTTCAGATTCCCGAAACTGATGCTGTTGCCATGTCTTTCAATGTTTGAAAAATCAAACCCCACCCTTCCTGACAGCTAAAAAAAATGCAGAACTGTTTTCTGTTCTGCAGTTCAAGTGTACAGTGGTGTGTGTGTGTGTGTTCATTTGTGTGATTATTTTATTTCTTTTCATAAGCAACCACAGTATGAGAGCACACCGCTGCAGCCTCACGTTTCAGAAAGATCAGCATCCCACCTCGAGGAGCTTGAGCGGAAGATTGCAGCGGCTGAGAGCAAGGAACTGCAACTCAGTGAAATTGTGAAACAACTTTCAAACAAATCTAGTGAGGAGAAAAAGAAGATGGAGGAGAAAGTAAGTGTCTTTCCTGATCCACCTTCCTTTTTGTCACTGTTGCAGCAGCATATTTTTGCTAGAAAGGAACTTGCTATATGGGTGCCTGAGTTATTTTCGAAACATCACTAAACTATCTGTGACAGAAAAAGAAGATTAATGATTTCAGGTTTTGGTAATGGATAAATCTAGACTTGCAGAAAATATATCCTAGAAAGTGATACTAGGTGGAATGTTAATCATGGTAACAGATTTAATAAGGTATCAGTTAAGCTTTGGAAAAAAAAAAAGCTGTTCAGTATTGTAGCTTGTAGTGTTTATTATGTAAATAAAATATAATTTTAAAACATAGATTGTGAAAATTAAATCCTTATTTTTAGTGTGGTTTGTAAATGTGGCCCTCAAGCTTTGAGATGCACTCACCAGCCTGTATGTGCCTATTTAGCAGGAGTGATTCTCTTGTAGCTTTCTTAGAATGCTCAGAGTAGACTGAGACAAAGATAGCTGTGTTCTTGGAACTGTTTGGAGAAAGGGTTTCTTAGCAGGCGTAAGGAATTCCCAGGGGTAGCTTTGAATGTACTAACAGCCTTCCTTTATTGCAAGCAGGAATGTGCCATTGACCAAGGGGTTCCTAATTAATGTTTTAGGGATACATTGTCACTATAACCTCATCTTCTTTAATTACTGGGCTTAATTTATATTAAATCAGGTTCAAGGGATACAAGCAATGTGATACAGTGAAGTGTCCAGTGGAAAGACAAAGAAGAATGCATAATTCATCTCAAAATTCTGCTGTACCATTTCCTGTGAACCCTTGGTATGCTTTTCACTGAGGCAGGAAGAGCAGAAATTGAATACTGCTGCTCCTCTTTTGTGGGTTTTCCTGCCTGGATTGCTCACTGTGTAGGAATTGGCAAGCAGTGGTGAGGACCTGTGCAGCAGTGCTTGTGTTAGCAGCATGGTCTGTAGGTTGGACCCTGCTTCACTGCACAGTCCTGATTTGCCCCTTAACACCCATCCACTCTCTGCACTGAACAAAAAGAGGAGAGAGAGGGCAGGGAGGGACAGTGGAAAATACTTTTTTCCTGCCTTTCTTTCCTCTTTGTTGGTCTAGGTAATAAAGCAAAATAAGTACCAGAATACAAACAAATATAACATAATGTAAAAAGTCTTTTCCAGGCTCATGGAAAATTAAGGTGCCTACAGAAAAGGTGTTTAAAAAGGCAGCTATTCTGATCTGATATCCTCTGATGTGATTGTCAGACTGCATCAAAATCAGGGTTTTGGCTTCCAATTTTGATAGTTTAAGTTCTTGGTCCTCATGTTTTTAAGTTGTTTTCCTAGTCTAGAGGAACTAAAATGTATCCTAATTATTTGTTATGTATGAGCATCTCAGTGGGTGAAAGAATTAACAATATTTTAAGTATTAAACTTTGTGTTTTCAGTTCATAAGGTACATGGATTGTTCTGGGCAGAGGTGAAGCAGCTGTGGTTTGAGGACACATGTGGCCTGTAACTTGAAGCTGTTGGGAGTAATAACTTTTGGTTTTGTTTCCTGCTCTTAGCCAATGCTTTCATGCAGCTGAGAGTACAATTCTCGGAGAGTTAACAGCCTCTGCTTCCAAAGCAGGCTTATTTTTACTAGTGTCATAAAACATGTACTCTTTCTGTCTTTCTTCTAGCTTAAAACTAGAGACCGATATATTAACAGCCTGAAAAAGAAATGCCAGAAAGAGTCTGAGCAAAACAAAGAAAAGCAAAGACGAATTGAAACATTAGAAAAATACCTGGCTGACCTTCCAACACTGGATGATATAGAAGGGCAGACTAAACAGGTAAGGTAAAGGGAGGTTTGTTTTACATTTAAAAGATATAAGTAAGCTCCCTAATATCTGTTGTGAAGTATTTTACTGTTTCAAAATATCTTTTTTTTCACCCTTATGTTTAGGAAGAGTATTTCAATCTTTTAGAAAGGTATTAGGATTTTCTCACAGTCACGTAAGCAACACTGCTGTGAAACTATGCAGCAGGTCACTGCAAGGCTGTGGTCTGACACAAGGCCTTCTGCTGGTGTGACACAGTGTCTGACTAATGTAACCTTGTCTTAGCTGCAAATCCTAGAAGAGAAGAACAAGCAGCTTCAAGAAGCCATGGCTGAGTTGGAAAAGAAGCTTGGAGAGGCCCGGTCACAGTGCAGAGAGAGAGAATTACAGCTGGCATCTCAGAAGAAAAAAGAAAAAGAGCTGGTCACAACAGTGCAGAGGTATGGGCAGCTGCTCAGGCTGTGCCCTGCAATGGCTGTGCATCCCCACCTGATGTCAAGGCCTAATGCTATTTGCAGACTTAATCTATTACAGTGCTAATGACTTTTTATGGTAAGGGTTTTACAACTTGCTTTGTGGCAAGTTGTAGTTAATACCACAGAGAAGAGTGAGCCTAGCGTCTTCTTTGCTGTCTGTCTTTTAGGGTGTGGGACGCTCCAGCAATGGCATCATAGCCTGTTGCTAGATAGAGGATCCAACAAACTTGTGTGGCAAAGGGGCATTGTATAGAAGCTGTCAGTAGGGCTATGTAATAACTGATCCTGTCATGAGCTGTGGAAAAACTGGATATTGGCTGATGCATATATCAAGGAAGGGTCAAAGATTTCAAAAAATTCCAGCCATTTCTTACCTTTTTATTGAGGGTGCAGGTATTTACGAGAAAATTTAGCTGTAGCTAGTGTGTTGTCATTGAACTTACCTAAGTATGAAAAAACAAATGGGACAGATATCCAAGAATATCCAGGTGAGACATGGAGACTTTTGTTACTATGTTCTGTTTTAGGGGACCTATTTAAACATTTTTCTTTTTTATTAAAGGGGAGCAGGAGAGAATCACTTTTAAGTATCTGTGGATGTTCCTGCAGTTTGTTGTCCCTCCATTGGGTAAAGGTGCATGCCACAGGAGCCTGAAAGGTTTCCATGATGAAAGGCGAGCTGGCTGGGACACCTTGCCAGCCAAATTGTTGACACATTGTTTCCATCTTACCAATGGAAGGCTTTCGTGCTCCCCTAATCTAGAGGGGGATCATTCTGTCTTTTCCAAAAGCCTACAAATAGTTGGGATGACCTCTGGTTTCTAAATTAGACAGCAAGATTAGCACTAATAAAGTGTATTTCCTTTCTGAGAGAAGGTGAGCAGACAGAGGCTGTAGCTACGCGTATGGGCTGAGTTGAGCAATGGAGGGTCTGAAGGCCATGCCCTTGTGTGGGAGCATTCCTGGCAGGAATGGCCTTGGGCTCCCCATTACAAGTCACAGAGGGTGTGATGGATGGGGCACCAGCACTGCTGGTGCACAGCATTTGGTTCTGGACTCCTGAGTTGTATGTGCCCCAGTGAGACAGTCTGATTTAAACACTCCCAAAGCTGTGAAGGTTCACAGATGTCTCTGACCTATGCTTCACTTCCCCCAGTGGCACAGAGCGACTGTGAGCACTGCAGAGCTTTGCTTTGCTCCTCTCTGCCCTCTCTTCCTACACAGTACTGCTGGAGCTGTGCCTGTTGGGACACTCAGCACAGAGTGTGGCACATAAAACCTGCATTCATCTGCATGAATATGGCCTTGTCAGTGCCAGGGCAACTTGAGTAGTTTAGAATTTTTGCATCATTCACGGGCTGTTGGTGCATGAATTACATAAGGCTGGATTCTGCTAGGTACAGTTTTACAGTTCTGGTTGGGTAGATGGTGCAAGTTCTAATTTTTTCCTAGAACACACAACCCTCTGGTTTCTATTAACCCACCTAATCTTTATTTCATGTTGAATGGCAGTTTACAACAGAAAGTAGAAAAATGCCTGGAAGATGGTATTCGGCTTCCTATGTTGGACACAAAACAGCTTCAGAGTGAAAATGAAAGTCTCAAGGAGAAGAATGAGAAAGCAAGTAAGGTTAGTCTGCAAATATTCTGCTGGTGCCATCTTTAACCTTAAATCTTACACTTCTTTTTTTTTTTTAATTTAGAAATAAATACCTCATTGAAGAATTACATATTTGTTGTTAATTCTGATGACTTTTCAAGACCTGCCTGTCTCTGTTCAGAATATTGATTTTGCATGAATTTGTATTCTGTCAGAGTTGAACTGTCTTGTCACTTGTTTTTTTAAAGATGCTATTTAGAATCTGCCTACACACCTGTAGCCTGATTTTTAGACAATGATCTGAAGAGACTCAAGCCTTCTAAATTGCTCAATTTTATATTCTAGATTATAGACAATCAACAAAATCAGATAACTGGACTGATTTTGGACATGCAGGTAAGGAAGAGTTTATCTTCTGTTGTTTACTGTGTGCATTTTTAGTTCACAAGAATGACATAGCTAGAGTTGAATTTTATTTTTTTATTTTTATGAATAGGAGTCAAAGGGAGAAATTCCGAAAATTTAATCTTACAGATGGATTGTAGTCAACTCATGTTCTCTTGCAGGCTCCTGGTGTAGTTATGTCTCTGTGGTTTAGCACTTCACTGGTACTCATCAAAAAGTGAAAAACTGTTGCTGTGTTGCATCCTTATCCTGCTGGTCTAGCGGGTCATCCAAAGTACAAAAGCGCTGTTGCTTAGGGGCTTCAGTGTTCAGTTTCTTAGAAGAGACAGGTGCCTTTCTAAATTATCTCACTTCACCCTGTTCAACTAGTTTCTGACACTTGGATACCTTAACTGTCCTGCTGGATGTTGGGCAGCCAGCTTGCAGCCAGAGATTTTTCTAGACAGCAGAGGTTGTCAGCTAGGAGTCAGCTGCAGCTCTATAGATCTGATTAAGAGAGTGTTGAAAGTTACTCAGTGACTGCTGTTTGTTGTGGAGAAAAAGAAACATTATACAGGTTTTAGAAAGGAAGATATTTCTTGTCATAGAAAAAGCTGAGCATTTAAACAAACCCAAACATCTGTTTTCAGCAAACATTGAAGCCAAACTCCAGTTTCCACATTCCTCTTCTAGAATGTCATTTGTCTGTTAAAAGTTGTCTCCCACTGTTAAGTTGCTTCCTTTCTCTGCCATGGTAATTAGGAGGCCTGACTCCTGTCAACAGCCATGTATTTGTTTGATTAGGTTGCAGTGTGTGAAATACATGTGTAGAGAACCAGTAGGAGAATTTAAGTTGCAACATGAGGTACATATGTTAACTGAAAAGGAAACTGACTGATTTAGCTTCTCAAGGTTTGAAGAAGACTGATTTTATCAAACTGAGATGTTTGCATGGAGCAGACTGGTATGTGCAAAAATTGTAATACAGGCTAATGTTGTTTCAGATGATATATAATTAAAAAGAAGTTCAGCTTGAACTTCATAACATTTTGAGGTTCTCTGTGCCTTTTTGTAGTTAAGATTATTTACATATGTACTCCATATATATGTTGTGCTTATCAGAGATACACAACTTGCTAGGTGTGTCATCATCAACCTAAATCTTTCCATGTTTCCTAAGCCTTCTGGTCTTTTTCTCACCATCACCATTACCTTGGGACTAGTGATCTACAGTGTTTTGTGTGCTTAGCCTGACATGACTTTACAGAGCTGGACTGGGAAAAGCTGAATAGTTGTGACTGTCTGTAAACAGGATACTGTTCTGTTCTCCAGGACTTCCTCTTTCTTTTCCTCTTGAGGTCTTTTATATGAGGACAGAAAAGATTTTAAAACGGTGTCAGCCCTTGAATTACTTGTGGACTATAGGAGCTTCTTTGTATCCTTGATATCCCTGGCCTTCCATACTTGTGACCTGGGAAGTATTGAAAATTAGCTCATTGGAAATTGAAATCCCTTATCAGCACAGAGATACAATTCATCTTCTGCTAAGATGATCTCATTTTATTCCATGTCTTCTGCCACATTGTAACCTTATGCTTGAGAATGTATTTCAGTTCATTGGTTTTGACTTGCAAGCTGAAAACAAATTCTGTTTCAGACAGCAGTTGTATAAAGCAGTATTAGTTTCTCATAATCATGGTGAAATTATTTTGATCTTCCTTGTATGGTTTTACTTCATTGATTTGTTGTTCTGAGTGAGAGGAATTAAAATTTTTGTTGGCCTTGGCAAGATGCTGTGCTGCATATATAGTGCACCTTTAGAAAGAGAAAAATTGTAGATGACCGTGGTGCTTTGAAGAGAAATTCATATTTACATTATTAATTTGGATATCACAAAATGAACAGTTTTGATAGAAAAAAAAGACAGTAGAAGTCAGATGGGGTAACATAAGCATTGTACAAAGTACATTTGTCAATCTTGCCAGTCACAATAAACCCCAATTGTGCCAGGCTGGGAATATTGGAACTTTGGAAGGCATATGGAAAAATAAAGGGTGAAGTATAAGGAATTCATAGCACCATGAGGAATGTGTAAAACTTAGCACTATAGGTTCAGTCAAGCTGTTCTTTTTCTGAGCATTAGGATGAGGGTAACAGAGAATGATTGGTAGCTCTTAGGTGTATCTTTTAAATATAAACACTGATTTCTACTTCTAGTAGTTCCCATTACATGGAGCAATTATTGAGCTGAACATGTGCATATTGCATGGAATATTCTAAAAGTTGTTTCTTGTTTAGTTTGCAGAGCCATGTAAGTTTAGTGGCAGATGTAGTTCTGAAAATACACTGGGAAAGGTTAATATTTCTCACCCTGTCTTCCCTACCACCTCCCCCCTTCGAGAAGGCTGCACAGTCAAACCTTTTTTGTCTGTTGTTGGCATGACCATGAAACGTGTAAGTGGTAGTCCTAATGCATCTGTCATAGCTGGGGCACTGGGTGTCCCGGAACTTGATCTTCATCAACGACTGTTAAAATTGGAAGATATTTGGAAGCTGGGAGGGTGTTTTTGGCACTGCATTGCCCTGTTCACTTCATGCTTCTTAAGTATGACACCTGTACGCCACAGATGGAGCTTGAAGGACCTTCAGTCCAACCTAGTAATGGCGATTTTTCTCAGTAGATAATGTTTATAAAAGCCTGAAGGCAACAATTCAGCATCGCTGCAGGTTCTGCTCATCTGCAAGCACGCAAAGGAAATGCCTGAAGCAGTTATTTCCTGCCCTCTCCTGGCCCAGGGTGTTTCCTTTGCCTCCTTCCTCCCACTGGTGTGTGTGGCTCTGCTTTCTCAAAGAGCTTATCTTTAGGATACACATTACTTCAGCACTTCCTTTTGAGGGGCATGCTGGGGGTTAAAAGAGCAGCAGGTCAAGTGTACGAAAATGGCTTTAAAAACAAGTAATCATATCTGGATTCTGCCTGCTCACTCCTACTGCTGACATGAAAATAAAGTGTTGGGGGTTTTTTAGTCTGCATTAAGTCTGTAAATGTTAGCACCATTGTTTTCCAGTTTTGCAAAGAGTGTGACAGAGTCCCCACTGCTTGTGTGGTGTCGAGCTGAACGCTCAGGGAAATTTTGTCAATGCTGCAACGCCTCCTGTGACTCGCCAGGCCTTTAAAAACTTCATGTAGTGTTGGACCTGCCTTGCCTCTCAATACTCCCTGCCTTCTCATCAGTACTGGTAAATCTTACAGGTGGCAATTCACAGCTGAAGAGATCTCTCTGTTTGAAAGCACCAGGAGTTTATGTAGTCTCTATTCATTGTTAGTATTCCGATAAGATGGCTTGAATATTCCTCTTTCTGAATTTTGCCAGATGACCTGAAAAGATATCTGCAGATCTAAAAGCCAAGTAGTGGAATAAATATGAGTACTTTCAAGAGTAAAGGCACCTGTGCTCATGCTGAATTCACCCTGAAAATTCCATTTTGGCAGTATCTCGTGATTTCTCAGTTTGAGCTCTGTGGGTAAAAACCGGGGAATTGACAGCAGGTGATTCCGTGCTGCAGCAGGTTTTTTTTTGTTGTTGTTTAAGATTGTTAACCTGTGTTTTCTTTCATTTCAGTCTATGCAAGAGAAGCTTTCACAAGAAAAGCTGATAATTCAGAAGATGACAAATGAGCTTGAGGAAAAAGAAAGACATATAGAGCAGCTGAATAAAACTCTCTCTGAAGTAAGTAAAATAGCACTAGTATCCCAACCCCTCACCACACCAGAGCCAGGAAGAACCTTATAGAATGATTATAAGATGCCTTGGTAGGGCTTTATGAGCTTTATTACATACTTAAATATCCTCGCTGCCATGCAGATATATAATGCATACCACCCCTGTGTAAAGAAGTGAGAATTTAAAAGGTAAAGATGCAGAAGTAATGACAACATGAAATAGCCCTATAAAAGCTGTCTGTATGCTGTTCTTTGGAGGGCTACAGAAATATTGATTATATGTTTGGAAATTAATTATTTTTAATTGTACTATCTGTGGCTTGAAACTTTCTGCTACATTGAATGCTGCAGACTAACTTTCCCCTTTTTTCTATTTGCTTTTCACAAAGAACCAAAGATTGATGGAAGAGAATGCCTGCCTGAAGGAGCAGATCAGGCTGGTGGAGCAGTCCAAGCAGCCAGTATCTGAGAAGATGCCTGTAGCCGACCAGTTGTTCAAGGAAATGTCCCACTGCTTGTTTGACTTGAAAGCACTGTGCAGTATTCTTACCCAGAGAGCTCAGGGCAAGGAGCCTAACCTTTCCTTACTGCTGGGAATCAGATGTAAGTGATGTTGACTTTCCAGTGCTTAATAAATGTTTTGACACAAAGGAATAACAGTTTAGCTAATGTGGTGCTTGAACTTGCCAGCTGGACAAGCTTGTGTCCCCTTGCTATGCAGCTGGAGCAGTGGTGCATGAACTCATGGAGCTCTCTGGAGAAGCTGGGATCTTAGTGCCTCTGGGCCACTAAATGCATGTGACTGCACAGGTCCTTGCCAGGTCAGGAGAGCAGGCAGCTGGCTCTTCATGTGGACCCAGTCATGGATATGTTCACTGCTCTAGAAAAGAAAGGTGTGTAGCCAGGCGTCTGTCCCTCCTGAGACACACTGCAGTCACTATGAGGGTTAACAGATGCTAAACACATCTTCTGCTTTTCTTTTAAAGCCTTTGGGTCAAGTGATAGGAATATCCATCTACTCTTTGAATATGTATAGGTCTGGTTTGGGAGTGGGGATGTCCAGGTGTTTGAAATAAGCCTTGTGCCTGTAACTTCATCTCTTGTGCTGTTCATCTAGTCTTCAGCATTTACTAAGCTGTTAAATTTAACCAGGAAATGAGAAGCATGCCCTAAAACCAAAGTTTATGTCAGGTATTTCCTTCTAACAAGCTGGTTGTGTTGACCTGAATGTATCATATTTTGATGTTTTCTGAATGTGAATTAGAATTCATCAGGTGGGTGGGTTGCTGAACTGAACCATCAGCAAGGTAGAAAGGTAAAGTACAGTGTTTGTGCAGCAAGAGCTGCCACACACCTGCTAGCCCTCTTTTCTGAGTGACTATAGAAACACCCAAAGTCTCTAGAAATGCTCGTTTCATTTTTTTCCACTGCTGTTCTGATTCATCAGACTTCAGGAAGTCTAGATCTTGGTGCAGACAGAAAAGCATGTCTTTCAGAGAAGCACTGATGGGCTCTGAATTGAGTATAAGTTCACTTGATACCTGATATTGTAGACTTTTCATCACACTGAAGCGTGATTTGTCTTGATGTAAATCAAGTGACCTGCCTCTTATTTCCAAGGAGGTGACTAGTTGCAGAATTCAGAGGCCACAGCTGCTGGAGCTTTAACCTTGGGTGTTGTTTTTTGTAGCACTGAGCTGCTCATCTGAAGAGAGTGAAAATTACCACAGCACAGAGACCCTTTCGAAGAAGCTGTCGGACGTTTGTCAGCTGCGGAAGGACATCGATGAGCTAAGGACTATCATGTCGGACCGCTACGCTCAGGACATGGGGGACAACTGCATCACTCAGTGACAACACCCCATCCTGTAGCAAACTGCTTACTAGGTCCTGCTGTGTCACAGGTCTTTGCATTTCCATTAAGGAGCCATATGGGAAGGCTGCAAATAGCACCAGACACGCATCTCCGAGCGCTGGGTGTGATGGATCTCGGGAGTCTGGTGTGCAGGGGGCAGTCATCATCTGAACAGTGGTACAAACTGCAAGAAATATCTTCTCCAAACTACTGAATGTAGGAACAAGCTGTGAAGAATGATTCAGTTGGACACTCTGTTTCCTTCATTTGGGCTCATTTTATTTCTTTGCCTAGTTTTTGGATCCAGAGCTTTGGAACAGCCGTGCTGCTACAACTCTCAGTCCTTTCCTTCATCAAGGGTTTATGTGGCATTATCTGAGTTCAGATCTTAGGGGAGAGGGTTGAAGAACCTATGCATGTGTATGTCTGGCTGTACATGATGAAGCCAGAGGCTTCTACCACTGCACTTCACTCTAAGAATTGCAATTAGAACAATCTTGGAACATTCAAAAAGTAATTTTTGAATGTCTCCAAGTTGTCAAAAATTAGGATATAAGAAAAGATCTTTTTAGTAATGGATGTCTACCTTGTTTGTCAGTAGCAGGAAAACCCCAGGTTTAACTCCTTTATCCAAACAAGTGCATAAAATAAGAGCTGTACCAGATTGTTTGAAGCACTCTCACATTGCTGTAAGAAGTTTGAATAGTTCAAAGTCTGTGACAAACCAGAGAAGCTGCAAGACACAAAACTGCAGCTTGCTCCATGGCTATACGAAAAAAACCCCAAAACAACCAACAACTGTATTTTAGTGTTTGTATTTTTTTTTTCCCCTAAGGTCCTTTCCATCTCAAAATGTTGCTGTATTTTATTCCTGAAGGTCTCTGATAAGGTTGTGCACCACCTCAGCCGTTTTTACTGCAACTACAAAAAGGGTGGTTTTGACTCTGGCAAAATGAAGGCTCAAAACAGAGTATTTCCAATTAGCAGTATAAAATACTTGGTTATCTGAGGACTAAAAATTCCACGGTGTTTGGAAAATCTTGATTTCTCCATTTTTGTAGAATGCAATTACATAAAATAGTAGGCTTATGTTCCATAGCTTATTCAAAGAGTGTCACTTGGCAGTGCTCTTTAACTCCCATGGGACAGATGACATTTCCAGGAACATCACTGCAGGTTAGTTGCACAGTTTTGCATAGTGGAAAATAATATTTGGCTGAAGGAAACAAAAACTTGCAAAGAGTAAAACTGCTTTTAAATAACACTGTTAAGAAAAATACATGCATCACTCACTTGTGTGGTATTGCAAGAAGGTTTTAGATGCCTTAAGGTGCAAGTCAGTCAGCTGATCTGGAGTGGGGATAACAGCAGAAATCTCTTGGAAAGCTTAGCAATTCAAACCAAGTTAATTCTAGGGTAACATTTTTATGGCAAAAGTGAATATCTTCAGATTTCTGATTTGCTGATGTGTTGCTTTCTGTTCATTGTTTAACAGTTACTGTTAATGTTGTTTTTATAATTTAGTGGTTTAATTGTTTTTAGATGTATGAATTTATTTATTTGACAGTTTTCTCTATCCTGAAAGTAGACTTGGACTAATGTGTGAAAAGTAGTGTTGCTATTTATACTACTGCTACATGGTGTTATCAGATAGATTAATCTGACTGATTCAGCTCCTGTGAGCACTAAAACATTCTGTGTCTAGATAAAATCACAAGTGAAGTTATCTACTGTCTACTTCAAGGAAAAAAAAATGAGGCCATGTTATTTTAAATTTCTCTTTTCTTTCTGTAGGCACACTTCAATCTCTCCATCAGGGCATAATTTGCTCCAGTCTTCCTTGTCCTTCTCAGTGGTGTGATGCAGGTGGAGTTGGAAGTATAATTGTGCTCCTCTCATTGATGTGATGAGTTCTGCTATCAGTGGGGAAAAGATGTTCTGAACTAATCTGCATTCTTAAACTGCAAACAGATCAATGGTTGTTACCGAAAGGGATGATTTCCTCTGGTAGCTCATTAGCAATATTAATTTCACATTAATACACACCTGCTGCATCAGAGGTGTACTTTTATACCATTGCAAAACTGAAAACCAGGATCTTTGTACCAATGGGCTTGCATAGTCTGTGGTGCCTCTGACAGTGCTGGCTTTTGTGACTAAGGCTTCAGCTCATTCCTCTGGTGTGGTTGGTTGGGTTTGTCCCTGCAGTGAGGTAGTCTTTAGTTTATGGCATCTGTCTCCTATCAGAATTCAACAATAGCATTTCAGATAATAAATTAGAAATATTACGGAGAGAGGAAACACACAAGTTACAGGTTATTACTTCCTTAGATGGCAATGTTGTACCTATAAAATATCACCAAAGCCTGCATTAATCTACGTTTGATAGAAATAACAAGGAGTTTAATAGAGCAATTACAGGGGAGCAGGAGATCTTTTGAGTCACTTTGAGCTATTAAGCTTGTCACTTGGCTGGTATTTCTCCACTGTCCCTCCTGCTAAATGGTGATACTGTACTGCAAAGTTGAGATCACTAGTTTATATTTGCCAAGCACTTCAGAGCTTTTATGCTCTTCAAGTATTAGTTGAAGGTCCCTCTGGGAGGGGATCCCATTTTATTCATAATACTTTTGATTGCAGTGCTGTAATCTTGTGTTCTAATGTTTTTGTTACAGAACCTGTCATATTTATGTTGACTTGAAAGCACTTGATTTAAAACCCCCTGAGTTTATCTGCCTCAGTCAAATTAAAGTAGGGAGGTGAATGATGGATGTGTGAGCCAAAGAAGCAGACTACCAATTGATTATTTACAGCGATACAGTACTTTGCTTTGATTTCTTAAAATTTGGCCTGTTGTAGTGGTAGCAATTACTATATACGCATCAGTTTACAGATGCCTCTAAATGGAATAAGCTTTGTCTAAGATATGCATGACTGTTTAATTGGTTAAAATGTAGTGTGTGTGGTCTCATTCAGCATATTTAATACAGAGATGATTAACGAATGTTAACATTGGAATTGCTTCGATTTAGTCATGACAACTTTTTGCTGTAGCTATTAGACAATCCCAAGGGCTGAAAACAACTGCAGATGAATGGATTCTGTACTGTTCTGGCTGTCAGCAAACTGTACATTTTGTACAGTTTCAGGTAGAATTTATGAGATCCTCTAGAAGATACTTACAGTAACTACTGTATTTAAGAATGTATTTTGAAAAAGACATGAAAAGTAACTGTCTTCCGACAAGCTATAGATGATGTATTCACTATATAGAAGTATTTACTATATAGAAGTAATGCAGCTCAGTCATGTAAATGTGATTTAGGTTGCTGAACTCCGCTGTGCAGCTTTGTGATGTGACAGGTGTGTGAAATTGTGGAGATCTGCTGAAACCACCCACTCAGGCTCCAGCATTTGAAACTGATGGTGGTCGTGAAGTCATTCAAGAGCTGAAATTCCGTCCTTTTCACTTCAGAAGGTTTCCTTCCTTCTTTTGCCCTTGCTGCCTGTCTTTTGTTTCATACATTTTTTTGGTTTTTCTTGGGAAGGATAAGAGTGCAAGGAAAGGAAGAAAGCAAACCCTTTTCTCCATGACCTTCTGCTGTAGCATGGGCAGTGACAGCAAGCTGCGCTCCCTCCATCAGGGCACAATTTGCTCCAGTTTTCCTTGCCCTTCTCAGTGGCGTAATGCAGGTGTAACTGGAGGTATAATTGTGCTCTTCTCATTGATATGACAAGTTCTACCATGAGTGGAGAAAAGATCTGAACTAATCTGCATTCTTAGACTGCAAACAGCTCAATGGTTGTTATCTAAAGGGATGATTTATTCCAGTAGCTTATTAGCAATATTAATTCCACAGCTGCATACCTTTGTGCCTTCTTAGCCTGAAGTAAATAAATGTATGTCCCCCTGGAACTTCAGATAAGTTGTTAGTGTGCTGATGACTGCACCTTGTTTTCTTCTCACCTGCTATTACTTTGTTAACAAGCTTTTGTAGTAACAACTCTGCATAATGTCTAGAAACAGAAATACTGAAACTAGGTACTAGGTGTACACTTTGAATGTTAGGCTGGTTGTTGTATGCAGCTTCTTTGAATACGATGTGTGAGCAGGAAACACAAATGATAATGTGTTTTTTCTGTGTATATTAATTACAGTATATCATTAGTTCAGTGGGGAGGAGTGTCTGGAGCTCTCTTTTAAAAGCACAGCTGACATATGTACTGGATCAGTCCCTGAAGACTGGTAGTTTTGTAAATTGGGTTCAATTTTTGAACTGCTCAGAATACCTCATATGTAAATAGAGTTGTCATGACTTAATCACAATGTGTTCATTGTAAAAAGTAACGGAGCCACTGGCTGGCTCAGCTTTAGGCTTGTTGTTCTTGCCTCTTTTTGTAATTTTTTTTAAAGTAGGGTTTACAGCTAGAATTTTGAATGCCAAAGTTCTATTTATTAAATAATAATAAAAGTTTTCATTGTTAATGACTGGTATTTTTCCACTGGAATTTGTTTGTTGATGTTTGGGATTTGTATCCACAGAGCAGAAATAAATTTTGTTACAAAAGTGAATTTTTCACGGTTCTCATTTGTCCAGTATCTGGCATGTGACAAAAGTGATCAAAGCTAGAGGCAAGAAAGGAACCATGAAACATCTTCCCAACACCCACCCCAGCTTCTCTTTAGAGGTCTGTTCCGCCCAAATACCAGCTGACCAAGCTCTCTCTTCCTGGCCTTATGTTTTGTTGTTTTGGGGTTTTTTTTTAAATCAAGGTCTTGATATTAAAAATATTATTTAAATGATATGATAAAAGGATTTTAGAGCAGCATTCCCTGATTCTTTTTTTAGACAGATGCTCCTGTTGGCTGATTGGAGAGATCACAGGTAGGTCTGTTTAAAAGACTAAGCACAAAACTGTAGGCAGAAGTCTCCCTGCTGCATGGAATACTGCAGGTCAGTACAGCCCAACACAACCAAGCAGTGTTGACTTCCCTGTCAAGTTACTCTGGGGAAAAGTCAAAGGGTAAGGATTTTGGTCAATCTAACAGGAGTCTTCACAAGTGTAGAGGGAAGTGGGGTCACCCAAAAGGGGCTTTTTCACAGTTCCTTGTGATAAATCTTGGAGCCTGTTTGGAGCATCAGGTGCTGAATGAGCTTTGCATGTGGAGTGGTCTTCTCCTCCCCTCCTCACGCTCCATCGTGCAGAGGGCAAAAGCTGGCACTAGCTTTTCTTTTCAAAGGCACTGAGAAATGCACTCCACTTAGGTAATGCATTATATATGGCAGACATCACTTGCT
The DNA here is from genome assembly GCF_023055355.1 of Agelaius tricolor. Lineage (NCBI taxonomy): Eukaryota > Metazoa > Chordata > Aves > Passeriformes > Icteridae > Agelaius > Agelaius tricolor. The sequence continues at coordinate 66,224,921 of NW_027269261.1, forward strand.
TTTCTCCAGCATTGTGACTGAAGGTTGCATGATGGGTTTCTAACTCAATTAGAAACATCCTGTGCCCTGTGTAAATATGTGTAACAGGCTGCACAGATGCCAGCTTTTTGTAACTTGCTGAGGGTGGCCTTTTGTGAGCTGCTGCTCAAAGTACAACAACTAAAGCACTGCTAGCAACAGTAGTGGTAGAAAATGTCCTGTTGCCTTTTATTCCACAAACAAAATACAACTCCACATGTGGGTAAAAATGAAGCCTTAAACAATAACTCTGCAAATAACACCGCAGCATCTTGAATGAGGACAATTTGCAACAGGTAAATCTGTGGTACATTGCCTTCCTTATGTAAATTAAGTCTGCATGCTGGGTAGTTTGTTTTGTAAATGAATGGGTTCAGTATAGTTGGAAAATTTCCAAGTGGCAAGGTATGAAAGATGTTCTTTAATTACATTTTAGTATGTGCATATTTATTTTCTGGCTTTGTGTCAGTTACTCCCCCTTTGGGGGCAGCTGCTGCTTTTCTCCTCCTTTTCTTGGTGTCGCAGGTCTGAATTTCATGGAGATAAAGGCACGCTTCAAGTCATGGAGTTGGAGCCTGACTGTGGAAAACCTGATAGGTTCAGCTCATGTTTTGAGGTGCCTTGATGAGCAGTTTGGCAGCTCTCCCGAAGAATGCAACCTGTAGGTATTAATAGACCAGAAAATGGATTTAATGGCCTGTGTGCCTGTGAAAACATTTGCCTGAAGGAAGGCAAAGGGAAACCATTGTATAACTCTGGTTGGGAAAAATGGTGTCTCCTGCTGAGAGACTGAATTGTAACCCTCAAGGTGGTTTAAGAGAGTTTTCTGGCTGAAAACCCCTCCTCGTGTGGCACCTGAATAGAATTTAGTATCAAAAAAGCTTGTCTCCCTGCATTAAAAGATGGGAATACAGGTAGCCCCTGACTGCTGCCAGGGCGATGCCAAAACCCCTCCAGACTGAATGGGCTGTACTGAGCTTTGAGGTTGGCCCCAAGGTGCTGAAGGAGGGAATTTCTGAGCCCCACTGCTGTCAGCCTGTGTTGGGCTGGGGACCCAGCCATATCCTGTCCCAGTGCTGGGCCAGCTCACTGCCAGCCCATTCCCAGGGCTGAGCTGTCCCTGGAGGAGCATCGGGAGCCACTCCTGGCCCCAGAGCTGGTCACGGAGCTTCGGTGTGCCCTGGGCCAGAGGCCAGATTCTCCTGGTGTCTCAGGCAGCCCTCTGACCCTTTGCAGCCCTGCTGAGATGCATTCACAGGAGCCAGGCAGTGGAGACAATAGGAGTTAATGGACCAATGCATTTTTTAACCTTCTGCTGTTTTTAATCTCATAATAGTTAAATGAGCTGATGCCTAATTTATGGTAAGTTAATTGGGGGCAATCCAGCAACAGGGAAGGAGAGAGCTCTAATCAGACTGAGTGATGACACAAACTTTAAGATGATCTATCTTCACTCAACGCAGAGACACCTGAGCTGTTCAAAAGCTGTCTTAAGGTGGCCTGAAAGTAATGCCTGGGGCAAGTCCAGACCTGCAGGGCAGCCTGCAGCAGGACAAGATGGGCTGGTGAGGACCCTCTGTCCTACTGCAAACACATCCTGGCTGTGAGACAGGCCCTGAAGTCTCACATATCCCACACTGGTCCTTGGAAGCCCCACTCAGGTGCTGTGGTGGTCATCATGCTTTGAGCACAACCAGCCAAGGCTGCATTCTGCTGAACTACTTGAAAGCTCCCATGGATTTTCAAACTGAGCTTTCTCCTCAGGAAGCTCAGCTGTGCCACAGCAAGTTGATGGTGACAGCAAGTCCCCCTCCTGTTAGTCTGGACAGTGCCTGGTTATCCTCTGCATCAGAGCTGGGGTGGCAGCACCCAGTTTCTGGAGCCTCCTTTGCTCAGTAACTTTTTCAATAAATGGTTTACTGACAAGTTAAAGCCAAAACCAGCCACCCCCAGCAAAATCACCCCTGAAACACTATAACCACGTGCAGGAGATCATCAGCAGTTTTCATCCCAGCTTCTGCACCCCTCATGGGAGCTCCTCACTTTGGGGAGAGACAATAAAGGTCACAGCTGGGAGGGAGCTGGCACAGGCATACACTGCCCTGCTGAGAGCTCTGCTGGAGGAGGGAATGCTGCAAAGGGCCTTGATTGATGGCATAATCCCACCAGCCCCCAGACACAGCTCATTATGCAAGCCAGTGACAATCAGATCATTAGTTACATTATCACCCACTGCCTTGGTGCCTGGGAAATAGCAAAGATAAGTAATGGGATATTTTTAGTTTAAATTGTGGTTTGAACATTTTAATTAAAAGCCTATTATAGTCAATCTGTTTCTAACATCCTTTCCCTCACCCTCATTCATAAAAATTAATTATCACTGTGGAAGGCCAGTGAGTGCATATATCCTGCTCATGGCCAGTGGCAGCTTCAGAGCCCGAGTTTGCCACTGCCTGGGTGGCCTTGTGCACTGAGCCAGCCCAAATTGTGTGCAGTCACCAGGGCAGCTCACCAGCCAAGTGCTGGCCCAGTATGGGGGGTGTTGTTAATCACTAAAGCAAAAGTGATGATCTGCTCAGACCTGGCTCTCTCAGACATCCATTTATTCCTTGGAGCTGAGCAGAGCTGAAAACACCTAGACTTTTAAAATGGAAATTGTCTTCTCAAGGTGACAGATTTTTTTTAAAATGTCTCAAATCTTCTCTGAAGTTCTGATGCAGTGGCTATAAAGGTCAGCACAAAAAATGACCCCCCCAAATGTCTGAGAGAGAAGTTGGGAACATGGGGATACCAGGCAGATTAACGCTGTGTATTTGCAGTGTTACTCCAAAACACATTGAGGGTGTAAGAATAAGTACAAAATCAATCATTAAAAAATAATAATAATTGACTGGACTTTGCTTTGACCTTCTCAAGGCTCCTCACTGATCCCAGCTTGCATCAACGAAAGGAGACTTAGGTCTTTAGACACCTCATTTGGGCATTAAAATTTTTCCAGCAGCTCTGGAGTTCAAAGCAAAAATGCTTCCCCTGCCAAAGAAAAATCAAAAATTTTAACTGAGGACTTTTCCTAATTGTTAAAAAAAAGAATATAAAAAAGTGTAATTCCAGTGTTATTATCTCCTGGGAAATCCACACAGTATGGTGTATCTATCAGCAGGACTCATACACTTGCAAACTGTACTGTTTTCTGAAGTCCCAATAGATTGGTTTGTGCAATGTGGAGTCAGCAACAATTATTTCCACAAATTAAATAAAATCAGATTGTAGCATACATTGCAAGTGGTGACTTTACAAAGCAAAAAAATCAAATACCTCAATCACATAAAGTAAGAACATCTAGTTTGGTAGAGAAATGCAGTCTCTTCTCCAAAAAGAAAACAACTACACTGTTACAGAGTTCCAGATAAATTAACCAACACCTGCAATAGGATCCATAATTCATCAGTTTGTCCATGAGGATGTTACAGGAAACAGTGCTGGAAGGCTTCCTAAGCTCAAGGTGATATCATCCACTGCTCTCCCCTTCTCTACCAAGCAAATAATTTTGTTGTTTTGTCATTTGTCAAGTCAGTCACACATGGTTTCCCCTTTATAAATCCATGCTGATTACTCCAAATCACTGGTCTTTAATGTGTTCCAAACCAGTTTTCAGCATAACTTGTTCCATCCCCTTCCTGGGGATCAAGGTGAGGCTGACCAGCCTGTAGTCCCTGCAATCCTCTTTCTTGCCCTCCTCGAAGAGGCCAATGACATTTCCTTTCTTCCAGTCTTCAGGATCCTCAGTGTACAAAGATTTCCAGGAGTGGCCTTGCAGTGACATCAGGCAGATCCCTCAGCACTCATGGGTATTTCCCATTGGACCCAAAGGTTTGTGCATGCCTGGTTTGTTTAAACACCTAACCTGTGTCTCCTCCACAGTGGGTAAATCTTCATTGCTCCATAATTCCAGGTCTGGGAAATGAGCTAATCTCTGCTGGCTACACCTTTCATTTACTCACGTGTAAGAGTTTTTCCCCAGCTCCTGAGGGTGGCAGGCACTGCTCACTCAGTTAGGGGAGTTAAAACTTCAATGGATTTAGCAAGTGATGATGCTAATCTGATTTTTTTCCATCTTTCAAACAACTTGACCCCCCGAAGTGAAGTACAACACTCTGAAAGTTCACCGTTTCTCTGAACTGAAACATATGTCAAGCAAAAAAATCCTGTTAAATTTGAAGAGCTGTGGAGGCTGGATGTGCCTTTTCTGCACCTGCTCACTTTTCCCCCCCCCATTTTGCCAGCTGCCTGTTCACCCCTCTGCTCAGTGCTGGAGCAAAGCCTATCTGAACCTTTGAAGGAGGCACTATGTGTTGTGGGGCACTCCTGACATAATTTTAAACAACTCTGTTTCTCCAAGGAACTTTTCTTCCTTCTTTTAAGGGATGGGAGCTGTGCTTATGAGGCAACACAAAGACAAAACCAAACCCCAGTGTCACCTTCCACTGCTGGGTGCTCACAGGAGGCAGCCCAGCCTGCTAGGCTGGATATACAGGCAAAAGGTGGATTGTTGTTTCTCTGCCCCAGCCTGGGGTGGAGTGATTAAGGAAGCAGTGAATCAAGCGCTCCAAGCACATTTGATTGCTTGTCATGACCTTGTTACACAGGTCCTTTTGGAGCATGACTTGATGGCTAGGAGTCACACACACAGATATATACACACCCACAGAGCTGCTTTGCAGCTGGGTTCCCTACAGTACCAGCATTATTTGCATTTTGGTGGCGCTTAAGCTGACATTTCTCCCTGGTCATCTGTGGCAGGCTGAGAGAAGTCCCTCAAGCTGTGTAGTAGGGAACAGGAGGCTTGGATGGACGCAGAGGAGCACAGAGGAGCTGGCAGGGTCCTTTCCCAAGGAGAAAAGGGACAGGGAGAAGCCTTCACCCATGATAGATGGGTTCCACAAGAAGAGCATGGCAAGAAGTCAAAGCTGAGCCCTGCCTTGGATATTTGGAAACAAACCATTTACGTGGCAAGTCAGTCTCAAATTATTAAAATGGGAATAAAAGGAGTTCTCATGGAGAAGTTGTCTGAGGCAGCAGTAGTGACATTTTCTGTGTCTTAGGTCTAGGGTTTCACACAGATGCAGATGTCCAGAAAGAATATCTAAAAATATCACACCAGCATAGTACAATGATTTATGTGCACATTAATACAGGACACAACATGGTCTCTGTCTAATTAAAGCACAAAAGTCTATTACATAAACTGACCTTCAAATAAAAAGAAATTTTCTCTGCACTTACACATTCTAAATCTTTGGAATGCTTTGAATTGTTTCAGTGTACACAGAGAAGAAATTGTTTCTTCTTGACACAAACTAACTAATCTTGCATCTGTGGCATGCCTGAAATGTATTTCAGAGGCACCATGTCCTGGAAAATGCAGTTCTGGCTGTTCTGTTTGAGCTGGGCTGAGTTTTGGGCCAGTAGCTCCTCTCAGTGCCTCAATGTATGTCAAGTGGCAATTACACAGGCTCCCCTGGAAAGCATCTTGACAGCCCTGGATGAAAACTTCCATGAGAGCCAGACAGCATCTCCACTAATGAGCATTCGCCCACTTGTCTGTGTAAGTGAAAGGCTGAAAAATTAGATGCTAAAAAATAAGTGGTTTTCAATCTGACCACAAAACTGCTATACTACATCTCCTGTCTTGAGTCCCCTACCACTCCATCTCAGTAATCCAGGTAAATTGTCCCACTTCCAGAGCTGAGATTACTGGAGTTGCACAAAACTAAATCCAGTTCCTCATACAATGAATGGAGGGGAAAACCCCAGGCTTTAAAAACATTCCCGATTAGTACCCCCCAAAAAAGTTGTAATTTCATTTACATACTTTCATGATTTTCCTGAATCCACAGGTTCTTTTGCAAGAAGACCTGGGATTTTTTTTTCCCTCCTGCTGTAGAGATAGCACAATACTGAAGTTTTCTTTCATCAACCAAGAGACCAGTTTGTTAGCCATTAAAATCTCTGCTGGATTCCCCGCATTAGGGTCTGCTAAACCATGCTTTGGAGATTGTCACCCTGTGCTGGTGCATCATGGTGATGTTGCTGCCTCATGGGCCTGCAGAGCCATGGCCAAGGGAGTGGAAAAAACTCGTGCTTTGCTCAGCATCTGGCTTTTTTGGGAACTGGCCCGCTGGGAAGGGAGCCTTGAGGGAGAGCATCACTCAGCATCTCGGGGCGGTGTTGCAGGGATTTGCCTCCCGCCCACTGCAGGCAGCTGACACTGCCTTGCCTGCCCTCCCTTTCTCTCCCTCCAGCCCTGAATTTACAGAGCAGCAGCTCCCAGCACCCCTTCCCAGCTGCACCACCATGGTGCTTTTCCTCCCCATGCCAGTGGTCACTGAGGCAGGGACAGAGCAGGGAGCTCCAGCACAGCCACGGCTGCTGCTGCCCACTGGGGCTGTCTGGGATTTAATTCTCCTGCGGGAAAGGCCCCTGCTCATGTGTTCTGTGCTCTGACAGTGCTTCAGGCAGTGCATGCATAAATGGAAAATTAACTATAAGAAGGTATGCACAACTTCAAAGCAAAAGGGACCTTCTCGAGATGTCCTCTGTCATTCAGGGAGTTGGCACCTGCAAATGAACACACTTCAGGAGAGGAAGGGAGACTTAACAAAGGAAGAAAACCCCAAAACACCCAATTTCAAGAAGAACCTTAAAAATTCAAAAACTGGATATTATGGGTTTGGTGTTTGGAAAACCCCAGACTAAGGCTGAATGTGTGTATGTAACTTCCTTTCTGCTTGCTCTCGGCAATTTTCTCTGAGTACCCAGTAAAACTGTTCAGAAGCCTGGACTTTGAAGTAAGAAAAAGAGGGATTGGATCCTCACAGTGGCTTTTATTGTCTTCACTTAGTTTTAATTTTCTCTTTTTTGTCTTTAGAATTTCATTTTTTCAATTCCTTCTCCTATGTCTTTGTTTACTTTTCTTCCCTGATTTTGGAATTTTAGTGGGAATAATTTTGGCAAGTTTCTGTCCTTTTCACTGCCCTTCATTTCATCTCAGTACATTTGGTTGTAGTCAGTCCATTTGCAAATTTTCTGGGTTTTTTTCAATTGAATTTTATTTGATCATATCTCCTTGCCAGAGTGTTTGTTCCACTTTGTTGTCACTTTGTCCAATTTGGAAGAATTTCCTTTCAGGAAAGGGAATGAAATCTTGCCATTTCAATGAGGATCAGCTGGGATCACCTTTTGTCTTGGGTGAACATTTCTCTTTATTAGGGATTTATCACCAGTCACTGTTTAATCACCAACAACATTTACCCTAACAATGGGCACATCAGTCACTTCATTAATGTGGGGAGAAATCTGGTTTCCCCACCCGCTATTCTGTTTCTATTGCAAAGACAAGAAAAAAGTGTTTAAAACCAGTCTTTTGTTCTTTATTTATCTCCATAACAAGAGCTGGAAACTTATTTATCCTGGCAGCAGAGTGGGGTGCAGCTGGCCAGGCTGGTGTGCCCCATGCAGCACCCAGGTCCCTGTGGTGTCTGGTGGAGAGGGGGGATACATAACTAAGGCTTTTTCATTATGACACCAAATCAGCACTTCCTGATGGGAATTTCTCTTGGTTGAAGATGGACAACACAAGAAGTTGACATATTTCACTAAATCATATGTAGGAGAATGGTCCAATCTCAGTTCTCCATGAGAAGTGCAGTAGCTTCTAGAGAAGTCTGGCACCAGCCACCATCCATTCCCACCACACACCACAACCTGTTTTCTGCAAGCGTGTTCAGGGACTGCTATGGTTTAGCAGTGCTGTAAAACAATCCACATTTAATTGCAGCAGGCTATTTATAAACCTGTGTTTTCAAAGCCAGGTGTGCAGCAAAACAAATGATGGTGGTCACTGCTTGTTCCTGCGAGGATTCAGTCTCTCCTACGTTACACTTGTGCAGACAAATATTTGGAAAGAAAGACACACCAGCCTCGGGACACCTTGGAGAGGGCAGGAGCTGAACATGCCATCTATGGCTTGTGCAGCTTCTCCTTGTGCTGCCCTATTCCCCAGTGTCCCAGCCATCCTGCCCACCCCTGGGCTGAAGGGCAGAGCCCAAGGCCCCATCACTCCACCCACACCACCACTGGGCTCTGGGAGACACCGTAGCTGGCCCTGGACACACCTTGCCTTTTGGGTTTTGTCAGGAGGGAGTGGGAAGAAGGGAACGGAAGCAGCTTGTGAGGAGTAGGCACAGCTCATACACATATGTGTAGTGAACACAGCTTCTCCCTCACTCAGTTTTTGACCCCTCTGATGAGGCAGGGGATGAAGGACAGAAAGTTGTTCCTCCCATGGGGGCAAGCACAGTGCTTTCTCCAAAAAAAAAAAAAAAAAAAAAGAAAATAAATTCAACATTTGTGCAGGATGACCCAAATTTCTCTTTTAAAATATGCATGAAGCTTTAATCTTGTTCTTTCCCCTGACATATCATTTAAATTCAGTGCAATGAAGGTGTCTATATCCTGGCAGACACTCAGCCCATTTCATTTCAGGTATTCATAAAATATTTCACACACTAAGGATGGCTGACACTACAAAGAGCAATTCCTACATAACTGTAGAAGGTATTACGATAACATTGACATTTGTATATTATTTGGCAATTTTTTATTTTTTTTTTTTACTGCCAGGACAGAAGATGATGAAAGGAAAAAATAATAGTATTGAACACAAGTACAAACAAGTTCAGGTGGAGTGCCTAAGCCTTTGCCCTGTAAGCCGCTGACAAAATATAAACTGTTTGCTCTACACATTCATTACTGACATTTCTCTTTTTCGGGCAGCACTTGACTGGCCCTACTGGGGTTGCAGCAGCCCACACTGCCTGTCTCAAAACAATGGCAAGGCCACAGAATGAACTTGCCATAAGCCACCCTAGAGGGACCATGAGATAAGCACGTAAGGGAGGAATTTGCAAGAGGAAGGCGCTGATTCCAGGCCTGATGGTGAGATCTGAGGTGAGAACATGAGGCTCTCCATCACTCCTCGTAGCTTTCAGCTTTCTTAAATTTCTCCACCTACTACACACATTACCTGGGGAGCATCCACATTTTTAAAGCAGAGGATAGAGGAGCTCTGAAATGGTAAGACTGTCTTGACAGGTCTAAGTCCAGCCCATCTAGCCCCCATAACCATGATCAAAAAGATCTGAAATCCATGAATTAAAAATATGCTCTCTTGCCTCAGTGTCATTGAAATGCAAAGCTCAGCAAAACATGGAGGCTAAACTGATGATTTCCCCTTTCAATCACACAATGATGCCATTCTTAGAGAGCAATTTGTTTGACACAAAGCACCCAGGCTCTGGAGACCTCAAAATCTACCAGTGCTTAAGCTTATGAATGTTAAAATTGTCACATCAAAACATGAGAAATTAATTGCTGCTAACTGCAGGACTTGTCGAAGCACTCAATTTAAATATCATGAATTGCTCATTTAACAGAGTTTTACATGGGGCACCATTGCAGCAACACCTTCATGGTAGCAAATATTTGCAGGAGCTTCAGTAAAAAACACACCACTGCTGAAATAATGTTTGGGACAGCACAGAATTCATGAGATAGGACATTTTTAAACAAAATTTCCAGTCCAAACAGAACTAGAAAGAGATAACTATTTCATTTTTCAACTCATAACACCAAAAACTGAAGTGTCCGAATTACTAAATATCAATGTTTCAAAAACTCCACTGCATATAAGAATAAAAAATCTGGCATAAATAATACATTTACAATTGTAATATATTAAGTATAAATATGTAACGTAAATGCATGTATATGTACACATATACATAAGTAATTATGTAGGCACAAAAATGTCTAATTAAAAGAAAAACCAAACCAACAAACCAACCACTTGGGACATGATTTAGAGATTCCTGGCAAAAAATATAAAGATGCTTGAGTACCTACACAAAAAGCACTTTTAATTTGATCTTGGATCGTTCTGTATTTGTTATCTATATGCTTATATCTAATAATCTTTTTCTTATTTTAAGGACAGCGCTTCTAAAGTTCTTGAGTTTCTCCAATGCAAATTCTTTGCACTTTATCTTAGAGAGGACTGAACCACATGAATCTAAAATCTGAGAACAAAGGCCCTGACCCAGGGTGCTTCTCATCAGTGTGGGCCTCAGAGTTCTAATAAGCCACTAAAGTGTTAGGAAGCACCACAAACGTGTCCTACAGGCAGGCTGTCTGCTTGACCTAATGCTCACAGTCCCTTTTTGTGAGGACAGGGATGAAGCAAACAGGTAGCAGTAATTCCAGCCTTCCACAAAAAACCTGCCACAGCAACAGAGAGCTTCTGGGTGGAACTGTGACAGGGATAAAGAAATGCAGAACAAGACCAGTGAAAAGTTGCCATAGAGTTCCCAGCCAATGCCACCTCTGTTCCAAGAAAAATAGGACAGCTGTCAATCTCTGACTGATGACATCTCATATCAGAGGCACAGTGTAATTCTTTAAATTCTACTTCAAAACTTCTGGGACTTTTTTTGACTTCTGAAAAGCAGGAAGTAGATCAGGGCAAATTCACCTGTGGCGTAAACCTATTTATTTCACTCGATTTAGATTAGATATGAAATTGGTTCCTAGCAGGATTTTAAATTATGATTAGATTTGAAATGTCACTATCAGGCTTCAGAAAAGCGAGCAGAAAGGAAGTGGTGCTGAGCCACCTGGAGAGCAGCCATCCATCTTCCTGAAAGAAAATCATTAAATTCTTTGACCAGAAACCTATCAAGGTAGAGGACTTCTGACAGAAATGCTTCTAAAGTTCTGGGTGTCACACTTTCTCTTCCTGAGAGTGGAAGGACTTGCCAAATTTCATTCTGGCCAGGATAAGAAAAGTTGGACCGACCGTGTGTCCAAAGATCTGTGGCATCTGTACAAGACCTGTAGCAGCCACTGCTTGGAGGAGGGCAGTAATTTCTCTGTTCAGTGCTGCAGCTGCTGACAAGCTTGTGACACCATTCCAGCTGTTCAGCAGCTCTCCAGGTAGTATAAAATGTGAAGAGATTCTTATGGCTTGAACACCTTCAGCCCTGGCACAAACCTTTGTCCAGTCTCAGCCATGTAGCTCTCAGCACTTCAGTGGTGCTCATCAGTGGCACGGGTGGGAAGGAAATGCAATTTTGACTTATTTAGAGAGTTGCTCAGCATGATCTAGACTGAAGCATCCTTCTTTGCATTGTAAATGAATCATTGTGGGGGGACAAAAATATTAAGACCTAGTGACTGTCTCCCTGTACCCCTGAACCTTGTCTGCAAACATGTTCTACTTTAACAGCAAACAAAAACAATGATAAATCTTTAAGAATTTGATAAAACTCCTACCTTTAAAGCCCTATGAAACCACTACACACCCTAAGCTTTTCTGACAGTCAGTATTGGAAACTTGGTTTCAGCAACTCCTTTGACAAAAATCAAAATTAATTGCCTTGTGCCAGCAGAGGCACATTTACTGTTACATTTACTTCCCACACTGACGAAGATTAGAGGTGCTTTGGTGTGCACACCTTTCCCCAGGTGATGTCATTGTGGATTTGTGCTGAGCTCCATGTTTCATTACCAGTGCACAGCCACACTTGCAGTGCAAAATATGCAAGTGCCCAGCCATGATCCACATTTTCTCTTTCCTAGAAAAGGGCAGAGTGTGCTGCACAGCAGCTTAATGAACTGTGGATTCAGATCTAAGCTTACTTACAGCTGGTTTGTGGGCAACAACAGAGATGTTTTTCTTGCCTGAATTCTATTTTAACCTTGCAGAGTGCTTTTTGGTGGGTGCATGGACAGTAATGAAATGTTTTGCAGGCACAACTGCCCCAGAAGGCCCCAAGGGCAAAATGGATTGTCTGGGAAAGAGTGCACAGTGGGCACATAGGAATGCTGGGGGAATAGCAGTAAAACACTGCTATTGTAATGCAGTGTTTTTACACTGTTTTAAACACTGTTCCATCAAAGTTTGGGTAAGTTTTCAAAACATATTTAGGGACTGACAAATCATAGGATCAATATTTGGGCTAGATGTTTTTAAAAATTCCTTCATAATTTTTCCAATTTGGCTCTTATAAAAATGAAAGCTTTCTCATAATCCATGATAGGAGAAAACTTTGAAGTTAGTGCTTAGTTCTGCTTTGAAACAGCTTAGGGGTGTTTTCAAACAGTCTGGTACACTGAAACAGTATTATCACACTCTCTCAAAGACAGTTATGAGGTAGGTAAAAGCAGGGATAAATTCATATCTGGAGTCATGTGCAGCTTTCCAGGGTGGCAAGGAGAGCAGTGGAAAAGTTAAAATCAAATCCACAGACAAAAGGCAGTACTATTCTACTTCATTACACTTAAATTTAAAGAATTAGAATAAAGATATTCACCTAAAGAGTCAGTCTTGTTGGGAAAATAAAAAACCTTATCCTCCCCTCTAGGCATCTGCTTCTAAAAGCAGGAAACCTGGCTATGTGTGACTTTGTTCTGGCCAAGAAAAGCCTCTCTGATTAGTCTAGGAAACAGGAAGCAAAGTACAGACCTACCCTAAGAGGAAAATTAGAAGATGCTAGGTCAAGTTAAAGAAATCTTTTATCCAAGTGCAAGACAGAAGTTCCTATTGCACCTGTATATGAAATGCCATGTAGGCAATGTCTGCTGGCTTTTAATCTGATTCATTTTCATCTTTCACTTTGGCGTCTCAAACCCATTTCTAAATTTCAGACAGAGTGCTAATCACTGGAACCAGGCACCTGTGAGCTTTTTTTTTCCCCAAAAGAGATCAGAAACAAGCACAGAGAAGGCTAGAAGTTGTATTAATTAGTCCTTCCAGTGGCAACCTTATCCAGAAGATGTCACCAAAGCACAAGTAGTGCTCATAGTCCCTAGAACAATGAACATAATTGGAAGGACTTTGGATTTGTACAAAACTCACTGAAAAATCAAGAAGGATGTTGAGAGAACGCTGCAAAATGTGTGACAGCAAAAACCAGGTGGTTGGGCAAGGTGAAACCAGTGCCTGGAGCAAAGGCTCTCAGTGCTTGAGAGAGCTAGGTCTAGCATGGCAGCAATATGGACACTGCTGCAACCTCAAGCAGATCAGCAATTACCAGATGATATCTGAGAGGTTTAACATCATTTCACTTCTTTGTGACAGCTGAGTGCAGGTATGAGCCAGCATGACTCATCCTGATTAATGCACTGTGGTTCAGAGCAGACCCGATTGCAGGAAAAAGTTCAACACGAAGAACACAGACCAGGACATCAGCCAGCAGGAATTGTCCTGAGTCTTGAGCCTCGTGTTTAGGGGGCTTCTTGATCCTCTCTGGCAGCAGGAGATGAGCCCCATTCCATCATGTTTATCTTTCTCTGAGAAGAAAGCAAAACAAATCCACCTGATAATGGTAAAATCCACAGGTGCTCTAGGACTGACAATGTGTTAGAGTGCATCACCACCTGAGTACTTCTCTCCACAGACCTCCCTGACAAACGTGTTCTAGGAGCAATTAGAGCATAAATAATGGAGCTTTTAAACTCAACAGACCTTTATTCAGATCTTGTTTACACCATTTTCAGCAGAGGGTTAAAAGTAAGACTTGCTTCAGTGGTATTTGTGCTATTATGGGAAAAGATTTTGTAAGAGGTACTCCTAGGAAATTGTGCATAATAGTTACATAATATGAGAAACCATATTCTCATATAATTTGGCAGGTTTAGCCTTATTTCTAGGAAACAGGCTAATGGAAATGGTGTCCTTTCAAATTCTGTATTAATCAAAGCAATGTAATGAGACCAGGTCTACACTAAAAAGTAATCTGAAGGTATATCTATGTGGATTTCCAGTGTTCTGAAGCAAACTGTACTCTAAATAAATTTTGTTATATTATACACACACACACACACACACACACACACACACACACACATACACACTATTAGGAACAATCTATATCCATAATTAGATCTTCAATCTACCCAATGCTGTAAAGAAGTCTTTCATAAAAATTAATGCTACTTTAAGGTCTGTACATCTAGCACCTGTGCCCAAAACATTTTTCAGTTTCTAAAAATTTACAAAAAATAATTCAACAAGTAATGAGGTAAAAAGAGAACTTCTTTAAAGGCAGAATTAATTTGGGTTTCAAAAAATGACTATCATGCTTCTTGGCTGAAGAAATTCAAATTACAGACAGGGATCTTAAAAAAATCAATTAATGGCACCTAGCCTTGCTGCTCATGTCTGAACAATCAAGCCCCTGCTTTGTTTCAGATAAAAAGAAACAGTTTCCTTAGCAATCTCAGAAAGTTAAAAAACACAGCAACAGAAGAAGAGGTTTAGCTGGGTGCACATGCTTAAAGCAGTAACAAAACTGCTGCTCTACACCTTGTCAGATCCCAGGTAATGACAAACAGACAAAATCAGCTTCTTAGGCACCACACAGTCCTGAAGTGCCCTACAGGGTGTAGGCTCAACAAGGTAAGAGGGTCAGGAAGTTAAAAGCACTCCTGGGAGAAGTCAGCTGTCTGGTAATTCTCCAGTCCTGTGGTAAGGACCTGCCTGCTTCAGACAATCCTTTCCAGAAAGCTCCTCTGATTTGCCTTTCTCTGTAAAAAAGGAATTTGCTTTCTATTTCTCTAAGTGAGAATAAGCAGAAGTGGAAGAAGTGGAGCAAGCTGATTTTTTTAGCATAAGCTAAGACTGGACATCAGGTCTGGTTATGAACAAAGATCCTTCTCTTTGTCACACATTGAGAAAGTCATAAAGCTTTGCTTAAGGGTAAATTGACATCAAAAGCTAATGCCTGATTAGGCATAATTTGGGAGATTAGGCAAGGTAAAGAGGCATCCAGCCCTTCTGTGTAGAGCAAAATGAAAATTTCAGCCTCTGGGAATCTCTGTCTGCAGGTCTACCAGCTAATAAATCACTGGCAACGCACAGGCTTTTTCATGAGAACAATCCTCCCCGTTACATAAACTCATTTCTTGCTATCTTTGTCATAAACTAAAAGAGGATGCTTGACAATAAACACTCACAATTCTCATTAATTTGCTTCTGTTTGTGCAAAACCTCCCTGGTTACTTCCCTGGACATCCAGGATGATTAGGAAGTAAGATGATATTAACCAGGCAGAACCAGCATGGTTCAACTCGGTAACTGAGGAGATATTTACAGTTTTCAATTTAAATAAGATTTCATTGTATACTTTTCTGAGCAAAGATACTTACAGGGGAATTAAAACAAGTCAAGTGATGCTAAAACCCACTTTTCCCTCTTTTTGTAATTTGCAAGTAGATCCAAATTCTAGTCTGTGTAGATAAACATCACAGTTGGCCTTGATGGTAGACCCCAAGACTAACATTTTAAGTACTTCCAAATGCAACTGGGAGCTACTGTAATCTATGAAACTATGTGCAAGTGAAAAGTCCCATTTTATTGCACATGCTGATCAATTACTCTACTGTATTTTCAACCTGTGCTTAGCAAAGTTTGCAGGTTGTCCTACACATAGCAATTAAAAAGAAGTCCTAATGAAAAGGAAATTACTAGTTCTTTACACCCAGTTTTATATTCTGTTCTGTGCTGTTGTCTAAATTCCTAGAGGATATGACATTACATACTGCTCCTTTATGATGTTTTATCACACATAGCTGCTTGTTCAGATTTCTCATACTCTAAGGAGTTACAGTCTTGGAGTTTCTGTAGCTGGTGTACCCACAGGACAGACTGCTTAAAAATGGCATAGAAAATGTAAGTAAATCAGTGTACCTTTAATTTAACTCAGAGCCCTCCTTCTTGAGGAAGATACATTAGAGCTGATCTCAGTTTCTTTTCTGAGTGCAATTGAAATCTCATTGCAGGCAACAAAAGAGACACTTTAGTTCATAGCCACACTATCGTGGTGATGGTGATCTACTGCCAAATTTGGCACCAGTGCCAGGAACAGAGATTTGAGCTGACACTGTCACAATGCCTTTTAAATTAATTTGGCATCAAACATCAGAAAGGTTTGTCATCACTTTCCTGTAACACAAGTGCAGCAGTCTGACAGACACAGTAAAGGCTGTGGCATTTTTCTCTGTCAACCTGGCTTCTCAGTGTTCATTTTTCAAACACACCTCCATTATCTGTATTGCTCTGTTGGAGCTCCTGGAGGGTGCAGAGGCAGTTCCTACTCAAAGCACAGTGGGTATGAGGCTGGGTGGGTGAGCTCTGGCTCCTCGTCCTGGCTGTGCAGTTTGCTCCCTTAGCTGAGGCATCATAACATTGATCAAAAATAGCAGAATTGAAGGTGACATGAGAAGAATCTGTCTTTTGCTGGTGAAGAGTATTGGCAGTGTCTCTGATGAGATGTGGCTTTGACAGTTGTCACCCCAAGAGCAGCTGTAGTTCTTACTCCAGCCTTTTGCCCCTAAATCAGGAATTTCTCAGGGACAGGTAGGTGTTTTCTCTCAAAGTGCAGTGAGGAAAAAGAAGTCTGAGCAGCACCATAAATAATTAGAGATTACTATTAGGAAAAATGGAAAAGAAGGTTAACTGAGTTCCTGTGACCATTCAGATGCTTAGGGACTGGTAGTTAGGATAGGCTGTGGATAACTCACAGGCTTAACCTGAAGTATATGGTTAAGTACACACCTGCATGGAAGCCTGTCAGCCACTGAGACACTGGAGCATTCTAGTATTTAAAACATTTTGTGGTACAGAATCCTCTCTACTAAAAACTGGAGTTTTTATGGGTCTGAACCTGTAATTTACTTTATAAGCAAATCCATGAAGAAATTTAGACTTCCATAATTTTCTTTTAGCATGATTGTAGGATGGTTTGAAATAAATCACAGTAAGCAGGAACATACTAGACAACTTATAGACTTTGACATCTCAACTTACACATCTGTCTTTAAAAGAAAAACAAACAACATAGCAGAAATATGCATGATTGTTACTTTTTAATTTGGTAAATGACAGCATCATTTCATATAAAACAGAAAAAGAACCATGCTGATCAGCCACCCACACACTTTCTTTAAAGCTCTCAGGAATTGGATCAACATTTAGAAAGCACAGCAAGTACTGGCATTTAAGTGATATTATAAAAACAGTCAAGCTGTGATAGTGAATGCATCTCCAGCCTTTGTGCATTGGCTTCCCTATACACCCACAATGTTATGAAACACTGCTCAGAAACACAGGAATATGATTTTCATGGGAATTTCACAATCAGAAATCACCTCTTCCTTTACATACATGAGCAAGACAGTTCTAAGCTCCCCCTCTCCCCAGCACCAGCTATTCATGGAGCTGCTCCCTCATCCTGTCTATGATTACACAGCTGTGCTTCAAGCCCAGCATCTGCACCTCCCAAGGCAAAAGGCTGGCCCCAAGCTCCTGTGCACAGTCTCCTTGGTCCTCCCACACCTGAATTTAAACTGAATTCAATCCTGACATAACTTGGGAACAGCTAGAGCTATTGTCATGCTGTATCCCTGCCTATGCCAAGGTTCTTTTCTTTTTAGGTGATATCCTCTGCTTACAGAAAATGACAAATTAATGCTATAAATCCTTTGCAGGATTTGTTCAACACCAAAACATAGAGTTGCCATTTCATCCTTTTTCATATAAAAGGCAGCTGCATGAAAACAAGCTGGGGTTGGTTTTGTATTCCGGGTACCTCCAGAGCCACTGTCATGGTTTCTCATTCTGCTGCTCTGGTTCTTATTTAAAATTTGCATAGTGCTTACATTCTTCTACACTGATTTTTAATATCGTTTTATCTTGAAACACATACATACACAAAAACTCAGCTTTTAGGCTGGTTGAGATGCACTGTTATCCTTTAAAAGAACACCAAGTGTTTAATGTTTACCCTTTTTATTGCCAGTCCCTCTTTAGCACCAGTCTGATCTTCTCCATTCGATGGGATGTTGTGGAGCAGGTTTTGCCTTGACTTTTCGATAGAGATTAAATTTAGTAAGTTATCCTGATATCGTTACTGGTGCAGCTGGACCCCTCTGAAGCAGCGTGGGTAACCCCTGTGAGATGCATTGCCCAGGGGTGTGAGCTGGCTTGCCTGCTTCTGAGGCACCCCAAGGAGGCCACAATCTGCCCAAGAAGCCACCTCATGCCTGGCCCAAAACCTGAGCAGGAAATCTTAACACACACACACCAGCATTAGCATATGCAATCAACTTGAGTCTTCAACTCCCTCATATTTCAAAGCTGGCATACTCACCTTAAAAATGGACCTACTGCAATTCTTTGGGTGGTCAGCTTCCCACTGACATCCCTGTGCCCCCCTCTAGAGCACACTGGCTCCTAATGCAAGGTAACAATCAGGCTTTTCGGTGAAATCAAGCTTTCAGTTTGCATCCCAGTGTCATTAGCATCAGAGCTGTTGTTGAGCTGTAATTCTGATTTCTTTCATCTGTATTGTTTGTCTGCATAATCGAGAGACAGGCAAACACATGCTTGGTGAATGGGCAATTGCAACATACAACCATTTTTTTATTCTGTCAGGGAATGCCATGGCACGAAGCAAGCTCTTTGTACCCCCTCATGCCTCCAGGATGTGGGACTAGCACACCCTTGGCTGGCTGAGGAAGGAAGATGAGCCCACCTGATGCTGAGGCTGGGGGACAATGCCCAGGACTGCAAGGCTTCCCAAGGGGCAGAAAGGAACCCTCTCTCCACCCTTGGAGAGCCAAGGGTGGCCAGCAGGTCTGGGCAAGGACATTTTTCCTCCCCGCCCCCCTAAGAGGTGCACAAAGGCTTATGTGTCTTATAAAGCACAACTCATGGAGTTTGGGAATGGCTGTGGCCATGGCATATTCTCTCTTTAAATAGAAGTGGTGATGCCTTCAGTGGGACACCAGATCCTATTATCTGCACTCAGGGCAACATCCATCCACTCATTAGGTTACCCAACACGTTTGATCTACTTGGGCTAAGCAGGGACCATGCAATTCCTTTTGCTCAGAAGCAGAATTTAAAGCAGAGTTTAAAATTGCAGACCCAGAAAATTGATCTTAAAAAACCACTCAGCTCTGTGAAGAGCTCATAAACCTAAAATTAGAGCTTTAAAATAAATGCAAAAGCCATCATCTACTGCATTATGTTTCTCAGTTATACCAATTTAAAATTTTCACACCAAGATAATCTGAGTAGCCCAATTCCATGTTGGTAATATCACCTACACTAACACCCTGCAAGCACAGCAGCAAACTCTCCCAGGCAGGAGGCCAGGTGCCAGCAACAGCCACTGAACTTGAAATCAATTTTGTCTCTCAAGTGTAACTTTATTCTTGTACTCTATGAATATATCACTGTGTACAGGGACAGCTATACACACACTTTCCAGAGATAAGTAAGATGAAACCACAGACTTAATAAATTCATTTTTTATAGACGTACCGTACTTCTGTGCAGCTGTGTAACATGGAGTGGGACTGAAGCAAAGCAGGAAGAATGAAAAGATGAGGTGATCTTTAAGATATTTTAGAGTTTCTTTCTCTGAAAAGGAAATCTCATTTCTGTCATGTGAGCTTCATTATCTCATTGAGGGGTTGCTTTGAGAGTTTTAACTAGTGCTGCCTGGAGGGTGTGGCTACAGCCTTCATTTCTCATCTGTCCCCTTTGCAGGCAAACCATTATTTGCATCCCCAGCTCTTCCATGTCCCCAAAGTTTAGATTTACCTGATATTCAAAGTGTCCCAAGATAAGCTGAACTTGGAATACTCTTTGCAGCTTCCACAAACAGGGAAAATGACATTATCCTCCTCTGAGTTAATAGATGCTACTAATTGTTCTAATATTGAACAATGGCATATAAATTCACTGAAATATTTACTTGGAACTGAAAAAAAAGACAATAAGGAATTAAAACAATTTTCAGAATAAAGATAGCTGACTGCAGAAGCCAGAAGGTATTACTCAGGTGGGAGCAGGTTGAGGTATCTGCATTTATTCTAAAATCTAGCAAAATGGGAACTGCAAGTCTAAAATGCTCTCTTATAGCCTTTTGTTTACAATCACACTGTTAGTAATCTGAACACCTCTTTTTCACCCATATTAGACATTTTCTAATTCACCATGAGAATTGGTTAATGTCTCCCTCTAGCCCTGAGGTCACGCACCCCAGCTCGAGATGATCATGCTTTCAGCAGAGGTATCCCTCACACGAGGCAGATCCCTCAGCATTTGTTGTGACCATTTGGTGCTTTTAGAGCAAGCAGAGGTGTTGTTCAGGAAGAGGTGCTGTTGTTGTCCTGCTCTAATGGCCCTGTTATCTGGCACCGTGCCTGGCATCTTTTGATGCCTCCTTATCTGGTAAAAGCAGAGCAGCCTCACACGTGGTGCAGTTTTTCCAATGAACAAGTCACAAGACTTTCAGAGGTACAACTGGTGAAAGGCTGTTGAAATGCTCTCAGAATTATAATGACAACTTATCAATGCTTGGAACAAAATCATCCTTTCACTGATTAATTTGCAGGCTCCAGGAAGAGTGTTTGCCTGTGAAATCTCTTCTGCCTTTTTAGTGTCATTTCTTCTTTATTTTCTACTGGTGATCTCTGAAAGAGGAATCTTAATAACAGCAGAGTGCAGACTCCTCTCAATTTAGCTTGTTATCAGATAGCTTTCTTGGGAGACTAACTGATAAGAGCAAAGCATGACTTTTGTCACCAAATAACAACTGCTTTGACATGCACAGTTTGAGAGATAAGCTGCCTGTGCTCATCATCTGCAGACCTGTGATCTTTCTACTACAACTCTGCTGCCTACTGAGTAGCCAAGTCCAAAATGTGGGTGTCAGCCCCCCTGTGACCATGCAGAAAAGATCTTTAGGTATCTTCAGCTGAGTAGCAATTCCCTCATGTGAGAGCTGGTAATAAAGGAGAGCTCCAGATACAACTACACCCAGATTTTATCTGCAAAGAATAGGGACAGTTTGTATTCCAACCAGTAGCCATCAATTAGAGATCTCTTACTCAGTACACTCTACCTCAGGAAAAAAATAAGGTCTGACCTGTGCTTCTTGTTGGCAGATACTCAGCTGATAAACTACTGCCTCTAAAAATTACATTCTAAACAAAAAGACATGATGATCAAAGGACACTCAATATTAGAAAAATTTGCATAAGAACTTTTCTGACAGGCCTAAGTCACACTGGCTGAGGACAAACAACTCCACATCTTTTCCAAGTAAGCTGCAACACAGCTTGCTTCAAGCAGAGGAATGACACAGAGGGTGCCACTGTCACCACGTCTGGCTGTGAGTCCTTCAGAAGTCACAGTGATACCCTCCCTGGCTTTGAACTCTGGATGTTGAAAGCCAGAGCAAACTTCACACTTCAGGGTGCTGGACAGCAGCTAATTTTCATATGTATTTAACCCAAGAGGTGCAACAACAGGGTTTATACATGGTAATTAAAAGGTGCTCTATGGAAAACCGAAAAATGTCCTGTATGCTGAAACCTGGCCAGTGCCCAGGCTTGTTCTGTTTGCAAACAAATCATTGACAGAAGAAAAGGACACAGTGACATGTTTCTTGGAAGTCAGATTAGAGGCTAGGAGCACTGAACCAACATTTGCCTTGGCTGGAAGAGGAGGTGTGCCCTAAATACAGGTTGCCAAGTTTTATCTGTGGCACTTGTGTCCTGCTAGGGGAAGACCCTCAGGCCCACACTTTATGACAACACCACGGTGGCCACGAGGTTATCACAAGTTTCTTGTTTTCAGGAGTGCTTTTCTCTCCAGGTCTGGCTACAAGGCAGGGTGAGGGCTGGCAAGAGATCACAGCATCTAGAGGAACTCACCTCTTTGAGGAAAGAAGCTCAGTACACAGTTTGCCAGCCTTTTGAAGATACATTTCTAGAGGGGGACAGAAAGCACTTTGCATTGTCTCCCCAGGAGAGGGATGAGCATTTCTCAGTGTTGAAACCTTTGTATTACTCACTGTTCTGGTTACAACTTTTCACCTTTTACCGTATCTGAATCTGAAATCATCTATCATCTTCACTTGTCCTTCCAATTACAAATATTGAGCCTTATATTTTGGTTTCCTTGCAGAATACCCTCTGCTTACTGACCATTATTTATCAGTGGTAAATTGTCTGCAGATGCTCAATATGAGATTATGAAAGATTAAGCAGTGTGGGCACAGCTTGCAGAATCTCAAATGCCAGTGCTGCTGATGCACGCAGTCATGGGTTTATCATTGAAGGGGGCACATCAGTAATGCAGCTGGTACTGCAACTCAACTTAAAAGTTCTCCAGTCATTAACAAATCCTCTAAATATCTTGGAACTTTTGGATAATTAAAAAAAACTCTCTAAAAATCTTTCTTGATGATACCATTCCCTAAATTTAAAGGTTTCTTTAATTTCTAAATTCCTACTATCTTAAATAAAGCCGACGTCTTTCTCAAAATCCAAATCGTGTCCCTAAAACTTGAATAACATTCTCAAAAAAAAAAAAAATCCAACTAATATATAAAACATAAGCAAGCAAAGATCTCTCCCATCTCTAGCATGAAGGACAGGAGTTTCTCCCTAACTGGTTTGATCATTATCTCTCCTGGCAGCCCCGTAGCATGGGAAGTACAATCAGTGCTGCTTTGTGCTGAGTTCTGCAGCAGGTGAGTGTTGACCCACTGCTCACTTTCCACTGGTTTCTTGGACATTTGGCCGAGTGGATTTTATGGAGTTGTCTGCAGCTGTTTATTTTGGGGTTTTGGGGAGTTTTATTTTTGCCTCCCTCCTCCTTAACCTTCCTTATGCAGCCTTTGAAAAGACTATGATAGAATGATCCCACACTGGTGTGAGAGTCTGTCTGAATTTTCCCTCATCTGCCTCACGATTGTCATTGGGGGACCACTGAAGAGAAGACCCCTGTCTGAAAATCTCTGGTTCTGAAGGAGAAAGTCACATGCCAAAGGCCCTGAGACCTGAGACCATTGCTCACAGTTTGCTGTATGCTAAGGAGGGGGCAACATGCCCTTTTTTTTTTTTTCTTTTTTTTTTTGCAACAATAGCTTTGGAAGCTGTCCCACCTCTCGGCCAGGCTGGACTTCTCCTGAGTTTCAGGTGGTCTCCCACAGAAGACCCTCACCTGCTTTACAACCACCGTGACAGACAGACTGAGATGTAAGAAGCCTCTCCAACAAGGACTGAGACATGAAACCCCTGTGTGAGAAGGTCCCTCTCCTCCTTCCAAGGACTGGGACTGAAACCCCCAGCCCGGGGGAGGTGTGTGGGGGGAGGCAAGCTGACCAAAGCCAGATGTTTGCCTGCAGGTTGTGACCACCGGACCATGAAAACAATGGTTCTTGCCTGCTGCCTAGCTTGGACTCTGTGTACCCCCCTTTCTATTCTTCCCCCCTGAAGATCTTTGTTTTGGTTGCAAAATTTATTCTCCCTTCCCCCAACGAAAAAGAGTATAATTGGTGTCCAGATGAACTGTGCCTCTGAGATCTCCCCAGCATAACAGGCGGATCCTCGACTGGACTGGACCAAAGGACTTGGTCTCTACGTTGGTAGCTATATCCCCTCCCCTCTCTCTTCTTTCTCTCTATCTTTTTCTCTCCCTTAATCCCTCTATTGCATTTTTCTGTGGTCATTCAATAAAGGTGCATTTGTTTTGATTATTACTGCAAACCCCCTTGTACCGTGTCGGTTCTTTTGCACCCTGAGATCACTCCTACAAACCACCACGTTATCTGTTCACTAGGAAGGATCGTGACAACTGGTAACAACTATTCTGTAGTTGTTAGCTGTAGTGAGCTCTTTCTTCTCAAACCTGTTTCCAAGAACTGAGGTACATATTGATTAAGAACATAAATTGTACACTCTCATTTGAACACTGACTGTGCAGTTGAGAAGACAAATGATGTACTTTATACGGTGAAGATTGATTTTGTTTGCTCACAGTGCAAAATACTTTACTCTAAAGGATGTCTTGCCAGTACCAGTAGGATACTTGGGCTCTTAGTCCCATTAGATCAGGCACTGGCTGCTTTCTTGGAAGAATCCAGAATGAAAGGACTCAGGTGTGTAGTTCCAGAACAGCTCCACAGGTTGGACAGATGCTCACTACAGTCTAAGCCTTTTTTTTTTAGCAATAATTGACCTCAATTAACAGCAAGAGTTTTCCAGCTTGGTAAAACCCAGAAAGAGTGAGGTGGCATTACTAATACAGGAAGGCAAATATTATATTAGGATATGAAATACAGTGAGCACCATGCACATAATCTGAAAATCACAGCTCAGTGCTGACTTCTAATGAGATTTTGCAATTGTGCCAGAAGAGGCTTCCCCAACAAGGGAGTAAAAACCTGAGCTGTTTATCATTTACTAATGCATACTACAACTGTTAGAGACAGCTTCTTCAAAATCTAATATTGCCATATCTATTTTGACAGCTGTAATCTTGGGTAAACAACACTGAACATAATATGATTAGCAGTTATAATTTCCGTTTGATGTGAATGTAATAACCTTAATTCAAATCTAAACCAGAAAATGAGGAACTGTGAAATTTTCACCCTGACAGCACTGGAAATAAAGTTAAAGAGACAGCCCATCTCCATGGTGGGAACTGTCTAGGGCTCTTGAGACTGGATCATTTGTACTTCAAGAAATACCACTTCCAATAAAACCAATATAAGCATCTAAGATAAATTTGACTGTAAATTACAAAGGGCACATGTGTTAACAGAATAATGAATTTTTTTACACCACATTAATTAGCACAGGAAGAACTGTATTTCCCAAGCAACAAATGTATTATTGCCAAACACCACTCTTGGAAATCAGAAACAACAGGTAGGTTATTGAGAGTGTGGTCTAATCAAAGAAATTTTCTTATTCTGTCTTCTATTCCAATTTCTATTTTTGACGGTTTTTCTGGTGTTGCTTTAAACAACCTGCCTAAGTAATGCAGCTTCTTCATCATGTTTTAGGAAACCATTCTAATTTGATAGGTAATAATTACAAATTTAGCTGCAGGCTAATTTTTTTGCAAATTAGTTTACTGCTACTGATTTCAGAATCTCTCTCCTCTTTGACAGTCAAGCATTTCAGACACAGTTATGGGTAGAAAATGTTATATTACCAACTTGTATCAAGACTCTTTTCTTCACAGAAAAAATCTCTCCACATTTCAGACATTCCTGATAATCCCTCAAAACTTTTTACCCTTCTGGCAATTACTCAACTTTTCCAGAGCCAGTTATTTGTAAGTCAGAGATCAGAGCCCAGTCTTAGTGCAGTAGTACATAAACCAGCCCTGGCTGAACTGTTCTTAATCACAGAAGGCAGCACACATCTGAGGAAGACAAAAACCTTTTCAGATTTTTTCTTTTTTTTGTTAGTATTCTTTTTCCAAAGTGAATAACATTTTTCCCCTCCCTAGTTTTTCACACAATCTGAAATTAAAGAAAAAATTTACTCTTTGAAAGCTGTAATTGCTATTGGAGAATGAAATAAAATAAGCCCCAAAATGGAGGGGTGTATCCTGGAAAAGAAGATAAAAAGTTGTCACAGACATGTTTTATGAAAAATCCTTCTGTTAGTATTTTTCTCCTGAGAAGCTGAGAGGCCTCATGAACAAAATGTAAACAATAATTATCTGTTGCTGCGGAATGAAACAGGTGGATCTGTGATTGGTCTCATGTGGTTGTTTCTAATTAATGGCCAATCACAGTCAGCTGGCTCAGACCCTCTGAGAGTCACGAGCTTTTGTTATTCATTCCATTCTTTTTCTTTTCCTTTCAAGCCTTCTGATGAAATCTTTTCTTCTATTCTTTTAGTATAGTTTTAATAAAAGATATATATCATAAAATAATAAATCAGCCTTCTGAAACATGGTGTCAGATCCTTGTCTCTTCTCTCATCCTGGGACCCCTGTGAACACCACCACAAAAAAGTATGTGCAGAGGTTTTCCAGTGGTCTTATATGATTCATTATGCATGTAATATAAGATTGCAGATAGAAGTTCAACCTTTAACTTCAGAGGTCCTGTGAGAGCATCAGCAAAAGAAAACTCCTCCATGTTCTGAATATGCACTGTGGGAAAGTGACAGTAATGGCTATGACAAATTGTTATCTAAAGAGACTGTGAAAAACCCTGACTCAGGACCAAAGCCCTATACAACTCTGCAAGATACTCTGTACACATAGGATAAATTAATCTTTATTTAATAAAGTCAAGCAGACAGCTCCACTAACACCTCATTCCTATGTGTCAGTCATTGACCTTTGCAGCAAGCCAGAAGCATGGTTAATTAAAAGAAAAAGAGCAGCATAAAAATTTAGGAAGAATTCCACTGAGCAGCTCAGGTAGCAGATGCGATGTTCTAGCTCCTGCCACCGTTCCCAGAGCGCACATCAGATATCTCTTGCTAACAGTGGTGTGCATGTCCCTACAACTTCTGCACTGCATATTGTGCCCAGTTCCTTCTCTTGCTTGGAGGGGCTCATTGTGCTGTGTTTTGTGTATCCCATTCCTTGGGACTTGGGAGCAGCTGGAGAATGACATGTGGAAATCACAGCCAGAGAAGACTGGTGCATCCCACACCTTTTACATTGGTGTGGAGTTGATGTGTAGGAAGGGCATAAATGCAGCCAAAGCCCTTCTGGCTCCCTGGTCAGATGTAGCCTCTATACCTTCCACAGCTTCTTCCCTTCCATCTCTTTTTCCATGGCATGCATCCCTTCTCTCCTCCTGTTGTTGCTTGTGGGAACCCAGGAAATTCCTCTGGCTGCCCTGGAGGATGCGAGACCCTGTCAGGAGGCTCAGAGACCTTGGCACAGAGCTCAAAACCCCTGTGCCTTTGATTTAGCCCTTAGGAAAAAAACAATTACCAATCTTTATATGAAGGATTACCAGCCATGACAGTTTAAGTAGAATGATAGTGAATTTATCACGGGGTGAAAAATAGATTTTTGAGGTTTTTGGAATGGGGGTTCAGGGGGCAAGATGGAGGAATCTGGGCATGTCCAGCCTTTCTCCTTCTTCTTGGCCTCCATCTTCTGGATGATGTTGGCACTTTTAGATTGGTTTAGAGTAGAAGCTCATGGTCTAACATAGGTGATAGGTATTGGAAAGTAATTGTAAACATTGTATATCTGATTTTTAGTATAAAAAGATAACACCACCCTGGGGGCAGGCAGAGTGTCTCTGACTGTCTTGCTGAGCAGACCTCAGCTGGACAGGAGAAAAAATTTTATAGATGAGGAAAAATAAACAACCTTGAGACCAAGAACTGAAGAGTTCTGATTCCTTCGAGCTCTGGGCTGGGAAAAGAGACTTTCTAACACATCTCAAGGTCACTCAGACCAGCGAGAGAGCCCGAGAGTTGCTCCTGCTCCTTCATAAACAGCTATGAGGTGTTTAAAGTGTCCACCATGTTGAGCATGTGGCTGCTACACATCCTTCCATGACTGCAGTGAAGGAAGGGAGATCCAGATACACGCATCCTTTTGCATAAAGAATATACTTGTCTTATCCTATAAGGACCAGGTTAAAAGCTGGACAGAGATGTTGTATCACATATAAATGGAAGAGGCTACATTTTCAAGAGATGCTGTGTAGGCCTCAGGTTTTCATACATATGTAACACTGAAAGTTAGTCAGAAAAACTTTTCAAATCAAATTGAATGTCAATGCCAGAAAGGCTCTAGCCAGAAATTATTCTGCATCTCAGTATTTCAGTTTTTCTGTTGCATTTCTATTAAAACCAAGTCATGTCTATAGGGCACGAAGGCACTCATTCATGAACTTCTTAAGGAACAAATCCTCTGTTTGAATAATTGCAAATGAAAAGTTAAATCCTGAAATTCTATTGCAATCTGACTTTTCACTGCAGGCCAGAATGTCCTAATAACCTAAACATTAGAAAAATGGAAAATCTACATAGCAATATAATCTCCATGGAGAAAGAAAACTCCAGATTCAGAACAAGTGCTTTTCTCTTAATATTGAGCACATCTTGTTGGAATTTGTAATCCCCTATCGTAACCCTATGTTAACTATTTTGACAAAATGAATAGTGTTTAGCCATATAATTTTGACATGAAAACATAGCCATATAATTTTGACATGAAAACAAAACTACTCAAAACTGCAACAAATAGAAAGCAGATAAAAAGCCACCATTTGATCTCACAGTGAAGAATGGTGCACTCTTAGCTGCTGTGTGGCAAACAATTAGAAGTGAACAGAGACAAATGCAGATTTAACCCTCACTTGTCTGCCTTTAATCACAGGCAACATGAAAATGTTTTAGGCTGAACAGCTGATGGACAGAAGATTACAGAATGCTTTCATTAACCCACAACAATGTCCTCAAACTACATGTTTTCCCAAAGTCAGGTAAGGAAAAGAATAGATATTACAGTAAGGGAGCTGAAAGCTATGGTTTTGTAGCAGGAGCAGGAAAAGTGTTTTGAATGGAGTAACTGCAAGAAATTTAAAAACTCAGTGGTTCTTTGGTTGGGTTTTTTGTTTTTTGTTTTGGTTTGGTTTTATTTTAAGCCCTAAGCAGATAGTTCAGGTGGAAATAGAGAGTTCTGGGAAGAGAGGTAAACATGTAGAGATTACCTGGATTAATGACTTTTGTTTTTAACTGTTGGAATCTAAAAAGAAGATGTTTTATTGCTGTTGGGACTGGAGTCCAAATCTTTCACTGTTTCAAAACCAGTGCAGATAGTTGTAAGTTTGTTTGTTTATTTGTTTGAATTTGTAACCCCCAAATCAGTCCAGCAGAAAGGGCCAGAGAGTACTCTAAACTGATTAGGTGAAGGTGTAAAGGACTTGTGATGCAAGAGACCTTAAATGCTTATGCTTTTAATATTTCACTTATTTTTTGCTGTTGTGTTAATATCTGGAACTTCGGGTTTGCACTTTAATACAAGGTAAGAGTAAAAAAATCAGGTATTAAGACTCATGCAAACAAAATTCTTTTAAGTCTTGGAACATTTAGAATGGGGGCTTTAAGTGATCTTTCAATCACTGTGCTTTTCATATCTTGAAATGCAAATTGGTTTATATTGACATTGGTATATTGATTGATCTTTCAATCAATATGCTTTTCATATCTAAAGAGCAATATTAGAAGTTTTGGGTCTGAGAGGAAGACTGTCCTGTCACTGTCCTTGCAGAAGGACAGCTTAAGGAAGCCAAGCTGGAAAGAGACCCAGAATATATATTTTCCCCCAAAAGCAGCAATCAAATGATTTGTTTATTGTGGAAAATAATGTCAGAACCAGACTTTCTTTGTTGGAGGGAATGGGGGAGTAACCCTGCACAGGACAGGACACTGGGTAAGGAACATCTTAGGTCTCTTTTTGGTGGCAGTTACTTCATCTATTTGAAACAATACAGCCAAAAACTTCATCTGTTTGAAAAAAAACAGCCAAAAAAGACAGTTCCTGGGGGACCCATGCTCTGCTCAGCACTAAGAGTATCGTCCTCTTCTCCAGGCAGACTCAGTGCTGTGCAACTCCTGCATACAGACAATTGCAGCTGACCTGCTCTCAAGGGATACCAAGCATTTCATTTCCAAACTAGCTATCTACATAAATGTCTCTCTGCTTTTATATTTCAGGAAAGAAAAAAAAATAGTGATATTGGAAAACTGTGAAACAAATGTTATCATTATTTCGGCTCAAGAAATAACTTCCAGCATTTCAAGTTTCTTGGCTGTGGTGATTTTTTTCATGTTCATGTTGCCATCTTCAAATTTTTTATAGGTCCTTGCAACAGGGGAAGTATAACCCAGTCATGTGAAAACCCAAACAGGACTGAAACCTTGTACATCTGGTTTATGTCCTGTGGTTTAAATATTCTCATACTAGCAAAAGGCTAAATGACCAAAATAAATCACCATAATTGCAAAATTCAGCTCTATTTCTCCATTCAAACTTTAGGAACAGAAATATTTGTAGCAGAAATACCAAGATTTTTCTGAATGTGTCAGCCCATGTGAGGGCACCAGAAGAAAATGAAGGGTTAAAACAGTAGGACGTAGCACACACAGAGCAGTCAGCCTTGTAAACACAGAGAAAGAACTGTGTTGCTGTTGGGATACAGGTCTTTTCATCTAGGTATAAACAAGATGATGGCAACAAGGCTGCATCACATGTGCCATTCTCACCCCTCTCACAAAACCAGAAATCAAGTTACAGCCAGAAGGACAACCAAAATGAGGAAATAAAGGCAATGGGTAGCAATGGGGCCTAAGAATAGTAGAATATAAACAAGGTTCAGAGGAAAAAGCTCATGCCATAGTCATTGCTGAGTTCTCAGAGGCACATCAAGTCTATCCAGAAATGAGTTTTCTTTCCCAAGAGATCTGTTGAGGAAACTGAAATCCTATTTTCTGGTGTTCTTCAGTTTTGATTGTGGGCAGCTTGTGAACATCTGGGTGTGAATAAGTGCAGCCCATGAGACAGTGAGTGAGACTGGTGACAGTTGTTATTTAAGGTATTTCTTTCCTTTTCTATACAGTCTTACACAGACTTCCATTAATTTACTACAGGATTTCAGGTACTAGAGGATTTCTCTATTTGAAAGGAAATAAGTGACTAGCTTTTTTCTTTAAAAAGAACCCCAAAACAACATCCATTTGTCTGATGCCAGTTGAATACACAACACTTCAGGGATACATAGCGAGGAGCCTCTGCTGCTGGAGACATTTGTGCTAATTACTTTCCCCTCTTCTTATCTGCAGTGGAAGTGGAAAAGAAGTGGAATTGATCTCTTAAGTGCTGTGCCCAAAGAACAATCTTTAAGGAGAAACTACCTTAATTAAAACAAGATGAGCAGCAGCACTTCAGGACAAAACTGCACAGCCATCAAACAGAGCAGTGGCTTCAGGACTGCAGAGTTCACAGTAATTAAGAACAGAGATGAGCAGCTCTGGTGGGAAGAGCCTGAGCAAGGCTTAAGTCACACTGTCACCCACAAAATGATGTTAGTGAGACACACAGTTTAGTCTGACAAACAGAGCTGATCAGCACTTGAGAGAAAGGATAGGGAATATTAACTTGGCAGACAGTATATGAACAAGTTTACTCATGGATAAGCTGCAGAAGAAAGAGAGAAAGTGACCAAGAATTTAAATTCTCCAAGATTTAGAGGAGAGCTGGAGGGAGCACAACTAAGAGCATTCAGAGGACAAGTTGTAAAGCTGAGAAGGGCCAAACCAGAAAGACAGATTTCTAGATCTCAGGGGAGCAAACAACTGCCAGGCTGACAGATTTTCAAGGTGTCTGCCAGTTAAATGAAGGGGTAGGTGCAGCACCAGAGATGTGCTCATAAAGATCTTCCCAAGGGCTGAGCAGGAGCCATCCTGAAGCTTCAGCACCATCTGGCAGCTGGGAAGAAGGCAAGGGGATTTGCTACTGCCCAGCAAACATTTGCACAACACACCTCCAGAAAAGGTCAGCATTTGAAGCTGTTATTGAGCAGTTTCCTGTAGAAGTTTTTCCAGGTGTACAGATGCCTGAAGGCATCGTCCATCAGGGGATTGAGATGGGATGGAGGCATCCAAAATGAGAGAGCTCTTTTACAGAGAAACATCACTTGACAGCTCAAGAGAACAATGCATTTCAAGAATAATTCGTCTGTGCATATTTGCCACAGTTCTGTTTTCTGCTTAAAAGCAAAATCTATCAGGTTGCTCCTATTTTTAAATACAATACACAGAACATCATACGTTCATTGGAGAAACAGGTATAAATGTGAAAACATCAGTAAGAGCAATACAGCATTTTGGCATTAGTTTGTACCTCAACAGCATGTTTAAATTTTAAAACCTATGTCATATAAAATAAAGGAAAGGACAAACATATTTCAAATACTTACTCCCTTTGATATTTTCAATTGTGTGTGTCCTCTAGGGGTTTTTAAAAGTGTAGGACTTTTACATCTCAAGTATATTCCAAGCAGAGATGTAAATACACAGAAAAAGAATGGTTGTTAAATCATAGCAGGTTAAATTATTAAATCATCTCAGTGACAAGACCGAGAAACAAGACTTGGCCCCAGAAACAAGACTCTAATTCTGAGTGATTTTCCATGTATGAAGGTTAAAAAGATGTATGAAGGCCAAATGGGCACACTACAAATGCCACCCAAAAGATACATGGAGCAGCACTTTATATACAGCTCTGCAAGCATAATAGAAACATTCAGATCTAGTTATATGTTTCTTCATGTGAAAATTCAAAGTCTTAGTCTTTATAAGAAACAAAGAAAATATTCTCTCTCTTGAAGCCCTGCTGGAAAGCCCAAACATCTGCAGAATGCAAATGAGCACCACCTGCTGCGGCCTCAACAGGCTGAAAAACATTCCGCTTGCCTCTAGATAATATAAATACAAATAGTTGTATGTTAAATTGCTAAAGTGAAAATCACTTTTGCAAATAGAAAAGCCAGGTTCAGCTGTAAGCAAGACCCCTACAGAAAGATTTGTTCTGTGGGCCTGTGGATAAATGCCATTGCCTCAGAACTGCAGCAGCTCCCAAGGAAGATGTGTTATCCTGAGGACAGTTCTGCATAAGCATCTTTCATTTGGGGATTACATCTTCTGCCTTCTTCAGAGATCATCTGGGTCATTTTCTGTGCACCACACCTTTCATTTTAATGGACATCAGAATGCCCAGCATTTCAGCTCTGCTGTTTTTTCAAAATGCATTAGTGACATTTGCTGATTGGAGTTGTTCTTGGTTAGTGACTAAAAGCTTTTGTTCAGTGTGCTCTAATATGTTCTGCTTCACTCTTTTCTCTTTATTTGCTTTATCAGATATGAGCATCCCTAGATCTGGTGTTAAACACTCTGGTGCATCACTAGGCAAATGGAGAGGAAGAGGTCAGAGCAATTGAGGCTTCACTGCTTTATGAACTCACAATTATAGAGGTTAAGCCATCACACAAGATGGCCACAGAGCCCCAACAGTTTTTTTTCCCCTTTATTTCTCTCCCCCCATCTTTTCTCCTTCCTGATAAATGAGCAGTGAAAGAAGTGACATGTTTATTTCCTGGCTCTGATGCAACCCAAGTATGAGGCAAGCAGGGGAGAAAACGTTGAGCATAAGATCTGGGAGTTGTTTTTGTCCAGAAATGTTGATATAACAAGACTGATTTATTTTATAAGTCTTAAAATTCTTCCAAACAAAATATTTTGAAATAACCAACAGAAGGTCCCTGGCATTTCTCATTAGATTAAAGTGTCAGTGGCAAACTCCAGACACTGCCTCAGACGCACTTACCAATTGCCATTTAGCTTGTGCAGAGAACAGTCAGAACACAGCCAGAATCAAAACTGGGAAATACAGAAAAAACAAACTAGGATGGGTTATTTCTCTCTGCTCAGAAAAATTAACCATCTTTCATGCTCAGAGATTGCAAACACTCCATGCAGCAATAATGTTCCCTCATACATTGATAGACTTTTTAAAAGTCAGTGTGGGGTGGCAGCTATTTGGGGAAAATAAAAACCCCAAAAAGCAAGACAGCAGCAATATCTTGTCTGACAACATAAATAAAGCCCTTTTCCACACTATCCTTCTTGCTTGAGGAGTTTTTCTTCCATCTTTAATATCTGGGAATGGTTGTTCATTAATGGGCTTCATCAGTGTCTGCTTTAGGTTCACACACATCCAACACAAGCACCCCAAGGTGCAGCTCCTAAGGAGAAGCCACCTATTCCATTTTCACTGTGCTGTCAGAGCACATCCCCCTTGCAGATCTGCTGATCAGGAGGAGAGCTAAAGCCTCAGACTTGGTAGTGCTTTGGCAGCAGATGAGGTGATGAACCCCTCTCCTACCCCTCTCTAACCTCTTAAATAACCTTGGACCCAGGCCATGGTCCCCCTATCCCATCCTTTCTTTCATTCACAACTCATATCCCTTCTTCCCTTCTCCATCCCAAAAGACTCCCGTCTCTTTCTCTCCCTCTGTCCAAAATCGCCACTTTCCTCTCTTTCCCACTGCCACATCTTTACCTTTCACAGCTGTGAGTCTTCTCCCTCACCATCACAGGGGGATGCAGGAGACTGGAGCTGGCCTTGCAGACACCTTCTTGTCTAGAACACTTCCATGCAAGCTGGGTGTAAGGTGAATTTCATGTGACTGAAAACCTCTTAGGCTGCCAAAGCCTTTTTTTGGCTTTTCTGTATCTGCATTTCGCTCCAAGGCTCAAATGCTGGTGTGGAAGAAGTGTCTTGGCACCATGTAAGGGCAAAAAGAATGGAAAACTCACAAGGAAAAAGCACAAGCTAAAATGGGAGTGCTAGGGCACTTTTTTTGCAAATTTTTCACAATGCACGCTCAGAGTGAAGTCCATCAGTGTTCCCTTGCCATAATGAAACACCCGTGCTGGAGCTGACAGGGATGTTTACCCCTCTACAGCAGCAGAGAGAAGCCTGTGCTAGTGCAGCTGCTGCAAAAACTTTCTTCAGATCAGCAGCTTACCCCAGTAACTCCAGCTAAAGCAGACCTGTGGCAGGTGCCAGGCTGCTGGCTCTGCAGAGCACAGCCCTGGATCTAGAGACTAAATCTGAACTCAAGTACTGCAGCAGGACAAGATTTTAGCAGGACAAGCTTTCTTGTGCTGTCTTGAGCATGCATCCTTCCTCCTGCACCCAGGGGAAATAAAAGGAGCTCAGCTGGATCCCTCCATCATCTCACAGAAATGAAAGTCTGTGGTAGAGGTGAAGGCTGAGGTTTGGGGCTGAGGACTCACAGTCCTCCCAGTCTCTGAAGACAAATGCCAGCTCAGCCACAGTTCATGTTTGCACCAAGTGTAGTTCAAAGGAGGCATTTGTACAAGGAGAAAGAGAAGCAGTTATACCTTGGATAAACACTTTCCTTAATTTTTCTCTCTTTTCCTATATTTTTAGTGGAATTAAGCATTTCCTTGGTCAGACCAGATGCAGAGAAGCTGGAGAGGAAAACAAGAGCTGGAGGAGAGGAAGCCAATCTCTATATGTAAATGGATCATCAATGCCATCTCTGTTAATAATTTAAATAATTACAAGCTGGAGAGACATTTTGCTTTTTATGTTGGTTTTTTCCATGAGGACAGAATGATGTGGATTACCCTCCCTTGCTCAGTTCAAATAATGCAACTATTTTTGTTGCTGACTTGTTAGAGACAATGACCTGCAGGGTACCTGCAGCTCATTCTCCATCAGCCACTCATCTTTCACCTTCATTGTAAATCAAATGGCAGGCAAATTAACATTGTTTTTTGAATCTCCTATGACTGGTTCATACCATACTGGTATGCCATTGCCTGAACATCATATAGTAGAAGAGAGGGCATTTTATTTTAATTTTTTTAAAATATGTCCAGTTGCAATGGTTGCAATGGAGTGGGGCTGGAATCTGACATTTGTACAGAAACTGAAAGAAACTCCTGTTCAAATATTCTGTGACAATTAGCCTTCATGTTGAGGCCAGGAGCCCCTTTGGCTGGACTACACCAGCAATAAAGCAGCAAGATGTTTGTATGGAGGAGGCAGAGGACCCATACTGTGGGCCAGACTGGGAGGGAGAGGCAGGATAGCCAAGGACCTTGAAGCTGTGAATGAGTTCATTTAGGTCAGTGATTCAGAAGGGAGTGTAACTTAGACCAAAAAGATGAAGATGAGCTTAGTAGCTGTTTTGGTCACATGGAGATTGGTGGATGGTGACCTGGGGAAAAAGAGTGTCAGACAAACTGGATGACAGAGGAGTAGGAAGCTAAGTGCTACCCTGCTCTTTTAATATATACCTGTTCCACTTTAAATCCCTGTTTGCTTTTGTTGTATGTTGTGTTAAAGCTCAAGGCTAAAATAAAGACTCAAATTCTGCATTTTCCAAATGCTTTGCTGGCTGGTGTAGCAGTACACATCATACTAAGAGGTGGGGGTGGATGCATCCACCTAAGGATGCAAAGTCAAGGCAGGTTCTGCAGCATCAATGTTCCTTGTCAACTTAGTCATTAAATCAACCCTGCTGCAACAGTTTTAAGTGAAAAAAAATTGTGGGTACTCTCCTTTCTCTTTAATTACACTGTAGGCTCACAGACAGTGTATGGGGACATAAAGACTCATAAAATATGTGTCTGCATACATGTGTGACCTATTTATCATCCAGAAATCTCTTTAATGCCAAGAACTACATTAGATAGTTCAAGCCACTGCTCACAGTGAGTCACATAATGAGGTTCTTCAGATTATTGTTGTCATTAGCCCATTCCCTTCCCCTTCTCACTTAGGAAGTTCATTTAGGCAAGCAGTCATTTTAAGAACATGCAAATGCTGATTGCTGATTTCTATGGATCTGGCAAGCAGCCAGGCTTCTGGGATGCTGGCTACTATAGGCAGTGGGAAGTTAAATATGCATGACCTCCCATAATGTTGATCCATGGGCTTGCAGGCATTCTGCACCTGTAAAAATCCCAGCTATTCTGCATGCAAATTGTCTCTGGTGTTGTCATTGAATCACTTTGTGCTTCAGTGATCAGGTAAACTCAGCACATGTTCATTATCTTTCTCTGCTTTGGTAAAGTCTAGAATAAAAAAAGTCATTATTTAATCATGGCAAATCCAATATTTTGTTCCTGACAGGCATGTACATATTGCACATGGGAAGGAGGAGCTGAATCCATACTGACAACTTTGCAGTGGTGTTAAAATCTGATGAGTTTGATGCTATCAAGATGTGGGGAATAAAATGCAGTAGTTAATATAAATAATTTATTTAGCAGTAAGGAATTAATAATGCATTATTAAGATCAGGGTAGCACTAGGAAATTGCCTGAGGACATTGTACACAATAAGGAGTCACAAAAGAAGTCAACTATAGCTCAAGGTTATAAATCAGAATCTAAGTAGAATAAAATTTATAAATCTAATAAAATCAGCTTCACCTAGTCTCAACCTACAAATATTTGTATAATATATAGGACTGACAATATCTGTACTCTTAAAGAGATTCCATACATTAATAATATTATAAAATAGTAGACTATTAATAAAGGGCTAAATTTTGACATCATGAATACCAGAGGAACTTGGGGCATAATTTCCAATTAAAAATGGAACTTCTAGGATAAGGGGAAAAAAATACCCCCAAATAAGAGCAAATGTATGGTTCTAGAGCAGAAAGGACTGCATGGAGTGCTGACTTTTCACTTCAGTCCTCAAGATTTACTTTGAGCCAGTTTCTTTCCTCCACCTGGTTGCTGTATCATAGCAGTGGTAGCAGGGGCTCTTCCTCATGGAGGGAAATTCCTCTGTGAGAGGCAGCACAATGGTAGTGGTTCCTCCCTGCACCCAGCCAAGTGCCATCACTGGGATCACAGGGCACCTGTGGTGCTTTCTAAGGCTGTGGAAGATGCTCTGAGCATCAGAGGGATGTGGCCTGAAGAAACACTGTGGGCCTTTTAGTGAAACTGAAATAACATCAGTGCAAGCTATCTGAGGGTCACCACTGGCTTTTTGTGGCCAATTTGTAGGGTTTTGTGTCCTGTTGGTGGCTCACAGCCGGTCCATGACTAATCACTGATTAGTGATCCCAGCCCTGTAGAATTAATATCTTCCATAGAGGAAGGATTTTTAATAATAAATACCACAGTGCATGAGCCTACACTTCAAACAGGAGGAGGAGGCTGACAAGGACAACACTCTACTCCAATATTGTCATTATTGCTGCATTTGGTGTCCCCTTTGCAATTGCTGAGGGAACAGGTCAATGGCTGCACAAGCAGAGGTATTCTCTTTCACAAGGGTTTGGCTTAGTTACTGTTTATGTCACAATTACTGTGTTTATAATTGCAGAGCAAACATAACAAAACAACTTTTCTAACTGTAAAAGCACTGCTTCCTTGTTTGTATGCCACAACATATTGCTGCTAAGCATTCAGCTTTGGGTTTGTAATGTTTTGGAGAACTAGCTCTAAATAAACAAAAACAAAGGGAGACTGGCAGCTTTAAGCTGATTGAGTGTCCTTCAGTGTTAAAACGTGTTTTATTTAAGAACAGAAAGATTCATTAATGCCTATTTATGATCTATTTTTAGAGTAATTCCATGCAATTACTATTCATATGACTCAAGCACCCAGGCTGAATTTTAGCCAGGCAATAACAGGATAATTTTATAATGCCAGAGAGTCTCTTGAGAAGATTTGGAGGAAATACAAATCAACTGTTAGTATGATCAAGCTGTGCACACTAACTCAGTTTCTGGAGCTCTGTATAACAGGAGACATTCACAGTGGAATATCAGACATCAACCAGCACATAGGTGCAGCACTGCTGGCTTTGTAACATCTGGGCTCTGTGCAGTTGCAGTGCAGGGAGTGGCTGGAAATGAGCTCACCACTCTCCATTCACCTTTTACTCCCAGCAATGAAGTACGTAAGAAATACTGATGCAAAGTTTCCCAGAGAGACATCAGACAAAGAGGGATGGAGAGGTGCATATGCTGGCAAACACTCTTAGAAGTGAATGAATACATGTTTATAAAATGGCTTGC
The DNA here is from genome assembly GCF_023055355.1 of Agelaius tricolor. Lineage (NCBI taxonomy): Eukaryota > Metazoa > Chordata > Aves > Passeriformes > Icteridae > Agelaius > Agelaius tricolor. The sequence goes on from NW_027269261.1 coordinate 66,263,497, forward strand.
TCTCACACACTAAGGATCTTCCTTTCCTGTCCATGTGAACTTTCAATGAGTCAAAGTCTTATTTTCCTTCTTATCCTAATTCTCTTCCCCCTAACACTCCTTTTCCCCCAGTATCTAAACTTTGTCTCCATCCTTTCTTTCCAGGACTCAGCTGGGTGTAGTGTTGCAGTGTAGGGCAGCCTGGGAGGGAGGGCTGGGAAAGGCAGCTGCAGGCACTCCATAACCTCTGCCAGAGAAGCCCTTCAATACCATGCACTTGTCAGATTAATTCTACACCAATTAATTTACCCAGATTAATTCTAGACTAATTAATAATTTCTGGAAGGCAGTGGAGAGAGTGGTTTTGTCTCCAAATGAGGGCAGTGACTATCAGGATACCTGAGCTAGCCCTAGGGAAATGGCAGGTTAAGATAGAGGGCATGCAGGAGTACTCTTATCCTTCTGGATGAGTGCTCTGGGGCCAGGCAAGGTACTTGAGGATGCCTGATGGCATCTATTCTTAGACACCTTGGAAAGAGTTCTGGGTTAACACCTCACAAGGGGGAGAAGCCCTGAGCACAGCAAAAAACTGTTCCCCGCAATTCAAGATTTACACTTCTGAAAAATCATTTAAGGCAAAGACAGCAGAAAGGAAACAGTCAAGAAACCACTAACCCCGCTTTCATAAAGCATTTATTTTTTTTATTTGAAAACATTATACAGGCATTACATTGCCACAGCCAGTCCATATAGGTGCATGCAAATATCAAAATGGAGAAAGATTTATTCAGCTTCTCAATGCAGGATTTGGGGTTGGGATTTTGTTTGCCTGGTTTTGGTTTTGGTTCATACTTCCATCTGCGGTGTCAAGATTAGTGTGCTTTATTATGGCATTTAACAATAAAATCCTACCCATGGGGTAAAATTTATATTTGTAGCTAGCTCAGGAATACTAAATGGTTGTCAAAAAAAAAAAAAAAAGAAAGGAAATGATACTACACGCTTGTCAAAATGTTAATAGCACAAGTTAGCAATCTCTACACTATACATTGAAACTTCTTCTTATGACACAGTGGTGCAAAATTTTCAATTGCTTGGTCTATCGTTGTGTGTTTCGAAACTTGATAGCTGGAACAAAGACCAGGTCTGTTTCCCAGTGAGGGTTTTCATCTGGTATCAGAAAATTCCATCAGTCTTGCTAAGGGCTGCCCAGGACCAGCAGAATCAGAGAGTTTCAGTTTGTTGAGGCAAGGAGCTATGCAGAGCTAGAGACGTCCTACGCACACGGAGAGTAGCTGCCGTTAGATAGCTGAGCCTTTGCTGGTGCACACTGAGGGCTCCAACTGCAGAACACAAGCAGGCAGGAGGAACGTTTTCCTCCACTAGACCTCAGTTTTTCAGTCAACACAGTTCTTTGTAAAGCTATACTACTGTTCTCCTTCGAGGTCCATCCAGGACTAGCGCGCTGGCGCTAATCCGAGCATCCACCTTGTTTATGGGGAAACACAGCGAAGCAGCCCCGCTTTGCACATCAAACTCCTCCTGCACCAGAAGCACAAGGGATGCTGGCTGGCTGCAGAGCGCTCACTGAGACATCCATAACTTATTCCTGTACAACAGAGCCTTTCAGAATAGCCTGGTGGCACCTCTCAGCCACCCATGGATTGCAACCCCTCGTAAGGAAAAACTCCCAGCCCCGTGACCCGGCCGGGAGCTGCCTCCTGCCCAGCTGTTTCACAGAAGACTCTAACAAACGTCTACAAGTTAGTGTCAGAAAAATGAGGAGGGGGAGGTCGAAGGACTACAAACATTTGGCTTAAAAATAAATACTAATAAGGAAATTAATCAAAACAGTTATGCAAAAGGAAGGAACTGTAAACATGAAACACACATGCGCACAATCCTCAAGGTTCTCAGACCAACACGGGGACTAATGCTCAGAGAAAGGTATTTAATTGGTACAAAAGGTAGCAAAAAAGACTGAGATGACAGGTGCCCACCAGTGTGCCTCTGGGTACCTGAGGGAGTCATGATTGTAATCAGACCCCTTCTCCTGGGGGATGTACAAAATCCACCTGAGGTCGAAGCTCTCACAGAGCTTGACCCAAGGATCTTACCCTGAAGTGTCAGGTACTCTTTCTTCTGTGTTTTTTATTTTTTTGATTTAGACTTTCCTTAATATCCCCAGAATACAGACCCTGTTTTTCTACAGGAATCTAGTGGGGTTTTTTTTGTGTTTTTTTAATCCTCAATAGTTTAAGAAAAAAAAAGTTCAGAAACATGAGTGCTAAAAAGATTAAAAAAAACCCAGAAGACAGGAAAAAAAATCATACATTTGTTAGTTTAGTACCAAGGCATCTTAACCAAAACATTTGGGCTAGTTTTGGGCATGATTGGGCAATACTGCAGAACCTTCCCTTAGGTGCAGCAGGGTTGTGGCAGACAGCCTAAACACAGAGGGAAAGAAATGACCTCTTCTCCACAGTAAGAATAAGATACCACATACTTCTGCTGTTCAAGAGCATTTTGACATTTGCCACTTCATGTCTGTTATGCATATATAAACTTCTCTCAGTCTGCTTCAGGGAAGTTCCTTCTGTATTAAAGCAGAACAGGACTGTAAAAAATGAATGTTACCTCAGCAGAAATTCATCCTGCTTGGTTGAACTGTGTGACCTTTCTAATCTCCAATGTATAGATTGACTTTTTTCTTCTTTTTTATATAGAAATAGGTAAGTTGTATTTTTCAAACATGAAGGCCTACATTTTTGCTTTTAAACAGTCCTTTTCAGCAGAATAACATTCAAATCAAATTCACCTTCTATGCCCACAAGCAAAATATTCATCAACTGTGCCGTAAACTCCATTTTCAAATACGATGAATGCATACACACTTTTACAGCACTGTTATGTGCTTCTTAAACTCCTTCTTTCTGAAGATCCTGAAGCATTTTAAAATAACTTGGTCCCATAGCACCTCTATGAGGTAGGTAAAATGTCATTATTTCCATATATACTGATTGGGAAACTCAGCCACACAGAAGGTAAGTCATGCCCAAGGATTCATGCAAAGATGTGGCAGACTGGTGAATAAAACCAAGATCTCTCCTAGATTCCCCATCTATTGTTAGACACAGGAACACCTTGTCTTCCTTGATTTTAAATTACAAATAGATAAAGGATATTGAAATAATGATTTCCTTGTACTGGGCTCTCAGAGGAGCAAACATACAGGCAAAGATGGATTTTTCATGGTGGTGACTAAGATTTTCCCCATTCTGGTAAGGCTCCTGAGGCAGAAGTACAGTTGTATACAGAAGTGTGGAGCACACCCTTACTATTTTCACACGTCCCCAGGAATGTAAGAAAACTGCTGAATTCTTCTGCTTGCTTCACAGCTAATGAAAAATAATTGGCTGCACCCTGTCAGTAAAATGCCTTTGTGCTACTGCAGCAACACCAGCAGATGGTCCAGTCTTTCTGCTCCTGAATTCCTCCCTTAATCTTCCTGATTTTTACAGTCTCTGGGTTTTGGTGAAAAACTGACACATTTCTAAATAGCTATTGTTAGAATAATGAACCACGGGAGGCTAAGCAAACTGGAAGAGCAGAAGGCACCCTCGATGCACTGAGTATCTAAAATAAGTGCCCTGATCCACATGATATGTCATCTTTCCATGGAGAGGTACAATACATAGGAAACTAGAAAATGTATTTTTCTTTCTACAGGTTAAAATTTTAAAAGTAAGAAATCTGTGTTGAATCACGACTACAGAGAAATTGACTCCCTGTCACCTGATGCAGAACCTTGGCCACTAGGAAATCTGCCATGGATCATAGAGAGGTCAATGCTTGAGTACTTCACTTCTGCAAATATAGAAAGGCTAAAATGCTCGCCTTATACCTATTCCTAGAATAGAGACGGATATTGTAAGTTGTCCCTTCTCTGGATTCATGCATCAGATTACCTAGAAAGGGCAACTAGACAGAGAGCACAGAAGAACTTCATTGTATTTCCCTCACCAAATCCAAGGTGCTAGCAAAAATGTGTCAGGGGGTTGTTACCACGATTAACCCATCTGTTTTGCGCAAACAAACAAATTTTAGAGAGAAATTAACAGTGACTGCACAAAGTATATTTGCTGTAAAAAGGCATTTTTTCCACAGCTGGTGTGGCTTAGGCATAACATCACTCTGTGTGTGTAAAACACCCTTCTATTAATTTCTTTTTTTTTGTAATTTCATCTTATGTATTGAATATCTTTCACAGGTAGTTTGACATTAACTGATTCCTACACAGCAGTTTGTATTGCAAACATGCTGCTCATTTCGTAAACGAGGGACTGGCATCTCCTTGCAAGGAACACCCTGGAACAATTGATTTGTGTTTGTATGAGCTTTCCTTATTTGCTACCTTGCAGCTCACCAGTGTAACTGCACCCGGTAAATACCTTTCTCTATGTACAATACAGAGATAATGGATATACGAGCTCCACTGTCAATAGGTCATCAACAGCCCTGGGTTTAAGCAACTCTAACGTGAGGCTCCTCTTCTGTCTCCTGCCCCAGGCTGGTGTATGTCACCGAAGGCTCCATCTGGCTGCTGGCTGGCAGGTCTACAACAGGTCCAGAGGGATTTCGGAACTGCTTGTACACCCGAGGATCCTGGGCTACGTAGGTGGATGTGGAGGAGTAGAGCATCAGCCCAACGAGGATTGTGAAGAATGACAACAAGTAAAGTCCTGAAAACTGAGGAGAAATAACAGCAGAGTCGTTAGAAACAGCACCAATTACCCTGAGTTCATGAAGACCTAAAGACAGGGTTAGGCATAGATCCTTGTTTTGGCATGGGCTGCACAGGTCAAACTCCCTATCATTTGGATATTGAATTTTTATGGGAATGACTCTTTGAAATTTAATTTACTCTCACCAATTCCTCTGTCCTTCATAAACAAGAGCTAATAATTGCCTTCCCCTGGGCCAGGCATGTTAAGTATTGACTGTCTGGGACTTGGGAAAGCTGAATTTTGGTCACAGATCCAAAGCTGATTTTTTCATGCTTTTAGACAAGCCAGCTACTTCTCTGAGTCCAAGTTTCTCCAGCTCCAGTGCGAGGTACCATCATTTACAGTTGTCAGACAGGCAGTGGACAAATCTGAAGTTAGTTACAGCTAAAGCAGATGTCTGTGAAGTTAACATGTTGTTAGAAATATAAAAATATAATTAAATAATAATTTCAATAAGAATTTTAAATATATATACATATGTATTAATAAAGGCACTTAAAAACTACCCTTAAAAACTACCCTGTCTGCAGTATCTCTTGCTTGTGAATAGAAAGCAGCTGCTAGAAGATCTAATGTGAGTTTGGACAGGATGAACTTCAGCTGTGAAACGTGCTCTGGGTCAACATCATGAGGTTTGAAAGTACACAGGGAGGGCAGTTAACTGAAAGCTCAAGTACACATATTTTGGCACACAGCTTCACTAGATCAGAGGTCAGCCTGAATTTTTTGACATATACAGACTTGTGTCTGAACTAAAAATACAACACAAAGAACCTTTCTGGCAACTCATTAGCCCTTGCAGATAAAGCTAAAGGCAAAGACAGGGTTTCAAATGCACAGACCAATGGGTACTAGCTTTAGATACTGGGTTCTGGCTACAGGGGACACAAAAATGGCTTTCAGCCCACATGACTTGTCTGTTGATCCCAGACTACAAGTTATTTGTTCATGCAAGCTGTGTGTGAGAAACCATGAAGGACAAATTGCACAGCCACCTTGTTGAGGATATAAATGATTTGTATTCAGTGGAACTTCTAGAAGTGCCTGTATTCTGCAGCTGTCAGGAATCTGTACCTGAACACCATCAACTACTTGCAACCTGCTATTAGCTGCTCCATGAGGTACTTCAGGATTTTATGTACAGGTGTCTGCAAGTCTGTTTGTTAATCCTGACTGACTCTGCTTTGATGGATGCCCCATTTGTTTTCTCTGGATCACCTTAGCACAGCACAAAATAGAACGGACTATATTATCTTGAAATTTTTTTAGCAATTCTGTCTTTTTTGCTTAAAGTAATTATCATTGTGGAGAAAACAAATTTTACTTATGCTAAATTTGTAGTGATGTTAATTTGTTACTGCTTCATAAACCTACAAAACCTCCATCTAGCCTCCTGCCTGAGGAAGCATTTGGACTTTTTACAGAACCCTCAGTATCTCTGAAAGCTTTGGTCACATAACCCATGTGATAGGGTGATCAGGTCTGAGTGTGTTTCCCACATCCAGTGTGCATGTTCAACAGGGAAAATACCATAATGGGGAAAGTTTTTAAAGCATGTGAGAAGGATTAGAGGGTAGGAAGAGTTTTGCTTTTCATCAGCTTTTAATTGTTTTTTAACATGTATGCCACCAGGCCCTCACATGTTGTCTGGCAGCACAATTTGATGAAACCACCCAGCTGTCCCAGAGTCATAGAGACACTGTTGAGCCTCACCTGGTGTCTGCTGAAGGATTCCTTCCATGTGACACAGCTCTGATAGGACTGTTAAGCTTACATCTCCCCCATGTGGCAATCAAACACAAGTCAATAATTTCAAACTTCTGGTTGATTTCTCCCCCTCCATTTTCAGTACAATTTTGTTCTCAGCGCTTTCTTCCCCTCTTTCACTTTGTATTTGAACTTGAGCATCACTTGGCAGCAGTGAAGCTGACTAAGCTGAAGAAAATCTCAGGAGCCAAATGCATCTAGTTTCCCATCCCTAGTTTCCCACTGTCCCTTATTCCCACCTTATGCTTGAATTTCTCACCCCAGCCAGCCAATTGGCTTGGCCCACTGCATAGCCAGAGTGCCAGCCAGATCTGTGATTGCCTCGTGTCCTGCTGTGAGGAATCTGTGGGGCTTCCAGCAGCTAAATATGCTTTTTTCTTGTTCTAGGAGCTGTCCAGACAAAATCAATTCATTTTTGCTTTGGTTCATGGCTCCAGCTCTACCATATCCCCTTTCTCCTGGCCATACCTCTCATTCCTCTCTCAGAGGCTTTTGTCTGATAGTATTCTTTCCATGGTAGTGTCCTCCCTCATGGCAGCTCTCCAGCCTGGGGGAAAGGCTTTGGGCAAGCTTGGGGAAATCTAAACAAAGATCTGTGAAACATTTGTCTTTGGTATCTGTGCACAGCTAGTTCAAAGAGACCTGGAGTCCAACAGTCCTATGACAATTCCTTCCTTTTTACCTTCCTTAGAAACAAGGTTCAGGCTGAATTCATTTATGCAGCAGCTCTCTGCAACACTGAAGTAGAAAGGTAGATAGTGAAGTTAATACAGGAATATATACTGAAGTACATGGCAAATCTCTGTTTTTTGTCAATACCCAGTCAGACTGACCCAAACCTCTTTGAAATAAATGGGTATTTTCCTCCTATTAAAACAGCAGTGAATCCATCAGTGCAATGGAAAGATGCAGACCTAGTTCCCAAAACCAAAATTTGTTGTTCACTGTACTATGCTCCTCAGACTCCAGCTGAAATCTGCGATTTATGGCAGATAAGATTTCAGGCACACTCTACTACCATGTAGGTTTAGGAGGTTTTTTTAATATTCATCTGCAAACCTCATCTACTGAGATTTGCTATTAATAGACAGGAAAAAGAAGCACATTCAAAACCAGAGAAAAGAGCCACTCCTTAGAAACGAAGTGAGGGAGGATCACTTTTCATTGCCACTCTCCACACAACTGCAGTACCAAACTGTAGGTTCTTGGGAAGTGTGTAATTCCTCTCTCTGCCTAAAAAGCTACTTTAGAATGATACTGTGCTTCATTTCTCTCTTTCTACAGAGAACATATTTCCTCTAAGAAAAAATATTTTTAAAATATCCAGATTTGTATGCCTCTCCAAATCCTTCCCTCCATGCTAAGCAGGATAACTGCAAAAAGAGTAACATGGTGAAAAGAAACTGGTTAGCTCAAATTAGCTAATGAGTGCCACACACCCTAAACAGACTAAAATTCAACCCATGTTTCCATATCATTAAACAGTTTTACTGTGGATTTCTTATCTACATTTATAGGTACATATGTATTACATGTGTAAACTTGCTCATGCATGAAGCTTATTGAGAGACCAGATGACTTTGTGGTGGGGTCAATGATCTAACAGTCATGAGTCCCGGATTGGATTTTCAACCTGTGAATTTAATTTGTGAATCACAATGATTTTTTATGATCCTCAGTTTCTTACCCATTTAAAAGAGATAATAGCACTTGGTTATTGAATAAATATGAGTTTACAGAATAAAAATGGGGAATACGGATCCTCTGAGGAGAAGGCAGAGAGCTCCTTTGCAGGGAAAGCGCCTTACTTACAACATTTCAGATTTCATCACTGACATGAAAAGCATGTGCCAAAGCTTTTTTGTCAGTCAAATCAAATAGTTAAATCAGCTCTACAGATCTGATCATGTCTACTCTGCTCTGACATCTGTGTGTCTATAAATGCTTCCCCAATCAATAGTATTCAATATGGATCATAAAATGATATTCATAAATGTTAAAAAACTGTGAAAACACAAAAAAAAATCTTCTCTAGATACCATTTAGTACCTGTGGTAAAAATAGCCTACATTAAACTAACATTACCTTTCAGCATGTAAAAGGCACATCTTTGGTGCCTGTCAATTTGAAGATAAACACACAACACAAAACCTAGACAAATATAACATGGTAATATGCTTAACAAGATTTGGTTGGCCTATCAAAACAAGCACAGATTCTGGTGAGTGGACATTTCTGGTATTTATCTGAGTTGTTCATTAGGAACCCAGTATTTGACTGGATCCGCTCAGTCAGGTTCAGCAGATGAGCTTATGGAAGCTCATGGCTTGGCTGCAGGAATAGGGGCAACACTCCAGAGTGTGCAGCTGCAGAACCCCACCAGGAAAACCACCGCAGCAGCAAGCTCCAGCAATCACAGCAAATGTAAGGTGAAATTACTCCTTCTGTTACCAATGCACAAAGTCTTTGACTTTAAAAAAGAAAAGAACCCAAACATATCTGCAGTCCTACATAAAAGTGTAGATGAAGTTCACAAAACAAAATTTAGCTTATATATGTAACATTTTTGTGGCAAGTGAATCAAAATTATGAGTAAGCAAAGCATCCCAAGGTACCTAAAATAAAGAAGTTGAGTATAAAGGCACCTGAAAATGTAGTATTTTTAAAAATCCAGAATAAACTATTAAACCTTTCAAAATTTACTCCCTACTGGTTTTTATCCTCTACTTTTTACTGTCTGTCCATGTGAAACTTGTCTTTCATATATCCTGAATCACTACGGGTAAAGCGCTTCTACCATTTCGTCTTGAGACTCTTATGCTTTAAAGTAACCCACTTGGAAAGGTGGGAGAAAAGGAAGCTTCTTAACAGGGAAATGAGTGCATCTGATTTCATTGTCTTGAACAGTGATTAGACAGTAACAGGAGAAGAAAAAAACAGAAAGAAAAACTATTTAGAAGGTAGTAGATTCATGCCTTGGTCTGGAGAGAAAAAGCCATTCTTCAGTACACGGGTCATGAATATAGAAGGGAAAGTCCAAAGAAACATGCATGGAAAAATCACATGGAAAAATCACATCTAGGAAAGGCTGTGCTGACTGACTCCTGCAGAGGGAATCTGCAGACAAGTAGTTCTGGCTGTCACAGATGTCCATGTCCACGTTACCACTGACACCATGGCAAAACAGTATCCAGAGTGACAAAATGAGGCAGATGTGAGTCTGCAGAAAAGCCCATGCAGACAAAGAAATTCAACCATTTGCTAATTTTGGGTTTTCGCTCAGCCATCATGATAATGATCTTGAACATTATTGCAATGGTTATGAAAATGCTAATTCTGTTTTACTCAGTCCATTGAACTGGAAATAGTTGCAGGAGCAGACTATTTGAGCTGCAGCACTCCAGCACTCCATTTGTATTTCAAAACAGCAGCCACACACTGAATCTCTTTAGGTAGTATGAACCCCAGCTCCTAGCCTATGGCAACTCAACTGTGCTTTTCAAGTCTTTAAAAAAGGTTTTTTTCTTATTCAAGTACTAACTGAAAATTTATAATTGTCATGTTTCACATATTCAGTGATAAAGTATGAAATGGAATAACTACCTTTTTCTCTACCTCATCTGGCAGTTCTCCACATTTTGGCATAAATGAATAAAGAAATCAGGTCCATTAATTCAAGTTTTAAATCTCAGAGAAAAGTGGCCTCCTCAGTATTACACTGATGAAGAGGGGTAAAAATGTATGTATCAGGTGGAATTAATCTAGTTCCATATTTCTGCTGGCACCATCCATGCTCTCCAGTTCCACCACCTTCTTCCTTCCCATCAGTGGGTCTGTGCAGTGCAGTGAACTCTGCTTTCCAGATTGATTCAGTTTGTAGCATACGCTGCACAGCCCATCAAAGCTAAGGCCAATAGGTGTTCTTTCACTGACTTATGGCTTCTTCCCCTGGGTAATTTCACACATGAATACCTGAGCAGGCTGAGTGAAGGGAGTTAAAACCAAATTTCTCTCATTATCTTTTATATAGCAAACAGACATTTCCACTCTGTTTGATAAATTGATTGAGAGGCTGAGCTTCTTTCCACAATTTTCTGTTTTCGCCTCCAACATAGCAAATGAAGCTCACCGTGACCAAGTGCAGAAGTTGCACTTGGTGCAACAGTGTGGGATGCACACTCTCTCCAGCCAGCAGCAGCACCAGAAGGCTGAGGGCTCTGAGAGCTAGGAATTCACAGAGTGCTTTCACTTGCCTGGCTGGATGCTGCAGCCATATTACTCTATTAATAGAACAGGAGCCAGCATCCCAGTCATAGCTCGCAGCGCTCTTTGGCGACGGCCTTGGATCACACCCAGGAGGATCTGACTGACTCTGTCTTGGATCAGCACTGTGCCTTGAACTACTGCTGACTATTTTTGTCCCAGCCTCTTTGGGATTCAGAGCTTGATCTGCTCGTCAACAGAAACTGAAGCAACCCCCAACAGGGCAACACTGTTATTTTGCAACCCCAAATGGCATCATACACACCAGAAGGGTTGCTGTGGGTTTTCCAGACTGCATTGAAAGGGAAAAAACAAATTCACCTGAACCTTTATGTGTCCTGCGAGTTCTCTCAGTTTTTAAGAAATCTCCAAAGGGACTCAAACCACTGAGGCATGGTTTAGAGTGCCTTCCCTGCTCACCAACTGCAGAAGCTGGAATGTCTGAGCAGAAATGTTGGTTCTCTTGCTGAGAAGGGGCACTGGACAGCTTCAGTAATGATGATAACTTCTGGACAGCAAGTCTGTCCACTACCAGCAGGATTGTATTATCTTCACATTTAAATGACCTCCAGCTATTTCTTAGGCAAACCATGAGGATAGAGTCTTAAGTGATGACCTGAAGTCCTACCTTGCTCTCTGAACACAGCTGGGATGAAAAGTGGAGTGCGTAGCTACTTACTCCACATCTTTGATCATCATTGAATGAAGGAGGTTTGTCTCAACACATCACTCATGACAGCAGAACCCAAAGCAAGAAGTTTCTGGTTTGCCTGGACAACAGTGAAAACCTGACACTGCCCTTGTTGCCATTTGGTGAAAACAAAGAGGCCAAAGGAAGTTTTTCCTGTCATTTCATGCATGGCAGAAAGGCCATACTTCTCAACTCCTGATGCTTACTTGCCCTCTCAATATGATCTAACTCAGATGAAATGCTGTCCATTACTATGGCTTATGCTGAATTGTAAATGTTGCATAGAAACCATGATGACAAGGAACCAGACGACACATTTTCTGTATTTTCCAATTGATTCTGTTCTACTGCTTGCATGTTTTACTCCATGTAAAACATACTGATCTATGCTTTCTGTCATACAGCAGCACCCTCTTTTTCAGTTCTTGAATTATATTTGCTGGTGGGCACAGTTTAACTGGTAAGGCAGTGGTCAGTGGGAAACACCCTAGCTTTCTTACCTTTTAGATGCTGAGGTTATCTACAAGGGAAAAAAATGAGGAGGGTTTACTGGAAAACTGTCACCACAGATTCTATTAAATTCTTAGGAAACTTAATAGATTTCCTGGAATTCGTTGGTGGAATGAAACAAACTTATGGAGAAAAATGAAAATAGCATTTTGGGGAAAAATCTCTGAGCTTGACATAGGCAGCTGTAAGGCAAATACTGATTTTGCACTAAGCTGCACGATTTCATGCTTCTCAAATGGCATCCTCATAAAAAAATAATAATAGCCTGTCATTTCTAAATACATGCCTGATAGGGCAAAATGTTTGTGTGAAATGGCTTATCTTCATTTCCTGAGTGCCAGGAGAGATGGGAACGCTGCTTTCTCTTCTCTTTCCCTTTGTTGCCTCTGACATCAGACGTGGAGAAAAAAGAAGCCTGTGTTCAGTACCCCTGCGGTACCAGCACTCTGTCTAATTAAAAAGTGCAAGGTAGAATGAGTCCTGCAATCTGTTTTAATCTTATCTATGTAGGAAAGAGATTTTTATGTGTAGTTAAAACACTTCTATTACATATCTCTAATTTCCTGTGAGCATCGTTATTATGGCATAAAGGGGCTTAATTTCTGGTTGTTTTATATCAATTACTTGGCAAGAAAGTGGTGAAGGACCTATCCTTTCAGATGTTCTTAATACAAAAAGGAGGAGCACAACAGAAAAGCTTATAAAATCAATTTTCCCTCCCCCCTTTTACCTTTCAGTATTCTTTGTTGGTTTTCTCTATCAGCTGCCAGTTGCCATGTGTCCTTTTGGGTTTGTGTGCAAGTATTTAATATAGCAGCAGCTGTCTGCTGTAATGATTCTCTATTACTGTACATGAGGCTAATTGTGCTCAGTGCATTCAAAACCACAGTTACAATAACTGATTCATCTTGGATTCTTTGTTTATATTTTTCTGCTGAATCTAGCAATACATTCCTGTAGAAATTCCTTCCCAAAAGGTGTTCTTTCTTCCTGGCAATGGAAATTTGGGGCACTCCTACCCTGAGAACCAAGGACTATGCAGCTGCAGTTACTCTTAGGATGAGTGACCAGGCCAGCTGTCTGGAGGGAGGGTGACATGGCTGTTTCATGTCAGGGCTCTCTGCACTGTGACACATTTGCTGCTGGCAACGAGAGGCCAAACTTCAGGAGCTCCAAGAGCTCTCAGTTGAGGTGACTCTCAAGGCAGGTTCATGAGGGAATCAGAGAGGAGAGCATGTCCTAAGCTGTTGAATCCAACCCCCCATTACTGCTTATAATCAGATGATATATTCCATCTGGCAAATCCTTCTCATGCAAGCATTATTAGGGATTTTTTTCTCTTCCCACTAACCTATTTGAATTTATCCTGGAACCTCCCTGCTATGATAGCAAAAAAAAACCCCTAATTTCTATACATTTTCAGTTTCCACCCATATGTTCTTTTATCATTAGATCAAATAATTCTCATTTTCTCCCTGTGAATTTATAGATTAATTCATGTATGTTAAGGTTCCATAGTCCCTCCCAACCCATCAAATCCATGTTACACACAATAAAGATTTTTTTAGGGATCTGCATATTCAGTACTTTGTTAGGGGCCATATGGTTACTCTGTTGAGGCTTTGGTGCAGATAAAAGAAAAGCTCTGTTTGGTGCTCTCAAGCTGACAGAAAAAAACCCTATTGCTACAGCTAGAAAAGTGGTGTCCCTGAGACAGTAAGTTGTCCTGTCCTATGGCATTAGCACTTCTTCATCAATACCAGAAATACCTAGACAGACTCATTTGGAAACAGCTTTGTCACGACCGTGCTCAAATTCTTCCCATCTGTTGCCACAGACACTGCCTCGCACTTTGTGCTTCACAGCATTTCTCAATGTCAGCCAGTTCTGGTTGCCTGATTATTCTAATTCTTCTCCCTACTGAGGGTGCCAAATCTATTACTACAGTCTCTACACAAGGCTGGTCTTCAGACCAACTCTTTGGGACCTCCATCAGCGAGTTCCTTCGAGCATGCTGTTTCTCTCTCAGCACATTGCCTTGTCCTTTATCCTCATTAGCCAGTTTCTCACCTGGCTTCCAATCTTTACATCAATAATCCTGTTCTTTAGCTGATAATTTTCTGTGCTGCACTGTTCAAAAGCCTTGCATATTAGATCTACCATTTGACTTTTCCCTACAAAAATCTGTTAAATTATCAGACAGGCACCAGATTTTGACAGGATTATCTGTCTTGTGAGAACAAGCTTATATTTCATGTAATTTTCCATTTATCTCCATGTTCCTAATTATGTCTACTTTTGATTTTATTGTCTACTTCATATCAAATTTGAAGCATTTAGATTATTGTGTTCTGTTTCTACTTCTGACCATGGTAATTTCTATTTCTATTAAAGATGGTGCATTGTCCTCACATTTAACTCTCATCCTTACTGAATATTACAGAAGGTCCCAATTTGTTTTGGTGCCAAGTGAAAGGTTGTTTAATTTCTGCCCCCACTGTCCTTGCACAGCAAAACTATTGCTTCTCTTAATATACAAGAACTTTTTACTGCTTGTTTCACTTTCTTCTTCATTGTGAAGTTTGGTTTCTCTTTTACAGTAATTAGACTTCACTCATTTTCTTTTTTACCTGCACAGTATTAGTTTTCTTTTGTGATTCCTTGTTTTCTGTTTATTTCTAAGAGTTTTCTAAGCAGTTTTTTTGTCCAGTTGCATTTGGAGTTCTCCCTTACAAGTTTTCCTCTTGTCTTTAAGATATAAAATTCATATTACTATAAGTTAAATCTATTAAAAATCTCCTCCAGATCCATTATGAGCCTTTTTAACAGTGTTCCTTGCTAAACTTAACTCATGTATGTGGTGGGAATAATTCCAGAAGTTTAGTCCAGCTAATAAAATTGCTTATCAGCAGTGCTGATGTCAAGCATCCATCCCATATCATGGGTTTGAAAGCTTCCAGTTTAGTGGGAAGGGGGAGTTTAGACAAAAGAAGATGTTTTTGTAGATGTTATAGAAGCTAATAAAATACTCCACTGGTTATACTGAAAGCATGTAAAAGTGATGTTTTCTAACTGATTTTTTTTTGGTGTGTTGATCCATTCCTCCATTCTGGCAGGCAAGAGAAGCTGATGTGGATGTTTTAGCCCTGTATGTCAGTAGCATTCACTGATTTGGCTGGTAGGAGGCACAACTGGAATAAGCTCTTCAATTCCTGTTGTATACCAAAACAGATTTTATGTATGTTCCTTCCTGGCAGCTCAGAGACCACAGCATAACTTGTAGGCCACACATAATTCTTTGCACACTTCCTAAATATTCTACCTTATTTTCTGGTCACTTCTTGAAATAGAGTTTACTCAGTTCCATAACAAATTTATAATGAAATTATTGCATTTAACCCTTAGCATTTTCTTTCAAAGATGATTCTGTCTACATCTCTGAGGAACTTCTAGTCTTTGTTTGTTTCCCTATGCATAGGTGAAAATAGCATCCAATTCAAAGAATCATAATTTCAAAATCTTGTAGATTTTCAGTAGCTGAACCTTGTTTAAGCTTTTGAATGCAACTGCTGCCTTGCTAATTCATTACTTTTCTTTTTTTTTTTTTTTTTTTGGTTTCTCTCCTGGGTTGCAAATTATTGCTGAGATACGTAAATCAACAAATACATTGTACTCCCTTGTCTTAAAAATATGCTTGTCTTGGGAAATGCTGAGGTTTTTATTTATGCTGATTTTTTCCTCCACAAGTAATTACAAAACTTAGCCTCTTGGTCTTTGCTTTCATATTCATTGAGCATCATTTAGAAAAAGTACGCTGTCAGTAAGATCCATCTCTTTAGATAGGATGGCTTCACTACGTTTTTTCTGTCTGCACATTTTCTTGGGATAAAGAAAAACGTAGTTATTTGCTACAGTATTTTTTGCTCTCTGCAGTTTGCAATCCATTTGCTGGGTCTTTGATATTATGCATCTTTATTGCTGTTATCCCTCAGCTTTCCTTTTCCAACCTATATTCACCGGCACCTTTAAAATCAATATGGTTTTGTTGAAGATTTATCATTCAAGAGTTAATTCCAGTAACAGGAAGAGCTCCCCTAATACATTTGAGCTCTCATACTGTGTGAGAATTAAAAGCTATTTACTTCCTTGAGATTGTAACAACTACACTTCACAATGTACTCTTGTTGTATACTTAAGAGATCTCTGAAGAATTCCCTAATAATTTCTTCACTAATTCCATAAATTTTACATTTTAACACTTGAGGTATGCAGGAAGGTGTGACACTAAGAGATAGAAAGATGTGGTTCCAAAATTACCCACAATAAAAAAGGGGTGGGTGTGGTGTTTGCTTTGGAGTATTCTAAGATCAAGACGCATCACTTAGCATTTCTGTTTTGATAATTGGGCATTTTCAACAAAAATGCATTTTCATAGAAAGCTTCAAAACAGTTCTGTTGTGTACAGTCTTTTAACATGAGACCAAATGAAAAAATCCCAAGATAAAAGCACTGAAAACAAGCTAAAAAACCTGACATTTAGATGAGCTAGTGTCTGAAATATATATTTGAAATCAAAGCTTTAATCATAACTTCTGCAATATGAATGCCTCATCATTTACACTGTTCTTGATGCCTTCCAAAGAGTGAGTATCCATGTTCCACTATTCATGCTTTGGAACTAATGAATCTATTGCAAGATAGCACTGCAAAAGGAAGACATTTAAAAATGCAGTATTTTGAAAAAGCTTCCATATCCGTGCTGTGTTGTTAAAAATCTGTCAGGCTGTGTAACATCTTAGTGGAAGACACTTTGTTTTCCAGCTTCTACTCTCTTCTGTCAGTTTACTTCATAGCTTTTTTATTGTATGCCATCCTGCATCATCACAAAAAGGGTGAGTGGATGGGGCTCTTTCTGTCACAGGAATTCGTGTGACCAAAGACATGTGTTTAACTCCTTTCCACCTCAAGGCAGCTCTTTAAATATAGACACCTAACTATTTTCTAATTGACTAGAATTTGGAGGAGGAAATTCAAATAGCTAACCAATTAAATAAATAAATTTAAAGAAATTTGAAAATGATGCTGCTTAGCTGAAAGGCAGTAGAACTTCATGGGAGCAGAGCTGTTGAGAGGGACTCCCACTATAAGAAATTTAGTACTTTGGAAAAGAAAAGTAAACATGAACATAGGGGTTTTTTTTGCACATTACCAATGACATAAAGAATTAACTAGTAATATGACTTACCCTCATTATTATCATAGGCTTAGAAGTATCCTTCTCACAAGGATAGAAGCCCTGTGAGATTAAATTCCATTAAAACAGGAAGTTTATGGATCAACAGCCTGCATACTCAATTTCATCAGGAAAATACCTTTAAATATATGACTGAGAAAGTGATAGTGTAAAAAACAGCTTTTTAGCCTGCACTGCCTGCTTCCCTAGAAATAATGATGCACCACTGACAGCACCACTGTCAAAGTTTAAAATAGGTAGGTGTTAGTTCCCTAACAAGTGCAAGCAAAGAATAGGATCTTACTGACTTCAGCTAATACTTTCAGGGAAGTTTAAAAAAAAAAAAAAAGGTGAGAACATTAACTGAAGTATTTTCTCAGTTAGGTCAGAGGTTTAGGAAAAGTCTCTCAGATGTTTATGGATGGCTGCCAAATAAAAATCAAAGTAATAAACAATCCTCCCCCAAACCAAACCAATTTTATTTAACTCCTGCTGTCAAACCACAGACTTTTAACCATCCTGCTCCAAGAAAATCCAGGACTGCCTGAAGCATATAGAGTCAAGGTCAAAAATAAGGTTTCATCTGCATAGTCATGAAACTGTGAATTTTTCTAAAGATTACTCCTTGAGGGGCAGGCTTTCCTAATTTAGGAAAATGAACTGAAGCGCACCAAAGACAGCAGAAAAACTCACACTGGCTGCAATTCTTGTTTCTAGCAAGGGTCAAATTTTCACTACAGTGAAGACTGTGTAAATCCCAAATTCACTAAGCATTGCTTAGGATCTGTGCTGGCCAAAAAAAATCCAGGAACCCCCTTCCCCCAAACTTCACCCTCTCTTCTCCATCTGGAAAAACCCCTGTCTTCATGGCTTCTTCCTTGATGTAATGGGAAGACTGTCTTCCCATTGGATGGATACTGTTAAAATTAGCATTCTGTTTAGAAACATCACTTAGTATCAGCAAAGGAGGCCTCAACTAGCATAATTTCAGATTTCTGGTCCTGGAAGGTGTTGAGTATCATGTTTACCTGTCTATCAAGTCCTTTGTCACAAATACTCTCTGAGATTCTAAATCAAGATACATGAATTACTACTATATCCAGAAATTCTGAATTTTTATAGCTGCATCTTGGATAAAGTCATGAATGAATTTGCCAAGGAATCATATAATCTATTGGGCTTGGCTTGGTAGGTAATGATACAATATAGTGTGATTCAACCTGCTGGTCCAGAACACAATCAGTATTCATGCTCTAGCTGCTGGAAAATATAAAATAACTGCTTAGATTATTTAGTGAGAACCTAATTTGCTTAGAATGACTAAAGACAACATAGAGCTTGCAAAGGAAGCCAACAGAAAAGAGCTAACAAAAGAGCTAAGGCTGAGACTAAAATGTAAAAAAGAATACTCCTACAATCCTACAAAAAAATGGCCCCATATTTATATAAAAGTTCTACTCTGTGCACCCGGAGATGCGGCCCTGAATTTTTCAGCACCACTTGTGTCCATGTATCCATAACAAAGAATGGCCTAGGACAATCCTGTTTTGAACATAAAAATTGTATAACATATCTCAATATGGTGAGAAATAAAAAAAAAAAAAAAAAAAAGATATGGGGTTGTATACTTAAATGCTATGGCAGTGGTGGATATTCAGCTACCACAGAGGCCAGACACATTTCTCCATCCACTGGAATATTTGAAATCAATTTTTGATTACAGAAGAACTAAAAAGACATCTTTTATCTTGGGGGATGTGGGAACTTTTAAGAATGATACATTACAATCTAGTAATCTATCTCCAATTGAAAACTACATATTTTTACATTTAATACAATAAGATCTTGAAAAATTAACATCTGGAATTATACATATATCACCAGAATTATGTGAAATTAACAGGCTGAATTTCCAGCTTCCAAGGGCCTAGGAAGTGTTCAGTGTGATAAGAAGATGCCTGCATGTGGGGTAAGACTAGAGATGCAGCTGTTTATACATTCACTCATGTCCTGCATACAATGATGTTGCAAGGCTGTATTATATAAAAATGAAATGCTAATGAATCAAAACACTTCAAAGACAATCTTCTCTTCAGTTTGGTTTCAAAAGCTCTAAAGCTCAGTTAAACTAATTTTCTGCATTTTCCATGGATTTTCATAGATCTACTGCTATAGGTGCAATAAACCTGTCTGGTGATAAAAGTAGCAGCAGAGGGAAAAATCACAACTGTTTCTTGAAAGCCTCATAAAATGATATTCTGCGAGGGATGCTAAACCCCTCAGTTGATCCTACTTGAGCATAAACCCATTTGCTTCCCAGTGAAGTGGGGCTGTGCCCATTGGCCAGTGCAGAAAAAAGCAGAAGGTGCTGCAGGGGATGTACAGCTGGGCTAGGAACAAAACAGCACTTTAAAAACTAGGAAACAAGTAAGTGTACACAGTCCTAGGAGGGGAATTACTTTGGATCACTTCATACCAACTTATTAGACTTCATTATTGAGTGCAAGTCACACATTTCACAGTTCCACTTCCTCAGATAAAATGACACCTGTTAGCAAACCATAAGAAAAGGAGAAGGTCATCTAACTATGAATAAAAACATCATAACTAAAGAAGAAACCAAATAACTAAGTGGACTTTAAAATCGACATGATCTTTGCATATAGCCTTTCTCTTCAAATTTCATCTGCAATGTAAGTTTGAAGGGTGTGAAAGGAGACACAGCTTGAGAAATTGATGCTGCATTTCAGGTAAAGGTCCTTTCAGAAAGCCCTTATAAAGGTCTTCTCCTTTTCAACGCTTCAGCTGGGAAGAAGAAAAGTGAGACATGAGTTGTATGGAGTGCAGGATGAGGATAAATTACAAAAGAAATGCAGTGATGAAAAATGTCATTGCTGGTTTGCTGTCTATGGGGTAACTGGCTTCCTAGAGAAACAGAGTAAAAAGCATTGCACCAGGTGTTGGAGGGACCAGGACCTCGAGCTGAAGGGGCTGTCTCAGGGAGGATGAAATCCAGCCAGGTGAGGTGCAGAGAAGGGCTTGCCCTGATTAGTGAAGGCTGAGAGACAATATGATTCCTCTCTACTGATGTACCAATGGAGTAAAACACCATGGAGATGGGCATTCGTGCTGCTGATGGATACGCTTGGTAGAAAGATGAATGGACCAAAACCAGGCACAAGTAAATTTATGCTGGAAATAAGGAGGTTTGTAACTGTTGGAGAGGTAATGTTCTGAAGGTCTTCCAAGGAAAGCAGTGGAGGTAAAAACCTGGATAGGTTTAAGTAATTGGTAAGTGTTTATGAAAGCAACAGCATGATACATACAGTAACCACAGGAGGATGAGACTTTCAGTTTTCTAATAATTAGAGCAAGGGACAGAGGGGACCATCAGTTACTTCAGATGTGGAACTCAACCAGTTTACCAGGACACATGTTGAGATGGATGCTTTCAACCAGAAAACTTCCCTGATCTGAGCCTTCTACTCTTGAGCACTTTTCCCATACAGGTCTTGGAGGGAGACCAAGATGCCATTATGGATGGGAGCTGACATGAACTTACTGTAGAATGATGGGGTTCAGTAAAGCTGAAAGTTCTGCCTTCCTGGCTCTGCTAATGTATCCATCAGACACAAGGAAGAAATTAAACCTTTTGCCTTTCAAGTGTCTGAACTTTGGAGTGTGTGTTTGCAAAACTGCCATTTTTGTTAGGTTTGAGCAATGCTAAGAACAGAGCTATTCACCCTCTGCTGCCTTTTGAGTCTTTCCTTCTACTGAAGTTTGATTTTGCTAGTACACCACCACCACTGTTTTCAGAATAACATTTGTCTTTCACTGTAGTAAATGTAGTAATTTTTCTTAGAAACAGTGGACTAACACCCCTAAATATATTTGTCTGTGTGTATCAAATAATAATATTTACAGGAGATAGTTTTCAGATAACACCTAATGTCAAACACTTGGGGTTTGAAGCATGAGGCAGAAAGAAGGAGAAATGATATCACCATGAGACAGCTGCAAAGCAGCAGGCAACCCCTACATTGTGTTTTCAGTCATATTTTTGTTTCTATTCTTGCTTTTCTTGTGCCTGCAGAATTCTCAAAGCCACAAAACCAAAATAAAAGACAGTAGTGGCAAACAATTTTGTGTTGAACTCTGAAGATTTGAACTTTGACTGTCACATTCAGAGTCATGCAGGTACTATTACTACAACAAAATCTGATACAAGTTGATTAGACACTCAGAATTTTAAGGCTTTCTGTTGCCTAACACTTCTAACACAATTTAGCTATCAAGTAACCTCCCTCCTATGAATAAATGATGGTAGAAAGCAATTGCTTCCAGCACTGCAATGTTATTTTCACAGGATGGACACTGGCGGGGGATACTTGTGAATAATGAAGTGCCGTTCCTCATAACTGGAGGTCAAATGTGGTCGTGTACCACATGGTGCTTTAAATATCAGGGGACCTGGGAGGCCAAAGTTTAACTTCAACACAAATATGCTGCACATTTTGTCATTTACAATAAGAGGCAAGCCACTGGTCTGGCCAAGAGAAAGGTGTAATTTATGAACAATTTAGTTATGAATTCAGAATCAGTATGAATGAAACAACCTTGTTTCCAGGCAAAAAAAAGTCTGTGGGAATTTTGGAAAAGTCCCTCCCTTCATGCTGCCACATTGGGTCTGTTCACTGCAATTGAAGGTAACCTTTGATAAGTAACATGAAATTAATGATACAGTGGCTGATAAGCAGGTACTCAAATCTTAAAACTTGTAACAAAAAGACCAAATGAGCTCTCTCAGAAAACAAATAATAAAATAAAATTTGTTTTAGTGTAGGAAGTCTGAAGTAAAAAAATCAACTTGCACTTTAACTGTTTAGCCTCCTAGCAAAGCTTGGAGGCTTCTTTTGTTTCCTCGTCGTTAACTGATGTTTCTTGAGGCATACTGCTATTACTCAAACACATCCCTCATTTCCATACCTTGTAGTGGAAGAGGAATAATCCACAAAAGAGGCTGTACAGGTCAGCAGTGAGCAGGGAGAGGTTGACAGCAGTAGCACTGGTTTTCTTTATGACCACTGGCATGAAGCTGTAGAGGCCAAACATACAGGCACTAAAGCCAACGTACAGCAAGCCTGCAGGAGAGAAACAAGAAGCAAAGTGACCTTACAGCCTGCAGAAATGATTTTGTTGGGACAACCTTCTTTCAAAGCTTGCGCTTTTAGGAAAAGAAAGAATAATGCTTTTTCAAAGAAAAATTCAAATTAATAATGTACACATATAGAGAGTGAAAACCATATCAACACTGGACATGAGGTCCCTTGGGGTCTCCATAATAGCAGAGTTGTTTCAAGTTGGTGTCTTATACTACTACTGACTACCTCATGTCCTACTTAGATTTGGACATAATGATGCATTTGAACATATCAAATCCAGTCTCTGCAGGAGCTGAATGTCCCCAGCGCCAAGTGAGTTCAGCTGAGCTGGATGGAGCACACAGTGTTTTTTGGGAATGGACCCAAAATATGAACGCAATATTATTTGCAGAGGATTTAATGAGCAAATGGATGAATGCATGAGGACAGCACTCAAGTGTCAGAGATCCTAAACCTATTTTGCCACCAAAACTGACAAATCACTTCAGATTTTTGCACTTCTGTTCCTCTACTCCTTTTTGTCTGCCTTCCTCAATAAAACTTTTGTGAGCTGAAACGCTTTCCTGCTACATGTTTACAGAGTGCCTCACACAAATTAGATTGTTAGACACTAATATAATAAAAATACATTACAGTAAAAATCTAAATTAATTTAAAAACCTAAATAACTTACTGGGAAAGAATTCATTGCTTCAGTTATTACTTGATAAATCCCAAGGCAAATTAATCAATATGAAGTTAAAAAAACAGCAAACACTTTACTCATCTGCTCTCATGCAAATGATATTTCTTAGGCTGCCATATGCTGCAGAACTCCCAGCTGATATGTGCATAGGCCTAAATTTAGACTCGTGCCAGCTCTTCAGAACATGTTATTGACTAAAAGTTGTAGAAAATCTGATTGCTAAAGTCCTAAAAGGGATTAGAAAGGATAAAAAAAAAGCCATATAATGGTCATATATCTGCATGTGGATCCATTTAGTTAAAAATTCTTTAGAAAAGCTGTCTAAAGGACAAAATCAGCTGTGACAGATTGAGTCTTTTGGAAGCATATGAACTGAAGTGTACACTCAACTGAAACAAACATAGCAGACACAAACTATCAATGTCCATAATATGGCATGATAAGGAATTTTGAATTTATATTCAGAATATGGACAATTATAGTAAAAACTGCTTTTACCCATAGGCAGCAAATTTATAAGGTGTGCATTGTATACTGGTAACAGAATTAAGTTTTAGGCAGTGCTTGAAAGCTGCTTTATTTAAACTCTGTGACTCTTCTGTAGCAGGCAAATAATTGCACCATGTGGAGTGTAGTTTTGGTCAATGGGAAATTGTTTTGCATACAAGAGCACTAAGCCAGCTTTTCTTCCAGGCTTAAGAAGAACAGGTCAGGCACCAAAGCCCTTCTGGATCAGAAGTCAGCATTGTCAAAGTACAGTCTGCAAACCACAAGCTGGTCCACCAAGTCTCTGGCTGTCTGGATTTAACACAGATTTGCTGGTTTATGCACTCAACTCACAGTGTAATTTTATGGTACTGCCTTGGTGTTCACATTATTTGACAGCCAGCTTCACAGGTTGCTTTTCCAAAGGGCATTTCAGTTCCAGTGGAAAATTGCTTAAACTGTAGCTGTCCTAGCAGAGGTGAATATAAAGTGGCATTTCATTTACAGCTTCAAAATATTTGTAATATCCACCAGTTGGGTGGCATTTAGTCATGACAATAAACAAATGAAATCAACATAATATGATTTCCAGATATATATGCTTCTTAGAGGGCCAATTTTGAGACTGAAAATATGATTTAAGTCAACAGCTTGAAGCCTCAGCCTCCTCAGGTACCCATGCAGTGCAAATAGCAGCCTTGGGAATCGCCTCTAGTGCTGCAGTCCCAGCGGACTCCAGAACCTCTCTGGGCAACCTGCTCTGCTGCCTGCCTGCCCTCAGTGTGAAGGTGGTTTTCTTTATATCCAGTCTGAGTCTGTCATTTGAGCTCTCAGCCTCCTGCCATGCACCTCTGACAGAGCCATGCACCAGCTCTGTCCTTTTGATAAACTCCTTGCAGATAACTTCTCTTCCACAGGCTGAACGAGCCCCAGTCCCTCAGCATTTCTCCATTTCTCGTTACACTCAGTGTCTTCACACAAATAGGCAGATCTTTCCCTAGGGACCACTCTAATACAGCCCAAGTAGGACAGAGACCAACATGACTTGAGAACTTCTGGTCTTGCTCCTGAGCGAGGTGGTTGAATGTTGCATGGTGCCATGATGTACAAATTTGCCTTTGTGCTTTTACTCCAAAAGCAAATGTTTAATTGGCATGACATGGAATCAGTTATGATCTTCCATACTGCCTTGGAACAAAGACCATTCAGAAATATTCAAACCCCTGGTAACAAAGGACACTTCCTTGGAGCTACAAACTGGCTTTTCTCTTAAATAAAACTGATGTGAGTTTATTTGTTAGTATTTCATCAATCACTATAAAACTTGTCATGGTCTCATATGAAACCACTCTCTCAAAACTGTAAAATCATCCTCCTTTCAGTCTGGTTGTCAGCAAGTATTAATACTTAAAACTTCAAGGATACAAACAGAGCTACAGTGATTCACACTGAGTGTGAAGATGATGATATGTATCAGGGCAATTTCCAAAATTAACACCAGGAGGGACACAGCCTGTTTTAAACATGATAGACATAACAGATTGGCTTTAGATCTTTATATTCAAAAATCATTTGCATCAGTTAAAAGGTAGCTCATTTGATCTTAAAAGCACAATTATGGCAGATGGCAACAGGCCACCTTGATTTATTTATTAGGTTGCCTGCTGTGACTTTATCACCACCATTTGGAAGGCTGATGATTTAACTCTGCTGGACTGCAGGTTTGAGTCTGTCACAGCGGATAACTACCCAGGACAAGGCTGTGAACTCCCTTATACAGATTTGTCAATCACTTTTTGACAATCTTGTATCACTGCCAATGCAATGGAAAGTACACCAGGTGCAGTGGAAGCCAAGGAAGAACTACAGAACTGTCACCATTTAATCCATGTTCAACTACACCACATTTCCAATTATTGCTCTAACAAAACAAGTTCATATCTATGATGTTTTTGCTAAGATGATCTCAGCCTTGTGAAGCATAAGGACTCTTCAGAATTAGTAATCAACTTTCAGGGACATTTTGGCAGCATCACAGATGAAGTAAGACCTTATTTTAACAGCACATTTCACTGATACTGAGTTTGAACAGAAATCTCATGGAAGTATATATGACATTTACATGGACAGTAGATTAATTCACTATGACCACTGGTATCATCAGTACCAGATTAATTATGTCCCTAAGCTCCTTCTCATGAAATATAAACAAACACTGATGCAATTATGCTAACTATCTCAGATTAAAGAAGGCCAATACACTTTAGTACACAGTTGAGTGTGTCTCTCCATGGATACTTTAAATTAATTTGTCACTTAGTTTTACAGCTCAACCATCAAATTTCCAAGATTTCTAGGTGCAATGTTTTGTGAAAAATGTGCTGTATTTATCAAGGTTTAAAATGATGAAAGGAAATTACAAACCAAGTTTAAAGAAACCAACGGTATTCCACAATTTGTATCCCCTCCCCTCAGGGAGTCCCCACCTAATCAGTTGTTTTTGCACACTTCTGAGTTGCCATTTTGATGTTCAGTATGAAACTAGGTAAAGAGCTGCTGTCAATGGATTGCCAAAGCTTGAATCCTCTGCAACCAATCAGCTCTATGCTACTAGTATTCTTTTATTTCTTCTATTGTCATAAACAGTGAAGGAGTGATTATAGGGACTCCCCCAGATATTGATTTGCTTTTAAACCAAATAATTCATTGGACTAATTAGAAGGGACTCATAAACTCAGCTTCCAAACTGAAATGGGAAAATGCAATCCCCTGCTTGGCAGAACACCATAACTGCTTCATTGGGCATGATGCTCCCAAAACTTGTCTAAAAGGACACATCTGCTTTATTCCACCAAAACTATTTGGAAAGCAATTAAACCACTTCCATACAGAAATGCTCCTCCTGGAAGTGAATTTATGAGGCTATAATATGCACTGCAAGTACTTTTCAAGGTTATTTTGTTAGGCTCCATTTTCTTTCCTTGGCTTTCATTGGAAAGGTTTGGCTCTTAATGACTGCCTCATTTATTGCCCCAGTGTTGCATTGAATCTTAAAACTGGAACCACACTATTGTTTAACTTCACGGCTGTCTGAATGGTTATCTTACAGCATTCATATGCTTAACCTAATTGTGCAGGGAAGGCATAACACAGCAATGGAGGACAGATTGTTTAAGAGCAGTTATGAGGTTCAACCTTTGGAAGTAACTTTTCCTTGTGGAAAAGTCACAAACATTGGCTCCCCTGAAACTCTGTACCCGCCTCCCCAAATGCTGGCTGTGAGCATGCCTCCTTCAGCAACCATCTCCCATGAGGTAAAGTGTGTTCTTACCTATTTGCCAATCCCAGGGGACCTTCAACAGCTCTTTGTGTTCCATGATTGCACTAGAAGAGAAAGCAAAATTTGATGTAAGAGAACAGAAGTTAAATTACTTCCACTCATTGAATTCAAGTGCTGGACAAAACAACATAAATAACCTTATAACAAAAGAATCTCTGTGGGAACAAAATGCAATCAAGAGTTTACTAATCTACTCTGGCATTATCCCTGTGCCTGTGTATTTGAAAGATCTTCAGGGTAATAATCAGATGTGATAGCATACAATTTCTCCTGGTTTATTTCCAGGCTCTCTATATACGTGCTCTACATGTCCATTCACGTAAATGTTCAATCATCTTGTACTTTTCTGACTTAATATTCTGAAATCTTTTGAATGTTAATTATTAATAATATATCTATCTGAGTTATCCACATTTCAGAGTAGCTCTGCAGTGTAAAATAAATAGATATCACAGTCTGGTTTGGGAAGAATACTGTGATTTGTTACACACTGAGAGAAACCAAATAGTCACAGCAGTGAAAGTCAGGATAATAAGCAAAGGATGGGCAAACCTGCAAAAGTCCACTCTCAGTATCTTGTAAATCTTGCATTGTACATTAACATCAAAGTCACATATTCATAAAATTCTAAGGTGGCAACAAGTCAGCTCTTCCCAATCCAGGCAAACAGACCCTTGGAGATAAGATATCTCCCAAGCTAGGTCTTCGTGCAGGTAACTGCTTTCCCTGTCTGTGTGATTTCCAGATAAATCCAGCTGTGCAGAACTCTGCATGCTGGTCTGGACACTATTTTAGACAAGTATAAAACACGAAATTATACAGATTGAAAAACAAAGTACCTAGTAGGAAAGGTGGTATGTGGAAGACCAAATCTAATAGTAAAACTACAGGAGCTCAGCACCTTCCAGATTAATCTAGTCTAAAGAGTTGCATCCTGGAAATTTTAATTTGCTTGCTGCTGATGTGAGGCAAATCTAATACTGTGTACAGAATAATAAGACTATATTCTCTGCAAAATAACTAAATTATAGGTGGTTTTGCATACATAAGGTATATGTCTCCTTTATAAGTAATTTCTTAAGAATATAATGAAAACAAACTGCAACATATCTTGGTCTGGAAAAAAAAATTCACATAACTTAAATGTAGGAACATTGCATTCATATTATTGTTTAGCCAATACAAAAGATGTATAAAACAATATGCTATGGCTTGTGATTTCTTATGATCTGTAAAAAAAGAGGGGTGAGAGAAACTTTGTCAGAAATGGCCATTTAGTGATGCCAGAGGCACTGAAGAATTGGAATCACAATGATTTTGAAAGCTTGTGGTAGTTGGAGGAGGTCTCTGATGACTGAAAAGAGACAAATGCAACATTCAGTTTAACACAGAACAATAAGTATAGCCTGGGCAGCCAGATTATGCTAACCTTTGGGAAGATTATGGAACAAATCTACCCTGAAGTCATTCGCAGGAAATGAAGAAGATGGGTTCCAGTGGGAAGAGCCAGCACAGTGGTCTCAAGAGCACTGCCTTCTATGATGAGGTGACTGGATCAGTAAATAAAGGAGAGGGAGTGAATGAGAGTATGTGTGTAATCTACTGTTACTTTAGCAAGGTTTCCAACATGATTTTCTTAAAGATCTTCAGAGACTCAAGAGGTATGCACTAGATGTGTGGACTATGTACAATGTTGTCTAAATAAAAGTGTGAGAAGAAACTTAATGAAGTTCAAAAAAAGCAAGTATTAACTCCTTCACCTGGGGTGGAGAGACACTGTGAAACAGTACAGGATGGGAGCTGACTGGATAGAAATTGTTTTCCAGCAATAAACCTTACAGTCCTGGCGGACATCAACCTGGACCCAAGTCAGCAATGTGTCCCTGGAGCAGAGGAAGGCAACAGCATCCTGAGCTGTGTCAGTAAAGGTCTGGCCAGAAAGCTGAAGGATGTGATTTGTGAGACAGCAGCTAGAGTCCTGTATCCAATTATGGGCTGTCCAGAACAAGACAGATAGTAACAAATTGAAGGGAGTACAATGGAATTCCATCACAATGGTCAGGCAGGTTGAGGACAGGATGTAAGAGGAAATGCTGAAACAGTAGGGTTTGCCTAGCATGGAGAAGAGAAGGCTAAGCTGGGGGAAAGGAGGACACACAATAAATTTTCCATCTTAACTATGGGTATGAGTAGTTACTGACAAAGTAGTCATACTTTTCTTGGAGGTGAACAACAAAAGGATGAATGACAATGGACATAAGTGGCAATGTGGAAAACTTATTAAATATCAAGGGGAAAAAAGATTGTCAAACACTGGAATAGGTTGCCCAGCATGACTGGCAGTTTCATTCTTGGAGATGCCAAGAAATCAACTGAACAACTTCCTAAGCAGCCTGATGTAACTTTGGAGCTAGCTTTGAGTAGGAGCTTGAACCAGATGACCTTCAGGGGGCCATCAGAAAATAGGCCATGTTATGATGTGATTCGATCAGATAACCTTATCTCAATTTGCTGGGTAATTGTGATATCCCCAAGTCTTATAAACTAATCTCTTATTCTTCCTCCCTGCTTTAATCATACCCAACATACTAAACTCTTTCCACCATGTCTGGGTAATCAGCCAACTCATTAATTCACTGTTTCCCCTGACACCTTAGCTCTTCCTCCTTTGCTGCACAACAGGCATTATGCATGTTTATTTTATGTTACAGTCTAAGACTCCTTCAGTTTAGAGGATCTAAAGGTCCTATATTGCACCAAAGTGGCCAGTAGTTTTTCAAAGAAAGAGCCTGCAGATTTAACATGAGGAATTGGCTTCTCTTTGAAGTAAGTGTTATATTCAGTTAGATTAAATCTCTGTGAACACATAACTGTGACTTCTGCTGTTCATTACAGGTAAAGGTAAGAAAAAGGCACAGGTATGAACTAAGTGGGGTTGAGTCTCCAGAAGGTGCCCGAAAAGCACTATCAGCAAAAAGCTGCAGAGGCTGGTGGAGAAAAACCTGTTGGAGTGAACCAAAGTTGGGCCAAAGTTTGAATAGAAAAACCTTAGGGCTTTCATCAAAGAAATGGTTTCTTATTGTTTCCTTTCAGTTGTTTCTTCTTTATACAAAGATGCCTTATTCCAAAACCAGATTCCAAACCAGCAGAACAACTCACAGACCCTGAATTGTGACTAACTGCTTGGGTCAAGAGGGAGAAATTGCACAACAATTGAATTCTGGAGTATGAGACATTTACATGACAGTTTACACACACAGAGCAAGACAAGGGCACTGCTTTGATGTCCTCAGAATGTTAGTATCTACTTAATCACAAACATATAAAAGAATGCTTTAGCCAAAGATACTAGGCACATTTGTATGCTCTTAAATTCCATATTCTTTTAAAAGGGAACTTCTTGTATGGCAACTAGTTAATAGAAATAATTTTAAGACACTTGTTCAGATCCCTTACAAATATATTAAGCTTTCTAGCTAAAAAAAAATAGAACCATTGAAATGGGAATTGATGGGCTGTGTTTTTTTTGATCAGTTTCTGTTCTTAGAAGCAGAGTAGCTTAGATCTGTAGAGAAGCAACTTCTTGTGGACGAATAATCAAAAGTCATTCTGTGTTACAAGCACCAGAGACAGTCCTGCAGAAAATGCAGCAATCTTGCAGGGCTACTTTTACATCAGTCACAGCACTGCAACACTGGAAGCCACCTTCCAACTATTAGGCTTGCAGTTGGGATGCTCATTAGGTACATGTGGATATAGACCAGACTCCATAGATCCTGAAATCCATGCAACAATATCCTAAGTGCCAAATATTTTTGAAGTCAAAATGCTATTTTCTTACGGGCTTTTTATGATTTCCTCCATATCATAATGTAGTTACATAGAACAAGCAAACCAGTAAAACACTTTCTGACTGGATGTGTTTTCTACCTCTTTAGAAATCAAGGGGACTTTTTAAATGTATAAAATAGAACCAGAAGAAGCTGTGGATTTTGTTATTCACAGTTCAGAATAATATGTGAAGCATCCACTTGTCCTCCAGCGGCAAGATGGTGTGACATGTCTTCTGCCTCTTTATGTGACTACTCAAGGACAATGGTCCTTGAGTTAGAGTACTTGGGTAAAAATCTGTGCTATTTATTCAAATCACCAATTTGAAATATGAAAACCAATGCAAATTCCAAGATTAGAGGACACCTGCTCTCCACAGGAAAGGGCTAATTTTGAAGGAGTGGGTAATGTAGCTCAATGGAGGCCACAGCTGCACTTATTTGAGCCTTAGTGAGCTCAAACCTGCTCACTTACAGCTGAATTCCACTGAAGAAGGAGCCAAAGAGTCCGATCATGCCCAGGAACTCCACTCGACTCAGGTTTCGGACGATGTACTCCTCACAGACATTGGAGATGCCATACAGTGTTGCTCCGCCAAGGACTAAGAGGTCCCCTATCAGTTTATTTTCACCTAGGGATAAATAGAAAAAAAAATCAGAATGGCTCAAAACAACCGTCTTCTGTCCAAAACCATTGCATGTTCTTCCCAAAAGATTTCATTCCTCAGTCATTACGTAGCCCTTATCTGGGTTAATAAAATGAATGCAAATATTCTGTCACTTGAACAGTTTTCATTCAAGACACCAGCCTCAGTCAGACAGAGGGAGAGCATGTTCCTTGCTGTAGAAAAAAGAAGCCAAAAAGTTCTGAAAAACTTGTAAAAAAAAGTATAGAATCCAAGTGGCACTCTTCAGAGACTGATCCTTTTTACTTTATTAATACTACCTTTTTTTTTTTGCAGAGAGAATGTGACTCAACTCTATAGAGCAGTTTGCATCTCATCTTGAAATTTAACCAGTCTAAAACATGTTCAGTACTTAGATCTGAGGACAACTGAAAAATTCTGTGTACCTGTGAAATGAGTGAAGAAATCATTACAACCTAATATTGACCTCATTCTCACATGGAGCTGTTTGACAAGAAAGGGAGGAGGAAGGATGGGGTGTAGACAGGGTGATGATAAGGACAGATTTCTAAAAGAGGTTCAATTAACATAGCAATACCTAATGCATGCAAAGAACAAGATGTATTTTCAATACCTCCAGGTATACAGAATTACTAAAATATTTTGTTATCAAAGATTGCTTGAAACCTTTTTAAGTCTTGGAAGATTTTATTATTGGGTGCTGGGGAGAGCTGCAGTGACATTTGATCAAGATCAAGTTCCAGCTTGAAAACCGAGGCCCTAGCTTTGCAAACTGGTGCTTGCAATTCCCTCTGCACATATGGCTTGTTAAAATATTTCTACAAGAGCTACAGCTTCACAAAGCTGTCAGATATTGCTGCAGAACCATATTCTGAAATGCTGGATTATAATGGATTTTTCTTTGAAAAGTTTCAGCAGAAATGCTGAAGTACTACACAGTATTTTTTAAAAAAGAAATCCTGTTTTCTTTTAAAATACCTCGATTTACTTTTTACGTCCCCGTCTTTTAAAGTTTTATTTCAATTGACCTGTAAAATATACTCTGCAGTAAATAAAAATGGAAAACAAACATTCCAACCGGTTCAAAATTATCTTTTCAACATTTTTCTTTAAGGTGTTCTTTTAAGCCTTCAGTTATCATTCCAAACTGTAGTGCTGAAATTTCTATGGGGAAGAAACTTATGATAATAAAAATGGTCATAAGAGGACAGACCAAGGGTTCATTAATCCTGTCTCCAACACTGGCTACAAGCACCAGAAAAGTATAAGTTGTTTAAGGACAATAGGAATGGAGTAAAGTGTAAAATATTCCCAGTAATACTCTCTTAGTTTCCAACAATTTTTGGCTCGGATGAGATGTGGCTTCTGTGTATTTAGCAAATAGTACTAGATTTGTTTTTCACATAGTCATCCAGGCTTTGACTGAATTTCTTGACTGGCAACATGTTTATATTTGACCATTTATCTTTTTATGATTTGGTTGTTCTGTTAAAAAGATTTTAGTTTTCTTTTGCAATCAGTAATGTTCTTAATTTAAAATAGCCATCACAACGTTACAGAACTTCTTCATACCCCTGATGCATTTCATATTTCACAGTGGCTCCATTGATTCCTCACTGAGCTCACTTTTTTGGTATTTATTGCAGCTACTCACTGACACTTCAGGGAAGTATTGCTGAAAAAGCTTTTGACCTTAGAGCTCCTGCTGGGACAAAAATATCATCCTTTTGCATCTGTGAAACAAAAGCAGCTCAGAGGCTGAGCATTTTCACACAGATGGGATGGCCTCAAGCATCATACCCTGATAGCTCTTCCCAAAGTGCCCTTCCCATGCTGAGTGTGAGCCTCAACCTTCAGGGCCTTCCCAGAAGAGGGAGCTGAGCTTTGTTCAAAGCACCAGACTCTGACACTGGAGCCTCCTCTGGTACTCAGCAGCACAGAGTGGCTGAGGAGAGCACAAAAAAATAGGGAAGTAGAGGGACTTGTGTCAGCCAGTTCTCAGTAGATCAGGCATTTTCTGAGATAGAAGTTGCATTAGGCCATCAAATTTAATGAACCTTGAGGGATCCTTCATCAATTTGTGTAAAATCTGTATATTTTTGGTCTACTATTAAGAAGTACTTCATGCTTTTAACTTTTAGTCTGGATACCTCAAAATTGTATGAGTCATCCCATAATTTCCTGAGAAATATTTAAAAATCACTCTGTATTAACCCTTTGCATATCACTGAAGACTTCATATACCTTCACAGGTCTCTTTCTTGCCTTTTCTGAGAAATGGAATGTCCCAGTCTGGCTACAGTCTCTTCATCTGAATCCATTTTATGTCCTTGAACAGTTTTCTCATCTTTCTCCGTATCTTATACAGGTTTATTTTCTGATGACTTCTTTTGAGATGCAGTGACTAGAGTAATACATGGTACCCAAGGAGTTAGTGCACCAAAACTTTATATACTGGTGTAAAAATGTTGTAAAATTGTTTTGCTTTCTTTCTTAGCAATTACTATTCTGGTTGTCAAATGCCTTATCTTTGCTTCCTTGAGAGGCTGAGACTTTGGAACTTTCCCCCAAGACTGACATATCCCTATAGATTTATTTTCATGCCTGTAATATCCACATGTCTCTACTGGTTTCATTGCTAAAAAAAACATGTATCAACTAATTAGATGCATTCTAAAGACTTTTAGGATAATAAAGCTGTATTTCACCAATTTAATGGTGTAGGTCATTCTTCAGAAGACACACAAGGCATAGCCTGGCCAAACAAGCTTTATATTAATGATTGTTACCATATTTAATATTCTGTGGAGAAGTCATATGGTCCAGAGCGGAGTTAGTGTTTTGGGAACTAGTTATAGCATTATGGTGCAACACAAATCTTTAAAATGTGAATTGTGTTCGGACACAATTTCTTTTCACACTCCCAATAGGCCTCTTTGTCACATTTTTGCACTAGCCCCTGCCATTAAGAGGCATTTCTCTTTGGTTTGATTGTAGTTACTGATGAACGTAATACCTAAAAATCACTCTCAATGTGTCCCATTTTAAATTAAACACTAATATATGTATTAGCAGGATTGATGTGACTGGTTTCCAGAGACTGCTGTAAGTTAAAGCAAGGAAGTGCTTTGAAAAACCTGGATGAAACACTTAGATCTGTGTGGCTTAGACCTATGTGTACAGCAGGAGCAGAAGTGTGAAAGTAACTCATGGGTGTTAGTTCAGAATAATGTTTTTTTCAGGTATACTTGGCATGTAAGATGATAGAGCTCTAAATACTAAATAGTAATTGTGTTTTCCCATTGAATAATGTGCAAAATATCAGCGAGGATATAAGTGAAAATTGAAAGCATGTGTGCACATTATACCTAATTCCTGCAGACAGTTTGGAAAATACCTTTTAATCTCTCCGTGATACATTTTAAATTCATGTTCCCTTACTGTAAGAGTTGGCAGGCTAAATTGCCTTATGCTGTGGCTACCTAGCAGAGCCTTATGGCTCTTCTAATACAGGAAGCAGTGTGGTCAACAGGGGCACACAGGTATCAACAGTTCTTGTCCCCTAAAATATAAGATAAACAGAGACATTTACTGAGGACTAATGAAAAGTATCATTGCTTTTGGTGTCTTCCTTACTTTAGTTTATCCAGTCCTAGGAAACATCCTATAAATGGTGTACAACCTCTTAATGAAGAGTTTCAACAATTTTTTTCTTTTCTTCCTGCCATTAATTCTTTTTATTTGTACATTCTAATGTGTAGTTTTAACCTTTCAAAGAAATTAAACTAGATGATCTATTTTACTCTGTTAAAGACAGCATCACTAATAACATCATTATGCCACTAAAAAAAGTAAAAAAGCTGCAGTCTCTCTGCATAGCAGTGAGCATGGACAGTTTTTCATGTGTAGGTCCAATTAAAAAGGCAATAATGCATGTTCACAAATTTTTCTGGACAAATTTACTTAACAGCTTCAGTAATGAACATGGCAAATAACATCTAATTACTGCAGTTGCATGGCAAAGTGTCAGTGCTCTTCAATCTGTTCCTTGTCTGCTTCCACTGCCCCACATGCTCCTGCTGATCCACAGCTCACCCACTCAAGCATGTCACTCTCTAGACTGCTGGGACACAGGATGCTTCTTCTGGAACCCTAGTTGGAAATCTCAATCCCTCTGAAACCAGCCATTCCCAACACAGCCTTGGCTGGCTGGTTACATAGTACAGAGTATATTATTTCATTTTTAGCTGGGGCAAGGCTGCTTCTGGAGGAGACCAGTAACTAAAAGTCTCCTTTCAGGTTTAAGGACTGAGATAGAAGGGGGTAGGGAGATATGGTGAGCACTGTTACAAACTCCATTGTTTTATTTAGTAGCATTCTAGCAAATGCAGTTTTTACAGCACTTGCATTTGTATTCAGAAAGCTGACTCAAGAATTTTAAATCCCAGCGTATTATACTCTGCTCACAATTCAGTGCTTTTAATTAAGAATGAAAACTGTGCCTAATTGACAATCTTTGAAAAGAATTTCCAGCCTTCCCACATCATTTGGCTTGGCACTAGAGAAATCAATGTGACAGGGGAAGTTGATCGATGAAATCTAACTCTGTCTAGTCTGCATTAATAGATACACACACATTATTCATATGATGCCACACAGAAAAAAAAGAACATTTTACACACAAGGAGGTTCTTTTCAAAAATGTTACAGTAAAGTCCCAAAGCTTTAGGACGAGACTGTGTGCAAAACCCAACTGGTGGTATCCAGGTTCAGTGTGTTTTAGCATCTACTAAGTGATCCCACCTCTGTAGAAAAACAAGCCAAGTTGAAGAGAAGTAAGAGCGCACAGTGGATGTGAGAGGTGCTTACAACTCAGAAATGCATCCAATTTGGAAAGGAAGCTATTGAGGTTTGCAGTCCAACACCTAAGCCAAAAGAGAACAAAACTACAAATATTTAGCTTGTCCCCCCAGCTTGTAGAGGGTTGTAAGACACAGGGCCTAAGAAACCTGTTTGGAGCACTGCTGACTTGTAAGTGGTGACCCCTTTCTGCCATTCTGACAAAGAGACAACTCTGAATAGTGCAGCGCTTTGGATTCATGAAGGTACAGATTTTCTTGCCAAATTTCCCCCTTTTTTGGCCCCAGTCTGACACACAGTGGTCAATGGCTTCTCTGAACAGAACTTGGCCACACAACCCATTCATTCTTACTCACCTGCTCCTTGCTGTCTCCCAACGAGGACATCTGCTCCTGCCATGCAGCCCATGCCCAGAATGCAGACCACAATCCCAATGAAATGAACTGCCTTGTATCGCACCAGTAAGAAGAACCAGGAGAGGAGTATCACCACTGGGATCACAAAACAGTCTAGGAGCTGTCAAAAAAAGACAAGAAAAATCAAGAACACATCAACCTGCAAATAGTTTGCCCTGATGTACTAGGACAGATTCCAGCAGAGGGGAGCAGGGTTATCTAGTTTGTGATAGCACTTTCTACCAAGAAAAAGTGTATTCAAGTGGCTCTTCATACATCAGACACAGGGTAAGACTATCAATACCAATTCCACGAATTCAGGAGAGCTGTTGCTCTCAACATGCACTCAAATGCACTGCTCTTGGATTCAGATGCATATTTCAAAGCTATGGGAAGAAAACCTGGGCCAAAAGAGAGTCACACCACTCCATCTGGTCCTCACCTCCAGGAAGGTAGTTTTCCTGCAGTCTAGACATACACTTTAATTCAGTCGTTTCAGGCTGAGATATTAAGAATGTTCATAACACACAAGTTGACTGGATTTATTAAATCTGTCTAATCTGTCTATATAAATTAGGGGTTTTCTGCATGCAGAATGCTTATGAAAAATCTGGCCCCTGTGGTCACTGTTAACTTTGTGAAAAGAGAGTCCCATATGCCTTTGAAGGAAAAAAAATCCCAAACCCCCATTTTGCATGCAGTGCAAGAAACTTGCTCTTCTTGTCAATATACCCTTGGAAAAAACTTTCTCAAAGAAATGTTAAAAAATGGAATTTTTGATTGTTTGTTTTTTTTCAGAGACATCAAGAAATAGGCCCAGAGAAGATGTGTTAAAAAAAAGTGTACCAACTGTTTGTGAGAGGACCTTCAGATTTTCAAATTAAAATATATTTTAGAAACTAAACTTTATGTCACCAAGAAACAAAAATCCTGTATAAGAAACCCCAAAGAAACTTGACTAAAGTCAAGTTTCCCACTTCCCAAAAGGATACAGGTAATGAAGAGTTGCAATTCTGTGGACTAATGATGGGATTGGGCAGGATACACTACTGTTCATTGCCAATTGATGCAGCATGAACCAAAGCAGTGTATGACATGTATCTTCTTCCTAATGAAAATGTCTGGACCAAGCAAAGAAGCAGAACCATCAACTGTGTCCATAGCTCTGGAAAAAACATTCCAGATATTGTTACCTTTATTTTAGGTGATGTTATCTGATTTTTCCTCCCTTTGAACCCATCACATGTTACTTGTTTTCTCAGTGTGATTTAGCACTAAGGACACTGTTATCAAATAAAGATCAAACCCCTTTTAACTTTGTCTTTCCATGTGTTATTTGAAGAAAGAAAGATTTTTGGATTATTCCAAAAATTTTACTTCTTGGAAAACTAATTTTTGCATGTGGGATACATATGTAATAAGCGTTGTATTTGTGAAATCAGAAAAAAAACCCCAAAAAACCAGTTTTTGTACTGAGAATAATTTCCCTGAAACTTTCTTTGAAAAACAGGAATGTGCAGTGAAAACCCATCCATTTCAAGATTTCCCAGACAGTGAGACACAAAAGGCTTCAGAGGAAAACCAGTGTATCAGTGGGACCATGCTTCTCTTAGCAGGCTTAAACAGTCCCAAAGAGTGCAGAAAAAATGAGGGAAATTACAAATGGGAACAGTTGATGCTAAAAGCAGGTTCTGCATTTAAAGTGAGAGCTAATCATCTAAAAGTCATGGTCAGGCCTCTTTACAGTGAAAACTTTCTGCAGCAGTCCTCCATCCTTCACTGATAGAACACAAAAAGGGACAAAGTCTGAAAGAACTGGAACAAGCTTCTTCTGCATGGGGCCTCTGCTCTGCCCCGTAGCACACCCAGCACGTACCCAGCTCGCACTGGGCAGCTGGGCTGGGCAGAGACACACACAAGCAACACTCCCCATCCACAGGAACAGATCCGGAAGCTGTGCTGCTGGGAGCTGCCATCTCCTGGGGCAGGGAGGGCTGCTGGCAGGAGTACTGAGCACACACACTAAATTCTGGGCATCTGAGGGAAGGGCACCCTTTGGTGTAACCTTTGGGATGTGGGCACAGCTCAACAGCTCCTGCCTCACTCCACACTCACTCATTGTGCCTGCACTCACTGGATGTCTGGCCTTCAGCACACGCTACACCCGTCTCCTCTGCCAAAGGTGGTACCAAAGAGCAAGGAGGCAGGCACTTCTCCCCCTGCTCACAGCTCTCCTTGAGGGTTTGAAGGCCTCTGCCACATTCCCTCCCAGTGCAGCATTGAACAGGTGAATTTAACTTACTATTTTCTGGCCCCACCACAGATTTCCATCACTTAATGTATGGCTACAAAGAAGATGGAAGGTATTCCTTCAACAGAAATCACATGGAGAATCATAAAATTATAGAAGGATTTGGATTGGAAGGGACCTTGAAGATGACCTGGTTCCAAGCCCCCTGCCATGGGCAGAAAGAGTTTCCACTAGACCAGGTTGTTCAAAGCTCCATCCAACCTGGCCTGGAACACTTCCAGGGATGGAGCATCCATAGTTTCTCTGGACAACCTGCCTTACCACTCTCACAGGGAACAATTTCTTCCTACTGTCTGACCTAATCCTGCCCTCCTCCAGTTTAAAGCCCTTACTCCTTGCCGGTCACTACATGCCCCTATGAAAAGTCCCTCTCCAGCTCTCCTGTTGACCTCTTGAGACACTGAAATGCTGCTACAAGGTCACCCCAGAGCTTTCTCTTCTCCATTCTGAGCAATCCCAATTTTCTCAGCCTTTCTTCAGAAGAGAGATGCTTCATCCCTCTAACCATCTTTGTGGCCTCCTCTGGACTTGCTTCAACAGTTCAATGGATTTCCTGTGATGGGGGTCCCAGAGCTGGATGCAGTATTCCAGGTGGTGTCTCATCAGAGGGGAGCAGAGGAAAGACAAGGGGCAAGGAACACAAGTTATGCTGGGAGAGGTTTTATCTCAATAAAGAAAGACATTTTTTTACAGTGGAAACAAACTCCACAGAGACATGGTAGGGTGATCAGAGATTTTCAAGACGTGACTGGGTGCTAAATCATCTCATCTAGGCTCCCTTTCCCACAAAAAGCTGGACCAGTTTGGAGGGCTGGGGTGTTCCATGAGTCTAAATTGTTCTAGGAGTTTAAACATGCTTGTACCTGCCACATGTGTACTTCAACATGCAAATTCCCACTAACAGTCTTCTAGAGGAAGATTTTTTAAATTCCTCTCGTTCCATAAATATTTAAATATACCTATGCTGTCAAGTATGTGAATGAGTGTCGTTTAAGCAGTAACATGAAAGGACGCGTGAACAGAAACTTCACAAATAAACAATGCTGATAACAGCCAGAAAACACCTCCTTGGGCTGGCAATCCAAAGTCTAATTCACAAACTGTTATTTGGAATGCTGCACTATCAATAGATACAAACATGAAATGTAGGTAATGTGAACTGACGTTATATAGTTCTTAAATTGTGCTTAGTTTATACCTTCAATTAAAGAATGAGGTAGACAGAAATAAATTAGGTTACTACAATGTAAGCAATAAGATAACCTAGAATATATTATTAACTCTTTTTCAGGTATTGCTTTAAATTTCACTTCTCCAGGTCTAAATTCGCTCTGCCTTTCTTTTTTCCTCAGATAAACCTATCTAGTAGAAGAAAATATGCACATATATTCCACAGAGTTTGAGCATTACCTCATCTGCAACAGGGCTTTTTAATTGATGGGGGGGTTGGCCTTTTTTCTCTCTTTGTTATTAATTATTTAAGCTATTAAGAAAAAATATTATAACTAATTGTAATTTTTCTGTCTATCACAGTAACAAAGACAGATTATGCTTAGCTAAATTTCATTTATAGCACATAAAGGTCAGTTGTTTATCAATATTTCTCAATTATGTCCAATATTTTCCTTCCTTTTAATTGTTTATTTAAAAGGTATTACCTATACCCTGTCATTAAGGCAAATTAATGAATGGTCTGATTTTAATAAACATTCCTGTTAATCACAGAAGTCATTATATCTCACTAACCTAAAAGAAAAAATATTTCCTATGTTGCCATGGGGTGGTGTAGACCACATTCTTTGACATTGCTGTGTTTGTCTGTCTTTCTTCAGTCACAGCTCTGAATGGGGTTGCTTTGGAAGGCAGGATACAAAAATATGTAATCTATTGATATACTACCCCATAGAAACTTCTTTTTATTATAAGAATGTTATGTTGTTGTAGAAATTGAAGGTTATTACTTGACTCTAAAAGACACCACACTGCATCTGTTGATGAAACACACTGTTGAAATCTATTTCCTCTGATTACTTGTTTGTTAAATTATTATCCTTGTGAATCAAAGACAAATACTCTCTTGCTAATAGTAAAAATCTAGTCTCTGGTCTCACAAATTCAGCATGTTTCTGCATATCTACAGCAAGAATGTTCTGTCAAATCATTGGAAGAGAGAGCTGGCAAGCTTTAGAAGAGAGGTCTGTAGTACAGAGTGAACTGCTGATCTGCAGTGATATCAAAAAGAAAAAAGCTGGTCAGCAAACTCCCTATGGGAACAGCTGAGCTGAATCTTCCTTTTTAAACATTCATTGGATTTTTTTCCCCCCAGTTACAAGCCCTTTTTTTTCACATTAGGGGTTTCTCATTAGCGCTGCCCTCCAGCAAATCATGCGGAGAATCAGCTGCAGCCTCCTCTTCCCCTGCTCTCCAGAGCAGGGGGATCAGTAAAACCAGTGCCACATCCATCAAACATTGTATGGTCAAGCACACATGATGGCCACAGAATTTCAGCATGTGACCTGGAAATTTTAATACAACAGCAAGTGCTATAGCCAGTGAGAGACACAGCTTCTGTTATTTACTTGGGGTTTTGGTTTTTTTTTTCCAAAGGAAAAAAGGGTTTGCTGCCTGTTGAAGTGCTTTTTATCCTCCAGTTTTCAGACCACCTTCACAATATCACACACACTTGATTCAACAAAAGCAGATGAGATGTGAACCCTCACAGTGCTGGATGCCAGCTGTCAGGGGAGCTGCATTGCAATTATGCTGCCCTGCAACCAAAACCTTCTGTAGGAAAGGTGTGGATGCTGGCAGCATCTCTGACAAGGTTATTTCAAACAATTCAAATAAAAAAAGGAGCACCATTTTTGTCTTTCATGTTTGATAACTGTCTATCATGTTTGATAACTCATCACAACTTTACCACTTTCTTGCATGGCTTTTATTTAATCACAAAATTAATGTGAAACCATTAACTTTTCATACAGTCAAAATGTACAGTACATCAGGTATGGAGACTGGTGAAAGAACCAGTGATGTAATTTGCTTTCAAACAAATGTAAAAACGTGTATTTCCATGATGTGGAAAAAACAAAAGCCAGGAGAATGCTCCCAGTCTTCTTTACTTTGCCCACAAGACCTCCAATTTTTTTTCTTAATGCTTCTAGAACTGTTCCGATCAGTTTCTTTAATCTTTAATTCTTTAATCTGTTCTCAGTGGTTTTTTTTCCCTTATGGACACAGAAACTCACTTAAAACTTTGACTAATGAAAGACCTTTACCTCTATTTGACTTGTATGTATCAAAACCTGAGATGAGGAATCCCACAGCTTCAGCTTTCTGTGCACATAGAAGGAGGTGTAGTGGTTTCTTGAAGTTACATTAAATGAAAGGTGGTGGTCACATCCAACCCACAGCTCCTCTGCTCTAAACTCTCCACACAAGGACATGCCTTACTGCCAACATGAATAATCACATTTTGACTCCTTTAAAAAAACACCTCATCATTCCATACATGAACTCC
This sequence comes from Agelaius tricolor, assembly GCF_023055355.1. Lineage (NCBI taxonomy): Eukaryota > Metazoa > Chordata > Aves > Passeriformes > Icteridae > Agelaius > Agelaius tricolor. Next base: position 66,305,963 of record NW_027269261.1, read on the forward strand.
AGGTGTGCTTACACAGCTCTGTGCAGATACCAGGAAAACTTACCAACAAATTGACCATGGAAATGGTCTTTCCTTCAATTGACTACTTCCTCTGATTCTACATACCATTGTCAGAAAAAGATCATTGTAAGACAGTTCTGCCAGCAGGCATGTGTTTCTGCAGAATCACCCCCCACCCCCATTTTCTGTTTAGCTTCTCTCAAAGTAAGCTGACTGGATAAGAGCTGGGCAGATCATTTTCTCAAGGTTACTCATTAGAAACTTCTCCATGTCACCACCTGCCTTTGCCTATGTGAGGGATGAGATCCCAGCCTAAGAAAATTCATGGATCTCTCCTACAGGAAAACCTCTGCTTTTGCATGTCACCTGCCAAAATATGCAAAATGGGCACAGGAGGCCAAAACCTCTGCTCTTGTAATGGGCACAGCTCCACTGAATTTAATGAGATTTTGCATATTTATGTTAGTAAAAAGTTTGTCTCTGGGTGAATTTTGCCAGTAGAGGCAGGAGCTCTGGATACTGAGAGCTCTGTTGACTTCAAACCCACATACAGAGACTGTGGATACTGTAGGACCTGGTTTGCGCACCACAGGTATGTAATAAGTTAACAGTAACTGAAAGTCTGATAATAAATCAGACATAAGATAGCCTCTCTCAGTATAAATGTACAGCATGCAACACTTCCACAAAATGCTGATCTGCAAACTTTATTAACATTGCTCTATTTCCTCACTGCCCTGAAGCAGAACAGGAAAGTATGGTCAATCTTACATTCATAGGATGGGGGGAGGAAGGGAAAGAGTGGAATTTATCTCTGCTTTTGGGATAATTCACATTAGCAGAAAAAGTGGATCAACAACTTCAACATTGCACATCCCTGCTCCCTGCCTCCCAGATTTGCTTCAAACTCATCTCAAACCTTCTGCCTCAATGTACTTTGAGTCCACAGGGACCAAGAACAAAGTAAAGACTATTGCCATCCAGCTCTCCTATAATAAGCACTTACTGCTGACTCCTTTCCTTTTCTGGTGGCTGTTGTTGAGATATGAAAACTGCCAGAGGTAATTGGAAGTGTGATGTACTGCTCAGCCTCACAGTGATCTAAGAGCTGAGAACATCAGCATCATAGCTTTACAGCCTGTCTCCTGGTGTCTATAAATCCCAGCTTTTACTACCTTTGTTTTCATCGTGCCAATCAAAGGCATGATTGCCCAAGGAATAAATTACCAGATAAATTGCTATATGGAAACATCTCTGTCTCCTTGACAGTGCCTCTCTTCTTATGACATTGTATGTATACTCTGCACTAACATTATGCAAGTTGTTGCAGAAATAATCCAGATTTCTGTGTGATGCCATAATATAGAAAAAGGATAACCTCTATAAAGTGCAACATGAGTGTAATATGGAGATGGATAGAACAATGTATTGGAGCAAGGAGAGCTAATTAATTTGTGGAGTTGTAAAAGGGTGAGGGCAGTCTGCCTCACAACACAGCTTGATGGTTTTGATGAGAAAGCAACTACTGACAGAAAAGATTACAATTGTTAGTATATAACAGGCTTAGTGGAAGACATGGATTTGGGAGGATGTGTGTGTATGATACACTGTAAATGCAGTACAGGCAAGTTGAAGTTAAAACACAGTTTCAAGGAAATTTAATATCTAGATCTAAGTAACTGGAATAATCAGAATCTTCAGAATCTTTTCATTCCCTCTGGGGGACACAATTTTATCTGCTGTGTAAAACCGTCTCTAACAGTATTCAAAACATCCTTCTTGAATAGTTATTAAACCTTCCACAGGCCTACGCCAGGGTTGTTTTCAAACCCATTAGGATAAATATGACATGCATTACCAGAGCAGTCCGAAAGTTAAGTACATAGCTTCTAAACCAAGTCCATGGTGCCAGGTGCTAGTGTACAAGGGAGTGCTCAGTGTACCTTCTGTATCTGGTACAGCTGACATGCAAGAAGGCTGCAAAATGTACTGCAAGTCAGAGTAAGACAACAAACAGAAACTAAAGATCATTTCACAAGTTTGGGCCATCTGGGAATCAACACACGTATATGTCTGGTAATATTAAGTGCGACTGATCTCTGATACTTCTCAAAATAGGTGGGTTTGGATATCAAATTGATCCACTTATAAACTCCTGTGTCTTTTACTTGACTCGGTTTTTTAAGAGTGCCCTCTGGGGAACAGTTTTCATGTACTAGTCTGAGCATTTTCATGGTTATTGAAAGCTTGAGTTGCCATGCCCTCAGCTGAGATGGAGTAAAGTCAAGCCCTTTCTGTGTGCCGCTGCTTTAAAAGCTATGACTTAATGAAAAAGGTGGCCCCACACTTACAATTTGGAAAGCACTCCAGGCTTTCTGCAAGCACTTGAGGCGTGCTAAGATCATATCTAACAAATTGAGTTCCTTGGGGTACTTTGATGTAGCAATACTTAGCTTTCAGGGTTTTTAGTGGAGGCAGGTATTTAGGCATCTCTCTGCATCAATACAGAATCACTCTGGGCGTGCAAAGAGCCAGAGCTTAAAGTTACCAAAGAAGAAGCAACCTGATAAGCTAGAACATGTTTTCATGCCCCAAAATTGTGCTCTGAGCAACAAGGGAAGGGATAATAGATGTCCACAACATTTTAGATTTGTAGACAGTTAGATGTGAGTTCCTTGCATTGTTCCATTGAACCGAGTTGTCTTTGGATTGCACTGCTGGTGCTTAAAAGGGGTAACTTGGACTTTATCCTTAGCAAATGACCTGCACTGAAATGACTGAAACATAAATAGTGCATTGATTTTCAATCTAAATTCTATGTCACCTAATTTGTAAGGGAGGTATTTTAGCTGTTTGTTGTTTTTTTTTTTAAAGAGGAAAATTATGTGTTTCTGGGCTTCACAGTACTTTGCTTTCATCTTATTATGAAACTGACTGCCACGTTCTCTGATAGTAATTATAGAATACACGAGGATTTGAAATAATCAGAAGCATGTCCCAAAGTAAAGGTTAGGTACCACATTCATTTCTGATTTGTGCCTACATGTTCTCATTCACTGTGATTCTGAAGGCATTTGGAGAAAGATATGTAGGAAGGTTTATTAGAAAATCCTGTTTTCCCAGATCAAAGCCAAAAGAGAATCTTAAAATATAGGAAAATTTGGGTGTGAAACACTGAACAAAAGTAGGGCACCATTTTCAGGCTTTTTTTGTGGAACCATGATGTAATAATATAGAATATTAAAAAACAAAAGGATGGAGTAAAAACTAGAAACTGTGATAGTCCTAAGAGTTTAAAGCTACTTGGCAAACAAAGCTGTTGAATGCCAAGAGTTTTTTGGTGAAGCTGAAATCAAAGCATTTGCAATAAAGATGTATTTTTACTGTTAAGCTTTGGCTTTCCGCTGAGACCAGTGTAATGGGGTTTTTTGCCTAAAAGCACCACAAGCACTGCACACTTGCATGTTAGTTTTGCATGACGGAGCAGAGATGTCATGTGGAAAAAAGGATATGCTGCAAAACTGACATCCTACCAAAATGGTCCATGTACTACCACTATAAAAATACTGCAAAATTTCTCATTTACTCAAGTGACAATTTCAAAAAGTCTTACATTTTCTCCATCAAAAAAGCCCTGATACATCCTCTTAATATAAAATCCCCCAGAATTGACTTGAAGGGCTCAATTCCCAGCCCAATGTGTACACAGGCATAGCTCCCACAGCCTCCAGGCAGACATTTTGATTTGTGACAGGTAGCAATAGCTTCTTGGGTCTCAGTTCTGAAAGAATTTGAACATATTTTGCTATGTGCCAGCAAGCATTTTGGCCTTACAGGTAGAGCTCCTGCAGGATCAGGCCTTCCATGACAGAGAGTTCCTTTCTCTTGAGAGTTGTTTCCTTCTTCAAAAATCAGATTCTAGGAAAAGTTTGCTTTTCTTCATCTTCTGTTTTCCACTTTTAAGGTCTTCATTTCGTTCAACGACACACTTAGACCAATGCTGAATAATTCCCTGAGCTGCTTCTGTTTCATCTTTAAATGAAATATGGTGTTTGGCCGCATTTCAGAAAATGTGTCATTTGATTCAACATCTTAATGCATTACCTCATACTTGTCCCATTCTCATTGTATCTTTGGGCTTGTCACTTAGAAGCTCATTCTTATTAGGGCATGAAATGAATTTAAAATGCAGCAGGTATTCCCAGTGACTCCATATGTATCCCAGCAAATAAGGACAGCTATGGGAAAAGGTGACCCTGTATTCACTCCATGACTGGAAAAAAGCTTGACAAGATTTGAGTTCCTACCTGTTCTTTCTTTCAAGCTACATGGGAAAGAAACCTGAGCTCTGCTGTAATTCTGATGTGGAAGAGGTCTAAAAATGGACATGACATTGTCTGTGCCCTCTGACAGCTCTCCTGATCCACCACTCCTCTCTCTCCCCCTCAGTTTAAAAGGAGAACATGGATGATTTCAGCTAACAAATTCCCTGTTGAGGCACAGGCAATGCCTGAACTCTCCTGCCTGCTTCCCTTTCACACTGTAACTTTTGATCTGTTGACATAATACACTAAAGGCCATGATCATTGCATTGCTGGCTCCAGGATCTGCATCTTCTGGAAGTGAGGGGTCACAGGTCTGGCCAGATGAACCTTTGATACGTGCTTGTTGGTGGCTTTGGGAGATGGGATTTAATGACCCCAGTCATTCTGCTCAGTCCACTATTTATACTTGCTGTGAGTGAATCACACAAAAGAAGCAATTCAGTTTGCTTTTCTCTTCGAGGCTTTTAGTGACTGTAAAATCTGAGTATATGAGATTTACGTGGATTTAAGCTTTATTCTATACTAAGTAATCAGATTTGGAAAAGTGTTAAAAACAATATTACATTGTCTGGGCATGATTCAATGAATCCTCAAACCCAGATTCTGATGCCAGAGGCACTTGTGAATATTTAGCATAAACCTCATTCAGATTCCTTGAATTCATTGTTTTTTCTATATCCGCTTCTTATTCAGCTAAAGAAGCTCAGGATTTTCCAATACTGCTTTTCAGCTATGGAAGAAATATACTCTTAATTAGCTGTGATCCTGCAAAACATTAACTGGTGCTCCTTTATTTTATTAACTCTAATGCAAACTTCAGGTAAGTAAGGTATAAAATACATTGAACACTACCTAGTGCTACTCAGTTATTTAAAAATAATGTAAAGAGGCACTAGGCTTGTTTTAGAGCAAGTAGCAATTAAGTATTCAATGATTTCCCAAGACAGACAATTTCCAGAATCTTAAAAATGTTTCTATTATTCACTTTTCCACTTAAATTGAAGGAGCCTGATTTTTTTTGTGGTTTTATATATAAAATATCCAGACTGTATCTTTGAAGAAATCAGTACCCTAGCTTTTGCACTTATAATTTTTTAGCAGGGACTGTACTTTTTGATAGCTGCAGTCGAGCTGTTATATAACACATCTAACAGCTTGCACTGTAGTCAGACTTCTTCATAAAAACTGCATTCATTTTACTTAATGACAACTTTTGCACTCTGATCTAATTACAGGATCCTAAACATCCTTTAGTTGGTTTGCTTGGCAAGGCTGTGACAGCAGTGGGGGCTGCAGGGGTGGTTTCTCTGAGCAGCAGCTAGAAGTTGGCAGAGCCAATGCCAGTTGTGCCCAAGACGAACCTGCTGCTGGCCAAGGCTGAGCCCAGCAATGGCAGTGGTGGCACCTCTGGGGCAACACAGGTAAGCAGGGAGAAAAAAAGCAACCCTGTGCAACAGAGATTGCAGCCAGAGAGAGGAGTGAGAACATGTGAGAGTAGCAACTCTGCAGACACCAAGGGTAGTGCAGAAAGAAAGGGAGGAGGCGCTTCATGTGCCAGAGCAGATTCCCCTGCAGCCCATGGTGCAGACCATGATGAGACAGAATGTCCCTCTGCAGCCCATGGAGGTTCACGTGGAGCAGAGATTCACCTGCAGGCTGTGCAGAAACCCATGCTGGAGCACTGCCCAAAGGAGGCTGTGATCCCATGGAAGCCCTGTGTTAGAGCTGCTGGCAGGACCTGTGGACCCATGGAAAAAGAATCCCAAGCTGGAGCAGGTTTGCTGGCATGACTTGTAACCCTGGAGGGGACCCTCTCTGGAGCTGCTGATTCCTGAAGGGCTGTACCTGTGAAAGGCACCTGTGCTGGGGCAGTTTGTGAAGAACCACAGCCTGTAGAAAGGACTTACAGTGGAGAAGTGTCTCCTCTGGGAGGGATCCCCGCACTGGAGTAGGGGGGAAATGTGAGTGATTTGACTGGTAATAAATTAAACTAACTTGCCCAAGTTGAGTCTGTTTTGCTTGTGATGGTAACTGGTGAGTGATCTGTCCCTGTCCTTATCATGACCCCCAAAACTTCCCTTATATTCCATCTCCCCTGGTTCAGCTGTGGAGGAGGGTTATAGAGTCGCACCTGGTGTCCAGATAGGGTCAGCCCACCCTAGACCTTTAGAAACTCAGATCTAATTAAGGAACCCTAAAATAAGTGCTTGTGTTTTCTCCAAGTACAATACAAAGTGAGAAAAATATTTCAGCCAATCTGAAAATATTTCCTCAAAAGATTAAATTACGTAGATAATGACAAAAATGTGGTTATGAATGGTTTAGCACAGAGAAATAAAGTGGAAGTCATAATGTTTTTGTACAGTTTGGAAAATATTGAATAATAAAAATAGTCCAATATGAAAAAATGTGTCTTATGAGTCAGCATTAAAAGGTACACAGAAGTCAGGGGCAGCAATTAGTTATTGTTCACTGAAGCCAATGGATACTGCACCACTGACCCCACTAGACCTATTATCTTACCTCAAAAGAGGAAATGCTTTGAGTCCTTACCTGTACACTGGTAAGAGTTGTGTATTGATAAGCTTTGACTACCAGGTAATTGGCTTCTATATCTATTATGCCCAGGATCATGTACTTCCACCATCTCCTCTTCAAAATTGCCAGCAAGTTTTCTTCTCCTGTGGAAGTAAACAAGAACAATTATGTAAGAGTTAGGTTTACATGCCCCAAATACCTGTCTGTCCAGAAAAATTATCTAGATCTCTCACATTTACACTAAGCAGTTGAAAGCCGCCATATACAAAGAGGTACTGCAAGGAAGTGAAAACTAACACACCTTATTTGTCTAGCAGATATTAAAAGAGCCAGCTTGGCAAAGTAATATATACACATATATGTGCACATATAAAGTGCTAAAGAATAGAGTAGTTATACTTTTTATACTTTATAAACATAAAGTATAATTATATATAATAATATAATTATAAATATTTATAAATATAAATATAATGCATTTACACTTTCCATATACACTGATAAAAGGTTGTATGCTGCACATATGATGCAACAGGTTTTTGCCAGGGTGTGAGATTAGCAGTATTTTTAAATATGATGGAATATTAGAGGAGGAGAGTAACAGCATCATATGGGCATAGGACAGATCCTGTTCCAAGGATGATTATTCTCATCCTAGAGGTTCAAAGTTCACTTGTTTTGTGAAAGGCTGCATTGAGACATATTTTGGGTGGCAGTTGCTCTGCTCCCAGAATCTTTCTTCTAAAGCAGGCAGGTTTGCTGCCTTCCATGGGAACCCTGTCAATCACCCAGTATTTAATCCTCACCACTTGAAAACTGACACTACAATACAGCCTGCAGATCAAACCCACAACTTTCAAAAGGTCAAAGCATTCCTCATGGTAGACTAGGGCTTATTGTTCTCCATTCAAAAGCAAACAGCTCATTAATTAGGGTGGGCAAACCTATGACTTATTTGCATTACAGTAAGTTCCACACATGATGAGACTTCACTGTGAAAGGGGCAGACTGTGACTGAACACTGTAGGACTGGAGGCCTTTCAGAGTCTGTAGCCTAGAAAGGAATCTAACTGGGGTTTACTTGTCTTGCCAAAGTACTAAAAATGGTATTTGAACTGTCTTGAAACTTTCAAAGCAAGCTCCACTATTCTGAGATTTTTTCATATTGCTGTAGCTTTTCTAAGGGCCTGTGATCACCAAAATGGGTGATGGAAAACACAAAAGAAAAGGATCATTATTGTCCATTGCCACCAAGTCTTCTTCAGGCTTCCCAATTCTCCTTCACAATTTTCCTTCATCGCAAGTGTGTTCGCTCTCTGGCTCAAATGGACCTGGTGATATATGGGCTGCTATAGCCATGGCAGAAACAGCAGGCTCTCCATAGCACAGGCATCTCAGATCTTATAAGACTCAAACACACTAAAAAAGATAACTACTTCAAAAGTTAATTCAAAAATCATAGCTGCTAAAGCTTGACCCTGATGAGTGACTTGAATGGGTTCACCTGAATGAAGCATCTGAATAATTCCATGTTTGTTCATTAACAGATTAATCACACATACACTCATTCAGTGGGATATTATTAGGCAACAGCATAATTATTTGTTACAGCAATAATGACGTTGAGTACAAAACTGTAAATGCTAGAAGTCTTCTTTCCCTCCTCCTTCCCCTCCTTCCTTGCCTCCCTCCTTTCTCCTCTTTCCCTCTCTTTCTTTCAGTAAGCAGCAGAAAAATAGCAGAAACAAGGTGGTAAGTAGAGTAATACTTAAGACAATGAATAATGAGTAAATACATTTAATCATACTGCACTTCCCTGTTACACTTACTAAATTCTATCCTTCAGACATAATTATGACTACATTTATGTACTTCTATGATGATTTGAGCATGTAGAATTATTTTCATTTTTTAAAAAATATATTTAGGGAGAGGTTTTTAAAAGGAATTTGAGATTAGGTGTCCTAATTTATACTGAAATCAGTGTAAACCACACTAAGTCCTTTACAGGTATTGAAACTGTATCTCAAATTTTATGCTGCCCAGACAACGGCTTTAAAGCATCAACTGGAAAACAACAATGCAATGGAAAGATGTGGTTAAAGTTGCAGAGTGATTTTTTATTTTAACTGTAAAGATAAAGCCAAAAAATTGAAGAGATCAAACTGCAGTCTCTATTCCAACAGTGGAAATCCCACCTGAATCTCTTTTTGTTACAATAGGACCTTGATGGTACCTAGAAAAGCAGAGAGAAGCAGCAGGCTCAAGAGCTGCACTGGCAGTAGGTTGCCTGAGCCAGGACTATGGGTACAACTTAAGATCTCTTGGTGCCTTTGGCTTGCCAGTGCTTTCTTCCATTTCCAGCCACAGATCACTGTATTGCTCAGATGTGGCCAACTAAGTCGGCGTTAAAAATAAATGTATGGCTATGACTTCTGGCTAATGGGTAAAGTGAGAGTTTCCAGTGATGGGAATTAACTCTTCTACAATTTAAACTGGCACACACAGTTCTCTCTTTTTGCTTTCTTGATTTTTTCTTTGCTCTTGATGAAAATAAGAAAAATACTTGATATATGGTAACTTATCTTTGATTTAGATCTCTGAGATATTCCAAACTGCAAAAGAGCAGTTTCTGCTGAGAATGCTGTGCAGAGCAAAAAGCTCAGGAATCACTTCCAAAGGGGGAGGCAGGCAGAAGGATGATCATCTGCAGTGACTGTCAGTCCAGTGCTATGGACAGATCAAGGCAGAGGCAGTGGAGTCCTGGTTTTGACAGGTGGCTGAAATGGAGTCACCATACTCAAATGTCCCAGCCTAGCAAAAAACACCCAGTAAAAGGCAACAGTGGAAGATAACCTGGAGAAGATGTGGGGCTGCCAGCAGGACAGGACCTCTGAATAGCAATCACAGATTGCAAACTCAGTGAATTTGGAAAACAAAGAGAATGGAAAGGGGAGTCAAGGAGACAAGTGGGAAGCCTTGACTTGTGAAAACTAAAAGGACAAGCAGAGAGAATCAAAAGCTTTATTCTAAGACTCACATCCTGAATAGAAATAAACATTGCCTTTGTGTAAAAACAATGATGGGAACACAACCATAACACTTTATTAAAAACAAAGCAAAAAGAGACAATCTGAGTTTTTTAAAATATATTTCCCTCAATGACAACTCAAAGCAAATTAATTATTTCTGTCTTTTGAGTTGTAAGCATAGTAGACCAGAAGGACCAAATGTAGATGCCTATACCTGAACCAACTAGTAAAGAATTTTAAAGGGCTTTTTTCAGCTTTTTTAAAAATATGATTTGATTAGAATGAGATACAGTAGGAAGACAGATTATTTCAGATCATGTCTTTTTGTTATTACTGCAATACATCTGGAGTTTCAGCCAGTCATATAAGCAAATATTAAGCCATAAAGTGTGCAGGTTAGCTTAAGGGCAGCATTTCCCATGAGACAAAGCACATATTGATGCCAGTGAACATGCATTTATGTAAGTGCACACATTAATGCTGTCTCTAGACACTGCCTTCTTTTGATGGAGGTCCTCCTTCAAAAAACAACCTCCAACTTCTTTCAGCACTTGAGCTTCTGAAAAGGTAAGTCTTCATATTCAGTCTAATTCAAATGTAGTGTAGATTTAAAAGTAAGTTGCCTGTTCAGAATGTTTCAAGATTCAGAAGTCTAGCATAGTTTTATTGCAGAGAAATAAAAACCTTCTCTTCTTGCTCTTTCTAGAATGATAATTTAAGTTTAAATTTTTTTACTAATTTTGCAGTGAGACACACTTGACAGATATATATACAAAGGAGGTCTTAGTGTTTCGAAAAAAGCTACTGCTTTGTGTCTCTTGGCTTGAATTAAATATCAACAAATAAGCTGCTTTGTAGAAAAGATGGTTTTATATCTTGTAATAAGGATTTACCCCTGGGGGGATTACAAAATTAAAAATAAATTAGAGAGAAAATTGGAAGAGGCTTTAGCTGCACAGTGTCTACCAAATATACAAATACACATGTACAAAACCCTTTTTACATTCATCCACACAGCCACAGAGGCACAATAAAAAACCCAACAACCATTAAGACAGCAAATTCCCAATTATTTGTGTATGGGCTTGGGACACAGGTAGAATAACAGCACTGCTAGACCAGAAAATCAGCATATTGCTTGCTTCTCTTTCATCCACTGCAGTCTCTCTCTTTTACTTTAGATGACAACTTGCTTTTTAGATCAAGATCATCAAAGGAGCTGTGCTCTCCTTCTTCCTTACAGAGTTTAGCAGAGAGATCTAAATGAGTGCAGGAGACTTGCAAGGGGGAGGGCTGGCAGGCACTCTGGTCCTCCCCTGCCTCTCACAAGAGTGCCAGAGTCAAGTGCTGAGTGGTAAAGAAGCAAAAGTCTCACAAAGGATGATTATACCAGGATTTCCTTATTGCCTCACTGTTTGAAAAAGAATCTCAATTACAAATGAAAATTACAGGATAATTGTTTCTTTTGAATTTTTGCCCATTACAGGCAGTCTTGCAGACACAGAGCTTCTCCAGTACAAACATTATTTCTCTACAGACTTTGCAGACATCCAGCCCTAACCAGGACAGGGGTAAGGAGGCAGTCAAATGGGGTTACACTGTGTAGAGTAACACAGATTTTTTTACAAAGCCAAAAGGCTCCCATGCCTAAACAATAAAACTTTGCTTGTCTTCTGCTTGGTCAAGTAGCTGGTTCAGAAGGCTGAAGGCCTGCTCTAGGAGACTTTAACCTCTGCACAAAAGCTCAAAAGAACTGTTCCTCTTCTGTGTGAGTTTGCATCCCCCTGACCCAAAAAGGTTTCTTATTTCCTCATATCCACTTGTATTACTGATGACTACTTTATGGGAATACTGATGCCTAAAGACAAAACAGCAACATTGCTAAATTATTTACACAACAGAGAAAATGCACTCTTACAGGAATACTTCACTAGTCTGGCTTCACAAAACACCTGAAAATACCCAGTTGCCCTCACAGATGATGCTTGCAGGCTGCACTGCTCCTGTCCTGTACCACGTTTTCAGCAAGCCTTTGGGAGACTAGATGGCATCATTTCCCTTCGCCTCCTCAGAACATCTGATCTTATCCAACCTGTTCTTATTCACAGCTCCCTCCTGCTCCCTCTCTCACAGTGGGAAAGCTGCGTTGGTGTAACAGCCCTGAGCTGCTGCTGCAACTGGCTCTCACATGCTCCTGCTCCTTGCCCTGTGCCAGCTGGTGCTTGTGGGGCTGTGCAGTGAGCCAGGGTAAAGACTTGCCTGAAACCAAAGATTTGGGATTTTCAGATTAATTTTCAGACTGTGTCCTGAGCAGTTTGTGACCAAATCCATATTACTCTTGTAGGAGGCGAGCACCAAGTAAACAGATCCAGTCAAGGGACAAGTTTCTCCTCTGATACAGGCCAGGCTTAGCTTATTAACATGACACAACACAGCATTCCCTTCACTAAATTACAAGCTCATCTGAAGTGTTTTGACTTGTAATTTCCTTTTAGAGATTTTGCAGAACAGACTGTTTTGACTGTGGATGTAGATCATAATAGTTGAAGTCAGATCTAAGAATTTGAACATGCATTTTTATAAAAAACGTGAAAGGATCAATTTTTGGTGCCTTGATTTTGATCTAGCCTAAGCTCTGTTGTTAGATCTTATAATCTTCAAATGTTTTATTTCATGAGATTACTGGTTGTTACTTTAAGGGGTAAATTACAATTTAAACTACACAGATAAAGTAGCTCATCATGCCTCAGTTTCTCTCCTCCTGCCCACCCACTAGACTACATATGGCTTTCCCTTTGATGGCAGACACAATGCTTGGTGTCACTACCACAGGTTACTGCAAAGACCTGAAGAAAGCTTGGAACAGTACACTGTTTCAAAAAAAAAACCAACAAAACAACAACCTGCTAAACTCCCAGCCTTTTAATGTGTCAAGATAAAAAAAACTGTGCTATTTCTAATACACAAATTTTTTATTCATGTTGTTTTATCCCCTACCTAAACTTAGGTAAGCACTTTCCCTGAAATGGCAGAATGTGTCTCATTCTGTAATGCAGAGGGACATGAGCACACTGAGAAGCGGGAGCCTTCCCCCAAACCTAAGAGTTGATTATATCTTTCTGAATGAAATCTTCACTATTAATATCTGATCTACAATACTCTCAGTCTTAAGCTACCTCTGAGCTAACACTGTAGTCTATCAGCTTTTGGCTCACTTTCACACAGCACTACTTCAAAACAGGCTGCTGGACAGATGATCATCGTAGATCCCTTCCAACTGTAATACTCCTTTTCTTTCCCTTTCCTTTCCTTTCCCTTTCCCTTCCCTTTCCCCTTCCCTTCCCTTCCCTTCCCTTCCCTTCCCTTCCCTTCCCTTCCCTTCCCTTCCCTTCCCTTCCCTTCCCTTCCCTTCCCTTCCCTTCCCTTCCCTTCCCTTCCCTTCTCTCATTTTCAAACTCACTAGGGTGTAAGTCAAAAGATCAAATGAAGGAAATCTGTATATATATCTCTGTATATCATTTGTAAATGTGTAATGTGCATTAATGATTTATCCTCCTAGATAAACCTGGGCATCTTAATCATATTCACAAGATTAATTAAAGTCAAATAATCACAAAAGAAATAATATTCATTGTTTAAGGCAGAGGAGTCAGTTAGAATGCATGACTTTTTTTTCCCCATCTTTCATAGACTCATACACAATGTTGGTCCAGCCACCTACCCACTCTGTGACATTTTTTCCCAGCAGACAGATATGAATAATGACTTACCTACTTGGTATTCGTGATTCCTACAAATTTTATTTCCCAAAGCATTGAAATTTGACTGAGATAGTAAAAAAAAGACCCAATGCAAATTTTCATTACTATTAACCATTCATAGATCAAGCAGACTCAACTGAAATTTAATACGTACCCTTTCTTTAAAAGACAGTAAGATAAGAATAAGGAAGTCAAGGAGTGTGTATCTTTCTCCATTCTCCATCAGTAATGTCTGAACACACTGATCTAATTCAAATCTAATCTGACAGAGACTGCAAAGGTATTACTTCCTATAGATTTTATAGTTAACTGAGCAGAAGAAAGAAAAACAAACATTGCCACCACCATGTATAGGCTTGGAAGTACTCACACTACTTACTAGGCACCAAGGTTGGGACTCTGCATCTTCTCACACACCAGCTACAAACCCCTAAGAGATCAGGGAGTGCCCGTTCTGGGGATCACCAAATTGCTGCCTAGTAGCAGGCACTGGCATGAAATATGAGCAAGGGCTGTATCCAGGATATGGCACACATGAAGGAGAACCAGTTTTTTTTACAGGCTATGAAACCTAGACATATCCACTAAAAAAAGAAGCCTCTCTGCTGATGACTACCAAGAGGCCTGTACTATTAAGAGGATTACTATTAATAAGGCTATTGGTGAACATTGAAAAAGGGATTGTTGTTTCTTGTGGTACATACACACTCCAACCCTGAAAATTCTTCTTAGTTTTGCAACAAATTAATTGACATTGAAAGGAGCATTTTCAAGTAGAATAGGATGGGAAGATGATGATAAAGAAGCAATGCTGACAGAATTAAAACTTCATCTGGAGTCAATAATTTTAACCAAAAATATGTAAAATCCTAATAGCCAGCACTATTTGATGCCATTACCCAGGGCAAGGGGAGAAGAGTTCAGAATACATTATGGCTGCCTGGCTCTAGACATATATGGCTTTATAGATGCTCCATGATCTCTAGAGGTATTCCAGAATTCTTCTGCAGTAGACATCTGCAAGCAGACAGTCTCCTCTTGGAGTATTTATTTGTGGTACAGCATCCAGGAGAATTATTCCCCTTCTGAAACTTTCCTGACACCACTGTTAGCGAACTGGAATAAAGTTTGCTAAACTTCCAAATTACATATTAAATATCATCCCCTGGAGGAATATAGAAGCTTTGGGAACTTCTCATCACCATGGGTAAAACCCTCACTTAGAACAACCACAGATTACTCAAGAAGTGCCACTAATTACACACAAAGCAGAAAATGCAGGAGCTGCCAGTAGTTAAAGCAGTTGTGAGGCCAGTCCAGGTCTCCAAGGTGACCAGCAGCAGAGGCCCAGGAGAAGCATGCAAGACACACCAATGAATTGTGGCTCCTTCATTGTTGGCCACAGCATGAGCACCTTGTTTTATGTGTGGCAGTAATTACAAAAGGCTTATTCAAAATGAGTAAACCCAGTTAAGCAGAGAAAATTCAGGCATGAGCATAAAGATATATGTGAAACACAATAGCTTCATACAACAGCGAGAGCCAGTGCATTTATTTGCCTATGCCATGATACTACCAGGAGTCATACACACCAGAAATCTCAATGTTCCATCTGTAATGATCAAAACTACTAAAAAATCCCATTGTTTATATCCCTTGCAGCATGACTACTGAAGTAGGATACCAAAAGCATAAAACATCACTGAACCATGCTAATTAATTGGCGTAAAGCATCACATTGCCACCATGGCAAACTAGACATCTACAGGCAATTCTGCTGAAGAAACTTGCTATTCTTTATTACAAAATCCTAAATGAGTTCTCAGAATGACCATTAAGATTTGATATGAAGCCAGATATATTTTTAGATGACATGTTGATTGGAGCAGGTGAAATTTTGTTGCATACCTGTTATGTACCTAAATCAACAGGGTCTTGCTGTGACCCCTGATGATTTAGCAATATTAGTATCAGATAAACAAATCAGAATTATACATCCATATGTCTACATAAAGGAGAAAGAGATGTGGGAAGCAACCTGAACCATGGAGAGCAGCCCTCCATCCTGCACTTCTTGCCTGCTGAGCTGGCAGAACCAGACTAGAAAAACTTTACAATAGAGTTGGGACTGTAATGTTTCTCACAAGAAAAATACACATTTTCCACGAGTCAAACTCTATAAAATGACAACTTAGTAGGTTTATGAAGTTGAAAGGTAAGAGGTGCATAATCTCTAAGAGATGCATAATCAGAGTAGTCAACTTTTGTGTATTTTTTGCCATCTTTCACAAGCGTGGTGGTCATGACCAGCATGTAAGTACAATCATATCCAGAAGGTGGTGAAATTTGCAATACTATTCAGGCATTGTTTTGCTCTATCTAGAACATTAAATGTTAATTGAATGACCAGTGTGTACCAGTTTACCTTCAGTAAATTGGTCAAAGCAGCTTTGTATCGGGTATCAAAACTCACCTGGTCCTGGTCATGCATAAAGTAATGGCTGGAATACAAAGCAAAATCCAAATCTACAGAAAAAAAAGTGTTGTGTCCCTGCTTAGTGCAGTCTTGAAGTCTGAAAAATACAGAATCTGATCACTGTAGCTGTGCTACTGAAACAATGAAGAGTTTGAGACTGAGACTGATAAGATGATGGACTAGCAACCTGGAGGTCTGCAGTCCTCTAAAGTCTGACAAAAGAGTACCTGCAGTGTGATGTGCAAACTGAGAGGTATTGCCTCAGTGCTATTATAAATGAACTATGCATCTGGTAGTGCTACTGGTGACTGGAGATTGTGCTCATGCTTAAGGTATCAAAACAGTAATTAACTGAAGATAACATGCATTATCTTTCCATGGAAAAAAGTGATAGCCAACCAAAAGTATGATAGAGAAATTCAGGATCTCATAAAATATATACAATAAAGTTGTATAGTTTGGATCCAGGAATCATTCAGTAGGAGAGCTAATGCCACTATGCTGCTGCTTAATCAGGGAAAGACTAGTATTACATCTGGCACTTGTCATCCTACTGCAGTAAGAGAAACTCCACTAATTCATCCAGAAACTGAGCTGTGCATCTTGGAAAAGCCAAGCATGGTTTTAGGAAGAGCTTGTTCTAGGGGCAGAATCTGGAGCCAGCACATAAGCTGGTACTTCCCAGAATGGTGGTTTGGTGCCCATTGGGGCTCTGATCCCAGGAAAACTAGCAGTTCTGGGAGGACAAAAAGAGATCAGTGTGGGAGGCAGCTACTGGAAGATGCAGCCAATATCCCCCTTTTGGTTTCAGAATAAATGCAAGTAGATCACCATGGTATTAAGAACACTCTAAAATAATGAGCTCTTGGTGTCTGTCATCCCTGGAAATCGCAGTCACTTTCTGCACACTCTTCTGTAATGTGTGTTACTGAATCATGCAGTGCTCAGCAGGGTGCACTGAAAATTAAACATCTCCCACTCCTCCTCACCAAGAATTCAAGAGAATGTGCATCTGAAAACACTGCTGAGAAGTACAGAAACTTGACACAGCAGCTGTGAGGAGTGATTGCGCCTCTCTTGATTCCAGCTGATTGCCACGAAGCTCAAAAAATCTCCAGTAATAAATGATACAATGAAGAAACTTGTAAAAAACTGTTTCCTTTACCTGAATCCTGATTTATAAGCAAATTGCTGAATGTCTCACGTGTTTTACAGGTATTGACCCTGTAGCCATTCCACATTAATGAGAAGTAACACTTAACCAGAAATATGTCCAATTCATTTATAGGAGAGGAAATATTAATGTGCTAGGAAGATATTCTGGCTGATAAGAGCAACATGAAATTCTATAATGTGAAACTCAGGGTTAGAATAAAAGGAACTTGCATCCTGTGCAATTAACATCCAAGCAGAAATTCATCAACTGATGAGGTGGCCAACCATTAATGTGTGAATTATGGCCAGGTATCACAAGTGCCCCCTTGCACTTCCAGCTGGTTACTTACACACCAACAGAATGTTTACCATCTTGTCATCTATCATTTCATTCAGGAGCACATCTTTCTATGCTTACAAGCACACATATCTGACTCAGACACATATCCTTTGAACATCAATCCAGTTGTGCAAGAGTCATGATTTTTCTTCCTTTCTCCATTCCACAGTTGAAGCCCAGTGGCAGTTCCATCACACAACAACCGTTCAGCACATGAAAGAAGGGAGTCAATGCACCTTCCTTGCACGAGCTGCTAATAAAAGTAACAGATTGCTGAGGGCTGGGAAGTACAGACAGAGCATTAGCTCAGTTGGTTAGAGCTTGATGCCAATAATTCCAGGGTTCTGGCTTTGGTCCCTGTATGGACCATCCACTTAAGAGCTGGACTCAATAATGCTTCCAGCTTGGAATATTCTGTGACTCTGTGTCTGACTTTTTATATTCTATATATGAGAGTGATGCATACAATGCTGAGAAATGCATGAGCAAAATGATTCAAGAGAAGGAAACCATTCCAGATGTAGCGGTCACCTTAGCAATCCCATTTCTCAGAAAACCCATCAGCACAGGCAGAATGAAGGTATATCACACAAGATCAGGCAGCCAGAAAGGGTGAACAGGCTGTCTGACCCTCTCAGAGAAAAGATGTGTCAGTGTGGAAGACTCAAAATAAACTTCATCATAAAGGCCATGACAGGTAAGTATGAAATCTCATTTGTCAGCAACAGTAAAACATCTTCTGTGAGAAAAGTAGAATAATAACATTTCAGGAAATGCAGTTAATAAAATAATTCCCATAAAACACCTGGGGGCATCTAGCATCAAGAAAAGCTTCTTGCAAAAACAATGGATGGAATTTTTTTGTGGAAGAATATTTAAAGCTGAGAGTTCTGTAACCCATCAAACAAGAGTGAAAGTGCCATTAAACGTCTCATAACTATTCCCATTCTTTGATACTCAAATATGCATTCACAATTTTTTTTTTTAATTATGGCCCTTATTTTCTGCAGCCTTGTACCCAGGGAGTGTAATATAGGTGAGGATGAGTTACACCTGCTTTGTTCAGTGTGGCAATGGCTCCACAAAGTGCACAACAGCAGGGCTGGGGCTTTCTGTGATGTGGCAGCAGCACTGGGTGTCCCCAGTTAACATCTTCTACACCGAAATGTATTCCTATGTGAAGGCTCAGCCCTTTCAGCCAGCTTTACCACTGACAGTAAGACAAGCCATACACATGAAATGTGAGCAGAGGTTTCAGGTGAAATTTGTGCAGGGCAGCCCAGGTGAATTAGATCACGTGGGTTTTTCACACGTTTGTGTGTTCCTAGTTGCAAACACCAGGCTGAGTTCATATGAAACTCTGAAGAAGCAATTAATGTTTGAAGGCATAAAATTCAAGATGCCAGCCAGATGGCAATGGAAGAGGGAGAGAATGAAGGTAGCATGTGGACATAACTGTGCTGCTTGGACATAGGCCTTCACCTGTTAAAACTATACTTCAGTACCTGCATAGGAATGGTTGCTTATCTACTTTGCTAGAGCTAATAAAAGGCTAATGAAAGTAGAAACATCCCCTAAAGATCTGGGAGCCACCAGAATTTATTGGCTGGTCATGAGATCTCTACTGATCTCCCAGCAAGTACTGTTGCCAACTATAACCACAAGTGCACCAGCAGGAGTTCAAAAAGCCCTTCTTTTTACTTTGTTTTCCTGCTCTCCATTTCTCTCTCTCTTCCTCTTAAGATTTTCATGGGAAACCACACTCATGGTGGTTTTCAAACCTTTCCATGGTCTGATAGAATGCATCAATTTATTATCCCGCTCTTTACTGTCTTCCATGCATGTGTAGTAACACTCACATATTCTCAATAATTTCGTCCTGTTAATATTCAGCTTTTGCATAGAAGATCTTTGCTACTCCTAAGTGAGCTAAAAGACAACTCCAATAGGATTACTTAGGTTGTTTATGGGGTTAATAACAATTTGGTTTGGTTTTAGGCATATAGATTTAAATTTGTTTTCTTGATAGGGAAAAGTAACAAGCCATTTTTAATTTAGAAAACAGAAACCATTAGTGCTATCTTGTGTTGTGACAGCAAAAGACTACAGAGCTCTCCTGACAACCTCTCTATTTTTTGGTCTCTTCTTATGCCTTGCTCTATTTATTATTGCTGAAGAGGCATGCATAACATCTGGTCATAAAGATACAAAATTTCTCC
This sequence comes from Agelaius tricolor, assembly GCF_023055355.1. Classification (NCBI taxonomy): domain Eukaryota; kingdom Metazoa; phylum Chordata; class Aves; order Passeriformes; family Icteridae; genus Agelaius; species Agelaius tricolor. The sequence continues at coordinate 66,325,809 of NW_027269261.1, forward strand.
TTTAGGAGGAAGAATGGGCTAATATAGGTCATCTGTATGATACGTACATCATCCTTACAATTGTATCCAAGACAGATAACATCCAGGAAAAATAGCTTTAAATAAACAAAGAAACAAACAAAATCCTTCAATATGTAGGTCCAGGAAAGCATATGCTTTAGCATATGTGTAGTCAAGATATTGAACTACATAGGCTCATTTACTGCCAAATTCTGAGTTTCTTAAATGCACAAGATCCATAATAACTATTCAGGTCTGCCATGATCTGTCATATGCATCTCCTCTAAAAAATTCCTGCTTCAAAATAAATGACTGCATTTCTAACTGCTTTCTTGTTTACATAATTTCCAAATAGGAAAGGCTAAAAAAATCTTCCTGGGATTCAGACTTCTGCATCAATTTCACCAGTAAAAAAGCAATAAAATTTGCTTAGACAAAATCAACATATTTTTATGAAAATTTATTACACTCACCAGTGTAAACATTCACAAGAATGTTTAAACATTTTTGCATTAGAATTCTGATTTGTTTTACAAGCTTGAGGTTTCATTTTGATTTTTAGTTGATTGATTTTGTATGGTTTTATTTTATTTACATACTTTTTAATAATTTCAGAGAAGGTCAGGAGAAGCAACGTGGACACATGTCCATGTGATGGACTCATGAGTCCAATGTGATGGACTCATGGTATGATATTTGTAACATAAAACCTGTCAAAAGAATAGTTCAAATGCTTAATATTTTTATCACATTATTTTAATAAACCATATAATAAATAGAGATTCTTTGATTTCAAAAAGACTGTAAGATGTATCAAAATAAAATAAATAATATTGCAACTAATCACGAGTCAGAATATATACAGAATATATCCTGAGATGTGGCTTCATATTCTCAGTTCTTGCTTCAAACCTTCTGCCTTCCAGCATGCAGTCCTCCACCAGAGAAGAGGGCTAAGGCAGATGGATGGCTTCACCCAGGCAGGAAGGATATAATTCATGCACTATTCTTCATCATCTTATAGATATCATATCTATATTTACCTATTGCAAGTACAGTGTTAGGTAGAGAATTTAGACTAAATATTGGAATGGAGTCTCTTTTGAAGGAGAGTTCGATACCAACAGGCCTTTAATAGCTCTTGCAATCAGTATTTTGTGAGCTGGGAACACATGCAGACGCTTCCAAGTGTTGGTTTGATCTGTGGCCTGAAAAACTCCAGCATTCAAATGCAAAATACTCCCCAAAATAATTATGCTCTCTCCTTCTTTTTCCAGTTCATCTTGCATATTACTCCCCCATTTGTACCTTTTTTCCCTACACGCCCACTGCAGCTTTACCTTTGCTTTTTCAAACTATTTTGCTACATTCAAATATTAATGTATCCCACACTCACACGCCTACCCTTGTGGTTTGCCTGCAGCAACTGAGGCTTACACCTTCCACCAAACCACCATTTGATTGTTTGGTAAGTGGCATCAGCCTTGAGCTTGCTATTTCACCTTCTGTGTCAGGAGCTGGCACATGCCTTCATGGTCATGCTCACCAGCTCAGCAGTTTTACCTGCCCCCAACAGAAAAGAGCTGTGCCCAGCTTCTACAAGAGAGCAGCAAATCCCCTCTCCTCTGACAGTTTAATTGGCAAGCATCTAGGACCCTTTCCAACAATTATATAAAGTTTTCCAGCCAGCAGAAATTATGTGGGCATGTCTCTGAGCAACTTGATCTAGCTGAAGATGTCTCTGATCATTGCAGGGGGGTTGGACTAGATGGACCTTTAAGGGCCCACCCAGCCTGGACTGTTTGATGGTTCTATGATTCCAAATGACTCAGCTATTCACAATTTCCTCAGCACCTGGAGTGCTGCAAAGGCTCTGGCTACCTCTTGCCACCCCCACCTTCCTCACCAATGCTGCTGCTCTCAAGAGCCAGAGAAAGCTGCTCAGCCTCAGCAATAAACACAACATAAGGATTAGCATTTTGGTATGTAATTTTAAAAGCTGCTTTACTGATACGTGAGTTTACACTCACCTCACTGCAACATACCAGTAGGTGCTTAAAGAGCAAGACACAGGACCAGACAATATCCCTTCCATCACAAGCTCTTGTCCGTAGCAAAGAAAACGTATGCTGAGAAAGAAACTGCAAGACCAAGGAGTTGCAGTTGGGACTGGACTTGGGAAGCATCAGGGAGGAAGGAAAGTTCCTGCACAACTACAAGACTACTGAAGTGCTAATCTGGAATGCCTTCAGTATTTTTATTCTTTACATTTCTATTCCAGTTAAAGATAGTGGGTTTTCCTTTTCCCTTAATCACTGCTTCATACTGTAGCAAGAAAATCTGGAAACCTGGGATTTCACACATAAACTTACTTTAGATGGGAGTGAAAAGAAGTGAAGGGTACTGCCTGTGATCTGAAAGGTGAGTGGGGTGGTAATTATACCAAGAGAACTGAAGAACCACATATTAAACACCACAGTGCATTAGTACCGCTACCTTCAGCTGAACCACACTATAATTTCATCACATGAGATGAATGCAAGCTTTCCTACCCAGCTATTCCTGTTTTGCAATCCTGTTTTTTTTGAGACCGGTCTGGATATGAGGAAATCAAGCAAAGGGGAGCCCAAATTCACAGGCTTCTGGACTAAAAAGGAAAAATTGCTCATTGTATGGGTTCCATGGGAAATCCTGATTGGGAACACGCAGGTAATTAATATCTTGCCAGGTGAATTTCTCAGGTCATCAGTCTTCTAAATATGTGAAAAAACATACTTAAATTTCCCCTTTGCATTTCCTTGCACAACAGCTCTTCCTGTGGAAATGTGTCATTCCTGACTTTCCAGCAGTGTCTGTATGAAAAGGCCATCGAGGCCCAAAGTCTTGCATTCACCCAGAGTGTGAAAGGCTTTTCTTTTATTTCCTGCAATAGGTGGAACTTCTGATGCCAGGTTGTCAGCCTAGTGTGTACTCTGACAGGGTTTGCTCTGCAAAGTCTCCTGCTCTTCCTCCACACAGATCCTACTGTCACCTGTCTGCTGGAGCTGCCTGGCTCCATGCCCTGCAAGACATCATTCCTGACAACTCCCCCATCCAACCCTTCCCTGATTTTATAAATGACACCTCAAAAAATGCCCTATGCTCATATTCATGTTTAATTCCTCCTCCTTAGAAAAGCCAGGCAGCTCATGGGAGCTCCCACTGGCATCCCCTGAGCTCTCATTTCTCATCCACTCCATGTCTAGCACTTCAACACAAGGCAGAGGCTGAGAAAAGGAGGAAGTGTCTACCCAAATATTGCTATGCCTCCTTTATAGTTTTACTTTCTTTGTAGCTGCTTGACCATCAGTCTGAGCAGCAAGGTGCAATTTAAATGAACTGTTGTCATTTATACACGAGCTGCCATTTAGCTGCTCATTAGAGTAACACAGCTTTAAAAGATTGTGATGAGTCTGTTAGCTTCCCTTAATAACATCTTTCAAAACCAGCAGCGATATTGTTCTAAAAAAAACCCTTTTGTACTTCAAATTCTCATCAACTCTATCAGTCCTAAGAGCATTAGCCAAGGTTTGAGCAGTTCATCATCTCTATTACATTCATTTACATGCTATTGTGCTTGACACTGGATAATAAGAGCTTATTCAGCAATACTTCATTTTTTGATCTGGTAAATTTACTAGAGGCCTTATTCTTTAAATTGATTTTATTTTATGCTTATTTTTTCCCATCACTTGCCTTCTTTTCTTGCAGCTTACGGCAACACAGACCTTTGAATATAAAATAGTAGGGGTAAAATTGGTCTTCCAGTTATTATACTTCCTGCTCTGGTTCTCTTGACCAAAGGCTCCCACTCCAATAGCAAAAGGACCTTCTGTTTCCTTCCGATGTGGTGTGAAAGCTTTTATACATAGGCACCCTTTACTGGATGACAGACATCAATCATATTTCTACTCTTGGGTCTATTGCCACCAAACATAGAAAAATAGCAGTGGGACTGGAAAAGATCATGTTTTCCCACTGAGATTCACACCCATGTATGGTCCAATTTAGCAGTATGAACATCTGGAAAATGTTCATCTGAACACTAGGAAATATTTGTGATATGCTTGTTGTTTAGCAGCTGCCTGCACTGTGGCCATCACCAGTCTTTGGAGGTACTACAGGCAATTGTTTTGGCTCTGTAAATTAATTTGGTAGAAAAGGACATTGGTTTGGGCATATGGCTGATATTCACTTCTCTTCTCAAGATAAATAATGCAGTAACTATGCAAAAGGCAGTTAATAGCTTCCTGTTGGGTTTTATGGAAAACAAACTTATTTTAACATCACCATAATTATGGTAAAACCTTTCCATAAAAAGCACACCAGTGTATTTAATTAAAACAGGTCATTTGTCTGCTAAATCTGCAAAATTCAAGTGCTAGCTTCCACAGAATAAATCTATATAGAAACACTGAGCTTGGGTAGGGGCAGTAATTATTTTTTCTGCCATTACTCTGCAGTGCTATGTATGTGACCAGGAAATGGCTTTTGAGGCACCTTCATCCTCTTTCCCTACAGGTATGATTGAAGGAAATGGGAGTGGTCTCACATTCGTTACATGCTAGAATATGAGACTGAATGCGGAAGAAAATTACCTGGTCTTTATGATTACCTTCTCTTTCACAGCCAAGAATTAAAAACACATTTAGATTACTTCACATTTGGAACAGTCCTGCTACAGAAAATAAAGGCAAGCGGATTGCATCTGCTAGGTCAAGCTTCCCACTCCCCATCCCTGAAAATCACCAACCCAAATGTCACTTGTCTCTGCTGGTTCTCACAGAAGGCAAACCGTATGTTCCATTCCCAGTGTCCGTACCCTTCTGCAGCTCCTAAACAGCCGACTGCCCCCAACAGCTGTGGGCCAGACTTTGGTTCTCTTCCAGCAATGAAAGGCAGAGAGGGCAGGAGATGCCCTGCTGCTACTCTGCTTTCATTTAGAAAATGGAGAGGCTGTCTGGCTGCCAACTTGTCAGTGCAAATAAGTCCCCTCTGCAGACTTTATCAGATGAATCCCAATGTGAAAACTTTTTACATATGAATTGCTTTGCAAGGAAGGCTCCACTCTTTTCAGAACAAATAAGGAAAAGAACAACATAAAGGAAGTGAAAAGTAAAGAACCTGCACTGAAAGGTCACTTCAAAGTAACAAAAGTCCACATGGCTTCTTTCTCCTGTTCTCTTTCTTTTTTTTTTGTTTTCACAATTGGCTCTCCAGCACCTACATGCTGCTCCCCTAACTGCAGCACCTTAGTCACCACAAGCCTCATCAGTGTACGATTAATTACTCCTGTTAATCAAGGCTGAAAGGCTGAAGGAGCTACAGTGCCCAGCAGATAGTAATGGCCAGAAGCCCACCAACAGCCCACTAGGTGAGCAAAGACAAGAAAAGCTCATAGCTATCCAGTTTTCAGCAGCCTAGGCAGAATGGCCAGCTGAAAGGAGTATCAGCCTGTAAAAGAACAAACACTTGTCCTGGAAAATCACCAGCAGTGCAAATGGTAGCCAGGACTGTGGTTATATTAAATCAATATTGTCAGTTACATTATTAAATATTAATCTAAGATATTAAAAAAGGGAGCATTCCTCTGCCTCTGCCAGAGACAGCTTGTGTAATCACACGCAAATCACTTCATTTCGGTTCCTCTCAAATTCCCATCTGTAAAACAGATAATAATATTTTCAACCACTTTAAGCAAGCTCATCTCTCTGGGCAGGCTCCCTGGGCATCTCTCATAATGCACATGCACATCCCCACAGGGACAGGCACCTCCAGAAGCCCCTGTCATGCTACAGAAGAGACATGGCTCCAGGGTATCACCAACACTTGCTGCTTGCAAAGGGGGAAGAGCGTGGGCTAAGAGAGCAAAAGGGTAGATTGGAGTGCTTTAGGTAAATTTTTTGTCTTAAAATCAGCTGATTCCAAAAAACAGTGTCCTCAGCCACAGAAAACATCTGTTGAGACTGACACTGAAGTGTTTTTAGCTCTCTTGGTGGACTCACAGTGCTAAGGGAATGCAATGCAATAATGGCTGACAGTGACACAGAGTTGTCCAAAAAACCCCATGCAGGAGTACACTTATTTCTGTCACAGAAAAAGGAGTGTTAAGGACAGGAGAGAGGCACCAGATATCACATTTAGAGGTTCCCTGCTCAAGCAGGGTCTTGCTAGAGTATGTTGCCCAGGACTGCATCTAGATGGCTCTTGAGTGATATTCTGATCTAACAACAGTTATATGTGAGAGAACATAGAAACAAGTGCAAGTAAACCACAAAAATGCCATCTCAGCACACATATCCTATTTCTGCAACAGTATTTTAGCACCCCAGAATACTGCTGAAGCCTAAACTCCTTATTAAAGTTAAGCACTTGCCTAAATTGCCTGCTGAATTGAGATGAGCTGATAAAATGTGATCCCAGAATATAATAACGGAAGGACAAGGAAACTTTGAGCCTAGACAGTCATGAAGAAATCGTGTTCTTTATGCTCTTGAGAAATTCCTGTGCCATACCTATTTCTGTCTTCCTAAGGACATGCTATGGATGGAAAGCCAGGTGAAGTGACAGTGGCTCAGCAGAGGGACCCTGGGTGAGGTGGTGCCCAGGCGTGACTGCACATGACCCAAGCAGAGTCAGGCATGGATATCAATGCACAGAATAACTCTACAATAATGCCTGTTTGTGGTGATAATTACAGCTCTTTAGGAAAGGAGTCTGTGTTTTCCAAGATTTTGTGATTTTATGGTGGATTCTTAGCCATATATTAAGAATTTGTCGAGAAAGAAGACATGAGGAAAAAGGGACACTGTTGATGGGTTACTGCTGCTTTCTTTACTATGGCTGATCCTGTCCATTAAAATAAACTTGAAGCTGAACAGTAACAAACAAGATAATGTCTGTAATACAATAATTGCCAGCACGGCATCTACTTCATAAATAAACATGTGAGAGATCTAAATCATAAAAGACAGATTAGTTTTCATTACTTCTCTCCTAAAATGACAATTACAATGGCCAGTTATTTTCTAATGTGTTTGCCATAGGCATTTATGTCACTTCTTTAAGCCGACTCTCACAAACACAGATGTCAAGGTTTGTACATGTTGATCCATCTCATCTGAAGGCCAGTATCAGTAAGAATAAAGCTTTCAGAAATAGCTATTTATGTGGGGTGCTAAAGCACTCAAAAATAAAGAGATGCATAGTTGCAGGTCAGTGAAAGAAAATTTTAGCCACAATTAGAAACAATTAGTTGAACAAAAAGGCCTGAGTGCAAGATCTGAACTTCAACTGGAAAGTCTCAGCTATTAATGATTCCACATCAGACAGGGTCAGAGTGTTCCCAGTCTCTCTCAGGGGGAGAATGGACTTCTCTTCTTTGGGGGGCCTCTGTAAAGGACTTGTGGGAGGTGCAGGACTGATCTCCCACCCAGGGGAAAGACAGCAGGAATGAGAAGGGCTGTGGGATGCCTACACTGCTTTGAAGCTATGGATCTGGTATCCCAAGCCATGGTGTGGACTAACTGGGAAAACACTTGTGCCACTGTCTTCATAGGTGGGCTGTGTCACAAGGATACATCACCCCCCAGCAAAGAGCAGCTCAGCTGGTGCTGCCCAAACACAGCTGCTTACATGGCTCTGCACCCCAGCTGCTACTCTGGCTGAGGTGGGACTCTCACCACTTCTGGGACACAACAGCAGGAAAACAAAGGAGAAGAAAAGAAATTTTCTCTGGAGAGGGATTTGCTGGAGAACTAGAGAGGAAAAGAGCAGGGAGCACCAGCTGAAACACTTTCACATCCAGACATCAGCTAGCAGCCAGCCAGATTCTGCTCTGGTTTTGTGAGTGGACCTCCCCACAGGTGCTCCATCTGTATTTCTTTCACTGCCCTTTTGGCTGATCCCAGCATCGCTTCCCAGGCCTGCTGCCCATCACTGAGGCCCAAGGGCTGTGATGGGAAAGCACCAGCCTAAAGGGGTTTTATTGAATTGGACAGAATTACAATGGAAGTTCCAAAGGTGAGTAAGGCTGTTCTTATTTCTATCATTTACTGTATTTTATTTTTTCAGTTTGTCTTTGTCCTACCTCTAACTGTAACTATTAAGATACACCTACAAATGCTGGCCCAGACTTTCAGTCAGCCCTTTAAGACCTAAAGGATTATTCCAACCTAATAAAATCCTCCTTTCTCTGCTGAAAATGACAATCTTCTACCTGCTCTCCTGACAATGGCACCACAAGCCACTGTAATAGAAGTCCAGGAGCAAACCTGACAGAGAGGTGGGAGGTTTTTTTGATGCTCTCTATCAGAAAAAACAACAGAAGAAGAGACAGATTTTGCTGCTAAGAACTAATGTCATTTATCCACAGGTTCCTTTGTTCTGTTCAGTGCTATGTTTCCTAAAGCTATATTAAATTGTTCAACAGACTTCTGGCTTCTTTGAGTGGTATCTGGCAGGTAACTGCTGCCCAGACCAAACTTCTCCCCAGCCCATAATGACAGCATATCAATAGTTCTAGTACCCAAAATCAGGTAAATTTCTGAAATTAGGGAAGTCTTATGAATGTTCTGCATTGAAATTTAGTGGTGAGATCCAGCAACTATTGCGCAGTTTTTCTTTCCATCATGTCTGTGTTATCCCCAGCCTGGAATGCCATGAAAGGCAATAGGTCTCCTGCCCCATAGGCAAATTGGTCTCCTGTGGGACTGCAGTCTTTATTGGGAATGGGACTGATTTCCCTCATGGCTGTTCTCAGAGGAGGGAAAGCCCCAATTCAACTCTTGCTTTTCCCCAAGGGAGTGGAAAAAAAAAAAAAGAGCCAGGGTAAACAATAGCTTCAATCAGCCACACACACACGAAACAAAGGGAATTTTTTTTGCTGCACAGCCAGAAGAGGAGGGGTCTGACTGGCATTCAGACTTTGCAGCATCTCACTGTGGGAGAGAGGTCTTCTGCAGTCATTACTCTCCTACGGTGCTTGTTATTGACAGCGCTTTCAGCTGACTCTGGCAGAGAATAAAAGTATCCCTCTCAATAATATCATTCACTTTCCCTGCTTGCTTTCCCCCTCTCTGTGCCTCTTCCAGAGCACATGTGCAGCTGACACTGAGTGAACATGTTGACCTCCTCTGAATATGCATAAATGCTAACGATTGTCTGATTTTTTTTCTCTGCTGCCATGGCTGGCTGAAGCAATAGCCTGGCCAGCATTTTGCTGATGAAAGAATGCACCAGTTTGCAACAGTTAGCCTACAGATGGCCAGCTCCTAAGTCTGGCATCCAGGCTCGTATTTACTCTCATAAGCAATTTAGAAAGCATATAGTTAAAACTGATGAGACATTGATAGTCAAATGATGTGCATCTACTTTTATTTTCTTAAAACAGGTAAGACATACATCAATGTGCTGAGCATGGACTAGATAGCAGGGAGAAAAAAATTAATGTTACCAATTTTTTTTTAGAATTTAGCTCTGTAGTGCTTGGCAGTCAGAGTGTGCATGACTGAAGTATATTGGATGTAAATGCGGATTAAAGAACAGGCTTTATTCCCACTGGAGCTATGCAGATCCAACACTGCTGAACTTCTGTAGGTTATACACATGAAAAAGGCAGATTCACCACCTCCATTCCTTTAAAATTAAAATGAGGGTGTCCTCACAATGATAGGAGTAAACATAATCAATTTTGCTCTTGATTGTTGAGCACAATGCTCCTTCGTTGCTTTCTGCTTTTTAGCACTTCAGATTATTATCTTAAAGCATTTTCTTTACCCATGAAAAGTTAAAGGCTCCCTTTTTAGTTTGAATAGAAAATGATTATTATATTATTTACACTTTAAGACCAGAATATCTAAAACAAACATAAAACTGATTAAAATACCAGAAGAAACATTATTGAAGTCTGCTGAGGCTTATTTGCTCTTCTGATAGTCATTGCCGTGAGGAAGACAAAGAAAATGAACAGTGCCATTGTCTGATGAGTACATTTACACTGGATTTGCTTCAAGTCTTTATAGCACAAAAGTAAGGGTTCAATTAATCACAGACAAAATTTTAAGAAATCAATAAGTCAGTGAAGTATTTGGGGATGCCACTGTACATTCATTACTCATGGTCTGCCTCCCTTGTAGGATAAAGTCATTCTTAAGTCATCCTTATATTGCCCTCCTTCCACTTTTATCAGTGAAACTTGAACAGTTCTTATATTCCTTTCATTTGTGCTTATATTCCTACTAGTAGGCTCACACAACCTGTTTGCCACCGACTCCTTGGCTGTTCCAGCTGGAATAATACTTCCAAATGACTGCAACCACCAGTGCCACCAGCAGAGAGATCTGCAACAACTTCACTCTTCTTGGGCCTGTGATGCCTATCACTTGCAACAGGTCTTCTGTAAACCCCACCAAACATCCAATTCTCATCTGATACAAACTGTTGTAGCTAACTTAGAGTAACTGTTGATTTATACTATGTAATTCATATCTGTCCTAAAATCCTGAACACAAATCTTGTAAGCAGCCAGAGTAATAACAAAATTTACCTTGCAAAAGCTTAAAAACAATCTAGGTGTCCATTATAGGTTGCTTGTCATTACTGTTGATTAAAGTCTTTCATAATAGGAAGGTAGTTTAACAAACACAAGAAAATCATGGCAGGGATGAAGGATCAGAAATCATCTCTGATGGTCAGTATTACTGCTAACAACTGCCATGTCTTAACCAAATTAAAGTAGTTCATTTGCCCAGTAAGAGAAAGCAGATGAAGCAGGCAGCTGGAGAATGGGGGGAAAAGATGCAAAAAAAGAGCATTTATAAGGACTTGTGTCAGGAAACAGAGGTAAGGAGTTCATCAGCACTGAGGTTTTTAGTGAATTTTCAGCAAACTTGCTATTATACCATAGCTAGTTAGATAAAGCAAAAAAAACCCAGCTGAAAAACCCCACCAAGATTGTTTGTTCTACTAACAGTACAGTGAGAGAAGAGTCACTGGCACAGATTTGTTGTCCAGGCAGAAGTGAGCATCTGACATTCTGCTGTGACCCCAAGAGACATTTGTCCTCTCAGAGTCTGCACTGCATGGTCCAGATAAGATGCCTGAAGTGTTAGCCATGAAAGAAAGAAAAGATTGAAAGGCTGGGGAGCTTGGAAAGAAAGAAAAAACCAACCCTCTAATAAAACTAAATTAAAAGTAACAGTCAAAATCTGATTGGAGTGTTCATTACCAAGGCTAAAATTTATTGAAAACTTTAATAGATAATTAGCATGCAATCTTCTTTAACTGTTAAACTGCCTTAAAAATTTGTGTGGCATAGCAGCCATGTAGCAATTCCTCTGTTTTGTGGCAAATACAGACAAAAAGTGTTAGTGGCAAGTTCTGTAAATAATCCTTGAGTAGTGGTAAGAAATTAAATAAGTCATGCTTTATTCCACAATTAGATACTTAATCCAAGGGCATGAGATGTCATATCATGCATGGCTGCATAGTATGTGAAAGAACCTACACCCAGTTTATTTTGATGTAAAAATTACATATTGCAATTCACATATAAACACAAAGTTTCATTTTGGAAAATATTGAAAGTGTAATCTTGGACTTTTAAATAATGAAACAGTGTGAAACATTCGAGAAAAATAACAAGTTCCCAAAACATTTCACTGCTGCTGATCAATATTTTCTTTGTAAAACAGTGCATGCACAAAGCTATCGCTTAATTTTACTTACAGTATCTGATATTTTCCTCAACATTCAGTTTTTGGCATAAATTAATTTTACTTTTAGTGGAACTTCTATCAAAACTGAGCCCAAGAATTCACTTCATACATCAATATTTGAAAATGTGGCTTATATGTATCATAAAAGTTAAAACTTGTCTTGAGTGAAAAGTTATAATTTTTCTTATTTGTATCTTGTTCTTAGAATTATTCTTTTCGTATTTGATTTTATTTTTTTAAGATCAGTTTCATAGTGTTTGAGAACTTCAGGCTGAAAGATCTGGTACCATAAACACAAAATAAATACAAATCCTGTTTCCTTGGGCTATAAATAAGATTTACTGCATCCACGAATTACCATGAAATTTGTAAGAAAAACAAAAATAAGCATTGCTTTCCTAGAAATCATGTCATTTGGGAGCACTGAGGATTATCACTAACGTATTGACAAACTTTCTGTACAGTAAGAATATTTTCAGGGGAAATAAACTCCATTCAAACCCAAATACCTTTGAACTGAGGCAAACTAAAGTTCAGAGTCTGTTTTTCAATTCATATTTTAATTAAAGAACTCAACAAAATATAGAGAAATTCAAAACAATTTATATTTTTAGCAATAACATTTGAAAAGTAACCTAGCAAACAATACAAATCAACCAGATCTATAAACACATCTCCTATAGAACTGCAAAGGCAATTTTGGGTTTCATCAGAGGAAGATGAAGGGGCCGCTATTTAACACAACACCTGCTTGTATCTTCAAGTGCAATTTTTCATTTGAATTCTTTCTAGTAACAGCTGATTGTATTCAAGCACACAGCAGTAAATTAAACAGGTGAAAAGAAGTAACTGAGCCTTCAAAAATCAGTATGTGCAAACTGTCCTTTTAATTAGTGTTAACTGAAGACAAAAAGAAAAGGTTGGCTGAGGTTGATTTTTAAATCAAGGGTCAAGTCTAGCTGTTGTCCAATGACAAAACAATCTTATAGGATAACTGTAATCACTTTTTGAACATGTCTAAGCCAAAACTCTGAGTGATCTCTGTGGACAGAGCAACTGCAGAAAACTGGTATTAGTAATAGCTTTTAATGAGACTGGAAAAAATCCCAAGCAAACAAATGTAATGTTCTTTTGTTTTTCTTTCATTTCCTAAAAGGGACAGTTTTCTCTGCTGAACAGGTGATTAATGGACTCCCAGTAGAGGGCAAAGGATGCATTTTGACAAAGGATTTGTGAAACCTGGCCTGGTCCCAGTCTGGGGCTGTCTTCCCTGCTTCCACACTGCAGGATCCTGCTCAGACATGTATCAGATAGAAGATGAAGCTTCTTCTTGATAAGAATAACCTTAGCTGATCCCATACCTCATGTGGGAATAAAAGTGCAAGAAAAAGGAAAGATAGAGCAGTACTGAATCTGATGTGGGACAGATTACACTGCAAGGAAGGCACCTTTCTGTCTTCTTATGCTGGGAAACTGCAGGAACAGATAAAAAGCTCTGGAAAACTCCTTTAAGGTGAAATTCTGGATTCAAGCATCTACTGCCTTAAAACCCTCTTTATTAAACACTATTTTCCCTGGTTGGTGTTATGTGTTTTATAGCTCAGGGTGTGAAGGACTATTGTGCATGATTTCCTTACATAATTACATTATATAAATCTGCACTGCACTAACACAGAAGTCAAACAGTTTCACAGTGTTATTTAAATAGGCCTCTTTGTATTTCAGACATACTTGCATTTCCTATCTATTAGATTACCACATAATCATCTATTTTTAATGGTGTAGTTCCAGTTTCTTGGTCAAAAAAGCACTTTTAACATCCATTACATAAATAAAGACACTTTAAAAACAAATTTAGTATTTATCTATTGGTAGGCAACATTTCTTATATGTCTATGTTCTAAATTTTAAATGAGGATAGCAATTTTTATTGCTTTCATCTCAAAGAGCTTTAACTGATGAGACAGCTGTGAATGGAAACCTATCCATGGAACCTTATGTTTAGCCAAGTATGTCCAACAATCCACTACACAGATGAACAGAAAATGCTTCTTCTCTCTCCTCATTAAAAATTCATTGTATATTAAGCAGCCATTCTACAACCAAACTCAAAAAAGAAGCTGCTAAACTTCAAACCCCTAATAATTCTCAAGGAAAGTTTCAGAATATTCTTTGCAATGCAAATATGGTTGAACCATATAAGTCAGGAGTAACTATCTTTTGGAGTCTTGAATGTACCTTTATAACACATGGTTCAATTCAGCAAGTGCTTTCACAGAATACCTGTCTGAGAAACTTGGCCAGTTTTAATACAGATTTTGTCCTGGAAAACTTCAATGGGCTGCTCTATTTTGTTCCTTGTTTAATTTCCTCTTCTACGTTACTTTTTCATCTCTCATCTTAGAGTAACTGCATCACAAAAGAACCTCACGGGCAGAAGTGACTGTCTCTCAACCTCAATTTGTTGACTTTTGTATTGGAGCACACCAGGAAACCACTCAAGATGTTCTTAAAAGCAATTAGGGTATTGGCTATACTGGGAGGCCCTCAGGGTTTACAAGTTCTCTTAGCATGAGACCAATTTATGAATGCTTAAGTTGTAATGAAGCAGAAAAAGTATAGAAAAATAAACAATTTAAAAATATTTAAGTCTCTGGAGCATGCTTCTGACATATTTTCCAAGTAGCAGAGTACTTTATGATTTAATAATGGGCTTTTTTCTTGAAAAACACTAAAAACTTCTCTAAAATTAAACAGTAGCATGTAAAAGCTGGAAAGGCAGGAAGATATTAAGAGAAAACAGCAAGGGACTTGACCCTTCATCCAGCCCAGAAGCAATAATCCATAAGAGCTAAGAAACTCTACGTAATAGAGATGAAGTCCAAAATTTGATCTTTAAAGAAGCTGTCAAACAAAACCTCATTAGATGCACAAGCACTGAAAGTTCTTGAATAGTAGACATGATGCTATATTTCAAGCATTCCAAAAATGTGATGGAGTCAAAAGTTCAACATTTCCTTATAAATTCTGCTATGATAATTCTGATTATGTTGCTCAGAAGAATAGCAGTTTTGTGGACAAATATATTTATGTTTTTAATTCAGCTTTTTAATTTTTTTTTTTACAAGAGTAACAAGTTGTGAAGACCTGATGCTTTTAAGAAATATCCATTAGTAGTTTCATGTACCCAAACAACAGACTGGGGAGTTCTAAAAAACCCTCAAGAATGAAAGATATCAGGCATAAGAAGTGTTGAGAAAGCACATAACTAAGCTGTAACCTTGGAGTCAGAAATCTAAAAGATAGTAACTATATTATTTGATATTAATGTTTATCACAGCTTTGTGCAAAATGCTGCAAAGGTGGGACAATAAGTATAAGAGAAATTGAATTCTCACACAGATGTGATTTTGTTTGGAGTCTTTTCCTGGAAGATATAGAAGCAGTCCTGAGGGGACTATGATGGAAACTGCTAAGAAGATGACCAAAGACAAAAGCCAGCTGCTGGGGCAGTGCTGTCACCTGAGCTGCAGCAGGGGTTGCTGTCAGGGTTGGTGCAACAGGCTGGGTCATTCTCTGCCTCTCACCTTCTACTTTGTTTAAAACATGCTTTTAAATTCCTTTTGAATTGAGTGATCAGTACTGACTTCTTTTCCCTCCCTAGTGCATTTAGATTATTAACGTGGGAAGAATGCCCAAGATTGATACACAGTCATTCTAGGCCACTTAATTAAATTTCATTTTATTCTGGTTGGATGATGAGTATTGACCAATTTGCTTGCAGTTAGCTCCTGGCCTATTTAATTCCTTCCAAAATCCTGCTCACCAGCACAGTGAATCTCCTATTAACACTACAAGGAAATATCCTATTTCGGTTTTGTGAGCACTCTATTCTCACCAGAGTTAAACTGCAGAATTGAAGTTACACCAGCTGACTTGCACTAGAGATCCAGAAACAGCAGAAATGCCATCAGATGGTGGTATAGGCCAGCTGTGAGGAAAGCTGGAGATGTGGAGTGATGCACAACAGGAATAGCCATCCAGTCTCCTTTACAGGGCACAGAACAAATCTGGCAGCAAGTTGCAAAGCCAAATGGACTGTGCTTTCTACTCAAGAAGGTGCTATAAATTAAAAGTTGCATCTTCTCTTAAATACTGCCCTATTTATAGACTAATATTAATTCTATAAACCAGCACAAACCACAAGACAAGAAGAAGGAGCTCATTTGAATAATCTACTATTGAGAACACCATAACACACCTCTGATTTGCTGAAATGGTCCCCAAACTCTGAATCCAGTTCTTTCTTCCTATCTATTGCCTACTTTGCAGCTAGCACAGCAGTCAGCAGAGTCAGATTACTGAAAAGAACAGAAGTTTTATAATCTTATTTTGCACTAGTGGACCCTCTAAAGAGAGCATGGAAATAAGTACCCACAGCAGAGGAAAAGCTGTAGGATCCCTTCCTTTTGTTCACAAAGAGGACTCACTAGAGAGACTAAAATGCTTGTGTTTATACAATGCCCTTAAGTGTTATTACTTATTACCATTTATGTGATTACAGGCTGTGTTCATAGCAATAAAATAAGGCTAAGCTTGGGTAGTACTAATAGCCCAACTAATTACACTGCTATAAAAGGTTTATGGGTAGTATAAATTTCAATATTATTACTGCCATGGCATGACATTCACAGGCTTTGTCTAAAGGAAGGTGTTGGAAAGCCAATCTCCGTGTTCTCTATTTTCACTTTAATTCATAAACAATTAGTGAAGACACCAGGATACAGGACAATTCCCACCTGGCTGTAGGACCAATTCAAGTCATGTCTAATCCCACTGCTACAGTAGAAAAGCATTATCACTATGGATTCCTGTTTAGAGGTGGAAAAGATCAAAAGGGGTTTTTTTCTCATTTTTATGGTCATTTAAAATGCCAGCAGTGTTCCTTTAGCTGTGCCCAACCTTGTCAGACATCAAAAGCAATCTGCCATATTCAACTGGAAAATTAAAAACTCTCTCATCATCTTTTTATGAATTTGCTCTTATTAATAAAGAGACATGACCCTACTTTTATCTACACTCAGAAATGGCAGATCTATTTAGGAAGGATACACACCACCTTTAATGATATTGCTTTGTAGAACACTTCACAGGTTCTAAGTCATATTACAGATAAATTCAAAAGTGTCAGAATGATGCTATTTGTTGTAAGAAAATAAAGAAACCTTCCCAGAGATTATTTCAACTCCCTGAGTAAAAGTAGGCAGTTGAAGGCAGAAAATATAGCATGGAACTCCAAATTTCTATAGAGTACAAGAAAGAAGGCCCTGAATCCATTCTACACTGTTCTACCTCCTGTATCAAACAGACCTGCCAAAAGTGGATCATTGCTGTTTCATCAGTATGGGAAGGAATCTTCTCACAAAACAGCAAGAGTTGCCAGTGGGGCATTTGAACCAAGCAGGAGGTGTGAAAAGGAAACACAGGAGGGCATCTTGATCAGGTGGCTTTTCTTGCATGTCACCACATAAATTGAGCTTTCTAATATGATGGATTTAACTAGGCAACTGGGAACAGCAGGGAAGGAGGAGCTGCTCACTTACTGGAGCCAGAAGACAAAAGGCAGTCTGCCAAGGCCAGACAAAAAAATATTGACAGTGATCATCCAGAGTCAGGAAATGAGGATTCACTGTTACTGGAAGGAACACACTGCCACATACTGTTGCTGAGTGGGAGGGTGAGATGGCAAAGTCATTACAACTGGTTTTAGAATGAACAACTGGGGCCATTGCTGGGGCATCAGGCCACCAAGACTGAAAATGATCTTATAAATTGGATTGGAAATGCATGTCACCCAGTAGATACCTGTACCTACGTTACCCTTTGCAAGACCTGCAGGATATTCCAATACTGGATTCCAGCTGCAATGCCTTGTGACCCACAGTGGGCACGTAGGTAAACATAGTTGCTTCAGTACATTCCTAAGAACTTGTTCTACAAGACAACTGTCAAAAGTGGCAAATAGCATCTTGTCCTCCTTCACAAGCTGTACCTGCTGCCAGCAGATTTTCTTCCTTTTACAAGCAGAGGAAGTAGACAGCCATCTCAACAACACTTCATCAGACTGTGTACTTTTGGTGGCATGGGACACTTCTGCACTCAGTGAAGGCTCCTCTACACTCTATTACCCTTCTAAAAGCTTGGATCAGTGGACAAACTGCATGCATTGGGCATAACATCAGCAGCACTGTTCAGTCTTTTCACTTGTTTGCCATTATTTTACCTTCCTCTGGCCAAAAAGAGCACAAGCATGTGTAGTCTCTTTTTCAGAGTGCCAACTACCAAACCTATCAATCAGGCAGGCATCCTTCTCAGTACAGTCAACCACAAACACACAAAAATTTCTTCAAAGGAAATATCCCATTCAAAATATGAGAGAGAGTTTACAGAATTGCATTATGCTAAACATCATAAACTTGATGTTAAAAGAAGAAATTGAGATTCCATGTTTGAAAACTTTTCTTTGCTACCATGTAAGAAACATAGTTCTTATGAAACTCAGAGGAGGTATTTTCAGTTGACAAAACTAAACAAGGGTTTTAAGGAAAAAAACAGACATATTTATTACCATGAATGTCTTTACAACAGCGTTCTATAAAAGCTGGCAGCACTGTTCTGTACAAAGCACAATGTTTGGCAGTTCGCTTCACTGCCTCTGCTGATTTTCTTTCCTGTTCACAGCAGAGAAACAAGAATAAGATTATAGTTTAAACAACTTGTTCAGTGTTACCCACTGAATCAAAGCTAGAAATAGAATTTTGACACCTTAAACTTGTTGTGTAATGCATTTGAACATATGGCATCTAGAATAAAACAGCTTTTAAAGGCAACCACAGTAATGGACGGATGGACAGAGAGATAATCCGTGTGCTTCTGGTGTGATTTACTGCCTTGTAGGAACCTGTGCTGTACAGAACTGAAGCTGCAAATTCCCTAGGACCGTGCTTGACTGAACTCTAACCACAAGGGGCACACCTTTCAAACATAACTTCATTGGTTTTATTTCCATGGCAGCAGCTGTGAAAAGGTTATCCTGCTCAGATTAAGTGCACCAGTATTTGTGATGAAATGTTTAATCATCAAATCCCTATCAGATACTTTTCATATTTACTATATTTCGAAAAGATAGAAATGCAAATTTGTCTGTGTTACTAGAGCATATAGCTCAAAAGCTGATTGGACTCTTCTGTGTTAATAAAATACCTGACTTCAAAATAGTCTATATGTTTCCTCAAAAGTCATCTGTATGAAAAATTCTCATTACAGCTTATACATAAATCAAATCCTTGTGAAATTTCATTCAGTTTCTGTCCATATTTTGGATATGGATGCTATCTATTACTGACATAGTGAAAATGCAACTCTGTGACAGAGAAAACATTCTAAAAGGCAGGTACTTTTCTTTTTTCTCTTGCTCTGTGGTACATATTTCACCTTTATACATTCGATTATTTCAGACAAAGGCCCTGAGAAATTACCTCATAATTTGGTCTTATTGTATCATTTATTTTGATAACAGCATGCCTTGTACAACCAGATATTGCTGCTTTGATGTTCATTTCATTTCTCCTCCTAAAAATAGTAAACAAATTTTATCCACATGAAACTGTGTTGGAATAAAAATTGTTCCTAACATATTAATGTGGAGTAAGTACAAAAGAAGCTAATGCCTCGTTCAGAAGCAAATGCATCATCTGAGGATAATTTCAAAGATGTGACCAGTTAAGAAGCAATTGGTAACATTTGGAATAAATTACAAGAATGCTTATAGGATGAAGATAGGGAAGCAGGGAGCAGAGTCTAACACCAATGAAAGGACTCTAAAAGACAAAATCAAAACTAAGAAGAGAAATAAAGCTTTGGATGGCACTGACACTAGGACAAACAGCATAAAATTATTTTGGTATGGCAGGGATAAATGGAGTCAGCAGGGAATTCCTCTGATCACAGATGCGACACAGGGCTCTCAGATTACACAGAGGATGTGAACTGCTGTTCTCCAGGCATGCTGACTCACTCAGCTTTCAGCAAGCCTACATCACTGTTTTGGTCTCAGCTCCCACGGCTCTTTACAGCTTTGTTTCCTTGATTTACATATCTGTTTGTCTGTTCAGGCAATCTCTTCACAGATTTCATTGTATGCAACCTCCAAAATTTTCCAGAAGGCTACAGAAAGATCATAATGTATCTATGTTCTGAAGTTAAAATGAAAAATTGGTTTCTGCTGCACTTTGCTTTTTGCCAGGTTCAACCAAATTCTAAACATAAATTCCATGTTCAGTCTTGTGACTATCTCTATTTCAGCATCAACATCATTCAGTCTTTTCAACCAGAACTGGACAATATCAAAAGACAATTTTTCTCTGAACAATTATTCCCTGAGGGAGTCAAGGACTTAGAAAGGGGGTACCATCAACTCTTGTCCATAAAGAGCCAAACCCCCCACAAATTTGAAATTTGGATATGGTTGATCTGATTAGTAATAATAATACAAAACCCAAATCTGACTACCCAAACAGCCAGTCACCATGTAACCATCTGGAGACTGTGCCATTTGCAATTTCAGGCAACTGGAGCATTTGGTTTTGCAGCCTGTGCCTGCTTTTGAGTTTGACAGAGGCAAACCACAGATTTCTATTTCCACATGCAGGCACCGAAATCCCTTTTGCTGCTCTCAAACAGGGCAGTTTGAGCATTTACAAGAGATGATCATTGAGCAATGTCACTTTGTGACTCCGGGGCCATTCAGAGTTGGGAAATCAGAGATCAGTTCTTCAGGAAACACTTCTTGAGAAACTATTCTGTTTATGTGCTCCTGTCTGCAGACCCTTTGCCCAGCAGTTCCCTCACAGAGTCCTTTTGTCGATCAAACCAGCAAAGCCAGAGCTCCAGCAGTGACAGTTCAAATCCTTTCTGCAGTGACACATGGCTAATTGAGAACCACTTTCCCATGCTGGGAACACTTGACCACCAGAGGGGAAGGATGACCTTGGCAGGTCTCAAGGAGGAATCTGAGCAGTGGAAACTGCTGGTGGAAACACTCCTGTGTATTCTCTACTAAGAAGAAAAGGCTGACTGCACTCTTTGGAGGGTCTGTTTGGTGACTACAGCTCTGCCACACTCTCACTGCCTCGGTGCTTAGGGCACAGTGAATGCACCAATACAACAAAAATAATCCTCTTGCTAAAGATGCTGCTGTGTGGTTTCCAGAGCAAGTATCTGTGTTTTCTGAACTTTCCCACCTTGCAGATGTCTGACAACAATCCTAAAAACTTCTTCTCTGACCATGTCTCCCTGAAGCCTCACCAAACTTAATTTCTCATGTTAATATTTTCCTTACCTACTGGATGGTACCCACAGTTGAGAGGAAGCATTGGTTGTGCTTGGCAAAAGAGCTACGAAAATATAAAGCTCCTAACTGAAATTCTTGCAACAGGATTTCTTGTAACTATATATTATCTCTAGAAGATACTTTGCTAATACTGGTTCTTAAATTTAGTCAGTGGTTGCTGTGCAGTGAGTGGTTCAACTGGGTCACAAAATCTTTTCTGAAAATTTAACTTAGGAGGTCTTAGTACTTTTTATGATTGTATAATCATCACTAGGCAATATATTTTTGGAAGAAAGTGAATAAAAACCCTTTCTCACTATCATTTAAAGCTCTAAAATACTTATTTCCAATGTATCTATTAAAATACTTATTGTCCTTGCTTTGAAGTTAGCAATGTTAATAGGTAATAAAATTAAGTTGTAATGAAGAAATTTCATTTACTAAATTCCTTGAAGGGAATCCTTCATTCCTGAATGGCACTGTTGATATGGGATCTAATTTTCAGTTGAAAATCACTATCAGTAATTTCTTCATAAATCTTCACTGAAGATATAAATTTTGGCTTCTACAACTAATTAATTCCAATTAACAATATTAATCTTTGTCTATAAGACTGCAAAAGGCAATGGCAAGCACCACTGCTATTGATCCCATCACCTGCTACTTCCTTAGTTCTACAGCTTTTCATACCTGCCAATAATCTCTCTCTCAATACCCAGAGAGATAATTTTTTCAGTGAAAAATTCTACTTAAGTGTTGCTTACATCTATTACCAATAATTGGTCAAGTCCATTAAATACACCTCTGTACGTAACAGATTAAATCTATAAAACATTAAACACAGCTCATGAAAGTACAAAATAGAAGCAACAGTAGAAAATATTAGTAGCATGATAGATAACTTTGAAAAAACGTACTCAAGCAGTTTATCTCTCAATATTGTCATTAACAGAAGATAAAATGTTCCCTCCCCAAACAGAATTCATTGAAATTATGGAAATAAACAAAAGCTTCACCAAATGCATATGAAGAAATGTCTCTGTAATGCACACAGGGACAGCTGAGAATGAGTTTCCATTTTTATATCACTGTTCAAATTATTAAGAAAAAAGGAGATGCCATTTTTCAGGTTATTGACAAAATCTGAAATATGGAACTAAAAAAAACTGATTCTTTTGTAAAAAGATAGAGAAGGAATGTTGACAGAACCTGAAAATTTGCAGTAAGCAGCTTCCAATCTGGAACAAGCTGCTGCGGTACTATCAGATGGGCATGTAAAGAAAAATGAAGGTAATGGTAGAAATTTCAAGCAGAAACATCCTGTGTAAATTTGAAGATGGGATTTTCCTTCTTGTTGCAGTTGGCTTGGGCTTATTTGACTGTTTAAGTTTGAATTTCTGGTGCACATACTTAGAAATTATTTTTTAAATACTTGGAGTGTACACATGCTTAAAAATACCTATTGATAGAAATTTTGCACCTTGTGCTTTTCCATACAAGTTTGTTGACACAGCACCTCTACATTTTAGACTCCCTCCTTTCTCTACACTGTCTTCACTGCTTGACAACTGAAACAAGTACCTTGCTTTTAAATCAAGATCGTTTTTACAAAGATGGTTTTAAAGAGAGATTAATCAGCCATAAAGATGACATGTCTTCATTCAGCTTTAGGCATGGATACAATCCTTATAGACAGAGACACTGAAATACAGCCTATGTATGAAGTGAGTCAGCCCTGCTAAAAATGTTTCTATCATCGAGGCATAGCAACGGTGCAACTCTTCCACAGACACTCTGGGAACTCTTCCTTGCAATCAAATGCTTTTGTTAATAGAAAAGACTTTTATTAATTAAAAAAAATACGTTTATATGTTGTATAAATGTATAGAAGGGGAAGTAGTTATGTATACATGCCCAAACTTCTGTGTTGCCTTGTATTTTATGTTTATTTCAACAGATTCCTGAAAAGATCTTGGTGTGTGTGCTCTCTATTTTGAAAAAGGATTCTATTGAGCAGTCATGACACTACTGGCAAGAAATACTATCGTAAATACCCCCATCATTTGTCTTCTTAAAGGCAGGTTGTTCTGAGATATGACTTGAGTTCTCTCACCTTGAAGCAGCTACACATTTCTTTTCTGCAGTGTGCCATATCCTTCAAAGAAAAAAGAACCCTACTTTCTTTTTTATTGGTTTTATTTTACTCCATGCTTCAGACAAATAGTCTTCTGATAAAAACAGACTATTTTATATTTTCTAGGCAAACAACAATAGAAGAAACACATCCAATACTCTTGCTAAATGAAAAGTGACTGAATTCCCACCTTTCTAATACTCCATTCCCCAGAGAATAAGTAGGTGGGTTTGAGAGCACAGGCCTCAGACAATCATGCACTGCAGACTCACAAGCATTCCCAAGTATTATTATCCATGCAATTTCAGTGTTACTGCAGTGGGGAGAAATGTGAAAGTTTTAGTCCTCTTTCTGCTCAGTAACTGGTAGTGATTATTACTTTCCCTACAGATCCTCAGTAGAGCACTTTCCCAGAGAGAGAGAGGCAGTCTGCCATAGGAATAAAACACCAGTGGGAAGAGGAACATGGCACTTGGGATGTGACAGTGGTGTGTGCCAATCATGCTATCATCGAAAGAGGAACTAAAATATCAGGGCATATGCTTTTTGAGGCAATGTGCTTGGCCCTTGGCAGGGTTTCTCCACCTTGTCCATCTGACATGCTGTGGCTCCTCACACAACATGTCCAACATCCACTTAAAATTCATTCAGATTTCCCTCCTGTGAAGCTGTTTCTGTAACTTCAGCTCCTGCCAGCCTACCTGTCCCTGAGCTACCTGGTTTTCTTAGAAAGCACTCAACCCAATCATCTCAACCCAGTGACTGCTGGCCACCTGACTCAACAGCCAAGTTCATGCAGACCCCATATCTCCCAGTTCAGCAGGGACCAGTTCACAAAAAGCATTTCCACATCAGGTTTGACTCAGTCATGAAAGCATCAGACATTCACTGGAATCCTTTTTGATGCTCTCTTCAGCTTTGGAATACAATCTTAACACAAGACATTTTGTCTTAAGACAAATTTAACCCAATTTAGTTTCAATACACTTTTGCAAAAGATTCCACAGGGTCCTTCACCAGCATCCATGCATTCTGGAATTCACATCCATGGCTGGGAAGAGCTCACTGATGACTTGGTTTACCCATGGAAAGCTTGGCAACTGGCAAGTTTCTGTTCCCATTGTGGCATTTCTTGTCCTTGAATTGCTATAAAAGCTGTGATAGACATGAAATGTTCCTAGTCATGCTGTGGCCTGCTTCTTATCATATGCCTTTCCAATTGAGCATGAAGCCTAGCTCAGGAAAACATGAAATTCTGGGATCTTGAGATGATAAGCAATACAAAATAATTCTAAAAATAAATTCTACCAAAAATACATACTTTGAGGTTTTTTATATGTACACATGCATAAAATTAGATGTGTGTGCATGAAAAAACTCCATCAATATAAACTACCTTAGGTCCTTTTAAATGAAAACAAACCTTTTACATGCCAAACTTAATAAATAAGGGCACTTGTTGCTCTTTTTCTACACCAAGCTGTTGAAATCTTAATAAGACACTTGAAAGCACATTCAAACCAAAGATTCCAACTAGCAATGAAAACAAACAGCATATATCAAAATTTATGTTGATGAACATGCCACTCCCTCCCTGATGTCATCAATGATGCAAATCACTGCAGATCCATTGATGAATTGATGATCCATCCAATGAACAGTGACAGTTCACTTCTACTCTGGGGTATTAAAACCTCCTTTAGCATTAGGCAAAACAAAACCAAGTATCAGATCACACACAGATAATCAGAGCAGCATGGACAATGATATTGTGTAAACATTCTAGTAGCTGCACAGGAGCAAGTTCATTAATATTTAACTCAGAAAAGGCACAGATGCATAATTTTCCTTTGAAAGTTTATTTGCTATATTTCTGTAACAGTTACAAAAATATCCCTGTGAATTGACTGTCACTGTGCTATAACTGAAAACTAAGGGGTAAGTGCTCCTTTGAGACATGCACATGGCCTCTCCCTCCCCTGTGTATTTGGAGCACTCACTACTGCTGACAGCAAAGCTCCCACCTTTACCTCAAAGCTCCCTCCTCTCATCAGGGAAATGTGTGCAAGAAATGGAGGAGGCTGACAGACAGCATATATTATCCTTCTCCTTTTCTCTTTAATGTTAAATCAGGAAAGATAACGTAGGGGGTGGTTCTAACAGAGCTGGTTGCTAATGACCTTGAGCTGCTCTGTTTTGTAGCGAACTGGGTCTAGAGCATCCTCAAGGTTTGTGAGCAGTGCTGCAGGCAAAGGGACTAAGAGGTGAGTCCCCAGGTCCCTGCATCCCGAGCACCTTCCAGAGGTGACTCGGTGTCCTGTGACCTGTGCTTGGCAGCTCATGAGCAGAAGGGAGAGACAGCACAACTGCAACTTGAATACTGAGTGCTACATTTATAAACGTTCTTTCAGATGAAGCTGCAATTATTATTATAGCACTATCATCCAGAAATGTAACAGGAATTCAAGGCAACCAGATGCCAGTAGCTAACAGTTCAGCCAAACACAATGGAAAAAAATGCTTACAAAGGGGTAGATAAACTTACAGGATATTTGTACATTTTTGCCTCAAAGATGTATTTAGTTGTAAAAATAAATATATGTATTATCTTGGTAGTAAGGGACATGAAAGAAGACAAAATCACTGCTTGTGTTAGGACTAAGTATTAAGTGTGAGGCAGAAGAATAAGTTGAGAATACAGTTTTATCCTACTGGCATAACTTTTTATTCCCTTGATTCATGCTGTCTTATACTCCTTATTTTAGAAAAGGTAGTACTTCCAAACCTTCAGAAAGGATGTGATCTTCACAGGGACTTTACTGCAAGTCTTGTGTACAGTTTACAACTGGGCTCTGCAAAATGGGATGCTATTGAGCCTTTGATTTAATGAAAACTTAGGAAGTCAATTCAATTCACTGCAGGGACTGCTTTGTTCTTTCATTATGATTCCTTTTTAATGAGAAAGACGATGGCAAGGATAAACTCCATTCCTCGGAATTTTTACACTAATTACATACAAAGCACCATTCTGGCAGAGCGGGACTTATCTCCTTCAGGCAATGCAGTTATCATCTTGTAACCACACTTCAGATCTCCTGCATGAACGCTGGAGCTACGTGTGCTGAATGTGGATCCTGCTACCCTGGCTAGCTGCTTGGCTTGATGAATGTTTAAATATTCCATAAATCACAGGGAAATACTGATACTGCATGAAGAGGCAGAGACAACCCTTGCATTCTGCTTACAGCTGTAGGATCAAGGGTGCACTATTTTATCAGAACCATTAACTTTCCTCATTGAAGTGGGAAGGGATGGTTGGTTTTGCAAACAGTACTTGAGATGTTTATGTATTAACAAGAGCCAGACACATATACTACCCCTACAAAGGACAGTTATCCCTTAATTCTACCAAAAAATCAAGTGTTTGTGATTCAGCTCACATCCTTATGAGACAATTTATTATTTGACATACTGTGAGGCAATCTGGGCTACATAGAGAGCTTCATTACCCTCAAATAAAATTACTGAGAACAACATTCACCCCTCTGCAATACCCTGATACTGTGGAGTAAGTTTCAAAGCTCAATCTGTGCTCACAGCCACAGTATCTCAGCACTTCCAAGGCTGTGCTACCTCACTTTCTACCTGCTCAAAAGCCTTGATTCTTTAACTTACAACATCTGTGCCTCTGTTTGAGCCTGTGGTACAAAATACATGTAATGGCATCTGCAGAGATGGAGAGAAAAATCAAGCAGCAAGATGCATGAGGGGTAGGTACAAACTGCACTTCCTCAGAGCCTCCTCGAGCCTGCCCACTCATCCTTCTAGTGATGAGGTTTATCTTCCCAAAAAGGAACTCACAGCCTTGTGCTCAGATTGGCACTGTCTTCGAAGTACTGGCAGGGCTCCTGGAAAAGTAAGCAAGGAGGGAGCTTTCCAGGCTCAGCAACAAAATCTAAATACTTATCCAAAGAGAAATGCTTGCAAATATACGTTGCAGATTTGCCTCTCAGGTGCTGGCATCACCAAGAAAAGCATGACAGCATGAAATGTCACATTGTGGTGATTTTTTGATTCTGCTGAATTTCACTAGCTACCTGTGATTTTGCAGCTGTGAGCTGAGTAACTGCAATGTTTCCCATTTTCTTGCATCTGTGGTTTCTATTTATGGACTTACTGGCATAAAATGGCCACAGCTGGCTAAATGCTCCTAAAATGAATGTACATTTACCTCCAGGGCAAAACTGCCTTTTTCTCAAGTAGTATACCCAGTATAGACATTGCCTCACAGATATGATGCAGCATCTTGATGCAAACATGGTTCATCACCCAGGATTTGGCCAGCCTAAAGCTCAGCATCCCTTTCACGCTCGCTGCACTCAGTGCCTGTAAGGTTTGCTCTCATAAAAGATGCACCAGTCTTTGAACCATGGTGCAAATCTGAATGCTGTGTCTGGAAGGTACTGGCTGAGGGCATAAACTTGGCAGCCAGAAAGATGACCAGGTCTGAGCTTCCCAAAGTGAGAGTGATCTGAACTGCCTGATTTGAATCTTCCAGGGACTTTTTTACAAGGAGAGGTACCCCTGGTGTAACTTTAGAACAAATTCATTCTCTGTGTGGACAAGACCTCCCATTCCCTCATTTAGGTCAAGAGAATGGTTAGAGAAATCTCTTTTTCCCCTTGTGCTCTTGTCTGCATCACCAAGCACAGGAAAAATGAGGTGTTCCTATCCTTTCACACAATGCATTCTTGCAGCTTTTGTCTCTGATAACACAAAGGATGCTTCCTTGAGCACCAAAGCTATTTTGAAAGCAACTTAGTAACAAGAGGTCTCTCAGGGTTGAACGAGCTGCATCAGGGATCAAGGGACACTACTGCAGAGAATGCTACAGCATGGATGCTTGATGAGGCCAGGCCTTTATTGCTTCAGGGTTATCATGATTGTATTAGTGATTGCATCATTAAACCAGGACATACAGTGCTCAAGCTTAACTGCTGCCACCTCCATCCTAGAGGAAGAGGGCTTTCCAATTTTCAGCTTGTATGTGCTATGGGATGTACATGATTTACTCCAATGATACCATGCAGGAGCATATAATGTGCTGCTTTGGCTGGGATTAGAAAAAGGAAAGATATTTTGTAACACACGATGCATGCTGTGGATTTGTACAGTAAGTGCTTACCTAACAATCAGGAGCAGCTTATTGAGAGAAATAACTCTAGAAAGAAAAAGCTGAGGGGCTTTTTGAGACTTTACCTGCCATTTTATTTGCCCTATGTTTGGGGCCAGGATTCCTCTCTGTGTTTATTTGTACCGTGTTAAACAGCTGGCAAAGCAAAGCACACATGATGGAAATGAAAATTGACTAAGCCCTGAGATGCGTGGTCCTTTGTGTGGGTGGAAAGGAGCAGCAGGGCCAAAGCAGAAAGCATCTGTTTGCTGGTCAGTGTAACAAGAACAGCTGAAAGTGGAGAAAAACCCTGAGGATTAAAAAATACCATCCAACATCTCGGCTAGGAATAGCCAAACAAATCAGAACAAAAGACAGAGGTCAAGTTTATTGTTTTTAACCCTGTCTTTGTATCCCCAACATGGTCTTTTTTTTTTTTATACCCTGCCTTTCTAGCTATGTGGAATAATCATACTGTGCTGAAATTGCATCTGTTTTTGTATTAT
Organism: Agelaius tricolor; assembly: GCF_023055355.1. Classification (NCBI taxonomy): domain Eukaryota; kingdom Metazoa; phylum Chordata; class Aves; order Passeriformes; family Icteridae; genus Agelaius; species Agelaius tricolor. The sequence continues at coordinate 66,354,769 of NW_027269261.1, forward strand.
GGCTGAGAATGCAAGATGACTTCACTGGACTGGGAAGGGAAATTCGATGTTTAGAGAAACTATCATAAAGAAAAAAATCCCAAGGTTCTGTATGAAAACTTTACACATCTGAAAAGTTTGACACCTCACTGAATTGTTATCACCTACAGAGTAAAATAACGAAGGCTCATTCAGCAGCAGCAGCAGTCAACATTTTATAGCAGGAAATTTTAAAAACTCAATTGGAAGTAGAATGAAAATTCAAACACAATTATTATGTAAATAGAACTGAACAGAAACCTGGCTCTAGTCACACTGGTTTTTTTCCAGCTAGCTTGCTGTGGTGTCCATGATATGATAGGCAAATCCCAAATACATAACGTATCATAATCCTTGCTCCTCTGAGCATGCTATCCAAAACTGAAAATTGCACATTACAAAAAAAGATCTCTGCAATTTGAAGTGTCTATAAATAGGCAGCATTCTAGTTTCATTTCTCCTAAAGTATAGAATTCCCTCTGAATATGAAAAGGGCTCTTCAGATCCCAAACAAAGGGACTATTTGGCTGACCATTTTCATAATAAACATATCCCACACGGTTTGGCATCCCTAATTAGAAGCCCAGAGTAATTAGGAGAAAGTACTTTGCAGACAGCAATGTGTAACACAGCAGGGAGATTCTGCAGCGCTGCTATGAGAATACCAAAGACCTGAAGGTCATTATTTTTCACTGGTTCCAAGCCACATTTGCTGCTGTGTTTCATTTTTACAATGCAGAATGATCATGGCCCCTTGCACTGGGAGGGCTGTGAGAATCATAGAATCAGAGAATGGTTTGGGCTGGAAAAGACCTTGAAGACCATCTACTTCCAACACCCCTGCCATGAGCAAAGACACCTTCCACTAGACCAGGTTGCTCAGATCCCCATCCAACCTAGCCTGGAACACTTCCAGGGATGGGGCATCTAAACCTACTTCCAGTTTAAAGCCATTTCCCCCTGTCCTATCTCTGCATACCTCTGTCAAATGGAAGAGATGGGCCAGCTGGACTTGCCCTTCCCTGTGCTTCAAGGGCAATGTCACATCTTCTTGCAACGTCTACCATGTGTTTGCAGGCCAGAGTGTGGGCTGAGCTGTTGCCTTGAGAATCCAAGGACTCCTTCTATCACAGCTAGATAGAGCAATAAAGATACTTGGCTGCAGCTTTGAACATTTTACTTGACTGGAGGGATACCAAGCTCTTTGTTTTACAAAACAGTGGCGTGAGCATGCTTAGGAAACTGAACAGTGATGAAATGTATCTTTTCTAATCAAAATCACTCCCTGTCATCCTCAGTGAAGAGGAAACTCTGACAGGATCAATGCCTTTCCAGAAGACATTTCATCTCAATGGTACAACATATATTGTCCAAAGTTCATGATATCTAATATAGTTTGATCAGCTTAAATAATATACAGATAATAATGTTTCCCAGACAAACAAGATTGTTCTGACTGGCAACTGACAAAAAAAGGTGTTGGTTTAAAAGAAATTCTGTTATGTCTACCTAAGTTAAGTGCATAATACTAGCTTTGTATTAATATACCTTTACTAGTAGAACAGAGTTAAGTAAAAAGAGACATTTTACCTTTCTATCATTCAATAAATAGCTGACAAGCACTGCAGTGAAAAAAAGCAACTCCTTTATGGTTCTCTATCTTCCTTCAATTAGCCAGGTTTGGTCAACTTTGGTGAAGTAGGAGTGATGCTGGGGAGCAGTGCCATTATCTAAATGGAAATACATACTTGGATAGCAGACACATCAGGAAATTACATATGGCTGAGATACTAATGGCATAAACCACCCTGAGATAGAAATGCTTCAAAAAATGATATGCCAGTAAGAGGTCTGCAGTCTTACCAGTCTCACTGGACTCTCTTTCTTACTCAGGGGCACAGATCACCTTTAATTGTATGTCAAATCTAAGACATAACAGTCACTGTAGGGAAAACTATTTCCATTGACAGATGATATAACCTCATCACTTGGCCTAGAAGCAGAATTCATCCAGGCATACAGAGGTTCATAAAAAATATTTCTGAACAAGCAAATTTTTGCCATCCCTTAGTACTGGTGGGCTGAAAACACTCAGTAACTTGTTGCTCTAAAATGCAAGGAGCAGCTTGCAGTGTGGAGCCCTACTCACACAGAATCTGGCCCTCAAGGCTTTGTGGTTCCCGTCTGCTCAAAAGACACTTCCATTGCTCCCTCATTTTTTGTTTTTCAGAATAACAAAAAAATAGCAGTTTTGGTTTTTTCTGTTTTTAATGATGTCTAGTAGATGTGTTGTTTTCATTTGTAGCATATGTGACGTGGCTTTTAGAAGTAATTTATTTTTGGTGGCAAGCTGCTGATGCTTGCTCCCATGTTGGCTGTTAGCAATTAACACCTTCTGGTCCACTATGGACAATTTCCCACTTGCTGCTTTTTAAGGTGCTAAAACTAATCTCCACCAGCTCGATCCCTCATAGCTCCATTTCACCCATTTGAGGCTTTTCTCACTGATAGCCAAGGTTTTTCTTTTCTCCACTAATAATGACATAGGACGCAGAGCATATAGGAAAGTATCCCTACATGTTTTTGTCAAGCATTTCCCTCTGCTAACGAGGAGACTGAGGTGAGATAATATGTGTTAAAACCTTCTCAGAGGTGTTACCATGGACAAACACAAGTTCTGGCTGTGAAAACAACAGGCGTGAGAGGAAGCTTCCTCAAGAGAAGGAACTGAGAACGGCCTCGTTACCTGTTAAATGTTTGGCAGATTTATTTTTCATCAGAAAAATCCAAGTTTAGACAAATTCTTCCACTTTTTCATGACCTGTGCCTGAGTGGTATCCATGTTTTAAGGCCCATATGAAAATCTCAAAAGAACAGATCTCCTTCAATGCTTTTGTCACTTTTTATTTTGGGTCATGAGAACAAAGTTGCAATGATGATGAAAAGCCTTACTTACATGGACTTCACTGCTTAAAACTATTGAGTCTACTTTTACTCCTTGAAACTCCTTTTTTGGGGGGATTTAGATTTGTTTTTTGGGTTTTGTTTTGTTGGTTTTTTTTTCTGGTTTTTTTTTTTTTTTTTTAACATGGAAATGAAGTTTTAAAAATTCAGAGATTCTGACACCAGCAGGACTGTGCCTCTCCACTATCTGATGATATGTTGATTCACTGCAAGCTGACAATCCTAATCTATGTATCCATTAGGGCAAGCGCTGTGGTAGATTTATTTTGGAAAACAATCTCAACTCACAATATAAAAATGAAGTGGATGCTGCTGATGCTGGGCTAACTTTAGCTGCTGAAAGCTGAGCATTCACTGCAGAAGACTTTAGTCAGAAAAGCTCAGGAGCTTTAATCATCTGCTAATGATGATTTCAGAGACCAGTGCAAATTCTGCCTTTTCATTATCACTCAGGGAGTATATAAGAACAGTGAGTGACAGCTAAGTCCAAGGGCATCCAGAGTAAATCAAATTTTGGAAGAAGCCTCTGAAGAAAGAGGAACTCTTTGTGTCTTGAGGAAATTATAGATTTCAGTCCTAGAGTGAATTCAGGGTTTTTTTGGCTACCCCAAGCGACACCTCCTTAAACACTACATTTCTGCAAAAATCCCAGGAATTAATGAAGCAAGGAAAGAAGAAGACAAAGGGATGCAATTATTTTTTACTACAAATCAATTTATGATGGTTTGATTTCTGAAGGAGAAAAAGAATGATTTAAAAATTTTTCAGTCTTTCATAAAGAAGCATACTTGAAAAAAAAATGTTTTTGATGATGTCAGCACTCAGAACAGAATCATTAATATTATTATGTGATTTCCATTTATTAATGAAGCCACATGATTAGAGCTGCTAGAGAAACTGCTTTAATGGAACAAACACAGATAATGGATTTGAATAAATACACAAGCAAAAAGACAATGTCAGGCTCAGTCAGCTGGCAACACTAAATGCCGAGTAAATAAATAGGCTGTGTAGTGCTGTACCATCCAGCAGGAATGTTATGATGAATGCCTGGATCACTGCTTTCATAGCTTCTGTAGCCAATTTTATTTTGGGTTTTTTGGATGAAACTATCTTTTAGGGTTTTTTTACAGCTCCTTTTCCAGACAATTCCATTGGTACCCTTTACACGTGCTCTAGTTGTTTGTATGGTCTGTAATCAACCACAGGTGTATTCAAACACCTTCCCCAGCCCTCTTCACTTGTCCAGAAAACATTTTCCACATATTCCTAACACTTTACCACTTAGTTCCCAAACCTATCATATTGGCACAAGAGATACTTCTGACAAACTCCCTTTAGTCCACCACTGCATTTTTAAACAGAGTCAGAAAAATATTTATAAAGTGCCTTTTTAATACATATTCATATATGAGTAAAGGAGAGTGCTTGATAGTATTTTTTAGATGTCAATATACAACAGGCATCAAACCTTATTCCAAATTAGCCTCTGTAATGCACAGCAGAATGCAGTATCTATATAGGTATACCCTCTCACAAGCATTTTCAAAAAAGTAACATCTATTTAAGAGTCCATAAAGGGACTTGCCTTCCACAGTATCTAAATAAGTCCAGAGGACGACATTTCTGGGACAGAACTTGTGAACATCTAGGCAATCCTACACTCAGAGTAATTATTTTTAAACACAGTTCTCCAGAAAGCTGCTACTAATAACACATTTTAAACCTTTGGCAGAGCAAAGTATGTGGTGATGTTTCCCCCTACACAAACTGAAATACCAAGACAGTGAAACAGTGCCTGAGCAATCTCTCCTTATATAAGAACCAACATTTCCTTTGCACATTGGCTTTTAGCACCTCTGCAAAATGCCAGTGGGGACCAATGTTTATAAAACTTATGTTGTAATATGCTTAAGTGCTTTGTGCTGGAGTACTGAGGTATTTTTTGACTGTTCATTTTTGCATAGAAATTAAGTCCTTGCTGCTTTGGAACACTTTTAGCATTGTATCACAAGACTGTACAACGAGTGAAGAACTTAAGCTTCACGGTTGTTCCCTTAAAAGATCAAAGACCAATCCAAAAATCATTGTTCCTGTAAGAAAACATGAGCTTTTCAGTATGCTGATAAATGTACCACGGCCTAATACATTTTGTAGTTGTTATCCTCCACAGAGTCCTACCCTCCTTATGTCAGGAGAACACATAATATTTTTTCTCTTTTATTTAGCTTCTAATCTATGTGTTCTGTGAAGGTGAATAAATAAAATTATTACAGAAATGAGTGGCTGAGAACTTCAATGCATTCACTTCCCATACCTCATCTAGAACGAAATCTCAAAGAAGGGAAGAGATGTGCAGGAAAGGCACAACACCCCATAAAAAATACAGACTGTCAAAGAGAGCATCATTAGATAAACAGTACCAAAGCATACTGCAATGCATTTCTCATTTTGGAGGTCAGATTGGTTACACAGGCCCCATGGCAAAGCAGTGACAGGGCCATGGAGCTGCTCTGCCCAAACCTCCCCCCAGAGAGAGAGCACCCCAGAATCCCTCCCTCCATCTCTTACTTCCCAGTAGCTAAAAGTTGGCTGCTATTTCTTTCTGTCTAGTAAGTGAACTACTCAATTGCCATGATCAGCATCTAGAACTAGCAAGCTCTTCTTTGCTTGTATCTGAGCTCTCCTCAGTCTATGTAAGATGTAAAGCATACTTAAAGTATTTCCCAGCAAGGCAAGAACAACCAGAATTCAAAAGTACTGATGTTTACTTTAGCTTTTAGGAAGCACCCCAGTCCTTGTGATCTAATGCTTCATTCTTTGCTAATGAAGATTTGTTGGTGTTTTTTTCAGTTCATTCAATACACATTTCTAGGTAATGTAAATATGGAACAAATATTAGTGGGATATGTGTCTAAATCATATTGCTTGTTGCTGTTCTGCAAAAGCCTTTATTCCCACTGCTTTCTATACAACAGTTTCAGAGAGACACTCACCTTGTCTGACGGCTAGTGTTGTTGTGTAGACCAAGAACAGAAGGATATAATTGAGGAAGCTCTGGAAAACAGGTGTGTTGGCATGGAAGTCTTCTGACAGATACTTGCTTGTGAGACCAATGCCACAGATAAGGAGGGAGAGTACCTGGCCAAGTGCCACAGACAGCAAGAGATCCCTGAAAGGAATGAGAATAACAGACATAAAACACTCAGCCTCCTCACTAAGGAGGAAATGCTCATCCTCCTCCAGGAATCATGTTCAGCATTTCTGGGACATGGAAGAAACATGATGCTTCAGTCAATGAGGGGACCTGCTGGGTATAGCCAACATAACATTTCCATTATTCCTGCTCTTATCATGGGCATAAACATTGTGCCAACATCGTAGCTTTTATTCACATGTTAAACAACAGCAGATGGCACGTCCCTACCATTTAATTTTGCATTTCACATTTCACAAAGGATAAATGATAGTTTAAATCAACCAAAACACAGTACTGCTTCCTTTGAGCATCCTCCTTAACAGAAAGACCCAGGGTTATCATTCAAACACAGTGGGAAACACAGCTCTTTCAGGACTTAGCAGCCAAAGAGAAAAAGAAGATAAAGGATCAGATTTCATCATCAAGACTAATATACATTTCATCATATAAACTATTCTTTCAATCTACTATGGATAAATATATTTATATTTTGTTTCACCCTTCCAATTGCTTTCTCTTCTGCTTGATGGGAACAAGATATTCCAATTTTCCCCTTCCTGTCTCCTTCTGACTGTTAGAAATATACTTTCTGGTTAGGATTTTTGCTTTAATCTGTTTTTTCTTTTTTTTCATCTCCAATATCTTCTGCATTCTCCTATTACCCCATTCTCTTTCCCCACAGTTGTCAAATAGTTTTGTGCATGTTCTCTGTCTTCCTATAATATTCTCTTTACTGCAGAAATTGCTATATCTGAAAGACTTTTTCCCTCCAAATACCTCCATCTCTTTTACTCTTGTAGAATTTATTATCTAACTACACAGCCCAACTGAGTCCAAACAATCCTCCTTTTCCAAATTCCCCCATGCCCACAACACAGGAATATCTGTATTTTTTTAATTATCCGTATGAGTTTTCCCAGGTCCCCCATGTGTCAGCTCTCTCATGCTGACCAGGCCTGTTCTACAGCTACACCTTCCCATACATCTTTCCATGAAGAACGAAATGCAAAAAGTGTTGGTCTGGTAGAGAAGCAGGCAAAAACAATGCCAGGGAGAGCAAAAGGGCATCCAAAGGGGACATCTAGTCTGAGCCCTGCCCACTGCTACTGCTGCTGTCACCAGCCCCCAGAAAAGAGGGGCTGAGCTCCCTGGGGAAGGTATGAAGGAGAGGAGCATGTTCTGCAATGTCTCATTTGAGCCTGGAATGAGGAAAGGGAACTAAGCAATCCTAAGGGAGTAGAGGAAGGAGGGCAGCACCCTGCTCAGCTATAACACTATTTCATGTGTGTTCTCTGCCAGACAGTTAAAAAAAAAAAAAGTTTCAAGGCTGCTTTGCTTTCCCTGACAGATTTCCCTGACCTCGGCTCTGCGTGTTTGGCAGTGATGAGCATCTGTGCTTCCACAGCTTGGTAAACTCAAGTGTCAAGCTCGTTTCCCTTTTTCTCATAAACAATCCTCCCACTAATGTGTCGTGGTGTCAGTCATGGCGTGATTTAACCAAAGAGACACTGGAAAGCATGGGAGGCTGGATAGTCATATTCAGCAAACATATCTCGTGACAAACAGCCTGACACACAGAGTAAAGAACAAACTTTATTGTGCTAACCTTTGTGTTTTGATGGGAGACTGCTGGAGAAGCAGCAAGTAAGACTCTACTACTACTACTTCTGCTTTCACATTACTCACTCCACTGTGAAACATAAAATTATGTTTCACAAGGGAAACAAACACACTCAACAGAGGTGATATCCAAGACCATGATGCAGATGATGCCTACACTATTGATCCCCAGTTCCTGCTGTTACCTGCTCTGCTGTTGACATGGAATAGGAAATTTGAATACTGACTGCAATTTAAATCCACATATTCATCTTGCACCCTTGTTTATAGTTCTTCATTTAGCTGGATATTGTTTCCTACATCCTTCTCTAATTAAGTTTCATGCAGGGTTGTCCTCTTGCCTACTGCCATTTCTATAGTTCCATTTCATTAGTAAATTGGATGTTTGCAAATCAGTTACCAGCTTTACATGAAATGCAGGTGTGTCCTTGTATTTTGGCTGTGCCTGTGAGTGAAAGTTGTATTACATTCACTGGGGGACCGCACCTGCTCTGAAGAGAAGCATCTTGGATCCTGCTTAGATTTACATAAAGCTAAACACACCCTCTCTCAGGAATGGATTCTCACAATAACATATTTCTTGCTCCCTAGGGCTGTTAGCTGTTGAGAACCACACTAAACATTACATTTTTTCAGACTGGTGGGAAGTTTGATACGGTCTTACAAAAGGCATATTTTCTAGCTCAGCTCTCTATATTCAGGTGTGTCACCAGGCCTGACCAGTCTGCACTGACATTTGTATTAAAAAATCCAACCAACAAAACCTGAAAAACACCAGGTAAATTTCAAAGCTGTGTTTGATAGCTGTAGCCCTCTCTGGTGTGTGTTTTGATTCCCTCATTGCTATTTTGCTATTTAGAAAACAACTACATTTTTTCATCTTTGCCAAGTCATTCAACCACATCTACAAGTGGCAGTTTTCCTAAAGAGTCAAGGTCTACAGCACACATACACACATACAACCTGCCCTCAGCTTCTGGATTTTACACGTCATAAACTTATAAACAAGAAGGTAATTCAAATGTTATGGTCCTATTCCTGAAAAGTCATTGAGAATACCTCTCTAAGTCTTCTGTCAATTTCAAAATGTGTCCAAAGATCCACTTGCTATTGCATTATTGAAGTCATCAATGAACACAAAGGGTAATTGGAGTTCAGTTCGTGGACAAAAAAATCAAGGCTGTGAACCTAAACACCTCCAAGTCTGTAAGTAAAGGTTGAATCTGTATAATCTCTGTAATTTGAAAGCGCTTTTGAGTAATAATTATCTTTCAGAAAAAAAAAACTGAATGCAAAAACTGCAGAAAACTACTTTGTGGGAGTCCAAGTGCAAGCAGTACCATCACTATCACTGTCTTTCAAAACACTGACTACATAAATGATACTGAGTACATACTCACTGCTTGTCTCTGATTTTTTCACATATTTGGTATTTCTAATTATGTAAGAAAACTAATTCTGAAATCAAGCTGTTTTGCTTCTCTTCCAGTCAGAACTTAGTTAAACATTTCACAGTTGATGGATGACACAGAAAGATACAAATCTTTTACTCTTATTTCATAAGTCTAATTCAAGTGCCCATTATGTGCTCAGACTTGATCTATTTTACAAAATTTAACTGTTCATGCCCACATTAAACTCTCCTGCCACACCTAGTAATATGCCCATTACAGACATGAATGACAAGCAGTGGCACAGAAGATTCTGTATCCTCCCCTTCTTTCACCACTGCAGGCTCTGACACACTGACCATTATCATGGAAAACGGTAATGAAATGAAAAGTAAGTAAGAGAAAGCAAATAATGAGATCAATAAAATGCTCATTTTTGCCTTGGCTGAATGTAAGATAACAACTCATCTCTCTCCAAACAGAAAAGTGGAAACAAATCTTAAATTGTTTAAATTGGTGACAATGTCAGCGGCAATATGGAAAAATACAATTTTTTTATAAACCTAATAACCAGTGTAAGATACCTGAATTTTACAAAAAATGCTGGTAACATTGACTGTATTCAATTTTTTTTCCCTGCAAATGGTGATCTAATAATACAAGAGTCTTAACTCCCGAGCCTTTAATACCTGGATAAGAATAATAACATACCCATTCTTTTTAAGAAGAAGCAGCAAGCAAACACTGAAAAGAAGATTTCAATGTCTGTGGAAAACCTACTATTTCCTTTAGACAAAGTAAAAGACACTAACTCAGTGCTGTCATCTCTGGCACTCACAAGTATCTTCCCAAAAAAATCATAATACTGTTGAAATATGCAACATGGCTTCTATCTGCAACACTTTCTGTGTTGCTTTTCATGTGCCCCACCAGTCAGGAGATGGCACAAAGGATGATTTCTTCCCTAAGCTTTTTGGTCTATTGTGCTGGCTTCAGCAGCACATTCATTCACGGAGGAAGTAACATTCATTCATACCTTGAAGAAAGGCTGTGCAGTTTGATGGCCTTCAAACAGTACACCAGAAAGAGAATCTCAGTACAAAAAGCTTTATAAAAGTGTGGGTTTCTGCCTTTCAGGATCCACTTTCTCTTTAGCTGAGTCCTATTCTATTTCTCTACTTGTATTCTATTTAAATCAAAACAAATCAATTCTTCAAAAATCCCATTTTTCCCTCAGCAACACCAACAGTACTTTCTCAAACCAAGTTAAAACAGGGAAAGATCTTCAGCTTGTAGTTAAGCTTTGATCTCATAAATGCATAGAATCATTGAATCATTTAGGCTGGAAAAGGTCATTTAGTCCAACCATTAACCTAGGATCACACTGGTATTTTTAAGTGAGAAGTAGGTCAGAATTACTCCTAAATCTCCAGGTGTCATGTTCCTAAGTAAGTTTTTCACTCACAGCATACTAACAGAATTTTAAAAATACTTCTTTTTTGTCTCTTTGGAAGTGAAGCCAGAAGACAAAGCCTCCTCTTGATGTTGGAAGCCATTTAATTCTGTTTAAATGTCTGGGCTGGTAGCTGCTGTGCATCCTTTTCACTTGTTCCTCCAGGCTTATGGAAATTTCTGTCACTTGAGTGTCTCCTTTATCAGCCATGACAAAGCCAAACTTCTGAAGGCAGACATTCTCATATCAAAGAACTCTGGAGCTAGTGCTTGGTTCCTTGCACATACACACTGGTGCAATAAAGTGTACTAAACAGCTATCTACAGCTATCTAATTATCCTGTAATTATTCTACATGAAGTTAAAATATTTAACTCTGAATACTAGTCCATTCCCATATCCTCCCCAGAACATAGAAACACTCTCCACAACACAAAATCAAGGCAGTACAACACTGAGAAGGAGCCACACAATCACAGCTGCTGTATGCTGGAGAATCAATGACATGCAGAGGGTGGCCAAGTGATTTAAACATTCAGGCCTATTTAATTGACACTAAATCCTGTTTTAAAGCACTCTCCATGTCAGTTTAATTTAACTGCTTTACCTCCTCTCTTTTGCACTTTATTTGGTATCTTTCCACTGGTAAGTCCCCACTGCATCAGTTTTAGAGTATCTCAGATGATAAAGAACAGAGGCTACCACTACTTTTAATCTCGAGCATGAGGTGTGCTAATCCTTCAGCATGCCACAGGCTCCAGCAGACAAGAGATTGGCAGTCTGTTTCCTGAGCCAAAATTTCACTAGAGGAGCACATCTGTAAAGGCTGCTTTAGAGCATTGTAGGAAAGGGCCTGCAGGCAGGATTGTGCTTTCTCCAGGGCGGTAATGACTGCAACACGAAGTTACCACTCCAAATGTTCCAACTGTGTATTTAAAAAATGAAAAAGCAGACACACTTCATTCAGACTGATGACTGCTATGCCATAGTGAAGCTGATGATGTCTGTCACAGCACTGTGATTCTGCCAAGCTTCTTCACTTGAGTGCATTTTACTGTGTTTCTATAAAAGCATGAGGAGAAATAAAACAAGGTCTTAAAAACTTCACATTGATTCAAAGTAAGCTGAAGTTATGCCCCTGTATCCTGTAGGAATCCAGTCAAGTTTATTTAAATGCTTACAGGTGGATGTGGAATCTTGTTTTAAAATTCTACTTATCTGGTAGAAATGTTGATGCATATTACCATAGAAAACCCAGGAACAGGACATGCCAAAATCACAAATACTAACTGCCATTACCAGCGTGGAATGTGACTGTTTCCACTGCAGCCGAGTTCCTAAATTCCCACACCACCCCCCACTTGAATCGCTGCTTAATGAGGACACGGACATTACTTCAATATTTTGTGGTTCACACTCAACACTGACACAGGCAGCTTGTGAAAGAATAAATTAACAAGATTTGTTCTGGACAATCAGCTGAGCTCTCTCTGAAAGCTAAAGCTGCAGATTTTCTAATAGCTTTGAAACATATGAAGTCTCCTATTAGTCCTGCGTTGCTCTGAAATTGATTGCATCCAGAGAACAAGATTCTACACTAATTTTGCATGGAAACTTGTCTTTTCTTATTTTCCCCTTATTCTGACATGCCTGTTACACAGGGGAGAAATTCTACAAGTTGGCACATGCAACCCTTCCCTCCTCTCTGCCCCTTTCAATAAAGTAAGGATTGCAGCAAGTATCTTCAGTTAATGCATCAAAGCTGCTGCACACTGCTTTAGAGCAATTTACAGAAGCAGTCCCAATACTCTATAGCTAAATGTTCACAGCAGTAATAGCAACCACATCACTCAACACATATACTGACAATAACATCATGGGCTGATGGGCCACAGTATTCTATTGGTCACCTACTCCCATAGTCTACATTCTCTGCAATCATCCTAGATGATATCTCAAGAAAACACAGTGGATTTGTGGGTCTAAATAAAAGACACTTTTAATATTTCTGGCAAGGAAGAACAAACTGATGTAAAATATTTTCAGAATATAGGTATCAAGCCTTTGCTGAACAGTGAAATACCAAAGTCTGGAGCCCAACTAAAGCCACACTGCATTAAAATACAAACAACACTAATATTAACTGACAAATCAGAGAGAGAAACCCATGCAACACTAAACCTATCCATCCCTTAATTCCTACTGAGTCATTATTGTGAAATCTTTAATGCATTTATGTGATGTACAGGCTTTGTACTGGATCTCAGCACAAAGGTTGGGTTTTCCACACAGTGAGTTGCAGACTACCTCAAGCTCCCACTGAGGCTCAAAAGAAATTCTCTGTGCCATAAGCTGGGGGTAAGAGGGGAGCTCTGCACCTCCTTGTTCTCATCATCCTCTCTTGCCACCTCCCCAGCAACTTGTCACTTGCTTGCAGCTCTGGATCAAGCTCCACAGGTTCTTTCCCCAGCAGGCCCAGCACCTCATTGCAGCATCCAAGGGACAGCCAGACCTGGACACACAGCCAGCACTCCCCAAGAGCTGAAGAAGCCCCAGCAGCCACTGCCTTAGCTGGAAGGACACCCTGGAGAGAGCTGCCCAAGTTTCTTATCCCTTGCTTACTGGCTTTCATAGTTGCTTTGAGGTTTTTCTATTCAAGACATTAAGGTTCTAATTTGTATTCAAATACAACTGGGCTTGATTTTAAGAGCCTTTTGGGGATATCACTTAAAATCAAGGAGTAGGTACATCTGCCTCAAAGCTGTGGCAGACTCAGGCTCTGCTGCTTTTCTGTGATAGCTTGAGGGACCAGCCCAGAATGTTGACTTTGGATGAAAACAAAGCAGAATCACATTCAGCAAGCCTTGGGAGTCTCTGAAGCAGTTTCTTAAGATGAGCTTTTACCTAATAAATTTCCCAATTCTTGTATAATGCCAGTTACAGCAATTCTTGAAAATGGGTTCTATTTACCATACGCTTATAACCCCAACTTCACACACATACACACAAACATGGTCATAGTTATTGTGTTTTACAACACTTTAGTAACTGGAATTTACTGGAATCTTTTTTTAACACTGTTCTTACACAGATAAAACATATCCCTGCACTTAATAGTTAATTGTATACTGTTGAGATATCTGCTGCACTGACTCTAAGTGCAAAGAAGGCATTCCTTTTTTAATTATTACTGTTGAATAATATATACGTTTAAAGATAGCAAAGGAAAGTATGGTGACAAAACTTCCATGGTATTATCTTGATGGAGTCCAGTGCTAAATCCTTACAAGCAAATTGGAGGAATGGGGTGGGGGTGGGTGTGTGTGTTGGTGCAATTTGCTTATAGTCATCTTCATCCTACCAGTAAGCTAACAAAGAAAATAAAACAGGCTTATCCTAAAAACATGCCTAGGTTTTCAAAAAGCCATCTGCCTTCCAATCAGTAATTTCCTGGTTCCTTTTCAGGTAAAAATCACCAGACTTGGAGCCCTAGAGGCTTTTTCTCTTTAAGAATGAGGTCTCTCCATATACAGTTCTTGGCAACTTCTCAGCCTATACTGGATAGACTGGAAATATTTCAATCTTCGTGATGAAATCAAAAGTATAATTATAGATGACCATGAGATAAAAGAATTGTATTTCAGGTTATTTTAGTCAAATAAATTGACTGAAGCTAGCTGCAGTCCATAAATTTTTATAAAGGTCACTGTCTAGCCTAGTATGACTAGAGAACTTAGGATATAGAAATTAATATATAAATACGTAAATATTTGATCTAGATTGGAATAACAAATGACAGAATTAACTTTCCATACAAGAGCTTACAAAACTAGTTACAAACACCAACTGCTGAATATGGTACTTTTGAAAGACTAACTTCTTCCATCATTATCCAAAAATTAATTCAAAAATTATATTTCCAGTCTTAGAAATAGAGTAAGAGGCTCAATTATGTATTAAGAGTGAGCTGTAATTTCTCAAGCTAGAAATCCATGTGACAACCACTGAAAATACCACATTTTTGCCAATGAAATTGAGGCAGTCATTGGGCTGCTGATCAGTTATTTTTATCATTCAAGAATAAAGCACACAAACAGATGTGGTTTTGAGATAGATATTTATCTTTACTCTCTTCCAAATGCACCAGTCTGAGCTTTTAGATGTTGAAAGTAATGAGGATGTGGAAGGACTGATGGCTCTCTGTTTCTTGTAGAAAAGAAATTCACTGTCAAATTGCATTAGCTCATCTCACTTGCAGTGGTTTTTACGCCTAAGGCTCAGGACATTAAAATTACAGTGACGAATATCTTTAGATAATATGAGAAAGAGTTATAAAGTTTCAGTTCAGTTAAGATCATCATCAGCTCCCAGTTTTCTCAGAGGAGCTGAAAGCCTACAGTAATAGACCTGGATGATTCCCAGCATCAAGAAAAATAGCTCACCAGTGCCCAAAGTAGTACAACATCACTTCTTACTGCTCTCTTGCCATTACTGTACAGTGCTAATACAGTTTAAAGTGATGGGGGTTTATGGACTCTTACAGCAATTGAGAGACAGTTGATAAAGGAGGAGATGAAAAGCATTACAGCTCCTGCTATACCCCTGCCACTGATAAGCCAATCTTGATTGAACAGTCTGATGGAAAACAAGTTCATATGACTCAAGATTCCTCAAGTGATAGATGCTACTGTGACTTAATTCAGTGTTGTCAGAAACACAGAAGTATGGACTTAGAGTTCCTAGAAAATAGTATGTATGGGAGTCAGGATGATGGATGATTTCAGGTTCTTCCTGGTGCTCCCGAAAGTGGCAAAATTTGTTTTTGTTTCTGAATTTCTGTCCCCATAAAATTCACAACTCTAAACATATGCAAATGTGTGTACTGGCTGTTCATCTACAATTAGGCAACTGCAAAAATTATAGCTTACGTGTAAAACTGGAGGTCAAAAAAAAAAGGTGTTCATATTGGAAATGCAAAAATGCCTCTATGAATATCATGGCTGGCTTTTGGAGAACTAAAGCTACTAATTCAATTATTACAAGAGGTATAATTTTTTTCCTTTATTTAATATCAGTGCATTTGCAAAATAAATAGTATTGATTTTTCATTCAAGAGAGCACTTAATATCTATTATAAATATTTAATTTAAAAATCAAATTTATCTGCCTGGATTATGCAAAATATTTTTCTTGGATAAAACTAACTACATTTAAAACTTCAGAACAAAACAGTTACTTTTTTTTCCCCTGCAACTCTTGAAAATTGTTGCAGAATTAAAAAACTCTGCTTCTGTGGATGACATTTTCTCCACAGGCAGGCATATGCAATTCCCATAAGTCTGCATCATTTTTACAGTAAGTTTCTACTCCATAATCTATATGCTTGAAGCATGTAAAAGAAACCTTAAGAAAAATGTCCTTAAATTGGGCCCTGAATATTGGCCTCTTGATTACACCCCTGGTACAGAAAGACAAAAGATACCCACATTAGCATTTAATCAAGTGTCGCAGACATCTTTTATGAAAAATCCTTTCTTAGGATTTTTCCTTGTGAGAAGCTGCAGTTTCAGCAACTAAAAGTAAACAATGGTTATCTGCTGCTGTGGAATGCAATAAGTAGACTTGTGATTAGTCTCTTGTAAATGTTTAGATTTACTGACTACTCATGGCAGAGCTGGCTCTTGCTCTCTATCTGAGACACAGATCTTTGTTATTAATTTTTTTTCTATTCTTAGCTTAGCTAGCTTTTAAAGAAACCTTTTCCTTTCTATTTATTTTTAGTATAGTCTTAATGTAACATATAAAATAATAAATCAAGCCTTCTGATCATAGAGTCAACATTCTCGTCTCTTCTTCATCCTGAAAACCCTTGTGACCACTGTCACAATCAAGGACAGCACTACGCCATTGCACACTTTTCCAAATCTCCACCTGCTTCAAAGGAGAGATGCTCACATGCCTGTGGCTCATCCTAACTTCAGCTCTTTGAGGCTCTGACCTTCTTTTGCTTTTTCCCGTGTGTGTGTTGTATTGCTGCTACCTCATTCTGCAGCCCCTCAAGCAGGAGTAATGCTCAAAGTTGCTTGCTCATGGATATTATGACAAACACAAGGACATGAAAGTTTTACACTTTTTTCCCTCCAACAGTTCTTTAATGCACAGAGGCCAGAATTTTCCCCCTTTGTGCGAGTGTCTTTCTCTATCCTATTCTTGAATGTGAAGCTTGCATACTGAGTTTCAGGGTGGCACAACTTCATTATGGTGAAAGAGAAAACATCCTCAATAGATCTACTGCTAATCTGGTGGTTGATAGACCACAGGATGCAGATTATGCAAGTGTAAGTCCTCAGAACAAGACCACTGAAGCCACTTAGGCGAACAATTTAAGAGTTTGGCTGCCTTACCGAGCTGGGTGTCACCTTCTGGAAGAGAAGTTTGTGCTCTGGCTCTAGAGACATTGCAGAGGCACAGCTGGAAAGCGAATTCTGGTTTGGGTCAGTAACTAGCTCAGGGCTACAGTCATGATGGGTTTCAGCAGGCAACACCCTTCCTGGCCCAGATGGATCAATTGTGAGTGCCCCACTTGCAGGACCTGAAAGGTGTTGAGTTTTCTTCTCTGTCTGCAACTGGTCCTTTCTGAAAGCAAGGTCCCTCTAAGGTATTTTGAGTTGGGTGCCCAGAAATGATTCAGCAATAACCCAGGGCTGCCCTCACAGGTCCTCTCTGCCTTCCTACTCAGAAGATACAGAAGGGTCTTGCAGGAAAGGAAGCGCTTGGTGAAAGGGGGCACAGCAAAACCAGCCTTTTGGAGAGGTGGAGTGCAAGTACTTCTTTTCCTTGCTTCTGCTGTTTGTTCAATACTCAGCAGTGATAAAATCATTACTCAGCCAAAACTACACAAGAGGTCCAAACTTCTGCAGCTGTATTCTTATGCATTCTGCTTACAATTCAAAAAGAAAAAAGCCAGTTTAAGTGGAAATAACAACTGGTCAAAATTCAACTCTTGCTAAATGAAAAGTCCAACAACACTAAGTTCTTCACTTTTAGGAACGACTGTGGTGGTTCTGGTTTACTGCTCTAGCCTTAGGCTCCAAGATAAATCTCTCCCCCTTCCTCTCCTCCTTTCAATTCAGTGAAACTGCAGGACTGCCTCTGTCAACACTGTAAATTTACTACAGACCTGAAACACAATGATGGAACAGGCTCAGCTGAAAAAACATCAAGCCACTGATATAATTTTTCCTGTTTTATTAGAATTCAGAACTGCAAGGAGTTTGAAATAAATAAACTGTAAGTGGTCTGGGAAGTCACCAGCTGCAGATTTTGAGAGTCAAGACAGAGAAATTCCTGGCTTACAGGAACATGCTGCAGTGCTGAATATATGAGCGAAGTCACTGATGACCTAAAGAAGGAGAGTGATGAATCACTTAAATTAGAATGAAAACTGTGAAAAAAACAGGAGCTGTAAAGTCCTCTTGAAGGAAATAAACCAAGTGACATTTGCCAGAGCATTGCTCCCTGCCTTCCAGGTTGCTTTATTACAATTCCTTCACAATAGTAGCATCTAAATTTCAGATATGCAAAAAAAGAAAACTCAATCATGTAAAAGATTTTATGAGTGGGCACAATTTCGCCTTGCCAGCACTGAACTGTAGAATTATGCAAAGGCAATGAGCAGGCTGCAACCAGGCCACTGAGGGTTTCCTCAGTGTGTGCAGCTGATGTGCCATCTCCTTCCCATACACAGGACAATAGCACGCCAAAACACACCCTGACCCAGGAGAACCAGAGGACCTTTTGCCTCCCAGCCGTGTACAAGTGTGGTCATAACCTTCAGCTGGCAAGTTTATTTCATTTCCCCTCCCAGCGTGATTCACGTCTGTGCTTGCAGCACAGAGAGCAGGGGTCAACCTGAGAGTTGAAAAGTGTGAGGAAAAATCAGGGATGAAATCATATTCTTTGCAAGCATGACATTTGTGACACTTTGCTTTAAGGCTTTAGACTGCTACTGTTACAAAAATACATGCATAAACCTATCATTAGCATTAAAAAGTTTAGAAAGAATTTCCATGTTACTCAATAGCATTTGCTCTGCAGAAATCACCCTTCTGAAAGGCATCTGAGGCTGTAGTTATAACTGAAGGATAAAATCCCAGTCATAGCTCTCCGTTTCCTTGCCTTTTGGAATTGAAGTTAGCCATTAAATCGGATTTCACTGTAATGATATGCAGTATGTTCCCCATTGATGGCTTTTTATTCTTCTTAGTAAGAAATAAGACAAGTTGAGAAGGCCAGAGAGATAAACTCTCATAGCTGCAAAAGTGAATCAAGTGGCACGCCCATCATACAGAGTGCACAGCTGGGCTAAGTGCTTAGGTTCATGTGGGCCATCCTGCAACATGACTGCAGATATCTCACATGTTGCTTTTGAGCAACACACACTGCTTAATTTATGTGTGGAAGGGATTATCTGACAAGGGCCATGCAGGGCTGTAAAGTACCTAAATACTTCAGAGATGTAACAAACTACCTTTTCATTTACTGCCTTCATTTACTTATGGAATAAACTAAAATTTAATTCTGTTTGAATTAAATTAGTTTGTGTAAGTCAAATGCTTTTGTTTGTAAAGCCCAGTTTGAGCACATGGATCATCCATGGTTATATCTGAGTCAAGCAGGTGCAATAGGCCATGACAGGGCTTGCTGGAGTGAGGAGTGAGGACTTTGGAGTGACCTTTCCTAAGGCCACTGATCTCACCCGTTTCCCCCATGAAAATTTTGCTGCAAGTCTAACATCCCAGTGGCCTGCCCAAGTGGAAGCAGGGAAATCCAGACAAAACTGAAAAGTTGGTGATACTTGTGAAATACCATACCCTGACAGACTCTCATTCTGCTTCTTCAAATTCTGTCTGAAAGGAATAAGATGTCTTTACAAACAGACTGTGTGAATCTGCTTGTAGATAGGGCCAGGTACTTATAGAGAAGTAACAGAAGTAACTATTAGTTCTGGAAAATGTTACTAATCAACATGGACTGTTGCTCAGCCAAGGCCATGTTAAATCTCCGAGCCTAGAGAAAAAGACTTACTAGAATTATGAATATCTTTTTTCTTTCTTTTATATAAAAGAGGGGGCCATATTAGAGGTGAGAACAGTGTAGGCAATTCAGGAAGTCTGTGCCTTCTGAGTACCTCAGCTAGTGGGGAAAAGAAACAGGGTGATGGGGCTGGGAACTCAGGATAAAACTGGGGCTGTGTCACCCAAGAATTTCAGAGACCCCGTGAGAAATGCCCCATGACCTCTCACTTTATTCAAATAAAGTTACAGTCCTCTGTCTCCTTTTTGGACATAAACCTGTGGCATTGTGGATTAATTTTCCTAACATGTTCTTTGTCAAGATTTATTTTCTTGGGAAGACAGATGGAAAGGACATCATAGAAGACTGTTTGCAGATGCAAGAATATCTTTACCAACCAAACCCAAATTTGGCAGGACAGTGGCCCTTCAAATGTTCAAATGAAATTGATGAGGATGATTCTTCTCTTAGTGAATATTTTCCATTGCTCCCTAAGTCTGATTACCAGGCCAAGTGCCTGGACAGACATCAGAGGGCCTTACAGGGGAAATTATCTGAACAAAACAGTGGCAGTCAATGAGAAAATTTTAGTATCAAATCATGCCACATTGCTGCTACAGCTTCCTTACTGCATGCACAGGTGAGCAGTACATGGCCCTTCAAACAGGACAGCAATCTGAGACCCAGACACTGTTTTTTTACAGTTTACACTGTTGGGAAGTATCACACTTTACCTGTGTGCACTGTGCAACTACATGAGGTACAGAATATCATCAGTATCATGTTAAGGTTATATATTTATATATTTATCAAAAAATCATTTCAAGCTCAACTAACATGATTATGAATATGCAGGAATACTTGAGAGATATCATGGGACAAGATAAGAACAGATTAAGCTTGTAATTAATTGTGTGCTTGAATTTAATTTATATGCTTTTATTATTTAGTACCTGTGTCAACCACTTAATCTGCCTGCAAATCACTTCTTTATATAATATTAATGAAACATTCTATATTGAAATTCATCAAACTATAGAAATCAGATATTAGGAAGACTCATTATATCATCAATTTATCCTCTTCTACTTTAAAACAGTTCAAGACCTGTGGCTCCAGAAACCACTCCTTCAAGAATATTTCAGTTCAAGAAAGAGCATTCATAGCAGAATGAACAATGTCTTTTCATAATGAGAGATCAGAATTAAAAATCCAATTTACACTGTGGAACAAACTACAACAAGACTTTGAGAAGGAAGAAATAACAACAGTAACATTAATTTCAACACAAACCTTGCACAAAGGTCATTGATTTTACAGCTCTGTACAGATGACATTCTGAGAAAAGTGAAGATAATACAGATTTATGCAATAAGAGACCAACTAATTTGTCTGCACAGCCTGCTCAAAACATTTCATGCCCAAAGATGGAGATGGGACTGCTTGGGGTGCTGAGGAGCTGCTGACTGAGCACAGGGAGAGATCAAATCAGTGAGAAACATCAAAGTAATCACTTGTTTAATCTTTGCTAAATTGCTTGCTTAATCTTTGGGTTAGTCTAATGAATGTTTAGGGCATTCCTGAACTACTCAGCTGGGAGGGTGCACAGCTGTATTTCAGAAAAAATGTCTGGAAACGAGAATATTTGGTAATTGGCACTATTGTGAGAAGAGGAAGAAATAGCTAAGATGAGAACAACCTGCCTACAGGGTCCTTGGGGGTCATCCTGGATCTGGCTGGGATCAATTACCTACCTTTGTCTCAACCCATGATTTTCTTGTCTCACTTTCTCCCCTTGAACTGCTGAAAAGAAGGAGTGAGAGAGCAGCTTGGTGAGCAGCATCTGTCAGCCAGAGAAGGTCAATCCACCACAGGAGTGGAGAAGATCTTGTTGCACCTCTTGTCTCACCTTAAGACATTTCTGCCATCCTGCTGCTTGTGCCCAGCACCAGGAACATGGAAGCTGTCGCAGCAGCAGCCATGCTGAGGCCATGCTCTCTGCTGAGCTTGTTTCATATCTGAGTCAAGGAGTTAAAAAAACCCAGCAACCCTGCACCTTCTGACCCTGTGGCAAGTACTTGTTAGACTTTCTATTATGTCTGATTATTTGTGCAAGGTCAGGCAGATGAGGCACTTCAGTAATCCAGGATGGCTTGTGGGATAGAAACTATGGTCTCAGAGGTCCTACCTACCCTTGCAGTGGGGATCAGGGAAAGCAGGCAGAGGTCTGTAACTGTGGGATATTTTCAGCACATCTAGTCCCAGTTGCACCACAGACCTCCCATGGATATTTTCAGTTCTCTCTGCCTCAATTTAATCTCCACTGTTGTGTCTGTTCAGGTCAAAAAATCTCAGGGAAAAGACTCCTTTCTATATTAAATGAGCCTTTATTAAATGAGCCTACCAGAAAGCCTTTATGTAGGAAGCAGAATAGGAACAGAGGAGCAACACGAAAATAGTCTCCACAAGAAAACCCAGTGGAAGATGCCTTCCAGTGTTGGAGGTTTCACCCCTTCTAACTCCTTGAAGGTAAGACCTTCTTATCCTGCAAAAAGTATATTGTATCATCTCTTTGTAACTGCAATTTATTTTTTAACTTGGGAGAGCTGACGCCTTACACTTTCCTCTTTTCCATTTTCAGCAAACCTTTTGTTGTGTGACACCTTTTGGTTCTTTGTAATAAAAATGCTTTCATTGCCTGGATATATTGATTTTCAGTTTCCTGAAGCTTTGTGCTTTTCTTCTAGAGTTTCGCTGACACAGCTTAGGCTGAACCTCACAATCCCATTCCCTCTTGCTCCTGACTGAAGAAACGGTTCTCATCAAACTGGATGAAGATCATCAGGCATTTAAAACCTATGTCCATTCAGCTCCACCTCCTCTTTTGTCCATTCTTTTCATCTCTTCCATCCTCCTCCCAGTGTTGCAGGACAGAAATTGAATACAATTTAGACTGGTTTTGTTTCAAAAGGAAACCTCTACCTTGCTGTACTTCTTCTGTGGATAACTGGCCTGTTGAGATAGGACAATGGATAATGGTTTTAAACTAAAATGGGGACATCCAGATGAAATAATGGAACAGGCTAGCCAGAAAGGTGGCACCAGCTTCATCCCTGGAAACATTCAAGATCAGGCTGGATGTGGCTCTGAGCAACCTGGTCTAGTTGAAGACTGCCCTGCTTGTTGCAGGTGGGTTGGACTAGATAAGATTTAAAGGTCACTTCCAAGCCAAACCATACTATGATTCTATTTTGTGATGCAAAAGTTACAATTGTGACAGTCACAATTGTTATCTATACACATGGGATTTTATAGACAATTACTTTTACCTCCACCATAAGACAGACCACAGGACATCTCAATATTAATGCCTGTTTGAATCAGAGTATGCATTTTATAAAGGTATCCAATACTTTCCATTGTTCAGCAATGGAGAGACTTCAGAGTCTTGACAAGTTGCTCCAGAGATCAATTACTTAACTACTAAAATCTGAGTCTATTATTTCAAAGAGGAATTTAGGTAGCATCAGCTTTCACGCTACTACTGCTTCCTGATGCTCTATTACCAATTTTTGTTTAACACGTACAAAATTCTATCAAGTCACTTTCTAATGTTATTTTTGTTTTTTAGCAAGCAGGCCAAGCCCTTCACTATAAAATGTTCTTTCTTTTAGCACTTATGGCTCCCACTTAGAACTTCTCTAGTTATCAGTATTCTTCAGTCTTGAACAATGCAATGGGACAGTGTCCCAAAGCCAGTCATACACTAGCCAAGACCTCCTCAATATTCCCTAGTTCATGTATCAAAAATCTCATTTTCCCTTTTGCATCACACACTCACAGTGGAGGTTACAGCCTGCTAATTCCACACACAGCATCTCAGCCTTTTCTGATACTGCTTTCTGGGACAGAGAGAACAATTCTATCAGCACAGTATTTACTCCTATATATAGTCCTTTCACTTGGCCTCATAAAGACTCCTACTGCTTTCTTGCATTTTGTCCATAGCAATCAGAGCAGACCACTCTGTACAACAGCTTGTTCTGTTAACTATTACCACACTCCTTTAACTTTGTGTCATCTGCCAGTTTTATGCAGAATAATTGTCTCTCTTCTTTCACATCTGCTGTTAATAGTGTAAGATAGCATGCAATTCATCATCCTCTGTGCAGGGAAACACATTCAAGTTTAAAAACTACCACTATGCCAGTTTCAACTCCACCTAATATGAGTACAACGTTAATTTTATATCATTCTACTTATTCTACTTTCTTAATCAAAACATTGTGTGTCAGCAAGTTGAAAAAGGCTGAGAGAATTGAAACAGATTACTTCAAGACTGTCCCTAAACTAACAACAACTTCAGAAAAGGCACAAAGCTATTTTGACAAAAGGTATTCACCATAAACCCACACTGATTAAAACTAATTACTTTAACCTTTCCTTCATATTTGATTAATCAGATGCCAGGTCTGCTGCAATGTCAGATCAGTGGCAAGGTGATAGGGCAATGAATATTTGAATCACCTCTTTGGTCTTTAATAAACCAGTGTAACAGTAAATCATTTCCTCTCCTCTGGACCTCCTCACTGCCAGCCAGCACCAACAGCACAGAGCACTCCTCTGGATGCAAATTGCATGATCTTGCTCTTGCCATCCAATACACCACCTGGATTTTTCAGAGAATCCTACTTCAATTTCTCTCCTGAAGCAAAAGCACCAAAAAACTTCCCCCCTTCCCTGCTAAGGCAGCACAGCCACCTACCCCTAAGCAAAGCACAATCACTTCTCCCCCTGCTTTTTGCCACTCCTAGCCTCACATGCTTCCCACAATCCTCACCTTTACTGCACACCAATTCCCACCTGCTCTCCTTTTCTTTCATTGGTTATACATTCTAAGTCTTTTTGTTCATTTTTTAATGTAGTCATGAAAGCACAACTGACTGGAAGATAGAATATTTTGGGTGTTCTTTTAAGAAATGCAATGAAACTTTTCAGAAAAACTAAAAGGAAAACATGAGAAATAGCTAGAGAATGTGCTATTTCTCAGTCAGAGAAATCCATTCAAATGCAAGTAATGTCAAGACTGGTGGCATTTCTCAGCTCCATCAAATGTTAGGAAACTTTCAACCCCAAGAAAACATCACTGTAGTCCAAATCAAATTTGTTTTACTGTTCTGCCTCTGTCACAACTTTTCACTATATGGACTGAATACTGTTTTCTAAAACATAATTTGCATAGGGATGAATACTCTGCTGTGCTGGTCCACAGAGACTGTGCTTTTATAGTTCAGACTTTGAAGTTTTTCAAGATAGGTAAGAATAACTCTTTTAAATAATTCCCCACAGCAGGTAAAGAATATTATAACTGTGAGAAAGGTTATTAGATTTACAGGAGTCTAACTGATCTGTCCTGGTAATAAAAGACTCATTTTCTTTTAGCAAACTAGAGATTTTGCACCTGAACATGTTAGAAGTCCATACTTTTTTAAATTTATTGCAAATTGTAAAACTGGTCTTTAAAGAAAAAATGAGCAAAATTAATTTGAAAATACTGCTTGAGCCATCAGAGAAGGACTTAAAAGGAAATTAATTGCTGGAAAGTTCTTGTGAAGCTCTTCATGCCATAGAGTGAAATCTTGGTTTCCCTAAGATCAATAAGAGAGAGATCAATGCTGACTATTGAATCACAGGGTTTTAGCTCCTTATTATGGCCTTTTGAATTTCATTGTTACAACAGTTGGATTCAAATTAAAATCATTCTCCCTTTGCTCCACTGAAATAATAGTTATGGTGCTCTTCAGTGATCCGAGGGAACAAATGTTATTGTCACTGCTAAAAATAATGGCATTTTACCAGTAAAAATGTAGGTTGATTCTGGTTTACTTTTTCTCTAAAAATAATGGTTTATACTTTGATTTTGAGAAAGAGTGCATAGTGAAAACAAAAGCCTAATTCATACATATTTTACTGAGAAAGCCACAGAACTGTAGAAATATTGATTCAAAGGGATGCCTGGATGTCACCTAGTCCAATTTTCTGCCCTATCACCACAGCAGATTAGATCAGACTTAGTTTTGCTTATCCTAGACTTAAAAACCTCCATGGATGGATAATCTATAACTTCTCAAGATAACCTGTTCCTGTACTACAGTACCCTCCTAGCAAAGAATTGCTCCCTAATGTCAAGTCCAAACATGCCAAGCCACAATTTGTTCTACTGTGGCTTTTCTGTTGGAGTGATTCAATGTGCTGGAATCAAATACAAGGCCCAGTGTCACAGGACACTGCTTGCCATACCCTCCCATAAGTGAATGGGAATTAAAAAGCACTCAGGCTGTCAAGAGAAAGTGGTTGGCTTCTCAGGGGCTTTTACCATGATTCAGCAGAACATATTTAACATGAATAATGCAAAGGCCATTGGTCCATATTTCCACAACAGCCAAGTCAAAGCAATACATTCCCCTGTCAATGCAAGTCAAGGCTGCACTTTGGGCAGGGTGCAGGGCTGAGCTCTGTTTTTGCTCTAAAATGGCTCAAAAGGCAGACAGCTGTTTTCTTTTGTTCATATTTCCATGAATAATACCAATTATTTTCATGCAAGGCAGAATGTTACAGATGTGTCATCTTTTGAAACACAGGTGTGTGCTGTTCATAGTTACAAATGCAACTTATATCTCACTTGCCCCACTTGTGTAAATAAATGGTCTTGATGTAAGTGAATAAATATGGCCTTATACATGCCTTATTCTCTGCTTTCATCACTCTTAACTCAGTTTGCTGGCATGCACTAAAGGAAAGAAATAGCATGCCAAGATGTGGAAACCCATAACCGTGATAAAGAGGATGTTGTTCAGCTTCTATGGGAAGTTTAGCTGATGGAAAGAGATGAGAAAAAAGCTTCTTTATTCCCTTTTTTTTTAAGAACTGTGCCTGTTACATGGATATACAAGACAAGCAGTAAAGAGTGAAAAAAAAATAGAAAAATGGCAAGGAGATGAAGCATGATCATGCAACTCTTATAGAGCTATCATTTAGAATGTAATTATTTGTATTCCTGATTTCAGCAGTCCCAGGAAGAAAATTTCCTCTCCTAACACTCTCAGCTTTTTTGAAAGGCTACATAAACACCCAAAGAATGTGTCACTGCATTCTAGGCCTTCCCCAGCCATTACTGTCTTTTGTCCTCCATTTGCACTCAGTGTGCTTATCTGGTCAGCCCTGAGCTGAAGTACAGTCACAAAACCAGATATGCTTGCAGGGCAACTTAAATGAACATTAAAGCTTTATTTCTCTGGAAAAGGTGCTGAAAATGAAGCCAACACACATTATGAAAGCGTATAAAAATGGATGTGATAAAAGGGAGACTCAGTCATCTGTGCCTCATCACTTTCAGGAAACATCTCCAGCGCTAGGGGACGATGAAGCCTAAGTGGGCACACCTCTGTCCTCATGGGTTATCATTTTTTTTCAATTCGCAGACTTTATCCTCCACTTCTTGAGCATCATTGCGAAAGGGGCCACGATCCACATTTTCTAAAGACAAGTAACACATGCCTGCCTTTCTTTGTCCTCTTGACACTGGGTCTATTTCTAAAGGCAAACGAAGTGGTTTAGCAGACATAGTGAAAAAGAAAATTGATTAACCATGTCCTGGATGAATTATCAGCAGCAATGAGTGAAACCCACCTGCATGTAAAAAGTCTACAACACTGCTGGACTTCTTAAGTGTGACTTGTTGAATGGCACCTAGGCTTGCTTTATTTATCTTTTCAAATGGATGCTCTAGCCCATCTTAGAAAAAGTGAACAAAGAATTTTGGAGAAAATTGCCCGTTGGCACCTTGTGAGAATTTGATAATTAGTAAATGAAACTTAAATACTCCCTAAATGATGTGAATCCTACACAGCCATAAAGTCCTCTCCTTTTGAGGAGCAACAATAGCTCTTTGTGTGGAATGCAGCAATATTTCAATGAACAAAACTATGAATTTTCCTTTTGCTCTTGGTGAAAGGTAATGATTTTCCTGGATGAATAAGCTTTTGACATTTTAATGCTTAAGAGAAGGAAGTATTTGCATATAGTGTTCTGCCCCCATTTTCTCCCTGGTTGATGCTAAGCTCTGGCTGTCCCCCTCCTCAGGCTTTTCTCAGTGCTCTCCTCTTGCCTCACCAAAGTCAGTTTTCCCATGTTGTGATCAGCTCAAAGTGCAGCTTTCTGGTCTGAAAAGGAAATCTTTCCACTCAGGAAAAAGGATGGTAATTATGTTAAATGAATGTTAACGTCTTGCTAATGAATGCATTGCATCTCTCCTAAACATTTCTGGAAAAAGAGGCAAGCAAAGAAACAAAAAATAATCAGACATGCCATTCATTTGCCAGAAGTATTAATTACAAGTAATTAGAAAAAGTGACTCATTTTTGAAGTATACAAGATTCCTAAAAGGAAATACAAAGATTTGAGCAAGAGCTGAAGAGATATATCTGTACCATGTGGATAATCATGTGCAAAATTACAATATTACATACACAAAGGTTTTAATTTTGAAGGAAAAAAAAAATCCAGTCATGACTTTTAAATTTCCACTGATGGTAATTGACGGTTGCCATAAACTATTAGTATCAGATTCTTTTCACTGTCCAAGATTTAGTTTGCATTTACCTTGACTCATTTACTATTGAATCTTGTTAGACTAAAGATTTCTCCACCATTATTTCCTGCCTTTTAGGTCTCCATTTACTAATAGCCCCCAGGAGAGTTATCTTTACTCTCTAAGGCTTCTTCCTTAGAGCAAGCATCAGATACAATAGTGAATTAAGAAAAAGCTTTATTTTTTCCCCTTTGAATACTGTTCAAAACTCTCACAGAATTTTAGTACCATCTCCTACATTGAGAATATGAATTTCTACATTTGTTGAATCTAGGTAAAAGTTAAACTAAATTGAACAAATTGATCAAACCTCTCCCTTCAATATTTTCCAGTCTCTCTTTTGATTCTTTTCTGAGTCACCTCCATGCTATCAAAAGCCTGGCTGAGCTGTGGCTCAGCTCCCAGCAGGTCAGTGTGGCTCTGGGACACACAGCCTGGCCTGTTTTACCAATACCATCATATGCCCCAGGAAGATCCAGATCTGTCCATCCCCTATGGTGTTCAATCAGCAGGCATGACTCATCTCCTTTTTATACTGCTGGATCTTCCTAATAAGGCCACATCATTTCCCAGTTTGCAAGTATAACATTTTTTAATCCACTGGAACACAAAATACTTTCAGCAGATGAAAACATAAGTATATATTAATCACTTCATCTTGTTAAAACCCTTTCACATTAACTATCTATACTATGAAAATTCACAGCTATTGAACAGCACTGGGCAGCACTACAAAATCTGGCAGGAGAGAAAATGTCTGGCCACGCACAGCAGGAACTATGGGGGCAAACTCAGCTGGAAAAGCTGCTGTGCAGGATGGGACATCCCTGCCTGCCTCAGCCCACGTGCCTTTTTCAGCAACAGAGGTGAGTGCAGCATCCCAAAATGTGCCACTGAGGTGCCCCTACTTAAACATTCCCATGAATGTTTAATGGCTATTCTCCCTCCCTTCACTGAATCTTTAATGCCAGTACGTACAGCACAAACCAGAGAGCAGGAGCAAAGCTCTCAGATACTTTAATCTTTGCTCCATGTGAGTTTTTTCAATATGCACCAAAAAAATAAGAGTTTATGTTCTAATACTGTTGTACGTAAGCTTCTATCTAGAGGAGAGAAAAATAAATGAGGGGACTGGAGGGGAAATGCATTTACAAAACAAACTGGATATTCAATTATTTTGCTGTAATACATTGTTACAGCATCATTTTGCTCTGAATGTGATACCAACTGAAAAAATCACTGCCTGGCATCACAAAGGGGAAAGGGGAGACCTCTTATTGGTTCTGCATTTCCTTGAGGCTTTATTCACTGTGTGAAGGACTTGAAATGGGATCGCTCTTCTCCTCAGAGGTCCTGGTGGGAATAGAAAGGCTTTTTTTACAGAATTGCAAGATGAATTCCCAGAAATGTTAGAGAGCTCAGAAAACGCAGTAGGGTTCTTAAAATGCACATATAGCACGACTCTATACAGCAATTAATTGTACATTCATATGCACAAACACGGAAACGTGGAAAATAGTGAATAATGCCAAATGCAAAAAGGAGAGAAATGCAAAAATGAGTATTTCCTATCACTGCTACTTAGTTTAAGCTCGCTATTTATTTCACAGAGATATTTTGTACTTTAAATACAGCATGTTCTTCCAAACCAGATTATATTGAGATGTATGAGAGCCAGCCAACCAGGTAACTGATAACATTGCTGGACTTGGCACTGTGACTTCCATTTGGAAATATTTATTCTGCCATGACTGCTCAGACAAAATGGAAAGACATTATCTGACATGAAAAAAATATATCTACATTTGATCCTCAATAAATTTGAGGGAATAGGGTTTCTCTTCAAGGTTCATCGCCTTTTTCTGGGAGGTTGATTTTCCTACATGCAGTTTTATTTGTTCAGCAGTTTAGGATGAAAGGAACATGTTAAACCATCACTAGAGAAGGATTGCACTCAGTCCCTGAAAGGATTCTCCTGTCAAATGCTCTGTCCCAGAAGAGGAATGAAGTCTGCACAATGATTATTTGCTTTTCAGTCTCACTGCACACAGCAACTCTTCTTTGATAAGTTAACAGTATCAAGCTATGTGCTTTAAAATAATTTCCAAAACCCACATATTTTTGATGAGCAATCAAAAAAGTTTATTATTTTACTAATAAACTTGCTCCCATCTTCCTACAACCATCCCTATGTATTGCACAGGGATGGTGTTCTGAGATCACATAAACATCCCTGGGCTTTTGTCAGCTAAAATGCCACTGGTTCCCTACTTGTTTCTATTTTTCTACCCCTCAGCTTACTTGTCTTCCCCACTATCAGTTACTGTCACAGCTTGGCTGCTTTGAAGTTCTGTACTCAAAAGCCTAGAGACATGAACTGCATGCATATGCTATCAATAAAATTAAATTCTACCTTTTTGACCATTATTTATCAAGCTCTCTCCATTATGCTAACATAATCTCCCTGCTACTGTTGCTGTAGGGCTTTTCCTCAATCTTTTACAATCTCTGGATTTGTTTGGTCATGTCTCTCTCTGCTTGATATCAAAAATAATATCTAGGTGTGTGTATTTATATACATAAATCAAATTTATTTGCCCATGTTTTGCAGTCCAAATCTCATTAATAAAAAGAAACAAATCTCTATTCATACTGAGACCACAAAAAAGACACGAAACTGACAAAGCATAG
Organism: Agelaius tricolor; assembly: GCF_023055355.1. Lineage (NCBI taxonomy): Eukaryota > Metazoa > Chordata > Aves > Passeriformes > Icteridae > Agelaius > Agelaius tricolor. The sequence continues at coordinate 66,385,829 of NW_027269261.1, forward strand.
AAGAAAAAAATAACTCTTAGCTGAAATATACCAATAGGCCAAACTATGATTTGAAAATTTCACCTTAAAAATTAGAACTATTTATAGACACACAAAGAAAAGTTAATTTCAGACTCTGGAGAAAATGATCATGATACATGTTACATGTAGTTCACACATTGAAAAAAATATTGCTTTTCTCCGTGGCACCCTCAGGACAGTTCAGAGATGGATTTCAATGGACAACTACAGTCCAAGGACATTTCAGCAGACAGCAGCACTCGTGTTGTTGGCTAGCACAGGTCTGAAAGATGTGGTGCTTTTTTCCACAATTTATAAACTCCAACACTGTAGGCCAGGCTGTTAAGCTTCATGTGTAAGTGATCCACTCCATTAGGTCCACTGAGATATCTCAATTTCAACCAACTTGAAAATTGTACTTTCTTACTTTTGTTGACATAGTAATTGACCTTGAGAGGCATCTTTTATACCCTGAGCACAGAACAGATGAGCACAATGACTCTTCTTTCACGCACTGCAAATGTGTGTGTGCCCTGAAGGACTCTCAGGTGCCTCTGGACCTTAGCAAGTGTACATTTCCAGAGGTCCACATCCAATCTCTTATTTGTTAAGGACAACCTTTGTGTCTCTAGTGTCATCCATTCCTGTTTAAAATGGGAAAGCTTAAAGAAAACCAGAGATTGGGTTTTATTTTCTGTAAGAAGGGAGAATTATTTCCCTGGTGTCCTGGCCCATCAGCAAGTGTTGAAAGTCTGCATTAAGCCACAGAGGCTCTGCTGTTCCCGTGGGGCAGATGCTGTCTAACAAAGCAGGAGTAACACCCTCAGCAGGGCAGCTGAGGGCCTTGGGAGACCTGCTGTGGGTCAGCAAGTTTAAGGTGCTGGTGAATGCAGTAAGGATGCTGCAGGGCCTCTAGGTCAGCTCTAAGGAATGATATTTGTATGTCTAATAAGCTGGATGAGTCAAAACTGAGTGGTCTCATTCAACCTACTGAAGCCCTAATCTACTTCCCACTCCGCTCATGTGAAGGTGATCACCCATCTCCTTGTCAGCCTTCACAGCTCTCTTAGGCAACCCGAGTTCTGCATTTATGTATTCACTGATCTACTAGGTGCCTGCCTGCACTCTCAGAGTTAAAGGTTGGAACACACACTAGTGATGCGACAGACTGGAGTATGTAAACAGGATGTAGACTGGATCAGTAAAGATGATCCCTCGTCAGTTTGCTGAAGCTTCTTTCCAGAGCATGGGCTTCTACTATGACCTGCTGATGCTGCAATCAGAGGCACACACAGCAAAAACTAGAGTGTGAATGGATGTTTGGGTATTCCTTTGGGTGCATTAAAATTTCAGTCACATGTAGGGGTGGGGGATTATTAATTCCTAATTTCACATTTTTAAGATTCCTTTTAATGTGATCATTATAACTCTTCCTCTCCCAGGTGGCATTGCACGTACTGCTCTGTTCTTAGAAAAAATATTTTTTTTTTCTCCTTCTTCATAAATATATATCTCAACCTGACACATACTCTGGGAAATAGAGCTGCCTTTTTATTATCTAGCCTCCAAAACAATGTGCTTTCTCCTTCTTACTAATGAAACTTGAAAATGAAGACTTAAAAGATGATATAGAAGAATAACATAAAAGAGGAATTGAATAGCAAGAGATTTAAGATTTTGTCATGTGTGGCTGGTATATTACACAATAAATTCTATTTGTATATCCAGGGCACTACACTGAATGGCACCAAAAAAAATGCATAGCTTGACATGTATTGAAAGGCAAAAAGTAAGATGAAACATATGAAATTTAGTGTTCTGATTACAGTGCATAGTAGCCTCATTTAACTCACTTTTAAATTACCATTTTGAAGTCTCTGCCCTTTATTTTTAGCGCAAGCGGTCAACCTACTTTAGAAGAAGCTGAGTACAAACATTATTCTTCCCTCTATCCCTTTATACATCTAAATTGGGAATTAATTCTATGGCCATTTGTTGTCATCTTATTGCAAAAGTTCCATACCTTCTTGGTGATTTCTCATGGGCATCTCCTCACAGCACTAGGCTCCTTCTTCTTCACAGCACAGCCAACAAACTCCAGCTCTCTCCTCACCCAGCTAACCCAGCCTTTTATAGCAGTCATCCTCATTGGACACAGCTGTGGCCTGTTAAGGGCAGGCCTGTTCCTAATCTTTGGTGATTGGTACAGCTGCAACTTGTCAGGGGTGAGATTGCCTTCTGCACTATCTTTATTTTCTTACATTCTATCCCCCCGCATCCATTCTTCTGCTTCTTTTGACTGATTCATAACTGGTATAATTAAGCAATAATACATGGCAAAAAAATACTTGTGGGTATCAATATCATACCACAAATAGCAGGATAAGATTTTAAATTTTAACCACCCAAGAACTGCTGCAATTGTCCAGAGATAATTTGAATTTCCTGTGCTATTATTAAGAGGACTCTAACAGACATTGAAAAAATTAGGAAGACTGGAAGGTTTGTGTACTTTCACAACAAGTAGAGATGGCTGGGTCAGCCTTGATGGGAGGCAACGGGTAGTCTGCTTTTCAGCTGTACCCAGCTTAGCCTCTCAGAAATTCCTGCTGAAATCCTCTGCTTCCACTTCCTCTGAGAAGCTTTAGAAAGCCTCAAACTGAGCAGATGAGGCTGAAGGCAACCACAAAGTGTAGCACTAAACTCCAACCATCTACTTCAGCCAGAGCATTAATAATAAGAATTGCAGTGTCACAGGACACAGCACTGCAGGTAACCTTTCATTAAAAGTTCACCCCACTCTTCCCTCATTGTCCCCAACAGCAGCTTTGCAGATTCATCACTAGACAGCACTAAGGACCCTGTGGGCACAGAGTCCTGGCTCACAGCCAAGGGACCATGAACTATTCATCCAGGAATTGTTTACAATGTGTAGAGAAAACTGACAGGGCTTGGATCCAAACTAAAGCATGTCAGTTCTGAACAGGAGCTCCACATGCACTGTGGACTGCCAGGCTTGTATTTCTGTGGGCTGTTGCCCACAAGGGAGGATGTGAGTGCTACCCAGGTGCACCAGGGGTCCCCAGAGGCAGAGGGCAGGCAGGCTTGTGTGTGGAGAAACAGGAGCATTCCTGCCTCTGATGGGCCACCAGGCAATTGTGGTATTCACATGCCCTCTGAGATTTAGATTTCTGAGGATTCTCCTGAGAAAGGTTATGAGAGAAGCAGAGAAAAGAATGATTACAACAATTCTTATCTCATTTGCTGCTCCTGTGTTTGTGCCCATGTGGAATGTGTTCTGGAGATTGTTTACCCAAGGTGATTGCTTGATTCTGGAGATGGTGTTTTGGATTCATTGACCAACTGGATCCACGTGTGTGTGTGTGTGTGTGTGTGTGTGTGTGTGTGTGTGTGTGTGTGTGTGTGTGTGTGTGTCGGCACTCTTGGGCAGAGAGTCATGGGTCTAGTTAGTTAGTGATAGCTCTTGTTAGTGTAATATAGTTATAGTAAAATATAGTATAATATAGTTATAGTATAATGAATGAATTAATTAGCCTTCTGATATCATGGAGTTTTGTGCATCATTCTTCCTGCCCATCGGGCATCTTAACACCAATAGGCAATAACACAACTTTATGAAAAGGAAGAGAAAATTTCCTTTTGGCCAGCTCATGGTGACAGCAAGCCCAGAGTGATTTGGCTCAAGAAAGGGAAGAGGTGGGTGGGCAGGAGAGCCCTGGGGTGTGTGGCCTGACCTCTGTTATTTGGAGGAGAGCAGATATTTCAGTCCATGAACTGCTCTCATTTTCAGAGCACAACCCTAAAACATGCCACTGTATAAGTAGCTACAGAGAGCAGGCATTTATCACTGGTCATTTATTTTATGACTAACTAAAACACAGCAACAGCAGAGAAGCACAGGCACCAAGCCTTCTCAGACCAAAATTTTGTCCCATTTATTTTCATACAAAACCCTTACTCCTCCCCTTGGCTGAAGCTTCTCCTGGAAGCAGCTCCTTTTCACAAATACCACCCTACTTCTAGTTTAGCATTACATCAGGTTTTTTATTGCCTTTTAAACATATCTACTGTTAAATGTCTAAAGCCCAAACGATCCAAGGTCCTGAAATTCTAGGCCAATACACATTCAGAAATAACTTCAAAAATTGCCTGCTGTATTTATTTCTATGGTTGTGTTGCACAGGTGTGCAATGAAAAGGGACTCACTCCCCCACCCAGCAGTCTGCAATGCACCTACAGCAGCTCTGACACTTGCAACTTGACAGCTGCATCTACCCACTGAGACAGCTGGATTTTCTTTTTTCAATAGAAAACCTTTGCACAGGAGATGGCATTTGTCAACACCAAGATAAAACATCCCGATGATGAGCCAGATTGTGCTCAGGCATTCATACTAACCAGAAGAAAAGAAATGGCGGGGGGGGGGAATGATGATGACACCAACAAACTACTCAAGAGACATTCTCTTTCAGGATCTCACAGCCAAAGCAACCTACAGTTGTCACCACTGCAGAAATGTCTGCTGTTGGCATGAAGGCAGGCATGGGGGAGGCCTCTGATTTCTATTGAAATGTTTTAAATAAACAGCAAATACTACTTAACCACTAAACACGAGAACTCCAATTTTCAGCCTAGGGAGAAAACATTGTATGTTCATTCAAGTTTAGGAAGAAAAACTAATTTTTTCTCAAATACAATTGCAGTTGGCCAATTATACTTGAATGAGGACTACCAAGCTGATCATTTGCAACACGTGGACCAAAAGGAAGCCCTGAACAGCTGTAGGCAAGCTAAGGTTTGTTTCAGCTGAATCCTGGAAAAACACTTGCCATCCTTCCATATTACGTATGAGTTAACACTATATACATGCCAAAACACATGCAATGCATTTTCTATTTGGCAATTTGGGCATAATTATCCCAGCACATAAAGAAAAGCTAGTAAGGGAAAAGAAAGAAGAAGGAAAAAAGACAGCCCTGGTTGTTTTTGGTCTACCAACATTTTCAACAGGGTTAGCAGGAGAGAAAAAGAAAGGGAAAATTAGAGGAAAAGGAGAATAGAAAGAAGCCTTACAAATGTGTCATGGTGTCTTCCCAGTATTTTAGCAAGGTTGCAAACAGTTCTGCTTCCAGCAGTAGCACAGCCCTATCTATGGGCCATGGAGATACAAGTTAGCTCTATAGCACTAAAGAAGCACCCAACAGAAGAGCAGATGTCATGTACAGTGTAAACAATTCAACAGTCACTACCTGACAGAAAACAGCAGGGATACAATGTGTAGCACAAGGACAGTGGAGTCAAGATGAACTAGAAAAGGACTAACATGGGCTTCTGAAAGGGGATTAGTCCTAACTGACTGGACACACTGGTCCTGAGAATCATAGCAGGCTGCCAGCAGGCACACCAAAAGCTGTGATATTTGTAGGTGTATTGCCCTTGGCAGGTACCATCAGTCAAGTAAACAACAAGAGACAAAGCAATCACAGGTGACAGCACAGCCATCAGGCACTGGGCATATCCCTAGCAGAACTCCTGCTGTGCCATCACATTAGGGCTCTGTGGTTTCCTTTCTGTGTACAGCAGCTGAACCTTTCTTTCAAGACTGTACTGTGAACAGTGCACATTGCTGGCCTAATGAAAAGAGAATTGCATGAACTGTGCTTCTGTCCTGCCCTATCCTCCTAGCTAAATAACTGCTGAGTCAAGCTGCCATGCTCTTAGCTCCCACAGTGCTTCATAGGTCAGCTAGGTTCAGGCTAGTGATGCCTGCTCCGTTCTTAATTCAACCCAATCCACACAACAGCTACAGTATATTTATGAGTAGACTCCTCACTATGCTTCTGGTAGGTTTTTGTTGCTCTGATGGTGACCAGGAACCATCTCAGCTGCACATCTGCTGGAGCACTCTTTAAGAACAGACAATTTCTCTGCCCAGTGCCACTCTACTGGCTCTTGACCTCTGCCTCTGTCCGCATCAGTGTCAGTAAAGTCTGCTCAAACCCACTGGCTCTCCACTCCTTTGTGCTGTTATCACATTGCTGACTCTTCATTAATGCTGAAAGACTTTGTCCAAGTTCTCATAAACAAAAGCCAGAGGACAATTATATCACTTATGGATCAAATAACAGAGAGTATAAATGGCACTATACATCAAACAACATTGGAACAACTATAGCAACATAGCAACTCTGCTAACAGAGAATTTGGTTCTTCATATGAAATTTTCTCATAACTGTAACACATCTCATCTGTACATACTTTAGTATGCTTTGATTTGAGTTTCATTGCATCATATAAACAGACAGCACTGTAATCTGTAATACCCTTACAGTTCAAATCCTAATTTTCCAGACACAGAAGATTAATTTCACAGAAGTCAGAGAAATGTTTTTTTCTGAGCACTTCTGTCTCACACCTTTCTTATTTTTTAGATATTATTTAAACAGCCATTTCACCTACCTTGTAACTGCAATGCCTTTACAAAATGAAGAAGACTCTTAGGAAAAGAGATTAAAATAGCCAAGTAAGAAGGCATTTAAAAGAAAACCTAAAAGTCATCAGGCAAAGCCCATTTGGAAAGGCAATATAAATCTGTTGCATTTTACTACCCAAGAGAGGGTCTTCTCCCACCCCCCTCAGATTCCCTTGACGTGCAGCCTCTTCTGTTGGGTCCTATTTTCACAGCTTGGCAAGCACCTTCAACTTGAGCTGTGCCTTACCCTGCTGGTGCAGGGCTCACTGCAGCCCTACCTTACATCTGCCCATCTCAGACTCACCAATGGCTGAAGCAGGTGGAATAAAAAATTACCATAATTAGACTGCTTCCTTGTTGAAACCATGAACAGGTTATTATTAAGAAAAGCATATTGGTTTGTTTTTTAATGATGAAAACTTAGTTCATCTTACTTGGTGAGAGAAAATATGTCTGTGGTAGACACAAGAAATGGAAAGGAGGTGCAGAATGTGTGCAGTAGCTCCTGCTTACACCTGGAGGCAGTGGGAAAAGTTTTGTACATAACAAATTTAGCATCCAGCACCATTAAGTTTTTTCATTGTAGCTTACTGCAGTCAAAAGCAATGTACTGGTAGCTGCAGATGCTTCAAGTACAGGCTTCAGATAGAAAAGATAGTTATGAAATGAAGCTGTGCAAACTCTGAAAACAATTTCTCCAAGAGGTATTGATAACTGAGTTCTTCTTGCCGCACTGTGGCTGTTTTTATATCTGAGAAATTGAAGGATTTTACCTTTGATCTCAAGCAGAGCTTTAAAAAAAATTCAATTCACAACCATTGTAACTTTTAAAATTTGTTTCCACCAGATAAGCAACTGTGCAGTTAGTATCATCAAATATTTTTCCATCTTATAAATAAATACTTACTGTGTTGCTATTGCAACACCCAATCTGATGATAGCCAAAGGAATTATAAAGAACTCAAAAGAAATCCATCATTTACTATAAAATCCTCTTTTCTTTTTTTTTTTTTTAATAATCCTTTAATACAAAGACAAAGAAAGAAAATACACTGGGTCTTATCTCCTCTGCTTCCAGAAGCAAAGCATACCTTCGAGTCCATCTTACCCAGCCTGAATGAAGAGGCACTTCCCAAAGCACCCACCGCATCCCCACTCCATCTAGAAATTCTCCCATGGATCACCCGTAATCAGATGAATGAGATGTGTACAGACAAGAGAAATCTTTAATTCCTTGTGGGTAATCTTTAGAGTATTCTCTGTCTTGAGAAAACAGATTCTTAACTATATATTACAGCCCAGGGAAATAACACTTTAAAAGCAATATTCACCTGGGCTCCATTTTTTTTACTCCTGTCAGAAAGGAAGGAAGGCCATGTACGTCAGGATGGATGAAAAATGGATTTGCAGGAACAGAGTGAAAGGGTCAGAAATGTTTAAGTAGCTTGGTAGATAAAGCAGTATTTTGAAAATTAAGAGACATTTGGACAAGTCTCGTCGTGGAGAGTAAAGAATTCATTAAATTTCTAAAATAAAACTATCCAGCAAATTATTCCAATAGAATTAATGCACCGTTTTGTGACACATGAAGCTACATTCTTGACAAACTTATTACTCCCTTCCTCTTCAGTGTTAGGCAGCTCTGATTCTCATGCTTAACAATCTTGAGCCTTCAGACCCAGAATCAATGTAATTGGAGGGCTTCATGCAGTACCCACAAGCTGTATATGTGTGCTGATACACAGGAAAGGAAAATGAATAAGGGTGTGGTTGACTTTGACTCCCACTTCTTTAGGGCAAAATCCAAGAGTTTCCAGTACTTCCATAAAAGGTTTTTCTTGACCTATTGCCATTAATGAGAGATCATTTAGAAATTGAAGGTTCCTAGGTCAATGCTGCTTAGACCACTACAATGGAAGGATTACCATTGACTTCAGTAAGAGCAAAATTAAGTCTTCCATTGATAAAAATGTATTTATTCTGCGGTAAACTTTTTCTTTCAAATTTCTATGCTTATCTAGAGCCTTCCCATACATTTTATATATGAAAAATCTCCCAACAAACCAGTTCTTGGTATTAATAAGATATGACCTGTACTTTTCTATGAACATTTGACATAGCATACAAACAACACAGCACATGTGCCACATGTATGCATGTATGTTTTTTCCTGCTCAAAATGAGCACACAAGGTCCCTACACAAATAAACACATTGTGACACCCATCAGGATTACTTCACCATGCAAGAACCAAAACATAACTGGAAATAGACTTTCACTTGTACCTAATAGTGACTCATCAAATTTCTTATTTGAATTACTGCCCTTTTGGGTGTCTCCTTGCTCAAGAGTCCTGACCCAGGATTGCTCATTGCCATTTTACATGCTGATTTTGTTTCTTGTAGGTGAAAAAAAAGAGCAGAATGTGGCATTGCACTGGCTTTTGTGGCCAGACTTAGGCCAGACTCTGTGACATGCCTATTTGGCACCCACTGCACTTCAGTTCAAGAAGGCACAGCACATGCTGCTGCTGTGACTGAGATTCTGGGTGCCTGGACATTAATCCCCTGTCAGTTAAAACACCTACAACTTCTTTGGCTCATCAGCAGCTCCTGCCACCAGGAACACTGACAATACCCACTCTTCTCTGTACATGCCTGAACTAGATTATCTCCTTATTTTTATTTTTTTTTAATCTTACACCAGAATCTTGCATTCGGATGACTGAGTGCTCATAAGCAAAAGACAACAGCAGCTTGCTGTGCTCTGAGCTGCCCTATAACTTGAGGCCCCCTGCTCCACTCAGGAGAACAGAGAAGGAGAGGAACAGATATGCTCCCAGCTCCAGAGATTCCTCAAAAGGCATCCTACAGTCCCTCCTCAGTGACACCCAGCTCAGCTGGGGGGCTGCTGGACATCTGTAATTCTGCCCACTGTGCACTAGATGCCACTGCACTGATTGTTTTTAGCAGGCAAAGAGCCATTGCCTTTCCTCTGGCTGCCACACTCTGCCTATTAAGAGGCTACTGATTACCACCGGCTTGGAAATTCAACACAATCCAGCAAAACTCCCAGCAGTCAGGGCAGGGCTACCTTTGCTTTGCAGGTTACAAACTGGGGTGCAGAGCCTACAGCATGATTTAGCCATGGGTTGGGCATGCAAGGCTGACAGTGCATGGACTGAGGCAGCAGCCACTGCACTCACCACCAGACTGAAATCCTAGAGAGATCAGATTTCTGCCTCTCCCCCTCTGCCACGGCTGAAGCCAGGTACAGACAGGAGATCAGCAAGGAGGCAGGGAGGGGCAGATGGAGCATAATGGTCTCACAGTGGCACCAGCAATGTAATCAGCTAATTGCAAAGAGATTCCACACTGCATAGAGGTTCCCACAGCCCATCTCAGTTTCTCAACCTCCTATTGCCTGCTCAAACCCCTAGACATCTTCCTAGGAACCACCTCCACAAGTCTCACAGCCAGGCATCCTCTTGCCTCTGGGCACATCTCCATGGTCTTTCAACAGCAAAACTGTCTGGTGATGAGCAAGGAGAGGCATCTGGAGAGATTTCCTAGGAAGGCTAGAAAATCTGCTTCACTCAAGGTTTTTAAGAGGGAGTTAAAGGCAGCAGAAGATGGTGTTTCCAGATTGTGTACTGCAGAAGTTCCCAGCACCTCAGCTGCTTTGTAGAGCAGTTGCAGTAGCTCTTCCTTATCCCAGACTATAGAGCTGCTTTGACATTGGAAGTGGGGGAAGAAGGGAGGGAGTGGGGAGGTAGGGTTGTGGAATGTGTCACAATCTCTTTCAGCTTTGCTTTCCTTTGATTCTGAGAAGGGACAAACAGATCACGGAGGGACATCAGTCGTTCCTCCTCTACAGATCTCCTGACACGACACTGTCTGACCCAGATATGGCAGCTGCTCACAGATGCCACACAGCAATCCCAGATGCCTTCCACACTCACCCTCCTACCTGCCACATTGGGCTTTTACATGAACCTACTCAGGAAAGATATAATAAGCCTTGTGAACCTCCTTGTCCAATGCCTGACACAGATGGTGATGGAGCCTGTTCACCACCTGCTAAGGTCTGTGCAACATCTAATTAATAATCTGTCATGCAGCTCACTGGAAACAGCTGCTTACAGCTGTGGGGACTGGTATTTTGGGGCCATCTCCTGCAGCAAGAGTGGGTGAGCCCTGGCTGAAGGGGGCACAGCTTTCCAAATATTAAACCCTGCCTTCTACTTTGCCCCTCCCAAGACAAACTAAACTCTTGGTTTAGGGACAGGCCAGAAAACACGTCTGTGTGTTACCTCAGTGCCAAGAAATACGGCAACAGCCCAGCATCGGCTGGGAGCGTTTGCACATGTGCAAGGCTTTTTTGTATTTGCTCTGCCAACTGAGTTCATTTGCAAATGCTGTTTCTACGGCACATTTTGCAGTCTTGCAGGAGCTAAGTAAATGAAATTAAGGACTGATAGAAGCAGGTTTCATCTCTAGGCTAAGCTGTATGAAATAGGAAAAAAACAAAGTCTAAATTGAGGTCTTCCTCTAGGTCTAAATCAATTAACCACAAGATATGTCAAACTTAGAGCTATGTTAAAAAGATTCAGCAATGATAAGTACTTGAATCAGCTGTTTCTTGCCCAAAAAGTGAGTTTTTAAGATGTACTTTTATGGCCATCGTAATCTGCAGTTCTGCTTCTGTTTTTTATTTCTGCTCAACAACTACAAAGTCTTGATTTTCTTTGCTGTGAGAATTTTAAAGTTTACCCTCTCTTGGGCAGCCACTGGGCAGGTCCCCATAGTGGGAAGAAGGCTGGTCCAGGAGGTTTCCAAAGGCTGAGGGACAGTGTAACACAGCCATACATGTTAGCCTAGACCTGGGCAGCCACAAGGTCAAGGACTGTACTGCAGGTGGGTGAACAAGCCTGGCTGCCAACAGGACTGGGTCCAGCAGCCCCTCCTTATGATGCCCACAGCTCTTCAGTGTGGTGTCATCAGTAACTCCCGCCACTGCACTGCCCTCACCGCTGCATTTCCCCACAGATCCTGCGTGTAGTTTCTTCCCATGGGACCTCCCAAACCGCCCCCTTCCCTCCTGAGCCCACTGGAGCCAGCAGCCATGTGCTGGAGCCAAGCTGGCTGATGGGACACCTGCTCAACCAGGCTGGAAATGACCTTTAAGATCATTAAGTCCAACTTTAAGTCAGCATTGCCAAGTCCACCACTAAACCATGTCCCTAAGCTCCATACCTACATGTTTTTTAAATATCTTCACGGGAGGTAGACTTCCCTGGGCAGGCTTTTCCAATGCTTGACAACTTTTTCCATGAAGAAATCTTTCCTAATATCCAACCTAAACCTTCCCTGATGCAAGCTGAATTTCCTTTCAGGTAGCTGTACAGAGTGATAAGGTTGTCCTTTTCTTCAGACTAAATAACACCAGCTCCCTCAGCTGTTTCTAAGATCAGTGCTCCAAACCCCTCACCAGCTTCGGTGTTTTTTTTGGGGCACTCTCAGTGTCTTCCTCATAGTAAGGGACCAAAACCTCCACACTGCCACAACAAGATGTGACATTTCCACATTTGCATTCTGGAATAACTACTGTGCAAAAGGTATTTTTTAATTATGATTATTAAAGCTTTTACATGGGTGATATTGGTTTGTTTTATGAATTAGCATACATTGCATAGCTGATGTCAAGCATTGCTGTCACAGTTTTGCCAGCTATCACTTGCTGCCAGGTACATAATTCTGTAAATGAGATTTACATAAACTCTCCCACAGAATAAGCCTATGCATGCAAGTGTCACTCCATGAAAGCTCTCTCTTGGTCTTTGCTTGTAGGTAAAACTGTGTGTGCACACCCATCTGACATTCAGCCCTTGCTGCTGAACAGGGAATTGTAGGAAAAAAATACAAAGCAGCCTGAGGAAATGCATGTAGTATTTTGTAAACCTCTAGAAGAAAGAAGGCAAAGAAAAGTGGGAAAGCCTGTAGGCAAATATTCTTAAATGAAACAGAGTGTGAGAGAAAGAGAGAGAGAGAGAGGGAGAGAGAGAGAGAGAGAGAGAGTAGTTACTAGAACAATAAGGCTTTTCTTATATTTTAACAGTATGTCCAACACCAGCATCCAAATTATGAATTTTACCACCCAAAACCAGAGAGACACATTTAGTGGCTTGTTGCTTTGATCCCTCTTGTAAAATTTACAATTCCAAACACAAATCACCCTCATCCTGTATTCCAGAGCTCAAAATTGATTGAATCCAAGATTTCTAATGGCAGTACACCAGTGCTGCCCTAAATATCTGACATGATTCAGTGTCTTTTGTAGTGCAACCAACTCTTACAGAAGTTTTACTCCATGTTCTACTGCACTGCAATGCTTTTAGTCAATGTGTCTTATCCAAATGCTGGCATCAGCACATCAGCCACAATTGAAACAAAAACACTACAAAGGCCAACTAGGCTTTGTATAAATCTTTGGTTATGGGTTGTAATGTATTTTAGGCATGGAAATTATTTGGAGCCCAGGCCAAGCAGAATAGCTTCCCACCTTTTTCTCAATCACCATTTCAAGCACAGAGCAAGCACCGTAAAATGCTGCAAGCACTTCTGTGCTATTTCAAACCTGGCCCAGGTTCTAACAGCTCAATTAGGACCAGAAAGCCCAGTATCAATCAAGAAGAAGAAATACCAGCATGGACTTTGATTGGTCCCTCCAGCAGGTCTCTGGTTTATTGTACTTTGGTTTCTTCACATTCTGTAGTCCAGCAAGGGCATGGGAATTGCCATGTATGAATCCATATGGACATGCAGACTTGGGGTCACCTTCTAATATTTGTCTTTAGATTCTTGTCCTGGTTTTGGGCAGAACAGGGTTAATTTTTGCAGTGGCTAGGAGCAGGAATGGCCAGGTTACCCTATCACCTCATGTCCATTGCCTGGGGCAGGGGAAGAAGGGTTTCCTCTCAGTTGAGTAGGTGTGGTGGAGGGACCCTGGACTAAGCATGAGTGTGATGCAGAAGAGAAGCAAAGTCCTCTCAGATGAGACATCTGTCGTGGCCAGATCACAGGGCAATGTAATACTACTTTGCAATAACACTTCTGAAAAAGAGACAAATTTTCTAAACTACAGCCTGCAATGCCCACAGCTTCAAGAAGACTTTTGAGGTACTGCAAGAACAGTTTTGACAAACTTCATCATTCACTGTAATTTTATTTGCTGATTGATCCATTTAGAGCCTAGAGTTACTTCTTTAAGGACTGGCTGTTCTGTGGTCTTCTCTTTTTTAATATCCCTATAGATATCTCTTGCTTTTTTTTCCTGTCATCTTTAAGTGAACACATCTGAAGAAGTGAACACACCTCCCAGGCTGCTGACCATGAAGAAGGCTTTTGCACAATCATTTCACTTAAAAGAAAGGAAAGACAAGGACTGAAAACATAAAAAAAACCAAACCCATCATACACCAAATAAAAAACCTGACACCTGATGACATCAGTGAAATCCAGCTGAGACCTTTAAAAGTCCTAGATGTCATCTGTCAGTGCTTTTTTGAACTCAGGGCAATGTCAACATGTGTTATTAAAATGCGCCTGTTTTATTCACATGGACCAAAAGTGGACTGGAAGTTTTCTTTCCAAATAAGAAAATGTGCAGGAGTCCATTCAGTCAGACAAAAAAAATTTAAGTTACATCAAAATTATATACATGGTAGAACAATTTCACTTCTGCCCTTTGAAATGCAACACAGCTCTTCTCTTCAGGCTAAGTGTGTTGTGTAAAGAAGAAATACATGGCTGTATGTAGGCCCCACGCAGTTCACAATGATATGCTTAAAGAGATTATATTACATTAGAAAATCTCCTAATTAAGAGTTCAGAGGCTTCATGCAACCCAGCAGAAAACCAAATGAATATGTGTTATGAATGTACACACACACAAACACTCTGTTAGTTGGTGGTCGCCTGCCAATGCTCTTTGCACACCTAATTATGGCATTTGTCATCTTAACACTTTCATTACTCTTTCTAATGCATATTGGGCTGCAGCCATCTAAGTCATACAGCTCCTATAGGAAAAACGTGTTTTATGGAACCACTGTCTCCAGTGTACAGTTTAATAATGTTAAAAAGATATCAACATAAAATTAATGACTAAATTTTTCATGAAGGGAGCATTACATTCCCACCTAATTGTGGTTTAAGCAGTTATTTCTCTATTATTACTATAGTGCTGAAACTAATGTTCAGTAGCCCATTGTATAATCCAATGGAGAATCCAAATTATTCTTGGTGCTAATGACAAATATCCCTAGAGAATAAATATCTTCTGGACACTGTGCCAGTTCTAATTTGACTGATTGCATTTTAGCTAGAGTAATGAAATCTTTTCTGCTGGTGTTTGGAAAAAAAACAATTAAATAACACTTCAGTTACTTTCCCGTCAAAGGAAATATTTTCAGGCTCTGTAACTTCAAGTCACTACAAAGCAGAAACCTCCTAACTGGTGCTGGGCTTCAATGTCAACATACCTGGCATCAAAAATCCAGCACATTTGCCCTCATGCAACTGCACAAGCAGTCAAGAGCAGTGTGCTGCCATGAACCATGGCTGGCTTTGCTGCAGTTCTCCCTTCCCCTAAAGGGCAGAGCAGTCTGCTCCCAGCACAATACACAAAACCCAAAATGGTCTAAGCAAGAAAACAGTGTTTTAACTTCTTTTGAAATTCACATGGCAAGTGTTTTACATTTCATCTGTGTTTAATCTAATGAATTCAAAGGTATTTTAGATAGTATATTACCTATATTCTGTCATGCATAATCCAACAATGAGTATTTGTTATATAAAGGGAGAAAACATTTTGCTTTTCTTTCTCTTGCCTCCCATTCCCTTCCCTAAAGTGCAGGAAGAACTGACCCAAGAGTCTGAAGAAACAAGTCTTGCATTTCTCAAGAGGAGGCACAGCTTGGAGAGCATGAGCACAGCCTCCCCCACAGTCAGACCAGGGTGCTTCTGCTCCAGAGGGATGAAGACAGCCTTTTTTCACCTCCTCACACTTTCCCAGGAAACCTGTTTCCAACCTCCTTAGCCACTGCAGTTTCAGTTCCTCCACACATCCTTACCTATGTCTTATTTTTACTGATCGTTCCTGTATGTCTAAAATCTACCCTTCCCTTCCTCCACTGCTTACATAGCATATGCTCCGATTTATGCCTCTTTCCAAATGTGATTTCTGTGACCTTGTAGCCTTTCTAATTCCACATTTTACCTCAGTTATACATAAAAATAGATTTTCTTCACAGACATCTTACTTGCCTTTTGCTATGCTCCCATTACCTCCTTGTTCTTCACTGATCGCACTCCTCACCTTAAAATACTCTCCTTAAAATATTAAATATATCTTCTAAACACTCCTTTTCCCACACAGGCTATTTTGCTCCCTGCCACACAGAGTAGGATGCTGTCTTACAGCTTTGTTTTGCACATTTGGCTCACTGCAATCAGTGTCTTTGGTGCTGCACAAGTTACTTTAAACCACTATCTGTTTTCTCCTAGAACTGCTCAACCTCCACCTCCCCAATGACTGCAAAGTCATAGGTGACTGGCAGATCAATCATCCTGTTCTAGCTTCTCTAGGTCTAGTACAAGACAAAAAATACAGAAAAAAAGCTATTCCTACACATGAATTTTCAAAGATTTACCACCTAATTTACCAGGTACAAAGCCTGTGATTTCCCACTTAAATTTGTAAACAGTGCAAATGTTTTTCAGGACAACAGGACAAATATTTCCTGCTAATTTGCATTGTGTACGATGACTTAGAGATGCTTTTGAACAGAGTGACACCTCCCACTCCTTTTGTTAAATATTTGCTTTTATGTGACTCATTTTTACTCATCACATTTTTCCATATTGATATTTACAATTTTTCCATCGTCTTAATCACAATAATTTATTTCAAAGGTTTGAAATAAATTATTGTGATTATTGTGATTCAAAGGCCCAACTTAACATTGTCTGTGACCCAGTCCTGCAAGATTACAGAAAGTATTTACCTGGTGGGCTGCCCAGGGAGGTGGTGGAGTTATTGACCCTGAAGGTATTTAAGAAAAGAATGGATGTGGCACTTAGTGCCATGGTCTGGTTGACATGGTGGTTTTAGGTCATAGGTTGGACTCTATGATCTCCAAGGTCTTTCCAGCCTAGTTAATTCTGGGATTCTGAATTTTTTTTTTCCAAATGGGCAGAACTGTACCAATTAACAGCTACCCATTCACATAAGGATTGTCATTAGGAAAAAACAGAATGTTTTTAACTGAATAAAATGAGCTGATTTATTTTATCAAAGTGCCAGAGTTAACACCAGAGCCCTTAAATTGGCAAAGAGACATGCACCATAACCATGTTCTGGAAAAGCTGACAGAAAGAGCAAAAAGTTCTTTTCCCTCCAGTTTTTAAGTTGAACTCTTTCCACTGACTTGACTGTACTAGGCTGGACTATACAGATCCCTGGAGGCTGAAGAAAGAAGGTGTCTATCATGCCTGACATGTACAGCTTGAGACCTGAGGAGGGAAACAGGCAGTGACATTTTAGTGAGTGTATGGTCCCATTCACTAATGGGGCTGAAGTCTTGCTTCATATTTTTCACTTTTCAAAATTAACATTTTTATATAAGAATCCCCAAGGCACTGGAGAAATTAGCCATTGTTCATTTCTTTAAATTATATTAGAAAAACAAATAAAAATATTTTTGTGGCCAATTCAGGATGCTTCAGCCAGGTTGTAAAACAAAGGGTGCCCTGAGCTATTCCTTTGTCTTAGAGATCATTTGCTTTGTGCAGGATGCTTCTTCACAGCAGGGGGCTTATAGCCCAGCTCCCCTTTTATTCTTCTTGACTAAACCCAAAGACAGAGCCACAGAAAGTAGAAATCATTGCAGAACACAAGTGACAATGATCTAGCAGCTTAGTGGTAGAGATGTCAAACTGCAACCCACTCTCAAAATGTCCCTCTCCCATTTGCCATAAGCATGAAATAAAATCTGTAATAAAATCAAAGACCTTTAAGTCCCATCAGAGCACTTGGAAGGGTGGCAAAAGCTGGCAAACCATGCAAGATTACCCACAAACTTCATGGGGTCCACAGGACAGTGGCAGCTGGAAGGTGATAGTTAAAATATCAATAAGGAATAAGGACAAGGATTTCCCCTGAAAATCAGATATACACACTGCCAGCCTGGTCTGAGCCCTGACCCAATGGTCAGGTTTTTGGGAGTGGTTTAGGACCACAACACAGTTCTTCCACTGAGACAAAAGAACAAACTCTACAGTGATCAATGTTCCCACACTACCTACCACAATGTTACTTAACTGCTGAGGACTTAGGGACTTAAGTGAAGTAGAATAAAAAAGCATCTTGGACTTCTGACGGACTTGGGCCCATGGATGCTGGAAACAGCTTAGCTACGGACCTTAAATCAAGCAAAATGAGTAAAAGAAATTAATGAAAACCAGAGATGACACCTCTTCTGCACCCCTTCAACACCTCTTCTATCCATGGGGGAAGCAACCAGAAGATCTTAAAGGGTGTTTACTGACAGTGTGGAAGCAGCTCTGAATTTAAAAAACATTGTTTTGTTTTTTTTAAATTTCCCCCCAAATCTTTAACTTTCAAGACTTCACTTATGTTCTGGATACTGCAGGCAATTCAAAACATTTCCTACGTTTCCCATCACTTGCAGATATTTCTCATCCAGTCTTCAGAGCATTGGAATAGGAAACCAGCACAGCCATATCCCCTGTCAGACTAAAAATATTTTCTTCCAAATCAGTTGGCAGCAGCCCTGGTGAGATTAGTTTTTCTCCATCTTATACCATACAATCTCTGCTCCTAGAAGTTCAGACAGCAACTGCAAATTTTCTTTGCCACACATCCTAGCAAGCCTCCACCAGCAATGCCTGTCTGATCAGAAAGGGTACCACAATTAATCAGAACAAAAGTATATCAGGCCAGCTGACAGCAAGGCAGGAAGAAAGAGTAATGTCCCAACCATGAAATAATGCAGCAACAAATTTTATGTATGGTTTCATTTGTTAAAGTCCTTTTTCTTGCTGACATTTAGACGTTTTTATCTAGCTTAATTTCTTATAACATGAGAGCATGTCTTGGAATTTCAAGGTCAAGTGCAGTGCCATCCACACATAGTCCTTGTGCTGGGTTCAACTTGCAAGATCTCTCTACTGAAAAATACAATTACACCAAAACAAGTTATCCCCTTTTTTTTGCATGCTAAAGTACATAACCCATTCTTTTAGTGGTGTAGCTGAACTCACACAAAGGCAAAAAAAAGATTTTAATTGTATCAATATTATATATTACTGCCGTGAACTTAATTTTGTAATTACAAAAAAGTAATTAGAACTTTAAAAAAAGGGGTTTTTTTTAAAAACCAGAATTGTTTACATGGTTAGACAAAACCTCTCAAAGCAGTTAACTATATGGGAAAGAACTGGATTATTAGCTTGAAAAAAATACTTTCAAACCAAACCGTTGTGTACACTAACTTCTCTCCCAAAATTATGAGAAAGATGGGAAAGGGAGGAGCTGGGTGGACACTGTTTCTAGATGTGGCTGGTCTCCTGTGCTGCAAAAAATGAGCTTCAGAGAAGTGACATCGAAGCAAAATCATCCTTAGGCTTCCTGTTTCTAAGAGCCAAATAACACCAAATTTCCTATTGTGGGGTAAAGTCTTCTGAGCTCTGACAGAGTTTGCTCAAGGCCAGGTGTCTTTGTGCCCAGGAAGTACCAGCATCTCCTCCAGCATCCACACACACACGTGGGGCCAGCAGGGACCAGCGCTCCCAGCACCTCTTCTCTGCAGCCCCACGGCCAGACCCCACCAGGAACGCAGGCTAACACCTGAAAAACACATATCCTCATGTGATGCTAGGGCACTTACAAGGTACCAAACACAAATTTCTATCCAGGGGAAGTTTTTTGAAGTTTTGTTTTTTTTTTTCCTTTTCTGCAAATAACGTCTTTGAGATTTTTATTTGCACATGTCTTCATGCTGAAGTAATTTTCCTGTAGAACTGTGCCTGTTCACTCCTTGGTGATTTTTTTTTTTAAATCTCAAGTTAATTGACTGCCAATTAACTGAAGCTATTTAGAAAAACAAGTCAGAACTCTCCCCAAACATTTGTAATGGACTACAAATATTTGTAGTCTGGCTTAATCTGATCCCCAAGGTAAACTAGAAACATTTGTAGTATATGTTTTAAGATTGCTATAATTCATGGTTGAAAGACAGGTTTTTCACTTTCTGGAGAAGCTCAGCATTGAGTTGGTTTTCCCTGTGACTTTTTAAACTGTAGGGTTTTTTGTAAAACCACCAGAAACAACTTCTGAAGCTCCAGTTCCGGGCCTACTTCTTTACTTATTCAGCTTTCTTTGATAAATTTTTCAATTAAAAACGTCTGGAATTTAACTATAATAGATCCCATAAGTACCCAAAGACAATTTTGATGATGTTAAATTCTTTAAAAAAAAATTAGGAAAAAAAATTTGTGCACCTGAGTAGTGTGAGATACAGGGAACAATTTTAGGATTACCCATAAACCAGAATATATTATGTATATAAACAATACACAAGTATTCTCTAATTTGTGTTACTTGATTATATGCAACCTCTAGTTGCATATAATCTAGATTTTGAACCCACATCCCAGTGCTTTCTACAATTCATTAATGTCAAAGCATGGATATATGCAACCTCTTGTTTGACCAGCATAAATGTATGTTTACATGTATGTTCACTTACATGATTGGAGAGAGACATTGTGCATGCTGCAGTAATCAACTTTTCTCAAGTTACAGATCAGAATTGCAAGAAATTCTTTCTCCATCCTCATATGAACAGACCCTTTTGTCAAGAAGGTAAATCTAAAAGGGTTCATACCAATTTTTGTTTTCTTTTTTTAATCAAAAGTCTCTTTCTTCAACTCTGCCTAATGAATAAGGTAGCTTTTTTCAAGCTGAGAAACACAATTGCCTTCTTGAACACAGTAAGTGGACAATGATCAGAGTTAACTGTGACTTCCCTATGTGGGTGGAATTTATCTTTCTATTATCTAAATGTAGTAATTTAAAACTTCAGTACCTAGTTAAAGATTGCTGTTTAAGTGCTTTCTCTTTCTACAGACACACATGGATATCCCCATCCATATAAAGTAGTTGATGAGATGGATCATGAAGCAAACAGAGAAGAATTTTCTGAGGACAGATAGACTCACCTTTTCATATGGTTGTTTCCCTGAATCTCAATACTGTGATGCACACTGTGATTAAATGAGGATTATTTCCAGTGACTTTCAAGGTAGTAATAAAGAAATCTCTATGTTTACACAGAAGTTCACCAAAATGCAGCTATATTTAATATACTGTTTAGATTAACCTACGACTGTTGCTTTGAGCTGGTGAAGTGATAGAAACACATAACACTAAGAATAGTATATATAAGAATAATTAGACCAAGTTGCTTAATGGGTATAATCTAAGCATCTGCACTCCCAAATGTTTTGGTTTTAAATTTCCTGCTAATTCTAGCCTTATGCTGTTACTGATATGCTCTTACACAGAATGATCAGAGGACATATTTAAAACATGAAAACTATTAGTAAAACATTCATTTCAAGCCAAATTAATCTTCCCAACAAAAGATTATGCATTTTTCCCTCACATTTCATTTACTGTAGTCACCTGACAATTAAATCATACAAGCTTCTCAGGGATGTTTAAGATTTACATTCATATGTATCTTATAAATGTGTTACCCATTTTAGCCAATAATGTGCAGGAATGACTTTTCAGAGTCTGGAATATTTTCTTGCTGGCCCATCTGATTGCAACAACCTATAACCAAAATTCTCACTTTCTGACAATCCAGGCTTCCTGTTAGCAAAGCCTTGGAGTTCCATTAAAAACCAGCCCCAACAGCTGATGAATGCTGGTGGACTGTGCTTTCCACAAACCAAAAGATAAACAGAGAAAGCAGAAGCCAGATGCCACAGCTGATGATAAGTATCTGCCTTTTACGACGAAACAACTGCTCGCTGTATTGTGTATGACCTTTAGAACTGTAGAGAGAACCTCAGAGATGGCTGGTTGGAGGAAACAGGCAGACTAAGCTGTTTAACACCTGCTGCACAGGGGTATTTAATCCTACAATACATCCTGGAAGATTTAGGCTATGTGTTTTGGGATCACGGCTTTGATGAGGCCGATGCTGTGATAGTCTCTGGAGTTTTCAGGGTAACACCCACAAGGCTGACAAGATCCCAGAATTCATGATCAAGTTCTTCCCTGTTTGACAGCTTAGACAATAATGACAGCATTACTGTCATTACTACCAACATGCACTCACACCTATTGTAGCAGCCATGGGGCCTGAAAGCACTTATGGGGTCCTAAGACTTCTCCTCCTCCTGACTAACAAAGCTTCTTTGGCTCTGCAGAAAAAGCCATCAGAACCCATGGCAGAGAAGTTTGCTTCAAGCTACTCCAGTCTGGAAAGACTGCAGCAGTCTCAGTTGTGAGTTGTAAAAGCAACACAGACATGCCATTTTTCTAATGTGAGAACATCTGGAGATGTCCAATACAATTATGTTTTTCCTGGTGATGAAGCATAAGGTTAAGTGGCACAGCTTTAACCATCAATGTGAGCGATTCATGCAGCTTGTCAGAATTGTGCACCCAGTTGAACAAAAGACAAGGGGTTTGGAAGGGCTTCTTAAAGCCATTGTGAAACAAGTAAGATGTAAATGGTGTATTTAAGAAGCTATTCTTTGTGCAACCCCCAAATGTTCTTCTCCCAGAAGGAGTCCATACCTCCAGAAGTGAACCTCAGCTGCTGGGTGAGAGGCTGTCCCATTGACTCCCAGTTGTGGGTGCCACCCCAGCAGAAAGTACAAGGAAGTGCCATCCACCCTGAATAAGTCACCAAAACAAAGAACAAACAGCAAGCAGGAAAATTAAGGAGCTGGCAGACCTACACCAGCTTTGTCAGGAAGGAGATGTGGGACAGTAGCTGTAGATGAACAATTCCTATTCCTAAACCAGGGTGGAAAGATTCATTTTTGTGAACCCAGGAAGAGGAAACCCAATACAAAATAACTTGAGGAATCCTGTAACAAATTTTGAGGGCACACAAGCTCATGATTCAAAAGAACTAAACTCATTGGAAAAAAACAAAAAGGTAGTTCACGAAAACACAAACACAGCTCCAATGAAAAAAACACATTGCACATTCCATTACCCTAAAAAAAATAAACAGAAGGGCTGTCAGCATGTCTAAGATATCAGCAGCTTCTCTTCATTAACTCTGATTGCTGTGCATTAGTGATTCTAAGTGATGCACAGATGATGGAGTTTTCAGTCAGGCTGGAGCAAAGGTGGGTTCCAGGCACCTACCTGAACTCCGCTTTGATCATCAGCCTTACCCCATACAAACCATACTGGTGACAAATAAATAGAATTCCTGTGTGTTCTTTCAATTTTAAGATGCAAACACCCTTCACCAATGCTTGGCCAATGGAGCAACTGGAGATGTTTTCACAGCTGCTGGTTGACAGTACACAAATTGATCAGGTGAGTAGATGAGACAGGACTTCATTCTGAGTTTACAAGTATGGGGTGGGTTTGAAGACTTTGCACATTCATGTACAGACAATACATTTGCCTTAGAAATAGTATTAATGAACTTAGGTTAAAATATTTATCAGGAATCAACCCACACTAACGAACAACATACAGCAAAGAACTGCTTGTCTTAAATTTTGATTCTGCTCCTTTGTGCATCTGGAGAGTATTAGTACAGGAAATTATTCCAGCACATGATTAAATCCCTCTGAAGTGAAAAGAATAGAAGCCTAAAGTTAAGTGGATACTTATGTAGCTTTCCTAGACAAGGGAGTGCAATTGGGGCCACAATCTTTAACTGTATATTATGATCCTGTATTCCTCCAGTGTTATGACATTTCTTAAAGGCTGATAAGCATCTATATCTATGCACTCTTTGGCTGGAGTCAAGTATAACTCATGAAAGTAATCTCATTTCACACTAAATTTTACTTGCAGGTCCTTCTCTAAATTAATCAAAATTAAAGTGTCAGTGTGGGTTGGTTGCACACAGAGCCCATTTTGGCTCATACCCCCTGAATTATCATGGCTTTACAGAGAGGATTCTAAGACCTAACCGTCAGCCCATCTGAACTGGGGAATTCTGCTGCCAAAAGACCTGTGGATACCCCACTCCCAAAAACAATGTCAACTGGATCCACACTGCAACAGCTTGTGTAGTACCAATGCTTCTTCCCAGAGACTGCAAACATTTTTCTGTAACCTATCCTTTTTTCACACTGGTTTTTGATGCCTGCTACCTCACCAATGGCACATATATCTTCTGGCCTCTGTTTTAGAAAGCTGATTTCCATTCTTTTTCACCCCAACCTCTGAACATCTCAGAATCAATGATCTTGCTCAGAACAACAGTATCCTGCTAGAGCTGCATTCGTGCATATAGGTACACACACTCACACATATATAACAAAAAAAAAATCATGGAAGAACCAAAAGATGCCACTCAAATGGATCAGTGCTATTCTTGTATCTGCCTTTTGCACAGAAAGATGATTAATTTCTATTTGTGGAATCAAAGCAACTGGCTGCTTAACAAAGAAACAAAGTACATTAAGGAAAGAGGAGACCATACAAGTAAGTGCTTGAACTTGGCTTCTTGCTGTGACCAGCCAAGAAGAATGGTGGGATGTTTCTAGATCTACCCAGTGGCCACCAAGACAGGTTCCACTGTTACTCAGATTGGAGGCAGCAGGATTGCCAAGCGTGTAGGGCTTTCAGGCCAGCATGAACAGGGATGCTTTCTCAGGAAGGCATACTGACCACTGGTGGGCTCACAAGAAAAGACACCTTTCTTGGACATCTGACCTAATCTTTACTTCTTTGTCTGAAGCTATTTAAAGACCAAAGAAAACAAAGAAAGATGAGAAAAGAACATGCCCTGCCACCATTCATGGAGGCACTCCTACTCAGGAGCTACTATCAGGCTTAAGTAACAAGCTTCATCAGCTCCAAACATTAACTTCTGTATCTTCCAGCAAGAGCTTTCAGTTGCTCATAAATGGAGGCAGAGTACAGATTATTTGTAAAGAATCCTTCCCTTAGGCACCCCCTTCTCACCTCCAAGCAGGTCTTGGACCAGACCCAAGAGCAGGACTAGTTTGGGGCTGCTCTTTTATGCCACAGTCATGCATGAATAGGGGCCAGATACAAAGGCAGCATTGTATCAGCTGTGCTGGGGAGGTTGTAGCCTCGCTTTCCTCCTCCAAGTCATCCTCCCGAGGCAGGCAGCCCGCGTAGGAACACCGTGTTACGGATGGAGTATTTTTAAAGCTCCAAAAATAATTCCTGTGAAGAGTGAGAAATTGCCTTTGAATCCCGACAGAGCAAGAGACAGGCTGAAGCTGGATGGAGGACATGTAGATCAGAGACAAAGCAGTCACGACAATGCTGCTGAATATCAGAGGACCCAGACAAGGTAGAATATCTGCAGTCTGGGGGAGAAGGAGGCTTTTCTTTTTTCCCTTTCTTTCTTTCCTACACAAGGCTAAAAAAGAGAAAACAAAATAGCAGAGGAGTCTTGATAATCACAGATTTCTGAGTTACATCTGCACTGAAAGCACACTGAGCAAGTGCTAACTTTTTTGATGGAGTCTTCAAAGCCTGCTTGTAAAGAGGCTTGAGGACAAAGAACACTGCTATTAAATAAAAGGCAATCAAGCCTATCAGAGAGGCACACACAAGGCATTTCATATAAACATCCCAAAATGCACCAACTCAAAACTTAAGAGATAACTTGGACAATTTTTTTAAAATGTGACTCACACTTGAGCAGATAAATAAGAGAGGTGCCGACCATGAGACCAAAGAGCTGCTAGCCTTAGCTCTCCATTGCTGTCTCAAAAGTTGGTTGCAGGTAATGTTGACAGCAACTTTCCTTGAATTGCACGTTTTGGAGTTCATCCTCCTATTATATTTTCATTGCAGTGAAATTGAATTAAAACTGATCAAACAATAGCTGAGGATTACAGAATATCGTAAGAGGATGTTCTTTCACTTTGAGCTAAAATGAAACATTGCCAAGGGCTGGCAGGAAAACAGCAAAGAAGGAACATGATTAAAAAGGAAAGCACTATTACAAAGACAAATGGCACATTCTGAACATTGGCTATTTAAGATACTTACAGACCGTATAAAAATAATACACTGAGCTACTGAAATGGTGGTTTTGGACAGGCATATGAGATTACAAAAAGGGCACTGGGGCTGTTGAAGTGGGAAAACCCTTCTCCTCTAGGCAGGGAAAATCAGAGAAAGGCTTTGTAACATGCACTGCTGCCAATCCATCAGGGCAGAGAAAGAAACCATCCCAAACAGCAGCTCCCATCGAGGTGTCAGGGGCAACATGTCTTCACGCTTCACTCCCCCTCCTAATTCTCGCTGGCGTGACCCATATGCTGAGTCCCCATCTGTGCTACACATGCAACATCCCGTTTCCCCTGTACTGGGTGGGAAGTGAAAGAAAAGCTAGAGCTGGTCCAAAGGGCTAGAAACCTCTCTCACTGCAAAAAGTAATGAGCAGAAGCAGCTTGTTTTATTTCCCTGCTTTTTTGAAGGGCTGTGAAAATTTCAAAAATGCATTTAAAAGAATATAGGATTTTCCATTAATCCTTTAAAATGTTCATTAACACCTTGACTAACAGCTCTGCTCATGGTATTTTTTTGGGAGGGACAAATCCTAACAGCATTAAAGTATGATTTGACCTTGGGTTTTTTTCCTGTTTGTTGGTACATTTAAACTTGAAAATCAGGGTGCCCTTTGGGTCAGGCAGTAGGCTTGGCAGAAAATTGTGGAACTAGGCTTTCAGGAGAAATTTTTGCTGAGTGCACCCCGAGTGTTTCTAATGGGATACCCAGGTGGCAGCACTAACCTGCCCCTGAGGGGGATGCCCCGGCCGGCAGTGCCACCTCAGCAACCATCTGGGATGGATGGCTGGATGGCAGAAGCAGAGCTGGAAACCACTGCACCACCATCCAGCACGGCTGTAACATAGCCAACATCTCATCACTTATTAAGATAAAGAAAACCTATTTAGCTGACATTTGCTTTGTGTGCCATTAAGCCAGACTCTGCCTTTGCCCACACTTGCCCAGTTGGCACGTATGTTAATGCACAAAAGAGTACAGACAGGCACCCACACTGCAGCAGCCTTTCCTTTCAGAAAGGAGCTAGGTCTGGCACTGCCACCCCAGGTCCTGCTTTATTCCAACTGTAAATGGCTTTTGCAGCGTGCCCAACTGGCACGTCCTTTAAAGTTGCGACAGGGGGTGGGATGGGGGGTGTTGGCTTTCCTAACTGAATTAATCGGTTCTGAAGAAGCCAAATTTGCAATTCAGAGAGCCAGAGTTGTGTTAAGCTGCAGCCTGGACAAGGGAAGTGGGAGGAAAGCAGCCTTTCCCACACCTTCTCCCAGCACCATTCAATGCCAGGTGGAGGCATGAGGCCAGCCAGGGTGAATGCTGCTCCTGCCAGCCCAGGTGGCAGCTCAGCACCAGCCAGGATGACACTTTCTGTCACATATACAGCTGTCCTGGAGCCACCAGGCTGCTGCCACCTACTTGCTCACCCCCAGACCTATAACAGCTGCCTAACAACAACCTTTGTTGCTCATTATTGCTTTAAACCAGGAATTCAGAGGAGGAGGACAGATTGAATTACTACCTCCCTGAACTAGACTGCCTTCAACTAATATTGTTAAAGGTTTATGTGAAATAATACAGGATGAATTGTGAACCTCCTTATTGGTTTCTGGGTAGACAGCTTTAAATGCTAATCATAGAGAATTAAATTACTTCATTTGCCTCTGCCAATGGGCCATGTGATAAGGTAACTTTGGAAGACAGTGCTCTTGGAGGCTCTGGCTCTTATACATTACACCAGGGCAATGTTAATCACCAGAAAATGTAATTACCTCATTGTTGCTATACTCATCTGTGAGAAATAAAAATGAACTCCAGCAACAGAAAGACATGAAATATCCAACTTCTTGAATATTTATATAATCTATTTAATCTCCTCTGAACACTGAAATCTTGGTTAGTAGGTAAAGCTCACTGCAGAAAAGGAACATGTTTATAACTAAAGTAATATTTAATATATTTTTTAAGAAGTCTACCACACATCTCCACATTGCAGAGAAGTATCCAGGTGAACATTTGTTGTTACCATCTCAAATTTCAAAAGGTCCTTGCCAAGAACAAACATCAGCATGGAACTCCTCTCCACAAGACGACTTCTCACACTTCACATTATTGCACAAAATATTTTTCACATCTCTATTCTGCATCTGGACAAGCTGAGGCAGAGACATGAAATCTTTTCTCCGTAGCTTTTGATAGAAAGGCTGTCAGACCCTGGGCTGAGGTCTCTCATGAGATCTTGGGCCATGTTTTGCTTGCACCTTTCTTCCACGTAATACTGCTTGCTTTCTGCTAATCAACACCATGTTCAAAGCCCAAAGGCTACTGTCACTGGCCAGCTGAGCCTGCCAGTTGCTTTTATCTCTTCTACAATGGTGGGGCTGCCACTTGAACCACAACAGTGCAGTTGAAGCACCACCATCACTCTGCATTGATACTGGTATGAAAATGTTTCTGAAAGATGGCTCTGTTGAAGTCAGAAATAGGAGTCACGCACAGATCATTGGCCAAAAAGTGTAATTTGAAAACACCACGTGAATGGCCACTGAAATTCATTGCTCAATTTCCATCTCTGGCAACTGCCAGAGATGGAAAACTCCTTTTCATTGCTGCCTGGCACACTGACTATACCAGTTACAACAGCACAACTTATTCTTCACATAGCAGGGGGGCTCAATCCATCCATCTCTGCCAGGGCCATCAGCAGCTCCCCAAGAGTGCCTGCTTTCTCTCTTTACATTTTGGTTGGTTGGTTGGGTAGGGTTTTTGTTTAACATGAACGTTCGTTCACACTGCTCTTTTTTCCCAAAAGTGGAATTTTTCACATAGTGGTTTTTCACTCAGCTGTCCTCTCATCTTCTCCAACACACTGCTGAGTGTGACTCCAGCTGGGCTTGATCACTCATTCTGTCTGTCCTGTGTCCATCACAATCACTCTCACCTTCACTGTAATCCCACAGACCCTTTACAATCCCACAATCTCACCTCAGTTAAATAACTGCCCATAATGTGAAACACGGAGGCTTCAAGCTCTGCAAATGAGATTAGCACCCGTTCCCTCCCACACCAGCAGCAGGATTTAGGATGCTCTGACTCCATTTAAGGACGTGATATAGAACCCTCCTGCTCCTTTCTCCCAACCCATCCAAATCCAGCATCTAATAACAACTCTACATCACATGGCAGCTGGGAAAGGAAGTATAATTGAATTACCTGGATGTAACACATCCAGGTAATTCAAGATGGAGAAAACTTGTGCAGAAAACAATACTCAGCAAATCCAGAGGAAGCAACACCCTCCACTGGCACAGCCTGGCACTCTCACCAGTTACTGCACAGCAGTGGGGTTCTCTCAGAGCCAGGCAGTGATGGCCTGGCAGTGACATTTCTGAAGTACATGAAAACACTATCCTCTGAAAATGAATATATATATATATATATATGTATAATGCCTAGATTTCCCTTTCAGCCATTTTAGGATGGCATGGAATTTTCACAATACTTTTCATGTGGAGAGAAACAGGAAAAATGTTGCATAGCTGTTACTTTGTGGTATCTTATTAGCCAAGAATATAGTGAAAGAACCTCTTTCTGATAATACGTCACCACGAGGCACTTTTAATCAAGAGCAAACTGACTAAAATGTTCAGTCTGGATTAAAAAAATACTCTTTTGCCTTAAATATGCAATCAATCAAAGCGACACAATTACCTGGCCTGAATTAAAACACTTGGTGATTTGTACCTCAGACGCTGATAACTCCAGAAATGCAATTATCCTGTTAATATTCAGAACTGAAGCAAAATGCTTCTGAACACTTAATAAATCTTCAGATGGAAAATTTAACATTCAGTAACATGTTTTATTGGTTTTGCTCCCAGATGTATAAGTACCAATTTGTCTTTTCAAAAAGAAAGGCAAGACTGACAGCATTTCTTAATTGAGTTGGCAACTTTGCCAAAGGACTCCAAGCCACTTCTTGATACAGGGTGAGGGCAGGGAGGGGGAACCCTCTTCAAGCAGAAACAGGTATGCCAGGCCAACTTTGAATGGACAGCCTGCACTGTAGAGGCCTTGGAGAAATCCCAAGCTCATCACAATCTGGTGAGGACAGAGCAAAGACTTGACGATCTAGTGCTATTCTGTTTACATTCAAAGCACAGTAAAGCACCTTGGCTTCTTTTTCAGTGATATTATCAAGCTGCAGAAGAGAGTTTCAGCTATTAAGGCAATAATGAGATACATGCTAATTGTTTAAAATGTGGTACATAGCTTCATTCTCCATTATTTCTTCTTGTTATGGATTATAAACTACAATAGTAACTGTTAGAAATTGTTGCAATTAGGGTAAAAAGACACATTCTTGCTTTCACCACTGAATCAACCAAATGCTATCTCTCTGTCAACTAGAAATGAAAACATGATCATGCAGAGTATTAATCAGCATTAATAGAGAGATTAACTGTACTTAAATCACTAAGCTCAATATAAATGTTAACTTCAGTTACGTGCCATGGACCATACATCACTGTCACAGGAAAACAGCCAGTTTGCAAGCTGCAGATTAGATGATAATGAACCAAATATTATTGTGATCAAATACAGCCCTCAGCCAGAACACAGCCATTTTAAATTAGCAATGAGGTTTTAACTGAGAGCATTTGAGCAAGTTCTTTGTCAAATTTCATAGAGTGATTTGGGTTAAAAAAGCCTTTAGAGATCATCTATTTCCATTCGCCCTACCATGGGCAGGGATAGCTTGTATTACACCCAAAAAAAAGTGGCTCAAAGCCCCACCCAACCTGGGTTTGAACAGTTCCAGGGATGGGTCATCCACAACTGATCTGGGCAACCTGTTTAATTTGTAAAACAAAATTGTAACCCTTGACTGTAGCAGCAACACACGATGTCCATGCTTCTACAGCAAGACTATACTTCTGAGGGAATAACAATCCCAAACAACAAAACATCAAACTAACTTTGTCACATTTTAAAATGTTCTTTAGGGTGAAATCTTAGCAGGAAGAGCTTTCTTCACTGGGGAGTCCATCATGCTGCCTCCAATGACTGCACACAAATTCTCAAGTGGCAGGCAGGCAAACCAAAAGGGAAAGCAGAGCATAACACACCTGTATATCACATTTGTACCAAATTATTTCTGAGTAAAAGCCAAAAGCTCATTTCACTTGCTGCCAGTTCTAGAAAGTAAGAAAGAGGGTAAGAGTCTTCACTGCAGATGAAAATGAATCAACTCCAGGCATCAGTCCCAGGGAGCTGGGGGTAGATATCTGCTTCACCCTGAAGGGATCAAACAAGACACTAGGCCAATTCCTCACAGCAGCAATCCTGTGACATGATTTACATCATGATGCTGCAGCTGAGTGGAAAAACTGTCTCAGTACTAGGATGTCAGTCAAACCTAGTAGAGATTTACAAAATACAAAGCATTTGACTAAGTTGACAGCAAGGATACAGGGAAGAGGAATCCCAAACTATTTGAAAATCTTTTTCTCTGAATGTACAAAATTTCTAAATATCTGACAATATGATCAACACATCTTCCTTTAGAAGGATAAGTCGTCATGCATTATGCACCACAAAGTTTCACTGGACAATCTTAGTTATTTTACACACTGAAATATGGCTTTGGATTAGAGTTTAGCTTTGTAATTTGTAATTTAGCTGAGCTGCAGAAAGAACATGATCTTACAGGTCTTAGATAGCAGCTTTACAGCTGTAGCAAAGTCTTTTTGCACTAAGAGTTTTTGGTGTGTTGAAATAATATTTATCATGTAAAGAGCTGAACTGATAACCTTTGAAAGGTATAGTCTATTTAATAAAATATGCTGAGATCCAGTGCTTTTGCACGCATACACTTACATAAAGTAATAATCCTCTCCAAATCTAATCCAGAATTATAATAATATAATCTTTTAATTTGTGAATCTGGGATAAAATAAGTACTTGGCAGGTAGAAATGCAGAAATAGTAGCTACCCAAGTCACTCAAGTGCTAAATAAATTTAAAAGAAAACCCCAAACAAACAGGAGATAAGAGAGAAGCCAGAGCCAGGGCTAAGCATGGGAGGAAAAGGTGATGATGTTTTTGTCAGAGGCAATGCTGTGCATCCTTGTGCTACATATCTTACAATCACAGAATGCTTTGGATTGGAAGGGACCGTAAAGGTGATCTATTCCTAACCCTGTGTCGTGGGCGGGGGACACTTTTCACTTGATAAGGCTGCTCAAAGCCCTGTCCAACCTGGCCTTGAATACTCCCAGGGAATGGGGCACCCACAGCTCCTCTGGGCAACCTGTTCCAGTGCCTCACCACCCTCACAGTCAAGAATTCCTTTTTAGTATCTAATCTAAACCTATCTTCTTTCAGTTTAAAGCCATTACCCCTTGTCACAAGTCCTTCTCCAGCTCTCTTGCAGCCAGCCCCCTTTAGGTACTGCAACATCCTATGAAGTCCCACCAGAGCCTTCTCTTTTCTGGGCTAAACAACCCCAACTCTCTCAGATTGTCTCCACTGGAGAGGTGTTCCAGTCCTCTGATCATCATGGCTCTCCTCAACAGGACTCACTGCAACAGGTCCACATCCTTCTTTTCGTTGGGGGCCCCAGAGCTGGTTTCAGTACTCCACGTGGGTTCCCACAAGAGCAGAAGAGAGGGGCAGAATCACCTCCCTCGACCTGCTGGCCACGTTTCCCTTGATGCATTCCCTTGACCCCTTCTCCAAAGACTCAGAAAGTGCAGAAAAGGCTGCCTAATAAAGAGCCAGTAAAAAGGCTAAAGATCTTGGAAAACACCTCATTGTGAAAGCGTAATTGGTTTAGTATAAAAAAAAAAATCCTGATTATGCTCTATAAATGCTCTTATAAAAAGAGACTATTCCCTGGCAAAGTATTCTTTAATTAAGTTGAAAAAATGGGGAGAAAAGCCAGATAAATTGATCCTAGCTGCTGAGGCAAACAGCTGAGGAAGATGCCACATTTTCTGATGGTGCTCTCTTCAAGGCAAAGCTGGGCACCCTTCTGGAAGGCATGCCTGACTCCAAATCAAATTTATGCTATCACAAAGGGAAAGCACAGCAAAATTGTCTGTCATGAGTTTTCATCTCATGCTCATCAGCATGATTTTATGGGTTGAGCACCTCTTCATTCAAACAGACACCACAGGACTGTCTTCCTGAAGACTGGCAGTGGAGACTCCTCCTTGGCTCTCACACTTCTCATCAGCAAAAGCACAGAGCAGCCAAGATAGAGTTAAATGAATTAAACAGACTAAGCGAAAACAACAAGAAAACAGCAGCTTTTTAACTTTTCAAAGGCTTTTAAAATTAAAATTTCAATTTTTAGTGGCTATGGTGCATCACCCTTTAGAGTGAAAAGTCAAGTTCACAACAAAAATCGCTCATAATAACTGACCAAGAACTTCTAAATCCCACTCTTGGACAAATTCACAGATTCAAAATTTAGCTCAAATACAGGCATCCTTCACATCTTCTGTATATTTTTATTGTATCATGGGTATAGATTACCAAAGCTAGTCACAGTATGGAAAACATTTCCATTCAACTTTTTAAAAACATTAAAGCAAATTTCACCTTAAACACCTGAATACTTTTATTCAAAATTGTTCAGAATTTTTCTTCAGTCTTCCTCTCACAATTATTTGACTTTTTTAAAAAACTACAACTATTATTAATAATTGCAGTAATTTCTATGGATAAGGAAGAAGCTGGAAGTCTTAGATTTTAGGCAAGGTAGTTGTTGTTCTGCATCAAAGATATTACAGTCTTATACTGCTGGTCTAATTGCCTTCACTTCTTTCTGTTCTGCTCTCTGCTATAATAGCTCTATGCTTCATTGACCTTCCCTTATTTTCATAAACTGTACCAGCCATTTACCTTTATTTGCTCCTCTATTGCTACATTAAAACAATTCAAGAAGATTAACTATCAAAGCACAGGCTGCCTCTGCAGAAGTCATGATATTTTGACCCCATCTTATCATGATTTTCCAGCTGCTAGATAGCAGTATTTTCCTTTTCAGCTTAATCAGTTTGCCAGATAGTGAGACAGGGCACATTGGTTTATGATAACCTGGATCACCTTCAGTGTCTATAAAAAATACAAACACAGTGTGCCCCAACACACATTGTTTTAATTGAAAATAACACAATTTCATTAGTCAGCAGGAATGTTCCTCAAAGTGTTTTTGCCAAATTCAGCGCAGAGGCCAGACTGCTGCTGCCTTGTGTATCTGTAGCAAACAGTACATCAATACTTATGGCTACAGTGAAGAAACCAAGGCTGGTCCTGACAGAGCACCCAAAACAGGAGCTAGAGCACTGGAAACAGAGCTTGGGCAAGCACCTGCCTGTGGCTGACTGCACTGTGCTGTGCACAAGCCCTCGGGGGACAGCTGGGGTGCTGCTGCTCTGTGTGGTCCAGAGAGATACAGGAGTTGTTGCTGTCATGTTTCATAATGTACTTTTCTTTAGAACTGAGCACGGAGAACGAGCCACACATAACTATGCAGGAGTCTTTGGGCAGTGGTGCTGCCACACAGATCGTGGAAACTTTAGTGTCTTATCAAAATATTGGCAGAAAATTGCTTGCCATTTTCAGAAGCTTCTAAAAATAAGCTGTGGGTATTGATGAGTTGGGGATCTACAGAAATAAGAGCTGCTTGTCAGTCACAACTGAGCACAGCAGACACCACACCATGACATATGCTCAGCCCTATCTGCAAAAGGCAACATGGTAAACCTGTCTGGGCAATTAATACTTGCTAAGTTTGTAAGAGCTTGTCAAGAAAGTTAAAGGCAACTGCAAAAACAAACAAAAAAAAAAACTGCTACTCTTTTTGACATTAAAAAAAAAATACAGGTAAAGCATGGCAAGTTAAACTAAACATTTATCCAAAACCATTTTCTTTTCTAGTCTGGTAAGAAAATAAAATATAGTTCTGCAGCTGACCTGAAATATTTTTGTTTCCAGTTGAGTAAGCTAATTCACAAAAAATATATTATTCATAGAGTATTATTTTTTAAAATTTGTGTGTATGACAACCTTGCCATGTTTCAATTCTCTGATCCAGATCCTAGAATTAAAAGACATTTTGATAACTTTAAAATATATTTTTTCTAAATCTGTTATAATATATAGCTGAATGGGGCTTTTGTAGAAGTCAAGCAAGCAGATATGAACTCCCTCTTAAACCCAGATTAAGCTCCCACTGACAGAGGCAATCAGATGGGAAATCTTGAGCCCACTTGGTCAGAAGTTACAGCCCAGCAGAGAAAACCAACTTCAAACTGACACCAGTAGGTAATATCAGTGACAATTATGATGAACAGTGAGATATTGCACAAAGCGACAATGTGCCCCAATGCACTGAGCAGCTGTAAGGGATCCCTCATCTGACACACCTGTCACACAGTCTTTCTGCAGCCATTAGAGACTGGCAGACTAGAAAATCATCCAAAGACTATTATAAGGCTGTGGCAAAAAATATTTCTGAAACCAGCTCTTCCTAAAGTTACCAACTTAGTAATTCTTTTATTCCAAAAAATCCCAAAGAATCTTAATCAACAGACAAACATTATTCTTTCAGGGCACATTCACAGATGGAAGCTATAGAGGCTATGCAAAAAACAACTAACTAATTAATATGGTTAATTAAAACTTCTCATTTACTTTACATTCATAACTCTTAAAGGTGGTCAAATTTATTCTTCCTTCACTTGTTCTTTTTTAAGACCTCAGAGTAAAATGCTGTCCTCTAAGAGATGCATCATAGCAGGTTTGTTAACACTGTTCTTCATTAGGCCTGTGCAATGCCTGACTGATTTTAGCAGTGTGATGTGTACAACTAAACACACAATATCTCTGTAAAACCAAATGAAAAACTAATGCACATTTACACTGTCAGGTGTCTAATATATAAATGCATTTATTAACTGGGCCCTACAATCTGCTAATAGTGTGCAGACATTAATGATGCAATCACTGGGAAAAATAGGCCTATGAATCCATTGGATAATAGTCTATAAAATAATTAGCTGCTTCAGAGCATTTCAAATTACTGCACTCAAACTCATTTAAAACCTTCCAAAAAAAAAAAAAAAAACCAAAGGAAAAAAACCACAAAAACCAAACCAAACCAAACAAACAAAAAACCAAACCAAAACAAAAAACCCACCACAAAACCCAAACCTGAATCTCTGTGTGCCTAAAAGCATATAAGCTTTATTTAATTGAAGCAATGAAGAGATATATTCATTCCATTAGAAAAACATACCAAATATCTTCCTCATCAACATCTTAAGATGACTGAAAAGTCTCATTTTGAAAATCATGGGTTTTCAGACACATTTTTATCCACCACTCTGGACCATTAGTAAGCTACAGGTGTAAAGTGGTGCCATAGCAGCTATACAGACCTGGGAAGAACTGGTGACAAGGTGTTCAGCTGGGCTGATTTGAGCCTACAATTTACACACCAAGTGTAAAGTACCTGCATCAGTAACAGGGGTACAGGCTATGTCTACAAGCTTGTTTAAAATCCTGCCTACCCTGGAAAACCCTCCTTTCTATACTGCCTGGCTGTAAGGGAACAAAACCTCATTACACATCCAGAACAAAGCAAGGCACAGAGCAGATATTGACCAGAATTGTCAGAAAAATGGCACTGGTGAGGAGAGTGAAAAGGTCACTGGAGCATCATAACCTCTCCTTGTGGCTCTCCTAATCAATCTAATGGAAATACAGTATGAGCAAATTCAGGATGTACATTTTTTTCAAGGGAGCACCTGGAAAAGTGATGTAATTTTCTCTTTGCAATTACAGCATCTGCACTGCAGACTGATAAAAGTTACAACATCAAGCATGGAACTACAGTGAACCTTGTGATTTATGTTTTCATCTGAGTACCAGAAACTGCACAAGTGTGTAATTATTTTTCTGCATTGGAGAAACACGTGTCAGGGAGCAGGAGTGGAGAAAAGAAGGGGTTTTGGGGCAGGAGTGCACATCAACCATCAGAACCTCTCTCCTATGAAGAGAGAAACAAATTTCCTGATAGATTTGAGTGGTAATATCTGGAACATTAAAAAAATAAAAATCAGAATCTCCATCTTACAACTTAGATTTATCCTCTATGGCTTATGCTAACGTCTCAGAAGAATGTACTTTGAAAACCTCCTTTACCACTGCTGATGTGAAAATTACTATAAAGATGTTGTGTTCAAGAGACAGGTAAAGTTGTTTATTCTCATAACTTGTTTTTACTGCAAATGTTCTTGTTCTGTGCAGAGAACACATGGCTTTGTTTTTTGTAGTGTTCAAGCTAATTTCTTGTACATGTTAAGAATCTGCTCCAAGGCAGGAATGCTTTCAGGTGGGCTATACAGGAAAGATGACAGAAGTCTCATGATACTGCAGACTGTTTCAAATATTAGGTTTTAGAGCACTAGTGTACTCCTGACACTCTTTTATTTTGAGCTGGGAAAGTACCAGTATTCATCAAAACACAGCAGGAGCCAGTTCTAAAGCCAGGTGCCTGACATTTAATCTGCCAATAAAATGCTGCTGGTGCACAGTGTTTAGGGCAGCCAGGTTAGCTGATAAAGAGCCCTTTTCATC
This sequence comes from Agelaius tricolor, assembly GCF_023055355.1. NCBI lineage: Eukaryota > Metazoa > Chordata > Aves > Passeriformes > Icteridae > Agelaius > Agelaius tricolor. The sequence continues at coordinate 66,423,318 of NW_027269261.1, forward strand.
CTCTGCTGTCTGTAATTACTGCATTCCTGTCAGGAGCAAGCAGAGCAGCCCCTGTCCTGCAAATGCAGCAGTGCAAACAGCACAGGGTAAACTTAGCAAATAAAACCCAGTTTAAAAGGAATCACCTACATTAGAAAACCTATTAAGGAAAATAGGTTATTGCTACAGATCAACAAACATCACACCTACTTAAGTGCAATTTTTCATAGCCAGTAATTCAAATCTTTAGCAAAGCAGTTGCTTAATAGCACCTACCAGCAGACATAGAAAAGGGAATGAGAAGGCAGAAAACAGCACAAAGAGAGCCTGGCTATACTCCAAATGTGGTGTATGAGGAGGATTCTGGATCTGCTTCCTGAGATGACCATTGCAGACCTCCTCCTGCGTTCTGCAGTGTACAAGGTTGGCTGCAGAAGTGAGCTTCATTGAGCCAAGACAAAGAGCAAGAGACTTAAAAATGAAAGCACAGAATATAGATGAAAAGGCAGGGAAAAAGAAAGACATAACATTCAAGAATTTCATCCATCTTTTACAGCCCCGCCCTCTAAACACAAGATAGACAGAATTAGTCTACTGCAGCCAAGAGAAAACAAGTGTAGAATAGCCATATATATCTAATTTTAGTAATTTTTGGACCACTGAATACAGGAGCATTCAAGGACATAATGAAATGACAGCATTCAACTTATCCAGTGTCACTGCTCTTTGCAAGAAGGACCCAGAAATCTGCTTTTGAACTGTACAGTAAAACATGAGTCATTTGAGACTCAAGGAGCTCTGGAGAAACTAGTCTAAAGCATTATAGGGCAGGCATCACCTTGCATAGTGGGCAGAAATCTGTGGCACAAAAGCATGTGGAATGTGACAGTAGTGAAAACCTGGTAAGCTAAAAGATCTAGTTGATCAGCAAACTAAAAAGTGTCTATTGATTCTCTTGTGAATCCTTTTAACAGAATACAAAGAAAACTCTTCAACTTATGCCCAGGTAAGGTGCTCCCACCCACAAGGCTCACTAAGACCATCTTCTATATTTTTTCCTATCACCCTCAAGCAAGTTTGAATTCTTGGGTCAGTAAGGCATTATAGGTTTCAGTCTTGCAAGATGTTGTGGTAGAAGAGCTGTGCAGGTAGTATTACTCCTAGTTCTGAGAAAATCAGCTTACTAATTAACCTCTTTGACAGTCTCTCAAATTTCATTTTAAAACCAGCTAAATTTTTGTTTAGTCTAAGGATCTATTGGGCTCCTGGGACCTAATGCAGTTTGGTATCTGCAGACAACTGAAGGCAGACTCCAGTGGAGGTGGAGACACAAACATATCATCTACCATTTTTCATGAAGATGTGTATCATAACTTCACCAGTTTTGAATTCAAGGAAGACTGGGTAGTAGGAGAGAAAAAAGATGACCCAAGAAGGAAGGCAGGCAAACAATTTAAACATAATTTATTTACAAACAAACATAATTTAATTACAGAGAACATGTGCTCAAGTATCCTCACATCACATGAAAATTCTTTCTTCAATGTCCTCGTACCACTTTCATGAAAACTTGTTCTGCCTCTTAGTTATCATCCCAAGTAACAATCTGAACAGCAATCCCTGTAGGCTTCCCATCAAAGCACTACACTCAAGTATTTTTCCTCCAGTTGACAACACGAGTGACAAGAACAGTAGCAAGGCTCTGCATGTATCAGTAATTTGATTCCTGAGGAGCCAGCAATCCATCACACAACTCTTTGGCTTATCCCCCCCCTCAAAAAGCTGCATAATCTATTTCTGTGACACCTCATGCTGAACAGCTTAGCACAGGTTCCAACACAGCACCAGTTGTCTTTGCCAACTTCTATCACGCTTGGCATTTTATGGATGCTCCTCTGAAAATAATCAGTAAAAAAACGTGATAAATAGGTAAGGAATCTCAATACAGTAATCAGGGCCAAAAAAATTCATGTAAGTTGTACTTGTGGCCTTCAGGAAGAAGTAGCTTCTCAAAAAAAGTTATTTTAAGCGTGTAGCCAGTGGGAGTCAGGAGCTTATAAGGTCATGCAGAATCTGCCACCAGCAGAATACACGCTCTTATGCAAAGAAAAATTGATACTGCCTCAGAATGCAATATATGAAAAAATTACTTGGTAATGGATGGGCCCTGAGAATGAGATGGCAGAGCAAGAAACTTGTTGCCTGGAGGAGGCCAAAACTGGAAATGCTCTGCTGCTTTTAAAGAGAATGACAAATCTCACAACAAGGACGAGCGCCATCACCTGCTCTAGTGCTCTGCTGTTCTTAACATGAAAATAATTCTGCACTAGGTCCACTGATAAAAAGAGTGCCTTGCAAAGACATTATTCAACTCTATCATATGCTTATTTACTTCTAGCTAGTCTACAGGAAAAACCATTATGAAGATGATAAATAAAAAGAAAAAATCTCAAAACTTAGGAAGGAGCAACATTGTGAGTTGGATACCGATCCTGTGCAACCTTAATAGTGGATACTTTCTGTTCTCAAGGATTTCACTATGGAAACTTGACATTTTCTTGATAAAGAAAGGGTTTTTTTGGACTTTCCTTCAATTCCTTTACTATAGTAACGGAAATATACACTACATATAGAAATAAGTGTTTTGAGAATGTCTTAGCAGACTCAGAAACTTGATTTCTACTTCTTTTTTAAGCGCTATACCACTTTTCCTATTTCATAGGCAAAAAGAATATTTTATATACAACTAGTCAGGAGGATGCTTCTAAGTTGTCATTGGAGTTCCTCCATCATGATCCATCAGTTTTAGCAGATAATCTCTATTTCCATCACAGCTTCCCTGCAGCTTGGCTGATTTTGTCAGGCGTGTAACAGAGACTTCATTTATGCACATTTTTATGTAAAGTGATATCTGTGTACCAATTTAAAGCTTGAGGAACAGAAGCATCCTATAACTTAACAGGTAACAGTCCCACCATCTATGGCCACCCAGATGAAAGTGGGAATTCAAAATTAGCTCTCTGATATAGTGTGAGAACGAAAGTTTTCTGTTCCAACTGATCTATTGCTAATCTTCGTCTCTTTCAATTTCATCAGTGACTGGAATAAAAATGCAAATCAGACTTTCACTAATACTTTCAGTAGGCATGGCATTTACAAAGCAATTTCCATTAGGGGCTCCTAGTCATGTACTGATAATTTCGAAAATAAATCCATTTCAGATTTAGAATTTCCATGGTCCATTTCTTCTCAACATTGTATATTTTATTTGAAAATCTGGAGAGAGAAACAGTACAGTTAAAAGGGTGGAGGCTTTTTCAGGCCTTTAATACTTGCTAAATAAACAATAACCATATTTTCAAGCTATCAATCTTCTGACTTCTGACGCTTGGCATACTGAGGCTTACTCCTCAAAATCAAAACTGTTAATCTTGCTACAGTCATGTGACTGAATGAGGAGCAGGAAGCACCCAGACACACGCCCCTCTCCCTGTTCCCTGAGGCTTGCATTGCCTCCACAGACCACTGCCTGCCCCTGCCCCACAGCAGGGTCATGGATCCATCTTCTGCTCCCACCCCGATAAAGACAAATGACTGCATCAAAGACCAACAACTGTACATTCAAAGAGTTCAAACATCCAAGTCACTTGAAAGGATCTCGTTAGTGCCAATTTTATCCCTAAATTAAGTTAATCAAAAAGAAGTAAGTTTGCATGCTAATTTTTTCCCCAATATTCTACTTATCAAATGAGGAATTGACAACATTGAGTTTGGGGTTTTTTTATTGATTAGAAGTTAAATAGAAAAGGAAGAATTAATAAATTCACATCAATAGCCAGAAGTGTCAGTAAACTTTTAAACAACTATTTTACTACTGATATTAATTCAGCCTTATTTTGTATATTTAGTATTTTTTGTCTTGATTTTCTCATTAACTATACATCTTAACATTGTACTACATTTTACACTATTTAAAAATAAGTAAAATGAGACAATTAACCCTCTTAACACTGTTGCTGGACTCTTACTTTCTGGTGTTTAGTGATCTGTCTTTTTGCCCCAGAGTTACATTATCAGCACTGCTTTGATCCTGAGCAGGACAACCTCCAGCACCTGTTTCTTGTGGAAACAGCCTCATTTCTGATCATTGACTGATGCTGGGCCTTCCTAAGTAAATGCTCAGCCATCAGCACAAAAGACCTTCAGCCCAGATTGTGGGGAAATTAATGCATCTAAATTTAAATGTATGTCTTCTTGCACTGGCACTGTCCTCATATAGGTAAACATCTAAGGGACCAAGACCAAGAGCAGGCAACCTCACTTCATTTTTGTGGAAAATCATGAGCTGACACCAGCATTAACTACTTCTTTCAAGATTTTTTCCAGTGAATGAGGAAGTAAGCAATGTTTTCTCAAAATCCTTAACAGAGCCTTGTGGGAACCAATTTATATTTGAAATATTATTTTCTTATTATTTCCAATATATTTGAGAAATTGATTTAAGAATACAGTTAAAAACTAAGCTTTTGAAAACATGCCACAGCAATAATTTGCAATCAAAAGAGTATGTCAGGCATAAAATGAGAGTTATATGAAGTAGATGCATCAATTTTAGAAGAAATGTATAGATAAAGTAAAGGAGTACACAGTAGTGTTAGGACAGCATAAAATGCAAATGGTATATAATGAAAATATAAACTATGTTTCTGAGATTGCACAAGAAAAAAAAAGTCTACTGCATATAAGTGGCTAATAAAAATAACAAAATCAAGACTATTTCAGATAATGGATTCAATTTTTATAGTCATCTGGGCCCAGCCTACAGAAGATGTGACATTTTACTTCAAAGCCTGAAAATCTTATCATGGAAAAGATTATTCTGGGAGGTATTGAAAAACACCTGGGAGACAAAAGAGTCATTGGTCACAGCCAGCACAATTTCATGAGGGGAAGTCTTGCTCATCAAATCTAATTTCCTTCTATGACAGGGTAACTCGCCTAGCTGACCAAGGGAACCCAGCTGATGTAACATTTTTGGACTTCAGTAAAGCTTTCAATAGTTTCTTTCACAGTATCCTTCTGGACAAAATGTGAGGCACACAGCTGGATAAACACATCATGCCATGGGTGAGCAACTGGCTCACCAGTCAGGCACAAAGGGTTACAGGGAATGGGGTGACATTGGACTGGTGACCTGTCACTGATGGGTTTCCCACAGGGCTCCATCCCCAGCCCTGTGCTCTTCAACATCTTCATAAATGACTTGGATGCAGGACTGGAAGGGATGCTAAGTAAGTGTACTGATGACACTAAATTGGCAGGAGCTGTTGACTCCCTCGAAGGCAGGGAGACCCTGCAGAGAGACCTCAACAAATCAGAGAGGTGAGCAATCACCAACTATGGGAAGTTTAGGATGGGCAAGTGATGAATTCTGCACCTGAGATGAGGCAATCCTGATTGTGTGCACAGACCAGGGAACAAGATAAGCTTAATAATGATAAACTTTACCACCTGCAAGCAACTTTATTAGTAACATGTATCCCATTTTGAAGAGGGGAGAATAAGGAACAGCCACCAAAATTCAAAGAACAAGAGAAACACAGAAGTTGTAGAATCCAGAAGAAAACCTTTCAATTGGCAATGCTGCCAATTAGTGTAAAAAGAGCAAGCCCTCCTCAGTATCCATAGAGATCCCAGGAGCAGTCTGTATCCTGAGCATGAAGTGAGGAGTGACAGTAAAACCAAAAAGGTGTAAAAGTTCAATAAAAGTGCTCAGTGTTTGACACTGGCTGCCAGTCAGGAAGAAGGAGCCTTGCCACTGTCACAAGGGCAGCAAACCCTTCATGGATAAGTTGTCCTGTATAAAGGAGTCAGACTCCAAAGTAAGCCGCTGCTGCCAGCAGAACAAAAAAACCAAGAGCCCTCTTGTCATTCCTTGAAGATTTGCAACAAACATATGGACTCACATTTGCTCATTTGTACTGCAAGTCTTACTTGAATATGTAGATTGAGTGTCTCCAGATTTTTATGAAAGGCCATCATTTTAAGCCTAAGAATAAACAATCTGGGCTCTCTTCCAGAAGATTTAAATTGTTTATTTTTCATAAGAAGGAGAGCCTCCTTCAGCAGAAATCAGTCTCGGCCGCCATATCCACAGGCAAACCTTCTTAGAGGAGTTTATGCCAAGCCAAACAACTTTACCCACAATGGTTCCAGGTAATTTACCAGGGAAAATTAGATTTTTCTGGGACTATATTTAGTATCTTCACTGGCTAGAAGTCATCCAGCATTGAGCAGAGGTTAACAAAAACCAAACCTAGACTTCAATAAAACATGTGAATCTCTATAAAAAGTGCAGTCATTCTCACCTGTGACTGAATCTTTCCTCTCAAGGGTAGTTTCCTGTGGTCTCAAGCAGATAGCTCATGCCCCTGAACGGTCTTCAGGCTCAAGTCACTGTGTTTAAAACAAGACTTTTCCCTCTTTTCCCATGAGCTGTTTCAGCCTGACAGGCTTGCAGCCAGCCACACCACAGAGTTTCCTAACAAGCGGCCAGCCCGGCAAAGCGCTGCATCCACGGCTGTCTGGTGCCATCAGCAGGGCTGGTGGCTGGAACCAAACTCCTGCCATTGAAATTGATACCTGCTCCTAAATTACAATTTGCAGATCCATATGATGTGACTCACTGAATACTTGCTAAGATATTATCAGCATTAATGAAAACCAGAGGTGGACACAGGCACAGATCTAAGCATTCTGTGAGACCAAATTATTTTCTACACATAGGGGTGGGAAACTACTTGTAAGGCTACCCTTTCACTAGGCATCCTTCTTCACTCTGCCAATAAAAGTACTGAGTAATAAATCCTCTGAAAACCTGCATGTGGCTTTAAGTCCTGTTACCAGAAATAAATTTATTTTAGTTTCAAAATCTGCATAATCTCCTTCCCTCTTTTAATTTTTTCTAGTATTGAAAAGGTACTTGACACTACAAGCTTTTAGCAATTTTGAAAGACTACTCAGAAATGCTATTTCATTGTCTATTTCAGTGGTATTAACTTGAACAGTTTTACCAGTAGCCCAGTAAAATGCTTGAAAGCAAAGTTTTTTGGGGTTTGCATTTTGTTGGTTCAATCTGATCAACTGTTGGTTTAATTATTTTACCGGTGTCTCCTCCAATAACTACAGATACTCTTTGACTTTGCCTAAAAAAGTATGCTGCTAGCTTTCTGTATGTGAAAAAGTCAAAAAAGAAAAACATCTTTATTAAAAGGGGAGACGATTTGCTCCTTCAGTGAAAGTAGAAAAAAAATAATAAAACCACTTTCCACAAAAAGTAATTGAGAACAGCATTAACACTATTAACACTTTGAGAAAACTTGAAGAAAAGTAAAGAAAAATGTATAAAGAAGGCCTGAGGATGGCAGAGAAAAATATATAAAGAAGGTCTGAACATTAGAAGAAAATTAAAAAGTTATTTTCTTTTTCTTCTTCCTACTACTGTGTAGTATGTGTATCATTAAGAGTAGTAGGTGCCTTATCATAAGAGTCCGTGAATCTTGCACACGAGATACTCCAATATACAGAAAATAAAGAAATAATTTTATTTTACTCATAGGAAAATGTGGAAAGTGACTGTGATCCATGAGATTTTTGGGGGGAGCGATATACTAACCCCTTTATTGACAACACAGTTATTGTATGAAAACATCTACACAAACTGCAATCATATTTCCAATAAACAGCTAGAAGACAGACATCACTGGGTCGAAGAGTATAAATTAGCTTTACACAATCTAAGCTGTAAAGCTGAAAAGCCAAATGCTTAACATCATGTCTCCCCAAAGCGACATTTAGTTCATCGTTCCCATCTTCATTTGCTAGCTCCATATGCTGGCTCTCACTTCCCAGATTTCTCACGTTCACCACTTCACGAGCAACGTCTATAAGCACACACTGAAATCAAACTGAAGAAAAACCCCGAGCTGCTGCATTTGTGGAGCTACTTCTGTCCAAATGGCAGACTAAGTGATGAAACTCAGGAATGCAATGGAAAGGCAGGAGAGCAGAGATGGGTGGCACTGCATTTAGGGAACAGAGGTCAGTGACAACACAGTGACTTCTTCCAAGGTCCAGGGTCACCTTCCCATCCTTGCACACTACATGGTATGCAGGAGAAACCTGTGTCAGCTGCAAAGCTCACACCTGGAAAAAATACTTCCAAATCTGACAAAAAAGAGAAAATGTAAAACTTCTACTAACTCAGATTTGGTGATTTTCAGAACTAACCAATGAAAGCACAATAGTGAGGATATTTTAAAAGGTTGGTTTGTCACTAGTGTCTTTATTTTATTTGGAAACAAAAAGACACAAGGGTCTCCCCAAAGTTTTTGATTCTATCTATGGAGTGACTTTCTGATTTTCATTGATGTTCAGTTTCGTCCAGGTTCCTGAATTACCTCCACAATCTTAAAGTGTACTCAGAAAGCAGAAAAGATTGTATCAATTGAAGAAGGTTGTATCAATTTCAATAATTCCCCTTTTTTTCAGTTTCATCATAAATAAACAAGACACTTTATGTTGGACAGGAAGATCTCAACTAAAACGAAGTCAAGTCTGAGATGCTACAGCAAATAAGCCTGTCTAGTAGCTGCATAAAATAAGACTGTATCCAGGATGGTTGGATTTGCCTAATGTTGGATTGCTGGGTACGGAAGGACTCTTAGAAACAGAGTGACATTGTTGTGATATAACACCTACCTGTCACTTTTCATTTAAGGAAAGTGATTAGTCAGAAATTTCATACACCAAGAAGCTGCTTCAAAACTCATCACAATTTTACAAATGCTCTTTTTGCCTAATTCTAGCAATGTTCTACTTTATTATTCATGGGCATCAATGCTCTTTTTAAATGTTCTATTGGTTGAAAGTCCAAACAATCATAAAGGAAATTCTAATTTTGATTAGTGTTTTGCGGAAGTCAACAGTTTTCATTTTCATTTCAGCCCTTTCAGTTAGTGACAAAAAAAGGCATTGTTCTATAGGAAATGTATTAAAATAAAACAAAAACTTGTTAAAAATGGTAAGACTCCAAATTCTGTGCCTGTTGCATACTACAGTAAAATGAAGTGATTGTAATGACTGGGGAGTGGGGGAACCCACCACTAAACACACAGAGAAAAAAAAAGCCAACTCCATGTAAGAGAAGCAAACTTTGAGAAAAATGCTTTAGATCTGTACCATAAGATTAAAGATCTGCAGTGAACCTAATTGCCACATCAATCACATGCACCAGACTGATGTATCACTCCAGGCAAGGGAGGACCAGTACTGCTATTTTAGCACAGACAGCTGAACGCCAAAGGCCTGTATTCAAACAGAGTCTGTTGGGCTTCCTTATTTCCCTGGGGTACATATGCAGGGGTGCTTCAGCATGTTATGCAGCATCCTTTTCCAGCTCCCAGCCCTGTTAGAAAAGAGGAAAGGGCAACCAGGGCTGCTGTCACAATCCAAGAAGTGCAATCATGAGCCACCACGCTCCAGATCAGCATTGTTATGTGAAAGTTTACCAAATCTGACTCAGCTTTAAGGGCAGCCTTAGACCTAGGGTAAGTACAAAACTGTTTTCTCTAAATAACTCACCACCCACCTCTACCTTTTTATCAGTTCCCTTTCATTTAATTTCTCTTTACAAGCTGTAGTTCTGGCTGTGTGAGCAAATATATCCAATGTAATACTACACTTGGATGATAGAGGCTACAGAGTCCTAGGGGCCCTTGGCTACAGCATCTTGCTTGAGGTACTGCTGTAGACAACCCTAAAGATTCAGGGGACTTGTTCAAACTAGTCCCAGTTGCACAAAGTAACATTATGGCTCATGTAGTAATTAAGCAGAATGGAATTCAGCTCAGCAGGGATCTGAAATGCTCACAGTTCTGAAGATGTCCATGCAAACACAAGTGTAACGTGTGCACTGAACACATGCCAGGGGGAAGGAAAGGTCCCCCTTGGGTGGCCAGGGCAGAACTTGCACAGCTGCAAACCTGACAGACACACTGCTACAACACCAAAGCAGCAGCACACTGATCAACCAGCAAAGTAATCTAAACTTTCCTTCCCCCTAAAACTTCAAGGGAGTGATGGAGCACTGCTGCAACCTTGGCTGGCTCTCCTAAGAAAATGAGCAGCAGCCTCTAGGCATCCAGTAATGTACTGGCAGCATCATGGGCACCAGCCAAATCAGCCTGAGTGAGGAGTGAGGAGCCCCTGCCTGGGCACAGGATGGAGTGTGAGGGACCACTTTCTGTCCTCCCTTTCAGCACTAACTCACCTTAGAAATGGGAGTGAAGGTCATGCAGGATATTGATAGTACAACTGAAAAGGTTCATCTAACAAGTTCATAATATTCCCATTTCCAGCCTTTTTTCCTTTTTTTTTTAATCTGTCACAACAGCACAATCATCATTAAGAATCTTTTGCCTTATGAACTCTACAAATTATTTTTAACACTTATTATCTACAAAAGCAAAATGATTCCTTCATGTCTCTTTGCATATTCCTTTTAAGTGATAAAACCTTTAGTAACAGGCCTTCAACACACAATAAATAGAAAAGGCAGTCAGACTTAAGTAGTAGCTATTACTCTTTCCTAAAGCATCTGGATCCTGTTTGCTAAGAAAAAGTCATTCCAAGAAGGGGATTTGAGGGGGAACAACAAGGAACCCCAAAACATACAAAAACACTACTGATGCTTTTCATTTGTTGAAAAATAAGAGGGGTAGCACAAGATCCAATTAGCTGTCCTGAGATCCCAGCTTTACTTCCCTTGGTTCTGAGAACATTTGGCAAGGTTTTTGAGGATTTTCCTACTGGAGTCAAATCTTTCATGTGAATATTGGACTCCCTATATCCCCACTGCCAAAGTAATAGAGAAAGGCATTGCAAGGTTCCATATGCCCACCATGGCTGAGCTGAATTCCTATTAGATGCTTAAAAGAGAAAAACCAAGGGAATAAAATGAGGACATGTACTAACAATGCTAAGAGGAGTCAGCAGATGGATTAACTTCACAAGGTGGGACTAGTGTACAACAGTGAAAAGATGAAACATCTTGTTCTCCAGCCTTGAAAATACCTTTCAAAATGACATGACAGGAACTGTAATAGTAACTTATCTTTTGTATGTGTGCATATATGAACACAGGAAAAGCCAAAGGAACAGGGCTTTATAGATGACCTGAAAATATTTCCGAACCTTGTGTGGGAGAACAGCCTGAAAGCAAAGCAAGAAATGGGGAACCAAGGAAAAACTGAAGGAGACAGTAATACAGGAGAGACAAGGAAAACAAAGTAGAAGTTGTTCTGCATTCTCTCAACCTTAAAAACCCATGTCATTTGCAACACTTTTAACATACCTGTATATATTTCATAATTATTTCTATTGCATCAAAAACTATCAGTCCACATCAGCTCCACTTACCTATATATGTCAAGTCAACAAAGGGGGCTTGGTTCACTCAAATTGTCTGCTAAATTAAGAAGGCAGTCCCCAAATTGGCAACTAAAAGCTGCCCTCAGCAAGCAGTGCTCCCCTGGCTGGTGCTGCACCACTGTCTCCCCACTCCTTGCACCGAGCCATGGCTTGGCAAGCAGCACTGGAAGTCAAGGTGGTGGCAGCACACCTTGCCTGACTTCCTGCCCACCCCACCTTCACTCCAGGCAGCTTTTCCTCCTGATCTGATCCCAAACCCTGCCCTACTGTAAAAATCTCCCTACTGTAAAAATTTTCACAGCAGCTTAACTTCAGCAGCAACCTTCTCCACATTAAGAGGCTATGGCAGTAAATGAAAAGTTGTGCATGTTTGTGGTCATGTTACAGGCAGCTATACTCCACACCCTCAGCAAAGTTTTGGGCTAAAAAGAAACAATAACTACCTTTGATCATGTTGAATGACTCTCAGGATAATAAACAGAAGTCATTACTAGAAATAGCAAAGGAACTTTCTTACTATTTACTGTGCATATAAATGTGGAACGGAAACTGCTCCAAGACCAGGAGGATATTATGGGCTTCTGCTGCAGAGACACAAAATAATTTTTTTTTTTTAAAGAAAACCCCAAAGACAAAAGAAACAAATGTGAGAGAGAGACAAAGAGAAGGTCTTCCAAGGGTGATTCAGAGCAAAACCTTAACTCAAAGCAGGACTTCACCTTATACTCCAGGCAGTACAAGCAGAAGCTGCAGCCAGGAGTGACCCTGCTCCTTCCTCTCACCCTCCTTCTTGCCCCTGGACTTGGCACTTTCACAGCTGTGAAACAGCTCAGGCCCCACCAGCTCACCCAGCTGAGCCCTATGCAGCAAGACAGGGAGCAGGTTTTTCTTCTTGGGCACCTGCTTGCTCCAAAATACTCTGCAATACTCAGCTGCTAGATTTACAGTCTTTCACACCTAACAGAAAAATATTTCGTTAAGTGTTAAACATTTTTGTTAAGAAAATGTCAGAGAAAGATATTTAAACAACTACTTGGTTTTGCTTTGAAATTAGAAACATGAAAACAAATCTTCTCCCACAGTTTTGATTTCTGTGAATCAGCAATTTCAGACAGAAAAGACCTCTGGCTGGAAAATTCCTGACAAAGTTTGTTTCAATTGTGCAGCCATGCAGTTAGTGGCTGCACCAATATTTTATCTGAACTGCAGCACCCGATTTGTTTTATAGTTTCTTCAGCCACATGCTGAGAGGTTTGATAATTTATTACTTGAGCAAAACCCTATTGACTTACGAGTAAGGATTAAGTGGTATTTCAGCATCCTTAGTTGCCAAGGTTACTGTTGTCTTTGCTGTCAGAACTGGAGAGCAGTTGAAGTAGTCTCTCCATCCCCCAAACCAATCCAAAACAAATCTTGCCAAATAAATGAAATGCATCAGTGATCCATGGATAAGCACATGCTTCTCCAATATAGAACCTCTTCAGTGCTCCTTGCCCCAATATGAACAAATCTAATTCTAATCAAGTGCTGGTGTCATGAGGCAGCAGAACTTAGTCAAGCAATGAAGTGGAGAAAATTAGTTGCATTAACAACTAATGTACACATTCGTTTCATATAATCCTGCACAAACTAGAACTGAAAGGGCACTGGAGCAGAAACAACAATGCTGATGTCTGACCTGGCATATTTAAACAAAGAGAACTACTTTACTGATCCCCATGCTCTATTATTATTGCATTAAGAAAGTAGAGAAAAGCAAGCAAAAAAAAAGTAGCATGAGGTAGAAAAACTGTGTTTCATATGGCATTTGTGTGCAAAGCCTTGAAAACTTCTACTAAGATCACAAAGTCAACATACTATTATTGACAGCATAGTATGGGCAGTTTTACACTTTGTGTCTAAGAACGCGTGCCTATATCTTAAACACCCCAGATACTATCTACCACCTTTTATATTGCCTTGGCTGACATGTTCTGCAACAGTAAACAGAAATGGCAAGGCTCAACAAGTCAACAGCTAATGACATACAAGGAAAATGAAGGAGAGAAGCAGCACAAGGTGCTTCTCTGCTGCCCCAGGAATGCCTGAAAGCAGAGCAGCAGCCCTCCCCACTCCCTAAACACACATCCTACTTGCACAGAGAGGAAAGTGAGCCATCAGACAAGGTTGATGAGGCTCAGAGAATGCACAGAACAAAGCAACTTCTATGCACCATGTATGCAGCAACCCAAACTTGAAGAAAAATAAGGAAGAGGGTCAGCAATGAAAGAAACTTAACATAAATGTGGCAATTGAGTAGCTCTCTCCCAGCAGCTCTATATAACTTTTGCATGTTGTTGTCTAAGCTAATCTTCTCTTTGATTGGTGCTTAAAACTGTTCTAGCATCACTTACACTGCTGTAATTAGGACTTTTCCACGTTATCATTTCTCTCCTTCAGACTCAGCCAGATCCACTTACATCCACTTAGTAACACGTAACTTATGCCACTTCATCCGTCAGCTCTGAATCCTGCACAGTAACTTGCCTGCTTGTGCATTTAAATTGTGCTTGGCCTTTAATTTTGCAGTGCAAGTAGCCACTTGTTCCTTGCTGTGGCTCACATATCTCTCATTTCTTAGACTACAACAGCTCTAGCAAAACAACATAAAAAGGGTTGATTTCAAGCACTCCAGGCAATGAGTATCTGCTACAGAAGAGCACTAAAATAACACCACTGGACCAGAATAATGCCACTTCCACATTAGGGCTAAGACAAAAAGCCTACTGTTGATGATTTTAATGTAATTAGTAGGAGCTCACAGCATTGCTTAAATCACTATTATTTAGAAGAGCCCTCTATACCTGCAGTTGGGCTTTTGACACTGCATGAATTTGAGAATCAGCAGTGACCAAAGGAGGAGTCTCCCAGAGGAGCTCACAAGCACTGGATGAAATCAGAGGGATGTCATTAGCTGATCACACACCAGACCTTGCTGCTGCTGTGTTTGTGACCTGGAGCTTTGTAGCATGCTGGGAGGGGAGGAGGGGGCAAGGGGAGTTGTTCTCTAAAGGAGTGCTGCAATTCCTGTTCCTGCTTTACACAGCTGGTGAAGAGGTGCTGCTCCACTGCCAGGCATCCCCAGTATGGGCTGGCACCAGGGCAGGTGTCAAATTCCTTCTGGGCCACCTGAGAAGAACACACGCATCTCTGAGCAGGACTGCTGTTCTCTGTATCTTTCCAATCCCCTGATTTTCTGTTTATTGCGATGAAAGGCACAGATGCTGACAATCTTTCCGACAGTATTAATTAAAGGCGATAATTATAAAAGCCTCAGGAAACTTCCTGAGCTAAAACTTGATGGCAACCCACAAAGATTCTGAATCCAGAGTTAATGAAAGGTAGGAAGAAAAAAAAAATACCCTGTTAACCAGGGTAAACAAAAGAACATTCCAGAAATTAGTCATGTAGGCAGACTCATTCTAGCATCTTATTAACCACACACCTTTGGTAACACAAACACAAATCATAACTCTAAGTTGCCTTTAAAACTGAGGTAAATACTAGATTTCTTTTATGTCTTCTTGCAATTTCTCTCTTCTGAATCTAATCTTGTCATATTCAAAATGTGCCACATCTTTCCAATACAGTGCTTCTGAACTGCCAATTACTCTGACATTGTTTTTCTTTTTTTTTTTTCCCCCACAAATCTAGGCTGGAATTTTACAGGCCTTTACTTGGTATAAGAAATGCTACTTTGGTTTTTATCTTTCTGGCACATCAGCCTAGTTCTTTTACTTTACTAATTGATCTGATTGTACTTTACATCACAGCATATATATACATTAAAATAAACTCATAACTGAAAATATAAAATTTGAGAGCTTAGTCCTCACAAAGCAGCCTACAGAATAAAAATTCGTGTTCTCTAAGGAATACAAGTCTGGCAGTTCCAGCACTATTTTGAATATTTTATTTCTTTTTTCTTCAGGGAGTTTATTTTCTATTCTCTTGACACCCTGCAAACACCCCTCAAAAAAGTCTTCCCTATAACCTTCAAAATTAGAATAAAAGAAATTATGCTATTTCTTTGAGGTTTCTAACAACCTTTGATCCTGCTGGTTATGCAATGTTCACATTTTACTCTTGTGGGATATACAGAATAAGAAATATTTCTGCACTCTGTCTGCTTTCTCTATAGAAAGGATTTGGCACAATAAAAAGGTGGAACAAAAAAAAAAAAAAGCAGGACAATGGGACAGCACCCACCAGATCCTCCTCTGTTTGCCACGTGCATCAGATCACAAGGGAAAAAAGTTAGGTTTAGAGCAATGAGCAATACGTGTCCTTTTTTTATTAGAACTTGCTACTTGACTTTCCAAATGTCTTCTTGGGGATCTTGGGTAAAAGGCAGTTATGTGCTGCAGAGATAATGAACCAAGAGAAGGGGCATCTTAGTGGAATAGGGAAACCAACATAAAACACTACTGAAACAGAGATAGGAAACTGTATACTTGCAGGATTATTGAGTTTGAAATCCTGCTGGCTATCTCACTATTTCTAAATCTCCAAGCCATAATGACAGTGTCCTTTTTTTAAAGATTTTATAACTGAGTAAATTTATAAAAAATCTTTGGTTATCACAGTGTTTGTAATAGCTTATGAAACAGAGCACTCAAAGGTCCTTCCTGTTCTGATGGATGGGTGTGCACTGCAGAGGAACAGTGTGTCAGGAAAGCACAATGAGTCTTTCCTGGATTTCACTGACCACACACCAAAACCCCAGGATGGAGGTGCAAAGTTCTGCAGTTCAAAAATCCTGTAGGCAAAGCCGGTTTTAATTAAACTGACATATTTTAAACATTTAGACAAGATAAATTGGAACAGTTACGGGATCTCAAAAAAAGACCTGCACTTCTTTACTTAAAGCAAATTTAATATGAATTATTTTCATAGCACTCTGAAAGCTCAAACTGTTGATGGGGAAGGTGGTTTCCTGGGAAATGGCATGCAAAAGGATAATTATATGACATCTCACCCAATATGACCTTGAGATTTGGGAGCCATGAATCAGTTTAACACTGCCCTGTTCAGCATTTTTTTAAAGTTCTTTCTGGTATGTCATATATGGAAAAACTGGCACCTGAACAAGCATCAAAGTCTCCCAAATTGGGGATTAGAGTGAGCTCATCCCATCATGGTAAGAACTAGTCTTTGTTCTCAGTGTGACATCTTGCATTAATAGAAGATCATTTTCTCACAATCACCACCATTCATCTGGAGTGCAATGGGGTCTGCACGGAACAACTCCTCATTGAATTGCAGAAAACAGGGAAATAACTGCCGAGTTTTCCCGGTTACGCTATTGATATTTAAGTGCCGTTCTCTGTGGGCACGTAACAGCTTAACTCCAAAGAGGCTGTGACCTATTTCCATGATTACTGCTGCACTAATGAACACATGGTTTCTAAAGGATATATGCATGTAAAAAGCCACAACACAAAACTCTGGAGAAAGATGGACACCCCCAACAACAGGGTGGGTTAGACAAAAAACGTAACTCAAAATAAAAATGTAGCTTTTTTAAATCTGTACTGAACAATGAAGTAGATGTTTGTGTGTACAACAAACAAATACTTTCATATTGATCCTGTGTTTTAGCTTGTAATCCTCTTGGCTTTGAAATTATTCTAGCAGCATCCTGGGTTTGGAGGAGATGAAAGGGTAAAGATCTGAAAATACATATATTGTCCATATGCCCAGCTCTACCATGGCTGTAGAGAGTGATAAAAGTCACTACTAATGTCAAAGACATCCTTTTCACATGACAATGTCTTCAGTGCTGCATCTGTTTCACTAATGAAAGCTTAAATCACAGACAAAAATCTCATTTTCATTGAGAATCTGGCTTTTCATACTATTTGGCACCAGAGATGTCAGGACTAAAAGGTCAACAAGATCATGGAAGCCTATGAATGAACTTAAAATAGCACTTGAGGTCATTCAGGCTCTGAGACCCTAGTTTTACATGAAACAAGCCTCCAACTTGCTTTCTTCATGAAAGCACAGTTACATGATGCAGTTCTTCATCCCTACAGAAATCATGCTCAGTCTCTCATGGCTGAGGATTGCATTTGAGCAGTATGAGGTGGGAACCCAGTTCAGTCATGTATGTGAAAAGCCACTCTCTCGAACACACATATGGAAAATCTCCTAGATTACTAAAAATTTGCATGTTTTACTTGAGGGAGCAGAGGCCTCTGTGCTTCTAACCATGGGCTGGGATAAACAGGTGACAGACAAGACATTGCTACATGAAAAATTTGCTCAGAACACAAAAGTGTGTACATGACAGTGATTAAATATTCTCCATAGGGTCCTCAATGATCATGTGCCAGGTGAATGTCACAAAAGTGCAACCAAGTCCAGCTGTGCCCTCCCTAGGGAGGGGAACACCTCACAACACATGATCTTTAAGAAGCTCATTGTATCACTTTCCTTTCCCTACAATGCCATGTAGTTTTCCAAAGCAATTTACATCCACAAAATATTAAAAGGCCTAGACACTAACCATTTAAATATATGATAAAAAAAGAATTTGATCTTTCTGACTTCAGCCCTGCAGAAGTTAAATGTCTCACCTAAGATTTGCATCTGTGCATACTCTATAGTTCATGGATGAGACAGATCTCTCCTGGGGGTTATTAATCTCATGTTTTGCACAGCTGTATCCATCACTACAGAGGAAAATCCTGGTTCCCCACAGATGTCATTGACTTGACCAGGTAGTCCATCGGGCTTTAAAAGCCTTTCCTGGGGAAAGCATTACTAGGACTGTTCCCCAAGATGCTGTGGTCCTGTTGAATCAGTACTTCCAAAGAAAAAGTAATTTGTGAAAATGTAAAACCAGCTCCCCTCACTTAGGCCTTTCTTGACAAGGAACTAAATCAGCAAACCTCTACAAATAGTTTTTTCAAGTAAAACAATTTTTAAAGTGTAATAACAGTTCAGAGAAAATTCTTTCCAGTCACAAATTTCAGCCACCAGCCCGCATCCATTGCTGGTCTTTCCTGCATCCCAAACAAAAAAGCCTTGCTCAAAAAGCATCAGCAACCTCTTTGCAAAGTGGCCTGCAACAACTCCCAGCCTGTGGATTTACATTTACAGGTTATTCTGCACAGCCAACCAAAATGTGCCTTGTGTCATTTCCAGGCCAAAAAGTTGGAAAGTTTGGAAGCAAGTCCTTAGCAACTTTCTCTTGATGGTAATGGATTAGTTTCAAAGAAAACCAAAGAATATGCAATCTCTATGTGCACGGGTGGAGATCTGTAGGTGGCAAACCCTGGAACAAGGTGTCCCAAGAAGCTTTGGATTCTCTTGCAGACCTTTTGATGTGAACTACATCAGGCCATGAGCCACCTGCTGCAGCTTTGAAGTTAGGCTGAGCAGGAGACTGAACTAAAGACTGTCAGAGATCCCTCTCAACATGATGTTTAAAATGATCCTATGAGGTATTCTAAAATGGGTTTATATTTTTTGACACACATTCTCCAAACTGAGTTTGTCATGGTGGATGAAGCAGCTAACATTAAATATAAAAGTACTTGCTTAAGTTAACTGCTTTGCCTTCACTTCTACTTACACTTAAATTTTTTCATTGCTACAGGGTGGTGGTGGTTTTATATCAAACAGCCTTTTAATATATGAGAATTGGAAATTTTAAGGTTTTTTTTAACCCATAGAACTTCATAAATATGCAAGAAAATTTATTTCTTTGAGCTTTTCTGTTTGAGTACAACATTCAACTCAAGGATAGAGAGCTTAAATAAGTAAATATGCATCTCAGAAATGTATACATACTGTACATTTTCTGAGATAGGTCTGTTTTGTCTGCATTTGTACTATGAAGCCCTGACTTTTCTGGGCCCTGCAGGAGTTATTGTAACACAAGAGTTAAATAACATTCCAAATATTCCACCCCAGTCACACTGAAGCTGACAGTTTTCAGCAAGGGTTGCAGAAGTCTTCAAGATTTCTGGTTTGTAATAAGTCTATTCAGAGCTGTATATGATCTCACCTCTTTGAGCTCTTTTCCTGCAATCAAGATAAAAAGCATAGGCACATACCTGTTCCATAGCCTAGAATAAGTCAGTGAAGCTCAGCAGTTCAAGCTTTCTCCCCTGTTTTTAAGCAACCAAAAATCAACAGTTAGACATTGTTCCTGGGTACTCTTTTGGGCTCCTGTGTTCTGGGATGTTTCCTTGCTAAATGTCAGGCAAGAGATAGACAACTACACATGAGCTGTTTTAAAACAAACTTAAAATTCAGTGGTGATAAAGAAGTACTTTTAAGAAACAATTATTAATGGTTTTTTTTTCCTTCCCATTTGTAGTGGGTTGACACTACATGAAATGCATTAATCCCACAGATGCCTTCTCTGCACTGACTGTATGGAACAGCCCAGACATGAGCTCAGGTTTAGGTGTCTACCTCTATGCTGATCTTTTTCAGCACTTCTGCTAGTCTTAAACCACACATTACCTCTCCCAACAGATTTTTCTAATATATCAACTGTTTCTCAGCTCAGAAATGTGATGAAATAAGACCTCCCAAGCTAGACAGAGACACTTTGGATGATTTTGCAGTATGCTGGCATACAAGAGTACGATTTTCCATATTTATTGACACTTATTCCCATGCTGCCTGAACTTGCAATTGATTGTACTTTCTAGAAATCATCTGCCACACAGCAGGAAAAGAAAGAAGAACTTGAAATCATAAATGGTTTGACAACACCGATGCCTCAATGTCATTAAATGGGAATCCCTTAAGCATTTTCTGACCTAGTTTTCCTATTTCTGTTGTGAATTACCAGACTGCAGACAACCTTTGTGACCCTGGACTCAGAATCAAGGGATAATCCCTAAATGTTACCAAAAGACTGGTGCTTCTGGGTGTCCATCTTGACATATGGTAACAGGGACAGACTTTCATGTATCTAAAAATTGAGGTGTCTGCAATCACTGGTTTTTTTCTGAAATCTTAGAGCACAGCCAGCTTACCTTCTTGGCACAGTTGCATGACAAAATTTCCTCATTGAACCAAACAGAAAGTAATCTTGATTCTATTTTTGCCTTATTCATTCCCTTTTACATTTGTGTTTTGTGCTACAGCAGTGCAGTACAGCTAAGAGGACCACTGCACCAAAAAAAAAATACTCTTGCTGCTTCCTTTGATCAAACCCTTGCTCTCAAAACACCACCACTCATTGTGGGTTTGCTCAAAATCCATCTGTGAAGTTTGAAAAAAGTTACACCCACTTTCAGTGCAGCATACAAACAGGAATTACACAAACAGATTACCTATGTGTTCAAAATCCTACAAAACTCTTTGTGACAGAGAAATTCTCCCTTCCAGACTAGATTTAACAGCCTGGCGCAATTAAAGATTAAAAAAAGGACTATGTAGCAAGAAGAAAATAATTTCCACCTTTCTTAGTTCCGTCACAGTGCCAAGGTTTGTGTTATTCATCTCTGCCTTGAAGGCATCTCTGTCAGAGCAGAGGGATGCCTTTCCCTTGTCCTTTCTGGACCCAGTCTCCCGAGACACAGACTTCAATAAAAGCTATTGATACTCAGCAGGAATGGACTTTTGTTAACAAGTGGTGGAGAAATACAATCCTAAACTAGTAACTTTGCTGCCAGCTAAGTGAAGGCATTAGCAGACTGATTCAATATATCCAGGGGAGCTGCATTTAAAGTACCTGTCTGCTGGGACCTCCTACCTTCCCCAAAACCCTGCATTTGATCCTAATCACCCTTCTTAGCTGCTTCTCAGATTCCTCCCTCCAGTCATTTGTAAGGTAAATTCAGCAGTGAAAAAACTACATTTCACTCCTCGGATTTCATCTGCCTTTCCCAGCAATTTCATGGATGTCCCTTTTATCGGTTTTGCTGTCACTGAAGTCTCCAGCAATTCCTTCAAATTCAAGCCTTTGGTTTAGTCTCCATGTCCCTTGGCCCATTTATGACTTTCAACAGTTCCCACTCAATTCACACCATCTACTCTCCTCCAGCTACTTCAATGCCAGAGTCTTGTCTAATGATTCTTGGTACACTTCTCCATAAAGCACCACGGCTTCTCCATTGCTTCCTCCCTTTCCATTCACCTCAGTGAGTCTGGGATGAATGCTACCAGTTTTATTTAGTTAGTTTCTCAAGGGAGTACATTATAAGGTTGCTTTGTTGTGTGCAAGTGGGATGCAGGGAAGGGAGGGTCTTTGCCTGCCTGTTCCCAGCTGTGCATGCTGCAGGGGGTGGAAGTCACTAGTGGGAGCGGAAAACTGTTCCTTCCCCAAAAGCAGTGGGCTATGCTAACCTGGGAAAAACCTTCCAAGCCACAGGGCATGCAAAGGAAGACACATGGGAAGGATGGAGCAAGCCAGGAGAGCATCCTAGAGCAGTGTTCAGCCTGGCCTTAAACACTTCCAGGGATGGGGCATCTACAGCTTCTCATGGCAGCCCATTCCAGTGCCTCACCACCTTCACACACATCCTTAGAACAGACTAGATTATGTCCTTCTATTTAATCTGCTCCTATTCAGAAGTCTGTGTTAACAGAGGTAACCGTGCCCTGGTCACTTTCAACACCCCTTAGTCAGTATTTTCAAAACCACATTCTCACATTCCTGGATCCATTGCATGGAGGCTGAATCCAAACACCACCCTATTTCTCTCTGAAAGATTAATTCTATCCATGGAGACCCTCTGACACAAATTTCAGCAAACCCCACTCTCTCTCCTCGACTCCAGAACCCTCTACTGCCATGAATAAATTAAAATGTCACAGGTGTGATAATGCACACGTACCCATCTCGATCCTTCCTGATTGCCCTGCAGACCTGAAGGTGGGCAGGCAGCAAGACATTTTCCATTTAGGGGTCTATGCACAGGTATCCAGGGATGCCCCAGCTTTGTACAAGACCAGTACGATCCATGCAGACCCAGTCAATCACGGGACAATGATTCAATTAATGTTTAAGTCAACACCTCAGGCACAACCCACTTGTCACCAACACTGCCCATAGATGAGTCACTAGGCATAATTGTCTAGTGTCATATTCCCTGGAATACCCCTCCTAGCTCCCAGCTGCCAGAAGGGCATGGAGCAGGTCTCCTGCAAGCCTGTACATGAAGATGTCCAGATCCTCTACAGCACACCTCAAATGCCATTGTATGTTTAGGTAATTGAACTGAGCCCATCCTGGCAAACAGCTGAACCACTGCTCCAAAGGATTTGCTGACCACACAGGCTGAAAGCTCTGGAACAGTACAAACTGTTACACCCAGGGGTGGTGTCTTCACCTCAGCCCACGTCACACCTGCTGCATCCAGGATGCACCCAGCAGCACTTGGTGCTTTGTGGCTGTCAAAGTAATTCAGCAACTAACAACAGCAAAAAACATTTGCCCTTCTTTCATTTCGTTCTACAAATATTTACCTGCTAATCTAAAAATCGAGATGGACGTTTTTTAAGGATCCATCCTGTACTTTGCTCATTAGATGAACAGAATGTGAAGTTTTGCCCTCAGTGGCAGCAAACATCTGTAGCTGCCTGTAGAAAAGGAGAAATTCTTGCAAATCTAGCATGATAAATAAGTCACTTATCTTTCTTTGCATGAATGGATTCATTATGTGCAGATGTTCAGTGCATATCTACAAGGTTTTATGGATGAAAAAGTCACATCATTATTGTGTTAGCTGACCAGAAATGAAGCATGGACTAATGCCATCAAGGAAATAAATTAATTAATTAAAGCTTCCTGTGTTTTTGAGTTACAACCCCAGGTGAATCTCAAAGATACATGCAAAATGAGCAAGAATATACCTGGAGATTCTAAATTACTCCTGTGATGAATAACAATTCATGAGAAAATAAAACTGAATTTTTCATCACACTGCTGTCTCTATTATATACTTCAATCTGCTTTGGCAATTTTACTACAACATCCAGAAAATCACTTTAAGCTGTATCCTAACAGATCTTCTCAAAGACAAAGGAGAGAAAAAAAAACCAGCATAAACTATTTCATTATAGCAAACAAGGAAACTAAGCATCCATGACAATTTTCTGATTTCATTTATGTCTTGGATTAAAAAAGGGACTCGTGTGAGTACTTGCACTGGCAACTACAGGAAAAAAGCTAATTATAAATTGTATCTCAATACTTTTTTTGAGTTTTATGACAAAGAGCTCCTTATTTTCAAATCTTATTGCAGCAGAGTACAAAAGTTGTCTTTCAGATACTACTGACATCCATGCAAGTTACACAGAACAGTAGCTCAGAGGCATATCCATGTACTAGCAAGGACTCAGACCACCACCACAACCATTCGTTTTCTAATTTTTTCAACAACAGATGTGGTCTAAATAGAAAGATATTTCCTGGGGCAAAAAATACCTCAAACACTGCAAAAGTGGTGCTAGGCAAGGTAGCTAATGAAAAAAAGTGCTTTTATGGCCTATAAAAGACTACTTAATCAGTAAGTTGTTTCTTAGGAAAGTCATACTTCAGGGAATGCAGCAGCATGTTCTCCCCACTGCCATGGCACAGTGGGAGCCAGGACAACTGGGAGTCCCCCTCCAGGGCAGGGCTATCTTCCTCAGACTCTCTTTGGTTAGTCTATTATGCTAGTTCCTGTTGAAATGCACCATTTCCAAGAGACAGTCACTAGGAAATACTTTTTCTGCTAACAATAGACTGGACCTGAGAACTCCAGTCAACAAATGGAGTGTACAAAGCAAAAAAAAAACCCAAATAAACAAAAAACAAAACAAAAAAAAAACACTTTAAAAAAAATCTTTAATAAGAGTATAACGCCATATTATCACAATGGTAGAGTTAACTTGTGTGCATCCTGTATCTGACACTTAGGTGCTTCAGCAAAAGACAAAGAACATAAATAGAGAATTACTCCATTAGAGGTACCCAGCTCTGGCTTGCATTAGGGCATTTGGGTTTGCAATTCTTCTATTTCTTTGCTTATTTTGGCACATGATTCATGGTTGGACTCAAAGCACGGGCATGGTGATGCTGCACAACAGGGTAAGGAAAGGTGCTGAGTGGTCAGCCTTCAACTACAGCACAGGACAAAGAGCCAGCAAATTTATCCCCAAATCCATGAACACTGTACATGGCAAATTAGCCACACCTACTCCCTGGCCACCCTGGGAGAATTGGTAGAAGATTTGTAGGACTTGTTCATTCCAGCCATTGCCTCCCAATTGCATGCAGCAGGTACACTGCCTATCTACCAAATACTCCAGCTAACCCAGGCTCAATCTAGGAAAGCACCAAAACAGTAATTCTACTGAAGGCAATAGATCCAGTAACAATGCTGAAAATTAAGATGGTGTCTAAAGGGCTTTTGGATTTCTTCCTATTAGAGCTTCCTATCATCAGCTAAAAAAAAACCCTCAAACAAGTGCTAAATCAAAGCATCCAATGTGAACAGAATTCTACTACACAGTATTTTGTTTCCATAACACAAACCATGGCTGAAAAAGATACTAATTATGGCACTAGTACAGCTGTATTAATTACAGCTGCATTAATTAGAGCAAATTCCTGTAATTTAACTAGGTTGGCACTTAGAAGTGCTTGTTCAATTATGATACATTTCAGACCTTTGTCCATTTTTTCTCAACACATTGGTGAACTTTTAAGTTAGTGCTCTGGGGCTTACACAGGTACCCATTCCAAGGAGGTGATGTTTCAAAAATGTTATGTCCTCAGCTGCCCTTGAGTTATCAAGGGAGCTAATAAAACTGGATAGAGGGCCACTGGATAGCTCAACCTCTTTCTACCCATTATCTGCAGCAGCCCAGGATTTTGTCTCTCCTTTTGGGCCTGCCCTGACAAATGTCAGTCTACAACATTGTGAATTGCTAAAAAATCCTTTGAACTCAAAGTGCTAATTTCAACAGCCACCAAAAAAATCACAGAACTTCCCTTTACAGGTTACATGAAAAAGGGTAGGAGAAAGAAAACCTCTGGGTCAAGATTTTTCGAATCCTCAGGATCTGGCGAGCTTTGAATTAGGCAATGCTCTTATTAGAAAAACTCAACACTGCAAGACATTTCCTATGCAAGAATGGGGTAAAGTGAGCAGGAGCCAGACCTCAGCACTTAGCTCCTTATCTACAGTCAGTATCTTTTCAAGATTTTTATGTTTCAATATATTTGCCAGATGATCCCAGTTCTAAGCTAGCAAGCAGCTAACAGGCTCCTCTTAGCAACTGGAGACTTTGGTATATACTTGAAGCATTTAAGGTCTAGTAACAATCTGTATCTTAATAAGGAACTGCTTATAACATCTTCATAAATATAATTAAAATTTTAAAACCTTTGAATGTACAAATAGATATTAATAACAAGAGATGCAATCATACTGTTTCATTAGAATCAGAGTTGTACATAGGTGTATATTCTCAGATTAATTTTTAGCTAGACTACAATAACTCAAAAAGACAGGAATCTGAAGAGACTCACTTTTAAATGGGTCATAGCCATAACCTAATCTAACCAGATTTTGGGAAGTTGTGACGACTAATTAAGTGTCACTCTCTACAAGAACATACATTAACAGGAAACTCTGTGCGTGAGTATATCTGTATACATGTGTCCATGTGCAATACCCAAATTCATTTAATGGGTCTCTGCTAAAATACATCTATACAAGAGAAAGCTAAGCAAAAACACAATTCCAGGCTTGGCTTAAGAGGCAGAAAAGAGGCTAAAGCTGTAGAAATAAAATGGCAACACAGAAAATTATTTTACCTCCAAGTAAGTAAATTGTCAGGCAAGGAAAAACTCACTAATAGATATTGTTACTGATAACACTAGACAAACTTTGCTTAACAAAATAATGACATAAATGCAAAGAAAAATATGCTGTCTCAAGATACTACTGGCCTGAGAGAAAATATTGGTTGTAGTGGAGTTTGAGACATAAATTGCTCACATGTGGCACACAGCCTACATGCATGTTGATTAACCTCCTATTAAAAAAAATCCAAATATGCATTTCCCACACTTCAGCCAAAACGCACATAACAGGATATTCAGAAAAGCATCAGGGATCCAGACAACCATTTACATGTGTCTCAACAGGCATTAGGTACCCTACTTCTTTACATTATAAATCACTCATAACAATGTACATTAATTAGGGGACAACTTAACACAGCCATCTGTCTGCTGTACCCCTGATAGTCTGCCTAAAATACAGCACTTAATATACCACAGATGATATGCTGTCTGAGCCACCAAGAGCAGCTGTCAACTGCTGGCATGGCAATGAAGCAGCAGATATGGATATACCACCTGCTGGTCTGCTCCAGTTTAAACACATTATCTCCTGAAGAGTGACCCAGGGATATTATTCACCTGTGCTACCTGATAGCTTAACACTGCTTTAGATTTGAGCTGCATTGTACTCAAGAGAAGATAAGAATAGAACTCCCATTGCCACTAGATACAGGTAAAAACTAATCACTAGTTTATACTATTGTAACCCACATAAATTAACATGACCAGGCTCCCTACCAAAATTCACTTCTGGCATCTTCTGAATTGGCAGCACAAGCCACTTGTTTCTTCTATGCTGTAAATCACAGTCAACTACACAAAAGCCTTCAGGTCACTCCAGCTTGCCCAAAACCACACAAAACTCCAGCTATTATAATGCTCTTCCCCTAACAAAGCCTAAATGTAGCACAGTCATTACTTAAAGCAGTAATGGGGCAAAATTTAATTGACCAGAATCTGTTCAGGGATAAAGTCTGTGCAAAGAAGTATGATTAATGCTCTTCAATCTTAATATAAATTGGAGGCCCACAGCTCCAGGAGCAAAAATAACCCACATTAACTGTTTATAAAGGAGAGCTGGCTAGGTGATTTATCTTCTGTGATCAAAACAATACACTGACTTTTTGCTTTGTTATAATCATTAAGTTTCCCTCATTCAACATTTCTGAACTGCCTAGTGCTAATTCTGCCCTTTCCTGTGCATGTTAGTTCAGCAGCCACCTTCTTTTGTTCTAACCCTTACCTTGTGTTGCTGTTTCTCCTAGAGTCCTGACACACAGGGTCCACATCAAACCTTTAGCTTCATAACATGTGGTTTGTGTCTGGCTATCTTTCTCTTTCCCAGATGGACAGCAATCTCCACTCAAAATGAAATTTCTGCCCAGAACTGATGAAAAGAATGAAGCAGGTTTCAAAGTCCCGAACTGGGAAACAGGAACAACCCTAGTGTTAAATCTCACCTGCACTCCTCTATGGAAAAAGCGCACAGATGGTATCATGGTGGTGACATTTTCTGCATCATAAAGGAACAAATCTTTGCAAAACAAACACAGAGATGCAAGCAGAAGGGGTAGTTTCACCAGTGGCACCACCAATGCATGCTGCACTTCCAAAATACACCTAAGCTGCACACACAGGCCTACAGAGATTAAACCCCAAAGCAGAGACTGAGAGCTGCTGCTCATGAGCAGTCTCCAGCTCATCAAAACTGCCCCTAGTAAAACAAGAGCAAATGTGAGGAAAAGATGAGGCTGACTCCAGTCAGGAAAGGGGTGAGGTCAGGTTGCTGCGGGTAAGGAGGTTTCAAGAAGCCAAAAGGAGGCATTTCTCAGATAACTGGGTGGCCTGAGTAATAATCACAGCACCCAGATGCTTGCTGCAAAAAAAAAAAATAAAAATTCTGATGATTGGAATTTATGTGCAACAAGACCAGTCAGGTTTTTCATCTCATATCCATATCTCATAGACTAACTATGGACTCATTTTCATTTATTTATCCATGTTGCTGGCACTTGTTGATTGATACAGAAAAAAAAGAACTGAATATTAGCACATGCTTGTCTCTCCCCTGCAAAAATGAGAAGAATCCAGCCCACTCCTGCTTTCTCAGAAACCCAGCAGCCACAGCACAAAATTACAGGTCAGTACAATGGAGCATGCAAAAACTCTTTATAATCCTGCCACCAGTGAGACTCCAAATAAATTGAATCTTAAAGCCTGAGGAACAGATAACTATAGACAGTCAACTAACAAACAAGTAATTTCCTATCAGCATCACTGAAGTTAGTGCCTTGCATCCCAGACATTTGTTACCACATCAGACAAGAAAAAACTAGCAGATTTGGATTTTTAAAATTTTTTCTTTACTTCTGTAAATAGCACTAATTAAACGAAAATAGAAGAAAAGTTTTAAAGGATAATGTTCTTTTTTGTCTTCAGTATAAATGCCAGCAATTCATTAAAGAACATGTGCAGGGAACCAGAGCCAAAGCATTCCTACAATGGGAGTAAGTGAACAGGAGCTAAGGTCTAGTAATTATATAGGACAAGGAGCCCTTTCACCTTTCCATTTTATGGACCATTTTATGACTTTGACATTACATGGGATACTGCTAAAAGGAAAAGAGAAGTACACAATACTTAAGGGCTTATTTTCTCTCTGCTTATTATCCTCTGACGACTAAAACTCTCCTGTTCTGAATTCCCCCCAGGGCATTTGCATGAAGCTGTATAGAGAAAAATTAAGCCACTACATACTGCACAGATTTCCAAGCAAAACTAAGAATTCACTTTATGAACTGTTGTTTCAGATGAAAAAATGGATAGGACACACTGAAACTTTCTAGTGACAGAAGAAGTGCTGCCCTGCAGCACAGGTAGCATCAAAGCCTTCTTCCCTCAATGACTGGCCAAAACTCCCCTAAAAAGAGTATTATGGGCCACTTCTGTTGGGTGAAAGTATTGCAGATTCTTAACCTTTTCATTCATGCCTTCATATCTCAACATCAAATTTTAGATTACAGCAGGCAAGACAAGCCAGCTCACCAGCAGGTAACCAAACCAGCTCACTGCACACGAGGTACTAGTAATTCCAATTGGTTTTTTACATTTTACTATTTAGTTTAGCTATACCATTTACCTTGGTAAGCAAACTATGAAACATCTCCATTTTTAAAGATTTCAGTACCACGAAAAAAGGGAAGAATGATACTGAACACAGGATTCTTCTCTGAAAGCATCAAACAAAGCAAAGAACTGAGATAGGTCAGAGACTAAATATATGATACTCTCTTGACCCAGATGTTACTGGAAGGCTTTTTTTGTCACTCCATAGACTAGCCTCAATTGTCACAGCAGAAGCACCACCACTGAATATATCAATGACACTTCATTTTATACTCCTACATGCCTAAAAAAGACCCAAAAAGTTATTTCTGACCAGTGTAACTGATGGAACCAAATAAACCCAATATAACCAGAGATGCATCACTGAAAAACTATGACTATCAAAATAATAAATATCAGAGGAGACAACCCTTTGGTAGTTCAGACATAGCTTTCAACCACATTTCAGTAGTAGATGAGATCAAGCTCATTGTCCAAGCTGCTGTTTCACACCACACTGGATGCCTGAAATTTTCATTGTTAAAAATTGCCCACTGGAAAAACACAGAGCTGTAACACTAACTGTTATTAAAAGTTATTGTTACTGAAGGCATGATGTCGATTCTCACAGATGAAAATTTTATTTTGCTTGTCCAACATTTTGGAAGTTTGTTAGTTGAAGCCAAGCCCAAATCAGGAGCCAACATGACACCAAGGATCCATGTTCTGTTATGCATATTACAAGAGCAGCTCAGAATAAAGTGATGTAGTTGATGATGTTCCTGCTCATCACAGATGAGTTGGACCAGATGGTGCCTTTAGAGACCCCTTCTGTCCCAAACTATTCTTTGAAAATGCAAGCTTGTATATTTTAAGTTTGTTATTTAGATAGGGATTAAGTACACTAATTTATAACCTTCCAAAACTTTATGACCTGTATAAATTAATATGTCCTGATTTAAGAGGTCAAAGTTCAAATGAAAAGTCTCTTTGAGACATAAGAAAGCTACAAACTTTGGGAAATACTGAAATACATACTGAAAGATTATTTCTCTGCAAGAACATGACCTTTGAATAAAGAGTAAAATTTTCAAAGTCAGAAAAGACATCAAGATGCCTGACTCTCAGTGAAAGTCGACAGGAACTCAGTGCCAGATTGTCATTTATGTTTTATTCTAATGAAAAGCAAGACCTTAATTATAGGCCATCATGGAGCATCCTCAACATTCAAACTGACTTTAATGAGGGGAGGAGGAGAAGAGGGTGGTTGGGCTTTTTTGTTAGAACTGCCACGCCCAAAACAAAGCAAAAAACCACCCAGCAAAGTGTTGTGTACAATGCAAACTAATTACTTTCATGGGAAATTTAATTATTGTGACCCCAATTGGTAACAACTGTCACTGATCAGAGGGACTCTGCCCTCCCCAAATCGATTGAGCCCATGAGCACTAAATTGAATTCTAGCGGCTGCAGTGTGCAACTGATCTGCCACTCATCAGGAATCGTGCTATAACCAAGTGTCTGCAGTTAAGTACTGCTGTGAGGGTATCAAAGTCCTATATTCACAGGAAAAAACATATTACTGAACTTGGTTTTCAACACCCACTGCCTCTCCCTGCAAGCAAGCAAGTAAAAGTGGGCAACATCAGACCTTTGTCACTCTCTTTTCTTTTTTCTGACATGCTATGAGCAAACCACAAAGCCTGAGTTCCTGCACTAACACAGAGCTGGCAGCACCAGCTCTCAACTCCAGTCAATAGGCAGGCAGGCTGCTCTAAAGTCCCCACACCAACCAATTTGAGATGCATGAGCTCCTGGCAGCAAAATAATTATTTCCTCAGAGGCTCTTATTGTCTCCAGCACGCCATGAATTCTGTTCAAGTTCAATGTCAATTTATCACTCCACATTACTAGCAGCAGCTGACATCATGGGTGCAATTGTTAAAGAAAAGGGAAATTATTTCTGCCCTCATACATTTAGATTCCCTTCCCCTCAATAAGTGCAGTGAAGGGAAAAAGCTTTGAGCAATCTGAAATCGCAGAATGACTCTTTCTATAAAAGCATTGTACTTGTCCAGCAAACCTCTCTATCTACTACCACTGAATAATATCAGGTACCAGAGAGACCTGAAAGGGAATAGGGAGAGGAAATATGACCTGCAAAAAGGTAGTATTTTTAGAGTACAATGTAGTTTTTCCCCCTCTAATATGCAGCACATTCTTGGCTCAATACATGGGGTGCTGAGTGTCTGGCCTCTCTCAAGCAAAGCATGGCAGTGTGTGCTACTTACTAATCACAGCCTGGCACAAAATAAAGTGCTCTGCTGAGGGAAGACCTAAGTGCCTCACAGGTTGGAGCCCACCTGCCTCCATGTCATGACCCTGGTGCACTGTATGACACATGATTTTGCTTGGAAATATTTTTTGTTGTTGTTTGTTTGTTTTTAATTAAGCAGAGTAGTAGCTGGCTTAAAGTTTATGAGATCTTCACAAAAAAAAAAAAAAACAAACCAAGACTTCTTGCACCGTACAAAATGTTTTGTGTCAGTACAAAATTATTTTACGTTTGTGTACCATCAATATTCAACTCCAAAAAGCAACTCAGAAAGCCACCATTTCAACAGAAAACTACAACACTGAAAGACAGGACTCCTTTAAAATAGTAATTCTGAAAGTTGGTATTACTATATTTGTTTTGCAAAGGAATCAAGTAACTTTTCAGATGTTCAGATGAAATGAGTATCAAACCAGTGTTTTTTCAAGGAATCCAAAAATCCTGTACCTGCCCTTGAAATCTTCTAACCTGTTTGACAGTATGGAAACCTTTCCAAATGGTGTAAGCATTCCCTGGCAATACAGGAGATGGAGGGGATTTAAAAGTGACAAGACTGGATCTGAATCACCACTGAAAGGGGAAACAGTTAAATTCAGTTATTAAATTCAGTGTGCTGAAACCTGCAGTGTGAATATAACAATCCCACTGGCAAGCAGCTGCAGCCCAGCTCTTCTCCCTGGTGCCCACGGGCAGGACAAGAGGTACTGAAACATCTTAAGACAACTTTACTGTAAGAGAGGTCAAACACTGGAATAGGTTGTCCAGAGAGGTTCTGGAGACCTGACAGTATAGCAGGCTTATCTGCCTACCCACAGTATTATTAAAATTTGATCAAAGGATAAAAAGTTCTCTTTAAAGTTATCTTGCAATACCAGATACTGTCACAAGAGGCACAGAAGTTCTCTTTTGTTAGGAAATTAATCTCCGTGGTTTTAGAAACTTCAAAGATGCTTCATTATTGATTGCCTAAGCTAACTTTCCATGTCTTTAAGGCATTTTTTTTCTTTTTTTTCATGTTCACTCTGGCCAGATTCTTAAGCAGCAGCTTTGCCTGAACACAGTAAGTTTTGGTAGACTAACAGATGTCCACCCTGACTCTGTATTTAACATTACAAGCTAAAACACTAAATCCATAAGTACTTGAATGCTTGTCACTTTGAATCCTGCATGACTCATCCTTCAAGGCAGCCTATGGCAGTCCAAACTGCCAAAGTATTCCTCTGCCACCCTGAAATTCCCTTCTTTGCTGCATGTTTTCCAGTTTCTGATCATTGGACTGCAGCACAGTAACCAAACTGGTCCTGAGCAAATCCTTCTGCTTACTTATGGAGTAGGGAATTTGCAGCACATGCCTGTATTATCAGAAGCTCTGCTCTAGAAAGAGGAAGAAAATTCAGCATTTACAGATCACTCACTCTGGCAACTGAGATATCCTTCATACATAACCCTAACACGTGAAGTTCCCTCTCCGTGTGAGTGTTTGCAATTAATCATTTAGATTTCCCATAACAAATTTCAAACCCCAAATGTCCTCACTGACCATCCTGCTATGCTGCTGAGCTTCACTGGCACAGTGGGAACTTACTCATCTGCCATCTGGGCTAATGAAATTACTGAAATTGTTGTCAATCTCTTGGTGGATCACCACTGCAAAGAGAAAATGCTGTCTGCCATGAGATGGCAAGTTAGATGGAAGCTCAGCAGTGATGAGATCCAGAAAAATCATGTCCTCTTCCAGACCTGGATAAAAGTACTGTCATGCCAATGCATGCTTACTGCCCACATCTGGAAAACATAACTCCTCCTACACTCTTGCCTTTGCCCTGTGCCCAGTCTCCATCTCCCCCTTCCCATTGTTGGATCGCTCTCCTTTCCCATGCTGACCCGTATTTTCTGATTTCTCATTTTTACACAAATTTCCCTGACAAATTATCACCCTGGAGCAGCACAGTCTGTCTCAGACTTGCCCTCATCTATTGTATTAGCAGGGAATGCCCCGACGAAGGCAGGAATGATGCATCTGACTCCATGTTTTCAGAAGGCTAATTTATTACTTTATAATACTATATTATATTAAACAATACTATACTATTCTAAAGAATACAGAAGAAATACTTACTGAATGCTAAAAAGATAATAATGAAAACTCATGACTCTTTCCAGAGTCTCAACACAGCTTGGCCCTGATTGGCCAATGAGTCAAAACAACTCACACCAGAAACCAATGAAACAATCACCTGTGGGTAAACAATCTCCAAACACATTCCACATGAGCAAAACAGAGGAGAAGCAGAAGAAGATCGGAATTGTTTTCCTTTTTTCTGAGGCTTCTCAGCTTCCCAGGAGAAAAATCCTGGGCGAAGGAATTTTTTCAGAGAATGTGAATGCCACACTCATCCTCCAAAAAACCAACTTCTTCCAGTCCTCTATGTCATATCCTCTCTACATGTGAAGGGGGCTGCTGGGAAAGACATCACCTCAGGGCAGAAATGAGCATCATGCCAAGGGGGACAAGTGCCAGGCCCCCACCACAGGCAGAGGCAGCAGCCCCAACCAACACACCAACACAGAGTCATTCCAATGTACCTTCAGCCTCGTGGGAGCTCTGCTGCTAAAAAACACCCTGATCTTCCCCTTTGCTTCCTCTTCATACTCTGTGCTAGTCAGAGCAAACAGAGCTTCAGTTGAAGGAGTGGAACAGAGTTCAAACAGTATGGGCATCCATGGGAAGACTGTGATGGAGGGCTAAAGGACAGCCTTAAGCTCAGGGATTCTTAGGTACACCTGGTGGCATCATAAAGGAGATTTGCCTGCATTTCTAAAAGTAAATGGATAATCCCTTACTATGAAGGTGCTATGTACTCATCAAAACCAGACCAGGATTTTGTATTGCTATAGAAAAGCAAACCAATCCCTTCATATTTTTTATTTTCAGTATTGACATAATTCACCATTAGTACTACAGTAAATTAAAAACAAGTAGTAAAATGAAATGGAGACAAAACCAAAATTCATACATGCTCTTATAGTACTTATTCTTGAAGCAGTTAGTAAGGCCATTTTTCAATTTACATAAAGAAACTGGGAAATACCCAAATTCCCACAAAATCAAGGCTTTTTCTGCATCACTTTAGTTTAGTCATAGCCAGGCCTAAAATTTGCAAGAGATAACCATCCATATGACCAAGCAAATGTATGTCACAGCTAAGTTAATTTGTAGTTGCATGTTATGGGAGAATTTTATCCTGCAGATGAAAATAAAATTACAAATACATCAGCATTCTGAGTCAGCAAGACCTTATGAAAGAAAAGCAAAGACAATCCAAGTATTTAGATTGAAAATTAGCTGCTTTCTGAAGAATAAAAATTGTACTTCTACTACATTAAAAAAAATTATTACTTTAAAAAGTTTATTTGAAGATTTAAGGCTTGACCTAAGGGCTATTCTTACTGTTTGTAAGGCCAGGGCAATGCAAAGGTACAAAGGTGACTCCACTGCAGAGAACAGAAGCTACATTGGATCTCCATCAAACACTGACTTTTGTCTCTATTATGTTATATATACACACACTGCAGTTCTCCAGCTTTTTTTCATCTAAATAAGCCCAAAAAAGACAGGGACAAAATAAAATATAGGATATACAAAAAATTCCCATAACTGCAAGATGGAAGATGTATAAACCTGTAACCCTGCAAGATCTACTGTTTCTCCTTCTCACCGCAGTCTTTGACAAAAAGTTGATGTGCATTTGAAACATGCATCAGTGAAACATCTTGGTAGTAAAAGGAAACGTCAAGCCAAAGGAAACACTGTGGGAGCACACATTTAATACACCATTTTCACCTCCAGGTTAAAAATAACACCAGAGGTTCACAAGCAGCTTGTATCAATGTAAAATCAGCTTTGCTTTGTGGTTCATGCAACACTTTAGTGTGTATTTAGGGGGAAAAAATCCAATTATTTCTACCACATAGTCCCTAAAACAGAGTTTATTACAGTTAGGAGATTAAAAACACTGAAGTCTTTTCATATGCTCTTGACAGGTGGTGTTTTGGTTTTGTTTTGGTTTTTTTTTAATGTGCAGAAAAACCCTCCAGCCAGCAAGGCATCCAGCAGCTGGAAAGGCTGCACTGTTCTGAGCTCGATTATGTGACAGTTGGTTACACCTATTTCTAACACTTGCTTCCAAGATAAAATGCAAATACAAAATTTCCCGATTACTTATTATCATTAAAGAAACCATTCTGGGCTTCAGTAGTCTATTGGCTTAGAGTCCTGGCCAAAATCCAGCATCAGTAAGTACATTGAGATGCATCCTCTTACCCTTGAGCTGCATTCAGCAATATTAACTTGTTTTCGTTTTCCTTCGTATTTTACAGAGAAAATAATGGTAATGTTGTCTGTCTGAGTTTTAGTGTGTCTGAATTTTAGTGAAGTTCTACACATGCATGGAGAGACCCTCCTTCAGAAACCTTTCTATCAAATCCATAAATCACAAACAATAAAATCTTGAGTAACCCTACTTCATATCAATGATTAAAAATATAATCAGTCTTAAACACAGCAAAGGAACACAAGCTGGGAGATAGCTGTAGCTACTGCTGGTGGCCTCCAAACTCTCTCAAATGGACAGGGAATATATTTATCACCAGAATAAATGAAAAAAATATTTATTGTTCTCACCTGCTGAGTTAGAAGCTACATCCTTCAGAAAAAGAAAGTGTAGCTTAGAATACCTCTGTGTGCATTTTAAATGCACTGAAGTCATGGGAAATCTGCAAGAGAGACTGACTGTTCTTTGGTTTTTATTTAGAAATTATTGTTATTCTTCTTAAAACAGCTTGGTTTTGGTAAAGAGACATGTAGAAGTATGAGAGCAACAAGATATGAGAAACTCATTAATTGAAAGGAGAGAAGCATGAAGATAACAAGGTGATTAAAAAGCAGGACAGAGAGGACCAGGAAACCTAGGAAGAGGTAGAAAGCCAGGCACAAAGACAGGGAAAAAATACACAGAAAGCAGGTCAGGACCAGGAGGCAACCAAAAGGTACAACATTTGAAAGAAAATCAGAGATGGAACATGGTGCCCCATATAACGTTCACCCTACTGCTGAGCAGGGAGGAACCCCAGGGAATATTCTCCTCACCAACCACTAGAAAATGTTCTCTCTCAGCAGGTGGGGTTTTCTCTGACAAAGCAAGAGCCTAAGTGACTAACCCACTCTTATTTATTAGCATCCTGACAAAGGGACATCCAGCACCTGCAACATGTCCTGCCTGGATGCTGGGCACAGAATAATTTCTTCTTATGCTTCCATCACCACTGAAAGCCAATCACACTGTACCTGATCCCAATCCCACTAAAGGCAAGGAAAAGGCTGCTGCTTCTAGTGACAATTAATAAAATCTGAAATGCACAAAGAACACAAGATACTGATGGACCCTGCCCTGGGCTACTGTCCAGGTGATGGGACCTGCGCCCCTTCACAGCTGCCTGCCCCCAGCACAGGCTGTGCTGCCTCTGCAAGTCTCTGCAGGTCTCTCAGGTCTCTTCTGAAACCAAGAGCGCTTTAAACTCTTACCTTGCACAAAAAATAAGACATAAATACTTTAAATTCATTTTGCTTTAAAAGAGAACTGCAGGGCATTTTATAATTAGCTACTAACCCAGGGAGCCACTGCTGCTGTGTATCTAGACATTTTTATGAAATGGCTAACTATTTGGAGAAGGGATCAATGAGAATATATCACTGTTTCCCATTGGTGCAGGCTGACTTTCCTGATGCCCCAAGATTTATAGCAGCCTGAAGACCTGCATTAGCTACAGACCAAGCAACCTCAATGCCTAGCAACTTTCATTCTAAATAAAAGCATTCAGCACCACTTCAGCCACAGCAAAATATGTCTTTGGAGAACTCACTGGACAAACAAGTAGTGAAATTATACTGGAGAGGCAAGGACCATCCAGTTCATAAAGGTTTCTAGGAATACT
Organism: Agelaius tricolor; assembly: GCF_023055355.1. Taxonomy (NCBI): domain Eukaryota; kingdom Metazoa; phylum Chordata; class Aves; order Passeriformes; family Icteridae; genus Agelaius; species Agelaius tricolor. The sequence goes on from NW_027269261.1 coordinate 66,461,069, forward strand.
GTATTTATTACTGACAACTACTGCAATATGGCATATGCTTCCTGCACACATGGTCCTTGCTTACAAAGTTCAAACTCTATATTCTCTGGTACAAAACAAATAATTGAACATAAAATTAAACACAGGAACAAACAATGAGGGGAAGAAAACTGTTCTTTCAGATCACAGGTTTTGATGTGGTCATCTCTTGCATTTTAATAGCATCAAAGTGAGTAAATCACTTCTGTAAAAAAAATCCACAAAGATAAACTTTGGGGTCTATAATATTTCTTGGAAGTATTATTTGGTTTTTGTTCCTCTGTCAGCATGCATATCACTTTGCCAGCCTCCCTCCCATTTCCTTTCTCTCTGGAAAAGAACACTTCCTGCCTTGCCCTAGAAAGTATGAAACCTTTGGAACAGAAAAGCTCATTTTTCCACTTCATCAGATGCTGCCCCTGTTCAAACTCATCTCAAGAAATACTGCCTGTGTTAGCGGTCTGCACACTCTCTTATTTTCCCATGCCAAGAAGTCAGTTAATAATGCCAGAGACAGAGTTTCTTCCTGCTTCTGTCCAGTTCACGTGAAAGTCAGCTGTGGTTGTTGTATAAAATCACGTAGAAAAGCAGGGGGAAAAGGGTGATGCCAACTTCAGTAAAAAGAATCTCTGTTCTCCTATGCAGCCCTTCGAGATTTAAAAAGGAAAAAAGAAAAAAAGAAGAAGAAGAAAAAAGCAGCTGTAGCAACATTATCTTAAATTGAAAGCACAAATCAGATTCAGAATCCAATACAGCCCATAGCCCATCTGTGTCTAACATCAGGGGCTCAGGTCACTCAGTTATTTTACTGCTTTTGCTAGGGATGCTGCCCACAGCACTTTCCCAGGTGCCCACGCCTGGTTTGCTCTATCAGTACCAGGCCTGCTCACATCCCAGCATGAACCCCTGGCTGCCACTGCAGGTACCAGCACTGGCAGCTCTCCTGAGCAGCATTGGAGGTGGGATTTTCTTGGCAGGAATTGGATCTCATACACCAGCACTGAAGCCTGGCAGTGTGGGACTCCCAAACTTTGAACCATGTGTTGCTTCACAAGAGTCAAAACCAAGGACAGAAAAAGCAGGGGAGTAGTTCAAAGCCACATCTGGCTGCCACTTGGAGAGATCAGCCTGGAGAAGGTACTCTAAAACACATGCACATGGAGTGCAGATGGAAGCAGCAGCCAGTTTCATCTTGTAAAACCTCCTCTGGGGAATGCTGATCCCCAAAATGACACAGTGGATTATTTAGGCTTGCTGTGTGATCTTTACAGTACCCAAAATTTGTATGCAGGCACACAGAGACGTGTTTAGTCACGCACTCAGTACATCCAGGTGTCTACAGTTCACTAGTTACTCCCTTCAGAGAAATGTGTTTATAATAAATGACAACTTCCCTTTCAGAAAGATTTACACCATATGATCTGTATTCAGTGGAGAAGAGCCAACAAGTGGGTTGAGTTACAGTTCCCCTCCTTGGGGGAGGAGTGTGGGGGGGAAATCACAACTTCTTAGTTTGAACATTTCAAAAACGTAGAAAATAGCCTGATCTGTTATGCCTCTCTTCTCAAAACATGCAACAAGCACCCCACATTAGAGAAGTTCCAAGGAAAGGTTTCAAAGCTGTTGGTAGCAGCACGCCCCTCTGGAGACTAAACAGAATTCAATTCTGTTAAAGATAGAAACTGCTTCTCTAAATATTCTGGAGGGTAACAACTACATTTTACAGGACCACAGTGAAATTTTTAAACGAGGCTTTAAAATTCCTCATTGACTTTCATGTTTGGTTTTTTTTTAGCAGTTTCATTTCTGTGGCTGGTTGGTGTTAGGTTTTGTTTTAAGACAATGATTAAATAAAATCCCATTTGTAAACCAGGAAAACTTTTAATGAGACATAATATATCCAGATAATACAGAATTCATCAAGATCTAAAAGGAGCATCATTACCAACCTACAGCTCAGTTTTTGCACTGTTGTTGGTTTTTTTAGCTATCAGCATTTGCAGCTACTACAGTGTCAGAGAGCAGGAGACCTAACCCCTCACTACGACTGACAGGATTAATTTGATTAACTTATCGATTGAATGTTTTATATTCTTCAGAGATTGTGAATATTCTTTTTTTCCTTGTAGGGACATTAAACTATTAGAAAAATCTTTTGCTAAACTTATTTGGTGAGATAACAAACCGTTATTAGAATTAGCTACATTATTGCAGCTAAAGACAAGGGAGATCTTTCCTCTCCCAGATTTATAGTTTTATAATTGAGTATGTCAATTAAGATCTAACCAAGATTTAGCAGGCAGTAGCTGTGGGTAATTACTGCAAAGTCATTGAGGTAAAGATATGTGCCTTATTTTTCTAGTAGCTGAATTAATTTTATCTAGCCATTTTGTACAGCACACATCATCTTTATGCCACTTTGCAGGATACTAGACTTTACATTAGCAGGCAAGAGGATGGTACTTTCACATTATGCAAAATTTTATCATATGTGTTGTTAAAAATCACCCCCTTTTATTTACCTAAGGTAAATCTGAATGTATTTTCCTTTTTGCACTCTCATGATGTTATTTATGGTACCACACTTCCAAGTAGAAGATAGATCTGTGTCTTACTAGAGACACTGAAGTCTGACATGGTGTCAGACACAAAGCTGTACTATAGCACATCTCATTGTGATTTTTGGTTTTTTAGACATGTGAATCTTGGCCAAATTAGAGCAAGTTTTCACCAAAAAAAAAGTGGATGGCATCACTCAGCCTCCACACCAATTCAGTATTAAGGTCTCACTGAAAGCCCTAAAAAGGGCTCTGTTGATGGGAGATCCCCATTAAAATTACAAGAATTATTAAGTGACATAAGTCTAATACTCACTGCTGCTTCTCCATAACACAGACACTCACCTAAGCTTACCTAAAATTGATAGAAATTACATCTGAAGGAGCACATTACCTATTAGCAACATGGATTAGGTCTGCCAGATTTCCCCAGTAACTCACTCACCAGTACAGGAAAGATCCTCATCTGTCTCCAAGTATGAGGCAAAACATGGGTTTATTTTTGCTGTTCAGAGCAGTAAGATTGTATTAGCTGTACAACAGCCCAATATTATCACACAGCAAGGCAGCATGAAATATAGCAGAAGTACAGGGGCTGAAAGAAGGAAATCAATGGGTATTTAAAACACCATTTAGTTGATTTACCTATGGCATGAAGCACTGCCATTTAAAAATCTCTCATGGAGATGTCTCTTCTCCAAATAAATGCCTGTACTGAGAAGATTATTTACTAAATGGCTTTTAAATGCTGCCATTAAAAGAAACACATTAAAATCAATTAAAAGGTTTTATAAAAACACCAATCTTCTTTTTCATTTCCTAAGCTCTTGCCATCATCATTTCACCCTTTCGTACTCCTGCTAAAGCCAACAAGGTGCTCTTTCCCAATTCAAATAGCACAGAAGGAACCACATTCTAGCTATTACAACAAAATCTTGTTCTAGGCACCAATCAGTTGCTCCCAGGTAGGGGAGTGGGTGGGTGTATCTGGGGCACTTTCTTTTAACTTTAGGGCTCTCCTGCATAACACAAATTTACCTTGTGTATGTGTTGGGGAGGAAGTAGACTGACTCTCATCAAGTAAAATTTGTCAAAGATTTTTGATTCCCCCAAAAGACAAGAGCAACCTATTAATTTGGGAGTGGAATGCATCCCATTTAACTTAAGTCTTAAAAGAAAAAAATACTTCTAAGGTCACTTCTCACTCTTCCACAAAGAAGAGGGGAAGGCACACGTGTTTATTAAAAATGCACCTAAAGTCAGAGCTTAGAGTACATAAATTTAAAACAAACAAAAAAAAAAATCACACTGGCAATTTGTCAATGAAAATTATTCAGCTGTCAGCACTTTCCAGCTTACAGGAATAACTCATGTTCCTGATTGTGACAAGTCTCCTTCAGGTAGCTGAACTTGCTTAGGTGAAAAACACAACATTTGCATCAAGAAGAAAAGATGTTAAAACTGATGGCTTCACCACAGCTGGCATATTGAGATAGCAAAAAAAAAAAAAATGGAACTTTCCTTTACACTTATTTCTTCTCCATCTTTTTTTGCTTTGGCAAACCTTTGGGGAACTAAAGTGTTCCTCTTCTCTTCCAGCAGGAAGACATATACTCTACACAACAGTTCTATATCTACAACAGAAATATGTCTACAAGGAAAACTTCCCAAGCGTCCTCTATCCATCAGCACCATGAGGCTGAAGGTCAAAGCATCATGGATTCAGGCCCTACAACAGTGGGGGGAAAAAAAGAAAGAACAAAGAGGGAAGGAAAAAAATAATACAAGCTCTGTGTTATTTTTCTGCTTAGCACATGAAAAAGAAGCAGCCAGAAAAGGCTCAAAGGAATAAAATTTAAAATTCCATTTAAATCTCAAACTAATTTAAGAGTTCCACTTGCAAACCTCAGAAAATCGTTGTGTGTTGAGAGTTGGTGTGGTAATTTGAAAGACATGCAATTCTCCATTCATAGCCAAGCAGTTGGATTATCTGCTTTGGAAGAAAAATTCCACTCATTCACAGCCTTGGAGCACAACTGGGGCTTCCATAAGAAATAATAATTAGAGTAGGGAAAGTGAGATCTCAAGACGGTGCTTCTCTGCTAATTCAGTCAAATTTCACCCATTTGTTCTAGATGCAATATTTGCTCACAGGCTGGTGGCAAAGAAACACATACCTCATACTCAGTTCATTTGTTGTTTGGCTGCAAGGATATTACCATTGTTTCACATTTGTGTTTGGGGGTAAAAAAAAAAACCCAAACAAGACACTACTTTTTGTCTGGTAGGTTGCTGGGGTCTTTTTTAATCTTTCAAAGCAGCCACAAAATGCTGTTTCACTTCCTCATGCAGCAGGTCTCTGCTATGTTTCTGCTTCCCAATGCTTGTAACTCTATGGAAAACTCCTCAAGGGCCCCCAAGTTCACGCAGTGTTTTGTGATATACATTACTTTAACACAAGTGATTTAAAACGTGTGAAAAATGCCAATCCCTTGTTTTTAAAAATCTTAAAAGTTTAATGATAATAAAATGGTCATAAAAATAGCAATATTATTAGAGGAACAATAATTTGGACAATTTGAATTAGGACAATATGAGACAATAGAAACAAAGAGTTACGGACATCCGGGTACCTTTTCTGGGCAACATAAGCCCGAAAAAGGACACTCGTTAACAGATGATTAACCCTTAAAAAAATATCCTGTTGCATATTCATACATCTCATACATGATGCATAAATTCCATTCAAACACAGGATTCTGTCTGGTCATCGACAACTTCTTCCTCTGAATCCTAACAGCCTCTTTAGGCCTGAGTGAGGCAGGAAGAAGTTAGTTTCTTCTGATAAGAGGGCAATAAATTCTTTTTCTCTGCAAGATTTAAGTGTCCTGTGGCTATCTCGCTGCAGGTCCTTTCTTTAAAAAAAAAGGGTCTTACCTAGCATAGTTTCTATTTTAACATTTTGTTACAACCTAAAACTATATTTAACACACTACTTAAGAAAATTAATACAGCATAACTTTCTAACATAACACACATAATATTTCTTTTAATGTTTAAGAAAAGCCAATCATAAAACACGCATTTTTCACAAAAAGTGATCCGAAGAGGCAACTTCCCAGCGGCTTCGACTGGGAGGCAAAGGGCCGGGGCGGCGGAGTTTGGCGGCGGCCTGGATGCGCTTGCACAAAGGCACCACCGCGGCTCTTTCAGGCGGGGATTTCTCAATGAACCCAGCGCATTCCAGGCGCCGCTCCCCGCGTTGCCGGGCGCCCATTGAGGCTTTCAGCGCCGCTCAGGTGCCACCAAGGAGGGCACCGGGGCACTTCAAAGGGGGGCGCTGCAGCGCCGCCCTCCTTTTGAAATGAGCTGTGAAAAATGCGTACTGTAGGGCTGGCTTTTCGCAAGTACTAAAATGAATGTTATATGTCTCGTGTTAGAAAGTTATGCTGTATTAATTTTCTTAAGTGGTGTGTTAAATATAGTTTTGGGTTATAACACAATGTTAAAATAGAAACTATGCTAGGTAAGATACTTTTTTTTAAAGAAAGGACCCGCAGCCACCTAAATCTTTCAGAGAAAAAGAATTTATTGCTCTCTTACCAGAAGAAACGAACTTCTTCCCGCTTCGCTCAGGCTTGACAACACCGTCAGAATTAAGAGGAAGAAGTTGATGATGATCAGACAGAATCCTGTGTTTGAATGGAATTTATGCATCATGTATGAGATGTATGAATGTGCAACAGGTTATTGTTTTTAAGGGTTAATCCTCTGTTAACATGGGTCCTTTTCCAGGCTTATGCTGCCCAGAAAAAGGTACCCAGACGTCCGTAACTCTTTGTTTCTGTTGTTTCACATTATCCTAATCCAAGTTGTCCAAATTATTATTACTCTAATTGTATTGCTATTTTTATAACCATTTTATTCTTATTAAACTTTTAAAATTTTAAGAACAAGCGATTGGGTTATTGGGTTTTTCACATAAACCGTTAAAAATAAACATATTTTTATGTTTAAAAATATTGAAATATTTTAAGGTGCATGTGTTCAGTACTCAGCACATTACCTGTGTTTCAGTACTCCTCAATCTGTCAGATTTTAAATAAGTGTCTCTTTGTATGCAACAGAAGGGGTTAACACACAAACCAGAAAGATGTAACTGAAGAGAATAAGGCTTAAACTGACTGACACTGACCTTTGAAGCAGCGACTGTCGGAAGTTCCCACTTTGTGGACTAATGGTTAGGTGGTGAGATAGATAGTTAGCTAACCTTGCTCCCATGTATGAAAAATGTGGGACAGATGTGGCCATGCGCTCTCTCCCAGCCAGCAGCACCGCCCAGGGCAGCCCCGCTCTGTTCCCCGGCAAGGCCCTGCAGGGGAGGCCAGCCTGGGCTGGGATGACACCCCAGTCCCCATCACTGCTCCAGGGGAAGGGCGAGGACAGGGGACAACCAGAGCCCACAGCGCAGGGTCTGGTGCCTGCCCATGCACAGGGTGACAACCCACACTCCTGTGCCAAGGGAAACAGAATGGCACGCCACAGCCACATTTAGACCTGATGCTTCTTATACAGATCCTTCATCCCTCTCTTTAATAACCCTAAAATGTCAGTTTTGACAAAGAGCTATCGATATCAGAGCTACAAGGGATGTGTTATATCATCTGTACCTCTCTCTTCCTCCCATCAGCAGAGAATTATTTCCTCCAAATGGGTTTGGGAGGGCTTTCTGTGATTTAGTTTGGATGATACCTCTTCTTCTGAAAGATTAGTCCACATACAAATAGACATCTCCATCGAATCCTGCTTTCTACTGCCTAGTTTTTGTATCTATCCTGCTAGTTCTAATTGTCTTTTTTGAGATGCTCCAAAAGCCTTCTGCTACAGCACAGAAAGAAATAAGACTTTCAGATTTTGTCCCTTAAAAATAAAACTAAGTAGCACATAAGGTCAGTTAGTACATGTTCTTTCGCATCCTTCGGTGTCCCTACCAGAAAATAAATATAACCTTTTTTTCTAAGAGCACAGAGAGATGGGGCTTCACAGAAAAAATGATATCACAAAAACTTCTAGTGAAGAGAGCAAGGAAAAAAGTTAATTAAAAACTAAGGAGCTTTGGGGGGCTAAATCAATCTTTGACATACTGGAGGGTACAAATCTCTTTCAATGCATTTGGGGCTAATTTTTATTCTAGATCAGCCACCAAAATTCAACTCAAAATAAGGAGAAGTAATATTTTATTTAGGAAGTTAATAAATCTTGTGTTAAACTTATTGCTATAGCACAGGGTGAACAGGCAAATTTTGTGGTGAAGTTAGTTTTTGTGAGTATGCCACACCACCTCACACAGAAACCAAGACACTTGGGAATTGTATTCTGATTTTTTACCTTCTTCAGACACCACATAAGATGGAAGTGTTGATTTTTCCAAGCTCTGTAGGGCCAAACACTGGAAGTTTCACTACAAACACGTGTTTTTTCTAACCTGCTCCACATGATCTTTATTTCCTATATGCCGAAGACAACCTTTTTCAAATATTTAAAGCTAAAATTTCAGGTTCATTAACTGCAGTTAACATGAATTTGCCAACTCCTGTCTTTTTGTTCAAACAACAGTCTGCCGAAAATTTCTGTAACCTGAAGTCTGAACCCCAATCTAGTTTATCTGGGCTTATGAATACACATGTTAGTCTATCATATCACGGCCAGACCACTGCATTTGTAGATGGTTATTTCCCTCTGACAAGGGAGAAAATTGTGTTCCATCTCTGAAGCAGTAAAGATAACAATGCCTCAGAAATGTGGAGCTGAGGCATGGAACAGAGGTTTCCACAAGTTAAGGAGGATGTGGATGTGTTGCAAAGTAGGCAAAAAAATGTTCTTGCAGACACATCTGGATCTGAGGCTAGACAAAAACCTTCTGTCCAGGTTTGTTTCACTGTTACCGAGTCAACTTTAAAATGTAAAAGCTCTAGAATACTAGAATGCTCATAGAATACTCTCAATTTGACTTCTGTTGAGAGGGTACCTTCTACTTAAAACCATGGAGGTCATTGTGGCAAGCAATTCCAGTGGCAAGAAAACTGCAGGAAGGCAGTGAAGCTGTCAGCAGAATGGCTTTTCCCGGTTTTGGGGTGGAACCATGTGCATTTATGTGGTCAGTTAAAGCAATGAATATTTCAGATTAAATCCGAGAATACCTACCCAGCTGAGCCCACTACTAATTTAAAAAGTCATAGCAGTCAAGGGATAATTGTATATAATCAGGCCATGCCAGCAAACAAGAAGGCAGCTTATTTACAGAGACTATTATGTTGGCAAGAAAGAAAGCATTACCAAAATTAAACTGATAGAGAACTTGATGCCAGTATTATACATAATTCAACAGCATCCCAATTACATTGCCCTTTCATGTTTTTCTGAGCTTGTAGTGAGAGATAGAAGAGACTCTTCCATATCTGTGCCATGGCCTTTCTAGCCTCTTGCTCTCCTTGCCAGCCAGTATTTACAATACAAATTAGAAGCATCTATAAATATCTTTCCTGCTTTTTTGGTTTTTTTTTTTTCATTAAATAGTCCAAATCTCCTGATGAAGGGCTAGTGTTTGCATCCCAGGGGGAAAACCAGCAGCAAACCTAGAAAATGCCTTGCTCAAAAGGCAGGGACTGCATGTCAGAACATGGGTTAAAACTAAAGCTTTTTTTCTTTGTTCATACTTCTGCATTGTAATTATCCCATTACAGCATTAATCTTTCCAGCTACAAATAGCTGATTTTATGTATGCCCTTGCTATGCTAAAACTGCTCTTCCACAAGAGGAGATGCTGTGCCTCACCAGATTTTTTCTGCAGCTGGAAGATTCATAGCCCAGAGCAGACCAAGCCAGAACAGGAGTGCAAAGCCCTGCAGGTGATGACAAGTGAGGCTGCTGCCACACAGATATCATTTGCAATCCAATGGTCGCCACATCAGACAGTTTCCATTGCAAAAAATCAAATCTTAATGTAAGTTTGCTTTTATTTCAATTAGACACGTTGCTTTTATAGGACATTCTAAACAGATTAAAGCCACAGGAAAACAGACCCAGCTCACTTCTGCTTCTCAGAGCCCCTTCAAGCCAACACATTTAAATAGGGCCAAACAACTCCATGAGAGCCCAAAGAAGTTGAGGGAAAGATCACAGGCTAGTGACTCCTCCCAGCAGGCACCAAAAGCCACTGAGCTATTTCTGTCTCAGAACCCTGAAGTACTTTCCCCAAGAGACCTGAGCATCTGACCCTTGCCTAAGAATATCTTCCTCTGAGAGAAGAGCAAGAAAAAGAGGCAGTCAGTCTGGGGAGAAGAAAGAAGGGGAAGCTGCAGGTGAAGGGAACAGCAGCCACACAGGGAGCAGGGGAAAAGGGACAACTAACTAGTGCTTCACAAAAGACAAAGAATTAAAAGGACAAAGATAAAATAAAATTGTTTCCCAGGGCAGATGGAGCTGGCACAATGCTGCTAAAGCCACCCTGCAGGAGCAGAGCAGGGCCATGGCTGGCAGCAGTGACAAGTGGCAGCAGCAGCTCCTGCCATGCACCATGGTGGCTCCTGTCAGATGTCCAGTGGCCCTAAAGTGTTGAGAACCCAGGGGTTTTAGTAGTGAGAACTCAGGGGGTATCAAACAAGAGTGAGTTTCTTATTGCATTGCCAGCAGAGGTAAAGAAACAGCTGTCTGTCATTCTGCTGGGTTTCAAGGTCCTGCAGCTGGAGAGCACTCTCAGCTTTCTGCCATGGCCGCATCTCCTCCCAGCCCCCAGGTACAGTCCCACTGGGACCCAGAGGAATGTCACCCAAGAAAAGCCCCAAGAAAAGCCCCAAGAACCCGGCCCACCATTTCCGACAAAGGGGAGTCCTGGCACTGCAGTGGATGCAAGAAGAAGAAAAGAAGGTTCAGGACTTCTGAAGGATACTGTAAGGATACACAGTGATGGCTGAACAGGATGCACAACAGCAGAGCCTGTAATCACAATGATGTACTCAAGGCAAGCACTGCTCACATACACAGGGCTGCCTGAAGCAAGAACCCCATTGTAATATTACATTGCATTAAAGGGGGAAAAACCCAAACAAACACATTGTATTGGAATAAAATTAAAAGATACTGGCTTGAACTGAGTTTCATGGGAAAAATGGAGCAAGAGGCTAATAGTTTAATAGTCCTGGCAGCAGTATGGGTGTGGGCATACCCAAGTTCACAACTTTGGATCATCACAATGCAGAGCCACTACACATATGACAGAACTGAAACCCTTTCTGTCTCACATCCCCAGCAAGCCAATTCCAGATGCCAAGATGGGGCTCTGACTGTCAATGGCAAGGGAAGGCCAGAGGATGCTGGTTTTTTCTCTGAATAGTACCTCCAGGGCTATTAGTAAGTTGAACAGGCACTACCTCAAAAACACCACCTTGGGGCCTTTCACAGTCCTCTGCTGACCAGGAAGAATGTAGTCTTGAGAAAAGGTTTTCCACCATGAAAAAGAAGGAAGGGAGTGTACTGCTATTTAACTGGTTCTTGTTCTTCCACACAGGAAAGCTGATCCTGGAGGATACAAACTGAATAAACAAGAACTTAGCCTGAAGGCCTTGAGCAGCAATCCTGCACACTTCCAGTTTAAAACTCTTTGATAAGAGAAAGAAGTAATGGCTGCAGAGCCATAGACTGGGGGTTAGGTCCATTTCAGTTGCTTCTCTGGCTTGACCTGAAAGTTCTGAACGATTGCACATATTTGCCATATACAAGATGGAACACAACTATTTCTTCAGCCATGGCTTAATTATCAACAGTAGTACCTGATACTCCTCAAGTACTGAAATTACAAATGAAAAGCAAGCCAATATTACACACCTATGATGGCAGATGGCACATTCATGTCTCTGTGACCAGTGGGACAAAATTAGTCACCCAAAACTAGGATACATAGCATGCACTGAATGTATACAGCTATTAATATTTCCGATAATCAAAGTTACCTAATCTATTTTAGCACATTTGATTCTGATGTGACATACCAAACAATACCAACATCTTGCCCACTGTCTCCAGTAAAAGCAGTTGTAAGTTTCCTCAGACATATATATTGTGTATATGAATGTGTTTGTATCAAGGTGACATTCATTAAAAAAAGAGAGACTGTGCTGAATTGCACCTTTCCTTTTGTTTTAAGGTTAAGAGAGAATATTGTGCATTTGATAACTTATCCCTTTAAACTTGTTTCCCTTCATGGGGCTTCATTTTGGGTTTTTTTTTTTGTTCTTCCCTGAGAAGGAATATTAAAGGTAACAGAGACTTTAATGCCTTCAAGGAAGAAAATAAACTTGTCAAACTTCTGGACATATTTTTCCAACCATTCTAATAATGTACTGAGGGAGTTAGGACTGTCTTTCCAATGAAAAGGGCTTTAACCTACAGGAAGACTTTTAAGAATATTTGCATTCACTGCTGTTCAGGTTTCTGGACTAATGACAGGGGAAACATCTATTTCTCTCCCCTTACCTAGGCAAACAGGCAAATACAGAGCACAGTCTTGCAGTAGGTTGAGACACCACAGTAATTCCCTGTTCCTCTTTTTTAAGGTACAAAGAAAAGCCCAAGACATATACATTAATTGCCTAGTGCAAACCTTCCAGTAAAAACAAACAAACACAAAAGAGGGCATGCACACCTCTTGAAGACTATACTACTTACATTTCCCAGGCACGCACAATCTGCTGGTCACATGAAGATTACATGCACAGAGCTGGAAGGCACCACATCCCTGTCTATTTTACAGTTGCTCTTCAGAAAAAAATTCATGTTTCATCATGCTCAGGGAAGTGAAAGCCAGTCTAAAAGCATATACCAAGTTATTCTTGCTTTTTTTACAAGTAGGAAGCAGAAAACCTCTCCATCCCATTTTTCAGGGTAAAAGCAAATAAAGGTGCCTGAGGAGCAGCTTTAACTAGTCTTTCAGGCAATTTACAGGGATCTGTAGTCTGCACCAGCCCTTAAAAGACGCGATTAATTGTCATAGCAACCAGGGCATGGAACCACACGCACTTGGGCTGGGATACAGGGACAGCAGTGTGCCCTCTTACCCACACACGCATCTCAAAAGGGTACCGGGCTCCTCGAGGGGCTTCATTGTTCGGGCACAGTTAATCCTCTATAATAGACACTCTTAACCAGGCATGGGGGACTCTCCCCTTACTCCCCCTTCCTTCACAGGAAATATGGAAACCATGGTGCTGCTGTGGCTGTGGAGGGAGGCTGCATGTCGGGGGAGGAGGAGGAAAGGAGACAGTTGGACAGGCAAAGGAAACAAAACTGGGGATTATCGTGTACTTTGGGGTCCAGCTAGGAATTCATCTTAAGAACTGACGCACCACTTTTTCCTGCATTGATAACATATTTTCTTTACTCCCACCGTAAGTCTTTCATCTTCTTTCCCTCTTTCAGAAAAACACCATCAATGAGTTTATTAAAAACAGACAATGTGGTTATAGCACAGCACACCTGCAAGCTAGTTCATTGTCTATCTCTGCCTACATAAGATCAGAGCCATGGTCATCAGGGACCCAAAACAACAAGAAGCAGGTCCTTCCCTACATGATAATTTATTTTTATGCCACAGAAGCATATCTGAACACAGACAGACAAAGTAAGTTTTTGTTGTGTTGCATTTCTCTACTCCCAACAAATGGGATTCAAACACTGGCAGAATTTACCTGAAAGCTTCTTCCCTAGCTTCCTGCACATTCATTTTGGTATCAAAACACAAATGGCTGTATAATGGCCTGTAGCAACGTTGCTGGGTTTGGTGGTATTTCTTGCATGGTTTTGCTTTTTGGGGGTTTGTTTTGTTTTTTTTTTTTCCAGGGGTGAGAAGGGTGATGTGTTGTTATTTTGTTTTCTTTAAAAATCGACAGAGCCTGTACTCCTACTAATAGACACCTTCCCAGTCTGAAGATGATCACTCCCTTTTCCTCCTTACCTATGCTTTTGGTGCTCTAAATACAAAAAAGCTTTGCTTGCTGCAGGAGAGAAGAAGTTGTTGTGAACTGATACTTTGGAACACTATACAACAGTATTGCAAGTGAAAATACAACAGCTAGGAGGACACTGGATCAATTTGGGAAGCAGGACTAACAGAGAAATGCTTCCAGAAAACTATCTATGTCAGTACAATATTGTGACCATTCCCCAGGTGGCCAAGTTGGTGGATACCTTGCTCTTAAAGAATTATTTTGGTAACTGAAGTTACAGGATTGCAGATCAGAGGCAGTTTTGGGAAAGCTTGTGCATGGCTGCTGGCTCCAGGAAGAAAGAGGTCAGGGAATGGCAATAAGCCTCCAAGATCACATCAGCCAAATAAAAACAGCAATTCACACTATAGCAGAATGCTATCATGCATCACATGCCATCATGGAAAGGGAGACAATCCAGTTCAGTGGCCACCAATTTTGGCCACTGCTGATTGGGCTATTTTTCTAGTCAGCCACAGCAAAGAAGTCACTGCACACCTTGGCAGGAAGGCAGAAGTGAGTCACAAAGCACACAGGAGCACTGCTGCACACCAGATATAATGATGACCTGCTGAACATGTACCTGCTCTTTTATTTACTGTGAAAAAGAACCTATTTTGTGGATAAGGCTCCCCTTCCATTTTCTATCAACAGGGAAACACAGAGCACACTTACAGTAAGGCTTTTCACAAATGCTTATCCTCACTGAACTCAGCCTTGCCTAAAAACAAATAAATTTAACCTGTAACAAAAAAGACTTGGGCTGCATCACACCTCTACCATCACCTCCAACAGCAAGTACTTACACATCTAACAGCACACATTTTTCCACCACCCCATTCAGAATCACACTACCTGATCTCTGGCAACCTTCTTTTTCCTCTCTGCGTATACTCACACCTCTTCCCCCCTACCTGAGGGAGGAATTGGCTACAGCTGATTGTTTACCAGCTGTCAATAGCCAACAGGTCTCACATGTGTTCATTTCATCAGGAACATCACACTAAGGTTTGCAACAAGAAGGCAGGAGGAAGCTGAGGATTTTGGCAGTAAGTAGTTAGCTCAGGCATGATATTACAATACAGATGAGCCAAATAAAAAGCTTGAGGTCATAGAAAGGTATACTTTCCTTTCCTTCTTTCTAGTTTCTTTTACTTCCCATCCCTCTTTTCCTCACCTCCTCTGCCCTTGCTCCTCCCTGCTCACAGCTTCTTTCCTTCCATCATCAGTCCAGGCACTAGTTTAATCAAAAGTTAGCCAAAAACCCATCTGTGATTTTAGTGATCTGCCTGTGACAAAAACCAGACGTGACTTAGCAAAAGCAGAAGGAGTAATTTGGCCAGGACAAGGAAGAGACAGAAGTGCAACCTCCTTTGGCAGCTCATGATATTCTGTTATGAGCAAACTCATTCCTCAGCCTTAGCTCATGTTCATCCTACCTAGCTGTGTAAAAGGACTGAGAAGTTGAACCTTCACATGAGGTAACTTATGACCTTCTCTTAATAATTTCTAGGTATCAATGAAGGAGTGATGGATTTGGAAATGGTTTCTTCCCTCCACCACTGCTTCTATTTTTTTTAAGTCTCCTATTAAACCAAATCAATATGTATGCATGTGCATTATTCATATAGTGCACATATTCACATTGTAAGTATCTCAAATAATAGTCAAGATGCAAGTCTCAGAAATTATTACAAGCCAGTCTCTAGCACATTCTTAGCTTTGTCCCTTTTGTTAGCAGAGTTTCACACACAACATGATGAGCTTCAGCTCTTCACCAAATGGTTGCTCTCTGCTGCCATACACATCTCCAAGGAAAGCAGTGTAACTTGTCTTTGGAGGCAGGAAAAAGGGTTAGCTCACTAGCACACTTTCTAAGCTCTGTGGTGGCAACACCCTTTGTGTCTGGGTAACATGGCTTGTGGGACCACCTCCAGTGTCAGGAGAATTCCAACTGCCCCAGACTCCACTATGTACCAGCCTCAGAATCTGTGTGTGTGTAGCCACATGATAAAAAACTACACTGGAAACACAAACCAACAATGGCAGAAACTTTTCCCCATTTTTATCCCATTTTTTTTCCTATCTGAATCAAACCACCAACCTGTTTTTCAATGGTACCGTGCAAACAGTTCCATCAGAAAAACAAATGGGAGAAGAAGCTGGGCAGGGTCAAGAATAAGAACAAGAAGATAGGAGTGGAGCAAAGAACTCTTCTGCCACCTGCCAGAGCCTCATTCTGCAGCCCCAAATTCACCTGACACTGCTTTCAGTCCCAGGACACTTCAGGTGCTCTTGTATTTTGAGAGAATGTACCTGAGGTCACTTAGATGCTTTGGAAAGGCCATCTGTTCCTCATCTCCCAATGCCTACGTGTATTGCACACATTAATCATTTTGCTTCTTGGCAAAGTTTGCCCATAAAGTTTCAGAGAAGCACTATAGTAACTGCAAACCAGATGTTTCTGAGTACTATGCTCTGTTTTATAGCACTGTGTAGCATTTCATAAGCATTAACTAATCAACAACTCTTCCAGGTAGTTAAGTTTAAGTCCCCATTTTACAGGTGCTGAACCAGACCCAGCGAGGTTGAGAGATTCACCCAGGGCCAAAAAAACCAATTGGTGTCCTATTCTAGACTGTAAATCAGAAGCTACTGTATGTAACTTCTCTCCAAGACCTTACAACACAGTATTTCCCCTCATCTGCTGCTGCAGTACAGCTTCTCCTGAAAACAAAGCCTACCCCTCCCTGTCCTGCACTGCACACGTTGGTAAAGCTGCATTTTGTCCACCAGCTGTCCTGTAGCTTTTAGTCTTGCTTAGTCTTAGCTTTTAGTCAGGATGACACAAATCATTCTGCTCTGGCTTTGGTCCCAAAACCCACAGCTGGGTCAGGCAGACAGTATTCATGGAGCAACTCACCACTTTTTTGACTCTGATGCCTACTTATATGATATTTTTGGGGTGATTTTTTTCCTCCTTTATCACCTGGCTGATCCTTTTGTGCATGCTGTGTTTTGTTTATCAGACTTGAGCTTTTAATGCCCAGTAACTGCAGTGGTGCACAAGCAGCAGCTACAGCAGCAACAGTTAAATACAAACCAAAAATTGGTCAGATAAGAGGCATACTCAGTGAATCCAGCAACTTTAACTGGAAAATAAGAAAGAAAGACTGTCTGGAGAAGAGTGAGTTTTACAGAGTTTCACCTCACAGATCAAACATTATCTCTGTGTTGTATATGCAGCTGCTGGAGATTTCTCTGCCTAAATGTCTGGTGAGCTGCTTAGAATTGCATTTAAAGGCTGGGCTGAGACCAAACAGTCTCTGCAATTCTCTTCCTGAGAGTTACAGAACATTTCTGGTCCATCCAGAGGAAGGACGGACATTATCCCCAAGCACCACTGGAGCTGTGATGGGAATAGAAATGCTAGTGTTAGGACTGTCTGAAGACTTGTCTCTCCCTGCCATCAGTGCTGTCTACCAGTCTTGAATTGCAGCAGGGGCAGAAGTGATCAAACAGCTTTCTTACCCCATATTTCTTCTGGACCCCACTTCTTTTACTTCCCACCATGAGCTTTCCACAGCTCAAGCTCTGGGAGCAAGTGAATGAGCTCCACATCAGTTGCCCATTTCAGCTGTTCTTTGCAACTGCTCCTCAGCCAAACACTGCTGCTTCTGAGAGATAAATGCATGCATGGCCGCTGCTCAAAGGGAAACATGCAAATACAGCACATTTGGCAGGCAGCTTAGGAGAAGTTACATTTGTACCTTTGTTCCCTCTCCCTCTTTGGGCCTGCCACATGGAACAGCAGCCAAAATGCATCTCAAAGATTAGGTCTGGTCTCACAGCCCTGATTTTGCACACCTAAGTTACGGCTAGACTCAATGATTGAGTATGATCATGACTCACTTGAAGCTTTATGCTTGGCATTTTGTTCAAACAAGTGCCCAGATAAATGGAAAAAATAATCATTAAAGGCAAAGGAAAAAGACAAAATTGTTGGAGTGTAATGCTTCACAATAAATGGCAGCTAAATACTCTTGAGTGTAACACTGTTTTGGATGTTAGTAAGAACATTCATAAATGAGGAAAGAAATTGGTATTGATTCTGTGGGCTCATGTCTCAATACATCTATAGGTTGTAATGTAGGGATAAATCTAATAAATTAATCTGGCTGAGTAATAATAAGTTCCATTAACACAGTAATGCATACCAAATCAATACTTATGGACAATTTCAGACATCAAATTTAACAGAAATTCTTCTACAAGTTAGAATTACCTAGAATTTATTTATTTATAATGGGAAGTTGATTTTAGGTAACTAAAAGATATTACGTGCTAACACACAGTCACAGACAGAATTTTTCAAGTGAATTACTAGGGAATTACTTGGTGTCTTAAACTCAAGTAACCTCTCTAGAGCAGGACCAACTCTGTGGTTAACACAAATCCAATGTAACTATTTCATTTCTGGCAACCCTTCAATCACCATCATGGCACTGCATCTTACCTTGACCACTCTGTCTCAGTCCTGGAGTGCATTTCTGCTACTGCACAGTTGTTCTGTTGTCACCATTATGTTTAAATGACAGAAAACTTGGAATTTTCCTTTTCAGTTCCAGTAAGAGGTGCCTTCATCCGTGAATGACAACCATCACACCACCTTGCCCCTGTGCTTCTATGTTAAATCCTCCAAATGTTCTGGAATCCACTGAATATTATTGAAGACATGACTCCCCCACCAGAATGGACCCAAAAATAAACCCCTTAAGTATACTGTCAAAAATTGCTGGTGAGCACAAGCAAAAAGCAGCTTTGGCAGAAGAATGTGAAGAGGCAGCAATGGAACAAGGTCTCCAGGGCTACCCACAGGTGCTGTCTGCCCTGGCACAAGCTGGACAGCACCTCTGCCAATGCTGAAAGTCCTTTTTCTACAGTGTCCCACTCAGCACATCAGGCACCTGACAGCAGAGGTCAGGTATCAAAATCTGACTGGAAGTTACCTGTGCATGTCTGATAGGTTGTGCAGGAAAAGGAGTGTCCTGGGGTGATTTTTTGATGCTGAATTGTATCCTCATTCGTCTGTTTAGCCCAGAAATTAGTTATGTGCCTTTAAAACTAGATCTGAGAGCAAAGTGGGGGAGAAGGAGAAGAGGTGGAATTTTTTCATGGTGTTTTCAAAAACACAGAGATAAGAGCTTCAGCTTTCCTTCTCACAGACTCTTGTCTGCAGCATGGACAGACAGCAGGAGAGAGCTCTCCTTTGCCATTTTAGTTATTTTTTTTTAGCTAGCTGAGGCAGAAAAGTTCCCTGGGCTGTGGCTTTTTCTTTTCCTGGAACTGTTCAAACCTGCTCTGGATGAGAAACCCAGAAAACACATTAGGAGCTCACACCGGTGTCCAGGGCCCAGGGCACTGCATTCCAGCACCAGAGGGACTGAGAGACACTCAGTGAGCCAAGAAACACCCACAGAGGACCCTCTCTGACCTACAGAAGGACTTTCTGAATTTGCCATCTCTTCAGAACAGCGAGAGGTTTTATTGTTTAATATTATTCATTTTTTATGCTTCTGAATACTTTGCTTGTTAAATAAAGCTTTTTCAACTTTTCTCCCGAACAACTGGGGGGAAGGGCTGCTGAATTTTGCCCTTTAGGAAATCATCCCTTTGGAAGTTCCCTTCCAGATTTGTCCCAAACCAGGACAAGGAGACATTTCAGTTGATCATTAATTATATTTGGGTGATGGCTTTTTCCCCACTATATGGGATGAAGCTTGAAAACTTTTTTCTGTCTAAGGGTACTTAATCCTCATACCCAGCCTGATGAAAATTATATCCACAACATTAAAGTTTTACTTCCTTCAAGTATCAAATCACATACCCATTAAAATATTTTCCAGCTCACTGCTCAACTCTACCCATCCTACTTGCCATTTTCTGTCCTTTCTCACTTTCAATCTACCCAGGACAATCCCTACAGACCTCAATATACTGGCAGGAGGGAGTTGAAGAAAACATATTCAAAAGCATTTCATGTCTGTAGCAGCAGCAGCAGGAAAGAAACCCATAGTTTCATTACAGCACTCAGCTTCAAGTAAGAAGAGATTTCAGAAGGCAAATGGCCCAGATCAGATGGCAGAGGCCACCAGAAATACCAAGCTGTTTAAACTCCATAAAATACCAGGACTTAAAATAATCACAAGGTAATTAATTTAATTTTAATAAGTATTTTCTAGCATTTGTCTCACCATCATAGGGCAAAAAAAAAAACCCCAAAAGATCCATGCAGAATAATATTTCACCCTGGGAAAGCCACAGAGGCACCTGGGTAGATAAAGACTGAAATCTTGCTAAAAATCAGAAAGCATCGTACAGGGTACAGCTTATGCCTTATCCTTCCTTGGAGCATTTGCCCCCTACCTTTCAGTGACTCACTTCAGGCCTCCTCTTGAAGAGTTAGACATCTACCTCCTCTCTTCAACAAAAAGGAGAGAGAATTCCCCCCTCTTCTACCTTGCAGCCACCACTCCTATTCAGCCCAGCCCAGCTCCCTCAAACTCCCCCTTCCCCTGAAAAGCTCTGAGACAGCCACCTCAAGGCTACATTAAGGACCAGAATTTTAGTCATTAGGCTGGAGAGATCCAGGAGTGGAGCTGTGGAGCTCTCTTCTGCTTTGAAGAGTTGATAAAGAGGTATCAGAGCAGGAACAAACCCTGGCATCTACCTCCTGCAATGTCAACGGCTTCTTCTCTATCTCACTAAAGAGGGGGAAAGACTTATACCCCTCTTAACTCATATTCCATTTCTACCAAATGGAAAGAAGGAAAAGCCAACTCCCATCAAAAAACACTCGCCAGACGAGAAAACTAACAAGAATAAATATGGCCCAGAAGACAGCATCCTTTTAAAATCAGTGCAGCCGAATTACATACTTCTGGACACACACACAACAGCTCCTTTGACAAATGAACGCCAAAGAGGACTAAGTAAACTAATGGACATCACTAAAGATGTTTCAAATTTTGTTTTCATTCCATTATCAGCTAATACTGGCTTACAGGTTGAAATTAACACTAGGGTTATGGTCTTGTTATTGGACATAAATTACTTCATTTATCTGTATTAGAGATGCAGCAATCTGTTTCAAGCATGGCGTGCTTTTGTAAATGAGCACCTTGAAGCCTGAAATGCCTTGGAAGATGAGCTGGGGAGGATGGGGGGGAAAGCATCTTCTAGTTGTAAACTTTCAATTTTCAAAATTTCTCATGTTTTTGCATCAAGACAAATCCATGACCTTTTGAGGTTCTTCATCCCTAGGGAACCTCACAGTACTCACAGCTGCCTTCAGGGATGCAGCAAAGCAGAGTTAATCATGGTCTCCTACATAAGCACTCCCACCACCAGATTACCATGAAGTCTTACTTGCTCTCCAACCAAAAAAATCTAGTGTGGACATAAGAAACCTTACTAAAAACAGTCTCAAGAAGTCTCAAGAAAGACCAATCCTTCTTGAGGATTTGACTTGTCTATGTTTTCTGTTAGGAAAAAAAAGTTGCAGCAAAAGAGAAGATTCACCATCCAGCTCCAAAGTTCCTATAGGTCGCCACAGTTCCTACAGGTCAGACCCATCTGAAAGTGGAGTGAGACCTCTCATATTACATGGGGAAAGGCAGTGTAAGGAAGCAAAGGTGACCACCACACCAAAGGGAATCTGAAATTATGGACTGAAGTTACTGTATCAGCTATAAATAGAAGACTGGCTTAATAAGCATCCCTATTTTTTTACTGTGGAGCCTGCATGGCATCACTTGTGGATAGACCATTCTGGTGAGAACAAGGGTCACCCACCTCCTCTAGGATATTATTTGGTCATCCCCGTGTGCCATGGCACTTCCCAAAAAGCCGGCACACTCCCTGCAGATCTAGGGCACTGTGCTGCTGTATGGGTGTGCTCACCCAGCACAGCCAGGCTGTGGGGATGCTCCCCCCTGCACTGAGGAGAAGGTGGTGCATGGGAGTCAAACCTGCTTCCTCACTCGTTTGGTGTCTCCGAGAAAAATGACCTAGAGTGAAGATGTATTGAAGAAATGTTTTCTTAAATCACTAGAGGAACCAAGTCGGAGAAAGCTGAAAGACGAACTTCAAAACTTGAAGTTTTCAGTAAAAATCTCAGCTAGATGGATGACAGACATAAATAAGCACAGACAGGTAAAGTAGGCAGTTCACAACATGAATCTCAGAACTACCAATACTTACACACTTTACAGTCATAGCAATTTATGAGTCCCCATACAGCTGTTCTTGCAACAGGTGATTTCAGCTCAGTTTGAGCTCTGCTCACAAGCCTTTGAGCATGAGACCTCTGTTGTTGTTGGGCTTGGAGGCTAATTTTTGTAGTTTTTAATGTCAAGCTTCTTCAGCAACTTCTTTTTCCTCAGCTTTCCTGGTAATTAGCCCTAATCAGTATTCAAGTGCTAATCTGTCAGGCTATCTGCTGACTTAAAGGAAGGGAATACCTCACTAATAGCCCCAGTGTTTCCCTCTGCCTGCAGAAACAACCCCGATAAGG
Source organism: Agelaius tricolor (assembly GCF_023055355.1). Taxonomy (NCBI): domain Eukaryota; kingdom Metazoa; phylum Chordata; class Aves; order Passeriformes; family Icteridae; genus Agelaius; species Agelaius tricolor. The sequence continues at coordinate 66,483,259 of NW_027269261.1, forward strand.
ACAGAGACTCCAGCCATCTCCAAAGAGACAGAGCCACAAAGAGCCCTTCTGATCGCTGCTGGCATCTGGCCTTCCCCTCATTAGCACATTAAAGCTGCTCTGTCCATCCCATAAGAGCCACTCTGTCCATTCCTCCCGCTTTCTCTATGGAGCCATTTATGGTGCTGCTCCTTTGAAACCCCCCTAGTTCAAGAGGCAGTAACCCCTCCCCAAAGCCCACAGCACAGCCAGTGTCAAAAATTCCCACTTACAGACAGGCACCCAGTAAGGAGTGGCATTTTGAGTGTCATAGGTAGACAGAAGACACCCAACATATTCTGCTTTGCCGAATTGCCCCTCCTAGGGAAATCTTTTCCCACTCAGTACAGGGACGGTATGGTTTGAATTACAGTGCACTTAGGATATCACATCACTTCAAACAACTCCTACTTCAGAACAGGACCAGCTAGGCTTGAATCTCCAAAAGTGCAAATTCTCAGGAGCAAAACAAGGCAGGAGGGACAAAGCTTCCCAATCCTGGCTTCTAAACCTGTTAAGAAATGACACTCAGACACTTTGAAACCAAACTTGGACAGCTTTTCAGTGCATGCTACATCAAAACCATGGAAGCTTTTTGTACTTTAGCTGTTCTTCACCCCTAAATCAAAGTATTTTGGGTGTGCTATGGCATGCCAATAAGTGTGCATTCACTGAAATAAGTTGTTTGGAGAAGAGGAAGAGCATCTTTTGCTCCCATTATTTCCCTTATGCACCCTAATCATTGGGAACACAGCTAGTTTGCAGAAGTTGTTTGCTTACAAAATGGCGATTACAAGCTAACTAATGAGAAAAGGAAAGAATGGACAATTTTTCATCACTTCATTTCTTTATGCTCTGCCAGGATGCTTTCCAACAGGCAGATATGACCTTCCCACTTCCTCAACCAAAAAGAATAATACTAACAGGCACAAGAAAGCCAACCTAGTTGCTTTATTTATGCTCTGATCTCATTTTCTTTGACTTACTTCAGAATGGTATAAATATTTTTACCTGAAAGGAGAACTGTGGCTATCTGAATTGAACTCAGGCTCATCTTTCTACAGTCACTGTGATTCTGGGTGGACTTTGAGGAGCTATTTGTACTTTTTAAGAATAAAAATCCCAAAGGAAGCAAATTCTTTTGTTTTGAAGAAGAAAGGCAAAGCAACTGAAGGCAATGAATACTCACTCTTTTTTTGGATTCATAAATGATATGTTTGATCCTTGACTTGCTTTTCATTAAGGAAAAATGCCATAAATTATTTGGTTTGTTTGCCTTTCTGATCAGTCAACTGAAAGACATTTTTGCTTTGGGGCAATGAAACATATCATCTCAATTTTATTATTATTCAGCTCCAAGTTCTTTTTAGTACATAAAATCCCTATGTCTGATTTATTATGCAGGTGCATGTTATTAGGGAAAAAAACCACATTGGGTTATAGCTTTCAATGCTTGCAGTGCCATTTAAACAGCTCCCATCCCCGAAGAATTAGTAGCTTTGACACACAGGTCAAGTTCAAAGTTAGTCAGCTAGTGGGCCAAATTTCCTCAACTCCAGTATCAGGGAGGAATTTGGCCTGTAACACACTAAAAAATCAAGTTTTACTGAGACTGAACCCAAACAGACAGACTTTCTTTCAAAAAGAATCTAAATTGTTTTTCTTCATATAATTTTGTTCAGTACATCACTACCTAATTTAATGAATTATACCTATTAGAAACATTTTTCTCTTCCTTTTCCTAAGACAGGAATTAGACCATGCAGTGGCTTTTATATAAGGCCGAAATTTACTTGGCAAAGTAAATAAGTGAGCAAAGAAGCAGAGAAAGTCACACTGCTCCATAGATAACTTTTGCAATTCTCTAGTGCAGAGAACAAAGCTATTTAAAAGATGAGATGGGACTGAATGGCTGAAATAACTCTTATATTCCATTTTCTGATTCAAGTTTAGTATGTCTCTAATATTCTGATATGATTTTTAGGAAACTTCTGAGAAACACAAAGTGCCATTCAGCAACTGCCAGCAAGAAAAAGCCCATCAAGACAACCTTGAAACAGCAAGATAAAGCACAGCCAGACTTTATAACTCGTATTCCTTAAGGAAGCTCTAACAGATAGAAGTGGGTAAACCCAGAAAAATGCATGTGCCATCCAGCTGTCTAAAAAAGTCCTTGTCAAGGAAAGCAATACAATAGCAGTGCCTTAGACATGTCTCTGGAGACCTGAGTTCATCAACATGGCTATGGGATTTTTTATTTCTAGGAATAATCTTGTTTACTTAGCTAAAAAAACTTTGTCATAGTACCTAAAGATATTAACTCTTTTTGCTTGCAGAAACTTTATTTTCTCCCCTGTTCTGCTGCCCAGGTTTACAGAGATAATGTCCATGTATAAGCAGGTATCTTGCTTGTTGGCTTTCATTTAGAGACAATTTGCAAGAATCCCCCAAAGAGATTCCTTGGCAACCTGCTCCCCCTGTGTTTCAGCAATGTTTGTTGTCTGTCCAGTCCTCTCAAGAGATGATAACCACACTTCCCAATGTGAGATCAACCTGTAAATTAGTTCAAAAGGTTTCGGGGACCACAGGTGAGTCTCTGCCCTTCAGATCACCCAGGGAGTGCAAGAAAGGGACACAAGCCGCCTCTTGTGCTGGAATACAGCCAGATGGAGCAAGCTGGGACCACCAACAGGTATCTGAAATATGTAGGTGATTGCTGGGGCACAGGCACAGAGAACCACAGAACGCCAAACCACATCATTTATTTTCTATCTCCCCACTAGAGGTGGGAGTCAATGAGGAGCAAGTAAGTCACTGCTTATTAAGTGGTCTTCTACAAGCCGGCAGAGTTTGTGGATTCCAATTTTGGCTGCACAGAAATTTGGGGAAGCAAGTAATCAAGCAATCAAGCAGCCATCATTATTCTTGCTCCTCCCAGCAGCATAGCAGGGCACCATCAGTCAAGGACACCTGCTCAGCAAATGTCACAAGGCAGGTACCAGGCAGGGCCCTGCAGATGGGATTTATGGACCATGGGTGTGAGTCACAGGTCCAGGAACATATCTGCAGCACAGCATTTCCCCTTTGAGCTGCTACAGCAACTCAGAGCCATCCTCTCCCTACTCAGAACCACAAAATCATTAAGGTTGGAAAAGACCTCCAAGATCCTGGAGTCCAACCATTAACCCAGCACTAGCAGGTCCACCATTAAACCAGATCCCTAAGCACCACAACTGCTTCAAGGATAACAGCAAGTTTGACCCTTTGCAGCAGGTCCTGTTCACCATCACTGGCAGCCCAGAATTTATACACAAACTATTCCAGTAGGTCCCATAACTGTGCTCAGCATCTCCAGTCCTTCGTTATTCTAACTATTCACTTTTTTGTTTTAATTACTTTCTGCTTTCTTGTTAGGGACTTTTGTCAGTGTTTGCTGTGATCACTGAGATAGACTTTTACAGGCAGCCAGCTCTGCTTTCAGTGTTTTCTCTCCCAAATACCCTGCAGGGGTTGTTCCAGTGTTTCTCTATTACCTTGGGATCTACTGAGTGAACAGAGAGGAGAGGTTGGAAGGTGAAGTTAAAATAAGCTTCCATAGCTTGGAAAACAATTTCAATTTGGTTTAATTGTTTAATTTTAATTCCTGAATTGCCATGGAAGGCAATTTAGGAATCAGAAAGTGCCTGGGTAATGGAACTGCTACAAAGAAAGTGAGAAAGAAACAATGATCAGTTTCTGCTGGTGTCTGTGTCCTTTCTCCTGATGCCTTGTTTCCTCCTTGACCACACCAGAGTCTGTCCCTTCCCTGGGCACAGATTTCTTAGCAGGGCCTCTTGTGACAGGACAAGAGTTTCAAATTAAAAGATTAGATATAAGGAATAATTTTTTTATTATGAGGTTGGTGAAACTCTGAAAGAGGTTGCCCAGAAACAATCAGGGTGAGGTTGGATGTGGCTCTGAACAACCTGATCTAGTTGAAGATGTTCCTGCTGATGGCAGCAGGGGTTGGATTAGGTGACCTTTAAAGGTCCCTTCCAACCCAAACCATTCTCTGATTCCACCAGCCAAAAGCAAGTTTCTGGCAGCCCCAGTTGTTGTCAACATTTTTATATTGATGCCTGCCTGAAGATCCCCTACTTTGTGTAGCAGAAAACAGAGGCACAATGAATCAGTCAGGAACCTTCCACTAATGGGTGTCAAGCAAATGGTGCACACAAAGTATAGATAGCACAGAGAAAGTGTTACCCTCTTCCAGGGGAAAAACAATTGGAAAGGCCAATGTTTAGTTTGTTGGGGTCTCCCACTTCTTTAGGGATATGGCACACATGTTTCTTTCTTTCTCACATGTATTTTCAGACTATTGTTTCCATAGAGAATGAAAATATAAACACTGTGTCAGAATTCATTTAACTGTATCAACAGAAATACTTATGAAAGCTGTGATGTTTCATGGAGACATCAGTTCCCATGTAAAGTTAAAAGAAACTTAAGGAAATCTAACTTTTGAAAAATTTCCATTGATACACAGTGTGGGACTGGCTAAGAATTAAAACACCTCAGTAACATGTCTTCTCCTTCTCCACAAACCACATAAATTTGGAAAGATTTTACCCTTATTTCATGTTTCAGGAGGAGGTAAGAACACAATCACGAAAAAAAGGGACTGACTCCTGTTCCTGTTCCTTAGGCTGCTCTTCTGTGCTATGTGAGATCTCATTTCTAGGTTCAAGTTTATGAATAAGAACAAACAGATTTGAATTTCAGTCACCAGAGCAAATTTCTATCCTTCCCCTCCTTAAAAAAAAAAAAAAACCAACAAAACAAAACCCCACCACAACCTAGCTACCTAGGTATTCTCATTTCAATCATACAATCATATATAAAGAACAACAAATACTGATTTGACATTTTATCTACAGCTCAGTCATATGCATGCATAAGCCTGTTAACTGTTTAAACTGTTTGAATTAATCCAACACCTCCATGAAGACTGTGGTCAATCTGATGACTCCCCAGAGGTCATTATCACCACCCTTGCCCAGGAGAGCCTACTGCTTTTGTATCTGACCTCTTCACCACACCGTCCTGTTTCTCTTGGTGCCCCTGGGAAAAAAAATCTTTTCTCTAGTGTCTTGTTTCAGGACTGACACACACCTCAGGATGACCAAGCAGAAGGAGGGCGGGATCTTGCAAGCACAGGACGCCTAAGATGACACGGACTGTCGTGTTAAGGAATTGAGCCAATCTTTCAATACGGAGAGTTGCAAAATGCATGAGGTACAAGAAAATGTGTAACTGAGTTGAAGCAGCTCTTACTTGTTTCAACTTCTTTTCAACCCTTGTCATGCTCAAATAACAAAGATGAGTATTCCCTCTGTCACTGAAGCTTTGGGGAATTCTCCTGGAATGGTAACAGTTAATTAACTGCGTGTAATAGGGATGTTCTGGGAGCAAATAGCTTCACGTATTTTTAACAATGTAACACTTGTAGGAATTGTAATTGTTTAATATTTAAAAGCTTCATCTTCAAACCTAACACACCCATTTAGAATAGCTGGGTTCAGTAGCTCGTCCATGTTACGTGAATCTGAAACTAAAGCCGGGACAATGAGGCCAAGGCTGGTACGCACCATCCCATTGCTGCAACCGCTCTGTTCAGCACGTAAGAGTCAGAAGTGATGGCTCCAGCTGCCTTTTCAGACAGGAGCCCCTTCTGGAGAAGAGCAACCAGTTAGGCTCTGGATGGACTCTGTTTGGTAGTAAAACCCTCTGCCCTCATCAAATGCAACGCAAAAGAAACAACCGGCAGAGAGGGGAGCGCAAAGGATTAACTAAGATGGTTCCAGCGTTTTCTTGTGCCTTCGGTGAAATAATTTACTCCGAGTACCCTGCAGTTTTCCCATCTTTGCACTGACCGCTCTGAGCCACACGCAGGGGCGAACGGAGCGGCTCGCCTCCCGCCAGCAGCCCCAGCGTGCTGAACCGGGCAGAGATCCCACACGACGCCACCCGGCACCCCGGAGCATCAGGCCGCGCCCGGCCGCCGCTGGCGGACCCCGGCCGGGAGCCCCGGGAGCCCCGGGGGCCGCCCCTTCCCCGCCGCCCTCTCGCCCGCGCTCCAACTTCCCCGGGCTGCGGCAGCGGGGATGCTGCTGCCTGCTCCCGCCTGTCCGCGACCGGCCGGGAAAGCCGGAGCCGGCGGCGGCGCGGGGGCTCCGCTGCGGAGGCTGTGCCTGTGGGCACGGCAGGTGCCACCGGCACCGGCACCGGCGGGGAGGGCGCGGGCTGGCGGCTCACGCCGCCGCCTCGCAGGCAACAATGGGCCGGGGGAGGCTCCGCGCCGTCTCTACCTTCCCGCCCGGGGCTTCTGTGGGGAAAGGCGCTGCCAGCCCAGCCCGGCGGAGCCGAGCCGAGCCGGGCCGGGCCGGGTCCGGGCTGGGTCGGGGCCCCTCCGACGGCGGCCCTCGGAACCTGCGCGCCCCAGGGCGAGCGGCACCGTGCCGTGTAGCCAGAGCCCCGCTCCATCCCCTGGCCTCACCTGTTCAGCACTTTCCTGATCCTCTGGCGCACGCTGGAGGAGGGCGCGGAGATGCCACTCCTGCCGCCGCCGCTGCCGCCCTCCGCCGGCAGGTTCTCGATGGTGGCCACGACATGGCTGGGCTGCGGCGAGTGGTGCGGCGGCGGCGGCGGCTGCGGCGGCGGCGGGTGGCGGTGGTGGCGGTGGCGCTCGGGGGAGAGCATCGCGGCGGGGCTGCGCCTCAGCGGAGAGCGGGGCGCATCCCGGCGGGAGGGCGGCGGGCGCTGCTGCCGCCGGCGCTGGCTCCCTCGGCTTCCGGGCAGCTCCAGACCCTCGCCCGCTCCTCCCTCACTGGGCTGCCATGCAGCGAGGGGCGGGATGCTGCCGCCGCCGCCAGCGAGTGCCGCTCACGGCCGACGAAGTGGCAGCAGTTTGGCGACCCTCCTCCTCCTCCTCCCACACCCCCCGCGCCCAGCCGGTGCCTCCCCCCGGCGGAGCCGCCGCCGCTGCGCCGCCTCGATCCCCTTTGTTCCCGCTCGCCACCGCCCCGCGCTCCCCTGACGCGCGGCTGCTGCCGCAGCACGGCCCGGCCCGGCACGGCACAGCACGGCACAGCACGGCACAGCACGGCACGGCGCGGAGCCCCTCGGAGCCCCCCAGAGACCCCCGGAGCCCTGCGCGCCGCGGGGCCGCCGCTGAGCGCGGCCGGCGCCGCCAGGGGGAGCCCGCGGCGGTGGCAGCGCCCCCGGGGCAGCGCGGTCGGGCCGGTCCCGAGGGGTCCCGAGCGGTCCCGAGGGGTCCCGAGGGGTCCCGGTCGCCCCGGGGGCTCTGCCGGCCTCCAGCTGAGCTCCGCGCTGGGGGGAGAGGGGGAGCCGCGTCGGCGGGACCCCGAACTGTGCCCCATTAAACCCTCATCTGTTTTCTTCGGGGTGTTTAGTTGTCTTTGTGGGGTGGGTTTTTTTGGGGTGTTGTTTCTTTGGGTTGGAGATGCTCACGGCTGAGCGGCACGGCACCTCCTCCCTGGCCGGGGCTGTGTGAACACCCGGGAGTTGCCGTACACTTGTCTTCTGAAACGCAGCACGGCCGGTGTCATCTTCAGCCAACTGGGAAAAGCGAAAAGAAAAAATCGCCTCTGAACAACGCCCTGGCTCTCACACTGCCAGAGGCACGTAAGGGACTGAGGGAGGCATGGCAGTCACTGTAAAGTTCAGAGCTCCATACATTTTTCATAGAGACAGTGCACTTGAAGTTCATGCCTGGGCGAGGCTTGTTAAAGTGTTGTGTTTCTCGCGTTCAAATACTGGGAGACTCCCCAAAGAGAAGTAGAATGAACGTGGGTTCAATATTTCTTACTCTAAACATAAAGATCTTTCACTTCAAAAATTGAATTAGGCTCAGAGGAGGTGTCTTTTTAATCGATCATGTCTCTCTGAAACATATTACATGATAATTTTGCTAAGCCCTTTAGGTGACATACATTTGAAATTTCACCTTCTTCATTCTATTGTTCCCCTCTACTTATTTTTGTCAAGGACTCTTTCCCTACATTTCTGTTTGTGTGAACCTTACACAAAGCTGTGAAGATGAGATGGACATTCATGGTTAGCAGGGAAATGTGGTTGTAAAGCCATGCAGTGTCTCCCAGGGAAATCAGATAGATGTGATACTCAAAATTATATTTGCCTCTTTTTTTTTCTTTTTTTTTTTATTTTTAGGTTTCAGGTAGGTAATGTCAGTTTATAGGAACTCTTCCTTTTGCCAATATCAATGTTTAATGTGTCGGTGTACTCTGAGTACCTGAGCAGCCTCTGTCTAACAGGTCTTCAGATGAGATCCGGTGGAGCATGTTGCTTTACCAGAGGAATGCTTTTGAAGATGGGGCTCGCTCACTCGAAATCCTGTAAAGTTCATTCTCTGTTCTGGGCAAACAGCCAGCTGTTTTCAGCGCGAGCCGAATCTCAGTTGAATCGGATTATGCTACTGAGAGATTCTCCTCTCTCCCATTCCCCCCATGGCAACCACATGCTTCCATAAGTGGAGGGAAGATGAGGTTCATTCTCCCTGGCAGCTCTTGGCAGCGGAAGGGACAGAGGCTGGGAGCTGCAGTGCCCCGCAGCCGGGCGGTGCAAGGTTGGTTGGCTGCGGGGCTGGCAGCCCGCGCTGTGCCGAGAGCCGGCAGCGCAGGGCTCCCTCCAGCTGCAGCATCCCCCAGCTCGCACACTCATCTGAGTCCTACGCACTCTCGCACCTGTTTGTTAATGCTTCCATGCCCTCTGTTAAACAGGCTGTCTCGCCACACTGCGGCTGGATGAGTACTCTGGAAGCACTCACTGTGAGATGGGAAAGGGTTGAGGTCGGAGATGTGTTTGCTTCTGGGTGCTCAGTGGCCATTTCAGACTAATCCGACAGCTGAGCAGACCAGAACAACAGTGTTTGTGTAACTTTATTCCTGCTGATTAAACCAAGTGAATGCATACCTGAAGTCCAATTTGGGATGTGCCCATAAACGGGGGGGGGGGGCTGTAGGGAGGTCCTGTCCTCAGAGCAGCCCCCTTATGTATCAGCCCCCTTTTTGGCAATGCAGAGAAAAACTGTAGGTCTGTGCAGACAGCCTTGCTGCCATTGTGACAAATGGATTTCTTGCACATGCAGGTCCATCATAAATGCGATGCCAAACTTTTGCTGTGTCCAATGAAATTGTTTCCAATTACTTTTCACTTTGTCTCACCACCACACCATACCACACACAGAGCATTACACCATCCCACGGCTTCATGCTTTTAATATTGCAGCTTAGCCATGCAGGGCTTTTTCCATGGTTAGACAAAAGTACTGGGAGGAGCAATTACACAGGATGCTTTCTGTTTAGTAATATCAGCAGTGGACTGCATCATACAAACAGTAGGCACTGATTGAGAGCAACATTTTTTAACATTTTAATAATTGCTCAAGATGCTGTTCCTGTGGCTCAGTATCCCTCAGTCCTAGCATTCCTGGCCTGATTTCAAACTAAGTGCTAAGCATGCTCCGCTCCCTTGTAACTTTTACTTTCCATGTTGACATTCAACTATGGCACTTCCAACATTTTCATTTATGTAACACCCAGCTGGAGTAGTTTTACCAGAATATAGGCATAGAATCTGTATAATTGGGAAAATTTGTTTTTTGTTAAGCATTTCACCCCCCAGGTGAACATGCTAGAGGTTAGTCTGATGACTCCTTTTTGTCATTTACCCTGAAGAAGCAGTTCACCTTCCAGCAATTGAATCTGGTTTCAAGTGCAGGTTTTCCAATATTGTCATGTGAGCTTAAACCCAGGCTCTCAAAGGCACTGAACTGCCTCAGCCTTTTTGTTCTCCAACAGTCTCCATGAATAAAGGAAAAAACTCTCCATGGCCTCCAGAGTTCACAGGGAATCAAGTCCTTTTAACTTTTGAGTTTCTGTCAATAAAGATGTACAAAGCTGTTAGAACAGCAACCTCAGTGACTGCCTAACACACTGCCCAGGAGTCTGGCCTAAGCCTAAATCCTTGTGCCTGAAACACAATCCTTAAACTAGATGGGGAAGTACTCTCCTGGGGCTCCAATCTTGCAGCTGTGCTCTGATCCCACTTGAGAGCTGGAAGGACTTCTGGCAGGACCAGAGGCTAACCAGTAGACAGAGGTTAGAGACACAACACAGTACCAGTAGAATTTGTAAGTAGGGCAGCAGAATAAAAAAGAAGAAATTTTTATAAAGGCATGCCCCTATACCTACAAATAGGTTGAACAGTTTCCCTGGATGCAAGGACTTGGGCTCTCACCTCTGCTTAGCCAAATTTTAGAGATTTTAAACTCAATTTTTTGCTTTTCCAGCTGAGTCTCCTAGAATTGCTGAAGTTGCTTTTTCTGTTGGCACTCCTTGGTTCCCAGCTCCAAGAAAAGAACCCCAAATTTCAGTGGTTGCAGTTCTGTGGAAAAGCTCTGGGTCCTGTAGCTCTCAAGCAGCTCTCAAGGCTGCTTGTCTTATTGTGGGGATCACAGCCAAAGTAGACTCTTCTGTCACATTTTTTTTCAAGGATGGGAAACTGAGGTACTGAAGCAGCTCTAGCCAAGACAGACATGCACTGTCATTTCTCAATCAACCATCAAGGATGCCAAGAGGAAGAATCATGATGGCTTTTTCATCCCTCTGAATGACTATTATATATTTCCTGTTTGATTTGTATAGAATATATAAATTTTATGTTGATATGTAAATTTTAATATTTTATATAACGTTTTATTTATCTTAAACATTTTTATTTCATTAAAACATTGCTTGATTATGACTAAGAAATCAAATATTACTTTTTTTTTTCTTTATCCCTGGAATGAAATAGTTGCAGCTGGAGGGAATGAGATCTTTCATTAACACACTCTGCTGCAACACCAGATGGATCAGCATTAGCTCATCCCACTTATTCCTGCATGGTGCTCCAGAGAGGGTTTAGTCATATTTCGGGTGAGTTTGGGTTGAGCACTATCCTGAAACTGTAGTGCTTCTGTCCAGCTAATTTGAAAGAAACCCAGGTATCTCTAAAGTCAGAGCTGCATTGGGAAACGCTTACAGCCTTTTTTTTATGGTGTTTTTGGGGAACAAGCAACAGCCATGGAGGCAAAGTGTTGGTGTCAACAAAAGTCCTTTGCTGAAAATCCTTCCCAGCCTCCTCTTGGGCAGAGTTTATTAGGAGAGTCCAACTACTCCAACCACTTCCCAACACACATGAGAAAGATTCACAGAAGTGACAAATTTCCAACATGGGAGATAGACTATGACAGAAAAAAGGAAGGGTAGAGCACAGCAGCACAGCCTTCATGTTATTCCTCAGCCTCCATGCACCACTGTCCCATTTTGGCACCATTATTACAGGTAATCCTGGCCTCACAAGACAAGAGGTTACAAGATGAGAAGTCATCAGTCATGAACAATGAGCATAACGTGTCTATTCATACATGTTAGATCATCTATGGAAAGGAAATGTAGCTGTGGGGAATATCAGCACACAACTCACATACAGTACCCAGCCAAGAACTCTGCAACTGATGAAACAAGAGGGGAGGAGCATGGAGGCACAGACAGAGCTGCTCTCCCCACCAGTTCTCTCTTCCTTGCCTTGCACATGATGTGAGACACCCCACCTGCATGGCAGAGGAAGGTTGTGGGTGGTGATGTCTATTATTCACATCACATCATAAAAATACTTTATATTTTTCATTAGCTGCAGAAGGGAATATAACAACTGACTAATAATTTTCTTTCTTGTAGGGGAATATTCACACACACGAGCAGAGACAGGGAGAATTGCATTGCAATGCCTTTGGAACCTGAGACCAAGCAGCTGCATCCATATAAAGATAGATTATACAATACAGAAAAGGTAAAATTAAATAGAATTTATTCAATTCCCATCACCTTCGGTGAGCAGCAAAGGCACAATAAAAAGTACAATAAATAATCTGCGAATGCCTGAGCTTACAATAGTACAAGGTTCACAAGCAGTTCAGAAGCAGAACATCTGGAATAGCTCTGTTTCTCTAAGGAGGAGAATGGGGAGAGCTCCTGCCTCACATGTGATTGCCTCTTCTTTGAGATTTCCTTGCTTCACTGCTGCAGCAATCATTTCAGCACTTTGTCACAGCCGTGCAATCACCGGCAGCTTTTTGACAGTTGCAGACGTTTACCTACTTGTCCTCCTCCTAATTTGCATAAACATAAATGAATCCTGCAGAGATTAATTAAGAACAGTATTAACTTTCCTGCTTTGCTTCTAGCATAGGTCACTCACAGACTCAAAACCTCAGACTGGAAAGAGAGCTGAATCTCAAAAGCAACAGCTCATCAGCTCATCAGCTCAGGAAGCTGCGGGGAGGCAGACTGCTATTTCCCTTGTTGATATTCAGTGCTGGAAAAGCAAGCAGGAAGAAGTCCCTAACCTGGTATTAAAAGAGAAATTAAGTTATAATAAATCATGTATTGCTGGTTTTGTGCATCTCAGTAGCATTTTCAATCTACTTGTTCTTTTCACAAAAACACATTAAGATTAATTTCTTTGATTGTTTGATTCTTGTCCTTCCTCATTGCATTATTAAATCTTAGCCTACAGCATGCCCTGATTTAATGTCTCTACTTGTCCAGAAATAACAAGTTTTTTAAATAATCCTCTTCTTCTATAAAAAAACAATAACTTTTTTCAATGTTACTGTTCGGCAATCAGAAAATGTGATACACAGATGAGAAAAATCAAACCAATTTGTTTTGGTTTTGAGGAAGCAAGTCTTGAAACGTCCATTTCAGGAGAAATATGATAATTTGATATTGCTTTATTTCCTTACTTATCTGTACTTTATAGAAAACTTCCCAATCCTGCAGGATCTTCTCTGCCTGGGGGATTCGATGAACAGGTTGGAGGGATGCTTCGACACACAACTTGGGAAATATTTTTGGAAATGACACACCTCACAGCAGAGGTGGTTTATTAGTCCATTTGCAAGCCAGATAATTGTCAATCTGTCAAGGAGAGGCCTGGATTTCCAAGAATGAAGCTGCCCTTGGACTGAGAGGCATTTCACTGCCCAGGTTTCAGCACACCATCTCCATACAGCAGTAGCTCAGTGGAATGTAGAGGCCTGTGATGTACATGAGATCATTTAAGGTGATCTTGAGGTCCTCCTGGCCATGCCCTCTCTGGGTAAACAATGTCCAAACAAAAACTCAGGGTGAGAGGTGAGAGATGCAGAATGACAGAATCATTTCAGTCAGAAAGGACCTTGAGGATCACCAAGTCCAGCCATTAACTCAGCACTGCCAAGGCCACCACTAAACCATGGCTTCAAGCACCACATGTATGTGTTTTCTAAATGCCTCCAGGGCTGGTAACTCAACCACTTCCCTAGGCAACCCCTTTCAATGCTGAGCAACCCTTTTGGTGAAACTTGTTCTGTCAGCCTGGTGTTTATTATGTGTGAGAAGAGATCAACTCCTGCCTTGCTGCAGCCTCCTTTCAGGCAGCTATGCACAGCAATAAGGTCACTCCTGAGCCTCCTCCTGTCCAGGCTAAACAACCCCAGCTCTCTTGGTTGTTCCTTGTAAGACTTGTTCTCCAGACCCTTCACCAGCTCCACTGCCCTTCTCTGGCCATGCCCCAGCACCTCAATGTCTCTCTCTGTTAGTGAGGGACCCATAATTGAGCACAGGATTCAAGGCGTGGCCTCACCAGTCCCAGGTACAGGGGGACAATCACTGGTTCTGCTGACCACACTGCTTCTGATACAGGCCAGGACTGCCAGATTCCAGGGCAAAGTGACACAGCAGTTTTGCTGGACAAGAATTTCATCTGGAAAAAGGATTTCAACATTTAAAGCAAATCACCTCAGGAGAAAAATGAGAGTTCATTTTGTAAGGGAGAAAAGCCATTAGATGGACTGTGGAGAAATTAAAGGGGCTTCCCAAACAGTAAAAGTGTTAACCTCTAGAGAAAACCAACCATACATATTGCATGCCTTAGCAGTATTGTAATATATCTCATTGGCAGACTTTTGTCCTGGTTAATAACACCAGAGGCCTCTGGGTTTCTAATTATTGCTGTCATATCTCCCATGGGGAAACAAAATGGTAGGGTTGAAACCAAAATCAAACCCACTGGAGATGCAAGGAAGGTGCCAGGGAGTGCAGCCCCAGCTGCTGCAGGTGCAGTGTGGTGCTCCCTCCTCCCCCAGGGCCATGGGGAGAGGGGTCCAGGCTGCAGAAGACAGGAGCAGAAGGGTTGTGCCTTCAAGCAGGGGTCATGACAGTGGTGCAGGTTTGGCTTTTCCCTCTTCATTTCACCCGCACACACCGGCCATTTGAGACGGTGCTGCTGTGACCACAGCTGTGTCTTTGCTGGCACTGCCTGCTCTTCACCACCTATTCAAACTTCCCGTGTCTTCTCTCTCTGGCCTTGTGTACCTCTAGTCCCACCTGCCTCACCTCCCCTGCACAGTCCCACCTTCTCAGAGCTGATCCAACAATCTGTGACAGACAACACAGCAACACTTCAGTTAATGCTACAGGGGAGGAGAACGACTGACCTTTACACTGCCTTTCCTCCTTTCTGTCATTTCTAACTTCCCAAGACTTCCCAGGACTGTCAGAATCCTGGTTACACCTTGAGGCTGTCCTAGAGTGTGGGAAACACAAGAACAAACCTGCTCTTTTTCTAGCATGACAATGCCCTAAAGACACCAAACCAGAGCAATTTTAGCATAGAGATTACAACAAGCCAGGTGCTTTATTAACTCCATCAAGCAATGGCACAGACTGCCCAGGATGGAAAGGCTCCATCCTTGGAGGTTTTCAAGATCCAGCAAGTGAAATCACAAGGCACCTGGTTTCACAGGAGATTGGATGTCACTGACATATTTTATGAAAAATCCCTTTGCCAGGATCTTTTCTCCTGAGAAGCTGGAGAAAAGCTTCTCCACATTTTGCTACTTTGGAATGTGATTTGGAGAATTGTTACCCAGCATGTGAATTGTTTTTACTTGATGACAATCACAGCCAGCTGTGTCAGACTTTCTGAGCCTGTCATGGGTTTCTTTATTATCATTCCTTTCTAGCTTTCTGATGAAATCCTTTCTTCTATTCTTTAGTAGAGTTTTAGTATATGATTTTAAAATATAATATAATATAATATAATATAATATAATATAATATAATATAATATAATATAATATAACATAACATGTCCACCTTCTGAATCAGGATTTTAGTTGTGCCAAGCTATGTTTCAGTCGTACGTGTATGTGTAACTGTCAGAAAAATCCAGAAGGGAAAAGAGATGGGAAGAGTAACCTGTTCACTACTTCTCATTTTATTAGGATAAAGTTACAGAAAAACACGAAAGGATGAGGATCTATAAAGTGACTTACTCCCACATTCTGCAAGAACAAAGATAAAATGTATGCAAATAAAGCAACAACAAAGCACTCGACAAATGCAAATTCTTAATTACTCAGATTTATTGGAAGGAATAGCAGAGATTCAGCTCTCTTGCCATATTCCTTGATAGACTGGAGAGAGGAGCACTTAGAATTATTGCCTCAGTAAGATTCAGTATGTATGTGACTGACTGGCTGTTTTAGTGTATCCATCAGCAGGGGTAGGCAACAACTAAAAAAAAACAGATAAAAATCAGAATACTTCCTTTGGAAGCAGCACTCTTTAGGGATATTTATTGTTGGTATCTGGTGATTCTTTATATCTGGTACATTTTTGTGAAATGCCTTAATCTTTCAAAAATAAAGATTGATCTCCAGATATTAACAAGTTCTCCTTTCAAAGCGTAAAGTGTCTTTCCATGTTATTTTTTTTTTCATGTGTCAATTTGTTTTGCAGGCCTTGTTGGCAAGACATAACTGCAATTCTGTGAGTGAACAAGAGGAGGGATTGTTGTTAAGCCAAGTCTAAAAGCTAGTGTGCTGAAGGAATTAAAGATTAAATGCATAGCATTTGGGGGCAAGAAAATCACATCTGCTAGTCACATTTTGCAAATAGGTGAAGTCTTTGGGTGATTAATGAAAGTTACTGTCAGGTTCAAGGCTTTATTAAATTATTATTTATTATATTAGTTCTGCATTACTGAAATAGCAGAAGGAGACATGATTAACAGGACAACTTGTGCTTAGGAAGGTATCACCTAAGGAGGTCATTATGTCAGCATCATCAGCAGTGTTCAAGATGAAGAAGGATGCATGGAAAGTGGAATTATTTCCATGGCTAACCCTGATTCATTCCAGAAGTTAGATTTGATGATTAGAGAGTCATGTCCCACACAGAGTCTGAGAACATGCTAATGGTTAATAAAGAATTATCTGAATGAACACTGAATTTTGAAAGGAGATATGGAAGCCAGAGTCTATGGGCAAAAGTGTTGGACAAAATTCAGCTCTTTTTGCTGACTGGGTTGTTAACTTCTCTTGACTTGGTCATTTTAACTTATTCTCAAAGCATGTTCAACTAGCTCCCATGCTTAACAAATGATGCAGGACTTGGGTGGAAATTTTACTTGGTTTAAGATTTTTGTTGCAGATGCATAAACTGCTCTCACAAACACAGATCTTCTGATTTCTACACACATTTGTACCAAACTGCAGAGCTGGAGCCTCGCCCTTCTCTGCACTTAGGATGGAGAGCAAGGAAACAGGATGAATAATGTGCTTGTCCTGGTGTACAAGCAGCCAGGATTTGCTTCTTCCTACACTGGGATTAATGAACATGTCTATCATATTCTGAAAAGTATTTGACTGTCATGCCAACAGAAGCAAGAGCTATTCTCAGTGATAAGAACTACTTAGCAGACAGATATAATGCCCGTGTTGAAGTAAAAGCAAGTAAATCCCACCATAATGTGCTCCTGTACATACTGTGAAATCCTTCTTAAGGAAGCACAGCCTGGGTAACAGAGTTTAAATCCAGCTGAGATGTCTGGGACTGCTTTTTAGCTTTCTCTGACTCAGTAACCGAGCATAGAACTGGAGAGAAAGTACCAGAAGGATAGTAGACATGCAAAATATTTCACAGCATCACTTGAAGGCTGACTTGCACCCATTAAAATGTATTGCCTGACAACTAATCCTGTAAACTACTGCTTACTGCCCCATGAAAAGCCTGCCAGATAATGCCAGCCTTTCTGCTTGTTCCCCTTCCTTGGACAAGCACAGGCTGCATTTGCAGTTTGAAATTCACTCCCTCCACCTCAATCTTTCCAAAGAATTTACCAGAAAGAAAAACAGGCAGCAAAGTTAATGTTACTGAAGGGGATGTGTCCTTTCAAAATCAATGAACAAAGACATTTCAAATTTTACATCCAAGACTTCTAGTAAAGAGTGGAAATCTGTGATAAAATAAACATAACCCACCTTGTGCTTCAATCCCTCTGGATTTGAATCTGAGTCCTTTTGAAATTACAAGGAAGAGCAGATGAGTTGATGCAAGATGCAACCTCAGTACTGTAGTCCAGGAGCAAAGAAATCACAAGCCCCCTGCAGCACAGCATCTGCCATTCAGCGAGTGTCAGCAGTTCAGTGCTTTGTAGATTAAAAGAGATTCTTCTGTTCTTCAAAATACTGTAAGTGGTCAGTAAAATATCTGCACATGGGATATTTATTCACTCCAGATGAGGATCTCCTGTATGATAAAAATCTGCCTTGTGTCCAAGACACATGTCATGACAAGACTTGCAACTTGTTCATTCACCTTGAATCGAGAGTGTACAAAAGTGTACAAAACCTGTACTGAAAGCAGTTCGAAGAGTTTGGTGGATGAGAGGCTGGACACGACTGGGCAACGTGAACTTGCAGCCCAGAATGCCAACTGTGTCCTGGGCTGAGTCAGAGGCAGAGTGGCCAGAGGGCAATGGAGGTGATTCTGCCTCTCTGCTCTGCTCTGCTGTGGTGAGACCCCACCTGCAGGGCTGCATCAGCTCTGGGGCCCCCAGCACAGGAAGGACATTGACCTGTTGGAACAAATCCAGAGGAGGGACACCAAGATGTTTAGAGGGATGGAGCACCTCTCATACAAGGAAAGGCAGAAAGAATTGGGTTTGTTCACCCTGGAAAAAAGACAGCTTGGGTGACCTAGCTGCAGCCTTCCAGTACCTGGAGGGACCCTGCAAAGAGGATGGAGGGGACTTTTGACATGAGCATGAAGTGACAGGAAAAGGGAGCATGGATGTGGTATTTTTGGGGTCCCCCATTGTGGGGAGGAAAGATGAATCTGTCTCCATGTTCTTAGAAGGATAATTTATTATTTTATGATATTATATAAAAGAATGCTATACTAAAACTATACTAAAGAATAGAGAAAGGATACTTACAGAAGGCTTAACAAGATACTAATGAAAAACCCGTGACTCTCACCAGAGTCCCAACACAGCCGGACTGCGATTGGTCATTAAGTAAAAACAATTCACATGTTGGATAAACAATCTCCAACCACATTCCAAAGCAGCAAAACACAGGAGAAGCAAATGAGATAATATTGTTTTCCTTTTTCTCTGAGGCTTCTCAACTTCCCAGGAGAGAAATCCTGGCAAAGGGATTTTCCCCAGAAAATATGACACTGACAAATGGATTCAAATTAGGAGATTCAGATTAGATATTACAAAGCCTTTTGTTGTGAGGGTGATGAGGCAATGGAACAGGCTGCCCAGAGAACAGAGAAGTTGTGGGTGCCCATCCCTGGAAGTGTTCAAGACCAGGTTGGATGGGACCCTGAGCAACTTGGTCTAGATGAAGGTATCCCTGCCTGTGTCAGTAGTGATGAAACTAGATCATCTTTAAGGCCCTTTCCAACCCAGACCATTCTATGATTCTGTGAGTAATACCATAATTGATTATGGTATTTCCACCTGCTGGACCAGCTGCTGGGCTAGGAGTCCCTGTGGGTGACATACATCCCCATATAAGGGGATGAGTACAAGAGTCTTTGACAGGAGTCACACTCCAGTCTTTTTGCTTAAAATAAAATAATTTTACAAGTAAAATAAAAGCTGTGTGCCTGTCCTTCCCAAGGGGCTGGATTTCAGACAGAGTGAGACATTGTCTTCTTGCTTTGTAGACTATTTCAGGGCTGCAGTACCCAGAGGAGGTGTTTGCAATGAGTGGCTGTACATGAGCTCTGGAGCTGTGTCCAATGATAATGCAGCAGTAATCTGTGCACTGAGCGAGATAGAAATCTGGGTAGGCCCCTCATGAGCTGTGAGGTTATGTCACAGTAAGCAGTGCAAGCAGCTGCAGTGGCTTTCTGAAAGGTCTGGAGGTTTAACAGCTACAGTATAGCAACAAAACATACCCAGAAAATGTCAGTGTGGCAATTTTGTAGGCTTTCAGCATAAAGCTTGGAGACACCCTGAGCATACTCTGGAAGCCAAACCATATTTTTTTTTACAATCCCTACCATGTGCCTGAAGGTCAACACTGCTGTTTCTGACAGAGAGCTATTCAGGAGTCTCTTGTGGTGTTTTGGGGTGATTTTGCAGGAGGTGAAAAGGTTTTTTCAGCACAGGGTATTGCCTATGTATAGCAAAAATTAATGATGAGAAATGACAGCTAAATGGAATGGAAAATGGAGGTTTATGACCATCACCGCTGTCCTGAAATTTTCTTACTCCCCAAACTGTGTATGTTTTGCCCATTTCTATGCCTCTTGATATCTTCTTTCCCTTCTTCCACCATTTCACTGCTTTTTGCAACACAAAAGGTGGTATCAACAAGATCCATTTTTCTCCTGCAAAGGAGGAAAACCTAAGCTTTGACTTTTTTCCTTTGCCTTGTGACTTTGCCATTCTAGTACACTGGTTAAAAGAGAATAATGATTGGCATTCATGATAGGAACAGAACTGATGCAAGATAAATCAATGGCAGCATGGGCTAAACCAGCTCCTTTACATCTATCATAGTAATTTCCTAAGTGTAAATCAATTTAATTAAACTGACTCACATTTCTGCTAGAGACAAGGCTTTACAGTGTGCCAACTTTAATCCATTGACTGAATTAAAATAATAAAAAAGGGGTAGCTGGCAACTTTCAGGTTCAAGATGATGAGTGGCTGGTAGTGTCACGGAGAAGGAGCCATACAAAGGTATCTGGATGTGATCTTAAAAGAAGGAGTTTAATCAGAATGAAGAAATTTCTCTTAGAGTGCAGTGTTGTGTAGTAAACAAAGCCTGAACTGTTAGCCCTGTGCATTATCAATATCCTTGTAACACTTGCCTCTGGTGGACAATCACCTCTTAGCAGAGTAAAAAGCCTTGCATGCTGACAGAGACAGCATAGCTGATCATTGCATATTAATAGCTGGCGACTTTACAAAGCAAAACTTAATGGTTTAAGTCACTTTCCCCTTAAAACCACTTGTTTCTAGGGTAAATCTCACCTCTGGTGAAGGTGGAATAATAGAGCTATGAGTTTTACTTTAAAATTTGTATCAGTTTGGGCATGTGGAGATTTAGTACAGCTCAGATTGTTAGTGAGAACTTCCTAAATTGTAGTTTGAGTCTCAAATTCTCTAGGCCAGCCTAGACTTCACTGCCTCTCTGCAATACTTTCAAGTAGACTGTTATGTATAATTACTGTGTCATGGAATATTTTGGGATGCAACCCCAGAGGTCTCTGGTTGAAATGCTCACAGGCATGGCAGGCTATGAAGCCCTGCCCTTTCCATGGAGAACATTTTGTTTATGGCTGGGGCCATTTTTACCAGACCCAGTTTTGCAGAGCTCGTCAGCTGCAATAAGACAAAGAATGACTTTATGTGAGAACTCTTCATCATCCTTCCTTTCCAGCTGACAGATGACCTCAAAGCAAACATAATTTTCAAGCCCCTCTATTACAGCAAAGTTGACTTATTGTCATGTCATTGTTGCTGGCAGTCCCTCTGCCTGCACTGTGGCCACTCAGAGGCTCACAACAGACACTGAGGTGATGTTACCAACTTAAAATTTTTCCCTGTAGAAGGGTTGGGAATTTTGTGTACAGACCATTAATGATACAAACCTGTTTGCTTTATTATTCCCTAGGTCCCAAAATAACATCTCCTTCTCTAGTGCACATTCCACTTTAAAAGCACAGATAATTTGTATGAACCTGATGGAATGTGTTACATAGATGTGGCTTTCTGTTGCTTGTCTGCCCTTCTTTCCTTGTCCCAAAACCATGAGGGGAATTTAAGTGTCTTGATGACTGATGCTTCTTTTAAGACAAATTATTGAAGATTGTTTACGTGCAATTTCTCATTCTGGGTGAGACTAAATTAATTTCAACTGGGTCCTATTTCCCAGAAAAAAAACCCCAACTATTCTAAACTCAATGACAACAAGTCCTAAAAAAAAAAAAATCAAAATCAGGGTTTTGTCTTTGAGCACATGTAAGATTCCACCTTAGCTGAGAAAGGTTCTCATACAACTACCTCTGTTTTTCTGATGGCTGATTTTATGTGGTCGACTTCTTCCCGTCTGGTTTCTGACTTTTTTTTTTCCTCCAGAGTCTGTCTGATGTCTAAGGAGCAAATCACAGCAAATAGCTCCTGTCTTGTCCAGCTAATTGCTACACTGACACTATGAGCAACAGCAAAAGGAATAAGATGGGAATTTGAGCAAAAAGAAGGTGAAATGCTTGGTAAAACAGGCACAAAAGGAAAAAGACAAGACTAGGAAACCATCAGTGTTGCACTTGAGTCCCTCCTACCATGTTTATAATTTTTTTCTCCTAGTAACAGAATTGATCATCACAGTGCTCCCTCAGGTCTGCTTGCTATCTTTTTTGCTTATTTGTATGCCACAAATAGGTACATTTTGTTAGTGTTAGACTCCTTAATTACTGGCCACTACTATTGCAAGAGTAGTATGATGCATTTGTCCATCCTCTTCTAGGAAACATTTTTCTTGTGTCCTATTTGCTTCTCTTCCCCTCCTTGGCAACATGCAGTTTAGGATAAAATTATTTTGTCTCTCATAACAAAGTCACATGTAACTGCTGCCAGCTTGAGTTTTGTGTGGAATGCATTTTAAAGGTTCACCAAGCTCTTGCCTTGATTGGCAAAAAATGAAAGTTTTACACTGAGTGTTTTCCATTATCGAGAAACAATCTTCAAAAGAGCTCCATCTCTTGTACCAGTCTGGATAGCTACAGCACAGGCTCAGATATTTGGACTATTGGCAATAGCAAAGAAAATGCATCCGGAGTGTTCTTCAGCTTGGCTCTAAAAATTTAGACAGCTGAATGCAACCCCAAATCTGGGTATCCTGGACCAGTAAGCTCAATTGCATTGAAAATTTTGTTTTCAAGTGAGGGAAGGGCTACTAAAAGTTGGACTATGGTTTTGTGGCTTTGTAAGATAAGGTCCTTGGTGGCAGTACCAGCCTGAAAAGTTGGTAGCCTCCCTTTCCTCTTCCTCACCACCCCATCTCCTCCTCCTGTTCCGCTCAAACAGATTTCTGCCCGAGGCACTGTTGTTCCACAACGCTGTGAATGTGATGAAGGAATCAACAGAGTTGCTCCAACAGTGTTTTCAGCTGGTGATTTTTAGGCTGGGCCAGTTCTGAGCTGGGTTTGCATGAAGGTCTGGGGTGTGAGGAGAGCTGGGCAAGCAGCACCAGCAGGGCAGCAACACTGCTGACCATGCTGCAGTGTGGAGACTTTGTGTCATGAAACCACAGCTGAGGAGAGGAGTGCCAAAGGGCTGGGTGCCCCTAGACTGCCAAGAGAGCCCCCATCACTTGTGATTTGCAGATTTCTGCTCATTCAGTTGACACAGAGTGGCACTAAATTAAATACTTAAGGTCAATTAAGTGACCTCATTTGCAGGAGTGTAGCTGCCACGTGTGTCACATTCAGGGTTAGAAGCCAAATTTCTGAAGTTACTTTGCTAACACATGAGGCTAGGCTTGCCTTCTCACAGAATGACACCTGGCAGAAAGGGCCTTTGTGCCTGCCTCAGGAAAATCCTGCCTGCTGCCTGAGGTTTGAGTAAGGAGATTATCTCTGCTTCTTCACCTGTAAAAAGATAATTATACTGCCCAACTTTCTAAAGAACCTTTGCATCTCCAGATAAAATATACTACAGAGAAGCTGTGCTACATGAATTATTCAAGCTAAATTAAATTAATGAACACTGTGGAAACTCACTTGCTTTTGTTTCTTTTTTTAGTGCACTAGGTTCAGATTCTGCAGTGGCCTTTGTGGTCTCAAAATATTCTGAAAGCAGAGCATTACTAGCTCACAGCTCTGCTGAAAATATTTTCCTCATTGTCTGAAAATATATTAATTTAATTATTGACAAGTCCATTTGTGAGAGAGCTATTGAAGCGTGACCAGCTCACCACAGTGTTTTCTCTAAGCACAGAATGCCACAGGGAGTGAAAAATGAAAAGTCAATGCAATCTCTGTGAGACAGCGAGATGGATTTATGAGGAATTACAGGCTGGTTTATAAGGAAAAAAAATATCATTTGGACAACAATGTGGGATTATAAGGACAGGTCTTGCAGGGTCCAGGGAGGACCTAGACAGAACATGCACAATGTCATCCAGGATGCCCTAAATCCTTTGCACCAGTGCTTTTGGGTTAGCTGTGCTACCATCCCTGCTTTGGGCATCTCTAAGATCCCCTCTCCTTATCTCTGTCCCCAAGAAGCCAGGAGATACCTCCTGCATGCAATTCTGCAATTCTCACACCATAATTTGGGATGTGGGGTTGCCAGCACTAGTTTGCTGGTAGGCTGCAACAGCAGCTTAACTGAAATAAAAATTATTATTTATTTTGCCAAAAAGTTGCACAGGTCTTAGTAGAACATATACAAGAGAGGTGCCTTACACATTATATTTGTACTCATCCTTAATTTTCCTTGGTGGAACATAGGCAAACAGGGTATTTTTCCCCAACATGGAAGCTGGCTATCAGGCTTGCAGCCTGTTTCCCAAGATTAATTTATTTTTTTTCAAACATATTTTTAGCCTGTCAGCTTTTTCTGTTTCACATAATTCCCTGCCCTTTTTTGTAACCTTGGAGGTGTTAGGGGCTCCTCTGAAAGCAGGCTTGACTACTGGAGGAGTCTCCCAGCCTGTCTGAGTAGAGAAAAGACATTGTTATCCTCACTGCTTTGAAGCTGAGTACCTGAGCCTGGCTT
Source organism: Agelaius tricolor (assembly GCF_023055355.1). Taxonomy (NCBI): domain Eukaryota; kingdom Metazoa; phylum Chordata; class Aves; order Passeriformes; family Icteridae; genus Agelaius; species Agelaius tricolor. The sequence goes on from NW_027269261.1 coordinate 66,507,478, forward strand.
AACCAGGTCATTATATTACTTTTCCTTGCTCAGATCTGTAAAAATCCTGTTATTACCTGCTTTCAATTAACTCTATGAATTCAAACAAAGCAGTAGGAGATGTGGGGAGGGGGCAGGAGGAGCAATATAGCATTAATGAAAGGGTTGTGCAGGCATTCTCCCAGTTTGCCTCACTTTGTTACCACAGAATTCCATGTGATCCTGAAAACGTGGATTCTTGCCTAGATCCTATAATAAACAACCTGTCATCACTGTGTTTCTGTTTATTTAAATTAACAAAGGGATAATTTCTGTCTGGCATGCAGCAGAGCGGAAAGGAGGGAGGGGAGCAGGCTTGGCCATGCCACCCACTTCCTGCTGCTTAGGGCTGAATCCCAGTGCCAGTCCCAGCCCCTGCTGCCCCTGAACTGTGCCTGAGGGCTGTGGACACAGCTTGGAGAAAGCCTCTGTCTTCAGGGGTTTTATAATTCACTGCAAAGTACCTGTCTACCTACCAGCCAAGCCAACAGGCTTATTTTTCCCAGAGGAAGACCTCATATCCAGGCACACACTGCACTGCTGGAAGGGACAGAGGGAGGGAGGGAGGGAGCATCACCTGCTCAAAGTGAGGTTTTGGCAGCTGCCAAGAGCATCCACTGCTTCTGCATCCACTGGCACGAAAGTAGAGCTGAATCCAGCCTACCTAAAATCTGAAGGGAAAGGATGACGTTCAGGAGACCCAGCTATTCTCCTATTCTCCCTGCCTTCTCCCCTTCCTTTTCTGGCTGTGCTTCAGGTTAAAAGCAGCTGTGGTTTGGAGTAACTGTACTAAGCCCCTAGAAAGAGGCAGACTGCCAGGACAGGACTGTCTTGTGGAGCCAGCTCAGGTAGGTCTGCTGTGTTTCCATGGCAGAATGGCTGTGGCCCAGGGGCAGTAGGGCTCCAGGCTGTGCTGTGAAGAGGAGCTGTGTCTCCCCCTGTTAAGGGCTTCACACCATCTCCTCACACCATACAGCTTCTGTGGCTGAGGCCAGGCTGTGCCCTGACCCCCAGCACTCAGAGCCAGCTGCTAGCTGCAAGGCTGCATGGCTGTAGTGTGGCTCTCCAGCTGCTGCATGACCACAGGGGAACCTCTGTATTAGGGTGCAATTAGAGTCAATGTTTCCTGTGGTCTGCTCATGGTGGACATCCCTGAATCTGCCCAACACCTCAGCTACACAGCAAACCAGAGCACAAAGGTGTTACATTTCAGGAAGCACCATGAATTTTTTTCCCCCACAAAAATAAATCTCAGTCATTGGGAATGTGTCTATAAAACCTATTTGATATTTCAGTTTTGTTGAGGTGAAATATGAACAAAGTGGTGAGTGTGTATGGATGTTCTTGGTTAACTAGCTGGTGAGGAAAGGGTGTTTTTTATTATCCTTGTTCCCCATACAGTGAGCACAACAGAGTTCCTCACACTCATTATTTGATCATCTCCAAAAATAGATTCCTGCATATTTCATCCACCAGAAACTTGCAGAGAGAGAGAAAAGACCTACTTTTTTTTTTTTTTTTTCCCCTGCCAGTTATGCCTGAAGCAATGTCACACTCTGAGCAACTCCTGGACAGCTTTCTTGCTTTCTTCTCTTCACAAGGAGATGGCTACACAAATGTCAGGGCCTTGAGGGCACCAGAGGCCCTACTGCTCCTGCCCAGCCTTTGCTGGATCCACCTGGGGCCAGAAGCCCCATTTCAGTCTGATTTCTGTGTTGGGATCCTCCAGTTATTCATCATAGATCCTCCAGTTATTCACCTTGTTCTATCCTGTCTCCTACGTCCTCTCCTTCAGCTCCTGATGGGAGCTCCTGGATGGTCCCTGGCCCTTATCACTTCCATGTCAGGTGGACTTTGTCACAGCCATTGTCTCTGCCCACCACAGCCACGGCCTGTGGGGCAGCATCCACTGGAGAGCACGGGCCTGTGCTGGAGTCACCCGCAGCTCCCAGCTCGTGCCCCTTTGGGAAGAGCTGTCCCTCACTGAGGAAACCAGCTCTGACAATACAGGAGCGGAAAAATGCTGCCAATGAACCACCTTCATCTTGCAGTATTTTTGTGCTCAGGCAGCAAGGAACATCCCTGACTCTGTGCTACATGGACAGAAACCATCTGCAGCCTGAGCCTTGTGTGGGGTGGTGGCTTTGCACAGGAGCAAAGGGTAAGGGATGGCACTCAGACTCCAAGCTCTTCCTGCTTTAGAGCCATCTAAAAGTCTGTCAAGCACCCATTTAACCACCTGTAATTTCAGTTCTATACCTTACCAGTTATCTGTCTTGTGATAATGCCTGGTTCTTAGCAAATAAAAGTCCTCTCAAGCCTTTCCTCACATGGTAAAGGCTTCCCTGACCTTCCCAATCCTCTCCTGTTTGTCAATATCTCTCTCATACTGGGGGACACAGTGCTCCAGCCTTGGCCTTGCAATTGCCCAGCCACGAGGAGATGCTGCTCCCCTCAGCCTGTGGTTTCACTCTGTATAGCAGAGCCCAGCCCTGCTGCCAACACTTCTGTATCAGCGAGGCCAAATGACACGTTCCTGTTTTCTCTGCCCATTCACACCCTCTCCTCTGAACTGTCTCCAGCTGATCCCATCTTTCCTGAGGATGCTTAAAAATAACAGCAATGCCCACCTGTGGAGCAGATATGCATCCCCGTGAGCTGATCACAAAATGGACACAAAGCTCAAAGCCAGCTTGCAGAATACAAACAAGATAGTTATAGTGATGACAGATCTGTGACAAGTCACCTTGCTGCTTCTCATTTTTCCCAAATATAGAAACACTGACATTTCTATCTTTTCTTTAAAAAAGAGTTGTTGTATACCTTATGAACAGGAGAACTGAAGCCAGACCTCCATACCCTTCTTACATTTTATTACTTTGTCAAAATTGCATTTGGTAGAAGCAAGACTGTGACAGAACACAGGGTTTTTATAAATATTGCCTAAACTGCACCCCTAACATTCTCTCCTTTCTTTCAGCCTCCTTCCTATTTCTTATTCTCTTCCTTTCATCATAGTAATTCCTTTCTGACTCTTTCTTTTATTTCTCAAAATCACTGGTCCTCCTCCTGGTTAATTTAAGCTTCTAAAATAGCTATGAAAAAGCTTATTTTCCCAAAGAAAAAATAAAATGCTGACACCAGACAATAAATCACTTCTAAGAATACTACTACTAGTATTTTATATTCAGCAATAAAAGACAGAAAAATTACAAAAAGAAGTTAACTTTTTACAAGTTACTAATAGAAGTGTGCCTTAAGAAAATATAAAACACACACACATATGTAGGTATAGATAAAAGAACAAGAACTGCAAAATATCTACTAACTCTAACTGGGAAACAGACATCAAGAGTATCAATTCTTAGTCTAGTTCTTCTTTCTCCTTATGTGAGATAATTTTTTCTTCAAAAAGTAATTATCAAGCACAAAGCAGAATTCAACTTGTCTTTGATTGCCCACTGATCCTGAATCAGGGAATATCCAGAGAAATAAATTGAGACTATGCGTTGGGATGTGGGAAAACAAAGAGAGCAATTATGACTGAAATATCAGGACTTATGTTTTATATTTACAAAATCTTGTATTTTCCAAGTTTTACTCCAAGGGTGAGATTCTCATGACTTAACTGTAGCCATGCAGGGCTGTCTCAATTGCTGGTAAAGCATTACACCAGTCCCCAGGTGCTGGTCCAAACTGTGTGGCAGGTTTTGTGCCATGGCTCTCAGCCTTGTGCAGATGTTTTGTGTGCCTGAAATGGCATGAGTTTCCTCTGTTCAGGCACTAGAATTGCAAAAATGTCATTGACAGCCACATACACTCCCTGTGTCAAAAAGGATTGACAAAAACCAAGAAACTTGCAGGCTTGTGTTTCTCAGCTTACATTCTATACCAGCAAATTACTTCAGCAGTGCCATGAAGTGCAAAAGGAGATGGATGCATTAGGGATGAGCATGTGAAAGGCAGTCCCAGCAACTGTGCACAGCCAAGAACAGGTCCTAACCTCAGCCCAGTGCCCTCTGAAGAAGAGGAAGGTCACGCGATTCCTGCAGTAGCAAAGCCATGCCAGCCTATTAAGCACTACACAGAATTCCAGAGAGGCAGGTCAACACAACAAGAAAGGCAACCAAGATACCTTGTTTATCTGCCAGGGAGTGAGAAAAGATGCTGCTGTTGGTTTCAAATTAAAATGTGCTTTTGTACTCCACTGCTCTCTGGAGAGTTTATTGTATCCATCCATCATTATTGGTTAGCTGCATGTCCTGACATACATTGTGTGTGCTTTAGAAAACTGAGATTCTCGGCATTTCCCAAATTCCTAACATTTAAAACTATCTGATCCCCCATGGGATATCTGGATGCTATTGAGCACAAGTATTCCTCCTCAGCATTTCATGTAATACTGATAGGATGAGCTACCATAACAAAATGAAATATAATGTTAGCACATATTAAGAAATCACAGGAAATGGGGCTTTCTTGCCGAATACTTATCTGCTTGATTTTGGAATCCCACAACTTCAAGGAGACTGAGTAGGAATGACAAACTGGAAATATTCTTTGCTATAAAAGGAAGGGACATACCTATATTTCATAAGCCATTAGAATCCAGATTGTGAATGCCAAGAGAAATAAAGGTTGTGCACTCTGCTAATTACAGATTAAGTTTACTGACACAACACTCTTAGCTGGGAATGCTTACATCACCAACAGATTAATGCTGTCTTTAGCAACCTAATTTACAAGCTGCCAATTTTGACTGTAATCTGCACAGTGGCTGGTGTGTCCAAAGGTTTGCCTGCCTCAGGTGGCTGCTTGCTGGATGAGTAACTCAGGAGTGGGAAGAAAAAAGAGGAGAAAGGGGATTTTCAAGGGATCTGCTCAGTAATGAATTTATTCATGATGCCAAACCCCACAGTGATCTGCTTTGTCCCAGTGTACCTTTACTTGGTTCAAGTCCAGGTGGTACATGGAGCCCAACTAAGTCACAAGAGACTCTTGCCCTACCAAGTTCACCACCCTTGGTTTAGGCTGTTGTTTACTTCAAACAGCCTTTTTCCATAAAGGGGGACCATAGCATCCAATGCCAGAGAAACAGTACAATCCACTTTCTCTGGAAGAACCTCAAAGAAAAAGTAAATAAAATCCAGAGACCCATGGGCAGAGATGCATCTCACGCCTTGCCCATCTCAGTGAAGCCCAATGGAGCATGGCCATAGGTGGAAAGGTATTATGGAGGCACTTTTGTTCTGTTTACATCCTGGAAACTTCATTTTCCTTCCGTCTATGTAAATTCATTTGCAAGTTGTTGAATCTTCCTTGGCAGCTCTTTGTGGAGGTGAGGATCAGGGGATGGAGGGCTCCTGGCACTTCAAGTGGGATGGTGCATCCTGCCTAGGGGAGGGATTGATGCTGAAGACAGCATACCTCTCACAGCCCAGCATAGAAAACAGAGGCAGCAGAAATTCATTTCAACCCAAACAAGAAATTCTGGGTACCAGAAATTTCAGCTTTACTTTGGCCAAAATTGTTTCTGCAGTTTTGGTGGCTCTCCTCCATACTGTAGGATGCACTGTAACATCAGCACCTGGGGCTGCCAGCCATGCAAATCTTACTATGACAGAAGCAGCCTCCCAGGATAGAAAACTAGTATTTCTTCTGTTCTAAACACTGTGTGGCCACATTAACAGTTTTATTTCCTTTGTCTTTGCCTCCTCTGAGTGCTGGCACCAGTTTCTTTATAGCAAGGCATTGTGCTGACAACACATTGCATTTATCTTCAGGCTTCACTGGGCTGCTTTGGGGCATAACCAACCTCCTCCATACTGCACCTTCTTTCTTTAGTTTTAACACATTTTGGGAATGATCGGTGTCTGTTACTCCCCTCTCACTCTTTTTTCTCCTCTTCTGAGTATGCAACCCTCTTTTTTTCCTTTTTTTCTTTTTCTTGTTTTTTTTTTTTTTTCTTATTTTATTATTTTGCATTTGTCTCTTGAAGACATACAAAAATCCATGGATTGGTGAAGCGATCATATGAACCCATGGACTGGTGAAGCAAAACTGTTCTTTTTTGAACAGTTTTCAGAGGTGAGTATGACATAAGCAAAATAATTACTTTCACAAGTAAGATTGGCTCAGTTCTGTCTGATTACTCTTTTGAAGCTACATTTCCATACACCTCTGATCAGATCAACCATTTTCCATTGCAGTATTTTTTGCCTGTGTTATTTTAAGCTTACCATGGGACTTGAATTCATTTGGAACTCATTAATAATCAGTATAATTCCCTTTCATTAGAAATCTCTTATTGGAGTAACCACTTGTTGTGACAATTCCCACAAAGTCACCATCTTTGTAGAGATGCAGTTCGAGATGATTAAATAATATGTAACTTTGTAGTAAACTAATATTCCCCAAAATAATAAAATGCCTTAATATATTCCATGCATAGTTAATAGGCGATCAGAAGGATGAAAGACACAGATAGGATCATTTTCTTGAATTCCCCTTTTTTAGTGTGGCACAGTAGAGGGATTTTGTGTTGCATATATATGCATCTTTCCCTGCACAGTGTATTTTTTTTTTTTTTACCATGTATAATGGAACTCACAAGATGAAATGCTGACAAAGCTGATGAAGACAGCATCTTTCCCAACAATAACACAATGGCTTGGCAGTTCATCATGTCTGAAGAGAAGATTTTGTTATCAAAGACATTGGAAGTTTGTGAAAGAGAGGGTTAATGTACCAAAAAAACCCAAATCAAAACAAAACAAAAAAGCATTTCTTTATTGGAGCATAGACTGCAATTTCTCTTTTTCTCTAAACTTTCACTGGGCAAATGTATCTGTATTTTGACCCTCTTTAGAAGTCAGTGTTTTTGTAGGAATACTTGTACCAGGCTAACAAAGCTGTGCACAAGTATTCATGCAAGGGGTGTCAGTGTGCCGCATTTCTCAGAACAACAATAGGCTGCAGAGTGGGAAGAAATTTTAAGCAGCTTTGAAAAAACACGGAACAATTCCTTTGTTTTGCATGTCTCCCATGTGTGTAACTACTCCGCCATGTGCCAGAAAACTAACACAATAGTGTGGCTAAATTTGGTGAGACTAATAATTAAGAAAGAGCCTTTTCTATGACCACACTTCTGCTGATCGCTTTTGAATTCTTTTCTGGAAGACAAGGAGGAAAAGGGTAGTCAGCTCAAGTGGGTCTGGAAGCAAACCCCCTTATTTGAAGGAGAATGAGGACAGGAACAAGGACATGTCCTATGAGCAATTAATTGTCTGTTTTTCTGTCCAGGCTTGATCCTACGTCAAAGATGGCAACTGTCTTGGGGCAAAAGTTTCTTTCAAATGTGCGCAATTACTGGTGGCATTGCTACAGATCAGAAACTCCTGATTGTCTTTAACAGTATTTGAAGTGTCCACTTTCAAATTAGTTCCCTCATTTCTTCTAGCTCTGTGACTGGAAGCAGTAGAAGGCTGCCATTCAGGATGCAATAGGAGGTTGCCATTCCTGTTGGCTTTAAATGTTGGCTTGATCTACAGGAAAATAAGATCTACTGTACCTGTGGCTGGATTAAAGTGGCAATGACTCTGTGCCAGGCAGAAGGGCTGCGACTTGTCTGCCCAGGGCTAATGTGGACAATTCTCTGCAAACTGGTCATCTAAACCACTCTTTGGTTCATAGCAATGAGCCTTCTCTTTCCCCATGGGGCATTTTTACTGAGTTCATCTCAAGTAACTGGAAGTTCCAGCTCCTCTCTCTGTACCTTAGTGAAAACCTTGGTGGGGCAGCTGCTCTGTGAGAGGCACTGCCAAGAGAATTCAGTCCCACCCCTGATGATGGTGCCCCGGGACCTCCCTTTGGTTTTCAGCGTGAGGAGACAAAGCTCCTAATAAAGCAAAGAGTTTCCTTAAACCCTTTCACAGCTCAGATGCATGGTGAAAAAAGAGACCTTCATCCTCCTAATGAGCAAATGTGTTCAGAGTAAAGGCACTCCTTGAAGGGCGTTAATGCTTTCATCACCACTGGCTAATGAGCCTGAACTTGCACCTTGTACGAGATACTAATCAGATTCCTCTTGCTGTACTCTCCAAAGCACTGCAATCCCAGCTGCCAGCAGCCAGCGATGCTGTTTAAAAATAACCACACATGGGTGTTCTTATTCAATATTTCTGTCACAGGAGTTGGCAAAGGTCTAGTCCCAGGCAAGACCGGGGCTCATTTTAATATGCATTGCATTCTTAATTTCTTTTAAAGTTATTATTAACTTATTCCATTTACAAAATCAAATAAAGACCTTTAACTGAAGAGCTACTATTTTTTGTATAATGTAATTTGATTTTTTCCCCTCAAATTTCAAATTACTTTATTCCTGGTCTTTTATTTTTTTATCATTTGCATAATCTACAACTCTTTCAGGACTTTCTTACTTTGCATAAATCAATTTCACTTCTTGTTCACTTCATCACTTTCAAGGGGATTCTTTTCTGCTTTACTAGACTTAAATTAATCCTCTGGAGAAAGTAGTGTCATGACACGGCCAGCATCAAAATCTGCATAATGAAAGCAATTTTTTCCATTTAAATTGGCACTCAAGAATATCACTGCTCATTAGCAGACTTTAGATCTTTTATTTCATTTTAAGTGAGAAGGACAAGCATTCTTTCCTTAATATGAGTTTCTTGCATAAGAATTTGTTCAAAGACCTTTAAATTTATTGCAGGGTAAGTTAGGTGCCTAAATACCTTAAAAAAACCCAGCCTGTGTGATTTGTAGGGTATTAACACTGCTAGAAAGACTACCACAATTTTCAGGCTTGATCAGAGTGGTGGACTGTCTCATCTGGCTCCTCTCTGGGGTTAAAACTGATCTGAGGAGATGGTTGAATAATGGATGGATGTGGAATCACTCACGATGAAAGGGGAATTTCTGACTAATTCCAGGCACTCAGCAAATGCTTTTGCTGGTGATGATCTTAGATGAAGCTTAATACAAAATCTGTACTGAAACTTTGAACTGAGAAAAGTGCGCAGTATAACAGAAGGAAAGCTTCAGAAAAAAAAAATAGCTCTTATCCTGGAAAGGGGTGAGGTTTAAAATCTCTGTTCCTTGCCTCTTTGGAGCCAGCACACAGCTGCAAAGCAGCCACATCTGTTTTGCTAGAAGTCTCCAGGGCTAGGTAGCCCTCCAGGGTAGATGCCCTCACACTTTCCCCACCGTCTGCAGGCTTTATCATTAATAATTCTGTATTTATCTTTCACAGTTCCAAAAGAACTGTCTGTGTTGGGAGAGGAGGAGCCCTTCCTTCCCTTGGGCCTGTACCACAGTGCAGGGCGGTGCAGGCTGAGCTCCCCACGCGCCTGGAGCCCCGCTCAGACTCCAGAGCCTGGGACTGCCCATGGCTGGCCAGGCTCTGTGCCTTGCTCCAGGCTCCCACATGCCTGCCGTGCTCCACTGAGCCCAGCCCTGCCCAGACACTGCTGCTCTGCAAGGATTGCAGGCAATCCCCACTCTGACCTTTTCCATTCTGCCCTGTCACAGTGCCTTGCTAAATAAATGTATCACTAGGTTTGGTCCGGTTGTCAAAAATAGCGTTCTCTCTTTTTAAGATGAAGATTATTTTCCTTACTTCACCTGCAACTTGTTGTTTCCATTTGAATATTTTACAGGATCAAGCAGCAATGATATCTGCTTGCCTTTTGTTAAGTTTCCTGTGTTATGAATGAGATGTTGTTTTTGTCTGCTAAATACATTGATAAAGAGCATTTAAAGACTCAGAAGAAAGTGTTGATGCACCTATTTCTCCTGCATAAATGTGTATTTCCAGTCATTGACTATTACATTGCTATGATGTAAAAGGAGCACAACAGAATAAATTGAACACGGGTAACATCTGATAAGAAAATATGTGTTTCAGAAACAGCATTGAAGGTTATATTTAATTTGGTAACATTTGTAAAAGACTTTTAAAAAATTATTTTCCTAGTTAGTATGTATTATTCCAAAATACATGCCTTTGATTTTAGAAATTGTCAGAGGAACAGAATAATTTTCCCATCATTTTTAAATGTCTTGTCTGTCTTACATATTCAGTGCCAAATGAAAGATCCCATTTATGCAAAATTTATTTATGCTAAAATCTGAAAACGATTTACATGCTAGAAAAGTGGAAGACATGGTGATCTTTTTTATTGCAAGACACTAAAAACAAAACTTCTGTCTGACATATTTCAAGGTACACACTTCTGTTTTTTCTTCCATCAGTCTTCACCTAATTCCCTGATCTGCTGTGAAATAAACATAAGAGCAAGAAATCGCTTTTGATCCTGGATCAGCATTATTTCCTAGTTCATTTATCAATGTTTTTCAAGTGAGATACCTTGGCTGGTCATATGTATAACTGCTTAGAATTAATTCTTTTGGAAAATGTATCCTATTTACCCCAGTGTCTTTTGAGGGCTGCATTTGTGAAGGCACTCACATTTTCTTCACTCATTCATGGACAAGATGCCTAGAGCTGGGTCAAGAGAAGAAGAGTGGGGATAGTGACAGTCCATCATTTGGGCATTGGGAGGGTGGAGAGGGGGAAGGTGAGTTTGGTTCCTTCACCCTGCCTTGTTTCAAAGCTTATGTTGCAGTTACTGGATGAAATGGATGGTTAATGGTGCAACTTGGACCTAAATCTACCCTTTCCTTGGTGGCGGTGCCAAGCCCTTGGCAAGAGAGGAGCAGCCATTCCATTGACAGGCAGCAACTTTGCTCAGCCCTTCAGACAAAAATGTTGGTAAAGAATTTTATACACTGCATAGCACTGACCTGTGGATAGAGCCACCTGGCAAAGAGAGGTTGCTCTCCGAGCAGCATTTTCTTTCTGTCTGCCTTGAGCACCCTCCTGCTGACAAGATTATCATGAGGTGCTCCGGGCCCAGGCCACTGTTTCCTTAGCCCCTACCCCCCTCCAAGCCTTGTACAACAGGGCTGGTGATTCCCCTTCATGTTTGTACTTGAAATATTGAATGTATTTGAATGTATTGAATATTGAATGGCTGGGAATTTCTTTTCCTTCTACCAGCCCTTAGGTTTTCATCCAGAAGAAAACCATTTGGCCATTTTATACCATTGTGAAGATCAGAACCCTTGGGCTGCACAGAAGTTATACTACAAACTGTTAAAAATCCTGCTGCAAAAAAGTTACAGACCCAGTAGAGCTGGAGCTCCTCTGCTCTGGATGGAAACTCCCTGTCTCCCTGAGGTCAGCTGATCAGAGCAGTTGGAAGCCAGAGAAAGATCCTGCTACGCAGCAGTCAACTATGTCAGACTCTAAAATTGCTTTCCTTCTTCTATTTGTATTAGGTTTTCAAATACAAACAGCAAGCATGCTCTTTATCCCAGGAGTTTTCACTCTAATGGGTTGTTAATGAGCTATCAATTACTTATGCAAAAGCAAATACACACATACAAATAATACTATTCCTTAGGTGAAGGTTTTCTGTGTTTAAATGTTGGGGGCTTTACCTTCCTCACCTGGGTCACTAGCCCTCCATACATCTTCATCTGCAATCACTCTATTACAAGGTCTAGCATGTAACACTTCAAGGAAAGCTGTATATCTGAGGATCATGGGCTCATGCTCTAATCTTATGCAGCATTGGCAGTTCCCTGGGTAAATTGATATGTAGCCCTTCTATGCTATCGAGCAGTCCCAGTGTATTAATCAATCCTCAAGCCCTCTTGTGAAGCTCAGTAGCTGTTAATCTTATTTCTAGAGGCACCGGCTCCTTCTTGACTGAGGATTCTTGAATTACAATGGCTAAAAAGCATTTCTGTTCATTCACAAGAGGACCAGAAGCTAAACTTTCTCCCATCCAGCCTTTGTCATTCACACAGTGAGGACTGATCATTGTCATGAGCTTGACCTTGTAATGAAATCAGTGACCTTGAAGGTGGCACAGGCAATACAAATCCTCTTGTTCACCCCAAGTTTGGAGGCTGTTTGCCTGACTCCTTTGATCAGCTGCCTCATGAATGAGGAGCCCCCAGCAAGACCTGCCTGAACCACTTAAGTCGCTCCCTCCCATATGGCGCAGAGGAATCATTTGTGTGGCCGGGGAGGATCAGGACACAGATCACTAAGCTCAGTCCTTGGGATGCTATGGACCCTTTTCTTTCCTCAGGCTCCTCTCCTGCATTTCTCTGCATATTCCACTCCCCATTAACCCTGTAGCTGGCCCCAGGGTAGCCTCCAGCTTGGGGACCAACATCCTCCTACCACCCAATTGCCTTCCCTGGCCCACCTCCTTCACTGCCCCCTGCCAGAGCAGAGCAGCACACAGAGGTGCTGGTAGTGAAAGCAAACACCAACAGTAAAACAGGATAGAAAGCAATCTAAAAATGTAAAGAAATGTAAAAGTGTTAAACAGTATAGAAGGAGATTTTTATTTTTAAAATGCATTGCTTTTTCCTGTCTGTGTGTGCATGTTCATGTGTGCGGCTCAACCATGTCCAACAAGCTTAACATGCTGGCATTATCCAGGCTGCTAAGGGTTAAAGTATTTATGAACTTGTTAAGAGATGGGAACATTATGCACTGTTCACAATGCTTAATTTTAACTGCCACGCTAGAGAGAATCTTTGATTACATTATCAGATTATTCTCATTGAATGTTAGCTGTTGTATCTTTTTTTTTTTTTTGACAGTGCTATTTCTGTGTTAGAAAATATATTCCTCCTAATTGACTGGAAATGGAGGATATTAATATGCCAGGCTTTTCATGCAGAGGATTCCAGCTGCTGGAATCCTGGGCCTGTACAGGGTTAAATGTCAGTCTAGAAGATTAATGACTTAACAGAAAACATTTTATCACAGATACAGAAAATAAATCCCCTTCTCAGATAGCCACAGACTGTGTGCCACTGAGGAAGGGAACTGCACAAACCAATAAAACCTGACTGCTCCTGCACCAGCAAACAGCAGCGATAAGACAAAAATCATTATGAGGATCAAAGTCACTGAGCTCCTTGCCTAGTGCTGGTGCTGCAGGGCTGAAATACGAGGTGTGCTGCCTACCTGGGGTGACATTCTCCACAGAAGCTCAGAGCCTGTGCCTTCACTTGGCTTTCTCAGCTCAGGAAAGGAGGGATATGTGCTTTCATGCCAGGTTTATGTGCATGAGAATATCCTGTGCTGCTGCACGACCAGCTCTGAATTAAGCCTTAGGTATCTGCTTTTTTAAATTTCCAATTTCTCCTCCTTTCTTAAAAGTAAAAAAATCTTCCCATCATCTCACCTTTCCCCACATGCTCTCCCTTCCTTATATGATTCAACATAGCTGGCTGTGACTATAATGAGATGCAGCCAACAGTGCACCTACTGACTGTCAGTGGCATCTATAGAACATGCAGCAGCAAAATGAACAGAAATCTCTCCTGGAGCACAAACATTTAGCAGTGACAAGAACAGTGCACTGAATATAACACAAATGTTTGGCTGCATGAGTTTTAAGGCTTGCTTGCCCACAGGTAAGGAAATTAATCTGATGTTTAGATTACGTTCGTGTCTACACACTGTAAGTACAGATTTAGTGGCTTTTTGGTCAGAAATGAAAACAAAGATGCTCAAACCCACAACCTTTAGAATGTTGTCTTTTCCAGGATTAAATCCTTAAGGTTTTAATTGTTAAACAGCTAAAAATTTGTCTTGATGAGGACAGAAAAATGGCACTCCTTCACCCACAGAAAAATGTGTCCTGGCTGGGTGGGTGACTACTCTAAAACTACTGCCTCACTGTGAACATTGACATGTTCAGGGGAAAAAGTATATAAAAATAAATCCTACAGGGCAAGAAATTACATCATCTTACATTATACTTTTAATTTTTCAATGTAAGACTTTTCTGTAATTTTGCAAAATCAGCTTTCAGTAGTAGGAGCTACTTTTATTCTAGCAAGATTCCTCAAGAAAAGCCCTGTACACCAATACCACGGACATCTATGAAACACCCACCTACTTCAAAAATATTAATCTGCAAAAATGAGGCTCTGAAGAGATAATGTGACAGTTATTTGTACAACTTGAATTCAATCCACTTGCATGACTCTTGTGGCACAATCTTACACAACCTTTCTCACTTGGAATGCATGGGAGAAGGTAAGGCACTTTTTGCGCAGAAGGTCAATATTTTATTTCATTTTTTTCTCCAATTTGTAGCCCCAGGCCTTGTCTATTGCAGACTTTTCAAACCAGTTCTGAATAAAGATTTGTCTATTTTCCCCTGGCCTTTTCTTTAGCCTTATTACTACTTCTGTATACTTCAAATGCTGGTTTGGTTTCACTTGTAGACACTGCCTCTTTTGGTGGGTGGAGGGTTGAGGCACTGGGAGATGAAGGTCGGGGTGGACCTTCTTTCACCTGAGCAGCACCCACAAGAGTAGGTTAGCTGTTCAGGACATGGTTCCATGTACTTCTATCGGTGCTAACATGACTGACATCTGGGAAGAATGATGCACAGAACTCCAGGATATCAGAAGGCTAATTAATTTATTATACTATATTATACTATAACCATATTACAGAATATTACACTAACAAGAACTGTCACTAACTAATTAGAAGACCCATGACTCTGCCTGAGTCCCAACACACACACGTGGATCCAATTGGTCAATGAATCCAAAACACCATCACCAGAATCAAGCAATCACCTCTGGTAAACAATCTCCAGAACACATTCCACATGGGCACAAACACAGGAGCAGCAAATGAGATAAGAATTGTTTTGATCATTCTTTTCTCTGCTTCTCTCAGTTCAGAGGGTATGTGAACACCACTTCAGCTGCAGGTGTTTCAATGTCTAAAATGGAGGAGGAAAAAAAGGGAAGATCTTCAGGATCATCCCATAGAAAAAGGGGAATGTCAGATTCTTGACAATAGGCTTAAGTGATTGGACTTTGCAGTGATGAAGGAAAATAAAGGAAAGATTATTAAAGAACAGCCAGATTCCAGCTGGTACTGCCATGTTATGGAGCTCCTGGAACAGTGCCTGGATGCACTGGGGAGCTCCAGGCTGGGCCATGTCAGAGGAATTTCACCTGTCCCAGTTCCGTGTATGGATTTGGCTTCCCAAGAACAAGGCCTGTGCAAGAGGTCTTGCCCCAGCACAGAGCCCAGCACAGCTGCCTGCTCCTGTCACAGCTGGAGGGTCTCCTCAGCCAGGTCCCACCAAGAGGAGATCTGCTCTGCAAGGGGCAAAGGGGCAGCAGCACCTTGTGTGGGGAGGGGTCCTGCTGGGACAACTTTGCATCCTAATTTTCCTCTGCTGTTCCCTGAAGTAATGAGCTGCAGGAAGGAATTTTCTTTTTATAGAAAGTTACACAAAGGAACTACACAAGTTCTTTGGTTCTGCCTTTGGATCCCAAAATATACAACTTTCTTCTTGATACTGTATGATCTTCAGTTACCATACAAAAATAAATTATTTGCAGGAGAATGAGGGCAAGCTGAAAACCTATTTATCATCCAACCATTATAGTGTGGTTGATGATCAAACAACCTGTGAAGCTGAGATAATTTTCTTCATCTTCAAGTAGCCACTGGAAAGCCTCATTACATGCCTGAAGTTGCATTGCTTAGCAACAACATTTCAGAAATTCAAGTTATCAGCATGATCACTAATAAGACGGTAAGCTGCAAAAGAATCCTGAATAAACTAGATTCATTTGCATTTCAAAATAAATGGGAGTAAATGTCAGATTGTGTTCTGGAGTATATGAACTCTTCTTAGCACAGATATATTGTGTTTACTCAAGCATTTATACAATAGAGACAAATGTGAAATGTTTCTAAAATTTCATAAATGCAGAATGTCTGTGGGTCCCAGATATTTTACTACTCTTCAACTGTTACCTTAAGCTAAAGAAGTCTGCTATCAGCAAAACATGCTGTCAAAGTGTGGCACACAAAAGAACAATTAGACATGTAATTTTCCATGGTAGGACAAGAGTATGAGCAAGGATAAAGATAAAATTAGCACGTTGCAGTGCACAGGATCCATTTAAAGGACTGTTTGGTTTATAATAGTTTTTGGGAACACTTTTTTAACTTACATAGTTCCTCGGGGAGGAAATTTGTTAAATGTCATATGAAAAGTTTTCATGGTCACTGTGTCAAAATGTAGACACATAGGAGTGGCATGGTTCACAAATCCAGAGTAAATCTGGAATGTTTCTGTAGCCACAGATTTCTGGTAAAACATACAGAAAACAGATTTGTGGGAGTGCCCAGTGAAAGTGAAGTGAACAATAGCCCAAGACTATCAGTAACTGTTGCCTTTGTCTGACCTGGTCACAATATTGATCAACAACCAAGAGCAGAAGTACCAGTTAGTGACCATGAAGCTCTTGGTTTGAACTTTTTCTAATTCTGACTCCAGAGAATTGATCTCAAAATACTACTTTCATTTATTCACTCACAGAAACACTATTTGGGGGAGAAACCCTGTTTATTGCTGTTCCTTTCCAGACAAGCATCACTTACCTTGAGGGCAGAGGAAGACGTTGTCTTAGCACCTCGTAATTAGTGGGCTCCTCCTCCAGTCATCATTGTGTATGGATATTCGGGCACTTCCAAAAGATGCCACATCCCACCAGTGTAAAACTCTCTTTAGCTGCAAAGGAAGCCTCCCAGCCAGCTTTGACTCACTGCTTCAAAAGCCTGAACTAGAGGAGAGGATTATTTTTTTTTTCCTAAGAACACGTCTCGGACAAACAAGGTTAGATATTAGAGCTAAATATTTCCTTCTCCACTTTCTCCCAAGAAAAGAGCAAGGCTCATCCTCCAGGATTTCTTTTAGTATTAGTTGCCAGCAAAGGAGGACAAACTCCGAGCCAAGTTTTCCCTAGTCTAGAGGTTATTCAGAGGGAGAGCTCTTTCCCTGCAAGGGAAGAACATGTATCCAAATGATAGGCAAACATATCTGAAGGAGAGAAAAAGAGCTTGACCTTGCAAAAAAGACAGAGGTGAGCCTGTTTGGATACTTCAAGAATATGAAGATGCATAGCTCTAATGCCACAGTTCTTTCAAAGACTGTTTTGAAAACATTTTTTGTACAATACAGAATTACTGGTTTGCTGTAGTATTCAGGTCTTTCCCAACTAAACACCTAATATACTGCTATTTCACCCTGCAAGTAGATATTATTTTAATTTTGTATTTTAAGAAAGAAAATAAATGCAAGTGAAGTGGTATTCTACTTTATTTCAAAGCCTAACGCTGGAAATAGTTTGGAAAGTGCTATGATTTTGAAAACTGTGAAACCTTTTGTATTTTGCACCCACACACAGCATTTCTGGCCTACAAAATAAGGTAAGAATGGAAAATAGCTCATTCTAAGCTTCAGTCATGTTTAATGCTAAAAATAAAACATGTAGACAACCTTATAATTCTTATAAATAATGATTCTAGGGTCCAGAGCAATACATTTGAAAACTGTAGTTTATGATAATGTATTCTGCAGTGACAGTAGAAAAATAGGTCATCATTTTGAAAAGGAGAGAAGCTATCTGTCATGTTGAACACAGTAACAGGAAATTTGAAGTAGTTTCAGAGACAGTTAGTCCAAGATATTGCTCTTGTGACCCCCATGTCCCCCAGCACAATCATGAGTGAAGAGTTTGTGGTCTTCACCATGCAGGCAGAGTTACTGCATGTGCCCATCTCAAGGCTTCTTATATCTGGTGTTAAGATATATCTTATATCTGGTGTTAAGAATCCATCTATCTGTGTGTCTGTATCACAGATTATCAATCTAGGTGCCATGGAGCAAACCACATAAGTTTTGCTGTAAAATGTTGTCATCTTATTGCAAAACTCCCATACCTTCTCAGTGATTTCTCATGGGCATCTCCTCACCCAGCTGACCCACTCCTTTGTAGCACTCGTCTTCCTGTTGGACACAGCTGTGGCCTGTTAAGGGCAGGCCTGTTCCTAATCTTTGGTGATTGGTACAGCTGCAGCTCCTCAGGGGTGACACTACCTTCTGCACTATCTTTGTTTTCTTACATTCTATCCCTCCACAGTAAAAACAAAAAGGCAAAAAAAGGAGGACAAAAATGAAACAATTGAAATATGCTGAAAGAACAGGAGTGATTGTCCTTAGCTGTGTGAAAGGCATGGTCAGCTGCACGTTTCTGCAAGGTTCAAGCTATCCCAGAGCAGTAAATCATGTTTTATCTTTACCCACTTAAACACAGTTTCCCCCATAGGTCTAATCTACCACTTTTTTGGGCATGTAATGAACACTTCAGTGGCTGGTCTCCAAAAAAACTGTGGGTTACAGGGAAAAGTTTGTTCATTCTGTGCCTCTCTACTAGCACTAGGTGAAGATAGCCAAGTCTCTAGCAGAATCTGATTTTACTTTTGTTTTCAAATCTCAGGAATACAATCACCTCTGCAGGTTTAGGGAGTGGAGGGAGGTTCAGTTCCACACAACTAGGGCAGAATGCTGAGTCTGTGCTTTAATAAATATTTGACATAAATATTTTTCCAGCCAAACAAAAGCAAAGTTTTCTTCACCTAATTTGCTTTCCAAGTTGTCAGTGTCTGATTCAGAGCTGATTCAGTCTGATTAGTCTGATGCCTAATTTTTTCTTTGATAATTGATGTATGTGTCTTGTCCATTTTATCATTAAGTTACAAAAGAGGAATTAACTAAATCTCATTTTATTATACTTTTATTTTACTTTTTTCCCCTTACACACCCCTTTTCAGCAGGCAAATCATCCTCAGATGTTTCTCTGCTTTCAGCCTTGTTTATCATCTTTACTCAATGTTCCTGAAAGTGCACTGCTTATTCAGTATCTCAGGAATAGTCTGCTTCTGCACTGATCTCTGCATAAACTCACACTAATTGACCTCCAGCAGCAAATTTAAGAAGTTTGTTGAAAATCTTGAATTTCAACACCAATTTTGAAATAAAAAGGTTTGTAACAAAGTCAAGTAATAACCATTCGTTACAAAAGTAGGTAAATGGATTTGTCTTTAGCTGACTTTACATCAAATACATGCCTATAAAAGGTACAATAATAAATGTGCATCATAGAAATTGTTCTTGAAAAATGGAAAAGGACACTTCTGACCAAAAAACAAGGGCCTCTGCTCACCAACACTGAATATCTAAAGGCTGGTTGTCTCAGTCAGTACTTGGGACTTTCCTTCTGTGCAGCCTTGAGCAAAGAGCACTTCCAGAGGAGAATTCCCTGCCCTAGTCCCAGATATTTCTTTTCTGTAGCAGCAGTGTCTGCGCTCCTCCTTGAAAAGAAATGGCTGATGTCTGTCTCATTCATTCCATTAGCTCCTTCTGGGTAAAGGTTTCTATTAAGAGTCCAAAAATATTCTCACAAAGCTCGCCTGGGAAGAATTCTGATCAAATTTATGGTGGTGATATTGCTGAAAAGAGAGGCCCATCATACAGTGGGATTGAGCTATGCCTGAGTTATGCTCTTGGTTAACCCTGGGGATACTGGTGGATGAAAGGCTGGACATGACCTGGCAATGTGCACTCACATTTCCTCCAAGAGGGAAAACAGGCAGGTGCATTGGGGAGGAGGAAGGAATTGGAGGAAAGAAACCCCTGAGAGCTGACCTATCAGAGATTTCTACGTTCTCTCAGTCTAGCAGTGGGAAGGAAACAGGACTTAATAAGTCTGGGAATTTCCTAACTCCAGGCAGTATAAGCAGCCTATTTGGCATTATGGATTTATGGATATATAGATAGTATTTTTCACAGTTGCAAAATAGAAATTGTGAGATTTCAAACTTCTCAGTATCTGGCCTTCAGATATTCTATAGGAGCAGAATTCATTCCAACTTTTATTAGTTCAGCTTTACTCAGATCTATTTAAATACTATTTAAATCAGTACTATTTAAAAGTTAAGTTCTAGAAATATTTCTTTATATGTTATAGAATAGAACATGGATATCATAACAGTAGCATAAAAATAAATATTTACTACTTTACATCAACATCATCTCAGTTAGATTGAGAGTATGTTTACTTAACTATGGAACTGGGCAGCTGAGACCAGATATAAAAATCCATCTGGATTTGGAGGAAGTTGTTATCAGTGCCCAAAGAGCTTAACAGAGAATTACCTCATATTTTTCTTTCAAAAGCTATACTAGACTGCTCTAAGGTGGACCTGAAGAGAGCAAGCTGCTAATAATTTTCATTTCAACTGTTTTCTCATGGCTATCTTGTGGTCTGACTAATAGGGCCCCCAGGGATTTTGGGGTTACTGCATGGATTTCCTGCACAATATATGGTATGGGTTTGATTTTTTCCAGAGTGCAGATGGTTTTAGTTGTTAATCTCTGCAAATTCCTGCTGACCTCTTGTACGTGCATGGTTCTCTCCTGAGGAGGTGGTTCAGTCTTCCTTGTCTGTCATTCCTCTTGCAGCCCTTGGAAAATGTTTTAATCCATTCTGGAAATCTACTGTTAGTGATGGGCTCAATCTCAAGAAAATAAGAATCTCCCCCTTGTTTTCTTGTGGTTTTTTTTTTTCCAGGGAATGCAGTTTCTGGCCAGTATGGATATAAAATGCCGTGGGGGGAGATGGTGTAGGGCACAAAATTGCTTCAGAAAATCTCTAGTTCCTACTGTTGGTTTTTTTTTCACAAATAAACTATACTTTTTCATTTCTCTTTTACCATAGACTAAAATTCACTGTTTCTGTATCATTTCTAGACACACTCTTGGGGAGCAGGGGGAGGGAGTGTACTTCCTTTTCTCACAAGAAGATATTTTAAGCCTTTTGCTACAAAATAATTATTCAGGTAGTTCTCCAGGAGTAATGTCTATCTTCCCGTATTCCCCAGACACAGACAACCTTTTACCATTTCACATGGGAGACTCTTGAGCTCCATCTTCTGGAAAACGTGGGACAAACTTGTTTTTCCGAGCTGGTTCCCGTGAAAGCTGGATGGGTCTGGGGCAGTGGCCAGCAGAGCACTGCAGGGCAGATGTGCCCAGGCTCCCAGCCAAGGCAAACATCCCCCTTGCACCTCCTTTTCCTGCGGAGAATGAGAACCAACGCTTTTGGAAAAGACCCAGGTACAGCTCCAAGGCAGGTAGCACCCAACAGATGTCAAAGGGCAAAAAAAGCCATTGATTATTTTGATATTAACAGTTGTGTCATGGCTGGGAGGAAGTGGCCTTGCACAGACATCACACTCAATTTGACCATCACCATGAGCAGGTTTCACTAAGCCAAGTGTGAGCACACATAAATACCTTCAATGCTGCTTCTCAGCCACTTGGGTGCTTTCTGGGTTTTGGCTTCCTTGAGGTACAGGTGATTTAAGCACTCCTGTCTGGCACTGACAGGCTGTTTCTCTTTGTTACAGGAGAGGCTGAATCAACACTTCCCATTCTGCTCTCACCTTGATCTCCCTTACTTAGCAACCCGGCTTTTTGTGCTGATTTCAAAGCCACCCTGGCAATTGTAAGAATTCCCCTTTGTTTCTTCTGGACTGCTTCTCCCAGGCCAAAATGAATGCAGCCTCCCTCCAAGCCTGCCCTGAAATACCACCCAGATGAGAAATCCGGGCTGGAATGCTGGCAGGAGCTCTGCCACAGCCTGCTCCCCCAGGGGCTGCTGCTCCAAGGGGAAGGACAGGGATCCTGAACCGCTTTGATGCCAGTTGGTTGTTCAAGTAGTTTTTGCTGATTCTGTCTCAAAGAGGGATGTTGAAGCAGGACTGTCCTCATGCATGTGAGCCCCCAGGCATTCTTGGGCATCTGAGCATTTCTGCCCCATGGCACTGGGTATTTAGGGCTCCTTTGCCCCATGTGCACTCCATAAGTACTGAATGGGGAACACAGCAGCAGCAGTGCAGCGAGCACAGGGCCTGATGAGGAACGACAAGAACCAGGAGATTTGGTGAAAACTTCTTGTGCTCTTCAGCACAAACTCAGTCCTCCCCTTGGGGCATGCCTGGAGAAATGAATTTTCATTGCTACAGTAGCGCCCAGAGGCGCTAAACTATAAAACTATAAACCAAAACTTGAAAAAGACACATCAAAAAGAAATGGTTATTGCCCAGAAGAACAAGATGAAAGCTGAATATGATATGGGCATCCTTAAGTGGAGAGAGGTTATGTCCTTAAAAGGATTAACAGGGCTGGTTAAAACTTTTTAGGAAAGGGAAAATTTTTATTTGAAATACTTGATTTTCATAGGAGATGGGTGGGATCAGGAGGGAAACAATGCCATTAAAAGAAATATGTATCCAAAATTCCACTGAATCCAAGAAAGATTTAGGTTATTGTGGGTGTCATGTAATCTAGTTTGCTATTCAAACCAGAGTTGGCTCCAAAGTGCGGTAGGGATCCCAAGATTGTTTAGGATCATTGTTTAGTGAAGTATTACAAATCTTCAGGGTTGCAGAGACTGTACCCTGGGCCCTGTTTCCAGCATGTGACCCATTCATTGAGAGTTCTGTGTTCCCATTTCCCTGATATGTGGGTGGAAAGTCCCTGCTGCATCTTGTGACTGTTACCCCTGGTCCTATCACGGTACATCTCACTCTGTCTGTGTTTCCTCCATGGCCACTACTAATTTGTAACTTAAGTTTCAGAGACCACTCTTCATTCAGTGGAAAGGAGTGGAGAAGTCTCAGTAGCTGAATAATAACTGCAGTGTCATCTTCAAATGTTTTTTCCCTTCATCTAATTCTGGGGAGGGAAAAAAAAGGAACCAAAACAAAGCAAAGCAGTGCTTTCACTGCCTGAATGTCCACAACAATAAAATTTCAGCTTACCATAAGCCCCAGATTAATTCAGCAATTTTTACTCTCAACAACACCATTACAATATTATGTTGGAGATAACTCCACTCACCAACCTGGGGCAACCAAAGCTCTTCTGATAGAGAGTGCTCATACTAGAAAATGCTCTAGTACTGCCTAGAAAGAGGCAATATTCTATTCTAGAAGACAAATATCTAGAGTTTTGTGTGAAGGCTAAAATGAAGAGAGGCTTTTTTGAGGAGTTTATTGACTGCATGGACACAAAAATCTTGTACTGAACAAGCGCTGGATGCCTGCAAAAGAATTAACCCTGTCTGACAAATAATCTCTGCAGTGCAAATGCCACAAGATTTTCCTCTCAAAGAAGGGAAGGAAAAGAGAAAAAGGAAGTGGGTCTTTACAAATGCTGTCATAATTTGACAGCAAATTTTGACAGGAATTTATCAAAAGTCTTAAGCCCTTACAACATAGGGAAAATCAAGTTTGTCTGATGAAAAGAGTCCATGTGAAGTTTCAGCCAATGGCTTAGGTAAAATTTCTTCACCCAAATCTTAGCTGTTGTAAACACTCTTGCTTAACCCTGACTGAGAAGTCTGGAGGGTCAGGAACAATAAAAATAAAACATCTAGACAGGAATTAATTATTTTAGAAGACTACAAATATATCTCTTCCCACTTTTTTTTTTTTTTTTAATAAGTTTAAGAAAAGAGTGAAGAAAAACTGCAACGTAAAAGAAAATTCCTTTTTGCACTGTTTGTGGCTTTGCTGGCCTGGAAGTGCCCTAGGAAGGGCAGTGAAGCAGTGATGCCATCCCCTAACATGTGTTTCCTTCAGCTGTGTACAAGTTGTCTTCCTGACTACAGAGCACTGTTTCTCAAAGGCAGTTTCTCTTTTGACTACTCATCTCTTTCAATCTCTATCTTTGTTTGCTTTATCTATGTTTTTCTCCTTTCTGCTTTACTAGTTTTTTGCAGTAAATTAGTGTCCATGCTTTCCAGTACATATGTAATTTCAAACTGAGAAAATTTCCAATCCATTTTGTATATCCTAAATCTACTTGAAAAGCATCATGCCTCACTTGAAATGCAATTTTTTGTGACATTCAGAAGCAACATCAGCGGTTTCAGCTACAATCCTTTTAATTACTTTTTCTTTGATTAAGACAAATTTATTTCCCAGAGTTATGTGTTTGCACACAAATACAAAGTACAGAAAAATCCTAAATCAACAAAATGACACCAGGTCTGAAAATTACCCTGCCTGCAAATATTTATCATTTGAACATCTGTCAGAGCTGTACATCCTAGAAACATTTATACAAAGTTCTCTCTTAATGCAGATGGAAGGAAAAGTGAGAGAGGGAGCTTAGAGGCAAAATTACACAGCATAAGAAACACAATGTAATCACAAGTGTCTAAAGTATATGGATATTAATTTTGTCTCCTGCTCTTTCATAAATAATGTTCAAGGTTTCCTCTGTTGTTCCTTTTTTTTTTTAAGTTTCCTTCCTCTTTTGCCTCAGTTCAAGTGAAAAGGGATGCTGATAAATTTCTGAACATAATTTCAAATAAAAATAAAATGGGTTTTCTTTTTTCCAGAGGAACCCAGATACCAGCCAAACTCAATATGACTTCTTATATGAAAAATACGACAGAAAAATTCCACAAAAATTCAAGGACATATCTGCACACCTGGGAAGCAGCTGTTGAAGGAGCCAGTGTGCATCAGCTCACCCCAAACAACCCAGCTGTTATCCACCTGCCACCCATCTCTTGTGGTGCAAACCTCAACTTCAGTCCCTATGGTTAAAATAACAACTGATGACTGAAGAGCTTTCAGCTCATGTTGTAAATGCAGTGTGCCCTCAACAAACATCTTGAAAAGAAGGCAGTACCTGAATGTTTAGTCACTGAGAATAGGATTGTCCTAACTGAACAAAATACCCAAAAGGCCTTCAGGATGTTGTCTACTCTTCAGGCTACAACTTGAGATGCTTTTCTGGACTTTGAGGGGAAGAGCATGCCAGCCAAATGTTTAATATGCTCAAGGAGATTTCTAGGTTTGCTTCAATAAGAACCTGAGAATGGCTCTGCTGGGTCAAACCCAAAGTCACTCAATATGGTGACAGGCAATGGCCTGCAGCAGGTGACATGGGAAGACCTGTATGGCATCACATGGTACCCTCCAGCCCCTGCTTATATTCAACACCCAAGTTAAAATGTGTTTTCTTTGCATTTCTTTGAAATTTTATTCAGAAGTAGAAGGCAGGTTTTAAATTCCACAGTGACCTTAGGCCAGGTAAGGAAGACCAAGTCCCTAAATGGCTGAGCTGAGGCACAGCAAAGTCAGCAGAATTGCCTCTGTCAAAACTCAGTGTGACTCAGAGGAAAATGGGCCTGGGAAACTGCTGTGCTGTGGCCACACACAGTATGCATGCCCAGCTAGAGGACAAGACATGACTGCCAGGAGAAAGGCATCTTCTGTTGCCATCTGAGTGCTGGTAGGGTTGTTTTCCAAAAGCATGTTTTTGAAAGCTGAAAGCCACTTTGGACTAGGATTTTTTCCCACTATGAAGTGGGAGCACACGGTCAGTTTTCACAGCTTCCCTTTTTTTTGCAGGACAAGTATCTGAGACTTTCTAACACTGCATACAATAGGGATACACCAAACAACAATCTCCATCCTCCTTTATACCCACAGCAGCCCTTTGATTTTATCAGTGTTGATTTATAATGTTAGAAATTCTAGTGCTGAACCCAGGAATGTCAGACATTTCCCAAGACTCCTTACAGACCCAGCACATTCTCCATACCTTTGAAATCTGCTACACTGGGCAATCTTTATTTTTTTTCCCCTATATTTTACTATTGCAACTCTTTGTTGACCAAAACTACATAATAGGGAGATCTTGGATGCACTAAATATTGGAGTACTAAACCACAGGACCTGTAGCAGCAGGACTCAAAGCTGGCAGCTCCTTGGATGAGGAAAAATTGCCCAAAGCACTCTGATGCTTGTGGTTTCAGGTTTGCTGTTGCTCTGGGCAGTACAAAGGAAGGTACTGTGTTAAGGACAGCCAAGGCTCCACACAAATTTTTCAAAAATTGTCAGTAATGTTTACTGTCCCAAAAGACCTGTGTTTCTGGAAGAAGAAGCTCACTGCTTCTTAAAAACTCATATTCATTTCAGGCTGGGTCCCTGAGAGCGTGAATGGGTCTTGGAAGTTCATTTCTTGCAAGCAAGGGATTTTTTGGATGCCAACTCAGCACTGTGCAAAACATAAAAAACAGTGTTATGTTCTAGTCATAGAAAAAACTTACCTTTAAGGGTTTTTTTCCATTTTATTTATTTATGGGAGTGGGGATGGGATGTATTAGATTTGCAGCTTCTCTCAGAAAGAAAATTTTTATTCTTTTGTAATTTAAATTTCTGTCTTATCTCTAAACTTAACACTTTGCTATACCCATTCCCACTCACAATTGTTTGTTGATAAAAAAAATGCGTTACTGAGCAATTTGCTTTGAACGTACTCCTTCTTTTTTCCCTTTTAAGTATCACTAACTTTCATTTTTTGCATGTTTGCAGATTCTGCAGCATAGGATGCCCTCCTGTTGCCCTTCTTTCTGATGTTAAGAAATTTGTTCCATTCCTTTGCAAGTGACTTTCTTCTATCAGCCTGCAAACAACAAAAAGAGGCTTTAAGGATGAAAGGAAGAGGAAGCCAGATTCACTTTTTAATAGTCTGGGGACTGGACACTATCCCCTAGAATGGTGGAGCTTGACTGCAAAAGCCTAGAGATGATTGAGTTAAGCTCACACATGTAATGTTATGTTCCCACAGGACAGCCCCAGGTGGACTTTCATCACGGGTCTTTTGCTAAAAAGATATATAAAAAGTCCCTAAACATGATCTGGAATCAATATGATATTATTCTTTCCTTTTCCTGCTTTGCACTTTGCTGCTTTCAGTCTGACAATACCATAACCTTCACAGTCACCTCTGCAGAGATCCTGCTCCCTCTGGAGCAGCAGAGGATGCTCTGCAGCCGGATGCTTCTCCCCCAAAGTCAGATAACAAAAGTTTCACATCTAAACATTTCTACCTTCTGGTTTATTCTTGTTCTGGCTGGCTTATGCTGCTTTTTTTTTTTTTTCTGAAAGCTGCAGAATTTTGTGTCTTAAAAATGGTACAGATTTAAACCAAAGAATTTAATTTTCTCAGCATATTATGGCTTAATTTGTTTTCAACAGCCTTGCTAGAATTTCCTCTTTTTGGAACAGTGCTGGTGCCCTCTATGCTCACATTAACACTTCAACATTAGCACTTCTTTCTACACAAATGTCTTTTTCTTAAAAAGCTGGAGTTTTGCTTAACATCTGATGTATTCTAACATACCAAAACAACTCAAGGTAATTTTCTAAAAAAAACCCAATTGCACAACAATTTACTCTTTGACTCTTCAGACATTATCATCTTAGATAGGTAATCAACTCTATTAATAAGAATATGTTATCACACTGTTAAGGAATATTGTAGTTCTGCCTCAATAAAAGTACAACCTTTTTTTCACCTCGAGAACTAGGCTGAAAATAAACATATATTTTTGGGAAGTATTTTTCTAAACATGCCAAAGCAGCAGTATTTATTCAGTATTTGTACACAGTGAAAATTGAAGGTGCAGGATGATCACGCTGCAGTATTCATTTCCTGCATAAAAATAGACTGTGCACTACAGATTGGAGAGATCAGATGACATTTAATTGATTCCCAATTCAGGAGGTGTAATGATCAAGATAAGCTGACACAATGCCCTGAAGAATAAGACTGTGAACAATTTAAGGTCAAAATAATGTTATGGTTGGTCGCTTGTGGGCCTGTTGGCAGATAATATGTTCTGGCCATGGAGATTTGAGTTACCTGAGCCATCTCTTTTACAACCTTAATAAAAATGAATAAGACTACCTTATGTCTCCCATTCACTGATTTAATGTCAAAGCTGATGCTATCTGGTGGTGGATGTCTTACTTTAAAAGTCCTGGTGACCTATATTTTCTAGTTGTTAGTTGCTTACAGAACAGTAATTGAAGGTGAAATTGATTCTTCCACTTTGGACAGTAAAATGCTGAGGACTTGACAAAGAGGAGATGTTCTCCTTGGGTCAAAGCAAGAGCTGACCCTTTGGGATGCAGTAAGACTGGGTCTACCCATGCAAGTATCCGAAATTTGCCCTTATTTTTTCTTCTGGCAACTTTGTCCCAGCAGAATTTGGGCACTTCTGCCATCTGCCTAGTCTTTCTGGAGCACTGACCTTCACCCTCGAGCCCCTGCATTGTAATTCACACCAGCTGCTGTCCCTAGGGACAGGTAGGATGCTTCCATGACACATGGAATCACAAAGATTTGCTGTGCCTCTGTCTGCACTAAGCCTTGGGCAGGCAGCCAGGGTTGCACTTCTGCTCAGTGCAGAAACCATGGACACAAAGTGACAGGTGACAGCACTGATACTTCCCAGGAATACAGGGCTGGTTAATTCCTCAGTGCTTTGAGAGATTCTGGGGAGAAAAGTGGCAGCCAGAGGCCGTGAAGCAGTTTGTGTTGCCCTGGTAGGACTGTGGGTGTAGTGTGAGGAAATGGGATTCCAGTTCAAAACCATGACAACTCTTTTTCACATTTCTCCAATAAAAATAGATATAATACCCTTACAGGCACTGATACCAGTTCTTCAGATGGTGAAAAATGCTAACAACTATCAAGTTTTGTCACAAGCAGACACATTCTTATTGATTCTCCCAAGATTTGGGATCAGATGTGCAACAAGTTCAGGTGCCTAAAGATGCAGGAGGCTGTTGTTGAAAGGAACAGGAGCCGACAACACAGTGATTTGGAATTGTGATTAGAATGGGCTTAGCTACATTGGCAAGCTCCTTAAAAACTGGAAAAGATGGGTAAAACCTGGCCCACACACCAAAAACAATACCAGAGTGAGCCATAAGGGTTGTGATGGCTCAGACAAATATTGGCAGAGTGTTTGAAGTGGGACAGCTTTGCCTAAATAGCATTTACACCTTCCCAAAACCTGCTTTAGCTGCATACTGCAGAGGGAAGAAAAAAATCTCCTGAAATCTCCAAAACATGAAGCCATTTCCAGGGCTTTATAAGATGCTATAACAAAATCAACTCATGATATCATGCAAAAAAAGACCTGAGATAAATCAATAGCTTAAAACAGCCTGTCTGGGGTGCGGGAGCTCTGCACATTTTGAAATATGGCACATTCTCAAATCTGAACACTATGAGAAAGAGTTAATTTTATGAATCAAATGCAAGTGACCCTGAGATTTGTATGCTCTCTTTTTCCCTATAGTTATCTTTCTGCAGTTTAACACAGCCACTACAGTAATGTATTGGTGGCTTGCCAAGGGCTACAAACATCATGTACAAGGAGCTCTCTAAAAGCTTGCAGTTATTTTTCAGAGCTGATAGTTCCTTTCTTGTGTTGCTATCCTCACATACAACTCTGACCTTGCAAGTTTACAGCACAGCAGGGCAAATAGCAAGTGCTGGGAAGTGGGGTAGAGTGCCTTCAAGAGCTGAAAGCATTGCTTCTGCTTTATGACTGGGATTGCAGCTCTGCTGTCCACAGATTTCTACAATTACTTTCAGCAAGGCTCTAGGAGGTGTTTCACTGATTATCTAGCCCCTCACTTCAAGAAGAAAAGAGGCACTTAAGGTTCTGGAGTGTCCAAAGTGGGACAATGAAGCTGGTGAAGGGTCTAGGGTATAAATCATATGCAGAGCATTTGAGGAAGCTGGCTGGGGTTGTTTAGCCTGGAGAAAAGGAGGCTCAGAAGAGGCCTTATAGCTGTCTAAAACTCCCTGAAAGGATGTTGTAGCAAGGTGGGGTTCAGCCTCTTGTATCAGACAATTAGTGGTAGGACAAGAGGAAATGGCCTCAAGCTGCAGCAGGGAGGTTCAGGTCCAACATCAGGAGGAATTTTTTCACAGAATGTGTTGTCAAGAATTGGAACAGGCTGCCCAGGGAAGTGGTGAGGTCACAATCCCTGGAAACATTAAAGAAATGACTGGACACAGCACTTAGAGCTATGGTTTAGTTGGCATGGTGGTGTTTGGTCAAAGGCTGCACTTGACAATCTTGAAGGTCTTTTCCAACCTTAATGATTATGTGATTCTATGTTTCTAATCTTATTTCTTTTTAGTCCATACATAGGACAACCTAAAACTCTGAGGAGCTGGGTGTTCAAAGTGACTTCCACCCTCCTGGTCCCCCAGAAAACCAGCATTTTAGAAACCTGAAAAAGAGCAGAAATTAGGAGCAAGCTTATTCCAGGTTTGTGGTCAGTAGCACACTGCCAGCAGAGGTGTGGCAGAGGTTTCCAAAAGTACACGCAAAACTCTCATGCAGAAAGCTGCTGTCTCTTGTGCCTGCAGATCTCCACAACCTTCCTCACATGCTGCCCAAGCCTGTGTGCAATGCAAACAGCTGCAACCATTGTTCCCATCTCTGTACATGCCTTCTGAAGGCAAAACACCCTGTAAGCAGTCTCAACCACAGTAACAATCACAGGTCTTGCTTCTACTGCAAGAAAAATGGATTAATTTGACCTGGTCACAATAAAAACACAGGATAAATTGGGTAAACACAATCTCAGTGCATCAGGATTTAAATGCCATTACCAGTAAAATGAGGGAGAGCAGGAAGCAATAAAACTCAGCAGTATTAAACTCGTTATATTGCACAAGTGTTGTGGTATTAATGAGCTCATTTTGCACATAGACAATGCGTGCAATTCAGCTGAGCTGGTGTCAGTATAATAAGTTTTATCTTTTTACCCCCATTCCTATGCACTTTTAAATTCATACTGGAGATGATGCATAAATTGAAATTTAATTTTCTTTTCTCTTTCAATTGAAAAGAAAGACATCCCCCAAAAACTCATCTTCCAGCATTGCTGTCACCTCCCACACATTTCACATATTTTAAAGATTCACTATGAATAAAAACACACACATTCAAAGTAAGTCAGCTTTTAATTTATTTTGAAAAAATAAAAAAAAAAGAAGCTTCTTAATGAGGGTAGACTTCTTAATTGGGAGAACTTGAAAGCTTTACTCACAGGAGCTGCAGCTGCAGTATGAGAGGCTGCTGCTGCTGGGAGGGATCCTGCTGCCTGGAGAGGAGCTTCCTCCCTGTCTGTGCCTGCACAAAGGGATCCTGCAGGATCAGGGGCCTCCAAGGAAAGAGGCTGGTCTTCAACAAGTTGTTTTGTCAAGCAGGTTTGAGAGATGTGAGAGCAGAAGGGACATGTGGGACTGTGGAGGCTTTCTGCCCACACAGGAAAGGGGTTTTGCAAAGGTAGGGAAAAGGTGACAGGTGGCTTTGGGGAAGGGAGCTGTGGCTGGGCCACAAGGCACTGCCATGAAGGGCTCCTTGCTGATGGTCTGGCAGGCACTGCCCTCACCTCTGCCTTCCCCCTGAGGTATAAAAGGCAGGCTCTGGCCAGCTCCCTCCTGGGCACAAGCAAATCAGAGCACTGAGACAGCACAACATTCAGAGGAATTGCTCTGAGCTGGAGGAGGCTGCAGGCTTGCAGAGCAGAGATTGTTGTAGGCAGCCAGCTAAATAAAATGTGGTCAGAAGCAGCTACATGGAGATAATTGCAAGGTAGTGATCATCATCAGACATGCTGTTTTATGCCTCCTGAATGTGCTTGCTCATCAGACTGAGCAGGGCTTCAGTAATGAAGCCAAGGGCTTGGAAATGGTCTTGCCATTGCTGGACACTGCCAGTCCTGGAAGTCTGGTGCCACCATCCCTGGTGTTGAAGCAATGGGATGGCAGTGAGCTAAGCTCACCCTAGAGCTGACACAGGGATTGCCAGGGAGCTTCTGAGACAGGCTGCAAGGGCTCTCAGTTGCTGCATGAAAGAGATTACAGATGTTTTGATCAGTTAAAAGTATTTTAAAATACATAAGCCATCCATAAAATTTGCAAGTTGAGTCTGTGAAAATCCAAGCTTCTACTCTAAAAGATAGAGAGGACCAGGAGCTGCTTCTCCAGGGCAGCTGCCCAGACCTTGATGTTTCCTCTGCAACCCTGAAGTGTGTAATCTGACAGTGTCTAAGGCAAAATACTTGGACTCATTTCTGAAACCTTCCCAAGTTTTTCTTCACACCTTAAAGCTGCCGGTTCAGGGTACTGAATTACAGCAGCCCAGCTCTGCAAGAGACTTAGCAGGGATGAAGTGCTGGAAAAGGACCATGAAAAACCGAAATTGGACTAGGTGATCTCCAGCCACCTTCCTCCTGAGCAAAATTTTCCTGCTATTCTGTAATTTTCATCACCATCTTACTCTGTTTTCTTTCAGTATCACTGTACTAGCAAGAATCAGGACCAGCACAGCACTTAATTCTGCAAGACATTGTTATTTTCATAATGCCAGTATCTTCTCCTAGGGTTCCAATTCCAACTGCATGACTCCTCTGTCACTCTAAAAAGAGATTTTATTTGGATGTCAACTTAAAATATTGCAAATTGCAGAATGACTCATTATATCAATTTAACAAAAACATCCTTGGACTGACACATTTAGAGAGAGAGCCCCTTAGAAATTCCATTTTCAGACACGTTTGTGCTTGCAAAGACATACTAGGCACCCTACCAACAAAGTGGCAACTCCTGCAGAATTATAGAATATAAAGCATAATGGGAAGCTTTTAACTTTGATAGCTGACTCAGAGAGAAATTTTCCATTAAAATCACAATAAACACCTGCAGCCAAGTTGTATGACAAATGTCTTGTTTCAGTTTGTAGATACTGGGCTTCTAATGTTCACAGAATCACTGAGGTTGGAAATGACCTCTGAGATCAAGCTCAAGCTTTGACTGATCACCACCTTGTCAACTAGACCACAGCATTAAGGGCAACATTCCATCATTTCTTGAACACCTCCAGGAATGGTGACTCCATCAGCTCCCTGAGCAGCCCATTCCAATGCTTAACTGCCGTTTCTGTGAGGAAATCTCTTCTGATGTCCAGTCTGGATCTCCACTGGCACAGCTTGAGGCTATATCTTCTTTTCCTATCACAATTACCTGGGAGAAGAGACCAACCCCCACCTAGCTACAATCCCCTTTCTGCAGGGAGCCATAAGGTGCCCCTGGAGCCTGCTTTTCTCTGGGCTAAACCACCCCAGCTCCGTCAGCTGCTCCTCACAGGACTTGAGCTCCAGACCCTTCAGCAGCTCCATTTCCCTTCTCTGGGCTCACTCCAGCACCTCAATGTCCTTCATGTAGTGAGGGGCCCAGAACTGGACACAAGATCTGAGGGGCTGAGTACAGGGTGACAATGATTCCCCTGGTCTTGCTGGTCAGACTATTTTTGACACAAGCCAGGGAGCCACTGGCCTTCTTGGCCACCTGTGCACACTGCTGGTTCATCTTTAGCCAGCTGTCAAACAGCACCCCCACTATACAATAACAGAGCATAGTTCACCACCATTAACTGTATTACAAAACCATTTATGAGCCATATTTTGTTCCACTAAACATTCCCCCAAAGTGTGTTTTCTATATGATCCATCCATTAGGGTTTCCCTTGTGTGGGCTTTTTGGGGGGACAAGGTAGTATTTTTGCAGCCAGGGAGATGTGTAGAAAACTGAGAACTGACTGACTGCACACAGTTGGAGAAAATACGCTATATTAAAGCAGTAAGGCTTGTCAGGGAGATGAAAGAGCCCTGGCTTGTGTGTATTCAGCCAGTTACAGAGTACAGCAAAAACCTCCAGGCGAACAGTTTCATTAAACATTAATTTGTGAAGCACTTCAAAGTTTAGGTTGAGGCGTGCTTCTGTATAATACATGATATTATTTATCATCTAAAAAAGTTGTTTAGGATGCAATTAGGGAATAATCCTACAGCTCTCAGCAGTGATTCAATGGAATTCAAGGAGGTCTCACATCATTTAACACAGACAAACATACAGCAGAAGAAGGGCTTGCAACTCTCTCTCCCTTTTAATTTGGCAGATCTGAGGGAAAAAAAGTTGTGGGCTTTAAAGCATGGCCTTTGATTCATTTGCTTGAACATTTCAAGCTTATCAAAGTAGCTTAGCTCATAGAAGACAGCTAGGAGTTGTTTACATGCACCCATGGTGTGCTGAAAAATGGACAAATAGCAACATTGGCTAGAAGGTTCTGCATAGGATGGGCAACAGCTCAGCCTCATTCTCCAGTCCCTTCCTCACCCCTGAGCTGAAGCTGCTGTTGTTGCATTAAGCACTTGGGAGCAGCAAAGAGAACATCATTGCAAAGAGCAGTGACCGAGGGGTGGCTGTGCCGCCAGGGAAGACCACAGCATGGAAGCCAGCATGGAGCAGAGCACCTGCCCCGTGCCCCCAGAGCTCCTCCTGCACAAGCACTGCCTGGGCAGCACAGTCCAGCCATGCAGGACTAAGCCTACCTGCAAGGCAGCTGGTACCTTGGGATCAACAAACACCAAAACTGTCTGCACCTACCCTCTGATTTTGTAGGTATACCTGTCTCTCACAACCAGTGAATAAGCATGAATAATAGTGAAACATTATTTCAACAGTAAAGACAAAAAGATGTCACTGTCTTAAACGTATGGGACTATTCAGGGCAGTTATGATTTCACATAAAAGCTGAATTCATGAAATACACAGGACATCAAATCAGCAGGTTCTATTTTCTTGTCATTTTTGTGAAGTACTTTAGGAAGCCCTTACAGATGTGCAAATGTGTAAGAGCATACTCCCTTCTAGTAAGAATGACCTTTACCTTTTACTCACTTGCCAATTTCAGCTCAGTGCAGCATGCTATGCTGTGTAGTTGCTTGGTGCATGTTCATACAAGAAGTCCTAAAAAGCACTATAATTTCAAGAACTGCTTTGTAGGCCTATTTTCTGTAACAGCTGGATTATTTTCCATGTCCCCAAATTCCCTGCTGTAAAGCAACTATTTCAGAATCTCATCTAGCTCCTTTACCAGATCAACTACCAGGCACCACTGAAAGGGGGGAAAAGAGGAAATATACAGAAACGTGAATAATTTATGAGAAGCAGTTACTGTGAAGGGGAGCTTTCACACTGGTGCAATTGAAGAATTTTCCACCATACAGAAAATTCTCATATTCTTTGATATTGAAATGCCAAATAAACTACAGCAAGCCTCCATTGCTGTTAAAAATCAGCTGAGGTAAGAGAGCCCAGCGGCACCACACCTAACACTGCTGTACCGCCAGCTCCAGCTGAGGTTGGAAGGCATCTCTGGAAGTGATCTAATCCTATGCTGATCCCCGTGCACACATACTGGTTTTGAAGGGGACTCCACAGCCTCGAGGGTCAACCTGCTCCACTGCCTGAGCACCCTCATAGGAAAAGGTTTTTCTGATCTTTCAACATTCTCCAGTATTTCAATTTATGCCCATTGCCTCTCAGCCTGCTGCTAAGCAGCACCAGGAAGAGCCTGGCTGGGTTTACTCCCCCTTCCATCATGCATTTGTGTGTTGGTAAGGTCCCTCCTCAGCGTCCTCCAAGTTGAGCAGTTCCAACTCTCAACCTCTCCTTGCATAACAGATGCTCCACCTCCTATCATCACCACCTTTTGGTGGCCTAGGTTCATTAAATCTGAGTCTCTCTTGTACCAAGGAAGCCCAGCTCTGAATGCAGCACTCCAGATGTCTCACCAGATCCGCGGAAAAGATCATCACCTCTGATGTGCCAGCAACACAGTCCCTAACAGCCTGGGAGACTGCTGGCCTTTGTTATAGGCTGGCTCAAGGTCAGCTTGATTCCCAGTGCATTTTCAAAACTCACCTTAACACAAGCTTCCCTTTCTTGCTCAGCATGGAAATCACTCAGATTGCAGAGGCTTCTTCCACACCACACCCTCACTTCACCCTGCTCCACAAGAGGGCTGGCAGGAGGCCCAGCACAGCCCATGGCCCAGGACTGACTCAGCAGCAGGGAGAAGAAGCAAGCTTTTTAGTAGCCAGGAACAAGTTTAGCAAGTTCCCAGGACTATCAAAGAAATATTTTTACAGTAAATGCTTTACTATGAAAGCTTTTATTAAAGCATCTAAGAACTTGGAAGTGGTAGATGAAAATTTGCCCAGTTCTTACACTATTACTAGAATAAAACATTTGAAGTTCTCTACTTCCCCAGAGTGATGTAGTAATATGAATGGGGCTACAGCACCCCAGCTGAACTTCCAAAAGTATTCATGTATCACCATAGCCTGTAGAAAGATTATAGTCTTTTATTGATTTATTGTTTTACAGATTCAGCTTTCAATAATAAAGTTCAATAGATCGATTCCCTAATCATAAAAACTCATTTTACACATTATGTACAGGTACCCAAACATGTCACAGCACAGACCTTCACACAGAACAAGCTGGGCAGAGGCGCTAAGGGCAAGGATGTACATTCAGAGATCAAGTCGTGGATATGCACAGTGCTTTTGGCACACCTCACTGAAGATTGCCCACACAGGGACAGTAAAATAATCCCAACTAAGTCATAACATGGATTAGTTCAACTACATTAATTCCAGGAGGAACACTTAATTCACAATTAAACTGGCCATCAGAAGAGATTTAAGTTGAATCAAATGCAGCTGAACTAATCATTTTAGTTTTATTAGGCAACCCTCTGTAGACAAATTCTAGACCTTGAGATCTGTCTCCAATATTAAACACATCTTTTTAGCTAAGATATGAAGAAGTTTGAGGACTGAGGGAACTCAGGTGTGAGAAGTATTCTTTGGCAGTTTGATACAAATATAAAAAATACATTATTTTTGAGGGCTAAACTGAACTTTTCCCATTACTGCCAGCACCAGAACTGCTTCAGTGACACAGTAACACATATTGGAACGTAAACACAACCTTGCATTTTAATGAAACAAAATTCATATTACAGATGAACATCAATACTCCAGATATCCTTCAACAGGCTACCCACTCCCCACAAAAAAGTTGAACTTAACACTCAGTGAGAAAATTTGCCCTTCTCAATGACAGGGCCCAGGAAACATTGCACAACTGTTCACCTTCTCTGCAATACAGGACCTGGCACACACAAGAGACCAGCTGACAAAGTGTACTCAAAATACTCCAGCTCCCATGGAAAGCTATTTTATGTCAAAACCCTTAGTTAATTTGAATATCCCTTGCTCTTCTCTGAGATTAAGTATCACAGGTCTTTCTGTAACTGCAATCTAACCTCGTGATGACAAAAAACCGCAGCTAAGAGTTTATGCAAGCTGCTTTATAACATTACATCAAGCAACAAGTTAAAATACACCATTTCACATTGAGGCAGACATTCATTTAAAATCTGGCAATTCCCTTTTAAAAACAGTTGTTTTCCCTTCGAATGACATGGCTATCCCAAAGGAGATAAAGCCAGGCTCAGTTTGAAGAGTAGGAGGAGGGGGAAACAGGAAACACTTCCAGAACGAAGCATTCAACAGTTCTGCAGCCTGCAGGGCAGAAGGCTGCGTATCAATGTTTGACTTCAGTAATACAGATCTAAAGATATTGCTTTGTCCAAGTGCAGCCATAAACTTGTAATTTAAACTACTTCCAAAACAGGAATGTAACTCCAACAGGCCATTCCATGATGAAGACCATTTAGCCATTATCTCTACTTAGTTATCTCAGTGCTGAAATACTGTAGGGCAGCTTTACTTCATCTTCCTTCTTTGTCCACTTTGTTCCATTCAAACTTCTAATGCTCAGTTCAGAACAAATAAAAATAAAAAAAGGCTTAAGCAGACTCCCTTGCTGGGCACACAAGTACAAGCAGCAAATCACATTTAGCCATGGAAGTTGACTCAGACCTTTTTCAAATCTTTCAGCAAACGATGCCAGAGCCTTTTCCTGCTTGTTACCTTGAGTGAGCATGTTATGGGGAGAACAGGTATACAAACAATACATAGTACTGTTTATGCTTATTCCCAATGGAAAACCAACCTCATGCTGAGATGTTGCATTCACCCAGGGTGGTAGGAATACTTTCATCCCACCACTTAAAAAAAAAAAAAAAAGCTGGATACTGCAACACAGACTGCCTAATCCACTTACCATAGAAGCATCCAACCCTTTTTATGGAATCTTCTCAGTATTTCTAGAACTTAACGCCTACAGCTGGCTTAGTCATCCCAGCCAAGCTGCAGTTTCTATTTTCAGTTAACAAAACCAACTTCTCTAGAATTCACATATTACATAGTAAATATATCTGAAGATAAACCATTAGCTCTGAAATGCCAGACCATGAAGAATTAAGAAACAAAGATGGAAGCTCTTTCCTGGTTTTAAGGATCTTCAGAGCATGGACTCCTATTTACATTGTCCTGTAGATTTCACAACACTTAATTCTTCTTGCACATTCATTTTGACACTTGAATGTCAAAGTGAGGGCAATTCAGTTTTGTTTTTAGTAACTGTCTTTTGCAAACAGGAAATCTGTGAATTCCCCTCCCCACAGATTCTCACGCATTCACACAGACTCTCTAGAAAGGTAAGACACTTTATTGAATTTTTTTGATAAATTAAGAAAGGACTATGAACCAGACTTATGGGTAGCAGGTGCTTGTAAACAGACATCAGTTCCTTCCCAAAGAAAGCTTGACTCCATGCACACAGCCTGAAGTCACTTTCCCCACCGTTGCTCACAGGCTGCATAGTGATGGAGGGCGGAGAAAAACTCTTCATAGCTGATGTTTAGGTGGGAAGGCAAAGAACTGAGAAAGCAAGTTAGAAAGATTAAAATAAGCTTTTATAAACACCACACTATTCATACAGCCACTCAAGAATATCACCAA
This sequence comes from Agelaius tricolor, assembly GCF_023055355.1. Classification (NCBI taxonomy): domain Eukaryota; kingdom Metazoa; phylum Chordata; class Aves; order Passeriformes; family Icteridae; genus Agelaius; species Agelaius tricolor. The sequence goes on from NW_027269261.1 coordinate 66,546,179, forward strand.
AAGCAAGCTACTGTCTGAGTAACCTTGTGAAGTTGTTCTCAACATGGTTATTGTGACTCAACTCTAACAACTAAACCAGTCACCCTCTAAACCAAAGCCTCCCATCAGAGTACACAGGGCCCTTCAAACCAGTGAAAAGCTGGAGCAGCACAGTGTGCCCACGTTTCAGTGCTCTATAAATGTGCTTGGATTTATGAAGTTCAGCAAATCTAGTCACTTCAGTTACTACTAAAATTGAAAAGCAATCCATAGGTGCAGTCTTCTATTATTCCATTTCCCTTGTATCCTTAGTTTCCCTTTTAGGAACCTATAAGCCACAGAAAATCAACACTGATATAAGCAACACTGTCAAATGGGACTGGACCACACACTAGGTGGTGACAGAAGTTATTCCTTAAACCTGAGGCATGAAGCCTGCTGTTGCTAGTCAGGGCTAAAAAAAAACAACAATTAATGTTTGACAGGTTTTAGTTAATAATTTTAATATCCTCAAATCAATCTCCAGACACTTGTTTAGCTGGATTTCCTCTTTTGGCCAATTTCCATAAGTTATATCATAAAGACTTGCTTAGCTAGGTATTTTTCATTCCAGTGTTTTACAACATTTATAAGCAACTCACATGATTTCTGTCAGTCTGATGTGCCATGGAAGGAATCCTAATGTGCTGTCCACAGGACCGAACTTCAAGACTAAATCAGGATCAGGAAATCCATGTGTACCTGTAATAACAAGTTATATTAGATTTTATTAAATTTATCACAGGATTTTTTTTTAGTTCTAAACCCTAAGGCATCTGCTTTTTCACTAAATGCACTTTTTTTAAATGACGGTCCCAAGGACAAGTTAACAATTAAAAGCCCAAGAGGACAGACTGGTCTTGCAACACCTGAATGACCAATTGAGCAAAAGCTTAGGCAGCCACTGCAGGCCCAGCTGGACTGCTATTTTTATGTCAGGTAGTTTTCAAAGACCTTCTATGGAAAGTACAGGAACAGTTACATTGTTTTCAGTAACAGCAAACCCTAACAATGCTGTTTCATCTGACTTGTTCTAGTTTTGTCTTGGTAAACTCGATTTTAGTAGCACAGAACATGCTGTACCCTGACTCTACCTACTATAGTCCTTACTTAACTATGTGGAGCTGCAATCATGCAGAGTAAAAGGACACAAAAGAAAGCTTAAGGAAATTTCACTGAAGAATACCTTAGTACTACAGACCATCAAGGAAAAAAAACCCCAACTTGTTAGATGACTTGTCTCTTTCTCAGTATGAGACCAGACAGAAATTTTAAAACGAACTTACTATAAAATTTCAAAGATACTGCTGCAGCTGGCATCTTTCTGGTTAAATGAGTGAGGTAGAACAGGGCAGTGTCTTTTTCTGTTACTGTGTGGACAACCTGACCCATTCTAGGGCAGAGCAAGATAATATTGATGAATTCCACTAAGTGCCCACACTCTTACTACCCATACCTTAAAACCCCAGCCAGTCATTTCCCTCATGAGAGCATTCTGCTCATCTTCTGAGGCTGAAGACAATTAGTGACCAAACACCACTGCCTGTCTCCCTTCCATATACTTCTGCAGTGCCTAAGCTACTCCAGGCTGTAAATGACAGACAGGAAATAGGCTTACAATGAGCAGTCTGAGTCCAGCTTTCCCTGCTAATTCTAGCAAGTTGATTAGAGCAACTTGTGAAAACCAGTAGAGCACCCCAAGGGGACCCAAGAAGCTAAACTGCTCCTCTTGCACCTACCTAGCTCATCTGAAAAGCATTCCAGCAGTCATAACCCTATTTTGCTATAATGCTGCAATTAGTCATGATTATTGCAGGTAAATTGTTGTCACCCCTTCCAGTACCCACCAATTCTGCAAGTTAAGTGCAAAAGTGCTTATACTGGGTAATGACTACCTTTAGCAGATAAAGTTCAAGACAGCCTACTTGCTCCAAACTTCAGATGTTATTTCTCAATTCTTTCCTCGCTTGCTTAAATTAAAAAAAAAAAAAAAAACACTACAAAAATCAGTCAAGAGCCTTCTACAGTTTTCAGATTAGTTATAGAGGAACTTAACTTTGGGAGTAAGAGAAAAGGAAACTAAGGCCAGATTTTGCTCCACCCAGTTTTGAAACTGAAGCTGGAGATTTTTCAAAAAGTTCACATCCTCCCTCCCCACTGAACCACCACAACAGTGATGACACCTTTTACCAGAGGTAAAGAGGCTATTTTCCCTGAACACGTGCATTTCTAAGAAAGGATGAAGCTTTTAGATAAGGGTGTCTTGTGCCACAGACCAAATCTCATCTCAAAGTTAAGAAAAAAATTGCAAAGCAAAAGCCACTCTGTTGTTCAGAAGCTAGCACATTAGTATCAGGAAAGAGCTTTGCAGGAAAGCAGTGAATACTTAGAAGTGGGGACTCTGGAGGAAGTGGACAGCTTTACTCATCAGCTGATTCAGCAGCTGAGTACTCCTCAGCTGGTACAGCAGCAGGATCTTCAACACTGCAATGGCTTGTCAAACAGGAAAAGACCTTCAGAGAGCGCAGTTAATGCTAACATTTCCTTCTGGTTCCTATCTGAAGGAAAATGCACACTGTAGCATTACTGTCACAACAGCCAACTAAAAAACACAATCTGCTTTCCAGTCTGCATCCATTTCTTTACCAAAACACAGCAGTGCTACAGATAATTTACATGTGGAAGCTCCCTCAGAGCTGACAGAATTACAACAGTCAAGTTTAGCACACATGAGATACAAGGATTTGGGAGCAAACTTTAAAAAACAAAAGAGGCAAAAGACTTGCACGCTCAAAGGATGCCAATCTGGCAACATCCCTTCTAGGTCAGGAGTTCTGCAAGGGGAACATGAAGGAATTTTAGCGCTGATAACTATACCCTTCTCCACAGAGATCTAACAGGGCAACTTGAGTAGCCTTAATTGATAGTCATGTTCTTTGCTGGAAGGCAAACAGACAGTAAGCAGAGACAATATTAAAATGCAGCTGGCACCTACTTTTCTGAAAACAAGCTGGTTAGCTGAGGCATTGCTCAGAAGAAAGTATTTTTACACTGCAGAAAACTCAAGCTGTAAGAATTAAGTGCGTGACTGAATTAAGAACAAGAAAAGCCACATGACAAACTAGAATCATACCATTTTAGGACTAGGCTTCAATAACTGCACCCTAAACATGAACAAAAAGTTTAAAAACTACATTAACAGGTATTTAAACCAAAATGTAAAACCCCAAAGATTTACAGAAGACACCATTAATACAAACTCTAAGAATATAACTATTCAAGTATTGCTTTCCAGAACATGCTCTCAAATCAGGAATGCACAGATGCATACTTTTAATACTGTTCCATTAAAAATGCACACAAACTAAATTTGCCTACAAGTAAAACAAAATTTAAAAAGCTGCTGCTAAGTAAGTAATGAAAGAATACTTCACCTCCAACAATGTCCCAAACATTAGGTAAACAAATTAATAAGGACCAGTTACAGATATTATCCTTAATTATTAGCCACATACATGAAGCAGCGTGTTTCAAAGTTCATAGTTTTGACAGATTAGATTTCTCTTTCTGTGCTCAGCTAGCATGCAATGCTTCAAAAATAAATCCACTCATTTTAAGATTGGACCTAATACTTTTAACATATCCAGACAGAAGATCAACAAGTTTGAAAAGCTCCAGTTAAGTATCACTGGCCAAAATACACACAACATGTAACAACTGTCACCAGCTCTCCATTAAATTAGTAACTGTTCTGAAGGAGTGATTGTTAATTTCCTTTAACTGCCTTTGGGGTATAACAGAAGAGATGTGCTAAGTTCTTCTTCAGGTGCTTCATTAAATACATTTAATAGCTCCATTATAGGAGGATGCTGACAACAGGGATGGAATTCAGTTTGAATTCCAAACTTCCAAACTGCCATGGAAGTCCTCTGCAGAACAATTCAGCTGATCACCCAACATGAAAAAGAAAAAAATCACTCTCTAAAGTCCAATTAATGGGAAGCACACTACAACAACATGCCCAAGGCATCCAAGTTCAAGTGTGCAATCTGAAACCTGATGAGCTAATTGCAGCTGCAATTAACATGCATGGATCACCTAGGCAAGCTGAGCAACTCATCACAGCTCCACAGTACCACCAAAAAAGTGGACGCTAATTCCAAACTTCTTCTCCCAGGTGTGATATTAGGGCAGTCCTGCCCTTTTCATAGCTATTGCATGTAGCCACACATCACAGTGCAGAGTCAGTAATCTGCATGAATTAGTAATGAAGACAACTAAGCTAGTGTGGGTTATAGAGCAGCAAGAGAACAGCAAGTGTTCTATCATTTGCATTCAGGATAGTAGTCAGGCAGCAAGAACAGCTTTAATCACTGTAACCAGATCTGGAAAAGACTCTGCCCATCCATATTTGCAGCTTGTAACTTGCAGGAAGTTAACCTAAATTAGAATAGTCTAGTTTTAGGTAATCCCAAAAGTACTTTTTTCAGCACTCTCATTGCAGAACATACCACAGATGTTGTAAACTCTGAAAAGCCAAAACTCTGCAATTTAGCTTAATATTTATGCTAAAGAATTTCTCTGCTTAAAAAAACAGCTCAAAAGGCAATAAACAAGAAAGAAATTTTTAACAGAAGCCTAAAAGCAATAATCATAATTTACTCTGATAGACTAAGCATCAAGATGCATACATTCCAAGCAATGAATACACTAGTAACCAAATTGTTATGAATTGAGTACTCTTTCCCCTCCATATTATACTTACTACTTAATAAGTTGTCTAACATATTCACATCCAGGTCTGAATGTGTTCTTTGCTGCTGTGCTACCAACTGACAGAAGTTCTGAGCAGCTTTGACTATGTCTGCTTTTCCATCTTCTGGAGACAGCACCTTCAATGTAGATTGGCAATTTAAAACTGAAAGTACAAAACATAGTTTAAAAGCAACAGAAATATAATTGTTTTGCATGTGCTTTACATAGTCACAGATACAGATGAAAGTAACTTGTAGTTTAATTCCTGTATTACAACTAGTCACAAATCCACCTCATCTATCTCTTAGAGAAGTGGGTAAGAGTTTTCTGGATTTGCTGTATTACTAAAACACAAGCTTAAGACAACTACTTTGAGAAGTCTTGTGAGAAGGGGCTTAATTCAGTCTTCAAACATAGTTCTCCAGGAAATTTGGGTTGGTTCTTACACTGTCAGGCAAAGCACTGAGAAGAAAGGTGCCTGGATAGTAACTTAAGGGGTTCAGGGAAATTAAAAAAAAAAAAAAAACAAAAACCAACAAACTAATTTCTACCCTAGAAGAGGAAGGTGTTTTTAACAGCTACTGTGTACATTTATGTGACATAATTATTAAGCTTGGGGGCTCTGATCTCAGCATCTTGATGCAAGAGTTACAGTAAGGATCTAAGATGGCTACACTGAAGCTTGGAACAAGCTAATAGTTCAAAATTCATCTATTCATCTGCAACTATGTCTGTGACTTAAGTGGACATTTCACAACAGCAATTATCTTAACCCTACGCAATTGACAGGCAAGAGTCTTCTCATACTACATGACTCGCATCATTGTCAGTACTGTAAGGTACCTAAGAGGTAAGCTTGCTGAGGAAGCTCAAGGCCAGAGATGGTGCACTATACTGGCTTGAAGCTAAGTGGGTTAAATACCAAAGTGTCAACATTTTAAGCTGATACCAAACTTAGGATAGTTATTACTAGATACTTAAAAATACATTTCTTAAAACTGCAGAACCTGACTGCAAGGGAACACACAGCACAGTCAAGATTCATAAGAACACCTAAAACTCCTTAGTTCATCTATCCAAAGCCACCACAATGAAAATGATTGCTCTTTAATATTGCTTGATTTGCCAATTTGCATCAAATGTCCTACATTAAAAAATATTTAACAGTATCCCTAAATTGCAATACATGCAATTTTGTTATTCAGAAGTGAAAAACTGCAGATAATAATAAACTGTATAGGTGTCAGTTTGTTCAGTTGAAAACACGAAGCATCTGATCTGACTGTGAAACCTCCTAAAAAGAATGAAGAATTTAAAAAGAGAACAGAAAACACCTCTGCTTTTCACAGTTTCCAGCACAAAAGGTTCCTGAGATTTAAAAGCACTCTTCCCATCAGCAAGCCTGAGAAGTCTTTCAGTAGTTTGTTTGGTGTGAACATAAATATCCCATCTTAGGTAAGCGGAGCTAAGTATGCTGGAGTTTAAGACATTAATAGCCTGTCTACCCCATCTTCTGCTGGTTATTTCAACCTTCGCAGGAAGGGAAAAAAATAGCATGAAACCTGAGTTCTTCCATATAAATGCTAGCATCTCAGACTAAGTTGTTCATAAGACAAGTTCATGCTACAATATTATACTTTGTACTGGAAAACTGGCACAAAAGATTTTTAGTATTCGGTCAGCTCTCATAGGGGAGGCAAAACTTGCAAGCAGCATTTTCAATGCAGCTAAATGTACCACAACCTGTGCAGACTTTTCATAAGTATTTGAACTATGATGATCTTAAAACATAAGGGTTGTTTAGGTATTTTTTTTACTTTAATATTATGAGTTGTAGTTAGAAGACCTGTATCAGCCCATCTCTCTAAGACAAAGGCCTGATTCAAGTACGTACCTGTGATTGATTATACTTGAACAGACTTCTAGCATTTGTCTTAGGCAGCAGATGAGGAAATGAGTTCTTACAGCAGATAGTGCTGTGTAAGGAACATCAGCCTCGAAACCTACTCCTGCTTTCCACATCTAAGTATGTGCAAAAGCTATTACCAAATTTATTTTTTAACTTGTGCCCTTTACCTTCCTGATGGCATTATACCTTGCCATGACAACCAGCAGTCTTGCTCTTTCCCTTTCTCCTCCCCAATTAGAGGTGTATGTTTGGAAAAATGGAAGTACACACATGAAGAAAAAGGTCACTGTACACAGACATGTGTTTAAGTAAAAGCAGATTTATGATTGATATACAGCTATTTAGAGGCACACCAAGCCCCTCCTGTAGTTGATCTTACCTTGACCAGTTTTGTCGTGATTTGCAAATTCCACGGAGTACTTGGAGCAATCTAGTCCCAAGAGTTCTTGCTGCTGTTTTAAAATTTCATCCATCAATCTTGAATTATTCCTCTTGAAAATACCTTTAAAAAAAAAAGTTGCATATCAGCCAACTCCTATAAAAGGTGTTACAAAATAAATCTAACACTAGGCAAGAAGAAAAAATTAGTCAGAACTGGTTTGAGACTGGAATTCACAAGTGTGGGTAAGAACTCAAAGAAAATGCTACTGCATGTGACTAATCTGAGTGACCTTGGAAAGACAACTCATGTGCTTTTGTTCTTCTTTCACCCAGCCTGAATAAGCAGCAAGTTGCAACTGCATAAGGGATAGCTTAAGACTTATTTCATTGTCCTTGGCATGCTAGAAATAGAGAAAGCAATCATCAGCAAAGAACACCAAGTCAGATTAACACCAAATTTCTTTAAAGCCCACACTGCTTAAGTCTACCACTTATTGCCACACGCCTAAGGCTGCAGGCTAACAAACCAAGTCACCACTAAATCAACATTTCAGGTCTCAGTAAGTATCCACTCTTAAGCCATCCAACAGCATGGATTTCCTAATAAGAGAATTTCACAAGCTGTATGTTTCAAGGAGCTCATGCAGTCCCCAAGGCCTTTTTATACTTACATATTTAAGGCAGACACATTTCGAATGCAGGAAATCACAAAAGCCTGCTTCAAACATACTTAGGTTTCCTACTAAAATAAATTCTAGCTTTTGAGAAACATAACTCTACTTCTAATTAAATGCCACGGCAAAAACTAAATGTTACAGTTTAAATATTTACAATCCAAAAGCATGGCTAGGCATATTCACTCAGGAACTGGATAATGCTTTTATCACAGGGTATTCAGAGGGTTTTACTGCACTTCATTCAGAAACTTTATGTCAAACACTTCCACTGACCAATCTAAAAATGCCCACATGCTAATCTTACAATGTAGACAGTGCAAAAGAATGTAAGATATGCAATTTTGATTAGGCTTAGGATTTGGCACCACAGCCTGACTATAGGATCTGGAACAGCTACAAGAGTTCCCACATTGGTCAAACAGTACATAAGCACTGGATCAAGACCATAATACACTAGGAGTTAGTTTGCAATATGAAGTGATACAATGCATTTATTTAATATGCTAGCCTTTAGGCCTAATGAATTAGAACTTTTCTACAGGCTTCATTAGAGGTTTTAATAGGTGGCAAAGTATCTGTTTTTCCTCTTATCCTGGATACTTCCTATAAAAAAAAAAACAAACTATTTCATTATAGAAATATTAGCTTATAATTGATTTCACATGTTTACAGAAAAGCAAGTTATGGTAAGGCACAAACCTCTACAGAAGAAAGTGTGTTAGAATGCTTCTGCTAAGTTTAAACTAAAGTTAAATTGTGGCTTCCTGCGCTCCCACTTTCTAGCATATACTTATACATAATAGAAATTGAGAATGCTGCTTTAAACACAACTGTTTGATACAACTCTGCTTGGCTCGGTCTGTTTCGTGCTGGGGTTAACACAAATTGTCTTCCTCACTCCCCAGGTCAGCAGCAGTGCAGCCACTGCAATTGCTAATCCTGTAGCATCTTCAAGGAAGATCTGGACAAGGCTGCATGTGCCTTGCCTTTAGGAGTCACTTGACTTCCATACACTTTTAGATATGAGAATTAAAACTATGTTCAATATCCAGACAAACATGTGACGTAATTAGGAAAGGCTCCCAATCTGGGAAATAAGCTGCTGCTCTTCTTCCCCTTTTTCACTCAATACTAATGATACCAAATCATTTCTCATGAAAGGCTTTTGCCTATTCCTGCCAAAGACTGGAAGAACTAACTAAAGACTCCACACTCCAGCTCTAAAGTAAATTAAGACACTGAGGACAAGTAGAAGAACTGACTAAGGTGTTTGCTTGGATATCATATACTGGAACTGGTCCAGCTCCAAAGTGAAGGTCCTTAACACACACAACAGACACAGAAGAGTTGCTAAATAAATGTGTCCTTAAGATTTATCTGAGTACCACCCTTCTATTCTGCCTGTTTATCTCACCCACTCCCTCAGATGTTCAAACTTGGGGACTGCACAGCTCCTTGAATAGCAGTTTAACAAACAGGAAGCTACTGTAGTTGTACCATGTAGTTGCAGCATGCCTTCCTTGGAAAGGCCTCCACACCTAAATTCCCACTGATCCATCAACCCTGACACACACACAGTTTTCCTGAAGAGAAGATCCTGAAGCACAACAGAAGATAGTAAAAATTCAGACTAACTCAGATCTTAGTTAAAACCCAACAGCATTTGGGAATACTCCTTCAATGTTTGTCTCAGTCAGTGCACAAGAGACTCATGAATGCACATCACTGCAAACACAGTCCTGCCAAATGCAATATTCACAGGCCAAATTCATATTCAACTTCAAGAATTTTACATGGTCATGCCTCAGCTATATTCTCCTTTCCCTTACAGTATCTCAAAACCCCATTTATCTACAAGGCTCATTTTTTAAAAATTTTGTAAATGTACCCAAGTTAGTTCTGGGAGATGCTGTTGCTTAATTTAAACATGACAAATATAGCAAACAAGTGCATGAGTAGGCCAACTCAGTAACAGAATTGTGTTTCTAGGCAGTGAAACTTAACTCTTGATTTACTGCTACCCTCCAACTTCGTTCACAAAATTAAAGCTAGTCCATAATATAATTTTAACAGTAAAAAAAAATTAGTTTGACAAAGGCCTAATAAATCTTGGCAATACAACAGCTGTTTGCTGTTAAATGAAAAAAAAATGCAGCACTACTCATGTTTCTAATACAGAACACAAACATGAAATTGTCACTATTATTTTTCATCAGAAGATTTTCAAGTTTTGAAAAGCAGAAACATTTGTTTGGTCAGAACTCTGGAACCTGTGTAAGCTGGCACAAATGTGTATGTTCCTGCAAATGAAGTGTTGCAAGAATTACATGTATTTAAGCACTAAAATTCCCAATGAAAAAGAGTACCAAACTCTGTCCTGGTTTGTTTCCTTTAACTACTGAGAACTTGTGAGCTGTTTTCAGGGATACTACTTGTTTTTACAACAGAAGCTGCAAGCATGCTGTCATTTGTTGCTATTAGAGCTGAGGCAAACCAGAAGTGTTTTAGCTTCCTGCAGTAGTCCTTCATAACACAGGTCTTTTCCAGGGCACACACCTTTTGCTCAGATTTACAGCAACTACAAGCCCTTTGCTTGCAACCATGGTGTTGCAATATTTTAGGGTTAGATATTGACAAATGAAGTTTGTAATTAATTCATCAAGTGTAGAAGTGACAAGAATCTTGAACTGGAAGTGAACAACTGGCACAGAGAAACACCAGGTGATGTCAACCATTTGTTTGTCTGACTAGACTACCACAGCCACCACCTGTTAATGCCTTAATGGCATCTCAAAGGTCAACATTTTTAATTTCCCTGCTCCTTAAAGCAGCAGAATCTGGTAAAACACAAAATAACAGTTAGCCCTTCCTTGCAAGGGAACACCTTACCAAAGGGAGTCTAGTAAAGAACCTATCTCCACAACATTTCAGTTATTTGCTTTCTCAACTTCTTTCCAGTGCTGACAAGGAAAGAGTAATCAAAAGTTGTAATTGTTATCAGGTATTAGCATTTTGAGAACATCAAATACTAAACCACTTCAAAGAATACACATGCAAGAAACCATTTTAATACATGAACAACTTTTGCTTACATCCTGTTGGATCACGCTGGTGGATAACAGAGGAAAGCATGGCCATTATACAAGACCTCACAGGATATGGAAAGCTACAAATACCTCCTTTATCCCAAGAGTCTAGGAAAAAAGTAATCCAAGTTTGAATGTAACTAAAGTCACTTAACTTTCAATCACATTAAGGCCACTTAAGACAGCACTAACCAATCAAAGAATTTGACTTAGAACTAAGAACTTCATAGGTGACCATTCCTCCCAGCTATCTTCTTGGAGGGTCATTCTGCACTAAGAGAACAGAGGCTCATCAGCAATTAGGAGACAAGATACCTCTTTCATATTTCCCATTCCTTTAAGGAGATCACCTTATCCCTTTTAATCAATGTGGTCTGAGAACTCCTCTCAACTCAACACCAATATGAAATTGTGGAATGTGAAATTCAACGTGGGTGAAGGCCCACAGCAGATGCCATGTGATATTGGTATCTCACAAGTGTTCCAGAGACATAAAGCCACAACATATTTATCTTGCCCAGTGAAATAAACACACTGCACACCCAGAAGATTTTCTGGATTGATCAAATTAGCTAAACTACCAAGTAATCTAGAAGAGACTAGAAGCCTACTTTGGGGCTAATTAAATGATTTCTTTTCCATACTCTATCCTTTCTAAGAGTTTTCAAGTGAAAAGTGCTCAGAAGCAAAGCAGTTCACTAGAAAGCTATGATGAATAACTCCAAATTCAGTACAGTCACACTATGGGCTTGAAGAAACCTTCAGCATGAAGCATCTATCTAGGAGTCCAAAGTACCCAAATGCCAAGATGCAGCAAGCTCCCAAAAAGCATTCTAGACTTGTCTTAAACTAGAGCAGGAAAGCTTCACAGAAGTAAAACTCAATCAAGCTCTCCCAAAAGGCAGAACAACTACCAAAAGAAAGTTAAAGTATACAGCACTAGTAAAAGGCTTCTGCTCCCCAGAATGTATCTTAAGTGCTATTACCCGAAAGCATTATCAATGCCTTCTGACTGCAACAAAGCTGCAGTATTTCCTCAGATAAGGTCTCCACAAGAATGGCTGGATTTCTACCAAGAAATGACTGGCAATACAGAAGTCAATAGAAAAATTCCTGATCAAAAGCCTGAAACTTTAGTTTGCTTTATTTAACTCAGGTGTGCACAGTAGCATTAAGCTTATTATGGCTTTGTCATGTTGCACAACAATGAAAGTTGAGAGAAAGGGCTTCCACACACCAAGGCCAGTAAAGCCAGACCACCTTGGGCCTCCAAACATGCTGAGGAAACAGAGAAAGACTCAGTTCTGAGCCCTGCACAACCCCAGCAAAGTTGCCTTTACAGTTACTGGTGCAGCTGGTGAGCTGGAATGCAGCTACTTATTTTGACATTGAAGAATACATGAACAACTTTCTGTTTAGCAATTTTGCAAAAAAAACATAAATTCATTACTATAAACAAATAAACAGCTCATGTAGTACTACTTCTGTAAAGAACTTCATGCTTCTCTTTCCTCCTATAGAAGAGGCAGTTAAGGACATATTTTGAATTCAATCCTTCTGCAGGAAACTGACACATTATTTCTTGCAGAGAAGGCAACCATGGAAGACCAAGCTTGTAAACAAGGTTTCTTGTTGCAATCAAAAGAATCTCAGTACTATGGATATGCAGTGAATGAAAAGAAACAAATTAAGGTATACCTCACCACAGCTAACACTGATCAGAGCACCCATAATTAGTTTTCCTTCTCCACCACAGCCAGCACAGTGGGGATTTTGACAAATCAATAGTTGGTACACTTGTATGAACACATACCCCCAGAAGCAGCTCAGCAGTCCAAAAGCACCAGTCACCATCTGAGTGGATGGAAACAAGTGCACACTGTAATTAAGGGTCACCCTCTGCTACTGATAAGAGCAAGCTGTACCTGACTTCGTTCACCTTCACTATTATAAGTGTTAGTGCTGAGGGTTCCAGACTCCACCACCACTGAGCACCGGATTTAGCAACAGCTGCAACATCCCACTTATTGACAAGTCTATCTGGAAATGCTGTATGCTCAATCAAGGCACCCTAAGGAGCTTAGCACCACAGGAAAGGCAGCATATGTGCTATTACCAGCAGTAAGCATACACTAGAGTTGTATGAATGATACTTGCTCACTCTCTGAAGCTGAAGTCAGTCTGAAAAGCTCAGCTGTGCACAAAGCAGTTGCAGCTGCTATCCTGGACAACCCACTGAACACCTGTGTGGAGCATGATGTGCAATGGCAGGCTATTCTCATCAACCCTACAAGTTTGGCAAAAGCCACAGATTTAAAACTTTTTCGTTGCTCTGCCTTCTTTGATTTTGCTCCAACAAACTGGAAAGCAAGCTAGCAATTAAACTAGCACATTCCAGTATCAGAGGATCAACAGAAGAACAAGCTACTAAAAAATATGCTTCGATACTGAAATCATGAGATAATAGCCATGTTTTCAGATCTCAGCAAAACCTCTAGCAGAACAAAAGCGAACAATTAACATACGTAACTTCAGATTGAATTAAACAATACATGGACACAGCAGCAAATAACCCAAGATTTTTGTTTTTCTGAACTGCCAGCAATAACAATTCTTCCCCAAGGTTATGTCAGCTCTTCAGAGGACAAAACTATAATTTCTGGTCATCATATTTAGTCTTCTAACAGCCAATCTTAGATCTGACTGAATTTCAACACATGCTGGAGAAGCAGTAGTAGGTTTTCAAAAAATGCTTCAGACACTACAGCTACAGCTCTGGCTCCTTACTGTGAGACAGGAGCTCAGCAACAGTGGCTACCTAAGCATTGGCTGGTGCCTTCTCCCTCCTCACTGTTGCAGAGTAGGCAAGATGAAAGCCAAGACGACCAAGAAACATGATTCTCAGCTTAATCTCCACCTCAGTTCAGCTCTCATACATATAATTTGTGGAGCACAGTGCTGGAATCTAAAAAGGAACTAAGCACATATGGGAACATATTAGGCAATACTGCCCATAGCTTATTTAAATTTGAAGTTAAAGATCCTGTACAATAAAAATGTCTCTCTTCAAGCTATGAGGGAAACTCTCCTCCTTGGTACTGTTTGCTCTGCAGCATTTCACCTGGTTGAATGCTTTCCAGGTTGGGAGTAAAAACTGTCAACACATAAATGACTTTTCAGAAGGTGCTGTTCTCTGTGTGCTTGAGATGTTATGCAAATATTTTATATCGTCCTTTGACTTCCAAATGAGGAAGCATTCTCCCTCTGAAATACAATGTAACCAAGTTCCACGACAGCCCTGCACAGATGGCCAGTTTAAACTGCTAAGTGACTGGTATTAAGCCCAGTTTCTCATAATGATCTTAAGAGCAATTTAGTGAAAGTCAAGTCTTCCAAGTCTTTTATCACATAGGAAGGATCAACCATGAAACAAAACTATAAATGGTGATGGTTTAAAATGAAGCAGAAAAAAATTAAAAATCACAAATGCCTATGCTCAAGGAAAGGCCTGCATATCTTAGATGCTTTTGCACACTTAATAACAAAAGATTTCCCCTACTTACATGGGCTGCACTGCAGGGCATTTCCTGAAGCAGCACTAGAAGACAACTATACCTCTAACCTGGCAGAAATCTAGAGAGTTCACCTAAACTGCATGACACCTCTAAACAGCCACTGGGAGTGGCTCAAAACAAGTTTAACCCTGCTCTCCTACAGTCTCACCCCTGACAGCACGAGCACAGGGATCTTCAGGATGAAGTTTTTTTCCTCTGCAGGAAAGAAACAAGATGCAGTCCATGTATTGTTATCCCTTCTGAGTTGACAGCTTGTCCAGTATAGGTTACAGATCATCTCTCAATGATCAGCTGGACAGAAAGTTTCAACTAAGAGTATCTTGAATATGGCTGCTTTTAGCTCCCCACTAGGAAAGGACAGGTATGAGGAAGTCAGATTTGTTCCACAACTTCCTCACAGTATGTGAAATCCAAACTCTGATCTTATCTTTATAATAGTCAGTGACGTGGAATCAACATACCTGCAAGAGCCAGAGTTCAATAGTTTTACACCTGGGACTCAGTAATAAATAAAATCACACAGCAGATGTGAAAAAACTTCAGAGCTCACAGAAGCACTGGCTCAGAGTTAACTCAAATGCCAAGCAGGACCAAATGCAGATCACATAATTTAACTTCGCAATACAGACAGCATCCAGGACATACATGCTTACATTTAACTACTTGTCCATCCTGTTTCTTCACACAGGAGTACTTGAAAATAGAAGGCTACTTTCATTCATTCACTTCCGGAGGTTCAGCCCCAACTCAATGAACAGCACTCATAAGAGCAAGTAGCCTAAAGCTCTTCCCTACTAACAGTCCTGCCCTACACTTTGATGTCAGCAGTTCCTATCAGCCCGAGGCTGTGGACAAGGCTCCAGAAAGCACGCAGGACCTGGTCATCCCGACACGGGAGCTGGGCCAGAAGGACAACTGGGCCATTGCCCAGGCTCCCAGGGGACAGAAGCTCTGCAGCGGCAAAGCAGCGGATGGGAAAGGAGCTGCCAGCAGAGAGGCGGGACCGGACCTAGGCAGAGCCCAGAACAGCGCGGCCCTCTGGCTCTATGCTCTGGTCCCCGGCACGGCCCGGGGCTGGGACTTGGGGCACCGCGGCGGCCGCTCACCGTTATGGTCGTAGACGCTGACGTAGGAGATGCCCACGGCCATGCACCACACGACCAGGCTGGCCATGTCCGCGTAGCTCGGCTCCTCCTCGGTCACCACCAGCCCCACGTGCACCGGCAGCTTCCGCAGGGCGCGCCCGTCCGCGCGCCACCGCTGCCGCCCGCGCGCCGCCCCGCCGCGTGCGGGGCCCCGCCGCCGCCAGGCCGCGCGCGCCTCGCGGAACCCGAGCGCGCGGGCGGCGGGCGCCAGGAGCGCGCAGGAGGTGGCGGCGGCGGCGGCCGCGCGGCCGCGCAGGCACGCGAGCAGCGCGCGCTGCAGACAGAGGAAGGCGCGCAGCAGCGCGTGCAGCGCGCGCCACGCCAGGCCGCCCGCCCCGCTCATGGGACCGACCGACAGGAGCGCGTGGGGCCCGCGGGGGAGCGGCGGGGGTGCCTCAGCCGCTGCGCGCCGCCCGCCGCGCCATCCCCTCACGGAGCCCGCGTCCTCCGCCCGGCAACCGCCAGCGCCGCCATCTTCCCACCGCCCCGCCTGATCTTTCACCTCTCAACCCGCCACACGCGAGCCGCCCGTTGGCCGCCGGGTGGGATGACGTCGCTTCCGCCCGCGGAGCGCGAATGACGTGGCCGCGAGAGACGGAGAGGGCGGGGCGAGGGCGGGAGGCGGGGCTGGGAACGGCTCGGGGCGGCCGCGCCCTGCGGGAGGGGCGGGGCCGCGCCCCCTGGCGGGCGCTGCTGGCGATGGCCCTGAGGTGCCGGGAGCGGGAGGGAAGGCGCCGGGGCGGGGCCGGCGCCGGGGCGGGGGCGGGCACTGTCCCCAGCTGGGTTCTGCCCCCAGCCGGGCTCTGCCCAACCTCCCCTCTGCTTCACGGGCTCATCTGCGGAGCCTCCCGCTACCTTTCCCAGCCTTGCTCTTCCTGGCGCCCGCAGTGCCTCGTTCAGGCTGGTGTGTGAAGCGGAGGTGGAGGGAGAAAGCACCTGAACGCCACAGAAGCAGTCGGGCCTCAGGGGTGTCTTTACTGTCAGGGGTGTCTTTACTGAGTAAAGGCAGGTTTCACCCTCAGAGCGCGCTGCGAATGCTCGCCGGGGAGTTCCGCAGAACGGGCTCGGGAGCCGGGGGCAGCGGCCTCGGGCTGCGCACCCCGACTCGCGTCCTCCACAAAAGCCGCGGCTCCCAGGCTTTCTCTGCCTTGGCTTGTAAGGGCCCACGGGTTCGAAGATGAAACATAGGTGAAAGATGGAGTGAGAGCTAGTGCCAGCCCGATGCTGTGAGACGGCACGGGGATATTTAAAGCACTCTGTTAAAAAAATCTGCCAATATTAAACTGAATGAAGAATTTTGTATCGCAAAAATTTTTCTCGTACTCAGAAAATAGCTACTTTCCTGGCTTCTAATACAGACCAGCATTAGCCAGCAAAAATAACAGTCAAACTGCAGGGAAAGCTTGTGCTGTTTCTAAATCTTTAGGTACCAAAAATTTGGTGAATGACCATAGAACCACAGAATCATTAAGGTTGGAAAAGACCTGTAAGATCAACTCCCACTGTTAACCCAGTACTGCCAAGTCATCTGTTTAACCATGTTCTTAAGTGCCACATCCACATCTTTTGAACACATCCAGGGTGGTGATTCCACCACTTCCCTGGGAAGTCTGTGCTAATGTTTGACAAGGCTTTCTATGAAAAAATTTCTCATAATGACCAATTTAAACCTCCCTGGTGCAGCTTGAGGCCATCTCCACTGGTCCTTTCACTTGTTTCCTGAGACTGACCCCAATCTCGCTACTTCCTCCTTTCAGGGAGTTGTGAGAGTGATCAGGTTCCCCTGGAGCCTCCTCCACGCTAAAGAACCACAGCTGTTCCTCACAGGACTCAGCCTCTAGGCCCTTCACCAGCTTCATTTCCCTTCTCTGGACAGGCACTAGCACCTCCATGTCTTTCTTGTAGTGAGGGGCCCGAAAGTGAGCACAGCCTCACCAGTGCTGAGTACAGACAGACACTCACTGCCCTGGTCCTGCTGGCCACACTATTGCTGACACAGACCAGATGCCATCGGCCTTCTTGGCCACCTGGGCACACACTGGCTCCTACCCAGGCAGCTGTTAAGCAGCACACCCAGGTCCTTTCCTGCTGGGCAGCTTTCCAGCCCCTCTGCCCCAGCCTGCAGTGCTGCAGGGGGGTGTTGTCACCCAGGGGCAGGCTGTGCCACTTGGCCTTGTTCAATCTCACACAGCTGGCCTTAGCCCATTGATCCAACCTGTGCAGATCCCTCTGCAGAGTCTGATGATAAGGGAACATAAAGAAAAATGAGCTCCGTTCTCTCTATTCCAATTGCATAGTTTAATGTGTTGGGGGACCTAACAAATGCATGTGTCAATCACATTTGCACAGGAGACATAACCAAATAGCTGCTCTCTGACACCTGACAAATCAGCCTCCGTGGAGATGAGGGATTACTCAGTTACTGAATGCCAATGGGAGATAAAAAAAATAATAGACCCTGTTTGCTTTGAAAAGTAATTTGCTGATGTAATTACTCATCAGTTATCACCTGAGATCACGAACTAACAAGTGATTGTTTGTAAATCATTGGTTTTAGTGGTCTCACTAATCCAGTTTTGTTTAGTTTTCAAGCACTTTGGGAACTGCTTGATAAAATTTTTACTTATATCAGAGTTAATGCATTAATTATATAGCATTTAGTCATTTTTTGTGTGTATGTGCATAAAAGTCTGGAAAGTTCTGGCCAGTGAAGGGGGACACTTGCAGTGTGTACTTGCACATTAAGTATACCTAACCTAAAAGTATACATATGGTATCTTGAGCTATATTATAGCAAAGTAGCTATTCAGATACCAAAATAAACTCTTACAAAAGTTTCACCTGACTTCATCTTATCCTAATATTTGCCAGGATCTATTTCCTGAGAATCTCCCTTCTTTTGTTTACAACAACAGAATCAGGTCAACTTGACCCCAGTGTTTTCCTTCCTCACTATTAATTAATTTCAGAACTACTATTAGATCTCATTAACCAGGACACTGATTCTTCTGTTTATTTCACTTGCTGTGATGAAGATAAGCCTTCTGTGTTTTGCCTGCAGCTCAGCTAATTTATTTTAAATAGTCTAAAATAAATGAAAAAGGGAAATATTTCAGGAAAACTGAAATCAATTTCTCAAAAGCAAGAATTTCCGAACAATCTCAAAAAATTGCTCACATCAGTGTAACTCTCCATGTTGACCTGCAGACCTGTGAGTTTAAATATGTTGAATGCCAGACTCCTTGTGTTAGTGTCTTGTGGTATTGCAGAATTTTATTTGTGGGGGTTTTATGCAACTATAGGAAATGTTCTACTATAAAAAGGTTCATACAGAGTTACATACAGACTGCTTTTCTAAGATAAAGTAATTGTCTTCTTGCTTCCCTCAAACTACATAATGCTAATGGTATAGAAAAACAAATACTTTTTTTTTACAATATTTAGTTCACAATGACAGCCTTACTATAGCCCTTCTGTCACTGGCTATTATTTCTTGTAGTACAAATAGAGCAGGAAAAGCTAATGACAGATGAGAAGACTGCTCGTCAGTAGAGACACTGGTGGCAGTGGGCAGCTCTAGACAACTTTAAGGTTCACTAAAGATAAACTGTGACATTAATCTAATTCATAATCATAGTAGTCATCATCTGTGTTCACTCCAACGCTGGAGGCCTCATTGGGTTTCATTTTCTTTCTGTCCTCCTTGCCTCTTTCCGTGGAAGACAGATTGTCTTTGCACTGCTGCAGAATCTTTTTGGAAGACATCCAGCTTTCTCCTCGGCTGTGTGCCGGCGCTGCGCACTGCCCTCCCCGCACATCCGTCCCTTTGGCCACCAGTGCTCTCCTGGTTCTGAGAAGGTCACAGGTGCAGTTCCAAGGGTTCCCATCTAAATACAGGTGACGAAGACGAGGTAAATACTCCAAGACTTTGCGATCCAAGAGAGATATCTTGTTATTCCGTAAATTTAAAACCTGAAGCTGTTTCAAGTCCTTCAGCTCTTGTTCTCCAACATCCTCTATGTCGTTTCCTTTTAGATCCAATCTAGCAAGGGTGTCTGGAAGTCTGAGCAAAAATAAAACAGTAGAAAGGTGTTATGTTCATCATACTGTTTCTGCTAAGTGGTATTTGTCCAGGCACATCTGATGTACTAAAATAAAGCTATCACTAAAAAATTGCAATCTTCTGCAAAAACAGATGTTCACATTGGGTTTGGGTTTGTTTATTTGTTCTTTGTTTTTATGTTATAGGTGTACTGTGTGTACACCATTGAAATGTTTTCCTAAATTACTGCAGTTCTGACCTGTACTGACTGTTCATGCAGCTGAAGCAGCTGAACTGAACAGCAGTCTTGTGCTGTATTATAAAGAAAATCAGCTGTTTAATTTAAATCATCAAGTTTAAAAATGCTTTTCGTACTCTTCAATGCCAGTGACCAAACTATAGCACCATGAAAGATCAAAAGTTTAGACAATTGTGGCAGCACTCCTCCTCCAACTACTTTTATATATAATTTTTTTAAAAATATTTCTTAGTTTGTAAAGAATTATATTTTTTCCATTTGTTCTCCTGCTCCCATAAGACTCAAACATTAATCATCACAGCAGTAATCCATCTGATGATAAGCTGTTAAGAAATCAGCAACAGGGAAAATGTAAATGCTTTTAAAATAGTACTTTTGAGAATTAAAACTGGTTACATTTAGCAGAGAAAAAGCTGATAATCTCTGGATATGATTCTGAACAGGTCAGTATAATTCTTATTTTCATATATATTACAAATTTATATTAAAATACCTTAATTTCAAAAGTCTTTCTCATTTATGATCTTTTCATTTCCCTTTGATATAGTTAGTGACAAGTGCTTAACAGAAAAGCAGAGGCATGGAATATCTTTAATAAAATTAATTTGAAAATAACTTAAAAATCACCTTACTATGGTAGTATGCAAGGTGATTAAATTAAGAATCAAGGTTACAGATTTTAAGGAAACATGACTGAACCTCCCAGGGAAATGATAATCATATTACCAAGATCTATTTAGAATAGAACAGCATTTAGAATAGAACAGCATTTAGAATAGCATTTGGAATAGAACAGCAGTATACTACAACTGGTAAACTTATGGGTGACCCTCACTGTTTTTTGTGAAGCTGAGTTTGAACCTCTTAAGCTGAAAGATGGTTTCCAGATTTGTGAAAACTTGACAAGTTCAATGTTACTATTTCAAGAGTAGGGCAGTTCTGTATTGTGCTGTTTTTCCTGGGGAGACAAGAATTTCACATACTGATATGGTGATTCACTTCACAAAATCTGACCTTACAAAATGCTTGTGACTGAAGTAGATCAGTTTTGAAATTGAACTGCAGACAATTGCCCAATATGACACTGTAATGTCAGAAGGGTACTCTGGGGTAGAACCCTAGTGCCACTGATGTCAAAGGCAGTGGGAAATCACCCAAGAGGTTTATCTAGACTGATTACAGTCCAAAGCCTGACCAGTAAGTCCTTAAACCTGTGAAGAGTCTTATTGTACTAATGTTAGACTTAAACTTTATGGCTATATTGTTTGACTTCGGGCTGTGTTGATCTAGAGAAAATAATGCCACTGAGTACATGATTGAGTGCCCTGCAGCTGGAAGAGGAGCTGTGCTCACTTGGGAGCTGACCATGGCAGCCACATTGTGCTACTGCCACTCTAAGGAATATCATCAGATTCTTCCTTGCATTTTTACCACACCCTTAGGATTTTATGAAGTACAGGTCTTCTCTAAAAGTCCTGAAAATACTTGGACTTGTTGATTATTTTCTTTTCAGAAAAGAAGGGAAAGGAGCTTTCTCCTCATTTCTGCCAAAAACCTGCTAAGACCTATTCACTTTAGCACATCAGTCATATCTTTTAACCTTTTAGACTTGACACAATTCTCAGATAGAGGTCAAAAGTAATAATTTCTTTTTCTGTATATCCATGCATACCTGGTCATCACCAGACAATTAAATTAAGTACATAAGTTTTATTTCTTGTCATTTTTTTCACCTCTTTTATGTTTACAGCCCTCCCTGGAAGTCTGTACTTACTGTTGGAATGAAAGATCCCCAATATCTCTTTAAAAGTTGTAGTGTTTAAAGGCTAGTAGAGAAATCCTTGCTGTCAATTCTCTTGACTACGAAGGTTGTAAAATAAGATAGATTAGACAATACTAAAGTAACTAGAAAGCATTAAACATTTCTGTCGAGCTAGACTGAAATCAAATATTTATACGCCACTAAATCAGTTTCTGATTATAAAGCTGTTGCCAAATAGATTCAAATGCTAAAGGACATGATACTAAATTAATTGAAATTTTATTGTGTTATTTATTTCGGCTAGTTAAACCTGTCTACAAGCCATAAAAATAAAGTTTAACAGTCCAGTTTTGTTAAAGAAGTTTATGTTAATGGAATTACTTCACTATTTTTGTGCCATCTTACTGCACAGCCTTTTGTAATAATAAAATTGCCACTTTATATCAGAACAGCCTCCATTTGGCTTAATATGCCATCTCTGATAATGGCCAGTTCCAATACTCAGATGAATGTAAGAGATCCTCTAAGCAGAGCATTAATGAACACAGTGTGCCCAAGGGATGTTTCTTCTGTGCTCTGTTGACTGGAATTTTTCTTATAGCCTGAAGCTGGAGCCTTTATATGCATTCCAAATACCTTGTAATGTGTGAATTTAATGAAGCTGGGAATGCCAATATCACTGGAAAAGCACATTCTTTTTGATCAGATTCAGCTCCTAAAATCTTAATATTTTAATAATAATAAACTTGGTGTGGCTTGGTAGAAACATCAGCTTTAAAATTGCTATCTATCCTTTATATCAAATGCTCAATTATTTTTCTTTTGTGGGGGAGGGTAAATCTAAGTAGCAGTATCACCTTGGTAGTAAGTCTGTTGTATTCTCCTAGTAGGTTCTTCTTATTGGTGTGCTAATTAAATAAAGTGGTCTCCCTGGCAGGGAGAGATGCAAAATGAGCGGATTCATTGGGGGCCACAGATGTAATGAAAGCAGCTCTACTCTGAGACTGCTAACAGGGGTGCTAATTAGTGCTGCTTACGCCAATGGGTTTATGGTATGGACAGACTTCTACCGTGACTGGGTCTGAATACCAATTTTTGTCTCTCATACTGCAAGGAAGGAGAGATGACACCTTGGGACCAGCAATCCTGAGATTCACTTGCCTCAGCGGAATAGAACTGAGGAGATTCTGTTCCAGTGCCAGATTGGAAAGCTGCGCACACTGCTGGAGAGCTCCCGCCTCGAACGTGCTGACAGCGTTGTTGTCGAGAAACAAGTGCTTCAGGTCTTGGAGTCCTTGAAAGTCCTGTGCTGTCACCCTTTGGATCAGGTTATTGCTGCAGTCGAGTTTCTGCAGCCTGCTGGGCAGCCTGAGGGGCACAGTGTGGAGCTGGTTCTTAGAGAGCTCCAGTGTTGTTAAGTTAGGAAGAAGCTGGGCACCATCTATTGATGTCAGCTGATTTTCTGACAGAAGGAACTCAGACAGATTTTCTAGGTGTTTCACATCTCGAATTCTCACCATTTTAAGTTGGTTTTTCTCTAATTTTAGTGACAGCAGGGATTTAGGTAGGTCAAGAGGCACTTTTGCCAAAAAGTTACCACTTAAGCTGAGAAAATGTAGACTTTGGAAAGATGCAAAGAAGTTGGTTGGAAATGAATTCAGCTTATTATCAGCCATGCTCAGATACTTCAGCCTAGGAAGCCTAAGTGGTGCAGACACAGATTCCATGTTGTTGCCATCCAGGATCAGACTCTGTAAATTGTAAAGGGAAGAAAATGCACTCGGAGGCAGAGTTGCAATCAAGTTGTTCCGAAGATCGAGCACTCTTAGTTTCATCAAACCTGCAAAATCAGATGCATGCAGAGAATTGATGGAGTTATCAGCGAGTCTTAAAATTTCAAGGCCAGATGGGAGAAAGGTGGGTATTTGCTTTAGCTGATTTTTGCAGAGTTCCAGGGACTTCAAGGTGCTCAGAGCTTTGAAAGTGTTGTTTTCTATTGATTCTGTGCCACTGCATGATAGGACCAGCTCTTCAAGGACTGGCATTCTCCTGAAGTCAGTAAACTTAAAGAGAAAAAGAAATAATTAATATGATAGTACATTTATAGATATCCTCACTGGTTACTCCTTCTGGATGCTTGGACAATTGCTAGTATATGCTGAAAAACAACATATTTAGAATGTGAAACTAAAATAACTGGTAACAGTACAGGTATTACTATAGGTACCTGTGGTTTGTCAGTATTTATTTACATTTCCAGAATTTTGTGGTTTAAGTCTATGCTGTGTCAGGTTTGAGCAAACACATTCATTTGAAGAAGGAATACTGTTTTTATTCCCTCCTGGTGGATAGCCTATATTAAATGGAAAGCTAACATCACCAGTGGCAGAAATCTTTGCAGAGAGTGGATGGTTGTTAATGTTCAGTGTGCTCAGAGCACATTTGAGTTCATGATACAGTCATTTCCATAGATCAACAGTGCTGTCACTGCAGCATGTATTCCCCAGAGGGAGTACCCACAAATATCTTTACCTCTTGCTACTCTTTTGGGGGAAGACTAAAATTCAACACTTTTCTCTCCCTCACTACCTTCTTCTTTTAAAATAAAAACCTCACATATTAATATGATCAAACCAAAAGTGTCAGATCAGCCTGGCCTGAAAAATCACTTCTGTGGAACAGTGTTTTCACAGAAACTTAGTTATTATTAGTTGGTAATAGACAGATACTTTGCAGTGGTAAATGAGATTTAGATGTTGACTATAATATCGAGAGGCAACCAATTGTTTCATTCTTTTTCTGCTCTGTTGGAAGGTGCTTGTTTACAAAGCTTGCCATCTTGTGTCTCAAGCTAAGTAGCAAATCTAAGTGAATCTGGCAGTGCTCTCTAAGCTGAGAAAGGAGAAGTGTGCAATGAGGGTGAGCCAGGGAGTTCTCTAAGCACACCAGTTGTTAAAACATTGGTTTTCTCAAATTACCAAGTATGCTTCCCTCAGTGACCAAGTCTTAAAAAATCATTTATATGGGAATCCCCCCCAAAAAGCAACATGAGCAGGTGTTCTGCACAGGAGTGGTGGAAGGAGTGTCCTCATCTGTTTTCCCTTCCCATGTCCAAAGACATCTCACTACAGGCCTCAGGCATACCACACCAGTTAGAGAGGCTAAAGTAACAGTAGGTTCTTCTTGCTATTTCCCCCAGGGCTTGGTAGCTCCCAGCACATTTTACTCTCAGTGGGGAAAGCTATACAGCCTGTTCTACAGCACAGCCCCTCATCCCAGCCAGGAATCTCCATAGAGGGAGTCCTTCTGCAGTACAGGTGCTGGGTAGTCATCTTGTTCCATAGTCCTGGTTGGATACATTTGACTATCATACTTGTGTAAGAGAAATCAGCTCATAAAGGTGACTGCTAAAAGATGCCTTACAGCTTCATTTGTCCAACTCTTGCATATTTCTGGGCTGTATCTCTTTATTTCAGCTACAAACTCTGCATTTTAACTTCTGTTAAAATTAAAGCCTGCACAGCTGTGAAGGACAAGTCAGATTTCATTTTGCTGTGGTATCCTTAGTTTATCTTTCAGATTAGCTTTATTCTGTCTTGCAAAACAATTTCTGAATTGCAAATTTTGATGCAATTACTGAGAAAGTATAAATATGGAACCTCTATTGAAGCAGGTTTGTCCATCAATTATATTTAAATTCAATGAGGGAATGTACCTCCATTAAAAACCTTATATTTTCAACAGTAAACAACAAAGTTATCCAAATGATATAATTTTATTTTTCTATAATGCAGTGTTTTGTGTATATATATAGGTATATAGCAATATCAGAACTGCTGATGTTCAGTTTTGGTCATGATTAGGAAGGTGATCTTGTACATAGTAATGAGATGCATTGGTCAAGAGCACAAAAACATAATCACATGTAATTATAAAACCATCTTATGGAAATTGAAACAATTATGAACCTTCACAATTCAACACATTTTCTCCTAGAAAATACGAAAGCAATGTTTTCTACTTTTGCTCAGTTGATTTCTGTATGTCTCTGAGAGGCTTAATTTTCATCTTATTAAGTGACAGAGAGCTACGTGAAGGTTAATGTTCAGACATTTGCTCTGTAATGATGTTAGGCTTCTTAATGTGGATTATTATATTTTCTATTTTCCACCTATTTGATATGCATTGCTAAGCTTTGTGACCATGCTGTTTTGAGACTTAAATATTTATCCATACTCTTATAAACCACCCAGTCTTTCTAATACAAATCAAAACATATTTGAAAGGCCACCAGATCTTTTTTTGCTAGGAAACAGTGTTTTATTCTCTAATTGGATTGCTTGTAAAATGATACTATTATAGCTTTATATTTTAAAACCTTGATCTCCTGAAAGTGGATCTAATATGCTGTTATTTAATACAAACATTTTAAGGAATTTGATGTTTTAATTACATTTTTTTTGGCTTTTGAGTTGCTGTGACCTGGGATATGTTATAAGCAGTTTTTTTTAAAACAGTTCCCTATCCTCTAAGCAGGGTAGGTAATTTTCTTTTAGCAGATAAAACCCCACTTATTAATATGGTAAGGTATAAACTAAATTTTAAATTAAGAGTTAAAAGGTTATACTTGATCTTCAAGTCAAGGAGGGAGCAGAAAATATTGAAAAAAAAAGCTAAAATTTATCTGGTTTTGATATTTTTAAGTCTTTTTTATAACAAACCCCAGGCTGTAAAATTACCAAAAGAAAAAGTGCCAGCCACTGTTTTTAACACTGGTCAGCCCTGTCAGAACAAATACAAAATTGGCCAGGGTAAAAAAAAAAATAAAAACAAAAAAACCTCTACTATTTTTCTTGGTTTTTTTTTAACATAATGGATTTAGCATACAAACATATATTCTTTTTTACAATACTATTTCTTCACAATTGTAATAATAATCAATGCAAATTAGGATGCAGAAACAATATTTTTTTTATTCTTCTGAGGCAGCTAATTGCCAAACCATAATATTTGTGAATGCTTAGATATAGAAATCTCTTGGAGGTCAGCTGTGGGAACTCTAGGCTCCAATTCAATTTCTTTAGGAAGGAATGTTATTTTATCTATGAGAGGTAAATAAAGGAATTTTTAACACCAAACAAATAAAAACACCCTAATAATTTCAGCCAAATGAACAAAAATCCTACACCAAAACCCTAAAATCCTATAGAGTTATTTCAGTGCTTGCAGACAGGTACTTTACAAGCAGAAATGTTTCCCTAAGTACTATAATATGTGCCAGTGGAATTGCTCAGCTGTGTAAAATTAACCATAGGTATTTATGATGTCAAGACCTCAGAAGTATAATTTTTTGCATGGGAAAAAAAAGAAAAAAGTACATCCAAAGACCCAGTATAATCTCAAGGAAACAACCTACATAACTACAAGGATGTAGTGTGAAAGGACTTTTTCCTTTCAGTGCAGTCAGTAGCAGCAGTAAGGCAGACTCATAGCCAGTGGAATTAATGTATAAAGTGAAAAAACTCTCTTCTTAGATGGTTTCATACACCATTTGTTTTGATTTGCCATAAAACATTTATCTCACCACTTCATTCACTTATATCCAATGTTTAAATGCTTTATGACACTTGTCTTTAGCTCTAGTCAGAACCTAAGGCCACTTCACTTGTAACTGAGGAGTTGCTGACAGGTATGGACAGGTAGCCTAAGAAACAGAAAATGGCTCATCCTACTTATCTTGGAAAGAAAATAATGGGGAGGAGGAGGGAAGAGTTTGCACAGAAAATGTATTTCAGAATACAGAATTCATTTCACAAACCTTTTGTTTACCCCGAGTATAGCTAAATCACATCAATGTTTGACTGTGTGGGTGTATGAGATAAAACAAAAAAAAACAGAGCTAAAAGAGTAAACTTTCCTAGAGGAAAACTGTACAATCACTATTTCTCAGTGGGCAACAGGCATTCTGGATGGTGCTCTAAGCTGCCTTCCAGCCTATTTCCGTTTGGTCCTGAGGGCAAAATCAAAGATGCATTTCAAGCAGTTAAATTTTTGTAAGAGAAAATGTATCTCATTTGAATTGCACATTTCTTATTATTTGTAGCAAATTGATACACAGCAAGCATGTGTAATACAGGTGGTTATATTTCCCTTGTGTCTATCTATACAAGGTGAATTTATTAAATAAAGATATTTATTCCAGGGTAGGGAACAAAGAAGCACCATTCCAGAGTGCAGTGCAAGATGAGCATAACCTGATGCCTTTAATAAAGCAAACCAGTGGTGCCTCAAGAAACCCAGAATAAACTTTTTCAATAGCACAAATAGCTGGCAGCTTTGGTTAGAAGCTGCTCTCATTTACGTGGGTTATTAGATAGGCCCTGGCCTTGCTTTTCGAAACATCTCATGCTATGCCTTAGACTCAAACTTACTTCCTCTGCCATTTCTAATAGCAGTTGTACCTGACACTTGCAGCTCGAGAGGGGAAAAAAGAGCTTCAGTTTCATTCATTAGGGAAATTGTTCTAATGACATAAACCTTTTCATTTTACTGTGAAAAAGTATTATATTGTACCAAAAATAGAAAAAGTTTTCAACAGGGTAAAAAATTAGTCTGAAAGTCAATAGTTATTTGACCATATATAAAACAAGTCAACCTTTGGCTGCTAGTTGTAAAATACTATTTTTTTTGAGTTTCATACAAAATATAATTTTGACAGTGTGAACTGTGTGCTTGGAGACTGCAGGAACATGAAAACACTACAGGAATATATTTACATATCCTTAAAGAGTAAGTAAAAATAAAACCAGATCTGGCAGCACTTCATCAGTTTTTAGAACATGGAATAAGATTCTCTCCTCACTAGATGCCACCACCATCTGGGAAGTCCAACTTTCAGTTACAGTGCACTACAAAAAGTATTTTTTCTGGGTTTTCTTACCTGGAGTTGCTTAATTTTGCTGTGGCTGATGTAGAGTCTCCTGGTAGTAAGAGGAATTTCTCTGGGGATCTCTGTAGCCCTGTAGCATTGCACTGACTGGGCAGGGTCACAGCTGCATCTTCTTGGGCAAGTGGTACTTAGAGCACTGTGAAAAGACAAGGCAACTAAAAGGCAAGACAAATACATCTTCCAAAACAGGAACTCTGGAATTGCCTCAGCAATATACAGCTTGAATTAAGCACCAAAGCCCTTTTATACCATGAAATCTGATAAAAGGATATTATGACTGTGTATTTTATCCCAGTGAAAAAACAGCAAAAACAATACTGTAATTTGCCTGGGTTAAAATGTTGGCAGGCATTACAAAGAGTGAGAAACTTAAACAGTGATAAGGTGCCTTTACATTTGTAGGTATGTGAAATTAGTGTTATTTATTACCTGACAGCTAATCTGCAAACATCCATATTATCTTCAGTTTCCTAGTTTTGTTAAATGTGACACCATGGAATTAGTGGAGAAAAGATAAAGAGCTGTTTTATAGTGGGGCTGTAAAACCTTTGTATCTTCTGTGACCCAGTATTAGAAACAGTAAAAACACAACTACAGCCAACACTGAAGCTTTTTGCTCTTCCTCTTGCATTATTCAGACCACCACCCAAAACCTCAAAACTCAGGTTGCTATTTTAAAGCTAAAACATTGTATTAGTTTTCTTAGTATCTGTGGTACAGCTGAGTGCTGCTGACTGGACAAAAAAAATCACCTCTTCTTGTGCAATTCCCATAAATCAAAATTTAATTATTCTTGTGTTTGAAAATTATAAATGGGAAATGTTTGAAAGCATTTAGGATAAATCAAGTGGTAGATAATCAATAAGACCTATTTACTCCATGACAGATGGAGAGCAGAAAGATTTCCCCTAGAGTTTTCTCTGTGCTTATTAGTGCTTCTCTGCCATATCTGTTAGCTGTGCCAGCTGGAGATGTGAAGTTTTGAAGGGTTTGGTTGTGATAATTTTCCTTTGCACTCAAGCAGTTTATAATATACAAGCCAGTGTGAAACTTTTGTATCTTATCACACTAATCTGCTTTGCACTGTTACCTGCTTGCCTCCATCCTCTCCATCATATCTTGAGAAGCAGTTAATCCTATTCCTTAAATGCAGACTAGGCTAGTTATTTTTCCAAGCAGATAATGTCAAGTTGATTTGACAAATGGATAGCAGACCTTGATGGGAATGCCTTTTGGATGCAGCTGGGCTTACACTGGACAATTGCCATATTCCTTCCTGAAGATCCTTCTGTCTCCTTAATCCTCTATACTGTGAATGCAGAACTGCAAGCCAGCATCTGCTAAACCAAGCAACAAGAGCAGAAACCTTTTCCAAAAGCAGCCTGTGAAATTGGCATGTTTAACAAGCTATGCAGAAAAATACTGCCTGACTTATGCCATAGTGATCACTCGAGCAAAAATGAGTGAGTGGGCAGCTTTAGCAGCTGTGCATTAAAAGAGGTGTTTTAATGTATCTCAGTCTAGGGTTTGATACTTAGCTTGTGGCTTTGACTTTCTCTTTTCCCCTACAAGAGTCAAAGTATTCAGACAAGAGTGTATATTCTTTCTGCATACTGATGGCTACTTGTGGTACATTTCTTTGATTCCATCTTTCCACTGATTTGGAAAGTGATTCTGATGCAACTAAGACAGTAATGCTCAGCATCCTATGTAGGAATTTCTCTTGCTTAAAAATGTCATCAAAACCAACTGCTTTCTGCTCATGGAGAGTCAAAAGAAAGGAAGATCCAACCCTATGGTTTGGTTTTGAGACTCTAGAGTACTGCAGTCAGTCTGCAAATCCCTGTAAGAGTCACAGATTGCATCCTTCCCTATTTTGTATATTTTATGTCAGTCAGCTGCTGTCAGAATTCCCAGCTGTGGTTACAAGGTAATTGCACCATAGTAAGGTGCAATATTCTTTGCTCTTGGCATTTTTGTGTAATGTCTCTATCCTTGGTCTTTTCAAACTAATGAAAGGAAACGTTATTGGTTTAATAGTTCATTTCCATTATATTTACAGCAATGATTTAATCAAGAATGATGTTATATATCCATTAATTTCTCATATATGTCTGCTTTTGGCAGCTAGGTGATTTAAAGCAATAGCTATAAAAGATGATGTCCTATTAAACCTATTTTGTACAAATTTTCACACCAGAGCTGATGACTTTGCTTTTGCATAAAATTATGACCTGCAGGCATTTATTGACTTTAGGAGACCTGATAGCAGCAGAACAGACAAAGAGTCCCAGAACTGTATGAGCATAAGCTTAGCAGGAAGTTGTGGGCTATGCAATAATTAAAAAACAAAAAAAACCAAAACAAACAAACAAAACCCCACCAAAACAAAACAAAACAAAAAAAACAAACCAAAATGAACCTCCCCCCAAAAAAAAGATTTATAAACATTTCAGAATCTCTGTACAGGACATAGCATTGCTGGCCCATGAGTTGCACAACCTCACAGCACACTGTTAGGAAGATGAATCACTGTGGCCATTTCCTGACAGCAGTTTTTATGCAAACTCTCCCCAGCTTTTGCAGGACTAAAGGCATGATATAGCACTCCATCACTTCTGTGTCAGAAGGAATGAGCAATAGCACCCGAACCTGGCCCTGTGAGAAGTCCCAGGCACATCCTACACTGTGTGTGCTTTAACCAAAGGTAAACACTTCAGATCAAAACCTGCAAAATCCCAAGTCTGTATAAGACATTGTCTTGTTGGTAGCTAAGAAGGACATTGATTAAATATATTGGACAAATTTGCATAAAGCACAAGCTTGAGTTCCTGGAAATTACATCTTTCAGGATTGCTGCTTTTATTTCAAATCTGAAGTAGGGCTCATAAAGGACTGTAAAGCTTGGTGGGCTTTTTCCAAATATATCAGTTAGCCAAAACAAAATATGCTATTTTTGTACAAACCTTTCCTCATACAATATTTCAGCAGTACTGGTGTATGGGCCTTTTCTTTCTTCACCAAAGTCACAGGTTTGACAAAAGCACACATATTCAGGTCACACATAAAGGCATAACTTTATAACCTAAGATTTAGAAAATGACATAAAAGTAAAATTACATTAAAATGGGAAGAATGAACCTGCAAAACTCTTGTTATGGCATGTTTAGAAATGTCTGGAGAAAGCCCACAAACCTAGAGGCATCCAAAAGGCTGCATCCAAAAGGCATTCCTTGATGCCTTTTGGAAGGAAGATGCTGTCTTATCACAAAAGACATGGAGAAGCTGAGCTCTTGCAGTTGGGGTGTCCATTGCCTATGGAAAGGAAAAATTGCAGTGAAAGTCCAGCTCAGGGCTTGCACAGGGCACAGACAGGAGCTTGATCCCTGAGGGATGTCACAAGCAGAAGCAGTTTGGCAAGTAGGAACTGCTAAGTGATGGCGTATGCTCTAAAGAATCCTTGGCATATTCAGGTGCCATATGCTATCAAGTGCCTGCCACTGAGTACATGTGAATTTATAATTATTTTTTGCTGGAGTTTTTTAATTTGGATTTGGACCAGTTTTTCATAGGGACAGCAAATGGCATTTGTCTGCTGCAAAGGTTACTTCCAATCAAGCACTTCTCTTCAGAGTGGATCAGGCTGCTAAGGGAAACAATCATAACATTGTTTTTCAAAGTGTTATGAGTATCTTAATCATCTGTTGAAATGTCCTGAAATGTTTTACAGAAATGTTTCCTAAACAAAGAGCCTCAGAGGGTTACACTGAATCAAGAATGTCAGCAAATGGATTCTAGGCCAATTATTAAGACCTAATTAATATACAGGTTATAAATTTATAAAGAATTATTTTGTTTTTTAATCCTACAAAGCAGAGTTTCACAAAAACAATCAGAGACCTGTCTGGAAAAAAAAGGTATCTCAATTTTCTTAAGCCAAGAATTTTGTGGAACTATTTTTATCCATTTTCATAGTATGTGGAGAAAGTGTGTTCTAACTCCAGGCAAGGTCATCTTCATACACTGGAAACGGCTGCTGGATGAGTTAAAGCAGATTTTTCTTCTACACAAAAAGGTAGATTTCCTTTTCTTCCTCCATGATGGCAATATAGAGGAGATGCAAACAATAACCCCTTAGGAATTTCTCGCATTTTGCTTGTCCAGGGCACATTTGCATTCCAGAGGAGCTAGCACGGTGAAACAGATTGAAAGGAATGAAATTTTGTTAAATGGAAATTCACATATTGAGGAGTTTTACTCATTGCCAGTTTTATGAGTACTAAGGGATTCTAGCCCAGATCAGATGCATCTGGGACAGGCACCCCCCAAAAAACAATCCACCTGGAGGTGGTCAATTTACATAATTTCATACACATATGCTATTAATAATGCTGTAACTGCCCTTCACAGTATTGTAGGCAATGGCATCCACTTGATAGAGGAATGTTTTTCTTTAATTGAGCTGCAAAGAGCTCTGCCCATGAAATGAGAGATTAGGGTATGGTATAATGACAGTTTCCTATTAATGACATTACTTGTAATTTCCAAAAAGGAAAGAAGAGGAGGGAAGTAAAGACGGTAGATTCTAGGGTAGCCTAGAATTAAACACAGAGGTCTTTGCATGTGAACAGTTATATAAAATCTGTAATTAATGTATGTGAGACCGTGTCTTGTGCAGTACCACCTAAAAGTAAAGTAGAAGGGAAGGATTATCCAGTCAATAAGGGAACTGAAAAATCAATGGAACTTTGCTAGTCCTGTAGGGAGTAAGTTAGTTCTGGCCCTTCCATTTCCTATGAATATCTTTAGCTTTTAAAGCAGCCTGCTCATAACTGAGCATCCAACAGAATCAGAATGGGGCTTAAACTGTAAAAATTGTCTGCTGTTTAAACTGCAAGGCACAGGACTCTGAAACAGCAGTTTTTAAATTATACACACGGTGTGCATAGAAAGAGGGTTTCATTCTTGCATGCTGTAAAGCTGAACACTTTTGGCATGTCTTTCATTCATTTGTTAAAACAAAACAAAAATTCAGAACAAAAATAACTAAGCATAAGTGTATACATAGAAAGAAGCATGAGACTAAGATCACAATAGCACTCTAAAAAAGAAAAGCTGCTCTGAAAAGTGACCTGTGAAAGCAATAGGGAGTGGGTATTCAGAATAGTCATCAGTAAACTGTTGCACCCATGGACTGTAAAATGCAGCCAACTATGAACTAGCTAGGCCTGAAGGCAGGAATCACCTAAAATATAAAAACCAAAATCTCTGGGGTTTGTCAGCAGAAATTTTCTGTAATGACAACCGAAAATGTATGGCTGTTCAAGTATCAGTACAAATGGACAACTCCCTCCTCTCTTTCAGAAAGGAGTGTGTTTTAGACAGGCACATTCTAATCATCTTCTCTAACTCCTTTTCCTGCTTTACCATCTCTGATTTTCTCCCATCCTTTGATGCTGTTAGATATTGCCTGTTTTCTCTCCATTTCCCCTTTGGTGCCCCACCTGTGACTGCGCAACCACCCAGGCAATGCAACCACGCAAGATGCTTCAGCACAAACCACACAGAAGGTGGCCTTGACATGTGCAGGCGCTGCAGCCTGGCACGCACAGCTGGGCAGCTGCAATTACAGAGGGTGGACTGACCCTCATGTGCAAACACACATGTTTATATTGTAAATTCTTTGTGCAGAGGCTGGGGCTAACCAAAAGTTTGCATTGTATCTCACACAACACTTTCCCAGTCTAGGCATGGACACCAGATAGGAAATCTACAGCATTGGAGATGTCAATCCGAGTAATTTATTTTTAAATTTTGATTCAGGTATCACTTTGGATTTTTTTTTTTGTTGTTGTTGTCTGAAAATATGTCCTCCTCACACTTAAGGTCATTTACTCTTAAAGTTCAAAGCAGGTTTTCAGATGATTAATTAGGTACTCCAGTAATCAGTTAAAGTATGCAGGTTTTAATTTATGAAGGACCATTTGTACTTAAATGTACTTAATAGCAGTGTAATAAGGAGATCTCATGTTCTCTCTACGTTGTCTAAAATAACTGAAATTATGTACATAAATTATATGTAGAGAAATTAACTGGTGATTAGCTTCACCAGCTCTATCACTCCATAGATAAGGTCAAAGGAGCAGATCACAAAACTTTCAGTGAAATCTCTGACATTAAAGGCAGCATATCCAAATTCTTCTTGACATATAACTTGCTTCAACTATATGACTTAAAAATTCTCCTTGTAGAAAGGATTCTTACTGCTGGACCAGCTGACTCAGACTACTGCTGTTCTTTAAATATTCTTCAATTACTTTGTTGATGTTATCAGGGTGTAGCATGCTACAGTTTACTCTAAATTGATTTAATCTAATTGAAGGCCAAAACTACTAACCTTTTTTAGGTTCAATTCCATAATTACTGCACAGCTTCCTTACAGAACAGAGCTATGGTTGCTCTAGGGGATTTTGGGAGGCATTTCAAGGGTAACTGGAATTGATCAGAATTTTCTAGGGGACCTGCAAGCATAGTTTTGAGATAACTAAATTATTTGTGTGTTTACCCTTAAAAGCAAGTGATACTTGCTTTTACTTTCAACCCCTCTTTTACACAGTATTTCTAGTGAGGAATACAAATAGCTAATGATAGCTACATTTACTGATTTTTTTAAAAAATGTTTCTTTAAGCATTTCTTCTCATTTATCCATAAGCCAGCATGTATTAGACAGATACTATGCTGCAGGTAAGCTTCTAAAAGGATTTTATTTGAGAAGCTAATCTCTGAGTGGAATAAGTAGAGACAAAACCTTGTTTGAGTGGTGAAATGTAAGGACATGCAAAGCAAATGTAGCACTGATAAGGGATGAAAGAATTAAAAGTAATGACCACAGAACTCTCATACCACTGTAGATAAAGACAATTAAAGATAGAGTGGGACTAACCCCTAAGCTACAGGAAAAGGACACTAAAAACCTAAGAAAAAGTGATTCTTTAAAAAGAAGCAGTCAGACATAAATTAATGTCAAAATTTTTGACGGCAGTATTTGCTATAGATATGTTACATAGTAACTATGGGAAACTTCTCTGTCAGATCAGGAGATATTGTTGAAATGAATGATTGAAATATATGAGCAGAAACTGCCAATTTTTGGCTAAGTGATACATTACTGTTCCATTAAAAAAGGCAAAGAATGTAACAGAATTGTATGGGCACTTCTCCAGTGCAGTACCAGACTCAAAAGTCAAAACGAACATAAAAACTGATAGTCCTGAAATAATTAATTCTCTTGTGTGGCTGAAATAATTGAAACAATAAAATTAGTTTGGCTTTTGAGCCAGCATAAACTTTGATTTTCTGTTGGATGCTGTTGTGCAAAAAAAGACAGTTGATACAACTGTGAAGAATGAAAATCAGGATGAAGGTCAGGCAAATGCTCTGTGCAGCTGGACTCCCTCCAAAGCACTTCCAGCCTTTTCTCAGCTCCTATTCTAAACACACTGATTTACAAAGCCAGAATGTTTTCTGTAGGTGTACGTAAAGGTGTCTGTAGCTTTTGTTTCCAGCATGGATGGGCTTAACAATAAGAGAATCCCCCATTAGTTGCCCAATTTGTTACTACCTGCCTTCAATTGCAGACTACCTGCCTTCAAGTGCAGACATTTGCAGATTACCTGCCTGTTACTACCTGCCTTCAAGTGCAGACATTTTGAGTGGTGTGCTGGTTTTTTCTGGGGTAGTTTTCTTCACAGTGGTTAGTGTGGAGCTGTATTTTGGATTTATGCTGAACACAGAGTTGATAATGTAGAGGTAGTTTTGTTATTGCTGAGCAGGGCTTAAACATAGCCAAGGCCTTCTGTGTTTTTTGTACTGCCATGCTGGTAAGGAAAGTTTGGAATACATGGGAGGCTGGGAGGAGACACAACCAGGACAGCTGACCACAACTGATCAAAGGGATATTCCTGACCATATGACATCATGCTCAGTATATAAAGTGGGGGGAAGAAGGAGACAGTGGGGGATGTTTGGATGATGGTGTTTGGCTTCCCAAGTAACCATTATACATGATGGGGCTATGGTAGATGAGTAATGGGATGATTGACTCTCACAATTAATGTACAAATATCGTGTATATAGGTTAAGAAAAGTTTATAGATTTATAGTTATGTTTTACCCCCTCGTGTGGTCATGAAGGGACGATGGGAGCTGGGACATGTGGGAGGGCTGGCTTGTCACTATGGCGACATCTGACCTCCAATCAGGATTTGAGGAAGAGATCTCC
Organism: Agelaius tricolor; assembly: GCF_023055355.1. Classification (NCBI taxonomy): domain Eukaryota; kingdom Metazoa; phylum Chordata; class Aves; order Passeriformes; family Icteridae; genus Agelaius; species Agelaius tricolor. Next base: position 66,583,019 of record NW_027269261.1, read on the forward strand.
ACCACTGGACAGCGAAGAAGGGGTTGATGGACAAAACTTTGGGAGGGGTTAAAGAATTAAAAGGGACAAACCTCCATTGTGAGGGGGCTGAGCACTTGGCAGGCGAAAATCTTTTGCTCCCAGCGCTGTAACCTTTTTTCTTTATTCAGTCTTTGGTTGTATTTTTGATAAGGTTTAATAAACCTTCCTAAACTATGAAAAGTGAGTAGATGTTTCTCACAGGGCCCTGCTCCTCTGGAGATGGCTGAACACCTGCCTGCCCATGGGAAACAGTGAATTAATTCTTTGTTTGCTTACTCGGCTTGTGCTCTCCCTATTAAACAGTCTTTGTCTAAACACACGAGCTCTCTAAATTTTACCCTCCTGATTCTGTCCCCAGTCCTGCTGGTGGGGCAGTGAGTGAGTGGCTGCACAGGGCTGTAGTGAAACCACAAAAAAGGGTAAAAGGCAAGTGAACGGGTTTGTAACAACACTCTGTCAGCTCCTTGTCAAGCCTACAATAGCAGGTCTCAGAGGAAATGTGATACCTACTAGTGGTGGTGAAGTTTGCTTTTATCAAGCTCTTCTGAAAGCACAGATTGATGGGAGTACAATTCCTTCCTGCTCTGACATATCTCTTTGCATTCCAGGTGACTGGTCTAAGCACTGAGCTGTAAAGTGGTATCTTTCTGTAAATCTGTGTTCCAATCAATTATTTATGCCAAGTGGAGAAAGGAAACAAGCTCACCCTGGGATGCCCTTCAGCCCCAGGGCTGTGTGTGAGGGGTGCTGGTACCCCCATCATTATCTTGGCATCCCCTCCACTGACTGGAGGGTCCCTGTGCTCCCCCTCTCTGGTGCTGGCAGAGTAGTTTGTGTAGGCAGGATTAGGGTCCTAGTCTGGGTTGAAGTGATCCGCTCTCTGTTTTGAGGTGGAATTACAGCTTCAGTGCAATAAAAACAACCTGCATGTGTTCTCCACAAGAGAATAAACGTAATAAAGCTCCCACTGAAATCAACATCAGAGTTGCATCATTTCAAAGCAGACGAGCTGTAACCAAGGAGAGTGCCTTGGAGAAAGCACCCATGCACTTATTCCCTAAAATTTGTTTTCATTCTCAGAACCAGCATGAGCCTAAAAAAAGCAAATACATTTTATATGGTTCATCCTGCAATTCATTGGTGCTTGTAGAGATGCAACAGTGCTGGCAGTAGTCCATTTGGGACTAGGTTAGATATTAAGAAGGAATTCTTTACTCTGTGGTTGGTGAGACGCTGGGACATGTTGCCCAGAGAAGCTGTGGATGCTCCATCCCTGGCACTGCTCAAAGGCCAGGCTGGATAAGACCTCGAGCAACCTGTTTTAGTGGGAGCTGTCCCTGCACATGGCAGGAGAGTTAGAGCTAGATGGTCCCTTCCTGGTCCCTTCCAACCCTTAATGTTCTGTGGTTCTATGATTTCATACAATACTTGCAAACTTGCATCTTTTCTGAGCACAAGCAATGAATGTGTAACTGCAAATCCTGCTGTGTGGTTTGCACATGCTGAGCACCTTGGTGAATAATCCAGTAGTGCAGACTCATCTTTCTCCTTCCATTATATATAAAAATGACCATATATACTCCAAAATGACCCAGCTTCCCAGTTCAACATGGCTCCACTTTGGAGTGTTCATGTCTGGGCAATGTGGAAGCCAAAGATATTTTTTAATAACTATTAGCTCAAATGCAACTCTTGTCCATATTGCAGAAGTTACTGCAATGATAGCTCAGAAAATGAAAAAGCTTTTCCCAGAGCTAAACCCGTTGTTGTTACTTTATCTAATGATGCCATCTCTCAGTTTGCCCCTGTCCGCCCTGCTGCTGCTTTCCCTATCAGTAGTGGAGGTTGTTTCCTGTCACCATGGTGTGTAAGTCACCATCATCCCACTTTGTGAAGTTTTCTCAGTTTCTGCGTGTTTCCCCTCGTGCTTTAGATCTTCAGAGGTTGCAGTATTGCCATCTTCTAGTGCCTCATTCAAGCAGTGATGCTTCGAGTGAAGTTGTGGCTGCAGCATGGCATCTGTCTCTTCCTGTAGGGCACTTCTATGCACAGATATCTCTGTAATTGTACTTCTCTGTTACATTTATACATCCTTTACGTCGTAATCCTTATTTACATCGTAAATTTACGTTGTTCAGGGCAAGGTCCTCATTCTTCTTTTTTACTACATACATATTCTTTTTCTTTACTATGTACCAACGTGGCATAGCTCCGTATGGACTATATGTCAACATAAAACTGGCCATAATTACAATAGTATGTCCGAGGACGCTCCCAGTGCCCGGGACGGGGACGCAGAAGGACATGGGGACACGGGGGGGCACGGAAGGTACACGGGGAGGACACGGGAAGGACATGGGAAGGACATGGCGACATTCCCGACCCCCTCGGCCAGTCCGAGCCTCTCTCCCCTCACGCCCAGCCCGTGCGGGCCCGCAGCGCCCCCTGCCGGCGCGGGCGGCCCGCTCGCTGGCTCGGCGCTCGGCCGGCGCTGCCTGCCACACCAGCAGGCGGCCCCGCGGCCGGCGCGCACGCGCGTGCCCGCGCTCCCTGCGTGGCTGGCCCGGGAGCGGGGCCGGGGGCGCGTCCGGCGGGAGCGGCAGCGGGAACGGGAGCGGGAGCGGTGCGGGCAGCGCTGTGAGGGGAGCGGGCGGCAGCATGTCGGCGGCGGGCGGCGGTCCCTGCGGCCCGGGCGCGGCCGGCCCGGCCTCGGCGGCAGCGGCGGGCGGCGGAGTGTCCATGTTCCGCTGGCTGGAGGTGCTGGAGAAGGAGTTCGACAAGGCGTTCGTGGACGTGGACCTGCTGCTGGGCGAGATCGACCCCGACCAGGCCGACATCACGTACGAGGGGCGGCAGAAGATGACGAGCCTGAGCTCGTGCTTCGCCCAGCTCTGCCACAAGGCTCAGACCGTGTCCCAGATCAACCACAAGCTGGAGGTGAGGGGGCCGCCGTGGCACCGGGCGGGGCCGGGCCGGGGGCGCATCCCGGACGTGCCGCGGTGGCCGGGCCCTGCCCCGCGGCCAGAGGGAGCTCCCCCGGGTTTCCTCCTGCTCGTTCCCTGCCCGGAGCAGCTGAGGATGGTTCACCAGGCCCCGCGTTTTAGGATTCGGGCCTGGCCGCGGCCATCCTCCCTCTGGGTTTGATAATTCCAGCTCTGGCATGGAGCGGTGCGTGCCAAAGGAGTTCTCTGTGATGTTGAAAGCAGGAATTTTGGGCAACAGATGCTGCTGACTGGTCTCCTCTGCAGTGAGTCAGGACGAGAGGACACAGTCTTAAGCTGCACCAGGGGAGGATTAGGTTGGACATTAGGAAGAAGTTCTTCACAGGAAGGCTGGTTAGACATTGAAATGTGCTGTCGAGGGTGGTGACGGAGTCGCAGTCCCTGGAGGTGTTTAAGGAAAGACTTAGTCTGGCTACCGTGATGGTGTTTGGTCACAGGTTGGGCTTGATGATCCCAGGGTTCTTTTCCAGCCTAATGTATTCCTAGATTCTGTGAATTTGGAAAGACTTGTAAAAGAAGGGACAAAGGCAAGATCGAGGTGCTTAAAGCTTAGAGTCAGTAGTCAAAATGAGGACATTGTTCCTCCTTAAAAGTAAAGGAAACAGAAAAGTGGATTGGGCATGGACTTTGACAGGTTCTCTTCTTCCTTCACACTTCAAAGCAGATCACATAGCTCTCTGCCAAGCTTAGTAACTGAAAATAATAGCAGGGGTCACACATTCTGTGAGGAGAAGAATAACTGGCCTTCCTGTTGGAAGGTTTTCTTCATGCCTGATACAGAGTTTCAGACAGGCTAGGAGAAAAGAAGCCAGAGCCAACTTACCTGGTCCTGATGCTGCTGAGAGGCAGGGCTGAAGAAAGGTCCTTTGGCTTGTGAAAGAACTGGAGTGCTCTGGAAGGAGATTCTGGAGAACTTTATGGTCATTTTGTATCTATCCAACCTGAGTGTCTTTGGTTTAGTAGGTATTATTTGTGGTGTCCTCAGCAGGTGTGAATGTGAGCTGCCCTCTTGTCTTTTAACTACAATTAGAAGGCTTTTAATGTTTCTTCCTCAGTTACCTTTTCCCTGGATTAAAGCCTTCTGTTTTCTTCATTGTCTCTTGTAGGCTTTTTGGACTTCTATACTTTTTAGACTTCTATTGTTTGTTCTTTTAACTTGTAAGGGTATAGCAGTAAGAGGAGAAATTCTGAGACACCGTGAAAATATGGGCTTTGTAAGAGCTTCAATAGACAGAATTCCCTTCTTTCAGTCCTTTGTGTTTCACTTATTATAATAAAAGAATCTTACAGCCTTCAAGCAGTAACCTGCTCTTCTGAAGGTGTGTCTTTCAGTAGGAAGTAAGTAGATTGTCTTTGGTTTTAATCAGATTTCTTCCTGGTATGAAGACATTGTTATGTAAAAAAACCCGTGGAATTTTACAGAGGAGCAGGATTTTTCAGAGTAGAACAAAGATCTCGTTAAACTAGGAATTCTTTTCATGTATTTTTTTTTCCCATAAGAATGATTACTGTAGTGATGTTTATGTTCCTCTGTTTGTTTATGTTGATATGCTGTCTTATATGTGGAGTGAGATATATATGTATATGCACACACATACGTAGTACCAACCTATAAAGTGGGCTTCATGAAGTACAGGTATAGTAAAATGAGATTTTTGAGTTTACTGTAGATAATCAGAATTTATTGCATATTGCAGAGGCCTGGTGGGTTGTTGTGTGCAGGCCTGTAAACCTAGCGAGTTTTCAGGTTATTTTAAGAGAGTGGATTTCTTTGAAAGGTTGTTTCAAGCTTAAATGTTTTGAAAGGAATTGATATAACTCAGATCCTGAAAGGTTTTTTGTATCTAATTTAAATCATCAGGAGCACCTAAAAAACTGAAGATCTATGCCTGAATCTCTTATGAATTGAAGAGCAAAGGAGCCCAGTTAGCAGTTGTTAATAATTAGCATTATTTTTGTGTATGCTTGAGGTAATTGTTTGATAAAAATGATACTGATAATCTAGGGTGAGTGCTTTGGAAGTGAATAAAAAGTGTTACTTTGTAAAGTATTTTTAATACTGTGAATAGTATTAGTAGTAGTAGTATTGTGTATACATACAGAAGAGTTCTTATCTCTCAAATAGACCTTTAGAAGACTTTAGTATTGCCTTGAAGGTTGTTAATTTTAAGACCTCATGTTTATTGGCGTCATAAACTTGAAATGAAAGCTGCCATTTAAAATCTGCAAAAGATGGAGCTGCTCTGTTGAAAATGAGTGTCCTGTCTTACGTGCACAGATTTCTAGTCAGAAGCCCCAGTGACCAATATGAAGAGTACAGTTACATATTTTGAAAGAAATCACTAATATCAGTACTGGCATTTAGGATGTGATTGGTGGTTTTATTTCTTTTTTATAATGTGAGTTACTGTACTTCATGTAACTTTTAAGGTTGCAAGCATTTGTTAATAACTCACCATTGTAACTTTATACTGTTTTACATTTTAATACAAAGCTTTTGTCGCAGTCACAAAAATGTCTTCTGTAATAGTTTACTTGGGTACACTTATTCAAGCCAATAGATTAGATCCATCTTGAGAAATACTAAAATAGTACCAATAAATCCTTTATTTGGATTAAAATAATACTTGGACTGAATCTAAGCTTGTCTAAGCTTACTCCTGAAGCTGCATTTGACTGGACTTGTCTTACTGAATAAGTGATTTTATTTCATAAAATAAAACAACAAACAAAAAGTTATGAATATCATTCTGTTGTTTGTGGATATCATTTCCTTGACCAAAACTGTTGAGTCTTATTATAATATTACAGGCAAGAATAAAATGCAGTTCAGACTTTGGTTTATCCACTTTATCAGCTTAATACACATTCTCTCTGATTGGTACAGTCACTCTTAAGAGGCACAGCTTGAGGTCTGGTGGATGGAAGCTCCTGCTGTAGGACTTGCCAAAAAAATTGTTGCCATCTTGCTGTATATCTACTGCTAGAGAGAGGGGTCTAGGTAAAATATTATATGGATAGTGAAAGAAGTGTTCCAGGAAGACAGTAGTTTCCCAGGAGGCAGCTATATGTTGGCAGTTCTGGGCCAGGTTATTTTTAGAAGGAGCCTGAAGGTATTTCAGATGCACAGGGGATGTATGCAAATAAATTTACTTGTGCTTAGCATGGTGAAAGTTTATAAATCTACTACTGTGCTAATAATATTTTCAGTCTTAAATTAAACTAATGATATGTTGGGGGGAGGATTTATTTTCATAATTTTCCTGCTGGTCACAGTAGGACAAAGTTGAATTAAGTAGCTTGTCAAAGAGGAGGAAAAAAAGGTGTTTGGCTGTACAAGCCACTGTCTTTTGTGAGATCAGCCTCATTTCATTGTGAACAAATGGAGAAGTGTATCTTGTTTGTAGGATAGCAGAGGCCTGGGTCTTTTAGAACTGGTGACAGACATTTTGAAGGAGATTTTTTGTGATTCTCTGTTGGAAAGCCATATAAATCAGCAGATGCATGCTGGTGGTCAGTGTGTGAGATTTTAGAAAATGTTTAACTGAGAAGCAGTTCATAGGTTGTTTTTTTTTCTTGTTTGACTGTCACTTGACTGTGGCATTGTCTAAATGTCCATTTCAAAAAATAAGAGTTCTGTGTATCTGCAGTTTTGTAGAAATAAAAGAAGTAGGTCAATGTGCCAGTGAAAACTGAGCTTGACTTCAGCTCTGGCACTTTGACTGCCAATCTGATTCTGCAATTTTAAATGAACAAGCTAGAAAGGAATGTTTGGTGGAGCACACCCTGTATCTTGGCAGATGTGTTAAGCCTGTGTATATGCTAAAGCTGAGGAAACCATGTATGTCTAAGAAGTTAAATGTAGTTTTATGTCTGTGGTTAAGTTGGATCAGCATGTTTAGAGGAACGTGGTTCTATAAGCTGAATTCTTATGTAAATAGCTTGTAACCTATTCAGTTAAAGCACACAGAATGATGTGGGTAATATGAAGATGTATAGATAAAAAATCCCAACTGCAAACTGGAAAAGCTAAGTGTAGGTGGCTTTATGTGTATGGTGACTTTCCATAAGCATGCAAGTCCATCTTATGGAACACACTGCAAAGGTACAGTCCTGCTCTGTGTTTGGCACTACTTTAATCAAGGTAGGACTATACACCTTCTTAAGAATGTCTGTCTGGATTTGTTGTTTTTTTCTTGCCTCTCTCCTTTATTTTGTAGCGAGAAATGCACTTGTTGAAGACCAAGATATTTTTTTGTCCATGTGAGGTGTGTATATACATACATATAGAATAGTTGCAATAGCTTGTTTACTTTTTTCAAATTTCATTAATATTTCCAGTAGTTACTGAGGTATAATCTTATTAATTGAACTTTTAATACTTTTTCTCTTTTGTATTAGAAATCTGTTGGTACTAAATAGAGTATGGTTTTTTCAAAATATCAGTGGAGTGAGATTTGGTCCAGCTGATTTGATATCCTAAAATCTGAGCATTTTTCGCATATTCAGGAAATATAGATTTACATGCATTTTTTCAGTCAGCTTATATACTAAGTTGTCATTAGTGTGATACGTATAACTTCTATCAGAATCATTATGCCCTTTCTAATTACAATTATGCCTCTACTTAATTAATATTTTCCTGTATCAGAAGCCTATATACTTCTATACAAATTTAACTAGCCTAATTCATTTTCAGTCTGTATGTGGTAAAGTGTTTTCCTTTTCTGTCTCATTTGTTGGGAGCTACCAAAGAGAAAGTGAGAGGAAACCAAAATATTTGTTTATATTTCTTACTTTATTTTACTGATTTACATTGCATAGGTAGTATAGATTTCAAAATAATGATAACAATAAAACTACAATATAACTTCTAAGAACAGATTTGTGTCTTCCTGATAAGCAACTAGAAGCATGAGCAACCTGACAGAAGTAGTCATTGTGAGGCAGTCAGAAATTTGTCCCTGTCAGCAGAGTGATTAAAAAAAAAGTGATTTGTTCTTCTGTAAGTAGGTGTAAACAGAATAAAACAGTCAAGCACAAAGTAAAAGAAACAGCACAAAGTAGCAAGAAACAGTAGCCGGTATTTAAATGATAGAGGTGAAAAAGATCAGTCACAGGTGTAAAAATGTTGGTGGATGTATCCATTTATGTAAATGGAAACCAAATTTTTAAGATGCTTTATTTAAGACCTAGTATTATTATTTATCCTTTGATTGTGGGGAGGAAAAGTGGGCAGATAATTACATGTCCAGAATGGTCTTCAGCAGAGAAGATAAAAAATTAGGAGTGTTGCTTTGCATCCTTTTAATTTGCTGACCCTGAATGTTTTGTCAGGACTAGAATAGAACCTGAGAAATGGAGCAACTCATTTGTCTTATGTCCTTTATCTTCTGTATGGGACATAATAAAAGTGGATTAAATTAATTTATGATTCATTTGTGTCTTCAGTATCATACATTGCATTTTTACCAAGACTACCTACATAGCTACACTACCATACTGTTTATTTAGGGAGTCATTAGTCATAAATTTTGTTGTTCATGTTCTTATTAGCCACATGATAAAGACTGTTTTGTTAAATTCAGCATTTGCTAAAAATTTAAGTCACAAAGGTCCTTTTTGGGGTCACAATAATAATGAAATAAAGGCTTTTATTATAATCTCATAATCTGTCAGTATAGTCTTTTCCAATAATATCTTGAAACATTTTCCTCTTTGACAAGTGGTAAGCACTGTGGTGAAATTGGGGGGGTTATCATAAAAATACGGTTTCCAAGTGTATCATTATTCAGAAACTCATTTTGTGCAGTGCTGTCACATTGTTTAGCTTTGCAGGGAGCACCATGAGATTAAACAGGGCTCTGCTCTGTTCCATGGTTTCTTACTCAAAGCAGTTCATTAAACTTAATGGGGTTGTGTGACAAATTGCAGCAAATGCTGCTCAGTAGGCAGGAAAAATTGAATAGTCAAGACTGAGGAAGAGTAGAGTGTTCTTATCTTTTGGAGAGCTGTAGGCAAAGTGGTGAAGTGATACTGGTGAGATAATGGAGACAATCCTTTCCTCAAGGAATTAGAGAAGTATAATAATTAAGAGTTCTGGCTACTTCACATCAAGGGGCTGATGCAAGGGGACCCCATGAAAGCGTGGCAGTGCAGGCCAGGCTCTGTGGTTGTTGTTGTTGTATATCTGGTGTCTGAGTGTGCATCTGCACACTGCAGCAGCTGTCGCATGTTCTGAAAAACTGTTTTCTGTCCTGCACTGGTGTAATTTTATGGGAACACTAAGGAATAATGATTTCATTGTTTGTAAAGCATAATTAAAATTTTTATTTTTTACCTGCATTTGCCTTTAAATGATGTTTCCATCTTTAAAAAAATGCCTCCAGAATGAAATAAGCAAATATGCTAGCGTCATATCTATTGCTTTTTTGTGCATGTGCTGGGACAGGAGCCACAGAGTAATTGCAGCATTGCAGTGTGCTCTGTTGTGTTTCATGATCCTGGGTCCTGCAGCCTTTAAATCAGAAGGTTAATAGTCCTGATCAGGAGTGAAATGTTGAAATACATAAATGCATATGTTGGTAAACTTTATGGAGTCCAGTATAAATTACATAACGACATGCTGCCGAGGAAATAAAGCACCTCATAAACTTGATTTGTCTGTGAATTTTGGTTTGGTCCCATAGCAAGATACATAAAGACCTGTCCTTTAAAATTAGCTATGAAATATATATATATGTACACCAGAGGAGTTTTATTAGTAACAGAATCAATGGAGCTTGGAAACCTCGTGATTTGTGGGGAATGGAAGTGTTGAGCACTTTTTCAAGTCTCTAAGACCTTCTGATTCAGGCAGTTCCTGTTCTCTTGCATGATCTAGGAGTTTCCACATCACAGCATCCTTTCCTTTGCTTTTTCATCCCTACATTTTTTTGGTGAGTTGGCTGGACATGAGACAGCAGCTCAGTCTTTAGCTCAGAACTGCACATGTGCTCTCTGTACACCAGGATGTCAGCTTCTGTCTCTGTGAGGATTAAACAAATTAGCTAAAGATTTGGGTCTTCTCACTTCTCCCTCTTAAAGGGCACTAATCTGTCACTCTTTCCTACTAGCAGCTGTTTAGTGTAAAAGTTGTGTGTTGTAGGAACTTTAATCATACACACCTTTACCCCTTTAATAGATTCATTTGTATTTAGAAAATTAATTCAGTTGAAATCAACAGGGAAGGAGGGTGAAATAGGGAGAAATGTAGACATACAGATAAGAAAATAGCACTAGATGGCCCTGTTTAGGTAACTAAAAAATTCTGATATGAACTCCTAGCTTCTGGCAATCAGAGATTATATGGTGGGAAAAAAAATCTTTAGAAAAACAGTTTTCAGACTTTATGATTTTAGAAGGCTTGGCATAAGAATGAATAAGGTATATGCTAAAGAGCTGAAATTAAACAAAAATTAAAGGCATTTGATGAGTGCTAGTCACTTGAGGCTACTAATGGATCCTTTGTATGTATCTAGCTTCCCTTCACTGAAAAATCTTTGAGTTTTCTAATATGTTTGAATTATGTCTAGACTTTTTTTGAGCTAGAAATTCATATACCAAGAAGTGCATTCATTACACTTGAGTTGATTCTGGTCTTCCTCTCATTTTTATTTGCTGAATAATGTGAACAGTGCCACTGTCTTGCCCTAGTACTGTGCAGGCCTATGACCCAGCTTCCCAGTTCAACATGGCTCCACTTTTGAGTGTTCATGTCTGGGCAAGGTGTAAGCCAAAGATATTTTTTAATAACTATTAGCTCAAATGCAACTCTTGTCCATATTGCAGAAGTTACTGCAATGATAGCTCAGAAAATGAAAAAGCTTTTCCCAGAGCTAAACCCGTTGTTGTTACTTTATCTAATGATGCCATCTCTCAGTTTGCCCCTGTCCGCCCTGCTGCTGCTTTCCCTATCAGTAGTGGAGGTTGTTTCCTGTCACCATGGTGTGTAAGTCACCATCATCCCACTTTGTGAAGTTTTCTCAGTTTCTGCGTGTTTCCCCTCGTGCTTTAGATCTTCAGAGGTTGCAGTATTGCCATCTTCTAGTGCCTCATTCAAGCAGTGATGCTTCTGAGCAGTCACACGTAACTTGTGGTTTTAGCATCTGTCTGCTTCCTGTTGTGCACTTCTATACAGAAATACCCAGCTGTATTTGTACTTCTCTGTTACATTTATTCATCCTTCCTTGATGTATTTACACCATAAGCTGTTTAGGGCAAGATCTATGTTCTTGTTTTTTACAATATATAAATTTAGTATAAGATCTTTGAGTATGTCTCTGAGATCTAATAGAAATAAATTATTTTTGGTTAGTGATTCTAACTATTCTGTTAGAATAACTAATGGTCACTTATCTGTGAAAAACTTTCTGACCATCATATAAAAATATTATATAAATTGATTGGAAGAGACTTAAATACTAATATTTTGTTCTAAGACTCCCGATGAAAAACACTAGTTAAGACTTTAAAAACTCCATGACCACAAATGCAATTATCCCCAGCATTTAAGAGGATGTTTGTTTTATTGACAGCTTGAAATACGTATTGATTGTAAGATAATGTAACAAACTCAACTTTTTGATAATTTGTAACTGCTTGAACAGGCAATAAGAACTGTTGATTAAAACTAGGACATTGTATGCATTCTTTTGCCTAGAGGTTTTTAAATTTTTTTTAATTTTTGACATGTTCTGTGGAAGAAATATTAATTGCTTAATGCCGTGATTTCTCTTCTTTTATCTCCTATGGGAATAAAAAGAGTAGTTTATAAATTCTTGAATTATTTCTCTTGAATTGGCATTTAACTTTCATAGCTGTAAGACCTTTGAGAAATAGAAAATACCTGATAAATGGCAAAATATGTCCCAAAATTGACTAAATATTTGATTAGCTTTTTAAAACTATTTTTCTGGTATCATCTGGATGTTAGATTGTGTGGAAGATAAATGCTGAGTTTTGCTATTTGGTGAATTTGACCAAGATCTCCATTTTACTTGAATTGTAGACTTTTATTTAGAATTTAGAAATAGCCTGTGGTGGTAATCTGAAGCAGTAGATTGATGTCCTGCCTGCTTGTTTTGTGTAGGTGTAGGTTTTCATGATAAATCCTGCTTCCATGACCACAGTCTGGTGGTGCTGTTTGCTGTGCATGGGCTGGAGCAGAGACACCAAGGAGGGAGCAGAGAGAAGCTAAGGTGTAACCTTGCAGTGTGGTGCTTGCTGGTGAGGGGCAGTGCTGATCTGCGCAGTTGTGTTCTGCCCAGGAGGGTTCCTTTTTTGGCTGAATCAGCAAGTTACGGTTAAGAGGTGGTTATGAAAGTGAGCACACTACCTTCTCTTCAACCTCTGCCCCTCATTGTTCCCTGTTCAAAGTTTCTGTTCTGTTTTTGTTGTTTGGTGGCTCTTCCTGAACTCACCTAACCATGAAGCTCAATAGTGTCCTGTGGCTGGATGTTCATAAGTTCTGCCCCCAGCTGACTTCTTTGCAAATTCTAGGGTAGTTGCAGGTGACCACCAAAATACACGGCATCTCTCTTTGAGAGTCTTGTTGGAGAGTGCATCCAAATTAAAGGATTAGTACAGTTGCTTCTGCAGCATTAGTTTATCCTTGTCTTTATCCTATTATGTTTATAGAAATTGGAATATAATATTATCTGACAGCATCTTTTTCAGAAGAACCCTTTCCTCATGCAGTGAAAGGTGCTCTGGGAAGGAATGGCTTTACTGATAGTCCTTGTTTGTGCTCATGATTTCATCTGCTATCTCTGCCCCATCCCTGATTTTTACTGCATAGCTTCCAAAATTGATGATAGAGAGGTTGAATTTCCAACAGTCTTTTCATATGTTTTCTTTATAACTAATTGAGGGAATTTGGATTAAAAAATGCTGCTAGTAAAAGTAATGTAAAGGAAAATTAAGTGAGCTGGCCAAGCTGAGAATGGCAGAACTTCTGTGAAGTGATGTAAAGATTTGTCAGCCTTCATAGAAGTAGATCACAGGATATGAAAGTAGCTTGTTGTGTTTGCATTTTGATGTGACTCTTGTGCCTGCATCAGTTCCTGGGGATAGATTTATGAATTTTCATAATGTGTAAACAGATTAATTCCCTTATATATGCTCTTATAATTTCTCATTTTGCTTTTTTTCATTCTGTGCTTTTTATTTATTTAGGCCTTACAGTAATTGGAGGGAGGCGACAGGAAAGATGGGAGAGGGACTTTTTACAAGAGCATGTAGTGACAGAGTGAGGGGGAGTGGTTTCAAACAGAGAGCACATTTAGATTAGCACATTTAGATTAGCACATTTAGATTAGCACATTTAGATTAGATAGGAAAAAATTCTTTATTGTGAGGGTGGTGATGCACTGGAACAGGTTGTCTGGAGTGCCCCATTCCTGGAAGTGTTCAGGGCCAGGTTGGATGGAGCTCTGAGCAACCTGGTCTAGTGCAAGATGTCCCTGTCCATAGCAGGGGGGTTGGAACCAGGTCTTTAAGGTCCCTCTCAACCCAGGCCATTCTGTGATTCAATGATTCTATGATTGAAACAGCAGGATATGAATTTGAATATCAGGTTATGTACAGAGTACTATTTTTAATTTTCATTACATGTTTGACAGTCTTCTTTTGATACTTTTGGGGCATCATTCACCCTGCAAAGCTCATAGCCATCATTCTTGCTGCTTTGTTATTTGCACAGAGAAATAAATTTGGGGTTTTTCCCCCCCCCCAGAACTCCAATTGCCATTCTCTATTAAGTAAGGCTGGACAATATTAAATTGGTTTAATTTAGCTGTTCTGCCACTTTGCCGTTCTACAGGTCTTTTGAATTAGAGTAGATGAGAGAGCATGTGTGTATGTGTATAAAAAAGCAATAAATGTCAGCATGTCAGCTGTTAGAAAGGAGTAAGACAGTAGTGGTCCTACTTTTTTAAAACTAGGCTTAATATATGCAATATGTAATAATAACAAAATATTGTTATTATGTAAAATTGTGGCTGGGTCAAACGGTGCATTATTAAGGACTTTGTTATCTGCTCTGTACTGTATCATCAGCTTGTATGCTGGTGATATTTTCATTTGCTGTGTTAGTTCAGGTGTGTGTCTGCTTTTGTTAGAAGGTGGGTAAACCACAGCAGAGACTTTAACTGTGGCTGGTCGCTGGGGCAATGCAGCTTTGTAAGTAACTCATTTCTCTAAAATTATTTGGCTTTGTAGTATATTAAATATCATCTTACTGTAAAAGGCAATTTCTGCTTTAGAGTTCTTGCAAGGGTTTGCAAATTTTTCGGATTTTTTTGCTATTCTGGCAGTTGAAAGCTGAAAATGCAGGCAGCTCCATTTTTTTTTGCAAAAAGTAAGTGCTGGCCTGATCTGCTGAGGCTCTGCCTCAAGGGACGGAGGGAGGTTGTTCTGTTGTGTTCAGTCCCAGAGATGTGGGACTAAAGGGCAGAGCCAAGAGGCAGGAGGGGAGATTGTTCTTCTTGGCAGCCACATGCTGGAGGTTGGCTTGATCCACCTCATCAGTTGCACCCTGGGTGCTCTGAATCACCTCTGGAAGTGCCTACTTGCCTCTGAATTACTCTGGAAGCTTGAGAAGCTGTCCATGTAAACTATGTACCTGAAGTTAGACCCAGTAAATCCTCCCCACTAATAGTCAAATCCTTCCTGCTTTTTTTTCATTAGCTGATACAGACGTTTTATCAAGCCTTGCAACTTGAGTTTCACTGTTAGTTTGAATGTTAGTATAATGTTGTTAAAATACCTAAAATACCCTGCTTTAATATGAGAGGGCGTTTTTTAAGAATGAGTCATTTTTTGTTTTGGTCTTTATTTCTAAATCTTTTGGATGCAAAAACATACTCTGGGAATTTACCGAAAAATCCCCTGAAATCATATTCTGTGTTTTTTTTGGCAAATAGTAGCTTTAAAGCTTATCTAAATGTAGCTTATCTTATAAAATGCTACTTGAACTTAGATAATAAGTAACTTTGTAAACATGTTAGTATTTGTTCTTTCATTACAGATTTCTGCTTTGTAACATACAACCTCACATGAAAACTGTTTTTAAAATGTTTCAAACCCACTTTTTTCAATAGTTAATAGCTATTTCTTGTTTTCTACATATACATTTTAGGGGCATTTCATGGACTTCTGGTTTACTCAACTAATTTGCTATTTCAGTTGAACTCTGAAATATTTTCAGTTGAAAATAGACCATCTGTAAATAGGATTATTTGACTTCACCACTGAATAATTGTCACTTTACTTTGAGCCATTTTTTTCAGTAAGATTTAATAATTTTACAGTTTAAAATTGTCTTTACATTGCTAGGGGTGTAAATCCTACATAGGTTTATTACCATTGCCTTGTATTGGAGTGAACATCAGCATCACATGCTATTGTCTGCATGAAGGAAAGCTCAGCTTTGTTACTTTTGGCAATATGGTCATTTGATGCTGGTTCTCTGGCTGTATGACTTTTGTGGCAAGTTGGGGAGAAAACCCTGCAAATGACCCAGTGTTAAAGCTGGACTACAGAGGAATGGGTGATATCAGGGATTCTTAACCTGCATTCCACCAGGTGCAGCATTCCTGTACCAGCAAATGCTGTTATGTGTCACAGTTCTGGTGACCCCATTTAATCCTTGCTCTCATTACAATCATGGATTGTATCTTCACAGGCACAGCTGGTTGATCTGAAGTCTGAGCTGACAGAAACACAGGCAGAGAAAGCAGTATTGGAAAAGGAAGTGCACGATCAGCTTTTGCAGCTCCACGCTGTTCAGCTCCAACTGCATGCCAAGACTGGTCAGAATGTTGACTCTGGGGCTATTAAGGCAAAACTGGTGAGTATGGCAACTTGAATGTGGGATTATATTAATCTTCTTCCTCTCCTGGCTTCCAAGTTCTTCCTTGGAAGGTGTGAATAAGCTGACTACAAATTCTCATCTTAAGAATATTAGCTTTTTTGCTTTTCATAACATTTATAGTTGGTTGTTAGCAACCATTAAAAATAAGATTAATAATGTCAGAAAAAAGAGTAAGGAATTAAGAAGTTTTTTTGTAAATAAACCATTTTTAGTGGTTTCTGAAAGTAAAAAAAAAAAAGAAAATTTTTTTGTGATTTATAAAGCTTTTGTGACGACTGAAATTGCAAAAGATAATAGAAGAAGTTTGTAATAGAAGCACTCAGTAGACTGCATGTTTTTTTCAAAACTCAGACCTTTACAAAGCCCACCAAAAGTTAACAACAATTAATCTGTGCAGTTAGTTGGCATTTACTGATAACCTGTGCATAGTCTGCCTTGTTACTAGCCTCTCCACAAATTCAGGCTCTAATACTATGGCTTTGTAAATTAGAAAAAAGTAGAGTAGTGTTGTGTACATGTTGTGTACATGTTGGTATGAATCAAAGTCTATCTCTGACTCTAAAATTGCTTCACAGTTTGGTTGCAAATACCTACTCCCAACGTATGTGGAACATTAGATTAGTCTCTTTGCTATTTTGTCCCATTAATTAATGTACAATAAAACACAGTGGTAGACTATAAGTTTTCAAGGATGCCTAGGATAATCATTGAGCAACAGGAGTAACCCAAATTCTTTGTGTTTCAGATTCAAAAGCTGTAATTGATTAGAGCTGTCATCCTAGGGCTACATAGTTGTATATGCAGTATAAGAGCAACATTTTTTGGATCATCCACACATAATTTATTCTCTACTAAATCATGGCTACAGTACGGTGAAGTTTATTTAGAGCTCTAAATAATTTTCTTGGCTTTTAAATAAGCATTAGTTAAATATCACCAATATTTTGTAAGTGTTAGACTGCAGGTTTACATGAAGAAATTTTTTTAAGTTAACACATCACTGTGAGTGGTTTTGGTCTCCAGATTTTCTTAATTCAACTTAACTTCTGACTAACCCACAGAATAATACTTTTAAGGTTTTTGTTTCTTGTTACCTTGTTATAAATGATTTCTAAAGATATATTAAATTTCCATGCTATTGACAGCATTCTTCTTCCCACAGGAGACAATAAATACATTTTACATACATTGGTTCAGTTTTATCTGTGTTGAATTTGAACTTTCTAACAGCTTAGCCTGATATGCTCTGCTTAATTTCCGTTAGTTTTTCCTTTTTTAAATATGAGGACTAGTGTTTTGAGTTTGTTTTCCTTTGCTTTTAGGGAATTCATAACTTTAAACTCTTCTAGATAAAGAAAGCTATGAAAGTTTGCAAAGCTAGAACAAGCAAAACTGAGGCTGCTTAAATGACAATAAAATGGGACCTCTGATGTTTGGGTAAATGAAACTGTTGTGCTGACCTTCTGGCAGTCAGAAGGTCTCTGAGGGCAAAGAAGAACTGTGTCAACAGAATGTGCCATGGGGAAATAAAGCTCAATTAATTAACTTCCTCCTTTCTTGAGGGACAGACACTCTTATTTTATATGTAGATTCTTAGCATAAATGTATACTCTGCAATCTGTAAAACTGTACACAGTGGTGAACTAGGACATTTTAAAATTTTTAGATTGCTAAGCAGTTGATAATTGTATAGTTTCAGCCAAGTGGAGAATCTTATTAGTGCAATCATAATAACTCTTTGTGAGAGTATGAAGTTGCCTAGTTGAAATTTTTTTTGTGTGTTTTTGAACTTGATGCCTTTTCTGATACTTCTGCCTGTCCTTTATGTCCCTCTTGTAACTCATAGTATGTTCTTTCTGAAAGAAAAAAAATCTATTACCTCTATAATGTTATATTACAGAATGGATTTTCTGTGATTCTTTCATGTATATTGCATTTTTATTTTGCCATTTACAGAGATTCTTGGTATTTTAGGAGAAGGTGTTGTTTTCAATACTACACTAAAGTTAAGTTTTTATAAGATTTTTAATAAATTTCACTACAAAATACCAAAATTGTTGCTAAATAGAATTGTAGCAGTGTGCTTGTTCTTTATGCCATCTAATGAAATATACAGTTTGGTGGTGAAGTCCTTTTGGACTAAGTAATTTATGTTGTTGCATTTTCTTGAAGTTCCTGTTGCCTGTTTCTCTAATTATGGAACTCTTTTCTTCTGTCTTAAGTCTGTCCTTTCTGTGGATGAAATGGTAAGTATGCTGATTGCCATTTTTTTTATGTTCAAGCAGTGCTTTTGTTTTGTGCAACAACCTATATATATGTTGGCCTCAGAAACTGGCAAAACAGATCTGGGTTGTTCCTTCATCCCAACAGCTGGCAAGATACTGTGTAGAGAATTTCCTTTGCATTTTAATTTTTCTTTTCTAGATGTGGTGCCCTCTTTCCTAATTCTGTATGTATTCTGTTTATTATTGCTGCAGCTAGTTTGGGATGATATCTGGCAACTTGACATTCTGAAAGATTGTTCTGGCAGTATCTCAAAAGCTGCTAAGATGTTATACAGTTGCTAAAGTATAAACACTGTGCACATCTATGAGTGTGATATGAAGTATTCTGATGTTGTAGTTCAAAAAAATCATGTCAGCTTCTCCTGTTTTCCCCTTATTTTTATCATGGGCATGACTTAATATGGTTTACTGGCTGATGTGACAGCCAAAAGCATATGAGCTCAATAATACATAGATACAAATAAAAAGTGAAGCAAACTTGACTTTTATATTTTCACAGTGATAGACTTGAAAGGTTTTTAAACAGCTTTTCTACTTTTATTATGTTACATGCTTCGTTATCATTACTCAGTATTTGGTTTTTTGAAAAGCCACAGAATAGCTGGTAACTGTAAGCTTTAGTCTTCAACCTTGCTGTAACTTTATTTTTTTATATTATCAACAGAAAATACATTTTCTGTTTTCACAACCTGTGCCCTACTATGAACACTAGAAAGCATGAAACTATTCTGTAACTTAACTTCCTTGATTTCTTTTAACAGTTTTGAGACTTTTGTCAAATCTTTTGACAGTCATTCAAAAAAGTACATGCTTTTTTGGGACATCTTCAGAAATTCTGTATTGCAAACCTTTTAATATTTTTTTATTTATTTCATGTGGTGATCGGCTGGAGACAGTCCATAGAAGGTTGGTTTCTGGGTGTAATTTTGCACCTCTGTCACAAAAGAGTAGTCATAATAATGGAGAAAATAGGAAGGGAACACTTCTATGGGATTGCATTTCCCTTGTATTTTTGTATTTTAGGTGTAACATTTAAAATGCATGACTAAAAGTGATTCTACATAGAAGTGTAACATTTGGCTTCCTGTTTAAATTAAATGACATACCAAATTCAGAGAAAATCAGTGGACAACCTGAGTCTGGATGAGGGTATTTAAGCTTTATATAAAGCTTAAAGCTTTATATAAAGATTAAACTTTATGTAAATACTGTAAAATGTGCTGCTTGAAATTTGCTGGTGTAATCAAGAATCTTTGATCACTTCAGCAGTTCACTTCTCTGAGGGAGGTTGGAATATGCCTATCTTAAATTCTAGTCTTTGTCTTTTTATATTTGTCAAATAATAGGTGTTCTAAAAGTGGACAAACAGGGAGCCTGTATAGCTATTTAGATCACCTTAATGCGATACTGACAACAGGAACAGAGCTAACAGGAACTCTGTATTTGTATACGGACATTGTAGCTGCTGTAAAACAGATGTCAAGTCTGAACTGTGACCCTTCTTACTCCTCAAGTGTGTGTGGCAGAGACAGCACAGCATGATAGCCCAAGACCAAAATAATAATAGAAAGGACTGGTATAATCTTAGAAGCTCCTGTTCTGAAATGTAGATTAGTCAAAATTCTTGGCTTAGATGTGGTCCTGCAGTTCAGAAAGAGATTTGCTGTGGAGTCATTTGCACAAGACAACCCCAACCCAAAGGCCAGAGGCCAGAAGTGGCTTTGTGTGGCCTGTTTTCTAACATGCCTGTGGAGCCAAACTTGATTTGAAGGTGCGTCATCATGGGAATTGCAGAAAGTGAAATGCCTGTGATTTCAGGCAATCTTTGAGCTGCTCCTCCTGAGCACTCTGCTCAGTCACTCTGAATTTGATAGACTCAAAGTCACCTGTGAATTTGATAGACTCTACTGCCTCCCTCATCTGTTAAATACTTTTATCAGTTTAGAAGAACAAAGTACACACCTATGTGTGTACCACATGTGTGTACCACATACCAAATTCAGAAGTGACTTTCTGGCAAAGTCAGTAAATGCTTTCATATATCTGTTGTGAAAATAATTCCATTTGGAAGGACCAATTTTGTGTAGTTTCTCAAATGTGGTGATATTGACCATATTAAAGGTTTTATATCCAGGTTTGGAATAGTGAATAACATATGCACAATTTGATAACAGATTTGTCTTGCCAGTTCTGTAAAATTTTCTATCTGTCCTGTTGCTTCTTTAGTAGAACATCCTGGTTTTATTTGTTTAACAATGTAATTGGTACAGGTACAGAGAATGGGGTTTTTTGGGTACTCCAGGTGTCTTCAGAAATGCATTATGGTGAACTTATTTTTTATTGCTGTTTCAGTTGACAGCCAGTTTTGAAAGGAAACAATATTAGACCCTGTGTCTTTGCTATTTTCCTAGTTAATGGTGGGGGTTTTCCCCCACTTTGTAAACGGCATGCAGAGCAAGATATAAAAGATACACGTTATCAAGCATGCTCTCCTTAAAGTAGATTTTGTAGATTAGCAATCTAATTCCTTATGCACTGGTACACTGGGTATTAGAAAAGGTAATGACTATGCAGTTTGTGTACATTTGGGATAGAACAGTGTGGGACTAATTTGTATTTCCATAATTTCTTTTTCAGGGGGTGAAGCACAGGGCAATAGCTTGTTAAAGTGTGGTTTTAATGTGGGTTTTGATTTTGTTTTCTTTGGTTTTTGTTTGGGGTTTTTTTTTAACAGAGCTATTATGCACTAATTTTCTTCTAGTTTTGTCAGGGTGTTATTTTCATGTGTAGAATCCTTGGCTTTATTTGTGTGGTCTTCGGACTCTAATCTGGAAATGTCTCTGGCTGGACATTTCTTGGTTGTTTGCATGAAAATAATTGTCATTTTAAGGACATATGGGTTAGGTTTCCATGTCATCATCATCATAATAATAGTAAAAGAGTTTAGTTAAATTGAAATATTTAGTAGCTTCATGGTTACTCTTTAATTTCGAAAATGATATTGCTTAACTTTCAATCTCCTATTTGCAAGACAAGAAAATGTAAAGATGATATTCAGGGTATTTAAATTTTGCCACCTTTCTGTAGGATAGTATGCAAACCACTAGCTGTAGTGCCAGAGTCCCTGCTTTGTTTTTTGGTTTTTGTTTTGTTTGTTTGTTTTGGGGTTTTTTGTTTGTTTTGTTTTGTTTTGTTTGTTTGTTTTTTTATTTCTTTTCCTGCATGCATGTCTTGTACACAGGAAAATAATTTCAGATTCTGTGTGTAGAAACAGTAAGTGTTCTTTCATTATTAACTTGGATAAAAGCTTTTTAACATTCTTTTCTTTCTTTCTTTCTTTCTTTTTTTTTTTTTTTGTCATTGTAAAGGAGAGAGAACTTGAAGCTAACAAAAAGGAAAAGGTCAAAGAAGCTCAACTGGAAGCTGAGGTGAAGTTGCTGAGGAAGGAGAATGAAGCCCTCCGTAGACACATAGCTGTGCTTCAGGCTGAGGTTTATGGAGCAAGATTGGCAGCCAAATATTTAGATAAGGAGCTAGCTGGAAGGTATGTGAAGTCAATCCATGCCTCCTGGCATAAGATGTTTGTTGTTGTTTTTTCCTTCCTTTGCATCCCCAGAGGCAGGTTCAAGGTTAAGACTAAGGAGGAAAAGCCTCATGTTTCCAGTTAATTAACAAAAGGAAGAGTAAAAATCCCCAGGGTTCTTGTGCCAATTGCTGCGTGCTCATGTGCTGTAGGCTGATGAGATGTATGAGTCCTACTGTGCATTGCTTTTCCTGTGGTAATGCAGCATTGTTGTACTTTCTGTGTCACAGGGTGCAGCAGATTCAGTTACTGGGCCGGGATATGAAAGGACCTGCTCACGACAAGCTGTGGAACCAGCTGGAGGCAGAAATACACCTTCACCGCCACAAAACCGTCATTAGAGCTTGCCGAGGCCGGAATGATCTCAAACGACCAATGCAAGCACCACCAGGACATGTAAGTTGAAAAGATGAGCCATTCCTCCATGATTTCCAGACATGAGTTACCTCTTCAACTTTGTGATTGTTTTCACTTCAGTGTTGTGTTTTTTTCAAATGTTACTTGTAAGTATGTTGTCCTTTTATATGCTGAAGCACAGTTCTGTGCTGAATAGCATATCCCTCTAAATGACCACGGGAGATGATACAATTCATTTGACTTGCCTAGCAACACTCAGTCCTTTTGAAAACTGGGCCTCTGGTATAAATATATGTATTTATGTATATAAATACAACTTGAAAGCAGAATTTTGTAACCTAGGTTTCAAAATGTGGATCTAACTTATTTACAAAAACCAAGAATAATTTTTTTAGCATTAGATTAAACTGAAATTTATTTTAATTTCTTTTCGTAAAAGGCCAGATAAATTGACACTTGTAAAAGAATTATTTGTGGGTTGGTTTTTTTTCCTCCTAAAGGTACTTTTTAAGACAAGACCTTTAAACAGCATTTTACTATGGGTATCTTTGGTAAAACTCACCCAACATGGGACATGTCCTGGTTATCACCCCAGTGTTCAGTACAGAAAACCAGACATTTTCAGCAAGGTGCATTGCTTTGATCTGTTCTAAATACCTTAGTTGATCAGATGGGTCTTACTGCTTATGTTGCTAATTGTGTGTAAAACCTTGATGGAGAAATACATGTATATATGATTTTAAAGGTATGCATAATGGCATCAGTGACTTAACAAAAGGAAAAAACAAACCTTGGTTTATTTAGTCTCTCTTTTAGATTTGTATTCAATGGCTTTGGTGTGGTTTATTTTTATTACAATAAAAATAAACTCGAGCAAGCAACCTCTTCCTCGGGAGTATATTACATCATCTTCTGTCATTTGGTTACTTTTAAGATGAGTTTACATCATATAACATTTCAGCAGTGATCAGCACTTCTTCATGTGGTCCCTTATGTGGCTGATTTCCTTCTTTTGAAGATAAGTTCTGTGTTGTGCACTAATCAGCAGTGAAGTAATTTAAATAATTATTCTCATCAGGGGTGCATAATGAGGAATCTTTTCTGATTTCACTCCCTTTCTGTAAAGGGGCACTGTAAGTTTGTCCTGCCTAGAGCTAGTCTAAAACTCTCTTGCTCATAATGCTGCCTGCATATAATTATAAAAACCGAAATGCTGAAATGTATCCGTTTTTGGTTCACACATTTATCTTTGTGCTGTGTTTGTTTTTTATCAAACTAGGATCCTGATGCCTTAAAGAAGAGTCAAGGTGTTGGTCCAATCAGAAAAGTTTTGCTAGTTAAAGAAGACCATGAAGGACTAGGAATTTCAATCACAGTAAATATTTGCATTTATTTTCTATGACAAAGAGACAGCAATTCAAGTTTGTGTTCCTGCTTCTGTAAAATCCATGGATCAGTAAATGTGTGGTTAGAACAAATGAAAAAAACATACACAAATCCATATCTATGGTCATAGAACTTCAAGACACGTTTTGATAGATTAGGAAATATATAATTGCTACTTTATGTTAAACTTAAGATTTTTATTTATGTGTAGGATATAGACACTTTAGCTAGGGGTGATTCCAGGTGTAAATATTTAGAAGAGCAGAGACAATCTGAGACCTGACTTCCAACACTTAGCTGTTGTGATTATAACTTTTTTTGAAATATCTGTACTGGCACCTCTCACCTAACAAAATCTGTGTAAACTTTTTAGAACAAATTTGGAAAATTTTGACTACTAGACTTTTATTCTAAATATGAATACTGTTTCTTGCAAGTCAATATGGTGCCTGATATGCTTTTTTAAATGAGGTTTTCTGCTTTTCATGAGTTTATATATGATTTTATAGTTTTATTAGTATTCAGAATTGCATGCTTTGACTTTGAGTACATATTCGAAATTTTCCATTCTTCTGTGGGGAGAAGAATTAAGGGAAACAGCTCATGCATTCTTAAACATGCGTTGTTTGAAGAATGATTTCTAATTTTCTAAAATAGAAGTTGAAATAAGCACTTTAGAAGCTACTATTAGAATGTCAATTTTATATTAAAAGGCACTTCAGTTAATTAAAATTTGCCTTTTTTTTTTTTAATAGGGTGGGAAGGAGCATGGTGTTCCAATACTGATCTCTGAAATCCATCCTGGGCAACCTGCTGATCGATGTGGAGGACTGCATGTTGGTGATGCTATTCTGGCAGTAAATGGAGTTAATCTAAGAGATGCCAAGCATAAAGAAGCTGTAACTATTCTTTCCCAACAGGTCAGTTTGGACCTGTTATCCATAGGCACATCTAGGTGCTTCCTGTGTTCTGCCTGTTGAATTACCTTGATTGTTAATGTTTCCTGTTAAATAGCACGTAATGCTAAGATACAGTGATTCTTGAGGCTCTATCACCTTACACTTAATCCTCTTATCTTTTGCAATTTGAGGAGAAAACTGCTGGGTCAGTAGTGGTTCAGTTAAACATGTATTGGCTAATCATTATTCAGTAAGGCTGATGAAAATCTATTTATTACATTGCCCCACAGAAATAACTATTTAGTGACATATGCTTTACTCTTACAACTGAACAGCTCCAGCCAAACAATGTTTCTCATATGCTTTGTGGTCTAGAGTCTTCTTCCTGATTTGCATCCCATTTTCCGACAATTAACATGTGTGCCTAATTTATCAGAAAACTTCCTCTTTAGAAATCACTGTTTGAAATGTACTGGCATATAAGAAATATGGGTAGTTTTAGTAAGGCTTAGCTATAAAGCTGTTCTACTTTAGTCAGTAAAAACTTAACTTGGATACCTATCCAAAATATTCAACACGATTGAATCAGTGTCAACTTAATTGAATTTACAGAAATGTGTTTACAACAGTAAAATGTGTTTCTTTTACTAACCTAGCTCATCTTGGTAATCCTGCTGGGTAGCTGTGCAGTAGTAAGTAAATTCGTATTTTTGGCTACATTTTAGAGAGGTGAAATCGAATTTGAAGTAGTGTACGTTGCTCCAGAAGTTGATTCGGATGATGAAAACGTAGAATATGAGGATGAGAGTGGACACCGTTACCGTTTATATCTTGATGAATTGGAAGAAGGTGCAAATTCAAGTTCTAATAGGAAAGATGCAAATGTGGATGTCAAACCCTCACAAGGTAAGCCTTCTAAATGTGTTAGCTGCAGTTTAATTCTGAAGTCTCAATATGCAAACCAATTTCTGGAAAATACTTTTTTATATTCCTTGTAAAATTAATCTGCTGTCAATTCAATTAACCTACTAATAGACTGTCAGTTCATCTGGTTGGTCCCTCAATGTTTGGCCTGGTTTACTTAGATACAACTGAATTAACTGAATTAACTTATGAACTTTTTTCTTGGTCATCTTTTCCCAAAGGCTGAAATTCAAATTTATTCTTGTCTTTTCCTACCTCTGACTAGGAGTTGTTAATTCCCCTTAACACTTCATGTTGGTGACTTCTTCAGATACATTTTTTAAATTAGAAAAGCAAAGAAACAGTTCCTGTTTTCCTGCCATGCTCCGTTCTGCTAAAAACCTGTCAGCTTTAATTTTAGTAGTCATTTCAGGAAACATTCCAGTTTTTGAAACAAGGATCACTGATCTGTCCTTACCAAGATTGCTTCTTTCCTTAAATCAATTTTCTTTTTAACTTGCAGTGTTTGATAAGAAGCCAAGTATTGATGGACATGAAAATGGAGACCTGGGGAATTCAGTTGAAGCTTCTTTAGAAGACACTGCACCCAAATTAGCCCGTTCTGCTGAGTCTTTATCTTAAAAACTATCAAAAAAAAAAAAAAGGCAAAGCCTGGACTGATCCCATCCTTGGGAACAATTGATAATCAATATTGACTGCTTAAAGTTGCATATACTAGTATAGGTTGAAAAAGGATGATTAAATGTCAAAAGGAACTGTATTACTGTTGCCTGGAAAAAAGGCGGTTACCTCAGGGCTTCATTGTGAGCAATTCTCAATGTGGAAAACTGTCTTTTGCGTGACACACAGTAGTTACCGAACACACAGCATGTGAAATGGATTTCTTTTAATAATAAAAGAGTAGTCCCACCAAAGAGTGGGATTTTTAAAGTGGATAACCTCAGTACGTTCCACTTTTAATCTCATTGATGTCCCTTAGGAAGCAGAATAATGAGTGACAGGCCTAATTTTGACCCTTGGATGTTTTAAAGGGACAACTAATGTTCAGTTTGGTGTGACACATGCTTTAACCCTAGACAGATGGAGGGGACTCTTGTTCCATTGCATCCATGTGTTTTGTATTTAGGATTTTTGAACTGTAACTTTAAAGAACACTTTTTTTTTTTTCCCTCAGAATAGTAAAGTTGAGAGCTTTTATTTGAGCAAAGACTATCAAAACCCACATAAGCAGTGGAGTGCTTGCTAATCATGATCGTTCAGCCCATGGTAATTTTATGAGTGAGGTTTTTGGATTTGTTGTTTTTATTTAAATTCACCACCATTTGTTCCATTTGAAACCTGCTCCAAAAGTAGTTAAAGAGAGTAGTATGGGGTTTTAATAGTGAAGTTAGTTGAAAAATTACTCACAATTAATGTGAGCCCTTTGGTATTTTTTTCTGAGCATCATCGATTTAGTGTTTGTTTTTGAATGGATATGGTTACTGCTAATGCAGAGTTGTTTGAATTGGTCATTGTTAGCTTGACCTTATGAAATGATGAGTGCTTTTGATGGGTACTGAACATACTCATTTCACATTAAAATAATCCTTAAAGAAGTAAAAGTTGAGTGCACAGTACTTTACAGGAGGTTCTCCGAGTCATACGGTGCCTGGCCCTATCTGTGTTATGTTACGGCAGTCCTATTAACCTATAATTGTCTTACTGTTGAAGCAAAATGTTACTCCCTTTGTGAGAGCAGTGTATCTTAAAATAGTTTTTTATTGGTGTGCATCTAAAGGCCCCTGGCATGTCTGCAGGTGGGGAGGTTGAGGCTGGTGTCTCGAGCAGTTTCTCATGCTCCATTTGTAGCTCTCTTGCTGAAGTGCAGCACACTCCACAGACAAGCTCTACGTTGTCTTCGCACTTACTATTTCAGCATGCAGTGCCATCTTTCCTGTTCACTGCTCTGCAGGCTGTTGAACTGTAACGTGAAATGGTTTTGTACATTGAAAGTGAAACTAATGTGAAAAGATATCTTTGCAAGTGTTAACTGTGTAGGGTATAAATACATAAGAAAAAACCTCAAAGGCCTTTAGAGTAACATCAATTAATCTTATGTTCTAAGTTGTGATGTAGAACACAGTTACCTTGTCTCTCCTAGGAGCACTATATATATTTATATGTTTATAGAAAAAGCCTAAAAATGTATATACTTTATTCAAAGATTTTGCTATTTATAAATCCCTTCACTTCGCTATTTACACGATCATTTTGTGTGTGTGTGTGTGTGTGTGTGCATGAGCTTCACTTACTCAGTGGAGTAACATTATTTGGTTCATTTTTTATACTAGTGTTTGTCGTACAGCATACTGTTGAAGGTTTTTAAAATAGTCAAGGCTGTACAGTTTTCACCGAACAGAAACTAGTATTTAAAAATAAAGCTGTGTGAAGAAGAAACAGGTCCCCAGGCATGTTTCTTTTTCTGAAGCTTCAGAAACTTGAGGACACATTGGCTGTGTGTTAGCAGATGAATCCACTGCCAGAACTTTTGCATCCAGATTTGTGTTTTTCCCACAGCTACTCAAGCAGAGTGCACTCTGAAACTGTCTGTGGCCTGGAACACATAATGTCCTCTCTGTCAGGAAGAGACAGTTGAAAGCTAAGTTGTGGTCATCTTGTCTTTGAAAGTCATTGCTGTGTGGAATCTTCCTGCAGTTCTTAGAAATTAGACTTGTCCAACTAGTCTTGTAACTTTTTTAAAAGACATTCAATTTTCCTGTACAGTTTCCCTTAATTTGAGGGAAAGGTGAAATTTTTTATTTATTTTTTCTTCCTTACTTCATGGCACACTGTATTTTCTGTTCAATGCATTTGATCAGTTTTAGCCTGAAGTGGAAGAATGTTTCTAGAGTTATTTTCCTAACATTCCTCATCTGCCAGTTTCATGTGATGCTGTGTGCTCTCTTCTTCATCTGCTAGACCTTTCTCTGCTCTCTTTATTTTTATCTCTGTACGAGATCAACAGAAGGAACAATTGCTGAGGAAGATGACTGGGAGTAGACATATCAGGTAGCAGTAAATTATCACCAGATTTCCTTCCCAGCAGTTTTTATAATCTTTATTTAGGAAGCTGTGGATGGGAGGATTTCACTCAGACACTACAGTCTGTACTTGTTACCACCTGATTTAACATACTGGTTTATTTGCAATCATACTGAAATGCTTAGAGATTAATATTTAAACTGAGAAAAGTTTTGCAAGTTGAGATTTCCAGATTCAATGGACAAATGTGTATTCTCCCTTTGTCAGTAACTGGAAGACTCAGTCCTGCTGATTCCCAGAGGCTTAATGAGTTACATTTGGAAGAATTTCTGAGGAAAGTCAGTGTTCAGACTTAACTTTTATTTTTTAAAGTGTAAAACAGTTTACTTGCGTGTGTATATATATTTTTACTTAAAAAAATAAAGTAATAGTCTAAAGATAATTTTTCAATTTTTTTGGTATATAATTCCTTTCCTATTAAAATCTTCAGTAAGACAATTGTATTTTAAGCTAAAGGTGGACAGTGTTTGTTGGCATCTGGGACCAATGTTAATTAAAAGCATGTAAGATAAGGAAAGTGCTTTACGGCAATAAATTTAACTCTGATCAAAGGTTGTATGTAGTAGTTCCTTTGTAGATCTGTATTCTTGGCAGTGAAGAGGGTTTGTATCCATCTCAATATATGTTAATCCACAGTTGTATCAAACAAAATACAGATATTTATTGTATTTGTTCAAACATAATTGCATTATGGGTTACTCTCATTTCTGTAGCAGATAGAACATTTTGCAAAACATGTATACACCTAGCTAATCTGAATATAATATATTTTTATTAGACTGTAAATAAACATACTCTTCTGCATTGCAGTGATTTCTGCACCTAATTCAGAGTTGTATTTCATTTTCTTCTCTTTTTGTACATAAAAAAGACACAACAATGTGTGTGGTTTTGTCTGTTAAGACTGTAGTTCACACCTGGCCAAAAAGCTAATATGGGGGAAACCAGAGCAGCATAATGTGAAGTTTGACTCTAATCTAGTCTAGTGTATAATTAAGAGCAAAATATGTTTTTTTGAAAGACACAGTTACAGGACATGTCTCAGATTTCATTAAGATGCATTTTCTGCTGAATCTTTTTTAGTTAAAAGACAAACATATTTGCATACATGCATATATGACTGTATAATAATACCAGAACTGACTGAAGCCTGTATAATAATACCATAAATATTCTGACTGGATAATGATACCATAAATATTCTGAAGCCCTTGACTAGGAAGAGCTGTAAAGGCCTAGACCTGTCAAAGTGTTAAGGCATTTGGCTAAAATTGTGGAAACTGCCCTTTATCTCTTTTTTTTTGTTGGTGTTTGTTCATTTTGTATGCATTTTGAAATATTCAAAGTTTTCCACTGCAGTTACAAAACACTTCCCTTTAAGTTACAACTTTTAGGCCTGATATTTAAGTCCTTTTGTTCAGATTTAGTGTCTGTTTTGTGTTTTAAATTATATTGTAAAAGAAATAATCTCTCACCTCTACTGGAGTGGTCATTTCACCCTAAAGCATGAAGTTCATCTGAATGAGCAGGGAGCTCAAGTGAAAGGCAGTGCTGTGGTAACTGGTAGTAGTATAATTATGGTAGTGCTAAAGGATTTATTGGGAGTGTGTAAGCAGAGGGCAGAAAGCTGTGAGCGTAGGAACTGTCTCAATAGACAAGGCTGAGTCATGTTGGATGAAAAGATGTAGAATGTACAATTGGTGAGGGCTGAAACTGTTAACTGTTTATTTTTTAGCTCTAAATTTTTTAGGAGGGTTTAGATATGGGTGACTTCAGCAGATGGAAAGAAGAGGCAAAGGAGAGAAATCTAGCTTGAGTTGTAAAACAAAATAAGGAATAGAGGCAGCTATGAATGAAGATGGTAGAAAGAAGAGAAATGAAATTACTTCTTTATGTTACCTGAAGTCAAATAAGATAATTCAAAATTTCTTTGTGATCCAGCTTCCTGCTGAAGGAGCTCACAGGCTGCTCCCGGTGACTGTGGTCACTGAAGAGTCCTCTGCTTTTTTTTTTTTTCCAGAGACACACGTGACAGGAAGAGAAACGTGTCCTGACTTAGGATAAGTGTAAGAAGTCTGGTTTTGCTGATTAAAACCTCAGCTCAATGGCCTGAAAAAAAATGGGCTAACATATTTCAAGCTTGCCTTTGTAAGCTTCAACTTACACTGCAATAGTTGGATAATACTATCACCTTGTCCAGTGTGTCTTTTCCCATAGGATGCAGTTACCAGTTCTTTAGAAGTTTTGTAGTTGTAAGGGAACCGAGGAGTTGAAAAGTGGAAAACATGCTGACTTTGAAAGAGAAATACTCAATTTCTTTAGATTTTCTTTTCTCATCTTGCTTTTAATGCTTCAGAGTAGTCTTGTCCTAGCTACTCTGTTCACCTGGTGTTTCCTTCCCACAGATGTACTTTGGAATCTGTTCATGATGCCTGCTCCTGTGTAGGACGTGATGCTTCTGAGTTAAATGGTTAAAAAGGCCAAGTAGTATTTTTCAAGGATTTTCAATTCATAGGTGAAAACTTTAAGTCACTTGTGTAAATTTTCCACACTCTATACAGGTGTTTGATTCAATCAGCCATCCAAATTATTTGGTGTCTCTTTGTCAGCCTTCTGCCTCATGTGCTGAGGCTTGTGTTTTCCAGCTGTACCTAGGTTAAGCAATGTTTTCAAGGCCCTGCAGGAGTATGCTCTTCCAGTCCCTTATGTGAGGTATTTTAAAAATCCATGTATTGATCCAAGGAGAACTGGCTACAGTTTTTCTTAGTAACTTTCTAGTGGAGATAGTGATCACAATTCCCTTCAGAGTTTTTGGCACTCTGTGTTTCTTCAAATTTCCTTTTTGAAATGCAAAAGCACTGCAGCCTTAGCTGGTTCTTCAGCTTCTCGTGCATCAGTTCTGGGGCCATCAGCTCTCTGGTGCCTGGTTTTCGGTGGCTGGCTCTCAATAAGGAGGTTAGGAAGATGTAAATACAAGTAGAGTGAAAGTACAGGCATTCACAGACATGTTTTGATTGCCTGTAGTGCTGGAAGTCAGGGGTGCTTGGGAGACAGCTGGTAACTTTTCTGTTAAAACTGCAAGTCTTCAAATATATCTGTAAATCTCTGTAAATCCTGTTGATTAAATCTTAATTTGCCTATGAGCTGTCTAAATATTTGCATAGATATTACTTCTGTCAAGTGAAATAAGTCAGATTCCCATGAAAATATTTTTTCTAATATTACTTTACTTGGTGTTGTCCAAATGTTTCTGTCTGTCATCAATTTCTTTAGAGAATGGAGGCATTAAAAGTCATGCTGCTGAACTGGAATAGTCACATATTTGGTCCACTGGGCTTACATTGCTGGAGATGTCTTTGACTTGAATGCTTTCCCTTCCAATAAGAAATTGAGTGTCCCTATTCAATCCCTGCTGGAACAACCTGTAGAGAGTTTCCCACTGTTGACTCTTCTGCTAAAGGTCAGGGAAGAAGGTTGCTAGAGGTTGCCTATGCTGATCCTCTTGTAGAAGTGAAGCCTTTATGTCCATAAATGCACCAGCTCCTCTTGGTTTAATTTATAATTTGCATACTAGTCTGTGGTTCTGTCAGAAGAGCTTCCCCAGGTGTGCTACAATTTAAACCCTGCCGTGGGTACCCTCAGCTTCAGGTGAAACTGAAACCTGCCTCAGGTGGCAGATTTGGTCTTAGAACAGAGAAATTGAATTTCTATATATGATAAAGGGGGATTTCTGTATAGCTGTCAAATGAGTGCTGCTGCAGGCTTTCCTGTTGATCTTCCTTTTTTGTCCAGTATGGCAGTTTAAGTGTTCTCCTAGGTTGTGAGAGATGTGGGGTGTTACAAGGCAATTCAGGAAGCCAGCAGAATTAGGGTGCTCCTTTAAGTATTATTTTAAGTGGTGTTTTAAATCCAGGTCACATATTACTTACTTTTATTTTTAAAATGAAAGACATGGCAATTCTATGTATTATGACCCCCACATCTTACTAAGTTATCTTGAATGGTCTGGGTAAGTAAGCAAGTGTACTTGGGCTGTGTCAGTTTTTATGCTCTTTTCTACTTCCAACCTTGTCTATTACTTAGTAATTGCAATTAGTGACCAGATCTTCTTTTTCCGTGCAAAGTACTTGCATTTGTGTGTGTTGCCAAGAGGGGGCAGCAGCTTCCTTCCAATCTTCAGCATTAACGAACCTTTGAGAAACAGAACCTATTGTTTCGTGGGTTGGGTTTTTTGTGGTTTGGTTGGTTGGTTGTGGTTTTTTAATTAAAAAAATAGGAAAACTTTCTTCATTAGAACTATTTCTAGAAACATGTAATCTTAAAATAATTAACATCCAGTCTAATTGACATATTGTAGCAAGTAGTTTGCAGATGGCACATACCACACTTAAAAATTGTCCTCTATATATCAGTGAAGTGTATGTCCAAACACTCATAAACACATACAAGTATAATTACATACAGCTCTGCATTCATGACTTGCTAAAAACCACTTGATTATCCCCATCAATTACTTTAAAAAATGAGTGCTCTGCTCTCTTACAAACTCAGAGACAAGCAGTGAAATGTTTTATCTCTTGTTTGTGGATGGGTTGAGGCTTTGCAAAAGAAGAGACCGAATGCACTGATAAAACATGTAGTGAGATGCCAGGTAGGTTTGCAAATACTCCTGCCTGCGCCTCACCAGTGCCCTTCAACCATGATACAGAACCAGCCTTGTCACATTCCTGGAATCTTTGCCCATGGTCATGACAGGTGAGGAGAAGCAGGGAAAAAAGGAGATGACAATTGTGTTTTGCTCTAGTCCAGGTTCAGACAGAAGCCTCTTGGTTGGAAAAAGAGGAAGGTCAGTTCACATTGACCCACCATTGTCTTTTCTGTACTGGTGCTCCTTTCCAGAGATGACCAAATGATAGTCCAGTCTGCAGGCCTTGTTTGTTGCCATTAGCCAGGTGATCAATAGACCTGTCAGCAGAGACATAAATATCTCCTTGCTGCTGGTCTTTGTACAGTCATGCAGTTATATTATAAAGGGCCGGGAAATGGACCATGACTTCATATGTTAAAAAGTTACCTATATACATAAATACTTACAGGAGTGTGAATGCCATCTGCAAGGTCTTTGTAAGGTAGTAGAAAACTTACTGCAGCATTGTTATCAAAAGCATGGTTCACTTTGTGTTGTGGCATGTTAGAAAAGGTTTGTGTGGCCTTTTATGATGAGACGCTGAAAGCGCTTTATGCATGAACCATCCACAACCTTTCCACATCCACACATGACACTGGCATTTCCATGTAACAGGCATGCTTTATCCAGGTCACCTTATTCAAATTTTATAAAACTGTCTGTCAGAACAGATGGTGTCACTTAAGGATAAAAAGCTTAGCCATAGATGTGAAGAAAAGCTGCCTCTTCAAGTGAGGTCTGCTAGCTCGTCTTAGTCTTTATCGCCCCTGTCTTTCCCTGCTTGACAGAGGACTTTTCACATGTTTGTGGTTGGTGTTTTCAGAGGCCTTGGCATTTTTGGATAGGTTTGATATGTTGCTACAGCTCTGGACAGGTGGCAGCATATCTGTCTATCTCAGTTCGCCCATCTGCAAAATGGTGTTTGCCTGGGCAAGAGAAATTAAGATGCATAAAACACATTTGTAAAGACTGGTTTCTAGTATGTGCTCAGTGGGTTAAATTGTCCAGACCATGGGCAGGGTGGTGGGTAATATTACTGTCTGGGTCTTTTCTCCCCTTGTTTTATGGCAAACATCACCATCTTCTCTGCTATCTGCCACTCCTCTGCCACTCAGGAGGAAGGCTTCTGGTGACTTGCCTGTCACAGCTCAGGCATCACCCATTGCTGTGTGTTTCTATATTGTTTGTTTTAAGTTGGTCTTGGTGTTTCTCTTCAGCCTACAATTTTGGCTCCTTCACTACCTTTTTGCCTGCCTTCTAGTAGGCAACATACATGTGTTTTCAAAGTCTATTATTGTCTGTTGTCATCTGATTTGGCTGAGAGACTGTTACAAGCTTTGAATAATTTGTTATGTTTGTAAGTTTTCTCATTCTTTTTTGGTAGCTCAGATTTAGTAGGAGGAAGTGCTGGATATTCAGGGTACTGTTCCTCTTTGGGTTAGCCAATAATGCAGATTATTAATACATTAATAATACAAGGGAACTTTTTCAGTAAAGTCTGTTAAAAATTCTGTGTCTAATCAAAATTATGGATTCTTGAGGTCAGTTCAGGGTGATTATTCAGGGCACAAATGCCTTAGTAACACTACAATGTCGTATTTTTTGACTTTCATTTTTTACCATGGCAAAAAATGTTGTGCTTTAACTTGATTAAGTTGTCTCCTTCCTGGATTTCTCTTTTTCATACTTGTGACTATACAAAAATAAACAGGATGATAATCTCTTGGATGTCACATGGCAGAGCAGTAGCTGTGCTGTGAGTGTCGAAGTAATGAATTAACTCAGCCCAGGACAAGAGGTTACTAAATAACCTTTGCCTACTGTAGATGGCAAAGGTTTCTCAGGACTTACAGCCACTTAATGTGAGGCAAAGCCTAATCAAATTGGAGGCGTTTGAATGAAGGTCTCCAAATTCTCATGTCCAGACTATACAATGAGATAGCACAGAAAGTTAGATGTGAGGCATCCTCCTTATCATGAGCAGCAAGAATTTTCTCCAACTAAGGATGCCTTCCCTCTTGTCTTTATCTAGTTTAGAAATACTTTATCTGACTCCTTGTTGTGTGTCCTTAATGGATTGTAGGACTGTACCGGGGGGAGGAAGGGGGCTTCAAAAAAAGGAAGCCCTCAAGAGAGGTTTCTATTTTAAGTTTGAAACTGATTGTGCAGAAATGGTACCTTTTAAATAAATATGTTCTGTGAAACTCACCCTATCTTCAGTAATTCACAGGCATTGCACTGGTAGTCTTGTTAACCCCACACAGCCATGGCAGGGTAATTTTCAGTGTAGGTATCAACAACACTGATGAGTTTTAAATGAAATGGTAAATTCTCCTTTCACACTGTACTAATCACAGTGTAGGCTGGAGGTCAGTACAAACTTACATCATAGCTGACATTGGAAAGAAAAGGGCAGTACACAATTTTTATTATGGAAAATAATAAGGAAAAAGGACTGCAACAACATAACCTTGTCATTCCTTTGGTCTGGCCTGATTACAGGCTGAGGAGCCTTTAAGAAGCCCACTTGCTGAGCAAAGCTTACCAGATTTTGGAGAGAGGGTGGACAGAAAAATACAGATGGATTTCTACAAGGTTACTTTCTCAGTGGACATCTGATCCTACAGGACTGCTTTGAGAAGACAGACTCTTAGAACTCTCTTCATTTTTGCACTTTTTGTTTTAATGATAGTGATCTACCAAACAGGTAACTACAGTTAGGTATCTTCTCCTGTAATGGGACCTATGGCCTGATATTCCCATCATATGTAGGGAATATTTTGTGCTTCAGACAGGGTTCCATTAAAATCTGCCCATGGAGTGAAGGACTGCCAGTTCTCTGGCAGTCAGTGGGAAAAATCTGAAGGAAGTCTGTATTAAAAACTTAAATCTTCCCAGGTTTTAGCCATACCAATAATGCAGACCAGCCATGGGATTCACAAGCTGCTTCTAATGATTAGAATCCAGCCTCCTGTGTTTCATTTGGAATTTTTTTTTTGTGTTTTAAATATAAGGCACCAGCTGGAAATGCATATTGTCATTTTTTGGTTTGAGTTGTAGGTAGCTGACACCAATTTTTACACTTTCTTACCTCAAGAGCCACCTCCTTTGGTTCCCTCGGTCAGATGTGCAGTTACAGGGCTGCCCCTGTTCCCAGCAAAGTCAGAGATTTGCTGTCATTAGCAATGGCACGGGCAGGTCCTAAGTGCCAGGAGCAGTTAATATTTAACTTCCTTGTGGACTCTGGCTTGGCTTTTCTGTTCCAACCCACTGGGAGTGTCTGCTCAGGGAAGAAGTTTGGTATCAAATCACCACTGAAAGTCTCCCCTCACCAGAGGATCAGACTCTGCTCTCACAGAATCTCTGAGATGCTGGAGAGAGGTCCAGAGCTAACAGGCCTTCTGAGTGTGGAAATATCCCAGAATGGTCCATACTCTAACCTTCACTGTGGAACAATAGGTTTTTAAACCTGTGATGTTTTATAAGGCTGCCTGTGCTATACCTGCATCTGGCTTTGGCAGTGAGGACAGGCTGATGCAGACTAGCTGGAGTTTGATGTATCAGTGTGTAAAAAGACATTCAGAGGATGCACATGAGGATGGGCACTGGTAAGATTCAGGCATGCCTCTTTCATGCCTACACCAGGATTTTCTATCTCTACCACCATTAGGATAGAGAGATGTAGGGCAGGAAGTTTCCTTGCTTATCTGCTGCTAGGGTTGTTAAAAATTTCCTAGGCCAAGGTAGAGAGGCCCAAGACTTTTAGTGTTAACCATGCTCAGCATTCACTCAGATGTGAACCATGAAGCACCATGGCAGTGACTAGATGTGCTGCCTCTGTCCCTGTCAGCACTAAGTCGCTGTGAAAGGAGGCTGAAGATGTCTGGGGATCTATTTTAACCCAGCTTTGCAGGTTTGTTGGGTTTCTTTTGACAGGGGTGGGGATGAAGGCAAGGTGCAAATTGAGACCAAACTTTCCATTAGGCTAAATCAGCTGTATTAAGATGGGTTTGAATGACAGCAGAAATGGGCAGATGCTGCCAAGAAGCTTTTGACACTTGTACCATGCTGCAGATGTGCCAAGCATGTGGCAGAAATATGCAAAAAGTTCATTATAATACAAGTAGTGTCATCTGCTGCCTAGTCCCCTTGCATTGCTGTGTTCCTTAGCTGCCTCATTAGGTGGGGAGTAGGCCTGATTACTGACTTGTTTGTCAAGTGACAAGCCAGGCTAATTAGTTGTGTGGGCAGAGGATTGGTTTCAAGCTCATCAGGAGGGCATCCTCATCCTTTCCTCAATCATACGCTTCCTGCAGCAGGGTTTGCCGCAGGAGTTTGTTTGTGGGTTCTTCTTCTCTAGAGCTTATGGACAGAAAATCTGGGCTAAATGGGGCACTGAGAGGATCTTTTTTTAGCCTGTCACACTGGAGCCGTGAATTGCAGCAGCGCAACTGGCACTTTTGCAGGGCGTGAGGAACACTTCCTTGTCACCCTGCAGGGTGTGTGGCGGGAGTGGGCGTGCAGCGATAATCGAATCACCGAGTGAAGTGGCAGGCCTGTGTGGCTGATTTACAAATACCAGTGTTCTTTATTTACACAGACATGTAAACAACAGAAGGTAAACAACACCGCCCAGCTCGGTCTAACAAACAGGCTGCTGCTGTTTCACTTCAGGACCTGAGGTGTTTTAGACATTTCACAGAAACTGTATTGACAGCAAACACAGGAAGGCTACGAGGTTACCTTGACTCTTTCTCTCTGCACGGGAATCGCATGCACGGTGCGGCAGCACGGAGGAATGGCACCGCCTGAGGCTGCAAAACAGGGGTATGCAAGCAACCCACCCAGAGCTGGCCTTAAGTTCGGGTCTGGCCAGAGTCAGCAGTATTTGTGAGCAGTACCACTGCAACCAGTCTGTCCTCTGACAGCACTTTCCACCCAGAGGTCTGAAAGCACTCTGCGAACAGACTGATCAATCTTCGTTGCATCCCTTGCAAATCATCCCATTTATGTACAAGGAAATAAAGAGAGGGCCTTCAAAGAGTGGCTTTCCCAGAACTCAGGTTTTACTGGTCTCGTTCCCAACCTTGTGCTTTAAGCATAGCACCATTCTTTCTTCACAGAAGTATATTGCTTCTTGGCATTTTAGGACAAGCTTTTGAATACAAAGAAATGCCCCAAGCACTGGAGGTAGAGGGGCAGTGGACGATCCCAGTCGTGACCAGAAGCTGCTCTGCTCCAAAGCTGCCCCTGCTGAAAGAGGAGCCAGCTACTGTGCGATACATTGCACCCAATCCCAAGCTTTTTCAAGTTTGTCTGAAAACGGAACTAAGGGAAACATTAGCTGCAAAAGAAAAACTGTTCAAAAACAGCAGTGCTGATGTGCTGTCTTGCAAATTTAACTGCAACAGTAACCCAAACACACACTGTGTTTCAGTTAGTTGAAATACTTTTAACAAAAATGTTACACTAAATTTGTAAGACAGAAAAATATCTAGTGGAGAAATTAAGAGTTCAGGAAGTTTGCTGCTTTGTGCCAAGGAACAAATTTCCTTAAAGTTTTAGCAGCAGAAAATTGGCTAGGGCTTGAACAGCACTGAGTTCTCAGCTCTAAATTCACATTTTGGTTACACACACACTTCCTAAATAAAAAAAAATTAAAATAACTTCTCCAGATTAACTGGTATTGGATATGTTGTTTGGTTCTGTTTTTTTGGTTTGGTTTCTTTTTTTTTCTTTTTTTTTTTTTCCTGTTGTGGAGTGATAACCATGGCTTGAACCCAAAACCAGTTTCAGCCTTTCTACCTGTTTTCTAACATGAATTGCAAGTTCGATGGGCTCAGCTTGTATGCTAGATCAAATTCAAGCATGTGAGAATTGCTGCTAAAAAAGCAGCTGGGAAGTTGTGTTTGAGCACAGTATTTAAATACTCAGCTGACTTCTCTCATGCACATTATGCAGCAAGAAGTTTAACTTCTATCCTCCTAATTAGAACTACAGCCCTATCTTTAGTTATCATAGGAAAGGAGATGAATCAACACAACCGTAAGATACACCATTTACAGCTGCCAGTACAGCAGCAGGTAAGATAAAGACAGAAAAAGAGGACTGTTTTTCTTAAATAGTCATTCCTGCAATCCTTTCAAACCCCCAGGTGAAAAGGAAACCTAAGAAATTCTCCTTAAATAAAAGCTATGTACAAATTGCACACATTGCAAACGGAGCACTGAGATCAGTTACAGAAAATAAGATGTACAGTCTTCACTGATAACATCTCTCTTGCTATAAACAGTGATAAACAGCATATGCTTTCTTCAGATGTCAGAACCCAGCAAGACAGCAATATTATGTACACAGGGCTTGTTTGCCTTCTGCCTCCCACAGCAGAGCCCCTCCAAACTCTGTTTTCACTTCAGAAAGCTGTGCAGCGACGTTCCTGCGCACCGTGCCGCTGCTGCTCGGCAGATCACAAGAGAGCTGTCATTGCTGTCTGGCTGATGGGCTTTAGGCAGTCTCTGGGCGTGGAGTACCCCTCGCCCCCGAGAGCACTGTGCTGGGGCTTCTGGTAGTCTGTGCTGTAGCTCACGGAGGTCAGAACACCATTAACTTTGGGTTTGTCGTAGTTTATGACACTCTGGGGTGTCTGATAGTCTCCGTTCCTGGTGTCGGTTTTGCAGGAACTGGAGAAGCTGCCAGCGGTGAGGGAATGTATCTGAGACGAGGCGACAGGAACGTTATAGCCGTTCTCAGGGGGGAAATTACCTTCTCTTGCTATGTGCCGCTCTATGATGGGGGTGGCGTACTCGGGCTCCTGGCTGGTCAGGGGCAGAGCATATTCGTGCCTGTTAGCTCTGTGAGGGCAGTGATAGTGATTTTCAAACTCAGAACTCCCCCTTCTTCCCTCCTCTTTGGTGTCCATGGGGCGAAAAGTAGATCCTTTACGTGTTACCGTCCCAGTTCCGATCATGAGAGGCTGCTGATAATCTAAAAGGAAGCATGAAATGCTCAGTAAGGCATAGATTGGTTATCTTATGTATATAATACTTATGCAGAGATAGGTATTTTATGTTGAAAAGCTACTCTGTTTTTGTATCAAAAGTGTGGTTTTTGGGGATGTGAGGAAACCTTTCCCCAGCACTGATCCTGTAACCTCCTTCAGTGAGCAAGAGTTGCAGAACATGGCAGAAGCTTTACCACAGAGAAGGTCCAATCTGCCACCTCTTTTTCTACTCTCTCCCTCCCTTTCCCTACCTACCCCACCAAATAAATTAACATTTCTGGAGTATACTTGAAAGCCCTAAGAAAGAGTGAGGTCAACAAAACATTAACAACAAACTGGACATAGGACATTGCATGAAGATCCACAAGCGAGAAGTTCTCCAAAATGAGTGTTCCACTTTTGGAATAATTAAAATGCCCAGAGGATTCTTAACGAGCCGGCTTTATTTAAAAGGCATCTCACAGCAGCTGACTGACAAGAAGGATGAAGTTAGGCAAAACGGCAGCCAAGAGAGTCAATGGAAGTGTGAAATGTGCTAAGCCAGCTCAGCACGGCTGCAGGCGTGCCAGGGGGGATGAGCTTGGGGGGAGAAGCGGGAATGGTGCTGCCGGAGGGACTGGGCAGTCACCCAGTCAAGGGGGATGGCAGGGATAGAGCTGGCCTAAGGCCTGAGCAGGAGCAAGGAGTGAGATGGAGGAAACACGGCCACAAGAAGCGTGTGCTTGCACCTCTAGCTAAGGTAGGTGCCAGGCTGTGTGTGAGGAGGTCTGAACGAGAAAGTTTCTGAAAAAACAAGCAACACTGTTATGAGGAAAGTGAACGTTCTAACTTTCTCGCTTTGGCGCTGGTGACAATCTCGTACAGATACCAAGGGTGGCCTGAACAGCTCTAGTAAATGACACTGCTAAAGTGTGGTGTTTGCACGCAGGCGTGAAGAAGTTAGCTCGGTTTCTGTTCTGGCATCGCGGTTCATCTGACATGAGCGTCGAATTCGATCCCATATGTCCTGTGAATCTTTTTGGCAGTTTCTGGCTGGGTCCCAAACTTCAGCATGTAGGGTGAAGGTGTTATGATATTTCTCTAAGTAAGTAGTGCAGCTCTCCCCAGCATCGCTGCCGCCATCCCCAGAAATCTCTCTCGCTCAGGATGGAGCATCTCGGCTTCCTCCTGGCTGCCTTTGGGAGCCAGCAGGCAGTCTGAAGTGAGGGAATTCCATGTAGCATGAAAACCTATATGCAAACTGTGTGCTCCCTGCAATTAAATTATTAAATGGCACATTTCTAGGTTGCATCCACATTCTTATTTCATGGCTTAATTTCAAGGAGACTGCAGGTGAAATGCTAAGGCTGGGAATATGCCTGAGCCAGGCTGAGAGTTCAGACTTCCCATAAACACAGCAGGAGGGGATGGTGGAGAGAGCAAAGACTTCCCAGACATGGCCAGGGAACCAAAAAACCATATTTTGTGAGCAACCTTTATTCGTTCTCTTTCCTTAAAGCTGCTTTAGAGGTCTCTGCATATTTATATTGAAAGTTTCTATAAAGGATTGAAACTGTCTTTGAAAGATATTGAGAGCAGCACCATATGGAATTACAGTAACCATCCATTTGTTTTTTAAATGTATTTCTCTGCCAAACACAATGAAGAAATTCTAAGGAATTTCTAAGGTCTGGGGGCTGGAAACAGGAAACTAATCTTTCTTCAAGAGTGCTGATGACTGATCCCATGAAATGGCTGGTCTCACTAGCCTTACCAGACAGACTAGACTAGGCGGGGATAAGATGTGCTAAGAGGATGAATTAAAAAATCATCCCTTTGGGATGCAAATAGTA
Organism: Agelaius tricolor; assembly: GCF_023055355.1. Taxonomy (NCBI): domain Eukaryota; kingdom Metazoa; phylum Chordata; class Aves; order Passeriformes; family Icteridae; genus Agelaius; species Agelaius tricolor. The sequence continues at coordinate 66,624,989 of NW_027269261.1, forward strand.
CTGATGCTCTTTCACTGGGATTTGCTCTATCCAAACAGTGACCTGGAGCCAAAGTAGCACAGGAAGAAGTGCTGTGGTTTGCTTACTTCTTCCCTCTCACCTACCTGCCTCCTCTTCAGGAGGCCTGATCTGCCAGATAGTTCAGGAAAGCTGCACAGGGATCTGAGCACAACTTCCAGCTAGGCATGAAATCCCACTATAAACCAAGTAAGTAATTTTTCTATTTGATCAGCAGCAAGGGGCATCATACTTTGTTCCATTTCCAGAGACACTTGTGTTTAAATAGAAACACAAAAATTAGTCAGCAAAGGGAAGCAATCCTATCCTAGGCACATTCTTGCACTTTATCCATGCCTGAGTGCCCTCCATCAGTATCTTCAGCTGCAACTCTTTCAGAGTCAGGAAATTTTTCCAACAACTCCACGAAAACAAAATTCCAAAACAGTGGGCCTTTCCCTCCCTAATATATTTATAGCTGCTTCACTATACATTTGGGATGAATATAAATAAATCTATTCCTGGGCCTCAGTTTGCATAAGAGCTGAAGCTTGTCACACTGCTGGGCCATCCCTCTGCCTGTTACTGGCTCTGCACACAGAGCAAAAGGGATGGATCCGAGGGGGAGCAGCTGTTACCTGCCATGTCACTGGTGACCAGATCCAGCTTTTGTGGTGTCTCCTTCTCATTATTATAGCTGATGGTAAATTCGGTTGACTGATGTCTGGTAAAGGGCTGCTTGATTTGTTTCCAACAACCTGTGAAAAAGAAATTAAAATAGAAGGCTTATCAGCAAGTTAAATGCTTGGAATCAGAAGACTTACCAGAAAGTTTAATTTTCGGTATACTCATTGCTGTCAATATATTGAAATAGTTTTAAAACATGACTAAAATGGGCTGTTTGTTTAAAAAAAGCCCCCTGAATATGGAGGGTGAAGGAAGAAGTGAATCATCAACTGGGATTTCCAAGTTTATATAAGATTTTTTGGCAAGAAGGGCTCAAACTCTGTAGGTGCCTACAGTGATGCCTTAACAAAGTATATTGATAAAATACCAACTTTAAGTCAGTTGTGTTTAGGCATTGAATATGTGGCAAAAATAATGCTTAAAATTTCTTCTTTTGCAGTGGATTAGTGTGGCTTCTGATTCATTGGTATCTGAGCACCTGCACTCATCAATTAACTTGTTCTCACAACATCCTCGTGAGACAGAAAAGAAAAACTCCTCAGTGTCAGGGACTTGCTGGAGCCTGCGCCAGGAGGTCTGGGGAGAGGTGAGCTTGACTCACAGCTTTGCAAGCCCCAAGCCTGGTTCACAAGAGCTTAGGAGCTTGATTTATGAAGCAGACACACAACAAATGAACTGACTGGGTAAGAGGCTATCTCCAATTTCTTGGGATTTGTCCTCATTAGCAAGTGAGAAAGGATTATGATGTGACCTTGAAAAATCATATTAGCAAATATGATGTTAAGTACAAATTAATTTTCTAATGAGGGCGAGCTGCAGTGGGTAACAGCATTCCTTTCACTGACGTCAGCACCTACTGAGGGATGAAATTTTGGAGCTGAGCTATTGCAAAAGACTTGTCAAGAGACATATGAAGTGCTCAGTGGTTTGGGTTTTTTGTGGAAAGCTGAGTTTCAGAAGGATATTCCTCGACAGAACTGGTTGGCCAGGAAAACACCCCAACTGCCAAGCTGATGGGAACCCCACTCTAGAAAATGTTATTGAGCAAGACAAAGAAAATACTTCATCGGGATTTTGCAGTCATCTCCTAAAGCAGTGAGCTCAAGCCAATCCCTCATTCAATACAGTTCACTGTTCTTAGGCTTTATAAATACAGTTCCAGCCAGGAAGGGCAGTGAGAAGAAAATACTAAAGCCATAAAAAATGATTATCCCTTGCTCTCTTAGAGAAAGGCAATCCCCTCTGCTGTGGGGAAAAGAAAAGCAGCAATTTTCTGCAAAATAGGTATTTTGGAAGTGGGAAGGAAAAGGAGGGCACCTGGGAGCACTCTTACATGCTAATTTATGCACTCTGTATAATAGATCTTTTGTTAATTGCCTTTCTGTCATAGAAACCAAATTATATTGTTTCTCAGGGCACTGTGCTAGGATGACACAAGTGAGACTATCATTTGCTGTTTCCCTTGTATGAAGAGGTGAATTTGAATGAGGAAATGTGGATGCTATTTCACAAGCATTAAATGCTTAGCTGCATAAACCCCTTCCTGCTGGCCCAGTGGACAGGACAGGACAAAGTGCATGATTCTCCACTAACCTGATTTCTGAGTACTGGATAATCCATAAGAAAGTCCTTTGGCTTCTCGCCTGTGAGGAGAGGAAAGGGTTTATAAACATCAGTACTTACAGCATCTCAGCTTCGTGCCTTAGCTCCAGCAGAGCCTTTTTATTTAGTGGCTGAGGACAAGGCTTCACTTTGAGTTCCTGGAGGTTGTTGTTTACTAGAACATCAGGCATGCAAACCAGCACTTTGACATTTTCTTTTTCTCCATCTATGTGCAAGTTGTGAGTGCTGGTGTTCAAATTTCCAGGGCTGGCACTCACAAGTTTGATGTGTCTATGTCTAGATGTGTCACTCTGGGCTATGTTTGGGTCTGCTCTTCTGAATTCTTTGGCTATTTTATAGATTTACTGGGAATCCAGGGCAGAGCTGAGTATCACTGGTGATGAAGCAGCCTCATCAGAGCATTGCTTACACTTCCAAATCCCATCTGCTGACAGAAGCATTTCCTGGTTCAACATGCAAGTGCAGGTTCATAGGAATGTGCATCTAGCAGGAAGCACAGTTAGCAGTGATTGTTCCAGTCCTCAGTCTTGTGAGATGAAATAGCTTCATTTTAGCTGCTTACACCAGTGTATGTGTGACTCCACAGAGCAGAGCTCTGCTGGCAGCCTGCTAGGGTAAGTGCTCTAACTTAAGGGACTGGGAAGCAGAAACACAACAGGAGGGAAATGAAAGAAAATGATCCAGATAGATAGCTCAAATCTTCCTTCCCTTCACTGAATTTTTATTTGGCTTTGGTGTGGTAAGTTTCCTGTCTTTGACTACTTTACACCTCAATGCATGTGGGTATATGTAGGGTGAAGAGAGCAGCTGGTTATGCACAGTTCTGACCTGCTTTACCTTCATTTTTCTCTGACTAGGGGAGGCATACAGTAAGAAATATAATTTACAATGTCCATAAATGCACCAGCTCCTCTTGGTTTAATTTATAATTTGCATAATAGTCTGTGGTTCTGTCAGAAGGGCTTCCCCATATGTGCTACAATTTAAACCCTGCAGTGGGTACCCTCAGCACTGAGATCTACTTAAAAGAAAGACTGACAAACAGGATCAATTCCCAGCTCCCTGGTAAGGAGGCTCTGGAAAGAGGGCATGGAGTTGGACAGGCTAGCTAGGTACCCACAAATGCCTCCTTTGACAAAAGCCAGTATCTTACTTGCGTAGGGCTGCGCAGATACAAATTCCAGAGAACAAGAACAGAAACAGCACGATGAAGATGGGGACAATTATAGCTGTGAGCTTTAAACCTGCATGAGAAAAAAGAAGGGATAAAAGTTTAAAAGGTAAATTACTCCAAAGATGGTAATTTTTACTACAGCAAAAGGTAAGATAATGTTGCAGGAATGCTTCTTGAAGAGAGCATGAGAATGTACAACTGTAAAACTAAAAGACAGTCCTCAGCCATGGTTGGATGCCATGGACCCGTGTGGAACAATGTTGAAACAAAATAGTTGAATATACTTTCTCAAGGGTTACACTTGACTTGGCATCTATTTGCATCCTTACAAAGAGCAGCTCTTTCTTATTACACACTAGATGACTTTTAAAAAGCCACTCATACACACTCTGTTTGCAGTTGCTTATAAATCTGCCAAAGGAGACTGCAATTTTACATGCCAAGTATCTGGCTCATGCTGAACTGGCTGAAACATTTCAGTCAAAATAGCTCAAAGATTTCCATGAGGGAACCTAGGGAAAAAATCCTGTTCAGCCACTGTTAAATTCTAACACAACATGCTTTAGAGCAGGGATTTGAAAATTAGAAGTGGGGTGGCTCTTGTGTCAGGAGTGTGCTGTTCCCTGTTTCCACAGACACTTTTCAGCTGTGAGAATAAGGCAGTAGAAGTGTCCATAGGGTATTTACAATTTAGCAGATGAAATCTCAGTGGATTTCATTTTCAGTGAACATGGATATGGTTTAGTCCTACCGCTGCACAGATGAACAGAGCTTTCTTGCTCTTGGCAAGCAGTTTCAGAATTTTTTTTTCTTCCACTGATTGCTTCTTACAACTAGTTTTTTTCACAGAGGCATTTCTACAACTATCAGCTACCTAATGGGAAGTAGCATTTGGTACAGTGGGTCTGGCA